>NW_025814896.1:36010000-41905000 GCF_022079265.1 Lynx rufus | reverse complement strand
TTATTACATGTATTGTATTATTTTGGTTTCAAGTGTGTTTATTTTTAAATTTTTTTTAAATGTTTATTTATTTTTTGAGACAGAGAGAGACAGAGCATGAACGGGGGAGGGTCAGAGAGAGAGGGAGACATAGAATCTGAAACAGGCCCCAGGCTCTGAGCTGTCAGCACAGAGCCTGACGCAGGGCTCAAACTCACAAACTGCGAGATTATGACCTGAGCCGAAGTCTGATGCTCAACTGACTGAGCCACCCAGGCGCCCCTCAGGTGTGTTTATTATAGAAAATTTGGGGACACCCGAATGCTCAGTTAGGCGTCCAACTTTGGTATCCGAGTTTGGCTCAGGTCTTGATCTCACGGTTCGTGAGTTCGATCCCTGCAATGGGCTCTCTGTTCTTAGCGTGGAGCCCTCTTCGGATCCTCTGTCTCCCTCTCTCTGTCTGCACCTCCCCTGCTTGCAAGTGTGCTTTTTCTCTCTTTCTCAAACATTTAAAAAAATTTGGAATGTAAAAAAGTATAAAGAAAAAATATCCAGAGATAATTTGTTTTTATTTTGTAGTATTGCGTGAGATGCGGGTCAGGTTCAGTCTCTCCTTGTCTTTTCTCTCTTTCTCATATTTATTTATTATATTTATTATGTATTCCAAATAGGTACATAACATGAGACATACACACACACACACACACACACACACACACACACACACACACACACCCATGCTATAGATGGAATTGGTCCCTTCCAAAATCCATTTGTTGAAGCCCTAATCCCCAGTGCAACTGTATTTGGATATAGAGCCTTTAGAGAGTAATTAAGTAATTAAGAGTAATTAAGAGTAAGTAAATGATGTCATAAGGTTGGGGTCCTAATCCAGTAGGACTGGTGGCCTTACCATAAGAGGAAGGAAGAGAAATCTGTCTCTCTACCATTGCTTGCATGCTCAAAAGAAAGGCCATGTGAGTACAAGGTGGGGTGGTGGCTCCTGCAAGCCACGAGTGGAGGCCTCGGAACAAAACCTGCTTTGCTAGGACCTTGATCTTGGACTTCTCAGCCTCTGGAACTTTGAACAATAAATTTATGTTGTTTAAGCCACTCATTCTGTTGAATTTGTTACGGCAGCTCAAGATGACTAACAGACACGTACAAACACACACATGAATCATACATATACAGAGACCCACACATTTTAAACAGAAATTGAGATCATTTTCTATGTAATCTAATGCAGTTTTTTCTGATTATCATTAGCATGAATCACACTGTGATACATATATTTTTCTAACGTATGCCACATGCTTTTCCATATTAAGTCAGCTGAGACTAGTTTAGCTTTTTGTGTTGTGATGTAAAGCTTTATTTTGTTTTAAACGTGGCCGGTATATAGTGATACATCTGAGCCTGTTGAGATGTGAAGCATCTTTCGTGGGAGACATAACTGAGATTATTTAAATGCCCAGCAGTGCAGAAGTGGACAGTCACAAGTGCAGGTGTAAAACATAGGAAGGCATGAGGTTTTCTGTGCGGGCTTTGGAGGACTGCACAAAGAGGTGTGACAGTGTTAGCGAACCTCTGTGCTGAGTTTAGTTATGTGGTTTCAGCAAACGATGCAGTCAGTCTCCTGAAGGTTCAGTTCTCTTATCTCTAAACCCGGATGGAGCTTGGTAGGAGCAGCTGCTTAACAGAGGTGTTCTGAAATTCAGCCATGAAGCTCTTGATGGGCCCTTCCTCCATGACATTGGTGGGTGCCTGCACAGAGCCGTGTTTCCCTTCCTGGCTCTGGACCATTCCAGACTACTGAGTCTGCAGGATAACTGTGTGCTGGGTCCGAGAGGAGCCACCATGTGCCTCTGGCTTTTGCCTTTGTGAAGTGGATCTGCTGATACCGATCCCTTGAAGAAACGATGTCCAGTTAATTTATTACAGTAGTCCCCCCTTTTCCTCAGTTTCACTTTCCGCGGTTTCTGTTACCCCCATCAAGTGTGGTCCGGAAGCAGATGACCCTCCTCTCGACGGATTGTCAGAATGTCAGCAGTAGCCTACTGCTGTATCACAGCACCTGCGTCATTCACCTCTTCTCATCACGAAGATGAGATGTCATTCACATCTTCTCATCACGAAGGCATTCTATCATCTTGCATCATCACAAGGAGAAGTAGGAGTGCAGTACAATAAGATGTTTTGAGAGAGAAAGAGCACATTCACATAACTTTTACTACAGTATGTTCTTACGTAATTGTTCTGTTTTGCATCCACTGGGGGTGTTGGAATGTTTCCTGTGGATAAAGGGGGGACTACTGTACAGTGCCCAAGGAAGAAAGCAACCTTTGTAACTCAT
The DNA here is from genome assembly GCF_022079265.1 of Lynx rufus. Taxonomy (NCBI): domain Eukaryota; kingdom Metazoa; phylum Chordata; class Mammalia; order Carnivora; family Felidae; genus Lynx; species Lynx rufus. The sequence goes on along the minus strand of NW_025814896.1, from coordinate 41,902,665 downwards.
GACATTGATACGGAGGCACATCAGTTTTTCTGTGGCCTGCATGTTATTTGCTGGCATGTGATGCCGTGTTATTAAATGGAACTCAGGAGGAAGGATGTGGAATGCGTGACTACATGCTCCTAGCCCATCAGCATCCAGCTTTACCCAGTGGACTTGAATTTTGCTACAACTCTGAAAGTCTGTGCAGATTCCTCATGGGCAAGACTTTTGTCGGATAAAATATTATTTGGAATAACTGTCCATGTACCAAGACCTTGACATTTTTTTGGTGAGACAGACATGCTAGTTGTGAATTTCAGGGGTTTTGTTTGCTTTTTTTTTTTTTTTCTGGTAATGCTAATTATTTATGCTAAGCAAAGATATGGATGTTAATGATAATAGCTACCATCTGTAATCCTGATAAGTAGATACAGATAAATCTATTTAAAGATTAACACAGATGTAGTTTGATACACAGATGTAGCCATAGGTATGTTTACATAAGAGATATGTCATTACATATAACATTGACACAGATCCAGATTGGAGACAACAAAATGGAGATATAGATAATATATAAGAGGGTGTCTTTTATTCACTCCATCATCCCCAGCATATACTAACATCTGGCAAGTAGCAGTTCATTAAATATTAGTTGAATGAGTTGCAGAAGCAGCTAACTGGAGGATGAGGGGATTGCAAGTTGATAAACTAGTAATATACTAACATGGTATATCCTCCAAGTGGGCCCAAAACAGAGGTGTCAGTCATATGGGGGAATATAGAAAATTATGGCACAATCCTGGATGTGAAATACCTGGGAGCTTAAAAAAAAAAACAACTCATGCGGCGCCTGGGTGGCTCAGTTGGTTGAGCGTCCGACTCTTGATTTTGGCTCACGTCATGATCTCATGGTTCATGAGATCGAGCCCCATATCAGGCTCTGTGCTGACAGTGCAGAGCCTGCTTGGGATTCTCTGTCTCCCTCTCTCTGCCTTTCTTTCCTCTCCTCTCCTCTCCTCTCCTCTCCTCTCCTCTCCTCTCCTCTCCTCTCCTCTCCTCTCTCTTAAAAAAAAAAAAAAAAAAAAAAAAAAAGAAACAAAGAAAGAAAGAAAGAAAAAGGAAAACTTAAAAAAAAAAATACCGTGCTTGGGCCCTGCCCCTGAGATACTCAGTTAAGGGACAGAACAGGGCTCAGGCATGATACTTTTTAAAAACTCCTTGAGTGATCTGCTGGTCTAACAGGACAAACAACTACACATAGAGGTTAATGTCAGTAGTCTGTATTCGACTGAGATCTGAGTGGTTAGGCTGCTTAACTGTGGTCAGTACAGAGGGCGTGTCCTCTGTGGATCTGAGTAGGCTCTAAATGTTTCCCACAGCAAGGGGAAAGATGGGGTAAGATTCAGATAGAGGAAGGGACTGCAAGGCTATTCCAAGCAGACTTTCCAGCAAAGGCTGGAAGGTGGATATGAGCGTGACATTTTCTGTGGTAAGAAAACAAGAGTAAACCAGCTTTACATGACCAAAGTGTGAGGCAGATGTCAGAGTGAAGCTTTCTAGGTTACAACGTGCCACTTAAAGTGACCCTTTCACCTAGCTTTCTTACCTGTGTTCAAATTTGTATTTTATAGAAATGCCCTTGTAGTACCTTCTGGTGAGCCCTTCTGAGTATTTTAGGCTTCCATTCAAATATACTTCAAATATACTAATGTACTTCTGATCACAAGATCCTGCTGTACTTAAAAAGCCTAGTTAAATATTAATGCGGGGAAATTTGCTCTTGCATATTTTCACACGTAATTTCTTTAATTGGTATTATGCATTTTGCATAATTTAAATACCAACATCTGGGTGATTTGCTCAGCCAGCAGAGGACTGCTTCATCAGAAAGATCTATACAGCATCGTCTCCGAACTGCCTGCCAAGAGTTAGCTGTTGGTGTTTAAAATAAAGAATGTTTTCTGTAACGGGAAGTGTAGTGGAAATTGAACTGCCCCAAGAGTTTCTGTTCATTAAAAGCACAATATTAATTCTATTTACTGTTAGGGGCTGACTGCCAATAATCCTAGGAAATTTAGATTTGTTAGCACCATGGAGTAGGTGGTGGCCAGATTCTTCTCTTCCTATTTCTGCCCTGGTGAGTCTGGAACTGTTCACCATCTGTTCTAAAGGTGTTTCTTTTGACCACAGGTACTTTAATGTGGATTGTTTCAAAGTCATGTGAAAAACAAGGTTTTTACATTTCTACCCTAACTTTCATGATGTAACAGGTGCCAATCTGATATCAGCATCATGATTCTAGGTAGAGATGTGTTGGATACTTCTTAAATCATTTATGATGATAGTCTTTTAGGATCAAACCTTCACATTTAAGCAAGATTCCCTTATAAGCTTGACTTATTCTGGCCATTTAAAATATTCTTTTGAGGTTCAAGAGCTGCTTTTGCCTAGCAAGGAGCATAAAAACAGGACTGATCAGAAATAGTCTCAGGCTTGGGATCAGAGATCACGATACTGTTAAATATTTTGGCTCTCACTGATTCCATCCTGAATTCTCTTTCTCTGGGCCTAGCTTGTTGTCCTGGACCCTCCGTTTGCTTTCTGGAGGGGAAGACACACAGTAAATGTAATTTTGGTAGCCTTGAGTGCCCTGAAAATATTAAGCCCAGTGGAGTGGTAGAATATGTATGTGCCTGGGAGTAGGGGAATGGGGTCTAGTAGGGCATAAACTTTATCTGAGCAGGGACTTTCTCCATTTACTCACTGCTGTCTTTGATTTTGAGAGAGCAGGCAGCATGTGTGGTAAGAGCTGATTGACAAGAAGGGATAAGCAACAAAGTCGGGAGAGAATGTCCCAGGCAGAAAGAATAGCATGTGCAAAGGCCCTGCAGTGGGAATGAGGAGGCATTCTGGCTGGAGCATTGTGAGTCAAGTGGAGAGAGGAGGGAGGCAAGGTTGGAGAGGTGCACAGGGGCCAGATGAAATGAGATGTGGGGGTCATTTTATTCTAAATGCATGGGAAACCACCATAGGGTTTTATGCATGACCTCTTGATGTTTAGAAAAGGTGGCTCTGGCTCATATGCAGAATGGATTGTAGGGTGGCAAGAGAGGAAGCAGAAGGACCAACTCGGGGATGTCAGAGACTCCAGGTAGGATATGGTGGTAGCCAGATCAGCTCAGTAGCAGTGGAGACAGAAAGTTGTGGATGATTCAGACTTTGTTGTGTAGGTAGAGCTGATGGACCTACTGATGGTCTGGCTAGGGGAGTTGAGGCAAAGAGAAGGATCAAGGGTGGCATCTAGGTTGATCCACTTGATTCTTCCCTTTTTTTTGTTTTTTCAAGCCATGGGTTGCTAATTCTGCCTTCCCACCTAAACTTCTTCCTTGCTGGAGCCTCATTCTCATTAAGGCTGATCGCCAGTCCTCCCTGGATTCTAGGTCTGTGGTATCTGCCAGACCTTTTCAGTTATGGTAGACTTCCATTCCCTTATTAACTTCCACAGACTATTCTTTCCTGTGTGTGTGTGTGTGTGTGTGTGTGTGTAAATCAGATTATGATTCAGAGAGCATAATTAAATAGAGCTCTCATAAGAAGGATTACATATTACCAATAGACTTGTAGGGTCATAGAACATGCTGTTAGCCACCCAGTATTATTTTTATTCACTTCTCTCTCACATTCTCTTCTGGGAACACAGCAAAAATAAAGTTATTTCCTGGAGGAATGTGAAAGAGATTCTTACCTCTTTTCATCATACTCAGGCTGCATGAACAAAGAGTGAAAGAAGACAGGATGATAGTTGGCGGTTCACATGTACAGCTTCATTGATTTCCTGGTAATCTTGGCAACTGTTTCCTTTCTCTGTTAGATTTCTTTCTGTGTGTGGAAGAACATACAAGAAATAGTAGCTTTTGGGTGAATGTCAGCTTGTGGTGTACTTTCAGGATTTCACAGCTAGTTAGTTTGTGTTGCCAGTGACCGTTTATCATTTTGTATTATATGAGAAACGTGTAAATTACTTGAGAACACTTGCTAGTCAAGTTGGTGAGTGATTTCAACAAGTCACCAGTATCCACTTGCTGAGCTGTCTGCAAAGTATTACTAGTAAATGTCAGGATTGTTGTTTTTTTTTTTTTTTTCCTGGCAATAAAAATCTTTTGGATATTTATCAGATATTTGCAACTCTTGCAAGCTCTCCAGTTTTCCTTATTTCTCATTAAGAAGAATATGTAAAATAGTTGAGAAGGATGTCTTAAGGTCAGTCCGTCTAAACTGATTGTCACAGAGTGCATCTACCTCTGCAGTGTCCTTTATAATCCCGCTTTTCTTTTTCCTCTGTTCCCATTCTTCCTGCACATCCTTGCCAGATTCATCTTCTAAAGTATCAACCCGTTCCTGTTTTCAAAATTCTCAATGGCTTCCTGTTTTCTGAATCAAATAATGATCCATCTACCTGGCTTTCCAGTCCATTTTTTCCAGGTTTAGCAGGTAAAGTGAATTTCCAGGGGTCTCTTGTGGATATACCCATGTTTGCTGTTGCCCTGTCTTTACTCAAGGAGTCCCCCAAACCTGGAGTATCCCTTATTTTCTTCCTTTTTGTAACCTGCTGAAATCCTACTCTTTAAAGAGGCATTTGGAGATGACATCACAGTTTCAAAGATGGGAGGAAATAATAAAAAGCAAAGCAAGCATCCCATGCTGCAGCAGAAAAACCACCGTGAACTCACTAATAGGGAGCAGATGACAAAGTCACAAGCCGGCCCTGAGGAAGAGGGAAGGTTGTTCCTAAGCCTGCACATCGGAAACTGAATCAGTGAGGGTTCTTAAGGAATTTTAAAAAAAAATTATTTTTTGATGTTTATTATATTTGAGAGAGACAGAGCACAAGCGGTGGAGGGGCAGAGAGAGAGAGAGGGAGGTACAGAATCTGAAGTAGGCTCCAGGCTCTGAGCTGTCAGCACAGAGCCCGATGCAGGGCTTGAACCCACGGACCGTGTTATCAGGACCTGAGCCGAAGTCGGATGCTTAACTGACTGAGCCACCCAGGCGCCCCTAAATCAGTGAGGGTTCTAAAAACCCTTCCCGGGGCCCTCCAGTCTGGGGAGATCCAAACTGATTTCCCTGTTCTTATTTGAGGAGCCATAGAAGTAGCTGGTGGTGGTAACTGGGAGGAAGTGAAATGCAGAGCTGATTCTCTTTGTAAGTAAAGGCCTGGTGAAATGGTGAGAGACCTGGGAGCAGGCTTCCCCACAGGAGTGGGATCTCAAGCAGGAGGAAGGAGCACAGTAGAGGATATTTCATGACCTTTGCTAAGAGAGGGCAGAGCCCTGGAATTCAAATTCACCCTAGAGCCTCTAGGGTGCTTTGTTTGAAACGTGGCTCTCGTCATTCCATCTGGCTAGGGAAAAGTGATAGAATGCAGACTACTCAGTCTTTGAACTTGACAAGATCACAGGAACAGCAGGACAGGGGTCAAGGAGTTGCCCGTTGTGTGTTAGAGCATACGGAATCTCTGGATTCCTAAGCATACACACCTGAGCACATATACGAGATGAGAGATAAAACTAGGGTAATTCTAGAAACATAGTTACAGTAAGGGATGGGTGGACAGATGGACAGAAAGAAAGAAAGAAAGAAAGAAAGAAAGAAAGAAAGAAAGAAAGAAAGAAGAAAAAGAAAAAAGAAAAGGAATCTAGCATGCAAAAGACAAAGGGTCCAGATCTCGATGAAAACATACCTCAAGGCATGGGAGTTCTTTACAATTGTTTCATTCTGTGGAACTAAAGTTAGTGAGAAATGTGAAGTCAGTAAACAAAACAAGATGATAATAAAAAGCAGAATGAGGTTGGGGGAAAAAAAAACAGGAGATTGCAGACCTAAAGAAAGAGTGTGAGGTCCAAAACAACATCCAGTACAGCACGAATACGTAAAATTAGAAATACCAAGGGAAAGAATAGATGCCATTGAAATCAAATTACTAAAAGAGTAAAGGCTTCATAATGTCAATGAACACAAATGAAATACTCAAGGTATTAAGTAATCAGAAGCTAAAATATAAAGAAGACAAAGACAATGTCATATAAGGATAATTGGCATCCCTGAAGTAGACAGTCAGCAAATGAAACAAAATGCGGTAGAAAACAAGCCAGTTTTCGTGAAATGAAGAAATAAGCAAAAGAACTGGGTCTGCAGATGAGTCTTGTATTCCAGGAAAATTTGGAGTACAGAAGGTTCAAGACTGAAATCTATCTTAATTAAGCTATTGGATTTCAGAGATAAAGGAGTTCTTCATACCCCCCTGGGCAGAAAAGCAGATTGTCTGCGGTGGACTAAAAGTTAGTGTAGCTTCGTATTTCCTCAGAGTAGCAGTCAGTTTCTGAAGATAATGGAGCCATGTGTTCAGCATTCTGAGGGAAAGGAAGTATGACCCGATGGTGGCCCAAACTGACACAGCTAAGGGGTTATTCAGGTGTGAGGGCAGGAGGCAGATATTTCCAAACGTGTACAAACTCGAGTAAGAGTGCTTAAAATCAAAGCACGTTTGAAAAACGTACGTCGGCAGCACCGTCAGACCGCTAAATATGCTTCATGACGTTTTAACTTAGAAGAATATTTTAGGAAATAGCCCTTGTAGTGAAGGAACATTTGGTTGAAATTCAACAAATACTTCAGTTTCTTTTCCTTTTGTTAAATTCACATAAAGTCACGTGCGGTGTGTTAAATGAAAAAGTAGCTTTGCTAGAGGCTAACTTTATTTTTTTTATTTTTTTATTTTTTTCAACATTTATTTATTTTTGGGACAGAGAGAGGCAGAGCATGAACGGGGGAGGGGCAGAGAGAGAGGGAGACACAGAATCGGAAACAGGCTCCAGGCTCTGAGCCATCAGCCCAGAGCTCGACGCGGGGCTCGAACTCACGGACCGCGAGATCGTGACCTGGCTGAAGTCGGACGCTTAACCGACTGCGCCACCCAGGCGCCCCGTAACTTTATTTTTTATAAAAGTCTTCCTGTCTGCCTGGCTTCCTCCCTCCCTCTTTACACACACCGCGGGCACCGGCTCCAGGGGAACCTTTCGTCTTCTGCTAAGTGTCATAGGCAAGTTGGCAGAAATTAACTGCAGTTTATACTGTGAGGCAAGGCTACAAAATTCCGCTAGTGAGACACATAATTCTCCATAGACTACATTTCCTCAAAAAAAGAGTCTGACATTTAATTTTTGGCTGTCAAAAAACAATCTACTTAAAATCACTTACTCCCTACCGTGGCGAATAATCAGCACTTATTGAGTGACTGCTGTGTGCCCGGTGCAGCCATATTCACCTGACGTAGTCAGTGTGAAGAAAGACAGTTTCTATTCTTAGACAGCTCTTAATTTAGGTGGGACAGACACATCACCAGTTTTCCTAGTATTTCCCAAGTGAGATCCAGCTCTCAGGAGACTTCTCAAAAGGGAAAAATTGGTTTTGTTGTTGGTTAAGTTCTTGTTTTGGTTTTCACTTAGTCATTGAGGAAAGCTGTTGACTTTTGTCAGAAAGTACTAGATGCTGAGGATATGGTTGTGATTAAAAGAGGTAGGACCTCTGCTCAGTCTTATAAACAGGTATGGTAGTTACATGGGGCGCTCCCAATGAACTAAGCCCTTGTGTGGTCTCCTCCCCTGGAATCGGGCAGCCCTGCCTGTAACTCACCTGAACTGCTGGAATGTGCCAGAAGTGACACAGTGAGCGCAAAGGCACTGGACACATGTTTTAGGTTCAGAGAAACATATTGAACATATTATTTGCAAATGTAATGAACGTAATGTTTAAAATAAGCTGATAGTATGTTTTGACACTTTTAGTCAGGCTATGGTTTCCTTTTTATACGATAATTGGTTGCCAGAAGCTTTGTTTCAATACAAAATACGTGCAGCTCTATATATTTTCCCATTTCTTTGGGACATGGCGTTCCTAGAGTTGGGGGAGGGATGGCCAATTCTGCTATGTTAAATATTCCATCTTATCAAAGAGGTGTTTCATAAATTATGTATAACAGTAGATGCCACTCAATAAATATTTTATACGTGATAGATATTTTTGTCTGAAATTACTTTTTCACTTGAGCAATGATTTAAACCCTCGTTTTTAGTTTTATGAGGTGACACTTTTATAATATCGTGTAGTGAATGCAGCTTGAATGTCATGGAGCTTTAGAGCAGCATTAATCATAAATTCATCTGCCCCCACTCCCAGTCCTGGAAGACTGTCTCTTAATTCAGCTGTTACCCATTCTGTGTATGGAAGTGTGTGAGAACATGCTGGTGTGTGTGCATGGGAAGGGGGAGTGGGGACAGGTAATGCTTTTGACCTTGTGGCTCCAAAGTTATGAATTTCCAATGATTTTCAAAATCTATGAGACTTACTTCAAGGAAGGGAAAAAGAAAGTATTTTTCAGTGGTTTAAAAAAAAAAAAAAGGAATATGAAACTAAACTGGGATGTAGTCCAAAACAATTTCTCTAGTTTGAGTGGGAGCTATGAGAATTTAAAATATTGCCTTTTCCTCGGGTTATTGTCCATTCTTATGCAGAAAGAAAATACATATGTCTCTGCACTTCTGAGAACAGTCACTGTCCTCTTCACATGGACCTAGAGGCCTGGAACATTCGTTGGCAGGCGGCTGCCTAACCACATATGTGGTATTGTCACAGTTCAGAGCCACCAGACCTTCCAGTGAGGACACTGTTTTATGAAATAGAACCGTGTGATTAAGTTCTCCACTCTAACATATATCTTTTTTTTTTCTTTTTTTTAAAGCACATACTTTCCTCTCCTGCTTGAATTCTAGTCAGGAGGAAAAGAACACATTCTACCAATATCTGAGAGATAGGAGTAGAGGCTGGTTTATTTAGAGTACTCATTTAACTAAGATTTGCAAGGGCCTTGGTACAGTAAATCAGGATTACTGAAGTCTCCGACCTGGAAGCCTGAGGTTTTGAGCCCTGCAGTGGGAGCCTGGCTGATAAGAGGAGTAATTGAAGAACAATGATACGCTTCATTTCCTTTTCTTGAATCGAAGTTATGCATTGGTCATTTTCTCTGCGTATCTATTTAATGGTTGTTAAATTAAATTGCTTTCTTTCAAGTGGTGATTTTTATGGCTTTTTTTTTTTTTTTTTTTTTTTGCATTTCATTCCATCACCCTCTTGCATGACTGCAGCTCTGTGGGTGTGTCGTTTGAGACTCATATCTGCAGAGATGAAGGCCCAGGAAACTTCTCTCTTCCTGCTACCCTTCCCCTCAACCTCTTAGTAACTCCCTTGTCTATAAGGTTGTGAAGTTCTGAATCCTTCACCTAGAGGATGACATCGTTTTAATATTTCAGTAACATGAAATACATTTATTCATTGCAGAAATGTAAGGTGTACTGAGTATGTTTCAGGCAGTGCTCGCTTTGGGGATCTAGAACTGTGCCCTGGTCACAGTGCGCATTATAGGGGTGGGGTGGGGAAGAGACCCGCTAGGAGTGTCTCTACCAGGAGCCTGGTTGGTAGCTTAGAGCTTGCTTCCCCGTTGCTCACATTTTACCTAAGATCACAGAGTGCAGCGTTGTGCTCTTGGACGTGACTCAGTCAGAGCTCAGCATGGCCCAGCCTCAAGGCTGGACTTTTCACCTTCGGTCTTTGGAATTTATCTCAGATTTGTTTAGAAGCCTGATTTTAGAGCTCTTTTGTCTTGGTACCGATGGGCCTTATGTTAGGACAGAGACCCGTTGTCTGTTGCCTGACCAGCGCTGTTGCCGCCCTGCCTGCATTTGTCGGAACTTCGTGTACCTGACCATTCATTCATTCATTCATTCATTTGACAATACTAACCAGTTACAATGTGTCAGACATGAAATTAGGCACTGGTTTATATTCTAGTCCGGACAGGTAATAAGCTCATATGTAATATATCATGTAGTGGTAATTGCTAAGGAGGGAAACATCAGGATAAAGGAGGTTAGTGCTTATTACTTTGTGTGGGGTGATGGGGAAGGTGGCATTTGAGTGGAGACTTGAGGTACTGAAGGCTGAGTTATTTATATTTATACACACACACACACACACACACACACACACACACACATGCATGTATGGGAGTTCTTCTCAACTAGAGTTTATGTAGTTGATGATATTTGCTTGTATCTGGAGACTTTTTGGTTGTCACAGCCTTGTGGAAGCGGTAGGGTACTACTGGTATCTAGTGGGTATGTAACCGAACTCAAGGGTTTGCTTGGGGTGCACCAAACTGAATGCCACCCAAGGAAAACAAAGAACTTTCAATAGGGAGATAGGGAGAGAGTTCTCAAAGCACTGTCTCCCCATGGGGTTAATACGGGAAACTAATTCAGCGTGTTAGGGAGCAGGGGCAGGGAGTTTGCATAGGTTTGCAAGGAGGCTTGCAGGGAGTTTGCATTGGGTTCAGTTGTGCATGCCTGACATGTTAGTGTGCCAGTACATACATCCCATCTTTGAAATGGTGGAAAACTGCACTTATCGGAGGGGATCTTGGTATTGTAATGAGCTAAAGGTAACTTCAGAACAACTCGGGGGTTTCTGTAAAACCCAGGCTGTCCTTACCTCCAATCTGGCTCAAGCTGGCTTACGTAAAGGGATATCAGGTGAGACATACCTAGCAAGGGACTGTCAGGTCCAACACCTAACTGGGGCTTCTCCTTGGCTAGAGCTGTTGGTTCTACAAAAACGAAACACATTCCTTCCCTACTTTTGTTCTTTCCCCTCCTCCCTTCTGCTGATAGCTTTTAGCCCTCTTATTTGCGTAACTTCCCATTGCATCATAGCTAACAGGTAGAGGCCAGGGGTACTGCTAAGCCACCTGCAGTGCACAAGGCATCCTCCCATGATGAAGAGCCATCTGATTTGAAATGTCAGTAGTGCCAGGGTTTGGAAACCCTCTTCTAGGGGAAGGGAAGGGACAGACAGTGACAGAAGAAACAGCCACCACAAAAGCAGAAGGAACAACGATGCCTAAAGCCCTGAGTTGGGGACAGGCTGGCAAGTTTGAGGAAGGGCAAGGAGCCTCTGGACTCCTAGACAGGAGTGAGCAAGGTGGGGGGAGATGAGAACGGGAGGTTAGCAAGGGATGAGATCGTGTAGAGCTTTGTAGAACCTTACAAAGGCTTGGGCTTTCAACTCTATGAAACGGGAGGCCAGGGAAAGGATTCGAACAGGGGAGCAGCCTGCCCTCACATCCCTCTGGCTGCTGAGTAGAGCACATGACACAGTGGGGCACCAGTGGTGGTAGCCTGGTGAAAGATGATGGTGGTTGGGGCTCAGGAGGAATGTGGTGCAGGTGGTTCAATGTTGTCAGATTAGGTCATATTTTGAAGGCAGAGTCAACACTAAGCATGTAGGATTTAGAGAAAGAAAGGAGCAAAGTATAGCCTTGGTGTTTGGTCTGAACAATTAGAAGGAAGGTTGGCATTTACCGGGATGGTATGGTGTGCAGGTTTGAGAGGCAGGGGAAATCAAGGGTCGGGTTTTTCTTTTAATGTTTACTTATTTTGGGGGAGAGAGAGAGTGGGTGGGCACAAGTGAGGGAGGGGCAGAGAGACAGGGGGACAGAGGATCCTAAGCAGGCTCCGTGCTGACAGCAGACAGCCTGATGCAGGACTCGAATTCACTAACCCCGAAATCATTATCTGAGCCAAAGTCAGATGCTTAAGCGACTGAGCCACCCAGGCACCCCAAGAGTTGGTTTTTTAATGTATTAGGTTTGAGCTGTCTGTTTGGCATCCCCATAGAATACACTGAGGTAAGTGATTGTATGTATGCATGAGTGTGGGGTCAAGGGAGACGGCTGTCTGTAGCATTAGACTTGAGTCTTCGCATGTAGATTGCAGGTGAAGTCCAGAGACAGGATGCGGTCATCAGGGAGTGACTATAGGTACTCTGGTCCCAAGGATGAAAGCCTGCAGGAGAGAGTGGGAGGGGAGGAATTGGAGAAACCACTAGTGTAGGGAAGACTTTGGAGGAGATTATTTCCAAAGGGACACAGAGAAATTGTTGGTAGTTGGAGGAGATGCAGAGCCAAGGGGGGTGGTCATGGTGGTCGTTGTTGGGAGAATGTGTAGTAGATTTTTATGTACATAGGGATGACCTGGTAGGTATTAGAAGTTAGTTCAGGAGACAGAGGGTCAAGTACATCTGGCACAGAGGTTGCTAATGCACAGGAAAGGATTGCTTTGGGGAACATTCACAGTTTGACCATAGTAACCGGTGAGAAGAGCCTACAGATTGGGAGACTTCTAGATATTAAGTGAAATAAGGGTTCTGAAGAGGGAGAAAGATTACTTTGTAGTTGGGTGGTCCTAGGACCTTTCCTAAGCAAGGCAAGGTCTGAGCTTGGTTTCAAAGAGGTTGTATTCATCAGGCAATAAGTTTACTTCATTTTATATTGAGCTTTTTGTATATTTCAAGTTCACTTTACCTGCCACATGCCAGGATCCCAGCATGAAGATTTTCCATTTTTCTTGCAGCTGTTTTGATGAGAAATAAAATACTACTCATTCTCTTTCCTCTAAGTAAACTTTCCTTTCCTTTCCCTCCTAATTTCAGGAACAAACTCTAGCCCTTAGGAAAGAAGGGATTGGAGTTGTTTTGGATTCTGAACTGCCCCATTTGATTGGCATTGATGATGACCTTCTGAGTACTGGAATCATCTTATATCACTTGAAGGTTAGAAATGACTTAAGTAGAAGATAATTTTGTTTTCCGTTTCCTCTTTAGACACTAGCAGGGTTTCCTGTAATACTCTACATCTGTGAACACAACTATTACATTAGAGAATACACTACAAATCTTTGAGCCCTTTGGGGATTTTCAATGGCTCACTGGTGTTCTGTGGTATTAAAAGTTCCCATGTTTATGGAGTTCTAAAGCTAAATGAAGATCCATTTACTTTGCCTGCCACTTTGGAGAATCAGTGAGAGAGAGGTAAGGAACAAAAAGGCAGGCAGACCAAGGAAGGAAAGTTACAACCACCTGGAGCTGAGATTTGCTAGATGTAATTTTCTAGTCCCTCGGGTTAATTATAAAGCGTGTCTCCAGCCTACATTATTGGGCCTGGTCCCAAACTGGCAATTTGTGTCAAGAGAACAGAATTACCACATTAGTATCAGTGGTTGCCTCTGTAACCTTGACTTAGTATCCTCTCTCTGATCCATGCCTTAAAATGAGGATAGTGTTGGATCTGAGCTTTGCAGCCTCCCATAAATTGTATCTTTAGATAGGAAGAACTTCTGGCCCCTAGAGGAGAAACTTGCCAGAAAGGATCAGGAACATCAGTGGGATTACCCACGTGGACAGAGTATGGATGCACACCAAAAATAGGAGCCTACCCTTGTTGAGCAGGAAGCCTCAGGACCTGTGCATTTTCTGGGCAACATGGGACATTGTTACAGAGCCTCAGTGAACTCTAATTGCACTGAGGCTATGGCCTGTCTGGAACATTGCTCAGCCTATCAGCCACCAGCTTGCTTGAGTTTACATGAAAAATGGAGAAACAGACCATTCTTCATGTTCTTGCTAATAAATTCAACTTGACTTTTCTTCCTAGGAAGGTCAGACATATGTTGGTCGAGAAGATGCTTCAACAGAACAGGATATTGGTGAGAATCTTTATCAATTTCTTCTTCCCAGTGATTTTTAAAAATCATTTAATGAAGAATTGTCTTTCGAATGACTAACACGAAAGTGATTATAAAAAAAACCTCTTTTGCAAATACAGTATCGATCAGTATGTGCATTTCTATAATTTTGAATGCAACTCAAATGAATGGAACAGAACAATTAGTTTAGTGAATAAAATGGAATTGTACATCCTTACCCCCACCGTATATACATTCTATACTCTGTCACAACTTTCGAGAGTAATTTAAATTACTCTACTCTTGTCACAATGGGACAGTGATGAAAATATGCCAACAGACATAGATAGAGGGTAGCAGATCCCTCAACAGGAAGGATATAGACACCTGTGCAATGATGCCAGAGTGCACAACACACACGCATATGGAGGTATGACTTCTGGGTTTCCAGAAAGTCTTTGCCGAGACCCACAGATAAGCAGTGATTCAGCCCGGGAGCAGGGTGAGGTCTTGTTAGGCTTTAAAAGCATACCTGGGCAACCACTGTAGTGGTGGTGGTTGGTGTGCGTGTGTGTGTGTGTGTGTGTGTGTGTGTGTGCGCGCGCACGTGTGTGTGTGTGTGTGTGTGACAAGGTGGGGAGTGGCAGGGGAAGAATTCTGTCTTCTCAGCTGTTTTTAGAATTGCTGGTAATGGACTTGCTTTCCTGCCAAGTGTAAGCTATTCATCACGCCAAAGCTAGCGTAGTTCTGTGTGTTTTACTATTTGCTGTGAAACTGGGAGAGCTGAAAACCAGTTCCCAGAAGTCAGCTTCAGCTGTTTTTGAGTGGAACTAGGTGTCAGGCCTCCTCTTCTGATCGTTAAATTGTGTGTTTGACCTTTGGGGTTGCTGTAAATGATGATGAGTGGTAAGAACACATGTTTTCTGTGCACAGAAAAGCTCAGTAGTATGGTTCAGTGGAGAACAGTGGAAGCTGTTTGATTTGTACTTCTGAGAAGCTGGCCAAGAACTGTGCCTAAAATTGTGTAGGTTTTTTTGACAGGCGTTCATGTCCATGCCTGGCCACTCACCCAAGTAAGAGTAACTCGGTGTAGTCCTACAAGAATAGGTACTTTAGCGGCCTCATGCTCCGAGAGGTCAGTGGAGGTCATGTTCTCTTAGATTTGGCACAGGCTGTGGTGGTGTGCATCCCAGTGCAGCTTCTGGAGACTTCCTTGGGCCTCTCAAGATCCATGCCAGGCCAAGTTCACCTTTGGTTTCTGCTCCAGGAATGCAGTGTCTATAAGTGCAGAGGTTATAAGAAGGGCCTTGACCCACAGAGCCCTTTTGTTGCTTCCGTTTTACAGTGACCTTTGGGTGGCTGGTGGAGGAAATTTATTCAGCATCTGAGCCACACAATGGTATTCAATTAAGACAAGTTACTTAACTATATTCTCCCTGAAGATGAGAGAAATTAGCATGTGAGAACTTACTTCCTTACACAGGTGAAATCCAGACCCTTTGAGGTAACATTCAGCGTTCTGTCAGCTGATGCCATGAAGTCCTGAAATTCACTTTTCTCCCTGAACATAAATGTTCACTTCATAATATTTACACGGAAAAGGAAGGGTATTCAATATGGAAAAATAAGTAAAGGTTGGGACTCACTGTACTCAATAACAAAGAAGATATTATCTTTCTTTTTTGTTTTTCCAACTTAGTTCTTCATGGCCTCGACCTGGAGAGTGAGCACTGCATCTTTGAAAACGTCGGGGGGACGGTGACTCTGATACCCCTGAGCGGGTCTCAGTGCTCCGTGAATGGTGTTCAGATCATGGAGGCCACACACCTAAATCAAGGTATCTGGTTTTTGGTTTTCAGAGTTCTTTGTGTATGCCGTTGCTAGAGAACAAGTTGGCCAGGTAATGGGAGAACGTGTGCATCTTAGAATTAATTGCTGGTTAGTTATAAGAAATATGCAGACTGTTTGCTTCATTATGCTGTTTTCTGTTTTGCTGGAGGACTTCTTTATAATTCCAGTTGTCTTGTTGAATTAAACATATATATAGTTGTCTTAAAAATTATTGCTCTTATGGAAATATGACTTTAAAGGAATTTTTTAAGTTAAAAAAGCACCTTTCAAATGCAAAACCTTAACACAGTGCCTGCTGTTAGTAACTTTATTACCATATTTGTATTCTTTTTGTGAATAGTTGTGATTGTAGCATACATACAGGATCTGGTATCATAGCTTTTTTTTTTTTCTTTTTAAATAATTTCAGTTTTATGAAAAATTTGCAATTCTCATACAAAGAACTTTTTAGTTTTAGAAGCATTTGAAGGTAAATCACCAACATGATGCCCCACCACCCCTGAATAATTCAGTGTTTATTTCCTTTAAACAATGGCATTTTCCTGTGTAATTACAAGATAAGCATCCAGATTAGAAAACAAACTTCGGTACATTCCTGCCATCTGATCCTCGGACGCCCTTCAAGTTGTCGTTTGCCCAACAATGTCCACTGTGGGTCCGGGATTCAATCCGGCATCATGTGCTGCATTGAGTTGCCCCACCTGTCTTGTCTCTTTCAGTCTGGAAGAGTTCCTTTGCTTTCCTCTGACTCTTGGGACTTTGGCAGGTCAAATATGTTGCAGAATGTCCCTTTACACAAGTGTAGCATCTATCTGCTGCTTCCTCGCGATGACACTAATATTGTGCCTTCTTGACAGGACTGTCCGAGAGATGATGCCCTGTTTTTCCCACGTCCCGTTACTGAAGAGATGCTTGCTTTGATCATTTGATTAAAATGGAGCTTGTCAGGCTTCTTTACTATGAAGCTACTCTCTTCCTCCTTTTTATTAATAGGGATATTGGGCAGGATTTTGAGATCATAAATACCCATTCTTTATCACACTTTCACCCACTGGTTTTGGAACCATGTTGGGGGGTGCTGGTGTCTGATTGAATTATTATTCGGATGGATGCCACGTGGCAATCTCCCTCCTTCTACATTAGTTGGATTTTTACTGTAGGTATCAACAGGGTCACATGGCTCGCTATTTTATTTGGTAGGTCTTGGTCTGTCTGTCATTATTTGTTTTGATACACAAATTGTCCCACGTTTGGTGAGTGGGAGTTGCTCCAAGCCAATTTCTGTGTCCTTGGATCTTGTCCCCATCATCGATGAGCACTTCCTTAATTTCTGACACAATGACATGTTCCAGGCTTATCTCTTATTTTGCTGGAATCAGCCAGTTCTCCAAGGAGCCTTGGTTCTCAGTGGAGAATGGGATTTAGAAACTAAGATCTGAGCTCTAGACGTATTCGTCGCTCTTGAGATGTTGCTGTTCCCAGGTCCTGTTAGTCAAAAGAGTTAGGGAAAGTGTGTGTCTCTGTGTGTACAACACATATTTATGTCTGTATTTATACAACAGTATATTTATGTCTGTATCTGTGTCAGCATTTCAACATCTATATTGCTGACCAGGAGTTCATATCAGTACCTCTAACCCAACACAATACCATAGCATTCTTTCTAGTTTTTTCCTTTTTTCATATGTGTAAATAGCTCCCTTTTCTGATAGTGATAAACCTGACTTCCATTATGTAACCAGTATGCTATCACTTCTGCCCCCTCCTCATGCAGGGATCCTCTTCTTCCTGTTCAGGCTTTGACACCCCATGCTGGACTACCACGCCACTGCCCTCACTCTTCTAGTGCAGACACTGAAACTTACTCCCTTCCCATGCTGATGCCTGCTTTGCATAGTCCCGCCTAATGGCTTTTGTACTGAGTCATGCGAGGAGGAACAAAGGAAAGAGTTGATATGCCTTAAGCCCCCCCTTTTTTTTCTGTATATTATGCATAGTTTTATGACAACAGTTTTTCGTAGTTACATACTATAATGTATCTGGTTTGACATAGGAATTGGACACATGGGGGAAATTGGACAGATGGAAAGCATATAGTTCAATGGTGTTAGTGAAGTCATGAGCAGAAATCAGTTGTAAGGAGTTGTCTCAGAAATGAAGGATGGTATGGTACCAGAACCATCATCCTTCTATAGGAAGGGTATAGAATCCACTGAAGACATTCTAAAAGCAACTAATGGAGTATCCACCCATGAACCTACCACCAAGTCATCCACTCATCCATTGATCTCTTCATCTGTTTTTGTACTATTAGTATTTTTCAGTGTCAGGGTAAGTTGAGCTTGGGAAACATTTGGGTACCTTGGAGCTGGCTGGGAATGTCAGAGTTCAGCAGTAGCCAGTGACTAGCTCAAACCAAGGATACCATGAGTACCCAGTGATCATTACCAAAGCAGCATTTTCTGCTTGTCTGTAACCAGGACAAGGACTCTGGCAGTAAGGGTTGGAGAAGCTGGTTCTTGCTGGACAGCAGAGTAATAGTCATGGTGAGAGGCTGTCTGCCCTGAACCCAGAAGGTTACCATAATTGGCCAGCAGACAGGAGGTCACTATATAGGGCTTTTCAGTGGCTGTCCTGCTTGTGAGCACACAGACCCAGACCACCTGTTTGTTCACGCTTAGGACCTCAGGTGGAGGGCCTGCTGCTGTTCCTCTGGGCAGCAGGGCTGGTGCACAGGTCATGGTGAGAGGTGGGAGATGGGTCCCCTTGCGCAGTAAAGATCTCTGTAGGGGCTGCATCCCCATCAGGTCAGGGGAAGTTGACCTTGCTCTGATGACTGTGTATTGTTATGGGATTTTATAAGAGGCTTGTACTGGTTTCCAATATCATTGTTAATGCATGAGTAGAACTTTAGAATTCATTTTGAAATATTTAATCGTTTAATACATCTGGGGTAGACCTAATTTAATTTTTTCCATATTGGTTTATCATTTATTATAACCTTACCTCATGCATGCTAAATACCCACCTCTCTTTCGAAGAAATTTTCTTTCCCAAAAATGAACGCTGACACATAGCAACGTATCGATTTTGTGGCTTTCCACTTTGTTTGTGTACTCTGTCTTTCTACTTTTGTACAGGTATCACACAATTTTATTGCTTGTTATGTTTTAATATGCTTTAATTTCTCTTCTTATTTGAGTGTTTTTGTGCTATTCATACCTGTTAATTTTTTCAAAGAAATTGTAGAATCACTGCTTCTACCATTATGGGTCAAATAGTCTCTTGTGGGTCCTCTTGGAGGTTAACTTTTATGTGTAATGGTGTTTCTCTGAAAAAAATCAGTTTTAAGGTCCCAACAATACACTGTAAAAGGAGCTTTTAGAGCACATATTGTTTAACAGGGAAACTACCTAGAACTTACTGTTCAGTATTGGGGTTATCTTCTACCCTTTGCCCACCCACCCCCATAGAAAGATTATTATTTATTTAGTTCAAAGAATTTGCTTATTATTCCACTGCCATCTGCTTATATAGCTATGATTATATCTCTAATTCTCTTGGGAATTGAGGCACTGAAGGTAAGTAATAAATATATTTCCCATATAGTATTTATATCAAGTTTTTTTTTAAATCTTAAATTTTTACCTTAATTGAAAGTCCATTTAAAAAATATGCCTATTCAGGTTAGTGATGACTGAAAGTAAATTTTTGACTTGTCCTCAGAAAGTAGTACTAATTGACATTTAAGGTTAATGGTCAGAATTATCTTTTTCCTGTGGGGTGTCTTGTTTTTATTACCATGGTGCCATGATTTGGGCTTGAGCTCCTCTGGTGCTCTGCTGAGCTACCGACATAAAAATGCCATGTTACAAAGCGTCAAAACACCGTGCACCAAGAACAAATGTCATTAGCAAGTCTTATGGCAGTGAAATGCAAGATGACTTTGTGTTTCAAGGCATTACATGAACGAAGCAACAGAATACCGTTTTTTTAAATGCACATACTTTCAGACTGAAACATCCGACCAAGGAAAGCCATGTGTACGGTCCTTCCGAAATTAAAGGTTAGACTTCTCCACATACCTTCGTTTTTGAGGATTATTAAAATGAGAACTGGAACACATTTTAAAAACACAACATACGCCCTGTGTTCTTTTTGGTTATGAAACTATGTAGTAAAAGCAAAAAGATGTGAATGGGACTAACACATGCCTACTTTGGAATGGTGTTAACCTCTGGAGAGGAAGGGGGAGTCCTGGGGAGTCTTTTATCAGGTAGGGCTGCAGAAGAATTTCCAGCTGTATTTGTAAGATTTGATCGTTTAACAAAAACAAAAAACAAAACAAACCAAACAAACAAAAAACAAGACCAAAATGAAAAAGAGAAAGAATATGGACTTCATTAAAATATAATAATTGGGAAACAGAATTAAACATATCAGTATATTCATACTCCAAAAATTACTTGGCTTTTGCCCATGAAGCAGTTTAAGTGAAGGTGTCAAGAAGAGATGGATGTTAACCCAAGTCACAGCCATCTAACTGTATTGAGTCTGCATTTGACAGGATTCCAGGTTTACCCTGCATTGCCAGCAGCTTCCTATCTTTTCACTATCAGTTTCCAGTTTATTGCTGATATTTGATACTTAAACGTCTCTTTTCATTAGTAAATTACTTCATTTGGAAATGTGTTAGGCTGTCCCCTTAAAAAGCACAGGCAGTAATTACCACTTCCTTATCTAGATCACTTAAGAGATTTGTGATGTCAACTAATAGGAGATTTACTTGTATTTAGCAGATTTTCCCCATTGTGGGAACTTTTTTTTTTTTTAACCTGTATCAGTTAACAGCCTTACTTCGAGATTGTATAAACAGTACTTCCCCCGCCTTAAATTATAGGAGTATTTCCGTCTGGCAACATCACTAAAATGAAAAGCGTTTGCTAGTGCCGTGGGAATTAAATGAGATGACATACAGAATGTGTGTTGTCTAAAGCCCGGCACATGAAACCTTTCTCCTCCTCTTCCCTGAGTTCTTCCAGAAGCCACGCACGGCACATGCAGCATCACACCTGAGTGTGCTCTTCCATTGCTGTGTTCTCTGGAGCTTAGCGTTCCTCACTCCCACGATGCCATAGAATGATTGCATCAAATAACTTTATAGAATAATAGTGTGATTCTGTAGAAAGGAGGCAATTGCTAGAGAAGAAAGCATGAATTTGACCAGGGTATCTAGTGCATAGGCCTTGAGCTGTTCTTGGTAGTGACCTTAGGCTTTTCTTCTTCTTTTTTCCAAATACTTACTATGAAATGATACAAAAATCAAGTGAGTTACAGTTCAAAAAGTATTTCAGCATTTTCTATATAATTGTTAGGAACTCTTCTCTCTTACGTTAATTATTATTATTTTTGTCCTTTTACTATAAAATGTTACTTGAAAGCTGATAGTTGTTAAAAGGTGATTAATTTTCCCATTCATATCAGTGGACTTCCTTGGTCATCTGGCGGGTTTTTCAGAGCTGTTGAACGTTCATCTCTTCTTTTAGACATGCCGCAGAAACTGTATCTGGGGACTTTACACCTAGGTGCTTCTGAATGCGTTATGCTTGAGTGCCAAAATATATTTGCATCTATTCAAGCACTCAGAAAGAGGTAACAGGTGATCATCTGGGGAGTGGAGCTGAGGAGGCTTTGATAAAATTTTCATTTGCTTAAGCACTGCTGTGAGTTGTTCAGTGGCAAATTAAGAAAGGATTTTAGTGGAACTAGCAAGGGAAATGGATCTTCCAGCAGCTTTTCCAAGGTATCTAATGAACAGAAGAGATCTTTTGTACACTACAGCCAGCCAGCAGATATCAGTGGCTGGCCTCCCAGTTAACTCACCTGTACTTGCTCATAAGTACTCACTATCATTAGATTTTTTCCTCAGACTTGAGATCTGTACATATGATCCCTTTTTCTTGTACATGGATGTTTCAGTAGATGCTTTTGAAAGTCAAAGCCCTGGCTCTTCTTAAAGACTCTACCCAAAGCCCACAGTTCTTAAAAGTGCATCCCCATATCAGTAACATCAGTAGTACCTAGAGCATTTTGAAATGTTCCGTCCTAGACCTACTGAGTCAGAAAATATAGGAACGGGGCCTAGTACTTTAGTTTTTCACAAGCCGTGTAAGTGATGTTGATGAACATCTGATATGAGACCAGCTGACCAAAACTAATAACACTCAAGACAGTTTCTTGGTGTCCCAGATGTTGGTGTACACGACAACCATATGATAGTCCCTTTAACCTCTTTCTTCTCTTCATTGGGTTCATCTCTTGTTAGAGATTTTTCATGACCTCTCTGTTCCTTTTTAAATGTCACTTTTAGCTTCATGTTCCATAGAGTCGCTTGACAATGTGCCTTGGCATGGATTTCTTGATGTTTACCTGTTTTGGATTTGCCCAGCTTCTTGAATCTGTAGGTTTATGTCTTTCTCCAGATTTGGGAACTTTTCAGTTATTATACTCATTCAGTCATAGTCAAAATTAAATAATTTGTTTCCACCCTATAGTCTTTCTTCCCTTCTTCTGGGACTCCAATTACATGACTGTTAAGTATTTTAGTATTGTTCCACAAGTCCCTGAGGCTCTGTTTACTTATTTTTACCCTTTGGTAAACTTTTTTTCTTTTTTCTTTAAAAAAAAAATTTTTTTTAATGTTTACTTATTTTTGAGAGAGAGAGAGAAAGCATGAGTGGGGAAAGGCAGAGAGAGAGGGAGACACAGAATCTGAAGCAGGTTCCAGGCTCTGAGCTGTCAGCACAGAGCCCAACTTGGGGCTTGAACTCATGAACCATGAGATCATGACCTGAGCCGAAGTCAGACACTTAACTGAGCCACCCAGGTGCCCCTCTTTTTCCTTTTCAGATTAGATCATTCTAATTGGTCTGTCTTCAAGTTCACGGACTCTTTCTCTGTCCTTTCTACCATTCTATTGAGCCCATCCAGTGTGTATTTTTATTCTGGTTGTTGTATTTTTTTAGTTGTACTATTTGATTCTTCTTTGAATAAATATCCTTTATTTCTTTGTTGTAACATTTTACCTTTCAAGATTATTCTATTTTTGAATATTTATATAATAGCTGATTTAAAATCTTTATCAAATAAGTTCAACATCTCTATGATCTCCACGTTGACATATGTTGATTGATTTTTGCCATACACGTTGAGGTTGCCCCACTTCTTCATATGCTGAACAATACTAGATTGCATCCTGGACATTTTTGATATTTTGATATGAGATTCTGAGTCTTGTTTAAATCCTATGGGAAACGTTGATTTTGCTTGGTTTTGTTTTGTTTTAGCAGGCGGTTGACCTGGTTGGATTCAGACCGTAAGTTAGAATTAGCCTCTGGGGGTTGTGATTCTAGTTCCAATGCCAATTCAATTTTCAAAGCCTTTGTGGTGCTATTCTGGTCTGTCCCGTGTGTGCCACCTAAGGGCCTGTCTGGAACCTGAGCCGTAGTCTGTATCTCAGGTCAGTCCTTGAAGTCTTTGTGTGCTGTTGAGGGTCAGAACTAAGTGGCGGAGGAGTTCATAAATAGTTCTGTGAGTCTGATTTCCTGAACTTCTCCTTCTGTGTCAACACTGAAGAGTCTTCCCGTTTCTGTCATCTGGCTAGAAATCTGGAGCTTTATACTACTCTTTCATGTTCTTTCTGTGCTTGTGCTCAAGTCTGGGGCCAAGAAGGAAGAGGGCAGAGAGAGAGAGAAGCTACAAGACTATGCTCCACCCTCATGGAGATCATAGCTTCTCTGATTGGTGAGGGATTTCCCCTTCCTTGTAGGTATAGGCATCCGTGGGCCCCCTGCTGCTTCCTCTGTTGCTGCCAGGACACCGTCTCACTCCACCTTGAACCTGAACTAGAGGGCTTCTCCTGGAGTTCTTTCATTTGTGCTGATGTCAGCTTTTGGGTTTCCTTCTAGACTAAGCCAGGGAACACTGGAGGGTGCGAATAGTACATTCCCTGTCTGTCCGTTGGTGCTTCAGATCCCTGTCTTCTTCAGCCCACCTGCTACTGCTTACTTGTCAGGGCCCTCGAATAACTCCTGCCTGCATTCTGCCCACACTGTAGTGGCATTCAGTGGGACAGACAGGGCGGGGTGTGTTTATCCATCTGTGCAGAACCCAAACTCCTCCCACAGGGTGGCTGTAGACTGCCAAAAAGGGAGAAATTTACCCAAAGCTGAATTCTGAAGTGGATGATGCATTTGTCAAAATGGCACATGGTGAAAAAGTGATGTAGATGTGCTTTGACCAAAGTGTGTGGCAAAGAAGTGTCTGAAGCCTGGAAGGTGGGTGAAGTGGAAGCCAGGAGCAGTGGGGGACCAGGGCTGCTGAATCGTGGCAGGTTTCTAGGGCTTGGGAGCCGTAGACTGCAAGGTGTTCACCATTCAGTCAATGCATAATATGGTCGCTGACATGAAGGACAGTGTGACATTTGTGTAGACCAAGGGGGCTTGGAGATGAGCAGTAACACAAGACGGGTGATGGAGGGAAGAGACCCTTGTTGCTGCTTGGAGAGAAGAGAGGCATTTGGAAAGAACTATTTTGGAAGGAACAATAAAATATTGACAGCTTGGAGTGTGTAGGAGGCTAGAACTGAATAGTCGAGCTTGTTACTAACAGAATAAATGGTACTGTTGGCAACAAAGAATATGAAGTAAAGAAAGTTACTAATAGCCTGACCAGTTAGTATAATGCCTTCCATTCAGTACCTTAGAATTTGTCATTTTATATTCTACTGTCTGGAATCATCCTCTAATTATTTCATACACTTTCTGCACTTTTCCTTCAGAAGAATGAAAATTCCTTTTTGCATCTCCTGTCAGGCTTTCAGAAGAGGAAAATCAGCTCCCACTTGCCCCACCCCCACACACATCTAAACGTTTCTTTGGGGATGGGACTGGAATATCTTGGGATTTTTACATAGCTCCAGAGTCAACCCATGCACACACTTGGACAAATAATTCTTGATGGATTATTTGGCTGGAAACCTCAATAACAAAGATTGAAAATCAATTTACTTTCTTCTCCAGAGTCTCACAATGTAGGTTTGCAATTTTTCCTTTACCAAGAGTGAACAAGGATTTAAGTAATTTATCTAAATCAGGAAATTGTAAATCCACATTTGAATTATAAATGTTGAAAGGGAGGGGGCCAGGCCTATGTGGCCTTTTGACAAGGTGTCATGTGTATTTATATCCTTCACAAATACTAGCAGACGACCCGATGGCATGCTTTGACACTGACGTCCATTACCCTTGATGCTGAGTGCCTGTCACTTATCCAAGCTAGCTGTGAACCCCAAGCCACCTATCCTGTTTGAATTTGTCAGTATTCATATGAAATTTTCTTACCACAAGCACCATGTCAGATCTTAATCTTCCCCGTCTCATTGCCTGAAGCCGTTTGGAGATAGAGAAAAATTACTATAATTCAGGTGTCTTAAGTAATAACATCAGTGTCACAAGAGCCCAAGGCCTTCAAACATATTACTTAATGCGTTCTCAAGTACTGGTGTTATTAGTGGAAATCAGACTTTCTTTTATCAGGTCCTCCAAATGGTGCCATCATCATAACTTATTTTAATGTAAATATTTTGAGGATGTTTTAAATCAGAAGGAAAATGATCCTACACAAACAAGTTTTAAGAACTTCACCCATCCTGCCTTACCCTGACCTGTATCTCAGTACCATTCTAGAAAGTTACATTCCCTGAGGCACCTGGTTGACTCAGTCAATTGAACGTTTCAGGTCTCATGGTTTGTGGGTTCGAGCCCCGCATCAGGCTCTATGCTGATAGCTCAGGGCCTGGAGCCTTCTTCGGATTCTGTGTCTTCCTCTCTCTCTGCCCCTCCCCTGCATGTGCTGTGTCTTTTTCAGTCTTTCAAAAATAAATGAACATTAAAAAAAAAATAGAAACTTAGGTTCCTAGACAGCGATTTGCTTTTCTGACAATTGTATCCAAAATGAAAACTTCTCTTTCACAGAGCATGCTTTAGCCGTCTGTTATATCCTGTCTGTGTGCTTGGTGGGGTGGGGCGAGGCTTTCTAAAGTAATCAAATTCAGAATTTGGAGACTGAAGCAAAATTTCACCAGGCCCCTTATTTTTTGGCCTCTAAACTCCTGTTACATTGGACCATCCACTTTTGGGAAGTATAGTTTTCTTACATGTTTGTATTAATTATAACCCAGAATTAATTAATTTGTACATCATCACCTCAGAAATATTCATATGACAACATTTAATAGGATAAAAGAGTTGATTTATTTGTGCCGTAGCAGAATTAGAAAATCTCACATAAAATTTGAGGGTAATTAATAGTGATATTAACGATTATTGTCACTATACTGCTTAGAAATCCATAGAAATGTTTACATGTTTAATTTCACTTTCAGTGTACCTGAAATACTAAAACAGAAAATCTTCTGTGAAATCAGCATTCAGTGGTTTCATTCATAGAGATTTAAGCAAAGCATTTTTTTTTCTTTCTTTCTATCTTTTTTTTGGTTGTTGTTAACAAGTGCCTCTGTGTACCCTTTTACAATGTCATTTCCCTTCCATTTCCTTTTAAGACCATCTGGAACTTGTCTACCTTCTGGTATTTAACAGGCTCTGAAGTAAACTCAAAGAAGCCATCATGCATTTTAAGGAGGCTTAGATATGCTCTAAAAATTACAAACTAAATGCATCAGAAAAGTCCATCTGCTGTGACTAATCATGTTAACCTCCGATCAAGGAGTAGTTCATGGTTAAAGAGTTTAAGATCTGGAAGGAACCTTAGAAAGTATCCAGTTTGATGACTGGATAAGGAAACTAAATTCTGGAAAGGGTGAGCTTAACTCACCTTTGGCCACACAAGAGTTTAGGGCAGGGCAGATGCTCTGGGTCTTAACACACACAGATGTTAGGTAGATATGTACATATACGTACGTGCATGTGTGTGTCTGAGTGTGTGTGTGTGTATATACACACATACATACATATATACATACATACATATATATACATACATACATATATACACACACACATACATACATATACATTTATATATATTCATGAGTAAGTAGGTTGGTAGGTAGGTTGGTAGATACACTGATGGATAGATGTCCCAAGTTTTTCTTCTAGAGCTTCAGACCCATATTTCTGCCTGCCAAAGCCATCTCAAATTCATTATGTATAAAACCAAACTCAGGCTTTCTCTCCCAACCCAATATTGGTCCTTTTTCAGTATTCTCAGTCTGTGTGAACAGCTCCCCATCCAACCTGCTGTTGCCTGCCAGTACCCAGGAACATCTTCTTTACCTCCCTTGTCCCTATATGCAGCCTATCATGGGGTCCTATTGACCTTATCTTCTACATATCTTCCTGATTTGTTTATTCTCCTTCTCTCCTCTCCCCTTCCCCCCAGTGCTGAACCACCATTGTCTTTGACCTGGACTCTTGCAATAGCCTCCGACCTTATTTATCTGCATCTACCCTTGCCCTCTTTGCTTCCTTCTTCAAACAGTTGAAAGAATGAACTTTCTGAAACTCTCATCCAATCATGTGATGCTGCACAAAGCCTTTCACCATCTTCTTATGCACCCTCATGAAGTAAAAGTTGCTTTACTGTATCTTGAAAGATTCTATGTGGTCTCTTCCTTTCCCTCTCTCAAGCTTCATTGCGTGTGCTGTTCTTCTCCCTTTCCTGTGCCGTAGGCATTTAATTGTCTTCCAGTCACTCAGCATCATCACCACCACCACTATCAGTTTTTCCTGCCATGGGACCTTTACACATGCCACTCCCTCACTCTCCGTGCTTCATCCTCAGAGCTTGTCTTAGGCACCGCTTCCCACTTCTTCTTTCCCTAACTTCCTCTAAATCAACCCTCTTCTTATGTGCCCTTTGAGTACTGGGCAGGGTATCTCTCCTTTAGGTGTAGCTTTGCATCTAATTGTGGACTTATTTGATTATTCACCTCTCTCTCTTACTTATAAATTCCATGAGGGCAGGGCATATGTCTGACTTGTTCAACTTTGTATCTGCAGTGCTTATCACAGTGACTAGCATGCAGTCAGGGTTCATTAAGTACTTGTTGAATGAATGAATGAATGAACAGCAGCATAATGTAAAAACAAAGCCAATTTTTTAAGTTAGTAGGTTTGTTGAGTAAAGGAATAAAATGAAATAGAAAGAAACCAGCCTTAACAGAGCCTCTTTTTTTTTTTTTTAATGTTTAATTATTTATTTTGAGAGAGAGAGAGTACACACGCAGGAGGGGTAGAGAGGGAGGGAGAGAGAGAATCACAAATGGGCTGATTTGGGGCTCGATCTCATCAACCATGAGATCATGACCTGGACCGAAATCAGGAGTTGGACGCTTAACCGACTGAGCTACCCAGGGGCCCCTAACAAGCCTCTTTCTGTGTGCCAGGCAGTTTATGCACATTATTTAGGTAGAAACAAGGGATGGTCATGGATAATTTTGTTTTCTTTTATAACTCTTAAAGGGATTTTTATGTGTATTTCATGCAAATACATGGGTGGCAAGATTATTTTCAATGATTTAATATGATATGAAATATGTCTCTGAAATGCCATTTCTATTTTTCCATTAACATATTTTAGCACTTTTCAACCTGCATGGCTGGGCATTTGATTAACAGGAAAAAAATAAAAAAAGAATTGGATTAAATGTAATTAGCGCATTGAATGTGATTGCCTTATTAATCTCTAATTTCACTTCCAGAGCATTAAATATACCTATATCCTAGACATGGCTGCTTAACTTTTGACTTCTCTGTATGGCACACAGTTCTGAGTCCTGGTCATAAAAGGCATAGAAAACACCTTTCTTAATTATGGTAATGGTGCCTTTTCATGATTGGAAAATATACAAATATAATTTTCCATGAGGGGGATAAGCAGGTTGTAGATTTGGTTACTATCCACTGTTATACTTTTAAGTCTCTGAAAACTGTGTTCTTGTTTTCATACGGACTCCCTCTCTGCTAAATAATGATAACTGCCAGAACCAACCCTTTCAGTAGCTTCCTGGGGTTATGACCTAACCCGTTAGGTTTTAACCATATTGAATTTGAGAATCTGAGGCAGTATGTTGAGTAGGCAGGTGGATATACTGGTCTGAAGCTCTAGAATAGCCACCTGGGGCTACCATATTACTTTTGAGGCCCAGGTAGGGAAATAGTAGCCAAGTGAAGAGGTTGGTGACTGCTGTTACCCCACAGGTCACGTGCCCTGTCCAAAGGAGGCAACCTTCAGCAGCCCAGGGATTTTTGCCAAGTGGCAATACAAATCTACTGATACATTACCTTTTAGTTTTTGAAGGGAAACCAGAAAGAAACTCAGTACTTTATGTAAAAACTGCAGATTTTTAACTGGAAGCTAATAATTTTAGTTTTTAAGTTTTCGCGGGGCACACAAAACATCTCTGAGCTGGTTTCTCTCAGGCCATCTGTTTGTGACATTTGATGCAACTTCTCTCCCTTGGCTCTCCAAGTCCTCACAGTGTCTGTTCTACCCTGGTGCTGTTTCTGATGCCCCGCATTTTGGGTGGATTTGACTCCTTCCTCTCCCCTCAGCAAGACAGGTCCATTTCCCTGGTCAGGCTTAGCCCTTCCCTGCGGTTTCCCCAAACTGGAAGCACCTCTCTTGTCCTCGAGCTGCCTTGTGAGACCCAGCTGAGGTCTGTCCCCACCTACAGCAGCCTTGCACACATCACTTAGATGCTTGACCCCTCATCACATGTCGTCGTCTTCCGTGGTTGACTTCAGTGGATATGTTCTGTCCTCACAAAGAAGTTGCATTCTTTTTCAGGGCAAGGATTGAACATGGGGGCCTCTTCTGAGGTGTGATAGACTCTCGGGTATGGATGGGACCAGACGACATAGTGAATCTCTTCTGGAACATTGCTTCCCTTAGATGCCTCTGATGACAAGGAGCTCACTGCCGTCTGTGGCACCCATGCCAGCTTTGAGCAGTTCTGAATTTGGAAAGTGTTTGTTTGCTTATTTGCTTAAAAATGCTAAAATTTGTCCCTGCCCTTAGTTAACATTTTTGTTACCCTTGGGTACTTGGCTTGAATTCTGTTGCCTCTTGTGTGATCATTTTTTGAATAAGCAGAACCCTGGTCCATCAAATGGAGCCTTTCTCGTGTGTCTCATGTGGCCACCCAAATTTTAACAGAGTTTTAACAAGAAGCAGTGTTTTCACATGGTAATAGACCCTACACGTACACAATCTCTTTCCCGTCAAATTCTGAGGTAGATGTTAGTAGTGGTTACCTGTACTCTGCCGATTATACCATGTTTTCTTTTGAAAGCGCTTTCCTTCGGGATTTCTCCTTTTACTGGCATTAATAAACATTTCCCAAATTTGTGACCATATGCTTTGGTTGGTATTACAGCATCTCTTTGTAGAACTTACTACTTTTTTTTCTTCCTAACAATCAAAACTATAATTATCTGGATATTAAGTTTTAAATCTCGTAATATAATGCTTGAATCCATCACTTCTGCCTTAGTAACATGAGTATTGTGACACTCAGCTATAAAAATAAGAATATTTGCAGGTTTAAAATTGGCTTATATAAGCAGACTTTTGAGACTAAGTCTTTCCCTTATTATTACCATTTTATAGTGCACTGGAAATTACATTTCAGCTGTAAAATTCCACAACATGATGTTGTCAACCAACCGGTTGCTTACCGTGAACTCATTGCTGTTTTTGTATGTTCTTAGGTGCTGTGATACTCTTGGGAAGAACCAATATGTTTCGCTTTAACCATCCTAAGGAGGCTGCCAAGCTCAGGGAGAAGAGGAAGGTGAGCAGCATAACATCTCCAGGAGCCAATTCTGATTCTGGTGGGGCTGGGGCTGTGGGAGCAGTTTGATTTTCCGGAGTACGGAACTAGAAAAGTCACGCTGTAGCCTGTACTAACTGTACGGAGTTGTTTCTCAGCGGATGATTAGCTGATGAAGTAGGAAAGCAAACTGGTCAAGTCCAGAGCAGGGGGAGAAATGGCTCCTTCTAGACCCTTCTCTTCACCCCTCCACCCCCCAAAAGGAGTTCGGCATTGTTTTGCATTAAGTGGGGAGTGACTTCCACTTATGAGGATCTGTTTTAGGAGTTAACCCAATATCAGAATCAGTTTCATCCAAAGGCCTGCTTCCTTTTTACTTTCAGCCATAGCAAATGAGACTTCTGGTTAGGGTGTGAAGCAGAGAGGGGGTGAGTTTGGGACAGCTAGTTGGATAGGGTCATCCAGAGGGCACTCTAAGTGCAGGACGGGTGAGGTGGGTAGAAGACCTGAGAGAGAAGGGAAGAGATGAGAGAGAATGTGTCTTGGGACACCGTATGTCCTTAGACTGAGGAAGGTAAAGGCTACAGCTAACATTTCTATGAGCCAGGCACTGTATGAAACTTCTACAGCATATTTTACTGCTTTATCTGTGTAGCAGCTCTTACTAACCCCATGTCACAGATGATCAAGATGAGAAACTGAGGCTAACTTGTTCCCTAACTAGCACGTGGCCAGCCTGCACTGCTGCCCTGACCCGCTGACCTAAAGGGTTTGCTCTTCACCCCTAAGTCACAGAACCCTGCATGTCAACCTCCTGTTGTGAGGGCTGCCCAAGGGTGCCAGTGCCTTCGATGGGAAAGAACAAGAAAGCTGCAAACCCCAGCCTTCTCCACGGTTGCTCGTTCCAGCCAGTGAAGCCTCTTATCTATTCTGGCCCAGGGTCTCCCTGGAGGGTCCTTTTTGGTTCACAGTTGCAGAGGAAGAGAGGGAGGAAAATATATTTGCCAGTAGCTTTCCATGGAAGCAAACAGGTTAAGCTCTTACTTTTTGGTCTCCCTTCCCCTCTCCCTCCTCATCTTTATCCCTCAACACATGTGAGTGCTGCTGAGAACAGGACACAGCTCCCGCCAGGAATGGAGGGTGACCCTTCCCTCCACTTCAGTGCAGCGTGGTCGAGGAGATCCCCATGGTTGTGCACTTCCTGGCTAGCTTCCCCTGTCCGGGCATGCTGGGGCCCCGCTGTGGTTAGCTGAGGGTTGGGTTGGAGTTGTATTTGTTGCTTGGCTGTTCCTGATTTGCCGCCCTCAGGTAGACCAGTTGGCGTGCGTGCTAATGAGGGGTATATGTACCTCATTGCCTCTCACACGGTGAGAGCAGTGAGTCCAGGGCTCTGGCCCTCTCTCCCCCACTAAGGTAACCGCTCTGCCCTGTGTCTGCTCTTAGAGTGGCCTTCTGTCCTCCTTCAGCTTGTCCATGACTGACCTCTCGAAGTCCTGTGAGAACCTGTCCACGGTCATGTTGTATAACCCAGGGTGAGTGAACAGCAGCGTCTCCTTCCCTGTGACTGTCACTTTTGTGGTGTTTATTGTGTCAACCCCATTAAAGTCACTAGATAAAAATAAAATTTCTGCAATTGCTCCTCCTTAGCAAATCAGCCATAGTCATTTCCCAAGTCGCTTTTCAGCCCTTGCTCTGTCTGTACATAATTTTACTTCATTGTAATCACAACATAAATGAGATTGTGTGTTCCGATTTTTTTTTTTTTTTTTTTTTTTTTTTTTTGCTTAACAGCGTAAGAAGCATTAGTGAGGGTTGTTACAGCCTTCGTTATCGTTTTCGTAATTGTCTATTATTTTAGAATTGGCTCTTTGATTATGTAGTGCGTGATCCCCTTGGTTTAGGCACTTTCATCTCATTTTATAAATTTATTGTAATAACAGACAATTTTGATTCTGAGGGCATCCAGGAGTGCAGGAAATTGTGTTCAGTACATCCAAGCCTTGGGGGGGACCCCTGGGGACACAAAGAACTTTGTGGCTGGGTTGCTCAAGTCCTTCACAGTTTCAGTAGTGATGTGGTGGTGACAATGAAAATGCCTAAGAACAGGGAACTGCACAAAAGGACTTTGGGGTCCTTTCCTGTTTTATGAGGTCCCACAGTTTTATCTTTCCTACAGAGGGAATTTCCTATAAATCAGCAGAGGTAAATCTAACAACTGAAAAAGTGATGTAAAACTGACGACGATGTCTTTTAGAACTGTGCTGCACCGAGGAGTGGCTGCATTCCGTGCCAGGCACTGCATTCGGCATCTCATACCCGTTGTCTTAATTCTCTGGGTGACTGTCCCCGCTTGACATGTGGAGAATTTATAGCCATTTGCTGGCCCACGTAAGGTCTCAGCCCATGCAGTGACCATGTAATTCCCTGCTTATCTCCAGCTGGGGGCCTTTTCAGACCTGGGGCCGGTGCCCTGCTAGAGCCCCCACCCCACCTGGGCAGTGCTCACAGATACTGAGTCTGGAGGCATCCCTCTTCTGGTGCAAGTCCCTTCACTGGTTTGTGAAAAGCAGGTTATGCCTACAAGGGATTTCTTCATTGCCTTGGGAGTTTAAATCTGGGAGGGACCTTTGATCTTTTTTCTGGGATTCCTCACTTTATAGGCAAGCTGAAGACCAGATTTCACACCACACCTGGCTGGAGCCAAAACAAACAAACAAACAAACAAACAAACAAACAAACAGAAAACCCAAAGGAAAAAAACAAAACAAAAAACAACCACCTAGTGCAACATCATAGCTGCAGGCTCCTGGGCCTCTCCCACTCTCCAGAACTTCTGCAAGTACAAGCCACAGTTAATTTGTCAGCCTTTGTCTTTACCCATCTTACAGGTCAGCTCTCCCATCTTATTACATAGCTGTTGAGGAGAGTTGTGCTCATCAAATAAATCTGTCTTGAAATAATCTGTATCGATAAAGCCCTCAGAGCGCCTGGGTTATCGCTGCTTTGGAAGGCATGTTCCGTTAGAGGTCTTCAGTCCCTTGCAGTAAGTAGCGTTAGCAACTGCCTTTTGTGGTGGCTGGGATGAAGTCATTCATATACTCACTTTGTTTATTTTTTTTATTTTTTTTTTTTTAAATTTTTTTTTTTTCAACGTTTATTTATTTTTGGGACAGAGAGAGACAGAGCATGAACGGGGGAGGAGCAGAGAGAGAGGGAGACACAGAATCGGAAACAGGCTCCAGGCTCTGAGCCATCAGCCCAGAGCCTGACGCGGGGCTCGAACTCCCGGACCGCGAGATCGTGACCTGGCTGAAGTCGGACGCTTAACCGACTGCGCCACCCAGGCGCCCCATACTCACTTTGTTTAATATAATATGCCAGTCTTTAGGGTTAATTTCAGTTTAAGTATTGTGAGCCCATCTGTTCAGTATTGTTTGACTGAACTGTTCTGGAATGCGTACCGTGCTTGCTCGTAATCATCTCCCAGTCCAGGACCCAGCTCTAGTCCTGGAATCCAGTTACCAGCTTCTTTATCCATGATCCTGGGGCCTTTTACCTTGAACCCATTTGGAAATCTTACGTGGCTGTTCGGTGCTTTTGAAAAGCCCCAGACTGATGTGCAGTCAGCTCATCCTCTTGGAGACACAGGGTCACCAGCTGTGAGCCCCCCTCTCCCTTGCATTGCCACATGGTATCCAAGGACTTCTTTTTTTCTCCTCTAAGCAGAGGTGAATATGTAGTCCTCTTAAAAGTGATGCCAGTTTAGGTTGTTTGCTGGTTTTTACATTACAACGATCTTTCTCAATATTTATAAAATTCAGGTTAGAGTGTACTAATTTTTCACCCTCCAAACTTTTCGGTGACTTTCCGTGGTCCCAAACAATAGAATGCTAACCCCTTACTGTGTCACTCAGGCTCTCCACCATGAGTGCCGTCCTCGTAGCACATCCCTGCGTGTGTTCTGGGTTCTAGCCATTTCAGGGACCCTTCTGTTGCTCAGACCTGCCTGAACTAGCCATGACTATTGGGCTTGTCTTTTGCTAGTTTCAGAGCTCTGGCATGCGTTTTGGGATGCGCCTACTTGTCCTCTAAAACACAGTGCATGCAGTCTCTCCTCTGGAAGCTATTCCCATCTTTCCTCTCCCAGTCGAAAGGAAGTGCTCCTTCTTCACTGTACATTCTGTCATCCTCATTCTGGTCCTCTTTGTAATGGACATTCATCAAACAACAAGCCTTTTCTGCCTGCCTCCTGTGGGGAGCATAGTTCTACCCAGGGGCACAGCTGCCCACAACCCTGACAGGGTCAGTTTACAGCTCGCTAGAGGAGAGAGGCAGGCACAGGGGATTTACAAATGGGTGCAGAAAGTGGGAATGAAATGTCCTGAGCAATGGAGTGATCAGGGAGGGCTTCCTGAGGAGGTGACATTGAATCCAAGACTCTGGAACGACAGAAAGGGGGAGAGAGGAGAGTCTTCCAGGAAGAGGACAAGTGCAATGGCTTCTACCCGAGGAACAGCAAGAGCTCAGAGTAGAGGGAATTCAGTCATCGGAGGTGAGGCTGGTGCATAGACTGGGGCCAGCTGTATAAGGCCTCTTAGGCCATTGGCAGGAGTTTGTCTCTTTTCTAAGAGGGCTAGGGAACTCTTCCAGGGCTTTCAGAAGAAAAGCAGCCCGATGATGTACTTCCTACTAACCTTAGAACGTATGTCTCTTGGAGAAAGTAGCACGGAAACAAGAAACCGTTTAGAAAGCTGTTTCCTTTGTCCACGTAGAAGTGAGAGTGGCTTAGAATTGGGTGGTAGCCCTAGAGATAGAGTGCCGTGGAATCAAGGGTCATGCCCAGGTTTCAGATGTAAATAGCTGGGCAGATGGAGCGTCTGTTCCTGAGATGGGGGAGGCAGGGAGAGTTGGCGTGAGCTGGCCTTTGCACAAGAGTTTGGCTCGGGTGAGTGTCTCTCCTATTTGATTGGAAGTGTTTTGAGGTCAGTAATTGTAGTAATTACTGTAGTAATTTACTTGTAGTAAATTTACTTGTAGTAAATTACAAGTAAATTACTTGTAGTAATTTCTGTATTTTATTTTATTTTATTATATTTTAAAGTTTATTTATGTTGAGAGACAGAGACAGTGCAAGTGGGGGAGGGGTAGGAAGAAAGGGAGAGAGAAAGAATCCCAAGCAGTCCTCATGCTCGGAACCCAACCTGGGGTTCGAACTCATGAAACCATGAGATCATGACCTGAACCAAAACCAAGAGTGGGATGCTTAGCTGACTGAGCCACCCAGGCTAATTTCTGTATGTTGAAGTGTCATTCACGTAACGTGCATAGTAAATGTTTAGCAAACAGATTAAGAGGGAAATTTTAGTAGGATACATAGATCCTCTTGGGAAAGGATTTTTTGCTAATTTCTCTGGGCATGGATATTCCAAAGAGTGAAAAATGGTATACTATATAAAGGAATGTGTTTCTGTCACATGGGTCAATTCCTAAATGACACTGAAGTTATGTGAATAATCTCAAGGTCATGTTCAGGATCCTCAAACAAAAAAATGGGAAGATGGTTTTGTGATGAAATTAATTAGACCAAGACACTCAGAGAATTCAAGTGAGAAGCAGCATCTGTGTTAGATTACATTGCAGTTGGCTGAGGAGATGGTTCTAGATGCATTTGATACTGCCGTTGTGCATCCTGTTCACCTGGCTTCAGTTAACAGGCACATTTTGTCTCTGCCACCCTTGTGGTACTCATTTGTAAAAGCTCAGATTAAAATTACTCAATACTTCGCCAGCCTGACTTCATGCTCCCTCACGTCTAGCCCCCCTCAACTTGCCACCTGCTGTAGAGAATGATTGCCCATGAATTAAAGCATAATTGGAGAAAAATTTCCTACTCTGATTTATGGGTGTCACGAGGTGTCTGCTCTAGCAACTTGGCAAAATGAAGCGGGATTAAAGTATCGCCATGCTGTTTATACTTTTTTTGATGTTACAGGTGTAAATACCCTCGGCTTAAAGTAAGTACCACGTGATAAACTGGAAGACCATTGGAAGAAATATGTTTTCTACCTGGACCCTGACTAAATATTTATTTATAGCTAGATAATGAGCTGCTTGGAACAAGAGCATGTTAGTTTCTCAAGATGGAAAATAGCCCTGAGATGCTTGCACAGATCAGCACATATTTATTGAGAGTCTTCTGTGTAGAGAACCTAGAAGCGTCAGATGAATGTTCTTTCTGCCCAGGAGAACAGGCACACGCCCGTGAACTCATTTTGAGTGAAGGCCAGGCAGCATGTGATTCAGGGCAGAGAGTTGCCCCTGGGAGGTCTGGGAAGTGATCCTCCTCAGGTAGCCTTGCCTTGTAATATGTTGGGTAACTTAGAAAACCAGAGACTTCCAGAAGGAATCCTTCTTGACATTGCGATTGCCTCCAGCCGGCATCATGGAATCTGAGTCTTAAGCCTAATTCCCAGGAACACTGTTTCCTCAACCCAGCTGTCCCTGTCATAAAATTTTCCCGTTCCATCCCATTCAGCTCCCTCTCAGTGCCATAGCGACACACGCCTGGAATAAATAGCCAGAGAGCATCTCAGGAGAAGGGTAGTATGGAGGGGATAGTGGGGGTTATTAGGAGCCTTAAGTGAAAACCAGTCTGAAGCCTCTGGTCTAGTGCTTTCTTCTCTGTAGTTGAGGATATGAAGCTGTCGGGAGTCTGGAGTACTGCCTCAGCTTGGGGGACAAAGTGAGGAAGGATATTAAGTGAAGATTTGGTCTTGGACACCCTCCCCTTAGAAATCCCAAGTCACTCCCCTCAGTTCTTCTTGAGAATTCTCTCCAAGATTCACAAATGAACTGGATTCTGTGCCGGGCCTTGAGATGTTTGCAAGTAGGAGAGGCAGGCTGGAGAGAAGAGATTCTGGGAGTGGGCAGTTTTGTGGGCCGAGCAGAGGAGTGCTGGGAAGAGAGAGTCCTGCTGAGCAGAAGGGTGTGCTAAGAGGAGTCCGCAGGTTCAGGCCTGGCTCGGGAGCATTCTGAAAGCCAAGTATGGATGAGCAGACAGAGCTTTTCCTCCCGGAGATGCACTGGGGTTCGGGCAGGTGGATTAGAAGTAGGAGAGGGATGGCAGCTCGGGTTCTCTAGGCACATCCACGGTACCCGTGTATGTGTAATGTTTTTATAAATTCGATTAGCACGTCCCGAAGTTATGACCATGATTAAAATATATGGCCCCAAATGCAACAGAGAACAATTTTCTGTATATTCATCAGCATTTGGTAGCTCATTTCTTCACTGTTTTAAATTGTGATAGCATACTTAACATAAAATTTACTGCCTTAACCACTTTTAAGTGTACAGTTCAGTGCATTCACATTATTGTGCAGCTCATCTCCAGAACTCTCCATTTTATAAAACTGAAACTCTGTGCCCGTTAGACAGTAACTGCCCATTCCCTCCTTCTCCCAAACCCTGGCGATCACCATTGTAGTTTCTGTTTCGGAAGTTTGACTACTTGGGGTACCTCACGTAAGTAGACTCCTGCATTATTTGGCTTTTTGAGACTAGCGTATTTCACTTAGCATAATGTCTTCTAAGTTCATCCCTGTTGTAGCACGTGTCAGAACTTCCTCCTTCCTTTTTAAGGCTGAATAACATAACATTGGACGTATGTACCACATCTTGTTTATCCACTCACTTGTTGAGGGACACTTGGGTTGCTCCTACCTTTTGGCTGTTGTGAATAATGCTGATATGAACACGGGTATACAAATATCTGTTTCAGGCCCTGCTTTCAGTTCTTTTGGGTATATACCCAGAAGTGGAATTGTTGGGGATGTGGTAATTCTGTTTTTAGTTTTTTGAGAAACTGCCATCCCATTTTCCACAGCATCTGTACCATTTTACATTCCCACCAACGGTGCACAAGGGTTCCAAATTCTCCACATCCTCGCCAACACTTGTTTTCTGTTCTGTTTTTTTCTTTTCTCGTTAAAATTTTTTTTCTTTTTACTTTTTAAAGTTTTTTTTATTTATTTTGAGAGAGAGAGAGAGGGCACAAGCAGGGCACGAACAGTGTGGGCTCCATCCCATGAGTGGTGAGATCATGACCTGAAGCGAAACCAAGAGTCGGACGCTTAACTGACTAAGCCATCTAGGTGCCCTTCTTTTTTTTTTTTTTAAATAATAGCCATCCTATGGGTATGGGGGGTGATGTTCCTTTGTATTTTGTTAAAAAAGTTTTTTTTCTCTTCCATTTTCTCAAGAATGTTTTATCCGGAAAGTGATGTCTGGAAATATAGAAAGAAAGAAGATCTCAAAATTCAGTTGCCCCAATAAATACAGTAAACAAATGATGAACATAAATCTAACATAGATTGATTTCCTGATGACCTCTCTCAAGCACTGCCACGTTCAGTTTAACCAGCCCATTGAGATTGGGTACCTTAAAAACTAATTGATGGTAGGAATCCAAGAAGTTTTTCTAGCCAAGGAGAGATGTGATCATCTTTGCATTGACAGATTCATTCTGGCAGCTGAGTAACAGAGGCACCAAGGAAGCTACGGGAAGGACGCAGAGGTGAGGGCTTGAACTGAGACAGTGGTCAAAGGAACCTAGAAGAAGGGGTGGGCTCCACAGCCATTTGGGGCAGGAAGTCATGAAGCCTGGATGATTAATTGGATGTGGGAAGTAAAGATGTTGACTTCTGTTTTCTGGCTTAAATAATTGGTTGGGGGTGGCATGCTACCTGGCTGAAATACAGATACAAGGGAAGGAAGAGCAGGTTGTCAAGAGGCAGGAGGATAATGAGTACAACCTTGAAAAACTGAGCCCCAGGCCTTGAACTTTCTCCCATAAGTGACTGTGCATTTGAGTACTCTGTCAGCCGCTGCATACCCCTGGACAAAGCTGGAGTCTCTGTGGCTTGACCAAACAACAGGATGAAGGAGGTTTCCCCTGTTGAGTAAGATAGATGTTCACAACATCTACCACTTTCCCCTCATCCCTTTGGCTCCTGTTTTAGGGCAGTCCTTTGTCCAGCCCTGTACTGGGGCTGGGGTGAGTAAGACAGATAGGGGCTCAGTCACCTTGGAGCATAACTCATTGCACAAGGAAGACCCTCGTAAAGCCTGTCAGAAATCAGGACACCAGTAGCATTGTCCTTGCACTTGCCAGGCTAGGATTCCTGGGATGTCTTTAAATTAAGGAAAGCTGTGCAGTTGAGCCCAGACCCCGCCCCTCAATATGCTGCATCTCATTGAAGGGGATCCTTGTCACAGAACTCTCTGATCAGGAGGTGGCCAAGCCCTGGTGATTAGTGTAGAGGTTGGTATCCCCTACCTCATATTTGCCTCATCTCTTCTCTAGATATACTACTCAGCCATAAAAAAAGAGAAGGAAATCCTGCTTTTGTGACAACATGGATGGACCTTGAGGGCATTATGCTAAGTGAAATAAGTCAGAAAGAGAAAGACAAATATATATGATTTCACTTATGTGTAGAATCTAAAGAAACGGATCGGCCAAAACAAAAGAACTAAGCTCATAGATACCGAGAACAGATTGGTGGTTGCCCGAGGGGAGGAGGGCAAGTGGATGCAGGTGGTAAAAAAATACATACTCCCAGTAAGTAAATAAGTAATATAATGTGTAGTAATGTACAGCATGGTGACTATAGTTAATGTTATTATATGGCACATTTGAAAGTTTCTAAGAGAGTAAATCTTTAAGGTTCTCATCATAAGAAGAAAATTTTTGTAACTATCTATGGTGATGGATGGTAACTAGACTTATCATGGTGATCATTTTGCAACATATACAAATATAGAATCGCTGTGTTCACCTGAAACTAATATATATCAATTATACCTCAGTTAAAAAAAAAATAAAGTAAATGGCTAGTGTGATTAATACCTGAGGACTGGCAAATGTCATTAAGGTGACTGTCATGGCCCTGAAGGTGATTCCTGACTTCCTCTTTGCAGTGGCACAGGAGAGACTCATTGACTGTCCCAACCTTAAGTCACACCTCCTTAGCCCTTTGTGGTGACTTCTTTCTCTAAGACCCCTCTTCTTCCCAGCATTTGATTTGGCCCCTCGGTGCCCATGTGGTGACTTCCAAGCTCCAGCACAATCATTCATGATTCTGTTCTCCAACATTGTCTTCTGTCACTTTCTACCTCCAACTTTATGCCTTGGTTTAAGTGGACAAAACAGATCTTTCACAGCTCTCTCCAGGTCAGGCCTCTCTATAAAACCTATCCATAAAACCGTCCCACTCTTTGTCTTGGCCAGTCCTCTTCATCTTTCAAGCCCGAGTGTCAGAATTGTCTCCTCAAGAAGCAGTCTGTGCGTCTCCGATTTGAGCTAAATGCTTTCTCTTTATTCTCTTGCAGGCATTTTGTGCATATTTTTAGCAGAGCCTTTTCCAAATTCATTTAATTGATGTTTATGTCTGCTTTCCCACTAGGCTTCTTGTGGATAGAGACCATTCCTTACTCATTTTTAATCTCCAGAAGCTCCCACATAGTGGGCTCTTAACAAATGTTCATTGAGCGGTAGGTTTTGGCCCGCAGATGTGCTCCCAGCACAAAGGATGTGTCTGTTCATAGGTCTTCAGATGCCTCGTGCTTCAGATGGGTCCTGTGCCCTTTTTAGTATCTCCACTTTTTAGCTGGCCCCTGCCTTTTGAGTTTTTCACTCGTGCAGGCATACTTTTTTGTGGCTTTCTTAACTGTTACAAGTGACCATATCTCTTGGTTTCTTTGGTATCGTAGAGACCTGAGTTTTTGGTTTTGTTTTTTTGCAGTAGACTGAAAATTACTGCTGAATACTCAGTTCCTCCTACAGCAAAGCTCTCTGAAAGAAGTATGTCCAGTTTACAAATTATCGTATGCAGTTGAGATCCAACTTATCTCTCTAAAGCAACAAAGCAACCAGTTCTTTTTCCTTTGCTCAGCAGGTAACCTACTGATTCTCCACATCACCCATGTCTAAAAAAAACCTCATGCTCTAAATCATAGTAAGATTTGGAGTTTTTGAAAGTGAAGTCTTTACTCCCCAAGAACGTTTAATCAGTCAAATTGGGCACATAAAGTTGGGTATATCATTTCTAGCAGAGTTTTGGAATTTACTCCTGGCCTACATCTCAAGCTCCCTGGAAACTAAGATTTGTATACACACATGCGTGGTACTTGGAGCCAGAGAAATTTTGGATGAGGCAAAGCAGCCCGGTGACTTCCTTTGGGAGTTAGTTCCACTTTGGAGTAGTGCCCAGCGAGGGTCTTTGCCAGGAAGTAATTTCGCTGCGGGGGAAAGATTCCTCCGTAACCGGCACAGTCTTTATGAAGAAACCAAGCCCACTGCTTAGGCATCCTCTGTCTTGCTCTGAGACTGCAAACAGACAGCTAATTTGGCAGGATGTGGAAGCTTTCACAGCTTCTCAAAAGTGCTCTAAGCAAAATTATATACATTCCAAATTCATTTCAGTCTCGAAAATAAAGAGATTTTCACTTGTGCATTAGCATCCTTTAAGCAATAACCAGTGGTGAGTTGATTTACATGGGTATATTTGAATAATTGAATTCTGAAGACGAGAAACATCTGGCTTTCAAATCCATTCGGACCAAAAAATATCCAAATCAAAAATCAGACATGTATTTGGTAAGCCATCCAAGGAGCTTCATGGAGTGTGGCATCGCGAGCTGGGGTTTGGCTGGCATCAGGG
This sequence comes from Lynx rufus, assembly GCF_022079265.1. Taxonomy (NCBI): domain Eukaryota; kingdom Metazoa; phylum Chordata; class Mammalia; order Carnivora; family Felidae; genus Lynx; species Lynx rufus. Next base: position 41,860,624 of record NW_025814896.1, on the reverse strand, counting down.
CCGCCGCAGACCTCGGTAGCTGGGAAGGCTCCTAAGTGGGGATGGTCTGAAGTCATCAGCAATCAAGGAATGAAGACAGACGAGTGAAAATTATTTTCAGTCTAACGTTTTAACATGTTCATTATGGAAAACTGAGAAATTATAAACAAGCAAAAAAGAACTTACTGCATAGTCAACATGCCGCTGCATATTCGTCTCTACCCCTGGCTGTTCCACTGTGTAGCCATTTCTGTCTTTGTGTGTGTATGTATGTGGATACTCTTTTATACACACGCACTTATATATTATTTATATGTGTTCTTTAACCAGGACGGGTTCATGAAGAGTTTTTGCACTTATTCACCTTTTCTTTTCATAAATATTTTCCTACATTATTTTAATGACCACGTGATATTGCATTCCTTGGGTATTCTGTGCCTTACTTCTTGTCTGTTGGTAGGCATTTTGTCTAGTGTTAAGTTATCACAAGCAATTGGGGTGAACATATATGTAGCAGCTAAATCTTTTTGTTTCTCCATGATTACTTCCACAGGGGGAAAAAAAGTAGAGATGGAATTAGTAGGCCAGAAATGTAAATAGTTTTTTTTGTTTGTTTGTTTATTGGTTTCTTACTTTTATTTCATTTCATTTCATTTCATTTCATTTCATTTCATTTCATTTCATTTTTTATTGTTTATTTTTTATTTTAGAGAAAGAGGGAGAGAGTGTTGGGGAGAAGGGCAGAGGGAGAGAGAGAGAATCTCAGGCAGGTTCCATGCTTTGCACAGAGCCTGATGTGTGGCTCGATCCCACGACTCTGGGATCATGACCTGAGCTGAATTCAAGAGTTGGACGCTCAACTGGCTGAGCCACCCGGGTGCCCCTGGAAATGTAAATAGTTTTAAGGCCCTTGATAAGTGTTGACAAATTGCTCTATAGAATGGTTGCACACATCACCACCATTTTCTACCAGTACTGTAGGAGAGTTTCCAATTGCATACAAACTAGAAAGAGATCCTCTTGAAGTATAGAATACCAATATGAATACACCTTCTTGAGTGTAGCTGTAAGCTGTCTTCATAGGAACTAGATTCTGGGGAATCCTGCTAACGGTGGCTCTCTCTGGAAGCATGTCCTGGGCATCCTAATCATCACCAAGGATTCATCAAGGACCTAGTTTGTCCTGTGTGGAGCTTCATGCTGTAGTAGAATGCTATATGTACTTAGCTCCAGCCTTCCTGGCCCTTTCAAGTCAAAAGTAGGGATGACAAATTAGAACGTAAAGCTGGAAGGAAGTAGATTCTGAATGAAGAATTCTGGGATTTGTATCAAAAAGCCGGAGGCACCAAGATGGCAGTGAGGACGTCTCACTGGCTGACAACAATCGTATGGAAAAAAAGTACAGTTGATCCTTAAACAATATGGGTTGTTCTTCAAACAGCACACATCCATTTGTATGCAGATTTTTTATTTTTTTCCTCTTAAAAAATTTATTTTAATTTTTATTTATTTACGAGAGATAAAGAGAGAGAGTGTGAATGGGGGAGGGGCAGAGAGAGAGGGAGACACAGAATCTGAAGCAGGCTCCAGGCTCCGAGCCATCAGCACAGAGCCCGACGCAGGGCTCCAACTCATGAGCTGTGAGATCGTGACCTGAGCTGAAGTTGGATGCTTAACCAACTGAACCACCCAGGTTCCCCATGTAAATTTTTTTAATAAATACAGTACACTACTGTGAATGTATTTCTTCTTCCTTATGATCTTAATATTTTCTCTAGCTTATTATAAGAATACTGTACATAACACATATAAGATTCAAAATATGTGTTAGTTGCATTTATGATACCAATAAGACCTCTGGTCAACAGTAGACTATTAGTTAAGTTTTGGGGGAGTGAAAAGTTATATGTGGACTTTCAACTGTGTGATTTTTGACTGCATTGTTCAAGGGTCAGTTGTAGTTTCATTTTCTTTCCCATCTGCAGCCCCTTTCCTATTTCTTCCTTATGTCCTCCCTCCCCATTTCCTGCCTTCAGCTGAAAAAATAAATACATCACATTAGAGAGAAAGTATGGAGACTTCAATAATATGGTTACATCCTGTTGTACTGACCCTTAGCCTCACTGTAGATCACTGTAAGCTTCCAGAAAACAGTCACAGAATCTAATGTGTTGCTCACTCAGTGCCCAGCATCGTACCTGAAACTTAACAGACATCTGATCAATGTGAGCAAAGTGAATTCACTTTCCCCCCTTAATTCATACCAGTGTGGAAGGGGCTTCCGAAACAGAATCTGGTAATGGCTGGATATACTCTTGATGAGATTTGCATCTTCAGGTGAGACCAGGGTCTCCACTATATCTCCTGAGAGAGAAGGTCACATCGCCTGTGAATACAGTGCCCTGCTAGCTCCACCTTACTCTCTTCTCTCTACTTTCCGGTACTTTATCAATTCTCAATTCTTTTATCTTTTTTTTTTTTTTTCTTGCTGACCTTGAGCATGGAAGTTTTATGCATGTAGTTGGCAATATTTATGTTGCTGCTGATTTGGTAGTTAGCCTGCATTTTAGTTGATGTTTATTTACTGTGTTTGTCTCCGCTGGTTTATTTTATCAGGCCTTGCCATTTCTCAAAAGTTTGCTTCGCTGCAAGGCTGATTTCTTCTCCAGTTTTTGGTCTCATTTGTCTTGCTCTTTTATGGACCATTTACTAACTTTACAGTTGCTCTAGAGTGCCTTAAATAGCTTGTTAAGATACAGTCTTGGGGACCATGTGATGAAAGTGGGCTTCTTCCTTCCACTAATGGAGATTAGTGTTAATTACTGACTTTTGGGGTTTTTTTGTTTTGTTTTTTTGTCCTTGAATGGTATTCCACTGTGAACCACTTTAAGCGATGAGTTTCCTGTGTTTTCTGTTTTCAAAGTAGGCAGAAAGATGAGCTGTAAATTCAAAGAACAATCTGTCTTTATTCAGTTACCTTAGATTTGCATTGTCTGAGTAGCAGGCTGCATTTCCTCTTCCTTCATTTGTTAATTGCACAGTTGAAAGCTGAACTGTAAAGGTCAGCTGGGGAAATGAGACTTTTCCTGGTGAAATGGTGAATGGTAGTTGTGGGCAAGGATGGAAGATAGCAGATTTCCTTAGTCCTACATGGCAGCATGATTTGCCTTTGAAAATCCATGTTGTATTCACTTGAATACATGCCACGAGCTCTCCATAATTTGTTAACTCATTTGATGAGAGCTTCTTGCTGGTTCAGTCAAGGGTTCCAGTTGTACATATCCATTCTTGCTTCTGGGTCTTTTGGCACATGCTGTTTCCTTCTGGAGCACTCATCCATGTGTCCACCAGTTCCTCGTGTGGCCGAATCCTACATAGTGTCTAAGATCCCAATTTATTTTATTTTTTATTTATTTTTAATTTTTTATTATTATTTTAAAATATAATTTATTGTCAAATTGGTTTCTATACAACACCCAGTGTTCATCCCAGCAAGTGCCCTCCTCCCCGCCCATCACCCACTTTCCCCTCTCCCCCACCCCGTCAACCCTCAGTTTGTTCTCAGTATCCAAGAGTCTCTTATCTAAGATCCCAGTTTAAATGTTGCTTCTTCAAAAAGGCCCTGCCAACCTCCCATTTGAATTTCATCTCCTTAGCTATTCACTGAAAGCATCCTCTGTCTTTCCTTGGTAGCATTTGAAATAGTTGGTAATTGTGTCTTTTGGTCAACTGTCTACTCTTGGTCTATATATTTAGTAGTAAGTGAAAGGGTCTGATTTTCTTGATACTGTGTCCCTGCTCCAAGTAGGTGTTTGAGAAATAATTGTTGATAGAATGTGTGTGTGAATTGTTGTGCCCTGACAAGGCAGTTTCATCCCCTTCTTCTATCACAGACCATAATTCTAACCTTGAGAAGCTGCGCCCACATCAGTTGACATTACGTGTTTAGTTCCCATACCTTATGATCTAGTCAGGTTAATCATCATTGTTGTTGGATAAAATGGAAATGAACCAGAGATTCATAGAAGCAAAAAGGAAGTAAAATGGTTGCTATAATCATGGTAGATTAAGAAAAAAATTTGAAACAGGTAGTTTGTCTCATTATAAATGGAAATGCTTGTTAGAAAAAAGGAAAACATTCAGAAATGAATAAGGTAATCACAAGCATTCACAATCCTCCCACCAAAAAATAATGATTGGTTTATGTTTGTAATATTTACTTAGATTTATAGTATATGTGTTTTAATTGTACATCAGATATTGTAATTATGCATTATAATGATTACTTAAAAAAAACAAATTGAGATCAAACTAGATATACAGTTCTATATCCTGCTTTTTCTTTTAACATTTTATTGTGAACTTTTCCTCATGCCATTGAAGACAAGTCTTCATTCTGTTTATATCATAATTGTAATTCTTGCTTAATCATAGAGGACTTTTGGAACTCCTCCCCCCCCCATAAATTGTTGCAATTAATCCACTTATGTAAATCTTTCCCACTTTTTTTTTTTCTTTTGTCAGCTACATCCACACTTCCTTGAATTCTGTATTTGATGGCAGCTACTGCTTACATTAAAGCAACAAGGGGAGGAATGAAGAGAGGTGTCAGAGAGAGAAATAAGGAAAGGAATGGTTGATGACCCAGACCATAAAAGGCATGACAGTAGAGAGCAGGGAGTGGGCACACAGGCCGGTGGAGGTACGGCAGGTGTTCCCAGGACTACTGCTCACCCCCAGCCCGAGACAGGCACGCAGTGCAAGCGTTGCTTGTTCGGTGTGGTAGCATTTTGTCTTTCAGTGGGTGATATCAAAGAAGTACAAATGTGTAACGCAGATCTGTAACACTAAAGCCCTTCACTTCAGTGAAGGGAGAGGAGCTGTGGTGCATTTTAAGTCTTTCTCACATCTTCAAACTTCCCTCTGTGCTCTCTCTCTCTTCCCTCTGCTCAGAAACAGGCACAGCTTTTCTGAAACGAACCCCTTCTTGGACGACGTGGTGTAGATGGCACCACACCATTTTCTGTGTCCACTATCATGTACCTCTCCAGCATGTAATTGCTTACATTAATCATGGTGCATCTGTATTATCGAATTGCATGATATTAAACTATGTTAGACAGTAATCGTTAATGATCTGGGGACTTGTCGGAAGTATTCATTAAGAGGAAAAGGTTACAAAATGAACTCTGTTGTTGGCTCTCCTCTTGTGTGTATTATGTGTGGCTGTGGAGGCTAAAGGCTGTAGGCCGGGATGGATCATGGGGATTGTATCAGTAAGTGTTTTACTTACTTGTATTTTGTACATTTGCTACAGTTAGTGAACTTTCATCTTGAGAAGGGTGGAAAGCACCAAAAGTTGTTACTTCTTATGGCAAAGGGAGCTCTGCATTGGGTGACACCGTCAGTATTCCTCGTCCAGGGATTCTATGGCTATGTCATTGGGGTCTGGCTCTGAGCCTCTTGTACCTGACTTCAAAGCACTACTCATAGCAGCCATTGGTTGAATGCCTACTGTTTGCCTCACAGAAGGCCCTCAGGATACACAGTCAATTAAGGCGGGTCTCTTTCCTTAAGGAACCCTGGTGGACAGGGCTCTGTCTGCCCTCTGATCTGTAAGGCTCTGTGTGGTTTTGGTGGTTTTGGCTCTGGCTCCCTCTTGGGCCACAGTTGCTCTCATACCATCACTATCTCCCGGTTCCATATGCTCTTGCCATGCTGGTCTTGCTGTGCTCCCAGCATGCCACACACGTTGTCTCCTGGTCATTGGCCTGGCTTCCCACTCGTGTTGGCACCAGATACATCCTCATGGTTACTTCTTCCACTTAGCTCTCTCCTAAATGTCACCTTCTCTTTGTACCCTCTCTCTGGTCTTCATTTTTTTTTTCATAACCCTTATTGCATAACATACTCATTGTTAGTTAGCTGTCCTACTCACTAGAATGGAGGGTTTATAATGGCAGGGACTTAGTTCCCTTTGCTGAACCCATAGTGCCAGTGCCCTGGCACATGGACGCCATACTGAACAGATGAATTATTGGCTGTGTGAACTACTGGTTCCTGTTTTTTGTACCCAGTGTCTTGGGTAGAGGACTACACAGGGGTGGGAGGAAAGGTTGCCCACGGAGGTGCTCCCCAGAGTGTCAGCTTAACTTTTGACATTCTGTCCACGGTCTACCTTTTGGGTTTTATTTCTTCTCATCACTCCTTTATTTGTTCTGAGCAATAGCCAGGTGTGCCCTTTACTGCTTCCTTTGCTTGCATCTTTTGTCTTTCTTCTCCTGTTTTTCTTCAACTAGATTTCCCCCCACTCACCACACTACGCCCGTTGTTATTCTGTCCATCTGTCAAGGCCCAACTTGACAGCAGTTCCTCTGCTAGGCATCCTCTCGTCCCTGCAGCTATAAATGCTCTCCCTCCAACCCATCTCCTGTTAAAAATGGAACTTTCTCGGGTTCATCATGTGCTGTGATTGATATGCATGCACATTTTATTTCACTTATAATCTACTCTTAAGATGCAAAGGCACTTTATCTATTCAGCATTGCCCTTGTACATGTTAGGTGTTGATTCACATTTATTGGTGATGTGGCATTCATGGCTGAATCAGGTGGCAGGAAAATCACCTGAGGTACACTATTCTGGGTCCAACAGAGAGAGGTGCATTTTGGAATGATAAACCATTGTCAACTTCTGGGAGGCTGTTTCTGAGGTAAAAGTTACCCTAGTTCAATTGAGGAGGTAAGGTCGAATTGCAGTGTCAAAGTGAGAATGGAGGAGGCGTAGGAGGAGGTGAGCTTTACTCTTGGCTCCTCTAAAGAAGAGGTCACCTTGGACCTCCCTCTACTACTCTCTGGGCCTCAGTCTCTTGGCCTATAAAATAGTGGGGGGAGCAGAGTGTAGGGTGTGTGCCAAGTTGAATGAACAATCTCTTGAGTCTCCATGCAGTCGTAACCACATGTGATCTTGCAGCTCGATCAGGTAGGTCTCCTGGGTTTAACATCTGGTTCTGGCTGAGTTTATTGGAGCGAGTTTTACCACTGTTATGAGAAATAGGCTGGGGAGAAAACTCACTTAAAATGCTTTTAGTATCGAATTTTACTTTTTTTTTTTTTCAAAAACAATCTTTGTTTCTTTGGGCACTTTCCATTTGCAATACAAAAGGCTTAAGACTGGCTCCTGAAAGTCTTTTCTGAGTACTTTCTAGACTAGGGATTTGAAAGTTTATTAGAAAACCATTCCCAGAGTACTAGGGATATTTGTGTTATAAACTCTGACTTCTAACTAAAAGGGGTTTAATTTCACAACCTCCTAGATTAAATTGCATTGTGAGACCCTTATTTTGATATATACACCTTGAATTGCAGTTGTATGTAAGTCACTGTATTACAGGCTATACAATGATTTAGGAGGAAAAAAGGGAAATGGGGAGGAGTGGCGTAGCAATTCTACTGTCTCTACAAAGCAACGATTCTTAGCTTTCTTTTTATTTATTTATTTATTTTTGAGAGAGAGTGAGAGCGTGTGCTGGAGCACCTGCGCCTGTGAGTGGAGGAGGAGCAGAGAGAAGGGAACAGAGGATTTGAAGTGGGCTGTATGCTGACAGCAGAGAACCCAATTGTGGGCCTGATGTGGGCTGGAACCCAGGAACCGTGAGATCATGACCTGAACTGAAGTCGGACACTCGACTGACTGAGCCACCCAGGCACCCCTACTTTTAGCTTCCTTATAAAAGTCTCTAATGATGCACGTAGGAAAGACCTCAGAGCCTTTCCATGAAGAGACAGGGTCTGGATGAATGGCCAGGTTATTTCATGCATTTCCCTGTGCCTTCCTTGGGGTAGTCTCTGGTTTCTGCTCAGGAAGATTATTGGATAAAACCTGCATCAACTCCAGCACCCGAATCCAAACTTCCTCTTCAGTCTTTAAGATCCACCCCTATCTCTTTGGGAGTTTGTTCCTTTGTAGTGAGGTGGTTTGAAACTGGCTGGAAGTTCCTGAGAGTGGTAGGGTGGTAAGAAGGTCAGCCATTCTGGTCTTACTGTTACCAGAACTGTTGTTGAAACCTAATCCCTTGTGAAGGATCAGGGACAAGTGAGCCATCTTGCATGGAGTTCTGGTCTTTTCTAGCTGCTTTCCACCTGGCCCTTACCAGAATCTGGACTGCAGACTACCACTGTACATCCCAGGCAACGGGCCAGGAGTTCTTTAAGAAATGATGTATGCTTGATCAGAACCCAGCTACATAATTTGCAGGGTTCAGTGCATAGTGTAAACATGGGGCTTCTCGTTCAAATAGGAAGAGTCTCAAGATGACGGCAGTAGACGGTGAATGCAGGACCCTGTGTGTCCTCACAGGTGGCACACCCATGGGGTCAAACCTATGAGAACCTAAAACTCACGTGGGGAAAATTCTGGCTTCCCCATGGCCTAAGAATTTTCTTTCCCCTCACCTGTTCATGTACTTATGGAGAATGTCCATATGGGGGACTACCTTGCCTTCAGCTCACCTCCATTGTCAGGTCACTCCCTTCTAGTCATGCTGGGGCCTGGGGCTCAGCCTCAGTTACCCTCCACATCTGCCCCCCACCACAGCTGCCAGTACAAGTGTTGGCTGCACTTGAGTAGCTGTTTGCCTCCTTTTTGAAAGTGAAACGACATCAAAGACACAAAACTAATCACCCCTGGCATAACATAAGGACTTGGATATTTATGCCTTCAGTTCATTTAAATTTTTCTTTTTCTTTCTTTTTTTTGATAATCACAGTCTCACTTTCAATGTCATGGTGTGAACTGAGAAATTCCCACCCCCTTGCTTTTTCACTGCCGATGATAACAGGAATATAAATTGCAAGATGTGCAATTATACCTAAAAATGCTAGATGTCTTTTTAATGCAAAAAAAAAAAAAAAGCCCTTTCTCATAAAAATAGATTGTATGCTTCTTTTTTTGTTGGACCTAACGCAGTATGTGTACTTCCAAATGTCATTTTAAAATGCTAAAAACAGCTGCAAAAATTACATCCTTTTGTGGTTTTCCTTTTAATTGTAACATTTAGGAAATTAGCATTTGGGGCCAAGATAATTCCAGTAAAATAAGATAGTGAATTACAATTATTTAAAATGAAGCCACATTAAAATACAATTATAGTTGATATTCTTTCCCTGATATTAACACATTCACGTTTATCTTTTACAATCTCTTGAGGTTTGCTATTTGAAATAATTATCATTGATTAAGGAAAGAGGTGCATTTTAAAGTATGATTAGTAAATATGTAATATTTAATGGAAGTCATACAGTACCAGCAATAGCTAATTCACCTCGTATTTTGAAATATAGTTCTTGACTTTGTAATTATGACTCAGAATGGTTGGGACTTGGTTTTAAGTTAAGACTGAGCATCTTTATGTTTTGTTTTTGTTTTTTTTTAACTCTTATATTTTAGGAAAGAAGGGTCATTTGTTATCAAGGGCATTGCTTTTAGTAGAAAGCAGTCAAACTTTTTTTCCCATTTTAGAAAGAGACCACAGGAATGAATCCATACTTCTTCCTTATGAATTCAAATGGGAATCTTTCCCTGACTTCTTAACTCAGAACATTACATATCATTAGATGCCTCTCTTCAGGAGGGGTCAGACAGCCTCATTACATCTAAAGTTGACAGCTTCCGTTCGTCCAAGTTCTTTTCCTTTCCTTATCACAATCTGAAATGAGAACTTCTACCAAGGAGGAGCCAGGGTTCTCATCAGCCCAGAGAATCCGGTTCCCCTGAAGCTGCCCTCAGACCACCCTTCCCCTGCCCCACAGAGCTCTGATGTGTTCACTTATGGCACCTGCCTCTCCCAGCCTTTGCCCCTCCTTACTGTTGTCATCTAAACTTACTTTCTAAGCTTCACCATCTTTTTCAGTCCTGCTGTTATCTTGGGTGATTCCGTATGGATACTTATGGTTAAGTAAGCATATTTACTTTTTCAGCCTGGAGACTTCTTAGATTTCTTCATTTCACCTGTAAGAAGACTTGCTGCATCTCCACTTACTTCTCTGTCCAGTCAAGTTTTCATCCCCAACACTTGAGCTGTCCTCTTCCCAAGTCCTCAGATGGTCCTTTGGTTCTTTCACTTGTTGGAGACCCACCTGGTTCCATTGAATTTTCTCCCTGCCCTGAGCCTGTATCTGATATCTCAGCCCAATGCTATGAGAGAAAGCCATGTCAACACAGAGATGGGCACCTCTGTAAATTAATGATCCCTAGGCTTGAGTGATGCCCACCCACCCACCCCCTTTTGGTTTGTTGTCCTTATCAGTTCTCTTGTCCATTGGCCTTTTCAGGTATTACTAGTAATCTTCATGTTCTTTATGTCTCTAACCCCGCCACCTTCCTCCTTATTCTTAGCAGAGGACCTTGCTTCTGACCTCACAGAGAATACAGAAGTCCTAAGAAACACCACCACCAAAGCCCATGTCTGCTTTGCTTTTGTCTTTTCCTCCATCCTTCCTGTCACAATGGCTGAATTGCTCTTTGTCTTCTCCTACCTGTACTATGGATGCTGTAGGATTCATAGCTAATATTTGTTAACTGCTAAGTGCTCATTATATACTTCCATTGGATCCTCCACTCAGCAAGGACTAAGCTTATTCTCGAGTGTAGTTCCAGATGAGGAAATTAAGGCTTAGAGAGAAATTGTCCCGTGGTCTTATAGGAGCCAGGATTTGATCTGGGGTAGACTAATTCCAAAGCCCATGTTCTTAGCCATCGTTCTGTCCTTTCCTTCCAATTCCAGCTTAGGGGCCTCTATCCCCAATTTGTTTACACTCTGTCTCTTCTGGCTTGTTTATACCAGGGTTTAAATACGCACAAGTCTCTTCCAGCTTTTAAAATGAGGACCCATTCTCCTAAAACTACCACTTCCCCTTCATAACTAACGTTACTGAGAACACTCTCTATTGTTCAGCCTCTGCTCTCCTCCCATTCAGTCCCAGTCCACTGCAGTCTGGCCCCAAACCCAGAAAAGCTCACTCCAAGTTTGCCAGTGACCTCCATGTTGCTAAGTTCAGTGAGTTCTCCTTGGGCCCTATCTTACTTGACTTTACTGGAGCATTTCATACTACTTTTCTCCCTTCCCTTTGCTTTCCTGTGCCCACTCTTTCCTAACCTTCTCTCTGTGTCTTTAACTGCTCCTTAGCCTCGTTCTCTGCCAGTCACTGCGGTATCCGTGGTCTTCCAGATTTGTCACTAAGCTCCTTTATTCTCATTCCATACATACATCCTGGGTAACCTCATCCGCTTTTGTGGTTTCAGTTGCAGTCTAGATGCTGGTGAATCCCAAGTCTGTATCTCTGTCCTTGACAATGGCCCGAGAGCTAGACCTTTGTATGTATCTCCCTGCCTGCTGGACATCTCATTTAGTAGAACTTTCTGGAGTCATTAGCTTCCACAAATGTATGAAATTGGGCTTACCTTCTCGAAGGCAGGACGGAGAAGAGGTGAAAATTGTGAGCTCTGGTGTCAGGATTGATTCTGCCATTTACTAGTGATATGACCGTCCCTCACATGTCAAATGGGATAATGACGGCACCTACCTCACAGGGCCATTGCGAGAGTTAAATGCGAAGTCCTCAGAACCGGGCGTAGAGTGAATCTTCAGGGGACGGTGGCTGCTGCCCTCATCTTGGCCACCATCAGTACTGGCACTAGTGTGGCTGCCATTACGACTTCTGCCTCCCCCACTGGTCTGTCCCCAGTGCTCTTCTCCATCTCAGTGGATCCCAGTACATATTATTAAATGACTCATATGTGGTCTCACAGTCCCTAGAATTTGTGTTCACACCTGGAGACCTTTTAGCTCTTGCTTTCCCACCTCCTGTGTAATCCGGTCAGAAACCTGAGGGGCATCTTTGACTCTTCCTTTCTTTAATGTTTATTTTGAGAGAGAGAGAGAGAGAGAGAGAGAGAGAGAGAGAGAGAGAGAGAGAATGAGTAGAAGAGGGGCAGAGAGAGAGGGAGACACAGAATCTGAAGCAGGCTCCAGGCTCTGAGCTCTCAGCACAGAGCCCAGTGTGGGGCTCTAACTCACAAACCACAAGGTCATGACCTGAGCTGAAGTCTGATGCTTAACTGACTAAGCCACCCCAGCGCCCCAACTCTTTCTTTCTTATCACGTGAGCCTTTTCTGCCACCATCTTTAGGATCAAGTTCAGAGTCCTTAATATTTACTTTCCAAGGCCCTTCACCATCTGCCTTCTTGTTGTCCTGTTAGGCTTTGGGTCTTGCCACTTTCCCCACAGCAAGCCAAGATGTGGTTTTATTGACCTTCTCTTGAATTTCTATATCATGAATGAGGAAGAATGGCACAGCTTCGGTATAAGTTTCCTCAGGAAGCTTGCCTTGATTCTAGGTACTACCAAATTCTGGGATCAGTACCCTGCTCTTGTATGTTATAACACTGTGTCCTTCCTGGCTTGCAACCCGTTGGGTGTTCACTTGTGTTTATTTGACTGTCACAGACTGGGAGTCTTGTGGAGGCAGGGACCACATCACTGATACAGGCTGTTATGTCTCATGTGCCCCCACCCTGTGCCTGGCACCATGCTCGATAAAAAAAAAAAAAAAAAAAAAAAAAAAGTAGGTGCTCAGAGCATCATGTTAGAAATGAAGATATTAAAACTCACATTTTATGACCTCTTGAGATGACACAGCTCAGTAGCAACAATTGCAGTGGTCAGTAGCCCGGGTTTTAGTGTATCAAACTTGGATTCAAGTTCTCCCTCTGCTACTTAACTTTTCTAAGCCTCAGTTTTTTGTTCTGTAAAATGGGGATGAGAAGCATATCACCCTGGCAGGGTTGGGAGAACAGAGGAAGGGTATTGCCAGCTAAGAGCCTAGCCCAGCACCTGCCCCTGGTACACAGTCCTCAGGTGAGAGGATTTCATTCAAACCCAGGTCTCCCAACTCTCAGGGGAGCATTTGGTTTCGGACCACATGCCTGTGACATTGTCAGAGCAGTGTCTACTGTTGGTTACACTGGGCTGTTCATAGAAAGTAAAACTAGAGATTAAAGGCAGTTCCATTAGGGGAATTCTCTGGTTTTGAAAGTGTTTAATCTAATGATTCTTTTTGACCATGTAAATATTTCTAGGAAAGCTAAACTGTACTGAAGTCTAAAAAATACCTACTAGGAAACATTTTCAAGGTTCTGTTTATTGTTGTATAACAGAGAACAATCACATATTAACTTTAATGAAACCTTATCCCTACTTAGTATAATGGCATATGTGCTGAGCTTGGGGACTTGCAAATACCCTTCGTATATATTTATGTGATTGATTTCTCATGGATGGCAATGCCTACAGTCTACAGATTATTTTCATTTGATGGGAGGATATGTATAACCCTAAATGACAAGTTTCAGGGAAGATTTAAATCTTTTATTGTCTATCACAAATTGGAGCATTGCTCATGAATTGAGGGAGGCTGTTTTGGGAGTAGGCTATCATGGGTTCAAATCCTGGCTCTTCCACATCTCACCATTATGACCTTGGACAAGTTGTTTCACATACCTGAGCTCTGGGTTCCTTATCTATAAGATGGAGAGACTTTGCTAACTTTAGGGTTTGCTGGGAAGACAAAGTAAGCTAACGTGGGTAAATGACCTAGCACAGCACTTAGTTCTGCTTATAAAAGACACCAGGCATCTTACTCTCAATGTTCGCTCAAATGAATAGGTAACAAACACATCTATTTGGAATGTTTGTTAGCTCATTGTAAAGGTTACTTTTGCCAGCCTGGATTTGCATGTCATACGGGAAAGTTTGTGATGAATTTTTCCAGAGTTGAACTTTTTAGCTCTAACTGCCATTTACCACAGCAGGAAAATGTAGAAGTTTAAGAACTACAGTTCACACTGTTTCATAAGATTTCACACTGTGAAATCTTGTAGTCATTAAGACTTGTATTTGAGGAGGATCAACTTTTGTTACCAATAGATTAGCAAATTGTTTTAAAACTCCCAGTGACTAGCCCCCTTTATTCTGGTAACGCTGTGGTAAATCTGTCTACAATCTACGTAGTCCCCAGTAATTTCTGTATCCTAGAACTACTAGTCATAGGAAGATCTTGGTGGACTTCCCTGCGCTATAACCATCTACAAAGTAGTAAAAATATGAATTTGACTACTGTCAGAATTATTATTGGTACTCAGTTATTATTAGTGCTGTCATGATGGGAACATTGCCAACATAACACATCTAACTCCCTGGAGTCTTTGCTTCATGCAATTTTTGGGAAATACGATATTTATAAAAAGAGACTTCAATGTGTGCATGGCTATTGGCTGTTAAGTACCTTACTGCTTTTTTCCTGATGTTTCCCCCAGTTAATTCTTTTCTTAATTGATGTCTGTGCTCTCTCTCTTTGTCTCTCACCTCTCTGGCAGTCTTTTCCCTATAAAAGGACCCATCTGTCTAAGGTAGAGATTCTCTATTTTATATACTCATCAGTGATTAAGCTGCATGGAGTAGACATGCTTATCATTTAGAAGTTTCCTTTAACCCTGCTTTTTCAATATATTCGTGCTTTGTTTGTTTTCCTTCAGGTCAAATATGTTCTTTTTAAGCCTGAATGCCAGCACCCAGAAGAATGTCTAATTTCTAATCATAGTCACAGAGCAAAGAAAACATTTTAAATTGCTAATCCATTGTAATTAAAAATAATGCTTAAAAAATGGATGCTCTTTCTAATATGCAACTATATACCGAGAATGAGAGAGAAAAGCTGTTTCTGAAAAGTGACTCATTTTCATTTGATTTTTATTAGACTTGAATTTGAGCGGCAACAGCGCGAAGAACTTGAAAAATTAGAAAGTAAAAGGTAAGCCATGTGGGGTACGGGTTTTAACACTACTGTAGTCTGTGGATTCTTGCATTACTGCTCCAGACGGATTTCTTTGGGTCTGTTTCACTACCTTGCTCTGGCTCTGTGTCAAGTATTTATGTGTTTAATGACTGTAGGTCATTTCTCTAGCTGGTTAGTTTTACCTCATGTTTGAATGTTTTGAAAACAGTACATCTTCAAATACTTGGGAGAAAGTGGGAATAGAGTCAGTAGGCAAATTTCATACACTCGTTACATTTAATACGCCAAATGTATACTTATGTTTAATCTAAAAGTATATCCCCCTTAGTGATTATCGCCTGAGGTTTTAAAAAGCCAAAAGAATGACAGTTCCCCTTCCTTATATCTCCTCCCCTTTTAAACATCTTTGCTTATGTTATTTGGCCATTTATATTTCCCTTCTATAATTTGCTTCTTTAAATTCTTGGCCCACTTTTCTCGTGTGTGTGTGTGTGTGTGTGTGTGTGTGTGTGTGTGTGAGTGATTTTTTTAGCTGATTGGGAGAGGTTTTTTTTATATGTTCTGAATATAATTATCTGATAAAACTAAGTATTTTCTCCTTCTCCCCACCCTCATCCTGTTTAACGAGCCAAGAAACAGAGTAAGGTTATATATTAGAGTAGAAACTAAAGGCCAGAGAAAATCTGTAAATTGGATATTTATTTTCTGGAACCTGGAGTTTAGAATGCTATAGACCAAGCATGACATGTAACCCCTGAAATCATGCATCTCAGTTTTCTATGGAGACTCCTGTTATTCTCAGTGTTATGTGTTAATAAACTAATATTTGGGGCCATTTGGTGATTACCATTTGTCCTAAACTAGTGATTAAATGCTAAATAGCATGCGGTTATTTGAGCTGCAACAATGAACTGTCGATTATCTTGACTTTGATATTTGACCCCAATGAGTTGAGGACAGCATAAGCATTTTTATTTAATGTCATTTTGTAACTGAATTTCTATTGAGTTTTAGCCATTGGGCTGAATAACATTATTCACATTTAAATTTAAATTGGGCACGGTTCTTTCTCTTTGAGCTCAGGGGGCTTTTAAAATTATATCATGCATAACACATTATGCTTATAGACTCTACAAAGAAATGATATCAGAGGCAACTTCAGGAGATTAGGCAAATGATATGTTGGACAGTTACAGAGTGAAAAAGCTAAGCAGTGTGCTGCCGGAAATGAAAAGGAAAGCAGTTCCCCCCACTTTTTATTTTAGTGAAGGGCCTGACTTTGTGGCACGTGTCCATGTTCAGAACATTTCAGGTAGGGAAAAGTTCGAGCACCATTCGTATGTAGCAAGCAGACGATGATGGGTCAACGTTTGGCATTTCAGGAAACTCATAGCAGAAATGGAAGAAAAGCAGAAGTCAGATAAGGCAGAACTGGAGCGGATGCAGCAGGAGGTGGAGACTCAGCGCAAGGAGACGGAGATTGTCCAGCTGCAGATCCGCAAGCAGGAGGAGAGCCTCAAACGCCGCAGCTTCCACATCGAGAGCAAGCTGAAGGATTTGCTTGCCGAGAAGGAAAAGTTCGAAGAGGAAAGGCTGCGGGAGCAGCAGGAAATCGAGCTGCAGAAGAAGAAGCAGGAGGAGGAGAGCTTTCTCCGAGTCAAAGAAGAGCTCCAGCGGCTCCAGGAGCTCAACAACAACGAGAAGGCCGAGAAGATCCAGATATTTCGAGAGCTGGACCGCCTCAAGAAGGAGAAGGACGAGCAGTATGCCAAGCTCGAGTTGGAGAAGAAGAGGCTGGAGGAGCAGGAGAAGGAGCAGGTCGTGCTCGTGGTGCACCTAGAGGAGCAGCTGCGCCAGAAGCGGGAGATGAGCCGGCTCCTCCAGCGAGGGGAGGTGCAGCGGGTGGAGGAGGAGAGGAGGGACCTGGAGGGCATCCGGGAGGCCCTCCTGCGGGTGAAGGAGGCCCGGGCCGAAGGGGAGGACGACGGCGAGGAGTCAGAACGGGCTCAGCTGCGTTTCCTGGAGTTCAAGAGAAGGCAGCTGGTCAAGCTGGCCAACTTGGAGAAGGACCTGGTTCAGCAGAAGGACCTCCTGAGAAAAGAAGTCGAAGAGGAACAAGAACTCCTGGAGCGTTTAAAGTCTGCAAACGAAGATGACTTCAGAGTGTCGGAGAAAGATGCCGAGGGTGTCACACACGTCACCCAGGCGGCTCAAATCCTCGAGAAGATAAAGCCCGCGGAATACAGGCTGCAGTATAAGGAACGCCAGCTCCAGTACCTCCTGCAGCATCATTTGCCAACCCTGTTGGAGGAAAAGCAGAGAGCGTTTGAAATCCTTGACAGAGGTCCTCTCGGCTTAGACAACACTCTTTATCAAGTGGAAAAAGAAATGGAAGAAAAAGAGGAACAGCTCGCTCAGTACCAGGCCAACGCGAGCCAGCTGCAGAAGCTCCAAGCCACCTTTGAGTTCACTGCCAACATCGCCCGTCAGGAAGAAAAAGTGAGGAAGAAGGAAAAGGAGATCCTCGAGTCACGGGAGAAGCAGCAGCGCGAGGCGCTGGAGCGGGCCGTGGCCAGGCTGGAGAGGAGGCACTGGGCCCTGCAGAGGCGCTCCACCCTGGGCCTGGAGATCGAGGAGCAGAGGCAGAGACTGGCCACGCTGAACAGCAGCAGCAGCGAGCAGTCCGGCCTCCGGGCCAGCCTGGAAGCTGAGCAGGAAGCCCTGGAGAAGGACCGGGAGAGGTGAGGCTGGACAGGGAGAGCACGGCACACCGTAGGTGCCAAAGGTGGTGTGTTTTCCGCCCTCTCAAGGTGTGCGTCTAGCTGTCTTTCTAAAAAAGTGATTCTGTTCGCCTATGTGTTCTCTGATACAGCAGCCAACGCTTGTGGTCCAACCAAAGCTGAGAAAAGCACCCCCCCCCCACATTTTCTTGCTCCTTAGGATCCTCATCTGAGAATCGTTGGCCTGCCATTGAAAAAAACACTCAAACAAAACCAGAGCCCTTGTCTATGACTCCACTGACTTATGGAATACGATTATTGTCATATTTGATAAATACGACTGCTTCCAGCTTGCCCCCTCCCCTGTATCTGTCCCCTCCCCTCCCTTTTCTCTTTCCCTTCCCTTCCTCCCTCCTTTCTTCCTTCTGTCCTCCCCTTCTCGCACCCCCCTCCCCCGACCATCCCTCCTCAGAATTTTTCCTACCCTCCCCTATTCCCCGCATCACCCTCACCCTGGGCCTAACATCTTCTCTGTGACCAGCACTAGTTACAATACAGCATCATCCCTTCAGTCACAGACCACACAGAGCAGGTGCTGATTTCCACCCCTGTTGGGAAACTGAAAAATAGCCTTTTTCCTTCCCTTCCTGATTCACAGTATTTGAAGGAGGCCCCAGGATTCTGTATTAAAAAGGAAACTGCTAAACAAACAAAATTCTCCAGGTGATTCATGAACACAGCGAGCGGTATATTCAAGCACGTGTGGTGATGATTTACTCATGTTACTTTTGGTGTTATGAAAAATAAAACTAGGAACTGGCACTATTTTCATGGTAAAGAAAGGTATTTATCTTCTCCCACCCATTCCCTGTCACCACGCTTCCCACACGGTAGGTTCTCAGAAGGAATAAGTGCATGAAGTCAAGAACACGTTTTTCTGGTAGCCCAGCAGACGTGATGCCAAGACTCCCAGAAAGTAGGTAGTCTGCCTGGTGTGCAGACATCACCCGCTTTGTTGTCCTGCCCAGCTTTCATACCCTGGCCCACCCCGTTCCTGCCTGGCTGGCCTCGGCAGGCTCTTTGATCTTTGGGCCTCAGTGCGTCCTCTTACAAGAGGGCGGAGGAGACCAGGGGCCTGTGCATTTTCTTTAGCTCCAGACCCCTTGGTCGGTTGAGATCTTACCTGAAGCCTAGGTTGGAGGGCCTGGACCGCTGCCCCCTCTCCAGCATTCCAGGCACCCACAGCGCCTCCAGAGGGGCTGCAACCGAAGCCCAGTCGGCTGGCTTGTAGGAGCCCAGCTTGATATTGGCAGACGCCAAGGATCCATACTAATGACAAAGCAAGACCTGAGGCTGGAGCCTCTCTCCATCATCTTGCCTGAACAGTTTGGGACAACCTCCCTTTCAAATGATCTGCTTATACTGTGGGTTCTATTTACCTTTGCTCTCTGGTAATTCCCTCTGGCAAAACAGCAAGAAATAACAATCAAAAACCATAATGCTATTACTTCGGAGAAATAGGTTGGAGTTCTAAGAAAATGATTGCAGGTATGTTATGTAAATGAAATTGCCGGACAAAGCTCCAGCCCCAGGAAATTTAAAGCAGTGGAGGGCACGCTCTCAATTTATATCCTGCAGTGTGCAGTGAGAATGCCACGTGGGCTTTTAGCTTGATGTCCCTGGCTTTTGTCAACCAGCTTCACTCCCTGGCCATTAGTATTAATACTCTATTATAGCGGATACAGTATTGTGATTTCCAGGGAAGTGATTTCCTGATGTCAGCGTTCCTCCAGAAGCCACACAAAGGATGCTTTTGGCTTCATGTGTTTTGATGGAGTAGACTTTGCTAAGACCTAATTCAGGCCAACAAATTCTGAGCTCTTTGCTCTGGCTGTGATGCTACTGCAGCTTTCTGTGGGTGTTGGTTTTGTGTGTTATTATCTCTCTGGGTTCTCACGGCTAAGCCAGGGCCTGCCGTGTGGCCTGAGTCAGCCGCTTGTGAAATCCCACAAGTGTGAAATTTTAAATTCAAGTAGAACTAGCTTAGACAACAGTGCACTGAACTTGGCTTTCCTTGTTGGCTTCCTTATGAGCAAGATTTAATCCATTCTCTGTCATCTTTTCCACCCAGTGGTTATATAGTCATTGGGGACAAGTGTCACGCAGTTAGAAAGTGGCAGGTCTACTCACCAGCCCACTCTGAGCCACTTCGTCCTCTTGTCTTCATATGTGCTACAATCCTTTCCTGGGATGCCCTGCTTCCCTTGCCACCCATAGAAATCCTGTTGGGGCTTCAGGACCCCATGCCAACAACCCCTTTGCTCTGTGGTATCTTTTCCACTGCCCCACTCCTGAAAGATGTCTTTGACCGACTCTGGTACATGTCATCTTAACTATAAATGTTGGCAGTTACTTGCTTGTATCTGGCTCGTTTTCCTTACCATCTCTAAGAGTTTGTATTAATATTGTTCCCTTGTTCTTGGCCCACCAACTGGCCCCTGATGTCAATGTTTATGCATTTTTCTTCCTCCTTTGAAAAGACTACATGCTGTGGAAGTTGATGCTTAGTAAGTACTTGCTCATCAGCAGACAGATGAATGGCTGAGTTAGGCTGGGCATTGCCTCCATGGAACCCATGAGTGCTGACCCTGGTGACCTTGTAATTACATCCCTGCGAGTTGAGAACTTGGCCTTCATGTAGGTCCATCAAATTGCTGTTGGTAACACCAGAGAGCTGGTAGGATCATGCTGTGCCAACATCTGAAGCTAGAATCCTTGAAGTTTGGGACTGAAGGAATTTAGACTAGTTGACTCTTCAGATTGGTGTATGAAAAAATTGAGGCCCAGATTTCATTAACTCGCCTTAGTTCACACAGTGAGGGAGCTGTAGCGCCTATGTTTCCTGGGCCAAATTTACTGGCAAGCTTGGCCCTCTAGCCTCCTGGCCCTGGATCCAAGCATACCCGGGCCAGCAGGAGAATGAGCTTACACACACTTGACCTCATATTGGATGTATCATTTATCATTGGAAATAAGTGTTTGGTTCTACAGTGGTTTAATTTCTCAAGATACTCACCTTGCCTTCCTAGGTCTCTCTCCTGTTTCCCTTTCCCACACCCTCTGCCTTAGCCAAAGTGGATTTCTAGTTTTTGTGACTTATTGCTTTTTGTACCTGGAGAGCCCTTAACCCTCATCTCCAAATGCCCAAATTCCTACAGGCCTCTGAAGATTCAACTTAGAACTGCCTTGACCATGCAGATCCTCCTTGGGTTGGTGGTGGTTAAAAATTCTTTAAAGCATAGATCTCTTTTGTCAAACAGAGGTATGTAGGGGGATCCCCAAATGTGGTCAAAGACCAACTGTCTTGTTGAGGCAGGGGTAGGGGGCTCAGAATCCTGTACATCTACCTCAGAGGATTGGCTCAGCACTGTGGGAATATCTTTGCCCTTGATAATTAAACTCTCTCCAACTTTTGAACACCTGCAGCATTGTTCTGAATCCTTCTCATGGCTCGTTATCCCCTTATACCTTGTCTGATGCATATGTGGCACCTTTACTACTAGAAGGTAAAGCTCTTTGCAAAAAATGTCTAGATCCCCCATGGTTTCAAGAACAATGTCTCACCCAGTGAAGGTGCTCCGGAAATACTGTTCATGAATGAATTCATGTAACTCCCATCTCTGTAGATTAGAGCATGAAATCCAGCAGTTGAAGCAGAAGATCTGTGAGGTTGATGGTGTTCAAAAGGGGCATCGTGGGACCATGGAGGGGAAGGCTCCTTCTTCCAGCTTGCCATCCAGTGCTGAAAAATCTCACCTGGTCCCTCTGATGGATGCCAGGTACTGGACATTAAACAGATGCCAAACTTACATTTGCCATGTGGTTTAATGACTCACTGTACCTTGTATTGTCCAGTGTGCATGTGAAGGGATCTATCAGAGGTGACTAGTGATAGGTGTCTCTGAGATATGTATACTTTGTCTCCATAAATTTATTGCCTGGGGGGAGAGGTATCATTTGAAGGGAACCAAAGACCTGAGGACTGGCCATCCAAACCCAAGGCATTTTGGAGTAGTGTTGTGTGAGAAGGTAGAATTGGAAGGTCCAGGGAAACCATGTCATCTAGAAAGGAGTGAACCAAACCCAGGCTGAGAGGAACAAAGAAGTAGAGTTAATTGAACCATACCAAGAAGAAGGACCTTGTGCTGACAGTTAATTTATGAAGTCATTAATTACAAATAGATGAAGTCTGTTACAAAAACTGTACCAGTATATTTGGAATGGCCATGAATAGCACATATACCTGATGTTACTATAGTAAAATGTTTTTCAACTTGAGTGGTATTGTAAATTGCTCTGTGACTTAGAGCTTTCAGATAAGTTGACTTAATCATTCTTTGCCTATAAGAAAGTGGATTATTTTCATCAACTCCAGCTGTGTCTTGGGGACATTTCAAATTGGGCAGTCATGAGCCCTGGGCAGTAGGTGACATGTATTTGGATATCAAAATGTATGAAGAATGGTATGAGCCTCTGTGGCCCCTTAAATCTAGGTCTGCATCTTCAGTGGGGCTAGTTTAAACTCTAAGTAAAAGGTCCAGAGAAGTAATTCATTTGTAAGTGCCCTTGGCTCTGGGTCAGCTGCACATGATTTTTCTTTCAGTATTGAAAGGTAACTACTGCATTTTATTATCCATTCTTCTGTGCTCTTTTACTTAAAATATTAATCTCTTTGCCTAACATTTCAGGAAATCATCAAGGCATGGTTCATAGTACCGAGATGTGCTAGGAGTGCACATGTGCTTAGAAAGATGAAACCAGATTATTTTTTAGTGTGCTAAGAAATAAACATGCAAAACAGTTAATTTTAAATAATCCATCTAATCAGTGTCTGTATGGGGGAGGGAGAGTCTGGAGCTAAGCAAGCCTTCCATGTGGGCAGTCTGAGCCACTAGAAAGATTTTAGCTGGAACTAAAATTCTTCGGTCTTCCTGGTTTCTCTGGGTGGATGGTTGTACTTCATACACGTTCACCTCCATTCTCTAGGGTGCCATATATTTAGTTGACAACTGCTTCAATCATCAACTGTTTCTTGCTTCCACTGTCTTGGCCACATGCCAGGCAGTTTGAAAGGTAGAGGGGCCTTTAAAATGTGGTTTCTCACAGCCAGGTGCCTATGGAGAGACACGATGGAGCAGAAACAATTCAAGCCATTGTTCCCTTGGAATAGTGAAGATTCATAGAGATTGTGCCCACTCTCCCCCTCCCCTTTAATCCTCTTAAATGACTTTATGATATGAGAAATAACACTCACAATTTTCCATGTGAAGAAACTGAGGCTTGGTGAATGAAGTGTGGGTTTTCAGAGTCTGGTCTGAGGCCATGGAGCCTTCTGAAGCCAGCGTCTGTGATTCTCCTGGAACAGGGGTTCCACCAAGGAGAGCCAGGAGAGATGTGGATGGGATCATGTTGGCTCCCTTGTATTCTCAAGATTCTGTTATTAGTCCACTTCTCTCTTGTTTGGAGAAAACCCAGATCATGAACACATGGCACTGCATTTCTTAGAAAGTAGAAAAATGGTCAAGGTCCCGAGTTGTTATGTTTGATGTTTAGAATGAGAGAGCACCTCTTTTTGAAGGGCGTAGTAAACTGAGGATCTCAGATGCCCTCTGTGGTTAGAAATCTTTAAGTGCCACCTCCCCCATCTGTGTTGTTTGCAGGATCAGTGCTTACATTGAAGAAGAAGTCCAACGACGACTTCAGGATTTGCATCGCGTGATTGGCGAGGATAGCAGTGCATCTGCAGATGTGGCGAGGGTGAGCTGAGGGTGCCAAGCCATCAGTCATTTGTTTTATTTTTTTAAGTTTTTTTTTTTTTAATGTTTATTTGTATTTGAGAGACAGAGACAGAGCGTGAGTTGGGGAGGGGCAGAGAGAGAGGGAGACAGAGAATCTGAAGCAGGCTCTAGGCTCTGAGGTATCAGCACAGAGCCCGACGCTGGGCTCGAACTCATGAGATCATGACCCAAGCCAAAGTTGGATGCTTAACCGACTGAGCCACCCATGCACCCCATCATTAGTTTTCAAGGTGACCTCTCCATAAGTTGGTGGAGGTAGTGGTGATGGGCCCCCTTATTATTGTTTCTCGGTGAGAAAACTGAGATGCAGAATGTTCTCTAAAAATTAAATATAGCTTGGGTGGAGCTTAACATGTTATACATAGTATTGGTTCAAGAGAAACTTTGTTTATTTAAGAATTTTGTACTTCTGGGGGAATTCTTAACTGAATATAGAGTCTACTAAAATGCTTTATTTACTTTGACTTATAAAGATTCTACATGTAACATTTTTCCGTTTTCTCCAAAAAATACAACCAATTTCCTTAAGTATTTAATTTTCCTTGATGAATTATCCTGAGTAGATATATAATTTTGCTTTTGAGAAGATACGTATATGTGATGTTGATTTTTATCAAAATAGAAACATTTCATTCCTATTCCTCAAGTTAATAAGGGTCCTAAGGAAGTTTTATTTCATTTATTTAATTTATTGAATTTTATTTAATATGTTCATATTATTCTTAGAATTTTAAGATTAGGAATAGATGCTTCAGTTCCCTTACAGGCAGATGGAGCGATAGAGTCATACTTACCTTGGGAATATAAATTCTATAGAAGGGATGTCATTGTTGAGTAAGTATGTTTCTTTAGAATTTTGTTTCCATAAATATTTCTAATCAAATCAGTTTCTTTTCCCTCTATGAACAAGCTATAATTTAATATAGAGCGCTTTTTATTTTCTTATCAGGATAATGAGAAACTCCACAATGGCACCATTCAACGTAAGCTAAAATATGAGGTAGGTAATGATTTTTCAGATTGATAAGGTCGCCTTAAATTATGGCATGCTCGTGTGATTAAATTTTCTTAATGTTTGGTTGCGTAATTAGAATTTTGAAGTCCCAGTGAGATTAATGGCTAATAGGGAAGGCAAGCTATTATATGGACTTAAAATTAAACGGAATCCTGCAGGTTGAAAACTGCTTGGACTTTATTTGAATGGCATGTAACTGTGGTGGAGGCTCCTTGCCCAGTTTTTCATTTGTAACAGTATCCTTTCCCCTGGTCTGCATTTAAAAGGCAGAATTATATAATCAGAATCAGATATGGGGTTTGGAAGTGAAACTGAACACTTCTCAATGTTTTAAAAACCCTGCTCATTTTATGGACTGTGAGTTGGCAGTAGTACAAAGGACATACTCTTGGTTGATTAGCTTATTTCTCTGGTGGATTGTCAAACCAAGGTTTATTTGGGCATACGATTTGTAAGGTTTTACTTATAGTATTTTCTTCCACTGAGGGACCTATCCTTCCCATACATTCCTAAATTAAAAAACAAAACAAAACAAAAACAAACAAAACAAAACTAGGTGGTAGAAGTCTTACAGATGGCGCCCATATATTACAGAACAGAGAACAAGAGGTGAAGGGCTGGGTGTCCCACAGGAGGCTTAGCTGACTTTGGCCACTGCCACGCCTCCACCCCGGTGGTCCATTAATGACATTGTCTTCCTCTAGACATCCTTCTCTCTAGCAGATAACCTTGTGAAGTGTAGGACGTTGCCTGTTATTTCTTTGTGTCCACTGTGCCTGGCCTGTAGCGGGGAAGCCTTTCACAGTGCTGGTTCGTAGCTCTGGTCACGGCAGTCTAACCAGGGCAAGTATAATTAAAGATTCCCATGAAGTGAACCAAGAGGCAAGAGAAATATGACTGAGGTTGAAATACTTGTCAGTTTCCTTTTGGCCCTGTCATCTGATTTTCATTAAGTGTGCCCTGATTACTTTTACATTTTGGACATACAGTCATGGACTTATTTTCACAACTAAGTCTGACCTTTTGCAAATTGAGTCAAAGATCTTAGGATTTATTTTGGAGCAATTGAAATATTAGACCAAGAAGTGGATACTGTGGATCAATCCCGCACAACATATTTCTTTCAAACACTTGGCAATTTGTAAGATAAATAATATGGAAATTGATGTCCTGTGTGTGAATCAGATCATCCATTCTTAAATCATGTATCAATCAATATGAATAGCTTAGGCTTTCGATTTAACCTCTGCATTAATCTACACAATGAAACCAATGACTGCAGGAATCTTCATGTGCAAAAAGATTTGCAAAAGATGCTGCCAACCCCCATTTCAACTGTTTTTGACATCTTGAACAGAAAAGGTATCTTGCCCCGCTGCTGCCCAGAGATGTCACTGGCCCTTCCGGCAGAGAAGAGGGGAGGGAGGTGGAGCGGAACAACCATCCGGGTCCTCCCACGACACAGAGCATCTCGGCGTCTCCTGCTCCCTCCTCAGCATCGTGCGAGAGAGCCCACCAGCGAAGACATCGGTCCTCCGTACACAAGGTGTGGCAGAACAGTGATCGTGGATACGGTGATCCTGAGTGTGCAGGCTGTTTCCAACCAAAACGTTTCAGTCTACCTGAAATCACATTTCTTAACGAAAGCAACACCAGTGACACAAAACATCAGCATCGGTCCGAACATCTCAGTGATGTGATGACTCATAAAGATAAACACAACTTGGGAATCGAGTCCAGCTGGACTTTGCTGCAAGATTTGTCCCAAGAAGTGCCTCTACATAATGGAAGCAAGCAGACCAGGCAAAGCAAGTTACTCTGCTTGGTCCTCTCTGAAACGGTTTCTGGTGAGGAGGGTGCCTCCCACAGCGTTCCTCAGCATGCACCCGCCGGGAAGTTTTGTGGTGAGCAGCAAGTCGAGAGAGAGTTAGATGCTAAAAAAGCTAACTCTCCACAGTCGCTGATAAATATCAGGACAGAAGGAAACAGCGGGTTGGGCTATTTTTACCACAGGCTGGCAGACCTTTATAAAGATACCAGCAGTCACCTGCTACAGGCTGGCACAGAGGTGATCCGCCAAGCCGGGCATATAGGGAACCTGTGTGACCCCAGGGGGCTCACCTCCCATGTGACGACATTTATCAGAAGACTACCATTTCTGAAACACTTGCCCCTGGACACGCCCCTGAAGTCACAGCAGGCGTCATCAGAGCCTTATTCTTTCCCCAGAGAAGCTCAGGCTGGCAGCAGCGATCCTGAAGAGGCAGGAGCCGCCAGGCCAGCAGAGGGCACCATGCCTTTCAGAGCACCAGGCCTCACTGCTGCCTCTGCTGCTGCAGGATCCCCAGACTCCTCCGCAAGCTCAGTGCTGCACCTAGAATCTGAAGATTCTGGAAGGAGACCCGCATTTCAGCAGACTCTTGTGCGATTCCCAGCCCAGATGCTGAAACTTCAGGAGCAGCCTCTGAAAGACTTTCTTGAGCACGTGGCTTGTTCCGTACCAGAACTCTCAGGCGACATAAAGGAAGTCAAAGGTGTTTACTGGCTTGCTGTTGCTAACTGCACAGAACCTGACCCTCAGCCAGCATGTTTGCTTCTGCTTCATTCCATGCTATATGCTTTGGTTCTGTCAGATAACCCTTCAGCCTCAATGGGCATTTTTCATGCTCTGCCTCTCTCTGGACTAGAGGAAATCCAAGTCGGCTTTGGTGGGCAGAGCATCAGACTCTTGGGCTCTGCAGAGAGTCTCCTGCTCACCGTATTTAGTTACAGCAAAACCCTCTGTCAGCAGATTTGCGGTGACCTCCTGTGTGTCCTGATGCCCGAGTCTGATGCTGCTGTCCGCACTAATCACCCTTTGTTCCAACAAGACCTGGTTCAGCTTTCTCTTGACTGGAAAGCAGAAATCCCTGATTTAGTTTTGGCAGACGGTGTTCGGTTATCATCCAGTTTCCAGGATACCTTGGTTGACATGATTTACTTTCTTCATGGAAATATGGAAGTCAACATCCCCTCTCTGGCAGAGGTACAGTTACTGCTCTACACGACAGTCAGAGTCGAGGGTGACCCCGGCCAAGACGACCTCCAGTCGTTAGTCCTTCTGAACACCCACATTGCCCTTTTGAGGGAAGATCGAGTTTTCTATCCCCACACTCATTCTCTAAACACACCGTCTCCACGAGCACAGTTTGATGTGACCAGATGTCGTGCTTTAAGCGAATTCAGGTATGTCGTCGTTCCAGAGAAGGAAACCTTGTCAACCGTCCAACTTGTCTTCCCAGAAAAACTCAGACTCCCATCAGATTCAAGAAATAGCCCAGCTGAGCACTTTGAAGGAGCCCAGAACGTCCATTTGTTCCCTAACATGCCGTGTCCTGAGGGCAGTCAGAACGTGGCACCCGAGGTCTGGAAACTGACCCTCAGCTCTCAGGATGAGGCTCTGTGGCTCGTTGCACACTTGACAAGGCTCTCAGGAGGAAACTTATAAAAATACTTGGCATATTTTTTGAGATTTTTAATAAAATGAACATTATGAGAATAGTCAAGGACCCGGAAAGGCTCTGTGTAGCTAACTGATTTGACACTAGAAAAATGCAGACCTCTAAAATTGAAAATGTAAATATGTTAAGTATCTACAATTAAAAAAAAAGGCGGGGGTAGCAGAGCACTGATAAAATATCTTTATCACCACCCTGCTTCCTTTTCTTGAACCTCAGCCTTGTAAATTTGGGTCTGCCTCATTATTTGTTAGGTGATTAAAGCATTTCTGATTGTTTTTGGCTTCATGTCGACTTCTAGTAGGGTGGCTTGGAATCTGTCTGTGTCTGCTGGATTCCGTCAGGCTAATTTGTGCTGCTTGAAAAAGTGCCCGGTTGGCAGTGACCTTCACTGACATCCTCCGTTTTAGCCATGATTAGGACAGCTCTGTAGCAGAGCACATTAGTAATGCATCAAGCTTCCTGGAAGGACCCAGGGATTTAAAATACCCTCCTCTCACTATAATACATGGAATGGAGACAGCACCACATGCCCTGCGGTGTCTTCTTCCTCAGTTAATTGCCTTTTCCTTCCTCCTTTCAGACATTTTGACTATTGCTTTCCAACCTATGTGCTTTCAACTCCTTACTTGTTGGTTTAGTTTTGACTACCCTTCCCCCTATGCCACATGCCCCCCCACATGCCAGGACTTTCTCCGAGCTTTTATGTTTCTGTCCTGGAAAGACTCTTCCTCTTCAAGTCTGAGTTTTTCTAACGGCTTCTGTAAGCAATCTTATCAGCTGCAGGGTCACCTCAGAAGGCATTCGGCTCTTTCCTCTGGCTGCCCTCCCTCTCCGCCTCCCACCTAACACATCATCACTCACAGCCGCTGACCAGCGTGTTCTGCTGGCCCGAGCTGGT
Source organism: Lynx rufus (assembly GCF_022079265.1). Classification (NCBI taxonomy): domain Eukaryota; kingdom Metazoa; phylum Chordata; class Mammalia; order Carnivora; family Felidae; genus Lynx; species Lynx rufus. The sequence continues at coordinate 41,831,801 of NW_025814896.1, read as the reverse complement.
CCACTGGCCTGCCTTCTGAGATGAGTCATGCCCATGGCAGTCTCAGGTATGTCTCTCTTCACAAATTATGACGCGGTACTCAGCTGCCCTCCTCCTCTGTGAGAGGCTTGAAACTGGGCTCTTCAGAAGCTCTCTCTCCTCCGAGTGACCCTTTCTTTTTTATCCATCTCTGTTCAACATTCCTATGAGGAATTGCGTTGCGTGTCTTATATTTATTAGCTATTTCATCGGGTCCTAGGTTTCACAGCCAGTGTTCTCCTGTTTCTTGGATGTGTATGTTCTACTAAATTCCAGAGTCTTAGAAGGAAGGAGGTGGATTCTTCACTGCTCCATCCTCTCTCTTCCACTTCTAGCTGGGATCATGATGAGCTCATTGTAGCTACTCATTGAATGTTGCAGGCAGTTGAGCAAATCAGCGATTCCATGAAGCCATTTATATTAGCCTTGGCATGGAGGGGTCATTCTTCTGTTCTAGCGAGACCTTTGGATGATGTACAATATAAATGCCATAGCCCTCTCTTCATTTCTACTCCTGATCACTGATAGGGGCAGTGTCAAAGCTTAACCCAGAAACTCACCGGCTCCCTTTGGCCACAAAGTACAGACCTTCCTTCTTTCCCCCTCAGAACTAACAAGCTACTTAATGTGTTCTGTGCTTCATTATTGATTTTCCTCTCCCCAGGTGTGAGGAAGTAAACAGGAAAGGGCAGGAAACTGGCAAGTGTGTTAGGATCTACACACCGGTGGCTGCTGTCTTATCTGCAATAACCATGTAGAGGCTTTTTGACTTTTTGAGGCAATAGGGTTCAGATGTTTTTAGGTGGAGCTTGTTTTTGTCACTTCCACCCTTCCCCCCATGCACATATACACACCCTGTTGCCTTATAAATGAAGGGTTTTGAGTCTCTGATGAGGATATCAGTAAAATTAGTTAGCTTGTCATGTTTTTGGCCGGAAGATCTACTGTGGAAGGAATTTCTTAAATGAACCATGGTAGCCTTCTAATATCTTATCAATAATTTTCACATAACTTCCCCCTTTTTTTTGCTTTTTTCAGAAAATACTTTCTTAAAAATTGCCCCATTGATTATTTTCTTAAGTATCCTTAATAAGAAGCACAGAACTAATGATCATGAAGAACAGAGGGAATGAACTTTAAGATGTTAGCAGAGGGACAGTATAGTTGGGAGGGAAACAGTACATAAGCAGCATAAGAACTTTAACAAAGAATGAAAAATATTAGACAGACTTGCTTGTCTTCATAGATTAAAAAAAACATAATTCTATGTTATAAACTATGGTCTTTAATATTGTTCATAGATGGAGCATGCAGCAAATACAAGCATTGCATAAACATCCTATTATTCATTATAACATCTTCCGTCTGCTTTATGACCCAGGTAGGCCACAATGAGGATTACATTCAGGTCTCACCACATAATAGAAGAGGCCTCCAGCAATTCAAATTTTACATGTCTCTTCTCTCACCTAAGCATACTTTTTATCTTGAGATCACGTATGTTCCCTGATATGAGAATTTGATTTACTATCCATGAAGTAAGTAGTAAGGTTGTCATACCTTAGGTTGTCCCTGTAGAGGCCAGGGGAGTAGTGTTTGTGCCATTATCCACTGTGGCTTTAATCCTGCAGGCCTCCCTCTGTCTCCACTGCCTCATTCTTTAGGAGATCTGGACCTGTGATGCTACTATAGGGAGCAAGTGTGAGCATCTCCATACTCAGCCTAATGGGGGATCGTCTCAGTTGTAATGAGTTCTTGCATCAAGGAAAAAAAAAAAAAGGTTCATACATACTTTGTTCTGTGGCATTTTCATTGTTGTAGCATAGGCCTAAACATTTACATTGTGGAACTTGTTAATGCATTCTAGACAATACCTCTTTGAGTACTTTGAAATACTGATTTCATCTGAATTTGATTAAAATCCGTTTTGTTCACAGCTGCCTGTTTTACAGAATTGTGGTTGGCAGGGTGAATTTATTCAGCCTTTGTTGAAGAACATTTCAAAACAGTTTGTCTTCCCTTTCTCATTACTTAAAAAATGTAAGTGCATCCCTTGGAGAGAATACTTATGCTTCCCAAGTAATAATTACGGTAATTTTTATTTACATTCTTTTTCCTACATGATTTCAAGTTTTGAATGATAAATAGATTAGAGCACTTTTATTAATGCTTCTTTGAAGGTCAAGCAGTCTTACTGGCTAGGCCAGTGTCTAGTGAGGTTATTTTGTTAATTGTCTTAATTTGCATGTTAGACAATTCTGATTCATTGTTTAAGATATCTTTTGTGATAGGTATTATATCAGTCAGCTCTTGCTGGGTAACAAACAACCCATAAAAAAATAAAAAGCTTTGGGGCGCCTGGGTGGCGCAGTCGGTTAGGCGTCCGACTTCAACCAGGTCACGATCTCGCGGTCCGTGAGTTCGAGCCCCGCGTCAGGCTCTGGGCTGATGGCTCAGAGCCTGGAGCCTGTTTCCGATTCTGTGTCTCCCTCTCTCTCTGCCCCTCCCCCGTTCATGCTCTGTCTCTCTCTGTCCCAAAAATAAATAAACGTTGAAAAAAAAATTTAAAAAAAATAAAAATAAAAAGCTTTTATTTCTTACTGATGGTTGTGAGTAGGTTGAGGTGGCTCTACTTGTAGGCTACGGATCATCTGAAGTTTAGATAGTGTTGGTCTACTCCTGATGTCTCATTTTGAGGTCTGTGCTGCAGGGTCAGTGGCCATAATAATGATGACAGAAGCACAGAAGATGCTGATGCATCATGTCTGCTAGTGTCCCACTGGCCAACACAAGTCATGCAACCAAGTCCAAAGTCCAGGGGCAAGGAACACTTGATCCACCAAGAAGCCATGGCAAGACTGGATATATGCTGCTGCAGGGAAAAGAAAAATTGGGACCAATGGTTCAGTCTGCATGGATATATTATGTCAAAGTCCTAAGGCTCTATTTAAAATAAAATTCAGATAAAGCTTGTAGGACTTCTCCCTAATGGAAGTATTCAGGTACTGGGAAGAACATATGTCATAGGACCATTAAAGTTACTTAGTTCAACTGGCTTTCCAATTTAGTCCTTTCTTGACACCTCCAGGACTGCTCACTCTCTATCTCACAGCAGTTTATTCAATGGAACTGTTCTCATTGTTAGGCCATTCTTTCCATCATCATCTTTATTGTAATCTACATCTGTAGGGCCCATCCATCATTCTCATTCTTGTGTAACAGAATAGAACAAATCTGTTCCACAGTCTGTGTTATAATCTGACTGACCCTTCAGAGAAGACCATTATCTCTCTCACCTTCTCTGATTTTCCTTTTTTACCTCCAACATCCTTCAGTTCCTTTGTTGTTTCTTATCCAATATTGTTTCCAAACCACCACCATCCAATCTCTTGCTAGGGTTGCACCGTTGTAATTTTTTAAGACCTCCTTTATAAGGAATGGAACTGAATGATTCAGTTAGTAAGAAGGAAAGAGAGTCTGTTGTAAATCAGTCCTCCTGCCATTTAACACCTGGTTAAAATCTTTGGTGCTAAAGGTGGCAGCGGATTCCAGTGATAACAATCCAAATCCCCCTTACATTGTGGTTGACAGTGTACCAACTTCTTTCCCGTGTATGGCTCCTTTTGAGTCCCACAGTGATCCTCCTGGGATGGAGGAATTATCATCAATCTGCACTTCATATTTGGGAATTTAACTCAGAAAGGATCACTTGACTGAGAATTGGAATCAAACCCAGACCTTCTTTGTCCAGAACATCTATTCTTTCTGCAATGCCAAAGTCAGTTCCTGGTCACATTGTCTGGGTAAATTTTTTTATTGATTTATTCTTCTCATGGGGATGACTATACTAGGGATAAATATTTGGAAGAACTATGAAGTTGATTCTTTTCTGACTTGTAAATTCTTTTATTGGAATTTCTAGACATTGAAGATTATTTCTCTTTTTATGAGTTATTTTTTCCCCAAAAAATTCCCGTGCAGATTTCTTTGCAATTCCCTTGTTCCATTGTATGAACCTTATGTCTCCTTTTTGCTCTCTGCATTTTTATCTCCTATAGAAGAGAAGCATAGGTAAAGTCATAATGCGAATATGGTATAGATAACCTTGTATGCTCAATGTCGCTGCTTTACCTGAAGTTCAAACAATATGCTCTACAGATACCTGAAAGAATCTTCCCCTTCCTCCCAACTTTAATTTCTCTTGGGCCTTAGAACCGAGCACAGATTGAACCAAAACTAGGGCTCAGCAAGAATTAGTGAGTGAAGATGCGTGATCCTTTTGTGGCTAATCATGGACACTATAGAATTGGAAAGGAGAAAAGTTGATTTTCCCTCCTGAACATCCCAAATTGCCAATGTTTGTGTTTGGTAAAAGAACCACTTAGCAATTGTTGCCCTGTTCTCACTTATACTGGATCCATTCTTTAGTCTTTTTAAAATTTCATCCATTTAATGATGAGTTATCCCGAGAAAATGACCATTAAAGGGACTAGTCTTTGATGCTCTAGAGAAAGATGGTAATGTTCTTAATGATTTCAAGTTAAAACATTCATCAGATACCCAGTGTTTCCAAATTTTGAAATAACGTTGATCAACTCAGATCTCTATGGATGAAATCATCTATTCTGGTAAGAATCCTGGATCAGGAAATGTTAGCCATCCTTTTGGATTTACCCTAAATCCACTAAGAGTAAATAAGATATTCCATAAATATTTATGTCCAACAGCTTGTCATTTTCTGGATAGTTTATCCCTAAAGATATATATCAAAATTGAAGAAATACTCCTTTATTTGAAAACCTTTATTTCTGTTTCCTCATGCAAGTTTTTTTAACTCCCTTTAAGATAAGGTTAGCACTGTTTCTTCATGCCCTGGTGGTGTTAAGTCCTCACCTTGACCAACATGGTCAGGAGATACCTGTGGCATGTGTGGCTACATCTCTTAGCAAACTCCAGTTCAGCTCTATGTACTTAGCCTTCAGAGATGATATGGTATTAGCTCAAGATCCCTTCATGACAGGGGTGCCTGGGTGGCTCAGTCGGTTGAACATCTGACTTCGGCTCAGGTCATGATCTCGTGGTCTGTGAGTTCGAGCCCTGCGTCGGGCTCTGTGCTGACAGCTCAGAGCCAGGAGCCTGCTTCGGATTCTGTGTCTCCCACTCTCTCTGCCCCTCCTCCACTTATGCTCTGTTTCTCTCATTCTCAAAAATGAATAAATGTTAAAAAAAAAAGTTTTGAAAAATAAAAAAGATCCCTTCATGACAGAGGCAGGCTTCATCTTCCAGAGATGAATATAAACATGTCTTGGCTCTTTATTCATAATTTGGAGTTGCTCACACAAGGTACCTTTATTCTCTGCTTCTGATAACATGGCTAATACTTGAAAATATAACTGATCCCCTAGCCCTCCCTCTGTCCCAGACCTCTGTTTTCAAACCTCCTGGGCATAGGAAGTCCTTGATACAAAATAGCTCTAATTAGAATTATCAATGTGGCATGTGTGGTGGAAAAAAGGAGGGAATAGAAATATGTGCTATGCTGGGAACAGAGAAAGGAGAATTGGTAGTTTTGTTGAAGCTGATAAAAACCCAGGTTGCCTGTATTTTAGAAAACCTTGGATATTTGGCTCTAGGAGATCAGACGGCAGTCCTTAGGTCTGACCTTGTCCTAGTCAGAGCATACACTGAATTCAACCATCTGGTACATAATTAGAGTATTTAGGGGAAATGTTGATGACTCCCTGTAGAATTGGTCCATTCTGTGCCCTCTGCAGTGTCGACATTGATCTGAGTGGATGTTAATGCCACTTCCTATTAATTTCCTTAACTTGTCCCTTTTGAAGGAGACAGCCTTAGTGGGAAGAGAAGATTCTAATCTGAATACTCAAAATATAGTCTGTGATCTGCCTGCTTTTTTTGGCTGAGGACCCGACTATAGTGTTTCCCCAACAACAGAAAAATAGCATATTTGTTGACACAAGACATTATTTCATTAAAAGCTACCAGAAGAGTATTTCTTTGCATTTTATTTTAAAAGATGTTTCTTATGTATAGGAGCATAATCCAAGTTACTAATTATGTACTTTTCCTTGACCTTTCATTTCTAAACAGAACCCACTCCACAAGGCATTTAAAGTTCCTTGAAATGTCCTGCGTATTTATGCAGATCTGCTGTAAGATGTGTATCCAGCCTTTCATGTTTCTTTACCTCCTCCTGTGATGTATGACCAATTTCCCTTCCATGTCTAAGCATCTTCTTTGCCACATGTAGAAAAACCATGACTGATTCCAAAATAAATAGCTCCATAGAAATTTAAAAGCTCCCTTAAATAATAGGATATAACATGATACAGCACACATTTACTTGTCTAGTATAAAACTCAAGATATTCAAAACATAGCTACTTTCAAATAAAAAATAAATTTCTGAGACATGTGTGTTAGTTTTCCTTCCTCTCTAACATAAACATAGTTTAGGGGAATGTCAGGAACCTTTCACACTGCATTCTGAGAATTCTACATTTCTCATGAAATTGACTTCAAAAAATAGTTTCTAAAAATCACATGGCAGCAGTGATTTGATAGAAACACATACTCTTTAGATTTGTCTCTCTGTTCATCTATCTGTAGATAAAGGCTCAAACATCTTCAGATCCTTAGCAGTTATTTTTCAGTTACCCATTTCCGTAGTTGTACATTTCTCTACGCTTGTTAATATGGAGTTACTCTGAAATCTGAGATTGAAGTAAACTGTGACTCTGGGCGATAGCGAGGACTCTGGTAATATTTCTAGTCCCTAGCATGCTAAATAATGAAGAGAGAAATGTCAGTCTTCTCAGCACCAGATGCGGCTGAACTTTGCTGTCTGATCCTGCGGTTGGGGCCGTGGCTCAGAACTGTGTTCTGTGGTATACGTGCAGGTGCTGGTATATAAGGGGCCGTCCTACATTTAGATGAGCTACATAAACATTACAGGACCCAGTTCCTCCCAGATAAATGGTCTCTACTTCTTTCATGTACCCAGTTAAATTATCAAAGGCAAGAGTTTTTGTCTTTAAGGGGTGTATAATCCCAAGCTCCAAGCAACTTTCATTAGGGATTATTTCACAACTATAAAATTGTTAGAAACAGAGAACTTTCCAGTCCTAAAATGGCTATGTAGTAACCAGACCATCAATTTCAGTCTTATCCCACTTTGAATGTTGACTTATAAAAGGAGAAAGCTAAGTTGGCTAACTTTAGAATGTAATCCATCTGGAGTGGAGAAACCAAATCTTTGTTCAAAATTTGATGCAGTTGAGAAAAAACTAAAGGTCTTAGAAATTACAGAGACTTTGTAGAAGTTATTTTGTATTCTCAGGACCTCGTGAATGGTACCTTGTGGGTGCTCAGTAAAAGATACCAATGTTTGATGTATATCCTAAGGGGGCCTCTAAGAAAAGGCATTTAGAAAGTTGAAGCCTCCATTGTTCGGTTAATAATATACATGGGTGGTTTGGGCTGCAGCTCTTCCTCAGTAAAAGTCATGACATTTTATTTATTTATTTATTTTATTTTTTATTATTTTTTTTAATTTTTTAACGTTTATTTATTATCGAGAGGCAGAGAGAGCGAGCGAGCAGGGGAGGGGCAGAGAGAGAAGGAGACACAGAATTTGAAGCAAGCTCCAGGCTCCGAGCTGTAAGCACAGAGCCTGACACGGGGCTCGAACTCACGAACCATGAGATCACGACCTGAGTCGAAGTCGGACACTTAACCGACTGAGCCACCCAGGCGCCCCAAAAGTCATGACACTTTAGATAGCCGTGTGTATATTCTTGTTTTTCTCACTCAGTGCCCCCATCAAAGTGTTTTGTTTTGTTTTTTTACGTTTTTATTTTAATTCTAGTTAACATCCAGCATTACATTCGCTTCAGGTATAGAATATAGGAATTCAACAAGTTCCATATAACACCCGGTGCTCATCATGACAAGTGCACACCTTAATACCCATCATCTATTTAACCTACCCTCCACCCGTCTCCCCTCTGGTAACCATCAGTTTGTCCTCTGTCGTTGAGAATCTGTTTCTTGCTTTGTCTCTCTCTTACTTTTTCCCTTTGCTTGTTTATTTTGTTTCTTAAATTCCATATGAGTAAAATCATATGGTATTTGTCTTTCTTTGACTTACTTTGCTTGGCATAATACATTCTACCTCCATCTATGTCATTGCAAGTGGCAAGATTTCATTCTTTTTTTTGTGGCCAAATAGTATTCCAGTGTGTGTGTGTGTGTACCACATCTTCTTTACCCATTCATCTATTGTTGGACACTTGGGCTGCTTCCATATTGTAAATTGTAAATAATGCTGCTATAAACCCCTGTCACAGTTTTAAAATCGTCCTAGAATTTACTTGTCAGTCTGCTTCTGACCAGAAGTCCTGCAGGGTGGGACACTGTCATGTTCACAGTTGGGTTTTTGCTCTATAGATGGGATTTGCTAAATACCATGCCCACTTCCATAGACATGAGACTGAGGTGCAGAAAGGGTGGGTGGGTGACTGTTACACTGAGACCAAGACCTAATGCTAGGATTTGATTCTGGGTCTTCTCTTTCCCCTCTCTGAATCTTTGAGGTGAACCCCACGTGCAATCCCAAGTGATTGCTTCAGGGATACCCCTAATGGTAGAGTTTCAATACCAAGTGTATTACACTTGATGTTGTTATCCACACCATTTTAAACCCCCCAATACACATAATACTGTTCCTAGTGCATTTAAGTACTTTTCTTCCTTCTTCCTTTTCCTAATTCTAGCCTCTTAGCATAGAGAGAGCTCCTCATCAAATGAACTGTGGTATTGTCCTTTGGGTCTAACTGGTAGGGAGGACCAGGTTCCTCCTAAGGTAGAGCATGTGGGTCTTCGTTTCCCAACTAGTATTATCAGTTGCCAGAACCCCCACAGCTGCCAACTGCCAACTTTGTGAGTTTGAGCCCCATATCAGGCTCTGTGCTGACAGCTCAGAGTCTGGAGCCTGCTTCGGATTCTGTGTGTGTGTCTCTCTCTGCCCCTCACCTGCTCACACACTCTCTCTCAAAAGTAAATAAACATTAAAAAAACACACTTACATATATATATATATATATATATATATATATATATATATATGTATATATATATGTAACATATATATGTGTGTATGTAACATATATGTGTGTATGTAACATATATGTGTGTATGTAACATATATGTGTATGTAACATATATATGTGTGTATGTAACATATATATGTGTGTATGTAATATATATATATATATATATATATATATATATATATATATATATATGTAGTTATGAAGCATGGCATAGAAGGGGCATCTGGGTGAATCAGTCAGTTAAGTGTCTGACTCTTGGTTTCAGCTCAGGTCATGATCTCACAGTCCATGGATTCGAGCCCCACATTGGACTCTGCACTGACAGCAGAGCCTGCTTTGGATTCTCCCTCTTTCTCTCTTTCTGCCCCTCCCTTGCTTGAGCTCTCCCTCTCTCTCTCTCTCTCTCTCTCTCTCACTCTCAAAATAAATAAATAAATAAATATTTTTTAAAGAGCATGGCATGGAAGATTTCAGGGCTTAGGCAGTAGAGTATGAACTTTATGGCTAAAACATAGCCATAGGTCAAAGACATTTCTTAACAGTAAATGTGCTTTTTGAAAATAAATAAAACCACTAAATTATTTCTCTTCCTTTTCACCCTTCAAAGAGATAAACATATTCCATGCTTCAGGAAATGTCTACCTTTCCAGTAATTTGGAAACATACTGTCAGTGAACTGAAAGGTCTTTGACAATGTGCACATTGAGAAACTCTTTTCTTTCTTTTTCTTTCTTTCTTTCTTTCTTTCTTTCTTTTTTTTTTTTTTTTTTTAAGAATTTCCATGGTAGCTTTTGACATCAGAGACAACTAAGTAGGTGTACCATTGCCGTAAAATTAACAGTTCTTGTTTGGGGTGACCAGCCACACGGGGAAAAAATTAGATGCTCTAAAAGGCTTTGGTAACTTCATACCATGCCAAAATGTTTACGGGGTCCGCTAGATGAAAGCAATAATCTAAGACAAATTATACACCTGTCTGTCATCCAGAAATCTGAGCTTTCATTCCCACACAGCTAGGCTGGACCCTCCACATTACACCTGGCTAAGGGTCCAGGACCACATATTACTCAGTGTTTCTTTTTAGTCAAATAAGTGAATTTTACTGCATAATCATGGCATTCCCATCTTCTTAAATTCTGTGTATGTTGGTTGAAATGTTCATTTGCTGACTTTATCTCAGGTGAAGTTATTCAAAAATTTCATGATGGCAGTATAAATGGTGATGGAGATGGGCCAGCAGGCATCATGGGGCACTGGGTTAGCCTGAGTTCAAATCCTAGCTCTGCCACCTGCCTTTGTCACATTATCTTAATTCACAAACTTTGGGCCCTCACCTGATAAGTAGGGTTCAGTAACAATTAATACCTCATAGGGAGATCGTGAGGATTAAATGAAATGATGCAGAAATGCATTAAATGAACTGTTTAGCACAGTCCTTAGTATATAGTAAGTATTCAATGAATGCTAACTATAATTACGGTAATTAATCTTTTATTACTGCTACTGCTTTAAAAACATATTTTCTTACGTTTTCTAAAGCCCCAGGTTAGTGCAAATGATAAGGATTGTTCAGAGATTTCTATCCATTTATACTCAAGAGAACTCATTTTGAAGATTTATTTTTTTCATAATGCTTCTTTCTCAAACCCCTCTGGCTTCCCGCCATCCAGACCATAAATGTTTGTCAGAGCCAGGCTGATTATTAATCAAATGAAGCCTAAAGAAAATACTTGGTATTTATTTTAATTGTGGTTTAAAGAGCTTTCCCCACCATACTGGCTTATAAAAATGCCTAGAAGTTAAAAACGAAGTAAATTTGAATAAAGTCTTTAGCTTTTGGAGCTATATGTACAGCAATCTGATAGTCTGTGAAAAGAGAAGAAGTTTGTCAGATGATCAAGTCTTTTCAGAAAGGAATCTGGTTTACACTGATTTTTTAAAAAGTCGGGATATGTAATCTGTCTGTTTTTTCACTTGTTCTTATAAATTGGAAGGAACTTCAAAGCCAAACAACATTTTGAAGTGCTTTTGCCCTAATTTCTTGGAATAGTATACCTCAAGAAATGGTCTTTTGTGATGAGAGAAACCTAGCATTTCTCTTTCAAAGGAAGCCATCATTTTTCTAAATAAACTCTACTAGTTTGATGCTCTCTTCTTTGCTTGAAACACATTTTCTCCCGCCTGCCCAAACATGGTTTTTGCTGAAGAGTGATCTGGGTTTCTCTTTGTTCTCCCCATCTGATGTGCCTTTGATAGAGGATGGTTTCTCGCTCTTTGGGAGCAAATCCAGACGACCTGAAGGACCCAATTAAAATTAGTATTCCACGCTATGTGCTCTGCGGGCAAGGGAAGGACGAGCACTTCGAGTTTGAGGTCAAGGTAAGTGCCCCTTCTTTACTCTTCTGGAGGAATGGAGGCTTGAAGCTCCCAGGGCTTTCTCTGTCTATATACATATATACATATGAAAGGAGATGAAGCTACATGTGAACATGTTGTTTTATAGCATATTGGTCATGCCCTCCTTTAAACTGATATGTGAAAGTCTAGACTGTGAAACATGGGGGGAAGTTATGCCATAGAAGGTGGTGTTGGCTGGGGATTCAGGCAGACACGGGAGGAAGTTCTTGTCACCAGCCCTACAGGCAGGGTGACCAACCCTTCCAGGTTATCCAGGACTGTTTTGCTTTCAGCACTGAAAGTTCTACACCCTGGGAAACCAGTTCATGCCAGACAAACCAGTGCAGTCGGTCACCCTATCCCTGGTGACCTATCCCTGGGCTTAAGCTCAGTTTTCTTATCTATAAAAGTGGGAATAATAATGTTTATTACAAGGATATCAGTGCACATAAAGTTATAACAGTTGCTATAATTACTACTGCTGCTTTTAGTGTTGTTTCTATTATTATTAATTTAGGAAGCTTTCCTAATCCATTTTAGTCATGATTTGATTTATACAACTTTTCAGGAAGAAATGTGCCTGCTTCCTTACATCATACTTTCCAAAATAATGACTTCATCTTATTCCTAATTTAGTTCCATTGACTCATAACAATTCATTAAATATTGCTGGATGCTCTCCTCTCTTCAAAGAATTAATGATTAATAATAACACTTCTTCGTTTTCAAGGCTAGGCAAGGGTATTGATGTAATAACGTCCACTAGGGTCACCAGTATATGGCTGTGTGAGGGTGTTCTTGGAGGTGAACATCAGGCTGGGAATCTGGACGCTGAGGTCTTTAGGCTCTGATTCTGTTGCTGTTTGTTGAGTGATGCTAAGTCTTTTACCTTCTCTGAGCCTCAGTTTTCTCACTGGTGAAATGCGGAAATTGGATTACACCGGCGGTTTCCAAATTTCTTCTTAGCAAAGACGTTTGTTGAGAAAATATTTATGAGGAAGGACACTGTGGAAAGCAGATCAGCATGGAGCTGCTGTGGGGGGAGAGGACGGAGGGAGCCTGAAGCCAGCAGTCCCCACCCCCACCCCCAACATGCCCCTTGGTGGGGAGTGGAGCCCCTGGGTCCTTAGGGATCTCTCCCTTTTAGGCATGCATATTCATTTTCAGTCTTCCAGGAGAAAGAGTGCAGATGAGTTTTGTAATTAATCAAGTTCTCAGATTCTTATCTCTATATATTGTTTTCCTTTTTATTTTTTAAACCTAGGCACTAATTTATACATTTGAGGTCCCTGCTGAGAGTACATGATGTCTGGGGGGGGGGGGTGGTATTTTGAACGTCACTGACCAGATTGTGTGGTTTCTTATTAAAATGTTATGCCACGTCCAGGAGCCAGTACTTCTCACCGCCCCTGACTGTATGCCTAATGCCTGCTCAATTTCTGTTCTCAATCGTTTGAAATTGTATGTGTGTGTGTGTATTTAGAGTTCCCTTTGTACATACATGTAATGTTATATACATTTATCAAAATACTCTCTGAAGGTATGTGTATTATTTCTATATTTAAAAAAAATTTTTTTAATGTTTATTTTTGAGATAGAGAGAGCATGCACAAGCGGGGCAGGGGCAGAGAGAGAGGGAGACACAAAATCCAAAGCAGGCTCCAGACTCTGAGCTGTCAGCACAGAGCCCGACACGGGGCTTGACCTCACCAGCAGTGAGATCATGACCTGAGCCGAAGTCAGAGGGTTAACCGACTGAGCCACCCAGGCACCCCAGTCCATATTTTTAATTAGAGGGTGAAGACTGGCTTTCACCAGCTCAGAATTTGAATTCTCCTAAACAGAGAGCTCACAGCACTGGAGAACATGCAATGATTTTCATTGGTGCATAGATATATTTTATTTTAATAGAGAAATGTGTTAATAAAATGTAACCATTAAATTGATTTCATGCCTAAAAGATAAGATCATGGATAAAGAAGATACTTAGTTGATTTAGTATGATCTCACTTATATGTGGAACCTAAAAATAAAAACCAAGCTCATAGATACAGACAGATTGGTGGTTGCTGGGGTGGGTGAAATGGGTGCAGGTGGTCAAAAGGGACAAACTTCCAGTAATAAAATAAATAACTCCCGAGGATGTCAAGTATAGCTTCGTGATTATAGTTAATAATGCTGTATTCCATATTTGAAAGTTGCTGGAAGGATAAATCTTTAAAAGTTCTCATCATAAGGAAAAAAATGTTGTAACCATGTGTTGTGACAGATACTCACAAGACTTATTGAGGTGATCGTTTCACAATATATACAAATATCGAATTGTATTATACACCTGAAACTAATACGATATATGTCAATTATACTTCAAGAATTAAAAAAAAGAAAAGAACTAGAAAAAAAAACTGAGTTGATTTAAATAAAACTGGCAGGCAAATAATAGTCCAGGTCTTATCATATCTGGCCAAAATTGTGAAGATCATTCTGTGAAGGCAAGTTAGAGAACCCACATACAGAAAATCGTATGGGACCTTTCAGAATCCTGGCTTTCAATTCGGAATACATAAAATCCAAATCCAAAGAGTTTAGCTTTCTTTGAACTTATCAAAGCCAAGTTCTGAAAGCATATCAATTGCTCTGCTTCCTTCTTGTACTTATCCCAGGTGCTGTAATCGGCATCAGGAATGGCTTGTTAACACTTGCCGGAGAATCCCTAGTTCTCTGTGTAGGAAGGGCTGGCATGCATTGGCAGGTAGGTGTGCTGAGGGTCTGACATTCTTCTGGGGTTACTAGTCACAGAAACATCAGGGCCCCAGCACTAGAACATGACCTGAATATACTGCCCCTCCCCTGAACAAAACAAAAACGGCCACACCCCAGCAAAGGCATAGCTGTTGGGATAGTGCTGGGTGCGCCAATGTCCTGTCCAGGCTCCACCAGTTAACCTTACAAGCCGTAGTCTCGCTGTGCCTCATCTGTAAAATGGGGATAAAGAGACCTGCCTGGTTGGATTAGTATGAACAGTGCATGAACTTAGGTCATGTAAAGTATTTAGAACAGTGCCTGCCACATGCTAAGTGCTGGATAAGTGTCTGTTTTTAAAAAATAGGTAAATTTTTATTTAAAAATTTTTTAAAGTTTATTTATTTTGAGGGAGATAGGGAGAGAGAAGGAGGAGGGGCAGAGAGAGAGAGAGAGAGAGAGAGGGAGAGAGAGAGAAAAAATCCCAAGCAGGCTATGTGCTGTCGGTGCACAGCCTGACACAAGGCTCAATCGTACACACCATGAGATCCTGAGCAGAAATCAAGAGTTGGATGCTTAACTGACTGAGCCACCCATGTGCCCCATAAAATAAGTAAATTTTTAAAAAAAATTTTTTTTTCAACGTTTATTTATTTTTGGGACAGAGAGAGACAGAGCATGAACGGGGGAGGGTCAGAGAGAGAGGGAGACACAGAATCGGAAACAGGCTCCAGGCTCTGAGCCATCAGCCCAGAGCCTGACGCGGGGCTCGAACTCACGGACCGCGAGATCGTGACCTGGCTGAAGTCGGACGCTTAACCGACTGTGCCACCCAGGCGCCCTAAAATAAGTAAATTTTTAAAAGGCACAAGGAATGACTGAGATTTTACCCTTGGAATCCTCTTAATGACTTTGGATGTATAGTTGTATCTTTGAGAGTTTGGGGGTTTTGTTTTGTTTCCATTTTGATTGTTAATTCCCCCTCAACATTCCTGAATTGTAAAATTAAGCATGGCAACCTTTTCCATCCATGATTTGACTATTTGATGCATTGACAGTTTTCTAGGACAGTCACACTTGTGATAACAGTTTGGCTACTACTAAAGTCTTTTCTTGATGAACTGGTGGCTTTCAGGCAGCAAAGGTAAAAAGTATTATTTTTTTTAAGTCTATTCTATTTAGTTTTTGTTTTTTTTTTTTTAATTTTTTTTTCAACGTTTATTTATTTTTGGGACAGAGAGAGACAGAGCATGAACGGGGGAGGGGCAGAGAGAAAGGGAGACACAGAATCGGAAACAGGCTCCAGGCTCTGAGCCATCAGCCCAGAGCCTGACGCGGGGCTCGAACTCACGGACTGCGAGATCGTGACCTGGCTGAAGTCGGACGCTTAACCGACTGCGCCACCCAGGCGCCCCTATTCTATTTAGTTTTAGAGACCTTTTTTGAAGGAAAATCTGATGTTAATGTATATAGATATTTTATACTATAATACTATATACTCCAGAGAAATCTTCACTCCTTTTTTAAACAAAAGCGATTTCTGTTTTCTGTTCTTCCCCTGTTATGGTCTTCAAAGTCTCCTGGGATCCTGAATATATACAGCAAGGCTCTGTCACCAGCAGGGAAGGGTCTTGTCAATGATGTCAGACCCCAGTTGACTGTATAACTTGCTCCGTGGTCACGGCCGGTTCATTTAAGGGGCCAAGCTGGCCCATGAACACACGGCGCCCACTGGGTTCAAGTCTCCACAGGCTGAGTTTGCCCCAAGGAGTGGGGCGGGGAAGACAGCATCTGGTGTTATAGCTGCCCCGAGCTGTCTTTCAGCTTCTCCCTCACCCTTCCTGTTCCCTCTGCCTCCTGCCCTTTTCTGCCTGCCTTTCCTGAGGTAGCATTTATTACTTAAGTTATTCCTTCTTCCTGGCCACTTTCATTTTAATCCCCAGTCGAGTGGCTCTGATTGGGCTGCTCCTTGCTGAATGAAGTAGTCATGAGCCAGGTTAAGGTACTCTCTGAGGTCAGGTATGAGGAGTGGAATTTGGGGGAGGAAGGAGGACAACAGTGGTTCTCAAATGCTCACCTTCTGGTCCCTGATGAGTTCAAGGAAGTTCCCATTGCTGGGATTTAAAATGAGAAAAGTAGACTTTTTCATTAAACTAAAATTTAATTCAAAAGGACTTTTTCAAATCTTCTGTATACAGGGATTAAAAATAACTTTCTTTTATGAAGTAACTATGAGAATAGATACATATACAGGTTTTTGTTTTCTGGTCCCATTTGATTTTTTTCAGTTAATTTTGTTGAGGCATAATTTACATACAATGAAACGCACGTATTTAAGTGTAGTTTGACAAGTTTTGACGTGCGTATACCCATGCAACCAGCACATCAATCAAGACTTAGGACTTTTCAGTCATTCCAGAAAGTTTCTTGTGCCCCTTTATGGTGAGTGCCCCTGCACAGCTGTCTGCGACTATAGATGAGTAGTGTCTGTTCCAGCATGCCTTGGAGATGTGGCTGGCAGCGGTTACTTTTCCATGTCTGGCTCCTTCCACGTAGTGTGATGTTTTAGAGATTCATCCATATAGCTGAGTAGAACAGTAATTTGTTTTTTGTTTTTTTATGACTAAATAGCCTCCCATTGTATAGATATATCATGATTTGTGGAATGGTATTTGTCTTAATGTCCTTACTTGACAATACAGAAAGCTGTGATCTCCATGATGCACTCCCTTCACACCCCTCGCCACCCACTTATTTTGCTCATCCTTGAAGGACACATGCCTGGGAGACCCGGGGTGAGGGCCTTGGTTCCCATCACCATTGTGGTTATGCCTTCCAGCAGGTCGCAATAGCACATCCTTCTGGGACTGTGTCCACGTGTACTGCAAGAGATGTACGGCCTGCAGACTGATGTCACAGGCGGGCAGAGAGCTGTGGGCGTGCTAGTCTAGCTACTCTTGGAGAAGAGCACATTCTGTGCTGAATGGTGTTGAATGTCACCCGCTGGTCAGCAGAATGTACTGGTACAATACGTGCTTGCTCTAAACCGCAGCTGTCACAGGTTATACCACTAACTGGACTCCAGCAGTCATCTTAAAACTCCTGCTTCAAATGCTTTTCAGTGATTGATACAGGAAATCAATTACACTGCGTTATACTTGCCATTTTCAGTCAGCCAGGACCAGGGTGGATAGAATTTAATTTTTAAATTAGATTTCAGTAGGATGCAAAACACTGGCCTGGGAAATCTGTGGTTAAGTCTCACGGAGGCTGGCATACTCTTATGTTATAGAAATAACCTGGTGTTTCCAGCATCGTTTTAAATTCTCTGCCCTTTAATTTACATATTAACATGGTAATATAAAGAAATAAGCCAACACTGGTGTATTTTTTTTTAATATTTTGTTTCCTAAGAGTCTTTATTCCTGTAAAACCTGTAGGTAATCTTTACAGGAGATTGTTTTCTGTCTTCCTAGAGCCGCGAGTTCTGCCGTGTTGTCCCCCTTCCCCCCACTCTCTGTCCTGTCACCTGGTTTCCTCCCTTCACTGCAGAGGTCACAGCGGCAGTCACATTGTTTTCTTTCAGTCACTGTCATGTTTATAGATGGTCTTCCTTTGGGCCCTCCTTGCTGAGTCCCCAGCCCTCCCAAAGTCTCTGACTGATAATGGTCACCCACCCAGGAGAGATCACTTAACAATGTGACACACACAAGTCCATCACCGGGTGTTCTTACTGGTCAGAGCCCTTGTAGAGCTTCGGGATTTTGTGTCCTTGTGCCGTTTGTAAACAGCCCCCCACGGGCTCCCTGTGCTCCGACTGTGCTGGTGGATTCAGTCATTGAATAGCCATCCCACCCACTGTTTTCCTAATGATGTGGCTGCTTCTCTCATGGTCCAGTGCAAGTACAGGCAAATCATGCTTCTGGACTGTGTCTAAGTGCAAGAAAGCCAGTGCGTTCTGCCTCCCCGCTGCCTCTCCACCCTACCCTCCAGCGCGCCAGCTCACGCACATCCTGGCTCCGGCAGTCTCCAGCACCCACAGAGAGGTTCCGTTCTGCACAGAGAGGTAGCCCTCTACCCACTGTCCACCTGCTGGACATTATGCTGGTCACCTGAGCACGCCAGCCCCTTGCTCAGGAAGCACCTGTTGTAGAGTCGTCTCTTCTAAGGAGCCCTCTGGCCACCTGGCACCCTAGTCATACCCACCCCATGCTGTTCAGAGAAGGACAACGCTCTGCGCTTTTTGTGTGGTGGCAGGAGGTCAGCCCTTTGGGGCAGAATCACTTTGGTCCACTTGTGGACCAAAGGAACACAGGACTACATACTTTACCTTGAACACACAACATCTGAAACAAAACCGTTCCTAATTTCAGTCACGTGATTTGTGCTAAAGGTACCACAGGAACAGTCACCTCCTCTTGCCTCCAGATGCACCTGGTTTTCTGTAACTCCTGATCGGCGGCCTGAGAAGGAGAGGAGACACAGGGGGGAATGATAGCGGGAAGGTGTACCCTTGGGGTGGGTACCCTTCCAGCACAAGCTTGTAGACCACCTGGGAGGGATTCCTGAGTGCCCAGTCTGTGGTGTCGTTTTCTTTCCTGTCACGTGAGCTTAGGTATGTGAGCCCCTCTTCCAGTCTCAGTCAGTGCTGCCCTGGAGTTGAAACGCAGCCAGAGGCAAAATTCAGGCAGCTGGCCTCTGGCTTTTACAACTGAAGGAGCCACGTGACAGGGACCTCAGGGCCCGGGCTAGACAGAGCTGTGCAAAGGTATGAAGGGAGAGGAAGCAAACTGTCAGTGTATGATGTGCGTTATTTTGCCTGAACAGGTTTTCAAATATTTCGGTGAGTTCTCAGCATTTCAAACTTGGGAGATCTGACATGGAAATCCAAATTTCTCACGTTTCTGTAAAATATCAGAACATGTGGGAACCCTGGGCCGGTTTTCCCAAAGAGCAAGCCTGATTGGGGTGAGCCGGCGGCTCCTCTTGGTTTGAGGCTCGTGCCCTCCCTCCACGGCGCCACAGACGTCATTGCCCCTGGGCACAGAGGAGATCACCGGAGGGAACTGTACACGCCAAGCCCCGACTGCCCGGAAGGGCTCACAGACCAGATGGAGTCTCTGATCACACAGTTTATGAAGTCCATTTACACACACAGGGAGAGGGGAGCAGGTGGGCGGAGCACACTACCTGACCCCAGGGTCATACCGTGTTCACCTGCCCTGTCTCTCTCTGCCCCAGAGCCTTCCCGCTCTGCTCGCCAGTGCGCATTTGCCCCAAGGCCACGTGCCTGGCCGGTGCCCTGCTGAGCACCCCTGGTTTTCACCTGCACTTCTTGGATAGCGCGCATGTGGGCCCAGCACGGGACCGGCTCCTTCTTGTCAACGGTGGTCCATTCAGGGCTGAATTAGCTGTTGGCCCTGAGCTGCCTGATCATGACCTACTACTTTGTATCTCGAGGTAATGCTTTTATCTGTTCTATCGTATTTATTTATCCCATCTGTCTCCAGCATGCCTTATAGGTTATAGGACTTTATTTAGCACATCTTATGCATTCTTTTGTGTCTGGAAAGCTGCCTGTGTCCTGCCCTCTGTTCTGGCACATATCCGGAGGTTTATTTACCTGTCTCACCTGAGCTGCTGGCTTACTTACTGGCAGTGCTCAGCCCCTCTGAGGAGCTTCATCCGTCCTCTGTGGCAGAGCTGTAAGTGCTCAGGTAGCACTTAGACTCCCCCTGCGCTGCCTGCTGTCTTACACCCCTGTACTCACGGAGCCTCTCAGAGGTTTGTTCCTGGCTAAACCCTTCAGGCAGTTGCGTTTGCAGCCTCTCTTCAGGGGAGGACACCGTCATCTATCAGGCATCTTCCTCAGCCCGGGCACTTTGCCAGGCATTTCCGCAAATGTGGAAGCTATACCAGGATGGGGGTATTACTTGCATTTAATGAACTAGGCCATTATGAGTGATTTGCCCAAGGCCACATGGCCAGTGAGGAGATCCATACTGGTTCCTTTGCTTACTCATTTTAATGTGCCTTATTTATTTATTTATTTATTTATTTATTTATTTATTTATTTATTTATTTAAGGTTGAGAGAGAGCACAAGTTGGGGAGAGGGGCGGCAGGAGGGAGAGAGGGAGAAGGGAAAAGGGAGAGAATATGAATCCCAAGCAGGGTTGATGTTCATTGTGGAGCTCATGCAGGACTCTATCCCACAACCCTGGAATCAGGGCCTGAGCTGAAACTGAGAGTTGGGATGCTCAGCCGACTGAGCAACCCGGGTGCCCCAATGTGCCTTCTAAATTTCACTACTTTCTGCTCTTTTTAGGAGTTGACGCCATATTTTAGTGTTGCCCCGGATGGGGGGCCATTTCCACATCCTTGCCTACTTTCAAAACCTATTTTTGTGTGCATTTTAATTTTTTAGCTCGAGTTCTGGCCAAGTTACAGGCCCTCTGTAAATTGGGGCTATTAAGAAGGCTCTGACAGACCTGGAGAATTTGATGGTGGAGAGACCTGCCAGGGAGCATGAAGAGAGGAAATGCCCAGAAAATGTGCACTTTGCGAGTTGGAGCAATCACATTTACAGTCAGAGAAATTTCTCTTTATTTGGCAGAACAGAAATAAGCGCCATTCCAGTCTGTTAGATAAACTGTGCACACATACATCTTTCAGAAATACTCCCAACTTGATAGAATATAAATGTTCAGAAGGATTTGTGTGTTGGCATCTGAATCTCTGCTTATTAGTAACTTGATAGATTCTCTCCCTGTATGTGTATTAGCATAGTCGAGACAAATGGAGTGTTGCATAAGCTGCGGTCCATCTAGATCCCTTTGTGTGTTATTTTCAAACATAAATAACAAGTCAAAGAAATAACATTGGGACTAGAAGAATCATATTTTATCCTATTTTTTTAAGCACCTTCCCATCTTTTTGAGAACTTTGTCTTTCGCTACAAAAATTAAGACAAAACCTTTTTCCCTTCCCTTATTTTCACACAGAGCAACTCATCTTTTTATATCACTTTCACTTGGGGCAGTTGTGTTTGCCTTCACAAAATAAATGCTGCACATATGAAAAATGGCAAAGAAGAAATGAGATTGAGTCATAAGCGCAGAAGGAAAGCAGTCAACTTGGTTTGGCCATGCCTTGAATTTTCATTTCAAGTTTGTTTTTTCCCTATAAGAATATATTAATAATTCTTCTTCCAAAACTTTAGAATTTGGGGAGGGAGGTTTAACATCTCTTCCTGGAATAAAATTGGTTTTAAACTAAATCACAGGGGTGCCTGGGCGGCTCAGTCCGTTAAGTGTCGGACTTCAGCTCAGGTCATGATCCTGTGCTCCATGGGTTTGAGCCCCGCGTCAGGCTCTGTGCTGACAGTTCAGAGGCTGGAGCCTGCTTCAGATTCTGTGTCTCCCTCTCTCTTTGACCCTCCCCCACTCACCCTCTGTCTGTCTGCCTCTATCTCTCTATCTCTCTCTCTCAAAAATACGTAAACAGTAAAAAAAAAAATTTTTTTTTTTTTTAAATTACAAAATGAGGGTCGCTGAGTGGCTCAGTTGGTTAAGCATCCGACTCTGGGTTTCAGTTCAAGTCATGATCTCACAGTTCGTGGATTTGAGCCTTGTGTTGGGCTCTGTGTTGACAGTATGTACCTTGCTTGGTATTCTCTCTCCCTTCCCCTCTCTCTGACCCTCCCTCCCTCTTTCTCTCTCTCACAATAAATAAATAAACTTTAAAAAAATAAATCATAAAATGGTTTGCACTCCCATTTTTGCAGTTGCTATCCAAAGATACCCCTTGCCTTTGAGTGGTGCCTAAGAAAAGACCTGTGATCACAGTGCTAGGAGTTACCATTTATTGGGTGCTAAAACACCCTGCTAATTGTTTCACATGTTTTTCATTCATCTGTAGTTTAGTATCCTGAGCCCATTTCACAGATGAAGAAACTGAGGCCTGGAGGAGTTGTGTAATGGAGCCCAGGTCACACAGCTAATTAGTGACTAGACTAAAGTTAGGATCTGAGTGTGTCTTCATCCAGAGCTTTTCACTATTCCATTCTCCAGTGATGACTGGTAGCGCATTTGCATTCTGGTCTTTGCCTCTGAATACCTCGGTAATTGGAAGGAAAATTGGTTAGGCAATTTCCCACAATTTTAAAGTAGAATAATTTCCCCTATTCCTCACTGGTTTTGAAGAGGTGTTAGGGGAAGGGAGAAGTACTTATTAGTAATGATCTTGTATTTTAGTGTACACTAAAATAAACGAAATTATCTCAAGTTTGAGGGTGCTGAAACTGAAGCATCGAGTAGTTGTAATTTCTAGTTATTGCAGAAGGCTGATTCTTTGGTCAGCGAGAAAGCTCTATTGGATCTTGCACCACTTCATAGTTACGTAGATGTGATGTAAGTCAGCAGTCGGCTTAGGCTCTTTTCTTCCCGACACACTGCATTCGGAGCAGGTTTGGAAGCCAAGGGCTCTGGGGCACTTCATGTACTTGGTGCTGCATCTTCACGGAAGGATGTTTGGGGAGTTTCCTGGATAGAAGGCCAAATGATCTTACCTTGGCATGGGCCTCCTACTTTCCGAAATCTTTATGCTCCAGCTCCATACATCTCCCATCCATGTCACCAACAGCCAGGGCAGATCTGGGAGTGGATTATAGACTCCTCTCTCCTTGCCCAGTGCACTGGCTTGAAGACCGTGCTCCTGCTGGGGCCTGACTTCTTGACTCAGGTGCCCTGGAGGCCGAATTTCCATTGTTGGTAGCCTCTTGGTTCATGGGACCACTGTGATGCAGGGGGATGCCTGGTCACTTCAGGATCTCGTTACACAGAGTTCATGGGCATGATTCAAATGGCAGCTAGTCTCTTGCCTCCTGGGTGGTTGCTGACACAGTGTCTTTTCCTTTGTGTCCACTTGGCTACAGAGCTCAGCACTCCTCTGGGTTTCTCAGAAAGAAAGGCGTATAAACTTGCCTGAAATTTCCCCAGGGAAACCAAAGAAGGAGGTGCATTGCACATCTCAGAGCAAATTACTGAAAATACCCTGTTAGCTAATTATGTTCTCCCAAACATAATGTTCTCCAAAATTATGTTCACCAGCCTTCCCACTCCTGCTTCCCAGATACCCTTTGGGAGCTCCAGCTGCTGCCCCCTTGCTAAGTGAAGATTCCGCTCAAGCCTACTTCTTAGGCCTTTTTTTTTTTAAGTTTACATACCTGAAGGACCTTGAAGTTCAGAAACAAATGCTCTGAAGTTTAACTAGGACCCACCCCTTTAAAGGCAACTTAGAGACCACCTTTTGTTTCTTGATGTGTTTTGGGGGAGTCTTCATCTACTCTCCCTGTCCCACTCACTCTCCTTACCCCAAATCTTTTGTCACAGTATTTCTTCTCAATTGGCAGAATCCTCTCTCCAAAAGGAATTTGATAAATGACCTTTTGTCTTTCTTTGTTTTGCAATTCGTTACCCTCTCCCTTTATCTCCTCTAATGCATACTTTCTAAGAACTTGAAATAGCTACAGGTAAGTCAGAAACAGACTAAAATGCAGTTCATTCCACGGCCCACATTGCAGGAGAGAAAGGGAATTGGAAAATGCAGTAGAAAAGTATTAAGGTGCACCTGGGTGGCTCAGGTCGTGATCTCACAGTTCGTGAGTTTGAGCCCTGCATCGGGCTCTGTGCTGACAGCTTAGAGCCTGGAGCCTGCTTTAGATTTTCTCTCTCTCTCTCTCTCTCTCTCTCTCTCTCTCTCTCTGCCCCCTCCTCACTTGTTCTCTGTCTCTCTCTCAAAAATAAATAAAAATTAAAAAAATTTTTTAAATTATTTATTAAAAAGAGACCATGGGCTCCACTGTCTCCATTGTTTATTATTTAATAAATACTCATTCGGTACATAACATATGTAACATGTAACGTAGTGGTTCATTTTTGTTTTGTTTTGTTTTTTAAAGACCATGATGGAACTATCAACATATTGAAGGACAGAAAAGATGAGTAAGCAGTTCATGTGCTCTAGGGTCAACGAAGTGGGGGAGAGAAACATGCAGAAAACTAGAACAATGCAAAGCAAAATGGGGGTCAGGAAGAAGCAGTCAGGAAGATAGCATTTTTGTTTACCTAAGGCAGATGGGGGGATTTCAGTGAGTTGGAAAAGAGAGGGAGGGCTTTTGAGGCAGTGAGAAAGGCAGGATAGAGGCCTGAGGGCAGTGAGAGATCAAGGATCTGTGCTAAGAGGAAGCAGTACACCTGAGGCCAGGCTGGAAGGGTGGGGGGGGGGGCGGGAATCTCAGGTAGAGAGTGGGAACAATGAAGTGAAGATGAAGAGGTTTGGTGGGGGATGGGGAGGCAGGGAATGAATGTAGCAACAGTCTTATTTTGAGAGGGTTTGAAATGTGCTCAGGAAGGTGGTTTTGGGTGACCCTAATCACCTCAGAAAACATTATCACTGTCCATGAGGACTGGAAATCTAGAAAATTTTGAACTACTCCTTGCAGAGAATGTAATCTGGAAGGATTTCCAAGTAGGAGTGACCCTGCTGAGTCAAAAGAGCATAAATTTCATACTTTCTGCTTTCTGTGGGAGGCAGCACACAGGAGAGAAAGCGGGCACCCTAGACTGCCTGATTTGGGGGGGTTATTCTAATGTGGCCCCACCAGAAAAGTCCAGGGAGCTGGGGAAATGAGGTCACCTCGCTGGTCCTCCAGTGGCAGGAAGACTGACCTGGAATCCAGCCTGGGCCTAGGAGGAGTGATCAAGAGAGAAGAGGTGAGCTAAGAGACCAGAAGAGGTTACGAGCATCCCAGTGAAGACAGTGGACTCCACAAACGTAGGGCGAGCGTGCCCATTCGAAACCCTTTGAAGGATTTGGCCATCTTAGAGGTGGACCAGAGCAAGGAGTTACAGGATGATGGGCAGGCTGTGGTTAGTGAGGTGTTGGCCTCTTTTTCCACTTCCAGTTTAGTTCCATTTTGACAGTTGTCTGAGCTTTTAATTAAGTCTGATGTATTAACACTTCCGACCATACAGATTCCAGTGTTTGTAAGAAGGTTCATGTTCCCTTGAACGTGTTCACAGTTGTGTTGCTGAAGACTATATTTTGCAAAAATCTGACAAAACTTTAGTATAATGTTTTAGCATAAAAACTTTTAGGAAATATTAGGTTGGCATTTTGACGATTTCTTCCAAACTATTACGAAGTAGAAGGAATTTTATTTTTACATACTTCAGGTACCTCCTCAAAATGTTGTTTGAGAGAATTCCACAAGTAACTATTTACATGGAGGCCAGCTAGAAGAGTTTTCTTTGGGTGAAAAATTATAGATTCTCGTCCTTACACAGATAGATACATGTAAGGGAATATATACTGATGACAGATCTTAAAATCGGCAATTCTCAAACCAGCAAAATATGTATATAACATAAATTTGTGGAAAGCACTCAATCGAGAATTGTTTATAAGTAAATGCAGTTCATCTTGTGGACATGTTTATGGTGTTTAAGTTGCACTTGATCATTTTATGGCCCAGAAAAGATGGATTTGTATCAGCAGAACCATTCAGTGAGAGAGAAGTAATGAATTTGCTCCTCAAAGATACACAGTAATGATGCCCTGCTTTCTCAACACTGAAGAAAATAATCGAATATTTTGGTCTGATTTATCTGTTGTAGTGATCTGTCCCTTCTCTGCATCAACACCTTATCTCATGCCCAATTTTAATTTGGGGCAAAATGGGACTTTAATATATATCTCTCCTTTTTGTGTAGTTTGTCCAAACCTCATCTTGAAGGGGTTTGACACTTTCCTTGGAGAGATGACACATGCGGTCGCCTTGCCACCCACTTCTGCGGTGATCATGGCTGGCCTTAATTTTTCATCATCCTTGTCTTCATCCTCTTTCCATGTTGATAGACAAGGGGAGATTTAGATGGTTCATATATGAAGTAGGAAGCTTGAGCTGTTTCAATCCCTGTACTTAACCTGGCTAATTTAGAAATCCCTCTACGTGTCACTGTAAGCTTAGGTTACAGATACATTGAAAAGGCACCATATTCTCCGTGCAGTTAAAAAAAGAAAGCATAGTATTGTGTGACTAATTCAAATAATCTGATTCAGATGAACCTCCAAGAAACCACCAGCACAGACTGTGTGGAGCCACAATTGCGGCAGGCTTTGTTCACCATTTTGGTTGCCCTGGGCCAAACCTGGCACTCTTACCTGATTGGAAAAGCAAAATAATCTTAAGAACGTCTTTCAGCAAACTACCAGTCCGGCACATAGTAGTAGCTCAATAAATGTTTATCTCTGCAGTGAGAGTTCTCCTACTTCTACCCCAGTTATTGCCAAAGGCTCATTCCCTTAGAAGGCTTAAAATTCTGGAGGGTACAGAGGCATTCATATAACCAATACCAGTTCTATAAGTTAATTAGTACAACTTTAATTATATAACTGATACCCTGTGATATGTGCTCTGGTTAAGCATTGAGTACACACTAAGAAATCACGGAGGAGGGAATGATTTTTCCAGGGACAGAAGAGGAGGAAGGAAGCTGCCAAGGGAGGGACTGTGGTTTGTTTGGGTGCGGCCCTGGAGGCTGAACAGAAGCTCTCTAGTCATAGAATGGAACTATGAGAGGCCATTAAAAAGACCCTGCAAAAGACCAATGAATACATCATAGTTCTGTGTTGAGTGTGAGATTCTGTGTGAAATGTGAGATTTCTGATCCACCGGGAGCTGAGGGTAGAAAGGTAGCATTCGGTCAGCTTGGAAAAGTCCCTGAATGCCATACTAAGGGCCCTTGGCGTTGAGAGAGGGTGGGAGGCCAGTCAGCCGCCATATTTTGATCCTGGACCAGCAATACTACAAGTAGTTTATGGCATGGGTGCTTACCCTGAATCCCCTGAAAGGTTTGTTAAGACACGGGTTTTGGGGCGCCTGGGTGGCTCAGCCGGGTAAGTGTCCGACTTCAGCTCAGGTCATAATCTCACAATTTGTCGGTTTGAGCCCCGCGTCGGGCTCTGTGCTGACAGTTCGGAGCCTGGAGCCTGCTTCCGATTCTGTGTCTCCCTCTCTCTCTGCTCCTCCCCCATTCATGCTCAGTCTCTCTCTGTCTCTCAAAAATAAATTAAAACAAAACAAAACGAAACATGGGTTGCCAGGCCCCACCTCAGAGTTCCTAATTAAATAAGTGTGGGTACAATGTCCGAGCTTGCATTTCTAACAAGTTGCCCAGTGAGGCCGGTGCTGCTGGTCAGACATCACACTTTGAGAACCAGTGATTTAGACTATAGACTGAAACCTCGAGGGTTGAGGTCATTCAGATCTGTATGTGGGTTTGTTGACTTGAGTTTATTAAAATATCAAGTAAGATAGGCAATAAAATAAATCATTACCCAGAATGTGCCAATAATGATCTTCATTGTTCAACACTTTGGAGAAATTGTATATACGGTGTTAATGGTTCCACAGAGTCCCCTTCCTTTTTATTAATAGTGGGACTCTTGGAGTCACCAGCATAGCACAGTGAAAACGGGGATGCCTCTGACACCTGTACAGACCTTATCAGGCCCAGTTCAAAGGAGTACATGTATAAAGCTGTGGACAGGCCTCTGCACATTGGGCCATCTTTCTCTGTCCCCTCCCAGCTCTGCACACCACCATGTTAGCATCCCACATCCCACTGTGAGCTCTGGGGGCTGATATCAAGAAAGTGGAAGGAAGTACATTGGATACCTTTCTGGGGATTCTCTCAAGGACTCCGTCCTCTCCTTGTTGACTTGTTATCTGGTGCCCAATGCTCTCGATTCTGCTGCCCAGGAAATTACTTAGCCATGTCACCTCCTCCCCAGGATTTGGTGTGTGTGTGTCTTGTTAGAGACATTGGTATCCCTTATAGAAGCACTCTTCTGGGTCCACTGTGGGAAAGGGGAATGAACCCCCAGACGGTGAGGTAGATTTCATTAGAGATTTCAAAAGGTGGTCCCACATTAATGAGCTGAGAAAACAAGGTAGAAAAACCATAGGCCAAAGCCCCACAAGCGAAGTGCCCACTTTACCGTATCTTTATCCTCATTTTTCCTTGAGGGCATCTCTTCCACCCAGAGAGATGAAAGAAGTATTGCTGTCTCATTGTCACCAAGAGCCTGAGCATATGTAAGACAAGTCCACCTTGGAGCTCCCTCTTCCTGCTCTTCATTTAGGATGCCTGTGACATGCCAAGTACTCTTCTAAGGTGTGGTGAAAACCAGCGAAAAATGCCACCTCTCCTGGAGCTTACATTCCAGTGGAGAAGGTAGACAGAAAACAAGATACCGTGGTGGGTAGTGAGTAGTGCCTAGTATAACAATAAGTTGGAGAAGAGGAGCAAGTAGTGTGGAGATGGGAAAGGGGGTGCAGTTTTAGATAGTATATCCTGAGAAGATATAAATGAGAAGGTGACTTTTGAGCAAAGACCTAAAGGAAGTGAAGGAGCTAGTCATGTGGCAAGAGTATTCCAGAAAGAGGAAAAATCTCATGAAAAGTCCCCAAGGACATACCTTCTGTGTCGCACATTTGAAATGTTCCAGATAGGCGAGGAAACCAGAATGAGCAAGGGAGTGTGTGGTTGGAAATGATGCTGGGAAGGAGACAAATCCTAGCGATCCTTGTAGGTCAGTTGAAGAACTTGAATTTACACCCTGAGTGATATGGGGCAGCTTGGAAGGATGTCCACTTCAGGCAAAGAAATGGCCCCGTCTGACTTCATTTTTGACAAGATCGCTTTGGCCGCTGTGTGAGAAGGGAAAGTTGGGGTTAGGGGAGAGCAGAAGCAAGGAGATCCACTAGGAGGCTCTTAAAAATAACCCACAGAAGAGAGGGTGGTGGCTTAGACTGAGATGTGAGCGGTGGTCATGTTGAGCACTGGGCAGAGTCTCATTACATTTAGGAGTTAGGTGGAAAGGATTTGCTGACTGAATGGATATGAGCTGTGAGAGAAAGAGGAACATCAAGGATGATGCCAGAGGTTTGGGATTGAACAGGTACAAGAGTGGCATTGTCATCTACTGAGATGGGGACGCGGGAAGGTGAGTGAGTTTGGTAAGTTCAGCCATGTTAAGTCTGAGATGCAATTAGACATCCAAATAGGCAGTAGGATATACGAGTCTGGTTTCGGGGGACAGATATGAGCACCCAGGGAATCATCAGCATATACATGTAAGCTATGAGATGGGGATGAGATCATTAAAGGAGTGAGTGCAGGTAGAAAATAAAACATGTTCAAGGACAAAGCCCTGGGACATATTGATGTTTAGAGGTCAGAGAGATAAGAAATCTCAGCAAAGAAAACTAAGGTAAGGGAGTGTAGCCATCTGGAAGCCAAATGAAAAAGGTGTTGCAAGGAGGACCTGTCAGATACATCAAATCCTGCTGATACATGGAGTATAATCAAGACCAAGAATTAACCAGTGGATTGGAAATATGGAAGTTGTTGATGACCTTGGTAAGAGTAGCTTGAGTGGAATGCTGTGTAGATTGGAGTGGATTCAAGGAATAATGGTAAGAAAGAAATCAAGATACCAAGAATAAACTCTCAAGGAGATTTGTTATGATGGGAAGAATAGAAATGGAGTGGTAATTAGAAAGGAAAGGGAGGCCAAGGTGGGAGTTTAAGATGACGGACATAAGAGCTCGTATAGATGCCGATGGGAGTAATCTAGTACAGGATGGGAATGTGTTGGTACAGGATAGAGAAGAGAAAATTGTGTATTGCAGTATCCTTCAGCAGGCAAAAGAGGATGGAATCCAGTGTTTAAGAAGAGGGCTTGACCTTAACAGGAGCACTGATCCGTATCTCATGCCTGATAACAGGGGAAAACATGAGGTACAGGGTAGATGGTGGCAATGAGGAGACTCGCTTGAGGGTGCCTGTGGAAATGTTCTTTGGATTTCTTTCATTTTCTCAATGCAGTTGGAATTAAGGTTATCCACTGAGGACCAGGAGAGAAGTGATGGAGGCTTGAGGAGAAAGATGGGGTAGACTTTTAGAAAACT
The DNA here is from genome assembly GCF_022079265.1 of Lynx rufus. Classification (NCBI taxonomy): domain Eukaryota; kingdom Metazoa; phylum Chordata; class Mammalia; order Carnivora; family Felidae; genus Lynx; species Lynx rufus. The sequence goes on along the minus strand of NW_025814896.1, from coordinate 41,801,473 downwards.
TACCTAGGAGAAGAGTGGATGGAACTGGAAAATGAGGTATGACTGGTGGGAGGCCTCCAGGCTGACTGAAAAGTGTGGACTGTGACTTTTAGATGAGACCAGTCAGTCCACTCGGTGGCGTTTTTTACTTCAGCCACATTCTACTAGGCAGATGCAGGACCATGTTGCATTTCACCAGGGCTATGGTTTAGTTCTTAGTCCAGGGAATTTCAAGAGCAGGATGAAGAGGTTTGAGGTGGAATGCAAGGGAATGGTGGTCATGATTGCCCATGGTTTCCAGGTTGAGTGAGGAAGGAACCAGGCAGAGGTCGAGGACCAGGTCACGGTGTCGAAGGATCATCTGTGTGTGAATGGAATGGACAAGATTCATGACAGCAGTTCCATAGTGTTGGCATGGATGACAGTGAGCAGAGCCCAAGACCTTCAGGGAGTTGGAGAAGTGACTAAGGTGCATCGGCCCCTGCAGGAAAGATGGAGCGCAGGATCGGAAGGCATGAGCTTCACAGAGGAGGGATTTCAGAATGGACAGAGGAATGATGGTTTGAAAGTTGGGTAGGAGAACAACAGTGCCTTCCTACATCCCAGCAGAAAATAGCCCCTACTTGAGAGGACTGCAGGCCAAGTGATTCTTCAGGGGAGAGCCAGTTTCCAGTTAGAGTGAGGATGAAGGGGATGTTTCTGGACGAGGCTAAGGATCTAGGGTGTTGCTGGTGACTGGTTAGGAGTTCAACAGAGAGCCAGGGAGCAGTAGAGACTGAGGGATGAGGGAGTTCTAGGCTTCTTTGATGACTTCCTATGGAATTCAAAGTCCCAACCCAGCAAGGTCTCACCTGTGAGCATCCAGCGTCTTCCTGCTCCCAGGCCCTGAGTGTGGCCCCGTTAACGTTCTGGGTTCTCTTGACAAGTAGACAGCATCATGGCCCCTCCTGTTACAGTTCTCTCTTGGATACCTGGTTTGCATCCAGCCAGAGCAGTGTATTGCTGTGTTCTCACCCTAAGGAAGTCCTCACACCCATGCTGATTGTGGTGGCCTCCCTCACAGTGCTTCAGTGTGGTCTATTGAAGAGGAGAGATCAGAGAGAAAGCTCCCCCTCCCCCAGCTTAGCCACAGGGAGCAGTGTGGTGACTTGCGTACCAGCCTTAAAAACTTACAGCTGCAGAACTGTACTGTTTTTATTTAATTTAATGCCTTTTATTTTTTTGTAAATATACTTACCTTTTTTATTTCCTTAGAGAAATAACTTTTTAGGGGGAACTCATAAGAAGAAACCTGCCACAATTTTAAAAAAAATCATTGAAAATAATGAATACATAAGGCTATATTTCATTCTTTCTCATTGCCACATAGTATTCCATTGTGTATGTAAACCACAATTTCTTTATCCATTCGTCAGTTGATGGACATTTAGGCTCTTTCCATAATTTGGTTATTGTTCAAAGTGCTGCCACAAACATTGGGGTACAAGTGCCCCTAGGTATATGGCCTTTTGTAGCAACGTGGATGGAACTGGAGAGTGTTATGTTAAGTGAAATAAGTCATACAGAGAAAGTCAGATACCATATGTTTTCACTCTTAAGTGGATCCTGAGAAGCTTAACAGAAGACCATGGGGGAGGGGAAGAAAAAAAAGAAAAGAGAAGGGGGGGAGCCAAAACATAAGAGACTCTTAAAAACTGAGAACAAACTGAGGGTTGGTGGGGGGTAGGAGGAGGGGAAAGTGGGTGATGGGGGAGGGCACCTGTTGGGATGAGCACTGGGTGTTGTATGGAAACCAATTTGACAATAAATTTCATATTAAAAAAAGAAAAAAGAAAATAATGAATACAGAACCAGAATGCTGAACATTTTTTTTAAAAAGTAAAAGTACGGGGCGCCTGGGTGGCGCAGTCGGTTAAGCGTCCGACTTCAGCCAGGTCACGATCTCGCGGTCCGGGAGTTCGAGCCCCGCGTCAGGCTCTGGGCTGATGGCTCAGAGCCTGGAGCCTGTTTCCCTCTGTGTCTCCCTCTCTCTCTCTGCCCCTCCCCCGTTCATGCTCTGTCTCTCTCTGTCCCAAAAATAAATAAATGTTGAAAAAAAAAATTAAAAAAAAAAAAAAAAAAAAAAGTAAAAGTACATGCTCCTGTAACCTAAAATCATCTCACTTGCCACTTTGGGAAATGAGCGAACCAAATGGCTGAGACTCAAGACTCACTCCTCCCAAAGCTACCGCATGGGTATTCTCCCCACTATTGCTTCTCCCTACCTACTGATCCCCTGTGGTTTATATGTGGGAGAGTCAGGTTGAATGACAGTGCTCGAGAAGGGCATTGCTGTAATGTGCAAGATAAGATTTCCCATAAAGGGATAAGACCCATGCGAGGGCCCTGCGGTGGGAAAGAGTATGTGCTTTCAGGGAGTATGCAGGAGTGAAGACACCTAAGGGGGGGGGCAGGCTTGAAATGAGGCTGCTGCAGGCAGTGGGTTAAAAATTTTAAATTTGGCTCTTTAAAATTAAAAATGTGGGCTCTTTTCTATGGCAGTATGAAATTACCACAGGGTCTTTAGGGGGGCGGAGTGTGTGGAATAAAGCTGCCCTTGCAGTTGTGCAGAGAAGGGATTGGAGGGGGCAAATGTGGATGCAGACAGCTGGGGGAGGCCCTGGCAAAGGCCATCTGAGACCCGCTGGCCCAGAGCGAGATGGTGATGATGGTGGAGGATGGAAGGATAGAACTCTAAGAAATGTTTACAAAGCAAAAAGAGCAAGACCTAGTACTCATTGGACCTTGGTCACATTGGTGGGGAGGAGGGGATCAGGTGTGGCTTCAGCATCTGTCTGACAGGGCTTGCTGGATGGTGGCAAAATACACCAGATAAGAACTAGAGACTAGAGAGAGCATGTGGAGTTTGGTTTTAGACAACATGACCTTGAAGTTCCTATGGCGTGACATCTAAAGAATGATGTCTCCAACTCGGGTGCATGGGTCTAGAGCTAGGAAGAAAAGTGGGAACTGTAATAGGAATTTGAGACTTGTTAGCCTGTGATTGTCCAGGCTGGTGGTGTCTACCAGCCTCCCCTTGTCACCGTGATCTTGATTATGTGAGCTGATGTGCCTCAGGACCTTTGCATGTGTACCAGTTAGCACATTCAACAGGAACTATAAGTTCAACTACCAGTTAAAGATTGGACTGAGAATCCCTCCTCTAAAATAAAGCCAACTATGTTGTATGTTTTTATGCTAATAATTGAGTTACAGATTTTTTTTTTCTCATCTTTCTTTGTCCTCTTTCTCCTTCTACCTTCTCTTCCTCCTTTTCCTCCTCCCTTTACTTCTTGGCTTCTCCTTCTCTCATTTTTTCCCATCCTATCCACTATGGTGGCATGTGGGAGCCTGCACTGACATTTTGTATGGGCACAGTGCCATAACAGAAAGGTCACCCTATGGGATTTACTTTCTACCACCCAAGTGCAGAGTAAAGGGACACTTTTTATAAGCCATTAAGAGGCGACTGTCTTTCATTTTACATAGGCACATGCTGCTTATAAACAGATTTAGGAACCAGAGATGCATCCTTAAGTAGAGAACACTTATTATTTATAAGTCTTATTTATGCAGCTAGATTAATGTTTTCAGTTCTGGAGAAATTTCACATGCTAATCACTTTTTGTTAATTTTAAAATTATTTTTTTTTAATTCTAGTCATCTTTTCCCCTCTAATTAATGCTGATTTATTTTGATTTTCCTGGTAATAGATTACTGTCCTAGATGAGACATGGACCGTATTCAGGCGCTACAGTCGCTTTCGAGAAATGCATAAAACATTGAAGTTAAAGTATGCAGAGGTAAGTTATGAAATAATTATCTCCAATTAAGAACATTTATTTTATAAAGTAAATGAGCTGATTGCATTATCATGCTCCCCTCCCTTTAGGTATTAGCTTGTAAGTGTCACCGAGTTTTGTTGCAATTACGCATCTGTCAAAGGTAGCTTTTTAACTTTTGTTCTTTGTTTCATTTCTGTTCTACACAATTTAAACATTTTCTGAACACAGGATTTTGAAAGTGATAGTAAAGTGACAGTAAATGAATTCTACCCTTTTAATACATTTTACCAATTTTAAACAAATATTTTAATAAACTTACAACTTCTTAATGGTAAGATCTACTAAATGAAACAGTAATAAATCCCTCAATATAGATTTGCCCTTTTTTTCTCTTAAAAAAGATATATCAATGCTAAGACTTCCACTTCATGAGAAATTAGGTCTTTAAGGTTAATTTGCCATCAAACATGGTTGGGAGGTAGATAGTCAATATGGAATTCTCTAGAAGCAAGGGGGTATTTCATACATCTGATCAGATATCCAGAGTGTATTGATACATTATTAATCTTTTCCTCTTTGGGCAAAGACTAGTTTTTAAAATCCTTCTTTTTTTTTTTTTTTTTTTTGTAGTATTTTTATTTATTTTTGAGACAGAGAGAGAGCATGAGCAGGGGAGGGGCAGAGAGAGGAGACACAGAATCTGAAGCAGGCTCCAGGCTGTGAGCTGTCAGCACAGAGCCTGACGCGGGGCTCAAACTCATGGACCGTGAGATCGTGACCTGAGCTGAAGTGGGTCGCTTAACTGACTGAGCCACCCAGGCGCCCCTAAAATCCTTCTTAACAAAGAAAAGTATTCTTAAAGTTAATGTGTATCTTCCAAGTGAGCGAGTGAGTGAGGGAGTGTTTTTACTTGAACTAAAGGAAGCCTTGTATCTGCACAACTCTTTGGGAATTTTGGTTTGAACTGACTGCAAATCAGTCAGTAGTCATTGTCTAATATCTGCTCTCACTAAGTATTGCTTTTCGACACTATTTTTATAGTTTCTTATGACAGCCTAGAAAAGAATTTAGTCAGACATTTTTCCCTCACATCAACCTTTCCATGGCTCTTACTCTTTCCTATCTGATATAAATATAAAGAGAAATTCCTTTTTATAAATAAAAGCTTCCTTGAGTACTGGGAATTGAGGTATCCGAAATTCTCTTGTTAAGCTCTTAGGTAGCAATGAATTAAAAGCTGAAGAAGTGGCGAATTTGGATTTTAGTTCAGTGTTCCTCAAGAGGCTTCAGTTCCAGAAGTAACTGCATCAAAGTCAAGTTATTGAGTTTGTTTCTGCAATTACTCTTCATGTCCCAAGTTAATATTGACAATAAAAATTGGAAGTATCATGTACATATTACCGTATAGAGTGACTTGTTTTTAAATTGAGCTTTGCAGCTCATTACCTGCTTAATTATAAGTTACTCCACCAGTGCTTTAATAATGTGCAGGTTTTCCCCAATGCTACAAATGTATGTATATCATATCAATTATAATACGTGTGTATCATGCATTGCAGGATTTATTTCATATCTGTTCTTTCAGTGCCATTAGTTCAGCGCCATTGTATGTAGGCAGATTTAATACATTCTAGTAATAGAGTGGTGGACAAGAACAAAAATGTCTTCTCTTAAGTATCCTGAATTCATATGGGGACACACTGACAATAAACAAGGAAAATATAATAACTAACACTTAACGTACACGCACACTATGTGACAGTTACCATCTTAAGTGAGCTGCATGCCTTCTAGGAAAAATATCCATAAAATGTAATGGGCAGAAGATGTTGGGCATTTTAGTATAAAGGTTGTTTCAGGGTTGGGCACTCAGATGCCGAGTCCTGATCAGTGTTTTTAAAGAAAATTTCAAAGCAAACAGAAGCAGTCTTTAAAAACATAATGGAAGAGGGGCGCCTGGGTGGCGCAGTCGGTTAAGCGTCCGACTTCAGCCAGGTCACGATCTCGCGGTCTGTAAGTTCGAGCCCCGCGTCAGGCTCTGAGCTGATGGCTCAGAGCCTGGAGCCTGTTTCTGATTCTGTGTCTCCCTCTCTCTCTGCCCCTCCCCCGTTCATGCTCTGTCTCTCTCTGTCCCAAAAATAAATAAACGTTGAAAAAAAAATTAAAAAAAAAAAAACAAAACATAATGGAAGAAAACACCCCTGAGGTTAAACATGATGTAAGTATGTAAGTGGAAGAGATTGCCTGGTAGCCGGCAACATTAACGAACACAGATTATCACCTATGTGATAATCCTTTTCAAAGGCAGAAAGAGTGTACGTACCTGCTGAAAAAAGTTAAGTGAGCTTCGAATGAGGAAAATCAGGCTGGTCTCCTTCATCCAGTCAGTCACAAGTCTGTATTGAACCACCCCACACTGAATACCATTGTCGGCAAGACAGCCACATCCCCTCCTCTCAGGAAGCAGAGAGAATGAACAGTAAACAAACAAACCAACAAATAAGATAGTTTTAGATAATGTTAAGTGCCATGAAGAGAATAAAACAAGGTAGTGTGATCGTGTGGCATGAGAGCTAGGCAGGCCTGGGGAAATCTTAATGTTGAAAAGGAGCCAGGCATGAAAATCTGGGGTAGACACATCTGAAGTAAAGGGAACAGCAAATGCAAAGGCCCTGGGGTGGGACCACGCCTGTTGGCCAAGCATGTTCCAAGAATAAAGAGTCCTGTGAAAAGTGGCAAGTGTGGTAGAGATGAGGACAGGGAGGTAGGGACAGGAAGTAGGGACTGTATCATGTATCACTTGATCACAAGTATTGTGGGAAACCACTGAATGATATTGAAGAATGTCTGGATGTGGAAACTAAGCTGGAATTTCCATTCTATCCATGTATGGCTTCCCATACAAACCCTTTTCCTGAAGGCAGGCTCACGATCTAACTGATAACCAAGATTGGAAATTGCTTTTCCTTGTTTTGAGTTCAACTTGGTGACTTTGCCTTCTTCTGAGGGCAAAAAATGTAAAGAACTTACACATGTATGAATGTGTTTGAAAGAGAGGAGGTAATGTGAGTAGTGATTTGAAACCATGTGGTGAGATCCTAAAATAAACACCGCCTGTAGAAAGGGAGGTTGTAATTACAAAGCCTGAGGGGGCGCCATTGAGCTTTACAGTAGCCACACTGACTGGTTTCCTCACCATTGACTGAGTGCTTCCCATGTCCTGGGTCTTGTGTTATGCTTTTGCCATTCAGGACCCTGTGGTCGGAGCCAGAGACTTGCCTCCTGTCACACACCTGGTGGGCAGAAGCCAGTCTGGAAGCGCAGGCAATTGGGCTCCATTTACTATCTCTAAACAAACAACAGTATAAAAATAGAAATGGGGGGAAAACATTATCTGTAAAAAGGCAGCAGCATGTCATTGTAGCTCTAGATAAATCTTATTTCAGTGAAAGGAGAACGACATTGCCCAGTTAACATTTTCAAGATGAAGCTTAAATGTCAAGTTGAATATCAGCTGTATTTTCTTCCATAAAGTTGATTTTTCTTTTGCGCAGCCTACCTTCACATACTCTTACGTGCTAAGTGTTTGTGGAGACTTGAGATCAATAATGTTCATTAGGTATTCAACAGTTATGATTGCTCTTATCCTTGTGCATATTGTTGACGTCTCTGTATATAACGTTAATCTTACTGAAGTAATCATCTATCTCCAATGGTCTACTTGGCCTGTCGGCATCCTAGAAATCATTTGACTTGTTAAAGACGTAACTTCTTCAGGAAGGCTCAAAGGTTCACATAGAAGGATGCTGAAAATTTCCTCTCACAGATAACTGTTTCATAGCCAAGTGGGAACATATTTTATTTACCTCACTCCTTCACCAAATTGGGGTCATTATTTCGATAGAAGTATGAAACTCCTCTTGTTCTTTTAGTTACAAGGATAACAAGATGGTCGATTATTTTTTTTTTTTTGTAATGATACATACTAAATTTACCAAGTTATACAAGGTTTCAAATTTTTAATCAAGCTGAAAAATATATTGAAAAAATACCCTTGAATTCAAAAATACATAGGCTTTGTAATTACTTGCCAAGATGGAGAATCTTTGCTCACCTTGAAACTTTAGTTTGGGTTGTAGCTTATAATCTTTTGGAACTTTGAATTATATCCTGTTCATTCACATTTTCTTCTGGCATTTTAGCCCTGTTTTTCCTGGGGGATATACCTCTACAGGAGTTTGATACAGGAGTTCTTTTTATGGCTATTTTCTTTTTTCTTTCAGTATTTTTTTTTTCAGATAATAAGTTACATGTGTATGGTAAAAGATTGAAGTCATTCAAAGAGGTATACATAGAGTGTGAAAGTTTCTCTTAATCTGGCCCTCAGAAGCAATCATTTGCAGTGCCCTCAGGAGTTCTTGGGTCCAGCTAAACATTCGTACTTACAGGACTTGCATAGGCCATACCTAGCGTTGATTGACCTGAGGAAGGTATAAGACAAATATCACTACTTCCAGCAGAGTACCTACAAGAGACCTGCTGAGCTATAAAAGAAACCTCACTCAGAGAAGCCTGAATCTACGACTTCACACCAGATAGCTATCACTTCCCTAGTCTATACAAACAGTTTATCAGCTTATCAAGTGATTGATCATTTTGCCAGGAGCAGTGGTGTCTACTAACAAAGTTGGCGTACCACCTTATCAGATTCGCAGATACCTCTTCGTGGACATAGGGGTAGTTTCCAGATTTTTGCTGCTGTGACTGCTTCTTTGTGGACATTCTTAAAGGTAGCTGCATGACTTCCGATTCACACATGCATGCTTCCCTTGTGAAGAAATTGGGTAATTGCTCAACTGTTTTTTAAGACTTAATTTATGAAGAACCAAGATTAGGAAAAGAACACACAAAACTTGGGTTGACTGAGAGCCCCGAGCCTTACCCCCAAGTAGTGGCAAGGTTTTAAGAATTCCTTAACCATCATTCAGCTACGTCTTCTAATTTCCCTGTTTACTCCCATGTATTTGCCTAATTATTTACTGTGTACTATAATGTCTCCATAAGGAGAGGGATGTCAACTGGAGACCCCTCAGGGATACTTTATATACACTTGGGTGGTGACCCGATTAAAACAGGAAGAGGTCATTGATTATTAGCTATAATGTGTGTCTGTGAAGAAAATAGAAGGACTTTAGGGGGATTACAAGCAAAACAAACCTGTGAATTGAAAGGACAAAGCCACTGGGTCCCATGAAACTCAGGCATGGGGACTGAGGGCAGGGACAAAGTAGACACCGAAGAAAAATTGAGTCCATTGTTTTTGTATCGTGACAAATTTCAGAAAAAGAAAACAAAGTTCTTTGTTCTGTGGAACACTAAAGAAGAACGGATTGGCTGCAGGTGGTGTTGGATCATATGTGAACATTACGTTCCTTCCATTTTCAGATTCACTGTGTGAGGGTTGAGCCCTCACTCGAGGTGCTGCATTGTTCAAGGTTTTTAAAATTGTTGTTTTATTTTTGTTTATTCATTTCCCTTCATCTTAGTTTCTTCTGGATTCTAAATAGGTTTCCCTTTTGTCTTGAATTAATTGTCCTCTTGATATACTGACATGTATTGTACAGGATAATAGCTCCTTCTAGCTTTCTTTCTCTGCTCCCCTTCATTGACCTTGTATGGAATCTTAATCAAATTAAACCCTGTGTTTTCAGATTCCACATCTGTAAAATGATAATGCCACAGCTAGTTTGTAAAAGACTGTGAAAGCCTCAGATAAAATATTTTATTGAAAGCGACTATGAAGTAATATGCAGCATCTGCTAGAGAGCATGTCTTTGAAATTTTATCATGCAAATCATTTCTGCAGTGCTCTTTATCTGTATGAAAAATTTTGTACTCCATTAAAGTCAGTAGTATAATCCCTTTAAGCATCAGTCAAGTTATATGCTCAAACACAAATGTTCTCTTTTTGCCACGGAGGAGGTAGAGTTACCGTTAAGATCTCGTGTCCATGAAGTTTACCTATGGATCCACGTCATTGAGAGTGGACAATGATCTGATCAAAGCACAGTTTATCATGAAGCTGGGAAGAGAGACTATTTTAAGACCATGTTCTCTCTCAACCATCAGAATGAAGAGTGACAACATGGCGCCTGTGCCCCCTACATTCTGGATGAGTGGTCTAGGGGGCTCTGAATGTATTGTATAAAGTAGGAGGACATGGGGCTGGAAGATGAGAGGGTCAGTGAGAGCTGCTCATTCTAGGAGGTTCGGAGATGCCACACTCTGATTTTAGAGGTCTTTAATTTTAATACATTTAACAAGTGCTAGAACCTAGTGGGCACCATACTTCTCAGGAGAGCCATCTCACAGTGAGAGAAGTTAGGCATTGGAATCCATCATCAAGGGTCCTTTTATAATCTGGGCCAAGAGTCATTCGGAAGCAGGTTTGTGTTGGTCTTCCTGGAGGCAAAATGATGAACCATGAAAATGGGCTATGTTCTGTATTGAAAGGTACCATCAAAATAAATGCTACGGGAACTTTTAATGCCCGTGTGTGGTGACAGCATACGTGGCATGGAACATGACGTGTGAATGTCTACATCATAACTGAGTTATCACAGTGAGTCATTCGAGTCCCCAAGTGTCAAACAGGACCTCAGCCTCCATCAACCACATCCCCAAGGGGGCTCCCTTCTCCCTACAGAGCTGGGGTGGGGGGAAATGTTTTCACAGCTTTTGAATAGAACATGAAAGATTGCTGTATGGAGCAACTCTTCTGTCTCAAGTCTAACGGTCTCTGGGTGCCCAGTAAATAACAGTGGGAGGGGAAAAAAGGAGGTGGTTTAATTCATATATGGACTTTCAGTTTGTGCTGATAGAACCATTTCTCACATTCTGTATTTTCCAAGTAATTTCCCCAAAGCAGTACCAAAAATAAAAGGGGGTGGGGGTGGACAGGGAAGAAAAGAAACTGGCTCTTGGCCTTGGATTTGATTTGGACAGCTTTTTGCCATCCATCACTGAAATGCATTGTCAACAGTTTTATAACCAGCTTTCCAAATTTAATATAAAAATTGCAAATCCACTCACCACCCAAATTATAATGCTACCAACCATAGCCATAGGGAGCATTCAGTAAGCCTTAGATAAATTCACCTGTACCAAGAGCTCAGCCCCCTTGGATTTTTAAATAGCAAACAGCTATGTAGGCAAAAATAGAACGCTTCCTGTCAGCTTCCTGACCTAGTATGTTATGAGAGACCAAGGTACCTCACTGTATGGTTTGCAACACACTGTTCCCTCCACCCAAGACATAAAACAGTATTTTAATTACTTCTTTCAAGTGTATGGGGAGCTGGGGGCAAAAGACTTCAGAATTTTCTGAGAAGCTTTTCGCCAAACTAGGAAATTATGATTCAGTAAATCTGATGTAGGGCCTGAGAGTGGGTAGTTGGGGCCCCAGTTCTCCAAATAGTGCTCTCTGGACCACTGGTTAGTATGCTGCCTGTCATCTCTTTCACAGCCACCTTGGGAGCATTGGTTGATTTTTCATTATTATAGGTCACCAGTTCTAAAAGGTAATTTCCAGGGACCAATCATCTTGTCAAAATTAAGGATAGGCTATGTTAAGCCTAGGCAGTGGGGGCATGTTGATTGTTTCTTTGACCACCAAAGACTGTGAAGCATAGAGTATCAGGCTTTCCTCTGCAACCGGCAAGGAGACTTTTATAGCAACGGGTTGGACCCATTTGCACGTTATGAAATGTAAGTACACCAAGGAGTCTTAAAGGTTTGGGCACTCCCAAACCTCATGGGGACTCATGAGGACTCATGGGGTGCCTGAGTGGCTCAGTCAGTTGAGCATCAGACTCTTGATTTCTGCTCAGGTCATGACCCCAGGGTTGTGCGATCGAGCCCTGCTTTGGGGGCTCTGTGCTGAGCATGGAGCCTGCTTAGGTCTCTCTCTCTCTCTCTCTCTCTCTCTCTCTCTCTCTCTCTCTCTCCTCCCACTTGGCCCCTTCGCCGCTCATGCTGTCTGTCTCTTGGAAGGAAGGAAGGAAGGAAGGAAGGAAGGAAGGAAAGAGGAAGGAAGGAAGGAAGGAAGGAAGGAAGGAAGGAAGGACGGACACTTAAATGCTCAATTTTGTTGAAAGTCACATCAAGACTTGGGGTATAGGCAAAGTTCATGTCTCTTCATTCCTAGTCCTCTTTCTGTGTTTTGAATCTTCCTCTCCATGACCTTGGTCATTCATGAAAGGGGAATTTTCAGAGTGCCCCAGATGAGACCAAAGAGAAGAACATCTCTCCTCTGCAAAAATCTGTTAGTTGAATATCGTGACAAAGACAGGTTCTTGCCATGTCTCAGTCCCTGAAAGAGACAAGTAACATCATAATAAGAGATAGAAAATGCAAGCATCTGAGTTAGTCCAACTGTGTAATTATTCTTAAATATGCAACATTAAACTCTCACATATCTGAAACATTTCTCACTTTCAAAATTGTTGCAGCATATACGAATGTCCTCAAATCTATCTTCACTGGCCCCTGCCTGAATAAGATTGATACTGGCTTTGGGAGGCTTTGTGTGATTGCATTTTAAAAAGTTATCATCTTTATACAGAATATGACCAAGTCTGTGCAGTCTTAACTATGTTCCCAGCGATGGTTTTGTACATAGGATGACTCCAAGTTTTAGCACTTCAGTGACAACAGGACAGCAGCTCTGTCTGTGATATGTCCTCATTGTAATTGCTGGCTATACCATGTGGACCACCAGCAAAGAGTCCTGCCTTGTGCATTCATTCAGCAGATATTTGAGGAGAGTCTAATATGTGCCTGGCTGTGGGCAAGATAGCGGGTATTCATCAATATTGTGTGGTGTGCTTATTATGAGAGGTCTGTTGTCATTGCTCCTTTAATAATCCACCAGATTGTTCTGAAGAGTTGCTCTTTCATGCCTCTAGTGAAACTTGGAGGAGAGTTCCTTTTTTGTTTGTGAGTATATTTCTCAGTGACAGCTGTTCTTATAAGACCTTGGAAATTGCTATTAATTTTGAGTAGCCAGAAATGCTCCCACTTAGTCAGCTGTGAGAATTATAGCAGCCCTTGGATGAGTTTTCATTATTTGCATTTCTCAAAAGCTGGAGTGGCTAAAATTCACAGCCACAAACCTGCAGGGTGTGGATGTTTCAAATGCTGTCAGTCATCATGTAGGTATGTCTACTTACAAAAGTCAGGTTATAGCTGATTTGACCAATTAGAGTGCCAGGTAGAATTTCCCCCCTTAATCTTTAAAAATCAGGTACTAGTTAGGTAGCCAAGTGTTATGGGAGTAAGGGAAAAAAAAAAAAAAAAAAAAGGAAAGAGCTTTGTAAATGAGGAATGAAAATAAAGTACACTTTTATTAGGTGGTAACAGAAGTCAAATGTTTTTCTTTCATCAGTAAGTATTCCACACTTTATTAGTTGTTTTCGGTTTTCTTTCAGTGATTTATAATCCAGTTTTAGCAGCTTAATTGTTATGAAATCATAAAAGATAAACAAGGCTTTTTATCACTCATTTAAATTTCTGTATAAGGGCTGCCATTATTTATATTCAAAGAAATAATGATCCCATTTATCAAAATCTATGCTGTTGCCTCCAAGACCACCTGGGCTTAATATAGGGTCTGGCTCACCCGAAAAGTGAACTTGGCCAAGAGAGAAAGGCTTATAATAAAATCAAATGTTACCATTGCATTTAATTTATCTTCGTGATGGCAGCAGACTGGCCGACCTATCTTATTATAATCTAATAAACATTGGAGTCAGCATTTGGGCATGATGGCTCTTTGAAGATAATTGAGCTGTGTGAGTTCACTGGGAGTCAGAAAGGGAAAAACCAACTCTGAGATCATTAAGATCATTAAGAAATATTACAAAGCAACAGAGAATGCGGACACTATCGCTGATACATATGCACATACGTACATAGCTCACCAACTTCATGGATGAATGGATTCTCCATGCTTTCATTTTCCCAAAACTGAAATTCACAGGCAATTCCATAAAATGGCTGCTGGTTATAAGCAATTATTAATTGTCTTATCTGATGCTGTTGATAGTTCTTCATACAGATCTGTTGTTCAGCCTGCAAATTAGAGGCTTGTGGGTTCAAACATTCAAAATGAAATTAACAACTCGGGGTTTTAGACTCTACAGTCACTGAAGAAGGGAAAGACAAATTTCATTGGAAGTCAGTAGGCCTCAAAATTACTGATTTCATTTTTCTAATGGCTTTTATTTCAATCTTTTTGTCTTTAGAATATGTTTTATTTACTGAATTGCAGAACAAGCTTGTCATTATGTTTCTCTCAGGCCAAAGAAATGTGCTGTTTTAGCCTCATTTGTTTGTTTCCTGTGTTTTAGTCTGCATAATCACATTTCATAATTATACAAAGTAGGCCATAAGGGCTGTTAAGTTTTCTTCCAGTGTTCTCCAGGCCTACCATGTCTTCCACAAATATCCAATTTATTTGATCTCCGTCATCATTTTTAACTTAAACGTACAATTTTCCCATAAGAGCTCAAATATCTTTGCATCATTTCCCACTCCTGCTGCAAAGATAATGGTTGTAGCAGGAAAAGATACCATTTTAAGGAATTTCTCATGAATACTGCATTCCCGTTTGTATCTGTCCTTTTTCTATTCTACAACCTCTTGAAAAGTACCGTGCTTCATGATTATAAATCCGGCCCTATTTTCCTTCTACATACCTTGGCCTTTCTTCAAATAAGAATGCTGTGAGGATTTTGCAGGAAGTCAGGACATTCCTCAGAGGCAATGTAGCCAAGTATCTCCATGGTATCCAAATGCTACTCCTTCTTACTCAGCATACAGAGATTTTCATCATCAGTACTTGAGTTACAGAATTTCAGAGCTGAACAGAAACTTAAAACATCTTAGGTCAACTCCTTCATTTTAATAGGTGATAAAACTAGGTTTTTTTACATCGCTCGAGAATATACCAGCAGCTCCGTGCTGAACTGAGACTTCAAAATCTGATTGCCCCAAATCCCAGGTTATTAAAAGAAAAAGACATATGGCGCTAATTTAACTGTTCCATTAAATCTGTAAAGAGAATAATTACTTTTTATTGTTTCTATAAAGATGATGCATGCTCATTTATAAAAATTTCACGTAATACAGAGAGAAAACAACAGATTGCCCCAAATCATTCTCTAAATATAATTAATGTTACTATTTAATGAACATTATCTTACATACTTAAATGAATAGGCACAGATAAAAGGATGGATATATAGATTGATAAAAAACTAAAATGAGAAAAAGAATGAAATAATTTTATAACATTAGGGTCATTCTAAATATCGTATCTTTAATTGCAAACAGTAAGTTTAATTTTACTTGAATTTGTCAGAATTGAAAGAAAATGAAATTGAAGAAATTACTGAACTTCAAATTAAATGTTGCTCCACAAGAAGTTTTAAGTTCTCTAAAATATATAGGACTTTAAGAAAAAAGATTATAAACAAACATTAGAATTTAGTTGCTAGTTTTCAAATGTGTTTCTAGTTTACAAATGACCAGTTGTGTTTCCCTTTTATGAATGATCAACTGACTCTTCTAACAAAGTTAAGATCAGTACACTTATGTTTACTCCCATCTCCCAAATCTTAAGTCATTTTGTATTATCTTTTTACACTTCAAGATATATAGCATTCACATTCTTTTATACCTAAATTCATATAATTATATATTATTAAACATTGTACATAGACTTATATAATTATATATTATTAAATGTTGTGATTTTAAAAAATTTTTAACATTTATTCACTTTTGAGCGACAGAGCATGAGTGAGTGGGGCGGGGGCAGAGAAAGACGGAGACACAGAATCTGAAGCTGTCAGCACAGAGCCCGACACGGGGCTTGAACTCACAAACCGTGAGATCATGACCTGAGCTGAAGTTGGATGCCCAACTGACTGAGCCACCCAGGCGCCCCTAAATATTGTGATTTTAAATAGAGGGGACATTTACTTTACCATAATTTCTTCATTCCTGAGATCTTTATATTGTGCTATCTCTTGGTTATTTTTTGATCATCCAGTACATTTTTGAAAAGATGCAGCTTGATGTGTTTTACCAGAGTTCTTGTGTGCTTGAGAATGTCTCTCTGTGGCCTGTGCACTTGAAAGACACTTTGGTTAGGCATAAACTCTTCGGGTCATGTTGACTTTTCCCTTAGCACATTTCATTTTGCATTGTCCCTTACTCTCTATACTACATGCTAATCTGTGTTTTCATTGTGTTCATTCTAGGTTTGTTTCTTCTACTGGGGCTTTCATTCTAATAAGTGTTTTTTGCTTTTTCCCCATTCTTTGTGGAGTGCTTCTGGCCCACTTTTTTTTTTTTTCTTTTTCTCTTTTTTTTAGTAGGTTGTGGGTAGGGAGAGGTAGATAGTGAGGGTGTGGTGGTACTGATTTTTCAATCAACTTTTTTTCTTTTTGGCTTGTCAGTTTTTGCTGAAAGCTGGACATGGTGTATTGGATGAAAGGAATTGAGGTAGATAGGCCTTCGGTGTGAGGTTTTATGTTCATTGGCTAGAATCCAGGCTGTGCTTGCCGTTTGCTGTAGCTGTGGTATCAGAGGCTACCGTTTTCCCAGGTGCCCTTGTTTTGGTCTTCCTGGTCTTTGGGTTTGGCTAAAGACTTCTTCAGTAGAGCCTGGGGCTTGTAGCTCTTTCCCCTGTAATCAGGAGGTCTCTTGATGTGGTGGTGAGGTGTGGTCAGAGGGAAAGGGAAAAGCCTGCATTGGCCTTTGATCAGGTGTCCTCTTTTAGTGAGCCTGCTGTGGGGCATTTTACTTTCCCCAGGTTTGGTTATCCCAAAGCGCTTAGATTCTGGTACAAGTTTCCCTTGAGGGCAGGCCATGTTAAGGACAACAGAGAACTTTGGGTGTATTTCAGAATGATTACTTTTTCTCTCCTGCTGCAAAGTAGCAGATTTTTCTCCCATCTCAGGATGAGAACCTGGCTGGACTCCTGGGGGTAAAACTAACAGAAGTGTGCAGACCCCACACGTACCCAGAGTTTTTAACTCAAATACTAGTCTGTACTGAGCCTCCAGTAATTCACCAGTTACAGTTTATTTATTTTTTAAAGTTTATTTATTGAGAGAGAGAGAGAGAGAGAATGAACAAACGGGGGAGGGCAGAGAGAGAGGGAGAGAGAGAATCTCAAGCAGGCTCTGCACTATCAGCTCAGAGGCCTGTGTGGGGCTTGATCTCATGAACCGTGAGATCATGACCAGAGCCCAAATCGAGAGTTGGAGGCTTAACCCACTGAGACAGCCAGTGCCCCTCACCAATTACAGTTTAAATTGTTGCTGCCTCTCCTGGATCCAGCTACAGGCTTCTGCACCCAATAGGATATGGTTCTCAGTCTCTTCCTGCTTGTCTCTCTAGTTTGGGGACATTAGTTTGCCCCATGACCTCAGCTCTCTGATGGATCTATGAAGAGCTGTTGATTTTTAGTCTTTTCAGCTTTTTTCTTGTTGTGAGGGCAAGGGTGATGGCTTCCAAGCTTCTCAACGTGTCAGATCACAAGCCAGAAGTCCTATTTGAATCGTTTTAGATTTATAGCCTCCCCTGTTATTAACAACTTACACTACTATAGTACATGTGCCACAACTAGTGAACTAATATTGATCCATTATTATTGTTTACATTTTTGAGATTTTCTTAGTTTTTACCTAATATCCCATTTCTGTTCCAGGATCCCATCCAGGAATCTGTCTTACATTTTATTGTGACACTTTTTTATACTTACCTAATTTTGATGACCTTGACAGTATTGAGGAATGCTGGTCAGGTATTTTACAGAATGTTCCCTGTTGGGATTTGTGTGATGCTTTTCTTGTGATTAGAGCTGTGGGTTTGGGGAGGAGAGAACCACAGAGGTAAAAGTGCCATTATGATCATGTCAGATGAAAGAGACAAACACTGTCCGTGGGGCTTATCACTGTTGATACTGATCTCGATCACCTGGCTGAGGTTTCTCCCAGTTTCTCCCCTGGAATGTTACATGGCTTCCCCCTTTTCTACACTTACTCTTTGGAAGGAAGTCCCTGTGCACAGCACACATTTTAGTCATGGAGAGGTATGTTCCACGTCCTTCAGGGTGAGATAGCCACAAGTTATTTGGAAATCTTGTGCGTGGAGGGCTTGTCTTTCCTTTCCCGTGTCTGTCTTTATTCAGTTGTTTGTTTGTCCGGTCATATTTCGGCTATAAGCCAATACGAGTTTTTTTGTTTTGTTTTTTTAAATTTTGTTTTCAGATTATTTCATCTTTGGCCTTTAGGAGCTCTTTCAGTTAATGCTTGTGCTCCTTTGTAACACTCCATCTTTGTGCTTTGAAGTTTCTGGGCACTTCCTTTCGGGCACTATGAGATGCTTCAGGCTTAGCTTACATCTTCCCTGTCCCAGTCCTTGAGTCAGCCATTTCTCTCAGAGCTGGCTCACTTTTCCACCCCTCTCCCCTCGCGGTCTCTTCCTTCAACCTGTGTACTTCTTCAGCTCTTCTTTTGAGATGATTTTTGTGGTTTCTGCAAGACCATGAGTAACTTCTTTCCTTTTTTTTTTTTTTTTTTTTAAAGTTCTTTCTTTTAAGAGAGAGAAAGACAGCATTTGCAAGTGGGGTAGGGGGAAGGGCAAAGAGAGAGGGAGAGAGAGAATCCCAAGCAGGCTCTGCACTGTCAGCATGGAGCCCGACATGGGGCTCGATCTCACAACCATGCGGTCATGTCCCAAGCCAAAGTCAAGAGTCAGATGGGCGCCCAGCTGACTGAGCCCCCCAGGTGGCCCGTGAGTGACTCCGTGTCTGAACCCCTCTGGCTGTCTCTGGCCCGTTCTTCATGTGGTGGTTCTTTATCTGCCTTTGCTTACATGTCCCTCATCCTCCTTCTCACCCCTACTCATTTAGTTATCGTACTAATCTGGGTTCCTCCTAATGGCATCTCATCTTTCAGTGCAGTGGACTAATGGCTGGGGGAACAGTAGCGTATCCCGGGGCAAGGGGAGGACAGATACTGGCGATGATGAAGGCAGCAACCTACTACGTGCCTGACCTTCTGCCTGGGATTTTTCTGAATCTCTTTCCACCGGTTTTGTCTTTGTGACACATACTGTCTTCCTTTCTGGTGTTCATGAGGGCTGTGGGATCGCTGTGGAGTACACGCTTGGCCTCAGACCTTTCCTCTCCTTAGTAGTGTGAGCTTCCCCAGGTCCTTCCCCACCCCCACAGCCCTTACCCGCCTTCCTCTTGCTGCGGCTGTCCCCTGCCTTTTCCTTGTCCCCAGATTTAGCCCTTTAATCGCAGTGTAGTGGGCTGCCCGAGAGTTTGCATGCCTGCCTTGGTGGGCAGCTCATGATGCCAGCGGTCTGGGGGCGAGGTGAGGGTGGCCCCGGCAGCTCCCCGTCTCCCCACCCCCCACAAGCTTTCCCTGGGTGCTGCCCAGTCTGCAGGGCAGAGCCCTGCCACTTTCCTAGTTTGGAGACACAGTGTTTCCTTTTCATCTCTTCTCTTGTTTTTCATGCTTTTGAAGGGGAACAAATAAAGCTCCGCCAAAATAAATATAATTATTTTAATGGAGGCAGTATTTTTTTTTTTTTTTTTTACCTTCAACCAGAACTGTTCCCTCACATCTTATCGTTTGTAGAAAGGTTATTTTCTGGTAGAATCATACTTTCCAACACGAGACACCCTCTCCATGAGAGTTATAAGGGGGAAATCATGGCCCTTGTTCTTTATGAAAATGAAAGTGTAAGGAAAGTCATTTTTCCCTCGTTACTGAATCCCAGTATGTTGATAATTTGTATATGAATCACATTTATCTGAGTCACTCTCGAATTTAGTTACTGTAAGGAATATAGAACTTAAGGAACTATGATTTTTAGAAATGTAGGACACTGCATTTCCTTTATCACAGGTTACAAAGGCAATCAAAGAGGACATTGTCCCCCGCCTATGATTGCCATTCACTGTTCCTGACAGTGTCTCTCATGGAAATCAAATCTAGACCATCTGCTAGATTAAAAAATAAGTCGATAAAAATGAAAGTTTGTGAATATAAAGAACTTGAAAAGAAATAAAAACGTCCAGCGAATATAATTTATCTTATTTACAAATTTCTGTTTAACATGAGGAAACCAAGCAAGCAAACAGAAGATGTTGATGTACGTCAGACATGAGTAGAGAAATCAGGGACAGTTCGGAACCGCCCCCTTTCTAACCCTTTCTTGTGTTCTTGTTGGAAATGTTACTTTTCAGACAGTAACACTTTCGGCAAAATGGAAGAGTTTTTCTTTTTTGTTTGGCGTGTTTATGTGTGTTTGTTTTTTGTTTGTTTGTTTTGCCCATTTGTTTGTCTGTTTTGGCTCTCCAGGCACTTTATTTAAACTGACCAGTGGCTTTGTTGATCTTGGTAAATTATCCTTTTTTAAAAATTTAAGTAATTCACAATCCAGCCATGAAACCTACGGAGGATTGCTTCTGCTGTCTGTTTTAACAGAAACGAGGCAGTCACTTTGTTCTTGAAGAGAGAAAAAGTTCAGGTTTCTTCTTTATATATATATATATATATATACATATATATATATATATATATATATATATGAAATTTATTGACAAATTGGTTTCCATACACAGGTTTCTTCTCTTTTCTAGAGCTCTAAACTCTTCTAAGGATTTTTATAATGTTGCTGGGTTTTTTTTTTTAATATAATTTATCATCAAATTGGTTTCCATACAACACCCAGTGCTCGTCCCAAGTGCCCTCCTCCATGCATAATATTACTGTTTTAAGAACGAAGCAGTAATTCCTGTCTCCTTCCCCTAGTGCAGGCAAAGACTGTGATGGTCCCTTTTCCTTATGGAGGATGGGCTGATTCAGATGGCCGAGTGTGGCTCTATGTTCTGGGTCAACAGCTGTTGGTTCCCAAATGGCTTCCTGCATCACCTGGCCCCCATTCCCAACTCCTCGGCTGTTTCACTGTTGTATACTTTTTAATATTAGATACTTCTAGTTTAGTATTATTTTTGAGTAAGAGAAATAGCCTTTGAAAGAATATCGGGTTGATATAGCCCACTGACAGTCCATCAAATGAGAATACTTACCCTTGGCAGGTAAAGCAGATGGAAATGTATCTTTGCCCTAGTGGTCGCTTAAAAATGTCAAAGTTTTATGCAGGGTTTAACCAGATGAAATTGCTGATATTCAACCATTTTTAACTTATGAAATTGGCAATTTCATCTCATTTAGCCTAAGAGCTTATAGATAGCAAGGCTTAAACACCGGTGTTAAGATTCTCTAAAAAGGAGAAATGAAGGTCATTTCCATTCTATCAGAAGGAAGAGAGTTGGAGAGCTGTTTCTGATGTAAATATAATTATTTTAATGGAGGCAGTATTTTTCTTTTATACTTTGTCTCACAGCCTTGCCTTTCTACTTTAATTTGCTCTGTGCCCCAGCCCCACCAAAAGCACATGGACCCACTAGTGTGCATTTCTATCATGATTCATACTGGAATTTCTGCCCCCGTTCCTTCCTCTCTTCAGCTGTGTATAAGGATAGCCACCGTTATTCCCAGTTTTTATTGTGAGAGGAGTAAGCTGACAGGAACGGACTAATCTCATAGGACCAATCCCAGGATGGACTTCTGGGAGCCTGCCTCCCAACCCAGCCCCTTTCCTGTTACCCCCACTGCTGTTGCTCTCCTGCATGTTCCCATTCCCTTGTTGGGTACCAGTCTTCATGGGGTTCTGTTCACAGCTCTTGGGACTGTTGGCCACTGCCTAGCAGCTATACATCACTCTTCTGGTTTAATATTCTTAAGAAGGGGTTACTTTTTTTCTTCTGAATCCTAGATTCCCAAGGACTTGAAAGGGGTTTTTCTGTACATTGCAGGCACCCTCTACAGCACTGTTGTGAAACACTCAGAGTCAGCGCTGATTCCTTGTCTCAACTCAGCCACGCCATGACTATTTAAGTCTGGAACTAACTGTTTCCTGGTCTCTGAAGTTAAGTGGTTGAATATTATAGTCCTCTGATTATATGCCCGAAAGTTGTTAACAGGTGTCCTTTTCTTCTTAAAAATCTGAACGACAGCATTACACATACTTTATACGTGCCTGTTTCACAGGGTGGTTATTAACAGCACAAAATTTTATCCTCCCTCTCAGAATAGAGTATTGCTGTTGACAACGAGGACAGCTAAATGCTTGCTCCCCACCCGGTTCAGCTGCCTCAAGTCCTGTTAGTGCCCCATTTCTGATTGAGCACACAAACGTGACTATAAATTTCCCCTGACAGAAACCACATCACCTCATCAGCCATATAAGAAAATGACAAAACAACCAACTGTGACAGCATGCCTGCCAAGGTTTCAGCATCAGTGCTGGGGGGAAACACACTTGTACAAGATAAAATCGGGGCTAGATAAAGCCCAAAAGACAAGCTCTGGTGTACCTGTCTTCTCGAAACTGCAACAGCTGGGAAGTGTGTTTTTGCCAGCGAGGCCAAGGTTCCAGAAAACCCTTTGCTCCCTGAAGCCACATCACCAGTCCAGGGATGGAGAGAGGGTCCAAGAGGATGTGGCATGCTGCTTTTCTTGTAACGAGCAGATCTCTAGCAAATCGTAACAGTAGCTAAGGTCCATCTGTCATTATTTCACTACATCTTCACAGAAACCTGGGGAAGTTTAGGATCGTTGTCTGCCGCCTTTCCGCAGGTAATATTTAGGCAGAGAGAAACACAGCCAGTCAGCTAGATAGTGGTCAAGCCAAGATTCAGACTGGGTGTGCCTTACCTCAGTACCCAAGGTCTTTCACTTTACCTTGAACTGATTTTAAAGCTCCGTGTCATCACCAAAATTGGAACGTGGTGAGAGTAGGAGGAGAAGAGGTGCTCCATGCCACCCACCCCAAGTTTTCTCTGCTTTGGTACAACGCTAGAGTGTGAAAGGAGTAAACATCTTCCCAACCTCAGTTAACTTTAAAAAAGGACATTAAGTCATCAAAGATACCTTGATGAGAGTTAACAAGGAGAATTGCTATTAATAAGAAAACAGAAGATACCTTAGATACCTAATAAAAGATGACAAAAGAGTTGAGCAGACAATGACCAACCAGATGATCAGTGAGCATGTGAAAGTGACACTCTAATGTCATTAGTCATTAGGAAAAGGTAAACTTGAGCCACAGTAGAGATCACTGCCCACCCAATGGAATTGCAAAGACAAACCAGAGATGGACCAGATATTGGCAAGGATCTGAAGCAACTGGATCTCTCAGTCCCTGCTCATGGGAGTGTCAGGTGGTTAAACCACTCCAGAAAACCATTCGGTAATTCCAACACAGCTGAACACTTTCATACCCTGTGACCCAGCATTTTTATTCCCAAGACTCTGACCAGCAGAAATCCCTGCATATGTTCATCAGAAGGCCTTTGGGAAAATGTTCATAGCAGCACAATTCCTAATGGCCCCAAACTAGAAACTAACCAGTAGCCCAGTAACACAAGACTATTAAACAAATAAATGGTGGAATGTTCGCATAATGGAATACTGTGTAGCTACAAGAATGAGCAAACTATAGCTACACACAGCAAGGTGGATGGATCTCACAAACATGAGGTAGGGTGGTGAAGGCAGACACCAAGGAGTTCATAAAGCTCAAAAATAGGCAACACTGAGCCTCACTGTTAGAAGTCAGTCAGGCTAGCGTCAGTCTTTATAGAGGGCGGGAGAGCAGGGCTGCGAGGGGGTGCTTGGCGGGGCCTACGGTGCTGAGCATGTTCTCTTTCTTGATCTGGGTAGTGGCTTCAGTGTGTTGAGATGTTGAAAATTTACCAAGTTCATTTATGTGCACTTTACGTATATTCTTCTACTTTAATACTGAGCTTTTCAAGCACTAAACATATAGGCACCGGTTCTTAATTTTTGACTGCCACCGTGGTAATAAAAATTTAAATCAACTAAGAGATTTACATGTGTATAAAACAGGGATTTTGTGACACACTGTGACATATGTTTTGGAAGAAACGTTAATTTTTTTCTTGATAATCCTTCATCAGCCTCTCAGTTTGTCTGAACCCGACAAGGTGAGGAAGGCAGGAAATAGTGAATTTCACCAACACCAGCAATTATTGCTCCGCTTAGCATTCATTTGACCAGAGCAGCACTGGCTGGTCAGGTGCTCATCAGATTATGGAGTTCTTTCTTGCCTCACGGCCTACAATAAAACTTATCTTTTTATTACGATTTTAATACCTCCAAGAAGAGAAGCACAAAGAAAATAACCATGAAATCCCAAGACCTGGCTAAAAACAAATCCTAAGCCTTTATTCTCTAAAGAACAAGGAAAAGATTCAAAGAGAGGTCCTCCCTTCACACGGGAATTCTTCATTTGTAACCATAGCTATAAAAAGGCAATATGGAATGTTTAAGGAACCTGAACAATGGTCTCAGAATGTTTTACAGAATGTTCCAGTACTGTGCAAGGTAAGTGTTCATTCCTAGCACAAAAATAATTGAATTCTAGCGTGAGGAGGGGACTAAAAGAACAAACTTGCATTTTAACAAATAAAACTTGGGAAACACCCATCTGAGACAAAATATTGGGACTAAGACCTGTCCTTTCTCTGAGTTCCCATCATCTCTCCTCCTCATTTGGCCATTGTGGAGTCCTACCCTGTCCGTTCAAGGTCACGCAGTAGGTTAGTGACAGAGTAGGGGAGGACCTACCATCTTTAAATTTCCAACCTCTTCCTCTTTTCACCCCATGATAGAGACTGCAGATAATAGATAAATAAAAGCCAAAGGTTGTAGGTATGATATTAATGCATCTCTTATAAAATATGTATTTCAGCTTGCTACCCTTGAGTTCCCTCCAAAGAAACTATTTGGAAACAAGGATGAACGAGTGATTGCTGAGAGGCGAAGTCACTTAGAGGTAACAGAATTAAGCTTTGCTTTCTCCGTATAGAAAATTTGCCATCTGATTGACCAGTGAGAATTGTTCCTGTTATACAAACACTATGGCTCTTGTTCACGGATGTGAAGGTGTTGTTTCATTAATAGCGGAGGTGGCTGCGGAACATCGTAAAGTAACGACATCGGTTTACTTAAAATGTCCGTCCTTAACCCCCCTCTGGTGTAACAGAATGTTTTTCCGGCTTTGAAGGAGATCACATTTCTTCTAAGGGTTAGGAAGCAGGCTGTGGGTGAGAGCTAACGATTCGCAGAGACAGATGGTCTGTAATACAGATTGAGGTACAAAAGCTTGCTGCAAGAAGCTTGAATTAATTAACTGAAGATAGATAGTATTGCATTATTGTTACTTTTTTGAGAGAGTTGGAAGCAAAAAGACACATACCTATTTTGGTCATGGTGAGGCTTTGTTTGACTTGTTTTAATTTATTCTTCTGAGCCAGCTACATATAGAACTTTGGCTCAGCACAGCTTGTTTTTCTGAGTGCCTCGCTGCCAATATACATTGTTGACTGCCTCGCTGCCAATACACATTGTTGACTGCTTTATGTAGTTTGTATTCCTTTTCAAGATAGAGTTGCTTATTTGGTTGGAATCTAACGCTGAGGCTGAATCTAGGTGCTAAGGCACGGTCATAGGTATCCTGGGTTGTATCTCCTGCCGTTGTGCCGTTTTGCCTGGCTCGTGTCCCTTGCCACTGAGGCGGGCAGGATAAAATTACAAATAGCTGACTACAGTCTCATGTCAGCAAGCTTTCATGGGGCCTCTCAAATTCCTCTGTGCTACTTATTTAAGAGGAATAATAATAAGACCTGTTGCAAATGAAATCAAGTAAGAGAAGGCCCAAGAGAGCCCCTCCTGAATCATGAAGTGCTACATCAAAATTAGGTTCTATTCTCATTCCTGGTGACAGCCAGTTTGAAATGACTGCCCATGGGATCCACTTAATGCTAGTGAACCAAGGATTAGGGAAACATCCAGAGGCTGGAGGGTCCAGTGAGAGCAAAAGAAGGGGAGAAATGGGAAACTAAAATTAAAGATTAGGAGATTGTGGTCCATCAGGGCAGCTTAGAGTTTTGAGATCCTCATATAGAATCACCCTGAGGAAAGAAGGATTTTCAGGGTGTAGCAATCCTTCCTGGCATTTGAGTTATACTGGAGGAATGATGCGTTTGAAGAGGTCCTGGGTCTATGAAGTCTGAGCTTTGAATGAATCATGGTAGGTTTCTAAAAATCATCTATGAGTTGGCATGACCCTGATACCCAACTGAAGGGCTTGCCTTCAAGGGAAAGGTCATGGTAGTGAGCCTGCTTGATCAAGTTCTCTTAAAGGTTTGCTTTGTATCATACAAAAAAATGTACAAATAATGATAGAACTGGTGATGGTTTATTTATTTTTTTACCTAACCTTTACCCCCTTCAGTTATCTAGACTTGTTTTTAATGGAAAGGTGGAGCATGATAGCGTATAAAAACAAGTTTATAAACCAACAGGAAATCGACTATTATCTTTCCTAGCTTCTCAGGGCTCCTGTTGAATTCACACAGCGCCCGGCTGTGCCACTACAGATTGGGCATCTTGTGTGTTGAGTATTTGTGAGCTCTGCCCTTGGTGACTCCTGTCTTTCCATTCCAGGTTTCAGGGTCAGAGCACAGCTCGGGGGCCTCTTTCATTCCTGGTATTTAGGTGGGCCCATCTTTGTTCTTTCTGTGCCTCCCACCCAATCACCTAGCCCTACTAAGCCATCAATTGTTAATGAACAGAATTCTGTATTGATGTCTCTACCTATACAAGGAGCCATTCCATTGCCTGTGACTGTTATTTACCTGTGGCTTTAGCCTTTAAAGAATGGATTCCATGCCTCGTAGAAATAGGCACATTTTAAATTAAATGCATTTTCCTCATGCTGACGGTTAAATCTTAGAGTATTATGTCCTTTTCAAGGAGCAAGGATAATTCAGTTTCACTTTAGTGGAAAATTAATCTGAGATTCTTGAGTTAATTTCCCACGACTATTGTATCTTTTTTTTTTTTTAATCTAACATCAGAAGCCACCATTTGATTTACTGTATTTTCATGTGAAAATTAACATAATTACTTTCCCTGAGTTTCTGTTCGATTTAATTCAGTATACATTTACTTAATTCCTAATACATGCTGGAGACAGTGCTAGGTATTATATAGAATAATTTCTTTCCCTCTAAGAGCATATATTTAAATTCCTATATGAAACTTTACCTAGAGATAAAACTAAATACATAAATACGTACAGAAAAATGGATTTCAGTAGACTACCTTTGTGCTAATACGCTCTATATACGTAGTTTTGCTCAAACGAAATTATCTGACAATTTTTTAAAATCCAGAAACGCAACTTTATAAACCTCCTCACCCTAAGTAGGCTGTATAAAGCGGTGTTTTAAGCAGGCATTCATTGGGCTTTGATCTGCCTTTCTATTAAAATAGTTCCAAGATTTAGAACTTGTGTTTAAGTTTATAGGCAGAAAATATAAAATATTTTCATATTAAAGACATAGACACCACGCTGGTTCTTCCCAAGCTATGTAACCTGTTACAGTACTTATTTGTAAAAATGATGGGTAGTAACAGGAATTTCTAACCGTCATGAGGTGTTTTGGAGGTTGAGTTTCTTACTTTGGAAAGAATGATACTAGCTGTGTATGTGGTGGTGGTGATGATGGCAGTGTGGGAGCCTGAGGGTTGTAGCCTGGTTATATTGCACCATAAAAGGTAGAAGTGAGTAAGAAGGCGATGATGGTCGATGGAGGGGTATAAATATGGCTTCCAGTGCTAGCTCTCACTGATAAATTTGTATGTGGCCCACCCACACAAAGTTATTGGGCCAGCCCTAGTTTATACCTGGAGCCCCATTTTCCAGAATCTGGCCTGCTATTGCTTTGCATCTCAAGCTCGAAAGCTGCCCAGCACTTTTGCTCACAAAGAGCCATAGAATCTTTGAAGGTTTGTAATGTGGTTTGTAACATTGCTTCCCTTGAGGCCCTGGAGGAACCAGCACAGTGTAGGTGTACGTGTCCTGGGCAGACCCTGCCATCAGGCAGTCAGAGGATTATGATGGCAACACTCCCCATGTGTGACATGCTTCCCAGGCTCATACATCCCTTTTTGTAACTTGGACAGCAGCCCAGGAGACATATGCTGGCAGGTAAGATAGTGGAGGTGACAGGAAACGAATACATCAGTCTCCACCTGATGAATTATTTTGAGCAGAAAGGTTCTGTTTACTGTATTTGAAACCAGGTACCATTAATATTAGGCTGAACCATAAGAAACTGCCATTGTTGTAGGTCAAAGTGACAAAATATTGGCAGAATCCTCTGCTTTCACATAATACTACTGCTGTCTTCCATTTACCTGGGCATTCCCTAAGTACCAGGCATAAACAAAATGCTCATATGTCATCTTCTCCCCCAGTTAGCTTGTGAGGTGAGCTCTGTTATCATCTCCATGTTGTAGGCAAGGAGATCTAGGAGGAGGAGGGGGACCAAGAAGGTCCTAACACCAGTCACTGACAAAGACTCAGCTCACACTACGGCGTCTTTCAGAGCAAGCCCCTATAATAATCAGCATGCTCGAAGTTTGGAATGGAATGGAGTCTTCCTGTAAAGGAAATGTCTTTTCCTTTGAGAAGCATCATCTTCCAGCATTACACCACAGTGTTAACTAAGATCCATTGCCTCATTATTTATTCTTAAATACCTTTTTTTTTCATTCAGCAAGTATTGAGCACCTACTCTGTGCCAAGCAGTGTTCTACAAAACTCTAGAGCAACACAGTGTTTCTCATCTCTTTTTTCCTCATCTCTTAATTGACCCTGACTATAGGAGTGACCTCTCATTATATTTTTGTGCAAGGAAAAATACTTATCATAATTGTTGATTTTTAAATATTCACTTCATGGCTCATCAAAGGTTCTGAATCTCAATTGGTTATGGCTTTATTTTTAAATTAGAAAACATTTTTTTAATGTTTATTTTTGAGAGAGAGAGAGAGAGCGAGAGCACGCAAGCTGGGGAGGGGCCAAGAGAGAGGGAGACACAGAATCCAAAGGAGGCTCTAGGCTCTGAGCTGTCAGCACGGAGCCCGGTGTGGGGCTCAAACTCACAAACCACAAGATCGTGACCTGAGCCAAAGTTGGACCCTTAACCGACCGAGCACCCAGGCGCCCCATGGCTTTGTTTATTTTTAAAGCATATGTCTACTGCTTTGTCAAATCATTACTATGCAGATTTATTTTCTACATGAATTGCCAAAGAGTATAAACTTAGAATATCTTCAGAGATTTTTGTGACTTTAAATATTTTATGCAAATATTATATGTAAAAAATATGTAGTACGTTATTATATGTATATCCAAATGGCTATCAAATTGAGTTCTAGTAAGAAAAATGTGGTTGGCCTTAAACACGGCTCTAGGATATACTGCTTCTCAGGCTGCAGTAGTAAAGAACCACTTATTTATGCTCTGTCATTTATTAGTACTTTTGCAAAATGAATGAGCATTAATTACTAGAAACATGAAATGAAAAATGAAATAAAAGGGTCATATAAAATGCAAGCATAATTATTGAGCTTACTATATATCGATTCAATAGACATAAAAATACTGTTAAATTGCAATACAGGTGTCCAAAACACATACCACATTTTGAGTAGCACTATTCCGTAATGTCCAGGAAACCTCCCCTCCACTTCTGTTAAGACTCCTGTCACTGTTTTGCTTGTACCAAGAGACAGGTTTATGTCCCAGACCTTCCCTGTTGTACTCTTTTCAGTTCCTTGGAGGCAGCAGAATTGCCATCTCATTTGATTCTTAGCCTCCCATGATATTTTTCACATGCTTCACAAATCCATTGAATTATTCAATGAATATCAGAAAATCTGCCCCCATTACCCCCAAATTAATGAGTTTTGTGTTTTGTTTTTGTTGATTGGTGAGAGGTACGTTTTTGGTTACTAATTTCAGGCAACATCATCATCTTACTTGGAAACATTTCTGCTAATCATCTTAACAGTCTATCATTTCAAGGAGTAGTCTGTAATTAATGAAAGTACGTGAAATCCTCTAAAACCATAAAGCTTTCAAGAATAATACAGCCACCTTTGGAAGTAAGAACCTGAGAGATTTCTAGGAAGTTTTCTTCAAAGTACTAAAGAGCATGCAGCAAGCCCAAGGCAACTTCTTTTTTTCTTCCCCATTTTCATCTCATATTCTAGGGCCCTGTTAAGGATAAAAAGTGGTATAGTTGCTAAGCATGTGGGCCCTGGGGCAGATTATCCTGGTCTTGAATCCCTGTGCCTCCCCTTTGGAGTTAATGTCACTGCTTCAGTTTCCTTCTCTGCAAAATAAGGATAAAGAACACCACCATCTTCCTAGAGTTGACCTTAGGGTTAAAGGGGGTCATGCATGTAGCACAGACTCTAGTACAGAGAAGAACATTCCAGAGTGCTGGGCAGTCCAATGATGACAGTGAAGATGGGGGTAGTGGTGGTGGTAATGACAATGACAACAGTGATGGAACCTTTGAGGCATGTTTAGATGTGCTTGAAGAGCCAGAGAAGGACAAGAGAGCACCGCCCTTCAGCAGCCATAACGTGTAACAATATGAGTATCTCAGTTTGTCACATCTACTTGGAAAATCAATGTCTGAGGGCAAAGACGCTAACATTATGTAAGTATTCTTATTCATGGTGACATCTGGATATCAGGAATCTCTTGCTTTAATGCCGGCCTTTCTTTCAGCCTGTAAAATTATACTCTGAAAACTAGAACTGGTTTTTGATGATTTAATCGTGGTCAAGCTGTTATTCATTGTGAAAGAGATAAGAGGCATAGGATCATTATGAAATGAGCACACCTCCTCCACATTTACTTGGCTTTTATTCACAGCTGGTTAGTTCTCTTTGCATGTTTCCTGGGTCATTGGCTGCAAGACTGCCCACTGTGGAGTCCCCAGCTCACACCTGATGCATCTTCTGAGCTTCTTCCCCTGAACAAATAGACACAGGTCAGTGCCTTTCAGCACAGACACCCAGAAATATACCTCCTTTCCAACAGTGTTAGGTTTAGTGGCTCACGGCACTAAGGGAGAACATATATAATGGGAAGTACGGGGGGCATCCCAGCAAAAACATGTTACAAAGAACTTAAGGTAGGATTTGAGCTTGTTTTAGGTGATTTTGGGGAGTGTAAGAAAGTGGCGCTTTGCTCTGGACTGGTCTCTAGGCTGATTCTGTGAGTGTTTTAATAATTCTTATCTAGAGGGCAAGAAGAAGAGAGTGTTGTTAAAACTGTGATTGATGCGGCACGTGGGTGGCTCAGTTGGTTGAGTGTCTGACTCTTGATGACTTCTGATTTTGGCTTAAGTCATGACAAGCCCCTTGGGATCAAGCCCCATGAGATTTTCTTTCCATCTCTCTCTGCCCATTCCCTGCTTGCGCACGTGCGCTCTCTCTCTCTCTCTCTCTCTGTGTCTCTCAAAATAAATAAATGTTTTGTTTTTTTTTTTTGTTTTGTTTTGTTTTTTTAAATTTTTTTTTCAACGTTTATTTATTTTTGGGACAGCGAGAGACAGAGCATGAACGGGGGAGGGGCAGAGAGAGAGGGAGACACAGAATCGGAAACAGGCTCCAGGCTCCGAGCCATCAGCCCAGAGCCTGACGCGGGGCTCGAACTCACGGACCGCGAGATCGTGACCTGGCTGAAGTCGGACGCTTAACCGACTGCGCCACCCAGGCGCCCCTACCATAGTTTTTAAAAAACATTTATTTATTGGGGCCCCTACCATAGTTTTTAAAAAACATTTATTTATTGGGGCCCCTACCATAGTTTTTAAAAAACATTTATTTATTGGGGCCCCTACCATAGTTTTTAAAAAACATTTATTTATTGGGGCCCCTACCATAGTTTTTAAAAAACATTTATTTATTGGGGCCCCTACCATAGTTTTTAAAAAACATTTATTTATTGGGGCGCCTGGGTGGCGCAGTCGGTTAAGCGTCCGACTTCAGCCAGGTCACGATCTCGCGGTCCGGGAGTTCGAGCCCCGCGTCAGGCTCTGGGCTGATGGCTCGGAGCCTGGAGCCTGTTTCCGATTCTGTGTCTCCCTCTCTCTCTGCCCCTCCCCCGTTCATGCTCTGTCTCTCGCTGTCCCAAAAATAAATAAACGTTGAAAAAAAAAAAAATTAAAAACTATGGTAAAAAAGCAGTCAGTCATGTTAGAGTAGGGAACTATTTGGGCATATTCATGGTTTGTACAATGTTCATGTTTTTGTCTGTGTTTAGACGTGATAATGGAGCGGTCTTTGTGTGGGGGCGGGGAGGGGAAGGGGAGGCGCCTTCATGATCAGAGTAGCATTGTCCTGTGTTAGTATTCTTTGAAGTTGTTTATGGTTGACAGGAGAATGCTACAACTTAGCTGTGAGTACCAGGCCAACCCCTAGCTGTTTTTCTTGCTTTCTTTCTTTTTTTCTTACAATAAAGGGATGCCCAGAGTTACAGGTATAATCTTTCTAAATGGAAACAGTGCACTAAATGAAGAGCTGTTTCCAAAATAAAGTCTTGATAGTTCAACTGCCTTAGCTACCAAATACAAGTATTAGTGGTGATTGTCAGTACTGATGCCACCACTACCCCCCACTGCCAAGAGTCACTTTTCTGGCTTATGGTGCCCGCCACACATACAGTCTGGTTCTCCTCTACCTGTTCTACTTTAGTTTTATGTTAGCTTCAAACCTTAAATTTCTAACAACAGAATCATTTGTTTAGACGTTTTATAGGTTGAGCCCTGTCAATTTCAAAGTAAATTTCAGGAGGTAAAAATCCTTAAGTTTTCTCACTCATTTAGCTATCTTAAAGATATCCATCAGTTCTGTGCTTAATTTAACATCTCTTCCGTCTACGTTCTGCTGATCTCGCAAAATGGATAATTGTAGAACCATTATTAAACGTAAATGTAAGAAATATTTCACACAAAGGACCATTTTCTTCCTCACTAATTTTTTTTTTCCTTTTGGTTTTCTGGTTGTTCACATTAACTGTTTTCTGTTATTAGTCCACTACCATCATCGTCAGTAGCAAAGCATTTTTGAAGGGGGTTAAGTGGCTGTCAAGTGCATTAGAGGGGATGGAGCCAGTTTGACAGCTGTTTCATCTTGATGCTTCGTGGAGTCAGAAGAACTGAACAAGCTGTGATACTGGGGCTAAGGTTAGGGAAGGAGACAGCAAACTATGTGATATTGGAATCATGCAGAAGGTTCTAGAGTCAGACCTGGGCTTGAAACCCAGTGTCCGTGTGAACTTGGCAAGTTTCTTCTGTCTCTGAACTTCAGTTTCTTACTTACTAAGTGGCAGAACTAATATCTCTACTCTGTAGAGTTATTGGAATTACATGAGAAATCGTATATACTGGGAGTAAGCCACGCCATAACGTGTGGGGAGAAGAATTATGAGAAAGAATGAACTCCACAGGTAAATTGCCAGTCAAGAAGTCATTTTATGTGACAAAAACCCTTATCCTATCAATTTAAGTGGTGCTTCATGGTCACATCAAAGATCGTGAGTCTCCAACTGGAAGGAAAATCCTACTTTGGTTTCCATGATTAGTTGTTGGTTTAGGAAGCCAAGATTAAATGTTACCCAAGAGAGTAAAGACTTTCAAATCCACATGGAGGCCTGGAGCGGGAAAGGAAGCACCCCCATACTGCCTTCAAACAGTTTTATTCTCTTGACATTTTTCTCCCTCTCTTCCTCCTGTTCTTCCTACTCCCCCACACCCTCAAGGCATCCTGTATGGGGCAATGGCTAGCAACTCAGGAACTCAAAACACAAAGTGGAAAACTTGTTCTCCATCATTGGGCTTGTGACCTAAAACTCTAAGCTGGCAATCAGGATCTCCATTTCTTTATTGATTATGATTAAGTCAGCTGAAACATCTCCAAGCTTGGAGCATGTCCTTCAGTTCAGATGTGTTCTCCTCGGAGAGACCTGCCTCCAAGTGGAAGCAGCCTTGACCCATTAATCCCCACCATATCCCCCTATAGTGTCTTGATCACAACACTTAGTAGCAGTTGGAGGGAACTTTTGTCTGTTGGTTTGGTTTTTAAATGCTTTGTATTTTACTAGAAGGTAAGTTCTGTGACGACAAGGATTCTAGCTGCCTTGTGTATTTGTTTCCTCAGTGCCTAGAACAGTATCTGGCCCTTAATAGATTCTCAGCAAATGTTTGTTGAATGAGCAGTTAAAGCCATGCTGAACAGTATATGCACATATTTGTTCTGAAAAAAATTTTTTTCTTTTCTCAAAATGGGAGCATGTGCTTGAACTTGGGTTTGAATGCCAGCTCTGCCACTTTGTAGTACGCCACTGGGCAAACTCCTTACCCACTCTGAGTTTCATTATTCTCAGTGTAGAATAGGATCAAATGAGAACAGTATGTACCTAATAGAAGGCATAACCCATAATACGTCCTTAATTGATACAGGATAATGGTTAAAAATGTACACTATACAGTCCAGTAAAGCTGTTTGCGAATCCTTGCTCTGCTGCTTACTGACTAGGTAACCTGTCAGGCTGTCTCCTCATCTATAAAATGGTGATAATAATTGTACCCACTTTGTATAATTGTGAGGGTTAAATGAGATGATTCATATAAAATACAAAATACTTGGGTGCCAGGTACATAGCAACCCCTAGAAATGATCATTGTTTTTGAAAATGTTGCTACCTCGTAGTTGCCGTATAGTGACTTATGTAGTAAGTATACTTTTATAATTAAACATTTAAAGTCCCTAATTAATGTCATGGGACAAAAAAAAGGAAATAAAAGGTCTACCTATTGAGAAGGAAGAAATAAAGCTGTCTTATTCACAAATGACATCATTATCTATGTAGAAAATTCAAAATAATTGACTGAAACACCTTTTGGAATTGATAAGCCATTATGGCAAGATTGCAGGATACATTAGTTAATTGCATTCCCCTATACCAATAATTAACAAGTGGAATTTGGAATTAAAAACACAGTGTAATGGGGCACCTGGGTGGCTTGGTTGGTTTAGCATCTGACTATTGATTTCAGCTCAGGTCGTGATCTCACAGTTTGTGAGTTTGAGCCCCACACTGGTCTCTGTGCTGACAGTGGAAAGCCTGCTTGCATTCTCTCTCTCTCCCTGTCTCTCTGCCCCTTGCCGCCCCCTCCCCCCAAATAAATAAACTTAAAAAAAAACACAGTGTCATTTACATTAGCACCCACAAAAAGGAAATGCTTAGGTAAAAATCTAACAAAGTATGTATAAGGTCTATATGAGGAAAACTATAAAACTCTGATGAAAGAAACCAAAGAACCAAATGAATGAGGTATTTCATGTCATGAGTAGGGAGACTCAGTGTTGTTAAGATGCCAGGTCTTCCCAACTTGATTTATAGATTCATTGTAATCCCAATCAGAATCTCAGCAAGTTATCTTTTGACTATGGACAAACTGAAGTTTAAATGGAGAGGCAAAAGTCTGGAATAGCCAATACCATATTGAAGGAGAACAGAGTTGGAGAACTGACACTACCCAACGTCAAGACTTACTAGAAGCTACAGAAATCAAGACAGTACGTTATTTGCAAAAGAACAAATAAGTCAGTGGAGCCCAGAACTAGACCCACGTAAATACAGTCAAGTGATATCTGACAAAGGCACAAAGGCAATACAATGGAGCAAAATAGTCTTTTCAACAAATGGTGCTGGGACAACTGGACATCCACATGCCAAAGGGGAAAATAATGAATCTAGACCTAGATCTTACATCCTTCACAGACAGGAACTCAAAATGGATAGTAGATCTAAATGTAAAACAACAAAACTCTTAGAAGCTAGCATAAGAGAAAACCAAGATGACCTTGGGTGTATGGTGATAAACTTTTAGATACAACATCAAAGGCACAGTCCATGAAAGATATAATCGATAAGCTCAAAGTCATTAAAATTGAAAAATTTTGTTCTACAAAAGCCCACACCTAGAGAATGAGAAGACAAGCCACAGACTGGGAAAAACTATTTGCAAAAGATATCTGATAAAGGACTCTTACACAAAACAATATAGTGAGCTTTAAAAAGTCAACAATAAGATGATGAAAAACTCAATTGAAACATGGGCAAAGACATGAACAGACACCTCACCAAAGAAGATATACAGCTGGCAAGTAAGCGTATAAAAAGGATGTTCATCAACATCATGTCATTAGGGAATTGAAAATAAAAAAAAAAAAATGCTATACCTCTCCACACCTATGAAAATGGCCAGAATAAAACACTAAGGACATCAAATGTTGATGAGGCTGTGGAGCAACAGGAACTCTCATTCATTGCTGGTGGGAATGCAAAATGGTGTGGCCACTTTGGAAGACAGTTGAACGTTTCTTATAAAAATAAAGACAGTCTTAATATTCAATTTAGCAGTTGCACTTCTTGCTGCTTACTCCAGTGAGTTGAAAACCTATGTCCTCACATACACTTATATGTGAATGTTTATAGCAGGTTTATTTATAATTGTCAAAACTTGGAAGCAATCAACATGTCCTTCAGTAAGTGAATAGACAAACCATGGTACACGAACCAAGAGTTAAATATTACTCAACCCTAAAAAGAAATGAGCTATCAAGCCATGAAAAGACATAGGGGAACCTTAAATATATACTACTAAGTGAAAGAAACCAATCTGAACACTATATACTATATAATTCTAACTATGTGACATTTGGAAAAAGCATAACTTATGGAAATGGTAGAAAGATAAGTGGTTACCAGGGGGAAGGGGGAAGGGAGGGATGAATGGGTAGAGCACAGAGGATATTTAGGGCAGTGAAACAACTCTGTATGATGCTATCACGGTGGATACATTATTTGTTTGGCAAAAGCCCACAGAATACACAACACCAAGAGTGAACCCTAATGTAATCTATGGACTTTGGATGATGATGATGATGATGATGATGATGATGATGATGTGTCGGTGTCATTTCATTGCTTTATGCAAGATGCCACACTCTGGTGTGGGATTTTAATAGTGGCTGCGGGCATGTGAGGGTAGGGGTGTATGTGGGAAATTTTTTTACCTTCTTCTCAATTTTCCCGTCAACCTATAACTGCTCTTAAACATATCACCAATAACAAATTACAAATAAATCATTATGCAATCATCATACATTTATAATCTCCTTTCTTTCCTTCTTTTTTTTTCCTCATTCTTCTTTCACTTCTACCCTCACATCCTCCAATTTTTCCAATGTCCCTTTATTGCTTTGCTAAAGAAAAAAGAAGGAAGAAAAATGGATGGATGGATGGATTTGACATCATTACACGTTTTTCTTAAGAGTATGAGGTTAATCTGTTAAAAGAAAGGTAATCATCCTCTAAACAAATAATATTTTTCATACGTATTTTATCCACTTTTAAGCAAATGATAATTTATATTCCATTAAGATTGGCTCATGCCTTACTCTGAAACTTTAAAGTCACTATTTTGTCTCTTTACCAAGCACCATTTTTCTTCACTCTTTCTTTCCAAACTCAGATGTCTGTGTATATGATCAGTGCTTCTCAGAGTCTGCAAAGTAATGAGGTGCCTATCCAGTGGACAGCCTTCACAAATTAAAACATTTCAACACAGAAACCAAGAAGGAAATCTCTTGTAATTGGATAAAATAAGGTTAAAGGCCACTTGGAATACTGATGTAATTGACAAATAGTTGCAAAGATCCTTTCCCCCTATAATTTTCATATATTACTACAAAGACTTTTTCACATTGATATTAGGTTCAGAAGACCTTTGTGCTCTTCTCTCTTGTAGTATCACTTGGGATATTTTAGGTGACCTATTATTACATTTAATTACAGAGTATAATTTGTAAAGACTTTTTCCTTCAAGTGTCACTTTAAAAAAGTCTCAATAGAGGTTGCCCTTTCCTATACCTCTTAACTTTCCACTGTACTAAAACTAAATGCCCCTTCATTCTGTCAACTTAATGTGAAGATCTAGAAGGACTTGAGCACATTCATTTTAGCATCAAAATGTGTCTAGAATTTCCCATGGGAAAGGAGAAAACATCTTTATTGAAGGACATCGCCCCAGATCTCCTTGGTAATCTTCTTTGGCAATTCTTTCCAACCCATTCTGGTTCAAAAGAGGAATTAGGTTTACCTAAGAATATAGTGTTTGTTAATATCAGGTGTTAAAAGAATTCTTAGTATCCAAGAATGTAATCCTGGTACATTTGCACATTTCTGCTCCTCCAGGGTTTATGCAAACTATCTTCAACTTTACAAACATTGATGCATTAAAGAAACTTTGAGATATCATGACATAGATATTAATGGTCTATTCTACCTCCTGTTTTCACTTTATTTCTTATGACAATATTTATGAAACCTCAGAAAGAATAATGTAATGAACCCCTGTGTGCCCTCCCATATCATTCAACTTCAACATTTCATTAGCATGTGTCCAGTTTTGTTTCATTTCTACCCTTAGGCATGGCATTACACACAATTTAAAGCAAATACCACACATTATATATTTTAACCATAAATATTTTAGGATGTACCTCTTAAAAAGCAAGATACTCAGGGTGCCTGGGTAACTCAGTCGGTTGAGCATCTGACTCTGGCTTTTGGCACAGGTCATGATCCCAGGGTCTGGGGATCGAGCCCTATGTTGGGCTCCATGCTGATTGTAGAGCCTGTTTTGGATTCTGTTTCTCCCCCTCTGCCCCTCTCTCCCACAAGCACATTGTCTCTTTCTAAAATAAGTACTTAAAGGGGCACCTGGGTGGCTCAGTTGGTTGAGCGTCCGAACTTTCATTCGGGTCATGATCTCACAGCTCGTGGGTTCGAGGCCCCCATCAGGCTCTGTGCTGGTAGCTCAGAGCCTGGAGCCTGCTTCGGATTCTGTGTCTCCCTCTCTCTCTACCCCTCCCCCACTCATGCTATGTCTCTAAAAAATGAATAAACCTTAAAAAAATTTTTTTTTAAATAGGTACTTAAAAAATCAAGGCACTCTGTTTTTAAAAATAAAATCATTATCATCACACATACACCCTAAAAATTAGCTAATCTTTCAAAATAAATAACCAGTCATTGTTCAAGCCACATCAGTCTTTTTTTTTTTCTCTTCAGTAGATGAATCAGGACCCAAATTATATCCATACGTGATATTGGTTGATATACCTCTAAAGTGTATAATAATCTACAGGTTTCCCTTCCCTCTTCTTTTTCTCACCATCTGTTTTTGATGAAGCCATACCATGTATCCATTAAATTCCTACATTTTGGGTTTTGCTAATGGCATCCTCGTGGTGTCATTCACCATGCTCCTCTAAACCTGCATTTTCTGAAAACCAGTAGTTATATTGAGAGGCTTGATCTAGTTCAGGTTTGATTTGGTGGGGGACAAGAACACTATATAAGTGGTGCTGTTCTGCCCATCTCAGAGGAAGCATGTCTAGTGGTCACTTGTAATCTTTGGTCTTTATGAAAGCAGTGCACTGACAGTGACAGTCATTGCCTGTGAATCAGCATGGCTTGTCACTCAGTTGAATGAGACCTGGGGGTGGTAATGAAACTTGTATGGATGCCCAAGACCTGGACACCAAGCTTAACAGTGAAATCTGGTATTAAATATATTTGTGAATTTTACATTTCTACATACAACTCATGGTATCGAAATAGTGGTGTTTTTTGTTTTTGTTTTTGTTTTTTTTACCACTTCACTAATCTGGCGTTTGGAAACAAGTAGTTGGGGTTCTCCAGAGAAACAGAGCCTGTAGGGTATGTGTGTGTGTCTGTGTGAAGAGATTTATTATATGGAATTGGCTTATACAATAATGGAGCCTGAGAAGTCCCATGATCTGCATCATGGTAGAGACTGGGGACAGCCAGTGGTATGGTTCCAGTCTGAGCCTGAGGGCCTCAGAGCCCTGAGAGCTGCTGGTCTAAATTCTGTTCTGAGAGCCAGTAGTCTTGAGACCCAGGAAGTGCTGATCTTTCCATTCATGGCCACCGGCAAGAAAAGACCAGTGTCCCAGCTCAGTGCAGCGAGGCAGGAGATCCCTTGAACTCATGGAAGGCTCAGTTTTCTTGGTTCTGTGCAGGCTTTCAGCTGATTGACCAATGCCACCCACATTAGGGAGGACAGTCTGCTCAGATCGTACTCAAATTGTACTCAGTCTGTGTACTCAAATGTTACTCCCACCCCAAAACACCTTCACGAACAAACCAAAATGTTTGGCCAAATATCCGGGCACCCCATGACCCAGTCAAGTTGATGCATAAGGTTAACTGTGACAGAAGCCATTCTGTTCACCCCAGATGCAGCTGCAATGGTAATTTTTCCATTTGTTGGGCTTTTGATATTCTAATATCAGCCGCAACTACAGTCCCACCTCATGTGCTGTCCTAGCAGTAAATCAGTAACATCTGTCATCTCTCCAGGCCCCTTGCTCATTTACAAGGTGTTTGGGGCTTGACAAATACCTAACAGAGATTCTCCAACTCTTTCCTGTTTATAGAAATAGCATCCGATGAAAGTAACGCAGCACAGCTCGAGATGGCAGGCTTAAGAGCTGTGCATGCTCTGTTCGTGGAGGTCAGCATACCACATTTTTCATTTCCCTGGTTTCTTTTAGAAGCAAAATGAAATGAAGCCTGAACATTGCAGTGTTAAACAGCTGGAGGGTTGTTCCTGCTCTCCTCCTAGATACAGCGCGGCATCGCTATTTGTTTTCTTTTATTAAATGTCTCATTGCCTCTGAAACAGAAGTAGAAATCACAAGTGGCATGGACCAAAGGAGCCTGCAGCCTAAGCTTACTTCTCTGTCGCCCATACCTGGAAGTAACTTGCCTGCTCGTTCGAGACAGATGTCAGCTTCAGGTTGCTACTGACCTTATTGTTTACTCTGCTTAATTAAATACCATTTTAATATTTTCTCATCTGCCTCCCTTACAGCTCACATTCATGCTGCGGCACAACACGGGTGAGAAGGAAAGGTCTTTTAAGCCAGAGCACTTAAT
Organism: Lynx rufus; assembly: GCF_022079265.1. NCBI lineage: Eukaryota > Metazoa > Chordata > Mammalia > Carnivora > Felidae > Lynx > Lynx rufus. The sequence goes on along the minus strand of NW_025814896.1, from coordinate 41,760,524 downwards.
TAGCTTCCAGGCCCCAGGGGGAAGCATTGCATAGAAATACAGCTAAAAGTAGGGAAAAGGGTAGCCATACCTGAGATGCAGCAGTTGATGGTTGAGAAAACGCTGACCACCTTCTGATGATGCCCATGTTATTAAAATTGTTTTGGGGGTGCTGGGTGTCTCAGTCAGTTAAGGGTCTGACTTTGGCTCAGGTCACGATCTCATGGTTCATAGGTTTGAGCCTCACCATGGGATCTGTGCTGACAGCTCAGAGCCTGGAGCCTGCTTTGGATCCTGTCTCCCACTTTCTCTGCCCCTTCCCTGCTCGTCCTCTGTCTCTCCCTATGTCTCAAAAATAAATAAACACTAAAAAAAAATGTTTTTGATTGTTTTGGAATCAGTGACCATTTTGAATCCCGTATATGATGGTGACATGTTTGTATCATCAATTTCTGCTAGTATCCCTGCTTATTGGCTTATGCTTGCTCATGTCTGCCAGAGGCTACTAATTTTTCTCTTCCCCCTTGGTGTAAATCAAAGAATGGCCCCAACCCCCACCCGTAAGGTTCTTAGTCCCTTCCAGGCACTGTCAGGTGACCATTTAGTGCCCCCTGACTGTATTGTTTTACATGCAGTAACAATCTTGTTAAGACTCATTGGAGGAGGAAATTCCTCATACATTAAGATATTATTATAAAATAAAATGTGGTATAAGATATAGTTAATAGATTTAATTATAGATTATATTATACAGGTATAGGCATAGCTATAAATATAGTTATATAGGTATAATCTAGAAATAGATTATAGATGTATATGGAGATGTCAATAGATATAATTCAGTATTGTGTATAGATACATGGAAGTATTCATATAAAATAAAAATCTGTTCTTGTTGTAAAAACATGCAACACAGGAGTTCCTGGAAATGACGGCAGCATGGCCCAGTTCCCTTAGTGCTGGCCGCCATTCCAGCTTGCTCCTGGGGCGATGCCACAGTCCAGCCCAGTGGATGTTAGCTAAGATATGGGGCAGGCTGGGAGCTAATTTGTAGCTGTTTATCTTCTGAATGCTCTGGAATCATTCTGACCATGAACTGACTTAGGCCCAGTGCATGAGCCACAGTCACCTCAGTCTTATCACCTAAGGTTGCAATAAAACTTGCATTTTAAATTCTTTAAAAATGCTTGTTCATCCCTAAGAAGATAACGAGTAAGGTTTCTGTGAATCAAAAAGTCCTCATCAGAAAACCAAAAATGCTGAAGACTAAGAAAAATGCTGGGGAGGGAAGAAGGCTGCTGGAGCCAAGAGCAAAGACGACCCCCACCCAACCCCACCCCCATCACCCTGGCTGGCTTCCCAAGCTGGTTAGCAGGGAGCACTAAGCAAAGGACTCTCTCTTCACATCTAAAGCTGGGATCCCCCTTAATCACCACCAACCCCAGCCCCATCCTGTAGCAAACACATGCTGTGTGCTGCTCTGTGACCCTTTGACTTTCCCATGGTTCTGGCCACAGCCCTGGAGAAAAGCCGTACTATGTGCTACAGCGCCCCAGGGCTCGCTCGCTCTCTCCCTCTCTCCCTCAGGCTGCAGCCTAGTGGTTAGAGGGAAGTGAGGCCTGCCTCAAACAGTAAGAGACGAAGTATGGATAAATGTGCCTGCCTCCCGTCATTACAGATGACTCAGAAGCACAGTCTACATGTCTCTCGAAGGGTCCCCAGCAGGACCAAGTGCTGCCCTGGACAGTAACCTGTGCATCGACAGCCCTCTACTGGCCACCTCCTTTTCCCACTCTGACTTTCCCGCCCCTTTACCTCTGCATCCAAGATCATCTGTATATAATCTCCCTCTGTCTCTGCTTTCACAGGGTCTCAAATAGAGGCATTTGCCCAGAGGTCATTGCTCTTACAGTTGGGCATATATCCCTTCTGACCATTTTTCCAATGAGAGAGAGATTTTAAAACTTTTTTTTTTTTTAAATCAGTGCCAATTATGGGTATGCTCAAATAGTTGTACTAGGCTTTCCTGGAAAGCAGTTTTCTGCATCCTGGGCATTCCATTCCCCTTTCCCTAGCAGCAACCTTTGCGATACCTTTTGGCATTTTCTTACAAACTAAAATTGCATTTGTGTATTGCTTCCTTTTTTTTTTTTTTTTAATTTTGAAAGTTTATCTTGAGAGAGACAGCGCGAGTGGGGGAGGGGCAGAGACAGAGAGAGGGAGGCAGAGAATCCCAAGCAGGCTTTTGCATCATCAGCGTGGAGCCCGACGTGGGGCTTGAACCCATGAACTATGAGATCGAGACCTAAGCTGAAACAAAGAGTTGGACACTTAACCGACTGAGCTCCCCAGGTGCCCCACCATTTTGATTTTTGGTCCTCTGTATGTGACGTAATACTTCTCTGACCCTTACAAAAGCTCTGTCTGTACCCAGGGTTCTGAGCTTTCCTGGTTCTACTTTGGTGAACAGCCCCTCAGTTCTGCTGGTTGTTCCATGTACATTCTCTCTCTTGTGTCCTTTATTTCTTTTTAGGAGATTTGTGTGATGATTTCCTCCTGTCAGGGTTTTTCCTCTTATTTCTTTCTGGAATACCATTTGTTTGTGTTGATCCCCTGGTCTTGTCCTCCTTGAATTTTCCTGTCTCTTATATTTGCCATTTCTTTCTGTCTCTTTCTCCTCCCCCCTCCCTCCTTCAGTCGGTCCTTCTCCGCAAAGTGTTTGCGAAGCACTGCACAACGCGATCTTTTTCATTCTTCCTGACCTTGTTTTAACATTGTGCTTATTACTTTTGCACCTTCTCATGCTGTTACAAGCCTGAAGGCCTAGCTTCTTCCTGAAATGATCAATTATATTTATTTCCATTGACATCTGTATAGCTCCTTGTCATACATTCCTTTTGTTGCAATAGCCCAGAAGACATACACAGAATTCTTCTTGTGTGTCTGTTTATTTTAAGAACCAATTTCTCTTGGGACGCCTGGGTGGCTCAGTCGGTTAAGCGGCTGATTCTTGACTTCACCTCAGGTCATCATCTCACAGTTGGTGAGTTCAAGCTCCCAAGTGTGGCTCTGCACTGAATCCCAATCCCTGCTTGGGATTCTCTCTCTCTCTCTCTCTCTCTCTCTCTCTCTCTCTCTCTCTCTCTCTCCCCCCCCTCCCTCCCCCCACTCGCTCATTCTTTCTCAAAATAAATTGAAAAAATAAAACTTTAAAAAAAGAACCACTTTGTCCAGTCTCTGCTAGTTCTTAGCTCACTGTTTATATCAACATCTGGCAGTCACCCTTTCTTTTTTATAAATTTGAATTAGGCTTTCTTGAAGATGCTTCGATTCCTTTCACTCCATTTATTTAGATTTGTTTTCCAAGTAAATTGTGCTTTTATTAAAGGTGCTCACTGTGGCCTTTGCCAGTGAACTTCTGTACTGTCCTTTGTTGCTTCTGAAACTGTATCTTTATTTTAGAATTCAGGTAGTTGTTTTTTTTTTTTTTCCCCTTGGATGATCCCCTTTTTTTTTCTGTGTGTGTTGCTTATATTTCATAACAGTAATGAATCATAGCACATGTTGCAGTCCTTTGAGATGATACTTGGGAGAAAGAAACGGGTAAGAACATCAGTTTGTCCCAATTTCACTCAACATTTTGTCTTTATTGTTTGCCTGTGTAAAGCTCCCGTCCATTTTTAGATAGGCTTATTTCTGTTCCCAGGAATTCACTGCAATGCGGTTACATTTACATATATAATATTCATTCCAGGCAACCAAAAAAAAAAAAAAAGAAAAGAAAAATTAACACTTGGCCTAATTTGTTTCCTAATTGAGATCACCTGTTTCATAGTATTTATAAGTAAAATTGAGAAACTGGTACGAAAATCAAGAAAGCATTTGCTAATCAGAGTTGAAAATGGCAGTAAATGAAGCCATCACCCTTTCCTCGGTGGATTTTTTAGCCTGCTGGAAACAAAGCCTCAGTGGATTCTGGAGCTTTTATTTCCGAGCTCTGTGGATAAAGTGCTATGAGCAGCAAGATAACCATCTGCCCTAACTATCTCCGTAGGCTGGGGTATTTATGCATTTTGGTGTCTGTTTGCTGCTGATTCACCTTCTCTTTGCCACTTCTGCTGCTTATTTATCTTCTAGTCCCCAACATTACATTTATATGCAATTTCTTACTCGAAAGACTCTGGGAAATCCAAGTCATAGCTCAGTCAGTACAAACTGACATTTCTTACTTTGGAAGGCAGTTTCCTTGTGACAGAAACTGGATGTCAAATTAGCCCAAATTAGCCCATTATTTCTTAGATTTAATGGCCCCATCGTTTTCTCTGCTATCCTCCAGCTGGTGTGATTTCCCTTTCATCTGTACGATCTTCTTTCCACATTTTGCCAGGACTCTGTTTTAACTTGTACCACACTGCTTTCAGTGCCTCTCAGCTGAGAACAATCTCGAGTGCTGAAAGTTGTGACAGCTGAAAGACTGTTGCTCCCACAGGCTCAGGTTCATTGTGGGGAACAGAGCCAGACACGAGTATCCAAGGAAGCACGTGCTTCATCCCCTGCCCAACGGGCAACCTTTCCAACTTCTCTTCTGCAGCAACTTTTCAGATTTGGACAGAGGCCAAGGACAGTTTGAAGAGTTTCTAAAGTTTGGCTTTGAAGCGTAAGTTAAGATTTGATAGACTCCTTCTCTACAGTAATTTAGTAAACTTCCTTTGTTCAGAAGAGAGAAGATACTATAAATCCGTGAAATTTTGCTGCAAGGGAAGATCTGAAAGAGAGAAAACCCAGGCTTCTCATTGTTCAGCAGGATTTATTAACATTTAATATTAACCTAACATTCATTGCATCAGGCACCTAATAGACCGTGTCTTTTATGAGCAAAGTGCTGTGCAGGAGGTGCATGTTTTCAATGTATATATTTTTCAACTTAGATACTTAATTGTGTGGGTGATATCTGTTTGGTGAAGGAATTATTAAAAATCTACACCTACCCCATCCTTTTTTAGAATTAGAGATGTTATATGAGAGAAGGTTTGGTCTGGCTTTTCTCCCTGCCTCCAGCCTCCCCGACATAGTCAAGCCTCCATCATTGTCCCCAGTGAAAGGGATCACCGGTGTGGATAATCCAAATCCTCAGCTAATCCTCTCCGTGGGGTGGGGTCACAGGCCCACCGCTCAGGGCCACAGGCCTAATCACACCTAGGGCATGACCATGGCTCCCTCCTGGGACGTAGGGCAGTGGGCGGACACTGAGGAATAACTCCCAAGGCAGGGAGATATTCTGAAGGCAAATAGCCTCACAGGGATCATCAGGAGCCCCTCGTCCAGAGAACAAAAAAGGGGCAGTGGGTCTTCCCTCCTAGTCTCAAGAGCTGACCCTCTTGCCCTGGAATTCAGAGACTCATTGGTATTCAGGGATGGCCCAGTACAAGGCCAGCCTGAGGAAACTTGCCATCAATACAGAAGTGACCTCAGGTCAGACATAAAAGGGGGGGATGGTCCTGCTCAACCACAGGCACGGATGGTAGAGAGGAGCAAGATGGTCACGTGGGGGGTCCCTGAAGCGTCACACCGTGTCCCGGTGCTTGGGCTTCTACTAAGAGGGAGACTTTGGGATGCCAGTAATGAATGCGCAACTACTTCTTGATTCTTAAGCTTTTGGGGACCTTTGAATTTGAGGTTTCTTTGAATTTGAGTTATAATATAATATATATATATATTATATATATTATAGCCAAGAGGTACCACACAATGAGATTCTCATTTGAAAGTCTGTCAGTCACATTGGCCATTTGGAGCAGTCATCCCCCTCAAAATGTCAAGAACCTCTTTGAAAATGTAGATGGTGCAAGAAGGAATCGTGAGCTGAGAAACAAAGAATAGTTCTTTCTTTCCCCAGATAGTATTTTTCAGAATCTCAGTATCCAAACTATATCTTAAAATGAGCTTTGGGGGCATAGTTAATTTACCTGGTGTAGCCCATATTTTTAAACACATGAACATGATTCCCCATTTTGAGAAACACATTAACTCTTTCTTACTTTAAAGCAAGTTTTGAAATAAAGGGTCTGCCAGCATCTGATATGAGGTGACTTTGGAAAAAAACCATTCCAGACTGTTGTCTTCCATTTTCCTTTGAAGGGGAAAACATTAAAGCATTAAATACTAACACATTTTAAGCCCACGTGCCCTGAAACATCTAAAAGAGGAGAAAATGATTATATTTGCAGATTAACTCTGCAAGGACAAAGCTGTGTAGATAATAATGTCACCTACTTAATAAATGCATGCTGTGACTTGGGCCCTGCCCCTAGCACCTGACAGTCCTCTCATTTCATCTTCTGATTTAAAAAGCATTATAATCAGATGAGGAAAGTGAGGTGCAGGAGAGTTTCACGACTTAATCTAGACCCCAGCATGGTAATGCCCCCCGTGCCCAACGTGCTGGCTGCTGTGTGACTGGGTGCCCAGGACGTGGCTCACAGTGCAAGGGTAGGACTCCAGCAGTCGTGTGGTCCACATGGCCAGGTCCTTTTCCGCCCTCCCCGCCTGGATGCAGAGACAGTTGCTGTGTGTGGGACCCTTACCAATCTCTTAACCTAGATCCAGTAAACAAAAGTCAAAGAACCAGAGCGAGCCCTGGAAACTGCGCTTCTCCACAGTGTCTGTCCTGCCGTATTTTGCTTCAGCCGAATGAGGTTGAGAGGGGGGCCTGTCAGACTGCCTGGAAGCGGGTTTGCCTGCTCCCTTACAGCTAACATGCCATTGCTCACAGCTCAAGATGCAGCCTCAGCTAGTTGCTCTCTTCCCTTCATGAGCCGAAAAGATGGGCCTGATACCGACTTGGGTTCTAGAGAAAAGCTCAACCGACTTCATAGCCTGAGCTGATAGATTTGGGGCTTTCTAATGTGGCCTGTTTGTCTGGGGGGGGGGTCTCCCCCCAAGCTTGCTGGTCTACCAGGCCGGGTGGTCGAGATCATTGAAGCTCGCTTCTTACCCTAAGCAGGAACGCCAACCTGTAAAAACTGAATATCACATGACTTTAAATGCACATTCCTTATAAAATGTTTAAAGCTCACTGGATTTTATTAGAATATGTGAACCAGACTGAGTATATTAAATTTATGAGTCCAATTGATGCAGTACCATAATAATTCAATACAATATGCTTATGTCATTAAGCTCATAAAGAAGATTCTCTGAATAGCTGTAATGAATAGTTCCAATTCTGTAATCACAGACTAACATTTTCACCCTGATGAATTTTAACTGGGAGCTCTCAGAATTCTCTATAAAATCAAGAAATAAATGCCATATTTCAAATGATGACTACTTATTTCAAGTATTTACTTTAAAACCTAGGATGGATAGAAAAGAAGTACCTGCTAAGATAGAATTATTCATTAGAAATACTAAAAAGGTTGGAAAAGGTTAGTAGCACGGACTGTGATGTATGGCTAGTCATAAATTATAAATAAAAACCAATGAGACTTTTCTATTCTGCTTTGACTAATTTCATTGACTCTCTCATCCCTTACCTTCTTCCCACGCATATGTATTGTGATTATCTATCACCACGTAATAAACTACCCCAAAACTTAACTTCCTTAAAGCAGCCACCACTTTATTGCTTGTGATGCTGTGGTTCTGGAATTTGGGCAGGGCTTGGCCAAGTGGTTCATCTTTTCCAAATGTCAGGTATCATGTCAGGCCACTTACATGGCTGTATTCTGATCATGGTTCCACTGAGGACCGGGCTCAGATGGGGCACCGAAGCCTGCAAGGTGACTCCTTCACTGTCAGCTTTACTTCCAGTGTTTTCTCTTGGAAAACAGAAGGCCTGGCAGGATCCATGGATCAGAGAGAAGAGATGCTGTTGGAGCACAGTGAAGAAGCTGCAACATGAGGACCATTGGAGAGCCAATCCAGTGAGCAGTACATTCCAGAAGTGTGTCCCCCGCGTAAATGAACCCCACATAGTGTGTGGTCCAGCCATGCTGGACTCTTGGTGGGACCCCAAACTGTTCATTGTCAACATGAGGCTTTGCACATCCCCCGCCCCTCTCCACCCACCCCCCCTCCCCCCACTGCCGGGAATAGGCTTCTACAGTATCTTCCACGAGTATCTCTACCTGTCTGATTCTTACTCATCCTTCAGCTCTTGGCAGAAATGTCACCAGTTCCCAGGACTAGGCTGGATGCCTTTTCTATGTACTCCAAAATCATCTCATTCCATATTTTAATCAGAGCTTTACTTGTCCCAAGTCCCTGGAATGCCTGCATGTGACTCAAGATGAGAACTGACCTTATTCACTACTGACTCCTCAGCAGCATGACATATAGAAAGCTCTCAGTAAATATTTGTTGGGTGCATGAATGAAGTCTCAAGAGGAGCCGACAAAGAACAAACCTTGATCCAGTCCTCAGAAGACAAGTAGGATTTAGATGAAGGATTCTGGACAATGAGGAGATGGTGCTGGGCGGCCCAGGCTCCTTTTCAGCACAGGCTCAGTGTCTGTTTTAGTCAACGTTGGACACCCAGTGCTTGGCACGCTGCTCCACGTAGGGCAGGTGTGTGGTAACTGTGGTGGATGGATGAGTTGCTTGAATTAAACCATCCTAATTTCATCAGAGTGTAGAGGACATTTAGGACCATGTCAGGAAAGGAACCCAGCATTTTTGATCCAGTGGAGACAAATTTTAGGATCCCTAAAATAGCCAGAGAAAGGTGTCGACTAGAATTTATGAGAGTTTAGAACTGGGAAGACTTGAGTGAGTGAATATTGACCCCACTGGTAGGGGGTTGATTCATGATCCATGGCCAGTGGTGACCAGACCTCTCATGTCTAGAAATATCCCAGCATGTCTCCATCCCCGCTTGATTGGTCTTTGGAACCCATCAGTCAAGGATGAATTTTCCAAGTGCTACAAGGTAAATGAAACCTCTAAGTCTTATTAGACTGATCGTTATCTTTAAGCTGCCCTGGCTAATGGCTTCTGGAAATGAATTCCAGCGAACTGTCTTCCCTGTTAATATGTCACAGTGGAAAGGTGGCTAAGGCCCTACTACATTTTTAAAGTACGTTTTAATAATTTCAATAACTTTAAATTACATTACAAATTTATGTTAAAATTTTGTGAGATGAAGGGGCTCCACAACAATGAGATGGCTGGGGAAATCATGAGAGTGGCACAGCTGGGTGGTGCATGCCTGTGAAATGAGCAGCAGACTACACTTACAGTCATGAGTCCTGTTAAAGCAAGCTTTTTAGTAACCTAAAATAGTCATGACTTTATCCCCCTGAGCATTAAAGCAAAAGGAAGGGAGCCAAAAAATAAGGTAAGATCTTTGAAACGCTTCTGAAGCCCTCTTATTCCCACGTGTTCTCTATGCGTGCGTGTGTGTGCACATGCGCACACACACACACACACACTCACACACAGTAAATTCTGAGAGTCTGCATGGTATGGAGATCCCTAAAGAGAAGGGCTGTGTTTACATGCACATTTACTCATTACCTTTCAGGCTTAAGGGATTGCACCTTGTAAGTGACATTAAGCCATCTGACTTTCTCCTGAATTTAAAGACCAAGTTGTTTGTCAGCTTCTATAGTCTGTTGACATTGGCTAAGCCACTGCCTCTTGGGATCTCAGTTTCCTCATCTGTAAACAGGATTCACATACCTGTCCTCCTCCACCTCAGCATGTCTTAGGGGTCATGGGAGCTCATGAACTGGTAAGTGTTTTGTACAAAGTGCCTGAAGATCCAAATCCAGCATCCAGGCCTTCCACATTCTCCTTCAAGTCCTGCTGTTCCCCACACAGAGCCCTGCACATGCTAGCCTTACTTACTCCCTTGTTCACACAGTTTGCTGAGTTTGGATACCACTCCGTCTTCCCTCCTTTCCAGATCCCAGACCTGAAAGGAAATGGCTGCAAGATGAGAAGGGCCACACTATCGAACTCCCTGCTGATCATGCAGGTTTTTGCCTGGAAGGACTATGGAGCATATGGTCGGTCCCAATGACCAGACTAACGTTTCATCCAGAAACTCCAGAATTGAAAAGAACAAGCCAGCAGAGGCCATCGTAAGGCCAGCTTTTAGCTAGGTTGTTGCGGTAACTTAAGTACTTTTCCTTTCAGCTAGAGCAGAGCCTAAAATTATATTGTAAGGCACATATGAATCATGTTAACAAAATGACCTTCATCAAGAATGAAATAAAAATGAAAATAGCATGTAGCAGCACATTATATTTTCAATTTTTTTCCTCATGCAATGTATCGATTGAGGTACCAGGCTAAAGCTCTAAAATAATTGACTAAATTCTTGCTGAATTACCCTGTATTGCTGTAGGGAGTGTGCTTCACCTTTCAGAACTCATTAACACAGCCAGTAGACCATATTAGCCTGTGTTTTGGTTCAAAAGATTAATAATATTTAGTTGTTGTATTTTGAAATGGTGTTGGAATTTTGAAGATTGGCCTGCGTGTATATATCAGGCTTTGGGCAGGAGCTTTCCAGGTAAATACTTGGCCGGGGATGTACCACTAGGATGCACGGACCCATCAAAAATGTTAGTCACTAAAGCCTCCTAGGAGTGAGAGAAGGGTGACTTGGGCAGATCTTGATGTGACTACAGACTACACCCCCCACAGCCCAGGGGCTTGGATGTGGTATATGTGGAAGGTTTCCTCTGATCTTGACTGGCACCTACTACCTGCCAGTGCTCAGAGTTAATGTCCGTTAACTTGTTTGCAAACAGTAGAAAATCACTGGGGCCACATTGTAAGCAAATGGACTTCTCCACTCCCAGGCTTGGGAATGGCCCGACCAAAGTCTCTCCTGGAGCTGCCCCTCTGTGAGAGAGGTCCCTGAATTTCTTACACTCTTATAAATGCTCTATGGCAGTGGCTGTGAAGTCAATAAGAGATCGATTCCAGCAGATTCCAAGTGGTATCTCCAGTAGCTCTTTGGCAGTGAGGTGCCCATCCCAGAATATGAATGGGAAAAACTCACCAGCCCTCTGCCATAAGTCAGCTAGATAACCAACCCCCAAAGAAGGGAAAGCTGTTTTTTCAGAAGGGAATCTGAGTGCTATTAGGGAAGGGAAAAGGAAGCAGGACAGTCAAAACATGGCCAGTGCTCACCAAGGCTCTGTAAGGAAGATATCAGAGCATGAACAGAGTTACATTGGACTCTGTGGAGAAGAGTATAAGGCTCACAGCTAGAGGTCTTTTTCTCATGTTTGTATGGAACATTAACTCTAGAGAACCCAGAGGCCCCCTGTCTCTGTGAGAGCAGCCTCAGGCCTGGAAAAGGCAGCATATCTGGCTCAGTGTAGACAACCTTGCCTGGTGAGAGACAACAGTGCTCAGGACATGGGAGGCCCAACAGGATAAAACGGGGATGGTAGACGCTGGACAGCAGGCTGGTGATTGAGACCCAGCCTCTAGGGCTGAAAGATGTGGGTATGGATCTGGTATTCCCACCTCTGTGCTTCATGACCTTTGGGGCATTACTTAAGCCTCTTGGTCCTCAGTTTCTTCATCTGGCAGATGGGTCCCATGCAGTGTCCCTACTTCATAAATAGCTATTTCATAAATAGCTCTTGTGGTAAGGAAATGAGATATACCATGAAAAGTTCTCACTGTGCCTAGAACATTACATGCCCTTGATAACTGGCCTCTTCGTGAGAGCAACAAGATGGGAGCTGGTCAGACTGTTGTGTGTACGTGGGAGACAATCCTCAGGAAATAGAGTGGCCTTGGCAGGTATGAGTTGACCACTTTCCTTTGGAAAGGAGAGGTCAGGAGCCTGATGTAGGTGTCTCGAACAACCTGTGTGTCCTCGTCTTTCCTGTGTTCTTTCGGCCTTCTCTTGAAAAGCTCCTGGTCCCCTCAGGATTTTGTCTTATTTGGAGGTGGAGATTAAAAGCACATGCCTATTTAACATTTCCATTTGGAACACACCCATGGGGTGGTCTCTCCCAGTTTCGTCTACGCCTGCTCATTGCCTTTGCATGGATTGACTTTAAAAAATAATAAGAGGGGTACCTGGGTGGCTCAGTCGGTTAAGTGTTTGACTTTGGCTCAGGTCATGATCTCACTGTTCGTGGGTTTGAGTCCTGCATCGGGCTCTGGGCTGACAACTCAGAGGCTAGAGCATGCTTCAGATTCTGTGTCTCCCTCTCTCTCTGCCCCTCTTCCCACTTGTGCTCGCTCATAAATAAATAAATAAACATTAAAAAAAATTAAAACATAATAAGATATTCCCGCGGACTGTAGAAAAAAGGCACTTTATAGAATCAAGGTACTCTGTTCAGTACTAAAATGTGCGTTCAAGATCTGCCATCTAAGCCTGATTTTCTGAAAGTATCAATAAGAAAACACCTTATACTTTAGTGTTAGTCCAAGTAGCAAAAAGTAAATAACCTAGATAAATGTCTCATATACTTCTTAAATTTTTTTTTTTTTTTTTTTTTGCCAAATCAATACATGACTCACAGAGTTTGATCTCCAATATTGCTGTGCTATTTGCCTTCTCTCCCCTGTGGCTTCTGTTCTCCCTTCCATCCCAAAACTTCCTCTCTCACCCTCCTCCAGCCGGCCCCTCCATCTCTCAGGGCCCCTTTTGGCCCCTGCCCTTTCCTGCAATCACTCATACTCAGACCCTGTCCCAGACCCCTTCTTGCTCTGTACTATGGGTTTGCAATCTTAATTGAAAAAGGATTTGGCTTAATCTGACCTACATCCTCCAAGTACCAGGATGAGGCAGGGCCGAAATGTTTCGCAACCTCTGGGGATATGACCATCTATTCTCAGTGGCCCTGATCTGAGTGTTGAATGAAGCAAGGACTCAGGTGAGATGCCCCCCCTCCCCCCGGCGGGCAGGGGTTACCGGCCCTCTGTGGTCCCGAACAGCAACAGATTTAAATACGTCTACTTTTGTTTCTTCTTCTTTTTTTTTTAATGGAGAAAATGCCATGTGAAAGAAACAGAAACTTGATATTGGATTTCACAAATCCTTTTCCTACTTTGCCCTTCTGACCCTGATAAGCCACTTAAACTCCTAATGTCCTTCAATTTTTGCAATACTTTTTTATAAAGTGTACTGCCCTGGGGATACAGCTTGGCCCCTGGACTTATTTTTCACATAGCAGGGAGGGCTAACCTTGACAGGAAGGACTCTCATTTTCTCCCTTCAGCCACAGATGCCATAGAAAACATGGTAAGCCCAAGCCACAAAAAGTACTAATGTAAATATGTGTATATTTAAATATGTATTTTATGTATAATTGTAACGTATATTAAATATATGCAAAGGTCGAGTTCTAGTTCATTGGCTGATCTAGGCCTGAGCCTCAAATCCTAAAGGGAAACTTTTTTATTGGAGAAAGAGTGATAAGCTTGATTCACCAGACACCGCGTTATGTAGAGTTAGATTTTATCACTGAGGAAGAGCTCAGAGAGAAGAATCAAACTAGTCACCGTTGCTGGACTATCTGCAAAAGACAGTCAGTGGGCATATGCACATGCAGAATACTATACAGCCATGATCATGAGCAAACTACAAGGATGCCCAACAGGGTGAGCGAATCTCCCAAGCTTTGTGTTACACACAGGAGACCAGACACAAAAGAGAGTGTCCTGCATGGTTCCAGTAGTGTGAGCCCCCCCCACCCCCGGCCCCGCCCCAGGTACTAGCAACATTGTCTCGTTTTTATCTAGGTGCTCCTCACACAGGTACGTCCAGTCTTGGAAACTTCGTTAGGCTGTGTGTGCATGCTGTTTTCTCAGGGTACACCTCAATTTTTAAAAATTAACTCACCAGCATCCGTCATCAGGGTTCTTTCCAGGCACTTTTCCCAAGCTCAGCAGTGTGCCAGGCATGGCAGTGGTTACAAAGAAGAAGGATATGCTGTCTGTGACCTCAGGAACCTTCTGGGAGTTTACTTTTGTCTTCTGTCCCCAGCCCTACACCTAGTCCTTTGGTTCTGTCATTCACCAGAAGTTGTCCGGCCCACTGCAAGCACATGGCTCTGGACACAGCACCAAGGCCACCCTGCCTCCCCTTGGATACTTCAGAGCACCTCAAGGTCACTATGGAGAGTACTCTATAATCAAAGCATTTCTTTGGCCAAGGAAGTAGTCTATGTAAAGGGAGCCCCGGCTGCCCAATCCTGCAATGCAGAGGTTTGTTTTGCAATGAAAAAACTCTCCTATAATGTTTCTAATTCGTTGAATGAGGTCCCTGTATCTCCAGTTTCCATGGAGACATGCCAATGAGTTCATTTAAAGAAAAAGACACTCCCTGCACCTAGTTTAGTTTACTGGTCTCTTGATGGCGGTGACCGGGCAGGGAAGGTATCTCCAATATTTTCTTTATTTTTATCTGTGTTTTTTAACTTTAACTTTTCATGACCCCCTTTGGGTTCCACTGGCCCTTTAAAGGTCCCCCACTCTTTGTGAACCAATTACGACAAATGCGGATACAACATCTGTTCCTAGATTTGAATACCTTCCATCCTGTCGGAATTCATCTCCAGGGCAAGCTGGTTGTGAGCATTAGTCTGCACACTCGTGCGGCCTGTGGGAGACCTGTAGCAGGGGCTGTTCCCAGCTCTGTTCGAGCTTTAGACTGTGGCAGACTTGTGGCCCCACACTGCAGTGCACAAACTCCTCCTCATCCTTGCTGGAAACACTTCCCTCTTGACCTTCCCACAACAGTCAGTTTGCGCACGTGTTTACATGTGTATTTATCACATTGTAAAGATTGGCCGGCCGGCAGGTGTGGTCTGCGTTGGACACTCGCATCCACGTTGGATGGATTTTTGGGTCCCTCTAAAGTTGCTGTTCTCCGCTTCCCTTCCCCCAGTGAGGTTGAAGTCCGGTTCCTTTTGCCCCTGATGCAAAAAAGTACTGGTGTAGGATCTTCATTTTTCAGCAATTGGTTTTGACACCTTCTCGCCTCGACCTGATCGCTCTTCCAAGCTCCTTTCCTGAGAGATTACCGTGAGACCAGTAAGTGAGGAATACTGAACAAAAAAAGACAGAGTCCGAGTTAAAAACCCTTGTTTTCCAAGTCCCCTCTCCTGATCGCTAGCCTTGCTCACCTCCCTGACAACAGGGTCCTCATCCAAAAATGGCTATGACTAATAAGAGCAGATAATTCTAGGCGGAGTACAATAACAACATAAAACAAGGTGAGCTCAGAAATGCGGAGGCACAGTACAAATGTTTTGTTCTCTTGCTTTGGGGATGGCTTCACGGGTGTACACACGGTTCAAGACTCACCAGATTGTCCGTTTGAAGAACGTGCAGTGACTGTGCGTCAGTAAGAAATGAGACGTTAGAAGATTTTTAGAAAGTAAATTACTATACAGTGTCAATTATTAATAATCCTCATTACTTTTAAGAAAGTAGCTGATGAATTTTCCTTGAGCAGAGTGTCTTCTTTCAGAAGTAAATTTAAGGCCGGCAGTTCGTAGGGGCAGCTGGATGCCACTTCTGCTGGCCAGGTTTTCGCAATCGTTGCGTGAGTGACATTGGGAACGCAATAATGCTTGCATGGGGCTGTCCCGTGCATCGTGGGATGCGCCTAGATGCACGCCACACCCCCCCACCCAGAGTAACGAAACCATCTGCAGACATCGCTGTGTGTCTTCTACGGGGTGGACCGCCCCTGGTGGGAACCACTGCTTCTCGGCCTCAGCCATGTTTCACTGACAAATTTCTTTGTTACTCAAAGTCCATAATAATTATGTTTAATGTCAGCGTTTGTGATAGGATCATTTATATTTTTGAAATAAGCTGAGGCAGTAATAAAGATTTAGGCTTACCCATTTTCTCTTGTAAATAACACTTGCCTGACCTGAAATATATGAACTATTTCTGTATGTCCTCTTTTCCTTTAATACATCCTGCCTGCACCCACGTCTCATTCCGTCCCCGGCATCTCGGATCCTCGTCCCAGACATGCTTTGCTTGCTCGGTGCCAGAAAAGGCGGCGACTGCTGTGACAAACACGTGCAGCCGTGGGGAGGGGCAGAGCAGGGGGTTCAGAGCAATTAATCTTAGTCAGAATTTCTTTTCATTGATGATTATGGGTTTTGCAAAATGACTCGTAAATATTAGTACTTGGAACTGACCCGCTTGTCCCCAGCATTTCTCTTCCTTTAAAGGATCCAAATCAGACAGTTACAGTGCTGTTTAAAAATGCTAGTGAGCAGCACATTTAGCATTCTACAGATGGCTAGCCTTTTTTCCCCCTCCCTTTAATTGGCTTTCTATTTAACAAGTAAGTTGGGGGGAAACGACCTGTTAAAAAAATAGGATATTAACTGATGCCACTATTGTTGGCAAGCAGACCACTTCCCCACCCCCATCCTGGCATCACATTGGCATTTCTCTGGGCATTGTCCGCAGGTAGACCTGAGGCCATGTTGCCCTGAGCCAGAGAGCAGAGCCACCCGCGTAATGGATGTGGTGGCTCTATTCCCTTGGGTTGGTCTGGTGAAGGCCAAGGACACACAGATTCCCATGTGCTGTTTCCAATGGCAGCAACAGCTCTTCCAAAGTGGGTGGCAAGTTGTTTCTGGGATTTCTTCTCTCTTCTTGACTCCACCCCACGACGACGTCTAACCACGTTTTGTCTCCCGTCTCTTCCTCAGAAATACCTCAGGGACTTTTTCAGCGTCATGCTGCAGTCCGCGACGTCTCCCCTACACATCGACAAAGTGGGGCTGACTCTTTCCAAACACACCATCTGTGAGTTCTCGCCGTTCTTCAAGAAAGGGGTCTTTGACTACAGCAGCCACGGGACGGGGTAGAGCTGGGGGTGACGGAGGAACCACCGATGCAGTGCCTTCTCGTCCACGTGGCCCTCCCGGCGCGCGGCAGCCTCCCACACTCCTTCTGGGCCTGCCTCCTCCTGTGGCAGCCGGACGTGCAGCAGCCGGCCTGGGCCGCCCCGCCAGGGCCTCCCGGGTGCCTGACTTTGGACTGGCATGTGTCGCTTCGCTGGTGGTGACCCTGACGGGCAGCTGCTACTGTTCCATTGCCGTTGAATGTGGCCTTTTCCCCCATAGTGCTCCCTCCTCCTCGCAGCGAGAGGCCGTCCCCTGTGGCAAAATGGACGTGGCTGGCTTACCTTGGGCCTCCCTGAGCCACGCCAACCTGGGACCTCCCAAACTGGGTGTGCGGCTTACCAGACCTACCTGAAATGACTTTCATCTGGTTTCCTCTTCCACCAAAATATATCTTATTTTTTATATGCCTTCCATATGGCTGGCTGTATCCCACGAGAAGCATTTTAAATGATTTCATTGTATTTTTTCCGTTTCCCCTCATTTGAGTCAGAACTTTTGTACGATACCTGACCACTGATGTTTACACAGAATTTCATATTCTGCAAAAGGGATTTATGGTCCAATCATGACTGGAATCTTCCATGCCTGACAAATTAGATGTAGGTGACATCACTTAAAACATCTGTAAATCCATACAAACAGGATATATGTTTAATCTTGAATATCTGAGGAAATTTTCCTAAACGTAAATGGCTACTGTGCATTCTTGAGCTTTCTCCGCTAAGCACAAAACAAGCGCGTAGCTGAATGCATATTTTTAAATTTTTTTTTCACGTTTTTGTTACAGAATCTACTGGATCTTTGGCTGAAAGACTAGAATTTACAGTAGTTTATTAATGATCCCTTAAAATTACTCAGGACTTAATGTAGCATTGCACATCCATGTACAATAAAACTGCTTTGTTTTACTAAGAAGAAAAATGTAAGTGGAAAAATATGTGGCATATACTGAAATGTATATAATTCTACCTATAGATTTATATATGTACACACGCCTGTACAATAGTTGTATCAAAATATATAATCATCCACGCCAAATTTATTAAAGGTATTTGCTATTTCAAAATTTAAATTGAGCTGCTATCAATATTAAATGAAGTTATAGAACCTGTCCTGTAGCACCGTTTATTTTAAGTTTGCGACATGATCATCCCTACTGGTCTGTTTAAAAATTTATCTAATGTGTTTGGAAAGATCGGTAATGTATAATTTAGCATTTGTGTTGCAGAAGATGCTGTTAGAGTAACATTTGAAGCCACGAATGAATGGGGTAACAAAATGTGTTTGCATTCAGTCTTCTACAATATACCTGTGCAACTGAGCCCTCCAACCTGAAAAATATGTTTAAAGATGCAATTATCCCAATAAGGGGGAAAACTATTATTACACTAATTAGATATCATAGTTTAATATGACAAAAATGAGGACATTTAAAAATTGCCACAGAAAGACTTGCTTTTTGTCTCCAGCAGTGATTACAGGCATAGGTTTAGAGGCAATTACTACCAGAGAATTTAAACCTGCAGATTTAAGGATAAAGCTGGGAGATAATAATTAACCACAGGTCATTCATCTAAAAGGAGTCAAAACACTACAGATTGTCCCTCGTTTGCAGAGTAAACTAAATGGTTTTCTTCAGCTGACCAGATAATCTGTCCCCTGCCCTTTTGGACCTGTCTCTGAGGCCAGGCTCGTGGCAAGCGTTTCACTGAAGTGACACAGGATACGATAATAACCTGGCGAGAATAAATAGACCCGTGTTTGTGAGCAGTGCAGGAGCCAGAAGACCCTTTGATTCCAATCCTCACCTTAAGTAATCAGTATTGAGTTTGAAGTCCAAGCGCTAGCTGGCTCTGGCTAAAGCTGGCTGTAGTGTTTGTGGGTCATTTCACCTCTCTGAGCCTCAGTCTCCCCATCTGAAAACAAGCTGTTGCACAGGATAGTCTCTCTTTCCTGTTCTAGCCGTGGTCACAAGCAGGGGGATAACTACTCCTGATGGATGGGCCAGGTAAGTCCCTGGTGTGCGGATGTGAAATACAAACTTCTAACCAGACCCAAAGGCAGCTTGACCTGAATAAAACATGAGGGAATGTTGAAAAGCCAATGAAAAGTCTCACCTAAACAAATAACGGAGTTTCTGGAGTGTAGACAAAACAGATGTCAGAGTCAGGATGACAGAATTGAAGCTTTGTTAATTTAGACTGATTCAGAGAAGTAAAAGCAAATTAGCAGATACCGATTTTTTTACTTCGAGTGCCTCAAATAAAGTAGTGCTAAAATGACCGTTTTATCAATTCAGATTGAGGTGCCATCAACTTCTAAATATTCCTGTAGTCAGTTGGACACATCTAAGGAACTTAGGATTCTTTAGGACCTAGGACCTAGCATGTCCTAGGTCTTGCTTCATAGTAAAATGTGTACACCAAGCTTGTTTATACTCACAAGTAGGGTAGGCGCCTTCGGCTGGGATCCCACCCAGGCCTCGCCATCTTGACTAATTTGGGCTTGTGCATAGGGAATAGCTAAGTCATGCTGGCTCCCGAATGATGGGCATCTAGAAGATTCTCGGGCCCATAATGTGGAGATGCCTGGAGACTCATGAACTGGGTACCCAGGCCCCAGGGCCACTTCTGTGCACATCTGTATGTAGAAAGACCCAGTTATCCACTTGGCTCTGTCCACCCACTTCGTGCTCTGGCCAGCGCATGCTCGGCAGTCTGGGCAGAAGGAGCCAGAAGTTTCACAGCTTAGAGCATCTGTGAGCTCAGATATGTAGCTCCTGCAAGGCTGCAGTCCCTCGCCTCAGAGCCGGGGCACGTTGGTGTTCTGGGTGCGAGTTTCAAAGATGAGGTTCAGATCCACCTCCCCCAGTGCGCAATCCGACGCATGCCCCATCGCTTCCTCAGACGTGCCCTCCGGGGTAGAGAGCAGGCTTCTGTTGTGACGTGGCTCGTTGTTATGCCGAGCCTACCCCAAGCAGGCCTCATCTCCTCAGAGGGAACTTAGGTAACAATTCAAGATGGTCATGAGAGAATTTTCAGTGACATCCTGCTTTCCGATCAGTAGTGCTGGAGAGAGGTTTTAAATATGCTCCTTCACAAACGCCTAGAATGATGCCTTGAGGGGTCATTAGTCCAGGGTTGAACATTTCTCCCACATGAGGCCCTTGTCTTCCCATATTCCTACACACCCATGCAAGAGTAGTTCAGGCTGGACTCTGTTACTGGGTAAGTGGGTTTTTTTGTTTGTTTTTGAAGAAGAGGAATAAGAAATGTCTGTAAAATAAATCCATGGCAAAATCAACTGCTTCAGTTTTACTTAAATTATCATGACAGGTGAGTTATGTTTTGGGGAAACTAATTAAAGACCATTAATCTAGGGGGACTCATTCTTGGCAGATTAAGCCCTGTCTGTCCCACCTTTTAATGGCAGGCCTCTTGCTACGTGCAAGAAGAGGACCCGGTTGTCGACTTTTTTCCTTTTGTTCAGAGTGTTTTTTTCTGATGATAATTACATGGGTAACGACTCTCTGGTGCTGAAATTTTGAATTTTGCACATACAGAATTGTTTCTGAGTTGAAACAAATCCACCGGTTGTTATAAATTTCTAAAGCGTCATATTTCAAATGGATCCTACAGTGGTACCTGGGAGTTATCTGAGGTGATGTTGGTGGTGGCCAGGCTGTTACCTTCAGAAGGCTTGTCCATCTGGGAACCCAGAAGAACCCAGCTACATTTTGAAATGGTAGGAAAGACAGAAAGACATTTGGCTGAACTGAAGGGGTTCAAGGATGCGAGTTTATCCTTGTTCCCTGCAAATAGCAATCTGCATGCATTTATCACTATAGAATTCTGTGCGCTATGCTCTGGCACTGTCTCTTACTGCACTGCCTTTCTAGAAGTTTCTCCCTTTTGTGCATCTCTTGGAAAATGACTAAATATAAAATGTTCTTTCTTTGACTATGCTCATTTGGTACCCCTTAATTTGAAAATTAAAGTTTTTTTTTTTTAACCTGGGGATTACCTCTCCAAAAACTGATTCTTCTGTTGGAATTTGAGGTTCATCAATTTGATTTTGCTCCTTCTCCATTGCTGGAAAGGCAGAATCTTCCCCATTCAGGGAGAAATAGATGTGTTTGCAAAAAGATGCACAAACCATCTTTCTTTCTGCATTGAAAATGGGGAAGTGCACTAGGTATAAAATTGGCAATGCACAGAGGGAAATGCATCAGCAGAATGCAAAAGCCCCAAAGGGTTAGCGTACAAAGCTGTTCGGTACCATTAAGGCAGGTCACCTGAAAGAGAGAAACCTTTGTCTAGAACTTAAGTCCGGGTAGGGAAAAAAAAAATGTGAAAAATATAGTTAAATATCTTCACTGCTTAAAAGAGGAGTTATTTTCCTCAAAGTGTTGTGAATCCTTATGCACAGTTAATATTTGCAGAAATGTTTCCAGTAGCACTCAAAGTTGTGCCTGAGAGCCTCTCACTAAATTACAGCCTGAGGGTCTGCTATTCCTGAGGCTCCTTCTTCCTTCTCAGCCAGGAGGAAGGAAAGGAAGGAGGGAGGAAGGGAGAAAGATTGCAGCTGCTTTTCCAAAGCTGCCAGGGAATATCTTAGAGGAGAGGATCACAGTGAACAATCATAGCAGTTGGCGGTGATTAAGAGCATCTTTAATATTTGCACTTTCATAGATTCTAAATTCTGTTAGCTTTTCTCCTGAAAACAAGCCAGAAGCTATGGTGTATGTGGGGCGGGGGGGGGGCAGTGAGGGGTGGCTGGAGGAATGGGGGTGTGTGGCTTGCCGTTATAAATGACTCTTTTTGGTTGGTGTTTTAAGCCCTAATTTTAATGAATGTAATAAGTAAAGTCAATTCACAGAGGGTGCAATTCTTTGATTGCAGAGTAATATTAAAACCCTGTTTATCCTTTATAAGCAGATGGGGAAAGTCATGTTTACATTATAAAGGATTTTCTTTGCCTTCTGGTACAAGGGCCGCAGCCTAAATACACCCACGTATAGATTTCTTTTTTCCGTAAAGAACTCAAGGCCAAAGAATGCAGTGCTCCCCTTGGATTCTGAAGCGCAGAGTGTTCTAGAGTGGAGGATGCGTCTGAAGAGGTTGCTGTCCAGCAGCCTCGCTGTCTGTTGCACGTACGCGCGTGTCTGATCAGGAAACCGGTGCCAGCTGGCCCAGCCCCACTACTCACACCGCTGCCTAGTCCTACCTCCTTCATTTCCTGTGTAAGCCATTCCTCTCCCTGCCTTGTGCACCCCACTGGCCCCTCTCTTGTTCTGTACCCCGTGAGGGTTTGGGAGAAAGGATGGACAAACACGGTGAGATGAGCCTCAGAAAGTTCATAAAGTATGGATGATGCTTGCCCTACTTAAAGCCAGCTGTGTACGTGTCACAGCCACACCGCCAGCCCCTTCCTGCCATGGGGAAGGTTGAAGGAAGGATCACACCGAACTGTGGCCATTCATGTGAGTCCACTGGCCACATGTTAAGTATTGAGATCCTGGCTGAGAGAGAACATGGCGCAGAGAAGGTAGAGCAACTGGTTGTGTTCTGCTCATTCCTGGTTGTGAGAGCACTGACCTGCTCATCGTTGGCATCCCACACACCATTCACCACAAACTCATGAGCGTCTTCCGTGTCCTAGCATGGGACTGGGGCCCCCACACTGAGGTGAGCTGTATGGCCATGGACCCGCCCTCAGGGAGCTCTCATTCCACTCAGCGACCCACCAATGCTTGCCCAATCACGTGACTGCAAATTGTGATAAATGGTATGGAACAAGAGTAGATGGTGCCAGGGGAGAACGTACCAGAGAAATGATTTCCTCTGGGAGGCTCTGCAGTTTCCCTGAGCTAAGACCTGAGCAGTGAGGAGAAATGAGTGCCAAGGAGGCAAAGGGATTGCCCCAAATCGAGGAAAGCGCATGTGTGCAAGAGGGAAAATGCTCATCGCTATAACATGAAGAGAACATCAGGGACAGTGACAGGTTGGACTCCCATCCAACCAGGAACAGGCCTGACCCTGCTTAGCTTCCAAGATCAGATGAGATCAGGTACTTTCAGGGTGGTATGGCCGTAGACATGACAGGTTGGAGAGAAAGAGGCCAGAGGAATGAGCACCTGAGAGGTTGCTGGCTGAAATTTTGTAAATGAGATCACGTTTCCCATCAGCCACCACTGTTTTGGAAGGATGTTCCCCTGGGGGAAGAGCACATGGCAAGTAGGGCTCATCCTTTAAAATCACACGTAATAAAGAGAAGCAAACTTCCTGATCCAATATTAACAATGAAGGGATAAGATCTGAGTGAGAGTACTGTCCTGTGCCATCTAAAGGCCGGAAGTTCTGCTTTTGTCATCTTGACCTTAGGTGTGTTTCAGATTCTGAGATTTCAGGGGCTTTTGCCTTAGAGAGGCATGATCTCACCAGACCCTCAGATGTCTTGCCGGGTGTGTCCAAAGTCCCATAATACAGTAGCCAGCAAACCCAAGTAAAGTTCATGTCTTGTCTTTGGGCTCCCACCTAATCCTTGCTTTGTAAACAGAAGAATAAGGAGCCCCATGCAGACATAGCTGTCAAGAAACTATGAGGTTATGGGGTTTGGTCTATGACAGACCAGCAGTTGCACAAGGACACTGTGTCCTCCTTAAGGCTGGGGTGCCATGATCTGCAGCCCTAAGTGGACATCAACTCCTCTGTCCACCTTTTGAGGCTGAGCATAAGCATCCCAGCCTCCCCCATGAAAGAAAAAAATTGCTTTCAGATTAAACAGCCTGTAACCCATTCCGGGTACAGAGAAGCCCCTTGGCTGGAAAAGAAAGCAAAAATCTCTCAGCCAGCCTGAGAATGTGGTTCAATAAAGCAGGTCAGTTTCTGTGGATCAGGTGGCTCAGAGACTAACATCCCTAACACAGGGTGTCCCCAAAATTTCAGCCTGGTCCACTTTGTATGAATTCAGTGCTACCATTCAAAAGGGCCATTGCTCTTCATACATTAATTCACGAGGCCATTTGGTGAGCTAGCTTCTCTGCTGGGTGCACACAGAAGGAGCCCTCCTTGGGCCCCCCAACGATGACAACATGACTAATAGGGGACAGACTGCCACTGGCTGTGGCTGTGGTCACTGAAAGCTTCCCACAAAAGGAAGAGGCCATGGGGCCAAGACACATGTCAGGTGAGGAGAAGGTGCAGCAGAAGTGAAGGATGACAGGTTGGGTTCAGCCTGAGAGGGGGACACACCTGGCCTTGCGTATCACAAACAGCCAGGCCCACGCTGCCGATTCCCCTCTGCTGTGCTTCTGGCTCAAAGGCCTCCTCTCTCAGAGTCAGAAAGGGGATGTACATGCCGAGGCAAGAGTTCATTTTGTTGAGGGTGGGGACACTTCAAAGACAATCTCCCTAGGTAGCTTTTTTCAGGGAGGAATCTATTGAAGTTAAAAGCAAGAGGAAAGATAGGGCGGGCCACCTAGGGCCCTCTGGCTGCACATGATACTTCTTTTTGGCATCAGGTAAAGTCAGGTTCCTGCTGCTTCTACTGAGTGCCACGCCAGCTTTCTGTGTCACCTCTTTGCACATGTGGCTATGACCTCAGTGAGCTGTGTGGGGCTCCTGAGAGCCTCAGATACCCTTGGGGATGGCAGGAGCTCTGCTAGTTTCCCAAAAAAACCATGAATACTCTGCTACCAGCGTCCAAGCCTCTTGTTGTGTCCTTAAGCCAGCAAAGCATTCAAAGCATAGAAGGAAAGTCTCCATCTGTTCTGGAAAGTCTGCCAGTAAGGCGGCATCTTGTGGATGAGGAATAGGTGATAATCCAAGCCGGCCCTGCAGAACACAACTTTAGCATACTTTTAATGCCTCCAGGGAGGTCTAGGTTGCTCAGAGCGGCCCCAACAGAGGGGGCCCGTTATTTCTCGCATTTTCTTCCTGTGCCTGCAACGGAACTGAAATTGCATCAGTTGAGTTGTACCACCTTTGGGACATTCTCCAAGCTCCCAGCAACACCACTCCTCCTGGGTGGAGACAAAAGGATGTCAGAGCCGGAAGGAGCCTTGGAAACAATCTGGATCCAAGATCCGCTCAGGAGTTAGACACACAATACACATGTGGATGGAGAGGACATCCTCCACCAAAGGGAATTGAGGGCATGCTGCAAAAGTGCACACGTGGGAGCCGGGCAAGCCTGACCCACCTGCAGGTGGCACTCTGCCCATGGTTACCATTTGCAATCTCTGATTGAGTTTTGAGAGAAAGAGAGCATGAGCAGGGGAGGGGTAGAGAGAGAGGGAGTCAGAGAATCTGAGGCAGGCTCCAGGCTTCAAGCTGTCAGCTCAGAGCCCGACGTGGGGCTCAAACCCACGAGCTGTGAGATCATGACCTGAGCCAACGTCAGATGCTTAATCGACTGAGCCACCCAGGTGCCCCTGAAATCTCTGATTTATATCCATCTCTTAATTTACCAAAGGCAAAGCAGCTGGAAGGAGGTGATGGCTTACCCAAGTCACTGACCTGAGCCTCAACGTCCTACCACTGCCCGGATGAGAGGAAAATGCTGAGTGCATCAGTCAGGATAGGGATCGCACCAGTTATTTTCATAAAGAGAATTTAAAACAACTATAGTTAATGTAGAAGGTGAAAAACAGAAAACTCCAAGGTATGGCAGAGGTAGTAACCACAGGAAACAGCTGCCATCCAGAGTACTGGGGAGAACATGAGAAGATTAGAATTATTACAACTTAGAAGCTTGGAGGAAAGGCCGCCACAGAGTTGAAACTGACAGCCCAAAGGGAAGGGGCACTGGCACTGGTACTGGTGTCTGCGGGGGCAGGCGGGGAGGATCCTGTGGGGCTGGGACCCGGGCTTCTGAGGACGAGGTGCTGGCGTCTCTACGGGCCAGGGTGCAGTGAGGCTTGTCGGCAAATGTTGGGAAAACTGCACACTGGATTCAGCTGCTGCTCCTGGAGGGGAGAAGTGTAGCTGGGGTGATGCTGACGGGAACAGGAAGTCGTCTAATCAGGAAGAGGAAGCAGACAGGAAGTGTTGTAGAGATGATGTTCACAGAAACAGAAAGCAAAAGAAACACATCCCTTCTTGGTCCCCTAGCCTTGCTTGTCTCCCTCTAGGGCCCTGTCTTGGCCGAGCGTAACTGGGAGCAGCTGGCAGAGCAGAAATAAGGTCTGCAGAGTCCCAGTCCCTGCATCCCAGAGCAGAGAGGGGCAGGTTTTGAGCTGGGAGATATGTGTTCACTAACTGGCACACTGAGCTTTTGCTCCAGTTGAAGCCTGGACCTAACACTCATCAGCTATCAATCAATTTGCAGAGAACAATCTGGAAGCCAGGCCCCCTGTCCCCTACCATAACCCATCACTGGACATCCTTTGGATGCCGCGTATGCCAATTGCTGGACACAGGACACTCTAGTCTGGGAGTTAATCTGCATGGGCTGTGTCCTCTAGGAGCTCACCTGCAAAGGTAAAATTTATTCCAAACATTTATCAGGTTGAAGCCCAAAAGACTGGACACTCTTGTCTCTCAAAGCGGCCGCAGCCATGTGGCACCTGCACAATGCAATGCTCGTCCATGGGAAATGATACCTCAAGCATCTCCTGCCGCATCTGCCTTTGCCATAGGCTACTTTTCCTGAAATGGAAAGAAGTGTTGAAAGATTGCTTTAAAAAGACAAGGGGCCAAAGCATCCTAGGATACCCCTCCCTGCACCAAAATGATAGTTGCTCTTTCTCTAATTCTTCCCTTACATGACAAAGAAAGTCATTTTGGAAGGATCTGCTCCAATCCCAGGGTCCTGGAAGGCTGAACTACAATCTCAATAGGCCTCGCAGACATACACAAGGATGTTTCTAGAGCATCTAGCAGGGAAGTGAGCTCTATGGTCAAGGGCCTGGGGACCCTGAATTTACATGCTGTTGATTAAATGCAGTGGTGTCACAATAGGGCCCTTATGAACCTGTGTGGAATCACCTCTATTCTCTGCGCTCAAGGTGGGCAGACTCATCCCTTCTGCCTGAGTGATCCGTAGTGCTACTCACCTGAGAAATTACTTCTCTGTGTTTATCCCCATGAGAGGCAAGATCAGCCATAACATTCCTGGCACTGGGCCATGACATTAACCTTCAAAGACCTGAAATGGCTATTTTCCTGGCTGTTGTGAACTTCAGAATTTGGGAACAGATATTTCCTGAAGACGTTTAACATCCTGTGAGCAAAGGCGTTGGAAGTGTTGCCTCGGTCTCATTTTTCCCAGTCTCTGCTTGGTCTTTTTGCACACCTGCTTTTCTCACGTGGAGGCCTGTTCTGCCAAGCCACGGAATCCAAGGCTCGTCTTCCCATTTGAGCTTTCCTGCTCACCCATACCAGGAGTGGACACTTCGGGTGTGAAGGAGTTATGCAGGAAAGTTCTGAAAGAGAACTGGCCAAAGAGTCCAGGGTCCCAAGAAATCACTCTGCTGGCATACAACAAGCCTCCTGGCTCTGGGGCTCATACTTCTCTAATTATCAGAATGAAATCCTCAAGAAATGGAATGAACATTTAATAGTTGCTTGCTTCAACATCTTACCCCTCCAGTCAGCCCACAATGACTGGGCTGGTATCTGTCTTCCTCTTAAAATGGATGCTGTCCAGGGAACTCAAAGAACTTCATTTATTTTCATTAAATTTCCTGGTATCAGTGACAGACGATCGGCTCCTGGGTGTGGGGGATGACAAGTGGCTGAGAGTACATCTGATCGCAAAGAAAGCTTCATCCTGTAAAGGTGCAGAAGTGTGAGTTGTAACAGTCCCTGCCATCTGAGAAATACCCTGTCGCAGGGCTTATCAGGGGAGACAAGCCAAAGCCAGACCTACAAATTCAAGGGAATTCAATTAAAAGTGAGGTTTTTCAGAAGGGGAAGTCTGAATAGATAAGACATATTTGAAGCAATCTCTGTAATTAGCCATCATCCATGTGGTAAAGGGGGAATGCCAAAATACAGGTAATTCAGAACATTCTTTCAAGCACTTGGGTTGAACGTCCTTCTCTTCTGCCTTATAACAAAAATCTCTAGTTCAGAATCTACTAATTCGAGTTGTACTTTTTCATCCTCTGTGAGGGCTGGCAGAGATGTCTCAGAAGGACAGAGAGGGCACACACAGAATGGCCTGATGTGCCACCTTTGTGTCCAAGTGTCAAAGTTGTGAAGAGAAATGCTCGTCATCTTTTGAAGCTTGGGGGATTGCTGTTTCCTGGAAACCCTGCTATCCTGAGAGAAAGTCGAAGACAGTTCAGCTTACGCCCCTCACATGCACAGGCTCCCCTCCAAGGGTGAAGCCCGGGCAGGGAAGCAGCAACCTGGCCATTCCTGGAGGGAACAAGGGTGAGCTTAAGGGTCACCCCCCCATACCTGGTGGTCCCACCATTACTGCCATGGGGTGGGCAGGCTGTCTCTGACACCCACAGCAACTGTTAAGTGGGGCAAGGGAGGAGGGGAGGATGGGTATCACTGAGTTGGACCAGTCCTACCAAGACCACAGTCCTCCAAGGTCAAGGAGCTCCATCTCCCAGGATATTCCCTGAGGCAAGAAGCTCTGCCCCCACCGTGTGCTATTTCCAGTAACACGTTGTGACACCAAGGAAAGCCTATTTTCTGTTCTCCCTAAATGTGCTGTTACATCATTGTCTGATGCAGAAGTGATCAAAGAAAATGCGACAAAAACAGTGGGAAACAATTACTATAGAATTGGGTCAAGCAATAAATTAATAATGACTGTTTAATATAATTACCGTGAGACTCCACTTACATGAAAATTTTGAGAAGGCAAAGCCACGGGGAGAGGAAACATCAGTGCTTTCCAGGAGGGGGGATTTGGTGGGGGGACGTCGGGGGAGGAGTTCCCCACAAAGGGGTAGCATGTGGGAATATTTTGGGGTGAGGGGCTGTTCTATATCTTGAGTGTGGAGGGAGTTACAGAAGTGTAGGCATTTGGTAAGATTCATAGAACTGTATATTGCAAAAGGTTTTACTGTGTGTAAAGTATGCCATGTATATACTTTTTTTTTTTTTCAGGAAATGATTCAGTAAAATGTGTTGACTATCTGACTCTATTGCATATCATGACTGTTTCTTCTTCCTTTGTACCAGAGATGGCTAACATAGTCCTGTGGGAGAAAAATACAAAAATAAAAAGTAAAAAATAAAAAATAAAAAACCAAAGCCTCAGCCTCCAAAATCCAGTTGGTGAGCTTGGGCCCCAGGGCCTGACTGGGAGGGGGATACGGGGTTGATGGAAAATCTGTCACCTCCCTGTAGTCTGTCAGCCTACAGATGGCAGGGACCATTTCATGGCTCTCACCAGGTGCTCAATAACAGTTGTGAAATAGAAGATAGGGATGGGGGGTCACCAACCATGCCAGCTCCAGAGCCCTCTTCCCTCTCCCCTTCACACTCTCTTCTCCCTTCTTCTCTCTTATTTCCCCTCCCTTCTCACTCTTTCCCCAGCCCACCCCCAGCACTGTCTAAGGATTTCCACTGTCCCATAGCTAAACGATCATGGGCCCAGATCTTACAGGAAAATGGATCCAGAGGTGTTTCTTCCCAGTCCTTCAAGTCTCTAGGAAGACTCCTGAGGTGGGACATCAGAACTCACTAGAAAAGTAACTTCAGGGTTGTCCAATCGCATGGAGCACCGCATGCTCAGGACTGTAAGAAAAGAATGTTGTCACCATGTTGGGGGCCAGCAGGGGCCCAGCATGGTGAGGCTGTACGAAGTGTGGGGTATCTGCTGAGCCCACTAGGGCCAAGTCACAAAACACCCAGTGAGGGGTTAGACTTCAGGACTCAGTGGGAAATACAAGACTGATAACAACTGTCTGTAACCTTCAGCTTCCATGTCTGATGCCCTCCTAAGTGATGAGTTCTGGAAGGACAAGACTGCATTCTTCTTTTCACTGCTGGTTCCCCTACTTCAGCACGTGGCCTGCTCCATGGTTATTACACTGAGTTGGTGTGTATGTTTGGGGTTGGGGGCTGAGGGTAGCAATGAGCAGCATTCTAAAAAGACTCCTCAGGCTACTGCTTGGAACAGACTAGAGGGGCCGAAGTGGAAGATGCGAGAAAAATTCGGGAGCCTTGGCTGGGGCAGCCTCTGTGAGGAGAGAAAGACAGGGTGGGTGTCTGTCCCTTTGGTATCAACAGGATTGGATGGATGGACGTCCAATGTAATTGAAAACAAAGCTGCAGAAAAAAGATCATTGCCTTCTAAAACTGTGTTCTGGCTGAAATCCTTGCACTTCTTGGTATTTGGGAGGAAAGGAAAAGTCAAGGAAAGGAAAAGTCAAGGTTGTGTTGGTCAACCTTCTTTGCTTCAGCGTGAACAGATTGGAAGTGCTATCCCAAACCCCAGAGGTGGAGTATTGCTTCCAGGCTCCTAAATGTGTTGTTATTTCTTGTTCTTGTAAAAACCCAGAGCAAATAGCAAAGAGAAGGCTTATAACCAGAGGCTCATAGACATTCCAGATGCAACAGATGCTCGTGTGTGTGTCTGTGGGACATGGAAGAAGGGAGATGGTCGGGTTTCTAGGAAGTCTAGAAGTGGTGAACTGAAGCCAGATGGCCAAACCTGAGGGACTGTCATGGCACACTGGAGCATGAAATCTGATTCTGGAGGGGGAAGGTTTGGCAGGAGCCTGGGGGTGGTGATTCTCAGCTAGAGGTTTGTGTGGGATCCGGGATACTTCAGAGGTGGGTACTGGAGTACCTTAGTGTAAGGTCTTCCCTCAATCCCAGTTCAGCTTAGGTACTCAGCCACCCCATGTGTATGGGCCACAGTCAAATGCCCAAATGAGTCCACCAGTCCTTCCTCCTCTTTTCCTTCAGTCCACAGCAGGTTTATGTTTGCCCATGCCTCAAAGCCTGCTTCCTTACCTTTCTTCTCTCCCTTCTATGCTTTCTTTCCACTGCTCCATCCAGGGACAGAATCACAACCCAGGCCCATGGATTCTGCAAGTACAGGACCAGCTAAAGCATCCTGGTCACTGGGGTGGGTTCAGTAAGCTAAGATCATCTCCCAGAGAGGACACTTACACCATCGTGGGCTGGCTCAACAAATTGAGGTCCGTAGGGTTATGCTAATGGATGGAAGACCACAAGTAGGGTCCTCTACAGGCATAGTCAGAAGCTGTCACCCACAGGTGGAATTCCTTCCACCTGTCTCTCTCTCCCTCTCATTCTCTCCCTCCCTTTCAGAAATCTCAGCCCTGGTTTTAAAGTCTTCCAATGGGTCCAGTCAAGCCCTACCCAAATCATCCAAGATACTTCCTTTACTTAATGTTAACTGATGAAGACTTTTAATCCCAGTAGCAAAACACTTTCACAATATCTAGGGTAGCATTTGATTTCTAAGTTGGGGACTATAACCTCACCATCAAACACCCATCACAGAAGCCTGGCTCACCATGCAGAGTTTCCAGGCCTGTCAAGCTGCAGCTCAATCGGTCCCAATCTGGAAAAGAGTCATGCTAAGAGGCATGACTTCTCTGCTGGCCATTGAGTGGTATTCTTCTGAGGCTGGGCTGTGATGCTGGGCAGGGGAAGCTGGTGGTGTGCAGGTACAGCTCTACAAGCATGGAGGAGAACAGTAGCACTGTCATTTCAGGGACTCGGCAACAAGCCTAATTTGGTTCCCCACGGGATAATGAGAAATCTTGGTTTGTTGTGATAACTACTGAGATGCCCTAAACTGACTATTCCTCTTCCAAGATCCAATCTGAACTATGAAACTATCCCACATGATTAGTGGGAACTTTTGACCCCACAAATGGTGAGATATGTCACCCAGGACATTCCCCTGAGTGAGCTTCATAAACTAGTATTTTAGATACTGCACAGACCAGATGGTCAGCCCAGGAATTCACCCTGGGTTCTCATGTCTCAGAACATGGGGTCCAGAGAGGAATCTAGACTCACTGCACCTGAAGGTGGCAGTGATGCTGGTATGAAAGGATGCAGATGGTGTTCACATCATAAAGAATGCCAAACACAACCTGAGAAAATAGTTTGTAATGTACATGACAAAGAATTGGTAGCACATGAAAAACTCTCTTTCAGATTAAGAAAATAGACTCATGTCTTTTTAGGACTCTGATTTTTATGATGGCAAAGAATATGAACATACAATTAACACCAACAAAAAGAAATTTAAGTGGCCACTGAACATTCCAACAGATGCTCAATTTTACTAGAAATTAAGATTTCAAATGAAGTCATAACTGGGCTGTCATTTGAGATACCTGGGAGTGATAACATTTTAAAGAGATTCCGGTACCCCAATGAATGGAGAAATTGATACTCTTTCTGCTGCAAGGATGTTACTGATGAATCTCTCTATGGGTCAGTATTTGTCAAAAGTCTTTATGATTTTCACATGCTCTGACTTATCTGTAGATTGTTTGCAGAGATGGCCCAAACATCTCCTCTTGTCCCACATGCCCTGTAGCAATGTGATCTGCCATTCTCCATCAGTTATCTGGTCTCACCTAGAGACTTGCTTTAACGAACAGAATGCTGCAGAAGTGAAGCATACAACTTCAGAGACTAGGCCTCAAGAGGTCCGGCAACTTCCATTTTTGCCATCTTGGAACCCTGAGCCACCAGTTAAAGACGGTAGGCTACACAGCCAGAGAGACCACTAGGAGAGAGAGGCTCTGGCTGATAGACAATGCCAACCATGAGACGTGTTCTATCTCCAGCCACCTCCTTGGCTGCAGCCAGATGAGCGATCCTGGCCAACACCTCATGGGGCAGAAGGACCACCGGGCTGAGCCCAGCCAAACCACACAATCGTGAGAAATGATAAACTGTTGCTGTTTTAAGGTATTATGTTTTAGGGTAGTTTGTTACCTAGCAATTTAAAATTCTATAGAAATGGACAAATGCACAAAAAGGTACAGGAACACTTAGGATAGTACTGTAACAACGAAAACAGGTAAGATTTTTACAAAACCGAAATAATGCCTATAGACGAATAGATGAAGGAATTAGGGTGTTTCCATTACAGTGAAATGGAACGCAGCTATTAAATATGACAGCACAGCCCCATTTTATCAACACAGAAATATAAGTACAATACATTTAGTGAAAACAGCAGGTTGCAGGAGAGTATGAATAGCTTAGTGGTGGAATGTGCAGGCTCTACATAGTGGACTGAGTGTGAACAGTGGTCTCCACAATCAGTGTGCTGTGTGACCTTGAGGAAGGCACTTTGCCTTTCTGAGCCATCAGAGTATCTGTCTGAGATTCATGAGAATTAAGTGAGGTAATTAAGTAAATAGCTTATTAATAGTATGTGTAAATTTAACTCATCTTAGGAGCTCAATTAGTGGTAGCTTTTATTATGATTATGATCCCATTATTAAAATGTATGATTATTAATAGAATAATGTTAATATCAGTCTATTATATTACATAATAGTCATTGTATGTAATGTATTATAGTAACATTAATTAATAAATAGCAATAGGAAACCCTATTTTTATAAAATATGTATATATATACATAAACTGCATTACATATAAATATAAGTATATATTTATATGTATATATTTATAAATACGTTTATATTTACATAAATATATAAAACATATATGGAGGTGGATTTAGCAGATACTTCACTTTTTCCTCTATTCTCTTCTATTTTCAGAATTTTTATGGTGGGCTATATATTTTATTTTGTATAGTCATTTCTAAATTTTCAAAAGCAGGGACACCTGGTTGGCTCAGTCAGTTAAACATCCTGCTCTTGATTTCAGCTCAGGTCATGATCTCATGGTTGTGGGATCAAGCCCTGTGTCAGCCCCATGCTGAGCCTAGAGCCTTGGGATTCTCTCTTTCCTTCTCTCTCTCTGCCCCTCCCCACTCATGCTGTCTCTCTCTCTCTCTCTCTCTCTCTAGGAAAAAGCATTCTGTTTTCTACACTTCTTGATAATTTAACTTAGCTATGTCATGAAGAGTTTCCCTAAACTGTGTGTGAGTGTGGGGGTGTATCTGTGTTCCTTGCATATAATCCCAAATATGGGAGCCCCACAATTGATATTAAGTCCCAGAATTGTTGATTTAAACACATTACTTACTAAAAGCATTGAATGAATCTGTACTTCTTAGTAGAATTCATATTAGAACACCTTGTCTCCTCTAACTCTGGTAATAAGTTGCTAAGGGAAATGTTACATACCATTTTTAAAAAAAAATCACGGAGTTATTTATGATGCGTAAAATCTAAGTATACAAAATCAGTTTTTCCCTGAAGAACTTCTCCTTTATTATATATTAAGAAACTTCTAGTATTAGCACTGAAAGATCCCCTAAAGTCTGGGATCTTTTTGGACAAAGTTCAGAATTCATTTTCAGCACTACAACAGGGATCCTTAGAAATCTCAGCTAATTTTTCCCAAGCTAATACACAGGACATGCTGTTCTGGAGATGGAGGAGGAAGAATGAAGGACCAGGTGCACAGGGCACTCACACCATGGAATTTCAAGAGAGGAAATTCTTTAAAAGCCCACCACAGTTGTCTGTGGTCAAATACACGCATCTTCTTTTGTGGATATTTCAAGGCATTTTATAATATTGAGATTTCCTATAATTGATGCAGTAAAGAAGTATTTTTGTCCAAAATTTCCTCAAATCATGGAGCACCTGGTTGGCTCAGTCAGTGGAACATGTGACTCTTGATCTCTGGGCTGTGAGTTCGAGCCCTACGTCGAGTGTAGAGGTTATGTAAAGTTAAAATCTGTTAAAAAAATTTCCTCAAATCATTTGATCATGGAATTATGGAATCTTTTTGTTTGTTGATGTTTATTTGGGATGAAAGAGGAGGTGATTATTGATAGAAATAAGGTCTATTTTTATCTCACAGAACACACACTAGTGACTGGTGG
The DNA here is from genome assembly GCF_022079265.1 of Lynx rufus. Classification (NCBI taxonomy): domain Eukaryota; kingdom Metazoa; phylum Chordata; class Mammalia; order Carnivora; family Felidae; genus Lynx; species Lynx rufus. Next base: position 41,725,740 of record NW_025814896.1, on the reverse strand, counting down.
ATGGACTAAACGGTGGACAGAAGGAAGAGAGGGAAAGAGGAATGAAAAAGGAAGGAAGGTAGGACATGACATAGGAAAGAAAACAAATAAGGTCTATAATTTTAAATTTATGATTCCAAACCCAAGAATGCTCTGAAATCAGAACAGGTTTTTTGTTTTTTGTTTTTCTTTTTCCCTCCTGCGATTGATAGAGTCTCATTAGGTGGCAAATGTTAACCAGAAGTGACATGAGGTTATTTATAACCTTTACTGAGCCCTTCCAGTGAGAATACTCCTATGTTTTACTGTGGAAATATTCATGTGGACGATCATGGGGTTTCCCCTCAGACCCTGAAGGGGTGTCACATACTCTAGGGTCACGGCGTCATGTTACGTTTTCCAAATCTGAAATATTCTGAATTCAGCTGGTTTGAAGGCATCTTGAGAAGAGACTGTGGGTCTGTTTTGCCTCCATATTTGTAGAGCTGTTCATGTCAGGTACATTCACTTGCTGGCCTGTGAAATGGGGAGAGGGCCTCCCAGGTTGGTTTCAGTGGTTAAATATGATAATACACTCAGAAAACCAACACCCTCTGGACACAGCATGCTCTTCGAAATGTTCGCTGCTCTCTTCCCACTTTGTGCCGGACTGACCCCACCAGCCCATCTGGTCAGCATCGATGCTTCATCATCTCTGAGTTTTACCTGTCGCATGTCAGGAGAGCACTGAGCAGAAGCCAAGATTATGTCTCTGTGTGTTCCTCTCCCTGCAGAAACCCTAACATAATCACCACATAGGTCAGCTCTGCCATAAGAGGCTATGCCCGGGCTTGTTGTGTTTTCCTTCATACAGCTTTAATGATCTCCTCTGTGTAAAACATACCATTTTAAATTAAAAAATTAAAAATTCAGAGGCAGATCTCCAAACAAGACAGCGGCACCCTCTGTTGGAGTCCATAACATTGAGGTACACACACCATCATGCCAGGGACAGTTCACACAGATAGTCACCAGTGTCGTAAATCTGTGTCTGTAGCTGTGGATCCTAAGACTGAAATACTTATGAACAGATCAAGTCAACCTGACCTCTGCTTAAAAAGTCACCCCAGTTTGTTACGCTATTTAATGGGACCAAAGTACATATTTGTAGGGAAAAAATTGGAATGACAACTCCCTAATCGCATGCTCTGTTTGAGTCTTGCATTCTTTGTAGGTTAGGAACAGGGGGAGAAACAGAAATTTGGGAGGAGTAGCTGAACACATGGAAAGTAATAAAAATAATCAAAATTATTTATTTTTCTCATACTAAAAACCAAGACTTTTAGAGAGAAGCCTTTAGTAGGAGTTTGGAAGGTTTGGAAGTTTCCAAAGTTTGAGTTTCTTTGGAAATATGGAGCCAGGCTCGGATGCTCAGAAGTCCTCCCAGTCAAGTAAGAAGATCCCAGGGCCATGGGGTTCCTGCTGCTAAAAACAAATGAACAAAGCCACAAAAAAAAAAAAAAAAAAAAAAAAAAAAAAAAAAAAAAAAAAAAAAAAAAATCCCAGGGCCAAGATTAACGAATTAAGGAAGGATTTGGAAAAACAAGGTGAGGCTTGAGGGTTGAGCTTCTGTGAGCTGTCTTCTGACCCTCCCTGCAAAGACAACTCTTAGGCAGTGTACCTGTCCACCTTCTGGCCTCAGCTTCTGTTTCTGTTTGGTGTAACACTCTTTATTCAAAAGATCTTTATTGAGCACCTGCAATGTATCAGGTACTGTTCTAGACACAGAGCAGATCACAGGGAAAACAGCAGACAGCTTTCCCCTTGCTCTCAGGCTCAGGTGAACAGGTGTGAATATTTAACCACTTAGATCTTGGGATGCTAAGCCAGGCAAGGGCTTCTGCTCCCAATGAATAATACCTTGGTCTGCATTTCTCAGAGTCTCGGGTACCAGCTCGATCCCTGTGTGTCTCTTACTAGTTGTGAAGGTGGCTAGGTGTCCATGAAACTTTGTTCCCCACCTCCCCAGTAATGCAGCTGGTGCGGGGAAGTGGCTACCCAGCCAGGCTCTTTCTATCCCAGCTTGGTGGGGACTTATGACTAGTTCTAACCAATGGAATGTAAGTGGAGGGGATGTGAACTATTTCAAGGCCCATGCTTTTAAGACGTGGGTGTACCTGTTCCACACTTGCTTTTCTTTCAACAAATGAATACAGACTAGGACAAGAACCTAGGGGTGGATGTGTGTCCTTGAATCACCATAGTGAGGAGAGCCATTTGCCCCAGTGAATAAATAAATTGCTACTATACTTTTTTTGTTGGAAGAAATGAATTGCTACTATATTTGTTGCATTTGTGGGTTTGTTGCAGGTCTTTAGCCGATCTTAACCAAAACATGTATCTTATGTCTTATTCTATAGTATATCTCTATATCTCTCTTCCAAGTTCCAGTTTGTAGCTCTCAGGAATCCTTTGCCTTTTCTCCTTTTTAGCCGAGTTATCCTGATTCCTTCTAATTCTTTCTGCCTTTTGTTTTTGTTGTATGTTTTCACTCCTCTTGAGATATGCTTTTTTTTTTTTTGGTCGCACATTCTAACAGCTACTTAAACCCCATTCTGATACACCTGTCAAATGGATGATTACCTCAATATATAAAGATCTCCTACAAATCAATAGAAAAATGGGAAAAGTATATAAATAGATATAAATAGTATATAAAAAGTAAAAAAAAGTATATAAATAGATATATACAAATCACAGAAAAGTAAATACAAATAGTAGTTGCATAAAAAGGTACTACTTTTCTCAAAATCAGAGAAATGTGAAAAACATTTCATTGAGACATTTTTTCAACCATTACCCTGGCAAAGATAGAGTATATTAATATACTTTATTGACAAGAGTGTGAGAAGAAAGGCATCCTCATGTAGAGCTGTAGGGAGTATAAATTAGCGTAAGCTCAGAGAGAGATTTGGCAATATCTTCAGAATTTCAGATGCACTTTGCATTTTGCCCTGCTATTCAATTTATAGGAACTTATCTTACAGATATTTTTATGGATACAAATTTATGCATGGTCAAACTAATTAATTGCCGTTTCCATAATTGTAAAATATTTTAGTATAACCAAGATGTTATCATTGAGGGATTGGTTAAATAAATTATGGTATGTTCATGAATAGAAATATTAAGACCCTTAAGAAGCAGAGAGAAAGATCTTTATGCCCACATAAGGATATATTAAGGGGAAAAAAGTAGAGAATAATGTCTTTTGTACACTATTCTTTGGGTAAAAACATACATACATAAATACAAATGGTAATATAATTTATATGTACATATACATGGTCATATATTGTATATATGATTGTGTATTTGTATGTATATTTGCCCATATAATATATATATAATATTACATACTATATACACATATCCATACACATATATGTATATACACATATATAGTATACATGTATATACATACATACACATACACACACAAATTGATAGAGGATACATTTGGGAAGTTGCACAAAGACTGGTCACATTATTGGCTATATGGAGGAAAATTAGGTAGATGTAGGTGGAGGAAGGAAGGAAACTTTTTACTGAATATATATTTCTAATTTTGAAACACAGAAATAAGAAATCTACTCAAAAAGGAAATACAAGTATTTCCTAAAACATTTATCTTTCTGTTATAACTATTTGCTCACTAGAGTCATTATTTGGGCTGGGACATTGGTGCTCAAACATTTTGGGAATTATGGTCATTTTTAAGGATCTGCTGAGATCCACAGATGAAAAATGTACACAATATTATATTCAGTTCCAGGATATCCACGGACCTCTTCAGCTCAGTTATCAACTCCCAGTTAATAACTCCTGTTTAAAACAAACAAAACAAAACATGTAAACAATGAAGGGCAAATGAGAAGACCTATTTCTCTTCTCTCCCTCTTAGAAACTGTGTCCCACCATGTTTATCTCATTGTTCTTTGTTTTTGAACACCTACCCTTTTTATATCTAATTTTCTGGGTTTCTTTTAAAAAAGAAGCCTTACAAAATTACACTAGTTCTGTGACTACATTTTTAAAAAGACTTTCCCTTAATTTCCTACCTCTTCTTGAGAATTGATTTCCCTTTGATACACATTCAGAAACACACTTTTGCTCACCCCCAGGGCTCACTTTTGAACAACTGTTCTTTTTCCTGTCCTTGAACTCATTTAATATAAGCCCTGTGTCCCTTTCCTTTGTTATTAAGCATACTTCCTGGAATCCACATTTGGAAAGAATTTTCTTTTTTTTTATTAAAAAAAATTTTTAAATATTTATTTATTTATGAGAGAGAGAGACAGGGAGCATGAGCAAGCAGGGGAGGGGCAGAGAGAGAGAGGGAGAAACAGAATCTGAAGCAGGCTCCAGGCTCTGAGCTGTCAGCACAGAGCGGGACTTGAGGCTGAACTCAAGAACCCTGAGATCATGACCTGAGCTGAAGTCCCACGCTTAACTGACTGAGTCACCCAGGTGCCCCTGGAAAGAAGTTTCTTACAATGAAGAAGTTTCTGTGATAGAAAAAAACCTAGCATGGAACTAGCACACAGTAGGTGCTCAATAAATGTCTTTCAGCACACTGTGCTTCAGAATGTAGCATGGCCTCAGCCTGCCTACAGTGCTGCCCACCTCCTTTCCTGAGATGGGTGCATTCAGTCCACACTGATACCAGGGTAAATAGAACCTGAAGCCCAAGGCCTCACAAGTGGGAGAGCATTACTCTGACTCACCTCATATACCACCTCCCACTTGGGTACTCTTCATTCCGGTGCTCCACCCAGATCTCCCCTTCCCATGAGGCATCTGTTCCTCTAGATACTTGGAATGATGCTTAGTGATGGCACTCAGCTGAGTGCCTTCCCCAAGAATTACATTTGGCTGAGGGGAGCCTCCTCCCTAAAGACTAGAATCCTTCCCTTGGGACAGTCCAATGACTGCGCCATGCAAGATCTACAAATGGCCGGCTCTTTACCTCAGTTCATGGTAACTGGGAAAATCTTTCTGAGCTCTAGAGTGCTTTGTGGGATGGGCTGAGGCTGCTGTTGCAACTTGAAGACAGCCCAACTCCTCCCTCTGCCCAGCCGAGCTTCCCTCCCTTCCCCCCCGATGCTGTCTCAAGAGCCCTCTGCCACAACCACCTGCACCTAATTCTCCATCTCAGAGTCTCTTTCCTAGGGAATGCAGAACTCTAAAACTCTCAGACATCAAGCCGTTCTGGAAAATGGCTTCTGATAGCTAATACTGCAGTGACCATCAATTGTTTTTACCAGCACAGCATCCTTACCCCCCTTCTCATATCAGCCTCTACATTTTCCTCAGGGTATGCCTACCACCCTTCCTCTCCACCCTTGGAGCTGAGCCCACCCCACTCCAGCCTGCCATGGGGGAAGGGGAGTGATCTATGCCTAGCCAATCAGAGCAGCACATTGCCTTGGCCACTGTGATTGGCTGGGGATGGCACATGACCCCAGCTGGGCCAATAAGAATCCTCCTCAGGATTTATGCTTCAACCATTGAGGCAAAAAAAAAAAAAAAAAAAAAAAAAAAACAACAACAACAACAAACAAACAAAAAAAACATCTTTGTCCTGGAGTGATGAACTGACTGGATAAAAGAGGATTTCAGAGGAAAGCAGGATGAAAAGATGAAGATCGTTGATGACATCATTTGACCACCTGAACCCAGCTATTTCTCAACGCAGATCAACTATGAAGTTTCCCATGGGGAGTTAATGTATTTTCTTATTTAAGCTCATTTCAGTTGGGTTTCTCTTGAGACCAAAAGAGTCGTGTCTGATCCAGAGGGTTTATCTTTTAATTGCCCTCAATTACTAACAACAACGATGATGAAACATTTCAAGTTAGATTTTTTCTAAGATGAATCCTTTCCTGCTCCTTAAACAGAGAGCCGGAACTTGACTTTTTCCTGAATGCCTCTGGGACATTCCTTGTCATACCTCTGGCATCTTTACACTGATGCCCAAAGGGCTACCTTGAGGGCTTGCACCTGTAGGACTTGGTGTAGAGGGCTTATTAAGGTCTCATGTCTAATCACTTTGAATTGAAAATCTCTCTCATTACTGCCAGGCTGTTGTTCTTTACCATTTCTCTCTGCTGTCACTATCATTGCTTCTAGCAACCCCTCTCCTCCTCCTTAATTGCAGCTTTGACTTAGAGATCTGATCTCTGAGTTCATTTGAATTGTGTGTAAAGTAAATGAATGGAGGTTTTGAGCAAATGCCTGGCAGACTCTCCTATGCCTTAGGTGTGTAAATTTTTGATATGTAGACACTGGATATTAAATATGGCCATTCAGTTGCATTTTATGATTTTTATACTTGTCCTGATATATGTTTCCATTCAGGAAATGTATGGGCTAGGAGACGTCCCTCCAAATAGGCAAGATGTGATATTTGTCCATGCAACCAGAAAACTTGGATGGTATAGGATGACCTCCGTCTGGAATATTGTTCTGTCCTGAACATAATATTCTCAAAGGAATTCATTCCACATGAAGCAGTGACTTTCTGAATCAAGAAAACTAGAAGGAAGCCTACTGTAAAAGAGTCCATGCATACGCACATGCAAACCCCCAATTGGCATTTATGCCAAGTGATTTTTCACTTCAATTGGCATATCATATGCCATCCTAGTTACTGATATTCCTGGGTAATCTGTACGTGTCCAGAGATGAAAGTGGAATTGCTAGCATTAAGTTGATTTCTCAATTTAATTCCAGTTGTTTTCATCTCATGAACTTGACTTAGAGCAGCCAGAATATGATGCACTGACTTCTGCTAGCACCAATGACAGAGTCTGAGAGCCCGTAAGTGGAAAGAGGCACACAGACTGGGAAAGGAGAAATTTGCTTCCGTGTTCCCCTGTCTCTGGAGAGCAAAGAGCAATTGTAGAAGGGAGGAAAATGTTCCCAAGAAAGGAGGAAATCTGACAGCCCCAGATAGTCAAACATCCTCAATTAGCATGAAAATGGCATGCGTTATTTTTGCACAAAGCGAACTAGTTTTGCCAATCACTTCAGCTCCTCTTTATCGCTTTTGAGTATGTTTATTTTGACGGCTTTTTATTTATTCTTTTTTTTTTCCCCGTGGCACGTCAGAAATATGGCCCCATCTGGAGACAGTGCACAACTTGATGCTTTCCACCGCCCTTCCAATCAGGAGTAACTATAGCTGTCGGGGGAGCACTGAAAAAATGTCAATTAGCTATAAAAGTTCCACAAACAAGCATTATGTCTTCCTCTTACGAGTCCCTGGGTGCAGCTCAAAATTGAGCAATAATGTCCACAGTTAAAAATGGCTGTTGGGGGCCCCAGCACTCTCTTTTCCCATTAATAATTGCTTGGCGCGGGTGCTGGCGTCACTGCATGTGCCCGGTGGAGCCCAGGCAACCGAAGGGTGTGTCAGCTAAGAAGAGCTACAGCTCCCATCACAATCACGGCGTGGAGGAGTGACCCCGAGTCCCTCCATGCTCATCCCACGTGGCAAGTTAATCCTCGGGGGAATGGGGACTTGAGCCACGTCTCGTCTGACGGCCGGTTATTCTTGCAGCTGTGCAAGCGCCGGCCGCCGCTTCCTGCCCATGTCTCAGAATCAAATCAGGATTGCTCTGGCTCCGAGGGAGAATAAGGGAGCAGTCCGCCTTCTGGTGTCACTGTGATTGTCCAGGCGCCAGCCCACATGGCCTTTATTTATAGAATGCATGCTGTCCTCTAGGCTAGAAGGCAAAGCAAGTCTCTTCCACAAGTGAAACCAGGCACGTGGGGCCAGTGGATGTGGCCTGTCTTGACATGTGAAGTGTACTGAAACCTTATTTATGAAAACAGGCAGCTGGCCCAAGCGCTGTGGTTTGTCAGTTTGATTTTTTTTTTAATGTTGCATTACAATATTATTTATCTTGACTATTGAGGTTTTTGACACCCCCTTAAATCTTGTGCCTGCGGTCAGTGACTTACTCTCTTCACCCCACTCCCAGCTCTGCCTTTTAGCCAGAGAACAAGTGGATGTGGGTCCTGCTACAAGAGCTTGCCTGTGTGTTTCGAGGAAAGGACTATCCCGTTTAGCAGAGTTGGGGAAGAAAAATCCAACAGTGCTGTGCACGGAAGTGGCATCTGGAAAGAGCACGAGGACAGAGCCTGGTTTCAATTCTTGCTCTGTGGCTGTGTGACCTTCAGCAAATGATCCAACTTCTCTGAACCTCAGGCTTTTCATCTACAAAGCTGAAATAATAATATCAACCTTGGAGTATGGCTGTGAAGATTAAATGAGATAAGTATATCAAGTGGCTGGCACTTGATAAATGGCGCTTCGCCAAATGTTTGCAGAGCGAATAATCAATGCCAAAAATGTTGGTCGAAGGACGGGAGGATTTTATATGGTCAGATTGCCTTCAGCTGGACCTTTTTTGTTATTTCATATTCTACATCAACTTTTCATGATTTCTGCCTACGTTTATGTTCTATGCTAGACCCAAGGGTAGGATTAATACATAAATCTTTTCCATATTTCCCATTATGCTTTGGGCAAGCATCTGATAAGTATTTGTTGCATGAATGGAAAGAAAGGTTATTAGCGAACAATGGTATGAATAGATATAAAACCAGCGAGTGTGGTTCTGCATAGGTGACCTGAGCCATTTACAACACTGTCAGCTACGGGACCCTTAGGAGGGTTGGACTCAAAGGAGGTAAGTTCAGGGACTTTGAAAGTTACAGTGACCCAGTGATTCCCAATGGAGGGTCATATGCATAGATCATTGCCCGGGTCCTTGTCCCTCCAAGTGGGGGGCTGCAAGGAGAAGAGAATTTAATGATTTTGCTGTTCCCAGGGTTGGTCCATGGAGATTCAGTTCATTCGTAACCTGCTCAAGAGTCAGAAAGTTCTGAGTTATCAGGGAAAGACTCTGCTGGGGGTTTTTTAGGTAAAAGATGTCAAGAGGGAAGCCTGTAAGTTGGTGACCATGTGATTTATCATCAAGCTGGGGTAATTTTGGAAGTTAAAGGGGATGCTGCTATAATTATACTGAAATGAAAGATACCAACCCAGGCTGTTCTGGGCAAAGCGGGACACACATTCACTCTCCTTCTAAGGCCAACACGCAAAGAGTCTCCTGCTCAGTGTTGGAAAGAATAAAGTCATCTGTGCTTCTGCCTGGTGGGCAGCACTGGTACCTTTTGCAAGGCGGGCAGCCACATGCCTGCCCTTTGCAGCCCACTGCTGTCAGTGATTGGACAATTGTGCCTCTGTGTCCTCTCCTTTGCCAGAGGCCCGGGGTCCCCGAGAGTGGTTACTCACCTATGGATGGGGGCTGGCTCTCCTGTTGCACTTGTGATCTCTATTTGAAAGAGTGATGTATTGCAAGAGCCTGAAAAACGGAATCAGAAGTGAAGAGGCCCGCAAAGGCAGAATGCCAAAGAGGTGAACGGCGTGGGATGCCCAATTATCTTCTAGATAAAAGACTGGTGTAAGACCCGGAAAGGATGGTAGATAATCACCAAGTCTAACACGTCACCTACTGGCCTCCCCCTCCACCCAATTTACTGTGGAGGAGGGTAAAATCAAGAGAGTAAAATAAAGTGCTCAGGCTTATGAATTCCTTCAAATTCATGGCTCTGGCCCACACGTGCTCCATGGATTCCAGATGCAAATATGCCACGGCTTCCTCGACATCTCTGCTGATGGAAATATTAGACTCAACGTGTCCAGGCAGGGCCCCTGATCTCTCGACACACCTGAGCACCCTGCCCACCCCCTTCTCTCCACCCAGCAAGCCCTCCCTGTCAGTCATTCAGACCCCACATCTTGGGGTTACTTGTGACTCTTCGCGTCTTCCTTCTGTGTCACATTTAATCTGTTAGAAAATACCATTCAGAATACATCACTGTCTGACTGCTGTCGCTACCTGTTTCAAACCCCCAGTGTCTCTCACCTGGGCTGTTACTGTTATTGCCTCCTAACTGCTTCCACTCATACCCGCCTACGGTCTTTTTGCCACCGAAGAGTCAGATGAATCCTTTTAAACCCTGTCCGTGTCATTCCTCTGCTCAAAAATCCCAAATCCGTCTTCCATCTTCTGCAGATTAAAAGCTGAAATCCTTACTCTGCCCTGCAAAGCCCCGCACAAACTTCACTCACCCCCGTACCAGCTCAGTCTCATCTTCTAAAGACACTCCCTTGTTCACATAGCTACAGCCATTCTGCACCCCCCTTCTGCTCCTCAAATAAACCAGTCATACCCCTGCCTCAGGCCCTTTGCATTGGCCGTTTTCATGTGCCTAGAATACTCTTCTCACCTAGCTAACTCCCTCTCTGCCTTTAAGTCTTTGCTCAAATGTCAGCTTCTATTAAACTGCTACACCCTGTTCCTTTTCCTGTTTTGTTTTTCTGCGTAGCATCTATCACCTTCTCATATACAGTAAAACCTTGGATTGCAAACGGCTGTTCTGTGAGTGTACTGCAAGACGAGCAAACATTTCTAATAAATTTTAACGCTTATTCGTTCTTGAAAGACAGAGAGACAGAGCATGAGTGGGGGAGGGGCAGGAAGAGGGAGGGAGACACAGACTCTGAAGCAGGCTCCAGGCTCTGAGCTGTCAGCACAGAGCCTGACACGCGGGGCTCAAACCACAAACTGTGAGATCATGACCTGCGCTGAAGTCGGAGGCTTAACATACTGAGCCACCCAGGCACCCCCATTTCTAATAAATTTTAATTTGATGAGCAAGTGATGTCTTGCGATACAAGTAGCATGTGACGCCGAATGTCACATGATCACAACTGAGTCAGTGGTTCTTGCAATCCGCTTTGATATACAAGTGCTTTGGATTACAAGCATGTTTCTGGAATGAATTAGATTCGCAAACCAAGGCTTTACTCCACCCTGTATTTTACTTCTTATTTTCCACTTACTGTTTGTCTCCTCTGAGTGGAATATAAGCCCCCTGAAGGTAGGAATGTGTGTCTCATTCCCTGCTGTCATCTCAGAGCAGGTATCTGGCACAAAGTGGGAATTCAGTGAATATTTTCTGACTGAATGAACTCTGCTCCTCGCCAAATGCCTAACATGTGTCAGGTGTGTACTCAGTATATCAAGATGTTCACAGCAGGATCTTCCTCTTAACATGATCCTGAGGTTTTGGGATGGAGGTACAGCCAACCCCAGTGGGATGTAGTGATGATGCATAGCAGTGGTAAGGATGTAGCTGGCACCCTCTCCTGTTCTACCATGGGATTAAAACAGGCAACGTTTCCCCAGAGCGGGTGATGCCGGGACTGGAATTTGACAAGCAAGTGGAATTTCACCAGGCAGTGAAGCAGGGTGGCAGAGGTGTCCCTCACGTCTCAGCAGGTTTCCACTCTGCATACTGATTCAGAGGGCAAGGCTTGGTACCAGGGAAATAGGGATAAGGGATTATTTGTGATAGTCACGTTTCTCAGACAACATTTTCTTCTTGACAGACAGAGGATGATCTGACCGCTTCCCAGGACGCTCGGGTCACCCAAGTGATCCAGTTGGCTCACCTGCTGCTGAAATGAAAAACAATTTTCCTGGAGAGCAACCTGGGCAGGTGACCTTACAGCACCAGAGCCACTGCGCTGATCACCGTCCACTGAAATCATTGGCTGAGATGTAAGGACGCCCTGCTTTGTCCACAAAGCCTTTTCAGAGCACAATGTGGTCCTGTATCCAATTTCCCCTGGGCTCTCAGGAAGCACTGGCTCATAAAGGGCCTTTGGTTTGTGATTTCTTAAGAGAATCTCCTTTGAAGCCAAAGATATGTCTGTTTTGGTTGAGTCCAGATTCTCTCTGAGGAATAAAAAGACCAGCACATATGTGATGTTTGTGAACTACTTCTGTGGCATCACTGAGAGAGAGAGAGAGAGCATGCATTGAAGCACTGGGCAGGTGCTGCTTTCTGGCTCGGGGGCCTGTGTGACCGCAGGATTGTTCCAAATTCCACCATTGCCTGTCTGGGTAGGTTTGACCATTCTGGCGGGATCAGTAATATATTGGTTAACTATTTCTCTGTAACATATCACTGCTGCACTTGGTGGCCTAGACCAGCAAGAAATCCCTTCTCCCAATTTTGGATCGATCCTCTGCCAATTTTGTCTGAAACAGCTCATGAGACTGCATCCAGCTGGAAAAGCAGGTTGGCTGGAGCAGGGCTAAGCTGGGATGGCTGGAACGTCCTACCATGTGGTCTTTCATTCCAGAGTCTTTCCAGTGGGAGTCTTCCTGGCATGATGGTCTCAGGATAGCGTCCCCAGGAGGCAAGTCCCAATACATGTAGCACTTAGCAAGGGCTTACATCTTGTGGACTTGGCCCAAACAAGTCTCATGGGCAATCTCAGAGTCAAGTGTGGGAGAGGAACCACACACAGGGATACTGCGAGGTGTGGTTTGTTGGGCCATGACTATAACCATCTTGCACAAAAGGAAAGAAGAGATTGCCAGCCACGCCCTCCTAGTCCAGGTCCTGTATCTCTTCTCTTCTCTTCTGCCTGTTGATGTCTTACGGTTCCTACCACAGTCCTGTGTGTGCTGCTGGCCATGCTGCTAGACCATGGAACCAGGCAGCACCTAGGCCAACATGTACATCCTTAGCCTATTACCTCCAGTGAAGTTTTTAGGAAGGCAGGCCCTGCTTCCAGCTCTAATTCTGACCCTGAGCACCCAGAGCGATTCTAAATACATGCAGATATCCCTTCTTCTTCCCCTGGAGTCAGAGGTAGCATTCTGCACCACAAAAAAGAGACCCCCATTGGAGTTTGCCTCAGAGTCTGATGGGACAATGCCCCCCAACTTCCATGCACAGATGATGTCTCCAAACAGCAGGTCTCTCCTCTGTCATAGTCATCTCTAAGACTTAGAGTCTCTAAAGACCTCCCTCCTGGTATTTGTGCTCTTGTGTGACCCTCTTCATTTGAGTGGGAGCTGGCTTACTGACAACAGAATGTGGCAAAGTAATGTGACTTGACTCCTGAGAATAGATTATAAAAAGACTGAGGTCTCTATCTTGGGTACTGTCTTGCACTCTCTTGGGTCCCTTACTCTAGAAGAATCTGGCCACCAGCTGGTGAGGCAGTCCTGTGCAAAGGCCCACATCACTGAACCTGAAAGTTGATCTTCTGATGTGTCTTACCAATAAGACACTCATGTGGGTGAGTGAGCTCAGAGGTTGTCCTTCTCAGGCCGATTCTTGAGATGACTCAGCCCCAGCTGACAACCTTAGTACAGCCTGTGAGAGAGCCTGAGTCAGAACCACAAAGCCAAGAGGCTCCTGGATCCCCAATCCACAGGAACTGGGAAATTACACATGTTTGCTGTTTCCAGCTGCTACATCTGGGGCCCATTTGTTACACAGCAGTAGGTAACTAATACACAATCATATCCTCACTTTCAGACACAGCCTTTGTAAAAATGTGCAGAGCTCAGAACTCCCACCCCCACACCGGACAGTGAGTACAAGACTAGCTGAGGCAAGAAGGAGGAGAAACAGGGAGGGAGTAAGAAGTCAGGAAGATTTCTTTGCCCCACCCCCCCCACCCCCACCCCCCGGAACCACTTGTCCCTACTTTCCTTCCCTTTGTGTTGTGGTCTTTCAGAATGATCATCCAAGCAGAAAACAGTCTTCTCAGGGTTAAGATGATAGCAACAAGTAATTTAATACTTTGTTTTGATTGGATTAGTAGTAAAGGCAATGCCTAGTCTCTAGCTGAGACAAGGAAAGTTTAGCTGTATAAATTAAGTCTCTTTAGCATCATTGGTTTGAACAGCCTACTTATCTTTGCTCCAGATGCTCGATACATTTTTGCTTCTGTTATTCTGGGGTGGGAGGGGAAGCAAAAATGAATTCTCTTTTCTTAGGTAAGAGGACTGATCCCCTGTTCCTACCCCCCATGACTACTGCAGCACATATGGTTTACAGCCACTGAGAATAGTAATGGGTCTGCCTGACTTGGGTGAGCACCGGAGCAGAAATTCTCCCTCCTTTTAACACTTTGGCTCAGCGAGGCAGGCCAAGCCCTATAATCATCATTGATTATCTCATTCGGCGTGACTCCTGGGAAATCTTGGGTGAAAGCAAATTGAATTGGATATTTGCTGCCACTCTTGTAAAAGGAGCCCATCTTAGATTAATTTCAGGCATGATAGCAGCCTAGAAAATGAGGTCCCAGAGTAGTGTGGCTAAGGGGGCTGTCTGGCACTGTGAGAAAATGCAGCTCTTGTGAGCTGATGTATGTAAAGGCTTAATAGCAAAGCACAATCTTTTAACATAGAGGATTAGTCACAGAGGGGAGGCTCCTTCATAGATGAGCTCTCCCGGCTGGCACATGGAAAAGGCTGATTGTTAAAAAAGATTAATTAAATAAAGCCCATGCTGCATTGTTTCTGTGGGTGTCTTAGGCCCCCTAGGGAGAGAGGGCTGCCCCAGGTCTCTCAGGGTAGGCTCTTAGACATAAAGGGGAAAGAGTCCTTTTGTGGACTTTGGTTCATTCCACGCAATCCCTAGCCGTTAGTGGGGGAAGATGAATAGGCAAAACTTAAAAAGGCCAAGGGTTTATTTAATGAGAGGGGAGGATTGGGGCTGGCACGTCCTGCTGGAGGCCCAGTGGCATTGCTGGGAGACAGAGTAGCACTCACACTTGAGCCCTCAGGCACCTGCCTCTCTCGGAAACACCCCGCCTGGCAGGAAGTGGGTCCTTTCTGAGCCTAGCAGAGGAGATTCCAAAAGGGCAGTGGTCATGAGATTGGGTGACAGACATGGTGCCAACTAAACAAAGCCAATGATGTGAAATCAGCCCATAGGCACCAATGCTGCCGGCAAGCAGAGCTCATGGGCGTCCCCAAGCAGAGCAAACAGGACTCTGGCTGTGAACTTGGGAAGATTTTATGGGCAATACTTGAACAACAATAATAATAACAATGACACTAACACGAACTATTTATCAAGTGCCTTCTGTATGTCAGGATATTGAGATGTATCTCTCTATTTTGATATATGGGTATAGGTATAGATATAGATATAGCTAAATAATGGCCCAGCAAGTAAGTATAATTTGTGGTGAAAAATATGGGTACTCCACCAAGGTCGCCTTGGGTCCCTTTTCACCCATTTTGGGGATGCTCTTGCTCCAACAGTGAGTACCGATGGCTACTTTTCATAGGATTTCTCCTCTGCTGGTAGAACTTGCTTTGCAGAGAGGGAGGTGCCTCAGTTTTTATATCCACTCTCCTTCCAACAGCCCTTAGCCAATGACTAACAGGTGCAGACGTGCAAAACCCCTCTGGGTAGGGCCGACTCGGAGGCATGATTTGCAGCCCACAGTACTGTTCAGGATCAGGCTGAGGCTGCCCTTTGCAGGACTCTTGCCTGAGATCAGTCTCCTGTTTGGCCCCTCCTTTTTTCTCTCCTCTTCCCCTGCTCAATCTCCAGCTTCCTCTGGCAGTGCTTCCTAATACAAATCTTCATCTTGGGATCTGTTTCTGGGAAACCGAACTTAAGGCATCACCCCCGATTTTTAAGTTAGAAGCTGAAGCTGATGATGAGGTGAAGTCACGAGCTTGCGCGTAGTGACACAAGTAAGTTTACAACCAATCCCGTCTGACTCCAGAGTCCATGCTTTTCACATCTCCCACAAAAGCCCATTTCCAAGAGGAAGTTTTTCCTACAGAAACATGAGAAAAGCTCATGCTTATTATCATACTTTAGTTCCCTGCTAGGAGTGTTTCTTGCCCCTGGGACCAAGAGTTGGTCAAGGTCAAGACACCGCTAGCAGCAACTGCCTTGTAGGTGGATTTGTGGTTTCTTCTACGCCCAGATTGTCTGCCGTGCCAATAGCTGTGGGATATATCGCAGTGTTGTGTCACTATTTTGTGTTCATTTCCTTTGAAAGCCAGCCAGGCAACTGCAATCATGGTCCTGCTGTTGCTACCTGCCTTCAAAAGAGCTAGTCAGGCCCAAGGGGAGATAAACTTCAGCAGCCTAACAGAGCCCAAGCGCTGGCCTTGGTGCCAGAGAAATTACCTAAAGTTGGAGAAGGAAGAACAGGATGGCAAAAAGACAGGCAGAGGCTGTCAACTTTTGACTCGGAAATGCATGGACTGAAATTCTAGCTTATAAACTAGACGAGTAGCTTCAGACAAATTTCTTAACTTCCCTAGCCCTCAAGTCCTCATCAGCAAAATGGGAATTCTAATTGTCCTTAGTTTATAGAATCGCTGAGACTTTTGGATGAACTAATGTGTGCAAAGGACCTACTGCAAGGATTGGTATATAGTAAGTATTCGATCGTTGTACCTATGCTTTAATTCATAGTTTAGTTGCAAATAGTTTTTCCTTATTTTAAGTAGGAGGGAATGGTCAGGAGATTGTATAAAATACAGCTAGCATGTCAGTGTACATCAGTGAATACTCAAACTCCGGCAAACTGTTCACTAAACGGGTCTTGTTTTGTGCCTATAATCAGGGAGAGGTAAGGGAAGACCCGTATTATAAAACCTCCATTTTCTCATAGGAGCAGTGTCTTCCACAGCCCATTCAATGATCACAGCACAATATAGAGAGCCCATGACTGTGAATTTTTATATTCTGGAGGAGTTCTGTAACCTTCAGGCTTACAGATAAATAGTTAAGTGTAGACAGAAATTGCTTGGTTGTTGGCTTGAGGACCACTCAAGTTAATTTCCTACAAGTGTCCAATTGGCCCTATTTTCCAGGGGACCATTGCTTCTGGTTGTGATCTCAAACAGAGGCCTGAACAATGTTTATTTAGGTTCATAGTATGTCTACCGGAAATGTGCTTTATTCACCATGACTGCAATGATGCCGCAGAACAAACATTAAAACGTCGGTTGGCTACATCAGACAGAAGTTGATGTTTTATGCTTATGTGACCTCGGATCGGATGGAAGCTCTACTTCAAGGTATGGGTTTGGTCCAGGTCTGCTTATGTGTCTGCCTTCTGGGGCCCACGCTGAAGGGGCAGCGGCTCCCTGGGCTCACTCTGCTCGTGGCAGTCACAGGCCAAACCATGCCAGCACCTTTAAAGCCTCTGCATGTACGCACCTGCTAAGATTACATTGGCTGAAGCAATCACTGGACCAAGCCCCAAACCAAGTAGCTGAGGAAATATACTCTGTCCAGCGTAGGGGGAGGGTGTCCAAAGCCCCAAACCAAGTAGCTGAGGAAATATACTCTGTCCAGCGTAGGGGGAGGGTGTCCAAAGTCACACAACAAAGCACGTGGATGAATAATTTTATAGTGGGAGAGGGAATGAAAGAGTGTGACAACAATCTAATCTAACATGTCAGAATAATGAGATATCACACTGGACTCAGAACAAGGACAGAAGACAGAAACAGTCAAAGAGAGATCAGAGTGTTAGCTTAGGTGCTCTGAGCATGCATTTGCTATGTAGTTGGTAGAAAACACGCTGAAATTACCCCGAAGGACACCCAGAGGTCTCTCTTCTCTTGCTGGTGATTATAAGTAAACAGATAAAAATAAATACACACATGTATATATCATAAGTTAATGACACATAAATGATCCCTCCAGGGTAGGCAGTCACTACTGTGGCTAAATCTGGCAGGGGGTGGGGTGGGGAAGAGACACTCACAGATTCTTGTTTGAGTAGAATTTTAGGATCAAAATCACCATTTCTTGAGCTGTGTAGGATTTCTTATGCAGGTCTTTGCTTGTTGGTTCTTGTCAGTTGAATTATCCGAAAGTAGCTCCGTTAGCCTTTTAGCTAAGCAAAGCATTCCTGCAAGTACATACCGCTGAGTTGCATGCATTTTTGAAACATTAAAATAGTAGTGGGCATGTCACCAGGCTCCAGAACTCTTGGCTAATGAGGATGTGTACCTGGCAAGAGTCCAGGTTGATTGGGGTGTATCATTGTCTCCCTTCCCAGAGTGTGACGTCTGGGAGCTATGTGAGCAGCGGCATTCCTGGGAGAGCCACCCCCTGCCCACCTAAGGATTCAGCTAAGTGGGCAGGGAGAGAATCCCTAAAAGGCTTCTGGTTTTCTTATCCCAGTCACGCCTGAGCCCATGCTTAAAGGTCCTCAACAGTAATACCTGTGCTTTACATCTTCCCTCTCCCTTACTGAGTGTCTGGGTAAGTTCACTTCAAGGAACAGGGACAGAAATAAAATAAACCTTGGTGAAATTAATCCTGACCTCTGCCGATGAAAAGTTGGGCATGATGTGATCAAAGCACACGTTTGAAGTGTGGCTCCCCTATATACCAGCCTTCACTTAACCATAGGTCAAGACTCGGCAGGCCATGGCTGAACTTGGCCAGCTGGCATATTTGCTGTAGCAGATGAGAATGTGGACTTGTGTTCTTCTCCGTGTGGCAGACCCTCACTGTCGTCTCTGTGTCCCTGGTCCACTTGATTGATGTCTGTTACCTGACTGTCCCTGGAGCGATGTAAGCCTGAAACAATCCTAAGCCTCATTTTCCTCAGTGGCCAAATGTCGATGAAGTCTGTTTCCCAGGGTGGTGGGGAAAATCTAAGGCAGCATTGAGGATAAATGCCCAGCACTGGTGAGCACTTCATGAATTCAGTTTCTCTTTCTTGATTCCTTTTTACGTTGCTTTCCCTTTTCTCTTTCCTGTTTCTCATTCCCCTCCCTCTTTTTTCCACTTTCTTAATTGTGATGCCTTGATATCTATTTTATTTCTTGGGTAAACTTTAAACAGGTTTTTGCCTGTCAGTGGGAGCTCTGGGCTATTCTGGCTTATCCTGAAGTGAAAGTCATATTGAATGCGTCTTCTGGTGCCCCACAATTTCTGGATTATCTAAAAGGCACAAAAGTGATTCAGCACTGAGTCAGTCAAGATGAAGTTCATTGCTCCTCTCTGGATTCATCCATTGGTGGCCAGACACCTCACCCCGGGGATCTTACAGTTGGTGAAATTAAACTACCTCACTATGAGAATAGAAAATCAACGAAAATATAATTCCAGTTCTTTAAGACCACCTAAATAAGTGCATACTTCAGGAATAAACTAGCAAGAGGAGAGTGATCAAGAGACTTGGAACTCAATGTGGATGTAGAGACAGACTTTTCTAATCCCTTTCTTTTACAGTTAAAGAAACAGGGGCTTATTAAGTTAAGGGACTGTTCAAGGCACATGTGTATTTAGTGCCAAGGACCTTTGCACTTAATGCCCAGTTTTCATTCCTCACCATGCAGACTCGCTCATTACAAGAATCCAGAAGGTTTTCAGCGTCTGCATTTTGAATAACAAGAATTGAACTGGAGAGTAATAGGGGCAAAGGTTACATAATCAATGAAGAGATTATTGAGTAACAATGCTGACCTTGGTTGTGAAAAGAGAAAGGAAGGCACTGCTATAGTTGACCTTGGTTGTGAAAAAAGAAAGGAAGAGCTATAGTATTCACATAACCCAGGGGGAAGAGAGGGGAGGGGAACGGAGATCAGAGATTGGGGGATAGGCTCTGATTTGGATACTTTCCAGCTGTAAACTTGAAAATGCCATTAAATTTCCTTAAGCACTATTTCCGATACTTGCAAAGTAAAGATAATTATTTCTGAGCTTCCTGCTTCGAAAGGTTATTGTGAGCTTCCAAATACAGATTATTTAGTCCAACAAAAACAGTTACTGTGCACCTGCACACACCAGAGATTCAAAGGTGAGTACAGCAAGAACACGCCACATATGTTAACTGATGAAACACTTACGTGCATAAGAGAACGAATCATTATTATTACCACCTTGAGGGGTGCTCCCTCGAAGCAGTGACATCTGTTGGTGCTTCCATCACCCACACACAGCTCAGAGCTCTAGGATTTGTTGGTCTTGGTAGTTACAGAACACATAAGACATTATCCAATGGCCATTGTTAAAACTTCTGAATTTTTTTTCTGCCTTTATAGACATGTGAGTTTCAGGAGTGACTACTCATGTGTCGTTCTCGATGAAGAATCATGATCCAGAAGGGAAAGTATAAGACAGAATATTATGGATTGAAGGCTGGATTTCTCAAGTTGCTTCATTCCCAGCTTGTTTTAAGGTTCTGGATGACTCACCCAATTTTTCTGAGTTTGAATTTCCCTCAGTCTACAAAGAGAAGGAATCTTGCCATGCTTGCTCCAGAGGTTTCATGGGGAGTCAAGATGGCGCTAGGTGTGGAGGCATTTTTTTTTTTTTTTAATTTATAAGTGCTGAAAAAAAAAAAGTTCAGCAGCAGGTCTGCAACCTCTTTTGGACCATCTGGGGGAAAAAAAGAGAAACCAGACAAATTCTCTTGCCAGCTCACTACTAACCAGATTTCCTGGAAAACACACACAAATGGTAATTTACCATTTGGTAAATGATATTTACCAGCAGAAAGATGAGGGAAAATCTTTGTGCCCTACTTTTAGCAGGATTAACCTAGCCTGTGTCAGCCGCTTATTGTAAATAAACCTGAAATTAATGCAGTTACGGGACCTGGCTCAATGGAAAATGTTTCAGAAGCTACATCATTTATTTGCCAATTGCTAATGCTTATAAGCTGAATCAGAAGTAAACTTGGTACTAGGTCTGATCAGTGATTCACGCTGAATCTCATTTGCATTATTTTCGTGTTAGGTCAGGTACCACCATAGGTAAGGTATGGAAAGATAGGTATAAAAAGGAGGTATTTCACAACTGAAATGACTCATGTGTTCAAACAATGCACTAGATGCAGTGCTTAAACCTCACATGTGAAATCTGAACCAAAGCAGTTCAGAGGAGGAGAACAGACATCTAAGGAGCTATGCTGATCTTAGATTTCCCTGAGGGGAACACATCTTGGCTGTGTCTTCCTATTTCCGGTAAACTTTGAATCAGAAATAAATTTGATACTGTCATCAACGGTTTGAGTTGAGTCTCATTTGTTTCGTCTCTGTGCTTCCTCAAGTGGCCTCGCAGATAAGGTACTATCATTACATTGTTTTTGAGCGTCACCAAGGAAGCAACTGAAAAACCCAAGCCAATCTTTAGGGTAAAGATTTTGTGTATGTGTGAGACAAAAATAAAGGATAAAGAGAAACTGAGACTCTACAAAATGGTATCTTAAAACCTTTGAAGATGGGGAAGGCATTGGGGGAGAAAGAAAATGCCACGGGGCTTTGCTGACTCCGTCACAGTCAGAGAAGCAGCAAGTTAGAGCAGGCTCTTGGGAAAGCTCTTCAGTCACTTGTTTCACACAGCAGGTGTGGTCTCCAATGTCCACAGCCACAGATATTCCATTGATCATTTCTGTGGTTGGATTTTCCCCTCCCAACTAACTCCTGACCAGCCCACAAACCATTTGTGGTCTCTTCTGGGGCCCAGTAGGACAGCAGCTTTCTGTGTTATTGCCTTCCTTCTCCTCTGTCGTTACCACGTATTACCTCTGTCATATCATCACCTAGGTGATATATGTAAAGCTCAAAGAGCAGGAGAAATGAGGCAAGCCTGGACTCCCAAGTGCTCTGCCCCTCTGATTCCTTTGTTCACACATTGTCCATCCCGATTTTGAAAGCCAAGGGATAGAGGCAAAGTCAGATGCAAGACATGGCTATTCTCTTTAGTCTAAGTAAAAGTATTCTGTAAGGGGATTAGCCTAAAGAGGCAAGAAAGCAATATTTTATCTTCTTGGGATTCACAAAGGCTCACTTCTGCAAGCCCCAGACAGGGAATTAGAGAGAATAGTGGTTTTCCTCCTTGACTCTCCACCTTGGCTGCAGAATTACCTAGGGTGCTTTCTGAAAAATAGTATGCCTGGGCCCTGCTCCAAACTAGTTAAATTAGAATTTCTGAGTGACTCAGGTATGCTATTTAAATGTTTCTTAAGTGATTCTAATGGGTAGCCAGGGTTGCAAACTGCTGGGATAGACATTTTGTGGTCATTTGTTTTTGTGCTTATGAAGAGTCAGGCAGTAAATGTATTTTGGGTCATAAAGTGGCTCAGAGCCGAAATATTTGCTATTGTGAGAGAAGCTACATAAAATGACAACCCAGCCACAGACCAGAACATTGTCAGTTCAGCTATGAAACAATTTCTTTTGATGTTTATGACACTAAAGATCCTAAGATGGTGCTGTTTGATGAGAAGGTGCTTAGTGATGCCCTGAGTCTATCTGTGAGCCAGAGAAACACCCTGATTTGACTTCTCCCTCTGCAAGTTTATCAACTTAAGGAGGGCATTAATATTTTTATCATTTTTTTTTAGCAATTTTTTACCCTTTTGTTAAAAATGATTTGCAAGTGTTATCTTATTAGAAAGTGTGAGATTCAAATCAGGTCAGGGACATAACCCTCCCCATGTCCTTCCCACTCATGGGGCAGACACTTCCGTTCTCAGGAGAAAAAGCACTGAATTTGTATGTTATTCCAGAAATTCTGAACTGTGCAGCCAACTGGATCACTTTAAAGACCCAAATGGGAGACATATTTGTAGTCAATGTCTGCACATAAGGTATTTCTTTCTGCATAATTTTGCTCTTAAAGATGATGGAATGAACTGTACTTTAATTAAATGCAGAGGGAACACTAATCTACTTTGAAAGGCACCACTAATCCACTTATTGGCAACCAAGGTATGTAGATACTAATGGGACTTTCAGAAGAACAGGCACAAGAGGGAAACCATTTCTAAGAAATACCAGTCTTGGCATAGGCACAGTCGTGTATATATCCATCATGGCCAATGGCTACCAAGAAACCTCAAGTTAATCCATTATACCTTCCTTAACTCATGCCTGTGTCTTCATTAGGGGGTATGTACATGATATAAACAGTTTTTAGTAAGCAAATGATATTAAGAAATTAAGGATCTATTTGTAACTTGGTTCTCAGGTCCAATTGTACATTAGTTTGGTCTTCTGTTAATAAACTTTTGTGTATGTGCTCCAAACTTCAAATTATTTTCTACATATTATTGTGGTCTTGTATGTCAGCCCTCTGGAAAACTTTAAAAAATAAGTTGTATGCTATTGCATTTATTGATGTTATTATGAATAGTTTCATGATACTGTTTTTAGTTTCCTTCCTTAAACAGACACTGGAACTTCTATAGCAAATTACTCACTCATAGAATATAACTGTTGTTCAGGAAATGCTCGAATATTTTCGGCAGAAGAAAGAAAAGTATATCAGCATTTTTTATATATATATGTTTTAACATTTATTCATTTTTGAGAGACAGAGACAGAGTGTGAGTGGGGGAGGGGCAGAGAGAGAGGGAGACACAGAATCTGTAGCAGGCTCCAGGCTCTGAGCTGTCAGCACAGAGCCCGACGCGGGGCTTGAACTCACAGAGTGCGAGATCATGACCTGAGCTGAAGTTGGACACAACCGATTGAGCCACCCAGGCGCCCCTCAGCATCAATTTTATTGGTAAAATAGCTTAACTGTCTAGAAAGAGTCCATGCATACACCATGCACACACTTTCATTCTCTGCACACTCCCAAGATTGGCCCAGAACAGCCTTTATTATTCCTGTGCTCTTCATTGGCAGCTGAGGGAGGGAAGGACAAAGGAAAAACATGCAGAGCAAGAAGAGAGGAGGATCCCAGGAGAATGGGAACAATAAAGTAGCTATTAGTAAACATATATCATGTCTTTAAAAATACAAATCTTGGGGCATCTGAGTGGCTCAGTCAGTTTAGCGTCTGACACTTGGTTGCAGCTCAGGTCGTGATCTTATAGTTCATGGGATGGAGCCCCACATCAGGCTCTGTGCTGATAGTATGGAGCCTGCTTGGGGTTCTCTCTCTCCCTCTCTCTCTGCCCCCCACCCCCCGCTTGTGCTTTCTGTCTTTCTCTCAAAATAAATAAATGAGCATAAAAAAATACAAACCCCATCTCCAAGCCACTTCACAATTTCCTCTGTTAATCTTGCGATGCCCCATTAAAAAACAAAAGCACAAACAAAAAAACTCCTTACGTGATTCAGATAGACTCAAAGTCTATATTTGACAATCAACTATCAGCTCATTTGGTGGCTAAGGTGGGGAGAATAAATAAGCACTTATTGTATGACTGGTATACTCATTCTCTTATTTTTTTATGCATAATGATTTTGTAAGATAGAGATTATTATACTCATTTTGTACTTTATTTTTTAATACTTAAAATTTTTTCAATGTTTATTTTTGAGAGAGAGAGAGAGAGAGAGAGCGTGAGTGGGGAGGGGCGGAGAGAGAGAGGGAGACACAGAATTCGAAGCGGGCTCCAGGCTCTGAGCTGTCAGCACAGAGCCGGATGCAGGGCTCGAACTCACAAACTGCGAGGTCATGACCCAAGCTGAAGTCAGACGTTGAACCGACTGAGCCACCCAGGCACCCCTGCACTTTATTTATTTATTTTTTAATGTTTATTTACTTTTTGGGGGGCAATCCCCCACTAGCTAACTTGACAGTAATTTTTTTAAGTCATAATAAAAATAAATGAATAAATAAATAAATAAGTAAATAAATGAAGGTGTCTTTATTCCTGTTCTGTTAAAATTTACACTTGTTCATACACAGTTTCCTATTTTCAATTCCCTATTGAATTTAGCCCAACTCACATCCCTTTTGGATTGAAATAATGTGAACAGAATGACCTATGT
Source organism: Lynx rufus (assembly GCF_022079265.1). NCBI lineage: Eukaryota > Metazoa > Chordata > Mammalia > Carnivora > Felidae > Lynx > Lynx rufus. Next base: position 41,701,102 of record NW_025814896.1, on the reverse strand, counting down.
CACTTCTAGGGTTAAGAGTGAATGATGATTCTTCATCCTTCCTCTCCCTCCTGCTACTGTGACTAGCCTGAGTTTCTGAGGGAAGGTGATGTGGAACAAACGCCTCCATTTATAAGTAATGAACATGCATCGTAAATAAGTCTGCCATGCACAACACTGAGCTCTGGGGATTGCCACGGCAGCGTAACCTAGCCCATCCTGACCAGAAGAACTTCCTCCATCCATTGCAAGTATATTACTGACAAGCAGCATTTTGGAGAATTTACTAATTGTCACTTAGGTCAGAATTGACAGAGAAACCATACCTCTGACATTGTAACACCACCCAAGAAGAAACTTAGCTGTTATAGACCATTAGCTTATCCATCAATGAGCAAAAACTTGCAAGTGATCTAAACTGAGCAAATTTTTAACCCTATCTAGTACTGTTTCTCCTCTGCCTGCAAAATATTTAGTAAATGGCAAATTTTAGTCAATAGTGAATTATAAGGAACTGCCTAAATTTTTAAGATGTAAGAAGTTATTTATATAAGGAATTTTTAGAAATCAACAAATCACTGTGAAAATTGCATATATTTTTTGTTCTTGTTGTTTCTACTGTTGCCAATGACTCTTGAATGAAATAATATTTGCTCCAATGAATTGAGTCCTTTTGAGGGTGAGAGATCTGGCTCTAATTCCAAATTTACCCAAATGACACAACGTCTCCAAATTAGCCATTTAAAATAATTCCCTTGAAAGTACGACTTGGAAATGCACACCAGAGAAGAAAGAAGAGTTTTTTAAGTTTACTAATGGCTGCCTTATTGTTCCCATTCTCCTGGGATCCTTCTCTCTTCTTGCTCTATGTGTTTTTTTCTTTGTCCTTCCCTTCCTCAGCTTCTAATGAAGACACCCAGCAGCACAAGAAGAATAAAGAGTTTTCTGAGCTGGTCTTGGGAATATGCAAAAGATTAAAATGTGTGCTGAATTGAGCCAAGGTTTATGGGTACAAAAACAGATCAGAAGGCCAAAGGGGAAATCAAGTCAGCGGCCAGAAGTGCAATCAGGAAAGGCAGTTGACAATAAGAATCAGCAACAGGAGCTCTGGGGAATCCCACAAAACAGATGGCTGCTTTTTTTTTTTTTTTTTTTTCAGCTTCACCATTACAGCTGCAAGATCTGCAGAGGTATAGCAAAGGCCCTGTGGGCTTCAGCTGCCATTCTGTGACCTTCAGGATGACCTCTAGCCTGAGATTAATTTTTTTTTCCTTTACATTTATTTATTTTGGAGAGACAGAGACAGAGCACAAGTTTGGGAGGGGCAGAGAGAGGAGACGCAGAATCCAAAGCAGGCTCCAGGCTCTGAGCTGTCAGCACAGAGCCCGATGCGGGGCTCAAAGTCATGAACTGGAGATCATGACCTGAGCCAAAGTCGGACGTGAAGTCGGACGCTTAACCGACTGAGCCACCCAGGCGCCCCTCTCTAGCCTGAGATTTAGACCAGAATTTCTCATGACTCTCCTGCCCTTTCAATCCAGCTCTCCTTCACTACTCTGCCTCAATGAATAGCCTCTCTTCCATCAGTGTTCCGAAGCAGAATCCTTGGAGTTATCCTCAGTTGCTCTATGTCCCCCATTCCCCACATACAATCCTGATGTTTTTACTTGGAAAATACCTATTCAATTCAAATTTCTTCTCTGTCCTCACTGTCTGTGGTGCATTTTCCTGTCACCAAACTTTTCCTGTTCCATTTCATCTGATGTGGGATACCAGAGTCAACCTCTTATAGAAGAAATGGGAATACCAGTGTCTTAGCTACAGCAGGGTGGGGAAATGATGAAGTTATTTTATTCTGAGAACGAGTGAGCCCTGAGAAGTTAGTACAGGGGATTCAGAGACAAAGAGGTATAAAGAAACCTGTCAATGTGGGGGTTCTTTCTGCCAGGTTCCTGGTCTCTCTCCGGGTGCCACTTCTATGAAGCAACACAAATCCTGGCCCAAGGATGAGACACAGAAGAACATTACTGAAGGATTTCCCTCCAAGCTCTGCCCTACAGCCCTCCACTTCCTGGAATGGTTGACACCAGAAAAGACCATTCATTTTAAGAAAGACTGTGCCTTCATTCCATAGAAGTATTGTTTTATGGCTTCTACCAGATATACTTGAATAGGTACAGAGCTCTTAATATTTGCAGAAATGGCACAGAGAAGCCAGGGATGGAAGGCTGAGGCAGAAAATTGGATCTAAGGGGAAGGCCCTGGAGCACTCAATCTGAGATTATTAAGGGCCTGGCTTTGCAGAGAGGGCACAATGGGTGTTTTCAAGCAGGAATGAAACTCATTCCCATAAAGAGTGAAGTTGAGCATTCAGACCAAGCTAGGACAATGCGTGTATTTGAGCAGGAAGGGATAAATTTCGGTGTATTGCTCCTAATGCCATGTGCTTCATCCAATTTTATTTATTGATTTATTGAAAAATTATTTATTTACTTTTTTTTGAAGTATTATTAACATGCAGGGCTATATTAGCTTCGAGTGTACAATATAATTTAATGTTTACAACAGCCTATTGATTCTTTGGGAGGCGGAGGTGCAAAGAAATTAGATCGACGCTTCCCTAATACTCTTAAAATTTGTTTATGTGAGTTATTTCTGTTAGTATTTATTAGAAATTAAAACACAACGGGGCACCTGGGTGGCTCAGTCAGTTGAGCATCTGATTCTTGATTTCAGTTCAGGTCATGGGATCCAGCCCCTTGTCAGGGTCTGCGCAGAGTGGCATGGTGGGGGGAGGGGCACTGCTTAAGATTTTCTCTCTCTTTCTCTCTCCTCTCTCTCTCCCTCTGCCCCTCTTCTCCACTAGCAGTCTCTTTCTCTCTCAAATAAAAAAAAAAGAAATCAAAACAAAAATTTTAAACACAAGTCGACATAAACACATTCTATTATCCCCACAGCCTCATCTGAATCTCTCAACAAGTGCTTGATTGTGGGCCAGGAGGGGTGGATCGCCAAACAAAGGCCCATGAGAATACGATACAGACTCACTTTATACCATTGCATTTGGTGCTAGGTAATGGTGGGTCCATTTCCACTAGGAAATGGTGGGTCATGGCTGAAATCAGAAATGACCATGAGCCCTCGACACGGAGAGAATGTCTCAAAAGCATTTATGTGAAATCTGACTGTTCTTCCTGAGAGCTTTCAGAATTCACAGCGAAACGCAGTGCGCATCGACCCTGTGTCTCAGTTCCACCCCTGCGAACCGCTAAGCCTCCCTGGAGTTTCGCCTATGGAACATCCGGCCCCTTAGGTGTGTGCAGGGAGGAGCTGCAAATAGGAGCTTCCTCTCATGGGCACTGTGGTGTCGGGTGAGCCAGGCTAGGCTGTGAGGATGTTGTAGTGACAGCGGTCATCTCGGGAAAGCGTGGCTCCATTTCTAGTCTGCTGATGACGGGCACCTCCTGGTTTATCTTCCCTTGTAACGACTCTGTTCAGAGAGATGTTTACCACTCGCATCCCATTGGCGGGGCTCTGCAATCCATGAAAAGCCCTTTCAGGAGTCGTCACGTACATCTGTAAATGCCTGGAAATCAATGCCATTTAACCGGCGGTAGTGACCTTTCAGACACAGAGATGATTTCGAAATGGCATGTGAAAGATAACATCCAGCAGTGCCAATACAACACACAGAATTTCCAATACCACTTTAAGGACCCTCTCTTGCAAAAATGGAGTAAAAGCCCAAGCTCAATATGCTTCACAGGCAGCTCTCAAAGCTCAAGAAAGAACGAAGGCTGGTCTGGTTCACAAGAAGGGTGTTAAGTGCCAGTTTTCACCCCCTTTGTCAAAGGTCACATCCAATGACTCCATCCCTCATAGAAGAGAGAAGAGAAGAGGGCCCAGACTTTGAGACTAAGGCTCTAGGTTCTTAGCTCCACTTTGTGATTCTGCCTGGGAATGTCCTCTCTGAGCCTTAACTTCTCCATATATGGAATGGGTAAGAATATTTGTTGTATGTGCTTCAGAGGTGCAGGAGGCGTTTTAGAAACCTGAAATGTGTTCTCTAAAATAATCGCGGGGTGCCTAGATGGCTCAGTCAGTTGAGCATCCAGCTTTTGATTTGGGCCCAGGTAAGGGTGATCCCAGGGTTGTGGGATGGAGCCCCAAGTCAAACTTTGCGCTGAGCATGGGGCCTGCTTGATTCTCTCTCTCCCGCTGCCTCTTTCCTCTGCACGTGCACTCTCTCCCTGAAAAAAAAAAAATCCTTTCCAAAATAGTATTTATCAATTTTTTAAAACTTAGATCACAAAGATTAGCTAAAGTAATACACTAAAAATAATTTCAAATTCCATCATCATTTTTTTCTATTCATACATTCTTTCTTACGAATGTATGTATTTACTCTAAAAATGGTTATATTGACCATACTGTTTGTAACCTACTGTTTTACTTAACACTATATTGAATACAGCTTTCTAAGTCGTTTACTATTTTCCCCACAACTTTTAATGATTATGTAATATCCCATTGTGTATTTGGAGCATAATTTAGCCAACCAGTTTCTAACTATTGCATTTTCATGCACTTTCTCTTTTTCTCTCTCTGAGTTTCTTTTTGCCTTTCAGCTTTTCTCTTCTTCCTTTCTTTCTCTTTTTTCTTTCTCTCTTCTTTCTTCCTTCCTCCTTTGTTTTTCTTTCTTTCCTTTCCTTTTCTTTCTCCAACCCACCCGGCTCCTTCTCACTTTCATTTTCTTCTTCCTTCTTTCTTTCCTTCCTTCCTTCCTTCCTTCCTCTCCTTGGCAATTATAAATGATGTTGCTGGATGCTTCTCCCACCACTGTGATAGTCCCAAGGAGCAAGTGTAATAGAAACAAGGGACAGCCACATGGCAGGTTTAGCAAACCAAACCCTTTCCTGGGATCTTGAATATAGATCAAAAGGATGCAGGGGCTCCTGAGTGGTTCAGTCGGTTGAACGTCTGGCTCTTGATTTCAGCTCAGGTCATGATCCCGGGGTCATGGGATGGAGATGCTTGGGATTCTCTCTCATGCGCTCTCCCTCTGTTCCTCTCCCCTGCTTAGGTATGCCCTCTCTCCCTCTAAAAAAAAAAAAAAAAATATATATATATATATATATATACACACAGAGAAGGATGAAAGTGGTACAGTGCCTTCGCTCTAGACATGGTGCTATCAAGCAGCTCATGTTACAAAGACTTTCAGTTTGCGCCCATCCATTTCAGCCATGGTTATTCAGCATCCCCTTCTTTTCCTCCCTGTAATCCTGTGAGATCCTACAAATCTTTTTGACGAATTTCCCTCTTGCCTAAAGTAGCCATTGTCCATTTCTGCTGCTTGTTATCGAAAGATCTCTATAACAAATGCAATCAGGGAACATCTGTAGATTGTATAGTACTTACCTGACTTTTTAACATTTCAATTAATCAGAAACGGCCTACAGACACTAACATGAATGTTAAGTCTATAATCTTGTTTATACTGAGATTTGGGGCTTTTTTGCCTTTATGAATGCAACTGCCTCTGGAAATAGTAAACTTATGCACTTTTTTTTTAGCCCACCAAGTAAATTGATATTTGTTTAATTGGCGAACAAAATCTATTAGTGTTTTGGCTGGACCCTGCTGGGAATGAGATTCAGCCTCTAGACCCAGTTTTATAGGCTATTTCTGAACCTCAGAAAACAAAGATTTACTATCACTTTTATAGAAATGCTAATAGGACCATAACTATAGTAACACAGATGGCACAGCTGTGAAATATACATACATGTGTGCATAAAAGAAAGCACGATTAGAAAGTAGATGTTTGGATTGCCTATGAGACAGAGGAACTTTGCTGTGGGATGGTTTCTGTTTATCCACATGGCCTAGCAGAGCAGGTCACAGGATGGTTTTCTTTGTTGTCTTTTTTTCTGATTTTCTTCAAGGATCCACTCCGGAGCCTCCTCAGGGTCAGCCTGCACACTAGTTCTCTTATTATTCTCTCCCATCAGAAGGAGTTCACTGGGAGGCAAAGTGTCTGGGGAGCATTGGCCTTCAGGAATCCATTGGTGATCAGCCAGTGGCTTCCAACTCAGAACCAAGAGCAGAACTGTGATAGTAATGACATTGGTGGGCTCTTGAACTAACTCCCTGACTTTCTCTGATGGGTGGTGAAGATGGCACATGTTACTGCAGAACAAGACGCAGCCACTAAACAGGATGCTGAAGAGTCGGACTGATTTGGGACTTAGAATGCGATAGACCTAGTTTTGAATTCAGTTTGGCCATGTTGACCTGACTGAATAACGTATCCAACAAACTGCCTAGTTTCGGTCATTCTCTCTAAACCCTCAGTTTCTTACCTCAGAAATTCTTTCAAATGGTTGTGAGGATTTATGAAACAGTGAATACCTGGTATGTAGTAAGCACTCTTCAATGGTTACTGTTATCACTTTTCAATAATTATATTTGCCAGTAAGATATTTTGAGATTTAAAGAACTCCATAAACCTCAAGTAATGGGTTCATTAAAAAGATGCATTTGGGAATTCGGAAAAACAGGAATCCCACGTTGGTAGCGAGGAAAGGGAGATAGCTCAACAAGCAGGGTCAGGGACCCCCAGCATGTCTGAGCCTTGAAGAGTATGAAACTGGATCATCACGTGGCATTCAAGAAAGCTCTGGATGTCAGCGGCCAAAGCCTGTGTTGCCCTAGTCTGGAATTTCCCTATTAACCTGACCTCTCTCCATTTATTTTTGTCTTTTATCTTCCTTGTTCTCCCACTTCTAATGGCTTGTCAGAGCATCTTTTCAGTTCTTGCTGACCTTTCTGTACTTAGCAGTTTAGAGTTCAGGGATGTCAGAACCTAGCTCACCCTTTTTTGGGGGAGAAGTTTTCTTTCCAGACTATATGATAAGGCTCATTCTGGCTACCTTGGGATAGATGCTTTTCCTGGTCAAAGTGGACACAGTGGAATTGCACTGTATCTACATAATATAACTGAACTTAACTACATAAGCTACATGGAGAGAGAAATAAGGAGAGACAGAGGGATGGGGAAAGAGAACACCTGTGATTTGCCAGCATTTCTTCTTGTGAGCCACTGTCTTGGGACAAGTGCCAAGTGGGTGATTTGAGTCTGTGGACTCCTCAGTTTTTCTTACTCATACATGAACTGCATGCGATTCCAGTGCTTGAATGTGGATATTTTTGGTACTGCACTCTCTTAGGTCAGGTGTCCAGGAAGCAGACTCTGAGATGGAAAATTGTGTTTAGGAGATGGAAATTGTGTTTAGGACATTTATTGGAGAGTGATCTTGGGACCTACATCTGTAGAGACTTGGAGAGCAGGGTAGGGCATGGAGAAGTTAAACCATGGTGCCTTTGCAACCAAATCTTCAGAATTATCCCAAGTTGAGTCAAGAGGGCCAGGTGTAAAACCATAAGAGACTCTTAAATACAGAGAACAAAGAGGAGAGGTGGGTGGTGGGATGGCCTAATTGTTCGATGGGTATTAAAGAGGGCACTTGTTGGGATGAACACTGGGTGTTATATGTAAGTGATGAATCACTGAATTCTACTCCAAAACCAAAAACAAACAAATAGAAAAAAAAGAGAAAATAAAAGTAAAGAAAAGAAAAGAAGAGAAAAGAAAAGAAAAAAGAAAAGAGGGGCCAGGTCTACATACCTCCATGTTAACCAGTCAATGGATGCAGCTGCCCCCAGGAAAGGGGCATAGCCTTGGGCAAACAGCTGGGAGCCAAGAGCAAGTAATATTTCTGACAGTTGGGAAACAGGTGACTCATTCTGAAAGAGGGATTTGGGTACAGCCTCTACTGCATGTATCTATTTATCTATTCTCCTGTTCATATATCCATCTATCTACCATTCCATTCGCTTAACACATATTCATTGAGTGCCATGCGCCGGTCACTCTCCTGAGGTTGGGGATGCACTAGAGTGCAGAGATGCCCTCTTGGAGGCTACATTCCAGTGAGGGAACAGATGCCCAACTTCAGGTAGTGATAAAGGCTAGGAAGAAGAATAAAGCAAGGTAAGAGGTCAGAAAATGCCAGAGAATATTATCTTATATGCTGTGCTCAGGGAAGAGCTTTCTGCCTAAGTACCTTTTTTTAAAAAATTTTTTAAAATGTTTTATTTGTTTTTAAGACAGAGAGAGACAGAGTATGAGTGGGGATGGGGCAGAGAGAGAGGGAGACACAAAATCTGAAGCAGGTGCCAGGCTCCGAGCTGTGAGCACAGAGCCCGACGTGGGGCTCAAACTCACGAACTGTGAGATCATGACCTGAGCCAAAGTTGGATGCTTAGCCAACTGAGCCACCCAGGTGCCCCTGCCCAAGTTCCTTTTATGCAGTAACCTGAATGAAGTGGAGGAGCTGATGAGACTAATTGGGGAAGGAATGTTCTAGGCAGAAAGAGCAGCAAGTTCAGAAGTCCTGAGGCATACATGAGTTTGGCAGGAAGGAGGAAGTAGTCCTGAATATAGGGTGTGGAGGGGAATGTGGTGAGAAATGTTGGAAAGGTAGGCATAAGATACATCCTATAAGGCCTTGAGGGTCATGGAAAGGACTTAGAACATTATTTTGAGTGACATAGGCATCACTGGATGATTTTGAGCAGAGGAGTAATGTGATTTGACTTTCGCTTAAGCAAGACTACTCTGGCTACATGTGGGCAAGGGTGAAAGCATGGAGATCAACTGAGAGGCCAAAGGTCTAGGATGGTAAGTGGAGGAAGAGCAAAGTGACTTCTAAATAGCAAACTGCTATTTTATGTGATGTTCAACAAAATAAAACAATGATTAGTTTCCAACAATGGATGAAAAAAATATCTGTATTGGGCTTGTTGCAGCAGAGTATACAAAGTGATGAATTCCTAAGAGATTTTTAAGAGTAGTTTTGGTAATATACAATTTTAAGTTTATTTGATAAATGTAAACTGTAACCCCTAGAACTTTTATAAAATGAGTTGTGAATGAACCTCTGTCATAGCATTCAACTCTTGAGGGTAGAGACTATGCTTTTCTCTGCATCCTCAATACTTAACATGGAGCCTGGGAATAAAATATTTGTGGAATAAATGAATTAATTATGAATGAAAAGAGTATGGTACTGAAAAGTATATCCGTCCTATGTGGGCTCTGTGCAGACTGGGTATGCTCTCAGTTGGATATTACATTCAATAAGAATGAGTCAATTAGATTCCTGGAAAATATAACATTTTCTCTGACCAATCAACTTGCATTTGAAGTGAGGATATTCTGAGAGGTAAGATGGGATTGAGAGTTCAAAATTTGGATGCTCAATTTCCAACAACTCAAAAAGGTGTAAAAAGACAATACTTTATTCTTCATTGTCAGGAGGCTAGATACCTAGGGCAGATTACATTTTCTAAAGATGGTTATTCATCCTAAATGCTCTTCTGCAATTGACCTTGCCAAGCCCATCAAGAGACTTTACCATCAAGAGAAGGAATCCATTTTCTACTTCCTTGAGTCTGGGTGTTCCCTGTGACTACCTTGATCAATAGCATATGACAGACATGATGCTGTGCTAGTTTCAGACTTAGTTTAACTTGATTGACAGCTTCCTCTTTCAGCCTCTTGGAATGCTCACTCTTGTGACACTCCCTTTCAGAACTTGGCTGCCATGCTGTGGAACTCCCAAGCCACATGGAGGTATTTCAGTTGACAGCCTTAGCTAGCTGCAGTATCAGTTGCCAGTCAGGTGTGTATTGAGCCCAGTTAAGCCTGGTTGAGCCTTCATTCCAGCCCAGCTGAGCCTTCAGATGACTGCAGCCCCAGCTGACCCTTGGCTAAATTGCATGAGATACACCAAGTGAAAACTACTCAGCTGAGGCCAGTAAAACCAAATGACCATGAGAGATAATAAGTAGTTTCAAGCTACTAAGTTTTGGGGTGATTTGTTGTGGAACAATAGAGAACTGGAAAAATATCAATCATGGATATCAAATCACTTAGTGGATATTCATGCCAAGTGGAGTGGATCCCAAATCACATTCTCTTGAGATGATCTGGGACCCCTCCTACTTGCCATCCACTTAGTAGGCATGGGGAGTAATATGCCTATAGTTATGATTGTCATAAATTCATGAAGTCATGACTGAGCCTATGTGATTCCTTGCTATCATTTCTATCACCATTCCACTTTTCTCTCTCCCTACCATTGTCTGGCTCCTACTTCTTCCATGGAAATGGAGTTTCTTCTTTTTTATCTAGCTTCATTCTTCTGTGCCATTTTCTTATTATTCTTACCTTTTTTCTCCCTCTTCATCATTCTCTTACCTTTCCTATATCTTAGTCTTTCCAGGTTTGTAGCTGACTCTCCCCTAAATTCCTTTGAGTCCCACTACCTTTCTCTCTTTTGAGTTCCTTTTCTGTAGTGGACCACTGATGCTCCTGCCTGCCTGGAATTTCTTGCTTTTTGTCTTAGTGGCATCATGGAGATATACCTCCCTCATTTATGTGATGTGTGTGAGATCCTCAGTCAAGCTCCTTTCCCCAAATCCTCAACCAAAGGTAGGTCATATTGTCCATGACCTGAAAAAGGATGGTTTTCAGTAGGGTATCAATAGAAAGTGGTGATTACTAAGTGCAGACACCTGACGAGGTGGCCCATTTCCTCCTCTATCTAGATCTGAGGAGCTCCTTCATTCTGTTCTGAGGACTGCTTATTTAATTCTTTTCTATTCCACCTGCTTGCTGAACTATCCTTCCAACAGGTAATTTTAAATTTGAGTCAACCAGAATTATTTTCTGTTATCTGGGCCTAAATATCTTAGCTGACATATTATTTCCCCCTTCCCTCCCCGCCCCCACCTTTTATTCTCATTAATGCCCTCCCCTTAGTTCTGCTTTTCTATTTATTTCTCTGTGTTTCTCTTATTGTCTCTTTTCATAGTCATGTATACAAATGAACTTTCTCTCACATGCACCCTCCACATTTTTTTTTTCCCTTCAGGGTCTGCTTCTTTTCTTTTTATAATTAAATTGTTTTAAATTAAAATCTTCTGGGCCTTACTTATGCCCAATCAATTCCACATGGCTCTCCTTCCATGGCTGGTGGTCTGTGGGATTATAATAAATCTCTAAGCCTCTGCCATTGCTTTTAGTTTGCCAAGCTGGAGCTTATCCCTTACAGCTCCGTCCCAGAATGTCTACGGGTTCTTCCAGAAAACAATGGCTTTTTCTTGTTGGATGGCTCAGTTCTGTGAGCACCATGCCTCTCCTGCTGAGTCTGTGGTGGTGTTTGTGCAAGTCTAGTATTAATATGAGACATCTCTGCTGCTTTTTTGGAGGTCTTTTAGAAATCTGGCTGACAGGGTTGGCTCACAGAAAATATCAGGGTCTAGTGTTGACATAATTTTGGAGTGGCAAATAGGAGATCTGTGGGGCATTAGAATTCCAGACCCAGGCTGTGGGGCACCAGCATCCATTCTTTTAACCACTACCTATGCTGCTTCTCCTTGGGGTGCCAGTCTGCTTCTGCCATTTTCTGATTTGCCAGCATTGGTCTTGATGAGGACCGCACACAAGGGCAGGTCACAGGTAAGGTCTGTAGAGAGAATGTCCAGGGTCCATCTCTGAGTAGCCTGATAGGAGGGAGAAGATAAGGAATACAAGGGTCAGTTGAGACAGTCTAAAACTGAAGAGGTTTATTTGTAGCGTGAAGTGGACATTGTTAGTTCCCTGTCCATCTTCGCTTGCCACTCACTATTCTTATGTATGTTTTATTGATGGCTTCCCATTGCTGGCACCTAAAAAAACCAGAGGGCTTTTGATGGCTTCAGGAGTGTGCTTGGTCTGTGCATGGGGAAGGCCAGAAGTGCACAGGAATGTGCCCGGAGCAGCCTGAACCAATGACAAGGAGAAGTTGGTGGAGAAATACCTCACCTGTCTCACCTGTTGGAGGGGGAATTTCTTTGAGTTGCGTTCTGTACAGTCTTACATAGGTCCCCAGTGGGATGGAACTCTAGTTGTCCACAGACATAACCTGCTCATCAAAACACATCATATTGGCTGCCTTCCCATCCCTGTCTTATTCCTCATTCTCTACCAGTGCTTCGTGAGGTCACCCTTCACCCCAGTAAAACATTTACGCTTAAATCCTTATCTCAGGGTCTATTATCTTGGAGAACCTAACCTGAAAAGAGGGTCCTCAAGTTGCAGAGCCAGTAGGTGGCAAGTCAGAGTGATGCTCCCAGGATAGAAAATCGGCAGCAAAAATTTCAAAACACAAATTAACCCTTTGAAGAGTTCCTCTTATTAAAGTGTGTGTGTGTGTGTGTGTGTTGTGTGTTGTGTGTGTGTGTGTGTGTGTGTGTGTGTAATGGTGGGTTGAGGATTTAAATATTGTGAAAATGACTCTGGACTGGGGCATATGAACTAGAAGCCTGCTGATACTACAGTCCCCATAAATTAAACAAGTCACTATATTTTCTTTATTGAGCTCCTTTCTGGAAAAAAAAATTGCCCTGCTGACCTCACCAAGAAACCATGATAAGCAAGCATTAGCTGACAACTGTATGCCTTTAACAGCATACTGAAAATGGTAGTGGTGATGGGGCATTAAGTTTCCTTTACTTATTAAGGTTTCTTTAGTTTTTATGGTGAAATAGTTTTGATAACAATTTTTAAAATGCCAGCGTTTGATAACAATTTTTAAATTTGATAACCACTAAGTTGTTTCTGTGAAGGGCCCTGATTTTCAAGTTACACTCACTATACGTTCACTGATGTACAAAGTGCCACAGTGATGAACATGCATGTTCTGAGCTCTAAAATCATGAAAAGTTAATAGTTGTATTTCTGTTGTCCTGAGTCTTGTTTCCACTGTTGCTATTCATTTCCTGTTTAACATGTTTCAAGAGTCCACAATTGAACTAGCTGATCCTTTCAAGTCAGCTTGTCTTTCACTGTGTTCAGGACTAGCACTTGGGGCTTTGATCTTTCCTGCCTCCTGTCCGTGGATCAGGCTCTGAGTTTTCTCACTAGGCCAGGAGGCTGTTGTGGGACCCTGGAAATACCAGCCTTATTTTAATTCTGAGTCTTGAGAGTATGATGGGTTTGTTCTAAGATTCAAGATTTAGGACTACAGATTCGGAAACTCAGTGCATTTGGTTTCTTCCATGATGATCCGGGGAATGGGTACAAAGAGAAGAGATGAAAGTTTGGTTGGTCCTAAGACCCAAAAGGAAATGTATCGACAAGTTACATGCTATGCACACTATGCTGTGGCTTTCTCCATGATTCACTTGTTAAATTTCCCTGGTAATCCTTCTAAATCCATTTTTAGTAGATAAAGAAACTCAGGTTCAGAGAAGTAAACTGACTTGCCTGAGATCACACCGCTCATGAATGCAGAGTTGAGATTCCACCCCAGTGCTTTCTTTGTCACTCTGTCCACTTTAAGTGTTTGGACACTTAAAGATGAATATTGGGTTCTTCCAGAGTCACATACTCTCTTTGAACTTTCCCTACCTGTGTAGGGGTGTTGAGTCAGATGTTCACTTTAGTGATTCCAACTTTTAGATTCTTGGTTGAGCTTTGAAAGGGTGAGCCTTTGCCAAAATGTCCTGGGTCTTCTATTTTACTGTTCTTATGATAGGATGAGTTGACTTATCACCTGAGACACATCTAAGATCATGAATTGTCTTTATGATGATTCCATCTGAGGCCTCCATTGGACATTCACGGAGACCTCCATAACGGTGTTCCTAGCAAGGCCTCCCTTAAGCTGGGTGGCTCGGGGTGGGAAGTTTCCCACACACAAATGCCCCCAGCCATGGTGTGTATATTCTTTTTGGCTTGCTTTCCCCTGCCACAGTTTCCCAAATAGACTGTACAAGCTTTCCAAAGAAGCTAATGAGGGCTTGCCTCAGAGCCTTCCCAAACTGTTTGAGAGCACTTGGTAAAGGCCCACAGTAACCGTGCATCTCTTAACTCTATACTCCACACCACTTGCTTGCTGACCTCGAGGGTACCCACTATACCATGGCTTTTCTCAGAAATGGCACAAAGGCCTTCTTTGTTTCGGATTGCTATTTCTAATTCTTGGCTTTGGTCTATCTGTAATTAGGGCTCCAGGTTTTGTCCCTTCGGCCTTTGCCTTTTTTCTCTTGGGATACTGATTCTGACTCATGTTTCTGACCACCTTCATTTTGGGGTTATATTGTCTAGAGCACTCTGCTTTCAGTCTGGTCGCCTAAAAATTGTTTTTTTATTTAAAAACATTTTTTTGAGTATAGCTGACATATGATGTTACATTAGTCTCAGGCATACAACATAGTGATTTGACTTCCTTATACATTATGCTATGCTCACTACAAGTGTAGTTACCCCACCATACAACACTATCACAATATCATTGACTATATTCCTGATGCTATGCTTTTTATTCCTGTGACTTATTCATTCCATAACTGGAAACCTGTATCTTCCCACTCCTCTTCCCCCATTTTGCCCATCCCCTCACCCCTCTCTGGTTTGGTAACCATCAGTTTGTTCTCTGCATTTATGGGTCTGGTTACTTTTGAATGAGCCCAACTCCACCTAGGAATCACTGTGATGATAGCTTGGTCTGGAATTTCCCCACCTCCTTTACGAAGAGCAGTTTCAAATCCCGTTTCCAGTCTGAGTCAGGAAAATGGGGAATGTAATCTGCTCTCCAATTAGATGGGGGTGGAGATAAAGAGACTCTAAGATGAAAAAATTCACTCCTGCTAAAGTAGCAGTGGACTTGGTCCATGGCCTACTTCTGCCTTACTCTTTTTGGGCCATTTTTTTTTTTTTTTCCTACTGAGACTACCCAGAGGTATTGGCTTTCTATTGCTGCATAACAAATTATTACAAACTTAGTGACTTAAAGCAACACAAATTCACTTTCTTAGTGTCCATGGTTCAAGAATCTGGGTATAGGTTGGCTGGTTCGTCTGTTCAAGGTTTTACTGAGCTGAAGTCAAGGTGTTGGTTAGAGCTGTGATTCTCATCTGAGGCTCAGGCCCTCTGCCAGCTCACTGGTTGTGGGAAGAATTCATTTCCTTATGGTTATAGGACTAAGGCCCGATTCTTTTAGCTATTGGATAGGACTTCTTTAGAGTCCACTTATAGTTTCTGGACACATGAGCCCATGTGCTCATCTGATTAAGTCAGACCCACCAAGGGTAACCTCCTTTGGATGAATTCAAAGTCACTATAAGAGGGGATGACCTAGGGATTTTGTTGCTGTCGTACCCAGTGTGGGTACACAGCAGGAGTAGCTCTGTTCTCCACTGTTTTTGTGTCTTATGTTTAATTGGGGAATTGATACCTAAACAATTATTAATACAATTAGTGGTATTGTACACCTGATATTGTCAGGCTCATTAGCCCTTGGTTCTGCAGTTAAAACTGCTATTCAACATATATATATATATATCTCATAACTATCACTTAGCAGCTCCATTCTTCCACTGCAGTGAGGGAAGGCTGGTGGCTTTGCTGCATGGACATACAGAAGAGATCTGGATTCTAACTCCCTCTTAAATAGACTTTCAGCCAAGTCTCCTTTTCTATGCTCCACTGACACTCTCAATTCCAAAAGTACTTGATGCAAACAATTCCTGAAACTTTGGGGGAATTCTGTGATGTATTTCATGTTCTCCTCGGCTTAAGGATTCAGATTTCTAAAGTTACTTAACACTGATAAATCTGCTTTTGAAATACTACATTTTGTTCCTGCTGTCTTCTCCTATTTCCTTACTGATGCTTCATTGGAGTTTGGGGAGGAAGAGGATCTGAAAGAGTGTACACCATGTGGCATCTTTAACTAAAACCTTGTTCATTTCACTCTTGGAATATCAGGAACCCATGAGTGACGGAAAGACATCACAATATAGAGAGGGTTTGGTGACCCAGCTGTGACATGAGCTAGCTGCCTGACCTTGAGTGAGTCATCTGCTCTTGTTAAGTTTTACTTTTTGTGAAGTAAGGCATTGGATTAGGTAAATGTGAAAGCTTCATCCATGATTCTACATGATATCTCAATTTCCCAGGATTCTGAGTTGATTATACCAACACCATTTTCTTAGCATATTGGATAAAAGAATTTTTCCTGTAAAAATACCATCTTGGTTAGCTTTCTATTCCAGTGTACAAAAAGGTCACAGTAGACTTCTGACCAAGGTGCCCAAATCTTTAGGTTCATCCCCAGACAGAAAGTCCTAGCAGTTCTGCCACATTGAAGCATATGCCATCTTTTGGGATGATAATGTTTATTAGGAAGCAAACACTTAGCTTTGTTAGGCTTTTTCCTGGCTGCACTTTGGAAAGGCCATTAGGGGGAATTCTAAAATGGAGCCATCTTAGCCAAAGTCTGAATCTCCTTAGAGCATAGTCCACAGTGTAGATTGTCTCCTTGGAGCACAAACTCTTTGGGTAGAGCATAATGATGGTCCATTTCTGGTCAGGCTCCCTGTGCCAGGGTTGATGGCTGGAATTGTCCTGATGAGTTTGAGAGAAAGACTTATTCTCAGGTCCATCTGTTGAATTATGGCAAATGAGACTATTTATTGTCTTATATATACCCTACGAAGACATTTAGAATAAATAATATAATAAAAATTGTGTTTTGAATTCTTTGGGAGAAAAGTAAATTATTTGTTTCACTGTGCGTATCTGACTCTCATATACGCATATTACACACCCACATATATATGCAACTTTATATATATGCAAATATATGAATCTGACCCCTCTGTACATATATGATGAACTGTGACCTACTAAGTGTCAGTGTGCCTAAATATCCCTTCCAAACAAAGGTGAGAGGAGAGGAGGTGAAAAGTTTCCTTTTATGTCACCCAGCTCCTCCCAAGATTCATAAGAAGCAGGAGAAGCCATTTTCATGCAAGATCTAGGGAGACCTGGCAAGGGAAGAAGGGCTGCTGGGTTACCCAGGTAGCGAAATAGGCCATACACTATGGGAGCAGTTACACCCCCTCCTTCCTGTTGAAACAGGGCATAGCTCTGGCATGCTGGAAAACCTCAGAGAAAGTCACAATGGTGTCCAGGGCCTGGCAGTTAAGGGAGGAGGTCACAAGGAAGAGGAAAAGAGAGACTGCAGTCCCCATGTGGCAGCTGACTGAATCCAAGGCTTCCACAAATAAACTTTAAGGAGAGTCAGAGTGTTTATTTTTGCTTTAAGCTCAGCAGTTAGGGACAAAAGCCAGTTAAACGAAGGTTTAACATTCTTTGGAGCTTTCTTAAACATTCCATTAAAGCTAATTGTGGTAACCTGTGGATATGTTATGTTCCATGGCAAAAGGGGATTATGATTGCAGATGGAATTAAGGTTGCTAATCAGCCGACCTTAAAATAGCAAGGTTTGGGCCTCAGTCGGTTAGGTGTCCGACTTTGGCTCAGGTTATGATATCACTGTTCGTGGGTTCAAGCCCTGCTTCGGGCTCTGTGCTGACAGCTCAGAGCCCGGAGCCTGCTTCAGATTCTGTGTCTCCCTCTCTCTCTCTGCCCCTCCCCAGCTCGTGCTCTCTCTCTGTCAAAAAGCAAAATAAATAAATAAACAATAAACATTTAAAAAAATAAAAAATAAATAAAATAGCAAGCTTAGCCTGGATTCTCCAGGTGGGCCCAATCTCATCACATGAAGTCTTTACAGAAAAAGGAAGCTAAGAGTGGGCTCACAAGATGTGACATGAGGAGAATTCAACACGCCATTGCTGACCTTGACAAT
Organism: Lynx rufus; assembly: GCF_022079265.1. Taxonomy (NCBI): domain Eukaryota; kingdom Metazoa; phylum Chordata; class Mammalia; order Carnivora; family Felidae; genus Lynx; species Lynx rufus. The sequence goes on along the minus strand of NW_025814896.1, from coordinate 41,683,352 downwards.
GTAAGAAGGGGGGCATGAGCCAAGGAATATGGCAGCTTCTAGAATCTGGGAACAGCCCTCAGTTTTTTCAGCCAGCCAGAAAATGGGGACCTAGTCCTGTAACTTCAAAGAACTGAATTCTGCCAGCAACCAAAGTAGGCAGGAAGCTGATGCTCCCCTATAAACCAGGGACTCCAGAAAGACATACAGCCTACTGATAACCTGGATTTTTGCATGGTGAGACACCTGCCAGACTGTGACCTACAGAACTATAAGATAACAAATTTGTGTTGCCTTAAACTAATGAATTTGTGGTGAGCTGTTATGGCAGCAAAAGAAAACTATTACGATAATCAAAATGCAGAGGCCTAGACAGTCCAGTCTCTCTGCATCTTTAAATATTCTTCCTTTCAGAATCGCTCCCAGTCTAAGACCTCTTTCTCTATTTCTATTCTCTTATTCAAACATGACCTTGAAAATATATTTCCCTTATGTTTTCTACCTTTCATTCAGTATTTGCTGGAAATTTGACTCTATTGTCTTCATTCATTGGGTAAAAGTTTTCTATCAACCCATATTTTGGCAGTTTTTAGTCTTGTGATTTTGTTTGTTTGTTTTGCACCTTTAAAAGACTGTTCTAGGAGTGCCTGGGTGGCTCAGTTGGTTACGTGTCCAACTTTGGCTTAGGTCATGGTCCCATGGTTCGTGGGTTCAAGCCCCGCGTTGGGCTCTGTGCTGACAGCTCAGAGCCTGGACCCTGCTTCAGATTCTGTGTCTCCCTCTCTCTGCCCCTCCCCCACTCACTCACACTCTCTCTCTCTCTCTCTCAAAAATGAATAAATGTTAAAAAGAAAAAAGACTGTTCTAACTCCCTATACCAGGTTTAAAAATTACATGTAAGAGGGGCTACTAACCTGAAAAGATGTACCATCTCAAGTAACCATGCAAATGTAAATACAAATAATGAGTTGTTTTGAACTGTCATGTGGCCAAACCTAAATGACATATCATATGATGTGTTGATGAGCATGAAGGGAACTATGTGATTTTATACACTGCTAAGAGGGTGTGTAAATCTGTGAAGTCTCCTGGAAAGGAAATGTGACAATTTTCCATAAATAAAAGTGTGAGTTCCCTGGTACTTAGAGATGTGCATAAAGGTAAAAATGTCTATGCTGGCATTGTTTGAGATTGTGTGGAATTAGAAACGTAAATAAATGGCCAAGGTAACACATATAAAAACATTGGCAGGAGAGGGGGAGAGGGGGTGGGAGTATAAAGAACATTCAGCCCTTGATTCTGATCACTTCTCTATTGTTGAATGTTTTACAGTGAGGATCTGACCATGATTCCTAAAGTAATATGAAATGGGAAGAGTCCCCCCCCCAAGCAAACAAACAAACAAATAAATAATAAAAAAGGAGGGGTGAGTGGATGGTTCAGTCAGTTAAGCAACTCAGTCTTGATTTCAGCTCAAGTCATGATCTCACGGTTAGTGAGATCAAGCCCTGCATTGAGCTCTGTGCTGAAAGCTCGGTGCCTGTTTGGGTTTCTCTGTCTCCCTTTCTCTCTGCCCCTTCCCTGCTCTCTCTCACTTTCTCTAAATAATAAAAAATGTTACATAAAAAAAGAAGATCACATTGAGGTTTTTTTTTCTTTCCAGGAGAAATCCAGGTCTACTTCTACTTTTCAAAATTAAAATGAAACCAGCCTGTTGTCAAAACCCAAAAAGTTCAGGCAGCAGGTGGATAATTTAGTCATGGCGCTGGCTGTTTAGTTATTTGGATAATTGAATTTAAGCCATCATGGATAATGTAATCCAGTTTAATTTGCAAAAATGTCAGGCCTGGAGACAGATCAGAAGGAAAACATTTGGTGATGGCAGAAACGTCATTGGAGAGACTTCCTTTGTGTTACGAGCTGTCTGTAAGAACCGACCCATTCCCAATATAAGGACTTAGATTGAAAAGATTTGATTAAAAACCCTGGCAATCTGGTGTGTGTTGTTAATGTTAGTGTTACATAATGCATTTTGCTAATTTATTTATGAAATGTTTGATTTAGTAGTCCATTTGCCCCTTGTCAAAAGCATCTGGGAATGCCTTCATTTTCAATTTGTTTACTTGAATAATAATTTGATTTGGGTTTCCCATTTGGCAAGTTTATTCTGATCCCAGTAACATCTATAATGAGACCACATGGTTGATTCCTATTGTTCTGGAAATTTTGGTCTTCATTTCAAATGTCACATGCAGCGAACCACCCATCATTTTCCAGCCAAAACATGTGCTTGTTGGCTTTGAAAAAGAACTGTAAGTAAAAATGACATTTCCTCCATTTATTCCTTGGATCAACAGCCAAACACATTTCTGCTTTTACTGCTTTTTGTTAGTCCCTATTGTGCCCACCGCTGTGCCCAGATTTGGGCATGACTGGCACTTATTTGCTTCTTGTCTGCTGGGAGAAAAGTCATCATAAAAAATGTCTGTAGGAAGAGTCTTAGACAACATGGGAGGAGAGTAGACATTGTGAATAGATGTCATGGATAGGACTCAAGTTTAGTTTGTTTCAGACAGACTAATAGTTTCCTGGGTTCTGGATACACAGACTGAAATACTGGAACACACTGAGATGCGAGCAGCCCTGCCTGGGGACCCCTCCTGTGTGCATTTACTTTGGTGCCCTGTGGGCAAGAATGCAGACCAGCAGTACTTAGTGGTTCAGTGTCAGAGGGAAGTGGGACCTGATAAGACATCAGTGCCTTTTAGGACTTTTGAATGCATATCAGAATCCCCTTGGGAGACTCAGAAACATAGAGAGATGTACTGAAGTCTTAATGCATGCTGATGGTTGCCCTGACTTTGTAATACCCATCTGACTCACATGCTGTGGCTGATTGGTTATACATGGCTTTCACCATGAACTGTATATTTTTACTCTATTGAAACAATCTTTTTGCAGTGGTTTGTTTTGCCAAAACATCAATATGGCAGAATAAGGATGTGTAGAGTAGGAACCTTGCCATAACTATAACTTCTGAAACCTTTGTGATCCAGCAGAATCTGGTCACTGGAGTGCTCATTTGTAGCTAAAGGTCATCTCATTATTTAATAGTATTTATGGTTTATTTTCTAGAGGTCATAGAGTGAAGACAAAAAAAATGGAGGAAATGATGACCTTTCATATAGAAGGGCAGCTATATTAGAAAAAGTCACCAGAGTATAGGCTCCTGTTGCCAAGTTAGTTATGTGATGAGTTATAACTATAGACCTGAGATAGGTTTCCAAAAGCGAATCAGTGAAAGAGTATCACTATCACTGATTCCAAACCAGGGGAATAGAAGTCTGGAGGCTTTTTAAATTTGCCCAAGGAAACCTCTGACTCTAGCATCTCTATATCCACCTGTGTCCTCTGCCAAACCTGTTTTTCATAATGCATTGCTTTTATTGGTCTTCCTTGGAACATATGTTGGGTCCTTGATAGTCACAGAGTATCTATCTTCATAGATGGGGTCTCTGCATGTGTGAGGACAACCTGGTGGTCATTAAGCCAGGCAAGAGCATAACCCACACTGCTCATCTTCCATATCAGCTGGGCAATAGCCTGGGCTCTTTGAAAATCACAGGCTGGCTGTGATGTCCTCAGGGACCTAAGTTCCTTACCTTAAGTCTTTACCAAAGTATCTTGTATGCTTATGTGGTTCTGTAAGGTAGAGAGAGAATACTGCGTTTTTTCAGGAAACACAGCTTCAGACTAGTCCTTAATTATTTAAATATTTACTTTACCTTGGTCTCCATGTTTCTACCTAGAAGACTATATCTTACACCCAGATTTTTTGTGTGTGTAATGCTTAAATGAGATCAAAACCTCTCATCTTGGGTCATTCATATTGTGTCCATGAGAGCCACTGATTCAAATGTACTGGTTCTTAATATAAGTGGTAAAGGGACCGTAATCAATCATCCCATGGGGGTCATGTTTAGTGTTAAGCACACTGATGACATTCTGAACAATGCTGTAATTTCATAATGATCTAGACATAACGTCATCAAGGAGGAAAAGGTATCAGAGCCTCAGACCTTGCCCTGCAGGCCCCAACTGAAATCATTGATTCACCACCTAAGCTGAACTTTGGAATCACTGAGATACTTTTGCAAACTTCTGATAGCCAGGCCACCCTCCAGATCAATTAAATTGAAATCTCTGGGGTGGGACCTGGGCACCTGCTTTTATAACTCCATGGGTGATTCACGTGTGGAGCTGAGGCTGAGAGCGACTGTTCTGGTTGCCTTGCTTCCCCAAATGTGGCCCTTGGATGGACAGCATTGGCCTCTCTTGGGAGCTTGTCTGAAATGCTGAATCTTGGCTCTACCTGAGACCTAGTGAGTCAGAATCTGCATTTTAACGAGATCCATATCAGCTCCTATTGTCCCTTTGGACAATCTAGTAACAAGGCTTCCCAGAACAGGGAAAAGAAAGCAATCCATACTTTTTTGTCTTAATGTGACAGATTAAAGAGAAAATGACTCCCATATTATTACATATTTTTAATGTGCTAAAAAAACACTACTTAAATACTTAAAATTAAAAATTATATTTGGACTCTAAGAAAGCCTGCCTAATATTTTTTGTGGGCAAAATGTGATTCAAAATTGTAGCCAAGACAATATTTATAATAAATGGAAAGCATTGGGCTTTGTTCGCCTTAGTGATGCTCTTGAAGGCATTTCACATAAATATATAGCACACAAGGTATGAAAATTATTTTGTGATTTTTTTTGGTACCAATTTGTATCTACTGGGGGAGACATTACTTTTTCAAGGGAGAGGTTGAATATAAAAGGGTGATTGAAAACAATACATCGAGGCTTTACCACTTGTAGAAACACAAACGCAGACAGAGGTGAACTGTATTCTCAAAGCAAAGGAAAATATTCAAAACTGTTGGTGGGTGGAATTTACATAGATCTTGATCAAATATGCATTCCCCATCCTAAATTTGAGACTTCGCCACAGCACATAGCCTTGTCACATGGAGTGTTGGTTCTTTGAAATAGCAGAAAAGAGAGGTCAATAGCTGCTGAGAAGGAGCACATGTGGAAAAATAAACAGATACAGGGAGGTCTAGGCTGTAGAGAGAAATTGCCTTCTGTGAGACCTCATTTGCTGGACACCATGCTGGGTGCTCCACATACAGAGGACAGCAAGCTGATTAAGGCTTCAAAGGTAAGCTCCTTACCTTAAGAGTGGAAGTGGACACAAAACCAGACCTCTTTGCTTCCTCTGTGATGCCAGGTCATTGGGAAGTTCTTGAGGACCTCAGTGAACAATATCGCTGTTGTACTGGAGGCCCAGAACCTACCTTGCCAATTTTTAGTGTCTTTCAAAACAGCAGGGTGATATGTTATCCATTCTCTTCCCTTCTCCTTTCTTTCTTATTACCTTCCTGGCTGCTCCTTGCTCTCTGGCTTTTAAACTGTAGGTTGTCTGCCTTTACCAATCAACATCAGAAAAGCTATCTCCTTGTTATATTGTCCCCAGATTCCCATTAATCCTTTGGTGAGTATTTAAGGATGCTTTGCCTACAGGAAATTTCTGTCCACTTGCCTGGCAGCAAAAGAAACCATGTTTCCAAGATTCTTTCTGACAATTCTGACATGATCATAGCAATGTAAGATCCAGTGTCCCAATGTTCTCTTTACCTAGTGTCCCAGTGCTGTGACATGAGGCTCAGTTTATTTTTTTCAGAAACTCCCTGCCTCTAATCTCTTTGGCTAAAAGTCAAGGGCAGTTCGTTCACAAGATATCAGGATCTTAGGTTAAACTCCTCAAGCTGGTTGAGATATAGTAAGCCTAACTCCCATCTATGTGCAGCTCTGTCCCACCTGTCTTGGAGGATGAGCAGCTACCCTCAATGCCCATGACTCAATACGATTTCATTCTCAAGATGACAACCACCTGGCCTGTATGACCTCCCACTGTTAGTTTTCTCTCTCCTCCCTTAGAGTTCACCTCCCTCCTCACTATCGTCAATACTCTAAAGGCACAAATTGGTCACAGATTAGCTGCGGTGTCTATAGAACTGTTCGTTTTAATTAGTGTTCAACATTTAAAGATCAGAAGATTTCATAGAAAAGTCATATTTTTGTTTTGTCCTCAAAACCCAAGTGAGACCAAAAAGAAGATCCAGGGAATGGGCCAACCTGGCAGCCATGCCTGGAGAGAGTCCCGCCTGTTCCCGAAGATGACCCACCCCACTTTCTTCCTTCACTCGGTCCATCCCTTTGTAACTTGAACTAAACAATGGGTAATTCCATCCCATCTTCTTCATTTCTTCTCTTTTCATGTGTGACTAATCTTTTAATTCATTAAAAATTTTTTCCAATTATTATACTTTTCATTTTGAGAAATTTTATTTGGTTCTTTTCCCATGACTCAATACGATTCCATGCTCAAGATCACAACCACCTGGGCTGTATAACCTCCCACTGTTAGTTCTCTCTCTCCTCCCCTTAGAGTTCGCCTCCCTCCCCACTATCGCCAATACTCTAAAGGCACAAACTGGTCACAGACTAGCTGTGGTGCCTATAGAACTGTTCGTTTTAATTAAGTTAGTGTTTGACCATTCCTTGTAGTATCTGATTCTTTTTTTCATGTGTTTGGATTTCTCTTTTATTCCTTAAAGCATATCAAAAATAGTTATTTTGGGGCGCCTGGGTGGCTCAGTCGGTTGAGCATCCGACTTCAGCTCAGGTCATGATCTCACAGTCTGTGAGTTCGAGCCCCGCGTCGGGCTCTGTGCTGACAGCTCAGAGCCTGGACCCTGTTTCAGATTCTGTGTCTCCCCCTCTCTGCCCCTTCCCCGCCATGCTCTGTCTCTCTCTGTCTCTCAAATATGAATAAACGTTAAAAAAATAAAAAAAATAGTTATTTTACCTGTGAGCCTGACAACTCCAATAGCTGAAGACCTTGTGATTCTGCCTGCCCTGATTTGTCCCAGCCCATGGCAGCTTGTCTGTGAACTGCCCATTTATGTTGCAGCTTGACCTGTGTGATTTCTTTGGGGCCTTGGTTGATTCTCTCCATAAAGGAATTAAATCTGTTCCTACATATTGCCTGGGACACTACCACTATGGGACTACTTTAAAGTTTCTTGAGGTTTCTTGAACTATAAAGGTAGTCCTGACACTGAGGCATCCCAGCTGGAGGTGATAGGTAGCATGGGGATCACCTCTACTGAGCTGTACTGACTCATGCTCATCTCCTGAGCTACTGACCCTCATCGGCCAAGGCTTTGGTGTCTGTTCACTAATGAGAAATGATATTCTGCAATCATGGATCAGTGAGCCATTTCAGAGTAAAATGTAGCAGCCTGTTGGTATTGTTTAGTAACAATATTTGGATTTATGATTTATTCTTGGTTTTGGTAGAATCTGGGGAAAAGCGTTGAGTTTTAAGATATGACTGGTCACTTAACTAGAATGTATCTATTAGAGACCCCCAACATGAACAGTTTCTGGTACCAAGGTACCAAGGTACCAAGGTGCTTCACCTACCCACCCCCCCCACCCCCATCCATAAGCACACATATAAACACATGTGTGCACACACTGGTTCTTGTTACAACCTGGAGACAAAGCTCTCCAAGGAGACCCAGCCATGGAAGGACAAAGAAACTATGGCCTGCAGTCTCCTGACCTCTTTCCAAGCATGTCCCTGTCCTGCTGCTGCTGTGCTGAATTCCTTGTCCACTGTTGTACGAATTTAAACTGCATCTTGTTTTTCCAGCAGTGGAATAGCTAAGGTGACTGATGTGTAATGAACACTATAGGCTCCTCTCAGATTCCCCACCTCTCTGGGGCTAAGCTTCAGTGTCTTTTCCTGGAGTTCCATGCAGCTGATGAAGGGAAATCGCAGTGTATTTCATGGTTTGCTGCAAACACACAGGGCTCCTCCCTTCCCTCGGGGTTCCCTTTCTGGGTTCTTCTGAGGATTCCTTATTTCCAATCCAGGTCACAGATGCATTTAATCCAGAATTGTTTTTTCAATCGGGCCTTACACAGTATATCCAATCTTCTAAACTGCCAGAAACAAAAATCTCGAGGTGTGTGTGTGTGCATGCACACACACACACACACACACACACACACATGAAATATACATGTGTGTACATATATACAGCTATGTACACACATGTTTTTATATATGTATATATATATATATATGAACACATACGTAATCATGATTCTCTAACCCACTGTGATTTGGTTTTCACCCCTCCTACACTGCCCATCCCTTTAATTTTGCTGTTACTAGGGCACCTGGGTGGCTCAGTCAGTTGAGCGTCCAACTCTTGATTTTGGCTCAGGTCATGATTCCAAGACTGTGGATCCAGCCCCGCATCGGGCTCTACTCTAAGCATGAAGCCTGCTTAAGATTCTCTTTCTCTTTCTCTCTCTCTCCCTCTGCCCCTCTCCCCTGCTTGCACACTCTCTCTCTCTCTAAAAGAAAGAAAGAAGGAAAGAAAGAAAGAAAGAAAGAAAGAAAGAAAGAAAGAAAGAAAGGAAAAAAATTGCAGTTACTTAAGGTGCTGTCCTCTTTTTTCTCCTATTCTGTCTCTTGTCACTACCTCAGACTATTACCTGCTGCTTGCAGACCACTTACAACCTACTGCCAATTTTTGTAAGTAAAGTGTTGCAGAAACGCAGCCACACCCAGTTGTTTCTGGCTTGTCGATGGCTGTTTATAGCGGCGGATTAAACAGGTCCACAAAGCCTAAAATATTTACTCTGTGCCCCTTAACAGAAGGATAAAAGGGCTCCAAAGTGCCTCGCTGTTGCATTCTGCATGTCACCTTTTGATGTGTGCTATTATGTGAAATTGCATGGTGTTTCACACAGGAGCATGTCCTACTTGCTGTGAAAAGTTCATTAAGCTTCTAATGGGGAATTATGCCTTGGGATGTCTCATATGGGGTGTCAATATAGCCACATGTTGGGTGGATGTGTATGAAAGGACAACAGTGACACCTGACAGGTCTCTTTTAGGAGTTCATGAATAATAGGAGATTTTCTGATTATGGAGAACAGAATTGCCGAACAGAGTTTCTGACCTGCACCTCTGGCACCAAGAAGCAAGGAATTGGGGCTCCGCATCAGGCTCTCTGCCGTCAGCATGGAGCCTGGAGCCTCTTTGGATCCTCTCTCTCCCTCTCTCTGCCCCTACCCTGCTCGCACTCTCTCTCTCAAAAACAAATAAACATTAAAAAAAAAAAAAAAAAACCAGGAGAAGCAAGGAATTCAAACCACAGCGTCAAGAAGCCAAGCCAGAGGGAGATGGTGAGTAAAGCTGGTTCATGCCTGGGGTCACCATCAGAGACCAACTCTACTCTGAGGTCTTACCACAGCACAAGTGTGAAGTCCACCCGCGGCCAGGCTGTCGGGGCCAGCTGGAGAAGAATTCACCTGTGTGCGGCCACTGCTTCTGCTTCATGGGGACCACAGAGCAGGGACCCCCGGCTATGAACCGTCTGACTTTCAGGACTGGGGGGTGGGTGGTGAAAAACTTCAAAGGCATACTGTGCTTCCCTCTTACCTGCTGTGCCCCTGAAACCAGGCATCTGTTTGGAGAGCTTGGGTGTCAAGAGGGCTTACTCCAATCACTTGCGGGGTGAATTAGCAGGGATGTGAGGGAGCTTCCTCTACTCAGACAGACTCTGAGGACTTGGGCTGAACAAATTGTTCAACTTGCAGGGAAGGTCAAGGTCCGGAGTTTTGAGTCGTCCCGCAGCTAAGGGGCTAGGAGATTGCATTTCTAAAGGGTTCTGATTAGCAAATGAGGCTGTACGCTCGGACTGAGCTGGCATTGGTGAGGCAGCAGGTAGCGGGCACTTTTGCATTTCAGTGATTCTCTCACAGTCTATCAGAGGCTTGCGCTGCTTTTTACTGAGGCTGTGTTATCTCATTTACCCACCCTCAGGCCTCGAGTACCCAGGGCCGCCTGACCTGGGGCCACACACAGCACAGACATATGACCTGCAGGTGGCCGTCTCACACTGGGGGTGGCTGCTCAACCATCTGGGAAGCACTTCAGAGGCAGTACTGAAACTGGCCCAGCACTCTCTCCTGCCCTCTTTCCCATATGTGTTCTTGCCACCACCCAAGTGAGCCCAAGACCTGGTCCCTGCTTCTCACGGATTCCATCCAATGGCAACTGAATCACGTCCTTTTATTATTATTATTTTTTTTTTATTTTTTAAAGTTTATGTGTTTATTTTGAGAGAGAGAGAGAACCAGCAGAGGAGAGAGAATCCCAAGCTGACTCTGTGCTGTCAGCATGAGGCCAGATGTGGGGCTCAAACTCACGAATGATGAGATCATTACCTGAGCGGAAATCAAGTTGGACACTTGACTGAGCCACGCAGGTGTCCCAGAATCCTGTCCTTTTAGCAACTTGCTTGGGATCTCGTTTCTCACTGGTGTCATCTGTCTCTAAAGAGACCTGCTTGGTCTCTTGTCCTGCTGTTCTCCGTTCATCCTTGATTCATCTTCCTGGCCAGCTCCCTCCTCCTGCCTGCCACCAGCTCTGTGCTCTCCAGCACCGTCCCCATTCTTCCAGGTGGCCTGCAGGCTTCTTCATGTTCTGCCCTAACCTGGAGCTCCATTTCCAGGCTCATACTCCTCCTTGCCTCCTAGCCCAGCTCAATGCTTTAGTCACATCCCGGGGGCTCCTATAGGGAAACCACGCCCTCCTCCCATTTTTCCTGGCTGTGGCCACTGTACCCACACTTGACTGCACCACATTGTACTGTGCCACACGGGGCGCAGGTGTCTGCAGCTCTCAGTCATCTTAAACCTCCTTTGTTTGGTCTCCCTCAGATGCTGTGCTGGAATATAAACTCCATTTGGGCAGGAGTCTCAGTTTTACTGATGAATTAGTTCTCTTAGTCCAGAACAGTGCTTAGCGCATGGAGGGGGCTCAATAAAATATTTGCAGAAGAAATGAATTTGAAGGGGTTTCTCTTTATAATCCGTTACCGTTCCTAACAACCTTTCTTATCAGTAAGTTTTCCCTCTGTTCCAATTAAATCCCTCTGCTACAAAAAGCAAGCACATCCTTGTCTGGGTTTTGGAGGCAGCTGCCAAACCAATTAGGCTCCCATTGCCATAAAGCACAGTAACCTGGATTCAAAGGATTCAGTGAGTCTTTGCTGACATTTTTGTCTCCTCTACTCTGAGTGAGTTTGATTTCTTGACTAATCTCTTCAGAAATTTGTTGCTATATTCACAGACTAGTCTGGAAAGGGCCCACATTAGGCAGGCGGTTTCTGATGTTTACAAAACAGTACAAGGTTTGGGCTTTTCTCTTCTTAGGTCTTACTACAGGGTCTGGAAACATCTTGAAAGCAATGCCTGGTGCTCAAGTGGGTTCTTGGTGTCCAGTGGTCTGGGAAAGTCTGTGAACCTGAATGCCTATGACTTTGGATCTGTTTCTAATGGCAATCATCAGAAATAAAGTGGTTTCATACCCCCCCCACCCCCACCCCTTCGGTGGAAAGCTCTTTGTTGGCAAATGGAGCCATTTAAGATTTGTCCTCTCAATGCCGGCTCAAGACCAGGACTCTGTCTCCGTAGAGAGGGCTGTCCTTGGAAAGGTTGAAACTAGGAAAGAGATGGCAATACCCCACCCCCTTTCTCCACCCTGTTCTTCCTCCTGGAAGTGCCCACTAATGGGAAGATAGGAACAGGGAGGGTGGACTGAAGGTGTAAGTGAGTAGCACTTTACTCTGAAACAAAGTGCTTCCTCGAAACACAGTGTCCAAGACATGAGATGCCCCAAGAACTGGAGATGCGCCTGGGTGGCTCAGTTGGTTAAGGGTCCAACTCTTGATGTTGGCTCATGTCATGATCTCATAGTTCATGGGTTTGAGCCGCCTGTCGGGTTCTGTGCTGAGAGTGGGGAGACTGCTTGGGATTCTCTCTCTCCCTCTCTCTTTGCCCCCCCCCCCCCGCTGGCATGCTTTCTCTCTCTCTCTCAAAATAAATAAATGAACATTAAAAAAAAAAAAAAACAAAAAAACAACTGGGGCCCTGGGCTACTTTGTTTGACCTTGTTGAGAATCCCACGTGACATTGGGGTGGAAACCGTACCAAAACCAGCTTGTACGATGTACCTATGGTGGCAATGAAGGAGTGTCAGGGTGGCCAAAACTCTACTGGCCTTCTAAGCTGTCTCCTTCATTCTCGCTGTATCTCCTAGATATCTACCTCCATACTGAAGCCTGAATAATCTTTCTAAATCAGAAACCCAACCAACACCTGTCTCTGCTTCATGTCCCTCAATACTCTCCATGATGTGTATGCTCGCACCTGCGTTCTATGGCGCTTCATGACCTGCCTGGTATCTCCTTCCCTGGCCTCACTTCTGCTCTCAGCCTACTGCAGACATAGGCCTCCAAGGTCATCGGCGTCTGCAGGTTCTTGCTTCTCCTGGCTTAGGCCCCCTTCCCATTGTTTCTCATGCCCCATATACTTCCCCTGTTTTTCCTTATCAGATTACACTCTATCCATTTTTTCAGACTACCTTTATGGGTCTTCTACTCTCCAGGAATACTTCCCACCCTTCCATCACCTCAGTGTCAGTAAGAAGTGTTTGTCCATTTTTAAGCATTTACTGATTGCCCACTGCATGCCAGGTGTGAGAAACAGAGCGGAGACAAAGACTCAGCCTTCCTCCTTGACGAGCGCACAGACTGGATGTCCGAGTGTCTTATTCATAGTTCATGAACTGCAAAGAGTGAGAAAATCGAGAGGCCATTCCTCGTATACAGGAAGCACTTAATCATTATGTGATAAGTTTTGTTTAAAAGTTAAAAATGAAACACGAGCTTTTAGAATCATAGGCCAACATTCATATATCAAAGCATGATATTCTCTTTATGGTGAACATAAATACCTGTGCTATTACATACATTTATTAGCATAATGTAAGTGTTTAGCACTACAGGTCTGGTGGGATCAAAAATGGAACTTCTGTCCAGTGTGAACATTTCACCATGCCCGGCAGAAAGGCTCCCATTCTGGGCTCAGCAGAAATGCTCAAAGTTTGGAATTTATGTTTAATATTGCCCTTATGGTATGCCATGGTTGCTATGGAAATGATGCTATTGTTTATTATTGAATGAAGAGTAACAATGAGCCCAATAAAATAAATCTATAATATTGATACTGAGAAATCTTGGAATGTGGTTATTTTGTTTTTTTCTTCCTCATTTGTCAGAAGCCAATTGAAAAAGGCCTTCCAATTAGTGGAAGGCCACACTAAATTTGTGTATCTGCTGGCCCCATGAAGTAATTCATCTCTGATAATAAAAAGGAGCATTACCTAATTCAAACTGTTATTATGCTGGTGTATTGGGCAACCATAAAATGCACCTACACAAATAATTTATTGACCATATGATAATAAGGAAACATGCCTAAGCTGCTGGAAAGTTCTCTTCAGTCCACAGAGACCGGTGGGCAGAATTGATTACTTTCAGGGTGGCTGTGTTACCATGGGAAATGATCAGTTCAGCAGCCTGAATGTTCCCATCCATATCTAATAGAAACTTTGTTGCAGTTATACTCAGTGGGAGATCAAGTCTCAATTAAAAAAAATTCTGTCAACAGCCATTTGTCAAGTTCAGTAAGAACACTGATAAAGGCTGAAGAGATTTAGGGTTGCTAAAATGGAACCCAGTGGCTCTCAGAAAACTGGAGGGGCTGCTCACTGACCTCACACAAGCCACTGGAAAAGATTTTAGGACTGAATAAAATGGTTGGATTTGAATGGCAGGGCCTAGCTCCGAAGACAAGCAGCTCATTTAGTTTTGGCTTTAATATTTGGAGGGAAATACTCTGTATCCAGTGATAATAACACAAAATATATTCTGATCCTTTCAATAGCTCAATTTTTGGCAGGCCTCCCCAATTCGGGGGACCATTTTCTCCAAGTAGAACAAGAGGATGGATGAGTATCTGTTGATCCATAGCCACGCCACAACTTGCTCTAAACAACAACTGTTTTAGTGTTCAGTATTCTGTTGTCAGGGATTTGGGCAGGGCTAGTGGGGGAAAGGTGATGGCTTGTCTCTGCCCTAAGTGTTGTCAGCCAGGCGTCTTGACTGGGGTTGGAGGAGCCAAGATGACCCCACTCACGCAGCTGGGGTTTTGGTAATGGCTGTCAGCTGGGATGTCAATTCTCCTTCACGTGTCCTTCCTCTTCCTCCAGGGCTTCTAGCTCCCCATGACCTCCTAGTCTGTCAGAATACTGGATTTCATTACATGGCAAGAGGACATAAAAGGAAGCTGCCATGCCTCTTCACGCCTAGCATCAGAGGCTCCATACTTCCCTTCTTTGGGTCAGTGCAAGTCACAGGGCCAGCTGAGGTTCCAGGATGGAGGAATAGACCCACCCCTTGGTAGAGAGAGCAGAAAATTCACACTGGGAAGAGCATAAGGAGTGCGAGGGATTGAGGTGGTGATATTAGAAAACATTTTACCATGGAGGGTGAAACTATAATCACTTTTTTTAACGTTGATTTACTTATTTTAAACAGAGAGAAAGGGCGCAAAAGCAAGCAGGGGAGGAGGAGAGAGAGAGAGGGAGAGAGAGAATCCTAAACAGGCTCCACGCTTGCTCAGCACAAAGCCTGACACGGGGCTTGATCTCACAACGGTGAGGTCATGACCTGAGCCGAAATCAAGAGCTGGATGCTTAACTGACTGAACCACCCAGGCACCCCTAAACTATAATCACATTTGAATGTTCAACCAGCCTTGGAAGTCATTGCTGTGCCCTTTGTCTCTGAACCCTGAAATTAGAGAAATCAAGCCCAGGTGTGTTGTTTGTTCCCCAGCAACCCCACTGTCCAAAGTTTGGTTGTCACATACGGTTTGGACACCAGGATAAGCCAACGTGCCAGCAAGGTGATGCTATGTAGTGGTCAAGGTCCTCATTGATCATCTGGCTTCTGCACTCACCTTCTGTCAGCTGGTTTAAAGAGGTCTTTCAAAGTGGTGACCGATTAAAACCAAATTTACATTGTTGAAGCCAAACAATATGGAGCTGAAGTCAGTCCTTTAATCTCTTCCAGAAAGACTCTAGGGAGCTGTCTCTCTTGAGAGTAATATTGAGGCATTGTTTCATCACCTTGGGTTGGAAAAACCCAGGTCATTTTTTTTAAAAACCTTAAAAAATTATTAGTTTCCATTAGGCGGCTACATTGTTTATTTTAGCACTGCCATCATTTCACAGTCTCACCCCCTCTGATTGCCAATGAATGATCCTGGGAGTTCTTCCATGGTTGCCTAGTAACAAGCTAGCTGAGGCCAGGAGGTACCTCTGTCCCTAGAAGTAGAGAATGACATTGCATCCAAAATCAACTTTCCAAAGGACAAGTGACACTCCGAGATTCAAGGTTCTAGAATTGAGGACTTGTGTGTCATCTAATTCCTTTGCCTGTGAGTCCCAGCCAGCAGCAAGTAATGTCTTAAGTGTTTTCCAGGCCTCGCCAGACAGGAATACCAGTCCTGTTCTTACAGATAAGAGAATCAGCTGTTTTTCCCAACCAAGATTGCTATGGAAAACAAAGTACATTGGAGTATGTGCAAATTTGTAGGAATATTTTGGCTTCCTTAGGGCTGTTTATTTTCATGACCCAGCATGTGTGTATACACATATATTTAGGTAAAGAAAGGTACTCAGTAGATGCAACAGATCTTGACCCCTGGGCCGAGGAGTGAATGTGTGACTTCCTGGTTAAGTACAGAGCATTATCCCCCAGCAAGAGTAATTCCAAGAAATCATGTGACTAACGCAGAGCAGAGCTGTCTTTCCCTGGAAGGGATATGTTGACATTGGAAAAGAGAAGCTCTGACTTACTGCGTGGTGACTGGTTGGTCATTTCCCAGTCCTACAGAGAAGCTCCCATGTCTTCAGTAGGAGACAACAAAGACAACATACAAAAAGAGACAAGGAGAGATGTGAGACAGCAGAGATGGAGATGGTGTCAGGACTAAGTCCCCAGCTATTGTTCTCTAGATCCTGAGTCATGGAGGTCTTTCTTTCAGCTCTTTCAGAGCCATTTAGCATCTTTCCTTGCTACGGGAAACTAATTCCTTCGCTTTGTGCTCGCTAACTCAGTTTTACTAATATACCAAGTTTTGTCAACCTTTCACCATATAGAATTGCTAGGCTTCAAAGAACACAGCTGACTCCTGGGTTTTTATTTCAACTCCATAAGGAAGCTCATAATGGGTGCATAATATTGTGATTGTTCTTTGGAATATAGCCATAGAGAAATATAAAGATTGTGTAAGCTAAGTAGATTATTAACTCATCCATATAAAGTTGAAGTAAATATAAATAAAACATATATAATGCAAATACCTTCTGGCTTGACATCCCCTGTTGCTGATTGCATTTTAGCTGCAACAATATCTCCCGTCCCACATGTTCTTCTACAATGTGAACTTGACACTTCATCTATCATGGCATTCAGTCTCTGTTCCCTTTCTTTGGACCTAGGCAAGCGTGTGTCTCATTAGTAATGAATAGAAAGTGACAAAAATGAGGCTGTGTGATTTCTGAGGCTAGGTCATACAAGCAATGTTGCTCTCACCTTGATAGCTGGGACACTTGGCGTGTTTTTTGTTTGTTTGTTTGTTTTTTGTTTTGTTTTGTTTGGGTTGGTTTTGGTTTTGAGCAGTGACCAGCAATGGAGTAAGTCTGAATATCTTGAGGTCACCATACTGTCAGGAAGTTCAGGTTAATGGAGAGACCATGTGTGGGTCCTGTAGTTGATAGTTTAAGAGAAGATCCTAGATGAAAATCAGGATCAATTACCAGACCCACAGATAAAGACACATCCTGATGATGCCAAACCCCATCAGGTCCACCGCAGCATATTGTTTCTGGGAGGTCTACCAAGGGTCTCCCACGTGTATTCACGAAGCAGTCTCTGCCTGCTGTCTCTGCTGTTATCACATGATCTATCCTTGTCACTGTCTTTCTTCTCTTGTGACACTACCTGAGATTCCCTGTTACTGCCTTTTCCCTTCCCCCACTCTCATTTCAAAGTCCTTGTCAAAGAAGAATGATTCTAAAGCTTTTAGTACTTGGTGATTCCCTGGCTCATGAAGAATCAGTGTTGGGGCAGGAAGAGATCCATGGCCCTAATTTTTGGTCACACTTTTTCACCTGGGCTCCAAAGCAGCTCAGGGTGTCACAAAGCCACTCCTTAGCAGTTTCATCCTGGCCCCGGTAGCCATACTTCCTCAATAGCTCTTACAGAGCACTTACTATGGGACAGGACTATTCCAAACACTTCAAGGATATTAGCTTACTTAACCTACATAACAGCCCCATGAGTTTTGTTGTTTTGGTTGAACAGGTGAAGATACTGAGTTACAGTGACATGAAGTAACTTCCCCAGGGTCACCCAGCTAGGAAGTCATAGAGCCAGGAGTCAAATCCAGGCAGTCTACTCAAAAGTCCATGCTTTTAACCATTGATCCTGATGAGTCCTTAGGGGCTCACATCCAGTCAATGTGGCCAGAGAGAGAACAGAAGCCACTCTGTCTCCTCCGTCTTCCTTATCTCTCTTGTATCTCCTTCCCAGTTATGCTACTTGGTCAATGTGTGTGTGGTGTGTGTGTGAATGGGTGTGTGCACATGCACGTTTGCATGTGTGTGTGCACCCATGTGTTTCTATACTGTGTATACTTGAAAGCTGATCATGGCTTGCCTAAATCTACAGATGAAGATAAGACCAGCCAATGTTTGTTATAAGAGATGAGCAAGCCCTAACCCAGCCAACCTTAAAGGCATCTGGGTTTTTAAGAGCTTTCCGGGCCCTTTGATGAAACCTATCATGCCAGACTAATGATGCTGCTGTTTGCCATTCATTCTCATTGGGTTTAATGAAGATAAAGGGGCTCTCTTTATGTGTCCAGTTGGGCTTAACAAATTAACCAGCCTGCCAAAAGGGTACATGCAAACAGAATATTTGTCCTCATAATGTTCATTAGGAGGGAGAAAGTTAACTAACCTTTTTTGAGGTGTTTCTTTTCCCAGGGTCCAGTGAAAGCCGCGGAGCTGAAACATTGTCTCTAATCTTATTTCCGATGGGCCTTTCCCTAACTTCTCCTTTTATGATCTTTTCACAGCTGTTATATTGAATCAGTATCATTATGTGTTTAAAAAAATATTATGCTCTGTGTTTCAGAGCTAACTACCCAGAACTAAATATTCTGGCCCTTTTTGGAAGATGACAGGCGATTAGAGATCTGGAAAGGGTGGCGGGGTTGTTTGTTTGCTTCTTGTGTCCTCTTGGCAGCTCCCGGTGAATGATATGAAAGCAGCAGTTCTCAGATTTTTGCTACAGGTTCGTGGTGTAACTACGAACTGCTCTGTATGGCGGATTGCAAAGGTGGTGCAATGCCTCCCTTTCTTGAGTGTAGACCTCTTTGCAGTGTAACTTGGTCCCTCTTCGCATCATGAGGTGGAACCTGTACTTTGTACCTAGAAGCCGGGCTTAGAAGCGTGACTTGTTCTGTTAAATGAGATGTCAGCAAAGTCTTGAAGGGTACTTATGCCTTGGAGTTTGCTCTCTCTTGCTGCACCTGGAATCGTGAGACCCCTATGTTACCTGGACTCAGCTAGCCAGGTGAGTCAAATACAGCTGACTCAAGTAAACCAAATCCTTATTGAGTTAGACTTTCATAAGATCAGACATTCAAAACTGAGAATAAGACCTGTTTGAAAACCAGTTATATAACATATTACCATATTCATGAATGTCTAGCATACTGAATAAAAGGGACAGCAAAACCTTGGATTGTGGGTAACTTGTTTCGCGAGCATTCTGAAAGACGAACAAACATTTCTAATAAACTTTAACTTGACCAACAAGCAATGTCTTGCAATACAAGTAGTACGTGATGCCTGATGTCACATGGTCACAAGTGAGCCAGTGGTTCTTGAAATTCACTTTGATATACGAGGGCTTTGGGTGACAAGCATGTTTCTGGAACGAATTATGCTGGCAAACCAAGGTTTTACTCTACTTCAATAGAATTGATGCAGTGTTCTCATTTGGGTTCTTTCCCCCAACGACCTGCCCCCATCAGTGTCCAGCTACAACAAGTTAGTTACAAGATGAAGCACAAAAAAACAATGAGACAGCCAGGGCAAAGGTGAAAAAAGTTGTCTAGGACCAAAGGGATTTTAGCTGTTGGCTGAGTAGCTCTGCTTTCAGAATAGACAAGGAAATTCAGAAGTCTGGAAGAACACTGGGGTAAAAAAAAGTTTTAATTAAAAATCAAACCCACAAACAACAAAAACATCAATCAGAATAGAATAGCTTTTAATCCAACTTCCAAACCGAACCCACCTTGCACATCTTATATCTCACATATTTTTCAGATATTTTGTGTGGAACTGATTTAATGTCTATGAAACTTCGAGAAATCCTAGGATTACAGACAGTAAGGAAATGTTGCAAAAGCCCAATACAAAAGAAAAATAAAAGAAAGGAGATGCTGCTGAAAGCTTAGATGATCTCATTTGCAGCTTCTCACATGATGGGGCATGAGGACAAAGAAATAAAAGTGGGCTGTTCAAAGAAGTACTGTGTTCTAGGGGCACCTGGGTGGCTCAGTTGGTTAAGCATCCGACCCCGGCTCAGGTCATGATCTCATGGTTCATGAGTTCAAGCCCCACATCGGGCTTTGTGCTAACAGCTCAGAGCCTGGAGCCTGCTTTGGATTCTGTGTCTCCCTCTCTCTCTGCTCCTCCCCCATGCGTGCTCTGTCTCTCTCCTTCTCTCTCTCTCTCTTTCTCAAAAATAAATAAATAAATAAATAAACAACAAAAAAAAGAAGTACTATGTTCTAAACCATTCCTTCTCATCCTACCATCTTGTCCATGTAGGATAGGCAAACACCTCTTAACAGTGGTTTTTTATAAAGGTGCTTCTGGATTTTGTAGCTGTCAGTACACTTCCCAGTTATACCACACTATTTTGATTTTCGAAAGGATACAGCTCATTTTGCAAATTTTGTACGTTTGGCAATTCTTTCCAGATAAAAATTTTTGAAAATGTAGCTCCAGAATCCCCTGGGTGGCTCAGTCAGTTGAGCATCCAACTTTGGCTCAGTCATGATCTTGTGGTTCGTGAGTTCGAGCCCTGCGTCGGGCTCTGTGCTGACAGCTCAGAACCTGGAGCCTGCTTTGGATTCTGTGTCTCCCTTTCTGTCTGCTCCTCCCCCACTCATGCTCTGTCTCCCTCTGTCTCAAAAATAAATAAACATTAAAAGTACTTCCTTTCTCTTTAATGTATTCTCTTTCTCAAAAATAAACATTAAAAAAAAAGCTCCATGGAAAATACCTTAAAATATTCATTCTAATCAATAGCTTGTTGAGAACCTATTAAGTACCCACTATTGAGCTGCACACCACTGCAGATAATAATAAACTATACCACTTACTGCTTCTTAGGTAAGGTTAGTCCCTTTAAAGAAACTGATTAAAACTCTCAATGGGCAGGTATTACTTACACTAGAAATTTTTTTTAAACTCATGATCAGTCATGAATATTTTCAACATAAAGATTGGATCTTAGCTTTGGTGACTTTAAGTTATCACCACATCATGAACCAAAATGTTGTTCAAGGACTTTGCTTTTTTCCAAGGAACATTTACAAAAAAAAAAACATCTCCAAGTAACTTTTCCTTGCCAGATCTTTGGGCCTGGATGCTTTCCTCTCTGGAGACTGTGCCCAAATGGACTTTGCTCAGAGCTGGGTCTTTGTTGCTGTTGGTTTTTCTCTCCTCCCTGGAATTTCCAAACTTCTAGGCAAGGAGTCTGAATGCCCCCTATGGGGTTTAGAATACATTAAAACTTTTCTTCCATCATATCACTTATTATCTGCAATTACATGACAGTGAATCACTAGAAGTTCCTCTCTTTACTGTGATAGGCTAATTTTGATGATCAGCTGAACAACTGTTAAATTTTACGTCAATGCTCCACTGTCATTATGGAATTAGTATTCACAGCCCTGGTTGGGGAGAGTTCTAACAAGACCTAAAGGTTGGGGAGGCGAGTCTTTGCTTCCTGAGGTGTTGGGACTTAGATCCTCTAAGCATTGATCTTAAAATTTGGCATCTTAATGTCTTTTCTGGAGATTTCAAAATGAATCTTGTGTACTTTCCAGCCTCTAACTGATCCTGGAATGGAAATAGAAGACAGCCAATTTGCACAGTGCTGAAAATGATATAGGAGCTTGTAAGTCATGTAAAGACATGGGCCAGAGAGGCCATGTCCCTTCCTAGAGCGAACTATTTAAAAGTCTGGGGCTCCAGGCAGACAGAAAGAGGGACATAGAACATATGAAATTCAGTGCTGTTTTTCTTAGAGCTCCTCAGGTACGTTGCTTCAGGGGTGTTCATCAAGTGAACAGTGTGTGTGAAGAAGGATTTGAACATCAAAGAGCGGTCAGAGAAAAAAGTCTTAAAGTGCTTTTCTACTGAACTTTGTATGATTTTTACTTTTAGCTCTTGAACCCCAGTTCCTACTTTCAGTCATGGCCCATATCCAACACTGGAGAACAAAATTATGTTTCCCATGAATATTCCTCATGACCAGCTGTGGTGGATGCTCTCCTCTCCCCCCGTCCTCTCCTCAGTACCCCTTGCCCCCATCCCAGGACTTGTGACTCTCAAGACATATCAGGGAGTTAGGCTTCTGGGAGCAGCTTCTGGCCAGGAATGAATGCAAATGGGAAGGTGAATGCCCCTGCTATCTCACACCTTGGGTGGGACCACTCTGAAGTATGTTTAATACTGTTAACTCCCCAGGCGGATTGAGCCCCAGTTGCCCAGAGCGGAAGTCTCCCTCAGTATTGGCTGCTTCCCTCCTTGGTCTCACTTCCTTACTTTGCTGCAAGTACTTCCTAAGGGCAGCACCCAAACCCATCTATTCCTGTGTCAGGGTCTACAAACTAGAGGAAACCAACTAAAGACATAGCGTTTAAAAAGAGCCCCTTAGTTCCATTTATTCGTCATTCATTCATCACGCATTTACTGTAGACCCGCCATGTGTAAGGCACAATGCTAGGGCCTGGAGAGAGAGGAGAGGCATGCACCTTCCTGTTCCTTAGAAGTGACTTAAAACAAGGACACCATAAGAGAGGCTTGTGAATTCTCCAAGATCTCCAGACTAACGGTTCCTCAGGAGCCCCTGGAATGACCCCCTTGTGTCCTCTAAACAGATTGTGGATAGGAGATTACTACACAACTTCCTTGACTTTTTTCCGGCCCATTGCTTCTCCTCGGTCTTATCTCTGTGTCTCTATTCACTTTTCTTTTTAATTTTTTAAAAATATGTATTCATTTTTGAGAGACAGAGAGACAGAGTGTGAATGGGTAGGGACAGAGAGAGAGACACACACAGAATCTGAAGCAGGCTCCAGGCTCTGAGCTGTCATCAGAGTCAGACGCGGGGCTTGAACTTACAGACAGTGAGGTCATGACCTGAACTGAGGTTGGACGCTTAATGGACTGAGCCACCCACGTGCCCCAGTTTTTTTTTTTTTTTTAATTGAAGTTTACTTGACACACAATGCTACGTTATTTTCAGGTGTACAACATAGTGATTGGACAACTCAGTTTTGAGTTCTTGAAGATGTTTTCTTTGAAATGTTTGATTGATACAAAATATCCGTATAGAAAATTGCTCGTGTTACCCTAGAAGTCTGTCTTTAAGACTCCCTGCAGACACTCCTCCCACAGGGTAATTGCCATCCTGATTTCCCCAGAGTGTTTTGTTTTCTTTTAACTTTAAATATTCTTGTCTGTGAGGTTCATCCATTGTTCTGGACTTAACTGTGCATTGTTCATGCTCATTACTGTGTAGTATTCCAATGTGTGAGTAATGATTTATCTGCTCGATTATATTTTGTTTTGTTTTGTTTTTTTATCTCCACCCCCAACATGGGGCTCAAATTCATGACTCAGATCAAGACGCATGCTCTACCCACTAAGCCAAGCGCCCCATCTGCTCTACTGTTGATGGGCAGTTGAGTGGTTTCTAGTGGAGCTCATTATGAATAGTGCTGCTGTGAACATTCTAGCACATCTTTTGATGAATATATGGGTCCATTTCCATTGGGTATTTGCTCAGAAGTGATGTTGGGTCATAGAATACGCGTGCATGTTCAGCTTTGGTGGATGCTCACAGTTTTCAGCAGTGGGTGTAGTGGATTCCACTCCCACCAACAGGGTATGAGAGTCCCATTTTTCCAAATCCTTTCTAATGATTGATTTTTATCCATTTCTTCTCATTTTAGCTAGTCTGGTGGGTATGCCTTTTTATTTTTCTATAGATAAAGACTTAAATATTTGATCTCTGTAGCAGAAAGCCAACTGTCTCCAATGAGTTTTGTGACTAATAAAAAATTTTGCACCTGCTATTAAACTTTTGCTTTGGCACAGTTTTCGTTCATAATCTTTGAAATTATGACTCACTGTGAGGGCTGCGTTTTGCAAAGCCAATCTGAATACTTTAACCAGCTAATCTTCCTTTCCACCTGGGAAGTGTTTGCATCACCCCCTCTCTAATGAAATGTGGACCCACCCACCTGAGCATCCCTCCCTGTCAGTCCTTTCTGCCTCATTATCTCCCTGATGCTTTCATTTTTCACTCCATTTTTCTGCTTGATCTCCACCAATCTTTTGAACCACATCCCCCCCCCCCCACCACCACAAAGCAACAAACATCTCTTTTCTTTTGCTTGTGTGTTCATCTTTTCCCAGGAAGTCCTTGAGGGGACACACACGTTAGTCCTTAAGTATTCTCTTTTGCTTCTAAATGTTAATTTGTCCTTAGAGCTGATATAATGTTTAAGAGTGATTAAGAGTGTAGGGTCTGAGGCCTTCCTTCCTTCCTTCCTTCCTTCCTTCCTTCCTTCCTTCCTTCCTCAAATGTTTATGGAAGACTATCATGTGTCTGCTCTTGTGCCAGGAGCTAGGATGTAATGGTAAGAAAAGCAGTTACGGTCCCTTTCCTCAATGAGTATATAATTTCGTTTCCATAATAAAAAATCAGATATTCACACTAATATGTTATTACAAGCTGTGATATGTATTGAGGAAGAAAGGCATGGGGTTCTTGGATAGTGCCTAACAAAGAGATATGACCTAGTCAGGTGCTGTGAGAAAGAGACTGTTGGCCTGAGGCCTACATGATGGGAAGAATTAAGTAGCTACCCCATCCTCATTGGGGAGCATCTTTAAGGGATTATTTGCTCTTTTAGTAATTGTCCATTGCCAGCAGTAGAGGGGGAGAGTCTGTGTTAGAGACTACTTACTTGGTGCACACCCCTCCCCATAAACCACATATCTTGGTGTCGATACCCTTGTGTAGAACCTTTCTACACTAATTGGTCTTGGTCATGGGACTTTTTTGGCCAATGGGAAATTAGCAAGCATGACACAAGCAGACGCTCCCTCCTGAAACCTTGGTTTCAAGTTTGACTATACTGTTGGAAAGTTCATGTGGAAAGATGCCCTCAAGGCTAGGAGACTATAGGGAAAGTGAGAGTCAGAGAGAGAAATCGAGCCAGCTCCCAGAGATTCTAGCTAAAGCTTGTGAATGATACCATCTTAGCTCTTCTATTTCCCAGTCAAGCCACCCCAGCCCACATCACGTGGGGCAGAAGCATCCCTACTTTGCCGTGCCTGAACTGTAGAATCCTGAGCAA
Source organism: Lynx rufus (assembly GCF_022079265.1). Lineage (NCBI taxonomy): Eukaryota > Metazoa > Chordata > Mammalia > Carnivora > Felidae > Lynx > Lynx rufus. The sequence goes on along the minus strand of NW_025814896.1, from coordinate 41,658,567 downwards.
TACATTGTGTCTCTTCTTTTAAGCCATGAAATTGTGAGATAGTTTGTTGTATGTAAGAAATGCCTGAAGCGTGTTCTTTATTCATCCTATCTGATTTGGGCGCTTACTGTGTTTCAGATGGCACTGAATGGAATCAATGCCTTTCTTCATGTAGTACAAACTCAGGGATTTTAACCTCAAGTTCATGAACTCCTTGAAATCATATTCCCAATTTTGTATTTTATATATATATATATATATACATATATATATGTGTGTGTGTGTGTATATATATATATACACATACATACACACACACATTACCTATGTATATATATATATACACATTACCTATATTATTTTGTAATATATATATATATATATATATATACACACATTACCTATACACACACACACACACATACATACATATATATATTTTTTTTCTTTCCCCCTGGAGGGAGGACTCATGGCTTTCACTATACTATTCTCGAAAGGATCTGTGATTCCCAAAAGTAAAGAATAAGCGTTTCAGAAGAAAATAGATCCTTTAGATCTAGAAGGAGGTATACTCTACAAAAACGTCATTTTGAATAAAGTGCTCTCTGGGAACAAAGAGAAAAAAATGATTAATTATGCTAATTGGTGTTGGGGTGTTCTCCACAGTGGAGGTAATATAACTTTGTCTCCTTGAGACCACCTTCAGTAAAACAGCCTGGAATTTTATGCCAAATAATTTGTTTCTCCTCTTGTGTTACATAGAGTTCATTGTACCCCTAATCTTCTAACTCATTGAGCCACCCAGGAGCCCTATGCCTCTGATATTTTAAGATGGGCCAATTTCCTCACACTTCCTCTAAAGACAAATAAGAATTTAAATAAATAGATTCCAGATATTACAGTAAGTAATAAAACTCAGGATTAGGCTTGCTTCCAGCATTCCTGGGGTCTAGGGCAGAAGTAAAAATGGAGGTTCACATAACAATGGCTGAATATTTTGAAGTTACAAGTTCGGAATAATAAACTGTTTTTTTAATTTAAAAAATTTAACGTTTTTTTATTTTTGAAAGAGAGAGACACAGAGCGTGAGTGGGGGAGGGGCAAAGAGAGAGGGAGACACAGAATCCAAAGCAGGCTCCAGACTCTGAGCTGTCAGCACAGAGCCCCACATGAGACTCAAACCCACAAACTGTGAGATCATGAACTGAGCCAAAGCTGGATGCTTAACCGACTGAGTCACCGAGGAGCCCCAGGAGTAATAATAAACTCTTAAATAAAATATATTCTGTTCTCTTACCTTGTCAAAGTTAGCTTCCAATGCAGAATTCTCAAGACATTTCAGAAATCTCTATTGCACGTGGCAGTGTGGAGAGAGATGGTCAGGCTCCCTGTGTTAGAGAATGACCTGTCTCTTTTCTCTTCCCAACCCTTAGTTCTGTCCTACACAGGAATATCAACCCACATGTCCATGATCTGTCCATATGTCCCCATAAGCAGCCATCCCTTTGGACCCTCTCAAGTTTGGGATTACACAGAGCAGCAGCATAGTTTACCCCAGAAGGGTAGACCTTTCCTTATGATGGACCCAGGGAAAGGGTTCATGTAAGCCCTTAAAGTGAACTGTGGACCTTTTGGGCAGGGAATTTTAAAGTCTCAGACATTTGGTGTGTAATCTAGAAGGAGGTATTGGGATCTAGGTACATAGAACCCTTTGGCCTCATAGATTCCTCACCCCCAGGGTGGAGCCAGAAGAGGACCAGAGTGAAGCCCCTTAAGATTGTGGCTGTTGAGTGTGTGCAATGTGGCTGGTCCAAACTGAGATGTGTTGAACGAGTTGATTGTAAAATGCATATTGCATGTTAAAGATGCAGTACAAAGAAAATAAAAAGAATGCAAGATTTCTCATTAAAGGCATTATAGTTATTTCTTTTGCTTTTTTATTTTTTAAATGAAGATAAAGAAAAATTTAAATTACCTATGTGGCTCGCATTTGTGGCTTTCTTGGACAGTGCTGCTCTAAAGCATGGGGCCCAGGGCAGTGGCCCCTGTTGTCCTGATATGATGTATCACAGTGATAATGCTCTAGACAGCTCTCTCCTTCCCCACCACAGCCCCATCCACTCCCACACAACTCTCACCTTGTTTTGATCATTCTCACCTCCCAGATGCCTCTTAGATTCATGGTCAGACTTTGATGTATTATTTTGGACTCCTACCCTAGGATTTAACAACCTTCCCGACTCTTCTCGCACTGGCTTTCTGGTATTTATTTCTGACTTACTTCTCTCCTTTGCCCCTCCCTCCCACTTCCCATTGTCTTGAATGAGGACCTTTGTTCTCATCCCCAGCACCATGAGTCTGGCTCTTTAGGTATTACCCAGCCTATCCCTGGTTTTCCTTGTGAAGAGTAAGATCCCATAAGCTCCTTTACTCTCTGTGGGTCATTTTGGATGTCGACTATCTTAAGTATTTGCTATAAGGGCTTGCGTTTGATGGATAATAGCTTTCTTCTTAATCCTCTCAGAAAACATATTTGCATTTTTGCTGGAGTTTTCAAGTATTTCCCTAAGGATGGAATCCAGGGGCAAGCTGACGGGGGGGGAGGCATATTCTAGACTTTACTTAAAGATTTTATAAATCCTTCTCTTTGCAAATATTATTCACTCAAAAAAATAGGTTTTAGAGACCCTGTGATGACTTAGTCACTGCTCTTCTAAGTTCGAGGACTCAATTGTGAGTAAAAATGGAGAAATTCCCCTTAATAAATTCATTAGATATCAAGGAATACAATATGCTCTATTGTAGAGGAGCATTTGGTGCTGTAGTTGGAAGGTCAGGGAGGTGAGGGTAGCTTCTCAGAAAGACATCCCCTGAGAAATCGATAAGTTACTGAAAAAATAAATGGCTTCTTCAGACCCTTAACGGGGATTAGTGCTTATATGAGAAGGATAGAAGCATGGAGCCTACTGGTGACATGTTGGAGGCCTGGCCATGCCTCTCTCCCTTAGAGACTTTTCTTTGCATAACACCCTCACAGCAAATGAGATACAAATTTTTGGCCTTGTAGCAGTCCACAGCATATGGGATTGGATTCCTTGCCTCCCTAAAAGGCCACATTGCTACTTCATGGATATTTGGTTCTAACTGGAATAGGGATAATATTTTGAAATATTTCCCTTTGCAATTATTCTTCTGGAATTATTTTCCTTGCAGAGCACGTACTTTCAAAGCCAGAGAAGTTGAGTTTGCCCCAGAGAAAAGAGGACACAGAATTACTCAGGGTAAACCAAAGGTTGAATTCCTGGCTTTTGGGACTTCTCTTGAGTCTATGGTGAGACAAGAATCTCAAAATTCAAGTGAAAGAACCAGGAAGTTGAGGAAGGAAAGGAACATGCTATTTGTTTTCTTCTTCATGGAAGACCTGACCGTTTATCCTTGAGGAGGAAATTGAGTAAAATATTCACAAAGCTATTGAAAGGGCGGGCCTATGCCTCCGACTCCATCTTGTTCTGTGTCCTTCACCTTGACCACGCCTCCTCCCCTTGAGTAACTCCTGTTCACCTGCCTAACAGGACTCCGACCCTTCCCCAGCCAATCGGCTGAGGCCACAGCCATTACCTCACCAACTGCCCCTAGGCCCCAATAAAACCTTTGTGCTTTTGAAACTCGCTCTCTCTCCCCGGTATCTCACCGCTGCCTCGGTGCAGCTAGGGGATTGAGCTCGAGCTAGCTCGAATAAAGGCTCTTTTGCTTTTACGTCGGGCTCGGCTCCCTAGTGGTCTTTGGGGATCACGAATTCTGGGCATAACACTATGAGAGTTGGTGAACTCTTACTTATGGTTTAAGACTCAACTCCAAGATCCCTGTCTGAGTGTTCCTGCATTGAGCACCCAGTCTTATAACTCCCATAATGGCTCTGAGTATGGACCTATTTTCTGAAAAATGCTTCAGTTCCTTCAAAACAGGGATCATTTTTTAAAAATCTTCGTATCTCCAGCTGTAGCACAGCACTGGAATGATACTGAGACTCAGTAAATGTTTATTAAGCAAGTAAATAAAGGAGCAAATTCTCAAAGAGTTGGGAGAAAACAGCAAGAAACAAGTCTGATACAAGGCAAGGCTGGGGGTGGGGCACATTTTTTCAACCAGTAATCAGGATTTCAAAACACTGACTATGGACGTGATAAGGATTGTCCCAGGTTTTGAGTGGCCATCTTGAGAAATACCCACATGTCACATGAAATGTAATCCTTGAGCCTTTCTATGTGTCATTTGGAAAAGGACAAAGATCCCAAATTGGAGTTCTAATCCCTTCATCTGGCACTGATTATAGTTATGTGACCTTCAGAATTACTTTTTTTTCAACTGCAATGTATCTTGGTGTCCATCTTGTCCAACTGTCTCCCTTTGCAGATGAGTGAACTGAGTCCCAGAATCATTAAGTGGCTTGCTACAGTTTATACACAAGGCACTGGCTGAGACCTTTTCTCCAACAGAATGTTGAATGTGGCACCTTTACTTGGCTGCCAAGAGAGAGGGTATGGCATGATTGAAAGCAGCCATCATGGAAAATCTTCAGGTCCAAGATAAGAGGCAAGTATAAAGTAGGGAAATGAAGCCAAAGTCACTGACCAGGTGTCTGACTAAAGGTGCTGAGAGAGATGTCACAATGACAGACTTGAGATGGAGCAAAGTCATGAATCAGCAAAGATAAATGTTGGGCTCCAAGAGGAAACTCAGGTAACTTGATCCTAAGGGTTGATTCCAAGAGCCCAGGTTCAATGTTGGCCTCCCAGCTCAGATGCAACAACATCTTAAAAATCGCAGCTCTCACCTAACAGTGCCTAGGGAACAACTCTTCTCAAATGTGATGACAGGGCCTGTCAGTAGTATTTCTGGGTCTTAAGTTGCTAGTTCTGCCTGGGTGTCTGTTCAGAAAACCCTTTGCTTTGACTAATGGCCCAGTAACTTTGTTGGTTCCTCAAAGGCAGAGAATGACTTACAGTTCCATTTACCCTGAGAACCCAGCAGAATACCAGGCACATTGGGTACTGTATTTGTCAGGTAGGACAACAAATAATTCCTGGCTAACAAATAAGCCCTGAAATCTCGGAGGTTTCACATCAAGGAGTGATTTCTCTCTGGTGAGAGACCTGAAAGGGTCTCCTCCAAGCAGACACTCAGATATCCAGGCTACTTCCCCTAGAGGCTCTGCCAGTTCAACACATGGTCTCCATAGTGCTTTCCAAAGGAAGAGAGCTATGGTGGAGGCACACTGGCTTTTCACTGCTTTAGTTCAGAAATATTCAAGTTGCTTTAGCTCAACATCCTCAGGCAGGCTCTAAAGCAAAGGTAGCCTTAATTGAGGGTCTAGTGTCTTTGCTTCAATGCAACAGAGTCATGCAGCTGATGGAGTTCCAGTGATACAGCACACATGCCAACCTGGCACAGGTGCAGGAGATAGAGTCCAAATTATCCAGCTCTGTCACTTATTATGCCTGTGACCTTGGATATTGTATAAAATGGATATAATAATAATAATCATTATTTTCAGGATTGTTTAGAAGGCTCACTGAGACGGTGAAAAGGCTTTTTAAAGTCTCAGATACTATTAGAACTTTTGTAAGATCTTTTTCCCTCTGTTTTTTCCTCTCCAGGGCACTTTGTAGTTGTTACTGTTTTACATCACACTACAAGTGAGTTACAAAGTTTGACCGTGAATAGAGAGGGTTAACACAGGATTGGAGCCTGTTTATTGTTAATTTTTCTGGGTTGTCACTACCTACCACAGATCCTAGGGCATAATGACACTTAACAAGTATCTGCTAAATTAATAGGTGATTGAATGAATGAACTTGAAACCTCACCAATGCGGGGCGCCTGGGTGGCGCAGTCGGTTAAGCGTCCGACTTCAGCCAGGTCACGATCTCGCGGTCCGTGAGTTCGAGCCCCGCGTCGGGCTCTGGGCTGATGGCTCAGAGCCTGGAGCCTGTTTCCAATTCTGTGTCTCCCTCTCTCTCTGCCCCTCCCCCGTTCATGCTGTGTCTCTCTCTGTCCCAAAAATAAATAAACGTTGAAAAATAAATAAATAAATAAATAAATAAAAAAAAGAAACCTCACCAATGCACTAAAGGGAGGGAACCTACTCAAGCCCTCTGGTTTTCTGACTTAATTGTAAATCTCTTAGAATTATAGTCTAGTATTCCACATGGACTACACATCATTGCTTTCCCTTCACCATCCACCCATCTATTTCCCTTTACTCCATAAACTCTCTCCCTAGAATCAAAAAAGGGCCCTTTGGGCCAGAGATGCAATAATGTATTTTCTGTTGTGTTTTCTCTTCCTCCAACCAAAATGATTATCCTTCCCCCTCTGCTAGCCTGGAACAACTCTAACAATAATAATACCTATAATATAATAATAATAACAGGAACACCAATAATAACAATAACAGTTAACTGAGTACTACTTGCTAGTCACTTTGCTGAGCACGTAACATCCACTATGTTTGTTAGTCCTCCCACAACCTTGGAGTGGGATCTGCTTCCTGTTTTAGAGATGAGGGAATTGGTAAGGTGATAATAGTGTTATGATTTGAGTGACTCTGACTCCCAAACTTTTGCTCTGAACTGCTTTTCAATACTGCCCCTTTCAGAGTAAGCCACAGTCCTCTTTCCAGATAGTGACATTGAACTTATTTTTGTTTCTAAACTCATTGTGACTTTTTTTTTATTTGCAAGCTTATCTTTTCTAAGGACGTTAGTCATACTTGCAGCATCCATGATTGGCTGTTTCAAACATAAAACATGACACTGATGATGAACTTACATAGGAGACGCACATATTTGTCTGAGTTGTTACTCCCAGAACTGCGGTATTTCTGTTTCCTCTGAAGGTTAAGTTAAATTTATTTGCCTGCTTTCTTATTCTAACTTTGTTCTTCAGAATATTCTTTCTGCCATGCCTCCCAATCATGTTGGTTTTAGGGTAAATGGTGCTCCCGGTGCTCTTGCTGGCCCAACCTGCTCAAAGTTGGACATGTAAACAAAAAATTCCTCCTTGCTCACAGATTCTGTGGGCCAGGAATTCAAATCTGGCGAAGCAGAGGACTCTTTGCTGCCCCCATGATGACTGAAGACTCAGCTGGGAAGACTTGATTGGTTGGGTGTGACTAGAAACATCTGGGGGTTGGGCAGCTGGCACTGAGGATCGGCTTCCATGGTGGTTTCCCTACTCACATGTCTGGTTCTTGGGCCTGGGGACAGGCTGTTGACCAGAACACCCACATGTGATCTCTCCACATTGCTTGGGGCTTCCTCACAAAATGGCGGCTGTGTTCCCCGAAAATGTTCATTGAGAGGAAGCAGTCTGAGAGGAACTTGACCAGGATAATCAGGGGAGAGCTGAATGGGCTATTTTGATCTAGCCTTAGAGTCACACAGCATCATTTTTACTTTGTTCTCTTAAGCTACAAGTAAGTCATAAATCCAGCCCAGGTTGGAGAGGAGTGGAGTGACATTCCACCTCTCAACTGTAAGAGTTTGCAAGAGTTTTCAGCCATTGGTAAAACAAGTCAGTAAAGAGCATTCATTGATGTGTTGGTATTCTTAAGAGCAATTTGAGCACAGCCCTCAAAGAGAGGGCAGGATGACACAAACCACACCACTTAAAGAAATAAAAAACCTAAATTGGTAAACTGAGTCATGGCACAATCTTATGATACAGCAACTCTAGTTATTAAAATTACAATTTCAAGTGATATTTATTTATTTATTTATTTTATTTTTGGGACAGAGAGAGACAGAGCATGAACGGGGGAGGGGCAGAGAGAGAGGGAGACACAGAATCGGAAACAGGCTCCAGGCTCCGAGCCATCAGTCCAGAGCCTGACGCGGGGCTCGAACTCACGGACCGCAAGATCGTGACCTGGCTGAAGTCGGACGCTTAACCGACTGCGCCACCCAGGCGCCCCTCAAGTGATATTTAAAGATAAGGAGAAATGTGCCAAGTTGGAAAATGCTACAGTCAGTATGTAGAACCTCTACATATAATCACAGATTGAAAGAATCTGGCATTATGGATGATTTTTCTTTTCTTATGCTTATCCATATGTGTGAATATTTTTACAATAAGCATATGTTGCTTTTGTCATCAGTAAAAAAAATGAGATAGAAGGAAGGAGGAATTTGGAAAAATGAAAACATCTGCATTAGTTTCTGAAGAGCAAAAAATTGTTGGGTCAAGCTATCGTTTGCACGTGTGGGGGGGGGAGGGGGGAGAGGGGGGGGTCTGACCTTCTGGAGCCTGGAGGGCAGCTGGTCAGGCAGACTTGAGGGGCACTGTGTAGGGGGAGGGAACTTTGCATCATTACATACAGGCCCTAGCTTGGGGGGGAGGAAGTCAGATGGGGAGACTTGTGCAAAGCCAAATGGATAGTTAGCGGAAAGGCTCGGCAGGAAGCACAGGCCAGTCAGTCCCCGGCCTGGACGTTTCCCCCCCGACCTGCAGCCATTGTCAATGAACTGACAAGCAGTGGCTGCCTGCGCCTTACACGGAGGACTGACACATTTCGAATCCCAGCGGGCTTCTTGCCTGCGGCACTGTGTCTATGAGCACGTGTGAAAGCTTTTGGCTTGGGAAAGCAGAGTGTGATTTTATGGAAATTGGGTAGGGTGTTGCGATAAACTTAGCAATCGTTGGTCATATCCAATGACAGGTGACAATTTTATTCTGAAAGAAGCTGAACCAGAGAGAGGAATGGGGAGAAGCTTAACGACAGGGAGCTTCTTTGGTTAAAGGGAAAATGAGAAAGCTCCAATTCTAAGGATGGCTTAGGGGAAGAGCCCCACAATTCAAATGTTCAGTTTCTAAAGCTTTCTAGGGGGCCAGATGGCATTGGTGCATCTAAAGGCAGCTCAGAAAGAATAGATCTTCTGTATCTCTAACATATTTTCCCTTTGTAGTATGAGACATCTCTGAAATCTCTGAAAACAGAATTCAAGATTAAAATATTTTGCCATCAGTATTCTATATTTTTACTTTCCAGTTCCATTGCATTAGGGCAAAAGCCTCATAGAGATGCTTCTGGCCTTTCATACCTTCTTTTACCACCTGTGAATCTTTAATAAAGAGCGGTTGCCCGAGGCAGGTGCAGATGGGCCTGTGACAGTTTGGGAGGTTGGCTGAAGGAACCAAGGAAGAAGAAACACTCATAACCTGGACTCAGTCATTCAGAGGGTTTCCTGGACAAGACCACGGCCAGAAACACTTCCAAAGACATGGGCTGTGGCGCAAAGGGTCATACAACTCTGATGGACAGGGCTAAAGTGTGAAATTTTTTCCACATTTTGATTCAGCTAGAAGTAAATTATACCGATTGCGTTTGTGGTTTGTGTCTGCCTATTTTCAGAGAAAGTGTCAAGGAATGATTATTGTTTTTCATAAGTTCATAGGACCAGAGGATATGAGCAGTTTTTCCTAATTCTTAGACAGTGTTCTGCCATTCTATTTGAGATGCTCTTTTCCTCCTCTTCCTCCTCCCTCACTGAGAACCTCCCATGTATCCTGCACATTATGTAAATATATTTTTAAAACCGTTTTCCTTTTTTAATGTTTATTTATTTTTTGAGAGACAGAGCATGAGTGGGGGAGGAGCGGACAGAGAGAGAGAGAGACACAGAATCCGAAACAGGCTCCAGGCTCTGTGCTGTCAGCATGGGGCTCGAACTCACAGACCGTGAGATCACGACCTGAGCCAAAGTTGGAGCTTAACAGACTGAGCAACCCATATGCCCCTATGTAAATTTTTTTCATAAGAACTGTAGAGGGCTGTTATGATTCTTCTCATTAAAAGATGAAGGAACCTCTAGACTAGAGGATTATAGAGGTTAGTTACTACTCAAGGCCACCGACTACTAGGTTATTGGGATGGGTATGAAATCCATGTTATATGGGGATGTTTTATACCTGAAGGCAGAGAACCTGGCTACTTCAGGTAGTGAGGGCTAGGTTCTCCACAATGGATGTAAGGTTTCCCAGGAAGAGTTTTGGGTGATGCAGATTATAAGGCCAATGTCTTTCTAAAAGAGACAAGAAATTTCCTCCAGCAGAGAGAAGCTTGGAGAAGCCTATGATTGCAGGGGGCAAGCCTGGGAGGGCACCGGTGAGCAGAGCTGGTACTGGTGACAGGGTACACAGCAGCCAGTCACCCTGCACCTCTTGGCCGTGTAGAAACTTTCATGGTATATCACTTCACCGAGAGATCATTTAGAATCCAAAAATTTTGACTTTAAATATAAGGTATCAATTAAATACAAAAATAAGCTCTTTAAACACTTGGCTAAAATATCCTTAAAATGTGGAATTCCACACAAAATAGCAAAGGACACACAAGGGCACATTTATAGAATGGTCAAAGTTCAGTATTTGAAATACAAGAATAATTCAGAAGCGGCCACAGGCAAATTTGTTTAAAAATGATTAAAAGCCAAATAGATTTCTAAAAAGGATAGATACTGGAAAGGATTCAGGGAGAGAGATTAAATATTAGACAAGTTGGTCATTAGATGACTAACCATTAAGAAACTTAGCTTCAGGGAGAATTAGCTCAAGTCCAAATAGATTCCCTGGAAGCTGCAAGTGATTGTGGCTAACATCCCAGGGATTTTGAGTGGTGGTGGGATATTGCAAACTGACGACAAACTCTTCAGAGATCACATGGTTGTGTGGAGGAAGGAATACTGGAATATCCAAAGGATGAGGGTAACATTGTTAAAAATTTTTTTTAACATTATATTTATTTTTGAGAGACAGAGACAGAGCACAAGTGGGGGAGGGGTAGAGAGAGAAGGAGACACAGAATCTGAATCAGGCTCCAGGCTCTGATCAAGGGGTCAGCACAGAGCCTCATGCGGGGCTTGAACCCATGAACTGTGAGATCATGACCTGAGCCGAAGTTGGATGCCTAACTGACTGTGCCACTCAGGCGCCCCAAGGGTAACTCTTATCGTCTACAATTTCTTGCCACGATTCTAGGGCCAGAGGGCTGATTCATTTGAGAAAAAAGCTGTGTACTCTCCTTGGAATGGGGGAGTCATGTGCTGAGCAGAGGGGTACTCAAAGGGAGAAACCAATGTTTTGGGGTAACATACAGGCAGCAAGAGAGATGGAAGATGTTTGGCAGCTGTTGATGGAGAACACTGGGCAGGAAAAGAGATATCTAAAGATTAGTTTTAAGACAAGGAATTCCATACCCTTGACAATGCCCTTGGCAATGTTCTTGCCCTTAAGGAAACCTAAAGACAAATGTTATTCTTCAAGCTTCTAAGGGCAGATTCCGTTGTTGGAATCTGTTCCATTGTTGTTAGATTTATTGACAAGCAAAGAGCAGCCTCAATATTGCCCAGCTATATTAAAGTTACAATCTGGTAGAAGACATGTTGGAAGATACTAGAAGACTAACATTTTGAGCTCCTTTACTTAATCTTTTTGCTGTCCAGGGCACTATGAGTAGGAAGTGCCCATTGAGCTATACGGTATATTTCCAAATGCCTGGGAGTGGGGATGTGCTTATGGAGTTAAGCCAAGAGAACTACAAACACGAGGACAAAAAGTGTTGGCCCACAGATGTGCTATTTCATTATTTTTTTATTTAATAGAGCCAGAAGACAAAAACCTGAAGATCTCACATTAAAATTGGGTTTCCCATTCCTGGGTATGAGAATAGCATAACACATGACATTATTGGCTGACCTCAGAGGTGGCTGTCCTCTGTCTGTGGGACGTGTGCTCTCTGGCTTGCCACGTGCCCCAGCACTACTTGCTGCATCACCAGGCCCCTGTCATTCTTGATGCCCCTGCCCCCACAGGCTCCATACTGTGTTAGGAGCCATAAGCACCAAGTACCTGGGCCTATGAATCATCACGACCTGGCAAAGGAGATGCTGGGGACGGGCCACACCTACCAAATGCCTACTTTGGAGGCAACTACAGAGTGAGGGAGAAACAAGGGCTCCCACAAATTAAGCTTGAGTCTAGCGGCTTCACATGGTGAGTGTGGAGGGAGAAGGCAGGGGTGTATGAGGGGGTGTGGGAAGGCAGCAGATTTCATGAAATATAAAGCTCCATGGAAGGGAATGATGGAGTGGGTTAAAGCCAGGAAGTAAACACATATAAATATTTGATACAGAGTTCTAAAGCAGCAAGTGAGACAGGGAGAGGACAATAAATAAAGATAAAAAAGATAAAGATGCTCTTGAAATGTATGCAAATCAAGCCAGCCATCTTTGGGACTATTACAGCGTGAGAATGGGAAATAAGCGATACACGAGCCTGAGAGGCTGTGCATTGAATTTAAACTCTTCCTTGGGTATTTATGAGAAAGCTAAGGCACCTTCCCTGAATTTAGGCTGGAAGTTCCTCCAAGTATTGCCTCTTATGCCTTTTGTGAGTTACACAGAATGCTGGAGAAGGGGAAGGTGCGTGCAGGATTAGCAGAGCAGTAAACCGTTGTAGGCATCGTTTCTCGGTGTGCCGGATGCTGTTGGAGATAACCACAGTTCTCTGGAGACATTGGTCCCCTTGGGACAGCAGGCTTCTGCAGATGGTGCAGCTGAGTGATTAACCCAGCAGGACCTTGGATTCCATTCTGAGGTCCCAAAGAAAGTGAGGGTTTCTTTGAAATCAGGAAACATTCCCAGGAGCCCAACCTGGATACAAGTGAGCCTCTCTTGAGAGGCCAGCCCCCTGGGAGAGAGCATCTTCCTGTAGGATGCTTGGGCTTTCAGGGGTCCAGAGTATTGCTCCAAAGAAAGGTAGAGTGAGCAGAGTTCTACACATAATCACATGCGCACTGGAGGAATCACTTAGAGAGGAGCATGTGCCTGTTATAACCACTTAATTAAAGGGAGAAATTGCTAAGATGGCCTTACTAAATGCAGATGAATGAAGATGGTTATGGTTAACATTAAAACTGGTACTATTTCTTATTAACTTCTATTATTGCAAATCTCTGGGGGGAAGAAAAGAGGAAGGCTAATGGCAGTTTGGGTGAAAATGGCTTCCAACTATCTAGAAGGGGGAAGAAAAAAGTGCCTCTCAATTCTCTGAAATCGCACACAACTGCAACTATCCTGAGTCGTGCTGTTCTGAAACCTTTGTTGAGAGAATGACATAGGGGCACTTTGTTAATTTATTTTGTTACTTATTTCTTTAAAACTTTGCTCTTCCTGAGTTAAGCTGCCCGCGTCCTCCCTTATCCAGTTCAGCCTATCTTACCTTCTAAATGTCTCTCAATTTGGTTACTTCCTCTCCTGTCCAGTGTGGTCTGCACATTTCTCCATACTTTCATCTGGGCTTTATGTCCCAGCTATGGTCCTCTTTTCAGAATGAAATCTGTTGCTTAAAGTCCCTCAAGAATGTCTAATGGCTCTTTGGGTAAAAAATAAAAAAAATAAAAAAAAAAAAAAAACATGTTCTACAAACTTGCTACTTGACTGTGGTCCCTCTATCAGCTACCCAGGTATTTCTCTGGAGCTTTCTAGTAATTCAGAATCAGGGGCACCTTGATGTCTCAGTTGGTTAAGCATCCGACTCTTGATTTCAGCTCAGATCATAATCCCAGGGTTATTGGATTGAGCCCTGTATTGGGCTCTGTGCTGAGTGTGGAACCTGCTTAAGATTCTCTCTCTGTCTCTGTCTCTCTCTCCCTCTGCCCCTATCCCTTGTGTGCTCTCTCTATATAATAAAAAAAATTTAAAAACCAAACAAACAAGAAGAAATGCAGAATCAGTGTCCACATTTTTGCATGATCCCCAGGTAATTCACAAGTATGTTAAAGTTTAAGAGGCACAGTCCTGCAGGGGCATCTGGGTGTCTCAGTCAGTTGAGTATCTGACTCTTGGTTTTGGCTGAGGTCATGGTCCCAGGGTACTGGGATCAAGCCCGACATTGGGTTCTGCATTGGGTGTGGAGCCTCCTTGGAATTCTCTCTCTTTTTCTCTACCCCTCTCCCCTGCTTGCACTCTGTCTCTAAAAAAGAAAAAGAATAAAAAGGCACCGTCCTGCAAGGTTTTGTGTTCTTTCGCTACTACCTACCAATCTTACAAACCTGCCTAACATTTATGGGTTCTGGACAAGGGTAAAAATGGAAGCCCATAAACCTAATGCCTAAATATTTAAAAATTAAGCTAGATGTTAAGTAAACTATTTTCTGTCCTTCTATCTTGGAACAATACACCTTCATAATGATCTAGAAAACTAGGTTTCCTTTAGGAATCCTGTACTCTTCGTAGTTCCATGCCATAACATATCAAAAAGCCTTGAGCACAAATAGATACCCCATCCACCCATCCAACATCTGTCCACAGAACCACCAATAGCTGTCCTGTGGACATTTTTCAGGCTTAGAGGCTCCTTTTAGCACCATGGTCCACCTTCATAAGTGTGGATTCATGAAAGAGGTAAGTCAGGCCTTGGAAGCAGGGTGAGAGTTTTTTGAAGAAGGAATTCTGTGCATCCTGGGAGGACAGAATTCCTCTGGACTCTGGGAGACCAACATCTCTTTAGCCCTAAAAGCTCCTTGACCCATGGGGAAGGAAGGGCTAGACAAATTCAGCCTTCTAAAGGGGGTCCTTCTAAAATCAGGGGCCTCTTTTACCTCAGTTGGAGGTCAGTACTATTCTCTAAGCTTCTCTTGAGTTGTGGCCTTCAATACTCCCTGACACAGGCATCCTGGTCTTTTTTTCAGTCCCCCATCCTTGCTCACTTCTTCTCTCCCAGTGTAGGGCCATCATATCCGATCACTGCTTTGCCCAGAAGTGTTCCCTCCTCAAATTGTGTGCATAATGCCATGCATCCTTGAGATAACAGCTCAAGCATTGTTTCCAAAGGGAAGGATTCCACAACCTCCCTGATGAATATGCTCCATTAGGGAAGGAACAATGACTGGTTTTACTCTAGCATCAAGCACAGTGCTTTAACACACAATATGTGTTGATACTTATTTGTGGAATGATTGCATAAATCTTTTTGATAGAACAACTAAACAGAATATGCAAGGTTTCAATGACTAAGCAGAAAAATTTTCCTGTCTATACTTCATATAGACAAGGTCTAACGAGTCACATATGCTGTGTAGTGTTGTTTAGAATATCTCAGATAACTTTTTGACAATCTGAAAGATTGAAATAGGATCTTGCTTTGTTTATTCCAGAAAAGACCACTGGTTCTTTTTTTTTTTCAATTTATAAAATAAGCTATATTTATTTTTTTATGTGCAAATTCATTTTCTTTGAGCATAGTTGATACACAATGTTACCTTTGCTTCAGGTGTACAACTTAGTGATTTGACAAGTTTATACATTATGGTATGATACAGACTTTCAATTATGGAATGAATAAGTCACAGGAATAAAAGGTACAGCATAAGGAATATAGTCAATGATATTGTAATAGCAATGTAATGGAACAGATGGTAGCTACATTTGTGAAGACCATTGATTCTTTTAACGAAAGCTCTGTTTTCTAAAATTTCCTATCATTTCATCATACTGCTTTGGAAAATGCATTATCTGTACTTTAACTATAGTCAGATATAGACAAACAAAATTTCCTACATTCTCATTTCTTGTGTGTCCTTTAAATTGATGCGATTTGGGGGCGCCTGGGTGGCGCAGTCGGTTAAGCGTCCGACTTCAGCCAGGTCACGATCTCGCGGTCCGTGAGTTCGAGCCCGCGTCGGGCTCTGGGCTGATGGCTCGGAGCCTGGAGCCTGTTTCCGATTCTGTGTCTCCCTCTCTCTCTGCCCCTACCCCGTTCATGCTCTGTCTCTCTCTGTCCCAAAAAAAATAAACGTTGAAAAAAAAAATTAAAAAAAAAAAATAAATAAATTGATGCGATTTGAATTGTGCACTTTTGTTTTTCAAACTGTCTTACCCTCGTTTGCCATGTGCATCAGCTTTTGCTACGTAACAAACAAATTTAGGGGCTTAAAAGATGAGCAGTTTTATTTAGGCTATTATTTGGTGGGTCTGATAGGAAGATCTCCTGGACTAGGCCAGCCAGTCTGGGGGCTCTGTCATGCATCTGTGGTTATCTGGTGGGTCTTCTGACAGCTGGTTCACCTAAGATGGTGTCAGTCACATGTCTAATGCTTTGGTGGCGATTGACTGGAAAGCTAGGTTTTCCTCCATGTGGTTCTTCATTTTAGTCAGGCTAGCTAAGGCTTGTTCACATGGTGGTCTCAAGGTTTCAACCACGATCAGAGAAGACAAGCCTCAATCCATACTCTTTAATCTTCAGTTTGTGTCACATTTGCTAATGTTCCATTGTTCTAAAATGTGTCACACAGACAACCAAGATTAAAGGGGTGGAGAAATGGATTTTATTCCTTGATTGGAGAATTGCAAAATTGTGGCCAGTCTTTCAATCTAACATACTATATGCAAGCCATTATTTCTCAAGATAATCCCCAATTTATTTTCTAGGATTGCCCTTCAGAAAAATGCCAATTTTCTCTTTGACTTTTTCTCCAATATATTTAACAACCAATAATAGAACTAACCCTGGCTTCAGCCTCGAAGCTTAAAAGCTACAGAGAATGAATAACAGGAAGGCCTGTGCATGCCTAGCAGCATCTAGGACTGATTCTACAAGTGGGCACCCACTCCTAATCCAAGCTGGAAAAGTTCATGGGACAAGATGGCACCAGCTGAATTTATCCCAAGTGGGCAGCAGGAAGAGGATGGGGGCATCTGTGGTTTCTATCCTGTTCTCCAGGAAACCTGTTACAAACTATATTTCTGGAAGACAGTGCAATCTGCTCTGTCAGATGGAAGCCACCATGATTCATATCTTAAGGATATGAGACTTTGGAAATCCCATATTTGACTGTGTTGCTAGAACAAAATGTATTCAAGGGAAATAATATATCTTGTCTCTGAAAATTCATTTGCTTTGACCTTAATATTGCTTATGACATGATGAAGCAGTATCAGCATAGAGGACCACTCTGACCCAGACAGCCTGAATTTGAATCCAAATTTTACCATCAGTTTGCAGCATGGCTTTTACTAAGTTAGCTAAACAATCTATCCATGCCTCAGTCTCCTCATATATAAGATTAAGATCATGATAGCACTCACTTCATTGGTTATTTTGAGGATGAAATGAGAAATGAGCACATGTGTCTAAAGTACTTATGACAGGACTGGCACATGTTAGGCATTCAATAAATATTAGTTCTTTCTATTTATCAGTAAAATAAGATAGATGTGAAATGTTTCCATGGGGAAATTCTTTGATCGAATGGATCCTTTCTATATTGGACTAGTTTATTCTCCTGTACTCAAGCGAGATACTTGAGTTGTTGGGCTTTTTTTTCTCCTTTTTATAAGAGAACTAATTATAACATTGCTTTCTTGCCATACTGAGGAGAGTTAATAGTTAATAATCTTCTTCTAGGATAGAAGGGGGGATAACAACTGAATCCATCTTACGTGTGGCTTTCCACCATCATATATTTTAAATGTTACCACTTTCCAAGTGATCATTAAATTATGATGTTGACAAAAGAATATTTGGACCAAGAGTGAAATCACCTTATTTCTAGATCTGATCTTGTCCTGTATTAGCAGGTGGTCTCAGGAAATGTCCTTAACATCTTTTAAAAATGATGGAAACTTGGGGCACCTGGGTGGCTCAGTCAGTTAAGCATCCGACTCTTGGTTTTGGCTCAGGTCATAATCTCACAGGTCGTGGGTTGGAGCCCTGCGTTGGGCTCAACACTGACAGCACACGGCCTGTTTGAAATTCTCCCTCTCTCCCTCTCTCTGTCCCTCACCACCACCCACCAAAATAAATAAATAAACTTAAAAAAATGATGTAACCTCGTAGACTAGAATAATCCATATAAGACAATTGATCTGTATTGGAAAGACCAAAGCAAGCTGGTAAGTGGATGCTTCTAGGCAGTGACATGAATATTCTGTAGTGAGGAGTATAATCATGAAGGGACATTTTAAGAGGTGATTCATTCTTTTTGTTTCCGTATGAAGATAGGGAAGTGGGTTTATATCGAACTTTGAAAACTAAAAAGAAGTTAAAAAAATAAAAAGTTTTAGTGAAACTGCAATATGAATCTGAAATCATCTCATCTGGGAATCTGTGAAGGACTGAGACTTGCTGAATTCTAGGTAGGGGCAGCTGTTTCTATAAAGTACCCAGGGCTGCTGCAGTGCATGTGTTCAGGACTTTGGTGACTGCAGCATAATTTTTGGTTTGTTGTGTGGTCATTCAATAGTATTTAATTCAATAAATATTTATGGAGTGCCTACTGTTTTGGGCACTGTGTGATAGGGTGACAGATGGAGACAACACTCTGGTTTATGATTTCACAAGTGGCCATAAAATTCCATGCACTGTCCTAAATATCAGACATTAGCTGTATTAGAGTACTACTTTAAAGGTCTTGAACAAGGACCATGACTGTAGGACAATAGGCCTAGACTAGAGCACCAGTGCCTCTTAACCAGAACTCAGGGCCTACCATAAATTAAGATGTGTGGGTTATATAGAGGCTTGCCCAATTATGTTTCAGTGCCTGTATAATTGTGAGGTTTTATTTTGGGGTCTGGGGGATGGCAAAATGCAGAACTTATACTTGTTGTGGAGCAAAGTATTTCTGCAGGTTGAAGACCCATG
The DNA here is from genome assembly GCF_022079265.1 of Lynx rufus. Classification (NCBI taxonomy): domain Eukaryota; kingdom Metazoa; phylum Chordata; class Mammalia; order Carnivora; family Felidae; genus Lynx; species Lynx rufus. The sequence continues at coordinate 41,639,886 of NW_025814896.1, read as the reverse complement.
CCAGGAGATCTATTTACAGATCTCTCCTGAGAGAGCTAGATACAGATAGCATTTTCTAGATATATTCTACAGAATGACAAGCAATTCTTAGTGGGAGTCATGAATTGGAGGCTAGAGGCATTGGAGGCGGAGATTTTTACCAATAATTCATTTTATAGTGAAGTTTGTATAGTGATGTCTCTAGACAGAAAGACAGAGGTAGAAGGGTTGCCCTTGAGTATATTTTCAACGCCATCTATGGAGGATGTAGTACTAACATCTTTGTTTTGAACTGCCCAATAACCTGAAAGCTTCAATTCTGGACCTTTAGGTCAAAGCATTTACAGGTGATCTAGGGCTCTAATTAAAGAATCTGATAGTTTCATTTTACTTAAGCCACGAATTAGTTGTGAGGGCTCGGGAAGTGGGTTAAATGAGGCATATCTTAGTTTTCTAATCTGTAAAATGGACACAACAGCACCTCCATCTTATGGTTAATTGGAAGGACTAATCACACACAGAGCATTTAGGTAGTGTCGGATGCAAAGTTTTTGGTAAATGATACCGCTTATACGATTCATGATCAGGCAACTGAGATATATAGGCTTAACTGGGCTTGACTTTTTAATTGATTAACATAAAAATTGCACTGTGCACATTTTCTGTGGGGTTAAGTGGTACTTTGGAATTTTGCTATTTAAGCTGCTGTTATCTATAGGTTATATCTATATAGTGCAATTACATTGATTGCTTTCCATTCAATTCTACATTTTGTTTTTTAGCTGGGATAATGAGCAATTGCAGAGATACTGATGGAAGTTACTGAGCTTAAGGCAACCAAACAAACACATCTATCCATTATTCCTGTGGAAGCAGCCCTACTGTAACTGCCAGGAAGCATTGGAGTCTTTCCTACTAGAAAAATCTTACATCTCCCATTGTCCTCTCTTAGCTCTCAACTCTTTCTAATGAATTGGCATCATCTGGAGACTCATTGGTTGAACAAGGAGGAAGATGTATTAGTTATCTATTGCTGCACAACAAACCATCCCAAAACTTAGTGGTCTAAAACCACAATTATCATACTTGTTCATGATTCTCTGGGCAAGCCCTCTGGGCTAGGCACATCCAGAAGTTCTTCTGCTGGTCTTGCTTCAGGTCACTCTGTGGCCACAGTCATCTGAAGGCTGGAAGTTCTAAGATGACCTCTCTCCCCTGTCTGGCAGGCTAGCTCAGGCTTTTTCACATGGCAGCAGCATTCCAAAAAGGCAAGAGCAGATACTGAAAGATCACTTGAGGCCAAAACTCAGAAATTTCATGACATAAAAGCAAGTTAAAAGGCCCGCTCAGAATCAAGTTGTGAGGGAATCGACTCTACCACTTGATAGGAACATCTGCAAAGATGTGGTGGCAATTTTAATGTACCACAGAAGGGGAAGGGAAGAAAGAAAAAAAAGTAAATGACAGAAACATTTCCTGACTGTGCACTGCATCAAACACCTCTCAATGACAATAGCTAGCATTCTCCGAGGGCTTGCCCTGTGCCGGACGTTGGATGCATATATACCCTATATGCGTATCTCTTTACTGTTCCTAACAACAACAATAATGCCAATAACATTATCATCTCTGTTTCCCAGATGAGACCTCAGACAGCTTAAAATTTTCTTTTGAAGTGACATGACTTGTCAATGACAGATAGGACGTTTGAGTGTAGGTTTCTCTTACTCTGGAGAGCAAGTTCTTGATCTTGTGCTCTTATAAATATGAAAGTTTGCAGGAAACCTCGCAGTTCTCCTTGTTTCTCTTGCCTTGAGTGAGAGGTTAATTGACTGGTAGCCAAGAAAATGGCAGCTGTCAGTTGGAAGGAGCGCCAGGGAAAACTATTTTACTTATGGATCCTCCAAAAGACCTGAGGTGGTCTCTGTAGTATGGCTGCCAGTATCCTTTGACGACATCCAGTTATACCAGGTCAGTATCATTTCCCTTTTTAGAATTTCTTAGCCTGGGGGACAATGCCCGTCTAAGCTGCAAGAGATCCTGGGCTGTGGGGGCTGTGGACGGGTGCCACCCACCCTATCAGAGCCAGCTATGCCAAGTGTGCTCTTTTTTTTTTTTTTTTTTTAAGTACTGAGCTTATCAGCCCTAAATATAACCAAGACTCCCAGGAAGTCAGCAGATAGCTTGCTTGTCAGCCCATCATGTATTTGCAGCCTCCTGACCCCATTCCCTTGTGGTATCTTCTCCCTCAAGCACACTAAACTCTCATTTTCCCCCTTTTTTGAGACCATAGAACTACCCTGATTGCTTCCAGGGCTTCTTCTTCATTCTGAGGGGAAAAGGACATCTTTGTGGTTCTACTGTGATTCCTGAAAACAACTAAGTGACTTTCTGGCTTCTCTGTCACCAAAGTAGAGAAAAATTTACCGCCCTCCCCCCCCCAGAAAAAAAAAAACACCCAAATTAAATATTCACTGAGGCATTTGCTATAATATCTTGTGATTTTTGTCACCCTTTGGAACAGTTCTTAACATTTTTTGAGTCAAGGTTATTACAGAGAGTCTGATGAAATCATCTTGCTAAGAAAATCATGCATTCCCAAATACCAAATTTTGGATACATTTCTAGCCTGAGTTAGAAAGACCTGCTTTAGAAGAATTTGAGTCTTTGATTCAGAGAAGTCAGTAGATCAGAGGCATAAAATGCGAGGGATCCATCCAGACCAGTGGTAATTGACCCTGGTTGCTCATTAGATTCTCCTGGGACGATTTAAAAAAAAAAAAAATGGGATGTCCAGGCTGCATCCTAGACCAGCTAAATCAGAATCTCTGAGGGTGGGTCAATGGGCATCAGAATTTTTAACTGTTCCCTAAGGATTTTAAATTGCAGCCAAATTTGTCAGACCAGCACCGTTCTGAACACAGCTGGCATATGTACTAGCTGCACGACCTCAGGAATCACTAAATTCCATTGTGAGCCTCAGTTTCCTGTTATGGAATGCTGATGATATTAGTACTGAACTCATAAGGTTATTTTGAGGAAAGAAATGATTTACTATATCTAAAGCTCCTGGAGGAGGATGTGTCACATAGTATGCAAAGCCATTATATTTTTATTAGAAAATGCAATGACTTGGGGCACCTGGGTGGCTCAGTCAGTTAAGTGACCAACTTTGACTCAGGTCATGATCTCACGGTTTGTGAGTGCCAGCCCTGCATCCGGGTCTTTGCTGTCAGTGCAGAGCCCTCTTTGGATCCTTGGTCTCCCTCTTTTTCTGCCCTTGCCCCCCTTGCACTCTTTCTCTCTCTGTCTCAAAAAATAAATAAGCTTTGGGGCACCTGGGTGCCTCAGTCAGTTAAGCATCCTACTCTTAATTTTGGCTCAGGTCATGATCTCATGGTTTCGTGAGTTTGAGCCTTGCACTGGGCTCTGGCTGGCAGCAGGGAGACTGGGATTCTCTCCGTCTCTCTCTGCCCCTTCCCTGCTTGCATTATCTCTGTTTCTCTCAAATAAATAAATTAAAACTTAAAAAAATAAACTTAAAAATAAAAAGAAAATGCAATGACCAACATCCTTCTAAACTTCGTTCATTTACACCACGCATTGTTGTGTTGCAATACCAAGGGTTCATATTTTTATTTTTTTGAAGTAGGCTTTACACATAACATGGGGCTTGAGCCCGCAACCCTGAGATCTAGCGCCACTGAGCCAACTAGATGCCACCCCCCCACCCCCACCACCTCAAGGGTTCTTACTTGAACCCTGCTTTCATTTTCTTTTTTTAAACAAGGGGAAAAACAAAGGGCAAAAGTGTCTGGTTGCTTCTGGTGTTAGTAAGTGTCAATGCCTCACATTTCATGGGAGTGTTGAATCATCTTCCTTAAATTTAGGGTTTCTGCTTTCCAGTTGTTCAGTGTTTTTGGTCAAAGTTGTCACGTTGAGCTCCAGAGTCAGCTACCACTGGATTTAAATTCTCTTGGTTTTAAATTCTCCAGGTGTATAGCTTTCATGCTCTCTGGGATGTGTTTTATGAGCAGGGCTTATTCAATCTTTTCCCTTCCAAGGGAAGCTCTGAGGTGTGGGATGAGGTTGTCTGTGAGCCTCTGTTGACAAAGGCATCTCATGCAGTAAATGTAGGGCTCTCTGATATAGAGTGGAATTTTCTTTACATAGACTGCACCACCAATTTTTCCACAAAATAAATGTGACTGGCAGCTTTATCTGAGACACTTTGAGGTTCTCTTCTGCCAAGCTTGTAACCATAAACCTCGTGTTCCATTCTAAGTGCACCTACAATAGTCAAAACAGAGATTGTGATGGTATGTTCCCTAAAATATCAATCTTGTCTTGAAATTACAGACAATTGCAGAGAAATAGCATAGGCACCAAATTTACCCAGGTTTTGTTCTGTGACTACAGATGATTGAAATTAAAGACTTAGAAGAAATCTGGATTTTTAATTATAAAACAAATTACTGTACTACTGAATTCTTAAAAACAGTGCTTCCTTAGGCCATTATGGCCAATTCTATTGAGAGCCCATTACTGTAGCCATGGAAGTACAAGAAAATGTAGGTGAATAGAAATTTCTATACATGCTATTCCTGAAACTTAAGGAAAAATAATTCTTAGATGAAACCAGAGTTTTCTAAATGTGGTTGCCCATCAGACTTATGAGATTAAAAAACAAAATTCTTATGACCATGTAACATTTTTGTTTTTGAGACATAAATTACATACAATAAAATGTACTGTATAGTAAGTGTTGGGTTGGTGAGTTTGGATTGTTCTATACAATCACATTAACACTACTCAAAATAAGATAAGGAATTTTTTGTCATTCCAGAAAGTGACCTTATACCTATTTCCAGTCAGTTCTCTTCTCCCTTGGGACCACCACTTTCTGGCTTCTCTCACAGTAATTTAACTGGTTCCCATACAGTGTATGCTATCTTGGGCCTGGCTTCTTTTGCTCAGCATAATCTTGATGAAATTCACTTTTACTCTTGTGAGTAGTTCATTCATTTTTTTTTTTTTTATTGCTGAATGGTATTCCACTGCATGAGTACCACAATTTCTTTATCTGTTCTCCTATTGATAGACATTTGGATTACTTCCATTGTGGAGTTATTTTTCCTAAGGATTTTCAGAACATTCTTTTACAAGCCTTTTTGTGGACATACTTCATCACTGTTCTTGGGTAATATTTAGCAGAGAAATTGCTGGATCATTGGGTAGATATCTATTGTTTAATTTCATAAGAAGTCACCAAAAAGTGTACCATTTTATACTCCAGCCAGAAATGTATGTGCTTCTTGAGTAGCTTTTTCAAATTAGAGATGTCTGCCCTATCATTCCACTCAGAATACTGTTAATGATGCTCTAAGCATCTGTAGATAGAATTTTGTATACTTATGATCTATTCAGACAAATATTTAATTAACAAACTCAAAAACGATCTTTTTTTTTTTCAACGTTTTTTTTATTTATTTTTGGGACAGAGAGAGACAGAGCATGAACGGGGGAGGGGCAGAGAGAGAGGGAGACACAGAATCGGAAACAGGCTCCAGGCTCTGAGCCATCAGCCCAGAGCCTGACGCGGGGCTCAAACTCACGGACCGCGAGATCGTGACCTGGCTGAAGTCGGACGCTTAACCGACTGCGCCACCCAGGCGCCCCAAAAACGATCTTAATGTTAGGAATAAGCACATTGATTTGTGTGACTGTGTTTTTCTCACATTTCAAGAGTCTTTCTCATTTATCAGTTCATGAATCATTTTTAAAATTGAGCTATAATTTACATACCATGAAATTTACCCATTTAAATGTGCCCAGTATAATGCCAAAGTTGTGCAACCTTCATGGCTACCTAATTCCAGACCATTTTCATCATTCCAAAGACCCTGTGCCCATGCACAGTCATTTCCCATTCTTTTTTCCTTCCATCCCTTGGCAACCATTAATCTATTTTCTCTCTATATGGATTTGCCTATCTTGACATTTCATGTAAATGAAATCATACAATATGTAGCCTTTTATGTCAGGCTGTTTTCACTTTGTACAATGTTTTCAAGTTTCATTCATGTTGCGGAATATATCAGCACTTCACTCATTTAAATGGATCAGTGATATTCCATTGTCTGAATATCCCAAATTTTTTTTTCATCCATTCATCAACTGATGGACATTTAGGTTGTTTCCACTATTATGAATAATGTTGCTACAAACACTTGCATGCAAGTTTTTGTGTGAGCATATTTTTCCAATCCTTTTGGGTATATATCTACGAGTGGAATTCTTAGGCTATATGGTAGCTCTATCTTAAACCATTTGAGGAACTTCCAGACAGTCTTCTACAGCAGCTGCATCATTGTACCTTCCCACCAGCAGTATGTGAGTGTTCCAATTTCTTTACGTGCTTTCCAACACTTGTTGTTACCTGTCTTTTTGATTAGAGCCATACTAGTGGGTACAAAGTTATATCTCATTGTGGTTTTGATTGTCATTTCCTCAATGACTAATCATGTTGAGAATAATCTCATATGCTTTTTGGATATATATATCCAAAAATACATATATATGTATATATGTATTCAAATCCTTTATCCCTTTAAAAAATTGGATTATTTGTTCTTTTATCCTTGAGTTGTAAGAATATTTTGTAGATTATGAATACAAATTCCTTCTCAGATAGATGATTTGTAAATATTTTCTCCCATTCTGTGAGCTGTCTTTTCACTTTCTTGTAGTGTCATTGGAAGCACAAAAGATTTTAATTTTGATGAAGCTCAATTTATCTTTTGTGATTTGTGCTTTTTGTGTCATCTACACCATTGTATAATCCAAGGTCATGAGACTTATGCTTAAGGTTTCATCCAAGGGTTTTTGCTCTTGGATCCATTTAGTTCTTTGATCCCTTTTCTTTCTTTTTTTTTTAATTTTATTTTTTTAATGTTTATTTGTTTTGAGAGAGAGAGAGAGAGAGAGACAGACAGACAGAGACAGAGACAGAATCTGAAGCCGTCTCTAGGCTCTGAGCTGTCAGCACAGAGCCCGACACAGGGCTCGACCTCACAAACTGTGAGATCATGACCTGAACCAAAGTCGGACACTCATCCGACTGAGCCACCCGGGCACCCCAAGTTCTTTGATCCAATTTTTTTCTGTGATGTGAGGTAGGGATCCAAATTCATTCTTCTGCATGTATACTCATATGAAAAATAATGAGTATTTTCTCAATACTATTTGTTGAAAAGATTACTCTTTACTCATTAAATTGTCTGGCACCCTTGATGAAAATCACTTGACCATAAATATAAGGAATTATTTTTGGAATCTTACCTCTATTCCATTGGTCCATATGTCTGCCTATGCTAGTACCACACAGTCTTGATTACTGTAACTTCATGGTATGTTTTGAAATTGGAAAAGTGTGAGTCCTTCAACTTTGTTCTTTTTAAAGATACTGTTGATTATTCTGGGTCCTTTGCATTTCCACAAGAATTTTAGGGTGAGTTTGTTAATTTTTGCAAAAATCCAGTAGGAATTTGATAGAGATTACTTGGGAGAGTTGTATAACCTATCAGAATCTCAGCTTTTTTTCTTCTGTTAAATGAAGCTCCATTACAGTATATATGCAAATGTTAAATGATGCATGAGATTGCAATATAAACTCTAAGAGCTTTGCACATACAAAAGTATTTCTTTTCTTTAACCTACACTTGAAGGTGCAGTTCAGTAATATCAGAATGTATTGATCTTTTCTTCTTTTGGATCTCAAGACCTGAATATCTAATCACTTCTTGATCGCCATACCTCTCAAAGTTGGGACTTCTCTTTTTGTTCTCTATGATGAACAGACTTTAAGGGGGTTCCCATATTCCTGCCACCCTTAGTATTCATGCCTTTGTATAATCTCCCTCTGAATGTGGATGCGACCTATGACTTGTTTCTAATCAGTAGAATGTGGCAAAGTGATGAGATGTTACATTATAGACTATCTTGCTACTAGACTTCCTCTTTTTCTCTTTTGCTGATTTCGAAGAAGTAAGCTTTCTTGTTGTGTGACATGACCTATAGAAAGGGCTGCTTGGCAAGGTGCTGCAAGAGTCCTCTAGAACCTAAGGGGGGGCTTCCCACCACAGCTGGAAATTATACGGGCTATTATAATATGGCTTTATGGCTGCAAAGAAACAAATACTGCTAATCACTTGAGTGAATTTGAAAACAGATTCATCAGTAGGCAATGACTCTTACAAGAGCTCCAAAAGCCAAACAGAACAGAAAGGTAGCCTCCACTTAGTTAAAACATTCTGAAATGGCAAGGTTGTGAGTTTCCTGCTGCTCAAATATGAAAAAGGCTTTGGAAAAAAGTGAGAAATCTAGGTTGTCTTCCTGCTGGAAAAACAGTAAGAAGGAAAGAGACTGTCTTGCCCTTCACAGAGGAACCGCAAAGCCTCCTCCAAACTCTCCCTGCAGTTGGGCAGCAATTTGTCTGATTCTCAGCCCCTCCACGGAGCGTCATGCAGGGCCCTCACCCAGATGCCAGTGAGGCTTGGCTTGCAGGAGTGGCAAGAAGTCTCATCCCCATGTTATCCCCCACAGTGCTTGGGAACATCAGATGCATATCTCCCAGCAGTGTGGACACTGCCAAGCATCTGCTCATGCCTTCCCCAAGCTGGGTGCACCCACACCAAGGAAGAGATCACTACACCTGTCTGGGGGAGATGGGGCCTCTCCAGCTGTCTGGCGCGTGACTGCCCCTGGTTCTCACAAACAATGTACCTCAGGGGAGGCCAGCTGTGCTCTAGCTGATGACAAACAGGGTCTGAAGGAGAGAGTGATGAATGAATTTGAGGAGCCATTGTCCCAGCTGCTTTAGTCTCAGTGTTGCTGCTGTGGGCTCTACTGTCTACATCTCCACACAAAGGCACAGTTCCAGGTGGGAGACTATCTCCATCTCACAGCAGGTGCCATTCAGTGCTTTCCCCACAGTACTTCCTGGATCCTGTCACCTGGCAAGTTAGCGCTGAAGCTGGTATGATTAGATGCCAGTTTGCCACCAGGCTGGCAGAGGGCCCCTCAGGGATGTTGATTGTTGTCTATGAGGAAAGGAGGTTGCTATGTGCCAGCCCTGAGCATTCTTGGGGCTTTGTAGTCAGTACAGGGCCTGCCATGACTACGTAATTCAGTAACAGCAAGAACTGGGGCCCACCATGGGCTTAAGGGACAGCCCTGACTCCCCTTTATTTTGTTTCAAAGTCTGTGAATGTGAATGAGTTATTTTCCTGGCAAGAACATCCATAGCTTTCGTTATATCCTTTAACAGTTACTGAGGCTCTTTCCAGGTGCTATGCTAAGCACTTAACTACATTTATGCCATTTAACCCTTATAATGAACCACAGGTAGGTGTTATTATTACATACATTTTCCAGATGAAGAAATTGAGGGCTGGAGATGGGAGATTATTGTTTAAAGTCACACACTGAAGAAGTAGGAGAGTGAGGATTCAAGGTCAGGTTATACCACAAGAGTCTCTGTAACCCAAGAAAAGTTGTGACACCTTGTGTGAATGAGCCCATTTGGAAAACAGCATTACTTCCCTTTTCTTGGTACCTCAAGATATGGTTCTCATTCATGAAGTGACTGTATCGGCTTCCATCCACCAGTGTGATATGTGACATGACCTTTATAAATGACGTACTCTGGAACATATTTCTGTATTTTTAAAATTTTCTTCCCCCCTCCTTCCCTCTCTTTCTTCCTTGGTGTTTAGTATAGTAAAGTATATACCTTGATGAAAATTTTCATGTTCATAGATAAACATGCATGTAACCACTACTCAGATGATGGCATAGAATAGATATCAAGACTTTGGGGGCACCTGGGTGGCTCACTCAGTTAAGTGCCCAACTCTTGATTTCAGTTCAGGTCATGATATGGTTGTGAGGCTGAGCCTTGCATTGGGCTCTTTGCTTGACATGTACCTTGCTTCAGATTCTCTCTCTCCCTCTTCCTCTGCCCTTCCCTCACTCATGTTGGTTATTTCTCTCTCTCTCTCTCTCTCTCTCTCTCTCTCAGAAATCAGCAGACTCTGTAGAGGGCCAGATAGTAAATAATTTGGGCTTTGGAGGCCATATTGTCTTTGTGGCAACACTCAACTCTGCCATTGCAGTCCAAAAGCAGCTATGGCCATATGTAAATAAATGGGTGTGGCTATGTTCCAAGAAAATTTTATATACAAAAATCAGATGGTGGGTCAGATCTGGCTTTTGGCCATAGCCTGCTGAATCTTGCTATAGAATATTCCCAGCACCTCAAAATGCTCACCTGCTCCCTTTCATAATCAATAATAACCTTCCCCACCCATCCAGAGGAAACTGCTATTTTGACATCAGTATTCTTGGACTATAGGTAAATGGAATCACACAATACTATTCCTTTTTTTTTATTTTTTTAATCAACAGCATGTATGTGCAAATCACCTGTGTTGCTGCATGTAGCAGTAATTCATTTATATTTATTATTGTTGCTTTGTATTATATTATTGTTTCCATTCAGTGACTGTCCTACAATTATTTATATGTTCTCCTACTGTCAGAAATTTGGATTGTTTTCGGTTTGGGGCTATGATGAATACCCCTGGGGGTGAAAAAATTCTTTAGTTCCTTTTGAGGAATCTATACAAATGCAAGCAAAACCCTGAATAATATCTTGACTGATCACCATGCTAATTAAACTAATAAATTGCCCTAGCACACACTTTGGAAATGTATACCTGAATAGATGCAAGGTTCAAGTCTGCTTACATTATGGACCCTTCCACCTTCCCATACTCTTGTTTGGAAAGGGTAAAGACACATTTTGAGTGGTCGTTTAATGAGGGCCTGCTGAGTACAGGGCAATGCGCTTGGAATCCAGAGGTTTAGCTTTCCCTCCTGGGAGATCTGTGCCTTTGGCTGTGACAGGTAATCTCTTTGAGCTTCTTTCCTCACCTGTGAAATGGGAGGGAGGCAATATGTGAGAATAAAAATGCTTATGAACTGTATTGCCATTCATGTATAAGGTGGTAGCATTATCATACAAATATATATAAATCATGGTGCTGCCCTCCAAAAGTACTCAATGTAGTGAAAATAAGTACCACAAAGCATAGTATGTGATCATGTCAAATAATAAACACTGAGGAGATTTGTGCTTGGACCAGCCACAGTGTGATGGGGATGATGGAAAAGGCTAATCCAGCAGGTAGAGCTAACAGGGTTTGTGGACAGACTGAATATGGAGAGTGAGAGAAAAACACAAGGATGATTCATTCTGGGTTTTACTGCCTGAGCCACGAGACCAAGAGCGTTGCCACTGAGTGGCATAGACTGGAAGGAGAAGGTTTTGTTCTGAGTTGTACTGTGAGGGTGGACAGGATTTCCCTGAGAGGAGGATATAGGGAATTCTAAATGGAAGTCCATTTCATACAAAAGGGAACTGGGGAGACCTTTGGTGGGTCATTTGGTCAAAGCTGAGGATGTAGAGAAAATGAACAAAACTGCATGATAATTGGTGGTAGATGGGCCATGCTGGTGAACATGATGGTTGTCCTATGTGCACAGGAAGACAACTGGAAGTTTTCAAGCCAGGACTTTAAAGCCTTGGAAGTAAGTCAGTGAGACCCTAAACACTTCTTACTGAATCTCTTCCTCAGGCCAATATGCTCACTGATTTGTTCTTTGAGAGATATGCAAAAGTACTGTTCAAACTATTTAAAAGATAGAAGCAAGTATTTACTTACTCACATATCCTGTGTTCGCCCCATGAGCCACAGCAGGAATTGTTTTGGGGGTCTTATTTGTGACTGCAAGAATGAAGCAGAGAGGTGGACGATTCCATGCTTATATTTACAGAAACACACATTTCCTCCAATTATTCAAGAATCAAAGGTGTCCAAGGAAGGCCAACCACAAGACAAAATTTGAAGCAAAATAAAACATTAACCATGATGCTGAAAGATCTGATTGTGGTTCTTATCCAAACCACCCCATCACCAAGTTATCTTGGGCAAGTTACCCACTGAGCTTATTGAGATTAGTGCCCTCATCTGCAAAAGCAGGTAGTTGTCCTTCCTGACCTTCCTTCCAGGGCTATAATAAAAGTATAATAAGATGTTGTAAGTCAAACACTTTATATGCTGCAATGTGCTGATCAGTCTCCTTGTCAGTGCAGCGAATTAGGGCAGTAAACTTATTCTGCTTCCAGTCCCTACTCATTTCCCAAAGATCAAGTGAAGCTGGCTTTCCAGACTCTTCTTAAAAATCAGTGGCTGGGATTCTGCTGGCCACTGCTAGCACAAGGATGGGACAGGCAGAACAAAGAGGGGAGTGACCCCAAGGGCACACTGAGACACTGTGGGAGACACTGGTGCAACAGTGGTTTCCTTTCTGCAGACGGAACCAGGCAGGTTAGAATCTGAGGTTCTTGTCTTTAGGGTTCTCATCCAAGACCTGTGTGGTCCCAGGGCACCTTTACCTTACAAGCTCTTTGCCAATCATGGGTAGTTCTCCAAAGTCCTCTGTGAGGTTGGGAGATTTCAGGAAGCTGACTTTGACATCTTGGAAAGTGAGAGAATGGCTCTCTTTTCTCTTTTCTGTTTTCAGAGTGCCCTGTCATACCCTCAGGCAGGCCCACAGCGGCCCTAAATGCCATGAGGACCCACAGCTGCTCTGGACTCCATGGCTCCCAGGTACTCACCTGCCTTATTTCAGAGGAGGCCTGAGGCCAGAGCTTGTCCTTTTAACTGTCTTCACCACTGGGCTTCCCTGGCCCTTGAGGAAACACAAGCAAGCAAACACATCTGCCTGTGGCAATGTGTGCATAGTAATTATTATCCTTTATAACAAAGAATCTGATGCCTCATAATTGAAAAGGAATCCACTAAATTATTTAAAAAAACATTTAGTGGTTTATGGGAAGGTGTGGTTGTATAAAGCCTGAAATTTGTTAAGAGTTGAGAGTTTGTTAAGAGTCTGAAATTTGGCCTCCGAGGAAACTGAGTTCAAATCTCAGTTCTGCCATTAATGGAACAGAGGCAACCTTGGGCTAGTCAATTCACTGTCTAAGCTTCATTTTCCTCATCTGTGAGGGGGACACAATGATACCTGCCTTGTAGGATTATTGTATGAATCATATAACACGTGGTAAATGATTCCAATCATGCTTGTTACAGTATGATAGACAGTAAAGAGATAGTATTTTGATAATACTATCAAATACTATCTGGCTAGCCAGAACTCAAGTCCATGTCCCGCAAAAATTAGCTGAAATGAGAAAGCATGGGTACATTTAAACTATGGTAGAGAATCAAAGACATCAATTTCAGTTTCTGGTTGCGGCTAACTGACCTGGATTTATTCACATCTTGTATGCATGTCTATGGTTCCTGCCCTCCCACGATGACTCAGGGTTTGTCTGTGTGACTTGCTTTGGCTAATGGAACAAAAGCAAACATGATATAAACTGATACTTCGAGAGTGCTTTGTGGACTCTCTTGTGGCTCTTGGAGACTTGTTGAGCAGCCATGTGAGCAAGTCTGGGCCAGTCCTGCTGGAGGATGAGACATATGAAGAGATGAGCTATCTCAACAGAGACAACTCACAGATGACCTGGCCAGTGACTTCATATACATGAATGAGCTTACGTGAGACAGGCAGAAGAGCCAGCCAGCTGATCCCAGCCCAAATTGCCACCCCACAGCATCATGAGATAAGTAAATGGCTATGTTCAGCCACAAAGTTTCAGTGGCTTATTACATAGCTATAGATAATTCATACACCAACTCCCCAGAGACTGAGAGCTTTAGTAAAACTTCAGAAAGGACTAGTTTGGGTCTTTTTCCCTTTGCGTGCAAGAATGCAAGAAGTCCTTGTGTCTACAGACAAGAATTTTGCTGCCCTAGCAACATGGATCTCACTAGGATACAGAGAAATGCATTAAAACCTCTGGTAGAAATCTCTAGCATGGCTTAGTAAGCCTCCCAGTCTACATTCATACACATCCCATGAAGCATTATAAAGCCTTGCTCATCAGCCCCAGATTACTGAGCTGAGTATAATCAATAAAGCACTGCTCATAGGAGATCATCATTTTAGACTTAAGTAGAGGTGGCTTGGCTGTTGTACTTAAACTATTTAGAGGCAGTAATGAGTTCAATTTGATTTTTTATTTCCAGCCCAGGAAGTTGGCTTCTGTTCTTTTCCCAGAGATGGAGAAGAGATTTTAAAATTAGTTACATGAGACTGAATTTAGCCTCTCAAAGGTGATATTGAGGAAGCTGAAAAGGCAGTGAGAGAGTCTGGAGAACGAGCCAAGATTGGGTCATCTCTGGTCGTACTCAGGAGTTTGGTGGTTAGAAACTAGCCAGGACTCCTCACCTGGCAGCCAGAGCTCTCATATGCCCTAGACATTTTCTGAGCATTGTGACCAGCACAATTCCAATAGGACAGAAGGGAGATCTATGCATGTATTAAGTCCAGTCAACTGTTTCTTACCCAGGCTCAACAAAAGGCTGAGGAACAATGACATCTTATCTTTATGGATTTAATAAACAGTACTAATAACCACCACCACTAATTATTGAACAGGTTCTATGAATCAGGCACTTAATGAGTGTTATCTCTAGCTATTACAGTGTAGTAGGTGTTGTTCTCATTTCCTACCTACAGAGGGGAAACCTGCTGCCCAGGGATGTTAAATAACTCAAGTGTACACAACCAGTCAATATTCAAACCCAGGAAGCTCCTGCCCCTTATGCTATGCCCCACCGCTCTTACAATGAGCCAAGCAGGTCTAGTAATGCCTACAAAGGTCATGAGGTCCAGCTCCTGTCTCCGGGTTAGGCTGAATCAAAAGCATCTTATTGTCATAATGTGCACTGTTGTGCACCTGATGAGCAGAGAAAATTTAGATATTCACAAAGAATATTGCAGACTTTTCCTTTTCTGGAATAAGAGGCTCCTCTACATTGTTAACCCAAACATCTAAGTCCATTTTCTTTGGCTATGCTCTCAATGGGCATGGAAAACCTATTCACACTGCTTTTATGGGAAAACAGAGAAGACAGCAACATAGGCAGTGTAATTGGCAGGCTCATCATTGGTCCTTCTTCTTCAAGGCCTCCATTCATCAATTACTCATTCATTCATTCTTCATTTATTCATTCTTTAAGCATTTATTATCTACCATGCTTACTTTAAAAAAAAATATTTATTTATTTATTTATTTTTGGTGGGGGGGAAGGGTCATAGACAGAGGGAGAGAGAGGAAGAATCCCAAGCAGGCTCCATGCTGTCAATACAGAGACTGCTGAGGGGCAGGATCCCATGAACCACAAGATTATGACCTGAGCCAAATCAAGAGTTGGACACTTAACTGTCTGAGCCACCCAGGTGCCCAGACCATGCTTGCTTTTGATCTTATTTTTGTCCTTAACATGATCGCCATCCCAAAGTCTCAACTTGTTTTTATATAAAATAAATATGTCTGTAAAGTAAGTATAATAAAGTTAACTCTAGCTGTGCTCAAAAGAAGTTCAACATTCTTGGGAAGAATCCTTTCTGTAACCTGGGGAAGTCTCACATGTAACTGAGGGCTAAGCTATCCATCACTGGAGCAGGTGAGATTTGTGGCTCTTAAGAGGAATGGCCAATAGGTACATGAAAAAGTGCTCAACATCTCCAATCATCAGGGAAATGCAAATCACAACCACAAGAAGATATCACCTCACACCTATTAGAGTGCGAATTATCAAAAAAACAAAAAAACAACAGTGTTGGTGAGGGTGTGCACTGTTGGTAGGAATGTAAATGGGTACAGCCATTATGGAAAATAGTATGGAGCGTCCTTAACTAAAAATAGCACTATCATATGATCCAGCAACTCCACTTCTGGGAATTTATCCACAGGAAATGAAATCTGGATCTTGTAGAGATATCTGCACTCTCATGTTCTTTGCAACATTATTCACAATAGCCAAGATTTGGAAACAATCTGTGTCTGCCAATAGGTGAATTGATTTAAAGAAGTGATATGTATCTATAATAGGTATAGATATATATTTATATTTTATATGATGTAATATATTTTATATTGTGTAATATAGAGAATATAATATTTATATAATGTATTTATAGTGTATATTTTCCCTGTATATATTTTATATATGTATACACACACATATAGATATATATAAAATGAAATGTTATTCAGTCTTAGAAAAGAAAGAAATCTTGTCATTTGTGACAACATGGATTAACCTGGAGGACATTATGCTAAGTGAAATAAATGAGACAGAGAAAGACAAATATTGCAAGATGTCAGTTATACATGGACCCTAAAAAAAAAAAATCAAACACTTAGAAGCAGAGAGTGGTGGCACCAACAGGGTGGAAAGTGAGGAAATGGGAGTTTGGGAGATGCTGGTCAAAAAATGTACAAAATTTCATATATAGAGAATGAATAAGTTTTGGAAACATAATGGTGACTATGGTTAACAATACTGTATTGTATACCTGAAATTTGTTCAGAGATCTTAATTGTTTTCATCAAAATCAAACAAATAAGTCCCCCCCCCCACCAAAAGATGACCAAGTGGGATGATGAACATGTTAATTAGTTTGATTGTGGTATCCTTGCACACACAATGCAGAAGAAAGGACACTTTATTTAAAAAAATATGTGTGGGGGATATATATATATATATATGTAGTTACACACACACACACACACACACACACACACACATATATATTTGTTGTTATTGTTGTTTGTTTGTCACAGACAAATCAGAATAGAATCAATGGTGTGAACCAGTTCATCCTGGCTCATGAGAACTTTTAGTTAAACTATGAAAACTTTTGTGAGCTGTTGGTAGCCTAAATTGGATATGTTGGAAGTACTTTACCCACAAAAATTGGCTAAAAATCAGAACTGCAGCCTTCCCATCCTACTCCTGCCCTGGAAATCAGATTGTTATTTATCACACACCAATGAGAATAGTCCTGATAACACCTGCAGTGTAAGCCAGGACAGTGTTTTTTTTGTTTTGTTTTTCTTATTTTGTAATGCAACTGCCTGACTTAAGATTTGATTGCCAAGGCATCAGTTTCAAAGAAGCATCCTCTTCAAAGATGGCTATCTGGAAAAACACAATGCCAGCCACACAACTAGATAAAGCACCAGGCCCCCTCACCTCCCATGATGGAGGCTCCTTTGATTTAGATATATCGTTTGATTTTGATAACTGACCATATAAGCCACTTGACTTTTTCTTGTGCTTTAAATTTTCGCTCTTATGTTTTAACTCACCAATAAAGAGTGAGCCTGCGAAATTCTAGGCCCCCACCGTTCATCCCAATAAAAGCAGATCTGTCCGGAGTGCTGTCTCTCTCTACCCATGACCTTGCTGTGTAGCACCAGGTACACTATGTAATTTCCAGGTCTTGTAAGTAACAGACCTCTATTTTCTTCAGAGCTTCCTGATAGTTGCTGCTGAAGGTCATCTTGCAATCATGGGCTGGTTTAAGAGCAACACTGACTATTGATAGGCTGAGGCTGGCACAAACCAACACTCATTAAGAATTTGTCAGTGCTCCGTAGTTCCTTGGGAAATGTCAAGCAGGTTTTGCTCAAGAATGTGTCAAACTCGGAGGGGCGTTTTGGCCTCCTCTGTGCTAGGCCATTTTGGGGATCTTTTGATCACAATAAAATGCACGTTGAAGACTCTAAGAGAAAGTCAGAAGTTTGTACATGCACCATCAAATATAAAGCCAAAGAACATATGCATATTATCCGTACTGCCTCCAGCCCATCATTTATCTGAACTATCCTGAGCCCTAGGGAGTGTTGATCACTCAATGTTTGGGACTAAGAAGAGAGGGGCCTTATACATAGCCTGCAGCCAAGTCCATCAGGGGAGGACCAAGCTGAAAATGTCTCTTTTCTCTCTCCCTCCAACACCATCCCTTTCTTCCACCCTAAGGAATAGAAATCACAGGCTCATGGTGAAATACAATTATATCTTACTCTTGCCTTATTTGAGATGAAAGATGAAAAAGGACAAGGGTTCCCTTAGCGATATATGAAAGGATACATATAAAAAAGAATAAGTAGGGTCTTTAAATACGTGTTTTTCAGGGTATTTGCAGTTGTGCCCATTTTCCCTCGGGATGAATGCAATCACAGTGTTATACTGAGCACTCACAATATGCCTTAAGTCACTCTGCACGTATGAGTGGAGTGATTTATGTTAGGCAGTAGATAATCAGCCCCAATCTCATCTAAGGGTGCAGCATCTTTGTCTAAGAAAAACTATTTTTCAGGTAAAAAAAAAACCCAAAACCACAACATTGCATGAAGGTGCTGGGGTTAGCAAGATCACTTGGAGATTATCCTCTAGGGTCTTCTATATGGGCCTCCTGTGTCTTCTCAGCTTCTGTTGGTGAGGTTTCCCTCATTCAAGCAACTTCCGTGGTGTCCTAAACGGGGCCGCTGTCTGCTGGGTCCACTCATTACGTCTCCTTCTTCACCTCTGGATCCATCTCCCCGTCTGCTACAGCCATTAGCTGGCACACTTTAAGAGGCTTTAGGAATTCTATCAGTGAAGTCCTTTTCCCCTTGTAGTAGAATGCTGGTCTTCCCTTGAGGAGCCTGTTCTCCAATCACCACATCAGTGTGTGCAGTTGTTGGTGGCCCAGCCCTGAAGTTTAGAACAGAATTAGGACCTTTGCAACCACTCACTCCCTTATGCTATACTTTTTTTTTTTTTTTTTTTTTTTTTGGAGATGCCTGAGGATTGATGTCACTGTCTCAGACTCAGGGCATCTTCAATTCACCCCAAGCCTGTGTTTTCCGGTATCCCTAATGCTGTGCCCCTTCCCCTCCAAAGCACTAGTCCCTTTGATCAAGGCCCAGAAGAAGAAGATGTTGTCAAATGCCATCTTTTGCTTAAGGGTCAGGTACACAGTGACTGGTCTAGAGGTCGCCGCCTTCAGTTGATGACAGTTCTGACCTTAAAAATGCGTTCCTATCCTTACACTGAAGTTCCTGTTTCTTCTGCCCACTGGTTCTAGGACGATCCTTTGAAGTCCTGCAGATACAGCCTTATATACTCTTCCCATCAGAGTCCTGCACACATAGGACACAGCCATTCTGCCCCTGGACAGCACAGGCATGCTTCCCAAGGGAAGATGCATTTTAGGTGATAACCTGTAGTAAGCATATGAAGTCTAAATATTAAAGCCAAGTAGAAGAAATGATGCTGGGAAATTGGAACACATCAGAATTTTCCCTAGCTCCACTCTCTCTTAGGGACCTGTGGGTACTCCAGAGGTATCTTCCAGAACCTGATATCTCAGAAACTCATGATATCACCTGATATCTCAGAAACTCATGTAGACACCAGCCCTGCATTCCTGTGTTGTCCAGCTAATTGTGTTGGGCCCTTGTAATCCCTCTTTTCACGTTCCACTTGCCTGAAGTAGTTTATAACCTTGATTGGGAGCTAGATTGTTTCTGTAGTATATTGAATTTAAGACAGCTTAGGATGTTTAAATGGGATGAAGCCTTTGTTACCAGGAAGTCTGGGATGGAGGGGAAATACTGGAGGTGCCATCTGCCAGAAGGATTATGAAGACCGTGAAGCTCTGAGCAAGATGATACAGAGCCTCTCCATGGGCAGGGGAGAAGGGGTTTCTGTGATCTATACAAACTTCCATCAACACGATACTGCTTTATGAGCTTAAGCTTAAGCTGGTGCACTGCTTTCTCTGTGATGTCTCTTGACTTCAAGCAAACATTTCCCACGTTATTACAAACTGTCTTGGTCAGGGTTTTGTTTTTTGGGTGGTTTTTTTTTTTTTAGGTTGGTTTGCACATTTAAATATATTTAACATTAAGTAGTTTTGAGTAATCAATTAAGCAGTTGTGATTTCCAAATACTATGGGGCTCTAAAAACTGTATGATGCAGAGTTTTGGGTCTTTGCAATATTCACATATATGTCCTCTTCTCTTTGGTGGAGTGGGAGGGCTCCTAATGCCAGGTTGGAGAATCAAAGAGGGTAGAGTTAAAAAGGTAACTAAAATGGTTATTGCTAAGGGATAAGGGCAGAAAGGTACTAAAAAGAATTCAGAGGAGATAATACTTCCTTTGGACTGAGCAGGACAAGCTTTCTGAATGAGATGGCCCCTGGGGCACTAAAGGGTTTGCTTGAAGTTTTATAGATGGAGAGTAGTTGTCAGGGATTCAGGAGGGAAGAACTTGAGCAAAGGAGGTGTTAATCAAAAGGAAAATGTGGAAGGCAGAACAATGGCCTCACAGATCCTGGTCCTAATAAGTTTCTAACCCTAAGAACCAGTGAAAAGCTTACATCACACAGCAAAAGGGGCTTTGGAGATGTGGTACAAGTTAAGTGTCTTGAGATGGGGAGATTATCCTAGATTGCCCAGGTAGACCAAAAGAGAGGATCCTTCCCAGTTGTGGCCAGAAAGAAATGTAATGGTGGAGGATGGGTCAGATAGGCAGTACTGCTGATTTTGAAGATTGGAAGGAGGGGCCATAAGTCAAGGAATGTGGGTAGCTGCTAGAAGCTGGAAAAGGCAAGGAAATGGATTCTTCTCCAGATCTTCCAGAAGGGGATACAACCTTCATTTTAGCCCATTGAGACCCATGTTGGACTTCTGATCCACAAGACAAACAAGTAATAATTGTATGTTGTTTTTAGTTACTATGTTCATGGTGACTTGTTATGGCAGCAGTAGAGAACTAAGACATTTGGTATTAAAAGAGCGTTAGTGGGTGTCCCTGGCCAGAATTTACAAAGCATGAAGATGAAGAATTGAAACGGAGTTCTGATAAGAAGGATAGAAACAGATTTTGAAAGGCTTTGGTGTGCTGTGTGATATTATTATAGAACAGATTAACAATTTTGAAGCATTGATTAACATGGATTCTGAAATATGTATGTCTTAGAGCTTCTCAGCAGCTATGTCCCATATTTTGTAGCTCAAACAACTATTGAAGAACAGAAATCCCATGAAAGGAAAATCTTAACATACAACAACTAAAATTGGCCAATTATATGTTGCAATCTCCCATACAACAGAATTTTATGGTAAAGAATTTGGAGCCTTCTGGAACCTTATGAAAGATTTAAGACATAGAACCTGTTCAGCATTACCCTCTGTTAATTGTCTATATGAGTGCAACATTGGCTTAATGTTCTGCATTTGAAAATTGTCTCTATCCTTTTTCAACCCACCAGGGAAATCAGTGAAATGGTTAAGGAGATTGACTCAGTGGTGTTAGGTGACTTGCCTCGGGTCACAAAGCCTTTAAATGAGAGCGGGTGCTTGGACTCCAGTTATTCTCCAGGAGTGCTGCCAGATTCCAGGGAAGACACTGGCTGTTCTTTGGGCTATAGAAATGGTAAGTCTCAGCCAAATCACTAGGTCTCCTGCTGCCAGCCTATGTGAGACATGGTCAAAGGGACATGAAACTCTCCCTCATAGCTGGTATTCACAGGCAGGCTGCACTAAGGCTCCTTTCCATTACACCAGAACACATTTAAAGGCCTTTCCCACCCAGATGTAAAGGGGCTGCTTTCTGGGATCTCATGAGGAAACAGCAAGCGCAACATTCTTTGTAGTGGTATTTGATAAATGAAGAAATTCTGCAATATGGTTTCTACCATATGGCATATTGCCTAGATGTGTCCCATTCCCAAACCATACTTCTTCTTTCCCCTTTATAACAGAATAGGTTTCTTTGGCTCACAGTATCTGGGGGTCGGTGGGAGGCTGGGGAGGCGAAAGATGGAGTGCTGTCTCTGTTCAAGGGTGTGGGCCAGAGTTTTGTTGAATGGATTCAGGTTATGATTCTACACACCTCTTTGTCCCTTTCTTCCCATCAGGAAGAAGACTGTGAAGTGAGAGAAAAATAGAGGTCTTTGTTACATCTGAAACTGAGATTAACACAATGAAGGGTCATGCGTTTGAAGGGAAAATTCTGTTTTTAGGAAAATTCAGATTTGCTTAGACCTTACTTTAAAATGACTCCGTTGTTATATGAAACATAGCAAGGATACTGTTAATAGCAAGGAGCTGGGAACTATTGGTTGTGAGGTTGAGGTCTCAAAGATATCTAAGTGGAAAAATTGCTTCCTATTGTCTTGGTGATACAGGTGTGTTGACTATTATTTATTTCTGTTTAGACTCTGTACGTGTCTCCATTAGCTCTTGATACATAGCAAACTACCTTTAAACTTAGCGGCCTGAAAACAACAATTTTATTTAGGTCATGATTCCTTGGTTTGTCTGGATGGTTTCATCAATATTTGCTGGGATCGTTTATGTATTTGTGGATGGCTGGAAGCTGGATTGTGTAGGATGGCCTCACTATGTGCCTGGAGCCAGTTTGTTGGTCTTGGGGGAGCTCAGATGGAGCACTTCATCTCTATTCCATGTCTCTTATCCCAGACTTCTTTACACAGAGGCTCAATTCTAAAGGCAGCCAGAGATCAAGGCTCCGTGAGCCAGCGCAGTACAAGTCTCTGTTGCATCATGTGTACCGATGTCCATTGGTTAAACCAGGTCACATAGCCAAGTCCAGATTCAAGAGGAAGAGAAAGAGACCCCACCTCTTGGTGGGAGGAGCTTTAAAGCCACATTGCAGAGAAACATCGAAATAGGAGTAGAGAGAATTTGTGACCATTTTTGCAATCCACCACAGCATACAGTATTGCCATAAGATCAGGCATCTCATTTCACAAGAAAGGTCAATACTTCTTTCCTCTTATTAAATTTATTTCCCATATCTGAGATCTCAACCTAAAGGTGGTGAATTTAATACTATATATAAGAACCATTAAAACAGTCAAACTCTTTGCCCTGGAAATTCTCTTCTTAAAATCTTTTCTAAGTAAATAATTCTAAATATGGAGAAAATTGTATGCATGGTGATATTCCTCAAGCTTATTTATAGAAATGCAAAGTGTAAATAATTTAAATCACCAGCAAGGGGAAGGGAAGATGGCGGCGTAGGAGGACGCTGGGCTCACCGCGCGTCCTGCTGATCACTTAGATTCCACCTACACATGCCTAAATAACCCAGAAAACCGCCAGAGGATTAGCAGAACGGAGTCACCAGACCCAAGCGCAGACGAGAGGCCCACGGAAGAGGGTAGGAAGGGCGTCGAGGCGGTGCGCGCTCCACAGACTGGCGGGAGGGAGCCGGGGCGGAGGGGCGGCTCGCCGGCCAAGCAGAGCCCCCGAGTCCGGCTTGCAAAAGCAGAGGGGCCTGACGGACTGTGTTCCGACAGCAAGCACGACTTAGCGTCTGGGAGGTCATAAGTTAACAGCTCTGCTCGGAAAGCGGGAAGGCTGGAGGACAAAGGGAGGGAGAGCTGCGGAGCCCCCGGACGACAGAGCTCAGTTTGGTGGGGAACAAAGGCGCTCGCCAGCGCCATCTCCCCCGCCCATCCCCCAGCCAAAATCCCAAAGGGAACCGGTTCCGGCCAGGGAAATTGCTCGCTCCACGCAAACACCCAACTCTGTGCTTCTGCGGAGCCAAACCTCCGGCAGCGATCTGACTCCCTCCGGCTGCCACAGGGCCCCTCCTGAAGTGGATCACCTAAGGAGAAGCGAGCTAAGCCTGCCCCCCCTGCCGCCGTGCACCTTGCCTACCCACCCCAGCTAATACGCCAGATCCCCAGCATCACAAGCCTGGCAGTGTGCAAGTAGCCCAGATGGGTCACGCCACCCCACAGTGAATCCCGCCCCTAGGAGAGGGGAAGAGAAGGCACACACCAGTCTGACTGTGGCCCCAGCGGTGGGCTGGGGGCAGACATCAGGACTGACTGCGGCCCCGCCCACCAACTCCAGTTATACACCACAGCACAGGGGAAGTGCCCTGCAGGTCCCCACCACACCAGGGACTATCCAAAATGACCAAGCGGAAGAATTCCCCTCAGAAGAATCTCCAGAAAATAACAACAGCTAATGAGCTGATCAAAAAGGATTTAAATAATATAACAGAAAGTGAATTTAGAATAATAGTCATAAAATTAATCGCTGGGCTTGAAAACAGTATACAGTACAGCAGAGAATCTCTTGCTACAGAGATCAAGGGACTAAGGAACAGTCACGAGGAGCTGAAAAACGCTTTAAATGAAATGCAAAACAAAATGCAAACCACCACGGCTCGGATGGAAGAGGCAGAGGAGAGAATAGGTGAACTAGAAGATAAAGTTATGGAAAAAGAGGAAGCTGAGAAAAAGAGAGATAAAAAAATCCAGGAGTATGAGGGGAAAATTAGAGAACTAAGTGATACACTAAAAAGAAATAATATACGCATAATTGGTATCCCAGAGGAGGAAGAGAGAGGGAAAGGTGCTGAAGGGGTACTTGAAGAAATAATAGCTGAGAACTTCCCTGAACTGGGGAAGGAAAAAGGCATTGAAATCCAAGAGGCACAGAGAACTCCCTTCAGACGTAACTTGAATCGATCTTCTGCACGACATATCATAGTGAAACTGGCAAAATACAAGGATAAAGAGAAAATTCTGAAAGCAGCAAGGGGTAAACGTGCCCTCACATATAAAGGGAGACCTATAAGACTTGTGACTGATCTCTCTTTTGAAACTTGGCAGGCCAGAAAGAATTGGCACGAGATTTTCAGGGTGCTAGACAGCAAAAATATGCAGCCGAGAATCCTTTATCCAGCAAGTCTGTCATTTAGAATAGAAGGAGAGATAAAGGTCTTCCCAAACAAACAAAAACTGAAGGAATTTGTCACCACTAAACCAGCCCTACAAGAGATCCTAAGGGGGACCCTGTGAGACAAAGTACCAGAGACATCACTACAAGCATAAAACAGACAGACATCACAATGACTCTAAACCCATATCTTTCTATAATAACACTGAATGTAAATGGATTAAATGCGCCAACCAAAAGACATAGGGTATCAGAATGGATAAAAAAACAAGACCCATCTATTTGCTGTCTACAAGAGACTCATTTTACACCTGAGGACACCTTTAGATTCAGAGCGAGGGGATGGAGAACTATTTATCATGCTACTGGATGCCAAAAGAAAGCTGGAGTAGCCATACTTATATCAGACAAACTAGACTTTAAATTAAAGGCTGTAACAAGAGATGAAGAAGGACATTATATAATAGTTACAGGGTCTATCCATCAGGAAGAGCTAACAATTATAAATGTCTATGCGCCGAATACCGGAGCCCCCAAATATATAAAACAATTACTCATAAACAGAAGCAACCTTATTGATAAGAATGTGGTAATTGCTGGGGACTTTAACACCCCACTTACAGAAATGGATAGATCATCTAGACACACGGTCAATAAAGAAACAAGGGCCCTGAATGAGACATTGGATCAGATGGACTTGACAGATCTATTTAGAACTCTGCATCCCAAAGCAACAGAATATACTTTCTTCTCGAGTGCACATGGAACATTCTCCAAGATAGATCATATACTGGGTCACAAAACAGTCCTTCATAAGTTTACAAGAATTGAAATTATACCATGCATACTTTCAGACCACAATGCTATGAAGCTTGAAATCAACCACAGGAAAAAGTCTGGAAAACCTCCAAAAGCATGGAGGTTAAAGAACACCCTACTAACGAATGAGTGGGTCAACCAGGCAATTAGAGAAGAAATTAAAAAATATATGGAAACAAACGAAAATGAAAATACAACAATCCAAACGCTTTGGGACGCAGCGAAGGCAGTCCTGAGAGGAAAATACATTGCAATCCAGGCCTATCTCAAGAAACAAGAAAAATCCCAAATACAAAATCTAACAGCACACCTAAAGGAAATAGAAGCAGAACAGCAAAGGCAGCCTAAACCCAGCAGAAGAAGAGAAATAGTAAAGATCAGAGCAGAAATCAACAATATAGAATCTAAAAAAACTGTAGAGCAGATCAACGAAACCAAGAGTTGGTTTTTTGAAAAAATAAACAAAATTGACAAACCTCTAGCCAGGCTTCTCAAAAAGAAAAGGGAGATGACCCAAATAGATAAAATCATGAATGAAAATGGAATTATTACAACCAATCCCTCAGAGATACAAACAATTATCAGGGAATACTATGAAAAATTATATGCCAACAAATTGGACAACCTGGAAGAAATGGACAAATTCCTGAACACCCACACTCTTCCAAAACTCAATCAGGAGGAAATAGAAAGCTTGAACAGACCCATAACCAGCAAAGAAATTGAATCGGTTATCAAAAATCTCCCAACAAATAAGAGTCCAGGACCAGATGGCTTCCCAGGGGAGTTCTACCAGACGTTTAAAGCAGAGATAATACCTATCCTTCTCAAGCTATTCCAAGAAATAGAAAGGGAAGGAAAACTTCCAGACTCATTCTATGAAGCCAGTATTACTTTGATTCCTAAACCAGACAGAGACCCAGTAAAAAAAGAGAACTACAGGCCAATATCCCTGATGAATATGGATGCCAAAATTCTCAATAAGATACTAGCAAATCGAATTCAACAGCATATAAAAAGAATTATTCACCATGATCAAGTGGGATTCATTCCTGGGATGCAGGGCTGGTTCAACATTCGCAAATCAATCAACGTGATACATTACATTAACAAAAAAAAAAGAGAAGAACCATATGATCCTGTCAATCGATGCAGAAAAGGTCTTTGACAAAATCCAGCACCTTTCTTAATAAAAACCCTTGAGAAAGTCGGGATAGAAGGAACATACTTAAAGATCATAAAAGCCATTTATGAAAAGCCCACAGCTAACATCATCCTCAACGGGGAAAAACTGAGAGCTTTTTCCCTGAGATCAGGAACACGACAGGGATGCCCACTCTCACCGCTGTTGTTTAACATAGTGCTGGAAATTCTAGCATCAGCAATCAGACAACAAAAGGAAATCAAAGGCATCAAAATTGGCAAAGATGAAGTCAAGCTTTCGCTTTTTGCAGATGACATGATATTATACATGGAAAATCCGATAGACTCCACCAAAAGTCTGCTAGAACTGATACATGAATTCAGCAAAGTTGCAGGATACAAAATCAATGTACAGAAATCAGTTGCATTCTTATACACTAACAACGAAGCAACAGAAAGACAAATAAAGAAACTGATCCCATTCACAATTGCACCAAGAAGCATAAAATACCTAGGAATAAATCTAACCAAAGATGTAAAGGATCTGTATGCTGAAAACTATAGAAAGCTTATGAAGGTAATTGAAGAAGATTTAAAGAAATGGAAAGACATTCCCTGCTCATGGATTGGAAAAATAAATATTGTCAAAATGTCAATACTACCCAAAGCTATCTACACATTCAATGCAATCCCGATCAAAATTGCACCAGCATTCTTCTCGAAACTAGAACAAGCAATCCTAAAATTCA
This sequence comes from Lynx rufus, assembly GCF_022079265.1. Lineage (NCBI taxonomy): Eukaryota > Metazoa > Chordata > Mammalia > Carnivora > Felidae > Lynx > Lynx rufus. The sequence goes on along the minus strand of NW_025814896.1, from coordinate 41,612,438 downwards.
TATGGAACCACAAAAGGCCCCGAATAGCCAAAGGAATTTTGAAGAAGAAGACCAAAGCAGGAGGCATCACAATCCCAGACTTCAGCCTCTACTACAAAGCTGTCATCATCAAGACAGCATGGTATTGGCACAAAAACAGACACACAGACCAATGGAATAGAATAGAAACCCCAGAACTAGACCCACAAACGTATGGCCAACTCATCTTTGACAAAGCAGGAAAGAACATCCAATGGAAAAAAGACAGCCTCTTTAACAAATGGTGCTGGGAGAACTGGACAGCAACATGCAGAAGGTTGAAACTAGACCACTTTCTCACACCATTTACAAAAATAAACTCAAAATGGATAAAGGACCTGAATGTGAGACAGGAAACCATCAAAACCTTAGAGGAGAAAGCAGGAAAAGACCTCTCTGACCTCAGCCGTAGCAATCTCTTACTCGACACATCCCCAAAGGCAAGGGAATTAAAAGCAAAAGTGAATTACTGGGACCTTATGAAGATAAAAAGCTTCTGCACAGCAAAGGAAACAACCAACAAAACTAAAAGGCAACCAACAGAATGGGAAAAGATATTTGCAAATGACATATCGGACAAAGGGCTAGTATCTAAAATCTATAAAGAGCTCACCAAACTCCGCACCCGAAAAACAAATAACCCAGTGAAGAAATGGGCAGAAAACATGAATAGACACTTCTCTAAAGAAGACATCCAGATGGCCAACAGGCACATGAAAAGATGTTCAGTGTCGCTCCTTATCAGGGAAATACAAATCAAAACCACACTCAGGTATCACCTCACGCCAGTCAGAGTGGCCAAAATGAACAAATCAGGAGACTATAGATGCTGGAGAGGATGTGGAGAAACGGGAACCCTCTTGCACTGTTGGTGGGAATGCAAATTGGTGCAGCCGCTCTGGAAAGCAGTGTGGAGGTTCCTCAGAAAATTAAAAATAGACCTACCCTATGACCCAGCAATAGCACTGCTAGGAATTTATCCAAGGGATACAGGAGTACTGATGCATACGGGCACTTGTACCCCAATGTTCATAGCAGCACTGTCAACAATAGCCAAATTATGGAAAGAGCCTAAATGTCCATCAACTGATGAATGGATAAAGAAATTGTGGTATATATACACAATGGAATACTACGTGGCAATGAGAAAAAATGAAATATGGCCCTTTGTAGCAACGTGGATGGAACTGGAGAGTGTTATGCTAAGTGAAATAAGCCATACAGAGAAAGACAGATACCATATGGTTTCACTCTTATGTGGATCCTGAGAAACTTAACAGGAACCCATGGGGGAGGGGAAGGAAAAAAAAAAAAAGAGGTTAGAGTGGGAGAGAGCCAAAGCATAAGAGACTGTTAAAAACTGAGAACAAACTGAGGGTTGATGGGGGGTGGGAGGGAGGGGCGGGTGGGTGATGGGTATTGAGGAGGGCACCTTTTGGGATGAGCACTGGGTGTTGTATGGAAACCAATATGTCAATAAATTTCATATATATAAAAAAATAAAAATAAAATAAATAAATAAACTCCTAAAAAAAAAAATAAATCACCAGCAAAAGAGGAGTGGTTAATAATATATCCACTTGAAGGAATATTATAAAAAGTAAAATTGTGCTTATGTGTATAATAATAGCAAGAATTCTATTATAATGATAATTTTAAAATGGAATACTTAATACTGGTAGAAAACAAAAAACCAGAAAGAAATAAAAAAGCCTAATGCATGTATTGTTGTTTTAGGGATAATGGGATTATCAGTGATTGTTTTTTACTTCTGCTATTTTCTTTTCCTTTTTTCCCCCCAATAATCATGCTTGCTTTTATAACAGGAAATAACATTTTTATTAAAAACATTTTATGAACAGGAAGAATAAAACTCTCTGTGGAATTATTATTTATTCTTTTACTTTGGAAAAAATAGCTACCATTGTTATATCTCTTTTCTGGGGTGGTTACCTATCGACTGAGTGGTTTTGTTATCTTCTTGATGGTTGGTTAGGATGTGATTTCTTCCCTTCTGGGTCACTTCATGTGACCAAGAACTCAAACAAGATGCTCCTTCTTCAGTTAGCTTTGTTGTTTTTCCCTGTGTGAATTGCCCGTTTATTCCAGAATATAGCGAGTATTCAAGGTATCAGGGGAGTCTGGAAAATGCTACCGAAGGACGCAGTAAGGAATCTCTGTTCAATGAATCTGACTTTGAGAAACATCTACAAAGCATTTCCTACAGACAAGGCTCAGCCCTTACTTAGGGCTGTATACGAATCGTTTCCAGAGGTTAGAACCTAGCCAAGAGGCATGTGTGTTGACTCCTGGCTCTGTGGCAAGGCAGACAGACAGTGAGTATCATAGTAGAGGGAGATATGAATTTTATTTAAAGGTTGGAGGAAATAGAAAACCCTTCCAGAAAGTAAAGTACAGAACTAACCCCAAGATCATCCCAACACAACTACCTGACCAGGGATGTGAGAAACTGGGAGAGGCTGAGGCCACAATGGAGAAGCCCTCAAATGGCAGTTGGGGAGTCTGGACTTTATAAGTGGGTGTTGGAGAATGATTTTTGAAGCAGAAGTGAACAAAGTTACATCTGTCCTCTGGAAGTTTACTAGAGTAGAGATTGCAGACTGGTGGCCCACACATGGCATGGGACAACCCAGGGGGAAGGGTTGGTTCGGTTCTAAGACATTTTGTTTTTAAAAATGTTTTTCATGTCAGTTAACATTCTAAAACTAATTCCGACTTCAAATATTCTTTAAGAGAAAAAAAGAAGAGGAGATTCATGAGTACTAAGCCACATTTCTCTAGTTTCCTACAACCTTCCCTCCCTCCTTTTGTCACTTGCCTCACCATCATAGGCCTTGTGGCTGAGGACATCAGCTAGGGGAACTGCGAATGAGGTATGGCTGTGCTGTCCAGTATGGTAGCCACAGGTGTAGGCAACTATTTCAATTGGAATTAAATTAAGAAAACTCAATTTAAAGTCACAGGAGCCACATTTCCGGTTCTCACTTATCATATGTGACTTGGCTTCCATGTTGGATGGTGCAGATAAAGAACATTTTCAACATTCCAAGAAGTTCTGGACAGCACTGGTACTGGGGCACATTAGGAGGCCACTGTGGCAGTCACAAGGCCCCTAAAATAAGCAGTTGTAGTAGAACTGGAGCGTGACATCTTTCCTCTTCAGGGCACGATTTTGGTTGGCTTCTCACTGACGCAATTAGATTGGAGTCTGTTGTTGAACTCTCATTTTGTTGAGAGTTTGAAAGTACATTCTTTGCCTGTGGGACAGTGTTTGACAAGCATTCCAGGAGTGTGTACCTGTGTATTTAACAATACAGATAATTTTCACCCTAAGTTGATTTCTTTGAAATGCTTACTCTTTGGTATCTGAGAAACCTGAAGAGCTAAGTGTTATAAAAGCTCACGAAAGCACCAAATGGGAAGCATTTTGAGTGCCTTAGAGGAGAGATACTCCAGATACTGGAAGCACTATTATTCACAAAAACAGTGCCAAGACACTCCCATTTGTGACCTCTGTCTATTACGATTGTAGGCAGAGGGAACTTACTGGTAGCGACAAGAGTGGTTTTGCTCCACTTATCATCCTGGATCCTGACTCCACACGGTACGCTCCTGTGAAAATCAGGGACTTGAGAACACAGGGTTCATGCCCGTGTGCATGTGGGTCCGCTATCATTGTAGATCTATCAGTACTGGCAGAAATACAAAGGGCTTCTCAGCTGGATCCTGCTCAGTTCCTCAGTTTCTCTCATGCCTGGGCACAGCCTGGTGAGTGAGAAATGGTGCTCTTTATGTTAGCCACTATAAATAAACATCAGGAGTTGTGTGCTGTTAGATAGACAGAAGAGATGCCTTTGAGAAACACTGAATTCTAAGACAGGAGAGCTAGCGGTTACTTATGGTACTTCTAAAGGGGATTCAAAGTCCTTACGCCATCCATTTGAGTCTTGGCAAGGCCAGTGGTATCCTCATATGAACCTAAGTAAAAATATGCGAGGAGTCACTCACCTTTCTAAATCTTCTTTGTTGGAGAATAATGAACTCTATTCTTTGGCCCAATGAACCTTCTCTCAGTAGATAAGGAAATGATTATCTTTGCACAAATAATAACCATCACAAAAGCCTGAAAATCTTCACTTTTTTTGAAGAAGATAACTTTATTGTCCCAATTAGTTTGCACATCTGGTCCTCTCTTCATTAAAAACAATTCCTTAGAGACATTGTCTTATAGATTATTGATTCTCCCTCACTCCAAAGTCCATTAGACATGACACTTAACTACTTAATTTAAAATACTTAATAATAAATGCTTTACTGAAGTATAATATGATTACAGAAAAGAGCACGAGTGATAAATGTTCGGCTTAATTAATCATTACAAAGTGATGACACTTGAATATCTGACACCCAGGTCAAGACATAGAACATTATCAGCACTGCAGAGGCCCCCTCATACCCTATCCCAACACTTTCTCTTCCTGTTTTCTCCCCGAAGGTAGCTATTATCCAAAATTATAACATCACAATTAGTTTTTTCTGTTTTATTACATATACACTTGTTTGTGGTTGGCTTTTTCAGTATGCATTATATTTGAGAGTCATGCATATTGCCATGTAGATCATTTTAATTAATTAATTAATTAATTTAATTAATTAATATATGGTATTTTACTGCATGAATATATCATTATTACTTGTCCATTTCACTGTTTACGGACATTTGTGTTGTTACAAGGCTGATGCTGTTAATGCTGCTGTGAGCATTCTTGTTCATGTTTTTTAGTGCACACGGACTTGCTGGGCCACAGGGTAATTATATGCTCAACCTTAATGGATACTTCTAATAATCTTCCAAATGAGTGTGGCAGTTTACACTCTCACCGATTTTGGTTGTTCTATATCCTTCCCAGCACTTGGTATTATCAGTCTTAAAATCTTAACCATTCTGGAGTGTGTGTAATAGTATCTTTTTGTGGTTTTGGTTTGCAATCTCTTGCCGATTAGTGTTATTAATATGAGTTTACTTCCTCAGGTGTTTACTAATTGCTTGCATATCCTCCTTAATTAAGTGAATTCTCAAATGTTTTGCCCATTTTCCTGTTGGGTTTTCTGTCTTTTACATAATGATTCATAGGAGCTCTTCGCATACTTTGAATATAAGCTCCTTCCAGTTGCATGTGTGCAAAATATCTTCCCCCACTCTGTGACTCTTCATTTTCTTAATGATATGTTTTGAAAAACCAAAATGTAGCAAATCTGACCATTTTTTCCTTATTATTAGTCCTTTTTGTACAGCCTTAAAGCAATCTTGCCCAACTCTAAGTTTGTGAAGATATTCTTTTTTTGTGTTTTTGAGGAGCTTTATTTACTTTTCTCATTTAGATCTACAATCCATGTGGAATTTGATTAATTGATTTTTACACATGATATTTCACTGTTTCCATATGGACATACATATTTCTTCTGAAAGCCTCATTTTCTTCCATGAGGACATTTGGTTGATCCAGTCTTATTTAATGAAAAGTACTTTGGTTTTTACTGCTTTGTCCTGCAAATTTGGTCATCAGTCAACTGTCAATCTATGCATGGGTCTGTTTCCGACCTCTATTTAGCCCCATTGCTCAGTCTACCAGGTTTACTTATTATTTTTATTTTTTAAGTTTATTTATTTTGAGAGAGATAGAGAAAGAGTGAGAGAGAGACAGAGAGCAGGGGAGGCACAGAGAGAGAGGGAGAGAGAGAATCCCAAGCAGGCTCTGAACTGACAGCACAGAGCCTGATGCTGGTGCTCGAACTCACAAACCACGAAGTCATGACTGAAATCAAGAGTCAGCGTCTTAACCAACTGAGCCACCCAGGTGTCCTTATTTATTTATTTATTGTAGGCTCATAATAACTTTTGGTAGCTAGGAGAGTAAATCATCCAGCATTATTCCTTTTGTTCAAGATTGGTTTGGCTTTTGTTCCTTTACATTTACTTATAATTTTAAAATCAGCTTATAAATTTTGATACACCTGTAGACAGTTGGGATATTGTTTGGTATTACATTAAATCTATAGCTTAACTTAGTGAGAATTTACATCTTTACATTATTGTCTTACAAACCTATTTATTTGCGTATAAGTTGTCTCAGTAAAATTTCATGTTTTGTCTCTAATGTCTTTCATTATTTTCTGAGAGTATCCATCCCCAAAAGAAAGCATTCATCATTTCACCTTCAAGGACAATGTTGGATGGCTTTTTATACGGTTTTGTTTTGTTATTAAATATCCTTTATTAGGGGCCCTTGGCTGTCTCAGTCAGTAAAGCACGTGACTCTTGACATCAGGGTTGTGAGTTTGAGCCCCAGATTGGGTTTAGAGATTTCCTGAAAAGAAAATCTTTAAAAATAAATAAATACATATACTTTTCAGATTAATCCATGAACATTTTGACGTTGTGCCATGTTTGTTTTAATTTTAGGTGTTTTTAAAGGACCTAAAATAAGCTATTAAAGTTTTAGCTATGGCAAGGTTAAGAGCACAGTCTGTTGCATTTAGCCTCTGAGCTTCAGCTCATCTCTTGCTCCACCACTGAACTGGAAGGAGAGAGGAAAAAGACCAAAATAGAGCCGCGGAATGTCTGAAGACTCTCCTGAGAAGTCAGCAGATATCCACTGGGAAACCCAAAATTCTTTCGAAAATAAATGAGGACTGTCTAGTATTCTCATATGAAGTGTTAGAGAAAGACGAAAGAAATTTCTTACGACAGGCATATGTGTATAACAATAGCCTGGCACATTTGCACTTTTAACATCACACCTTTTATTTCATTGTGTCTTTATAACTACCCTAGTTTAAATATAGTGTAACTTTACAGAAAAAAGGAAGATCAATTGTCCGTTGTCACAGAACTAGAAAAGTCTAAGCTGGAACTAGAAATGAGGTCCCCTGGATTCTTGGTCTGAGCTCCTGTGATTGGAACCTAGGAGCGTATGAAAAATACAAAATATAAAAGCCATACTAGGTCCCCCAAAAGGAGACTCATATTAGAATATGCAATATGTGAGGTGCCTGGCTGGCTTAGTCCATTCAGTGTCTGACTCTTGATTTCGACTCGGGTCATGATCTCCCAGTTTGTGTGTGTGAGCCCCATGTAGGGCTCTGTGCTGACAGTGTGGAGCCTGCTTGGTATTCTCTCTTTCCCTCTCTCTTTGCCCCTCCTCTGCTTGTGCTCTTTTTCTCTCTCAAAATAAATAAATAAACTTCAAAATAAAAGAAAAAAAAGAATATGCAACATGCAAAAAATATAATTTTATAAAAAGTAGTTCCTTATAAAAACATGGTTCATCCTCAAAACAAACTGTTGTGGGAGAATACAGGCAGGAAGCTTCTACTTCCCTCTTCCCTGAGAAGGAAGTGAGTTCGTTTTGTTCTTTCCTCTCCTCTTTCTCATCTACTTCTCCCTGTATGACTTGTTTTGGCCAATGAAATGTGACCAAAAGCGACATATATTGCTTTCAGATGAAAGCATTCTGTTGCCAGTATTTGGCTCTCTAGCCCACTTCCCCTTGTGATGGAGATTATGGCACCCTGGGTCAATGTGGAGGTGCCAGAAGATGGAAACCAACCTTGAATTCTGAAAATCCCTGGAGAGTCACCCATACCCACAGCAGGTTTTCTGGGAGTGAGAAAGAAACATTTGTTTCTTAAGCCACTAAGACTTGTGGGTTGTTTGCTATTGCAGCATAGCCTATTTTATCCTGACTGATACATCAGAGCAAATAAGATATGCTCCCTGCAGGCGTAGCCAAGGCTCAGCTCTCTCATTTCTATTTTCTTCTGCTAGGACCTTGGATAAGTCAGGATGTCCCTGCTCTGAAGGTACAGCTATCCTCAATTCAGTTGGTGAACAAGAGAGAAAGAGGTATGGAGACCGTTTTAGCCTTATGTCCAGCCATGGTCTCCAATATTACCATAGCATTAATCCTCATCTAGGTTCTTTTATCTATTTTTAAAATGGCTTGGACATTTGCGACTCAAACTGTGATCCATGGAAAGCAGCATGGGAGCACCACCTGGGAACTTGTTGGAAATGCAGAGTCTCAGCTCTCACCCTACACCTGCTATATTACGATCTATATTTTCAAAGCAGCCCCGAGTGATTGACATGGAAATTCCAGCTTGAGAAGCAATGTCTTAATTTTGGCAGTAAGGTAAGAAGAGTGTTTTGGTTTCCTTCCACTTCCAGAGCCCCCATAGTGGATGGATGTCTGACCCCTTTGCCCTGACCTCCTAACCTACCATTCCCTCTTTAGAACACTGTGCAGATTCCTACTGCAGCTCCTATTAATATAAAGGGAACCTTTAGGTTTCTGATCTTTGGCTATTTGGTCCTCCTTTGCATCATGTCATAAGCCAGAAGTGAGCCCAAATATAAGGAATGAGTATCCAAAGTTCTCTTTCCTCTAGGCGTGCTCATTTGTCTCGTACATGGGAAAGGCAACCTGGAGGGTTTTTCCTATTCTGTGCCTCCTGTCTTGCTCTTGACCTTGCTCAGGCCTCATGTAAACAGATGAACTTGGCAAGTGCCAGGGCTGCTGCTACTCCCTCTGAATCTGCCTGCCCATTTCCTCCCTGGCCGCAGTCCATGCTTCTGCCCTTCCTCTGCCATTCCTGCATAAAGGTGCCAGGGACAAGGCAAAACTGCCTTCATGGCTGTGCTCTCAAATGACAAGAAGCCAAAAGCTGAGTCAGGAACTGTGCTAAGCTTAAATCAGGGCTAATGCCACTTGGAGCCCAGGCTGTGTCTGCTGGGTCTAGGTTATCGGATGACAAGGCACAGTCTTGTCTTTGCTGCTCCAGTCCCCTGCCCTGGACTGGCCTTGCTCTTGGCATCTCCTTCCTCACTTTCTACATGCTGCTGGCAAGCCGATGCTGGGGGGTTGCCAATGGGAGGCCACTGTCTGCTGCTCCAAGCTGCTTCCTCCCTGCTGCTTGTGAAAGCAGTTCTTCATGGGAAACACGGCCTGATGCCTTCCACAAAGAATGACTTTCATCAAGGCTGTGGCATGGGGCTTCACAGTGGGAGCTGCTGGACGGAGGGCTAGGAGGGAGGGGCGGAGATCCGGCTACAGTGGCAGATGGAAGCTGGCCCAAGGCGGATGTCGAGTGCCTTCTTCAATATGCCTTTCCCTTTTAATCTTCTCTTGAGCAGAGCTGATCAATTAGAGCTGTAATTATTTTAATCTTCTTCGCTGTCCCTGTCTGACTGTCTGCCACTGCCCGTCGACCCTTTCTGCTAACAATGGACTCAGGTGGCAGCTTCGCAGAGGCCACTTCAGGCTGCCCATCTTTCATAACAGGCCAAACAATGATGCAAGATTGCACAGCCAGGGACCATCACCTTCCCTCCTGTGCAACCTCTGACAAAGCTTTCACCTCTCCCTTTCCTTTGCCAAGTTAGTCAGCTCCATGGGTGGGTGAGAGAAACAAGATTTTCAAAATGATAGCTATATAGTATTTATATCATGCATTTCAGCATCATGGGAGTTGTAAGAGGAACATCATTTTGGAATCAGAAAGATGTGGGTCTCTACCTGTATGTGGATCTTTTCATCTCTGTGTCTCTGAGTCCTCATCTGTTAAATGGGTATCATGATAACTTCTCTGAGCATTGTAAGGACTGGATGAAGTTATGAGTCTGTAGCTCAGAGCACAACACTGGGACCCAATAACAGCTGGATAAGGGTGAGCTATTTTTTAAATCATTAGTTATGTCTCTGTGGCTATAGGAAACAGGTGTCTGGAGAAATGAATTAACCTGGATTTGTGACGTGTCATTATGGATAACCCTGGATTTGTGACGTGTCGTTATGGATAAACAGAGCCCCTCATTGTCCCATCATGGGTGGTAGAATGAGGAAAATAATGCAAACTAGACAGGTTTGGAATATTTGAATAAAATAATTTTTTTACCCATGAGCTCTTATGAAGTGAAAGAGGCAGATAGTCTATGGCTCACAAGAGAAAGACTTTCATGTTCTGGTGGGTCCTGGGCCAGACAAGCATCAGTTCATTCAGATCTTGGAGTTTGGTGATTATGGATGGGGGTGAGTTGGGGGGGGCAGATTCTAGGCTCTTCTCTGTGAATAATGCAAACCATTCCTAGCTACTCTCCCCACCTCACCCCCCCACACTTCTCATATCCAAATATTCCATTTTGTTCAGCTCAGAGCAACAAACAAGGAAAAGAGGGGCTTCAAATACAAAGACAGCTGGGACATGGTTTCTGCTCTTAAAGATTTCATGGTAAGGGGGCAAGGGCAGGTAGAGAAGCTTAACTGGAAATTTGTGGCAAGCCTTAGGTAGATCTAAATACTGAATCTGTAGGAGAACATATAAGAGTTTACCAACCTAGCAACTGAGGGTATATGGGGGAGGGATGTTCAGGGAAGGAAACATTTCTGGGATTATATCTCTTTTTGGGTAATTTTGAGATGCAATCACGATAATCTTTAGTGTAATCATATGTATCAGTTAGTTTTTGCTGCATAACAAACAGCTCAAATATGAGTGGCTCCAAATAATAATTATTTAGTTCACAATTCCAGGGGTCAGTGAGTGGTTCTTCTGTTTGAGATAGCTGAGCTAACCTCTGCTGGGCTTGCTATCTGTGGCCATTTGGAAGGTTAGCTGGTTGGATGACCTCAATCACAGCTGGAGTGCATTGGTTCCCCTCTATATGTTCTCTCATTCTCAAGCTGCTATCTTGGGCTCACTTACACGGCAGTTTCAGCAAAAAAGCAAGCCCCAAACTCAAGTGCTATTCAAGTCTGCATTAGCCAAAGCAAGCCCCAAACTAAAGTGCTATTCAAGTCTGCATTAGCCAACACAAGTCACAAGTCCAACCCAGATTTAAGAGGTGCTAAAGTAAATTCTACTTCTTGACAGAAGGGGAAGAATTTTTGGCCATTTTTTTTCAGTCTATCATATTGTTTATATTTAGGATACAAAGGTAAAAAGGGGGCAGAGACATATGAAATCTGGAGCATAGGGATCTTGATGCCAAAGAAACAGATCACCATCTAAGTAAGGGACATCTTACTGCCCAAGTAAGGGTCAATGCCCGATATTCCATCTTTGAAGAGACATTCTGCTGTGTTAGACATTGCCTATCCCAGTTGTCTTTTTTTTTTTTTTTTTGGAATTAAAATACCCTTGGGAGGTGGTGATACATTCAAGTATAATTAGTCACTTCATTTGAGCTATCCTCCAGGGCAGGAATAACTTAATTGCAATGAAGGCCATGAGAGGACTTCATTGGAGAATTAGTGATAGTGGGATGGAACCTAGGAGAAGAGGGCTAGGAAAGGCCAAGGGGAGACCCAAGCTTGGCTATAGCTACATCTCAGTTTTGCCTGAAGCTGGCCCTGCATCTGAGTGTGCAGGGGTGAAACTCATTGCAAAGTCGTTTGCAGAACTTATCTTCCGTAGCTTAGAAGCCAGATGTCCTGGGAAGGATGTGAGCAGCATGCCGTGATACCTCACTGACAACCTGACAAATGGTCTCCTTTCTCATCCCTCCACCAGCTCAGCTACTGACTGAACAGTTGGTGCATCCATCCTGCTGTGGGTCCTGCCTCAGTGACCGCCCCTAGGTGATCACTTCCCCAACTTCCAGGGGGTCATTTGGAGGGAAGCCAAGAGCTTAGAGTAGTAGTTCTCAAACATTGGCAAACCTCATATTTACTTAATTTACTGAGTTTGATAAAACAGATCGGTGGGCCCCACCCAGATTTTCTGATTCTGTAGGTCTGAGATGGGGCCTAAGCCTTTCTAACCAGTTGCCAGGTGACACTGATCCTAATGATCAAGGACCACATTTGGAGAACCCCTCACTTAGGGATTTGAATAACTTGTCATTGTACATAGGATTCTCCTTACTGCAGAGGTTCTCAAACTTGGCTGCATGTAGGGACCACTTTAAACACATTAGTGCCTAGGCTTCACCTACAGGTAATCTGATTTAATTGGTCTGAGTGAGCCTGTTATTTATCATTTTTTAAAGTCCTTGGGTGATTCTGGTACACACCACTGTCTCATTGTGGTGATTCTCAAAGAGTGGTTCCCAGATGCGCAGCAGCAGCAGCAGCAGCACCTAGGAGCTTGTTAGAAATGCAAATTCCCAGACCCTCCCCAGATCTACTGTATTAGAAACTCTGGTGGTGAGGCCCTGCAGTTTGTTTTAACAAGTCTTCCAGGTGAATCTGAAATTTTACTCACCAGCCTTCTTAGATGAAACAGAGCCTGTGATAACCATCTTGGAGGACCTCCTACGAAACCTTATTCTTTGGAAGATGAGCTCTGGGAAGGTGATGTGCAGTTTGCGAACTATGGGGTGCAGGATGTTCCATCAGAAGTCTTTGAAATAAAATCTTTGACAGAAACATGGGTACACATAGACCTATGGAGATTTCTTAGGCTAGACTGGAGGAAGGAATTTCCACGCCCATCTTGCTCTGACCTCCAAGGCAGCCTCTGAGATCCTTTCCCTCGACCCCTGAGCATGGAGTGAGAACAGGGAAATTCTGCCCTAGCTCTAGCACGAAGTTAGTTGTGTGACCTCTCTGTGTCTTTGTTTCCTTATTCTAAATGTATGACATGATTTGCATCAATTGAATCATCTACCTTACACTTCTAAGTAGGTCAAGTGAGATTTCACAGGTATGGTTTCATAGTGTTTTATGATTCTTGTTCAATAAGAAGAATATTAATGAAAGACTTGTTCTTGTCTCATGTGCATACAGCTTGCATGATGACTTTCCCCAGCTTGGGAAAAGCAAAGTTAAAAAATCATGTCCTTTTGATTTTATAAATTGTTTTGAATCCCCCACATGCCAGAGTAGCAGGGAATATATAGGAATGTAGGAATTCCTCACTGGGGCCTCCACAACCCCCAGGTGTCTGAGATCTCCTAGGATTTTCTTCTAGGGAACAAAAGCTATCAGACATGTCTCTAGATGTTGCTCAGAGCAATGGAGCATGATCGGTGGGGACCATGGCTCCTTCTGCCTCTGCTACTGCCTCTGCTACACAGGTGAGTCTGGGCAGCCCATGGGGCACCTCGCACTGCTTGATAATGCTCTTGACAATCTTGAAAAGTTCTAGAATTGTCCCCTTCTTGGGCCTCAAAGACATTGTACTTTCATAGGCACACACACACACACACACACGCACACACCTCACATACTTTCAACCTCATCCTCAAGCTACCAAGCTGCAGAGTTTAGAGGGGCTTTCAGTTTTTGCCTTGAGCTAGAGCTAGCCCTATGAACCTACAGAAAAAATACACTCATTCAGGTGCTTTCTGGGAGTTGGCAAGACAAATAAATGAGAGCAGCAAGACCAGAAACTATAGCAGAAGCTTTACCTAGCTTCATTTTCCTAGATATCCAAGATCTGGTCTATTTTCCTTCCATTCATATGAACAAGGCTCAGAACCCAAGAGCTTCCATGAAGTCTAAGGAACAGGAAGATTCTCTTCCCAGCGGATGTTGTCATTGGATGTTGGCATCTTGGGGTACTTTCCTTGGAGCCAGATCAATGTAATGAAAAACACCTTCGGAAAAAGTGTTTGCACTAATGTTTTAAGCCAATTGTTTGCAAAGAGTGGTAATTGGGTCAGAGGCATCAGCATTGCCTGGAAACTTTTTAGAACTGTGTCCTCACCCTTTACTTATGAATCGGGAACTCTGGGATGCAGCCCTGCAATCTGTGTTTTTTCAAGCCTGCTGGATGAGCCTGTGGCATGCTAAATTTGAGAACCATTGCTTTAAGTCAGTGGATTTCAACCTTGGCTGCACATTAGAATCACCTAGAGAGATTTAAAAACTCTCCATGCCCAAGACATACCCCAGATCAATTAAGTAAAAACCTCTGGAAGTGAGGCCCAGGCATCAGTATTTCTAAAAATTCTCTAGATGATTCCAGTGTGAGCCATGGTAAAGAGAGTCACTACTTTAAAACCACTGCAAATAACCAAATTATATCAACTGCACAAATGGTGTTTTCCATTGCAACTGTTACTGATGGCTGAAAATAAAGACTGTAACGAAACAAAATTGACCTAAAAACTCTTCAAAAACAGTGAGCCTCACAGGCAAGGTGTAGCAGGGAATCAGGCATTAACTCATAAATTCTATCACCATAGATGGTCCCACTGATAATTCAGACTGTTTTCCCCTTTATTCTCCTAAAATTTCTTGGCATGGGAGAATCATTTACTGGTGCAAGACAGAGAAAACGGGCAGGATCTCATGAGGAAGAAAATGCCATGATAGATGTGATGTGAATCTGTTTTAATACAGAGGCTTAGTCCGAGATGGGGTTTTGTTTTTTTAGGATCCATATTCAGAAAAGGCAGTTCTTACTCATAAAGGCCTTTGCCTATTAAAGTGCCTCAGTCCGTTTAACACCATTGGATTTAATCAAAAGGCTTATAAAGCAACGCCGCCCCTTCAGCTTTTATTACATTGCTCAGTGAGATCATTCTGCTGGTTTCCTCCAGCTGCCTTCTCTCTCTGGGACTCTGAGGATGAAGCAATGAGTCTGACCCTCTGACACCGTCAGGCTCAACTTTAGCAACGTTCTGTCTCGATAGTGACTCCAACCTTAAGAGATGTGTGAGGAGATTTAACTTCAAGTTGGAAAATCAAGCCCTCTGATTTGGATGATTGCCCTAATGGGCAATTCACCTGTGTGATTGATTTCACAAATCTGTTCTCTTGCCTCTTGGTGTTATGAGCCTGGAAGCAGAAGAAGGGAAGAGAGAGAGAGAGGAGGGAGAGGGAGATTGAGAGAGAGGGAAATAGAAGGAAAGAGGGGAGGGAGGGAGAGGGGAAGAAGGAGGGAGGGAGAGAAAGAGAAAGACTGACTGAAGTCTTGGAGGCAGCTGGATGCATGGAGGACAAGCAGGTGGCTTCTATTCTAACTTTGAGAGCTGCCTTTAATGAGAGTAACAATCTCTCTTAATTGCCTTAGCAGTGTGCACCCTGAGGTCATCTGCATTGGCTGTCCACAGTGCTGTTTCTGTGTTCTCTGGGTACAGATCTCATTACACCGTTGAGTTTCCCTAAAGGATCTATTCTCACAAAAGCAGCAGTGGCCTAATAGATTTTGCTAAATAATTTATATCAGGGATGGGGGAAGGAGGGGTTCGGTTGTATCCTCCATGGCAAATGACTTCAACCCTCATGGAAATTTCTATCCTCCAAGGTTTCTCTTTAGCTCTACCATCACAGAACTGCAGTTCTAATCTATTTTCCTCCCTAATATTTTTCCTGGGGAATTTCAAGATTTTCTCATCTCCAGTTGGCTTTCCCAGGAATGATGGGTATAGAGGGAAGATGAAAAGTGATAAAGTATAAGAAAAGAATAGGGGCTCTGTGGAGGGTGCTGGAGTATGCCTCCTGCCACCCACACCTTTACTCTTCATGGTTTCTCCTTTGGACTTTTGGCACTGATATTCTTGACTTTGGCTGCCAACCAAAGGCTCTTGGCAACTGTCTTTGACTTTGTCTCTCAACTGAATTTGGTGGGCACCACTCCCTCTCTGGAAGAGCCCCCTACCTGACCTTTGCTGGTCCAGGCCATTTACTTGCTGAAATTTTGCACAATGTATATAGCCTTATAATCCTTGTAATCACGATTGAAGTCCTTTCTCCTTTGTTTTGTCCTTGGTGGGGGAAAATGCCCACCTCCACAAAAACTTCTCTTTCTAGGTTGACAAAGGGAGGCTCTCATTTGCATCTGAAGAAACTGGTTCTCATCAGTCTTCTTGGAGATAAAGGCATCACATGGAAGAGATGGCATCTTAGTTCTTGTAACATCTGTCACCTTATCAACGGTACCAGGTGAGTATCTGCAGGCTGTGTTGACTGAAACTATATATCATCAAGGAAGAGAAACCAAAAATAAACTGTGTAGGATGCTGTCTTTAAATGCTGCCTCTTGACTTTGCATTTGGGGTTAAAAGTACAAAGGAGTGAAGGCAGGAATATAGCTTAGCCTGTATTCATGAATACAAAAATTAGCTTAAAAAATGGGAGGGGCACATAAGCACAGTTGTGGAAATGCATAAATTCCATATTAGCCAGAAACAAGATTCTCTTCTCCTTCAGTTAGGATAAATAAGAAAGTGCTTGCAACACAAGAGCAGGGCACATTTTTTTAAGACTTCAGAGCTGATAGGAAAAAACAACAACAACAACAACAACAACAACAAAAACAAACTAGCAAACTCTATCTTCGTTTTGAGAGAAGATAAATGTGAAGGACATTTCCCCTACACCCAGGACTGTTTAGATGCTCTGTTCAAATCAATCTTTTGTAAACACATGCCTTCTATCTCATTCATAATGGTCTGATTCCTTTGTCATTTCCACCGTTCATTTCTGCTTCTCTCCATGCTGAATTGCTTTTTGTGCAGGTTAGGATTATAGCTTGATTTTTTGAAATTGGCTTCAAATCTTGTAATTAAAGCTTTCTTTTCATCAAAATAAGTACAAAAAGGGGTTGGGTTAAACCGCATTTCTAGCCAGCTTGTGTGAGATGTGTGCTCACTGAGTGGGAGTAAGGCTGGCTCTCATATTTAGCATGGACGAGGGAACTTCAAAGACAGTAGAGGCCAGGGCAAGCCTGGCTTTTCCAGCAAGCCCCGATTTTGTCCATATTCACTCAGCTGGAGACACCCCTGACTAAGCCAGTACATGGAGAATCTAGGCATCGTGGGGAGATGTGCATCTTCTGGGTTATTGCATATACATGCATTTTCCCAGGCAGTGAAGTGAACTTTGCTGTTGGCCAAAGGGGCACTTAACAGGGAAGCAGGAACTTGACTTTGCTAGCATTAGTAGAAAAGAATGGACTCTCTCTTCTTATGATCTGTATGTGAACTTCTCCTACCATTTAGGAAGCGTCTTCCAAAATGCAGTACATCAGTGTTCTCAAACAACAGGGCTCCTGGGTGGCTTAGTTGGTTGAGCCTCTGACTGAGGCTTGGGTCATGATCTCAGGGTTTGTGGGTTCGAGCCCCATGTCAGGCTCTGTGCTGACAGCTCAGGGCCTGGAGCCTGCTTCGGAATATGTATCTCCTCTCTCTGCCCCTCCTCTGCTCACACTCTCTCTCTCAAAAATGAATAAACGTTTAAAATTTTTTAATAAAAAAAACATTTTGGTCTTTGCACCTTTTACATTCCTAAAAATTACTGTAAACCCGAAAAAAAGCTTCTGTTTATATGGATTAAATCTACCCATATGTACCATATCAGAACTTAAAATTGAAAAATGTAATTTATTGATTCAATAAAAATAACAGAAATAAACATGTCAACATAGAGAACATATTTTATTAAAATAATCAATATTTTCCAAATAAGAAGTTTAGTGAAAAGTACAGCATCGTTTACATTTTTGCAAATCTTAATGTCAGGAAAATGAGAGGAATAAAATTTTCTTTTTCCAAGGTTTTCCCAGCTGGACTAAGAATTCAATTGACATGACACAGAGTAAGAGGAGAAAAAACCCCCAAAGTTTTATTACATGCACATGGAGGCCCAATAATGAAATTGAGATTCAAACAAATAACCAACGTAGGTAGTTTTTATATATTTTAGACAGAGAGACAATAAATTTGTGAGGAATTGATAGGAGAAAGCAAATAGAGGTTTGGGATTTTTAATTAGTAAGGAATTCTAAGCAGAATTTGGGCTAGAATAGACTAGTAAAAAAGTTACAAGGTTTGTTTCTACAACATTCTCAGCTTTAAAGTCCCTAACTCTGGTGATAAGGATGTCTCTTTACTTCTTAGTATAACTTTCAAATGGGAGATGTATTTCTGCTTTCAGGGAACAGGGGAGGGTCTGGGTATCCTCACACTGGCTGTTTCCCAAGGTGCTTCAGTTCAAAACAATCAGTATGTCATTGTGGTATATTTTGGTCCTTGGCCCCTAATAGGAGACAGTTTGCTAGATTCTCATATCTGCTTTTGTCTTCAACCTATGTGATATCTCACATCATAGAGCCTCTGGGAAACTCCACTGTACATTCTTGAGACTAATGAGACTGAAAAGGCAAATACCATTTTAGGATTATTTTAAAAATAGTTTTGACCTTGTGAACACGTAAGGTTCTTGGAGGCCCCAGGGGTCCCTGGGCCACACTCTGAGAATCACAATGGTCAATAAACGCAGGTGATTCAAGGATGATTTTATGTGGTAGAGAGATACTTATTTTTTGCTGCGTTGGTTTTTTGTGTTTATGTGTTTTAATGGATATATTCTATTTCTGGCAAGGATATGATTTGTACTTATACTGAGTGCTTACCTTTAAAATAGATTCATTTAGTTTTTGGTGCCTAGGTGGTTCAGTCGATTAAATAAACACCAGACTCTTCATTTCAGCTCAGGTCATGATCTCACAGTCATGAGATCGAGCCCCATGTCAGGTTCTGTGCTGAGTATTGAGCCTGCTTGGGATTCTCTCTTCCTCTCTGTCACTCCCCTGCTCACACTTTCTCTCTCTCTCAAAATAAATAAATAAACATTTAAGAAAGAAAGAAATAAAATAGATTTATTTAGTTTTTCTTTAAAAATATCTAATTTTGCTTATCTGAAGTTTTAGAATAGGCAATGGTAAGAAAAATATCAGGACAGTAGTCCTCTGGGGGTGGAAATCATGACTCACATAAAGGGATTTTCTGGGGTGACAGTAATGTTCTATATCTTGATAGAGGTTTAGGTCAAAATTCATCATATAGTATACTTATGAACTTTTTATTTCATTTTTTTTGTATCTTATAAAACACATTGTAAAAGGCCCTTAATGCCAATCAATGATATGCATGTTGAAGTAGTAAGGGCAACGTATACTGATATCTGTAACTTACTTATAAATGCATCAGAAATAAGCTGAATTGATGGGGAAATGGAGGGACGTGAAAAAGCCAACATAATAAAATGTCCACGGTGGCCTCTAGATGATTGGTATGTAGATGTTTTGTGCAAAATTCTTTCAACTTCTTAATATGCAAATTTTCATAAGAAAATATTGAGGGAAAGTGACTAGATGTGGGGAAAAATGTGACATAAAATAACAGTGGTGTCACATGATGGGGCAAATGTTGTGATACTTGAGCAACTGCAGGTAAGGAAGCAAGGACTTGGAAAAGCAAGTGGAAGTACTTCTTTCTCTCCCTCCCACCTCGGATCAAATTCCCCTGCCAACTGTCAATACTGGAGGTTTAGCAGGTGCCAGGCACTGCAATGGGTGTCACGGCAAGGAGCAGACATGAATACATTTGTGAGGGGGACAGAGAAATGAGCAGACAAACAGCAGCTTTATTGTGAACATTCAATCCAATCTTCAACTTTCAAGCTGGTGTTTTTTTAAATTTTTTTTTATTTTTGAGAAAGAGAGAGAGAGACAGAGTGTGAGTGGGGGAGGGGCAGAGAGAGAGGGAGACACAGAATCTGAAGCAGGCGCCAGGCTCTGAGCCATCCGCACAGAGCCTGACGTGGGGCTTGAACTCAACGAACTGTGAGATCACGACCTGAGCCGAAGTAGGACGCCCAACCGACTGCGCCACCCAGGCACCCCTGGTGTTGTTGTTTTTATCACTCCTGAGTATAGATGGAGAAACTGAGGCTCAGCACAGCTTATCAATTGCCACACAGTAAGTAAAGGATGGAGGTGGATTTGAACTTTATGTTTGTATGGCTCTGAATTGATTATAGTAAAAGGCAGCATTAGATGCAGGCTCAATAGTGATAGAAGGGAGTTGGTATAGAAGAACAGAGGAAAGATAGGTCGTCTGGGTGGCCCAACTGGTAAGTGTCTGACTCTTGGTTTTGGCTCAGGTCATGATCTCATGGTTCGTGAGTTCGGTCCCCACTTGGGGCTCTGTGCTGACAGCACAGAGCCTGCTGGGATTCTCTCTCTCCCTCTCTGTCCCTCCCCCACTCATGCTCTCTCTCTCTCTCTCTCTCTCTCTCAAATAATCTTAAAAAAAAAAACAAAAAGAAGAGCAGAGGAAGGAGATGTAGATTTTGACTTCATTAAAGAAGTCTTATAGAAGCAGAGCCTCAAAGAATCAGTGTCATTTTGATAAAAAGAGAAGGGGATGTGGGAAAGGCTGCCTAGAAAAGCATGAGTTATGGCAGACGACCTAGCTGGTATGAATCCCAGTTTCACCCTTTGCCAACTGTGTGACCTTTGGAACACACCCAAGCTTTAGTTTCCTCATCCATAAATGCTGGTAATAACAATAAGACTTCAAATGGTTTATGAGAATTCCATGAACTGGTGCATGAAAAGTGTTTAGTTCAATGCTCTTGAATGAATATGAGCTATTGTTGTTTCAGCTATAGGCAAGAAAGAGCACTTCATGTCGTGTTTTTTTTTTTTTTTCCTGTTACATTATGTAGCCCACATGGGTGCACAGAACAGGCAGATGCCTTGGGTCCTGCAGGAGATGCCTTGATCAGGAGCCTCATGTGGATGCTGGAGGGGGTAGCTTTTGTCTTTGTGTTCACACACCTGTGGTGGCCAGCACAATGCTGGTTTTAATAGAGACTTGAAAATATTTATCAAACTGTAGTTTGAGTTCCAATTCTGTCTATCAGCCTAGGGTCAAACCCTCGAAAACAAGTTATTTTCAGGCTCTCCTTATTCTCACTCACGATTCTCCTGCTGATCCTCTTCTCAGAGGGACCTGCTTTGCCTTCCATGAAATACCTACTGCTTTTCTATATCTCTACCTCCTAGTGAATTAACTGAATTGTCCCACTCAGTGAATTAACTGAAGTGTCCTACTCACAAATTTTCCCTTTCTCAAAGCTAGTCACCTTTTATCTTCCAATGACCCCTCTTGCTTTCCTTCTCACTCCTACTTCCCCATCTGTCAACACTGAGATGAACCTGGGTAGGAGGATGGGTGGGAACGAGTTGGTGGCTGGTGTGGGGCTCACTCAAAGGAATGAGGGATGGAGAAGACCAAGAAAACAGCTGGAATATTCAGCTGGCTGCCGGAGCTTGATGCTAAGTGAGGGTATTAAATGAGAATCCAGGTGCCTGAGAAATGGAAGCAGATACATCTGTAAAAAATGGGAATGAACCAACATTAGGGCAGAGTTCAGACGCCATTAAATCTATGCACTCTTCCTAGTCATTTAGTGAACTGTGGTCACTGTGGGTACTGAGCTGGGGAGAGAACAGAGCAGACATCAGCCAACATGTCTGTCCTCATGGAGATTACTTCCTAGTGGGGTGAACAGTACACACAATACACAAAGAAAACATAGTGTTGAAGGTAGTTATCACAGAATGCTAAGAGTTAGAAAGAGAGACATGCATGACAGAGACTTCAGGGAACAAGGGCATTAGAGCTGAAATCTGAAGAATGGGAAGCAACCAGCCATATTGAAATGGGGAAGAGTAACTGGTAGGGAGATTTGCAAGAGGAAGACCCTGAAAGGGGGACAAAACTGGCATTTCCTCTTAATTTTCAATTTCTTTAAACTAAGAAAACCCACAGTAGTTCACCCATTTCTCCCACCCTGCACCTCTTGCCTCTGGCAACCACCCATCTGTTCTCTGTATCTATGATCTTGGTTTTGTTGTAGTGGTGGTTTAGATCCCGCATATAAGAGAGATCATATGGTATTTTTCTTTCTCTGACTTATTTCACTGAGCATAATGCCCTTGAGGTCCATTCAAGATTACATTCTTTTTTTTACATTCAAGATTACATTCTTTTTTATGGCTGAAATAATATTCCATTCTGGTGTGTGTGTGTGTGTGTGTGTGTGTGTGTGCGTGTGTATGCTAAATATTCCAAATATATACATGCCAAATATATATACAAATATTCCATTGTATTTCTTTATCTATGCATTCATCAAGATATGGCTGTTTCCATATCTTGGCTATTGTAAATAATGCTTCAGTGAACATGGGGGTGCATATATCTTTTCAAATTAGTGTTTTTGTTTTCTTTGGATAATTACCCAGAAGTGGAATTACTGGATCATATGGTAGTTCTATTTTTAATTTTTTTGAGGACCCCCCCCCCCGATACTGTTTTCCATAGAGGCTGCATCAATTTACATTCCCACCAAGAGTGAACAAAGATTCCCCTTCCTCTACATGCTCGCCATCAATTGTTATTTCTTGTTTTTTTGATGATAACCATTCTAACAGGTGCGAGTGATATCTCACTGTGGCTTCAGTTTGCATTTCCCTGATGATTAATTATGTTGAGCATCTTTTCACGTACCTATTGGCCATCTGTCTTCTCTGAGAAAATATCTAATCATGTCTTTTGCCCATTTTTAAATTGGATTATTTGGGTTTTTGCCATTAAGTTGTATGAATCCCTTATATATTTTAGATACTAGCACCTTATGAAATATATGATTTGCAATTATTCTCTCCCATTCAGTAGGTTGCCTTTTCATTTTGCTGATGGTTTCCTTTTCTGTGTTTAAGTTTGATGTAGTCCCAATAGTTTATTTTTGTTTTTGTTGCTTTTGCTTTTAGTGTTAGAGTTAAAAAATCATCACCGAGACCTACTTACTATGTTTTTTTCTAAGAGTTTCAAATCTTGGATCTTATGTTCGCATATTTAATCTAAGATTTTGTGTGTAGTATAATGTCGTAGACTCTAAGTCTAAAGTTCTCTCTTGTCTTGCAAAAGAGCAGACACAGGATTAAAATAAGAGATGGCTAATGTCCAGGAAAAGACAAGAGCCCTGAATAAGGGTCCTTGCCCTGTTTTTATTAGGATCAGAAGGCTTACAAACATGGCGATGGACGTGCACCAAGGGACAATGAATTTGTGGACATTAACTTGTGGACGTGAGGGAATGGGGGTCTTGAGGTTATTTGGGGTTAGGGGTTTGGGTTAATACAAAAGGAAATCTGGGCGCCAGGCAGTCAGGAGGAGGATTGTTTATAGCACACGTGAGGCAGCACCTCTGTTTATCTTAGCAAGCCTAGGGGATGAGACAGATAGGGGGAATAACCTCAGGGTTGAAAAGGCACATTTTCTTTTGCTTGCCATCTCCACTCTGGGCTGCTTTGCTGGCAATGCAGCGGTCCATAGTCCAGTTCACCAATTTACCTAACCTGGCCCTATCCTCCTGTGAAAGCAGCTTTTGTGCTATAGTACTAAATTGGAGGTGCTTCCCCCCTGAATATCTAATCTTGTTATTCCTATGTATTGGGCACCTTTGTGCCATTTCTATTTCAGGCCTTTGCCTTTCCCTCTCCATTTTTGGGGCTCTGCACCCCCTCCCTATTTTGGGATGCCTTTGCACTTCCCTATTCCTGGGACCTTTGTGCCTCCCTATTCTCAGGGTATCTTTACACCCCCCTATTCTTGGAGTGCCAATCTGGTTTACCCAAGCTCGGGTGTGAGCATTTTATGACTTTGTATTTCTTTATGCCTTCTCAACCCATTGGTGTAAGCCCAGGGGATTCTTAAGCCTATCCCCCACAGTATAAGATAGGGGTTGAGTTTCATTCTTTTGCATTTGGCTGTCCAGTTTTTCCAAGAGCATTTATTTAAGAGATTGTCCTTCCCCTATTGTATATTCTTGGCATAAATTAACTGACCATGTATGTGTGGGTGTATTTCTTGGGCCTTTATTCTGTCCCATTGATTTCTGCGTCTGTTTTTATGCCAATGCTGTTTTAATACTATAGCTTTGTAATATAGTTTGAAATCAGGAAGCATAATGCCTCCAGATTAGTTATTTCTCAAGATTGCTTTGGCTATTCTGGTTCTGAACAAATTTTAGATTTTTTTTTTTTTCTGTTCTATATCTGTGAAAAGTGCTGTTTGATTTTGATAGGGATTGCACTGAATCTGTAGATTGTGTTAGGAAGTATGGGTATTTTAACAATATTAATTCTTCCAACCCATAAACATGTAATATCTTTCTATTTATCTGTGTCTTCTTCAACTTCTTTCATTAATATCCTGTAGTTTTTAGTATCAAAGACTTTCACCTCCTTGGTTAAATTTATTCCTAGATATTTCAATATTTTTTTTCTTGATGCAATTGTAAATGGGAATTTTTTCCTTATTCATTTCTTAACTGTCATTTTCAAGAAAGATAAAGATGAGGGGCACCTGGGTGGCTTAGTCGGTTAAGCATCTGACTTTGGCCCAGGTCATGATCTCACGGGGTTTGTGAGTTCAAGCCCCGCATCTGGCTCTGTGCTGACCGCTCGGAGCCTGCAGCCTGCTTCTGATTCTGTGTCTCCCTCTCTCTCTGCCTCCCCTCAGCTTATACTCTCTCTCTTTCTCTCCCTCCCTCTCCCTCCTTTTAATTAAATAAAAATAAACATTAAAAAATTAAAATAGAAAGATAAAGATGGTGTTATGTATATATATCATTATATGTATGTCATATGTCATATATACATGTTATATATGTGTATGTGTAACAAATAACATATATTTGTTAGCTGCCCTGCTCTGAGACCATTTTTTAATTTGAGGGGAAATTTTCCATTGGCAAGAGGGAGAGCCTACTTTTCACAAAGGAAAAAAAAATGTGGGCAATGCTTCCTCTCTCATGAACTTAGCAGCAGGAGCTAAACATATGGCTCTGGGCCACCCAGCCAACTGGATGTTCTTGATGGGGCTGTACCCATTACTTTGAGTGAGCCCCACCCCAGACATAGCCCTAACTCTTTAACCACTTACCCTCTCCCCCAGTTTCTTTTTTGTATGTTAATTTATTTTTGAGGGAGAGAGAGAGAGAGTAGGGGAGGAGCAGAGAGAAAGGGAAACATAGAATCCAAAGCAGGCTTCAGGCTCCCAGCTGTGCGCCCGACTTGGGGCTCAAACTCATAAACCATGAGATCATGACCTGAACCAAAGTCAGATGCCTAACCAACAGCCAACCAGGTGCCCCTCTCACCCAGTTTCATCTCACTGCTGAGAGATGGCAGGGGACAGGGTGAGGAGGAAGGCAAGAGGGATCATCTGGATATAAAATGTGACTAGCTTTGGGGCACCTGGATGGCTCAGTCAGTTGAGCATCCAACCTCAGCTCAGGTCATGATCTCATGTTTTGTGAGTTCAAGCCCCACGTCGGGCTTTATGCGGACAGTCTGCTTCAAATTCTCTGTTTCCCTCTCTCTCTCTCCTTCCCCACTTGGGTGCTGTCTCTTTCTCAAATATAAACATTAAAAAAATAAAATAAAATAAAATAAAATAAAATAAAATAAAATAAAATAAAATAAGATAAGATAAAATGCTTTGAGAAAGGACAAATTTGGGAATAGGACAATTCAGTTCATTCACTAGGGGGTGGAATCCTGAGGGGACATTGAGCCTTAAGCAAGTTATTCAAGGATGAAGGGTTGGCAAGATTAGGACTTACCTAGTTTGTAGTTAGTGAATGTAGCTTGGAATTGGTGACAAATAGTACTACTTTGCAAACTTCTGCCTTTAACAAACAAAGAGCAAGAATCCCAGATACCTGTGGCTGGGCCAGGAGGGGACAACAAGGTTTCTCTCTCAAGTCAGACCTTGCAGGGAAGAGCTGCATCCCCTTGTACAGAAGACTTGCTCTGACTAAGCCATCCCATGTCTTAAGACTGTATGAGATAGTGGCCTTTACCACTGAAGCCACCTGGTCAAGAGCCTCCATCATAACCACCTTTCCCCTTTGCATGTAGTGAGTTTCTTTGGTTGCACATTGTGGCAAGGCTATGGTAGGGTAAACCATATGTATTTTTCTTGCAAGAAAAGGGGTCTTGTCAAAGTCACAATTCTCCTTTCTGTTCGTCTATTGCTTTTAAAATTGTTATCTTACAATAGATTCAAGAGTGCCACAGTTTGGTACGCATGTTGAGGCTTAGTTCTTATGTTTATGGACTAGCAGTCCTTCCATGAAAAGATAGAATAATCTCTCTGGCAATTCACTCTTTCGGTGCCTATGGTTTCATTCATTGGGTTTTTAAGATGTAAATATTTAAATATGTGTAAATAAATTGTTTTACAATATAAATATGTGCATGTAAATAGAAAATAATATACTTTCTCCAAAGAAGAGCTATAGATGGTAAATAAGCATATAAAAAGATGCTCCACATCACATGTCATTAAGGAATTGTCAATGAAAGCACCAATGAAACACCACCACACACCTATTAGAGTGGCCAAATCCACGGGGCACCTGAGTGACTCAGTTGGTGAAGCATCTGGCTTCAACTCAGGTCCTGATTCCATGGTTCATGAGTTCCAGCCCCGCATGGGGCTCTCTGCTGTCAGCTCAGAGCCCACTTGAGATCCTCTGCTTCCCTCTCTCTCTGTTCCTCCCACATTCTCTCTCTCTCTGTCAAAAATAAATAAAAACATTTAAGAAGGAAAGAAAGAAAGAAAGAAAGAAAGAAAGAAAGAAAGAAAGAAAGGCCAAATCCAGAACGCTAATGCTAAATGCTGATGAGGATGTAGGACAATAGGAACTCTCATTCATTGCTGGTGGAAATGCAAAATAATATAGTCACTTTGGAAGACAATTTGGTGGTTTCCACAAAACTAAACATACTTTTACCATATGATCCAGCAATCATGATCCCCTGCACACAGATGTTTATAGAGCTTTATTTATAATTGTCAAAACTTGGAAACAACCAAGATGTCCTTCAGTAGGTGAATGAAAAAACTATGGTATGTCCAGACAATGAAATAATATTCCACACTAAAAAGAAATAAGCTATCAAGTTGTGAAAAGACATGGAAGAAACTTAAATGCATATTACGAAGAGAAAGAAACCAATCTCAGAAGGCTACATACTATATGATTCTAACTATATGTCCTGGAAAAAGAAAATCTGTGGAGACAGTAAAAAGATCAGTGGTTATCAGGGTCTAGGGGAGGGAGGAACCCTTACAACATCAAGAGTGAACTCTAGTGATGAGCATCAGGTGATGTATGGAAGTATTGAATCACTATATTGTATACCTGAAATTAATATTACACTGCATGTTAACTAACTGAAATTTAAATTAAAAAGAATCAACCCTAATGTAAACTATGGACTCTGGGTAATAATGACTGTAACAAATGTATCATTCTGGTGTGAGATGTTGATAGTAGGGGAAGGAAAAAAATAACTAAAGTCCCTATAAACTTTAACTTCTTTAAAAAAAATTTTTAAAATCTTTATTTATTTGAGAGAGAGACAGCATATGAGCAGGGGAGGGGCAGAGAGAGAGGGAGATACAGAATGCGAAGCAAGCTCCAGGCTCTGAGCTGTCAGCACAGAGCCTGACGCGGGGCTTGAACTCACGAACTGTAAGATCATGACCCGAGCCAAAGTTGGATGCTCAACCGACTGAGCCACCCAGGCGCCCCTATAAAATTTAACTTCTTAAATTTGCCTTTCTTTTTACTTCTAGAAGAATAAAAGCTCTATGTAACACTAAAAAGTTTGCTGAAAATAAAAAAGAATAAATTGATCAATGTAAATAAAAGTAATAGCAAAAAATATAGGATTGTGATTCTATTTTAGGTTTTTTGGATTGTCAAGAATCACCCAAAATATTTGACATCTGGTTGTCATGAAAACAAATCAGGAGCCCCAGAATAAGAACAGTAGACCCTGAGGTTAGAGATGTCCTTCAGGAGACCCTATGCAATATGTCACTTGGTCCTGCCCTAGTAAACAAGCAGAGGCAACATTTTAACAGTTGGGGTACAAGGAAGCATCTCCCTCCATACATTTCTTTTACTATTGCTTTTGAATTTGGAAGGCCATCACTTCCGTTGTAATAAAGCAACAGCTCATCAAGAGATAGCCAATATCATTTCAAATTGCAACCACATTTAGTGTATTTAATGACAACCGCCCTCCACACTTGACCTTAACCTAGCATTCTTATCAACGCCAGAAACCTGGCTCATTAATTAAAGCTGCCTTTGGACTGAGCTGCATCTAAAATGATGATTGGCTACAGAAAAGCAAAAAAAGGCCAGGCAAGGAGGAAAAAGGGCTTGAAAGGACTCCTAGGGGAAATCGCATCAGCACATCTGGTCTGTTGAGGATTCAGGGGTCCCAGGCTGACACCCAAGGACTCAGATCCTCAACTTCATGTAGAACCTTTAACGATCATACCCTTATGTCTAACAATCTCTTGTAAATACAGGACAGATTCCTTACCCCTCAAGGAGAACAAATGTGAAAGCCTCACCATATGGCAAAGCTATCAGAATATTTCAAATTCAGAGAACATTTTGTTGTTGGAAATGATGGAGTATCTGGAGTTCAACACCCCCACACCCCCCCACACACACCCGCCTCCACATCGGGCTCTTCACTGCCAGTGCGGAGCCTGCTTGGGATTCTCTCTCTCTCCCTCTCTCTCTGCTCCTCCTTGCCTTTCTCTCTCTCCCTAAAAATAAATAAATAAACTCAAAAAAATAAAATAATTAGGAAAACATAAATAATATTCTGCTAATCAGCACTTAGTGTTTTTTTTTGTTGCTTTTTTTTTTTTTAATGAATGAGATGAGTTTATAAGAGCTCTATTCTCAGGCTTATCCTCATCTTGTATTCCCCATAAAATACTTTTCTCCACGAGGTTCTAAGTTGCTCAGTGCAAGTTATCTGGAGGTTGGGAAGGTTTTAATATTTAGATGAAGGACAATGAGTAAGGCTTCAGGATCCAACAGCATTTGGTAACACTGATCTGAGAGACTGAGTTGAAGCACATCTCCAAAGTGATTTTTTTCCCCTCAAATACCATCAGCAGGTTATTTCCGCCTTTCAGGATGCTATAATTGCATTTTTCTATGGAAATGTCAAATCAGGCTATGAATATAGTATAATTACTGTGCAGGAAGGAAGCTAAGCAGGTGACTACTGGTGTCAGAGAGAGAACTTAAAAGAACTGGAAGGGGTAGCCTTCCCCAGAGCGGTGGGTGGACCAGGCAGGTAGCCTGCCAGGGGCTGGGAGGCCTGCTGGAGCAGGGAGCCTAGCAGATAAGGACGGAGGAGGAGGTCCGGGACAGCAGCCATGGTGGCACCCGGTGTGTGTGAATGGAGAGGTAACAATGCCGATCCATGGTTTTAGCAGTTTCACAGAGGTGCCCTGGTAAAGCACACCGTGTTTCAGGCCGAATAAAAAGTAAACAGTTGGGTATAAGAATTGAAAGAGTCTGGACTTCCACACCTGGGCTGAAGTTTGCACTTACAGCCCAGATCAATTCTTGTTATTGAAAACTGCAACAAGCATTGATCCAGTTAGACTTCTCTCAAACGGTGGCTTTCAGCTCTGAAATAAAAAGTCCCTAACATCCAAACCATGGTGACTGTCTCCTATCATTGATTTTATCTATTACGGCTTTTAAGTTGTTTTGGTCAACAAAATCTCTATAGAATATGGGAAACATAAAACTTCCTTTAAAACAACAACAACAACACAGCTTTATTGAAATGAAATTCGTATACCATACAATTCACTCATTTAAAGAGTACAACGCAGTGATTTTTAGGGTATTCACAAAATTGTGCCAACATCACCATTACCCAATTCCAGAACATTCAGTTATTCTGAAAACAAAACCTGAACCCATTAGAAGTTATTCCCCATTTCCTTCCAACACTCCGTGCACTGCTCTAGGCAACCACAAGTCTGCTTTCTGTTTATATGAATTTGCCTCTTCTGGACATTTCATATTGTGTCTGGCTTCTTTCAGTTAGCATTATATTTTCAAGATTTATTTATGTTGTGTTGTGTATCACTACTTCATTTCTTTTTATTGCGGAATAATATTTCAGTGAATGGATATAAAACATTTTATTTATGAATTCATCAGTCGATGGACATTTGGTTTGCTTCCCCTTTTTTGGCCATTATGAATAATGTTGCTATGAACATTCGTGTGCAAGTTTTTGTGTGGACGTATGTTTTTATTTCTCTTGGGTATATATCCAAGAGTGGAATTGCTGAGTCATACAATAACTCTATATTTAACTTTTTGAAAAATTGGTACCTGTTTTCCACAATAGCTGTGCCGTTATACTTTCTTACTAGCGATGCATGATGCCTCCAATTTATCCATATTCTTGTCAACACTTGTTATTATCTGCCTTCTTGATTATGGTTATCCAATTGAATGTCAAGTGGTATCTCATTGTGATTTTTTGCATTGATTTGGATTTTCTTAATGATTAGTAATATTGAGCATCTTTATTTATTTAAAATTTTTTTTAATGTTTATTTATTTTTGGGAGACAGAGAGAGACAGAGCATGAGCAGGAGAGGGGCAGAGACAGAGGGAGACACAGAATCCAAAGCAGGCTCCAGGCTCTGAGCTGTCAGCACAGAGCCCGACGCAGGGCTCGAACTCACAAATCATGAGATCATGACCTGAGCCGAAGTCAGCCCTTAACAGATAGAGCCACCCAGGCACCCCTTGAGCATCTTTTCATGTGCTTATAAGCCTGTTATATATCTTCTTGGAAGAATGTCTTTTCAAATCTTTTGTTCATTTTTAAATTGAGTGATTTGTTTTTTAACATGGAGTTTTAAGAGTTCTTTATATATTCTGAATACAATTTCTTATTATATATGATTTGAAAATGTTTTCTCCCATTTTTTGGGTTGTCTTTATATTTTTTTCATGGTGTCTCCTGAAGCAAAAATGTTTTTAACTTTGATGAAATCCAGTTTACCTACTTTTTGTTTTATTGTTGATACTTTTGGGTTCATATCAAAGAAAATATTGCTTAACCCAAGGTGATGACAATTTATACCTATGTTTTCTTCTAGGATTTTTATGGTTTTAGTACTTACAGGTGGACGCTGATAAATTTTGAGTTGACTTTTTTAATGTGGTATAAAGTAGCAGTCCAATTTTATTCTTTTGCATATGGATATCCAATTGTCTCAGTACAATTTGTTGAAAAGACTACTCATTCCCCATTGAATGATCTTGGCACCCTTGTAGAAAATCAATTGACTGTAGATGTGTTGGTTTATTTCTGGATTCTCAGTTATATTTCATTCATCTATATGTTGATCTTTGTGCCAATACCATACTGTTTTCTACTAGTGTAGCTTTCCAGTAGCTTTTGAAATCGAAAAGCATGAGTACTCCAAGCCTTTTTTCCCCAAGATTATTTGGCTCTTCTTGCATTTCCATATGAATTTTAGGAGTAGCTTATGAATTTCTTCAAAGAAGCCAACTAGGATTTTGATAAAGATTGAGTTGAATTTCTAGATCAATTTGGGGTATTGCCACCTTAACGATATTGACTTTCAATCCAAGGACATGAGATATTCTTCTACTTATTTGAGTTTCATTTTTTTAAATGTTTATTTATTTTTGAGAGAGAGAGACAGAGCATGAGCAGGGGAGGAACAGAGAGAGAGAGGGACACACAGAATCTGAAGCAGGCTCCAGGCTCAGAGCTGTCAGCACAGAGCCTGATGCGGGGCTCAAACTCATGAACCCGAGCCAAAGTTGGAAGCTTAACTGAATGAGCCACCCAGGCACTGCGAGTTTCATTTTTTAAACAATGTTTTATAGTTTACAGAGTATAAGTTTTACACCTCTTTTGTTAAACTTTTTGTATTTCATTCTTTTTAGATGTTATTGTAAACAGCATTGTTAATATAATTTGTTTGTTATTGCTACTGTTTAGATTTATAGATTCCTTAAGATTTGCTTTATACAAGATCATGTCATTTGCAAATATAGTTTTACTTCTTCTTTTCCAATCCAGATGCTTTTTGGTTAATTTTCGTGCCCAATTTTCTGACTAGAATCTCCAGTACAATGTTGAGTAGAAGTGGCAAGAGCACTCATCCTTATCTTGTTCTTGATTTTAAGGAGAAAGTATTTGGTCTTTTTTATGTAACACCATTTTCTAATGTAACACCATTAGTATGATTTTAGCTGTGAGTTTTGTGTAGATGTCCTTTATCAAGTTGAGAAAGTTCCCTTCTATTCCCAGTTTATTGAGATTTATTTTTTATCATAAAGGGCATTGGATTTTGTCAAATGCTGTTTCTGCATCTATTGAGATCATCAAGTGATTTTATGGTATATTACATTAATTAATTTTAGAAGTATCTTTTTTTTACATTAATTAAATGTAAGAATCACAGAAGAATCAATGGTGGCACATTAATGGCATTTTTCTATCTTTAGCTAGTATAGATATTATCTCTAGGAAAATTGTTGTTGGGGAAATACTGTTACATCCATCCAAAGTTTAAGAAAATGTTACCCTGAAAAGAAAGTACATACCATGCAGAAAAGGTTCTTTCCTTTGGGGACTCTTTTCTAGTTAAGTCACCTGAGGTAACCAGAGCTTGAATTTAATTTAGTCAAGCAATGCTCTAGCTCCCTTATCAGACTCTCCCTTTCATCTTTACCAAGGCTTAAAAAAAGGAAGGTGGTACTGACATGGGTCTGGGCACATATCTGTACAATGCATCCCCCCTGTAGAATATAGATATCAACACAAAGAGCTAGTTCACGCTTTCTTAGTGCATGTATATCCATTCACTTCTTTTGCTTTGCCATTTAATCACCCAATATTCATTCAACAATGTTTGTTGAAGCCCCCCTATTTGGACGTTTAGTAATGCTTACCATGTCTAATTGCAATTTCCACTTCCTGCTACCAAAGCACTTAACACACAGTATTATAACTGTTTGTATAACCGCTGATCTACAAAATAGACTGTAATCTCTCCAAAATTAAAACTGTCTGATTCTTTATATCCCCAGATTTTAATAGAGTCTGATGAAGTCTGACACATAATAGGTGCTGAAAGGTGTTTGTGAGAATGAATGAACAAATGAATGGGTGAATTAGAGAATGTAAAGCAATAGACGTGATCCTATGTGATATTCAAAGACATTTTTCATGGGCTTGAAGGGATTTTACTTCAGCATGAGAAATGAGACGTTGAGTATAATGGCTGACACTGTTATTTGCTTATTCTTCAGCTCTCTCTCCTTCTTTCCTGCGAATAGAATTCTGATTCTGTTTTTGGGTAGTTAGTGATAATCCCTTGATTTCCAGGAAGGCTGGCCTGTCCATGGGAATGTCGTGATTGGTCTAATCCAACAATGGCAACCCTATTTTTCTTTGTTAGTGATTGGTACAGAAGCAAACCTGTGATCCAGTTTGAGCCAATAAGGCATGAGGGAAGTCTTTTGGGAGGTTAATTCTTCCCACATAAAATACAAAAGATAACTGAAGATAAAACTTTTTGCCTCATGTCCTTTCCCTATTGCTTAAAGGGTCTGCCATGAGCCAGGAATTGCTCTGAACATTAGCAGTGAAAGAGACGCAAAATCTCAGCACTTATAGGGGTTATATTGTAGTAGCAAAGATAGAACATAGACAATAAACACAAACATATGTAGGTCATATACTACAAGATGAAATAAATCAAGTTATTTGATAGAAATGGAATGAGAGAAAAGGTAACTTTTTAAGCCAAGACCAGAAAATATCTGGGGAGACAGCGTTCCAGCGAGTAAAAAAGTTTAGAAACATAAGGATGGCCAGTGCAGGTGGAGAATGGAGAGTGAGGGTGAGGGTGGGAAGGTAATGGGAAATGAGGTAGGAAAATGGGCAAGAACAAAAGGTGTAGGATGTTAAAGGCCATTACAAAGAATTTGGATTTTATTATCAGATGTGATGGGAGCCATTGGAGGGTTTTAACCTGGCAACTTAATTTCTGGAAAAACGTTAATGCAAACTAAGTTTTTGATTAATTACCATGAAACTTAAAGGCCTCGAGTTGAAAGAGATTAATCTAAATAGGAAAGACCTAATTTACCAGCAATCATTGTCCTAGGCTTGCTTATTTATTTATTTACTTGATGGCAATTTCTATTAATCTTATTTGATAATTTGGGTATTTGAAATGTTTAGTTTTATTTTTCTGTTATGGTATTCAGTTAAAGCAATTCACAGACTTTACGGGCTTTATGAGAGGAATATATTTAACAGATATTTTACCCCAGAGTTGCTAGGTTTGGGCAACTTATTGGATGTGGTGAAGAAAGTTGAAAGTAATGTAAAGACCACACTATGTTTTCAGGACTACCCTCTGTTGTAGCATTCTCCAATTTTGCTGCTATTACATTTTACTCACAGTTTATGTCTGTAAAACCGGACAGTGAGTTCTTTTGGGCAAAGATTTATGCCTTTCTAGTATTCCCTTAAAGCCCAGCATGATGCCTCATAAGAAGGAAATGTCCATAAAGTTGACTCATTAATTAAGAGTTAAGAGTATACTGTTGGAGTCCTTAGACCATGCACTTATGTTTCCATGTCTGTTTCTCTCTTTCTCTTTCTTTTGACTCTACTTCTCTTTGCATGCCCACTTAATTACCCCAAGCTGGCTTTCCCAAAATAATGGAGGCACAGCTACCAAGATCTCCTGGTCAGACTTACTGAGCATCTGTCTTTTGACAGCTTAAAAGCTCTGAGAGCTGGTCTTTGGGTTGGATGCCCACCCTTGGGTCAATCGCCATAGTTGGGGAGTATGGCTCACCTTGTGTCATGTGGTCATCACTGCCAAGGAGAACTAGGAGTTGCTGTATGATGATGGAATATCATGAGATTACTGTTTTGAGTTGAACAAACATTAGCTGTCCACCCTATCTCTATTCTGAATTCCCCACCTTCATATGACTTCAAACTCAACATCCTTTTCTCACACTATCCTCAATCTGATTTTCCACAGCAGATGGCCTGTCATATATCAAGTTGTTCAAGCCAGATATGCAGGAATTATCCCTAACTCTGTCTCCTCTCTCATTTCTTATATCTTTATATTATCTGAGTGAAGTATAATATTTTGCATCATTTCCTTCACCTCATAATTTTTTCCTCAGCCAACATAATTTTTCTCTTAGTTACTCCTGAAGGAGGATATTCTACTTGTATCCTAGCAGCCCCTTTGTCACCATTCCATCCATTTTGTGCACCTGCACTGTCCAAAATTATAGCCACCGGCTACATGTGGCTAAATTTAATTTGCCAACTAAGATTAAATACATTTAAAAACTTAGTTCCTCAGTTGCACTAGTCGTGTTTTAAGTGTTCAAAGCCCTATGTGGTAGGGGCTACTGTACGGAAGCTCACATGAAACCTTCAGTCACACATGTTTAGCAAGGGAAGTCTCAACTGCAGTGCTCAGAGATGTAACTGCACACCGAAGTTTGCTTCCCTAAGTTTTCAAGACACTTAAAAACTATATTTGTTAATTTACATCGAGACAGAGAAAGAGCACAAGCAGGTGAGGGACAGAGAGGGAGAGAGAGAATCCCAAGCAGGCTCCCCGCTGTCAGCACAGGGCCTGACTCGGGGCTCGATTCCACGAACCGTGAGATCATGACCTGAGCTCAGATCAAAGGTGGGACGCTTAACCAACTGAGCCACCCAAGTGCCCCTCAAGACACTTTGAAGACTCTTTCCTGCATCCTCCCAGTCTCATTGTCTCCTTCCACTTCTACAACATACTGTGCTCCTCTTGCCTCAAAGACTTCGTAAACACTTGGCCTGCTCTTTCTCATTGTTCTACCACCATTTTTACTAGGTGACCAACCAGGACAGTTTGGGCACTTAAAGTCTCACATTCCAGGAAACCCCTCAGCCCCAGGCAAACCAGAACCATCAGTCTATCTATATTTAACCTGGCTGGCCATCTATTACTTATCCTTTAGATCTTTGCTTAAGTGTCCTTCAGGGCCCTGCTACTCAAAGTGTGGTCCCTGGAATACCACCCAAATCCTACTTAACACAATCCTGATGTGATTCAGATTAACATAACGATTGAAATGCTTCGGAGGAGCTATCTTGACCCCTCAGACCACAACATAAGCAACTGTCTTTCCCATTAGACTATAAACTTCATGAGGTGAGGGGCATGTCTGTTTTGGTCTCAATATGTCCTGAGCCCTGAGTAGGGTACCTGACAGAGTGTAGAGGTTTAATAAACATTTGTGTAGATAAATGAATAAAAAAAGCCCAGATTATATGAGGTAAGAACAGGTAGATTATAGTAGATGCTGTTGATGTCCTTCCCCAAGGACTCTGAACTCAGCGAATTCACCTAAAGGTTCAGTGCACACTTCTCAGGACAGTCTCAGCTTTCTGTCTCAAGTTCTGGTCTCTCTTCTTTTCTGCTCATGAGATTTCTTGAATCTGGGCAGTGGCAGCCCATGAGAACACAGAGGGAGGGACAGAAACCAGGGATGTCAAGGGAATTATGTTGATGGTGTCATCTCCTGATGTTGGAGTTGGGGTCAAGGAATGTTGGCTGAATTAAGCAAATTGATGGTGACACTAAGTAAGAAAGGAGAAAGGTATTTATATGTGGAATGGAGATGGGGACCAAGAAGGAGATAAAGATTTTTATATATTGGGGATATCCAGTAGGCAATTAGATATATAGCACTGTAGCTCAGAAGGGAAGTCCAAGCAGATGGTAATTTAAATAATGAGAGTGATCACGTTGTATATAGAAGGTATACAGAGTGAAAAAACCCAGGGGATAGTTAAAGCCATGTTCCAGATAGTATTGGTGCATTAAAAAATACCTCCAAACTTTGAGGCTTAAAGAAACAACAATCATTTATTTTGCTTACAAGTCTGACATATGGACAGGGCACAGTGGGGATGGGTCATCTCTATTCCACATACCTGACTGGAGGGACAGGATCAGAAAAGGATCTGGGGAGTTGTTGTTTTGTTTTGTTTTGTTTTGTTTTGTGGGTTTTTTTGAGGTTTTATTTATTATTTATTTTGAGAGACAGAGAGAGAGACAGGGACAGAGGGATGGGGCGGGGAAGAGAGAGAATCCCAATCAGTCCCCACACTGTCTGTGCAGAGCCTGAAGAGGGGTTCGAACTCATGAATCTGAGGAGTTTTAAAGTACAGCTCATTTCTATGGCTGGCAAGTTGGTTCTGGCTGTCAGCTGGGAGCTCAGCCAGGGTCTGGAATTCCCCTTTACCCAGGGCTCTCCATGGAGGCCTGGGCTTCCTCCATAGCAGCTGGGTTCCAAGAGTGAGCATCCCAAAAGAACCAGGAGGAAACTGTATGGCTCTTTATGATGTCCCCTCAGATGTTACTGTGTCACTTCCTTGGCAGTTACAAGCCCTGCCCACTTTAAGGGGAGGGAACACAGGCCCCACCTCTCAGTGGAAGGAGAATTGAAGTCACAGTATAAGAAGACCATGTTGATGGGAGATACTACTTGGTCATCTTTGGAAAATAGATCTGCCTTTTGGGGCAAGTCTGAGGGAGAGAGAATTAGCCTGACCATGAGTCTAGAGTCTTCCTCTGTGCTCAGGCTATTGAAAAGGCAGTCTGTGGAGCAGAGCAGCAGCAGCACCTGCGACATGTCAGAAATTCAGGATCCCAGCCCAGCCTTGGGGGTTGTCGTCTAACACGATGCCCGGGAGATTCATCTGCACAGCAGAGTTGAGGAGTATTTCTGCACCCCATGCTGGCTCCTCTGGCGGCTGAGGCCCAGGGCATTGTCTCAACTCTCAGGTGCTGTGTGGACTTCCCCTCCTGCCTCCTGATTTTACTGCACATGATGTGTCAAGACAGAGGTCTGCAGACGCTTCAGGGGCAGGTGCAAGGGTTTATGAAGTGGTGTGGACACGCTTCCTCTCACACGCTAATTACTGGCAGGGCTTTTGGAGAAAGCATTTCTTCTAGCGCATGGCAGACATCCTCTGACAACAGGCTACTCCCAGCTGACTGGCAGATGGGAGCTTGGAGAGAGAGAGCTGCTCAGTTCATTACCTTCCCGTGCATTGGCACGGCGAGGCTTATGGCAAAACAGAACATACTCAAAACCTCTTCAGAAATCCCATTTACTCTATGGGCCAAGACCCAGGCCCTTAGGCCGTCTGCTCCTGGTAACAGATTAAAAATTAGCTCTGGTTGCCTTTTGTCGGGGTTCTGCACATGCAAGGGATGTGGAGACAGCTTTTTTGATAAAACCCCACAGCCCTTCTGTGTACTGACATACGAAAGTCAGTTATCACTTATGGACTCTCATGACCTAAAGACTGACGCTACCGAATTGAGCATCTTAGCCTCTCTGATCATTTACCCATCAGAGATTTTTGGGCCCTGATGCTGTGCCAGGCACTAGTGATGCAGAGATGAACAGGTCGCCCTCTTGCATGGGGCAGGGAGTTGTACCAGCAGAGAGCTTTTGTTGTTGCTAAGGTTATGAATCAGCTTGGTGGCATCACAGCCTACTCTGAGCCCGTGTTCTGCAGACTCAGGGTACTTGCCCAGGCTCTGTAGGTGTGCTGTTTGCAGTACTGGGGTTCCAGTGTCTTGGTCTCTGAAATGAGGGCCTGAGTGGCCAGCCCTTCCCACCTCATCATGACTGATGGTGGGAATAAGCACCTTGCCAAAGAGACAGTTCCCTTGCCGGCCAGAGGCCAGAGCTGGAGTTGTCACATATTAACAATTCGCACTTTATACCTTTCAAAGGTCTTACTCAGGCGAACACCCCTGGACCAGTTTTGTAGACAAAGGAGTTCGTGCTCCGAGACTAGGCCCAGCTCTCTGGGTTCCAAGTACTGGTCAGTGCTCAGCATTGTTCACCTGCTGCCTACTATTCCGACTTTCCAGTGCTCTGGCTGTCTTGGGACCTTGTTACAGAACAGAGTCCGATGCAGGAGGGTTCTGGTGTGGGGTTGGAGATTTGGCATTTCTAACAAGTTCCCACCGGATGTCCCTGCTGTTGGCCCAAGGACCATACTTTGGATAACAAGAGTCTAGAGTGGGGGTTGCAACTACTATTTTTGTAAATAAAGTTTGTTTACTCCACCCAGCAATGCCCACTGATTTACATACTGTGTATGTGCTTTTATGCCGTAATGGCAGGGTTGAGTAGTTGGGACAGACACTGTACGGGCTACAAAGCCTCAAATATTTACCATGTGGCCCATAATAGACAAGTTTGGCCAATTCCTGCCCCGGAGTAGACCCCTGTTACTCAGTCAAGGCTCTTTGTTAGAATCACCTGGCAAATCCTCAAACACACCATGCCTGTGTGCGCCCTTAGGGAGTTTGATTTAATTGCTGTGGTGCAGGCTGGGCACTGAGATGTCTAAAGGCTTCCAGGCAATACATATGGGCTCCAGGCCCCAACGGGTTAATCGCAACACAGTTTGGTGCCCTCGCCTCCTTCCTTTCTTTGCCTCTTCCCCAGTTCAGCCATGTGACTTTCGTTTTTAGATTTGGAATTTGCAGCTGATTTCTGCAGCTGCTTTGGGAACAGATTTTGAGCAGAAAGTTAGAATGCATAGCTGAGTACTGTGGTTCCCCACCCCCAGCACATTTATATGCAAATAGCCGAGAGCCATGTTTTTGCAGCCACTAAAACGGAATCAGAATCTAGAGGTCTTTTTATGCGACTTAACCTTCCCTGATTTTTCTCTTTGCTTTTCTGGGCACACATTTCTACCAGATTTTTTTGTGTTCCCTTTTGCACCCTCCAGGCCATGGTCAGCATTTGCTGCCTCTTTATTAATAAAAGCAGATTAAGCCTCATTTTGTTATAGGTGCCTTTGCTGGGAGAGGTTGGTACTTATGTTTGCCAATTTCCATAGAGCAGGGCACATTCTACTATGTAGCAATAAAATAAATAGTTTGAAAAAGGAACATCCCCAAACCTGACAGTGGAAGATAATACTTGTCTAGGGCTGGAGATGATCTGAAGATGCCGTCTAACCTCTTTCCTTTTACCAAGGGGCAGGGAGGGTTTTTGGACCTATAGCTACCTTTCTCAGTGCTGACTTCTTCCAGGAGGAAGATAGATTCTTTTAGAGAAACATCCTTCTGAATCTCAAAGGGTGTTTCTCTTGTGACTACATGATCACATCCACTTTATTCCAACCTGGTCTCTGATTCTGCCCAGAAGAGGTTCTTTCTGGTTCAAGGGTGGCAAACAGAGGTTTTGGGAAGAACTGGCACAACATCTCTTTCTGCACCTTGGACAGAAGAAAACTTTAAGGGAAACCTCCCTAAAGACTTTTAAAATCCGAGGTGATGGCCTTCAAACCTGGATGCATGTTAGGGTCATTTAGAGAGCTTTATTTTATTTTATTTTATTTTATTTTATTTATTTTTTTTATATTAAATATAATTTATTGTCAAATTGGTTTCCATACAACACCCAGTGCTCATCCCAACAGGTGCCCTTCTCAATGCCCATCACCCACTCTCCCCCACCCCCCATCAACCCTCAGTTTGTTCTCAGTATTTAAGAGTCTCTTATGGTTTGCCTCCCTCCCTCTCTGTAACTTTTTTTTTCCCCCTTCTCTTCCCCCATGGTCTTCTGTTAAGTTTCTCAGGATCCGCATATGAGTGAAAACATATGGTATCTAGAGAGCTTTTAAAACTGTCCATAACCAGGCCTTGGTGCTCAAGATGCTGATGTATGGGTCGGGGTACAACTTGGGCAATAGTTTTTTTTCACATTTTAATTTGAAATAATTTAGATTTTCAAAAAAAGTTGCAAGAACAGTACAGAGGATTATAATGTATCCTTCATCTAGCTTTCCCAAATGATCATATTTATATAACCACAGCATTATAATCAAAACCAGGAAACTAACATTGACACTTGCAGTGATCTGTTCTATAGACCTTGCTCAGATTTTGCTGAGTATCTACTAATGTTCTTTGCGAGGATCCCATAAGGTATCTACATAATTGTGTCTTCTTACTTTCCTTTATCTGGGATAGTCCCTTTGTCTTTCTTGATCTTGACATGTTGTTTTTCAGCAGGGAATGTTGAAGAAGTTCCCTAGATGATTCTAATGTGCCGTGAAGATTGAGGATACTGATCCAAGGTGGCTGGGGACGAGATCATCATACTTAGTAAATTACCTCTTGGGGTCATGAGAAAACTGTGGGGTGAGCATTGGAAAAGAGAGTAAAGGCCAACAGAACTTGGATCCCCCTTTGGTTTGGTCTCTACCCAGATCTTTCTCTTGGACCTCTACCCTTTGATCTATTTTTCTGTCTTTACTATTCTATACCCACTCCCAAATTAAAGTCTTCAGTTCAACTCCCTCATGCTGCATTGACAGTGATTCCTTTCAAAATTGGATCGTGTCTTCTTCTCTGCTTAAAAGCCTGTGAATGTCCACTCTTTTCTCTACAAGGGTTTCTGCCTTCTGTGATGGGACCTGGCCTTTTCTCCCATTCCATCTCCTACCTCACCTCCTGCACTCACTCATGCTGTCAGTTCTCAGAGGCTGGGCACGAGCCAGCCTCTAGGCCTTTGTACTTGCAATTCCTTCTACCAGATGTTCTTCTAGTGGATGGCCACATGGCTCGTGTCCTCATTTCTTTCAGGTCTTTACTCTCTGGTATTGCCCACTTACCCCACAGTCTTTGTATCTCTCCTCCCTGCTCCATATGGAGGGCATCTTTGCCTGTTTTGTCCAAGCCTGTATCTCCAGAACCTAGAGTAGTGGCTGAAACATAACAGACGCTCAAAATGTATTTGTTGAATAAATGAATGAAATAGTAATTAGATAAAGAGAACTTTAAAGAAAACTTTATTTATTGACTGATAGGGGATCCCCTTTATAGTACTGAGTAAAACTGTTTCAAGATCTCTGTTTTTCTTTTTCTTTTTTTTTTTAAATTTTTTTTAATGTTTATTTATTTTTGAGACAGAGAGAGATAGAGCATGAACAGGGGAGGGTCAGAGAGAGAGGGAGACACAGAATCTGAAGCAGACTCCAGGCTCTGAGCTGTCAGCACAGAGCCCGATGCAGGGCTTGAACTCACGGACCGTGAGATCATGACCTGAGTTGAAGTCGGACACTTAACCGACTGAGCCACCCAGGTGCCCCAAGATCTCTGTTTTTCTTGACCAATTACCCAGACTCCCATTGTGTAGGTCGCCCCTACTTTCTCACACTGTCCATTTCTCCAGTCCACCTGTTTCTTCTGCACAAGGAAAGATGGCCCCTGAGATAGCCAGCCAATTCTCTCTCTTTCCAACAGGAGCAGGGTGGCAGCAGATTGTCAAACACACATGCTGTCTTTATTATCCTTGTCATAGTTATAAGTTGTGAAGTTTGGGTGATCAGTGTAACCTTGGTAAATCGTACTGCAGTGGCTGCCCAAAGTTAAATTCCTCTGCTAGTGTCTGAGAGGAAGAAAAGATACCAGATACCCTCTTCTTATAAAATAAATAACTACCATTATTTCTATGTGTCAGCTAACGCATGTGTGTGTATGTGTGTGTGTGCGCACGTGCATGTATTCAATTTACCTTTACTGAAATCCCAAGTGATAAATAATTATCGTCACTATTTTATAGATATGACAACTGAGGCTTAGGTTAACTCAGCTACTGAGATTTAAACCCAGCTGTTTTGATGCTCCAACCAGTGCTCTTAATATTCTCTAATATTTGTATAACTGCCTGCAACGAAACATAATAGGAAGAAAGTGGCACTTGTAGGCAATGCCAGCTTTGGGTTGCCTTAGGAACTAGAACATAGATATCTGATTTTAGAAACTGAGAATTAGCTGCATGGCTTAATCATTTTCCACATCTATTTATCTTTTTTCCACATTCACAGGCATGTACCTGCCAATCATTTCTATTGTAGTGTAGTACAGTGGTTTTCAAAGTAGGGTCCCTGGGGTAGCAGCAGCAGCACCTGGGAATTAATATAAGTGTAAAATCCAGGCTTCCTTCCCCTGACCTCATGAATGGGAAACTCTGAAGTTGGGGTCCAGGGTCTTATTATTTATCAAGCTACCAGGTGACTCTGATACCTGGGCAACTTTGAAAATCCCTAGTCTGATGGTTTATTTAGTAAACTCTGTCTCCAGACTTCCTGTCCTGTGTTCAAATCATAGCCCTACTGCACATTAGTTGTATGGCCCTGTGCAAAATCCTTAGTCTCTTGGTGCCTCAGTTTGCACATCTATAAAGTGGGGATAATAATAGTACCTATCTCATTGTTATCGAGATTAAATGAGTTCACATATATAAAGCGGGTTGAACAATTAATGTTATTTAACATTATATATTTATTCTCTTTCAATATTTATTGTATTTTTCTGTTTGCCAAGAAAGCTACTTTTCCCCCTGGCTATCCTGGATTCTTTAAAGAAGAACCAGCAGGGGCACCTGGTGGCTCAGTCAGTTGAGCATCCAACTTCAGCTCAAGTCATGATTTCACGGTTCATTGGACTCTGTGCTGACAGCTCAGAGCCTGGAACCTGCTTTGGATTCTGTGTCTCCCTCTCTCTCTACCCCTCCCCAGATATCTCTCTCTCTAAAAAAATAAATAAGCGTTACAAAAATGTTTTAAAAATGAAAAGGACCCAACAGGTTTGATGCAGTCCTGTCTTTGTCAGGCCAGGCTGTTAATGAGTCTCAGCTGAGCTGGGTAATGCCAGCACCAGGTATCAGGTGAAATGGAACCCAAAGCCAGGGGATTGCATTCCAGTTTGCTTCAGGAAGAACTCATTCCCAAGCTGCAGCAGCTGGAGCATTTAGTAACCAAATGCCATATACCTATATCTTGGATTCTGCAGATACAGTCCTGTGGACCAGCTCTGTTGAGCGCTTGAGCACTTGTTTGCAAAGTGGATGATGATTACTCAAGACACAGTGATATTTACCTAGCTTTTGCCTCTTGACTCACTAGGCAGAACCAAATGCCTCAGACGAGATTGAAGGGACTGGATGCCAAGACAGGCAGGAAAAGGCTTCAGAGCAGAATATTCAGGGACCAATTGTTCAGACCACAACCCAGCCTTGTAAGAAGGCCGGGATGAACAGGAGTGTTGTTCTTCTCTGGAACATTTCAGGAAGCTGCATTTGTAACAGATGCCCTCTCCCCTTACTGTCTGAACTAGGCATGAGTTGACTAAATTGATTGGCTCATCCATTTTTCTGGGGGATATTGAGGGGGGGGGAATGGAAACAGAAAGAATATCTCTATGAGGGAAATGTAACAAAGCTATTTTAAGGTTTATCTGGAACACTAACAATGAGTAATGGCCAAGAACATTTAAAGATGAAGAATGGTGGAAACATTGAATTTGTCTTAATAGCCATCGGCACATGTTATAAAACTACATTAATTAAAACAGAGTGGCACTAGAG
The DNA here is from genome assembly GCF_022079265.1 of Lynx rufus. Classification (NCBI taxonomy): domain Eukaryota; kingdom Metazoa; phylum Chordata; class Mammalia; order Carnivora; family Felidae; genus Lynx; species Lynx rufus. The sequence goes on along the minus strand of NW_025814896.1, from coordinate 41,568,183 downwards.
AAACCAGAGGAAGATGTAGCCAAGAAACTAGATCCTTACACAAGTGTAAAATAAGTATATGTTCAAGAAATAAATTCCAGGCAATAAGATCTTGATGTGTTATTTAATACTTGATGCTGGCAAGATTTTTAAGACTGCTTGATGAATTCCCACAAAATGACAAATACCAAAATAAATGTAAGGCACATTAAAGATGTAGCTGTAGAAACGGGATCACACACATAAATAGACAAAAAGAACAAAAAAAAGGAAAGGAAATATAGATAAACATCTGGAACAATTCTCTAGCTTTAGACAGGGAAAGATGATTGAAGTTCAAAAGCTCTACATATTAGGGCCTAAAAACAAAATCAGACATACACACCTCCCTTGGACCAGGTCTTCTTGTGATTTTTCTTAATAATAAAGGACAAGCGATAGAGGTCAGTCAAAGATTTATTATACTGTGTCCTTAAGTTTTTACCCAAGACAATGCAGACCAACATTCAGATTTTTTTTTCCCATGTATTGTTTAGTCCTCTGCCCACCACGGGATTGTTTTGATTATTTAAAATGTCCAGATGTCATTCTGTCTCTAAATCACTATGACTCATTTGGTCTTGAGGAGTGGAAATAGAGGGCTTGTTGTTAGCACACAGCTCTGTCTCGCAGCAGGGAGTTGTTCTGCTTCCAAGGCAGAAGGAATGCTAGGTAATCATCAAACACATTTCATTTTTCTGCCGGGTACTTGGCCAACCTACATGTTGCAGGAGTTAGAGTGGGTGACTGGGTGTGGCCACGAAATGTGGGCAGGCATTCTGCAATCCCTCCTGTGCTTGGGTCCTAATAATTCTCTTTTCTTGTTGCATGGTGACCTGGGAGAAAACTTGCCCAAGGTGACAGAGCCACAGGATGGAGGAAACAGGGGTCCAGGCATCACTGCCCAGAAGGAGGGCTGCCCAACTCACAAGGGGCTGTGATGTAAGTGAAAAGTCAACCTTCACTGTGTTCAGTCATTGGATGGCATTATTTTCCCGGGGTAGCCTAGCTGATCCTACCTCAACAGCCCAGTCACCACCTACCCTAGGATAAAAATAAGGACCGTGGAAACATCAAAACACAATTCTTGCTTTGAGATAGGATCAACCAACAGATTCCCCTCACCCCTTTTTTCTGTATTCAACAGGGGGTAAGCATAATTTCTGAACCAAAGGGAGATCTTACAATAATTTTCTGACCTTTGTTAGTTCTCTTACTGTTGTGATACTTGTCTTCTGGGACAGGGTATAGAGCCCCCTGTTCACATGTGTGATAGTTTAATTTCATCTCTCCTCTGTATTTTTTTCCAAAAAGAAAGAAGAAGAACCCCATTTAGGTAGGCCACCAGCCTCATAGAAAGGGAATTTGCCAAGGGCTTCCCAGAACAAAACTTTAATGAGCACCTAATACATTCCAGGCCCTGGTCTGGTACTTGGGATTCTTCAATGAGCAAAGCAGACAAAGGTCTTCATTGCCACCACGCCTACCTTTTCCTCATAGAGCAGAGGGAGATTTTCAATAATATTTTATAAAATGAACTTAATGAAAAGGTAAATTATATGGTATATAAGTGCCAAGGGGGAAAAGGAGCCCGTAAGGAGGGCCAGAGCTGGGTGTCTTTTGCAACATTAGAGAAAGTGGCCATGATAAGCCTCTATGGAAAAGCTTTGAACAGACTCCAAGGAGGGGAGCAAGGTAGCTATATGTACCTCTGGAGGAAGAGAATTCTAGCAAGGCTAACATAAAGCTTTAAGGTGAGAAACATGCCTGGCATCTTTGGGGAGATAACGTGGGGTGGTGAAAACCACGGAGGACAATAGGAAGAAATGAGTTAGCAGAAGTAATGGACATGCATGCATGTGTGCGAGACATCACATGGAAACCCTCAGGACATTTTAAGATTTTTATTCTTTAATCAGAGTGAATTGGAAACCTATTCAGTTACAAGAGCCAGAAACCTAACTCAAACTTGCTTAAAAAGGAAATTTATTGGCTTACATAACTGAATCAGGAAAAAGCTGCCAAAATCTGCAGGTTTACATGCTTACTATAATTTGTGATTTTTTTTCTCTCCCAGTAGTCACATAAAAAGTGTTAGGGAAGTCACTGATTGGTCCAGTTTGGGTCACATGGCCTCTCTAAACCACTCACTGAGCACAGGGAGATAAAATGCTGTGATTGGCCAGTCTGGATCCCATGTCTGTCACCTGTAGAGAGTAGGGTTGGAAGGTGAGCTCCAGAAAAGACATAAAAGGGTTTTTCTACTAGGCTTAAAAGCTTCATCAACTGAAGTAGCAGGAATGGATACTCAGCAGGCAAACATAATAAATGTCACCTACAAAAGCATTGTAAACCAGTACGAAGGGAAAGGGAGATTTGATGGCATAGAAACATAGAATTCTGTATGTCAGAAGATACCATGATCACAATTATATGTAGGAAATATATATATTAATTTATATAAATTATATAAATTATATAAATATTTATATAAATTAACATAATATAAATATGTATATAAATAAATATATTTATATAAATATATAATGTGTAAGTATATATACATTATATAAGTATATATATTATATAAATACATATATACATTATATAAATATGTAAACAGTTCAAAAATATCAATTAAAAAAATTCAAAATCCCAAATGACAGATGACCAAATAACAGATTAATTCCGCAATCAGGAAATACACATAGCTGACAAATCTGCTCAACCTTGTTACACTAGTAAAATAATAATGACAAATCATTTTTCAGACTGACATGTTTTACGTAGATATTTGTAGGAACCTCAAGGCCAGTGAGCATTCTACAAAATGGGAATACTCATTTTCTTTTTTTTTTAATTTGTTTAATGTTTATTTATTTATTTATTTATTAAAAAAAATTTAATGTTTATTTATTTTTGACAGAGAGAGACAGAGCATGCGCAGGGGAGGGGCAGAGAGAGAGGGAGACACAGGATTTGTAGCAGGCTCCAGGCTCCGAGCTGTCAGCACAGAGGCTGGTGCGGGGTTTGAACCCACAGACCACGAGATCATGACCTGAGCCAAAGTCGGACACTAAAAGGACTGAGCCATCCAGGTGCCCCCTTGTTTATTTATTTTTGAGAGAGAGAGAATGAGTGGGGGTGGGGGGGACAGAGAGAGAGGGAGACACAGAACTTGAAGTGGGCTCCAGGCTCCAAGCTGTCACACAGCACTTGGCATGGGGCTCAAACCCATGAACTGCAAGATTGTTACCTGAGCTGAAGTCAGATGCTCAATCGACCAAGCCACCCAGGTGCCCGGGGAATTCTCATTTTCTAATTGCTAGAAACCCTAGAAGTCTTCTGAAAATATACCCTGATGAAGATTAAAGTTTGTGATCAAAAGTACTCATTGTAGTTTTATTTAAAATAGGGAATGGGCGCCTGGGAGGCTCAGTCAGTTGAGTGTCCCACTTCGGCTCAGGTCATGATCTTGCAGTTTGTGAGTTTGAGCCCTGCCTCAGGCTCTGTGCTGACAGCTCAGAGCCTGGAGCCTGTTTCGAATTCCACGTCTCCCTCTCTCTCTGCCCCGACCCCACTCGTGCTCTCTCTCACTCTCAAAAATAAATAAACATTAAAAAATTAAAAAAAAAATAAAATAAGGAAAACTGTAAATAACCTAAATGTCATAGAATGGAGAAATGGTCATGTAAATTTGAGCCATATGATAAAATACTTGTAAATAACAGGAAAATTCGTGATTGAAAGGAACATGCTTGTGATACCAAGTGAAAAAGCAGTGTGCTATATGATTCCATTATGAAAATACTATGACATAAAAACAAATTGAGAATATTGCCTGTGTTTATTTCTAGATTTTTGGCAATTTGTACACATTATTTAGATAGAAATATAGGTAAATAGGTATACCTGCTTAGCTTGGGGGCTTTTTGAGATCTTTTCTCATTTCTGCCATATATTTGTTTATATGGATTTTCTGCTTCATGATGTATCAATTTGGGTAATTTTTATTTCAAAAAAATGTCCATTTTCTTTGACTATTATTAGTTATATTGTTATGTATAAATTTAATGTCATTGTACTTAAAATTTCTACATTGCTATCCTTTTTAAATTATTCATGACAGTTTATTTATTTATTTAATGGATTTCCAAAGAATCCATAGATCTAACATTTTACTGTTTAAAAAATTTCTTAGTTCATTATATATATATATATAATATATACATAATATATCTATTTCACTATATATATGTATATATATTAGTTTTTATTTTCTTTGGATCTTTTTCTTTTTCTAAAATCTAAATTTGAATGTTTTTAAATGTATTTTCTCTCTCTCTCTTCTCCATTTCAATTAAGACATTTAAGACTAAATTTCTCTTTAAGTATAGTTTTGGCTATATCCCACATTTTTTTATAGTGTTATTTTTTGTGATTTTCTAAATAGTCCATAATTTTATTCTTGATGCCCTCCTTCACAAAATATTTAGGAAATTACTTGTAAAGTATTATAATAACTATTGTTTTAACCTTCAAATTTATTTGCTAATTTTTAGTTTTATTGCATAGTGATTAGAAAATAAGGCTTTATCTAAGAGGTGGGGGAATAACAATTTAAGTGGCAAGAAATAGCCTCAGTGGAGAATTTAAACCTTGAATCTGACCAAATCATTTTCCCCAAATTAGTTCCCTAAACTGGAAAAGCTGACAACTATAACTGATAGATTAAATTCTTTTTCCATATTTCCCTCTAACTAGTTAGATAGAGGCTTGGAAATAGGGTAAGTACAGTTGGTGGGGGAAAAAGAATGACATTATTTTGCATATCTGAGGCTAGTCGTATGAATTTTTACCCCTGCCTTGTAAACAAATAAGCAATTACAAATTATTGTAAGTTTCCTGAAGTAGCAAATATGGTGTTAGGTAGACAAACACAAGACATCTCTAGAAGTGATGTCACGGGTGAGATCTCGAGGCTGGCTAGGTACTAGCCAAGTGACAATGGGAAAAAAGAACTTTCAACTTCAAAGGCCACGAGCCTGGTGAGAATTTGGGCTATTCTAGGAATGGGCACAAGGCCAGTGTGCTGGCAGCATTGTGAGCCAAGCTGACAGTCCCACAAGTTGAAGTTGGAGAGGCAGATTGTATAGATTTGTGAACTTGTTATTTAAATGCTTCGTACAGGCTAGGTTGTACTAGGGTAACAAATGGTGCCTGAATCTCAAAGTACAGGTTTATTTCCCATTCATGTCACCTCAGTGGGGCTTGCATGACACTCCACATCTTCACACTGGGTTCTCTGCTGACACAGCAGCCTACCTGGGATATTGCTGGTCATTGTGGTAGAGGGGGAAAAAAAGAGCATGCCTCTTGAAGTTTCTACCTGAAGTGTCACATGCTATTTCTGCCCATATATCATTGGCCAAAGCAAATTACATCATCAAGTTCAATGTCAGTGGAGTGAGGAAGCATACTCCTCTCCCCATGGAAGGAAAGTATATACTGGTATAATCTCCTTGTAAATCTATATTTTTCCATGCACGTTAACCGAAAGATAGAGTTGTACCCCCTTTCTACTTTAGTCATAGGTCCACTTGAGTTATTATCAGAAAATGATTACTTAAAAAGATTTATACTCTGTCACTACTTCGTGTGTGTAAATTTTAAGAACTCGAATCTCTTATTTCTCTAAATTTTATAAAATAATTCTTATTCTCATGGATTCTTCATTTAGGGGCAAAATTTAAATCAACTTCAGTAGAAAGGATTTCATATTTACTACCCAGTCGTAAGGATCATCTATTCTTTTGGTAAAAGAGTCTTGAGCTCAATAAAAGACCATTTGTCTACAGTGTCAAATAGCAGAATCTAATGCTAATAATTTACCAAGTGCTTTTCCAAGTGGTGACATATAATATCTTGGCACTTTATGTTTAAATTTGTAAGAGAGTTCAGGAATGTATCAGTATTTCCATCTGTCAAACCAAGAGATAGAGGCACATTGCTTCTCAAGGTCCCACAGCTTGCCAGAGTCCAGACTAGAACAACGTAATGGGTGTCCTTGTCCCTTTTAGTCCTGAGAACCACCAGTAAATTTAAACAGCATTTAATGACACCTTTGAATAAAGTAAGGCAGAGGGGCAAGAGTGGTGGGGGAGAAACGTAAGAGTGACGGGCCAAGAGACCGAAAATTTCACGTTGCTAAAAAACTGCATCTGGCAATGCTAGAATCATCTTAAATTATCTCTGCTGTCACTTGGAGGCATTTTTGTTGACGTTGCCCATTGCCGCATAAGACTATGATTTTTTTCTTATCGAACCTTGTTCATTATTGGAAAAATGCTCCTCTGCTAAAACGGTTTTAAAAAGCTTATTCTCCTTTAACTATTAAGTCTCTGGCTTTGTTGGATAAGGGGATTGACTTTTATTACTGCCTTCTAGAACAATAAAACTGAAAGCACCTCTTCTGGAGGAGATGGAGGGAATTAAATTTGATGGAATGCAGATTTCCATTTTCAAAAAAACATTGAGTTTTTCCCATAGCTATTTTTTGTTGATCCATTGCCAAACTCCCTAACAATTGCATAATTCAATCAAAATTCCATCAACAATAGACTGAGGAGGATCATGGTTGTAGTGATCACATAGCCAGCACAGTGGCTGTCTCACAGAAGGTTCTCGAAAAGAATTCCAGTAATGGATGGTGGGCTCTAAAGGATGAACCCATGTCCATAGAATCATGGGCTTCATCTCAGCAACTTCTATCTTGCACTCCTATCAGAAGCTGTTGGAAGGGTAGTTATCTAGTAGCATTCAGAGAAAAAAAATTGACATTTGGACTTCTGTCTGTACAAACTGTAGTTTAGTTTTGAAAAGCATGGCCAAAACATTGACCAGTCTCAATAAGGGAAGATTATTGATAAGTTAAAGCTTATTTAGAGGGGAAATTTTAAATATACATATTCGCAATCAAATACATAGTATTAGAAGGACATTTTGAGTTATTAATTGCTTACGCTGAGGAACAAATTTCACAAAACACAGATAATTGCACCTTATCTTCTCAAACAAATTTTATTCATATTCTGCTCTAACAAATATAGTATGAAGGCAACAATTGTTTAAGTTTCTTAGTGTATGGCACAGATGAAAAGAAACAAACAGATTTAGAAGCAGTTCAGCATTTAAATGCTGGTTTAACAAAAGAGGCACGTATTATTCTATTTAGCAGTTTATACCAGATATCAGAAGACATTTTTTTTTCCTTGCAAGCAACAGACTACATTTATTTGCAGTAAGTAAAAACATATCTTGATCAAGAAAATTACTTTTTTTTCTGATTTTCCTTTATATCACAAATGTCAGGGTAAGGCAAATCCTTAATGAATCATATGATAAAAACCCTATTCCCCAAGAAAATATATTGAACATATTCTGCTAACTTTGTTATTTTTCAAAGCAAAGCTGACATGCACCACATACAGAGAAAAGTCATTTCAAATCAAGTGCATCAAGCAGAACTGTATTAATTCACAAAGAGGCTTTTCAGTATTTCATAGAAAGATTTACAATTAGCTGCGGTGACTAATATGTGACCCAGTATCACAGACAGTATTTGGGATGCCTCCTTTGTAAGCTTTTATGAAAGAAGGTTTGTCCATCATCTGAATAGTTACCAGCTAGAGGAAAAGCCCCTTTGTCTCTCCTAAAATGGACTACCTTTCTAATCAGAACTATAGGTTTCCCCTGCTATCTGAAAGTAGTGTTCCTCTGAAACCTTTCCTTAAGCCGAAATGGTGTAAAGCAAAGAAACAAGTACTATTAATTTATATGGAAACATTTTTAAGCCTTCCCAGGCCCTTTTCTGATACCATAGGACACATCTTGCTAACAGATACAAAATAAAATGAGGTAAAGTACAGATGCTCACAGACGCAGTTCAAAGCTATGGCGGCTTGATGCTGAGATGCGGAGTGTAGTTCCCAGGGAAGGAGCTGGGCGGTGCCACTCTCACTGCTTCTATTTTTCATAAAAGCAAAAACCCTCTTCGGATTTCTTTAGGTTCATGGTAGCAGGCAGGCCTTTAGGCCTTTCATAAAAGCAAAGTGGATAATGTGATTTCAAAAAGGCAGGGATACCTATATTATGTTGAAAGCCCACTTTGATCCTCTATATGCAAACACGACTAATATGGGGCTATTTTTCTTCCCCTCTCCCTCCTGTAACTCATCATGACACATAACCTGGCGGAAGTGTGGCTGGAAATTTACACCCAGGGTTCATGTGCAGGAGAATCAACCAGCCTTTTGAATTTTCCATTGTATAGCCTGTTCAATGACAGCACCAGCGAAAAAAAGGTTCCCTGTGTTGAGGTGTCTTCGATCTGGCCAGCAGCTAAATTTTTTAATATTTTACTATTGAAATGGAAAGTAACTTCATTGTTTGTTTTAAAGTGTAAAATCTTACAGCCAAATAGCAACCAAAGGGCATAACGAGGCAAAGATGGAAACACAATTTAATCAGAAGATAAAGTTGAAACAAATTCAGGAGTGGGGCTGATGATATTTACTCCTCATTCTCTTAGTTTCCTTCTCAAAGATTACTTTCCTTTTCCTGCAGTTTTCAGGCAGAGAACTCAACTGCCTCCTACCCAACCCACATTTAAACCCACATTTAAAAATGAATGAATAAAATGGCTGTCACTGATGATAAAGAGAACACTCCGACTGAAATAATTCCAATCTCCACTGTTCCTAACAGGGACATTAAGTCGCTTTCATCTTTGTCCATTGAGAAGTCCCCATCCCTCTTGTCTCCTTCATGCTGTTTTCAGTCATAACTCATTACTGAATATGAGTAGCACTAACATTTGAGTCATAGGACAATGCGCTCCTAGCATACACACTTGTCAAGTCCTTTACAAGAATGATGGTGACTTTCAATTAAGTTATAAAGATAACATGAAATATAGAAACTATCAGTATTCATATGGCTTCATTTCTTGGATTACTTAAAATGGGACTTTTCCTTGCTTTTCTAGAAAGCTATGTCTAATGGCAGTAGGGGGCATATATATTTCCGTATCAAACTGTAGAATAATGGCAGAGGGAGAAATAGCCACGTTCCAAAATCATGAGGTCCCTTAAATATTATTCCTGCTAGGCTGATAAGCAGCTCTGTTTTTAAAAATACAGGATGTTAGAACATGTTACATATGCAGAAATATAACTTGCTAATTATCCCAATATACCAAATAAGCCATCCAAATGCACAACAAATTCAGAAAGGCCAAAACAAAATTGATAGAAAGATAAGAAGGTAAATTTTCCATAGAGGAAAGATCAAAACTGAAGAACTCCATGGAATATTTAGAAAACAGAACACCCGTTTATTTTAGAAATATTCAATTTGATCCATTACTTTTCTCCCTTTCTATGTATATCTTAGAATTTTAAAGATCTTATAAGGAGGATGAATTTAAGAAGATGTACGAGAAGTTACAGTAGTTTCCTCAGAAAAAAATAGATTGTTCTTAGAACCCAGGAAGGCTATTGGAAGCAGGCCATTTTGCCTCATGAGGGTCACTATTCATGTTGACTCTGGGATAGACGTTTGTGACAACTTCTGATTTCCTCCTGGGCTCCTCATCCCTTGTGCCCACTGTACCCCAGGAATCTTGCCTTATTGATACTGCTGTTCCCCTTCAAGGCCATAATCGAGGGATTTCTGGGAGAGGGGATGGGCCATCAAAGTAGTTTTGGATTTGGTGTGAACAAACCAGACCATTTAGAAGTAAGCCAGAACTGCAAGCAAGACCTCAAACTGCCTCTGACTTCAATGAGCATCTTTCTGCGGGCAGTCAAACCTTGGGTAAAAACAAGAAGTTCTTTTATGAAAAGCATATATAGAAGGAGAAATTTCAAGTAGGACTTTTAATATTTATTGGCATACATTTGGGTTCTGAACGCAGGAGCCCTTTCTCTTAACTGAAACACTTAGAAAAGGGTCAACCCTTACAACCGTGTCACAAAGAGTCTCAGTAGTGGGCTCTATGTTGAAGCACACAATAAAGACCTCATGACCTAGGTGAGCCTTGCTGAAAGTCAGGGTCAAAGCATGGACCTGCTATCCTGGCTACTAAGGAAAAGACTCTGATGGCTGCCAGGGTCTGCCTTTGTTGTTATGTCTCTGCACTCTGCTGTGGATTAAATCCTGCTTCCACATTCCTCATTAACCACATGGAACAGAACTGTATCTTGGGAATCCCTGAATAAAATATCATTTTCAATTCATTGCCCTGACCCTTTTCCAAGTGATTTCTGAGCATTTTGCCCATTTTCTACCCTGCCTCCTTTGTCTGTGGATTATTCTGATATCGGGCTCGACGACACCTGAAATTTAGCTTGCTGTTTATCAATCATCTTCTCTTTCTTTGAAGAAACCACAGTATCGACCAGCTTTGTGAAATAATCAAGAAAGCGGACAGAGGCCAGGATACACACGTGAGGGTTACACCGTGCCACTGTGACCCTGGGAAAGGTCATGAGAGAAAAAACAGAAATTACAGGGATAGCGCCTGAAAGATGCATTAACATGGGTCCCGTCACTAAATTAAAGGAAACTTTTTTTTTTCTTTTTCTTTTTTCTTTTTTTTTTTTTCTTTCTTTTTCTGCAGGTGAACAGAACAAAATGCAGCTGGAGAAATTGGAGCAAAGGATTCTAGGCCCTTCCCTGGGACGTGCCCTGCCCACACCTCCCTCCTCCACAGCTAGCACTACTTTCTTCCTACACCCACCCCCCCCAGGGCCAGGAGAGGCCTGCGATGCTGAGGACTGTGATTTACTTCCATTTCTTTGTTCCTTTGCTTCATCTTGTGCCCCTGCCAAAGACAAGGAGAAACCATTTGTTAGATTAAAGATAATAGATTTCATAGACTTAGCAGGGAATGTCTTTTTAACACAGTCATTTAAATGTTTCTTACCCCTCAAACAAGCCTAGGAATATCTTGGACTATCAAAGAGCTTTGGATATCTGGGCTGTGATTGCTGGCACACAGTATCTTTAAAGAGCATATAAATCACTGCTAATAAATGTATGCCACATTCATGACTTGCTTCCGCTGATGGGGACGATTAACTCAAGTCTTCAAAGTAGTCTTTGAAAGACCTAATCTTGCATTGCTGTGTCCTCCTTTCTTGGGTCCATTCATATGCTCTTATTTCCAGGGTTCCATAGAGAAATAATAGTAACAATGTACATAATGCAGATTTGCAAAAGTTATTGATGGCTATACTACCACTTTGAGATCTTACTAAGTCTCTGCTGTGTCCCCCACCTGAGAGAGAACTCTAAGAAGATACTGTGCCTTAGAAGCATTGATATTCTTTACATTTTCATATTTTAAAAAGGTGAGGTATAATCCACATATAGGAAATGCACAGATCTTAAGCATACTTCGACCTGTTTTGCAAAACACATACATTTAACCTACACCGCTATCAAGATATAAAACATTCCTGTCACCCCAAAAGTACCCTTTCCAACTATTAATCCCACCCCTGCTCGAACCAACAATTGATCTGATTTCTATCACTGTAAATTACTATGTCTCTACACGGAAGAACTGCAGCAGATGATCTCTGAGTTGATTTTCTATCTGGTGTCCTATGAATCTGTAAAAAAGTATTCTTTTAGGTGTGTATGTGTAAATGAAAGCAATATAATGCTTGTGGCATATGGTATTTAAAATAGCCAAAAGTAAATGAGAGGAAAAAATCCTATATCATTCCTCTATGGATAACTTTTTTGGTTAATAGTGTGGAGTATTTCCTTATAGTATTTTTCTATATCTCTCTAATACATATATACACAATTATATATTTTAATTTTAAAAAATGAAAATTGCAAATGTAAAGAAACTTATAAACAGTATAACATACCTAGTATGTATTCCCTATCCATATTTAATATATGCTAATATTTTTCAAATTTCCTTGCAATCTTTACTTTTCAAAAATAAAAGATGCAGGTAAATTATTTATAGATAAATTAATGTAATTTATAGATAAGTTAAAAATATTTCTCTTCCTTCCCAGAGATTACCAAATCCTAGTTTCATTGTGAATCAACTTTCACGTTTTCATACTTTTACACAAATATATACTCACAAATACACACATAATAGAGGGTATATAGTATTACTTTGTGTATTATAAAATGTACATGGGCACCTGGATGGCTCAGTGGGTAGAGCATCTGACTCTTGGTTTCAGTTCAGGTCATGAGCCCAAGGTCATGGGATTGAGCCTTGCATTGGGCTCTGCACTGGGCATGAAGCCTGCTTGGGATTCTCTCTCTCTCTCTCTCTCTTTCTCTCTCTCTCTCTCTCTCTCTCTCTCCTTTTCTCTCTCTACCTCTCTTTCTCTCTCTCTCTCTTTTCCCCTCTCCCTCACTCGCACTTTCTTTCCCTCTTTCTCTCTCTGTCAAATAAAAAAAAAATTTAAATATTTTTTTAACATTTATTTATTTTTGAGAGATGGAGTGAGACAGAGCATGAGTGGGGTAGCTGTGGAGACAGAGGGAGACACAGAATCCGAAGCAGGCTCCAGGCTCTGAGCTGTCAGCACAGAGCCCGACGTGAGGCTCAAACCCATGGACTGTGAGATCATGGCCTGAGCTGAAGTTAGACACTTAACCAACTGAGCCACCCAGGCACCCCAAATTAAAAAAAAAATAAAATGTTCATAAATAGTAATTTTGTTTTGCCCTGTTTTTAGCCACCCACTGATTATTATTATAAATGTATGGTCAATATATACTTTGATTATGCCTTTGTGTTTACTGTTCTCCTTGGCTTACAATTGTTTCCTTCACCTTCATCTTTCCTCTGGGCTTAGTTTTCTTCTCACTGTTATGCATCTGTTAGTAGCTTTTAGAGATAGAGTATGTGAGTAGCAAACTTTTCTTTTCTTCCTAAAAATGGCAGTTACTATCTTCTTAAATGATAGTGGAACTAGGAGAGAACTGCACACTGACAATTATTTTTATCCGTGTTTTGAAAACTCAGAATTATTCCACTATCTTCTGAATTAAATTCTTGATGTGGGGAACATACCATACTTATTTCTTTATAGGTTAACTCTCCTTTCCCTGTAGTTGTTTCATGTTTTTTCTCCTTGTTCTCTGCTGTTGTGCAATGCCTATTTGTGGGTTTATTTTAAATATGTCCTGCTTGCAACTTATTATTCTTCTTTGAACTTAAAACTCATGACTTTTGTCAATTCTGATAAATCCTCAGCCATTATCTTTCAGACACTATCTACTCTCTCCTTTTAGAACATGTTTTGAGCACAAACATCTTGGCCCCTCTCCTTCCAGCCTTCATGTCTCTTTATGTGTCATTCACATCCCCATATGGCTATTTGCTTTTTCAAATGGTTCTTATTTTTTCAGAGCACTGCTCTTTTCTTACAGTTTTATATCTGCTTTTTATCTTTTTTTTGTCATTTAAGTGTACTTATTTTATAAAATCTTCAGAAATTTCTACTCTAAAATTATCACAGCACTAATCATCCTTTAAGTTTCCCCACTGATTCTCATTCATGGTAGGTCATTTCCTTGTGTGTTTTGTAAGACGTCAAATTGTGAATTCATCATCCGAGAATTTTTTTTCCTTTGTAGGAATTCCAAGTGATAGTTTCACATTTCAATGTGTTATTGACAGCAGGGATGGTACTGTCTATAATCAACTATTAAATTAATTCTCAGTCTGTGTATTTCTGTATGACTTTTGATGGCATAAATTTGTGTTTCAAATTCATGGTGCATTTGTGTTTTCTAGTTGTCACAGGAACCTTTTTCCTCCCCCTCATGGCACCCTTGGGCTGACACAGGTCTCCTCATTAACTTCTTGAGCTGGAAATCCCAGGTTTATTTAGGTAGAGTTATCAGTTATAACTTCTTACCCTGAGTGGCTCAAGGTCCTAGGTGGACATTAGTAAGCAAGGGTCTAGCCATAGGGCCTATTTCTGCATCAACAACCAAACTGTAGCCCTTAGGGCTACTGTGTCTTCAGCTTACCACATTATAGCTTTAGATTTCAAATTCCTCTTTATATCTGGCACCTTTGTTTTCATGTCAGTTGAGCTAGCTAGGTATTTAAACATTTTTTGTTATAATTTATTTCTCATTTCTAAACATTTGTATTAGGAGACATTCTGCATCACCTCACCTTTCCAGTTACCTGTTGCTACATAACAAGTCACCCCAAAACTTAGTGGCTAAAACATCATGGTTTGTTATTTTTCAAGGTTCTATAGTCTGGTCTTGGCTCAGCTGGGCAGTTTATCTGTTCCAGGTGGTCTCCATTGGGGTCAGAACATCCAAAATGGCCCTCAGTTCCAGAATCTTCCTCCCTGGGGCCTTTCTCCTTCTATAGTAGTGTTTGAGCTTCTTACAGGATGGTTGGGTTCCAAGAGCAAGCATTCTGAGAGTGTAAACATGGAAGTTACAGGGCCTCTTAAAATGTACCTAGGTAGCTGCCAAACTCAGCCTGCCATGTTTCTCTAGAACCAAAGGTTCAGATTCTTTAACCACCTTTCCATGACCTCAAATACCTGTTGAAAACTTATTTTTATATTGGCAAAGTGTTCTATTGATTTGCTGAGTCATTCCCCTATTGCCATTTATGATATTCCTGATTCTTTACAATTATAAATTACACAACACTAAAATATTCTTGCATCATATCTTGGAACTCTGTAATTCTAATTCAATTTCACTGTATTTCTTCCATTTCCTGAATGTGTGATACACAGAACTAAAAGTCCCTTCTTTCTTTTTAACTACCACATAACCTCTACAAATTCAGCTGTCTAAATATTTCTGTGGGAATTACTGAAGTTCCTCAGGTCATACTGTTCTCTGTGACAACTGTGTTCAGAAACTCTCTACTGTTTAGGGAGCAGTATGGTGTCATCAAATAACTGTCCTGGGAGTATCTGAACTTCCATTGATCATCCAAGTGACCCTGTGTAAGTCACTTCTCTTTCCTGGAATTGAGTTTCCTTAAACTAATATTGAACTTTAAGTTTTGACAACTTACTCATTTGGGTAAAGAGATTGATTCATGTTCATGGTCAAAGAAAATATTTTGACATTAACCAAGGAAAACATTGATCTGGATAATTTATTTAGATATTGATCACACAGGAAAATAATAGTGTCTGTAAGAAAAATTCTAGAAAGAAGTTTATAGTTTGTTGGCAATAAAAGGGCAAAAGTAAGGCAACACTGAGGAACCTGCATTTAAATTGTTCAGGCTTAGCCTCACTTCATTACTTTTTAATGGAAACTTCTTTACTGTATCATTTCTTCAACCTAACAGGATAATTTTAAAACATGAACAAGGTTTAAAAAAAGGAGAAATGTTTACAAGACCATATTTGTATGAGTTTTAATTTTTTTAGCAGTGGTATACTATACATGTATAGTTACTACATTTGTATGTATTACACAAATGCTATTATATTTAGTTTTAAATGATGTTCAAGACCATGATGGGAAGGACAGGTGCCTACTTTCATATATTCTTAAGCTTTATTCTACTGTGATGTTGGAACTCAAGTCTGGAGCAACATGGTCTTCTGGGTGAGTGTAGAGGCCCACCGAGAAGAGGCCAGGGAGTGCAGGAGGGTGCTAAGAGGCAATGGTGTGAACACAATTGTGTCTTACACTGAATGACCCACAATTCATCTATTTCATAGGGGTTTTTTTTCACAGTTACTATTTTCAGCTAGGAATCAGAATAGCGAGATTGACTTCTCTAATTCTTCTCACCAGCCCTCAAGATATGGAAAAGCGTTACAGACTACTCATCATTTTAGATAAATTTCACTCTCTGATGAGAGATTTAGAATGGTGGTTTGGAATAACTCCTAAACATGAACTGCTCTGGACTATGATTCTCTCTTTTTTTTTTAAATGTTTATTTATTTTTGAGACAGACACAGACAGAGCATGAATGGGGGAGGGTCAGAGAGAGAGGAAGACACAGAATCCAAAGCAGGCTCCAGGCTCTGAGCTGTCAACACGGAGCCCGATGCAGGGCTCGAACTCGTGAACCGTGAGATCGTGACCTAAGCCGAAGTTGGAGGCTCAACTGACTGAGCCACCCAGGTGCCCCAAGGACTATGATTTTCTTGGGGAGTTCCCCAAGGCTCATTCAACTCAACAAACCCCGTGTAGACATACAGGTCCACAGGTAGTGGTGTGACAAGATAGGACACAAGTCAGGCTTCTTTCTGCCCAAACACACTCAAGTGCCTTTCCACATTCTCCAGAGAGAGATATTTAGTGTTACGTTTAAAAACTATTATTTAGTGTTAGTTGTTAAAAACAACTCAGCAGGTAGCTTCTGGAAAAGCAACGCTTCAGAATCAGCTAGGGGTTGCTGAAATAACTTGATCCCTCTGGGAGGCCAGGAGGTTAGATGGATGGAAACATTTTTTTCTTATTGTCAAAACTCAGAAAAGCAGGGAACTGAATATTTGACTATGGTGTGGCTTATTTCCCTCAAAGCATGGTGAGTTTTAAGGGGTTATCCTTGCTCCTTCCACTATGTTATTTGGTGTAAAGATTTTTAAAGTATAGCCTGAGCCACACTGTGGGACTTGGCAGAACCAAGGGAAATCCAATATACCATTTACAAACACTTCCCATGGCTGGTTTAATCAATTGAAAATCCCACCACAGGGGCAACTTACCTATCAGTTAATCTTCTTGCTGACTCTCTGTTGGGTCATTTACACTGTCAACCTGACTATTCATTTCAACTGTAACCAGAAAGGAAAACAAAAAAGGTTAAATATTGATTAAACCCAAATCTTTTGAACACATTACAATGGTCTGTGAATCATTACATTCCTGATCTCGTATCTTGTACCTCTTTTCAGTTCCTTTTTCACTCATTCCAGATTTGGGTTTTTAGATTTGGGGGTTTTAGATTTTTACTGGCAGGGGCCAAGGAGGGCAGAATTGCCTCTTACTGAACTGTAGAAACTGAGCTGTCATTTTATACCAGATTTTTGGGTTGCCATTTTGGGTGTATTTATTACCATCCTGAGGTAAATTCAAAGGCCTTAATAGATGTCTAAGAAAATAAAAAGAAAACAAAGCAAAACAGATCATTGACATGCAGAGAGGTGAGCAGTTGTCTCTACAATGGCAATGTCAGTAGGCCTGTTTGGTTTGCTGTTTTCAAGTGTGAATTTCAAAACAGACCCTGTAAATTGGCCAGTGGGTGCAGCAGCAGTGGATACCATGCAACAGAAAAGCAGAACATCTGACCAGACCACACAGCAATGCTAAAATGTGTGCTTTTACATTACTGTGTGCATTGTTCTGCGAACATTTGCATAAAATCTGAATGCATAATCAAAGCCATTGTCCAGAAGTATTCCAGAGCAGGGAGGCATAGCAGTCGCTCTGGAAAATTTCAAGGGTGAGTAGGTTTAATTAGATGGATATTTTTAAAGCATCAAACCCCATATTATAAACGGAGAGACAATATACAAATGGACAGTGGCCAGACCGTATGTAACAATATAACTGACTAAAAACCTCTACAGCAACTAGCCTGAGCAATCCAACCACAGTCTCTGTAGCAATCAGCTTAGAATGGTCAGGACTTGACAGTGACTGCCAGCTCCACCATATTCTGGGCCAATATTCCAACGAAGGACCAAACAGGGAAAGCCAACCAATCACCCAGTTCTAGGTAGCCCAAATCCAGCTTCCCCATGCAACCACCTCCACTCAGAGGATGCTTGGAACCTTCTCTTTTGTTAACAATAAAGATTTTCCACTTCCCTGCCTGCCTTTGAGTCGACCAACACCAGTGATAACAGCCGACTATACTTAGCTGAATAAGTAACCTCTGTTTGTTCTCGTTCAGGTAGTCTTCATTTACTGGCACAATAAATCAACAATCCAAAGCTCTTTTTCTCAAACAGGAAAACTTGATTAAATTAAAGTAGTGGCAGATGCTGCTTTTCACACTCCAAGGAGGCATGAAAGAGGAAATGACATTGAAGGGCATACCACCCAACTCTTTCTTAAGGAGGAAGGTTTTAAAAGTGGGTCTCTGTTCCACCTGCAAACTATCCTGGGTCTCTCACGATGTGTGAGCTTACTCTAAACCCCAGGTATAAACTGGCCAGATGCAGCAATGCTACTGATATGAGGAGAATAATACATGTACTTTCTATCCTGGCTACAAAATTATTGTAAGGTTGCCCATCTTAGTGAGGTAGTGTGCCACATAAAATATAGGAGAACATTCTTTCTCTGTTTCTTCCTCCAACCCAAGGGTCACTGGTTCCAAAACCTATTAGCAAATGTTAATATAAAAAGCATCCCGTGATCAAATACGTTTGGGAAAAGCAATGTTAATACACCTCTTTACAGCTGAGCCTTCTGAGAGCCTGTAATATGCGTGGCGAATCTCTAAGTGAGGACTAAAGCTTAGTATTTCTCACATTTCTTTCCCTTTTATTCAATGAGCATTGTATGGGCCTGCTATTTTTCAGAACATGTTTTATAAAGAACTAGTAAAGAACCATGTCTATAATGTCACAACCAGGTTGTGGCAGGTTTCATTCAACTGAGCATGACTAACGTGGTAGTCTTTAATGGATCTGAAGTTGAAAAACATTCTCCTAGGTAATTCATACCTATGAGTGAAAAAAAAAACCCAGTTTATATGGAAGGGCTTATAATTAAGGGAGGAAATTCAGGTGATGAAAAGCTTATATTGGGTGTAATACCTAGTGTAGAAAACTGTATTTAAAACCACCAAGTAATTTCTACCAGTGGCTGAATTTTTCCCAAGGTCCTTATCAGCTCAAAGCAATTTGCTTTTTTCCTTTGGCTAAAAGAACCCAAATAGCAAGATATATATAAACGGTTGATCATCAACCAATTTTGGTTCTCCTAAGCTCTGTAGGCCAGTGGAATCAAATATTTATTAAATCATATATTCCCAAATAATTGTTTTTCTAATGCAAGTAATATTTCAAAGTGTTCCCAGCATCGTTGTACACAGGCAAGGATATATTAATATTCCTGAGGTTCAGAGTATTTAGATGCCTTCAAAATGAGATGTGAATAAAAAAATATTTTTTGTAAACTGATTTCTAAGGTGCTTTTAAAGATTTACTACGCTTTTGGCCAAGCCATCTGAAATAATACAGTGAGGTGAGGTGATGAAGGTCCAAGATAACCTTGGCCCAAACTCAAGCCGGGGCTCCCCTGAATCCCTGTAGAACAGGGATAACTTCGGAAAAGTACTCTTTATGGAAGTAAGGGATATTCCCATACAGTTCACCAGCTGTACTTCGTACAGTTCACCCTTGGAATTATCCACTATGGCTTCCGTATTATGGGCTATGATTAAACTGAGGCACATACTGTTCTAAAGCAGCTAGCATCAGTGTTTTATTTGTTTTTTTTTTAAGTCTCCCAATTTTATTAGTTCCTAGTAGAACATGGATTTTGAACTTTACCTTGTTCTAACTGAATATGTTGCTTCACAGAATAGATAGCTCCCTTAATCCTAGATTACACACAGAAAATGTGTCAGGTTTGTAGTTTGCATGCGCTCAAATAGCTCAGAACTTTACCATCAGGACTCGGAGAGTTTTCTGTGTAGCCAGAGCCTTCGTTTTGCACAGGAACTCTAGGTGTGTCCTCGTCTTGAGCTGAAAGAAAGAAGATAGTCCTCAATTAATAGAGAATTAGAACAGCCTGACTGCCAATTGTTCTGTCACCCTCCATTGCCCTCTTAAATTTAAAAATACTCCTGGGATTCAACTTCTTTTGCGGAAAAGGTTAAGGGAGGAAATAGTGGGTTGAGTTGCTTGAATTCTTTAGTGCTGTCATCTAAATTCTCTTTAATTTGTGAGATAATCGCATACATACATAACACAATTTCTCAAATTAAAAATCCGATCGCATGAAAACAGGGAAACTTGGTTTAATCAGAACAACCTACAATTTAAATTTAGGGAAATGTGTGTGTGTGTATGAATTTATACAGCTTAACCTTTGAAAAGGGGGGGAAAAACCTGTTTTGCCTTAGGCATGCCTGAAAGCTGAAAGATTCATTCTCTTGGCAGTGAGGTTTTTTCTTTTTTAACACAAAATGAATGACTTAGATGCTTTCCTAGGAGACATTCTCAGATGCTGCCATTTTGAAGTGCTGAGAATCAAGTCTTCAGTTAATTTTTGTTATGATTGATGCTATTTTGCACAGCTTCAGAGGGTGTGCATCCATTCAGCTGTGGCTGAAGCTATATAACATGCTTAAATATACTAGTAAGTGGCTTGTTTTTTCTTATTGTGAGAATTTGCCAGATAGTCCGAAGGACAAGAATATCTTATATCTTAGTTAAATGTCTATTATGTTTTCACAACTTGAAGACCAATAGCATTTAGAAATACAGATACAGATAAAGGTCTGGAAACCCATATTATGTAATACTTAAAAAATTTTTAACGTTTATTTATTATTGAGAGACAGAGAGAGACAGAACATGAGCATGGGAGGGGCAGAGAGAGGGGGAGACACAGAATCTGAAGCAGGCTCCAGGCTATCGTCACAGAGCCCCACGCGGGGCTCAAACTCACAAACCGCGAGATCATGACCTGAGCTGAAGTCGGATGCTTAACCAACTGAGCCACCCAGGTGCCGCTAAAATACTTTTTTAAATCAGAAGGTTGAATTCATTTTCATTACATGAGTACTTATTGAGCTCAGGGTATGTTAAATTTGGTGTGCCTGTTGGTGAGGATGAACCAAGGATGTTAAAGTTCCAGTTTATAGTCTCTTCAAAGGAAGGAATCTTCAAGGATAGAACCTGCGCTCTTGGTAATGATTTGCTGAAGCTGACAATCATGAAGTATGATTCAAAGGTGACCAATCTCTGAGCCTTGGTGGATGGGTGGTAGGTAGGTTAGTACTTGAAGACATACAAGACAAGCAGAGTGGGGGAAGGTGAAGAAAGCCATTTTAGATTTGAAGTCTGAAGTGCAGGGTCATATAAGGAGAGATGCCAAGCAAGCTTTTGCATCCAGTCCTGAGGAAGAGAACTGTGAATAGACATGTGGATATTTGGGAGATGTCAATGTAGAAGTAACATTCATGAAATGAAGGTAGATGAGAGGAGTCGGGAAAAGGATAACAGAACTAAAAAATGACTGATAGATCCCAAGCCTTCAATATGGAAGTAACTGTGCCCTTCACTTGTTTTCATTTGCTCCTGAGGATGAGGTCGGGAAAAGGAAAACAAAACTGGAACCTTCCAACTGGACTTCAAACCATATCATATCGTCTCTAACTCCACCAATTCTGGAAAGTGGGCCATTCTCAATTTCTCATCAACACATGCCTTTAGGCACAATTACAGAAGAAATCACTGATGGATCTCTCTAAGCCTGGGAGTAGGAAATCTTGGTTAATTATGCTTCAAAATAGAATAAGGAAAAAAATGACAACGTTTGACATTATATAAACATAATAAACTTTTGGCTGGAAAAAAATACCATAAGAAATGTTTAGAAGAAAAATATTATAAACTGAGGAAAATGTTTATACCTTTTACCTCAGACAAAGGGTTAATATCTTTAATACCTAAAGTCCTTCTAAAAATAGAGATTAAAAAGATCAAAAACTGGGTAGAAAATTGAGCAAGAAATTTAGCAGACAGTTCGTAGAAAAAAATAAAAATGGCCTGTAGTCATGTAAAAAGATGATTCACTTTGCTCATAATGAAAGAAATGCAAATTAAAATTACACTGAGAAAAGGATTTCAACCTAAGGTGAATTATCATGATGTAGACTAAACCTCCTACTAGCAACAGCTAGAGTCACTGGAGAAATTATTTAAGAAACTATTCACTCACTAGAGAGCCATCAATGCACCCCAAGCTTGAGGAGGTATAAAATCATGAGCCTGACATTCCACATGTACCAAGAAGTTGAACAGAGCCTCCAGATATCTTATGAGGCTTGGGGGAAGGGCAAAACTTGGAAATCAAGGCTAACCAAGGAAGAGGTACCTAGAAAAGTACCTCAAGTTTTCTTTGGGGTCACCTGAAGGGTTATATTCTGGGGACGAAGATAAACTTGATATAGACCAGCTCTTAAAAAAACTGAAATCCAGGGGCACCTGGGTGGCTCAGTCAGTTAAGTGTTGCACTCTTGGTTTTGGCTCAAGTCATGATCTCACAATTTGTTAGATTGAGCCCCACATTGGGCTCCACACTGACAGCATGGAGCCTGCTTGGTATTCTCTCTCTCTATGCCCTTTTCCCCTCAAAATAAATAAATAAACCTAAAAAAACCCCTGACATCCAACTTTTATTCAAGTCAATCCTGATTATATTGTAGTGCTCTATCCAATACTACTGGCCTGTCAGAAGCAAAAGTAAAAATAAATCCTTTCTGAAATGTTATAAAACCACTCAGTGCCTCAAGTTATCACTACAATTATTCACATAGTATCCAGCACTCAATGAAAAATTACCTGGCATTCCAGAAGCACAAGAACAAATCGCTGAAAACCAAGAGGATAGGACAACATATAGAGACATGTTAGAGATCTAGATACTGTAGACACAATTTTAAAATAGTGATTAATGTGTTTAAGAATTAGATACCTGGGGTGTTTAGGTGGCTCAGTTAGTTAAGTGTGTTACTCTTGATTTCAGCTCAGGTCATGGTCTCACAGCTCGTGAGATAGAACCCTCCATGGGCCCTGTGCTGACAGCATGGAGCCTACTTAGGATTCTCTCTCTTCTCTCTCTGCCTCTTTCCCCCACCTCTCAAAATAAGTAAACAGTTTTTAAAAAAGAATCAGATGCCAATGTGGACAACTTCCATGGCAAAGAAGTTTATCAGATAACTAGACACTATTTAACATGTCAGGTATAAATTCGAGAACTGAAAAATATACTATAATTGAAGTTATTAAATCAATGGGTGAGTCTGGTAGCCCTTAGACACAGCCAAAGAAGGGATTAGTAAACTGAAAGCTAGGTTAGAAGAAAATATAAAAAAATAAAGTACAGATGAAAAATACAGAAAAGAGTTAGTAGATATATGAGATAGGGTATATTCTATGTGTAATGTGGCAAAAGCAATATTTAAGGCTTGATGGCTAATTTCCCCAAATTAATAGAAGATATCAAACCACTGTTTTAAGAGTGCTATGATCTCCAAGCAGAATTAGTGCAAAGCAAATCTCACTCTGGCCAGTAAAACTGCTGAAAACCAAAATTAAAAAAATATAAAGTTATCTAGTGTATAAGGATCATTGACATCAAAATAGCAACAATAGGACTTACAAGATGACTTCTCAGAAAAAATAATGGAAGGCAGAAACAATGCAATGACATCTTCAAAGTGCTAAACAAAAGATCAGCAGTGCAAAATTCCAAGACCAAAAAAGGGTCTTTCAAATTTGAATTTGAAACAAAACAACTTCAGGGCAAAAAAAAACAGAACAAAACACCAGAATTTATTCCGGGACAAGAACAGTAGACCTACACTGAAGGAATAGTTTTCACCATACTCAAAAATCAATTCCAGGTAGATTTTAGAACTAAGTGTGAAAGGTAACTTGGAAAAATACCTTCACATCATTAGGCAAAAATTTCTTACACAGGAGAAATAAAGCAATAGCTATCAGGGAGAAGACTGGCAATCTGGAAAACACTTAAATTAGCATCATTAATTTATCAAAATACACCACTAAGAGAGTACAAAATAAGCCAGAGTGGAAGAAGATATTTGTGATATATATCACTGACTCCCATGCTGAATATAAAAAAGAAATAAATATGCAAAATAACAGAGAAAAGACAGGGAACCCAATAAACAATCAGCAAGACAACAAACAAATATGTCATAAGAGGATATCCTGTTAGTGACTTAATTTTTTGAGTGACTTTTACCAAATCTCAGCATTTAAAAGCCCTGACTTTTCACTATTTAAATGACTACAGAATGTTCTATCTCCTTGTGTAACTTATAAAATGTTATAACTCTCTGGGACACCGTCAGAACTAATAAACACATAACTTTATTGTTATTTTTTTATAAGAAATGATTACTATGAACGGGAAATTAATTGACCTGACACTAAACATTATGCCCCTGACTTTCCCCTTGGGGTTGTTGTTTGTAATGGAATCTAAAGATATCTGTGGCTGATTAGTCCATGAAGTCTCTTCCAAGGTCATTACTATCAATGATAATACCCCTGGGGATATTACTATGGAGAAACCCCTGTGGCATCATGGAGATCTTTTTATCTAATAAGTAGGATACTGGTCAGCCAAACAACGCTCAATGAAAATGAAGGAGCATACAAAACACTTTTGAGAACTGGGTGAGAGATGAAGGAAGAAGTTGAAGAAAGCAAAATCCCAAAGGCAAATAAAAAAATAGTAAACATTTTAGATGCTTGCCTTCTGTTTTGTCTTTTCAACCTTATTATTTTGTAATACAAAATATTCATGTGAGAAAAATCAGGTTATGTCACCATATCAGCATAGATTAGCATGAGATGCAAAGGCAGGTTTGAGATCCATGATACAGAAAGATGAAAACAGAAATCAAAGTTGTAGCTCTATATATTGCTGCATTCCAGGAGCAGAGGCAGGCATCATCTGCCAAATCTGCTTCCAAAGACACTAAAGGTATGTTTGACAGGCATTATTAAATGTTTTAATATCATGAACATGCACGATATGTGCATAAGGTAGGGATATATGACTGTGTGCAGTGAGTGGCATGCACGCACGCATGTGTGTGTGTGTGTGTGTGTGTGCGTGCATGCACATGCATGGTATATTTGGGAAGAGGGAGAGGCATGACAGACATTTGTTACTCTGACATGTGTGTGGTGTGGAACTGGTATTATTCTAACAGCTTCTACCCTGCTGGGCAATGCAACTGAGTGCCCCAGAGAAATGAGTCCATTTCATATAGAGGACAGAATGTGATCAAAACAAAAATTGCTTCTACAGCTTGTTTAT
Source organism: Lynx rufus (assembly GCF_022079265.1). Classification (NCBI taxonomy): domain Eukaryota; kingdom Metazoa; phylum Chordata; class Mammalia; order Carnivora; family Felidae; genus Lynx; species Lynx rufus. The sequence continues at coordinate 41,543,061 of NW_025814896.1, read as the reverse complement.
TCCAGTTTGCCTGTCCCTCCCCCCAGTTTGATTGCTACTGCTTGGAACATAAACAAGAGGTACATTTCAGCGCTCCCAGCAGGAGATGAAAGATGCTAAAATAGCAAATGTCTGGGACATTCAGTACCTTTTTTATTTTCAATCACAAGAGCAACTGTCCTCCTCAAAGCCTTGATTATGGTAACCTTTTGTAGGTCAGTTGTATTACATAAAAACTAATAAGTTAATCAGGTCTCATCATATAGAAAAGATACTGAGATACACACAGAATGCAGTTAACCAGATTTTTAATACATGAACATGGAGAGATGTTGGAGGATTCGCCAACATTTTCTTCTGAGATTTGTGTTGACAATAAACTCCATGCAACAAATAGAATGGCAAATAATTACTTCTCAGAGTATATGGTTGCATAAGTGTCAGGACAGCCATAGAGAGCAGGGCCTGTCTGGATATAAAGTGATATTGACCCAAACTAAGATGGTGTTCTTGAACCATCTTGGCAACTTTTGCCTTATCTATCTTTCAACTTTGCTGCTAATGCAGTGGATTAGATAATTATTCAGGAATGTTCACTTCCTATCTTCTACCATCATGGGAGTCTCTGGCACTGTCCCTTGACATTGGGCTTGGTGATGGAATTTGCTTTGGCCAATGGGCTATTAGCAGAGGTGAGTCAAACAGAGGCTTCAAACACATTTGTACAGTTGGAGCTTGGCCTCTTGTACTCCTGCTTTTTACCCCAAAAGGAATATGCTTTAGGGAACAGTAGATCCAAGGAGAGTAAGAACTGAGTTAAACTCATAACCTAATCAGTCCTTCTTAACCCAGACTAAATGTAGTTGATTCTCATATCCATGAGCAAAACAGAGCTGATTATTGTTCTAAGCCCATGAGATTGAAGATGGCCTGTTACACTGCATTATTATGGTGATAGCTACCACTCTTAATAATACATTTTTAATGGACTCAGTTCTGACATTGCTTCTTAAGTTTGTCCCATAGGGTTCATAGCTATAAAATCATGAGCTTGATTTGTGCCTTATTTATTTAACACATATTAATTCTTTAATCGATTTATTAATGGTAAAGAATTAATTTGTTAAATATATGTTCTTGTGGGGAGATTTCTGTACTGACTTTTTGTATGGTCTGCCTATTAGATCATCAATTGTTTTCCCTCATTTTAGGGATTAAAAAATATTTAATGTTTATTTTTGGGAGAGAGAGAGAGAGAGAGACAGTACAAGTGGGGGAGGGGCAGAGAGATAGAGGGAGACACAGAATCTGAAGTAGGCTCCAGGCTCTGAGCTGTCAGCACAGAGCCTGACATGGGGCTTGAACTCAAAAACCGTGGGATCATGACCTGAGCCAAAGTCAGATGCTCAACCGACTGAGCCACCTATACGACCCTTTTTTTAGGGAAGTTTCTCTTCTATATGTTGACTTCTAAATTCCAGGGACACCAAATGTTCCCACATAGAGCAATTTATTCCTTCTCTCTTCTATATATATCATTTTTTTCTCAAATTATTTTAGTTTTTGTGTTCTTTTTCACTGTGAAAATCTCAAGCCTTTTTTTTTTCTTTGTCAGTGATTTGGTCTTTGCTGTTCTTAACTGATTTATGTTGCTAATGGTTGAAAATGTGTCTCCTTCATTCTTACATTTCAGATCCTTATGCTGTTTTATCACCTTAACTTCAAGATCTTTAATGTTCTTTTGAAGTTCTTTTATAGCTATTGTAGGGAATTTTAATCGTTATCTGGAGTTATGTTTTCTTCCACAATAGCTTCTTCATCTGTGTTTTGCTGGTTTGCATGCTCACTGGTTTCCTTCCTTCCTCCTCTCTGTCCTGGCTTCTGAGTGCTTTCAGGTCGAGATGCGTGACAAGTATTCATTAGCGTGCTTCTTTCTCAAGGTATCTGTGGCCTACTTGTCCTCCAGGGAACTACCTAGAAGAGTGTTTTCTTTTGAAGATTTTCTTTAGGGGGAGTAAAGTAGCCAGAGCATTTACCACATTAGTTGTACTGGATTTCTCAGCAAGAAAGAGAAAGACAGACAGACAGTCTATCTTTGGGTTTCTCTATTCTCTTTTGCTGTTTTTGTTGTTGTTCTTGTTGTTGTTTGTTTTGGTCTCAGCCTCCCAATCCAGAGAATAAATAAACTCCACAGGAGTGCTATGCAGACTCCACTGGTAGAGTGAGACCTTTTTCATGGAGATTTCACTGGGGCTTCTCAAGCACCTCCTTCCCTGCTTCCTGCACCTCCAAAGATCTTGCCTTATTGATTTTCTCTTTTATTTTTTCCATTTGGTGAAATTCCTGGGTTTTGCTAGAGGTAATTAGTTCTAGGCATTTGTTATTGGTCTGCTTTTCCTCTCCCATTTTCCTCTCAGCAGGAGATAATTGAAATGGAGAATTACAGAGGGTTTTCCTGTCTCTTTGGGGAAGGGAGAAATAAAAGGTGCTCAGGGCTGACTAGGTAGTTTTGTGGAGATTTCCTGGGGCTTCTCCTCTCCCAGTTGAGGAGGTAAATGGTGTTTAGTAAGATCCCATTCAGGGTTATTTCTGAGCCTGGTAGATTTAGGGGGTAGACTGGGGCAACACCAGTCTCATGCTTTCAGCATTTCTGAAGATGTATCTTTTCTTTTGCTGGCTGCCAACCCATTCTTCTGTCTGATTACTGTTTTTGTTGATGTTCTATGCATGCTTGTTTTATTTATCTCCTTATCTCCCTGAATATTGTTATCTATGGGAAAAAGTAAGGTGTGAAATCTGACTTCACACCATCATCTTAAACCCAAGACCAGATGCACAGACTGCTTTGATTTGTGTGACTGTCACACACTTGAGCGACATGTGTCACATACTTGACCGTGTCAGTAGCTGGTTTTTGGAATATTTATCAAATGATAGTTCTGATTATAGACTTGATGTTATAGCCTGAAGGTTTTTGTCCCCTTTCCCCCCAAATTCGTATGTTGGAGTTCCAATCCCCAATGCAACTATATTTGGAGACAGGGCCTTTATGGAGCTAACTGAGGTTAAATGAGGTCATAAGGGTTTGGACATAATTTGATAAGACTGTGGCCTTATAAGAAGGCACAGGTCTGTGCCATGTGAGAATACGGTGAGAAGGACGCCATCTACAGGCCAGAAAGAGAGCTCCCATCAGAAACCAAATTCGCCAGCACCTTGAACTTGGACTTCCCAGCCTCTAGAACTCTAAGAAAACTAATTTCCATTATTTATCTATGGCACTTTGTTATGGTAGCCTGATCAGACTGATATATTTGATTTATATTTAGTTCATACTTCTTTGGGACAAAGGCATAATTGTAAACCATCTGTCCCCCACCCAATCTACTTTCTCCCCAAAACCTCAGTGTTTAAACTGCTACCTGACCACACGACCTCTCTTGATCACTTAGACAAATACTGTAGACACACACCCATGGCTCCCTCTCTGAAGTTAAATAATCAATTATTGAGCTGACAGGATCATGCAGGTGGAAAATTCACATGTTTCTACAAGACACCCTTTCCATGGCAACACCCTTCTTGTATTAATTGAGAATATTCTACCCTAATGAAAATCAGAAGCTGTCTTTAGTAGGAGATGAAAGGCAGTGGCAGTAGCTGGGGGCGGGCATGAGATCATAATGTCTACAAATTCTTATTTTATGTTTTACCAGATGATATGCCTCCATACCAGTCCTTTGAGAATGGTTTGGAAATGCATCATTGGTTATTGTCCAAATAACTTCTCTACAGAAAAAAAACAATATTTAGGAAGCAAAGCAAAAAAAAAAAGTCCACTAGATATTTCAGTGCCTATCATGGGCTGGGAGGCAAAATGAATGAGGCATATTGCTGTCTTCGTGGAGTTTACAACCTAGCTGAGAGACAGAGAGACAAAGAGAGAGAGTTAACTGCTCACAAGTTAAATGACATTACCAAGAACTGCAGAGGCACAAAGGAGAGAGTGATTCACCTTTTCTGAAGGGGGTAAAGACAAACCTTGGAGGGCAAGGAGATAGCATTTAAGCTGGAGCCGTATGTCTGAGTCCGTTTCAAATGTTTTGCACCCATGCTAAGCATTTGGATAGGTAGAAATATCTCCTGTCTGTAAAACATCTGAAAGACTCAGCTTTTCACGTCCTCAGCCAGACTACCCTGGGCCTGGTCCTTTTTACTCTTCCTCCATCTCCCCTGCTGGTTGTGCTGCTCCCACAAAATCTAAAAAGCAGTTCAAGTTCCTCTGTGCATTATCACAACCACCGAAGGCTTCCCAGGTGTTGTCACATTTGGCTTAACTGAGCTAGATGCTGATCACATTCCACGCGCCTCTGGCTTTTTCTTTCCCTTTTCCAGGCCCCAATTAGGCATCTAATTCTCATTCGGCCTCATTATGCATTCCCCACCCCCTCCAGGGCCTGGCAGGGATGGAGACTACAAGGAGGCCCTTCTCAGCTGGAGGCTGCCAGTGCTGGTCTCAGATCAGGGTCTTTCCAGCAGGAATAATACAGATTGGGTGTCTCTCAAACTCCCCCACACACCATCACACACCCTTTGTGGCTTTTGTTTCTCTACAGCAACCAGATAAATCTGCACACAGCAGGGTCCTAGTGAACACAGAGATATGTATTTTTTCCAGAGGAGTCTCTTGATTCCTTCACTCTAATAGGGTTTTAACTATGTAAGGAGCCACAGTGGGGCAACTTTGGGCTTTTCAATGGTGCTTTATGTGAAATCTTTCATAAGAAGGAACTTACTGCTGGCAATAACCAAAGCTGGATTCTCAGAAACTTCATTGTACATTTAAGGCTCCTGAAAGAAAGTGCCTCTGACTGTTTTGGTTGCAACCCTGCACGATTAAGTATATAGCTCTTTAGTCAAAGGATAATTTAATCCTATATATCCTTAATTATAGACTCCTTAATTATTTCCACTAGATTTTGCTCTTTTTGTATGTTGCATTTTCCGAAATAGCACAATTTATTCCGAACATTTAATAAGGCCTAGTGCAACACCTTTGTTTATGATCAAAGTACTAGAAATCTACACCCAGGAAGAAAGCTGCATCCAAGAAATAACTAGAAGATTTACAGAAGCACCAGAGGATGGTTATTAGAGGGCTCTGAACTGTAAGTAAGTGAGTTCAGCTCTGCTACAATAATTCCATTTCTGGTCTTGGCCCCTCAACACCAAGTCTTTTAGCTTTAGAAAAAAAAAAAAAGATACAAGTTTTCCTAGTAGGAAAAGTTTTCAAACACACCTGGTATTAAACTCAAACCCATTTTCTTTTCAGCTTTTCTTCAAAGCCCTGTCATAGATGCCCGGATCTTAACCTTGGAGCTTATTTGGATTTAACAATTTTGATGCCTTCTGAGAGTTTATCACCACCAGAGCAAACTCAAATACACACACACACACACACACACACACACCCTAAAAGACTGTCTAGGCCACATCCACTAAATATGTAACCAAATATGTAACTGCTATTAAACTCTGCCAGAAGCCTTTGACTAAAGGGAATTCAAAGTTACTTATGAGAAGTTGACGTTATATTTGCCAAATTCTTCTGTTTAAGGACTTTATTCCTTTTTTAGGTTGTACGTCTGTTATTTCTTGTTTTCTGAATGGGAATGCTTTCCTCCAGAAATAAAAAAGATCCTTGACCATATTCCAGTCCAACCAAACCCTTTCACAGATGTGGAGATGTGGACACTGGGCCTCGGGAAAGTGCACAGTTGGCCCAGCACCCCCTCCTTCCTCCACCGCACCCCAGGGATGAGGTTGGAACTAAAAGTTCTAACTCCACTCCTGGGCTGTTCTTAATACTTTACCCAACACTGGTGATAGTGGTGAGAAAGCTGAAATAGGACTGCAATTTGGGATGCTTGGGATGTCGTTCACATCCTGAGATGGCTTTGTTGGGGGAAGGTAGCACAAAATTATTCACAATGAAGAGAATAGGTCGCTGTCCGGTTCCAGGGACTTCTCTGTGGTCAGTGGCAGCAGGCTTGGTAGAAATGGTGGTGTGCCAAGGCTCGCCCCTCCCACAGGGTCTGCTATAGGGTCCTATAGCACAGACCATATTTCTCTGCCGGATATTTTCGAGTTGAAATTTGGTGGTTTGATTATCCTTTTCAAGATGGGCTCACTCCGTGTCTTCTTTAATCTGGAAAACCAAATTAACATCACTCTGGAACTCCTCCTACTGGGGTGAGAAGTACATGATGCCTTGGTTTGGAATCCAGGGAAAAGATTCCAAATGTGAGCAGCATAAGGTTTCATGGCTTCCTTGAGCCACCGGAGGATCTAGCGGTCCTGGGACTAAAGGGGGCGGTCAATCAACAGTGGTTGGGTATGTAATGATGTCATCCCCTGGGCTTCAGGAGTCTCCTTGGATTCATGCTGTAGCACCAGTCTCTTCAGGTTGACATCACTGGACTGCCCAGTCCTTTTCCTGAACCCCTGGATGCTCAGTTCCTTCACTGCCCTGGTGCTTTACAGCTTGACTGACTTGTGACTGCTGAATTTTGCTTTCATCTTGACTGATGATCTGGACTGAGGCATCCTGGTCTCTTCCGTAGTCAGGAATGTCTTGTTTGTTCCAGAATTTTGACAACCAAGAGATCCCTAGTCCTCTGGCTGCCTTTTTTGCCTCTTCTCTCAGACTCTCATAGGCAGTCCTTCTGTAGTTGTCAAGGTGACTTTATTCCTTGTGTGGGAACAGCACCTCCAGTGAGAGAATGGACGTGGAGGACACTGAATAATGGGCCTTGCACCCGCTTTATCTCTTGACATTTAATCTCTTGTTCTAAGAGACAATTCAGGAAATTCTTTCATAGCCGAAAAAGGAACATCCAGAATTTCCTTTTCAGGCAAAGAAATCTTAATTCATTTCTCTCTCTCTCTCTCTCTCTCTCTCTCTTTTTTTGTTCACATAATTTACCAAACTAGAGATCCTGCCACATAATCTCTGTAGCAAGATAAAAATTCACCTGTGAGAAGGAGGCAATCCAATTTTGATTTATTGATCTCAGACACAGTGCTTTTCTAAAAAATAACAGTGTATACTAGCCCATATGTGATTGTCAAATAAAAGCCTAAAGACCAGACTTTTTAAAGGGGAAAAAAATAAGAGCTTAATTTCTTTCAATTTACAGAATTATATACACATTTTTTGCCTGTAAATTTTTTTTTTGAAAGTCCAAAATAATGCAGCAAGAATCTGCATTATTACCCCCCTGCTCTGGGAAGATCTCTACTGAAAAGCTGCCCTCCAATTTCAGATTTCTGGTTTTGTTACATGTAACCCGGTTGCTATTTGGCTGATTTCAATAGAACATTGATTATTTGTGTGATTGTAAACCTTGGAGAAGGAAAGAAGACAGACAGGTTCTCATATACCAGTAAGTGTTTTCCATTACAAGGAAACCTGTATTAGAAGTGTGGTGATGGTGGTGGTGGTGGTGGTAGTGGTGGTGGTGTGTGTGTGTGTGTGTTGGGGGTAAGATGAGGGGTGCTACTTAAGGTTTTATTACACAGGAAAGAGGTTTTATCTATTTTGTGGCTAAATTGCTACTATTATATGTCATTGATCTGAGGACACCTTTTTTCCCCCCTACATTTTAACATCTGGGAAGTTGAGATGAATTGAATAATCAATGGCTCTACAATTGCTATTAACCTGGATTGAAGCCAAGTTCAGACAGAGGATTTACATTTGCTTGTTAGTCACTGGACAGCATTGCCAACCTGAGATCAGTTAAATTAAATTCCCTGCCTACAAGTTTCTATGGACCACACTGGGATATGAATTCAGGACACAAACCTGCAGGAATAGCACCAGTTTGTGGTGCAAGTTCTTAAGGGAGACTTTTTTTTAAAACCTACTTCCATCAATGCTGAAGGTAAGACACCCAAGTCTCCTGGCTTTTTGGAGCAGTTATTGTTGGTGCCTGGGCCATCACGCCTGGGCCACCTCTGAGTGGCAGCTGCAGTGGACACAGTAGCCCTGGGTACTTGGACAGTTTCCCCCATTGTGTGCCTGCATCTCTCTGCTTCTCCACTAGCAGTGCTCAGGTAGCTTGTTTGCTCTGAGCATAGGGTCGTCCAGGGGTCCTGTGCATATGGAAGTCCAAGAATCATTTGTTTATTAACCGTTCCTCATTAAAAAGTGCTGGGGACCTAACAAGCCCGGGGGTGACCAATGAAGGAAGGGAGCCATTGGATAATGCTCCAGCTTCCCTGTCCTTAGATGCCACGATTCTGTGATGTGTTCTACACAAGTCCTCAAAGAGCACTCCATGGGAATGAGCCCATTTTCTCACAGTAGTGATCTGCTCATGACCCATACTTCATTGGTTCCTTCCCTTCTGTCTCATTTCCCTTCTCCTTTGCCTGTGCTTCTAGAGACCATCTCTCAAATAAATTACTTACACCCAAGGTCTGCCTCAGCATCTGCTCTTTGGAGGGACACAAATTAAGGCACTGTCCCCTATTTCTCCTTGAACCTCCCCCAAGGGTATAGCTCTTTGTTGTCCTATATTGAATGCTCTAGGGATTTTTTTTTTTCCAACGTTTATTTATTTTTGGGACAGAGAGAGACAGAGCATGAACGGGGGAGGGGCAGAGAGAGAGGGAGACACAGAATCGGAAAAAGGCTCCAGGCTCTGAGCCATCAGCCCAGAGCCCAACGCGGGGCTCGAACTCACGGACCGCGAGATCGTGACCTGGCTGAAGTCGGACGCTTAACCGACTGCGCCACCCAGGCGCCCCTCTAGGGATTTTTTTTTTTAAAAATGATTTCTTCTTCTTCTTCTTCTTTTGTGATGTTTATTTGGTTTTGAGAGAGAGAGAGATTGAGACACAGAGAAGGAGTGCAAGTTGGGGAGGGGAAGAGAGAGAGGGAGAGAGAGAATTCAAAGCAGGCTCCACATTAACAGCAGCAAGCCCCATGCAGGGCTCGAACTTGCAAACAAACTGAACCGTGAGATCATGACCTGAGCTGAAGTTGGACACTTAACAGACTGAGCCACCCAGGTGGGCCAGGGGAGTTTTTTCTTATGCAGTTATAGCTAATGGAGGAGTAATTCAATTATAGATAATTGAAGGTATCCTAATTTCAATGACATGCTATTAATGAAAAATAAAACTGCAGGGATGACATTAACAGACTGAATACACAAAATGAGTCATTAGCTCATCCCCCCCTTCCCCAAATCAGTACAAAGTTGTAAACAGTTGTGAAATGTTCTGTCCACCCTGATCCAACTAGGCTTAGTTGGCACACACATGTGTCATGCTATGGGTCTCAGGTCTTATCATACAGTTCTTAAAATCATTATAGGAAATAATGGATCAAACAGTTTTATTCCAAGAGTGATATTACCCTTTGTAAAACTTGTATGTTTTTTTCAGATTTCTCATAGGTGACATAGAGGTTGATTAGCCAATGGCAGCCCCAGTGATTCACTTGAGTTTTTCAAAATGTGGTCCATGGACCATCTGCAGTAGACTCACTTAGATATTATTATAAAATGAAGATTTTTCTAGGCTTCTTATCAAATCTCTTGAATAGGAATCTATGGCTGGTGAAGCCTGGTAATCTGCATTCTAATTAGTTGTCCCCAGTTATTCCTGTGTACATGGAAGTTTGAGAATCATCTGCTTATTCGCTGCTTTTCAACAAAATTGCATCCTTAAGGTTCCTGGACCTCTACTAGAATGTGTGCTTAAGGTATTGACTAGTAGAAATTTTATTCATAGCATAACAGCTAGAGCAAATATTTTTTTTTTTTAAATTTATTTATTTATTTTTTTTTTTAATTTTTTTTTCAACGTTTATTTATTTTTGGGACAGAGAGAGACAGAGCATGAACGGGGGAGGGGCAGAGAGAGAGGGAGACACAGAATCGGAAACAGGCTCCAGGCTCTGAGCCATCAGCCCAGAGCCCGACGCGGGGCTCGAACTCATGGACCGCGAGATCGTGACCTGGCTGAAGTCGGACGCTTAGCTGACTGCGCCACCCAGGCGCCCCAGAGCAAATATTTTTTAAAAGATAATTGAAACATTGGGAATAGTATCATCTCAATAATATGTCCCTTTTTTAAAGTTTTACTTATTTATTTTGGGAGAGAGCATGAGTGAGGGAGGGACAGAGAGAGAAGGAGAGAGAATCTAAGCAGGTTCTGCACTATCACTGTGAAACCCTCTGTGGGGCTTAAACTCACAAACCTGGATATCATGACCTGAATTGAAACCAAGAGTTGGACACCTAACTGACTGAGCACCCCAATGCCCTGACAACATGTCCTTTTTATTTCTTTTAAGTTTATTTATTTATTTTGCACACATGCATGCACGAGCTGGGAAGGAGCAGAGAGAATCCTAAGCAGGCTCTGTGCTGTCACTGTGAGCCTGCTGCAGGGCTCGATCTCAGGAACCTGTGAAATCATGACCTGAGCCAAAATCAAGAGTCAGATGCTTAGGGGCACCTGGGTGGCTCAGTCGTTTACATGTCAAATTTCAACTAGGTCATGATCTCACAGTTTGTGGGTTTGAGCCCTTGTGTCGGCTCTGTGCTGACAGCTCAGCTTAGATTCTGTGTTTCCCTCTTTCTCTGCCCCTCCCCTGCTCACACTCTGTCTCCCTCTCTCTCAAAATAAACATAAAAATAATTAAAAAAAAGAGTAAGATGCTTAAGTGACTGAGCCACCCAGATGTCTCAACATGTCCTTTTTAAAAGATGACAATTTCCTAATTCCAGACAAAAATTCTGGAAAAGCACATCATTCATTCATTCATTCATTTAGCAAATTCTTATTCAACGTCTGTAATTTGTTAGGTTATATGAGTATAAGGATGACTAGAGCTCTATCCTAATGCAAAGGCAATGACAGTATAAAGGACTGTGGCATCATGGTTGAGAGCGTAGATTTGGAAGTGTGAATTTTGATTCTGCTACTTGCTGAATGATTCTGGGCATGTTCTTTAACCTCACTGAGACTCAGGTTTCTAATATGTAAAAGACCCAAAGTGACACCTACCTCAGAAACAGGTAATGTATACAGTGGAGCACTTAGTGGAGTGTTTGGCCCATGTTAAATAATTATGAAAAGCTATGATTTGAGTAATAATCAAATGCATGATCTATCAGGGCAGGAGAAGACACAGGCAGTAACAGAGAGTGGTTATGTATGCACTTGGATTCTGAAGCCAGAATTTGCAGGGTTTTAATCCCAGCTTTGCCACTTACTAGCAGGGGTGATGTCACCTCTCTGTGTCTCCTGTGCAACTCTGCTTCCTTTCATTGTCTTTCACATACCTTCCTTCTCAGGAGACCTTTTAACTACAACCACTTACCTCTCTACTTCACAGAGAATCCAAATGGCATGGCTGTTATTTAGGTATGTCTTTGTCAATGGGAGCAGGAGTCATGATTGATTACAGATTGAGGAGACAGTCATTAGGGAGAGAGAGATGGAAATAACTGATAAGACAAAGCCCACTAGAGAAGGGAATCATGAGATAATCGAGAGCATAGGCAACAACAGTTGCAGCAACAGTTCGTGTTGCTCATGTTCTTTACATGAGGAATTATCTGAACTTTTGGAGGCTAATATGACTTATTTTCATACCCTTGTGAAGGGTGTTGCTATATATTTTTAAGAGAACATCCTCTGAGTTTATCATTTTCAGTTAAAAATTAGTCCATCAGAATGAGTCATGGCAGAAGCATTGACAGGAACAGGGGACTGATTCATCCAACAATTAAGCTCCTGAGAGAGCTTTGTGTCCTACCAGCACCAAGTTTTATTTTCTCTGTTTTCTAAACAATGTAATTTGATTATACTTCACATGCTGGGCTTCTTTATTTTCTTATTCTTTTTTTTTTTTTTTTTGTAAATTACATATGTAAAATCACATGGAAGGAAGAAAGATATGCAGACTTGGTCTATGAAAAACATGGATTAACTGTGAATGATTTTCTGGTGATGCAGATAGATTTCTTTCACCCCAGTCCCACTTGTATATAGGCCTCTCATATTCAGAGGTGAAAGTCTTGGCTGTAGTTTTTTTGGTGCCGTACTTAATTAAGAAAGAGTGAACATATTGGACTTAATAACAAATTCTGGCCAAAGTGTGGTACAATCCACATTCTCATCTATAAGCACCCACTGAGCATCTATTAAGCCACTTTGAATTAATTACTTAGCAGACATTCATTAAGTATCTATCACATGCCAGCTCTTTATGAGCAACAAGAAAGCAATACTTATAAGATATAGTCTCTGTCCTCCAGAGACTTAAGTGATTGAAATCCCAAGTGATAAGAATTATTCTGGGTTAGTAGAGGGCATCTTACCCAGTCTTGAGAGAGAGATAGGAAGTGGTTTCAGGGAGATGTTTCTGGACTAAGTTACATTCCAACTGAGCCTTGAAGGTTGAATGGGAGTGTCCAGGAAGAAAGGAGCTTGAGAATAGTCTCAGGTACAAAGGCTCAGACAAGAGGGTGTGGGGCCAGTGAAAGGACTAGCCGGTTGTCACTGCCACAGTTCAAGATAGTTGATATTTAGAGTTCAAGGGAGGTGGCCAGAGAGGCAATAGGAACCAGTCTTTGGAAGACTAAGAAGTGTTATTCAGAAGGTCTATGAGACCCATGGAGGTTGTAGTCAGGGGGTGGCCTAACAGATTTGCCTTTTAGGAAGATTAGTCTGACTACTGAGCAAAGAATGAATTTAAGTAATGGGGGAGGGACTGGAATTGGGAAGAACAGTGAGGAGGGAGTAGTCTTTCTGAGCACAGAGCTGAACGATATACCCTGTCCCCGCTTCTGAAATAGTAGGCAGAGCCTCATGATTGAGTCACAGCCAATGGACTGTGGGCTGAAGCAACACGTGCTACTTCTGGGACTGGCGCCTACATACCCTCCTTGTGTGATCGTCCACACCTCAGCCCTCATCCACCAGGCCTTGGCAGCAACACTCAAACTTGAGAACCACCTGGACAGCTTGTGAAGTACATATTTCTAAATCATAGTCAGAGCATCTAATTCAGCTGGTCCGTGATAGGGCCCAAGGATCTGCATTTCTAGCTAGTTACTAAGTGATGGTAATGCTGCTGAGCCAGGAATCACATTTTGAACACTGAGACCCTACAAAATGTAGCATTGCAAGATGTATAGGAAGGAATTATCCTGGGTTCCTGAATGACTGTGTGGAGTAGGCATCTCCCTCCTCAGAACAACTTTGGAGTGTGTGAGCTGAGTAAGAAATATACTTTTCTCCGGTAAGTCATTGAGATCATGAGGTTGTTTTCTGCAGTCAGCCTACTCAAATTAATACAGGAGTCACTTCTAGAAGGGACATATTAGAAAAAGTTACAATGTGTGTGATTGCCAGTACTGGGTCTATCTGTCACAGTGATCAGTTTTATAACTGCATGGAATGCAAGTGTTGTTTCAAGGCTCAGCTTACCTTCCTCATCTTGTCACCCAACCTCAGCCCAGGATGTGCTCTTCCCTTTCACAGTGAACTTACTATGATCACCCATTTGACTTTTCCCACACTAGACCATGGGCTCTAGAGAGCCACAAATTCTACTTAAAATCCTCACAGTATCTGAAGCTTCACACGAAATAAGGTTAAGTCATCTTGATGATGTGTCAGTAGGCACTCAAGTGCCCACTGACTGTAAGTTAAGGGAGGTGTACATCATACTGTCTTCTCCTGTAGTCCTTTGCACATGGTGCTCCTTCCCTCTGCAACATCTGCCTACCTCTACTCAAAGCAGCTATTTTCACTCAGCTTAAACATCACTTTCACCAGCATGGCTACTCAGATGGAATTGTGACTAGTTATCCCTCCTATGCCCGTTTTCTTCCCTCTACAATTGATAAAATATGTATCATACTATTTTGTAACCATTATTCTAAGTAAGCTTGTTCTTTTTAAACTTGTTTTGAATTTTGGTTCTCTTTTCAGCCCTATCATTTTTTTTTTTTTGCTCTATTTACATTTCTGTAAAAACCATATTTATATTTAATTCAATGATTATCCAACTAGTCCAGTGTCCTATTCCTATGAATCATTCAAATAGTTAATGAATGTTGTCCAAACATTGCCTGGCCCTTGGAATGTGCTTAGCCATCTTAGAAAATGATTTATTGTTTTACTGAAGCCATAAAAGTGGATAAAGTATCTAAGCAATTCTTTTTAAGTAAAAAGGAATAAAGTACTTTTTTAAGTAAAAAGGAATCGATGCTGTCCACAATGAAGAAATAGAATAATCTGGACATAATGTTGGAGGAAAAGTAGGTATGCATGCATCATGCTTGAAAGTCATGGGCAAGTCATGGGATAAATGCTGCATATCAGGCAGGCAGAGTCAACACTGGTAGGAGGTCACTAAATGTGAAGTGTAGAAAGCCCTAGTTTGGTATCCAAATTTGCAGTCCAATGTTACCAGAGCTGAGATCTGAAGCATGAGTAGAAGAGAGGGACTATATTGTGAAATAACAGTGATGGTATGTTATGCAGATAAGACCTAATTATGAAGGAAAATATAGCCACCGGGTGAGGGAGGGGAAACAGTAGCAACCATTAGTTTTCTAAGACAGGGAAAAGCTGTATATATTTGAAGGCCAAAGGAAAGAAACAAGTAGAAAGAAATATAAACATGATGCTGGGAATTGGAAATAATTGAGGAGACAAGGTGTCGTTTGACAAAAAAGAAAAAGATTCAGAGGCAATGTTAAGGTTAATTTTTAGAAAGGAGAAATGTAGCTGTTATGTCAAGATAGAAGAAAATAAGGAGGGATGTGTTTGGGTCAAAGATAATTTGGGTGGAGAAGATATGAGGTTAGGGGATTCTTCCTTTAATGACTTTGATTTTTTTCAACAAAGTGGGAGATAGGACCATCTGTGAGGAGATAGGGCTGGAAGACAGAGAAGAAGAGGAAGGAGAAGGAGGAGAAGCAGAAGCAGAAGCAGAAGGGGAAGGGAGAAGGAGAAAGGGGAATGGAAAGAGAAGGGGAAGGAGAGGAGGAGAAGGTGGGGGAAGAGAAGGATGGATAAAGTTTAGCTACTGTAAGAAGTGTGCTTGGGTAATCAAAAAAGATGGCTTATTCACAGGAGCCATTAAATGTAGCACATCAATAATATTATTTTTTAGACTAGAAAAAAAAAAGGACCATGTAAATTTATAGCACCAGAAGCTTGGCATTGCTCTGAAATGAGTACCTGAATTGATGATCTCACTGTTGTATTTCTTCTCCCTCTGAAAGCTAATTCTAGGCACTTAATTTTTCGATGTCTTAACTCTTTTGTGTACTCTTCTTCATATGGCTTCCCTTGGCCATCTAATAATATTCACTTTTTAATATTTTACGGTCTGTAATTCATTTTCTGTATTCTCAAGTGAATATTCATATTCTCCAGTGAAATGAGCTTGGTGAAGATGCTGAATGGCCTTTATGCTGCTTTGTGTTAGTTTGGCAGACATCTATGGGGTACCACTAGGTGCCAGGAGCTGTGGGAAATGGCGAGGAAGCGACTATGAATTAAGCATTGTACTTGTCCCAGAGGTTGTCACAGTATTTGTGGGAGACAGACTCACAAATATACAATTTCAGCACCACGTGGCTGTTGCTGAATTGAAGGCACAGATCATATGATCTTGAGCAGCTAGATTAAGGACATTTATTCATCCTGCAAATATTTTGTAAGTGTGCTCCATGTATCATATAATGTGAACCCCAGGCAATATACAGTGGTGGAAATAACAGGTAAAGTCTTTGCTCTCTGGATATATGTTTGACGGAAATAAAAGAATGTGGTGTGATAGAGACATAGTGAAAGAGAGTTATTTAGTTTGAGTGTTTGGGGAAGATCTCACCAAGAAAGGACCTTCAAAATGAGACCTGAGTGAGAAGTCAGCCATGCAGATGCAGGAACAGGTGTTTCCCTGAAGAAACACATCCAGATAAAAGGCCCAAAGGCTCAGGTATGCTTGGCCTGTTCAAGGAGCTGAAAGGAAGCCAGTATAGCTGGAGAGTAGTGAGGGAGAGAGATAAAGGAAACAGATGCTGTCAGAGAAACTGACAAGCACAAAGAGTTTGAATTTTATTCTAATGCAAGGATTCAGTTCCTAAGAAGGATTATCTTTGTTCTGCAAAGGCCATAGGGTGCTGCAGTATATTCTTTACACCACCACCAAAAAATGATGGGTAGTGAGTATAGCTCATTTGATCATTCAATAATTGTAAATTGTGCACCAGCCTAGTGTCAGACACTTTCCTAGGTGCTGAAGATTTAGCAGCTACAAAGTAGAAAATGTCCTTGTAGTCACCGTCTTATAAATGAATGTGTGTGTGGGTGAACATTTCAGGTATAGGAGCAGTAAGTGCAAAGGCCCTGAAGCAAGAGGATACTTAAAACATTTGAAGAAAAACAGACATGAATCAATAAAGAGAAATTTGCATCAGAGGAAAAAAAACAGGGCAGGCTGGCGGTACAGTGGGTCAAGATTACATGGGTCACTATATGGATGTCAGGTGATATTGGGTATCACTGGGAGATTTTGAGGAGAAGTGGGAGATTATATTCTTACTTCATAAAAGCATCACTTTGGCAGTGGTGATACAGTAAACTGTAAGGAGCCCAAGATGAAGACAGGGAACCAAGTAGGTGATGGGTAGTTGATGCAGAGATAAATTTGACTGGGGAGAAGGTGGAGGAAATGAGAGTTGTGACCATATCTGGGTATATTTTGAAAACATAGGGTTTGGTGATGAATTGGGCTTGGACTTGGGAATAAAGAGACACATCAAAGATAACCAAAATTCTGGATGTGATCACCATGAACAAGTACCATTTGCTCAGATGAGGAAGACTGTAAGAATTACAGATGGGGAGCAGATATTAAAAGCTCAGTTTTGGAAAGGTTGAGTTGGAGCTGTTAATGAGAAATCCAAGTAGAAAGGTTTAGTAGATGAATCCTGAGCTCATGGGAAATATTGGGAACTAAGGTATGATTTGGGAGTCAGCAACTAGCTGTGATTAATTTATTGAGGGGCGCCTGGGTGGCGCAGTCGGTTAAGCGTCCGACTTCAGCCAGGTCACGATCTCACGGTCCGTGAGTTCGAGCCCCGCGTCGGGCTCTGGGCTGACGGCTCGGAGCCTGGAGCCTGTTTCCGATTCTGTGTCTCCCTCTCTCTCTGCCCCTCCCCCGTTCATGCTCTGTCTCCCTCTGTCCCAAAAATAAAATAAACGTTGAAAAAAAAAATTATTGAGGTAGGGAACCAACTTATTGTTACTTTGAATCAAATCAAGTAACCTAATAATGCCCAACTTATGAGGGAAAGGAGAAAGGTGGAGGCAAGAAGGCCACTGGTTGAGAGGGAAACCTCTAAAAAAAGATCCAAGAGACCAATTTTTCAGTCCTGATTGTCCATGAACTCTCTATATGACAATGGAAAAGTCATCTGACCTCACTTTCTTAATTTGTATAACAAATGGTAAAATAGAATAATCTCTAAGTTTTCTGCCACCTCTAAATTTAAGATGAAAAAAAAAAACAAACCAAGAGTCATAATATATAAAGGACTCTAATAAACTAGTAAGGATAAAAGAATATTCTGTTAGAAATATGGACAAAAGATACACAATTCTTTACAGAAAAAAATTGCAATAAATAACCAAAAATTCAAAAGTATAACCAAACAACTGAATGCAATTTGCCCTCAAATAGTATGACTAAATTATAAGAAAAACTAACTATATAATAGGCATAATAACAATAAAATATATTTAAAAAAGAAAAAGAAAACTAAAAGTGCATATAAATAAAAATTTTTAAATGCTGTGGAGGATTCATAACAGAGGCTACTTTGGTGACAAAGACACATCGTAAGGTAGCCAAAACAGCTTACTTCCAATAAAAGTACTCATTGTAGAATAAGACAAAGTAATTATAAGATTTGTATGGAAAAACAAACATTCAACATTTATTTTCTATCCAGGAAAATTCTCTAAATGAGCTCATTCAACATAGGTTTTTGTTTTTGTTTTTGGCTTGAAAGTGGGTGAACAGAGCTGTAACATAAGTAAAGACTGAGTTAGTTGAATTAAGACTGGGTTAGTTCATTAATAAGCAATTGGATGTGGAGTCTCCTCCAACTTCCCAGGTCACCACTGTTTTTTATTTTCTATAGAGATAACAAAAGAGGAAAATTCTGTGTGGACACCATTAATATTAAACTTGGGATTTTCCTTCAAGAAAGAGCGCTGTAGTGTTTCCACTTGATGTATACTTAACATGTGGTATTTCAATTGCATTTAAATTGGCTGCTTATTTTTAGTGGTTAAACCATCAGTAAGGAACTTTGTGACAAAATGGTTGAGTAGAAACAAAGGACCAGGTTTCTAAAAATACAAACAAGTTCTTCCTTCTTAGTCTTCAAGACCCAACAACATACAGATATAAGGTAAGAACCATAACAAAACAATGACAAAACAAACAAACAAATAAACAAAAAACCATCCCCTTTGTGAGATTGAAGAAATACTGCTACCATACTAAAAATCAGGACACTCTGAAGAGTGAGTGATGCCTAGCAGCAAAAAAATCACTGCCATTGGGATGTAGTCCTTTTTTCCTGCCACTTTTGCCTCTCTCTCAACTTTCTATCGGCCAAGGATGAGGTTTAATGGATTACAGAGCACTCTAACCCTAACACACACAGGTGTATAAGTCAAGAAGCTCCAAAGGTGACCATGGATACCTTGGGAGGAAAGGGCAGGGCTCTTGCCTGGCCTAAGGGAGACCTGTCCCATAAGAAGGTCAAGTGTATTGAACACTACAACAGATGTTTAGGCTAGAGAAAATGACCAGGGATAGAAAAGGGACATGGCCCAGGGGTATTAAATCTGCTATCCTGTTATTTTTCTTGGCTTCTGTTGAACCCAGATGGTGATCAGGGTTTCCCCCAGCACACAGACTCTGTGTGTGAACAGAAGGCTTGTTACTTTGCAAATGAGGGAAATGGGAAAATCTGACCTAGTTATCCGCAAACTCACACAGAACTTCTCCTTTGTGATGACCTCTCTTCCCATTCAGGGAACATGCAGTAGAATCTAATGCCATCTTCTTCCTCAGCATAAGGTGTCATTTATTGAGAATTTTTTTCTGACTAGAAGGTATATGCATCAAACCTTTCTAACAGTAGTGAACATCTGATATCTTTTATGGATGAGAAACTTAGGTGTGCAAAATTTAGGAAACTTGCTCATGATCATCCAGCCAAAAAGTGATAGAGCTGGACTTTTAATCCCATCTCTCTGAAGACAAGGTTTGTTGCTGACCTGCTTAAAAGGCAGACCCAGGGGCGCCTGGGTGGCGCAGTCGGTTAAGCGTCCGACTTCAGCCAGGTCACGATCTCGCGGTCCGTGAGTTCGAGCCCCGCGTCAGGCTCTGGGCTGATGGCTCGGAGCCTGGAGCCTGTTTCCGATTCTGTGTCTCCCTCTCTCTCTGCCCCTCCCCCGTTCATGCTCTGTCTCTCTCTGTCCCAAAAATAAGTAAAAAAAAAAAAAAAAAAAAAAAAAGTTGGAAAAAAAAAAGGCAGACCCATATTTTAAACCTCAACAGAGGTGGTAGAGAAAATTTGAAGAAAGCCCAGAGACAAACATTAACAGTTCTCATCCTAGAAGAAAGCTTTGACATGCAGTGTTAAGGTCAGAAGGGGATTTAGAACTTGAGTCAGGAGATGCCCTCATTTTGTAGATCCTCCAGAAGTTAAGTGATGTAGTTGAGGATGTAGAACCAGCTGGAGACAGGTACAGCCAGGATGAGATATCACAGTTCCTCTAATTCAATTCAGTGCTCTATGAACCTATGGTCTATCTCAACAGATATTTCTCTAAACATCTGAAGGCACGTGACACATAGACCAAAAATATCCACTAAAACTTTCTTGCACCAATAGAATGTCATCACTTAGAGTTACGTTCAGAAGAATCTGCAAGGTGGTGAACCGGAATGCCACACTGTGGATTCTTCCTAAATGTTACTTTCCCTATATCTTCCCTGGGAGTGCACACGATTTAAAAGACTATAAATGTAGTAACATCGATGCAGGCAATTTGCTAACTGAAACTTAAGGACATGGTCATG
The DNA here is from genome assembly GCF_022079265.1 of Lynx rufus. Lineage (NCBI taxonomy): Eukaryota > Metazoa > Chordata > Mammalia > Carnivora > Felidae > Lynx > Lynx rufus. Next base: position 41,522,873 of record NW_025814896.1, on the reverse strand, counting down.
GAGAATCAGAGCACCACCACCTAGGCATGAAACACTGCTGTGGGCAAAGGCTCGGGCTCTAGCATTCTGCATTTGTCAGTGGTGGGCTGCAGTTGCCATCAACAAAACGACCTTGACTGGGGATATTCTCCCAAACCATCCCTTGATATGCACCACAGTATGGGATCCCAATTTCATTATTTTTTTTTAATCTGTAATTTCTGTTACATGTATGTACAAAGGAAAACTTCAGAAATACAGAACTCTTGTTTATCCCAGACCCACCTGTAAGAGACAACCTTTATAATTTGTTTTAGTTCTCTGGGTGGTCACCTTACCTTTAAATAACATGGAATTGAGCTGCCATTTTTATTTATCTTTCCTAGACAATAGCTATTCAGTCTTGCAATGACCAATGGTGATATACTGCATATGCTACCCTCTCTCTTCCTAGATTTTGATCTAGGAAGAATATACTGGAGCTAAACATTTAGATCTCTTTTCTAGATTTTCTATGGGTTACCTTTGACATCTTTTACTTAAGCACCTGAAGTGTACAAGTTCTCCAACCTTCCCTTCTAGTTTTCCTTACTCCCTTTATTCTTCCCATCTTCCATCACAAATTTGCTCTTTCATGGTCAAGAAAAACATTTATATTCTGTCTATAAACATGATAAACCAAAGTGATTTATTATAAATGTTAGAACTTAGAAATACCATTTTTATGATAAAGGCTATAATGAGATAATATATTGAACATATTACTCTGATTATGCTTTATTCCTCTTTCCTACATATCACATTTTCTAGCAGCCAATGGCATTTTAGCCACCAGAAAATGGGAAGGCCGGTGCCACCTCAAAAAGGAGGGAGAATGTAGAGCAGGGTTTCTCAACTTTGGGTACACCTTGGAATCACCTGTGGAGCTTTAAAAATACCAATGCCTGGCTGCCATTCCAAGATCATCGAATATAACTGATCTACCTTATGGTATGGGAGTTGGGCTTTTTGAAAGCTCCCCAGGTAATTCTCATTTACAGTTGAAGTTGAGAAGAAGTACTAGTCAGAAAGGAAAAGTAAAGTCTAGCCCTTATGACACTTCCTTTCAAAGGTGGGATAAAGGCCAAAGACCCAGAGGGAGGACGCACATAGGTAGGTTGAGGGGAAGCCAAAATCTGAAGAGGGGCTTTTGCTCCACTTCTTATTTGGTATTAAGAGCATACGTCCTAGGAGGATCTCCCCCTCCACCTTTCTGCTTAAACTGAGAAAAGGGGGTGTCTCAGTGAGGTTACATTTAGATCCCCAGAATCTCTTCATGCTTTGCTGTCATCAGAAGTCCCCACGTGTCCTCTAGGTAGGGTACCCAGAATGCAGCTGGTGATGCTGACCACAGTGGGGAACATGCAACCCTCTTCCATGAGAAGCTGAGCAGGCCACTTAGGGCACATTTACAAGGGGCACTGATGGTGGTCAAATCCTCCAGAGTTGTGAAATGTGGGGCCTTCAGCCTTTCAGTAGCTGAAAAGTACAAGACGAACCACCAGGGGGTGGGAAAAGGCTAGGAGTCACACTCACACTGAAGGGCCAGTTGAGGTCAAGGGGTGGTGTCATCAGAGAATCACCAAGCCTGGACTGGACTAGAGAGAACAGACCATAGATTTTGGTGTTAGGTAAGAGGAGGTGGTGCTCAGTCATGAAGTAGCAAAGACGCATTACCTGAAAAGCCAGAGGACAGCAAAAGGGGAGAAAACAGGAAACACTGAGAACATACATACAAGGGATTAAATTCCCAAAGATACTTTAAATTGTTGGATAAAATGTGATTTGCTTTGTTACACAATAGGATAGAATTTTAAGGATTATTGTGTCTACCTAATGTATCTAATCTATCTAATGTATGTATCTAATGTATTATCTATTGTATGTGTTGATTATCATACCTATCCTTTTGGGTTTATGAATTAGAAGTATAAATTGTTGGCCATTTTACAAAGTGATGTGAATATTATTTCCAGGTAGGTCAAGGAGCATACTACAGTCATAGATTTTTACCACAGAACCAATGGTATGGCACTACAGTCACTCAGAGGGAATGTTTGTAGCATCAAACATTATAGTTTCCATCATTTTAGAGCAAATTTTGTTGTTACGGTATTTTGTTTCTCTACTGGCTTGAATCTAAAATTTTTTTAAGGGGCGCCTGGGTGGCTCGGTCGGTTAAGCGTCAGACTTGGGCTCAGGTCATGATCTCATGGCTTGTGAGTTCGAGCCCCGTGTCGGGCTCTGTGCTGACAGCTCAGAGCCTGGAGCCTGTTTCAGATTCTGTGTCTCCCTCTCCCTCTGCCCCTCCCCTGTTCATGCTCTGTCTCTCTCTGTCTCAAAAATAAATAAACGTTAAAAAAAATAAAAAAAAATAAAATTTTTTTAATGTTTATTTTTGAGAGAGATAGAGACAGAGACAGAGCACAAAGGGGAGGGGCAGAGAAAGAGGGAGGCGCAAAATCCAAAGTGGGCTCCAGGCTCTAAGCTGGCAGCACAGAACCCAATGCAGGGCTCAAACCCACAAACTGTGAGATCATGACCTGAGCCAAAGTCAGACACTCAACTGACTGAGCCACCCAGGCTCCCCTCTACTGGGTTGAATCTAATGTTTACTGGATCTCTTGTTTTCTTCTACTTTGGTTTTTTTCCTCATTTTGTTGGTGTGCTTTCTCAAGAAAGAATATACTTAGAGGTAAACATTTTGAGGCTTTGTATATCTTAAAATATATTTATTCCAGCTATACCCTTATTAGAAAGGTATTCAATATCACTTTTTCCCCAGAACTTTGCAGGCTGTGTTCTATTGACTTCTAATATTGAGTTATGATAAAAAAGAATCTTCCTGGAGATTTAATTCTGTTGCTTGTTTGCTAGTTTTCCAATTTGAAATTTCATGATGATGCATTTTCTCTGTGAGCCCATTTTTGTTCTTATAGTTGATACTCCCTGAGCTCTTTTCATCACATAATTTAGTTCTGGGACCTTTCCTTCAATTTGCTTTGATAATTAGACCTCAACTTTTCTCTCATATTTTCCATTTCTTGGCCTTTTTAGTCAACTTTATCTTTCAGCTCATATATCGATTTTATTTTTAATTTTGGCAATTTCATTTTACATTTTAAACACTCCTTACATTTACATTTAAACGCTCCTTACTCCTAATTGTTGCCTTTTTCTCATTGTTGCAACCTCTTACTTTGAAGATTTTTTTCCTTCAAGAGATTATAAATTATTGTGATTTTTTTGTTTGTTTCTTGTGATAGTTCTTTTCAAAATTACTATCCTGAATTATCTGTTTCTTTTACCTGTGTTTTCCAGTCTTTTTCTTACTCTTCTGCATTTACAGTGCTGGATTTCCTATTATGTTTGAGGACTCAAGGTTGCCATTCACATTCATGAAAGAAGCAGGGTGATAGTGGGTTCCTCTGATAAGGGCATTGGTCTCTCTCCCTCGCCCACCTCCCATAATGAAGAATCATGATGAAAATGAGTGGTATGTGTTGATGGACAGGTTCTACCTTAGGGCAGGATGACAAGGAGACAGATGTCAGGCCCCCAATTGCTAGAATGAGGGGACATTAATCAGGAATGGTAGCATCCACACAACCCTAATTCTCATTTCATTTTCCTGATTTCTTTAGAACTGAGCTCCCTGCTCCCTTAGGTACCATGGTAAGGAGGTTGACTGCTCTGGTTATTCCAAAGAGATATAGTTAACCACCTGTATCTGGCTCTTCTTTGTCTTGAACTCCATGTTGCCTACTGACCATATGTCCTAGTATCACCTTTTACTTCTAAAAGTGTCCTACAATAAATTATCTGGTTACTCTACTGCTGACTACCAACCCTGAGGTTCTAAAATGGAAGATCTACTTCCTTCTGTACTGTGGCACTTCCTCTTATAGTGTATTTTAGACCCCGTGTCATCTCCAACACATTTCCTTTTGATTTCTAATATTTGCAAATTTACTGTAATCCATTGTCCATCTCCTGATTTCTTCAGTGTTGGGGTTTACTACAACTTTGTGTTTTTTTTTATACTGTTATCCCAGTGGGGTGTTTTGGAGGGATGGGAATGAACATGTATGTTCACCTTGAAATCTTGAACTGATAAGCTGTTCAGTTTTAAACTAAACTGAAATTATGAGTTTGAAGCCCCAGTTTCTGTTTAACATTGCAATATTTAGGACATTACTTTCTGAAATACATCACCCAATAAGCATACTATCTACCAATGGTCTAAGATTACTGACATCTATCATCACCAGAGATGGGTGGAACACAGAAGCCAGCAAACTGAGTTTAATGTTTATGTAAAATGTGAGCTTCTTAGGGCAACTTGAGTTTAAGGAAACAATAGCCATGAATATACTTCTGAGCAAAAGAATAATTAGGGATGAGTTTTTTTTAGATTAATTTACTTTGGGGGGGGAGAGAGAGAGAGGGAGAGGCAGAGAAAGAGGGAGGGAGAAAGAATCCCAAGCAGGCTCTGCACTGGTAGCATGGAGCCCGATGCAGTGTTCGAATTCATGAACTGTGAGATCATGACCCGATCTCAAGAGTCAGATGCTTAACTGAACTGAGCCATCCAGGCACCCCAGGATGAGTTTTAGTACATTGTTGTCCATGTGAAAACCATTAATGACATTATTGTTCCCCACTGAATTCAACTTGACAATGCAGGGGGAAAACCCATAATGCCAAAATTTAAATTACATGAGAAATGTGGTTGAGCATTATAAAAGTCTTTTTCTATTTGTTCTAATTGAGTCCATGTACATATAACCTAATTCAATTGAAAATGTATTAGCTATGATATGGCAGTGAAGTCTTTATACTCCCTTACCATTTCATATTCTCTGGCTATTATCACACTTTTGACACAACTAGGCATCCATGGCATATTCCAAAATGCAAAGCCGATAAATCATGTGGGTGACACAAATCATCTGGTATATTTCACTCCCAAAAGTATTTCCATAAGGCACCACACTTTGTGTCTCATATTGTAAGCATTCCTGATGACCTAAGAACGTTACTATGTTCTCCAGATCTTTAATGATCAAAGCTTACTTGGCATGTTAAGAGCATGTTCTAGAATGAGGTACCAAAACAATGATCATATAGAGAGCTAGTCATTCTGTTGTTCTGATCCCAAAAAGGGGAGGAATCATTGGCATCAAAATACTTGCTGCTCATCGGAATATAAATAAAGTGATACATACCTATAGAGGCATTGAATTGGGCTGGTGTTTCCACCACCATTTTGTGCTTCATACACACCAGCACAATTTTAGAGTGACAGAGCATGCAGAGAACTTAACTCCTCAAAACTGAGAACTACTTTGGGAAATTTGGGTCTGAGAACAGGGAACACAAGCTCCCCACATTCTACGTGGTGCATAAGGAAGGGAAGGAAAAAAGGGGGTACAAATACCGATATGTTGTTACAGAAATCTTCTGACCTTTGGTTCTTCATATCCATTGCAGGGTGAGCTTGGCCTGCAGGGTTCCCCTTGGGATCTTCTCACAGAGGAATCCTCTGCAAAACCTTGGTCTTGCTTTCCTTGCCACGTGCATATTCAGAGTGGGGTAGGGAAGGTGAGTCCTGAGTATACTTTCAGATGTGACCACAGTTAGGATTGACTTCAGAGCTCTCAATAACAGTACACTACTTCCCAAAGCAATTGTTTTGAAAGAAACTTCACTTACTTTGAATGTCTAAATGTTGCTTCATTTATTTTGTAAGCAACTTAGAAAAATGGGCCTGTTTCTGAGAATTAGTTGCACACCCACATTGTGTGCTTAAAAAGTAGAGTCATTTATTGGATGCTTACCCAAGTTTCCAGGACTCTGTATGGCAGCCATGAGAATGTGCCTTGCAGACCTCCAATGACAGACAGCATAATCAACCGGGGGCCCCACCTGCTGGGCTCTGGAATCCATCACTGTGTTTGTTCTGAGGCTGGTTCTCACAGGTTGCTCCCAGCAGTGACTGAGGGGAACTGAGGCAGGTCTGTTCTTGGCTAAACTTCCCTCAGAGACTCCCGGGTGCTTTGCCAAAACTTTCTTGCCCTGCACACCTCTTAACCTTCCTTCCCTGTGTCCTTCACTTGGAGGTCACACTTGCAGTGTCATCTGATGGCTCTCCTAGCCTTTACCAACCCCCTCCTCCTTTTCTCTCACATGGGCGTTTTCCCTAACAAATACCTTGTATTTCCCAAATAAATCCCAAATAGGTCCTAAGGAGACCTAGACTAACACTCTGGATCACCTAACAATTTGCACCACCTGGAAACCACTAGAATCTGCTGGTATTTCAATGGATGACTTCAAGTTTGGACAATTAGGACTTTCTGTCTATCTCAGAGATATCAGGCAGAAGCCTGTTTCAGCCAAAGGGTAGGGTTAACTGGCTCATTGTAACATAGTAGTTATTGTTTTGGCCTCACAAACTCTGACCACATGCAGCTGGTGCCATTTTAGCCTGTCAGTGAACACTGACAGGACTTTCACGAGCGAGTGTCGCATCCTGAGGATTTGGTCTCCTACCCCATTGTTCAGTAGGAATCAGACTGCCAAAATGTGGATCAGGACACATTTCTTCAGATTCCCAGTTCACAGTGCTTCCAATGACACCAAATATTTCTGCCCGACCACCAATGCCCTAACACAAGTGATCCAAACCATCCTGTTTCCCTCTTAGGGTAAGATACTCGAAGTCCTGAGATTAATGGGTTTAGTTTGTTTGGGGGAAGCTTTTCCTTATGCCTGTGGAATGTTGAAAATGCACTTATGCCATTTGAAAAGGACTGGCTTGATTATGAAAAGAGAATGCCATTTGAGGATAAAGTTTTGGTTTTGATAAGACCATATAAAATTGTGTGTTGAGATGGTACCACCCCTGTCTCTGGCTTCCCAAGTCTGTGTTCCCTCATCAGGCTGCTTTTATTCCAGTTACTGATTTGTCAGAATCCAAATGGGGCCCAAAATGTGACTGGGGGTGGTGGTGGTGATTGCCAGACATTTCTAGTCTATTCCCCACAAGGGATGGAGGAGATGCTAAATCTCCCAACATGGTTCTCATACCCTAAGTTCTCAAAAACCCCAAGGACCATGACTCAGGAACAGCACACTTGGGAGATAAGGAAATGAGCTGCCCATGAGGACTTTTAGAAACTTCCTTGTAGCTGAATACATGAACACACTTTAAAGAAGGTAAAGCCCAAAGCAGTTTGATGTAATAATACTGGATATCATAGTGCTATTTTTTCCCATTCTCTAGAACTGCCTTTATTGTTATGAAATGGTTGGTACAAAATATAAATTCTAGAGGGAAAATAAGATAAAATGGTAAGAAGACAAAGCACTATTCTTTTATATTCTGTCCCCTGGTCTTTGTGGCTGTGATCACTGGCATACGCTGAGATAAGAAGTGAGTGCCTGTGGGATTCTGTACCCAGCACAAAATGTCACAAGATGCTGGTCCTGTGAGAGCCCTGCAGAGAAGGGTCTTTGAAGGTCAGCTCTCTTCAGTTAGGCTGTGTGATGCTGCCTGGGTGACCCCAATGCACTAGGACCCACATCTGGTTCTCTTTCTCTTGGCATTTTTTACGGTGAGATTTTCATAATCATTAATAATCCTAGGAATAATTAAGCCACCAGTGATAATGTAGCTTATATATAAAGCAAGAACCTCAACCCTGGCATTTGAAATCAAGTCCAGTAGAGAGAAATATTAGACTTCTTCCATTGTAGTCTAAGATCGAACCCACCAGGGATGACCTCTATAGAAGGGTTAAAGAGAGCTACCACTGCCTTCTGCAGCAATCCCTTGTAGTTTCCGATTTGCTGGAATTCAAATTTTTGTTTGTCCTCGATCTACTTCTCCCTGAGAATGTGGCTCTTTTGGGGATTTTGAGTTTCTTTATGGGATGGGCCTGGAGGAAATGAAACTGAACAAGGTAGGAAGTGTTCTTTCTGTCTCCTGCTTTGTAATAGACTTTGATCCAATAGCAACAGTTAAAAGAAGTTCTAGTAAATATAAAGCCCCATAATAAGAAACTTAAGTAAGAGAATGGAATTAATGATAAGTCCTACAATTTCAAATCTCCTAGCTGAGGGAGGGCTGTTTCTGGGCTCCTGGGTCCCTGTTTTGCCATTTCTATACAAATGTCAACTATGATTGTGACAGTCATGTTATATATGCTGCAGCATTTACACTTTGTGCCCAAGTGACTAAAAATAACGTCAGTGGGCATGCACAGATCCACCTCCATGAATGTTTTATTCCTTCAGTTTGCAGGCCCATTTTGGCCAGGCTTTAGAGATGTTTGCATGGCCCTGTCACTTCTGCATGGGGACAGAACCAGCTGTGACAGATGCATTCTCATGACACAGCACATCTACCAGAAGCCAAAGGCTTCCACGTGTTTTTCTTGACCAGCTGCACCCCTTTAATGAGGTCTCTTACTATCAAATACATTGGCAGCTAAAGGGAAATTGCTGGACTTCTAGCTGGGGCATTTTTGGAGGATCAAAGTACCTAGATGGCTCTCAGGGCACCCTTGTGGTCCCACGTTGTGCTTGTCGGGACTAAGGGAGTAGATTAGCCCAGTAATCATAAAGCAGAGGTAACATTTGATTCAGTGTTCTGATAGTTCTTAGGTTTCTCTCTGCTCATCATAAAAATGTGAGGATTTTTGGGGGCACCTGGGTGGCTCGGTCGGTTAAGCGTCCCACTTCAGCTCAGGTCATAATCTCGCTGTCCATGAGTTTGAGTCCCACGTCAGGCTTTGTGCTGACAGCTCAGAGCCTGGAGTCTGCTTAGATTCTGTGTCTCCCTCTCTCTCTGCCCCTCCCCCCATCCCGCTCTCTCTCACTCTCAAAAATGAATAAATGTTAAAAACAATTTTTTTTTTAAATGTGAGGATTTTCTTTAGTTTGGAGTATGGGCTTCTGCTCAGAACAATCACACTAATATTAAGAGTTTACTACGTGCCTGGCGGTATTGCTAGAACTTTACACATATTAAACCATATGAACCTTATAAACACTCCTCTACCATTATCCCCATTTACAGATGGGGAAACCAAGTCCAGGGGTAAATAGCTTGTTCGTGCATCATTAGAGAAGAGCCTGCCTTTGAACCTGCATACTCTGCAAGCCTCTGCAGACTGGCTGCTGGTCTCACTACTACTCAGATGCTTTAACATCCCACAAAGGGAGACGTTCGTATACAGAGTTTTCAGGGCTTGTAGCAATTTCTTTTAGTCTTTAATTTGACAAGTGAAGATCTGGATCATTGTGTGCAATTCTGTGTCCATGTTTTGAGAGAGAAGTTGGCACATTTAACTTGCTCAGAAGTACACTGCCAAAATGAGGAAGGGTTTGAAAACCTTGTGATATGAGGGGTATTTGGAATAAGTAAGGAAGGAATGAATTAAGTGGCTAACAAGAAGACACAGAGGGGCGCCTGGGTGGCTCAGTCGGTTAAGCGTCCGACTTCGGCTCAGGTCATGATCTCACAGCTCATGAATTCGAGCCCTGCGTCAGGCTCTGTACTGACAGCTCAGAGCCTGGAGCCTGCTTCTGGTTCTGTGTCTCCCTCTCACTCTGCCCCTAACCCACTTGCATTCTGTCTCTGTCAAAAATAAACATTAAAAAAAAAAAATTTAAAAAAGGAGTTTAAAAAAAATACACAGAAAGTGACTCTGCAAACTACCTTCAAATAGTCAAGGGGCACTCACCATATAGGCCAGGCTCATCTCAGTTCCCTACGCAGGGAAGAAATGGGATGAAGAAGAAGGTGCAGCAAAGTCCAGTTCATATTTGAACACTCAGAATCATCAGTGGATGAAGGAACTGCGATGAAAGGTAGTAAGTTCCCCATTGGGTATGCTCTGTAGTAGAGGTGAAAGCATCTGCTGGGAAGGAATAATGCTTTTGTGCATCAGAGCAGGAAGCTAAACTGGGCAACCTTTAGGATTGATTCCAAATCCAAGATTTACAGCAGGGTGATTTCACCATTTCAGAAAGGAGCTAAGTTGAAATGCTGTAGACACCTCCGCTGAGTATCCTAGTCCTTGAAGAACAACTCCTCAGAGAAGTTTATAAAGGAACGGGTAGGGTGGAAAAAGTAATACTGGGCCACAATCTGGACAACAGATTGGTCTGCCTCCACCAACTAAATGTATGACCCCGTTCAGGTGCATTAACTCTCTTACCCTTAATTTCTATAACTTCAAAATGGAGGGAGATGGATATCATCATTTTGTAAATTTAAAAAATAGTGATAATTGGCCCCGAAAGTTTTCTGACTAAGCATCAGTTATTTGGAAAATGGAATGAACCAAAGATATCCTGCCAATGGCACTCTGGCTAATAGCATAACTATCGTATAAGGAGCTCTGTAGAAGATCATTTCTGCACATTTTCTGGATATCAAGTTTGCTACTGGTCCTTTTCCTTCTCTGTCTCTTTTGTTATTAACTGATGGTCTTGTGAGCAATTTCTTTTGCTTCTCTCTCTCTTTCTTTTTTTAAAGCTTATTTATTTTACTTTAAAATAAGAGAGAGACAGACAGACGGTGAGTACAAGTGGGGAAGGGGCAGACAGAGAGGGAGAGGGAGAATCCTAAGCAGGCCCTGCACTGTCAGTGAAGAGACCAACATAGGGCTCAAACTCAAGAACCTGGAGATCATGATCTGCACCGAAATCAAGAGTCAGAGACTTAACCGACTGAGCCACCCAGGCATCCCTTCCTTTTCTCTCTGCCTTACTCATTCTGCACCAACACAACTAGTTTTGTGATCCAGAACTTTCCCCCTGCCTGAGATAGTCTGGTTTCTTTGGGCCTGCTGTAGTCTAAGCAACGATAGTGCAGCTTTACTGTAATTAAGTTTTCATTCTTTAATGTAAAACTAACATTTATGAAAAGCACCTGTTAAAGACCAAGTTCTTATTTGTCCTGCCTACAGAAAACTTCCACCCTGCTTATATCTTTTTGTAAATCAATTTGCATCTCAAACATTATGTTGTATTTTGGAGATGACGCTGTTAATTCATGTTTAGTGACGGCTTCCCAAGCCTATGCCATGGCATAACACGGCTCAGAACACAGTTCCCAAGTTCTCAAAGGAATTTGCCCCTAAATCACCCTTACACTGTCCTCTGAAGTGTGGCATGTATGTAACAATCTTCATCATAGGTGCATATCCATATCTGTGCCTCACTATACACAAAGAAACTGATTAGTTCACTTGAGACAAAAAAAAAAATCATTTTAATCAAGCGTTGGCATTGATTCCCCTTATCTGAAAAGGCTGGGAGTAGTGCAGTTACAAAGAACAATTCCTCTTTCACCCAACTGTTAGTAATGAGAAACTGACAGGAGAACACAATCATCTGACTACCCAGCACCTGAGACCTGGAGCCTCCCTGTTGAGTGCTTGGGGAAAGCACACATCGCACAATTCAAGGGTGAGCCCATGTCTCTCTCCCCACATCCCATGAAAAAATCTATGCTTCACATACTTAAGTGCTACTTCACTCCATTTCAATAAAAATAGAGCTTAAGTTGATCTCAAAAACTTGCCTTCTCCTAAGTGTGGGGAAAAGAGCTCTGGTTTTGGGATCAGCTCTGCAGGACATGTGGCTATTCAGAAAGAAAGGGGGTTCACCACCAGTCAGAGGCAGGGTACAAATCTGTATTGAGGTTAATTAATTTAGCCTTCATATCAAATGCTCAGAACTACAAAGAATGCTTACCAGCTAGTTTCCAACAACCAAAGGATGAAAAAAAAAAAAAAAAGGAATGAAAAGACTAAGAGATTTAGCAAACAAACTGTTTGCCATTTGGGAGTAACTCAGGGCTACCCAAAAAGGCCCCTTGATTGAAATCAATTAAAAGGAACCAAACACTGACCTTGCTGAAGAGAGCTTAAATATCCCACCTACCCAATAATGTTCCAAACAGATCTCCAAAGCCCTGGAGGCCTCATGAATATTCTGAGAATTTAAAATGCCAAAGGGGGAAGGGAGGAACAGAGATCCCTGCCTCTAAATAATAGCTGCTCTCCTGTGGTTTTGCACGGCCTTCCAGGATCCTCTTTTCAAGCTCTTTATTGAAATTGCTTGGGTTTTTTACTGATCTCCCGTGAGGGCTCAAAAGCCTTAAGCTAATTACATTTGGCTGAGATATGCTTGATGAGATGGGAAAAATATAAAGCTTTTGAAAGGGTGAAAAATCTCTAACCATCTGCTGGTGGTGTTACTAAAGGAACAATAGGGAAGAAGAAAGAGGGCAGCTAGCCAGAGTGGAAAGGTACAGGATTTCTTTAATTACTGGGTCAATGAGACTATTACTGCTTGGAATGTTGGGAAAGGCAGGCCTGACAAGCTTAGAGGACTAGGCAACAACAGTGCTTAGCGAATAAGCAAAGTCAAACATCGACACCAAAAAAGGGACACTCATTTAAGGGAGAAAAAGGAATCAGGTCATCGTGGTTGAGAAGCGCATTTCTAATTAGAAATCACAGGTAGTTTATGGAAAGGAGAGAAAGATCTGCTCCTAAACTGGAATTAGGTTTCAGAGCAACCTCTTTTCAGGTTATCCGTGGTCCTCAAAGGCAGCTTCAGATGGAGCCCTCGCGAGGCACGTCCCGTCTGACAGCATCAACCAGACAGTTGCTTCTGTTATACTTGGCAATCCAGGTGAACAGCCTGCGTTTGGCTTTCACATCAATGCCCCAGGTGTTGATTCAATATGGCAAACAGCTTATGTGCATCACTCTAAAAGCCCTGTTCGGTTTCTCCTTTTTTGTTTTTTAAAAAATAACTCATCCCCTCAAATGCAGCTGAGAAAATGTTAGTTTTTGGAAGAGAAATTAAATCAGATAGGGGACTGCTAAATCAGAGTTTATTTTTACTTTGTGTAGGTAACTCCTGGAAGTTGGGTAGCAGTTATGTCCTAAATCCTAGGTTTGTTCTTTTCTTCAACCTTTGCAGAAGGAATGGCATTTTCTTTCATGTTACTTTGTCTTGCCTCTGTGTCGGAACATGGGTGAAACTACTAAAACAACAGGAAAATGTTTGTTTCCTTTGTTATTTCCTTCTCATCAAAAACAAGAAACACATTTTTTCAGGTACACAACTCAAAGGCATACTCAGGATGCTCCTGGAGTAGACTGGGTCGATTTTCCAACGGACACACTCCTCTTCTGCATCTTCCTAACCTAGGCACGTAGCACGTGTTTCTCCTCCATCTTGCCTCCTAGACACTGTGGGAGGGACACACTGCACCACTGACCACAGGACGGCACATATGGGAAGAGAGGCTTACAGGGAAGAGCAGCAGCTGATTTCAGACATACTGGGGCTCCATTTGGGAAGAGGTTCCCAATCTTACCTTACATTCACGAGTATCCTAATGTCTGGTATCCCAGCCGCTGATCCTGGTGGTCCACGACAATATTAAAAGACTACCTCCTCCCACGGTGCCTGATGGGAGTCAGCTGGTGTGGATAGTAAACAAGGGCTTTGCCAGTGGTTCTCAAAGTGTGTTCCCTGGACCAGGGGCATGGGCATCAACCTGGGAGCTTAAATATGCAAGCTCTCGCTTGCCCACTAGCCCCAACCTACTGAATCAGGAATTCAAGGCATAGAGCCCCACAATCCATCTTTTTTTAACAAGGCATCCAGGTGATTCGGATCTACCGAGAAGGGATATGCTTTCTATCATCTGTCTATGTGTCTATCATTGTTGCCATGTTTAAACACTCCACCCTCCAATGAAATTAAGGCAGGGGGAGAGGTATAAGGGGATTTTCAAAAAGAATGGTCTAAATTTGGATGCAAAAATACTAGACTAGGAGTGCCATTCAAAGTATGGCCCACAGACTGGCGGCATCACCATCAACTAGGAGCTTGTTAGAAGTGCAAATTCCCACAGCACCTGGGTGGCTGGGCCGATTAAGCATCTGAGTCCTGATTTTGGCTCAGGTCATTGATCTCACGGTCTGTAAGATCTGAGCACCTTGTTGGGCTCTGTACTGACAGCACAGAGCCTGCTTGGGATTCTCTCCTCTCTCTGCCCCTCCCACACTCAGGGACACATGTGCTAGCACACTTTCTCTCTGTATATCAAAAAAAAAAAAAAAAAAGAATAAACATTTAAAAAAAATGTGCAGATTCCCAAGCCCACTAAGCCCTACTATATCAGAATCTCTAGGGGATAGGGTCCAGAAATCACAAACACTCTAATGCCTATACACACATAAATTTGAGAGCCACTGTGCTAGGATAATATACCAACCATGTTTGTGGTCAGTTTTGTCTTTATTAGAAAACTATTAGGGTCAAAAAGATTTCTGTTCTCATTTTGCAGTATTAGTCAGAGACAGCCAAATTGGAAAGTTTATTGGGCATGAATTTTATGTCTTCCATTTCCAAAAAGTATTGGTTGGATATTTACTTTATTATTTTTCCCAGACCAGAAACTAGAAATCAGTTCTTTTTCATCCTTCTATCCTTTCTTCCTTCTCTCCCACCTTTCCTTCTCTTTCATTTCTTCTTCCTCCCCCTCCTCCTTTTCTCCATTTCCCTAATGCCTTTAAATCCTTTTCTTCTAATCTCCTAGAGATGCATAACTATTCCATTTCCACTTACTGGGGCCAGGGTAATTAGATTTACCTGAATGAAATCTCAGTTGTGCAACCACCGGAGACTGACATTAAAAAGGGATGGGTCACGATAATAAAAATGCTGCCTAATTTAGCATAGATTATAGAAGCAGGAACAACTTCATGGTAATTCCCAACTGGAACATGGAAAGATATTGGAGCCTTTCCTTCCTCTGGGGATCTATTAAGACATGCCTGGATTTTCAACGTGGTTTGAAGAAACCATGTTGAGAGGTATTGTATTCATTTCCTATTGCTGTTGTAATGAATTACCATAGGCTTAGTTTCTTACCATAACATAAATTTATTTTCTTACAGCCCTAGAGGCCAGAAGTCTGAAATGGGTCTTATGGGGCTAAATTCAAGGTGTCTGCAGAGTTACCTTCATTTTGGAGGCTCTGGGGAAGAATCCATTTCCTTACATATTTTGGTTTCTAGAGGCTGCTCATGTCCCCTCTCCTTTATCCATCTTTAAAACCACAGTGTGGTTCTCAGGCACATGTTCTCCCCCACCCCTCCCAAAGACATACACACACATATTATATCTATATTTATCCTGGCTATTACTTATCCTATTTAATTATATATAATTATTGGATTTTATGCAAGTTTTATTTTCTGGTTGCATAGGCCTGTCTATAATATTTGCTAATGGGAAAAACAAGAGTAATGTAACACACTATGAAATGACTATATTCATTTTGAAAAGTATTCCCTTACATTGAAATTATGTGTCCATATCTTAATATATTATGAGCCATACCTCTCCTGATACCAAATATTATTATTTCATGAACTATGCTCAAAAGTATATGAAAATGAATGACAGGTGAAGTAATTTTGCATATATTTGAGGAATGAACTGAATATGATAAATGGAAAAAGAACATTCTCCTTTGAAATATGTCATTAAAAAGAAATTTCCACTTTTTTTCCCCTTTCCTTCCTATTTCTCTGTAGCTTTTTTCTATTGGTTTCAATTAAAATCCAAGACTAATAAACTATGACATCTCTGAAACATGAACAGACATGCTTCTATGTCAAAAATGTATGCTCTAACAATGAGATGGTATTTACTGGTTAGAAACATGACTGATTTATCACTACACTTCCTTTGAAGATTCACAATGAAATAAAGCTATCACATACAATCAACCCAAACCCCTCACTCTTGTTAAAATGCTTACCTCCCTTTTTCTTTTCTTTTCTTTTCTTTTCTTTTTTTAATCATTGCAACAGATGTCATAAAATAAATGTAGTGAAACATTCAAGCAGCAAGCTCCCTAATTGTTTCCATCCTGATTATAAAAACACATTGAAAGGTAAATCCTCACAGTGAAATAAATGAAAAAAATAATTAACATTCAAAGTACTCCTTATACCACCTGCTCTTTACATACTGTGCTGAAATGAAGGCACCTGATGTATAACAAGTAATAAAAAGAAATTGAGTTTCCTTCTAAAACAGAGAGAAAAGTAGCACTTAAATTTGAAATCCAAATCAGAATGGATATACCTTTTGTATAATCAACAGGGTCTAGAAGCTCCTTCATCTGAGTCAAGTGAAATGGGCAAAGTGCAGTAAATATTTTATCCAATATATTTTGTGACTATTTGTTACTTTAAAAAAATCTTTTATGCAAATAGATGTTGAGCTTCTGTGGTCTTTAAAAGTAGATGTTCCAACTAATATCTGAGTTTAAGCCTATATGTTAAAATTTGGGATGACAATAGTTTGGTCTTTACAACAAAATGTATAAACGAACATATTTCCATATTCATATTATTACGATCTCTAACTATGCACCCCACTCATTTTACAGACTGGACCTGCATTTGTGAGTTCTGTCACCTAATGGTCTTTCCGTAAAAATGGTTGTGTTAGGATGTTTACTTCATGGTCCTAATGAAGGTCTCACTTGTAGTCTACTCAGAGAAAGTAAAGATCAGTTCACTGAAAAATAGGTAGACTCTTCTTTTAAATAGTGGCAAAAAAATGCTTTATAGGAAACTTAAGTTTTCATTCTAAGAGAGAAAGAACCATTCTAAGAGAGAAAGAGAAAAATGCTTTATAGGAAACTTAAGTTTTCATTCTAAGAGAGAAAGAACCAAGGCTTTGGAGTATTCCTTCTCGCCATCCAAATTGTGAAATGCTTGAGACCCAAGCCACACTGTTTTGGGTTGCCTCTAGTGGATGCTAACATCAAAGGGAGCCATTTTCTCCCAGTTCCCCAGTTTGAGAAGGGGTGTGGACAGGGCAAATGCTGTGCCTACAGCTAGGCAAGGCATTGTGGGAATAAACCTGTGTTCACAGTACTAACGAAACATACATGCACATGTGTCTGTGTATTGATAAAGACTTTGTAACTTAGGAGTTCCTGCATGATAATGAATAGTTTCACCTTCAAGGTAATTTGGGTTATCTTCACATAGATGCTATAGACTAGGAGTCAGCAATTTTTTTTTCTGTAAAGGGCCAGATATAAATGCTTCAGTCTTTGCAGGTTTTAATACAATTCTATTTGTGCACACTGAAATTTGAATTTAATATAACTTTCATGTCTCAAAAATTATTACTCATTTCTCCCCCCACCACTTAAAAGTGTGAAAACCATTTCTAATTCATAAGCCATACAAAAAGAGGCAGCAGGCCAGATTTGGCCGATGGGTTGTTGCTAGAGGCCACAGATTATTCCTCAAAGATAGTTTCATTTCATCTTTTTAGCAACTCCAAGAGGCATGAGGACAGCTACATCTCTCACTAAAGAGGAAACTAAGGCTCCAGGAGGCTTACACAGCTTACTTGTGGTTAAAGCTAGTTAGTGTTATATGTTATATATAACTAAGGTGTATAATATATAGTCGTAAGTAATATATATAATCAGCACATATGAACACATAAAATAAGCAACATAGATATATATATATAAGAAAAAATTTGTGTATACTGTATATAACTAAAATACATAATACATAATTTGCTTATGTTTATATAAGTAACTCATATTTCCTATGCTTTTTTTCACTATTCTGCATGAATCCTATTCCAAAGTCCAGCAGAGTGCAATAAATATAATACAGATATGTTCCCTATTGACTGTATACATCAACATTAGGTGCTTAATAAGTATTTGTTGAATGAATGGAACAATTTATCACTCTCAGTTATATGATATGCAATAGGAAACAGTGTACGAATGCGCTTACAAGGATTCCACCGCCAGTCAGATTTCTGAGTTAGCAGAAAAAAATAACTTTACTTGATTATATCACCAATAATTAAGTTTTCCTTACCTAGGCTGTGTTGTTTGCACTGGGAAATAATTACATTTCATAATACTAAGTTGCACTGTTTTCATATCATAACATCTATGAAATAGAGAATTGTAAAATTTTTGTTGACTAGAACATTGTGATGAAATTCACTGATCCTATATAGGCACTAACATCAAAAACAGAAGTACCAAAACTTGCAGAATGGGTTTGGATGGCTTAGAGGGAAACCCTTGGAAATAATAGTGAAATAGGGAAGGAACTGAGGAGGTAATAAATCAGAAGTGTTTAGCAATTGTCTCTACGTAGAAGCAAAAAAGTAAGTAGCTCTACCTTAATGATAATAGCACAGTGTCTTTTAATTTCTTTCTGGATTCTCTTTAAGTCTGAATCATCCACATGTTTAACACCATACAGCAGAGTATGTGTGAAACAACACAGATATTGATAACTCTGATTGAGATTGATTCAGAAGTAGACCCTGTATCTGGTGAAATTTTAGCAATACCTTAACTAATTTATTTAATATGTTTCCCTTTATGTATTCTCCAAACTTACTTATGATAAACTCTGTGTGTAGTTATTTTAATAGCTGTAACTATAAAATCATTTCAATAATTGCAAAATACAAAGTCTAAATGATGACAACATTTCTTACTTTAATTGGCAAGATTTTTAAAAAATTTCTTAATGATATGTAAAATAATGATGCATCATAAATTGTGGCATCTTAGAAGTACATTTACATCCACAGCATATGTCCATTTACAGTAGCCCTTGGCACAAAATGATAGCAAGTAAACGAAATCTCAGAGACATAATGAGAAGTTGCTGCCTTACCCCAATACTGCCCTGGCATTTTGTCACTATCTGTTAAACATATCAGATAACCAACACTGATGAATTCAGTGAAATGGGAAAAAGGGTAAAGATGGCAGTCTTACCTTCATATACTGTCAAGAAAGATTGTCTAAGACTTGATAATGGGCAAAAGAGAGTGTGGCCCTCCTGTGGAAGGCTGGGTATTGCACAGCACCCTCTCTGGGACTATCTATGTGTGTTATTCCTTTGACAAACTTTCTATCAACTAGACTATTTTATCAGTACAGAGAGAAGTTAACTTGTAGAGGGGCACCTGGGTGGCTCAGCCAGTTAAGCTTCTGACTTTGGCTCAGGTCATGATCTTGAGGGTTCATGAATTTGAGACCCGCTTCGGGCTCTGTGCTGACAGCTCAGAGCCAGGAGTCTGCTTTGGATTCTGCATCTCCGTCTCTCTCTGCCCTTCCCTTGCTCACTCTCTGTCTCTCCCTCAATAATAAATAAACATTTAAAAAATTAAAAAAAAATAAGTTAACTTGTAGAAAACTTGTAGTGATGAAGAAGAGACTTGTTTACAGACGTGCAAATGCATTTGGTTTGGTGGAGAAGAAGGAATATATTTTCTTGCCCTACATAAAATTAACTAGTCTTTCAAATTTCAGGACCCTTGAGTTATGTGTGTAAGTGTGTATGCATGGCTATATTCAGTACTCCTGATTGTATGTATATTATGGAGATATATACATCTAAAATTCTCTTTTAAATCAGTTTTATATCTTACTAGTTCCCTCATTAATTCATGATTTAAAGAAAATCTTTTACATGATTGTGTCTTTCTGAAAACTATAATTTCACATTATTTAATATCTTGGAGAAGAAGGCAAATATAATGAACATGTCACCCAATGTTAACAATGTACTCACTATTTTTAGAGGAAACTAATTGTCTGGAATATTTAAGGATATATGCAAAATAATATTATGGTTAGATGCAGGAACAAATCTTTTCATTAGATGTGATAAGATTGAAGGTATGCTGTGCACAGAGAGCTGCAGAACTCTAATGGAACAGAGAGGAATAAAAAGTTCCACACCTGGAGACAGAATTCTACTTAAGGGAGAGGTCTGTTTCATCTTTGCAAATTACTCTGATAAGCCACATTGCCATATGCCTCAGGGCAAGACCAGGCAATCTAGGCTTGGTACAAAGTCAAATTGTAAATGAAATTGGGGAGTTAGGGAGGGGAGAAAATAAAAAAAAAAGACAAAGTGGATCCAGGAACAAAGCTGGATGCTGGAGATTTATTAGAAGAGATGATCTCTGAAAATTCCCCAGATAGAGATGATAAGTTTTGATCCTGATGTTCACTTAAGTCTACACATGTCCTTAATTCTAGTACTTCCTCCCCTCCCCCTTACATGTGGAATGGAAGTTCAGGCTAAATTTTTCCCAATCTTGAAAGACAGCTGATCCAAGCTAGCTAGAGGATTTGGCCAAAAGGCTAAATTTTGGCCAATAATAATATAATATTGTTATTATTCAGGAGGCATGATACATACTTTCTTATTGAGGAGATGTTGAATATAAATTTGTACACATACAGATATGCAGTATGGAAACCAAAATCATTATTGAGACCTGAATATACTATTCATTCTTTTTGTTTTTTAACTTTGATTTTTTATTTGAAGGAGAAACATGAAGAAGATTAGCGTTCTAAAAATGAATTTTAAAGAGTCATGTATCTTTACCTCTTATACGGTGTAATTTGAATGAGCTGGTTCTATATGTATATGTTGCATACAGACAGATATGCAGAAAACCTAAATAATCAAGCTTAAAAAGTTACAACTTTTATGTTCAATATATTTACCCAATACAAGGGATTTCATTAAACACTTCAAAATATTCCTAAGACCTGTACAGTGATCAGCATTATGAATTTATCTTATATTCTAAAACAAAATTTGGTTCACAAATTCCAGCTACAAAATATGATGAGGAAAGCAGACCAATAACAGAAGAAACTACTGGAACATGAAACCCCCCCCCCCAAACTAAACTGTAGCGCTGTTAACGTAAAACACACAGAATTATTAAAGTTGACTTCATTTGAAAAGATGAGATAAAAAGACTTTCTGAAAATATAAAGTTCCAGGAAAGTAATTACTCTAGGTACAAGCTCATATGATATTTTGTGTGAATCAACTTACACCCGAACTCTGATTCTCTAGAGCAAAGAACACAGGCTGGAGTATGAAAGCCTGTATGCCACAGATGCTGTCTGTTGCTGCATTGTCGGTGTCGAGGCTGCTTGTCACACAGAGAGGAAAAGACTCTGTCAGCCATGCAAGAATCCCATAAATAGTGGAAAACACCAAGGGCTGTGTAGTGGTGCTTTATAGACAAAAATGAATCCCGATTGAATTTGACTGGTAGGAGCATAAAAGAAAGTGGTTCACTAACTATGTGTTCACCTAAAGATGAAACAGTGGCCAGAGGAGCTACAAGAAAGGATGCTTCCCACATGGATAAGAAAGATGGTGATGGAAATCCAGCCTCGTTCTGAGTAGAATTTGTGTGGAAACTTAATTTGAGCCGAAAGGCATTTTTTCCCCATTTAAAATATCTTCTGGGAATAATTAGCAGTCCAATTATTCAGTTAAGTCCTGAAATAAAATATGGTTGATTTGGCTGATCTTATTGTCTGATCCAGGGCATTTCTGCATTTTTATCAGTAGAATGCAAGAAATAAAACTGAGTAAAACCCATAATTACGGCCTTCTCTAGGTATTGATCACCACTGGCTCCCATGTTGCCCTCCCTACGTCGTTTTATCAAGAATGCAGTTCTTTGGCCTTCTGAGAAAATCTGTGATATCGGGGAACCCCATACTTACATTATTGAGTTCATGCCCCTCATTGTATGACCCTGGAAACTGGGATTCAGAGACATTAAAGGTACCACACAGCCAGAGCCAGAGCTATGGATTTGCATACACTTTGTTACACAGCCCTGATAGAGGCCAAAACATAAGCCTGAGAACATGATATTTTAGACTTGTTGCTGGCTTCTACTTCACTTTCTGCTTCTATGCCTGTCTACATCCATCTTTTCCCAAGGAGGTCTGACTTAGTCCAACTATAGATCTGAAGTCTCTATTAACAGTTTGATCAACCTTAGGAGAATAAATAATTGCTATTTCAGAAAATACTTATCAATTGATATAAGAAAAATCATTAGGATGTATGCCTTCCATGTAACACTTGAAGAAAAAGTCCAATATATTCATGGTAAATCACAAATGAAAATTACGTGTTTTAATAATGACAGCAATATGATATAGTTAAGATTTTATGTCAAATATTTCTCAATTCAACTAGAAATAAACATGTTCAGAAACATGTTTTAATGGTGGCTTTCTACTTTATGCTAAAACATGAGATCCTGTTTAGAGGAGATCTCCTATAATATTACTTTCCTATTAGGGTTATCAGCCTAAATGGGGTTATTTTACTGGATTTCATATGTGCTGCAGACCCTGCTGGGGAAGCATAAAACTGGGCTCATTTAGAAAGAGGCAATGAAGCTCTCAGAGAAAAGCTGCCATATGTGAAACCTCACTCGATGCCCATTGAAATTTTTGTATTTCAGATCTCCCAGGGATATGTCCATTGTGCTATTGTATAATTTTATCAGCATGAACTTCTGCTGAATATTTTCTCTTCTTTTCAAAACCCATATTTTGGTAGAGCTAACTTCAAAACTTAATGTTGCAACATCTGTGCCCATACACCAGGGAGCCATAGAAGATGTATCCTGAAGATTATCTACATTTTCTAATCTTATAGAATGCTGCAAAATGAGAGAAAAAGGTTACACGTTTTTTTCCTGGTCTGAAATTTTTTGAAAGCAACCACTTTCTGTCTCCTTGGATTCCCAAAATAAAAGAGAACCCATATTCCTAAAGCTATAAAGACTATCCCTACAATGTAATAGAATATTCATTTGTTTTGTTTGTAGATTGAGGTAATTTTTAATACGTTTGTGCAACTTTCCAATAAGACACACTCTGAATATACACAAAACGTAGAGCTATATTCTCAAAATGGTTTCAAATAAGATTCTAGCTCTGTGAGTCTAAAGAAAGCAAAAAAAAAAAAAAATGTCCTGATTTCAGTTATTTAGTACTTTTATTCCATGGACCTACCAATAGATCAATGGCATCTTCTTTTAGAAAATAGAAATTATGGTTGGATCAGCACTTCTCAAACAGAAGACTGACATCTTGACAAAGAGAGAGAAGTTTCTGAATAGAGAAAAATGCCTTCCTCCTCACCTTTCATTAATTGTTCTATCTTTATAGAAAAGAATATATATATCGAAACTGCCTGCAGGAGACGGTGCTGAAAAGGAAATGTGCAGAACATTTTTTTTTTAATTTTATTAACGTTTATTTATTTTTGAGAAAGAGAGCGGAGAAGACACAGAATCACAAGCAGGCTCTAGGCTCTGAGCTGTCAGCACCAAGCCCGACATGGGGCTCGAACCCACAAACCGCAAGATCATGACCTGAGCTGAAGTCGGACGCTTAACCGACTGAGCCACCCAAGCGCCCCGAGAACAATTTTTTTGTTGTTGAGGGAAAATGTGAAGTTTTTATGGATTCAAAACAGTTAGGAAGGATGACGAATGGGCTCGAGAAGCTCCAAATGCGGATCCTCTCGACTTTGTCATCAGTGTATCAAAGTATGAGAAACACCAAACACTGAGCACTTTCTATGCAGCAGGTATTGTAATTTCTGTACATGGATCAACTCACTAAAGTTTCTCTGCAACCATACGTG
This sequence comes from Lynx rufus, assembly GCF_022079265.1. NCBI lineage: Eukaryota > Metazoa > Chordata > Mammalia > Carnivora > Felidae > Lynx > Lynx rufus. The sequence goes on along the minus strand of NW_025814896.1, from coordinate 41,499,231 downwards.
ACAGGTGATTTTGTCATCACCATCTTACAGATGAGGAAACTGAGGCATGGAAAATTTAAATAACTCTCCCAGGGCCACCCAGCTTGTTAGTGAGGGCAGAGCTACCTCACACACAGTACCCTGAATCTACATTGCCCCACTTTCCTTCGGCGACTTTTCTAATGTGTAGCAAGCTAGCTACCTATTAACTCTTACTCTGAAGCAAAGAAAAAGATGGTAAGGGGATGCATTTCACATTACTTCAAATTTAAACAGGAATATGCAAGGCAGGGCCAAGTTAAGTATCCCTGGTAAGGAAGGAGAGGGAAAACGAGTCCACGTGCATTATTACTCTCCTGCAGTGAAAAGTCAATTTCAAAAAAAAAAAAAAAAAAAAAGAAGCCCAACTTCAAAGTTGCTATAAGCAAGTAGCAAAATTTGACTTCACTTCTTATGTGTCATTCTGCCATTTGCTATAGAGCATTGACATCCCCGCAAGGCAGAGGGAGGTTGGTATTTAACTCTTCAGGAACTAGAGGAGAGCCAGTTGCTGAAGGACCAAGGGAAACCCGTCAGGGTGTGCTGAATGCCAGCTTTTCCCCTGTAGGTCAAGTTAAAGAGAAGAAAATGTGGGGCGGCTGGGTGGCTCTCTCTCAAATAAATAACTAAACTTAAAAAATAAACAAACTTAAAAAAAAAAGAAGAAAATATACTAGTTGTTTGCTGTTCCTCATTTGCATGTCTTGAGGTACAATATACAAAGTAAATGATTTCTGCTGTAGAGAAATTAAGCAGGCAGGTAAGACATTGTGTATTTTACACTTTAGAAGTACAACCAAAGAGAGCAGTGCCATGTATCTGTGTCTCAAGCAAGGGTTGTATCAATTCTCTGTTACCATCATCAGACTTAAAATACTCCAGACATGCCATTTACTAGACTTGCCGGGAACTTCGTGACATGAGCCTGAACTGGGATGGAAGAGTATTGTGCTCTAAATGCAGTGGAAATTTTTAAAAGATGTCAAAATTACTAACCCGGCTTAGTAATCAAACTGTGTCAATGCCCCTTGCCAAGAAGAGTTCATAATTTGGAGGCAGTAGTTACTATTGACCTGATTTTACCATTAAGATCATGTCTGCCTTTTAATTTGGAAACAAAATTGATCCCTGTGTTCTATAAAGAGGGCCTGTCAAGTTATTACTTTGTAACTGCTTTGCAAACACATATTTATTTAAGAGCAGCATGACTTATGATAGAGTATACCAGACAAATCATTTCATTTTTTATTTCATATTTGGGCTTCTTTTAAGAGATTGCTTTATATTTAAAAATCATCCAGTTCTTCAATAAGAACTTTGATAATAGTTTTTTAAAATAGATGCTTTAAAAAGATGTATGTCTTTCTCCAATATATTGGCTTCATGCCCCAAGTAGTGCTTTAAAATTTACAAAGTATTCGTTCCTCCTATGGCTTCAGAAATCGTTATGATGCTCACTTATTTATTTTTTTAGCAGTATTCAATATTATTGTATCCTAGTATTAGTGGACAAAGCCTACAATTGAGAAGGTTCATATAATGTGTATATTTTACATAAATTGCTTCCTTAATCACTGCCATATGAAGGACGACAGAAGGAAATCAATACAGAAAGGTTAATGTGTGTGTTTTAAAGCCATCTCAGACTTTCTAAGACTCTCATCCATCTAGTCCTTAATTTCAATTTCTTATAGGCATTCTCAATGCTATAATTTTTAAATTAAATTAAATAGAAATGAATAATAAAAATATCTTCAAACTATTTGGAAGGACGAAACAACTGTTACAAATATCTTCTTTTGCTACTTCTAGATTATTCTACTCTCACAAGTAGGCTGAGGATGAAAGAAATGTTCATTTTCCCCCTTCACAGGCTGCTCTTCCAGGAGGATAACTGATGGTTGCATTGTAGGCGAGAATCCAAAGGAATTCATTATTCCTGATGGGTTAATTTAAGAGCAGTCCTACCTTTTTCACCTTCTTTTTCCTCTTGGTCATCTGTTAGCAGGATCACTTCTGGTTGCTCAACAGTCGTGGCATCATCTTGGTTTGGTGAAAGCTCTAAAGAGAGCCAGAAGGACACTCAGGGATGCTTTAATTGGAATCATTGAGAGAACACAGTGACTAAAGCAGAGAAACTTCAAGTTCTTTTTTTTTTTTTCCCTTCAAGTTTTAACAGGCACACAAAGCAGAACACTATTGCCATTCTCCAGTAATCAGTGCTTGAAAGACAGACCCACACCACTCACATGCACGGGATATGCAGAAGTCATGGTTTAGTTTCATCTCATTCTCTGATAACACATTCTGGTTTTAATACCTTCAGTTTCCATATGTGAGCTCTGGGACTCTGCCTCAATTTTTATCTCATTCTTTGCTGAGTCATGCTCTTGTCCTGTGAAGCACAGTGATTGAAAGAGAGAGAGAGAGAGAGAAAGAGAGAGAGAGAGAGAGAGAGAGAGAGATGCATGACCATAGCTTTATCCCTGGTTTGAAAAAGCAAAAAATTAAAAACCATGTCAAGTTTTTAATCTGTCAAGAGGCAGAGAACAGTTTTGAACCAAAGTGGACAACTTTGCAAATCATCAAATTTATGCCATTCATTTTGTGAGAGCTATCCTGACAATTACGCAAAAACCTCTTCGAACTGATTGGTGTAATCTGTGTTTAGTTTATTAATGTACTGAACGTCTATGGGCACAACCTGGAAGTTTTGAAATTTTAAATAATTCCTGGGCTGTATGGGTTATCTACACTTAATTTTCCTTTAAGTATAGACATTTCCTATATTGAGGATTCCTAGAAAGTGAAAACACTAGTATTCTCATTCTCCCATTAAATGAGCATGAAAAATGTAAGTAATGTGAGCACACAGGGATTGGGTCACCTAACACCTCAACCATTCTGTAAAGACACCTAATAAATATAGCAAAAGTCAGGAGAGGGCTCAGCCAACTCTTGATTACTCCAAGGCTGATTATCTAGTAATGTTTTTTTTTTCTTCCACACCCCCCTGGTTTCTCCCCTTTACTCCCCCCCTGTAGAGTTTAGAATATTTAAGTGCTCATTAAGAGAGGAAATTGAAATCTGTCCATTTGTCTCATTTTAATGAAAGATTTTATGCTGAGAATATTTTTTTTTTAATGCTGAGAACATTTAACTGTTGAAATAAAAAAAAAAAAATCCAGAGCTAGAGTTGGTTATAGGTATGAAGGGGATGCAGAGGGGCTTGGGCTCTGACTGGGCACATCCCTGTGGTAGATTGCATTATTGTTTCAACTTGCCCCTACATCTTCCTGTAAGAGGATTCTGCTGCATTGTCTGTGACCATGTGACCTGCAGTGGCCCCTGGGAGACAAGTGTTTGTTCCTACCTCACTGACACCAGGCCAATAGGGTGACTTGGTTTACAAAATGACACAGCAACACACATGACGGATACTACATTTGAGCAGAAGCTTCAAGATCCATTGCATGTTTCCTCCATCTTTCTTGCTCCTAATAGAGTGCCCTCCTTCAGGTTTATACCCTGGAATTAAAACATGTGGAGCAGAACCAAGCAGAGACACAACAAACCTTTGTTGCTGTAAGCCAATGGGACTTTTAGGATTATTTGTTATATATGACTCTTTATAGTTCCCTCTTTAATACAAATATTCTTAAGGTGCTCACAATATGGCTTCCCCTTGGTTCATGCTCTGCTAGCACGGCCTAAAAAAGAAATTTTTTGACACCACTCCTCTTGAGCTCAATTTTAATCTGATAAAAGGATCTGATAAAATAATTACAACTTTGGCATATTTATATGTCTGATCATTGAAGCTAAATATCTCAAGCTGTCTTTGATGACTATCTGTCATCACTCCTAAAATTCAATGCAATGGCAAGTCTTGATGATTCTTTAAAATGTTCCTCTTTTCCCACTTTCTATTTCCCCTTCACCTTTCCCCATTTAGGGATATATTATCTGTCTCTTGGATCTGTCATTTTCTTCTCCTGTAGTCAATCTTGTGAATTGCTAGCAGAAATATCTTTTAAAACATAGATTTGATCAAGATGTTTCCCCTGCTGATAAACCCCATTCATCTCCATTCCTCTCTATTGCTACTTAAACTATGGTCCTTGGTAAGCAATACTGGAATTTCAAAAATACAGGAATTCAGGTCTCATCTCAGACCTACAGTCAGATTCTGCATTTTAACAAGATTTCTAAGTATCTGTAAGTTCATTAATGCTTGAGAAGCACTGACCTAGAGGATAAATGTATATCTGCAAATTATTTATCCAATAAAAAATGCTAAACGTGGCCCAGACACTTCACATACATTATCTATAATTACCACATTAGCCCTGCAACGTAAGTATTGTGATCCCCATTCTGCTTTTAAAATTTTTAACTGGGTTTATCTGACTACACATCCCTTTTTCCTTTTTGTTTTGCCTGGAAATGTCTTTATTTTGTCTTTTAATTTTTGTTTTTTTTTATTGATAGAGAGCTGGAGGGAACACATGAGGGAGGGGCAGAGATTGGGAGAGAGAGAGAGAGAGAGAGAGAGAGAGAGAGAGAGAGAGAGAGAATACAAGCGGGCTTCACACTGTCAGCACAGAACCTGATGAGGGACTCGAATGCACAAACTGCAAGATGATGTCCTGAGCCGAAGTTAGATGCTTAACCAACTGAGCCACCTAGACGCCCCTTATCAATCCTATTTCTGATAAAACTAAAGCCACGGGTTTTGCATTCCAGTTTTATCCTGGATAAATACTAGATGGATACCAGAATGGCCGGATGGAGAGAAGGATTATATCACATGGAAAGTGAAGGGGATTTCTCAATTTATTTCCTGGCAAACATCTTGCCTGGATAGCCATTTCTAGCTATCCAAACAAACAGGGGACTTAAAAAATGAAACATAAAAAAAGAGGGGAATTATATAGTAACGAAAAATATTTTTGTAAATGATATATTCAGAAGAACAAAAAACATATACAGTGTTTTTGTGTTTGCAAAGAACTGATGAATAAAGAAATGAAAAGATGGATTGAAGAGCATAGATACTGTCTGAGGCATTGTGAAAAACCTACAAGCCTAAAAGCAAAATGACAACATTAACATCAGCAGTGGATGTCATAAAAAGAATAAGCACTATAGATAAATTAATGGTTTAGAAATAAAACTTCTGACTTAAAATTCACTAAGAAAGCAAAAGGAGAAAAGGAAACATAAAAAGATGATAAACACAGAGGACAGAAAATAGCAATAGAATTTCTAATTTAAGGATTAGAGGAAATCTAAGCAGCAGCATTTTTTTTTTATGTGAGAGCAACCATTAAAAAACACATCATGAGGTTTTAAAAGACTGTAGAATGTAGAATATGACTTCATTTTTTTGTAAGTATCTACTATCTACTACTATCTACTAACCATCTACTATTTTGTAACTCATCAAACATGCCCTTATACATATTTATATTAATGGGAACAAAAGCTAGGAAGGCTTTATCTTAAATGTTAACACTGGATCTTTGAATGGTAAGTAGGATTTTAATTTATGGGATTTTTATTTTGCTAACCTGCAGTTTATATTTTACAACAAATGCATATTATATAATATAATAATCATAATGAAACAATTTGGGAAGCAGAGAAAAGTGCTTTCTATGATATCACAGAAGAAAAATTTGTAACCAAAAGGTGTTTGTGTCTAGCTAAATCCAATTTCCTTTGCTCAGTGTCTATTCTATTTGAACTCTAAAATACTTGAGAAATTCAGCTGTTGAGGAGCTCTTTCTTCTTGAGTGTCCCTTTTTAAAAAATGTTTATTTATTATTTATTTTTGAGAGAGAGCAAGCAAGTGGGGGAGGGAGAAAGAGAGAAGGAGAGAGAGAATCCCAACCTCTGTGCTAATTGCACAGAGCCCAACACAGGGCTGGAAACCTGAGATCATGACCTGAGCTGAAATTAAGAGTCGGATGCTTAATTGACTGAAACAGCCAAGTGCCCCTGAATTTCCCTCTTTTTTGTCTTTTGGTCAACTCACCTACCTTCCATTCTCTCTACATCCCAACCTGGTCACCATTTTCTAAACCCATTACTTTATTTCTTGCCTTTGTGTCCACTCAACATGTGTTCTCACTGGTTGAAACAACCCCCCCCCACCCTCGCCCCACCTTCTGTCTAGTAAAAATCTCCTCATCTTTCAAAACTAAACCATCAATTTACCTTTCTTTGCAATATTCTCTGAATCACTAGGCAGGATCAATCATTTTCACATATTTTCTTATTGAGTTTTTTGCTCATTTATCTTCTTCTTATTCTTCTTATCATACTGTAATATAGTTGTATCTGTTTGTCTCTCTTACTGGGTTATGGGCATTGTGAACATAAAAATTGTGCTTTATTCATATTTCCCTTCCCAGCACCTACTAATAAGGAGTGATCGGTAAATGCCTATTTAATTGGCTGTCCATTATAGTACTCATCAATGTCTGCAAGCAGTAATTAGGGACTGTAACTTACTTTCTATTGCATCCTTTAGCAACAAAGTAAGTGCCTCAGGCTGCTAAGCACTCTGTATACTATATTTATTGCAAAAAACCCTGGAATAAGAACTCAAAGTTTTAGGCAAATCACAACCTCTTTGGGCTTCACTTTCATTATTTATTTTTAAGGCTGCAAAACTAGATAATTTCCTAGATTCCCTCTATCTTTGGCATTCAATGAGGATCTATCTCCTGGTGAAGTTTCTAGTCACTATTGATGTGTGTTTATTAGATAGATGATATTGAGAGAGAGCATTCACTGAGTGAGGCTCATTCTCTATCACTGTTGATATGGGGAACCGACCATCACACCTACTGCCAAGATCACTGCTGGGACCATTACCTCGTCATTTGCAATTTGGCTTTGTTCATACAATGAAGGAAAAGAGTAGAGCCTTCAGAGAATAAAAGCAGCCACTCTGCATTCCCGTGTGTCCCAGTTCCAGTGCCCCACTTGACAAATCTTCCAAGGAATTCAATCAGGGATAGGAAGACCGCATTCAACAGAGCCTGGGTATCTACTGATACAGGGGAGACTGCCTAAGGGCTGTTGATGAATACTAGGGATTTTCTCTTTGCCTAGTAAGTCCTGGTACTTCACTTAGAGGATAAGAGCCCATTGCAAATTTCTTTCGGAGTATTTCTTTCCCCCTGCCTTTTCACTTGTACCCACTCTTGATCTGTTTCACCCGTGTGCTTTACATATTTTGGAAATCTTTTCCTGAACGGAAATACATATATTTTCTTCTTTTTAATTTTTCTGAAATAAAGCCAGTAAATAACATGGGGAAAGAAACGAGGTGCACAGCTTTGAAATCCAGGAATAATCATATTTGCTCATTCATTCCTGAGCCAAGCCAGGACTGGGCATATTATGGGAAAAGGAGGTATGTGTGAGCTCCTAGCCCTGCACCCCGGCCTGCTGTGTGTTAATGATGACTCCAGGGGTCTCCAGCCCTTCTGCCTTTCTCTGCAGTGCACTCAGACATTCCACATTCCATCTTGCTTTCTTGACCCCATGGGGGCAAGCTTTATGTTTGCCTCTCCACATTCAGTCTAGTTGAATTCCACCCACTGTCCTCTGCCCTAATCCCTCCTGGCAGAGGAAACAAAGGAATATAAAGGATCCCACAGTTCATATATATATTTTTATACAGTGAACTCAATCATCCATGCTAATGGGAGGGGACTATTAGAACAGATAATCCAAAAATCCATTCACTTTTCTTTAGAAATAGATCACGTGATTATTTCTTGGAGCCCTGGTAATTAAGTTTGGCTCAAGCTAATGCTTTAAATAATTTGCATAAAAATTGGACTGGGGCCATCAGTCTGGAACTAAACATTTCTAGAGGATAAACCTAAATTCGCTCTGTAAATGGGCTGTAAATGGGCTGTTTCTGAACAATAGTAACAAAAGTATAGTTTTATTGTTTGCAGATTATTATAGGCTCAGATCTTCATAAGAACAAAGACTTTGCTTCTTAGATGCTTGTCTTAAAGATAATGGAAATTGTGTCCTTTTGTTAAACTGGAAACTTGATTGCTGCAAATATTCAAAATTTTATGTTTACCATGTCTAAAAATACCCCAGTTTCAGAACAAAAGTTAAACCTAGATTAGTGTGAACTTGATTATCTTCTAGAACCTTTTGTCATCTCTTGGGGCCAAAAAAACCCTTACTTTCTTAATGTAAATTATTTCTAAAATTATTTTTTCTTGCAGTTACAAAAGAATTGTAATTTCCTCATGGAAACAGTGAAAAGTACATATAAGTGTTGAGCATGATGAATAATTTTATAACTATAATTTATAGCTTTATGACTTTGTCATTGTTAATATTGTAAACTGTGATCTTTCTTGTGTGTGTATACATATGTATGTAGATATACACCTGTGCATGCGTACGTGTGTGCAATGAACTTTTTTTTTTAATGTTTATTTATTTTTGAGAGAGACAGAGACAGAATGTGAATGGGCTAGGGGCAGAGAGAGAGAGGGAGACACAGAATCCAAAGCAGGCTCCAGGCTCCAGGCTCCGAGCTGTCAGCACAGAGCCTGAGGCGGGGCTTGAACTCACCAGCCGTGAGATCATGACCTGAGCCAAAGTTGGACGCTCAACCGACTGAGCCACTCAGGCGGCCCTGAACATTTTGTAAATACATGTCTCCCTACTCTTGGTGGATGTTACTTTAAGACAAATTCCTAAAGCATAGCTCTTGGATAAAAGTATGAACATTTTACTTTTTATTAGGTTTCGTCAAAATTGCTGATAAGGAGGTTACACCTTTCAGGCTCCCATCAATGGTGTGTGAGCATGTTTGGATACCCTATTCCTACCAATTCTGTGTATTATCAATCCTACTAAAACTCACCTGATACTCAAAAGGAGAAGACACTGAAATCATGTTTTATTTGCATTTCTTTAAGTAAGAGAGTAATTTCTTCATATTTATGACTATATTTCTTATTTTGTAAATTATAATTGAGTCCATTGCCTGTTTTCCTCCTAATTTTTTTTCTTACTGAATTATGAGGTCTTTTTTTTTTCTTTAGTAAGAAAATCAATTCTTTGTTATTTTGGCTGAGCATACTTTTCCTGGAAGTTTTTCTTTAGAATTTGATTATAATCTTTATCATCTCAAAATGTGTATATTTACATTTAGTCATTTCTTTTATGACATATATTGACATATGCAGACACATATTGCAGGTACATATATGCATATAATCATGTATATGTTTTTATTTACAGTTCAAGAAGCAGTTCTTATTTCAAAATTAAAAAATACCTTGCCATTTATTTCTTTTAGTCTAGTATTTTTAATTTTATTTTTACATTTTATCTTGGGTCCTCTTGTAATTTAAGTTGGTGTAAGGGTTAAGCTGGGATTCAGGTGATTTTTCCAAATGGTCAACTAGTTGTCTTAATGCCATTTATGGAGTTATCTGTCTTTGAAATGTCAGCCTGAATATGTACTAAAAACCTAGATCTACTTTGGTCTATTTCTAAACTCTTTATTCTGTTTCATTGATCAACTTGTCTATTCCTAAAGTAGAACTACACTGCTAATCACATTTTTCAAAGATTCCATATTATTTTTAGTCTATTTATTCTGTCATTGACTGAAAATATTATCAGCGAATTCCCCCGTTGAATTTCCAAATGGATTTTATTCATATTATATCATCTGGCGCATAAAAACCCATCATTATTATATTAAATCAGGGACTTAAATTTTTATTGATATAAAATTTCGCTTTCTCGCTCAATACTTGTTGCTAGAATTCTAACTGGATAGATTCTAAAGTAGTTTCCCATGTTTTCTTTTGATGTTCACTTCCCAAATACACCTTTTCTGACTTTATATTTTTTACACCCTTACTATTTTTTAAAATTAATTCAACCTGATTGGCTTTTACACTTAATAAAGCAACCTAATTATATTTCTTGTCATAATTAGTTGCCTGTGTTTCTGTTATCTTATTTGATACATTGTGCTTTTCTTACGCTCCTATTTATTTTTTTATTATTTGCATTATTGAATACACTTTTATGTTTGGTATGATCTTTCTGAGAAATTTAAAGAGTAAGATTTCTTCCTTTAATTCTATTGTGATTTAATTCTATTTGTGATTATCATCAAATTTTTCAAACTTATAGTGTCATAATCTATAGCAGAGCAAGATTTTTAGATTTTGACTGAAGTCAGCATATTGTACAACCTTCCCCGCTTCCCACCATAATCTTTGCTGTATCAACTCTGACATTGATACTTCCTGTCTTTTCTCTCCCTCTTTCTTATTTTCTCCCTTTTTTCATTCCTCTTTTAACTATTCTATAAAAATGCAACAAACATAGAGAAGTTCACAAACAATATAGACAGCTCAATCAAATAATCAAAAGCAACTAGAAAAACTATACATCCTTATGATAACTGTCCAGGCAGAAGCCCTGCTCATGGGCCAATCAGAACCTCTTCCCTAATCACCAAACTTAATCAGCACTCTAACTCAGAGTAATCACTACCTAGTTTTCTTTATCATTTTCCCACTCAAACATGACTTTTCTAAATAGTATTGTTATCTTTTCCTGCTTTTTGAACTTGATATAAATGAAATCGTACCCTATGTAGGCTTCTGTACGTTTTTAATTTAACATTATCCATGCTTTAGCCTGTAATTTTAGTTTGTAGTTTCCAATAAGACTTTTGCTTCATCTTTATATTTATTCCTATGTAACTTGCCTTTTTCTTCTGATTGTTTTTGAATTTTTGTTTATCACTGGTGTTGAGCAAGGTGATTACAATGTACTCGGTTATAATTTTCTTTACCTTTCTTGTGCTTTGGGGTTGTAGAACTTCTTGGCTATGTGGGTTCATAGTTTTCATTAAAGTTTTGAAAATTTCAACTATTTTTACTTCAAGTATTGTTTTCCTCCTCCTTTCCCATGCTTGCCTTCAGAGATTTCAATTTATGTATATTGGAATTGGTATTACCTTTCACGTTCTTCTGTAGCTCACTGATGATCTTTTCAGTTTTCAGTCATTTATTCTCTTGTGTTTCAGTTTGGATAGTTTCTATTGCTACATCTTCAAATCCACTAATCTTTTCTTCTGCAGTGGCTAATCTGCCATTATTCCCATCAAGTGTAATTTTCATCTCTAGAAATTCAATTTGGGTCATTTTATATCTTTAATATCTCTAACATAAACAATACTTCTTTTAGCTTTCGGAAGATGTGGAATACAATTATAATACCTTTTAACATGGCTTTTCATATTCATTATGCTATCTGTGCCATTTCTGAATTGATTTATATTAACTGACTTCTCTTCTCTTATAGGTCATACCTTCCTGCTTATTCTCAAAATTGGTATCACAGGGGCACCTGGGTGGCTCAGTCGATTAAGCTTCCGACTTCAGCTCAGGTCATAATCTTGCAGTTCGTGGGTTCGAGACCTACATCAGGCTCTGTGCTGACAGCTCAGACACTGGAGCCTACTTTGGATTCTGTGTCTCCCTCTCTCTCTGTCCCTCCCCTGCTCACGTTGTCTCTATCTCTCAAGAATAAATGAACATTAAAAAAATATTTTTAAAAAAGAATTGGTATCACTGATATTTATTTAGACTTATCCAATAATTAGTATTTACTATGCTTGTAATTCTTTTCACTTGTTCCTTCTAGTACATTTGTGATAGACTTTATCATTTTATCCTCTGTATTTGTTCCCTTTCTTCAGCATTTGCCATCTCTACTGTTTTTACTTTGGATATATTCTTCTGACCTAAATTATAGTTCACAAATTCTCTTTTAGTTGTGTCTAGTATGTGGTTAAACCATGAATGTATTCATTACATTCTTCATTTCAGTAATGGCATCTTTCACTTTTAGACTTTCCTTTATTTTTCTTTTATGTTGTTTTGTTTTGTTTTGAATTTCCAGTTCTCAGCTAAGTTTTTCAGTTTTGTCTTTATCCCCTGTAATAGCAGTCAGCAAAATTATTTTATACTTTATACTTTATATACTTTATTTATAATCTGTATTTTATTTCTATACTTTCTATACTTTATTTTATAATAACTCTAATATTTTCAGCCCCAAAGGGCCTATTTCTCTTGACTGTTTTTTATGTTATCTTGTTTCTTTTGGTGGGGGGTGGTGGCTATTTTTTTTTTGTATGTGTGTGCTGAACATTATGTTTAACAAATAGTTTTTGTAAATGGCTTGACATCTGTAATACTCTTCCTTTTCCATCTAATAAATGTTTTACATTTGTTTTTCTCAGGTGCCTATAGGGACTAGCATTCTGGGTTGGTCTTAGTTTAATTTGAGGATTGAGATGATTCAAAGCTGGCACCAGTCTTTCAGAAAGCTGGTCTACTGTGGGTTCATTATTTCTGTTAGGGTACATATCTTTGGGGTTTCAACACAAAAACTAAGGGTTTACCGTGTTCCCTTGCCATTGTCAGCAATGGGACTCCAGATACCTTTTGTAGGATCAGCAAATGACCTAAAATAAAAACAGCTTCAATTCTGCGCTCACATCCCTGGATATGTATTTTTTACCAGAACCTGGTCTGACAATTCTTCACTATCTTGTTAGCTCTCTGTTGCCTTTAAACAGAGCCCATAATTTTTGTTTATTTGTTTGTTTGTTTTGTTGGTGTAGGTTGTCTAGTTATCTTCAGTGACAATAATCGTCTATTTAGACTTTCATTCCTGAAAACACAAGTCTTTCCTTTTTCTTTCTCATTTTGAAACAACACACCGTAATTTTCAAAGATAAAAGCAAAAATTTAAAACATTCTGATACCAAGTTTGAAGCAACTATTTCAACATTTTCATACATATAATGAGTCTCTTATCATATAGTCATTTCCAAGTGAGTCTTTCTCAGTCTTGACTTTTTCCTTCCTTTCTATATTTCTTGTTTTTGCACAGGATTTTTGTTAGTTTACTCAGAAAGGATACTTGAGGGGTGTATTTTCTTAATCTACGTATTCCTGAGAAAATATTACTCTTGACTTCATGCATGAATAATGACTTCACTAAATATAGAAACTGTGTCCTTCAGAGTAATGGAAATGTTACCCCATTTCATCTAGTATTTAGAATTGTAGAAGAAAACTAATGCTAATCTGATTTTGGTACTTTGCTTGTAACCTGATTTTGATTTTCCTTTTTTTTTTAATCACTTATCTTCAGAAATTCCATGAGGCTTTGTAGATTTCTGTTCTTATTTGAGTTTTCAGTATCTTGGCCTATAAATATGTGTACCCTTGTGTTTTGGGTGGAGGAGCTGGTTTGCATTAGGAAAACCTTTTTTCTCTTATTTTTCTAAAGATTGTTTCATTTCTGTTTGTTCTAGTCTCTCTTCTTGGTATTCTGAGGATATGTAGATTCAGTCTTCTAGATATATTCTCTATATGTCTCACATTTATTCTCATTGTTATCATACCTTCATTTCTGTAGTTGTACACCCAATGCCTATAGAGTATAGGCAGGTAACTAAAATAAATAAATCCAGATGGGTACAAAAATAAGTGATGAGGATTGTGGACAGCAAATTTCCCTTCCAAACTTGGCAGGTACCAATTACTTGATATTCATAGCTAATAAAATAGTATCAGATCCCATTCTGTCTCCAGAAAAACTAAAATTCATGTTTTTTTTGTTGTTGTTGTTTGTTTGTCTTTTAATGTAGTAGTTCTCAGTAGAAAAAAAAATGAAAAAGGAGTTCACAACTTACCATTGGGATGATCTTGGTCACACACAGAATGATCTGTTACTTCATTGTCTTTTGTAATACTATCGTCCTTTGCAGAATCTGACATGACAAACAAGCAAAACCTCTAGTCAGCATTTTTTTAAGTTTATTATTTGTTTTGAGAGACAGCGCATCTGGGGGAGGGACAGAGAGAGAGGAGAGAGAAAGAATCTGAAGTAGGCTCCGCACTGCCAGTGCAGAGCCCGATGCAAGGCTCGGACCCACAAAGCCACAAGATCATGACCTGAGCCGAAACCAAGAGTCAGATGCTTAACCGACTGAGCCACCCCTAGTTAGCATTTTTAACTAGGAAGTAGGGCAGCTTCCAGCACTGACATGATAGCTCTATCTTTGGGGAATGTAATTTATTATTTTTAAAAAATATCATTAAAATACTTAAATATTTTCATCGATAAATAAGCTGTTCCTAAAGTACTGTGTAAGATGTTTATACGAAGTTTACAAAAGTAAAGATGGTAGAAATTTGATTGGGTCATCTTTTTGCAACAAAGAAGAAAATGTAAGCAGGCTTTACGTATTAGCGAAAGTCTTTGGAGAATTGTGCAAAAGGATATGAAAGGAAGGCAAAGTAGAGGAGATTAAAGGAACATCAGTTTTAATGTTCTTAATGCTTCCATTACTGCAATTGTTCATGTATGGGAGCCTTGAGTCCCTGAAAAAGCCAGATGCAGACCTTCGAAATCCAGTTGTAATTAAGTTCATCTTCCTGAGGAACCCTACCAGTAGAACAATAGCAAAGGGGAATGCAAACCTTCTGTTCTGGGCAATTTCATCCTCTCCCTCGAATAGCACATTTAAATGTGAAATCAGCATAAGTTCATCTTTTGTTATATGATACACTTACAGGAAATAACATGGCCAACTAGATTTCAGTGACTATGGACTCTTACAAGACTACACAGGATTCCTTGTTGGATATTTGAGGCCTCCTTGTAGGCTCTTTAGAAATCCATTGGAAACAGCATGTGGGTGGGTTAGTGGCAAGACAGAAATGGGTCTTTCATTCATTCCAAAACTATTTATTAAGGGCCAACTCTACACCAGGCACTTCTTGAAGCTGGGGCGTCAATTGTAACTGACTCTGCACTCCTAGAGGTCATAATCTAGGGCGTATTTTCATGCAGCTAAAAGGGTGGTAATCTAAAGATATCTAAAAGCCATGAGCTAATCTTCCATGAATATGGCCATGGAGAAAACTGGGGATGGCCGACTGACACTTCTATTACAAATGGGTTCTCTACTAAGTTCACATTGCTCCACTGAGTTGCAGCTCTGAACAGAGCGGAATTCAGATGGAGTCTCAAATAAATCATTTTTCCTTTGTTTCCTTATTCCTTTTCCCTCTCTCCCTCCCCACACTTGGAGATAGTTTTAAACAATATGGTTTAGAATATTATAAGAAAGTTTGTTTCTTGAACCTGCCACAAGCAACATTTGATGGACAAGTGAGAAACCTGGGTAGTTAACATATGATTCAAATTTAATAACCAGTGAAGCAAGTATACACCCAAAGTGTATGATTTTAATTAACTGCAAATAATTCCCCCAAGGCAAATGTTTAATTATCTGCACAGCTTCTTATTTCTTTTTGAGACTGACAGTAAGTTTCAAAGTCCAAATTTGGAAGCAAAACTGAACATAGACACATTTTCCAAACAGTTTTCTCACTCAAGTCAAAAATTTTTAAACCAGTTCCCATTAAAACATGCCTTTTTAATTTTGGCTCTAACATGTGGATTAAAAACAAATCCTTGAATACTTTCCTCCACATTAACACTGAAAGTGAACAATGATTTTAAAAAGGTGCTATATGAATCAGGCTAAATTTTAATTTTGAAAATTTTATTTGTTTATAGGAAATGGCATCATTTGATATGTAGACTTGGGCAATACTCATTTCCCTCAACATTAATGTTTTAAGATGATCCAAGATTTTGCATGTGTTTAAAATATATTTATTTACAATCCACAATAATTCATTATACTTTATAATTTACATAAACATTATGTTTCATGCACCAAATATTATATAAGAAATGTCTTTTAAAAAGTGATTTACATTGAGTTTATTGGTTTAATTATTCACATATGATGGGTGATAGTATTTGAAAAATCAATCTGTAGACTATCACTAAAATCTGTCTCTAGCAAATTAATTGAACTTTCAGTTTCAATTTCCTTGGAGAGTTGTTTTAACATTGCTAAGATAGGTGTCTTCTGATATTATGTCCTCTAATCTATATGTAACGTATTTCATTGAATCCAAGACGGCATCAATTGTTATTTTCACCATTATATAGGATTAGAAAAAAAATGCTACCAAATGGACTATAAATAACACACTATTAATTTAAGAATGTGTTCTAGTTTTAGAAATAAAATATATAAAACACTATGTATATTGTAGAACTATATTCTGTGTGTACACAAGTACATGTCTTTATGTGATGGCAAGGATTTCCTAACAACATGACCCATCGCCGAACCCACAAGTTAATATTGCTTTGTATTTGAAATGGTTGCACCTCCACATACAACAATAAAGCTAGATGAAAGCAGTAAGACCATGACCGCATCCACACATGACCACGTGGTTACGAAAGACTGTTTCCATTGCTGTTTCTCTTTCCAAAGGGCTATTTGAATTCCTAGTCACATGAACCTTGGCAAGACTGGATGTTGAATGTTTTAAATCATAGATCCTATTATATTATACTTAGTTGGGGGTTTGAAATGACAGTGGAGCTTTTGTGTCTAGGGGGTGATGAAAGTTGCACTGTATATGTATAAAATATTATTCATAACAAGAAAGTAAGAAAATATATCTAGTATAGATGGTCACTAAAAGAGTGTATTATTTCTATGTGAAAAATGTAGTGGTATATACTAAATTCTTGCAGTACCTTGGATTCATCTCATTTTATTCTAAAAATTATCATGTGGTAATGTTCAAAAAATGTAAAGGGGTTATCACCTAATTCTGAGATTCAGTCAATGCTATTTTAATAGCAGAGAACTGGAATTAAATTTATATGTAGATTCTGACTTTCAAAATCTTTAAGGTCAATGTTCTATTAGAAAATTTTTTCAAATGCAAATATTAAGTTGAATATTCAAGCCAAAGTTCTGAAGATAGATTATCTTCTAAGGTTAACAAGAATAAAAAGATATACTTTCATAAATTAAAACAAAATCTCCTCATTTAAGAAGTTGAAAAGGTTTAAAAAATATTTAAAATAGATTAAAATTAAAAAAAACCATAAAACAAATTCTAAACAGTAGGCCATTTTTAATGCAGTCAATTATACATATCTATATGGAATAGTATGTGGATAGATTGAAGATGTGATGGTAAATTATCAAACTATTGAATTTTCAATACACATATCTAAACCATAAATCAAAATAGGTACTATCACTTTCAAAAATGTCCCCTTAACAACAAAAGTTCTTAACCTTAGTTAAGAACTTAGTTCTTAACCCTTGAATATACTCTAGGGGTCCACAAACCTTTTTGAATTGACATGTAAAATGTGTACATATATTGTTACTCATTTCTCTAGAAGGAGATTGCTTCCATCATATTCTCATATGTCAGCAAGGTTAAAAATAACTATAGAAATTTACACCTTAATGCTAGTGACACTGCTATTTTACAAAAGATTTTTAACATTATAATTGAGAATTATCCACAGAACTTGATGTCCGCTTCATGAATTTATAAGTGATGTCTCTTTTTGAATTCTTAAAGTAGATTTGACTTGAGGAAATAGCCAAAAACATACACAGATGTGTTTAATAAATGAAGTGGGCAATCCAGCTGGTAAACAACATTTTGCATCAAAATTAGAAATGACTATAAAGTACAAAATGGAATGGTGATTAACAGTCTTTGAAAACATTTTCAAGTCAGGAGATGTGCAAAAATCCATCTAGTAAAAAAGGTAATCCCTGCCTACTATTTAGAATTGCAGCAAGAGGTCATGTTGGTGCAGAAGTTCCAAGGAGTCTGAACAAAATACATGCTATTTACAAACACCTATGCCTGATCTATTTGCTCTGTAGCATGTACACATTCATACATGAGTCTCCTACCTTGATGCAAAAGTTGCCCAGAAACACAGTTACCTGGATTTCCTCTGATTCTTGTCAACTGTTTCGATTACAAGAAGCAAAACATTTATCCTGGCCTGCTCATTTGAATCGCTGGTTTATTATGTGAAGCAATTAGAATGAAGTAGTTTTTCCTCCATCTGAACGGTGTGTTTATCCACAATAAACTAGAGTCTTCACAGCCGATTATGGTCTCACTGAAGCTTAAGAAAAATATATCCTGCAATACATTTCCAGAGTATTCCGATGGCAATGACCTAAACTGTAGTTGGTCTCAGTGCAGCTGGATATACAAGGCTGCTCTATATTTACCTGAAAAGTAACTGGGTCCGTAGGACAGTCCGTTGCCCTGAGCACTGGGAGGCCAGACTGAGCTAGGATCGGTCATTTGTCTTCATTATGCAATCATTAACCCCCATTAAAAGGGGCCAATCATTCCCAGAGTTATGGAATCCGGGTACTAACAGTCTCTGAGGCACAGCTGAGAAAACTACCATCATGTACCACTAACTTTGCTTCTATTAGAAACTACATGCCAAATTCCAAACAGTAACTTGTGTAAACCAGCTGATACCTACACTGGAGGTGGTATTTTTCTGCAGTTGTTATTGAAAATATAAGCAAGTAAGAGGATCAATTGTGACAGATGGACACTGGCTTGGGGTTGTGATTCTGGATTTACAACAACATGCTTCCTAACTCTAGGAAAACCCATTCACCTTACATAATCTTGGTTTCTGCACAAAGGAACTGAGGGTGCTGAACCAGATAATCTCTCTAAATTCCTTACAATGCTAATCTGTTGATGTATCCAAATGATCTCTTTGTTCTGACAACGCCTCTGTAACTGTTCAGGCTTCCCTCATTATCTGCCTACCTGAGTTGGGCTGTTCTCACTGTGAGATTTATATTATTTATAAAATAAAGGTTAATGGTGGGGGAAAGGAGTGCCATGTGACATCAGTGCCACACTGGCCATTGTTAACTCTGTGACTCGACGAAGGATCATCACAATGTCTAATAGAACAGCTGGATATGAAGCCAGGCTGGACTATGATGGAAAAAGAAATGCTTAATTACCCTTTTCCATCAAGTTAATTTTTCCCCCTTGGCAATGTAAACAAAGGCAAATCTGCTCTTGTTTCCAGTTGTCTGTGACCTGCTATCCTTGACCTCCATCCTTCAGATTCCTTTCTGATCTTGCCTCCCTCTATCTCTCTGTGCCTTGCCTAGCAGGATTTCTTGATATCCTTTTCTTTTTTTAAAGGATTAAAAAAAAAATCTGACTAGGCCACAGGCATGAAAAGTAGCTATGGTTCTGGGTGTAAATTGACTTGGAATTCTATTAATATGTTGATCTATAAATCAGGGAGTGTTTTATTTATACTTCTTAATTCAATCTGATAATGAAAAGTCTTTGAGAGAACATTCCCTGTAGGAGAAATGATGAGGGCTTTTTGGGTCCTCACTCTGAGCATAGTCACAGCCTGGCAGCTGGCCACCACTTCTCAGTTACTTTATTTCATGGAGAAGTTGAGGCAGTAGCAACAGTCTATCTCCAGATTCATAAATGCTTCAACCTTCGGGTTCAGGTTGTTTTCAGCCAGACACTTGGGTAGTGTGGCTGGGATGCAAGGACCCCACACTGCTGAGAGCCAGACATTTTTTCCTACATTCCTAACGGACTGAGTCAAAACTCACCTCGGAGCACAGCTTGTCTTTTTCCCCAAGTGATGTAAAGACACATGTTTGGAGACATTTGGACTTTTCGTGGGAGTTACTAATTTTCTGTGAACTTCAAAGACCTGGATGATTTCTCCTTAGCACCTATTTTTTCCTCACATCTCAAAGGATCCACAAGCCTATCCAAATGAAAATGGTTGCATGTCCTCACTTTTTTCAGTTTTTTTTTTTTCAATGTCCCTCTGTGCTACTGAATACAATTCTATAATATGAAGAGCTGCAGAGTGGCTCACTTTGTGGATCTACCACAAGCTATTTTACTACTGCTTCTATTCTTGGACAATCGGGTTGCATCCAATTTTCTGCCATTATAAATAATCCTATGATATTGTGATATTGGATGCCCCAAAGCTGGATTCACTCTACTGTTCTTTCTCTTACCTCTTCCAGCCCACTTCTATCTCTGTGGTCTAGATAGTTTAGATCTCTCTATACCTAAGCCTTATAATCGATCATGCTCCATCAATATCCCATTGGGATACTCCTGAGATCACAGCAGATGGTTCCGGGAGATGGGCTCCTTTCTGAGACTCTGAGTGAGGGCATTCTTTCCTTGGATGAACCAGAAGTACCCAGCAGCTAATGCCCAACTGGAGACTCCCTAAAGGCTTCAGGAGATAAAACCTGTTTCCTCACCTCTCTGGGGGACAATTTTGAATATACTCCACACTTCTTAGAGAAATAGAGCCCCAGTTCCCCTCAGCAGTAACCTGCTCACTAATGTACCCTCTTTTGTCTGTCTTCCTCTCCCTGACCTACTTCCTTATGGCTTACCCGTGCTTCCTGGGACCACCTCTCAAATAAACCCTTTGCCACCATATCCTTGTCTCAGAGTTTTGCTTTTGGAGAACCCAAACTAAGATAGCCAAGATATTCACTATCAATCTCTTGGCAGAGATTTACTGAAAGAGAAGGGAGGAGCCACAAGCCTTGGATGAGGTGGAACAAAGAAGGATAATGAGCAACTTGGTGACTTTAGAAGAGTAGGAAGAAGGAAAGAAGGTAGGAAGTCTTAGACGCTCCTTGAGTGGACAACTCTTTGAGGAGTTGCCTGAGTCTCTAGACGAACTGCCTGAGCTGCTGTTGCCTCCAGATGATCCAGTTCTTGGGGATGATGAAATGGTTTCTTCGAAGACTCACTGACTTTCCTACCAATTGAAGTAACCTCAGTATATGTCGCTTCTGCATAGCTTGTGTGAGTTTGACTTTACTTCCTTTGTAGTGTTTGTGAGTTCATTATCTAATCTTAATGTGTATGTGTGTACTTCAAACATTTCTAAAGTGCCTTTTAAAAATGTTACTTTTAGAAGTATAGTGTTCTTTTAGATCCATTTTTTAAAACACTCACTGTTTTAGGTGTTTCAAATGTACAGCACTCTCATGAACCTTGTACACAGATTGAAAAATACTGAACCAAGAAACTTAGAGAAAGTTAAAGAGGGGAACAGCCTGGTCATGCAGAATAAAACAAGTTCAGTAAATTTCATTTCCAGATATGACCCTGGTGGGGGAAAAATCAGGTGACATCTGGTATTACAGGAAATGGGGTGTATAGAGGCATTTGTATGATGAAGGCAATGTTTTGCCTCATAAACTGAGAAAAATGTGTTAAAACAAAATACTGCAAAATGTGATTTTATGAGGACCTTGGGAAGTATACTAAGGATTAACTCAAAGTGTGTTTTTTTTTTTTTTAATTTCTAGGAAGAAATAATAAGATAATGTATTTTAATCCACTAGTATTTTACACTAAATTTAACTGTGAGTTCTAGAAATTATTATAATTGTTTTTTTCTAATGTAATGGCTGACTATATTAGTCTGCTTGGGCTGCCATAACAAAATACCACAGACTGAGTGGCTTAAACAACAGATTTTTTTTTTTTTTTTCATAGCTCTGGAAGCTAGAAGTCCAAGATCAAGGTACTGGCTCATTTAGTTTCAGGTGGTGGTGCTCTTCCCGGTTTGCAGAAGTCTGCCTTCTTGCTGTGTCCTCACACAAATCAGTGTGTATGCAGAAGGAAAGACAGAAATTGAGATCTCTCTTTCTCTTCTTAATAAGGCCACTGCTCCCATCAGGACCTACTCTAAAGCTAATTACCTCCCAAAGACCCCACCTCCAAATACCATCACAGCAGGGGCTCTAGCTCAACATATGACATTTGTGTTTGGGGAGCATGCAAACATCGCTCCACAACACTGACATGTACATTTCGGAACATGTAGGTTTGGATGATTTAACTTTTGAATGTTGGCCATTCAAGTTGGTATCCCTGACGCACAGCAGAACAAAGTCTCAACATGGAGGTGGAGATGGAATTTTCCCTAAATGTGTGGTTCCCTTTCCCCCATTTCAATTCTCTCAAATTAATTTTCATTGATCCTTAAACTGCATCAGTCACTGTTTGGGTGAAAAAGTAGCAATGAGGGAATCTGGGGTGATATCCAGAACAATAACTGGCATTCCTGTCAGCTAATCAGAATGGACATGTCCACGGGGGCAGGGTTCTGGAGCCTGCTGCCTTGTCTGGGATGACAGGATGGTAGTGAAAATTACTTGCAAAGAGGGGAGTTTAGTCACTGTTTGCCAAACACCATGTAAATATTTTGGCAATTTTCAAGTACTTGCAGCAGTACCAGACTGTACTGGAAGATTATCAGTTCTGTGTATAGTACAGAACTATATTGATAAGTTCCCCAAAACGATAGTGAGAATAGTTTCATAACCAACAGTCTCTGATGATTTCACATTGGTGGAAAAAATGAGAAGTGGCTTTACTCTTATAGACCAAAAGACTCTACAATGTAAGGACTGAATAGTTCTCAACCACACATTTGTGATGTCATCTTATTTTGTGGCCCTACCTAATAAAGCACCACAGCAAATAGAATCAATATTAATATTGATTTAAAATAAATCAATTAAATAAATTAATATTAATTTAAAATAAAACCCCAAACCAGCAGAAGGCAGGAAATAATAAAGACTAGAGCAGAAATTAATGCTATCGAAACCAAAAAAAACAGTAGAACAGATCAATGAAACCAGAAGCTGGTTCTTTGAAAGAATTCACAAAATTGATAAACCACTAGCCAGTTTGATTAAGAAGAAAAAGGAAAGGACCCAAATAAATAAAATCAAGAATGAAAGAGGAGAGATCACGAGCAACATAACAGAAATAAAAACAATAATAAGAGAATATTATGAGCAATTATATGCCAATAAAATGGGTAATCTGGAAGATATGGACAAATTCCTAGAAACATATACACTACCAAAAGTGAAACAGGAATAAATAGAAAATTTTAACAGACCCATAACCAGTAAGGAAATCGATTAGTAATCAAAAATCTGCCAACAAAACAAGAGTCCAGGGCCAGGTGGCTTTCCAGGGGAATTCTACCAAACATTTAAGGAAGAGCTAACACTTATTCTCTAGAAACTGTTCCAAAAAATAGAAATGGAAGGGAAACTTCCAAACTCTTTCTATGAAGCCAGCATTACCTTAATTCCAAAACCAGACAGAGACCCCACTAAAAAGGAGAACTATAGACCAATTTCCCTGATGGACATGGATGTAAAAATCCTCAACAAGATATTAGCCAACCAGATCCAACAATACATTAAAAAAAATTATTCACCACGACCAAGTGGGATTTATACCTGGCATGCAGGGCTGGTTCAATATCCACAAAACAATTAACGTGATTCATCACATCAATAAAAGAAAGGACAAGAACCATATGATCCTCTCAATAGACACAGAGAAAGAATTTGACGAAATACAACATCATTTCTTGATAAAAACCCTCAAGAAAGTAGGGATAGAAGGATCATAGCTTGAGATCATAAAAGCCATATATGAATGACCCAACACTAATATCATCCTCAATGGGGATGATAGCTTTCCCCCTAAGGTCAGGAACAAGACAAAGATGTCCACTCTCACCACTGTTATTCAACATAGTATTGGAAGTCTTAGCCTCTGCAATCAGACAACATAAAGAAATAAAAGGCATCCAAATCGGCCAGGAGGAGGTCAAACTTTCACTCTTCGCAGATGACATGATACTCGATATGGAAAACCCAAAAGATTCCGCCAAAAAACTGCTAGAATTGATTCATGAATTCAGCAAAGTTGCAGGATATAAATTCAATGCACAAAAATCGCTTGTATTCCTATACATGAACAATGAAGTGACAGAAAGAGAAATCAAGGAATTGATCCCATTTACAGTTGCACAAAAAAACATAAAATACCTAGGAATAAATCTAACCAAATAGGTGAAAAATGTATACACTGAAAAATATAGAAAGCTTATGAAAGAAATTGAAGAAGACAAAAAAAAAATGGAAAAAGATTCCATGCTCCTGGATAGGAAGAACAAATATTGTTAAAATGTCAATACTACCCAAAGCAATCTACATATTCCATGCAATCCCCATCAAAGTAACACCAGCATTCTTCACAGAACTACAACAAATAATCCTAAAATTTGGAACCAAAAAAGACCCCGAATAGCCAAAGCGATCTTGAAAAAGAAAACCAAACCAGGAGGCATCACAATCCCAGACTTCAAGCTATACTACAAAGCTGTAATCATCAAAACAGTATTGTACTGGCACAAGAACAGACACTCAGATCAATGGAACAAAATAGAGAGCCCAGAAATGGACCCACACACATATGGACAACTAATCTTTGACAAAGCAGGAAAGAATATCCAATGGAATAAAGACAGTCTCTTCAGCAAGTGGTGCTGGGAAAACTGGACAGCGACATGCAGAAGAATGAACCTGGACCACTTTCTTACACCATACACAAAAATAAACTGAAAATGGATGAAAGACCTCAATGTAAGACAGGAAGCCATCAAAATCCTCGAGGAGAAAGCAGGAAAAAACCTCCTTGATCTTGCCCTCACAAGTTCTTACTCAACACGTCTCTGGAGGCAAGGGAAACAAAAGCAAAAATGAACTACTGGGACCTCATCAAAATAAAAAGCTTCTGCACAGCAAAGGAAACAATCAGCAAAACTAAAAGGCAGCTGACAGAATGGGAGAAGACATTTGCAAATGACATATCAGATAAAGGGTTAGTATCCAAAATCTATAAAGAACTTATCAAACTCAACACCCCAAAAAACAAATAATCCAGTGAAGAAATGGGCAAAAGACATGAATACATGAATAGACACTTCTCTAAGGAAGACATCCAGATGGCCAACCGACACATGAAAAAATGCTCAACATCACTCATCATCAGGGAAATACAAATCAAAACCACAATGAGATACCACCTTACACCTGTCAGAATGGCTAACATTAACAACCCAGGCAACAACAGATGTTGGCGAGGATGCAGAGAAAGAGGATCTCTTTTGCATTGTTGGTGGCAATGCAAGCTGGTGCAACCACTCTGGAAAACAGTATGGAAGTTCCTCAAAAAACTGAAAATAGAACTACCCTACTACCCAGCAATTGCACTACTAGGCATTTATCCACGGGATACAGGTGTGCTGTTTCGAAGGGACACATGCACCCCAATGTTTATAGCAGCAATAGCCAAAGTATGGAAAGAGCCCAAATGTCCATTGATGGATGAATGAATGCAGAAGAGGTGGTATATATATACAATGGAGTATTACTCAGCAATCAAAAAGAATGAAATCTTGCCATTTGCAACTACGTGGATGGAACTGGAGGGTATTATGCTAAGTGAAATTAGTCAGTCATAGAAAGGCAAACACCATATGACTTCACTCATATGAGGACTTTAAGAGACAAAACAGGTGAACATAAGGGAAGGGAAATAAAAATAATATAAAAAAAGGGAGGGGGACAAAACAGAAGAGACTCATAAAATATGGAGAACAAACTGAGGGTTGCTGGAGGGGTTGTGGGAGGGGGGATGGGTTAAATGGGTAAGGGGTACTAAGGAATCTACTCCTGAAATCATTGTTTCACTATATGCTAACTAATTTGGATGAAAATTTTAAAAAATAAAAAAATAAAATTAAAAAAAAGAGTTAAAAAATTACTCTTTTAAAAAAAGTCGTGTTCAGAGTTTTTGAGGAAAAAAAATACCCTGGAATTCTTAACTTTTCACTGAAGATAAATATACATAAAGAAAAGTGCAAATTTCATGTAGTATACAGCATGATGGATTATCACAAATTGAACACTCTTGTATAACTAGCACCAGCTCAAGAAACAGGACACATCATGTCTTGGCAGCTCTGCTCATCATCCTTTTCAGCCACTACCCTCCCTCTGAAAATCACCACTCTGACTTCCAACAGCATTTATCAGTTGTCCCTGTTTTCAGACTTTAGATAAATGGAATGGTACACAGTACATGCTCTTCTCTGGTTTCTTTCGCTTGACATTCTGCTGGTGAAATTCATTCATATGGTTCCTAGGGAAAATGAAGTTTAATTGCACTATGAAGGCTGGCCAAGTCAATGGATCCTGCGGTGAATCTTATTGGAAGAGTAAAAATAATGTTTTTTTCTCTTTGCAAACATCAAACATTCACTGCTTCCCCATACTTTGCCATCAACTTATCATTTCCTAACTACAGTGGTTCTTAAGTATTAGTGTGCACTGGGATCTCCTGGAAGGATTTTTAACATGCAGCCTGTGGGGGCCCCTCCCTCCAGAGTGTCTGATGGTGTAGGTCTGGGGTGAGGCCTGAGAGACTGCATTTCTAACAACTTCCTAGGTGATGCTGATTCTGCTGCTCCAGGGACCACTCTTTAAGTACCACTGCTGGAATATATTGAATTTGTTAACCAAAGCCCAATCTGTGTGCATTTCTTCTCTGCATCTAAGTCAACTTGCATTTAGAGTAGGATTTTTTTTTTTGTAATTAGTATCCTCATATGGATTGCCCACAGATTCTCCATTGAAGGGAGAGCAGCATCTCATTTGCGGTGGGGAAGCACGGTTCTATGAGCGGCTGGATCTGTGTGAACCATATCAACACATGAAAATGACAGAGCCATTTCAGAGCATCTCCTTTTCAACATTGGGTATATTGGATCTTACTGCTAAAAATCTGAAACTCCTTGCAGCTTTACATGTAGCCAGAAAAATAAATCTGCCTAAGTGTTAAGAAAGGCCCAGGTCATATCATTGCTGCTTGTATCGAATCCTGTAAGCAAGAGCTCCTAAGGAATAAAGTTGCAAGACTAAAAGTGATAAAACATCACTACCACATGTTTCTTCTCAAGCTAATTCTACATACTGTCCAATACATTAGCCACTAGCCACATGTGGCCAGTAAGTCCTTGCAATGTGGCAAGTCTGAATGACACGTTACATAAGTGCAAAATATGCACTTGACTCTTACAGACTCAGTACAAAAAAAGAATGTAAAATACATCAATATTTTTTATATTGTATTCATGATGAAATTATTATATTTTGGATATGTTTGTTAAATAAAATATTTTATTAAAACAATTTTCACCTTTTCCTTTTTTCTTCCTTAATGTGGCTATTAGAAAATTTAAAATTATATATGTGGTTCTCATTTGTGTCTCATATTTATCTCTAGGGGACAGTGCTGTTCTAGAGAACTTAGTATAAGCCTGAGTTATACAAACAATTAAAGACATATTTATTTGAAAGCCAGAGTTATGAAGATGGGAAATTGTAGCTTGCCAAAGGATGGTCCATCAAAAACTAGAAAATCTACTTGGGCTTATAGAAAAACACCTGCAAATGCTAATAGAGATAGCTGGGGAGAAGAGTCTAATTAGGTATAATCAGAGAGGATGCTCTGAGAAGGAATTAGAGGAAGAAAGAGAATGAAGAATGTACGACAACCACCACACTAAAAAACTATTTATGCCCCAATGATATCTAATAGTTGAAAATGTTTGCTTTATATTGATTTGACCCAAACTTCTTAGCCTGACATTCAGGGTTCTCCATAATGAGGGCTCAAACTTAGCAACAAATTAAAGAGTGGAGCTAAGGGGATCTATTCATGGCACCTAAAATAGGTGGTCTGATGTCCTACTTCCACCCTTTCGTGGATGCTCTTCTTCTCAATGAGAATAACTTCTTTCCAGTTAATTATTTTTGTGTATCTTTTAGATCCCAGTTCAAATGTCATATTATTTACCTGTATTTCACAGATAATCCCAGGGCTTCTCCTTCAATATGTTTCAGTGTAATCCTTCCTTGGTGCTTGTCTTGTTTTGTCTGTTTTGTTAGCTGTCTCACATGCTAGCTATGTGGCCTTAGACCACTTAACTTACTGCACTATGCTTTACTTCCCTTGTCTGTAAAGTGGGATAATGACTGAATTTATATCACGGTAAGAGTGGAATGAGTGAAAACATGTAAAGTTCTTTGAA
This sequence comes from Lynx rufus, assembly GCF_022079265.1. Taxonomy (NCBI): domain Eukaryota; kingdom Metazoa; phylum Chordata; class Mammalia; order Carnivora; family Felidae; genus Lynx; species Lynx rufus. Next base: position 41,471,154 of record NW_025814896.1, on the reverse strand, counting down.
TAGAATCTGGTGTATGACAAGGATTAGATAAGTATTAGCTGCTACTATTATTGTTGATGTTCATATTGGCTACGTAACTCACACGTGCACATCTCCTTTTCCTATCTAGATTGTAAATATCTTAAAGGGCAAGAATCATATTTTCTTCTTTATATCACAAGTCTTACAAAGTTAAAAACCCAGTAAACATCTGTTGATGGCCATAAAAACACCCATGCATTTTAATTGGTGCTTTCTATAGGCCAGATTGTGTTCTAATCAGGGATAAAATGATAAACAACATAGACATTGTCCTTTCCTCCAGGAAATTTAAGTTATAGTGGAGGGAGATGGACAAAGGGTGAATGTGCAGAAGATAAAGAGGTTTACATAGTTACAGACAGCAATAAGTGTTATGAAGTAATAAACAAGGGGCTGGGATAAAGCTTTAGTGGAGGAGGGTTCCAACTAAAAAGATGATGAGGGAAGGCCATGATGAGCATGAACTACAGCGAGGGGAGAGAAGGTTTTGTGAGGTAAGAATGGAGGGACAAGTAGAGTTTATAATGGTGCACCTTACAGGTTACAGTTAGGTGTTTGTGCTTTACTTTGAGGGAAACATGAAAGTATTATAGGAATTCAAGAAACAGTGGGCTGTAAACTCTTTATTTTGTTTTGTCAAGTATGGCAGTAGGCCTTAGGAGCTGTCACCTTTTACTTGACTTATGAAATGAGATCATATTCAAGAACAATATATTAATATGGCCATGAGTTTTTGACCTATATAAGGTTAGCTGACTCATCTAGGGTTCAAGCATATACACTTGACCTTAGACTCATTAAAACCAGCTGTCTGTATAACACGACTATGTGCAATCCAAGGCCAAATATAATAAGATATATGCCAGTAGGAAAACCAATAAGCAAATATATGAACCAGAGTTCCATTTGAGCCTCTATTGTGATACCTGCTCATGTATTAGCTTATATAAAAACCCTGTTGTTCATGACAGATATCGTTTTTCAGGGAACCACTTTAAATATGATTCTGGAATAAGGAAGGATATAAAGAATGAAAACATTATAAAAATTATAGAGGGAGTCTGCTGTGAAACAGCATGCAAAAACTCAAACATATTATCATTTAGATCTAGGCATTACTGACTTTAAAATATAGCAGACAACTTAAAACATACTATTGTCCTTGAAAACAGAAATGAGGGAAAAAAAAACAAGTATTTACCACTCACTTTTTCCCTGTGGAATGAGCTGATATCCCATAAAGGCTTAATAGTGCGTGTGTGTTGTTCTTAATACAGAGTAGACTTATGGGATAAGGAGAGGAAAAAAAAAACCCACGGAAATGGGTTTATTTATTTATTTTTTCAAAAAGCCTCAAGTTCAAGTGTATTCTTTTGTCTTCAACGCTTGTGTTGCCCTGGGCTAGTTACTTATCCTGAATCTTGGTTGCCTCGTTTGTAAAATAGGGTAAATAAAACAAAAATAGTAACGATGATAAGAATTAATAATAATACCACTCATCTCTGGGAGATACTGGGTAGCTATTGAACAAATCTGTTGCCCTTGTCTTGGTCACATAAGAAGGAAAAACTTGCAGGGATGAGGAATATCTCTCTTGCAGCCAGGTGGGGCCATGCGACTGAGTTCTGGCCAACAGAAAGTGGACAGAAGTGGTACATGCCACTTTTAGGCCTGGCCATAAAAAAACCCTGCTGTGTAATCCTTTCTCTCTTCTACTTATTTGCCAACTGGATACAAAGACTCAGGACAACTTTGGGGGCCACAGGCTGGAGCTCACAAGCCTCCATCAGCTTGAGTCCTTAATGACACAATGGAACTCAGCCTCCCACTGTGGATTTTATGCACATGAGAAAATAAATTTCTCTCATGTCAGTTTGACATTGGTGTTACAGCAGCTAGTGTTACCTAACTCATAGTCCATCTGAAAGAGTTACTGAAAGAATTAAGTGAGGTTATATTTGGGCACTATATTTTTCTGATTGCCATTATTATTCAAATCTAACTAGTTAGGATCTGTGTACAAAGCTCTTAGGACACACAATTTCTTTATAAATATGAAAGGATTTTCAAAATAAAGAAGAAATTAGCAAAGATGATATGGCATGACAAAAGATATTTTGAGAGTGAAGGAGAGGAATATAATTATTATTTTTTACATCTCAGCTCCATTTTTTTCCTCTTGAAAAAACTAGCAGAGAACTTGTGGAAACAATAGTCCAAGCTAGTTTCCCATGGGGTGACAGCTTATGCTCAGGAAGAAGGTTTTTTTTCCTGTTATTATTTTCCTCTCACAAATCATATTATGTGGTCTGATAAGAAGATAAGATCTTTGCAGTTAGAATTGTACTTAAAAATCCAGGGCATATGGTCACCTTATGGACCACAAGCAAATTCCCGATTTCTTTACATTTGATGAAAAAGGGAGACTGTGGGGTAGGAAGTATGGTTCAAAGAGGGGACCCATTAAGTAGGAGGAGGGGAAAGGCATTAAAGATGGAAGAACTGGCGTTTCACGGAATAAAGCAGGAACAGAGTCTGATGTGTGCTCTTAGCTCAACCTTGGGAGAAGTGCTAGGGAAGGATTTGGGAGGGGCTCTGACCATGGAAGAAGAGCGTTGTCAGGAAGAGGAAGGCATATGTGTGCAAAGGTTTGCTTGCGTACCTTCTGCTCATGCAGGTTGGTGTTTACTTTCCTGTTGTTTATCTTCCTGCAGTTGAAAAGATGGATTGAGAGAAACCCAGTGCCTGGTGCTGACAGTGGTCTTAAGTCCTTAATTGTCTACTCTGAGGAAGAGGTCAACAGAAATGTGTGTCTTACTACATAGTTAGGATACAGTGATTGAGGGAATATTTAGAATTGATTCTGCTTCAAAATGTGGCTGGCATTGAAAACATTTATGGATGGGTTAGGTAAACTGAAGGAATTGAATGGCCTTTGAAACATGCCTTTTGAAAGACTTAGATGAGTCTGCCAGTATAACAGAAGCATCCTGAATCATAGATCAAGCTAGGAGAAACGTCATCTTGTACAAATTTATTTGGGTCTCAAAACACGTTTGTGTGTACGTGTGTGTGTGCTCATGTGCGTTGTTTTGTGTATGCATATGTGTATGTGACTGCTGCTGTCCCTTCTGCCGGTCTTTCCACTTTAATTTGACATATCTAGTGCAAAATATCAGGGCAAATTTCTAAACGAAATAGGAAGACAAACTTTTCATTAAATGCCAACAATGCTTGTTAGGAAACCTGGTCTTTGTGCCTGATTAAAAAAAAGCCTTTCCAGTCTTCACCACTAGCTAGCCAATTATTCCTTTCTTTCTGTTAAGGAATGCAGCAGTTCTGAGACATTCTCTGTCTTCCTCTGTGACTCTCTCTGTCTCTTACAATAAATATACCCCCCGGGAACAGTGGTGGAAAGAATGGATGACAACAAATATCATCAGGAATGAGGCAGGACAACATATTTCTGCTCATGAAAATATCTATTGTCAAAATCTATGATAGGCTACATCCTTTTCTGTAACTTGGGAGAATGTTTCCCTCAGTAACACTGTACTACCACAAATGTAAGAAACTCAGACCTCATTTTTTAAAAAGTAATTTTATCATTGCTTATTTTGTATTATAATAGTGACTATGATTTATTGAAATTACAACTTTATGTTCCTTAACTCGTTTGGATAGGATGTGGAATTGTTTCCCAAACTGGGTTTTGTAAGATTTAAAATATCCTACATAAAAAAGAAAGTAAGAAGCAAAGATTTGTTTAGTAAGATTTGGTCAGTTACCATGGGAAATGCCATCAGTTTCCACCTCACCTGAGCCTCTCAGTGCATGTGAGCAGGTTGAAGGCTCTGAGAAATCTGTAGAAACTGCTCAACTTTGTCTCACCTTGCAGTTTCGAAAATTTTTTGACTGTGGAACTTTTTTTTTATAAAAAATGCTTATTAACATCCTGATCAATGCTATAAAATTTTAAACATGGGAATATCTGAGCAAGAGCCCCATGATGTTGCTTAGGAATGTGAACTGAATTCTTTTATATAACCTTTCTCTGGTGTCTTTGCTCATTTAGAATATGATCATGTGTCATTCTACATGAATCATTGTCAGGACCTCTGTTTTTCAGTGAAGTCATATCTTACGTAGTGGCCAAAGTACATATCTTCAAAATCAACTCTGGAAATCTTTTAAAACTCCTTTAAAGTACAGTATTCAGTTTTTAATTCAAATATTAATGTATATTTCTTTTCACTCCAAAAATTTTTTTTTTTCTATACCATGCCATTTATCCTTCTGAAGCTTCCTTGGGAAATGGGTAAGGACATAAAATGAACCCAGAAGATTCCATGTTTACTGCTAAGCTCTGTATTTTTATTGTATGTATTGTATTATACTAGGATATAATTAGGCACAAAATTCTCATGAAATCATACACCAGGCCACTTCATGACCACTGGAAAATATTGCTTTTCTCCATATAATACTAAAACTAAAAATTAGTTTCTGTCACTGAAAATATGTTTTCATTGAGTATGAGAAGGGAGCTGTGCTTTGTTTTCTTTTTTTTTTTTTTTAGTTTATTTTGTTACTTTCTCTGAGGTACTTTGAGGTATACTTTAAGGTGAGCTCAGTATTTTTTTATTCTTTAATAAATACAAATTTATTCCAATTATCTAAACTGAAAAAAAACAAAAATGAAACAATTCACCCATTTTTCCCACTCACCATCCCCCGCCTTTGGCAACCATTCTGTTCTTTGTATCTGTGAGTTTGGTATACCTTGGAGATATTGTGGGTTCAGTTCCAGACCACTGCAATCAAGTGAATACTGCAATAAAGCAAGTCAAATGAAGCTTTTGGTTTCCCAGTGCATATGAAAGTTATGTTTATACCACACTGTAGTTTATTTAAGTGTGCAATAGCATTATATCTAAAAAAACAATGTATGTACCTTAATTAAAAAATACTTTATTGCTAAAAAAAAAAAAAAGAAAAAAAAAAGCTAATAATCACCTGAGCTTTCAGTGAGTCATAATCTTGTTGGTGAAGGGTCCTGCCTCAATGCCTCAACCCCGGCCAAGGCTGCTGACTAGTCAGGGTGGTGGTGGCTGAAGGCTGATGGTGAAATTTACCACATGTATTGGCTCTTCCTTCCACAAACTATTTCTCTGTCACATATCTCATTTTACACATGGTAGACCTTTCAAAACTGGAGTCAATCCTCTCAACTCTACCTTTTTCAACTAAGTCTATGTGAAATTCTAAATCCTTGTCATTTCAACAATCTTCACAGCATCTTCACTCGGAGTAGATTCCAACTCAAAAAGTGATTCTTTGCTTATCTACGGGAAGTGACTCCTCATCCATTAAAGTTTTCGCATGAGATTGGCGCCATTAGGCACGTCTTTCTGATTCTAGTTCTCTTGTTCTTTCCACCACATCTGCAGTTACCGTTTTCCACTGGGGAGTTCTGAACCCCCTCCGAGTCATCCATGAGGGCTGGGATCACCTTCTCCAGATTTTGGTATGTCGACCTCATAATGTAACACCATCATACCTCATTTTACAGAGGAGGAACTGAGGCACAGCCTAAGAAAGTTACTTAAAGTCACACAGCAGTGGTGATGTGAATCCAGAAGAGGCTCGTAAAGGCTGCATGACTTACACCACAGAGCGCAAAATTAGGCCTGTGCACCTGAAAATAGATCACAGGGATGCTCGTACTAATTTACACCTATTTGGACTTAAACTTAGGTCCAACATTGTGTATTGGACGAAGGGGTTGCAACTCCACTCAGATAATCTCTATATCCTAATCTGATGATTTTGTTTCCAAGCCTCGCTCACCAGATCTTTAGAAATGTGTCCGAAGAGATCGTATAACTAAACTTACGGTTACAGATCTGTAATTATGGCCACACTTGATTTGTAAGGAAAAATAATATATTGTATGAAAATGTAATTGTAAAGCAACTGCTGCTTTACTTCCAATTGTCACTTAGGAACATTTTAAACTGTGGTATATGAATATACTTTGAATACCAAGAAGAAGATAAATGGTTTTATCTACTTTTTTACCTGTTTAAACCAATGTAAAACATATTTTATCAAAACATTTGAAAAGCTTATTGTAAAATCTTTATCATAAATTAAGCATAAACAACCAACTTCAACCATAGCAAGTAATCTATATACATTAACCATTTAGAAGAAGCCTATTTTGTTTTCTTATAGGGTAGGAATGTCCAACGTGAACAAATAGGGAACAAATAGGGACAGTGAGCAAATAGGGAAGCCTCTGGCTTGAATTTCCCTTTGTGTTTTTGCAGCATGACATTTTAGGGAAACCTCATTTCTGAAATGGGAGAATTCTGAAAGGGAATTCTCTCTATGACAACCATTATAAGTGGCTCATTTTCTACGACAGGCTGTGTATCCAATAGCAAGGACCTACTAGGCACAAGTCACTGTGTTGGGCTTGGTACAGAACGGGAAAATGAAGACTTGGTAGCTGGTTTTAAGATATTTCCATTCTAGTGAGTTAGATGATGAGTCATGTATATAATATTGGTACAAGGCACAGGGTAGTTTTCAAGTTTTACAGACAAACTTACAAGAAACTGTAGAAGAGACAGTCACTATTGTATAGAAGGATATGCAATGAGGAAGGGAGAAATCAAGAAAGGTAAAAATGTGCATGTCCCTCCCCTGCATTACCTGGTATGATTATTTTCATGAAAATATGTGCTCAGATAATTGTTGATGGAAAGAAAGAAAGGTGGGAGAGAAGGGGGGTGAGGAGAAGGGGATGTTGGAGTAAGGATCCATGTAAAGGTAAGATATTAGAAATGAATCTTTGAATCTTGAATAAAACAGGTATGAAAGAACAATAGCAGAATGCTGTAGACCGGTGGTTTTGGGGAAATATCACATATGTGAGTTAGGCTACAGAGCATGGTATATGCAGGGTTTTGTGGAGGCATAGAACTAGACTATACAGAAAGATCATGAATATTATGCAAAAGGATTTGGACTTTGCATTTGGTGGGGTATATAGGAGGTTTCTATGCACACATGTCCTTGTAGGCCTAGGTCAGGGTCAAAGTTGCAATGTGTATAAAGTAGGTTGGCTCCACGCTGTTCCCTCTGCTGCCTCAATTTCATGGCCCTACTCACCTAGTATGAGTCTCACGTTTCCCATACTCTCCTTTGACTACTCTGGACCTCCCTGCATTCTACCCTCCGCTGGCAAGGGATATCTCTTGCTCCAAATACAAGATGTTGGAGACAGCATGGTGAGATGAAAAAAGCATGGGATTTGGGTTTAGGCAGACTTGGTTTCCAAATTCTGGTTCTCCCTTTTGGTCAACTAGACCAGTTACTTAAATTTTCTGAGCCTCAGTTACCCGCAAAATTGGGATAATAATACTGACCTTTTAAAAGTAACGAGATCTTACTTTACACCCATTGAACTGGCAAATATTAGAAAGAACAAAAATCACAATTGCCGATGAAAATACCAATTGTTACAGCCTTTTGGGAAAGCAGTTTGGCGGTATCCATTTAAAACACGTACTCCTCAAAGCAGAACTCACACTCTTGGAATCCTTCCCACACAAATAAAAGCACTGCTTATAAGGATATATGGGCAAGGACATTTATGTAGCATTGTTTGTATGGTAATAAAGTGGGAAGAAAGTGCTTGCTCATCATAGAAGAATGGCTGAATAAATTATAGTACTTCCAAGCTATGGGATATCACGAGTTTAAAAATGGATGAATTAGATCTACACAAAATGACTCAGAGGGATTTTCACAAAGTTTCACTGCCTGTAACAAAACAAGATTCAGAAAACTGTGTAGAATGTGATATATTTATAAAATAGACATGTATATTTAACAATGGATTAAAAACTTTGAGCCTCCTTCTGTGTATCTGGCACTCTTTGACATGTCTAAATGGATTGACTCATTTTAATGTTCCATACCCTGTGAGGGAGCTACTATTACCATTCTCAATTTCCCTATGAGGGAACTGAGGTGCAGAGAATAAATGACTTGCCCAAAGTCACACAGGTCATGGTAAGGTTGGAGTCTGGACCTCAGAAGTTAGGATCAGAGGCTAGACTCTTTATCGGTATATTTTACTCACTGAATAATTGGAAGGTGGGAAGTAAGCAAACAACAAAATGGGGGAAATCACATGAAAATCACACATTATAGGATCAAGTTATGTAAAATTTTGTGGGGATGCATGTATTTAGAAAGTGACATGTGAAAGGATGGACGGTCCTCAAAATCTGAATGGTATTTGTCTCAGGATGTTGTGATTGCTCACGTTTTAAAAATTCTATTCCTTACACTGTGTTTCATTTTTTGAAATTTTTACAATGAATATATATTATTTAAAGAATCAAAAAAGGAATAAACTCTATTCATTGTAAAAAAGACAAAGATTTTCATGCATTTCCATATATTAATTTTTTTATAGAAATGATGAACATTTACAGAGTGAAAGGATATTCCCTGTCAGTATAGAATTTAAAACTGAAAACAGAAATGACTTAAATGGGTAAGTAACTTATGAACATTCATTCATAAGAATGTACAATTAGGTGATATTAGACTGTCAGAAGACATGGAAATAATTTTACAATCTATGTTATATTTAAAAGACAGTTTCAAAATGGTATGTGTTGCAGAATATCCTAAAAAAGTCTGTCTCTATCTATCTATCTATCTATCTATCATCTACATGTCTGTGTATCATCTGCAGCAGTCTAGAAACACACTGGAAGTTTATTTATTTTTTAAATTTTTAATGTTTATTTATTTTTGAAAGACAGAGAGAGAGAGACAAAGAACGAGAAGGGGAGGAACAGAGATAGAGGGAGACACAGAATCTGAAGCAGGCTCTAGGCTCTGAGCTGTCAGCACAGAGCCCGATGCGGGGCTCAAACCCACAAACCGTGAGATCACGACCTGAGCCGAAGTCAGTTGCTTAACCTACTGAGCCACCCAGACACTCCTAAATACACTGGAGGTTTATACGCCAGCCTATTATATATGTTTATTTCTGGGATTGAGATTATGGATGATATTTTTCATTTCTTCTTTTGCTTGTATTTTTTCATATAATAAACACACATTACTATTAAAATAAGAAAATGAATGAAAGCAATAAAAATGTTTTAACCTTTTCCCTAGTAAATAACAAAAAAAATCAGGAAGTTATCCTGAGGAACTGATCATGGAGATTTATTTAAAATGTATGCACTGCATTTCCTTATTATTTATAATAGACAGAAAACTGTAAATAACAAAATAATCTAACATTAGAACGGACAACCATATGATGAAATATTATGCCTCCAATAAAAATCATGCCTTTGAGGATCTTTAAAGACACGGGAAAATATTCATGGTGCACTGTTAACTGAAAAATCAGAATGAGGACTTTTTTTTAAACAATTTAATCTTTAAAGGGAGAATGATCACAGGCTTTTTTCCCTTTTATATTTTCCTGAATTTTAAAATATCTTACAATAAATATTTATTATTCTTATAAACAGAAAAATAAATAATTGTTATGTTAAAATAGAATGAAATACTATCTTTTGGGGAGTTTATGTAAATGTTAATATCATGTAAATATCAGTTGGGAGTCAACACTAATACAGCAGTTCACCTCCTCCTACCCCCTACACACAGACACTTTTCTCTCTTGCTTATGAGTCTTAGGTTACCCTTGTGAAATGAAGAATACATTGTACATAAATGTAAAACATTGAGTACTAGAGACACTCCATACATCTTAGTTCTTTCCCCTTCACTGAGCTGCCAGAGGGCAGTGGCTTTGATTCTATACCTCAGCCTCTTAAAAATCCAAGAGTGATAACTTGGGTGTTACAGTGTATCCAGACACTCTACCAATGCAGATCCAGGACAGAGGACAGCTTTGTCCCACTTTGGTGAGTAGTGGTGAGGGCCCTTAGTTGGGGGGAAGGTAGACATCAAGGACAGGAAAAAGACTGAAAAAAATTAGACTGCAGAAGCCTGAGAAGAATTTCACGGGTGGTACAATGCTTTGTTTCTCTGTAACGATTTAGACAAGGAAGAGAAACATTGTCAGAACCATCTGGAGCCAACACCTTTTGGCCTTGGCTGGGTTTTCGGGGACCCATTGTTGGGAGAACGTATGCTCATCTCTGGCACACACCCGGATCCACTTCCTCATATATAACTGCATCCTTTCTCTTTTGTTCTCCTTTGCAGGGCTGACTCCTGCAGTAGCTTTCCTCTCATTCTACAGAAACTGCGACCTCTTGGAGGTCAGAAGCTAGATTAAGGGTTAAGAAATCCTTTGCCAGGTGACACTGCACTTCATAAACACAACAGCAATGATGTGACCTACACAGAGCTCCAAAGGAATACAAGCTCGGGTGTGCATGCACCTGAGTATTAATTGATTTTCCTTTAATATTAATGAGCATATGATTTGGTCTAGTTGACCTTCAAATTCAAATTAGGTACTGATTAAATAATAAGACAGGAGAATCGGGATGTGTTGAAACAGCACTTTTTTTCCTCCAGGGAAGTGCCTTGGCCTTGGCTGTGAGTAAGGATGAGCTATTACTGGTGTTGAGACAACTGGAACAGAGAGTTCTCTTTGAATTAAGGAGGTTGACTAGATCTTAAATAATAGAGATAATAATAATAATAAAACTGTGCAGCAGTTCCAACCAGAGCACTTGATATTCCTGGCATGAGTTTATACTGTGTTTATACTCCCGTCATCTGAATGCCTCTTTATTTTTTAGCTAACATTTGTACTCTTAGGTTTGTTTTTAAGGATTTAAAGTACGAACCACCATTAAATATTTTTACCAGTAGATGAAGGAATACCTCAGTAGATAAGTGTGTGCCTATTTTAAAAATACCTTCAGAAATCCTATGAACCTATAGATATTTTCTCAGGCCAGCTTTACCTTGGAGTTCATTTCAATTCGGTCCTGGCTGCCACATCCTTGGCATGCACCCACCCTGTGGATGAATTATTCATCAACATTCCTCCTCCTCACATCTCATCCTCCCAACTCAACTCCTGCCCACCAGGTCTGTAATGAGTTGTTGGGAACAGGTGCCTTCAGCCTGTAGTGCACAATCTAGCTCTTAATCTGCCAGCCAATCGGTTGTACCTCCTTCTGTTAGCAGCTTGCATTGTTAGCAGTTATGTGGGGTAAATGGGCAGTAAGCATCCATTCTCAGTACCCAGTGGGAAATATGTCTAGAACATTTGAGCAAAATCGCTGGCATAGAAGATACCCCAGAAGACACTTCCTCTTAAAGTTCTTCAACTGTTACATACCTGTTTTAATGTTTTAAAAACCAAATCTCCCGAACGAAGTGACATTAGACAGCTCATCTTTTGTTTGCTTGTTTTCAGTCCTTGCACTTTATAAAATTTTTTTTAATGTTTATTTATTTTTGAGAGAGAGAGAGAGAGAAAGCAGAGGAGGGGCAAAGAGACAGGGAGAGAGAGAATCCCAAGCAGGCTCCAAGCTGTTGGCACAGAGCCCGACCCAGGGCTTGAACTCACAAACTACAAGGTCATGACCTGAGCTGAAGTCAGAAGCTCAACAGATGAGCCACCCAGGTGCCCCATGGTCCTTGCACTTCAGAAGACACTAGTTTCCAGGGGAAACCAAAGTTATAAATGTAAATCCAACCAGTCAACAAGCAAAGTTGGAAATAACTGGTGCGTCTCAAAATCCTTGGGGATTATATTGGGGGGTAGGTGCCAGGAGAGAGAGAGAGAGAGAGAGAGAGAGAGAGAGCGAGCGAGAGAGAGAAGGCAAGCCCATAATATCAGTGATTACAAAACCCAAGAAAATGCTGGGTTAAGATCAGAATCTGGAAGCAAAATCAAGAGAGCAAGGGCTCCTTCAGGACCTTTGGTCAGCAAAAATGTTCTTCCACTTAAACTGGAGAGTGAAATAAGCATTTTTATAAGCGATCTTGGAACTGCAGAGCTCATAAATAGCCCAGGTGTCACCAAGAAGGAGATCTATTTCTGCATGAAAGCTAATAATGGTGAATGTTTGAAATGAATCCTCAACACCTGTGACTGCATTTTAATCTCAACCTGACCTCAGTATTGGAGAATTTCAATGGCAAATTCATTTCTTTTTCATTCTAAGCAATGTATACATCAGTCAAGATGGCAGTTCCATACACATTAGACACTTGGTCTAAGCTTTGTACCAACTGATAATCAAAAAACAGTGGTCATGTGTATATGCTATTACAGAAGGAAAAAGAAAAAATCATATATGTTCTACTTTTAATTGAAACTGGATTACATGCTAATGTGGATTTCAAAACACTTTTCCTTCCCTAAGATCAAAAGGTTAATGGATATTAACAATTTATTTCAATAAAATCCTTAGAACTTCACATTAATCTTACTAGGGAACTGCATTTGTGATATGTGACAGAATTTGTTGGAATCACACCTTTAAAAGTTTAATGTAAAAAAAAATCCTAAAAGTATTCTGAGAAATTGATCCTGGCATGTGCAATTAATGGTGTGAGATCCTAAAAGCATCAAGAAACATCACAAACTGTTTCTACAAAGGTGTAATGTCTCTAAACCAAACAGCTGAACAGGAAAAATCTCAGCTTGAAGTACTTAGATTACCTCTTGTTTCCTAAACTCTGCCATTAAACTTCATGACATTAATTTTTTTTTTTTATCACAGGCTAAACGACCGGAATGTCCAAAATTATTTGCCTAAGATGAACACCATTTTCTGTCTTTCCACTCTGACTTAGTCAGGTTTATTTCTCTCTCTAAGGTGCCCTGGGGTTTCTCAACAGAACCTATGTGTATATATACATTATTACATTTTTAGATATAGCAAATGGCTTCAAAACCAAGGATGTAAGAACACGTATCTGAGTATGTATGAAGGAAGTGCCAAGGGATTCATTTAAAGAGTGGTAATGATCCAAAAATGGACCACCGAAAATAACAGTGTGGTCTATGCTTGTTGGGCAATCCAGATCTCTCTACAAGAATGAAGAACTTACTCTCCCAGTTCATCCCAGGCTTCCAGAATTACCTCATTAGAAGACCTCTGCCTCACTCAAGGCCACACCCCTTCCCCAAGGCAGCCAGGGTCAGGTGACTTATCAAAGGAAGCTTTTACTGACCCCAGATGAGACGCCTCAAAAGGGTCATGCTATCTTCAGAATAGCTGTGGCTTCTGTTGATAATGCCTGTCAGCTCAACTTCCCTCTCTACCCAGTTCTGCTTCCTTCCTTTGCCTTTCATAGGTATGGATTCCAAGAGCTCTCCCTAATAAATGTCTATTCCCTAATCTCCATTTTAAAGTCTGTCTTCTGGGGAGCCCAACCTACACATATGCCAGGTGAAAAGTTTGAGCAATTGACATGAATTGGTATTCTGTGAGGTAGATGCTATTATTGTCTTCCTTCTGGAGAGAAGACTGAAGCACAAAGAGGTTAATTACTTGCCGTTACTTGTTAATTCCTTGAGTTACTTGTCAAAGGTTACATCAATTTTGAGACGCAGAGACAGGATTTAAGCTTCAACCATCTAACCCTAGAGTTCACAGTGTGAGCAACTACTCTTATTACACTGGACAGCTCATTTAGAAAAACCCATTTACCAGACAACATGAAATGAAATGAATGATACAAACAACTAAGTATTAAGATTGTAAAACAACTTTGATGTCTAAATTGTGATTCAACTATCAATGTCAAGTATATATATCCGTCTTCATATCACTCCAAACTGAAAAAATGCATTCAGCATATTTATCTAGAAGTTCTAAGTAGATCACACAGTGTACCAGGTGTTCATTCCATTTTTTTTCACTTTAAAAAATTATTTATTTATTTTTAACATAATTTATTGTCAAATTGGCTTCCATACAACACCCAGTGCTTATCCCAACAAGTGCCCTCCTCAATGCCCATCACCCACTTTCCCCTTTCCCCCACCTCTCATCAACCCTCAGTTTGTTCTCTGTGTTTAAGAGTCTCTTATGGTTTGCCTCCCTCCCTCTTTGTTTGTAACATTTTTTCCCCTTTCCCTCCCCCACGGTCTTCTGTTAAATTTCTCAAGATCCACATATGAGTGAAATCATATGATGTCTGTCTTTCTCTGACTGACTTATTTCACTTAGCATAATACCCTCCAGTTCCGTCCACCGTGCTGCAAATGGACAGATTTCATTCTTTCTCATTGCCAAGTAGTATTCCATTGTATATATAAACCACATCTTCTGTATCCATTAGTCAGTTGATTGTCCATTCCATTTCTATAACCACAACAATCTAGTATTACTATTCACAGAAGGGTGTTTAGTATCTATCTAGGACAGATATAAAGTAGTATTACCTTTTTGTATGGGGACAGTTAACCAGAGTGAAAGAAAAGAAAGGGCTATTGTATTTTCCTTCAGATATTTTGTTTTAACTCTATCATCTGCACATGGATGTACCCACTATTTCTCCCTCAAATTTTTTTCCTAGAGCCTATGTAAAATTTTCTTTTACCTTTTTCTTCTTCTGGAGACACCTTGTTCTGTGACTTTTCTCATTGTAACTATTCATAGAATGAGGAATGATGCTCTTGTCACCAAATAGATGGCAAATAAATAGAAAGATTTATTTCTATAGATTCCTTTCAACATTTTTTCTTCCTTATCATGTCTGGATAATGGAGCTGTCTGGTAGGTGGTTCCCAAAAGCCACGCCTTTGAACTTATTCCTGATGAGTAGCTGTAAACAGCAGAACTGCCTAACTCTGGAATTTCAAATAAACATCTTTAAACATAATTTCTTTGACCATTTTCTGATTTAATAAGCAGTTACTTTTCAGAAGAACAAATGTAAATGTATGTATAAATTCTGAAAAGGGTGGGTGTGGAATAAAACAGAGTGGGTGTGATATTTGATTGTGTTGGAAATAGAGGTGCTGAAAAAGAATTGGATAGATTTGCTCACTGCTTCATTTCCCCATATAAACAAAATCCAAATGGTTTTCTGGGAGTTTGTGATCTTTAGGTAAGTGGCCTCATACCTTCATCTTTACAGACTTCAGTGGCCTCTTCTGAAGCGGGGCTGGGCACAGTTGCCACATCGACACCATCTACATGGCAGAAAGAGAAACGTTGCCTCAGAGTCCATGTTTAACTCCAACTGTCAAGATGGTGCTTCCCTGCCTATGGCACCTCCTTCCTCATTCCACCAAGCAAGTAGGAACCTGTTTCCTGCTCTAATACATGGAATGGTCTTTGAAGGGGCTAGCGTCTAGGACCCTGTTTTATAACTAATGGAACAGGAATCTTCAGTTAAAACAGAGTCCGATGACTACAAACTACTTTTTGGTAAAGAATACTATCTGTTGGTACTATTATACTTTGGCATTTTGCTTTTTCCCCACCTCTAGAAGAATGGTATATATTAAAAAATTTTTTTTTCATGTTTATTTTTGAGAGAGAGATTGTGACAGAGCATGAGCAGGGGAGGGGCAGAGAGAGAGGGAGACCCAGGATTCAAAGCAGGCTCCAGGCTCCAAGGTGTCAGCATAGAGCCCGATCCAGGGCTTGAACTCACGAACCACAAGATCCTGACCTGTGCCAAAGTCAGATGCTTAACCAACTGAGCCACCCAGGTGCCCCACATTTTTTTTTTTTTAGTAAAAGATTGTGAAAGTATACCCTCACAAGTTTCCACAAAATGCTTTTATGTAAGTTGTTTTAAAGTTTGGTTTTTCTTAGCACAGCACTTCTGCTCTGTTAAGCCAGGAGGTCAAATGGCAGGGAGCATGTCTGATGGCTGTCAGCACACAGGCCCAGGAGAAGGGGATCATTTGTTGGAAAGCACCAAGAGTCATTTGGAGATTTCATGTCACCCAAGCACAGGGTGGGGACTAAGGAACTTGGAGGGCCTGCTCCCCTCATAGCAGCAACTAACCTCATCAGAGTTTATCTTTTTCCTCAGTCCCGTAAACACCACAGCAACTCCATTCACTTCTGGCTTTCAGGATAACAGATAATTAACTTACTAACATTAAAATAGTAAATTTCATATATGAACTATTGTCAAAATCATTTGGAATGGTTAATATTTGACAATTGAAAAAGGAATTGAGAAGGAATATACATTTTTCATGTAGTAACAGAGTTTTTTTAAACTGTGTTTTAGAGTTTTTTAAACTCTTTAGTTTTAGAACTAAAGATAACTCACACATGTATGACAACGCTTAAAGACAAATCACATATTTTCTAGCATATCTTATGTCCTTAATGTATTTGACTGTTACTTTTAGGTCATGTCTCTATTGGAAGAGAGAATAAAATTTTTAGTAGGGGAATAATTGGAGGTGATATGTTACTTTCTTTTGTTTGGTGATAATGTCTGATAAAAATAAAAAATAAAAAAAACAAGAAACAAGACTATTAATCTTCCCTTGGTGTTACATCTTCCCATGTGTCTACTTCCTGTCACAGTAAAACTCCCTAAAAGAGCTGTCTATGTTATTGTTCTACACTTCCTCACTTTACAGTGTCTCCATAACCCACTCCATTGGCTTCAACACCCCTCCAAGAATTCTCTTATCAAAAGCGCCAATGACTTCCTTTTGCTAAAACCAATGGTCATTTCTTTATTTTTTTTTTCATTGTGTTTGATTTCTCAGTAGTATTTCACCAAGTTATAACTCTGTTCTTTCTGAAACACTGTCTTCTTCTACCATGTTGCCACCTATCCAGATGTCATGGTGTCTCAAGCTCCACTGTTTTCTTTATTTACATGTTCTTTCTAATGAATTTCACCCAGAACCATAGTTTTAAATCTCATTTCTATGCCAGTGAATCTCAAACCTGTATCTCGGTCTGCATCTCTCCAGATTCATATATCTGACTAGCTTCTTGACATCCCATCCATATGGCTAAGAGTCCTCCCAAATATACGATGGACAAAACTGAACTATTAACTTTCTCAACAAAAACTGTGCCTGGTGGCCAGTCTTCCATGTGTCAATAAATGGCACCGTCATCCACAAAGTTACTGATGCTAAAAATCTAGGACTTATCCTGGATTCCTCTTTTCCCCATACCCCATATCCAAATCCATCAACACATCCTGTTATTGCTATGTCTGGAACATAACACTTCAGTCCATTTGTCTCCGTTTCCAGAAACTGCCATCATTTCTTCCTGCTATAGCTTTCTAACCGGTCTCACTCGGTTCTTGTGACCCACTTTTACTCACAGGCAAAGTGAGCTTGTTAAAACCTTAAAACTTCTGCTGGCTTCTCTTTGTAGTGCTAATAAAATCAAATTTTATACAGTGAGACATTATCTGGTCCTATGATTTTTTTAAACCAAATCGCACACCATGTTCTCCCTAATGCACAGTGTTCCAACCACTCTGAGCTTCTTTCCCCAACATGCTAAAATTGACCTTGAGGCATTTGCATTACCTGGTCCCTCCATCTAGAATGCTTTCCCACCATCTCCTCATTGAGATTTCATTTAATTATCCCTTCCTCGGGGAATCCTTCCCAAATCCAGACAATGGAAAGTTGCCTTCTCAGTATTCCATCTACCTACCCCATTTCTCCACAAGGCATTTTTTATTATCTTACATTTTTTTGTTTGTTTATTGTTTATTTTTAAATTTCTCCCCCCCCCCCCCACCAGAATAGAAGCTTCAAGGAGGCAGGGGTATTGTCTTTATGGTTTGCTGCTGTATCCTAGTGCCCAGAACAGTACCTGGGTCACAGCAAACCCTTGGATTTAATCACGACAAGGGTCAAAACCGTGCTGGTTTGCGATTGTGTGTTTCTCATGATGTGAAGGAGGCCTGCAGAATTACATAGTCAAAACTGAATCTGGAAATCATATTGAACATAAAGGAGGTATTTATATTTTGGAAGAACAATAGTAGGTCAAAAGGGCTTTAATGGCCAGGACCTCATCTTTGATTTTTCTGTACTTAGATTAGGAAGGCTATGAAATGAGCCAGAGCAAACAATAACCTTGTGTATTGACAACAGCCAAGATCATAGATGAATCATGCCATTAGACCTGTGCCAGCAGTGGGCTCACTTGGAAGAGCAAGAGGTACATTTGGAGTATTCTTTATATTGACTGGTAAGCATATTGTGATGATAATGCTATCGATCCAAGAGGTGGGAAGAGGACTCACACCCTACCACTGTCTGCTGACAGGCGATCCCAGTTTCAAAAAGAAATCATCTGTTCTCAGCTTACTAGCTAAAAAGAATGAATAAATAAAACACAGGCAAATGTGTGTGTCTGCACACATATGTGCGTGTGTGTGTGTGTGTGTGTGTGTGTATGTGTATGAACAGGGGTGGGAAAAATCTATGTCGAAAAAGATATCTTGGGACAGAATGGTGAGTGAATAAAACCTATGAAGCCTCACCATTCAGAGAATGGCCTCAGCTGTCAGCATTTAGTTGACTAACACTTGTCAGGCGCAAACAGTGAAAAGAGTGACAGCTTCTCACATAAGACTCTTCTTCCACGGAGCATAATGATGTATGGGTCGGGAGCCGGGTGGGGGGGCGGTGGATGACAACAGTTTGCTGTATCAGAAATTCATTTCATTGCAAGGACTACGTCTCGGCAAAGGGAGCCTGCTGACCCAGTGGCGGCCACACAAGGTCCTTGCTGCTCTGCTTCAGTGCTTTCTCTGATTGGCCTTCTTCAATTCCATCTTCCAGGTTAATAATAAAAGATTCCAGTTCTCTAGCAAAAGTTCCAAGGTTAATGTAGGAAGTTTTCAGTGAAAAACTTATCACACTACCTGGTTGATTTCTAAGAGTTCAGCATATGGCCTAGGGTGTGCCGCGCACCCATTAGATGGAGCCCGCTGTTTCCAAAATGCCCCTCTGTGGGGACTCATTAGGACTTGGAGACTAAAGGGAACAAGGAGATTTTTCTTTTGGTGGTGGTGTTGATAATGGCATAACTGTGCCTATCAGTCTTTTCAAGGAAAATGTGCCTGAGTGCAAAAATGGGTAAGAAGAGATGAGAAGTTAAAGGTGGTGACAATCTCTTTTGACTCTTAAGTGCCACTTCACTTAAAGATGTTCAATTCATAATCTGCAGTGGAGAATCTATAAACACCACCTGACATCTGTTCTCAGGGAACAGAGGAAATGTCAGGAGGGCTTCAGGTCTCACTTTAATTCTGGGTGTGGGGTAATCGGGTTTCATGACACCATCTCCTACAACATGTAAAGAAACAACCAGAAACATGGCTCTTCAAAGTGTGATGCAAAACAGTAAAGAACATTCTACCCGTCATGGACGGAAAGCCTATTTATTTCCTTTAAACGTTTTTCATTTCATTTTTTTCTCCAAACTAAACCTGCTAATTTTGACCTGTCTGAAAGCAGCCAAGCTCTGAGTTGGCACTTGCAACCTCTTAGAGTGTTTCTGAGCAAAGTGTTGTTATGCAGAAGAAAAATGGAATCCGTGAATGAGGAATGAGAATGCACCCTTCTGACTGGAAGCACTGTCACTCATAGGTAGTGGAATTGGTGGCTTCCTGACAGAGACCTAAATGAACACTGAAATCAATCTGGTGAAGAGCTATAGGCATTTCTAGAAAATAACATTTGAGTAAAGAGTAATGTTATCGTTCACCTCTGTGGATGAGGCCTAGAAGACTCCTCAAAAGAAATCTGAGCCCACCTGTTTCTTGGCTCTGCCCTTCCGTTTCTTCTGTGCTTTGTTTTTCCTCTGGACTGTTCTCATCTTTCAAGAAAACCAAGGAGGGAAAAAAATACATCAAGTCAATTGATGAAATACCTCTTTATGGCTAATATGCGGCACTGAAATTAATTGTAACCAATGTAGCATGACTCCCCAAGCAAGGCAGAGAGATGAATCAGAGGCATGAAACAGAAAAATTACCTACATAAATAGGTGCATTTATACTGGTCCCTTCTCACCTGATTTGCTTGATGAAATGTTAAACTACAGTAAACAAAATTTACTCAGCACTCCTACAACATTTCTCTCCTTGCGCAGCATTTCCCAAAATGTAATACAAGATCTTAATTCGAGTCTGTTTTTCTCCCTTGACTCAAGCAATATGCACTGTGTAAGGAAGTTCAGTTGATTAAGTTTTATGACTTTTATTTTCCTGTTTGATACATGATGCAAAAAACATCTATTTTTACCTAACTTACACATGGCGGTCTAACATATCTATGCTATGAAATATTTTGTCTTGAACAGATTATGTTGGTCAAGTTTACACCATAGTACATAACTCCTTGAAAAATAAGTAACTGGGCAGGTGCATTGTGGCTGAATACTAGAAACTAGTTAAAATTTTCTTTTGGCTTAAAACGTATAATATGTATCTGTGGATTTACGTGTAGAAAAAATTAAAATTTTCAAAGGCAAATAAAGGCATGATTTTATAACTCATTGCTGGGAGGGTTTCCAAATCTCTTCTTATTTGGAAATTTTTAGAAAGGAAAGATTTATATAAAGACACAGGAACACAATATTAAACATGGAATTAGACTACAGAAAACAGAGAAGCAGAAGTTACTAGCATATATAACTGTGTGTTAAAGATGGCCACAGATCCTTTGTCTCTCAGGAAGTGGACTCTGTCTCTCCTCTCCTTGAATCCGCTCTTGTTCTGTGACTTGTTTAGATCAATGAAATGTGGAAGTGATGTTCTGGGGCCCCTAAGCTGAGGCCTCAGAGGACCAGCAGCTTTTGCTTTCTTCCTCTGGGAAGCCAGCCACCATGTTGTAGAGATGCTCAGACTAGCCTACCAAATGGAGAGAGGCACATGGAGAGAGAGAAGAGCCATGTGGAGAAACTCCAAGGGGCCAGACACGTGGGTGGATCCTTCTGCACCTTCCAACCCAGCCCAGTTGCCCGTGCATGCAGCCAGATGACCTCAGCCAATGTCACAAGGAGCCGAAGAGTCACCCAGCTGAGTCCTTTTAAAATTCCTGACCTATAACCAGGTTCAGATCATTTAATCTTGTTTTACTTGAGTGCTTCGACCTACCATCTGTTGCTACTACCTGCTCTTAATCCAGAGGCAGGAAGATGGGGAATCCTCTCCAGAGGAGGACTCCAATAGGGGAGCTGAAACAAGAGCCTTAGAAGCAATGGGGAAACATTTCCCAGAGCAGGTCTGTAAAAAAACCTAGGGAAGAGATCTGCAGATGGGAAAACATCTGGGATTGACTTGAATGACAGAAAAAGTTTACAATAGAATGGCAAAAATACATACATACATACATGCATGCATCCATAAAGAAGAGTTAATTCTGAAGTGGGAAAGGAATGCTACTAATGAATACATAAGTATGTATACAATTCCCTCTGCCCAACATCAGCTATTCACCCTGGGGGATATGGTATAACTTCTAACGTGAGAACCTGGGGCAGCTCTGTAGCTACCAAAACCCTATGTTCTAAATGGCCTATTTACAGTACCACATAATGGTCTGACATCTGCTCTTTTGTAGTTCTCCAAGTAGGCGATGACATTGGCTTTTGCTCTAGGAAGGAAATAGCCATCATTGCTTCTCTTGCCCCCTTAACAAGGCCATGCTGGTGCCACAGCATGTGTCAAAAACATAGGTCAGTATGTTCCCTGTTCATTCCACCAAATGGGAGTTAGAGTCAAGCACGAGAAATCTGCCAGCTTTTCTGTCTCCCCTAGCAAACAGTCTTTTTAACAGAGATTTCACAATAGGCTTGAAGCTGGCAGTGACAGGCTGCCTTTAAAATTAGTCCAGTTACCACATCTCCTATAGAGTAAAAAGCTTTCTTGTGGAGGGAGGAAGATAAGAAGGGAAAGAGAAACAACAATTAAGTCACAGGAAGGCGAGGAATTTGTTCTAGCCTTTCGAAACGCATGAGAAGGAAATTTATGGTCAGACTCCCAAGTCCAGCTCTATAACAATAAATACCATTCTGGTTCTTTTCCTTAATGTACTGCCACTTGGGTTTTTACCCATGTGCATATGTATGCTGTCTCACTTCCTAACACAGCCACCTCAGTGCCATGCTTTTGTTTCCTACTTTGAGCCTTGACTTGCCATATTTCTGCCTTTGGGAAGCAAACTCAAGAAATACTTGCCATGTTTATTACGGAGGAAGTGTATTCTAGAAGAATGCTGGATTTGCCATCTGAGTAACATGCCCTCAAAAGACAAGGTTTAGGTACATTGCTTTCATCAATCTCCAGACAGTGCATCCTCAAATCCAGCAGGGGGAACCAGTGTAGAAGTCTTGCTTTCAAAGCAAGCATTCTCTGGCAATTAGATTAACATTCATTTCACTCTTTCAGAAGGATATTTTGGCTGGCTTATAGCTTTCCATCCATTTAAAATGCCCCAAATGACTGAGTTCTTAGTGAAACTGTGGTCTTTCACTGGTAGGGGAAAAAAAAATCCCATTACACTGTTACCCGTAAGTATTTGATAAGGACAAGCTCTCCTTTTATCAGCCTTGTCTGTCTAGCAATCTTCACAGGAAGCCCATAAACAATAAAAAGTTAAGTAGAGTGGTGAATATAAACTTGTGGTTTTTAGAAGGGATTTGAAAGGCTTACAATAAATGTGAAGAAATATAAGGAAGTGACAGGCTATTTTGTTAGCTTAAAAAATGTCATGCAGAAGCTAAATTCTCTTAGTTAGTTTGCCTTTAAGACCGCATATTTATTTCAGATAATAAATCACTATAGCATTCATGGTGGGAGTCACATAACACTTGATTTTCTCATGCCAAAAGGCACAGTAACCTCTCAGAATTCTAGCTGTTGCATAATTTCTACGTCTCCAGTATTAGTATCCTGCCCTTTACTCTTTCAACCTATATTTATTGAGCATGTACTATATTCAAGCATATTTCAGGACTTTTATAGAAATAAAAATAAGGGGTCCCTGCTGCAAACTGAATTCACATAAGCAGAAGGAATGCATCATTGGCTGGATGATGACAAGAACGTAATCCATGCTCGATGAGAGAGATTTACAAGGGCAAAATCTCAATGTCATGGCCACAGATCATTATCCTGATTATGTGTAGTTCTGTTTGCAAACCGTGCATGGGAATGGGAAGAGAAAGGGGAAGTAAATCAGAGAAAATCCGTCCCCGCTCCTGGGGAAACAACCTGATGTGCACTGCCTATTCCTGTATTATTACTCTTTCTTATAAAGGTGCCAAGATTTCCAGACACAGACAGAGCACATGCAGTCAAAAAACAGTGGTTTGCAGATTAGATTATTTGTCTCCATTTTGCAGTCCCTTGTAATAGATGATACAGTTCAGTATTCTCCCAATGTGGGGAGAGCATACTTTCTAAACACACTGATGTTGGATTTGACCAAGTTACATGATGTGGCTAATGGAATATCCGTGGACACAAGATAAGCAAAAGACCTAACTGTACTGCATAACTGGACTTTGTGCCTGTGCTCTTGACATTTGCCATGACAAGAAGATGGTCCTATAGCTACTGGTCCCTGATCTGGACCCAAGCCCAGGCAAGGCACAGCTTGAAATGGAACTGCCCAGCTGGATCCAGCCCACATCAGGTGAATGACAGAAACTCTCAAACCTGTGAGCATGAGAATAAATAGTTTGGTCCTAAGGCACTGCATTGGGGGGTTATTTGTTACACAGTATCATTGTGACGGTAGCTGGTTAATACAAATGGTATATTCATTTTTCTCAGGTCAGAATGGCTCAACTTTTTTTTTTCTTTTCTTTTTTCAAGTTAGCACTCTTTTATTTATAAAGAATTCAGTCTTTAATTCTGTATTTTGTCACCAAGCTACATTCTCATCTCACACATTTCAAAATTCTCTAGAACATACACATGTGAAAAATAACTTTAGTGTATATAAGGAAGGAATGATCTCAAAAAGATGTACTGCCATCAGTTATAGTTAAGTTTTATTTAATAGAGCTATGTGGGTAGTGGGATAATACTAGTTAATACCAGCTAATAATTATTGAATATTGGCTATGTTCTACTCAGTGTTTGCATAGGCCATCAGATTTAATTCTCATAGCAACCCAGTGAGTTTGGTATTATTATTATCCACATTTTAGGGTTAAAAAAACTGAGGCACAGAGATGTTAAATAATTTGCCTAAGATCCTACAGCTAGGAAGTGGTGGGAACAGGGTTTTGACCTGGTCAGCTCATGTCAGAGCCCACATTCCCTTCTTGGAAACATAACTAATATTTATTGTTTGGGTAAGATAAATTATGGGTCAGCAAAAATGTGAAAAAATGCAGGGTACTTTAGTGGCTCCGTCAGTTAAGCGCCTGACTTCGGTTCAGGTCATGATCTCACAGTTCATGAGTTCGAGCCCCATGTCAGGCTCTATGTTGACAGATCAGAGCCTGGAGCCTGCTTCAGATTCTGTGTCTCCCTCTCTCTCTGCCCCTTCTTGGCTCTCTCTCTCTCAAAAAAATAAAATGTTAAAAAAATTTTTTTAATGTGAAAAAATGATACTAAATAATAATAACAGCTAAAGAACTAAACGATAATGTCATGTAGATTAACATGGAACACCAAGAACATTGAGAATTGAGTTTATCTGACATTTAAGTCAGGTGAGCACAATACTATAACTCTAAACTTTTTTTAATGCTAAAGATATTTTTATTTTGAAATAATTTTAAGCAATAGAAAGTTACAAGAACAGTACAAAGTATTTTCTTTTTTTTTTCCCCCTGAATCTATCAAGAGTGAGTTGCGAACATAATCACCTCCATCAGCCCTACAAACTTTAGTATATATTTTGTACAAACAAGGACATTTTCCTCCAAAACCACAATGCAACCATCAGGACCAGGAGATTAGCCCTGATGACATTCCTGCTATCTAAGCCACAGACTACATTCAAGTTTTGCCCATTTTCTAATAATATCTTTCATAATTTTCTAGGATCACATGCAGCATTTAGTTGTCATGTCTGTTTAGTCCTTCAACCTAAGATGGAGATGCCCTCCTGACCTTGCTTGAGCTCTGTGCCAGGTGTTCAGCACCTCAACCTTACCCCCTTCAGCGGGAGTGTCTACCTTGCTCGGCTCTATTTGATGTCTTTAGGAAGGAAGAAGGGAAAGGAGGGAGGGATGCTTAGATCCAAAAACTTAAAAACTTTGTTCTGGAGGTGTCCTCACCCAATTAGTTGATTTGAACAGATTAGTCTTAGAAAATTAAGTTCCCAGCTTGGCTGCCTCATTATTCTAATGAAGAGCTTCACATGCACCTTTCAATGCAGATAAAAAGAGATGTACATTTGAGTAGTCACGATCTTACATGAGTGGCAGCTGCTGTCCCAAGCGCCTCCTTGGCACAAGGCACTTACACTCTTACGCCCCTCACACCCCTTACTGTGAATTCCAAAAGAGTCCTACTGAGTTAGACTTTGGTCTACATTTTTACAGATGAAGAAATCAAAGTTGTGGGGGGGGAAAATAACTTCCCTGAAGTCCCACAAGTAGCGGCAGGGCTGGGTCTTACATTCAAGTTCACGTTATGCCAAAGCCTGAGGTCTCTCTTTCTTGCAGATTCCTGTGATTTCTGCTGACCCTCGATAACAAAATTGTAAGTCCTGAGACAGAGGCCCTTGCTCTTGCTGTGATGTCATCAGCTCCCAGCACAGTGCCTAAGTTCATTAGGGGCTCCATAAATACTTGTCAAGGGATTAAAAAGGAAACTTCATTTCCCCCTAAGCAGTAATTATTTATTATTATTATTATTATTATTATTGCTTGCACTGTATTTCAGTTCTCAATGTAGAAAAGGTGCGTTTCTATCTGAGCCTTTGGTTGAACCTCATTAAATTTTGGATCTGTTTTTAAAATGTCATGTGTCTTTTATCACAAGTAATGGTTCCTAAAAATCCAACGCAGTGACATATAGGGAGCACAGGTAGCTAGAATTCATCTGCTCTCACCACCACCCAGGTCCGGCCTCCTTCCTCCCTTTTTCTCCTGGGTTGTGATAGGGTCTTGTCCTCCAGATCTGTTCTCAACCTAGAGGCCAGTTTGTTTTCAAAGGTAAGTCGGATCATACCATTCCCCTGCTCAAATGTCGCTCACAGGCAACAAGGCCCTGTGTGGTGGAGACCGCTATGGTTTTCCCACCCCGACATTTTTCTAGAAGCCTCCTACACGTTCTGTTCCAGCCACACTGGCTATTCCTCCTAGGGTCTCTTATCCCCAGGTCTTTCCACTGCCCGTCCCCTCTGCCTGCAGTGTTTTCATGTCTGACAAGTCTTTGCTCAATATTTCTCCTTTCCAATGGAGTCTATGCTGAACACTCCACTTAAACATCTCCCCCTCCCTACACCCTCCATCCTCCTCATCAGGATCTACTTTTTATTTATTTATTTTTCCAACCATCTGTCATCTTCTAATACATAATTTAGGTAGGTATTACATTCATTGCTTATATATATCTGCCCCCACTTGAATGTAAGCTCCACCAAAGCAAGGATATTTGTTTGCTTCATAGCCTGAGATCTCCTAAGTACCTAGAATGAACACATGACAGATGTTCAATAAATATTTGTGAGTTAATGAAATGTGGCCTTGCATAGTTAGTTAACAAATTAATCAGGAAAAAAGGGGAAGATTATCTATTCCAAAATCATTTGGTTAGTTGTAAAATTTGGGGGCATCATGCGGGGCAGCATTTTTCAAGGAAGTTGGTCCCGACACAGAACCTAGGCTCTTGCTACCACCATTTTGTTTTCTTAATGGAGTAGTCACCTTAGAGAAGGAGTCCTTTCCTCAGGCCAGGGGAGATTATGCACAGAAGTTGTTACAATACAGTTATCCAGGCTAATAACTTAGCACCTTCTGGGAAGGTGGTGGAGCACACATAGCCCATTTGGGGAAATGCTTGCTTTCTTGGCTGCCAGTACCAATTCTACTCAAAATAAATAGTATTACAACCATGCCTACTTCATAGAGGGTGCGTAAGACCTATGGTTTGTCTTCAGTTATAGGACAGAGAAGACAATCATCTTGGTCCTATTTCCTGTGTCCCCAAATAGCATACTTGTCCATGTAGAGGGAAGAGGAGATAATTGAATCTGTTACTTTTAACAAGATACGTCTGTTAAAAGAGACCTAAGTATAACAAAAGTTCAATAAAAGGAAACACATGAGACTGTAGCGTGCAACAGCCCCTTCCATATATTTTGCATGATGGTAAATAGAGTGCCAAGTGCTCAATAAGAAACTCAACAAATATCTGCCGAAGGATTGAGCTTTGTAGCATTTCCACGTTGAAGGTATGACCCTGGCATACCAAAACTTGCCACGACATATTTTGGTATAAAAATAGCACAAGGCAATGCACCAGAGTGCTATTTTCAATATCACACACACCCTCTTAATAGATAACATATGGTTCTCCCATATGGCATGTTAATACAAATACTTTTACCCTGATATGGTTAGCTTTTAATCCAAGGATTTTCAAGTACTTTACAAACACTATTCATTAACAGTCTTCCCTGGGGGGAGGTGCAGTGCCTTGCAGAGATACAAAGCATCCTGAATATAATCAATAACCATTAAGGAATGACAATAATAAGAAATACATTAATGTGGCCTTTTTTTAAGATAAGGAAAAAAAAACAGTTGGGAATTAAGCAACATTCTCAAAGTCTTCTGATGATTTCATGGTGCAATTAAGGTTACAAATCAACTTCTACTGATGCTTATGGTTGTTCTACCAGTTGACCTAGGCTAGTGAATAGATCATAAATTGCACTGGTTTTAGGTATGCACATAAGCTTGTTTCTACACCATAACTGGGAAAATGATGACCAAAACAAACTTAGCATAATAGCACTACAATGGGATTTCTTGGTGCTCTCTCTTAAGCCCTAAGGTTTAATTTCCTTCTATAAATTCCAGTTCTCTCTATTGTCATTTATGCTTCTGAATCAAGATATCTGGTGTGCCTACACATTTGTTTAAAACAGGCACACATTGTGCTCTCTGCAGATGTTAAGACAGAACTGGCAAAATGAAACTAGTTTTTTTTTTTTTGTTGAAGAAGAGAAAGGATATAAAGATATTCTTTGAATAGAAGAATCATTCCATGAATAAATTCAAAAGCTGCTAGGTATCTTTGCCACCAGTTAATGTTGGGTGAATACCCACAAAGTTCAAGATGATGGAGAGGAAATAACTAGGCTATTAGGAAGGGGACAGAAGTAAATATAGGCTATTAGGAAGGGACAGAAGCGTTTCTTTCCTTTTGGAAGTTGAGGAAAGAAAGCTGGTTGGAGTGGTTTCATGAGATGTATCTGTCCGCACAAGGTGAAATTGAGACTAGAGATAATTATTCAGACAAAAATATAAAATTTTATCTCATATATGTAGATCTAAATAGATATTGATCAGTTAAGCTGACTTGAGGAAAATATAAGTAAGTGCTTCAGTTCCCCGCTTGCTTTGCTCATGTGGCTCTTTGGGAAACTAGTATTCGAAAATGTGCATGGGTGGCTCAGTTGGTTAAACATCTGACTCTTAGCCTTGGCTCAGGTCATGATCTCATGGTTTGTGAGTTCGAGCCCTGCATTCGGCTCTGTGCTGACAGTGCAGAACCTGTCTGGGATTCTCTCTCCCTTTCTCTCTGCCCCTCCCCTACTTATGCTCTCCAAATAAATAAATAAATACACTTTAGGAAAAAAAAAAAAGAAAATGTGCATGTGCTGAGAGCAGGTGTCCCCCAGGGAGGGCACAATTCAGTATATGTATGTTCTGTTACGGGCAGTCCCACATGGTTGTGGGAAGTAAAATCCTTTGCCTTTATCTTTCTACCATTTCCCCCCTTTAACACAGTTGTTCCTTCGGTGTCGAAACATGCTATTTTAAGTGGTGAAAATAGAAATTTCACCACTGGTTTGGAATTTTGAAGTTTAGGATGAAGGCAATGTGTGGGTTTTCCAGAATTTAATATGAACTTTTTATAAAAATGTGTCCTCACTTAAATTGTAATCCTCTGAATGATAAAACTTGACCACTCTTCCTAAGTTTACTAACAGAATTCCAGTAATGGTTTTGTTTAACCCAATGTTTACTTAATAGCTATTTGAAATTATTTTACCAGAATAAATGTCAACATATGACTTCCTGTATTTTACACACACACAAAAATTCCTTAGGGCAGAAATCACACTCATCGAAATGTGGCATGTCCAAATTGAGATGTGCTGTAAATGTCAAATATACATTCACTTTTAAGGACAGCAGACAAAAAATGTAAAATATCTCATCAGCAATTTCTATATCGATAACACGTTGAAATGCAACACTTTGGCTATATTGGAGTAAATAAAATATAGAGTTAAAATTAATGCTGCCCGTGTCCCTTTGTTTTAAAAACGTTGCTTCTCAAATTTTAAAGTTACATGTGCAACTGTGACTCATGTTGTATTTCTATCAGGTGGGCTGCTCTAGAGCTCACTAGTGAGGGAAGGGGCTACATACAGAGCTCAGAGTCCAGTGGAGCAAGTGGGTGTTGCGGTCAAAGCTATCAAATCCCCACCCACTGTTCCTCTGCACTTGCCAATGGTTCCTCCTCGTGAGCACCTGTGGCACTCTGCCTTAGGGTCTTTTTCGAGTCTCAGCAGGATGCTTGTCCTATGCAGCCAATTTGGAAGCAGCCCAACCAGTGATGGACCGGACAATATAATTAACACCTTGCTTTCATTCCCCTGAGGGGGACAACTCTGGGGCACATCCCACAGAGGTCTCCTGCAGGACCCAATCCCAAATGCCCATAGGACAACCTGTTTGTTCATGAACTTGTGTTTCCTTTCTCTGTCTCACTTCCCTTCTTCCCTCCTGGTGCTTCCTAGGATCATTCCCCAAATCAGCCACTTGCCCTTGAATCCTTATCTTGACATGGAGGACCTGACCTAAGACATTTTAAAACAATTTTAATTACACAAACATGTTATCTCCAGTTGTGATAAGTGCTAGTGGAGGGAAGCACAGTTTGGCAAGAGGCCTTCTAAGAAGGTCATCGGAGGGGACTTCCCAGGGGAACGGGTAGTTAAGTTGATCAGTTTAAGGCACTTATATGAAATTAATTGGTAGAAATTAATGAAGCAAAAAGGGAGAGATAGATGAGTGTTCCAGGTGGAGTGAAGAACATGTCCACAGGTCCTGTTGTGGGAAAGATCATGGCATCTTTGAAGAATTAGGGGTGGCCAATGGGGCTAGAGTAGAGAGTGAGGGCCACTAGATGGGCCTAAAGGGAAGATACCCAGGCAAAAGGAGCAGGGTAATTTGATGGCACAGGGGATGTTCCAAAGGTTGGAGAACAAGATGGAGAGGTGAGAGTAAGCATGTACATTTGGTGGGTCACAGTGACTTAGTACTGCAGGACCACTGCCAACAATGGGAGTGGAGCAAGGAGAGAAGTCAGAAGAAGAAGTGGTTATGTGATAAAGTGGTTACTGAGGAGGGAGATACTTCAGTGAGGGTGGTACAGAGCCTTGGTTTCTCTCCTACCTGGCTGATTCTCATGGGGACTGGATTGATCTGGGTGGGGGTAGGAGGTGGAGAAAAGTGACTAATGCAGAACTGATTAAAATACTTCAGGTAAGAGATGATGAAAGTCAGAGATAAAGGGGTGGCAGGAGAGGAGAGAGAGAATAGGAAGGATTTAGGGCAGAATCAACTGGCTTTGGTGAGTGGTTGGATGGAGGTGTGAAGGATGAAAGGCAGTGCCAGCCTCTATCTACATTTCAGCCAAAGTTCTGAATGATCCCATGTAATACTCAGAACAACCCTGTGGTACAGATACAATAAATATTCATGTTATAGGTGAAGAAATGATATTTGGCTAGCTTAAATAACACTTCCAAAGGTCCCATACCAGTAGGGAGTAGAAACAGGATTTGAGCCTTGGTCATCTGCTTCCAAAATGAAATCTGTTAATCACCATGCTATCATGCTATCCAGAATCCCATTCAGGCATATATGGCCTGGGATAATCAGAGCTGGGGAGCAATTACTGAGCCTGGGAACAAAGGAAGGCATGTTGGTTTATGTTGGCCATGAGGTATGCAGTACAGATGTTTCAGTAGAAAGGAAGGGAAATCAAATAGATGGAAAGGAAAAATAGACCAGTAGAAATCCTTCCAAAATAGTATCTAGAAAATTTGTATAAGATTTTTTTTTAAGTGAAGCATGCATATATAGGCTTTTCCCTCTATCTAAAAGTTCAAGTTTTGCTACTTCGCTTTTATGAAAGACCTATATTACTACCTATTTTCAATAACCAAAAGAAAGCTGAAGATTTTCACTTTTATGAAATAGTAACTGCCTTTTTGCTTTGAGATACTTTGGCTTATAAAAGGTTTCACAGGAAACTGCTACTTTCAGACAGAGAAGGAAACCTGTAATAGTCATTAATATATATATATATATATATATATATATATACACACACACATACATACACACACATATACATAGTTATATATACATAGTTATATATATATATATATATATATATATATATATATATATATATATACATATATAGTTATGCTACTTTCTGAAATTCCTGGTTAGCTTTGTGTGTGTGTATGTGTGTATGTGTGTGTGTGATTTTGTCTGGGTTGTATTTTTTGATGGATGGTATGAAATAGTTGCTTCCAATATCTGTTCCCCTTCTGTCACAAGTAGGACCACATCTTACTATAAGCCATCCTGCCAGTCTAAGCAATAGGATTCTAGCCTCCTTTGTCCCATTTCTGCATACGTTCTGTGATTTGCAGGCCGATAATACTTCCTCCTTCTCCTACATGTGTCCAATATTGTCATTCCTTCTTTCTTATCAAGCCATGATTTAAGAAGGCATTGGCTGTCATTTGCAATTTAGTATAAATTACTTTTATTTGGTAATTAAACCATCACCTCTCCCAAGACTACTGATAACACTGTAATTATCTAGTATTCCTCACTATAACGCTAATTCTTTAATTACTATACTGAGTGCCAAGACTTCCTGGTTTTGACTTTAAATACTCCCAAATTTCTTTTTATTTATTTATTTATTTATTTATTTATTTATTTATTTATTATTTACTTATTTATTTATGTTATAGAGAGAGAAAGAGGGAGAGACAGAGACAGAGAGGGAGAGAGAGTGATCAGGGGAGGGGCAGAGAGAGAGGGAGAGAGACTCCCAAGCAGGCTCAGCACTGTCAGCATGGAGCCCAATGCAGAGCTCGAACTCATGAGGTGTCAGATCATGACCTGAGCTGAAATCCAGAGTTGGACACTTAACTGACTGAGCCACCCAGGTGCCCCAAATACCCCCAAAGTTATATTAGGCATATTTCAAAGAATTATTGGGGTCTCACTTCACTTTGAACAAATAGAACTCCATGTATTGTTGTTGCTGTTGTTCTGTTCTCTTCCCAATGGTAACTGTTTTTCCCTTGTACCAGGGCAATACCTGCTGGCAATGGATCATCTCCTTGAGATGACAATCACATACTCGATAGCCACCTGAAGCAATTAGTCAATAGACTCAAGGACTCGGGAAAAATTGTCTAGGGTTGCTGATGTTATTTTAGACAAGCAAATGTAAATATCAGAAGCCACATCAAAAGACAAATGGGAACATATGTTTCTCCTCTCCTGATGGCAGGGTAGGCCACAGACAATTAAGTATTGCCAATATGTACGATGCTATACACATAAAGGAACACCTGAATCCCTAGCTGCACAGCGTTCTGGCACGTGCTTTGTTCTTTTTGCCAGATTGGTCAGTTTGCAGAAGTGTGCCCTTATCTGATGCACTTTTTTGGATAACGCTGAAGAGATTCCAGTTGTCTCCTCTCCACAGAAATGTTTGGTTAAAAGTGACCTGTGATCAATGAAAAGAGAAATCTCTACAAGTGATCACATGCATTCAAAATGGGAATCAGTTGGTGAAGTGGACATTGGACTATTCCCTCTCGTGGGCTCTAGGGATAGACTTCTTTTTTCACTGTAATATAGTTGATGTACAATATTATACTAGTTTCATGTGTACAACATAGTGATTTGACAATCCTATACATTATAAAATGCTCACTGGGATAAGTACAGTTACCATCTGTCACGATACAAAGTTATGACAATTAAGGATAGTCATTTACTATGTAGAGCCCCTCCCCACTTGAACTAACGGAACCCCAGCAGGAGAGAGTAGACATAGCAGGGAGCAAGAGACAGAAACAGTTGGACGGTGGAGGGATGATGGAACACCACCAATAAGAAAGACCACAGGAGAACATTCTCACACCAACGGCTTGAGAAAGGTTTTTAGGACTTTCTATCTTCTTGGCAGTTTGCTTATAAGAATAAATTACGTCTCCCAGCTCTCATTACCAATGTCAGATGAGCTTGGACTTGGTGGAACAAATTTCCCCCTGTTTTACCTCAGAAGATCTGTAGCTTATGGAAGTGTCAAAATGGGCTTGAGGTATGTATATATGTATGTATGTATGTATTTATGTCCAGTTGACATACATTTCTATATTAGTTTCAAGAAAACATAGTGATCTGACATTTATATACATTAAAATGCTCGCCATACTATGTCTAATTACCATCTGTCACCCTACAAACTTGTGTGAATATTTTCTTCAGATAACCCCTGAATTAACAGTATTGTAATGAATGCTACCTTGTGACTCCAAACGTCAATCAAAACATGTCAAAATAGATCAAAAGTTTTTCGGATCACATGACAGTGGTCTGGACAAATACTCAAATACATGCATATACCTCTTGAACCACTCAAACGACTGGCAACTGAATAATTTCCTCTAAAATTGGCTATTAAGTTTGTGATTGGAATCATTTACAATAACAAATAGTTATAAGAAGAAACATGATGTACTTAAAATGAAAGATGACCCTCCAATGCTGTCCTATTAAGGCTAATTAAATTATGATTTGGGTCCATTTTAATTACAACTAATAATGAGTTCTACAAGGTAAGCTTTAAGAGGGATAAACACAGACTCAAGGCTGCAATTAGTTTGATCAGGAAGCAGAGATATCTAGCTGATTCATTGCCACTTTAAAAAACTTCTCTTTTTTTATAATGTTTATTTATTTTTGAGACACAGAGAGAGAGAGACAGAGTGTGAGCAGGGGAGGAGCACAGAGGAAGGGAGACACAGAATCTGAAGCAGACTCCAGGCTCTGAAGTCTCAACACAGAGCCCCATGTGGGGCTCAAACCCATGAACTGTGAGATCATGACTTGAGCCGAAGTCAGACGCTTAACTGACTGAGCTACCCAGGCCCCAAGAACTTTTATTCACAGCCCAGACTCCCCACTCTTTGCACATTTTGTCCCATTTTCATGCATAGTTTCAACTAGAACCTCAGGTTAGCAATTTTTAGTGCTACAAGTTTGAGCAGAGTAGTAAAATAAGAAAGCCACACTACTATCTGGGGCTATCTAAAACATTAAATATGATGAACAGCTTTTAATTTGTCGCTTCAGCTTTTTTTTTCCTTTTTGCCTCTTCTAGTATGAATTCATTAATCATATATATATGTTAACACATTAACTTTCGTTGACTCGTGGGCTAACTAATACATTTTTGTTAATGCTCTGGTAAAATTAAAATGTAGATTTTTTAAAAAAAGAATTCTCAGCCAAGGATTTTGAGTCCAGTTGTAGAGACACAAAAGTCAAATTGTGAGACTGGATTATTTTTCCCCATTAAAATCCAGATCTGACACAAATTCCCTACATGTCACCACTGCTGTATAAAGCCCTGTGGTGCCAATATTTAGTGAGCAGTGAGGAATACTTACTGGCAGTCCATACATTTTTCACTCCGCTTGTTGGAGAAGGTTATTGTTATTCACGTGATGGATAGAAACACAAAATGAGTTCTCTGAGAGACCATACCCTTGTAGGTCCATAATTCTCCTCTGACAGGACCACATTAGTCATTTTAGTGACTCAATTTTTGAACCTGTTTTTGTCTCCTTGAAGGAACGAGAGAAATCCTATGTAAAATGTATCCAAGCCGAAAAGAGGACTCTCAGCGTTTTACCTCAAGTAAGATAAATTAGAGGCATGGGAAGGAGTTCTGCTATCATGGCTGGGTGGTGTGAGAAGCATGTCTGAATACTTCCTGAGGATACAGTGAGCGTCTTTCTAGGATGATTTTAGAGCAGAGGTCAGCAAACTCTGGCCCACAGGCCTGTTTTCTCGTACAGCCTGCATGCTAAGAATGGTTTTTACATTTTTAAAGGGTTGTAATAAAAACAAAGAAAAATATGTGACAGAGACCATATGTGGCCTGTGAAGCCAAAAATATTTCCCATCTGGTCTTCTACAGAAGTGTGCTGACTCCTGTTTTAGAGCAACCTAATGAAATAAATAGTGGGAGATGACTCAGCCTACAAGACCACACATCTGAATGCCTTGTGGAGGGGTGATTCCCCATGTGGTGTAGGAACTGGCTTGACCCATTACTCAGATAACCCTCCACTACCTCCTGTCCACCGAAGATGTCACTTTCTGCAAGGTAGCAAAGTCCATGTCTCTGACATATTCTCAGTGATTCCAAGACTGCAGATGGTACTGGAAGGGACTTTTGACTTACACATGAGCTTAAGTCAATAAGAGGATTTGATATTTGAGGGGCTCCCAAAGAATCCAAGGACAGAGACACAGGGAGGATGTAGGGTGTCTTAGAATGGGAAACAAGAAGACCATTGGGATTATGGTGGTTTTAAAAACATGCCCACAAATTCTTAGATTCTCCTCTAGGAGGTGAAACTTAATGTGCCTCCCTGAGACTGTGTGTTGGATTTAGGGACTTGCATAATTAAAAGAATATGGCAGCAACAATGGTCTGTTACTTTTGATATTAGGTTATAAGAGGATTGCCACTTCTGTCTTGAACATGCTTTTACTCTCTTGGGTCACTTGCTCTGGAGGAAGCCAGCACCATGTCATGAGGATACAGACTAGCCTGTAGAGAGGCTGACATGACAAAGAACTGAGGTGTCTGGGAAACATTCAGCAAGAAGGTGCCCAGGGCTACCCTTCCCCAAGAGAGGATGGGTGCAGAAGGTGTGGTGAATCCATAGGGACAATGAGCTGAGTAGGTGCCACAAATATGATGTTACATAGGTTTATCCCACTTTAATCCAGCTATGGGTGTGAAGGGCCCTGTCCCTCGAATCCTTCCCTCTCTTGTGGAAACTGATTTTTAGTTTCTAAGTCTAGAACAATAGGTGTCCTTCCAAGAAATCCCAATTTTGCCTACAGAGAATCTCCTTCTAGAATTTAAACTGTTCACCCCTAGTATACTCCCTTCTTCCTTTCTCCCCTCCTCCTCTCCATACTTACCTCCCTGTTCTTCTGCTTCTCAGTTCCTCTTCTACCCAGTCCTTATCTCCCCTGTCGTATGCACTTTGGGACATCACTGCCAGCAGACAGCATCCTAACCTGCCTCCTTCTCATCCCCACATTCCTACACCTTTAGTTCAAGGAGCCATGGATGTGAAATGCCACTGCTCCTGATCTGACGGAGCCCTCTCATATGTCTGAAGGAGAGAACTAAAACTTACATAAGAAAGTTTCAGAAATGATCCCAGTCAACACTTGGCATCAAAGCGTGTAACGGTTGGTTTGACTAAGATTTATTTACCATTTGTTGAACAGTTAATACAACTTAATGTAATATCATTGATAAAATGAGAAATACATATTTGGGCTTTGTCTCTAGGTTCTGGCACAGAGCTCCTAAAACCCCTATAATTTCCGGAGTGATAGAAGTGATAGGAACATCTTTTGTTATTCATAATAATATGTCCCTTTCAACGTTACTTGATTTATGCTAATAAGGCAACTCTTGGTGGACTCCCAGACAACTTTTAGGATGGGCTAGTTGCCAGAGGACTCAACCATGTGTTTAGGTAGAAACTCTCGGCCTCAACCCTGACCTCTGGGAAGGGGAGAGGGACCAGAGATCGAGTCAGTGACCAATGGCCAATGATTCAATCAACCATGCCTATGGTACAGAATCTCCATAAAAACCATGAACAACAGCTGGGTTTGGACAGCTTCCAGGTTGGTGAACACATCCACATGCTAAGAGGTGGTGCACCTCAACTCCACAGAAGCTCCTATGCTCAGGACCCTTTTGGACCTCAACCTATGTACCTCTTCATCTGGCTATTCATTTGTGTCCTTCATAATATTTTTTATAATAAGCTGGTAGTAGTAAGTTAGCTGTTTCCCTGAGTTCTGCGAGCTGTTCCAGCAAATCATCAAACCTGAAGAGGGGGTTATGAGGACACCCTTGCTTCATAGCCAGTCAGGAGTCTGGGTGCCCTAGACTTACAATTGATGTTGGAAGTGGGGCAACCCTGTGAGACTGAGCCCTTAACCTATGGGGTCTGACGCTAAATCCAGGTAGTTGGTGTCAGAGTTAAAGTCAATGGTAGGACACTTAGTTGGTGAAGCTGGTGAGCCAGAGAATTGATTGGTGCCAGGAGTAAATCCACACATTTGGTGTCAGAAGTATTGTGAGTAGAAAGAGATCATAGTAGAAGTAATGCTTGGGCATTGTGCTAAATGCTGTAGAGTTTTA
Source organism: Lynx rufus (assembly GCF_022079265.1). Classification (NCBI taxonomy): domain Eukaryota; kingdom Metazoa; phylum Chordata; class Mammalia; order Carnivora; family Felidae; genus Lynx; species Lynx rufus. Next base: position 41,433,393 of record NW_025814896.1, on the reverse strand, counting down.
TCTCACTTCATCTTCACCCAAACTGGTGTGAGGGTAACATCCTTGCCTTCTCTTTTTGATAAGGCAGTTGAGGCTTCCTGTTAAATAATGTACCCAAATTCCCACTGATCAAGTAAAAATTTAGACCTGTCCTAACTGCCCTGATTATATGTGCACACTCTGAATTCCCCCTCCTTTTCAGCATTCAGAAAACACCCTAACAAATTCCTTGCTGGTTAGTTCTGAAATGACCTTCGCGTCCCAAAGATCTTTGTTAATAAAGATAACAGAAACGGCTCTGGGGTAGCTTTAGCTGTTGTCAAATAACCACAGGTCTGATATTCTGGGGGCTATTTTCTGCCCAGGAAAAGGAAGATTTCAAAACCGAAATTACACACAAGGCAGGCAATCCTAGAAAAGAAAGGGATTAATAGACTTCCTGTAACTGTAACTACCACATTCTGCTTTGGGGAGCAATGTTTTATTACTATGTTCACTGCTCTTTTATTCCCTAAAGAACTCTTTCAACAATGATTTATCTTAATTTGACTTTTTTTTTTTTTCCAGGAAAGCAAGCAGTACACTTCATTCAAGAGAAATGATTTGTAGTTGTGGTAAATTCCCTTTGTTCATTTGCTTATTTGTTTGTTCATTTATTTGGTTACCCAGAAATGTTTACTGAGTGCCTAGTATTAAAAAAAAAAGTTACTTCTCTAAAATACCATAAGCCCTTTCATTTTTACAGGTAAACACACATGAGACCTCATGGCTGCATTTGTGCCCCTTATATTTTTTTATAATGCATTGTCTGAGCTGACCAGAGTTGAAGTTTTATAGTAGAAACCTATTACCTTGAAGATGAAAAAGTGGCCAACAGTCAGTAATAATTGACAGTTTTTCAACATAAAGAGCAAAGGGTGTTCTATAAACTAAAAAAGAAAGACACGAACAAACAAGTATGTTCCAAACTTGTATATGTTATAATTTTCAGGAAACTGGCTTTTTATTTCTTTTCTCGGCTGAAACTTCACTGTTAGCTCATAAAGGCTTATGATTCTTTTGGTTGGCACCTGTTGAAGGAATAATGGCAGACTTATTGATGGGATAGCAACAGATAGATGGCCAGGAATGTTTCTACATGGAGGAAAGTAAAAGTTTTAAATCTCTCTAAGGAAAGACTACACATGGAAGAGAAAAAATAATTCGACCATGCTTTTTCTGAGAAGCTAGCAAAACTTCCCTGCCCTTGATATGATTTTATTGTACTAAGTCAGTTTTCAATTCTATACTCAGGCTATTTAAAAAGGCTTTATTTTTCCCTAGAATTTTTCCTATGGAGAAAAAAACTGAATTTCTATTACCTATAATAACAATAATAATAATGATAATAGTCATAATTTTTTAAACATTTATTTATTTTCAAGAGATAGAGACAGAGCGTGAGCAGGGAAGGGGCAGAGTGAGAGGAAGACACAGAATCTGAAGCAGGTTCCAGCCTCTGAGCTGTCAGCACAGAGCCTGACGCGGGGCTCAAACTCCTGAATCGTGAAATCATGACTGGAGCCAAATTTGAACGCTTAAGGGACTGAGCCACCCAGGAACCCCAACAGCCATCATTTTTGAGTGCCTACTGTATATTTACTCGTCAGACTTTAGGCTTGTTCTTTTATGTTTTGCTTCTAATCCTTGCCCAAATCCCAGGAAGTAAAGATTATTATTCCTATTTCGCGGAGGAGAACTCTGTGGTGTAGAAAGACTTATTAGTCTATAGGCCACTAAGTGGTAGAGCTGAAATTCAAACCCCGATCTGGCTGCCATGGGAGCCTGTACCCTTTCTGCCATGACACATGGCACAGTGCCTCCCCAACTGACCTTAGGCCAGGAAAATGCTCCCAAGTTCCCAATTTACTGTATGAAAATACTCATTGTCGTATAATTACATTTTATGCATTTTATGCATTTGTGCATAATTAGATTAAATTTTGAGGCACAGATTCAATGTGAAATCATCACTATCTTTTATTTCAGGGCTTCATTTGCTTCTCATTCCTAGTCCCAATAAACATCCTGTTTACACACCAAAAGCCTCCTCTGAAGGCACCTTCTGGTAATTGAGGGATATGACAGTTTTGTTTGTTTGGTTTTTAATGATTATTTATTTATTTTGAGAGAGAGAGAGAGATAGCATGCACTTGACAGCGAGAGGGGACATGGGCAGGGGAGAGTTAGAGAAGAGAGTGAGAAAGAGAGATAGAGAGAGAGAGAGAGAGGGAGAGAGAGAGAGAGAGAGAGAGAGAATCCCAAGCAGGCTCTGTGCTGTCAGGGTAGACCCCAACCAGAGCTCAAACTCAGGAACTGTGAGATCACGACCTGAGCTGAAATCAGGAGTCAGACGCTCAATCTACTGAGCCACCCAGGCACCGGTGAGGGATATGATGTTTTAATCATCACTAACTCTTGTGGTCATTGAGACAGACTGCTTCAAACCCGTTCCTGTACAACTTAGTAGTTGTAAATCTAACCTTGCACGGTGCCCATGAATAAATTGAAAAGTAAAGCCTCAAGATTCAGCCTCTTAAGACTGGTGTCCAAATTTCAAAATTGGGTCTTTAACCCACAAACTGGCTCTCATATTATTTCTAAGATCCATTTTCTAAAATGCATCCTGAGGAAGCCTCGACGTGCAGAAACAGCGCTGCAGGACCCCAGTTACTGCAAGTTGGAGCTGGCTAAGTGGCTGAAACCCAAGCAGATGATGAGGCCCCACCTTAGCTAATGTAATGAAGGATAGATAAGGAAGTTGGGCAGCCAGTGAACACCAAGAAGGAAGCAGTTCCCCTTGGCTGCCAACATATAAACATCAGGCTTCTACAGAGGAGGTTAACACACAATGCAAAGAATTTCCGAGTGTAAACAGAAGCTCAAATTTCACCTTTGCCTGGGGCTGCCACTGAATGAAGCCACTCATCAACAGTCCTTTGGGTATTCCTTTGACCCACCGTCAAACAACTTGGAGATGTAGAAATGACATTTTAAAAAGCGATCACACAAATTTAAAAAGTCTAATTCCACATTGCCTTCTAATGCATTCTCTTTTAGGCTAATGATACTGCTCACTTTCTAGAAGTTCTCTGTGTATTGCCTACAAGATATCTTTCCACAACTCTGTTCCCTATGGGAACATCCCAGCCACCACAGACAGACAGTCACGACTTGTCTTTCTTTTCTTTCTTCTCTTTCTTTCTTTCTTTCTTTCTTTCTTTCTTTCTTTCTTCCTTTTTTTTTTTAATGTTTATTTATTTTTGAGACAGAGAGAGACAGAGCATGAACCGGGAGGGTCAGAGAGAGGGAGACACAGAATCTGAAGCAGGCTCCAGGCTTCAAGCTGTCAGCACAGAGCCTGACGCGGGGCTCAAACTCACTGACAGTGAGATCATGACCTGAGCCGAAGTCGGATGCTTAACCGACTGAGCCACCCAGGTGCCTCTTTCTCCCTTTTTCTTTTCTTTTCTTTTCTTTTCTTTTCTTTTCTTTTCTTTTCTTTTCTTTCTTTCTTTCTTCTTTCTTTATTCTTTTTCTTTCTTTCTTTCTTTTTCTATCTTGCCTTTATTTACCCTCTTATGTTTTATCACTTCTCCCACCACACTGATTTTTATTTTAAATTTCCTTGCTACGGTCACTTTCACTTGCCCTGCTCTTTTCCCATTTTTGTCATGTATCTCTGGTTGTGTACTGCTTAGCTATAGCTTCTCTCTATACCTCTCCAGTTCAAGGTGGGAGTTTAAGGCGAATTCACTTTTGATCTCTCAGATCAGAAAGAGTGGAAAGTGGGGAGTTGCTATTGGCCATAACATTATGTTTTCTTAACTGTGATTGCCTGTCTTAGAGAACTAAGACACAACAATTCATTAATCAATAGTATTCACTGACGAGGGGTGTGATAGATAATACTAATTAATAATAATAATAATAATAGGTAATTTCCCTGTTTTCTTCTGGAGAACCACTCCACCCTCCTCTCAAGCACAGAGGGCTCCTCCCTCACTCCTCTAGCCCAGAGTGGTCATGTGATCCAAGCCTAGTCTGAGCTTTGCAAGTCCCTGGAAGTGATGTTTGACCAAGACTGGCTAATCAGAGGCACTGAAACTCAATTCTGCATCTTCTGTTAGCATTGTTGCAATAGAAGCATTTTTCTTTTTCCTACTGGGGTTGGGAGAGGATTGCTGGTGGCCCCAGCAAGAGGAGGATGTCTGAAATGAAGCCAGTACAGAGATGGGGAGAGAAATTCAGTCTTGATGCAATTGTTTTATTTTCCAATCCAGCAATGCCTGAGTTTATAAGACAGAGGTTTGCTTAAACCAGTTTGTTTGATTTGGCTTTCTGTCCTCAAATCTGAAAGTCTTGATCTATATAAACCATGTGGTGGGCTGCTTGTGGTTCTCACACTCAGTTGCAAATCAGCAATATTCTGGGAGTTTTATAAATTTCTGATTTAAAAATACCCATGGACTGGCTTGTGCAGCCTCATATGTAGTGGGCACCATTTCAGGGTCTCAGACATGCAGAGCTCTGTGGTGATCATCACCAGAAAGTGCCTACGGGGTGTATCATTTATGAAGATACTTTCCAGAGAGAAATTCATAGACAGTTCTGGGGTTGCCTTTTAGTCTAGTTCCCATTTCTTTTATACCCCCCACCCTCTGGATCTGGTGTTTTTATACTCTCATCTACCATCAAAACTGTCTCTTAGAGAAGAAGAGTGCCAGCATAACATGTGTGCATATATATATGTATGTATATGTACATGTTTATATATGTCCTTTAACTCGGCTACAGTACAATCCCCAATTTCCTATTACTCCTCTGATGGCACACATTCAAAATGCAAATTTTCATACACAAAGGAAGAATAACTCTTGAAATAACGTGTGGTGCCATCAAGGACTTGAAGCTCACACTTGATTTAGTAGAGCCACATAGACAGCAGAGTGTGACTGCTCAGCAAAAGCAACAGAATTTAGAGTCAGCAAATTGTGTAGGAGAGTAATTTTAAACAGGAAACAGAGATGGTGAGTATATGATGGCGTAGCTGAACTTCAACCTTGCATAGAACCAGGCACTTTGGAGGAGACCATCAAGATCATAGAGATTAAATCCTTCATTTGACAGAGATCAGAGACTTGCTAAGGCCAATCAGAACAGGCAAGAATCCAGAGTTATTATTCTCCTAACTGTTCCCACTCTTGATCTCCCCACTCTTGAATCCTAAGCCCTATGATTATATAAAATAGATATTAAGACTTCCACACTCATATCTTCCTATCTGTGCTTGCTTTCCATTAATAGTCCCAAGTATTTCTTTCAGAATCTCATTCCACAAAGTTTTTTTTAAAGTTATATATATATATGTATATATTCCTGTATGTAAGTATAATTGTAAGCAGATTGTCCCCTTCCACTATATATTTTTTTCTAATGTGACATTGACAATAACTATCAAGAGGAAAGGGTCTATGTTCTCTCCTCTTGAACCTGGGAGGACTTGTCAGCTGTCTCGACTGATGTGAATGTGATGAGAATGTGGCCAAAACAACACTGTATGGCTTTTGAGACTTGGCCACAGAAAGTGATGTGGATTCTAATTCATTTTTGCTCTGGAGATAGGTACCTTGAGAGCTCTGAATCAATGTGCAAGATTTCCCTGAAGCTCCTCATGCTGGTAGATTGTGTGGAGGGACTACATCAAGTTAGAGAGATGTCCAAGGAGCTGTGATTATTCCAGCCTTCTGTTGTTTGAGTCTCCCCAACTCAGGGCTCAGACAGGTGAGTGAGCAAACATCTGAAGATACCATCTCCCAATTTCTGAGCTACTTTAGCTGATGCTGAATGGAGTTAGAAATAAACTATCCCCACTGAGCAGATTTGTGGATAAAATAAACATCATTATGTTTAGCCAATACATTTTACAGTAATTTGTTATGCAGCCATAATACCCGGAACAGACATTTTTCCCTCTTGCTAATCGAGAGCACTAACTTGTGGGGAGAAAGCATTTAGGAGCCTGTCCATCAGGGTGATTTGGTGTCTGTAAAATTAAGAAGGAGAAACTTCAAGCATGCAAGCGCTTAAGATTCCATGGTTTAATATCCAAACGCAAATCTCATGGAAAGTCGATGAAAATGCAACAGCAATGCAGAAAATAAGATGAAGAAAACCGAACCACCGCCACAAGAGTGCATTTTAAAGAGTAGGCTTTGTTGCTAAGGAAGAGTAAGAGAAGAACAAGACTTCCAAAGAGGGAAAAGAGGAAGGTGTCAAAAAATAGAACGTGGTTGAAGTGACACTGTGTCTTGGAGACTCGGTCACACAAGGTGGTAGGGATTCCAGCTGGAAGAGAATGGCCACGATCCCAGCAGGAAGCGGAAGCCCATTCAAAAGGGTGTGAGAAGGCTCACAAAGGGATATGTGCACAGAATCAAGGGAAGGAATAAAGGACAGCGAAGCTCCACAGCTCTAACAACAGGGGAAAGCCCTCACCGTCTCCAGGCCTGAGAGGAGGGGAGGGAGTGGTTGGTTAACTGAAACCAAGCAAGAGCTAGCAATGGAGAGGGCCGCCTACAAGGGCTGTGGCCTCCGGTGAAGGAAGGAAGCTATTTGTGTCTGGTAGCGAAGGTCCAGGACAATCAATGCTCTAGCGTTTCTGTCTCTCCCACCCTCCAATTCCCTGTAAATACCTTCACTGGTGCAGCCCATTCTTTCTCATTGCGGGCTAAACATTTGTTCCTAGGCGGGGGCAGGGGGGGCACCTCCAAAAGGCCACAGTACATAAACAGAGATACAGCATACTTGTGGTATGAAAATCTCAGGGGAGACTTAGGACAGAATGTCCTAAGACAGCTCCTTTAGGGAAGATGATAATGAAACATAGATGAGAAGGGCTGGCTAATGAGCTGAAAGCTCAAGGGCGAGGGTCCAGTCAGGGTAGCCACTTGGCAAATGAACATTCAGGCCTTATTAAATTTTTTCCCGACCGCTACCCTTTCTATCTCTGCATCTATGCACAGAGACAGATGGCGGTTAGGATCTGGGGAAACCACCTATTATGTAGCAGAACAACCAATGAGGGAAATGAGCAAAATGTTCACAATCACAGTGAACCTTGCCATTAATGTAGAAATTACTTTCGTTTTGGGTGTATTTAAATTTTATTTAAAAATATTTTTTTAATGTTGATTTATTTTTGAGAGAGAGAGACAGACAGACAGAGTGTGAACAGGGGAGGAGCAGAGAGATAGGGAGACATAGAACCAGAAGTAGGCTCCAGGCTCCAAGCTGTCAGCATAGAACTTGACGCGGGGCTAGAACTCACCGTGAGATCATGACCTGAGCCAAAGTTGGACGCTTAACCGACTGATCCACCCAGGTGCCCCTAGGGTGTATTTCAGTAATTACAAAAAGTGAGGAGATAATTCTAAGGCATACCTACATTATTGCTAATTTGTGAATTTGGTATAACATAATGAACAAGTTAAATTTGACAATAGCGCTGAATTAAGGCTTTCAGAAATCCTAAGCACCAAACAGATTTTGGTGTTCTCCCCCATCCTCACATTAAAATTAAAATGTATCTATATCTATATCTATCCATATCCATATCCATATCTATATCTAAATATCTATCTATATATGCACACACATATATCTTAACATGGCCCCATCTCCATGTGTGCTTTAAAAGAAAATTTCTCTTTAAATTACCTGATTATAATATTCTGGATAATTAACCAAAGCTGAGCTTTTCTCATTTATTTTTGGTGTGCCTGCTTTACCGATATGCAAAGTGTATGTTTAGTCTCTATGTGCAGTAAAATAGCTTTGACCAGAAATAGTGGTAATGTGTATCTTCTGACCATATAGCTCATTATTATCAAGTGCATTATTTCCATGACTTGTCAAATTGAAAATGTCTTGGTAAGATTTTCATCTGGGTCTGTTTAGGGATCTAGCTTTAATGTAGAGAGTGTCACTGTGTGTTTCGTTTTAACTTCATACAAGGAGTCCCATGTCACTTTCATGGTGAAAAAGCCCAGCATGGCTGTCAGATATCAGTAAATAAAGTCCAGACTCCTCTGCCGGGTTTTCAAAGTTCTTCCTATCAGAGCCCCCAGTCCACATCCACTTCACAGTCCGATGTCTCTGTCGCTTGGGCCCTTTGCTTCTTTCCTGTCTGCCAAGCTCTTCTGTTTCAGACTTTTCTCTAGTATATTCCCCTTCTCCTGCAGATTGCCCATTCTGTGGAGAACCTGTGGAGACCTTGGTAAAAGTGTAAAGGCCCACTCCCTGTCCTTCAGTGAGCCTGGGCCTCAGTTCTAAACCCTCTAGGTGACTCTGAAATCACACACTAAAAGAACTTTGTGTTCTCAAACGCAAAGTGTAAGCACTGGCATTTGGTCTGGTACCAAACTACTTTATTTCTAGGCCTGATTTCCCAGAGTTCCTAGTCATGTGACATTCTGTAATTTTCTTCACTTCTCTGTGCCTTAGTTTCCTCATCTGTAAAATGGGGATATTACAGCACATGCTCAAGAGTATTGTTCTAAAGATTGAAGGAGGTAGATGTGAAGTGCTTAGAAAAAAAATGTCTGGCACATTAAATGTGCACAATAAATGTTAGCTAAATGGCCCTTTATATGTCTGGAAGTGTTAATGTTGCTGTCTCAGTGCCTAATCAATACAGGCAGGCCAATTACTTTTGGCATTGAGAGAATCTGTGATCCTGTACCAAATTCTCAGGAAACAGGGTGTGTAAAGCTGTGACTGGCAAACTTGATTGCATATGAGGATTGCCCAAGGCTTAAAAAAATACTGTTGTCTGGAAAAAAAAGCAAAAAAAAAAAAAAAAAACAAATCAAAAAACCCCACAAAAAACTGTTGCCTGGGTTCCTCTGCCAAAGGCTGGACTTAATTGGTCTGGGGGTGAGACACAGAAGCAAGGATTTTTAAAAGTTCGCCAGAAGATTCTAACGTGTAGCCAGGGCTGCTTAGGGAACCTGATCAACACTGGCTGAGGCAGTTGATGAACAATTAACCTGAAACAGCTGTCTTTTTGTAGTATCAAGATCACCAGTAATCTTCTGCTTTTTGAAATATTAGTCACTAGATAATTAGCCACTATCTGTAACCATGCTGGGCTGCAGTCTGAAGGTTGAACCAGATATGGGTAATTTATTGTCTCAGCCATAGTTGTAGTGGAAGGTCCATGAGATGAGAGGAAGTCACAGAGAAGGCTCAATCCTGTTGGCTGGTTCCTCACAATGAACCATCAAGATAATCTGGCCATTCTATTTTAGATAATGTTTCTCAAGTTGTGATCCACACACCAAGCACCAATATCTGGTTTCTAAATACTACTCTGCATTAAAAGGAGTCAAAGCTCCTTGAAGAAATGGCTGCCATCAGGGCTGGGGCATGGAAAGTATAATATGAGCTTGGCCATCTGGTTGACCGGAAAGCAAGGGATGGTCAAAGAATGATGGGGACATATCTAAAGGGCACAGAAGCCATCTTAAAGGATGGGGCCCTTAATAGAAACTAATTAATCCATTGAATACAATAAAAAAAATTATGAGTTGAAAATGATATAAATAAATAAATGAATAAATGAAAGACTGGTGAATAGTGGAATATTTTACATAGTTTTAACGCACCTCCCCACAAGATGTACATTAACTACAAATAGAGAAAAGAGCAGCTACACAGTGATGAAGCCTTACTGATACCACTTTGGTCAAATAAAGTGAGCATCATCAGTGATGGGTCGTATTGAAGTCATGGGTGACTTACATCATGTCATGAGAAGAACACAGCATCACCTCCGTGATAGCTGTGCAAAGATCCATAACTTGGATCCAGTCATGAAAAATCATCGGACAAACCCAAATTGGGAACATTCGACACTATAACTAGCCTGCAATCTTCAAAAGCATCAAGGTCAGTAAAGTCAAATTAAAACCTAGGAGTTCTTCCCAACTGGAGCCAGGAGAGTAGAGATAGGACAACAAAATCAGACATGTGATTTTGAACTGGATCTCTTTGTTACAAAAGACATTATTGGGGAAATCGGGGAAACTTAAATAGGGTCTGAGTATTAAAGGTAGTAATGTATCAGTGTTCACTTTCTGATTTTTATCTTTCTATTCTGCTCACTTAGGAGGGCTGCTCATGTTTGCAGAAAGTGCACAGTGAAATATTTGGGGGTGAGGGGCACCAGATCTGCAACATACTCCTGAGTGGTTCAAGAAGAAAATGTTTCTTTGTACTTGCAAATTTGCTCTAAGTTTGAGATTATTTGTCTAAAATAAAAACCAAGTTTGAAATAAAAATGGTGCTCCAAAGATGCACTGCACTGAGTTAAAATACAGCTTTCTGATTTGGTGGCAGGCTGGGACTGAGGGCAAGAATCTACATTTTTAGCATTCACCGTAAGTGGCAGCTTTAGATTGAAGGAATAAGAAGCTCCCCTGAGAGTAGCAGTTTGCACCGTTCACCAAACACTCAGCAAAACCACCCCACTTTCACCCTGCATTCTAGAGCAAACCTCCCCATCCCTCCACCCCTTTCCTCCCCAAACCCCCTATCTATTTTCTTTCTGCCAGCAGCAAAGATTGTTAGAGATCAGTAGGGAATTCTTAGGACAGAGAATTGAGAAATGATTCTAGCGATCTGCCGGTGTTTTTATCCAAGGAGAATAGAATACCCTGTTTTTCTCTGTGTCGTTCCTCAGGCAGGGCAATCCCTGGAGATGGGAGTCATTTCCTAAGACTGCCTCTGGTGGCTCCAGAGTGGCAGGAGTTAGGGGTGAAGAGGCATGCTAGAGCAAGGTATTAGGAGAGCCTGCTGCGCATCAAGGTAATTCCAGCGTAGGTGGACTGGTTTAAGACTCTCTCCGGGATAGTTGGAAATCACAACTTTGTTACAGTAGAAAATTGAAATTTTGAAATATAACGGCAAAACCCGAATGTGAAAATCCAACAAGGTTCAAATAGCAATACTTCTTAAAGACAAAGCAAAACCAAACCTTTCTCTACTTAAAAATTAATATCTAATATTATAAGCCGTCAAATGTCCTCTTGGTACCGTGCCAGCACTGGAAAAAAAAATCCCTCTAATGTAGCTCTGTAAACCCAAGGACTGAGTCTTCAACAAAACAAAACAAATGCATTCTTTATCCTCAGTTTTGGAAATCAAAATAGGCAGAGTCTGAATTACTCACAGATACTGATAACACTGAAAGAAACTTAAAAAACAAAACAAAACATTGTATATGGCCTGGTGAACTGTCTTTCCCTTTGGCTTTTAGTAGCTAACTTAGGATCACTTTTCATGTGAGTCCTCTGGACAATTCTGGAGGACTTTGAAAAGAAAGTTTCCCCATCTTTCTGTGAAATGAGATGTTCTCAGAGGACTATTTGGCTATTAAAACTCATGATTCAAAGCTTTTAAATTAAGGATGAAAATATTTACTGGGCATGAAAGAAAGAGCTCATAAAGAATCAATTTTCATGAATTTGATGGTTATGTAGAATTACAGAATTTGATATTTAGAGGGGACCTCAGGGATATTAGGTGAAGGATTTGATCCTGTGCCTAAGATTGAAAATAGAATTCAGGTGTAATGGTTCCTAGATCAGGGCTCTTTCCACTAGCTTACAACCACATTTCCCCTTTCCTTTCTTCTTTCCTGCCTCCTGTCCTACTTTCTTTTCTTCTTTAATTTCTTTCTTGCTTTCATCATAAATGACAGCAATTCCACCATTATCCATTAACTGGAAAACTACTGATTGAAAATAAACAAGACAACAACAGTAATAAACACCTCTTGTTGGGAGAGAACATATTGGAGTCTATAGTATCTAAAGCATCTAAAACAATCTTTTCTGTGAGTTATCTTCCTTGTTAACACATTTGTGTTTTCTCTATTTTGTTGTTATTGACAATAATTTTCTTCATGCCTGAATATTTTGCTTTTGCTTAATTGGAAAATTAGCCTCAGAATGGGCTAATGTGGCCTTCCTAGGGTGCAGGGAGTGAGAACTACCTGGACAGACATGATGGAAGGTAGGAATAAGAATTCTTTTTCTTGGAAAGTTTGAACTAAGTGTAAGCCGGGTACAACTTCTATTCTAGATTCAGTTTTTGTGGGGAACATAAAAAGACTTATCCTTGACTCCTCTCTCTCTCTCTCTCTCTCAGATGCCACATCTAATGCCAGGATGCCTCACTCAAGTGACTTGAGCATTGATGCTTGCTGTTGGCACAATACCTCAGTTTCTTGCCATGCATACCTTCCCACAGTGCTGGTGGAGTGTCCTCAGGACATGGCAGCGCTTACCCCAGGGCTAGTGATCCAACAGACAGTCAGGCAGAAGCCATACTTTTCTATGACCTACAATTTTATGACCTAGAATATCGTACACTATCATCAGATATTCGGATCCAGAACCCTCAAGCTAAGCCAATTCCTGATCCACAGAAAGTCTAATATAATAAATGCTATTTTTTATTTTAAGCTGCTACATTTGGGATAAAATTTCAGCCAGCAATACATAAGTAATATTGCATGGGTCACCATTTGACTTACTATGTATTATATTTTATTTACTATTTTAAAATCTATTAATGACCAACCCCACAGACCCTAGAATATAAGCTCCCTCCCCCCAAAAAAAGGGTTTGTGCGTGTGTGTGTTCAGTCCCTAAAACAGTGCCTATGCTGTCAATGAGTGTGTATTTAACAAAAATATGTGGAATGAATACTTAGAAAAGCCATATCTGGATGGTGGGGAGATAAACTGATGTGGCTGGAGGAAGGATGCTGTGGGAAATCTCTGTGACACCACTATTTTGCACAACTCCAGAGGACACCGTTCCCACTGTATTCAATGTGAATGGAGACTTCTGAGAGCACAGCTTCATGTGAAATTCATTTTGACCTTGTGGATCCCCTGAATGGGCTTTGGGGACCATCCACAGTGTTCCATTGGCCACAGTTTGAGAAACACTCATCCAGGAAACTAAGACCACAGGAAGTTAGAAAAAGACCAAGCCTCAGAAGAGAGATCCTTGTTCCTAACATCTTACAAAAATATCAGAGAATTACCAAAATTCAGGAGCCCACGGGGCTGGACAATGAGTGTCTCAGTGGCAGATCTGAACTGACAGCCCATAACCAGAGACCACCTCCCCCTTCATGCCCCTGATCTAACATGGTACTCCCCATGCAATTTTAGAGGCAGGAAGTAGAAGCCAAAGAATGATTGAGGGGGTAAATATTGGAGGTAGACCAGTTGCTCAGGAAGCTTGACTTGAAGATAAAAAATTTGGGGGCACCTGGTTGGCTCAGTCGGTGGAGCATATGACTCTTGACTTTGGGGATGTGAGTTCGAGCCCCACGTTGGGTGCAGAGATTACTTAAAAATAAAATCTTCAAAAAAAGGATTGAGATCAAGGAGAAGGTAGATTGGGTGAAAGTCCATTTGGGACAGGAACTAATGTGGTTGGTGGGGGCCGAGGAGGGCTAGTGAACCTATAGGAGAGAGAAGAGGAAAAACACCTAGGGAGATAGGAGATTCAGCCAATGCAGTTTAAGTCTTTTCTTCATTTGGAACACTCTTGTTGACATTGAAAGGAATTTCAAGCGTTAGTAAACAAAGTGGGTGAGTTTTTGAGGGGAGGGAGCTCCTCCTGTTTTGATTCAGTACACTTTGACTGACCGGCTCTTCTGTCCAGAGATTGTGCAGGCAGTTTCCACATATCATCTTGTTTAAATTCCCACACTCCCACAGAGTAGGTTTTTCCCTTCATTTAACAATGAGGAAACTGACCTTTAGGTTAGAAAAACTGCCAGAGTAGGAAGCAGAAGTTGTACAGTTAAAAGTTCTGTCCACACTTCTGCTGAACTGCTCTTTCTCCACAGGTAGGAGGGTCCGCATATGTGATCGCCCAAGCCAGGAGGCCTCCAACAGTGAACGGCAACATTGCCAGTAATACGCCAATGCCAACAGGCATAAATGGGGGCTGCCTGGGTCACATAGCACCCATGGTTACTCTGGCCAGGTAGGTTCATCCTTCTTGCTTATAGAAAATGCCTCAATACTTGAAATCATAATAATTAAAATCCTAATGAAACAGGACTCTGTGGTCAGAACCACAGCTCTGTTTAACGGGTAAATGTGGAGAGCATGACCATTGGACCCTTCTACTAACTTGCGGCAGGGGGCTCGCTCTGAATGGCCTTGAATCATGCAGAACCTAAAGAGCATAATTAAAACAAGATGGTGACATGGACTTTTATTGTATTCTGATTTTCACCATGGAAATTTTACACTTTGCTTAAATTCTTGGTATTTTAAGGTCTAGAGGATAAAACAAAGCTTTACTTCATGAGAAAGCTGCTTTTTCTCATTCCTGCTTCTTCCTCTTCTTTTTTTTTTTTTTTTTCGAACCTGGTCAGTCACTAAGCTCATTTGAGTGATGGCAAAGTCAAAATTATGACTGCCTGATTTTATCCTTCGCTGCACTCGTCAAAAAATTAAATTAAAGATCATGCTTATGAATATAACGCATGAACTGCTGCATGGCATTCTGAAAGATAGAATGTCCCTTCTGTCCAGCTACTCACAAAACAACATGTCACATGATACATTAATATGCAGGAAAAATAATAGGGCAGAGAGAAAATTCTACCTCTTAGGACATACAAAGTGCATTCCACCAATGGTTCAAGTGTTCAGAAAAATTAATTTTAGTCAAGACAATAATAATAATACCTCTAATAGCTACATTAGATCCTTCAAACTTGCATAGTGCTTTCTAGTTTCCAAAATGTTTCCACATGTAATTTCATCTGACAAAAGAAATCATTAATATTTTAAAGTGCAGTATAGGGCTGCTTGATTTAGCACTGCAAGGGCTCGGGTTCCTGAAGGATGTGCATCCCATGAAGGCTTGTTGAATATTCTATGAAGAGGCAATTGTAGAACGAGAGCCAAAGTGCTAGTGCTTTCTGCAAAAAGATGGTGGAAAATAGCATTCATTACCAAAAGCCACTGAAGACTTTGGAGATGAATGTTTGGATAAAATTACTATTCTAAATTTGCTACTGAAGTTTAGAAGTATAACGTCTCTAGTTTTTAAATGAAAATATGTTTTTTGATAAATATATAAAACAATTCTCACCATATATATATTTTTTCAATTACACACAAATTTAGAAAGTTGAATATCGAATTCTCCCAAATCTGCCCCTGCCTTTTCTCCACTCCTCTAAGTTCCTGAGAGCAATTAAAAAAAAAAAAAATTAAATGTTTATTTATTTTTGAGAGAGAGAGAGAGAGAGAGAGAGAGAGATCACAATCAGGGGAGGAACAGAGAGAGAGGGAGACACAGAATCTGAAGCAGGTTCCAGGTTCTGAGCTGTCAGCACAGAGCCTGATGCAGGGCTGGAACTCACACATCTCAAGTTCATGACCCGAGCTGAAGTCTGAGGCTGAATGGACTGAGACACCCAGGCGCCCCCTATCTACCTATTTCTTGAATACATGGCTGAACTGGTGCCTTTTAAAGGGAACTCCTTAGAAGCCAGAAATAATGAAGGGGATTGAATCAAGATTCTAGGGCCCCTGAGATGGGGCCCTAGAATTTGTAGTTCTAACAAGTCTGAGATGGGGCCCTACAATTTGTAGTCTAACAAGTTCCCAGGGATGTTGGTGATGCAGACGGAGGAACAGTCTTTGTGAACCATTCACTAGAGCTTTGGTTCGAATGAACCACACACATGAGGCGTAGGACCAGTGCTTTGGTCCTGAATATAGTATGAAATTTTCCTGTCTCAATTTTAGCACTGAAGAAGAAAGAAAGAAAAAAGTCTCTGTTGAGATTTCCTAATCTTATATATGTACTAACATGGGCTTAGCATCAAGTGGCAGACAAAAAACATAATAAAAAACTCTAAGCCAAGTATATAGTTTAAGGTTTTCCTAAATTGGCAATATCTTCAGGTATCTCAGAAACAAAATTGTAAATAAATAAGCTCTTCATCCAACTTCAAAAACTCCCCACAAATAAAAATCTAAATAACATGGCAATAAAAAACCCAGAATATGCAAGGAAATTACTGTAATCATGAATCTGCAAAAAACAATAAACCACAGAATTTGACTTATACAGACTAGAGATATTGAAATTTCAGATATAGATTATTTAAAAAAATATTTTATGTGGTTAATAAATAAGGAATGACCAGCCAGATTTTAAAAAGAACCAAATAAAACTTGTAAAAATTAAAGTGATAAGAACAGAAATCAGATTAAATAGAGTTAAATAAAATTAGAAAATTGAGTGACAGGCTTGACAAAATAACCATAAAGAAGTAGCAAAGAGAGATAGGGATACAGAAAAGGAAAAACAAAACAAAAAAAAAAACAAACTAAAAAAGCAGGAGTCCTGAAGGACAGAGAAAGAAGGAATAGAGAGTGGTGGAAATGCAATATATGGTGAGGTAATAGAAAAAAATTCAGAACTTTAATTAAAAAATGTCCATTCCTGGGGCACCTGGATAGCTCAGTCTGTTAAGTGTCCAACTCTTGGTTTCGGCTCAGGTCATGATCTCACGGTTCATGGGTTCGAGCCCCACATCAGCTCTGTGATGACAGAGAGGAGCCTGCTCCTCTGTCTCCCTCTCCCTCTGCCGCTCCCCCTCTCATGCTCTCTCTCTCTCTCTCTCTCAAAAAAAAATAAATAAACATTAAAAAAAAAGTCCATTCCCATAACCATGAACCACATGAAATCCTAAGAAGGATAATGGGGAACCCACACTGAGGTACATCAAAATGAAACTGAGTGACATCAAAGATAATGACCAGACTGTCAATGCAGCCAGAAAGAAAAGACAGACCTCCTAAAAAGAAACTACTAGATGGAGATATTACTTCTTAACAATTACAGAATTGATAAGACTGGGGAAAAAATCTTACATGTTGCAAGAAAATAACAATCAACCTCAAATTTTTTACCCAGAAAAACTGCCTTAAAAAAAAAAAAAGGCAACATGATAATGTTTTCACACAAAGCCTGAGAGATTTTCAATGAAGGAACTTCGAAAGAACTTCCTGGTGGGAGATAGAGGAAAGCTGTCAGAAGAGCATGGTTTATTAATGGTGCCAAGTTTTCTAATGATATTCTTTCAATTAAGTTTGTGTAAGAAGAAAATTGGTCCAAATTCTTGAGAGCTGGAATTGCTGGAACTTGCATTCACTGGGTGTTTCTTAAACAATTGTGCCTATAATTTGCTGATTCATGGATGGCTTATCATTTGTATCAGAGGCCAGCCAATCTGAAATTACTAATTATTTCATTATTGGTATGGTGTTGCAGAGGGTCAAGTCAGAGTACACTGGGGTCCATGAAAGTTCAATCAAAACAGTGAGAATAAAACTATATTCAAAAGTCCACAATATAAAAAATGCAAGTAAATACATTTAGAAATTGTTTGATTATTTATTTTAATGTTCAGTACTTGAGTACAATATTTACTAAAGTAATAACGCTTTCAATGGAGGCTGCAATGAGGGCAACATTGCCTCCTTCAACAAAACTAGTTCTAGTTTCCAGAAGAGAGAGAGGGAAAAGGATTAGTGGAGGTATGTTGTTTCTAGAAAAAAGAAGACATTCTGACATTAACAAACTGGTGGACTTGGGTGAGTTAGAAAACCATTTGCAGTCTGCTTTAAAAACAGATCTGTAGAATGAGAAAACTTGCCCATATGTTTGCAGAATTCTTCTGGATCAAAATATAGTCATTATGGTTATATATGCTAGAAAATCTAGGTGAAATTGCATTCCAGTTCTACTCTCTGTGATCCTGTCTGAAAATGGTTATTATAAGGTAAACTGAGGTAATCAGTAGGACCTTTGAGAGTTGGAATCAGGGCAGAGAACTCAAAGGTAGGGGTGAAGAGAGATGAGGCCAGCTGATGGGGAATTAAGCTGAGTGATCTATAAATAAAAATACCAGAAGCTTCTCTTCAATTTTAGGGAGACAACCAAGTTGGGAAAGGACTGAACTCGAAAATGGGAAGAAGACTACAGAGAAGGGTCATGATCCTCATTACCCCTCCCCCCAGGGACACAATATTCCATTTGTGCATCCAGTGGGAAAGAATTGTAACTCTTTGCTAAAGATTGTAACTCTTCTCATCCTGAGAGGAAGTGAAACATATGCAACAGTACTGAATTCAGGACATAGTTTATTTTGTCAGCGTAGAAACTGACAAATAATGAGCGCCCATGATAGAATCATCTACCATTGGCATGTCAGATTATGCTCCCTTTTTTCACTGTTTTCCTGGCAACTTTTAGTTTTTTGTCCTAAAAGTCATCTGAGAAACAAACACACAATTCCTGTTTCTATGGAGTGGCTAACATTTACATTTCACCATGATGCCACAGACACAACATGCCTGGCACTTTTGCGCCTCCGAGCACATTCTGAGACCATATTTTCAGGTGAGGGAAAGCCATATTACCTAGTCATACTGAGATTATGGAATGATGTTCTAAACAATGCACATTATTTAGGAGGTGAAAGAAGTTTCCACACATTTGAAGGAGCAACTGGGAGGAACACTCCTGCTAATTTAAGGTGGCAGAGCTGCTACAGTTCAGGGCTCACCATGTGACACTCCAAAGAAAACAGGTTCAGGCTCTGGAAAACAACTTTTGAAGACAGGAACTGCTAGGGGAGGTGGAGCCTCTCTGAGAAAAAGGCAATTGTTGTTTTGTGCCTCATCTCGTGGGCTGAAGAGATTATCCAGGAAATGACATCATTAGGGTAGGAGATGAATGCCTGGCCAGTTTCTTACTGCGTGGGGCCGGTTAGAGTTGCCGGCCTACTCCGTGATTCTAAGTGTCCTCCTCTGAATGATTCTAAGCTCTCAAGCCCATTTCAGTGAATTAGGACGGTGGGCATCCTCTCATGGTGCTGATTATGTTGGTAATTATAATAGCCATCGTGAATGCCAGGCCCCTGCTAGGCACTTTATACACACTATTTCTGCTGTTAACTGTTAGGTGGACATGTTTATCCCTCACCCCTCAACCAAAGGGCAGAGAACATTCACTGCTGTGCCCTTCTCTCCATCCTTCCTTCACTTATCCAAGCCTGGGGGAAGACACAGTCCCCCCCCCTTTTTTTTTTTTTTTAAGAGAGAGAGAGAGAGAGCTCACAAACAGGGGAGGGCTGTGGGAGATGGAGTGAGAGAATTCCCAAGCAGCTTCCATCCTTTCAGTGCAGAGCCTGACTCGGGGCTCGATCACACAGCTGTGAGATCATGACCTAAGCCAAACATCAAGATTTGGAGGATTAAATTACTGAGCCACCGAGGTACTCCAGAAACAGTCCCATCTTGAGTCTCTCTCAGACCCACCTGTCCACAGAGAGGGCATGTCCTGATCTGTTCTTTTACATTTAATAAGCTCAGGGTAGCCTCTGTCCAGGCAATGGGGATACCGTGGACAGTGGTACTTGCTCCTGAGGGGACACAGTTTATGTCTTTCATATTCAGGAGTGAAGTCCAGCATGTAGGACACCCATTTGGGGGCAGGGCCACCAGATGCTCTGAACTAACCTCATTAGTAACAAAGCCAATGTTTTTGATTTCAAACTTTCTTTAGAGCTTTGCCTTCTTGGCTGGTTCTGAACAGAGGTGAGGGTGAAGGCAGTGTTGGAACCCCCGCACTCATGCAGAGGCCATGCTGTCACGGAGGTGAGATGCTCAGGATCTCCCTTCAAGAGAGAATGTGATGCCAGGAGTGGAGTTAGCTGACAGCATCCACTGGCCACACTTTGGAGATCGCACGGCAGCCACTTTCTCCCCAAGCTGCTTGCAGCCAGTGAGTTGAGCTGGAGGAAAGGGATCCTGGAGCCCGGCATTTCCTGCCCGGTGCAGGTCAACTGTAATGGCCGGGGTTTGTTCTGAGCCTCCCCAGACTTTCTCAGACTGCACTGCAGACTGGCTCTTCCTAGCTAATCTTCCTTCCTTCCCTCCTCTTCCTCCTCCTGCTCCTTCCCCTTCTCCTCCCCGTTTTAGCCTTTGAGGCTTTTCTGCCTTTACATTTCCTGCACTTCTATTTCATCTTGGCAACTTCCCCAAAGACTCAAGCCAACACCACCAGCATTATCATACTCTCCATTTCACAGTGGAGTGAAAGTGAGGCTCCAAAGACAGAAAGTAGAAAGCATAAATACATTCCCCTTGAAGAAGTTCATGCATACTCGTGTATGTTAGAGATCCCCTTAAAAAATACCTAATTTACATTTTCAGAGAAAAATTTGAATACCTTGTAGGTGGCACTTAGCGTGACCACTAAGTAAAAGAGACAGCTTCATTTCTTCAGAAAACTGAGCCCAATGGGACCTGCCCATTCAATGCAAAGATAACACTGGCTTCTTGAGAGTGGAAGGGAACACTAAAGACTGGAAGAATTTCCGCACCCACTGCTGACTTTGGATTCAGAACTCAGAATGTGTTCGTGAAAAAAAGCAAATGATCTCAATAAGGCAAAGGCCACACACTGCTTGTCACCTAGAGGTCTCCACCTAACTTGTAAGCACCACCCACAATTTGAGCATTTGTAGGAACAGAAAATACATTGCACCGAGAAACCGTCTTCTTAAACTTGGTTTTTACCTTCACAAGTTAAACCTAAATCTGGTGTTTTTTTTCTCACATTCAGGGGAGAATCAACATATTAGGAAAGGATAAAGAATTTTTCTGTGATTTCTGCACCCTCAGGAACATCCGAACATGAGAGCACATGCGTAACTTAAACATTAACCAGAAGTTTCTTTTCAGGGAGTAATTTTTTAGAGACCAGAAGAAGAGGACTCACCTTCGCTAGAGTCTTTGGAACCCTCTGGCTTCTTTGCTTTGCTCTTCTTGTGGGGTGGAGAGAGGCCTTTTGGCTCTAACACCTCTGGAAGCATAAAGATTTAAAACATTCTTATGTAGATATTAAATATTTAAAATCATGTTGAAACTTAAAGTTCTTTTTCTTCCCCCCGCAGTAAACCCACATGTGCAGTGAAGCTTGATCACAGGTTCATGTGTCATTTTGGCTAAGCTGAATTTCGGCAACAGCCTGTGATTCTCCAGTGCACATAGACGGGCATTCAGGCTTCAGCTTAAACATCTTTTCGTTACCATTAGTAATGATTCGCACAAATGTGAAAACTTAGACGCTCATTTTATTTTATTTTAAAGTTTCTTTATTCATTTTGAGAGACACAGAGACAGAGTGAGCAGGTGAGGGGCAGACAGAGAGGGAGAGAGAATCCCAAGCAGGCTTCACTCTGCCAGCACAGAGCCCCACGTGGGGCTTGAACTGTGAAATCGTGACCTGAGCGGAAATCGAGAGTTAGATGCTCAGCCGACTGAGCCACCCAGGTGCCTCTTAGATGCTCTCTTTTTTTTTTTTTAATTTTTTTTTTAACGTTTATTTATTTTTGAGACAGAGAGAGACACAGCATGAGTGGGGGAGGGGCAGAGAGAGAGGGAGACACAGAATCGGAAGCAGGCTCCAGGCTCTGAGCCATCAGCCCAGAGCCCGACGCGGGGCTCGAACTCCCGGACTGCGAGATCGTGACCTGAGCTGAAGTTGGACGCTTAACCGACTGAGCCACCCAGGTGCCCCTAGATGCTCTCTTTTTTTTAATTAAAAGAAATTCTCCACAAGGAAACCCCATTTTTTTTTTCTTCCACAGGAGATTGATTTAAAACTTCATGGATTAACTGATAGTTGCCATGGTGCAATTTCCTTTTACTAAGTCCTTCAAGTGGAGCCAGATGAAGCTGCAATGTCTCATTTTGGGGCGGGGGGGGGGCATGGTGCTTGAAATTATCCTCCTTCTATTTAGCACATTTCTTTAGTAGTCCAAATTCTAAACAACTTCTATATGTCCCCAGGTTAATTATTATGTTTCCCACTTTTCTCACTGCTTCCCAATACCCTCGGGCCAAGTCTATCCAAGGAGGCTAATAATTTAAATTCTGAAGAATTTAAACAGAAAGAAAAATTCTAAAGATGGTTTTAGGAATTGTATCTCTAAATTCATCCCATTCAGATATAGATACTTTGTTAGGCATTAATTTGTATTTCGAGTCCTGGTCTCTACTAAGCTCAAAGCATATCTTCAACTGCCTACATGGCATCTCGTTTTATATTCTGACTGGATGTCTTCTCTTTGCACCTCCATATCCACTCTCCATTCTTTACCCCACTTCCCACCCAGCTGTGCCCTGGGATATGGGTCTCTATGCACCAGTGAAATTTCTGGCTTTATTCCTAAGTGACCAGTGGTCTTCAAGGGCTTATTGTACCCCTCCATAAGCTTACAACCCCAATCTGTTGGCTTCCTCCACTTGACCCTCTCTGTCTCCTGGGTCCTGTAACTACCATCTTTCCTATTTTCCTTTCAGGGCTGGGATTTAACTGTGCCTTCCTCTTTCCAGCCCTAATGATTTTCCCTCACTCAGCTCTCACCAAGCATTTCAAATTTATGTAATAATCCCATTAAGCACAGCTGGAACAATACTCTTGATGTCGGCAAACCTGTTCTCTCCAGAGTATTTCACATATCACTACCTACCCAAGAGTGTAAACCTCAAAACTGAGCTATTGTCCTTAATATTTCCTTTCATTTACTTTCCCAGGAAGTAATAAGTCCTATCATCTCTGCTCCAAATTCTATCCCATATCCATCCGTGGTGTTCATCCTGTGGAATCATCTGCATCTCTTATCTGGGTTATTACAGTAACCTTCTGGCTTTCTAACTTCCCTAAAATTACTCTCCCTGTGGCAACCAGAGTTATCTTTTAAACATAAACCAGATTCTGTTGCTTACCTGCCTGCCACTGGTCTTGGATCACAGACCAAGACCAATTGGATTGATCCAAATCCAGTTTCATGGGCCAGGGCAACATGCCATTTGGGCTCTACCTACTGTTCTAGCCTCATTTCCCACTTGTGCTTTGGCGTCAGATTTACTGGCTGCCATTGTGTGTTCTTCAACCATTACTAGGCTGGTTTCTGCCTTGGAATCTTCACACCTGCTATTCTTCTTCCCCCCTCTGAGATACACATTCGTATGTCTATCTTCTTCTCTGTTTTTAATCTCAAACCACATTCAGCTCCAGAGAAAGGCCTTCCCTGAATTCCTAATATGAAGGGTCCTTGCAAGGGAAATCTCTCTCAAATACATCATTTGATATATCTGAAATTATCTTGTCCCCTTCTTTACTTCTTTATTGTATGTCTCCCTTCTCCATCCCACCTCCTAAGAATGTAAGTTCCTTGAGAAAAGGACATTTGTCTTTCCTAATCTCTCTTGTGTCCCTGGTACCTAGTAGTGTCTTGAGAATTTCATTTCCAATTGGTTTTATTTCCCCTTTACCCAAGCCTTTCTTTAAGGCCAAAATATAATGGGGCCCATGCCTAATTCTTACTCTCTTAGCAGCTGTCGCCTTATGCCAGGATTCTAAAATTATACTACAGAGCTATGGCGACTCATTTTTCCTTTCCCATTTATTAAAAAAGGAACAGAACAAAAAATTGCATTTGGTAGCTGTACTATTAAAAACTGTGGCATTATGGACTACAAAGGTTTTTTGGGCACCATAGGCTTTCTGTGGTTGCATGGCAGTCACATCGAAGATCATTACCATGGCTAGGGTGAAAAATTTTGCCAATGACTACATTAGCAACTCCCCCAAACTTCTGTCACCAGGTGTGAGATGGATGTTGACCCTTCAGAACGGGTTCAGTAAAAACAGAAATGAGATGCTTGGAACAGCTCACTGAGCACAGATGCTGTGCTCAAAAGGATGCACAAAGTAGGCAAAACGACACTTGCCATCTCCCTGGGAGAAGACGCTAAGACTTCCTGGAAGATGCCTCTGAAATGCATCAACTGCCTCTAGGACTAAGAGGAGAATTTCTAATGCTAGAGATTCAACCCCAAACCAGCATTTCTTAAAAGTGAGTTTTTGATCATTCACCTGATTTCCCAACCTGAATGGGAATTCTTGGAGAATGGGTGAGACATCTCTTAAAGACATCTATTTGTTTCTGTTTGTCTAAATTTTGAGATGCGTTTCCCAAAAGTACTTTATTTTTTAAAAAGTTACAGGGCCCTCCTTGGGTAGTCACTGGACATGGATACATGTTAACTATGAATAGTCATTTATGACATAAGTGTAGTATCATTTCCTAACACCCATGGAGGCACTCACTAAATGTCACTGATACATATGGCCTCTGTGCTCAGATTTCTACTTGAGGTTCAGCAGGAACAACTCTCCCTTTGGCCTGGGGAAGCAGAAGGAAGATTTCTCCAAAGCAACCCATAATTCTCCTTGACAGCATATCATATTATCTATACTGCCTCTGTTTCTGGCAGAGGGTGGAGACCTGGAGTTTTGCCATGAGCATAGCTTTGCCCCCTACAGAACTCAACTGTGCTCCTGACTCTCATGTAGCTGGACTTCCATAGGTGGCTGTTGATTTCCTATTCCTGGTAGGGTCCCATTTCAACAGCCATTCTTGGGAATGGAAGGAGATGGGGAAATGTTTTCTATTGTAGGATAAAAGAAACTGATAAAGGACTTAAAAGGCATCCTAAGCATTTAAGCTGGTCTGTTTCTATCATTGTCCACGAGGGCAGAGCCTCACCTTGAGGATGACCTTGCCTCACACCATCTGAGATGCTCCTGCCTCTACTTACCTGTAGGGTCTGGAGACAGGAGTACAAGGGTATGAACTTTGGGTTCAGACACACCAGTGGGTCAGCTATTTAAGCTAGGAGGTCAGACACACCAATGGATCAGCTATTTAAGCCAGGAACTAATTCCTTTTAAGCCTGTGTAATAACAATCCCTGCCTCCTACAGTTGTTGCATATCTTAAATGAATTCATGTATGTTGAGTGACTGGCACAAGGTACATACTCAGTTAAAATCTGGCTCAGCAGAGGTGTGCTGGGGCTGATGTGAGTGAGCTGACTATACCTATCTCTCGGCTCCCACATTCATTGATCTCATGTTTGGTAGCTTGAAAACACTGTGGTGTGTGTATTTACACTAAGGAAATATGCAAACTCTCCAAAAGGGGGTTCCCGCCACCTGGAGAGTCAGTTCACCTGACTTTTGGTAGTCAGATTATTATTCACTATCATTCACTAGCCTTTGTTGGCAAGTTATTTGTCCCAAGTAGCCCTTTACTAGTGTCAGCTGCATTCTTAAAAATCCTTCCAGCATTTCTACTTATATGAGAATATGTGATGCAGGGCAGAGAAAGGCAGTAGTTAATGGTCTGGATAGAGACCTCTCTTGGAGACCAACACTTCCAAGTGTGAGATCTGGACTGAAGTCAGCCTGCTCACCAATGTCTGGTAGGACCAGTGGCACATCATGGAACCATTCTGCACAGAAATCTCCGGTGATTTCAGCACTCAGATACTAGGAAATGGAGAGCAGCTTCCCAAGCCCATTCTGGCCAGGTGACTTAGCATCCTTGGGCCATTGAGTATGACTTTAACAGCTGCATCCAGCTGCTGGACACGAGACCCTCAGGAAACCTGATGAGACTAAAATCAGAAATGATGATCCAATTAAAGCCCCCCAAACCTCATATGCTGACTCCAATCTTGTGGGCTCTGCATTAGCATTAATAATGATTTTCTTAAAATCACTCAGTGGTTTGGATAGCTAGCTGCATCTCATTAAGAAGTCAACTCCCCTTGCCTAGAAATGTATACTTAGGGCACTTAGGCAAATGATCCTTAGCAAGATAGGGCCCTTAAACTGGCTGGCTGAAAGGGCAGTACTCCCCATGGCTGAAGGATATTCCAAGGATACTTCCACTGAGCAGGATAAATTAAAATAGCAGAAATTAACATTAAGTTCATGGAATTAAATCAAGATGCGGGTGACCCCTTAAAGTCTTTTTTCAACATATGGTTCTTTTAAATAATAAGACATCCCACATGAGTATAGGGATGGATATTCTAGTTGAAATTTCACCTTGGGCTTAATGTTTTACAAAAGACAAGCAGAGTCTTTGTCTTAGGTTGGATTTTCTCAGAAGACACTGAGACAACTATTGAGTTCAAATACTTAATGTAAGAGATTATCCCAGAAAGTGCCAGAGGGCAGTAGGGAGGTGAGACAAGAAAGGAGAGGCACACAATACTGCGTGAGCAAGCTCCACTGTGGACAGTCAGGGCTCAATTCTACTGAGGACCTCTGGGTGATGGTAAAAAAATCTCATTGTTCAATACCACACATCACATTGCCAATGAAGACTTGAAATGTGTCTAGTCTGAATTAAGATATGCATGTAAAATACACACAAATTTCAAAAACATAGTATGGAAAAAAAGAGAATGTAAAATATCAGACTAATAAAATTTTTAGATTGATTATATGTTGAAATCATTATATTTTGGATATATTATGTTACTAAAATATTAAATTAATTTCACTCATTTCTCCTTACTTTTTCCAATGTAATTACTACAAAATCTGAAATTAAACATGAGGCTCACATTTGAGGCTCACATTATATTTCTACTGGATGACACTGGAACACAATATGCCTCCGATGTGTCCTTCAGGGGTCAACCAGCTCTTGCCTATCACTGGCTGAGGGCTACTCCAGGGAAATTAACTTCCTGGCACTTCAAGTGTGCTTTCATGACCAGCGAGAAACACTGATTGCAGAGTCACAAGAGCTTTCCTTAGAAAGCTGTTGGTCTTGTAAAAGAATAGTGAGGGCCAAGGGGATATAGGTAGGGAACTGGCAGCTGCTATTACAGATCCTGCTCTACCTCCTTCATTCCTGGCTTTTAGATGCTTCCTCTACTTTTCCACCCTTCAAACCCACTGCCCTGGGGAGGCTGAGGGAACCATAGGAATCAGACATGTTTGGACTGGAGAAGAAGCTAGAAGCTAGACAGAAGTTATGAACATTGCTCCAGTGAGCAGCTATGAAGAAAAGAACGATTATCTTTCCACGAAGACAGTGGGAAGTCAGGGGAGGGATAGAGATTTAACTTAACAAGGAGAAGGACCATTTTAGTCAAACGAGATTGTTTGCCTTGGAATTTAAACTGCTCCCCGTTAATGGAGATGTTCAGACTGTGTTGTCGGTGATTTATGTATGGAGTTCTGGCATCGAAGAGGGGGTTACACAAAATCAGGACCTCTAAGATATCTGTTTTAATTTTGAAACCCAGTTCTATTTCAGGCCTAGAACAGTGTGGTTGCCAAAACTGGGAACATGGAGTTCTTATACCGTGGAATAAAGTTCTATACCCTCCAATATCTGTTAGAGTGAGAAAGGGAAAAAAAAAAAGCGATAATTTATTGAGTGTTTACTAAGGTCCAAGAAATATTTCAGGTATGATATTTCATTTAATTCCCAAACAAGACTGTATTATAATAGTTTTGCCCCTAGAGGTGTAAACTGATGCTTATAGAGAAAACTTTCACCCAAAGTCAGGAAGTACTAAGTCAGTAAGTAGAAGAGCTAGGATTGAAATCAGGGCTATTGATTCCTGCATTCATAGTCAAGCACGTATTGACTGGTCACCTTAGGCCAGATCCAAAGCTTGTAACCACTAGATTTCTCTCATCAAACACTGATCTTTCTTGAGAAGCAGGCATGCATCTTAATTTCTGATAGTGAGAACAATATATCATATGTACCCAATATATTTTCCAAAGATGGCCACAGCAATTTTTCAGGTCCTACATGCTCTACAAAACCTCACAGCTCCCTGTCAGGATATTGAGCCTATTTTCTCTCCCCATGAGCCCGGGCAGGTTTCTTAATGACTGCTCCGAAAAGATTTTTGTGGAAGTAATTCTTTGGGATTCCTGAGGCTGAGTCTTAAAAAGGTACAGCTCCTGCTGGCTCACTTGCTGTCTCTAGAGGAACCACTTTGGAGCCTGGCTGCCATGCTGTGAGGAAGCCCAGGTTATAGAAAGGCCACCACAGGTGTTTCAGAAGACTGCCTGAGCTGAGGTCTTAGCTAAAAGCCAGCATATCAATTGCCAGCCAGACATACGAGTGAACAAATCTTCGCACAATTCCAGCACTCAGCCATTGAGGCTTCCTGATGAGGGTTCAGTCAGACCTTGTACAGCAGCATGATCAAGTCAGCCCTGCTGTGCTCTGTCTGAATTCCTGACCCACAGAATATATGAGCATAACAAGCAGGTTCTTTAATCACTAAGCTTTGGGATGATTTGCTACACAACTGTATTTATTATAACATCAGGTTCCATTTTTACTTCAGCTTTCAGAAAGCTGGAAGCTTACTGCTTAAATATGCTAATTGTATTAGCCATAAGGGTTAGTTAGCACAATTACTTCTTTATTTTATGACCTCGACTGTACATTTGTATCTTTTTCTTTTCTTTTAATTCCAGGATAGTTAACATGCAGTGTTATTTTCGTTCTTAGTATACAACATTGTGATTCAACAATTCCATATATTACTCAGTGATCATCTAGATAAGTGTACTCATATCCCACTTCACCTATTTTATTAACCTTATTTTGCTTTTCTTTGAAAAACTGTGAGGTGCACATAAACAACAAAATGATCCTTGCCTATCCTCTAAGAATAAAATCATAAATTTAATACCTGAATCTTCTTTCACGTTAACATCGTCTTCATTATTATCATCTATTTAAAAAGGGGGGGGGAAGACAAAAGAAAAACTCATATGAAAGCTAGTAAGGTCAGAATTCTCCAGTTTGACTAATACAACTTGAAAGGCCAAAAAGAACTCAGTAGAAAAGAGTGTTAGAACATGCATTTCGATTGTCTTATATTATTATGCTAAGTTAATACAAGGTAATGTAAATATACATCACAGCACAATTTAACACCTAGGGTTCACATTTCCTTTTAAAAATTGTTATGTATGCATAACAAAGTACATACACAATCATTTGTTTTACTTATACAAGTAATGCATGGTCACTTTGGTCATTTCAATTTCTAAAAAGATGAAAAATAAAAATCGCACACTTCAAATGCCGCACTTTCTCCGTCAATGAAAGGGATGCGCGCTTATGAGTATCTGAGAAATGTGGAGCTCACCACTTGGGTTTAGGCTGACAACACCCATTCCCTGCACAGCTCCGTGGAAAGTGCTAGTTTGCTACATGTGCAAATCCAAACCTTTAACCATGTATGTTCAAGTGCCCACCCCCCAGCCCGCCCCAGTTGCATCATTCCCATTCAATTCCACTCATCCCAGTGAAACCCCCATTAATTGGGCAAGGACGCGTGCTTCCTCTACCCTCTGGGTGACGTGTTTGCTTTTTGAACTTTTGATATGTTGTCATCTCTTCTCCTTCAATGTTCCTTACATCCAGGTAGTATGAATCCTGCCTGTCTTATTTCCACATTTTATCCTCTCTATTCACATCACTGCAACTCGATTCAAACTCTGCCATTTGCCTTCCCTATTTTGTGGTTTCCTAACTGCTCTTCTCTTTTTCTCACTCCTGACTCCAATTTCTTTTACACGCAGGTGCAAAATCCATCTTAAAAGAGAGCTCTGATCTGGTTTACGACGTTGCAGGGATTCCTGTCTGCCTAATGAAAAGGGTAAGGATTAAATGAGATAATACCACCTAAAGCACCAGGACAGTTACTGAAATATTAAATGCTAAATATTACTTATTATTACCACCACATCATATGTCTACTTGTTAGCATATGTATCCTTCAGATGCCCATCTCGACATCATAAATTCTGCAAAGTTAAAGACTATGTCTTATGTTCCTTTGTATTCTCTAGGACCTAATGTTAATTTTATACATTAAAATCCATAAAGAAATTTCTGCTGAATAATATTTCTGAGGTTTTTAAAAATTTTTTCTCTGATTTTTTTAGTCAAACTGGAGAATTCCTGTGTTTATATTTCTTATCTACCTCTTACATTGTAGGACATGCTTCCAAATGATGATTTGCAAGCAATGGGGACTCAGTAAAGATTTGTAATTTCCACCCAGACATACGCTTTAAATTTAGTCATTTCTTAGCCAAATTTATACAATGTGACATTCTTCAAAGTGCTAATTATAAATGAAGATTATAGATATGCCAGTCACTGGGAATGGAAAATGAATTTAAGTTGAGGTTTTAGGAAAATAATTCTTGATGGCCATGGTTAACTTTTAAAGAAGTAAATTTCAGGGTGCCTGGGTGGCTCAGTCGGTTAAGTTTCCGACTTCAGCTCAGGTCATGATCTCTCACTCCATGAGTTCGAGCCCTGTGTCGGGCTCTGGGCTGATGGCTTGGAGCCTGGAGTTTGCTTCCGATTCTGTGTCTCCCTGTCTCTCTGCCCCTCCCCCGTTCATGCTCTGTCTCTCCCTGTCTCAAAAATAAATAAACGTTAAAAAAATTATAAAGAAGTAAATTTCTTTCCATTCAAATTGTTAGAAACATTAGTGAATAGCTGTATACTTTATTTCTTTCATTTTTTTCTCTGAATATAATTTTGGGAGAAAGAATATCTTTCTCTTAGAAATATAATTCTCTAACTAAATTATTATCAAATTGTTACAAAGTAAACTCTTCACAGATTCTTCCCTGAACTTAATAGATTTAAATAAAATTTTATTTTTCAGAGCATCTAAAATATCTAGACCGGCAGACTTTCTGGAAATCAGAGTGGGATGAAAAAAAGTCTCCACAGTTTCCAGGAAAAGATAAAGGAAGAGTCAAAGATCTCTTTGCTTGTCATCTATGTATCCATTTGTCTGTCTGGCAAACACTCCTCCATAGCCTATTGTATGTGTAGCTTTGTGTTTGGAGAAATAAAATACCAAGACAAATCTAGACACAATTGTCTACAAACATTATTAGTAAGGAAAGCAGGACATGCAGATCAATTTGAATATATAATAGAGAGTAGTCAGGGCCATCACAAAAGGTATCAGGGGAGGGATAGCTGCTTCCAGTCAGGTTATGAGGAAAGGTTTTTGGAAAATGTGACATTAGAGCTGATCTTTGAACTTTATAGACTATACTGATAGCATCATCCCTAGAATGTCTTCAGGTGTTGAAGGATCATACTTGATGTCATTATTCATTTGTTCATTCATTTCACTCATTTATTCATATAGTGGTTAAGAGTATATTCAGGATCTGGATTCAGACTGCTTGGGTTTACTTGCAGGCCAAACTATAAATCGCTGTGTAATCTTGGGCAAATTATGTAAACCTATGCCTGGGAAATAGGGATAATAAAAGTATCCTAAGTCATACCCTAGTATGACTTGCTAGGGTTAGTAATACATGTAAAGTGCTTACGTGGAATGAGCATTCAATAAATACTGGCTATTCGTGTTATGGTGCCATTATTATTACTACTTTCACAACTTAAAGAACCATTTATTGACCAACACCATATGTTGGAACCATGGAAGACCGTGAAGATACAGTTGACAATCCATTCCCTCAAAAACTCCCAAAGAAGTGTATGGCAGAGAAAAGTAAAACAACAATCAGAAGAGGAAGTAACAGATTCTCTGATGCAGGTAAGCAGAGGTTTTACTGGGAAACAGACAAGAAGCAGCTAAGTCAGAGAGGTCTATGAAGGATTTCCAGAATAGGTGAGGCTTAAGTTGAATCCTAAAGGGAGATTCAGGATTATCTGGGGGTAAGGAAAGGCTGCAGTAGATTCCCAGTAAATATGGGTGCCCTGCCTACAAGCTCTTGTTCCTAGACACTTCCCTGCTGGCCAGACCGACTTCCAGCCACCAGATCTCCACCTGAGGGCTTTCTCTGGGTTGCTGGAGGCCACAGGAGAAATATCAGGGAATTGACACCCTAAGAGAGCAGTCTTTCACACATAACTGCCAGGACTTGCACAGAAGTACTATAGTGCCCTTGCTCCTCAGGTGTGCTAATTCAGAAGCTTCTCCCAGAGTCCTCCCCAACCCCAACCCCAACCCTGGGAATAAACCCCAGTGGACGGGTGGTTAATTTAGTTTGTAATTTAACTCTGCTGCCTTCCTTCCCTTTCCAATTCTTCTTTTCCACTCCCCTGCTAGTGATTCCAGGGATTATCTTCTAAATAAATGACTTTCACTTGAATTCTTGCTTCAGGGTCTGCTTCTGGGGGGATTCGAACTAAGAAAAGGGTAATCACACTCAAACAAAGGGAAAAACATCTATGAGAACACATGGTTATGAACAGTCAAAATGCTTTTAAGGAAACAAAACTAGCTCTCCATGGCTGGAGGCAGGAGTTTACAGGGGAACCATGGGTCTAGTGACCTGTTCTGGCCGGATCATGAAGGATCTTTCTCACTGGGTATGGTGGTCAGTTGTATGTGTCAATGTAACTGGACCATGGAGTGCCCAGACACATGTCAGACTTGACCCTAGGTGTGTCCGAATGAAATTTCTGAATGAGATGAACATTTGAATTGGTTGGTAGACTGAGTAAAACAGATAGCCCCGGTAACGTGGTTGGGCCTCATCCAGTAAGTGTAAGGCTTACACTCCCACAAGGAAGAGGAAACTACTGCCAGACTGCATTTGTGTGGGGACATAGGGTTTTTCCTGACTTTGGACTCAGCGTAAAACACTGGCTCTGCCTGGGTCTCAAGCCTGCAAGCATCTGGATTGAAACACCATCATTGGCTCTCTTGGGTCTCAGGTCTCAGACTCCCACTAGAACTATGCCATCAGCTCTCTTGTATCTCTAGCTTGCTGACTGCAAGTCTTAGGATCTGGCAGCCTCCATAATTGCATGAGCCAATTCCTTATAATAAATTTATACCTACATCTATATTTGTATCTAAACCTATATCCACTATTAGTTTTGTTTCTCTGGAGAATCCTAATACCTCAGGTTGAAGAATTTAAATTCTATCCTGAAAATTACAGGGTGACTAACCAAATTTAAGCAGAAAATGACACACCAGCTTTTGAGAGAGAACTTTTTTTTTTGACACAAGAGAAGTTTACTAATACACTATAAAATCCATGCTTTAATATTTTGGTGTTATTTATATTAAAATCTGGTGCAGAGTACTTTTGGTCTACAAAGCATCTAATGTGCTGTTACTTATTAATGAAATCCACTTTAGTTCAACATTATTCTATAAAATGTACTCACTTGAGCCATATTTATGCAGCATATTTCTAGCAAGAATTTTTTTCTACTACAACCAGGGAACAAAAAAGCAATATGTGAAAGAAGAGGATAAGCCTATGGAGATAAGGAGGCATGCCATTCAAAATTTGGAAGCAGTTACGGGACTGATGGAGCATGGGCACGGAGACGCTGCCCTTTTAACAGTTCTTCAAGCATCATGCTTCTTTGTTAGAGGACACAAATCAAATAAAAGGTTCTTAGCCAAAGTGATACAAATACCATTTCAAAATTGAGAGCAATCTATCAGATGGTATGGTTCTGTGTGTTCAGAAATGCCAATTCCAGAAACACTGCTTCCTTTCCTTGGCAGAAATGGCCCAGGGGCTAAGGCTCCATTCCATCTTAAGGGACCTCTTTGATGTTAATTTCATAATGGATGCTGTCTTTATTCACTGCACCCCTCTCTGTCAGATTACCCTGTTGGGTTCTGCACCAAAAGTACAAATCTGACTAAAGTTCTTCTTTTGATAAAAAATGAGTGTGAAAGCCCACTGGTGTCCCATGAATAACCAGTTTTCAGTAACAGTTAGCTTTGTACATTTCAGGAGGAAGTGTCTAACCTCTTTCAAGTCTGTAATATCTACCTTCTTGAATGGAAGCCAGAGTTTGTTGAAAAGCAGAGTATACCATGGATTTTGCAATGACCTGAGATTGGTCTTACTTCTTTATCACTAGTGTTCCCATAACTAGTGCAGTCTTTTGGAAAATAAGGAATCAAAACAGATTACAGATACTCTCACAGAACTTTAGTCTAAAGTGTGGTCTCTGGGCCAGCAGCACCATTATCACCTGGGAACTTGTTAGAAATGCAAATTCTCAGGTTCCACTAAAGATCTATTCCAGCAGAAGCTTGGGGGAGGGGCCTAACACTCTTCTAATAAGCCCTCCAGGTGATGCTCATGCAAGCTGCAGCTGAAGAACCATTGGTCAAAGGACTGATATTTATGAGCTGGAGGAAAGAAAAGCTTTCAAAAACAGTAGATATCCCACTTTTTGGATATCCAAGTTGAGCCAACTAGTGATGTCTAGCCAACACTCATGCTGGTGAGGAGTGCCCACACCATACGGTTGCTGGAACTGAGGACAAGTTATTCTCTTCATAAGATATATAGTTCCTTCTATGCTTGAAACCACCCATTTACCCTGCAGCTGGATGGCACAGTTCTCATGGCCCATGGCCAGGATCCTAAGGTTGGATAAGTGACACGTATGTGGTGGAATCTTG
Organism: Lynx rufus; assembly: GCF_022079265.1. Classification (NCBI taxonomy): domain Eukaryota; kingdom Metazoa; phylum Chordata; class Mammalia; order Carnivora; family Felidae; genus Lynx; species Lynx rufus. Next base: position 41,398,883 of record NW_025814896.1, on the reverse strand, counting down.
TTTTAAAGAGGCCTGTAAGTTGTATGGAAAAAGAAGTGTCCTATGAAGAAGAAAGTTACCTTATAGGCTATTAAGACAGTCTCTTCACTCCCAGGGGAAAAAAAAGGACAGGCACCTGAAATTCTCATGTCAAAATTTCAGGGGCATCCACACAAATGTGCAGGTCGGTCTGTCAAGCAGAACAATTATGACGATCTTGTTGCGGTTTTTATTTCATGTGCTCCTAAGTCCTCTCTCTTAAGGCTTAATTTCTTAACACAAGCTTCTTCTGTATGCCTTATCTTTTAAATATTTTATTACTAAGGGCTTCTAGGAGCAATTTGCATTTGCAGAGAGAAGAAATATTATTAGCCAAAATAAAGTGCTCCAAGCTTTCCAGGATTCTCACAAAGTATGGAAGATGTGGGTATGCTCATGACTTCTTGTGAAACTTGACAAAGTAGAAATGCCAAGCAAAGAATGGCTGATAAAGGGGACATCCTTGCAAAGTAGAGCTCTTCCATTAAATGGAAAACCTGAACCCACAAAATCTAAGAAATTGCTAAACTTACTTTCTGTAAGGCAATTGATAGGACTTAGAGAAATTAAAAAAAGAATAAGCCAAAGGTTGTTCCTCCCCCACCCTCCAACTGGTCCTTGGTCAAGAAGAGCACTCAAATATCATTAGTTAATAAATATATCAATAAATAAAAGGCACTGCTTAAAAACTGCATGGTTCTGCTGCTTCTGGCTTGGCCATCTTGGCATGTAATGGCACCAGTTACTGAGATAGAGGATTTAGGAGAAGGGCTGAGTTGAAGGGAAGGATTCTGAATTTGGTTTTAGATGTGTTGAGTTGGAGATGCCTGGAGATGCCAGCTGGAGATGGGCTGTGCTCAGATGAGTATACCAGAAAGGGCTGGCAGGAAGAGAAGTAGAAGACAGAATGGTCAGTAAAAGGCTGAGCAGTCAAGTAAGATAAGGGCTGCAAAGGCTCATGTGGAGCCACGTGATCAAATATGCACTGGTTTCAGTAACCATGCTGGACCCATCAAAGAATTCCCGATAACCTCAACAGTGACAGTTGTAGCAGGGTATTGGAAATCACTAATTGCTCTGGATATAGAGTGCACAGCAATTGAAGGTGAAAACTTCAAAAACCTGTAACTGAGAGTACAAGTTAGGGCCATAGGTAAAGAATAAAGGTTGGAGGATTTCATTTACTTTATTATTATTTTTATCTTTATTCTTATCTCTGTGCCTTATTAGGAATTCTTTCATTCATATACCTCTAAAGGATTTTTTCTCCCCCTGCATATGCCTGGAAGTTTTCACCTAAAGAACAGAAACCAGTCAACCCAAAATGTTTGAAGGGTCTTTCAGAAGCACCTTGCTTTCGGAAGCAAAAATGTTGGAAGGGTCTCTCTGTAAAGATGCCTACAGCATCTCCCTTCTCCAAGCAGCATTTTGTCTTGTCTTTGTTTTATCAGAACCTCCTAATAAGATCAAACTCTGCTTAGTCAAGGTTCGTGTCCCCAGGTCTTTATTTGTTCTGTTATTCCTAAGCATTTGCTACACACACTGAACATTCCCCCCTTTTGAAGGGACAGATCGCTTTCAGTCTACGCCTGCTGCTTGTTCTTGCATTCAGGTTGCTTGGTTACAGCAACACTTCACTGGATTTTCATTGAAGGAGAAATGCATTTGTAGCTTTTGAGGCCCATCAAGTGGAAATGGCTAGCACCCAATTCCTAAGAAGGCAGTCAACTCATTTATGTCACGTTACAGAGAACATGTCTTGTATAATTCTAAACATCAATGGAATCCACGCATTAAAAGTGTACAAATGTGCACAAATGTGCCAAGTCACCATAAATATTTATAATTAAAGACATTTCTGAATTCTTCACTTTGTAGTATTTTTTTCTTTCTATACAACAAATGTACCATTTGGGGAAAAAATGTACAAATCAGACTGGGTAAAGCAGTTTTTGTGTGTGTGCTTCTTCAACTGGTGAGTTAGTTTACTAGGGCTGCTGTAACGAACTTCCACACATTTAATGGCTTCAAACAGCATGAATTTGTTATCTTACAGCTTCACACGTTGGAAGTTTGATATGGATCTCAATGGGCATCAAGATGATGGCAGGCCTGCACTCCTTTCTGAGGCTCTTGGGGGAGAATCTGTTTCCTTGCCTTTTTGACTACTGGAGGCTACATTCCTCAGCTTGTGGCCCCTCTTTTCTATCTTCAAAGCCAGTGATGCACATCTTTCTGGACACTGTTCCACAGCCATGTCTCCCACTGTTTCTCTCCTGCCTCCCTCTTCTGTTTTTAGGGACCCTTGTGATTGTATTAAGTCCACCCGGGTAACACAGGATAACATCCCCACCTTTAGGTCAGTTAATTAGCAACCGTAATCTCTCATTTGTAATCTTATTTCCCCTTTGTAATGTGACCCAACATATTCACAGATTCTGGGGTTTAAGGCATCTTTGCAGGAAAGGCACTTTTCTTCCTACCGTACCCTGTAAATTAGGAAGCATACTGCTTTAACGAAAAAGTGTCTGAGGAGTAGAACTAAGAATAATAATCCTGTTTAGAAATAAAATGCTTTCTGGGGCACCCAGGTGGCTCAGTCAGTTAAGCGTCTGACTTTTGGTTTTGGTTCAGATCATGATCTCAAGGTTGTGAGATCGAGCCCCATGTCGTGCTCCAAGCTGGGCATAGAGTCTGCTTAAGATTCTCTCGCTCCCTCTGACTCTCCCTGCACATTCATGTGCTCACTCTCTTCCTTGCTTTCAAAAAGAAAAAAAAAAAGAAAATGAAAGAAAAAATAAATAATAAAATAAAACAAAATGATTTCTTATGGGATCAAGTACACAGGCATAAAAATAAAAGTAATTTTTGAATTTTTTAGTTTTCAACTTCACTCTTTTTTCTTTTTTACTTTTATTCCTTTCTTTCTTCCAACTACTCTTTCTCCCTCCCTTCTTTTTTCCTTCCTTTCATTCTTTCTTTTTTTCCCATCTTTCTTTTGTCTTTCCACCTTTCCTCATTGATTTGGTTATACAAGAATAATATCACAAACACAAATGACGAAATGTTTGCAACATATATTTTAAAGAGCTAAGAACCTTACTATACAAATTACAGACCAATAAAAAAGATGAAATACTCAATAAAAATGTACAAAAGAGATGACTAGCAGTTTTGCATAAAAAATTGGGAGATATAATAAATAACTGAAAGAAAGGATAAGCCATACTAGAAATAAGAGAAATACATGTTGTTACCCATTAATTACTTTATTTCATGTATAAAAGTGATAACATCAAAAGATGAGAATGTGCCCAATTGGGAAGAGCATGGGAAAAGTAAACTCTCACATACTGCTCATGGGAATGTAAACTCAGTGCAATGGGCTGAATTTGTGTTTCCTACAAAATTCATCTGTTGAAATCCTAATGCCCAATATGATGATATTAGGAGTAGGGGCTTCAGGAGGTAATTAGGTCAAAAAGGTGGAGCCCTCATGAATGGGATTAGTGCCCTTATGTAGGGGACCCCAGAGAGCTCTCTCTTTCCACCATGTAAGGATACTGTAAGAACCCCACTACGCTGGCACCCTGATCACCCAAGGTGCTTAATACGAGGTATAGGCCTTGACATTTGTGACTCTGGAAATGAAGACCCCTTCAGTTCTATATATGACACTGACCCATAGTGCTATAAGCACTGTGGCCAATTTGACAATTAGTATGAAAAGTGTCTTGACTTTGGATGCATTTTGAAAAAGTAATTCTACTTCTAGAAAAGTATTTTTTTTTTTCAACGTTTTTTATTTATTTTTGGGACAGAGAGAGACAGAGCATGAACGGGGGAGGGGCAGAGAGAGAGGGAGACACAGAATCGGAAACAGGCTCCAGGCTCCGAGCCATCAGCCCAGAGCCTGACGCGGGGCTCGAACTCACGGACCGCGAGATCGTGACCTGGCTGAAGTCGGATGGTTAACCGACTGCGCCACCCAGGCGCCCCTAGAAAAGTATTTTTAAAAAATTGTGGATGTATGCCAATATTTATCTATGAAGCTGTTTTTCTGTGTTATTTATAAACGAATAGGGAAATATTTGCAAAAATAATTGCACGGTTCAACAGTATGGTTTTGGGTAAACACTGGGTCCATTAAAATTATGTTACGGAAGAATATAAAATGACCTAAAAAAATCCAGATTTGTTATGTGATACACAGCAAATGATAAGACTGCAATTCTGATTGCATTTTCCATTTTACAGGGGGCTTCTTACAGGATAAACAACGAAAGGTAATTCATTCTCGATGGTTTGTATCTTCTTTTTGATTATTTTTACTGTAAATCTGTACTACTTTTGCAATAAGAGGTTATAGCCATTTTAATTAAGATGGCCACAATAATGAAAATACCTCCTTTTAAAGTTGTAATAAGAAACATGGGTATTTAAAATTTTATGATGCTTGGTCTAGACACCTCTCTAAACATTCATTTACATTATTATTTATTCTATTTGGATTTGGCCCATTATTGCGTTTGCTGTAAAGCTGAAGTATAAAAAGGTTAAACGACATGCACAAAGTCATACAATTAATGTATGACTGCTTATTACATGGTGATGAGTATCAACATTTTTCCGTCAGGGATTCACAAATTAGAGATAAGCATCCTACTCATTTCCCAAATTCTATCTGAACTGCCCTTCTTCCTCCGTGTCACTTACACAGTACTTGGCATCGCTTCTCTGCTCCTGCTCATCTTTCAGATGACACATTCTTTTTTTTTTAATGTTTATTTATTTTTGAAAGACAGAGAGTGTGAGCGGGGGGGGGGTGCAGCGAGGGGGGGCCAGAGGGTCTGAAGTGGGCTCTTCACTGACAGCTGAGAACCTGATGTGGGGCTTGAACTCACAAACCATTTGAACTCAAAGCCTAAGCTGAAGTCCAACGCTTAACTGACAGAGCCACCCAGGCGCCCCATCAAGTGACACATTCTTTATGAAACTTGCCACAACCACCCTGGTTCTCATACACATCTGACTCTGATTTCCTGGGTACTTTGACCATACCAATGCTATACTTGATTATTTGCTAATATTGTTTTCCAACTGTTCTGCGTAATACTGGCCTCTCAGGCATATTATAAGAACTATATCTTTTTAAAAAATGTTTATTTATTTTGAGAAAGAGAGGGGGGTGGGGCAGAGAGAGAGGAGAGAGAGAGTCCCTAGCAGGCTTCATGCTGTCAGCACTGAGCCTGACACAGGGCTCAATCCCACAAACCGTGAGATTACGACCTAAGCTGAAACCAAGAGTTGGACGCTTAACTGACTGAGCTACTCAGGCACCCTTAAGAACTATATCTTTAAAAAATTTGTTTTTTAATTTTTAAATGTTTATTTATTTTTGAAAGAGAAAAGAAGTGTGAGTAGAGGAGGGGCAGAGAGAGAGGGAGACACAGAACCTGAAGCAGGTTCCAGGCTCCGAGCTGCCAGCACAGAGCCTGATGTGGGGCTCGAACTCACGGACCACGAGATCATGACCTGAGCCAAAGTCAGGCGCTCAACTGACTGAGCTACACAGGTGCCCTAAGAACTATATCTTAAATGCAGCAGTGACCAAAGCCTTTGACAATAGTAGGTTTATAATAAATTATTTGTTGATTGATGGACAGAACGATAGTGAATACTGTTGAATGAGAAAAGTTTATAAAATCTGTGAGAAGAGGGGATGATGAAGAGGTCATGTGGATACTTTCTCTTGTTAGGTTTTAAAGAGTAAATCCAGGTAAAATTTTAAAAAATATCATGCTTATTTGTCAGAGGATATAACTTAAAAATTGTTTTGGAAAAATACTCCTTCCTGAAGAATAGAGTTGAGAACCACTGATGTAAACAAATGTAGGCTTTCTTTAAAGTGGGGGAGGGGCTTGACCATGGCATTTTTTACTTCCAACGTCAGGTTTCTTTGATATAGTTCCAAACTGTAAATTTGACATTATTATGAGGAAAATTAATATTCCCAAGTCCTCTGTTGGAACTCATACTCTAATAAAAAAATTGACCTCTGTATTCCAAATCTATGAAAAATAAACACAATAAATCCTGCATACCGAAAAATACAAACCTTTTATGTAAAGAACAAAGAGATCTCTGAGTTGAATCGTACAAATATTATTTGCTGTAGGCCATCTAATGGTGTACTGTAACTAGAAATTATTTGCAACCAAAGCATATGGTAATTCCATAAAGCTGCCACACTAGACTTCCAAATAACACATCTAAAGGAAAAAGTCAAATGTGCTTCACTCACAGCAAGATATAAAACTGTTGTGAAAAAAAAAATTGTTGCTGGTTTCTTTCATTTGTTGTTTCTACTGCCTTTCTATGATGGGCTCTCTTAGGGTTCGAGTTGTGTCCCCCAAGATATTTTGTTGGAGTCCTAACTTCCAGTACCTCAGAATGTGACTATATTAGGAGATAGGGTCTTTTTTCCCCCTATGTTTTTACTTATTTATTTATTTTGAAAGAGAGAGAGAGTGCGCAAGCAGGGGAGGGGCAGAGAGAGGGAGAGAGAATCTCAAGCAGAGCCCCACATAGGGCTAGAACTCATGAACCGTGAGATCATGATGTGAGCCGACATTGAGAGCAGCTTAACCAACTGAGCCACCCAGGCATCCAGGTCATAGGGTTTTTAAAAAGGTGATCAAGGGATGCCTGGGTGGCTTGGTCGGTTAAGCGTCCGACTTCGGCTCAGGTCACGATCTCGCGGTCGGTGGGTTCGAGCCCTGCGTCGGGCTCTGTGCTGACAGCTCAGAGCCTGAAGCCTGTTTCGGATTCTGTGTCTCCCTCTCTCTGTGACCCGCCCCCGTTCATGCTCTGTCTCTCTCTGTCTCAAAAATAAATAAACATTAAAAAAATAAAATAAAATAAAAAAATAAATAAAAAGGTGATCAAATTAAAATGAGGTTATTAGGGTGGGCACTAATCCCATGTGACTGGTGTCCTAACAAGGAGAGGGGGATTAGGATGCAGGCACACACAGAGGAAAGACATGATGAAGACACTGAGGAAAGGTGACCATCTACAAGCCAAGAAGAGTGGCCTCAGAAGAAAGCAATTCTGCTGACACCTAGATCCTGTACTGCTAGCCTCTAGAAATGTGAAAAAATAAATTGCAATCTTTTGAGCCCTCCAGTCCATCATACTATGTCACAGAAGCTCTAGCAAATGATAGGAAGCACCTTTCCATCTTCCCCTGTGGTCATGTATAAGGCCTTTTGGCTTTCCAGTGACCACTCCCCTACTCCTCTGCAGGTCAAAGCACCACACTGCCCAGCTGATCTGGATGGAATTTGATTTTGAGATCCATGATCAAGTACCAATTTGACTCATATTAGAAAGTTTCCATGAGGACATTTATAGGTATCAGAAGAAAGAGAAGCATGGCAGCTTTGAATAATTATGGGCAGCAGATGAAATTAGGAATGAGACTTTCTCACTGATCCAAATGCATCCTAGAAGTCAAATCCATCCTGGTCTGGAGATGCTCTGAGGAAACGAACCTATTATCACTTGTGCAATGACAGATGCCACTCTGAATTTTGAAATAGAGTTCTGCTGTTTCCTAGCTGTATTTCTTCATTTTCTCAGGTACACATCATTTTCCACATAAAAAAGTAGGGTTAATATAGTGCCTACTTTCTTCGAGTGAGCATGAAGATTACCTGACTTAGCCCATGTGTGTGGCTGAGAGAAAGCAATCCACAAATGTTAACTATTATTCTTATCATTAATATTAGGTAGTAGTTTTGTATGTGTTGTACATTTAATGTGATCTTTTCTAGTCTCACTTGTATTGTTTTCTTATACATTTTGCCTCAAATTCCTGATTATGATACATAAGGACACAGGATTATTATACCCCAAAACACAGAGATTTAGTTTCATATAAAATGACTTTTTTTTTTTCTAAACTATTATCATTATTGCATTGGGAAGTGTTAAGAAGACTAGTTCTAAGAGATAGTCTGAGTAAGTCAGTCTAGGGGGAATATATGACAAACCAGAAAAATCAGATTCCAGTCAAAGATGGTATGGTTATGAATTAACCATAAATTCAAATTATGGACAGATAATGTATATCATATATATTAGCAGTCACACATTCCATTAGAAGCCACGTTTACTTCATATTGCATATTCAAAATTCGCAAATGGCTGATGCTTCAGCATTGTGGAAATACTTAACAATTTTGAGGGGATTTTGACAGTTAGTTTAAAAATACACTCCTTATTATAAATATGCACTGGAAATAATTTCATGAGCATGCTATAATTTAAAGTATTGATGTGAAACTGAAGATGATTTTATTATTTCATTTTCTCAAGTACTAAGATGCATGTTGGATTTATTTAAAATAGCAGTTTTTCAAATAATAATTTATTTACATAATTAGTAATACATTCTAGACCACTAAAACTGTCCCATTTAAAAAAACGTATAGTATGATTTTTGGCTTTTCATCACTGGAAATACTTGCTGATGGATAGATTTGTTTTAATATCAGTTGATCATACACATGCAATTATTTTTTATCATATGTTAGAGTGAAAACAAGTTTTATTTTAGAAGACATGGAAATGAATATTATGTCATAATTCTAAACACTCAAGAAGTCCAAAATTGATGAAAGCTTAAAAAATATGCTGTGATGTTGACAAGACATGAGAATTTTTGCCTCACACACAATGGCAAGTCACATTTTTTCATGAATGAATATTTTCTTTTAAGAATACTTAAAAGTACACACACACAAAGAATACTTAAAAGTACAGAAATTCATAAACAATCAACTCACTGTGTTTATATAGGAAACAAAGAGAAATGATGAAACAAGGAGATTAAAACAGAAAAAAAAAGCCATCATATCATGGGGAGAAGAATTTATTAAATTTAGCTCATACTAACAACTACTTATTAAATAGTTACTATGTGCTTTACATGCTGTAAATTACTGAATCACTTAAAAATTTTTTAAAAGTGATAAAAGGATAAAGGAGAAGGAGAAAAAAAAAGGCCACCATCACAGTCCTCTCCTTCATCCCATGGGGAGTCTTTCTGAATTTACAGTATGTTTTAATTTGGAAAATACTGTAATTAAAGGCTCCAATTAAATATACTTAGCAGATTCACCTTTCAGTTACAAAACTAGAGAGAAGGACTTCAAATCACCCAGAAGAACTTAGTCCGCCTTGAATATTAGCACAGAGTTGAACATCTCCAGCAGTTTTCTGTAGCTGTTCTTGACGGCTACCTGCATCCTGCTCTGATCTTCGGGCAGGGCCTCCTTTTTACCGCATGGCTCTGACTGCCAGAGAGGTGAATGTGCACCATTCCCTCCCTCCTACATGCTAGAGTCACCGGGTACCTGGAAAGCCACCTCACATGGGCACAGACACCTCAAAAGTAGGCATCAACAACACTCACAGTGGCTTGCTTCCTGGAAGCCATTTTTACCATGGCTGAGGAAAGCACCTTGAGCACTGTGACTTTAACGGCACCCACAAAATAACAAGGTAATAAACAAGGCTGGAAGAGGAACAATGAGGGGGAAATATTCAAAATAACCAATCCAACCAAATCTAATGACACATTCAATTGATGTAATCAAGGTTCTTTAATAACTGAGATTTTGTCTACATTCTCAAAAGAAATGTGAAATAATGTGAATGACCGCATTTCTCAGATTGCCCCAGGATGTGCTGCTATCTTCATTATAATTTGGGCCAAGAAAATTGGGGGGAATAGGGAGAAAGTGCAGGAACTCTTTGAATTCTGGCTACAAATGTAAATGGGTTCCTCACAATTTCCAGCAAAGGTGTTTAACATGGTGGATGTAGGCACAGGCTTGGACAATTTACATTTGTGGGGAACAAATCACAGATCATGAAATTTAGGGCCAGAGAAAGAGTCTTTAGAAGTCACTTTGTCCAGTCCCTCATTTTTGATGTGAGAAACTGAGACTCAAAATATGAACTGGCTTCCCCAATACAACACCATGGCCTCCTGGGACAGAGGGGTCAAGGGCTTAGATCTCCCGTGAGGTCTTGAAAATTATGACACAAGTTGCCAGGGGTTACTGGTGTATGGAGACCACATCTGCAACATTTCTTTAAGATAAGAAGTGAAATAGAAATATAACTGATGCCTCCACTCCCATCCTCAATTCCAAAGAAAACAAATCACTTTACTCACCTGCAGGGAAAAACTCGCCCATTTTCTTTCTGTAGATTTTAAAGTCAACTTCTAAGAAGACACAGAAGATGATCCGGTCCACCTAGAGGCAAACAATAAATACTCAAAGTGAAAGATAATATGGTGACCCTGGGATATGAGAAATATTCCACAACATGGTCTTGGAACAACAGTGACAAAAAGAAACAAATGGAAAAGCCTCCTGCAGATTCTTGATGCTATACTGCTAACTATATGACAGTATTGAGTGAAGTTCAAGTGTGTATTTGTGTGTGTGTGTGTGTGTGTGTGTGTACTCTTTATGTGAATAAGCCTATAGGCTCTTTGGCAGAAAGATGTTCTATAAATCAAATAAGAAATAATAAATGACAATAAGCCACTTTGCAGCAAGCTATAAATAAGATTGGAGATTCCGACAGGATACCTAGACTTTATGTCCTATAAAACAACCATATGAGAGGTATAGCAGAATGACAATCAAGTATGTCAGTAAACAAAGAGCTCTTTGTCCTACCCTTCTTAGACAAATATGTTTATCAAACCTGTTAGTATTTGAACATGGCCTATAAAGCTTCTTGTAGTTTAATTTTCTTTTAGCTTAACATTCTCAGAAATGCAACAGAAGTAAAACATAATTAGTTGACAGTGACGTGAGGTCAATATAACTTTAATCTGGTAGATATTGTTGACTAAGTAAATGCCACCTCAAGAGTAAAACATGTGTACAATCTCTTCTTTCTGTTTTGAGAGGGCTTCTATACATAAGGTGTTTGAGACATTCAGAGAATAATATGGTAAACAGAAGAGAGATGGGGTACATCTAATAGCTCACGCATATCTGATATTAAATCAGAGACTCAATTTCATGTCTTGAAAATAAACATCCCTTTAGATCCTTTATTTTAAGAGTCTACGAAAAGTTAAAAATTACTCGATCTATCAAACTACAACTGGTAATTGAGTAGAACATCAAAGGAGGCATTTCTCATGGCAATGGGGAATAAAGGTGGGGTGTGCACAGGGCAGGACATGAATGAACCCACATGGATGTCATCCCCCTAGCCCGTCAGCTCTCCCAGCCTGTGTGGTACAGAGTCAACCCGAGGCAAGTCCAAAGTTCCCAGCGGGACAGAAGATCTACAGGGGTAGGTTGGTAGGGAGGGCTAGGACACAAGGAATGGTCAGGGTTTCCTGTTGGAAGCTCAGAGACGTAGCTCCCTGATCCCTGCACAAGTCCATTTGGGCAGCTTGCTGGGCAGTTGCTGGACTTCTATGCTGTAATCACTAAATACCGCACAGCCCCAGTAATCCCTGCCCATAGGATGGATTGTAAGAGAAAGCATCTGGCATTCAGAAATGGAAGGACTGGGCTGCAAATAAACCTTATTTTCTTTTTACTGTATTCACTTGAGTTTCTGGTGTCCAGTCCTGTCTGCATATCATTAACATTTTCTACAAACACAACAACCATCACCATCAACTCACTCTTTGGGTGAAATGTAAATTGAGTTGAATAAATGATTAGCTGTCTGTGCAAAACTGAATGCTCGTCTATGCTCTCCTTCTGGTGTGTTTATGCCCTATAGCTAAAGATAAGAATCATAATGTTGAGCAATAGAAATGAGTTACAAAAAACATTCTCTATGATACCATTTATACACATTTTTAAAGCACAAAGATATAACAGTGTAGGGATTCATTGAAAGGCACTGATATAGAGAAACATTCTTAGAAATGTCACACATGAATTTCAGGAAAGAGACTTGAGAAAAATATGGCACATGGGTAGTAGCTATTAAACTATGGGGGCAGGTACATAGATATCATATTATTTTCTATACTTTTTGGTATATTTGAGAAGTTTTATAATTGAAAGTCATAATACCAAAAATAAGACTCTGTGTTAGACATACTCTACTCTCTAGCTGTATTGAACTGCTTGTAGTTCTCAAATGCCATAATTATCCTTACTTCCACACCTATCACAGTTGACTTTTCACCAGGCTTCAGATGGTCAGATTATTTCTAAAGCCACCTAATTGAGATCAAAACAAGAAAACTTGATTCAAAGCAGATCTAAGGAGACCAAACTGGAAAGTCTCATTTTTACTCATTTCTCGCTATTTTTGTGTACTCAATATGAATTATGGATTTTTTTAACCCTCCTGTTGCTTGTGTGTATGTGTGTGTGTGTGTTTTCTGTGTGTGCGTTTGCATGGGGAAGGGTTAGTGGTGGTAATGCTATTCATTTCTGTCAAGGGAACTTTTAACCACCACAGAAACTAAATGCAGATTTCTTAAATATTGCAAAGGATTATAATCCACCTTTTAGCATTTTAGGTTTTGTTACCATGGAAATGGTATGTCCAAATTTCAGCGGCCTGATTTATTTTCCCAAAGAGTAGATGGATGATGGGGGAAAAGTACTTTTATTTTAAACTAATTGAGTGACCCATTTCCCTGCCCTTACCCTGAGGCATAACACTGAAAATATCTTGGAAGTAAGTTGAATACAAGAATTAACCCTCACCTACCAAGTACTTGTTATGCATGCATATACGCATATACTTACATATGTGTACATAAACTTATTGTCTGGGGTTATTGCTGGAAAAGAGCTCTGTTAGTTGACAAGCTCTGTGTTTATAAACTCAGAGTGGATATTGATCACTGCTTATGATATGTTGTTTTTCCAAGATGGTATGCAATAAGATATCCCATCGCTCGTACTCTCTTAAAATGTAATGCTAATACTCCTTTCATTGAGAATGGGATCTATATTTCCTCCTCTTGAATCTAAGATTGCAGAAATACTATGTGACAGAAATACTATATGACTTCCAAGTCTATGTCATAAGAGGTGATACAGTTTCTGCCTGGTCCTTTTGGGATGATTGCTCTTGTACCCAATCTTCATGCTATGAGGAAGCAGACAGACCACATGGAGAGTCCATGTGTACAAGTTCTAGCCAATAATCCTACCTAAAAGTGAGTAGCTTCTCAATGACTTCACCTCCTAGTTTTTGACCTACCCCAGGTGATGCCCGATGGAGCAGAGATTGGTTGTTCCTGCTAAACTCTGCCCAAATTGTAGATTTATGAACAAAAGAGAAATACATAGCCAGAAATTTGATATTCTGGTTTCTTCCTATTGCCAATTGTTTGGATTCTTGCTTTTCTAGCTGTGTAGTACTGGATCTCTCTTGAAAGGCTCAGACCAAATGGATCAAGATCAAGTAGAAGCCACAATGGGGTAACAAGAAGAATATAGAAAGTCTAACTGGTACATGGCTGAGAGGTTGGAAATCTGACTTGCACAAAGGGGAATGAGCTGGGTGATCCATTCTAGCCCCAGATAAATTACATGAGAATATAGAAGAATGCCTCACTATTGAGTATTGAGGCTCAGGAGCATATTTTCAATCTGTCTTTTATGTTGGGCAATAGAACAATTTTGTAAAACAGTTGTTCTTGAGAGACTATATTTATTCATCTATTTAAGAGATATTAGCTGAGCACCTCCAATTTCTTGGGGCTCACCCATGTGCCATTTTCTCACGAGAAAACTTGAATCCAGGTGCTTTTTTTGTCAAGGTCAAATAATTAGTGGCAAAATCTGAGGCATCTTAACTTGACATCCAATGTTCTTTCTGTGGTATCACCCCGATGGAGATACACAGGACTGAGTTTCTAGGCCTGTCACTAGCTCTGTGACATTGGACAAGCTATTATCTCTCTGGGACCCGGCTTTCACGTCTTATGAAGAAAGAATTGAACTAAATAACATCTATAGTTTCTTTCTTTCTTTCAAAAGTTTTTTTTAAATGTTTATTTATTTTGCATGAGAGAGAGGGAGAGAGAGTGTGAGAGAGAGAGAGAGCGGGGGAGAGTCAGAGAGGGAGGGAGAGAGAAATCCCAAGCAGACTCCATGGCACTGTCAGTGCACAGTCAGTCACGGGCTCAAACTCTCAACCGCGAGATCATGACCTGAGCCAAAAGCAAGAGTCGGACACTTAACTAACTTAGCCACCCAGGCACCCCTCTTTTTTTCTTTTTACTATCTCATTCATAGCCTATCCCTGTGGTAATTTTGTACTATGTCAATTTAGCTAAGCTGGAATAACGCTTCTCTGAATGGTTCGATGTTAGCGTTGGCCACAGAGAAATTTCCATGAGATTTTGAGGGCAGAAGTGGAGCTGCAGCCATGGTACTAGGCGGGTAGCTGGAGGACTCCAGGCAGGTGGGGTGCACTGCTGCTCATCAGCTGGTGTTGGGTAGCAGCTGGGCTCACAGCTTCTTCAGCTCCTGCTCTTTCTCCCAACTCAGGTTCTCTTGGTCTAGGCCAGGCACGATGTAACTCTGCTTCAAGGGCACCAGCTCCTTCTGTAGGGCTTTGCAGCTTTGGCGTTCCATCCAGGGAGACAGATGCATGTGGCAGATTGTGTGGTTCCAGTTTGCTCGTATGGTTTCTACTTTGACCTTGTTCTTCCCCACTTTGCATCCAGCTTTCCTGTTCATCACTTTTTTTTTAACATTTATTTTTGAGAGACAGAAGGAGAACATGAGCAGTGGAGGGGCAGAGAGAGAAGCAGACACAGAATCCAAAGCAGGCTCCAGGCTCTGAGCTGTCAGCACAGAGCCCGACGCAGGGCTGAACCTCATGAATCATGAGATCATGACCTGAGCTGAAGTTGGACAGTTAACAGACTGAGCGACTCAGGTGCCCCTCCTCTTCATCACTTTTGACCTGTCTCTTTACCACCTGCCCTGCTGACACACTCCAGGCCTGGTCAGATGCAGAGGCAATAGCCTTCCACAGACTCCTTTCACCAGCTCCTCTCATGGGTACTGGGTAAGGGCTTTGCTCTGCTCAGTCAACTATCCCCTTGAAATTTACACCCACAATTGTATAAGATCTAATCCCTATAATAAATCCTGTATTCCGTATCATTCATAAAGTTCTGCTTCTCCAATTAAACCCCAACTGATGTAATCTTTAATAACATTTCGTTGAATAACATGTACAGGAACACAATGAAGGGCAAAAAAATAAATAGTGTTCCCTTTTGGAGGTGTATAACCTGTCAAGGCTACTCAAATTCCAATTACTTCCCTCTAGATGAACTCTGATCGGTTCTAGTCCATCTTCCTGGTGAGCTTACTAAAATGTACCTAGACACTTTTGTAGTTAAAGCAACTCTGTGTACTTGAAATGACTCACACATTTTTTGTTCTCTTATGAACAAGTTGTCAGGAAACTCAGATGGGTCCTCAGGCTACAACATAATTGTAAATAATACATGGGGCAACATTTATATTTTTAGGAATTAACAACTTAATGTAGTCCTCATTCTGCCTTAAACCAGAATCCTATGACAAGTTGGTGGTGCTCAGTTTTGTATTACCTGTGCATAGTGTATGTCCTGATGCATAATAGGAATTTTGTAAATATTTGCAGAGTACATGTTTAGGCAAATAGACCTGACTAAAATTAAGCACATGGCAGATATTTTTCGAGGGTTTTTAGTTCCAGAACCAAAAAAATAACTTTTTTTGAGAGACAGACTTTCCTTTATGTTTGCCAGAAGACCAGAGAACAGAATTATAGAGAAGCCTGAGTGCTTTTGCAAAGAAGAAAGGAGCTATATAAAGGGTACAAGGCATTTGTCACCAACTGTCATCTTATCCAATGATACTATGCTGAGCGCAATGCCTTTTGAACTCAGTGCTGATGTTTGTTAGTTTCAGAATAGAAACAATGATGATGTCTGTAAATTGCAATATATTAAAAATTAGAAGGGCTTTTTTTTTTAAGTGAAAAGACAATACCAGGTGTTGGCAGAAATGTGAATTAACAAGTACTTTCCTGTACTGCTTTTGGGAGTAAAAATTGGTGCAACCACTTTGGAAAATTATTTGGCAGTATCCACTAAATTAGCTGAATTTGTGCTATCCCATTTTACCATCCAATTTTACTCTTAGGTAAACATCCAGAAGAATATGTATATATCTTCACAAAAGGACACATATCACAATATTTGTAGCAGCACTAATTGTATCTTCAAACTCGAAGCTACTTAAATGCCTAAAATGGTAGAATGGATAAATAGTTGTGATGCACCCATGCAGTGGGATATTAGAAAGGAATGAGAATGGGAAGTTTTCAAATACACAAAATCTTATAAACAAACAGAATATTGAGTAAAATAATCCAGAAAGAAAGGGGACACACTGGATGATTCTAGTTCTATAAAGTTCAAAAATGTTAGAGAAATCGTCAAAATCATCCATGGTGTTAGAAGTTACTATAGCAATTACTCTGGGGAGGAGGTTGGTGAAAACAGACCAAGGGGAGTACCTGGGATGCTGGGTTTTTGATCTGGGTGCTGGTTCCATGGATGTATTCGGTTTGTGGAAATTCATCAAGCGGCGCACTTAGGATCTGTGTACTTTTCTGTATGTTCTACTTCAATAAGAATCTTTTTAAAGGTTGAAAGTTTTCTGTTACAGTTGTCTTGGTCAACAATCAAAAATCTATTTTCATTGACTTTGAGGTCAAAAAAGTCCTTTAAAACTGACCTTCTAAAGGCAATCTCTCTCTATATTTCCACCGATGCCAACTGTAGTTCACCCATCAAGGCGTCTAGGAGTAAAGATGTATTTCTTACACCAAGATAGCCATTAATCCACAATGGGGGGTTTTATGCCCCATAAACATGATAACATGAGTTCTATTAAATTTTTTCAGCGTCATATCCACTGCCCCTGAAGAGGGTTACACAGTGAACAGGTTTGGAGTATCTACAGCTGACCTCCATTTTTCATGGCTAGCAGTCTTAGGGCAGCTGACACAGCCAAGATTATCCTGTGTTCAGTGAGACTGGGAGAATGAATGGAGTCTGATGAATGTAATTTTCTTCCCCAGTGACAAATGACAAACATTTAAATATTTGGTGTACATGCAAATACCACTTTAACTAAGAACTGATGGACGGTTATCCAGTGTAAATGCAGCCTGATGGGCAATGGGGGTGAAGTCTCAGCCTTCCTGAAAGATAATCTAGCAGCCTCACCATGCACTAGCTTGGATATTGGGGTATCTTCACCAAATAGTGGCTGCTGCTAACAAGTGAATGAAATTTCAGGGATTAAGCATCAAAGTTGTAGAAGGACAGGTTTTGAGGGAGGTAGAAGACCAGGACGACTGGAGCATGCTTGGTGCTATGAGTAAATCGAGGTTAAATGGAGTAACAAAGGGACAAGGTCACTACAGATTAACTAAAGAACAAAAACAAGAAGTTGGGATGTCTGGGTGCTGGCAGCCCCTCCTACAACAGGTGGAATAAAGGAGACCAACCGGTCCTTCTCCCAGTGTATTAGTTCTCTGTTGCTGCATAACAAATCTCTACAACCTTAGCGTCTGAAAGCAACAAATTTCATTGTCTCATGGCTTCTGCAGGTAGGTCAAAAGTCTGGGCCCAATGGTGTTGGGTCCTCTGCTCAGGGTCTCAAAAGCTATAATCAAGGTGTTAGCTGCACTGTACTTCTTACCTGAGGCTGGGGCCTCCTTGCAAGCTCATTCAGGTTGCTAGAAGAATTTACTTATGTTGGTAGGACTGAGGTCCCTGTTTTCTTTCTAGTTGTCAACCAGGGACAGACTGTAGCTTCTACAGGCCACCACCAGGGGGCCCTGAAAGGCAGTTGAGGACCTGGATGCTTTCTTCAGGCCAGCTACAGTGTGTCTCTGAGAGTTTCTCCATCTCCAGACTCTGAAGTCTTTTAGAGTCCACCTAATTAGGTAAGCCAACCAGGTCATTTTCCCTTGTAATCAACACAACTGATTAAATGCCTTGATTACATCTACAAAAATCTCTTTGACTTAATCCAGGGAATAACTACCCCATCTATTCACAGGGGTAGTCAAGGGGAGAAGAGTGGACAAGGTTTGCACACAAAGGAGTAGCCATCGGGGACATATGTGAGGCTTCTTCCTCTCACACCCAATCACCTCCATGTAACTAGATGCCTATGTTCCAATCTGGACATGACTTTGAGCAGGTCACTTAACCTTTCTAAGCTTCAATCTCCTTATCTCTAAAATGGAAATGTTGACCTTGAGGAGGTTGGTATATTAGTTTTCCACTGCTGCATAACAAATTACCACAAATTCTGTGGCCTACGGCAACCCCTGCTTATTAGCTTATGGTTCTGTAGGTCAAAGATTTGGTATAACTGGCATGGTGTAACTGGGTTCTCTGAGCAGGGTATCATAAAGGTAAAATCAGGGTGTTATCTGGACTGAATTCTTGTCTGGAGGCTATGGAGAGAAATCCACTGCCAAGTTCATCCTTGTTTTTGCCAGAAATTCAGTTCCTTGCAGTTGTAGGACTGAGGTTCCCATGTCCTCCTTGGCTGTCGGCTGGGGATCACTCTCAGCTCCTAGAGGCCACCGCATTACTTGCCAGACG
The DNA here is from genome assembly GCF_022079265.1 of Lynx rufus. Lineage (NCBI taxonomy): Eukaryota > Metazoa > Chordata > Mammalia > Carnivora > Felidae > Lynx > Lynx rufus. The sequence goes on along the minus strand of NW_025814896.1, from coordinate 41,380,147 downwards.
TCCACCTCCACTTTCAAACCAGCAAAAGTGTATCAAATCCTTGATTTTGAATCTCTGACTTCCTTCATATCTGATCAGATTTAGAGAATTTCTGTAATTAGGTCAGGCCCACCTGGAGTCTCCCTATATTAAGGCCAGCTGTTTGGGGACCTTAGTGACATCTGCAAAATCCCTTCACGGCAGTACCTAGGTGGTTGTTTGAGTAACTGGGAGAAGGCATGTACACCAGACATTGGAATCTTGGGAGACTCTTAGAATCCTACCTGCTACAGTTGGCTTTAATGACCACATGAAATATTTGATCTGAAGTGCCTGGCAAAGAGTCTGACATATAGTAAATGTTCCATAAACATTGGTTATTTATTGATAAAGTCCTTATTCATAAGGTACCTGGAATACCTAGCAAACTGCTGGCCTATTGATATAATCACTGTTCACTTGGTGAGTCCTTTATTTCTACCCTGAATTTTTCAAACAGATCAAGGAAAAGTATGAGCCAGATAGGGGAACACTGGAGGCACTTTTTCTGACTGTTATGCTGAAAGCCATTTTATTCCAGTTACAACTTTGCTGGGGAATTCTGTCTTAAAAGAAATATTTACAAAAATGGCCTATATTATATAGAAAAGAGCTAATTTTTTTTTTGTCTGACCATATCAGCCAGAGAAAGGGAAGAGTTGAGCTGCAGTAATAAAGAAGATTTCACAAGAGCCTATAGAAGTCTATGCCCTGATATTTTAATATCTTTGTCAAATGCCACTGAATATCATTCTTCAGGTTCTTGAAGATATATTAAGCATGTTCATATTTGTGCCTTCCACCACAGAAGCTAGTTGTTCAATCTCCAAATTACAGAATGGGAAGATTTTGCTCTCACGTTCCCAGAGACTTTTGGATGAGTTGGAGAACATTTATAATCCATAAACACTCAAAGGGCATTTTCGCATTTTGAAATTGCTTCTGCATGCATAAAAGAAATCCTTTATTTTGGGGGGCTTTCTGCAAACTCAGTTCATCTGTCATTACTCTGTGGCAGCACAACTCAGTCTTGTTGTTTTGGTTTGATAAATTGCTCTTTTTGACTTTTCTTCAACTCTACATGAAAAAAAAATGTCCATGTATCTGAAAAACCAGAAGTTATTTTGATTTGAGCTTCGGGCTCATTTGTACAAGTTAATTTCCAAGTTTGCTTCCTATTGATCAACACGGACACCCTCGCAAATGACACATCTGTCATGGTCCTTGAAGCTGCTCCATATGTTTAGCAAAGAAAAGATGCAGGCACACAAGGCTTAAGACCTACAGTTCTAAATGCTAATATAGCAAGCTCCGACTTTGTAACCAAAGAAATGATCTTGGGAGATACTGGGTGGAAATGTCAATGGAAGACAAACAACAGGTTTCTTTTTCATATTGGACAGAGTGCTGGGCTGTGCTGTGCTGCTCAGATCTGCTCCCTCCTTTCAGGACTAGAGCACTCATTCTTCCCATTGTTGGAGGTGCTGGTGGCTGACAGCTCTGAGGAGATACTGACAGAGGACTGTTCTCTGCCAAAGAGAGCACCTCACCTGAGTTGACCCTCTTCCTGAAGTCAGCCTGCATCCAATGACTGACTCATGCGACAGGCCAAAGGCTGAGACTGCTTCCCTCAATTTGATGCAACTCTGAAGTTATGTGCTGAATTGGGCCCCACCCCATCCATGTATTGAAGTCCTAACCCTCAGGACCTCAGAATATGACTGTATTTGGAGTTAGTCTTTAAAGAGGTAATTAAGGTAAAATGAGATCATCGGGTGGGATCTAATCCAATAGGACTGGTGTCCTCATAGAAGATGTGATTAGTGGGGCACCCGGGTGGCTCAGTCAGTTAAGCTTCTGACTTTGGCTCAGGTCATGATCTCACAGTTCATGAGGTGGAGCCCCGCACTGCGTCAGGCTCCCTGCTGTCAGCACAGAGCTCGATTCAGATCCTCGGTCCTCCCTGCTTTCTGTCCCTCCCCCACTCATGCTCTGTCTCTCAAAAATGAATAAATATTTTTTAAAAATATGTTATTAGGACACCAATACATGTAGAGGGAAGAAAATGTGAGGACACAGGTACAAGATGGCCATCTATAAGCCAAGGAGAAATTGACCCTGCTAACACTTTGATCTCAGACTTCTAGCCCCCAGAAGTATAAGAAAATAAATTTCTGTTGTTGAGCTACATCTGTGAAACTTTTTCATGGCAACCCAGCAGATAAATACATCTTCTCAGCATCAGAGCTCCTGATGGGTTCAACTTCTCCCTCTTCTCAATCCTGTTTCCCTCATTCCATCCTTCTCCCTGCCAGGTATTGATCCAAAGCATGAGCTAATAAACCTCTGGCTTGCAAATCCTTCTCAGTCTGCTTCCCAGAAAACTTGACCTATGACCTCTATTTTTGGCAATCTGAATGATTTTCTTTTCATGCCCACTTTGTACATCATTTTCAGTGATGCAAATGACAGTCACACATGAAGGCTAAGGTCTGCCCAACAGCTAAGTCTGCTATCAGCTTCTTGTGGAGAAGCCACCATATTCTGTGCTTGGGCTGATCAATGGTTAAGAGGCCAGGATTGGTTTCAAAAGAGCATTCAAAGTCAATATAAATGATACATGTGTCCTAAATAAAGTGACAGCATATTTGTTGAGATTGGGATTCCATTTGCCACTCACTCCTGGGAAATGAGTCTCTCAAAGCTCTTTGTGCCCTCTATTCTGAGGACTGGAAACTCGGCCCAAGGGCCCATTGCAACTGTGCAATGAAAGCCACAATTCAGGGTAAGGTCTGTCTCAATGTGGCTGAAGTCTCTCAGAGCTGAGACACATTTCTGTAGATGTATTTCTTGTTTCTGATGCTAGATGTATCTTTTTATACAAGAGTAATCAATTTCTGGGAAACCTGGGTAGCTCAGTTGGTTAAGTGTCCGACTCTTGATTTTGGCTCAGGTCACGATCTCACGGTTCCTAAGTTCAAGCCCGGTGTTGGGCTCTGTGCTGACAGCGTGGAGCCTGCTTGGGATTCTCTCTTCCCCTTTCTTGCTGTGCCTCTCCTGCTTGTGCTCTCTTGCTCTCTCAAAATAATAAATAAACATTAAAAAAAGAGTAATCAATTTCCTTATATGTAAGAGGTGGGCTACTTAGAGGGATTTTAACAAATCCATAAAAGAGAAAGTGAGTCCATGTGGTCTAGAGAGGTGTTATTGACATGCACTACGATGCTCTGTCCTTATTCTCTCAGGAGGTCTTAGTAGTGCAAGCCACAGAACACCCAAGCATCTGCATTTCTGTGCCTAATGGTTTTCTTAATGCTTGGAGAAATAATGCTTGGTTTCTGAGGCTGGTGGCTGGATTACATGCCCTATGTTCACCTTCTTTACCCCTCCTTCACCCACAAATAATCTACCTGCACTAATTCTTATCTCAGGGTCTGGTTTTGGGAGAACCCAAATCAAGAAGAAAAGAGGAAGCAAATTGGTCAAATATCAACTTATCCTCTCAGTATCCGGCCTATCGAAGGTTAATTTAATATAATTCAGCTTCCAACTCAGTTAAGGTCTGGATCTCCTTCCCATGTTTTGCTCACACTTGCATGATGCCCTCGGTACCCTTCAACTGAGGAGACAGTGCCAGGAATAGGTCTTTAGACTCAAAGTTCTTCTTCACAATGTAGTCTGTGACATGAAATTACCCTGTCAATGATGGAGCTATTGTTTATCAAGCACTCATGCAGCTAAGTATCAACCCAGCTAACCCAGCTGCAATCCTCTATTGTACATTTCATACTCCTGCTTCTGAGAACACTCTGGTTCCTTTTTCTTTTATTTGATTAAGAACATCTGCAGAGGTGGTTCAGCTACAAAAGTTAGTAATTAATCTTTTTTTGTCACAGTAATTAAAAATTTCAAGGAAGAATTGTCATTCATTGCTGCTTATGAGGTTGCCCACGGCGGACAGTGTTTTATAAAAAGCCAACAAATCATGACCTTAAAAATAAATAAATATCTCTCCTCAAAATAGGAATGCTATGCCAAGTGACGAGGTGGCTCTGAAGCCTGGTCACGATGCTCAAGGGATGGGGGGCCACCACATAACTATGCAAACCCCTCATATGCATTCCCATTTTCTCAACATTTCCATTAGCATGTGACACGCATGCAGATATCATTTACAGTTCAAAAGAATCTCATTAACATATCATCCGAAAGAGCATTTTTGTGAGGACAATAGCTGTTTTTCTCAAGCTGGTGTCCCTCCCACTCCCACAAGAAAGAATCTTTTTGTTCAAAGGCAAAGCCCAAGAGAACAATCACTCTTGAGTAATTTTCCATAGGTTCAAGTCTCATACAACAAGAAGGAGCAAACTGAAGAAGTTCTATACAAAATGCCCCCTGAGGGCTGGGTGTTGGCAGCAGTGATGTGTGCGTGTGTGGGGGGGGCACATGTGTGGGTGGGCGTTTGTGTGGAGTGTACAAAAGAGAGAAAGGAAGAGAAAAGGGTGCTTCATCTGTCACTCCTTTCAGCCACCCTCTATCTTCTCCTGGAGAGTGATCTGCTTCCAACCAGGGACTCTTACTTTGCATTTGTATCTACTTGTAACTACTTATCAGCTCTTTCTTCGAATGCCAGATAAAGGAACCTGTACCCAACTAGACTGTAAATCCCTGGGGAGACACTGCCTTTTTCTTTAGTCTTCTTTCTACCTAGTGATGTAGCCAACCTAAGGCAGAGAAAAAGGCCTCAATCCTACTGCTCCACTGGACCAGTAGGCTTTGAATGACCCAATTACAGCTCCCTGACTCGGGACCCCCCAAAAAAAGACCATTTGAGAAAAAGGTGTCAGTGTTGGCCTCTGGCTCTCTCTCCAGAAGAAGTAGCCTTTACTACCCTCCTTTTGACCTTCTGTGGTATGTCCACCCTCTGGGCCATCTTTCTAAGCCACATTGTCATCACCCTGACAGGTTCAAATAAGGCTTATCTCCCCTTCATATTTTGAAAATTGAATTCACAACTTTCAGTGGTCGTATCAATTAAGTTCCCTTTAAATATTTATCAGAGAAAACCCCTGAGGATGGTTTAGTCTCCCTCAGGGACTTGAGTTGGTGCCCAAGGTGCCTCCTGCAAAATTTTATTTAATTTTGAGTTTTGTCACATGACTTTTTGTTTAATGGACTATGTAAAATGTTCATGCTTGGACGTACATAAAAGCAGCATTTCTCCTCCAATCTTTGCTGATCCTCTAGAAAGATGGGCTCGCTGTATGGTGGCTTCAAGTATTCCCCTCACACACTGTTCCATAAGCTTCCACGGTGCTGCAACCTTACTCTCTAGAAAATCATGACTTAGTGACATAACATCAGCATGTTTGGTATATTGTCACATTTGTATGATAAAGGTAAATGATAGATAGATAGATAGATAACTGGTAAACATAAATAAAGATATTTGAACTTCGAAAAGTATCCTTCGGATACTATATTCATAAGGTATAATTCAATCTTTTAAATTCTACATTTTAAAACCAAATCCATTATGAATATCAAAATCTTCTGAGGTGCATGGAAGGGAAAAGAAAAGAACTATAGTTACTGAACACTTCTGTGCTGGACTCTGAGGCATCTGGTTTCAGATGCGTAAACACAGGTCAATAAGAACTCTACCTGCAGAATAACTATTGTCACTCTAATTTCTTACTAGACAGTCTTTTTTTTTAAGCAAAGCAAAACAATTTAAAAAGCAACAAAGGAGTAACCAACCAACCAGAAACAAAAACAAAGAAAAAGGAAATGGAAAAGGCAGATAAGACTAGAATGTCGAAACTGCTTATCAACTTCTTTAATCACTGGGGGAGGGGGCATACGGAAAAAAAAGAACAATAAAAGTCAAGTATCCACTAAGATTATTTTAATAAGGGTGATAGAATGATGGTTTTCTGAAAATAGCCAACAGATGTCCCACCGTTATACTGAGGCTTGTTATATAACGTCTGCTGCTGTAATCCTTTAAAAAAGTCTATCTTCTAGACTTGATTCTGCTCCAGCATCTGTGATGCTAAATGCTGCACTGGCTGTTTCCTGGTTTTAACTGATGCTTTTAATGCCAGTTACAGGTCAAATTTAAGAGCAGTAAAAATAAAGACCTTGTTTGCATTTTCAGCAGGAAAACGATGCTTTATCCACATCAGTGCTGTATCCAATAATGTTCCTTCCAACCATGGAAGGAGAGGAAGTGCCCAAATTAGAAAGATGTGCAGTACAATTGGCATATTGGCACAATGTAGAGTAACCTACTCAATTGCTTGGAGAGACACAATTCTAAAATAACACTGCCAGAAGTCCACATTCAACTTCCCACCTGAAGTATTAATTTATTCCATGAACTTCACAGGATGATTTATTCATTAAAAGCAAACCAATTCTCTATGTTATACTTTCGGGAAGGTTGGGGAGGGGAAGCCAAGTTTTTATTTTGTGGACAGATGTAAGAAGTATTTGGAAAGAGCCACTGATGATGTGTTCATTGAAAAACTTTAACCAGAATTCTATTTTTTTCTATTTAATTTAATTTCTAAGCTGTGAAACATACACACATTCTGGAAACTAAATTATTTAAAGTGTACTTAACTCTCAAGTTAAATATTTGGAGAACTGAATGTACAGAAGCCATAAATGTTTCAACTATATTGAGGTCCACTTTGACAAAAATCCTGGGTTTTAGGGAATTGCATTTGTTTCCACATTGATGTTGAGGATCTTGCTGCTACCATATTACTTTTACCAAATAGTCTAGTCATGCAACAGCCTATATATTTTCTATGTCAGTCAGCAACTCTGACTTTTACCCATGTGTCTGTAGTTAGTGGGTCTGAAATGGTTAACAGGATCTTTCTAGACTGCATGTGTCATGAGCTTACATAAGACTGCTATGGTGCTGAGTAGTGGAAAGACCTTTTTTTTTTTTTTACTTGGTACCCAACCAGGAAATTACTTTGTTCTGCCAAAATGGACTAAAACAACACTTTCATTGCCACCCACTGGGAAAATGCAGTAGAAATAAAAGGGTGCTCGGATTTCAGAAAATCCCTACACCATAAAGTAAATACATTTCTATGCACGCCTCCATTTTGCAGAATATACTAGAGAGGCAAAATAATGTAGAAATCAATGGAGAAGGACTAATTAAGGCAAACGAATAAAATGTACGTGACATCCAGGCAGTTCAGTGTGGGACAAAATCAGCGAGGGAGTCTGTGAGATTACTTCTCAGTATTGGCTGTAAAGAGCCTAGAATGCTGACAGGTCTAAATGGGATCATTCCAGACCCCAGATCACTGATGATGGCCTGAAAAACTCTGGTCAATTGAGAAGTTTCCTTAAACATATATCTTTCTATCTTAAAATCATATTTAATTTTTTTTTAATTTTTTTTCAACGTTTATTTATTTTTGGGACAGAGAGAGACAGAGCATGAACGGGCGAGGGGCAGAGAGAGAGGGAGACACAGAATCGGAAACAGGCTCCAGGCTCTGAGCCATCAGCCCAGAGCCTGACGCGGGGCTCGAACTCACAGACCGCGAGATCGTGACCTGGCTGAAGTCGGACGCTTAACCGACTGAGCCACCCAGGCGCCCCTATATTTAATTTTTAAAAATGCTACTTAATTATATATTTGTTCCTATTTTAGAGTAAAAAATGTTATTTTTCCTAAATCTCTGTGGGAATTGAGGCCCCTGGAAGTGATGGCATGTCTACTCCATGAGTTCGTGTCCACCCAATCCATCTATCAACAAGACTCAGTTTAGACAAGCCATGTGGCTTTCACAAAAATGGTGATCTCTTCTGGAGCCTGTGGTAGAGTGGAAAAGAGTAAAGGCGGTAGCCTAAATCCAGACAGTCCAGATTTTGTATGTGGACTTGGCCACGTACTCACATTGTCTCTTCTAGTGAATTGTTTAACTGCTCTAATCTCAGCATTTTCATCAGTGAAATAGGACTGGTGATGGACTGACAGTAAAGAGTTGTCTAGAATATCCAAGGGGATGATGAGTGTGAAGTAATCATGACATAGTGACAATTGAATAAATCCTGTCATCACTCTTAACAAAGTTTGGTTTGGTCTGCACGCAAACCATGCAGATGTCATTGAATATCTCCAGGGTATTCAGTACGTACTGAAGTTTGGGGCCAAAATAAGATTTGTGAATTCCTAACACATTTACCTATGGTACTTCCATTCACAATGGCCTCCACTCCTCTCCACATTTAGACTGTTTTTTTTGTTTTGTTTTGTTTTGTTTTGCCACAAGTAATATTATCCCTTGTTAAGTTACCTTATATGACTCAACCCCTTAACCAAGAAGTAAGCAGAGAGAGAGTTACTATGCCTCATACCTCTTCACATCACCAAAAGTCATAGTTTTCAAACTTTAGCAAGCATCAGAGCTCCAAGTAAAAATGATAAATGTTGATTTCCCTCATAGATATTACAATTTGTAGGTTTGGAGTGGTGTCTGGGAATCAGCATTTTAAACAAACATCCCTGACCCCTGAACATTTCTATGCAGGTGGTCAGTACTTCCTCACATGATTTTCACATGGCCTTCTTATGTGAACACCAGTCATTGAATTTAAAGCCCATTCTAATTCAGCATGAGCTCATCTTAATCGATTATATTTGCAAACACTCTATTCCAAATAGGGTTACATTCTGAGATTCTAGATGGACAAGAACTTAGGAGGGACATTATTCAACCCTGTACATCTCCCACACCTTGACTTTGAGAACAGTAGTTTTACTAGCCAATTAGAGTATACTGCAAATGAGTACCATTAAGTGTGATCTCTCTTACTAATGATGCTCTGGGCAATTATCAGGATACTTTTTGATGATGTTTCCATAAAATAATTTTCCTGCAACATACTTTTATGCTTGCCATAAAAATTTCTATTCTTCACCATATTTCTGATAAAAAAAAAATCTGCTGCTGGCATGTATCCTGATTCATTAATGAGGTTTTTCTGTACTGCCTTATCATTTGTCTTATCCTCTTACATGTCACTGTGTATTAAATATGGAGCTGACACTCAATAAATATTGAGTGGAATGTATATATTCATTCTGCAAACAATGGCAAGGTTTATGGAGGACACAGGATATGTGAGACAGAAATTTCCTGTTTTCATGATTTTCCTCAACAGAAAAGATAAGCCCTTACACAAATATCACAATGCCGGTGGACAGCGCAGGCTCAGTGCCTGCTTACGAAGGCTGCTGTCACCACTTGCTAGCTGCATAACCTTGGGCACGTTACTCAACTTCACTAAAGCTCAGTTTTCATATCTGTAAAATGGGGGTTATGCTCTCACCCACCTCACAGGCTGCTGCAAGGAATAAAGAATGATCTGCATAGAGTGCTAAGCACACATCAAGTGCTGAATAAATGTTAGCGGTTATAGGGACCCAAAGGAAGGAGGGATGTTTGATAGGCTGATGATGACATTTTATGTGGTCATTGTGTTTCCTAACTGAGTTATAAGCTTCCTGACAGCAGAGACCTTGTAATTATACTAGCCGAGTGTCTCTCATGAGGCTTGGCAGATCGGATCCTCACAGGGATTTGTATCATGTCACCAAATGCTTCCTCGTCAACTGATTGAGTGAGTCTGTCAGTCCCTTTGCTGGCAGCACTAGCAAAATGTCTACATGATCTAGGTTTCTGCTCCTATCATAGTTTTCTCTTAAGCAATATAAAATTTTCTCTTTAAGCAATGCGTACTTTCGTCACTCAAATATCTGCAGGCAGATGGCAGAGGGTAGTTAGCGGTTGCCAAGAGAGAATACCCAAATGAAGTGGATTGTGAGGGGTGGGGTCGAGATTATGCATATCAAGCAGGAGTGGAGATGGTTGAATCCGGAAAGAGCACCCTTCATATTCCTCCTTTAATGCCATTAAACCACAATCATTACTAATGTCGAATTCAGAGAGGCTACAGCATGATTTACCATTAAATTCAGGGGTGTCAGGGAGCAACGCAAATTGAAGATACTAATTACAGATATTTCATTTTTCTGGAGTGGCTGGACTTTTCAGTTGCATCTTTTTGATCATGCACATAATGCTTTGTTATTTTTTGCTTTGCTGTAATTATTATGATATTGATTTTTTTAAATGGGCCCATGGTGGAAATTCCATGCATATGCCAAAGAAAATTCTACAATGACTTTTACATTTGTACTTCAGAAATTATCCTAAATATCCATCTGGAGCCTTAAAGTTAATGGATTTTCAGCGAGTTAATTTGGTCCACAGCACCAAAATGCCTCCCGCATAAATTCACTTAACTATCAGTTATTGTAAGCAAGCCTATTTATTTAGCAGAAGTAACTTTATTATGCTGTTTCAAAAGCAGTAGCACTGGAGGGAAAATATCACATAGAATTAATATAACTGTACCAACACATGAACATGAATGGGCATACAGTGTTCACATGAAAAATGTTATTCTGCTTACTTGTACATTTAGGAAGAGCCGTAATCATATTTTACCTAAATAACAAATTAAAGTCAACTTCCAGAAATGAGGCCCTGACTTCCTTGAACTTGTTCTAACCTAGTCAGTTGGTAAGAATTGGAAAAAAGTGATAATAAATGCATAATAACCATGGATGTTGGCATTAGCATAAAACTTTGTTTCATTGTCAAAGTGTTTTTCATGTCCATTACCTCATTGAATTCACTATTATACTTATGGTGTCCAGAGCCTAGGTGTGATGAACGGCCCTTTTTCATAAATAAGGGGAGAGCAGCAGAGAGAGGTTAAATGGTGAGCTCAGCGCCACCAGGTGGTGAGGAAAAGGGTGGAGATCAAAATCTAGTCTTCTGTTTCCTGTCTCCTGTCCTAATCCTTATTTTACTAAACAACTATGCTTCAGAATGTAGTTCATCTCTAGTAAAATTGTTTTGGGTAGTCAATCTTCATATTCAAAAATAAATAAGTTAGCTTATTAAGTAAGGGCAGATGTTCATTTGAGATTGAAGCAAACTCCTGGGGTAAAAGAGGTAGAGAGTATTCCATGTCCCATACAACTTTGGGATAAGTGCCCTGGCCAACCCCCTCTGGCTCAGGTTATCTATCTATCTATCTGTCTATCTATCTATAATATATTATCTATCTATCTATCTATCTATCATCTATCATCTGTCTATTATCTACCTATCATCTGTCTATCATCTATCCACCCATCCATGTCTTTCATGCAAGCATTAAAATGAGTAATGATAGAACTTAAAATAAGAATTATTCATGATGTTCAAGACAGCAAGGCAACCAACATGATGCTTTTGGAGGGGGTTATTTTCACTAATGTGCGAAGCAAAGGAAGACAAGAAGAAGTAAACCAACATTGGCTAATTTCTTTGGTGTCTTCCAAAAACAAACAAACAAAATGTAAAATTATTTGAATTTTTTTTAAAAAAAAGTATCAGGATTTTTGGCTCATCAGCTTTGGGTCTTGATTATTAACAAATCACAGAGTCACTTGGAATCTTTATTTATTTTATCATCTATGAAATAAAGGGGTTTAAATTAGAAATTTTCAAGGGCTTAATTACTCTCAAAATTTATAATTCTTTTTTTAATGTTTATTTATTTTTGAGAGAGTGAGAGAAAGACAGAGTGAGAAACGGGGAAGGGGAGAGAGAAAGAGAGAGAGAGAGAGAGAGAGAGAGAGAGAGAGAGAATCTGAAGCAGGCTTCAGGCTCTGAGCTGTCAGCACAGAGCCGGATGCAGGGCTTGAACTCACAAACCGCGAGATCATGACCTGAGCTGAAGTCTGATGCTTAACCAACTGAACCACCCAGGTGCCCCTCAAACCAGTGCATATCCTAGAGAGTCCAAATGAGTGCCAGGCATCTGCAGATGCTCTGCTGGAATCAGTAAGCCACAAATCCCACCCTGACAGTGGTCCATAATACATGTCATGGTGGTATCAAGACAGAGTCCCATCTTGTTCTGCATCACTCTTGAGCTGGGTTGTGCCACTGTAACCCCAGAAACAGAGTCTGACTTCAGACTTCTCATCTCATTTACTCTTTTCTTGGGTCCCTAGTGTCCAGTGCCTTTTCAACCTCCTGCCCCAATCAAACCGAACGTATTTGCCTGATTTCTGTTAATTCCTCTCCCCCTTGTCTTGGCTTCATATTTTCTCACCTTGAATTTGTTTTAATCCTGCTGCTATCCGGGAGGAAATGGGGTTAGAATGGAGCCCATTTGTTGAATTTTTGCCATCTCTATTTTCTAGGGCTGGGTGTCCAGATGGATACATTGCAAATGACCTCTTCCTTACAAACTTTCACCAAAACCCAGTCAAGGGCCACTGCCTCGGCTTCTCTCATCATCATTCTAAGCCTTCCCCCTTCACACTAAACCACCTCCCCTGGCCCACCATCATCATGACTGGATCCTGACACCTGAAAAGATGATAAACTTTTGCTCAGATTCCTGTGGACACAGGATCTTTGATCTTCCTCTGCCTTCATATTCCTTCTGTTCTCACATATTACCTTTTGCTCAGCTCATTCTCTTTCTCACAGCATAGTGTGGGCCACTCCACGATCAAGGCCAACATGTAAAATGTAGATAAATCCATTCCACCTCACCAGGATGATGTGAAGAGAAAATGAGATCACAAGGATGGAATGCTTTGAGAAACTTAAAAGTGAAAGACAAATATGAGGTGTTAGGATGCTATGAAAATTTTTATAGATTAAAATTTCAACAGGATTCAGTTTTTTTTTGTTGAAAAAAATATTTATTTTTCTTTATAAGGCCAAACAAAATTTCAGACTGTGTGTGTGTGTGTGTGTGTGTGTGTGTGTACTCTTACAATTTAACCAATGTAGATAATATTTGACATGTTCTAAAGTCTTTCATGGCTTGCCCTGGGAGAGTATATCATTTTATTTAAGTTAGGCTTTACATTTTTCTCATATTATCTGGAATAACAAGTTACCTGAGGTATATTCTCAAGGTAGTGGCAAAACCGTAAGAGTGAAAGAGTGAAAACACTCAAGGTCTCTCAAGGCCTAGCCTTGGAAATAACATAGGATCTCTTCCTGTGTCCTTTTTTGGCCAAAAGAAGCCAAATCGTTTAGGCAAAAGTCAAGGAACTAGGACATATTATTTTTCCCTTCACTGAAACAATAGCAAGCATACAGATACAGGGAGTGGTTCAGAATTGGGGCCAATGATTAAATCTACCATCATGATAAAAGAGATATGAATTTAGGTAATCTGGTTGCATAGTCCTTGCTCTTAAGTCCAATGCTCTACTTCTTCTCAAAAGATTCTTCTATTTTGTCTCTTCATGGAGAGACATATATTGCAAGGAACTTGTTTTTAAGGATGAGGGAGAAAGAAAAATTAGGTATGCTCTAACATTTGAGATTTAAGCTGATAGAGAAATGAGGTGAATGGCACACATGAACATATCAGGAAATAATTCAGGCAAAAGTGCATATATCTATGTTTACAATCATATCCATAACCATATGCGTATGTATACCTGTATGTATGTGCATGTATATATAAATGCACAAAATATACATGTTTCTATATATGTATGTGTTGAGTAGCCAAAGCAGATCCCCAAACTGTGTGGACTTGCCATTGTACTTCTTACATTAACAGCTGACTTTTAGGGAAGCATTGTTAGTTTTACAAATGCTTTATCAAATGAAATCAGACTGCAAGTTCACAATTTTCCTGATGTATTCATTTTAAAAGTTCAATCTGCCTTAAATCAGAACAATTTTGAATGCAAAATGATGCTTATCATTTTTATTTTCATATGCTTTTTTTTTTTGTGCATGGGATCCAAGAACTCATCAAAAGCTAGCTGGGTCCACTGGATTTTATCTCACAGTTATTGTGATGTGGCTACACTGGGCAATCTCTTCTCATCAAAACATAATTGCCACAGAAATAGCTAAGTGGATGAAATACAATGCTGAAGAATAATAAAGTGAAATGGGCACCCCAAACCATCTTTCCAACATAAATCACAAAGTTAAGTTATGGTAATGTGAAAACAGAATGTTAAGAATGTGTGCATTCCAGAAAAAGATCAACTGGTGCTTAATTTTTGCATCACATTTGCTAATGATGCAATTAAGGACTCCATAAGATGGAAACATTAAACATTTTACGTAGAAAGATAAGAAATGCACAAATCAGCATTATGATGAAAGCCACATCCTTGTCCTTCTTTTCCTTTGTATGTGAAATAATTTCTCTGAAATAAAGACCACTGGTTGCTTCTTTGTTCATAAAGTTGCTTTGTTCCTTATTTAGAAAGAAGGTCTAAGTGTTACTAAATTAAAAGAAAAGAATAAGTCTGTTACATTAAAAGGAAAGAATAGAATGTATCACAGCTCTATAGAAACAATGGGCTTGATATTCTATAGGGTAAACTGTCCAACCTTGACAAGAAAATTAACCTGGGCAGATCCCTGGGGTATTTAATGAAACACTATATACAAGTTTTCTCAAACTTTTTCCTCCCACAGACTTAGGAGGCTGGAGTGAGGTCCCATTTAGTGCTACAAAACTCAACAACCAGCAGTCCAAAAGGTTCAACGGCGGCTGATTCTAAGACATCTGATCATTTTCTATTTAAACTGCAGGTTCAGGAGGGGTTGGAGTGAGCAACCAAGCAGTTAGTGAGGAGCTAGGTGTTTCACAAAAGTTGCATAGGACTCAGATTACAAGAAGTCTAAACAAGGACCTAGGACCAACAGCCAGGATCTATAAGGGTCTACCTCTTTTGCACATCATCAGAGATAGAACAGAGTTTCTGTAACAAGAGGAGTGTAAGGTATCTATAGTCAGAAGCAACTCAGAAACCCACATACGTTAATAAAATTGTTTTACCAATGCTTTGAGCAAGCCAAGTTTCCAGAAATTCAAAGTTGAAAAAGACTAGGCCATGGTAATCTGAGAAGGAATGGGTACAGCATGCAGCAAGGAAGAGAAAACAGATCAATGGGACCAGACACTAAAGTACAGGCATGAACCTAAGCACAACACAGAATCCACTTATTAGGGACCTCAAGGAATTGTGTGATGACAAGAAGAGGCTTGTGCGAGACGAGTGGGCATTGGACTAAGGCAAAAGTTTAGGGATCAGCACTTGACACAAAGGAAAAGGATCCCATTCAACAAGACATTCTGTTCTCACTCCCATAGACCTTCTCTCTCTCTTAAAAGGCCAGATTACTGAAGCAAGTTCTACGGAGGAAATCACAATGAATATTGTATTAAAAAAGGCTTCTATGGTTAAATGATGTTGGGAAACACTGGGAATTTAACCTTGTTTAATGGTTAAAAAGGGTATTTTCAATGTTTTGGTTCTCCTTCATGATAGCACCCTATCCATCAAAACTTTAGTCTTAGTAAAGAAACTTATAGAGCAAGTACATGTGTGTATGTACTTTTTTTTGCAAAGAAAAAAACCCAGATATCCTTATTCAATGCAGCCCAAGCCCCTTATTTCTCTGACTCAAGAATGGACATGCAGGGGGCCCCATCCTGCTGGTTTCCATTTAGCAAGGCAATCATCATAGGCACAATACCTCTAGTATACAACTGGACCTTCTACAAAGAAATAGCTGTGGTCTCCTTGCTAAACTTCTGCTCAATTAGACCCATATTGCTTCCTTGAAAACTCTTGAGGTTTACCATAATTTGGCATTGCTGTTCTTACTGCTCAGCTCAAAGGGGCCATTGCCAGATCACATTAAGTGGTTATGCCCACAAGCCACTCTCCAAAGCTACTATGATGATCAGTCCCTTTAAATGCATCAGTTATTCCCTGAAAGCAATTTGTAAAATGAATAAAGGAAGCATTGCAAGTTATAATAAAATTTTAGAAACTATTTTAAAACTAAAATACATATTCAGGTAACTGAATGTTTTTTCTGGCCAACCACACATCACTTAACCCTGCTTCAGTAGATTGATGTAGCTCTCCAAAATGATCATGCCTTGATATGAATAAAAGGGGGAAAAATCTATAGACAATGACTTCTATGACTCAATTCTATATAATTGACCTCCAATTGGTTGTAATGAGATTGTTTTTGCAGAAGATAAAGGGTTTCAGGTATGTCAATCATAAGGGATTTGTTGCCACAAATACTTTCCAACTCTCCCTCTTAGTCAATGGGATTCACATCTGCTTCGATTCCATTTATTCTCTCACACATAAAGGAAAGAGCTCTGTAATCTCCATGGTGCTATAAAAAGTAAAGCATTACTATTATTAGGTATCTATTCTGAGTTTGAGAAGGCTAAAAGCGATTGAGTTGAAGCACTGTTTTCTTCCACGGCAAATCGACTAGAAACCCAAGTTTTGCAATCCCAGAGGACACCCGGGAGTCCTGTGTCGGGAAAGACAGTCTGTTTTCCCACCTGGGGTCGCTGCTACTAGAAGCTAGTAGCCCAATGGCTTGGGCCCCTGGGCACATCTTAGACTCATGCCAGTAGAAACACTGATGCATTGTGAAGGGAAGGGAGAGAAGATGACCCTTGTTTGTGCATTCTCTATGCATCCTGCGAGGAATTTTACAGATTTATCTCACTTAAGTCTCACAACGGCAGTGCATGTTAAGTATTGCTGCACTGATTATGCAGTGAGGAAATGCAAAGCTCTATTGCTAGTTTTACTGTGTAAAACAGATCTTGTCTTCAGTTACAGCTCAGTATGCTACTAGTTTTTTGACTTTGAACAAATGAACTATTCTAAGCCTCAGTTTCCTCATCATTCAAATAGGGATAACAAGAATTTTCTTACAAGTAGACAAAATAATAATATTAAAAATTGTTGTTAGTGTTTTAGGAGCACTTGGGTGGCTCAGTTGCTTAAGCATCTGACTCTTGATTTGGGCTCAGGTCACCATCTCACAGTTCGTGAGCTGGAGCCCTTGCGTCGGGCTCTGTGCTGACAGTGTGAAAACTGCTTGGAATTCTCTCTCTCCCTCTCTCTCTCTGCCCCTAACCTCACGTGTTCTCTCTCTCTCTCTCTCAAAATAAATAAACTTAAAAAAAATATTGTTAGTGTTTGAATTAAAACATTAGTGTTTTAATTATGTAACAACATTACTATTTTAATATGTTAATTGCATATAATAATTTGAATGTCAATTAGAATTAGCAATATAGCAATGCTGTTAATATTTTAATATAGCGATAGTATATGAATACCAATAATTTACGTATGAATAATACATGATTAATATTGATACTAAATAGCAGATAAGATATCAATGGCAGACCCACCCTTTACTCTCATATTGCCTCCCATGGGAAGAAAAAGGAGGAAGAAATTTGTATTAGTTTTCTATTGCCATGTAATAAATATTCCCCAAACTTAGTAATTTAAAACAATTATCATTTATTACCTCTAAGTTTCTATGGGAATTGGGAGATTGTTTGGCAGGGGGGTTTGGGGGCCTCTCATGGATTTACAGTCAGATACCGGGGCTACAATCATCTGAAGGACTGACAAGGATTAGAGAATTTATCTCCAAGGTGGCATTCACATTGCTGACAATTTGGTGCTGGCTTAATGGCGTGGTGTCTCACTCTTTGGAGTGAGAGATTCAAAAGACCAAGTCAGAAACTGCAGTGCCTCTTATGACCTGGCCTCAGAGGTCACACACCATCACTTCCACCATATTCTTTTGACCCACAGGCCAGCCTTAATTCAATATGGGACGTGACTACACAAGGGCATGCATATGAGAAGGTGAGGACCATTGGCACCACGTTTGAGGCTGGCTGTCACAAAATCTAATTTTTGACTAAGCAAAGAAAGCCACAAGACTATTTCATCAGATGTTTATTATGTGCCAGTCTTCAGGAATACAGAGATTTAGATAAAATCATAATCATTGAAGAAATCCTAGTCAAGTTCACAGTCAATAACAAAAAAAATTACTTAAAACCAGACAGACTTGTATGTGAAGAGATTTAAGAAATGTATACAGAAATGGCCGAGCTCAAAGGGAGAGACATGAATGTACCTGGGCCAATGGATAAGGAGGGCAAAGAGAACTCTGGGATTTGATCTTGGCCTTAAGAAATGGAGAAGTACTTGACAAGTGGGAATGGGATTTGGATTTCAGCAAAGGCATAAACACATTGCAAAATACAGACTGTGTTTGAGTAATAGCAAATAGTTCTGCCTGATTGACAGTAAGTGAGGAAGACAAGACCTAATATACCTTTACAGGTAAGTCTCTATATTATAATTATAGTCTCATTGAATTATATGCTCCAAAGGGCCTGATAGATCATTTAATTCCAATCCTGTCATTTTAGTTAAGGAACCCAAAGACCAGAGACTCTGTGGGAGTTACCCAAGGCTATCTGGGGTTGGGAGGGAGTGGAAATATAACACCATTTGCTGCACATGCCGGCCACCCCTCAGTTTGTATCAGACCATGAAACGAGCAACGAGAAGAATGATGGCTCAAGGATGATCGTCAACCATCCATGTTTTCATGAGACAAATTCTGGGAGTAGCAACACAAAAGTCTATTTTTAATGATGTTAATTTCTTATATTAACAAAGTAAATTGGCTATTAAAGATGAGTCAACTCTACTTGGTGAATCAAGTACGTGACTCCTCCAAACTTCTGTTCTGTATGAAGAGCAGCAGCCCTATTTTAAGGGTACATTTTGTCTGCTGTACTCATTCCATATTCTTGCCTTCCCTTCCTGGTTTACCTCTACACTCAAAAACACTCAAAGACACATTGCAATCTCTTTTATAAGCAACAAGTAAAGCCAATACGGGGTTTCCTCCTAAAGCATCTTGAGCTCATTTTCCACAAAATTCCACTGGATTAAACCAGAAGGTTTGTATCTGCTTCCCATACTCTTACACACATGGAACACTGTCATACATAAACATTGCCATGTGTGGGGGCACCTAGGTGGCTCAGCCTGTTAAGGGTCTGACTCTTGATTTTAGCTCAGGTCATGATCTTATGATTTGTGAGACTGAGCCCTGCATCATGCTCTGTGCTGAGTGTGGATCCTGCTTGGAATTCTCTCTCTCTTTCTCTCTCTCTGCCCCTTTCCCCTGCTCGTGCTCTCTCTCTCTCAAAATAAATAAATAAATAAACTTTATCAAAAAATTGCTATGTATGTTAAATGGGGGCAGGGCAGTTTAAAACCTTAAGCAAGAGTTAATTACTCTAGAGTTAAATTGAGAAAAGAAGTCAAAGTGTGTGGAGAATCTGGCTAATGTGCTCCTAGGCTGAGCAGTTTCACAATTCATGTGAATGTGATTTTGGACATTATTCTCATTTGAGGGTTCTATTTTCAGCCATCAATTATAGACATTAATAATAATGAATGCTGGAAATAGCTGTACTACATTGTGGAGCTAATTTTAAATAAATGCACCTCACGTTTTCTGTATATTTTAGCTTACTGTCTAATGTCATTTCAGTGGTTCACTTTTAATGGCTCCTAAGGGGCTGTACAAAAGGAAGAAACTTTCTATTAAATGCAGATTTGTCATATATTCCATGTATTTTATTTCTCATATTTGTTTAAAAAAAATCAGTGGAGTGGGAAGGCCACAAAAACCTCAACATCTTCCTACCATTGGTTTTTACTTCAGGCTGCCTTATATGAGAACCTGACAAGGTAAGAAATTTTCCACGTTATGGGAAGGTTATAAAATTCTGGTGCACATAGGAATCATCTAGGAACTTGTTGAAAATGCATATTCTGGGCTCTACTCTCAGACATTTGGTTTAGTAGGTTTCATTTGCCTCTCTGCCCTCAGCTCTATCTGCTGTTTTGCTCTGTATCTCGGGGACCCACTTACCACCAGTGACCCTGGCCTGGAGCGTCCTGTTACGTTTGCTCAATGGGAATCGTTGACAGAGATTGGCAATTGAGAGGAAAAAGCTTGGAGTATTTATTCCCCTCTTTTTCTGTTTCAGGGACATCTCTGGCTGTGGCTGTGCGGATTTGGGAATTCCAGCTCAAACCCGACAGCTCATCCTTTCAAGATCCCAGCTCCTGTCTGATGAGCCTGGCTTCTGGGCTGGTAACAAACACTGCCACCTGTGTTCCTTCCAACCCAGGGCCAGTAATGGCTTCCTGCTGTTGCTAATATTTGGTTTGTCTCACTATCTCCTATTTGGCTGTCTCCTTTAGCCCCGAAGGCAGGATCTGGGCAGCACATCACAGCATCCACTAAGAGGGCCAGACTCTGGATTCCCAACAGGAAGCCTCCCTCTCTCATCTCTAGCTTGGCATTCCTTCAGAAGCTGCATGCGTGCGTGCACACACACACACACGCACACACACAAATACATACACAAAAACGCACAAATACATGCACTCACACACAAACACACACACACAAATATATACACACATATACATACATATTCACACACAGTTTCCCAGGTAAAATCTCACAGAGGATGGCTAAGAAAACTAAAATGCAGCCTTCACATATCATTTGGTCACTGACCTCAGGATTGTCAGTACTGGAACTTTTTTCCATTTTGACCTACTGGGTAAAATCAAACCATGTAGCTCCAACAAAGCACACATGTGGGCAGAACTAATCTGAATTCTCAGCTCCAGTCTCAGTTTAAGGCTTAGATATTAAGTCCAACAAACCCCAGAGATAGCAGAGTGACATTTAGATAACATTTTCTGTGAGGGTTTGCTAAACAACACAAGCATATCAGCACATGAAATCAAGAGTTGAGGATAGGTCACCTGGAGACGGATTTTATTTTTCTTTAGTCAGATTGCTTCCAGAAAAAAAAAAAGGTCTGAGCCTCGGGACTGGCTTAGCTGACCAGCACCTGGTGCTACAAGGGCAGAGTCAAGGCAGGGACTGGGTCACGTCTGCCAGGGCTGCTCACAGGGTCCTGAGACCAGGAAGGAAAAGACAAAGTCCTGGGCACAGTCCAAACGATGTCAAGGGAGAAGAGAAGATCAATCTGTGAAAGCAGAGGCCACAGGAGGAGCTCACGAGCAAGGCTTCAGAGCTGGGCAGAGTCTGAGATGGACAGGAGGGGTGGAGCACAAAGCGGATGGAGCTGCAGGGAGAGCTCTGCAGGGCACACCTTCTGCATCCTTGTCTTCCGGCAAGTCAAGCCAGGGGAGGGGTGTGCAAGCTTTAGGCTCCTCCCTCAGGCACCACCCTAATGCTTCATGCATTCAGGCTTCTCCATGCAGTTCTTGTAAGCCAGCATATCTCTTTGCCAAAGCAGAGAAAATGTCCTTAGTTGCAGCTGGCAGGAGAGCAAATCCCAGAAACTAAGAGACAACACATAACAGCACATAACAGAGCTCAGCCTCATGGTCTGTCCTGGCAAATGGGGTCTATATGACCTGTAGTCATCAGGACACACGAGAGAACACACATAGGGGAGCTACGGGGTCATGGTCATTGAGATCCAGGGCGATAGTAGTATGTTTTTTAACGGGATTCGTGACTGTAGGCCTTTGCTGATAGTAGCATCTAATGTCTTCATATTTCAAAAATTCCCATTATGAATTCATGTTTGTCCTAAAAAATATGAATACTTTGAACCTTTAAATCCAAACACCTGAAGACCATATAACCCAATGAATGTGTTTTCTTGAACAGAAAAAAAAAGCGCTATCTTACTATCACACTAAGTATTCTAAGAAAGAAATCAACTTTCAAGGTATGTATGTGTACCTATATAACACAGAGATGAGAATCACTTTAATTTACATACTGCTTTGTGGTTTGCAAATGGTTTGATATACATGATCTCATTTGATGAATGCTATTTTATGTCCTTTTCATGATGTCACTTTTAAGCTGAGACAACAGAGGCTCAGAGAATTCCATATCCAATAACAAACAACTCAGGCCCTGGTCTTCTGACCCCAGAACTTACCCCCTGTCCCACCCCACTTTTTTTTTTAAACTCTACAAATCCACACACAACAGAGGGATCCTCCCAGGTCAATGTGCAAAAACCTCCCCTTTTTGAGTCTTAATTCACATTTTTGGGTGCTTCCTCTCCTTGTTCTATGTTACTCAGTGCTTACCCACTCTCTTCTGCCAAGTGGTTTAATTCTTGGGGTTTAATGCATTTATAGGTCTGTAGGGATATGTGTTACATGAATGGATATTATTAGGACAAAGATAAAATGCTTATCATGGTATTTTATACATCAACACCAGCCTGGTATTTATAAGGCTTCATGGCAGAATGGAATTGTCCTGGCATAGATCGACCTGCACAGATTTCAGAGGTTTTCATCTACTTATTCTACCTAAAGACGACATGTGGTGCATGCCTCTCCTTGCTCTAACTGGATTCCACTGATTTAGGCAGGTTGCATTTGAAATATGGATGCACCAGAGAGAAATAATTTCTCCCCTGCCATGATCTCTATCCATGTGGTCCTCTGTGGCAACGGGTGCCATACGCCTTGTACAGCTGTCCACAACCCTCACTCCCGTGAGAACACAAGGCCCTTAATTGCCCTGCACCTTTCATGTGTCCCCTCAAATCCATCTTGTATACTAATCACACACATCTGCCTGCAGACTGGAACAGGGTGGGTTTTTGCTGTGATGCTGTGCATATGATGCTCCCTGAGTCTGGGAAGTCTTTTTCTTTTTCCTTCCTTTGAAATTTCTTCCCTTACAGTCCATCAAGACTAAACTCCTGCTTTAACCATGCATCTTGAGGCTGCATTGGATATCTACCCTCTGTATGCTCATGCTGTCCTTGTATAGCTGGGTGTAGCACTATATCATTTTGTGAATCTTCCATTCACTTATCTGTGTCCACTGTGTACCACCTTTGAACAAAAGAACTTGGATGTAGAACTGTGGGGAACTCTTTTCTGAATGTCTGCCACTCTGCAAATGCCTTTTGAAGGAAGGAAAGAAAGAAAGAAAGAAAGAAAGAAAGAAAGAAAGAAAGAAGAAAAGAAAAAAGAAAAGAAGGAGGGATGGAGGAAGAGAGGGAGGAAGGAAGGAAAGAAGGAGGCAGGGAGGGAGGAAGAGAGGGAGAAGAAGGAAGGAAGGAGGGAAGGAAGAGAAACAGAGAGAAAGAAAGAAAGAAAGAAAGAGGAAGAAAGAAAGAAAGAGCAAGAAAAAGAAAGAAAGAAAAAGACTAGGGGAGGGAGGAAGGAAGAGTGAATGAATAACTTTGTTGCAAGTAGAATCTAATTTAAAGATGATCAAAGATGAGCTCTCCATAATTCAAGCCTCTGAATAAAGCTATGCCCCCCAAAAGCAACCAACTGGAGTCACTCGAGAAACTTTGCATAGCAGCCTGTTGGTCACAGGGGTGGGGCCAGGAGATGACAGTTATCATTTAATGTAATTTATGACTTAACAGCCTGTGTGGATGATGTTGTATTTGCTTCATTCTGTTTTGAAATCTGTGATTCCCTTTAAGGATTCTGCTTTATTTGTGGCTGGGGACTAGTTAAAATATGAACAAAAAGACAACACAAATATGCTGTGTTTTACAGAATAGTTGCTGCAATGGATTTTGAAAAGGGGACGATCTCACCATTAAGGGGCACAGTAAAATTTGAGGATGGGAGGAAACTGTTAAGCAACAGCATTGAGTAGAATAGGCTCAATTCTAGGGATACTTGCTGAGGAAAACTAGTATCCTTTGCTTTTAAATATATTTCCACCCTGACGTCATGTTCAACTTCAGGGTTATTCTTTTATTTATAATAATCAGATAAGTACGAGAACAACCTATGCCATTCAAATATTGCCTTGGACACAAAGCAATTTGTTTTTACTGAATAATCATTAAACATAACTCAATTGCTTTCAAATGACAGCCATGTGAAACATCAGTTTTGTTTTTGTAAAAACATCTTTTTAATGTTTATTTTTGAGAGAGAGAGAGGCAGAGAGAAAGAGGGAGACACAGAATCTGAAGCAGGCTCCAGGCTCTGAGCTGTCAGCACAGAGCCCAGTGCAGGGCTTGAACTTGTGACCTTTGAGATCATGACCTGAGCTGAAGTCTGACACTTAACCGACTGAGCCACCCAGGAGCCCCCTGTGAAACATCAGCTTCTTAAAACAATATTCTTCTCTAAAAAATTATAGTATTTATAAACGGTTGAAAGATCACAGCTCGTAGCAACATTTCTGCACTTAAAGTAGGTTCTGATATTAAAGCATATGATCCATTCATTCATTTAACATGTAAGTGCCTATTATGGGCTAACCGCTTGTTCAGTGAAAACATATACAGACTATGGCTAAACACAGCTAATATATGATCATTAGTGCTCAAAAAGTTAAAGTATAATCTAGAAAACCAGAAACACATTTTAGATGGTTCTTTAGATTGTACCCTATGTACCAGTGGGTATATGGTAATACAGGACAGTAAAAACTGCTGTGAAAACTTTTAAGCTTTTTCGTGTGGAATTACAAACTTGTCCAAAAACCCAACATTTGTTCATGGCTTTAAGTTGGCAGAAATCTAATTTTCTTCCCCTCAACAACCAAGGTCAGCATTTGTTACCTTGTACCCATACCCTGAAGTAGAACTGAATTTGATTATTTGAGGGTAGAGAGTGGTGTTCCTGGCACATGGGAGAGGGAAGCTGAAATCTGGCCATGGAAATTTCTTCCACTTCGACATAGGCTGTAAACACTTATAACCAAAAGAAACCAAGGCAATGGGAAATGACCCCCACTTGTCCTGATCCACTAGTTGCCCACATGTTTTTCTGTGCTTTTCCAGGCTCCCTTTGGTAATGTACAAAGGCCACAAGGCTATGGGTCTAGCCTGGCATGGATATGATAAGTAAGAGGGCAGGCATAGGTGGACCATGCAGCTGAAATCCCTCTGAGAAGCCCCCAGAAGCCATACATCCGGGGTTCAGCAACACTGTCAATCATTCAGGCAGATGGCTTTGCTCTACCCCTCCCCACTGTAGAGACGCATATTTCAGACACATGCATATCATACTGTTTTATGAAAAATGCTAGTTAGCATAGACTTGGCCACCAATTATAATGAAAGGTGGCCAACACATCTGCAGTTCTGCTGTTGAGATTTTATTATGTGCTGATCACGTTCCTGGATGATTAATCCCATCAATTAATTCTGGATGCCTCTTCCAAACCTCCCTTCCACATCAACCCCATGCCCACAAGCAGGAAGAGGCAATAAACAATGAAGAATATTTCTTATTCTTCTTTTAAAGGTATATACGTAAACACGGCATTTGGTTTATCTTTCATTGAAGCTGATAATGCTACCGGACAGACCCTAAGACCAATACGACACCTTAAGACCAGATTTCTTAAGGCAGTTTTTGAGGAAACTTCATGCAATTTTTGTCTTATTTCCTATGAAGCCTAGGATTGTGCAGAATATTTTGTTTCCTTATTATATGTGTCATAGGAAACAGTATCTAAGCTGTTTAATGATCTTCTTACCTAAAGAATATCCTCAATATCTTCCCTTAATATCTATTGAAAAAGACCACAAGTCTCTTTTTGGAAATAGAGTGTCAAAAATGGATTTCATTGAAAAATTAATCTGAAATACTGTCATTGTTTTTCTTCTTATATCTGAAAACTTTTGCTATCATGCCAGTGACGGCAACAATAAGGATTATATCCATCAGGAAGATAGTAGCTTTTGAAAAGAGTTCCTGAAGGAAAAAAAATGGCTTTCAAGAAGCAGCCATCCGAAGGAAAAGTTCTACTATTTTTAAGGCAATTAGTTCACCATTTATCCTAATTCAGAACTTCATATTCTCATTAATGATGACAAACACAACTCACTTCACTTACTATTCCCTTAAATGCTCATTAGTACTGGAAAATGTTAGTGCTGCAGAGCTGAAGTTCATGTGTCAGCTACACTTTTTATTGTTAAAAATGCTGAGAATTTTAGAAGGACCATAACAAGCAGAGAGAGTAGAACTAAAAGCCATATCATTTCAAAGGTAAACTTCACCCCACATTATTTTGTTGCTTTTATTCTTCCCAGTGTCCATTGTACAGCCTGTTTTTCCTCCTCGTGTTTTGCAGAAATATAATTTATAAGCATTATACTGAACATCATTGTAAAAAAACAAGGTGGTTTAATGAAACAATTTGGGTTCAGGCATGCCTTGGCTTGCGCTTGTTGTAGAAAACAAATCCTTTGACTTTGGAATAAAATAACGTCACAGCAATAATGCTTCAAGGTAGGTGAGATTTGTTCCATGTTCAAAAGCATAGAAAGGGTTTCGAGTAAGATAGTGTTTACTCATAAACTGCTTCATTTGTAGAGAAAATGTGTGTCTTTATAGAAAAGTGTACGTTATGGAACCTCTAAAATTTCCAAGTTCTTGAGAGTATGGCATGTATACAGAGAACTTAGCACATGGTGAGGTTTTTTGTTTGTTTTTTGGTTTTTTGTTTTTTTTTTTTGGTTTGTTTGTTTTTCGTGTTTCCCTCCCTCCTACTATTCTACCTACACCTCCAGCCCCGCTGGCTTATTCCTCTATGAGGGACGAAAATGACAATAGTGTGAAATAGTACAGTTTGCAATGAGTTATCTGAATAGAATGACCACGGATGAGTTTTCCTATAAATGTATTGGTATGTATGATTAACAAATACCTGAGTAGTTCTTTGAAATGAAAATTACACAGTGTGTATGTGCATTAATATCAAAGTTTAGTATTTCCTAATAAGCATATGTTTAAAGATAGACTGTGCTGCCTTATGGTGAGTCAATTATTTTTGCTGCAATTATTTGAGCAGAAGTTGACTACCTAATAT
This sequence comes from Lynx rufus, assembly GCF_022079265.1. Taxonomy (NCBI): domain Eukaryota; kingdom Metazoa; phylum Chordata; class Mammalia; order Carnivora; family Felidae; genus Lynx; species Lynx rufus. Next base: position 41,353,271 of record NW_025814896.1, on the reverse strand, counting down.
TGTGTCCCTGGTAGAGGGAGGATTTCTGCAGAGTGTGAAGTTAGATTTTGGCATAGACTTTGAATTCCACAGATGAATAAAATGCACCCAAACCACTGGATGTTATACAGAATACCAACTTTTTATTATCCCAATTAAGATAAATACCCATATATATCACTGCACTCTCTACTCAGACCATCATGTCAAAAAGTATCCATTGATAAAAAGTACCCATCAGAAAGTATCCAGATGACATTGTATCCATCGATACAAAAAGTATCCAAAGATAAATACCCATATATATCACTGTGCTCTCTGCTCAGACCATCATGTCAAAAAGTATCCATTGTTATACAGAATACCAACTTTTTATGGTCCCAATTAAAGATAAATACCCATATATATCACTGCGCTCTCCGACCATCATGTCAAAAAGTATCCATTGACAGGCAAACTCATGAATAGATAAAGAAAATGTCACATACATACATACACATACACATACTGAAGAATATTATTCAGCCATTAAAAAAGAGTGAAATCCTGCCATTTGTGACCACATGGATGGGCCACGAAGGCATTATGCTAAGTGAAATAACTCAAACATAGAAAGACAAATGTTGTATGATCTCACTTATATGTGTAATCTAAAAACATTAAATTCACAGAAACAGAGAGTAGAATGGTAGTTGCCAAGGGCTGAGGAATGGAGAAGTGGAGAGACAAAGTCAAAGGGCACATATTTTCAGTTCTAAGATGAGTAAGTTCCAGCGATCGAAGGTACAGCATGGTGATTACAGTTTCCAATACTGTGTTGTAGACTTGAACGCTGCTGTGAGAGTACAGCTTCCATGTTCTCACTCTAATAAGAACAACACAGTACTTATGCAAAGTAAAGGATGTGTTAACTAATCTTATTTCAATAAGCATTTTGCAGTATATGTGTGTATCAAATCATCGCAGTGTACATATTAAACACAATGTTATACGTTAATTATATCTCAATGAACTGGTAAAAAAAAAAAGAAAGGATATTTTAAGATATACAAAGTAGGAGGAGGTGTAGAGTCTTAGAACAGGCAATCTATCTCAGAAAACGGGAAGTGACAATCTCACACAGGTGACTATATGCCATCATTAAAAGTATCTATGTCTAAGAGCAAGCCACCCCAAACCTTAGTGCCTTAAGACAATAACCATTTTATTATCTCTACAACTGTATAGGTTGACTGAGTTCAGCTGGGGGTGGGGGAGTGGTAAACGTAAGTCAGCTGACAGGTGGCTGGATGCTTAGCTATGACTGTAGACCAGGATGCCTACATGTAGTCTTTCCATGTGATGTGAATTTTTCATAGTTAAGTGACAAGGTTTTGAAAAGGAGTGTCTTAAGAGCAAGTGTTCCAACAAAGGAGGCAGAAGCTTCCAGTCCTCCTAAAATCCAGGCTTAAACTGGCACAGACATATCAGAATCCTCCCACAATTAAGTGAAAGAGAAATAGTGGGGGGTGATAAAGACGAATTTGTGGACGTCTTTAATCTCCCCAAACTATCATTCTTATGTTTTTCTCACTATGCTTTGATTTGGTGAGAATGTTGGCCAAGATGAGTACCTGCCTACGGACCGCTATTAGGAAATAACAGGTGGACTAATTCACTTCAAAAGTTACTTCCAACTTACAAATTTATTCTTCTCTTAAGTAAAAATTCAAACCTACTTCTGCATAATGATTTGGCTTCAACTATTCAGAGAGAAATTTCTTTTAAGAGCACATTCCTTCACTTACTCAACAAACATTTATTGAGTGTCTATCTCAGTTGAGTGGTAAATATAGTGACTCAAGTCCACACAGCTGCCCTGGCCAAGAAGACCGAGTCCCATACTTTCCCATAAAGGTATGATAGCAATTATGTGCTTCCTCATGGCATGCCACACCAGCACCAAGCTCTTTTAACAGAAGGAAATCTGATGTAACTCTGTCATGAATAGGCTACAGTAACCATGCTGTGAGCTTTCTCAGATTAGGCATGGAAGGGTGAAGGAGGAATACTTTTTCTCACCCCTCCTAAATATATAATTTCTACTCAAACTTAGATTTCCTCTCCCATCCTAGGAAGTAACAAATTGCCTCACAGATGTCTGTAACAGTCTATACAGTTTTGTAATAAAACTTACTCAGGCAAGGTAAAATAGCAATATCTCAAAATAGCATTATTCATCACTGATGTCTCACACATGTATTACAGTTGAGAAAACACACACACACACACACACACACACACACACACACTTAAATATGTGATACATCTATGGATTCAAGGAAATCACCAAAATTAAATCAATCCTCCTCCATCCCCAGCTTGATAATTGCAAATTGTACAATTGATCAGGAAAGCTGTGCAGTCAATTCAAGACCATCACTGACAACTGAACTCATCAGTGAGACCACCACAGCCACCAATTGCTCAGCAATTAATTGGATCTCTCTGGTCGATCCAATTACACCATTAAGAAATAACCAGACCGACCATTTTACAATCTGGTTACTCCAGTTGTCCTAGTGACTGAATTGGATTGGGCTGCCCAGTGACCCCATCAATGGCTTCACAATTGGCCTGCAAATGATCAAGACAGTCAGTCATCCATGGCTAGTGTAATTTCACTAATAAATTGGAGCTGTCTCCTCATATGCTGCAGAAGCACTAACAGGATTGTTTTCACTATAAGCCATGGCCCCATCTGACACAAGGACATTTTCTGACAATTACACAGCCATACGCACATTTGTCCAGCCACCCATAGCATGGAGTAACTCAACCACCTCAGTATGGAAGCCACAGTGTTATGGAAGATGCAAATCTGATTAAGTAAATTGCAATTGCAAACCAGGCATGTTGATAAATAGTTGGAAACTTTTATGAACATCGTGATCACTGCTATTTAATGTAAATTTCTTTTTTCCCCCCTGCTTTCAAAAGAAATAAATGACCATTTTCTTCCTTGGCTGACATATTTGATCAAAGAATGAAATAAAAACATTGGAGAAGTAGTGCTTTTAAAAGCAATCTAGTCATTCTCGGACTGTAAAACCTAAATTACAATCCCAGATTTTCCTGGCAGATGTGTCTGTTGAATGAAGCTCTTCTCTATTCAGCAGATATGGGTCTTATTTTGCAAATATGATTGCTTCACATAGACATCTACACACACACACGCACACACACACACACACACACCATGAAGAGCTCACCTGCTGTTATCTTACATTTTCCTCTCCCTCTTTTAGTCAGCTCTATTTGCAGAGTGCAGATTTTCAAGCAGCCATTAGAGATATTTTATGGTTCACTTTTGCTTTGTCATTAGCAATACTCTTTCAAATATTTATCCATATTGTTTCTAAATAAAACACCCAAGCAAACATTTATGAGACATTCGCGAATGTGTTTAGAAGAAAAGCTATTGTCTGTGGGCCATAAGACATTCTTGCTATGATAGATTTTAACTCAGCAGTTTATTCAAAGGTGAGATAGTGGAAACAAACATGCTGGCTGGTTCATGACCTATAGGAACATCAATGGAGTCTTGCTTAATGAGCATCACAGCACACAGAGAAAAGAGTATAATGCAGTATGTAAGTTGTTACTAGAGCAGACAGACTTCCTCTCTCTCCCTCATCTGTTGTGGCTTCTATGTTTTTTCCTGCTTACAGCCCTTCCTAATCTCTAAAATCTCCTTCCTTCTTCCCTTCACAAAAGGCCAGACTGAACATGCCATGGAATATTGATAAGCAGTTTCAAATATGTATATGAAAAATATGGCTGGTCTATCTAACTATATAAATACTAGATAGGGATCAATTTAGCAAAACTACATTTATTTCAATAACAATATCAGTTCAATAATGTTACTAAATTTTATTTTCTTATATGTAAATGTAAAAAGTTACACTTTATACTTTTTAAAAAATTTCTACTTTTGTAAGTTTATTTATTTTGAGAGAGAGAGAGAGAGAGCACACACAAGAGAGATAGAGAATCCTAGGAAGCCTCCACACTGTCAGTGCAGAGCCCGATGTGGGGCTCAAACTCACAAACCATGAGATCATGACCTGAGCTAAAGTTGGATACTTAACCGACTGAGCCACGCAGGTGCCCCATTTTCTATTTTTTGATCAACTAAAGACAATAATAAATTGTATAGTAACTTTCAGTTTCATTCCTGTACATTATAAATATTTTTAATATGTAATTTAAGTTACGGCTTCAAACATGGTATATTTAACCATAACTTTACCAAAAACTATTCATGAAAAAAATAAAGGAAAATACAATTGTTTAAAGAGAATTTTAGAATGCATCACATCATTTGGCTTAGAGAATATTATTATAGTTTATATAACTATTATAATTAGCAAAACACACTCACCAAATTTTAAATTTGTTGTAACGTATGTGTATGTCTTAAAGATAGAGGGGCAGATTCTGGATTGTTTTCTCTGGCTGGATGTTGATTTAATTTGTATCATTATCTTGGCCAATTGACTTGACCTAGCTCATTTTTCTGATCCTTAAAGTGCATTCTGATGGCTTTGATAATTAATGAACTTACTTATTTTTTCCATGTTTCTTGGCTAAAAACAACAAAGCAATCATGCAACACTTATTTGGCAGAATTTCAACCGGCTCCGTGTGTTTCCCTATGCCTGTAACCAAGCTCTCTGACTATGTGTTGTGCAGTTCCACTCCTGACACACGTGGAAAGATGTAGTGCTAAAAAATAAAGAAAATTTCACACAATTCATATGTATTCATACAAATATATACAATTTGTTTAAATGAGAAAACTACAAATCAGCATTTTCAAATCGGTGATCCAGATTTTATTTAATACAAATGTATCATGGTGGTGTCAGGATAAAAAAAATCTATTATTAGCACCTAATACATTTTCTTTAAAACAACATTTTACAGATTAATTATTCTACAATAAGTATTATATAAATGCTAATTACAACCAAAGAATTTGTAAGATGTCATGAGCATGCAGTACTAATAGAATAAAGGAGGATAATGGCTAGATATGTAGAAACTACTTTTTAAATACTAGAGTAAATGAGGAAATATTTTAAAATAATTTACACAAATCATATGATATATAATTTAATCATGTGAAGGTTAGTAAATAATGCTTTAAGGGAAATATACACACAAGTAACTATAAAGGTGAACAATTGGAATTCATTAAATTTAAGAACTTTTGTTCATTGGGGTGCCTGGGTGGCTCAGTCGGTTGGTTAAGCATCCGACTTCGGCTCAGGTCATGATCTCACAGTTCGTGAGTTCGAGCCCCGCGTTGGGCTCTGTGCTGACAGCTCAGAGCCTGGAGCCTGCTTCACATTCTGTGTCTCCCTCTCTCTCTGCCCCTTCCCTGCTCATGCTGTGTCTCTCTCTGTCTCAAAAATAAATAAACATTAAAAAAAATTAAAAAAAAAAACCTCTTGTTCATTAAAAGACATCATTAAGAGAGTAAAATGGCAAGCCACAGAGAAGACATCTGCAATATGACAAAAGATTTATGATGAGAATGTATAAAAAACCTCCTCAAATTAATAAAGAGAATTCAATATTTAAGAAAAGATCAAAAGAATAAATTACATGCTTAACAAAAGAAGATATTCAAATGGCCAATAAGCATACAATGAGACACTCAGTGAAATGCAAATTGAAATCACAATGAGATACTGCTACTCCTTCACCAAAAGGGCTAAATATAATAATCATTTTAAAAATTAGATATTATCAGTTGGGAGGGATGTGGAGCCAACTGAACACCCATACTCTGAAAGTGGTAGTTGGTGAAGCCACTTTGGAAAAGGTTTCAGGCAATCTATACTCAAGCTAAAAATCCATAATGTCTAGGACCCAGCAATTCCATTCCTGATACATACCCAACAGAAATAACAAATACTATATGCTAAAAAGACATGTATAATATTCTGAGACACATTATTTTTCATAGCTTAATGGAAACAACTTGAACGTACCAAAAGGAAAATGGGCAAAAAAGCCCCAACCTCATGCTATATTCATACAATGGAATCTCTCCAACAACGAAAAGGAAGCAACTATTGATACATGCAGCAACATGGAAAAAGAGGGGAAAGGAGAAGAAGAGCAAAGCAAAAACAAAACCCCCAAACCTAAAGAAAACATCATGCTCAGCAAAAGAAGCCAGACACACAAAAAAACAAATGCTGTATGATTCCATTTATCTGAGCAAGCAAAACAAGTCTATGGGGTAGAAATTAAAGAGCAGAATGGAAGGAGTGTTTATACTGGGGGGAGCACAAGAGAGGTTTCTGGAGTGTTGGTAGTATTTATTATATGGATGTGGGTAGGGGGTCCAGGATATATTTCTTTTGCAAAAATGTATTAATCCTTATGCTAAAAATGCATGCAATTTATACAATTGCATATTATAATTCACTTACAAAAATTAAATATATATGCATATATCAGGCAAGGCATAGTATAATACAAATAGTTCTGTTTAACGAACTGTTAAGCCCCAACTCCACAACAATCACCATTATATCTCAAATTCCTCATCCAGCAAATTCAGGGATTGAACTAATTATTTCCCAAGGATGTTTTTCATTCTAATTACCAGTGATTCCATCAGCAGACCACCCTATCGTTTTGGCTTGTATATGGGGTGACGTTCTAATGCAATCTACACTTACTTCTATTTTTTGTTTCTTAAAAATTTTTAAAGTTTATTTATTTATTTTGAGAGAGAGAGAGAGTGAGTGGAGGAGCAGAGAGAAAGAGAGAGAGAGACAGAGATTGAGAGAGGGAGGGAGAGAGAGAATCCCAAGCAGGCTCTGGCTGTCAGTGCAGAGAACTGATACAGGGCTCCATCCCACAATCATGAGATCATGACCTGAGCTGAAATCAAGAGTTGGATGCTCAACCAACTGAGCCACCCAAGTGTGCCCATTTACTTCTATAATGTACATCACGTGGCTTAAAACTCTAGTCTTTATGAAGGAGTCTACTTATTCACATAGTGGTTCCAGTGTAACCAATGTTCAGATCAGAGAGCAGACTGACAAACTTGCTGAAAAGCAGCTTCTAATCTGGAAAGTGAGCAATCACGAAGCCTTCCTTAACCATCTTACTTCAGATGAAGCAAAGTAAAAGCCAATATATGCTTTTAAGATTATATATTGCTAATTAATAATAAGTATAAAATGTATTCTCTAGAAATACCAGACCTATCCCATACAATTTTTGCCATTTTTACTGAATTTTAAATATAAATGGATACAATCAATTTATATATAATAAATATACTTATATATCAATATACAAATTCAGTAAATTATATATTTAAATAGATGTTAACATACACTTGTGAATGCATTATTTAGATTTTCATTGTCGGATCATTTTTAGCTGAGTTATCAAGAGCAAGTTAGCAATGGCAAGAATATTTCTTAGTTCTCAGTGCAAGATCTTAGTGCAAGATGCATCACAGTGGGTCTATTTGATGGCAAGCTTCATAAGGTGTTCCATTATGTGATGTGAGCAGTTGGGTCCTAATCTCAGTGCTGAGCACAATGCATTCAGACAATCTAGGACTCTGAAGTCTAAATCGAGGGGTTGTTTTTCCCTGTGTTGGTATAACATGGGTATGAATTATCAAATACACATTAGATGACTGAGATGACTTCTTAAAGAGAAATAGAGACAATGACAAGAAAGGGAGCATGATAAAAAAATAAAAATTAAATAAGCATTCTGACTGGGAGGTCTTACCAGAATTTAGAGGGGTGTTGGTTAAAAGATAGCAATGAACACATTTAAGAAAATACATGGCAAAGCCTATTTTTAGAAAGGCCTTATCCCTAGTGCTAACAGGCCTTAGAGAACAGGTAAAATTTAGTATAAATCTTTCAACTGGATTTTAGCTGGAGGCATATCCTATCTTCTAAAAATATTCAAACTAATATAGTGGAAACTGGAAAGAGGGGTGATGGGGTGGTTGGTGGAGGTGCTGTAGCCTAAGCCATGAAGCTTATCTGAAGCTTCTTCTCTGAAGACATTGGAATATGGTATGCATAAAACAGTACCATGCTTGAAGTCCAAAGAACTGGAATTTGAATCCTTGTTCCTCTAATTACTTGTAGCGTGACCCTTAACTTTATGTGTCCAGCAAATATTTGCTGAACAGACACATATTGCCAACCGCTGAGAATATATACCTGAAAAGAGCCACAGTTCCTGACTTCCCAGTGAGAGAAACAAACAATTTAATAGTTGCTTTTATTAGAGCATGGCCAGTGCTGTGGCAGAGTCTATTTTAACAGAGCATTTGCTCCAGGAGCGTATCAGTGAGACACTAAAACCAGTCTTGAGGCGGGGTCAGAAAAAGTCATCAGAGGATGGAACAAAATGTACAATCTGAGTGCTGAAGGATGAGCAGGGCTTCACCAAGGAGAGGAGAGAGAGGGAAGAGGGGAGAGAAGAACACGATGTGAAAATCCTCAAGGGAAAAGAAAGCATACATATGTCTTTGGGGAAAGACAAAGCCGTTCAGTAGTCAATTAGTATGCAAGGAATAAAATGATAAGAAATAATGCAGGGGAGATAGGCAGATCCAGGCCAAGTCACACTCAAGATCCTCCAAAACTTTATTCTGAGACTAGTGGGGAATCCTCAGGAGAAAATAGCCCAATAAGAATTGTAATTCTTAAAACCTCACTGGGACTCTACAGGATGGGGTGGAAGGGATGGTGGTGGCAAGAATATCGACAGTGAGATTAATTACAAGGGTGTCGCAGTGATCCAAGAAAGGTATAGATATGATGGTGGCATAACCTAAGATACTGGCTTTGGTGATGGAGGGAACACAGATTTAAGAAACAGGGAAGAGGAATGAATACAACTTGCTTGGATACAAGTTATGGTGAAGAATGGGGGGTCAGAAAGAAGGCCTAGAACTTTAGCTTGGGCATCATGTACTGTGGACTTGGTAGAGACCATTTGAATCTAAAGGACATGGGTTCTAGGTGGGAGTATCACTTTTCACAACCCGCCACAGCAAAATCTGCTATGAAATTACTGTTTGGTGCGTATATTCAGGGAAGCTAATAAAATTATGAGGAAGATTCTAATATTGTTCCAATGAGCCCAAACAAGAATGTTTTATGAGAGGGACAGTTCATTCCAAGAAAATTTTTCATTCCAAAAAAAAAAAAAAAACAAAAAACCCAAAAAACAAAAAAATACCCCAAACAACAAAAAACAAACAACAACAACAACAACAACAAAAAACACTCCACAGATCCTTTCATTCTTCCTGCTGAGTAATGAGCTCTATATATTGGTTTGAATACAACTTTTTATTAGAAGTCTATCTTTGCTTTGATTAAAAAAGGATTGAATACTTGAAGTACTCCCTCTCTAGCTGACTTTGTGGCTTTAGTGTGCAGTACAAATCAAACATCAACCAATGAAATTTCTTTTTCTATTTTAATTTTTTTAATGTTTATTTATAATGGAGAGACAGAGAGAGACAGAGCATGAGCATGGGAGGGGCAGAGAGAGTAGAAGACACAGAATCCGAAGCAGGCAGGCTCCAGGCTCTGAGCTGTCAGCACACAGCCCGATGCGGGGCTCGAATTCACTGACTGCAAGATCATAACCTGAGCCAAAGTCGGACGCCCAACTGAGCCACCCAGGCGCCCTGAGAGTTCTTTAATAAGAAATGTTAACTGAGCCTACAGCATGTAACAAGAATCTTGGGAATTTACAAAGACTCAGTATCTATTTTCAGTGAGCTCCATAAGGGAAGGTAATGAACGTAGTTTTTCTGCGAGTGGACAAGAGGATATTGAACACCCACTCACTGGTAGAAAACATGGCACCTAATTTAAGGCTTTAGAAAAAGTCCCCTCCATGAGAGTTTATCAATTTATCACTATCAGAGTTTTAAATGCTTCTATATATTTTTACAAAAATCCTCTTGGTCTTTTACAGCTTAAAAACCTCTCTTTCCAGCAAGGTCATACATACAGTATAGATAAGGATTCTGCCATACCCTTTCTTTGCTTCTGGACTTACTATCCTAATACTTAGCACAAAGTAGATCTAGTAGAAATCCTACTACTATCTGAGATTGAACTGACCAGAGGCTGATCATGCTATTAGAGTACCAGACATAAGCTTGCCTATCAAATATCAGAGGAGCCAAAGGAAGAAGGTGTTGGAATTGTCAAGGTTTTCTTGATAGGATATAGAGTTTATGGTTACACGAGTCTATTTATAGCTAGTAAGTTTAGCTTGGTGGCTGCAATTTGCATATTTCCACAGCTTGTAGATTATGAAAACCCAAGATTTCTTGGTAAAATTAGAATGAATGAAGAAATGAATGAAGAAATAAGAGTTGCAACCTCATGCCGTTTGCGGATAGGTGGAGGTTTCACACTTGCCAAGACAATTAAGTTGCCATAGTCTGGTTTACATGAATTAACAGGAAAGTCTGATTCCAGTACAATCTTGTGGTTCAGTGGATCTGACCTAGCATGTAAAAGCATTGCAGGCCACCTCTGGAGCACAGACCACTTACAAGGAACATTATCTGTTAAATGGAACAAGAAGCTGAATTATCTACCAGATAATCTGAAATACACTCATACATTTATTCATTGATCTTCCTATATTACTTCAATTAAGCCTATGAGCAAAGTATTCTGATCAACTAGGGTTTTTACTGTTCTTCTAATGTGTGTATATATATTTATATATTCTACATACTTTTTTCTATTAATTATGATTAAATAATATCTTGGCATATTTACAACCCTTCAGGTATCAGATTCCAATTAACTAATTATTTACGTAGCCTTCAGATTTAAGTGCTCTGAAATCTAATAATAAGCATGGTGGAAAAAAATAAACCCTAGAAAATGCTAGCATCCCATTGTACTTATGAGTGACAATAGGCTAATTGTGGGAAGAAAGAAGTCACATATTTTTGACTAAAAGTCTAAAAGTCAGACATAAAACTTCAACATAAAGCAAATAATTGAGATAGCTATTCTTCCAGAAGATCCCTGCCTCCGTTATCTGGATATCCTGGGTAACAACATTTCAAGGCTTTGAATGACCTGAACAATTGTCATAATAGTATACTTTATTATGATAACAAAGACATAAGTCAAGAAGGAGTGTTTCCTATTTTTTGACTCTTCTTTCTCATTTCTTTCCAACCCAAAGGGGGCTGAGATCGAGATAAAAGGAGGCATCTTACAAAATCATATGAACACCAGCTGTTGCATATAGGTCTAGCACTCCATTTCATTTTAGACTATATTAAAAAAAAGAATTATTGTTTTGCCATTAAAAAACTTAGTTGAAGTATGCCATAAGTTTTGGCTTTAGGGCCAATAACCATGTGAAAACCCATTGAGTTCTTTATCCTCTAAGCTCTAAGATGCTTTAGAGAGGTGTCTATAAAATAAATTATGTGTATTTTACATAACTCAGGCAAGCTCTCACTTTGCCATACTCTGACTGATAACATTTTCCTTCTTTCATATTCACATTTCTTAAGAAATGAGTCAGTGAATACTCAGCTGCCATGTCCAGCACTTGAAACCAAATCCTTCTCATTTGAACAGAAGTAAGGCATCCAGAGTGACTGGTTTTATGAGTTTCACCTCTGTGATGAATTATTCCCAGATGCCAAAATGGATAAATTGCCTTTCTTTCCTTTGAAATACCTGTGTGAGCAGGTGGATTTCAACCAGATGGCTTCAAGCACCACATATTCTGCCATTGTTCTGGACATAGTTAAAAGGTGGATAAAGACCTTTCTGCTGCTAATGGCATACTCATCACACTTCATCTGATAAAATGTTTACTAAGTATAGACTATGTGCAAGAACTATACTAAGGCACCAGCTTTTCATTTACGAAGTTGGCCTTTATTCAGATATATTTTTGAAACATTTACCTGGGATGGGTATTAAGCAAAGCAAGGAGAATTTATGACCCAGGTAAATGCAACATCATCAAAATTGGCAATAGCTCTTAAATATACAAGCTGCTATAATTCTTAGGATTGGAGTCCAGAGGAAACTGCTATGAGCAGAAATAGCAGTTGTCTTAGTTTGGGTGCCATTAGGAGCAGAACCTTAGACTAGGATATGAGTTCAAATGTTTTATTTGGGAGGTGAACCCAAGAAGTATGGAGACAGCAGTGTAGTGATACATGGGAGGGAAGGCAATCAATTAAGAGTAAGTTATCAAACTAGCTACCACAATGGACTACTGGAGCTTAAAACTCCAAGGAAAGTCTGAAAAGTTGTAGGAAATGAAAGGTAAATTTGTGGCACCCAAAAGGAGAGGGGCTGGAGAATCATTGGTTGAGGGCAAGGTTCCCCGGGGAGAGTTCTTCTACTGGTAGAGATTTCCACTGTTATAGAAACGAGCCCTCAGGCACAGAGTTGTAGAGACTGGCAGTTGGAAAGTAGTTGGAACACAATGAATGTTAAGGTCTGAGGAATGTGAAAAGGGCACAGGCAGTGTCTCCTGCAGCGGCATGACTTTACACTTTTCTACTTTTCCATCTCTGTCTTTCTCATCTAACTTAACTAAGGGTATCAGGGCACAGAGATTGACTTGGCTCTTTCTTAGTTCTTTCTCCCTTGAGGAAATTCTTTCATACTTACTTGACAATATCAGTTTAAAATATATTTCCACAAACAACCTGAATATGAAAAGACAAAGACTTGTAAGAAAAGCAGAGTATGTAAACTAAACTGTTTTATATGATTGTGAAAGTCGTGGGCTAATTAATTTCTTCCCTACGTGCACATGTATCACATTGGTATTTCCAAAACATATCTGAAACTCAGGATGTTTTATTTTTCAAGGTTTGGGAATATATTCAATTCTATTCAGTTGGCATCTGACAAGGAACAAAATTTCCTTCAGTCCATGACTCCCTATGTCAAGGGTTTCCCATAGGAAATTAATTGACTTATAAACTCACTGTGACTCTATAGGATTGTCTTACTTAGCCTTTTATATGAGCATTCATCATTTCAGATCAGGGAGATTAAGAAGTAGCAAATCTTGTAAGCAACAGGTTGTCAGATGAGGTAAGGGTTACAACCAAAGTTTTAGAAATGTTGAATGGCTTTCAGTTATTGACATAATTCAAGTTGGGTTTCTGAAAATTTGCTTCAGTTTGTGCTTTTCTCTAGGTACATGGTAGTGATTAAGGAAATATGTTCACACAGAAATAAAGGCATAGAAAATTAATGAAATACATAGAGAAAATATAGCCTCTACAATGAATGAAAAATAAAATCAACCATATAAAATCTGAGGAGAAGGTTTTGATATACTTCTTGGGGACCTGAACCTATTAGTTCATATTCCAGTGGAGAGAGTATCAAGCATCATTATTATTAATACATCATTTCTCCATTTTATTCACATTTCTCTGTCATAATAATCAGAACCAAATTCCAAGGTTCTTTGTTTCAGCCTTTTGTAAACCATGCCACTCCAAGAGATAATTTATGGAAAATGTGCAATCAAGACATCATTTGGCCTTCTGACACTGGAGAGACAAAAGCAAGGCAAGCAAATTACTTATCCCAATACTAGAATTCTGATCTCCAACACTTGGTTTCTACGTAGAGAGTCACTTGAAGAGTAATCTTTGAATAACTTGCTGAAATAATACCTAATGAAGACCAATGTCTGGAAAATGGGCAGCTATTTCAGAATTGAGGATTCCTGCAAGGATGCAGCCTTTTCAGGTGAGCTCCTTGGGTTATTTAAAAAATGAAGAATGCCAGGAATTTATTTAATTTCTCTTTTCTATTCCAACTCAGTAGAAAAAAAATACATATAAACACTCTCTCCACACCTCTGAAAGGACTTTCCTGAGTCTTCTTTATTGTCAAGGTGGTATTTTTCCACAGTTGAAAGGCTTTGGAGCATGTCGATTTATTGTGTGTGTCCATCCTCCATATTAATTCAAAGTAACTATTACAGAGGATCAATGGAGCATGAGTTATTCTTGCACTTTGTGCGATGTCTCAGAATAATCTCGACAGCCCCAAATATCAGTTCAGATAATGGCCTATAGAATAATATGAGAAAGGACTCAATTTAACTCAACAGACATTTGCTGGGAGCCTACCTTGTACACAGCACTATATCAGATGTGACGGAGAATTCAAGAGATGGGAGACAGCCTCGGACTTTGTTCAGTTTATAGTCTCATGAGGAGCTTAAACACTGAGATGGGGTAAGTAGACTGACACACAAAGTATGCCTCACATTGCAGAATTTACAGACATTTGGGTGCATAATAAGTACAAATCAATCTTCTCAGATAGTCACTTATTTTGAATTGGTGGGCTCTTTCACATCCAGTCCCTACCTACCTGTCTTCACATTTCAACAGTGTCCCATTTCTTGCTGCAACTTAACAGGACTTTTTATAGTTCTCTGAGCATGGCACCCTCTTTCTGGGCACTGGATCCTTGATCATCTGCCCCAAATGTAAAGCTCTTTGCTAACCGACAGGCCAATTCCCGCTGACAACTTCCTGTGCCAGTGAAGATGATTTATACCCTATATATTCTTTTTCTTTAACATCCTGATCTGGATTAGGTATCACTTTTATTCCCTCCCCTAGCACCCTGAATTCCTTCTGCCTTGACACAAACTATCATATTCCATGCATCCAGCCAGCCAGCCAGCCAGCCAGGCAGCCTTTAATTATTGAGGACCACTTATGTGCCTGAGAAAAAATGATCAACTAAAAGACATAAGGCTTGTGCTCTAAATTCCAGTGAGAAGAGATAGACAAAAGACAACTAAATAAATTTAAGGTAAAAGATAATTTTAGAGAGTTGTTAGCACTCTAAAGAACATTAAATAGGGAAATTCAGATACAATGCTACTGTAAGGAGTGCAGGAGAGCTATTTAAGATAGGGTGATCAGGGGAGTCAACCCAGAGTTGCCCACAGGGTTGCCCTCACTTTTTTCCCTATTATTCTTAAGCTTTAAGAAAGAGTTCCAGGGGCGCCTGGGTGGCTCAGTCGGTTAAGCGTCCGACTTCGGCTCAGGTCATGATCTCACAGTCCGTGAGTTCGAGCCCCGCATCAGGCTCTGTGCGGACAGCTCAGAGCCTGGAGCCTGTTTCAGATTCTGTGTCTCCCTCTCTCTCTGCCCCTCCCCTATTCATGCTCTGTCTCTCTCTGTCTCAAAAATAAATAAACGTTAAAAAAAAATTAAAAAAAAAAAGAGTTCCAGGTGGAGGGGTGACAAAGGTGAAGACTCTGAGGCAGTAACAAGTTGAAGAGTGGAGGGCGAAGGGGAAGAGATGTGTGGTTAGTTGGAGAAGTGAGCTCATGCAAGGTCTTGTGGGCCCTGGTGAGATTCTGTTTCCAAGTGCACTGGAAATCCACTCTGGGATTTTGTAGTCATGGCAGTGGGAGGGGTAGAAAAATAAATGATATGAAAAAAATCACTGTGGCTGCCGCATAGAAGATGGTTGCTATATAGAAAAAAGGTGGGTTAATCTGGATGAGAGTAATGACATTTATTGGTTTAACGATATGTATCTCTTCACTATACTATATTTTTCTTGGGAGTGGAGGATGTATGGTGCATATGTCTTTATATCTCTATGGTTTAGTATAATGGTTTATATATTTTAAGAGCTCCCAACTTAAGGAAAATGGCTACTTCTAGATGGAGTTGGCAATAACATCATGTCAACATGCCTTATCCCTTCTTTTCCTCTCTCTGCCAAGTCATTGTTCAATGAATCTGTTCTCACCAACTAATTCCTCTACTGAAGCCAATGCTTTAACTTAAGGATATTGAAATATGAGCCTCCTAATTGATAAAATACACGCTATTATTATATATTATATACACTATCATACAGTATTGAAATGTTGCAAAAATGTTCTTATTAATTAGTATTATTCACCTATATTTCTTAACATTTATCATTTAAATCAGACATTTGGAGAGTTGATCAAATAATAATTCTGCTTTTTTTCAAAATGTATTTATATTAATGAAACAAAATTTAATGGATAAGACTAATACAAATAACAATAATATTTTCATAAATAAAATATGAATTAAAGTGAAATATGCTATATTTTATGTTTGTGAAAAATGAATATTTAAAATTTTTTTTGACGTTTATTTATTTTTGAGACAGAGAGAGACAGAGCATGAATGGGGGAGGGTCAGAGAGAGGGAGACACAGAATCTGAAACAGGCTTCAGGCTCTGAGCTGTCAGCACAGAGCCCGACGTGGGGCTCGAACTCACGGACCACGAAATCATGACCTGAGCCGAAGTCGGCTGCTTAACTGACTGAGCCACCCAGGCGTCCCCCCAAAATGAATATTTTAATCATTTTGTGTATATGCATAAAGCTAAAAATATTTGTAGAACTATTTAATTGATGAAATGCCATTCCCAAGTAGTTGGCTTCCTTAATTATATGGGTTTATTGGCATCATTTTCCATCAGATTCATCGGTATGATGCTATTGAGTGAATTAAAGGGATGAATATATGAATTATTAGTAAAAGCTCACTTTCTTTATTTTCTGAAGTAGTAATGGGAGCAAAAAATGAGTCCATGCACTTAAGTTCTTTATTTCCAGAGCTGTCCAATAGAAATACTATGTTAGCATATGTAATTTAAAAAGTAAATTTAACATATGTAATTTAAAAAGTAAAGATGAGACTTGTAAAATAAAATTAATTTTATATTTTAATTCAGTATATCCAAATATTATCATTTGAACCTATAATTAATATAAAAAGTTACCAAGGAACTAATTTACATTCTTTTCTTTGTACTAAATCTTTGAAATCCACTGTGTGTTTTATTACCTATCTCAGTTTGGACTCACCACATTTCCATTGTTCAAGAGACACATGGGTCAGACAATGCAGCCTGATATCTTCATTTTGCGTTTTACATTGGAGAGGTATATAGTATGTGTGTGTGTGTGTCTGTGTGTGTATAAAAGTAGGAAGCAGATGACCCAGAATGAATTCAGAAGATAATTCTTCTTTCTAAACTCTCAGGATGGTCCACATGATGATCTATTGTCTTATTTCTCTTCAATCATCAAAATCATGGCCTAATGAAGACCCTGCTTCGGTCATTATGATTCTCAAGCTAACTTCATCTAGCTTTTCACACTGCTTTAATAACTCAAATGGATGCATATTACAATAATAATAATAATACCTTAGCGAATTAAACTAAATGGCAATTTGTAGATGCTATGTATGTCTGATTTGATACAATGTCTCATTTCATCTGATTTCTCTATGATTCCTGGGACCCTAGTCCTCTACCTGGAAGGTTACTGGGGGTTACTAGTGTTACCAGCTGTTCTGGGAATAAGTGCACAGGTCTGTATGGAAAACCACTGGTGTATTCTTTCCTTAAGTAAAGGACAAATAAATGCCATTGTGTCCTTCAGCTGGAGGTCAGTCATTTACTTGAGGTCAATGGGTAAATACATCTTTGGCTTATTTCTAGAATGGAGAAGAATAGCTCAAACCTAGGAAATTGTTGTGTTTTTTTTTTTTTTTGGTGTTTTGACAGATTTTTCTAGGTGACTCCATTCTGTTAAAAATTCCTTTTCTGCAATGGGAGAATTAACCTTATGAGATTTTTCTTTCCCTGGCTCATTCAAATAATAATACATTATCCTTAGCAGTTTAGCAGTTTTCAAATGGTGCAAAAATTATGTCACTTTAAGACTATGCCTTTTCCTCCACACTAGATAGATATTTTATCAATAAGCTAAAAAGTCAAATTAAAACAGCAAAAGACACTAATGATTGTCTGGTGAAAAGTTTCATTTAGAGCTCAGAAGATCTCTATTCTTTGAAAAAGAATATAAAGTCCAGCTGTGAAATGATTCCTCTGTTGTCAACATTTAAGACTACTCCGGTTTCTTCTTAGCAATAAATAAATAAATAAATAAATCATAGACACATAACAAACATAAATTCTGGGAAGCTGTGATAGTCAGGGGAGCTGTGTGTAAAGAGCATTCTGTTAGTTTACAGACACTTGAAAGGTGTTAAGTGGCTTGAAAAGCTGTGCAAAGTGAGAGCTGGTGAACATGTAGTTCACTTCTGCTAACCAGCAGGGAATATTTCAGTATCTTCACTGAACAGGTGTAAATGAGGCCACCACTGGCTGTGACCTTGAGAGAGGGCCACCAGTTGTTAAGCAGGTCCTGGCTTTGGCATATTAAAAATGTAGCTCTGATCACCCATCAGAAGGTCTGTTGAGAAGAAAAGCCTATCTTTTTACTCACAAAGAGGAAAAAAAAAAAAACACAGGAATTTCAGTGCAGGAAAAGAGAGATAAGACATTCTATAGGTATTAGAGGGCTAGAGAAAAAATCCATAAACCTCTGTGAAACACTGACTCTATCTTCGAAGGTTTCACAAGGGCCATTCTTTGGGAGAAATAAGTTCCATTTTGATGAGCTATGTATGGATGTTTTATTACTCTGCAAGTAAAGGCTACAAATTAGTCATAGATCAAAACTCATACTGCCATGCTCCCAGTTCTCCAAGAGGGTTATTTTTGCTTCCACCATCTTTTTTACTTCTCCATTACCAAGTCCATCAACACTAATCCCCACTGATTCTCCTTCACATGTCTGAGCTAAGTTCCTTATTTTCATTTTAACATCTTCCCCACAAGCCCAAACTCTTTGCCTGCCACCCCCACCACATAACTACCATAAGAGTGGTAAAACTTGATTCTCTAAGCTCCAGGCTCTTCCCCAGCCACCCTTAGTGCAAAGCTTATACACACAGAAAGTAGGATCACTTTCTTTAAACAACATACCTATTTCTTGTTCAATGGCCTGCGGTTAATTCTATATTGTTGTTTTATCTGTGTAATTATTGGGCTTGTCAGATCCTCATGGCTGCAACTATCCCACACCATGCTTTTGTGGGGATGGGTCTTAATCTATCTTAAATTGAGTTTCCCAGATACAGACCCCAGAGATAGAAATTAAAGTTTAAAGAATTTATTTGGGAAGTGATCATCTTCCCAGTAGGAAAGTTGGAAAGTAAGGAAGGGAAGGGAGTCAGAAAGGACACAAGGTAGAGCAGGTAACCGCTGTGGGCAACTGGGGCCCCACTTTGCTGGGGAGCTCTAGTACACAGTGTACAATGGCTTGAGGTTTACCCCACCTGTAGTTGAGGGAACTAGAGCATGTGTGAACCAACACCATTGACTTTTGGTGGAGAGCCACTCAAAGGGTGACTTCTCA
Source organism: Lynx rufus (assembly GCF_022079265.1). Taxonomy (NCBI): domain Eukaryota; kingdom Metazoa; phylum Chordata; class Mammalia; order Carnivora; family Felidae; genus Lynx; species Lynx rufus. Next base: position 41,333,908 of record NW_025814896.1, on the reverse strand, counting down.
AATTAACATTTGTTAAGCAGAGCCCTGGTGTTGGATGGTGAGCCCTGGTTCAACAGAAGACCCCATGGTAATTGAAATAGGTTTGTAACTCACAGGTCCTGGGGAAGCACAGGGCATGCATGGGAAGGTCAAGGCAGGATGCAGGCAGAGAGACTGTAGCAGGATCTAGGGTACATGCCCCTGTTAGGGTCAGTAGGTGACATGCTTTGGGATTCTAGGGTGAATGATGGGTTAACAAAAGGAGAGGGGTTTTCACAGGGGTCTTATTTAAGGCGTACACAAGGGAGGGGGAGGTGCTCACAGGGGCTGCTAGGAAGGTCACATAAGGAGTTCACATTTGCTTCTGACTATGCAGGCTGTTATCTGAGGCATGAGCTCATGGAAGGTCCAATGGAAGTTCAAGGCCCCTGTAAGCCACTTGGCCACACAAAATAGATGCTGATGCAACAATATCACAGAGTAGTTTAGCTAAACCCCCTACCCAGTGGGGTATTAAATCCACAGCTCTACCTGCCTGCCCCACACATGGGCTGAATGGACTGTAATAATGAGAGGAGGCCCTTGGGCAAATAGTCACAGGTATTTATAGTTAGAAGCCACCCGATTGGCATTCATGTAATTTATGAGTGCCAAGAAAATGTGGGTAAGCACTCATATCTTTCTCCAGGCAGATGCAGTCTATGACACGTATGCATAACTGAGAGAGCTCTACTATTCTCATCTGTATGCCTTTATGCAGTTCTGAGAAATGGTGTGCAGTGGCTCTGAGGGATCTCCTTAACTAGACTACTACCATCAATACAATTTTAGTTAAGCTCTTCTCTCTAGCTAATCCAACATGTTTAATTTCCAAATCACAGTTTTATCATTACGTTCTCACAAAGGAGGTATTCTACCAATGTTCTTTCTGATATTTCCCCCATAGAATGGCTTCTCATACTCTGATCAAAACTCACTTCCTTCATAATTAATTCAACCTACCCATTGGACACCACCTCAACACAGGTACAATATTCATTTTGGTTGTTTTACTATGATTTAGTAATTTAATCTTGGCATACTCTGTAAAGAACACTAATTTGGGAAGAACATCAACCTTGAAAGGAAGTGAATGAGTTCTAGTCCAGCCTCACTACTTTGTTATGGCAAGTTGTATAAGGGCAAGAACTTTAATCTTTGTAGCTTTGGCTTCTTCCTCTGTGAAATGGACAAATTTCTGAAATTGGGACAGCTCATCGAATATTGGCCTGAGCCTCAAAGTGGGTCCATCAACCTAGCATCTTAGCAACGATTACAGTTGCTGGATCAAAAAGGAAAGCTTCTCTAGTGTTAACATGGGCTTCACATAGTCAACATCACTGTGGAAAATTGCTTAGATAAGGTAGTGTGCATATACACTATTTTCTTTACATTGCTTATTACAACCTCCTTCTATGAATACCTACATCCATTTCTGATTTCCCAAATTGTTCCCCTTTCAGTCTCTGGAGGTGTTGGGGTGCAATATGGAGCCTTTTAAAAGACACTCACCCACCGATTCAGTGCCCTTCAGAGGGCTCAAAGTACCCTTTTTGTATTTACAGGTTGAGAAATGTCTCTCAGTAGATCTCCCAGCCTCTTATGACCACAGAGCATGAGAATAGAAATGCTAATGTGGCATTATGAGTGAGAGGTAAGGACTATACAGCCTTTTGTGGACAGGGGGCCTTTGGGGTGATTGAAATGTGTGCATACAGTACAGCGAATGCCATGAGCGGATGTTCCCACAGACAGCACTCAGAAATAGCCCAGGCACTGGTGGGCCTTTTATCTATGTCCAGTTTTGAAAGACAACTTGACATTCTTATAATGACATGCAAATGTATTCCCCTATATCATGCCAGTGATTACTCAGATTCCCAAGACAATCCATACAAATCTTAATAAATTGAGACTACAAATTAAGCAATTTAGAGAAGAATGGTCTTTCACTGAGGGAGAAGACATGGTTTGTGTTCTTCAAATTGCAAAAGAAAGTGTTTAAATTATTCTCAGTTAGCATTTGCCCTAGACAAATGTGGGCAACAGTGGCATTCTTGTTGTTCTCAGCTCTACTGTGTCCCACCCTCCTACTCCCCTCCCCTCAAAGTGTGACTCATTCTGATGCCCAAATCAAATGCCATCATCTCTATGAAGCCTTTCTTGATTCTTGCACCCCACCCCAGGCACAACTCATTACTGATTTTGTCTGAACTCCTTTATTCAGATCTCTGTAGTGACATAAATACAACTTGAGTTGTAAGTTCTAGTCAACTGTGTCTGTGACTCTTTACTCCAATCTCTTGCCCCAAATATGAGCTCTTATAAGCTCTAAAAGAGGACAGATGGTGTTGTATAACTCATCATGATGACCACCCCCATCCCCACCTGCCCCTGATACACACATACTTTGGCTTAGATTGGTGCCAGGTATAGCTAGGTGAGTTATAATCGTGCAACTCCCTGGGGGTACCATTTACATCAAAATCTGTATGAAAAGCAACTTCTAGAATTGTACTGCATGGAAATCTTTTTTTTTTAGTACCTACCTAGCTTACAAGCGATGTTCATTAAATGCTTGTTAAGTTAAATAATAGTTGGGGCTGGGTTTGAAAGAGGAAGATAATTCATTTGACTTTCATATGTACTAGCCATAGGGTTCAGTTCTTTTCAATGGCATATCAGTCTGTCTGATTATAGCTAATCAGGTGTTAGTGGCATATGGTTTAAGAGAAATAGTGTTCTCTGTTATAGATGCCATTAAAAGAGAGAGAGAGAGAGAGAGAGAGAGAGAGAGAGAGAGAATTCTAAAGCTTCAGTTGATGCAAACTGCCTGTTTAACTTGAGGCCATAAGGAGATGGTGACAGACAAGCTTTACATCCTCTGCTTGTAATCAATTTGTTCCTGACAGTGATTTCCAGTATTAACCTTGTTCTATCAAACCCCTGGAGTGTGGTGCTGGGAAGACAAGAGCATGCTCAGCGGAAGCTGAGATCAGCCAGAATAGCTAATGAACCACCAGATTTGATCTTTAGGGGAAAGGGAAAAAAAATGGCCTTGGTATGGAAAACAAAACACAAGAATCCATTCTCTTAGTAACCCAACCATGGCTTACTTTGCTGCTGCTACGGTCTAGTGCAATGCCTGTTTGCTCAGGTTTTCTGCCCCAACAGAAGGTATAAGGGTTGGCAAGGCAGGGATTCAAATTTTTAGCTGTTTTTTTTTTTTATTCCCATATGGTATATAACGTTCCTAAGAGAGACTATACAATGGATATCAGTGGGGAAAAAAAAAGCTAAACTAAACAAAAATAATACCAAGAGAAGGTTATAGAAATATGATCTATTAAAAGATAAAAGTGGAAACAGGATAGAATTGGACAATCCATTCTCTTCTGCTGTTGTTAATGTTTGAAAGGTTCATAAAATTCTGAACTACAAGAAGCAATGCAATCATAAAGATGTATCAACAGAAACACAAGAAGGCAAATGCTACACCACAAGGCTTCCTCAGAGATCTGCCATCTTACCTGTCACCTTACACAGTGTCCTATTCAGTAATTGCACATTGTACATTTGTCATCCTACTTTACAGAACATAACAATGGTTCTTTTGTGCTTTTATTACCTTACATATAAATCTGGCGTTAAATTTGGTATTATGAAAAGGATGTCAGTCTTGGTGCTCTTAAAATATTTTGGCTTCATGACATGCCATCTAAGCTAATTTAATTTCAGAGTTCAAAGTGGTGCCTAAGGATGTATCTAGGCGGGTCCAAAGGTGGGAGAGATTTAATATCCCACTAAGTCCATTCCTAAAGAAATGAATAACAAAACAAAATGTGTAAGTTTAAGAAGCAGTGAATGTCTTTTTTGGGTGGATTTAAAAAAATTGATTATTGTTTTTTTCAATATGATAGAGTATAAAGAAAAAAATTAAAATGTCCCAGAATCTCCCTACTTAGATTGCCACTTTTGATCTTCAAAGAAGAAAAAAGAGGAACACATACACAATTTTTTAAAAAAATCAAATGAACAGGAAGGTTTCAAGTTGAGAAGCCTAGTTCTTGTACATCCATGGCTCCCTACCATATAGTTCACTCTACATTCTGTGTTAGTGGGGTATCGCGCCACTGCATTGAAAGCTCTGGTGGGTGGGGCCCGGTGGGGCCTAGTGGGGCCCGGTGGGGCCCAGTGATCTGGGTTTTTTTTAATTTTTTTTTTTCAACGTTTATTTATTTTTGGGACAGAGAGAGACAGAGCATGAACGGGGGAGGGGCAGAGAGAGAAGGAGACACAGAATCGGAAACAGGCTCCAGGCTCTGAGCCATCAGCCCAGAGCCTGACGCGGGACTCGAACTCACAGACCGCGAGATCGTGACCTGGCTGAAGTCGGACGCTTAACCGACTGCGCCACCCAGGCGCCCCAATCTGGGTTTTTTTAAAAAGCCCTCCAGGTGATTCAGATGCACACTGAAATTTGAGAACCGTTCTTCCACACAAAAGCAATTAGAGATAAATTTCTAATGTCTTTCCAGTTATATTTTAATCACATACACATTTTTTTTATAAAAGTAACTATATTATACACACAGTGCGATCATTGCTTTAATTTTTAAAATTACATTATTTATCTCGTGGCTCTTTCCATATTTGCACCTAGAGATCCACTTCATGTTTTCCAAAAATAATACAGCCTTTCACTGGATATGCCATCTGCCTCAACAGTTCAACCGGTTTCTTTACGTGATCATTTCTGGTATTTACAGTCCGGTTTGTTAGTTTTTCCATAATCATTCTTACTGGTACAGCTTGGAAAACATGTGCAACTATGTTCGTGAATAAATTCCTAATAGGGGTGATTCAAAATCATAAATTTAGCTGCAATTCATGATCATAAGGAAATGTATCTTTTATATTTTGATATATAGGACCTAAATGTCTGAAAAAGTGGTTGCACCAAGCAACAGTTTACCACCAGAGCCTACTTTTGTTGACCTGCTCTGACACTCGATATTATCAAACTTATGTGAGCTGTTATCAATCTGATTGATTAAACATGGCATCTCATTATTGTTGATTTGTATTTCTCTAACTATGAAGATGAAGATAGTTATTTTATATATTTTTTAGACTATATTTCTTTTTCAGTAAATTGTCCATTTTCTCTTGGTTAAGCACATTTTGTTCTTATTGATTTGCATGAATTTTCTAAACTAAGAAAACTAGTCTTGGCCTATCACGTGTTTCTAACTGTATTTCTTATTAGTTCAAATATATTTTTTTAGTTGGTCATAACTTTACAGATGTGTTATGTTTTCCTTTTCGTACTCTCTGTATTGTGTCCTTCCTGGAAAGACCTTCTTCCAATTCCAAAATTCTTCACAAATTCACATAGGATTTCCTTTAAACTGTCATAGTTTGGTTTTTATTTCCATACTTTGTTTTGGTAAAAGAAATGAGACTGGGGTCCAGTTTTTATTTTTTCATATATCTAGTCTCTTGTCTCAGTATCATTCAGTGAATAAGCTCGCTTTTCCCAATGGTTTGAATGTTACCATTACCTCTGATCTGGAGAATCTGGAGACATTCTCCTATAAACTGTTAACTCTCTATTTTTAAGCTGCTTTAGTTAGGACAGCTTCATTTGCAGTTTTAAATACTAGCTAGGGCTACTTCTTTTTAATTTTTTTTACATTTATATTGAGAAAGAGAATGCGTGCACAAGAGCAGGGGGAAGGAAAAGAGATGGAAAGAGAGAATACCAAGCAGGCTGTCAGTGCAGGGCCCTATGCCGGGCTTGATCTCAGCAACCATGAGATCATGATCTGAGCTGAAATCAAGAGTTGGACACTTAACCGACTAAGCCACCCAGATGTGCCTAGCTAGGACTACTTCCACCTTTTTTATTCTTCTTTTTGAAAAGTATCAAGGCATTTTCCATTCATTTATTTTTTCATGGTGAACTTTGTGTCATTTTGTCCAGTATAAAAATAAATTTGGATGAAATTACACACTGGATGTATATAGTTTCATAAATGGAGTTTGTTGAGGCACAATATTGTGGTTTCCTATAAAAGAGAACAATCATCTCTAATCTTATTAATGTTTTCTTTTATGTAACATTGGAGCTTCAAATTTTCTTCATGTAGGTCCTTCACATTTCTGGTTAGCTTCAATACTACATATTGTACCTTTTGGTTGCTATTATAAATGGTTTTTTCCTCCCACTGTATTTTCTAATTGCTTATTGGTTGTATACAAAATACTAATTTTTAGATAATTCTCTGTATATCTGCAATATGCCTGATTCCTTTGATATAAGCAATGAATTCTTAAAAATTACACATGTAAAAAAATGCTTACACATCTAAATATGTGTTATCCACCGAAAGGAGACATAAGCTTGGTTGAAAACATATTGTTTCTTTCAAATTGTCCCCAAGAGACAATGTCTGATTTACTTCACAGTGGCACATGATTTTTCAACACAGATTGATGTGCTCTTGCTTGGTCAAGCAGTATATGAGCTAAGCTTTGTTTAGAGAAATGTAACCACTTTCTTAAGTGGTTATCCTACAAAAATAAACAGAGAAGAATCTGTCGCCATTTAGAAGAGTCCCCAAGATGGAATGCTAATTCTAAAGAAATTTTCAAATATGAAGTTCCAGAAATGCCTTGGCCAATAGAAAGACCATTAAGGTCCCAGTGAAGAATTTTGCAGAACAACAGCTGAATACATCTATTGACATCAAAAGAACACTGACAAGAAATACTTTTTTAAATTAAAAATAAAAAGAATAGCACAATTGAGTAGTAAGTCTAAGAACTTCAAAAAATAAAGCAAAATAAAAGCAAAAGAGGGAGAACACAAATATACAATATTAAAAATATGAGTGGGGCAATAACAGGGAGGAAATGAAATTAATGACATTTTATAAAACTCGGGCAAATAAAAATATCTATTTTGTAGGTATAGATAAACTGAACAAATCCAAAGCTAATGATTTTATTCCTTGTGACTTTTATATATTAGCTAATTATTTCATAAAGTTTTCAGTTGATTCTTTTGGATTTACTAGGGATACAATTACATAAGCAGCAACTAATAATTTTTGTCTCATCCGTATCAGTATTTACAACTTTACTTATCATTTATCATGTCAAAATACAGGTACTACTTCTAGGACAACATTACTAGTGCAAATAGCAAACATCACTATCTTATTCTTGATATGAAAATAAAATTTTTAATGCTTTACCATTAAATTTAATGCTGAATATTTGAAAAAAATGTATTTTTGTAAAGGATATAATATTATTGAATGGGTCAATATTCTGTTTGCTAATATTTAATATTTTTGCCCCAACATTAACAAATTTGTATTAAGTAACATTGTAATAAGTAAGACTATCGTATTTTGTCATCTCTATCAGATTTCTATTTAAATCTATTTTGGCATTAAGTTTTGTATTACTGCACAAAGAATTTGGAAGCTTGCATTCTTTGTGTTTGGAAACTTTAATTTGTAAATTAGCTCTATTTTGAAAATTTAGAAGAATTCTTCAAAAAATCATTTGAATCTGGAAATTTCTTTTTGCTACAGCTTTTTACTAATTTTCTAAATAAAGAAAATTTCATCTTGGATTTTTATCTCTTCCATGGGGCCATTTTTGTTTACTTTTAGGCTCCTAAAATTTTGGGAATTTTGAAAGGCATTCTACAGAAATTTCTAATATGACTATTTCCTTTATGTCATTTTAATGTCCTTTATGTATATTTATGTTTTAGTCCTTCCTTATGCTGTGTTAAAAAAAAAAAGTACTTAGAGTACTTAATCAATTTGAAAATACATTTCCCTGTTCTAATCCATTATTTTCATTAAAAAATTTTTTTAATGTTTATTTATTTTTGAGAGAGAGAGAGAGAGGCAGAGTGCAAGCCTTGGAGGGGCAGAGAGAGAGGGAGAGACAGAATCTGAAGCAGGCTCTAGGCTCTGAGCTGTCAGCACAGAGCCTGACATGGGGCTTGAACCTGTGAACCGGGAGATCATGACCCGAGCCGAAGTTGGATGCTTAACCGACTGAGCCACCCAGGCGCCCCGCCATTATTTTCATTTTTATCTTTGGTGTCTTCTTTTCATTCTGCAGATTTTTTTCAGTTATTCTATATCCAAATTCTTTCTTAGATGCCTAATAGTATTTTATGGCCCAGGATACTTCTGAAACTTCATTTTGGGAACTCTTTAGGATCTGAATTACATTCTTTTGAACTATCTGGTGACAGAACTTTCTCCTTTGTTTCATGCTGTAAAGTCAGAAAAGTGGCTGAATATTATTTTAAACAATGCTTGCCTGATATGGTGGTTGACCAGCTTGGTCATAAGATTTTATGTCAAAAACCATGTGCTTCAGTGATTAAATGAGGCATTGTTTCTTGCAGGTCACACACTGACTCTGAAGGCAATCCAAAAAATAGTTCAAAACATGTTTTCACCAAAGGCTATTCTTTAGAGGCGAACACTCCTTTGGATGTGTAAGCACTTCTTTTTTCGTCATTTTAAGGGCTCATTACCATGTAGTAAGATGCAGGCTCGCTGTGGTTCAAAATCAAAAAGGCAGATAAACCAAGAATGAAAAGTGAGGACTCAGCAAGGCTGAGAACTCTGTGGTTGTCCTGGGCTGCTCTTTTTCATTCAACCTAAAATGCAAAGTCGTTCCTTTCAAGGGGAGAAGTAGCCGCATTTATTTATAGCTAGTAGACAAATACACAAAGCAAAAATCTGTTTTTCTACATGAAGAATAAAGCACAAGCCAGGATAAATACTTCAAAACAGAGTGTGCTTTTGTGAAAGGTAACGAAGAGAAAAACTACAAAAAAAAAAAAAAAAGACATCGGTAAACATGAAGTTTTATGTATCTTTTAGCCGATGCTAGGGTTCTGAACACCCGCATAATACCCTTACATATTACAGTTCTGTCATTTAATTTGAATAGTTAATGTCATTTATGAAGAAAGCAGTCACACTTCCTGGATAATTACTGCATGTCTATTAAAATGAATCATGTCTCCCTTTAAAATGTGCATTTATTCCATTCTCATTCTGTTAATGCATATCTTTTCCTTCATTATATCTGCTAAAATGTCAACCCTGCTATGTTGGAGAAATCAATAATTAAATAGCTTTACAGTAATTACCTCCCAGCAGCACATTTTTCTACCTTAACAACACAAACCAAATCCACTAACATCAAAATTACACAAATACATTGGTGAGGAGGTCATCAGGTGAAAATGTAACTCAATTTACAAACATTTTGAATCCCACTTTAAACAACTCTTCATAGAAAGAAACACCAAATAAGCTTTCAGAGCAACTCCCAGGAACTTCAGCTCTACTGCTTGAAGACCATCACTTTATACTCTGGGAACTGGGAGTCAGCCTTAAAACTTACAACAAAACAGAACAAAAGAAAATAAAACAAAAACAAAAACAAAAAAACACCGAAACCTATGAATCCCAGCAATGACGATAAGATATGGCATTTCTCATAAAATTTCCAGGTGTTTTCTAAGTTTTTTAAGCAAACCAGTCCATTTGTGTCTAAGCTACCAGAAACTAAACAGAATTTATCACTCCAGTGATTTTACTGTCTTAATGGGCCTCGCAGATGACCATTCAGTCAAAGTAACTGGTCATGCACAAATAAGCTGCCCATAGAGATGAAAGGATCAGAGAATTATCCTCAAAGTTATTTCTGTGCCTTTGTTCACATAAGACAGAAGAGATCACATTTTTTAAAAGAAATGTGACTATGGTTTTTAAAAATTATATATATATATATATATATATATATACACTTAAAAATGAATTCGGAAAAGTAAAATATTAAAAAAAAAGACTACAAATCTCTAACCTCGGAAATGACCATTACCACCCAATGGTAAACAGCACGGCCTACAGCTTTCTAGGCTTATGTGATAGAGCAAGCAGCCAGACATGAGCAGGGAACAGGTGCTTTCAGACTGTTAAAAAGGGTAGAAACCGGAGCACTTGGGTGGCTCAGTTGGTTAAGTGTCTGACTTCGGCTCAGGTGGTGATCTCACTGTTATTGAGTTCGAGCCCCACCTTGGGCTCTGTGCTGACGGCTCAGAGCCTGGAGCCTGCTTTGGATTCTGTGTCTCCCTCTCTCTCTGCCCTTCTGCCACTTATATATGCTCTGCATCTCTCTGTCAAAAATAAACATTAAAAATAAAAAAAAAAAAAAGAAGGGCAGAGACCAAGCTAGGAAAAATACCACGGAACATGCTTGCTTTCTTCCCTATAACCGCTGCCCTACAGTAACCTGAAACTTCATTTTTCTACATTCACGCTGAGGTTTCGATCCCCCTTGCGGGGGATGACTGCCATGACAGTTCCAGTAAGGACCATACAGGGCCCCAAACTCACCCTATGTGATCTGAGGCAACCACAGTCAGAGACCACCGTGGCTATGACCTTGGGAGCATAAACAGGAAAAAACAACCCTGAAGCCTCATGGCAGTTATCACCTCTGGGCCTGCCAGCTCTCTCACCTTGAGAGTGTACTTTCGCTTTAACTGCTATTAAACTCTTGCTTACTTGCGAGTTTGGCTCTGAATTCTTTCTTGGCCTAGCTAAGAAAAGACAGCTCTGCAAGGGTGGGGGCGAATGGGATGCGCCATTGACAGATGCACTAGACAGATTTAGGTTGAATTCAAGTAATGAAAAATTAAACTGAAGGAATCTCTGAACTTTCTATGATGTTTCCATGGCACAAAATAGCTCTTAAAAAATCTCTTTAAATTAGGGGTGCCTGGCCCGTTAAGCATCTGTCTCTTGGTTTGTACTGAGGTCATGATCTCAGGATTTCCTGAGCTGGAGCCTTGCATTAGACCCCAGGGCTGTCAGTGCAGAGCCCACGTGGGATTCTCTGTCTCCCTCTCTCTCTCAGCCTCTCCCCCACTCAGGCTGTCTCTGTCTCTCTCAAAATAAATAAACTCTAAAAAAGTTCTTTAAATTAAAAAGTAAACTAAAAGATTAATTAAAACATTTAAAAAATTGAAGTTAATATGTGTTTATTAAAACTACATATTCCAATAGTGGAAAACAATTCTTTATTCCTACAAGGAGGGACACAGATATTGGCACACATACAGTTTGTTTTCCATCTTAATTTTTCTTAGTGATGTTATTTTTTTATTGTCAAGGTCTCAAATGTTGATATTTATTTTGAAACTATAATCCCGGTTGCCGTTTTATATTTCCACATTTTAAAAAAATTTTCTTTATTAATGTTTATTGACTTTGAGAGACAGAGACAGAGCATGAGTGGGGGAGGGGCAGAGAGAGAGAGAGAGAGAGAGAGAGAGAGAGAGAGGAAGACACAGAACCCAAAGCAGGCTCCAGGCTCTGATCTGTCAGCACAATACCCTGGGGTTTTGGGGGTTTGAACCCACTAACAGTGAGATCATGATCTGAGCTGAAGTCAGATGCTTAACTGACTGAGCCACCCAGGGAATCCTACTCCTTCTACATTTAAATATGTTTATGACACTCTCTTTTTGCCTTTTTGATCTCTTTATTCCTAAGATTTAAGTTCTATTTGCTGACTAAATTTCATATTCTTATGTCCTCTTGCCCCTCCCACCAAGAATGACACAAGAGACCTCTACTGCCTCAGTTCTTATATACTTGAGATGATCTGTTCTTTGACTTTATATTCAAAGGATATGGGAGGTAACATTTTTTTTTTTCCATCAAAATTACTTTCTCTGCAACCCTGTAGATATTGACCAACATTCTTCTGGCATCAAACAGCATCTCAAGCATCTCATCTAACTGACTTTTTCCTGCTCATACAGAAATGTAATTTTTTTCTTTCTACTTGTAGTTGTAATTTCAATATAATAATTCCTCACTATTAATTATTTTTATCAATTTTTCCTGGCACACCATGTGTACTTTTTTTACCCTTACAAATGAAGATCTTTTCAACTACGAGTTTCTCATTCTATCTTTATGTACATGTTTTTTCTTCTACTTGTTTTTGGCATCATCAGTTATATTGGTTATCTTTTGACTGTTTTCTCTCTCATCTAATCTGGAATTCTTTGACTTTGCTTTTTTTTTTTCTATATTGTTAAAACTTATCCCCTTATTCTTTATCAAATTTTAGTCTAATTTTTCTTTTTGTTATTTTAATGTGGCATATCCCTATATTGCTTTTATGCTTTGAAATATTAACACTTTTTATTTGAGGTCTTGTATCTCTTTCCTAGAGTCCTGTTTTTTGATAAAATATGTTAACTGGATCTCTTTGCGAATATGAAGAACTATTTTATAACATATCCTTGTTCTTTGTGTAATGAGCCTTATGATATATGATTTTTATCTGCTTTTACTCATATTCCTTAATTTCATTTTCATTCTTTCTCCCCTCCCCCCCCTTTTGTCTTTTGGATGGGCCTCATAATATTCATTTGAGTTCTGGTGGCTATTTTGTGCAGCATAGCATCAGAAATTAAGGGATAGCATCTAAAGCTGTTATCTAGTGTGTAGATACCAGGGGACACGTCAACAAGTGTTAGGTTGAGGTGGGTTAGGGCTAAAACTCTGGGTTAGGGCTCTCTGTGCTTTGTTCTAACATTCACTGCCTCTTCTCTCTCCTTCACACCCTTCGCCTCAGGGAAGACCCCTCAGCTAAGATCTAGTTATAGAACAGAAATTACTCATCTACACCACCCTCCCCACCCCTGCTGTCCACCACCATCCCCAAACTTATCTTCTTTCTCTGTTTAGTTTGCCTCAGTATGATTTTTCTCCCCTACCAATGTCAGGTCGCATTAGTGACCTGAGACTTTGTAACTCCAGGTAAAGAATCTTTAGATTTGTCTTTCGGGATGAACTTGGCGCTGAGAGGACCAAGATGGTAAACGTCAGTTCTGTGTTCTCACCTGAATTCCTCAACTGCATGGTACATTGCACATGTGAGATCTTCAGGGTTCATGCAGGGTTTCTTCCTGTGTTTGGAACTTTTGTCCCAACTACTTTTAGTGGCCTTGTTGGGGGAGGGAGTCAGAAAGAGGATCACACAACAAAAGTTTTCTCTTTACTCCATAAGTTTTAATTTGAAAATAGTAAGTAATCATATTCCAGTATTTTATTGTGTATATTTCCTAACATTCAGAAAAGTGGAAAGAATTTTATAGTGAACACCTATGTGCCTTTATAGTCTACCACTGTTTTTACTGTTTTTGTTTAAGCATTTGATCATATTTTTTGTTTATCTATTCATCGTCCATCTATCCATCAATGAATGAATCATCTTTGTTATTTATTTTGCCTAAAAAAACTGAGGAGCAATTTTCGAGAGGAAGGTGATCAGAGAGTAGCAAAACTTCATCTACAGTAGTAGTCAAGTTAAAAATAAGAGGTATAAGGGTGCCTCGGTGGCTCAGTCGGTTAAGTGTCCAAGTCCTGATTTTGGCTCAGGTCATGATCTCACGGTTTGTGAGTTCAAGCCCCACATTGGGCTCTGCACTGACAGTGTAGAATTTGCTTGAGATTCTCTCTCTCTGCCTCTTTCTCTCTCGCTCAATATAAATAAATATACTTTTTAAAAAAGAGAAAAAAGAAGCATAATAAAGCTCTCGTGTAGTCCTTTGAGAAGATGAGTAGTGTGGGACACCTGGGTGGCTCAGTTGGTTAAGAGTCTGACTCTTCATCTACACTCAGGTCATGATCTCACAGTTTGTGAATTCAAGCCCCACACTAGGCTCTGTGGTGAGGGCCTAAAGCCTGCTTGGGATTATGTCTCTCCTTCTCTCTGCCCCTCCCTCGCTTGTACTCTCTCTAAATAAATAAATAAACTTAAAAAAAATAAAATCATAAAAAGTGATTAATGTTACCAAGTAATAAATAATGTAATCAAGAACTATTTTATGTATGGTTTTGTAGGAACGAAATGTGCATTAATGACCACACCTATAAATTTTTTCGCTGTGTGACTCAGTCTCTTGGGGCATTGGGCTTCAAATACAAAACAAGTTTACTCAGATGTCATTCATATCATATAAAACTAAAGTAGAAAAATTCCTTCCTTACAATTTACCTTCCCTAATTTTGAAACAAGTAGTAGGCACCTATTATAACCTAACCTCACTATTACATTGAATAGGACAGTGCTTCTCTCTCTCTCCCCACGTGTGTGTGTGTGTGTGTGTGTGTGTGTGTGTGCGCGCGTGTGTGTGTGTGTGTGTGTGTTGGGGTGGGAGATCTTGCTTGTTAAAAACAGCTTTGGAGCTTTTTCAAACTACAGAGTTTTACACACACCCCACTAGAATTTTTATATGCTTAGGTACCCGCTACAGATTTGACACTTGAGACTATTGCATGAAGGATCCGCTAACAAGCAAGTTTTCCTTCAAGGAATATGGCAGGAAGTCTTGTGAAGGGGAGTATGATATTCAATATCTTCAAAGTTTGAAGATGAAGAGGTCAGGAACTGAGACATAGGTAGCAGGTTTTTATCTCACCCGCCTTCGTGTTTTATTTATTTATTTATTTAATTTAATTTTTTATTTAATTTTATTTTTTTATCATGGATCAACATCAGTATGACTTGAAAAGAAAAAGCATGAGTCCAGTTCAAGTAGATTTTCCTTAACTTGGTTTCTACTAGTAATAGAGTGTTACCTTCCTCTCACTGAGTTAAAAACCTATCCGTCCAGAGGGTTCAATCTCAACATAGAAGGGAGAGATGGGAAACTCGAGACACAAGTAGAAAGATGGTGGATTTTTCTCTCCCATAACTTTTAATTGACATCAATTACTAAATGGGGAGGAGACTTTTAATTAACTGCATAAGCGCCCTCCAAAAGGACAGGTGGCTCCCCAAGGTGTTATGTAAAAACTCCACCATGAAAATAGTGACCACCATACAGGGGGTATCTATAAATTAGGTCGGGTGAATGCAAAATCCTGACATATTGTTTGTAAAACAAGCAAGATGAAAACCATGCAGAGAAAATATTTCTCAGCTGGGATTGTAGCTGCCTTTCCACTTTGCCAATTTTAAACCTCCAGGACAGTATTCAACATTAAGAGTTAGACATGCTCAGACAAATGGAAAAGATTGAAGTTTCTCTGGTCTCTAAGAGAATCTACTCAAACTGTTTTGGGGCAAACAGAAAACACAGATAGATTGTATAGACCTGCCATGCATAAGCATTTGTCAAGAAATATAAGCAAGCCACACACAAACATGCACATGCATATACCAGCATGTCTGACAACATTTAGCAACTTAAAAAAGAAATGAGAGAGAAATAATATAGATGATAAATGAAGACCATAATTTTGAAGAAGAATTGAGAATTCTGAAGAAGAGAATACTGTTTTGTATTCTCTGGGAAATTAAGGGGGAAAAAAACTAAAACATGGGCTTGATGAAAGATAATGCAATACATTGTGTGAGTTAGAAAGGGAGCGTGTAGAGCTAGAGAAAGAAACTAAAAAAAAAAATAAGGAATCCCATTTGAAGAATTAAATTGGCATTAGAGAATGTTAGGAACTACAGTTTATAGTCTCCAAATGTGGTTACCAAGAATTCCTTCCATCACTGTATTGTCATGTGGCTCCTATCAGGATGATTACATTTCCCTTTTCCTTGAAATTGGTGGTCTGGTGACTGGCTCTACCCAAATAGAAGGTGGGAGAAGTATGGCTCTAGGACTTCCCGACCAGGGATTAAGTGGACTGGCAGTTTCCACTTGCTCCTTCTCAGATGTCAGTTTCCATGTTGTCCAGGCTAGATCAGTGGATGAATAGAGGCCATGTAACCAGAAGCCTTTCGAGCAAGAAAAGTTGCTTTTGGAGCTCCAATCCCACACCAGTTCAGGCTGAATGCAGCCACATGAGTGACCCCAGTTGTAACCATAGAACAGGACTGCACACCAGAGCCCACTCAACACAGGGCATTAATAGAAATAACAAATATTAGTTCTATTAAGCCACTAAGCATTACAATGGTTTAAGTAACAACAAACATTTGAAACAATAACATTTCTTATGTCACTAGTATACACGAACTGCGACAAGTTCTTAATATGTACTTCCTCATGTAATTTTCAAATTCTTCATATTTTCCTCATTCCTAATACTATTTCTCATTGTTGTCCGGATAAACAAAAAATGACAACAAGCTTTCAAATTGGAGTCCTAGACTTCTGACTTGATTCCACTCCCAATTTATCCTCTATACTGTCAGCGGAGAGATTATGTAAAATGCAAATTGAACAACACCCCGACTACAAATTTCAGACCCCTCTCTAATCTATGTCTCCAGTATATTTCTCCATTCTGTTAATGCTCTCATTACTTACCCCTCATCTATCCCCACCCCACAATGTTTCTTGCCTCTACATTCTTTTACCTGGAAAGACTTTCTTGCTCTCATTAACTTCTGCTGCATAAGTGCAGGAGACTTCAAAGTGGAGCCTGACATCAAAAGTATTTGCAAAATTGCAAAAAAAAAAACCCACTCCTCATTAAATTATTTTTATTTTGAAAAATGCAATCATTTTTTTAAAAATATTATTTGTGTTGATATATAAGGAGTTTAATATACTTATCTTAAATGAAAACAAAACAAAGCAGAAAAACAAAGTACAGCTCAGATGCCACTTCTTCCAGGAAGGCTGTCTTGACTCTACCTGCCTAGGACTAGAACAGGCACCCTACTTGGATCACATAGAATGGCATCAATACAGTTATTGCAACAGCTTTGCTGCTTCGCTGTATCTATTTGTTTATAAGTCTGCCATCTGCATTAGCCTGTAACTTTGTAAAGGCAAAGGTTTGCTGTCCCCAGCAATTCTGGTATAGTTGTGTGACGTTAGGTACGTTACTTAAGCTCTCTGTGTCTCCATATTCTTTACCTGTAAAGTAGGATCTCTCCCATAAAGTTTTGCTGTGAGAATTAAATTAGTTGGGCATATATTGTGTTTGGAAAGACTCAAAAATTTTTTAATTCATTATTTTTATTTGTGTTCAGTAGATATTTATTGAACATAAGAAACATGAAAAGATAATAGGAATTGGTGGAAAAAACGAGGGTGGAAGGATGAGGGAGAAGGAAAGGAATATATTCAAGGTATTCAAGGTATAACTAGCATCCTCCCTAACTCAGCGAATGGAGTCACATCTACCTAGGTATCCAGACCACAAACCTAGGAGCTCAGAGCAGAAATCCAGGAGGCATTCCTGAGATGTCCCTTACCTGGCATCCTTCATATTCAGTTCATAAGTATATATCCCTCATTTTTTCCTCCACAATGCATACTGAATCTGTCCACTTATCTCCATATCAGTGGACACCTCTCTAGTCAAAGGCATCTTTTGTTTTCTGTACATAACTACGACACACTCTCAAGGGGTTTCTGTTCCCCACCCCACCCCCAGCTTATGATTCAGAAATTCATTCACCAAGAGTATTTTAAAATGGCATTTAGGTATTTAAATCCCCCTGCTTCAACCCATTCAAACCACTGTACTCTCAAGGCCTATGCGATAGAGCCTTGCCTACCTACAAGATGAACTCTCCCTCTCTCCATTTTCATTACTTGCTGGTTACAGCGGGCTTCTTCTAGCATCCTGTTCAGCTTTTTCCAAGTATGAGGTCTCTGCACAATCTATGGTTTGCCTATTCTCTTTCCTTTGTTCTCCCAATGGTTTCACTTTCTCATCTTTCAGGACACAGCTAAACTACCTCATCAGAGATGACCAATAAGCCTCATGTAAGCCACTCTTCTCTCTTATGGCAGCACTGTTCACTGTCCTGTTAGGATACTTACTGGAATCTTATGTAAATACTTATTTTTCTGTTTACTTTTTAAACATGTGTCTTCCCTCTAGGCTCTATGTTAGAAGGAAGAAATGGGCTAGGCCGTAGGATGTTGGTTAATCACAGTGGTACTTAATAGAATTTAAGTATTAATCCACTGAAAGATTTATATTCAGAGGCCAATTCCCTGGGAAGAGAGATACATTTTTTTAAAAAAATATATAATTTCACAAGAGGTGATTTCGTAATTGAGCAACTTCTCTGTGCTAAATGCTCTGTGTTCCCCTGTGTCAAAATGCATCATAATTTATCTTTTCCCTTTTGTCTTACAAGTCAGGTATCGCAGTACATAGCAACACTATCAATAAGGTTCCCACACAGACTGAGCGGAGATCCCTCCGTGCACAATGTGAAACAGTTGCAATGGCTTCTAGGCCATTTTCTGTGGGAAAATCTTGGTTATATTTTCTACAATAGTGAGAGTCATACGGCTTTATTTCTTTATCTGGCGAAGAAGTTCTCGAGGGAAGAAGTAGCAGGAGATGTGATTTCTTTCTGTTTTTCTGAACTTTATCCTTAGACCCAGCAGCTGTGGAGGAAAAGTCAAATTCCTCAAGTTGGGGGGAGATTGTCATCGGTTTCTGGCCAGCTGTTTAGTACACCTTGAAGTGCCTTTGGCTGCAGAAGACACTTTTCCTGTTGCTACTTGATATTTGGATATACAGGAACCCTTTTTAACTGTTATTGGCTTGGGGTTCACAGAAGCCCACTAAATTAAACAAAAAAAATATATCTCAGTGGACAGCCCATGTCACTTTGTTAGCTAAATATCATAACTCCTGGGTTAACCAGTGGATCCACCCTTAGGATTGAGGCACCAGGCACAAAATTCCTGTTTAATTCAATTAAAATTCAAGAGCACCTCTAATTTAGCTGTTTTGCAATTTAATACATACAAGGTATAATAGCTTTTTAGAGCATCAGTATCAAGGTGTATGCAAACAACTCCAGGGAGAATTTCAACAATAAGGATGGTGTTAACTCCAAATGTTCTCTGAATAATAATGTCAAGTCCCTAGGTAACTCCCAGGATCCCCTTGGGATAAGGCTATTAAAGGATCAGCTTAAATTAAATCATAACTGCTTGTCCCCTGTGTTATTTCTAGTTGCTTATTTTTTCCATTCCTCCCCAATCCTCTTTGCTCTTGTGTCTTTTTCTTTTACTCAGAGCTCCTTACTCCTTGTTTGATTAGGCTGTATAGAACTATCAGCACCTAGAACCTTTATACTATTCCAGAAAACTAAGGTCCTTTTATAAGTCAGCACATGAGCCATAAATGGCTTTTCTTTCTATTCTCTCTCTAGTGGTCACTTCTAAATGATTGTACTAAATGCTTGTTGAAAATATCTAACAACATTTTCATCCAACAGAGAAGTAAACATATACATAGAGCAGGCATCTGAGACTTTTACTTTATTTAACCCTGAATATAGATTTGCCACGGGTTCCCAGAATTATTAACACTTAAAGTACAGGTGAATGTTTAATATTAAAGTAGCTTAATTTCCTGTGTTTGGACTTCTGGTCTATCATCCCTCTCCTCAGTTTCATACTCGTAGACCGAAGTGGTAATGTCAGGGGTTACATGACAAAATGTATGTTTTTCTACTTCTTCAGACTCTCCAAACCTCTCAGCTATCATTAGGAGCTACCTAAAAAAAGTTTGAACAACAAATCATCTGACTTCTTAGATAAAACAACATGCTAAATGGCAATGAAATAACTTATCTGGTAATTCTGGTCTTCTTTATTAAAGGTGATATTAGTGATATTTCTGACAATTAATTTAGTGAGTACTTAATATGTGCCAAGACTATTATGGAATGCTTTCAGATGTAATAACTCATCTGATCATCACACCCATGGGAGATAAATATTATTGTTATTTCATTTTACACATGTGGAAAATAGAGCACAAACAGGTGAAATAACTCCCCTAAGTTCATACAGGGCAAAAGTAAACTTAGTGAGAGATGACCAGACATACAGTAGCTGTATGCCTTTGGAAAGTTACGGAGCTTCTCCGAGTCTTTTGTCATCTGTAAAGTAGATTCATGATGCCACTCTCACACAGAATCCAGAAAAATGCCATTGATCTCATCAAGTGAAAGTAGAAAATGTTCTCTGTGTTAAAGGGCCTGCATAGCTCATTCATTTATTCACTTAACAAATATGTAAGCACATAACTATGTGAAAGTCATCATATCTACTGTTGGAGATAAAGAAAAGCATGAAAAGTAGTTCCAAGAAGCTCCCAGGCTAGTAGGCAAAATGAGTGCACAGATTGCCCTTGACTTCTAATGAGGTGCATCATGACAAACCCATGGTGAGTTGAAAATCTCATAAGTCGGGGAGCCTGAGTGGCTCATTAGGTTAGGCGTCCAACTTTGGCCCAGGTCATGATCCCACACTTCGTGGGCTCAAGCCCCGCGTGGGGCTCTGTGCTGACAGCTCAGAGCCTGAAGCCTGCTCAGATTCTGTGTCTCCTTCTCTCTCTGCCCCTCCCTTGCTTGCACTTTGTCTCTCTGTCTCCCAAATATTAAAACTAATATTTTTAATAATAATAATATTTTAATAAAAATAAATATAAAAATTTTTAAAAAAAGGAAAAGAAAATCTCATAAGTCAAAAACACAT
Organism: Lynx rufus; assembly: GCF_022079265.1. Lineage (NCBI taxonomy): Eukaryota > Metazoa > Chordata > Mammalia > Carnivora > Felidae > Lynx > Lynx rufus. The sequence continues at coordinate 41,313,327 of NW_025814896.1, read as the reverse complement.
TTAGGGGCACCTGGATGGCTCAGTCGGTTGAGAGTCCAACTTCAGCTCAGGTCATGATCTCATGGCTGGTGAGTTCAAGCCCAGCATCGGGCTCTGTGCTGACAGCTCAGAGCCTAGAGCCTGCTTCCGATTCTGTGTCCCTCTCTCACTCTGCTCCTCCCCTGCTTGTGCTCTGTCTGTCTGTCTCTCTCTTTCTCTCAAGAATAAATAAAAAACATAAAAAAAAATTAAAAATGATACATTTATCACATCCAACTTATCAAACATTATCGTTTAGCCTAGCTCACCTTAAATTCGCTCAGAACACTCAAATTAGCCCACAGTTGTGCAAAATCATCTAACACAAGGTCTATCTTATAATAAAGTATTGGATATCTTGTGATTTGTTGACTACTGGACTAAAAGTGAAAAGCAGGATGGTTGTACAGATACAGAATGGATGCCAGCAGATGGGTTTTTTATCTTCCTGCTGGTGTGGCTGACGGGGAGCTGCAGCTCACTGCTCCTGGCTCAGCATCACAATGGAGTATTATATTGGCCAAAGATCAAAAGTCAAAATTTGAAGAATGGTTCTACTAAATGTACTGCTAGGTTTTTTTGTTTGTTTCTTTTTTGCATCATAAAGCCAAAAAGATGTCAAACTGCTGTAAGCCGAGAACCATCTATACAGCAATGGAAGCTTCTAGAGGATACCAAGGTAAAAACATGGAAAGAGCTGATTAACTACATGGTCTATAGATGCCAGAAAAGTATCAGAAGTGGGTTTTCATGACCACAGTTTTAGGAATCAAGGCATATGCCATGGCCTCTGAGGACGCAAAGAAGCGCAGGGAAGCATGGTACACTTGGGAAGCACTAAGAAATTCAATATGGCTGGGTCATTAAGACCATAGAATGGACATTAAGACCATAGAATGGATTGGTAACAGAGAAGACTGGAGAGGTAAAAATCATGAGAGTCTTTTAGGCCATGTTAAGATTTTGGGCTTTTCCCTCTACCTGATGCAGGGTACCAGAAAAAGGACATGCTTGGGTTTGCATATTACATAGATCCCTTTGGCAGCATCTTGGAAGAACAGTGCAGGAGGTAGACAACAAATTTGGAGTCAGGGAGAACAGACAAAAGGCTATTTCACAACAGAGGCATGCGATGGTGGAAGAGAAATGTCCCAAGTTGGCCTCTTCAAAATGATATACAAATGTCTAATAAGGAATGTAAATGAGAAAACCAATTTGAGTTTCTTTTTAATGTAGTGCCTTGATGGGATTTGGTCACTGATTAAGTATTCTTGGTGAGAGGGGAGGCACTAAGGTAAATCTTAAGGTCTAACTTTAGCAATTGGGAAGGTGCAGCATCACCAGCTCACAGAGGAAAAACCTAAGTATGTATTTTCGGTATAGTACATGAAGAATTAAGTTCCAGAAATTTCATCTTCAGTGAATCATTGGGATATCCAGTGGAACCACGAAATCAATGGTTGGAGATCTTCAGGCCAGTAGACAGATTTGGGGTGAAGATACAAGTCTCGAGTTAAAAGCATATACATGATGTTCACAAGTATGAATGAAGATGAGCATGTGAAGAAGCAGAAGATGAGAGAAGAGACAAGATGAGCTAGGAAGAGGACCCAGGAGAGAAACCTGAAAAACACCAAGCTTCAAGGGGAGAACAGAAGACATGGATCCATATAGACCTTGTCACTGGTGGGAAGAACAACCAAAGAGAGGAATGCAGCATAAAATTGGTCTCACAATGCTTGTGGAGAATAAATCCACTGGGATGAACAAAATCCCTTCTCATGTTGAACAGTCTAGGCTAACAATTCCCTCATTTCTATCATTCTGTATTTTATAATCACTGTAGCTTAAGTAAAATAATTAAATGTTTGGGGTTAAAAGGTGTCCAGCTAAATTTCAGGCTATGTTGGGGAGTAAAATGCAACCAGGGATTAAAATAATCTCATAAGATCCTCCTCTGCTTCCTCAAAAACTTTGAAGCAAAAATTGCCCTGATGTCAACTTGGATTCAGCTGTAATTATGGGGCTGCTGATGTCTAGGGTATATGATGGGGTTTACTGTTGAATTATCTTAAGCTTGGGAACCACTATGAAAAAAAATAAGCTCATTCTTCCTGTAAAAGATGGTATATATGTAATCTCTGTTGCTCTGAAACAGTGCATGGAATCATGTGGAGACAGTAGAAATTAGATCAGATATAATAATCTTTAATACTTAAGTACTTTGAGAAAAATGCTATTTAAAGCAAAACAGTACTTCTAAAAGCACTTTAATCCTTCAGTTCACAGAGGAGCACAACACATTAACTTTAAAAAACCTTTTTTTTTTTTTTTTAAATTTTTTTTTTTCAACGTTTATTTATTTTTGGGACAGAGAGAGACAGAGCATGAACGGGGGAGGGGCAGAGAGAGAGGGAGACACAGAATCGGAAGCAGGCTCCAGGCTCCGAGCCATCAGCCCAGAGCCTGACGCGGGGCTCGAACTCACGGAGTGCGAGATCGTGACCTGGCTGAAGTCGGACACTTAACCGACTGCGCCACCCAGGCGCCCCTAAAAAACCTTTTTGAAATATCTAAAAATCACTCACTATTTTTATGAGCTAAAAATTACAACATATTTTCATCATTACGATTCAAGTGATTGTTTTGATAAGGGTTATGAATTTTTCTTTCCACAGTTCCCTTCAGATGGGCCACAGGAACTCATCCACATAGAACGACGGCAGAGGTACCAATTAGTAACTAATTATTTTGGTGCACTAAATGTTACAGTGGTTACCTGAAAGACTTAATATTGCCTCCATAAGTCCCACCTCCATAGCTGATTTTGTTATTCTAAATGGCATGTTTGACAGCTCCTAACTCAGTGGTGGTCTTTGTACGTGGCATCCTGTAGGTACACTACTGACCCCAAACCTACATACACTACAGATTCTGAGCATCCCATTTAGCTAAGGAACATTGTTTCCTGAAATGACCGGTCAATTGTTTCAGACCTATATTAGCTACTGAAACACTTCTCTTTGCCACATTATTTTCCTATGTGCACACAAAGCCAAATTGAATGAGCACTTCAAGGGGTTGGGCAATAGTAGATTTCTGGAAATGAGTTGGTCCACATGTTTTTGGAATGGACTCTAGACATTTTGAACAGGGGCTGACATAATCATCCTTCATTTAGCAATTCTGAGAGACTGAATTGTGTCTTTGTGCAAACAGGGAGATGGCATTGCCATGGTGCCCTCCAGCCTCATCTGTCCTTATCCAATGGGATTCTACTGAGGTAACTCAGTATGTCTCATAGTGTTTTCAGCAGAGTTTAACTAGGATTAAGTTCTTCTAAGCTGTTTAAAGGTTGGGTTGGTGAGCATAGTGCCATTCAGGCCCCTATCTGTGACTCTTCCAAACTCTGTTGTGTTGGATTTGTTTTCCAGTTGGTTTTTCATGGTTACTCTTCAAGTACCATTTTCCCATCTCTCCTGGCTTGGGCTCACTGTCAATACCCTGTATTGATTGGTAACATGACACACCAAGATGTGCTTTATTATCTCCTCAGATCCATGGGAATCAGTCTCTATAATCATCTGCAGAATTCTCAGCTCTAACCTCACAGGTTCTGGATTCAGGGACCTGATAGTTTCAGGTCTGACAATTCTTCAAGAATGGAATTCAGAATAGTACGGAGTATTTAATTAAAATGTTATGATGAAATATGGTTTTTAATTCTATGCATGGGTGTAGAAACACACATAAGTTTGATTTTATGTTTTATCTTACCATCTTGGATAAACATGGTTATAAGGACGGTAGAGAAAAGTGGTTAAAAGAACAGTTAGTGGCTTTGGAATCAGATTTAGCTAGACTTTAATTCTGACTGCACTTTGTAGGTCTGTGACTTTGACCAAATTACTTATCCCCCTGAGGACTTATTTTGATCTCTAAATGGATAATATTGACTTCATGGCATTAGTGGGATTGTTAACTGAGATAATTCAGGCATGGCACAGTTTCTGCACAAAGCAAACACTCAGTAAATGTTAGCCAATAGAATACAAAGAAGACCCGACTAGGAATTTTGAGCCTTATGTTCTAAACCTGGCTGTTAAACCAACCAGTCTGTGACTTTGAAAAAGTCTCTTCGAAAAGTCTCATCACATCCCTTAGTATTATTTCCCCATGCAGAAAATAGAAGAGCTGGACTCGATTAGTGTTTTTCTAAATTTTGCTTATGAACACCAGCATTTTCTCTTCAAGTATAATCTTGCGTGATCCCATCATATAAAACCAAATAAAAGAGGACATGCTGCTTGAAGTAGGAGAGCCTCCGAAACATGCGCACACACCCACACCCACCACCTGTATAGTCTGATATGTGTGTATACATACATATGTGTATATCACAACATATTTATGCTAGTAGCAAGAAGAAGTTATGTCCCTAAATTCCTATAACCTCAACAAGTAACCACTCCAGCAAAAAAGCTCAGGAGATATTCTGCAGTTATTCAAACAAGGACTGTTGTTTTTATAGAATCCAGCACTGCATCACAATGAGCTGGATTTCAACTTTCATTCATAGTTAATGGACAATAGACAAACTAATCTATACTAAGGAGGTTTCTTTTCATCTCAGCTGCATTCCTTTCATGTAAGCAATGCAATGCAAAGTACTTAGAGTGATTGCAATCTCTTCCAAGAAAATCTTCTATGGCACTTAAATATAATCACTACCTAGCTCAGGACAACTTGTGTCATCAATACAGTCTCTTGTTGAGTAATCAAGACATGAAATGTGGTTTTCCTTCCCCCCCCCACCTCCTGTGAAATAGAAATTTATTTTTGGAGTGAATATGCTGTCGTTGGGCAGGTCTGCAAATATCAACCTTTAAAAGGAGGTGTTCTTGTTGTCATCTAGTTTAGGAAGAGAACAAGCCTTGTAGGTGTATATATTACTAGTGTCAGTGTATATCATCACTGCCCAGCAGTTCAATTTTTTATTATAGGATCTTATTTAAATGACTAGCAATTTGACATTTGAGTGGCCTGGAGTAAGGTGTCAAGATGACAGCTTGGGATCTACAATTAGAAGGAGGCAGCACCGGTTGGGGTGGAGAGCTGATGTAGGGAGGAGAGGAGTCAGTATCAGCCAGCAGAGACACTAAGGTAGATCACCTGGTCCTTGGGGTGAGAGAAGGTTCCCAGATAAACATAGTTCATTACTCCAGAGAATATCTTAGGATATTGTTGAGGGTGCCTTATACACAAAACACCAGCGGTGGCCCAGCATGTCAGGGAGATAAGTGAAAGGTAACAAGAATCAGACAGTTGAGGGTGTGTGTGTGTGTGTGTGTGAGGGTGGCTAGGGGGGTCAGGTAGGGGGTTTAGATGTGACCATGTAGACCTGGTGAGTGCAGGCTATATCAAAAGCAGTAGCTGCTATTCAGTTCTTGGGCAGGGATGGCTAGGTCTTCCAAGGAAAGTCAGAAATCTGGAATTCTATGTGAAATATTCCATTGTTAACCATTGTCAATAACTTCATTCAGTTTTTAAAATATGGTGGAAATGGAGGCAGCCTTATGCTGGCCAAGTGGAGCACATCTGTAGGACCTACAAACCCTAGGGCTTCAGGTCTGAGATACCAGGCCTGGAATTCTATACTTATAAGTGCCTAACCATCTAGCTTTGATTCAACGTGAAACTATGAACATTTTCCCACTTTTGTTATAATTCATTCCTTTATGTCTGGGTACTCCTAATCATCAATTATGAGAAGCCAGTTTTATTCTTAGTTTGAGGTTTCAGAGGATCTCAAGTTCAAGAAATACGGCAGTCTTTTCGGAGGCCACCTTCTTAGCAAGTCCCCCTTCATTTGTCAAATATTTCATAATCTAACAAAGTATTTCATAGTCTACGATTTTACATAGCAGCACAGCCAATTTAAACATATGTATGATTAGGATCAAATTCAAAATGAATGCAAATTGGTCACATTCATATAGTCATATTGTCCTTAGAAAGTCATTAGTACATTTAAATTTTTTTTTCCTGCAGAAAATGATGGAGGGAAAAAGATCACTCTTCCCACACAAAATACTTTTATTCTTTCCTTTTCCCCCTGAAACTTTATTCTCTGTGCAGTTCTTTCTGAGCAAATGGGTATGAAAATGCTGGGGTGAGGCAGCCCAGTAAGCTGTCCTCCTCTGGCCAGTGCCCCATCATCTCCATCCACCTGGCTCCCCAGTCAGGAAGACCTTCTCTGCACTGAAAGCCTTTCCTCTTACTTCACCACTTGGCATTATGGGAGGGATGTGGATCTTCACTAGCCCTCATGGGAATTCTGAAACTTCAGAATCTCCAGAAAGTGTTCAGAAGTAGACAGAAGTGCTCAGAACTGGATCCTCCTGGGGACAGTCTTTGACATTTCAAAGGGAGAAGGGGACTGGAAAACTCTAAAAGGCACAGAATAAACAGGAAAAGAAATGAAATGGTGTCACTGAGAGAAAAGTGAACTCCAGAGGCCTCAGGCTCCGACCACAGGGGACCAAGCATTTTGAAAGAGCAATTAACATAACTCTCTTGAATTGCTTAGCTACTTTCCTATAACTTCACTGCTTTTACATATAGATAACTTTTGCCCCCTTCAGGCACTAGTTAATACCATCTATTAAAACTCCCCCAAACACAAAACAAGTTTCAAAGCAGGCCGTTACAACTGTCTTAGAGCATGCAAAGAGAAATAGCAGAATCCTTTGACCTCCAAAGGAACCTATTTTATTATAGGAAAGAAACACAGGAAGAAAGAAAGAGAGAAAATATTTTCCTTTTTAGCAGCCATGCAATCACACAGATTTTACTATTTGCAAAATGGATATCACTATTGCTTTCCTTTGATGGAAGGCATTTGACTCTCTGCTTCAAGGGAGATATTAAAAACAAAACAGCAGCAAAATACTGGCAAAGGAAATTAAATGGGAACTGCGTCTCTCCATCTTCTTCTTACTTATTTTGTGAACTTTGCTTTGGGAATGATGGTGACTTCTCTCAAGTGCAATACTGTTCATAACATCTAGTCACTATTTTGTATTACTCATCATTTGGGGGACAGAGTCAGCACCTCCTAAAAGGATATCTGTTATCAGCAATCTTCAGAGGAAGAAAAAAAAAACAACACTTGTATACTGTTTGAACTTTATAATTCTTAGGTTATCAATCTGTGATTGAAATGCTGCACTGTTCTATTAAATATGAAAATAAATTACTGTAATATAATCGGCCAACAGAGCTTTTACTGTTGGAATGAGTTAACAGGGAATTGATCTGATTAATTTTTTTTTTAATTTTTAACGTTTTTTTTTTATTTATTTTTGAGATAGAGAGAGAGAGCATGAATGGGGGAGGGTCAGAGAGAGGGAGACACAGAATCCGAAACAGGCACCAGGCTCTGAGCTGTCAGCACAGAGCCCGACGCGGGGCTCGAACTCACGGACCGCGAGATCATGACCTGAGCCGAAGTCGGCCGCCCAACCGACTAAGCCACCCAGGCACCCCTCTGATTGATTAATTAATTAGTAACATGAACTTGGATTAAAACTGCATTTTTCCAAAGAACTCTCACTGTTTTTGCATGATCTTACTTTTGCTTAGAGAATCCAGAGAGGAAAATGAGAGGTCATAGCTGAAAATCACACAGCTGATTTGTGGCAAAATCAATCTCTGTTCCCTCATTTTTAGGAACATGTACTAGACACTGAAACACCATATCTCTCTGATTAAAAAAAATAGCATTCTCCACTTTACCGTTTAACATCTGTGACATTCTTAAACTGCATCATGTCACTAGGGGTCAAGTGGAACCACAAAACAAAACCAATTATTTCTAGACAAGATAATCATTATCTAATCATCTGATGGGAATGAGGTTTAAAGACACAAGAGCTGAGAGTAAAGACACAAGTAACTGAGAGTGCAAAACAGGATAATGGCAACATCATGATTATCTTATAGGGCTTTCACTAGCTTTCCATCAGAGAAAGGATTTGAATGTCTAAAATGGAAGATATTAGAACATGTCACTCTACTACATATTAAATATTAGAATCAAATTAGGCCAATAGTCAAAATAGCTTTAGTGTTCTGTAGATCTGTGATTTTCTAACTTCCTCACCATTTGAGAAAGAGCTAAATGACCTAGAATCTTACGTCTGCCATGACCTTAATCCTATGACCTTGGGAAAATCATATCATCTTTCTTAGCTGGTTTTCTCATCTACACAATGATAATAGCACCATTTGCTGTGAGTGTTAAATCAACGCAGTACTTAAAAGCACTGTGTAAACTATGTACCTCTCTAGCACTGTAACAGTGTACCATTATATATGCACGTTTTTAATTTTATTTTTATTTTTAGAAAACACCTACAGAGGAATTAGGCCAAAGAATCTGACCAATGTTAACCCTGCCTGCGGTAAAGTGAAATGAAGGCCTTGCTGTTGTTGAACACAAAGGAAAGATTCTAAAACTTTCTTAAATGTGTAATTGTAGGGTTGCATATTGGTAATCTAAAGAGACTTCTGGTCAAAGGTTGAAAATGGCAGACTTCAAATTATATCTGGTCTGCAGGCATGTTTTGTTTGGCTCAAACATAACTTTTCAAAAGTAAGCTGCTTTCCAACATTTAAAAACAAAACGTTTTAACATAAGATACTGAATTTCTATGTCCTCCTTCTAAAAATCAAATATTTGGCAGAAATTCCCTGGGAATTCCTGCAAAGTAATAATCCTTGAAGCTGTTTCTGCCATGTTTTTCTGATGGTGTCTTCCCTAGGCTGTTTGCTTCATTCCCCACCTAGACTCAAATGGTCCCTGCCAGTATCTATAAGCATTTCAGTTTATATTTTTTAGGTGAACGTGAAACAGTGGATTATTATTCTGTAAATATTTATGGCACTTCTCATGCCCTCGTGGACAGAATACATTTTTATACCTCATTGACTTGGAGTTTGAGCATAAGACTTGCTTTGGTCAAAAAACTGTCAACAGATGTGACATGAGCAGAAACCTTAAATATGCTTGGGTATTTGGCTCAGCTCCATGTTTATTTGCCAGAAGAGTATGTTCCAGGACAAGTTGCTGCCTTTTGTCTTGAGCCTTAGAGTAAGAGGCATGGATAGAGTAGAACTGAGCCCTTCCTTCAGGACTGTAGCCTGAAGCCAACCAAGGTCAAGTGACCAAGCCTGAGGCACAGATGCTCTAAACAACCTGAATTAAATAAATAAATAAATAAATAAATAAATACTTATTGCTATAAGCCAGTGAGTTTTAGGATAGTTTGTTATACAGCATTATTTTGCATTATTTTACTTGTGGGCAAGATAAACCTACCATTCACTTTCTTCAAATGCAAAAACAAAACATCTCTTTGCGTGTGTGTGTGTGTGTGTGTGTGTGCATGTATGCACATGCATGTGTGCCCACTTGGGAATTTTAATATTTTAAGAAATTTGAGTCAGTTATCATTGAATGATAAGTGTATTTTTAATTTTCAACCAACACCTTCTCAGGATGAGATTGAACTTAAACCTCTTCTGACTTTACTTGCTTCTTACCCCACTCAGATAGAAATTTTAGAATCCTTTAGACTCTGTCAAAGGAAGTCAACATAGAGGCTCAGAGTTAGTTTTTGTAATGACTGTAATGCTGCATACACACACACTCACATACCCATTTATTTCCTGTCTATTGCTTCATTTTCTTTTTGCAATCCACCCTAATACCATAGGTAATTCTAAGTTAAGGTACAGGTTTATATATATATATATATATATATATATATATATACACACACACATATATATATGTATATAAATATATAAATATATATGTGTGTATATATATGTGTGTGTGTCTGTGTGTGTGTGTGTGTGTGTGTGTGTGTGTGTGTATGCTTCATGTTACCTATTTCCAAGGATGGAAAATCTTGGTTAACATAGAAATAAACTATAAAGTTATCTGCACTTCTTCCTAATCCAACAATTGCACTGTGATGTTATGTCAAAGATTCCAAAGTTGCTAGAATGGAATTTGTCAATTGGATAAAAACGAAGGACTGTAAAATCTTCTGAAAGGATTCTCAGTACCAATAAATGTTTTGGAATAAATGGTACAAATGCAGAATTAAAAGCCCCAATAATGAAGTGTTTTTATATTAGAATAGAACATAGTGTATTAAAATATACAGCTGGCTTTTTCATATGAGCTACAACATGCAGCATTAAACTTCCAGGAAATAGAAGCACACTGAACATGCTTAGTTGATTGTAGTACATCCCAGATCTCCAACCTACACCTAAGGCTTCCAGTTTTGACACACAACACTATGACATTTTTATTATTTTATTTTATATTTTTTATATTTTATTTTTTATATATATATGTTACAAAATACAAAATACAGAATATATAAAAATATATTTACATACAAAATATACAGAAAACATTTAAATTTAAAAATAGTTTATTTTGCTTCTGATTCTGTGTCTCCCTCTCTCTCTGCCCCTCTGCTGCTAATGCGCACGCTCTCTCTCTCTCTCTCTCAATAATAAATTAAAAAAAAAATTAAAAATTTTCTGAAATTTTTGGCCTGTAAATATGAATAAAATAAATGCAATCTACAGCAATTAAGACTAGGGTGACTTGTGCTTTAGGAATCAGAAGAAGACAAGCACTTCAGGGTAGGAGAAAGGAGCAGCTAAAGATAATCTATGCAAATCGTGACTTCTTTGCCATTCATGGTAACAAGTCTCTTCATTTGGAAGAAAGATGGGCTTGTCAGCATAAGTCACAAGCCAAAAAGTCACTTCTGTAAGAGGTAGAAAAAAAATGTTCCTCCCTCCAGAAATATAACTATATCTGCTAAGAAATTTTTGTAATAAATATACCGTATTACTATGAATATGGTCTGGACAGCACCTCCTAGATCGCGCAGTGTCCAGACCGCAACCTGAAACAAGGTCCTGGGTTGAAAAAATTGTCACCAGTATTCTCAGAATGTGGTACACCACAAGGGCTCTTCTATTCCTCCCGAAACTGATCTATACAAGGTTTGATAAAGGGAGGAAGAGGACATATAAAATGTAATTACAGATTGTCTAGAGAAAGTATGCATTTTGTGCTACCTACTAACCTTTAGAAAAGAGACCAAGTCACCCTGTCATTTTTGGTGTCTGTGGTTGATTTCAAAAGTACATACAAATTCTTTGTAGTTCTTCCCATGACTATGTGGATGGGCTCCTTCCTTAAATGTAGGCTTGGACATACAATTTGGCTTGGTCAGTGGGACAGTAGCAAATGACATAATCAAAGACTGGAAATCAGGGGCTTGCTTACTGGGGTTTGTCCTCTCTCGCTCTTTGGATCCCTTTTGCTACAACGGGAACAAGCATGGAGTAGGCAGCTGGAGGTGGAGGCATCATGCTGAGAGACCTCTGGATCTGAATCATGAGATGTAAATATCTGTTTTTTAAGTCATTACATATATTGGGTGGTTTGTTATGTAGCAAAAGGTAACTGTTACTGTGTCTCAAGTAAGAAAGGATTGTTGTAATTGCCCATTATCACAATTACCTAAGTAATAAAAGATCAGTTTGTTCCTATTCTGAAGAAAGCATGCTAAGACTTAAAACAGTGAAGCAGAAACCCTAAGAAGAAAGGATGCTGATAGACATGGCTTGTGATGGCCAGAGCCTTGGTTCTCAGAATAAATCTCCAGGTCAGAAGTGTCCTTAGAAATTGCCAAAGAGAACATAAAGATTTTAGAAGTCTCTAGAGAGGAATGTGAGATAGCACTTTGGGGATTTCCAGGCAGTACAAAAAATTAGACAAACTCTCTGAATCTGTGAAATCAGTGAGGAGACTGGCACTGAAAAACATGCTTTACTGGGAGGAAACACAACTGGCAAATGAAAGACAAAAAAGAAATACACCAATATTCCCAGGGTTGTTTTTAAATGGAGGAAGAAGAGTGATGTTTATTTTCTTTTTCCACTTTCTACCTTTAGTGTCTCTCTCTGTCTGTCCCCTCTTGTTCCTGAATATTTTATGGTTCCATGAAAGGATGCCAAAAATACAAGTATGTGCATTGTATTATACCTGCTTTTCTTGAAAGTATAAAAAGTATACATTGTCACTGCAACATGAAAGGAATATTGAATGAAGTCATGCCAAGGAGGAGCTCTACCTACCTACCTACCTACCCGCACACGTATGTGTATATCTGTGAAATGTCTATCTCTTGTCATATTTCTTCCTTGCTTTTGTGAACATGTTCACTCTATTTCATTTTTGGGCCTCACTAGCTTTTGGTTTACTCTCTTTAACACAAGAAACACACAAATATATGCAAACAGTATGTGAAGAGTAATGGGAGGAAAAATGAATTGAAAAAATCTCCCTTCTTACTGTAATCAATTTGCATGCATCCTTCCAGTTGGTCTGAGGCATTTTCCCTACATTTACAAACTTATACAATGCACTCTGCTATAATGAGGGTCTGTAATGCAAATTAAGGCATACATCATTGGTAAATAGGTGAGTCATCAGTATAATGTGGAAGCCACATTGGTCCATATGTTGAATTGTTATAGACATGAGAAGACAGAACAGTGTTAGTAGAATAATAATTTGAGCAGGAAAGAACAGAGCCCTGAGCTCAGTGTTTGAACTAGCAGGAGAAGCCCTTTTCTCTGCTTTTGAAAAGATAATAAGTGTTAAAAGCTAGCAACTGCATCCAGAATCACCCTCCTAGAGATAAGCACCCAGCTGTCAGGGGTGGCCAATTGCACTGCAATGAAGGTCAATAGTAAGAACCCATAATGAGTGATGGGCCATGTTAGATCAAGTAGCTAGAGAATATCTCTTTGAGGAGTGACATTGGAGAAAAAAAATCTGAAAGAAATGAGAACACAAGCCAGTGAAGATCTGGTAGGATGGGCATGGGGATATTCCAGGCAGAGGGAACAGCAAGTGAAAAGCTCAGAGTGGGGAACAAACATGGGATGTTTGGGGAATAGCAGGAAGGTCACCATGGGTAGAGTGAACAGAGCAGAGAGCAGGAGGAAAAAAACAATGGTGAGATTAGAAGGGACTAAATCTTAAAGGTCATTGTACGCTGAGATGTGACATTTAGATTTTACTCAGAGGGTAGTAGGAACCCATTGAAGGGTTCTGAGCAAGGAATTAATATAACGTGTGCTTAAAAAATCTCTCTGAAGGCTGTGTTAGAAGCAAATGTTGGGGGAAAGAGAGAAACTGGGGAAACCCATCAGCAGCTTAAGAGAACTATGGATTTCAACATGGTTTTGAAAGATTAATACAGAACAAATATTCAAATAACAGTCAACTGAATCAGGATTTGTTAGTAATTTCATGTGTTCATCCTGACCAGGTCAGTATCACAGAAAAAAAATTAACAAAACGCAGAAGAGAAAAACTTCGAAATGGGTCATAAATACTAGACTCTAATTGGGTCGCAAGTTTGACAGGGCAAAAATGGCAATGATGCACACGGCACAGTCAGACTTTTCTTTTTAAAAAAAATTTTAATCTTTATTTATTTTTGAGAAGACGTCAGCCTTCTCTTAATCATTCTTTTGTCTTCTGTGCAATGGAAGGAAGCCTTTGTTTCAACTGGTTGACTGCTTCCAGCCTCTCTTCTAGAGACAACATCTCCTGTATGTTCTCCCCCAAAACCACCAAGGCATATCTTCTTCTAAACCCTGGAACCTTCCCATTTACAAAGGAAACTCTTCAATATGTCAGTGAAATCACATAAATCTTGCTAAAAATCTAGCCCAAATCAAATACAAGTATGTTTATTTCCCATTTCAATATTAGCAAATTAGGGCATATGTCACAGATTACCAACTCTTGTAATGTGTACATTTTTATTAATAAATTATAAAAGGAAACATTACTTCAAATGAATCCATTGGCCATAAAACTACATAGCCTTTGAATGCATCAGCTTGTATTTGTTTGTAACAACTGACCCAAATTTATTTTTCTCAGTGGGAATAACATAAACTCTGCTAAACAGAATGTTTGGATCTGTTTTCTGTCAAAATTAAGCCAGTTCTCCACTTCATCTTATAGACTTAGTCATAGTCTAAGAATGAAGCTTTGACTGTATCAAATATTCATTGCAAGTCCAGATAGGTCAATATACCAAAAGCCAAAGTTACAAAGAAATGACTCTGATCTAATCACAATCTGAGAACAGCTTCAAATGCCTTGTGAAATGTGTATGTGTATGTGTGTGTGTGTGTGTGTGTGTGTGCATGTGCGTGTGCGAATGTATCTATGTGCACTTCTTTCTGCTTTTTGCCTTTGTCTGGTGTCTTATATCATAGAATGACATGATACCACTTGATGGCAGACTTTGATGTTGCAAAGCTACTTCCCAATTCACATTCACTCATCACTGCTGATCTTGTTCAAAGTCAAAACCACCTCAGGTAGTCCTACATCTGAGAACAACCAGGATGGGATTCAGCAGAGAGCACTGAACTGTCACTGCCCTGCGGGGGTCAAGATGCCTCCCTCTTACTGAGATATGTCAGTTGTGCAAAGAGGGTCCTGTTAAGTGTCAGTTATCAGGTAAAATCCACCAAAGACCAAAGCCAGAGCTAAGCTGCTAAGCTATCTTAAAACATCTCCTTGGCTTTTAATGGGGGGACCAAAAAGGAAATGGAATGGTTACAGTTTTCTAAAGAAAAATAATACTAAAACTTCATCTTCTTTGATAATAATAAATTGATTTGCACTAAGTGGTTATCTGAGTTTAAGACAGCAAGACTCATACTCAACTAGGTGTGTGTATAGGTGTGTGTGTGGGCAGGCATGCACACCCATTCATTTAGCACACACTCTTCAAAACTGACCAAATAGAGGGTATCTGTTGCCACTGTAATTATTAAAAACACCCCAAAACTCAAATGGCAATGATCATTATTAGCGTTCATGCATCTCTGGATCATCTGAGGTTGATTAGCAGGTCAACCAGAGCAGCTCTGTCCCGCATCTCCCTTGTACTTCTCCTGGGACCAGCAAGCTAGCAGGGCATGCTCTTCTCATAGCCATGAGAAGGTGCTAGAGGACAGGCAGGTGGATCAAGGTCAATGAAAGCCTGGCCCAAGAGCTACTAGTGTGATGTCACCTCTGCCTCACTGTATTGGCCAAAGCAAGTCAAATGGCCAAACCCAAGATCAAAGGGGTAGACTGGAGGAAATAGACTCTGCTTCTGTAGTGGGAGGAGCTCCAAAGTCACATGGCAAAGAGTGTGGGCACAGGGAGGTTTAAGAATCACGGTCAATAATGCCATCTACTACAGACCACCTATTCTTCTTTTAATTTAGACAAACAAAAGTAGTATGAGGTCATAAAAAATAGATTTGGGGATAGACAGACTTGAGTTCAAATCCTCACTAGCCCTGGCCCTTAAGCAATCAATATAACCTCTCTTGTCCTTATTCTCCACATGAGTAAACTGGAAACAACGACCTTCACCACACAGGAATTCTGTGATTATTAAAAGACACAATTTTTTAAACCTTTTTTTCTTTAACGTTTATTCATTTTTGAGAGACAAAGGGCAAGTGGGATAGGGGCAGAGAGAGAAGGAGACACAGAATCCGAAGCAGGCTCCAGGCTTGGAGCTGTCAGCACAGAGCTCGACGTGATGCTCGAACCCATGAACTGTGTGATCACGACCTAAGTGGAAGTTGGACACTTAACCTACTGAGCAACCCGGATGTCCCAAGACATAATTTATGAATAGTTGTTAATCCTTCATAATCTTCTAAGAACCAATGACAAACTATCCTTGTTATTTTTATTATTACCATTATTATCGCCTAGAAATAGCTGGGTGTTTAATTCTGTTGCATTTGGCATACTCTATTTATTCCTTAAATTATGCTTCCAGATGTGAATTGTGTCATTTCTGTCCACCAAAGGAAACCCAACAGAACTAAATGAAAATTATAGACCCATTCCTGGCCCACACAGCTCTTTAAAGGAGAACCTCTGTGAAGTGAAATGTAGTGTTTAGGCAGAGACTTTTGAGGAGAGCTTTGGAACAGGACACACAGAAGAGAAAACCAAAAATCTTCCTGAAGTCATTTACTAAGGAAAAGGAGTTGCTTTGCTGTTGGAGTCAGTTTCTTTTGAAATAATTTGGAAGCTAATTTGGAAAATGGGTTGCTTGGAAGGATCACTGGTTGAATGGTTGGCGGGGGCCAGTACCTGCTCTGGCAACAGCTCCCTGGCTTTTTCTCTGTTGGATGTGTTTAGAAACATAACGTCACTAGACTACACCCAACCCTCTCTCCTCATTTAATTTGTTTTATGTTCAATGACACTCCTGATGCTCTCCTGGCATTTTACCCATAAGATATAGATGTACATGTTACACATATCCTTGAGTCAGCTAAAATAGATGCAAACAAACCTTTTTTTCTCAATTGAGCATAATTGAAGCTATTTTGGTTTATTTCTCAAACAGTTAAAGTAATTGTTTTAATTTTCCACGGAGCTACACCTACTCCTTTTCCACCGAGGTTGTACTTTGAATAGCAATGATTTAACTAATTTTTTAAAATAGGACAATTCAGAAAAAAAAATCAAAATTTTAATCTAAATGATTATACATAATAGTTAATGTTATTGACTTTTGATTGTCTCAGTGTATGCAGAAAGAGCCTCAAATTCCTTTCTAGGCTTTATTTAGACTCAGTTTTCTGAATTTGTCATCTTTGTTTTCTCTCTATGTAGTAATAATCCTTCTTGTTTTTTTTCTAATTTCTTATCTTAATTTACAGATCTTTAGTTTCTGCAGTATTGAATTCTAATTGCAAGAATGGTCCCTTCTTAATCTTGGTGTCTGTGTCCATTCAGGAAATAATAGCTGAAAATCAGTGTGCAGAGTGTTTCCAGGCATTTTTCCGGAAGGCAATCCTGTGTGCATATCTGAAGTAAAAGCATGAAATGCTACTTTTATGTACTCTTTCTTCTGAGGAGCCTTCTGGTCCCTCTCTCTGCACTCGGCCCCCACAGATGGATGACCTGTTCTATAACTGGAAGCCTGTTTATGTGAGTAAGGACAGATGCTTGGGGTCTTCTTCCAAGGCCTTGTTTTTCAGATCCAACAATGGAGATGAGATCGGAGCTGCCTTCTGCGATCCAGAAATGCTTTCAGCCATGGCCACTGGGCTGGAAAAGGATGGTGCTTACAGAACTGTGCCTGTCTTGGATGTCTGGAAGCTGTGCTTCTAAACATAGCAGAGCCCTCCCTCCCTGTCATTTCAGCCCAGCTGGTAAAGCCCACCTGGCTCTTTTGAGGTACTCACTTTGAGAAAGTAGTTGAGAAGCAGCTGAGATACCCTCCAGGAATTCTCTAGCTTCTGTGAGCTGCTCTGGGTTGTTTCTACAAAGCCCAGACACTCCTCAAGATGATTCGATTCAAAAGATCTGATACAACCCGGTGGTTCTTTGTTGATCCCATGAGTATCCCAACATGCACTACAGGAGGGAGGTCTGCGATTGGCTTACAGTCTCGGTCTCCATGGAGCTCCAGCTCACAAATCTCTGGAAGGGAGAGTGATTCTGTTCTCTGCTGGTACTTTGAGCTCAATATTGTCGTGATTATTTGCACTTCTCTAAGCTTTACGTGGCAAAAATTCAGTCGGCCTCTTGGGGATGCAGCTTTTCTTTAAAGAAAGAGTTGTAGCATTTTCCTAATATAAATACACATACAGGTTTTGTAATACAAAACTCCTGCAGGCGTTGGTTGATGTTTCCCTTCTGGCCTAAACTGCTGGGTGTGACTAGTTTAAAAGCTGTCAAAATGACATAAAACAGTTATTAAAACCAATGGCTGCCTCACTGCCAGAGGGCAATATTGTTCCATAAATAGTCTGTATTGCAACATTGCTCAGAGCAAGACTGAGCCATCAAACCTAAGGGCAGAAGGCATTTTAAACACACAGTAAAGTGCAATCACATGTAGAGTCCCCCACATAAGTAAATGGAAACATTTTTTGCAGCAGCCATTTGGGCCATAGGTACAAGTGAAACATAGGTATTTTCAGTATCTATTTGAGCACCTAAGTGAACATGTAATTGCGCAATGAGCCTTTCACAGCAACTCAATTAAACATGTAAATTATTGTCAAATGTTCCCAGCAGCCACGGAACATTTTCGGTGTCCAATGTCATTATCCTCTATCAGGCATTTGTGCATCAGAGTACACATTTCTGTAATTAAATAGCAATTATTTTTATTTCTAGTCCCATTAGTAATATCTAAAATTGGAAGTGTGGTATTGTCTTTCTTGTTTTTTTGGCTTAGATTCATGGTATATTTAATGAAACCATACTTTATGGAAACAGTGGGTTCCCACAGAGGTATCTTTTAGCATCTTTGTTTTTGGAAAGGTACTATGACTATGGAGTCTTCTTAAAAATAGAATCACATAGGGGCGACAGGGTGGCTCAGTCGATTGAATGTCTGACTCGTGATCTAGGCTCAGGTCATAATGTCACATCTCGTGAGATAGAACCCTGTGTCAGGTTCTGTGCTGTGTGAAGCCTGCTTAGGGTTAGGTTCTCTCTCTCCCTCTCTCTCTGCCCTTCCCCTGCTTGTGCTCTCTCTCTCTCTCTCAAAATAAATAAATAGGCTTTAAAAAAATAGAGTCACATGGATGTGTTAGTCCAAAATGCCTTTTTGAGGTACTACCCAATGGAGTACATTTGGAGATGAGCTGCCGGTAGTTTATACAGAATATTATCAATCTTAAGAAATTAACACCAACAAGTATTTGCTCACAATATTTTCTAAGCAACTGTGTAGCCTAAGAAACTGGTGGCCATTGTCTCTTTTTCTTAATTTCCACCACTGCTTATAAAAAAAGTGAATGGACAAGCCTAAGGCATTATTTTGAGGCCCTTTGTATGTATAGTTTGGGAAGGACTATAGATGACAAGTCAGGACCTCATTCTGAGGTTATTACCTAGAATAGATGGTAGTATTTGTTATCACTGGTCACTTTTTGGTCCTTCTAAGATGATTTAAATAATGAAGTATCATAAAATAGTAGTAACAAGAAAAAGAATATTCTATGATATGCAGACAGTATTATTGCCAGCATCCTCTAGGTATCTTCTAGGCAGGAACAGAAGTCCAACAAAACTAGGAAAATCGTTGCCCCACTTAAGTATTACCGATTTAGCCAAATGTAATGGGAGCTCAAACAGTTGATTCAGTTTGTCTACTTTGGTCCCTCCTTCTACTGAAAAAGAACTATACTGTTCCTCCTACTTTAACTGCTTACTAGCATGCTACAGAAGTTCTGAAGACGTGAAATAGACAAATTCTGGAGGGTGCTCCTTTTATCGTTTTGTTTTGGTTTTACTTTCAAAAAATTATGCAAAGGGATGTGTTCTGAAGTTCCAAATGATTTCAAAAATCAAAACAATCCAATGAATTTCTCAGTAATTGGCTTTAAAGAAACTGAGACAAGAGCAATGCAAACAAAGTGCTTTTAAATAAATCATAATTACCGATGCGAACGTCTCCAATAATTTGAGGGTTTCATCAGACGACTAACAATTTGGAAGCCCTCTTACATTTGGTGATGTGACAGGCAGCAGGAATGTGGGGGAAGCAGTCTGGTAGGGACAATCTGAGATGTGAGGAGGGGAGCTGGATGAACAGCTAAATTTATCCAAACTTGAAAAGTCTCATACTGGGAAGTTGTTTCTGCATTCACGTTATTAGTAAAGACGTGCATGTATGTTCAACTTGTTCAATTAAGCCTTTGAATTGATCTGGAACATTGCAGATTTTCTTTTCCCCTTCAGATGATAAAAGAATTTTTGCATGTAACACGGAGCAGGTGTTGTTGGTTATTCAAATTTGGAGCATGTTACCAGCTCCCCCACCCCCATCGCCCATGACTTTCATGCAGGTATCTTAACATCTTGCCTTGCTACCCAATCTTCTACTTTCTAATTACAGAAAACCTTTTAAAGAGGCACACTTGTATAGCTTTAACAATGTTATTTCACTCCTGTTTGGGGAGGGGGGTGAAAATCAATATGGTATGTGACTTCCTTGTGATATTTTTTTTCTGAAACCAAGAAGCGAAGTACTCCACTTAGTGCAGTTTTAATTAAACTGAATACATTATAAAACACTCTCCTAATTTGCTTTGCCTAGAAAATGTTTTTTAAAGTGTTACAAATCAATCAACTAATTGAGCTATGTAGTAGGAAATGCAGATGGCATCTCTCGTTACTCTGTTTTCACTCTGCCAACCAAGTGCCTCTTCAGAAACAGGGTTTGTGTTGGGGCTGGCAATTTGCATCCCATGGCACCAACATGGGTTGTGGTGCTAACAATCAACAAGGAACAACAACACAAACCGCTCAGACTGAGGGCAGAGATGGTATGTGGAGATGTTGGCAAGGGGACAGAGGTGGCTCCCTGTGGTCCCAGTTACCATCTATTCCATGTTAGACCAAGAGTAGTTCGTCTTATTTGCCTGTTCAGAGTGGTTTGACAGGGAATAAGGTCATACCTACTTTGAGGATTTATTTTTTTCCCACAGATCTAATACTGTGACACATTGGGGTTAAGCTCCTGCTGTGCTCTTTCAGTAAATTTCATAACTATCAATTCATTATAAGGCATCCTATCTGGTGCTGGAATGATGTGCCGACTGATGGCCAAGGTGACATCTTTGCTTGTGAAGGACTTTCACTTCCCAATTATTTATTAAGCACATCTATCCTTAGGCACAATGTTAGGTGTATGATAATCAAAGGCAAAAATATAAGTGTCTCTGCCCTCAAGGTTCTTCTTATTTAATGGGAAACAGATATGTCAACAGCCACTGTACAATGTTTCATGTTATTCATGAAAGTAAGTACGAGAAAAATATAGGAAAAGAACTAATTTTGTTTTTGGAGATTTTTGAATCATTTATAGAGGAATCAGAAGGTAGACCATGTTGTGGCACAAACACAATGGACTTTAGGTGATGGAGAAAGTTTATCATACTCTGAAGTGTAAAGTCTTCTCAATTTTGGTAGGTATCAAATCAGCATCCCTCTATAGATCATGTTCTGACTGTTCTCTTTAATCCTGAATTATAAAGTTATCCTCCCTGTTGCATTTGAGATTGTTGTCCCAGTTTGAAGCATTGCTTTGTGCTACGTTTAGGACTGTTGCTATGTCAACCCATGTCTGAAATGTATCATGGGATATTCTGATGACTCAGCAGCTATATGCTCACATGCTTTAGAAACACTGACTAACATTTCATCAGAACCTAGCTAGTTTCCTAAAGATGCCTTATTCAACCACTTGAGGTGTTCCAAACCCTGAGGCTCAAGGGTTAGAAGATGTAAGCAAAAGGTAAAAAAAAAAAAAAAGCAAAAAGTAAAATTGAGGGGTGTCTGGCTGGCTCAGTCGGTAGGCATATGACTCTTGATCATGTGCAGGGTAGGTAGACCATACGACTATTGGTCTCAGGGGTAGAGCCTGCAACTCCTGATCTTGGGGTTGTAAGTTTGAGCCCCATGTTGGGTGTAGAGATTACTTAAAAAGGAAATCTTAAAAAAAAGGAAAACTTGGAGGAAATAACTATGTCATTGCTAATGCTCTTATTTAGCCAATTGGTGCACGCTGTCTTTAAATTTTGAATGGACTTCTCATTTTTGGGAAAGATTCTTCAAATATTGATAATCTGAAAGAAATTTAATTTAAACATATAAACATATAAAGGCTAAGAAGCTTCTTTGAAGCACTGAGTTATGTTTCATAAACAGCTGTTTGTGCTCTAGTTCAGTGTTTTCTAAAGTGTGGTCCCCAACCACCGCATCGTATCCCCTGGTAACTTGTTAAACATGCAAATTCTTCTACTCCATCTTTATCTTATTGTATCAGAAACTCTGGGGTTGGGCCTAACAATCTTGTTTGAGGAAGCCCTCCAGGTGATTCTAATGTAGGCTAACTTTGAAAACCAATGCTTTAGTGTATACATAATGCCTGATGCATCAACCTATCTGTTGAGTTCTATTTAAATAGTGCTAAAAAAAGAGATTGAACACATTATTTCTACTCGGATTAGATTAAGTTACTTATGAAATGCTAATTAACTACTTTTTTTAAAAATTAAAAAAAATTGTTTTTTTTTTTCAGAAGACAGCATGAGTTTGGGCTACATGTAAAAAGAAAAAAATAAAAGAGAAACAAAAAACAAACTTTAGTTGAGAATCATACAGAGAAAAGCACATGGCTGATTATTTCACTCACTTTTTGATTAAATAATATTTTGCATTTAAACATCAATTACAAATTATATCTATACCACTATGATAGGTGCAATAATTTGATATATCCCACTCATTCCATGTGTTGAGTAACAATTACAGAAGTCACTCATATCTTTTCTTACATATTTCTGTTTTATCTATCAGATTTGGGGAGGGAGATACTAAAGTATCCCACAATGATTGTGGATTTGTCAATTTTTACTTTAAAAACTAAAAATGAAAGTTGTTAGATGCATGGAGGTTTTTGCTTATTCCATAGTCTTTGTAAACTGTTATCATCACACAGGAAATGCTTCAAGCTCCACATGGTCAATTTCACTTGTTTCGCAAAAATATATTAATTTATTTCCCATGTATAAAGAATGTATATGTAAGAATAAACACATACACAAACACACACTCCCTTACCCATATTACTCCCATAGCTTATCCTCCCACATTTAAGGTTGACTCAACACATTTCAAGGGTACAATGTGGACACTATAATTAAATAGGAACAATTGCATGGGAAACACAGCTTTGCTGAGATACTATGGATGAGATAAGCTTCCAAGAAGAGCCAGGCAACATAGAATATCCACTGCAGCACGGTAGCTATAAAGTTTAATGCAATAAATGACATTTGAGTTTGTTTTAACTCAGAAACAAAGCTTGTTCATTCAAGAGGGAACCATGCAAAGAAAAAGAGCACACTGCATCAGTGAGCACATCACCTACCTTTAAAGTCCTACTGTTTGATGGAGAAGTTGGTAAGACTGGTCAGGTTGTGTAACTGAACTATACACACTGGAATAGGATTCCATGTGTGTGTTTCTGTTTTGTGTTGTGTGTGTGTGTGTGTGTGTGTGTGTGTGTGTGTGTGTGTATTGAGGGGGGCATTGTGGTTGTGATTGGTGTGATCCTTCACTTGTTGCTGCCTCAAGAGAAATCATAGCTAAAGGGATGCATATTTGTCTTGATAGCACCAGGGATTTTTTTCAAACTAATCATGGGGACAACACTATAGACTTAACTTTTCTCCACATCATCTCCAAAAAATCTAAAAAAATACTGAAACAGCTGTAGTCAAGTAGTTGAAAAAAATTCCTTCTACCATGGTATATTTTCCTTGGATTCAAAGTACTAAATGTATCTATATCTAAGCTGTTTTGAGTTCATTCTTCAGAAAGACATCTTATATAGAAGAAAGTGCTTAACAATAGAGATGAGGTATAGCCATAATTTTCATAAGAAGATATTTACTTCCCAAAGCTTTAGAATCTAGTCTATACCTTCTTGAGGGATCAGGAAAGGAAGGTCTACCACCTTGGATATCATCCAGGGAAGAGCTGTGCTGAAAATTAGATATTTTGCAAAGATTTTGATGAACTGAAGAGGGCTAATGCAAATATTTAATATTTTTGTTTATATCCACTTAGATGAGAAAGCCTGAACTGAATAATTATACCCCAAGTGAAAGATGACATCCTGGGCTCCAGGACCAGAGAAACCCATGAGACCTTAATGAAACTTCAGCTTCTCTACTGCCGATTGGAGAGGAATGAAAATGGAAGACATGCAATTAGTATGATGTGCTGTTTCCACAGCACACTGGATGTACACCAGTTGGAAAAAAATGCTCACATATACACACAACACAAAGACAAGCAGCTGCCTAGATAAGATGGCTGCAATACTCCCACGTGTATAACACAGTACTTTCTCATACACAGACCTTCAGAATATTTGGAAGAATTTCTAGACAAATAAAAATGCTTCCACAGTGTGTTTTGGTCCTTATGTGGAGTGTCCAAAAATACAGTTTTCTGTCACATCTTAGAAATTCATACTCAAGGAATAGAACTACCTTCCAAATGGGTAATTCTTAAGGAGAGCCTTAGGACATTCTGAGGAGGTGATCAAAGTAATATATGAGATAAAAAACTAGACACAAGAAGTATTTCTTTTCTTGTTCTCAAAAACATAGTTTTAATTTCACAAAATTCTTGAAATCTTCAATATAGTAATAGTGTTACCCTTCAATAAACAAATGATTTATAGCCTTGAAGAGTTCAGAGCATAGTTTTTAGCTACCAAGTGTTATTTTCTGGCCTATTTCAAATATGAATATACCAAATGTTATGACAAAGTAATAAAAGCCTTATTTTTACAATGGGAAAACATTAGTACCTTAATCACGTTATTGCTTGAATTTAATAAAAATGCTCTAGATGTAATCATCTGTCATTTTGCAGAAAGAACATTTTAAACCCATGTCAGAGGTAAAAGCTGATCCTGTTGCCTCTCCAGAGCAAACTCTGGCCTTCAGAGAATGTTCATATTCTCAATAAGGGAAAGAATTAACCATGTTCAGAATAAATATCTCAGAAATACAGGAGCTGAGAAATGAATATGGTTCTAAAGTTGACAGACATCAATAAAAAAATCAATGTCATAAAAAGCTCTACCTGTTTGATTCCTACAATAATTCATTTATTTCTTTAATTCAACAAATATTCATTAAGCACCTATATTGTGACAGGTAATATCCTAAATGTTAGGGATAGAAACTCATATTCTATTTGGGGTAATAGAGAAAATAGACAATTAAACAAATAATAAAACAATATAATTTCAAATAGTAACAAGTGTTATGAAGAAATTAGAAAAGGCTATTGTAATAGTGAGTAATTCAGTAATACTCCTTGTGTGTGATCATTCATTAAGTTTTATATTACATTATTTCATAGCAGAGCAACATTGCTGAATAAAATGAAAAAAAAATAAGCACCTATTCTGTGCTAGGCAATATATAGGGATTATACAAACAATTTGAGACTACCATTTTCCTCAAGGAAGCAAGATGTTAAAACTGATAAGTTATTAATTCAAAAGTTAATTAACAATTCAGGAGTACCTACAGGTGCCACAAAGATATAAGAATAATAATAATAGTGATAGCTATCAATTATATGCTAAATATTGTAATATTGTAGGGAAAAAAAAGACCCCAAATACCTATGTGTTTTAGAGTGTGTTTTAGGGTGTTCATTATTTATTTTAATCTCTTTTGTAGAAAATACAAAATTTGAAATTATATTAGATTCAAAAAGATATAAAAACTAAAGTATATTGCCCAGGGATTCATAAATATAGTAAAACAATAAAGGGAATGGGATTAGCTCTGTTAGAAAGGAAAGTGGCTGTCAACTGGATAGAACACATGGGAGCTTCCTGGGTATTGGCAATATTATAGTTCTTTTCCTTGAGAATTGTTACAAGGAGTTCACTTTATAACAATTGTCAAACTATAAATTTGGGATTATTTCTGCCCATTTCTCCATGTTTGTGTTATTTTTTTGTGTGATATTTCACAATTAAAAGAATTAAAAAAATATAAAGAAGAGGAAAATAAGAGACAGAAGAGTAACGAAGGAAGGGGGAAAGGGATAAAGCAGCTATATTATGTGAGTTCAGAGATGGAAGCAATTAAAATTACCATGTAAAAGGGAACACTTTATTGGGATGGGTTTTGAGCTGAACCATGAAGTGTGAATAGATTTGCTTAAACAGAAATGCAGGTAGGGGAATTCCAAGCAATGGAAAGAATATGTACAGATACTTGGAGGTAGGAAAGCTCAAGGATATTTCAATAATCAGAAATTAAATTAGTCAATGTTAATAGAAGTGTCAAGATGGAGAACCCATTAAGAACATCTTTAAAGATGATAATATAGGAGAATCCCAAATTCTACTCCTTCCATTGACACAGAGAATGAATAGCTGCACATGGAACAATTCTCCCTAAAAGAAATTCAGGAACTAACTAGGAGACTCCTACACATCAGGCAAATGAGAAAAAGGCCACAGTGAAATGGATAGGAAAGGCTGAGACATAATCTTGTCATAAACTCCACTACTGGCACAGTGCCATAATCAGAAGGGAATCTCTAACTCCCATCTTCTCCCTGAAGAGTGAAGGGTTTAGGACCCATATATAGTGCCTTAACTTTTAAGACCCCCACCTGAGGGATGGGTCCTCCAATCACCTAGTTTTGAAAGCATGCATGAGACCCACAGGACTATAGCAAAGAAAAAACAGTTATTAAAGGGCCTGAGAATTCATTGCAGCTCTTACCCCAGGGCTCAACACAGAGGGAGCAGGCAAAAATAGTCCATCTCCCTGTCTTGCTCTTAATGGAGTCTATTTTCATACATTAGAAGCTGCTGCCTGAGGGTCAGGCTTTTAATTTAATACATATCCAGAGGACATCTTCCCGACCTTCTCCCTCCTGCTTGCCTCAAGTTGCCAGTATCTCCCTGGAAAGAGGTTGTATATATATGCTCCCTAGTTTTTGCAGCTGCTGCCCAAGGGACAGGTCCCCAGAATGCTGGTTCTGATACCCAACGGGACTCCCATTCATGAGTCCCACTGTACAGTCTCAAACAAATAAGTGTTCTTAACTTGCTGTAACATCATGGCTTAATACACAAGTAACAGGCAAAACACCCATCTCATTAAAAGGGACATGTTTGCATACTTCAAAAGCTATTTCCTGATGGTCAGGCTTCTAATTTAGCACACATCTAGAGGCTGACTGCCATCATATCTGGAGACCAGGGAAACCTATGGACACCTCCTTGCTGTCTCCCTCTCCAAGTTGCTAGTATCTCTGTGGAAGGAATTTATACACATATGTACTGCCCCAGTTTTTGTGGCTGCTATATGAGGGATTGTGAGGCTCTGGTAGCCACAGAAGCTTGCATTCAGCAGTCCCATAGGATTATAAAAAACAAAGAATATTTTAATAGGCTTATAAGCACTTCTACCCCCATGGCTATACATTTGGGATCAGTGCAGAGGAAGCAGACAAAAATGCCCATCTTCCAGTTACTTCCTGGAAGAGGTCTAACTAGATACTTTCTCAGCTGCTGTCTGAAGATCCAACTTGTGACCAGCCTTCATCTAGCTGCTGAATGCAACCTTCCTCTTGGGGAAATTGGTGGGTGTTGGCACATCCTCAACTACAGGGAGGCACTAAGAACAAAGAGTGTGGCTTGAAAAATCATAAAAGCTTGAAAGACAACAAGGAGCACAGACTGGACTGATAGATAAACTTCATCTCCAACACAAGATCACTCTTTCAAGACTGGAAGAGGTGGCTATTTTGCCTGATACACGGAAACCAACACAAAAATTCAAGGATAATAATACAAAAATTCAAGAATGTGTTGCAAACAAAACAATAAGATAAAACTATAGAAACAAATATTAGTTAAATAGAATTAAGTTATTTACCTGAGGGAGAGCTCAAAATAATTGTCATAAAGATGCTCATAGAGATCGGGAGAACAATATATGAACAAAGTGAGAATTTCAACAAAGAGACAGAAAATCTTAAAAAGTACCAAACAGAAATGACAGAGCTGAAGAATATAAAAATTGAACTGAAAATTTCAATTTGGAGGGGTTCAACAGCAGAATAGATCAAGCAGAGGAAAGGACCAACAAACTCACAGACAAGCAATGGAATTCATCTAATCAGAGGAGCAACAAGTGAAGAAGAAATGAAAAAAAGTGAAGATAGCTGATAGAACTAATGAGATGCCATAAGTGGACCAATATACACTCATAAGGGTCCTGAAAGGAGGAGAGAAAGGAGCAGAAAACTTATTCAAGAAATAATGGCTGAGAACTGTTGTAACCTGGGGAAAGAAACAGGTATCAAAAACCAGGAAGCCTAGAGATAACAAAAGAAGAAGAATCCAAAGAAACCCACACTGAAACACATTAAAATTAAATTGTCAGAAGATTAAGACTAGAAGAGATTCTTAAAATCAGCAAGAGAAAAACAACTTGTTATGTACAAAGGAACAGCCATAGGATTATCAGCAGATTTTTCAGCAGAAACTTTGCAGGCCAGAGTTCAAAATACTGAAATATATACATATATATTGATATATTTAAAATACTAAAAGAAAAATAAAAAAACCTGCCACCAAGAATACTCTACCAACAAAGTTGTCCTTCAGAATTGAAGGAAAGATAAAGAGTTTTCCAAACAAGGACAAGTTGAAACTCCTCACCACTAGATTGGTCTTACAAGAAATTTAAATGAAGCTCTTTAAGCTGAAATGAAAGGATGCTAATTAGAACAAGAAAATAAGTATAAAAGTCACTGGGACATGTAAATATACAGTTAATTTCAGAATATTTTAATGTTGTAATGGTGATGGGTACATCACTTATAAGTCCAGTATGAGGGTTGAAAGACAAAAGCATTAAAAATAACTATAGCAATTTGTTAATGGATGCACAAGGTAAAAAGATGGAAATTGGGACATCGAAAATATAAAACATGTAGGGCTGTATAAATGTAGAGCTTTTGCATACATTCCAAGTTAAATTATTTTCTGCTTAAAATAGTCTGTCATAAATATATAATGTGTTATAGCCTCACAGTAACCACAAAGCAAAACTTATAGTAAATACATAAAAGATAATGGGAAAGAAATTTAAGCATTTCATTATGGAAAGTCATCAAATTACAAAGGAAGAGAACAAGAGATGAAAGAAACAAAGGAATTACAAAACAATCAGAAAGCAATTAACACAATGGCAAAGGAAAGTCTCTACCTGTCAACAATTACTTTAAATGTAAATGGACTAAATTCTCCAATCAAAAGACACAGAGTGGCTACATGGATTAAAAAAAAATCAAGACCAATGTATATGCTGCCTACAGGGAGAGTCTTATTTCAGCTTTACAGACATGCACAGACAGAAAATGGAGGGATGGAAAAAGATAGAAGGAAATCCTGCCATTTTTGACAACATGGATGGACCTTGAGAGCATTATGCTAAGTGAAATAAGTCAGACAAGGGAAATACCATACGATATCACTTATATGTGGAATCTGAAACAGTTGAACTTGTAGAAACAGAGTAGAGTGGTGGTTACTAGAAAGTAGGGGGTCGAGGAAATGGGTGATGGGAGTCAAAGAATACAAAATTCTAGTTATAAGATGATTAAGTTCTGTGATCTAATATACAGCAGAGGGATTATAGTTAAGAATACTGTATTATATACTTGAAAGTTGGTAAGAGAGATCTTAAATGTTTTTATCACACACATAAAAAAGGTCATTGTGTGATGTGATGGAAGTGTTCACTAATGCTACAGTGTTAATCATTTTGAATATGTAAATATATCAGATCAATAGATTGTACACCTTAAACTTACACAGTGTTACATGTCAACTATATCTCAATAATGGAGAAAATAAAAATAAATAAAATAAAATAAAAAGAAATCTCATGATGGAGATGGGTACGATAGATGACCAGAAGGGAGGCTAGAATGAAATCAGGTAGGACCTTAAGGGCCAAAATGGAAAAAAAAAAAAAGAGTTCTTTATTGCTGAGGCATAAACATGGGGAAGGAATATTTTTGCATTTCAGTAACACTTCTTCCTATGCTGCATCAAAATAGACTTAACCTCTATGTTTATTTGTATCATATCCTGAAAATTTACCATCTCCCTGGTTGATTTTATTATCTTCCAATGAATCTATAGCCAAATAGCAGACAAAGGATAGCATTTGGGGGGTCAATGAATAATTGAGGTGCATCAGCTGGGACCCCTGTGGGATTGATTCTGTTACTGGCTCCACTGAGATGCTCTTGTGCTGAGAAAAGCAGGTCTGCTTGGCCAGAGAGGGCCCTATTTCTCACCAGATGCAGCTTTTCAACAACTTTTAAAGCCCTCATCTGCTCACCACTGAAGTCTGTGTGTATGTAGGGGGGTGTAGCTTGAATATCAAATTCTAAAGTTAGGGGCGCCTGGGTGGCTCAGCTGGTTAGGCATCCGACTTCAGCTCAGGTCATAATCTCACGGTCTGTGAGTTCGAGCCCCGCATCAGGCTCTGTGTTGACAGCTCAGAGCCTGGAGCCTATTTTGGATACTGTGTCTGCCTCTCTCTCTGACCCTCCCCCGTTCATGCTGTCTCCCTCTGACTCAAAAATAAATAAACGTTAAAAAATTTTTTTTAATTCTAAAGTTAAAAAACAGTGTTATTGGGAAATATGTCCTCAGGAAAAGAGAGTGAAGATATAAAATACATACAGGTGACCTGACAAAACATTTCATAAAGAGCAGCAGATGGACACAACTGCAAATTCCTCATTACCACACACTTGACATACACTAGAGAGTTGGCTTTCATGTACACTAGAAACAGCCCACATTTCTGCCAATTGTATCTGTATTTGCATAGGAATGAATGTATGATGATTAATATCCTGTTTTATTTACTCACTGGCTTTTTAATGATGTATCTAAAGTTACAGCCTAACAGGAGCTAAAAGAAATTCAAGCTAAAGAGTCATTTTAGTTAAGATCAAAAGGTACGCAGGTGTCAAAGCACATCTTCAATAAATCAGTTAATTTTCAAAAATTCCTTATTAAGTCTTTATATTTTTTTCTATTTCCTCTGGGAACAAAATTTAGTAAAAAGAGAAGACACAGCCAAACATATCCTGGATGATGAGCTTCTTCTCACACTGATTCCCTATATTATGGGCTGTTCCCTCTGCACACTAAATTACTATCTATCTGTGCAAAATGAAATGGAAACTGAAGGGGGGGGGGTTACTCAGATAATTTAGGTCAAAAATAAGTTCTCCAGAAACATCCAGATTGAGGCAAACATGTTTTCTATGGTTCATATCATCCTGATAATTGCCTTAATTCTCCATTTCGTTTTGCTTCTGTAGACAGCTTAATGGCAGTTAAGATTTTTTGGATCTTGCAGCATAAGAATAAATACTCAATTAAGGCGTTTTCAGATGAGTCAGAGATAGAAAATCACTGTAGCTGTAAGTGATGCATGCTCTCCACTCCCAACCATTTGCTGGCCTATAAGTTTTCAGATACAACTTGAAACAGAATATTTGCACTCACAAACTAAATAGAATAAATCATGAAAAAGTTTCTTCCTCACCAAAGTATCAAAGTGCAGTTGCTGTCTGTAGTCTAGGACCCAGGCCATTATTACCAGAATCATTTGCAAAGTATAGAAAAAGAAACTGCTATTTGTCAGGCAATGTAAGAAGTATGAGGGCTCAGGGAAAAATTAATTAATTAATGTATTTATGAACTCATCCATTCATTTAGGTAACAAGTATTTACTGAACCAGATGTACCACATGCTATTCTAGGAGCTTACAATACATCAATGAACAAAAAAGCAAAGACTCCTGGTCTCCTGGAGTTTAGCATTCTTTTTTTTTTTTTAATATTTATTTATTTTTGGGAGAGAGACAGAGTGCAAGTAGGGGTTGGGCAGAGAGAGAGGGACACACAGAATCCAAAGCAGTCTCCAGGCTCTGAGCTGTCAGCACGGAGCCTGATGCAGGACTTGAACCCACGAACCATGAGATCATGACCTGAGCTAAAGTCAGACGCTTAACCTACTGAGCCACCCAGGTGCCCCTCAGGGAGCTTTCAATTCCCCAATTCTTATTCCCTAGATCTATCCATATCATTAAATGTTGTGGAACATGTCTTCTTTTACCTTTTTCTTCCCTCAGCTTTAGTAGAACTGTCCAAACTGACTCTCTTCCTGGTCTTCTAAATTCTCTAATCTCTACTTACCTATTTCTATTTATTCTCTATCTCATTTATTTAATTTACTGGCTACTTTTCCCACCACCACATGTATCTAGTTCCAAGGTTCAGCATTGAGCCACTTTGCTCTCTGCCTAACCTCTCCTTAAAAGTTTCTCATCCAAGGTGTCTAGGTACAATGGTTATCACCAGTAAATTATTTGTAAGTTATCAAAGTTTGTGAATGATTTATTTTCTTAATAAAATAGAGCAGGTTTAGGATTATTTTAATAGCAATGCCACTGTTCTTCATTTCCATGCAAATAGACTTTCTGGAGAGATAAGGCATTATAGCTATCAAATAGAACCGAATATTATCATGCAAATCAACAATCCTGTGCTGACTGCTCCTTGACAATGGGAACTTTGTTGGTGTTCACCACCATATCTCTGAAAAACAGAAGGGTGCCTGGCAAGCAGCACTTGCATCAGCGTCTCCCTAAGTTTTTATTATTGAATGAGTATGTTTAATCATACAAGATAAAGTTGAGAAACACTGCCTTATAAACTCATCTGGTTTAAAATTTTTAATTACTCCCTGAAGATAAATGACTCACATCTTGATTTCCTGACCTCTCTCTTGAATTTCTCTCCCCATATGCCAACTATTAACTAAAGCTTTCTATTTGGATGCCCTATAATCACTTCAAGTTACACATATCTAAAAGCAAATACATTATTTTCCAAAATTAATTCAACTTTCTCTCATTTTCCCAATTAACAAGTATCAAATACTTGGATCAATCTTAGTGCCTTCTTTCTTTTTCACCCCATATACAATCAGTAATGAAAGCCAATCAATTCTTTCTTCATGGATGCTCTACACTCCTTTCTCCTATTGCTCCTGTCACTGCCTAATTCATTCAGCCTTGATTGCTGAAACCCTGGTCACTCAATTTTTTATTCATCCTGTATTTTTTAAGCTAGACTAGTTTTCTTAAAAATACAAGCCTTGAATCAAAAATCTTATGTGATCCCTATTACCTAAATAATACATTCATTTCCCCCAAACTAAGCTTCATTTAACTTTAAAATTGTATCTGTTCCCCATTTGCTTCCCTAAATTATCTATTATCATCAGATTATTCTACTCCTAGTTCTGGTAGGTGACATATGTGGTCTTACACCCAAGACCCTGCTCATATTATTTATCCAACCCAGACTTTCATCTCTTTCCTGCTGTACATATATGGACTACAGCTGCCCTTAAGACCCAATCCAAATTTTACCAGCTTCACGAAGTCTCACCTAATCCCCTCAACTATAAGAAACTGCAACTCAATTTGTGTTGGTGACCCATAGCCTTCACTTCCTAATACTCCTCAGAATTAATTATGCTGTACATATGGTGCTTGAATCCTGCCTGAATATGGTTCTTTGCAAGGAGATTCAAAACTCATCACTAATAGAAAATGAGAAACTAACAGGTACTGAGCATCTACAATGGTCTAATGCTATTTATATTGTTTTATTTAGTCTCCACCAGAGTTATACATGTAAGTATGATTCTCATTTAATAGATAGGAAACTGAGGCTCAGATAGGGCTGTTAGGGTCAGGTAACCTTAGAGCCTAGCTAGGTCCTTTTCTCTTTACCATTGCATTACGTCTCTTACACATAGACACCCCCTCAAGAGTTTTGTATAGTTTAAAGCACAAAGTAGGCATTTGGTAAAGACAGTAAACAAATGTGGGATTTGGAGCACTCCTTTGGAGACATAGGAAGATATACAGTCTACATTGTTTTTTCCTCTACGGCAGTGAGGTCAAAACAACTTCCTCATTCCATGCAAAATAGCAGAGATGGGGCGTGGGTAGTCTTGTTTGTTCCATAAATTAATTCTGTAACTCTGTTAAATGATGAACAAATATATAGCCAAAAATAGAAAATGGAAATTAATGCTGACGTTTTTCATCAACTATTTCCAATACAAAAAGAAAAAGTGACAACTTAGCCAGTGGCATATCCTCATGCAGCATGTTATTGTCCCAGGTTAAAAGCAGACAATTTTGTTTATTGAGCTGACTACCAAAAGTTAAAACTGTTCCAAATGAAATAGAGCATGTTAACAATGCCCTTCTGATTTCTCATGCAAAGTGTTGAAATCTGGCATGGAACTTCTGAAAGAACCAACTCCTGCATTTCTTCCACAAAAACTGCCAATACACTGGCTTTTGTTAAACTAAATTAAAGGAATTTTAGTCTTTATTATAAGCAATTCATCTTTATTAAAACAATTCTCCCATATTCATTATGAGTCAGACAAACAAATAAATTAGCCATTAGTGGTGACATCATGGGCTTTTGTGCATAAATATTTCAATTAAAAAACTCAAACTGTTTAGTTAAAACTCTCTTAATTTTATTGTTTCTGCAATTCAAGATAGTTATTGGTGTATTTTCCCAGAACTGAGTTATTTTGCTATCATAATTGAGAACATTATGAAAAATTAGTAGAGTTGAATATATTTATTTAAATCACAGAAAGGGGTAGGTGTGTATTAAAGGGAACATTTGCAAATGTATTGCAGTGCAATTAGTTAATTAAAGTAAATTTTTATGTATAGACACATAAATCAGGAATAATATAAAAGGAACAAGAAATAGGTGCAAGGCATCAGGTTGAAGATAATTCTAATTTTCTGAAGATATCCTGATTACTCGCTCTATTTTCAGGGAACAAAATACCATGCCTATGTATGTGTCAAAAAAGTACCTCACACAGAGTCTGATATCTCTCCTAATGCCTTATCTATTTCCCAGAAAATTGCTTTTAATTACATGAAATCTTCCTAGCTGAGTGACCCGGGACAAGATACTTAACCTTTCCTTTTCTCTGGTTTGTTGACCTTCATCAGTTATGGTGACTCATTTGGATAATGGAAAATTGTCTGAACCTTGGTATATGACTGCGGGCACTGCAGAACTCCAATTTGCTGACTCCACATGAACCTTGGATCTTCCAACTGGCTCTTTTGTCTCAGATCATTCTTCTAATACACCCCCTGCCAACCCTTATCCACAATGCTAACCTCTCCTCGGGCTTGGCACCTTTGCAAAGAGCATCGACACCAATATCCTACTTTCTTACATGTTAAACTCCTATTCATCCCTCAAAACACACTTTGCAAAACTTGTCTGACACCCTGCCGCTCTCTCTCTCACCCATATCACATTACTTCATTGTGTTCCTGCAGCACTCTGTACACACATCTATTTTAACACAAATTTCCTAGCACATAATTCTTTGTTCTTGCATCTCTTTTGCTGGCCATACAGTGCTCCTTGAAAGTTATATACAATTCATCACCTAATGGCCTCAAATGGCTGGCACATGTGGATGTCCTTTTGATCTAGGGTGTCTCCAATATCTCAAGGTGACAGAACTTTAATTGATTTAAAGAAATAAGATAAAAATCCAAGTAATGGAAATCAAATATACACCTCTCCCCAAGTTCTCATAAAATATTGGTGTTTTTGTGTGAATGCAGTGTATAGGATTGGGGGTGAACTAGAATTGGCTTGTCTAAATGCGGCATAGAATAACCTTTAAGAACACAACATGCTAGCAACAGCCCATTGGGGTATTAACTCTACATTGCTCTTACTAACTGGATGGCCCAGGATGAATCATTTAACTTCTCATTGCCTTGCCCATCATCTGTAAAATGAAAGGAATGAAGGTGCCGAGTCCATAGGATTGGTATGGATTAAATGAGATGTTTCATGTGAAGAGTTTAAGATGACACTGGCATATGGTGCTCACTATACACGTACTAGAAGGTGCTGTTCCTATCAGCACTATCTTTGCTATTCTTGCTAAATTTTCCTTCCAAGAGGCAGCACACAAAAGGATGTTATCTTTGCTACCTTTCTTTGGGATGGAGAGCAATGAGTTACACTGTAGTCTCTTTTGAGACTTCCTTTACTTATCATGCATGTCCAGGGGTAGAAAAAGAAAGGGATAATATGCTACTCTCTTCTGAATTTGATAGACACTAGACTTTTGCAGAAGAGACCTTTTCTAACGGAAGACTCCTGTCTGGAAATGTGATTAAGGACATGTTTTTAAAACTTAGCCTCGGGCGCCTGGGTGGCGCAGTCGGTTAAGCGTCCGACTTCGGCCAGGTCACGATCTCGCGGTCCGTGAGTTCGAGCACCGCGTCAGGCTCTGGGCTGATGGCTCAGAGCCTGGAGCCTGTTTCCGATTCTGTGTCTCCCTCTCTCTCTGCCCCTCCCCCGTTCATGCTCTGTCTCTCTCTGTCCCAAAAATAAATAAACGTTGGAAAAAAAAAAATTAAAAAAAAACAAAAAACAAAAAAACTGAGCCTCTATTGTGTGCCAGACACTGTTCTAGACGTTGGGAATGCACTGGTGAACTTGAGATACCTTCAAGGAATTTTCATTCTAGTGGCTGGTTTTAATCATCTTGTGTTATTTCCCTATATCTCATAATCTGAATTATGAATTTAAGACTATATCAATCAGCTGTTCTGATTTACCCTTTATTTTCAGTTTTATATTTGCATTTAGAGCCCTAAAAGCTGAGAGATAAAAGCAAGAGTTTAAGGAGTCCTAACTTTGAACTAAGTAGTCAGATGGTCCAACAGTTCAAATGTATTCATTAAAAGGAGGTATATGAGGACAAGTGACTCACAGGTCCAATGTGTGTGTCAATGCCTTTATTAAACTCATAGCAAAGAAATCCTATTGGCCAGGCATCACATTAGGAGCACAACAGTAGGGGGGCCTAGACCAATGGAAGGCTGATTAAAGGACACCAGCTCAGTGAAACTCAGTCCACCCAAAACCAATTTGCCCAATGATTAGTTCAAAAATTTAGCAGGAATTTTTTTTTGAAGGTTTGTTTTGCCATTGCATCTCTTCCCATCCTAGAGACTTCTGGACAAGTGTTGCAAAAACAGTTTTAGGATAACTTGCCACAATTACTTTGCTGATAAGAGCAGGGTAGGGGTCAGAGCAAACAGGATATAGGTTCTCTCAAATGAAGAAAAAAAAAACCAGTGAACTGAATTTAAGAGAAAACATATACCTTCACATGTAAAAATCAAGGGCAAAGAGATGCTGACATAAGGATTCAAATAAAGATCTTAACATTAGACCTACACACATATATATACAATATATATACATCTGCTACATAACAAAGGTGACAAGGGGCAAGAATGGGATTCTTAGTAGGTTTCACTGAGGCAACTGGATATCCATTTATAAAAGAAATGAAATTATATCTCTACATACATGACAGTACTAGGTCTATCGGAGATACAAATATAAAAGGAAAAACTACAAGGTTTGTGGAGAGATAATGTAGGATGATATCTTTATGACCTTGGAGTAGGGAGGTTTTCTCAAATAGAATATTAAACACACAAATCATAAAGGAATAGATTAACTCAAATTCATTAAAATTAATAAATTCACTTCATGATAGAATACCAAAAGGGAGTAAAAAGATAAGCCCCAGAATTAGAAAAGACATTTATGACCCACATATTTAGTAAAGGAATAGTATTCAGAATATATAAAGAACTCTCACAAATTGATATGAAAAATACAGCTAGCACAAAGGAAAAAAATAGGTAAAAGCCTAAAAGATATACTTTATGAAAAGAAAATCCAAGTGACTAATAAATTTGATGTAGAAATATGGAGAAACTCATTAGTAATTAGGGAAATGCAAGTTAATAATATTTTGAAGTAAAAGTACAAATCCATTAGCTTCTCAAAATATTTTTTAAAATCTGATACTAGAAAATGTTAGTGAGAATGTGGAATTGCTGGTTGGAAGTGTCAATTGGTATAGCCTCTTATGAAAACAGTTTGGCATTATCTTGTAAAATTTAAGATATCTGTGCCTTAGCAATTCCATTCATAGGTATTCACAATAGGAAAAAAAATTGTACATATTCCCCAAGACACATGTCCAAAACTATTCACAACATCCTTACAATTGCCATAAGCTGGAATTATTCCAAAGGCCCATTAAGAGTATTTAGTTCTATTTTTAATTTTTTGAGGAACCGCCATACTACCTATGACCCAGCAAGTGCACTAGGCATTTATCCATGGGATACAGGTGTGCTGTTTCGAAGGGACACATGCACCCCAATGTTTATAGCAGCACTATCAATAATAGCCAAAGTATGGAAAGAGCCCAAATGTCCATTGATGGATGAATGGATAAAGATGTGGTATCTATATATATACAATGGAGTATTACTTGACAATCAAAAAGAATGAAATCTTGCCATTTGCAACTATGTGGATGGAACTGGAGGGTATTATGCTAAATGAAATCATTCAGAGAAAGACAAATATCATATGACTTCACTCATATGAGGACGTTAAGAGAAAAACAGATGAACATAAGGGAAGGGAAACAAAAATAATAAAAAACCAGGGAGGGGAACCAAAGCATAAGAGACTCATAAATATGTAGAACAAACAGAGGGTTACTGGAGGGGGTGTGGGAGGGGGGATGGGCTAAATGGGTAAGGGGCATTAAGGAATCTACTCCTGAAATCACTGTTGCACTATATGCTAATTTGGATGTAAATTTAAAAAAATAAATTAAAAATAAATAAATAAATAAATAAATAAATAAATAAATAAATAAATAACTATATACAATTAAATTTAAAAAAAAGAGTATTTATTTAGAGTGGGGAAAGGAAGAGGGAGAGGGAGAGAGAATCTTAAGCAAGTTCCAAGCCCAGCATGGAGCCCAACATGGGGCTCAGATCATGATCTGAGCCAAAATCAAGATTTGGAAGCTTAACTAACTGAACCACCCAGGTGCCCCCAAGAGTATTTACTTTATAATTGTTCTTTAAACTGTGCAGATATATTTTTATGCACTCTTATATATCACACAAACCATATATACACTGTGAGGGGATAAATCAGGTAACAAAAAATTTCTCTAAGAGATGTTATAAGATCATTCTCATTTTGTGATAAAAACAAATAAAAGTGATTAACTGCATTAATGTAGGAAAGAGAAATTGACAAAAATACATAGAAATGTTAATAGCAGTTTTCTTTGGATTGTGAAAATACTGATGTTGTGTTTTTACTTTTTTGTGTCTTATGAACTGTCTATAATGATACATATTATTTAAAAAAATATATTTGTTTTAAAAAATAAGACTCCAAAGGAAGAGGCAAGGATGAAACTATAACTTTAAAAATGCTCAGAAACAGGGGTGTCTGGGTGGCTCAGTCGGTTGAGCATCTAACTTCAGTTCAGGTCATGATCTAACAGTTTGTGAGTTCAAGCCCCGTGTCAGGCTCTGTGCTGACAGCTCAGAACCTGGGGCCTGCTTCAGATTCTGTGTCTCCCTCTCTTTGCCCCTTTCCCACTCATGCTGTCTCTGTCTCTCAAAAATGAATAAACATTAAAAAAAAACTTAAAAAAATTCTCAGAAATTGGTCTTTTAGCAAAATAATAATTTAACAGATTTTTTTCAAACAAACCTATAATGTTTGCAAGATGATTCCTATACCATTCCATGAGGTCTGTGAATGAAAAGCGAATTGCTTCTGAAGAAAAAGCTTTCCTGTATATATTCAATTACAAGATTGCAGACATACAGATCACTGCAGTGCTCCCCTTAAAGCATATGTACCAACCAACACCAAGAATGTGCATTTAAGGATGGCAACTTGTTCGTGGCAAGCTGATTAGGGTCTCTAAGAGGAATCTGCTAGCACATGTGTAGGTTACAAGGCATATAACAGATTGGCCAAAAGTTTATATGTGGATGGACTTTGAGGTTTAAGGTCATTGCTAGGATTTTGGAAATGCTTTAGTTTTCTCTTTAGCATCTAACCAAAGCTCAGAGGAGAGACTCAGCCCTGAGAAAGGAAACATACAAGCTCAACATGACTGGTCTAGGCAAGGAAACATCTAAGCAATGAACTGGGATGATTTTCACAGCTGTACTCACTTAATTACATTTATATTTTAGGGAAGTTAAAGCAAAAGTCATGACTTTATATAATGTCTTAATCAACCCTTCACGACAGGCATTAATTAGGACTTGCCCAGCTTTTTGTCCCCTTCATGAATGAAAGGATATAATATACAGGAAGAGGGGCCTCTCTGTGAAGACTCACGCAGACATACTTCTCACTGCCCACAGTCCAGAATGATTCAAAACCAGAGCTGATTAAGCCAGCCAGTGGTGCACTGGTCAGTTGTTTCTATCTACTAAGACAGTTGGTTAGGGCAGTTTGTGATTGATGTAGAGGAGGGGGAAGGAAAAGGAAGAAGTTAGGTGATGTGTAGAGTTTAAAACTGAAATTTGGCAAAATACAGAGCTATGTTTGTTCATTACCATTTCATGAATGTGTAAGCAAACCAAACTTATTTTTTTGGTGATTATGCTTAAATTATTAACTGGGTTATTTCACTGAAGCTTGATTGAAATGGATGATTTTCACTTTTGAGATTCAAAACTGGCTTTCAGAAGCCTCGGTGGTAGAGCTGATTGGATGGATTTTCCTTAATTAGGAAAAACATATTATAGTCATCACTAAACAGATAACTCCAAAGATACTTAATTTCTAGATGGCAAAACTCCAGAGTTCAATCCTAACTATCATGGCAGGTTGAGAACAAGTAAATTTCTAATATTTTGCTGTGGAATGTCTCTACAGTCAGCAATGCATAAATTCTTCTCCAGGAGCCTCAAAGCTTGTTCAAAATCCCTTATAATAGAACTGCCAGTCATTTCAAGCCTAGAGTGCTTATTTCTTAAGAAACCATCACCCATAAATTTCTGATATTTACAGCCCGAACATGAAATAAATATAGGTTTTGTTCAGTAGCATTCATGAATAAGCAGTGGTATTTCTCTTTGTATATGCAGATTTAAATGCTTTGGGAAAGATTCATAACTGCAGAAGGGTAATTTGAAGGACTGCATTGAAAAAAATTCAGGCCAGTTAGGATTATAAAACTGTTTAATAATCAGTACTGATGCTGCTGGCTTGAAGAAGGATAATTAGAACCTTTAATGTGCAGAACGCCCTTTGAAATATTTCTGGTGCCTAATACCACCATCTTCACATCCAAAGAACGGCCACTTGAGTCGACAAATAACCAAGAACCTTATCCAAGGTCATGTGGAGGATGCAAGGAGAGATTTTAGTTCTCCTCATATATGCACTCATTAGATTTATTGCCATCCTGCCATATAGTTTCAGGGTGTAATTTTCCCCATAAATGTCATGGATCTACAATGGAGAGATTCCTAAATATAGGCATGCACTCCTGGAATGGCAGGTGGAAGAGAACACTTCTGCCTCCTTTCTCTGGGGACTGGAGACTGAGAGCCAGCTTTGAGAAGCAAGGTTTGCTGGTCCACAGAATCCTAAAATGCCTTGGTCAGAATTAGATAAAGACACCCCTCATGAGCACAGGGCTTGGTAAACAGAGCCTGGGTTATAAATCTTGGAACAAATGCTATATTTTCCTGAAATACAAAAGATTTCCATGCCCGTGGCATTATCTGTTGATGTAAATGCAACATAATGAAGAATGCGATAGTCACTTAAAACTTGTAATCATAACTGATCTGTAGTCAGGAGCCAATG
This sequence comes from Lynx rufus, assembly GCF_022079265.1. Lineage (NCBI taxonomy): Eukaryota > Metazoa > Chordata > Mammalia > Carnivora > Felidae > Lynx > Lynx rufus. The sequence continues at coordinate 41,271,643 of NW_025814896.1, read as the reverse complement.
CTTTCAGTAGAAATTAAGCCATATTTTGACACGAGGAAATGAGATTAAAGAGTAACTTGCACATATGCTAAGAAAGCAAAATGAAATTATAGACATTATCATGGACTTCCAGCCCACCATGTCAAAACTATCCTCTTACCTGTCTTCATCCAAACCCTCTCCTTGACTCCATTTTCCCTGCCAACTATCATCCCATTTTTGTATGCCTCTTTAGAGAAGAGCTCTTTGAAAGAGTTTCCTATATTTGTTGCTTCCATTTCTCCTCCTCTAAATTTCTCTTGAATCCACTCTAGTTCTTCACCACAACTCCCCCCGAAAACAGCTGTCTTACATTGACCCAATCCAGGAGTCAATCCTCAGGCCATGTCACCCAAGCTTGTTTCTCCTCCTAGCTCATGGACTGCTTGCTAAGCTCTCCCTTGCAGGTACATCCTTGTCTTTCGGGTATCTAGATGAAGGCTGAGTGCTGACACCTCTTTTATTCTTTAATCCACAGCATAGTGCCAACACATATCTGAAAAATCTGGACATTTGGAGACAAAACTTCTAACACAGTCTAAGGCTTTATGCTTTCTCAATCACTTTATGAATCACGAGTAACGTAAATAGTTCTATCCAACAGTGAACACGCCAGCTTTATCCCTCACCTCCTCCACATACATTGTCACAAATATCAGTCGATGATTTTATTTTCTTCAACTAGATAGTCCTCAACTCCACAAGACAAGCAGATATCTGACATTTAATTAGTGACCCAGTTATGACTTTTTGCTGGCCTCAGCTCATTTTTTAACTTAGGAGAAAAAGAAAGCAAATTGATTGGGCTTATGGTGAAAAAGAAATTACAACTCTAGTTATTAGTCCTTGTCCTTCTTCAAAAAGACATGATTCTTGTTAAAAATTTTTAAAAAATCTTACTTCTTCACTTAAAATTAAAGGGGCACACTAAACACCACTGTAACTATTTCAGAGGATACATTTAGTATTTAATTAAGAAATAAATAGTTATAACCAAGAGATTATCTCTTCAGGAAGTGCTGTTTCATAGCTGATCATAGTAATACTTTGTTTTTTTTAACACCAGAATGAGATGGCAAGAAACACACACACACACACACACACACACACACACACACACACACAAGTCAGTGTGAACAGGTTACAGAAAATAATGTTTTGGACAACAAAGAATTACGTTTCTTCTTCTGTCACTATATTTTCATTTCCTGCTACACCTTTCAGTATCTTCAATTCCCATTCTTTCCTAATCATGTAAAGTTTCTTTTCCTCTTTCTTTTCAGGAAGGGCCTGCTTTGATGTTTTATAAAGAATAATGCCTGAAAAAGTGGTGCTCAGAAAAGAAAACGTGTTGATGGCTTTCACTGTTAGATTTTATTCTTTTCTGTTCCTTTGTTATTGCTCGTTAAGGGAAGAGTTGCCTCGTGATGAGAGAAAAAAAATAAGGTGACTTAACAAAACACCCCCAAGTTTTAAAAACACCATAAACAGAATTGGTGGTAGAGTCTGAAGCTGGTGGATCTTAAAAAACTCAATGCTGAGTACAAAAGGCAGCACTCCCTGCTGACCTCCCCAGGTCTCCAGCAGCTCTCCAGCTGGCTTTGCTGGCACTGTTCCAAGTAAGTCTGTGAAATACAGGGATGGGTCTGGAACATTTGGTTGTAATCAAAATGTGAACACATATTTAGAATTAGCCATGTTTTAAACAGTTTAAACTGGCTGAAAAATCCATGGGTCTGGAGAGTGAGACATCTGCTGTAGAATAAAACCACTCAAAGGAGAGAGTCTTGCTTCAATAGTTTGTGAAAGAAGACTTAACATTGATATTAATTGATCAGAAAACTTTTTTTTTCTTTTTGAGCAGATATTTGGGGCAAGTTTTTAAGTATTATTTTTAATAGTAATCACTCCTATGGGCTGGTTGAAAGAATCTGTAATGAATGAAGACAAACAATCGTTTTATTTATCATCTGTGCTTTCCAAATGTAAAATACAGGGTGCCTGGGTGGCTTAGTCAGTTAACATCTGACTCCAGCTCAAGTTATGATCTCATGGTTGGTGGATTCAAGCCCTGCGTTGGGCTCTGTGCTGACAACTCAGAGCCTGGAGCCTGCTTCAGATTGTGTGTCTCCCTCTCTCTCTTTAACCTTTCCCCCACTTGTGCTCTCTCCCCCTCTCTCTCAAAAATAGATAAATATTTTTTAAAAATGTAAAATGCTATAATACCTTGCATAATTTGGAGTAAAAAGGACAATATATTGTGTGGAGTGATACTTTATTTATTTTTTTTTTTTTTAAATTTTTTTTTCAACGTTTATCCATTTTTGGGACAGAGAGAGACAGAGCATGAACGGGGGAGGGGCAGAGAGAGAGGGAGACACAGAATCGGAAACAGGCTCCAGGCTCTGAGCCATCAGCCCAGAGCCTGACGCGGGGCTCGAACTCACGGACCGCGAGATCGTGACCTGGCTGAAGTCGGACGCTTAACCGACTGCGCCACCCAGGCGCCCCAGGAGTGATACTTTAAAAAACATTTATATAATCTTAATGAAATTGTTACTGTTGGATGATGTACTTGAGTGAGGCAGAGAAACAGTCTTTAGTCCTTTTACCTATAAAATGGGGGTAATAAAATGATCCACCTCCTAAGATTGTGACCGTGAAATGACTATAACAACAACAAAAATAGCAAGCATTTACTTTAGGACCTGGCATTACAATAAGCTCTCAATAATGGTACTAATTGTCAACGTTATTTAATTAAGATATATACTATAAGAAATTAGCAAGCATCTCGAGATGAAGTGCTGATAGAGTCACTTTAACAAAACATATGCAAAGTGGGTATGGCAATATTGTTTGATTTACTAGCAAATCTTGTAGACAGAAAGATATCAAATGCTGTCTACTTCTTTTCTAAATGACCAAAAATTTTGTAGAGATACAGTGCTGATTAATTTTCTCTTATTCTGGCATAAAGCCAATAAAATTCTTACATAGTAATTTATATATGTAATATGATGTATATTTTAATATTGTTATCCTTTGTGGATTTTTATTTTGCATTAATAAGTTACATTTTTGGAGCGCCTGGGTGGCTTGGTCAGTTAAGTGTCCGACTTCGGCTCAGGTCATGATCTCGCGGTCCGTGAGTTCAAGCCCTGCGTCAGGCTCTGTGCTGACAGCTCAGAGCCTGGAGCCTGTTTCGGATTCTGTGTCTCCCTCTCTCTCTGCCCCTCCCCTGTTCATTCTCTGTCTCTCTCTGTCTCAAAAATAAATAAACGTTAAAAAAAATAAAAAAAAAATGAGTTACATTTTTAATTAGGAAAGAAAAAAGAAAAAAAAAGTATCTAAGGTAAGTTCAGAATTTCATTAGTTGACCAAGGGAAATACAGTTCTATTCAGCAGAACTGACATCTGACATATACATTTGCCTATTCAAGACAAAGACAGCACTGTATCACATTTTTAAATAGTGTTCAAGAGTGATCCCCAAATTCATTTTTAAAAATCATCTAAGGATATATAATAAGCCCTATAACTCATAGCAAAAAAACTTTTTTTTTTTATTAAAATTGGGCAGAATGGGGTGCCTGGGTGGTTCAGTTGGTTAAGCATCTGACTCTTGATTTTGGCTCAGGTCATGATCTCATGGTTCATGAGATCCAGTCCTGCATCAGGCTCTGTGCTGAGAGCATGAAGCCTGCTTAGGATTCTCCCTTTCCCTCTCTCACAGCCCTTCCTGTGTTTCTCTTTCTCCTGTGTCTCTTTCTCAAAATAAATAAGTAAACATTTAAAAAATGGGCAGAAAATTTGAGGGGTGCCTGTGTGGCTCAGTCAAACATATGACTTTTAGCTCAGGTCATGATCTCACAGTTTGCGAGTTCAAGGCCCACATTGGGATCTTTCCTGTAGGCACAGAGCCCACTAAGCATTCTCTGTCCCCCTCTCTCTCCCCTCCCTTACTCATTCTTTCTCTCTCTCTCCCAAAATAAATAAATAAACTTAAAGAAAAGAAAACCCTATATATGAGAAACAGTGACAAGCAAATTCTTTTGTGTCCTAGAATGTTTTTGTTAGGAGATGTAAAAAAAAAAAAAAAAAAAAACTACACTAAGGGGGCACCTGGGTGGCTCAGTCAGTTAAGTGTCTGACTCTTGATATTGGCTCAGGTCATGATCTCATGGTTTGTGAGATCGAGCCCCCCATTGTACTCTGCACTGACAGTGCTGAGCCTGCTTGAGATTTCTCTCTCCCTCTCTCTCTGCCCCTCCTCCACTCATGCTCGCTCTCTAAAATAAATAAATAAGCATTTAAAAACCCCACAAAACTACATTAAGAAATAAAAATAATCTAATTGGATTCGGTTTTGTCATCTTACAAAATAATTGAATGATGGCATTTTAAACATAAAATGATTTTCCAGCAAAGAAGCCAAAGTAACAAATTAATTTCTAATATAAACTTGTAAACTCTTGACATTACGTCCTAAACAACACCTTAACTGGCATTTTCCTATAACTGTAAAAACATGTATGTAATTACAACACATCATTGAGTAGAGCAGAATTCCAATTCACTAGAAGACTTCTTGATCTGTTTAAGATTCATGAGCATTTAATTGCAAAAATTCGGGAGTTTTAAGCAAGTTTCAAATTTTTTTAAAATTTGGGAGTATATACTCATACACATGTAATTTTAAGAGGCTATATATATATATATATATATATATACATATACCTATACATATATATATATATGCATACATATACACATGCACATACAGTATATACTATTAAATACATATGTATATCTATATTATATGAATATATGTATTTATATATGCATATTTATTAGCCAAAATTAAAGTATATGGCAAATATTTGTACAAAGATTCTGGGTTTATCCCAGGACTTTTATAGAAGTTTTATAGAAAATCACTGATGTTGTTTGATTCAGAGTAAGTGATTCATTATGGAGATTGTGTTAAAAACCTAATCATGCCTAAAATCTCTATCTCTCATTTAGAAACAATGGTACTTATTTGTTTGTCTTTTCTTCTTAACAAAAAAGAGCCTATCCTTGGTTTCTTAAGCATCTTTGGCCTTTGGCTTCTTATTTCTCTTTTCTTCAGATCCCTTTCTCCTTCAGCTATAAAAAAGTAGCTGTTGGAAGAAGATAGCTCAAATGTACTTTAGCAGAGGATTTGAGATAATTGTGTAAACAACAGTGAGTGGCAAACAAGCAAACAAGCAAACAAAAACAAAAACCAGTAAATGGCAGAAGCCAAGGACTTCTCAGTGGAGCAAAGAATTTCTGATGCACTTTTCTACTTGAGGCAACAGGAGAAGAAGGAAAGAGAAAAACTTGCATATTTAGATAGGTCAAGTCTTAGGTGTTCTGGATGTGGCTCCCGGGTAAAGAGGAAGAAAGATGAGCAGCTGGCCTAGAATTTGGTTTGATTGGCTGGTTGTTTCTTTTTGATGTCTGTGGTCAACACACTAACTTAGGCTAAGGAGAATACCCTGGTGCCACTTGTGTGTGGAAGCATGTGTGCTTATGAGCACATGACTCCTGCTGCTACAACTGAACTTTATCAAGTGCTTCAATCTTTAGTCTTTTTTTAAATGTTTATTTATTTATTTTTGAGAGAGAGAGCACAAGCGGGGAAGGGGCAGAGAGAGAGAGATAGAGCGTCCCAAATAGGCTCTGCACTACCAGCGCACAGCCTGATGCGGGGCTGGAACCCATGGTCGCAAGATCATGACTTGCGTTGAAACCAAGAGTTGGATGCTTAACTGACTGAGCCACCCATGTGCCCCAATCTTCAGTCTTAAAAATTTTCACCCTTCCCTTTGGTCTCCTGGATTCCATGGACTATGAGTTTTCAACATCACCATTTTCTTCTGTGTTTGTCTTCTCACACTGCTTGGGTAACGCCACCTCATTTCCGGTTTCCTAAAACCTATCCCAGACCAGACCAGACACTGGGTAACACTGGTCTTGCTTAACTCTAAGGGAAGAGGGAAGAATTCTGTATTTTGGAAAATTCTTGACCAAAGACTTGTCTCCTGCTACCACTGGTAGCATTTTTTAAATGTTTATTTATTTTTGAGAGAGAGAGAGAGAGAGAGAGAGAGAGAGAGAGAGAGAGCGCATGAGTGAGGGAGGAGCAGAGAGAGGGGGAAACACAGACTCTGAAGCAAGCTCCAGGTTCTGACCTGTCAACACAGAATCCGACATGGGGCTTGAACTCACAGACTGTGAGATCATGACTGGAGCTGAAGTTGGAAGCTCAATTGAATGAGCCAGTCAGGCGCCCCTAATCCCATATATTTAAAAACGTTCTTATCCTGGATAGTCTTCTGTAGCTTTCTTCCTCTTTCCAGAGAATGGAGTGTTCCATCTCAGGGTATTGATAATCTGTCAGAAAAGACATGAAACAGGAATGGCAAAAGCCAGATCCTCAGTGAAGCAGGACTGAGGAACAGCACTAGATAGAGGAGAGATCCCAGGAATTAAGAGTCAGAGATCTCTGAGTCACCTGAAGGTGAAATAAATTTGATGCAGAATCTTGGACAAGTCCCTCGACTTCTTCAGGGCTGTTTTATTAGTAAACACAGTAAATGAAAATAATAATAATAATAATAATAATAATGGCCTCAAATAGTTGGGCTAGGATCACATCAGGTAAGGCACATGAAAAGCTTTCTGCATTGTCAAAGGGCAATTTGGATGGTGTTCCTGTTATTGGGGCCAGTGATGCTGCTAATGTGAGGTTCGAAGATTGTAGGATCTCAGCTTGACAGGACTGAAATAGAGTAAGCGAGCAATGGAGACAGGGATGGGAGCCAAAATGAGAGCTGCCTTTCTGAGCTTGGATGACAAAATAAAGCTAAACTTTAGAGAGTTTGGGCTTCTGGACCCTCTGTTTTTTTAACAACGGTTTCCCTGGCTCTTGCCTACTTTGTTGGTGATGGGTCTAGAGCCAATAGAGTTAAAAAAAAAAAACGACAAGATGTGCAATTAGATCACAAGAAACCATTCGTGGTGGGGAGGTTGTCACTAGGACCCTTGGCAACATCTTCTTAACTAAGAGCAGACGGAAAGCGGTTATCCCCAAAGCTCCAAGAATTACCATCTATACCAAAGTTCAGGAAACTACTGCCTGTGGGCCAACTGCAGTCAACCATCTGGTTTTGTGAATAAAGTTTTATTGGAACACAGCCATGGCTATATACATAGTCTATTGCTGCTTTTACAGTTCAATACAGTTGAGCAGCTGTGACAGAGACTATATGACCTGCAAAGCTTAACATATTTACCCTCTAGTCTTTTTAAGAAAAAGTGTGATGATGCTCTGTTCTATATCCTCTAACAAGTACATGTGTAAGAAGCAATATTTGGATGGCCAGTCATTTTAAATTGGAAGGTAGCATCCTCAAACAACAGGGCTGGGATATTCTGACAGAATAATATTCTTGTTTTGCTTCCTTTTTCAAAGAGAATAACCAAGAATCATGGGAGAAAGTGGAGGTTTCTTAGTCATGCATTTCAAGAAAGGGAGTAGGAAAAATCCAAATCAAATGCTTGCAACCCAAGGGGCCCCAGGGAAGAGTAATGCTGGCAACACTTAGAAAATGGTGTCAGATACCCGCTTTGTCAAAATTATTCTCTCTTAATCAGTGACACACGGGGATCCAGCAAAATGGGGACCTTCATGGTTTTTGCCTAAGAAACCTCAAGCAAGAATGATATTACTCTATACAGAGAGTGATTCATGCCAGTTGTCAGGAGTGGATTGAAAGTGCATGCCAGTAGGAATGCAGTGTATGCCAGCAGCCAAGAATAAATATTCTATTATCTACCTTTTCTTTTCTCTGTGAAATCAAAGCACAAAAGCAAAACGTAGTAGTAAGGAAAAGCACACTCAATTTCCTTGAGCTGGGGTCCCCACCGGAGTCGTGATGGGATGTGCAGGCAATCACTACACCCAGCAAGGAGCTCAGAGCAACTGGAGGATCTCTCTCCCTGTGAAGGCCAGCAGCTGCTCAGTGCTAAGCAGGCAGAAGTGAAAATGGCTAACATGACAATCAAGGCTGGGTGAGTCTGGGGAGAAAAAAAGATGATTCTCAATATACTGAGAAGTGTGTCATTGTCAAGTGTCCAGAGATCTCCATTTATATAAAGCACTTTTTTTTTACTGTCCCTTTTATTTTAGCAATTAACAGATAATATGCAACATATAAGTACTGGGCATTACCTCCCCTCCCTGTAGCTGATCAGAAGCATGCAATCATTATCCCCTGCTTTGGAAAGCAAAGTAAAAGATCAACAAGAAAACAAGCCTTGATTCACCTCACCCCACATCTCCCCGCTCCCCACATTCTTCTCTGCAAGCCTATTTACTGGTTACTCTCATTCAACACCCCCACTAGACATGGAGAATGCAAAACAGAGGGACAACGGATTAGAGAACATAAATCAGCAGTGATACAAATGTAATATATTAAAACAATAAAATATGAGTGAATTATTTTTCCTCCTTGTTATTCCCAATGCAATTTAATTCTGTTTCTAGAAAGGACTGTGGAAGGAAGTGGCGAGGATGAATAAAATAACTTCAGGAAAAGAAAACTTTGCTTGTGTGTTAGCCAAAAGCAGGAGCCCCAAAGGTGGTCTCTGTGGATCAATGCATCACTGTCTGTGAGGTCCCCAGAAGGTCAGGCCTGGTGGCTACTTAGAAACCACTAACCCAAAGATCACTGTGGGACAAATTCTGCAAGAAACAGCAGTGACAGACAAATATGTGTTATGAAAATATTACATTGCTTCTTTAACATTTATGTGGCCTCAGTGATTTCAAAAGAAATGTTTTGTGCATAAAACAACATTAAAAAAAAAAAAAGTCCTGCTCCTTGACAGGGTCTCCTTTAATGGGAAGGCCTTTTTCATGCCCATAAACATTTGATGCCCACATCTGTTAGAGATAAAAGGAGAGTATGACTACCCTTCTGGATGCAGAGTCAGAATTCTCAGAGACCATATAACATGCTTAATGAAGACAGCAAAAATGCTGTGGTTTCCCTGATTAAATTAGCACTCCGCTGAAATTTAAAGTTTTATGGACTGCTTCAGGTACTTTTCTTTTTCATGGCTCAGTAACAGGAAGTTTATATTTTACTTCTAGAGAATAGCTTGTTATGTCATTTTAGGAAAGTCAAATGGTTCCTAGATTAAAAAATAATAACATATGATTTCTCAAAAAGCGCTATTATTCACTTTTTCAGTCACAGCCACCTGCAGGAGTCAGCCTGACGTTCCTCCTCACCACCCTCTCCAGGACCACCGTGCATGGACACGGTGGACCTGCCTCTCATGGTCTCACCACGTCATGGGAAGCCCAGCCTTCCTAGGTGCTTTTCCTATCACTTGGGATGGAATTCCTTGGTTTCTATGCCCACACTGATCTTAGATGCGAGTGAAGACCCCACAAGGCCTACCTATGTCTCTCAGAGGGAAGGCCAAACTCCTGGCATTACTGTATATGATCAGGTTCTCACTGATCATGTCTCCCACTGATTTCCTCTTCACTCCGCTCCAGCGACACTGGCTTCCTTGCTGTTTTTCCAACACAGCTCTGTGCTTGCTGTTGCCACTTCCCAGAATGTGCATGGCTAATTCCTTCAGGTGCTTCAAGCCTTGGCTCCTGTCTCACCTTCTCAATGAGGCCCTCCCTGACCACTCCCATGGCCACTCCTGGTTCTCCTGAGGCTCGTTTTCTGTTTTCTTATGCTCTTATCTTCTGATGTATTACATAATTTTCTTATTACATATTGCTTCTTGTCTGTGTCCCCCATGAAAATGTAACTATCACAAGGCCAGGGAAATATGTCTGGAAAAGTAAATGATTTATAGTATGTGCTCAATACATATTTTGATGAATAAACAATAAATAAATGAATGAAGGAATGAACGAAATAAGGATTTCAAAAGCCTGTCGCTATTAAAACTTCTCCTCTTGCAGAAGCTCCTCATTCTCATCTCAGGACCATTGCATTTTCTGCTCCATCTGTTTGAAACACTTTTCCCTTCAATCTTTCTGACACTGCTACCTTTCATCATTTGAATCTCGGTTCAAGAAGAATAGTTCCATGACCGCCCTTACCCTTCATTCTTCATTCTCTATCACATTTCTCTATCTTCCTCATCATACTAGTCAATGCCTAATGTGATCTTACTTTTTTTTTTTTTTAAGTTTTATAAATTTGGTATCTTTCTCCTTTCACTAGTATATAAACTCCTTGGGATCATGGACAGTTTTGATCATCATTATATCCCCAGTGCCTAACAAATGTCTGACATGTGGTGGAGGCTTAATAATTATTTGTTGATTTTGTTGACTCACTGTATAATTATCACAGTCTCCTGGTTCAACTTACCAGGATCTTAGCTACATATCTCACCTGGGCATAGCTTTACTACCCCAGGTGAAATGATGTTTAATTAACTGTCCCCTGGTCCTGTCTTTGAACAACTTCACAGTTAATTCCTTCCCCCAGGATCAGATGAGTGCATGGTACCAGTGATGTTTCTGTGCAATGTACCATGTATGATTATATGCATGTGTATATGTGTATGTATGACATGACTGTGTCATTGTTTAATTTACTGTTTACAACTTTTAGGGCAATAGATGAACCACAACTTTTAATCTGAAGGAATTAAAATCCTTTGTGAATCCAGTTACAAAATATTTGTCCAGAAAGGCATTCAAGTTAGACAGTACCAGCGGTAGCAGCCCTTGGTATGCCAATCTGGATTTGTAACATCAGACCCATGTATCAGAGCCTGGGCCACTTGTGACAATCTTCCTGACATACCGGCTTCAGACATTGTAAGTTACCATGAATATAAATCTTAGAGCCACCTCCTCTTTGATGCAGAATAAAATGCTGAGTTATGAGGATGATAAAGCTTTTGGATGAAGTAAAGGATTGTACGATTCAACTGGACAAATTCTCATCACCTATCAGTGTGCTGTCATATGTCAATAACAGGAAGTACCTCTGGGCTTCAGTTTTTCTTATCTATGGAACAAACTCATTGACATTCACATTGTATAAAATTCTCTTTCTATGAGGGAATTGGAATAAAAGAAATTAATGTGTTTTTATTTTGTGTTATCTGATTTTTTTTCATGGGCTTCCTTTAACAATCTAGTGATTTTTGTGTCCACCCACTTGAAAATTCTCTATAGAGTTCTTGAATTTTTGAGAGTTATATGAAAATTATTTTAAATCACTTCACACAGTGCCTGACTTGGAAGCACTCAAAGCACATTGCTCTCTCACCTTACCCCTTTCCAGCTATAAGAATCTTATACGCCTTCTACTTCAATACCTTCATTTTACAAATAAAACACTGGAGACCATCAGAAGTTAAGAGACTTTCCAAGGGTTACATAGAAAGAGGCAGAGCTTCAAAGAGATGCCAAGTATTCTGACTCTATGTTCAGGGTCCCATTAACAGTACTAGGCTGTCTTTATTTTACCTTTTATAGTTTCTGACATTGAGTAAGCAAAAATAAGTGACATTATTTTCTTCTGACTAAAATGCTCCTAAATGACAGCGATCTTTTTTATGATGACAACCTTTATAAGGCAGGCATTTAACAATGTCCTATTTAATTTTTTTTAAATGTTTATTTATTTTTGAGAGGGAGAAAGACAGGGTGTCAGTTGAGGAGGGAGAGAGAGAGAGGGAGACACAGAACCCAAAGCAGGCTCCAGGCTCTGCAGAGCCCGACGTGGGGCTGGAACTCAGGAACTATGAGATCATGACCTGAGCCTAAATTGGATGCTTAACTGACTGAGCCACTCAGGTGCCCCAACAATGTCCTAGGTGAGACTGACTTTGACTAGCACACACAAAATGTTTGCAACATGTCTTCATGTTCTTAAAATGGTGAGAATAATTTGGCAAAATGATCTGATATATTTACTTTAAGAAAAAGGTACAGCCGGGGGCACCTGGTGGCTCAGTTAAGCATTCGACTTTGGCTCAGGTCATGATCTCATGGTGAATGAGTTTGAGCCCCACATCGGGCTCTGTGCTGACAGCTCAGAGCCTGGAGCCTGCTTCAGATTCTGTGTCTCCCCCTCTCTCTGTCCCTCCCATGCCCATGCTCTGTCTCTCTCTGTGTCTCAATAATAAATAAACATTAAAAATAAATTTAAAAAAAGAAAAAGGTACAACCTACATCAATAAGTTCTGTCTGATTAACAAACCACACTTACTTAAAGTTAGATTGCTCCAGGATTACAAAAAATATTATAGCCTATCTATATTAATTCATAAACTGATTCAATTACGTCCTGTAAGCCAAAAACAACAACAACAACAACAAACAAACAAAAAAAAACAAAGAAAAAGAAAAAGAAAAAAGAAAAAAAAATTCTCTGAAGTGGTCTTCATTGATATTTCCAAGTCACATATTATAAAACTATGCTTTGGGGCATAGTAATAAAAATATAATTATTATATCTTAACATTTAGTAGGAAATGAATTAGACTTCACTTTTGTTTCATATTGGAATCACCCAGAGAGCTTTAAAGAGTACCTCTACCTGGGCTCACCCACAAAGATTTTAATTTAATTGGGTTGGGGTGTAACTACATCAGAATTTTTTCTATTAATTTGATCATGTTAATTTAACCTAGTGTGTATTTAGGCCTACTAGTTAATGTTTTATTTTATTATGAGGAATTATATTACGTATTTAAAATAAATTGTAAATAAAACAAATAAATTCATATTTACAGTGAGAAGGCATTTTGAGTCCCCTACACTGAAAACAGAAATGTTTGGGGAAGTAATGACGGGGATTAATCAGCAGCAGAGCAATCAAACAGTAGACATCTACTGAGTACCTAACTCAGGAAAAATCTATGCTTCATTTCTGTGGGTGACATGAACACACTTGATCCAAAAGAACCTATAATCAAGACTGGAGGAGACAAGACATATGTGTACATATAAAAATAAGGGACAACACAACAGAATAATAAAGAAATACATGTGTGATTCATGTTTTCAAGTATTTATGCCTTGTCAATTTTAGTGATTGAATACAGCCATGATTCTCTTCAATACTTCTCTTTTTCAATCTACTTTCTTTTTTTTTTTTAATGTTTATTTATTTTTGAGACAGAGAGAGAGAATGTGAGAGAGAGAGCACAAGCAGGAGAGGGGCAGAAAGCGAGGGAAACACAAAATCCAAAGCAGGCTCCAGGCTCTGAGTTGTCAGCACAGAGCCTGACGTGGGGCTTGAGCTCCCAAACTGTGAGATCATGACCTGAGCCAAAGTCAGACGCTTAACCTACTGAGCAACCCAGACACCCCATTTTTCAATCTACTTGCAATTGATATTCTATGTTATGTCCATCTCCTAGTATTCTAGTACCTTGTTGCTCAAAGTGTGTATTATGGGCCAGCAACATCAGCGTCACCTTGGATCTCAATCTGCATTTAACTAGATGCCTACATGATGCATATGGATATTTAAGCTTGAGTAGTACTGCTCTGGTAGATATTGATGTCTACATTATACCAAATGTACCACATCAATATTACTCATAATACATTATGTAATACAGTACAGTTCAATCTCTAAAGTTGTTTTTTTTCCCAATGTCTCACACAGATTTTTGTAGTAATATTAAAGAATTTCCTTACCCAGGAAGAGCTGAGCTTTCGACTATTTCATTTGTGAATAAAAATTATTTCTTGTGTGTGAGTACCTGCTAAAATGTGTACTAAGGATAATGAGGCCACAGGAGAACAAAGGAAGAGGCAGTTTCTTCAGGCTAAAGGATTCAGAGGAGATGTCACAGGATGATGGAATCAAGATGAGAGCATTAAAAGATGATCTGATTCAGGAAATGGGAGAGCGAGAGATAAAGACAGAGAGAGGCAGAGAACATTCCAAGGGAGAAAATGGTGAAGAAAAGTCCCTGCCTGGAGTAGGGAAGAGTTAAAACTATGTGGTGCCCAGGTTTAAAAATGGCCTCCAATGATTCTTACCCCCTGCTATTCATATTCCTGTGTCATTCTCTTCCACTTTGATAAGGACTGACCTGTGAACAACAAAGATAACATGGAAATGATGCAGTATGTGACTTCTGAGTCTCTGTCTTGAAAGACACCATGGCTTATGCCTTGCTTTCTTGGCTCACTTCCTCTGTGAGAAGCTGACCTCCATGGCATGAGAAGGAAAGATCCATGTGGTGAAGACCTGAGACCGACAGCCAACCACCGGCACCAGTTTGTCAGCTGTACAGTGAGCCTTCCGCTACAGGCTGGTCCTGTAGCCTTAGTCAAACCTTCAGATGACTGTAGTCCAGATCGACACCTAAACCATAACCTCATGAAAGACCCTGAGCAAAAGCCACCCACGAAAACACTCCCCAAATCCTGCCTTATAGAAAATGAGATTAAGCAAAATCTATTGTTCCAAGACACAGTGTTGAGATAATTTGTCATTAGTAATATGTAACTATACTAGTAATAAATAACTAATAAAGAGCTAATATAAATAACGCATTACTTATAACAGAAGATAACTAATAAATAATTTGGAAGACGGTGAATACACTGGTATGGTTTCAATGGAGAGTTTAATGGGCTTGCTAACGCAGATGTCTCCAGAGGCTGGCAGCAAAATGAAATGAGTGAAGAGGCTCTTGCCTGGGTCAGAGAGAAAAAGAGGAAAGTGGCGGAGCCTGTGCTAATGTGTAGAACACTTGCCTTGCCACTCCTGCTGGTAAAACTCATTACCATCTCCATTTCTGAGCAGGTCAAAGCACACCCTGCAACCACAGGAAATCACAGGTGGTAGATAAGGTAGCCGTAGTGGTGTGGTGTCACATGTGGTAAACTGGAACAGCAGAATCTTATTCTGGAGATGACTGTCATCTAAATGCTACATTTAGGATATTTCATCTTGAAATGCTTTCTGGAGTACACTGGAGGCAGAAAGTATTGAGAGGGAAAGGCCAGTCTGGAGCGTATTTTGACCATGCTGACTTGAAGAGATTGTGGCATTGGCTAGGATTCCGGGGTATGAATGGAGAAGGGATCCTTAAAGGTAAGAAAGGATAACAAGGTTATGAATAATGGAGATAGAATTGGTCAGTTATGACTTTCTCTTATACTTTGCCTTTAAATCTCACTAAATTTTTAGCACCATGTTAAAATGTAAGTCCCGGAGGAGAGAACTAGATGATACTTTTGTACGAGTTTGTCCTGACAACCTGCATGTTACAAACTTGTTCTGTATAGGGCCAGATAGAAAATATTTCAGGCTTTTCAAGCTGTATAGTCTCTGTCCCAACTACTCTGCCAATATAGCACAAAGACAGCTATAGACAATACATAAATAAATGGACATGGCTGTGTTCCAATAAAATGTAATTTACAAAAAGAAGATGTATCACATTTGGCCCCTAAGCTGTAATTTGCCAACCCCTAGCCCAAAATAGAGTAGGCCAGTGGCTTTCAAAGAATGTTTCCCAGATCAGCAGTATCATCATCAGCATCATCTGAGAATTTATTAAAATACCGAATGGGGCCAAGCAGCAGCCCAGCATGATATATACATATACATCATGATATATACATACATATATGTATATATATGTATATATATGTTTATTCTTGAGAGAGAGACAGGGACAAAACACGATAGGGGGAGGGGCAGAGAGAGAGAGAGAGAGAGAGAGAGAGAGAGAGAGAGAGATAGGAGAGGGAGACACACAATCTTAGACAGGCTCCAGGCTCTGAGCTGACAGCACAGAGCCCGATGTGGGGCTCAAACTCATAAACTATGCAATCATGACCTGCAACGAAGTTGGATGCTCAATTGACTGAGCCACCCAGGCACCTCCCAGAATGCTATATGTTAAAGGACTCCCCCCACAGGGTGAAGGCTAGTTTGAGAAACATTTGTGAAGATACTTAATAACACTTATTTGATAGATGAATGAATGATTCATATCTCCATGTGTACTAATTTTTGCCTCTACTAGAATCATATATAGGATAGTATTTGGGATGTCACAAAATTGTATGTTTGGCTATTTTAAGTCTAGCTTTGGCTGTTAAAATGTTATGGTATTCCACAAAGCATCATGGCTTGCAGGCACTTTACCACCTAAAAGACACTGAAAACCACTAATCTAATACAGCTGCCTTTTTTTGTGTCCAAAAAAAGAAAAAAGGAATATGAAACCTCCTATAGTTAATTAACTTGGTCAAAGAAACATATACTTACTGAGAGAATTAAGAAAAAAAATTATTTTTATATAATTAAGATGCCTCACATAAAATTTTATGTATTGGGGCTTTCCAGGGATACTAAACATTCAAGAAAAAAAAAATAAGTGGCAACCTGGCCTAGGACGAAATAAAACAATAATGGTACCTTTAACAATGGGGTCTCAATTATATTTATTCGGTTTCTCAACTGATTAGTGCCTGGGTGGAGTTGAAGCTTCTAGATTCGGCTGGGCTTCAGAGACTGAGCAAACAGCAGTGAGTGTGGGAAGGGAGTGAGGGAGAAGGTGGAGGAATGGAAATTTCCATCAGCTGCCAACCATCAAGTACGTTCCTCAAGAAGGGTTATATAAACTGAGCCACAGGAGAAATGAATTGGCTGGTAGCAAACAGCAAGATCCTCCTGCATACCTAACAGGATACAAGCACTATCTCTTGGTGTGAGGCTCAGAGAGATAAGAGAAATTACTGGGCTGGATATCACAGAGAGACCGATGGACTCATGCATGATGTTTATTTAGCCAAAAAGCCAGAAACCTTCATTAAACATTTCTGGAAAATGTGGGTTTGAATCAAAGGGAAGAGAGGTTTCCAGCTGATATATGCAATGGCCTGCAGGGTAAAATTAAGTGAAGTGATAGGTATCAAGTATGAAATGCAGTGCCTGCTGAATCTTAAGTGAATCATATTGTTATTATCATTATGATTAGAGACCCTGTACTTCCTCACCTTCTACAGGAGCCAAAGAAGTCCCACCACCTCAGTCCCCTTACCTCTCCCCTGCCAGCGCTCTGAAGGTGAGTGGAAACATTGCTCCCAGGAATATAAGTGCATCTGCTTCTGAATTTGCCTGGCAACTGGACTCACCTGCAGTGGAGGATCAGCGTTCCTCCCCTCCTGTTATCCCACTTAACTTTTCCATTCCCTCCCTCAACCTTGGTATTAATAGGTTGAGGCAGAAGTTTAAAGCCATTATTGATGTACAAAAATCTGTGTGCCCAGTCCCCGCAGTGACTGTGGTTAGATGCCTGGCACACCTGGGCAGGCTAGCTCCTGGGGGGCCCTGTAGGATGGCAGTCATTATCCCCCTGATGAATTTACCCTTGAAAATCTGATTTTTGCCATGGGCCTGGGAGAAGTCTCAATCTATTAATCAGTGGACATTTACTAAGTACCTACTATGTGCCAGGCATGACTATGACCTAAATTCAGGAGGTGAATGTGTTCAGTCAAAATGCCAGATGCTTAACCTATAATGGGCAAGAGCTGTCACAGGAACTGGAATAATCAAAGTCCACATTCACTCCATGTGGCCGAGCTACACAGGAAACCAAATCATAATTACAGCATCTCTGTATCAACATATAAGAGAAATAGCTAAGAACTGAAGCTGAATACTTGAAGTCTGTATGCTCAGAATGTTCTCTCCAGGTGGGTGTGTTTACATGAGAAGTTAAACCATGATTAGAAGATGTTTCTTGGGCACAGAATCAGAAAAATAGCAGTTGAATTCATCAATGAAGTCAGCAAAAGCAGCCAGAGACTATATCATAACTTAGCCAGTGGGATGAAATAACTCCAAAAGCTGAGGCTCTCTCTAGGCTGGGCAGTGAGTACATTTCTTTGGACATCACCCATGTCAGCTTTTAACTCTCCTTTTTTCTGGGATTCCATGGCTCAGTAATGGGTGTCAAGCACCATGCTAAGTACATTTTCTATATTAGTTCATTTATCCAGTCCAGGTGCCTGCTTAGAGAAGCCTCCGTGCTCAGAGAAGCCTTCTCCAACTACTCGTGACCCTCCATACTGCTCTACTTTCTCTACAGTTCGCATTACTATCTCATGTTCTAGTCTATATTAATATATTGATTGGTCATTGATCACTTCCTATGAAGGATAAAGGTCCCAGGAGGGCAGTGCCTTTATTTTCTGCATAAATGCATTCACAATGCCTAAAATGGTCCTGGCACATGGTACCTTATTATACGCTGGTGGATGAAGGAGGAAACTGGTTAGTGGAAGCCTGGATATATGGACGGACACATATATTTACAAACTGAGAGGTGGATATTAGCATCCCCACTGTAAAGATTAAGAAATCAAGGCCTACAGGCCATGTTACTTCCAAGCTCACCCAATTAGCAAATGGAAAGCTGAGGTTTGATCCAATTCTGACAGATTTGAGTTCTTGCTCTCCATTGGCGCTCTGTTTTCTTAGAAAAGTTGATACATCCAGGAAGGTCCCATCCAAAACTAGAATCCCTGGAGCCTTGGAGTTAGAAGAATCTTCCCTCTGCCTATCCCAGTCACTATTTCTGTGATATCTTCCAGAGGCGTTGCTTAATTAACTCTTAGGGCCTACATTCTTATCTCCTAAAAAGTAGGAATAAGAATATACTTAAAGAGCTGCTCAGTACCTCAAACAAGAGCTTGCACATGTCCTTTGCACTTCAAGGATTGTTCAAGGACAAAGAAAATGGGATAATGAATATAAAAGTCCCTGCAGGCTGTAATACTCATACGTGTTATTATTATGAAGGCTCAGAGGGACAAGAATGAAAAGGGAAGCTCCCTTGGTTATGTCAACAGGTTCTATTGTTTTGTCTTGTTTTGTTTTGTTTTTTAAATGTGAACACAGATTAACTTTTTTTTTTTTTTTTTTTTTTTTGGTTTATTTATTTTGAGAGGACAGAGAAAGACTAATGGGTTTTCAGTTAGTCTCTTGAATGACCAGGGCTATTCCAACCCTGGGAGAAGTTTTCTAGATCTTCCCTCTGCCTGCAATGCTTCCCCTGGATTCTTCACAGAGTCAACTCCTTCCTCAGTTTGCACTTCATTTTTTAATTAATTAATTGATTTTTTTAATTTAGAAAGAGAGAGTGCATGAGATGGGGGGAGGGGCAGAGAGAGAGAGGGGGGGGGGGAAGAGAGAATCCCAAGCAGACTCCACATTGCTAGCTCAGAGCCTGAGCCTGAGGCAGGGCTGGAACTCAGGAAACCACAAGATCATGATCTGAGCTACAACCCAGTTGGACGCTCAAACAACTGAGCCACCCAGGCACCCCCATCAGGATCTATTTTAGACTGTGTGTTCCTAGAAGGCAGATACCAGTTATTTACTGTATATACAACATGCTGTCAAGGTAGGGAGGCATTTTACAGGGGAAAGAGCTGGGTTCATGATGTTAAAATGTCTAAACTCATGAACTATTTTTGCTAAAAAGAAAGGATTTCCTGTGTGCTTTTATCCAGCCCATGAGTCTAAATACCATCCATACACTGGTGTATTCTGAATGTATTTTTCTAGTTCAATCTATACTTGACATTCAGATCATGATGACAGTGCCCACCTTCTATATCCATATGCCAACCTTAGCCATCTTACAGAGATCTCACACTTGGCCTGGCCAAAATGGAACTGTATTTTTCTCCTTCTTCATCTATATCTCACTAAATCCTAACACCACAGAATGTTCTGTTCCTAAATTCAAACTCCTAAGAATCATCCTTGATTCCTTCCTTTGTTTTGCTCCTCCCCATCTCAAAGTGACCTGCAAAAGCTGTCTATGCTACTTACAAAGTAAACTTATCTACTATGTATCATATCTATTGTCCCTATCTTAGTGCTACCAACCATCTCCCCAAACCTGTGCTGTTGCAATAGACTCCTTACTGGATGTCCTTCTTACATGCTTTCTTCCTGCCCCTTAACCATTCACATAGCACACATGGAGATCTTTCAAAAATGTATATCTGGTCATGAATTCCTCTGTTTAAAACCACTATGCTTTTCCACTACATTCGGAATCAGAGGCATCCCACCTCAGCCTACAGGCCAAGCTCTAGCTATTTCTCCCAGGCTGGTTATGGTAGTGGTACTGTGGGTGGTAATGGAAATGGTGAATGACAGGGGGATGAGTGGGGGTCCTCTGCCTTTCGACAGTAGGGAACTGCTCACAACAGAGACTCCATCCCAAGACATATCCACTGTAAATCTCACATAGCTCCCTCCAGCCTCTCTTCCTTGTAGTCATCAGCCATTAAAAAGTTCCACTTTTGGATAATGTGCTTAGGGGAAGCAGTGTGTCCCCTGCTCTCAGCTGTGCTTCTGCTTAAGACCTTGCAGAGTCTGCTCCTTGCCTGCCTCTCCAGTATCTTTGCAGACCACTTGTCCTCCCCAAGGCTCACTCACCTAGCTGGGGTGGCTTCCAGTTAGTCTTTTGAATGACCAGGGCTATTCCAACCCGGGGAGAAGTTTTCTGGGTCTTCCATCTGCCTGATGGAATCTTCCCTGATTCTTCACAGAGTCAACTCCTTCTTCAGTTTGCACTTCATTTTTAAATTAATTAATTGATATATTTTTTTTAATTTTAGAAAGAGAGAGTGCATGAGATGGGGAGGGGCAGAGGGAGGGGGAGAGAGAGAGAGAGAGAGAGGGAGAGAGAGAGAGAGAGAGAGAGAGAGAGAGAGAGAGAGAGAGAATCTTAAGCAGTATCCATGCCCAGCGCTGAGCCTGATGTGGGTCTTGATCCCATGACCCTGGGATCATGACCTGAGCTGAAATCAAGAGCTGGATGTTGGATGACTGAATCACCTAGGTGACCCCAATTTGGACTTTAAATATCACATTCTCTTAGAAATCTCTGCTGATTACTCAGTCTAAAGGAAGTTCTCCTGCTGTTCTCTTAGTGCTATTGTTATTATCATTATTTTTACAGATCTCATCAAAATCTGTCATCTTTTTAGTTTTTGTTTGCCTATGCTTATTGAGTGACTCCATGCTATAGAAGCTAAGGCCCAGTCTGTCCTGTTGAGCAATGTCCCTTGGTATCCAGCATAATCACCGGCATGTGCTAAGTGCGCAGTAAATCCATTATAACACATCATGTGACAAATGTCAGTAGTTAGCATCACCCATTTAGTAAAAAGCATTATTAAGTATTAAGATTTAAAAAATGTTTCATATTTTAATAATAAAATATCCCCCCTCCTCTCTCCACATTCATATGGCATGGAATTCATTGAGAAAAGATAGGTAATTTATTTGAGCAAATGTGGGTCAAGTTCACTTTCAGAAACTTTGTGCATATTATGTATGTCAAAAAAAAGTGTAGGCATTTTTATTTTCTCCCATATTTCTGACAATTTTTTCAACTTGCTTATATTTGAAGGAATATAGGATCACAGTCTATGGCATTCAAGAGATTTTTCACATCTCAAAGCACGTTTACCAATTCATGATTTTGCTTATGTGTTCCATCCCCAATGTACCTGCCTGTCAAAGCAGATTACTCCTTCAAAATCCACCTCAGATGCTATGAAGGTGAAGCCTTCTGTCCTCTTGTTTTCATTTTTTATACTTAGATACCTTATGCAAATGGCTAGCAGTCAGCTGTTTACACTACCATGCAGCAGGACATGTTTAGCTATTGACCTAATTGATTTTCCCTCCCAATAATTCCTCTTTTGCTTGTTAAAACTAAGCTTGTCATGGAGACCATGGCCTCTGGGAATGGGCATGACAGAGTAGAACAGAAAGCAAAACTTAGGAAATTCTTACTCGGATTTCTAAATTGGCTTTTGAAACTCTGCATAGAGACAGTAATTTGAGAGAAAGGCATGTTGAGGCTCAAAATCTAAGTGTGTAAACACATGAGCAGAATCACAGATAAGTGAATGTATTTTGAGATGTTCAGAGAAAAGTGAACAACCTGGTATGTTCAGAACATAGAGTTCTCAGAGCTGGTTCCAAAATGTTCTCTCTGTTTAATTTTAGTCCATAGATGGAAAAGACCGTATCTTATCTACCATCACATTTTCAGTGTCTAGCACAGAACATAGAATTGCTAGATAGGTTACATTGAAGTGAATTATTACAACATCCAGATTATTCATCCATCAAGCATTCTAAAAGCATCAAATAAAAAATTGTGTATTATCCTGGAAAGATGCTATAAGGCACACACAATGCAATGTCAAATATACAACCTTTTCCCCACCTTAGCTGTCTAATAACCCATCTTCAAACTGAGTTCAGAGGAATGTGTATGCTCTGTATTTTATTTTCAGGGTAAAACATTATTATTTACATGTGGGCCCCATCAGTGAACTAATATATATATACAACAAATTGTAAGTATTTTAATAGTTGTAACATTTATTTGAAAGCCTCTTCCATCTACCTATTCTATTTTCAGCTGGTTTATCTTTTCCCTTATATGTAGTGGGGACTGTGTAGACTGATATTTTAAACCTATTCAAATAAACTTTACAGGGTGCTTGGGTGGCTCAGTCTGTTAAGCATCCAACTCTTGATTTTGGCTCAGGTCATGATCTCAAGGTCGGTCCTGAGATTGAGTCCTGTGTCAGGCTCTGTACTGAATGTGGAACCTGCTTGGGATTCTCTCTATATCCTTCTCTCCCTGGCCCCACCCCCAATCCATGTGCATGCTCTCTCTTTCTCTCAAAATTAATTAAATAAAATTAAAATAGCATTTAAAAATGAACTTTCCTTGTTGCAATAATGACTTTTTTCTGGTAATTCCCTCTTCCAAGTAAAACTTGATTTTTTAAGTGATTTGCAATCCCTTATAAAACTCTAAAAATTGTTTTATATTGACACATGATAAATCCATTTGACCCCTGAAACCCTCAAATTCCTTCTTATACAGGAATCTAACAAATTATCACTGGTAAATATATTGGATTTATTCTATTTCCTATCTCTCTTCAAAGATGGTAAATGTCCCAATCCACAATCCACGGAAAAGATATACATCATCTGACACATTTAGAAGAAAATGGCATCAGCACTAAAATTTAGTCCCCTCAGCCTTTCATGGTCTTTGGGCCACCCCATCATTCCTGCTTCTCTTCTCTTTTCTCAAATAGATCATATCCTCTTCCTCCCTTCTTCCCTCCCTCCCTCAATAAACAGATGCTTATTGATAACTGATATGTGCCAGGCACTATGCAAAGACTAATGGATAAAATGTCTTCTGGAGGGAATCAAGATTTAAAGAGTGAATTTCAATACTGAGAGGCAAATGTTTTGATGGGGACAGTACATGCAGACTTCTTGGCAGCTTAAAACAACAACAACAACAACAACAACAACAACAACAACGGGCCCAAAATGTCAGAGAGGTGCTAAAAGATCCCAAGAATATTTTTGAAGAAAGTTTCAACTTGACTGAGAATGGTGATTTCAAAGTCATTACCAGGCAAAAATAGAAGAGAAAGAGGGTTGTAGCATGGCGGTTAGAAAGCATGGAGATTAGGAGGTCTTGGTTCAGTAGAAGTAAAAAAAAAAAAATCAGCACAGTTGAAGGAGCTGGTAAGTGAGTTGTGATGAGAGCTGGGTCTTCCTTCTTCTCTAGATTCAGTCCAGATTCTTAGGGGTAATTCAAGTGAGAACTTCTTCATTAAGCCCTTCTCATCTCAGCTCTCAGTGACCTCTCTATTCTCTGAAAACTTTTAGGTTTTATATGCTTCTTTCAGACATCTGTGTTCAACACCTGGTCTAGCAGGTTTCATTATGGTTTGGGAAACTTTGGTGGCACAATAAAAGACAAGAAAAACAGCCTATTACTCTTCCTCCCCAACCATCCTCTCCTTTAAATGACAGAAAATCAAAATATTCATGGAGTAGACTTAATTAGAGTCTCTTTCTCCCATGGTGCAAGGTGACTGCTAATCATGTCAACTCTATGTAATAAATACGGCTATTCTACTCTATGCAGAACATTTATAATATTTTTATAGTTTTACATTAGAACTCACATATCACAGAGATTGTTTTATTAATGATCCTTATACCACCAGTGAGAATAATAATAATATTTCTCATTATGATTTATTTTTTAAAGTCATCTCTTTTTCTTGGGGAATTGCATAAACTCTGGAGTTCATTTTGTTAAAGATTTCATGTAGTTTATGAACTAGTGTCCCAGATGAGTTGAGGAATTTACTTCCCTTTCACCAATTTTCATCCTTTTGCACCCAAATAACAATGCTGAGTGGCCCAACATTTATGCATCAACATGTGTATCCATCTTTTCTTTTTATGTCAATAAATAATAATAGCCACATCTTAAGTTTAAAAACTATTTTATTTTGAAAGGCATACTGGTATGTCCTGATAGAGTGTATTTTTCCCACTTGCAGTATGCGAAGGATAATTTACAGTCCATGGATACTACCTGGGGCTCATAGAGAAATTTCCTATTGACAATTCTTCATTTTCAAAAATCCTTAAAAATCCTTAACTGGACTGTTAAACCTTCTGGATTGATCTTCTACTGAGCCAAATGTGGATCAAAACTTAGAATGAATATCCATTTTTAAGTGAACTTACCCCTGTGATTTATGAGGAAGTGGCATTTGTAGTAAATGATTTTTATAAATGGTTGTGGTAGCCATCCTAATATGCTCACTTCAAGTTGGTAATGCTATTTTCTTCTAATCAGAAGATATCTCTTTCGCTATTTGAAAGACCCTTTGGGGAGTTTGCTTTAGAAATGGCATTCTACATACTATCTGATTTAGCCTATGTCTTGCCTATCCATTGATTACCATGGGGTCTAAGCTTTTCTCAGGAAACAGCTTGTCCCTGCCATTCAATCTCCTTTACAGAGTGAGAGATGACATATGACTTCAATGAGGATGCGAGACAGCTCTCTTATACAAGAAATCTCAGGCTGATCTGGGATGAACCATGATTCTTTGGGGCTTAAACTAAGAGGTCATTAAAATGCACCAGAAAGGGATGGGGTGGATGGAAATAAGAATGAGGAAACAGATCTAAACAGGGAGAAGAATTATTTAAAATGAAAGTTACCTGGAAGTCATTAAATTAACATTTTCATTTTAATGATTAAAATAATTATAAAAACAGCTGAGAGAGGGTAAATGATTTGCTGGGGTTGCACACAGATGGTGGCAAGGCTGAGACAGGAGTCTTCTGGTTACTACTGTAAGGTTCTTTTCATTTTATAATAATTTTATTCTGGTTTGAAAATATTTCATATTTTTCAATGAGCTATAAAAAAGATATTAAATGGAAATTACCATCTTGGTTATTTCTGAAATAATTTCTAGCATGTGATAAAAAAAATTGAACAATTCATTCTTGCATTGCTCTGTGGAGGAAAGGAACTTAAATGCTATATTTTAATACAAAAGATTGCCCAAAGAGGTGTTGCATTATACAGTAAGTGCCACAAGAAGATTAACTACCAGGCAGGCTGCACCTCGAGCAGGGAAACTCAATGATTTCTATATAAAACTCATAAATGAAAGTGTTCATTTATTCATGATATTCTAACGTATTCCATACTGTTTTTCTAAGACAAGCAATGCATGGCCTTTCAGTTTTATGCCATTACTTAAAATATTTGAAGAAAACTGTTCATCAGTCTCTGATTCTATTATTACACTCAAGATTAGGTTAATTACTATCTCCTGGGATCGTTTGTACCATGAAATATTTAATGGATTGTTACCAGGGCATCATATTATGGCAAGGAAGACATGACTTACAGTTTCTAAAAGATGACTAATATGAATTATTTCCAGAACACAGGATGGCAAAGAAAGACAGAGCTTGACAAGTTAAACTCATTTTTACCAACAATGTGCTTATTTTCATAAAATGATTTCTTTTTAAGGTCCATAATATAAGAGGAGTCGAAAGCCATTAACCATAGATGCTTTAACCCAAACAGAAGAGGCACAGAAGAGGGTCATGTTTTTGGTAGTCAAATATAGTAAGAACATAAAATTTAAAATTTGTTGTTTGGTAAAACTTCATCTGTATGGTCAACAGAGCCCCATGTGGCATTAAAGAGTTCTCTCACTGGTTTCAAATACTAAACAGTAAATGAAACTTTAGTAAGCTTGCAGGTTTCCTCTTGAAAAATGAAAACAAAACAAAACAAAACAATCTTTGCATTTTGACAATGGCTATAATTCTTGTATCACTCCACTAATCCTTGCTATATTGTTGAGTAACCTTATATAAAATCTATCTTTACAGCCTCAGTGGAATTCCTACAGACCTATCCTGGCCAATTAGTATTTTCCTATGAGCTGTTTCAATTCCACAAAACCAAACTGAGCATTATAGTGTGATTTTACTTTACCTTCCTAATTTGTTCAAATAAAGTCTAAAGGACTTTCCAGTTAAATTTTCAAATACCAGGAGTAGTCATTGAAATGCGGGTTCCTTCTTTTTGCTTCTCTTTATTGTGCTCCAGAACTTAGCTTTTCTTTCTCCCCTGGACCATCTGACCCACTCTGATGTACATAGCTCAAACTCTCCATTTGGAAATGCCCCAACAACTCAGTATATAGTCTGAGAAGTAGCTATACTTTATGAAATTCCCAATTCCCACAGGATTGACAAGCTCTGTTCTATCATTAAAGTTACAATTCATGATAATTCTGTTCTGCAAAGACTAGGAGCCATAATAACCAAGAGTTTTGAAAGTGCTATTCAGAAGGAACACCAACACAGGTATCACCTGGTGAATTATGAAAATAGCCAAGCAAATAACTGTAACTATGTACAAAATAATGTCTAAACTCCTGGTCCCAAAAGCTACTCTGCTATCTCTAGTAATAGAAGAGAAGCGTGTTGCTGATTGAGTAGGAGTCAGTGTAACTCCATTTTTACTCCATTACACACCTCATGTAACATTAAAATTTACTTAGAAAGCTTTAGGATAAGATCTGATTATTTTAAATGAGAACAAAAATGTAATCAAATGGCCATAATACAGGCAATGTCCTTATTACTGGAAAATAATATAATATTGGCAATCTGTTAGCCATCCCATCCCCCCATTTGTCACCTGCTGTCGAAAAGGATACCTATGCCTGATATGAAAATAAGTATGGACTCATACACTTGGAGCCCCAAACAAATCAGGTCACATCTAATACAGATGAGTCAATTGATCTAAAATGGGTTGAAAATACGCATCTTCTCCTTCACGCCCATCTTGCTTGGTTTTCATAGGAGGCTGAATTGGTGGACCGATTTCTAGAAAGCACAAAATCAGGCCTAAATTGTCTGGGTTGCTTATTGAAAGAGGTCCAGCAGGGTTGGGAAAACATTTTCTGGATGGCACTCTTCCTCAGCTGTCATTAGGTTACCTTGCTCTTGAAAAGTACATTATACTTCATTAATCATTTCTGTATGATTTTGAGTATTAAATCAATGCCATAAGATAGGTATAAGAGAGACTAAAAAAATTCTCTGTGAGTTACACATGAAGAAGACTAGACTGGAAGAATTTTCATGACCATATATATTTTTTAAGTTTATTTATTTATTTATTTATTTATTTTTTAATTTTTTTTTTCAACGTTTATTTATTTTTGGGACAGAGAGAGACAGAGCATGAACGGGGGAGGGGCAGACACAGGGAGGGAGACACAGAATCGGAAACAGGCTCCAGGCTCTGAGCCGTCAGCCCAGAGCCTGACGCGGGGCTCGAACTCACCGACCGCAAGATCGCGACCTGGCTGAAGTCGGACGCTTAACCGACTGCGCCACCCAGGCGCCCCTTAAGTTTATTTATTTTTGAGAGAGATAGTGACATTGTGAGTGGGGTAGGGGCAGAGAGACAGGGAGAGAGAGATTCCCAAGCAGGCTCCACGCGACCAGCACAGAGCCGGATGTGGGGCTTGAACTCACAAAACCGTAAGATTATGGCCTGAGCTGAAACCAAGAGTCAGATGTCTAACTTACAGAGCCACCCAGGTGCCCCAACATGACCATCTTGAAATCAAGTTTTAAGCCTACAATAGGAGACCTAAGTGCTATAATAAATCCTGTACCTTGGTAAGCAGTCTACAGTAGCTGTGATTTCACTAGTCTCCCAAAGACTCAGGATCATCTTAAAATCTCACACTGAAACTATCCCCAAACCAAGATAGCAACCTCAATTTCTTTCTTCTAAAATTAGACAACAAAATGTATTTGGCTTGTGTGGCACCTTGTAGAGTATGTGATGAGTTTCGTACAAAATAAGATTTTTACCAAAAGTCAAAATAGTCTCCTCCTAAATTGTTTTCTCATCTTTCATAAAGTTAATATCTCTGCTTCATTTCTCAGCCTTTTTACTGCTCTAAAATTGTCAGCACGTTCTGTTGTTATGATGTCATCAGTCACCTTATCTCCCAGTTATTTTAATCCCAGTCTGGTTTGTTTGCATTAATCTCATGACAAAAATATCAACATCTTGCTGACATAAAAATCTTGCTGATGTTAGAGAATATCTAATAAATCCATTAAAACTAGATACTTTTTTTTTAAACTAGAGGTATACAGGAAACTGCACCTTTGGATGTTTATTTCTGGAATCACAATAGTTAACTCCAGGGTCTCAGCTTATAGGTATTGGATAAGCAAGGTTATACAATAGTTTAATTCAGTGTTCAGACAATGGACAACTGTATTTTTCTTTCAATTTTATGCTTTCACGATATTCCATTGAGTCATGATACAAACTTAGTATTCTGGCAGGATCATCCCTTTTTTTCTTTCTTCTTCATGATTACTTTCTTAGTACATGAGAGAAGAAAGAAGCATCAGCAAAACCCTCACCAAACTGTCAACACAATAAGAATTATACTCAAAAGAACCCAGAGCTCACAGATTTGAGATTTGTTTTATTCTTGGTTCTTGAACAATAATGTATGGAATTCTTCTCTTTCCACTTCATTTTCCCTTTATGTCAGTGCGAAACACCATCACCACAAAGAGAGATAGTGACATCAAAATGTAAAGGTGATCAGCTATGATTCTCTCCTGTGTTTGCCGTGAGACTGGGAGAAGGGGCCGGCAACACTGAACTGGGCATCTGGAGTCAGAGGAACCCCCAGGTTAACATGGTGCATCTGTGAATTCAGGAAGAGGGCTGTGGCATGGTGCACACTGTGACGTGTGGCTGTGACTTCAGGAATAGGGCTTCTCTTCCCATCCTGACCAGTTTATGGCATCATGGGTAAGTAAAATAAGATTCTTGCATTGGTAGAAATAAGTTTTTACTTAAACTGTCTATTGCTACTTAATAAATTGCTCCCAAACTTAGTGGCTTAAGACAAAATTTTCTCAATTCTGTGGGTTAGAAATTGAGACAGCACCATTACCAGACAGGAACATTCAAGGTGGGCTCTTCACTACTGAGAAGTGTGCCTCCGCTAGGATGGCTCTCTGGGGGTCATAAGTCTGGGGCCCAGAAGTTGTTCTCCACTGGGTGGTTTCCTTGGTTTTTTTCCATATGTTGTCTCTGCTCCTTTCACCTGGCCCTTCCATGTGGTCTGTCCGAAGACGGTAGATAGGCCTCCTAGAGAGCAGCCCAGGGCTCCGAGAGTACAAAAGCAGAAGCTTCCAAGTGTTCTTAAGGTGGAACCTCAGAACCTACACTGCATCACTTCTGCCCCTGGCTGCTGGGTGAGGCAAGTCACAGGTTCAGCCCAAGGGGAAGGGACTGCACAGGACGTGAATCCTGGGAAGTGAGATGCATCAGGAGGTGCCAAAGTAACTCACTATCATGTAAGAGACAAGGCAGTGGGAGTCCTCATATGTTGTTTATCTGACATGGCCCTCACAGCAATGGATTCCTTCTCTCTCCACCCTCGCTTTTCTTTCTCTTAGCCATATGTGTGCTCCCCGCTCAGTGGTGTGTGGGAGCCAGTTTGTGAGATCTGATTCAGTGCATCTCTTCTGAACTCTGCATTCAGTGATCTCACTTAGGAAGCTTGGAATTGGCTATGGTGGGATCATTCCCATGACAGGAAAAGGGCAAATACTACAAGTCAGAGCTTGTTTTGTTGTTATTGCTGTTGTGGTTTTGCTTATTTTGGATTGCCAGTTTCCCAAAACACCACTAACCCCACTATACTCCCATTCTGCTCCTTCCAGCTCTCAAGCTATTAGGTCTAAAACGAATAAACAGACTGATAATGACCAAAGGTATTTCCCTATCATGGGTAGGATGACTCTAAAGTGAACTAGGTATGGGCTTTGGCTTACAGACTCATTTGGTTTCAAATCCTGGCCCCACTATTTACTATTTGTGTGTTCTGGGGTAACTGGGTGGCTCAGTCGGTTAAGCGTCTGACTTCAGCTCAGGTCATGATCTCCCAGTTGGTGAGTTCAAGTTCTGTGTCAGGCTCTGTGTTGACAACTAGTGGAGGCTGGAGCCTGCTTCAGATTCTGTGTCTCCTTCTCTCTCTCTACCCCTCCCCTACTTACTCTCTCTCTCTCTCTCTCTCTCTGAAAAAAATAAACATTAAAAAAACCCAAAGACTACTATTTGTGTGCTCTGAGGCAAGTTACTTAATTAGTCTCAGGTATATAGACTAATAATATAGCTGTATTATGTAAGTTGAGCTACATATATTTTACAAATTTTTAAATGTTTATTTATTTTTGAAGGAGAGAAAGAGCCTGAGCAGGGGAGAGGCAGAGATAGAGGGAGACACAGAATTTGAAGCAGGCTCCAGGCTCCGAGCTGTCAACCCAGAGCCTGACGCAGGGCTCAAACTCACCAACCATGAGATCATGACCTGAGCTGAAGTCAGACGCCCAACCAACTGAGCCACCCAGGTGCCCCAATTTGAGCTATATTTTAAAGGTAAACGGAACTCTTTAAGGCTCAATACTGTTAGTTCTAATCTTTTTCCTAAGAATGTTTTTCTGATGGTGGGGCTTAAAGCCTCATGGAAGACTAGGGTCCTAGCCAACCACACAATGTCCAGTGTCCTCTTCTCTACTCATGGCTATCCTTGTTAATAGCAGAGGCAGCCAAAGGCACTGTCTTGGACAGGCAGTCATAGCACCCTGGCTTCCCTGCAGTGCTGGCTGGACCTGCCTTTGTGGGGAGGCTATACAAGTGACAGCATCACATGCAGAAGTCAACAGACTACTCCCCTAACACAATACCCGTCATGCCTGAGGCTCCACCATCAATGATTAATTTCTGTGGGTCACACGATGTCATTAGGGTTGCCTTCTAAATTTCCTATGCTTCTAAATCAGAACTATAGGAGAGAAAGCCCTCAAAGTTTTGTTTATATACAGTAAAGATTAAACATTTACAAAGGAATTACTGTAATAGAAAAGAAGAAATATTCTCCAAAACAAAATATTAGTCTTTAACAGCTATGTACTCACTCATCATATAATCATGCATTTGTAAAACTCATCTATAAATATGGCCAGTAATTATGTTTTTAAACTAATAATTTTAACCCTGAAGCACAAGGATGGTACAAATGTACTAAAATCGCCAATTTATATTCTAATATCGTGCATATAGTCAATGGTCATACAGAAGTTTGACTTAGATTGCACCCTCATTAAGGAGATGAACTTAATTCATTTCTCTTATTTTTTTCACTGTTTTTTTTATTGTTGTTGCCAGACCAGAAACTGATTCATTTTATTTTTCAATATTAGAGCTTGCCATTCAGTAGAATAGCAGATAGAAACATCTAATCATGATGAATAAGTAAAGTCTGTGGCATCTCAAATTACAAACTTATGGCTTTGATACTTTGGCTGTAAAATGCTGAACATAAGCCAAAAAATGTCAGTTGAAATGACTTGTTTTTGAGAAATCTGCTTGCATTTAACAAGATACATGGAATCCTTA
The DNA here is from genome assembly GCF_022079265.1 of Lynx rufus. NCBI lineage: Eukaryota > Metazoa > Chordata > Mammalia > Carnivora > Felidae > Lynx > Lynx rufus. The sequence goes on along the minus strand of NW_025814896.1, from coordinate 41,239,621 downwards.
CAGCAAATGCGGTACAAAAAGTTAAAATACAATAAAATAAAGTGAAATATGCAGCTTCAACTGCTCCATAAATGTAAAAGAGTTGTGGTTCTGATTATTTTGACTAGAGGTGGGGTGGGAGGGAAGATATGCTAAGTGTCTAAATTAAATTTTATTCCTATGGGCATTTGCAAAATATATGACCAATCTGCAAATGGATTTGGTTTTTGGATATGCTCTTTAACAAAGTAGGAGAGAAAAATAGATTTTTAAATTTTAGCTTATGATAGTATAATTTAACTAGCTAGAAACACAGTGGATTTATAATCAATATTTACATGGGCATTGCCTGTCTAAATTGATTTTTAATTGGAATGTTCAAATGCATGACTCAAATCACTCTTAATCACTGTTAAAATTAAAACCAGGGACATTAGTTAGAAGGTCATGGTGTCATATTTTCACAGCCTTTATGGAGACACACGAGATGCAGATTCTTTTAATAAAGGAGAAGTAAAAAGTGAAGGGAAATAGAACCTTGAAATTTTCACATAATTTTATACACGCAAGCTCAAGAAGGAGCACGGAAAACAAAATGAAAAGAAGCAAATTGCTTCCTTAATTGCATAACATATGTAACAGATTACTACCAGTTGATTCACAGGAAAGAAAAGAGACAGACACATGAGAACCTTGTTAACCTAATTAAAGCTTCACAGATACACATGTTTCCGAAGACTCACGTTTTGAGGCTCTGCCGTGATGATGAACACAAAACCAGGCCTGACCACTCAAAATGTCATCGTGGCCACCAAGGGTTACACTTGTCCTCAGAGAGTTCTTACAGGTTTTGTAACAAAGACAACTCGCATGCTGAGGATCATCCACATGCTTTTACAGTAATGGACCTTCCAAGGTTGCTGTTGATGGATCTACGACAATTTTCAAACCTTTAGCAAGCCTTAATCTTGTTTGTTTTTAACGAAGTGCTTTAGTCAGAAAGCGAATGCATGAATCATGGGAAATGATACACTTTCTTATTAGCTGATACAGTAATTCCTGCAACATGCACAATCTTTTAAAATTGCCTTTCAAAGAGTAGCCAGCGCTGAAGTGTTCAAGATAGGGCTAGGAAAAATCCACCATAAGTAAATGCACTGAAGAACTCGGAAAACTCAATGCCTCCTGCTTTCTAGTGTCAAAGATAAAAGTAGATTAATAGTTTAATTAAACACGTTAGAGACTCTGGGTATTGTAGCCATTACACCTCTGACCTCATGCAGGGCTGCTAGAGAATGTAGGGAGGGGGAGTACTGAGGTTTCATATTTATGATGCACAGCTGACTTGAAAAGCATACCAAGCTAGACAGAAGTTGTAATTAACCAAAAGATCCAGTAAATTATGAGATCAATAAAATTTCCTGCGTGCCATAGTTTTCAGAACTAGTTAGTGCATTCTTAATTTATTGGCAGAAACTTCACAGACTTGCAAGAAAGATAAATAAAAATGCCTGGATGTAAAAATAAATATGTATGCTTGACAAATCTGAAATACACTGTTTACAGCTAATGAGGAGGCGACTGTGCATTTTGCTGCATGTTTTATATCTAGAGCAGGGTAGAACATTAAAACCAATATAACTGATAACCTTGGTGCAAACAGCATAAGCCAACATTTCCCATTATTCCCCAGAGATGGAATTAATTAGTGCTTGTCAAAACCAGAGTGATTCTGTGCTGTAAAACTGAAAGTAATGTAGAGGCCATGAGTTTTGGCTGTATTCCAAAACTATTTCTTATCTATTTGGGAGAAAAAATACTGCATACATCTCTATATGCAGTATATATAGTTCCTTAATCCCAGATACCTCATAAATGAACACAAACAAATGCAAGATCTTTGTTGGCTACAGCTCAGTAAACATCCCTACCATGTGGGGATCCAGGGAATAAAAATACACTGAGTTCGCAGTTTGGTGGGGAGCAGAGAGAGAGGACATTGCAACTCAAGGTGTTAATGATTATGGTGGGAAAATATGCCGTGGGTTATGGGGACTCAGAGAAGGGCACCTGTCTGAATGTGGCAGGCGGGTCAACAGGAGGAATGGATAAGAGGCTACAAAAAAGGCAATGATATCTATATTATTGGAGACCAGGCTATTTCACAAACTCTTTTACAAGAGAGGTTGTAAGCCTTCCCACCCAATGCTCTACCCTTCTACTAGCTCACATGCATCTTGAAGGTTTCGACTCCAGGAACCGCTCTCCACTGAGGCCTTCCAATTTAAATTCAGTTTCAAATTCTGCCCCTTCCATTCTCTCTTACAGAACCCTGTTCTTATCTATTTCTTATGTCCTTGAAGGTGTTACCATATTTTGTAGTTTTATTATTATTATTTAATTTACTTTGATGATTATTTATCTTTGCTACTAAAGTGTGGCCCATGGAGCACCACATCAGCATCACCAAGGAACTTGTTAGATACACAGAACCTCCATCCCAACATTAGACCCCACTGAGACAGAATCTGCAGTTTAATAAGATCTATGGGTGATTCATATGCACATTAAGGTTTAAGAAGATACAATCTAGAGTCCTCACTCGTTTCAATACAGTAACCACAATCACATGTGGCCGCTCACATTAAATTTAATTATAGTTAAAAAAAATCAATTTTTCAGTAACCATATTTCACATGCTCAATAGGTACATGTGGCTTAGTTTATGTATTGGGAAGTGCAGCTAGAAACATGTACATCATGGCAGAAAGTTCTATTGATGTGCTAGACTATCAGCCATTTGTTGGGCCATTTGTTTCTAACTACTGAGCACCCACATCTATAGTGCCTAGAACACTGAGGACAGGCATGCAAAGTTTCTTAAATATAATGAATGAAAATAAGTTAAAGTACTTTGCAAAGTATCTAGCCTATACAAGGTGCAAAATACTCTTTCATCTTTCCTGTTACCCTTGATCTTCAAACTACTTCTGGGACATAGACCATGACCAGCTCCTCAGTAGGTGATATTTATAAATGAACAACTTTCTTTTTCTTGTCTTTTTTCTCTTTTCTCTCTCTTCTCTCTTTTCTCTTTTCCTTTCCTTTCCTTTCCTTTCCTTTCCTTTCCTTTCCTTTCTTCTTTCTCTTCCTTTCTTCTTTCTCTTCCTTTCTCTCTTCTTCTTCTCCTTCTCCTTCTTTTGTAAATAGAGACTCATAGGTTTCCTCTTCTGCATACTGGCACTTAGCAGGACTAAGGGGTCACACTTCTGACACCTGAATTAGTCACTTATTTTTAGATTTGATGGTCTCAACAGTGAAATTGCATCCTTTCCCCAGGAGCTAGCTTCATTTCTCCTCCCTGATGGATATTTAATAAAATTCACTTGGAATTTTAAAAATGTGAAGTATCAGAACTTCCATGAGCCAGAAAACTCAACCTAAGTTGTATTAAGAAAATGAAAGATAATATATTGACTCCCATATCAGGAAAGCCTGGGGGTCAGGGATTAGAATCAGTGCCAGCAGGGTCTGATCTCTTCTTATTTTTCAGTACTAATTTCCTATACATAAGGTTCATTCTGGAGTTCCATGTGGTAAAAAGATGGTGGCCAAGATCCCCAGACTTCTCTTCCAAGTCACATCCAGTATGAAAGGACAGATAGCTTCTGCTTCAATATTCTCAGTGATACTTTTATTGCACTGGGGAACATGCCATCCCCCAATCACAACGGTCAGGGGAATATGTTGTGCTGATTGGCCATACCTTAGTCACATGTCCACTCCCAAGACCACCTCATCTGAAGAACATGGAGTAAGGGAGAGGGGAAAGTGTGGTTCCCCAGAAGAAAGTCTGGGTGTTGTTGTCAGGAGAAAAATGAGTGGGTTCTGGGTGACAAAATCAATAGACATCTACTACATGCCACTTCCTTTAAACTGAATGAATGAATGAATGAATGAATGAATGTGTGTGTGTGAGTGTAGGCCAGATTTTGAGACTGAGCTAGAATGTTTAGCTAATATTACTCATGAATGTTTAGGGCTATGTAAGTCCTTCACATGGGAAATGAAGAATTTCTTACCCTAGACCCCAAACCAATGATAATTATAAATATTAACAGACAATAAATTATCTGTTCTTTCATAAGTGCACAGATAATTCATAAGCATAATCTAAATCTCCTCCAGACACAAATGAAACTCTGCTTCATGTCACCAGCCTAAGCCTTACTATCTTCTTTTGATTTAAGCAGCTTTAGGGAGCCCTGGATCCTTCTCAGTATCCTGTGTGTCTGTTCACCATAGTGGGTCAGAGACTCAGGTTACGAGCAGGTCTTTCCATCCCTGAAGGAATGATTTCTTTATGAAATATTATTGTGTTGCCTCTCTGTGACAATACTTTCAATTGACAAGGCACACTGGGACAAAATGAAATAATTCAGCACAATAATTCAACGTAAAACTACAAGCCAAGACTTTGGCAATAGCTGCAAATTTTCAGAATCTAATTTTGAGACAAGGAGTTCACAGGCTCAACCTCACTTGTTAATAGTGCTTACAAATTGTAGATGTAGGCATTCCACCATGAAGGAGGGGACCTGATCCATTGGGTGTTTTTTTCAAATGACTGCCCCTCTGATATTATTGATGAGGACTCTTTAGATGCTAAGCCGTAGGCAAGTGATACCTTTCATTGTCATGAGATACTAGAGCTGGAAGGGGCTCTAGATACAAGTCAGATGGTATTTTCAAATTTTGTCCCCCTGTGTCCTAAAGGGTTCCATAGGCACATGTCAGAGACTTCCCTTCTGGTAAAGGAGAGCCAAACAACTCCCTCACCCTCCCAACAACTCCAGCATTTGATGTCTGATATATTTTACTTCTAGAGTTTGATCTAAGATATTTTTTGCTGGATATAGAGTTCAGCTGTTCTACAAGAATAGGATTATAGCCATTTGATGGAATCCATTAAAATAATAAAGTAGAGATACACTATACATACTGATATGCAATGACCTCCAAAATCTACTGCCAAGTGAGAAAAACAAGTGCAGAAACCTTTGAATACATGCATTTATATTAAAACAAAGGAAAACAAACAAAAAACTGCATGCGATATTCTAGAAATATATGCAGGAAACTGGTACCACTTGTCTCTGGGGTGCGATCCTAGAGGACAGATTAGAGGTGAATTGGATATTTGTTTTCATTCCCAAGCTTCTGTATTTTTGCATACTTTGTTACTATATTTTTAAAGTGCATCTCCAAAATGTTTTAAAACCACTGCTTTAGCTCAACCATATCATTTTACAGGTAATGTGACAGGCCTTGCTCAGGTCCGCCTGAGCAGTGCCTCTAAGGCAGAGGGAGTTTGCCTGCAGATGGCAGGTGGCCATCAGGCTTAGGCCATGGACCTAGCTTCATGGCAGAGTTTCTGCCTCACATGGAAACACAGCCATGGTTTTCTCTTGGCAAAGTGGAGAGAGTAAAGTCCTGGGGCTTCTCTTTTAGGGGTTTCTCAAGGCTGTAAGATTCCTTACCCAGGACAGTCTGCTTATCTCCATCCTGGGCATGGTACCAGGAGAAATGGAAGGCAGATCCCAAGAAGCTGTGCTCACTCAGAAGTATCTTTGGTCTAGCTGTTCTCATGTCCTTCATGATGCTCAATGACACATTTGATTAGCACTGTTAAGAGCCACTGAATTTCCTTTCTGTGCTTTTAGTCAGTGCCAATAACCATCCTATTCCTCTATTGGTATCAGGGCCCATAACAGTCTGACATTTCAAAGGAAGATGTCATGACAGATAGATTTTCTTTGCTGTAGTGGTTGAAAGTCCATAGGTATTCCAAAATTCTGAGAGGGAAGAGTGGCAACCTCACACTATTAATCTTTCATTTTTGGATTTCTCTGCTCTAACCTTTTCAATCTAGACACTTATCCCTGCTTTCTTTGAAATGAAACATTACCATCCAGAAAAAGGTATTATTCTCTATTCATTAAAGGCACAGGGGTCAGGGAAGCACCAGTGCTTGCTAACTGGGTGATCTTAAGTAATTTGCCTTGGTTTCTTATCTCTAGAATGGGGATAATAAAAGTATTGGCTTCTAAGCTGTTGTGAGAATTAAATTAGATAATGTGTACCAAACACAGTGCAACGCCTGCTAGATAGTAAGCACTCAGTACGTGTTTAAAAAGGAAAACATAAAGTCAGTTGCTGGCAACACTTTTTGTTTCCAGTCTTCTTCGAGCCTACCCATCCACTAATCATCTGCTTCGAAACTGTACCATTTAATTATTTTACTAGGTCTTCTAGTTTGGGCAACCTTGATTTGGAATGTATATTTGGCTTTGGCAAATAGAATCCAATTGGCCTTACTCTAGTTAGGCAATTTCTCTAGTGACAGCCCTCTCTCCATTCCCTAATGACCAGTTTAAGGTGCTCTTTCAAGTATAGGGATCAGATATTATTCACCTGGATTTTCACTATTCTCTCACCCAACTTCCCAACAATATATTTTTTCAATCCATTCTTTCCTCATGTAGCTCATTCCCAGTGTTTGCCATTTCATATCATGCTACACATTCCACAGATAGAAACTCAAACTATTGGACTTAAATATAATTATAGAAGGATTTCAAAATTTCCCTTGGATTAAAGTAGTGGTGGTAGGGAATATGATGTGGATGTTGGCTTTCCATTTATGAGATACTGTGACATTAGTGACCATTCCAAGACTAGAAAAGATCTTGGGTACATAAAATCAGCTTGGTTTAAGCCTGGTGAAAATTCCTTAGTGTTAGAAATGAAGCCTTGGCAATTACATAATGCAGGGAAATACCAAAGCTCACACCCAACTCTTTGCATGTGTGCAGTAATATTTACCAAGGCTGAAATAAGCAACCTCTTATTATCCTACAAAATTATAATTCAGCAGACAATATTGCCAACAGATGAGCAGTAATTGTGCATGGGTACTTTGACCTCATTCCCATCCATGAACAATGTGTTTCCCTTTATTCAAAGGCATCAGTTATAGCAAACTCATTAGTTATGAGATCAAAATAAACTACATAGCTGCACCTCACTTTTCTCATTTGTTAGAATAAAGGGTTGGAATACATACTATTTCAGGTCCCTTCTAGCTTTAAGTTGCTATGGTTTCTCTAAATTTGCTTCAAGTTCTTAAGCTTTTAATGTTTATGCAAGGCTAGATATTTACCATTCTAGGTCATGCTTTACTCAAATACACTTTGTTTCAAAAAGCAGATAAAAAATAAAAGTTATTTACAGAAGAATGCTAGCTAATTTATTTGTAGAAGTATAAATTTTGCTAACCCCATGTAGTGATTGAGACAAGGCTTATCAGCAGATGATACCAGCTTAAGGTTTGGGTTAACAAGAGATGCGATGACTCCACTGTGTCACCCTGAAGATTACTTAGTAATTGCAAAGAGGAAAAAAAATCTTCATAATAGAGACAATCTGTTGGCTACCACCATAGCCAAGCCTTCACACATAGTACTACTAATAACATTAGAAACCCCCCAATGTGAATGAAATACACAGAATCACCTATAAAGGTTTCTAGCAAAACAAAATGTTTAATCTGAGTCTAATCAACTCTCAAGATAAAATTTCCAGTTCTCAAGAAATAAAAAATATAGAGGAGCACATTATATGGCTCCTTAGGAAAACAATAATAAAAAATACAGAATATTATTGGACTTTACAAAAGCAGGAGGGTACAGTTTTTCATCAAAAGAAACTAAAGGGCACGAAAATAAACGCACTAACACTTCATTGGATGATGGTAGGAGAACAACAAAAAAAGCCATAAAAGATTTGAGGCTCAATTAAGGAAATTTAAATATGACTGGATATTAGATACAGAATTTTTGTTCATTTTTGGGCGGTGTTATAATGGTATTAAGGCTGTGTAGCACCATATTATTATTTTTTGGAGGTGTATATTGATATATGTGGGGTGAATGGTCATGATTTCTCCAACGTGCTATCATATGATAGATAAATTATAGATACATACATACATACATGGATAATGGAGAGATGGATGGATGGATGGATGGAAGAAAATTTCAATTGTTGCATCTAGATTCAGGGTATATGTGCTCCTTACACTGTTCTTTTAACAGTTCTTAATGTTTGAAAATTTTCATAATAAATAAATTGGGAGAAAATGTACCTTCTTCCATGAGAAATGGCATAAATATAAGGGTTTATTCAACAATGTAAAGGGGTCTTCTCCCATCATGCACTTGTCACTCTGTGTTACAGGGGCGCTTGTCCTCCTCCAGGCTGTTACCTCTTGGAGGCCAAGGGCTAAGTCTTGTTCATGTCACATCTCTTGCCTTTAGTGCCAGTGCCTGACACAGAATTAACCCATAGCAAATATCTGTTGAATGTAACTGAAATTTATGTACTGACTGAATAACCACAGATTGATTTGGAGAAAAAAACACACTTTTTTTTCTTATTCTTAGTGATAAAACCTCACATTAAAATTTCAGTGTTCAGAATAAACTGAGATCAATAATAAATAGAATGAGAAAGATGCATAGATCTTTGTGAGGGCCAAAAATTTTTCTTTGCATCTGGCATCAGAATTCCTCCACTGAAAGGAAATGAGATTTTTTGTAGAGAAGTATCCTGATGTACAATTATGTGTGAAAAGGAAAGACAATTAGAGCAGGCTGTGGAAAGATTAAGCAGAGATAAAGGAGGAGGGCTGGGTCTCTCTGAAGATGAGATGGAAGGCATTAATTAATTGATTATTTAGCCCTTTTCTCCTCCTCTCTGAAGTTGACAGATGGCCAGGAGATTTTTTTTTCTTTTCTTTAATAAGTGGCGTCTAATAGTCAATTTCAAATTGCTTGCCTTTCTGGGATGTAAGCTGTTCTGTGTGTTCTCCAACTTCCAGTCCACTGATGCAATTGAATGTGAACAGTTTTATAAAGGTCTTAAGAAATCCGATGACAGCAGATAAATCTTTAGTTCATATATAATTTCATTTACTTTACATTTACTTTTACACTCTTTTAACTACCACACTTTTACTATCATATTTATAGTATGAAATACCAAGCATATCTCAAAGAGAAATAAAATAGAGATGAAGCCCTGGGAGGCCAGTTTACCTATAAGGGAGCACTTTCTCAGGTGGCATGACTGAGGGGGATTCACCACAGGCTGCGGTCTGCTTATGGATGTGTCAGGATGTCAGCAGCAAGGATGCTTAGGGAATGAGTCTCAGATGTATAAAGAATAATAACATTTTTTCCATAATCAAAATAATTATCATGGAAATGTCTTGTCAGACTAACCCTAGCTGCCATCTTCTTCCCAGCGTTTGAACTCTTGAGACACCAACCCAAAACAGAAGGTTTATTAATATGCATGAAAGCAGGACAAGGGAGTAAGATGTTTCAAGTTGGAAGTATGGCTTGATGGGATATCTCCTGCCATAGCTCTTTTTTCTTTCTCTAGAGACTTTTTTCTTTCTCTCTAGAGACTGAAGTCTACTTTTTGCTATGTTTAGGATAAGGTTGGAGAAACCCTGGCAAATTTGTACTCTTTGTTGACCATCCCCTCCAGATGGCGTGCGGCCCAACTGACTGATTTCAGTTTCCATTGTAACTATCATCTCGCAGCCCTACTTCTCCAGGTCCCCTTGCAAGTCCCCAAGGATGCTTATTCATATTTGCACAGAAGATCCTGTGGGTTATCAGAGAGTCTACCACAATTTTGTATGGAAGTAGTTTCACTCTGAGAGGTGAGTTCTGTCTCCTGACTATCACCTTATTTGTTGAGGGTGGGAATGCACTCCGTGTCAATCAAGTTACCGTCTACAATGTGCTATCACCCATACTTTTAATTTTGAGGCTCCCAAAGCAAATTAAAATAGCTGGAGAAATAATTTCTTTAGAAGAAACTGGCACATAAACTCTCGATGAAGCTTGATCGAATTGAACATTAGTTCAAATGCTCACCAGTCCTTTAGAAGTAAAACAGGCAGCACTGGGACAGCAAATGTAGTTATGCTCCTTTCCAATTCTCTTTAAAGCCTTTGAATTATGTTAAAGATAAAGTCTCTGTGAAAATCCTTAACATCTGTCTAGTACGGGCTAATACCTCTTTTTCATTATGTGATTCAACTCTATAATGTGATTCAGTTCTATGATGTGATATCCACAGGATCCATAAAATCATATGTGGACATGATACTGTACTTGGAAACATAGCCTATGGTTGATTGAATTATTGCCTGAATTCTTCACCCTTTCTATCTATTCAGTCTCTTTGCCTTATTGTTCTGCAGTTCTTCCCACTAGAAAGGTAGAGTATACCTCCTTGCACCTGACTTTAGATTTGGCCATATGATTTGCCATGACCATTGGGATGATAGCGGATGCAATGCAAGCAGAGACCGGAAATGTGCATGTGTGATTGTGCTTGTCTTCCACACTGCTGCCATCTCCATGAACAAGAGCTTCTCTTGGTTAGCTGTTGATCCTCAGCCTGAGGGGCCTGAATAAGCACCTGAGGAGCAGACCTGAAAACAAATCACACAGAAGCGCCAAGCCCAGGAGGATACACAGATCAAGGCAGAGCCATGGGGGCAAGCCCAGCCTAGATCAGCCAACCCCAGGCAGCCCCAGACACATGAAAGAGATTAGTGATTGTGGTTTTAAGTCTCTGATGTTTAGGGGAGGGTTATACAATAGCTGATTGATGTTTCAATTAGCTCAAAGTAATTGCCCCAATTTGGGGATTTTGATTACTTATTGTAAGAGATATATTTTTCTGCTGCTTAAACCTGATTCTATTAAAAAGGAAGAACCCTCTCTGTTCACTCTGTGGGATCACTTGCTTTTGTTGTCTTTGATCATTTCATCTAACCCTCTCTGTTGTTCAGCTGTTCCCTGAAGGTTCAATTCCTTTTTGCTGTCCCCCTTTTTCCTTCCACAAAGTGAAACTTGTCTGAATCTACCCAGAACTCTTGGGCATATTTATTGGAAAGTCACAACTGTTTAATCTAGGTGCAGACTCAAGCTGAGGGTGATTTCTTTAATTTAGTCCCAGGGTTTACTGCTGATCTAAATTACCAAACCGTCACACTCATGATTTATGATGCAGGGAGATTGACCAACTGATTTATACCCTGTTCCTCACTGTAGACTGTGAGTTATATCTTACAGGACACAGCCAAGACTTCCAGAGACAAGGACACCTGTGGAGCCATCATTAAATGCACCACTGTGATTAAATTCCTGCTCACATAGAAGCGACATGTACTGCTTTCACCCTATTTCTGTTTTGCAGTTGGTACATTGATGATAGCCTTTTTGGGAAGAAAAAGGGCCATTGGTATTAGCATTCAGAGTGGTTGAAATGTGACATGTCCTGTTCTTATATATTAAGTATCTTATGGACAAGATATGCCTGTGCTTAGCAGAGTCTGAAAGTGGGAACCATCAGACTGAACAAAGAGCACAGATATGTTTTGTTTGTCCTGAGCAGGCCGCAACAGGGTTTCATTGGTCTAAGTTTTGTGTTAGTGGCCAACATCTTACATTGCAGACACCATATAAAACCACATCTGACTGCTCTTGAAGAACAAGAAAATCTGGCAATGCTGATGTCTTGTTCAACCATTCCCTACTCTCACCTAGCAACCACTGGCTACCGGAGAAGCAGCACCCCCCTGGAGAGGCAACATGAGCTCACCAGTTTGGCTTCCCTTTTGGAAGTTAAGACAGTGATTTTTCTTAGGCTCAAATTACTTTTTTTTCCTTTTTTGTTTTTTCTAACTCCTCCCATATATACATTTATTAACCATATATTAAAAGGGTTAGAACAATAATAAAGACAAATGATTTTTTCTTATGCAGACATTTGAGGACTTCAGCAGGAATGAGATATAGGAGTAGACAGAAACCAAAAGAAAATAAAGGAATGAGAAATGAGATAGAATGAAAGTTTTCATTACTCATTTATTCTTTCAGATAGTATCATCATTTTTTCAGGGCCTACTATGTGCCAGATGCCATACTAAACACTAAGGATACAAAGGGAGGTAAGACCTAACCTAGCCCTTCTGAAAATCAGTATCCGTTATGGTGGCTCTCATGCTTTATTATGGCTAAAATGAATTGAGGGGCTAGATATCCATATTTCTAGGCCCCATTCCCAGCAGTACTGATATATCTGGGTGAATATTTATCTCTGGGAAATAATATTAACACATGTGCAAAGATCACACTCTGAAGAATAACAGTCAATTCAGGGCAGTATAAACTGGCTCTGAAATGGGATAAACCAGGGGATTAGTGAGAGACATCTAACTTTAATGCGGGTGAAGAGTAGGAAGTTTGCCAGAGAGTACTGAGTAGGAAATTGCAAGAGATTCCTGGGAATAAAAGAGAAAGTTGGGGAAAAAAATGAGATTAGAGAGGTATACTAGGGTCAAATCATTACAAACCTAGTAACTCGATTATATTCATAACAATAGCTAAAGCACCAGGAGCTGTTGACTACATTAAGAATGTGGCATGCATTATTTCATTTTTACAACATGGCTGTGATGCCAGTCGTATCACTGTCCTTATTTTACAGAACAGGAAATTGAGGTTTAAGTGTTTAAGTCAGAGTTTTTTTCAACCTTGACCCTCCTGTTATTCTGGGGTAGATAATTCTTTGAGGTGGAGGGCTGTCTTGTGCATTGTAGGATGTCTAACAGTATCTCTGGCTTTTGCCCACAGATGCCAGTACGTGTCCTCTCCTTCACCACCCTTCCCAGTTTGACAAAAAAAAAAAAAAAAAAATGTCTTCAGACATTGCCAGAAGTCTCATGGTGGAGGGAGGGGGTGTAAAATGACTCCTGGCTGAGAACCATTGGTTTAAACTATGACACATAAGGTGCCACAAATAGTAAGTGGCCAGGCCAACTTTAGTGACATTCTATGAATTGCCTAGCTCAAACTTGGAAAGAACATTATTAGCATGGAACAGAGATGATCAGATTGAAACTTTGTTTCAGAAAAGAGATCATTCTTTCATAAAAGTCTCAGTACAAAATAAAGAAAAAAAAACAGCTTAAAGCTTTTAATAAAAAGAAGAGTAGAATCCAAGTAAACACAGCGTTCATGGGCTAGAATGTGTGGCTTGAGCTGCTAATAGAGGTCTGGAATGGGGGTAAAAAAGTCACATGTATATACACCACAGCCCATGCCTGTGGTTCCTGCAATTTTACCCTGTGATGGCTTAAAGTAAATGTGACATTACACACATTTTAGCATCTATTTTCCCAGCAGGAAGTGTGAGATAAAGAGGCTCAATCAGTATGTTAAAATAAGATCTGATGCGGGAGGGAGAAAAGCTTTCAGATCATAAGAAATATCATCTCGAGGAAATTAAAAGCCTGAAATATGGCATATGATTACTGACACCAAAGTCCTGCTGTTGTGCTTTTGAAGGACTTTTAGAGATGCTTTCTATTTGCTAAATAAATCTGGAAAACTACATTGCTTTCCTAGGTGTCAATGTGCTTTAGCGGGAAAATTTGTGTGCCTGGATGTCATCACAAAACTTTCTCAACTGAGGATTTGTTGGAGAAAAATGAGTCGCTTAAATTAACAAGATGTCAAATAGAAACAGTTGATGTTACTTTTTTCAAGCTTCTGCTTCCATTTATTCCTTACAAGTAAATTGAAGAACGAATTTGTACCATATGGATGTTATGGTTTGAAATTAATCAATCAATAAGCACATCACACTGATATTTTTTTTTCCTTCTTCCTCGCTTTTCCTTTCTCCCTTCCCTACCTGCCTGCCTTTCTCCTTCCTCTTTCCTTCCTTCTTTTTGTCTCATGTTCTCTTTTTCCTTCAAACTTGTATACCTTCAATTATTCACTCATTCAGTCATTCACTTAATAAATATTTACTAAGGGCTACTATATGCCAGACACTCTGTGAAGCTCTGGGGATATAATGATAACCCAAAATAGATGCAACCCCTGCCCACTTTAAGTCTAAAGGGTGAGGTAGGCAGTAATCAAAATATCAAACAAAGTAAACCTGAAATCCTAATAAGAACTGTGGCAGATGGGTAGCTGTTTCAATATGAGCCTATAACGGAGGACTTTGGTTTCATCTGGAAGTCAGGGAATGCCTTCCTGATAATGTCTGGAGGATAAGTAGGAGGGACCCACATAAAGATCAGAAAAGTATTCTATGTGGCTGAGACAAAATGGGACCAAACAAAGACTTTGGTTGGTGGGGGGCATAGCATATCCGAAAAAATTAAAAGAAGGCGGGTTTGGGCAGAAGGCACAGGACCAACAACAGGATGGTGAGGTGGGTAGAGGAGGGCCTTGCTGGGCCTCTGGTGTAGACTGTACATAGAGTTTTGTCCTAAACCTAAGAACAACAGGCAACAGGAAACTTCTGATATTCTTGCAATTTTTTGTTTCTATAAATGGCAATAGAAAATCTTTACTATCTTTCAAGGTTTTTGTTTGTTTCTATAGAAGAAAGGTATACACAAAGGTGATTAGGTATATGTTAAGATCTGATATTTAAAAAATAGAAATAACCAAGGTATCATAAACCTATAAACCAAGACCTGAATAATCTACTTTGAATGCTTGCATTTTTAAATTGGTTTATAAGATGCATAGTGGGAAACAAGTATCGGTGTGCATTGAATGTTACATCTCACCAGGCTTGGTGCCTCAAAAAAAAATATTAGACTTTATAGTACATATGGATGTGCAATCACTTTTGGACTTACCCTTACAGGGTAAAAATTGTAGGCAAATGTTTTACTAAGTGTCTTGAGAAGCTTTTTAAACATGCTTGATTCTTGGGTCATCTTTTTTAGTTTCTTCCAGCCTGGAGAATCAATACACTCTTGACAGGGTTTTTGTGCAGCCCTTTGATGATAAGCTAACCTGAGGAATCCTGACTTGACTGTCTTACCATTGGAGTTTCTTTAGTAAAACACATGCCACGTGAACATACAGACTGGCTGGTTTGGCAGATTTAGAGGAGGTCAGCCACACTGAACACTTAGCCAGTCAATACAAACTAATACAATTTGTCTTCAGGGCTCATGGGTAGGAAATCCTGACTCCAATTTCCAGACAGTTGAGAATTACATTTGTGTGTTTGCCTAAGCTATAGTGGGGACTGTTGAGAAGGTATGTTAGAGTTTGTCAAGCCGAACTCCTGCAGAGCTGAGCCTTGAAAAGCACATACCATCTGGAAAAGAAAGTTTCTTTGGAAAGCAGATAATGTAAACAAGGAGATGCAGTGTGGATAGCCTGGTCAGCCAGTCAGCTGGTGACTGAGGAGGCTGATTGATAAATACTGATACAATGACAGCTGGTCTATGGGTCACCAGAACTCTTCTTCATTGTTTGACCCTCCTGATCATCCTCCCTCCTCCATCCCCCCCTCTCCCGGCCATAGATCTCTGAAGAGAAGCCTCTAGACTGGACCACACATAGACAGGTCCCCAAACACTAGCGTCCGCTAGACAAGCACATATTATCTTGCCCAGTGCTAGATCTCCACCCACAGCCAGCAGTCTCTGGCATCAATAACACAAAGCAACACATACAAGAATCAACTACACACAAGGAAAGCAGTAACAAGTTCAAGAGAATTATGTGAACATTCCTAAGTGCTTACCTCCAATGCTCTCTAAGCATAATGGCATAGTAAGCTCAATGTTTCAGTGAGAAATTTGGATGGCCAGCCATTGAGTAGTTTTTATAGGATTTGGTGTGTTTCACAGAATGAAAGGGAAATGCTCTCATTAATAAGATGCTTTTGTGTTGTCTACACTTTCATTTTACAAAAACAATTTTAAGAATTATTTTAAATTGATTTTAAATTATTATTATTATTAATGGCAAGGCAGCAAAGATTGCCAGTAGCTCCTTTTGACAAATGAGGAAATAAAGCTTAAAAAGAAAATCTAGTGATCATCTGTGATCTACCTAAAGACAAGAAACTAGTTATTAGGCTCTGTTAAATAGAACCTGAGTCCTAATCTAAGATGCTGTCTACTTACTCCATAAAGCTATTGTTCTGTAACCCCTTAAATCATTAAGCACAATACAAATTCAGTATGTTTCTTTTACCATTAGTGGTTAAGGCATATTTTTAAAAAGAAAAAAAGAAAAATACCTTTTTCTAAAATACCTTTTTCTTTTTGGGTAAAGAATGTCCCCAAACTGACCAAGCTGAAACGGTATTGATTTAAGGGAATACAATTTCATGAAAAACAGCCACAGGTGCATGGAATTGCTTTCATTCACCACCTCCCCCCTTAGCAATACGTAGCCGAATTAGATTTCTTTGTGCCATCTCTTCAGTAAGCCATATGTTCTAACACTCATGAAAGAATACAGAGCCAAAGAAACAAAAGAATCAAAAGAATAGAAAAAAAAAATGAATATTGCTGTGATTTTTTTTTTAAAATTCCATTTGCCAGGTTATCAGGGCATCATCTACTACAGGGGGAATAGGCTTGCTTACTGGCTATAATTGATTTTACTCAGCAGTGGAAGATTTCAATATTTTTCCTATAGTCATCTAGGCATATTCCTTCCTTTATTCTCCCCACCTTGCTTTCTTCTCCCTGTCCTTTCTCTTTTATTCTTACCAGCCTGCATTCTGCCACCCTTCCTTCTTTCCTTTAGTCCTTCCTTTCTTCCTTCTATGCCACACACATAAACCAAAACACTGAAGGGGCAAAGTTTCAGAAATCAGATCAATAAAGTCTTTTTTTTTTTTTTACCATATGTTTACTTTTTTAAAAAAGAAAACAGCCAGATTTTAATAAATCATTCCTTCTTTTGCTAACTCCTCTATAGTCTCTTTTCACTTTTGCCAAAACCTGGTAGCAAGATCCATTTTTGGAGGCAGGACCAGAGCCATTCAAGACCACAGCCATCCTGTTTAATCAATTAACTTATCTATATTTATAAGTCCCTGTGAAGAAGATAGTCGCTAGGGAGCAACTGCATGCATAGGGCTGTACTGCATTTAGTCTATAGTCAGGCATGGAAAGCTCTCTTGCACCCCCTCTGGCTTGGCACAGAGCCTCAGCGGGGCCCCTTCAGCCAGCTGATCTTCATTTACACTAAACCTTTCCCTTATTGGACACATATAAAAGGGGCCTGCAGCACCAGCTCTGGGGTTTGGCAAAAATGATTCTAATTGTTCCCTTATCCAATACTTGGAGATAGGGCTCAGCCATTAGGCCCTTGAAAAGCAATATGCAAACACTGGCTTGATGGACAAGGTTAGTAATAAGATACAGCTCTCTGTCATATTTGAGGGATGCAAAAAAGATAGCTGTCCCTATTCTTGTTCTTACACATTTTATAGCTGGTACATGTTTATATTTCCTGCTGAAAGAATGCCGGGCAGAGCTGCAGCAATTCAAAACTCTGAAATTGATACAACCTGACTCTTTATATTTTACTTCAGGAACTAGTTAGGCTTGTTATCAAAAGGAGAAGGCTTCTGCTTCTGACAGGCTACTCACTTGAAATTAGGAAACAGATCACAATGGTAAGCCTCAATACTGCAACCCCGACACTATTGTTCATGAAGACTTTCCACCATCAATCCTGTCCGCTACCCCCCAAAAAACCCCACACCCTCTGCATCCGAAAGACTTGGGTGTATAAAATAAATGATAGGAGAGTTAGATCAGCCACGGGTTTACTAATAATAGAAGATGGGTGGAGAAGTTTCTTTTTAAGTGGAGATGATGCCTGTAAAGGTAACTTGCTACAATTCCTCGTTCATTACTAAATCGTGGTATACGTGTCATTCTTCACAAAGAGGAGCTACAGCAGAGCAGAAATCAAAGATGGAGAAACGAATTACCTTTTCTTCTTTTGAGCTGATCATTCTATTTTTAAAAGATGCATGCCATTTTCAGGAGCAAGAATTCCAGACCCCAGCTACACACTTTTGGCAAAGAAGTGTGTGTGTGTGTGTGTGTGTGTGTGTGTGTGTGTGTGTTGGGGGGTTCTCAAAAGTTCCTAGCATATGTTTTCTTTGACAGATAAAACAATAATAGAAAGTTGTGACATTACATCATTCTAAGAAATGTTGACGTGACTTTTCCTATATATCTTTTTTTCTCTTTTGTGGTAGGTGGTGTAATTTTACACAACTTTTTAAAAGTGCAAGGGAGGCTATGAATAACTTCTTTCAAATCTTTATGTCAGGGGAGCAACTTTTCAAAAGTTACTTTGCAGCCCAGGATTTTCTGCTCCCCACACCTAAACCCCAAACCACTTGTGAAAATTCAGCTTTTCAAACAAAGCCCAGCCCTATTACTTCCAGCTGTCTCTCTCTTGCCAAATGTCCTGACATACACATATTCAATCTGTAAATCAAAAGAGAAAGGAGGGTGGGATGTAACAGGAGTGGGGTACTTAAAAATGTATATGAAGTTCCTAAACAGCTATATATTAAAAAAGTTCATATATGTCTGCATATCCAATTAACTCTCTATAATTATCAAGGTTGTCCTGTTTCACATCAAAGTATTCAATGCTCTAGTCTCCTCGACACACACATGCACAACAAATACACACATATCTATACATGATGCACACACACACACAGAGCACACATATGTACGATGCACACACATACACACACTGTGTTTGAAGACATATATCCTTCCAGTGACTGAAATCATTTCTGTTCATCAGACCTCACAGCATTTCTAGTAACGTCTACCTAACTCGAGGTTTAGTGCAGTACATATGGGGAGCACAGGGACATAAATCCTTTGGGCAGCCTCCACCTTCACTATTCCAGCTGGAGAACCACCATATTCCAATATCTACATTGGAGCTTTCAAAATTAGACACTCTCTATGCAGTGAAGCATGGGCCCCATCTCTCCAGGACAAACTGAGAGCTGGCTGGCATTTTCTTTCCACGGCAGGTTAGTTAGGCTACAAGTGGTACTAATTGGCACCCTCATGAGCTATGACATTTGTGAGCTGCTGCCAAAGGGCAAAAGACAGATGTGTGCCTTTTCTTCCCTGTGTAACATCAAAGGGATGCCAAAGGAACCATCTCCATTCTGACCCTGACAACTCTAGGCCAGTTCAGATGACAGACCTAACCAATTCCCTACCCCATCCCATCATTTTAAAGGCAGTGCTTTGAATTTGTTCAAGTGTTGGATAGGAAAAATCACATAAGGTGGAGGGATTCTGGGGCAAGAGGACAGAGGTGTATACTTTGGCATGTGATTTTGTGTAAAGAATTCTGAACTGCCACATCCTTTGAGACTTCAGCTCACCGAGTATTTATTTACCCCAAGGCTGTCAAGAGTAATTGACAGTGACACATTTTAAACTCTAGGGGGAGCTCGAGGCACCCACCTACCAACTCCATTCTGAACGTGGCAGAGGTTACTATGGTAAGAGTGAAGTTTCTCTTAGAAGTACATCGTGTTTGGGGCACCTGGGTGCCTCAGTCAGTTAAGCAACAGACGCTTGATTTTGGCTCAGGTCATGATCTCATGGTTGTGAGACTGAGCCCTGCATGACTGTGGGGCCTTCTTGGGATTCTCTCTCTCTCTCTCTCTCTCTCTCTCTCTGTCCCTCTCCACTTGTGCCCTTGCTCTCTCTCTCAAAAAAAAGTAAATAGTGGTATAAGTGGAATTTATCTGATAATCTCTCTGCTCTTGATTTTTCTGGTTCTTTCTTGCTGCTGTTGCTGAATTTCTTCGGCATGAGATGTGCATTTATAAGTAGCTGGTAGTATAAGATGGGGACAGAGCAGCCTGTTGTTTGGGAGAGTTCCCACCCTGTCAAACTTGGAAAACACAGGATGACCAGGGAATGAGACCTGGAATGGGATGTTTATCCCAAATCTTCCACAGTCTGTAGAAGAAAGGGCATCCTTTCCATGTTTTCCTGCTTACTTCTTCCTTTCACATTTAGAGTGGGGTTAGCAAGAGTGGAGTCTGGAGAAGAGCTGGTCTCAACTTCAGCCCCTAATAATCCTCAGATACGAAAGGAATGCTGAGGATCACAAAAGTTTACCAGTTCTCCAGAATGGACACAGGAGAGGGATTTGGTATCAATGCCATATAGAGGAATTCTTTTTTGTTCCTGTGTTTATGCCCCCCAAACCCAGTATACTGATGGGTGGTGACAGGCAATTCGAGGATGTGTAATCTTCTTATAGTCATTGCAAGACCTGACTAACAGAAATTGTAGGCCCCTCAGGGAGAGAATGCTGGTGTCCTATCATGGCTAAAGCTCCACGTGGCAGCCTACAGTGAGTTTAGAATGATTTATGGAGATAATAAACAGTTTATGAGCCAACCAGATGATGGAACGATGGAACCCAGTAATGGTGATTATCCTAACTGAATCTAATTGTTTCACATCCAAACTGAGTGACTGATGCTTCATTGATCCTATATATAGTCAAAATATTCATCTGCACAACAACCAATTCTACCCATATTTGTAGATACAGCATGTTTGACTTAAGTTACATGTCTATATATTTTTCTTCTTTCTTCCTGATAGTAGAAATCATGTGCTTCTCATTTCAGTATCACCCACATTGTCACAGATAGAATGACCAAAAATTATTTACTGAATAAAAGACAGCAATTTATGTGCAAAATTAAAGAGGGTACTGATCTTTTTGGCTACATCTACCCATGCAGATGGTAATTATCCCTTTAAAGTTCACTTCAAGCATAAGAGATAGCACTCTAATAGTTTAGGATTTGAACGGTGTCTAGGTTCTGGAGCAGAAACTAGAAATTAAGACTTCTACTTTTATGTTTTTTAAATGTCTCCTCTCTTACATCCTTTTAACCTGAATGATTTTCTGTCCTAGCATTGTACCAGAGGAGATAATCCAATTATCAGGACAATTAAATGTAATGCAATAATCATGATAGTAATATTAATTGTAGCTTTAGTGTTATAACAGCAATAACATATTTAGCACTTACTATGTGTATGACACACTGCTATGCACTCTACTTATAGTAATGTTTTTAATCCTATGACAACCTTATGGAAGATAGTATTTTTGTCCATTATTGTCCCCATTTATGAATGGAGAGACTGGGGAAGAAAGGGTAGTGAATCACTCAAGGTCACAGAACCTCAAAAAATTAAAAATAGAAATACCCTACGACCCAGAAATAGCACTACTAGGAATTTAACCAAAGGATACAGGAGTCCTGATTCATAAGGGCACATGCACCCCAATGTTTATAGCAGTGCTATCAACAATAGCCAAATTATGGAAAGAGCCCAAATGCAAATGTCCATCTGTCCATCAACTGATGAATGGATAAAGAAAATGTGGTATAATATATATATGTGTGTGTGTGTGTGTATGTATACACACACACGCGCATATATATATATATATATACACAATGGACTACTACTTGGCTATGAAAAAGGATGAAATCTTGCTATTTGCAACAATGTGGATGCAACTGGAGAGTATTATGCTAAGTGAAATAAGTCAGTCAGAGGAAGACAGAGATCATATGTTTTCACTCATATGTGGAATTTGAGAAACTTAACAGAAGACCACAGGGGAAGGGAAGGAAAAATAAGTTACAAACAGAGAGGGAGGCAAACCATAAGAGACTCTTAAATACACAGAACAAAATGAGGGTTGATGGGGGTGGGAGGCTGGGGGGGTGGGGAAAATGGAAGATAGGCATTGAGGAGAACACTTGTTGGAATGAGCTCTGGGTGCTGTATGTAAGTGATGAATCATGGGAATCTCTCCCGAAGCCAAGACTACACTGTATACATTGTATGTTATCTACCTTGACAATAAATTATTTTTTTAAAAAGTTACAGGGCCAAATAAGAATAGCTGGGACATTACAAAACTCAAAGCCAATAAAGTAGACACTGGACATTCACACACTTAGCATCTTGATTATTGACCTGAAAGTCCATAATGAAATAAATAAAATTTTACAGATGCCCAAATTAGACAGCACTCACTATGAGACTGACAGAAAAGTCACCCAGGTAGGGAGTGAACCTAGTCATCCACTAGCAGTCACTTCTCAGCACATCTTCTTTATTCTCTTTTTGATCTTTCCTATATCACTGACTGTAGTTTCTTATTTTCTTATGAAAAAATGATCACTAAATAAGAAGAAAATCTTTGTGAAAGTGAAAAGATAGTTAATTATGATGTAAAGTACATAACTCTCATTCGAAATAGGAACCAAGAAAACCCTGAACAAACACTAACATCTCTAAACTCTCTAATTTGGAATTTATTAAAGTTTGTGAGAATTATCCTTTATGACTACAAAAGTATCTACTGAACAACAGCCTTAGTAAGAAAAAGACTTCTTGTAAATCATCATGTAGCATGTGACCAAGACTAGCAGATTAGTTGGTGCTTGTTTCTGACTGTCTAGGAATCAGAGATGATTTCTTATCATGAAGCTGAACAAATACTGTGAGCAAGTTTATGAGACAAGCGACAGGCACAAGAAATTGGTATGGAGGGCCAGGCCTCCTATGCCCATGTGATGAGCCTGGATCCAATTTTCTTCTCCATTATCCTCCATAGAACTATCATTTCCACAATGACAGCTCTGTTTTCAGGCTCTGTTTTGGAAGGTTCCTACCAAAATGCAAAGCAATTATAGAAAGATAATCAAGCAACCAAGCACCAAGTAACTCATGCGCATAACCATTTATCAGATTATTCCATCAGAGCCTCAACAGAAAATAGTCAAGATCAAGAATGGTGGGATGGGACCAATCAGTGTAAAGCATAAGAAAAATGGGGATGGACACATATCCAGGAAGGACCTAGCATGGAGGTCCTTGGAAGAAGCCTTGGGAGAGGAGGAAACATGATGGAAGGGATTACTGGGTTGAAAATGAGGCCATTGATAGGGCACTTCCCAGGTGCTACGTCTTTACATCCCATTGACCCTGTTAAACTTTTTCTGTATGATGCAGGTAAGATGGACAGGTACATCTGAGAGTCTAAATTAAAAGCACAAAGCCACAAAGCTGAATTTAATGAAGCCAAGTTTTGCCAAAGGCCCTAGTGTTTAGTACAAACCTGATAGCTCTCTTAGCGCAAGTTCTGGGTCACAGAGCACACGTTGGCTAGCATCAAGACCACTTCTGCTCTCAATCCCAATTAATTATAGATGTTAGGTCTATAAGAGCCTTTGTTAGAAATAATTAAATAATAAATGTCTATAAAGCAGTTTGCATGCTGAGCCTAATAAGAACGAACTCCACAGAAATCTAATTTAAACACTTATTGCTTTTCTAAGCCAGAATTTAATTGGATTTGTGTTTCTGAACTCTTTGGCACAAGGATCAACCATTGCATGGGTGGGTTTGGCATGGAGACTGCCTTTGGAGCCAGCTGCATGGAAATACTGTTTCCCTCAGAAGTTGGTATTCCCCAAATATGCCCTTAGAAAGAAACCAGGGGGCTGACTACTCTCAGATTTCCAAAGGGTGTCATGAAATTCTCAAAAATATGACCCCAGTAAAAATAACTTTCATTCACTTCAGTTTCAAAAAGTAATAAACAGAACCCTTGAAGAGTACAGAGGGTGTGCCAAAAGTAAAGAGACAGGCTAGGATGTCCCAGTTCTGTAAGTATGAGAGGATCATTGTCAGGCTGTACTGATGATACCCACATGGTCAACAGAGTAAAATGTTCAGAAGATAGAAATGTGGAACAGTGAGTACAAGGGATCCTTGGATTTCATATGTTATACCCTATTTCCCCTAATTTAGCATCTTCTCCATGCTAGACCACATTAAAATTTACTGAATGATACACAAAATCCCATTTTTGTGCTATTAAATGGCAGTACTGCTAACCAGCTGCTAACCAGCGGTATTGTTGATTTTAACTACTACATCGTGTGTAGAAAACAAATGTGTAATTTAATTTTGCCTTTACTTTATAAAAAGTGAGTGGAGAACAGAAGAAAATAAAGCATGTGTTCACTAGTTCTACAACTGGGACAAAGACAGTCGTTTTCAGGCGAGCCTAAGGCAGAGAATGTACTGAAATCAGAAGCAAGCTGGATTGGCTGGTTGGCTATGAGTGTTTGCCAAATGAAAGAATACAATTAAAGAAGACATCAAAAGTGTGAGAGAGATGTCAAAGAACAAAAGAGTAGTTAAGGAGAAAATGGTGAGATCAGATTGAAAAATGGCATAAAAATTTGTTTTTCAGAAACCCAAAAGCAGAGAGAAGTATCTTGTTCCACCATTGATACAACTTGTTATACATTGACCTTTATCAAAAGAGAAGACAGTTGGTGTTCAGCTTTCTTATGATCATTTTTTTTTCAGGAGAACTAATTGGATTCCATTCAAGTCAGCATCATTTAACCCAATCAGATCTCCCACATAGTCCCTGCTTAATTCTTTTGCACAAACTAGAAGCAGTAACTCTTACCCCAGATGTAAATCATTTTTCTTGGTTTACTAATGGTGGCATCAAGTAAGCAGAGAGAACTAGAATTTAAGGTAAGATATTACTTTACAATATTAATTTTTGTTATCTATATTTAACAGTGAATTATTGTTCTTAACTAATCCTGTGTGTTTCATAGTATTTAATGGGGAAGGGGGAGTAATTCTACACATGTACACTTTAATTAAGGATTATAAAATATGTTTAACAGTTTTGGAACCATAACCACCAAATTTTGTTAAGTGGCATCTTTAGATTATAGAAGGCATTCTTAATAAATGAGTTGATATTCTTAAATGACTTTGTAGTTATATACACTTGGATTTATTTTTGAGCTATAGAGGACATCGTGCCTCCTCCCTCAGTATGTATTCCACTGCTTTCTCATTTTGTAGCATCCATGAAGTAAACTTGATTGGTTCAAGCCCCAGCTCAAAAGGTGGGTTCCAATTTGTCTCAGTCAATCAGAGTAACCCTATCTCTCTTGGCACAGAGATTGGTTAAAGAACCCTAGTTATAAGCTAATTGGCACAACCCATCCCAATGACTTCTGTGATTGGTTCAGGAGTGCCCCACTTATGGCAAAGCTGAGGACATTCACTGGGATCTGGAAAACATATTATCTCTCCTTCTGGGCAACAAAGTAGGGTCTATGAGGATTGGAAGAGCTGCAGCCATTCTGACACCATGAGGTAAGCCAGCCTTTCCAAGGAGACTCACAAACAGATATAGCTCTAGATACCTTCTTCAACCTCTCAAACTACTCCTAAGGTGTTGTACCTGTGAATTGTCTAGCAACTTGAGTCAATGTGTTACATTATGTAACCTGTATTACATAAGCCACTTTGGGTTTTCTCTTTATGGACTATGTAAAGAGTTTTAACAGATGGGATATGTTTGGACAAGTTTCTAATCTCTTTAGGACATCTTTTTTTCTCATCTCTCAGTGGAAAAATACTATCCCTTTAATGGACTTGTCAAGAGATTAAATTTAAAAAGAGCCAATTTTGGGGCACCTGTGTGGCTCAGTCAGTTAAGTGTCTGACTTCAGCTCAGGTCATGATCTTGCAGCCTGTGAATTCGAGCCCCGTGTAGGTCTCTGTGCTGACAGCTCAGAGCCTAGAGCCTGCTTTGGATTCTGTGTCTCCCTCTCTCTCTGCCCCTCCCCCGCTCCTGCTGTCTCTCTCTCTCTCTCTCTCTCTCTCTCTCTCAAAAATAAAAATTAAAAAAAAGAAGAGTCACTTTTTTGCTCATTCATTCATTCATTCATTCCTTTATTCAATCAACATATACTGAGCACATTCTATGTGTGAAAGGTGTGAAAGGTATATAGAAAAAGATAGCAATAAACAAAAATGACAGTCTCTGATGGCCATGCTATTATACAACAAACAAAGAAGTGATTATAGAATTTTCAGATGTTAATACCATGGAGATAATCAAGGTTGATAGGGAGTACTGAGGAACTAGGGAGGTTGACAGGGGGTATGAAAAACTATATAGTATGGTCAGTGAAGGTCTCACTGGGAAGATTTTGGCATAGGAATAAGAAGGAAGTGAAGAATTCTGCCAGGTAAAGATGAGGGTGCAGAGAAAGTGTTCCAAAACAGGTAAAGGTAGTCCAAAGTGCTGTAGAGATCTTCAGTGGGCATTTCAAGCAATAGCAAGCAGGCTTGTGGCTGGAGCTTGTGTACAGTGAGGTGGTGATTGTCAAATATCATGGCCAGCCCATCACCAAGCCTTATAGATTCAGCCACCTAAAATCCATTTAATGCATTTAATCCATTTAATTTAATCCATTTCCTATTCTTTATCCCCACAGCATTGGCCCCTATCTTTACCAGTATTAACTTCCCTTGTAGCAAGCATCTCCTTAATGCACTTCCCTTCCTGAATCTTACACCTCTGCTATCAACCTTCATAGTGCTTCTGGAACAATCTATAGACATACACATGTACCAAGAGGGTCCTCAATTAAAATTGTCTATTGTCTCTCCATGACTTATGGCAGTGACTCCAAAACTTTTATTGATCTTAACCCTAATTGGAAAATAATTTTAGCCTTTAACTCTCTGACACAAATTGTGTATCTGCATTATTGTACTTGTATGCTATATATATAATACACATTTAAAGCTTTATCAAAAGGTGAAACAAAAATAACGTAGAAATAAATATAAATTTTAGATTTCCTTTTTATACCTCAATGGATCATTTTATGCATCCTAATGTGCAGACATGTCATATATTCCACTCCTTGCTAATTCTACCACCTTGTCTCCTGTCTCACATTTATGCTATAATAAAGCCAATTGTAGCTCCCCACACCTACCATCTTTTATTCCTGCCTTTGGGTCATTGTTCAAGCTGTTCCTTCTACTTGTCATTTTCTCTTTGCATTCCACCTTTCTCTTTAACCTTTTAGAATCTATTAGCTGACATATATTTCATAACTTATTCCATGACAATTGCACCTCCAGGCGGGGTAAGGACAACTATAAGCTTCCACAGAACTTCTGTCACTTTACTCTACTCCGCTACATTCTCATTGGCTGGCCCTTGCTGGTTCATGAGTTCCTTGATGACAAAAATAGTATCTATTTCATATATTGTCATAAACACCCAGGACAGCATTTGGCAAAGAAAAGTCACTTAATAAATATTTCTGGGTGACGTAGAGGAGAAGAAACAGATGAATGAATCAATAAATGGCACCATGAAAGGAAACACAATACGGTAAGGTAAAGGAGACACAGTACGGTGCTGGAGCCAGACTGCCTGAGTTCTCAACCTGCCTTCACTGTGTTCTTGCTGCATAATCTTGCCAGGTGCCTTAATTTCCCCAAATCTCAGTTGCCTTATCTGTAAAATAGGGGTCATATAGTAACACCTAGCTCACAGGATTATTTTCGGGATTAAAAGAGCTAATATGTGACATCTTCCCAGCACAAAGTACCACATTAATAAAGCTTAGCTATTCTCTACTTGCTACTAATGATAGAGAGATATTCAGCTTTAGAACTCATCAGAAAAATTAGTTCCTGTTGTGACAAAGTGCTCTCATTGTAAGACTAATATGGGTTCTGACAACATTTTTAAATGATGCACTGGTACATTTAATGTGAGTTAATAAATAATCATGCTCAATTTACCTTTGACCTACCTCAGGGGAGGCTGAGAGGAACAGACAAATAGTAATATGATCTGAAGAGCTCAGAAGTGAGGGGCAGTCCAGTGTAAACCATATAAGAAATGCTAAGGAGGAGGGATAGGAGGAATAGAGGTAGTATAGGCCTCCTGACATTAACACATGTTGAATAGAAGGGAATATTAGGCATTTTTTTATAATTTACATAATATGGGTTTGTGAACAGCAAGTAATACTTCTGAAAGCCATGTGTACTATTATATAGCTTGTATATGTGATTTCAAAATTAGCTTGCCTGCTAAGTTACTTCTGAATCCAATGGAGTGTAACAAAGATGAAAGAGCTAGTACAATGCATTAAATATATGTTTCTTAAAATAAGACTTAACCATGCATTTAGCCCATCCTCAATAGCACATAGTATATATTTACATGGTTTGCCTTATTAGTTCCAGCTTACTTGTTATAACTTAACAAAGCAGATCTTCTTAAGTTTTGAGAGACATTTCCTTAGGGAACTCATGAGGTTTCTTCTCACCTATTTTATCCCTGATAAAAACATTTTTTTAAAAGAGAGTTTCCATAATATTTGCCTTTCCTCTGCTAGAGTTTTTTTTTCCTTTTTCTTTTTTAAAAACTCCGAGTAGAGTGTTCCCATGCAAGATGAAGCAGTGAGCTTTTTGAGAGTTTTCAGAGAAAAAATGACTCGTTTTACAAAGAAAATTCTTCAATTCATTTTTTGGACACCCTAGAATCCCTGGAAATGTTCAGATAATTGGAGAAAAATGACATAGCAGAATACATTATCATGACATGATGTCTAGACGGTGACTGAAACACAGAAGCAACAGGAAAATCACACATTCATCTCTGCAGTGAATGAAGGGCTGGTGCTCTCTAATGACATGGTGACCCTCTTGCCTCTGGGTCACTGACTGTAATTCACACAAGTGGGAGACAAATGTCCACCATTCTAGTGTGGCAACAGCTCTGCAGTTCAAGTAAAATGCATACATGGTCAAAATTAAGTCTTTGGGAAACAATTTCCATCCCAAGGAATCTACAAACAGCCCCACCTAGAGACAGGAAGGGTGAGGCATTCCCAGAAACAATTCAGTCTTCCCTGACTTTGCATGTTGACTTCCCTCCTACGGTACTCACCCAAAAAGGACTAAACATCCCAGGATGGAGAAATTGGGTATGTGGCCAGATCAGTAGGCCCCTTTGACCTCTTGCCAAATGGAGGCTATCAAGCCTCAGGCACAGTAAGTGTGACAGCAGGAGCAGAGTATACTTAAAAACATGAAATTAAGGCACAAACTTGCCTCCAGCTCACACACAATCATTTATTTTAAGTCACCAAGATGCACTTGAAACACGATTATGTTGGAGAAGGCGAAGAAGGCACAGTGGTTCTTGAACTAGAGAAATCTTGTTACAAGATTAAACTCTGGAGTCAGATTCTAGTTGTGCTTGGAAAAATGACTTAACATCTCTAAGCCTGACTACCCTGTCTCTCAAATGGGCTCAATTATGAGAATTTAGTGAAAGAATTCTTACAAAAATAATTTTTTTGAAGAAAAGCAAATGTTCAATAGAATCATTAGCAGTGCTAAGGCTAGGATGTATTTATGTAAGAAGAGGGAAGGAGAGGGGCTACAGAGAGAAATGAGTGGGCCTGGGACTATGCAGGTGCCCCAGGGGTTCTGTCTCACTGTTGTTAGGATCCCCACCAGATTCTGTGAATATGAAAAAGAAGAAAGCAGACTTGACCCCTATCTTCACAGTCCACCAAGGATCCTTGAGAGAAGGACTTGAGAGCAATTATATTACTGGGTGTGTGGGGGCAGTTCGGATGCTTGGGGTGGGGGACAGTGATGTTAATCCTGGGCATCCATCTCACTCTGTAATCTATTAGCTGCATGGCTTTGTGAGAGTCACTTTCTCTCTGTGAAAGTCTATGGGGATGCAGCATACGGGGTTACTTCTTTTCCTCCTTAGAAACAGAATGCCACATTGGTTTTAGTTAAGCACATTGTTACCCTGGCTTACTTTTATCGGCTTCTGTTATAAGCAGATATAGTATGTATCTGTATTCTGACCAATGACATATAATCCAAAATGTTGTGGGGACCATTATGAAACTTCTTTTCTTAAAAATGTTTATTTATTCTTAGAGAGAGAGAGAGAGAGAGAGAGAGAGAGAGAGAATGAGCAGGGGAGGGGCAGAGAGAGAAGGAGACACAGAATCCGAAGCAGGCTCCAGGCTCCGAGCTGTCAGCATAGAGCCTGACGCGGGGCTCAAACTCATGAACCGCAAGATCATGACCTAAGCTGAAGTCGGACACTCAACCAACTGAGCCACCCAGGTGCCCCAACCATTATGAAACTTCTTAAAGGGAGGAAGGCATTCCCTTGTCTATTCCTTCCTCCTCCTCTTGCCTAGAAACAGAAGTGATGGCTGGACCCCTAGCAGTCATGCTGGATATGAAGATGGTGGGGCAAATGTCTAGAACCCCATAACAGCCCAGAAACTCTTTTACATAAGAGAAACATAAATTTCTAGCTCGTTTAACCTGCTGGTATTGAGATTTTTTTTGTTACATTCAGCCAAACCTAAACTTTAACTGAGGCAAATATAATAATGGTATGTATCCAACAAGGCTTTTGCAGTGACTTAACAGGCTAAACCAGGTAGGTGACTAGCACACAGTCTGCTCTCATATATTCATAAATTCATTTATTTTACCTACTCTGTTCCAAACCTTCTCCTTGGTATTGAAAACACAATGGTTAGTAAGACTTTAAGGCCTGAGCCATTAGGAGATCACATTCCAGGGAAGAGACAGATGATAAATATGCAATGAAATAAGTCAACCTGACAGAGAATGATACCCCATAGGGGAAAATTAATGGCATTATGCTATAGAAGTAGTGGAAGAAGGGAAAGAACAGTGGTCAAAGATGGTCTCTTGGAGGAAATGACATTTCAACTGACATCAGAATAATGAGAAGAGAGTCAGATAGAGACTTTGGAGAAATCACAATCCAGGTGGAGGAAAGAGAATGTCGGAGGCGATTGAAGCAGGTAGATGCTTAGTGTAAGATCATAAGAAGCCTTTCTGGCCACAGCACGGAGAAAAAAAAATTGAAAATAGGAGATGAGCTTGAGGTGGGCACAGGCCAGATCATATAGGACCTAGAACAAGGGGTGGAAGAAATACCCATAAGCATACATCATGGAGAAAGAACTATATAATACAGGTTAGCCCCACATCTATGATTTCTGCAAGTAAGCACCATAACATTTTCATACTTATTTTTTTCACAACGTTGAGAACTGTCTTTTCTAGTTAAAGCTAAATGGATAAACATCCCAACAAGATGTCCAATTGATGGCAAAGTGTTATGAGTCTATATAGGTCCATGCATGGTTGGATCCAACGAGGAAGTCCCTTACCCTTCAAGCCCTTGGATGTCTGAGGCAGTGAATTGGAATGCAAGTAATATCTTATTACCATGGGCCCAAAGAGAATGTCACATATGTGCATATGTGTGTGGGGAAGGTACAATGTGCTTCAGAGAGGGAATTGGAGGCTGAGCAGAGCACACACACACACACACACACACAAATGATAGCATGAGGATGCCACAGAGCCCAGCAGTTGCTCTGGGGTGAAATGACCTGGAACAGAGAGGACTGTTTGTATCTTTGTTTTGTTTGTGTGGTGTGTGGATGTGTTGGGCAGGTATATAGGCACATAATTCCTTCCACATCTCCCTCTTTATTTTAGTCTAGCCACAAAGCACAGAGAAAAAAACCAACTTAATGATGTGATATTTTGCTTTATTGAAAGGGAGACGGGCACAGACATTCCTTATCTGGAGAAATTGATACTGTACCATTAAATGAACACTCACAGAAGGTTGAATCCGCAAACCACCTAATAGGCAAAATTAAAGAAGAGTCAGAATGGGAAATGGTTGCCGGGATCAATTCCAGACCTGCTTGCTTTATGATGCTTGTAATTGTTTGTTCAGGGGTTCCTGGATGGATTGTTTTTCTGTGATACTATCTATCCTTTCTGAAATAAACGAGGACAGAAGGCTGAACTATTGCCACAGCTCCTTCCTTGTCCAGAAATGAGCAGCACTGATTTCAAAACTTCTATTATTTTGTGGCTCCCATGATCACCAGATATGGAATCTTTTGTAAGCTTAGGGGAGCTTGCTTTTCTTTATGTTCTTCTTTCTTGTCTTCCCACAAATACTCAGCAGACAGCAAAGAAAATAGGTTTTCCAAAACTGTCTCCAGATTCTTAGGGCCTCTTATGCCCCAAAGGCAATTTGCAGCAAATCTACCTTCAGGCTACTTAGAAGAAGAGGAAATTTTGAAATATATATTCAATATATTTCTATATATATATTTCAATATATTTCTCTCTATATACATATGTATTTCATGGAATACATATATATTTTTTCATCCATTAGAGTGAATCCTATTGTTTTATGGTTCACAATGATTTTTTTAAATATTATCTTTAAAAGAGGATTTTAATAAAGGACACATGCAAGAAATTTTCATTTGGCAATGGTTGGGCCATTCTTGTTTAGGACACAAAAGAAATCTCTTTAGCAGTATAAGAAAACTTAAATATTATACATTTGTCCTTGATCCAGGCTGATAATTTACTCACTAGAATAACTC
This sequence comes from Lynx rufus, assembly GCF_022079265.1. Classification (NCBI taxonomy): domain Eukaryota; kingdom Metazoa; phylum Chordata; class Mammalia; order Carnivora; family Felidae; genus Lynx; species Lynx rufus. The sequence continues at coordinate 41,207,239 of NW_025814896.1, read as the reverse complement.
CAAAATAAAACTGTCTCTTAGAAAAAGGTGAAGTAGTGTTGAGAGTCAGGTCTGCCAGAAAGAGAAAGAAGATTCTACCAGATGCAAGCTGCCAGTCTTTATTTTTGTCTCTTCCTCTACTCCATTAATAATGGAGCCCTTTTTGCATCGCATGTCAGATTCCAGAGAGGGCAAAAATCTTGTCTTTCTGGATAGTTATAAAAGACACACAGGTATAGTGAAGACCATGGAATCTCCAGAAATTCAGCAAGACCTGGCTCTCCCTCTATCCACGCGTATACGTCACTCTCTGCTTGGCTGCATCTCTTTTTTCATGCCAACACATTTTGTTCTATTTGCAAAATAGAACATAACTGAAGCCGAAACAAGATAACACCAATGCCCAAGTGCTTAGATGTAAGAGTAGAAGTCTAGGAGAAACCACTGACTAAAAGAAAAGGCAACAATGAGGGGGAAAAAGGAAGAATGAGGCAAGAGTAGGCAAGGTGACTAAGGGAGCCTGTTGGTAACCAGAGTGATAAAACTTTTAACAAAATAGGAAAAGGCCTTCTGCAAGGCCCCATAATCAGTATCTCCAATAAATTATTTTGGATTCAACATACCTGCTCTGGCTAGATTGCTTCTTTGTTTTTTTTTTGTTTTTTTTTTTTTTTTTTTTTTTTTAATTTTTTTTTTTTTCAACGTTTATTTATTTTTGGGACAGAGAGAGACAGAGCATGAACGGGGGAGGGGCAGAGAGAGAGGGAGACACAGAATTGGAAACAGGCTCCAGGCTCTGAGCCATCAGCCCAGAGCCCGACGCGGGGCTCGAACTCACGGACCGCGAGATCGTGACCTGGCTGAAGTCGGACGCTTAACCGACTGCGCCACCCAGGCGCCCCTAGATTGCTTCTTTGTAATATAACGTCAACATGTAAGAGGTAGACAGCATAGCTGACAGGTCATCCTGCCTACTTGGCCTGAAGGAAACAAAGCAAGTCTGGAATGTGAAGCTTCAGTGAAATGTAAGAGAAAACTTCCCATAAGTTCACTTGGGAGGTATGCTGTGGGTGGTGCAGGTAACAGGGGCCCCTGCTTGTCCATCTATTTCCACAAGGCTTGTGCGCCCAGAAAGACCCCCTTCCCGCCCCTGTGTGCCACATCTGTTTACAGGAGGACTCAAAAGTGCCCTGGGAAAGAACCATCCTAAGCTGTGAGAACAGAGACTCCCAAGCTTCATGGAAAATAATGGTCAGGGTGTGATGGGAGGGGCAGTTCTGAGCACAGCATAATGACTGTCCTTCAAGGGTCCCTTGAACACATGCTTAGGATGGGGCCAGAGAGTGAGGCAGCAGCAACACCACAAGATCCATTTGGCTTTGTTCTCTGCATGGATGTGAAGCCTCCCAGCTCCTGACTTGGCTGGTAGAACAGAGATGCTGAGAGCCTCTGGATTCATGGTGGTGACAGGACGGCACCTGGGGCTGGAGAGATGGCCAACCATCCTCCAGGGAGGGAGCAGAGAAGTCATCTGAGACTCCCACTTGGCCAGGCTTTGAACTCTCTCCCACTCTGCTTTTATGCACATTGTTTCACTGTCTCTGTCTCCCACTCCATCTGTCTCAGTATCTGCCACTGTCTCTTTCACCAGACTCCGTCTTTCTCTGTATCTCCCCCTCACTGTCTTACTCACTCATTATTTCTGTCTCTCACTGTAGCTCTCTCTGGTTGTCTCTGGCTCTCTATCTCTCTCCCCCCTCTTTCTTCCCTCTCCCTGTCTGTCTCTCTAATCACTGGTGGTGGAGGGGAAGAGCCTTGAGTTTCCTCTGAACAAACATGGCTGAAGGCCAGTACTCCCTGAGGGCTGCTGTCAGAGAAAGGGGTAACGGACTGGCGAGACACTCCCAAACCTGGCTGTGGCACATTTGCTGTGAATGGGGAGTGTATGCCTGTGAAGGTTGAGATTTGGGCCTGAGTGAGTGGAGTATCTCTGCAGTTTCTTTGCAGACCACCGCATGAAGGTCAGAATTTTCCTCCACTGGGGTGGGGCCCGGGGAGAGTAGCAAGTGGGAGCACTGGGCAGTCGCAGGACATGGGTGACTTCAAATTTCAGAGAAAAGATCTTGGTGTTGCATTTTCATCTGACTGCCTTCTCACAGAGCCTTGACATTTTCTGGGATTAAGTAATATAAGTTGTGAGCAGCTCTGATTATGAGTTCTTCGATCTGTCCCAAACCTCCCCACCATCTCATTTTCCTCAGAAATACTTCCCTTGCATTTAATTCAAATCCCTATCAGATTTGGTCTTTATTGTATTTTTCATTATTCATTCAGCACCGCATCAGCACCTCTGCTGTGGGCGATTTCCTTTGAAGTTGAAGCTTCTCAGAAATGGCTTGTTTGTATCAGTGCTCTTGCCACTGTGCCCAGGATTCATCAACAAGGCAGCCGGAGATAAGCCCTGAACCTGATGTCTCTCTTAAATTCCGAATGTCTTTCACTGGTGCCTTCTAGAAAGCATTTATCTGAGGCCTTTTCAGAAACAAAAAATGACACACCCAAGCCACTGAGCTTGTCAACTAGCTGTCTGAGCATACTCTGCCATCCAGAGAGTATTCAAACTTTGTCTTTGCTGCAGTTAAGAATTTCCAAATAATCCTCAAAATGTCCTCACTGGCCCGTAATTCATATGCTCTTTCTCAACTCTTGAACCATGAAAAGTTAACCACCTGGCCCCTTTGCCCCAATCAGCATGCTATTCTCTCCTATGTAATTATCAGCTCTTAAGCAGAATTCTGAGTTTGTACTGCTCTGCTATCATATGAATTCAATAGCACTGGGCCATGGTGGTTATTGTTTGTAATCTGGATTTGTCAAAAGAAGAATCCAGAAACTTAATTAAGTTCCTGGAGGCCCCCTCAGCAAGTCAATACCCATGACAAAGATGGGCCAGTGCCTTCAGCCTTGAACCACATGCCCCACTCCACCATGATTGCTGGCCTTGCCTAATGACCTGGAATCCTTTTCTGATGCATACCCGAATCATGCCCTGTGACTTTCACCTTCTGTGGATATTTTTAGCTTTTAAAAAGTAGTAACTTCTTTCCATTCCAAATCCTCTTATATTTGGTATGGTTGAATAACTGGTACACCCTGTTTGGCAGGGGGGGAGGGGGGGTCGGAAACTGGCTTCCGTTTCTGTTAAGATATTTTTATTTCTCCCTCTCCTGGAAAGAGCGGAGACACACAGAGGGTTGGCAGGAGGGAAGAAAGAAAGGGAGCCTGAGGTTGCCATGTTTCCATTTGGAATGCAGCTGCATTTCCTTAATACTGAGGGTTTCTTCATGTGAGAGCCAAGTTTTTCAAGTTTGTTTTGTTAGCCAGGTGGCTTGGGAGAACGCATGGCTCATTCTAAAGGGAGCTCAGAGCACGTGCTTTAACTCAATTGACACAAACCTAATAAAAAAAATTGGGCCTTCCCATTATTTTCCTCTCACTAAAGGAGTTTATAGTCCACAGCATGGTCTTTAATTAAATTTGGACATAATATACCCAACAGAGAAACAGCCAAAGTAAGCCAAGACTTTATATGAACTTCAGTTACTTATTAGGCAAAACCAGAAAGACAAGTCATAGTTATTTTCTGGTTTAGAACTTAAAAAAAAAATAATGAATGAGACTTTGGACTGCTGTTGAGGTTAAAATTTAGCTCCAGAAATTTAGCTCTGAATCTTTCCCTCAACATGTAACAATGGAGGAGGATGCAGGAAAGCACTGATCCCTAAAATGACCCAAACCCTTGGTGTCCTTTTATGTTCTTTTATGTTAGTTCACAACTAACACAGTTGTGAGCCTGTTAAGTTCCTATTTTCAGAAGTACAGCAGCTACTTGGACATTTTGAGATGAGTGCCTTGAGAAATTTAGATTCTTTCCCAGGGACTGGGAAAGCCAGTCTGAGACAATCTACTGTCCAGGCCAAATAGTGCCGAAAGTTTGCCAATGGGATTTCTGGATTCTCTTGGTCCTTAAGACCATGCTAATACATGCTAATGCATGATGGTCTGAGGGCATTTCCTCTCACCAAACTGTTTGAAAGATACAATGTCAATGACCATATAGCCAAAAATAATAAGTACATTAACCCATTTTTGCATGAATTAAATTATTTGATTTCATACTTACCCCTATGAGGCTGATACTATTCTTTCCCCCAGTTTATAGTCAGAGAAGTACAGAATTAAAATAATACAGCAAGTAAATGGCAGGACAGGGGGTTTGGCTATAAACTGGCTGCCACTAGAGTCATGAGTTAAAATTCAAATGAGCAGCCTCTTCCCTGGGGAGCACACTGTACACTTTCAGGGAGGGAAGGCTTCGTTACGCTTTTATCAAACTGAACCCCATCTTTAACATCCAGCACACCTCTGCACAGGACTCCAGCTGAGCTGCATCTGGGAGCAGCCTCATTCACCTAGAGCAGTTCTTCCCAGAAAACTTACTGCTTGGCAACTTCCACTCTGGTTCTAGATCTTAGCCTTCTGTCTCTTCCATTTGATAACGCATTCCCTTCTGCTTGGTCCCCAGGGTCGTACCACCTCAGGCAAAACATCTCCACTTTTATCACCTATGCATCATATGACCTCGTGCTGAATCTTTCCAAAGGCTGATCACAGCCACATTTACTTCTGAAAAGGGTTAAGCACTCTTAGCTTGGCAACTGTTCTCCAGAGTCTTTGCTGACACTGGGAAGCGGAGAGTACTTCCTGCCCTATGGCCTTCCCATTGTCTTTCTTTTGTTTTAAATTAGGCCACGAAATGCCGAAAGACCCAAATGATGCACTTTATCTTTTCAGAGTCTGCTTCAGCCTCTGAAGGATTTAGAAATACAATAACAGAAACTTTCTGAAAAATAACAAAAATAACACCAAGGGGATCTGAAATAGGAGACCCAACCCATTAAGGCCATAATTTTCCCTTCAGTACTGTGATGAAGAATACAAGAAAGAATGGATGAATAGGATGGACTAAAGAATTGCTCTTAATCTACATCTATGTATCCTGGGTGTCACCCACTGTAGTGGTGGCTGATGTGAGCTTGCTCCAGTGATGTCACTATTCCAGTAAGTAGTTGAGCATGTAGACATTCTATCCATCTCACCAGTTGTATCTTCTTATATTCTTTTATGTAGGTGACATCATGGATTTTATATTTAGGTTTTGTCAACTGCCATCGCTCAGTGAAATTTCTCAAAATTTTAACAGAAATAGACCTATTAAAGCTTCTGCCCTTTGTATATTAACTTCACAGACAGAGGGATATAAATTCATTACTGATTCTGCCATTCACTAGCTTTGTGACCCTGTACAAGTTATCCCAATATCACTGAGGCTCATTTTGTCTTGCATTTAGTAGATACTCAACAAACTGTAACTCTTGGTTTCTGTGGTTGTTATTAGTGTTTTTGTAACAGTGAAGGTTAATTGCAGATAACATAAACCTAGTATTTCAAGCAGAATGATATTCAGCACAGGAGATCAGTTCCTTGCTAAATTCTTAGAAGAAATGGCGGATCGGGAGAGAGGGACACAAAAGCGTACTGGTACAATCAGAGGTCAGGAAACCATTGCTGCTGCCACTGCGACTGCTCCCAAACATGAAGGAGGCCAACTCTGGCAGCCATAACCACCTCAAAGTACTCATTTCTATAGTCATCCTCACCAGCAGCAAGAAGATGGTCCTTGCTTCAGTTGCTTTCAAATCACATTCAAGTCTGTGTAATTGGCAGAACACAACTTGCATCCAGAACCGTAGGTTCCAAAGAGTCTAGAAAACTTTTTTTAACTGTCAAGTCTCAGCAATACAGTAGATCACCTAGAAAAAGGTAGAAATGGATGGAGTGCTCGTTGACAACACCCATCACCTTACTCCTAGCTACCATCTTTGTCATCAGTAGAGCATGCCCTTGGTACCATTATCACAGCCATGGGGACAGTTTGGTATAGAGGTTGTAGCAATTTTAACCCCCATAAGGTAACCGATTTGGGTTTCTGGTACTGCAACCTATAACCATTTACAGAGATTTTCTTTGTTCGACACTAATTGGACCACAAGGGATCAGGCACACAACGTTTCCTGGTTAACATCCTAATTCAAACAGCAGAGTTTATCAGCCTTGAGTAGAGAGTCACTTTCAGAATTAAAGCAAACACATGGGATCAGTCTAGAGAAGTTTTATGAATAATAAAGACTTTCTGATTAAATAAATTGCTTGGTGCTCAAATAACAATCCAAACAGGAAATCGACTCTTACATCTGTTCTTTATGATAAGCATATGGAATCACACCCTCTGAACTTTAAAATATCTACTCCTATAATACATTATGCCAACTGGATGGATCACAGATAAAGCAGAACCACAACTAATTCAAACTGCTATTTGATCTTCCCCAAGTGTCCAAGGAATTAGCAAATGCATAAATTCCATTTTACCTGTCTGCTTATCCTTTGTTCTCTCTGCTCCTTGATTGGCTTGGAAAACAATCCACCAAGAGATAGACAACCAGGGAAGAAAAAATATAGTAGACATTAAGCCAAAGAAATACAAAGAATATATCTTTGGTATTTAGAAAGTAGAGAGGCATGAGCAGATGAAGTGGATCCTTTGAGTTTACTGAATAGAAACAACATCTTTGACTTCTGACTCATCAAACATGAGAAAGAAGTTAAACTCTTTCTTGTGATAGATTCATGCAGAACCATTTACAGAGTAAATATTCCTAAACCATTTGTATGTAGACAAACATCTAATTGCATTTTGCTATACAAAGTAGTAAGAAATAAACATTCATTCCAAATACTATCAACTTAATTATGGTAATAGATTCAGTGTAAACCCAGAAAATTATGGGCTGATAATATTAGCTTGTTCAATTTTAAAATAACATGTTAACTATTAATAGCAATGTAGTCTTGGTAATAACCAGATCATGACAGAGGAATGGTAAATACATGGGAAGTAATTCAAAAAAAATTCAGGGGATACAGCTACAATGACTAATGAGAATTGTCATGGATAAAATAGCTCTACCTTACTTAAAATAAATTAACCAAAACACTTGTCTATTCATACTTCCCTTTAAGATAAAAGCCTAATCAAAGATAAAGGTTACAGTTTGGAATCTTGAATGGCATTTTCTAGTTCTGGGAATAAACTTGTTACTTCCCACTTGTCACACGAATGAAGTCCCACAGTGAGATTCGACAGCAATGTTCATCTGGCATTATTTCCATCTCCATTGGGAAACAGCTGTTTTCTTGCTTATGGTATTTACCTTAATGTCAAGTTTTGAGAATATGGCAAAATGAGGTAAATAGTGACTCTTGCTATGGTTGTCTCATTATTTTTTTCCTTTAAGTATAATTTTGAAATACAAAAATAGTCATTTTATTTCAACAAATTCATACTTCTCCATTTGGGAGAAGGAGAATAAATTATATGAGTGTAATGTTGACAAAAATCATCAGTGATATGTAAGTCAGAAACCACAGAGTAAATTGAGAGCAATACCAGTGGTTAAGTCATTCTTATTTTTAAAACCTGTGGCTCATTTAAATGATAAAAGGCAAAGTTGTAGGGCCCTCTCCAGGTAAGTAGGTATGTATGGATATGGGGAAATGGATGGAAGAAATGAAGGAAGGAAGACAATTATAAATGAGTTGGTTTATAATGGACAATTACTAAGACAGTCCAGATTCAGAGAGATATTGGTTATATCCACAAAAACCTAAGTTATTTTTTTTTAATTTTTAATTTGTTAAATTTTTATTTTAAAGAGAGAGGGAGACAGTGTGAGTGGACAGGGGCATATATATATATATATAGAGAGAGAGAGAGAGAGAGAGAGAGAGAGAATCTTAAGCAGGCTCCATGCTCAGCACAGAGCATGACACAGGGCTTGATCCCATGACCCTAGGATCATGACCTGAGCCAAAGTCAAGAGTCAGATGCTCAAATGACTGAGCCACCCATGCACCCCAAAACCCTAAGTTATTAAGGAAACATAAAAACCCTTTGCAACTGAGCTCTTTTCTACAACCTATGTTCTGTGTTCTTTCCTTAGTTTTTAAAGTTTCAGAAATACCAATCACATGTTATTAGAAGTCATGCAAATGCCTCTGGCCATGGTTCCTGTCTCTTTTTCTGTATGTTTCTCTGCTTTGGACCAATTTCTAATTTTTTATATGCCATACTGTTTTGTAATCAATTGAGTTGTAATTGCATTGCATTTATTTGCCCATCTAACTGTCCTTTCCCCACTAAACTGTGAGCTTTGTTAGGGGCAGGGATATATTTCCTACTTATGTTTGTATTTCCAGAGCATAACGTAAGGCTTCACGCAGAGTATGCACTCAGTAAACATTTGTTTAAAATAAACTGAAATGACGCACTCATTTATTTATCTTTTTTACCTTTTTAAAAAATTCTTGCCTACTGGATTTTTCAAAATAGGCCAGACTCTAAAATTCTCATGCCCAAATCATCCCTCCCCAAACCAATGAAATCAAAATGTCTAGGGATGAGGGGCCTCTGGGTGGCTCAGTTGGTGAAGCGTCCGACTTCGGCTCAGGTCTTGATCTTACAGTTTGTGAGTTCTGCCACTGCATTTGGCACAGAGCTGGGAGCCTGCTTTTGAATCTGTGTTTCTCTCTCTCCTCCTCCCCGCTTGCACTCTGTCTTTCTCTCTCATTCAGAAATAAACATTAAAAGAATCTTTTTTTAAATGTCTAGGGACGAAAGCTGGACATCAGTATTTTTTAAAGATATCCAGGTGGTTCCATTGTATAGCAAAGTTTGGTAACCAGTGTTGTGGAGCCATTTTCTAGCTCTTCTTAGTGCTTTGTGTCAAAAGGGTTAAAGGGGCATTTCCCTGACTAAGTCTTGCCCCTCCATACATGCTTCAAATGGGGAAGACATAAGTGTAATGGTATAAGGTGGAGGGTTTTAAGTTTCCCCATGCCCCAACTCCTACCACAGGCTCAGGCTTTGGAAAATGTCCTCTATTCTCTCATGATGGTTCTTAGAATCTATTTAATGGAAGTGAAAACAAGATTGGAAGATTTTTTTGATTAAAAATCATCTTTCCTAATTGAAAAAAATTGATAATCATTTGACAATAAACCCACTTTTGTTTATTAAAAAATAATTAAGACACCGAATTCTGGTTCTAGGACTTAATTCTGGTCCTGGTATCAGTCAATAGCTGAATGTGCATTCATACTCATTAGTCCAGTGGAACATGTAGATGGGCATCTTTTACTGAAGTATCTCCTAAGAATGCATTTAGGGAGTTGAAAGGGACTCTGACATCCCTCTGCAAGCACTTGGCAGTATCTTGCTTCTGCTTCCCTCCTGTATGGCAATGGAGATGTCTTTGCACAGTATGTCCCTCCCATTTGGTTAGTTTGGGACTCTTCAAACTGTGAATCAGAGTTTGGCCTTAAATACAGATTCACTCAACAAACTGATTTTTAGCTATATACACAGAAAGACAGATCTTCCTATAAATATTTTTTATGTAGAATTTGCAGTCATACCCACATGGTCTGTGAAGCAGATGCCTCTGTGTTCCACAGATGAAGCTCACCCCAGATAAACTTGAAGTTCTGCTGGAGCTGCCTACTTTGAGTCCCCTCTTTAAACTCCTTGCCCCACTTTGGATCCTCCAACTCAGTTGGTGGTTTCAAACCAAGGAAGAGAAAGAATCTGTATGACGACAACCACATGGAATTCTGCCCCTGAGGTGAGAACTTAGTTGAGGGTTATTCACAAAGAGTTGGAAAAAAGACCACTATCTCCCTTGAATTTTGTACATGGCCAAGGGGCATCTACATTTGCTGTTGATGCTTTACGTGAACATTAAACTCACTTGCAGAATTTATTCTCCATTCCCCATTAGGAGAGTTATGCAACCTGAATCCTTAATGGACTTAATCAGCAGGATAACATGACATTTCCCCACTCTGTGCTAAAGTACAAGGCAGAACACAAAGACGTATTAGAGACATCTCTGCCCTTGAGGATTTTATAATCTAGTTTTAGAGATGAGAGGGTCACAAAAACTACTATAATGTATGACATGTCTACCAAAGGGACTGTTCAAGTCAGGGTTCATTTGTTTTCAAGGAGGACAAACACAAAGTTGCTCAAGTTTGGATGCAGAGTTTTTCTGTAGAAAGTCCAAGGAAAGTTAAACCAACAGCCTCCAAAGGGAAGGTGAAGACAGCAGAGAAGTCTTATCTCTTTCTACATTATCTTCCCTACTTCAATTATCTTCTCTTGCCTGGTTTTCTCTAAATCTGTATTCTGAGTATCACTATATGTCAAAACTTTCTGGAAAGTACTTTACATAGGCTAACCTAGTTAATTTCATATTTAAAAATATCTTAAAGAGGTAGATATTATCTCCTCTATCATCACCATCACTATCATCATCATCATTAACATCATCACCATGAGCTGGCTACGGCATCAAGTGGTTCCCCTATGTTATGCAGCCTTACCAAATCCTGGAAAGAATGGGAAAGAATAAAGAAAGAAAGAAAGGTGGGAGCAAGAGTTTTCACAGAAGAAAAGTAAACAAGTTGACCTTTCCTGAATTACAAAATTACTTCAAAGCATTCACTCCAGCAGGGTCAGGTGTAGAGATGGCTCCTTTGCATATGTGATTTGAGGAGACATTTTCCGCTACATCTATATCCATAGGTACAGATAATTTTCTCTTTGACTTCCTGAGAGCTGAGCCCAAATTTATTCTTCAGTCTCTTACTTAGAAAGGAAACATATTGGATGAAGTTGAACTAAATTGGAAGATCCTCAAAATATCCAAAATTTGAAAGTTTTCACCTGAAAGTATTTTTTATTTAACATTTAGTTTCACAATGATGGATATTGAGATTATTCGTCCTACATAGAAACAGAGCAAAAGAAAGCAAATATCATTTGGCTTTAAAATGTGGAAAGACCACCAGTAAGGTGTCAGAGGAGTTCCATTTGAATCCTTTCTCTCAGAGTGTCAGGAGAGATGTGGGTCGGGGTGGGGGGGAGAGAGATTCCACATATCACTGTGGAATAAGGAAATACTTAAATGCAATAACCTCATAGGCATCTCCCATAATCTTTCAGGAAATCATGAAGAGTTACTTAAGGAAAGAGTGAGAAAGTGGGAGAGAATTAGATGAGACCTGGGTCAATACATCAAAACCGTCCCTTCAAAACACCTAGAATGGCTAAAATTAATAACATCTGATACTGCTAGTTGATGTAGAGCAACTACAATTCTCACACAGTGCTAGCAAGAGTGTGAATTTGTACAAACAGTATGGAAAGCTGTTAACACTGTTATAAGCACACATTATAATCCAGCAATTCAACTGTTAGGTATATATTCAATAGAAATGTGAATATATTTTACACAAAGACATATATTAAGAACATTCATGCTAACACCATGCATTAGAACTCAAACTACAAATTATACATATGTCCACTAATGGAAGAATGGACAATTAAATTGCAGACTAGTTACACAGAGTTATCCTGTACTGTGACAAGAAAGAATGAACCATGGCCACATGTAACAACATGAATGAATCTCACAAGCATAATGCAGCCAAAGAAGTCAGATACAAAAGAGTCTACACTACATGATCCATTTACATAAAGTCCCCAAACAGGAAAAGTGGTCTGCTAACTAGCTGAGACCCCTCTGCAGGAGATACCATGTACAGTCCTCTGGTTCACTGTCCAGTGGAGTCCAGACTTCTAGTCACCCTCGTGAAGGTGCACAAATGTGAGTGAAACTGTCTTGCTCCTTCTACCAGTCTGCCTGCCAGCTGCAACCCACTGTATGCCCTCAGTCAATGGCTTTATAATAGAAGATTTGTCCAGCCAAGCCTGTCCAAGCTCCTGATCGACACAGTTGTGAGCTGCGATAAAATAGTTGTTTTAAACTACTAAATCTTGAGCAGTTTGTTATGTAATAATGTATGACAAGAACCCATCCAATCCACCATGGTTGATTGTCCTTTTTCCTGTATACTTCTTCAGTGAGAGCAACGTGCTTGTGGGTAGAACAGGGATGCTGGAGCCAGACATCCTGTGTTCTAAGTCCCACTAAGCAGATTACTAGCAGTGTGGCCTGGGGCCACTGCTCTAAATCTCAGTTTGTTCATATTCAAAATGGGGATAAAAATTAACTTATTTATTTTGTTGACTTGAAGCTTAAATGTATATACAAACAGAAGTCTAATATTTTAAGGAACTAGGAAATTGATAAATGATTTTTTCTGCTAAATGCTTGCATATGGAAAGTACAAAATACACAAACCCCATTCACCAACTAGACCTGTAGATTATATCCCTCCCAGCTTCTTCCTTTAATAGTCTTCTTTCCATTTCCGTCACCACAATCCAATGAAATTACTCTGGTTTTTGCATACAGGCCTCCGTAATGACCTTCAAATTCATCTTTCCATGTTTGCCCTTCTCCTTGACATCAATGAAACTTTAACTAAGCATCTCAGGCCTTCCACAGATGATCCCAGCTTTCTGCTCTCATTTTTTTATATTAGCTCTTCCTTCTTCTACCATGGTTTTCCGGCTAAAAGGATGTCTTGCTGCTTCCCTGAATGTGACCCAAATCATTGCTCGTGCCATTCTGTCCCAAATGCCTTTTCACTCATCTCTCCCCTATTACAATTCTATCCACACTTAAAGAGCATTTCAAACCTCAGCCTCAGCCCTTTGCTAATTCTTTCCCTTGTTTTCTTGCTTCTCTGTTAAACTCTTCCTCTCCCTCTCTTCCTCAACTTCCTCCTGCCACTCTGTCTCATTCCTATGAAAACTCCATAGCAGTGAATCTGAACTTCTTCTATGCCAATTGCCTTAAATAACCACGTTGTTTGTAATTTATTAATTAAATGACAATTATTTGTCATTTGCAATTTCTGGAACCTCCCCAACATAATGCAAACCCTTTAACTCCAGCCTAATGCCTTGCACCTAGTAGGCATTTAATAAAAATTTGTTGAATTGCACCCAAAGACTAGGACTGGGCAGAATTTACCAGCAAAAGAAGGCAGGGCCTTGTCACGAGTTTGCACATCAAACAAAATTTTTGTGTGTCTAATCCATTTTGAAAACTATTTGCATTTCAACTGATGAGAAATCACTTCTATTTTTATAAACCTCTAAGAAAAGATATTTTACTGCTTCTTTCAGTAACATATCCCAGTGTGTAATAAGCTCTAATGTCAGTATAATCTTATTTCTCTCTAACCTAAATCCTTCATGTTGCAGACTGAGCTATTTTTCATGAATTTTTCCAAGTGGAAGATAAAGAAATAATGGAATGGTCATGTAGAACTGTCTGTTAATTTCCCCTTTGCAATTAAGTGTTCTGTCCTCCATCTATATGGTTAATGCAGGTGCACAATATTATCACCATCACTCATTGGCTCAAGGTGACTGGCCCAAGAGCAGGTGTTTGATCCAAGTTGGACCAATAAATCTCTTCCCCAGGATTTTCTCTTCCCTGGGATCATAAAGAGAGCTTGAAATAATCCTTTTTCTAGTGGACAAGGATATCTGATATAAACTTCACAGTGTTTTGGCTGCCATGCTTACTGCTATGGGGAGAAAGGCAAGACTGGAAAGAAAGAGGAAAATTTTCTTATGAAAGCTGGACTGAGAAACCAGATAGAATCCAGGAGCCTTGTTGCCATCATTTCCTAGACCCATCTGCAGCCTTGAATTTCTGAGGCTTGGTTATTCAACTCCTTTTTGGATTCCACTAGCCATAAAGGCATAGTTAGCCTTAGCTAGCTATGGGGATAAAATGAAAATCAAAACTGCCAGATGAAGAAAGAACCATACTTAGGGAACTTTTAGGAAGAATAAAGTATTAGAAATTCCTTATGGCAATGGTGTGCAATAAAGCACTGTTTAGTGACCCAAAGAGCCTGGGCTCTATAGGGTTGCATTTTATATGTCTGTTTTGTTTCAGGAGAAATCACTGGTGGTGCCTGATTCCTAAATAAAAAATGTATTATGTACAGTTTTCTATACCAGAGATTGAAATGCTTTTTCTGTAAAGGGCCAGATAGAAAATATTTCAGGTTTGGGGGCATTTGGCCTCCACCACAACAACCCAACTCTGCCATTGCTCGCCACTATTTGTGGGAAAGCAGCTGTAGACAATACATAAAAGAATGGGGATGGCTGTATTACAATAAAAGTTATTTATAAATACAGGTAGTGAGCCTGATCTGGCCTAGGGGCATTAGCTTGTTGGCCCCAGTCCACATACAGTCAATATGTATAGCAGAGCTTTGTTCACCATATAGTTTGTGCCTAAAAAGATGGTGACAATAGGTTGTCATCAATCACACATGGTATTTTTGAGTGCCACACACCATATGTGTATACCTCTATATATTTATCTACATATAGGTAGATGATTGATAGATGATAGATAGATACATAGATACATAGATAATAGATGACTTACTTAACGGAATTAAGCAAGATTTCTAAGGTTGGGGTCTTATTTGTCAAGAAGCTTGTTAAAGGGTGCTTGAGTGGCTCAATCAGTTAAGTGTCCAACTTTGGCTCAGGTCATGATCTTGCGGTTTGTGAGTTCGAGCCCCTCACAGGGCTCTCTGCTGTCAGCACAGAGCCTGTCTTGGATCCTATGCCTATGTCCACCTTTCTCTCTGTCCTTCCTCTCCCCTTCGTTCTCTCTCTCTCTCTCAAAAATAAATAAATAAACATAAAAAAACCTATTTCTAAAAAAAAAAGAAGCTTGTTAATAGCAAAGTGCATATCTTCTCTGTATCTGTGTATCTAGCTTCTAGCATGCAGCCTAGCTCATATAAGGGTATCTGTACTTCTTAATATAAATATATTCATGGCTTCCAATTTCTTACTCTTTCCATACTTTACAAACCTCACCAAAGTTGTTCCTTCCCTTCCCACAAACAACGGGTAGGGTCCCAGAAAAGGGCATAGCCTGCTCCCCCCAATTTCAGTCATTAATGTATTCATTCAGCAAACATTTGTCAAATACCTGATGAATACATAGGATGCAAGAGTCAATACAGCAATCAAAGATATTAGACATACTTAGTATGTTTTATCAAAATTATGTCTATGTATGGTGTGGAAAATTTAGTGAGAGCAATCTGGATTTTTGTAGACAGTTTATATGAGGTTGTTTTCTAGTGATTTAAAAATAAAGAACCATTTTGCTTCCACACAGGTGAAAGTTATATTAAAACACACACATACCCTAAAGTCTTCTTATTGACATAGGCTCTGCTTCACTCATTGGTCCCTGGATTACTCGTAGCCCTAAAATTTGTTCTCTGCTGGAATTTGGCCCCCAAATTGAAGTATTGGTCCAGAATTAACAAATTAACATCACTATCTTATGAAAAAAACAAACACAAATTTCACATTTAAGACATTGCTCTCCCAGGGTAACACTTCCTCATACTAATTTGGAGAAAACTTGTTTTTCAATGATAACTATATCCAATTTTGAATTATTTAGTCTAAAAAATGAGATTATGCACCATCAGCCAAACTCAGAGCACCACAGAGCATATTCATATGAATTTCCAGAATGAAAGAACTGCTCCATTCAAAGTAAACACTAGTGATGCCCCATCTATATCCCCTTGGCCTTCCCATTTCAGCACACAGCCACCTGAATCATGACTGCTAGCTCCTGCTGCACTGTCCAAGGGCTCTCACCTGGTGCTGAAGACCACTGAGCACTGTGCAGGCCACATAGAGTGCAGGGGATTAAGTGCTCCCATGAGCATCCCTCAACCAATGATTGTAGAAATACCGTGGCCCCATAGTCCCTCAGTGAGATGATTCTGAGGTGTCAGTTTCACATAGTGGTAGGAGGCTTGAAAGGCACCTTTTATTACCTGCCTTCCCCTCCCTCCACTACCTGTTTACTCCCTTTCATTCACTGCTCAAGGAAAATACTTGCACTTGAATCTTTGCCTTGAGCCTCCTGTGGGGAACCACAAACAAAACCAAAACCATAAACTCAGACCTTCTCACTGCAGAAACCCAGCACAATTATTGCATGTCTATTTTTACCTCCCGAATCTAAACCTATTTTTAGTCTGGCTTTGGATAACTCTATCTTAAAATGGCCCGAAGATCTTTTGGAACCATCTACAAAACATAATTAGAGTCTGTAGTATCCACACAGATTTGAAGAACCGTAACTACCCCCATTCATTAAAAGTATAATCTGAGTGTTATGGGTGTGTGAATCTCCTTGGCAATATTTTCTTATTCTCCCCTTTGTCTTAAGGAACCAGAAGGTTCTCTATCCTCGTAGATGGCAGAAGCAGTCTGTATCGGAGCTGTGTGTGTGTGTGTGTGTGTGTGGAAAAAATACTACTTTAGAGCCAAGTTGCAAAGACATGAGGAGCATAGATGATCTAGAACCTGCATTTACAACACTTTCTCCAGATGCAGAGTGTCTTTTCCAATTTGTCAGTTGCAGTGTTATATCAGGAGAGGGATTAACTGTGTATCAATTTTATAGATTTTCTGCAATGACCATTTTCAAAATTCTTAGAGGAAGTTTTAATATTTTTAAATAAATAGTTTTTAATATATATATATCTATATATCTATCTATATATCTATCTATCTATCTATATCTATATCTATATCTATATCTATATCTATATATATGGGGGGGCGGGGGGAAGCTAATTTTTCACAATCTGAGTGGCTTGGGAAAAGTTTCCTGGAAGTGTCCTGGCTTCAGAAACTCTTTGAGGCCATTTAGGCTAGAAAAGCCACCAGTGTCCAGTAGTACCATAGCTAGTCAGAAGTTAGGAATCTTAATTCACTTGAGGCCAAGGTCCAGTGTTGAGATGGTTCCAAATGGGTTGGAAAAATAATTTGAAACAGAGAAGAGACTCCTAATGAAGAGCCGAACATGACTCAATGAAAGAAGGAACTCAAAGAATAATGAGAGAACTAAAAGAACAAGGTATTAAAATGTTCTACCCAAGAGTGGAATAGCATGAAAGCATCTGAAATTTCAAGCGAACATCTTCCTTGACTTAGAATAGCACTAACACATTGACATCCCCAGGTATCCTTGTAGCCTGCTTGTCACCCAGAACGTCTCCAGTTGGGCTAGATGACTTCTGTGCCAGGCATGCCAGTCAATCATCACAAGTAGAAGAGCCCATGGCGTCTTTTTTCTGTGACCTTCTCTTTAAGTCAAAGTGATGGCAACCATCCCAGGCCTCAAAGATATGTTTCCAGAAGTGTGAAACTCATTTGCTGCTTTTTAACAACTTTTTTCAGTTTGTCCTCACTTTAAAAATGTCATCAAACTGACCATGATGTTATCTAAAGCAGCGTGGTGCCTTTAACAGCTTTTTGTTCCCTGTGGTGGGTGATGCCAGGGGCACTTCATAGAAAGAGTGGTCCCCAGTGGTCCCCTCTGGAGTCTCTGGAAAGGTCTCTAGATACCATTATTTATTTTTATTTATTTATTTTATTTTAATTTTTTAATGTTTATTTATTTATTTTTGAAAGAGAGGAAGAGCACAAGTGGAGTAGAAGCAGAGAGAGAGAAAAAGAGAGGGAGACACAGAACCTGAAGCAGGCTCCAGGCTTTGAGCTGTCAGCCCAGAGCCTGACATGGGGCTTAAACCCACGAACTGCGAGATCATGACCTGAGCCGAAGTCAGACGCTCAACTGGCTGAGCCACCCAGGCACCCCAGATACCACTATTTAAACTCAGAGACAAAGCATATGAATAGTCTAAGTCCTTCCCCATTGTCAACAATAATAATATTAATAATAACGAACAGCCACTGCAGAAGGCATAGGTGTTTTCTTTGTAAGAAGAAAATTGTTTCATTTTATCCTACTACCCTCCAAGGTAGGTGCCATTCAGGTTAAGTAGCAAGATGTTTTCCTCTTCTCTTCTTACTCATATGATCTAAATGTCCAGCCTGGGTGGTTTTCTTTTGAGCTCTACATACAGTATGGTCAGCTCCTTTTTGATGATCCAGGCCCTGAGCTGGAACACAAACACCATGAGAAACAAGCTCATTTGGTTCCAGCCCAAACGCTTTGATTCCTCCTTAACTCAGTGGATAGGACTTAACCCCTCTAATTTACCAAGACAGAAAATAAGGCCTTTCCCTTAACTCTCTACCTGTCTCCATGTAGTCACTCTACCTCCTTAGTATCCTCCCCAGAACTACTGCTTTAACTCAGCCTGTCATCCTTTCCTGCCTAGATTACCACTTCAGTGGCCTACTCAACTCCCTACTTTGGCTTTAAACCTCTAGAATGAAAATTTATTCAGGTTATTCCCTGCTTAAGATTAATGATGACTCTCTAGAGACTTCAGAGAAATCATCTTAATCTCTTACACCAAAAGAAAAAAAAATAAATAAAAAGATCCATCCTGATCTGGCTTGTCTACCTTCCCTGTTTCACTTTTCATTGACTCTCTCCCATGTCCAAATGGACAACAAGTATTGCTTGCTTTTCATGCCTGCACTGTTTGTCCTTTGTTTTTGAAACCCCTGTCTTCATCCTTCAATATTCAGTTCAGGTCTATCACCACGGCTAGAAAGGCTTCCCTGAAATTCCTGCCCATTCCACACAGCTTGCACAGACAACCTTCGTTGCACTAAACACCCTGTAGTGAATGAGCTATTCTCTTTCTTTCTTTCTTTCTTTCTTTCTTTCTTTCTTTCATCTGTCTTTCTTGTATTTCTATGCCTAATCTGGGGCTCGAACTCACAACTCTGACGTCAAGAGTTGCATGCTCTACCAGCTGAGCCAGCCAGGTGCCCCTATTCTCTTTCCTAATATTTCTAATTTCCAAACCCTGTATCTCCTATCTCCGTAACCCTAGAGCTGATCACAGGATCTGGCACATAGCCCACATACTCCCTATTTATAGGATGAATGAATGATGAATACGATGGAACTCTCCAGCCACAAATACATGGTATCTCTACACTTTTCATTTCCTAAATAGTCTGAAAACTGTTCTCCTGTCCCCATAAATACATTCATATTTATCAGTTCAATTGAATCTCTCCTTTCAGTTTGAAAAAGAAGATAACCATAGTGTTTTCATCTATCAGCCATTGTTGAATTAGTTCATAAACCTTATTTACCTAGGACAATTTTAATAAATTACACCATGGTTATCCTGGGAAAACTTAAACTGTACTCTGCAAGCTCCAAACCAAATCTATTTTTCCCATCCTTCTGTATCATCTAATGTCTGTTCTGTCCCTGATCTGTCAAACCATGTTTGAATTATCTTTCTTTTGTAACCACGTTAGCTCAGCTGAGCCTCAACATATGCTAGTAGAAAACAATAGATAAAACAAACGCGAGTAGAAAAATGACAAGAAAAGAACCACAAAGCTTGATCATCTGAAAGGAAAGAAACAGTCCAGCAGGAATTATCCTGCAAATTAGGAACAGAGTCTTGAGAAGTAGTGAATGGAACATTAGCCTTGAACCCAAAAATATCTCCAGAGAAGTCACCATTCTAGCATAGCTCTGGAGACGGATACTAACAATTCACGTCTGAGATCTGAAATGCCAAGCCTGAACAAGTGAAAGCATTAGCTGTGTCTGAGAGAAGTGGAGTTAGAAAATTGAAACCCATATGGGCACCCCACTCTGGTAGCCATGTGTAACGTGAGAAGCTCCATAAAACTGAACCACTATAAATGACTGCAGGCAAAGAATTTCAGGATCTTTGGTGACGAAGCCCAAAACACCATGTGTGTCTATCGTTTTTAGCCAGAGCAGGGGGAAGAATTTTACTAGCTTGAGGGACAGTATAGAAGGTTGTATAGAAGGCAGAAAGGAAATCCAATAAGGGGTGGAATTAACGTTGGAGCCAGGCAGTTGACCGGGTGAAGAACAAATCAAACCAGCATCTGGAAGTGTAACAGGCAGACAGTGCAATCACATCCTGGGAAGGTTGTCAGAGAAACATATCTGCTGAAGGCAAGGAATGGGGTCACAGGTTAATAGTAATGAGCCTTTAGGCAAAAGTCCAAGAATAGGTTTCAGCCCAAATGTGAAGAGACTCTTCTTTGATCCCTACTTTGTCATACAGAATGGAGTCTGAAATAGTGGGAGACAAACCACAGCCACCAGAGGCACACACCAATGAGGCTATTTTTGTTTTACTCACGGCTGATATCAGCCTTACTCTCGGGCTCACGGTCTATTTTATTCCATTTTAGTAACTAAATTTGTTTTCAGTCATTTCTGTTTCAGTTTTTTTTTTCTTTTTTAATGTCTGTTTATTTTTCAGAGAGACAGACAGAGTGCAAGCGGGAGAGGGGTAAAGAGAGATGGAGACACAGAATCTGAAGCAGGATCCAGGTTTTGAGCTGTCAGCACAGAGCCCAGTATGGGGCTTGAACTCATGAACCCCGAGATCACGACCTGAGCTGAAGTCAGAAGCTTAACTGAGCCATGCAGGTGCCCCTCAGTCATTTCTGTTTTAAAACAGTCTGTCTTTGGGGGGGGGGTTCCTGGGTGGCTCAGTCAGTTGACCATCTGACTCTTGATTTCTGCTCAGGTCATTATCTCCTGGTCATGGGATCAAGCCCCATGTCTGGTTCCATGCTGAGCATAGAGCCTGCTTGGGATTCTCTCTCTCTGCCTCTCTCCTTCTCATTCTCTCTCTCTCTCTCTCTCTCTCAAAATAAATAAATAAATAAACATTAAAAAACAGTCTCATTATAAAGTTTCACTTAAATTTAGATATTGTACTACAATTGAAAATTCCCATCTTAAGTCTTCCTCATGTTTCTCCTATGCATTTTCTTGCCTTCTTCTCTGGGTCTTATTTCTAATTTCTCAGGGTGCTCATGCATGTGCCACCTGGCAGTGGCAGGGAAGGACAGATCTATGCACATGAGGACTTCAAAATAGAAATTAAGAGAGTGGTCCATTTCTTTAGGCTGATGCAAGCCCGGTATGATGGTGGGTTTGGTGGCTGGGCTGGGATCACTTCTTCACTAACACTCTCACTGGTCTGGTGTCTTGTATTGGTTGTGTCAGGTGCAGGCTGTCTCATGATCTGTACTAGTGCCTCCCTGAAGGAGTCTGTCCTTGTGTGGCTGACGGTGTCTTCCATCTCCCTCTGAGGCACCCTAGTGAGCTGGATATGCCCCATTTGGCCTCTGTGGCCATTCCAGACTTTTTTTCTGAAAAACTAGGAATTCCCACCTCACTAACTTGCCTCCTTAGAAATCTAGGAATGTTTTTTGCCTTTATATTCCTCTATTATTCCTCTACACTTTTCTTTCATGTCTTGGGTCAACAGCGTGCCAGAAGTTTCTGCCTCTCTTCACAGGAAGAGGTGGAAAACTCACTCAGGTTAGAGGAAGAGTTCTTAGACTCTTTCTTCAAAAGCTGTTCCGTCCTGGTTTCCAGTGAAATATTCTGATAGCACAGCCACTCCCATGTCTTGAACAGATGGGGCACAGCTGTCTCCTAAGAATTGTGAGCAACTGGCTGCCCTTTGGGGCTGAGGACAGGTCGGCAACAAAACAAGGGGACAGCAAAGGCATGTTTTGAGGATACTCCCCACACCCTGCACACCGCACAAAGGGATCAGAAAAATCTCAGCAAAGCAGAGAGACAAAGTTACCTAAGAGAAACACAGAATGTGTTAAAAATGGAAGGACGTGCAATTTATTTTTAAAGCCCAAAGTAAGAATTATCTGGCAAGAATATAAAAAATGTACTATTTTTTCCCTTGCATTAAGACATGGATACATCAGTTTGGCAAAGATCTTAGAAACTTAATAAAATGTTAACACCCATCAGGTTGCATCTTATCAGAATCCAGAGTCCCTGAGCCCTGGTTCTTCAAGATGCACCAATCTCTTCAAGCTTTGCAGTTCTTTGATCTGTTCCAACATTCCAACAATCTGGCCATTTCTATTGCCTTTCAATGCATTGCCAGGCACCTGAAAATCCACTCTGCGTATGCACGGTACTTTTTTGTTTTAATGTTGCATAAGATACATTTAGTGACAGTGATCCCAATTTAAGTTGAAATTCAATCATATATGGTGTTGACCAATAGCTCACCCGTGTTGACAATCAGAGGAAAAGACACCTTGAACACATGGCCCAATGCACACATTTGCAGGTGATAACATTCTGGGCAGCCGGCATGCTTCCCTTTACTCCAATTATAAAATGAATTGCAACTTCAGAGTTTTTCAGATGTGGAAAAAGTAGGAAATATAGTGAGCTATAAGAGGAACTAGAGGAACTGGGTATGGGAGAAAATGATCAGAGAAAGAAAGGGTCACACTTATTTTCAACAGTAGAAATAAAAGAATGAACACATAACGAAAGATGAGAACAGAGTCTTTGAATTCTGTCACTTGTGAATGCCTTCTATGTGTTCATCATGTTAGGTGCTTCATTTTCGTTTTGTTTACTTTTCATCTAACAGAAACTGCAAATAATTAAAGTGATTTTCTCGAGGTTACATATTAGGAGTAAGTTGGACTTAAACTCTAGCTTTCTGGGTAACAGTTAAAAAGCAGCAACTTGTGTGTCATAGCCCGGCTTATCTCCACAATCCTAGGGGATTTTAGAATGAAGGTTTACTCTTTTCTCCCATCCCTCATTCACCCGTGGGTCCAAGGTGCAGTCACAGACAGAAACCAGCTCTGCAAAGCCAAAGCTGCAGCAGGCCAGAAACCCATGAACAGAATGGCACTGTTTGTATTGTCAGTCTGTCTACCTCTGTATTCAGCAACCTTATTCATTTTAAGGTAAAATGGTCAGACTTTCCACTCTTCCATGTCCCTTTCAACAGGATGGCTAAGAGGCAGTCTCCATTGTGTGTAGACAGCCTCCTCATGGGTGGAATCACAGGCTTTAAAGTCAGAAATAACTGTATTTGAATCTCAGATACTTGTCTTTATGCCAAAATCACTTCCAGAAGCCTCTACCTTCTCATCACTAGAATGGGTTATTGGGAATAACTTTCATGGCTATTGTAAAGCTTAAAGGGGTAAATAGCTTAAAGCTGTAAGTGTGGTGGCTGATACAAAGAAAGAATGCCATGTATTAGTAAGGAAAAGCCCTTCTTGTTTAAATTAATAATTTTAAAGTATAACGAGAAAGAAAAAAGGTTTAATTTGTATTACACTACATCTCCTTAGCTATCTACTTTTTGAAAAAAATATTTATTTAAAAAAATTTAAGTTTTATTTATTTTGAGAGAGAGAGAGAGACAGAGCAAGTATGAGCAAGGGAGGGGCAGAGAGAGGGAGAGAGGAAGAATCCAAAGCAGCCTTCACACTGTCAGCACAGATCCCAATGCGGGCCTCAAACTCATGAACTGTGAGATCATGACTTAAGCCAAAACTAGGAATCCAATGCTTAACTGACTGAGCCACCCAGTCATACCAACTATCCACTTTTTTAGAGGCAGAAGTGACAGCACCAAATAAAGTCTGAAGATGGTTTCTTCAGTAATAAATAGACAAGCCAAACTATATTGCTACAATGCTGACATGCCAATCTAAGACCTAAATCAGGGCAGAACAAAGTGCCATACCAAGTTGTTGGTAGTTTTTAGGAAATCTGGAAAGATCCAAGTAGATGCAAATTTGAAAGCCATTAATTTCTGACTTCCTACCAACACAGAGAGTTCAACAGGGTCAGTGTGTCTGTCATTCTAATACAGCCAACCTGGCAGAGCACTGTCACACTAATATAGTAGGTTCAGCTTAATTCCAGTAAAATATTCATTTTCGCTTGATAGCTTTCTAGAGATGTAGCTGGATATTTGTTTCCCTTTTTGACACAGGGAAATTGATTTCTTTGTGTACTTATTAAATGACAATCTCTTGGCTACTGTACTCACTCTGAAATTTGAGATCACACTCTACCTAGATGTGCCTAACAGAACATGCTGGAGTTAGAGCTTGGTTTCAGTGTGAGGCTGCTTCTCAGGCAGGCTGTCAGTCTGTGTGTCCCATTTTATTGGTATGTGATGAGTAAATGCATTGGACACTCTTCTCTCTCAAAAGAAGCTGTCCTATTTTCTATAGCCAGAAACACGCAATACTCAAAAGAAATCTATAAAAGTTTCTTTTTTTTTTTTTGCATTCACTCCTTTTTGTCTAGAGGCACACTCTACAGAACATTTTTAAAATGACTACAAGAAAACAACAGAGCCATCATTTCTATTCATTTTCTTCTACAAGATTAGAACTTCTGTGACTATAATTCCACTGCCCCTTATGAATAGCTAAGGCTAGAGCAGCAGAGCATTTCTCGTGTAGAATGTGAAAGTCTGCAGTCTCATTTATTTTGCTACATGTCTTAAGAATATATGTTTTTTTTTTTTAAAAAATGTTACTTCTGAAAGAGCTTCACAGCAAAAGATATTTCTCATAGTGTCTCAGGTTTAATCAATTGCCCGTGAGTTTGCAGGCCTTAATGGGAGAAGACACAGACAATGTAATGTGCATTATGCAAAGTTAGCCAAAAGTGAGGCTGTGGAACAGCATCAGGGATCATTATCTCCCAGAAGAGTCGACACAGTCGAGGCAGACAATTAGATTAGAGCATTTTCTTAACCAGGCCAGAAGTAAAATCTTGGGGACAGGATATTGTTTAGATTTGGGCAACAGCCAAAAGGCAAGAATCCTAAGCCAGCATGGCAGAATCTTGCTGTAAACCGTATTTGCTATATTGTAGAATTTGTAATGAGACTGATTCTTCTTGGGATTAGAGCAACGGGTTGTATTTACTAAAGTAGCAAAGACCCATAATGTGCTGTGGCCTGAATCGTACAAACATCCGCTTCTTTCTCAAAAACTGTAGGGAAATCTACTCAGCCAGTCAGTCACTGTGAAGTTAGCTCATTGTGGGAAGTAATGCAAGTTTGTGTTGGGGGGAGAAGGAGCGCTCAATGATGAGTTCCAAAGAGATGAGTTCCCTGTGTAGGCTAGGGAATCAATCAAAGAAAAAGAGCCATGGTCTGTGTGTGAGGGTGCTCATTACCCAGAAACACATACAAAACAATGCAGGTTGAGGTGGAATGCATAATCCCCACAGTGTGCCTGACTCCTAGGGATTGCTCAGGGCTTTATAAACATCATCCAGCAAGTGCTTAAACTGCCAGATTTAGCACTCTGTCTACAATAGATGCAGAAATGAAATTGTTTAGAAGCAATTACAAAGCAATATTTCAACAAGAACAAATGAATGCAGCACAGCTTCAGCATGTAAGTGCCCGGGGGGGGTCACAGCATGAAGGAATAATCGGAGTCAGATGGAATTAATCATAAGGAAGTGCAGAGGGATGTTGGTCTGCATGTTAATTCCCTCAGGGCTGTGGCCAGTGCCAGCCCTACCCAGATAACTGTGTGGTCCTTCAGGCACATCAGCTAGGAGTAACAGAACAGATAGGGCACCCACTAGGTGCGTGGGAAATGTTCAGGATGCCTATTAATGATCCTGCTGAGGAAACCACAGGTATAAAAAAATGACCAGAGCATATATGCCAAACTTGCAAGTAATTACATAATATCGCATGGAAGAGGTAATGTGCCAATAGAAAATGTCTGCTCGAAAGCCTCAGAGGACAAGATTCCAGTCTTGACTCTTCCATTGGCTAGTTATTTTACCTTTGGGGAGTTTTTTATTTTGAAACTTCTTTGAGACTCAGCTACCTCATCTGTAAAACAAGGCATTGACACCTACCTAAACGTTTGCTATGGGGACCAAATGAGATACAATTTACAAGGGCAGAGTCTGGCACAGAGCAGGTTCTTGACAAATAGCCAATGTGCTCTTACTTGTACAGATTGATATGAGTCTATTATGGATGCAACATAGAGACCACTAGCCGTGGGTATTTGGAGACCCAGGGGCCAGAGCAGACACAATTCACTGGGGATGGAAGACACTTTTTTGGGTAAAAAAAAGAAAAAGAAGGAGGTAAGATGGGGCAAGCTAGTAAAAGTTTCAACTGTCTGCATCGCCCTGAAATTACAGAGTAGCCTGTTTCTCTTCTGCCTCCTACATGAGGCCAAGGCCAGTCCAGAAAAGCAATAGTTTTTGCTGGTCCAGTGGCATTCCATTGCCAACACCAGTTCGAGGGGTGGAGAATGGGCTGCAATGTAGCTGAGGAAGTATTTCTGGTCACCTCCATACTGAAAGCATGAGATAAATGCAGAGAAACATTGATAGCTAAAGACGGAAATGTTTACCCACAAGGTACCTGCAGTGGGTTGAATGGTGGCCTCCCAAAAGATAATGTCCATCTAGAACTTACAAAGGTGACTCTATTTGGTAGTGGTGGTGGTGATGGAGGGGAATCTTTGCATATGTCATTAAGTTAAAGTTCTCAAGATGAGAACATCGTGGATTACTTGGGTTGGGTATTAAATTCAATGACAAATGTCCTTGAAAGACAGAAAACTAGAAACAGGGCAAGGTCATAAAAAGTCGGAGGCAGATATTGGAGTTATGTCGTCATAAGTCTAGGGACACCAGGATTGCCAGTGGCCATAAAAAGCCAGGAGAGGCATGGAACACATTCTCCCTCAGAGCCTCCGGGAGAAAACAATCCTGCTGACACCTTGATTTTGGACTTCTGGCCCCTGAATTGTGAGAGAATACACTTCTGTCGTTTTAAGCCTCCTGACCTATGGTAATTTGCTATGGCTGCCCTAGGAAACTGAGACAGTGCCCACGCAGGGGTAGGAATCAAATGGCAGTAGTGGTGGGAGGAGTGGATGGGCATCACACACTCAAGTTGCCCCGGAAATTTATGTTTAGTCTTCCCACTTAATATTTGGGTCATAAGTTAGGGAGTAGTTCATGTTAAGCAAAGCTCTTAACATAATTTGCAACAAGAGTACTTGTCCTGTGTTTCAGATAGTCCCAGGAGTGCCAGAAAAGGGTAGACAGAAGAAGGAATACTTTACATGGCAATAATCCATTAAATTCATTACCTAGGGGAATTTGTAGAAGATTGCACAGATTATGATGCTATAGAGGGAAGTTATAGTGCCTTTTGGGACTTTCTGGCTGTGAACTGAGTATACACTGGTTAATCTGAATCTTCTGAGAGGGTTGGTAAGGGACAGTGGACTCACTCTATCCATGTGTATGATTGTAATTATGTAATTTATACTGAAACAGGCTAGGTCCTGCTGATCCTTTAAGAAAGGGTTTAGAAAGCACAGATTCCATAAAGCAGGACATTTAAACCAAAGAAAAAAGTAGCACTTAGGAGCTGCAAGACTCTGTACCCCCCATAGTTCCCTTCCATTCCAATATGACACAGTCCCAGACCATCTCTGAGACTCTCAAGTGGTGACACGAGTCAGCTGTCTCCCTTTCAGGTCACACAGGCAGGACTCTATGAGAGTTTGAGGGGACAGTTTGGATACCGGATTCTCTCTATTCCAAATTAACTCCGAGAAGCATATGGATGGCTGTATTGAGCTACCTCTGGGCATTTTAGGCTGATAATGTGTTCCAGTTTAGTCAAATATATCTTCAATATTTCTGTGAGCTAATGGAGAGGAATTACACACATTTTCGAAATTTGGCAAGGCAAATAGGAGCTTGTTTCTCAGTTCTGATACAATGAATGCACCTTATGCCTTGTTTTCTCCAAATCTCATTTCAGAAAACAAAGATACCATTAACAAGCTCCCCATGGTTCTTCCTTCCCTCACCTGGCCTATCCCACTTCTTTTCCTTCTTCCCTTCCCGCTGTTCAAAGACAGAGCAGCCTGGAGGGAGTGTAATTAATGAGCTCCATCTCTGAGCAGCTGGGGGTGGGTGGACCGCTGGAGCCAAAAAGCAAAGTGGAATTATCATGGGGAGGATTTCAGATCATTTGTTAATCTGCCTTTCTGCTTCTGCGGGAATAGAGCGGGTGAAAAGAACAGCAGGATGGAGTGTGGCCATCGTCCCACAGGGACTGGGTACAGACAGAAACTAAAAGAAGAGCCCAGAATGGGCAGCAGCAGGCACAACAGAAACAAGAACATAAAGAAGTTTAGGGGACAGCAAAAGAGAAAGGCAAAAATAAAATAAAAGATGGAAATAAAGATTCCAGGAAGAAGTAGCAAAGCAAGTAAAGAAGAAAGGAGGAGGAATAAGAATTGAAGAAAAGCAACTTAAATGAACACAAGCAAAGGTATCTAGAATCAAATGGGATTTCAAGAAGCCTAAGACAACAGGGAAAAGGAAGAAGGTGAGGACTATGAAGAGAGTGCTGTGGTCACTTATGCAAAAGGCTTAGGACATTTTTACTGGACAGCCTATGGATGGGAGGGATAATTGGATCAGTTGGCTATTTCTGCAAAGCATACCATCTCTAAAGTCAATTTTTAAAAATAACAATCATTTATTCTTGCTTCTGTGGGTCACCTGGTGGTTAGTTCATCTGGATTGGACTTATCTAGGAAATCTGCTTCAAGCATGGATCTAGCTAGGCTTGGCTCTTTCATGCAAATTGGTCTCAAGTCTTTTCTGCATGTGCTTCTTCTAGGATTAATGGTGAAAAAATAATAGGTATCCACAGAGAGGTCTTTCCATTGCATTGGCAGGGCTCAAGTGTCAAGCCATTTCAAGGTTCTGTTTGCATCCCATCTGCTAATATTCCATTGACTAGATCATGTCTTATGGCCAAATACAAGATTAACAGGCAGGAAAATACACTCTTTCCAGGGAGGTAGCAGGGAAGGATACACAGTTGAAAAATATTCTAATCAATCACAGGAGTAAATGAGAGTGAAGAAATAGAAGATTATCACAGAAGGGTACTGAGTTTGTGATAGGTTTGAATGAGTGACAATAATGCACATATAAGACAACCAAGGTACAACTTTATGCACTGTATATCTACAAGGTCAAAGAACACCACCACATCCTGTAACCAGTATGGGAAGTAGAGGATTTCTGGTTTTCTTCCCCCCTTATTAACTTGTGCTGGAAAGGCATGTGGCTCTGTTAAGATGGACCAAGCCATGGCCAGTTCATTTTTTAAAAAAAATTACACAGCTTTTCCCCACTGCTCTGATCTTTCGTTGAATCGGTCTCTGACTATTGATTTTAATCAGCAAGCACATTTATAATACCATGCAAAATAATGTATCATGTAGAATTATAATGAAAAGGTTGGCTTATAGAAATATTTTAGTAGGTATAATTTATGAGATTTATAAGATAGCAAAACAAGCTATGATAGAGCATAATCAAGACAACAGTAGATACAGAATAAAATGGTCAGTGGCTTAAAAACATCAATCCCTTGGGTCACAATGAACAGGAAAGAAAAGAGAATATCACTGCAATTTTCCCAAATAAATCCAATTAGAAAAATTAATATAATCAAATTATACCAATTATACCAATGGGTATGCTAAATTATATCACTCAAATTGTGTCAGAAGGCAATATGGATGTCCAGGCCCCAGTTTCAGCTCAGTCACAAAATTAACATTTAATGTCTGACATGTTCCTTAAGTTTCTTGTGCCTCAGTTTCCAATCTTTGAGACAAAATCATTCTACTAGTTAATGTGTAAGTTTCCTTCTGGCTTATGCATTCCAGAAATTTTAATTGAGTATATACTTGTGACTTCATGCTGGGGTGTTAAGATGATGTTGTCCTAGCTTGGCTGTCAGGGAGTCCAAAATCTAGTGAGGTGGGACCCAAAACATATATGAATTTAATGTGGCAAGTGCCATATCAAAAAATATTTAGGAGGCCTTGGGAGGTCAGAGAAGAAGGAAGCTTGGGGTCATGGGAAGACTGAAACCTTTGTTGAGTTTTGAAAGATGGATGACAACTAATCAATTGAAAGGGGAAAAAAAACAGAAAGAGAGATTGCAGGTGGAGGCAGAAACAACATAGGAATGGAGGCAGGGAAAGGTCTGACATGTGTGAGAAATCAGAAGTATAGAGTCTGAATCAGGACTCGAGAAGACAAATGAGGTAATCCAGACCCTTATATGTTCCACCTGAGTCACTAGTGAGACACTGGAGAGTTTTCAGTAA
This sequence comes from Lynx rufus, assembly GCF_022079265.1. Classification (NCBI taxonomy): domain Eukaryota; kingdom Metazoa; phylum Chordata; class Mammalia; order Carnivora; family Felidae; genus Lynx; species Lynx rufus. The sequence continues at coordinate 41,177,085 of NW_025814896.1, read as the reverse complement.
AAAGGTATTGTGGTGGGTTTGTAGTTTTAGATAGCTGATACCATTGGAGGATAGGTCTTGGGAGCACAAAGCTTCAGGCAAAGAAACTAAGTCAGAAGCAATTTCAATGTAACAAATAGATTATAAGAATCCAAACAGACAAAGTGGGATGGGGAGAGAAGACGGGTTGGTAAATATTTAGGAAGCAAAATCAAGGGGGAGAATCATTCATTTGGGGACACGCTGAATTGACATGTCAGTGGAGAATCCTAGAAGGGATACCAGAAAGCATTGTAATTGATTTGTAATTAATAAACAGGAAAATAAGATTCCTTGAATGATATCAAGAAGGTCTGACATAGTGTGAGAACAGGGAAATGTTTTGGTTGGTATCATGGGAAGTGAGTTTCAGGAAGCTCTGGATGACAATATTCATATAATGAGATATGAATGAAGATCCATATATTTCTTAAATAGAAAATGTGGTTGGGGCGCTTGGTCGGTTAAGCGTCTGACTTTGGCTCAGGTCATGATCTCACGGTCCGTGAGTTCGAGCCCCGCGTCGGGCTCTGTACTGAAAGCTCAGAGCCTGGAGCCTGTTTCAGATTCTTTGTCTCCCTCTCTCTCTGCACCTCCCCTGTTCATGCTCTGTCTCTCTCTGTCTCAAAAATAAATAAATGTTAAAAAAAATTAAAAAAAATAAATAGAAAATGTGGTAGAGCCATTGCTTTTAACTTAAAACCAAATTATCACCAGATTTTTCCAAATTTCTATTTAAAAATGTATATATTCTATGTGAGCTACTGTAAAACAGTATTCTTGTTATTAGCTAGTGCACATTTGCTGTTTTATTTTCTTTTTTTCTATTTGATTTTGCTTTCTGGGTGTATCTAATGTTGATTTACTCCTAAGGAAACATTGGTGTTGAGAAACACACACACATGCACATGCACACACACATCCACACACAAATACACACATCCTGTTTTTCTAACTGAAGTCATCTGAAATAGTCTATGCCCCACAGAAGAAAGAGAATCAATACCCTCTTTTCATTTTGCATCTTTCTCTGGCAACTGAGGGAAAACATGAAAAAAAAATCTATATTACAAAGAGTGATGCCCCAAGAAAGCTGCGTCAAGAATGCTCAAAGAAGGAAGTGCTTGTGACTTTCCACCCAGGCACATTTTCTCCTAATACAAAGGAAATGAAAGAGCACAGGTCGTGCACTACATGTGTGTTGCCTTGCAGGTAGATGAAAAAAGAAGGGAATGGAAAGATTTAAGAGAACTGGTAAGGGTCTGAAAAGACATACTAGTGTGGGGGAATATTATTCAACATTTACTTTTTAATTTCTAAGGGGAAAAAAATCACTTAAAGGAACATCTGGGTATAAGACAAATGCCTTTTGCCAGTGAAACTCCATCCACGGTATATCTATTTACAGTTCTATTTCCAAAGGGGTTGCTACTTAAAAATTAACGTGAACTGCTGAAGTGTGAGATGGGCAGATGCTTGCAAAGTGTGTTGTGAAATTATTTCATCATAAGTTCTGAGATTTATAACAGAAATATGCAAATCTAAGCTAGCCAGTTTTAACGAGTTATCAATGTCCCTGCAGCAAAGACTTAGCTCTGTCATACAGGAGAGAAGACCTTGGTTATTCTGGGAAAACCCTGGAGGAGTCAAGAATAAAAACTTGTGTTTGACCAAGAACATTCTCACATCTCAGGGCATAGATCGGCTTCTCTGGGAACGCAGACATTGTAGGAAGGCTGATAGTGATGCAGAGGTGGCATACAAATTCTGTAGTGTAACTCAGTTGAGATGGGTGACAATTGGTGGTTAAGCCTAGAGCTCAGCATGTCCTATTTGGTCCTGTTGTCCGTAGGCACTTTCCTTCTGAAGGAGGGAGTTCTGTGCTTCTCAAATCTGGGCATGCTACAGAATTGCCTGTGGTGTTCTTTACAAACAAAGCTGTTCAGGCTCTATTCGCAGAAACTGTTTCAGTGCTTGAGCACATGCACTCTTAAAAACAATGCAAGTAAAAAAAAATATATCAATTGGTAATTTTGTTGCATAGCCAGGGTTCAAAGGTAGAGAAAGAAAAGATGGAAAGGAAAGGAGGGAGGAAGAAGAAGGAAGGGAACCAAATAAAGTCCATTTTGATCAACCCTTATCCCTGTTGTATTGAGACTGTGGACTCTGAAATTCTGGGCAACATTCTGGTTTTGGCCATTTCTTTTCCATTCCCATCCCTAAATAGAAACCCATGTGGTAAGTATACTCCCACAGTAGATCCGATGTGCCACCTCTTGCCAAGCTAGTAGAAACAGTGGGATGCAGAAAGCTAGCCCATAAGAAGGACATCACAAAAGATGTTACCTAATTCTGAATCCTACTGGAGTTAAAAGCTATACCTCAGGTTAGGGAATAAAAAGGAACAGAGGATGGAGACTGATTTGAAGTAGTGGTGAGTTATTCCCAAGTACAATTCCGGGAACACATGTTGTTGAATGAACTTTTAAAACAGTCAAAGACACTGTGTTTCCAGGAAAAACATTCATGACCAAACTTCCCTCTGAAGGGTCTGCAGCTTGAACATTTTTTAATGAGTCATCTTTACTTCCACAATCCCTTTCTCAGTTGAGAAGGGACCTTGCTGAAATTCTCTTCTATTACCCTTTTATCTTACAATATTGGATAAACTGCTTTTCACAAATGGTAAAAATTTCAGGGCTCCTGCATATCTTATGAAATATTTAACCACTTCTGGAAGTTAAGCCCTACTCCTTCCCCTTCACTCCATTCAGACTGTTATTTATCTAGGATGGCTTTATTGATTTCCCCCCCTAGATGCTGATTTGATATCTCGGAAATGAATCAAAGAAAACTAATGAGAGTTTCAGTCTAAGCAAAGGATCTCCACACATAATATTCACATTTCTTGGTCTAGTCATACTATCGAGTTTCAGTTAGAAGTGGCTATTGGTTCTGAAAGAGACCACTTAAATCGGGTCTCCCTCACTCACACCCACACCCTTGCCACTGTAATTTTTAGACTAAAATACAATCAAGAAATAGGATTTTTTAAAAGAAATTGGCATTGGCTAAATATTCTAGGATATACATATTTTTAAATAATCTATAAGGACTTCCAAAGGCTGGCCATTAATAGAGACCTGGCTCTGTTGCCTGAAGCAAAATGGCAGAGTTCCCAATGATAACTAGGTGGTTGAAGCAAATATCTTATGGATACATCTATTTGCCTACTATTCTAACTTCTGCCCTTATTACGCATGCATTTTTATCCTAGATTCCTCTTCTCTTATTAAACTTATTGTCTACTGATCTCTCCTCAAGGGGCTTCTGTGTTCCAGATGAAACTATGAAAAAGTTGCTTGATAATTTGAAGGGTAAGAATAATATATTCTTTGTTATTTCCTGGGCTGATAAAGAACTCTGACTAGGTCTGTATGTGTTGACCCAAGAGTCTAAAACAAAATGAAGTAGCTATTAACATTTTGGGTTCCCCACAAAGCTGGCTCTGACATGAAGAGACTTGCAGGCAGGAAAATAATGAGAAAGTGCTCATGGGATCAAAACCCATGGAAGAAAAACAAGGGAAGTAACATGGGGCAGAGGATTGAAGTCAGCTTGGTTGGTAGCCTGAGCTAATATGACCATTCAGAGTGGGTGAGTTGGACCCAAAGGGGCCAGAGACCCTTGTTCCCCAGGTTGATGGGTCATTGGATGCACACTAACTAGAATGGGGGCATGGCCTTGGGCCCTCTTCAGCTGACACAGAACCTGTAGGGGCTGGCAGCTGAGGCTTTCTGCCCCACTACACTCCCAGCACTATGGAGGAGTGAGTTCTTCATTCTTCAGTGGGGGTTCTAGACATGTATCCCTGCATCTACCACATTATCTTCAGTGATTCAGTGATGATTGATGAACCTGAACTGTTCAGGTTCATCTGTGAGCAAATTTGCCTGGCTTTCCTATCATGCTTTATTTTAATGAAAAGGATGAATGAGCCATATTTGAGGGTCAAAATATTCCTTGCTTTTTTATTGCTATCTGGAGAGTTCAAAGCTAATCAACTGAGAGTAAATTGACCCTCTGTTCCTGGATATTAGGCCTTGAAGAATTCTCCTCCAGGGATAGGATAATACCGAAATCCAACAGATGACTGTATAATCGTACCTTTTATTACCATCTCTGTAAGAACACAGGGTGATTATGCATTCTTGTGTATAGATGCGAACTTAAATTTACTTTTTTTGCTCATTCCAGCTGAGGTTTACTGACGGAGTGTACACGACTTGGAATGGGTGAATGGGTACACACATATAAATGGAGATGTTATTTAACTACTTGAGCTTTCTGTAGAGGCAGAGACAGAAATGAACGCTTTATAGGAAACAGCCACAGAAGTGTTTCTGGAAAGATGGGTGTTGTGCAACTTAGATGGCCCAGTGGCCAGCTGCCTTCCCCCTGTCGGGGTGGCATTTAAGAACAGTGAGGTGGAGGGTGCTATTAATGAAGAGTGTTCAACAGAAGGTAACAAATAGGAACCTTGAATTGAGTTACCTTCATGTATTTAGTCGATTCAAATTATTTTAACTTATCAATATGTTTCTTATTGCTCTGCCATCATGGAGTTAAATATATTCATATTAATGTGGGGTCCCTTGGCTGATTTGTGATAGAGCCGAATGAGAGGAGTCTTGGAACAACACTTTGAATGCATTTATTACAGGAAGGATATTCGGTTGCAAAAACTGAACCCTGAATTTCCCTTCTAACTGCTCCATAAAAGATGGTCAAAATGTCAAGGTTTTTCCAGCAATAATATTTTTTGAGCTCCTGTGTTTATCTGTAAGCGCTCCTCTGCCACTGCATTTTTTCTGCAGATATCAGCATATTCTCACAAACCTGCTGATTGCTCGCATTAGCCTGTGGTATTCATCTCAAGTGCTCATCAAGCACCATTTGTCTGCTCTGAGCTTCTGATTTGTTAAAATGCCTTTACCTTCCTTCCCAGGCTCTTAACTAAAGGTTTTTCTGTAAGACATTTTTCAGTATATTGGACATCACACAACTATTTTGTCGTTAGGTGAGACTTCCCATAGCTCTCTGGGAAGTCACTGCTACTTTGTCATTAAAAGAGCTGAAGGAAGAAGGGGGGGGGAAGACACTGAAGGCTACTTTTCCTGGGTTTTACAAGTTACTTTTTGATGAAGATCATAAGAAAATGATTAAAGAACTGATAATGAGCAATACAAAATTAGATCAGATGTGCTTCCTTTGTGACTTGCTAGCTGGAACCACAAAACAACAGCAAAAATTAATGAACCCAAAAGGAAGAAAAAAACAGGCTATGAGAAACTTGGAAGATGTACATGTAAGAGCTGAAGCCAGTGAGAATGAACTTGGGGGCCTGGAGCATAGGAGGAAGGTCACCTAGAAAGACAAAATGACTTTGCTCCAGTGGCCCAGCCTGTCCTGTCCTGGGGAGTATGGAAAAGTCCAAGTTGTCAGGAATGCTGGTTGTTAACCACGTACACAGCTTCCCTGTGATGGAAAGGAAGCATCATCGAGGGCTGTATATAGAGGCCTGGGTTACAGCTTTTCCTCATCCGCTGTTTCTCATTCTTCTCACCTCTCAGCTGCCTCTCAGTTTGTGAGTATCACCCCAGATTTGGCAGCCAAAGGAAGAGACAGAGCCATGGAAAGGGTTTCACCGCTCAGAGGGGGTTTTGGAAAAGCCTTCAATGGGAAAAGCATCTGAACTGGATGACTGGAGTTTTGGGATCTGTTGTAGTTCCAGTGTCCCTGACTAAGCCTGAATGCATGAGGGAGTCAGGTCCTCTGGAATTGGATATTACTTTTAAAAAGTAATTTTCATGCAATTTTTCTGTGCAAACAGAATGCCAACAGGGAAATCTAAAAATTTAGACATATTAGTTCTTATACTTATTGCCAAGATTTGTAAAGATTTTTATGGTATTGCAGGTCGATTTTCTTTAATTAGTTTATTTGGTTTTCATTACAGTTCTCTGATAGTCCCAATTTGTGGGAGACAAGACAGAGAAGTCCAAGAGATTAAGTGACTTGCCCAAGACCACACTGCTGGAGAAGTTGTCCAGCTGGGCAGAAAAATTACCTGAATAACTTTCTATTTTACCATTGTCTCATGTTGGGGACTAGGGTAAAGTGATCACAGGCCTGATTATTTGAGAATTATTTCAGTTTAAATAATTTACACTGTTCTTTTGTACTGCCAGACCAGGTATCAAACCATGTGTACCAACCTTTGATTCAGATACTAACATATATATCAACATATATGGGCACATCTCTGGGCATTTTTCAAGGGGTTATGACCTAAATGTAATCTGACTATGCAAGAGCAGAGGAAAAGGTTCACTTCCGGGTGTCAATTAAAATACAAGACACCCAGTTAAATATGAATATCAGATTAACCAGGAATAATTTTTTTTTGTATGGATCTGTCCCATGCTAAGATTTCAGGACATACTTATGTAAAAATTTTGGGTATCCTGTAATTTTATTTGATGACAAGGTTGATTTGGCAACTCTTGTAAAAAATGTTAACCTCAAACCTTCTTTCTGATCATCCTGGAAAATAGTTTTCATCTGCTCCTATGGTGATAGGAAGGCTATCCATTTCAAGTTGATTCTTTATGCAGATGCTCTGATCTGACCTCCACTTGCATGCTCAGTCCACTTTGCAAAATGCACAGTCTCTTTGGAAAGGTGGGATCTCACTCTGGATCTTATCACTGTGCTCTGAGAACAGTTACCACATGGTGAAGGAAATCTGAAGTGCTAACTGGAGGGTTAGACAAGAGATATCAGTCTACACTGAACAGACACAGCTCATAGAATGAAACACAAAGCAAATTTTTGTTTCCCATAACCCCCTGAAAAAAAAAGTTCCTCCTTTTTAGGAAATAAAATGTCTTAGAAAATAAAATATACAAAGATACTTTAAGTCATCAGATATAGTATTGTTTCCTAAACTCTATAATGTTAGTGCCTATATGATAATGAAACCCTTTCCTTTTTACCAGCTGGAACTTTTTAAAGGTGGGGAGCTGAGCAAATGAAGTATGGTCAGCCTTCTCCCTGTAGCCCCCCCCACCCACTTTTTTCTTCTTAAGTTTGGGTTCTGGTGCCTTCTGGATGAAAGAGGTGGGAGGAAGCAGGGGTCCGAGGGACAGGAAAGACAGCTTTTGTGCTCTTGGGCCTAGTGGATCTTTAAAGCTAATTATTATTATTGTTATTTATTTTTATTTTTTATTTTCTTTTTAATTTTTTTAATGTTTATTTATGAGACAGAGAGAGACAGAGCATGAGTGGGGGAGGGGCAGAAAGAGAGGGGGACACAGAATCCGAAGCAGGCTCCAGGCTCTGAGCTGTCAGCACAGAGCCCATCGTGGGACTCGAACTCACAGACCGCGAGATCATGACCTGAGCCAAAGTTGGATGCTCAACCAACTGCGACACCCAGGCATCCCTTCTTTTTAATTGTTAATGTTTATTTATTTTTGAGAGAGAAACAGAGACCAAGTGTGAGCAGGGGAGGGGCAGAGATAGAGGGAGACACAGTCCTGAAGCAGGCTTCGGGCTAGGAGCTGTCAGCACAAAGCTTGATGTGGGGCTCAAACCCACGAACCATGAGATCGTGACCTGAGCCGAAGTTGGACGCTTAACCGACTGAGCCATCCAGGAGCCCCATATTGTTATTTATTTTAGAGACAGTACTCCAGTGGGAGAGATGGGGTAGAGGAAAAAAGAGAGAGAGAATCTTAAGCAGGCTCCAAGCTCAGCACAAACCCCGACGTGGGGCTCAATCCCATAACCTGAGCCAAAATCAAGAGTCAGTTGCTCAACTGACTGAGCTACCCAGGCCCCCCCCCCGATGTTAATTATTTGTTATAAAGCATTTTTGTGGATTCTTCAAAGGACCCCTGACCCTAAACCATCATCAGACACCTCCCACCTGTGGTAGCCTTTTTACTGATGATATGTTCCATGTAGTATATCACTTACTCCTTCAGTTGACACACAGATCAGTTTCTCTCTGAAGACATCTCTTTATACCCCTGTGTAGCCTCATTGGATAGAACACAAGACAATCCTATTACAGTTGTTTTCTAATCTCTGGTCTATGTGTACCACTTTTATACCCTTTGTCCCCAGTAAACCCAATCCTAATATAGCAATGATTTTCCTGTTGTTCCTTTGCACAAGCTGCTAAAACATTTCTAACCTTCTACATTGTTCAGGTGGGTATCACAATTAGGCCAATATATTCTCTAACTGAAAAAAGTATTTTTGAAATTCTTGGAAGTTCACACTAGGCTTCAGGTGAGAGGCCAACACTTCTCCCACCTTCCCTCCTTGAGGGAAAAAAAAATGGGATTTGCCACATACCAGCAACTGTCTTTGAAAAGTTGGTTCTCAAAACATAAAACAAAAACAAGAACAACTTTCCACAACCCTTTGAGACTAACAGCATAGAGAAGGCTTTGACAGTTCCTTAAGGGATCAGAGACTTCCCATTTGAACTTTTAGCAGGGAATATACCATCATTGTCTATGCCTTAACCATAATTGAGAGAGAAAGAGCCACACTTTAACATCATATTGCTCTGATATATCATGTAACTGCCAATAAGAGAACACACATATTCAGAGTCTGTACTGAACCTAGGATGTCAAACCAGCATTGGGGTTCTCAAAGGGCTTAGGTATGCTTGACCTGGTAAAGACTTGTGTTCTGGACATTTCTAATAAGCAGGAGTGGTCTGGCCTCATAATTTCTCCTATGTAATACGTGGGCTCTTTCTGATGCAGGATGCACATATAATGAACAAAACCACTTAAAATCCCTTCCTTGAAATTGCACTGCAAATCACTGCAAGAGTCTAAGGGCTAAGGGAGTCATTTCCAGTCATGGTTTTCAAAAGCACTTATAATTTATATTAGCTTTCAGAGCGTTCTGGATTTCCCAAATAATGTGTGTTATAAATGACTTGCTATGGAAAAAGTTGACCAAGTCCAGCACAATTTAATCAGTGAGTTAATATGCTTCTAAGGAATGACTATGGACCCTTGAGTACATTCTCAAGGAGGCTGGCAAGTGCCATGACTTTAACTAGATGACATGTGGAACGATCTACCTCATTACCACACTGTTCACTGGTCCCAGTGAAAGCTGCAAAACAAAAGCATTAGAACACCCACTATGAGAAGGCATTCTGATCGGCCATCCTTAAGTTGAGATCTTTGCTCAGTCAATGCCCTTGAGACTGGCTCTGGACATCACTAGGTAGCTCTCTGCAGAGCTGGCCAAGCCACAACCCAACAGGATGACAAAAACATCTAGGCAGTCATGACCAGGTTTTTGTTTTTTTAATGTTTATTTATTTTTGAGAGAGAGAGAGAAAGAGAGAGAGAGCAGGGAAGGGGCAGAGAGAGGGAGACAGAGGATCTGAGGTGGGCTCTGTGCTGACAGCAAAAAGCCCGATGTGGGGCTTGAACTAGAAACCATGAGATCATGACCTGAGCTGAAGTCAGATGCTTACAATTGAGCCACCCAGGGACCCCCATGACCAGCTTTTTTTTTTTATTCTCTTTCAGATTATTTCACAATTGGTTAAGTAGTAGGGGTTAGTGCTGGGAAATTCTGGGCCCATGAATCATGGCTCCTCAGCTTTCTAGCTGTATGACCGTTTTGGGTCTCATTTTTCCCCATCAAGGAATTGGAAGAGAAACAGTACCTACTACCTCACAGGTTGGTTGGGAGAACTGAATAAGATAATATATGCAGATAGACCAGAAAAAAAATGTTTATTGCATGCTACATATTTTTGTTGTACTGTTAAAATAGGATATTATGCTAGGGTAGCTCAAGTGTTCCATTCTGAGTGGCTCATAACCACTGCCTGAGTAGTGCCCCAAGTTATAGTTCACACAGCATTTTTACACACAACACAGATAATCCAACAACCAACAGCTCATCACTGTTCGAATTGTAGTGCATTTCCTTCCATGTTTATTTCTATTTGTACTTACGCATATTTTTTTTAAAAATTGGAGTCATATTGAATTTGTAATTTTGTATCCTACTTTTTTTGACATAGCATTATTTCAATTACTCACATCATTAAATATATTTCAAAACAAGTTTTTAATAGTTGCATTTTCCTTCCTGTGGACATACCAACATTTATTTAACCATCCTCTGGGTGAGCATTTGGATTAAATATGCTTCTATAAATATATCATAAGTATTGCTGCAACAAACAAACTTTAATACTCCCTGACCTCTTTTCTGGTTGTTTGCTTAGGACACACCTAAAAGGGTACATACATTGTTTAGCCTCTTCATACATGGCTAAATTACTTTCTAGAATATTTATTCCAGTGTTATAATTTTATGTAAGCTTTCTTTTTTTTTAAATTTTTTTTAACGTTTATTTATTTTTGAGACAGAGACAGAGCATGAACGGGGGAGGGTCAGAGAGAGAGGGAGACACAGAATCCGAAACAGGCTCCAGGCTCTGAGCGGTCAGCACAGAGCCCGACGCGGGGCTCGAACTCACCGACAGCAAGATCACGACCTGAGCCGAAGTTGGCTGCTCAACCAACTGAGCCACCCAGGCGCCCCTATGTAAGCTTTCTTAAATTTATTTCCTGAACTAATTTCAAGATCCATTAAAAAAACTGTGATAAAATACATACACATTAAATGTACCAACTTAACAATTCTTAGTGTATAGTTCAGTAGTGTTAAGTATATTCACATTGTTTTGCAATAAATCTCCATAACTTCATCATCTTGCAAAACTGAATGTTTACACCCATTAAAAAACAACTTCCCACCTCCCCCTCCCTTTAGCCGCCTGGCAACCACCATTCCACTTTCTTTCTCTATGAATTTGACTACCATAGGTATTCCATGTAGGTGGAATCATATGGTGTTGTCCTTTTGTGACTAGTTTATTTCATTTAACATAATCCAGTGCTGTGATTTTAATTTCTCAAACTCTGTCTGATAATCTCTCCTAAAAAGAAATACTGTCTCATGGCAGTTTCACCAAACAGGAGACATTTGATTATTCCATGGGTTCCTGTGCATTCTGGGAGCTGTTTGGATCAGAGGTGTGTTTATTTTTCTCTCCATTTGCCCAAGGGTCCTGAGTATGTCATCATGATGTGTCTGTAGCTTCCAAAATGTAACCAACCACTAGGGGGAAAGGAGGAGGCTATAGGCATGGGAAAAGACAAAGAAATTAAAGTGTTTCCAGATCCTGACAAGATGACAAATGAACATGGGCTTTTGGATTCTTCCCTTAAAATCAGCCCTGAAAGAAGTAGAGAGATGAAAGGAAAGTATAGATCTAAGGCACTAATTTTTAAAAAGTGTAATCATCTGGGGGAGACTAGAGGCTCTTGAGAAGTGGTATGTGTGGTGAATGCATGTGGTGGGGGAGAGAGAGAGCTGGTGCATCCTAGGGAGGAAGGTGCTGGTGAGCATGCAATGGGACAGTGACTATGTAATGTTCATGTTTCTCCTGTATATTTCCAGGAAATCACCTTTGCTTCTCCATCAGAATCATATAGGCCAAAATGACTAGGTAACAAAGGAGCACAACCACCAGAAAAGAAAGATAACACACTGAACAGTGTGTACAACCTGAAGCCAAATTATTACGAGATCAAAAAGTTAAAACAAGTATGATAAATAAATGCAAAGAAATAAGGGGGAGACAGGCAATCTGAAGCAAGAACAGTAAGTCACAAAACAGACCAGGTGGACATATTAGTTACAGATACTATAATAATTGAAACAATTATATTAGATGGGATAAATAGATGAATATCACAGAAGAATAAATTAGTAATATGGGAAGCTGATTTAGGAACTGTCTCAGTATTTATCAAGAAAGGATGAAAAGAGAAAGTATAAAAGAAAAGCTCAGAGGTATGGAGGATAAAGCAGAAGCAATCCTATCGATATCAGAATTGTTAAACAACCCTTGGCACAATGAAGACAATGGAGTAATGTTTTGAAAGAATAAAAGAAAGAAAATTTGAAGAAATCAGCATAGATGACTATAAGAGAATGGGGAAAGAGGGACATTTTAGTAACATTATCATCTATATAAAGAAAAATAAACTGGACCACATTCTGATGCCATCTGTAGATAAAAGTAGGTTCTGGAAGAATTAAAGAACTAATGTGAAAAATGAAACTAAAAATTTAGAAGAAGAAAATGGATAGGAACATCTTCATAGGCTAGGGGTGGGGAAGGGTATTTTGAAAACTCAAAAGCATAAATCAAAAGGCTAAAAATTGATTAATTTGATTAATTTGATTTTATCAAAATTAGGAGTTAATGGTTAGTAAGGGATGCCATGTAAAAATCAACAGATACAACAGTTTGATGCCCAAACTCATTAGTACAGAAACAGAAATTAAAATAGCAACAAACCATTTGTTTAATATTTATTTTGAGAGAGAGCGCACATGAGTGGGGAAGAGGGGCAGAGAGAGGGAGAGAGAGAGAGAATCTCAAGCACACACTCAGTGTGGAGCCTTTTGCGGGGCTCAATTCCACAACCCTGGGATCATGACCTGAGCCAAAATCAAGAGTCAGATGCTCAACTGAGTGAGCCATCCAGGTGCCCCATAAACTATTTTTTTATGTTCAAAAATTGGAAAGCTGACTATGCCTAGTGTTAGTGGGGCTATGGGGATGGAGGCCATCAAAACCTCCATGTATCATTGATGGGAGCCAGGATTGGTGCAGCTATTTGGGAAGTCAGTCTAGCAATTCCACCCCTGGTTACACAGCTCTGCAAGGGGCACATACAAGAATGTTGTTGGTAGACTTCAGGAGCTGGAGTCAACCTAAGTGTCTGTCATTGAGGAAATGGCTAAGTCACATTGTACGCATGGGGTTCCATGGAACAGTGAGCAGCAATGAGCTAGATTTATATCCAGCAATATGGATATGACTTTAAAATATCATGCTAAGCAAAGAAAAAGAGAAAAAAATAGGAAAGGTGTCTTAGCCTGTTTGGGTTGCTATAGCACAAGAGCACAGAGTGAATGACTTACAAACAATAGAAATTTATTTCTTACAATTCTGGATGCTGGGTAAAGGTACTGACAGATTTGGTGTCTGGTGAGTACTTGCTTCCTGGTTCATAGACAGTGCCTTCTAGCTGTAACCTTACATAGTGGATGAGGTGAGGAGGCTCTCTGGGGCCTCTTTTATAAGGACATTAATCTCATTCATGAGGACCCTGTGCTCATGACCTAATTACCTCCTAAATATCACCATATTGAGGATTAGGTTTAAACATATGAATTTGGGGAGGACACAACCATTCAGACCATAGCCAAAAAAAGAAAAAAAAAGGAGATAAAAGATAAGATCTAGCAGGATAACATTTATGTAAAATAAAGTTATATTGACAAAATAGAACAAAAATATTTTTAAAGAGCACATCAAATATATGAGAATGTTGACTTATGGAGTGGATGTGGGGTAGGGAATAGGAGTTGGTTATGGGTAAGAGGGAATAAAATGATCAATTAGGCTAGAAGCCCATTTCACAGACAAGGGTCTGTAAGCTGAGGAATCAGGAGTCCAAACGACTCAACCCTCTCTGTCAACAGACAGATAGATGATTGGTAAGTAACATGGAGACAGCCTATATATGAGACCTTATGCTAAGAGCTTTATATCCAACAATTCACTTACTTTTTACATCAGCTGTAGAAGAAATTTATGGTTCTCTTCATCTCCCAAAGGATGAAAGCATGGTTCATAGAGAGGAAGCAACATGCTGGTGTCTCATTACAGGTATGGATTGGGGTGGCCGCTCTTCAAATGTCCAAGTTCCTGACACCTTCACGAACTGCCTTGTTGAAATCTCTTCAGAAAGATGGTTAGTGCTGACCACAGAAAGCACACATGGGTAGATGTATGTATTTTGTCACTATAATGCTGCGGCTATGTCATCATGTGGCCATTGCTCTTTCTGTGGGCTGTACCAACCCTTACCTCACTGCAGACCTCATACGTGGGGGCAGAGGAGGGACAACCACACACAGCACCAGAAAGTGGCTTTTTCAGACTTTTTGAAAGATGCCAGATGCCTCCTATTGTGTGTGGTACAAACAAGTTGATATGATATGAAATATTTAAAATATGGGCATGCTGATCCATGTTCCAAATTAAGAAAAAATCCACTCTCAGAAAAATGAAAGAAATCTACCAATAAAGGAGCTGAGAAATAGCCATTTGGATTAAAGTGAAATACTATCACGATGCCAATTTCAACTTAAGAAAATAGACCACCTCTTGGAGGGTGAAATTTCCATGCCCTCAGGCATTACTCCCACAAAGTGAATGTGGACCAGAAACATGTGGTCTTAATAAATCTTATTCCATATTCCTCAGATTACTATTAAAATAGGGTTACGAGAAGTGCCTCTTATGAACACAGGGACTATTGCAAGTAATTATAGGAAAAAAACAATGATGTCTGCCTTTGTTATGAAGGTAGTTTACAATTAGCACTACATGCCATTGTGCCAATATATGTAGTAGGGGACGGGGCAATAGAGAATTCTAGATACAAATTGAATTTTGCAAGCAGAAAAGGAAAATGGTAGTACTTCATATTATCAGTACTTCTCCTCAATAACACAAGTAAACACTAGAGTCTCATCCTAAGAAAGGGAAGATTAAGCCTGTGCGTCTTATCAATCTGCCACGAGAGACTCAAGGTGTCAGAATTAAGTCCTGCAGGGTCACAGCATGAGATGAGAATAATGTGCAAAGACAGCCCAAGCATCAATAGTCCAAAAAGTAACTGGATAATTGCTTCATATCACATCTAACACACAATGATAAAGAATGTCAGAGTAATTACTCCGAGGATAGCAGGGATCGCCACACTGCAATTGTCATCACGGCCTGGGTTGGATTGTGTGTGTTTGTATGTCCCTCTCGCTGCTGTTTGCTATCTCCTTGTAGATATGTCACTCAGATTTGTAGATTTAGCTCCAGGGGGCACAAGGGTTCCTTCTGAACTATGGAGATTGAAGCGCACCAATTTAATATTCACCTCTTACTGGTAAAAGCTCAAATCCATTTGCCAAAGGCTGACGTGAAAGGGAAACTTTGAAAAATAAAGCTAAGGTCTGTAAGTATACTTTGGATGTTTTCAACATCCACCCGTTATCCCAGAGGACTTTATTCCTGAGATGTCAAGTAATGAAGACAATGGAGACAACGGCTCTAAATAAAGAATGCTTTCCACTTTGCCGCGAGAAAGAAATAAAACTTAAGGGAATTGGGGAATTTTTATTTAATTCATTTTCTCCCTTTCATAATTTTCTGGGAGGGTATCACACTACCTGTAGAATTCATTACTGACAGCTTCTGCAAGAGTTTGTGGAAAGTAAAACAAAGGGAAGGAATGGAATCTTTCATGACCATGAGCTTTAAATTAGCACCTCTGGGCCAGGCTGAGAAATCAGGGGTGAACGTGATCGGAGCCTGTGGCACATGACAGTGGCTATTTCAGGTTTTCCTGGTTCAGACTAAGAGCCAAATCTGCCCCTACTTTTTTCAATGTCAGCAGAAACATGAATCTCCTTGAAATGCTCATCTCTTATCTGAAACAGACCATAGGGAGCTGTAAATAAAAATGTTGACCTATATCTGCAAATCCTGGTTCTCTTATTAATAACAGTGATGATGATGATGATGATGTTGATGATGGTGATGAAGATCTTATTTTAGAGAGAGAGAGAGCAAGCAGGGGAGAAGGGCAGAGGGAGAGGGTAAGAATCTTAAGCAGGCTCCACACTCAGCATGAGCCCAATGGAGGGCTCAATCCCATGACCTTGGGATCATAACCTGAGCCCAAATCAAGAGTCGGTTGCTCAAGTGACTGAGCTACCTAGGTGCCCCATAATAGTGATTATTTAAGGAGTCGTTACTATGAGCCAGGCATGAAGCACTCTGCACATATTTACACGTATTATGTCATATACTCCTCAGCCACTCTCCATTATATAGAGGTATTATTATCCCCATTATATAGATAAGAACATTAAACGATTGGAAGGTTTAGTTACCAGGCAGTTTCATAGAGACTAAATAGCAATGCCAGGATTTAACCCTTAGAAGTCAGACTTGAGGGTTTAGCTGGAGTTCAACCTGACCGTCATGGTAGGATGCCCACAAGGATAATAACTGTGATGAGTCAACAGACATTTGAAAATTGACAAAAAAAAAAAAAAATGGCTGTTCTTTCAAATGTTCATCAAATGTTTTGTGACTTAGAGGTAGTCTGAAGTGCCGTACAAAACCCACTAGGTTTAGATTTGCAATTCATGTTATTGCTTAAAGAGAGAGAGAGAGAGAGAGAATGGGGGAAAGTAAGGTTACACAGTGCCTACAGACAAATAGCTTAGTTTAATTTCCTGTCACACAGATAATTAGGCACCAAATAGGTCCCTGAGGTAATTAAAAACATAACAAACCTAATGAAACAAGGACTGCATCCTGGTTAAAGAGGGAAAAATAAAAGTTATAAATCACTAGTAAATCATGAATTTCCTCAACAGGTGAATTGTACTTGTTTTAGCAAAAAACATACTCCTGGCATTCCTCAGAATTAGGAGTTGCTTTCTAAGTCACCTGTGAATGGCCCAGCTGTCACTGTGAGTCACAATGAATTTGTTATTCTCTCCTCATGGGACAGAATGGGCAGCAGGAGGTCCCTGAGGGCTCTGGAATTGAAGTGGCCTTTCAGGTTTCCTGGATCTTTGGGTTGCACTGGTTACCAAACGAGTGGAAGGAGTGGCTCTGAGGTACCCTGAGAGGTTGGAAAACCAGTTTTCATGGAGGAGAACAGCCTCGTTGCCCATCCACATTTCTTTGAGGTGTGGAGAGGCTTCAGGAATGAGAGGACCTAAGGCTCTCACTTTTTCTGGATGTCCTCAGACATGGCCACACCATGTTCCAAGCTGCTAGCAGCATCTTTCACTGCCTGAGGCCTGGTGATAACACATCAACAAGTTAGGGCTCAAAACCTGTCAGCTACTGACTTTGACCAGACATCAATCGTCCGCTACGTTGATGGTCTGAGCTAAAAAAAAATGACAACCTCCTATAAAAGAAAACAGTCACAAATATTTTTTTTCAAGTCAATTCATTTTAAAGTTGTTAATTAGAAATTCATGTTGACTACCCTAGAAAATGGTGAGCCAAATAAAATAAAGACAATGAATAGAAAAAAAAAACATATATGAAGAAGATATGGCCACAAATATTCCTTAAGGAGGTTTGAAGTTTGGTGCACAGAAAGGGTCCCAGACAGGGAGTCCGAAAGTTAGGGTCTGAATTCAGGCTGTGCCACTCACCGTAATACACCTGTAGGCAAGATACCTAATCTCTCAGACCTCTGTTTCCTTCAGATTAAAAATGGAGATAAAAACTTTTGCCTTACAGGGGCACCTGGGTGTCCCCATTAAGCATCTGACTCTTGATTTCAGCTCAGGTCTTGGTTTCATGGTTTGTGGCAGCTGACAGCACAGAGCCTGCTTGGGATTCTCTCTCTCCTCTCTCTTCCCACACCCACAAAATGATAAATAAACATAATATTTTTTTTGCCTTACAGATTATTTTTTTTTAGACTAAACAAGTCAACAGCTATGAAAATGCCTTGCATGCTGTCTAGAATGTAGTGATTCTCAATAAACACTGGTTGTTAATGTGAAGCAGTGCCCAAAGTAACAATATTTATAACTCAAATGGCCACAGGTTACATATTGGAGGGATCTATTCCATCCCTTTACCAAGAACTAAAAGCCAACTTTATAATATATTAAACATTTATGTATATTTGAGGCCACTTCTTGATTTTCTACTGTGTCTACTCAAGATCTAATACCATAACATTTAAATTATTAAGGCTTTGCTTTATGATGCT
Organism: Lynx rufus; assembly: GCF_022079265.1. Lineage (NCBI taxonomy): Eukaryota > Metazoa > Chordata > Mammalia > Carnivora > Felidae > Lynx > Lynx rufus. The sequence goes on along the minus strand of NW_025814896.1, from coordinate 41,159,047 downwards.
GATGTTAGCTCTGCCTCATCACTCTTATAGAATTTTCCTGTCTAACCTTGTTGGTTTATCTTTCCATGTGCATTCTAGAAATAGCATCTTGGGGCGCCTGGGTGGCGCAGTCGGTTTAGTGTCCGACTTCAGCCAGGTCACGATCTCAAGGTCCGTGAGTTCGAGCCCCGCGTCGGGCTCTGGGCTGATGGCTCAGAGCCTGGAGCCTGTTTCCGATTCTGTGTCTCCCTCTCTCTCTGCCCCTCCCCCGTTCATGCTCTGTCTCTCTCTGTCCCAAAAATAAATAAACGTTGAAAAGAAAATTAAAAAAAAATAGAAATAGCATCTTGAGGTTAAAAAAATCATGTTCATATTTTATTCAATATTCATATTGAGATTATTTCTTTAAATAAAATTAATATTTTTATGAAGTTGAGCCTCACTATTCAAGAACATTGTATCTTATTTCATTAGTTCAGGTCTTGTTGCCCTCAGAATACTTTAGGTTTTTTTTCATGTAGATCTTGCAGATTTTTAAAATATACTTAATTCTTTAGTATATTAAATATTTTTAGAAATTAGACTTCTGTTTCCATTATATATTCTCCTTGCTTATTGCTTATGTACAGTAAGCTTACTCATATCTTCACATAAAATATTGTACATAGCCATGTTACTGAACATTCTTACTATATGATAGTTTTATTTTTCAATTGATTATTTTGGAATTTCTAGGTACACAATAACATCTAGAAAACCTCCAGAATAATATCTCTGTTTCCTTTCATGGAAACATGTTTATTTCCAGTGTTTATTTCCTGGGAAGTTTATTTCCAGTGTTATTCCAGTGTTTATTTCCCTGGGAAGCATAATACTGGCTTTTGTGTTGAGATCAATGTCTTTTATCAATGCAAAGGAAGAATCCATCTATTGCTTTATAGACTTTGACTTTTGAGCCACATAAACCTATTACTTAATCAAAATCAATAGATATAATTTTATTTTATATACCTTTTCAAATGTTTAGTATTTATTTGAGAGAGAGAGAGAGCAAGCTAGTGGGATAGGGGCAGAGAGAAAGGGAGACAGAGGATCTGAGGCAGGCTCTGCACTGACAGCAGAGAGCCCAATGCAGGGCTCAAACTCACTAGCTGTGAAATCTGACCTAAGCCTACTGAGTCACTCAAGAGCTTCAAAGACACATTAAAAAAAATAATAATTAATACTGTATTTCAATGGCAAATTCTTGGCTGTATATTTGAAGAGGTTACAGAGAAAGCAAACTTATAGGAGAAGTACTCAGTGAGGTCCCTGGACGAGCAGCATTAATATCACCCATGAACTCACTAGAAATGTAAATTCTAAGGTCCCACTCTGGACCTAATGTATCAGAGTTTTGAGGGGGAGGTGGAGTGGCCTAGTAATCTGTGATTTATCAATCCTTACAGGGTATTTTGATGCTAGTTAAAATCTGGGGCCCATTGGCTTAGCTAGATTAATCAATCAAATAGATGATGAACCAGGGATTTCTAGGGTTATTGGTAGGGAAGGGTCATAAATAGACATTCAGTTCACAGTGATATGGGGCCACAGTCGAAGGGTAACTAGGAGAATATGAAAAGGTTTCCTCTGTTACCAGAGGGATGGGTGAAATAGGTGATGGGGATTAAGAGTACACTTATCATAATCAGCACTGAATGTACAGAATTGTTGAATCAGTGTATTGTATGCCTGAAACTAATATAACACTGTATGTTAACTATGTTGGAATTAAAATTAAAAAAAAAAAACTTATATCTGCCCCAAACTTTATCTTCTCCATACTGAAAGATACTCTCCCCTTTTATTTGAAATAGAATCTCAACCTCAGATTCTTGCTTTGATTAAATAATAAAGGGGAAGCATTGCATGAGATTTCCTGCAGTTGGGAAAAAGAGCCCTTGGGCACAGGGATGCAGACACTGGCAGCTGAAAATCAGCTGGAGCACATGAGGAGGTCAAGTGCATAAGAGGAGCACTGACCCTGTCTGCTGCATCCATTGTGCCACCCAATAGTAGACTGTGACAGTGTTGCCCTTTATGCTGGTATATCAGCACTGTTGCACGTATCAGATTAGCAAGCTCCATCTTGGAAAGTGCAGCACCAACTAGCACATCTGGTAAAGAAATCCCTAGAAATTGTTATTTTTTAGAGTCAAGGGACAGGATTATGAATGCTACATTCACAGGCTCAGACAAGGCAATACAGCCAGGGAGAGAGGTGGCATTCAAGGGAAAAATACTGCACCAGGGAAACTAGGATGAGGAGGAAAAGTGGAAGCAGACATTGAAGGCTGTAACATCACAGCTTTACCAATGGCCAGCCCACCATTCCTGGGAGTACTTTCAGGAACCTGCATTTGCCTGCAGGAAGGGGGAAGAGAGGAAAGTGGTAATTGTACCTAGGATGGGTACAAAATGCCCTCTGTGTACATGAAGAACTGTGTTTGATGTGACTCAGGCAGTTAGTGCCTGAACAGGAATTTGAATAAAACAATAGAATACCTACATGTATTCAAATTCCCTTTATTTTCATTTGCTTACAATATTTTTTAAACACTAACTTACTTCTTTTCGTTTTTTGTTCACTTATTTTTCTTCAGCCTCATCCTCAACTATAATATCAGTGAGATCACTGTTTTGAGATTACATTTTTATTTTGGTCTGAAACACATGAAAATAAATACATAATTATTTTTTAAGAGCTAGTTCAGAATATCTCAAATACCTGATGTGGTAAGCAGGCACTATTTCAGTAATGCCAGGTCTCTAATTTGCCTTCTTCCTATTACTCCAGTAATGTCCAGAAGAGGACAGGGGTTCTCAAACTTCAGCTTGAGTAAGAACAGATGGTGGAATCTTCTAAATTTACACATATACCCGATCATGATCCCCATCACCAAACTCAGATTGAGAAGAACCCCCAATATGATCCACGAAGCTGAATTTTTAAAATAATTCTAGGTAAAGCCAATGAAGTAACCTTGGGGCACTTAGGAGAACACCCCCATGGAGTAAAATCTTTAAGGTAATACTGAGACAGAAAATTGTTCCTGGCCCTTAAGATGTAATTAGTTGTTTAAAAACCAGAGCTTCTGGGGAACCTGGGTGGCTGAGATGGTTAAGCATCTGACTCTTGGTTTTGGCTCCTGTCATGATCTCAAGGTTCTTGAGTTCGAGCCCCACGCCAGGCTCCGCACTGTAGTGAAGAACCTGCTTGGAATTCTCTGTCTCTCTCTCTCTCTCTCTCTCTGCCCCTTCCTGCTTGTTCTCTAAATAAATTAAATAAATAAGCAAATAAGTAAATAAATAAGTAAATAAAATTGTTTAAAAAATAGAGCTTCTAAGGAACTATCTTCCACAAGTGTACAATGGGGTGATCACAAAATGCCCAAATCTTAAAGGCTGCTAAGGGAGAGTTCTCAGAACCCTGTGGGCTCAGGAATGTGAATCTGGAAAGAAGCATAGAGGCTTTTTGTCAAGAAAGCCAGAGTCATGAAGGATTAAGTGGGAGACTACAAAATACAAGGGCTCCTGAGCCCCAAACCAGAGCCACTCTCTACAGCAAACATAACAGACTGCTGAGTTTCTACACTGATGAGTTTTGTGATGATGCTGTTTCCTTATGAAAGAGGAGACTTGAGGAGCATTGGCTTTGATATTTAATCTGCCCATTAAATGTACTGTCTATATTTTCTATTTATTTTGTTATTTACATTTCTTTAAGCAGTCTTGTTAAGAGGGCTTCTGAGGTAAGACATTGTATGGATAACAAGGAGGGAAAGAGACCACAGACCTCTGACTGCAGTGGGGTGCAGCAGAGTGGGGGAGTGGGACCTTAAACTAGGGACAAGAATCTGGAAGAGGAGGGCTCTGGTACCATCCCATGATTGGTAAAGATACATACATTTAGAGAGGTTTTTGAACAGGATTGATATGAACTAGTAGAATATACTACACTTGTTTTTCTTTTTCTCTTCCCCGCTCTCTCTTCAGAAAATGACACTTTTTGCCTTAACATCCCATCTACTCAGGCACTGTGGCTTCTAAGGTAAGAGTTTTCTAAGATTACAGGGGAAGCCAGGCAAAAGGAGAGGCCATTTTTAGCAGTCAGAACTCCGGGAGATATTTTTACTAGGTAACAAACATCTCTCAACCTTGACAGAACTTGATTACAATAGTTTAGTACTAAACACAATGTCAGAACAGATCTTTGTCCCTGAGGTGAAGAGACTTGAATTGCAGCTTGCAAACTGTGGTCCTGTCTTGAGGTTTCCATGGTAAGCCTTCTCGCCCAGCCCCTTCTCCATACTGCAACAAGGTGCAATGGCTAATATAGAAATAAATGAAAAGTGAGCAGATTCTTCAGCTTACAGCATGGTATTTTTCCTCCAAAAGAATCAGAAGGAGTAGGAATACAGCAGGTAGACTGAGTAGTGCAGAAGTACTTTGGAAATCATCTAATTCCACCATGTGAATAATCGCACATCTCTTGTCAAGGACACATAAGCTGGGATGGGTTCATACAATCTATATTTGTTTAAAGCAAGCACTGTAAGTTATGTATATACATCCAAATTGAGTTTTCTCTTTTGATGAGGTCAAGGAAAATGGCAGGTTCTGGAGGGCAAAGTATATGGATACTAGGCACTTATGCCCTGCCTCCCAGGGTCTAGCTGAGTATATTCACAGATCAAGCACCCTGTGAATTCTCAACTGACTACCTGAATGGTTGATTAACTGAACAAATCAAGGTAAACAAAGCAAGGTAGAAAATCAGTGCAAACCATGATCTCAACTCAAGTGGGGACTTATTTTGTATTGACAAAGAAGAAAAAATAAAAAGACAAAAACCCTGGGTTTTATTTAATTTATCCAATACATATCTATTGAGCAAGTAATGCTAGGCATAGATGGTAAAATTTCAAACACCTTGTCTCCTGTTCTGGTTGAGGAGATAGGTGATATACATGTGAACAAATGAAAAACTGCGTATAGTGACAAATGCTCTGAAACACACTAAACGAGGTGACAGCGTGACAGGTGATGGGGCGGGGTGGTGGGGAGCAGTGTTCCTATGGTGGTCCTGGAGATATATGAATGGGAACTTGAGTGATAAGTAGAAGCCAGCCATGAAGAAACTGGAAGGAGGGAATTCCAGATAGAAGGGAAACTAAGAATAAGTATGTGAGGTGCCAAAGAATGCCCTTGAGTCTGAGATGGCGTAAAAGTTATGTATGAAGTGACCTGCTTATATAGGGCAGAGGTGGGCAAACTGACCCATTGCCTATTTTTGTGAATGAAGTGCCATTGGAAGAGGGCCCTTCCCATTTATCCATTTATTGACATATTGCCTATGGCTGCTTTCATGCTGCAGTAGTAGAGTAGGTGTGACAGAGACTGGCTGGTCTAAGATAGGTCTAAGCCTAAGATATTTCTCCTCTGACCCCTTACAGAAAGGTTACCCAGCCCTAATTTAGGGGCTGCCTATCATGGCACAGAATTTGGATTTTCTTTTGAATTCAGGGAATAGCTAATAGAAGATTTGGGGCTGTCTAGCAGTAGGGCCTGCCTGACTCTAAAGTTCCATGAACACTGTATGGCAAACGGATTACAGTGTTACGAGTGAGGAGGCAGGGACACAAGTTCAAAGTCTCTTGCACTATTCCAGAAAAGATAGTGACTTGTGTTATAATTGCAGCAATGAAGATAATAAGAAGTGGTTGGGCTACAGACATATTTTGGAGATAGCATTTAGAAGAATAATTCATAACACTGAGTTTGTAAGAATAATTTGAATCTGGAGTTTATAAAATGACTTTGAGATTTTGGCCCGAGGAAATTACATAAGGTGTGTCATTTAAATGAGAAGAGGGCAGGAGTGGCAGGGTTGGAGATGAGTGAGAAATCAAAGCACTGATTTCAACCCAAGCTTTACATGCCTATTAAATATCTCTGTGAAATGTATCATAGGCAGTTTGCTATTTGACTCTGGGCCTAGGGGAGAAGTCAGGGCTGGAGATATAAGTTTGGGAATCATAGTGTGTATTTGCATTGAAAGCCATGGGGCTGGAAAAGAAGGTGTAAGGAGAGAGAGGGTACAGTAAGAAGCTCCAGGGCATTCTAACATTTCAAAATCTGGCAGATGATGCAGAGACAGGAAAAGAGAATGCAGAGGATCAACATGTGGAAGTAAGACTATGCTAGTTACCTAGTTATTGATCTCATCTTTAAGCCCACCCTTGTACATCCTGCTTGGATGCTAAGACTAAGCATTCCTGCTTTGCCAGCAGCTCCCTGCTGGGCCCTGCCCCTAGAGGGCGCTAGAGAGACCAGTGAGGCAGGCGGAGTTAGGATGGGCTTGGGTTTCTTTTCCCTTCAGCTTCATCCCAGTCTCCTTTCTTCACCCTGGCCATGGCAGGACTTTTCTTAGCAGCAGTTTCTTTCATTTTGCTGTTTTTCCATTATTCACAGAAGTAGTCTCCTAGCATCCCCCTGGGCGACTCCCAACACTAGCACCAAGTACCCACCAGCACGCGCTCCTCAGAGGTCTGGGTCCCAGCTGCAGGACCCCTCCTCTGAGTTCAAAACACAAGGTCCAGCCAAGCTCCCCCTAGTTCCTCCAAGGTCACGGTTTCGTTTCCTTGGGGCCCTCCTCTAAGCACCTGAACTTGAATTCCAACCTTGTCCATCAACTTGGTGGCTGTTTCCTGCAGTCTCTACTTCTAAAACACCTTAAAGATCTCTTTTCACACATTTCAGTGACATACTTAATGTTCTTTATATAAGGACATATAATTCTGTATATCTCAGTTACCTAGTTAACACTCTTTTTTTGTTAAGTTCTCTGTATTAAAGTAACTGGAGGAGGTGCTGTCACAGAAGCCTAGAGAAAAATAAGAGTTTCAACAAGAGAGGTCAAAGTAGAAAGGGCCAAATAATTGACAATCCATTGGATGTAGCAAGGTTTTGGTGACAATGATGTGTCTGTGGACTGATGGGGTTGGGAAGCCCAATGGAGAGGATGAAGAGTGGTTGGATTCCACATGCCTTGTGGAGACTAAGTTTATAAGAAAACTTGTAAGATTCAATTTATAAAATGACTCCAGTGTTCTTGGCTTGAGGAAATAGTAGATGGAGGTGCCATTAAAAAAAAATTGATGAATTTGGAAGCCCACAGGAATTGGCTAAGGAGTGAAGGGGAGGTGAGCAAACAGAGACTACTAAAGTAGGTAATTCTTTAAGGAGTTTTTTCCAGTGAATGAGGCCACTGAGGGTTTTATTTTCTCAAGATCAGAGCTGTTCAGAGACTGAGGGAGGCAGACACAGATGATACCAGGGAGATGTGCATGCTAGGGAGAGTGAAATTCTTGGGTAATGGGTAAGAACAGGTGGGATCCAGGGCACAAGGGAAGTATTTGGCTTTTAGTAGAACCAGGGCCATTGCTCCCAGTTGTTAAAGGAAGGAAGCAGAATGTGTGAATTCAGATGCAGAGATGTTGGAGGATTTGGTGCTCGGAATACAAGATTATTATTTGTGTTTTTTTACTTCATCTATTATCAAGATAAAAAACAACAAACCTATGGGGAAAAAGCCTCCAAACAACTTGCATTGCAAAATGACTATCGTCATGCATAACATTAACCAGAAAAGCACTTTTGATTTCCAGTGATCACAGAGATCAATATTCAGAGGTGCACAAGTGATAAAAATGATCTTCCTAACCTGGAGAATAGAGATATAAGACTCTCATATTCCGGAAGTGATGTGAATGCCCATAATTACCACTATAAATTTGCTGAGTACTAAAAATAATTCTGTATTTTCCTGTAGGATTTGCAAGCTAATAATAAGCAATTTCCAGCTGTGTGCTGTGACAGCAAAAAAGAGGGTCTAACATCCTTATAATTATTTTTCATATCCGTATTCACATTAGAAAATACTGATTAAGACCCATCTGTTTAAATATTTTTTTCCGTTGTTAAAACCTCTGTAGTAGGTGACTTTTATGAAATCTATCTCACTATATTGTATATATTAGACTTCACAAAGAGGGTTATCAAATATTTTACCTTTCAGACTTCTTAAATACACACACATATGATTATGAAATAAAAGGACTAATAAGAGTAAGAACTGAAATTTTTCTTTAGAGCAGATTCCACAAACACATCCCAAGGGCTCCCCTCAATTCAGCAGCTAATGCTGCGCCGAACAGCAGTCTCCACCATATGAAATGTTGAGCCTCGTTCACTTCATTCTGCTCGACAAAATGAGTGCGATTGAGAACAACTAAATCAAATATCTATTTCTTGGGTCTGTTTTCTCCAACTTCAAATGCTCTTCTGAGTATTTGAAATGTCACCACCCAAAGAAAGGAGATAACTCTTCGGTCATGAATTCACTGTTACTTCCTGGAGGTGAAAAGAAGAATTACTCTTCAGGACAAGTTGATAAGTTTAGCTTGCTGCTGGATGGAACCACACCTCCTCCGGGTTCCTCAGGTTTCCTATAACTCCTTTCAAAGCCCACAGCACTGTGGGTCTGGTCTAGGCAGACAAGATGCTGCTCCAATAGTGCCCCTCCCCCCCAAAAAAAATCCAGAAAAATCAAGGGAAATATCTGCCCCAGGTTGAATATGGAAAATTCTCTCAAAAATATGGAGAAGAGTTTAACAAAACCAATTCAAAATATATATGATGATTGACATGAATCAATATTATTTTCAAATAAAGTTTCCTAAAATTTAACAAGAAAGTAACAATTCAAATGGAAATCAATGACTAGCATTATCTATCTATTTCTCTCCCTATCCACTATGTAGCTATGTGCCAGGTGTCACATTGTCAGGAATAAGATCGATGTTCTTGTGCTTTTTTTTAACTGTTTTTCAGTTTTAACTTTTCACTGAAGCATAGAATACACACAGAAAGGTACATATTCATGAGGGTACAACTCAATGAATTTTCTGAAACTGAACACACCTGGGTAACCAGCACAACTCAAGGAAAAGAACATTATTAGCACTCTAGAAGCCCCTTGTGCCTTCTTCTAGTCACCACCGTCATGAACATAACCTCCATCTTTACTTCTCCAATGGCATAGATTAGCTTTCCTGTATTATATGGTATACAAATGGAATTTCCTTGTGTGCAATCTTTGGCATCTGGCATTTGGTCTTCTAACTCTAACCGGAAGTCACTACAATTTATTGAGCTCTTGGTTACTACGTGCCACTATGCAAAGCCCTTTATTGCATCATTATCACATTCAAACCTCTCACCCCATGATTAGGCACTAGTATTATCTCCTTTAAGCAGGTGAAGAAATTTCAAGCTTAGGGATATTAATATATATTAAGTCATCCAGCACTAAATGCTGGCATGAGAATTCATGCCTTGTTTATCTGGCTCCAAAGCATACATCTTTCCCATGCAGGCTTTCAGGGACGTACACAAGGCCAAATGTTCCTGATCTACCAAGATCTGAGAGCTCAGGAAACACCGTCACTTGAAAGTGCCATCTTATTTACTGTGATTATGCACTCACCTGTCATGCTAACTCGGACCTCACATTTAATATGAACAGTGGCTACTTTCCTGGCCCTGTAACTTGATGTTAGGTAAACTGTAAAGTGACATGCAAGGTTATAGCATGTGGTTCAAGCATCTTTACTTCTATTAACTGAAAGTAAAACAGGCTTGCCTCAAGACATACTTGTTAGAGAGAGCCTATGTTGCTCAGTGCTTCTAAGCACTCATCAAGCAGCTGTTAATTATCTAAAGGTAGTTGTAAACTTATATTCAGTAATAATTTAAATGTTATTTAAATTCAATGTAGGATAACTCAAAATGAACAATGAAATGATAAAATGAATAGTGGTAAGCCATCTTATGAGATTTTAAATGGCCATGAGGTAAAAAGAATGAGGGAGACTTTTAAATTTTTTTTAACATTTTATTTATTTTTGAGACAGGGAGAGACACAGCATGAACAGGGGAAGGTCAGAGAGAGGGAGACACAGAATCTGAAACAGGGTCCAGGCTCTGAGCTGTCAGCACAGAGCCCGACGCGGGGCTCGAACTCACGGACCGTGAGATCATGACCTGAGCCGAAGTCGGCCGCTTAACCGACGGAGCCACCCAGGTGCCCCAAGGGAGACTTTTACATACTGTTATGAAGAGATGTTAGTTATAGAAAAGGATTGCAAGGTATAAGCTAACTTATGAATATGAATATTCATATTTTATTTTTATATGTGTTCGTATGTGACAGGAAGTCTGAAGGGAAACATGTAAGCATGCACAAACACTAAGAAAAGAGAAAGGAAATAGTTGAAAAGGACGTGCACCATGATACTATGAATGGTTGTTTTCCTAAACATTTATATGAAGAAAGAAAGAAGGAAGGAAGGAAGGAAGGAAGGAAGGAAGGAAGGAAGGAAGGGAGGGAGGAAATCAGGAAATTTGTACTGGCAGAATATTTCTCTGCATCAGTATATATTTGAAATTTTCCATTATAAAAAGTTAATAAGAAAAAGAGTGGATGCTTCTGCGGACATAGGAGTAAGGTGTTTTCAATGCTCTTTTCCCCGGTTATATTTTCTAGCTTTTCTCTGTAGAATATATTTTGCATTTATAATATGAAATACTAAATAAAAGATTAAGAAAGGTGTCCATAAAGCACATTTTATAATTCAGACTCACTTTCCTTACATAGGCAAATGTACCGCTTCCCTTGAAAGACAGAAGCCAGAATACTATTAAAATCACACAAAGCAGTTTGCCAACTGCTATGCATAAAACAATTTAAGCTGATAATTTCCCTTCCAAAATACCACCTCTTTCACTATTATCAGTGTTACCACAATGTGGTAAAGAACTTCCCACTCAAAAGACAAGTTGGGGAAATTATTAAGGGTGGGTTGATTGGAGAAAAATAAATATTTTCTAGGAGAAGTAAAATCCTGAAAAACTCAAAAGGGTATTTTGCATTTCAGGGTGCTTCTGCCAGTTCCTGTTTCAGCTCTGAGTATTTCTTTAAAAAAATTTTTTTTAATGTTTATTCATTTTAGAGAGAGAGATCGAGAGACATAGAGCATGAGTGGGGGAGGGACAGAGATAGAGGGAGACACAGCATCTGAAGCAGGTTCCAGGCTCTGAGCTGTCAGCACAGAGCCTGATGCGGGGCTCGAAGTCATGAACCATGAGATCATGATCTGAGCCACCTGGGTGCCCCTGGGTATTTTTTTTCCCATTCCATCTTGGGAAATGTTATAGTCATTTACACTACTCAGAGGAAGATTCAGAGTGATCCTCATCCAAAGGTCAATATTTCTGTGCTCCATAGCATAAATGACCCAATGTTTGAGAAGAAAACAAAACAAAACCAAACAAAACACATATGTGAAAAAACAAGGTTGGTCTGATGGAACTCTATGAGTTCTGACCACCAGAAAAATATTCTTAGTATGGACAGACCCAGGACTTTTGCAATCAGAAAATGAAATGGCTTTCATATGATGGTGATGTAAAAATAGAAGAAGGGAAAATGGAAAACTTGCAGCTGAAAATGAAGAATGAGAAAAGTTTCCTCCTCGTTATTGGCTCAAAACTCAAACTGTTAGGCTCCTTCAGGAGTTGCCAGAGCAGAGCTGGGGAAAAAGTATGACAGCAAAGGTAAAGCAGGAGAGAGTTTTTGGGGTGATGGAATTGTTGGAATTGTGCTTCAGGTGGTATATACATTAATCTTGCCTGTGTCAAAATTCATGTAACCATGCACCAGAAGGAAAGAAAGAGAAAAGGAAAGAGAAGTGAAACTCAGTGCATACAAATTAAAAATGTAATAGAAACCAGTTTAAAGCCCCTAATATTCTAAACACCATGGTTGTTAGTTGTATGGCCAATGTTCAAGAATTTTGAAGGGATTGATAAGTGAATAAATGGGTGGATGAAACCACGAGTTCACAGAATTACTATTTTTTTTTAATTTTTAAAAATGTTTTTATTTATTTTTGAGAGAGAGAGTGTGCACGTGCACAATCAGGGGAGGGCAGAGAGAGAGGGAGACACAGAATCTGAAGCAGGCTCCAGGCCGTCAGAACAGAGCCAGACACGGGGCTTGAACTCAGGAACCATGAAATCATGACCTGAGCGGAAGTTGGACGACCAACTGACTGAGCCACCCAGGTGCCCCGAGAATTACTATTTTAAAAGTCAAGATAGAGTAAATTATTTAAACATGTATTTTAAAATACACTAAAATTAAAAAAAAAGTAAAGTTTATGTTCTAAGAAGTCAACATAGTGGGTATTTTGGGGGAGGAGGGAGTCACGGCTGGAAAGGAACATACAGGTCTTTTGGGATGCTAAGACATTCTAGGTTTTGCTCTGGGTGCTGGTTATACAGATGTGCTTTGTTTGAGAATATTCATCTGGCCCTCCACTTGTGATCTGTGCTCTTTTCTCAATGTATGTTATACTTCCATAAAACACTTTAAAAGGCAAATAATTTCAAAGTCTATCCTATGTTTAAAACCATATTAAAAATGCCTTTTACAATTCAGTTGTAGGCAACTGAATTCAATTGCCTCTCCTGATGAACCAGTGTGTTTTTTCTTTCCCCAACCCCCACACCAGCTAATGAGAATTAAGTAATTCATCATTTCTCCTTTCTGCTTTGGTTGCAACAGGGATCTGGGTAAGATCTCCTGCTTAGCTCTAGGACCTCACTTATTTTGCTGGTCTATTTTTACCTCCCCCCACAATCCTCCATGCATGACTTTTAGCTTTGTAGTTCTATTTTAATGATGTTATTATATATACATGTGCCTTATATTATAAGCCAGTCCAAATGCCTTTTGGAAGTAGGTTGAGTATAAATCATAAACTCAAATAGGAATGTACATTCTTATTTTAAGGGCTTTACAAGCAAACCTTAGAAGAAAAATAAAACTCCTGCATTAAAATGAAATGCTACTGATCACTTGTTCTTCAATGCAGCACAATCTCAATTGTGCACTAAGGAAGAACAGCTACCTAGCTTTTCTAGATGAATACAGGGAATGGTAAAATTAACTTTGAGCTTGTATCCAAGGATGTTGAAAAACACATTATAGGTGCCCAAGTTTAAGAAAGAAAGTTAAGAGAAAATTCCTAGACATGAGAGGAACAATTCATACCTTAGACTTTGGAGCTCAGTATTAAAATAAATAGCAGCTGAGTCTAATTTCATACATGAACTTTGCTAACTTAGAAGAAAATGAGGTGACCAGCAAGAGAATCTAAAACAAATGCAGCCATTTGCTCCTGCCTGATAACTGGATTTTCCAGTTATGAAATTCATTTCATTTTCAGTTTCAAGCATGCCAAGAACAGTCCCTTGTAGGTAGAATCCACACCTCAATACACTGAATATAGAGTTTGCCTTTTGGAAGAAAAACAACAAGTATTAGGACTGATGCAATAAAGTCCAAGTCCTGTATGGTTTGGGCTGTTCTGAAGCTGAAATGATAGACATTTATTTAAACCAGGAGATTCTTTAGGGATCGCCAGAGCTAAAATCTTGAGGCATTCCTATCCTTTCCTGGCATGTTGTCATTTCTTCTACTCAGTTTGAGAAAATCACCTTCAGAGCTTGTCTGTGATCTCATATAAAGATTACAAAACCTAATCTTCATATTCATCTAAAATACACTTTCATGGAAAAAAAAACAAGTAAATATAACTCTACCTGGAAAATGAGAGGAAAGGTGGGGGTGTCTTTGGAACATATTCCAAAATTTAGATGGTTCCAGAGTTGTACTTAAAATAATGAAAAGAATGAAGATTCGCTGTTTCTCTCCTTTTGTTTTTTCACTAGAATTCAGCATGTTTTAATTTTTTTTAATGTTTATTTATTTTTGAGAGAGAGACAGACAGAGCATGAGTGGGGGAGAGGAAGAGTGAGAGGGAGACACAGGCAAAGCAGGCTCCAGGCTCTGAGCTTTCCACACAGAGCCTGACACAGAGCTCAAACTCATGAACTGTGAGATCATGACCTGAGATGAAGTTGGACGCTTAACCAACTGAGCCACCTGGGCGCCCCCAGCATGGTTTTCTAAACTGAAGAAATCAGTATGAAGTACCACCTATCCAGCATTTTCCCAAAGTAGATACTACGTGGTATCTGCCAATGCTTTGAATTTTATGAAACTGAATATTTTTTTTGGGGGGGGGGGTGGAGGAGTGGTGTCAATGGTATAGAAAGATTCATGGTTAGAGTAACATTCTTGAAACATTTCCAAAAAAAGTACACTTATTAATTACCCCCTCATGTGGGACAAGTGCCCAAGGTTTATAAATATCAGAAATGTGTCACATGTAAAATCACATTTAGCTGCATCTTTTTGATTGGTTGAGATTCAAGAGAAACATAAATGGATTTTTGAGGACCTTGTGTTTTAAAAAGTATTCTGAGGATCCGGTGAGAGGGTGAAATTATTCAATTGCATGTTAGTAAAATGTTACCAAGGCATGATTCCAGTTAGAATAGGGTACACCATTCCATGCACTAGTTTCCTAAGGGCAGAGGGAGACAAGGATGGGGGAGGTGAGAAACCAGGGAAACAGGGAGCTGGGGTTTAGGAGGCAGCCGCTTGATGAACTCCCAAGGCACTCAGGTATGGGCCGTGTGTGGCTTAGGTCAAATCTGTACAACACATTCCAGGTTTATTTAGCAAAGTTTCTTTACTGGAATTATCTATATTGCTGGATTTTATAATTTCTCACAGAATGTTACTCTTCTACAGAACAACTATTTATATGAGAATTATTGGGCTCTCTAGATCCTAGACTGTCTTTTCTTTCTTTGCTTACATTGGAGAATTTTAAAAAGAAAATTAAGGAAAAATAGTTGATGATTTTCCTAAGAATTGTTCCTAACAGAGCATAGTAATCTTGAAATCTGTACATGTGCTCAAACAAAAGGGCCACAGCAAGCCTTTCCTACAATGACCCCAGTTTTATTCCTAGGGAAACAAACAAACAAAGTTTATTTTAATTAAGAAAAATAGTGTTCTAGTTTGGCCATGTGATGCATATTATGCTGTATTAAAACAGGATGTCCATCTTGTTTTAAAATGGCCTGGCAAAACACATATAGTCTGTGGCTTACTGAAGAAATGAGACGGGAATGAAAGATTCTAAAACAGTGCAGTTGGTTTGCTACCGAATGGTGGGATGCTTCTTTCTGTGCTTCACAGTGTTTTGCTTTTCAAAATTATTGAGATGAGTTTATTTTCCTTTTGACTAACATTGCTTTGAAAAGTAGCCTTGTGGTTTTGATGTCAGTACTTTTCAATTCATTGGTATAAGGATATTATTAGTTATATTTTATAATAATGTAATTTGGATAAGCTGTCCTCATTTTTAATTTGAATTTTCTGTAGTTTAAAATGGATTTTCTTACATTTGCAAGGTCCTCAGATAAAGGTTTCTTCTGGGGCTACAGCTTACTTCCGCAGACTATGTGCGTTGCTTTGATAGTTTGCTGACTAAAAATACATTCCATCAATTTCAGTGAGGTGGCAGTGAGTTTCTTTGTCTGAATGACTATTCAGATTCAAATATAAAATTACCGTGGGCCCCCTGTGCATTTATGAAAAAAATATTTTTAAACTAAGAGCACATAATTATAGTTAAGATAATATACTTTAAAGTAATATCAGAATCACTGTCTGTTAGTATATAGTAACCAAATAAATGAACTTATAAGGTAAGATTTTCACATTTAGTTCTTCTGAGAAATCAGCTAAATTACCCAGTAGTTCCTACCACATTGAATGAATTCTAGATAGATTACAACGAATGTCAGTGAAGTTTGTTTTTCTTTTCATATTCTGCTTTGTCAGGCATTAACTGTGAAAATTACATGTTAGAAAAGGTTAATTTTGAAGACTATTTTACTTTGCATGAATATGTTACTAAAGGAATTATTTAATTATAGTTTTCATTGCAAATTTAAAAATAAAACAAAATAAATTCTCTCTTGGTGGCTAATGGGTTTATGATTTATAATAATGAACATTGATTTATATAAGGGCTTAGGAAGTGTTCACGCTGCCATTTTCAGGACACTTATCCTTTTACCTGAGAATTTGAGTGAATATATACTTTCAATCAACATCTGTGCATGAAAAGTCCACTTTCCTATTGATTAAACTTGAAAAAGCTTAAATTTTGTGGAAGTGATGTTCATCTGAATACAACATGGACTCAGATTCTTTTCAAATGCTCTGAAGAAGTTAATACATTCCTCAAAGTTTGTCAGGTGATTAATAGTTCTGAGAACATATGTGAAAAACACTAAGTCAAGACATACTTGTAAATTTAAATAAAATCCTACTTCCCATGTTCATTTTATTTTATCTTAGAGACATCTGGCTCCTGTTGCTCTGTATATTTTATATTATCACTTTTACAATTCCCAAAGAAATGCCTTCTATAATCTGATAAAGAGCACAATAAGCAATATTTAATTTTTCTCCCGTAACAAATCTTTGAGAATCTAAACATCTCACTAAGTTCCTTTTTTAAGTTGAATATATGTTTATACTTGAGATAAAGTTTATACTTGAGATAAAGCTGGATATTTACAAGACAATTAGTAGACTGTGTTTTCCTAACACAGTAAATGTTAAATTTCCAACAAACCAAGAAAAATTATCAAAAGGAACACAGCTGTAAATGGAGACATACCTGTAAAATAAGCCAAAGAAAAGAAAAAGAGTTTGGGGAAAGATATTTGGAAAATAATTATTTCTGTCTCAACCTTCTTGACTTGGATAAGTCCAAAAAGAAATCCAGAGATTATAACCATGTGATTATTTTTCATTTCAAGGACATCCAAACTGTTTCCAGCTATCTGCAGGCTGCCAGATGTATAAACAGCATCGTGTTAAAAATAAAATAGTGGCTTCAGTAAGAAATACTTCTGTATTGACTACTGAGACCTAGAATTGTAGATCAAAATATACCTTAAGGGTTAAAGTCTGTTTGCAGAATTTTTTATCTACCAGGTTTCTGAATATAGCATGCCAAGTCAGCAGGTTTAAGAAAAGATCATGATAATTGGTAGAAATAAAAATACAATATGGTGAAATAGAACAGAGAGCCCAGAAGTAGGCCCACATAAATACAGTGGACTGATCTTTGACAAAGGTGCAAAGTCAATGCAATGTAGAAAAGATACTCTTTTCAACAAATGGTGAATAAACTGGACATCCACATGCAAAATGAATCTAGACACAGAGCTTACACCATTCACAAAAATTAACTCAATGTGAATCACAGACCTAAATATAAAATGCAAAACTATGAAACTCCCAGAAAATAACACTGGAGACTATCTAGATGACCTTGGATTTGGAAGTGAGTTTTTAGAGGGTACTATCCATGGAAGAAAGCATGATCAGCCTGATTTCATCAAAATTAAAAATTTCTGCTCTGCAGAAGACATTGTCAAGAGAATAATAAGACAAACCACAGACTAGGAGAATACATTTGCAGAAGACCTATATGATAAAGGCCTGTTATCCAAAATATATAAAAACTTGAAACTCAACAATAAGAAAACAATCCAATTAAAACATAATTCAAAGACCTTAACAGGCACCTCACCAAAAAAGATAAACAGATGGCAAGTAAGCATATGAATAGATGTTTCACATCACATGTCATCATGGAAAACACAAGTTAAAATGAGATGCCACCAAATACATCTATTAGAATGTCCAAAATCTGAAACTCGGACAACACCACACATTGGCAAATACACAGGGTAACAGGAATTCTCATTCATTGCTGGTTGGAGTGCAAAAAGGTACAGCCACTTTGAAAGACCGTTTGGTAGTTTCTTACAAAACTAAACATACACTTACCATATGATCCAGCAATTATGTTCCTTGCTATCTACCCCCAAAAAGTTGAAAATGTGTGACCACACAAAAAGATGGCTATTTATAGCAACATTATTCATAATTAACAAAGCTTAGAATCAACTAAGATGTCCTTCAGTAGGTGAATCGATAAGCAAATTGTGGTACATCTAGACAATGGAATACTATTCAAAACTAAAAAGAAATGAGTTATCAAGCCATGAAAAAAAAACATGATTCCACATATATGACATTCTGGAAAAGGCGAAATTATGGAGACAGTAAAAATATCTGTGATTGCCAGGGATTATTGGGAGGGAAGGATAAATAAATAGAGCACAAAGGATTTTTAGGGCAGCGAAACTACTCTGTAGGGTACTATAATGGTGGATACATGTCATTATACATGTAATTGGATTTGGAAAAATCCATAGAAGGTACAACACCAAGAGTTAACCTTAATGTAAACTATGGACTTTGGGTGATAATGATGTGTCAATGTAGTTTCATCAATTGTTATAAGTATATCACTATGGTGGGGAGGTGTTGATAATAGGGAAGACTTTACATGAATGGGGTAGAGGATATATGGGAAATCTAAGTATTTTCCACTCAATTTTTTTTAATGTTTATTTATTTTTGACAGAGAGAGGGACAGAGACAGAGCATGAGTGGGGGAGGTGCAGAGAGAGAAGTGGACACAGAATCTGAAGCAGGCTCCACGTTCTGAGCTATCAGCACAGAGCCCAACGCAGGGCTCAGACTCATGGACCGTGAGATAATTATCTGAGCTGAAGTCAGATGTTCAATCAGCTGAGCCACCCAAGCGCCCCTCCACTCAATTTTGCTGTTATCCTACAACTGCTGTAAATAATAGCCTATTAAAAATAAATGGATAAAATTTAAATGTATAATAGTGTTAAATGATTAAAATACCTACATTTTATTACTTTACATGGAGTAGTAGATATGCATTGATCCCCTACTATCTTTTTTTTTCTTTGCAACAGCCTCTGCTTTTTTATTTGATACAAACCAAACATTACATCTCAAGTCACAGTGATAGGTTCAAGGATGGGCATGTGACCTAAGCAGTTCAATTAGAGTAAATCTGAGGACTTTTGAGGAAGCCCAAAAGAATTCTCATACTTTCTTCCTAAACTTGAATAAGAAGTTTTGAAGCTGGAGCTGCCATCTTGATAGAGCTGAAATGTTAAGGGCCACAATGTAGTGACTCAAAATAAAGCCAGCATGGAAAATAACAGAGTAATGAAAGAGAATGTGTGGGTACCAGTTGCATAGTTTGACTTCTAAATCGAGCTGTAAATGGAACCAGTTCTTCCCCTGAGCTTACCCATTGCTAGAGGAAATTAGTTCCTTTTCTTGCTTGAGCTTGTTTGAGTTGGATTTTCAGTTGTTTATAACTACATGATTACTTGAGAGTTAAAGTCATTCTATTTCTTTTTTTTTTTTTACAGTGAGATTGATCCCCAAACATATAAATCTACCCAAGCACGCATATTAGAGAATTTTCTGCTCAGTTTAGTTAAAACTCCGTTTCATAGTGCAAACTTTTATATGTAGCTCTCATACATTACAGTAGCATTAATAGGAGGAGTACGCTTTTGATGGGCCAATGTGGAATTGAGGAATAGAATCATTCAGGTGAGAAGTTAACTGGAGGGTACTCCCTTGTCCTTCCCTACAATTTTTGGGCTGAGCTCTGCATTTGAGGATTATTAGGGGGAAGTTATGTCCTGGTCAAGGCCCTCAGTAAATCTGTTTTTCTGCTTTCTTTCATGTATAACCATGACATGGCAACAGAAAACAAGAAGCCCTGGATAGGGAGACTTTTGGATTCAAAAATTCTAGTGTTCCCAAGCTCCCAACTTTATTCACAAGACTTAAGCCAGAAGATGCTCTTGATAACTTTCATATCATGCTTGTAGAAACTCAGCTGGGTATCTGTGAAGGATCTGGGGGAGAAACCACCTGCAGTTGCTTACTCATGGGAGCCCCAACCTTGAATCTGACAGTGAAGAAAACATCATTGTAGAAAAAGTAATGCTTAGCCAAGGTTTCATGTGCTATCTCATATTCCCCAGTCTCCCATGCAGTTCAGTTGGAACCACATGATTAGTTCTAGCCAAAGGGCCATAAGCAGAAGTAATGCGTATCATCTCTGGACAAAACAGAAGTGTCCCTGTCACTGCTCTCCTCCTAAGCTACATGTTCCCTGGAAGCTATATTTTGAGATGACAGAATCACAAAGTAGACCATATGTCAGTCTAGGTCACTGAGAAAATGTGTTTGTTGACTATATCCACTTGCTCACTAGGGACAGACACACAGTGAGAACAACACATATAATTTTGTTGTATGGAGCCACTGAACATTCAGTATTGGTGTGTTATGCAGCACTCCCTGGCCTACACTGATTAAGACATCAATGTGCAAAGAAGAACAAGGTGCTGTATAACGGTGTATCCTCCATCCTCAAGGCCTAAACCCTAGAAATCTCCATTTTACTGGGAAAGAAATACAAAGGGTGTGAGGTATGAGATTTCCCTGAAAATCTAAATGGGACTTTTAAAGTACATGCAAACCCTTGCCCTGTTTAATAGGGAATGGTGGGAAATGACAAATCCATAGGAAAGGTAGGTTTTTCCTATACAAAAATTTAGAGCCAGAGCTGCAGGTCTTGGGGCCCATGTCCAAATGAAGTCAATAGGAAATTACCTGTTCAGCCTCACTGAGGTCCTTTTGAATTCTTCAGAATTCAAGAACTGGTAACACACAGGCACATTTAGCTTAGCCAGAACTGTATTTTTTAAATTGAATTAAATTTTCCTATATTTAAGACTCTGAGGATTTCACACAAAAATAAGAATTCCAAGCTTCTCCTAAAAGGTGAGATAAAACAACCCTAAGCCCACATTCTGAATTGGTAACCACTGATGAGCAGAGGAACAGACTTCTCCTTTAAGGGTGCAACATGCTTTCCCTTGTCCCTGGTACAAGTGCACTCATGTGGTACACCTGGCTCTTATAGGTACCTGAGTCCGAGTCCATGGCTCTTAAACAGACCCTCTAGGACATAATTCTCCACTTCTTAAAAATTACCAGGCAATTTTGGCAGCCACATTAGGGCCCTTAAGTTGTCACTAGAGTATCCCTTAATGCACCACAGAAGTAAATCATTAAAAGGTATCCGGGAGTCTTGAAAGGGTTAAGGCTCATAAGACAATGTTCCTGATTTACTCCCAGACTGGTTTATATACTGTGATAATCTGGCTCAGGCTCCAATGTGTTCATGAGAGTCATTTGCATTCTCTATTGTTCCCAGGTGCTGGAGCTGCTCTCCACATCCCATATGCTGGGCAACATGGAGACCATGTCTGAGGCTTTAGCCCAGCCTCCTGGAGTAAACGTGCCTGACAGGCACAGTCAGATAGCTACATCAGCTGAGTGCATTACTCTCACTTTTCAATTATGTGACCTAATTCTGCTCTTCATGAATGAAAGAGAACAGTATTCTTTTTATAATTCATAAAATGATAAAGCTTTAAATAAATTGTACTTGCCATTCATGAAAAAAAAATCCAAATATTTGCTTTAATAGTGAATTGAAACCAAGTATTTTTAACCAGGGCCAGTATATTTAAATAATTTCCTGAAGAAAAACAAACCAGAAGAGGATAAAGTGTTGAAAATGTATTTCTTTCCATCCTTAATTTGCCTAGTAAAATAACAAAGCACAAAAAAATAATTCTAGCTAGCTTCAGAATTTGTATTTATTTTTTCCATCATGAGAGCAATTTGAGATACAGAGTGTACTTCTGTTTGTCAAACAGATAAGTGTAAGCTGACAATATTTTTATATAATACTGATATTAGGATAACTGTGAAAAGAAACAGTATAACTATGGTAAATTACTTGACAATGGCAAGAAAACGGCTCTGAGTGCCAGAGGAGACATACAGATAAACAGCTGAAGGTTTTGAGATAAACTTCAGAGTGATGCTTATTCACACAAATGATTAACTGAAGGGTATTTTATTGGCCTAAGCAATAAGATAGAAATGATGATAGGCTAAACTACTTGGAATGTCAAAAGGTGTTCTCTCTTTTTCTTTTTTACCTAAATTTTTTTCCTCTTTTTAAATTGAAGTATCATTGACACAAAATGTTTCATTAGTTTCAGGTATACAAAATAGTGATTTGACAAGTCTATATGTTATGCTTTGTTCACCCCAAGTGTGGCTACTGTCATCATACCACACTATTTCAATAAGGTGTCCTCTCTTTTTTTAATGGCAAGGGATATAACAGTAGGGCAGACTTAGAAGGAAGATGTGAGATTGGAAAAAGCCTTAACCACAGAGGTCCAAGTCAGACGATGAGGGAAATAATTTTCAAACTGAGATTCTATTTCTTTTCCCAAATGAGTCAACAGACACCAATGAAATATACTATTATTATTTTTTAAATGTTTATTTTTGAGAGAGAGATCGTGTGCACACAAGCGGGGCAGGGGCAGTGAAAGAGGGGGACGGAAGATCCCAAGTGGGCTCTGGGCTTGAAATCACGAACCTTGAGATCATGACCGGAACTCAAGGTGGATGCGCAAACGACTGAGCCCCTCAGGCTTCCTGGAATGTATTATTTTTAAGAACAAAGTGGGGCACAGTAACCACTTATTAAACTAATGATGTTTCTTTCCCTACTTTCACCCTGGCCTAAGAAGATGTCCAACTTTTTCATAGCTCCGTAGTGCTGAAAAAGTTCAGCCATCACCAGGGTGAGTCACTTGATTTTACAGATGAGACAAATGAAGCCATGGGGCTAATAAATGGCAAGAAGATTAGTGTTCTGATTCCCAACTCCGAACACAGTGTGTTCAGAACTCCCACCACCTTTTTGCCTCAAGACAGGATTAGAAGAATACCAAGTAATACCCATTACTTGGCATTGATTTACTGCTCAGCTGACAATTCTTTCTATATCTCAAGAAACTACACACAAAAGTATCTCACACTGCTTGGTATTTTATTTAATTGCCAAAATAATTATCTCAGGCCAATGTACTCACTTATCACTTCAGATACTCCAAACTATTATCCATATAAGAAAATTTCACTCTAATTGCCATATATCCATGGAGTTTGTGGGACCTCATTTATGATTACGTAAGTGTGTATAATCCAATCTGTGTATTCAATCTCAAAGTAACTTTAAATTGCTTACGTGTTCACATCTTTAGACACTCAGAGATCTCTAGGGATTTATTTTCAGATGAACATTTGCATTTGAAATGCTTTCTGTTGGAGAATGTAAGATGCAGGTCGGTTACCAGAAAATCAGAAGTGTTTACAACAGAGCCTGGCAAGAGGTGATATAGGGACCGAGGCATAGCTACTGGCAGAGGGTTGCTCCATATTATCTTTAAAATATTGCATTTTAAAAAGCAGTTTCATGTTGTTCCAATACTAATTGGAGGTGGCAATGAAATACAATAGATCCTGTACATTAGTGGCAAAACTGACAAAATTTGAAGATGAACTATGGATTAGACAACAGTACTGTATCAGTTCTAAATTCTTAACATGATAGTTTTTTCTGGTTATGGAAGAAACTATTATTATGCTTTGGAAATACTAAATTATATAAAAGTAAAGGGGCGTGATGTATACAACTTACTGTGAATTGTTCAAGGGAACTATAAATGTAAATAAATGTGTGTATGTTATGCCTATTATATATAATGTATAAATGGGTGCATATATTTTATATACTCATACACATGAATGTATAGGGGTATATATACAATCTGGTAAATGGTTATCAGAGTTCTTGCAACTATTTCTGCAACTTTTCTCTAAGACTGCAATTATAATAAAAAGTGTGAAAAGCAGTTTCATGAAACCATTTTATTTTCACCTCAAATAATACTTTTGCGGGAATTCCTTATTTGTTAGTCCTGTTCTGTTTTCCATATTTGTTGACACGTTACCTACAATTGCCTGCTAACGTACTTTTAAACCCAGCTGCAAAATGTGCTATAAGTAATGTCAGTGGTACAATAAAAAAGATCAAAAGTGGGTAGTAGCATGGAAATACATTTTTCAACTTGCAAATGGAAGTGGGAAGGCAGAGACTGCAGACTTTTTAAACAGACATGAGTGTACAATCTTTTTCATCATGTAAAAATTCTTGATATTTTCTCCAACATATAACCAAAAAGTGACCTGCGGGCATTTGCTGTCAAAAAGATATCGGTGTTACAATGTGTATAGCAACGTAGACAGATAGCAACAAAAACGTGTGAAGGTGCTTAAATGCACTATCTGAAAGTGAGGCTGGTTTGGGGCTGGATTTTAATATACTTACCCCAGTTATCTTCACTTTTACAGTAACGGTGATGGCAACTGACAGTGTAATTATCTTTCAAGGACTGAACTGGTCTAAGAAATATTCTTCTAGCGTGTCACACACTGTTGATATTAAACTGGCTACATGAGAAACCATCTGGAAAAAATCTGGGCATAAGGAAGTTTAGGAGATCTAATCCAAGCTAGGTTTTGGCTGATTTACTTCAGTTCACTCAAATCTCATTTAATAACGTGAAATAACACATACGGAAAAAGGAAAAAAAAATGCTATCCTTTGTTCCAGGATTGATTAAATGGAATCACATGCAAGGAAAACAGTTAAAGGATCCCCTCGTCCGCACCCCTGCTTTTCATTGATCATTTCATTTCCCTGCTAGTAAGACAAACAATGTGCTATATCCATGTCTTTCAAACTACGTTTTTAAAAGGTTTTTATAGGCATGTATTTCCTGCAAAGCACCAGAAGTATGCAATAAAATATATTATTTTATTTCTTTGATCAATCCCTACCACACTCTGTTAACTCGTTTATACTGCTAAGAAAATGCATTTTTCTTTTAAACTTAAAAAAAAAGATTTTCACAGCTGTCTACTTAAGTGAAATACACAGTTTTTTAAATAGTTTTAATGCCAATAGTTTATAGTCTTCCTTTTAAGATGGTTTGCTACATATTCTTTTTATGTCTAATGTTTACTAGCCTGACACAAAATCTGAATGTAAGCATAAAGAGCAGATTGACTTTCAGAAAAAAAAAGTATTTCTGAGGCCATGTTGGGGCAAACGACACAGACAGCACGATCCTACTGGACTGGGTGTGAGCAGCCTGGGCAAGATGTAAGTAAGGCGCAGAGAAAAGGAGGCATCTTTGAGCTCCCAAGGTGAGAAGTCTTGGATGGCAATGAGAGGAGAATTGCATGGTGAGCTAGACCAAAATCTCTCAGCCTTCTCCATCTTCACTGATTGGCATGGATACCAAGGCACAAAAAGTATGTATTTCTAGTTCTCATTGTTACCAACCAGTCCCTAAGTGATACTGTCTATAACGGTTTCAACACTCCATCCTCCCCTAGGAATCAGCATTTGTGGACAGATGCATGCACACATGTATGTGTGGCATGTCCTCCTTGCTCACCAGTCATAGTGGTGGCAATAAAGGTAAGCTGCTGATTCTCTTTTCTGATTTCTTGCACTCGCCATGATACTGCATTCTGGTCAAACTATGTATATTTCTATCCAAATATAACATACATTATGGTATATTCTTAGTCTCTCTCTGTCCCCAGCTCTCACTAGCTGCATCCCAATGCATCTCCTTCCTATTCAATACCCTTTACCCAAATTAGGCTGACTCATCGTATTTTATTCGACACAACTCAAAGATCTTATTTTGATCTCCACCATGGAGATAATTTCCGTCAGAGAACATATAGATAAAATGCCGACTTGACATCAGCCTTGCTCTAGAGCTATTTTTTTTTAAGCACTGCTTCATTAAGGTCTACCTTAAATAACATCTCAATGATTAAAGATCTCAGAAAACCTGCTATTGCTTAAAACATTTAGAAAGAAATAAATCACCTTTTGTCCAGAAAGTATGACAATAAACTCTAATAAGCCTATGATACATACATACACACACACACACACACACACACACACACACACACAATCTCTTCCAGTACTGATTCCCTTTTTGTCATGCATCTATAATATCACAGAAAGGGATATTTTAGAATTTCTTTGCTTGGATCTAGTAAAAAAATATTAGGAGACCCAGAAAGTTAAATTCTCATAATCACAGCTGCTGGCAAGAAATATGGTAGAAAGTGGGACTTTTCATACTAATTAACTCTGTATTTACACATGGGTTTCATTTTCCACATCACATGCTTATATGAAGGCCCCACATCATAAAGGGGCCCGAATCCCATCAGAGATGAAGACAGCTCTCAAAGCTTTATGCAGTCACTTCAATATGGATATAACTAGAAATATACCAAAAACTAGGGATGGGGAGAGGGTGGACGTGGGGCAGTGACAGAGCAGACAGTGACAGTGGATAGTATATGCAGTGATACAGCAGATAGTAACAGTGGAAATGATTATGAAAACATGATGGTTACATTTTAAATTCTGTATAAGAACAAGCTGTCTGTCTATACTAAAATTTGTTTTCTATATTCAAAGCTTCACTATGACTATCTCATTTCCAATGGGAAGAGATGGGTTTGTTCCTTCCAGGAATAAGTCAGGCCTGATTTTTATGCTGATTCGGCATAATCTTGACACACACAAAGCAGCAAAGACTTTTCTGCCAGGAAAAAGTACACGTGTAATTGTTGGGAGCTAGTAAATAGTCTCTTGTTCAACATGGGGTGTCAAGCAGAGATGTTGCAGTGGCTCAGATAAAACAGCAGTATTCTCAGTTCTTACTTTAATTCCCTTGGCATCCCCTGGAGTTCATATGGCTACCGAAGAAAAAAAAAAACACCAGCTTTTCACCGCAGTACCGCTTGTCTAATGATAATTATTGATAAATAACTTAGCATAAAATAATAAAAACCAAAGGCACTATCTAAAAATTCTACCCAAACTTTCTTGCTCCTTCTAATGCATCTCATTGATTTCTCATATTCATTGATTTCTTGATTCATTTATTTAAGACCTTTGTTTGATTTTCACAAAGGATAAGAGGCAATACCCTACTTGGGGAAGAAGAGGCCCAGAAGGTACTGACATAAGGTAACATGGACAGAATAGTATTTATTTTAATGTAGTGGTACCAGCCAACATAGAGAATTTCTCACAAGGTCTAAGCCTGTAACTACTTCACCTCGACAGACTCAGCCCAAAATGTGAAACTTAAGTATTAAGTAGGCACAATTAACAACCTCATTACAACTTGCCAACAGAATTTCAAAAGCTGAACAAATGTACCAATGCTGGAGAAAAGATTTTTCCTTATCTTTCTGGTTCACTCTTCACATGTTGTTGGAAAATGGCAAAGCTGATTGCATAATCCATGCTTATTCCAATCAAATGCATAATGAGAGTAAGCCTGATTTACCAACTCTTTTAAAAATAAGGATATGCAGATGAAGAAGGTGAAGGTGCTATAAATGGACCTTGAAGAGAATCATAGCATTGACTTGTCCTTAGAACACTCACTGCTTCCATGTTGGGGGGTACCAACCTCTGGTGTTCCCTAACTACACTGAAAGTATCATAGCATTCACTATGCCATATCCTCTTAGGATCCTTAAAGTTTCTTCCTTTTTTGGCAGATTATTGATTCCTTTGAAATTTTTTAGGTATATTTATTTATTTTGAGAGACGGGGAGAGAGAGGAGAGAGCATGAGCAGGGGAGGGCAGAGAGAGAATCCTAAGCAGGCTCAATCTCACAAACTGTGAGACCATGACCTGAGCCCAGATCAAGAGTCCAATACTTAACCAACTGAGCCACCCGGGCCCCCTCGCCAGATAATTTAAGTGGAGATAATTTGTGGCCTTTTAGATCTAGCCATCTTGGAAAAAGTTGGCTTTTGTCATCTAGTTTATTCCTTGTTCTCTGTGCAACCTACTCCCCTTCCATTTTAAACATAAGCCAGATTCAATTAAAGCAAAATTACTTGTCAAAGAATGAAGAGAAATTATTGACACATCCAGAAAGATCATTCCATCTTGACTAATCAGGTCATTTTTTTAACGACAAAAAGAAGAGCATTTAACACTGGCATTATATATTTTTTCCTTTTGATTAATTGTCGTCATTATCTTATACTGATATCTGAAAGATGAATGAATTTACTAATCCATTCTTATTTAATATACTAAAATCTTATAAAATAGTTTTTATTTTCCTTATGTTATAGATGAAGGACCTAAGGATCTGAGAGATTAAGAAACTCGCCTAAATGAATTCAGGTAGTTAACCAGAAGAGCCCAGAGTCAAACTTGGGCCTCCTAATTTTACTCCAACACACAATCTCACATTCAGAGTTATTCAATCAGCCACAAAGTGGGAGAATAGGCATAAATGGTGAGATAAATTGGCTGTCTTTTTAAACTGGTCCCAGTTTAAACTGTTCCTTCCGCTGCCAATCATTTCTTCAGCGAAAAGTCATGGAATTTGAGGCAGAAAATGACTTGCAATATGCCTGTGGTGTCTTTAATTTTGATAAGTTAAAGGTATTGGAGTTTGAGTATGACAAACTATCATATCCCTCCAACTTCTAAGCTATGAATCAATTGAAAAATATATACAAGGGTCAGATGGATTAGAGCATTAACCTTCCTATTGAGAAGACTGAACTAGAAGATGAAGCTTTAACACAAAGCTAAAGTCTTTCTACCCATTGACTTGTGTTTTACCTTGAAAACCACAGGTGCTGAGAACTGGGTTTGCAATACAGACACTTAAGCCGAGAACTTCAGAGAAAATTTGATCTGCCTCACCCTTTATTAACCACTGTATGCCCAAGAGGATGGACTACATATGAGCAGTGACCCCTCAGCACATTAATTTCACTCAACAAAGAAACAAGGACTTTTGGATGTCAGCCTCTTGCCGTTAAACAAATTATTTTTCCTCCAAGGAGAGAAAACAGAGAATGCCTGAGAGCCTTTAGCATTTGTCCCTAATTTTCACAAGAGCTTGCAGAAGTTCTCACTTCATGGGGTGGCAAGAATTTGGGAAATGGGTGAAGAGATAGAGCAGAGAGTTTCTCCACAAATAAAAATCTACTTTAAATGAGATTGTTGTTTTCAGCATCTTAACTAAAACATAATATCAAATCTAATTTTACTCAATTAACAGCCATAGGAAATATAGTCAATGATACGCAATAGTGTTGTATGGTGACAGAGGATAGCTACACTTATAGTGACCATAGCATAATCTATACAGTTGTTGAATCACTATACTGTATGCCTGAAACTAATGTAACATTGTGTCAACTATACTTCAATTAAAAAATAAAATAACATTTGGGGCTCCTGGGAGGCTAAGTCCATTAAGCATCCAACTCTTGATTTTGGCTCAGGCCATGATGTCACAGTCGTGGGTTCAAGTGCCGCATCCGGCTCTGCACTGACAATGTGGAGTCTGCTTGGGATCCTCTCACTACCTCTCTCTCTGCCCCTTCCCCACTCATGTGCATGCATGTGTGTGTGCTGTGTCTCAAATTAAATAAACATTAAAAAAAATAGCATTTGTTTGATGCAGTTAGTGATGTTAACCAAGAGCAAGATTTAATTGGAACTGTTATTTATTTAATCATTTTATTCATACTGCAATGAAGTAGCTCTGAGCTCATACCCTCATCTGCATGTGACAGAGTCAGGCTGAGAATTATATCAAAAGATAAATATGTTCCTAGTATCATAACCTACTGAATGGTTTGGCTAAAGTATCTGAAATTATTGTAGTATTTACAATATTTCAACAAAATCTTGATTTTTGATAGTCACTTGAATCAGTCCTTCCTTCATAAGAATATATATATATGTGTATATATATACACATATATATACATATATATACATAATATATATGTATATATATGTATATATATATGTGTATACATATATATACATAATATATATATGTATATATATGTGTATATATATACACATATATATGTATATTATATATATACACACATATATATTACATACATACTATCTATCTATATCTATATCATCTATATCTATCAAAGGAATAATGTTATAAGATCTTTAGTAACATTATTTGTGCAGAAAAAATTTTAAGACCAGAGTTGGAATCACTGGACTGCCTGAAGTTTGCTTTCCTAACCGAAACTTCTTGAGGTCAGCCAATAGGT
Organism: Lynx rufus; assembly: GCF_022079265.1. Lineage (NCBI taxonomy): Eukaryota > Metazoa > Chordata > Mammalia > Carnivora > Felidae > Lynx > Lynx rufus. The sequence goes on along the minus strand of NW_025814896.1, from coordinate 41,128,877 downwards.
AAAAAGGGATATGTGGCTAAGGAACATATTTCTTATGTTCTGTCCAGATTTTGGGGTGAAACCCCAAAAGATTAGGAGAAAGAAAAGAAATAGCACACTAAACTGAAAGTACCATGTTTCAATGATGCCGAAAGAACTCTCTTCACTAAGATGTGGGTGAGGGGAACTCCAGCATCTTTGAAAAGAGTTTTAGTGACTGTTCACTGTCAGCCAGGGAAGAACAAAGTAGAAACAAATACCTCATGACTTCTGGGCAGAAGGGAAGATGCTGAGGTGGCATGGCCCATATATGGGTAGTTAGGCAGTTGAGGCAGAGTGGCATGGAGAGCCCAGTGGACAAAGGTCAGCAGGTAATCAGCAGGCAAATGACTCCCTGGGATCTTTGGTGGTGGTGAAGTGGCCATAAGCTCTTTCGAACCAAAATACATGGGCAGTCTATCACAGTCTTACTTTGTCAGGATCTAAGGTAACCTTGAGTATATTACTTGATTTGTGATTCTTCTCATCTTTTTATATCTTAATTATGTTCCCCACATAGAATTCAGTAGAGTGTGCATGAGATATTTAAATGAAACCTAGCATAGTGCCTAGCATACAGTAGGCAGGCAGACATTAAACGATTACTGTATGAGTCCATCCCAACCAGAAGTGTTTTCTCAATGATTAATTGTGTGAGGAAGGCGATGAGGGCTCCTACACAGTATGGCTGGGGATGGATAAAAAGTAAATGTCCTAGGCTGTCCTACGATAGTAATCTGCTAGAGCTCAGTAAGACAAAATCCAAACAAATAGCTCAGAGACCAGGGAATGCTCTAATAACAGCTGCACCAAATTAAGGCCAATTCCCTCTTCCATGTTCTCTGTGTTCATCATGAGCTTGGAAAGATAAAATCTGTGACCACTTCAGAGTGCTTTCTATAGTAAACATGTTTAACCACAACTGGGACTAAATTTCCTATTGGCCCTTTTGCTTAGGTCGTAGAATGCCTGACTTGGCTGCTGGGGTCTCAGGCAACCATAGATTTTTAAAGTTCTGGTTTGGAGATGACCCAACAGCCAATGGCAAGTTTCTGAAGTCTGTGTGGCAGGGAAAACCTAAAGATGAAGTTTAGATTGTATTGCTTTTCTTTTGGTTTTTGTATTTGCTGTTTGTTCTTGTTTTTAAAATGAAATGGAATGCCTTATTTTTTTACCCTTCTCTGTGTTTCTGAAGAATAGGTATTTTTCTCCATGTCATATCTCATTAATAGAATCAAAAGCTCTGACTCTACTACTTTATCAGAAATATTAGAGACAGCAGTGGGTGTCCTAAATTGCATCCTGTACTTTAGCATTGGGCTAAATATTTCTGAACAGAGTTGTATCTAAGAAAAAGAGAGTTCATTCACCTAAGGGGTTTCAAGATCTGTGATTTTTGAATGAAGTGATGCAGAGAAGTAAATTATGTCATATTTTTTTTCTCTAACAGTGAACTTACAGTCAATGAATCAGCACCTACTATTTTCATGTGAATTTTATGTTGCTGCAATTTCCTCTTTACTTATGATTTTATGACTGATTAATCTGTGCCTGTATGACTGAGATATGAGACTTAGATAGGTAAAATTGAAATCCGTGGAAAAAATTCCAAACAGTAAATAAAATTGGAAACTCTATCGGAGGGCAAAAGTTCTTCCCTTTTTCCTGACACGTATCAATCTCACAGTGTGGTCTGGTTTCAAGTTCACCAGCTGAAGCAAATCACTAACAATCAAGAGAGAACAGTCAGAGCAGAAAAAGGTCCATTGACCAAAAATGAACCCTACAACGTATTCACTTTATACCAACATTTGTTCTTAATAAGAAAATTGTAATCACATGAAAAACAACAACAGGGACAGTGATTCTTTTTGGTTATACCTCCCAAATGCTTTTCTTATGTTCTAAAAGATGAATAGTGAGCATGGAGTTGGCCATGGGAGCTATACTGTAATATGCAAGAACTACAGTTCAAGAAGGCCTCTTCCAATATTTTTACCATCGAAGAACCCTGGTTTTTCAATCTATAGATAGATCTTCAATCTATAAATAGTGCATACCATCTAGCCAAAAATATTTTTAGAAAGCAGTAGACCACTGGTCACCAATAACTGGGTATGATGAGTACACAGAACTTATTTTATCTCTGAGTAAACTGCTTTAGTTCAAGCAATGGTTTCAGGGGAAAAAAATAAGCCAGATGTCCTAGTATAAATCAAGAGATCCATGATTCTTTAAGTAAACACAGTGCCCCAAATCCATCATTTATATTGGAGTAACCAGCATCCTGGAAACACGTATCAAAAGTGACCGAGCCTCTAGCACAACCCTGTACTCTGAGAAGCCAGAAGGTTTAATCCCCAAATAGATTAAACTAGACAGATGGGTAAAACTGTTTACGATGTTCCCAGAATGGCTGTTTTTGTGATATGCCTCAAAGAGGACACAGATGCATATGACCCATTTTAATTTTCCTTCTCTAAGCCTCTCTGCTTCACTGAGCCAAGCACAGTTCAGAAGCAGGTTTAAATAAGGCAGGAATGCGTGAGTTCCAGAGAGCCCCCTTTATGACCTGAGAGAGATAAAGATCGGGGCAATGAATCCTGAATAAACTACCTTCAAACCAAATAAACATGTTCTTCATTTGAAGATTATGCCAAGCTATAAATGTCATACACTTTCAATTGCAGTTAATTTACAGTTATTTCTGATGTCAAATTTTCTTGATAAGTGGGATAAGCTCACAGCATAAATTTTAAAATTCGTTGTCCCAACTGTCATCTTCCTACCTGTTCCTCTAGACTTTCAGTGATCTGTTTTGGGCTAGCAAAGGGCAGAACCAATCCATCACTCCCCATGATCAACAGTTACAGTATGTGTCTTTTTAATTTTCCTGGAAAAATGCTAGATCATTCTGGAAGTATGCCTTTAAAAGCGGATTAAACTGTATTGGTAAAATCATAAACTAGTTGCAGGAAGAAACTCAGATGAAAACATCTGGTTCAAATGGACAATTTTCAAATCTCATTTATGCCCCTCCACCTCCCTATTCCAAAAGAGGAACAAGAGTGGATGAAATTAGGGCTGATTTGGGAATAGATATTGGAGGATAGGAGAGTGTCTCTATAATAGTGCTGCAGCTGGCATAGGGGGTTTCGAAAGCCTCTTGTTTTGTGAGTTTCCACCCTCTACCATCTCTCACTGCTGTGCTACCCGCCCCCTGGAGCCCCCTCACACCCTCCCTCCTTCCCCCATTGATACAGTCATACCCCTTTACACTCCCTGTCTTTAGAGCTTTGCTATAACCTAACCATATAAAATCACAAATAACTCAAATTCCACCAGCACAAACATAGCTTCTGCATTTTAGTGGCAATGCTACAAGAAGCAAGGTTTCTCTGCCTTGAAGATTTGTATAGTTTGAAATGAATAAAAGATAAGCGCGGGCATGAGGTTTGCGAGATTAGTATGCATGTGGCTGTTTATTCCCTCCAAGGCTAAACAGCTAAAGTCATTTCCTTCCAAACAAAGGTCTTTTAGGACATTTTTACTCAGCGTTCAGAATTTAAACTCGTGCCTTCTTTAAATGGCCCAGCTTGGTACTTCAGCTCCATTTAACCTTTTTACCCTCCCTCACATTTCCAAAAGAAGCAATTTCAAAATAATAAACTGTACCTAAAGGGCTATAATCAATTTCATTAAGCCATTCCTACAAATAACTATTGTGAACATCAAGTTTCATTTAAGAAAATGAATATTATATAGTTTTTATTTTTATTTTTTTTGCCAGATGGGACTACCATGATTTATAGGTTTTAGTGTTAAAAATAAGATACTTATTTGATAAAAAGTTAACATATTATATTAAATTTTTACCTAAATACATTTAGATTTACAAGGCTATAAATTATCTAGCTACATTTAAGTGACATATTTTGGATTTGTCTTTTTTCATAAATAAATAATCCTTAAAAGCATCGATGGGCAGAGGGAAATGTAATACAGAACAACCTCGGCAAAACTTCCTTTCTTCTTTCTGCACCATTCTCGAGTGAATGCCTTTTTCTCCACCTTCACCCTTAAAGTCACTGCTGCTTCTGCAGTCCCAGATTTGGAGGGTCATGCTGAACAGAACTCTGGGCATCATCTGCGCTGTCCCCTGCTACTCCACTTTTCATATGCAACAAGTGCCAAGCCTCATCCATTCTGCCTCCTACATCTCTTTCCAGCCCAGCCATGTCTCCACAGCCCCACTACCACTACTGGATTTGGGACCACTAGCACCCCTCATGTGGACTACAGCACAGCTCTCTAACTGATCTGCCTGATCCCTGCTTGACTGGCTCTGATTCATTCTTCATCATGCTCGCAGAATGGAAATTTTTGTAAAACTGCTAACTTGGTTCTGTCCTGCTAATGCTTAAAACTTCCGTTTTACTCTTGGGATAAAGTCCCCCTTCCTCAACACAGCATTCAAGGCCTTACAAGTCCTGACCCTTGTCCGTCTCTCTACCTCTCTTTTATTTGGTTTATTTTGGTCAGACTGATCACTTCTCCAGTTCCTGAATATAACTCATACTTGAATATACCTCTGTTCACTCAAGAAATAGTTCTGAAATTCCCATTGTGTTCTAGGTTTTATGCTAGAGGTTGAGAAGTCGGGGAGCAGGGGTACAAAGACAGTCTTCCTGACCCCATTCGTTATGGTAATGAGACTTCCTCTATCATAGCATATCTCAAATTTGCATTATAATTTACTGTTTATTTGTCATATCACCACTAAGTCTAAACTTTATAATGGAGAAGAGTGGGCTATGTTTATTTTGTTCACTTGTGTGTTTTTAATAAATTTTTTTTCAACGTTTTTTATTTATTTTTGGGACAGAGAGAGACAGAGCATGAACGGGGGAGGGGCAGAGAGAGAGGGAGACACAGAATCGGAAACAGGCTCCAGGCTCCGAGCCATCAGCCCAGAGCCTGACGCGGGGCTCGAACTCACGGACCGCGAGATCGTGACCTGGCTGAAGTCGGACGCTTAACCGACTGCGCCACCCAGGCGCCCCTCACTTGTGTGTTTTTAGCAGAAAGCATGGCACACAGCAATTCCAGAGATTTTTTTAAAATAAATTAATCCTTTTATATATACCACAAATTCACCAGTTGCCTGTTAAAAGGAGGTATTATGGTCAGATAAAAAAAAAAAGGATAATTTATTATGCACTTTCTCAAAGTAGAGTCAATTTCCAATAAATGTGATGGTACTTTTTCTGGAACTTTTTGAATCTTTGAAACACTTTCCCCAAAAGCAGACCCTGAGACAGAATTTGGGTGCAGTCAGTTTCTTTGAGAAGTGATCCTAGGAAGTACAAGGGAGGTAGTGGGAAATGAGGTGGAGAATGGAAAAATCCAATAAAAGAGTATTAATGCATAGGTTATAAATGTGGACAACTGGGACTCAGATTCCTTCTGAGGGTGCACTCAGGACACTCCTAGAACTGTCTCAGTGAGGAGATACGATGCTTATTCACCAACTCCTTTCCCTTACTGATACCCTGGATGCCTCTAGAGGGACTGAATTATTATTATTTCCAGGCTACCCTTACTGAAACTGAGAAAAACTCTTATGCCACTAGAAAAGTCTCTGGAAAAGGAAGCAGGGAGAGGTGTTTAAGATGAGAAGCTGTGTACATAATAGGGGCATTGTCCAGTGGGGCTATAGGTAGCCTCAAGTCAGGGCAAGGGCAAACAGATAACCTAGCATCAGCATCTCCTGTGGCATACTTTTACACAGTGCATTTTAAAAAAATCCCTAAAATCTGGAGTGCCTCCCGTTTTTACTTATTAATAGCATATCAGAGTATCACTAATAATGAGAGATTTCCAAGACATCAGAACTGGCTGAAGACCAGATCCATGGTTAGATGACCACTGGGTAGGAAAAAAATCTAACATTTCAGAGTGATCTTTAAAGCTAAGGAAAGATTGTGATCAGCTACACAAGCTTACAAGCTGTCAACAAAACAACCTGAGGATCATGCCAAAGGTCCAGATGCTGCTTCTGGCAAGGGATTCCTTTAACGGTCTTCCAAGAAAGAGAAGAACTTCTAGTAAAAACATGGTGGGAGGAAAACACATGTTCTCCACTCCATACACTTACCAAATCTTCCCTAGGTCTCATTAATTAATAAAGCACACTTTTTTTTCTTTAAGAAAATAAGTCATAGATTTCCTGGAAGAAAAAAATCTGTATATGCATATAAACAAACTGAGGAAAATTTTTCTCCTTTTATGAAAGTAAAAAATGCTTATATAGTCACCATGAATAAAAAGGAAAAATAATGTGGTCTCACAGCAAGGAAATATTCTTATACATGAAACAGTGCAATATGAATGGAGGTTTAAGGTATTTGTCTATGAAACTCAACACTAAGAACACCAAAATACACAAGACATGAGGTTTTTAGTACGTTTTTCCTGTCCTTTCTCAAAGTTCATGACAGTGAGGGTGAAATAATAATGGTGATAAATAAAAGCCCACAGGAACAAGGAGATTGAGAAGTGAGGTGACAAAAGACAAGAAACACCAACATTTTTTTTTCAACATATGGGATGGGAGGTAACAGAGTCAGGGAGAAAAATTAAAATGTAAGAACCTGCAGGGGCACCAGGGTGGCTCAGTTGAGTGTCCCACTTCAGCTCAGATCATGATCTTAAGGTTCCTGAGTCTGGACCCCATGTCAGGCCCAGTTTCAGATTCTGTGTCTCCATCTCTCTCTCCCCCTCCCCCGCTTGTGCTGTCTGTCTCTCTCAAAAATAAATAAACATTAAAAATTAAAAAAAAAATACAAGAACCTGAAAAGAAGGTAACTAGTAAGAAGCCAGTGACAGTAGCCAGAGAACTCTGGAGAAGATTCAGAACTGGAGACACCTGGTACCTGTGAACTAAGGGACAAAGCTTGAGGCTGAAAACAGGAGAACTGGTGAAGGTCTATAAAGAGCAGCTGAAACTGCCTTCATCAATGCTCCACATTGCCTGATCCCCCTCCCTTTCTTTGAATCTGCCCCAGCAGGTTCACAGGAGATATTTATCTCTGATAGCACATAAGAAGTCACCATTTTGCAATCACCAATATAATAATTGATTCAGGTAAGACTCATCAGTATAAAAATTTTTCATAGGATGAAGAAACAATATTTACACAGCCTCAAAGTGCCACTTCTTGAACCACTAAGAAATTATGAAAAGAAAAATATACAATGAAAAACAATGAAGGACGTCACCTTTACATTACAAATAATGAGACTAATGGATGACAAACACCCCCTGATGTGATGTACTGGAAAGGAATAATATCGTATCTAAATATTCTTACCCAAAATATATAACCTGAATTTAATCATGCAGAATTAATAAGATAAATTCCAGTTGTGGAACATTCTAAAAATAGTGGGCCTTGACACTTTAAAAAAATGTCAATTTTACTGAACACATGAATAGATGGAGAAATCTTTCTAGGTTATAGGAGGATAAAGAGATCTGACAACTAAATGGAATTCCCTGGATACTATATTAAAAACAAAACCAGAAAACATCATCGGACAACTGGAGAAATCTGTGTATGGACTGTACAATGGGTATATTATTGTACTAGTGCCAAGTTTCTTGAGTGTGATGATATAGATAAAAAAAAGTAATTTTTCTTAGAAGATATATACTGAAGTATTTGTGAATGAAGTGTCAATGTCTCCAACTTAACGTTTACTACTCAGAAAGTTCCGCAAAAAAAATTGATATGCAAGTATGTGACAAGTGCACAGACAATGCCTAGTTTGAGTTAGCATATTCCCTGATGGTGAAAAGATCATTCAACACACACTAACTGGATGACTTAGCAAGACTCAAAGGGAACTCACTTGAGTTATATGACATGATCATTGAAACTGGGACAGATATGAGAAAAGTGAACTCCTTCCAAGAGGAACTGGAGAATTGTGATAGCAATGCCAATGCTCTCTATTGCCTGCTGGAGATGAGACTTTGGGGTGAAAATAAAACTTCAGTCTATATTGTATTGCATTACCCAAACACTTAGAAAATACCTAGTGAGGTATATGGAGAATATATATGTGGTGTACCACCCAGCTTGTAAATGAGAATCTAAAATAGGGGTAATAAATTGAAGTGGATGACCTAAAAATCTTTTCTTTCCTATTGTATTTCAAACTCACCCAACTAAGCTCTTCTCCGTATATTTGTGTAAATCAGATAATCCCATGGGGGAAAAGATACTGACAGACAGCCATTCTAGATCTGTTTCTGTCTCAATCTCTATCTAGTACCAAAGTTTACAAAACAAATATAAAGTGGAAAGGTGGAGGGGCGCCTGGGTGGCTCAGTCGGTTGAGCATCCAACTTCCGCTCAAGTCATGATCTAGCAGTTTGTGAGTTCGAGCCACGCATCCGGCTCCGTGCAGACAGCTCAGAGCCTGGACCCTGCTTCACATCCTGTGTCTCCTTCTCTCTCTGCCCCTTCCCCACTCATGCTCTGTCTCTTTCTCTCTCTCTCTCTCTCTCTTAAAAATGAATAAATGTTTAAAAAATTAAAAAAAATAAAAATAAAGTGGAAAGGTGGAAAGTAAAAAACAAAAAGTAATTAGCCCATTTATAAAAAAATGAAATTATCAGCATCCCTTTGAAGTCCTCAATAACTTACTTGTCAAATATTACTTTTATTTTAGTTACGATTAATGCAGATCAAATGTATCCAAAACTTAGCAACTGACATAACCATTTTACTATTGCATGTTTTTTTGGTTAAGGGGTTCAGGAAGGGCTTAGCTGGCAGGTTTTTCCTGGGGTTTGTCCCGAGGATAAAGTTAGATATAGCTAGAGTTGGAATCATTTGAAAACTTGACTTTTCTGGATATTCAAGATGGCTCACTCCCATAACTGACAGTTGATGCTGGTTGTTGGCTGGTAGCTCAACTAGATGGGTGGCCAAAATATCTATTGTTCTCAAAGTGTTAGTATTTTTTGTGTGTTAACTGGCTTCCCCCAACCCATGAGAACCGAGTAGAAGATCTGTGGCCTTTACTGATCTTGGCTTGGAAATTTCACATTAATTCTGCTTAATTCTATTAGTAAAAAGCTCATCACTAAGTTTGGCCCCGATTCAAACAAAGTCTTCTCCTCTCAAGGAAGGACTGTTAAAGAATTGGTGATATGTTTTAAAATCACTATGTTTTAATTTTAGAGTTGTAAACATTTTTTTATTAGAGTTCTAAAAAAGATGGCTTTTACTGGATGAATTAAGAGTCTCAAGTTCTACAGACTGCTGAGCTATCCAGGCACTTTACCAGGTGAATTATAACAGATGGATGTTAGATAACTTTCATATAATTAGATAACAAAGTAAAGCTAAGTTCTGAGTCTATCTCCAAATATTAAGAAATATTAAATGACAAAAAATAAATTTAAAAGGGGGAGGGGCGCCTGGGTGGCTCAGTTGGTTAATGGTCCGACTTCAGTTCAGGTCGAGATCTCATGGTTCGTGGGTTTTAGCCCCGCATCAGGCTCTGTGCTGACAGCTCAGAGCCTGGAGCTGGCTTCAGATTCTGTGTCTCCCTCTCTCTCTGCCCCTCCCCTGCTCATGCTCTGTCTCTGTCTCTCAAAAATAAATAAAAATTAAATAAATTAAAAAAAAGAAATATTAAATGAGTAGATAGATGGACAGATAGATGAATAGATGAGTGGAAATTAATGGATTGGTGGATGGGCAGACAGATAAATAAATGGATTGATGTAGATAGATGTCAATAAAAGGAGAACTATTTGGATGAATTCAAAGCACAGTAGGTGGCTAGTCCCAACCCTGACCATTGACTGGGTTGCAAACATCTTTTAGAGGGTGCTTATACTAAAACCACAGTTCATTCAGACACAATTGCTAGATAGGATGAAACCAGGGAAGAGAGCAGGTTCTGAAATGAAGGGTGTTTAATAGGCATGATGAGGAAATGAAGATTTACACAGGAGAAAGTTTACTGGATCAACACAGAAATCCATCTGTCTTGGCCAGCTGCTCAATTCTGCTACAGAGTCAGTAGCACCATGTCAGCTCATGGCAGGAGACAGATCATCCTCTAAATGTGGGAATCAAAAAATTTGGCAGAGGAAAGCAATTAGGTGACATATTCCATTCTACAGACTTGTGATCACATTACATGTGCTCTTTAGTTTGCTCAGGGAAATTACTAGGATACAGAACCAGACTGAAATAAGGTACTAAGGTAATGGGAAGTAAGATTCCACTCACTCAAAAATCTCAAGGCTACAATTGGGCTGGTCTTCCAGTTACAACATATGGCTTAGAGACATGATCCCTCATCAAGAAAATGGAATAGAACTTGTCATCATGGACAGATTGTTAGGGAGAAAATGATGGCGATGGGCATATTATGAGATAAGAACAGCTAGTACCATTACACTTGGAGTGCTCTAAAAGCTGTGGTAGCATTTGTTTTGCTCCCTGGATTTGTTCCATCTGTCTAGTACTGCTGAGAATATTTTACAGTGGAAATTCATGAGATGAGGCAACGTTCACCATGTAGTGACATTTATTAGTCAGATTACCCAGGATGGAGGGAAGAAGGATTGGAGACATTGGTTTGAGGGAACTGGAACCAAAACATGAAGGTCACACTAATGGAATTTAAGGAGACCTTTGGTAGTGGAGACTTTGATATCATTTGAGATGGGGGGAGGGGGGCATTTGTCTTTGGTTTTGACTCAACAACAAGCTGTCAAGATAGCTGACAGGTGAGATAATTATTAGCTCTCTGGCTCACTAATTAAAGGAGATGGAGAGTAATGGGGACATTAATTTTGTTCACTCACCTGAATCTCCTTTGGAAAAGGGAATTCCTTTTGAATCCTAAAAAAGATCAATTCACTGCTTGACATGCACCCAGGTGAGTATGAAAAATATGCCTTCAGGCTGAGTGATATATGAATCAGATGTCAAGCTTCACATGGTAAAATAGTGATATTACCTTTTAATTGCTCTGGGAGGCAGAAAAGTCATCTAAAGCTGAACTGCAGCAACCACTGAAGAAATGGCATCAAAAGGAATCATATTTCAAAACATGAGGGAGCGAAAAGGAAGATCAAATCTCCTCTACCTCACTCACCTTTGCATTGATGTGCTTTGTGTGTCCATTTCAATATTTCTAACGCTTTCTTTTAAGTGAATCTGAATTCTTTATTCTTGGGAGGTTTCCCGCAGGTATTCAGGATAAAACATCTTCGTTGTTAACCCATTCCCAATTTTAGTGTAAATGTGGAGATCCCAGGAAATCAACCTGCCCAGGTTATCATCCAGACTCTAAGGCTTAATAACTGTGGAACTTTGAGGCTCTTTTCTCATTTCTACAATTGAAATATTATGAGAAACTTCATGGGGTCATTGAAAGATTACAGGAGAAAATCCATGGGTAATCACTTAAGCATTGACTGGCACACAGTTAAAGTCCAAGAAGTACTAACTATCATTACATCTATCTTTTTAGTCAAAAAGACTCCTTTCTTTCCATTAGGAATGCTGTTCAGATACAGGTAAAAGATACGTGTGGTCAAAGACTGGATGGGGACAGGGTAAACTGAATGTGTCATATTCTGCCCTCTCCCATGTCATACAGTTCCCTCTTCCGTACAAGACCCATTCGTCTCACAGCCTTCAGGTGGAAGGAATTACTCTGCCATCATCTTGATTTCTGGTGTGCACTTCTAGTTAGATTTTTTTTCTTCAAAACACAGTAAATCCAGGGATTTATTAAATTGAGGGTTAAAAAATGGCAAAGTGCATCTACAAGCCAAGCTGTAAACTCTCTATCCCTTGAGTACAAAGCTTTGTCCCCCGGTCACAAACATATCAGAAAATACAACAAAACAAGATTTATTTCCAATACTATATATGGCCAGAGTGAAAAAAAAATGAAGATTGGGGATTTTAAAGGTGACCCCATGGTTCCAAAGAGACCCGTTTTTCATTCTCCCAGTGTAACAGCCTCGCTCCAAGATTACTGCGTGTGCAGTATCTGTCTTCTGTGGGCTGCTGCCAACAGATGGCTTATTTTGAGTGGAGAGAAATATCATTAAGGAACAAAGAGAAATTAGAACTAAATAGGAAATTAAATATGTTCTTGGGATTACAACTGATGATCAAGGAGTTGCAAACCAGTGATTTGCAGCTTGATATTTTGCCTGCAAGCCAATACCCACTGTTTTAAGGAAACCTTAATATTAAGAAGGCTGTTCTCACATCATGCAATTTATTTGTCTTTCTGTCTTGCCAGAGCCTTTGCCAAACATCATAATTTGCCCAGAACCCTGAATTGCAAGATGAACAAATAATATTCATTTCCTCCACGGAGAAAACATCCTTTGATTGAATTGTCTCCTTCCATCTCAGTCACTGCAATGCGTGCTACATGTCAGAGATGTGAAATGGAGTTGAGCCTACTTGAAAGCAGAGTATAAATTAGCTTCTAAATGAAAACAGTTAGAAGGAAAACATTTTCAAATGACAGCCAAACTCTATCAGCTTCCTAAAGTACTCGAGGCCCCACTAAGAAATGCAGCATGAAAATGAGGGCACATAAGCCCAGAATGTGACCCCACCACTGCTCAGTGGGTTAAGGAATTTCCCTGGAGGACTTAGCAGGGCAGGGCTGGAAGTCAAAGGGTAAAGCAAGATATGCTTCCCCTGGAAACCAGCTCTTGTGGTTGACTATTTAATCTACATATATCTATTATTTTACCTAACAATAATTAAATAAAATAACAAAGGTGTACGATCAATAGCAACCAAATGAAATACAGCTCCATTCTAAGTTACATTAGAAGTGTTTACATACATCCAGAAACAGGTTAAGTAGAAGGGGATGTTTGGACACCCAGAGATTGTCAAACCCTCCAGCACTGTATGGATGTAATCATAACCAAATTCACACTGTGGTTCTTGGACACAAGTCTGACTCTATTCACAGCAAAGGACAATGCCAGGATATCTAATATTGGATGGCTTCTCTGTTGCTTAAAAGAAATTAGTCTTACACTTATGTCCATGGCATAATTCAGAGACCACATTGAAACTTGTAATCAACCCCCACCATTTTAGCCTTTAAATCAGTGAGAACCTATTCAGAACACTTAGAGATAATTCCTGCTACTGGCTTAAGAGTCTATATTCTTGAGATAAAAGGTCAAGTTAATTCTTTAAGCTCAGTCTGTGGCTATATGAGAATAACTGAGACTTTCTGCTGTGCTGCTATTATTGATGGTATAGTCAGGTACTAAAGCAAACTGTATGACTTCAGGGAAACAATATTAGGGCAAATGTCTATTTCTCAGAATCTAGATGCCATGAGGTGACTGGCCTATTGGTTGCAGGTTGCTCTAGAGCTGTGGTAGGCATAATGATGTCCCTACTACTTCCCCCACTCTGTGTCTACCCACTTTTCAACAGGAACTTGCATTTGTGGTAATCTCCCACTGTGGGGAGGGTAACTTCCTCTGCCTTTTAACCCTGTGCTCAGCCACATGACTTGCTTTGGTCAATGAAATACTACCATATATGATGCAAGTAGAGTCCTGCAAAGCATTTGGGTCATTGGATTAGCTCAGTCCTTCACTTTTTCCATTGCCATGCCATCACCATGAGAAGGTGCCCAGGGAGACCACCTATCCCAGAAGGAGGATGAAAGACAGGTGAAACTGAGATAGCTGACCTGACCAAACCTTGCCCACATCAGCCAATAGCCAGCTGGCTCCCAGACACACACAAGCAAGCACAGCTGAGACCAGCAGAGCCACTCAGCCAATCCTATAGATCCATATGCCAAATAAATGCCTACTGTTTTTAGTATTGGCTAAAACAATGAATGGTTTAATCGATTGTTTTTAATTTTTAAAGTTTACTTATTTATTTTTCAGGGGTGGGGCAGGGAGAGGCAGAGAGAGAGAGAGAACCCCAAGAAGGCTCCACAATGTTAGTACAGAGCTGAACGTGGAACATGAACCCATGAACCGTGAGATCATGACCTGAGCTGAAATCAAGAATCAGACACTTAACTGACTGAGACAACAGGAACCCCATGGTTGTTCATTGTTTTAAGCCACTGCTTAAAATTGTGGCAATACAGAACTAAGCAATTCCAAAAAAACAGAGATTTGCCTCATTACATGGATAGAAACCATTTTTAAGTCTCCATTCTCTGTAGTGGGATGTCCTGTTTTTCCACTGTCATGACTTGTAAGTCAAGGAAATGATATTCCTGGCAGCGGAAGTATAAGCCTTCAATATCTGTGGCACTGAAAAGTTGAATGCCTGCCTGCAGCACCATTAAAATAATAGTGGCTAAACTTTATTGAAGGCCTGTACAATGTATGCTGCAAACACATTTTGTAGCATACATAATATCCTTTATATTCACTATAACCTTTGTAAGTGGGGTATTATTACCCATTTCTATTGAACAGATGAGGAAACTGACACTCAGAAAACCTAAGTAACTTGCTTAGGAAGCCACAACTAATATATTTGTTTTAATATATTCAAACCAAAATTTAAGCCCATGTGCCACACTTGCCCCTAATCAGTTGAAAACTCCAAAGGATTTCAGCAGCAAGTGGTTTTATATATGTAGCCCAAGAAAGCTACTGAAAAGGAAAAAAAAATATGGTCGGCTCTTAAGAGTTCAGAATTCTTGGGGCACCTGGGTAGATCAGTCAGTTAGGCCTCCAACTTTGGCTCAGGTCATGATCTCACGGTTCCTGAGTTTGAGCCCCGCGTCAGGCTCTGTGCTGACAGCTCGGAGCTTGGACCCTGCTTCTGTGTCTCCCTCTGTCCCTGCTGCTCCCCCACTCACTCTCTCTTTCTCTCTTTATTTAATGTAAATTAACATTAAATAAAACTTTAAAAAAATTCTAAATCTATGCATGTCCATGTTTATCCTGTTTTGGTGCTGGTCAAGAACATCAATCACAAAGCCCAGTCCCAGAAGGAGCTCCTCAGTACTTCCAGGTCCTCATCCTCTGCCAGCAGGCTCTCCTGAGCCTCTGGGCTCAAAGTCATTTGCTCTGATTTGAAGTGTTGTGCCTCAAAGAAAATGGGCGAGTCCATCACGTGAACTCCAACCACAAGTCCTGGGCCCACAGACAGAGTGTGTATTATCTACCAAAGAATGATTAAGTTCCCAGTCGAGGGAAAGGCAAAGGTCAAGACCTCTGTTTCTTAAGAAATCACTTGGCTATTTGATGAAGCTTACAATAGTAAATAAATACCGTGAGAACCAATGCTGCTGTGGAAATTATATTGAGGAACAGATTTCAGAGAAGTCAAAAGTCAGTCAACTGACTGAAATCGTAGAGTTCTGATAGTAAATTTTAATTCTGTCCTTTCAATCTTTTTTAAGTAATCTGTTACTGAGGTGCCATTGAAGTCTCACCTTCTGTCTAGATTGTATGAGCACCCACATCAGCCCTTCTCTACTCTGAATATTCAAGATTATTATGATATCATCTCCCCCTGGGTCCTACTTTCTTAAATGGTTTCTTAATATGACCATACAAGTGCACAGGGCTCTCAGATCTCTAGTACAATGTCAACTGTGATGACAATTTTGACCATAATATCTACTGTTTAATGACCTTTCTTAGATGGCCTAATCTCTTTACAGTCACTGAGCTCACAATAACCGTAAAATGTAGGTACTATTATAATCTCCATGGTGTAAAGAAGAAGCTGAAGCTTACAGAGGTCATATACCTTGCTCAAGGTCACAGAGTGGCCGAGTGGGATTTGAAGATAGTCAATATGATTCCCAACAATCTTGGTTTTTGACTATCTTGATAGCAGACACCATCTGATTAGGCTTCTTTTGTATAACTCCAAGGTGCCTGCCACACGAGAAGGAGGCACAGAGTAGGCCCTCATTTGCATGAGTTACACTGGTTGCAACTTTAGAGGTTTCCAACAATTATCTGATGGTAACAATCGAGCTCAGGCCACTGGAAAAATGAAAGACTGGACACCCAAGTTAGGTTCATTTGCTAGCATCACTTGGACTTTTAAACAGACAAAACACATTCCTACATAGCATGGAGGGGAAGGGAGAGCATTACATGGACGTCTATATACTACATGCAAACATGGGTTATAGAGATTCTTTTTAAAGCCTGAATCCCAAACATTTATACAACAGCCATTTAGTAACTGGATTTACTTAGTATCTACCATGTATGAGGTATTATGTTGGGCAATAGAGAGTTATACATATGAAAAATAAAATTTTTCTCAGAACTGTTTTCCTTACAAACAGAAAATATATAAAGAATAATATATATATCGGGGCGCCTGGGTGGCTCAGTCGGTTAAGCGTCCGACTTCAGCTCAGGTCATGATCTCCCGATCCGTGGGTTCCAGCCCCGCGTCGGGCTCTATTCTGACAGCTCAGAGCCTGGAGCCTGTTTCAGATTCTGTGTCTCCCTCTTTCTCTGACCCTCCCCTGTTCATGCTCTCTGTCTCAAAAATAAATAAATGTTAAAAAAAAGAATAATATATTAAGGAATTGACTAAATGTTCTGAGCTTTCTGAAGAAAACTGTCAAGCAAAACCCAATATCAAATAAGATGTTGCTTTGGGACATATGGATATGTGTCAGTCATGTTAAGAATCAAAATATTCTGAAAAAATACAAAAACAAAAAAAAAAACACCTCAGCTCTTTCCATCAAGTTTGGGCGGCTTGCCCATTAATCAAAACTCATCATATGAGTGCCAAAATGTTGAAATTAATCTGGGCAGTGTCTACTTGTCTCTTTCCTTTTGAGTTTTCAAATTTCCAACTGATAATCAAATTTATGCTCTTATATTAGTAGAATTTAAACAATTTTATATTACCTAGAGAGAAATGAAAGAGAATATAGTAGGCAGTATACCCAAATCTCCTCCTTTTAAGAGCACTGGTTTCTATGTTCCAGACTCATAAATCCAGTTCCGGAAAAAAAAAAAAAAAAAATCATTACCAGAATTTTCCCATGGTACCTCAAACCTAATGTAACTAATGATGAATTATTTCTTCCCACAAAAACTGGACTATCTTTATGCATGAGTAGCACTCCATTACGGATTTCATTGTGTCCCCCAAATTTCATATGTAGAAGTCCTAACCATCCATACCTCAGAATATGACCTTTATTTAGAAAAGGGATCATTGCAGATAAATAGTTAAGATGAGGATATACTAGAATGGGGTTAACCCCTAATCCAATATGATTGGTGTCCTCATAAGTAAGGGAAACTTAGACATGGCTATATGCTCACTGAGAATGCCATATGAAGATGAAGAGAGACTTGGCTAATGCCATTCCCTACATCTCAAATTCCCTTTCAGCTATAGGTCTCTGTTGTCATCACTTTATCTCTCATACCTAAAGTCTATCACCATTTTCAACATGGAATATTTTCTACATAGTATGTAAAATCAGAATTTCATCTCGTTAAAATATGAATCATCAATACACTGGACAAGCCAGAAAAAAGTCTCCAGTTTAACGAACAAGTCAGTGAAAATATCTCCAGGCAAACCAGACCAATAAACCTAAGTTTATTAAATTCTACTGCAGTATTGGAATAATTTATTGAACAAAAAACAAATGCAATTGCTAGACAAGACAGCAGAAAAGCAATACCAGAGTTGGTACATTTAAATATTGCTGCACAGTTGGCCCAAGTTTCATGTGATATTAAAGAGTTGGCAAGACAAGATGTTCTTAGATAATTCTGTGTGCATTTGTGGTACTGATGCACACCTGTGTCCTTCTACAGTTGGCTTAAGCCCCACATGCTTCTCCTTGTCACTGATTTGAATCTTTCTCATTTTAGAGAAAGCATTTGGCTCACACAATATACCATGGATTTATCTGGTTAGAGTTTCATGCCTCTTCTAGATCTTTTAAGATTTTAAAGCTTGCTGAAAAAGACATATTTATCACTGTATTGGCTGGTTACATACATTCTTAAGTATTGCCTTAAAGGGAAAGATGCAAGAGTTATATATTAAGAAGAAGAAAAGATAAAAAAAAAAACAGAACTGCTCTTTTGTATATTTAAAATGACAAGTGCATATTTTATATAATTTATATTTTATATTTATACAAATTTTATATAATTTATTTAATATAAATAACAAATATAACTATATATTTTATAATATATAATATAGAATGTAAATTGTATATAGATATTTTATACAGTGTACATGCTAAGGCATACAATTAGCACAGCAGGATAGAAAGTTATCAATTTAATCTATTGTCACCCAATAAGAATACTCTATTTATGTTACTCCTTATGACTATTGTTTTATGTTCAAATGAAATAATTGATTTATTTACCAAAAAAAAATCCATTGTTTTCATTCACTCATTCAAAATATGCACATTCTAAAGGTCAAAGAAGAAACCATTGGCTTCAAGATAAAACTATACTTTGATATTCTTAAGCGGGCCTTGCTCTCTTGCCAGTCTTCACAGGCCAACCTTCACAATCAACCAGAAGCTCTTCACTGAAAAGCGAAGCTTCATTCCAAAACTTGTGACTGTACCAGCTGACACATCTGCAAATCTGACACGCATCTCAAAATTCAACATGTTCCAACTTGCGCTCTCTGCCTTGTGTCTTGACTTGCTACTTTTCCTGAAGTCCTAACACAGGTGAATAGAATCACCCTCAATATAGTCATTGACCTAGAAGCTTTCAATTTCTCTTGAGTTCCTTCTTCTACATCAAAAATTGCTTAGTGGGTCCTGTGGATTCTACCTCAAAGATTCCTTTGGAATCCATCCCTTCCATTCCATTTTCTAAATAGAGATTTTTTTTATTGCCTCAGCACCCAGCACAGTGTCTGATGTATACGTTGTAAGCATTCAATAAATGCTTGGCAAGTGAGTCAATGGACAATAAAATGGGGAATTGAGATATATATTTTTTCTTTTTCTTTCCTAGACAATTACAATAGTTCCCTATACAAAATCCCAATTATTATGTTCCACTCTCCGATTTGACCTCTAATTTGCACTTGTATGTTCTTTTAAAACAGCCAACCATATCATTCTTTGCCCCCAAAATTTGATGGCTATTATTGGCCATGATAAGCCAGGTAAGCACTCTGCTAAGTGCTAGGGATACAGTGATGAACAAATTATGGTCTCTATGTTGGAAGACACATATTAATTATATATTCCTCTAAGGCACAGCTATAACATGCTTTGAAAGCATACGACTGGGGTCATGATCCAGTTTGGGATCCAGGGGTGGGCTTCCTAGAATGAGAGTTGTGTGAGCTGCTATATGAAGGATGGGTACAGTTTCCCCAACAAAGTGAAAAGTTGTTCCTGGTAGGTGAGCAACATGTGGGAAAGCTATGTGTGAAAATGAGGGCAATGGGTTCCAAACTCAGATGGCAAGGGGTGAACAGTGTATGTTAAGGTCATGGGGATTAACAGTGGTGAGATTTTGCCTCTTTTGTTGAGCATGCTATGAAGAATCTGATGAAGGATTATAAACTGGGGGTTACATGATCACTTCCACTGATTTTATAAAATTTGGTAAAAATATTAAAAAGAGAGAGGCATATATTAGGATGGGCAGGATCACATTAAAGCTCTGGACAGCTGGAAATGCACCAAATGACAGCACTGTAAATATTCAAAAGTTGTTGGAGTGTGAATAAAAGATAAGTTTCATTCCATCAACAAATCTTTTGATGGGCATAATTCATTGCTTAGTGATTTCACTTTTGTTTCTTAATCCATATTAATAATGGGCATTTTCAACACACCAGAACGGTCACTGCATTCTTTATCACATCCTATTCTGCAAACCAAAGATAGCGGCACAATTAATACATGCGATAAATGCAAGAGCATCGGGCTTTGTTTTTGATCTCACTTTTTAATCAACATTGAGGCCTTTTAACATTTAGCTTTCTTCTTTCCTGAATTCCTCTGAAGCCATCCAATCCCCAGGGCCCTTGGAATAATGGAATCCACCTTTCTTTGTTCCAGCAGTTGAGGAATGATTGCGGCCCCCTAGTCTCTTCACTTGTGCCAAGAAGACAACCCATGTGGAAGTGATAACAAGAATTTCACCATCTCTCCTCGCAGGCTTTCCAGTAAAGAACAAAACCAGGGGTGACATGTCTTTATCAAAAACTGCCAGCTCTAAACTGTTCTGTCTTGGGCAAATATATTAATCTGTGTACTTGCTGAGGCTGCTTGTTAGACTCAGGCCTCTGGAAATCAGAAGTGCTGATGAGGGGGAACAGTGTCATGTGGAAAGCTGGCAAAACCGCATGGACCCTGCTGCCCGTTGAAGTTTTATTGTTCTTGTAATTGCAATAATAAATAAAACACCATGACCTTTGGTGTTCACTGTGATGCCTCAAATGACTGCTTCAGTTTCACTGCAGTTACTCTGACTCTTCTGGGGGCATCTTTCACGTCTTACTTTTTGAGAGGTGCTCCTGTGTTGTCCCCCAAGATTGCCAGATATTTACCAACAAGCTTTTTGAAGGGATGCTTTTGTTATTTCCTGGTTGCCAATTTATTTCTCATCCATTATTACTCAATACAAATTTATTTGAAATACTTACATGAATATTGTTTCTGAAAATAGATCCAGGGATATGGAACCCCCCAGATCCAGGAGATATATGATTGGAAAATGTCCCATCAGGAAGTGTAAGCAAGGCTTACCTTGTTTGTTCATTTGCACAATCATCTTCTGTGTTTCACTGTCTTCTCTTTAGGGGTTCCTTGTGGATGAAATCAAGGTAGAAATTGAGTTGTCAGAGTCTTGGGCCAATAATCTGGAAATCAGCCTTTTCCTTGAAAATAGGTCTTTAATTTTATAGTGTGAAACAGTGGTTCTCAATCATCTGGATGGCTTGTTAAAAATCAAGTTTCTGGCCCTGTTTCAGACTTTGTGATTCAGCAAGTCTGGGTGGAGTTTAAAACTTACATTTCTAACTGGTTCGCAAGACCACATTTTGAGAACAACTGGTATAAGAAAAAAGGGACTCTACATTGTCTCTAGGAGCTCCTGGAAACAAATTTTTCAAAATATTAGCATGGAAATATCTGGTTTTATAAAACCAAGGAACAGCAGAGTTCAGAGTTAGCAAGATACTTATAGCACAGACATATCAGACCTTAGAGAATTTAACTGATATATCCAAAGTCACAAACAGTGTAGCAATGGAGCTGAAGATATGACACATTCTTGACTCTTGTGACTTTGCTATGTCATTGGTTATGGCATTTGTATATTAGGAGTTTAACTGATGTGGTTGAAACTGTTAAACATATATCAGCTTTCACACCTACCACCCTATTGCACACTTTTGAGACTCCTTTTGACTACAAAAAAAATTTTAAGTTAAAAAAATGGCATATATTACTTTTGCACTGGTAAGAAAGAAGCCTGTGAGGGAGAGAGAACTAGATATATTTATATAGAAGAGCTGTTCTCAGGAGAAAAAGTTTGAATCCTATCAAATATTGCACTATTTTACAATCAGCTGATGGATTGGGTCAATCTAGGTATTTTAAAATAAATAACTCACTGATTTATTTACTGTAATGGGCTTCATTGTATTTTATTTTCTTCTATGAATTAATTTGCACATGGAGAAATAGTTTTAGCTATATATTTTTCAGAGTGATTTTGAAGAAATTTAATGTGAATTACTATCTTTAGATGAGTATGTGCCTACATGCAGCAAATACAGTCGCATAGGGTCCTGGAGCTCAGTATCTCATCTCAGGGAGCACTTCAAAGTTGATGAGGTCATGCTGATGGAATCAGTTTGGTGTAACACCAAATGCATCTAGATTTTCTGGTTCTGTAGACCTGAGTTTGAATCCTGTCCATTATTCTGTGACCTTTGTCAAATGCATGAAATGATTTTTGGCCTTAGGGTTATCATCTGTACAAGTGGGAAACAAACAAACTTTCTTACCTCACAGGCAGTGTCAGAGCCAAAAATTGGCCTGGAAAAGACTTAGACCCTCCATAATTTCCGTCACATCATTCCTGCAACTATGACTCTGTCACCAAGGTACACAATCAAACAATCTAAGTAGAAATAACGAACTTGAAATGCAAATGTGGCTTCCAGACAAGTCTCCTACTCATTCATTCCCCCAAGCTTCATTGCAGGCAAGTTCCTTCCCTGACCCCACCACCACATTGTCACTTCCAATCACCTTCTATATCAGACAGTCCAGGGCTTCCTAAGCTCACAGTGTAGCTATGATAAAACGTCAGGGCTGTGTCTGCAAAGGACCTGCCACATACTCCTTTTCCTTCCCTTGCCAACTAGTTTCCCCTGAACCAGTCATTGAGCTGCACTAGGACTGAGTTTCCTCTCAAGGAAAAAGAGACGAGTAGGATGGATTATCTCTCAAGTTTATTTTTTCTTTCTTTGTTTTTTAATGTGTATTTATTTATTTTGGGGGAGAGAGAGGGAGTGAGAGAGAGGTACCGGTGGGGTAAGGGCAGAGAGAGAGAGAGGGAGAGAGAGAATAAGCAGTCTCTGCACTGTCAGCACACAGCCCAACATGGGGCTTGTGCTCATAAACCGTGAGATCATGACCTGAGCCGAAGTCAAGAGTTGGATGCTTAACTGATTGAGCGACCCAGGTGCCCCTCTTTCTTTCTTAAAAAAAAAATCTCCAAAGCATCAAAACTCTACAGTATCCAAGTAATACAAATGATAAAAAGGGGGGGGTAAAATATATGGTTATATGTTACAGTAGAAAGCATCTGTCTATGTAGTACTGTCTTAATATCTAAAATGATCATGATCTATGTACATTTCTTTTTACCTTCTGCAATTCTCTTCAAAAGACTGATCTACAACAAGGCCACCAAAATTGTTCTTCCCAAAGAAAATACTATTTACTAAACCATTAAAATTTCAGAATGCCTCAAAATCTGTAGGGAGAAATGCTGACTTCATTTAAAGGGCATACCCAGTCTCATAATGTGAATATTGCTAAGAAATTTCCTTTGGATTTAATTTTGAGTTATTTCTGTGCATGAATGACATCATTACATTTAGTAAAGGTGAAAAATAAATCCATTTGAATAAATGCGAATGAAGACATAGAAAAATCACAGTTTAAAAACTAAGGAAACAGAGAAAGACAGATACCATATGTTTTCACTCTTATGTGGATCCTGAGAAACATAACAGAAGACCATGGTGGAGGGGAAGGGGGAAAAAAAAAGAGGTTAGAAAGGGAGGGAGCCAAAACATAAGAGACTCTTACAAACTGAGAACAATCTGAGGTTTGATGGGGGATGGGAGGGAGGGGACGGTGGGTGATGGGTATTGAGGAGGGCACCTGTTGGGATGAGTACTGGGTGTTGTATGAAAACCAATTTGACAATAAATTTCATATTAAAACTAAATAAATGAAAATTAAAATTAAAAAAATAAAAAATAAGGAAACTTGAGGCTACTGGGTGGCTCAGTTGGTTGAGTGACTTCAGCTCAAATCACCATCTCACGTTCATGGCTTTGAGCCCTGCATCAGACTCTGTGCTGACAGCTCAAAGCCTGGAGCCTGTTTGGGATTCTGTGTCTCCCTCTCTCTGCCCTCTCCTTCTCAAGCTCTCTCCCTCAAAAGCTCTCTCTCAAAAAATAAAATCAAATGTTAAAAATTTTAAAAAGAATAAAAAGAAGTAAACAAAAATTTACCAACCAAGAGTAGGCTTCATGAGTACCATGCATGCATAATTATTGCCCAGGCACTTGAAGCTGAAATGATGGGCAATATAACCTCAGCTCTGAAAATAACTGTATTGTTTTTTAATACTTTTTTAAGTTTATTTATTTATTATTGAGAGAGAGAGAGAGAGCACGAGCTGGGGAGGGGCAGAGAGAGAGGTAGACACAGAATCCAAAGCAGGTTCCAGGATCTGAGCTGTCAGCACAGAGCCTGATGTGGGGCTCCAATCCACAGACCATGAGATTATGACCTGAGCGGAAGTCAGACACTTAACTGACTGAACCACCCAGGCACCCCTGGAGCTGACTTTAGATAACAATCTTTCCCCTTTAATTGACATATGAGAACAGGGAATTCTAGGAGGGGGTTCAGAGACTTGTCCAGACCATAAGAACAAAGCCAGGACAAAAATTAAGATTTCCCAAGATCAAGATCAAATTTTTTTTCCCCCAGAAAAGAAGCTGATTATGGAGGGTGATAAATTTAAGGTAGAATGTTTGTAGCCTGCTGTGTTTTATAGGTGTGCTTATTTTGTTTGTTTCACCAAGTCTGTATGAATTTGTCCTAAGGAGAAAAATTGTAATCAATGAATAAAAAATAAAATTAAAATATTGTATATGGTTGAGGAATTTTAAAAATTGTAATCAATGAGTAAAAAATACAATTAAAATATTGTATATGGTTGAGTAATTTTTTAAAGTTTCATTCTGCTCTCTTCCTCAGTGGAAGTGCCAGGTTTATGTTTTCAACATATAAACAGGTAGCTAAAACTTGCAAAATATTTATTTTAATAATGAGAGTGGTATAAAATAAAAACAAAAACAATACCCGAAAAACTAGACAAATAGCATCTTACATATTATGCCCTACTAGGGTTACTGATTTAATGAAGAAAAGTACATGTTATCTGGTTAAATTTGAATTTCAAGGGGCACCTGGGTAGCTCAGTGGGTTAGGCAGGAGAGTCTTGATTTCAGCTCAGGTCATGATCTCATGGCCATGGGATCCAGTCCCATGTTGAGCTCCATACTGAGCATGGGGCCTGCTTGAGATTCTTTCCCTCTGTCTCTGCCTCTCCCCCACTCATTCTCTCAAAAAAAAAAATGAATTTCAAATGAATAACAAAAAAAAATTAAATATAAGTAAGTCCCATGTAATATTTAGGATATATTTATATAAAAATAATTATTTGCTATTCATCTGAAATTCAAATTTAACTGGGAATCTTATATTTTATCTGTCATCGCTAGATCTGTTGACTTTAAATTATTTAATTAAAATGTCATTTGCTGGAAAATTAATAAATTTATGAAAGCCTACTATGAGAACAATAAAACCATTCAATATTGAATGCATATCAGTTGTGGTGATTCATTTCCAAGGAATACAATGAAATAGTAATTTGTAAAGGATACATGGATTTTATTAATGTATTCATGAAATACACTTCACATAACATAAGGCAAACCAACTACAAAAACAATAGACCCCTTCCTAATACAGAATGTAATTAATCAATCTTTTGCATGTAACCAATATTCATTTAAATTGATAATTCATTGGTAAACAATTATTTTGCCAAATTTTATTTCCAGGGCAGACAGAAATATAAAGGAGACTTAACAAGACAGGAGAAAAAGAAAAGAGAAAGTGCAGTAACAAGAAGATTGTGCTGGACACTCATCAGATCTAGGTTTATGAATCCATATTTTCTCCAATCCAGATTTTGTTGTGATTCTTCAAAGATACTACAATGTGTCAGACCAATATCAATAACATAATGCAGATATAAAAAGCTGTGTTAAATTGCTTTTTAGGTGTTGTTTTTCTATTTAACCATTTATATATCTGTACACCAAGGGAGTTTTTATTCTCTTAAGATATCATAGCCATTGAATCTTGGAGGTTACACAGGTGTTCACTGTTCTATTCTTTCAATTTTTCTCTGTCTGAAGATTTTTATAACAAGTTGAAGGAGAAGAAAGAAATGAAAAGGAGAACAAGAATTAATGGCTATATAATCTTTAAAAGAGTTCCGGAAATAGCAAAATATAATGGGATGTAGAGTCTGTCATATTCTAGTGTTCTTATATAGAACACTGATTATTTTCATACTTCTATCTCCATAGTCAATAAATACATTTATTGATTTCATTTGACTGTCTCTTTGTCATTTTTGCCAAAAAATGGCAACACTCTATTTTTAATTCTTAATATGTAAAATAAATTTTAATTCATCATTGGTAAACAAAACCTTTAGCAATTTGCAAAGGCAAAACAAAGTTATTTTTTAAGTTTATTAATTTTGAAAGAGTGAGAGAGATGGAGCAGGGGAGGGACAGAGAGAGAGGAAGAGAGAATACCATGCAATCTCTGCATCGTCAGTGCAGATCCCAAGGCGGGGCTGGAACCCACAAACTGAGAGATCATGACATGGGCCAAAACCAAGAGTCTGACGCTTAACCAACTGAACCACCCAGGTGCCCCAAAACAGTTATTTTTTAACTTAAGTAAATCATCTACAACAATCAAAACAGAAAGATTTTGTTTTATTAAAAGGTATCTAAGGATAATAATAAACTAACGAATAATGCTGTCTTTGTTCACCCTGCTGTAACAAATATAGCATAGACTCAGTGGCTTATAAACAACAGAAATTTATTTTTCACAGTTCTGGAGGCTGGAAGTCTAGGATCAGGGTTCCAGCATGGTTGAGTTCTATTGAGAGCCCACTACCAGGTTGCCAACTGCTGACTTCAGGCAGAAAGAGAGCTCTTTGGAGTCTCTTTATTAAGGTAATAATACCATTCATAAGGGGTCCATCCTCATGATCTGATTAACTCCCAAAGGCCAACCTCCGGGTTAAGATTTCAACATACAAATTTTGAGGGGACACAAATATTCAGTCCATACCAAGTGCCAAGTAAGTTTTCTCTTCAATAAATATAGATCCTGATAGCCAACCTGACTAATCTTGTCAGAAGTATGTTTACTGAACATTCTTTTGATGGAATGTTACATAACCAGGAAAAATGAGAGATCTTCACATGTATATGAAAGTAAAAATGTTAGTAATGTTTCAACAAGAAAAATGCAGCTTACAAAAATGTACATGCCATTTATGTTGCTCATCACTTAGGTTACATTAATCTTAGATTATGACATTAAACACAAAGAAACCCTGAAAACTATCCCACATTTACAGTATCAGCTTAAGAGTTAATTTGTAATACACTCACTTAACCTTCAGCCAAATGTTTCCTGTTCCCTTCACCAAATAGATCTTAACTGTGTTCCTGGGATAAGCTTTCATTTTTCTACCTAGAGCCTTAGTTTCACTTTCATATCTGCCAAGAAAGTAGAGGAGAAACAGCTAATTCTGTATATGGCCAAGGAAGGGCTAAAATATGGTGACTAATGGATAAATAATGAAACTTAAGGTACAGTTAACTCAGTTTTATTACAGTTACTTCAGCTTATCTTTTTTCCTCTTCAAATACAAGCTTTATTTTCTGTTCTCCTTTCATTTCTTTTTTTTAAATGTACTTTTAAAAATATTTATTTATTTTTGAAAGAGAAAGAGATAGAGCCTGAGCCATGGAGGGGCAGAGAGAGAGAGGGAGACACAGAATCCGAAGCAGGTTCCAGGCTCTGAGCTGTCAGCACAAAGCCCGACTCGGGGCTGGAACCCAAGAACTGTCAGATCCTGACCTGAGCGGAAGTCAGACATTCAACCGACTGATCCACCCAGGTGCCCCACCTTTCATTTCTGTCTTAATAAATTTCTATTGTCCTCTCTCAGATTTCTTCTGCCTGCTGACTTAAACCATTGTTATTGGTCTTCTTCACACTTCTCTGAATACACTCTTTTGCCTTTATGTCCCTGACATCTTTTCTACACTGTTTTGTCCACTTTTCATGGTATGCTCCCTTTTTTTCTCCCAGCTTCTAAATTTAACTATCACTTGCTAAATGTCAAAATCATTGGTCAAAGGGGCAAAAATGAGTCAAGCTAGGAGTTTTAACTCTGCAATGTCAAACAACTGATTTGCTTCATTTATTTTTTGAAAGGTAATAAATATAAACATAAATATTACAGTTTAAAGTATATATATTTGAAGAGATGGTCATTTGGTTTTTCAATTTACTTGAAATCTTAAATCTGGTTCTTTTTTTCTTTTTTTTTTTCTTTTTTTTTTGGTGGGAGAGGCTTGCATTTACAGTTGTCGACTAATTTCTTGTTTCAAAGAAATTGGGACGCCTGGGTGGCCCAGTCGGTTGAGCGTCCGACTTTGGCTCAGGTCATGATCTCACAGTCTGAGTTCGGGCCCCGCGTGGGGCTCTGTGCTGACAGCTCAGAGCCTGGAGCCTGCTTGGAATTCTGGGTCTCCCTCTCTCTCTGCCCCTCCCCCACTCATGCTCTGTCTGTCTCTCTCTCTGTGTATCAAAAATAAGTAAACATTAAAAAGAAAATTTAAAAGAAATAGCACCTAGCTTCTATTTGGCAATTCCCTACTTCCTTGGCAGATCTTTTATATACAGTTTCCACTTAATAATAAGTCTTAACAAATGATTTTAAGAATGTCTAAAGTGGCCCACAGCTATATGCAGTTTATGTTTGTGTAAAATATTGCAAAATATAGAAGAGTAAAATAATGGAAATTAAAAATCACTTGTAATCCTACCTTCCAGAAATTACTGTTAACAATTTACAACACATGTACACGTGTGCACACACTCACCATGCATACATAGCACGTATCAGAATTTAAAAGAAAATGCACACAAGACTGCTACTCTCTCCCCTTCTTTCAAGCTGGAAAATAGATATGTCTACTTCCAGATCCTCTTCCTTCTGGTTGAGAAAAACATTCTGAGAATGGCAGAGTAACAATATGGAGGGAACCTAAATCTGAATAATCACATGGAGCAGAGCCATCCTATTGACTTTGACCTCAATGTTAGACTGAAAAGAAACAAACTTCCATCTTCTTTAAGCTATAGTACTTAGGGCTGTCTTTAGCTGTAATATGTTGCCCTAATGGCCAAAACTTATGGTAAATATTCTAAGAATTCAGAGAAGAGAGAATGATGTACAGGCTCGAGTCATATTGAAGTCTTCAGAGAAAATATGACACTTCAACAAGGTAAGGGTAACAGAGTTTTAAGTTCAAAATGGAAGCCAAGCAGAGGCATTTGCCTCTCCTCCTTCAGGAAACCACATTATAGTGGCAGTAAAGGAATATGAAATGAAACAGATGAGACATTTCAATTTCTAGATTACAAAAAGCAAACAGAAATGTTCAATCAGTAGATGAGGCCGAAAAAGGTACAGTCCAGAAGATGTACCGGAAGGAGCCACAAGAGAGACGGCAGCCAACCTTCCCAGCAGAATTCTTGAGGGTTTTGTGCATCAGGGTTTCTCAACCTCAGCACTGCTGACATTTAGAGTCAAATAATTCTTTGTTGTGAGGGGCTGCTCTACACATTGTAGGATGCCAGCAGCACTACTCTGCCCTGCAGCCCCAGTGATCAAAAGTGTCTCTGGACTTTGCCAAAGGTTCTCAGAGGGCAAAACTGACGTGGCTGAGAACTACTTTTCTATATTATTCATTCTGCAAATATTTATTGAATACTTCCTGTGTGCCAAGCACTGTTCTAGGTACTGGAGATACAGAAGTGAACTAAATCATCAAAAATTCTTATCCTTTCTTTTCTAGTGGGACTAGGTAGGCAACAAACAAACTAAATGAGTAAAGGGCATAATTTGTCAAGCACTATGGAGATAATGGATACAACATTAGAAGATACTGAGGGGAAAAAGGAAAAGCAAGATGGAAAACATGGGTTTCCAGAGCAGCTGTGCCAGCTGGCTTTCAAATTCCTTTCCTTGTTTCATATGTGGGAAGTATCAAGTGCCTAAGTTTTGCCTCTTGGAAAACCACTGGAGAGATATTTGCTATAGAGTATGAATAGGCTCCAGGGAAGATTGCAGATGCTGGTGATGGACCTTAGATGATTCTGAAGCCATATACTAATGGAACTCAGAGAACAGCATGGGCAAAGAGCAGTCAGTGACGGTTAAGAAGTAGAAGAGTGAGGGTGGTACTGTTAGATGATACAGGGAGAAAAATGGCTGCAACAACTCAGGAATCTGACTTTGAGTGGTTAAAGCAGAAGTAGATTTAAGCTGAACCCACTTGCTATTAAATAGTGAACACATAAACTTAACTGATTTTCAACTCATTTTCTCTATCAAACATTCAGCAATGATGCTTTATAAGGCTGTGTGAAATGAAATTTCCTTTCAGTTTATTTCATATGATTGCATTATGACACTGAATAGGACAGCCAGTTGAATACCATTAACTAAGCTTTACTAATATTGTAAAAAAATGAATGAGGAGCTTTTCTCTCAAATAGAATCTTTAGTCAAAACTTCACACTTTAAGACACATGGCAACCAATGAGTGGACTCATTTTATTTTCTCTGAGGAACACATGGAATTGTTGGTACAGTCCTAATAGCATGAAGCTACAAGCACAGACAAGGGAATGGGAATCTGAGATAGTGAGCTTTTTTTCTCCTTATTTAAAAGTTTTATTTTACATAATATTTTGGCATTTTCCCAGCACAACCATTACCACAATAAGATAGTCATCTCTTTGTGATTTCTAATATGTGGTAAGATATTTGCTAGCAAAATTATGAAACAAACAGAGAACAAATGAACTATGTTTACAAAATGTTGATTATTTGGGGGTTTCCATGCTTTCTTAACTAAATGTTCTCTTCTATTTGCTATTTGAGAAGGTCACTTTCTTTGACGGAGATTTGGGAGGGACGTATGTACTTGTAAGGGAGGAGGAAGGCATTGTTTAAAAACCAGATCAACCAAGCCAACCTTGTCAAGCAAAAAACAAAACAAAACAAAACAAAACCATAAAACAAAATAAAACATAATAATGTCAATTACCATAAGAAGAGCCTCACTCTTCCAATATGGGTTACTAATTTCTGGCTGTGTTTTTTTTTTTTTTTTCCTACTAAATTAAGTTGGTAGATACAATTTCTGCACCTTCATATACAATTAGTAGAAACCTGTCAATCCACATTTTTTTCAGTGATAACCCACCAAATCAGAATTATTACTGTTCTGTAGATATATATGATCATCCTTGTTTCTTTGCTCATATCACACTCCAGGATCCCCCCACCGCCCCCTTCTTCTCACCCTTACTCTAATGGCTTCCTTTCTTCTCTTGTCTATTCAAATATTTCTTTCTGTGAAAAATTTACACTAAAATATTTTCTTCCCTCTCTAATCTCTGGAGGGCTTATATTATATCTCTACTATTTTTGGTGGTGCCAAGTTATATGCCATTTTGTGATTGCCATCTAATTGTTTTACAAGATTAGATACCTTTTGGTACAATTATTATTATTATTGTTGTTGTTGTTGTTGTTATTTTTGTCTAGCTTATGGTCAAGCACCAAGGGATACACTATTTTTGGTATCCACCTTGGCATCTGATATGCTTATGAAAGAAATCTCAATAGACTGTCCTTAAAGACAGATACTCTAGGGATAGACTCCAAAACCATCATTTCAGCCTTTGTGGAGTTGACCTAGATCCTTATTTCTTAAAAAAAAAAAAAAAAGAAGGAAAAAAAAACACTTTATTCTCCTTTTTTGTACATTTAAGGGAAAAAAAATCTTTCTTCTTCATCAGTCCCTTGTTTTGTTTCTCATCATCACTCCTTAATTTGCCATATATATTTTCCTTGAGTGTGATGCTCACCTAAAGCAACCAGATGTTGAATGGGACCTCTGAGTGCTCCTGACCATCCTGTAGGTAGTATACAGCTATCTAGATTCCTGTGTAAACAAGAAAGATTTAGATTTATATAAAATGGCCATGTGACAAAATGGCCATGATACAAATAGGGACTTTAAAAGGATAATTGGCCTACCCAAAATGCCTTTAAATATAAGTTGATTATCATTGACTTCTTGCCAGAGTGTTTTCACACAAAGTTCCACTGGTTAGTTAGTGTTGATAGTGACAAGAACACTTTAACGCTAGAGGCATAAGAACATACAGGTTGGGTTGATTTGTGTCGGCAGTTCTTCAATAGATTGCTTTGGGTGCATTACTGTAAAAGGAATGGGGACCATGTGGGTCTGAATCACACCATGATACCTCATAAGCTTGTAGATGATGGAAATTGTTTCCTTGAGCTATGTCACTTTTCTTGTTGGGAATGGTGCCCACACTGGACAATGTTATTAAGGAAAATTATTCTACCCATTGCCTAAGTTCATCTAATAGTTGTTGGCTGTTTGCTCTGTGCCAGGAACTCTGCTAGGTGCAAGAGATAAAATGGCAATCACAAACATAATCTCTGCCCCTGTGGCTCTTAGTGGGTTTCTAGTGAAAAGAACAAATCAAATATAAAAATTGTAACTATCATGAATGGTCTAAAGAAGAAGCGCAAGAGGTAAAACGAGTTTCTTTCTCCCTCAGTGACAAAAGTTTCATCTTTATGAGATGACAGTGAGGGCACCTGGATAGGGCCCAACACTGAGATATTTTTGGAGTAAAGGAGAGACTGAAGTAACACAAACAAGTTCAAGCCACTAAGGCAATCACAGTATCTAAATGGCCAGTATCAGGAAGTGCCATGCCAGACACTTATGAGCAAAGAAACTGATCCTAGTCCAAGGGTCTGGAGCAAGTAGAGACATTCACAGGGTCTGGCCACAGAGAGAAAAACCATACAGGAATATATTTGAGACCAGATGCATCTCTTAGAGTTGTGAGCACAACCTGCTCATAGCTCCAGAAGACAGTACAAAGTTGGGACATAGTTCAAGCACTTTAGTGAATACACACAAGGAAAAACTCAGAAAATGAGGAAATAAGCCATAATTCAGGACAGCAATGAGGACACATTATGTCATGTGGCCATGATATAACTTGTACAGTCTATAAGAGACAAGCCTCCACCACTCTTTAAAGTATTCATGTGTGAGGCAATTTGTCAACAAATGAGACTCAAAGAATTGAACTTTTGGAATGCACAGGACATCCACTAAAGAAAATCATTGGATACCTAATCTACAGACTTGTGAAATGAGGGATTATTTTATACATCCTCCCTATGATTGGATAATTGTTTTTAATATTTTTAAATATTTATATATTTTTGAGAGAGAGACCCAGAGTATGAGTTGGGGAGGAGCAGAGACAGAGGGAGGCACAGAATCTGAAGCAGGTTCCAGGCTCTGAGCTGTCAGCACAGAGCCTGATGTGGGGCTCAAACTCATGAACCGTGAGATCATTACCTGAGCTGAAGTCAGCCGCTGAACCAACTGAGCCACCCAGGCACCCTATTATGATTGGAAAATTTTGTCTTTGAGCACAGGTAACTCCTAGCCAGATGGAAAGAAAGGTATATTCACAGGAATTGAGAGGGAGGTAAGGCAACAACACCTCCTTCATTCTGAATGATTCATAAATAAAGTATATTAATTTAGTGGCTCTCAGATATTGAGCAGCATTGGAATCACCTGGGGAGGATGTTAAACATATTGTCCATGATTCCACTGTTACCTACTGAATCAAGGTCTCCAAGAAGAGGTTTGTATACATTAAATATGCTCTTCAAGAAATTATGCACAAGATGTTTGGGAACCACTACATTATGTCCTTGAATCCTCATGACCAAATACAGATGGGGATATCCAGGCTTAGAGAAGTTTAAGCATTGTTTTTACAAGAGGCTTCTGGATGCCCCATATAGAAACTGGAGTTTCTCTGACTTAGGAACAGCAGTCACTCAAATAGAAGTGTTCTGCCGTTGTTTGTTTGTTTGTTTTTGTTATTTGTTTTTCACATCCAGAAAAGCATTCAATTTTCTTACAGAGTACAAAGAGAAGGGAAGACTTGGATACTGTCCTGCATGCAGAGGGATCCCACTTGGTGGCCATAAAAGAAAAAAAAATCAAATTGGAGGGCACAAACCATTGTTAGTTGCTCTAGGCCTTGTTTAGCAATAGCCAAAGACCTTAACAACATTCATTTTCCAATGATGCTTTGCTATTAAATCAGTGGCTTCCAATCTTTAATGAACATTGGAGTCACTTTAAAAAACAAACAAATAAACAAACAAAAAACAAGCAAACAAAACCTGATGCCTGGCTCCCACCCCTAAACATTCTGATTTAGCCGGTATGTACAACCTGAGCATCTGGAATTTTTAGAGTTCCCCAGGTTTTCCTAGCGTGCAACAAAATTTGGGAGCCACTATATTAAGTGAAAACTACTGATGGAAAGAAAGAAAGAAAGAGAGAAAGAAAGAAAGAAAGAAAGAAAGAAAGAAAGAAAGAGAAAGGAAGGAAGAAAGAAAGGGGAAGGAAGGAAGGAAGGAAGGAAGGAAGGAAGGAAGGAAGGAAGGAAACCACTAATGGTTTTAGGAGCCTGCTTTGAGTAGCCTTTTCAAGAAATTGATGTGACTTTATAGGGGCTGTTTGTCACCTTGTGGTCAGCTATGAGGGCTACACAGGACTCTTTGGTGCCACAGGCCAGGGCATTAAGAGTCAACCACAGTAGGCTCATAAGTGCAATCACCAACTTTCCTCCCTAGGTTCTTCTTGCCTATTGCTGTCTGGTCCCTCCCATTCCCTGCCACTTGATGTGTCCTGGAGTCTTTTTGTTCTAATCCATGTCCTCTTCCCTCTGTGCAGAGTGACAAGACCACCTGATACTCAAATCATACTAAAGAAACCTAGCATCTTGGAAAACTGGGAGGTGAAACAGGTCTCCCAATTTCCATTTTTAAGAGATCTGTGGCTTCCTGGAAGGGACTGGGAAGTATACAGTGAGACCCATTGTCAGAGACAGGCCCATCCCAATTGTGCCCCATTAACAGCTATTTCTAATCTAGCACCTGTGGTCTCAATGTAGAGTATGTCCCAGAGGCATTAAAAATTCAAAGGGCAGAGTTAACTTTAGGGGATTCCCAAAGACTTGTGTACTAGCAGAAAACCTGGCCACCTAAGTGGAATGAATAGAAGATCGATTAGTCTTGGAAAAAATGCCCTCTTTCTATTGAGTAGATCAATACTCTTAGATTTCCTTCATTTCCTGGAATTTGCTCTACTAAAGTAACAACATAAATCGCCACCAAGGAATTTAGTGGTATAGAAGTTCAAATAAATACAAGCAGACTGTAGTCAAGATACCATTTGATTATGACCAAGGCCTTTTAGTATAGTGGTTCCTCTTATCCATGGTTTTGCTCTGTCATTTCAGTTACCTGTAGTCAGTCATAGTCTGAAAGTATATGATCTTCCTTCTGATGTATTAGCAGAGGTCAATAGTAGCCTATAACACTATATCACAATCCTATGTCATTCACCTCACTTTACCTCATCACATAGGCATTTTATCATCACAAGAAGAAGGATAAGTACAGGACAATAAATCCATAGAGAAAGAAAGACCACATTCATAAAATTTTTATTATAATTGTTTTATTATTATAGTTGTTAATCTCTTACTGTGCCAAATTTATAAATTAAAATTTATCACAGGTATGTATGCATGTATAGGAAAAAATATAGTGTATATAGGTTTTGGCAATATCCACAGTTCTAAGCATCCACTGGGGGTCTTGGAACATATTCCCTGTGGATAAGGGGGGGGGTATTATATTCCCAAGGCTGGAACAGACTGGAAAACTGGGTTTGCACTAATGGAGTAATGCTTAACCAGAGGACTCCACCAGGATCACTGAGGGACATTGAAGACCAAACATGGTTTAGCCCAACTCTCTGGAAGGACTAGTAAAGTAGGTAAGAAGTAGAACCCAAATACTTAAATTTTAAAAAATATCCTCAGGTGAATTTAATGTAAGGATAACTGCAATGTCTTGATGGTACTGACTAGGACTGCATCCCAGGAAAAAATTACTGAATCACCATTCAAGCCAGTATTCCTATGGTGAGAATTCCAATCACAAATAAGCAAGCAAATTTCTAAATTTCCAAGCAAATAAGCCAAGAAAGAACTTTCTGAGATAGCAGACTATTCACTTTTACATAACTTTTCTCGAGTATCCTCTTAGATCACTTAATCATAACACAGCCTAAGCTGCCAAGCTAACAATCTAGAGCCAGCTTTCTGCAAGGACGGAAATATCCTTATTCTGCTCTGTCCAATATGGTAGGCATTAGCTGCATGAAGTTATTGAGTGCTTGAAATATGGTTGCTAAAAATGAGTAATTGAACTTTTAATTTTATTTAATTAGTTTTAACTTAAGTAGTCATTTGTAGCTAGTGCCTACTATATTGTACGGTGAAAAGAGATAACCTGCCTTGAGTAGAAAGTGTGCAAAGCTATAACTGAGGACTAGACAATAAATATATCATTCTATTAGACAATCTCCTGTCCTGGGGTTTCCCATAGGTGATAATTCCTCTTCCTCCTTAGGTGAAGAATAAGAAACAAAAATCTGTTTTAAGTGACCCATTATTCACTCAGAACAGAGTTATCTCAAAATGACATATCTGGCTCATAGATATATTTGGGTTGGTTTGTGTGTGTTTTTTTAAGTTTTTGAATTAGTTTTCAATATTTGTAAACTTGATTTTTTAAAAATCTCAATATCTGTCTTCTTCAGAAAAATTAGACAATGAGGTCACGTTGGCTAATCCTTCATAGCAGTGAGTATCTGAAACCAAATCAAAGGGACTCTTGAAGTTCAGTGGAGACACCGCACTCTATTTCACTCACACACTTGGCCCGCCTTGGCTTCCGGAAAGGCTAGATTTGAGAGACCTGGTCTACAAATCTTCCCCAAGCAGAAGCATCAAATCTGAGAGTCTGGCAAACCTGGCAATTTTATCTCCATTGCTCTCACCTTTAATACTCAACAAAGAAAGGAATGGCCTCAATACAAATACCTTCTATTCAAGGTAGAATCTCTTCATTGTTCTTCAAAAGCAAATATGTATGTGCACACATGCCTAGGATTTCAAAGGTATTGTATCAAGAGGAATGTGAGCCTAGGCCAAAGCTGCTGGTTTCAAAGTATACAGAAGTGATATTTACTAGCTTGAGCATGTTACTTAGCTGTGCCTCAGTTTCTAGATCTGTAAAATATTGGGATAAAGAGCCTAGAATAGGTCTCAGTATGCTGCAAATGCTCAGGCTATAGATGGTATCTATCTATCTATCTATCTATCTATCCATCCATCCACCCAGTATGGAAAACACTTCTCTGTGGAGAAAGAATGAAGATAAGGCTTATCCACAGTACCACACAGAGACATGGGTAGGTTTTCAGTCTCCAATGAATTCTAAACCACAGCAGAAATCTCAGTTTGCTTATACATGTTAAGTAAGCAGCTCTAAGAAACCAGCTATTAGTGACTCATCCAAAACTCCCTGCTTTTCCAGTGTGCTAATGACTGTAGCACAGCCTGGGATGAGTTCTGAGTAACACAGACACAAATGTGTGCACAGCCTGCTTTCCTGCTGGTGCACAGAAACACAGTGAGAAAACAACTCTGCCTGCACAAAGGAAGACAACAGCCAAATGCACCCCAAATCCACCCTTTGCCTGACTCAAACACATCTCTTCCAACAGCATCTTTGAGCCACTGAACTTGACTGCCAAGTTCAGAATAAAACATAAAATGGCTAAAACTAAGATGGCTCTAAAAATGCAGCATTTTTGTGCACATTTACTTTTGAAAAGTACATTGTGTTTGAACCTGACCCGAATTATCTGCCACCACTCATGTGACGAAACACTAGGCAATGTCCTTCCTTCAGCAAAAATCTTTCTTTGCTCTGAATAAATTTAGCTTTTAATTCATAAGAAGTTAGGAAGTTCTTTAATAATCCTTCAAAGGATGCTTAAGGCCAACCCAGAGATCACCATAGCTGGTTGATTCTTATTACGACTCTCACTTAGATGTATCCATGTCTGGGTGGTAAGAATGCAGTCCTGTCAATCAACTGCTCACCCACCTTCCCCAGGTTCAACTGCAACCGTCCAAATTTTTCCCCTCCATCCAGCAGGCAGCTAATACCAGTCACCAGCAGGCAGACTACACTCTTTGAGTTGAGAATTACATTCAGTCCTGATGTTATTTCCCAACCACATGTATTTCCTGGTGCAAAGTGATTATGTGCTCATGGTGCTAGGCTTGTAGACAAATTAAACACGGCAAAAGAATACCACCCCTCCTGAGTTCATCCTTAGTTTGTACTCTAACATAATTTCAATCCTACCTTAAAGAGTTATCTTCAACATGTTAATTAATATACATCATCTCATTTAAGCTCTTTCAGGAACTATAATATCTATCATATATATACATATATACATATCTGCATACACATCTTTGCTAATGATAATAGCAACACAACTCATAACCACAATAGTGACTTAGCACAGCTAACATTTGCATAGCACATCACAAGCACATTCACATACTTTCTCTTATGTATTTCTCAAAAGATACCTATGAGGCAGACAGGATCAACAAGGGAAAACATTTTTTGAGCCTCAGTATGACCCATGCATTGTGATAGGATTTTCTGTGTAGTATCTCTTTAAGAATGCCAGGACTAGAATGAGGCAAGGGAGGCACCCAAGGTGTAGAATTTAAGGTGGTGTTCACCCTCAGAGCCATACAGTCACAGACTTGGCACCTGACAGTGCCAAATGGTACGTCTTAGATACCATGTTTGCCTCACCCAAGTCCTGGCAACTCCTTGTCAGTTGCACATAATCTTTCTCCCTTCAAAGATGGAAAGACTAGGGGCACCTGGGTGGCTCAGTCGGTTGAGCGACCGACTTCCGCTCAGGTCATGATCTCATGGTTTGTGAGTTCAAGCCCCGAGTCGGGCTCTGTGCTGACAGCTCAGAGCCTGGAGCCGGCTTCTGATTCTGTGTCTCCCTTTCTCTCTGCCCCTCCCCCACTCATGCTCTGTCTCTCTCTGTCTCAGAAATAAATAAACATTAAAAAAATTTAAAGATGGACAGACTAGTCCTCAGAGATCTTTAGCAACTTGCCAAAGACCTCCAGTTAGTAAACCTTCTGACCCCATTCTGGTGTCATTTTTTTATACTAAAGGGCCCATGGCCCAAAGCCATTGCCAAATAAAACCACACTTACGAACTGCATAGAAAATTACTTGGCTCCTTCTACCTTCACTTAAAATTCAGTGTAGATAGCACTCCAGAGAAAATCTCCATATAATCATTGTTATCACTGTTTGTAAAATGAGAATGCTGTTTATTTTGAGCTTTGTTAGTTTCTTTAAAATTCTGTGATTAGCATATCCTAATTATGTATACTGGTTTTTTTGTTTGTTTGTTTCATCAATAATTTTGGTTTGTTTGGAGGATGTAATGGATGGACTACCCAAGAAGTGGCAGAAAATGAATTTGTGTCCTATGGTCATTCTCATTTTTATACAATTCAAAATTCTCTTGTCCCTTAGTTCCAATGGCAGTTTATAGAAATTCACGAGAAACTCTTGGGCCCATTACTTTAGCATTCTCCAAAATAAAATCCTCAAGTTAATACTTACCCAGCTCCAAAGTCACTAAAATAAAAAGCTCCAAGCTTAAAACAACTTCATTGTAATGGGCTGTGTATTTTATTTCTTCTTAGCAGCTTTAAATCTACTCACAGCAGTCCCAGACAGAATTTATGGGAATACAATAATATGCCAATTAACTACAGTCAACCAGTTCCTAATTCTACATGTCCAGAATGTCTTTATTATTAATGGAAATCCCTGCCATGCTCACTGGGAAACAAGAAGGCAAACTGAAAAACAAAAATAAAGAAAAATAAAGAAAGAAAACAACCCTCTCTTGATTATAGTTATCACTGTTTTGTAGATGCACAATTCCTCGCCTCAAACTTCAGTGTTTTGGATCAAATTCAGCCCTGTTCTCTGCTGGGGGAATCTGCTGATGCAATTCGGGCAAGTCACCCAAGAGAAAATCAACAGGCCTATCTACAAAGCACATGGCTGGGAAACATGTCTAATTATATATTTGTTCTTACTGTCCCTTCCCTGTGGTTTAAACACCCACTTCCCATTAAATGTAACTGATGGGGAACAAAATGAAAGTCTGTCTGAAGTTGGGGGCTGTGGCTCCAGTGTGATGAAGTCTAGTGAGTTCTATGTTTGGCCCATGGCAAATCTTCCAATCCCGTCATCAAGAACTAGCAGAAAATGGGAATGTGGATGCTGTTAAGACCCAGACCAAGGTAATCCATTCAAGAAACTAAAAAGAAGGAACTCTATCAGAGATTATCTAAATCTTGACTTTTTTTTTTTTTTTTTTTTTAGCATTTTTCTTTTTGGGTAGAGTGTAGGAGGTAACCACCTAATTTCCCAAAGTACCATAGAGAGACTTAGAATGCCTGGGGCCCAATGAGACCTTTCAGTTCCTCTGTTGAATCTGTTCTCATCTATGCACAGTTTCAAATGTCATGGAAGCTGTTGGTCTTTCTTATTAGAGGGAAATCTTGAAGCTCCAGGGTTATCTTAATTCTTTTTTTTTTTTAATTTTTTTTTTTAATGTTTATTTTTGAGAGACAGAGACAGAGCATGAGCAGGGTAGTGGCAGAGAAAGAGGGAGATACAGAATCCGAAGCAGGCTCCAGGCTCTGAGCTGTCAGCACAGAGCCTGACAGGGGGCTCGATTCTAAGAACCGTGAGATCATGACCTCAGCTGAAGTTGGATGCATAACCAAATGAGCCACCAAGGCTCCCCCCACCCCTTAATTCTTAAGAATAGGGAAGACACTTGGGTTAATTTGCCTTGGCATGAAGTATGACGATAGACATTGTTACTGTTATCAGCCTGGGTGTGAAAGAAAAGACAAAATGGGATGGATACTCTGCTCATGAAGCTATTGTTATATTAAATCTGGATCTTTATCACTCTGACACTCCAGAAAGTATCATTCCAACATGTTGGAAAAGATCTCCATGCCATGCCTACTTCCCATGGATATTTTCCCCAACCTAAACACTTCACAAAATTACAAGATAGGTTCTTCTCCAGAGATTCATAAGGGACTTGATTTACTCTGTACTCAATTTGTGTTTTACCCATAAAACTTCTTTATACCACCAAATGTAATCTATGTTAACTGACAAAATAAGGCATTCCTATCCAATAAGCAATTTAAAGAAGCATTCACCTACCATGTCACTAACCATTCTACTACTGTCAGCTTTCTCCAGGCCTCATTTCATTTGATAAAATGGTTTGGAATGCTTCTTTCTGACTCATCACTTCCCCTAACTCCCAATAGAATAGCCTCCTCTGCATTGTGAACAATTCTAGGCTTCTCCTCAACCTTGCCTCAAAAGTCTTTGCAGGTTAGCCCTGGGCAATCAGGTAGAGGTGGTTCAGATAATGGAACTATTGTGAGTACTGACCTCATTTTTACTCTGCATCCCCAGACTTTAATCCCTGCCTCGAAGAATGTCCCTGTCCAACCTATTGCAAACCAGAAAGAAGACAAAAGGAGATCAAGCTTCTCTAAGTACAGAATGCTTATTTCTTCCAGCCCATTTTAATTGCTTTCCAAACCAAGGTCACTTGGCACTTCACTGATTTTAGGGGCATGACTCCATTTCTTTCTTTTTCCTAACTAGAGCTAAGAATTCATTTTAATTCAATGCTTATGTACTTAAGGGTTTTCCTTAAATTGTTTTCACTGCATTTCTTAGCAAACTATAATTCATATAAACTGCTTCCCCATGAAAGACCTTTCAAAAATTGTTTCATGGAAAATCTCATACTTGTTAAAATGAGACAGCATATTTCAGATGAGACTTTAACTTTCCATCTTCCTCAGTTTCCTTATTTATTAAAAAAAAAAAAAAAAACACGGGGAAATAGTCCCCACACCCTGACAGGGTAGTGGGTAGTGGTGAGAATTCACACTTAGCATAAAATCTGGCACATAGTAAATAGTAAATACTAACTTATTCTATGTAAAGCCCTTAAATGTCAAGCTTGTGATAGGTACTTAATAAATATTAGCTATTATATTACCCTAATTAGCCACAAACTGGAAAGGAATGGAAATATTTCTCATACAGTGTTATTAGAGCACATGGAAGCTTCTTTCCTTCTGCCAACTCTCTTTCTCTTGCTTGCAATCCC
The DNA here is from genome assembly GCF_022079265.1 of Lynx rufus. Classification (NCBI taxonomy): domain Eukaryota; kingdom Metazoa; phylum Chordata; class Mammalia; order Carnivora; family Felidae; genus Lynx; species Lynx rufus. Next base: position 41,086,776 of record NW_025814896.1, on the reverse strand, counting down.
TTCTCTGCTTTCCTCTTCCCTCACCTCCTTTTTTTTTTTTTTTCAAATCAAATTTGCTAGAGATTGAGAAAAAGGAGAAAAGGAATGGGAGCGCATAACATTTAGGTCTAAAAAGAATAATTATTGGGAAATATCTTGGCCTCTGCTTACATGTAGGAAATTGCCAACACAGGGCCAAGAGAAATTTACGGTATTTTCCCAGAGGTTGGTATTTAATTAGTGCTCCGTTATTGTCAGACGGTTGTGCTGTCACAGGGGTAAATCATTTGCAAGCTATTTTGGAGGCTCTTCCTGTTGCCACCACCATCTCATCAATCTTCTCATCGGCTTTGTCATTACAGATCTCAGCGATTTCTCACCTTTTCAGGAACTCTGCATGAATTTGACCTCAAGAAGTATTTGGCCACTATCATCTCAGCTATTAAATGTCAGATTCAGACATCTCAAACTGTGTGTCAAGACATTGCGTTCTGGTGGCAATGAACCCATTACCTTTTTCCCCCTCATAAAGCTTGCTCTTTGGGAGCCTGAAATTGTGTGATACAAGTTCTCTTGAGGGTCTCATTTTATCATGGGTGTCTCTGAAAAGAAGGTCTGTCGCCAGCTATATTAATGTCCAGACTATTGATAGTTTGTACAGGCACATTATGCAAATAATGTCTGCCCATCTTTACTGGGTGAAATAGGCAACGGGGTCAGGCAAGAAGTTATAACTAAGCAAACCTGCTCCATTAGCATTTTTCAGGTGTAGCTGTTAGGATCAGTGAATTCTTCAAATTGTATTTTCTAGTCTTTAAAAATAGTCACACTGAGCTTGCTTTATCCCTGCTAATGAGTCACAGGAGAGCAGGAAGGCCAATGGATACCGCATACATCGCTGTCAGGTTGTTTACTATAAACACTCATCCATACAGGCAGTTTGTCATCTTTGCACCTGTGCGGTGGTGGCCTGAAGCATGAGTATGCTGGGTGGGTTCAAAGGGAGAGTCAGTAAGACTGGAGGGTAGCCAGCTAGGGAGAAATAGTATGGGTGTGACTAGAGAGACCTCTCTTTGGTGTCACGGACCCATTTAGCAGTTGAGTGGGGCCTATAGATCTTTCTCAGACTATGTATCAGGATTTTAAATAAATAAAAATACAAAAGATTACAAAGGAAACTTTTTTTATTTTAGAGGGAGAGAGAGAGTGTGAGCAGGGGAGAAGGGCAGAGGGAAAGAGAGATAGAATCCTAAGCAGGCTCTATGTTCAGTGTAGAGCCTGACATGGGCTCAATCCTAACAACTCTGGGATTATGACCTCAGCCCAAAAGTGGGACATTCAGCTGCCTGAGCCAACAGGTGTCCCTAAAGGAAATGATTTTATTGAGATTCCAGTTTTATTGGAATCAGTGTGTGCTATGGTAATATGTGTACTTCTTTACTGACACATTAAAAAAAGATCTGGTGATGATTTGAAGTTACAACGAGCAATCTCTACAACTGTAATGTGACAGGAAGTATCTGGTTTCTACTGATGACAAAAGTCACAGGAACTGCTGATACCACTGTGGTTTATGGCTATAGATATGATGGAAGGGAATGCTAAAGTGCAGACAAGGTTAATGAAAATAATTGTATTTTCTTCCCCAAATTCACAAACTCCTTGGGACCTCTTAAGAATCTGTGACCACCGATCAAGGGCCCAACTTCTGGGGAGGCATTTGGATTCTACTCCCAGGGGAATGGAAGCTCTGAGAGGAGCTTACAGGATGCAGCGTATTTATCAATTTAAATTAGGAAGCACCTTAAGTCTTCCCTATTTCCTTCACCCAGCATCCACAGTGTTCTGGGCACCATTTGTCCTGGTGTTCACTACTTTGTCATGTAATCACTGTGTGCATTGTTTCCTCCAACAGATTGCAAGGACAAGAACTATACATCAACCATCTTTGTATAAACAGTGCATAAGACCTGAGACATACCAGATCTTGAGGATTCGTTAAATAAGTTAATCAAGACTGTGATGCTCTTGAAAGAATTACACATGAATCCCACGATCAAATTTTTCTGAAGAACATATTTTCCTTTCTGAAAGGGATTATATGTGAAAATGCACATTTAAAAATGTTATCATCAGATTTTAGGACTGGAAATGGAAATGTTGATGCCATCAGAGAAATTAAAAGAAATAATTTAAAACTAGGTTGATTAAAAAAAAAAGATACCATGTCTCCCTTATGTTTAAATGTTTATTTATTTATTTTGAGAGAGAGAACATGAAGGATAGACATAGAGGGAGAGAGAGAATCTCAAGCAGGCTCTGTGCTAAGCCAATGCAGGCTAGGCTCCATACCACAACTGTGAGACCATTGACCTGAGCCAAAAACAAGAGTGGGGCACTTAGAACAAGAGTGGGACTGAGCCACCCAGGCACCCCTCCCTTATGTTTAAAATTACAGGAGCCTCTGCAAGGAAAGAGAAGGCCAGGTAGGCAAAAGTTCCGCATTGTGCTGACCAATTATAGATCAACAGATTAAAACTCAGGCAAAGGGATGAACTTCTAAGAATATTCATTGTTTCTACTTTGTCCCCAGAATAAGCTTCCCATTGTAGACAACAGCTGAAAGCTGCCTAACCCTGACACACTGCCATCCATCCATAGATAAAGGAAGGGGTATGGTAGAATTTTCCCCAATCTGGGTCACATCTAGGACCTGGTTGTAGCTCTGCACACTAGGGCTAGTTTCTAGCCCCTGTGTTTATTTGGGATTGGTGATGGAGGTCAAAGCTTAAATCTTAATTTGGAATCTACTGAAATTCAGATAAAAACCTATTTAGCATGTTCAAAGTTTGACACCAGAAAGGTTTATATGAGAGAGATTTACTGGCTTCATGCATGCTCAGCTGCGTCATTGTAAGAAACAATGTAAAACATTAATTCAGTCAATGCTGTTTTTATTAAGGCTTTCTCTTTGCCTGGCCCCATGAATTAAACACACACACACACACACACACACGCACGCACGTGCACACACACATACATAATACATACACAAATACATATACACACGACACACAAAAAACACAAAACCTTCTGGGTGAAAGTACACATTCCCTGTCCTTGAATCAGTGAGAAAGCTAACAGGTAAATCCACAACCACAGTGAAAACAGTGATGCTTATGTTATGCTTATGTTATGTCTTACGTGGAAGAGTGAGGAAAAAATTCATCGAGGATGTAATATTTTTTTAAAATTTTTTTTTTCAACGTTTTTTATTTATTTTTTTTGGGACAGAGAGAGACAGAGCATGAACGGGGGAGGGGCAGAGAGAGAGGGAGACACAGAATCGGAAACAGGCTCCAGGCTCCGAGCCATCAGCCCAGAGCCTGACGCGGGGCTCGAACTCGCGGACCGCGAGATCGTGACCTGGCTGAAGTCGGATGCTTAACCGACTGCGCCACCCAGGCGCCCCAAGGAGGAGGATATAATATTTGAGCAGACATGACAGGAGTAAGTAAAGGAATCTGTCATCTCAAGAAGCATGTGGTATAAACAAAGACAGGGCTGATCAATGAAAAATTGGATCCATATCAGGGCCCACCTACTCTCAGGGAGATTTCAAATGTTCCTGAACTTGTTTATTATTTGATAACATTTAGCTTATTAATCTATGGCAACATCCATGGTTTAGAAGTGGTTGTTCTGAACCAACATGCTGTTCATCTCGAAATGTAATTACATAAAGCCTTAGGAGACTATAAGACATGCAGATCAGGTAATAAAAGTCCCATTTGTTAACTCTCTCATCTAGCTTGTAATGAGTTTGGGCCTGACACTGTTCTGAGGGCAATAAAACAAAAGTTGACCAAACCACAGACTCTTAGATTCATAAGATATCTTGGTTTCAAAGAAAAAAAATAACAACTCTACATAAGTCATGTGAACAACAACATGGAAGACGCTATGGGATCAGGGAAGAAGAAATCCAAACTAGGCTTTAGAGTGAATTGTAAGCATTGAAAAGAGATTGTTGATATAGTAGTCTACTTTCATTACCAAGGGAAAAATACACGATTCTTTTGAAGATCATGGTTATGAACTTGGGAATCCTGAGGTAAAATTCTAACTCTTCCATTTATTTGTTGTGTGGTCTTTAAAACTTGACTTACTTAATATCTTTAAGTCTCACTTTCCTCATTCATAAAATGGGAATGATTACAATGACTACCACATAGGATTATCATATTAATTAAATGAGATCATCTAAGTGAGGTGCTGATGCAAAGGAAGCGCTCAATATCTCCACACGTGGCCTATAGTATAGGCCAAAGAGAAGTTTGCTTTGTATGTGTCATTGAGCAGTATGCCACAATATTTTTGATGATCAAAAGTGGACCTGTTTAATTCAATATATAGTAGAACAGAATTTGTATACATCAATCTCTCTCTGTCTGTTACACACACACACACACACACACACACACACACACCACATCCTCTGCTATGCACATTGTCAATATTTTATGTTTCCTTTAGTTCAAGGCTCTACACTGCTGGGTAAACAGATTGCTTTAAAGAGTTTCACAGGTAAAGTATTGGTGAAGGGGGCAACTTAAATCCCACACCTGCTGCAACCACCACAAGGAATCTCTTTAATTACACCTTTAATAAATCTAATGCATTCCAGAGTATACATTTATCCCCACCCTCTAAGGAAAAGCATTTGCCGACTGTACTTAGAAAATGGGGAATATGAATTTTCTTTTTCCTTTGCCTCTCAATGGAACGTGACTATTTGTGGGGTTCACTCACTGCTGGCAAATGGCCATTTCCTGCCTCTAGACAGAAAGGCTTAAAAGAACTTATAAAAAAAGCAGTCAAAATCCTCCATAGACATCCAATAACTTATAAAGGAAAAAAACGTTCTGATGAGTTAGTGCAAATGAATCAGGAACATATGGATCCTATTTCCCTTGAGTTTAAATTTGTAAAGAGAAAAACTTCTTTAAAAAATGAACTTTCTAGATGTCACTGAACCCAGGGAAAAACATATGAGATGATTACTCAACTTAATACATTCCTAAGTTGCCCTATGCTTAGCTCAAGCACACTCAGGTCATTTGTAGCTCAATTTGGACTGTCAAACACACAGCCCATCATGCTCTAATTGTTTTCAGAGTAAAATTCTGGACAGCAGAAGATATTAAGGTGGTAAGTATTTTCAGCAATACATTTTAGCATAGTGGTACTAATTCCTTAAAAAAAGTTAACTTATCTTTGTGGGTGACACATACCTGCATATCCAGGAGCCAATCCACAAGCGGGTGGTATAAACAGGGTCTCATAAAGGAAAACAGATAATCAGAAAATCATCTCTTGCAGCCAGGCTAAATGATGCCCTCATGCCCAGGGAGAACTAATTTGCTTCATGTAACTGTATATTTTATTCTTAAAAGGTTTTTCAGGAACCAGTATAATTAAACTACAGCCAAAAGATAAACCTGTTGGCTTTCTTTTACAATCTGACTACAATAATTACTCAAATAATGATTCAGTTGTATATGCTGATGATTTTTACTAATTTATTAAATACATTTCATACATGGATCCATCTGAGTACATATCTAGACAATGATTACTACAAACAGGACATTGGAAATATATTAAATGCTTTCTAAAAGAGAGCAAAAGGCCCCACTATGTGCAAGGTACCACAGAAGACTGAATAAAACACCCATAAATATTTAATGTGAGTTGAGGTTATAGATTATATGTAGACATCATCAAAATATTTACAAACCCATGTTAAAAGGGATTATGGAGGTAAAGAAACAAATACTCATCAGTAGGAAGGTTTTGGTGTCCACTCTGGTACCTTCTAGACAAGGACAGCCCTCTAAGCCTTTGTTGGAAGGATGGTTATACACTGGTTGAGAAAGGGATTTATTCTTAGAGTTCTCACTTGCTAGGTCTTTCTCACATTGAAAAGAATAAATATGATTTGAACCTTAGTATGATCTAGCTGGAAAAAATCCTTGAGGGTAACTGATCTAATCATCCTCAACCACTTGCTGGAGAAATTGTAAAAATATAGGCTGCTGCCTTCTCTGATATTTCAAAGCAGTAAATTCAAGTTATGACTCTGTTGTCTGACTCAGTAATTTCCCAGGTGATTTTTCTCCTTATTTTACAGATGAAGAACAGTCCCAGAATGGTTGTAACATCTCCTACAATCCCCTTAATTCCCAGGTCAAAGTCTCACCCACAAGCTCAGCAATACCTGGGTTATTATTAGGGGAACTCTCCAGTCTATAGCAGGGCAAGGAAACAGCCCAGACTAAAGGAAGATCTGCTGGTTATAACAGCCACTGTTTATGTTGCGAAATAAATGAAGTTGAGTTATTCTTATGCCTCTAAAGTCAGCTCATAGGATGAAAACTTTACATGGGCAAAACTATTCTTTAAACTTCTTTTAAAAAGGCCTTATGTTGAAAACTGAGGTGTCTCTCAAGTTCCAACAAAGTCCATTTTTTCCTCCAGATTTAGGAAAGATTGCTGGAGGGTTTTTTTATTTTGTTTTGTTTTGTTTTTTGTTTTTGTTTTTTGTCACCTCTAAGCAAAAGATGAAGTGTTGGACTAATATTTAGGAGCCCTGTCAAAGAAGCAACTAGGACAAAAAGCTCTATGCACCAGAATCACCCCAATGCAGAAAGAAACTATGAGACATGACAATTTAGACAAAATGGGGGAAAAAGTACTCATATGTCTTCTTTCACACCAAGGTTTATTGTGAAACTGAAAATAAATTGCATCATTTCAAGTCTCTCTCCTTATCTGTGTCTTTTCAAAGAGGGCACATAATAGAACCCCCGTGTATAGGCAGCACCTCCCCACCACTGAACATCACTTGCCCTGGTGCCCATCAGGCCGCATGCCAGGTAGTTGTACCCTTGTTGCACAACCAAGTCAAAGGTCAGTAGTTCAGGATTCACCTGGGGCTCTCACTTCCTTGCCTGAGGCCTTCAGATTTGGGATAACAGGTGTGAGCACTTCATTCCAACCAGGTTTTAGTAACTTGGGATTCATCACAGGTTCAGGGAACGGTAAATCCTTTAAATCTTTCTATTGCTGCTTCATATAAAGGAACAGTCTCTTCACTAATTGTTGAGGCTTCCTGGCAAGGTATGAAGACACTAAAGCTTATTTCTCTCAACTTCTTGTCAAGTTCCTTTTGATGAGACTTTGAAGGAGTTCATGAATAGAAATGAAGAGAATGCCATCTGATTAAGAGGGGCATGTTACAAGTCCTTCTGTTACTGGGCTCACACTCTGGCTCCTCCAACTCAGCTTTTACCATAAATAAGCTGATGCTATATGTACATACTCTTATGAGATTTTTCTAGTTTGTTTTCTGTTGAAGAGCCAAGAGATTGGATAAATGATGGCTTTGTCAAACCTACTTATGTTTCTTACCATAGTGGTAGGAGGGTCATTATCAAAGGAGGTCTGTTTTTCATAAAGGTCACCACTATGCCCAAATGCATTAGGAGAGATCATGAAAAGGCCACTGCAGCTCTGACCGTAGCTTCCATCGAAATCAGAGATGTGGTTGAGAATATTTCCACTTACAGGCGAATCATTTAATTCCACTAGAATGAGAAAGTGCCCTTTTTTGTTCTTCCCTGAGTTGAGCTAGATGATAATGAAAGGATACTGCTTTTCCATTCAATCACAGCAGCCCTTGAGTCCTACTCAACTGAAGTGGAGGGGAAGAAAAAGGCTATTTTTTTCCTCCCTACCTGGGAAGAATGAAGGCACATGCTTTCAGCTGTAGAACATCCTTCAGTAGGCCCCTCAGTGTCATTTTTTCTCTGTGTCAGATGTGGATCCTGTCACATGCTCAGAGGTTTATTTTCTATTTATAAAAATGTCACATCATTTGGATAATCAGCAGATTTAATTTCATAAGAAGTTTTAAAGGTTGGCTATTTTGAAACCACCATATAATCCAGATCATTTATAGAAAAGCAACATGGGGGCCTCTCCTACATGAAATGGGTCAAGGTTGTTAATATTTACTCTAAGGAGAAACCCATATGGAAGTTGGGGACCATCTTAAAGAGATCAAGGCAGCATATGCAAGTGCTGCTTGATCTCTGGTATGTCATTTGAGGGGGCTGAAACAAAGCTTTCTATTGGTCTGTGCTATGATGACCTGGGCAAAGGCATAAGTGGCTGCCTCAGTGGGGTTGCTCCAGAAGATAGTACAAATTATGGTGAATTCTAGAGCTGAAAGAGCCATGGCCTAAAGAGTCAATTGTCCAAGGTTATAAATGAGAGTGGAAGGAGCTGATTACAGTCAAAATTTTCTGACTTTTAACCGAATGTTCTCATCTTCACACTAAGCTTCTTCTTTGGGACAATAATAGCCAGTGATGAACTATATCCTGCCTCTTCCCACCCAGCTTCCAGGTGACATAATTCCCATTTTGGATGCATGGAGAGGATCTGAGCTACTGTTACATTGTGGCCTTGCTGATATAATCCTGTAGGCTTGGAAGCTGTCCCATAGTCTCACAGACTTCTAAGCCACAGTTTGCAAAGGGGTCCATTCTCTTTTAAACAACTGCCTCATACTACTTATTCCTGGCTTCTACTCAGTACTATCTTCCATTAAAACTTACATGTTTCTTACCTTCAGGTCAGACTGAAGAAATAGGAAGACGCAGCCATTAGTTAGTAAATAAATAAATCAATACAATTTTGATTTGACCCTGCATGAAAATATGTATTGAATGATGGGATTTTTAAAAGAGCTATTATTCATTTTACTACTGAGAACAGTGACTCTATATTATTTTTTCCAACCAAATATATTTGAAGGACCTCAAATACTCTCATCAAAAGCAGGGACTCAACATAGCAGGGTTCTCTGAAATAGAATGGCTTAAAACATGTAGTTTTGGCAGGGAAACACCCTTCAAATGATTCTTAACTTTCTTTTCTCTAGTTAAGAATTATTAGCTTGAACTGTTAAAACTAAAAATGGGAGGTCATTCTGTTTTGCTAAAATGTACTATATTTTGCCTTAGGTTTCTTTCCTCACTCCAGCCAGCAGAACAGGCTTTATGACTCTGCCAACTGGCCAACAGTGACACCTTTAGCAAAATATCCTCCTAGAGCAGAACACACTTTCCCACAAGGGAGCAGGGAACATGGCCACTGGTGGCTCCTGTGCCCCAAAGACCTCAACATCACTGTCAAAGTGGCCCTAGTTTTCCTTTCCCAACTCCAGTTTGACAAAAATGTTCAAGGGAAAGACTTTAATCAGCCTACTTTAGGTTCCATGCCCACATACATACTTTGAGTGGCAAGTTTGGGTAAGATGTCCAATTTAGAGCTAATCACTGCTGACCACAGAAACAAGTTATAAGAACATGAAAGTGCCCAGTTTGGTGACCTTAGGAATTTCCTTTTCCTTGAACTTTAACACCACATCTGTATAATTAAAGATCAAAATACCTATCTTGAAGAAAGTTTTGTGACTATATAATCATATGTGTCACAGAAACATGTAATAGTATGCGTCCACAAACACAGACCATGGGACACATCAGGAGCCAGAAAAATTGCTTTTTCTTCTCTCTTTAGGTATTTACTTACTCTACATCCTCTAGAATTCTTTCTAGAGTTCCCAGACCTAGTGGAAAAAAATATATATATATATAAATTTCCCACATCTATTTAAACATATAATAGACACTGTGCTGGGTTAAGGATTGTTGGCAGAGGAGACATACGTGGGTTTTTAAATTTTTTTTTAAGTTTATTTATTTATTTTGAGTGTGAGAATGAACAGGGAAGGGGCAGAGAGACAGAGAGAGAGAGAGAGAGAGAGACTCCCAAGCAGGCTCTCTGCTATCAGCACAGAGGCCAGTGTGGGGCCCAAACCCACAAACCTTTAGATCATGACCTGAGCCAAAACCGAGTCGGATGCTAACCCGACTGAGCCACCCAGGCACCTCGAGACATATGTTGGTTGCATGTCAGTACAGAAGTAGACAAGCCACCCTGAACTATATGGGACTGTAGGTTGGTATCACTAGGGCACCCTGAGACCTTGAATATCCAGACATCCTCTGCTGGGAAAAAAAAAATCATTAGACTTACAGAGCTCTCTACACAAAGTAAGACCAGGGAAAAGGGTACTTGGCCAACATTACCTCAGTGCCTAAAAGTGTTTGATGAAAGCCTTCTGTACCCTAGGTACACTCGCTAACTGGAAGTGGGCTCACTAAAACATCAAAATTTATATTGTCCCATATATTTTGCTTATTTATAAAAAATGGGGTTATGAAGGCAATAGCAAGGGTCTTTAGTTTCTGGCTGCAAGAACCTGAGCAGGCCTGCTGTGGATAGGTGCTAGAGCAGTGTAGGGGTGGAGAGATAAGTGGATTTGCTCACCTGGAAAGCTCTAATGTGGGGTGATCTATTGACAACAAGTGAGGCAGAAGTCTCCTTGGGGCATGACTTTCATTCCAACAATGGGAATTTAGATTCATAACATAAGGAGATAAAATTTCTGATCACTGATGTAACTGCTTGGCACAAATCTTAACACAGGCAATCTCAGAATGGGAAGGAAAGTAGTGTGTGTGCATGCGTGTATGTGTGTGGGTGTGTGTGTGTTTGTGTGTATGAAAGAGAGAGGGGAAAGGAGTAGAGAAGAAAAAAGGAGGAAACGAAGGTAGGGAGGAAGGCAGGAGTATAAATAGATGGGAAGGAGAGAGAAAACAAACTGCGTCATCAGGGTTCTTGAAGAGCAAAAGGAACGTGCCATATGTGCAAAGTCTGGGAATAATTTTCTTCAGTTATGTCACAGCCAATGAGCATCATGGTTTCCACCTGAAGATCATGCTCAGGCTAGTCAAAGGATACATTTTTATAGCTGCAGATTAGGATGATGATTACTATTGCCATAGCCACATTCTTGCATAGAACCTGAATATTTTAAGATGGATTATTTTTCCAAACACACACATTTCAACCTTATATGATACCCAAACTAAGCCCAGCATAGATACTTAAATGATGTTTTATAGACATAAAAAGACATTCTTCAGGGAAAACATTGAGCACTTCATTTACTGCTTTCAGATCTCTGGATGTTAACCACACCCCCGTGTCATGTAGAACTGAGGGATGTGGTGCACTATATTCTTTGCATTTCTGTGAATAATCGACCACAGAAATTGAAACTTGGTGTGAAGGATGTAATTTTCTCATTAGAAATGTAAGCATCATTTCATGTTTTATTTAAATCTCCCTTTTAAGAAAGATCCTAAGGTGTTCCATGTCAGTGACATAAGGCAGGCCCCACACTGGGTGTTGTTTTTGTTTTTTTTTTTTTTTTTGGTGGTCCATAATGTGATTCTGAAATAAAAGTGACAATTTTTAACACTGCATATGTTCAAAGACCTCTGCCAAGAAGGGGAAAAAATAGCCTTGGCATCAGAAGCTAAAGTGTGACGGTTCCTTGTGATCCATAATGAGGAAACAAGGGGCCATGTCCCTGATCTTGTCAAATTAGCACAAGGATAGCATATGAACCTTTCAAGAGGCTGAACATACATTTCTTCAATGGATTCCCAATTCTGTTTTCTGGAGTAGACAAATATGTTTACCTTTTCATTACTCTGTGGCTGTGTGTCTGATTGTTGGGAGGCCGGGGAGGGTGACAGTGTAACTGCTTCTACTCAGTAGGAACAAATATCATTACCTCAAAAGGCACCAAGTATGAGCTGGAAACTATGTTTTTTTTTTTTTTGCTTTTTATGACAAAGCGTTTGCTTATTTATTTTAAAAATTGTTTTATTTGAGTATACTTGACATACAATGTTATGTTAGTTTCAGGTGTACAACATAGTGATTCAAGTTCTCTTTATGTTCTGCTATACTCGGCACAAGTGTGGCTACCATCTGCCACCATAAAATGCTATTAAAATATCATTGACTATATTTCCTATGTTGTGACTTTTATTCTTGTGACTTATTCATTTCATAACTGGAAGCCTGTCTCTCCCATTCTCCGTCATCCATTTTGCCCATCCCCTTCCCCCATTCCCTTTGGCAACCATTAGTTTGTTCTCTGTACTTATAGGTCTGATTCTGCCTTTTGTTTCTTTATTCATTTGTTTTGTTTTTTAGATTCCACTTATGAATGAAATCATGTGGTATTTTCCTTTCTCAGTCTGACTTACTTCACTTAGGATAATACTATCTAGGTCCACCATGCTGTCACAAATGGCAAGAGCTCATCCTTTTTATGGTTGTGTAATATTCCATATTATATTATATATATATATAAAATAATAAAATATATGTATATTATAAAATATATATAAATATATAATATATAAACATATAACATAAATATAAATTATAAATTTATAAATATAAATTTATAAATTATATATATAAATACATAATGATATATATATATAACTAAAGTCTTCTTTATCCACTTATCTATTGATGGACACGTGGGTTTCTTCCATATCTTGGCTATTGTAAATAATTTTATAATATATTGTAAATATTTCTACAATAAACATAAGGGTACATATATCTTTTCAAGTTAGTGTTTTTGTTTTCTTTGGGTAAATACCCAGTAGTGGAATTATTGGATCATATAGTATTTGTATTTTCAATTTTTTTTAGGAATCTCCATATGCTTTTCCACAGTGGCTGCACCAATTTACACTCCCACCAACAGGGTATGAGGGTTCCTTTTCTTCCCCACATCCTCACCAACAGTTTTTTTCTGTGTTTTTGATTTTAGCCATTCTGACAGCTGTGAGGTGGTACCTCATTGTGGTTTTGATTTGTATTTCCTTGTTGATGAGTGATGTTGACCATCTTTTCATGTGACTTTTTGGTCATTTGTATGTCTTCTTTGGAAAAATGTCTAGTCAGGTCCTCTGCTCATTTTTAATCAGATTATTTGTTGGGGGTGATGGTGTTGAGTCATAGAAGTTCTTTAAATATTTTGGCTATTAATCTCTTATCAGATATATCATTTGCAAATATCTTCTTTCATTCAGTATACTGCCTTTTTGTTTTGTTGTTTCCTTCACTTTGCAAAAAAACTTTTTATTTTGATGTAGTCTCAATAGTTTATTTTTGCTTTTGATTCCTTTGCCTTATGAGACATATTTAGAAAAATGTTGCTATAGCCAACACCAAAAAAATTACTGTGTATGTTCTCTTCTAGGATTTATATGGTTTCAGGTCTTACTTTAAATCTTTACTCCATTTTGGGTTTATTTTATTATTATTTTTTTTTTTGGTCTGGTGTTCCATTTTCATTCTTTTACATGTAGCTGTCCAGTTTTCCCAGCACCATTTGCTTAAAAGACTGTCTTTTCCCCATTGTACAGCCTTTCCTCCTTTGTCATGGATTAATTGACCATGTAAGTGTGGGTTTATTTCTGGGCTTTCTATTCTGTTCCGCCGATCTATGTGTCTATTTTTGTGCCTGTACCATACTATTTTGATTACAACAGCTTTGTAGTACATCTTGAAATCTGGAATTGTGATACCTCCAGCTTTGTTTTCCTTTCTCAAACCGCTTAGCACAAGAAGTTTTGTTCTCTGGCTACTACTATCAGTTGACCTTAAGGTCCAGAGCTCACTGGATAAAGTCTGGGACCATAGCGACAAGTTGCAGAGTAGGTCATCTGTGTCAATGCAGCACTGCCACATACACGCAACATCTCATGATGCCCTGCCACATCTGTAGGCACAACACTTAAGATGACAAACAGCAATAGCACAGGTGTCAAGTTTCCCTCAGAAGGCACAGCATTAAAAATTTACATGACAAGTAGATGATATTTAACATTTTGTACAACAATCTGTTTGTGCTAAAAGCACAGTTAAAAATATTATGTTAGTCAAAGGCCCAAACTCTGCATGCAATGACAGAAAATTTCTACCTTCCTCCTGAAGAGAAGAAAACTGATTTTGGTTTTAAAAATGCAGAGCTAGGGTTCTTCCCTGCCAAGGTATCTAAGTCACACCAGTAGCCCACTGAGGGCCTTGCAAGATGAAGCCAAGACTCCTCCATTGAATTTTTGTCACCTTAGAACAAAAGGGTCTGTTTGTGGAGGAGGGGGCTGTACTGTCAGCATGAGGAGGGAGATTAGGAACTTCCCATGGAGTGGCTGAATGGGAAAGACTTCTGGGAAATGCCATCTTCAAAGATCTGCAGAGATGCAGCTGGGGCCCGGTCTCAGGTGAACCACAGCCTCCCCTCTGTATGTCTATAGCTACCATAGTTTTAATTAGAGCCTCCCAGAATGCTATGCTTCTCCCCATCACTCCTGCTTTATCATTGTTGGGGGTAGGAGGTGTTCAGGTTTGTGTCATGCTACAACCGAGGCCTGATTAGTACTTTAGCGTATCCACATTTGAAAGTAACCAGGAAACTCATTCATCTTGCATGTTAGAATCTTCATCTTAGATGCCTCAGCCCCTAAGATGACTTCCTGGAAGACTTAACACAGGTGCTCTGTGTTACGGGATGTCTGCTCCTTTGGGACATTTGAAATCACTGAACGTGACCTCCATAATGGAGAAATAGCTCATACAATATCAGGGCATTTGTAGCTTTTAGAGGGGGAAAGACATCCTATTCTTCTTCTGCTTTCTATGGAAAATATTACAAATATGTGCATTGCCCCAGAGACCAATAGTCAGATGCCATATGAGTCCCTGGGGTGGAACAATAGAATAGGCACTGTAAAAAACATTTCTTAGGCTAACTTCCAGATATAAAAGGGGTGCCTCAGAGCTGTGGAGTGGGAAAATTCCTATTTCACAAGGAATATGATATTTTTAGACTGCATAAAAAATGAGGAATGCATGAAACTGCAGATGATAACGTGGAGCAGGCACCCCAAGTTGAGAGTGTGGGCCACATTTCCGCTGCTCATTTCCCTAATGGCCCCTTATTTTGCTCGCTTGTCTCTGCAATAAAGTTTCTACTTGAGAAAAATGGGTACTTATGGAAAGGTTATCATGCCACATGCTGTCATTTGATTTATAGTGAACTCTGATATTCTTTTCTTTTGATTTTCTGAACCAGGAGTTCTTAATTCTTAATTTTGCCAAAAAATGCCAGTGAGTAATCTTCATTCCTTGCCCACCTCCCACTTGATTCCTGGATTTCTCTGCCACATGCCTTATCTCTCTTCAGTCATGATTTCCATTTCTTTGTATTTCTGTTTTGTAAGATAATTAAACTCTGGTTTTCTGAGAACAAGAATTCAAGGCTTAGCAGTGAATATTCTTTTTTGTTTTACAATTTTTCAATAAGAATTCATTATATTTTTCAGTTCTGGTAAATCATTTTTGTGCCCCAGTTACCTCCTCTGGAGGATTTTCCTTCCTTTTTTCATTAAAGCACTGCTCTATCTCTTCCTCTAGAGTCAATTGTGCTATTTGTTCAGCTGGGCTCCCTCATGTCCCTGAGTCCCCCTAAACATGTGGTGACAATAGCATCCTCACAGTTCAACCTTTGGGCAAATGAAACAAGTCAATGGTGGGTGACAGAACATGTTTTCCCTAGTCTTGTCTACCGGGGCCAAGTGCTCCAGAAAAGCCTCTCTGGATGTGGAAATGTCCAGTCATACAAGCTGGGCATGATTTGCGTAATGAAAGGAATCAAATCAACTGTTGTTGAAAAAAAAAGAAAAGAAGTATCCCTTCCTAATGGTTTAGAAACAGAGGGTAAGTATATGGTAAAATGCGAAGGCTCACTAATTACATGACAACATCAATTATCAATGATCAAAAATCATGAAGATATGCACCATTGAATCATATACTTATCTGACTGAGAGAAGTATGTCCACTGATAGAAGTCACATTTACACGGATTCCCAACTTTTTTAAAGGAAAATTTTAAGGGACATAACCAGATGAAAGTCCAGAAGTTGCAACTTTACCCCCTGACCTCAACCCTAGCTTTGCCCCAAGGAGGGACCCAGTCGTAATGGGGCATATTAAGCTGGTGAATGGGTAATGAAGATAATGGACAAAAAAAAAATCAATGAAACATAGACATGAGAGCGATTGAGAGAGTATGTAAATGAACTCCCTTGCTTATTGTTGGATTTATAGTCTGTAGTTCTGGTTACTCATGAGACCCTGCTATAGTTCTAGCCCTTGAATTTCAAGACTTTTTTTTTTTTATCATTCATTTATATAATATATATTCCTTTACATAATAGAGCTTGAATGTTTTTCTACTTCTTGTAGCTAATCTCAAACTAAGACCAAAACCCAAGTTAAAATTATGATAATCTGATCACTTTTACCTTGCCTTTCTGTCTGACTTCTTTCCTGAGCTTCAGGCTCAAGTAACCACCTTTCTATTTGAAATCTTCATTCTGTAACTCAAATCACCTCAAACTTAACTGTCTGCAACATCATTATTGTTTCCTTTATGTTTTTTATATCAGCATGCTCCCCTACCAAGTTTCTTAGTAAATGTACCAAAATTTACCAGGAGCTTAGGTCAAAAGCCTAGATGCTATTTTTGACTCTTCCGTTTTCCTCATATACCACACATGATTTACTGCTATGATAGACACTACTACTGTTCATTGATATCCGGTTGCCTCTCTTCTGAATATTTGAGAGGACTTCATTTCCTTGTCCCCTGGGTGCCTTGTTCTGGACAGTGAAATGTGAGAAAAAGTTATATGCATCATTCCTTTGCAGAAGCATTTAAGAGCTATTACTTGATTGTCTATCTTTTCCTGTTATGTGATAGATGATATTTCACATGGTAGAGTGTCTGTCAGCCTGGGTTCTTGACTAAGCAAGAGCTCTCTGCTGACTCAAGACATACAAATAGCATGAGCAAAAATAAACCTTTGCTGTTTTATGGCACTAAGAGGTTGTTTGTAACTGCAGCAGGAGCTATCCTATCTTAAGACAATCCCCAAGTCCTGCTAGCTCTATCGTCAAAACATATTCCAAACCTGATGCTGTTACCTCCTTTTCGGCCATCGCTATATTTCAAAGAATCCTCATTTCTTGCCTGGATTTACTGCAATATCCTCTTCATCAGTCTTCCCTTTTCTATTCTGACATTGTCTCTCAAGTCCTTTCTGGCAGCAGCCAGCCTTTTGTCATTTTAAAGGTGAATCTCATCACGCCACTCCCTGTCCCAAACCCTCAACAACTTCCCATTAGACTTAGAATAAAAATCCAAGTTTCTCCATAAACCATAGCACTCTATGATCTGACTCTTACCTACTTGTCCAAATTTGTTTTCTGCCACTTTTTTTTTAATCTCTTTGATCCAACAGCATTGTCTCTATTGTCTCTTACTATTACTTGCAAACAGTAAATTCATTTTCCCACCAGGGTTGTTCTCTTGCTGTTACTTCTATGTGGAATGTTCTACCTCAAGATCTCTCTGTGGCTTGGGTTTCTCCTTTCCATCATACAAATCTTTGTTCCAAGATTATGTCCTCAGAGCCCTCTGTAAATTATCTAAAACCACATCCTCCTATAACTCACTCTCTCATTACCCTGTTTTACTTTATAGAGTACTCTTTGAACTGTCTTGTTCCTTTATTTTTTGAAGTTTCTCTTTCCTAGACTATGTATACCATAAGAGGATGATTTTGCTTTATAGCGTTCTGTCCCTCACATCTAGAAAAATCCTGGTGGTTATTTGTCAAATGAGTGAATTAATGAATAAATACCTTAAACAATCAGGATGTTAAAACAATACTGCAATGAAAAGACAACTGACAGAGAAGTAATATTCTTTCTTTTTTTTTAATTTTTTTAACGTTTATTTATTTTTGAGACAGAGAGAGAGCATGAACAGGGGAGGGTCAGAGAAAGAGGGAGACACAGCATCTGAAACAGGCTCCAGGCTCTGAGCAGTCAGCACAGAGCCTGACGCAGGGCTCGAACTCACGGACCACGAGATCATGACCTGAGCCCAAGTCGGCCGCTTAACCAACTGATCCACCCACGCGCCCCAATAATATTCTTTCTTAAGTCCTTAACCTGTTTGTTTTTTGACAGAGCAAAAAATAAATCAAAATACTGCTATAAAAAAACTTTGTATAGCTTTTATCTATGTCCTACTACTTACAATTCATTTACTTAGTAAAATCTGACTTGTTCAAATTAACATGCTTACATTAGCTAATGCATATTGGAAAAAGAAGCCTTTTATTTATTTATTTGAATTCTTTTTAACATTTATTTACTTTTGAGACAGAGAGAGACAGAGCATGAATGGGGGAGGGTCAGAGAGAAGGAGACACAGAATCTGAAACAGGCTCCAGGCTCTGAGCTGTCAGCACAGAGCCTGATGCGGGGCTCGAACTCACAGACCGTGAGATCATGACCTGAGCCGAAGTCGGCCGCTTAACCGACTGAGCCACCCAGGCACCCCGAAAAAGAGGCCTTTTAAAAGAGAATTCGCACATTATATGTTTAAGGTCACAGTGGCGATAACTGAGCTGTGTTCCTGAATCTAAACTACTTAAATTTCTATACAACAGACCCAAGAAATGTGCAAGAAAAAGATCTGAAAGCAAAAGAACAGACTCAAAGACAGAGGAAGCTAACGAGGTTTGTCAGGGCACAGACCATTTAAGTGGGAAACACTAACACATTTCCATGAAAAATAACCTGCATAGTTTAACAGAGAAAACCCATCAGTAGGATTTTTCAATGAACTATAAAAATGACCAACAAGTTTCCTCTTCATAATCATCTCCTTGATGACTTTTGTGTGAGTATACATACTTCTCTCACATGCCACCATGACACATGTGAATTTTCATCAGTAGGGAATATCCTTGGATCACTATTTTACTGGAAATATGGATTTGCACCAATACACTAGCTCAATTTGTATTCGTGAAACATTCTACACTTTTGCTAAGCAGATGGTCCAGGTGAGGAGCTTTTACTGTAACCAAGAGATATATTAAAAATACCACTTTCAAAGGGACTGAACTTCTCTCCCTGGCCTCAGGATCCCTCCAAGGAGGAATGGCTGTTGGAGTAAGGAGGGCAAAGTCAGACTCTTGGCTTTGTGAGTCTGAAATCCTGAGTATGTCATTTAACCTTTTGATTCTAGATGAGAATCCTATGCTAGATGTTTCATGAGATTGTTGTGAAAATAATACATGTCAAAGAAATGTTTTGTAAACTGGTTATTTTTGGTATTTTTTTAAAAAATTCTGCTTCTTTGAGGTTATTACAGCCATCCTCTATATCAAATCTGTTATATGTATGTATGCCTTTCAGAGTAAGAGGA
This sequence comes from Lynx rufus, assembly GCF_022079265.1. Lineage (NCBI taxonomy): Eukaryota > Metazoa > Chordata > Mammalia > Carnivora > Felidae > Lynx > Lynx rufus. The sequence continues at coordinate 41,067,434 of NW_025814896.1, read as the reverse complement.
AAAGAAAGAACAAGCACGAAAATGGATATGTTTGGCCATGTGGTCTTTACTCCTCCTGGAGAGTAACAATTTCTGAATCTATTTAAAAAATGTTGAAATTACAGCAATTAACAGAAAATTACACTGCTGTTTTTTTTAAATTCACAAAGGCACCAAGAAGCTATCTCCCGTATTATTAGCAAAGGCCCACAGTCTGTCTCCATACTCAAACATTTCCAAATAATCCATGTCCTACCCAAGAAGAAAGCTAAATTCATGGTCTATATAAATGGAACAAAATTCTTTATAAGCACTCACATGAATATCTGAGAAAAAAATCAGAATAAAAACACACAAAGTTGTGTATTGTATGAAACCTATTTACTGTTACAATATGTTAATTGCCAAAATTTTGAAATCTAAGCCTCCACAGTATCTCTACTTATTGTGTTACTTTGTTGAGTAATTCTCCTGTTCATCACTAAACATATCCTAAAGATTTTATTAAATAAGCAGAATAAGATGCATGATGAATAGTCCAAGAGAAGCAGTTTCATAAAAAATCCTAATCATGAGGATTTAGCTATCAATTATCCATGTGTACTCCAATTTCACACTCAGAAGTTACTTTAGGGGAATGATTAATTATAAATAAAGGGACCTCAAGATACCAAAAAATTATCATACACCAGGAATCCCTGTCAACAAAGATAGCTTAACTCCTTAAGGAAAATAGCACAGGACAATCCATCCTGTTCTCTTTTACACACAAAACCCATACTATCTAAAGATGTAAAAATGAGATCATGACCAAATGAGTCTGATCAATTTGTATATATTCACCACCAAAAACAATCAGCATAATCCCTTCATTCAATTAATTACTGGAAAATATTCAATCACCTATGTAACCTCCAGAAAGTATGGTCAGCTAGCTTTGGCTCAATGACTAGGCCTACTTGATATTTATGGAATAAATCTTTCTGCTTTTTTTGAGATTGAGGATCAAATTATACCATTTTCAATGTTTTCTAATTATGTTGTTCCTCCTACCTCGTGATGATTCTTGGCCAGCCATTCCTTAATGGTGCTGAGGGCAACGATGGAAGCAGGCTCATTCGGGAATCCTAAGTGAAGAACAGAATAAAACAAATAAACAAAAAAAGATGAAGGCAATAGAGAATTCAATGATGGTATGACACTGAATTTTTCTCATTTAAGCAGTATGCAATTCAACCAATTACTACTGATCAAGACAGGTCTCAGTAAGGTACCCACGGATATGAAGCCCATGATCACACATATGACACATGAAAGGGGCTAGTCCTATGCCAGTCCAGCACTAACAAGAAAAAGGATTTAACTGTCTTTTAAATTCTACAACAGTCAATTAAAAATATATCTACATTTGTTTAAGAGTTTTCAAAGCACTTTCATATAATATTCTCATAAGAGGTGCTCATATAAGGTTTATTACCCTCAATTTATAAACCAAGTAAATATGGCTAGAGAATACATGTACTTGACCCAGGGTCATGGGCCAGCAGGACTCTATCAATGAACTGGCACAAGACAGGACAAACAACTTGCCAAATAGCCATACCACTGAAAGTTATTACCAAAATTCAAAGAAAGTTATTGTCAGAATTCAAAGGCCTTCCTTTTAGGGCCACTGGAAATTATGTTTGAGGGGCGCCTGGGTGGCTCAGTCGGTTAAGCGTCCAACTTCAACTCAGGTAATGATCTCACAGTTCGTGGGCTCAAGCCCTGAGTCAGGCTCAGTGCTGACAGCTCAGAGCCTGGAGTCTGCTTTGGATTCTGGGTCTTTCTCTTTCTCTCTCTGCCCCTCCCCCACTTGTGCTCTGTCTCTCTGTGTCTCTCAAAAATAAATAAATGTTAAAAAAAATTATGTTTGAGATTAAGACAACATGAATTGACCTGGTTGTGCACTATGGATTTGATTTTAGAAAGATGGGAAGAAAGACACTTATGTCCTACTGAGCAGCAGCACACATAATCAGAATTTCTAAAACCCATCCAGAATATCTCTTTAGTTTATATAAATCAAATGTATTTCTGAACTTGCAGAATCATCATACATTCTGCCAATAAAATATATGTGAAGGAATAACCTTACAAATTCTATATTTATGGGGAAAAAAGAAGAAAAGACGGAGTGACTATTCCTTTGAAACTACTTTCTTTAAGTTTACTATTGGCTTCCTAATCACCAAATCTCATATAGTCAATCACTCATTCAAATCAGTCTTCATCTTTTCCTGTATCAGATGTGCTTGACTAGTTTTCCATGTTTCATACCTCTTCCCTCCTTGATTTAAAAAAAAAAATTACTGTTTTAAAGTATACAACACAGTGGATTTGTATAGTTCCACAAAGTTGTGCAGCTATCACCACCAACTCCAGAATATTTTCATCATCCCCCCACAAGATTCTGTGCCCACTAATAGTCATTCCTCAATATCCCTCTACCCCAGCCCCTGGCAGCTACAAATCTATGTTTTGTCACTATAGATTTGAAAATTCTCCTCCTGGATTTTTCAGCACTGCCTTCTATGATTCCTCTCACCTATTTGAGCTCCTCTAGCTCCTTTTTCTAGGAGCATCCATTAAATGTATGCCATTCCCAACATCTAAAGTCAGCCTTCACCTTAGTCGATATTCTGTGTTAGCCAGCTGCAGCATCATCCACTAACATGCCTTTTAATCAGGGGGCTCCTGTGACATTGTTCTGTGCAGATGCAGAAAGAGAGAGGTATTGCTGAAATGGGGAGATCTGGGATTTAAAAGACCAGTTTTATTGGAAGGCAAATACATATTCCAGTAGTTTATACTAATGGTATAAAACTCATTACACTTTCAGAGAAAATGTATGAAAGAAGAGGAGCAAGAGAGAGATGTTTGTCCGCATTTCCAAGAACAAATGTTGCTTTTCTGATTAGGTTTCTACCTACACACTTTGTAAGAGAGTGCATTAGGAAAGGGGACAAAATAAAGCAGGGCCAAGCTCCACTTGACCACTGTCATATGAGAGAGAGAACCACTGTCATAGGAAAAATGTGCACAACTTTTTATTTTTTTATTTTTTTAACATTTATTTATTTTTGAGACAGAGAGAGACAGAGCATGAACAGGGGAGGGGCAGAGAGAGAGGGAGACACAGAATCTGAAATGGGCTCCAGGCTCTGAGCTGTCAGCACAGAGCCCGACGCGGGGCTCGGACTCACAAACCATGAGATCATGACCTGAGCTGAAGTCAGATGCTTAACCGACTGAGCCACCCAGGCACCCCATAACTTTTTAAACTTTGTAAATTCATCTGTGACATTTGGGATTGTGAATTTGTTTTGAACTGTTTCATCTATTTACATTTTCCTTAAATGAAGGTTTCAAAATATAAAACCCTTAAAATAAAACCTGTTAGTTAGCTCGTTCATTAAGCAAATTATTATTGAACCAGAAAAGAGAAGATATATAGACATGTTTAATGAGCCCCTGTCCTCTAAAACCCAAAGTCAGAGGGAGGAAATAAATAAGAGGCATGCATGCGAATGAATCAGGGATGTGGGGACACAGACAAAGGGAGCTAAGCAAGAAAGAGGAGGCTTTCTAGGAAGTGATAGAATGTTTGGGGAAGAGAACAATAAAGCAGGGAGCTGAGGAGACACTGTCCTCAGAAGTATGTGTGAGCAAGTAGGAATTAATGGAAAAGGTAAGAGAAGTGATGAGAGGTAGAAAGAAAAGGAGTCCCTGTGGACTGCAAGGAAAAAGCAAGAGGCTGGGATGGGCATTTGTGGTTAGGGGTTAACTACAGGTGGCTTTTCTAGTTTACCTTACCCCCACCTCCCCTCTGAGTTTAACATCTGCATTTGTAATCACCTGGATACCTCCCCTTGATGCACTCCAGAACCAGAAGTGTAATGTGTATTCTTCCACAAAATGAACTTCTTCCAGTTTTTCTGGTTTCTGCTCAGGGATATCTCTCTCCTAGACACTGCTTCAGTATTTGACTGTTTCCCCAGCTGGTAACTGAGTCCTCTGAAATATTTTATACCACTTCCTTTCCTTCTTTGCCATCTGATCTCATTCAAAGAACAATCAGTCCTCACTTTGATTACTGTAGTTGACTCATAATTGTGCCTCTTTGGTCATTCCCCTGCTTCTCCATTCTGTTGAGCACACTTCTAAGTGATTCTTCCTAAAGTATAGTTACCACAACATTACACAAAGCAATGGTGACCTTGGGGACTCTCCAGCAACTATAGAGTGGACTTTAGCTCCTTAGCTGGGCATGATACACCACAAGGAGCCTTTCTAGACTTGGGTCTTAGTTTTTCCTATTTATTCTCCTCCCATGAAATTCTTCTCCAACTTTTTGATGTGTTTAAGAAGTACTTAAATCATAAGATTATAGGGCTATATAAAGCTAATAAATACTGTAATCATGCTCAGTTGCAATGGCCGTCAGCATTAACCTTTAGAAGACGTAAGTCCCCACAGAGAAATTATAAAAATTCTCATAGAACCATGGCAACTACAGTCAGTTCCCAATTATATGTGACCTCCTGGTCACTTTCCCACATCTATCAAAGCCTCTGGCACTGAGCTATGGTTTTCATCTGTATCTCAAGGCTTGCCATAACCGTGGGTGACTTCAGTGTCCAATAAGATGACCCACCTGGCCTGCCAGTTACTTGACCTGGTCATTTTTGACAACCACCTCCACTCCACCGCCTCCCTAGATCACACCCTGCTCCTTGAAGCAACATTTTTATTCCCAAATTACTAATTTAAGCATGCTCTCTCAAAACTTGTTCTATCTTTAGTTTGTTCTGCTACCTTCCAAGGGATGTCCTTTATAAGCCCTTGAAGCCCAAACTAGTGCTCATATTTCCTGCCTGAATGGTGTGACTCTTTCCTACCTCTCTAGGCTCTTCTCACACTGTATCGCTCGTTGCTTCCTCAACTCCAGCTACACTGACCTTCTTTCTGTTCTTTGAATGTGGCATGTTTGCTTTTGCTCTCTGCCAGAAGGCCTTGCTCATGCTGTATCTTCTTCCTGAAATGACATTTCTCCCTCGTTTCCTAGCTTATTTTAACTTTTATTTGTTCTTTTCCCAGTCATCACTTCTCCAGAGAAGGCTTCTCTGACGACTCCCTATTTGACACTTTCATAACATCATGTACCTTTCCCTGGTGGTACTCATCTTAGCTTCAATTTTACCTTTATTTATGTACATATTTGATTAATAATCCTAGTAGAGTGAAAGCCCTAAGGAGGCAGACATCACATCTGTGTTTTGCTTATCACTGTCTCTCTAAACCATTGCTGGCACCTACAAGATGATCAATAAATGTGTGTTGAATGAGTGAATGGACTGTGGACTTGTGATTCATTGTACTGACAGCAAGAAAGCCAGCACTGGGAGAACAAGGGTGTTTAGCTCTAGAGTCTCAGAGGGTGAAGGGTGCAATGATATATCCACATTATCCTATTTCATCCCTGAGGGGAAACTACTGAGAAGACAGTTCCTAATGGAATGATATCCTGTAATCAATTAAAAATGGAGGGAAATATCAAGACAAATGTCCCTGAAAATATGCCTTCTTTCAGTGGGCATATATCTATACAAGATGAAGTATGGTGTTCAGAGGAAACATCAACAGCACAATTCTTTGTCCACTTAACTGCAAGACTCCAAGGGTTACAAGTAAGACCAATGAATAGACAGGATAGATTTTTGCTCAGGGATGGGCTCCCGACGACAGTAAGGCCTACCTCAGGAGGTCACAATGTATTCTGGTCACCAGAGGGCTTTTGTTCATAAAAGCAGGATGGCCACCCAGAGGGAAGGCTGCAGACAAGCTTTAGATGAATCATTGAATTAAATGACATAGAAAATCTCTTCCAAGTATGAGGGTCAATGAGGCTGAACAAGCCATTAATAATTTAGGGCCAGGCGTGCAGGGAATTATATATGTGTGTGCCCAGGTGTACATAGAATCTGTGCTTCTGTTGGCATTCCAAAACTTAGTTCCTTATTCATTAGTATAGATTATTAAATGTAACTTCTGTTGTGAATGTTGAAGTTGATTTACAGAATGTGTAAGTGATTTTTTCTTTTTGTTTACTTTTATATTGAAACTACTTGCAAAATATTTACATACACACAAATGTACATACATACATCATACACACATACAACCCTTACCCAAATCAAGATATAAAATATTTCTTTTTTTTTTAATTTTTTTTTTCAACGTTTATTTATTTTTGGGACAGAGAGAGACAGAGCATGAACGGGGGAGGGGCAGAGAGAGAGGGAGACACAGAATCGGAAACAGGCTCCAGGCTCTGAGCCATCAGCCCAGAGCCCGACGCGGGGCTCGAACCCACGGACCGTGAGATCGTGACCTGGCTGAAGTCGGACACTTAACCGACTGCGCCACCCAGGCGCCCCAAGATATAAAATATTTCTAGCTCTTCAGAAAACCGCCTCGTCCCAAGTCAATATCTACCCCATGAAGAAACTGCTATTCTCTCTTCTACTGTCACAGATTCGTTTTGTCTGTTGTTACGCTTCACATATATAGACATTACAATGTGCACCCCTTTTGGTCTAAATTTTTCAACATTATGCCTGCCTGATTTATTCATGTTGTTACATATAGCAGAAGCTTCTTCTTCTTCTCTGCAGTGTTGTATTCCATTGTATGAATATGCCACAATTTATTTAGCCATTCTACTGTTGATGGACAAGTGGGTTGTTTGAGCTATTAGGAATGAAGTTGCCATGAACATTCTCATAAATGTCATTTGGTGGACATGAGCACTGTTTCTGTTGAGTATATACCTGGAGCTGGGGCTACCAGTTCATCGCTTAAGCAGACATTTAACTCTGGTAGATTCTGCCAGTTTTCCAAAGCAGTTTTACCCATTTACACTCCTACCAGAATTAAACCAACACAATATTTACAAATTTTGAACAAGAGAGGTAAAAATTGAAACAGAAAATTCAATTTACAATAGTTTTTTATCCATGGTACAGCAAATAACTCATTAGACAGATATTTTCCTTTTACTCAGTTATTAAGCAGATATTTCTCTTTTAATCAAATTGCAGAAAGATATAGCAATGAAGATTCACTGAAGGTCCTGCCCAGCCATTGGACTATTCGTTTGATGGAATTGTTAAAAATCTGGAATGTTTTCAACACAATTCGAATGAATCTGGTTTTGACCTTATCATAGATGAAGTTCCTCTCTAGGTTTCATTCTTTTATTCTTTTGCTGTTGTTGATAATTCTCCAATATCTTCAACTTTGTCGATTGCTCTGACAAAAAACTAAATTTGTTTCCCTGACATAAAAAAAAAATACCACTTTCTACAAATTGGTGTTTGTGGTGTGTGTCAGAGCAGAGGTAGGTGGGGTGTTGGGTGAAGCAGGCGAAGGGGATTAAGAGTGCACATCTCGATAAGCGCTGAGTAATGTGTAGAATTTTTGATCATTATATTATACACCTGAAGCTAATATAACACTGTGTCGGTTATACTTGAATTAAAGAATAATAAAAATACATAAAATAAAACACATTCTACTGAAAATCTAGCATATTCTACTGAAATAAAAGTAGACATAATTTGCTTTGCCTGTAAAACTACCCTTTTTGCAGGCAGAAGCAATGGATCAGCTTTTGTTTTAAACCTAAAATGACAGTCTGCTTGCAGCTCTGGATCACCCTACCATCGAGGGCATATGGTAATGCCTTAAGTCAGTTATTTCAAAGAAGTTCTTACTGCAAAAAAATATCAAATTGAACATAATTCCAGGTATGATTAACCCATGTGTCCAAATGTCAACCCCCCTCTACCATGTACAGTCTAGCCGGGGCCTCGCTTTCTTGCATCGTCCCTGATATCCTTGTCAAGCCCAGCCATAAGGAGTCACCTCTGCCTTAACTGTGGATGCCTCTCTAGCAGTTGTAAGAATAAGGCAACCTAGATATCAATGCCCAGGCAAAGCTCACAAGCGTAAAAACCATGCACAAGTTCTGGAGTGGTTTTCGCCTCAAAGGGTGTTTAGTCCATAATCGCATCTCACCAAGAAGGGTACTTAGTCCAAAGCTGTGATGAAACACTGGTTGCCATACTAACCATCCTTCAGTGGCTAGAAGCACAAGATTAGTACTGAATTGCGATAAATATTCAGAAGTTAGAATCAAGAGTTAAAAAAAATCAAAAGCAAAAACAAAACTTCTCTGGAACTCTGCATGTGAAATTCACATTCAATTTTGAGTTCTCCCTCCTTATCAAGTCTTTAAAGCATGTTGGTACTTTTTTTTCTATTTACACACAAACTCAAGCAAAATACTATGCAGGTCTTAAACATGGGGTGTTCAGCATTGATGCAAATCTCAGACTGTCCCAAATGACAGGGATGTATCACTGGGTTTATTGAAATGTTAACATCAGTTGAACTGAGATTGTCAATGTTGATTATCAATGCAAAATTACACTTTGCTTCAATTTTGAGACAGTATAACCATAACATTTTCCATCTTAGCACAAAAATTCTGGTGTGGGGACCACAGGGACATGAAATAGTATACTTTACAAGCTCAAGTAAAAGGACATGAAGCGTGAGATGAGTTGTCTTTCTCAGAACATTCCTCATGACTATTTCTTGAACGAACACACACACACACCTGCCTTTGGTCAGGAGGAGAGGTAGGGGGATACGGATGGAGGGTGCACCGAGGTGCGGGGCTATGGGGGTATAGGAGTATGGAGTATATGGGTGAGCAAGGGAAAGTATGGGAAATGAATTTATTTTTTAATCTGAAAACAGTTTTTGTCAACCCCTTCCCCCTAGGCCTCCTTCCAAGACATAAAAGCAATTCTGATAGCACGATGAAATCAAATTACTTGAAAGGAATGAGCTGAAGGAGGCTCACCGTTAAGCAATCGCTAGAGCAGCCACTCAGACAATTCTGGCTAAAGGCTGAGTTTCACAAAAGATAAAACAGGTGAAGTAATAAGAGTGACACTGGCCTCAGTGACTGCAGTGAGCACAGCAGCAGAATGCTAAAGAGGGTGTCACTGGCTTTCCTCAGGAGAGCAAAGGGCACCACAGTAGGCAAGAGCGAGACATCCCCAGCCTGTCAGTAAGATGGTGGAGTCTCAGCTGGTGTTGAAAAGGCAGGTTTTTGTAAAATATGCACATATATACATAATATGGCATCTTAACAAGTTCAATAGACATAGCAGATGCTGACAACACCCTATATACATCCCCTTGGCATATGCCATCCTTGCACACTGGCTTGATTTACACCCACTAGCACCAGCAGGCTTTTAACTGAGGGTGTCCATAGTGACACCACAGGTGGGGCAGGTCCAAAGTGTCAGGGAATCAGGACCACCAGCAACATTTCTCAACCCATGATTAATGAGAGATTGTGGATAAATATCCCAGCTCACTCACCCCTCAGGCAAGACAACACTGAGGTGCATGCTTCATACAGTTTCCTCAAGTTGCCCGGTGGGATTACCCACCTGTTGTTCACAGTGGCAAACTGCATTCTTATTGGCTTCTTTCCCTGAAATCATCTCCCCAGTTAACTACTTGAACTCAAACCCTTGCCTCTGAGCCTGATTTGGGGGGAAGCCAAACCACGACTGCAATCAACATGCATTCATGAACTTGAGAAAATGAGGGGTCATGTTTTATCTGATGGCACCCATTCTTCAGACTTTTCTACTTGTAAGGTCTGGCATGTGCACGGTAGATAAATGTTTTATAAACTACTTAATGATATGGAGGAAATAAGTTGGAAGTTGTCAGCATGGAAGCACAATAGTATTTTACTTTGGGGAGGGGGGAGGGTAGAGGTCATATAGGTCAGGCTCACACTGGCATGGAAGCCTGGCCCCACTGGACAGAAATCCTGAAACCACAGTAAACTGTTGCTGCTGCTGCTGCTGCTGCTGTTAACATTTATTGAGTAGTTATTATGTACATGTCACTCTACCTAGCATTTATATGTATTATATTAATTAATCTCCACAACAACCCAATGAAAAGAACAAGGGAGAATAATTAAAGATGAGCTGGTCTATAAATGAACAGTGACTTTAGTGTATTCAGGGAGGCAGTGACCAAAGATGATTAATTTGGTTTTATATTAAAAACTACCAAGAGGTGTGCAAAATGCAGTCTAAGTGTTATGCAAGCATTGGTAGACTCAGTATCAATCACTAATGTGGTTTAAACCAGCATATGCTTGAAGAGGAAGCAAAGATACTGTATGTGGCCATGGGTGGCAAGGGTGGGAGCCTAGGCTGTCCTTAAGAGCCCTGTCACCTCTGGCTTCCACATAAAATTGCCTGAACCTTCAAAACTCCCTTCAAGATGTGTATAGTCTTTCCCATTTTATAGAATGAAAGTGACTCTTAGAGAACCCAAGCAAGGGGCAGGGCCAATACCCAAGCCTGGGTCTGCCTGATTCCACCCATACCCTAGCCGAGTGCCTGCTATTGTTCATCCTCCCACATCCATAGAATGAATGGAATTTACCATGACCCCTCTCCTTCAGAGATTCGCCTCCTGAGGCAACAGTTTCAAACTCCAAGAGAAGGAAATGAAATTGGAGGCACATAGGATGAGAAAGCTTGTTTCAGTGTGCCAAGCACGGGGTCTCATGCCTGGTCACACCCAATAGACCTGGGGTCACTGATGTTTTGCTCTCTTTCTCGGGTGGCAGCACCCAGTCTACCATTTAATGTCTGCATTTCAGAGTATGGATGGGGCCCAAGGAATCCCCTTGGATTGTAGAAAAGCTGGTGGATGGGATGGTACAATTACTCCTCAACATATAGGTACCATCATTCTGGACACAATTGGAACTTAGAAATCTGAAGCTCACTGGCTCACAACAGAACTTCTGTGTATCACACCTCTCTCTGTGGTCCTGCCTTACCCATTATTTTGTTCAGCTTAGCACTGATTTTCCAAGCGAGACCTCTAGGATTGTCATATATACAAGGGAGAAGGAAAATTCTGTACTTCTTATCATTAAACTCTCTCCACACACGTTCTTTCATTTCACTTGACATTATGTGTTCCATAGCAAGTGACACTCCATAAATTCTACTATATTCAGCCTCAGACTTGAGTTACTTGTGCTTTCACCTACTTAAAACATTGTGCAACATGAAGTTTTCCTTTCAAGTTGTCTTTCCTTTGCTCTGCAAAGCGGGTATGAATGAGCTGCACTTTTATGGGACACAAGGTTACAATCTATGCAAGCTTCATCAGTTTCTAAAACTTATGAGTTCCAGCTTCTATTTCTGAGGATATTTTTTAAATCATCTTTTGCCTAAGGAATTATAATAATGACCTAAGAAATGGCTCGTGAAACAAATGCTATTCTATGCAAGCTGTTCCTACTAACTTTGAATAAGTCTCTTGAGAAAGGAGATGAAAGATCTCATAGAATCACCTGGAACAGAAGATTTCTAATATTCTCTTTTAAAAGAACATTTTTCCTACAGGGGCAATCAAGGGAGTTCACCAAGGGTATCACATTTGAGTAGGAAAGATTTATATTGGGATCTACTGAAAAGACAAAAATGAAGTTTCTACTTTTGAACTGGTGGCACCCTGTGGTGCATGGACCTTGTAGCCAATGATCTTTCTAAACATAAAGCACACCATGTCATAGCCATGCTAAGAGATGCCAGTGACTTGCTCCACACTTGTGACCAAAGTCCAAACTCCTCATTTTGGCTTTCCAGAGCAGTTGTGTGGCCCCCCTCATACTCTGAAATGCTTGGTTACCATGAGTACCTCCACTGGAATATAAACTCCATGAGGCAGAGCCCTTATCTGTCTTATTCACCTTTTCACCCTCAGTGCTCAGAGCAAAGTATGTGCTCAATAAGGTGTGAAGCTTCCTAGCATCCTGAAATGATTTTATGCCACCTAAAGCCTAGGAAAATCATCTCTCTCACCGGAGGGAAGGAAACAAACTAATTCTGTGCAGCTGTCTTGTGCCTGCTGGGCAAGAACTTCCACAACACATGTGACCTTGGCACAACCTAAAGGCATGGACTTAGGAGAATGAGAACTAGGTCCCTTGGCTTTAGGTCCAAAAAACACCTCTTGGGCTTCTGTGACCTTCAAGCTGGGTCAGAGAACAGGAGCTCCTTAAGAGACACACCATTATAGAGGGTCTCTTAGCTTCAAGTGTCCCTGACTTAGAGGCATGAAACCACGTATGTCCTAAAAAGCTTTTATGTTCCCACCTGCACAGCCAGGTTGCAAGGTTCTCCTGAAGGAGATGCGCTGAATATTTTCATCACAGCTTCCAGCAGCATTAACCATGACACCATAATATGGAAGAAGAGGAGTGAGTCCCCAAAGCCCTGCTTATTGGCTTTTACTCCCCAGTAACTAGCCAAGTTCCCCTGAAGGCCTAAGTTTGCAAACTGCCCTCATAATCCCAGGAATTTCTCTGAAGTTTCTCACTGATCAACTCTTGTGCAATAAACACTGAGCATGGAGAGCCTCTCCTCTTCACATATGAATGTTATGACAGACCTTGGCTGCTACACTCATGTCCTGAGGTCCATCTGAACCAGTCTCCAGATTACAGCATGTGAAGTTTTCTTAGATAGAGCTGGTGCAATTGGTGAGAACTCCACTCTATGGTTTGATAGAATTTACAAATGGCAGCCACTCTTTTGCTGAGAAACACAGAGATTAATGCAATCTTAGCAACTCAGACTGTGATTAAAAATAACATATTATTTGATATAATTATATAATTTCTATGATCAAAAATATGTCTTTTGGTATACTGAAAGCCCACTGGAGTACATCATCCTGAAAATCATTTTCAAAGACACTCTGAAAGATCACAAGTGAGAAATTCTGAAAATTTCTCTGTTGTGATGGAGAACACAGTTTGATGTGGGCAGTAATGTCACCATTAGACTACTGTGTCTCTTTTTGATGGTTTGGATTCTGAATGTGCTAGATTGGATGAGCATATTGAATTCCTCACTCCTCTTTGCCACACCCTCTGGCACCCTTATTTTTCAAAACTATCCTGTAAGTGGAGTATATTTCCCTGTGTCACTGATGTTGAGTCTGGCTATGTGACTTGCTTTGGTCAATGGGATGGGAGCGAATGCGAGACTTTAAGAGCATTCACCGGCATAAAAATGGAATGTTCCAGGTAGCCACTGCCCTTTCAGAATGGCACCTGAAGTGAGGTAGGTGAAACAGACTGACCACTACCAAAAGGCTGGGATCCAGGTCAGTCAGGTCCAGCCCAGCCTCAACCAGTTAAACCCAGCCAATCTGCAGAACTGTGAACAAGAGAATAAATGCCATTTGCTGTTAGCCTTTGGTCTTTCGAGGTCATTTGTAATGCAGAAAAATCTGACTGATACATTGAGCAAAGACTGATATGATTTTTGAAATCCCACTGAGGATGTACGGCACTCAGGAGTGGTTTTTCTTCTTATCTAGGTCTTGGCCAGTTTTGGAAGATGGTTTCACTTGTTGACTGTCCAGAGTAAAAATATTATATATGTAATAAATTGTGCATATTACTGCAAAGAATTCAGAGGCATGGGAATTGTTTCCAGAGAAACCCTGGAATAAGGAAAAGAGAAAACGTTTGCAGTCAAACCTACTAGACATTGCATCCTGCCGTGAAAACGGCAATCTGTGTGAGTATAGCCTGTTCCTTTTTATTCTTTTTAAGATTTTATTCTTAAGTAATGTCTATATCCAATGTGTGGCTCGAACTCACAACACTGAGATCAAGGGTCACATGCTCCACTGACCGAGCCAGGCAGGTGTTTCTACAAAGCATGTTTCTATTCTTTGCCCACCCAGTAATATGGGGATAAGGCTACCCTCTTGCTGTGAAGATTAAATAGAATAAGTCACATACCCTTTTTTCCTCTCAGGGCTTATTTAGGTCCCTCTCCCTGCATTTACCTTATTTACTTAAAGGTGTGAGAAAACCAAAAGATGTAAGGAAACCTAAAGGTACATGAATGCCATTCCTCACCTGAGGCCTGGAAACCCAGCTAGGAGCACCAAACTCTTCAGTATGTCCTAGAGTCAGAACCTCAAGTGAAGGTATGATCAATTGTTTCCCCTGAGAGCCTGGAAATAGATTTACATTACCTATTTTTCCCCAGAATCCCCTCCTAATACTAGAAAATATAATTTTTTGGTAAGAGAAACAAGTAGTAGAAGGAGAGGTATTCATAAAGTGACCTCATTTATAGCTAAACCTCTGAATTGTACCGTACTTACTATAGTCAAGTATCGGCATCCAAAAGACGCTTGCTAGTTAGACTCCCAATCACTACACTGTGGATTTCACAACATCCCAGTGATATGATGAATATGCTTCTGTAACAAATCTAAAATGAATTTGGAGCGGCCTGAGCAATGGCCTCTGATTCATCACAGATATGACCTTTTCTTGTTCTATCTGGAACATTCCCTTCACTGGCTTTTAGATTTCTAAGGTTTACCCAAACATAAGACACCGCTCCTAAAATTGCCCAGAAAAATGTAATTGGAAGTGACGTATGTACTATTTCCCTCAAACAGAAGCCGAGCTCGTTCCTCTTAACCACAGTGAGGTATTTGGGGGAATAGTAAGCATTTGGGGAATGATAGGAGAATGGAAGAGACCAAATAAACCACAGAATTTTAAAGCAGGAAAACTGCATTTTAAAATGCAAATTTCCCACAATGCTCATCATTTGTCAGTCTTAATAATGAATGATAGTATTTCACCAACCATGAGCTCCAGACCAAGTTTGTGGTAGCATAATGAAATCCTAGAAGGGCATATTTCTCATCAAAAATCAATTTGTTCTCTGGCTTGAGCTGTAGTAAGCAGACACAAGATAGCATGAAGTTGTAATGTGCCATAAAAACCTGCCAGGACCAGAAAAGAAGTTTAGGGTGTGCTTTTAGTGTGAATAAATATCCATTTAAACATAAATGTTAAAGATTTATTTTGACGGATCCCTCTAGGAAGTTGGAACTTTTGTGTACACTCAAAGGTATTCCTGAGAGAAAAATAAAGCAGATGTTTGCACAGTATTTTATGTATGTGACACCTGACATTATTTTTCTTCTTAAAAAGTAGAATGGCGTTCTGGCACACAAGAGGCTTGGAAGTTGTCACTCCCTCCTAACAAGTGATAGGCTGAAGAAACTGAAAAAAAAATCAACAACTTTTCTTAGATCTTTCAGAGAAGTGAGGTCCCAGGGCAAATCACTGTAGAAACAGGCAGGTGAATACAGAGAACCACAATTTCACGGAGCAGCAGCTCTTTGAGCAGAAACGTCCACAGGAACCAGTACAAGGGGAGGGAAACCTAAACTGTAGTTAAAGAACTGTTGGAGCTTGGGGTACACATGTCTTAGAGTTAAAAACTCCAGAGGTGCCTAGCCTTAGGGTGCCCACCCCACTTTTGTAAGTTTTATCTCCAGGAGCTCGACCAGGTTTTCTCACAGTGAATATAAAGAAAACCCTCCCTCATGCCACCTGCAGGGGGGCAGGGAAAGGGACTATGGCAATATCTTGGTTTGAGAACATAAATTGTTCTGGAAACATGCTTGTAGTCCAAAACACTTGCATATCAAAGCGAATTTCAAGAACCATTGTCTCGGTTGTGATCATGTGACAGGCGGCATCATGTACTACTCATATTGCAAGATAACGCTTACTTATCAAGTTAAAATTTTTTAGAAATGTTTGCTCATCTTGCAGAACGCTCGCGGAACAACTTACTTGCAATCCAAGGTTTTACTGTATTTTGAAATAGGCCACACTGTTCTCAACAAGGCTTGCCTTCAGGAGAAATTATGTTACCAGAGCCTAAACTACCTGGGGGAAGGGGAATATTCTAGTCCAGCCAGCTCTAGCCATCCGTCCACATGGGGGAAGGAAAACACCCAACTGTAGCCCATGCTAGTCATCCAATCTCACCTGAAGAGGGAAAGAGGGAAAATAAGAAGGACTTGTGACATTCTCAGTTCAGAGGCATGGGCTCACTAACGACGGAGACCTGAGCAGAGGTCTAGAGCATGTTTCCCCTTCCCCACACCTCACCACCAAATTACTAAAGGCCTATTTACTGTAGTTCCATTTACCAAATACACCATGTTCAGCTATCAAGAAAAAAAAAATCAAAGCATACTAAAAAGCAAAACTCATAGTTTGAAGAAACTGCCTAAGCATCAGAACCAGATTCAGATAAGGCAGGGATGTTGGAATGATTCATATGCTAAGTATTCTAATGGGTAAAGCACATAGCATACAAAAACAGATGGGCAATACAGGGAGAGGGACAGAAATTCTAGGAAAGAATCAGAAAGAAGTGCTGGAGATCAAAATCATTATAACAGAAACGAAGGATGCCTTTGATGGGCTCATTAGTAGACTAGACATAGCTGAAGAAAGCACCTGTGAGCTTGAGGATATAGAAAATTTGGAAGTCAATAGAAACTTCCAAAATGGAACAAAAAAAGAGAGAACAGAATATCTAAGAACTGTGCAACAACTACATATGAATAATGGGAATATCAAAAGATAGCATGTGGTACTCTCTATACCTTCCAGTCACTTTTGTTGTGAATCTAAAATTGTTCTAAGAAAGTCAATAAAATAAGATAAAACAAAATAAAATAGCTCTCAGGTTTGACAGATGAGCATTTCCAGCTACTATTTCTGGCATATGTTTTTTAAAGTTCTTTTTTTTATTTTGAGAGAGAGAGACAGAGAGAGGGAGAGAGCGCGAGCACACACAAGCAGGGCAGGGGCAGAGAGAGAGGAAGAGAGAGAGAATCTTAAGCAGGCTCCACACTGTCAGCACAGAGCCCAATGCGGGGCTGGAACTCATGAACCGTGAGATCATGACCAGAGCTGAAACCAAGAGTTGGGCACTTAACCAACTGAACCACCCAGGAGCCCCTTCTGGCATATTTTCTAAATAACAGCTCACCCACCAATGGCTTCAGTGTTTTTTTGGCATTCTAAATTCAAAAGCTCAGTTTAAGAAATGATATTGAGGCAATTGCTGTGTGACAGCAAACATGTAAAATTTCCACTCAAGCACAGAGGCTCCATGATTACTAAGGAATGCTCTATCAGAGACAAAACTTTTTTGTGTGCAATAATGTCAATAACACATTAAAATTACCAAGCACGTTTCATGTACATTAGGAATTTCCTTTATTACTGCCCATTGCACTTCCTATCACAATTATACACAGACACATTTCTTGTGTTATTACATACAATAATAAATATTGTATTTTCATAAAAAATGTAGAATGTACTACTGATACACACAACACAGGTGAATCCCCAAAATACTACTTTGTATTTTTAATTGTTTTTAATGTTTATTTAGTTTTGAGAGAGAGGGAGAGCGGGTGGGGGAGGGACAGAGAGAGAAGGAGACACAGAATCTGAAGCAGGCTCCACCTGTCAGCTGTCAGCACAGAGCCTCATGCAAGGCTTGAACTCACAAACTGGAAGATCATGACCTGGACCCCAGTCACATGCTTAATCGACTGAGCCACCCAAGCACCCCCCAAAACGGAATTTTGTATGAAGGAAGTCAGACATAAATGTGTACATACTGTCAAGATTCCATTGATACGAAGTTCAAGAACTAGCAAAAATAAGCTGTTAGAAATCTGAATGAGAGTTGTTAAAGGGGGCTGAGATTGACTGAAATGGGTCATGATGGAACTTTCTAGGGTGATAGAAATATTCTACAACTTGACTGGGGAGTTGATTACACACAGGTATTCCCATTTGTTCATATCTTCCCCCCTGACTTAGGAGAAGCTGTTACAGAATTCAAAATGGTCCCATTGCTCAAGATGGGGCACAGGTGTTCATGTTGACTGTCTTTATTAATGCCTGGTGCTCATCTGAGGCACACGGACAAATGAAGTTTGAGAAGGGGACTCCTACTGTTCTGATCTGTTTGCAGCAGATCTGAAGATGATAACTGCCTTCAAAATGCTTAATATATTTGTCATACACAAAGAGAGAGTGAAAGAAAAAGAAAGATTAAGAGAGAAAAATTTCCCTTGGCAGATGGGAATATGGGGAGCAAGTTGAGAAGAATCAGTGGGGCAAGTCATGGTGGTGATGAAAGAGGGGTGTCCATCAATATTGCAGAGTCTGCCTAAGAAGATGGGCAGGTAGAGACAGAAGGTGAGTGACTTCTGCCCCAGGGGGGCCAAGTGAAGCTCAACATGTTCACAATGGACTCCTGTACAGGGTTAGAAACAGTAGATCAAGTGCCAGGACAAATGCTATCTTGACATGTTTCTTAAGCTTCATAATGGCCCTCTATGTTGAATTTTGATTGTACCATGATGGTTAGTAGAAAACATGAAAACTCAAAGAACCTGCAGTTTCTCTTTAGAGGTAAGGAAATAATGAACTGCAGAGATGATGGCCTTCTCATCTAGGTGAAGCAAGAGAGAAAGTGTGAGATGGAATAGCCCATGGCAATTTTGATAGAAAAGGGAAGAGGATGGTGGAGTAATCCATATGGCCTGAGTTAAAGTAGAAAATGAGAGCATGAGCAGTCATATGCGGGCATGACAATTCATTCTTTGCTCACTTCCCTCCCCCCCCAAAAAAATAATGATTCCTAAGCTGTTCTATTCCTGTTGTAATGCCTCTCATTTTTAGACTGTATCATTGTGTATAAAATTATTTTAAACATTTTCAGTCATCAAAAGAGCCATCACATAAAAAGACTTGGAGAGGAAGTCATTCAAGACGTAGCAATGGTTTCATGGCCACCATAATGTCACTGATTTAATTTTCTTCTCCTCAAGGGCAGAAGTAGCCCCCTCTCTGAATTTATTTCTGTATAGTCACCTGTTTCCTTAATTCCTGTCAATTCCTCAGCACCCACGTAATTTGTTTATCCCAAATTAAACTGCATTCATTTGTATGCTTCCTAGTAAATAGTAGACTTTTAAAACATGTTTATTTTCTCTAACTTGGGCTATACTGCAAGAACCTGAGATCAGGCTATCTCTGACTTTCTTTCTGGGACATAGTATTTATGAATGTGCTGCTTTCAGTTAACACTGAGGTTAAGCAGCACCATGCCCAGCATTCATAGCTCAGATCCTCTCTTTATCTCTCAGTATGTATGTGTGCATATACAAATATATTAAAATATGTGTAAAATATAAGCATAATGCATACTTACCATGTTACTAAATATAAACACAATGTGACATTTACTTCATCTTAGCTTTTATCATCTAGACTGAAAGGACCTTGGACAGCTTCTGCCTTGTGTATAAGAAAGACATGTCATTCAGCCTCAGAGTAGTAGATACCAAGGTACTCAGATCCTAACCTAGTCTGCTACTATAGACACAGATACAGAATGGCATGGACACTTGAGCCCAAACTATAATATTATGTGAAAAGGCACCTTCTATTTTTGTTCTTTTCCAAATAAAGTTTTGAGTAGCACACTCGCCAAATGAGAACTATAATATTGCAATGTATCAACTTAAGCATTTTATTTTATTATGTCTTAATGTTTATTTATTACTTTGAGAGAGAGAGAGAGAGAGGCAGAGAGAGAGGGAGACACAGAATCCGAAGCAGGCTCCAGGCTCAGAGCTGTCAGCACAGAGCCCAACACAGGACTCAAACTCACAAACTGTGAAATCATGACCTGACCCAAAGTCGGACCACCCAGGCACCCCAACCTAAGCATTTTATAATTAAATACTAAATATGTGTCTTCCTTACTTTCAAAGAATGCTATGGTCAAACAAAGTGTGACTGTCAGAGTTCTGACAGGAAACACAGTTTTCTGAGATAGTTTAAATAAAGAGATTTAATGAAGGGACCACTTACAGTGAAATAGCAAGGTTCAAAGATAAGCAAGATAAACTGGGACTCCAAGATACCAACAGCCCAGGGAAGCAGTCAACACCCTAGAGGAAAGTAGTGGAAACAGTGTCACTATAGCCTAGTGAAAGAAAGGGCTTCCTAGTGAACTGGTCATCCAGAGGCATAGCTACTGCCAGAAACATAGTGCCAAAGTGGGGGAGGGTAAGGGGTAGGGGGAGTCAGGGGTGGGGATTTAGGGAAAGCAAAATAAGGAATTGAGATAAGAAATATCTGAATCAGGGGGCTCCTGGGTGGCTCAGTCAGTTAAGAGTCCAACTTCAGCTCATGTCTTGATCTTGTGGTTTGTGAGTTTCAGCCCCGCATAGGGCTCTGTGCTGACAGTTAGGGGTCTGGAGTCTACTTTGGATTCTTTGTCTCCCCCTCTCTCTGCCCTTCCCCTGCTCATGCTCTCTCTCAATAATAAATTAATGTTAAAAAAATTTTTTAAAAGAAAGAAGAATTTTTTTTAAAAGAAAGAAGAAATCATTTCCTCCCACCTTTCCATTCTGCTAGTTAACCAATCCCTCCCTTTCCCTATCAACCAAACCCAAACAAAAGCTAGGCAGCAAGGAATCTCAGGTAAGGTTGCTTAGAGAAAAGAGAAGAGGGAGGAGGGGGCCAAATAGAGAACTGCCAAGAAACAAGGAAGTTGTGCTATTGTAAATAAATGTGCTATTGTAAATCATAACCCTTATGAAAGTTAACCCACTGGGTTATTGCTTCTAAAGTGTTACTTACTTTAGACAAAGCTCCAAAGATTGGGGACCACATATAAATGGCACATAAACCTAAGTTTTGTCAGGTAGGCAGGAGGAATTGGTGAAATGTGATTACAGTTATGAGCCACAGGCCCAGGAACTCAAGTGAACAGGTGGGAATTGGTGTATCCTAGATCATGCAAACATTTGCCCCATTTTAAGGGGGGCTTGTCTCTCAATTAAGCAGCAGGCTGGTTTCTAATAGTGTTTGTCCGAAGTTTTTGTACTTCAACCTTACTTGTTTCACAAGCTTATCATTAACCAGCTTGTATTTACAATCCCTAAATATGCACTGGACAGAGATTTCCTTGAGGATTGTGGCAACCAGGACCTTTACATTATTAGCAAAATTCTGGATCCATCAGGGTTTAATCACGTTCTATTCTACCCTAAAATTTCCTTCAGACCCTGATGATTTTTTTACAAGATCAGTTCATTTTAATATCATATTTTGTGTGCTATCATTTTCAAATACGTTAGTTATAAAATGGTCTTTAAAACATATCTATCTGTATTTATTTGCATATGTCTTTATACATATAAAGAGCTTTTCTAGGACCTGAGGGCCATTTTAACAGCCAATGGGTGTCAATGAATTTAATCAAACACCATTCAAGGGCGTCAAACATTTGTCTGACATTCAAATCAGGAAGAGAAGCTGTTGTGGAAAATCGAAACTTTATTCTAGGTTTCTCTTAAAGAAGAGGCACTCAGCCTTCATCTTAATATGTTCTGAAGGCTAATGTACCTGGCCGAGCTTACAATATTGTCAGAATATACAACACATCTGAAAACACTTGCTAACATCCATTGCTTTAAAAAATTAAATAAATACATACATACGTACATATATAAGTACACAAATACATACATAAATAAATAAAAACATGTCAGGGGTAAAAAGAGAATCCAGTACTTAACAAGTGCCCACAAAAAGCTATGTCAAATTAGATACCTAGCAAAGAGAAGGCCACGCCGCTGTTTATCACATTGTCCTCTCCAAGCCCTTGTCAAGAGGAAACTGTCTCTCAGGTGTCAGGAAAGATTTGTGAAAGTTAAACTGATTTTCCTTTCAAGACTAGGGATCCCAGCATTTTCACGCAGGAAGTCTTTAGTACTTTCCCAATATGCTCAATTTTCTGCCAGACACATGAAATGGCTGTTTGACATCAGCACTGCCTGAAATGCTCATCTCTCTTTGTATTGATTTATCTGCTAACCTTGACTAGAGAGTCTTAGATTGCAGATTGGTCGTGCAGCAGGAGAAGGCCATTTTGCCTAGTGACAACTTGCATTTGTGATTGACAGCCACCTTGCACCCAAACTGCCTGGGATCTACAAAGTCTCTTGAATCTCTTTCCAAGAAAGAGCCATTTTTCCTTTTCTGCACAGGCTTAATTTGGGAATTAGAGAAAAATTGCTGTAAAACAGCCAACTTCCTTATTTACTGTGACATTCGCAAGCTGTCACACTCTGTCACCCAATCCGTCAGGAAGTGTTTTTCCTAGATGCTAGGCATTATGCTAGGGCTTCTGGTGAATGAGAGAGAATTTCTAGCCTCAGAGAACTTGATAAAGGGGGAACAACAGACACACACACACACACACACACACACACATGCATACATTCACTTACTACCATGGAAGGTAATATCCATGCTCCACCCACCCTCCTTGGCCCATCCTACTTATCACTTGCATTTTTGGTGGACAGTCCTATATATCCCAAGACTCCCTATTTCATGCATCTCTGTCTCTCTGACTCAGAGCTTTCTTTGGCTCCCAGAGAGGGCAGTAGGGAGTTTAGCTTGAACAAATCAGACACAATAGAAAGTTAATGACTCTAGGGACAATCCTAATGGTTTCTCAGAAGGCCCCTGTGTTAGTTTTCTACTGTTGCTGAAACAAATTGCCATAAACTTAGTGACTTAAAACAACACAAATTTATTATCTTACAGTTCTTGAGGTCAAAAGTACAAAATAAATTTCACTGAGCTAAAATCTAAGTGTTGGCAGGATTGTATTTCTTATGGAGGCTCTAGGCTGATTCCATTTACTTGCTTTCTCCAGCTTCCAAAGGCTGCTTCTATTTCTTGGCTACTGGCCCTCCTGGGTCATTCTTCATACGACTGTGGTATCTGATTCCATTGTCATATCTCCTTCCTTCCCTCTGCTTCTGTTGTCATATTGAATTCTTTCACTCTAACACTTTTATTTGCTTTTTATAAGGACCCTTGTGATTATACCACCAGAGTAATCAGAAAATCTTTCTATCTTATCTGCAAAGTCCCTTTTGCCATATAAGGTAATATATTTGTAGGTTCTTGGGATTAACATGAAGACCTCTTTGCAGGGCCATAATTCAGTTTACCACAGCCTCCGATAAAAATAAACCCCACTTGCCCACAGCAGAAAGCCATTCATTAATGTACCCTTTACTGGCTTTCCTCCCTTTGTGTCTCACTCTTTCATTCCTCAACCTGTGTTTGTGGTATTACTTCTCAAGTTTCTTTCATCCAAATCCTTCTTTCAAATTAAAAGACTTACTCATGCCCATCAAATTATTTTATAATATAAGAGGTTTCCAAAGGCAGAATCTGATAAATACAAAAGGAGCTAAAGGGCTACAGAAATTCAAATAGGGTGTGATCAGCCCAAACTGAATTCCAGAGATGCCATGGAGAAGGAAGGATTTAAATAGATTACAAGGAATGAGCATATTGTTTGTAGTCAAATGAGTAATTTGGGATTTCCCTCCCCTTCTACTTAAATATATCTATCAGAACCAGGTTCTAACCAAGAGAAATAGCTTCATCTTGAAATTAAGCACTTGTCAAAACTCTTTCAAGTTCCCAAGTAGAGGCATATGACCTAGATTTTTCTCATACCCCAAAACATACAACTTTATCTGCAGGACTCCAAATCTGGAGAACTATGTTGCAGGGGGATCTTGCTGATTTTCCTTCTCTGCTACTGAGGTAGGATGCAGTGATCCAATTGAATGAATATGTATTGAGGATCAAACACAGCCAGACAGACACAACCCTCTTAGCTGAGGGAGATACCAAAATCAGGATGTGACAACTACTCTTTGCTCAAGGAGTTTATAGATTTACTGGGGAAGCAAAAGGAGAACACAGTTTTAAAATTGGAAAACAATATTATATTTTTTTAAAAGAAAAGCCACATCACCAACCTTTTGACATCACAGAGGATGATACTATGTGGAAAGAAAACATGACTATTGATGACTGAACAGCACAGTGATTCAGAAGATTCAGACTTTGTGAAGAAGGTTGAGGAATATCTTAACTCATTGACTTCACTTTCATTTTCCTGCTGTGTGTGCAAAAGAACGATATTATATCATAAAAGCATTTGTCTAAAATAAATACAAGGGCACCTGGATGGCTCAGTCGGTTAAGTGCCCGACTCTTGGTTTCAGCTCAGGTCATGATCTCACAGTTCATGGATTCAATCCCCATGTCAGCATCCACAATGGCAGTGCAGAGCCTGCTTGGGATTCTCTCTATCACACCCTCTCTCTGCCTCTCTCTCTCTCAAAATAAATAAACATAAATAAATAAATAAATAAATAAATAAATAAATAAATACAAAAGTACTCTTTTGATAGGTATAAAATACACAGGGCACCTGGGTGGCTCAGTTGGTTAAGTGTCCAACTTTGGCTTAGGTCAGGTCTGTGAGTTTGAGCCCCACCTTGGACCCTGTGCTGTCAGTTAAGAGCCTGAAGCCTGCTTTGGATTCTGTCTCTCTCTCTCTCTCTCTCTCTCTGTCCCTCCTCCACTCATGTTCTGTCTCTCTCTGTCTCAAAAAATGAATAAATGTTTTAAAAAATTAAAAAAAATAAAATACACATTTTAGGGTTAATAAGACATTAGGTGAATGTTTCTAAAGTTAAAAGGGCATCATATAATTGATAGAACTTTGGATTCCACAAAATATAGCATTGTGAAGTGGTTAATCAGCCCCAAATCTAGGTGTATCATCGCTTTCTTGCAATTCTAGAAAAGAAGTACTTGGCCACAAACATTTTGCTTGACTGTCAAGACTGAGTGACATAAAATTTATGGGAGAGTGCAGATGGTCTCCTCTTCTCCTTTCCTCATCTTATGTTCTCTCATTTTTTTCTGTTTTGTGACATATTTGCCTTATTGAAGACAGTAGGGAGCATTTTTCTTCTCTCTTACATGATTTTAGACCATGCAGATTCTGAAAGCTAGAAGTAGAAAGTCAGGCTGATTGGAGTCATGGGATTAAAGGTTTTCTGTCTTAAGAGTCCTCACCAGGTTCACCAGCAGCCTGCCAGTAGCCACCAGAGCAAATCTCCAAGGGTTATAGATATCTGGATGAGGACTCCTCCTTGAACTCCCTGAGTCACAGCCCATGCTGGTAGCAACAGGACAGGAGCTTCCTATTGGCATTCGGGTAGCAGACAGGTAGGGCCTCTTCCACTGTCATGATGTATGACTGTTGGGTGTGGCTAATGTAGAGTGAAGAGGTTTGCTGAGGGAACATAGTTATGGCAGCAAATGCTGAGAAATACAGTTCCTTCTCCCTCTATAGTTTGCATTAAATTTTCTTCCATTAGAATGCAGAATGAGTACTCTCATGCAGTTCTCTTGGAAAAAAAAATTGGTCCCCATACTTCATTCCTTTCAAAAGAAAGCTTGCTGTATCATTAATACCAGCAGAAAAGTTTAATTTGCATGGCTTTCAAAAGTTCTTAAAGATCCATCTCCCATGAAAACTGAAAGAGAAGTGACTGGATCTGTGGGGGGTGAGTGGAGCAAGTTACTGTGGTAACGAGAGAACTGCACTGCCTCCTTGCATAACAGTAATTGCCCGAGGGTGTGGGGTGGATGCAGGCCTAGCCCCATAAGTCTCCATGCAAGACTGCATGGAGCCAGGATGTTGGTCTGAATGAAATGCAGCCTGGGTCAGTGGCCAATGCCTCTGTTCAGGTCTACGGGTGACAATCTCCTCACTTGTCCACTCCCAAGAAGAGACTACTCTTTCTTGTACAAAAGAACCTAAACTGCCAAACCTTACACCTACGGAACTGCCTCTGTTGAGAAAGTGTAGCCTTTGTATATACATACTATCTCTTCTTTATCCATTCATCCATCAGTGGACACTGGGGTTGCTTCCATATCTTGGTAATTGTAAATAAGGTGTCAACTATACTCAAATAAAAAATTAATAGAAGATAAAATGAAAAAAAGAAAGACAGAGAAAGAAGGAGAAAGGGTAATCTTTTCTAACAGGTACCAAGTAACTATGTGGGCTGGCAATTATCAGAGAACTAGGAAACTAGTGTTTGTTTGTTTGTTTGTCTTTAATCCATAGCCCCATGAGAAGTAGTCAGTTACTGATATTGATATATGTTGGACAAGCTGAAGGAGAGAAAAAGGGAAAAAACGGTGGGAACTACTGAATTAGATGTTGGGAGAAGACCTCCATTGTAGAGTGTATAAGGGATGTTTTCCATTCTAGACCTTCTTGACCAAAGTACCTCAATTCAGACATCAAGGATGGGCAGGGAGTGTACTTAGGATGACATCAAGCCTAACTCATTAAGTGAAATTTTCATTCTAAGAAATAATAAAAACAAGCCAACACAAAATAAACAAATAACCAACAACAAACTATAATGAATAAACAGAAGTACAAACTGGAAAGTTAAAGCACAAAATCAACCATGGAGTTGCTAGTTACAAAAGGTTTATGATGAACTGTTAATATTAACAGCTAATATATATTGAGCTCTTCATATGTGCTCTTCATTGTTGAAAACTGAGGTTCACAATGACACAAATTTGCCCAAACTCACAAAGATAATAGATGCTTAAGCCAGGATTCAGATCTGGGCAGTCTGAACTTGAAAGCCACACTCTGTAACATGAAGACACATTTCTATTTTAGAAACCAAAAGGTCACAAGATAATTTGGGCTCTGTTGACTGATAGGAAAAGAAAACTATTAATGTTTGGGGGACTTGCTAGTTTAAAATATGCAAATCTAATCAATGAGCCCAAGTGGGTATCACTTGTGAAGGGAAAGCTAGCTGAAGCAGAGAAAGGAAATAAGTCAAGAACATTTAAACACTGGATGTGTTCATATCAGCAGAGTTTGAAAGCTGAGAGAATTGACAAAGTCACTGTAGCACAACCAATAGCTGTTATTTTTGAAAATGCATGCAAGGGCAGAATTCCCTCAAGCTTGGAAGCAGTAAATGTAATGCTCAGCTCAGAAAATAGGACCAAGGATGGCTGTGGTCACTACAACAGTTGAAATGCAATTTGAGAATTCTGGTTTCTATTGTATTGAGGGTATGTCTTCAGGCAAAAGTCACTTCCTGATAGGATGATAAATGAGTCGGATTCTCACCCAGCCTAATGTTAGCCCTTCTCTGACTCCTGGTGGACAGATTATAAAACTGATGGGGGGGAGTTGATGTCAGGCATTTGCCTCCTATGAGTCCACCTCTTCCACTTGAAAATATTTCTTGAGTGCCTGCTCTGTGTCATCATTTGTACTCTGTAGCATCTCAGATTCTACTGAGAAAAACTTTTTCATTCAACACATACCTAATGAATAGCAAGAGCATTGTCTTTGTTCTCAGCCAAAGACAATGTCAGGGGCTGTGTCATATGCACTTTCTAATCCTCCCAATACACTTGAGGGCCTGGTCTTATTATTTTATTACTTACATGAATAGAATGAATTTCAGAGATATTAAATAACTAGTCTAGGGCCACGTAGCTAGTAGGTGATAGATCTGGGTCAGTTTGGGCAGACCGGACTCAACAGTCCATATTCTTATTATACTTTTCTATTTTGGATAATAACCTAGAGGGATGAGATAATGTTTTAGTAGTTTAGAGGCAAGAAAAATCCTTACCAGATTGGGAATAAAAGGTAGAGAACGTAAGATCAAGGATATTTTCTGGAAGAAATGCATTTATGGTAAATCTCAGAAAATAATGGGATTTAAACAAGAAAATAGGGAGTAGAATTCTGCAGAGGTGATGTGAGCAAAAGCACAGGGGGCCAAACCAGCTAAGACATGGACTTCACTGTAGAAAGTCTCACAATGGGAAATAATATTAGGACATAAGGTAAGAAGCAAGTTAGTAAAAGCAGGTATTGAAAAAATTGGAAATGGAATAAACTTAGATGATAGCAGGAGGGGGAAAAGGAGGGAAATATTCAATATAAAGAGAGAAAATAAGACCTGAAAATGGTTGGCAACCAATTACATGTGGGAACAAGGGAAAAGACATGGTTATAATTGACTGGGGATTTAAGCTTTTGGATAATGGTGTTGCCATTAATAAAAGAGAAAAAGAGCACAAGGAGAAAAAAGAAAACAAGATTATGGATTTAATCTCAGAAAAAAGAATTTACACAACCTATTCTATACCTGGATGCTAGGGACCCCTCTGCCTGAGGACACACACTGGGGTCCTGCTTCCACAACCACAAGATCATCACCTTTTTTGTGGCCCTCCATAGCCTGGCGCCTCTCTCACTTTCCTCTTGTACTTCACAACATCCCAGCATGTATTTTCACTTCAACCACATCCCAGGCGGTCCTTTTGTGCTGTTTTCCTCCTTTCTCACTTTTCCTTGTGGTGTTCCACCATCTTCCTTCCTTTCCAAGAATGGATTCTGTCTCTCATTTCAGATCAACTATAGTTCCCACCTCCTCCACTTAAACCATCCGTGATGATGCCAACTAACAGATGTTAACATCAGTTCTTTTCTCATGCTTATTATCTGTCTCCTAGTCGCACTGATCTCTTTTAGGGTCTTACTTTTTGTTCTTTTTTATCTCCCACAGAATGTATGTCAGTATTAAATAGAAAGTTGTCAAGCAATTGGATTTAGGATTCATTTCTTTCGTTCCTGAATATTCTTCTATATTCTAGAGATCTCTGTGAAAATAAAATATACTAGCTAGGAATGTGGTTCAGAAATACCTCTCTTACCTTTGGCAGCCTTACACAGTACATAAAATTCCACTATTACTTATAATTTTCAACAGAGATGGCACCTCCATGGTCAGGTGACCTTTTGAGGTCTCTCTGCTCTGTGCCTGCAGAGTTCTGTGACTGCACTGAGCTTCTCTCTTCATGTCTATAGGCTATCTTTTTTTAGAGCCACACTGTTTTCATAGATTATGCCCTAATACATCCTAAGTAATTTGAAGCAAGGTACACATCACTAGTCAACTGTGAAATCATCAGAACACTCAGAATGGAACAACACTAGGATATTGGTTTCATTTGTAGTTAAGATGCCAACAAGGCTAAACACCGATTTCTTCCCACTGATTTAAATCAATTGCTTCTCTCTCTCATCCTGTTTAATTGAATGAAAGTATCAGGAAAATATCCTCTTAACATGTTCAATACTTCTCAGTACTGATACTTTCTAAGGGGGTCCTGTATACAATTTTGTAAGTTGATGTGGATCCCGCATTTATATTCAGATTTTGGTCATTACTTCTTATTCAAAATTCAATGCAGTGAAAGAAATATTCATTACCTACAAAAGACATTTAGACTCTAGTGAAGAAAAACATAAAATAAAAAGGTCTATACAAACAGTAAAAAAGAGAGAAACCGGTTTCTGCTTTCTGACTACAGCTACCTAATTGGCATCAGAGTAGATGCTTGAAAATCAGTTTGTCATTGCTGAACATTTCTTGAATGGTAGCCTAAGATCTCAACATCACAAAAACCTCCAATGCCATAGTCAGAGCTTTTCACCAATTAGTATGCATTTAGCTGTCCTCAGAGGATATCTTCTCTTTTGCCACCATACATTCAGAAAGGAACAGAGTGCCTGGGTCTTGGTAGGAGAAAATAAATATTTGTAGAATGAATGTACAAAATTCCACCTCCTGCATTCTGCACCAATTTGAGTCAATAAATATTGATTTATTATTCTGATGCAAAATTCATTAACCACATGGCTGCACAATCCTAAGAGATGGGCCTTGGCCAGTCTATTTACAATGAAATAGAAAGGAAAGGAGATTTGGAGTAAGACAGCAAGCTAATTAACTTCTCTGAACCCCTGTTTCTTCATCTGTAAAATGGGGATAGTAACATTCCCTTTGGAGAAGTGGTAAAGATTAACTGAGATAATCTGTGCAATGTATCTGTCTTGATTTGGCTCCCCCAGAAGCAGACCTTAAGACAGGGATTTGAGTGCAAGTAATTTACTTGAAGAACAATCACAGAAACAGGAATATGGGAAGTGAGAGACAGAAGAGAAGGAAACTGATAAAGGATGGTTATGAAATCAGTTACCACTATGGACAGTTGTGGCATAATCTGGCTGGGGAACTTTGGGAATAGTGTAGAACATACATGTCAGAGTTATCTTGTCTGAAGAGCAAAGAAGTGGGGTATGTACCCACCAAATCCCATCACTCAGGGATTGCAAGTGGCTGGTTTATGTGTGTGGGGTGTTGACTCCTTGATTCCTTGCCATTCTGGCTTGCCCTCGTCCTCAGAAGATCAGATTCTAGAAGTCAGAAAACACTCTCGGAGGAAGACACAGGTGCTGAAAGGTAGATATCTGGCTGGCTGCATGGGGGATGAGTGTGGAACGGGGGAGCAGGGCAGTGGACGCATCTGCTGCAGTGCCTAACTTTGTACTTAGCACCCATCATATGTCCAACAAATATCTGTAAATCATTATCACATCTGTCAAGATTTGCTGGGCCTTTAAATACTCTTCGTCAGAAATAAAAATTTCAATTTCAATTTTTATAGGATCCAAGGAGACCTCAGAGTCTTTAAGAGCTTGTCTAGTCTAGCCATGAAATATACTCATTATCAGAATTAAAACTATTTGGGAGGGCTGCTTACAGAATATCAAAGTCAGACAATGAATTTAAATGAAAAAAAATTCATTTTCTACTTATAATATAATCTCTTTTTTCTTTTAGCATTTCTCCAAGCCCTTGGTCTTAAAGTTTTCACAATAAGTATGCTGGAGAAAAAAATTATCTTGAAATTCTTATGACCTAAATCTACACAGAGGGGAAGGAATAGCAAAGAATGTTGAGCACATTGTGCCAATGATATGTCCATGGGTTAAATCACATGTTCAGGAGCTTTATGATTTTGGACATTTTAACAGATCCTGATCATGTTCATAAATATACCAGAATTGACTTACTTTAGGATCCTAGGTGAATCACACCACCTGTATTCTTTCTCCAAACTTTACCCAATACCAATGACTCTGTCCAGGTAAAATTGCCAACATAGTATCTGAACGAATGAGTCCATGAATTCATTTATTTGAATGAATGTATATAATTCCAGGGCTAAAATAATTTGGGTGGTTGCCTCGTCAGTGAATCATAATAATGTCAGTCAGTGGGCTTAAACAGATGAAAGCATTCATGGTGATTGATTAAATGAATGGATGAATGAGAGAATAAACACATAAAGGCAAAGACCTGTGCAGACCTGCCCAGACCTTCACCCTTTTTGACCAGTCACATCTTGGATCAAATTTAAAGTAGCCCCTCCCTGACACATCTATCCCCTAATAGTTGCTCTGTATTCAAAAATCAGTAAAGAAGAAGGTTGGACAGTTCATATAGTAAGTGACAAAGCATCTACTATAATTCTGTTTTATTTCCTTTATAGTACATAGAACTTAATGAAATAGTGTCACTTACTTGTGTACCTATGTCATTCCTCACTGGAGTGAAAGCTCTGTGCTAGCTGGAGCCATATGTTTCTTATTCATACTGTGACCACAATGCCTTGGACAATGTCTGACAGAGTATGGGCTCAGTAAATATTTGGAATGAAATAAACAAAAGAGTGGACATCAAAGGCACCTTCATAGGGCAAAAAGAAGATAAATCATGAAAGGTAAGGTGAGCAATTGGAAGTGCATGTGGATTCAGGTGAATGTGGAGGATAGAATTTCATGTGAGGTCTTTATTTATTGATAATGTGACCATCTACTCTTGTTCAAGACCAGCCTAGTGTCCACTTCTCTTCCCAACAATGTAGCTGTGTCCTGTTTCCTCATGCCTCACCAGCCAAGAGAAAAGTTGTAAATATCACCCTGCCTGCTGAGAACACTAAGCAGGACCTCTCCTCAAGGAGCCCAGAGGAATGAGCATCCTTCTATTCTTAGAGTATCAGAGAAACTTTTGCCTCTTCTGAGAGGCTCACCCCAAGATTACCAAGCACTTTTCTGACAGCCAGATTCACTGAAGCCAGGTCACCCAAAGGCCCTTAGCACAGACAAAAATAGGGCCAAAATACCACTTCTACCCTCCCTGGCTACCCTTCAGGGGTATGTTTTAATATGTTTTTTTTCATGTTAAAAGTCAAAATCAGTTCTCGAGATATGATATATAAGGCCAGTAAAAAATTACATATATATGTATATATATACATATATGTATATGTATATATGTACATATGTACATATATATATAAGCATCTATATTTAAATATCTAATAAAAGAAGTCCCCATTATTCTTATGAGGGGACTTCATTCTAAAGTGTTTCAAAAAAATATGTATAAATATGGCAAATCTCATTCACCTCAGTTATCTTTATGATTGTCATTACAGAGTACAAAAAGAAGTGATGTACCCCCAGAAAAATAGGTAAAAAGGAGTATCAAGAAAAGGGAAAATACTTATTAGCTTTCAGCGGGGAATATGCTTAAAGCAGAAAGGGAATCAAAGAATGAAATCAATTTCTCTCCACTGGGAGATAGTGGCTCATGGGAGTTTGAGTCTTAACCAGTGCTCATGGAACATTGGCCATGAGCCAATTGTTAGCTCTAGGCATTTGAGATATAGTTGTGACTAAGACATGTACCCTGCCCTCAAGCAGCCCAAGTAAAAAATACACTTTTTGAGAAGAGCAATAATGAAGATGAAAACAAAGACAGCCTGGAGGCAGCACAATCAATTTTCAGGGATAGCAACTGAGGTGATATCTTAAGATGAAATTTTGAAAGATAATTAGGGCAGGACAGGTACATAAAGGACACACAGAGAGAATTTTTCAGAAAAGCAGGGCAAATATGATGAGTTTTGGATGGGAAGAAAACCACACGAAAACAATAAAAAATGATATGATCATGTTCAATTTTTTTTAACATACTCACAGAGTAAAATAAAGCTAAGCAGAAGAGTTTTAGAAGGAACTGGGAAATTCTAGAAATGGTAGACCTATGAATTAAATATATCATTAGTATCTGTTTTTCTCTGTAAAGATATCTGAAAAATAAATAAGGAAGAAGGTTTGGATAGTTCATTTAGTAAGCGACTTAAATAAATAGGGATATTTCTATAAACAGGAATATTGGGCCAAGGTAGCAATGTGCCACATACTTTTCTCTGTATCCCCATCCATTTCTGTGTCTGAATAAATGTTTTCAGTGAATGATTTGTCTTTTAAGAGAAGAAGGGCCAACAATAATAAACCAAGCACCAACAAGCTATGTAGGGTGGCTGTATCACCAGTGAGTATCAGTTGATGGGTAGCAAAATTCCCTTATAAAATGACTAAAATTAAAAAAAATATATATTCAGTTTTTCTCGAGAGAAAATAGAGAATTTTATCAAGTGGAGGGAGTAAGGATTAGGTGATTAATAGCAACGGCAAGTTTGGCATGAAATCTCCAGTAAATTTAACTTATTCTTAAATGTGTGTGTGCATGTGTGTGCGTGTGTGTGTGTGTGCGTGTGTTTTAATAGACTTTGTTTTTTAGAGCAATTTTAAGTCTTTTTTTTCTTAATTAGTAACTACATCTGCCATCCTTTTCTGGAATAAGCTCTATCAAATGATTCACCCAGTCTAAGTCAGCATGGCAAATATTTGGATCTTCCACATCTAGTCTCTCCTTCTCTGGCAGACATAACTAATTGCTAACCATACTCTTTGGCTCTGAACACATACTTGAACTTGGAATCCTTTACAACACAGCTTTGTAAATGGTCCTTCCTCTCCACTGGCATTGACACATGAGATACAACATATTGGCCACTCCTGGTTGTGCCAAACCTTCCTAGCCCATTAGTCATGAGATCCTAGGTGACTAAGGGCTACTTCAAGAGTTTGGGGAAAAAAAGAGTTTGTAAACCCACATGTGTATTAACATTTGCCATTAGCGTGAACAGATGCTTCATACATGAATAGGTTACTACTCCAAAAATGTATGCGTTCATTGTAGTTAATAAAATGTAAAAAAAAAAGTTGCAAAACATTACAGAATTTATAGTTTTCAATTTATTATAGAATAGAGACCTGTGAACTCTATTTTGACATTACAAAAAAATATTTTAGTGGATAAATTTGGGAACCACTGGCTCTTGGTTATTCTTGTCATGGGCCATCAATATCCACTGTGTGAAAGCTGCCCCAAATGGCAATTATAGCACCTTAAAGGTAGACAATTGTGACACAAATATATTACAAAAAACAACAAATCTATTCAGTCAGTAAATATTGTTCTCCTTTTTACCAAACTTGAGGTTAAATAAAATTCAAGTGGCTTTCAAACCAACAAATAAACCAAAACATCAGTGGAACCCAAACGCCTCTTGTGTATTTAGAATGGCACAGCTGTAATATCTATTTGCTTCTTTATCCAAATACCATAGTAATAACATTTTCTTTTCCTTCCTTACATTTTTTTTTGATAATTATAAAAGTGAGGTCATGACATGACTTGAAAATTAAACACAATATACAGATGTAAGGAGTTTCATCACTTCTGATTACAGATTATTTGCAATTACCTTACAATAAAAACATCATTTTGAAATATATTCCTTTGGTGCAATTAATTTTTGGTGGTCTCTACTTTTTAGAAAAGACCAAACACAATGAGAACTTGCATTATTATTAGATATCCCAAAGGTGGTCATAAAATATCTGCAAATGTGTACACTGTCCATATGAAAGTCATACCTTTGCATTTCACAAGCCTTCTCTCCAATAATTTTCCAAGAGTAAATTTTCACTTCACCTAGATGGTTTCTAAGGGGAAACTCTTTGGAATTGTTCCAAAATTGGCAAGAAGGAAACTCCATCTGGAAACTAGATTTCATGTAGCTCTTACAGACATATCATTTTCACCTAGCAGGATCCCAACATAATATGAGTGGTGTCTGCGATTTTGATTTGTTCATAGAGCAAAAAGGGAAAAAATGCCACCAGTCATGAGTATGTTCAAAAAACATGTAAATAAGGTGATCTAGTTTTAGTACTGAAAAAATCTTATTTTTACAGAGCACATTTACTCAAAGAAGTCTATAGTTTTATTGTTTTTACATAGAAAGTCTTCACTTATGGCTTTAATGCATAAACAAAACATATAGCAATTCAGGAAAAATCCTAAGGTTGCTATTGGAAGCCCCCAAGTTTCAAGATGGTTTGTTATGCAGCAATAGTGACTAGAAAGTTCATTTGATTCTCTAGCCACTTACTGAGGGCCAACTGAGTGGGACACTGGGCTGTATACAGTGGGGAGGTTTACCAAACTAATAATAAACATAAGCAGTATTTTACTTAAGCTTAAAATGATGATACAATTTGTGGATAATTATTCTTATCCCTGCCTTAAAATAAAATAAAAGGCTACAGGAGAGTTAGTTAACTTGTCTACAATAATATAGCAAGTACTATATACAATACTGTAAGGACTCAGTCTATGGACTTCTATGTCCTGGAACAATGCTCTTTGATGGCACAGTGCTATTTCTTGCCTTCTAGAAAGAACAGTCTAGTAGAGAAAAAATATATAACATATAGCCCTGTTATTAAGTAGAGCATAATGAATATGTTATGAAAAATACAAATGAAATTTATTGACACACAGAGGAGGGAGAACTTACTTCTGGCTGGAGTAGAAACAGACAACTTTAATAAAATAGCTAGATCGTGATACCTTACTACATTCCTCTAAAGTAAATCCATCATGTGGGGAGAAAGTCCGTGGCACCCTTTAGCATGAATCTAATACAAAAACACATTATGGAAAAGTTAAAGAAGCATCTACCCAAATCAGTCATTTTACTGGAGAAACAAAATGGAAAAGAGCCCATCCCGTCAGATGTGGTTCTATATTCTCTAATATGAGCCCAGCTGGACATAGAAAGAGAACTTCTACGAAGGCATTTGGAGCATAGCACACTTATAGCTTAAAGGTATGAATTCCATTTCCAATATTGCCCACTCTCTGTAATCAAGTCTGTGCATGCACAATGACAACTATGCCACACTGCCCCCTGGCTGACAGCAAATATTAGATACGATCACATGGCAACATCTTTTGTAAGACATGGTAATGTCAGAGGTGTGAAAAGGTGAAAAAAAAAAGTGCACCTTATACTCAGTGATGTGCAATATCTCTTCATAACCAGATAGCCCTCCAAATGGCAGAGTCCATGGCTTTTTATATTGTTTTCTCTTTGATTTCAGTAGCATGGTATGTAGATTCACACACAGCCAGTTTATTGAATTAAATTAAATCTCATAAAACACTTTTTGATTAAAAGAGAGATAAAATACAAAGTGAATCATCCAGGAAGAGGTAATGCATGTTCCCCCTAATATTTGCATAACTTTCAGTGACATTGTCTCTTTCTGATTTTTAGGTAAATGTAGTAGCAATTGTCAACCCTATTTTAATGTTGAGGAAATTGGGGCTCAGAGACATTAAAATGATGTTCCCAAGAACATATGACCAGTAAACTGTAGAGTCAGTCCTCAAAAGTGGTGAACGAGTGCTGTGGCCACAGGAGTAGTAACACCAAACATTCCAGAGTGGCCAAACCAGGAGACAGAATTAATCAAGTCAAGAAACAGCTTGCCTCCTCTCTCTGTTCCTCTCTTTCCCTCTAGAACAAACATCTTGTACTATTAAGACCCTGAACATCCTCAAAGAGGAACCAAAACGGTAAAAAAAAAAAATGCCCAAAGTGGTTAAGGTTGTGAAAGGGAGTATTGTTTGTTTTGCTTCTTTGATTTACAGAAATAAAGAATAAGTAAAATATCAGAAAAGGAAGTGTTTGTTTTCTGTTTATGGGCCTGAATGAGACCTCTGTATTCAATTTAAGAAAAAGGAAATGTATGCATTTCAGAAAATTTCCCTTAAAATTCTTCTTCACAGAATTTGTTGGTTTTTACCAAGATTGAAAAGCAAATAATTCAAAAATCAATGAAGGGAAAAATAGTTACTAATCTTCATTTTGCTCCTTTATATAATTGATGATTATAGTTTTGTATGTAAATTTCACAATCTCCTATAGGCTTCTGTGTCTTTTTGCCTTTAACTTGAAAATATATCATGGACATTCTTCCATGTCAATATGCATAGATATGGCTCATTCTTTTTTTTCTTAAAAAAACACATTATGTATGCCTCATAATTGATAATATCATTTTACTACTCATAGGAATTCAGACTTCTTTTAGATTTTTACCACTACTAACAAAGTTCAGTAACAATGCTTATATACATATTCTTAAATATTGATATTTTTATTTCCATAAAAAAGATTCCCCAAAATGGGATTACTGATTCAAAGGGATATGCAAATTTAAAATTTTAGAAGCTAGTGTTTAGTTATTTTCCAAAAACATTTGATCAACATTCACATTCCCAGCTGCATGATACAACAGTGCTAATTTCTCCATACATTTACCAGCACCGGTTGTCTGGTTGTTATCAATTTTTTTTCTGTTTTTTTTTTTTTTTCAAGTCAAATGCATGGATAATAAAATTACATTTTATTTTGATTTTTGTTGCCCTGATAACTGGAGATCTTTCCATGTGTCTAAAGGTCATTTGTATTTCCTTTTTAATCACTTTTCTCTTTATGTTGTATGCCCATTTTTCTATAGAATTGTTTACTTTTTTCTGATGTTAACCCTCTAATTGTCAAGTATGTTGTTTTTCTCCCATTTGCCATATGTTAGTCAATTCTAATATCCATCCAAAATCTTCCCATTCAAACATTTTATAAGTATTATCCTAAAATTTATTTATTTTTTATATTTTATTTTTATTTTAGAGAGATTTTTTTTTAATTTTTTTTTTCCAACGTTTATTTATTTTTGGGACAGAGAGAGACAGAGCATGAACGGGGGAGGGGCAGAGAGAGAGGGAGGCACAGAATCGGAAACAGGCTCCAGGCTCTGAGCCATCAGCCCAGAGCCTAACGCGGGGCTCGAACTCACCGACCGCGAGATCGTGACCTGGCTGAAGTCGGACGCTTAACCGACTGCGCCACCCAGGCGCCCCTATTTTAGAGAGATTGAGTGAGAGGTACGGGGCTGGGGGAGCAGGCAGAGGATCCAAAACAGGCTCTGCACTGACAGCAGAGAGACCAATGCAGGGCTCGAACTCATGAACTGTGAGATCATGACCTGAGCTGAAATTGGACACTCAACCAACTAACTGAGCTACCCAGGTGCCCCTCCAATATATATATATATATATATATATTTTAATGTAGGTTGTTAATCTACATGTACTTATTTTTTCTGCCTTAATGTGAGATAGACTTATTTCCCATAATTTATTATAGTTATACCAAGATTAAATGATCATTTTGGGAACATTTGAACTCACATTGTTTCCAACTATACATAGGTGCATTTATGAACTCCGTATCAGTGAGGGGAACATTTTGATACATTGAGACTGCTTTATAACATTAATTAAAGGAAAGCATGGAATAAGAGAGGATGTTGTTTCTGGTAAACTGCTCTCAGCAATTTTGAACTTGTTTTATTTAGAAGGTACATAAAAATAGAAGCTGGAGCCTTTACTTTTAGAATTATGAAACATAGAGTCGGTTTTTAATAATGAAATAAATAAAACAAATAAATAATGACAACAAATGCTTCCCTAATGGACATAATGGATCTTCATAATGGAAAGGGAATAATTAAACTGAATATCAGCCATTTGCCAAAATATTTTTGTTTTGTTTTATTTTGAACACTGTGGGAAGCCATCTTTACAACTAGAAAAGTAATATAATATACATAAAGTTTCCTTGGATGGTAATTTTGTATTATTTGGGACTATTTACGTTGCAAGTGATAAATGAACCAGCTCAAATTTGTCTGGGTAAACAAGGTTATATGTTGAATTTCATAACTAAAAAGTTTAAGAGTTGTCTTGCTTTGAGAATGGCTTGACCCAGGGACTCTTATGATATCACCTGAAACTAGGCTCTCTCCATCTCTGGGATCTTCTATCATCTTTGTTGGCATCACTCTTGAGTTCAAATGGTAGTATAATGACTGCAAGCAGCTACAAGTCTACATTCCCACAGGTTCGATTTCAGCAGAAGGGAGAGTAGTGACTCTTTCTGGTACCTTCCAAAAACTTACCTATTGGTTGTCTATTAGAATCAATGACCATGCACCCATGCCTGAATCAACCTCTGTAGCCAGAAGAGGAGAGGCAGTCTGTTTACCAGACTTCTGCCATGTGCCCTTCCTAGATCACTCAGTATAGCTAGTCCTAGGTTACAAACTCCAACCACATGGGTAAAGATGGAAACCAATCAGAACTATTTGTTGCACTGAGGGTGGAGTTGTGGTCAAAAAAAAAAAAAAAAAGGAAAAGAAAAAGGAAAAGCTGGTGCACTCCTATTTGAAGAAATAAGGAGAAATGCTGAAAAACTGAAACAATAGTAACCTAAAGGTTTCATTGTCTATAGGATCTCAGGAGTGGGAAACAGTGTAAAAAAATAACTAAGAAGTAACACATCCCCTGAACTCTGAAGACCTTCTCTCACTTATACTCTACTTCCCACTCCCCTTGCCCTGCTTCTCACAAAATTGTTAGAAATTTCGCAGGTAGATACAATCCTTCGGTCAGTTTAGAGAATCAAGACTGAAAGAGTCTTTGATAATTATTAAATAACGATCAGAATGGAGAGCATTTAGCTTCACTGCCACATCAAAGAAGCTTCTATAAAAGGGTAGCGGGGGGAAAAGGCTGCCATTAATATGGCAGGTGTTAAGAAGCTGCCTCACATGTTGAATATGCAGCACATATTGAATATAGAGCTTCTAGCCTCCTCCTTCTGCTCTAAATATCTTCACTTTGGGTAATTATGTCCTGCCTGCAAATGAGCAACTGTAATAACTCCATACTCTAATGGGGCAAGCAAGGGAGGGTTGCACAGTAGACAGGAGCGACTTGGACAGATAGCAGTGATAATGTATAGATAGTAATGAAAAAGAAATTACAGATAAGGATATTTTATTCTCTCTCTACAAATTTTCATCACTAAAAAAAAGAGGCCAGTTTCCCAGCTCTAAATCTTAGCAATGGTTTTGAGATATTATACCCTCAAGAAATGTTTATCCCTTGATCTCATCAGACCTACAAATTGTCTTCTGATACTATTTCATCCTCCATGCTTCCAATCAAGTAGGCTCTGGACAGCTCTGAAAACCTCCAGAATGTCTTATTTGGTTCACAAGTGGAAGATCCCCTTGCCCTTCAAAATGATGGCAAGCAGGCCTTGAACTTCTGCCAGAGGATCTAGGATTCCTCAGTATTCACCCAGGATGTACCACCGTGGAGCTGAAAGTGAAGGGACAGGAGCAGGTGAAGGAGCACTTCTCTGCACTGGCCCAAAGCTAACCTCCATCATCCTGGCTCAGATCTGCCAAGCCCCTTGTACACAATGAGGCAGGGACTTAGGAAATATTTATGGAACTCTGAAAGAACTAAATGAATAACATTAATATCAATCTTGTAATAGCATGCAGTGGACATCAATTCAATAAATGGCACAATCTTTCTTTAACAGCT
The DNA here is from genome assembly GCF_022079265.1 of Lynx rufus. Taxonomy (NCBI): domain Eukaryota; kingdom Metazoa; phylum Chordata; class Mammalia; order Carnivora; family Felidae; genus Lynx; species Lynx rufus. Next base: position 41,026,805 of record NW_025814896.1, on the reverse strand, counting down.
TATCATCGTTATCTTTTATAAGATTCTTACATCTCTTATAAGAATCTTATAATGTTTATAACCTCACTGTTGTTCTCTGACTCAATGCTAAAGAAGCCTATAAGAGCATTGGTGTTCACTGGGTACATTACAATTCTAGACCCATGTTTTTATCACTGATGATGAGTTTGGTTTATATTGCAGTAGCTCCATAAAGACAAAGTTACCTTACCTGGGGAATCCAAACATCTTCCTGAGTTTGACAATAAAAATGAGGCTCTGTTATAATTATTACTCTGAACCTTCTAAGAAAAAGAAAGCAGAATACATTTCCCTTTTATGAGTTGGTTCCTATATGATTTGTATGAATGGTATGGTCATCCTTGATCTGCAAGGCTTCTGAAAACATGTGGATTCTCTCTTATACAAGTTGTCTTTGGAAACACTGGGAATGGTTGAAAACAAGCCCTGTGTGGCAAATTTTAGCATTTATAGCCCAAATTTCCTTTTACTGGTGGAAATAATTGGAAAAATATAACTTGTGATTGAGGGTTTAGAAAATAAAACTAAATAATATTTGCCATTTATTATGGAAGGATCTTTGTGAATCAGATGTGGCATTAAGCACCTAGATATTTTTTTTTTCATTTAATGCAGAGCAGCTTCATTAGGTTATATTCTATTATCTCCATTTTGCAGAGGAGGAGAAACCATAGCTACTAGAGATCAAATAATTAGAGCAAATGATAGGATGTGAATCCTAGTCTAAGCAACTTCAAAGGCCTGAATTGTCACAGGACACCAGATACCTCTTAGGACCTGAAACTTATTTAAACTGCAACTAAAGCATGTCTTAAAATGGTCAAATAAATCAGGGCATTAGCCGTAAAACAGGAACTGATGAAATAAGAGGTTCCCACAACCAAAGATAGAGGAGTTTGTTAACAAATTTTCTACCAACATAAAATGAGTTGAATCATATTCTGGCTTGTGGTCATCACGGTTGCCAGAGTAATGCTCAGATAAAACTGCATTTCAAAGAAGTGAAAGGGACTGCAGATTATCCAAACAGGCAAATCCAGTTGCTTTATATTTCCATCTGGAATATTTCCATTAGTTCGTATCTTTGAGACTCAATTACGTGAAATAAATTTGTAACATTGCAAGATTACACCTGATTACGCAAGTAGATATCAGAGAGATTATGGAGATGATGGTCAATTCGGCATGTGGAGTTGAACACCAAAAGGTTTTATGTACTTGCCATATCTATCACTGCATAGTTTTAGCTTCTCAAAGTAGGAACATCTCGGATGCAGAGTAGTCAGACCAGAAATCCTTGTCAAATTCTAAATCCTCTAATAAAATCAAAAGTAACAGAAAAATTAACTGCACACTAGATTTGAGACATATACAGTAAGTATAAGACAATCATAGTTATTTTATCCTTACATCCAGCCCAAGGGATGTCCAAAAGTCAGAGTTTTTTTTAAGAAAAGGGGAAATGAATTCCATTCCCCTTCCACAGTTTCAGTCTTTGCAGGTGCTAGCTTATCTGCCCAAGACCAAGACAAAATAAAGTGGTGTGAGGTAAGTTGCCTGCTATAAAAACTGACAGCTGAATAAAAAACTATAAAGCCTATGATAGGCAAGCAAACTTCACTTCCACCAGCCCAGTGGATCTCAGCCCTGGATGCTCATTAATATCCCCAAGAGACTGAACAAATCCTGATGGCCCAGGACACATCCGAGACAAATTACATCAGAATTTCTAGGGGCAGGTCTTAGGCATTGGTATTTTTATAAATTTTCTGGGTGATTCCAAAAGGCAGCCACTGTACTAGGGAATATGGGAGAAGGAGACATCAATATCAGACCTTCCCCTGGGGCTGCTCCTAGGCTCCATACAAGTTAGCTACACTTGAAAGGAAGAATCTGTAGCCCTGCCTAAGACCTAGTTTAGGTCAACTTGAGTTTACCTACTGGATACAAAGACCATAACCCTGCCCTCAAGGAGTTTGTTCTCAGTTGCAGGATGTGATTCATAACCACAAATAGCTGATTGTGATAGAATGCAATAAAAGCAGTCACACTTTTGTCTTCAAACAGCAAACCACAATAGGAATACAAAGGAAGGACACATTCCTGGAGGTGATGGTGAGCAGAAGAGATACCCAAAGCACTTTTATGGAAAAGATAATGTTTAGGGAAAGGTATTCCTCAGGGCAGGAACTATGTAAGCAAAGGCCCCGAAGTGCAGAAACAGGAGACACATTTTTAGGAAGCGCTGGAACATGGGTAATGTAAGAAGATTTGGATCATATAGTTCAAGAAGATTCTTTTCTGTTTCAGATACCCAGAGTTCTGTGATTCCCAGTATTTGCTTCTAGGATCCCAGTTGTCCCAGCAATTACTGTCAGAAACACAACTATCACTTAACACACATAGTTCCCTGAAAGGGAATGGTTAAAGCACATTTTTGTGGAGACATCCTGCTGTAAGAAACCTGATGAGGTCAACAGAGCTATCCCTCAGGCCTGTCTATGTCTCTATTAAGCTCATAAAAAAGAGATTTCACAAAGCAGAAGGCTCATTTTTAGTTTATAGATTTATGAAAGGAGCCGGTTTGACTGGTGAAAATGCCAATCAATTCTTGTCTTAAAAAGTGAGCTGGAATGAGAGGACAGTCAGCATCCAGAAGGTTATAACCCATGTAGGAAAACTGAGTGGGGAGGTTACAGTAGGAGTGAAAAACTGATAATGAAAGCAAATCTGCAGTAAAAGCTTAGCAATTAACTCTTCTCCAAAATATGCATCAAATTTCACAATTATAATTTTATAGACTACCCCTTATGAAAAGATTTTGACAGGCCTGACAGTTGCTTGCTCAAAGCCATATGATATTTCACAAGCAGAACTCTTAAATTTAAAGTCATCAGTATGTTGTGTAAGGATTGCTTTGTATGTTTTATGGTAAGTGCAGTCATCCAAGGGTATGTACATAAATCACATATCTGAAGGGCCCGGATGGTTTCATTTATCACTTGTTGAATGTTCTGGGCTGCTCAGATGCTAGAGATACTTTTATTCCTGCCCCTGATTACCTATATACAATAAAACAGTGACAACTCATTAATCAGTGCCCATAATCATGGACAAGCTGCCACAAACTGGAATCTCTGTTAAACTGCTGACAGAGAAGTGGGACCAATATGTATACTCATTATATACATCATGGCTATCATTGCTAGTTTGAAAGGAGCAATTAACTATTCTACTGTTTTTCTATTAAATGGGTCCGCTGCTGTCTGGTGAAATACTTCTCTACTTCCAGGAAGCCCAGGGTCCCAGAAAATGCACAAGAAGAAAGCCTCTAGACATCATAAGGATGTAATTCTTGCTGTCGGCTAAGCAAATGCAATCTGAAGTCAAGATGCCTGGGTCTAGTCAACATTCGACACTGGTGGTCTCTGCATGGGATTGAGACAGTTGCTTAGCTATTCTGAATTTCCTCATCATCAAGAGTAACAGAGATTATGCTACAGATTCTTTTCAAAATAAATGGATTACTATACATAAAGCAATTTACAGACTAGCAGGCAGAAGGCACAAGGTAAGTGCCCCAAACTATCTACCATCCTCAGTTCCTCTCCATGACAGGTCACCTGCACAGTTCAAAGCATTTCTTTAAAGAAACTTTGTCTGGAATGTTGTATTTCTTCTCTTGGAATTGCAAAAGGAAATCTTAAGAATATATGTAATAGATATCCATGTGTGTATATCTATATCTATATCTATATCTGTGCTTGTTTGTATATATGTAAATACACTGGATATGTAATAAATACACACAAAAAATCATATCTGAAGGATAAATAAGACTTAAAAAGAGAGTTAAGATCCTCATATCAACCCATCAATTATCCTAACCTAAAACATCTAGAAAACTATGGCAGCCCTATGATTAACAGTTGCATAATAAATGTATGTGTGTGCACATGCGTGCGCACATGTGAGCTGAAGGAGGAGGAGACAGCATTTGTTAGGGAGTGAGAAGAAGGAGAGTTCAGTATTAAGCAGGATGCTTGCAACCTACAGCTAAGAATTCTTTAAAACTATTAACCTAATAATGCTCAGTTCTTTTCTACATGCTCAGTTCTTATTAACACATATGATAGTTAAGACGCACAAAAACAATTTTAAAATGTTAATCATAACTGTGAGTCAGTTGCAAACATCATCTCAAGCTCACAACCTCTCCTGGCAATTGGCTGGGGACACACCTTCCCAACTGTTCAGCTTTTTCCAGAAACCCACAATTCATTTTCAAAGCAGAGTAATGATGTGGTACATAAAGCTGGGATTGTGTAGACACCACAGATCAGTGTTAGAATGGTCAATGGCTTCAGTCTAATATCCAAATTTCAGCACCACCATCACAGCTGCATATGGATTTCGCATTCTTTGAGCCCCTCAGCTGATGTAAAAGCTAGAGAGGCTGGAATACACCCAGAAAAAAGAGAATTTTGATTCTTCAGACCAAATGCTTCCTGCAGACTTGAGAACTGATGAATGTGTATTAGGATCACAATGGTACACACTGCCGCATGGGAAACCATGAACCTTTTTAGAACAGAAGAATGTTTGTCTCTGAGCGCAGCTCTTTACCAAGGAGAAGGACTGCTTTCAGGTGCACTTCTGAAGAATTAGGCAGGGTTTTTATCCCACCTCTGCTCTTTCCTTAGTTAGTTACCTAACCTCCCAGAGTCTCGGATCCCTCAGCTGTACAGTGGGGATCATTGTACTGATCCATTAAGATTGTTGTGAGGATTATAAATAGCACATAATACATCAGGCACAATTATAGGTATCCAAGAAATAGTAACAAATATTATTATTGACTTAAAGGTGCACCTCAGTTCAGTCAGTATTTAACCATTTCAATCTAAATTGAAAAATCCAACATAATACAAAAGTATTTTTGTATTTTTAGGAATAAACTAAAATAATTGAGTATTAGAAATGCGTAAATTAATTGCACTTCCTGGTAAAATTTTATTAGGTCAAGAAGTGAGAAGGGTGGAGGGGGAAAGGGGAGAGATTAAAATAATGACCCCACAATTCAATGAACACTGGAGTCTTCAGACTGCTGGCATTAGGCTTAGGAAATTATTATGTCTTTCTCAGAGAATAGGGTAAAACAGCAATTCATGTACATACTTTCAGACATATATTTTTTTCCTGCAAAAAAGAAAAAAACCTTAACCATCGGGAGAATGTCAAATTATGTATCTCTGAGGAAAAACTAAGCCACATGTCCCGAATACTGTGTTCATGTCTGGCTTCTATATGTCTTTGGACACGTCATTGATACCCTCAGTCTAGTACTGGGAAATGCTTTACTATAATTTAGACCTCAGATAATCCTCATTTTTTAAATTAACTTTCATTAATAAGTAGAATCTCTAGCCCTAAATATATAGGGAAAAGTGGCTTTCTGAGTTAGTACTAGAGATGAGAAAAGTTTTAAACACATTTTAATTATATTTTATTTGTATTTGGTCTGGGAGAGGCAGAATGGAAAGTTTAGAGACAATGATGGTACACAGTTCTATAGTCTGAAAAATGATCACTTTTTCCTGGGAATTGAAACATTCCACTACCTACCCATAAGACCCCAACACTGATTTTTGTGAAAGTCTATGGCCCAGCTGTGAATACCACTGCCCACAGTTATAAGAAGCAGGGGTAAACTTGATTAGAAAAGAGATGACATTATGATTCTTGTTTGATTCGATTAAGCTAAATACCACCTCTTGAGCATTACAGAGGAGACTTGAATAGATACTCTTTCACTTCAATGGATACCTAACATCGCAGGTATCCCATTACATAGCTTAGCTGTCCTTTACAAAGAGCAAGTGTTTCAAAATATGATGTTCTCTTCTGCGGTACTGGTAGAGCAGGGAAGCAAACTTGGCTTTTTTTTTTTTTTTTTTTTTTTGGTCATCTTTCACTGTTATGCCTCTTCTTATTGTTGAGTATCTATCTCTTAGGATCTTCCTGGCATCTGGTAATTTCTTATGGGCTGAGAAACATTTATTAGAATTATGTCTAAAATAAGAATGATTAGGGGTACCTGGGCAGCTCAGTCATTTGAGCATCGGACTCTTGATTTCAGCTCACATCATGATCTCACAGTTCGTGACTTCAAGCCCGTCGTCAGGCTCTGCACTGACAGAACAGAGCCTGCTTAGGATTCTCCCTTTCCTTCTTTCTGCCCCTCTCCTGCTTGTGCTCTCGCTCTCTCTCTCTTTCTCAAAATAAATATATAAACTTAAAAAAAATAAATAAAATGAGAGTGATTAGGCCCTGGGGAAGAGCTGGAGAAGCTTTCCTATGGGTAAGACTTATAAACTTTATAATAGGGGCTGGGCATATTTATGAAGAATATTTTTAAAGGTATTTTCAGTTTCTTGGGTTATATGAGTAGAGACAGTGGCCTAGTAAATGAATTCTAATCAGTGAGTAGAAAGGGCTAGATATCTCACTACCTAGCTCACAGATGACAGACAATAGACCAGCAGCAAGCACAGCCAGATAGACACTCTCATTTGGAGCATACAATAGGCCTCTACCAACTTCCAAATGGTCAGACACAGCATTACTCTTTAGGGTTCCATTGGGCCAGGCTGTCCTCACCAATCTTCTATGCCACTGCCCCATGCTGCTTCCTCAGCAGGACAAAGCCCTGCTCCTTTCTCTGCAGCACTGATTGATCAGGTATCTGGTGGGACCTAACGAAGCCCTGATCGCATCAGCCAAGCTCCGAGATGCACAACGAACGGTTTGTTTATGGGTGGTGGTAGTGACAGGCAAACCGCAGTGTCCCCTTGTTCAGTCTAATGGGGTGAGTTGAAAGATTCGGCTGTCAGACCAGCGTGAGGCCTCATTTTTCTTCCCTGCCGCATAGGGTGCCCCTTGCTGCAGCTAACATTTGATTGTGATTAATTTGTCAGGGATGGCTGTACAATGGAAATGGAGAAATGGATTGCCAATTACAGCTAGTCTTCTCTCAGACTGCTTGGCAAATGAGGGCCTTTCTGCAGGGCTGACAGCCCCAGAGCACACTGGATTTAGCCTGGGAGGGAAGGAAGCCATTCTCAAGTGTGTTTTAAAGATGAGGAAGGGGTCAAAGGTGGCTTCTTTTTTTATTTACCACCCTTCAAGAGACTTGCTGACATGAGTCCTGGCCTTCTTGGCAAGCACCATGGGAGGCAAAGCCACTCTGAGGTTTGCTTTTCATTCTGTTGATTTAAAATACTTTGTACTTCTGATTTAAGTCTTAACAGCACAAATGAAAGGTGTGAAAGAGTCCTTCCATACTTCACACTGAAAATGCCCAAAGGGAAGTATATCTCTGATACCCTCCAAGATGTTTGGAACATGCTAATTGTGGGTGAGTGGAAAATGGTATTTAGGCATGCCATCTTTTTTTTCCCTTTTATTTCCAAAAGACAATAGATAATTTTGCATTGGTAGCTATGGCAAAATACTTGTGTTACTTGTTCCCTCATAGAAGGGATGACCTTTTGTAATTTTAACAATATCCCAAAGGAATAGATTAATAAACAAGGAAATGTCCTTAGCTGCCAAGCCCTGTATGTCTCATAATCAGACTTGCTTTCAGATGGTGAATGACATGGAAGCAATAACATTGTGCATTTGGAGAAAATCATTGACAAACTGACACCAATATTTATAATTCTAAGAAATCTCACTACATCTCAGAAATACCTGAGCTATGGCTCTTAAAGGGGGCACTGTTAATTTATTCTCACATTAAATGATTTGCTGTATGTGTGGGGGTGGGAGTAGGTGAAATACACCTTGTTTTAGTGTGAAAAAACTCATTATATTATAACGAATAGATGAAAAAATGAACACAATTATTCAATAGCGAGAAGATTAAAAATATCATAACATCCTAAAACTTTACTAGAGTTTGAGATATAAACAACACACAGATCACATTCTCTCATATTCATACACAAAAACATATACACATAATAAATAATACATTTTCTATTATATATACACATATAAATATATATAATGTGTTACATTACACACATACAATATATAATATTGTATGTACCTATACATATATATACATATATATGTATATATATATATAGTATTACCTAAAAAATAAGCAAAAATAGAAAAGTATGACCTTGTAATTACTGGGTCAAAATAAATGAAAATAACAGACATTATTTGTGAAAGAAATAGATAATAATTAATTAGATACTTGCTTAAAGTTACATATATCCCCCAAATCTTTTTTTTAAGTAGTTCATGTTTTTTCAAACCACTATGCATACATAGGTATAAGCATATATTTATACTTATTATAGCAAAACATATACTATTTCACATTCAGTGGCTTAAGCATATAAAGTCCTTTTTATATGTATATTGATATACATATATACACATTTATACACCTATTTACACTATATACATATATATACTTACAAACACACTATGTGATATATAGTATATATATGTATGATATGCAGTATCATATAGTACTATATAGTATCATATAATATATATAGTATGATATATATATGTATGTATATATAAACTGATATACTATGTATAATGTATAATATTTATAATATGTATATGAATATGCATGTGTATGTATGTGTATTATAGACATATGCATGTGTATGTACAATGATTTTGGCTCAGGTCATGATCTCACAGTTTCATGACTTTGAGCCCCACGTCAGGCTCTGCACTGGCAGCACAGAACCTACTTGGGATTATCTCTCCCTGTCTCTCTGCCCCTCCCTGACTTGTGCTGACCTCTGTCTCTCTCAAAATAAAACAAAAAAATAAACTTAAAAAAAACTTTATGACATTTATACTGCTTTATTATTTTTTACCATGTGCATGTATTACTTTAACAATTAAAAAACACAGCATTATTAACAATAACCAAACCATGGAAGCCGCCCAAGTGTCCACTGATAGATGAATGGATAAAGACGATGTATAAACACACACACACACACATACACACACACACACATACGCACACTCCACAACTGAATATTATTAACCCATAAAAAAGGACAAAATCTTGCCATTTGCAACAACATGGGTAGATCTAGAGAATATAATGCTAAGCGACATAAACCAGTCAGGGAAAGACAAATACCATACTATTTTGCTCATATGTGGAATTTAAAAGATAAATGAATGAAGAAAAAAAAAAAAAAAGAAAGACCAAAAAACAGATTCTTAACTGTAGAGAATAAACTGTTGGTTACCAGAGGGGAAGTAGGTGGAGGCAATTAAGGGTACACTTATGATGAGCACTGAGTAATGTATAGAATTGTTCAATCACTATATTGTATGCCTGAAATTAATGTAACACTCTACATTAATTACACAGGAATTAAAATAAAAATAGTAACAATAAAAAAGCACAACTTTTAAAAGATGTCCCTCAATCTCCTATTCTCCTTGGTAACATCTCCTTAGTGCTATGTAAGTATTCAGATGCTCAAGCCTTATTTTATTAACCAGGAGTCCTCTCAAAGCTGGGTGTGGATCATGACCCTCTAATCAGTTATTAGATAAGGAAAAGTGGGGAATATGTGTGATTAATTTCAGTTCTATGGGTATTTGTTCAGCAAGTTCCATACTAGACTGTAAGGGCACAGGAATGTCCTGTGTTCCCAATCCTCTGGTACTCAGGGTTTAGACACTAGTGAAGACACTAATGGGAGTAGGGATGAAAAACTTAACGAATGCATTTCATGGTTGAATTTTATAGACAGGTCCTGAAGTACCCACAATCTGTCACTAGGCAGTTTGATTATCTGCTTTGAGCCATCCATCAGTCTTAGGGATGGTCCTCTAAGAGGAAAGATGGCCATTTGCAGAAACATTACGTAGGATGACCACAAGGATGATAAATGCAAACATCAAAAAGGTTTTTTTATTTATAATAAGAAAATACACTTATTTAATTACATGTACTATAAAAAAAGAAGATAAAAAATCCCTAGAATTAAATATAAGAACTATAACTCCATGTTTTCTATGTTCCAAATGGTTATTTCCCATTTGATTATCTGAAACTTATAATTCAAATTCTCAATGAGAAAATACTGTACATTGTAATTCTCTTGTCTGGACTTGCCCAAAAGTTATTTCATGTATAACGAAGGCAGAACATAAAGCATCTTTTTTTACAGAAAAAATGCATGCGTTCATTTAACAAGAATTTATCTACTCTAGCAGGCATCAGACACTGTGTTGGGAAGTGGGGAAAAAAGGATGAGTGAAACCAGACACTAACATTGATAAAATAATAAAATGTGAGCTGCAGTTGTAATGAAGGCTGTGAAGGAGAGCCACATAGTATCTTGAGAGCTGGTAATAAGGTTTGATCTTATCAGGGAGGTCAGAGAGAGCATCCCTCTAGAGGCCATACTTTTGGTGGTTAACCTGCTGAAGAGGAGGAGGTAAGGGCTCTCCAGACAGAGGGCACAAATAGCAGAACAGAGGCCTGGTTGGAAGGACTCAAAGGCAGACAGTGGGGCTGGGTGTATAGAAAGCTAGGACAAGCCAGGCACAAGTGAGGGCAGACAAGGGCTCCAAGATCATATTAATACCTTTGTCATTATCCTGTGAAAATGGGCTCAGAATTCTGGATTGAGTTCCCAGAAACACATTTCCACTTCTGGCGATTCTCCCACCTTCTAACCTCCCAAGCAATCAGAATGGAAACTGTGTGACTCTACATTACTGATAGCAAGTTCCAATCCTATATTAGGGTATGCTAAGGAAAGGGATGTAGGACGGGACAACAGGGCAAAAACACAAGGGTTCAAGTGTTGGAAATTGGAAGAACATTGAGGTCATGGCCTCTTATTACGGAAAATCCTTAGCATTTTTTCCAGCTTTAATGAGAAATAATTGACATATAACATTGGGTATGTTTAAGATGTACAACGTAATGAGTTTATATATGTATATATTGCAAGATGATTACAATAAGGTTAGTTAACATATCATCACTTCACAAAGTTACAATTGTGTGTGTGTGTGTTGTGTATGTTGTGAGAATTTTAAAAATCTACTTTTAGCAACTTTCAAGTATACAATATAGTATTGTTAACTACAGCCACCATGCTGTGTATTATGTCCCCAGAACTTATTCATAGGATATCTGGAAATGTGTACCCTTGACCACCTTCACCCATTTCTCCTATTCCTCAGTCTCCTCTCCTGGTAAAAAAAACACTCTGGTTTCTGTTTCCATGAGTTTATTGTTTGTTTTGAGATTCCATACATAAGTGAAATCATACAGTATTTGTCTTTCTCCGTTTGACTATTTCACTTAGCAGAATACCCTCAAAGTTGAACCACATTGTTGCCAATAGAAGGGTTTTACTTTTTTAATGGCTGAATAATATCCCATTAATCATATTCCATCTCATTATATGTGTATTTCACATTTGCTTTATCCATGCATCCATAAATGGTCATTTAGGTTGTTTCCATGTCTTGGTTATGACGAATAATTCTCCAATGAGAATATATACATATATATACATATATACATATAGATATATATGTATATGTGTATATATATATATATATATATATATATATATATGTTTGAAATACTTATTTCATTTCCTTCAGATATATACCCAGAAATGGAATAGCTGGATCATAAGGTAGTTCTATTTTAATTTTTTGATAAAACTCCATACTGTTTTCCATACTGGTGCACCAATTTACATCTTCACCAACAGTGCACAAGGTTCTCTTTTCTCCACATCCTTATGAACACTTGTTGTTTCTTCTCTTTTGGATAACAGTCATTCTAACAGAGAGGTGATGTCCCATAGTGGTTTTGATTTGAATTTCCCTGATAGTGATACTGAACATCTTTTCATGTACCTGTTGGTCACCTATATATCTTCCTTAGAAAAATATGTATTCAGATCTTCTGCACATTTTAATCAGATTATTTATTTGATACTGAGTTATATAAATTCTTTATATATTTTGGACATGTATATATCCCCTTATCAGATATAATTTGCAGATATTTTCTCCAATTCAGTTTCTTTCTCCTTTTCATTTTTTTGATGATTTCCTTTGCTCTGAAGAAACTTTTTAGTATAATGTAGTCCCACTTATTTATTTTTGCTTTTGTTGCTTTTCCTTTGGTATCAGATTCAAAATATCATCTCCAAGACCTATGTCAAAGAGCTTTACCACCTCTGTTTTCTTCTAGAAGTTTTATGGTTTCAGGTTTTATTTTCAAGTCTTTAATCCAGTTTGAGTATTTTTTGTGTACTGTGTAAGATAATGGTCAAGTTTCATTATTTTGCATGTGGTTGTCCAGTTTTCCCAACAACATTTATTGAAATGACTGTCCCTTCCCCATTGTATATTCTTGGATCCTCTGTCATAAATTAATTAACCATATATGTGTGTATTTATTTCCTGGCTCTCTATTCTATTTCATTGACCTTTGTGTCTATTTTTATGGCAAACCATACTGTTTTCATCACTATAACTTTGTAGAATAGTTTGAAATCAGGGAATGTGATGTCGTCAGCTTTGTTCTTTCTGAAGATTGTTTTGGGTATTCATGTTTTCTTTTCTTTTTTTTTGTACCTCTTCACAAATTTTAAGATTATTTTTCTATTTTACTGAAAGAATGCATTGGAATTTGATAGGGATTGCACTGAATCTGTATATTTCTTTGAGTCATATGGATATTTAAAAAATACTGATTCTTCTAACCCATGAGCACAGAATATCTTTCCATATATTTGTGTCTCTTCAATATCTTTCATCAATATCTGGTAGTTTTCAATGTACATGTCTTTTTCCTCATTGGTTAAGTTTATTTCTAGGTATTTTATTCTCTTTGATCCAATTGTATGTGGGATTGTTTTATTTCTCTTTCTGATAGTTGATTAGTAGTGTATAGAAATGCAACAGATTTCTGTGTATTGATTTTGTATCCTGCAATTTTACTAAATTCATCTAACAGATTTTGATAGAGTCTTTAGGGTTTTCTATATATAATAACATGCCATCTGCATATAGTGACAGTTTTACTTCTCCTTTCCAATTTGGATGCCTTTTATTTCTTTATTTCTTTCTTTTCTTTTTTTTCTTTTTTTTTTTTTTTTTTTTTGCCTACTTTCTCCAGCTAGGACTTCCAATACTATGTCAAATAAAAATGGTGAGAGTGGGCATCCTTGCTTTGTTCCTGATCTTAGAGAAAAGGCTTTCAGATTTTCATTGTTAAGTATGACATTAGACATGGGCTTGCTAAATATATGGCCTTTATTATGTTGGAGTACATTCCATCATTCCTTCTATATCCATTTGGTTGAGGGTTTTTATCATGTGTTTTTTTTTAATATTTCATTCTATTAATGTGATGCATCCCATTTATTGACTGCACATTTTAAACCATCTTTGCACCCCAGGGGTGAATCCCACTTGGTCATCATGTTTTATAATCCTTTTAATATGATTTTGAATTCAGTTTGTTAGTATTTTGTTGAGAATTTCTGCATGTACATTCATGATGTTGGCCTGCAGTTGTTTGGTTTTTTCTTTTTTTTTTCTTCTCGCAGTGTTCTCATCTGGCTTTGGCATCTGGATAATGCTGATCTAATAACATAAGTTTGGAAGTACTCCCTCCTCTTCAATTTTTTGAGATGATTTTAAGAAGGATTAGAATTAATTCGTTTTTAAAATGTTTGGTAAAAAACACCATTGAAACCATGTGGTCCTTGGCTTTTCTTTGCTGGGAGGTTTTATATTATGGATTCAATCTCCTTACAAATTATTGGTCTGTTCAGAATTTTAATTTCTTTATGATTTATTCATGATTCTTGGTAGGTTGTATGTTTCCAGGAATATATACATTTCTTCTGTTTTTTAATGTTTATTTATTTTTGAGAGAGAGAGACAGCATGTGAGCAGGGGAGGGGCAGAAAGAGAGGGAGACACAGAATCTGAAGCAGGCTCCAGGCTCTGAGCTGTTCGTACAGAGCCTGACACAGGGCTCGAACTCACAAACCATGAGATCATGACTTGAGCCAAAGTTGTATGCTCAACCGACTGAGCCACCCAGGCATTCCATTTCTTCTATGTTTTAATTGTTGGCATCTATTTGTTCATAGTAGTCTCATATAATCCCCTTAGTTTCTGTGCTATCAAATGTCTTCTCTTGCATTTAAAATTTTATGTATTTAAGCCCTTTTTTTCTTGGTTAATTTAGGTAAAAGTTTATCAGTTTTGTTTATCTTTTCAAAGTACCAATGGTTGGTTTGGTTTGTTAATCTTTTCTATTGTCTTCCTATTCTCTCTTTCATTTATTTCTGCTCTAATTTTTATTATTTCCTTTCTTTTGGTAACTTTTAGTTTGTTCTTCTTTTCCTAGTTCCATGAGGTTTAAGATAGGTACTTTGAGATTTTTCTTCTTTCCTTGATGTATGCATTATGTTGCCAAAGATTTCCCTGTTAGATTTACGTTTGCTGCATTCCGTAAGTTTGGCATGTTGTATTTCCATTTTCATTTGTTTTAAGATATTCTTTTTTTTAATATGAAATTTATTGTCAAATTGGTTTCCATAGAACACCCAGTGCTCATCCCAACAGATGCCCTCCTCAATGCCCATCACCCACTTTCCCCTCCCCCACCCCATCAACCCTCAGTTTATTCTCAGTTTTTAAGTGTCTCTTATGGTTTGCCTCCTTCCCTCTCTGTAACTTTTTTTCCCCCTTCCCCTCTGCCATGGTCTTCTGTTAAGTTTGTCAGGATCCACATAAGAGTGAAAATATATGGTATCTGTCTTTCTCTGTATGACTTATTTCACTTAGCATAACTCTCCAGTTCCATCCACATTGCTACAAAAGGCCATATTTCATTCTTTCTCGTTGCCAAGTAGTATTCCATTGTATATATAAACCATAACTTCTTTATTCATTCATAAGTTGATGGACATTCAGGCTCTTTCCATAATTTGGCTATTCTTTTATTCACTTTTTGAGTTCATCTTCGATCCATTAGTTGTTCATGACTGTTAATTACCATGTATTTGTGAAATTTCCAGCTTTCATTCTGTTATTGATTTCTAGGTCATTCCATTGTGATGTGAAATGATACTTGATATATAATTTACATTTTCTTGAATATTTTGGTTTATAGGATCTACCCTAGAAAATGTTCCATGTGCACTTGTGAAGAAAGTGTATTATGCTGCTCTTGGATAAAATGTTCTGTATATGGTCTTGTAAGACCATTTGGTCTATAGTATTGTGAAAAAATCCCTAGGCTTCACATAGTCCCAGACTATGATTTCTTTGAATGGCCTGAGTGCAGAGCCACCATCTCTTATCATTAGTTACTTCCCCACTAGGTTCTTTCCTACCTCACCCACTACAGAATGCAAAACAATTTTATTTTTTTACTCCAGTTTCTAATTCTTTAAGTAAGCACAGTTCCCTGGAGTTTCTTAAGGATAGTTGCCAACAGCATGGAAGCTCCATTGAGCATTGGACTTCTCTCTTGGAAAGGAAGCTGTATGGTGATTGTGATGGGCCTGTGGTAGGAAGTGCAACAGAGGCTGAGGAAGTGACCAAAGTAGCCCTGGAGATGGAGGAGGGCTGAGTTGCAAAAATAATTAAGAGGAACTCCATCTTCCCAGCTGTTAGTTGCTTTCAGCAGCTCTGACACTGTGGTCTCATCTAAGATGGGCATTACCTTACGTGAGGCAGTAGGTGTAAAGTAGAAGGAGTTGGTAGTGAAAGGGATGGGAGCAAACAACTCTAAATGGAAACAGCAGCAAAGCCAAGGATGTTCCCAGGCACATATTGGTCTGCATGCCCCAGCTCATCCTTGAACCAGTCTCCTTCCTGCCTGGGGATGGCTGCTCTGCCATGAGTTTGCAGTTCCCTTGTGTCAGCTTCTTTTCTTTTCTTTTTTGAAAAAAAAAATTAATGTTTATTTATTTTTGACAGAGAGAGAGAGAGAAACAGAGCATGAGTGGGGGAGGGGCAGAGAGAGAGATGGAGACACAGAATCAAAAGCAGGCTCCAGGGCCTGAGCAGTCCACACAGAGCCTGACACAGGGCTTGAACCCGTGAACCACAAGATCATGACCTGAGCTGAAGTCAGACACTTAACTGACTGAACCACCCAGGCGCCCCTACAATAGCTTCTTTTCTTACCGCTCTTCTCACCATCTTCTCATACTCACTCCATTTTCTACTTCTACTTCTTATCTCACCCCATGTCTTGACAGGTAGTTTGGAATGAGGTCTATTGGGAGAAAAGCTAAATGAGGATAAACACACACACACACACACACACACACACACACACTCTACTCTCAGGTCCCAATATTGCCTTCAATGTGTGCAGAGATCTAAAGAAAAAAAAAGCATTTCAAATCAAGGTTTTTACATTTCCCAGATCCCCTGATGCATATCCCTGCTTTACCCAGCAAGGAGGCATATTTTCATTGTTTTATGAAGGATGAAGAAAGCTGATGAGTCCTCATTTCCTTCTGTATACAACATGGGAAAGCAGCAACTCTGCATACTTCTTTTTTCCTTTTCACTATGGATGAGGAGATAAAATATTTGCAAAGATGAAAAAAAAGAGGCAATAATTTAGGATGCTAACCTTTCCCCACGGCAGTGCCAGCACATCTTTCTGGCTTGCCTAAGGGATTCAGAATTTGCAGAAGCTTGGAACCTCTGAGCTGCTGGTGATCACCTTCCCAGATTCTTGTAATTATATGCAAGGGCTGACATTTGTAAGGTCGGGCAAATGTCTGGCTTTTAAACTGGGGAATTGGCAGTGTGCCAGAGGCACCATAAACCACAAGATGGGCACCTTCCTAATAGTTAATTTTATAAGAAAATATATTGTAGGAGGGCTGTAAAATTAAACAGGTAAGTAATGTAAACTATTTTGTTTTACAAAACAGATTACAATATATATTTATACTTTAAAATACAATATAAGATTTCAACTAAAACAAAATCCCCCCTCATAGAGTCTATCTCTAGAGACTCTGAGGATATAGACATATTAACCTTTATATTTAAAGCGTCTTTGATGATAAAGTGAAACAAGCACTGATATGATACAAAGAGAGATGGATGTGCAGGTACTTTCTATATAAACTCAATCATCACAAGTTACTGATGGTGAAATCAATGGCCTGGTGTGGATCCATAGAAAAAGAATTAAGCTAGAAGAAATGTGGGTAGAAGAGGCAGGGTTGGAAATAGGGACCTAGAGGATGTATGGAATCAGGACCTTTATTGGGATAAGTTTTTGGGATCAGTTCTGGAAGAGTTTCAGTTCAACTCCCCTCTTTTCTTCTAATAGCAGAAAGTATATATTAATATCATTCCCACGCAACATATGAGGAAGCCTAGAACTGAAAAGAAATGGTCAGTAGTGGACCATCTTGGGCTGTAATCTCAAATGCTCCTGATTCCCAAACTCTTACCCTTGCTTCTCTGCCCTACTGGTGGATATTTGATCTCAGTGTTTACATGAACTAGCTGGGTGTGGCTGGGCAAGTCAATCAACAATTCTGGGTCTCATTTTTCCCAACTAGAAAAATAAGGAGCTAAGACAGGTGTGATATCCAAAATGGCTTCCAGTCCCATGACCCTATGTTCTTAGAATTTTTTTTTTTAAATGTGCAAACTTTCTTGATGTTTTGGGGGAAAAAACAATAAGCATTGGGTTTTCCCTCTCTTAAAGGCAAATGGCAAGACAACTATTATCTACTACCCAAGATTTCCTAGGAAAGAAGTATTAGAAAAGCTGTCTTACAGAACCATGCTTCAGTTTTATCCAAAATATTACCTGTCTTATTTACATGGGACCTCACTTTGAGACCACAATTAACTACAATTACCTTGTCCCTCATATAACTGAAAACTTATATATTTATGTACAGAGAAAACAAAATGTTTTCATTCCTAAGGTTTAGATAAACTGTAGAAAACTTGGAACTGCTGAAACAAGTTCACTTTATTTTTTAAATGACAGTCTACAGTGGTTGTGGCTAAGTGTGATATAGAATGTATGGTGTGATGCTAACAGGCTTCAGTTCTAGATGGCTCAACTCATAGGGCTCAACCACAGGACATGGAGGCAGCTTAGAGGATATAGCTAGTTTTCAACAAAGCCATAGAAGTAATCCAACAGAAAGTGAGGTGGTTTTTATGAGAAAAGACTGATGACCGGTGTCATTAAGGGCCTGAGTAAAGCCTCCTTCAAATGTCAAATTACATGTTCAACAGTGTAGAAACTCTTCTAAAATCTAGATGATAGGAGTGAATTAGACATCCAAAGCCTCTGCCCTCAAGGAACTCAGACTCCAGTGAGAGAGTAATAATGATAACAATAGTAGCAAAAATAAAATTACTATTAACAATAGTAGTAATAATAATTGTTAAGTACCCATCTTTATGTGTCTGACATCACAATAAGCACTTTAATGCATTATTTAATTTAATATTACAACAACCCCATGTTATAGGCATTATCATCCCCATGTGACAACTAAGGTTACTAAATCCTGGAGAGTAACTTGCTTTAGGACACACAACTGATAAGAGACAGACTCAGAATTTGAACCTAGATCTATGGGACCCTGAAACTTATGCCCATAGCCACTTTGACATCTACCCTCACTCTCCATTATTCCTTGGTATTCCAATACAGTGATACTCAAGAATGATCACACATGGTGGTACAGACCATACTATAAGAAACCTATATCACCACTGAGGTGAACAGGACACCAGAATCATGAACCAAAGGTAGCCTTTGAAGATGCCTGAGAGAAATTGGTATAGTATCTAAGAAGGCATCACCATACCCAAAGTCATCTAGGTTTTTGCCAAAGCATCTTCTGGGAGTTTTATATTGTTGCATTTTATATTTATTATACTGTTTGAGTTACTTTTTGTGAAGGGTGTAAGGTCTCTGTCTAGATTCATTTCTTGCATGTGCAGGTCCAGATGTTCCAGTACCATTGTTGGAGACGTTATCTTTGCTCCATTTGCATTGCTTTTACTCCTTTGTCAAAGATTAGGTGACTACATTTATGTGGATCTATTTCTGGGCTCTCTGTTCCACTGATTTATTCATGTATTATTTCACCAAAATACACTGTCTTGACTACAGTAGCTTTATAGTATGTTTTGAAATTAGGTAGTTCAGCCCTCCAAACTTGTTCTTCTCCTTCAATGTTGTGTTAGCTATTCTACGTCTTTTGCCTCTCTGCCAGTGTCAATATCCATGAAAACAACTTGCTGGTATTTTGATTGGGATTACATTGACTCTATAGATCAAATTGGAAAGAACTGACATCTTGACAATATTGAGTCTTCCTATGTATGAACATGAAATAACTCTTCAGTTATTTATTTATATAGATTTACCTTTATATATTAAGTTTTATTCTGTAATCTTGCTATAATTGCTTATTAGTTCCAGGAGGTTTTTTGTTGTTGTTATCAATTCTTTCAAATTTCCTATGAAACGATCATGTCATCTCCAAATTAAAACAGTTTTATTTTCCTTCCTAATCTGTATACGTTTTATTTCTTCTTGCCTTATTACATTGGCAAGGACTTTCAGTCTGATGTTGAAAAAAGTAGTGAGAGGGGACATCCTTCTTTATACCTGATCTTAGTAGGAAAACTGTGTTTCTCACCAAGTATGCTGTTAGTTGTAGGTTTTTGTAGCTAGTCTTTACCAAGTAGAGGAATTTCCCTTCTAGTTTACTGAGAGTTTATATCAAATTGGTGTTAGATTTTGTCAAATTATTTTTCTTCATCTATTGGTAATCATATGATTTTTCTTCCTTAGTTTAATGATATGATGGATTACAATAATTGATTTTGGAATGGTTAGCCAGCTTGCATACCTGGGATAAATCCCACTTGATCATGGTATATAATTGTTTGCATACTTTTTATATTTTATTTGCCTATATTTTGTTGAAGACCTGTTTATTTTATAGCTGTTAAGTAAAAGCTTATCATAAGGGCAACTGGGTGGCTCAGTTGGTTAAGTGTCTGACTTAGGCTCAGGTTATGATTTGTGGGTTCAAGCCCAGTATCAAGCTCTATGCTGTCAGCACAGAGCCAGCTTCCCATCCGGTGTCCTCCTCTCTCTCTATCCCTCCCCCACCCCTCTCCCTAAAAAATAAATAAACATTAAAAAAAGCCTTATCAAGGCCTACCATGTATCTGATTTTGCCTTAGGTGGTAGATAGAGATTAGATCCCAGTTTCATAAGCTAAGTTCCAAAAGAATAGAAGTCTTAAGTAAAGGGAAAATAAGTTTTATCAAAAATATAGTTGCTTAGAAAGAAGATCTGGAAAGATTTAGGTGAACTTAGATTCCTTTAGAACATTTGAAAATAAATTTAGGTGACTAAATTATAGACATGAGATAATTTCATGTTGGTTTTGTTAATTTCGGTTCAATTTTCAGTCACTTGTGGTGAATTCTCCCTGTTGACAATGCCTGAAATGTGAAATAAGGTGTAAAAAACTATTTTCTTCAGTTCTAAAGATTCTAAGGAGACCTCCTTTAACTGTTCAGGACATTCACATTTATATTACCATTTTCTCTCTCTCTCCTCATCTCTCCTTGGTAATATTTTACTCTATTATGAGCAGACTCTTTCCTAAAGTCACATTTCCCTAGGGTTCCTTAGTATGCAGGATGCTGATCTAGAACTGTTCAGAATCTTGGGTATGTTTTTAATAGTTACAGCCTTAAGAGTTTAAGGTATTACAGAAACAAATTATAATTGATTCCTCTAAGGATTTCTATGGAAATGGGCCAAAATTTCAAATGTAATAAATAATATACTTATTTATTAATTCTCAATATATTGATTTTAGTTTCCACTGATATGTCTGCCAATTTTGAAGGAGTATGTGAATATGTGAAGGAGTATGTGAAAAAATGTGAATATAATTGAGATGAGATAGTAAGGTCTAAATATACTGGAACTGATGATAGGTCATTGTCCTGATGCCTTAGGATTTCCACACTTTCAAATTTCTCAGGGTTCAGGATTATAAAGGCATTTTGATAAAGTATATACTATCAAAATTACCAAATATTCTTACAAAATAAGGACACCAGTGTTCAAAAATATTTATGGATTCTGGGTAGATGACACTGCTCCAAACTAAATTATCTATCAGTGGCCTGTTTGATTTAATTTGCTTTGCTTTTCCTCTTGACTAATGATATGTAGAATTCCATGATAATTCAAATCTCCTTCTTTCCACATAACAAAATTGTAGTCAGAAATGTGGATTCCAGGGGTGCCTGGGTGGCTCAGTTGGTTAAGCATCTGACTCTTGATTTTGGTTCAGGTCATGATCTCACAATTCTTGGGATGGAATCCCACAGGCTTTGCGCTGACAGTGCAGAGCCTGCTTGGGATTCTCTCTCTCTCCCTCTCTCTCTGTCCCTCCCCCACTCAATGCTCTCTCCCTCTCTCTCTCTCTCTCTTTCTCTCTCTCTCTGCCTCAAAACAAATAAATACACTTAAAAAATACACAGAGAAACGTGGATTCTACACTAGACATCCAGGAGGCCAATTTTTCCCCAATGGAAAACAGATGAAAGTGACAAGTGCTTCTCTGCATCCTAAGCTAGGGTGTGAGACCATCAAAAGCATTTCTTTTGCTGGGACCAGGGCAAGTAAATTTATGAGAACAATGGCTTAAGGTAGACAGAAAAACTATTTGACACCATGGTAGATTCCTGGTTCCTTAAATGACAGAATGGAACAAATCCTCCCACAAGCTGAATGCCCACTTTGGAATTGTTAGCATAGAGAGAAATAAACGTCTCTATTTACTAAGCCACTGTATTTTAGAGTCTCTTTGTTACAACAGCTTAACTTTAACTAATATAGTCTCTTCCAAATACATCTCAAGATGCATTTTAAAAATATGATCATTGACTAAAAAGGATTTGGCATGAAAATCATTGTCCTAAAGAGCTAAGCATACTTGACTTCTCTAAGAATTGTCAGAATTGTTTTTAAGTCCTTCAGAAAGGGAGCTGAGCTATGTTTATTTAAACTCACCCTTCAGATACAAGTATGTGTAAAGGGCAAGAAAAAGGAATGTCATTTGAGACTGGATGAGAAGAAGGAGCAAAACGCATGGAACTTATTTCACTGATCGAACTGAAAATGTGGCCAATTCTTAGATGCTCTCAAATAGTTCCCTAGGGACAACGTCTTAATAGCGCTATTTTTCAATGAGACTGAAAGATATTCCCAGAGTTACTACTGTGCGAAGTGGCTTTCCTATTTCCTTAAAAGGCTTACTGTTTTAATACTTTCTCTATAACAAAGCTGTTTTTTTTAATGTAGCATAACAATAAGTGGTGCCCTCTGAGGAAGGGTGGATTTGAATTCCTTTGCACCTTTTAGCCCTCAGTCAAGCTTTTACCTTGACGCAACTGCAAGGAGGTAGACATCCACACCTCAGGAACAGTAATCAACTTGTAATCTTTATGACTTTTGGAAACACTTAATCTTTTAATTAAGTCCTAAATCATTCAGTTTGAACAGAACACCAGGAAGAATGACACCGGTGTCATTCACTGCATCTGAGCACCAGAAGGCTAAGTTTCCAGGATTTTCATCTCTTTTGGGAGGTCCCCTGGGGTAACTCTGCCTGTGGGTCTCACTGTGATTTTTATGGAAGCTGAACTAGCGTATGTATATTGTTGCTAGACACGTGCAACTCTTTTCCAGAGCAAAGGTAGTACTTTTGGTTTCTTAGTTTCATGTCTTTTTATTATGAAACATCCACGTAGCTTAGAGAGAACAAGAGGGGAGTTTTACCACATTTTGTGGGATGAATGAATAGATGTGTGCATGTGTGAGTGTTTTTGCTAAAATTGTCTATTCAAATGGCAAGCACTCAGAGGGTTAGAAACAATTTAATAGCTAGAATTGTGTGTCTATTAATCTGTTTTTCCCAGTGCTTCATTAGGATCAGCCTGTAAAATAATATTCAAATATGGTATAATTGAGGCAGGTTTGACCCACTACTGCATTTAACCAAAGGGAAGTAAGTTACACTGATTCTAATGTTACTTTGTTTTGAGGGCCAGCAATTAACTAGAGGATTGCCAAGAGCAACAAGGTTTCATACAGTGGGGATAAGGTGACCAGGGCAAAAAACAGGATGTCAGAGAAGGGAATTTATGAGGGAGAAAAGAGTCATCATTAGACCACCTGAAAGGAAAATTTCAAAGCAAATGGAAATTTCAAAGGGAAAAGAAGAAAGCCAAGAGGGAGGGGAGAACTGTCAGGGAGATAAAAGGGAGGGGCACACATTTTTGTCAATTTTGCTCTGGTTCCCAAGTGTATTACATAAGATAACTCTCCCAGCGAGCCCAGAATTGCACCGCAATAGTTGTCACACCCTCTGAAATCTGTCAGCATTTAAAGTTGACAGAGAGCATGCCCTAAGCGTTGCCGTTGGAAGATGTCCTGGTTTCTTTCCAAGTCATGTCTGCGAATTTGGACAGATGTAGTGATTATATATATATATATATATATATATATATATATATTTGCCGAGTAGGGATAAGGTTAAAGAAACATTGGGCTCATCTTCGTTTTACCAGTTAGAAGCAAAAGAGCAAATGTGAATGCAAATGAGGGATTCAATTAGAAAAGCTGTGTTCTGGCAGCATTTCAAAGAAAGCAGAGGGACGCCAGGTGATGTGATAGAAACAGGCCTTCAACACTGATAACAGAAATATATTGACTAAATACGAGAGCTGCTTTTAGCTAAGTTACGCTGCTTAAATTTCTTCCACAAATTTCCAGCCAATAACTCAATGTCTGAAATTCCTTCCTCTCTAAAACCGCCACCTCGTACCTGGAAAGCAAGATTCAAGTTTTTTCTTTTACTCCACAGAGAATATTTTCCCAATTACTCAAGGGATACACTTTTCCACCTGGACTTCATTTCTGTTAACTATATTGGCTCTCATAAAATGGACTAAAATTATTTTTGCTGTTCACTTCTCAGTAAAAATTCCATTGCCATGTATCATGTCTAGCCTCTTTTGTTAAACTTATTAGCACCAAAGCGTCCAAGTCAGGCTCAAAGGGCAGAAGGCACGCACGAGATCTGAAATGTCCATCAGGGAAGTTCAAATCTGTCCCTCTGAGACTGGTTCAGCAGCCAATTCAAATCTTTCACAGGAATCTGGGAGTTTAGAGCCCCTGTAAGCCTCATCTGGATCTATTTTTCCAAAAGTAACACCGGCTTTTCTTTGGTATTTTACCAAATGTGGCTTTTCATCCTGAGTGTAAGCAGAGTCTGATGCCCTCTGGAAGCATTATGTTGGAACAGTCACAGCAGTTACTGGAAGTCAGAGTGGAAAAGTCTGGTTCCTCTTCCAGGAGAACTTCAAAGCGGGCAGGGCCTGTTCTCATCATGTGCCTTCCCAAAATGCAGTTGTGTTGCACAGTGGATACTCATCAGTGTGTGTCTCTCAGGAAGGGGTGGCGGGTTTTGCCGCCACCAAGGTCGCTCCTTAAAAGGCTGAGGAGTGGGGAGAAGCTGGGAGGGCACAGGTTTCCTCTGTAGCTAAAGGACCTCCAACGTACTGGTGTATGTCACATACTCCAGACATACTGTGAGTGTGGTGATGATGTCTGAGTTTCCACGAAATGAGAATGCTTACTGTTGAAATTACCCCGGTATGAGATCAGTTTTGGCAATTAAATAACCAACCCCCTTTCAAATGATAGCTGTACCATAGTCAAAACTCTGTTGTAGTGCAACTAGAGTTACAGTGGGTTTGTAGGCCATAAATCTAAAAGTAAAGATTTGTAAATCTAAAGAAAACAAGTGTCTAAGAAATCACAGCAGGCAGGCAAGTGGGCTGGTATGTCCAGAGAAGTTAGGGTAGGGCCTCGGGGCCAATCTGTACCTCTCTGACTGACCATTGTTCCATGGGCCATAATAAACAACAAAGGGGCATGTTCTTAAGTGAAGTTAAGTGTTGTGTATGGCTTGGCTCTCTGACTGAAAAAGTTCTTGAGTTTTCATTTTACCTTAACAAGGTGGATAGTGCCATTCTCACAAATACCATTTTTAGTTGAGAATGCTTTTGAGAAGCATATTTGTTTTTCCTCAAATAGAGATGTTTGTCCATCAGGAAAATACTGACTAGGAAACCTTTCTCTATCAGTTATTTTGCCAATCAACAATTCTGTTTCTTGTGTATCTTCAGTTAGGCAACACTTTGGGTTATAATCATTATCCTTGTTATCAAACAGCAAATATTTGCTGAGCTTGTCCTATAGATATAACACTAGGCACTGGCTGTGCACAGAATATGCGCAAATGAATCCATGCTCACTAAAGAATTCCAAACTGGCTGTGAGCACAGGATATGTAAACAAACATCTATGGGACAAATATGAAAGAGCCATTGTTAATTGTTCGGATTATAATGCTGAAAGATTTCAAAAGATATAATGACCACTAAGAGTTGGCATATTCAAGACTTCTCAGAGATTAATAGTTGCCTGCCTAAGTGTGCACAGCATGTCTTTATTTGGGGATGGGGGAAAGAGCAGTGGTGGTCAACGTCTGTGTGATTTCAGTGCACATGTGTGTATGAGTGTGTGTGCATATGAGAATGTGGGCATGTGTGAGCATCTTATAAGGAAGAACACAGGATTGAACCTGGCAAGTTATATAACATGTTCTGAGACTTATCAGCTCATCTGAGGGTGATAGAAGATGTGTCCACACTGGGTATATGATAAGAAATCTCTCCAACTATATTCTGGAGAAAACACAAGTCCTGAGAAAGCTGAGAAAATAACAAAGGTCAAATAACCTTAGGAAATGCTGGAGAGTAAATCATCCTTTTAAAGACACAAAAATGGGCACCTGTGTGGTGCAGCTGTTTAAGCACCTGACTTGATCTCGGCTCAGGTCATCATGGTTCGTGAGCTCGATCCCCACATTGGGCTCTGCACTAAGGGCATGGGGTCTGCTTGGGATTCTCAAAATAAACTCAAAATAAATGAAAAAACACAGATATAAAAACAAAGCACATACAAATTTCTTGGCACACTAATTCACATCCTTGAGAAAGAGATGTCTTCTCCCTTCACAAATTTTTAATTTTTTTGTTTTATTTTATATTTGAGACAGAGAGATAGAGAGGGAGGGAGAGGGAGAGAGAGAGAGAGAGAGAGAGAGAACCAGCAGGGAAGGGGCAGAGAGATGGAGACAGAATCTGAAGCAGGCTCCAAGCTCTGAGCTCTCAGCACAGAGCCCTATGCGGGTCTTGAACTCAGGTGCAGTGAGATCATGACCTGAGTGGAAGTCAGAGGCTTAACCGACTGAGCTACCCAGGCGCCCCTCTCTTCACAAATTTTGAAAGCACTGGTTTAGGGAGATACATAAGGCACCTATTGTTCAGTCCAGAAAGAGTAAATGTTAACCTGCAAGTAATGGAATATGATCAAAGGCTCTTGAGCAGACGGGAAACATGCACCAAGTGGCATTTTAGAAAAATTAATCTAGTATGGTAGAAAATATATTAAGAAAGGAGGGGACCTAGAACCAGGAGATTGTTGTGAATATTTTCTCTAAATCCATTCTCACATGACTTACAAAGTGTTGTCGATTTTGTTTCCTTTTTAAAACTTTTCTCTTGAGCTGTGGACCAATTTATTTATATAAAGTATTATTTCAGAGCCAATAAATTGAGAGAGAAGTAAAACTTATCTGGATAATGAAGAGCAGAGCAGGGTTTGGAGCAAGAGTGAGAGAAGGACTGATCTATAATATATGGGTACTGGGAGAGAATCAAGGACTAATCAGAAAGCTGACTTCACAAGGGACATAGGAAATAAATTCCAAGTTGCAAAATGCTAAATGGTCCACAAGAACACTGGAGTAATTGGGTGCCTGGTGGCTCAGTTGGTTGAGGAGCCAACTCTTGATTTTGGCTCAGATCATGATCCCAGGGTTGTGGGATAGAGCCCCGTGTAGGGCTCTGCACTAGGACAGATTCTGCTTAAGATTCTCCCTCTCTCTCTCTCTCTCTCTCTCTCTCTCTCTGTCTTTTATTTTTAGAGAGAGAGGGAGCACAAGCAGGGGAGATGCTTGACTCCAGACAAGATGAAAGGGAGATGTGGGCTCTTGCGCAATCAAAACTTTGTATTTTACTGTTTCCTTTAAACAAATATTTAAGATCTCTAACTAGGCATCCCTAAGGTAGGAAGAATTGCCATGATAGAGATTATACAGATGGTCCAGTTATCCCTCTCCAACCCAGTGTCCATTGTGCTTCCATAAACATAGGCTATAGTGGAATCTAGAGAGGAAAAAAAGGCATGCCTTAAATTCTTAAATGATGTGACCAAATCCTTCCTCATTTAATTTGATTCAGGCTTATATTTTCCATTTTATTCTCACCAAGATCTTCAAAATAAATACCATATTAAGAAGAAATAAATCTCCTACCTTTGACATCATTCTAGATATCTCTTCCCTGGAGTGATGAATTTAAATTATTTCTTTACATTTGTACATATTTTATTTTTCAGTTAAGAGCCACCATGTGAGAAGTTTGAGTTCATAAGGGTCTAATCTATTTTTCTTGATTAGAAAATTCTAAAATGAAAACTAAACCCCATGTTACCTTAATATTGTAAAACAGATTTAATAATGGCTTGAGGGAAAAAAGCACCAGGAAATGTCACATTGTAGGTAAAATAATGTTTAGAGAGCTTTATTAGGTTAGTGAAAACAAGTGATTACAAGAACATTTTGCCTCTATCTGTAAGTGAAGCAGTCACTATTTAAAACAATCCCTCAAGACTAAAAATATATACGTGAAGATCACAAAAAATTAATTTGTTTTTATCAACAGCCACTTCTTAGGGTTTTTTTTAAATTAAATATACTGATACATGCATGTGCGTACATATCAATGCTTCCATTATTTTGTAGCTCACAACATAATAATGATAATGCTAGGCTTTATATGCATAATGATTACTTTATGAAAGAAAACCCTATTGGAGGTCAAATCTTACTAAAGCAAGATTTTTCATTTAACCAAAGACATTGTGCCACAGTGTATCAAATCATTACAGGTGGTATCCAATACAATAAAATCCAAGAACACAGAATACCTGAATAGCCTCTTCAGAGTCCACAGTAGGACTCAGAGACTCTACCTGCCTTTTGAGTCTCTTTAAAGCACAGAAAACTATATCCATCAGAGGACCTCTTATTTCTCCTGTTAGCCTTGCCTTTAACAACAAAATAAAGAAATACAAACATTATCAAAAGCTAGATCACTTACCATAAATGCCGGTTGAGATGCAGGGAAATGCCTGTGAATAAACCACAAAAATAACAATAAGTTTTAAAGGAACAACTTTGCTGACATCATCTATTTCAGTATCTATTTGCTTGATATGGGATGTTCTCTATTCATATGCTCAGACCTCTGAAACCCTACTCAGTTGGAGAAGGAGACACTGTGGAAATGGATGTATCAAAACTGAAAACTTCTTATCAGCAGCAATCACATCAGCTCCCAAGAGTCAACTGTCAGATTTCCAGGAATCTTGTGAACCAACTGTTAAATCTAGTTATAATTAAGAAATTAAGTCATATAAGCCTGCAATGAAATGTTATATATAAAACAAATATTCAGAAATCATCTCATCACTTCCCAGTTTGCCACATTTTACTATTACCTCTGCTCTTGAGAAGACCTATGTCTATTATACATTTATATAATATGTAATATAATATAAATAATGAATAATATATTCTATATAATATAAATATCATATACATTTATAAATATATCATATGTTATATAACATATAAGTATATAATATATTATAAATTTTTAAATGCTTATTTATTTATTTTGAGAGGGAGAGAGAGAGAGTGGTCATGTTGGTAGCTTAAAACTTGAAAACATTAATCAGCCTTCATATTGGACCACACTTGTGGGTCAGTGGAAACCACAGTTGGCTATAGATGCAAAATTTTTGTAACATTTACAAAAGTTTTTTGTAAGAATCAATCTGCTGTATAGAATTTATAATAAAGAATTTATTATTAAATGTATAATAAATGTATTATATATAATAAGTAATATATATTGTATATTTTATTTTTATTTGTAATTTGTGTGCTAAACATTCTTTTTATTAGTAAAATTTTAAATACATGTATACATACATACATACTCATTTTTTAGAGTCAGGTTTGTTTAAATTGTATTTATTTATTTTGAGAGAGAGAGAGAGAATGCAAGCAGGTGAGGGGCAGAGAGAAGGAGAGACAAAATCCCAAGCAGTCAACACACCGTGACATTATGACCTGAGTAGAGATCACGAGTCGGACGCTTAACTGACTGAGCCACCAAGGCACCCAAGTTTTTTCACCATTTACAGACACACTACTGCTTATACCTTATGCAACGGACTGAATGTTTGTGTCTCCCCAAATTTATATGTTGAAGCCCTAACGTGATGGTATCTGGAGGTGGAATCTTCCGAAGTTAAGGAGGGGGACGGTAGAGGCCCCATGACAGGGTTGGAGTTCTGATAAGAAGAGGAAGAGGGCTAGCACTCTCTGCTCTTCCCCTCCAGAAGTTACGATGAGAAGACAGCCATCTGCAAGCCCCTTTCCAGGTTTACCAGATCTGCTGGCATCTTGATCTCAGACTTCCCAGCCTCCGGAACTGTGAGAAATAAATGTTTGTTGTTGAAGCCACTCAGTCTGTGGTAATTCGTGATAGCAGCCCAAATGACTAAGACCCCATATTTTACCTAGCAATATTTAAAGAATTTGACTGGAAGAGTGTAGGAACAAATGTGAATATACAGCTAACTCTAAATTAGGCTCTCTAACAGAGGAACATGATCTGAGCATAGCAATGTCCTCTGCCAATGTACCTCTGTGTAAATTTAATCAAGCTGTTTTCATCTTTCTGGTCTTTTTATTTTTCAGTTGAAAATGAAGATGCTAGCATTCACCATATAGAAATGGGCTGTAGAAATCGATGACAGAATTTTTGAAACATGTGACTGATACTGTGCTACAGAATCTAAGAACTGCAGCTGTTTGACTGTCATAACAAGCATTATTACTGAGCTCCATAATGATGCAATGTCTATCTTTTTTCTTTATATCTTTGGATTAAGTGTGTACTATATTTTATTTTCCTTAACATTTTTATAGACTGTATGTTTATTACCTTTACATGGATGTCCTATTTAAAAAGTCACAATTTATGTGATTTTTTTGAGGAAGAGTAATACTGAACTCTTGAGCTCACCTATATGTCTGCAAAATGGTAAGTTTCTTTTTTCTGTTCCTTCACCAGGAACAGTGAAGTGCTACCGTTTCTTTTTTTTATGTTTTATTTTTGAGAGAGAGAGAGACACACACACACACACAGAGGAAGACGGGGACAGAGGATCCCAAGTGGGCTCTGCACTGACAGCAGAGAGCCTGATGTGGGGCTTGAACTCACAAACCGAACTGTGAGATCATGACCTGAGCCTGAGCTGAAGTCAGACGCTCAAATGACTGAGAGAGTGTGAAACAAATCCTCCTGGAAATATTCTCATCTTTTTAAAGGCATTCACCAAGACCACTGACAGGCCTTTCTCTCCATGTGAAAACCAGCTGCATGCTCACTGTAAGCAATTTGATAGTAATAGAAAGGGCTCAGAGTTCAGGGATGGCCTACCTGAAAATACAAATACAAATTAGAGAGGATTCAGGGTCATCCCCATGTGTGCCGTGCTCACTCATGTTCCACTCTGCTTTTTAAATGAGATAGAGGAAAGTGAGTCTACAGTTCATGCCCCAGGAATTCCATGAGAGTGAACTGAACACGTAAACACCCATCTTGTGATTGCAATAAAGAGAAAGGTTTGAGAATTGCTACACGGAGCCATCAAGCAGAGGCCAGAAGATACCATGTTTTCGACAAGCAAGCCCACTGTAAATTCCACCTGGGCATCTTTCCAGTTCACGATGTTGGGTAGTTTACTGAACTTTCCTGAACATCAGTTCCCTCATTAGTAAATGGAAACAAATGAGGAAATGAGACTCACTTCAAAGGGTCTGGGGGAAGCTTAGGAGAAATAAGGAACACAGA
The DNA here is from genome assembly GCF_022079265.1 of Lynx rufus. Lineage (NCBI taxonomy): Eukaryota > Metazoa > Chordata > Mammalia > Carnivora > Felidae > Lynx > Lynx rufus. Next base: position 40,995,485 of record NW_025814896.1, on the reverse strand, counting down.
GCATTGAATCTGACAGATAGTAATATCTCGATTAATGCTGATTCCTGAGGTGGGCACGGGCATGGCCACCAAGCTCCCCCTCAAGGGGAAATTGTTGCCCTACAGCAGGGCTTCCCAGACTCAGCTCTATTGATATTTCAGACCAGATAACGCTTTGTTGTTGGGGGCTGTGTGGTACATTGTGAGATGGTTGGTGGCATCCCTGGACTCTCTCTATCCACTTGATGCCAGTGGCATTCCCCCCCCCCCCAAGTTGTGACAATCAAATCTATTCCTAGGCATTGTCAAATGTCCCCTAGGGTCAAAATCATCTCTGGTTGAGGACAACTGCCTTAGAATCTGGGGTCTAGACCGCAGCAGTGCTGTCAGCAGACAGCCTCTATCAACTCTTCCAGGGATTGCCTCAGATGCAAAGGGCTACTCCACTCAGGGTCATACTCCTTCCGGACAGTCCACATCCAAAGACTAGTTAATACAGAGTGGCAAGGCCTTGGTTCATCTTAGCTCAATTCAGTGCAACACTAAAGGGCCCTACCAGCTCCAGAGCTCCCAACGGGTTCAGTGAAGCCATCACTGGACTTGCATCATAGCACATCTTTCCCTCTACCCACTCCTGATTCCCTCCCCTCTCTTCTCCAGGTGTAGATCCCAAGGGCACATCTTAATAAACATCTTGCACCATAATCTTTGTCTCAGAGTCTGCCTCCTTGGTAACTGATCTAAGTCCCTTCCGTTTCCCTCTTAGGGTCAGCTATACGAGTCTTTTTTTTCCCATTAGATCTAGCAGAAGAGAACATACTGAACAGTTAATGGCAACTTTCATTTGCCTCAGCTCCCAGCAATATCTTTGAATCAATCATGCAACTTGGTAATTGAGTCTGAATGTACCAACTGCCTTGCCTTTGTTAACAAGGACAAATAGCTTCATCGGAAAATGACATCGTTGCCTTGAATGTGAAGGCAAATGGTGGTGTAATGGAGGATGGCTTTGGTAATATTATTGCATTCATTCAAACAAAAAAGCAATGATAAAGCAGAGACTGAAATACAGTATCATGGAAAAAGTTTGTTTTATGTAAAACAACCTTGCATGTAATTCATCCAAACTAAATCTCCTCCCTTAATCACTTTTTATTGAGAGACAGGGAGAGGGAGAGGGAGAGTGAGGGGGAGAGGCATGGGAGGGAGGGAGGGAGAGAGAGAGGGAGAGAGAGAGACAGGAGAGGGGGGAGAAAGAGAGAGAGGAGAGACAGAGAGATTGAGAAAGAAGGTGAGCAAGTGAGCTCATCTAAGGGATTTTACAGCACATAGTCTGTGTTCTTTGCCATAATAATTTTCTGATGGTGTCACCAGAAGTGAGTAGCATGGGATTTCTTTATTTCAAAGTTGTGGTTAACATAACCACCTCCCACAAAAATCCTCTTCTGTGGAAGAATGATAGATTGTACCAAAACCCAGCCAATTAGCCTGGTTTGTTTCAAGTGCACATAACTCAGCAGTCACCTGTGGAACTTGGGGAATGACATCACCAGCCAAATTTGTAAGGCTCCATATTCTCCTTACAGAAGCCCCAGGAGCAAAAGTCTCCATGCTAATCAGGCCCCAGCATATAGCCATCAGAAACTTGTTTCGTAACACTTGACTTTTCAGCATATTTTTCTATGTCAACACGCACTTGCTTTCTTGGGGGAAAATAATAATTTGACTTGGAGAGTGAGACAGGATATTTCTTTTGTGAAATTGTAGACTGAGCCACTACCTGGAAAATACTTCCCTAACCCAGCATGTTGGTTTCAAGTACATTTGTAAACACACTGAAATCCTTAAGGCTGTAGACTATGCCTCCCATTCTCTTGAACATCTATTTCCACTTCTCCATTTGAGGCAAGGAAGGAAATACCCCCACTGCCTTATCTTGATTCTAATAGTGCCTCAAAACTCAGGCAATAAGCCCTAAACCAACATCATAACCATCCCTTGCTTTTCCCTGACGCTTGATTCTTGGTTAATGCTTTCCTGTAAAGTGGGAATTTCTTTCTCTCTTCTTCTTTTTTTTGCACTTTTTAGGACCACCAGTCCTTAGAAATCAAGTTTTATTTATTTATTTATTTATTTATTTATTTATTTATTTTAATTAATTAATTTATTTTTTCAATATATGAAGTTTATTGTCAAATTGGTTTCCATACACTTTCTCTCTTCTTTATCTATGTTCTTTGCCATCTACCCATTGCTTATGCAACAGCCTTGCCAGCTGGGTAGGACTAACTCCACCTTCAGCTGCACATGAAGGTGTCGATTGAACTAAGTAAGTAGCACACATCCCCCTTAGCTACAAGGAGAGATGAAGAGTTCTGATATCTGTGAGCTGCTGGTGTAAATTAACTGTAAATTGTTCCCAGTCTTGAGAATCTTTCAATTGCTGAGCCAACACTTTATTGTTTAGTCAGTTTTAGTTAGATTTTCCATTATTTGCAAGCAAAAGCATGTTACCTGATACACCTTCCATTTAACCATTTTTAATTATATGTCCCATTTCACTGAGGAAGCCATTGATTGTAAGAAACACCTTTCTCTTGTTGTACTTTGTGTACCCCTAAGAGGAAGCTCTATAAGTTGAAATATAACACATGTTTTCTTACCATTTAGATTTTTATTGTATACTTAACTGAAATTGCTAGTTTGCCTTTATTTAGATAATTTCTTAAATCACATCTTGCTCTAAAGAATAGATTAAAAGAGATAAACTGGTTAAGTTTTCCTAAAACTTGTCCACATTCAGAGTCCCATACTTCTGAATCACTTTTCACTGCAGAGTCATAGGCAAGAGTTCTCCACAGTTTCATCTTTGTGCTCTCAAGAAAGGTGTTGTTGATCCAGTTCTTCACAAGAGCTCCACTGTTGACTCTGGACTTTTCTTCTAGGCTTCTAACTCCTTCTCTGAAAATTTTGAAGCTGGCTCCATCTCTGTTGCCAACAAAAGTTTTCAGACAACAGCCAAACACACACCTCCTTCTCATATGGCCCCTAATTGGTTGATGGACTGAAAGTCAAGAGGTTGCAGCTGAACAGTAAGTCCACTGGGAATGATAACCAAGTGTACCCATGTACAGGCAGCAAAAACTCACCATGACTATCATTGACTGTAAAATATCCCAGGCTATAAGAGACATCCTACTTTCAAAGAAGAAAGGATATGGGTTATGAGAAAATGAGCATCTTAGAAACAATGAACATCAGGGTACCATTCTTTGTCTTTAGGTGTTTAGTTATCAGCATAGTGGGTTGTGCCATAGCCCCTTATCCAGAATGCAGGGTATTTGATTATTTCTCAAACTATGATATGCCTAACTCTAGTATTCAAGATATTTTGACATGGCAAATAGATAGTCATTACTCATTTCACTGTAATGTCTACATATTATTTTGATATACCATATATCCCCATTACTTTTTTCAAGCCTTCATCCCTCCTTGTACCTACATGCTTTACCATGTGATTTTGCAGTTGCTCCACTAGGGGAAGATGTATTTTCCTTACATCACTGATGATGGACTGAGCATATGACTTAGTTTGGTCAATGGGATAATAGTAGACATGACATTTAGAGTTGAACTTTTATATTCCTGACTTTAGAGGATAACGATGAGAAGAACATAGCTCATGAAGCCTGAGGCTGAGACAAGTAGAATCTTAAACCAGCCTAGGGAAGCTGTGTCATCCCTGTGAACCCACAGGTGTGTGAGCAGGGAAGATGTGCTTGTCATTATGTCACTAAGTTTTGGGGTTGTTTGTTACACAGCATTACTGTGGCAAAATCAATCATATAAATATGCTAAAACTCTAAGTCATTGTAATGAATTATAAGAAGGAATACTGGTTTTCCACTTAGGGTGATATTATAGTTTCCTTTGAGAATAAAAGTACTTAAAGAGGCAATTAAAATATTAGATAATCATCATATTAGAAGGTGAAATGTGAATGTTTAAAATTAGGGAAATACTAATGCAGTAGAAATCTGAATTGGAATGCAAGAGATCAGAGTCACTCATTAGCTTTAAATCTGAGAACCACCAGTGTATCTTCTCCGTGCCTCTGTTTTTCTATCTATGAAAAGAGCACAGTTGGATTAAATGCTTTATTCAGCTATTTAATTCTATGATGCTACAAAATGGCCTCTTATCATATTCTATAGCTCAGGATAAAGATAACAGAGAGACAAGGAATTTCATTGCATCCTGAGTGCCTTACAGTGTTTGGACATGGGGGGTGGCAGCATGGCAAAAATAAGAGTTGCCATTATTTTAATCACTATAATGTGCCACGCACTGGGCTAAGAGCTCTATGTATATTACCTGATTCATTCTCATGAACAATCTTGTGATAAAGAACATATTACCCTTTTTAATATACATGGGGGACCAGTAAGGTCATGGATGCAAAGTTGCTCAAGATCACAGAAAGGAATACTACATAAGGGATCTATCTATCTATCTATCTATTGCATAAGGAATAACTGATTCTATGTTTTGCCTTTAATACTTCTTAATTATATAAGTAATGTTTGAATACATTCCCAAAGTCTCAAACAAGACTGGTGTAGGCAGAAATCAGTGAGAACTTCTCCTACAGTCACATCCCTCCCTTCTTCTCACTAAACTAGAATGCCCTCCCTCCAAGGCCATCATGCTCAATAGTACGGTGAGCAGCATCCCACTCCACGTATTTACATTTTAAAGCCGAAATAAAATTGGGTCTTTTTCCTGATCTCACTTCTCTACTCGCTTCCCACCACACTTTAAATAGAACTTGAAGTCCAGACCATGGCCTTCAAGCTCCCAGTGATCTGGCTCCTAGCTTCCTCTCCCCGCTCCTTTCCTTCCATTTTTCCCTTTGCTCACAGAGTTGCAGCCACACTGGCCTCCTTTTGCTCTCCAGACACACAAAACACAATCCTGCTTTACGGACTTTGGCCTCGCTGTCCCCACTGCCTGGCACATGTTCCTTTTAGATCTCTGATCAAATGTCACGTCCTCAAAGAGGCTCTTTCTGGCCTCTAAATTACCCTCTATTGCCTTAGGCTGCTTTGTATCTCTTTATGACTCCTACACCACCTGACACACAGTTGTTTGCTGTTCTTTGTGTCCTCACTTTCAGTTCCCCCACTGGCATGCAACTCCCAAGAAGACTTTGGTTTTACTTGTTGTCGTATCGCCGGCACCTAAAATGTAGCCTAGAACTCAATAAATAGCTGAATGTTTGAATGAATACACAATTGAGTTCTAGGGCATATATAAACATTGTCATATATTCTTTTTCTACACAAATTAGAGCATTCCCTGTAGTTGATGTTTTGATATTAGCTTTCTTTTTTCATGTCCTCGATCTTGGTGACCCTTTAATGTCTGGGCATATTGATCCACCTCATGTTTGTAAGGTCTACATACTATTCTATGGCATGGTTACACTGTTCATCTAATATTGCCACATTGATGAATATGTAGGTTGTTTGTAACTTTTGCTGTAACAAACCTGCAATACACATTCTTGACTTGCCTTTATGTACTTAACAGTATTCTAGTAGGATCTATTTCTAGAAATGAAATTAACTTCTTTAACCACTGGGTTAAAAAAAGTGCATTTAAAATTTTGAGAATATTTACAATCTACTGCCCTCAAACATTTATTTTTCTCATATAAAACCTCATCAATAATAAAGAAAATTCTTTAATTCCACTTTTTACCCACATTGCATGGGTGAACAGAGCAAAGGATGCTCTCTCGTTAACAAATTGCACTGGAAAATGCAAAGGCTCCCATCTCCAAGGCTAAATAACCTGAAGGCCAAGGTCATTTAGAGGAGACTGTGAATGAGATCACATGGAATTGGCCAGTGAAATGTTTGAAGTACATTGTGCAAGCTCACCGAGGCACCATAATTATAAGCAATAACTTTGTTTTTGTTTTCTTCATTATACCTTGGAAATAGCTGTCATAAAGTCATTTATTGCCAGCTGCTTTCATGTTTATAACTACAACTCCACACAGTATAAAACAAACTATTACATAGCTATGAATAGTAGCAATCCTCTTCCAAACTTTATATTTTCCAAGAAGACAGCTGGATTAGTTCCACTGTGAATTTATTAGGATGCAAAATGTCAGAACAAGCACAGAGAAAAACTTTCTTTTTGCCCAAGCTTGCTCATGTGACTGGTAGGAATGTTTAACTGTAAACGATACATATGTGAAAACACGAACAGGTCACTATAAACCTGCTGAACTCAGAAGAATGTTCATTCTGTTCCAAAATGTCTACATCTGTAAACTCCCTTTACGTAGAAGCAAAAGGAAGAAACAAAGGTTAAAAAAAAGAAAAAAAATGGGGGCACCTGGGTGGCTCAATTGGTTGAGCATCTGACATCTGCTCAGGTCATGATCTCAAGGCTTATGAGTTTGAGCCCCACATCGGGCTCTGTGTTGACAGCTCAGAGCCTGGAGCCTGTTTCACATTCTGTGCCCCCCCCCTTTCCTCCCTCGCTCATGCTCTGTCTCTCTCTCTCTCAAGAGTAAATAAAAGCTTAAAAAACAAAAAAGACCCACCCCCCCCAAAAAAAAAAAACCTCTTATCAACAGCAAAACACTTGTGTAATATGAAAGCTCCTACTGGAACAAAAAGTCCCTAAAACGATGACTTTCCAAAAGTCTAATTACCTCTAATTTTGTATCCCCTCTCCATCTTCCTTATAATTAAGGACAGGTATCAGGCCCATGTTACATCCCTGGCACCCATGGGTGAGGAGTATGTATGTGGGAATGCTGTGTGATGACCCTTCCTGGGCAGAGCCAGGAGAAACTGAGAGAAGAGTCATCATTTCAGATCCCCTGAGGAATAAATTACCCACTTGAGTATGAATGGCCCACAGCTCAAAACCACTGGCAAGACCTAACTGTGCCTGCAGGAAGGGGCCTTCCTGGATGAAGGATTGTGCACTCACTGAGGACATAGAGCACTGCAAGTATAGGACTTGTGGATCTTTGAGCTTTCCTCATTGTGACTGCACAGGGCTCCATCTGTGTCCCATCCTTCACCATGCCCACATACCCCTGCCCTTGGTCCTCCCACACAGCAACTATCATAGACCCACTTTGCTAGAGCACTTGGAAGAGAAAGAGACTGGAAGTCAAATCCCAGTGCTAGTCCTTAATGAATGATTGATGAGCAGGGTGTGGAAGGGTAGGATAAATACTAGCATACCCTTACCCTACTAAGAAAAATGCTAAGTGTGACTTCATCATCTGGAAACTACCACCATGGGATTTTGCAGTCACCTGGGATTTGGCCTAATGTCTACCTTTCCCTTCCAGTCCCAGTGCCTCACATCTCACCTGAGTTTTTCTTGGGATTTTCCTAATAAATCCTTTCCCCAAATCCTCACTTCAGAGTCTGCTTCTGGAGAACCAACCCAAGACATCTGTTATTACTATTTACCTTGATGTCACTGGCAGTAAAACCATTAAAGCAAAATAGACCTGGGGGTTAATTTGGGAGAACCTCTAAGGAAATAAAATACATGGTGATCCCAAGTCAGTCTTGGTAAGAATGAGAAACAAACAAACAAAAACAAATAAACAAAGCAAGCAAATCCTTGTGAAGCCACAAGAAAGAAGAAAGGGCATCCTCAAGACCATGAACAACTTGAACAACTGAGACCTGGCTCAGAGCCAAGGAGAGGCTGTCAAGAACATACAACTAGGAGGAAATTCAGAAAGTGAAAACTTAGGGGGCACCTGGCTCGCTCAGTTGGTTGAGCATCCGACTTTGGCTCAGGTCATGATCTTGCAGTTTGTGAGTTCGAGCCCCGCGTCGGGCTCTGTGCTGACAGCTCGGAGCCTGGAGCCTGCTTCAGATTCTGTGTCTCCCTCTCTCTCTCGGCCCCTCCCCTTCTCACACTCTTCTTCTCTGTCTCTCAATGGTAAATAAATGTTTAAAAAAAAACCCTGCTTTTAAAAGAAAGTGAAAACTCAGGGAGAAAATGGTGGCCCTGGGACTCTGTCTTCCATGCCAAGCACAAGGCCCCACACAGATTGTGCACCATGTAAAGTTTTGTTAATACAAATCTAAAACTCATGGTTTTGAGTCAGTCCCTGCATTCTCTTAATAGTAAGTCATGTCTTAATATCTGTCTTAATTAGAAAGTTGAAGATATGACTTTTAGAGAAACATTAAGAAAACCCATTAACAACAAATAACCACAAAACAATGAACACAGATGTTCTCATAGAGGAGCAACCCAGAAGCCTTGACACATTTAGATGATGAGGTGACATTTTCTAAGAGTCTATGGATTGGGCACTATAGAGTAAGTTGACAATTTCCCAGCCAACCAGTCTCACATCTCCTTCTAGGCCTCACTAACAAACCGAACAGCTTTTAGAAGGAAGAGAGAAAATTCATATTCAACAAGTATTTACTGATAGACCATTGATACTGACAAAATACCGGAGTATCCAGAAGCTTCAGCTATCTATCAGGTTTCTATCTTCCTATGGCTTAATAAAACAAATAAGAATAAAGATGCCACCTAAGAAATTCTAAAGCTTCCAGGATGGTTTCACATGGGCCTTGCTGTCTCTCAAAATAACCATGTAAGGCTCACAGGAGGCATTATTATTACTCTCCCCAGCTGGGATAGGGTGCCACACAGTGGCCAACAGGAAGGTTAGACAGAAACCCTACTGTTCTTGACTCAAAATTCTACTGTACTTCCTGCTGGAACATAGAGGTGGTGAGGTCAGGAGAGAAGATGGAGACAGGTGAAGAGTCCATCCTGAGCATGCTTTCAGTCCTTGAGAAAAAATTGGTTGGAGACGAAGAACTCTATCAGCAAGAACGCAGCATGAAAACCCATCTAGCACTAGCCACCGTATCTTAAGAGTGATAAATCTGCTGTTAAACTAAAGATTAGCTAAACAGGGTAACTGAAGATTAGGACACTTTGGAACCATTGCTCTGTTCTATTCAGATGACTGACGATCAGGATACTTTGAGAACCACTGTGTTAGTTTATTGTAACCAAGATTGGTTCCCCCCCAACCCCCACTGCTGCACCAGGCCATTGTTGCCCAGCCTGCCTCCACCTCATATCCAGCACAGACTGTCTCCCACTAAGATGAGCTACGGTCTTTTCTTGTCTATGCTTGTTAATCTATCACAGACCACACAATTATAAAGAGAGAAGATTTCTAGATTATCAACACATATGTAACTTTTATTCCTGCAGACTTTTTTGACACCTCTCTTCCATCTCTTACAATGTCAGCATGTTCTCTCCACAAAATGGGCAATTTCATTTCAGCCCCTCCATAATTTCATGGTGTGAACTTGAAAGCATCATATAGAAAAAGAGATGGTTTTCTATATGAATATAGCCACTTCTTAAGTCAATTATATATGCAAACACTTGACTCTCATATTTAGGAGAGTCAGGTGAGATTCTATTGACAGTTGCCTGGGACCTAAACTACAGGGTGGTTTGTAAAAAATAAGGGCTTTAAATAAAATGAGTTGTGATTATGCAGCGTGAGTCAATATGTAAAGGTAATAAATTCTTCTTTCCTTAGTCACAAAGGAAGACATTAGTCAAGCCTAATGAACACTTTATATTTAACAAGGGAATTAATTAGGGGATAATGACTAAGAAAGAGGTGTCTGAAGGACGCACCCTGTAGGAATGACTAAAATAAAGGAAAGCAGGAAAGGAAAAGGAAAAGGAAATTGATCGTAGTCATATTTTCCAAGTTCAAGAATTGCTACTCATGGCCTGAAAATGGCTGTGCTTTGTGGTCCATCAATCACTGTGAAGAGTTTTATCAACTGGAGTCTATTATGGAAATAAGCAAAAAGAAAAAGACCTGAGCAGCCAGTTTGCAAGGAGATGTCTGACAGCTCAGGCCCCAGGATGTGACTTATTTGTATACATTTCCCAGTGATCACTGCATTAATCCAACCAGAATTCTACCAGAGCCACAAGGAGGGGAGGAGGCAGCTGGCCTTCAAAGTATACACTGAGGGTCAGTGTATACACAGTTGAATACACTGTGGAGTTGGCTGCAGCACTGGGAGATGAACAAACCATCGGGATGAGAAGACCAAGCTTTACAGAATGTGACATACCCATTATTCACTAATAAATAGTTAAAACTAAATGTCTTTGTACCCTTAAGGAGTTAATGTATGCACTAAGAGAGTCAATGAGAGGGTCACACGTGCATGGATGCATGGATAGATGGGTGAAATATAGCAAGATAGGACAGATGGGTGGATGAATGGATAGATAGAACAATTCTTGATTTAGAGATGAATACTTTTAGCTTCCACCAGCTCTGCTAAACTTTGACTTCATTTAAAGTATAATTTCACAAAGTGAAGGATTTATTTTTTAACCACAATCTCACAGTTGCATCTTGATTAAAGACAAACAAAATAAAAACCATCCATAAGAGGTTGTAATTCTGTCTCAGATGAAACTTATTACTACAGCCAAGCATTATATTCCTTTCAAGTGTGTAAAAGGATTTCTTCCCACTGTTTTCTTCTTTCTCCATATCACTGTTTCTTCTTTTTGGGATTCTCTGTAAGTGGGGCATATCTTTGATATGGAAAAGAATAGCTATATTAATATAACACATGTCATTTGATATAATTGAGAAAGGTTTTTGAGGACACAGTAAGAAACCAATGATTAGGCAAGGCTTCTATGCTAGAGATTTATTTCCCATAATTTCAAAGAGCTATCCAAGTTTCCTCCACCTTTTTCAACTAACATTTCATCATGAGATCCCTACCTCATGCCTAGCTGCAGAAGCTATAAAGGAGCCCTTTGGGCCAATCTTCACACTACTTTTCTGGATTTTAGTGTTCTGCTAAAAGCACAGGTATCCTACAGGTGCAACTGACCTTGGTAGATATCTGTTCCAACTACCCCAAGCATGGTTCCCCTCCCTACCATCTCTGATATGGCTCAAAAAGGCTCCACCTGAACTTCTCCTGGGATGGGAAGCTCACTGTCTCAGAAAGTGTATGAACCAGTGCTTCTCAAACTTCAATGTGCATCCACTCATCTGAGCATCTTGCTCAAATGCAAATTCTTATTAGGTAGATCTGGGGCAGGCTGAGATTATGCATTTCTAACAGTCTCCCAGGTGATGTTAAGGTAGTTGATCTGGGTACATTGATAGTAGCAGGTGACTAGACAATAATATCACTTCAAGTACTACTTTTCAAGATAGCATGGAATGAATTCCAACCTTGAGAAGGCTGGGAGGAAATTGTTCTCACTTAACACATGGATACCTGAAGAAGCAGAGCTTCCAGAGCTACACAGAAGTCAGTAACAAACCAGGAAGAGGACAGATGATGAAGTCCATGCTCTTCCATCCATGCCTGCACTTTCCCACAAAACTGCCCTGTTTAAACACAGGACTCCTTTCATCATGATAAATACCCTTATTCTTCTGCTCACATGAAATGTCAACTTCAGAATCTCAACTGTTTCACAGTGGGACTATTTTTTCTGTCTCTATATGCACATGTCGTGTCTTTATTTTATTTTATTTTTTAATTTTTTGGAAAAGTTTATTTATTTATTTTGAGAGAGAGAGAAAGCGTGAGTGGGGGAGAGGCAGAGAGAGAGGAGGGAGTGAGAATCCAAAGCAGGCTTCACACTGGCAGCATGGAGCCCAACGCGGGGCTCAAACTCAGGAACTGTGAGATCATGACCTGAGCCAAAGTCAGACACTTAATCGACTGAGAACCCAGGTGCCCCAATATATTTTAGATCCATAGTCAATGTATTCCAGAAATTAGACTATACTAGTTCTCAAACATTACTGTGTAGGCATTTCACTAGGGGAATTTGCTAAAAAGCAGATTCTGATTCAGTAGGTCTGGATTGAGGTCTTAGTTTCTGCATTTGTAACAAACTCTCAGATGATACTATTGCTGCTGATCTTGGACTCCACTCTGAGTAACAAGAGTTGAGATTGTTACTCACTAAACTTTCCCACTTCTGATCTCTGCTCATGTTAACCCTTATATCAGTAAAACTTTAGACACAAACAACAGGCAGCTTAACTCCAAGTAGAGCTCAAAAAAATTATTTCATAATAAAGAAAAATCCAGCAATATGTATAGCTTTATGTAAGGCTTAAAGCAGCTTCTTATGATGTTTCTAATTACTATACTAAGTGACTGACTTAGGCTAATTGGTTGCCATGACCACATGTGTGGACATATATAGTTGAGAACATGCTACCTGGTGAGGTGAAAGTCAAGTCAGGTGCTTTTTTGGGGGGAGAAGGCTGAGACAAAAGCTGAGGTGTCCCTTCTTGTCAAAATTGCAAGTGAGTTTTTTCTTGGGTTGAGAATAAAACCCTATGGAATAATTTCTGTGAACTACTTCTACTCAAAAACTATAATTCAGTAATCTGAGAATCTTTCAAGAACTTGATCATACTTGGAATGCATAGATTATTAAGGCCTAAAAAAATACCTGCAAACATAAATTATTGTGTCTTGCCTTTAGATTGAAACATAAATCTCTCAATAATTTATATTTTTTAAAAATTCTATTAAAGATTCTTTGAACTCTCAACCTAATATTTAATAACCCTTCCCAACCATTGATAGATGTTTTCCCTTGTGCAGTATTTCCTTCCCTCTACCGCCTCTACCTCCACTTTTTCCCTGTTTTGGTGTGGTATGATGGGAGTCCTCCTTAAGGAGGCACACTGGACCATTTCCATAGGACTGGAGTTCCATAATCAACAACTTTAGAGAAGTTAATAAGGTGACGGAAAGACAAAAGTTTCTGTTTCCTTTAGCTATGGTGTATTTCCATGAGTCTGGCCACTCCAGTTCTTCCACTCAGAATTCTGGTATGCCCTGGAATCGTTTTCATTCACCTTTGATGTATAGCAAGACTTGCAAAAAAAAAGTTTCATATTTCTATAAGAAATGTCATGACATTTTGCATTCTGCAGTGAATGCACAAGCTTGCAAGATTATGTTGATGTAATGGTGACTCTGCTATCACATCTGGGAATTGAAATGATAGAAGAAAAATGCTAATATGTTCACTAGATGAAATCAAAGAAAGGTACTTATTTATAATTATGAATCTATATTCTATTTTTCTCCTCTTGAATAATAATATACAGTATTTTTCTAGTTACTTATGTTAAGGGATATTTTCGGAAAATTATTAGCAAAGCAGATATGAACGTCTTTGGGTACATTTTATTAGGGAGATTTTTAAGTACGTAATGACTTGCCTACAATACTTTATGAGCTTTCATAAATGGGTCATTTGTCCAGATAAGAAATTTAGTTGTAGAATGAATATAGAGTTATATTTGGATCTTAATTACACAGGCCAGAACCACTAGCAAAGTCATTTCACATAATAATTCCTAAGCTTCCCAGAAGAAGGACTGGTCAGGGGAGACCTCGGTGGGTCCATTTTATGTCTTTAAGAGGCCTAAAATTTTACCCTGATGTTTCTTAATGATTTAAATAGTGCAGTGTCTGTGCCAAGATCTGTTAATTTCCAGGTGGAAAACAGAGTCAGGGTCTACAGAGGCCTCACAACCTTGGGAAATTGATGCATCTAGATAAATCAGCCATAATGGAAATCATTTTATTTTATTTTATTTTTTTTTCAACGTTTATTTATTTTTGGGACAGAGAGAGACAGAGCATGAACGGGGGAGGGGCAGAGAGAGAGGGAGACACAGAATCGGAAACAGCCTCCAGGCTCTGAGCCATCAGCCCAGAGCCCGACGCGGGGCTCGAACTCACGGACCGCGAGATCGTGACCTGGCTGAAGTCGGACGCTTAACCGACTGCGCCACCCAGGCGCCCCAATGGAAATCATTTTAGACAAGGGTTTTCTTTAAACAACACTGTATGGATGTTTTGTTCACTCAGCCCATAGGTTTTGATGTTTTAGTTACTACATTATGACTGGTTGACAAAAAATGGTGTGATTGAAAGGCAACACATAAAAGGGTATTAAATACCTCTATTAAATGGGTTGGATTTTCTTTCCTTCTTGATCTTTCCCTACCATTTCAACTTTTTTTTTCAATAGTACACATGCAAAATTAAATCCCTTTGAATTTGCTCAACCTCTATTCTGAAATCATCATTTGCCTCATTAACACAAATAAAATTACAGGGTATTTTGAGGCTCCAACTGGTAGCAACAATTAATATTATTTACACCTCTTTTCCAATAGCAGTTCACCTTTGGAGAAATAATGAGAAACTAATTACCATTGATTTAGCATCAATGCTAAACTTTTCAGGGATTCTTTGTCACCCACTAGATAGTGAGTATTAGGAGTAATGTGGGAGGCAAGAAGGAGAGTGTTGGAAGGTGCTGAGAGCCTCCACACAGCCACAGGTGTGTCAAAAGGTAAGGAATAGCAACACCTTGTGAAGGCAGTTCCAACCCCACTCTCACGATGCCTACAAAACACACGATTGAGCCTTTTGAGCACATCCTCCTGCAGGCTGGAGTTCCACTTCACCGGGTAGTACAAAAGCTTTATGGATTGGAAAATGAAGGGTAAACTTGTAAGAAAACATTGGCGTTTCCTATAAGTCACATTTTTCTCTTAGCTCTATATGGACACTCAAAACTTAACTGTGGTCAAAGCATAAAATTACCATTTTCAGATAGTAGGAAGTACCAGCTAAGTAATTTGGGAACAGTTCTAACACCAAGTTATTAGGCTAAATATATTGTATGTGAGGTTGGAGGAAATCACTTTCTTCTATAAGATTTATTCTAACTCATGCAATCATGGTTTTATCTTATACTTTCAGGGACCAATGAGAAAATTTAATGAAAAATCCATGGCAGGATGCAGCCTTTCAAAATTTACCTGAGAAGGAGAATGAGATAAGGGACTATGGAACAGGATTTTCAAAATCTGATTTTCTTTTTTTCATTAACAGACCAAATCAGTTCTGAAAAATTCCTGAAGTAAGTTCTTTAACAAAGTAAAAGAATCAATACTGTGAAGAATATTAAGATTTTCTTTACTGAAACTTCAGACTAAGGACAAAAGGAAATTTCAAATTAATGAAATATTTTGCCAAGAAAGAGAAATTATGATTTATGAAGAGTTTCTGTTATCTTGGAATATTGTCCAGGTTGTGATATGGTTTTTAAGAATGTGCTGTGTGTGTGTGTGTGTGTGTGTGTGCACGCGCACATGCCTCAGTATATAACCTGGAGGCAATTGGTTAAGACGAAGTACCCTAATCAGGTATTCACCTTCCAGAGGTGGCTATACCAACATATCACCAATTATTATTGAATAGCAGAGGATTACTTAACAAGCCAATGAGACCCTAGAAATAATTCTTTATTGGTGAAATGAGAGGTTATTTAAGATCTGTAGTTGGCTAAAGAGATTATACAGGCCCCATCCACTTTGCATGAGAGATATATGAGAATCTATAGATTCTGGAAAGCTTTGCCATCTAAGACCTTGGTTGCTAAGCCAAGACCTACAGCTTTGACAGCACAATTACACACTGTAGAGACAACTCCATGACCTGACCCGTTTAGAGGACTGGCTGTTGAAAATGAACTTTTCCTCTAAAGTGTTTGTTGGAGTGCCTGTAGATGGAGGAGCATCCTAAGTTTACAGGATTAGACTAGCTGACTGTTTTTATGACTGCTTGCTAATGGATGTTAGTATGTGTGACAGAATTCAGCCTGAGAACTGCTTATGTTTGTAACACAGAGTTTGATATGGCTGTGAGATATCAGTAGAACACTTTCACCTCATTCACCCCTACCGGAGGGTAATAATATTTGACAAATGAACTTGATGATTGTTGATGGAGCTGAAATTTATGGGCAGAAACATAGTAACAAAGGTGAAGCAGTGTGCTGGAGAGACTGACCCAGGAGCTGGCATGAGAGAGCCAGTGTTCCCCAAAAACACTCAAAGAAGGCAACCCATTAACACAAGAGAGACATGATGAGGTTTTATTCTTCAATCTAATTATAAAATATACAATCAGCTAAAAAAATTCATGCTACCATACAGGATATTTCTCTGGTCAAGATCCATTTGATGATGGGGCACCTGGGTGGCTCAGTCAGTTCAGCGTCTTACTCTTGATTTTGTCTCAGATTATGATCTCATGGTTTGTGAGTTCGAGCCCCACATCAGGCTCCATGCTGACAGTATGGAACCTGCTTGGGATTCTCTCTCTGACTCTCTCTCTCTCTTCCCCCCCCCCAAATAAGTAAATAAACTTTAAAAAAATATCCATTTTATGGCACCAAGTGCTACAAAGCTAGAGTATTTCAGCAGTTCTACACGGGGGGTGTGGGGTAGGGAAAGGCTCTCGTTTGGCTGAGACTTTTTCTTCCACTGCATTCATTCATGTCCATTGGCTAAGAATGTTCTCTTGCTTATAATTATTATTTCCCAATTATTTTGATCTATTTTTAATCTTTCAGAGAAATTGAAAGTAAATAATAATACTTTAAAAATAAAAAAGAATGAGAAGAATAGAGAAGAACTGACCTAGACCAAGGTGGAAAACAAGTGAGCCAGGTGTGGACCACTACCTCCAGTTCTGAGGCTGCACTTGTGTTTGTTTCCCGAGCTCAACCAGTCTTGGTTATCCCTCTAAGTTGGGTGAGTAGCAGATGCTGCCAATGCTCCACCCACAACCCCTTGAAGTTCACATTCCCATGCACACCAATGCCTTCTCATTGCTAGCTACTTGGACTCTCTGGCCTTGGATGGCTGATAAAAGGAAGACAATGGATATAACAAAGGACAGTTCTGATATGTGCTCCATGCAGCCTACCAGAGGATCTCATGGGATTGAGCCCTCGCTGCCCACAGCAGTAACCTGTTTAACAACGCATCTGTGTTGGCTTTCTGCCATCCCCTTTGTTACTTCCCTATTCCCCTATCAGTAGGCCCTAGTATTACCTCCAAAATTAGCTACATGTACTCAGCTAGTCACCATGTCTGTTTTGGGGAAAACCCAGCCTGAGATATATGCTCATATTAGGTGCATGTGCTCATATTAGTGCCCATATTAAGCACACATTCTAAATAAACATCTCTATTCTCCCAGACACCTGAGCAAATAGCCCCTTCTCTTTGTTGCTATTTCTGCACTATATTGCCGTGTTGTCATTCTCCTGCTTGGAAGAATTATAAACTACAGCATTGTGACTCCTGGAACTGCATATAATCACTATTTAAAAGGAAAAATGAATTGTAAACTAAAAACTTGCCTTACAATGTGATATACAGAAGATAAAGGCAAGGAAGTGGAGAAGTGAAATCTAAGCAAGCTTGATGCTCAATCACAGTAATTTAACCATAAAAACGACTAGGAAGAGCTTTAGGATATGTATCATGTATCATTTGGTCCCGAGTAAAGGTTATTTTTATTGCGTTAAGCTTTGAAGATTGTCCATTTGCACACAGTTGATCTATATCCAACTAGAATTGGCTTCCATGGGAGCTTTAAAATAATAATAATAACAATAATAATAAATTGATTTTGTTACAGCTTTTATTATCAATTGTAGTTAAGGAAAGGCAGAGAAGAAAAGAGGCTCAGTGTATTAATACTTGGTTAGCTAACAAGTAAAAAACAGATTGGAAAGAATTCTTCATTGGTGAAATGAGTGAGGTTCGAGATGTGTAGTTGGAATTGAAGCTCAGGAATAAAAATCCCATGACCTGACGATCTGGAGGCAACTATTTACTGTGAGACCAAAGAGATTTCCCCGAAGCTATTGGAATAGATAAAATGACACCACTTTCACAAACCAAATTGCTTCACCTTTTAAGAAATTCTCTCCAGATTTCCTTTGCCAGACATACTCAAAGATAAATAGAAACATGACTCTCAGACAAATATTTACAGGCCTTGGCACCACAGAGCTCTCCTTTCTGTAATGTTTTGTGTATTTATACGGAGGCGCACTCGCTGCCGCTGAAAGATGTCATCTCTGGAGGATAAGGGCCAGAGGTCATCTTTAATGTGGTTTTATTCCACTGATCTCAGTAGCTGAACAGGAGGGAGAGCTTTCATTTAGTGAGGTCTGCTCCTATTCTCTTCTTCTGGTATCTCCTTGTGCTTTGCCCCTTCATCGTTTAAGGTCAAAAGTAAGATGAGAAGATGTGGCTTACGTGGAACAGTGGATAAAAAAGAGAAACTTCAAAAAGCGAAGGGCTGTTATAGAAACATGTATTTTTATTTTATTAGGTCTAGTACAAACCTCTGTAAGCTAGCGGATACTACCAAGGCTATGAGCTACAATCAGATAAATGCTGTCAAATACTCTAAGGACTTCCACTCTGCACAGCCAGAACCTGTCATCTTCCCAGACCAGAAGGTTAAGCTGAGGTTCTCAGAGGACTCTGCAGAAGAAAGCATTCATGTCTAAATCATATAGTCCCCACAAGGACATTCTGCCTAGGGCATTGCAGAGTAGATTTTTTTAAATTCCCTAAAATAAGTTTCTGGTTTCAAATTCATGAGATCCTTGAAATCTTACATAAATCCTCCCCATTTCCTGCCTTCTTTTGCCAAGGAATTTTTTAAGAATCAGCAAATGTAAATGACCACACTGTCAGAGCAGAGCCTGACACGGGGCTCTATCTCACAGTGAAATCATGACCTGAGCTGAAATCAAGAGTCAGATGCTTAACCAATTGAGCCACCTAGGTGCCACCCAGGTGGAATAGAATAGACCATTCTATTTCTCAATGGACTATTTACAGATATGACTGTTCTGAAGGTAAGTTTTTGGGGTAGGAGGCCCCGGGCGCAGAGATCTTTGGTTCTTGCTGTCACTAGCCCTGAGACCCTGAGGAAACAACTTCATGTCCCTTTGGTCCTCAGTTGCTTAATGTGGAAAATGAGGAGGTCACACTAGGTGACCTGTAAACTTCTCCAGTCTGATGTTCTGTGATTCAAGTAGCCATGGCTAACTTTCACTGAACACTTACCATGTGCTATTCAGTATTCCAAAAGTAATAAATGGATTACTCATGTAATTCTCCCCACAAGCCCATAAGGTAGGTATTATTTTTTATCATTGGCCCCATTTTATGGATGAGGAAACTGAGGCTCAGGGAGGTTCAGTGCCTTATGTAAGATCACATACCCAGTGAGTGACAAAGCCAGGACATGGTGAGGTACTCTGAATCTAGGGAATGCCCTGTTAACCACCAGGAAGCCTGCCTCTCCAACTACCTCTGACCTCCTTAATGCTGTTCTAAGAGTAAAAGTGCACAGATGCAAAATGTCTCTGGTTGGGTTTCCCCAGAAACAGACATTAGAATTTTGGAAAAAAGTAGGTTATTTTGGAAATGATTTCAGGAAGCACTATGCAGATGAGTGGGGCACGGCAAAGGAAAGCCGGTGAGTACATTGAACCTTTTTGTGTGTGCACACAAGCAAGTGGGGGAGTGTCTGAGAGAGAGACAGAGAGACATACAGAGAGACAGAGACAGAGAGAGAATCCCAAGCGGGCTCCACACTGTCAGCATAGAGCCCAATGTAGGGCTCGATCCCATGAATCAAGAGTCAGACGCTTAACCAACTGAGCCACCCAGGAGCCACTATCGTGCCCCTTAATGAATGGGTTACTACTATGGATAACTGGGGCTCCATCCTGCTGGGAGCTCTCTGAGGAACTGTGTAGAGCACAACCTGGAGGTTTCCATTAAGGGGTGATTTACAGAGGGTATCTGCCAACCAACTCCCATCCTGATTGGCTAAGTCTCTGTGGTTCTGGCTCATCTGTATTTGAGCAGAGCACACCCTCTTGGCCAGTGAATGAACACCTGTAGCCCTGAGGTGCAGGGAATCCTCAGCAAGCACAGGAACCCAGGAGGCTGAGTGGCAGGGATGAGGTACTGACAGAATCTGCTACACCTGCCTAGGAAGAGCAGGAGCCAGTGCTCAGATGCCGGCCATTTGGCTCCAGTCCTTGGCCTCTGAACAGGCAAATCACCTATGTTGACAACTGTGTAGCCTCCAAAACTACTAAGGAGAAAAACAGCCTTGCTCAATCTCCCTCCCAGGGTCTCACTGCCAACTAGGCTTCTGCCTGGTACAAGGGAAGGATCCTGGGCCATTGTCTTGTTTGGTTTAATTCGAGATTCGGCACATTCCATGATTTATAAAAGGCCCAGGATACTTAATGAGCTTGATCTGTGCCTTGAGCTAACTGCATCTCCCTGTGCTCAGCTGCTATCGATTAAAAATAAACACTGGTTTTGTTTATCCTGGACAATTTGTTTGTCTTCTCTACAAATGTTCCATTAGCTATCGGACTCATTTTTTAGTTCAATTGCCAAGACTAGTAAAGTTTATGTAAATGCAAAATGATACATGCCTACCATTTGTACTCAAGTTGAAAGCATTTAAAAATCATTTTAAGTAAAATTTTTCATCTTTTAATTAAAAAATAAAACCCAGTTTTATTTTATTACTCTGTAAGATAACATTGCACCAGTAAAAGACATTCCCCAAGGACTATAATAAAAAGAACAAATACATTATTATAATATGATTAATCCATATTAAAGATTCTCTTATTAAAGAAGGTCAGTGAGGCTCATTTGGTAGCATGCTTAGAGCTGAGCTAGGAGGTCAGAGGTTGCTACTATTTGACATTTATAGACCTGGCAGCAGGATATGATGAAGTATTTGAGTGAGCAAACTGGACATGACCTAACTGCCCAATAAAACAATGCTGAACACTTGCACTGAGCATCGCAATCACTCAGTCATCTTATCTTTATATTATATTGCAGGTGATTCAAATGTAAATGACAAGTGTAACATCAAATGAACTCACAGGTTCCATGAGGATAAGATGACCAAATGGTTGCAGCTTAGGGGAAGAGGGAGCAGCAGTGAGCTCTCAGTGCCAGGGGGACCACCACCCTTTCCTTTCAGGTCAAAAGCCCCAAACCCTATATTCTCCTGGGGAGCCAGACAGACAGTAGACTACTATTTCTATTCATTTATTTGGCTGATCATCAGGTAATCAATGAGACTTTATTGCATGCCAGACACGGAGAAGCATTGATGTTATCTTGGTGAGCAAAAGCAGGCAGGTCCTTACACTCCACAGCTTCAAAATCTGGCAGGAAAAGACAATTAAGTTAAAGAAGCACAGCAATGTGAGTGCACCCAAAAGAGATATGGGGAAGAATTGCAGGACAACAAGAGAGCATACAGTTGGCAATTTGACCTGATTATGAAGGTCAGGCTAGGAAGATTTCCCTGAGGCAATGACATAAGAACTAAGATCTATAAGATGAGGGGAAATTAACTAGACAAGAAGTGTAAGGGAACAGCATTCCCAAGGAAGGGAATGTATGTGCAAAGCACCCTGTGTTGGGGGGCAGTACAGGGGTTAGGATAGAGCTGGAGAATAGACTCTGAGAGAAGCATGGCTCCAGGCGAGACCAGAAAGACTTAATTGGGAGTTTTGTTTTTATCTCATTGGGGCGTATCTTCCCATGGCTCCTGGAGGCTGCCCCACACGGATGTGCGGATTTGATTGCATGTCCCCTTTGGGCAGTATGAGATGTTTGAGGGCTGAGACAAAGACTTATTTGTTTTTACCTCCTTTAAACTTTAGCACCATAACCAGTTTAGTCTATTTTTTAATTGTATTGCAATAAAATTAACATACCATAGAACTCACTACTTTCAAGTGTACAATTCAGGTTGTTAGTATATTCACAGCCTGTATGTCCATCACCACTAATTCCTTAATGCTTTCATCACTGAAAACAAAAACAAAAACCTCATACTTATTATCAGTCATTCCCCATTTTCCTCTTTTCTCAGCACCTGACAACCACTAATCTACATTCTGTCTTTGGATTTGCCTATTTTAGACATTTCACATAATGCAATCAGAAACGATGTGGCCTTTTTTTGGTTTAGATTCTTTCACTTAGTGTACTTTCAAGGTTCAACCATATTGTAAAATGAATCAGTACTTCATCCATTTTTATAGATGAATAATATCCCATTGCATGAATATACAACACTTTGCTTATCTGTTCATCGGCTGATAGACATTTCCATTGTTTCCACTTTTTGGCTATTACTAGTAATGGTGCTATCAACAGTCACATACACATTATTTGTGTGAATACCTGTTTTCAATTCTCTTGGTTATATGTAGAATTAGGGCCATATGGTAATTCTGTGTGTAACTTTTTAAGGAACTTCTACCTGTTTTCCATAGCAGCCTGCACTATTTTACATTTCCACAAGTCTGCTTTTAGTGTCTGCTTTTATGATTACAGACATCATAGTAGGTAAGAAATATTATCTATGGTTTTAATTTGAATTTTGCTAATGAGGCTGAGCAAATGTGCTTATTTGTCATTTGTCTTCTGATAAATGCCAATTCAAGTTCTTTGCCCATTTTGTAAATTGGATGGTTTGTCTTTTTGTTGTTGAATTGTAGTAATGAATATTAAAACCTTTATAAGAGATATGAATTGCAAATATTTTCTCCCATCCTGCAGGTTTCTCCCATTCTTTTCAAATTCTTGACAGCTTTCTTTGATGCACAATAGTTTGTTTTTTATAAAGTCCAGTATATATATATATATATATATATATATATATATATATTTTTTTTTTTTATTGTGCTTTTGGTGTCAAATTTAAGAAACTCTTATCTAATCCAACATCACCAAGATTCACACTGCCTCCTTCTAAGTGTCTTATTATTTTAGCTCTTAGATCTCTTTTGAGTTCCTTTTTTGTATATGTTGTGAGGCAGGGGTCCAAATTCATTCTTTGCATGTGGATATCTAGTTGACCCAGCATCATTTGTTAAAAAGACTATTCTTTCTCCATTGAATTGCCTTGTGCCTTTGTGAAAAATTAACTGTATGTATGTATGTATGTATGTGTGTGTGTTTGTGTATTACTGTAACTTTGTAGTAAATATTGAAATCAGGAAGTGAAAATCCTCTGACTTCATTCTTTTTGAAAAGACTGTTTTGGCAGGGATTACATAGAAGCTGTAATTCATTTTGGGGAGTATTGCTATATTAACACTATTAAGTCTTCCCATCAATAAACATGGGATGTCTTTCCATATATTAAGTCTTCTTTAATTTGTCTTAACAATGTTTTGGGGCACCTGGGTGACTCAGTCAGTTAGCGGCCAACTTTGGCTCAGGCCATGATCTCACAGTCCATGGGTTTGAGCCCCATATTGGGCTCTGTTCTGACAGCTCAGAGCCTGGAGCTGATTTGTATTCTGTGTCTCTCTCTTTCTCTGACCCTCCCTGACTCATATTCTCTCTCTCTCTCTCTCTCTCTCTCTGTCTCTCTCTGTCTCTCAAAAATGAATAAACATTAAAAAAATTAATTAAAAACACACAATGTTTTGTAGTTTTTAGTGCAAAATCTTATACTTCCTTGCTTAAGTTAATTCATAAGAGTGATGTTATTATAATTGGAATTATTTTCTTTTCTTAATGTTCATTTATTTATTTTGAAAGAGAGATACGGCAAGCAGGAGAGGGGCAGAGATGGGGGGGGGTTGGAGAGAGAGAATCTCAAGCAGGCTCCATGACCAGCTCAGAGCCCAACTGGAGGCCCAAATTCAAGAACTGTGAGATCAATACCTCAGCTGAAACCAAGAGTTGGTTGCTTAACCAACTAAACTACCCAGGTGCCCCTTGGCATTATTTTCTTGATATCATTTTGAGTTGTTCATTGATAGTGTATAGAAATACAACTGATTTTTGTATATTGATCTTGTGTCCTGCAACTTGGCTAAACTCATTTATTAGCTTTAATATTTTTTTCCTGCAGACTTATTAGGGTTTTTCATGTATAAAATGTTATCTGCAGTGGCACCTGGCTGGCTTAGTTGAAAAAGCATTTGACTCTTGATCTTGGGGTTGTGAGTTCAAGCCTTGTAAAGATTATTGAAAAAAATAATGAGTGTTTGAGTTGTAAAGATTATTTAAAAAATAAAAACTTGAAATAAATAAAATGTCATCTGACAACAGAGCAAGTTTTCATTTTTCCTTCCTAATATGGACTCCTTTTATTTCTTTTTCTTGTCTAACTGCCCTGGCTAGAATGTTCATTATAATGTTGCATAGAAGTGGTGAGCATAGACATCCTTATCTTGTTCCTGAACTTAGGGATAAAATTTTCAGTCCATCATCATTAAGTATGAGTTATTTATAGGTATTTTATAGATGGCCTTCAATTAGTCTCTTTTGAAAAACAAAAATGAACATTTTTTTAACCTCTAATAAAGAAAATTTGTTTCTAGAGACTACCATTCAGGACTCCTCTATATGTCTTCAGTCTTCTAAGTGGTACATTGTCCCAGTCAGTGTTTTCAAATATGACTCACAAAACTCTGCATCAGAATCACCTTGATGGCTGATTTACAAAACAATTTCCTATCCAACTGATGAATGGATAAAGAAGATACGGTGTATATACTCAATGGAGTACTCCTTGGCAATGAAAAAGAATGAAATCTTGCCATTTGCAACAATGCGGCTGGAACTGGAGGGTGTTATGCTAAGCAAAATAAGTCAGTGAGAGAAAGACAGATATCATATGATTTCACTAACATGTGCAATTTGAGAAACTTAACAGATGACCATAAGGGAAGGAAAGGGAAAATGAGATACAAACAGAGAGAGAGGCAAACAATAAGAGACTCTTAAATACAGAGAACAGAGGGTTGATGGGGGCGGGGGCTCGGGTGAGTGAGGAAAATGGGTGTTGGGCACTGAGGAGGGCACTTGTTGGGTTGAGCACTGGGTGTTTTATGTAAGTGATAAATCATGGGAATCTACTCCTGAAGCCACAACTACAGTGTATGTTAGCTAACTTGACAATTGATTAAAAAATAATAATAAAAATAAAAGGCAAATTCCTGTGTTTCTCCCAAGAGTACTCTACCAAAATCTCTGGTTGTAGCCCAGGGATAGGTATTTTAACAAGCCTCCAGGTGATTCTTTATAAAGTAAAGGAAAGCCAAAGAGAAGAAAATAAAAGGTATTTAGTTTTCAAATAAATTTGGGATATGCTGCCAAAATGTATATTAAATACTCAGTGTACTGAATAAAATAAACTCATTTAAGCTAAGTAATTCCAAATTTATTTCACTAAGAAACATTTTGGGGGCAAACACCAATTAGTCATGTATAATATAGAACTAAAAATGCTAGATGATCATTTTTCATAAATCTAGTGGTAAAGGAAAAATATTGCTTTTAACTCTAAGGACCCATAAATATCGACAAACCCAGATACCAATAAAAGATGTTCAATAGTGGAGGGGCCAATATGGTGGAACAGCACGGAAGTTTTTTGCATCTCTCATCCATGAAATACAGCCAGATCAGCACTAAACCATCCTACATGCCTAAAAAACTGATTTGAGGATTAACACAGCAATCTGCACAACCTGAACCACAAAACTCAGCAGGTACATGGCATGAAGAGGTAAACTGGGAAAGAGGGAAGCCACAGAGTTCAGGGAACACTTTTTCTTGTGAAGAGAGGACCGAGACAGAGGGAAAGTACAGGAAAAACAGTGCCCCCCAAAAGCAGCTGAAGAGAAAATGGAAAAGTGTAAACAGCCACTGACTGAAAAAAAAGAGGGGGAGAAAGGAGAGGGTTTAAATTCCATTAAGACTCTTTAAACAGGGGGAGTGCAGAGTCTGAAACTCTGCAGCTTCATAACTGTCAGTGCTCTGGTGGGAAGGGCACCCAGGATCAGAGAGCAAGGTCTGAGGGGTACTCAGGCAAAACTGGGAGAGGCCATTCCCTTTGGTAGGGACATTTGGTAGAGGCTGGGCAGCCACCCCACAGGCAAAGGTCCCAGTGGACCCTGGAGAACAACTACATTTAGTGGTGCTGGAACAAGGACATTAAGGGGAAGCCTGGTGCCAGACATGTGTTGTGACTTACCATAATACCTGAAACTCTGCTGCTACACGATCGCATGATCTTTTTCTGGGCGGGCTGGCACCTGGCCACAGTCTCTGGGCATTGGCAGCAAGCAGCACAGTCTCCCGAAGTTCCTAGGGGTGGGCGGGCACCCGGCCATTGCTCAGTAAGACCCTCCCCCAGAGGATCCCAGCGGGTCAAAGCCATAGTCCTTCAAAAGGGATGGGTTGGGAAACAGCCGCATCTGAGATAAAACTCAGGAGGGAGGTGCCACCTGGGGCTTGGTCACAGACAGTGTAAAAGTGGGGAGTGGATGGTAGCTGGAGACAAAGGAGGGGTGCACAATTGCTGGTCAGGGAGAACAGAGTTCCGATACTAGAGACTAGATGGCTGGGTGACGCCATTTTCACCCCTCCCGCACATGCACATACTCGCCTACATGCACCACAACAATCCACCCCAGTAAGCTAAGCAGCACCATCTAGTGGAGAACGGAGACTTTACACTAAGTCCTGACCAACTGGGCCAAAGTCACTCTTCAGGAGTACCACAAGTCTCTCCGCCTACTTAGTTTATGGACTATAAAGTGCTTCCTGGTTTGACTTCTAGGAGAAACCAATGTAATTTCAATCATATTTCAGTCTGTTCGCTGGTCCATCTATTCAATTTTTTTTCTTTTCTATTCTTATTCTTGAATACAGAATGAGAAGAATTTTACTTTTATTTCCAATTTTTATTAAAATATTTTTTCTTTTTCTACTATATTTTTTACTTTTCTGTAAATTTTTCAAATTCTACTTTTCTTCCATCATTTCATTTTATTCTATTTCCTTGTATTCCTTTTTCCAAATTTTCAAATGTTTTCCTTTTTTTCTTTTCTTTTTTCTTTTACTTTGTCTTTTATCTTTCCTTTTTTTCTCTAATCTATCAATCTTTTTTCTCTAATCTATCCCTTCAATAACCGGACCAAAACACACCTAGGATCTAGCATCATCTATTAGATTTTGTGTATGTGTTGTTTTTAATTTTTAATTTTATTTTTTACCTTATTAATTGCTTTTCTTCCTTCAAAATGATGGAACGAAGGAATTCACCCCAAAAGAAAGAGCAGGAAGAAATGACAGCCAGATACTAACAGACACTGATACAAGCAAGATGTCTGAACCAGAATTTAGAATCATCATAATAAGAATACTAGCTGGGATTCAAAATAGATTAGAATCCCTTTCTGTGGAGATAAAAGAAGCTAAAGCTAGTTAGGATGAAATAAAAAAGGCTATAACTGAGCTGCAACCTCAAATGAATGCCACAGCAGAGGATGGATGAGGGAAAGCAGAGAATCAGCAATATAGAGGACAAACTTATGGAGAATAATGGAGCAGGATAAAAGAGGGAGACTAAGGCAAAAGAGTATGGTTTAAGAATTAGAGAACTTAGGGGCGCCTGGGTGGCGCAGTCGGTTAAGCGTCCGACTTCAGCCAGGTCACGATCTCGCGGTCTGTGAGTTCGAGCCCCGCGTCGGGCTCTGGGCTGATGGCTCAGAGCCTGGAGCCTGTTTCTGATTCTGTGTCTCCCTCTCTCTCTGCCCCTCCCCCGTTCATGCTCTGTCTCTCTCTGTCCCAAAAAAAAAAAAAAAAAAAAAAAAAAGAATTAGAGAACTCAGTGACTCATTTAAAAAAAACAATATCAGAATCAGGGGTCGCAGAAGATGAAGAGACAGAAATAGGGGTAGAAGGTTTATGTGAGCAAATCAGAGTGTAAAACTTTCCTAACCTGGGAAAAGACACAGACACCAAAATCCAGGAAGCACAGAAGACACCCATTAGATTCAACAAAACAGACCATCAGCAAGGGATATTATAGTCAAATTTGCAAAATACTCAGGCAAGGAAAGAATCATGAAAGCAGTAAGGGAAAAAAAGTCCTTAACCTACAAGGGAAGACAGATAAGGTTTGCAGCAGACCTATCCACAGAAACTTGGCAAGCCAAAAAGGAGTGGAATGATATATCAAATGTGCTGAATCAGAAAAAAAAATATGCAGCCAAGAATTCTTTATCCAGCAAGGCTGTCATTCAAAATAGAAGGAGAGATAAAAAGTTTCCCAGACAAACAAAAATTAAAGGAGTTTGTGACCACTAAACCAGCCCTGCAAGAAATTTTAAGAGGGACTCTCTGAGGGGAGAAATGGTGAAAAAAAAATAAGACCACAACAAAGACTACAACAATCCAGGTAGGTGCCTTACTCATAAGGATCCTCATAAACACTGCATCTGCCCATTGTTCTGTGGCATGGGAAAAGTAATGGAAGAATTTCTATGGCATAATAATAATGAGATAGATATAATAACAGTAATAATTATAATTATAATTATTATTCTGTAAAAGGAATTCCATGGAATAATAGCAAAAGACCCATCCTAGAGTCCTTGGAGTGCTCCTGCTAGAATTCCTACTAGTAAAAAGCCTTATTGTCTGTCCTAGCCAGATGCAGCAAACTCCGTCAAATTTAGATCCCATTCCTCCAGGACATTCACAGTTGCCTCTTATCTCTCTCTGCACATCTGCACAGACTCCAAACAAGCTATTCCTGATGTTCTAGTTTTTACTGTCATGCTAACAGCCTTTCAGATGTCTTTGAATCAGTCAGGTGGGACTTGTGTGTTTTTTTTTTTTTTTTTTTTTTTTTTTTAGCTAGAAGAGCACAAGCCCCAAGCACTATTTAGCTGTAGGGGACAGGAAAAGCATAGGCAAAAGAATTTGTGGCCGAAGTTATTCTCCCTTCCCCTTGCCTTTAAATTCAGTGGTGAGGTATGGATTTGTTTGCTGTTTCATTATTTAAGTTGCCCCCGGTTTCATGAATAAGACTTTCTATAAAGATTTCTGGGATGCTTCCACAGGATTTGTGTGTCTAAAGAAATGGGGTCGGATCTCAGCCAACCCTCCACACTCAGGAATAGGAGTATGTCTGCCACTGGACCAATACTGAGCATGCTCTGGGCTCCCATGAGGATTCTAGCCCATATTTTGGCCCTTTTCCATGACCTCTTTCAAATTCTCCCCTTCAAGTCAGTATGTCCATAGGTAACTACATCCACCAGCTTTGGAAACAAAATCCTCCCAAGGGTAGCTTTTGGAAGCCACTCAGGTAATGGCTACTGGCTTTTGCCAAACCAGCAATTGGCATTGCACCCACATATACCCTAGGCTTAACCTCTGGGGAGGATCAAATGAATTATTCCTTTATATTGAGCAAGTTGCCAAGTTGAGTATCTGAGGGAAGGGGACAGACTTAGTGAGTTAAAGGTTGCAATTAAAAATTTCTTAGAACACTGTTGAGTTCCCCCAAATTCTTCTTGGGGAGGGAGGAAGAACAGCACAAATGAATTACTTTCTGTAAAATATATGTAAAATCTATCCTTGACCCTTACTGACTAGGAAGAGGGAAACATCTGAGGGCTATAGGCAAACAGTTGCACCTTTAAGGACAC
Source organism: Lynx rufus (assembly GCF_022079265.1). Taxonomy (NCBI): domain Eukaryota; kingdom Metazoa; phylum Chordata; class Mammalia; order Carnivora; family Felidae; genus Lynx; species Lynx rufus. The sequence goes on along the minus strand of NW_025814896.1, from coordinate 40,965,950 downwards.
ACATCACACCTACATCACACATGTTGGCTTAACTCCCACCCAAACCTTGCTGTTTGTTGTGCAGATTAAGGCAGTAAACTTAAGAGCAAGAGCAATTTGGTGCCAAACACTGCTATCCCCTCCCTAAGTATCATTGTCTGTAAAGTCCTTCAGAGGCCTTCCCTGCCATCATTTTCAGCCATGTCTCCTCTCTACCCTTACTCATTCCCTCTTAAGGAGCAAGACAGGCCTGATCAGTTTCCTTGGGGTCTATCACATGCTTCACTATCTCCAGGCCTTTATCATGCTGCCAGACAACTTTCTTTCCACTTTATCAGTGGAGATGAAGATACCAATGCCTTAGTGAGTACTTCCTGTGTACTAAGCATAGTGCTGTGATCTCTACATTACCTCATTTAATCCTCATTTATGAGATGGTGCTAATATGATATGTGACTTTGAGAAAGTAATTTCAAATTTCTGAGCTTCTATTTTCATATTGGCAAAACAGGGACAAGAAGAACACCCATCTCATGGTTTCAGATTTCATGGGATAATCCACATAACACTCTGAGCATAGTCTCTAGGTTTTAGTAAGTGCTCAGTAAATGTGAGCTAACACTAGTAATATTCCCATTATTTTTTACAGATAAAGGTTTAGAGGCAATAAAGCACTCTTCCAAAGTTATACAGATACTGAGCGGTTCAGCTGGGATTCATATGTCAAACTTCAGCATCTTTGCCCTTAACCATAATACTCTGCTACTTCTGGACACCACTCATCTTGCTAGATGAATTTTAAGTCCTTTCTCTGACAAATTTTCAGGAGCTCACAGTATACTTTCTCTGTCTTCTGAATTCATAACATTTATTATCTATGTCACTTATTTACTTTAGTATGTTCTAATCTATATTTCACATTGTAACCTAAATGGTAATCCACAACGTGTAAACTCAATCATGTTGATTGAATGTGCTGCCATGGGAGGGAGATGAAAACTAATGGAAGCTTTGCATAAATGAGTGCAAAATTGCAGTTATGGTAAATGCCATGAAGGAGAGATGTTGGATGCTTATGAGTGTGATGGAGGAGATGTCAGATATAGTCCGAGATACAGTGAAGGACAGTTTGAGATATGAACAAAGAGAAGTTGCCAAGGTAAAGAGGAGAAGGAAGAGCATTCCAGGCAGGGGGCACAGCATATGCAAAAGTGCAGAGATCTCATGATGGAAAGCATAATGGAGCATTCGAGGGATCAGAAACTGGTAAGCATCTGTAGTGGACATGGGCAGAGGAAACTGCAAAATTCAATGGAGACCAGGCATTGAAGAGTTCTAAAGGCCATGTTAAGAAGTCTAAATTTAATTTAGACAATGGAAAAATTTGAGAAGGATATGATGTAATTAGTTTTTTTTTTAATGTGACAGAAAACACGTCCTTGCCTGTGGTGAAGGGGCTAGATTATATAGGGGCAATATGCATGCAGGGAGACGATCAGGGGGCTTGTGCAGCATTCCACATGAGATATGGCAATATCTCAGATAAAAATGATGCAGATACACGTATGATGGCAGTGAGATATAGTCAGGGAGGTCAGAGGTGCCTTCTCTAAGGTGACAGTTGAGCAGAGATAGGAAGAAACCTACAGCCTCTTCATCATGTCTACCAGCCAACATCTGTACTTTCACTCTTAGAGATGGTTAACTTTATGTGTCAACTTGATTGGGCCATGATACCCATATATTGGGTGAAACACTGCATGATACTGTAAGGTGCTTTTTAGATGGCATTAACATTGAAATCAGTAGACTTAGAGTAAAAAAGATTATGTTCTATACTGCATAATGTGGATGGGCCCCATATAGTCAGTTGAAAGTCTGAAGAGAAAACAGACTGAGACCCTCTGAAGAGGAGGAAATTCTGTCTGCAGTCTACTTTTGTTTTTTGGGGTCTTTTTTATTTAATTTAATTTTAATCCCAGTATAGTTACCATACAGTGTTATATTAGTTTCAGGTATACAATATAGTGATTCAGCAATTCCATATATTACTCAGTGCTCATCAAGATAAGAATACTCTCTGGACTCCAGTACAGCATCAGCCTTTCTCTGCATCTCCAGCATGCTGGCCAACAATGCAGGTTTTAGTCAGTCTCTCTCTCTCTCTCTCTCTTTCTCTCTTTCTCTCTCTCTCTCTCTCTCTCTCTCAATCTCTCTCTCTCTCTCGGTGTGTGTGTGTGTGTGTGTGTGTGTGTGTGTGTACACACTCATGTTATTATAGAAGACTAGCTGTTTTCTCCCATTATAAGCCAATACTTTCATCAGATCCCAGCCCCTCTTGACCACTGAAATATTTGCTAGCGTTTTTTCCCTTTCTCCTATGTCATCAGTTTTTGTTTTGTTTTCTTTTGCTGCTGGATTGTTTGTAGCATCGGGCCTATTTCCCATCCTAAAAAAGATCTCCTTTTCTACATTCCTTGGAAAAATGGCTGATTCCAGATCTGGGGAAGAAAATATACAAGATAAGCCTGCAACATTTTGTTGCACCAAAGAGCAAGGAAGCTATCAAAAACCATTAGGATCATGTCTAAAAGACTCAGGAATCTATTTGAATAGGCTCTTATTGACCAATGATGGGACAGTTGGAGTACTAATAAGGATAATAAATTCAGTGGATTGGAACATACCAAATAGTTTTAAATTTATGTTTATTTTTCTTAATGATATGTAAAAGTAAAACTATTGGACACTTTTAGAAATTCCTAAGGAACCAATTCAAAAATTTTAAAACATAAATAAACAGAAAGCATGAGAATTTTTCCTGCCTTTCCGATTGGGGCTGTAACTTTGATAACCTAATAGAAGTTTTTCTTTACAGATGATTGACATTAATAAATGGAGAAGAAAAGATACAATTAGAATATCCCCATTTTGCAGCTCTTAATAAAATAATGGTGTATGTGTATATTTGTATGTGTATATACACATATATACACACAAACATGTTTGCATATTTATGTGTATGTGTGCAAGTGTGCATTTGTATGCTGGATCTAATGTAGCCATAACTATTAGATAGTGGCAATACAGGGGGCAGAATGGCATGTTAAATGACGTTAATAATGTCATTTGCAAAATCTCCATTATGAGATATTATACAGAACAAAAATAATTGCAAGAACAAAGGAAGAACAGAAGGAAAGAATAAAAGAAGGCAGGAGAGAAGGCAGGAAGGAGGGAAAGAAAGGGAGAGCAGACTGACAGTTTAATTAAAACAGATTTAAAACAGAAAAGTGGTTACCTCTGGGGGAGTGGTATAGATGAGTAAGGGGCATGAGGAAATCTGGGGTGCTAGGTATGTTCTATATTTTAATCTGGATATTAGTTATACACAAATTCATTGAGCTGTATATCTTAGTTTATTTTTCTCTCTTTACTATATTTTCTATCTTCATAAAAATGTGGAAGAGAGAGAGAGACTAATTTAAAAGACATGCCAACTACATGAAACATATGGGCCTTAGTTGGAGCTTTATTTAAACAAAGAAACTGAAAACAGATGAGACAACTGAAGATGTGTGAACTGTGACTGTTTGCTCATTAATGCATTACGGATGTGTTTCTTAGTAGTGTTTCATCTTTTGGAGGTATGTTCTGAAGTATTTACGGGTAGAGTGATATCGTGTCCAGCATGTGAGAGGCAATGCTGCAGTAGGGTTACACACATAAGGATTTCAACTGCCAGGAAGAGAGAGACCTGAATAGAGAAGAAGGTTGTGCATCTTAGGCCAAAGTCTTCGGTCAGTGAAGGTGAGTGTGCAGAAGGTTAGTAGATAACAGGGGAGGCAGCCCAATGGCACAAATCTCAGAGGAACAGAATTTTCAAAGCAGGTAGAGTAGCAGCCCTCTGAAACATCCAGGAGAGATCAACTGCCCTCTTGGCCCAAAGGTTGGAGCTGGTAAGAAAATAAATAGCACCTGCATGCCTGATTCTGCTGTAATTGTCACACATACCTTGTGCTCCCTGGTACAGTTTGTTAAAGATTTCACATCTGTCGTTTTATTAATTATAATTTGTTTTAAAATGTGTCTTCTTATCTACATAGTAGCATTAAAAACAATCTTGCCAATTAGATTCCCTTTAACCATAACATAGAATGATGAATAAACAAGATACTGAGAAAAGATCAAATCAAGTAAATAAGTTAAATGTATTTTGTATAAAATCAAAATCTTGTTGATAAATTTCTATCAAGATGTTCCCACTGGGGGTGAAAGACAAATAAACCTAGAATTATTCTAAAAATGAACACATCAGTACAGCATACCTACTATATTTCAAGTACTATAAATGTAGAAATACTGTATTGTTGTGGAGGTTGGATCTCCCTGTACATTTCCAAATTTATAGCTACACCCACCCAACAGGTGTCAAATCTAACACATGCCTATCTAAGCCTTGGCGATGGATAAATAAGAATCGTTTTAATCCCTCTCATGCTTTGTTGTTCCATATATACCCTTGTAAGTATATTACAGTTAATATAAGAGGCTTTAGCAATTATGAGTTTATTTTTCACCCTAATAAGACACAGTTCCACAAATTCACCAATGCCTGGGGTTATTCTTATTGTCTGCCATTTTTAGCATGGCTCTTCCATCCTAATGTTCTCTACCTCCATCCTCATAAGCTGAATTCCAATCAAGAAGAGGAAGGAGCAAGAAAGCAGGGGTATTGCACTTGTTAAAAAAAGAACAATTTGCTAAAACCTCCAGTAACTGCACTTAGATAGCATTGCCCAGAACCATGGCACACAATCACAGGTAGCTGCAAAGGAGTCTGGGAAACATGTCTTTAAAAAAAAAAAAAGCTGGGTACATTGCCATCCCAAATTAAATTGGGTTTGCTAGTGATGAAGAAGTAAAAGTAAAAGTGGGTATTTCACCTATAACTAGCAACATTTATCATAGGTATAGAATATAGACACATATACATATATATACAACTAGATATGCAAACATATTAAGGACTAAATTATAGAAAAGATTAGAACAAATACTATTTCTTTTTTTTTCCTCTATGTACAAGCATTACAAATCTATTAAGAGGATCTGCCTTGGGATATTAGTTTATACTGCTCTTGTATTTCTCTAGTAATATTTAAATATCTCATGCCTCTCATACACATTGGGGATTAGTCTCAATTTTCAAGGACTAAGATACCTAATTAAAGCAGAAAGCCTTACTAAATCACATCAAATTATACCCTTTGGGGGCAAAAGGATGTACAGCAATGAAAGACATATATACAGTGTCAAATTAGTTCTATTTTTGCATTTCTTTTTTCTTTGCTCTTCCCCTTTTTCCTAAATACATCTTCCCAGAAGAACTACCCTTCCCTCACTCTTCAGGGCTTCCTTCCTCTTAACTGCTCACATATTCACTCTTTCCAATTTTGAAGGTTTTTGAAATATCCAAGAAAAATATTTGATCTCAGAGATATGAAAGGAAAGATTTTGTCTTCAGCCATCCTTATGAATCCCCCAGTCTTTACAGATTTAAAACATTCCCGGAGCCCTAATACAGGAATTTTTCACAATTTTATTATTTAAAATATTTATAATTCTCAATTATGCAAGTAATGGGCAGCTTTATTGCATTTATCATAGCTCTAATTTTTGCCAGTCAGTGTGCTTACTATGTAGGCAGTTTATAAAATGGAAAGGATAGACACAGTCAAGTTTCTCTTTCAACTCTCCCTTGTATTTACTGCACCTTCAACCAGACAGGTTCCAGGGATGAATATCTACAAGTGCCATCCATGCAATCCCCTGCCTAATGAAGAGAACCTCAGGAAATGTAATGGGTCTTCCTTGACCCATAACATCTGTGTGGCTTGGACCGCTGCTGAGAGCCTGAACTCCATTTCTCTTGTCAAGAGAGGTTACTAAGACCTAGAAAACATCCCAAAGGAGTGTGAGGTGGATGAAAGGTATGGAAGGGAAGCACAGCTCAGAAAATGACACAGCAACAAGTCTTACTAGCTCAAAAAGATAAATTCTATTTAGGGAATGTAAAGCTCATGGCATCAGAGACTTTGCAAAGCCTTTGCTAGTTCCAGGCTTGTAGGATGTCCAGCCCCAGTTGTTAATCTGCATCTTGGCCATCCATTATTGAGATCATTTCTTCAAAGTTTCCAGCTGTGAGCTGGGTCACCTTCGTCTGGCTCTCAACAGTACCTCGTGGACACTGTATCTACACTTTCTCTATTGTTATCTATAATAGTCTCAGAGCCCTCAGTTACTCTTACTGATAACTTATTAAGAAACCTGTGTGATATATTCCTAGCACTATTCTAAGCAAAATATAACTTAATCCTCACAAAGATTCTATGAGGTAGTTACTATTATCACTACTATTTTTCTCATGAAGAAAACACAGAGATCAGGTAATTTGCTCAGCATCATTTAGTTAGTCAGTGGTGGGTCTGGAATGACACCCAGGTTTTTTGGCTCCAGCCTTTAACCACCAAGCAATTGTGTCCCATCTCATTGTACTAAGGAGCCTTGGCTTTTACGTTGTCAAATTTTACTGATCAAGAAATTCCTATGAAAGCTCCTGTGAAAGATGGTTGTTCAGCTCTGACTTGTATTACTTCCTTCCTTGTGTAGGAATTTGTTACCCAAGTTTGTTACCCAAGTCATCAATGGTGAATCTAATCTTGTATGACTGGTTTCATGTCCAATAAAAAGGACAGGCAGAAGTTGAGATCTCCAGTTAGGAGACTGCTGTTATTTCTCTTCCTTCTCTCTCTCTAATGAGACACAAATGAGAGATCTGCAATTTGGCCTCTCTATTCCATTAGCCAGGATACTGGCTAAAATTTGGAGGCAAACCAGCAGGGTTGTAATACCTCAGCCACCCTTGGAAACCAAGTCACTATCATAGTTTGGCAAAGCATGGTGAAATGTTCCAAACTCACATGTTTTATTTTAGTTGAAATAGAATTGAATAAATAGCCAAAGCCAACCTGTGTGATGGCATCACAATGGAGAGAAAAGTCAGAACCAAGGAATGTGCATCTTTTTATCCACTAGGCAAGCAACTGCCTTCAAAAGTTCCTTATTCTTTCCTTTTGTCCTCAAGCTAATCAGGACTGCATACCTAGCTTCTCTTACATGATCAATTTTGACCTAAAACCAAAATGTTCTGAATTCCCATTGGATAAGAGGCACACAACTAGGCCCTGAAGATAGAACAGTGAGCTGGACACAGCCTCACAACAGATGGTTCAACCATAAAATAGCGATAGGAGTTCTAAGAAAAATTAAAGTGTGTGATGGGATTTCCAGGAGAATTAGTCAACTAAACCATGGGGTTATGAACGCTTGCAGAAAGCAAGAGATGTCTAGGCTGGGGAGGGTGTCCCGAGGCTCTGTGTTTCTAGCAGTGCCTGGTTACCTAAGCAGGAAGTAAACTGGGAGCTTCCTGCTACACTAGCACAGTCTGAAAAAACACACAGACTAAGCAAAAGAAAATAGCTTTATATTTTATAGGTTATTTAAACAGGTTTGTGGTTTAAATTTAAGGGGGAAATATAGAACTATTCTAAGCCTTTAGCAGAAAAACTACGTGGAGGAAACCCACTTTCTTTTCAACTTCCCAACTTCTTACATAGTGGATTTTCTTGGAGCAAAGTGAGCATAGTTCTTCCACAGCTGTTTCTGGTCATTTCTGCTGGTCACTCTGTGTGGTGGTTTCCACAACTGCTGGGTCACCATAGCAAAGGCAACATGAAACTATGACCTTTCTTGCTGTGGAGGAAGACCCACTTGCGACAGGGCTGGGATGCTGTTAAGCCCCAATTCGGATTTTCTTTCTTTCCTGGGAAGAGGGCCCTCTTACATCTTCTATTCAAACAATGTATTCATGCTATTATATAGGATGACCATTAAATATCCATTTCTCAATGAAAGAAAAGCCAGTCATGAAAGGCCTAAATGTGGAATGGCTTTATGTAGACAACCTTAGTTTTAGAAACAAAAACTTAAGTTTCTGATATGCTTTAATTTAAAACATTTGCTCTTTCAGAGAGAAAAGAATTTCATCATTTGGATGGCTCCTCTCTCTCTATGCTAAAGACTAGGTAACATACATGAATAAGAGGAAACGACTTCTAAAATTATGTAAGTCCTAGAGAAATAATAAAATGACTAAAGAGACTGTTCATGAAATGTGAAGGGAAACAGTGGACAAAACAGAATAGTACTCCATGCTATATATAGTGAGACTTCTGAGGCCAGGTTTATCTTTCTTTTTGGGAAATCATGACAAGTATGCAAGCAATGTATCATGCAGTAAATCAGGGTCTGCCACCTTCTTCTGAAGAGTAGCTATGTTTTATTCCCTTGAAGCTTAACCAAAGGTGAGACTACTGTAGGTATTGCCAATGAAACCTGTGTATCCAGGCATATAGAAGAAGTACGCTCATAGTACCCAATCAGTAACTGTTGCAGACAAAGTGTATTGACTATCTACAAACCCATTCCCTCCTTTTTATGCATAACAGAGCTCTGTTTGCTTGGGCATGGAGGTGTGTCCAACACAGGAGAGATGACTACCCCCATAATGCTGGAGTGACTTTGTGACACAATTATAATGAAGTAGAAGTAGAAGACGGCTACAAGCTCTGGGTAAACATCTGCTTTTCCTATTAAAAGCAAAGATATGGTTACTTGAACACAATTGTGATAACTGGAACAGCAGCAGCCATGCTATCCCCAAGGAGTCACATCAGCACACTAAAAATGACACGGCAGAGAGAAGATGTTTAGATCTTTCTTAACAGTGTTGAGCAGCTGTACCTACCCTGGACAACCTAACTCTGGAATGGTGAGAAAATTGTTATGTACAAGTAAGTTTTTACTCAACACAATAATTCTATTACTCATATCCTTAGAAGCATATGTGAGAAGAGATGAAGAGCATGCTCTTCCTCCTCCACGCCCATCACCACCCTCTCACCCCTGCCTGTGCCCCAACTCCCACCATGGAGAGCAGCCTGTTAGAGTAGAAAAATATCTGGGTTGGAATAAGAATACCTGGGTTCATTCCAGCTACATAACCTAATAACAATATAATACTCTCAATTTCTTCTATAAAAAATCAAGACTATGATATGAGTTAACAGTACATTTGCCAAATAACATAAAAAGTGATGGTTGCCTTAGAGTCTCAGTAAATCAGAAAGTGGATAGGGTAGAAAATCTCAATCAATCAAAAAAGTAGATGGGGGTAGGGGATAAATAGCATTTTTTAATTCTCTCTGGATAAGCTTCAATGTCACCCAGTTTTTACCACCATATTCTGCATTTCCAGAATATCTAGTCCCCTTGTTATCTTATTAGTTTAGTCCTACTCAGAGTTACTTGACCTTCGCTATGGGCAGGTAACCAAAGCTATCTATATTTTGTAGACTTCTTGTAGCAAGAACTAGTAGTTTTTCTCTGCTCTGGGTTTATTAAATTGACATATACAGAAGAGATATGACGTAATTTTACATATCGGAAAGATCATTTCTCTATGCCCAACATTTTTTTTTTCAATTGAAAATGAAGTCAGCAGTGCAGTTGGTGAAGGTACCCCTGTTTAATCCTTATTTAATGTAAACCAATCCTCATGAGAAGACACTGGAAGGTCAACTCCCAATACAATGTGCAGATTGAGGCTATGAGTTTCCATTAGCCTTATGACAATTTACACAATCAGAACTAATCTCAAGAACTAATGAAACTTAGATCTTCTTTTGCTTCTAAGATCCACCTTGATTTTTAAAAGCTATTATGAAAATACACCTAAAGAAAACACAAGAAACTAAAATTATACCTACAATAAACATAAGATGTGAGTACATGTTACATGATATTAAGTTTTTTACAATTCTGGTTGTTTTTAATTGAACACTTGTTGCTCTAACTAAATGGAATTCACTATGCAAAGCAGACTGCTCAAGCAATTGAGCCATCTGACTGGGAAATTCTTTACAGTCTTTATAAAAAAGACAGCAATCTCTTGCCTTAACTATGTTTTGTCAGGGCTTTCAACTACCCTCTGGGAAATTCAGAGAAGGCATAGTCAGCCCTGGTGTCTAGATGTGAGCTCTTAATGAAGGAATGTATTGTTCTGCTCTCCCACTCAATAGAGCATGGTGGGTGGGTTTGCTTCACGAAGACTCACTCACCCAGTGGATGACAGGCAATGAGGTGTCCCCAGTTGGCCCATGATTAATAATAAGGGCACACTTAGAAGAGCAAAGTTGCACATGATAGAGTCTTACACAGACTAATGTCCCCAGCAGGAAGAAATCTTTTTCTAATGAATTCATGTTTTCGTTACTGCTATTTTGTCAAGAGGCCATGTAGTACTTAAACACAAAGCTAACAAAAACAAATATATATTTTTAAACACCATTAAGAGCAGCATTTTATTCACAGCAGTCTGCATTGATTTTGTCAAAACCAAAACTGTCTCTGAGCCTCAGTTTCCTTGTCCTTAGAATAAGATTATAGTAAACAACCTCTAATTTTCCTTTCTCTTATAAGGTTCTGTTATGGAGCCCAACACTCTCTGATTTAAAGAAGACTTGCTTCTTTACAGTTACTGAATTGAAGCTGAACATTTTTGTGTCAGATACCATCTGGGCTATGTAGGAGTTGTGAGACTTTTACCAAATTATCTAGACTGTCTTAACTTTATTTTTTTCATCTATAAAATGGGCATAATAATGGCACTTCATTCATGGGGTTATTAGGAAGCTCTAAGTAGATCTTACCTGGAAAGCACTTAGAATAATGACTGCTGTGATGCAGACTCAATACATGTTGGTTATCTTCATTATCACAGAAAGGCACCTGTGGTCACTGATACTGTGGGATTTAGATTGCAGCATAGACTTCCCTGACCAGAAAATTCTCCCCTAGCCCTCTGCCAAGAGTTTTACAGGTTGAAGTAGATGTCTGTGAATTTAAAACAGCTTCTTTTAATATGTAAGTACTCCTGAAGGATGAACAAATTAAGCTACGCCAGTAATTCACTCTTTGATGTATATTATTTTATTATGTCCTCTGGCTAGTTGAGGACAATGTGCCGAGAGCCAGCTTGTTCTGGGGGAGGAATGGAAGAGAATTTATGCAATACCAAGCCACTCTGGATGGCATATGGGGGTGGGCAGCACAGGGCCAGAGAAACTGGCAGAGAAAAGAACAGCAGGCAGATGAACCAGACACCAAAAATGACTTGGTCTAAGGCCAGACTTGATTCTTGAAATAGTAACCTGTTACTACTTTGAGGCAGGAACCAAGTTCTGTTCATCGGTACACCCCAGAACCTAACACAGCAGCATAGTAATAAGAATCAATGTGTTAAATTGGGTATCAGTGCACAACAGCCCACTTCTTTTTTTTTCTTTTTCTTTTGTAAGTAAATTCTTACTGGATCACAGCCAGGCCCATTCGTGTGTGCACTATCTGTGGTTGCTTTTATGTTCAATAACAGATGTGAGTAGTTGTGACAGAGACTGCATGGCCTGAAAAGCCTACAATATTGGTTATTTTTTGCAATCTGGCCCTATACAGGTAAAGTACACCAAACTTTGCATTAAATAATTGATGAACGCATAAGTGAATGAATAAATGTAATTGTACAATTTTTTAAAAACACATTTCAAAAAAAACCTAATAAAGACAATAAGAGTGGCCAGTTTTTGCTTTAGGACAAAGAAAATGGTAAAAACAGAGAAGAGACAGATAAGTAGAGTTGGAAGCTCACTACTGCTAAATAATGAACCACATTCAAACCCACTCTCTTTAGCATGTACTTGTGTTCTGTTTATTTTCAAAATCTATGTTCAAAGCATTCCATGTTTGGTGGATGTGGTGGGGGTAGAGTGTGGTAAGAGTAATAAATAGTCAAGGACAAATAATATGAGACTTTTCCAGGATTTTATTGTGGAATCAAATCACATAGCAGAGAGAATACTTTTTATTTACCTTGCTAATTTCTGCACTGCTCATCAAAGGAAGGAAGACAAGTTGAAAGGGTAATTAGTATACTTGGTGCACCTGGAAGACAGGCACCATTTTGTAAAGTAAGTACTCCTTAGTTGGGCATTAGTAACCACTTGAACCCTATGACCCTGAAGAGATTTGGGTCTGGAATATTTGCTCCAAACTACTCATTAAGTTTAATCTACAGTGGACTGCCAGATTTCTCTAACTTTGAGCCAGAGAAAACCAAGAAGGGATAAAAAAAAAAGAAGCCATTTTACCAGCAGGGGCACTGTTGACCTCATAACTTGATGACTTTAAGGAGTGTTTGGAGTTTGAAGTAGAAGAGTAGAACACACATGTGAGATGTTCTGTGGTTAAGAGTTTGGACTGACTTCTAAATTTTTTTTTAATATTTATTTTTGAGAAAGAGACAGAAAGTGAGTCGGGGAGGGGAAGAGAGAGAGGGAGACACAGAATCTGGAGCTGTCAGCACAGAGCTGGACGCGGGGCTCTAACCCATGAACTGGGAGATCATGACCTGAGCCAAAGTTAGACGCTTAACTGGCTGAGCCACCCAGGTGCCCCTGGACTGACTTTTAAAAACTTAGTTATTGTTCTCCTAAAGCAACCCCAAATTGTGTGAAGACAGTCCCTCAGAATAACTTAGACTAAAAACTATGGTGACTTTATGTGATGGCTGGTTTATTTGGTTCCTTAATCTGCTTTTAATATTGCCAAGTTTTAATCAGACTGTGCTATGAAGATGAAATTAAGATGTAAAACAGGATCAGTCTGTTGACTAACACTCTAAATATCACAACTCCTGGGGAAGAGATGGAAGCCACAAAAAGCTGGAAATCCTACCAGCTCCTGGGAAATAAGCAAAGGAAGATGTTGCCTTATCCAATGAATAAGCCACTGCCCTTGCCCCCTGGCTGATGTGAAAAGAGACCCAAATTGTGGCCATTGCCTTTTTTTCTTGTTCCAGTATGTGCTCCTAGCTCAAAGGGAAACCAGTTTGTTTCATAAAGAGTTCATATTTTTTTTTGTACCAGCTATATATCACATTTGCTTTTACTCCACTGAAGAGAAGTTCTCTCTTGCTTTCATTTAAGGAATGTTTTGTGAATGGCAACAGGAATGTAGGTAATTTCAAACCACAAGCCTCTGGCCAGAAACCCAGCTCAGAAGTTTCTCCTTCAAACTTGTTTTATTCTTTCTCTTCATCTTTGTCACCATCAAAACATTTGCCAGGGACTTATAGTTCAGGCAGTAATATAAAGGGAGGGTCAGAGACAGGTGTTTGTGCAGAGGTATATCTGTGTGTGGGGGGGGGCGGGGGTTGGCAGGAGGAGATGAAAACATTACTTACAGAGAGAATCCTGTTACCAAATACTCAAGAGTGGTCAAGAAATAAAACAATGCAGGCTTGCCTCGTTAGAACAAAGAGGGTGTTAAAGGACTTAGGAGGGAAGAGTGATTATGGAAGACCTTATATTCTGGGCTAAGAGGTTTATACTCTATTCTGAATCTAACGGAAAAACACTGAAGAATTTAGAGCAAAGGCTGATTTGGCCAAAGTAGTTGATTAAACTAACAGCAGACTTGGAATGGAGTTGAAAAGAAAAATCCAAAGACAGGAAGAAAAAAGTCTCAAGAGTTGGGAGGAAGGGTAGGAAAAGGCCCAGAATTGAGTGAAAAGATAGATTTCTCAAGGATAATAAAGGAAAAAAGTCTGGGGCTGATTTAGGATGAAAAGACAGCAGAACCAAAGATAACTTTGATATTTTGAGTCCAGGTGACAGGAAGGAAGAATGATGAAACCATCAACAGAAATGGAAAAGTCTAAAGAAAGAGTCAAATTGGAGAACAAGATGTTGAGTTAGATTTTAGACAGGTAGAGTTAAAACTTTGTCACCATCTTTTCTCTTCCCATCACACACTTATTCTAATCAGTGTCATGAGATAATCAAAGATGATTTGGCTTATCATGGCACTGCATTACCCAGCATGGCAGTGCCATTAATCTACTGGCAAGAGACCATGCCACTCTTTTACTTCATGTCAATTTCAGGAACATGGAATTCACTCTTTGCCATAGAAGAGGAGGGGAAAGTTACAGTAAACTCTTAGGTAATTTGCTTCCAGACAAGGAAAAAGCGAAGCTGTATGTAGATATGGCTTCCTCACTCACTGCTTTTCCACCTGCTTTGCCAGGGCCTCCATCTTGCAGTCCCTGACCCCTCTCAGAACGACTGTGAACTGAGCAGGTGGTAAGATGTGTCCTAGAAAGCATTTTTCTTCAATATAAGTTATAACTTTATACTGTACAATTATTTCTTATACAATAGCAGAACAAAAATTTTCTTATTGATGTTCTTTCAAAGAAAAAAAGCAAATAAAGGAAAGAGGAAGAAAAAGAAAGAAAGGTATGGGGGAGAGAGGGAGGCATGAAGAGAAAAGTAAAGAAAGAAAAGAGGTAGGGAGCAAAGGGAAAAACAAGAGAACAAACAGAAAGAGAAAATTGAGTCAAGGAGAAAGGAAGGCACGAATACTCAAAACAGAATTAAAAAACTTTTTAAAAAATTAGGTAAATCACTTTCATATCTCTGAATCTTCACTGTTCCTATTGGTAGAGAGGTATAATGATGCATTATTATGCACCTAAGGGACAGGAGATGAGGTGAAATGATACAAATTATGCAAAACCAGAAAAGTAATTGAAAAAAAGTCTAACAATCTTAAAATGTGAATATTAAAAATATGGAATGATCAAGAGCCATATTAAAAATTAAAATAATAAATCACATTAAATATGATATTAGTGTCACATTATTGGCTTTTTCTCACACTAATGGGCAACATATTCAAACACTGAATATTAATATCACCTATTAGAAAACCAATCATAATAAAAGTCAATGATGGTGGATAATTAGGTATTAGCGAAACCAAGCAACACTGGCAGAAATAAGGATTTTTTTAGAATACAAAAAGATATTATCTTGTAGTTCCTCTAACTAACAAAATTTCCTTTGGGTGATAAGTATATCTGAGACCAGCTCTTAAGTTTATAATAACTTATCTCTTGCACATTATCTACATTTACTATATAGCAAAGTTAATTAAATAACCTATCAGGAATACCTCTCTCTTCCCATTCCATATTTTTCCACTTACAACAAACAAAACAAAACAAAGCAAAGATCCTGACCCCAAATATAAGATAATGATATAAAAGCAAAGTTTGGGGACTGACTTACATTAGATGAGGGGCTAATAGCCTCTGGGCTTTCTTTTGTCATCAGAGATCAACGTGTAACTATAATTCTTTTTTTTCTTTTTCTTTTTACTTCTTACATATAGGTAAGTTTCATAAATAAAAGGAACCCTTCAAAGATGGGCTTTTCTCTTTTAATTGACAGACCAAGACAATGGTATGTAGCTTCCAAGAGGAGCTTACATAAGTGAAAAGAAAGGCAAAGACATTAGATAAGAGAAAGATGAAGAAATGAGCATTTGGAGGGTTAATGCAAGACCTTGTTGACTCCCCAGGAACCTCCTAAAAGCCCGTCTTGTAACTTCCATCCAACCCTGGGGGAGGGGAAAGCCCGTCCCTCTTCTTAGAAATAAATCCTCATATACGTCCTCAAGATATGAACTCCTTTTGACTTTGGATGTGGCTGGGACACTTGCCTTCTTTTGACAATGCCAGTTCCACCACTGTAGACCTTGTCCATATTCTACACAGCTCCAAGCACCTATGCAAGAGCTTACAAATGCTAACTAAGAGTATGAGCTCAGCTGTGAAATAATGCAGTCAAATCCCAGCACACAACTTTATATCTCCAGACATCCTTCTCCCATTTTGTACTGCCACTAAATATGTTACTTTCTAAAAGGCAACACACAAAAACAAGTACACTCATTGAACATTGGTTTGTGCTAAAATGTCTAGGGGGATTCCTAGATCCTACTTTAAAAAGGTTAGAATGATCCCTCAAATCTTATAAGCAGATAGGAGTCTTTCAGCTGGTGAAGCCCAGTATTTGTTAGCACACTTTTATTTACTAGTAATAGAGTTTATCTGCCATCAACTTATTCTATTATCCCTTACCGGATGATAGAGACTTCTGGCTACTGAGCTCCTATCTTTTCAGTTCTCTGATTTAAATAAATCTGCTTTGCAAAAGGTTAAATTTATATGACCAATTAATCAATTAGGAGCAGTTTCATTTCAAAATGTCTGCTTATCCAAATGTTCCATTTCTGGTTGTTTTTAAAATGTAGAAAGTTTGAAATCTATAAAACTTTTTCCAAAAGATTTTTATGATGTTGTTAACATATTTTACTTAAAAAACAATTTGTAAATGATGGATAGAAATCAAGGGCAGGTCACAGATACCCATTGAATTTATAGAGAGCTTGGTATTGTCCACCCTCCAGTAATGCATTTACTCATTAAACAAATAGTTATTGAGCACTGACAATGTGCTAGGAACTATTCTAGATGCTGAGGACACAGCCTATAAGGTGTCAGTTCTCAAGGGATTTAGGTCTTAGCAATGAGAGAAAGCAAGAGAGAACGAAGAAAACGATATATAAGCAATGTTATCTTAGATAGTAATAAGTGCTAAGAAAAAAAAATGAAGCTGGGAAATGTAATCAAGCTGAACTTGGGCAGATGGGGAGAAGGGGGCCATATTTGATAGAGTTCAAAGAAGATCTTGCTGAGAAGCTCACACTTGAGTTGAGACCTGAATGATAAAAGGATCTGGGAGAGGCATAAGACAATCTGGGAGAAGAGCGTTTTAAGCAGAAAAAATAGTAACAGCAAGAATGACCATGTAGTGAGAATGTTTGGTGTATACAAAGAACAAATAGATGGCCAGTATGGCTGGAATAACATAAACAAGGTTGAGGGTGGTAGAAAATGAGTTTAGAGAGCAAGGTGACAGTCAGATGACATGGGCCTTTTCAGCCACAGTAAAGTATTTGGATTTTGTTCAAACTGCGCAGTGCTTACTAGTCCCAGAGCCCCTAGATATAGTTTAAATCATCTTTACTGCTCTTCTTGAGGGACTGAACTACAATGGTCTTTGGGAAAATAATAACACAGTTGTTGGATTTTCAGGACCATTTCTCACTCCTTTCAGTATGGGCTTTTTTTTTTTTTTTTTTGCTTCCTTTCTTCCTATACCTAGAGTAGGGCCAGAAGGAAGTTCATATACTCATCAATTCATTCAGTACTCAAAAGAATCATTGATGAATGAATGAATGAATGGGAATCAGAAGTATACAAGATTAGCAAAGTTTCTGTCTTCATGGCATAAAACTAGTTAGGGGTAGGTCATTTGGGAGTAGACTAGAGGAGGTAAGCAAAAGGGAAAGAGTGCTCTAGATACCACTGGCTTTTGGCCAATATAACTTCCCAAAGTGCTTTGGATCTGGGAGACAAATACCCCGTCATTTCTTTTCTTTCCTTCTTCAGTCCTCAGGGCTGAGTGGTGGAACCATGGATCAGCATGTGTCTAATTGATTCCATTAAGAATCAGGTCTGAGAACAGAAGGAAGGGGTTTTGTAGGAGCAGTCACTCCAGTTATGGTGAGTTAGGAGGAGTACTGGTTGGCTTCTTCATTATGCTCAAAGGAAGGAGGATTTGTATATCTGCCTTAAGGCCCTGAAGGAGCCCCCAGAGATCATGGGCTGGAGCTGAAACATTGACCCAAACCTCAGGGGAGACAAGGCTAATCTTTGGCTGTTTAAGTACACATTGGTAGTTAAAATACTAGAGGACTCCTGTGGTAGTGGTTCTTAAAGAGCTACTTCCCCAAGCTCCCTAAATTCCCCTTAAATTGCCCAAGCTATCCCAGGTCCTCCCCTGGAATGCTCATGATTTCCCTTATTCAAGCAATAGGGCTTCTAAGACCAAGACCTGGTTTAGCACTTTAGACTATGACCATTATGATTGGTCAGTACCTGAGCTATACCTGTTATTAAGTACTTTGAATATCAGATTTTTGAATATGGAGACAGACTCATGGGCTTAACTGAGAAAGAGCCATAGTCCTCAGAGATCCCTGGGACACAGTACATTTACCATGATATTCCTGGTCATGAAAGAGTCCCTTCAGTGTTTTAACAGCAACATGCATTTTTATCTCTCTTTCCTTTCTTTCTATGTTTGCCCCCCTCTCTCTTACCTCCTTTCATTTGCACACACTGTTTCCCACTCAGGACCCCCTTCCTTGCCCTCTTCTTAGAAGCCTTTTCAGACCATCCAGGCTGGGTTAGTTTAGAGAAACTCTTTCTCCAATAACAGCTTAAGACACCCCCACGTTTTCATTCTTCACACGTTATTTGAGTATTGATAACTTGTCTGTCGCCCTGGCCTGTAAGGTCTTGAGTATGAGGACTTCATATGTTGTCCCATGACCTGGTACAGAGGGTAAACCAAAACCAAAACAGAGAAGAGCCTGGAAAAATATTGGAAGGCAGTGTAGAAAAGAGAAGGAATGGAGGAAGGATGGAGCTAAGAGAGTAAGGGAAGAGTTAAGTGGGCTGAGGGAAAGAAGGGTGAGTGGAATGGAGAAAGGAAGAGGGGGTGAGAGAAACAAAGGAAGCAAGAACGAGAAGGAGAACAGGAGAGGAAGAGGAGGAGGAGAGGGAAGAAAGGAAGGAGCAATGGAAACAGAGAAAAGAGGAAGGTAAGGAATATAGAGGAGAGAGAAACAAGGAAGAAGGAAGAAATGGAGGGAGAGGGGAAGAAAGTGAAAGATGCAATTGACTTTAGGGACCTTTTCAGAACAGCAGAACACCGACTGAAGAATGACGTAAGGCTCTGCTCATGCTAGCATTAGCTTCTCATTTCACAGCCATCAGATTTCTTTCTGAATAACCTTTTTATGAGCTATGACTGCACTCTAAGTCTTTCCTAAGCCTAACTGTATTATTTCTGCCAGTCTGGCTTTGTTTTCCCCACATTACTGTGAATTTTGATTAGTTAGGGAAACAGGCTTTACTGAAATAATAGTTGAACTGAATTGTTCCTATCTCACTATGTTGAATGCTGTTTTCTTTTCCTTTAATGATTTTCTTATTTGGAAGGATAGCAGGGGGAAATTAAAAAAAAATTTTTTTTTTGAGAATAAAGTTTCCTGTCAGAAATCATAGACAAGTCAGCCAGGGATCACTGATTACAAGAACTGTAAAAGAATAGATGTTATGAGGAATAAATTAAACACTTCTCAAGCTTTTTTGTTCAACTCTAACTCAATAATAATTGATTTTCCAATGATTTGGTCAATATGGCCCGAAGCACCACTTTTATTGTCCAAAGGGGAAGAAAATGAATAGGGCATTAGGCCCACCTCTGGAAGGAACATACTCTGTTACTAACATTCTCACCATTTTAGCCAATAACTTTAATGCATTCCAAGGGGGCTGAAATTATAATATAATTATTGGCTAAGCTATTACAGCTACAGTGGAATTTTCATCAGCCCTGGACCCAGCAATTCAGGATGACTTCCTGACACTGGGCTTTTGAAGATCTCAATAGTACTTTTAGTGATTTCCATTGAAATCATTATGGAATTTCCCAAATGGTCACTTAAAAGTTGTATTGCTCTAAGTGGTTTGACCTTGGCAGGTCACTTACCCTCTCTGGTTCTTACTTTCCTTATCTTTAAAGTGAGGGATTTATACTAAATTATTTTTAAGGCCCCTCCCAACTTTAAAATTCTGAAAACCACATGGAGTAAAACACAAGAATACAGTAGAAAATGATCTAATATATTACTGGTGGAACTTACACTATTATTTAAGATCTTACAGATATAATGCAGCTTAGGGCAAAGGTGATGAAGTCTACTGTTTTTGCCAATAACTATGACATATAATCTATTTTGTTTAAGACCACTTCTACTGGGACAGCACAGAAAAAAATACAGATGATTTATCACTTCATGGCTACTTCCTGGTCATATCTAGATAGCTGTCATCTCCCTGCATTAGGTACTCACTCCTGGAGTCTCAACATCTTAATTTTTGTCAGTGTGGGACTGAAACAGAGCAGTCTTTATGATCTTTAAGTATCAGTTTGTAAAAAAACACCAAAGATTCTGACTATGTTGACCTAGTAACCTTATAGAACAGACTGTCATTTATAGAACAACTCAAGTTTAAAACCTGTTATTTTATGCCCAATTAAGGGGAGTTTATCTTTGGCATTTTCAGGAAAAGAGACTCTTGAGGATACATTAAAGTTTACCTAAAGAAATAATTTTAGGATTAAATAGATTCAAAGAGCAGTTGGCTAAATTCACCTTCACTGTACAGACATAAATTTAAGTAAGAGTGGATTTCTCTTTAATGGAAAGAGACCAAGAATAACTGATGGGAAACAAATAAGGCCATAATAATTCACAGAATATTAATGGACCTGTCCAGGGAGAAGTTAATAATTTATGTCACTCCATGTATCCATTCTCAAGAGGATGTTAAGACAGGTCTCAGGGTAGTCCTTAGACACTAATTTCAAGAACACGTAGGAAAATAAACAGACAAGTATGTCCCCATGGTTTGCTCAACTAATCCAGACCACACTGAATTATGCAATCATGTCATTCAGTATTCATACCCTTAAAATACGACTTTGCCTCAGGCCTTCTCTGGGACACCATTTTTAAATAATTTCATTTATTTCCTGCTACAGACAAATGGATACATTATATTCTGCAGGAAAATGTTTTCCATGGTTTGAGTCCAAAGAGTAGTCATCTTATTCCAAAACTCACTGACCTCCATCCTTTAGGAGGTCAAAGTTCTATCCTATTGAATTAAAAATTACCCATGACATATTCTTTTCTTCAGAGTATTTGCATGAACTTGAATCTGTCATGTGTAGATACTATCTGCCATATCCACCCTCCCAACTCCAAAGCTCCCCTTCTCTCCCCACCCTCTGTGTGCATTTGGAAAGGACCAACCTTGGAAGTGTCTCCCAAGGCCCTATTGATTACACAACTTTCAGAATAGTCTCTATAGCTGTTGTTCCAACATTTTCTTTGTCTTTCCTGTACTCTGATTTAGTAGTCTGATAAATTCCTGTGAAATATTATCATAGCTTCACAGGGACTTGTCAAGTCAGAGGGCCAAATTAAAGGAAATTCTTACTTTGCCTAGTAAAACCAAAGTGTAAACTAGCCCAGTTTTGGGAAGATCCCTTGACTATTTCCCAAGATGCAGGTGAGAGTAAACACTAGGAAAATAAGTTTCTTGTTTGTTTTACTGATAGCATCACCTCTTTAAAGAGATACACTCATGTTGGCCAGGACAATTTTATTTCATACTTTTTAAGTGTATTTATTTCTGAGAGAGAGAGAAAGAGGAAGTGAGAGAGAGAGAGAGAGAGAGCAAGCAGTGGAGGGGCGGGGGGGGGGCAGAGGATCTGAAGTGAGCTCTGCATTGACTCCGAAGTGCAGTTTGAACTCACGAGCTGTGAGATCATGACCTGAGCTGAAGTTGGACACTCAAGTGACTGAGCCAACCAGGTGCCCCACTTCATATTTTAATTGTAAAAAATGTACTAATTTAGTAATGATTTGAAAGAAACTAAATAACTAGCAGTTTTCACAAGTATAGGCCCTGCCTCAGCAGTTGGCACAGTGCCTGGCCTATAGTGGGAATTCAACAAATGTTTATAAGATGAATGAATGGGTGAACTAAAGAATTAGCACCTTAGGGTATGCAAAGGTTTATAAGATCCATCCTTTGCTTTCAAGAGGACTTCAATCTTAAGAAGTTTCACCTTGTTGATTGGAAATATTTTTAACTGAAAGCCAGAGTTAAACTCTCAAAATAAAAGGAGATATTCTTGGATCTGTCTTGGGCATATCCAGAAAGAAAGATACAAATAACCAACTGTGCTACCTGAAGTTTATACACTATAGATTAATGTCCATTAAGAACTAAGTTGAAGCCATGGTGCTGAGACAAAGCCAACATGTCATTAAGAAGGGCATGCATCCATTCCAATGTTACTGAATGCATGAAATTTATGGAGTACCATTAAATGTTCCCAGGCAATTCTGAAAAATAAATGTTTTTGACAAAGCAGAAGTACAAAGCATTTACCAGATTTTCCAATTCTCAGAAAAAATGGCTGTGTTGCCCCCAAAGCTAACTAATGGCCACTTTTTGAGATCAGAATTTAAATAGAGATATATTAATAAAAGAAAATCCACTAAATGGAATGGACCTGGATTACCAAAACCAACATACTCTTGTAACTCCTTTCATGAAGAATAGACAAATGAATTTGAAGACAAATGTTTCTGCTCAACATGAAACTTATCAATTGTTTTCAAAAGGGAACATACATCATACTTCATTTCTGGGAAGTGCACCATGACAACAGAAAACACAAGCTTTCCTGTAGATCAATGCTGTGCGTCTGCATGCAGAGGACTAAAAATAATAAGGACAAGGAAATCCGATTGTTTGATGCTCATGAAAGCCAGTGAAATATGTTCAGCCTCATCCATTTTTCTCCTTAATAACATTAAATCCAAAAAGAACGTCATGGCAAAGTAAAGTTGAAACCCTCACTCGGAAGCAAATGGACTCTAGGTGAGTTCAATCTAAGCTTGTACTAACTGAGGAAATGGGTGAGCTTAAACTCTCCAAGTCCTTTAAAAAATAAAAAGTCTCTTCCTCTCAGGACTGCTTTAAGGATCAAAAATACAATGTCTGTGAGCACCTGGGTGGCTCAGTTGGTTGAGCCTCCAACTTTTGACTTTGGCTCAGGTCCTGAGATGGAGCTCCATGTGGGGTTCTGCATGGACCCCACAGAGCCTGCTTGGGATTCTCTCTCTCCCTCTCTCTTGACCTCTCTCTCTGTCTGTCTCTGTCTCTCTCTGTCTCTGTCTCTCTCTCAAAATAACTAAATAAACTTTTAAAAAATGCAGTGTCTGGTTCACTGCAGGTATTCAATACATGTTAGCCAACATCGACTCACTCTGACAGGGATTAACAATTTCTTCCTCACGAGTTTATCATTAAACATGTTTGGGAATTTGTTAGAAAATACTTGGGAGTTAAATTTTAGGTATTTTCATAAAGCTTGTGTTCAAATTTCAATTTATTAAAATTTATTTTTCTTCATTCTACCTAAATTAAGCTCCTACCATCTGTGGTTTTCCAATTCTTCATTTTAGACTAAAGATTTCATGTAGCTTTAGCTTTGTCTATTTGGGGGTGGGGGGTAAATGTGGAGCTAGTGCACAAAGATAAAAATCTAAAGGCCATTTGTAAAGCTCTACCTCATCTAAGGGCTTCTCTGTCCATGCATATTTCTGAATTTATGCTCTTCCTTTCTTCTCCCTCAGATTCAAAGGACTTAAAGAATAGAATTGCTTAACAATATCTCTGCTCTTGCCTCATTTTCTGTCTCCCTCTTCAGGAATCTAGTACCCTATTCTAATCACTGACTATATGTTGTGCATGCATGTGTAGAACACCTGCTCTTCAATTTCACTGACCAAAACCATATGAATTGCTTTCCCACATGAAAGTGGCTCCTCTTCCAGATCCACCCATTTCTATTCTCCTTCTAATGATTCAGAATTGAACAATTGTACTTCAATTTAAAAAGATAAAAAAAAACACAAAAAATAGAATTTTCTCATTCTTTCTCTTTCTGCTACCTGAGAACATTTATATTAAAGGTAATTTGCATATATGTCTTCCCGGAGGCTGCTTCATCATGTGCCAATAGAAGAACCAATGATCTACCATTCATTCCTTTACACATCCATTCATGCAACAGATATTTACTTAGTGCCCCTATGTTCCAGGTCCCTGCTCTCCTAAAGCTTTCAACCTACAGTGAAGACAATAAATGTACTAAATAAATATAAGTGGCTCATTGAACAAGAATGGCTTATAGGGTTCAACCATAAGGCAATAATATTTTTGTATCCCACTATCTTCTTTATCCTAAGATATCCAGGCTTGTGTAATGGTCAAATGTAATCCTGATTAAAAGTTGAGGAGTTGTTCTTACCACAGACACAGTTGTGTCGTAGGGACAAGCCAGTTGCCGGGGAAGGAAGGAATAGAGGGATGTTTTTGGTTTCTTTTCCCTCAGTCTATGCTTCTCTTCCTCCTCCCTCAGCTTGTCAACTTGGTGACAGACATGAGAAAATGGAGAAGCAAAGACCTACCATGTCTGATATTGTCACAAACTGGCAATATGGTCTCCTATTCTGGGAGTTCAAAGTTGCCTCCTTCTCTTTGGGGCATATTAAGAGTTCTTCAGTTCAACTTCTTCACAAGTTGAAAACTTCTCACCTGGAATTCTCCTTATGCAAAATATATATATCTCCTTTGGCTCTAGAAATCCAAAGGTCATTTCTAGCTTCTTTATACCAATTCATTTTACTCATCTGGGCAATCCCCTTGTAGAGGATCTAAGCTGATTCTGTGCCTGAGCTGCCTCATGTGAGGCCCATCGTGGTCCACAGGAAACTCTTACTCAGACTTTGCCCCACATCATTGGAGATGCTGGCAAGTTTCTCCAGAAGCAACTGTTTCTTTGCTCCTCCTTTTACAGCAGCCAGCCAAACTTATTTCTCATCTTTTAGATTTCGCAAGAGGAGTAAGATACAAATTCACAACATCCCTCCCTGACTGTGGGGGACAAAATCTATGTTCTTTTAGTGGTCTCAGAAAAGCTCCCCTTCTTGACTTGAGGTGACAAAAGAAATAACCTGCCTTCTTCTGGGATAGACAGTGGGTCTAGCACAGTGCTGTGCTGGTAAATGTTTAACAAAGAGCATCTGGGGAAAAAATACATATGCATATACACATACACATAAGCATATTATAAATTTTACTGCTATAAAAAGGTATAGCACATAATTTATAAAAATAATAAAAATATAATATTATATTGTAAATTCCACTTGGACAATTGATTCTCATAGAATGATTTAATCTATTTTTGCCAGGCCTTTGTATCTATAGCCAATATAGACTTGCAACCAATAAAGTTTAATTCCAACACGAATAGTAGTTGATATTTTTATTTACATTAATAATATGAAATGGAGATATGAAGAAGTATATCACATACCTCAATAAAGCTGCTTCTTTAAAAAAAAGTATAAAGTTCTGTTATTCTCAATAATGTGATTTTTTATTGAATTAGATAATAGTTTTGGAATACTAAAAGATATTTCTTCAATTCCTGGGTTATTCATAAATGTAACAATACTGTGATGTGAAAGTCTGTGTCTCCTCCAAATTTATACATTGAAATTCTAACTCCCAAAAGGGATGGTGTTAGTGGGTCAAACTTCGGGCAGTGATTAGGTTATAAGGGGTGAGGCCTCATGAATGGGATTTGTGGTGCTATAAGACAGATCTCATGGAGCTCTCTTGCTGTTCTGCTTTGTGAACATATGAGATGTCTGCAACCCAGAAGAGGGCCCTCACCTGACCATGGTAGCACCTGATCTCAGACCTCTAGCCTCCAAAACCATTAGCAATAAATTTATGTTGTTCATAAGCTACACAGTTTGTAGTATTTTGTCACAGCAGCCCAAACAGGCTAAAACAAACAGCTACAGACCAAACATGCTTATTTTAAGTGTAGTCTCCATTATTAACATGTACTCAATTACCTTAAGCTTAGACTATGAACAAACAATAAATCAAGCCCTGACTTACAGTGTTGGCCAATTTCTTGGTATAAACACTTCCACTGTGGCTAATTTCAAACACCAATGCAACCTCACCAAAAACAGAGTTGAGAAGACATGCACAGCAATACACTACTGTCTATGGTATTTCTACCATACAGATACAATACGCATTAGTAACTACAAGAACACAGATAATAACAAAACATAATAACATAATCAGGAAGTGATGAGTTTTGCATGTGTAGTATCTGTTTTTAATATAATTTACTAATTATAACTTTATGTAATGTATTATTTTTATTTGAGAGAGAGAGAGAGAGAGAGAGAGAATACAAGCAGAAGAGAGGGACAGAGGGAAAGAGAGAGAGAGAGAATCTTAAGGAGGCTCCACCCTCAGCATGGATCCCCATTCAGGGCTTGAACTCATGGCCCTGGAATCATGGCTCCTGAGTTGAAATCAAGGGGCGCCTGGGTGGCTCAAGCGTTAAGCGTCTGACTTCGGCTCAGGTCATGATCTCACGGTTTGTGAATTTGAGCCCCGTGTCGGGCTCTGTGCTGACAGCTCGGAGCCTGGAGCCTGCTTCAGATTCTGTGTCTCCTTCTCTCTCTGCCCCTCTCCAACTTGTGCTCTGTCTCTCTATGTCTCTCAAAAAATAAATAAATGTAAAAAAAAAAAAGTTTAAAAGAGTTGGATGCTCAACCAACTAAGCTACCCAGGCACCCCTATATAATTTAACTTTTAAAAAATATTTATTTATTTATCTTTAAAAGAGAGAGAAAGAGTGCAAGCAGGATAGGGCCATAGAGAGAAAGGGAGAACAAGAAAGAATCCCAAGTAGGCTCTTCCCTGTCAGCATGGAGACTGACTCAGGGGCTTGATGTCACCAGTTGGAGATCATGACCTGAGCTGAAATCAAGAGTTGGATGCTCAACCAACTGAGCCACCCAGATATATATAGATATATATATATATATTTATTTATATAAACTTAAATATTTATATATTTATATAAACTTTATATATTTATATAAACTTAAATATTTATATATTTAAGTATATATATATTTAAGTATATATATGTGTGTATATATATATATATATATAGTTAAGTTTATTCATTTATTTTTGAGAGAGAGAAAGAGCATGAGCAAGGTAGGGGCAGAGAGTAAGGGAGAGAGAACATCCCAAGCAGGGTCCATGGTGACAGCACGGAGCCTGACTTGGGGCTCAATGTCACCAACCGGATATCATGACCTGAGCCAAAATCAAGAGTCAGACACTAAACCAACTAAGCCACCAATGCACCCCTAATGTTTAGTAATAGCACTCTAATGGCTACCAAAGGGGGGAAAAACAACTCCCTAAATCATCTCTCAATCTCCATTTTTATGATTCTTTAATTTTGTCTTTACAGGCAAGAAATTGTTAGTCATCCACCTGATTCCCAGGTCCCACTCTGAAACCTTATTTACATCTGGTTTACTTTGTAAAGCCATATTCCCCAATAAAAACTCATTCTAACACTCTGCTACAAAAATAAATGAATAAGATGACTTCAAATAGTGATTAGTGCTCTGCAGAGTTTTTTAAAGGTGGCATGATAAAGAATGACAAATAGGAGTTATTATTTAGAATATGTTGTCAGAGAAGACCTCACTGAAGACATGCCATTCAGGTTAAGAACTGATTGAGAGAAAGAAGCTAACTATGTGAAGATATGGAAGAAAACGTTTCAGGAAAATGGGAACAGTGGAGGCTGTAAGAGAGGATGTTCAATCTGCTTTAAATGTACTTTGAGCATGGTAAATAACAGTGTAGGAGAAGAAATCAGAAAGATAAATGGCCAGGTATGCAGAGCTCTGTGGCCACTGTTAAGTAGTTTGGATTTCATTCTCTGTGTCAGTGGGAAACCCTGGAGAGTTTTAAGCAAGGGAATGACCTAATCTGATTTAACTTATCAAATGTTTTATATGTTGTTGTTTAGAGAACAATTAGAACTAGGTGAGAGTGTAAAGCTGAGTGACAAGCTAGGATTCTCTTGCATGAATTCAGTCAAAAGATAATAATGACAAACTAGAGTGCTGACAGTGGAGACAGAAAACAGTGAATAAATTAGACATATATCTCCCAGGCAAAGCCGAACACGATTGCAGGTGAATTGAATGCGAGATGCAAGGGAAAGGGAATAAATGAGAATGATGCTCAAGTGCAAAGCTTGAACAAGGGAGTCGATCATTTGTAGAAATGTGGGCACCTGTGGTTGGAAAAAATGGAGAAAATAGACTTTATTTTTATATGCCTGGATAATGCCAAGGCAAGGCCAGGAGGAAATGTCAAGTTGAGAGTGGCATATATCAAATCAAACCATGTGAAATTGTCCCTTGGGTAAACCAAAAATGATCAAATACTAGATATTTCATATGGTTTAATTTAATATGCATGCAAAGCCCAGTGGGAAGATCAAACATTTGTGAGGATGCTATCCACTTAATGAATTGTGTGTTTAACTGTTGGGTTGTGTGTTATTTATAAACATAAAATACCATGTGAATATAGTTTATCATGGTGCCACTTATAGCACATTCATATAAAGTCATACCCATTCATATAACTGATAATATTATGACAAGTCAACATCTACAAGGGTTGATGCTTAACTGAATGAGCCATTCAGGCACCCTTATTTCTTCTTTTAAAAAATAAACTTTTCAGACTAAAGGAAGACTATATAATCATTTAATCAATGGTGTTTGGGAACATTAATGCATAAAATAACCTATAATACAAGATACATTATTATAAGTATCAGTATCGTTGTTCCAATACATTCATTCTTTAACACCCTACTCTGGGTTAAAGGAATTTCTTCACGTTTATGAGGGCCAATTTAGAGTTCACACGCCTCAGTGGCAGCTGAGCACCATGAAATGAGAGCCACCGTGCAGCTATCTTTGCAGTTTCAGAGCTGGCACATGTGCTTTCTCCTCTCAGGGTACTGGTAATTTGCCAGTTTAGAGTAGAGGTAATATTATGCATCATTTGTGATTTTGTTTTCGTTGTCTTATATTTTTTTTACTTTCCTGTTTAGGTTTTACTCATATAAAATTTTCAAGTATATAAAAAATCAAATATTGCATGTACTCTGCTAACTGTTGAGGTGGTTGTGTGCTATTAATTTTGATAGTAAATAAATTTTTGACCTAGAAGGACTTACATGGTGACAGTTTATTTCTTCTTTTATAGAATTCTTTTTAAATTTATTTTAGAGAGATAGTGTGTGTGTGCAGGAGAGAGGGACAGAGGGAAAGAGAGAGAGAATCCCATGCAGGCTCTGTACCATCAGCACAGAACCCAGTGGAGGGCTCAGAGCCACAAACCATGAAATCATGACCTCAGCCAAAATCAAGAGTCAGACGCTTAACCGACTGAGCCATTCAGACACCCTTATTTCTTCTTTTAAAAAATAAACTTTTCAGACTAAAGGAAGACTATATAATCATTTAATCAATGGTATTTGGGAACATAAATGCATAAAGTAACCTATAATACAAGATACATTATTATAAATATCAGTATCGTTGTTCCAATACATTCAGTCAGTCATAAATCTCAATTTTTCCTTAAAGTATCTCAGGCATGTGCATCTATCTGTTCTCCACTATCAGTGTAGCATGGCATTTTTCCTCTTGCCTGGCTTACCAAAGCTGCCTTCTATTTGTTCTCCCCACCTCCCATATTACCTCTCCCCCTCCGTAATCCTGCCACTCCCATCTTCTTGTCCTCATTGGCATCATCAGTGACTAATGACACTATATGTGTGGCTCCTCACAGACCTGTCTATAAAAGGCTAGGTATGGAAGTATAGCCACTCTGCAAATATATTTATCCCAATGTTTGTGAAGCAATTAAAGGAAAAATGTTTTTTTTTTAATTCCCTAAATTATAGGCCAGTAAGGAGAGGGATTCTTTCCTTACCCAAGAGGATGATGTAGTAGGGAAAATGTTCCCATTCTAGAAACATTGTTAGACCATGGGCATTTTTTATGGTGTTCCTTAAATGGATTAAATGTTTGAATTTTCAGAGGGAGTACTTGGGAGCTAAACATAATGAGAAGCCCTAATTCCTTCATAATGAAAGAAAGTCATGAGTTTAAGGGTTTCCAGATATCACTTTTCAATTTTATCTGGAGTTAAGCCGCCAATAGTGAAATAAAGGGATTTAGGCTTTGTTCTGTTTTGACCTCTGGTTTTTATTATCTCTATGAAAACCAATGGGTAGTAAAAGACTCTAGAGCTATAACTGTTTTCTAATAAAAATAATTTTTACATTATTCAAATGTAATGCCATTAAGCAGATGAACCTTAGGAATAAGAATTACAAAACTATAGAACACTAGGAATTGACATGATATGGTAGGTACATCACCAAGCTATAAGTCAGACAATTTGAGTTTCATTCTTAGTCTTATTGGTAACTAAGTGTATGGTCTTGGACTAATTAATTAATCTTTCTACTTCACAGTTTCCTCATCTATAAAACAAAAGTAACCTCAAAGGTTTCATATATCATTCAAATTTCATAATTACCTAATCTCTCATCTCCTGGCTAGAAAGTAATTTCATAAGTACCAATTTAGACAATAGTAATAGTTTAACAAGTGGTTTCTCACAACCTTGTTGGTAGAGTAAGCTAATATGGGATAAGGATGCCTTTACTGAAGCCGGAAGGAACCCTTTATAATTCTCACTTGACTGGTTGTTTACTACAACACAGTACAGAAAAATCTGTTAATATCTCTTCACTTCTACTTTCCAGATCTAAATTAAGTGATAGTGATAGCCCACATTGGTTCTAGATTTTCTTACCTATTAAACAGAGTGATGTTACAGTCCACTTGTCATAAATCTGTCTCAGTTTTCTTCTTGATGAGTCTGTAGGATTTATGGAACTTTACTGCCTTGTTATCTGGAGGTGCTGCACACAGATGCTATGGTCCCTTTGGTGAACCACACAGATTTCCCCATCTGGACTGCCTGGACAGATTTTTAGCTGGACTCTACGATTCCCCAACTCCTGATGTTCATGCCCTTGTGCAATTCCATCCTCGTGAGTGTAGCAGGGACCTATCACTTCGTTCTAGCCAAAAGAATATGTCAAAGGAAATGAGATGTCTCCCTGTGGTTACGTTATGGTGTATGGCAAAGGTGATGAGATTTGATTCTCTTGCATTATATAAGAATCCATCTTGTTAGCAGACTTGGTCTAGAGTCTTGCTCTCCTTGCTGGCTTTAAAGGTACAAACTGTCCTAAATCCTACAACTGCAAGGAAATAAAATCTTCCAACAACCTGAGTGAATTTGGAAGTAGACCCAGTCAGAATTTGGATCTGACCCAGTCAGATCTCCAGATGAGAACCCATCCTAGCCAATATCTTCATTTCAGCCTTGCAGAGGACCCAGGTAAGCTGTGCCTGGAATTCTGATCTACCCAAATTGTGAAATAACAAATATGGTAACATATTATATAATAATAGAAAACTAATACAAGGAATTTATTCCTTCAACTGCTGGGAAGGCTGAAAATTCCCAGCTATCAGCCTTCCCTAGGAATTGCCTCAGCTGAAGAGTCACCTCTTTCAAAGTCACACCCCCTTCTCAGGGAAGCTAATGCCTAGTGACTAGTCAGTGTGAAGATATAAAGGCCTAGCCCTTTGCCCCATCTTGAAACATGTGACCCAGTTCTAAAGCAATCAAAGGATCTACTTTTCCCTCTGTCCACCAATTATCCTGCTTCCTTCCCCTTATAACACACGTGTGTGTGTGTGTGTGCGCGTGTGTGTGTGTGTGTGCGTGTGTGTGTGCGTGTGTGTGTGTCCTAGGCCTAGATATCAAACAACCAATGAAATTATCTAACATTCTGTAAGGCTATCTTCTATTCTTCTATTCATCATCTCCCAATCCAAAAGACCGATGGCTACAAAATGGGGGAATTTTGAAACAAGCATCATAACAATTATTGTGTCTTACACTCACTCACATGTTCTCAAGGACAGCCAGATATGCCAAAATCATATGGTGAACATGAAACATATGGTCTCAATAAAGTTCCCAGTTAAACTAGATAATACTTAAAAATAAAAGAGCATTGAGACAGAATTAAGAGAAGTATATGTTGATCCATATATTCATGATACTGTTGGTGTAGAAAAAAAGTAAGCAGGGGCGCCTGGGTGGCTCAGTCGATTGGGTATCTGACTTCAGCTCAGGTCACGATCTCACGGTCTGTGAGTTCGAGCCCTGCGTCAGGCTCTGGGCTGATGGCTCAGAGCCTAGAGCCTGCTTCCGATTCTGTGTCTCCCTCTCTCTCTGCCCCTCCCCCATTCATGCTCTGTCTCTCTCTGTCTCAAAAATAAATAAACATTAAAAAAAATTAAAAAAAAAAGTAAGCAGACTTTGGAAAAAGACATACTGAATTTGAATGGTTATCATTTGTATGACCTTAAGAAACTTGCCTACTCCTCTGAAACACAATTTTATTATCTATAAGATGGGGATTATATTAGTCTCACAAGGTTGTGAGAATTAAATTAAATGAACTAAAATATAAAAATGCCTGGCAGGGTATTCAATATGCAATAGGCACACAATAAAAGCTAGCCTTATCTCTTCTTTGTTTTGTCAACTTCTCTCCAAATCTTGACTTTTTTTTTCTTTTAAGGAATGAAGGAATAAATGGGAAAATCACCAGAAATGTAACTTTGAATAATTTCTGATTAATTCAAAGTTCAGAGGAGGATGAGAGTCATCTGGCCCAGGTACCTCTATTTTAGAAGTCTTTTTAATAACCTTCCAAATTACTGTTTGGCTGAGACTTTAGTTCTGCAATGGGTAAATCTTGGCATACTGAGCTTTTTCCCAAGGTTGTTCTCATTCTTGATTCATAATTAGTAGCTGCCTTACCAAATTACCACACAATTATAGCACCTGAGTCTTTCTTGGAGCTCTTTCAATTAAAAGACTAGCTGGGATTGGCAAGGCTTAATTTTCTCCACCTTGTTGGTCCAAATCAACAGTGTATTATTTGGCACCATATAGAGATGATAGTTCCAAGTCCAAGGTATCTCATGAGTTTATCTATAATCCATATGACTTTATTATGACAGTGAATGTTTGTTCTACTACTGGGTAGACCAACAGATTTTAAATAACAGCAAAAAAAAAAAGAGTAATTTCATCCCTTAATGGATACACTTTCTGAGTTAGATGATTAGTGATACCAAGATGAATGGTTTATATGAACAATTGAAATATTTACTTGAAAAATAGAAGACTGGAAAATTTTGTAAAATGAAAGAGTAT
This sequence comes from Lynx rufus, assembly GCF_022079265.1. NCBI lineage: Eukaryota > Metazoa > Chordata > Mammalia > Carnivora > Felidae > Lynx > Lynx rufus. The sequence goes on along the minus strand of NW_025814896.1, from coordinate 40,932,853 downwards.
ACAGGTGGAGGCAGGAATTAATGGAAGTTGATCCGATGTCAGCCTATTTTCTGAACAAACAAATCCCTTCTTTTAAGTTGTGAAGAACTTTTGCCAAATCCATCCATCCCCTTTTATGCACAATTTCTTGGCCTCTGTTATGCATTGGACTGATGCAAAGACATAAATTTTATGTGGTAACTAATCCCATCAAGGAAAATAGTGTGCTTTAAAAAAATGATTGCTGTTTACCATTAGCAGCAAAAGTGATTAATATACATCCTGGCCAATTCTCTGACGGCTATAAATGCAATGCAATATGTATATATGCTTGCATATATGTATGGTGGCATACTGGGTAGGTTCAGGATATGAAACTGGAAGAACTTTTCTCTTTCTTGCTCAGGAATAGTGGTACTCTATTCTTTTGGAAGTAAGATTTCCAAAGACAAATTATATAAAAAGTCTCTACCATCTTAAAACATAACTGTATAAAGGAAAGCTGCATAGGCTTCAGGAAAGCTGTGATCCTTTCTTCAAATGAATTACAAGTGGAAGGCAAATATAGAAAGATATAAATAGTATTATTCTGGTTAAAAATGGGTTTGATATAGGTAAAAAATATGAAATAATTTGGGGTCCATGAAAGACATGTGTGTGTGTGTGTGTGTGTGTGTGTGTGTGCATCTTTCTGGAACTTTTGCAAGATTTCATGTATATTTGACTATATAGTCAAATACATATAACCAAAGTCAAATATATACACACAGTTACATATCTTGCAAGAGTTCTAGAAAAAAAATTAAAAAGAAAACAAAGAGAATGAGAGAAAACAGATGATGGTTGTTGTTTCCCAGAATTGAAGCAAGACAGGAGTCCCCATCTTGGGGGAGAAAAAGTAAAATGTAAAAACATGAACACCAGACTAGGATAAATAAAAGCAAATCCAGACATGTCAAAATGAAGTTAGAACACAAACATATACAAGATAAAGATAATTAAAAGCTAGCAGGAAAAACAATGAAAATACTGACAAAGAAAATGTAAAAATATGCATAAATATACAATGTTCATTGATCAGAGGACTCAAGTTCAGAAAGTTATCAATTTTCACCAAATTAATCTCTATTAATTATTCTATAAATTCAATACGTCAAAAAAAGCCCCAAAAGAAACTTCTTTTAAAGTGGCAAATTATCCTATAACTCAACTGGAAGAAGAAAGATCACAAAAATTTAAATCAGTTTTGAAGATGATAAATAAAAAATAGAGTTTTATCCTTCCAGATATCAAGACTATAAAGTGAGAATCATTGAGGCGGTTTAAATTTGTAACAGAGATAGACTAAATGAATCAAAAAGAGATCACAGAAACACAGTTGTACATTTACAAAAACACGGTCTATCAAAGAAGGCCAGATGTTAATGGCCTACATACGAATACAAAAAATTTAACCTTTATTTAAGAATTTATAGAATTAACAGGATAGTTTAATGAAATTGTGATAGGGAAAGATTTTTAAAATAACTCATGAATAGCAGAAACCATACATTAAAAAGTCAGTACTTTTTTTTAAATAAAATTTGAAACATGATAAGTCTCTATGGAAAAAGTTAAAAGAACAGCTCTAGTCTGAATTTTTAAAAAATGGCAACACACATAATTGACAAATAAAATATAATAACAAATATATATAAAAAACACCTATACTACAACAAGAAAAAGAGTTAACTTATCAAGGAAAAAACGTGAACAAACCATGTTAAGAGTAATTCACAGAAAAGAAATTGAATAGAGAGTAAATTGAGAAGATATTCGATCTTCCCAGTAATCAGAACTGCCTATTAAAGCCGCAATGAGATGCTGTTTCATACCCATTCATACGTTAAAACTAAAGTCTGAAAATTCCACTGTTGAATGCAGAAACATATAAGCCTTTATACAATGCTGTGGAGAATGTAAACAAGCTCAGCCATTTCGGATAATAATGTGGGCTTTATAAATACAGCTGAAGATGTGCACACCGAGTCTGGTTATATGGCCAGCCTAGTTCAACCCTTGAACATATGTGTAAAGATGTTACCTGCCACACTCTTTGTCAGAGTGAGGGAATAGAAGGCACTTTAATACATTTCCGTAAAAATGAAATTAATCAAACATCATATCTTACTTGTAACAAGGAATTGTAGCAGTCAATTGAAATGAATGGATGAGAATCTATATGTATCAACACGGAAGCAAAAAATAAAATGTCATGTGAGAAAAAGAGACAGATGATGATATGTACAGTATAATATTTATGAAATATTTCAGAAATACCTAATTAATACAATATATTTTTAATGAATATCTTTACATATGCAGTAAAAGTATAAAGTCAAAAACCAGAATCATACATACAAAATTAAAGAGAGTAGTTGTGTTTGGAGGGAAATAATAATAGTAACTAACTAATCTTTTTATTCTTTTTACATTTCTGAAATGTAATGATAGTACAAAAAGAATAATAATTTTTAAAAAACAACTATTGACCATCCCTCTAGATAGACTGCATGTCAAACATACATAGTTTTCCTATAATTTCAGGAGATTGCTAACATTCAGAAAACCATCAATTTGAGCTAGGACACCCTCGTTAGAGGTTCCACAAACCTCATGTCATGGTCAGGTGGTCCACTATAGCATAGTTGGTGGTCTTTACCCAATAGCTGTCAAATATTTTTCCAGCAGAACTTTGTTTCAAAGCAAATCTGAGTTAGAATACAACATGGTAAAACAGAGAAAAGCGATGGTGATTGGGATAAAGCAGTTTTGTGTAAACTGTTCTGGGTAAATTGTTCTCCCTCTTACCTAGGAAGTAGATTCTGAAAGCCCCCTAAGAGGACTCTGAGCTACAAGATTGAAAACGACCATTCCAATCTATTATATTGAAAGGCCAGCTGTGATGAGTAATCCCGTCAAATCACCAAACTATCCTACTGCTCAGGTTTATAACATTAACAAGCTGAGCAGTGAAATAAAATGAAGGCAAATGAAGTACCAGCTGTTTCTTGGTTGGTTGATTCGTTTTGAGTGATTTAAGAATAAGATACAGTCACCGAGAGATTTTAAGAGTGACTTGGACAATGACGATTGAACCACGTGACCTATGGATGAAAGTCATCAGCAAACATTTATGGAATGTGTCTATAGGGTGTACTATCAGGCCTAACAAAAACCTTCACTATATTTACAGTGAAAACTTAAAAAGACAATATGAACATACAGATTTTATTTGCTTTCACTCACAAGGAGTTCAGAGCCTAACTGTACATAGAATTTAATAAATTATATTAAGTCTCTGTGCTACCACCTGCCTTACACTTTCTTTTTGGCATATGTTATGTTTTGCCACTTCCATTCAAGGTTAGAAAAATAAAGTCAACATTTTCCTATTATAAATAGCTTGAAATTATTTTTAGAAATATGTGTGAATATAAATAAATAAGAAGACATTTTTATTAGGTTCAAAATTTTCATTCTCATCTCCCAATCTTATTTGATAGTCGTTTTATGAATATCTGTGAATATACCATTTATTTATTCATCTCTATCAATAGAAATTTTTTGGTGGTGCATATTTTTATGACATTCCAGTTTTGTTTTCCTACTAGATAAACTGATAACATTAGTCACCAAAATGATAAGGAGAATCGGATGCCACTGGGCCGTAGACTCCAGGAGATTTGTAAGTCCCTTACCTCTCATGAACTCACATTCTACCATCACAGAAATAGAAATTCTTAAACATCTATGTGAGACTGGCAACTATAGCCTGTCTTCTTTTGCATAAATGCTACTTAATGAAAGTCAGATTTATATTTTTCAAAGCTGAAAAGGAGATTCCAGTTTTACTTTTGGAAATTTAGAAATAAAGGATCTATAATAAGTAAACATCCCATAAGACCACACTGGTGAGGGATGAATAAAACTTGAAGCCTTGAACAATTTCAAATAATCATAATGGATTCACTCCCTACCAATATCATCATTGTTTTTTTTATATTCACAACAGAAATGTGAAAGCATGAGCGCCTGGGGGGTTCAGCCTGGTTAAGCTTCTGACCACTGGTTTTGGCTTAGGTCAAGATCTCACAGTTCCTGGGATTGAGTCCCACCACAGGCTCCACACTGAGCATAGAGCTCGCTCCGGATTCTCTCTCTCCCCCACTCTCTGCACCTCTCCTGCTCTCTCACTGCTGCAGGTGTGCTCTCTCTCTCTCTCTCTCAATAAATGAACTTAAAAAAAATCATTCAGCCATAGAGACAATCATATGACTTTATTATGAAATTCAAGGTAGTTGTAGCAAACGGTTCCACCTGATATGCATTTTCTCTTTTTCTAAAAAATCTAAATGAATGATTTTAGGCTATAATTAGCAAAACAGAGGTCAGAGAGTTTTAGAATTAATTTGCATTTCATTATGAAATTATTCCAGGTACAAGAACTACAATGTCTCGTTTTGCTTCACAATCTTTGTTTAAAACTCCATTTCTATTTTCATTCCTGCAGATATGACATCCTACACTCATTTATGTTTTGTTTGTTTGAGGAAAAAGAAAGCCTGAACTCAGTCTACTGGGATCTAATTATCGGAACCTAATTCCAATTACAGTCTTTTAAATCAACGCTTTAGGCTTTCCTCCTTTCCACTTCCTTTTCAAAAAGGGCCATTTATATTGTTCTGAAGACTTTCCATGTTAGAGACTTCTATTTATAGATACCATCTACCACAGGTTTTGTAGCTCCATAATCTCAGTTTGCCAAACAACTTCACGCTCATTTGAAGTGTGGAATTTCTTTGTAATTTAAACGCCCAGGATAAGAGACATACAAAGATAAAACATACACAAATTAAGACTTTCTTGTTGAGATAAAACATAACATTTCCCTTAAACATCTAATTTTTGCAAAAAGTATAAAGAGAGCTACTAATAGAGGATGTTGCCTATGGATGTTTAAATTAAATGCATAAAGTTTGATCACAATGATTAAATTGGCAAAGTCGGCTCTCAAAATGGTGCTTTTTCACTAACCCTTGAACTGGCAACAACCAATAGGCATAAATTCAGTTTGCAACTTTATGAAATATATAAAGATAACTGCTTCCAACTTTCCATTTTGTTGTTTTATATTTTCATTTTGTAAAAAAATTTTCTCTCTTGTCAGATAAATATTTAGTCCAAAAGCTCTAAATTTCCCTTAGGATCTATTCACTTACTGAGTATTAACACTTAATAGTTACTCGGATGTGTTATCAACTCTAATAGTAGACAAATGCAGATAGAATCTCTCCTATCAGTCTTGGTTACACAGGAGTCATTATGATGACACATTTCATCCCAAACACACATAACTCATGTATATTAAGAGATATACTACAGACAAGTACTGGGGGACAATAAACATGAATCACAGGCACTGTAGTATCCTGCTACTGACTAATAAACGACTGTGGTTTGCCTCATGGCCTAGCCACAAGGTATACATCCAACACTAGTGAACACATGTAAATGTATAAACAATTCAAGTTGAAGCTAGCAACTATAATTTGAGTCTAGACTCAAATATGGCATTTGTACAGGGGTGTGGTGTTTGATGGTCCATGGTCAACAGTTTGGGCAAACAAGGTTTGGAAATGTTTACTGTGTTGTGGTATATGGTTTTCCTTTCCTCTGTAGAACTTCTCATTTAGTAAGGTAATGTCATTATAAATTACAAAGATGAAACTAACACAATGGTTCTTACACCTTAGTGAGCATTGTGATCAGCTAAAAGGCTTGTTAAAACATGGATTGCTGGTCCTACCTCCAGAGTTTTCTGATTGAGTAGAGTCTAGGGCGGGCCAAGATTTTACATCTCTAACAAGTTGTCAAATGATATGGATGCTTGTAGCCTACTGACCACACTTCGAGAAGCTTTGCACTTAAGAACACATTTCATGGTTTTCTTTATGGGAATTTCATCTTAAGTACTAGTGTTCCCTATAATATATGTTGAGGAATATATTTTATGGTCCTTTGGCTGAAAGAAAACTTTAGTTTAGGAAAGAATTTTGGAAACAAGTGAGGACAAAAGTGATCTCTTCCCTTCCAATATGATATTTTAGGAGCATCTGATAAACCTCTGAAAATTAAAAAAAAAAAAAAAGGAATAAAGTTCATGAAGATATTGATGCAATTTTCATTGCAATTTATGACAAGTGATAATACTGAGATTGCTTTTTTTGATGTTTATTTTTGAGAGAGAGAAAGTATGAGTCAGGGAGGGACAGAGAGAAGGAAACAGAGGATCCAAAGCGAGTGCCTCACTGACAGCAGAGAGCCCAGTGTGGGGCTCGAACTCACAGACTGTGAGACCATGACCTGAGCTGAAGTTGAACACTTAACCAACTGAGCCACACAGATGCCCCTATCTACAGTATTTTTTAAAGCTACAAGTTACATGTTTCCCAACAGTGAAATAGTTAATACCTTATGAACATTAAATTGAAAAGATAGTGTTTCAAAATTAAACAGCATAATTATAAATGATATGACGACATAAGGGTGCTATATGCAAAAGTAGACCTAGAAACTCAGTGCTCAGATGACACTACACAAAAAGGGTCAGGGAGAAAGGAGAAGAGTTGAATTACAATACTAAGATTTTGGATGATTTTTTTCCTTTAAAAAAATGTGTCAATGCTAGTTTAACCATATATGAACATTTGTAAATGTTCCTATCAATATGTTCATTCTCCCCAAAAAGTATCATTTTAATTTTCTGGAAGCTGGTATTAAAAGCACTAAGCTCCGAATATGGCAGACATTTCTAGGATAGTTAGGTAAGAAGCTTAGTGGGAGGGGGAAAGTACTAAATAAAAGGAGAATGGAAGCTAATTTTCTTCATATCTTAAATGAGGGCTTACTGGACGTAAACAGTTGGCTCAAGCTGGAAAATGTTCAGAAGACAGATTTTATGTTCAAAAGAGACAACTGAAATTTTTAATAAGAATATCCTCCTCCGTTCTTTTCTGCCTCAACTTCAGCTGACTGCTGGGCATTGACTTAAGGCCTTATGTCTGAATTTACTAAGTAGTTTCCTCTTGAGTTAAAGCAAGGAAAGGTTTTTGTCCCCCTTGAAATTAACAATCATTTTTGGACCTTGACATTTCAATTAGTTTCCCTTATTTTCTGCATTTTAAAATAAGCTGAGGGTAAGAAAAATATATTCCAGGATTTTTCTTAGTGCATATAAGTTTAGACTGCTCTGTTTTTCTTTAACTGCAACTGGGTTAAAATTTTAATTGTGTGATAATTTATTTCATTAAAAAACTCTCTTCACGGTAATTAACAGTTAGCATGAAATCAGAGATCTCATTGATTATACACAATTTTTTCCTCCCCATATTTTTGCTTAAAGATGCTCAGGATTTTGATGTTTGGACAGAGGCTTTGAGGCTTTGAGTTTGTTACTAACTGTACAAGGCACAGAGCTTTTTTCTTTTCTCATTAAATATCTTTATATAGATTTTTCAATATTCAGAAATATAAGGATATTCTCTACAAAACAACGCCTTTGATTTAAAACATCTGCCTTAAATTTCTGACCCTCAAAGAATAATTTAGAAGTACAGAATATTTTTTCCAGTTATTTAAAAACTGATGTGTGGTACAATTATAAAGTTGCCCTAAAAAGCAAGTCTCAGCATATTCTTAATCAGAGTAAAATGTGATTCTTTCCAACAAATGCACTGTTGAATTTCTTTCTGCCTTTGTCAGTAAAACAGCTGTGAACAGATTAAACTTTGTGATTTTTAAACTTCTCTCTCATGACTCACTTGAGACTTCCCTTTTTGCCTGTTCTACAGCTAGTAGAATGTTCAAGGAAACAAATTGGATCAAACACATTTCCCAGTTCATACAATTTTTGTCACATTGTCTACACCAGCTTTTAAACTTAAAGGTAACGCTTTTGAAGCCTCCAGTCCATGCAAGGATCCCTTAAAGAATCAGTTCATTGGTGAGCACACACACATTGAGGACCTACTACGTGCCAAGCTCTGTCCTTGGTCCCTGTTCTAAGCTAGCTGCAATCTCAGTGAAAGAGAGAGGGAAGACACGGAGATACACATGCTTGCAATGACTTGATGAAAAGATCTCAGAAACCATTGACATGACTCACAATTCAGTCATTAATTTGTTATTAAATAAACCTCTGGAAATTCTTGAATTACACTCCAGTGAGAGTTAAGATTTTGATCCAGGTTGGTAGAGGGATAATCAATAAAAATAAGAATAATAGAACACCTGCAAGTCATTCCCCAACACTAGATGCATAATAGACTAGACAATCTTTACACAGGGAGGGACAGTGGGGCATGGCTAAGTACAGTGACAGGGCTTTATTTATTTATTTATTTTCCATTTAAAACAACAAATGTGCCTGTGCTGACAAATACGGGTGAGTTCACAGGAACAACAGGGAAGGAAGCTTCAAAGTGGGACTACCTACCAGTAAACGGAACAGATGGCCAACACACACAAGGCCTGTAAAATACACTGGTACAGTGGCATGATGCTTACTTAAGTAGGAAGGAGGGTTGGAGGAGACAGCAAAATTCAAAAGCCTGGACACCTTCAATGAAGAATATTAAGCACAAACAGGAAGGCCACGCTAGTCAGTGTTTTATTACACATAAAAATTTCTTAGTTTAACCCAGTTCTCATGCTTGCATTCTATGCAATAATATAGTCACGCAAAGTAGCGTTATACCAGGAAATTTAAAACCAAAGAAATTTAAGCTTATCCATTAAAATTATATTGGCAATTACCAAAGTTACCAAAAACCTTTGTAAAGAAAATAAGAGAGGTGAGTTCATGTGAACAATTTAGACAATAAAAACGTAAGCAGCACTATTAATGGATGTGCTAACTGCTATTCCTTATAGCCCACAACATTTCCATCCCCTAGACCCCCACAGATACATTACACCAGATTGTGAAGCTGTTTGCAAAATATAAAGTGCTATAAAAATACTGGATAATAATGATAACTCATCTTGCTTTCCGTCTCTATAGCATTTATTTATATTGCACTAAATTTGAGCTTTTATTGCTCCCAAATGAACCTGTGGGTCTGTATTTCTTTCTCTTCCTTAAGCAGTAATACAATCTAAGTACATCAGACAGGTCAGGGCTGGGTGGGAGGCAGTTTGCCTGCAGTAGTTTATATAGCAGGGGTCAAATGGTGCGCAACACAGTCAGACTTCCTGATCAATTTCAACGGGCGCTGTCTTATTTCCTCTACTTGGGAAAAGTTGATGGGGTGAGAATGCTCCATCAATGGGTCATATCCCTACGAAGTCATGGCATTTTACTATGAAAGCAGAATATTGCCATTGTGTCTTTTGAAATTTTTCTCATAAGCTTTAAATATTCTTATTCCCCATGCATAGGTTTACACAGTGATATAATTTCACCCTCATTGTTCATTCTGCCTTGCTCTATCTTTGTCCCTTTGTCAGGTACAGATGCTAAAACTGAAGACTCCTAGATGTTCCATTAGCAGAATGGTTCAACCTGAACATCATGCCACTTACTGTGTTGCCACTAAATAAGCAGATGGCCACTTGTCTCCTGCATCTGGACCCCATGGGAGTTCTCAGTCAGGGAGCACCCAGCTTTACAAAGAGAAGGAGGTGGTAGCAGAAAATAAACAAAGAAAGAAATACGAGGGAGACACTAATATAGTTGAATAGAAACTAAGTTAACTTGTGTACTATCATGAATTTCTAGGGGTCTGTTCTTTATTTCTAATATCAGCACTATATCAGATTCCATACTTTTATCTTTTTAAAATTTTCCTTTCATATCCAACAGTTTAGTTGATCAAAAAATGAAATGTTTGTTTATCGTGCAAAAATGACTACTTTATAATCATGAATTGAATAGGGGGCGCCTGGGTGGCTCAGTTCGTTAAGCATCTGACTTCAGCTCAGGTCATGATCTCACAGTTCGTGAGTTTGAGCCCCGGGACAGGCTTTGTGCTGACAGCTTGGAGCTTGGAGCCTGCTTTGGAATCTGTGTCTCCCTCTCTCTCTGCCCTTCACCAGGCTTATGCTCTCACTCTATCTCTGTAAAAACTAAATAAACAAAAAAAATTTTTTAAATGTTCCTTTGAACCAATGAATGTAATCACAATATTAAAACCCTAAAACCTCTACATACCCATATTAATTAATGCATCAAAAGCATTCGACAGAATTCAAAATCCACCATGATAAAAATCCTCAGAAAACCAAATATAGAAGTTAATAAAATACAAATACATTAAAAACCTACAGCTAACACCACACATAATGGGGAAAGACTAAATATTTTCCCCCTAAGATTGAGAATAAGGCAAGGATGTCCGCTTTTAACACTCTTGGACTGTGCAATAAGGTAAGAAAACATTATCTAAGGTATACAGATCAGAAAGAAAGAAAATAAACTAGCCTTATTTGTAGACAACACAATGGTATACATTGAAAATCCCTGGGAATTGGGGCACCTGGGTGGCTCAGTCGGTTAAGAGTCCAACTTCTGCTCAGGTCATGATCTCGCAGTCCATGAGTTCGAGCCCTGCATCGGGCTCTGTGCTGACAGCTCAGAGCCTGAAGCCTGTTTCAGATTCTGTGTCTCCCTCTCTCTCTGACCCTCCCCCGTTCATGCTCTGTCTCTCTGTCTCAAAAGTTAAAAAAAAAATTAGAAAATCCCTAGGAATTAAAGTACACAAACGAACAAAAAACTAACCAAACAAAACTAAACAAACTCCTAAGGTAGCTGAGTTTGGTAAGGTCACAAGATAGAAGATTAATGTACAGAAATCAATTATATTTCCATACACTAGCAATGAACCATGGATACTGAAATTAAAAAAATACAATCACATTTTTTACAATCACTCAAAACTGAGATAATTAGGTAAAACTCCAAAAAAACCAAGTATAGAGTTTCATCTAAAAACTACAAAACATTTTATGAAAGAAACAGTGAAGATCTAAATAAATGGAGAAGATACTGTGCTCGTGGGTTAAAATATTCAACAAAATAAAAATGTTAACTTTTCCTTAAGTTATATATAAATTTAACAAAATTCCAATCAAAATTTCAGCAAGATTTTTTTTGTAGATATAGACAGGTTATTTTTAAAATTTATATGGCAAAGAAACTAGAATAGCTAATGCAGTTATGAAAAAGTAGAAGGAATCACTCTGCCTCATTTTAAATCTTATCATATAGCTATATTAATCAAGACTGTATGGCATTGGCAGAGAGAATGATACATAGATTAATGAAACAGAGTAGTGAACCCAAAAGTAGACCCACACAAGTAGGGACAACTAATTTTTGACAAAGGTGCAAAAGAAGCTGAATGTATTTTTTCAATAAATGTTGCTGTAGCAATTAGATATCCATAGGCTAAATAAATAAATAACCACAATCTCAATCTCAGATTTTATGTAAAATTCAAGTCAAATGGATAATATATTTAAATATAAAACATACAACTTTAAAATGTTTAGTAGAAAACACAGGAGGAAATCATTAAGTTGTTGGGCTTGGTGAAAAGTTCTCAGACATGACAACAAAAGCATAAACCATAAAAGAAAAAAAAATCAATAAATTAGGCTTCACCAAATTTTTAAAATTTTGCTCTATGTATGACACTGTTTAAGGATGAAGAGACAAGATACAGACTGGGAGAAAATATTTGCAAACCACACATCATCAGCCAAGACTCCCACCTAGAATACATAAAGAATTCACAAAACAGTAAAAATGCAAACAACTCAATAACAAATGGGCAAAAGATGTAAAGGGATAATTCATTGAAGAGGATATTTGGGTGGCAAATAAACACATGAAAAGATGATGAACATCACTAGCCATTAGGAAAACACAAATTGAAACTATGATGAGGTATCACCTCATACCTATAAGAAGCTTTAGGAAAAAAAAAAAAAAGTGACCATACCAAGTGCTGGCAGAGAAATGGAGAAAAAGGATCTCTCATGCATTGCTGGTAGGAATGTAAAATTGTACATGTACTCTGGTAAATTGTTTGGTAGTTTATTTAAAAACTCAACATGAACTTACCTTATGAACCAGCAATCACACTCCCGGGCATTTATCCCATAGGAAAGAAAGTTTATATCCTCATAAAAACCTGCACATGGATATTCACAGCAGCTTTATTTGAATAGCCAAAAAGCTGAAACAACCAAACTGTCCCTTAATCAATCAATGGTTAAGCAAACTATGGTCTATCCATCCCAGAGACTATTTTTCAGCAATAAAAGGAACTACTGATATATGCAACAACTTGGATAGATCTTAAGAACATCATACTGAGTATAAGAAAGCCAATCTCATAAGGTCACCTACTATAGGAGTCCATTTAAAACATTCTCAAAATGACAAAACCATACAGATGGGAAATAGATTAATGGTTGCCAGGTATTAGGGATGGTGGAGATAGGGATGAGTCTGACTACAAAATGGGTAGCATGAAATAGACCTTTGTGGTAATGTAATATTTCTGTATGTGTGCAGTGGTAGTTACAGGAAACTACACATGTGATCAAAAGACCTGGAACTATGTGCATACATTATGTCAATATCAATTTCCTGGGTTTGGTAATGTAGTTAGGCAAAATATGGTTTTCCCTATTTGGGGAGAATGATGAAGAGTAAACAGAACTTCTCTGTACTATTTTTGGGTCTTCCTATTAACCTATAATTATTTCAAATTAAAAAAATATATAAGAAGAGGCTCCTTTGTGGCTCAGTCAGTTGAGCATCCTACTCTTTGATTTCGGCTCAGGTCTTGATCTCACAGTTTGTGAGTTTGGGTATCGCATTAAGCTCCGCTGACAGTGCAGAGCCTGCTTGGGATTCTCTCTCTCTCCTTTTCTCTCTGTCCCTCCCCTGTTCATGTGTGCATGCACTCTCTCTAAAAATAAATAAACTTTAAAAATTATAAATAAAATGTTCTCTTTTAATTAGTGATAAGGGATATAAGTTTTATATATGCATATATACAGAGATTATAGATAGCATAGATTATATGCATAGATTATAGATACAAGCATATCCATGCCTAATTTTCTTTGAATAACATAACCAGATCCAAACTCTTCACTAAAATCTAGAGTGCACGAAAGAAATAATGAAGACATTTCTATACATGGCTGAAAAATATTTCTTTTAGAGGTTCCTTAAACTCACCACTTTGGACAGCATGTATAGTTCTGTGGCTGCCAGGATATTATTTAATATAATTGGTTCTACTAGATGGCCAAGAAAATTGAAAATATATCCCAAAGTATCTGCCATTCTGGGTGAAGAGTTTCCTCAGTTGAAGGTTTTGATTCATAAGATCAAGTCATCAGTACATGTACTGTGGAATGAGTGAATAAGCAAGAAAGTCATAAAGGGATTAATAATATAGGAAATGAGTACAGTTCTTTTGTTACCTATTCTCTAAGGTTGAATCCATTAAACTCTAAGAGCAACTTTGTACCCTTTCTAAGCGAAAAAATCAGGTCACAGCTCTCCTTGAGGAATGGCCAATAAAACTTTCACCTCAGTAGGCCACTAGTATAAAATTATCTCATATCTACAGTAAACGAACAATGTTTGGAAGATGAAAGTGATCATTGACATCTAAGTAATGAATATCTCTTTCAAAAGACTCATATATATATATATATATATATATAGAGAGAGAGAGAGAGAGAGATGATATATTATTAAGCAATTCATTGGCCATTAAATTCAGAAACATTTACAATATATTAATTTGTTAAAGCTTTAAAAATGTTGATCAAACAGTTGTCCAAAGCAGCTGGAATTCTTTTAGAATAGTGCCAATGGAAAACTCATTTATTTAATCAGTTATTCTATAGATTAGATGTCTTTTTCTGCTCACTTAAACCCCCAAATACCTTTCTTCTTCAAATTCCTACAACACTACATGCTTGCTTATGACTTTTCAAGGTGTGATGGATTTGTAACGTATGTGTGATATGTGATTATAGTCATGTGGATACATTATCTATCTCTTTTACTACATTTTCTATGCTTGTCAACTTCTCACCAAGCTGATCCTGTGTTTTTCCCACCATCAGCCTTTCATGCTTATATTGGCTGAATAAATTTATGAAAGAACAAAGGAACACTAAGAATATGGGCACCATTTTCACCTTGATGGATCAACTTATCTCAACATCAGAAAAATATTGTTTAGACTTATTAAAAGTATTTGTTTGTCAGAGTTGCATATATTACATACTAAAAAATGTAGATTAGAAGAAATAAAGTACAGAGATTATGAACCTTATAAATATATGCACCTCATAAACATGTAATGAATGTAGGGATTATTATTAGGTATCAGTATATTGGTAATATTAATATTCATGATTGATTATTTCCATATTATAAATGCTATTGTTGTCTTGTGGATATAAATGAAGAAAATTAAAATTAGTATACATGCTGTAATGGTAACACTGATTATTTTAGGCCAACATTTCAAAAGATAAAAAGAATGCTAAAAATGAAATTCCTATTCTTATCTATCCTATTTTTGACACATTCTTGTCTTCTCAGTTTATTAAAAAGTAAATTGAAGTTTGGTAGAGACTTTTAATTACATTTATAAAATATAGGCCACCAAATAGAAAAAGAAATAATTGACATTTTCAGGGCGGCATCATATAACTTAATCTTCATTTAGTCAAATATTTCACATAGCTGTTTTTAGAACATGTTTGTTCCAGGGATGGAATAATGTAACACCAGAATTGTTCTGAGATGATATACTGTTTCTAACTCTTTAGTGAGATGGCTTTATTAACTAGGTATACAAGTTCATCATGTAGTCATCATTGATTGCATAATTGCTACCTCACCTCTTCCAATCATCTAAAAGATTTTCCAAGACATGTGTTTTCCTTTCTTGACTTACATACAATAAGTTTGTCATAATCTGAACTCAATTTGTAATTCTTCCATGACAGTGAATGTCTATAACACATTCCCCTTAAGAGCAATTTGGGTAACATAGTATAATAGTCTTTTGTTACAGGACAAATAATAATATTATTTCCTCCCCCAAAATGTGGATATATGTATTTTCTAATGATATGTCACTGGTAATATGTCTGATATTTTTAACAAGAATCCACTGAAATTCTACAGACCCTTGATGTATTCAACTTTTACTCTACAGTTATCTGACTTACAAGGATATAAAATTTTGCTACATTATAAATTACTTGAGAACATTTATGGAGTCTTTACTATATTTCTGCCAGAATCTCTGTTAAACTCTTTACCTGTATTATCATATCTTATTCCATTAGACACATGAGGGGGGCATTACTATTTTCATCAGGTTACAAATGAGAAAATTGAGGTACAGAGAGTTTAAGTATGTGGCTCAAGATCACAAACTAGAAAATGGTGAAAATGGGTTTTGGACCCGAGAATATGACTCATGAGTTTGGAGGTAAATCACAAATGACCTCCAATTATGATATAAGCCATGCTGAAAAAAATGAGAGAGTAATGAAAGGTTAGGGGTAGAAGAAAGCTCAAACACAACTTAAGGAACCATTACAAAGGAAGAAACTGGGGCTAGGAAAATGAGGTGACTTGGGGAGAATTAAAATTCTTGTAAGAGAGCCTGATGATGTTTAGAATTAATCAAGGGAAAAAAAAAATTAATGGCCCTCACTGCCAGGGGCATCTGGGTGGCTCAGTTGGTCAGCCATCCCGGCCCTTAATTTCGGCTCAGGTCATAATCTCACAGTTCATGGGGATCGAGCCCTATATTGGACTCTATGCTGACAGCCCAGGGCCTGCTTGGGATTTTCTCTCTCTCTGCCCTCCCCACTTGCACACTTTCTCTCTCAAAATAAATAAATAAATAAATAAATAAATAAATAAATAAATAAAATTAAATATATATATATATATATATATTACAATGGCCCTTACTCCAAACAGCAAAATCACTCCTGGTAACACTTTCCAGAACATGACTTACAAAAATACTTATAGGTGAAATTCCTTTTATTATTCTAGTGGTCACATGTGTAAAAAGATGAGATTTTTATCGCTGTTATTATAAATCCATGGGAATCAATGCATGGAGTGGATGGGAAAAAATTAAGTTACCATGTAAGTTGTTAAAAGGAGAAATGTAGAGAAAAACCTCGACTATTGTTCACATTGATTTCTCCACAATATCAACAATTTATCTCAAGTTTAACTTGTTTTAATGAATACTATTTAGAAATTCCTTAGAATGCCAGGTTTTTGACTCACAATATTATAACATGTTGTCCACGTGCACATGGAAATTTAAAATGAAGGTTTTAATGTACAATGAAATAAATTTAGTTCACAGTATTTTGGTGAATACATATTCAGATTAATCTGCATAGTATCGAAATCCCAATATGTGATCCTGTGTGAGAGCAACAACTTTAAATTCCCCATCTGAGTAAACAGAAATTTGCATTTGTGATTAAAGGTTATAGGAATATTTAATATCAAGCTGCTTTCTCCTTCCACTCATCACTTCCTCCCATTTACCTATATCCAGGTAAGAACTAAAAGTCGACTCTATTTAGGGAAGTACATTTGCAATTAAAAAAAAATTCACACTCAGAAGTCAATATAAACACATTTAATCATTATTATTTTTACCTGAGCCTCTCCAGCCCAACTAGCCTATGTAAATAAAATGTTACAGGGTGACCATGGAAAATTTCAGTATTATAATCATCACAGCCTTATTGAAAACCAGCAGCCAAAGCTATAGTGATGTAGAAACAGATGCCAAAAGCAAGGAGTATCAAGCTTCTGGCAACAGGTATCCTCTCTTTACTCTGTCAGCTAATTAAATCTCCAAGTTAACCAAAGTCCATTTCATTAGGCTTTTCTTGCATGTACTTTTTAAATTTTTTTTTTTTTCAACGTTTATTTATTTTTGGGACAGAGAGAGACAGAGCATGAACGGGGGAGGGGCAGAGAGAGGGAGACACAGAATCGGAAACAGGCTCCAGGCTCTGAGCCATCAGCCCAGAGCCTGACGCGGGGCTCGAACTCACGGACCGCGAGATCGTGACCTGGCTGAAGTCGGACGCTTAACCGACTGCGCCACCCAGGCGCCCCCTTGCATGTACTTTTTAAAACCAGTCTGAAACTCTTATATATAATGCACAGTTTAACTCACTTCAAATTTATAGACGAGAAAGCCCCAGTACACTATCTCAAAGGAGGATGGACATTTGTCCTATAACATCTTGCTCTAGCCAAGATGAGGCCCCTCATGGGACCCCCTCCGCCAGCAAAAGAATACAAATTCTTAGAAAGTTTTTTTTTTTGACTTTGACCATTTCATCCACTATAATTACAACTCATTCTTTAGCCATGATTTTTCTTAATCCTTGTTGCAAGAAATAAATTACTTGAATTACAAATTCCAAAATTAATGGGAGGGAGAAACTGGAAAAGGTTAGTGTCCCCACAAAAATAGTGTGCCATCTTATTTAGGTAGTAACATATGACCTGTAAGTTATACTCTAGACATAAAAGAGAATGTGAAAAACTCCAGCAAATAAAAATAGAAAAAACTTACAGCAAATAAACTGAAAAAAAAGATTATGTTTCTTGGTTTTCTCATGGGGGCACTATTGGATTGAATGGTTTGACACAAACATTCAATTAATTTAGAATGTTTCTAAAACACAACACACTGGGTGGCTTCTGGAAGAAACGTAAAGGCCAAGTTAAAAAAAAAAAAAAAATCTGGGTGTGTGCTGAAATTCTCCAGAGTCTAATGCTTCCCTCCCATGAAGGAGAATAATCCATTCAAAAGCAAAGGAAAAAAAACAAAACAATACAAAATAAAACAAAACAAAAAACAAACAAACCATGTCAGTTAACTGATTTGAAAAAGCAGAAGAAAGACTCCTTCTCTCTGTATTTTAAAGTTGCTCTTTTTCCTTAAATTGACACATTGGACTATAATGAGGGGCACTGAGACTGTTTCAGCAACAAAGTCACAGTCTATAGTGATGTTTCTTCTTTTAAATGTGAGTCCTTCTTTTACAGTAAACATAAAAGTCTCATGCTCAAATTTAGGAAACTCTAACTACTGCTGTCACAGATTAAACTCAAAATCTCAGTAGTTTAATACAGACAAGTTTGTTTCCGGTGTTGTTTCAGAAATGCTAATGTTAAAGTCAATTGCATGCTGTTGGGGCTGGAGGGTCCCCATTTTGGTGGATCTCTTCAGGGAATCAGAATCATTTTTCTTGTGCACTCAGCCCTCTTCAACAGAGAAGCCTAAGGATGCCCTAGGGATTAGTTCCATTCAAGTCAGAGGGAAGAGGACAATTTCATGGAGGACCATGAAAGCGTGTTGTGGCCAGACCTGAAAGAGGCACACATGGTTTCCACCCATGTTTCCCTGGTCAGATCACTATCACATAGCATCCTCTAACTAGCTGAATGTCAAGGAAGAAAAGGAAATGGGCTGGTTAAATACTTATTAGTCTTTGCCTCATGTTCCAGGAAAATCCTGATAAATCCTCACAGAAGGTGCCACCCATAAGGTTCATGTCTTAGAGTTTGTATACTATGTATCCCTACCAGCTAAGATACATTCATTCACTCCACGTATATTTACTGAGTGATTCTGTGTGCCAGAAGCAATTTAAGTAAGTAGACTAGTGAATAAAACAAAACAAAACAAAACTCCTTTGTGCCTGGAGAGAAGATAATAAACAAAATAAACAGGTAAATTTTATAGTATGTTAGAAATGATCAGGACTGGGGGCGGGGGGGGGGTGCAGCAGAGAGATGAGAGGCAAAGAACACGAGTGCATGAGGAGAGTTACAATTTTAAGTATGGTGGCCACGATTTAAAAGGAAGTGATGATGCGTACCATCAGAAAATATAGTCAAGCATCCACTAGGTGGTTTGCATTTAAATTTTTCTCAATATAAGTTTATAAAATCCTGAATATGTTATCTGAAAATACAACCACTTTCCTTCTCTCCTGATCCAACCCAAGTGATAAACCACTGTCTTATAAAATAAGTAAGAAGTGCCTATCTTTTAAATTCTAACAAGTAAAAACCAAGGTAGATATGTTTTATTCAGAAAAAAAGAATACCCTGGACCCCCTGTACTCCAGTGGAGTCTTTTGATATGTGAAGGTACTCAAGCTAAGGGAAGTTAAATGTCTTGACCAATGCGGTTATATAAATGGCAGAGCCAGAATAAGAATCCATTTAAGCCAACTTGTCTTTGAGAAGTTATTTCAAGTATGTAGGAGGCTGCAAGTCCCAAATGACCTGTGGCCTTGAAAGACCTTTAAAATGACCAAGGACAGAGTCACCTTGCATAGAACTAATTCAACAAAAATTTGTCATTATGCCAAGCGAAGAGCTAAGATTAATTTATCAGGGTTCTCCTAACCTAAATCCTTGCTTTTCTCTCTAGCACCTGGCCATGTGCTTAGTTTCTTGTTTCACTTTGAGGGTTGGTTCTCTGCCCTAGAGATTTCAGACTAAATGTGTGCCCAGGGGATTCTCCTGACTCAGCATGCCACAGTATTCCTTTGCTGCCAGGCTTCACTCTGGTTGGTGCCATGGAACTAAAGTTCAAGAGTCATCATAAATAGGGAGAGTTAAGGCACCTGGGTGGCTCAGTCGGTTGAGTGTCTGACTTCAGCTCAGGTCATGATCTCGCAGTCCATGAGTTCGAGCCCCACGTCCAGGTCTGTGCTGACAGCTTAGAGCCTGGAGCCTGCTTCAAATTCTATGTCCCTTTCTCTCTCTGCTCCTTCCCTGCTCATGCTCTGTCTCTCAAAAGTAAATAAACATTAATTTTTTTTAAAAAAATAGGGAGAGTTAACCACTGACGATAAGCTACCTTGGCTTTATAACGAATTTATATTGAAGTGCTTTAAAAGAGATGATTTATTCCCTCTAAATACCCTCAAGGAGACACACAAAATCTCTAAGACAACAAACAGAACATATAGCTACTCCTCTTCCCATTTCTTCCTTGGAAACAGATGGAAGAATCTGGTCTCCACTTCCCAGCCCAGCCAGCTCCATGCAAGAAGAATGGAAGGAGCTAGGTTAGTTCCTGGATTCAATAGCATGGGAACTTTGCTGCTGTTAACTGTATGATTTTGAGAATAAGTTTGTTTATCTGGAAGTCTGCCTCTTTCCTGGTACCCCCAATTCTAGTCACTCAGTAGCTGCCAACATTTAATTGCTAGGCTCAAAATCCAGTCCAATGTCACAGTTCCTCAAAGACTTGTTCCTCCCGCTCAACAGCCCTCCCAGAAATAGGAATTCTCCTCTTGATACCTAGTATTTAATGATCTCTACCTTATCCCAGACCTGATGAACTCTGGTCATGTATGTCATCTTGTCAGACTGCCTACCAGTTGAAACCTTCTGTTAAGAGCTCTTGAAGACCTAAGTAATAAGCATTTACATGGTTACCTGTTGACATCATCTCCAGGAATCAAACTCTCCCTGCCTGGCTAGGTACCTTCCTATTACTTGACACTTAACATGTGAGCAGTCTGGTTTCTGTATCCCTGGACATGCAGAATGGCCCATTGCTCTGTTTCCTGAACAGCCACCTGCCAAAAGGGTAGCAGTTCCTAATCTTATAGAGACAGTGGCCACTAGCCCTGTGCAGCTACTGAAATTAAAGTTTAAATTAATTAAAGTTAACTAAAATTAAAAGTTCAATTTCTTATTTGAACTAGCCACATTTCAAGTTTTCAGTGAGTGCCACATGTTTTTAGGGGCTACCACACTGGACAGCACATAGAATATTTGCATCAGCACTGAAAGTTCTGTTGGATGACACGGATCTAGAGCTTGGAAATGAAATGTCAAAGGACAAGGATTTGGCCAAGAGGAGTCAGTCTTATTAATTTATGCAACTAAATGATGTGTACTAAATTATGCTGATCCTATCCCTAATGGAACTAATATTCTAATAGGTTTAAAGCATGAGCTGAAGGATATAGATAATTGCAGGCAGGAATCATTGTCTATTTCACTCACTGATAAATACAAGAACCTACAAGGCTGTGACTGGCACATTGTAGAAACATCTTGTAGAATTTATATCGACTGGATGAACAGACACACAATACTACAGTTAATTATAAGGAGATCATCATAGAGGAATAAGAATGATTTTCTGGGCTCCACTACAGGTCAGATTAAATAGCTCACTAAATGTTCCAATTCTTTTTCTGTGGTCACCAATTTGCTAGTCACTAATTCTACATCTTGGGCTTCTTCACACCAAGAAAAGGTAAATAGGGCTATTGCAGCTGCAAAATTAGAATAGCCACATTGTAGTTGAATAAACTGTCAGACATATTCAGACTCAGTCCTTTGTGAGTCTGGCTAATGTCTTCTGGAAGAATACCAAAAAAAAACAAAACAAAACAAAACAAAACAAAACAAAAACACACAGTCCTACACAAAACAAATTGAGACTCAGTGCTTAGGCCAAATTGGTCCCTGATGCAGCCACATCTGAGAAGTGAAACCCCAGGTTGCTCTGTTTAACATCTTTTAACAGTAGTGGCATTTGTTTCTTCCCAAGCCTGCAGTATAGGAGAGCTTTCTCTGGCCCTCGCAATCACCTAGAACTGTACATTCAAAACTGGCATGTTTGCTCCCATCTGCATCCCACCAGCACTTTCTCAGTTGGACTGATCCAGTCTGCAGAGAATACAGACTGGGAAGCATCAGGAAGAAGAGGGCAAGAACTTGTTAAAGATTAGGGTTAGGAGTGTCTGAAGTGAGAAGAAGAGGCTGACACCTGGGGAGAAGGAGAAAGAAAGGGATGGGGCGATTATGTTCAGGTATTCATCATTGAGTCTAGATCTGGATTTGGAGTATAAGATGGGAACTTCTATCATCTGAGTAATTCAGTCTGGAAGAATCTCATCTGAACTGTCATTCATAGGTATCTGACACTCCACGAGCTTATTTAGACTACGGCTCCCATTCCCCTTTCTACACTTTCCTATATAGAGATAAAAAGAAAATGCATGGAAGGGAAATGTAATTACTCATGTACCCACATTGGTCTACCAGTTAAAGTCATATTTGAAAGGGACATGTAGACTGAAAGGGAAGAAGGTTTATCTCATCAAACCTAATAGAGCACAGAAATCAATCTTCGAGTTTGGTGACATGACAGATGTTACAGCTGATCTCCCTCACCCTCTAAATGCATGGCTGGTCAGCTTTATGAACAACTGTTATCCTGGGATCTTTGAATGAAAAGCTCAGGTTCTTTTAGGAAGAATGAATGTTTGATACAGCTACTTTGGATTCTTAGAAATAATCAAAAGGCACTCACATATATAGAAATACTGGATGGGGAGACAACATACCTGGTTTCTAGTCTTAATCCTAGGACTAACTAGATTGATTATATACTTCCATTGGTCTCTTATATTGCTTTCTTGTATGAGATATTGGAGGTGAAGGAGGTGTTAGATGTGATAGAGAGGAAGAGAGAGAGAGAGAAAAGGAGAGGGAGAGGGAGAGAAGGGAAGAGAACACTGATTGCCAAAGTATTAGATAAATAGTGTGTTCTAATGAAGACTTCCCCTGAATCATTGCCCTATTTATGTCTGGCCAAAGAAACAAACTAAACATGCTACTCCAACATTTTTATTCAGGAGATCAATTTTTCATCCCCAATCAGGTTGACACCATCTCTGGAAAATGCTTATAGTAGGCACTTTGGTTTCCTTTGGTTACAAAAGGGTTTAGACTCGTTCAACAAATGAACACACAAAATGTCAAAATGATGTTGTAACAGAAGCATGCACAAGCCAAGCAGCATCAGATGTGCTTTTGAGCCTGTGGCCCTAATTCACCTCGATGTGAGTGGGAGGCCTGGCTAATCCAGGGCCCCATAAGGAATTCTGACAACATGCCTTTTGCTTTGTACTGTGCATGCTATAATTCCTAGGTGCATCTGAGATATTACTGAAGCCATACTTTCTCTTTCCAAAGCACTTCATAATCATTAATGATTTAAGCCTTACAACAATCCCTCCAAGGGAGGTCAGTAGCAAAACACCAGAAGCACAGATGAAGAAACAAGAGGAAGATGTAAAATGATGTGGTAGAAATTTCAAAGAGAAGAGGCAATATTAAAGCAAGAGCCCTCCTCTCATCATATAGATATATCAAAGTGGGTGGGTGATGGAAAGTATTTTCAAAATGAGGTCATGTCCATTCCCTCAATGCCAGTAAAGTTCACCCTCAAAACTCCCCTCCCTATCTCCATTGTTTTCTTTTCATCTCCTTAATTCTTTTAATGTCTGAAGTCACATTACCATTTAAATGCGTTAAAGTGATGTAGTCCTCTGCTATTTGTAATTCAGTTAGGTATCCTTGGCTTTCATCTAATAGAAATGAATAAAAGACCCTCCCTAACCAAGGGGAAAGACCAGGTATACTTAAACTGTATCATTGGCTTATCCCATCACATATAATTTTCATCATGATTTTAAGGTTTTCACAGATCCATTGATGTCCATCCATGGGTTCCTTTGGATTCAAATTCCTCCTATAGGAATGCTGACTGTTCCCTGGGGATTCCATTCCCATTGCCACCACCACCTTCCCCATTGCCTCCAAGCCAACATCTGATGGACCATAGTCACTGACACTAATTGGGGTTCTTAGAGCTCACAAAGTCTCAATTAAGAAATCCTGATCTGATTTCTGGAGGTCACTTGCCAGTGGTTATACCTGTGCAACTTGCTTTCATCCGCATGAAAAATATATTTCTAAAAGGCTGTAGGTACAACATCATTTAATAAATTATATGACATGTTTCTATTGATTTACATTATAATGTAATAGATTTTTTTACCTTTAGGTTAGAAGCATATCAAACAATCACTCTTAATGCCTTAAATTTAAATGTATCTACTTTTCCTCCTTCCCTTTGTTTTTTTCCCCTTTGGGAATTATCTAACAATCAATATTAGAGGAGTCTAAAATATAAAGACTTTTAGAGATCATGTTTTGTGTATTTAAGAACTATTTTTGGGGCGCCTGGGTGGCTCAGTCGGTTGAGCGTCCGACTTCGGCTCAGGTCATGATCTCACGGTCAGTGAGTTCGAGCCCCGCGTCGGGCTCTGTGCTGACAGCTCAGTGCCCAGAGCCTGTTTCAGATTCTGTGTCTCCCTCTCTCTCTGCCCCTCCCCTGTTCATGCTCTGTCTCTCTCTGTCTCAAAAATAAATAAATGTTAAAGAAAAGAACTATTTTTGTAAAGTGAATAAGCTCTCACTTCATGTTCTAGATTTTTTGCCAACATTTTTGTTAATGAATGTCAAAGCCATTATTAAACAGGAGTGTTCTTCAAAGATGGCTTCAAGGCAATGCTTTGCATGTAGACAGTGAAGCCCAGGTGTATAAAACTCTCAGGAGATTTGTTATATTCTTCCCCCTGTTGCACCTAAATATGTTTTCTCATGGAGTGGTCTTGGACTCATCCAAATCATACCATATTAAAGTCAATACTAGATATTATAATATAACCTTGGTAAAAGTTATTGGATTTTTAAAATTACTATTTAATATAACATGAATTAATGATGGTGTCTACATGGATAAGACTTTGTTTAAATATTTAGTGAGTAATATTAAAATCTTAAAAGTTACCAAAGAGCAAATCATATATTCAAAATATGCAAAATACTTGTCAATACTTTCCCAATTATTTTATGTCCCAAAGAAAATATAGATATGATGATGTGTTTGTGGGAGGTACTTTGCTCAATGAGTGGAGGGCATTGCCCCCTCATGCATCATTGTAAATGAAACAAGCAGCCCCCCCTAAAAACATGATTATATAGGTTATTAGCCATCTATAGAAGGAGCCCCAATGCTACAAGTCAATAATTCAATAATTTTTATCATCTCCAACTCTCTACTGAAAATAATTTTGGTATGTTTTCTTCAAGGTAGGAATATAACATGATTATAACTTCATGGAAAGGAAATCTAAAAAACTGCTTTTTGACAAAAGACCATGTAAACAGAAGGATAATAGTAAGCATGGAGGGACAAAAAGTATGTGGGAAGAAGGTAGGTAGTTAGAGAGCAAAATTTATAGTTTTTATTCAACACTGATCACTGGAGAAAGACACCAGACTGGAAGGATATGAAAAGCCAAACTCTAGAACAGTGTGTTGTATTGTGAGACGAGGATGGGTTAGTCTGGACTCCATTTTTGTTACCTCCTATTTACCAAGTAATCTTCTGCTGCTACTTCTGCTCTATCCCAGAGCTCTGAATCCAGGAAACCCAAGCAGAGCATTGTTGTAGACTCATCATAATTCAATATAACAATATGAGTCGAGTTCATCCAAAGGAGATAAAAAGAGATGAAAAGAAAAGTTGACCAAAAAAATGTGGGGGCCTATATTTAAAAAAGAGGGGTGGTAGGTGGTGCAGTTGGTTGGGCATCCAACTCTTGATCTTGGCTCAGGTCATCATCTCACAGTTCGTGAGTTGAAGCCCCACATTGGTCTCTGTGTTGATGGTGCAGAGTCTGCTTGGGATTCTGTCTCTCTTTCTCTCTGCCCTCTCCCTGCTTGTGCTTTCTCTCTGTCTCTCAAAATAAATAAATAAACTTTTTAAAAATTAAAAAAAAAAGAAAGAAAAACGTAAACCTATATCCTGGTTATTTTACCAAGATAATGGGAGCCAGTGAGGCTGTGTTAGCTTCCCTACATACCTCATTGTCCTCTGTAGCTACAAGACTAAAAAATGTTTGTCACTAACCCACTCACCACTGCATTATTAAAACTACACCACAATGGAGGAGAGATATGACAAAATGTATTCTTATTCGGGGAAGTGAAGGGGAATCATAAAATTAGGCCAAATAATAGCATGAAAAGTAGCTATACTTTCACCTTCATCATTGGCAGTAAAACTACAATGAATAATCTTAAATCAGAAAATGAAACTTTCCAATTAATTTTTCTGTGTTTCATAAACAGGAACTGGTTCAAATAATATTCAATAATAATCACGGTGTTAGAAGTGGGCTTGGAAACCTGAGTTTGACTTGTTCAGAAGTCATCTCAACAAAACAGATCTCTCTTGGGCTATGCAAATTCACTGATAAGTACAAGATAAGTTACTAGAGAAATATTTTTCCAGCCATGTTCAGGATCCCCAGTCATGCTGGGCTTCAAGTGCGAAAAACGATTTTGCAGCCAGTTCTTCCATCTGCCCTACAGTAGGCAAGCAGCCAGCCTCCAGGATGATCAACAGCCTCTGGGGCTTATGACTTACCAGCCAATGAGTAATATATTTTGCTGTTTGGTGCTTTGTTGATTGATTTCTTAGAGTGAAAATTGCCAAAACTGCAACCCACCTGCCAATTCTTTCATCTCTGCCAAATTATTTTAAAAACATAACCTGAACAACAGGATACACACAATCTAACACTTCATTTGTGATAGAGGAAACACTATTATCACCATATACTAAGTATTGTAATAACTGAAAATGTTTGTGAAAGTTATCTATCTATATATGTAATACTATACTATATATAGATATATAGATATACAGGTGTATAATATATATATATATTATGTGTATATGTATGTTTGTATGTATATTATATGTATATATACACATATATGCCCTTGCATTATTACACACTTAAAGTACTTATTTTTAGGGGCACCTGGGTGGCTCAGTCAGTTAAGCATCCGACTTCGGCTCAGGTCATGATCTCATGGTCTGTGAGTTCGAGCCCCGTGTCGGCCTCTGTGCTGACAGCTCAGAGCCTGGAGCCTGCTTCAGATTCTGTGTCTCCCTCTCTCTTTGCCCCTCCCCTGCTCATGCTCTGTCTCTCTTTCTCTCTCTCTCTCTCTCTCTCTGTCAAAAATAAATAAACATTAAAAACTTTTAAAAAATACTTATTTTTAAGTTTCACAGTGAATATTCTTTACTACAATCCTTCCTACTAATGACATATTTGCTACTGACAAGCTATAATAGATCAAATGGGCTTATTTGAAGGAGCCAGTAATGCGTGTTGTTGATATTAACAAGCTTCAGTGACTGCTAGATGAAATGTTCCAAATATATCATTCCAGACAGTATCATTTAAATTGTGAGCATTGTTCTTTTAAACTGAAAATTTAGAATCCTACTTTAAAATGAATCATATGAGGTGTTTACAATCAGAGTTTGAAAAAAGGGAGGTGGGCATACTTGTATAAAGCACCATGTGGAAGAGTGATTAAGAAATGAAATTAGGGAAGCTGACCCTTTTGGCTCATAATTCGGGCTCCATTGTGTACTAACAGATTTCAGGCAAATAACTTATAGTCTCCATGTCTTAATTTCCTCACCTGCAAAAGAGGAATAATAAAACTACTTCAGGGAGTTATTCTGTGAATTAAATGAAGTAACAGAGAGAAAGTATCTGAACACATTAAGTCTTTGATAAATGTCAGTTATTGTTATCAGCACCTTGAGCTTAGGTTGCTAGTTCTCACAAGCTCCTGTAGGCCTGATTGCTGACCAGCAGCTAGGAAACCCTCCCCACCCCCCACCCCCTCCTCCCAGCCTTTTACGGAAGACTGCTGGTGATTCAGACAAGGCAGGAGAGCACATTGAGGTGAAGGCTTCAGGGATGGAGCTAGCAGCAGACCTCAAAAGATTTGGCTGCATCCTCTGGGAATGAAACTCACTGGCATATGAAGGTAAGACATGTTGAAAAGCTGGATGGAGAAATTTGAATGAATTAATATAAGATAAGGTATTTTCTTTAATGTTTATTTATTTTTGACAAAGAGAGACAGACCATGAGCAGGGGAGGGGCAGTGAGAGAAGGAGACACAGAATCCAAAGCGGGCTCCAGGCTCTAAGCTGTCAGCACAAAGCCCGACACGGGGCTCGAACTCATAGACAGTGAGGTCATGACCTGAGCCGAAGTTGGACGCTTAACCGACTGAGCCACCCAGGCACTGCTATAAGGTATTTTAAAGCAATGTCTTTCAAGTCATAATGGGTAGAATAAAAATTAGACTGCAATATTATGGCTTAATTGAGTTTTGTGACTATATGTAGAGAGGAAAAGAAAGGAGAGAGTCAGATAGGAAGGAGAGAGTCAGATAAGTGCTGGTGGGATAAATATCTAATCTGACAGAGAGAGGGTTCTTAGTATATTTTGGAAAGTACTTCAAATCCACTGAAAAGTCTTCAGTATTATTTAATGCCTTTATGACCTCCTAAGTTCAAAACTGTACAACATTGATAGGGATGGTTGAGGGAATAAAGTTGTGGGTCAGAAATGTTACTCATGTTTCAGAAAGATGAAACAAATGAGGAAACTAAATTGTAGACAAGGCGGAGAAAACTGGAGCTGTGTTTAATCGTGTTCTCATAGCTCTGTCTGGTTCCTGAAGCTCTCTCAAGGTGGTTACTGACTTGGCAAAGAGCAAGCCCACACACTCACATACACACTCTACAGACCAAATGCTGGGAGCTATCAAACTCAAAAAACCTGTTGAAAATCAACTTTTTAAAGGCAGCACTGCTAAGGTTAAAAGGAGAAATTGAATGTGCAAGAGAGAGAGTGTGTGTGTGTCAAGCTGGAAGCGAGGTAGTACTCTGATAACAGACCCTGCAGGGCTGTGCAGAGCCAGAGCTTAACCAGATCCAACTAGAAGACACAGAGGTAATGGTTTAGTTTGGAAGAGTCAAGACTTCTCAAATGTCACTGAATTATAACCAGAACTTCTAGGAAGAAAAATATATAAACACATTGAAGGAGCGGAGGGCAGCCTGGAGAAAGCCCCATTAAAAAAAAAATCTCTCTTGCCCGCATGTGTGGGTGATGCAACAGGTAAGAGGGAGAGCAGGATATGGGTCACAGAGATAACGCAAAACCACCTAATCTCTGTAAAATGCCTTAAAAGAGAAACATATTTATAGCAGATAAAAGATAAACCTTACATCTGCTTTGCTGTTGTTGTTATTAAAAATTCAGAGATAGTCCTCGTTTGTAATTTCCTCTTAGGACACCAAAATTGTCTTCTTAGTCTAAAATCTTTGCACTATCAGATTCTAATCATATGGGGAAAAAAAGTTTATTAAGCATCCATGAAACTGTGCTTCCTGCAGAGGCACAGAACTTGGTGTGAGGGGAATGGCTTACAAGAGACGAGGTCTTGCCCTCAAACTCCTTGCAATCTAGGAGGTTAGATTCAAACATTGAAATCAAACAGGGTGCATTTTGTTTTACAAAAGGAGATGTTCAACAAGCATTCAATAAATGAAAGAAAAGGGAACTGGATCTTGGGTCTTTGGTTGGTCTGGGCTTATCTAAGGAGAGTTGAAGAGTAGGTGATATTACAGGGGGATTGGTGAAAGATTCGGGGTTCAGATAGGCTTCCTAAGTGAGGAGAACACAGCAAGCAAAGATATGGAGATGGAAAGTGCAAGACCAAAGTTCTAGGAAGGAACAATTCTATGAAATGGAAATAGACCAGGTGGGCTCAAAGAATGGTGAGCAGAAGGGAACAGCATCCAAGATCTGATCTGCTATATCTACAAGTATCCTGGGTGTTTGGGCTAGGCATTTACAAATACTTGCACTGGTGACTGAATCAAGAGCCTCATTTTAACAACCTAAATGTTGTTTTCATGTACTTATCGCTACATAAGGAAAATTTGAAATAAGGGAATGCATTCATATTCCTTAAGAAAATTATGATGCAGCATATCTGGAATAAATCATTACCACAGCCAGAAATTCCCTTATAGAAAATTTTCTGGTATGCTGTCTTTGAATTACTACATTTATTATTTATACACCTTAGTGGGAGCACATTTTTAGTACACAAATTTAACACAGAATTAAAACCATACCACAAAAATGTGTCCCTTCCATGAGGAGCAGGAATAAAAAGAAAAGTCACATTAGCAAAATAGTCTACCAGTATCTTCCCAGACAGAAAGATAAAGAAGACTATCCTATGACGGAGGTACAAATCTGTTGGTATACAATGCATGGTAAGAAAAATAACTTGGAATATCCAGTAATAGCATGCCTACAAAATGTTGTCCTTTGAATTGAAACATAACAAGAAAGGCATTTGAAGGACTCTATCTCTCCATGGAAGGAAGAGGGAGGAATACAGAGTTCTACCTAAATTTGTGAAGAGCCAGTCACTGCACAAAATCCCGAACAACAGCTCCACAATGGACTGTGGTTGTTTAGTCATTGCCATGGCCCGGAGTTATTGCCTAATCTGTGATTGGAGGAAAAGACCAGAATCCCCAGTTGTATATAGTGTGCTATCACAAGATAGCTCTGTGATCTGCTACAATTTGGATTTTCCTCACCATGATAGTTGTGGTCTCTGCGACCACTGAGGTCCTTCCCAGGCTTAAAAATCTCTTACAAAGGTAGCCTCCTGTGACACTGGTCATATAAGGTAGAGACAAGAAGAACACAAAGACACAATGGAGTCTGGAGTCACTCTAACTTCACGTTACGGGAAACAGTAAATTTCCTTATTGTTTAAGTCAGTTTGTTTTAAGTTTTTCTCTTATTTTCAGTCAAAAGTTGAAAATATTTCTAATCAAGGTTTAAACGTTAAGAAAATGGCATTTTCTAAGTTTTATCTACCAGTTATACAGGTTTAATAAATTGGATATTAAATGCAGCACAATATTGTATATATAAATATAGATATAGATATATAAGGCTTTTCAGGGTACCCAGCTCCCCATGAGCACTCAGTGATTGCTGTTATTAACTTTTGATAACTAACATTTGAATGGCACTTTACAGCTTAGAATGCATTCATGTTTTCCCCATTTGATTTTCTCATCATTCCTGGGAGGAGGCACTCTTAACCCAGTCAAAAAACTGATCTAAGTAGGAAAATTGATCCGAGAGGATTAATGACTTTCCTGAGTCCAAAAGCTAATTAGAGGTACAGTCAGAACTACGTCTCTGGTTCCAAATATCTTGCTGCTTCCACTACCCCACAAATCTTCTATTTTGCCCTAATACAAAGAAAGGATCAGAAACAAAAGTCTATTTTGGTGAGTCAAAATGGTCTCCTTATTGACCAATGGAACTTTACAAGATAGAAGAGGAAAAAAAAATAGTATAGAGTTATACAGAAATCTCTACTGGATATTCAATCAAGAGCTGAAGCAATCATGTTTTCAAAGGCAAGAAGTTCAGAGTTAGCTAATGAGGGAACTGGGGACAAAGAACTCGTATACCTATTTTGAGAAGAACTTTTCAGAA
The DNA here is from genome assembly GCF_022079265.1 of Lynx rufus. Taxonomy (NCBI): domain Eukaryota; kingdom Metazoa; phylum Chordata; class Mammalia; order Carnivora; family Felidae; genus Lynx; species Lynx rufus. Next base: position 40,901,404 of record NW_025814896.1, on the reverse strand, counting down.
ATTTGCAGCAGAGAGAATGATACCTTAACTGAAAACTCACAACAGCTTTGTAGCAATGGGACGTTTCATTTGTCTTCGACTGTGAATACCTTTTAACATTGCTCTAATTGGAAACATATATTCCTTATGAAACCCTCTTGAAGCTGTGATTTATGTGGTCCAGTCTCAAAAACAGTCTTTTTTAAGGCAAAGCAATGAGTCCAGCAATCAAAAACATTTTTTTAAATCACTGAGATACTTTGCTTATTTTTTTCTGAATACCATGAAGAAAATATACTGTGTATAGCAATGGTGGGTAATGCATGCTGAACACTGTTCTGTGATCCTTATATAAATTAACTACTTGAATCCTTATAATATCACTTATAAAATCTCTTTCAGTAATGTCTGCTACTTTATCTCTATTTTACAGATAGAGAAACGAGTCCTAGAGAAGCCAAATTAAGTGGGCCAAAGTCATGTATCATGTAAGTGGCAGAGCTGGAATTCAAATCCAGAGCCAACTTCAGACTCTACGGGGACATAGCCATTCCCCACACAGAACAACTCCTCTTCCAGCATTGATCAATATCCTACAAAATTTCTCTCTTAACTTGAATCTGATCTCCCCCCTCCTCTCAACTTGCATCCTAAAAGTCTAACCTGACCCAAACACTAATCTGTCAAAAAAATATTCCCCTTTGGAAGAGAAGGTGGAGAGAGGAAACAGAGAGGAAGACTAAATTTCTTCAGTTGGAAAGGAGGGCAGAAAAGAGGCAAGGGACTCTCTAAAGGCCAATGCCTTTCAAACTTGAATTGCCTTGGAATCACCTAGAAGGTTTATTAAAACACAGATTGCTGGGCCCCACCCCTGGAGTTCATTATTCAGTTTGTCTGGAGTTGAACCTGAATTTTTGCATTTCTAAGAAGTTTCAGTTTCATGCTGGTCTGAGAACCATCTTTAGGAACCACTGCGCTAGGTGAACAGCTTTCTGCTCCCGGCTGAAAGAAGAACACTACTTTAGGAGTTCTTCCAACTATCCAAAATTTCCTCCATATTACATAAGCCTGAACAGCATCTACTCATGGGGTTTAGCTTCCTTTAATCAGGCCTTGCTGGTTTTAGCTTAAGAGAAATGGGACCCAGAGGAAGAAGCCAAACTTTGCATTCTCCATGTTTGCTAAAGCCAGCCTTCTGAGTTTCCATTGCGTTTTTGGAGGCCTGCCTCTTCCTGTCAGTAAGTTCCCGTGCCTTCCTGCCTTCCTACTTCATGACTAGTAGCCTCAATTCCTATGCAAAGGAGGCTACAGTCTTAGCTTATGTCACCAACAGAAAAGGACACTCACTATCACACAAAGGTCATGAGGGATGGCTTCTTTACACAAACTGAAAGAAGAAAAAAACATACCAAAGTGCTATAAGGGACAGCTGACAAGCTGACAGCAGAAGAAGACAAAATAAATCATCATCCTCATCACCATTAAGTCAGATATCCACTCATGAAAGGTATCAATGTGGGAACACACTCATGCCTTGTAAAACATAAATATCTATGTTTGTATTAAGAAATCCACATTTAATGCTCATTTTCACCTAAATTAATTGTAATTTAATCCCATGAGCTTACTGCATATATTTTTTTAATGCTGGCCTGTGAAGACCAAAATCAAATTTCTGTTTTGTACCCTACATCAAATTTTATTTGTACTAAATTTTTAGAGCACAGTCTTCCTTCCCCTGGCCACATGGAATTATAGCTCTAGAGTAAATAAAAGCTTTAGATTGATTAAGCTGAAGGAACATAGCATTATTTTATTATATGCACTTCCCAGCTGATTTAAATGGATTTATTCAACTACGTTAAATAATGTATTACTTCAGCAGCAAATGCAATTTGGCTTATTTTGTATACAAAAGAAAATTTTAAATACTTTCCAAACCCAGAGAAAAGTGGGACTCCTGTATCAACAGGACTGAAGAGAGCCAACCCAATCAGCTCAATCTTTCCAATTTCTTTTTTTTTATTAAAAACCTTTTTTTTTTACATTTTTTATTTTTATTTTTTAGAGAGAGAGAGACAGAGGATGAGTGGGGAAAGGGCAGAGAGAGAGGGAGACAGAATCTGATGAAGATTCCAGGCTCCTAACTGTCAGCACAGAGCCCAATTCAGGGCTCAAACTCATGAACTGCGAGATCATGACCTGAGCTGAAGTTGGGCACTCAACCGACTGAGCCCACCCACGCACCCCAATCTTTTCCAATTTCTACAATCACAATCCATTTTTTCACATTTTGAACTCATCTTGCTTAAGATTCTTGCTTTCATCTATTAAATATGGCCACAAACTTTTTATATTATAGAGAAATAAGATACCTCTGGGAATTGGAAAGATGCCAATTCAGATCCAGAAATAACATTTGTTTTTATTTACTTATTTTTCTTTTTTTTAAGCTTTAATTACAATTCCAAATTGACATACGGCATAATATTAGTTTCAAGTGTACAAAATAGTGATTCAACAACTCCATACAACACCCAGTGCTCATCACAACTAGTGTAATTCCTTAACGCCATCACCTATTTCATCCACCTGCCTCCACCTCCCCTCTGGTAACCATCAGTTTGTTCTCTGCAGTTAAAAGTCTGTTTCTTGATTTGCAGAAATAACATTTATTTTTAAATTACTACTGTTGGAATAACATACTTTAAAAAATCATGTAGAGAATCAGGAACACGAGGAAAATTTGCTTTGTTTTCCTTGTTTTTGAAACAAGGAATGCAAATGAAAATGCATGTATGCATGGGTGTGTATATGCATGCACATATGGACGAAGATATGTATTGGCAAACTGATGCTCTCAGTAAGCTTGGGAAACAGTATTCAGACAACAAGTTCCTAAAAATGACATGAGAAAAGAAGTCTTGAAAGAAAGACCATCTTTGGTAATATGGTCCCATATCTGATACTATTTTGAGCAATGGGACAAATAGGTTTTACATGGCTTAGAACTAATGTTTTGAGGTTTGAGTTTGAATGATCTGAAGCTATTTTCTGTTACTTTTTCTAATTTTCTAAGACAAAATCCCCAAGGTACCTCTTCAAAATTAACCTTTTCCCTTAAAATCATAAATTTTCACACAGAGAGTATTTTCCAAAACAAAAGAAAACTGATGTACATTATAAATGCATGAGTACTATACTCTAATATATAAAAGAATCACATCAACTTTAGTCAGCATGTAGTTCATTAATAATTCAACCATGTGGACTTCATCATGATCAAGATAACAGATTTAAAAATTAAAGATAAAATCTATAATGGACAAATATTACTTTGTGTAAAAAGAACTCTCTATATTAGAAATCCATTTAATTTTTTAACAAGTAGATTTTGTCAGTTATTCATACAAGCTTCTATAAAATAACTAAAATACATTTGGATAGTTGTGGAAGAGTAAGGTCAAAACCCTGTCCTAGACTTATAAGCACATCCCCATGTGTTATTGCATCTGGGTTAGATAATTAAATAATAATAACAACTTTGCCTCATTTTTCATATTAAGGAGACATCATGATTCTCTGCTCCTATAAAGCATCAAAGATGAAATATTCTGCTCCTATTTTCAAAGAAAAGAAAAATGGCAGCAGTGCATGGAGAGGCTCTTATGTAAGCCACAGGTAAAGATAACCAGGGGCAGAAGACAGATGGCCAACCTATGAAATTATTTCAGGACAGGAGGAAGCTTGCTGAGAGGAGTAATTTCATTTTTTGGCTCTAAACTTGGGGTGCTTTCCGAGCTTATAAAACCTGATGGCTCAACAAATCCCAGAGGATGATTTAACAGCTCTGTTTGAACTTTGTCACTTTAATCCATTAGTCAGATGTGGAAAGGAAGTTTTCCAATCCACCCTGCAATACTGACTTTCCCACTCCTATCAAGATAGCAGGTTCCTGAGTTAGCCCACTTCCTTGGCATTTTTTTTTTTTTCTGTGATCATCAAACATCAGTTTCGGTTTACTGGAGACATAACTTGAAATACAAAATAGTCCTACTTTTTTCATTGACATAGAAATGAACTGCTTAGCTTCTGTGCAGACCTCCTTTACATGCCCAGTACCTAATCTACACGTTGATTAAGCAACATTTTTCTCAACGTGTGGGTGAAGTCATTCTGTATTTTCCTTCAGCTCCCATGGAAAAGCCCTTTGCAACCAGGACTGCTAGAGTATAACAAGCTCAGCCACTTCTGAATACTTGACATAGGACAGTGCTTGAAACTGAAGCATGCCTGAGAATCACTTGGAAGACTTGTTAAAACACAGATTTCCGGGAGTGGAGTCCGAGAATCTGCATGTCTAAGAAGCGTCTAGGCCCACTTTGAGAACCACTGACATAAAGGCTAGACTTTCAGACAGAGGGAAAAGATGTGTATTTCTTATGTCCCTGTGAACTCACAGAAAGGTTTTCTTTTAAAATATCACATATTGGGGCACCTGCGAGGCTCAGTTGGTTGAGCGTCTGACTTTGGTCAGGTCATGATCTTGGGGTTTGTGGGTTCAAGCCCCATGTTAGGCTCTGTGCTGACAGTTCAGAGCCTGGAGCCTGCTGCAGATTCTGTGTCTCCCTCTCTCTCTGCCCCTCACCTGCTCGTGCTCTCTCTCTCTGTCTCAAAAATAAATAAACATCAAAAAAAAAAATTAAAATATCACATATTAATTTCCATGATAACCTTTTCAAATTATATACGCATTTCTTTTAGACTGAACTAGTTGGGAAATTATTGTAACTGACTGCCAAATAAGCAATATATATATGCAGATAGGGAACCCCAGACTTCAAACAGCATGCTAAATCACCTACAGACCATTCATCTCCAACTCATACAAGCCCACAGGGCCCCTGAACTTGATAGTGAGACCTTTTCTAATCTTTTCCATTAATGGTATCTTCTAGAAGGAACATAACAAAATAATTTGGAAGTGAGAGTAGGTAAAGGTAGGGTAGATATGAAAAAGCATAAAGAAAAATATTTTACATAATCACATAGACCCCATGAAGATCTGTTGCATTTCCTTTCAGACTTCTATATTTTTGTGTCCTAATACTCATTTACATTATTTCATAAGAATTTTCCCATAATTAAAATTGTTTTAATGGCACATAATTCTTTAACTTATAAATATGCTATAGTAATTTTTAATCATTTCTCTAGTGTTATGTATGTACACTTGCATTGTTCCTGATTTGTTATTATTATACAATATATACATACTATTATACTTTGATAAATATCTTTGGGCATATTTTTTTCCGGCATTTGGACATTTCCTTTAAAGAAGTGGTTTTTTTGTTTGTTTGTTTGTTTCTTTGTTTTTGTTTTTGTTTTTGTTTCTGTGGTAGGCCTCACAGCCAGCATGGAGCCCAACACAGGGCTTAAATTCACAATTCTGAGATCAAGACCTGAGCTGAGATCAAGAGTTGGACACTTAACTCACTGACCCACCTAGGCACCCCAAAAAAATTCTAAAATTCTAATGGTTATATCAAAAATAAGAACATCTTTAGGGTTTTTGTTACATATAGTAAAACTGTGCCATAACATACCAAGTGACATCCTATGAATTAAATTACATATGGTGTGGGTGTCAAAGTTAAAGAAATGACCAGGGCCAGTCAGCCCAGAGAGCCAGCAGGGAATCTCAGGTATGATACAATCCATCCCTGTCCATGCTGTGGTTTGACACCACCAGGTGATACTTGTTTGCTCTGATTTAAATTTCTATTGGAATGATTCTAGCTCCTGTGCCTAAATGGGAATTCCAGAATAGTAGGAATGATGCCAAAAACCTTCCACTTCTTCAGTCTAATTTAGGATACTACTATAGATTATGGCTGCTGTTTCCCCAACCAACCTGACCCTACATCTACATCCCCTTAACCCCTCTCCAGAAGATAAGTATTATCCCCACCCTCTACTGCCTGGATCACTGCAATAACCCCTAACTAGCACCACCCCTGTATCCTTCTATCTATTCTCAACTGCCAGAAGGATCCTTTTGAAAACATAAATCATAGTGTTTATCTCTCCTGCTCAAAATCCTGAAACTGCTTTGTTTCACTTAGAGTAAAAGTCAAGGTCAGTTCATGGCCCTTCATGATTGGATTCTGTGTTACCTTTCTAACTTCATCCTTTATTCTCTTTTTTCTGGCTCATTGTGTCCAACCACACGGGCCTCCAGCTAGTCTCATACACATCTCTATAGTTACTGTTCTACTTCATGCAATGCTCTTCCCCAAGGCATCTACTTGACAAATCCCTTGCTTCTTTTAAGAGTTTATCTAGGGACACCTGGGTGACTCTCTTAGTTAAGCATGTGACTCTTGATTTTGGCTCACATCATGATCTCACGGTTCATGAGATAGAACCCTATATTGGGCTCTGCACTGACAGTGCAGAGCCTGCTTGGGATTCTCTCTCCCTCTCTCTCTGCCCCTTCCCCTCTTTTTCTTTTAAAAAAAAAAGAGCTTATCTAAATATTACCTTCTTAATAAGGCCTACTGTAACTACCCTGTTAAATACTGACTTTTCCATCCTGGCCCCTGACCCCAACTGTTTGGCCCTTCTGATCCTTTTTATCTTCATTTTAAAAAAATCCATTATTCTTATCACTTTTTAGCATATCATATAATTTAGTTATTTATCATGTTCACTATTTATTATCTATAAGCTCCACAAAGACAGTGATATGTCCCAAGCACCTAGGATAGTCCCTGACACATAGGAGGGACACAACAAATATTATTTTAAAGGACTTTAGCCTAGGGGCACCTTCTCTGTCTCTCTCTCTCAAAAATTAATAAACATTAAAGGACTTTAATCTATACCAAGTTGAGAGGAGGTGCTGGGTAGAAAACAATATAATCATCCACCAGATTATAGTCTAATTCATGTTTTTATCACATTATTTTGGATTTGCCCTATTTCCAACTTTTTCTCCAAAAAAGTTAAACCTATTTATCTTAGCCAGAAGTGTATAATAGTTCTCACCTTTCATGTGCCCCTGGATGCCTTCTGGTCTTCATTCTTGGCAACCTGTGGCTATTCCTGCACATGCTTTGTCTTGAAGATGGGGGAAGAGGAGAAGAACTTCTCCCTTATCCTCCTGATGCAGTTTTCTCTTCTTGTCTTTTTAGAGCCCTATCTTGTTCCTCTCCCAATGTGAGTGAAATTTTAAGTCCTCTAGCCCAAAAGTTTCCTTCCAAGATAGATAGGTGAAAGATCACATATTATTTACATTTAAATCTCATATTATTTACTTTTAAAAATGCATACAGGGAACGCACATTAAAAAAAAATTCTTTTTAGTGTTTATTTATTCCTGAGAGTGAGAGACAGAGCATGAGTAGGGGAGGGGCAGAGAAAGAGGGAGACACAGAACCTGAAGCAGGCTCCAGGCTCTGAGCTGTCAGCACAGAGCCCAACATGGGGTTCCAACTCACAGACTGTGAGATCCTGATCTGAGCCAAAGTCATTCGCTTAACTGACTGAGTCACCCTGGTGCCCCAGGAATGCACATTTTTTTAAGTTTATTTATTTATTTTGAGAAAGACAGAGATACACCAGTGGGAGAGGGGCAGAGAGAGAGGGAGGCAAAGCATCTTTGTCAACATAGAGCCTGATGTGGGGCTCAAACTCACAAAACTGTGTTATCATGACTTGAGCTGAACCAAGAGGTGGCTACTTAATGGATTGAGCCATCCAGGCGCCCCCAGGGAATGCACATTTAAGAACATATGGGGAGAGAAAAAGAAGGGAAAGTATAATAAGTTGATAAGAATTAAAAATTTGAGGTCTTTATATTTCATAAATTAAAATGGTCTAAAATAGATAAAATGTACTTTATATCAACTTATCCAATAAGGTATAAAAAATCATGATAAAATATATCTATGAATGTCTGGGGCTGTGTATAGAGCAGAGATGTTTGAACTTATTAAAAAATTCTAATTTTAAGGGAAACAACATTGCTATATGAGACCAGCAAAGACAAATGCTGTTTTCAAGATAAGTATCTGTAAAAAAATTTTAAAGTAACCAAACTTATCATGATTTTTTTTCCAAAATAACTTTCTCATTTTGTTCTGAAAACAAATCTAAATATATTTTTAGCGTCTCTAGAAAATAAGAAAAATTGTCCTGATGGCTTATCTCATTCATCACTTTTACAATTAAGAAAAGGTAGTTTCTTCCTCTTTCATACTCATTCTCTAGAGGCAAATAAAAAGAGGCCAAGATGAAGCAACAAATCAAGCAGCTTGGATCTGAATGTGATGGATATAAAAACATGACAGGGTACATTAAGAACCTAAATACAATTACTAAGAAGGAATTGGGGAAGATATTAACTCCCTGAGAAAAAGCCTACTAAAATCCAAGTCATTAAGTAGCTCTTGTATGATTGGGACAAACCCTGAAACTCTCTTCCAAAACATCCAAAACTTGGGGAAGGCCACCATATGTCACATTAATGGAACCCTTGCTCCCTTGTTGCCTGCATGAACTCTGATTAACGGAAGACATGCTATGAATGATACAAGTGATTACACTACATAAGTTAGGACACAGACAAGCCAGGGCTTGATTAGATTCTGGGAGAAAAACACTTCCTCTCTCCTGGGGCATAGCTGTCCACAGTACAGCAGCCATTTGTTAAATAGTGGCATATTTCCTCATGGAGGTTACCAAGCATCAGTTTAGAATTTAACACCTGCCTTCCAAGAGCTGCTTTAAAATCTACCCCCTACATCACTTCAAATAAAAATGATAATGTCAGCATAAATGAGAAGGCAAATTTTAAAATATCAAGGAATGATTTAACAGGATGGAGAGACCCAAATGTGACAAGCCACGGACTAACACAAATGTGTTTCCAGCCTTAGCCATAAGATGATTTTGCAATTTCCACTTTGTAAATAATCTTTACTGAGAACCTGTTCTCTTACACTTCAAAATATCATTGACTTTGGTCAAGTGCTCAGATTTACAAGGTACACATATGGAACAGGGCAAAAGAAGGGAGATGATACATTCCTAGCCATCCAGAACTACTGACAACAAGGACCAGTGGGGTGAAAGATCTTATATTATCTCATCCTCACACCTTTAGACTTTTTCTATTGTCAGGTTTTTAGGTTGCAGTTAACATCCATGTCTGTCTACCCTATCTGCTACCACCACAAAAAGACCAACATTTTTATCAACAAGTACCAAAAAATAATAATTTGTTTTCCCATGGAAGAAAGTCTTGTGAATGCCTTTTAATATATAGGCAGCTGAATACTCTTTGTAAGTGAAGTAAGGCTCTGCAACTGGGAAATATCTGATCCTTATTTTGAAGAGTGTAATAAAAAGACTTACCTATATTGCCTTTCACTTTGACATGCCTGGGGTTTAGCTAATAAATTCTCTAATTGTGGTTGAACACCAACACCACCTCTTCCACCCGTGTTGTGGTTAATGACGTTGACAGTAAGATTTATTCAAAAGTTCCAAGGACAAAAATGATCTTTTCAAAAGGCACCAGTCTTTCTGTTGGTGTTTTCTATGTCCTGGTTAATGTCAGATAATGTTATGGCACAAGAGACCAGTGGGTGAAGAGGATGTTATTTCAATTTCAACTATTTGATATCCAGACTATCAATTAAACAAGAGAATCTGAGGGCTTAGAAAGTAAGTGCAGGGTCTGTGTCATCAAAATGTTTATATTGTTTTTGGCAAATCAAGATATACATATGGAAAGCTCACATGAGACAGAGATTACCTTACCATTATATGTAGCAACAAGAGAATATTAGAGGTTCACAGCAAGATTACTGAATTGCAGTATTATGAACAGTTCTCAAAGAAGAGATGGAATTTAAAGCTTGTTCTTGAGTATGGGAAGATTTTGTATAAAATTAAATACTGAACATCAAGAGGAAGAATTCAGGTTATACCTAAATTCTTGGTTATATGTACTCGGTATATTGTATATTGAAAATTGTACTTCCCTAAAGGAATAAAAGCTTGAAATCTTTTCTTTTTTTGATTTTTTAAATGTTTTCATTTTTCAGAGAGAGAGAGAGAGAGACAGAGCATGAGTGGGGGAGGGGCAGAGACAGAGGGAGACACAGAACTTGAAGGAGGCTCCAGGCTCTGCATGTTGTCAGAACAGAGCCTGACATAGGACTCTAACCCATGAACTGTGAGATCTGAGCTGAAGTCAGATGCTTAACTGACTGAGCCACCCAGGTGCCACTAAAGCTTGAAATCTTTCCAAACAAAAAATAAAAACAAAGCCAAAAAGACTATTTTTAAAGAAATGTTTCAGAATTATAGTTCATTGATTAACATTATTTTAATTTAAACAAACCAAAATAGAGATTTGACATTACCATGGTGGCAATACAGAAGCTCCTGAGTCCCTTTTCCCATGGATGCACCAAGTATCCAGCTATACAAGGATCATTTCCTTCTGAGAGAAAACTTGAAGCAAGTTGACTCCAACACATCAGACAGCTGAGAAAAATACTCATATTGATGTGAGTAGGGAAGACTGAGAGGTACTCTCACTACCCCTGCACAGCAACTTAGAATCAGGAGAAGATCACCAACTCCCATTTTCTCCCCAACGAGTGAAGGGTTTGGACCACACATCTAGAACCCCAACTTCGAAGGCTGTCATCCAAAAGATAGACCCCAAATTGCCTATCTCTGAAAGCCAACAGGGTGTGCATTCACAAGTTCCACAGGACTATAGCAAATCAAAGAAGAAATAGTTAAACTGGCACATGAGCAATCCCATGGCTATTCCTCCACATTCATACTGTAAGAAAAGAAAATGACAGACCAGTATCTCTGATAAACATAAATGCAAAAATTCTCAACAAAATACCAGCAAGCTGAATTCAATGGTGTATTAAAAGGATCATACATCATGATCAAATGGGACTTATCCCTGGGATGCAAGATAGGTCAATATATACAAAGCAATAAATGTGATATACCACATCAACAAAACAAATATAAAAATCATATGATCATCTCAATAGATGTAGGAAAAAAACTGACAAAATTCAATATCCTTTCATGATAAAAATGCTCAAAAATTAGGTATAGATGGAATGTATTACAATTTAATAAAGGCCATAAATGACAAATCTACATGTCATATCCAATTGTGAAAAGCTGAAAGCTTTTCCTGTAAAATCAAGAACAAGTAAAAAATTCCCAATGTTGCTACTTTTATTCAACATTATACTGGAAGTCCTACCCAGAGCAATAGGGCAAGAAAAAGAAATAACAAGCATCAAAATTAAAGAAAAATAATTAAAATTGTCTGTTTGCCTATGACAATTACATTATTATAGATAGAAAACTCTAGAGGCTCCAACGAAAAAGCTGTTAGAACTAGTAAATACATTTAATAAAGTTGCAGGATACAAAATCAATGTATAAAAAATCAGTTGCTTCTCTACACACTGACAACAAACTATCAGAAATAGAAATTAAGAAAGCAATTCCATTTATAGTAGTATCAAAAAAAGAATAAAATATTAGGAATATATTTAACCCAGGAGGTTAAAGATTTGTATACTGAAAAGTATAAGATATTCTTCAAAGAAGGTGAAGAAGAAACAAATAAAAAGAAAGATATTCCACTCATGGATTTGAAGAATTAATATTATTACAAAGTCCATATGACGCAAGGTGACATACAGATTCAATACAATCCCTATCAAAATTCCAATGGCATTTTTACAGAAACAGGGAAAAAAATCCTAAAATTCATATGGAACCACAAAAGATGCCAAATAGCCAAAGCAATCTTGAGAAAAAAACAAAGCTAGAGGCATCATACACCCAGATTTCAAACTATATTATAAAGTTATAGCAATCAAAATCGTATGGCTCTTGCAAAAAAACAAAGACACACAGACTAATGGAAATGGATTGGCAGCCCAGAAATAAACCCATACATATAAGGTCAATTTATTTTCCAAAAAGGAGGCAGGAATATTCAGTAGGCAAAGGACAGTCTCTTCAATAAATGGTGCTGGGAGAACTAGACAGCCATGTGCAAAGGAATGAAACTAGTCCTCTATCTTACACCAGAAGCAAAATCAGTAAATAAATTGAACATAAGACTGGATACTAAAAAACTCCTAGAAGAAAACATAAGGAAAATGCTCCTGACATTGGTTTTGGCAATTATTTTTTTGGATTTGTCCACAAAAGAAAAAATAAACAAGTGGAACTATATCAACCTAAAAAACTCTGTACAGCAAACAAAACCAGGAACAAAATGAAAATGAAACCTATGGAATGGTAGAAAAAATATTTGTAAACCACATATCCAATAAGGAGTTAATATCCAAAATATACAAGGAACTCATACAACTCAATAGCAAATAAATAAATAACCTGATTAAAATGTGTAAAGAACCTGAATAGACATTGTCCTGAAGAAGACATTCAAATAGACAACAGGTACATGAAAAGGTGTTCAACATCACCAATCATCAGAGAAATGTAAATTACAACCACACTGGGGTATCACTTAATCCTGTTAAGGTGTTATTATTGAAAAGATAAGACAACAAATGCTGGAAAGGATGTAGATATTAGTGGGAATGTAAACTGGTGTAGTTACTATGTAAAACAGTATGGAGCTTCTTGAGCTTCCTCCAGAAATCTGAAAGATAACTACCACTGTGGTCCACCAATTCTACTTCTGGGTGTATATTCAAAGAAAACAAAATCATTATCTTGAAGAGATATCTGTACTTTCATGTACATAGCAACATATTCATGATAGCCAAGGTATGGAAGCAACCTAAGTGTCTGTGAATGAGTGAAGGGATATAAACAAAATGTGAGATTAAAAATTAATTAATTAATTAATTAAGAAAATAAAATATGGTATTGTCATTATCAAGGCTTAGTTAGGGTTTAGAGAAATGGGAGAGAGGTTGATAAAAGGGTATACATTTTCATTTATAAGATATATAAGTTTTTTTTTTTAACATTTATTTTCAAGAGATAGAAAGAGACAGTGTGCAAATGGGGGAGGGGCAGAGAGAGAGGGAAACACAGAATCCAAAGCAGGCTCCAGGCTCTGAGCTGTCAGCGCAGAGCCCACCCAATTCAGGGCTCGAACCCACTAACCGTGAGATCATGACCTTAGCTGAAGTCGGACGCTTAAGCCACTGAGCCACCCAGGTGCCCCAAGATATATAAGTTCTTAAGACCTAATTTATAACATGGTGACTATATCTGATACTATAGTATGGTTAGTACTGTATGATATAATTGAAGTGTGCTTAAAAGAGTAGGTAAGTGTTTTCATACATACACAAAAGGTGAGGTGATGGATGTGATAATTAACTTGATTGTGGGAATTCTTCCACAATGTATATCAAATCACTGACTTGCACACTTTAAATGTATTACAATCTTGTCAATCATACTTAGGTGAAGCTGAAAAAAAAAAACAATGGAGAAATTATTTCCTAGATCATTGGTACAATTCACTGCATAGATCTTGTTTCAGATCATGTTGAACAAAAGAAGCACAAGCACGCATAATACAGGAAAAATTCTTAAATCCTATTTAGGTAGCTTTTAAAATAAAAGGCAAAGGGATAAACTGGAAATAACTGAGACTGGATGCATGAGACCTTCACGGCTCTATCTGTTCAAATGTAGCCCTGGGGTGAAGTTAAAGGAGAGCTTGATGTGATTAGAAATTGGGGACACAATCTGGGGATATCTGCAATGGTCCAGATAAGAGTATAAACTAGCATCATAAAAGTATCCATTGGAAAGGAAGGGAGAGATAATAAAAATACATAGGAAGCTGAATCAACAAGATTTATAGAATCAATTAAGTAGTATGCAGCTTGATGGAGGAAAGTGAGAAAAGAAAGGTTAAAGGTGATGACTCAGAAGTATATGGTTTGGGCCAAAGGCTGGATGGTGGCATCATTTACCAAGATAGGGAATATTTGCAAAGGAACAGCAATTGGTAGGGACAAAATTAGTTTAGTTTTAGATCCGTTGGATTGAGAATGCTTACCAGTTTCTGTATATAATTTTTAATCCTTATAAAAATAAATTATTTTTCAAGGAAAAGAAAATCAAATAGGTCTGAAGGTTCTGACCATTTCAACGTTAATAGATGAAGTATATTATATGTATTTTTACTGAAAAAGTTGAATACTGTATGTTTGTTCCTATAAGATTTATAGACTTTACTTTTAAGAATGGAATGCTAATGCAAGCCACTGGTTCTGTCAAATATATCTGTCAGTAATGGCAGAAAAGTCAAGAATAAAGGTTCCAAGCTGCCAAAGAATAAGACTATTTGTCAAGAGGAAGCAAAAGGATCAATCTGCCAATGACTGTCCCCTTGTGCTCAATGAGGGACAAAGGCAAATTAAGCACTTTACCAATGTATATGGCAAAAATGCCAATGTCAAAACATGCACTCATTATTCTAGTTGAAAAGTGAGCCCCAAGCTCTTATTTTATAGTTGAGCTCATTGGGGACCATGGAATCACAGGGTTCATTGACAGAAGTAGACCTAGAATTTAGATTTGACTCCCCAGACAAAATTATTTTTCCTTGATGCCAAATTCCATTTCTTATAAATATGTTTCATATTTATATACCACATTTATATATCACATTCCTGGTATGCACACATTTTTTATGCATAAAAAATCCATAACAAAAAAAGAACGATCCCTTAGTTTTTATACAATTGTAAACAATGCACCTCTAAATAAGAGACAAATTTATGGAAAATGGGTTTTAATTGCTTCTTAAAGAAGGTCATCCATACCCTATACAAATATGTAACAAAAAAAAAAACACAGGAAGAAATAATCCATAAAACCTAAGTTACTTTGACTAAAAATTCCCATTTGTTTCTATAAATGAGTAATTAACTCAAACTTAGAGGAGTTTGGAGCTTTCAACACTTCTTGTACTTAACTACCATGGGACAAAGAGATTTCATTAAGGAAATAGGATTTTCCTTAAAGTTTTCCTGATTCTGATCAATTGTACCTCATTTAGAGATTTGCATTGTTATTATTAAGCAAAAATGATTTTTATTCTCTGTGGCTCCACTTCTGTGAATCATTACTCAGTCTGATAAAAAGGAAAGCATAATGTGTACATGATAAATAATCCCTCCTATACTGGCCTCCAAATCTTTTTCTACAATGTACACAAGGCAATTAGTATCAATCCACTAGCATATAAAATTAAACCCATTTGCCATCTTTGATTGAATTGAACTCACTGGCTATTGTTTTGTATATAAAAAACATATTTCAAAAACTTCATGATCCACAAAACTATTTGAAGAAGCATAAAGCTGATACACTAACAATAGATTAGAATAAATTTTAGCCCCCAAAGTTTCAAGATCATGTATAGCGACCTGATCTAAGAACTAATCCACTTGAAAAATGGAAAAGTACATCATGTAATATCACCACACACATATATCATACATGCAAATAGATTCACTTATTGCCTTGAAGGCAAAATAAAAAAATGTTTCTCATTGTCTTTACAAAAATTAATATACATCACAAACACTTTCCAATATATAACTAATACAATCAAGGAGAACATTTAATTAGCAATTAGTCTGATTAACATTCCTTGGAGACTAATTTGTTTTACCAGATGGCCTTCATAAAAATAATTCTTAGAGGATTTCTTTAAAAATCAGCTAAGCTAATTATAAGATGCAGGAAGAGATAGAAATTTTAACAATCATACCAAGAATAAATTAATGTGTTTGAGTTGTAAGTCTTCAAGATACAACTGGGAAGCAGAAAATGGCAAAAAGGAGTTTGTGGGCCTGCCCAGTAAGGACACAGAGCCAAGTACTAGGAACAGTTTGTTGAGAGGGCAAAATTCAGGGACTGAGTCATATAGAAGCTGGAGGGGAGCAAGCTACATTAGAAAAGCAAATCCCAAATTAGACACTGTAAACTAAACTGGACCAAAGCCAAGGGAAGTTCCAAAGCACAAAAGAAGAAAAGAGCAAGCAGGCACAGAGCCCAGAAAGAATTCTGCTGAATGCTGCCTGGCAGCCACATCAACTGACTTTGCCACAGGGCCACAACTAATGGTTGTTTTCCTCAGGCATGCATTTTGAGACACATTTCCAGAAGCTATGATGGATTCTCTCTTACCCACAAAGAAGTGATCTCATATTTATTGAATTCATACTTTTATTAGACACTGAGCTAGAAGAATCATTACATTATTCCAAGTAGTTTTGTCCTCACCAAATCTTTTTTCCCCACCTCCTGACACACACTGTTGATCTACATTTCTCAGCCATTTTGCAGGCAGGCAATGCAATGATACTGAGTTATGACCAATGGAATTTGGGGAAAAGTGATGCTATCTAGTACCATTTCATAAAAACCTTCCATTAGTGATCCACCATGTCTTCATCCATTTGCTGGATGACAGGAGAGAAAATACAAGGACCTAGAGAGTGGGTCCCTGATGACCACAGATAATATTCCCCTATTCATGAATGCTTAGAATGGACTATAACTGTGTTAATAAAAAATGCTTATTGTGTTAAACTACATATACTGGGAGATTAGTTTTCTATTGAAGTTTGCTCAGTTTCACTAAGATACCTATTTATCTAATTTAACAATACAACAATCTGTGGTAGTGGTATTTTCATTCTAGCTTATCTTATTTATAAAATAGATAAATCAGGAATTGAAACAACTCTGTCAGACTAAAATCTATTCCCTCTCACTAAGTACTCTCATAATCAACATATGAAAAAAGGGCTATATGCTTTGTTTTGTCTTTTGAAATAAGTTCACATAACATAAATTAACTTATTTATTTATTTACTTATGTATGTATGTATGTATGTATGTATTTAGAGAGTGAGAGAGCAAGAGTGAGCATGAGCTAGGAAGAATCCCAGGCACTTTCAGTGCAGAGCCTGATGTGAGACTCTAACTCATGAATTGTGAGATCGTGACCTGAGCTGAAATCAAGAGTTGGTCACTTAAACTACTGAGCCACTCAGGAACCCTGAAATTAACCAATTTAAACTGAACAACTCAGTAGCATTTAATACATTCAAAATATTGTATAATTACCACATCCATCTAGTTCTAAAATATTTTCATCACCCCGAAAAGTAACTCTATGCCCAGTAAGCAATTACTTCCCATTTACCCCTCTCCTAGCCCCTTGGCAACCAACAATCTGATTTCCATCTTTGTGGATTTACATATTGTAGATATTTCATATAAATGGGATCATATGATATGTGGTCTATTGTGTCTGGTTTCATTCAGTTGGCATAATATTTTTGATATTCAACCACAATGTACCAAATATCATTGTTTCATTTCTTTATATGGCTGAAAACTATTCTATTGTATATACCACAATTTGTTTATCCATTCATCCACTGGATTATTTTTATCTTCTGCCTGTTGTGAGTAGTGCTTTAATGACCATGTATGCATATGTATTTGAGTAACCTGTCTGTTCTTTTGGGTGTTTCCTTAGAAGTGGAAATTCTGGATATATGTGATTTTGTTTAGAGTTTGGAGGAATTCCAAATTGTTTTCCACAGCAGTTGTACTATTTCACTTTCCTACCAGATATATACCAGATAGATAGATGATAGATTGATATAGATAGATAGATAGATAGATAGATATTCCAATTTCTCCACCTCCTCACCAACACACTATGCCATCCATTTTATTAGGCTGATATACAACTTCATATATACTAGTATAATTTTAATGAAAACAAACAAGCAAACAACAACTAAAAATTACAAGTGTTGGTGAGTCTCTTGGATCATGTTTTTATCTGTTCTGACAATGGCTGCCTTTTGGAAAGTTTAATTCATTAACACTTAAAATAATTTCTGATGATCTGGGACTTAATTCTGTCATTTTGCTATTTATTTTCTGCATGTCTTATACTACTTTGTTTCTCATTACCTCTATTACTGCTTTGTTTTATATTTAACTGGCTGTTTTCTAGTGTGACATTTTTATTCCCTTTTTGTTTTCTTTTGCATATATTCTTAGATATTTTCTTAGTGTTTGCCATGCGGCTTACATTTAACATCCCAAATTTATAACAGTCTATTCTTAATTGATACTAATTTAGCTTCAATATCATATTAAAACTTCTATACAGCTCCATACCCTCTTTATATTGTTATTGTCACAAATTTATATTGTTTATATTGTTTATATTGTTATATTGTCATTGTCTTTATATTGTTATTGTCACAAATTTCATACATCTTTAGACATTATGCTCCTATTAACACAGATTTAGTGGTTTATGCATTTATTATTTAAATAATGTAAGAAATAAAAAGAGGAGTTGCAATTCAAAAATAAAATAATATTGGATTTTTTTTAACCTTCATCAGAGTTCTTTACTTCTTCAAATGACTTTAAATTACTGTCTATTTTTTTTTTTCATTTCAGCATGAAGGACTCTACTTAGTATTCCCTGTAGAGCAAGTCTGCCAGCCACAAACTCTTTCAGCTTTTATCTGGGAATGTCTTAATTTCTCCCTTATATCTGAAGGATAGTTTTGTCAGATACAGAATTCTTAGTTGACATGTTTGTTTTCCTTTCAGCACTTTAAATGTATCATCCCACTCCCTTTCAACATCCATGGTTTCTGATGAGAAATCTACTGTTAATATTATTGAAGATCTCTTGTACATGAAAGATCACTTGCCTTTTGCTGCCTTTAAGATTCTCTCTTTGTCTTTGTCTTTGTCTTTGTCTTTGGACACTTTGATTATAACGTGTCTTGGTGTGAATGTCTTTGTTTATCCTTCTTGGAGTTCATTGGGATTCTTGAATGTGTAGACTTTAATCTTTTATCAAATTTGGGAAGTTTTAGCCATTACTTCTTCCAATGTTCTTTCTTCCCCTTTCTCTCTCTTGTTCTTCTGGGATTCCCATTATGCATATGATGGTACACTGTGTACTTTCTTAGACTTTCTATATTTTTCTTCATTTTTTTTCCTCTCTGACTCTCATATTAGATCATTTCATTGACCTATCTTCAAATTTTCTGATTCTTTCTTCTACTTAATTAAATCTGATATTGAAACTCTCTGCTGACATTAGTTCTATGTTGAGGCACCCTTCAATGCTTAGCCATGCTGTTTAGAAGTCTACCATGTCTTCACTTCCTGCCTGACTGTACCAATAGATCAGCCAGAGATGAATACTTAGGGTCTTTACAGTTCTCTTCTGAGCATGTGTCCTGCACTGGCAATGTCTGTAGCTTTCTAATTTATCCAGTATAAACAGGTACTTTTAAATGGCCTAATTTCCCAAAGAAACTCCCTTCCAAGCTTTTTTTCTCAGGCTTTCACTCCTTTATTGTTTGCCTCAGCTACAATCTTTTCCCTCAGGTACTGCACATTGTTCATTTGTCTTACATAGTTTTTAACAAACGCCCATTGCCTTTTCATCCTAAGCAAGTTGCAAGTTATGCAAAACAAAGAGAAGCACCTTGCATCAGTCATTCAGGTAGCTCCTAGACAGGTTTAAATAGATAAACATAATTCATTCAGAATAAAGTCTTATTTTCTCTCTCCAGAATCATGGAACAATGCCACTCACTGGGAACAAGAGCTTCAGGATTCCACCAACCTGGAGAAGGGAGTGTGGCAAGGACAATTAAAAATGCCATGAAGCTTTTCTACCACTTTTAAATTGCCTTTTTCTTTTACTTTTTTTTCTTTAAGTTGCCTTTTCCTTGATTCAACATTCATTTGGTTGCTGTAAACATCTGACTATTTTCCAGAGTTGTGACAAGGTTGATCCTGATAGTGTTTGCTTGGTTTTTCAGTTTCTGTGATGGACAGGCCCTTGGAGCTACATTCCCATCCATTTTTGCTGATATCATTCAACATGTGGTTTTCAGCATGGCACTGGGTAAAAATTTATTGGTCCTAAATGAAGCTATATCCTTGATCTAGATATTCCTTATTACTACGTTATTATCAATTTAGCTAGTGCATCACAGACATCACCTAATTAGATCCCCCACAAATAAATGGAATGTGAAAAACAAATAATAACACAATTATGGGACAGGTTGCAGAAGTTTTAATCAAGAAAGGTAAAAAAACAAAAAAACAAAAAACATTTCTGCAAATAATAAAAAAAAATTTCTTAACCCGCCCAAATACACTTTTTGGGGAAAAAGGGCCACATTCAGGAATTTGAGGTTTAGAATATCCACTAAATATGGATAATATTTAGTGGTTGATATAGCATACATACATACCTTTGTTTATATCCTTTATAACCCCTCTTCTCACCCTACTCGGTGGAAGAGGTAGTGGTGGGCAGGAATTCAGTGAGCAGCTGAACACATCTTATTCCTTAATTTTTTCATTAAAATAAGTGAAAGAAAGCCCCTAGAGAAGGAGTGAACACCAGATGTGTCCCCATAAAACAGGAGGCAAACATTCCAAACATTACTCAAATGAGAAATCTACTTCAGTTATTGCATTTCAATTTTTAAAAGGCAGAATCTCCATTTTTTCTAGAGATAACTAACATTTTTAAATTATTACTTTTTTTTCAGAAAATTAAGTTCTGACTTGTATTATGTTGGAAGCATAGTATAAATTTATTTCTTTCCTCACTTGATAAAATAAGTTATACATATACATATATGTATATATATAGACATATATACATATATACACACATACTCATATATACATTATATACACACATATATATGTACATATTTATATAACCATATGTCTTGCACTATTCTTACTTTCTTATATCCTTGCAGTTATTATTCTACACAAACTTAAGCATAAGTGAATTAATATACACACAACACACATTCCTTTTAATTTAATAGAAGCATACTATGCACACATACAGTTCTATGCATTGCTTATTCCAAGACATTTTGAACATACACAAAAGCGGGGAAACCATAGACTAAATTCTTATGCTTGTACTAAATTCACAAAGCTTCAACAACTAGTAACTCATCTCATCTATGACACAGCCTCCCTTATAACTCCTAAAATACTGGGTTATTTTGAAGCAAATGTCAGTTATTCTAGTATTTTATCAGAAAATATTTCTGATTATCACCCTAAAAGAAGACTAAAAATCAAAATAGCACCATCACACTTGAACAAATGAGCAATAAATCCTAAATATCACCAAATATCCAGTGTTTGAATGTCTAATTGTCTCAAAAGTAAGTGTCTGTGTATGAATATATTGTTATGACTACATGAAAGTATACATGTAGGACAAATTCCTGTAGGTCTTTTCCATAAGTGTTTCAAAGATTTGTCCCCTAGTTTGTCCTTTTTTCCTTTACTTTGTTATACTTTTTCAATATTGAATTTTTTTCATTCATGCATAGTCACCTTATCTGAATTTCTTTTATTATTTTTTGGTTTATTTACATTATTTGATTATATTTTGTCAGTCACTAAAATGTATTTTCTTTTAATAGCAGCATACAACTCCACCAAATAAGGAACAGTAATTTGTTTAACCATTTCCTGTATGTATGCATTTGTATATATATATATATATATATATATATGTGTGTATATATATAATATATATATATATATTTGCTACTAAACATCATTGCTCTGTAGAACTTTGAAGATATGCTATTACTTGCATCATTAAAGCTACTGGTTAACCATTATTGTACAATTTTCAGCATGTACCTTAAAACATATGCAATGAAATCATTTGAAATACACATTTTGTTTTCTACCAGAATTGTTTGGAATTTTCTTCCAAATTGTTGGCCCAGTCTTTTATTCTTATCCCCTTTACACTTTGGAAATATATTTTCCTCTGGTTTACTGGGCAGTAAAACACATGGAAAATGAAACCATGCTGGCCACTATTTATTGAAATATCTTAATATTTCCTCTAAATGCCTTTGTTCACATAAAGTACATGCATGTTCTCTTGGGATATATTGAAAAATGAGTGGCTAAGAGTTGACTTTCCTGTTTGGACTGAGAATTTCTTTGTGTTGTCTGAGCAGTGACGAGGGAGGAAGGAAGGCCATTCACCAAGTTCTTTCTGGTTGATTGGACTTCACCTTTGCCTTATCTGAAAAACTTTCTGTTTCTGTAAGATGTTGTAATCATTAAGAATGTAACTTGATTTTTAAACATAGTTTTGTCCTCTGAATTCATGTATGTATGTATCAATACATGTTTTCTCACCCCTCAGTTCCTAAAAGCTGATTAACATTTCATGAATTTGTTGCTGAATTTTTTTTCTTTCCTGATTTACATCATTCTCTTTCTTACTATAGACATGCCTTCCAACAAACAACTTTATTCAGATATCAAATACACACTGAAATATGATTGGCAAGTCTCAGGAAATAGGAATCATGTTGGTTGGATTGAGAACAGATGAGTCCAGTTTTGGAGTTTAAGGTGAGTGAGGCTGGTTTAAAGAACTGGTCAGACAGCATGAAATATCAACTTCAGAGAAAACTATCTGAGGCCTTCAACATTGAGCCCCAACAATACTTCTAGCTTCACCAACTGTCATTCTTACCTCTCTGCCTGGTAAGGGCAGTAGAAAAAAATCTGGTGAAAAATCACTCTCTCCTGGATTCAGTGTCTAATATCTTATGCACATCCCCACTGAATCTTCACAACAACCCCAATGAATGGGTACTATGATCCCCATTTTACAGATGAAATGACGGAGTCATAAAAAAATAAGTAACTTAACCAAGCCACACTGTCCTAGTAAAACAAAAAAAAATTATGTTGAAACCCACATTAGTCCGTCCTCTGAACCTGTGCTCTCCTATCAATTTATGCTGCTTTGATGAGTTTCCAAATAGCACATGCTTGAGCCACATTGGACTCTAAACCTTTGCCTGGATACACTACACTTACCTCTTAACTTCTCCTCTACCTGTTTTTTCTTTGCTTAAAATTCCTACCCTTTCTCTTTCTGATGAACTCCTCATTCTTCTACCCACCACTAATGTCACTTCCTCTTTGAAGCCTTTCCTTAATTCTGCAGACACACCAATTGTTCTTTCCTCTGTGGTGACACAGCACTTTATACATAGTTCAATGTAGTATCTTACTAGTTTTACCATCATCTGTTTCCTCCCAAGGCAGGTCTCCTGTCTTATTTGTTGTTGTATTTCCAGTCTATAATATGGCTCTTGATAAAAAGTAAACATAAAATAAGTATTTCTTAAGTTAGATCACCAGTCCATGAAGAAGTGAATCAGATGATAAAGTAATTAGTGCTTGATGGTAATTTGCCAGATCTATAGGTCCTTCAGAAAGGCAAATGGGAGGAAGGGATTCCTAGTCAGTAATAAAAAGTTGGTGATGTCAGGATTAGTTTGAGAATGAGTAGATATCTATGTCTATGCCAATTTAGTCCTTCCTTTCTTTGCTCTGCTAAAAGGAAGAGTGAATGAAGGGATGGATTGGAAAGATGTCTGCAGGCTTCACCTGGGAGTCATATGGCCTGATTAAGGGGATCAGTAAGCAGATACTATCTTCTGCACTAATCTCTGCATTCCTTTTGGCTTCACATTTGATCTGTTAAGACTTTCTCTAGCTGGTAATTTAACACAGAAATTTGTATAAAAAAATAACTCCCTGGGTGCCTGGGTGGCGCAGTCGGTTAAGCGTCCGACTTCAGCCAGGTCACGATCTCGCGGTCTGTGAGTTCGAGCCCCACGTCAGGCTCTGGGCTGATGGCTCGGAGCCTGGAGCCTGTTTCCGATTCTGTGTCTCCCTCTCTCTCTGCCCCTCCGCCGTTCATGCTCTGTCTCTCTCTGTCCCAAAAATAAATAAAAAACGTTGAAAAAAAAATTAAAAAAAAAAAATAACTCCCTACTTTCAATGAGGAAGGGTTCCCATTCACATGAATATTTCCTGCAGCTTTCCATGTGGGTGTAATATACCAATGACAAGGAACAGCTAAATATGTAAAAAAAAAAAAAAAAAAAGAACCAATTTTAGTGAGCATGATGGTTATTGTATTGCTTTTGGTTGAGGAGAGAAGTAACAGGCCCAAAACTCCCAGAGGGAAATGAAGCTACTATGAGTTAAAGAAAAAATGTTGAGGGGCACTTGGGTGGCTCAAATGATCAAGCTTCTGACTCTTGTTTTCAGCTCAGGTCACAATCTCAAGGTTCATGGGTTTGAGCCCCATGATGGGTATCATGCTGCCAGTGTGGAGCCTGCTTGGGATTCTCAGTCTCTCTCCCACTTTCTCTCTCTCTCTCTGGCCCCACTTGGCCCCACTTGCACCTGTTCTCCATCTCTTTCAAAATAAATACACATAAACTTAAAAAAAAAAAGAGAAGAGAACAAATGTTGAGATTATAACTTTCCGAGCTTTGGAGGAAAAGAAAAGCACAAGGAGGCCTAACCAAGCCAGTCTAACCCAGATAACTTAGTGTTTTCCTGAACCCCAGCCCAGTTGTGGAGCCTCTGGGTGGGGACCACAAAGCCAGGGTTGAAAGGAGCAAAAGGTATGTGTGTTATGGAAAATTAATCCTTAGTGTCGATTTTTCAGTCAAGAAGTGATAATTGTCTATATTTCTTTCATTTGTCCCCTTAAAAACAATCATGAAATTCAGTTGGCCTTCTTCCTTTACCCTAAATGTTTGACATTTGGCAAGTAAGTGGACCTCAACTATAAATAAACCTTTAAAAAGTGTAGGTTCCCATGTGAATGACCTTTACCTTTAACATTTGCAAGTCTGAACAATGTTTTTCACAAAGCAAAAAATTTACTTGGGTTTATTTAAAGAAAAATTGGAAAGTATGTTAAGAGCTATTTTTCTGTTTATATACTTACCCCTAATCTCAATAGTGAATGTGATCAATAGTTATAGACTGATCCAATTTGAATGATGAATTCAACCACAGGGTAATTAAATGACTCAATAGCGAATTTTTATTATTGCTCAAAAAGCCCTTTGTAAGTAAACATTACAAAAAACCAAGAATCTTAGAACTCATCTGGCAACCAACTTAGAAATAATACTTCTGGTAAAAATCATCAATGGCTACTAAAACTATTAGGTGAAAAGTTTGGTGATAAACAGGATATTTACATTGCTTCAAAGTACTTCTCTACAAGACAAATATTAATTACAAATGGGAAATAATAACTTTACAGGGGATAAGTCTGACAGATATCATCTTTATCAGGTCTTAAAACTTAACCATTATCAGTAATGAGACAAATAAACATTGTGTGGCTCCCAAAGTAATGCACCAGGCATGACACAACTTCACTTCTGTGATATTTCTGGAAAAATGCATACCCTAAATCTAACTATGAGGAAACATGAGATAAACCAAAATTAAAGGGATTACACACAATAACTGGTGTGAACTCTTCAAAAATATCAAAGTTACAAAAGACAAACAGACTGAGGAACTGTTCCAGATTTTAGAAGACCAAAAAGAAATGACAACAACATGTAATATATGATCTTGGATTGGATACTAGATCATAAAAATAAAATTATTTTATTATAAAGGATATTAGTAGGTCAGTTGGTAAAATTCAAATAAAGTATATAGATTAGATAATAATACTATAGTTGGTATTAATGTACACATTCTAATAATTACAGTATAATTATAGAAGAGAATGTCTTAATTTTTAGGAAATACACAATTAAATATTTAGGGGGCAAGGGGTCTTATGGTAATATTTTAAACAGTTCAACAGTTCAGAAATAAAAACAATATGTATTAAAAACAAATCTACGTGTGTGTGTGTGTGTGTGTGTGTGTGTGTGTGTGGTGTGCCTGTATACATAGAAAGAACAACAAAGCAAAGATAGTTAAATGTTAATATTTGGGAGTTCTGTGAGAAAGGCAAATGGGAATGAGAATTCTTCATACTGTTTTTTAAATTTTTCCATAACTCTAAAATGATTTCATTAACTCAACAATTTTATTCAGTAATTTCAAGTGGAATTATTTCACAAAAATGTGCCTCAGAGACCAAGTGGCCCAAGCATCATTCTCTGACAGAGTAAACCACAATCACACAGCTGGTTCAGGGCATCTCTAAGTCTTCAGAGTCTGAGCCTTTCCCCACAGGATGTGTTTCTGCACAGACATAAGATTGGTTTCAAGAAATATTCATAGAGCTTCTGATTTGAAGCCTTGTAGAGCTGCAATGTCATGGCAGAAATGAGCTTTTACTTTGCTGCTCTTAATAGTCTCTTTTTGGGAATAACCTGGTTGGCATTGCACTCTTGGCCTAGGACATGGGAGAGCCCTTTCATTTCTCCCTCCCTTCCCCATTACAATTTCACATATATATGGGGAGTTGGGTAGGAGAACCCATCAATGAAAGGCCTCCCATCTCCCCAGCAATCAAAATTAAAAATTTCTAGCTTGCAATTGTGTGTGTTCACATTCAAGTTCTGCCTCTTTAACCCCTTTGTGATTTTGGGAAAATTACTTGGCTTACAGGTCTGTAAAATATAATAATATATTTATTATAATAAAAAATAATACCAGTATGTGCCTGTTGGATTATTGGGATTAAAAGTGATAAGTTTTGTAAAGTACTTAGCATGGATCCTGGCACATATAAGGGCTCAGAACATGAGGGTTGTTATTTTTATGACTAAAATGGTGGCTGGTACAGATTCTCATCCCTGGAAAAGTGAACTAAAGAATGATTCAGTTACTAGCAGATTATGTATGTGTCCATGGAGTTAACTTTCAAATACCTATTAATAGTTAACATTTTGGCCAGAAACATACAGTCATACAATGGCTAGCTTACCTCCTACGCTATCAAGGAGACTGAACATTAAACCAGAAAGAGAATAGAAAATCTAAATGTCAATCAGCAGAGAACTAGCTAAATACTTTATGATACCTTCACTGCAGTGATAAAAATCAATTAAGAAGAATGAGGTAGATGAAAATGCACTGGAATGGAAAGATACTTGATTCATTTTGGGAAGAAGTAAAAAAGAAAACGGAACAACATAATCCATAGTATGTTTGCAGTTTGTAAAAATGTGCTCAAGGAGTACTATGAATAATTTATTTTTGCTTTTGTTTCCCTTGCCTGAGGAAGGGAAGATATTCCATTTTAAATCTATATTTAAATCTATAATATTCCATATTCTAGATTTTTCCATATCTAGAAAAATGTTTCTACAGCAAAAGTCAAAGAAATTACTGCCTGTATTTTCTTCTAGGAATTTTACGGTTTCAGGTCTTACATTAAATCTTTAACCCATTTTTAGTTTATTTTTGTATATGGTGTTAGAAAGTAGTCCAGTTTCATTCTTTTGCATGTAGCTGTCCTGTTTTCACAGCATCATTAATTCAAGATACTGTCTTTTCCTTATTGCATATTCTTGTCTCCTTTGAATTGATTAAATGATCATAGAAGCATGTGTTTATTTCCGGGCTTTCTATTCTGTTCCATTGATCTATGTGTCTATTTTTGTGCCAGTACCATACTGTTTTGATTACTACAGCTTTGTAGTATATCTCAAAAATTGGGATTGTGGTACCTCTAGCTTTGTTCTTATTTTAAGATTGCTTTAGCTCTTTGGGGTCCATACAAAGTATTATTTTTTACAGTTATATGAAAAATGTTTTTGGTATTTTGACAGGAATTGCATTAAATTTGTAGATTGCTTTGGGTAGTATGGACATTTTAACAATATTTGTTCTACCAATTCATGAGCATGAAATATCTTTCCATTTGTGTCATCTTCAATTTCTTTCATCACTGTTGTATAGTTTTCAAAGTCTTTCACCTCATTGGATAAGTTTCTTCCTAATTATTTTATTCTTTTGGGTGCAATTATAAATGGAACTGTTTTCTTAATTTATCTTCCTGCTACTTCGTTATTAGTGTATAGAAATGCAACAGATTTCTGTATATTAATTTTGTTTCCTGTGACTTTACTAAATTCATTTATCATATCTAATAGTACTTTTTGGTGGAATCTTTAGTTTTAATGTTCTTAAACTTTTTTATGTTTATTTATTTTTGAGAGAGAGAGAGAGCAAGCAGGGGAGGGGTAGAGAGAGGGAGACACAAAATCCAAAGAAGGCTCCAGGCTCTTAACTGTCAGCACAGAGCATGAGGCAGGACTTGAACTCATGAACCATGAGATCATGACCTGAGCCAAAGTTGGGTGTTTAATGAACTAAGCCACTGAAGCATCCCTATGTTTTTCATTTTATATGTATAGTATCTTGTCATCTGCATGTGGTGACAATTTTACTTCTTCCTTACCAGTCTGGATACTTCTTATTTGTTTTTCTTGTCCAATCACTGTGGCTAGAGCTTCCAGTATTAAAAAGCTTTTGCACAGCAAAAGAACACATCAACAAACCAAACAAAAAACAACCTCCTGAATGGGAGAAGACATTTACAAATTATATATCTGATAATGGGTTAATATCCAAACTATATATAGACCTTATACAACTGAATACAAAAAAATCCAACTATAAATGGGCAAAGGACCTGAATAGACATTTTTCCAAAAAAGACATACAGATGGCTAACAGACATATGAAAAGATACTCAATATCACTAATTATAAGGGAAATACAAATCAAAACTACAATGAGATGTCTCCTTACACCTGTCAAAATAGCTAAAATCAAAGACAGAAGAAATAACAAGTGTTGGTGAGGATATGAAGAATAAGGAACCCTCATGCACTGTTAATGATAATGCAAATTGGTGCAGTCATTATAGAAAACAGTATGGAGTTTCCTCAAAAGCTTAAAAAATATAATTACCATATGATCTAATAAATTCACTCCTGGGTATTTACCCAGAGAATAAGAAAACACTAATTGTTTTAAGTTTTATTTACTTATTTTGAGAGTGTGTGTGCCTGCACATGAGTTGGGGAGGGGAAGAGAGAAAGAGAGAGAGACAGAGAAAGAGAGAGAGAGAGAGAGAGAGAGAGAGAATCTCAATCAGGGTCCATACTATAGAGCAGTACCCAAGTGGGGCTTGATTTCATAACCTGTGAGACCATGACCAGAGCCAAAATCAACAGTTGGACACTCAACCAACTGAGCCACCCAGGTGCGCCAAGAAAACACTAATTTCAAGTGATACATGCACCCCTATGTTTATTGCAGCATCACTGACAAACTTCAGGATATGGAAGCAGCCCAAGTGTTCATCCATAGATGAATGGATAAAGAAGATGTACATGCATACAATGGGATATTAGCCAGCCATAAAACTAATGAAATCTTGCCATTTGCAACAACATGGATGGACCTATAGGTGTAATGCTGAGTGAAATAAGTTAGTCTGAGAAAGAGAATATGATTTCATTCATATGTGTAATGTTAGAAACAAACCAAATGAAAAAAGAAAAAAACAAACAAACAAAAATCCCAGACTATTAAGCATAGAGGACAAGCTGGTGGTTGCCGGAGGGAACGTATGTGGGGGGATGGGTGAAGTAGATAAAGTAGATAATAGTAGATAATAGTACAATTATCATAATGAACACTAAGCAATGTCTAGAACCACAGAATCATTATATTGTATACCTGAAACTAACATAATTTTGTATGTTAATTATACTTCAGTAAAAAATGTGCACAAGGAAAGAAAAGGAATTAGACAATTGTGTTCAAAACTATCAGGAAATTACTGGGAATGAGATGGGAAGGGGGTGGGAAACATTCGGCTTCCAACTTATATATTACCATCTATACTTATTTGATCATTTCAATAATAAACATTAATAAAAAGACTACCACACATGGTGCTGAAAGTATATATATATATATATATATATATATATATATATATATATATAAATTCTATCAATTAAGCATTGTAATAACTTTGACTGGTTTCTGATGGTATCACAGGAATTACCAAAGCTACTAGGTAGTGGATCCAGCCGTTGTTCCCAGAGGCCCATGCCAGCTTGTTACACTGAAGTCTGGTAAAGAAGTGAGAAAACCAAGCAAAACTTAGCAACCAATAGCAAAGAAGAGTATTTAAGCATTCAACTGCATTTTAACTTTACACAGACAGAAAATGTAGTACTTTATATTATTATAACCCAGATAATTATGGACTAATGGTTAAAATCTGAATCAATTAGGAAAAAGAGGATAGCATAAGTAGAACAAAGTAGTTATGTTGAATAGGTGCATTCTTTCATGGAGAATGGAATTTTAGCCATGAGTCCCATAGGAAAGAAATGAATAAAAGGAACCCTTATAAGCAAAAGATGTAGAATGGTGTGTTTTATCCCATATTATACAGTTGTGAACATCAAACCTAAGGGTCAACTTACTAACTTAGGGTCACACACTGAGTTAGTGCTATGATCATGGGCTCAGATGCCTGTAGGGTTCATGTAGGTAATATCCACGGGGTGGTGGGTATAGCAAGAAGGGAGCTTTTGCCAGCCCAAGGTAGGGCTATAGTTGCCCATCTCAACCCATTGTGCTATCCAAGAATGCAAACCCACTCTTGTCAATGTTCTTTCTTTCAAGAGAAGCCAGATGCTTATTATGTTGATTATAAATATTGGCCAACTGGTACAATATGTATTCATATACTGTTGCATACGAGCAAACAGAAGGTATCTATGGGACAGAACAGTTCCATTGTCACTATTTGCCACCTCTGAGAATCTAAGACAACTGGTCCTTGGCAAAGCTTTTTCTCTCCAGTCATATTCCATTTGTTCCCAAGTCCAAGCTCCAGCCATGCATTTATTTTAAAATTAAAATTTTAAAAACAAAAAGAACACTTACAAGATACAAGATAAGAAGCTAAGACAGGGAAAACAGCAAAGAAAATATAATTAGGAACAAGAGGCAGATTCTGGCCTTCAAGAAGCTTAGAATGTAATGGAGCAAAAAGAATTATGTAAATGATTAACAATAATAATTATTATTATAGAAAAATTAAATTAAGAGATGCTGTGATTAATTGCTAAAGTAGGTGATTCATTCTAGCTGAGTAAATAAGGAGGATCTCAGTAAGGGAAAAGGACTTGGAAATAAAATTTCAACAGGTAGAAAAGGGAGAGGCATCATAGATTGACAGTCCAGCAGAAGAAAAACGAGTGTGCCCAAGTCTGGTATACCAGTGAAAAGGAAGGAATTTTGTGTGTGAAAAAATAGGGTACATGCAGGAATGAGGATAGTGTATTCCAAGACCAGTGTAAACCTTATTCTGTAAAAGAAAGGATTGATAAATGCTTTAGACAGGGGTCCATGATTCTACCACTGCTCCACTGTCATGGAATATTTCCCCTGGCATATAACAGATGGATTAGAAAAGGGAGAAGTTGGCAGGAGAAAGACTGGTTAGTTAGCCATTTTAATTATTGTTGAGGCAGTGAACTTGAGTAGAAACAGAGGAGACAGATATAAGAGCCAGTGTAGAGGAGAGATTAACAAGGCTTTGTCAATTGGAGTGAATATCTAGGACAAGGCAGCACAATGACTTTGAGATTTCAAATCCAAAGGTCTTGGAGAAACAGATGCTCTTAGGAATACAGGAGGCAGATGGGAAGGTGATGAATCTCCCATGAAGACAGACTGTTGAGGGGAGAGGAGGCTTGAAGCACAGGATCCAGTAGGATACTGAAATTGCTGCTTTTGAACTTCAAAGACAAATCAGAATCGGTGATTCAGATCTCTCATCAGAACAGAGATCGTGAAGTTGAAACAGTGGACATCATGGGGATTGTCAAGAATGTGGAGTTTCAAGAAACAAGGGAACTGGCAATAGAATACTGGAAAATACCTACATTTTAAAGGTATGAGGATGAAGATCAACTACATAAGCAAAAAGGAGTTCAAAACAATTAACACCAGGGTGCCTGGGTGGCGCAGTCAGTTATGCATCTGACTTGAGCTCAGGTCATGGAATCTCTCAGTTTGTGAGTTCCAGTCCCATATCGGGTGCACCGCTTCCAGTGAGCACAAGCCCCACTTTGGGTGAACCCAAGCCCCTGCTTCCGGTGATCTCCACTTCTCTCTCTCTCTCTCTCTCCATCTGCCCCTTGCTCACTTGTGCCCTCTCTCTCTCTCAAAAAAAAAAAATAATAATAACATCAGCTACTGTTTATCAAGCATGTCATTTGTGCCAGACTTTGGGCAAAACCTTCTCATAAATATTTTATGTAATCCTCACAATAACCTCATGAAGCACCCAAAGCTCAGGGAGGTTAAGTAACTTGAACAAGGATATAAATAGCCAGGTTCACAGAAAAGCACATCCAAATGGCTAATAAACATGTGAAAAGATGCTCAACTTTGGTGGTAGTTGGGGAAATGCTACAGATTTGTAAAAATTACAAAGGACTATAATGCTTGGGGAAGGGCTGCTGGTGGAAATGTAAAATGGTACACCTTTTTTAGAAGGCCAGCTGGCAGCATCTATTAAAATTAAATATGCACACTAAATATAAATTAAATATACACATGTCCTTTGATCCAGCCATCCCCCAACTGGGAATTTATCCCATAATATGAAATCACCAGCCCAAAGTGGAAAATGTCTGAAAAACAAATGGGATATCCATCAATAGGGGAATGGTTGAATAATTTGTGGTACTTTCACAGTATTTTAAAATATGACTTAGTTCTATGCCAGCTCATTTGAAGAGATTTCCACAATGAACTGTTAAGTGAGTAAGGCAAGAAGCGGAGAAGATTTTAAAATATGATGCCATTTCTATAAAGCAAAATAAAAGGCACATATCTGTGTAAATGCCATGTGTATGCATGTGTGTGTGTGTGTGTATGTGTGTGTGTGTGTGTGTAGTTTATTTGCCATGGCACATTTGACCAGTTGAAGGGGAAAAAAAGGAAATATACTCAACAGTGTCATAAAAATGCCTCCAGAAAGGGATTAAATGAAGCTAAGAAAAGGCTTTTGGAGTTGGCACTCCAACTCCATGAGGATGCCACATGTGCCCTTCAGAAGAGGCATTTCAGTTGAGTAATTGGGCAGGAGCCAGATGCCAGAAACCAAAAAGCACGGGTCTGGTACGGAAGTGGTGTCAAGGAGTGCTGACAATGCTTTAGAGAAAATTTGGCAATGAGTAGATTGTGGGTTTGACAGGAGTAAGGGGAGCTAAGGTTGAGTTTTCCTGGGTTTGATATGTTTGTGCTTTATGTTAGCGGCTGTTTGGGTTTTTGCATTATTCTGTCTTGTTGAGTTCAAGACAGCTTTAGCATATCTGTAGGCTAAGATGAAGATACATGTGAGAGAATAGCCAGGTCCCAGAATAGTTGGTAGGGGAAAGCTGAAGACCTGCTTGTTGTCCTCTTTCTCCTGGACCCTCTTTTGGCAATGTCCCTGAAAGATGAACCACTTCCTTAACAGGTATAATTTCAAGATTCCTAAGTGGAAAAAGAAATATAGCCCCCAATCCTAGGAAACCAGCCAATACCTCCCACTAGCCTTAACACAGTGACAAAGAAGATTCTTAAATACCTGTGATGACCTGCCTGAAAGTCAGTCACCAAAGCAAATCCCAAGTCCGCATGTATAAGAAGACACTGAAGAACAAATACCATTTGGAGACAATTCCAGCTGTCCCCACTTATTCTCTGGACCTGTCAACTGGGCCCTTTTGTGGGCTTGCTCTTCTGTCTCATGCCTCCTGTTCACAAGTCTGGTTCCTCCTCCCAGTCATTTTCACCAGCACTCCTGTGTAGGCCCACCAGATACCTGCTCCCCAGTCCTAATCAATCAACCTAAGGGGAATGACTCATCCTTCCCTGCACTTCCACCTTTAGCCCCTGAAATAGAAACAGCTGCCAAAAGAAATTATATGTCCTCCCTCCCAGCGGAAAGAATGACTTAGCAGCCCAGTTACATGAGTAGATGATCACTACTGTTGTCCAGTTGGCTACTATCTTGCTAGCTTTCCCTCCTCTGACATTCTTAAGTGGCAAGGCCTGTCAGAAAAGAAAAGAAAAGAAAAGAAAAGAAAAGAAAAGAAAAGAAAAGAAAAGAAAAGAAAGAGAAGAGAAGAGAAGAGAAACAAAAAAACTGGACTCTACTATTCGTTCTTCTCTTCTCAGTTGAATAAAACATTGACACTTGTACAACCCAATCTAGATTCACCTTAGATAACTTTTCTCCCTCATTCAAGCAGATTCCAGATGGATTCCAGCATTCATCTATGTCTGGACCCAGTTAGCAAAAGGGCTGTATTGCAAACTGGGTCTTAATACATGTACTTTGCCTTATTTCTGCAATGACTTCTTTCTATTGTATAGGTAGGTGTGTGAAATATACATAAAGCATTAGTAGGGATGTGACTGGGTTAAGACAGTACTGATTGCCTTCCACGGGTGATAATAAAGATGGCTATAGAAGCATGAATCTTAGTCCAGACAACCTGAAGCAAAAATGCACATTTTTTTTTTGGCAATGTCCATTCCTCTACAAAAATCTGGCTTAGAGAAGCCAAAATACATGAAAATACTATGGGCCTTAAAATTATTTCCTCAGGGTCTGTTCCAACACTGAACAGTATCTGCAAAGCCATAATCTCTCTTCGTTGAATTAGGAAGCATTCACAATCTGTTCATGCTTTGTTTATGCTGTGTTTAAGATTTAATGAAGATTTGTTACCGGTAGCCAGAGACAAGAAAACTTAAACGCTGTCTGCCTAAGAGATTTTAAATGACCCTGACTATTTTGCTCCGTTAGTAGCTGCGTCCCTAGATAATGACCCTTGAGATAGTCTCAAAAGCGGAAGTTAGAAACAGCAGAAGAGGAGCATCTGGGTGGCTCAGTTGGTTAAGTGTCTGACTTTGGCTCAGGTCATGATCTCACTGTCTGTGGGTTCAAGCCCCGCGTTGGGCTCTGTGCTGACAGAGCCTGGAGGCTGCTTCAGATTCTGTGTCTCCTTCTCTCTCTGCCCCTCCCATGCTTGTGTTCTGTCTCTGCTCTCAATAATAAATAAACATTAAAAGAATTTAAAAAGAAACAGCAGAAGAAAGGATGCCAATAAAATAGGATGAAATTTACCAGTCTTTGCACACACACACACACAAACATACACACACACACACACACACACACACACACAAAATTATACATTATTTTCCTGCCCTTCTCATAAAGGCAACAGTATCAGGAAAATAACTAACCAAAAAATTCTGGCTAAAGTATACTTTGAGTTC
The DNA here is from genome assembly GCF_022079265.1 of Lynx rufus. Lineage (NCBI taxonomy): Eukaryota > Metazoa > Chordata > Mammalia > Carnivora > Felidae > Lynx > Lynx rufus. The sequence goes on along the minus strand of NW_025814896.1, from coordinate 40,866,091 downwards.
TTAATTTATCACTTCCAGTTATTAGCAATATCACAACAGAAAACTCATTATTTCAGTAGGTGGTACGTGGTGGGTTTAGGGGTCAGAGCATAGAGTAATAGGTCAAAAACTTGAGTTCAAATTCTCATCCCTGCCATTGAATAGTTGTGTGAAATAGGGACAATTGCATAACCTCACTGTGCCTCAGCTTCTTCACCAGTAAAATTAGGATAATAATAAGTTGTGGGATTGTAGAAGAGTTCAATTAAGCCTTATGTGAAAGGCACAAAACATAAAATCCGTGGCATATAAAAGGGTACTTGGTAACTGGTAGCCCGTTTACCTCATCATCAGTGCAGTTCCAAAAGTACTATTTTAATATATGTATATATGTAACAAAGCTTTCAAGTAAATGTAAATATAACCAACAACTCACTAGCATGATGCCACCTAAAATTCACATTGTTAAAAGGTAATTTATTGAACACAAGTCACAGACAAACAAGATTCATCATGTTTATCATTCCCTCGTTAACTACATGAACATGACTTGTATCTGGAATCAGTGGACTCATTTTGCCCTTGAAAATGACTTGGTGGTTAAAACTCAAAAGCAGTCATGCTAAACATAAATTTTATTTTTCTCATGTCAGCCAGTGCCTCTCTCTTCCATGTCTCTTCCCTGCCCGTCCTCATTCCACACCCACATCTTCCCACATCACGCTTTTCAGAGTTTTGTTCTAAGATAGCTGATTACTAGAAGAGCTAAATCAAGGTTGTGGCAGACCTAAAGGATTGTTTCTGTATAAGCAGAAACCTGTTACCAGTGGCTCCATCACTTGAGGACCACTGAGGAATCAGAGATTCTGACTGTGAAACCCAGAATTCCTACTCCCTAGACATGCAAACTTGACTCATCCAAAAGTCTTTTGTGTTTCAATACCCTCATCTGTACAATGGACATTGTAATGTCTGCTTTGAGTGTCCCATCTCAGAGTGTATATCAAGGTAGACTGGCATAAGAAATACTTAAAGCACTGAAATCCAACACCAAAGACTAGACATATGCCATTGTATTTCTTTTTTTCCCCCTTAGGCTTATATTGTCATTAACTAGAAGTCACAGTGAAATTTGTAGAATGAGTACCACACCTCTGGTTAAGTCACCAGGATTTCTGCCTTCGGGACTGTCCATGAAGATGCCTGCAACTGGCCTTAAATTTTAGGTTGGAATGGAGGAAAAGATGGGGGACACTGGGATTTGATAAAGGACTTCAGAGGTCAGAATCCAGGAACTAAGCTATTGTAATATTCTATTTAGGATTTCTCAATTTAAAGTACAAGTTTGACCAGACACACACACACACACACACACACACACACACACACACTTTTTTCATTTTGTTTTTAATAACAGGGGTGTGGTTCACATAAGCTAAGAGAAATGGGTGGTGAAAATGGGAATAGGGATGGGGAACATCAACTTTTGTTTAATACAGAGTTTAGAAGCCTGGGATCCCAAGCCTCTCTGTGAAGGTTTGAACCCAGATTCCAACACTGACCATCTATGTACAACCAAGCAAGTTACCTAATGCTTTGTGCCTTAGTTTCTTCATCAATAAAATGGGGATAAATAATAGTATTTAACTTGTTAAGTTGGTGTGACAGTTGAAGAAGAAAATTCACATACATTGCTCAACACATGCCTAGCATTTAATATGTCTAATACCGAGTAGTTATTATTATAATTATTATTATGGTATACCTATCCAATAACTTTTCTTCCTTTTTCTTTACACAGATCCCACTTTTAATTGGGGATAAGAATGTCTCAAGCTGGAAAACTACATTTTCCAATCTTCTAGGCAGGTAGAGTTCATAATGTAACTAATTTCTGCCCAATGAGATGTAGGCAAAAAGGTTTTATGTGCTTCTGAAAAAGTTCTTTAAAAGTGAGTCTGACTCAGAAAATTACTTTCCTGTTCTTTATTCTTCCTGCTCTGAATCTGTACGTAATGGCTGGAGCTGTGGCATCTATTTTAAGACCATGGAACAAACTAGAAAATGGAAGCCATGTACACAGAAAAGCTAGCTGAGAAAAAGGAAGACTGAAATACTGATAGCCTCCTGGAGCTACCATGCCAATTCTGAATTGTCTCTTGTAGAGTTCTTTTTCCTGAAAGAAAAATAACCCATATCTTGTTTCAGCTACTGTGTTTGATATAATCATTATGCTAATAATCGGTTTAGCTTGCTTCCAGACACAGAAGAAGGCAAAAGCTTATGTGAATGTAAAGTTCTTGCCTAGAACAATATCCTCTTGCACAAGACTCTAACATAGAGGTGGAATGAAGACTACTTCTGCTGCCAACATTTTTTAAACACCCTTGAAAAAGCACCTGATTTTCTCATGGTAGAATGCAGGAGGAAAATGCAATCCAAAAAAAAAAAAAAAAAGAAGAAGAAGAAAAGAAAAGAAAGAGATTAATAAAAAGCTAGCAATGTGAGGGAAAGCAAAGGTAATTCATAATGGTAGGATCTAGGTCAGAGAAAATAAAATGGAGGAAAATAAGAATAGAATAAAGGAATAACTAGCAAAGAAAAAACTGATAAGAAAAAAGAAGAGAGACTTGTACACTGTACATAGTCAAGTGTGAATCATTAACAAATAATACAGTTGTAAACAAAATGTGATACTTTCCCTCAACATTTTAGTTCACAATCTAACTTTAAAATTTTAAATTGCTCATCTGCTCTGTTGATCTAGCAACAAATACATATCAAGTGGAGGCTGGAAATGATGGAGGTCCTGAGTAGGTCAGACTGGTTGGTGAAGGAAAAGCTAGGAGCTGTGGAGATAGTGGTAAGTAATTGGATTTGAGGTATATTTTGAAGGTAGAGACAAAAGTACTTATTAATATGCTTGTTGTAAAATAATAGGGAAATATAGGAGTCAAGGCTTTTGGTTTAAGCCACTGAGTGAAGAGTGGAACATTTACTGAGATGCAGAGTAGTGGCAACACCTTGAGAAGTCTCTCCTCTCTCTCTCTCTCTCTCTTTCTTTCTCTCTCTTCCCCCACCTTCCTCCCTCTTTTTCTCCTCCCTCCTTCTCTCTCTTTTTTCCATTTTACAAATTTGAGATATCTGATAGTCAAATGGAGATGCTAAAAAGGCAGTTTGAAATGTTAAGTTCTGAAGTTGGGGGAGAAAGCTAGGCAGGATGTATATACATCAGAGATGGAATTTAATGCTATGCAATTGGAAACATGACCAAAGAGGTGGATGGAGATGGCAAGGCAGGCATGCCAACATTCACAGGTCTGATCAAAGAAGAGGAGGTCAGGAAAAGGGACTGAGAAGGGGCAGCCAGTGAATTAGAGGGAAACCAAGTGAGTGTGGTGTCAGGATGAGAAGGTGTTCAACTATCATTAATGCTGCTGGGGGGACCAAGGAGGATGAGAATGGGGACTTGACCCCTAGCCTTGGTTAGATGTGGCTCAGTGGCTACTTCTATAAGAATGGTGACAGTGGAGTAATGAGGGCAAAATCCTGGTTGGAGCAGGACAAAGAGAGATTGAAAGATGAAGAATTGAGGAGTATAGTAGAAATAATTTTAGTTTCATGGTGAAAGAGAACAAAGACAAAGGGAATGAGGTACAGGGCTTTCTGGGGTAAGTGGGTTTCTTTAAATTGTTTTTGCTTTTTATTATTTGTGTTTATACCCCAAAGGGAGTGACCTTTTCATAAGGGAAGAATTGATGTTTTAATAAAGGAAGGTGGAATATGCTAGGATTAAAGTCCATGGGAAGGCAAAAGAGGGAGGAAGTTCAGGGCCAATGGTTTAGAATAGGAGTGATACAGTCACCTGAAAGGCAGGGAAAATCATTTTACTAGGAAAATTCAGTAAGCTTCTCTGCCAGAGTGATTGCCCTTCTGAGATGTGTAGTCATAAACGTGAATTATATCTAATCAGCACAGCTGTACTATATTTTCCAAAAATGCTTGGAAGCTCAGTGTCAGGCGTCATTGGTCAAAGCCCATCTTAGTTAATAAACTGTCTTAGGTTAGGTTCCTCCAGAAGTGAATATTGAGATAAGATTCCAAGGCAAATAGTTTACTTGCAATAGGATCCCAGGAAAGAACACTAGGGAAATACAGAAGTGAGACAGGGAAGGTTACTAAGGCAGGGTGTGTTATCAAGAAAGTTATCACAATGGGAACCCGAGGTTTATTCCCACTGGAGAACTCTGGGAGATGGTATAGAACACGCCTCAGAGTTCTCCCACCTACAGGGTGAGAGACTTGAGCTATTTATCCAAAGCCACTTCCATCAGTTACCAGTTGTGGGTTTCAATTCCCTGGCATGTCCAGTCTACAGTGTGCATGGGCAGAGAGTTCTGCAAGGGGCAGAGAAAGCTCTTGGGCAAAGAGATGAGGTGCTGAGATCTGGGGGTGAAGCCAGTGGGCCAAAGAGAGATGGGGGGATCCTGAGAGCAAGTATTAAGTGAGCTAAGGGCCATGTTATATTGAAGCTTGGTTCACTGCTTGGAAGGAAACAAAGAAGGTAAATGTTCCTTCTCCTGGTACCTTGTTAATGAGCTTAGAGAAGCAAGGGTGGCCAGCTGTGAAGCTTCCTTTCTCTGTCCTTGTCTTCAATCTAAGGGGTTGGAACCAGAATAAGAAGTGAACAACCCACTTTCCATACAGCATATCATTTAATCCTCACACAATGTCTGTGTCAAGGGCATCGCTGGCTTCATTTCACAGAGGAAGAAACCAAGACTTATGAGTTCTTCCAAGACCTGCCCAAGATCAGACCTTTAGTAAATAATAAATCTGGGTGTATCGGGACTCTCAGACTCCAATGCCCAGCTCCCAGTCTGTGTTCTCAGATAACCAGACCCAAGTAGATAATTTACCTGGTCCTCACCTGTCAGGGAAAAGCGATCAGAGCTTACTCTGGCAATCTTTTTGAAGGACAATTTGTTTGGAGAGTATCCAACACAATATTTCTGGTTTTATTCAGCTATTGTATTTCCTTAATTTGTGGGCAGACTTTTCCAAGTGGAAAAATTATATAAAATAAAATGTTTGAAAAGCATCTCATACTGTGATTGAGTCATTAAAAAGAAAAGTCATTAATAATGCATTGACTTTGATTATACTTTCAGTCACTGGGAGCTGTCAATGGAGAATTACTATTCTCTTTCGACAATGTCAAAGTCATATAGGGGTCTCTAACAATGCACACAATTGTTCTAGCATTGTAAAAGTGGGAAATTGTTCTCTCATGGAAAATACATTCCAGGACCAGGGGCATTGTTAACATTCTGGAAGCGTTGTGGTCCAAGGTTGGGATGGGGTGGGGAGTATATAGAAAGAATGGAATCTGAAATAAATGAGAAACATCCAGCCAGTTAAAGATGGTTTGGTAAACACCTCCCCCGCCCTCCCTCTGTCGATGCAGCAACATTTTTTCATGAAATCATTCCAGTATGCTCCTCTATGCTAGCAAATTCTCTATTGATCTTTGTGGTCTGCTTAATTAAAAAGAAAGTTGGAATGTAAATGTGGACAGCTTTTAGATCTTAGGATTGCACACCTTTTTCTTCTCTAAAAATACAAACCCACTGTAACAAGTACATTCTGAAATTGACTCAGGTATTCTGGGCCCACAGCCAAAGTCCATATGTGTATAGGGAAGAGCACTCAGCACTTGTTTGGGTGAGTGTATCAACAGGCAATAACTCTCTCAGCCCCTCTCTGGCATCGAGTTTACAGACTACTTAGAAGGGCAAAAGAAGCAATCTGCAGTAAACATTTAAAGGGATGCAGGAGCCCTCAATATCCAGAGGCAGCAGAGGATGACAGAAATCATGGATCTCTTCTGTGTAAGGCATCCAACACTCAGAACCACAGGACGTCAGACCTTGGGGCTCACAGGGCCTCCAGGAGACCAGAAAAATGAAGGCCACACATTTTACTAGGCTGAGAAAATCTTCACCCCACTGAGGCTCCCTTCACGCTGGTCTTAAGGCTGCTGCTGTCATCTGTAAGCTTTCAGCATTAAAGCAGGACTTTTTTTTTTCCTTTTAAACTGAGCTCTGCAGGGATATACTGTGCCAGCACCTCAAATTCATTAAAATTTCATTAACATCCACTTATGGAGTTGCCACTTACTTGCTGCATAGCATTTTCTGATAACACTGAAGAAAGAGAGAAATGAGATTTTCTTCTTTGGGATAAGAAACAACCAAATTCCTTTCCAGGCTGGCTAGTTAACAGTTTTGTTAGGCCAGGGTATTACTCTCTAAACATCATATGTTGTGTTTAGGGCGGGGAGGGGGGGAGGGGGGGAGGGGGGAGGGGCGGGTCCACTGGGGCCAGTCCAGTGGTGAGTCAGACGAATTCTTAATGAACTGCTGCCTCTGTGATCATGTAAGGGGGCTTGACCATCCAGTACCTGTTCTTCTGTTTGCTCTCAGCTTGCAATGTGGAATACTTCCAACACATACAAAATTAGAATCTCATGTATGGCTCTACCCACTTCCCTCTTGCCTGTATTTTTTGAACCAAATGTCAGACATTGTATTATGTCACCTAGATAAATTCCAAGTGTATGTTTCTAAATGAGAATGACTCTTTCCCCTCTTTTAGGAGCAAGGGAGGGGTATAAGTGCACTTCCATTACTGTATCTTTAAATAATTAACAATAATTCCTTATGTTCATTGAATGCCTGTCAGTGTTCAAATTTTAAATTGTATCATAAATTTCATATTTTTCAAAAATGTTGGGGTGTGTATGAAACAATATCCAAATTTAAATTTTTATTGGAAGGGATTGGTAGGTCTTTTATGCTTGTTTGGGTTTTCTTTTTAAATAAAAAGTTTATTTATTTTGAGAGAGAGAGAGCAGGGGAGGGGCAGAGAGAGAGGGAGACAGAGGATCCAAAGCGGGTTCTGTGCTGACAGTAGAGAGCCCAATGGGGGGCTTGAACTCATGAACTATGATATCATGACCTGAGCCAAAGTGGGACACTTAACTGACTGAGCCACCCATCATCTCAAATGCTTATTTGTTTTTGACTATAATAAACACAATACCATTTAAATTATGAAAACTAAAATGCAGATGTATGGGGAATAATTTTGTGTAATAGCTTTATAGTCTTCAAACAGAATGAATGAATGATATTTTGTTATATTTGCTTCATATGGGATGTCTTTTAAGTCATTTTCTGCAGATTTTTCCCCTCTCTCCCAATTTATATGTTGAAGCTGGGTCGTCTGGTCTGTAGAATTTTCTAGTATGGATTTTGTTGGCTCCATGGTGTAATTTCACATGTCCCTCTCCTCTGCATTTCCTATAAGTTGGTAGTTATATCTAGAGGATTGATCTGATTTAGGTTCAATTATTTTTAAGGGTTGGGTTGGCTAGGCTACTCCATAAGTAGCAATATATAAGAGGCACATAAGGTCTAATGGTGTGTGTGTGTGTGTGTGTGTGTGCATGTGTGTGTTTGCGTGTGTGTGTGTGTGTGTGTGTGTGAGAGAGAGAGAGAGAGAGAGAGAGAGAGATGTTGGCAACCACAACACAGATGAGCATTGCCTCCACCCTTTAATTCATTAGGGTTGCAAAATGGTGACTGCTTCATCCTATGGTTGCTCTTTAAGAGAAACTTCTCTGCATCTAATCTTTCATTACCAGGCCCAGCATGTGGTTTTCACAGTCACATATCAACACAATCCCTTTCTCATACCCATCTCAACAGACTGAACTCAGGAAGAAAAGAAAAGCAGAAAGATTTTTTTTCTTTTTCCTTTCTCCAGCTTGTGTTGTGATGATGTATATTTGACATTCAAAAGTGATAAAAAGTGTCACTATATTGCACACCTAGAACTAAGGTAACACTTGTATGTTAACTATACTGGAATTTTAAAATAAATAAATACAAACAAAAGTTATAAAGATGGCTGGGAAACTTCTCACACTCGTTTTGATTTGCCTTTTCCTGATTCCTAATGAGAGTGTTGTTTTCATGCGTCTACTGGCAAGGTAACAACTTTAACTGGCTTCTGATTTTCTGTCATTAAAGACCCAGGTGCTGGATACAGCATGGGCAAAGGAAGGAGGCACCAGGGCTGTGGTCAATGCATGTAGCTGTGGCTCATCCTACCCTCTGTGGAGCCTGTGTGAGCACCAGGCAGTGACAGGTGTCTCATATGAACAGACAGTTGGTCAGGCAACACGACAGGGAAAAATGCTGGACTAGAGGGGACAAGGTGGTGAGCAGTCTCTACATCTGCAGAGGACGAGGTCTAAGCATCCAAGCAACTCTGTCCTGCTTGAAGATTTAGACCTGAGGAAGTCTGCATGGGTGTGTACTAAGTTGGGTTGAGTAAGGAATTAAAGAGAACCAGAGGTTAAGAAGAGGCAAGCATGTGGCTGGAATAATAAAGGTAAGCACAGTCCAGAGATACCCAGTGACTGGGCCCTCACATGCCAATAAGAATTAACCAGACAATAAAAAATGGAAGCAATGGGTCAAATATACTACAAATAGGAAGCCATGGGAATTGCTGCCACCTGGAGATGTCCCATCCCATCTCTTGACTAGTGCAAACCAGGCCCCGTTTTGATTTTATATAGAATCTCCTGAATTTTAAAAGCAACTTAAAAAAAATTTTATTTACTTATTTTGAAAGAGACATAGAGAGCGGGAGGGACAGAGAGAGGGAGGGAGAGAGAATCCCAAGCAGGTTCTGCATTGTCAGCACAGAGCCCAGTGTGGGGCTTGAACTCATTAACCGTGAGATGATCACCAGAGCAGAAACCAAGAGTCAGACATTTAACTGACTGAACCACCCAGGCACCCCCTAAAGGCAACTAAGAAACAAAAAACTTTGTGTCAGCCAAGCGATATATCTAAAACCAGATTTGGCTCTCTTGTGCTTGATTCCAGGTTGCTATCATCACAACAGAGGTTTTGACTCTTTCCCTGGGGTCAACAAAATGTCCTTTAGCCAGGGACCTGGCTGTCTGTTCCCTGTTTCCCTGTCCCCACCGTAGACATGATCATAGTCATTGATTAGGAAGGAATTATTTCCATTTTGTGCACCCTCAGACACAATAATAAAGATATTTTTCAACCTTGGGCATGACCAAGCAAGCTTCAACCTCTTATTTTTGTCTGTTTAATTATTTTTGATTTAGGATTTTTCCACACTTAGTGAAGGTGTCATATCTATGGGTTGGAACACAAGGTCCCTATAGTATTAGAAAACATAGAAATACTTTGTCTTCAAACAATAAGCACAGATGCATGAAAAGCAAAATGTTACAAAACTTAATTCATTCTAAGATATGACAGTGCAGTATAATGCCATACTAATTACAGATCTTTGGATAAAAGTGTACCTCTAAACCACCTAACACATTACATATGAGGCATGAATAAAGGCTGGGGATATGCATTTTACCCGTTTTCAATTAATCTGAAGGGCTGCCATGTGACAGACAGTATCAATTTATTCTAATGTAACCTTTAAAGGTAGAATTTTGTCAAGAGTAGCTGAGAAAGTGAGCGGGACTTAGTTTAAGTACAAGGAAGACTCTCACAGTGGTACTTCTGGACAATAGGAATGCTCCACTTCAGGAGGTACATTCAGGAGAGGTCTACAATAACACGGGAGAAGGGAATGGTGGCATGTGAGACTTCACCACATTAGATAATATGTAAGTTCCCTTCCAACTCTAACATTAATGTGTCTATGACATTGAAATCTATATATAAAGGGGAAAATTTTTCCCACTAAAATTATAAAGTTGAATCAAAGCATTAAATCAAGGAAAAAAATAACAAAACAATGTAATCTGATATAATGCATACATAAAAATATTAACACCTATTTTTTAGTTATTTATATAATAATATCTTCATAATAATGATATATTTTATAACTGTAACTAAATATAGAGCTAAGGGCACTGGAGGTAAGTGAATTGCCTAATGTCATAAAGCCATTAGTATTTTCATCAGGGATTAGAAGGCACATTGTTCCTCTGGGGATTATGTACCTTTGATTTTGTATTTGAATTGCCACATACTCCAAATGATGAGTATAAAAGGTTGACTTTGTTTATTCACCAAAACACATTGCAAAAGCTAATATTGGGTGAATGATAAAGCAAAGGAGATAAGTGGAACAAATATTTATTAAATATCCTCTCCACACTGGGTCATACATGGGACCTTTGCATGTGCTATCTCATTTTATTTTCATAATAACTACATGAGGTGGGTATTAATGTTATCCCCATTTGACAGACTAGAGGAGATAATTAGCTTGCATAATGCTACACAATTTGAGAAGATCAGAGTTGGAATTTGTCATCTGGATTGTAAAACTAGCCCAGATTCTCTCAATTAAAATATGCAGAAAAGTGAAGAGAAAAGCTGTTTAGACTCAAGAGACCTGGTTCTTTATCCAGTGATAACAGGAAGGGTTTTTTTTTTTTTGGTTTTTTTGTTTGTTTGTTTGTTTGTTTTTATCTTCCTGCAATTCCCTTCACCTATTTATACCATAATATTTGAATCATAATGGATTAGTTATTATTGCTAGTAATATGACTGACAGTGTCTAATTCATAGATATTCCCCTTTGCTATCATATTTGGAAATAAAAGTGACCTATATGTTATGAGCACATGAGATTAGAAATTAATTTTTATGGGGGAACCAAGGTGGCTCAGTTAGTTAAGTGTCTGACGTCGCCTCAGGTCATGATCCGGCAGTCGTGGGTTTGAGCCCCACGTTGGGCTCTGTGCTGACAACTCAGAACCTGGAGCCTGCTTCAGATTCCGTGTCTCCCTCTCTCTCTGCCCCTCCCCCGTTCATGCTCTGTCTCTCTCTGTCTCAAAAATAAATAAACGTTAAAAAAATTAAAAATATATATTTAAAAAATTAATTAATTTTGATGTATACCAGGTGTGCTGCACCTCCACAAAGTTTTCCCTTTTTTGGTCATGAAACTATCATGATTGCCTTTAGACTAATGACAATACTTCATCTCCTGTGCACCTGCAAAAGAGAGTCTGACAAATCTTTTTAAATAAATTTTAATTTCTTTTTAATTTGTTTAAATGGATCTATACTATTCACTTTTTATAGGCTCAGGGCAAAACTGATGTAGGAATGGAAGATAATACAGTTATTTTGAAAGAATTGGGGATGCCCTTAAAAATTCTTCTTGGATAATTTCATGGGGCACCTGGGTGGCTCCGTTGGTTAAGAGTCCAATCCTTGGTTTCTGCTCAGGTCAGGGTCTCACAGTTTGTGAGTTCAAGCCCTGCATCGGGCTCTGTGCTGACAGTGTGGAGCCTGCTTGGGATTCTCTTTCTCCCTCTCCTTCTGCCCCTCTCCCGCTCACTCTGTCTCTAACTCAAAAATAAATAAACTTAAAAAAATTAAAAAAAATTCTTCTTGGACAATTTCAAATATTGTGCCAAGCTAGTGTTCTGTCAATGGATAATATCAGCTGTTTATTGTGGACCTACTGTGTGCCAGATGTGCTAAGTGATTTCAGGCCTATGACGAATAATACCTTTACCACTCATGGGACAACAGCAAAGGTCAGTCAGCCTGTATTCTGTTATGCAGTCACTGGGAACTTCTCAACTTCTCTTTGTTTTTCATCTCTCAAGTCTGGTTTAGATGAATTTTTCACACTGACACTTTATGGAGCAACTAAACATTTAGCTTAATTTGTCTTTAAATCAGAAATCCTGGAGATGGAAGTGAAAAGGCTAGCTGATGGAATTTGCCAACATTAGTGATTCCCAGGGAGCTGAATTCACAACTTAATTTGCAACACAACACTCACTTATTAATTTGGCTGCCTGGAATGTCCTCTATTTTTCTCTATTCAGCAATTGCCTCTTCATTCTACTGTCCTGTCTTCCCAGCAGCAACCAAAACACTCTGCATTTAGCCTATCATTTCACGTTTTCATTTTACTGCAAATATATTTTATGCATCTGTCTCTCCAATTACACTCTGCAGGGATAGCATATTATTTTCTTTAGCATTTACCCCAGCACCTAAGAATTGAAGTGAATGAGTGGATGAATGGCTGGCTGGGTGGGTGAGTATATTGCAGTATGATTTCAGAGTCTCCAACCTACTCAAATCATAGCCCCTTCCTTTACACAATGAGGCTGGAAAAAGTTAAATGTGACAACTGAACAGATGAGACCTGGATTTGTAATGCTGGCTTGTATCTTGCTAGTACTTTCTCCAATAAATGAACCTGTTGCGATTTCACGGCTTTGTGCAGTCCTTAACAGCCTTCCAATACTTTGTTTTAATGGCTCAAAGGAAGTTGTTACAATGTTTGCAATGAATGCAAATCATAGATCCATAATCCTGAATGTCTCATAAAGAACCTCACTAAATAGTTATTGTACCTATACAATAGTGTCTCTTATGAAAGCCCAATGAATCAGCTTTAAACAAAACCATTCTCCCCCAAATCTGCAATGTGCAATTTTATGAGAAACTCAACTGGCTTTTACCTCCTTTCCCCCAGCTCCAACACCCTGCATAATGAAAGAAAAACCAGGAGATAGAAAATAAAGCTTGAAAAGGCTGACATTCCAAGGTAAATAACGCTTATTTCACTAGACAGTCAAGACTTCTGGTTTAATTCATTCTGTCCAATGGGTACATCTTGGGAGGAGAAAATTACAGCCTCATGGAATTTAAAGCAATCACAGAGATCATTTGAAAATGTTACGTTAAACAATAACATCTTGCCTTCATTTTATATTTTAAAGTTTACAAAACCCATTCATATTTGTATTATTTCCACTCATCCTCCTAATAGCCCTGTGATGCTGGGTTCTTGTTATTGTCACATTCCAGCTGAGTGAACAGATTTGGACAATACCTGGCTCAGCAATGTTACCACCCTCCTCCCAAGAGCTTGGGCTGGAAACCGACAATCTTGTCTTTTCCATCTTGAAGCTATTTGACATCAAATCAGTTATTCTTTGCTTAAATTACTTTCATATTTGTCTCCTTTTTTCTAACCCCATTACCATTGCTTTATACTTTGTCTCACACAATATCTAGTACATTGCAGACATTCAATGAATATCTGTTGAGGGAGGGAAGAAATCAGTGAATGAGTGAGTGAGTGAGTGAGTGAATGAATGAGTGAATCCTCTGAGGCTGGGAAGTCACAATAGCCTCTTAATAGCTATCTTGCCTCTTGTTCCAAAATCTTTCAAATAATCCTCCACGTGCCCACAACAATGATCTTTTTAGTGTACACACTTGATTTATACTATTCCTCTGATTAATAATCCCCATCTGACAGAAAGAAAAAATAATAAAGCCTCATTTGATCAACTTAAGGGCTTTCCAAGATCTGCCTCTGATTACCTGTTCAGCTCCATTGCCTGCTATTTCCCTTGTTCTTTGTGATTGCTCCCTACTGAGGTGGGAACAAGTTCTTCCTTTGTGTGTGCCATGTTCTCATACCTCCATCTATGCTATTTTCATTGAGTAGAAGTCAAGCACAAAGCACAGCTTTAAGTTCTTTCCTGAAGTCTTCCCTGATCCTAACAAGGAAACCTGGAAGATCCTTCCCTTGGGAGATCACTGACTTTCAATTCATGATATTTTGCATTACACATATTTTTTTTTTCACATGATTATTCCTAGAAGCCAAGTCCTCTTTTTTTTAAACCTTTCATCATTACCACCATAGTCCCTGATACAGCAAAAAGGTGGGGCTAATTTTTAAAAGTTAGTTGGAAAAGAATGAATTAATGTGTAAGGTCAAGTGCTATTATCTATAACTTGACTACTCAACATCTCTTTATTCAGGCAACTACTATTCCTTCATTTAATATTCATTATCTTTAGACAATGTGATTCAGCATTGGTCCTAGAAGAGTCAGGTGCAGACTGAGCCCTGGCCAGTCAAAGCAGAATGTTCTCTATTCCTAACTTCAGGGATTCATTCTAAGATGAACTGCTGGCCTGAGCAGGACCAATCAGTCATCACTTGGACTTTAGTCAAAAGTATCAGAAATAGTTTCTGTCTTCTTCCAGGATCTCCAGCTCTCAAGATCTAAGAGTCTAAAGCTGCCATTGTTCCCACCATGTGGAGAGAGCTTGCCTGAAAATTAAGCCAGCACTGAGAAAAGCAAAGCTAAGACATGGAGAGACTGATACACATGGCCCTGTTGGGACAATGTGTTCTTGCCAGAAGTCTTTAAGATTTCAATTACATGAGCCAACATAGTCCCTTTTTCTTTTCTTAAAAGATTTTGGTTTGGATTTCAGTCACTTACAACGGAAAAAAAAAAATTTTTTGATTAAGGTAGTGTTCAAGATAAAAAAAATTATAAGCAAAAGAGAAAATCAAACCAGGGCACCCAATTCTATAAAAAAAAAAAAAAGTGTCTTTTTTACCCCCAAACCACTGTCTCTATATTTGTAACAGTAAGTTGGGATGAAAATATTTGCAACACAAAGTGCTCATGATTTTTCATTTCCCTGAAATGAAATCTTGAATGATCTTGTTGAACATTTCAGAGTTCAAAGAAATACAGAGAAAAGAACAGTAGTTTAAAATGGAAAATGTTAATAGCTCCTTAATTATAAAAGCATTATTGCATATTTTATAATAAAGCACATTTAATAAGACAAAATTAATAGGAGTATGCAATTGTTCAAAACTTAGCCAAGAACAAGGGACTCTTTAGCTGTGGCAAGAGAGACTGAGCAAGGATAGGAAAGAAAACTATGAGCCCCTTCTATTCTCTAGGGTGACTTCCCATCTCAGGTTTCTACTTCTACTGCAGACTTCATTGTCTATCACTAGTGGAGAGTGAATGGGAATTTATGTCCATCATAAAATGCTGTCCAATAGGTAGTTTTATAAGATTTATATACATACATTAAGTCACTCTGTCCTTTGCCATGTACCTCCAATAAACCTTGTGGTTCTCCCTCATCATTTCACGCCAAATGAAAAGTGGTAATATTACCAGATTTGCAGTTAATTATCATGAAATATGACTCCTAATGATTTAACATCTTTGTTAAGAAGCCATGGTAACATGGAGCACAATGCTGGAAAACATCATTACAGCTATCATTTATCCATGACATTTACATTTTGTTCACAGTCAAAAAAAATAGTTAATTGACAAAGCACAACTATACAATATTTATTGAGAAAATAGCTTGCTCTCTTGCTGCCAGTTAGTTTAGCTTATTAAAGTTTTATTTATAGGATCCTACTTTTCTTATCCTTTTTAATGACCTTGAAAGTGAGTTACATGTCCTTCCCTTTAAATTGAATTTATGGCAAAATAATCCTCCCTTGACAAAGGAGCTCTAAATTGATAAAAGAGAGTTGTTTCATATTCTGTTTCCCTGATGAGTCTCCATGTTCTATGAGAATCTCATAGAACTGTTACAAATCGTGACTAAGGAAATGACATATAACTTCTTTTTTTCGTCAAGAGAAAATGCTTTGGGGGAGGGCTCACTGCAATTCTCTCTTCTCTAATGTATACTTCCAAGCCATATTCACCACCCCCCAAAGTATTTCTAGATTCTAGAATTCTATTTTTTCAAAAAAAGCTTAATATCAGCACTAGCTTCTGAAGAATACCACAGATTCATGGGGCCATCAGGGTCCACACCTAAGAAATTTCTACTCAGTTGTCTGTCTACTTAGATTGGCCTACTCAGTATGATGAGTTTTGCCTACATGGCTAGAATGGAATGTGCTATTTCCTAAACGGCAGCCTTACTTCATCCTCGTACGTAAAATAGCACTCTCTTCTCTCTCCAGCCTACTCAGCCTATTTTATATCCTCATAGTCTTCATCTCCAGCTACTATATAAAACATATCCTATTATTATTCCTTTGTTTATTTTCTGCACCCCTGCCAACCCCCAATAAAAAGTTCCCTGAGGACAGACTCTTTGTCTAGCACATAAGAGCCTAGCACATAATCAGTACTCAATGAATATTGGCAGAATTCAAATATAATTTAATAAACTTGGAGAATCACATTAGATTCCAAGTACTTCTTTATTCAAAAAGCACGGTTCGGGGGTCAAACCATATTTACCAAGTAATTTCACAGTAATTTCACTGTATACCCAAGTATCTGGCAGTATATTAAAAGAGGTCCAACTTTTAACTCACTAATTTTTTTTAATTAAGTTTCTTTTCCCTTTTCAACCCACAGCCCTCATGTGCTCTCTTCTCAAGAACCTTTGGAAAACTTCTCCCTTTCCTCAACTTTGATGAAACCCTTGCCTGCATGCATTTCTCCACCCCCTTCTCCCTCAGCATTTAAAAATGCAGTTAAATTTAACCTTTTTTCCAAGCAAAAAAGACTCCTTCCTCTTTGTGCAGGTGAAATAGGTAGAGGCAGTAATTGGGCTAGAGATTACAGGCAAGTTCAGGAAAGAAGACGTTATGAAAACTTTATAATTAAACATTTAGAATTATCACAAATACGTAAATAAGTGTCCCCCAAACAGAAACTTACACCTTAAATCTCTTTAAAAATAGTCAAAGACAGCTAACTATCATAGAAGGAAAACTTTATCTTTCTGAACAGAATATATTGACAAATTCAAAGCATCATAATGGATGACCAGTAATTCAGTGATACCACCCTTCAGTTTATTTGATATAGATAGGATGTTTAGTTCTTTGGCTAAATAACTAAAAAACCATTATAGATTCCAGCTGGTGATGTGTTAATGAGGTGAGATGTACACCTTCCAACGAATTCTACAGAAATGTCATCGGTGTGTTTAAAATCCATAATTAATATCAAACTGGTCAGCAAAGTTCACCACTGAGGCTGAAATCATAGGATTGAGGCATAATTTTCTAAAAGCTAAACACACTGCTCTCCTACAAACATACAGTGAGCACGTGTTAAAGGTTTACTTAATTCATTAATGAGGGAAACAACTTAGTGGTAAAGCTGGTTCAAAAAGAATTGAGAGACTGAGTATCCATTGGCACCAAAACAACTGTGAAAAAAACAACTGCTATAGTTACAAAACTACCACTAACCTTTCAGATTATTTTTTCTACCAGATAAATTTCACTTACATTTCTATATGACAAGAATCATTTGTATCACTCTCAATTTTCTCCAAGCTAGTATTTACTTTATAAAGATGTAAAATATCTAAAACAAAATAAAACAAACAAACAAAACAGTAAAGTACACACCCAAAGAGAATTAAAGTATTCTTGGGTGGGTCTGTTATGTAATACCACAATATGACATTGAGAGAACATAAAGTCCTTCTTTTAGAGATTTACAAATTTAGGATAATTTTTTCTTAATGCATAAAAATAAAAGAAAGGGACTAAACCTTCTGATTAGATAAATGTTCTACCAGCCACACATACATAGGAAAATCTATACCATTTGCAAATCATTCTTAAAATATGGAAAATCACATAGTATTATTAATTATCAAAACCAATCACAATTTTATTTTATTTTTATTTTTTATTTTGAGAGAGAGAAAGGCAGAGAAAGACAAGAAAGATGAGTGTCATCATAAAATGATCAGAAGGCTAAATGAAAATTAAGAAGTAACTGAACACTAAATTACTGAGCTCTAGGGCGCCTGGGTGGCTCAGTCGGTTGAGCATCCGACTTCGGCTCAGGTCATGATCTCACAGCTCGTGGGTTCGGGGCCCATGTCAGGCTCTGTGCTGACAGCTCAGAGCCTGGAGCCTGCTTCGAATTCTGTGGCTTCCTCTCTCTCTGCCCCAACCCACTCGCATTCTGTCTCTGTCTCTCTCAAAAATACATAAACATTAAAAAAAATTACTGAGTTCTTTGTACTTTCCACTCCAGAATTATTTTCTGAATTTTACTCTCCTTGTTTTCTCATCTACTCTCTATAGTAGATTTTCAGTAGAAATCAAAGATAAATCTCTAAAAAACTTGAAGCATATTCATATTTCAAGATACTACATAAAAGAAAAGATAGCAGATGAGAATAGAGGCAGAAAAGCATGCAAGAGAAGAGGTAAGGGAAGATAAAAATTTTCCTGGAGACAAAGGAACCTTATAATTTATAAATTTCTTATCTGATCAAACTAATTGTCCTTTGGTAAACTAAGTAATTGGTATAATTGATCTTGCCTTTAACATGCATGCTGATGCTGTTTCTGGCAATACATTTATCACCAAGAAGAACATAATTGGTATCAGTGGGGATGCTTTTGGCTTCAAGTAACATCCTAAAACAGCTAACTTAACCATTTAGCAAGCAAGCCAATAAACAAACTCAAAAAGAAGGAATCTTGAAGTGAGATGGCTTTGCCACTTCCTGCATTTCCTCTCTGCCATCTTTACCCAGTTAGGTTTGTCCTTGGCACCCATCCATCATGGCTGAAAGATAGTTGCCAGAGTTTCTAGCATCTTAAGAAGCTACCATAATATCTAGTAGCAAAAGAAAAAAAAAAAAACTGTTCCTTCCCAAGTGATTAATTATGAAAAGAAAGAAATCCTCTCCTGAATTCCTGAGCCTACTTCTTGAATGTTTCATTGGGAAGAACTGGATCAAAATCCCACCCCAATTCCTTTTACTAGCATAATAAATAAGATTGTCCTGATTGGAATTTGACTAATGCGGATAATAACCTTGAATAATGTGGAGGATGCATAAAGAGAGTCTGCTGGACAGGAAAAAAGGTTGACTATGTGTTAAATAGGTTCCTATAATCTGGACTGGTGTTTATAAAATTTTAATTTTCGAACTGCTTGTAGTCTTATTAAAATGCAGATTTTAACTCAGAAGTTCTAAGATAGAGCCTAGGATTCTGCATTGCTAACAAGCTTTCTGGTGATTCTAATGCTGCTGTTCCGTAGACAACACTCTAGGTAGAGGATCTAGAGTCTAGAGAACTAAATGAAAAGAAGTGTAATATAATAGAATCCAACCTGGAATAGAATTTCTAGCTGTGTGATCTGGGATATATTAAATTCTGTAAGCCTCAGGAAAAGGAAAAGAGGGAGGAAAGGGAGAGGGAGGGAAGGAGGGAAGTAGATCTGGCAATGGGAATCTCTGAAGCAATGGGGTTTCTGCGCACTTTTCTAA
This sequence comes from Lynx rufus, assembly GCF_022079265.1. Taxonomy (NCBI): domain Eukaryota; kingdom Metazoa; phylum Chordata; class Mammalia; order Carnivora; family Felidae; genus Lynx; species Lynx rufus. Next base: position 40,846,937 of record NW_025814896.1, on the reverse strand, counting down.
TTTGTCAAGGTCACTCTATAGTGAGAAATGAGAGAACGGGGCAGAAATAAACAGGATAGTGTTTAATAAGTACACTTGGGAAGAAAAAAAGAAATAAACTGTACCAATAAAACCCTGGGAATGGTGACAAATGTATATGTATGACAGAATAAAAGGCCTCAGGGTCCCAGTGATAGCAAGCTATATTGAAATATTGCAGTGATGTTATAGTTATAAAACTTACCCTGCCTTTGGGATGCCTAACAATGCATATATTATGTTCTGGGTTGCAGAGTTTTGAAGGATAAAGGTTTTAGCCCTTGCACTGTACCCAGAAGGAAACTATGGTGGACTTAGGGACAGACCATGAGGAAAGAATGAAGGTACAGGGATCCTCATTCTGAAAAGACTGAGAGTCAAACCTAATGCACTTCAGGGCAGGACTGTGTCCCTACTTGGGGGAGGACAATTGGCTGTTGCCCATGCTGGCATGTCAGATAGAAAAAGTGAACATGATTCAATAGCAGAACGAAGGTGTAAAACACCTTGGCAGAGGGCAAAGCCCTACATGAAGACTCCTTCCAGCTTTTTTGAGTGTTTTGTTTAACTTCTCCAAGTTTCAAGTTCCTCCATTTCAGAACTTAGTAAATCTTAGAGACAAATAGGAAATGTGTCTGGTCAGAGCAGGTGCTTAATGAATGGGAACAAATATTATTGTAATAATTCGTGATAAAAAGGTTTAAATTAGAAGGAGTTTCCGCTGCTACATACCACAGGTGTCTTTCAAAAATTACTAAAAGTTTAGTGGTCAGCATGCACCTGACACACAGGCATCACAAAAGCTCCATAATTTCACCAACCACCCCCCACAACCCCAAAACATGGGTGATATGAAAACATGTTAACTCTCAAAGGAGGGGGTTGGTGTTCTAATACACTGATCATTTCCCTTCCCCCTTGCTCCTCCAATCCAAGCAGCTCAGCCTTCTCTACCTTCCTCCTAAAGAAATGAAGGTGGCTGGATTTCTTTCCCAATAGAATTGTAACATTTAGCAGAAGTTATTTCATTGCCTTTATTAGGCATAAAATTCAGCCAAGTTAAACAGCAACGATTATTCTAGAACACTTTTACTATAAGAGTGCTTATTGGACCTTGCTTTGCAGGTGTCCCAGAGTTTTGCAAATTTTTCCCAAATGTAAAATAGTTGCCCAATAAGTCCTGTTTTCTCTTTGAATTCTGGCTACATTCCTGTGCACTTGAAGTGCACTAAAAAAAAAAAAAAAAAAAAAAAAAAAGCCAATATCTGTGCTTAGATTGGATTTTGTTCCCTTCGATAATAATGAAAAAATTTTAAGGTTTTGTTGTTGTTGTTTTGTTTTTTTTGTTTGTTTTTGTTTTTGCCCAAAACCTGAAATAGTAGAAGCTTCCTTCCTTAAAGGCAAGAGCTGGGAGAGACTTTAAAATATGTTTTCCCCTGTGTCAATAATGGCTTACATTTGGGCCTTCCTGCAGAGTTTAGGAAACCTATAAATAATCCTTGGAGATACACATGAGCAGAAGGATCATGGCATTTTGAGCCCTCATTGCTGCCTTGGTTATAATTACCCATATGACCTTTGGGGAGACATCTCAGAGAAACAGGGATTCCTAGGAAAGCCAGGCTGTTGAGCCTGGCTAGTCTCTTCAGACACCATGACTGCTAAAATGGACGTTCAGAAGTTCCCAGGTTAGCAAGGTAGAGCTTTAGCCTGATTTCAAAGAACAGAAATTGCAAAGTCAAATGCAACTCATTGCCCAATTATTATGCATCCATTAATAATGCAAACCAAACTATAAGAATACAACATAGAGGCATTTTTTTTAATTTAGTAACTTGGATAAACTAGTGAGAAATTAACCAGGGAAGATAAAGTACAAGTTCACATAGCAATTAGCAAACACAACATCCTATTAGGAATTATTTGTTTGAGTTCTCTGAGAACATTCTTACATAGAGGTGGTTTATAAACACTGCAAGGAATAATAATGATGACAGTATTAATGAAGATAATAATGATAAGCACAATGACATCTTTTGAGCACTTACTATGTATGAAACCCTGTGCTAAGAGCTAAGGTATTATCTCATTTAATCTGGTACAAATATTCTGACAAATCCAAGACAAAGGGTAAAAATTAGGATAATAAAATTTTCTTCATACTTAAATCTAAGACACAAGTACAACTCTCCAGCCTAAAGGGCAACGATTTCAAATCTTTTATGGCACGGCATAGTGCTTGGCATAGAAGAAACTCCACAAGCATTTGTCGAATGAATGAGGCAAGGTCGGCAAGGTTTCAAAGTCTAGAAATCTGAATTATTTCTGTGAGACTAATGTACTTTGAAAAAGTATTTCAGTGGCAGTTCATCATTAAAAGTGATTCCTACTTTACTTCTACATTATTTATAATGAACATTTTACTTTTACAATCAAAAAGTGATAAAATTTACCCCCACCCCACCCCCCAAACAATGCCCTTTAACAGAAATGATTGGACAGATGCATAAAGATGATTGGGTAAGAATATTCACCACAGCACTTCTTGGTAAAACAAACATAAAACAGAGCCATTTAAATGCATGTATAGGGGGGTGCCTGGGTGGCTCAGTTGATTAAGCATCTCTTGTTTTTGGCTCAGGTCATGATCTCATGGTTCATGAGATGGAGCCCCATGTTGGGATCTGCACTGACAGCGAGGGGCCTGCTTGGGATTCTCTCTCTCTCTCTCTCTCTCTCTCTCTCTGGCTCTCTCTCTCTCACTACCACTCCATGCTTACTTGCTCTCTCTCTCTCTCTCTCAAAATAAATAAATAAGAAATGTGAGTATAGAGACGAGAAAAGGAAACAAAGTTGGAAATTTTATTTCCTATACATATTTATATAATTAATTTAGAATATATATAATTTAAAAATTAAGTATTGAGGTAATGGACAGTCAATAAGTACCATATATTCATTTTTTGGACACCTAAATTGATTTGAGATTATGTGTAATTTTATTTTTTTCCTTTTTCTTTATTTTTAAAATAACAAATCTTTTTATAAAATAATAGTCATATTTTTGTCACAGAGGGCAGGGGATCAGAATTGCCTGAGTACAACAATATGGATTCCTAAAAAGAGATCTGAGATTTCTGCATTTACCAGCTGGGCTTCTTTCACAGTAGGAGAATTTGACAGTAGAACACTTAATACAAGTTATTTCACTGGTCTTCACAAGACATAAAAATTCAACCAAGTGAAATAGTAATGCTATTCCAAAACACCTTTACTATAAAAGGCCTTATCCTGGACTTTATTTTTTGCATATGTCCCAGTGTTTTGTAAATATTTCCTAAATGTAAATTGTTGTCCAGGATACCCTGCTTTCTCCTTGCATTCTAGCTATCGTAAGTTTCTGTGCACTTGAGGTACATTTACAAAAAGACAGTATCTTTGTTAAAATTAGGTTATGTTTCCTTCAGTGATGATAAAAGCAGTTTAAGGTGTTACCATCTGTCCCACTGGATATTTGGGAACCACTCGACTCCTGGGAGTTCAGGGACACCTCCACTGGTCAGAGCCAGGCCTGACCCTACAAGTCAAACACAAGTCACCTATGCCCGGTATAGCTTTATGCCCTTGATGTCTCTTCTCCCTTTTGAGACCCAATCCATATGGACTCAGTCCAGATCAAGGATTTCTCCAAACTACCTTGGAAGCTTGTGCTTGCATTCTGCCTAGAATTTATAGCCCTGCATGGAAAGATCAGATTATTCATTTGTTTCCCTCAACAGAGAACCATTTATCACCACCAACCTAGTTGCATTTTTACCTAGAGATTTCATATTCAGTAAATTTGATGCCTACTGTATCTTGAATCTACTGCTTTTGAGGAACCTCCAAACTACTTTCCATAGTGGCTGCACCAGTTTACATCCCCACAAACAGGACACTAGGGTTCACTAGGGTTCCCTTTTCTCCACATTCCTGCCAACACTTGGTCTTTCTTTCTTTCTTTCTTTTGTCTTTCTTCTTTTATGGTAGCCATTCTAACATGTGTGAGGTGATGCGTCATAGTGGTCTTGATTTGCAAGTGGTGTTGAGCATCTTTTTTTTTTTTTTTAATTTTTTTTTTCCAACGTTTTGGGGGACAGAGAGAGACAGAGCATGAACGGGGGAGGGGCAGAGAGAGAGGGAGACACAGAATCGGAAACAGGCTCCAGGCTCCGAGCCATCAGCCCAGAGCCCGACGCGGGGCTCGAACTCACGGACCGCGAGATCGTGACCTGGCTGAAGTCGGACGCTTAACCTACTGCGCCACCCAGGCGCCCCGGTGTTGAGCATCTTTTAATGGACCTGTTAGCCTGTTAGCCATCTGTGTGTCTTCTTTGGAAAAATTTTTATTCAGATCCTCCACGTATTTTTTTAAATTAATTTTTTGTTCTTAGGCATTGGGTTGTATAATTTCTTCACACATTTTGGATATTAACCTCTTATCAGATATATGATATGCAAATATTTTCTGCCATTCAGTAGCTTGCCTTTTAGCTTTGTTGAGCATTTCCTATGTTGCATAAAAGTTTTTTAGTTTGATGAGTCTCACTTGTTGATTTTTGCTTTTGTTGCCTTTGCCTTTACCATCAAACCAACATTATTAAATCTAGAGTAGGGACCAGGAGAAAGACCAAAATCACTTTAGCAGAAGAATGATGTCTGACATATCCCAAGATTGGATCTAGGTATCTGTATATGTAAAGGAAACACAGTCCCAGTGCAGCTGGACATTGAACTACTGGAGTATAATTGTAATGGGTTCAAAACCCAGACTCAGTCTGGCCAGACTCCTATATTCAAAGAAAAACAAAAACAAAAACAAAAACAAAACAACAAAACAGAGAGAGAGAGGCAGATTTTTTTTTTTTTTTTTTTTTTTTTTTTTTTTTTTTTTTTTTTTTTGCTACTGGGCTCTCAGCCTACTACAAATAGATGCTGATGGCTGTGTTCCAGTCTTACTCCTGTTTCCAGACAAAGATATAGTAGCAACTCTTTCTTGTTTCCTTGGTCCACTTTAGTTCCTCAGATGATAAACACCTTTCCTCATGTCTCCTTATCCTTAGTAGTCACAAGGCAAATCTGTTTTATTAAGTCTTTAGAACTGTCTTAGCTCAATTCACCCTGTATAGAAGGGTGAAGACCATGCAGTCATTGTTATAATAGCTACTGTTTATTTAGTGCTTATGTGCAAACCAACCACTGTGATAAGTGCTTGGCATTCATTATCTTCAATCCTTACAGCTTGCCCAGGTAGATATTAGTATTCCCGCTTCAAAGATAAAGAAACCAAAGCTCAGAATAATTACATAAATTGTCCACTATTGTAGCTATTACAACAGTGGGGAAGACGGAATCGGAACATACTTTTTGTTAGAGGACTCTAAGATCTGAATCCTCCCAGCATCTACTATATACTATGTCCCTGTAAATACAGTACCCAGTTGTCTGAGCCAACAATTGTATTCTGATATCCTAGGTTGCAGAGGAGAAATCAATCACTTAGCTACCCATACTGCTTCTTCCATCTCTAGGCCTTCAGGAGAAATTGCCTTTTCCTCACTCTGAAGTCTTTTATGCCTACTCAGCCGTTCTCATAGAAAGCCAAATTCTCACCTTCTTTGTTGGCTTTCATTTTTAAAATTCATGCTACAGAAGGTGTCTGCTGGGGGAGGGAAGTTTAATTTTTAGAATCTCACGAAATAGTGGATTTCTTCTAACCCATTTCAAGGTCAAGGGAACAGCAAGGACAAATGTCAAAACTTCCCAATTGAAGTGCCATGAGAAGTCCAGGTTAAGTAGGAGTAGGGATAGCAGGAGTCAGAGGAGGAGAGGGGCATTGATGGGAAGAATGACAACTGCAAACATTATTCAATATAAATGTACTTTCTCTGGAAGTGAATTATATAGATTGTTTTACTCCTCAAATTGGAAAAGATAATTGCACTATTATCTGGAAATGATCAATTTCTCCTTTTTAACTTGCATACCTCATTCAGAGATTGTTTGTTCATTCTGTGCTTTCAGGACCGTGAGTTCCCACCATTTATATAGTAAATGTAAACAATATGTATGTACAGTGCTGAAGGGAAACAAAAGAGCAGCATCTTAACAGTGATCTTGACATCAGACATGTTTTTGCCTATGCTAAATGCTTCACAAATTGATTATTATAAATAGCAAAAAAAAATTCCTGAGGAAAAGTTAACTTATAATTGACTTATGACAGAGAAATATTGGCTCTACAAATTAAAATAGTTTTCCCTATGTGTATCTTTTGAATGACTTCCAAGTAAATAGCCTTTTACAAAATGTAATTCCAACTATACTTCGAGTAGAGAAGCCCAATATTCTGCTTGATATATACCAGGAGGTGGGAGAAGAGAACTTTGGGAAACTATCCAATATTTTTGTGAAAAACCTTTTAATGACTACAAAGAATCGTGAAATGTTAATACATCGGGACAGCTCCAAAGCCTCAAAATAGAAGTTTATTTTGAACACAGTTTTATGCATCCATAGACAATTTTCAAATTTCCTTTATTTTAGCACATAATTATTTTCCTAATTAACTAATTAGACACTTTAGCAGCCTTAAAAACTACAGAGGTTAAATACATAACTGTTTAATGGTTACTGTTACTAAAAAATGGTGTTAATAAGGGTTGAGTTCTTCAAGCATGTTTCTCATTTTTCCCTAAGAATATAATTCTTTGTTAGGCAGTGATTTACTATAAATGTTAAGGGTGGGTGGAATGGGAACAGATCCCAAATCTCTACTTTGAAATCTAGAATTTCATAGCTGGAAGTGTAGTATTTCCACATAACTATATCTCAGTTAATAAGAGCCTGTTTATTAACTGCATTAGACCACATGGTGTCTTGGGGACAAAGGCAGATGTGTCCTGGAACTATTTCTGGATCAGTTCACCCATGTTGGACTATTACTGGTCTTGGGGTAGAGAGACCAGCTTGGCTGCATCATAGGTGAATAAGAAGGTTAAGGCAGAAAGATCATCTTGTTCTACAGAGATTTAGGGTTCACCTACCTTTTACATTCATTCACTCATTCATTCATTCATTCACTCATTCATCAAAGTAAGGTATTAAACCCATTATACATGCTAGAAAAAAGAATTAGGCATTGTATGGTCCTGCCCTTCAGAAATTGAGCAATCTGGTGTAGTAGGCAGAGAAGCAAACAGAGAATTATATACCCTGTGATAAGCACTTTTCCAGATTTAAGCCCAGAACTCTGAGGGGCCTTAGCTGGAGGTGGGGAGATGAGTTCCCAGGAAGCACAGGGAGGGCTTCTGAGGAGAGGTGACCTCTGAACCATGGAAATTAGAAGTTAGCCAAGTAAGGGTGGGAAGAGGGGAGTGAGAAGGAAGGACAGTTCTTCAGATAAACTTGTAAGACACTGAAGGAGAGGTTTCCACTGAGGTTCTTGTGTGGCCTGGTCCCCACAAGAGTTCCAACCTTGGCCCCCACAAGAGTTCCCACTGCCCTGAGCTTTAGCACCTACCTGTTTCTCTCCACCTCTCCAGATAAAATCCAAATTGTTTAAACAATGGTTACTAATCCCCAAGAACAATTCCTCCCTCTTCCTGCTAAAGCCTATTAACACTTCACCCTCCTTCCCCACTTAAAATCTCTGCCCAACTTCTCAAGCCCAGGCATTCTAGAATGAAACTGAGGCTCATGCTAATGGTGCTTTGGTTGACTCTCTCCTACAACTCCTCCCCTTCCTCCCTCTACACCCAAACACTCACACAGAGAGAAAGAACAACACAGAGGCAGAAGCAGGGATGCTATTTGGGTTCCTGCAAGTAGTTCTACGTGGCTGAGTGAAAAATTGGGAGGTTAGGACAAGAGTGGTAGGAGACAGGGTCTTTGAGGTAACGAGGAAACATGTATTATGGTAGCCTTAAAAGCCATGTTTATGATTTGGGACTTTGTACTGAGGCGCATGAATCCATTAAAGGGTTCCATTCAAGATCCAGTGAAATAAGAAGCAAGTGACATGGAATTGAGACCTGGAGAATGTATGATTCTGAGAATGGATGGAGAGGAAGAAAAATGGCAACAGGGAGACACTTGGGATGTAACTGCAGTTCTTTAGGTGAGAGAGGAAGGTATCTTGCCACTGTCTTTCACCATTTGGTTGGTTGAGGATTCCATTAAGCACACTGGCCAAGGCTTCCTTACAGTGATTTAGCAGGAGTCCCATCCTTCCTTTAACTATATAATCTTTATCTGCCTGATTACACATCAGAGGCCCTTAGAATCATTATCACAGTGCATAGCACATGGTTGGCATTCACTAAAAGTTCACTGACTTGAACTGAAATATTTTGGAAGCTACTAAGGCCTCAGGCTTATCTAAGTGAAGAGTAACATGAGAATATACTGCACTTAAAACCTGAAAAAGAACTTGTATATTTTCATTTCCTTTTGGTGTGATTAAAAAAAAATTACAATAGCAAAAGTTTTCAACTGAATATTTAATGTGTTTTTATGATTTTCAATCCTAGATTATGGGTTTATTTTTTAAAGTTTATTAAGAGATGCTTAAAAAGTACCCATATTTTCCAATTGTGCCACCATCTGGGCAAACAAAGTAAATATTTACAAGCAAAGTCTTAAGGTAAAGACTGAGGTTCTACAGTATTTTGAAATCTGATAGTGTTGCCTTTCAGAATTGCCTGTGGTTTTCCTCCATTGCACTCCTTTACAAAGTCTTTGAACAAGCATGTAACACACTCAAGGAACATTAGCAGATGCTAAAATATTTTATTAGCTGATTTATTAAGCTATTGAGGGTGCTTCTTTGAAAAATGGGGAGAGAACTCCAGACACAACAGAAGTTAGGAAAATCAGAAATCAACCTTTGGAACAATGGTAGCTAGTAACTTTTTTCCCCTCTTTGTTAACATACCAACTTAATTCAAAACAGACCAACGTCTGTGCAAATGCTTATAGCTTCTTTTTTTTTTTTTTCCAGTGAGAGAAGGTTCCAGTGAGAGAAAAGTGAGGAAGTAAAAAAAAAAAAAGAAAAAAAGAAAGAAAGAAAGGAAGAAAGAGAAAGGGTAAGAGAGAGAGATAGAGAAAGAAGGGAAGAAAGAAAGAAAGAAAAAGGAGTGCAAGTATTATTGGTATATTAATAGGAAATAAAAGTTTAACTGGAACATTCTTGTGATTTGTTTCTTTTTAGATCTGCTATTAGGAACCAACTTTATTTCTGCCTGCAACTAAAATTATAAAGGAGAAAAACAAACAAACATGAGTCACATGATAACATCCTTGTCTAAACATCCTGATAGAAGAAGATTAAATTACCAAGGAAGGACAGCTTATCATTTAGGTGGAGTGGGATGGGTAAATATTTGGCTACAATTGAGGGGTACCTCATAAAATTTCCTTATCTGATGGCTGGAAGTGGTATCCATTCTTTCTCATAATGCATGTTCTTTCCCTGCATCTCATTTTGAGATACAAATAGTCTGTGAAAAGTGAATGGAAGTAAGTCATTTCTAATTTCATGTGAATGTTCTTCTAACATGTCATCCTTAGGACAGGATGACTAAAGACTAAGGAAAAAATTGGGTCTTGGAAAAGGTTGGAGAGCTTGCAGGGTGATCAAACAGCCATGCTCAATACCTCTTCCTTACAATTCTGCAGCCAAGGAAGACTAAATCAACCACATCTGCCATGTTACTAAAAGAACATCGCAGTATGACTGTTAATTCATGTAATTATTTTCATCTACAATATACAAAGTGTAACATGCATTAATAACTAGGATGAACCCAACCTAGTTACCTTTTTAGAATACCACCAAATCATGAACCAACAAATATCTGAATGAAAATAGTTCACATTCTGGCTCTTCTTAAACTATTAAGTTTTATTTTGAATTTGCTTTCTTGAAAGAGCCACCTATTAATATTCACAAAGCAAAGAGGCATAATCAGAGGAAATAGGGAGACACAGAAATCTTATAAACCAGACTGGCCCAAACTTGACAGTGTTGTGCAAAGAATGGGGTTTAAGAGACCTTTTCTTTCCTTGGAAGCCAAATCAATTGCTTATAAGTCTCTGCCATTTAAAAACTCATGATGGGCAGTTCATGCTACTCATTAATACTAAAGCAATTGTTGACAATTGTTCTGAATTTCAATGTCTAATTAAAGCTAAGTGGGTGGATTTGCATACAATAAACAATAGAAGTGACTTGCATCACCAGTCCCCCAGGCATAATCAGCTTCACAATACAATGTCATTAAAACTTGCATGCTAATTATAGCTAATTGTTCCATGCAAATAGAAGCCATTTCATTCAGAAGATAGACTTTCTTCCAACAGCTGAAGTCCTGCTCTTCATCTAAAAAGACCAAAGATGCTTAAGGCACCATAAAAAAAAAATTGTTCAAGGACAATTTTGTAGTTTGCTTCCTAAGTTATGAAAAAAATCCCAATCAATTAATTAAATAAAATAAAATCAGTCTAGATTTCTTTATGGAAAGGATTAAACTTCTCAGTCAAAGCAAGCCAATTACTTAACCTGCTTATTAATTTTACCTGTTGGCGCAATGTGAAGTTGCCCAGTTAGAAATGAATAAAACAAACATTCATCAGTTTTGGGTTAAACAAATATTATTAGTATCGTTAAATCCCAAAGAGGCCCTTTTGAAATTGTTCCCTAATTAATTCTAGAAGGCCACATAAACAGTGAAATATTGCATGTTTGATGTGGATACTAACCTGCCCTTCTCCAAAATCAATGCTAAATACTATAAATCCAATGACCAACTGTCACCAGCCAAATGAAAAAAAAAAAAAAGGCTAAAATAAAAGCTGTGTATAAATGGATTACTAGAGTAACACCTCATTTATTTTGGATTTAGACCTTTCCTGATTTGATTCTGCCTTAAAGTAAACCTGGAATTTTTTTTAGCAGGTATTATCAATAGGTATTATTTTTAAAAAGTCTTTTTTTTAATGTTTTATTTATTTTTTTGAGAGAAAGAGACAGAGCACGAGTTGGGGAGAGTTAGGGAGAGAGAGGGAGACACAGAATCTGAAGCAGGCTCTGGGCTCCAAGCTGTCAGCACAGAGCCCGATGCGGGGCTTGAAACCCCGGACCGTGAGATCATGACCTGCACCAAAGTCAGATACTTAACCCAACCCAGAGCCACCCAGGTGCTGCAAAAGTCTTTTTTATTGAAGTATAGTTGACACACAGTGTTACATTAGTTTTAATCACGTGTACAATGTAGTGGTGCAATAATTCTATTCACTACGCTATGCTCACCCCAAGTGTAGCTATTTTCTGTCACCATACAATGCTATTACAATGCCATTAGCTATATTCCTTATGTTGTGCCTTTTATCCCCATGACTTATTCATCCATAACTGGAAGACGATATCTTCCACTCCCCTTCACCCATTTTTGCATATTTTCCCTCAGCAACCCCCAACCACCAATTTGTTTCCTGTATTTATGGGTCTGTTTCTATGTTTTTGTTTGTTCAACTGTTTTGTTTATTTTAGATTCCATATCTAAGTAAAATCATATGGCATTTCTCTTTGGCTAATACCCTCTAGGTCTACCCACATTGTCATGAGTATGGCAGCTCATACAGAAAGCCAAGGGATTGTGGTATAGTCATATTTTATCTACTCCTTGGAAATAATACTAAAAAGGTTGGATAACCCCACTGCTCACAATTTGTTACCTACTGGGAAAGCTCAGCTAGTAAAAAGAGATTTTAGATTAATAAATATTTATGGATGTGACTTGTTTCTTAAAAAGAAAATTAATATCACAGAAGAAAAATAAAATTAACAATGTGTTTTTTTAACAGCAGAAATAGTTTAGACAAAAAAAAGTATTTCAGGAGAGATTCCATTCCATTCTATTCTACTCCATTCCATTCTATTCCCCTCCATTCCATTCCATTCCATTCCATTCCATTCCATTCCATTTTGCTATATTCTGTTCTATTCTATTCCCTGCCTGCAGCCTAAGAAGAAAAATTAGATGCTGCTTCTTTCAAACACATCATGCTCAGCCAGACACAAACACTGTGATGTCTCCCAAATTTCATTCCATGTATGGGGTAAGAAAGGAGAGGAATGGAAAAGAAAAAAAGGAAGAGATAGCAAACACCCATGGAGTGAAGAAAGAGAATTTCAGAGGTATGTCTAATAATTAGAGATTCTGCTGAGTTTTAGTGCCTGATTGGATCCCAATCTTCTCTATCTTCACTGTCTTCTGTTTTTATTATCCTTGGTATTTTCTTCCAAAATAGTTTCAATGTTCTGACATATGAATTTATGACTTTAAAAACAACTAATTTATAACTCCCTGCCATCACATAGATGATTTGATTTCTGACTTTTTAAAAACCACCACCACAACAAATACAATAAAGGATCAAGTAAATATGTCTTATAAATTAGTCCCTAGTCATACTGATCATCTGTCATAAAAGTAAATGCAAAACTTCTCATGAAATAGCACTTGAAATTCACTATTTCACCCTTCCTTCTAGCTCTCACCATCATCCCCATCCCCAAAGAAACTTTGTCTTACTGAAAATTTTCTCTTAATTTATAGGAGCCTTACCTTGGACATCTTCTGTTCTTAACTTTCCTCTACTTGGAATCCCCCTATCTTTTCTTTCTCCCACATTCCATCGTTTCTGATTTTTTTATTAAGAAAAAAAACCCCAAGACTTGAAAATGAAGCAAAAAGATAGGCAGGCAGTGCCAATTTCACATGAGGGCAAAGGCCCACCAAAGAATTATCTAGGGGAAACAAACTGTTCAACTCACTGATTACTATTGAAAAAATATCCCAAATATAGATTTTTATTCAGGAGAGATGAAAATAATTTATATGCTGGAAAAATGATAATTTCAAAGTTATACTTTATTGCTCTGTAGGAAATTAACTGGTTTTATACCTAACCTAGAAATCTTACCTTAATATTCCTTTATTAAATTGCCTGTGCATATCTAGCTTCTCAAATGCTTTTTGAATTTTTCTATTATCTTGCTTGTTCTCTTAACGAGTTGAACAAAATCTTTGATATTTTTGTTTTTGTAAAACCCGAGTTTTAACATTTTGAAAATTATACTTTGGCAGTAATCAATTTTGTTACAGACTCCTATTATTTATTATATTGTTTAATTAACTGTTTTACTTTTCAATTATGCTGTGAAGCTTTCAGAATTATAAACTTTTATTTCTGCATCTACAGAACCCAGCATGGGTTCCTGGCACTTAGCAGGTGCTCAATAAATGCTGCTTATACATTGCTTAACTCATTTTCATGACTTTATTCTTAAATCATGGAGCACAGTCACTTCCATTTGGCCCCAGCGACTTAAATTTGTGTCTCCTTTGTTTGACACCTGTGTTAATAAGTTTAAGTTTTTATTTTAATTCATGCTACCTAACATAAAATGGATCTTAACCAGTCTCAACTTGTATTTCAATATAAGTACATCCTAAGAAAGATTCTGATGTACAGGCAGGTTTGTTTTTGTCCTCTATATTTAATAAGATTATTATACATGTTCTTGTAAAATACAACTGTGAACCAACTGAAATAACTTGCTTATTAATATAAACAGTTTAATCATCAAGGCTTGCTTTTAGATCTCTTATCTTGCTCTGCCCACCATTCCAGAGCCTTTATGGCATTAAAGTCTACCAAATCCCAGCCACTTCTCTGCCATGTAAGACCCCCATTAAAATCACCCAGTTCATACCATCACGTGGTTCATACTCTACACTATAAATATTCTACCCAAATTTCCTCATTTTGAAACACTGTCAAGACTATCAGGATGATGATTTGTTGTCTTACAATAAGTTTTAATAAACCCAGCTTTGCCTGATCAACAGATTTTTCTGGTGGACTTTTGAGAGATTGACAGTACAAGCAGACACACTGACAAGTAGCAATCACTGGGACAGAAAACATCTAAAACTTTACAAATCAAGCACAGGAATTAAAACACACATACCAGTCTAAGTCAGTAATAACCCTCTTTATTTTGATAAACTCCCAGAATATTCCTACATTAGAATCCGGGATAAAAATGAAGTTCATAATTATAAATGACTATGTCAATATATTCCTAAATCATGTTCAATGTAATCTGTTTTAGAAGACAAGGAAATATATAATATATTTTACAGAGAGTTCTTTCCAAATTAAATAATATTTTAAAGTTTTGGCAAATAGCTGAAGCTTTCTGGAAAACTAGAGTGTCTAGATAATATATTCCCAGGGGCTTCAGTTAGTTGGGGTACCCCCATATTTTGTTTACTCAGTTATCACCTTCTGAATTGCTAAAGAATGCTACACCTTGGCCTTAAATGGTTCACAATACAAGGAATTCATGTTTACAAATGGTGGGTTAAGTCCACAGGCTTGGTGTTTGTAATCAGACAGAACTGAATTCTATCTCTAGCTCTGCAGTTTTCTAGACTTATAACCATCAGGAAATTATTGAGCTGCTCTGACCCTCAATTTCTTTTTTTATAAAGTTTTTTTAATGTTTTTTTTTAAGAGAGACAAAAAAAGAGAAAGAGAGCCAGCAGGGGAAAGGCAGAGAGAGAGAGGGAGACACAGAATCTGAAGCAGGCTCCAGGCTCTGAGCTGTCTGCACAGAGCCCAACACGGGATCAAACTCATGAACTGTGAGATCATGACCTGAGCTGAAGAAAGAGGCTTAACCTACTGAGCCACCCAGATGCCCCAAATTCTTTTTCTGTTAAAAAGGAAAAAAAAAAAAGATAACTATACCAATCTCACAGAGCTACTGTGATGCTTATAATGTGTAGTAGTTAGCACTTTATTTGTCAGGTGAGTGAAGGAACTAACTAATGAACATATTAGCAAGTACTATTATAAGTGTTCGACATGTATAAACAAATTGAATTCCTAGATTTGTGCTTGAGGGAAGAACTATTTATGTCCCTGCTCTACAGATGAGAAGATTGAGGCTCAGAATATGACCCATCTTGATGAAGTGACACGGTTAGCAGAGAAGTGAGATTCAAATCCAGGAAGTTTGCTCTATAGACTTACTCTTCTCCACTGTGCTGCTAAACAACAAATTATCCCAAAACTGAAGACAATGAATCTTTCAAAACATTGCTTTGCATTTATTTGAACACCTACCAAGTTAATGATTTTGGCTGACACATCTTGATTTTCCTTTATAATGAAAAGTCCTGAAGATAGTTAATGGAATTTTCACCATTTACAATTTTTTTTTGAACTGAAGGGAAAACTTAATCAATTACCTCTTAACCTGGTGAAATCCCACTCTTTTGCCTCACAAGGCACAGAGATAAACCACTAACCATTTTAAAGCCATGCATTGAAGGTTTCATTAATGGCTTCATTTCCTTGCAAGTGGAAGAGACTTTTATTAAGATAAGTGTTCCTCCACGTTGGAACTAACTGAATGGAAGCATGATTGAAAGGAAAACATTAAAATATTATAAGTAACGTCAAGGAAAATGCATCTGCAGATGATACAAGGATGTGGACAGAGCGATCTATAAAATTTGAAGATAAGGTTACTTTTGAAAATAAAGTTACATAAAATGAACCTGAATAAATAAAATCAGCCCTTGATAAAACAATCCACATGAAACTATAGTCTTTGCCTGGGTGGCTGAGCAATTTGAGGTACTACTCAAATTTTAATCATGGTGAATAGTCTGTGGATGTAGCCTCATTAATTCTCTTCTTACTCCATGGGAATAAAGATTGTGACCTTCATCATAGAGAAGGGTATCTGGAAAGTGAGTCTGTATCAGTTTTCTAGAGTTGTCCATACTTCTGTCTCAGGGGAAGGAATGTTCTCACCCTGGCCATCAGCATCTAGCCCAGGTGGGAGGCCCATGGCTATGGTGCAGGTGGTAGCTTCCATGCTAATAACTAGTTATGTAATTTTCATTGCCTTACAAATGGTGTGAGTTGTTCCCATTGCGGTTAACCATGTAATTTAGCTTTGCATATAGATTTAACATAGGGAGATAATACATTACCTCACAATCTGAAGTTTCTGGGGCTGCTATATGCCCAAGTTTGTTATTATAAATCAACAAATCAACCTCCTGGCCTATAGACCAGGGGTCAGGAAACTTGCTGTAAAAGGTCAGATGGTAAATATCTGAGGTTTATGGGCCATATGGTCTCAGTTCTAACTACTCAATTTTGCTATTATAGTGCAAAAGCAGCCAAAGACAATACATAAACAAATGGGCATGACTGTTTTCCAACAAAACTATATTTACACAAACAAGCAATGGGCCAGCCTTGGCCCACAAGCTATAATTTTGCCAATCTGAACCTGATAGATCATCAGGATTATACGAGTTAGTATGGTAGACAAAATACTTGCCTTCCAAGTCCACATTCAATCCCCAGAACCTGTGAATATGTTACCTTACATGGCAAAAGGACATTGCTGATGTGATTAAGTTAATGGTGTTGAGATGTGAAGGGGAGGTTTTCCTAGATTATTTGGTGGGTCCTATGTAATCACAAGGGTCATAAGGGAAAAGAGGAAAGCAGGAGAGTCAGATTGAGAGATGTGATGCCAGAAGCAGAAGTTGCAGTCATGTGGCCTCCAGAAGCAACTGACAGATTCTCCCCTAGAACATCCAAAAGGAACACAGCCCTGCCAACACTTTGACCATAGTTTAGAAAGACCAATTTTGGACCTCTAAACTCTAGCTCTGTGAGATAATAAATCTGTGTGACTGTAAGCCACTAAGTTTGTAGTAATTTATTATAGCAAGAGGAGGAAACTAATGCATTTGGGTTGGCATGAGTCTGTTTAGGCCTCTTCAAACTTGGAATGTGTGGAAGGTTGCTCTGTGTCTGCTTAGTTAAGCTAGAACTATTATGTTTCTAGAATCCCTGCCCTATATGATTTAGATTCTCAAGTTAGATTTGAAAGGCAGAAGCAAAGTAGCAGCCATTACACTCTGAAGGTTGTAATGGTTAGATGCAGTTATAATCTCATACATAGGGGTCTATGAGTTCCAGGTGGTTCTTACTCTCTCTACCAGTTTCTGAGCCTATAGATCCACTGCTGCCCCAGGCAAGCCACAGATGCTTACTGGTGTTCCTACAGGGGTGATAGCCACACAGAAGTCAAGATTTCCATTCGATTCTCACAGACCTTCTCTTTACCATCCAATTTTGGTGACTGGACATGCTCTGCTTACCAAAGTAACTGGTTTGTGACTCCTCTAACCTCCAACTTCCCCCTTGACCTTCATTTGACCAGCTCCTCCCACAGGGTTTAAGCTCTAATTCCTATAATAAATCCCTTACACCAAAATTTATAATGGCTCTGATTTGATTATTAATTCTTGACTAATACAGAATACTGTAACAAAGGCAAATGTTGGACCTACAGATTTATGTCAATTGATCCCACAAATTGAGACAGGCCCTGGTGAGTAGACTACCTCTATAGATGGCATCCTTTTCTTGTGATTCTGTGACTACAACAGCCTGTCCACAAGTTTACACACAGAGGCACTGGGGGGAAGGGAAATCAGAAATCTGGTTCTAATCTCAGCTCTGCCAGTGATCCTGGGCCAAGTTGCTTAATTGTCCTGATGATGTGTTCATAATCCAAGAAAATGAAGAAGTGAATGGTAGACTACTCACAAATATTTGGTACCTTTTCTCCAAGGGATGATTATACTTCCTTGTTTCCCTTTCCTGTTAAATGTGGGTATACTCATAACTTTCTCTAGTTAATGAAATGTGAGGGTAAGTGATGTGCAGAGGCTTTAAGAACTGCTTTCTCTCTTTCACTTCTGTAGCTTAGCACAGAGTGAAGGTGATGTTTAAGTAGGGCTACAGCTGCCCGTGATGGACATGCAGCCTGAATGAGTACTAAACATCTATGTTTGTAAGTCACTGAAATGGTGGAGTCACTTCAGCATGACCTGGGCCATCCTGACTGATAGAGGACTGAACTAGATGCTCCTTCTGTACAATATCAAACACCCTGGTTTGTAACAAACTTCAAGATGAGCATATATATATGAAAAAAAAATATATATATATGCTTTATATATATAATACATATATGATTTTATAATATGCTTTTATATATATATGTAAAATTTCATTTTTAAAAAATTCCCATAGACATAAATACATAAAACAGAAGCCTAGTATTATCTGTTCAAAATTAATTCACAGAAATATATGCAATAAAATAATATTTATATTAGTCCCTGGTTAAGTGGTACCTAAAATTTACCTATAATAGCAAACACCTCAAATGACTGAATATTGAAATAAACAGGCTGACTGACAAAAAGTCAGGGCTACAGAGACACCATTTATGCACCCTCTTCTAAAAGACTACCTAATTATTTTTCCTTTCACTGTCTTTTTAATATAACTTCCTGCTTTGAGCTGAAGAATTCATACCTGGGGCTCATCAACCTCAAATACTAGTAATTCAGAGACATTTAATTAACTGTGTGGTGGGTAGTTGTATTTCTTAGGTTATTACCTGGAACTTTCTGAATTAAAAAATTTAGAATAGTATCTTGATCCTAAGAATCAATCTCTTAAATTTGAAAATAAAATAAGTTAGTACTTTCTTTTTTTAAAGCTATTCACTTAGAAATGAAGATGCAGAAAAAAGAAAATAAGAAAGGATGAAGGGAGAGAGAAGAAACAAATGGTAATAAAATACCATTGAGAACAAGTAAATTATGTGAAAATCCAACGCTTCAATACTTGCAGTCTTCTCTAAAGTTGGTGTAACATGTCATTTTAGTCCAAAGTCCTTTTATTAAGGGCTATAGGGGCCACTATTTATTTTATGGGCTTTTTTGTTGTTGTTTTCTTTCTCCTTATCCTAAAAATGCTCAATAGTGCCAAATGTGCTGCAATTTCATTGAGCGGCATGTTGTAAAACAATGCACTTCATGATTGTTCAGTGAAAGTTTGTGCTGAGGAGCATTTAAGTCTGAGGATTTCTAACCAAGGAATGAACAAAGACATGGCATTATCATTTATCTAACTTTGTCCCTTTCCAGCAAATGAAAACATGATGGCTTTTCAATGACAGAGGAATCCATTTTGAATTGAAATATTTTAAGTGGTTAACTAAACAGAATTTTGTATATTGTATACACCTATTTTGATCATCTGACCCCTTCCCCCTTTTTCAGAAATTGAAAAGAGATTCTGATTGCTTTCCAACTCAAAATTAAAATTCTAATCACTGTCCTCCCTTACTTAGGTGTCTTCTGTTTTCACAAAGCAGGAAATTTTCCCACCTTCTGTAGGAAAAACTGCATCTCACTGTCTCTTTAGAATAGTCATTCAGTCTTGATTCATACAAATTTAGCTTTCATAGATTAATCATTCATCTATTCATCCACAATAATTTCACAAATATTTGCTAAGTTCTTGCTTTGTGTTGGGCAATATGCTCAATTATGGATGTTAGTGGTGAGCAAGACTGATCTTGTCCCTACCCTCATGGAGCTTGCAATCTAGGGGAAAGAAGAAAATATACAAATAACCAAACATATACAGAAGTATGAAAAGACAGAGCTGAGATCCAGAGGATGAGAAGAGCAAATGACCCAGGTGAAGGGGGAGGGAAGATATTTCTAGATAGAGAGGGTGACATATGCAAAGCTCTCTGGTATATACAAAGGTACCATGACACACAATGTTTATAAGCAAGAAAAAGAGTAAAGGCTAATTCTTAGAGTCTTACATTCATTCTAATGTTCATCTTCTTCCTTCGATTCGTTCACTCACAGTTTTCAGAGAAACTATACCATGCTAGGCACTCATGCTGATTATCCATAAGTTAAATTAATATGATCCCAATAAAAACACCAGGAAGATAAAAAAAAAATGTCAGTGATAATGAAGCTCATGGAAATCATGGGCTAGCATGGCAGACAAACAAGCAAATCACCACTGGGGGTTCCGCACAAAGAGTGGCACACACAAGGTGTGCACAGACACTCTGTGGATACAGGGACATATAAATCATACCTGGGACAAAAAGCACCAGTCACGGGAATCTCTTCCCAGTGGAGGTGCTCTTTAAGCTGAATTATGGAAGTCTAGTTGAAGAGGGAAAAGAACTAAGAAAGGTAATTTTGGCAGAGGGAAAATTTCATACTAAGGAATAAAGTTCTGATGACCTTCCCAGACCTTCCATAGAGTGAAAAACTTGTATATGAGAGTGGGAACAGCTAAGTAAGAGGGCCTATGCAATAGGCCTAGGGTAAGGTGTCTCCAGTTTTCCAGTTCACAGCACTCTTAGTGTCTCAGTCATTTCTTCAGGCTGCCCGTAGGCCAAAAGTAAGGTCTCAGCGTTTCGTTTCTTAAGTATTTATGTCCAAACAACTTAAGTATTTATGTACTAACAACTCAGTAGCCATATGGAAAAGTAATAGGCATAAATTGAAAGGAAAAATAGTACTTTGATTTCACTCTTAAATAACTATAATTATTTGCTAATGGGATGGTGCTTCTGTTGTTACCAAACCCTTAAACTTTGGAACCAGACTGGACTCTGCTCTCCGCATTTCCTATTCCATATAGATTTTCATTTGGTGTTTCCTTTTTATCACAATAATGGTCAAAAACCCAACTCGGGAATAACATGGCATCATAGAAAGGAATGTTGTATGATCCAATTTTGTAACTGTGGATTACCTTGAAACCAATAGTTTACATGTTGTCCAAAAGATGTTGAGCATCTATATTTCCTTCAAAATGGAAAGAAATCCTGCCTCACTCCTATGAGTTGCCCCTATGAGTTTGCTATGGTTCCCTGAGTGCCTCGGGCAACAAACTTGCACAGGCTAAAGTAATCAGGCTTCCTCCTGAAACCTATAGGACGCTCCTAAGTATCTCTAATTAAAGGGAAGGGAAGTAGTCAGGTAGGGTGTGTGTGTGTGTGTGTGTGTGTGTGTGTGTTAAAGATCATTCTGGCAGGTTGTGTAAAAACCTAAAAAGTAAAAGTTCAAAAAACCTTATAACTTCAAGGAGACCAGTTCAGTGGGTTAGCTGAGAAGTAATGAGGAATGGTAGCTGGGATGGAGTAGAGAGGACAGTATAGCAAAGACTCTCAGCTGTCTCCTTGCCCCTGGCCCTCTCAGAGTTCCTTCCACATTGATGGCCTCTTGCGTCTGCTTGAGGGGGAGTTATGGCTGTCAGAGGTGCTCACCATGCAAGGCACAAAGAGTAGCAGGTTATGTCAGCCCAAAATAAGACCAAGGAGTTCAGAACATGCTACCCCCAAATATGCCACTTTTCTATATTCTTTATTTTGAGGTGTAAGCACTTATACAAACAGCATATACAGGAGAGACTTTCTTTGAACTAACATATCTGCCTAAAGACAGACTTCTAAAAGGAACTCAAGAGATTCCACCTACACCTGCCTAAATAACCCAGAAAACCGCCAGAGGATTAGCAGAACAGAGTCACCGGACCCAAGGGCAGACAAGAGGCCCACGGAAGAGGGTAGGAAGGGCGGCGAGGCGGTGCGCGCTCCAAGGACTGGCGGGAGGGAGCCGGGGCAGAGGGGCGGCTCGCCGGCCAAGCAGAGCCCCCGAGTCCGGCTTGCAAAAGCGGAGGGGCCTGACGGACTGTGTTCCGACAGCAAGCGCGACTTAGCGTCTGGGAGGTCATAAGTTAACAGCTCTGCTCGGAAAGCGGGAAGGCTGGAGGACAAAGGGAGGGTGAGCTGCGGAGCCCCCGGACGACAGAGCTCAGTTTGGCGGGGAACAAAGGCGCTCGCCAGCGCCATCTCCCCCGCCCATCCCCCAGCCAAAATCCCAAAGGGAACCGGCTCCGGCCAGGGAAATTGCTCGTTCCGCGCGAACACCCAACTCTGTGCTTCTGCGGAGCCAAACCTCCGGCAGCGATCTGACTCCCTCCGGCTGCCACAGGGCCCCTCCTGAAGTGGATCACCTAAGGAGAAGCGAGCTAAGCCTGCCCCCCCCTGCCGCCGTGCACCTTGCCTTCCCACCCCAGCTAATACGCCAGATCCCCAGCATCACAAGCCTGGCAGTGTGCAAGTAGCCCAGACGGGCCACGCCACCCCACAGTGAATCCCGCCCCTAGGAGAGGGGAAGAGAAGGCACACACCAGTCTGACTGTGGCCCCAGCGGTGGGCTGGGGGCAGACATCAGGTCGGACTGCGGCCCCGCCCACCAACTCCAGTTATACACCACAGCACAGGGGAAGTGCCCTGCAGGCCCTCACCACACCAGGGACTATCCAAAATGACTAAGCGGAAGAATTCCCCTCAGAAGAATCTCCAGGAAATAACAACAGCTAATGAGCTGATCAAAAAGGATTTAAATAATATAACAGAAAGTGAATTTAGAATAATAGTCATAAAATTAATCGCTGGGCTGGAAAACAGCATACAGGACAGCAGAGAATCTCTTGCTACAGACATCAGGGGACTAAGGAACAGTCACGAGGAGCTGAAAAACGCTTTAAAGGAAATGGAAAACAAAATGCAAACCACCACGGCTCGGATGGAAGAGGCAGAGGAGAGAATAGGTGAACTAGAAGATAAAGTTATGGAAAAAGAGGAAGCTGAGAAAAAGAGAGATAAAAAAATCCAGGAGTATGAGGGGAAAATTAGAGAACTAAGTGATACACTAAAAAGAAATAATCTATGCATAATTGGTATCCCAGAGGAGGAAGAGAGAGGGAAAGGTGCTGAAGGGGTACTTGAAGAAATAATAGCTGAGAACTTCCCTGAACTGGGGAAGGAAAAAGGCATTGAAATCCAAGAGGCACAGAGAACTCCCTTCAGACGTAACTTGAATCGATCTTCTGCACGACATATCATAGTGAAACTGGCAAAATACAAGGATAAAGAGAAAATTCTGAAAGCAGCAAGGGGTAAACGTGCCCTCACATATAAAGGGAGACCTATAAGACTCGTGACTGATCTCTCTTTTGAAACTTGGCAGGCCAGAAAGAATTGGCACGAGATTTTCAGGGTGCTAGACAGCAAAAATATGCAGCCGAGAATCCTTTATCCAGCAAGTCTGTCATTTAGAATAGAAGGAGAGATAAAGGTCTTCCCAAACAAACAAAAACTGAAGGAATTTGTCACCACGAAACCAGCCCTACAAGAGATCCTAAGGGGGACCCTGTGAGACAAAGTACCAGAGACATCACTACAAGCATAAAACATACAGACATCACAATGACTCTAAACCCGTATCTTTCTATAATAACACTGAATGTAAATGGATTAAATGCGCCAACCAAAAGACATAGGGTATCAGAATGGATAAAAAAACAAGACCCATCTATTTGCTGTCTACAAGAGACTCATTTTAGACCTGAGGACACCTTTAGATTCAGAGTGAGGGGATGGAGAACTATTTATCATGCTACTGGAAGCCAGAAGAAAGCTGGAGTAGCCATACTTATATCAGACAAACTAGACTTTAAATTAAAGGCTGTAACAAGAGATGAAGAAGGACATTATATAATAGTTACAGGGTCTATCCATCAGGAAGAGCTAACAATTATAAATGTCTATGCACCGAATACCGGAGCCCCCAAATATATAAAACAATTACTCATAAACAGAAGCAACCTTATTGATAAGAATGTGGTAATTGCTGGGGACTTTAACACCCCACTTACAGAAATGGATAGATCATCTAGACACACGGTCAATAAAGAAACAAGGGCCCTGAATGAGACACTGGATCAGATGGACTTGACAGATAAATTTAGAACTCTGCATCCCAAAGCAACAGAATATACTTTCTTCTCGAGTGCACATGGAACATTCTCCAAGATAGACCATATACTGGGTCACAAAACAGCCCTTCATAAGTTTACAAGAATTGAAATGATACCATGCATACTTTCAGACCACAATGCTATGAAGCTTGAAATCAACCACAGGAAAAAGTCTGGAAAACCTCCAAAAGCATGGAGGTTAAAGAACACCCTACTAACGAATGAGTGGGTCAACCAGGCAATTAGAGAAGAAATCAAAAAATATATGGAAACAAACGAAAATGAAAATACAACAATCCAAACGCTTTGGGACGCAGCGAAGGCAGTCCTGAGAGGAAAATACATTGCAATCCAGGCCTATCTCAAGAAACAAGAAAAATCCCAAATACAAAATCTAACAGCACACCTAAAGGAACTAGAAGCAGAACAGCAAAGGCAGCCTAAACCCAGCAGAAGAAGAGAAATAATAAAGATCAGAGCAGAAATAAACAATATAGAATCTAAAAAAACTGTAGAGCAGATCAACGAAACCAAGAGTTGGTTTTTTGAAAAAATAAACAAAATTGACAAACCTCTAGCCAGGCTTCTCAAAAAGAAAAGGGAGATGACCCAAATAGATAAAATCATGAATGAAAATGGAATTATTACAACCAATCCCTCAGAGATACAAACAATTATCAGGGAATACTATGAAAAATTATATGCCAACAAATTGGACAACCTGGAAGAAATGGACAAATTCCTGAACACCCACACTCTTCCAAAACTCAATCAGGAGGAAATAGAAAGCTTGAACAGACCCATAACCAGCAAAGAAATTGAATCGGTTATCAAAAATCTCCCAACAAATAAGAGTCCAGGACCAGATGGCTTCCCAGGGGAGTTCTACCAGACGTTTAAAGCAGAGATAATACCTATCCTTCTCAAGCTATTCCAAGAAATAGAAAGGGAAGGAAAACTTCCAGACTCATTCTATGAAGCCAGTATTACTTTGATTCCTAAACCAGACAGAGACCCAGTAAAAAAAGAGAACTACAGGCCAATATCCCTGATGAATATGGATGCCAAAATTCTCAATAAGATACTAGCAAATCGAATTCAACAGCATATAAAAAGAATTATTCACCATGATCAAGTGGGATTCATTCCTGGGATGCAGGGCTGGTTCAACATTCGCAAATCAATCAACGTGATACATCACATTAACAACAAAAAAGAGAAGAACCATATGATCCTGTCAATTGATGCAGAAAAGGCCTTTGACAAAATCCAGCACCCTTTCTTAATAAAAACCCTTGAGAAAGTCGGGATAGAAGGAACATACTTAAAGATCATAAAAGCCATTTATGAAAAGCCCACAGCTAACATCATCCTCAACGGGGAAAAACTGAGAGCTTTTTCCCTGAGATCAGGAACACGACAGGGATGCCCACTCTCACCGTTGTTGTTTAACATAGTGCTGGAAGTGCTAGCATCAGCAATCAGACAACAAAAGGAAATCAAAGGCATCAAAATTGGCAAAGATGAAGTCAAGCTTTCGCTTTTTGCAGATGACATGATATTATACATGGAAAATCCGATAGACTCCACCAAAAGTCTGCTAGAACTGATACATGAATTCAGCAAAGTTGCAGGATACAAAATCAATGTACAGAAATCAGTTGCATTCTTATACACTAACAATGAAGCAACAGAAAGACAAATAAAGAAACTGATCCCATTCACAATTGCACCAAGAAGCATAAAATACCTAGGAATAAATCTAACCGAAGATGTAAAGGATCTGTATGCTGAAAACTATAGAAAGCTTATGAAGGTAATTGAAGAAGATTTAAAGAAATGGAAAGACATTCCCTGCTCATGGATTGGAAAAATAAATATTGTCAAAATGTCAATACTACCCAAAGCTATCTACACATTCAATGCAATCCCAATCAAAATTGCACCAGCATTCTTCTCGAAACTAGAACAAGCAATCCTAAAATTCATATGGAACCACAAAAGGCCCCGAATAGCCAAAGGGATTTTGAAGAAGAAGACCAAAGCAGGAGGCATCACAATCCCAGACTTCAGCCTCTACTACAAAGCTGTCATCATCAAGACAGCATGGTATTGGCACAAAAACAGACACACAGACCAATGGAATAGAATAGAAACCCCAGAACTAGACCCACAAACATATGGCCAACTCATCTTTGACAAAGCAGGAAAGAACATCCAATGGAAAAAAGACAGCCTCTTTAACAAATGGTGCTGGGAGAACTGGACAGCAACATGCAGAAGGTTGAAACTAGACCACTTTCTCACACCATTTACAAAAATAAACTCAAAATGGATAAAGGACCTAAATGTGAGACAGGAAACCATCAGAACCTTAGAGGAGAAAGCAGGAAAAGACCTCTCTGACCTCAGCCGTAGCAATCTCTTACTCGACACATCCCCAAAGGCAAGGGAATTAAAAGCAAAAGTGAATTACTGGGACCTTATGAAGATAAAAAGCTTCTGCACAGCAAAGGAAACAACCAACAAAACTAAAAGGCAACCAACGGAATGGGAAAAGATATTTGCAAATGACATATCGGACAAAGGGCTAGTATCTAAAATCTATAAAGAGCTCACCAAACTCCACACACGAAAAACAAATAACCCAGTGAAGAAATGGGCAGAAAACATGAATAGACACTTGTCTAAAGAAGACATCCAGATGGCCAACAGGCACATGAAAAGATGTTCAGCGTCGCTCCTTATCAGGGAAATACAAATCAAAACCACACTCAGGTATCACCTCACGCCAGTCAGAGTGGCCAAAATGAACAAATCAGGAGACTATAGATAGATGCTGGAGAAGATGTGGAGAAACGGGAACCCTCTTGCACTGTTGGTGGGAATGCAAATTGGTGCAGCCGCTCTGGAAAGCAGTGTGGAGGTTCCTCAGAAAATTAAAAATAGACCTACCCTATGACCCAGCAATAGCACTGCTAGGAATCTACCCAAGGGATACAGGAGTACTGATGCATAGGGGCACTTGTACCCCAATGTTCATAGCAGCACTCTCAACAATAGCCAAATGATGGAAAGAGCCTAAATGTCCATCAACTGATGAATGGATAAAGAAATTGTGGTTTATATACACAATGGAATACTACGTGGCAATGAGAAAAAATGAAATATGGCCTTTTGTAGCAACGTGGATGGAACTGGAGAGTGTGATGCTAAGTGAAATAAGCCATACAGAGAAAGACAGATACCATATGGTTTCACTCTTATGTGGATCCTGAGAAACTTAACAGGAACCCATGGGGGAGGGGAAGGAAAAAAAAAAAAAAAAAAAAGGACGTTAGAGTGGGAGAGAGCCAAAGCATAAGAGACTGTTAAAAACTGAGAACAAACTGAGGGTTGATGGGGGGTGGGAGGGAGGGGCGGGTGGGTGATGGGTATTGAGGAGGGCACCTTTTGGGATGAGCACTGGGTGTTGTATGGAAACCAATTTGTCAATAAACTTCATATAAAAAAAAAAAATAAAAGGAACTCAAGTGTCAAGGATTGCCTCCCTGCAAGTTTCATCAGCTAGGGAGGATTGGCCTTCATCACAGGAGAAAAGACTAGAAGTTGACACCACACCCAGACAAACTGTCACAAACTATCTATCATATCTCCCACTTATTCTTCCAAGATCCATCTTCTCTCCTAAAAATCATTTATTCTCCTTTAGGAGTCCTCCATTCCCTCTCTCCTCCCGCTATTATGATACACAAGCCTGAATTCTAAGCCACTTCTTTGAGTTACTTATTTTTTCCTGGGTCTCTCCTTTGTATATATATGGGGTGTACCTGTTAATACACTTCTATTTGTTTTTCTCTGGTTGATCTGTGTTGTATTACAGGAGTCTCAGCCAAGAATTCAGAGGGTAGAGGGAAAATTATTTTTTCTCCTATATAGGGGCAACCTCCAGCAAGGAAGCGCAGGGTTGTTGGAGAAATACCCTAGCTTCTTTATCCTCTGATTCTGAAGTGGGTTCTATGTGGTTTCTCAGAGATTCCACAGCTAAACTGCCTCAGCTTCCATTGGTAATAATCTCCTTACTGTCATACCCATTATAGGTTTTCCTCTTTCCCATCTGATTTCCCTACTGCCCCATGGTGCATCCTGGGAAAAATGAACTCCTCAATAAATTTCTTGAACCCAGATACTTGTTCAGGGTCTGCTTTAGAGAGAAGACAGAAGGATAGGAGAGACATTACAGAAGTCAAAGGAACTGCAATAGATGACTCATTGGAAGGAGAGGAGTGAGGCAGAGAAATCTAGAATGACTCCTGGATTTCCAGCTGCACATTGCAGTTCTATTGGTGACATTCACAAAGGCACTAGCCACAGGAATTCAAGAAGATTACCCCTGACACACTAAGACTGAGGGCACTGTGGGACACACAGTGGAATTTTCCACCAAGCAGTTAGATATTTAGTTGTGGAGATAGCAAGAAAAGTCTTAGCTCGAGCTATTATCTGGGAATCAGAAAGACATAAGTACTAATTGAAGCCCCAACCCCACCAAAGTGTTAGAGCTTGACTGATGCTGCTAAGGAAAGACATTTTGCTGTCCAAGAAGAGCAGAGGGTGAACAAGGGAAGTCACAGGGGGTTTATGCTAGAGAGGTCACCACCAAGACTATTAAGAAAGAATGATCAGGCAGGAAGGAATTAAAGAGAGTAGAGAATTATTCTGGGAGCTAAGAGAGGCAGGAGTCCCAAATGAATGGTCCTGGTGTCAAGTACTGCAGGGAGCTCAAGTTAGATAAGGGCAAAGAAGGGCAGGGAGCATTACACAATAATCACACCTGGGAAGTTGCAGAGAACAGCCCTGAAAAGAGAGTTTGGAAGAGGACACACCATGGTGGGCTAGAGGCATCATGGAATGAACTGACCTCAATTCTGGCTCTGCCTGGAATCCTGGGGTGAGCTTACATTCTTCCTCATGTAAACACGAAAGGGACAGCACACAAGGCCCTCAGAGGGTGGTTCTTGAAGTTCATTCAGTAGCCTATAGACTTTGCTTAGTGTTCCAAATAGAATATTGATTTAAAAAAAGAGAAAAAAGAAAAAGTTTCAGCAAAGCTCATCTGATCTCAGTTGAGCATGGAATGTAGGCAGGGCACTGTGTCCACGGGTGCGAAGAAATGAAGATGAACCAAATGCAGCTTCTGACCATCAGGATTTTGTACTCCAGTCTGGGTTTTGCAGTTATAACACAACTACTATTTTTTTTTATTTTTTTTAACGTTTATTTATTTTTGAGACAGAGAGAGACAGAGCATGAACGGGGGAGGGTCAGAGAGAGGGAGACACAGAATGTGAAACAGGCTCCAGGCTCTGAGCTGTCCGCACAGAGCCCGACGCGGGGCTCGAACTCACGGACCGCGAGATCATGACCTGAGCCGAAGTCAGCTGCTTAACCAACTGAGCCACCCAGGCGCCCCTAATACAACTACTATTAACATATAAAGTGGATAGTGGCAAATTGCAACAGAAAGCTCCATTTCTCTACATCTCTCCTGTGCCTTCCATTCTTTAAAATAAAATTTTTTGTGCAATTTATAACTTTCCTGTAAACTCTTCACAGCAAGTGTTCTGAGTGACATTATCTATATGACTTTTCCCAGGACTGGACATAAATTAATTTTAATGCAAACTCTCTTTATCTGGTTACAAACACTGAGGCCTGTGTTCTTCTCTAGGCAGTGCCATGAATTATTGAATATGATTTAGATTCTATGGAACTGTCCTTCTTCTTAACAATTCTTTGACACAGACCAGGGTTTCTACATTTTTTATTGAGATATAATTCATACAACATAACGTTCATTTTAAACCATTTTAAAGTGCGTAATTTAGTGTTTTTTGGCCTTTTTGCAGAGTTGCGCACACGTGGTCATTATCTGATTCCAGAACATTTTCCTCACCCCAAAAAGAAACTGGATACCCATTAGTAGTTACTCATTTCTACCTCATCTCCTACCCCCAGCCCCTAATCTACCTTCTGTGTGTATAGGTTTACCTATTATGGACATTTTATACAAATGGAATCACAACATGTGGCCTTTTGTGACTGGCTTTTTTCATGCATAACGCTTTCAAAGTTCAGGCATGTAATAGCAAGTATTGGTATTTCATTTTTTTTTTATTGCTGGATAATATCCCATTGTATGGATGGACTATGTTTTGTTTATCCATTCATTAACTGATAGACATTTGGCTTGTTTTCTTTGAGTATAATTCTATCTTTAACCTGTGAGGAGGTGCCAACCAGTTTCCCATGTTGAATGTACCATTTTACATTCCCACTGCAACATATGAAGGTTCCAACTTCTCCACATCCTCACAAACACTTGTTCTCTTCCACTGATACTATTAAGGGCAGATTTTATTACCCCCATTTCACAGATAAATAAAGATGGGTCTACATAGCAATCAATTAGAAAGGACAGGATTCAAATATTAGTTTTCAAATTCTTAGGTCAGTTTCCTTCCAGTGATACCACAAAGTCATTCTGAAACCATATCAACATCAAGGTGTTACAAACACATAGAAAAATGCACTGACAAAACTCAGGTATGATATAAATGACAAAACTCAGGTATGATATAACTAGGAAGTGATGTGGATTTCCAACATACAAACATGTATGTGTGTGTACATCCCATTCATTATGCTACTGGCTTACCGATGTACTCCTCAGAATATCAATGTACTAATGAGAAGCTTTCAAAGAAGATGAACTTCAATTATATTAATACCTTTAACACTGAGAGAAGATGATTCACTAGCATCAAAAGCATATGTCTTTGTAGTTCTTCAAACCGATTTATGATGTGATTCTAGCCCATGGTTCACTATATCTGGACACTTCTATTCATGCCATCAGATCAGGGTTATTGAAAAAAGAGGCAGAGTATCATATAAAGCTGAAGTATCCAATTCTTTAAACTGCTTCTTCCATTTTTCCCAAAGCATAATATCTTTAAATTTTCTTTATAGTATACGCCCTTCGAGAAATACTTATTTAAAGCTTGGACATTCATTTGATTATTATTTAAGCTTGGACATTCATTTGATTATTATTTAAGCCAAATTTGTCAAAAGTGGAAATGCTGTCACACAGGTTGTGTGACTAGAATGATAAAATTGGCAGTGCTTGGTCCCAAATTAGCCCCTGACATTTTTTTTTCTAGTGGAATAATATAAATACATTTTGAGTACTGTAAAAGCATCCTCCTCACTTGTCATAGGACACTGATAAAATATATTTTCTTGTTTAAAGCAATAGAAGTGTGTTGATGCAATATGTCAGAACCCTTACAATGGATGAAAATTTCTAGTCTAGAAAAAAATCAACCCACAAGAAGACAGGTAAGAATTAACCCTGAGAAAATTTCCTCTCTTTATTTAAATCAAAACAATATAATGTGAAATATAAATGGACACATGAAACAAATATGAAATTATCCATTTCAGATGCTTATTCTCCATGTCTCACATTAATACTATCTAGTTATTATCAGAGAGAATAATTAAGTCACATCTCTGAATTACTTACAGGAAGTCTATGATATTATATTTTGGTGATAATATCACAGGTATATAACATTATGAATAGTTCTACTGAGCTTGAATTTGAAATAATTCTCCTAAGTAATGGCTTACAGTATCCAAATGCGTGCAGGTAAACCAGCAGGCTACTTGGAAATACTGGCAAGTGTATGTTTAATTTCTATCCGTTGCCAGATAAATTAGATTTTATGAAATGCAAAGAAAGATGTTTGCGAAGTTTGCCTTTACCACCGTTTAAAAGAAAGAAGGTTTCAAATTACCCATAATTTAAAAAAAAAAAAACATTATACTGGGGTTGAGTTAGTTAAAATTCTTTTTTTTTTTTTGAGTTTGTTAAAATTCTTAATACTAAAGGTATAATCAGATCCTAAGAGTTTATTTAGACTTTTTAGCAGAGAAAATCTGTTGGAATTCTGGGACCTTCTTTCTCTAGGAATGTTACACTTTTTGTCCAAAACCATAATAGTTAGAGTGACACACATGAAGTGGTGAAAGGGAAGGAAGTGTCTGCCCACTCAGCCATATAAGTCAGACCAGTCTGGGGATCAGTGAGGCATCAAACCAACAAGCACTCCATGCCTCAAATTCTTCCATGACTCAACATCCAAATTACAATTGAAAATCCTCCTTTGGTATCCCAGCTTTCCAGGTATGAAACTCATCACTTGCATATAAATTCACCAGATTCTGCTTTTGCGTTGCTATTAAATGAGTGGTAATAAGATCGCCTTAAAATAATATACATCTTTTTTTCTCATGTATATGTTATGGGTGAGATGAACAATAAACCTTAACCAGCAGAAAACAGAGGAACTAAGACTTGCTCTGAAGAAGAAATACTGTGTAATACTGGAGGAGAGATAGCCTTCCTTCCCCCTTGACCCTGACCCACAAATACTCATGAATACACATGATTAGAGTAGCTGCAATTGCAGTTAATCAGATAAGCAAGATTTTGTAAAACTGGAAGCAGAAAGAGTTGACAGAGCAGTTAGTCTTCCCTGAAAGGCATAACCAAGAGATCTTAGTTTATGCAAACTTAGGGCAGAGACATTTTTCTGCCCTTTGCAAGAGAAAATTAAATTCAAATTTGGCTCACATTTTTGCATGTATTTTGCAGTGTGCTCTTAGGCTCTTGTGCATTACATTGTGAGGTATGTAGATTCACACTCATTTTTAAATAACGTAACTGATACACAAGCTATTGTAATTCCTCTCATTATTCTTCCCAGCTTGCACCACTGGTCCTGGATCAGCCAATGGGCAGAGAAACAAGTACGGAAAAATCAAGAATTGTGTATTTGCTTCTTAGTATATTTTTGTGAAATCATTTACTTTTTGCCATTTCAATTTAAAAAGAAAAAGTTATTTTTCTTAGGCTTTCTTGCATTTTCTTCACTGTTCAGCATTGTTTTCATTTTGAATTATATTTCCTATGTTTAGAATCTCTGAAGGTTCTATCTATGAGAATTTGTTTCTAAAATTGGGAGCGCTTGAAATTTTTAAAATAACTTTAGGAACTGCTTCTATGACTCTTTGCTGTCTTTATAGGACTAGTCATATAATCCTCTATCCTTATGGATGTATGTTACCTGAGAGTTATGTCATTAACATTTCACAGAACTGCCATTTTATGAATCTATACTCTGCTCTATTACTTATTAGCTTGTCCAATATTCAGGAATTACAGAAATGAAGTAAAAAAAAAAAGTAATGGTGAAATAATTTTTGCAGGGATGTAATAATAATAAAAGCCATAGCATTTAGACATGTTGTCAAACTATTTAATAATAATGGTTCTAATACTACTGCTAGTCATAATAAAAATTACTACAAGTAGAATATAAGCTCAACAAGCACCAAGTACTTGGAATAGTGACTAGAACATAGTAGTTGCTGAATACATATTTGTTGGACAAATTACTACTAATGAACCTTACTAATGAAACTTACTATGCAGTCTGCAAAGCATTTCATAAAAATTGTAGCATCTGAGTCTCATGAAAATGTTGGGATGAACCTACTATTATTATTTATCATTGTTATATTTTTATTTTTTTCTGTTATATTTTTAAACATTTGAGTTGCAGCATGGAAATTTCCCAAACAATGCATTCAGAAGAGATGGAAAGATTGCACTAAAATTATTCAGCTCACAGGGACAAAGATCTGGGTGGTTAATATACTGTTATACTTAAGCCATAGATATAACTAGAACACTATACTCTTTCTATGACACACCTGCCAAGCAAGTAATTCACCTTCTACACATTTCAGGAGCATGTGTAAGTGTTCAAAACAAAGATTGCTATGGTGTGGCTTAAACTGAATCTGTAACACATTTTCCATGAAAAAAAAGCTCTTTATAATTCTATTGAATAGTACATAAACAAGTCTAGAGAGCTTTCTCGATACTGACAGGTTTATTTTTATTTTCAAAGTGGTATTGGTTTTATTTGCTTTGCTCTTTTAGTGTCTCAGTTTAACAGCCTAAGAATAGCTTATATTCTATACATTGAAATTGCTCTTCTGAAAAAACATATCTGAACATTTGCAAGAAGAAATACACAGTTTAAAGCTGCTGCCTTTCCTCTAGACTATTAACCCTCTAGATATATGACAAAATTGCCCTGTTGTTCAAATCTAATGGTAGGCTCGGGACTCCGTGGTCCGTGTTTTGAATTGACTATTTTCCTCATGATACAGTAATCTGATAACTGCTGCTCAGGTCAGGGAAAAATAAAACACTCGAGATGAACGTTTGCCTTGCAAATCTGTTTATAGTTTCTATACAAATTTCACTGTAATATACTTTCTTTGACAGTGCACTGGGCCAGTAATGCCTCTGGAAGACACTGTTGTAGAAACCAGTAATGATTTTCCTGGGAATGTTCCCTAGCCTTGTAAAAGGAACTGAAAATAATTAAGTGGACAAATCTGGTTAAATTGAGATGTTTTATACTTTTTTATACTTTCACTTTAAATAAAATTTCCTTGGTTTTTGCTACCATATCTGCAGAAAGCACAAGTGACTAAAAATAATTCTTTCAAACTATAAAAGATGAAGCAAAAATTTCAGACACTCTTACAGAAAGAATTGATTATGGGCATATTGTAAGATTTTGAAGAAAATATAAGATACCTTATTTCCTGAAATGTTAAAAGAAGACATAATTTGGATGAATCACTATATTGGAAAAATATGAGGTAACTACCTTAGCAAATTGCTAACCCTCAATTTGTATTGTATCTTCTAATTGATTAACAATTTTATATACATCCAGCCTTGGGTAGCCAACTTGTCAGCTGTTTGACATGATGATTCAAAATTTAGTATCATGACATGTTAAGAAAAAAGTTCAACCACGGTGACACAATATTGTGATGTTATTTCTCCACTATGTAAGAATTACATTCATTTTCAATAACTCTGCTCATTCATAGGATACACTAGTCACATTAATTGCCATCCTTGTAACATGTATATCTTACTATACTCAAAAGAAGCAGAGAAGTTGTATGACTGAGTTCAAGAATAAAAATCTTTGGACAACCTGTGTTTAGCATATTACCCTACTGGAAACTCAGTTTAACTTAACCCAATGGTCTCAATTCAATCAGACCCATAATAAATATTTTGAGAAGACCTCTTGAATATGCTGAAATGACATCTATTAATAGTAATACTTACCCATATCCAGGAAGCAGAAAGTGTCAGGGACCCACCCACATCCTCCCAGAACTCAGAGTTCCAGTACCTGCCCATGCATAGCACCCTCCAGCAAGTCCCTGTATGTGATTCTGCCTCAGGGTTTTCTCTCAGGCTGTCCAAGGAGCAGACAGGGAAGTCTAGGGAATTACTGCCCCAGGAGCAGTCCTCAGCCAGCCACAGGTGGAGGTGAAATATAAATGGCTCAACTCCCCTCATTCTCCAGATGGGACAATTGTAGGCATGTTCTATATGGTTTTCAGAGGGCTCGCCAGCAAGAGTGAGCCTCTGTTGCCCAAAGTAGTGACTTCCTTGTAATATGACTCTTGGCTCCCTTCCCTTCCCTTTCTCACTTCCCCATACTTCTGCCAGTGCTTCCTGTCCTAGCCTCCTGAATAAACTACTTGTGCACAAATCTTTGTCTCCGGGTCTGCTTTCAGGGGAATCCAAATCAAGACAATACAATTTTTTAAAAATGAATATAATGTCATAGGGGTGATATGAAAGAGATGTAAAGGGAAAGTGATGAGGTAAAGTTCTGTTCTCGAAGTAAATACTCAGACATGGCTACCTACTGCATAGTGTAACACACAATGAATTAAGCAGCACGTATGAAAGGGTTAAACAGTTGCTTTCCTACATGGAATCACCATGAAAAGAACATCTGCAAATGCAGACGCACACAAGTGCAATGTATTGCCAACTACCCTAAGTGGTGCGGCCACCGACGGCAGGGTTTTCTCAGGACACCAGGCAAAATGCTGAGCAAGCTAAGCACAAACTTCCCTTAATTTTCATGGTGGTTCATTCATATACTGAAAACAAAAGCTCTGTTTGTAATGTACCTTGTTGTTTATAAATAGGCTTTACTTATATGACTGTCAGGCAAAACATTCACATGTCATGCAGGATAAGGGACAGTTTCTCAGTGTGTGTCTGGTCAGCCCACACATTGTAGCACCTGTGGCTCACAAAATGCTAGTGGTACCCTCCAATTGTTTTCACTGTCCAAAACCATGTTCACAAAAAGCTCCCTACAAGGCAGTAGTATAAAGTACCATGGGTTTATTTATTTTAAAAAGATAATTAATTAATTAGTAATAAACACACAAATAAGTAAAAAATAAAAGACATAAAACGGCAGAGGAAAGGAAAAAGGCACTGGATTTAGACTTTCCCAATTTAACTCCCACCTCTACTTTTTGTTAGAGGTAAGACCTTAGGCAATTTACTCATGGTCCTTCTGGCTCATATTCCACATCCGTAAAGTGGAAGAAACCACACTCTAACTCAAGCTGTTCCAAGGCTAAATGAGTAAAACACAATGTCTGGCACAAAGTGACAGTTCAAAAATATTAGCTATTCTTATTATTATATTGTCTGGCTAAATGACTGATCTCTGTAACCCAAGTCATCTCTCTGATTCATACCACCAGGTGGTATGAATTATGCAATATATGACAACATGGGTCGAGGTATATAATTCTAAGTTTTCCAGGCATGGTCTATGAATTTACCATCATTCCATGTTTTCTCACCTCCTCATCTCTGCTGTCCTTTCTTGGTCACTGGTTATTGCCAGTAATAATGACCTGATGAGAATATTATTACAGATTTTGTACCCTTATGCCCAGTTAGGATGTATTTGTACCCTTATGCCCAGTTAGGATGTATGCCCAGTTTAGGAGTGTAGGGAAAAAAGAAGAAAGAAAAATATTGATTTAGCCTTGTTCTCCCCTCTTTTGCTAAATCAAAGAAATACAAGGAGCTAGCAGGAGAATTTAAACAACAAATGAGATGATGTATAGGAACACACTGTTGTAAACTATAAAGTGAAGTGCAAATGTAAAAATTCTTGTGTTCTTGTTATTTATTAATAGTATCATTAGTCACAGAGCTGTTAGAATTCCAGCTAGGAAGGACATGGACACCTAGCATTATCTTTTATAAATGAGATAACTGAGAACCAAGACTAGATGCTGCCTAAAAAGAGATGGGGAAAGGTCACACCAATGGCTCTGTTGCAGGGGGTGCTTTGAGATGAAGTACTGGCTGGGAAATGGTGGTGCCAAGTTAGGCAGGGGCAGAGGTAACAAATTAAAGGGTCATCTTTTCAAGGCTGCAGAAGTCTTCTTGAAGAAGGGACTGCATTGATTGATGTGGCCTGTAATGGAAACTCAGATAATGAAATAAAACCAGCATTTAAGAATCTCAAGCTGAGAACTCATTGCCATGGCAACCCTCTCAGAAGGGAACTTGTATAAGAAACTAAGGCATACTTGACTACACCTTAAAATGAAAACCTACACTGCAGTGAAACAATGAAACATAGGATTTGCTTACTGTTGTAATGCTTAGAGGTTAGCACCGACATTGTAAGTCCATTGTCTTTTCCATTGGAAGTTATTTTTTAAAGTTTTTTTTTTTTTGAGATAGAACTTGTGAGACTGGGGAGGGGCAGAGAGAGAGGGAGATAAAGAGAATCCCAGGCAGGGTCCACGTGGTCAGTGCGGAGCCCAGTGTGGGGCTCGAACCCATGAACCATAAGATCCTGACCTGAGCTGAAACTAAAAGTCTGATGCAAGTCAGACTGAGGCACCCAGGAGCCCC
The DNA here is from genome assembly GCF_022079265.1 of Lynx rufus. NCBI lineage: Eukaryota > Metazoa > Chordata > Mammalia > Carnivora > Felidae > Lynx > Lynx rufus. The sequence continues at coordinate 40,809,124 of NW_025814896.1, read as the reverse complement.
TGGGAAGTTATTACTTCTGAAGTAATAAGGCACAGATTTTGAAAGGCATGGATTACGTTTCTAAAACTGAAACTGATGGTAGAAGAATTTGCCACTGAGGACATTCAAGGTCACAGTGCAAAAAAAAGAGAAAAATAGATGGCAAGAAACTTACAAAAACCCTTATAAAATATTTCTATGCTCACTTGAAAACAACAAAGACATTATGATACGTAAGATAATGTCTGTGCTACTATAGTGTCTCTACATAAGTCTGTCCATCCAATTGCAATTGGAATCTTTCCTCACTGCCCTCAACACTATACTCACCCCTGAAATTTCACCAAGATATTCAGCAAAGTAATATAAATAACTTCCATTTTTATGTTTTAGGTAATATACATTCAAAAAGATATTCTGTATATGTGAAGTACTCTTCCAGTCCCAAAACACCCTTTTAATTTCCTCAGGACACAGCATTGTCCCAGAAATCAAAATAATTTAGTTGTTTAATTTCACCAGCCTGACTATTCATTTCTCAAGTCACATGTGTTAGAATTCTGCGGTTCTAAGACTTGGATCCATTCTTTGACACTTACCTTTATCTTTCCCAAAGTTTTAGAAAAAATCTGTACCCTCTTTCACTTTTCTTTCACCTTTTTTTTCCTATTCCCATTTCTAGTTTAATCTTTTTCTAATTATCCCCTGCATAGTGCCTTATACTTTGCCTATCCAAGAATCAACACTCTGAAGGTTGTGGAGAACGTACACAAAGTGAATTTGCATATATTTGAATTTTGCCCAACAGGAATTCATGGTTGGAGGAAAATAAGTGAATTTTATTTGAAGTAAGTTGGAAGAAATAAAATACATGCAAAAATGAGGTCTAGAGAGCATGAAAGATTATTCAGATTTTTCATTTGAAACTTTAAGACTTGAGGAAGAATCATGATTGAAATTGTAAATTTAAACATTCATCACTATTAACAAAGCTGTGCTAATTAATAATTCACAGAAGAGATGTGCCACTGTAAAATGAACCATTAGATTTATTGATTACTTTTATCCTTTTACAACCTAAAGCAAACATGTAGACATATACTGGAAAGAAGCCACCAAGAAGAATGGACGGAGGAGAGAAATATAAGGAAACTTTATCTCTTAAATTAATAAAGGAGTATTATTTTTTTCATAGTGAAAAATTTTGTCTACAACATGTTCCAAAAATGAAATAACTACCTTACTTCTAGATAGTTATGTGTAACTATAACTTTTCCCCCTTCTCTATTTAAAAATTTCTTTTTTAGCAAAACTGGGAGGTACATGAAATTTATTTGTATCCCGCTGTTTTCTGTTTCTGTGTTTTCTGTTTCTCTCAACCTTCCTCCAGACCCCCTTCCAATTCCCCTCCTCCCTCAGGCTGAGATGCTGAGCACTTTTATCATCCTCTAATTTATGCTGCTAAAGTGAAAAGTAATGTGATAAATTTCTTCATGTTAGGGTATTAGGAAATTAATTATCTACAGATCTCATGAGTATTTGCATTTTAAAGGAAAATTGCAGAGAAAGGACAATGCCTGACCATCATAAATTACTCATTAATTATGGAATTTCAGACATCTGTGGGAAGATATTTAAAAGTGATGAGAGCTAGAGATTGCTCTCAAATCACACAATGGATATGATGATCTGGTCTATTTATTTGTCTGGATGGGCAGGAGATTGAGACAAATTATATATGTGAAGACAATCATTATACCCTCTGGGTCTTAGAAGATGCTTAAAATGTCTTGGTACTGATAAGTCTTATTAATATTTTTTAAAATAAATAAATGATCACAGTATTTGTTTTACCTCCATTAAAATTTTAAAGAATCACTTTGGAGAAATTAGAATATGGCAGATATCTCTGACCACTGTACTGTGATCCCAAAGCCTTTGGTTTAACTTTGGCAGAAAAGCAGTGCCTATCAAATATTTCATTTATTCATGGATATTTCTCTGGCCCCCATGCCACTAGACAGGGCTATGTGAATAGTTCTGGCCAATGAAATGGGAGCAGAAATGGTGTGTGTCATGTCTAAGCTGAGGTGGTAAAAAGTTAATGTATGAGTTTGCAAGGTCTCTGTTCTATGGCTGAGCAGGTTGTCAGTTTGAAACACGACAGCTGTGAGATGATGGTATGTCTATAAGCCAGGGTCTCTGAACACAGGCTGCTGAGATTTTGAGGTTATTTGTAGTTGTACCACAACCTAGCTGGTCCAGACCATTATGGCCTTTACCATATTGCTTTACAGCTACTTTGTTACATATCTGCTACCCTACTGTAAATAGATAATCTTCATTCATTTTTGTATCTTTGTTGTAAAATGATGCATCATGGGAGAAACCATAATTATATGAGTATTTTTTGAAAAGTGAAAGATTAGAGTATAAATTTAATACAGTTAATTCTGATGACAAGAGTCATATAATTTAATTCAATTCAATGCATCTACTGAGCAATAGAAGTCTATGGTATGTTCTGTACTTCCAATACAAATATGAGTTGGTAATAGTAACAATATTATTCATGCTTAGAAATAAGATGACACTAATAGTTATAAACAACATTAATACTAGTTTTAATTGCCTGAATAAATTTATTGTAAGATAATAGAAAATATATATTGGTCTCTGTCCCCAGTTCTTGACACAGAGTTCCTAAAACTCTTGTAATTTTCTAAGTAATAAGAAGCTTAGAAGCATCTGTTGTTTTAATACTTGTCTTTGACTACATCTCTGACACAGGACTCTGAAAACCCTTGTAAATTCCTAAGTAATAAGAGGACTAGGGGCAACTTTTTTTCTAATGAGGCAATTCTTGTTGGGCTCTTGACTGGGTCCTGGATGGGAGCTGGTCACTAGAAAGACCAAACAATGATTAGAAGCTTGAAATTTTCAGCTTTACCTCTCGTCATCCAAACAGGAAAGAAGGACTAGAAGTGGAGTTGATGATTGGTCATGACTGTGAGGGAGTCTCACATTAGGACAGGGTTCAGAGAGCTATCAGGTTGGCAAACACAATCATACTAGAAGGGTAAAACACCCCAGTTACACAGGGACAGAAGCTCCTATAGTTGGGGCCCTCCCTGACCTTGACCTATATACCCGTTCACCTGGATGTTCATCTATATCTTTTATCACATCCTTTAACAAACTGGCAACTGTAAGCAAGTATATCCTTGAGTTCTGTGAGCCTCTCTAGCAATTAACTGAACCCAAGGAGGAGGTCATTGGAACCTTGTATCTATAGCTGGTTGGTTCAGAGACTGAACTTGCTACTAGCATCTGAAGGGTTTAAGTGTGGAGAAAACTGGGGTTAGGGATCGGACCATTTGGGACTGGGCCCTTAACCTAGGAGATCTGACACTATCACCAGGTAATTAGTATCAAAACTGAATTAAATGTAGGACACCCATAAGGTGGCCCAGTGAATTGCTGGGTATGAGGAGAAACCTCCACATATTTGGTAACCGGAAGTGAAGGGATTTGTGTGAAAAGAAAAGAAGACTTACAGGGAATAAACACAAAATCAAGAAGAACAAAATTTGGGGGCGCTTGGGTGGCTCAGTCGGTTAGGCGTCCGACTTCAGCCCAGATCATGATCTCATGGTTCGTGAGTTTGAACCCCACATTGGACTCTCTGCTGTCAGCATGGATCCTGTTTCATATCATCTGTCCCCCTTTCTCTCTGCTGCTACCTCACTCATATTCTCTCTCTCTCTCTCTCTCTCTCTGTTCCTCCCCTATTCATGCATGTGCATGCTCTCTCTCTGAAAAATAAACATTTAAAATTTTTTTAAGTCAAAAAAAAAAAAAACAACAAAGTTTTTCCCTACACAGGGGAGAAAACAATTGAGTTTTTCCTTTGCAAATGTACTAACTGAATACTTGGTAATAATTTATTTCTGTCTTAATAGCATCTAGAAATGACATGATGAATGTTTAGAGGTCAGGTTTTCAGAATAGATGCCAAAGTAGGAATGATCTCAATCTCTTAAATTTGCCAAATCATAAAATGTGAAAATAACTTATACTTAAAGTAATATTACCAAATACTTTGATAGAGAATTACATTTTTCCAGTTGTCTTACATCCATTATCTCAACTGACCCCCATAACAGCCTCTTGAGTTAGATATATCTGAGATAACAGTAATAATTTTGTGATTCTTTGTATGTAGAAATTGAAGTTATGAAACATGTTTTCTCCTGAGGCTACGAAGTGTTGACGTGGCTTGCCTGTGGTCACACAGGGGTAACTGTAAAGCAAGCACTGGTAAAAGGGTTTTTGAGAAATTTTCTTTGACATGTATTATAAATGAGCTCAAGTTAAGTTTATTTTCTATCTTACTATCCAGGCTTTTTATAGTAATAATCGCTCCCTATCTATTTTAATAAGTCTATAAAGTATAAGCCTACACTATCAAACATATATCCAATTGCAATAAGTTGCTAAGAATTTTCCATTTTCCCCACATAATGAGGATTTGATGACATTAATATTATGATTTTTTAAGCATTATAATTTTTTAACATTGGCCAAGAACATGACATTCCATATAAAATACAAAGCCCTAGGGCGCCTGGTTGGCACAGTCGGTTAAGCGTCCGACTTCAGCCAGGTCACGATCTCGCGGTCCGTGAGTTCGAGCCCCGCATCAGGCTCTGGGCTGATGGCTCAGAGCCTGGAGCCTGTTTCCGATTCTGTGTCTCCCTCTCTCTCTGCCCCTCCCCCGTTCATGCTCTGTCTCTCTCTGTCCCAAAAATAAATAAATGTTGAAATAAATAAATAAATAAATACAAAGCCTTGTTTCCTCCTTGAAGGAAGGAAGGACAGAAGGACAGAAGAAATGAAGGAAAGAAAGAAAGAAAAGAAAAAAAAGAAAAGAAAAGAAAGAAGCGTGGAGGAAATGTGCGAGGCAGAGAAGAAGGAAGGAAAGGAGGTAAAGAAGGAAGGAAGGAAGGAAGGAAAATGGATTTTTGTGTGTGAATAAGAGACAAGACATTTGATAGAAACTCCATTCAACCACGACATAACATTTGATTAATTTAGCTGACATTTTGCTTCACATTTCGCAAATATTTTCCACCTCTATTTTTGTTTACTAATATTAAAGTGACTTTAGTTTAGCACCACCTGCTAATTTAGCACCAAGTGAGATATAATTAACCCCTCAAAATCATCATCCAAGATATTAAGATAGACCTCATCCAATCCCAGGATGATTAGAGTAGTCTCGGTCCATCTGTAGGTCATCTCATAAATGTCAATTTAACTCAGTCTATAATTCTCCCACTTCTTACCTAATAGTGGCAAGTAGTATAACAGCAGCTATGATTGTCTTAAGATCATAATGGTTAGGGATGTTTCTTTTTCCTATTAAAAGGATGGGTGCTGTTTTTACACTATTTATAGTTGTCTAGCATCTTACTTTCTCCTGTCTTTAGAAAAGGGGTCATTAGAGATGCCAGTGAATTCATTAGCCAATTCTCTTCAGGTCTCAAGGTCTATATTTGCCAGGCTAGAAACTTCTCTACATATCCATTTTTCCAAGCATTTCAGCCCCCACCTTTTGAATCAATAAGCCACATTGACAAAATTTTAATTATTCCCTAAACGTGTATGCACACCTGTTTTGAGTTTCCTTATTTTTCTGTAAAGAACAAAATCTACTGGTTCAGTAGTTTGCTTTGCTTCATTCTCTCTGAACTTCAGCTTTCTCCTCTAAGACAGAGTGGTCTTACTTACTGATTTATTTTTAAAGAAAAAAAATAAAAAAATGAAAGAGTAAAATAAAATATTCATCTCTGTTAATAACTATACAAAGGTTTAAAAGCCATAAAATTAGCTTGCAAAAAAAGTTTTGTTATTTTAAGCAAACTCACCTATGTGCACTAAAAAAGACATTTCAAAATTATAATCATGCACGAAAAGTCCAGCCACTATCCCAGGTTATCTAAATGTGTCTCTCAATGCTCCTTTATACAAGTAATAAAGCCTTCAATTTTGTGACCCCCTAAGCAAGGCTGATCCATTCAGCCTGCTAAGAAGTCAATTGTTTAACTATTTTCCTGTCCCAGCATTTCACCAAGGTTATAATCTATGTGAAAAGAATCCCAGGGATTCTGCCCAAATTAATTTAGTACTGGGTATTTACACTCTCATTTTTCTCATACTTTTATTTTCCTGGTGTAATTGATATGTAATAAACGTAGGACATGTTGCAAAAGAAAAGCAGGTGAACAAATACTTCCAAATCCAGCTCGAAGAGACTTCCTTTCATCCCAGCCTGCTGGTAAGGAAATAGACTAGACCCGCATTTTTTTGAACTCTGTCTAAACGGATAAAGCTTAGAAGGGATGTGGCATAGTTTAAGAAGAGCCAAACAGATTTAAAAAGCAGCAAATTTCAAGTTAAAATGCAAACACACACACACTTTCTTCAAAAGCCAGTGGCACAATGATTGGAAGAAAGTAGATGAGATGGCTCTGGTTGTGTGATCCTACAGTGTTAAATCCTAAACCATCATGGATAATTAAGCAAATATTTAGGGTACACAAAATAGTGACCACATCACTTACTGAGAAACTTAACCTTAGTTTTCCAAATTTTAGAAATGGTTTCCTACTGTCATTTTGGACAAGTCTGATTTCCCAAATATAAAGGCTGAAATGAATAAGAAATAAGAAACATAAAATTACTTACAACTGATCGGATGTTATTTTCTTTCACCAGCTTCAGAGATGATTTATAGCAATTTGCAAGGTCTTCCTTGTGGGAACCATTAATATGGCCTCTGGCTATTGGTCCTACAGTGTGGATGACATCTGCACATGCAAAAGGAAGAAGAAATAGCATAAGCAAGGTGTTTTTCACTTTTCACAAATTGGCACTTTATTTATTTTAGGTATTTGTGTTGGAGCCGGGAGCAAGTTAAGAAATATTGATAATGCAAATGCTTTTCTGGTAAAAGATTTTATATAGCACAGCCTCTTAAAGTAGACAATTGCCCAGGAAGGTGATCATTGTGAAAGGGCATCCCCTAGCAGTAAATTATTCCATCGTTATTGGTCAGATCCAAGTGAGACAGATTATAACACAAGATGTGAATAATTGGCACCCTGGCAAAAGACAAATCCGTGGTGGGAAATAAACTGAGAAATAACTGCCTGCAAAATGAGCATTCTGAATTGACATGGGAAGAGCCAATGCTACACATCACTTTACTTATAAATAAGACAACAGTTTTAGGCATTGTACACAATAATAAAAAAGGGCAAGTTTCTGAAAATGTGCCAAGATAATTTATAACAATCAGTGATAACCCTAAAAGGAATAACTTCAAAATATTGCTACCAGTTTCAAAATGCAACCTACCAATCCTCACATAAGTGAGGTATGCTAGGGATAACACTCCCTAGAAATTACCTAGCTTCTAATTTTTACTATATTAAAACTTTCAAAATACAATCTATACCTTTCAGCCTTTATGTTTAAAACAAAAGATTAGATTTTTTTTTTTGTACATCAACCAGTCATTGTATTTTTTAAATATCTACACACGCATACATTTTTACATTTAGGACCATAATGAAATAGAACTGTTCTGGGTTTTTTTTAATTTTTTTTAGTGTTTATTTATTTTTGAGACAGAGAGACAGAGTGTGAGCAGAGGAGGGTCAGAGAGAGAGGGAGACACAGTATCTGAAGCAGGCTCCAGGTTCTGAGCTGTCAATACAGAACTAGATGCGGGGCTCAAACTCATGAACCACAAGATTATGACCTGAGCTGAAGTCAGATGCTTAACTGACTCAGCCACCCAGGCACCCCTGAACTGTTCTAGTTTTAAAGTCAATAAGGATCATAAGAAAGAACTAAAATTATAAGCCAAATTATTTGAATGCCTAATAACATCTGCTTTCCAGTCTTATCTGTTAATCTGGATTATTAGGCCATTTCATTGATGTAAGTAACGACGACTGAAAGACAAATTTGGTCTAGTATTATCGGAATCATATAATGAAGTGAAATCATTTACTTTGATCAGTACCACTTAATTTCAACAATAATGACAAGACAAAAACACATTACAAAAGTGAGACTAGTTTTAAATTGCATAGGACATTTCACTAGCGAATAAATCACTAAGGGTAAAACCTTTGTTGTTTGCCTGCTAAATACTGAGTATATTACTTGATGTTTGAGAAAATCCCACAAATGTTGATTTCAACTTTTAACTCTGAAACAGTATTTAAACCCTTGTCAGATAATATTAAAGATGATATCTTGTGATCAAAATAGGCAAAAACATCACTAGTGAATTCATGCAGATATTCTTTCACAGGCAAACCTGGCTTAAAGTGAGGACCGCTGCAATACAGGAGAGGACAGAGGGAGATTAGGTTATATTCAGGAAAACAAAACAAAACAAACAAAAAACCTAGCACACAGTGATATCATTTTTGTGTAATAAGAGTAACAAGTAAGAGTTGTATATATTGAAGCAATACAAGCTCTGTACCATATGTCGTGAATTTTTTAATGAATATTTCACATTAGCTTCCATATTGCAGTAAATGCTAGATGAAGAAGGAAGGTTGTATTTAGCTTTTCTTCACTTTCCCCTTTGTGACTACGTGTTTGTGCCCACCTATGATATTCTACATCCCCTAATGAATCCAAAGGTAGAAAAGCTGTAGAGTAACAACACAGGATTCTACAGAAAACGTTTCCCAAAAGTGGGTACCATAAGATGTGAATTTAAAGGTCAATTAAATTTGGGAGTCACTGGGGGAAATTACATCAAAATAGCTACCTTAGTGCAGAACTTTTAAGACCTTTAGTATGCTACAATGGATTGTGAGTCTCCATGAGAGGGATACAGAACGGAATACATTTGACTCTTGAAAACTATGTTTTACAGAGTACCTCAAGGGACAAATTTATCTTTGGGAAATGTTGTGCTGGGGCAACTCTGGCACCCTCACTGCCATTGTTGAAGGACAAGGCTGTGTTTTTTGGTTCCCCTCCTTACCCATTGCCTTTGTACATCAGATACTTAATACATAAAGGAGCAATAGAATATGACCTTGGTTTCCTTATTTTATGGATGGAGAGGGTCAAGAATAAGTGCCTCGTATCTGGGATCATAAAGATGTGTCTACTTGAGCCAAGTAAAAACAGGGCTTAGAGGCATTAATGGGAAGGGGAGGGAGAGAGAGAGAGAGAGAGAGAGAGATCATAAAAGGAGGAAATAGTGACATTTTAAAGAATCATTTTTCTTTGCTTTTTACTTTAGACATCATTGTCCACATAACAAATGGAATTTATGAAACATTATTTATTCCATTTTTATAGTTTTCTATTTAATTTAAAAGTCTGAAGACAAGCAGCCAATCAATGAGCTTCCTCCTCAACATGAAAATATTGATCTCTGTATTTTATGCTCTATATTAAACTTACAACATCCAAGATCAAGTGTTATTATCGACCAACACGATGACCTCTCAGATCCACAAAGCTGGAGGCAAATCAAAGTGAGGCTCAAAAATAAATTTCCTTCATTATTTTAATTGTTCATAGCACTTAGGAGTGACTCTTCTACACTGACAAGTTCCTCTTTTCCTGTTATAAAACTCGGTCAGGAGGTCATCTTTCCAATTCCAGCTCCAGCCCTGACTTGCCAAGTGCCCCAGATGAAGCCATCTTTTCACTGGTCCCTGCCTTGGGTTCCTTATCCATAAAACAAATAAGCTGCTCAGATGATCTCTGTGGTTTCTGCTGTGATGTGGACATCATTAATAATAGACTTTGTAATGGAGCCAGGTGGAGTAGAGAATGATAGCTGGGCAGTCACAAGGAACCTTAAGCAGCTTGCAAGCTTTGTGAGTATTAAGGATCCTGTTTACATATAAAAAATATTATAGACTACCCTTTCATGATAGTAGTTTCAAAATCCATTGATTGAAAATAAGTTAGAGACAAACAGCTATTATAATGTCAATGATGCCTTGCATTAATTTACATTTTATTAAACACAATAGCATCTTGATAGTGGACACATATATGCGAGATATATGAATTCAATCCATAGACAATGCTTTCACTGGTACATGAATATGTGGATACCTTGGTATAAATAAAATCATGTAAACAGAAATGTTTAATTTGACTTCTGGTGCATGCAGGGGCTCAATTACTACCACCACCACCACCAACAACAACCACCAGCATCCAAGACATCTTGAACACACAGGCAGGAATGAGAGTTGTCATCTCTGCTCTGATGTGGAAAGCATACTACACATTAAGTCCTAAGATCCAATTATAAGTCAGAAGCCCCAGATCTGTCACTAATCAGCTGCATAACCTCAGACAAGTCACTCTTTGTGTTTCCCTCTCCAAAGCTAAAAGAAGGAGTTGAATAAGATGGCCTCTAAGATTCTTTGCTGCTCTCAAATGCAATTCCTCTTCTCTTTGCCTATTAAGAATTGATCTATAGATTCTAAGTAGTTTAATTCATTCTTATACAAATAAATGAGCACCAGTCATGGTTCAAGTTTCTCAAACATGCTTATACAACTAAAGTACAAATTGGTCCCATCCCCAGAGACAGTGTTTTAAACATTCCTATCAAAATTATAAATGTAGATTCATTTTGATCCAATAGTTCTATTTCTAGGAAGGTATTGTATATAATATGCTTACTTGTATGCAAAATGGCATTTATACAGGTCATTTACTGCAACACTGTATATAATAGCCAAACATTGGAAACGACCTAAATATCCATCAACAGAGACTAGTAAAATAATTGTACTTTATACAATGAAATATTATGCTTCTGTGAAAAGAGCAACAGAGGTATTTGTATGTGGATATTAACAGATATCCAAGATGTATTACTAAGTTAAAAAATATGCAAAAAAACTATAATTAGTATGCTACCATTAGTGTAAAAATACCCCACAGGTGAAGGAAAGAATACATGTTTCTTTTAGCTATACCTGCATAAAATATCTCTGGAAGCATTAACAAGCAATTAATAACAGTGGTTTTCTACCAGGCTAGTGATAAAAACTGCAAAGATGGAGGCAAATATGAGGAGAGTTTTAATGTTTACTTGTTAGATATATGTTTTACATTCAAATTATATGAATGCATTACCTATTCAATAATTACATAGGGCATTAAAACAAAGGGTAGATGGTTTATTAAACCATGTTCCTGGATCCCATCTACCATATCGCTATAACATACAAGGACTGTTACTGTGCTTTATAAAGATGATCTTATACCACTACAAATATGAACGTGCTCTTAAATTAAAAAGCTACAACTCCAAGGGATTTAACATCTTTATTATTTTGCTCTCTCAATAATCTCTTTATATAAGTAATTATTTTCAGATAAAAGTAGGGTTTAAATGATGGACCAAAGGGCATTTTTCTCCTATATGTCTAGTATCTATCTTTAAAGTTTCACTACAATTTTAATACGCAAAGTGAATTCCAGATACTTTACAGGGAAAATGTAGTACAGGGATATACATCTTAGATATCTCAGTAACCAAAGAATTTTAAATAAATAGCCAAGAATTTTTAGAAATGAAAAGGACAATATAGAAAATTTAATCTATTTTACCTTGTTCAGGGAACCAGAGTGGCAGAATAATACACATCAATGTGGGGAGATACAATATCACAATGACAATATGATTATAAATAAAGTTTCCCTAAGGTGACTACTTATTTGAGGAAATGGCACACATCTGTAAATATAAAAGTTGACATTTTTACCATGGATCCCATTACTTTAACTTCATAGTTTGGTTAACTATTACATAAAAACAAAACAAACCAAAACCAAACCAAAACAAAACAACAACAAAAACCCAAAAACAAACAAATAAGAACTACCCCAAAACACGGTGGCTTAAGACAGTTAACAAACATTTTATCATTTCTTTTGATTTCTCTGGGTGAGAAATTCTGAAGGGCCCAGCTACGGCAGCTGGTTTAGGGTCTCTCACAGGGTTGCTGTCAGCCCATGGGTGGCAGTGGAACATTGGGGGCTATGGAAGCTAAGAGCTGGACTAGCATCTTTCCTTCTTCATGTAGTCTCAAGGAGTCTCCATATGGGCTAGTTTGGGGTGCCTCACAACAAGGCAGCCTCAGAGTAGATGGACGGCTCACATGACAGCTCATCATTCCAAAAGCAAGTGTACCAGTGGTGGAAGCTATGTCGCCCTTCTTAACCCAACCTTGGGAGTCACACAGAATCACTACTACTATCCCTATCGGTTGCAAGCATCATACAATTCCACCCGTTTCAAGCGGAGACACAGATGGTAGGAATAACAAAGACTTTATGAGCATATTTTAAAATGGCCACATCACAGGACTTCCCCAGACACTTGGACTTTATTTTGGTTAGCATGTTTTTAAAAAGTCTTATGGTAGATATATTAGAAACTATAGAAAAGGCCAATATAATTAAATGTATTTCCATGCAGCTATTATAGAAAAGAGTAGAGATTCCTCAAAAAATTAAAACTAGAACTACCATATGACCCAGCAATTCCACTACTGAATATTTATTTGAAGGAGATGAAAACATAAACTGAAAAATACAACTGCACCTCATGTTCATTGCAGCATTTTTTATCTAAGTGTCCAAAATGGATGAATGGATAAAGAAAATTTGGTATGTGTGTGTGTGTGTGTGTGTGTGTGTATATATATATGATATTATTAAGCCATAAAAAAGAAAAAAAAGAATCCTGCCATTTTCAACAACATGGATGATCCTTGAGAACCTTATGCTAAGTGAAATAGGTCAGACGGAGAAAGGAAAATGTCATGTAATTTCACTTTTTTAAATAAATGTTTATTTATTTTTGAGAGTACAAGAGGGGGGAGGGGCAAGGAGAGGGGAACAGAAGATCTGAAGCAGGCTCTGCACTGACAGCAGCGAGCCTGATGTGGGGCTCAAACTCAGGAACTGAGAGATCATGACCTAAGCAGAAGTCAGATGCTCAACCAACTGAGCCACCCAGGTGCCCCTGTAATTTCACTTTTATGTAGAATCTATAAACAGTACAACAATAACAAACCCAAGCTCATAGAAACAAAAAACATATCAGTGGTTGCCAGAGGTAGAGGTTCGGGGCATGGGTGGAGTGGCAAAATTGGATGAACGGGGTCAAAAGGTACAAACTTACAGCTGTTAAATAAACAAGTCCTGGGGATGTAATCTACAGCATTGTGACTACCGTTTATAATACTATACTGCATATATTAAAGTAGCTAAGAAGGTAAATCTTAAAAGTTCTCATCATAAAAAAAATTCTATTCTAGTATCTTCTCAGACCTATTCTCTTAAAAAGTCAGCTGCTTATTTAATAAAAGTCAAAGCTAGAGAAAGATTGGGATATGAGATTGATACGTTTATTAATTGTAAATATAATCTAATTTGGAGATCACAGTGTAACTATAGCTCCTATGTAGAACTTCCTGGCCCCACACTAGTTTAGTTACTTCTTCTGTGCTAAAGTCTGGCAGGAAGTTGTGAGCAAAGGAAAGGGAAGGAATGGCTGCTATAGAATCAGCATCATATCTCCCTGTGAGCGATAAAGGTATGCGATTTTGATTTCCCTGAAATGCCCAGCTTCTCATTCGAGAAAGGACATGCAGCCTTCATGCCTTTGAAGTCCTTTCTTACACAAGGGAGGAAAGCCTAGAAAACAGCAATGCAATTTGTACATTTAATCAACGTTTCAAATGCAAGCCCTTGAAGAGGTATGGAAAATGAGATGGCAGGCCCTTTTGTGCTTTATCAGACTACAGTGTGGCAAGACAAATGAAAGCTGTTTTTCCTCATCTATTTCAAAAATCAATCAGCCTATAAATCACCTCTTTTGTTTTGAAGCTATAACCACCACCTTGCATTCCCCCACCTCATTTTATCCTGGGAAATTAGTCTGAACTATATAGAAGAGGGGACTAGGAGAGGTTTTCTTTGACGGGGGTGCAAGGGACAGCACACTTTCATTTCCAAAAGTGTAAATTGAAAAATGTGTGATTGGAATGCCAAATAAGTATTGAAAGCAGTAGAATTATTTACAAAGATTCAATCAGATTTATCCTTGGCAAAAAGAAAAAAAAAAAGAAAAAGAAAAAGAAAAAAAAATCAGCAAAGATATTCTGTGAAACAATATTAGCATAATGAATTTTAAAACAAATGAGAGAGCACATATAGTTTGCTCTCATCCTTTCCCATTTGAGAAGCGACTGTGCTACATTCAAACTGTTAATGAACAGTCAGACCAGTGTGGAATCAATTACATGTTGCTTTCATTCACTCCACTCTTGTATTCATAAGCATAATCGGTCCATCTAACAGACTGCATAATGATGCTGTGCCCTGTCAATCATATTCAAATTGCATGAATTTTAAGGAGAAAACCAATGCACAGAATTAAATTGATTTTCTTTTCTAAAGATACAACCACATATCCAAGCACTAAAGGTACTATTTGTAAATCTTATTGGCCAATTTATATGATAAGCACCACCAATCTATGACCTGGAACAGCACACTTGAAGTTCAGTAAATGGGAAATTGAATTACCACCTGATAGCCTTACAAAGTAAATGCTGCCTTTCCTCTCCATATAGGTCAATGTTTTCATATACACATTTTCAAAGCTTGTTTTTGTTATATTTCAAGAAACAGTCAATTGTCCATAAGATGTTCCTTTTCAATCTGCAACGGACATCAGTTAGAATGTACTCAACTATCCCCCTGCAGGTTTCTAAGTTTGGGTTATTCTCTCATACACTTCTTCAGCTGCATGATGGATTTCTTTCTGTGCCCAGAAGGACTATAGTCATCCAGCTCTTTGCATGAGTTTGGGACAAACTACCACTTACAGTGTTATTTTCTTTTTTTTTTTTAAATTTTTTTTTTTCAACGTTTATTTATTTTTGGGACAGAGAGAGACAGCATGAACGGGGGAGGGTCAGAGAGAGAGGGAGACACAGAATCGGAAACAGGCTTCAGGCTCTGAGCCATCAGCCCAGAGCCTGACGCGGGGCCCGAACCCACGGACCGCGAGATCGTGACCTGGCTGAAGTCGGACGCTTAACCGACTGCGCCATCCAGGCGCCCCTACAGTGTTATTTTCTAGTCCCTTTTCCTTTGAGTCTGTGAGTTAACTATTTCTTTTCACTGTTTTTAGTTAGAAAGAGTTTTGGCTTACCTCTCCTAGCCTCCTTGGAACTATATGGTTCCCTCAATAAGATGTCTGTGATGGAGCACCTGGTTGGTTCCGTCTGTTAAGCATCCAACTTCAGCTCAGGTCATGATCTTGCAGCCTGTGAGTTTTGAGTCCTGTGTTGGGCTCTATGCTGACAGCTCAGAGCCTAGAGCCTGCTTTGGAATCTGTGTCTTCCTCTCTCTCTGCTTCTCCCCCATTCGCTCTCTCTCTCTCTCTCTCTCTCTCTCAAAAATAAATAAACATTAATTTTTTTTAAAAAACAAATAAGATTTCTGTGTCTAAGATTAAATACACAGTAGCTAAAAAACATTTGTATTTTGCAGCTGATAAAAGCATACAGAACGCACTGCCAAAGATGAATGAATACACCCAGGTCAACTTGAAGTTTGTTCCTATTTTTACATGTAAATGTGATGATGTTGCCACGTTTTGGACATCATGTGCTGACAGTATGTTTCATGCTTCATTGACTTTAAAGTTGTGAGGTTTTAAGCTTAAATTGTGGGGCTTAAATTATCAAATGTTATTTGAGCAATTTCCAGTAAAATATTATCCTATATGTTAATAAAGGAAGGAAGGAAGGAAGGAAGGAAGGAAGGAAGGAAGAGGCAAAGCTCATCTTTAATAGTTTATTGGCTCTCCCTCCTCTGCCAAAAATCTATTTATGGTTGATCTTGCTGATGAGGTTGTCTCCTGTTTCAACTGGATCCCTATACATAAGGGTCCATTTTCAATAAGGGATTGAAATTTGTGTAAAAGGGATATCCTGTGGTCAGCCATTTATAGAATCTTTGAGATTCCACAGGGTATTGGGGGCATCTGCATTACAATAGTGTTATTTCCAACAGAGAGGAGTCTCATAAAGGCTGTGGGAAGCTGAATTATCTGCAAAATTCTAACATTTCACATCATGTTAGAATGAACCAAAAAAGAACACATCTTAGAAGGAAGTGAGTCAAATACATGGCATTTCTAATGCTTCAGTAGCAGGGGTGAGAGGAGGTGGAGGTCCAGATAGACAATATGACTTTTTCAAGGAAGATAATAATGTCTTTATTCTGGTTGAAGGGATGGACAATTTGCAGCCTTTTCAGAGAGAGAGAGATGCAAAACCAGCACTTTTTTTTTTTTTAAGATGTGAGGGGAAAGTAGGGTTTAAGAATCCTACATAGTATGAGGCCAGTGGGTAAAAATAAGTGAATGTTAGTCATCCCCCCTCCACCCCTCATCCCCCACTATAGGGTAATTCTACTAATGCAAAATCTAGGCTAGGATGAAAGTGTGCTGTGGGGTCAGTGTCAGGACACACAAGCTGATGCTGTGGTTGCATGTGCTTGCTTGTCATCAGCCTTCCTTTATAGCTCCCTTACCAACATGAGTCTGGACAAGAAAAATTCTTCTACAATCATGCACTCAGTCATTAATTTTGTCCTTTATTCAATAAATAAATATTCACTGAGAATCCACTGTGTGCCACATACATAGGGCAATTGCTCCATTCACTCTTACAAAACAGGTCTTGTGCTTTTCTGACTCCAGAACTTTCTGGTGTCAAGAGAGCCCCTGCATCTTTGCCTCTCAAAATCCTTTCCAGTCCATGAAACCAAAGAGAATTTATTTTCACTAAAGATCTGATCCATGGACACTACTGCATGAACTAATTTTGAACTTACTTCTTCTTTCATTGTCTCCAATATCACTTATGTTTGACCATATACATGATTTTTAACATCAACATTTCTGTACACACAACTAATAAGATTCCATCAGTCAGAGCTCTCTAATAATATGATATTCTTCCTGAGGAGACAGGGCATTTCCTGTCAGGGAAGGCAATCAAATATGATTATATGTGCTCCAAGATTCTTTCTAATTCTGCAATGCTATGATTCTGTATTTCCTGTCTTCATGTAGAGACTCCACTGCAGAGAACATGACAAATCTATGTCTGAGTTTCCCACAAAGCCAAGAACTCTATGGGAACAGTTGCTTAATGGATAATTAGTGAATTTGTGGGTGATTAAATAAAAGTTGGCCTGATACAATTGATGTAATCAGAGATGATATACTGGATTAGAGAAAACAATGAGGTAGAATGGCCAGTCTAGACAGAGCAAACAATGGAATGTAGTTATACTGGTTCATATCATTCAACATACATTTTTATGGAACTGAGAATTTGTTTCTTCACAGAAAGACTCAGCATAGTCTGATCAAAAGTTTCCTAATAAGTTCACAACAGCTGATAAAAAAGACTCTTAACACCATTACACTCCAACAAAAGCTATGAGATTTTTTTCCAAAGACTTTCAGTAGGGGGAAAAAAAAGTGTGGTGACTCCTTTGCCTTTTTTTTGCAAGAGATAATTAAATAAATGCATTTTTTAAATGTGTCATTTCCCTCATCTGCATACTGCTAATTTTGGAATAAATTTGCTTTGTTCTAGAGATTGGTTTTGGCTCTCAAATCACAAAATGGAAAATGATAGATTCTCTACATATTTTCTCAAAAATTATAAATCACTGTTCATATTTCTTTCAAAAGTGACATCTGGGTATAATGAACCTACCTCTCCATCAAAATAAACCAGACTTAGTATCTCTCTGAGGCCAGTGCATTCAGAAAACAGCTCCAGACTATATGTGTACTGTACATTTACACTCTCATTTTGGTTCTATTTTCATGGTATACACACCCACACCAGGCTCTACACTTAATTTTCTAAAGGAACACTTGTATTTAGAAAAAAAAATGAGGACAGAATTCATTTAACATAGATTCTAAAAGAAAGAATATGTAGAAATTTCTATACTGTGAGGCTACATTTTTCATGAGTTCATTTATACAAATTCAACAATATGAACCAAGGTTAAGAGAGGGTAAGAATGACAAAGATTTAAATAATAAGGATAATTTCACTGGGCATTTCCACAATGAGTGCTTTAGCATGAGCACAATAGGCTGGCTTATATTGCCCTGATTCCAGATCAGTCTACATTCCCACCTGCCTCTCAGCGATGGTTGGCTCATTGTGCAATAGGAGTTGTTTTCAAACTTTTTGATTTTAAGACCTCTTTACATTCTTAATAATAACTAAAGACCCAAAAGAGCTTTTGTTTCAGTGGATATATCTATCACACAAAAAAACAAAAGCAGGTACATCTTAACTATCAGGAAAATGATGTTATCACATGTCATGTAGCCTCTGGAAAGCTGTACTGCATACTCAAGACAGAAAGAGGATAAGAAGTGTAAATAACTTTTGAGTATAACATGGACATCATATTGACCTTACAAACCTCCTGAAAGAGGGGTCCCTGGACTACACTTTGAGAACTGCTACAGTGGAGTTTCTTGCTGGGCAAGAATTAAGTAATTAAGTTTCTCAGGATCCACATATGAGAAACTTAACAGAAGACAATGGGGGAGGGGAAGGAGAAAAAAAAAAGTTAGAGAGGGAGGGAGCCAAACCATAAGAGACTCTTAAAAACTGAGAACAAACTGAGGGTTGATGGGGGGTGGGAGGGAGGGGTGAGTGGGTGATGGGTATTAAGGAGGGCACCTGTTGGGATGAGCACTGAGTGTTGTATAGAAACCAATTTGACAGTAAATTTCATATTTAAAAAAAGAATTAAGTAATTAAGTAGTAACTATGTCCTTTCCTAATGCAAAAAGGACATCTCCAACTACTTGCCTGGTCCTCACATTTGAAGAAACAGTGATCTCTCTCAAATGTATAGGGAAAACCAGATGTATAGGACTTGTTAAGAAATGATATTTCTCTGCTTCAACTTTTCTGTGAGTTAAGAATTTTTAAAAGAGCAATCTTACCCAAATGCAATTTTTGTCTTTTGCTCAATCTTTACAATCTATAGTAATATCTCTTTCCTCTTCCATGAGATGGTGATCAGATCACTTCTATTCACTAACTTCTCAAGAATGGAAGTACTTCTAAAATAAGCAGCTTTCAAAGACTCAAGAAAGTTTAAGATGACTGCTACCAGATCAATTGACTCTAGTAAAAAAAAAATGATTCTAGTAGTAAAAGAACAGTTTTTTAATCAAGAATTCTACAAGACATCCCAGGATAAGGAAAAGAGGGAAACTTCAGGATCATGAATTCCCAAGGGAAATCATGAGGATGGTTTTACTTCCTTACACTCACTTCCTTGCAGAATGAGTTGGAAGCTTCTAGAGGAAAGAACAGCTAACATTAAACTAAATTGGTGGGAATGAAAAGGGAGTTAGATAATCAAAAAACTTAAAGGTAAACTGGCAAAGTTTAATGATGGTGTCAAGGTGGGTGGGAGAAAAGAAAGGGGGGAATCAGAATTTACCCAAAGTAACTTCACTCTGGGTAACTGAGGGGTGACAGGAATAGGAAAATCACAACAGTAACTGAGGCCTGAATTACTGCAGTACTAGTTAAGCCTTCTGAAAATCTATCCTTAACATAAAAATCAAGTGCAAAAGGGAGCCAAAAACTAGTGAAAGATTAGTAAGAGAAACAAAAATTGTACAGTTGAAAATAATGAATTTTCCTTTTTTTTTTTTTTAACTTCTCTCCTTCCTCACCTACTTTGGGCCTCACACTGAATCACAGAGGGGAAGAGAATATATCACTGAGTCTTTAAAACATGATTCATACGGGACTTAGATTCAAAGAAGTCAGCATGTGCCTCTGCAAGATTATTTAGTGGAAACCATTAATGTAAAACCACACAAACCATAACAACAAAGAAACAAAAAAGGAGAACTTTTCATAGCCATTCAGATGACAAGAATGAAATGTTTGTCTGGGGGTTTTGATAATTAAGCAATGGATATTAGATTTTAGAAAAAAAGAAATACCTGCAAATGAATAAATAATACATGGTAACTGATTCTCTAGTTATATACTATTGTGTAGGCCAGTGAATAAAAATTCCACTTTTATCCAGAAATAGGGTGTTTTTGAGATGATAAGATAATTTGGTTGAAGATGTATTATGGTAAGAGAAATAAGTGAAGTGCAAGAAGGGATAGTTTGGTATGAGTAGTAGAATAATTGTATTATAGAACCATGTCTAGAGATACCAGAAAACGATGGCCACTATAATTACACATTTTGGAATTATTATTAGGATTGTATCCGGAAAGAGTAAGAAAACAAGTCTTCATATCTCAATGGAAACTCCCACTCACCAAATAGGTGAACTTGGGCAAATTACTTTTCTTCTTCTGTAAAAACAATAATATTTACTTGTCAAGTTTGACATGGGGAATAAATTAGGTATTATATGTGAAAGCATCCAGCACAGTACCTGCCATGTAGTAGGTTATGAACTCTGACTTGATTGACCTCTATTTGTACATAATTGCATTCACAATGTGCATAAATGGGATAATTATAGAATCTTCCACATTTAGTCAGTATTTCACCATTACATTCTCAAAATCCTTAACTATTCTTATTAACCAATTAAGTCAGCATTTATATTTTACTGGCTTCTTTGCTTCCACTATTACTGGGATTCCTGGTCTTCTCTTTCTTTAACTTTTTTTTCCCCCTTTATTCTTTTTGCAGTGTATCCTTGAAGTAACTCTTTAAGAGATAATCTGTAGCTGGGAATTTTCCAAGGCACTGGATTTTCAAATGCTTTTAGTTTGTTTTCATCTCTGAATACTAGTTTTCTGGCATATATGACTCTAGATTTCAGTTAATCATTCTCTCAGAGTTTTGAAGATTTTGCTTCACTTTCATAAGAAAAAGCCAATTTAATTTTTATACCTCCATAACTAAGCTGAATTTCTTTTCTTCTCCAGAAGGTTTAGGAACTTCCTTCCTATTCAATCTTGTAATTCAGAATTCTGTTTAGCTTCTTTCAATTTTTTTTTAACGTTTACTTATTTTTGAGACAGAGAGAGACAAAGCATGAACGGGGGAGGGTCAGGGAGAGGGAGACACAGAATCTGAAGCAGGCTCCAGGCTCTGAGCTGTCAGCACAGAGCCCGACGCTGGGCTCCAACTCACGGACCCCGAGATCATGACCTGAGCCGAAGTCAGCCGCTTAGCCGACTGAGCCACCCAGGCGCCCCTGTTTAGCTTCTTTCAAGAAAGGAATTATTTTCCCTTTTAGTTGTGTGGTTATTACTACTCTTTCATTTTATCCATTCTTAACAGATGGGTTATAAATGTCTCAATTGTCCTCACACTCCCTCAAATATTTTGTCTGCTGCACATTCTAGAGTATTTCCTCGACTTATTCTCTGGATTGGTAACTTAGTTTTCAGTTACTTCCTTTCCATCAGGTATCCCTTGACTTGGAACTTTTATTATCTGATAGGAACACCTTTTTGTAACTTCTACATATATCATATAATTTTATTCTCTCTACCAACTTTTTTAATGGATATAAATCCTTTTTCTCTCTAGGCTAAGATTTAGTAATGGCTAGCTCTTAGTGGATTTGAATTCAATTAAGGTACACCTTCACCCTTTCTGCATGATATCTCTATCACCCTATACAAATTATATGTATTTTCATCACATTTTCATTTCTAATGAGGATAACCAATCCCTTG
Source organism: Lynx rufus (assembly GCF_022079265.1). NCBI lineage: Eukaryota > Metazoa > Chordata > Mammalia > Carnivora > Felidae > Lynx > Lynx rufus. The sequence continues at coordinate 40,787,256 of NW_025814896.1, read as the reverse complement.
ACAGGATTGATTAGGTATCTCTAGTAAGAAAGAAACAAAACAAAACAAGCATTAGTAATGTGATTGACCAAATTATTCAAATAGACATTTTAACAAGGAATGTATTCCTCATGTAGCTAACAACTAAATTATTGAAATTGCTAAGAATTCAGCTTTTTTAACATTAAAAGGTATGATTTTATTTTTCTAACATGATAAAGCAACATATGTTATCAAGTTGAAAATATACACACACACAAACACATAGGGAAAAAAAGAAAGAAAAAGGGAATATATTCAGTATTTTCATGACTCAAAACATATCTATTCACAACATTCTAACTATTTCATAGTGCTTCTTTTAGAACTGATACGAACATTGCTCCAAGCCAGACCTATTTTAGACCACATTTTTAATAAATGTTATACATTTTAAACAAAAATTGGTTTAAAAACTACCAGAAAAATAGTTCCAATGTGAAGTGCTGTTTTTAGATACCTAATTATTACACATGTATTACAAACCCCATTTAAACTACTCAAACTAAAAGGTGTATTTATTTTTACCTTAAACATTAGATGTCTATGCCTTGTTACAATCTTAACTGTCCAGAGATATTTAAAGCAGAAACACATAAAACAGCTGATTTATTTTCCGAAATATCCTTGCTGGGCAACATTTTGAATACAGAAAAGACAATATCAATAATATTTTTGGATAGAATTTTAAGTTTTACTGCTTATTTCATTCTGAAAGATGAATATTTTACTACTCTCTATGACAGTCAATGGGCTGCAAGAATTTGTTTGACACCGCTGTAACAATAAAAACCCTAAAGAACAAAAAACAATGAAATTAACTTTTCTAATGGAATTATTATTGACAATTTTATCAATAAAACAATATGAAAGTTTCTATAGGATTAAACTAAATACATTGCTATTTCTTATCTTTTAATATTCTTATTAAATAGAGAAAAAAATAACAGTCACAAAAGGCATACAAACACAACAATTTATAGAATTTCATGAAGACAACATTGGTGCCATTTGAGGTGTATACTCTGGGCTTAAGAATCTATCTGTGGCCCAGGAACGTATGAGATATTCTCACAGCCATCACTTAGGTTCTAGTGAAACACCAAAGTTGCAGATGCTGAAAGCTTATGGTGGCATTTCTCTCACTGGCTCAAGTCACCACTGTCCTGAATATAACTAGAGAACAATGAAGTCATATTTGGTCCTGGCTGGGATGCTGGACAAAGCACAAAGGGCCAAAGGAGAAATAAAAGCATTTTCCTGTTGTTAGAACATAAAACTGTCCTTTGAGTTTTATTGTGTTAGAAAAAGCATCTTCCTTCCCAGCACATGGCTGATTGTATTTGCAGGTTGTGATAAACCTGGCTTTATCACATTGGTCCAGTGAAAGTTCTATGGGCTTACCAGATGTATAGACCCTCTCCCAAATCACTTACTTTTACTGATATCTTCCTTGTTATTCTCTATGACATGCTTTCGCCAACTTGTATGAATGCTTTCACTCAAGAAATAAGGCTTAAGAACAAAAGAAGCCAACACCCTACTTGATACCATATCCCAGTCCCTCCCATGCCAACACATTGGATCTCCTTCAATTTTATGGACTTAGTTTACCATGAATTTTCCTACCCTGTGTGGAGTCTGTATTAGAGTTCTTGAATGGAAGAGGCCTCTGAAGGTGATTCTTTGGCAAGAAGACCTCCCTATCTCCCTATAGATATTGTTTGTGGCTATATCCATGCCCTCACTAAATCCTAAACTCTTGCTAGGTCAACAAAACAATCTCTCATTTGGCACCTCCTTTTAAGTCCAGGTCAGTGGTTCTCAAACTTGAGAGTACATCAAAATCATCTAGATGGCCTATTAAACCATAGGTTGCTGAGTCACACTCACAGAATTTCTGATTCAGCAGGTCTGGGATGGAGTGGGGGTGGGGCCAAGAATCTGCATTTCTAACAAGGTACCAGGTGATTCTGATGCTGCTGGTCTAGGAACCGCATGTTGAGAATTACTAGTCTAGACCAAAACTGGCAGCCTGTAGTCTGTTACCAAATTCCTACCCATGACTTGGTAGTTCAGTTTGACTTGGCACCCAAGATTCTAACCTTGATTTGGCCAACTGGATTTGCATATCAACTGCATCCCCAGCTATGATCGTTGACTTATATTATTCTATTGACCTGTGTAGCCTCTCTAGGCCCGCCACATGCCTGGTTGCCACACACACTAATGATCATCTATAGTTTCAAATGTTCCCATGCATATAATCCAAAAGAAAATTGTCTTGTCTAATCTCTATTTTAGTGCTTATAAATCTGGCAAAAATCCATAAAGATAGCACATTTTGAACAAATATTATAGTAAGGAGCTCATTCTCAAATGTCAGCAGAACATTAATGACAGTAATTAATGACATTCATTGAAATTCTTTACATTTTAAGAAGATTTGGGTACGTGTACACTAATTGTGAGAAGAAAGTAAAATTTGAAGAAAGTATTCTTCAGAGTTAAGCCAAAGAACAAGCAAGCCAAACCGAAGAAGAAAAGCTAGGTAGATAACTTGATTTTGAATAAATTCAAGAAGGGGTCAAAAAAGGATTAATAAATGGTTGGAAAGAAAATATATAAATGGCCAATAAGTACATGAAAAGATGCTCCACATCCTTAGTCATTAAAGAAATGCAAATCAAAACTTCATACTCACTACTATGGCTATAATCAAGACAGACAATAACAAGCATTGATGAGTCTGTGAAGAAATTAGAATTCTCATACAATGGTGGTGGGAATGTAAATGCTACTTCGGAAAGTAGACAGTTCCTCAAAATGTTGAGTATAGAATTACCATAAGTCTTAGCAATTCTGCTCCTATTGTCTCCAAAAGAACAGAAAACGTATGTCCACACAAAAACTTGTACACAAATATCCATAGCAGTATTATTTATAATCAGATGTATACCCACACAATGAAATATTATTCAACCATAAAAGGAGTGAAACATTGATACATTCTACAACATGGATGATTCTTGAAAACATTATGTTAAATTAAAGAAGCCAATCACAGAAGGCTACCATTATAATTCCATTTACATGAAATGCCCCAAACAAGTAAATGCATATAGATAGAAAGTAATAATCAGTGGTTGCCAAGCCTAGGGTGGGGTACAGAATAGAGAGCGAGTGACTACTAGTAAGTAGTCCTATAAAAAGGGGATTTATTTTTAAGGTGATGAAGAGATTCCAGAATTAGATAGTGGTTATGATGGTTGTACAACTCTGTAAATATGCCAAAATCACTGAATTACGCACTTAAATAATCCACTAAACAAAAAACAAATGGGGAAAAATAGTGTTGGGACATGCCAGGAAATTCAGATATGTGTAGTTAATACATAAATGGCATTGGCTAAATAGCTGCTTAAGTAGCTAGAATGGTTGATTAACATTATGTCCAGAATATTTTAAAAACATGAAAAACAACACTCTAAAATAAGACTAAGGAAATTCAGTCTGTCTAAGGGGTACTTACAGTGCAACTGGAACGGCTCAGGTAGTTTTTCCATTCGTGTCCAATAGGACAGACCTGTGATCTAATCTCCTAGCAATAACTGAACAAAACACATTGTAGGGAGAACTACTTGCCATTCAGAACTGCCTATGACTCTAAGGACTGAGAGCCACTTCCATTTTTCACAAAGCCTGCCTGGATATTTCAGTGCAAACTAGTCAATTGTCCAAACACTTAAAATGTATATGAAGGCCATAAATAATAGGCAGAGGGAGATAAATTATAGTGATGTTTGAAATCGCAAGCACTCAGTTCTCCCTCAGGAGATCTGAAGTCTTTACATGTGGTTATGCTAGGTGATCACAGGGCTTTCACCAGGAATAGAATTACAAAGACTCACCATATAAAGTATAATGTTTTGTTTTACAAATAAACTCTAGGGGCACCTGGGTGGCTCAGTTGGTTGAGCGCCTGACTTGATTTTGGCTCTGGTCAAGATCTCACAGTTCCTAATTTCGAGCCCCATGTTGTGGTAGGGTTCAGCTGGAAGTGCAGAGTTTGCTTGGGATTCTCTCTCTGCCCCTTCCCTGCTTGTGTGTGTGCTCCCTTTCTCTTCTCTCAAAATAAGTAAATAAAAACTTAGAAAAAAAAAACTCTATAGAGAATCATATTTTCATGAGAGGACTTCAGATCAAACACTTGTAGGCAGAAGTTGCCAACTTCTTAGGAACTGAAAAAGATTTCTTTCCATATCCTTCTAGGAAGATTTTCAGAGCCTGTATGTTTTTGCCCCACGTTTGTTTGCCTTCATCAGTATGTCAAAGTCTTTTATGTGTGTTTTATGTGTGTTTATACATTTGCATGTACAGTTAGCTTCATGCATAGGTAAAACAGGTAACTGTGATGTGTCTTAAGACATGTTGAGAAAGTTCTTGCATCCACTGGTGTGGTGAGCTAAGGGGTTTGGATACATCTCCCTCTCTATCTCTCCACCACACCTGGGCAGCACAGCCTGTCTTAGAGAAGGAGAAGATTGGACTTCCACAGACACTGAGATTGTGCAGAGAAAATGACAGCTGTTCCTTGTTGAGTGTTTACCAGTGACAGCCACTATTCTAAGTCAAAGTAATCTTTCCATAACTTTAACACCCACCAAGACCTAGTATTAAATACAAGCATAATGAAAGCAAAGATGATTCAGTTCTGGTTCAAGATTGAGCAGATGGACATCTTTGTATTCCTTCTGCTAAGTGGCTTAAAATCCCAGACCTTGTATATGACACAAATATAAGAAGACTCTGAAAACTGGAGAGAAGAAAGCAGGCCTTGGGCCCCAAAGAATGACATGGTGGTGAGTTCCCTGGATTTTCTTTCTTTCTTTTTTCTTGTTTCTTTTCTTTTCTTTTCTTTTCTTTTCTTTTCTTTTCTTTTCTTTTCTTTTTCTTTCTTTCTTTTTTTTCTTTTTTGAAAGAGAGCACACACAATTGGGGGAGGGAGAGAGAGAGAGAGAGAGAGAGAGAGAGAGAATCTCAAGCAGGCTCCACACTCAGCAAGAGCCCAATGTGGGGCTCAGTTCACAACTATGAGATAATGACCTAAGCCGAAATGAAGACTCAGATGCTTAACCGAATGAGCCAACCAGGTGCACCCCCCTGGGTTTTCTTTTTGCCTCATATATCCTGGACTGGGTTCTAAAGGAGCCACAATCCAGAAATACCAAGAAGAGGCAATAACAACAATAAGCCCCAGATTAGTCTGCTCTTTCCAAAAAAAAAAACATGAAAGGGCTACCTAGTAAGACAGAAAGATAATAACTACCCCTTTCCAACAAAACGCCAGAGACAAAACCATGCCTCAAAGCTTACCCAGTTAGTAGAGGCCAAGTAGGGAGCCTTGATTTCCACCCTCATCCAGCTATAATTAGTTACTCCATGCCTAAATGGCATCAGAGAACTGTGAGTGGGAAGCCAAGATTTTTACCCTAGGCTTGTGGTAACAAACTCCCTGCCTTCCTAATGTCAGTGGAAATCATGTGGGGATCTTGGATTGCACTCCTACCTGCTTCAGGGTGGTGTCAGAGGTGACCATGTGGAAAGCTGGAACTTTCACTACCATTTAATAGGCATCCCCATTGCTGTGTCACTGGAGGCTAACTAGGGAACCCTAACAGGAAAATCCACCTCTTCCCAGCTGGGTGGTGTTAGCTGAGACCTAGCAGGGAAACTAAAAAATACCATCTCCGTCCAGCACAGACTTTATACTGAACAAAACAAACGTGACACAAAGGAGTACACATATACTCTATGTGGTTCCATTTATAGTAAGAACAGATAAAATTAACAAATAATGAAAGAAGTCAGAACATTGATTACCTTTGAGAAATGGGACTCACCAGATTGGGCACAAGGGAAGTTTCTGGTATGATGGAAATATTCTCCATATTGACTGGTGTGTATACATTGTCAGAACTCATCAAATTATATATTTAATATCTTTGCATTTCATTCTGTGTAAATTTTATCCCAATTAAAAAAAAAAAAGTAAAGCATAGTAAGCAATAGTTCCATGTATGTCCCTGTTCCAGTCTATGATTTTCAAGGCAGAACATAAGTAATGAATATTCATGACTAGTAATTTATGTCCTTATTCATATATAGGGATATTCCACATTTCATAGGGTAACAGAAAACTCAGGATAAATATTTGCTTTTCTAATTCTTTGTGTTTGGAAATGAACTCATGCACTTAATAAAATATTTATATCTAAGCTATATAATTTGAATTTTCTTTTCAAAAGAACCAAACATTTGCTCTGCAGAAAAATGAATTGTTTTATTCTTGTTTTTCATCACACACATATACACAAAGTAAAGAGATGCCTTCTTATTAAAATCGTTTCCAGGGGGATGTTTAAGATAGTAATTTATACCTTTTAGGGGACTGTTTCCCTACAAGTTGCTCCATTGCCCAGAAACAAATAACACAAGGGTGACTCATTCCCTGAGGTGGGCTGTATCATCCAAATATGGCTACAACAATATCTTCCATCCAACATGTTCTTCTGGACTGTGATCTTGCCACTCCTTCATCAAAAGCTGGAGTATAGATCTCTTCCCAGTAAACCTCAGATGACTGTAGTGACTTGCTTATCACCAATAAAATGTGTTGAAGTGATGCTATGGGGCTACCAATGAAAGGTGAGAAGAAGTCTTACATCTTTTGGAATATTTGCTTTCTGGATGCTCCTCTAGGAACTCAGTGCCATGCTGTGAGAATCCAAAGGCACACTGTATAGGCACTCTGATGGACAGTCCCACCTGAGCCCATTCTGTGAGTCATTCCATCTCAGTCACCAGACATGTGGATGAAGAAGTCTCGATTCTAGTCCTCGATCATTCACATCTTTCCCAGTAGGGACACACACACTATCTAGTAGAGTTGAGTTATTTGAATTTCTGTCATGTAGAGTCTGTAAGCCTAATAAAATAGCTGTTTACTTATTCCACCCAGTTTGGGGATGGTTTGTTACACAACAGCAAATAACTGAGACACTTTCCTTTAATTCGTTTAAATCCAAAAACATGATATCATGAAGTTGACTCATTCCCTAACATGGATTATAATCACTTCTGAATGCATTAGTCTGAAATGAATACAAGCACCTGGGGTTCTATATTTTATTTAACTTTTGGGTTGACTTGGAATCACATTTTAATAATATGATAGTCCTTTTTTTAAAGTTCAACTAAGTCATGCCATAGTGTGTGCTGAAAATAGTACATAAGCTATAGCCTGGGTGGGGGGGTGGTGTTGGAGGGGATGCATCTCAGTCTTGGTGTTTAAATTCCAGTTCTGCCATATACCATCTGGTGATTTGGGGTGACATTTTGAGCCTCATCTGTAAAATTGTCATACTAATACTTTACTCACAAGGATCCTAGAGATTATTAGAAATAATGATTAAAATACTGTGCTTCATACAGGGTCTAAGTCACCAAATTTGAATCCATTATTATTATACTCCCTCATACATATAGAGCATTAGTTTATCTGTAGATTGATTAAAGGTTTATGTTCCTTGTCTAACTGGGGCCGTTCTGTTCTTTAGTGCAAAAGATAGTGCATTTGGCATCTCAGTTGCTGGTGGTCCTTTACTCGTATAATTGGGGCTCCTGGATAATTCCCCATCATTATTCAGTGGAAGCTCTTTCTTTCGTGAGCATTTAAGACAGCCATTATAGTATAGAAACTCCCTGAGAAATGCCGCCAGGAATTCCCATTAAAAAATCTAATAAATGTTTTCCAACTAACACATTATGTTCTGAATTTATAGGAACAATCTGAGCAAAAAAGGTCTTGGCAGTCATTTAATGGAATTATTACAAAGGCAAATTCATATGCAGATTATTGGACAGTATTCATTTTATCATACAGGAGGATTTCAAAATTAGTTTCAGAAAAAGGGCACTCCATAATAAACTTTTAATTTCAAGAGTTGCACAAGGTAAGGGCTGAAAATTACAATAGGCCAGGTACCATGTCAGCTCTGATATACTACAACACTTCTTTATGAGCACATTACAATTCGAAGAGCTAATAATAAAAAGAGGTGATGCTGAGATGATGAATTGATGCTATGCAATTAGACCTATTAGAATTCACAAGAGTAGACAGGCAATAATCAAACCTTTTTCATGCTGCCCATTGCAATTATCTTTGCACTTAAGAATCAACAAAGCACATAATGACTTGCACTCGATTAAGGGATTCATGAGAAATGGAATTTTAATTAGTGTGTAGAAAATTTGGGCCATTTGTTACTTTACAGGACAACAAATTGTGAAAACGAGTTGAGGAGTTAAAAACAGTCAGCAGTGATAGATGTTTTCTGATCATGGTGAGGAACTTAGACAATGAAAATTTCCAGTAGTTCCCCTCCTCCCCTGAAATTACAATTAACAAAGTGAAATCACTATTAAGGATGGAATAAGCAGTAAGTGGATTGTTGACATCATGGATGACTGACAAAACAGACATTAAATCCATTCCCAGTTTTGACTTTCCCAAACCACAATATTTTGTGTATTTTACACACACCACAGACACACACACACACACACATAAATATTCACTCATACATAATCCATATTAGAATCAACAAATGTCTCCTCATTGCTATATCTGCATAGTAAATTAAGTATATATCCCTAGGAGAAGTGGGATTATTAATTCAATATGGAATATTTCAAAGTTCAGTGAGTAAAGATGATGCTTAGTCAACTTGCAAATTTTTTTGTTAATTATGAAAATCGGCTCTGTAATGGTTGTTTTTAACAATGTTTATTCATAAAATACAGTCACTCTTAATGTACTTGACCTTGGGCAGAAAGATTAAATTAGTTTCGTACATCTCAGACAGAAATAATAAGCTTTGGCATTTAACACATAAGTTAATGGAAATTCATTTTTGTTAAAAAATTCCTGGACTTTAGGTAAAGGTACCATGCTTATAATTAGAAAATGTCAAATGCCACTTTGCAATGTAGTCAGTTTAATAACATATTTCTCATGCCCAATTTACCATCTGAAAAGTTAGTCTAAAATACAAACAGTCAAGGCAACATCCACAACTGCTGCTGCACTCTGAATAAAAAGAAACAAAATAAAGACTGAGTACAATAGTCCTCCCCACTCAGTTCATAAAACAAACAGGAAAGGAAATCAATACTTATGAAAATAAATCATTGAATCAATCCCCAAACAAAGGCAAATTGTCCATGAACAATTCTGGAAGTCATTACCTGCATCCTATTTAAAAATCTTATTTAATTCGTGGTTGAAATTTATACTAATTTGAGATGTAAGATCTGAATGTTTAAAATGTGGAAAGTATTTGAATAAAGATCTACCCAATATGGGACCTGATATTTTAATTTTTTATGACAATTTAAAAACTAAGTATGTTATTACTCTACTGAGAAGTTACAAATTTCCTCACTTCAATACCGGCCAAAGAATTTGTTGCAGAGATTGAAATTCTCCACCCCTACCTCTTTCTCATCTTCCTTCTCTGTAATAGGAACTTAGTATTTAGTTGAGTTTGTTGCTGCAAGAATAAAATATTATATTTTCCATCAGCCATGTCAATAGACATGGTCATGTGACCAAGTGTTATGTAGAACCTCCAGAAAAGTTGCAGAATTAGAATGACACCACTTTGCTGTTCTAAAATTCTTTTTTTTCTTTCTGTATGCACTGACATATACAAACCTCATGATGGCTGGAACTCCAGAAGCCATAGTGGGCCATGAGGTGGATCAAATATCATAATACCTTTTAGTTATAGAAAGTTTTACAATTTACAAAATTCTACCATGCACATTTTATTTCATGTGAATTTTACAAATTCTGCAAGATAGGTTACTCAAGTATTTGTTTCTTTTCTTTCTTGCATATGCTGCTGCTTCTTCCTGAGTTAACTGATGAATTTAAATCACATTTAAAAAATAGATACACTTAAAAATACAATTCAAACAAAGGCATCTGAAGGAAATAAACATTAAGGTATAGACCTTGGGCTAAGTTAAGTATTGCAGCTGGATGTCAAATTTAGTGCTGAGTTTACAGGCAGCCAAAGCAAGAAATATACAAGCTTGTCTGAAGAGACAATATACTTTTCTCTTAAGATGGTATTGAATTTACAGAAAACTACCTTGTTTAACTTTCATGTAAGGGATATTGGATGACATAGTGGATGTCTTAAATAGTAATTGTGCAAGTGATACAGAAATATTCTGTATAGAGACATTATATTATCTTCAAAGAAGCAGAGGGCATATAACTGTGTCTTGATTGGACCTAAAGTTCTCTCCATTTAGCTAAAATGGTATGACTGCAGCATAATCTAATTTTATATAGTTATATATTTTAGGGCACCTAGATGAATAAATTAATTTGGACTTTCAAATGTCTCTCTCAAATATCAAGTACCTTGAATGATAGTCAAGTGATAGTCATTTTGCATATCAGTTCTCTTGTGACCAGCAAAATAGTACTGCCCTAAACCCAGACAAGAGGAGCCCCTTCCCTGAGTCCTGTGCTCTAGAGCTCTTCACACATCACAAACACACATGACAGTTTACTTTTGTCACTTCAGATCCAGTATTTAGTACTGTAGTGTGTGAGGCATAATCTTAAGCATCTTATCTCATGGTTAACATTGCTCAGATCTTAGGGAAATGATTCTCTACATCTCTTATCCTGTATCTCAAAAGAAGACTGTGTCTGAGTAGCATGAAGGGCTCTGGAGTGTGCAATCACTCCATCAGACCATAGAGATGGACATCATTTAATAGTGGATGGAGGATTTAGCAGAAGTGCTTAGGTAAGGGAAAAATAATTAACTTGTTAAATCCTTCCTATAAAATAGCATGAGTGCAACAGATTCTCAAATAATGGAGTGCTGTTTCCTAGGAGAAACAAGTATCCATTTCTATTTTCTTCATGTATCAAATTGTGGTTTCCAGAGGTGTTCATGAACTAGTGTTGAATGCTCACATTAAAAAATATTGCAACAATAAACAGTTCAGATTATTATCTAATGTATTTGTTGGCATGATGTACAGCTTTAAAATTTGACCCATACCCCATGAGATCTCCATTTGTCATGGGTCCTCCAATTATTAGGGAAGACATGGCCAAAAGAATTAAAATTTATGTTTCAAATTAAAAGGGCTCCCTCTTATTTGTATGCTAAATATGTGGGACTGGGACTAATTATTAGTCCCATTTTATAGGTAAGAAAACTGAGACTCATAGAGGAGCCTCTACCAAAAACCTAGCTCCCTTCTAGACAACCTTAGAGACTTTCCACTGAGCTGTTTCATCTCATCATAATTAACTTTTACTTTATGTCCGAGGAGTTCGAGTACTTCTGACTAGTAGCTACTCAAATTGTGATCAGCAGATCAACAGCATCAGCTTCACCTAGGAACCTGTTAGGAGTACAACCATGGGCTCCCACCCTAAACCCACTAAATAGGACTCTCTGGGAGGAATGCCAGGAATCTGTTTAATGAGCTCTCCAGCGAATTCTTTATGTACTCCCAATAAATAATTTGTTCCTAACCCCTTGCTACTCAAAGTGTGGTCCATGGACCAGCAGCAGTGATCCCTCCTGAAGGCTGGCAAGAAATGCAGAATCTCAGGCCCCACCACACCTATTGGAATCAAAACCTTCATTTTAACAAGATCTCCAGGGCATTCACATAAACATCAAAGTTTGAGAAGTGCTGCTCTGAATAAAGCACAGAGTTTCATTCTCTGAACCACAAATCAGAGTTATGCATTGTGTCATTTTACAACTTTTTAGCATATAGGGCTCAAATAAACTGTAATGAATCTAACAAATGCACACAAACCTAGGACTCCTATTGACCCCTTTATTTAGTTAGTATGGTTTCACTTAGTATTATGTTACACAGGCTGTCTAAGCCATATGCCAATTTTACAAAGCAAATTATACATATTTTAAATTTACTTCCAGACACTCGTACATATTTCTTAGCCATTCAAAAATTTAAACATGATATTATCATGTTGCTGAATGAGACACGTTCTTTTCAATGTTTCTGCAAACCCCAGAGTCTATTACCAAACTAACAATGTTTTGATCTTTTCTTACCTTTATCCCACCAAAAAAAGTGTTAATTGTGTGAAAGGGTAAACCTTGCAAAGAAAACCAGATGGAAAAATAAAAGTATGGCAATTTGACCCAAAAGAAGTTATTGAATATACAGTCATCAAAATACAATAAGTTTCAGTATTTAAATCAGTCACTGTTGAACTCCAGAGTAAAAAACAAAAGAAAGGCCATCTGAAACCATGAAATATTTTACCCAGTCTTTCCTTCAAAACCAGAAGACTTATGATCCAGTGGTTTGCTAATAATACAGTCTTAGCTGAAACTATGAAGGCCATATTTCAAAGGCTAAGATAAAGTTGGAAGCAGTGATATGAAAAAATTTTCCCCTTACTTTTTAAGTGGTGATTTACTCTAATAAATGTTTTAGTGTTTTATATTTTTATAACATCTACACTATGATATAGCATTGTTACAGGTTATATTTCCAGAACTATATTTTTTGACTTGACTTTCTGGTTCATTATTGCAAGATAGGTGCTACATGGTTCTTTACATTTTTGCCCCTTGATATTAATGGTGGCAATGATCAGGTGGTAACAGGATACTTAATAGGTTACAGCTATTTCCTTTTCTTTTTGCTGTTTCCTTTTCTGATAAACTCTATAACAACTGTTTTGGTTCTCATTTTGCTAAACACAGAACATAAATATTTTAACAAACATTAAAATAGCAATAACCATCGACAAAATGAAAAGGCAACTACTGAATTGGAGGAAATATTTGTAAATCATATATTTGACAAGAGATTAATATCTAAAATATAAAAACAGCCCATGCAATTCTATAGCGAAAAACCAAATAATTTGACTAAATATGGGCAGAGGATCTGAACAGATATTTTTCCAAAAAAGACATGCAGATGGCCAAAAGGTACATGGAAAGGTGCTCAATATCTCTACTCATCAAAGAGATGCAAATCAAAACCACAATATTATGTCATAGCTGTTAGAATGGCTATTATCATAGCCAAGAGATAACAAATGCCGACAAGGATGTGGTGAAAATGGAACACTGGTACACTGTTGGTGGTAATGTAAATTGGTACAGCCACTACAGAAAACAGTATGGACAGTTCTCAAAAAAATAAAAATATAATTACCATGTGATCAAGCAATTCCATTTCTGGATATATATCCAAAGGAAATAAAACCATGAAGCTGAACAGATAGCTGCACCCTCACGTTCATTACATGGCTATTTATAATAGCAAAGAAATGGAAACAATGTAAATGTCCAGCAACAGATGAAAGGATAAAGAAAATGTGGTATACACACACAATGGAATACTATTCAGCCATAAAAAGAACAAAATCCTGTCATTTTTGCCACAATATGGATAAATCTTGAGAGTGTTACGCTAAGTGAAATATGTGAGAGAAAAACATACTATATTATCCCACTTATATGTAGAATCTAAGAAGAAAGTGATAGAAAAAGAGAATAGATGTGTGGTTATCAGAGGGAGAGAAATGTGGCAAGGGGAACTGGACAAAGGTGCTCAAAGAGGTATAAACTTCCAGTTGTAAAATAAATAAGCACTGAGGATATAATGTACAACATGATGACTATAGTTAACACTGCCCTATGGGATGTTTGGAAGTTGCCAAGAGAGTAAATCCTGACAGAAAGGTCTCCTTTCTGAGGAGGAGATGTGGAGAGAAGGAGAGGAGGAGGAGAGGAGAGGAGAGGACAGGAGAGGAGAGGAGAGGGAGGGAGGGAAGGAGAGGATCAGAGGGGAGGGAAGGAGAGGAGGGAAGGGGGGGAAGGAGAGGAGGGGAGGGGAGGGGAGGGGAGGGGAGGGGAGGGGAGGAAAGGAAAGGAATGGAAAGAGCAATCATCAAACTGAAAAATATTTTTATAAGCAAATGTAAAAAATAATGAATATACATAACCCTTAAAAAGCTCACATAAATCAACAGAAAATCCCTATCTCCCCAATGATCATTGCAATTACGTTAACAATGATAGCAAAATTATTTAATGAACAGCATGTGTTGGCATTGTGTTAAGTATCATGCTTATATTATCTCACCTAATCCTCACAATAATGCTATGAGGTATGTATACATATTTTTAACCCTGCTTTACATATGAGGATACTAAAACTTAAAGAGAAGATTAAATTAAATTGCCTGGGGTCATGCATCCAGATTAAAGCTGTATCTGTGCAGTTGTCACTATCTAAAAGGACACTGGAAGAGGTACAGAAAAGAGGAAATGCAGATGCTAATTAATATTTAAAAAAATTCTCAATCAAGACATTATTTAACAAAGCTATAATTAAAACAACTATTAGAAAAGACTGAACAATATATGATACTCAAACCCAGGCAGGCCTCATTAGATATGCACCATCACAGACACTGGTGGGATCACATATCAAGAATCCTAGATATGCTGATCTCCAACAGATTTCTACACTTCTGGGAGTCTAAAATTGGGAAAAAAATAAATTTCCAACAATGGGGGAAGAGATAAATAAATTATGGTACATTAACACAAAAGTATAGTATACCAGCATTAAATAGTAATTGTGAGAAAGTTTAATTACACAGGAGAATAGATTATATAGTGTTTTTATGGAAAAGATGAAGACAGTCTATGGTGTATACTATTATCTCTAGTATATAAACATACATGGATAGAAAAAAGTAGAAGAAAATGCCAAATGCTAAAATGTTAATAGCAATTATGTCTGGGCAGTGAGTTCTGGGAGGGTCTTGAGCCACATGGGGAAAAGTGGTTTCACTCCTGGAAGGACATTTGGTAGAGACTGTTGAAGCCACCTGGTCCCAGAAGACCCCAGAAAACGGCCACATTCTCTGGTGTTGGAACAAGGTCGTTAAGGGTGAAGCCTGGTACCAGATGTGTGTTGTGATTTTCCATAGTCCCTGAAAAGCTGCTGCTATACTATCTCGCAAATTTTTTCAGGGGCGGGCTGGCACCTGGACACAGTCTCGGGGCACCGGTAGCAGCAGGGTCCCGCAAGCGTTCCTGGGTGCAGCTGACATTCAGCCATTGCTTGGTGAGACCCTCCCACAGAGGGGTGGAACGGGTCAAAGCTGCAGTCCTTCAGAAGTAAGGAGCCAGGGAAAACAGCCACATCTGAGACAAAACTTGGGAGAGAGGTAGTGCCTGGGGCCTAGTCATGGACAGCAAAAAAAGCGGGCAGTGGACGAAAGTTGAAGACAGAGGACAGATGCGCGATTGCTGATAGAGAACAGAGTTCTGATACTGGAGACTGGGTATGTGGGTGACGCCATTTTCACCGCTCCATTCATGCATGCACCTGCACACACACCTACAATACCACAACACTCCACCCCAGTAGGCTAGCAGTGCCATCTAGTGGAGAACAGAGCCATTAAACTGAGCCCTGCTCAACTGGGCCAACCTCGCTCTTCAAGAACACAAGTCTCACTGCCTACTTATTTATGGACTATAAAGCGCTTCATAGTCTGACTTCTATGGGAAAACAAAGTAACTTCATTCCTATTTCAATCTGTTAGCAGGTCCATCTATTCAATTTTATTTTTTTTCTTTTTTTCTTTTTCACTTCTTTTCTTTTTCTTGAATACAGAAACAGAAAAAATTCATTTTTATTTTCAATTTTTGTTAAAAATATTTTTCTTTATATTTCTTACTGTATTTTTTGCTTTTGTGTAAATTTTTTCAAATTCTATTTTCCTTCCATCATTTTATTTTAGTCTACTACAGTCTATTAGCTTTTTCAAATTTTCAAACAATTTCCTTTTTTCCCTTTTCTTTTTTTCATTTCTTTTCTTTTTCTTGAATACAGAAAGAGAAAAAATTCATTTTTATTTTTAATTTTTATTAAAATATTTTTCTTTAATTTTTTTCTACTATATTCTTTACGTTTGTGTCATTTTTTCAAATTCTATTTTACTCCCATCATCTCATTTTAGTCTACTTCCGTGTATTCATTTTTTCAAATTTTCAAGTGACTTCCTCCCCCTCCTTTTTTTCTCTGATCTGTCAAACCACTTTCAACATCCAAACCAAAACACCTAGGATCTAGCATCATTTATTTGATTTCTGTGTGTGTGTTTAATTTTTTAATTTTAATATGTTTTAATTTTAATTTTTTATTTTAATTTTTCTATCTCATTAATTCCCTTTCTCCCTTCAAAATAACAAAACGAAGGAATTCACTCCAAAAGAAAGAGCACGAAGAAACAACAGCCAGGGATTTAACCAACACAAATGCAAGCAAGATGTCTGAAACAGAATTTAGAATTACAATAATAAGAATACTAGCTGGAGTCAAAAACAGATTAGAATCACTTTCTGCAGAGATAAAAGAAGTAAAAACTAGTCAGAATGAAATAAAAAATGCTATAACTGAGCTGCAATCATGAATGGATGCCACGGAGGCAAGGATGGATGAGGCAGAACAGAGAATCAATGATATAGAGGACAAACTTATAGAGAATAATGAAACAGAAAAAAAGAGGGAGATGAAGGCAAAAGAGAACAATTTAAGAATTAAAGAAATCAGTGACTCATTAAAAAGGAACAACATCAGAATCATAGGGGTCCCAGAAGAGGAAGAGAGAGAAGTAGGGGTAGAAGAGTTATATGAGCAAATCATAGCAGAAAACTTTCCTAACCTGGGGAAAGACAAGACATCAAAATCCAGGAAGCACAGAGGACCCCCATTAGATTCAACAAAAACTGACCATCAACAAGGCATATCATAGACAAATTCAAAAAATACTCAGGCCAGGAGAGAACTATGAAAGCAGCAAGGGAAAAAAAGTCCCTAACCTACAAGGGAAGACAGATCAGGTTTGCAGCAGACCTATGTAGAGAAACTTGGCAGGCCAGAAAGGAGTGGCAGGATATATTAAATGTGCTGAATAAGAAAAATATGCAGCCAAGAATTCTTTATCCAGCAAGGCTGTCATTCAAAATAGAAGGAGAGATAAAAAGTTTCCCAGACAAATAAAAATTAAAGGGGTTTGTGACCACTAAACCAGCCCTGCAAGAAATTTTAAGTGGGATTTTCTGAGGGGAGAAAATCTGTGTATATATATGAAACTCCAACTCTACAAGCCTCATAATGGCAATAAATTTGTATCTTTTAGTACTCACTCTAAATGTCAATGGACTCAATGCTCCAATCAAAAGACATAGGGTAACAGAATGGATAAAAAAACGAGATCCATCTACATGCTATTTACAAGAGACCCACTTTAGACCTAAAGACACCTTCAGGTTGAAAATAAGGGGATGGAGAACCATCTATCATGCTAATGGTAAACAAAAGAAAGCCAGAGTAGCCATACTTATATCAAACAATCTAGACTTTAAAATAAAGACTGTATCAAGAGATGCAGAAGGGCATTATATCATAATCAAGGGGTCTATCCACACCAAGAAGACCTAACAATTGTAAACATTTATGCAGCAAAAATGGAAGCACCCAAATATGTAAATCAATTAATCACAAACATAAAAAAAACTCATCGATAGTAATACCATAATAGTAGGACTTCAAGACCCAACTCACAGCAATGGACAGATCATCTAATCAAAAAATCAACAAGGAAACAATGCCTTTGAATGACACACTGGACCAGATGGACTTAACAGATATATTCAGAACATTTCATCCTAAAGTAGCAGAATATACTTTCTTCTCCAGTGCACATGGAATGTTCTCCAGAATAGACCATATACTGGGACACAAATCAGCCCTAAGTAAATACAAAAAGATCAAGATCATACCATGCATATTTTCAGACCAAAGTGCTATGAAACTCGAAATCAACCACAAGAAAAAATGTGGAAAGGTAACAAATATTTGGAGATCGAAGAACATCCTACTAAAGAATCAATGGCTAACCAAGAAGTTGAAGAAGAAATTAAAAAGTATACGGAAGTCAATGAAAATGATAACACCACAACCCAAAACCTCTGGGACGCAGCAAAGGCAGTCAAAAGAAGAAAGTATATTGCAATCCAGGCCTTCCTAAAGAAGGAAGAAAGATCTCAGATACACAACCTGACCTTATGCCTTAAGGAGCTGGATAAAGAACAGCAAATAAAACCCCAAACCAGCAGAAGACAGGAAATAATAAGGATTAGAGCAGAAATTAATGCTATCCAAACAAAAAAACAGAAAAATAAAAAACAAAACAATAGAACAGATCAATGAAACCAGAAGCTGGTTCTTTGAAAGAATTAACAAAATTGATCAACCACTAGCCAGTTTGATCAAAAACAAAAAGGAAAGGACCCAAATAAATAAAATCAAGGATGAAAGAGGAGGGATCACAACCAACAAAGCAGAAATAAAAAACAATAATAAGAGAATATTATGAGCAATTATATGCCAATAAAATAGGCAATCTGGAAGAAATTGACAAATTCCTAGAAACACATACACTACCAAAACTGAAACATGAAGAAATATAAAATTTGAACAGACCCATAACCACTAAGGAAATCAACTTAGTAATCAAAATCTCCCAAAAAACCAGAGTCCCAGGCCAGATGGCTTTCCAGGGGAACTGTACCAAACATTTAAGGAGGAGTTACCACCTATTCTCTTGAAGCTGTTCCAAAAAATAGAAATGGAAGGGAAACTTCCAAACTCTTTCTATGAAGCCAACATTACCTTGATTCCAAAACCAGACAGAGACCCCACTAAAAAGGAGAACTAGAGACCAAATTCCCTGATGAACATGGATGTAAAATTCTCAACCAGATATTAGGCAACTGGATCCAGAAATACATTTAAAAAATTATTCACCATGACCAAGTGGGATTTATACCTGGGATGCAGGGCTGGTTCAATATCTGCAAAACAATTAACGTGATTCATCATATCAATAAAAGAAAGGACAAGAACTATATGATCCTCTCAATAGATGCAGAGAAAACATTTGACAAAATACAGCATCCTTTCTTGATGAAAACCTTCAAGATAGTAGGGACAGAAGGAGCATACCTTGAGATCATAAAAGCCATATACGAATGACCCAACACTAAGATCACCCTCAATGGGGAAAAACTGAAAGCTTTCCTCCTAAGGTCAGGAACAAGACAGGGATGCCCACTCTCATCACTGTTATTCAACATAGTATTGGAAGTCTTAGCCTTTGCCATCAGATAACACAAAGAAATAAAAGGAATCCAAATTGGCCAGGAGGAGGTCAAATTTTCACTCTTCGCAGATGACATGATAATCTATATGGAAAACCTAAAAGATTCCACCAAAAAACTGCTAGAATTGATTCATGAATTCAGAGAAGTTGCAGGATATGAAATCAATGCACAGAAATCGGTTGTATTCCTATCCACCAACAATGAAGTGACAGAAAGAGAAATCAAGGAATCAATCCTATTTACAGTTGCAAAAAAAAAAAAAAAACATAAAGTACCTAGGAATAAATCTAACCAAAGAGGTGAAAAATCTATACACTGAAAACTATAGAAAGCTTATGAACGAAATTGAAGAAGACCAAAAAAAAAAAAAAAAAAGGAAAAAGATTCCATGCTCCTGGATAGGAAGAACAAATATTGTTAAAATGTCAATACTACCCAAAGCAATCTACACTTTCAATGCAATCCCTATCAAAATAACATTAGCATTCTTCACAGAGATGGAACAAACAATCCTACAATTTGTATGGAACCAGAGAAGACCCTGAATAGCCAAAGCAATCTTGAAAAAGAAAACCAAAGCAGGAGGCATCACAATCCCGGACTTCAAGCTATACTACAAAGCTGTAATCATCAAGACAGGATGGTACTGGAAGAAGAACAGACACTCAGATCAATGGAACAGAATAGAGAACCCAGAAATGGACCCACAAACGTATGGCCAACTAATCTTTAACAAAGCAGAAAAGGATATCCATTGGAATAAAGACAGTCTCTTCAGCAAGTGGTGCTGGGAAAACTGGACAGTGACATGCAGTAGAATGAACCTGGACCACTTTCTTACACCATACACAAAAATGAATTCAAAATGGATGAAAGACCTCAATGTAAGACAGGAAGCCTTCAAAATCCTCGAGGAGAAAGCAGGCAAAAACCTCTTTGATCTTGCCCGCAGCAACTTCTTACTCAACATATATCTGGAGGCAAGGGAAACAAAAGCAAAAATTAACTACTGGGACCTCATCAAAATAAAAAGCTTCTGCACAGTGAAGGAAACAATCAGCAAAACTAAAAGGCAACCAACTGACAGAATGGGAGAAGATATTTGCAAATTACATATCAGATAAAGGGTTAGTATCAAAATCTATAAACAACTTATTCAACTCAACACCCAAGAAACAAATAATCCAGTGAAGAAATGGGCCAAAGAGATGAATAGACACTTTTCCAGAGAAGACATCCAGATGACCAACTGACACATGAAAAATGCTCAACATCACTCATCATCAGGGCAATACAAATCAAAAGCACAATGAGATGCCGCCTTACACCTGTCAGAATGCCTAACATTAACAACTCAGGCAACAACAGATGTTGGCAAGAATGCGGAGAAAGAGGATCTCTTTTGCATTGTTGGTGGCAATGCAAGCTGGTGCAGCCACTCAGGAAAACAGTATGGTGGTTCCTCAAAAAACTAAAAATAGAACTACCCTATGACCCAGCAATTGCACTACTAGGTAATTTATCCAAGGGATACAGGTATGCTGTTTCTAAGGGACACATGCACCCCAATGTTTGTAGCAGCACTATCAATAATTGCCAAAGTTGGAAAGAGCCCAAATATCCATTGGTAGATGAATGGATAAAGAAGATGTGGTATGTATATACAATGGAATATTACTCGGCAATCAAAAAGAATGAAATCTTGCCATTTGCAACTACGTGGATAGAACTGGAGGGTATTATGTTAAGTGAAATTATTAAGTCAGAAAAAGATGAAAATCATATGACTTCACTCATATGAGGACTTTAAGAGACTAGACAGATGAACATAAGGGAAGGGAAACAAAAATAATATAAAAACAGGGAGGGGGACAAAACACAAGAGACTCATAAATATGGAGAACAAACAGAGGGTTACTGGAGGGGTTGTGGGAGAGGGGATGGGCTAAATGGGTAAGAGGCACTAAGGAATCTATTCCTGAAATCATTGTTGCACTATATGCTAACTAATTTGGATATAAATTTTAAAGACAGATACAAGACAGAGCATGAGTGGGGAAGGGGCAGAGAGAGAGGGAGACACAGAATCCGAAGCAGGCTCCAGGCTCTAAGCTGTCAGCACAGAGCCCAATGCAGGGCTCAATTTCACCCACCGTGAGATCATGACCAGAGCCGAAGTTGGGACACTTAACCGACTGAGCCACCCAGGCGCCCCCAAATTTACTTTACTGGTCTTTACAAGATTCCCCCAAATGTTGCAAATATATCCCTGGTAAGGCCTAAGTCCTTCGTCTTCTAAATTTTTTCTGATGGTATCAAACCTGTGTGCAAGAACTCAGGCACCTTGGGGCAGAAGGGACAGGTAGAGGAATGTTTATAGGGCCAGTGCACTGATTCTAAGAGCACACTGTACCTTCTTTACAGTTTTCCTCTGAACAGCCCTAGCCAACAATGAAACACAACTTAAAACCCACTGCTATGAAACATATCCCAAACTTGGAAATAAGTGAAACATTTTTTTTCAATGCAGTGCTGGGCTTGACTTAATACTAATTGGACTATTTAACAACTCTTAGATGCAAAAAGTAACCCATGCATTTTTGTCCAGTAGAGGTGTAAATTCTCTTCAATGAAATGAGTAATCCCAAAAATTATGGTTGATGGCGCTGTAAAACATTCACATACTGCATCTAACCCAGAAATCTCTTTCCAACATCTCTTAAAAAATTGCCATATATACCTAGCTTCTCAAATGTTCTTTAGACTGCAGTTAACATTCCCCACTTCCCTCTTAATTAATAAGTTAAATAAAATCTTTGCTATGTGTTCATGTTACATTTGTATGTCATATTTTTAGCCTTTTGAAAAGTATCCTTTAACATCACAAAAGTCCAAATTAAGAGACTTCCCACAAAATAACTGGTTGGTACACTTAAAAATGTCACGGTCATGAAAGAAAATGAAAAGCTGAGAAACTACTACAGATTGAAAGAGACTAACAGGACATGCCATTTAAATACAAATAGCAACTGTGGATTGGATTGTGGACCAGAGATTGGTTTGCTAGTTTGTTTTCCACTGCAAAGGAAGCTAGTGGAATGATTAGTAACATTTTTATAAGATCTAAAGATTTCATAGTAATATTTAATCACTTAATTTCCAAGATTAATTTCATGGTACTATGATTATATAATATGAAATATGTACCAAAATATTTAAGTATAATGGGCTCAAGTGTGCAAATTACTCTCAAATAATTCAGAAACGAATAATTACAAATATTATTGATAAATGACGGAATGACTTAAAAAAACAGGTGATAAAGATAGCAGTTAGGAAACAGTGAAGAATTTGCTGGAAATCTTTGTATTATTTTTACAACTTTTCTGTAAGTCTGAAGTTATTTCAAAGTAAAAAGTTAAAAATAATGTCACATAAATAAGAATCTACTTGGAGAATGCATGAATCATGTAATGAGGGTTCTCAGTAACATCATTCATATACCATTTGATGTGTTTAACACTTTATGATTGACATTATTTTTTATCTATTATTTTGCTGGTTTCTTATAAACTTTCATGATGTAAACATTTTTTTTTTCCAACTGAAGCCTGGAAAGATTCAACTGCCATCTTATTGCTATTCCAGTGACTGTTACTACTTGATACTGCTTTTTCACTATAGACGTTAGATGAGAGATTTTCCAACTTATCTCTTGGGACCCACAAGGGAAGACTGTGAGATGGAAGAATGGAGGAGAGACAGTGGGGTTGGGGATGACAGGTTCGGTGTGGGAGCCAAGTGCGTGATGGTAGGTCACTTATTGACCATTCATCTCCTATTCCCTACACTGTTTATCAGCCTCTCTTGTTTTCTCTGAAGCTTCTCTAGATACAATAACATAGTTCAGTCAGAAAGAACCGCTTGGACAGGAACAATTATGGTGCCATTGACCAAGTTAATTTTGCAAGGATTTTGGAGGAATGAAAATCAAAGTGTACCCTAATACATATATAGATAGATAGATAGATAGATACCTAATATAGATATACCCTAATACATATATACATATATATACATATATATATACACACACACACACATATATATATATATATATATATATATATATATATATCTGTGGACTCAGGGACACTAAGATGACAAGACAGACAAAAAGAAAGAACGGAGAGAATAGAGTGAAGATGGGCGGCGGAGTGACTACACAAATAGGTAAACCAAGAATCTGCTGGTGTTCAGTGGAATTATGTTTATGCTCAACTGAAAACTAATCTGCTTCTTCAACCCCACTGGCTTTCAGCCAGGCCAAACAACACACAGGGTGTCGGTTCTGTCCCTGCTAATAAAGACCCTAACATAGCTTAGCATTGTGTTTTGACACCAAAAATTCACTGTGGAGTTAGAAACTGGTTAGAAGCATTGTAAACTATAAAAATCTAAAAGGTTTTTAAATATTAATAGCACTTGAATGGTTTTCTCCCAGATGGCCACACAGCTGACTACAGTTCCCTCCTAGAACCTTCTGCTGTTTATCCTCTAAATGTCCCCAATATAAAACAGTTTTAATCTTTTGTTGCTGCTGTAAAACTTGATCTACTGTGGGACAACATAATTAAGTGTCAGTGCCTGGATGTATGGAGTGAGAAGCGGACAGAATAATCCAGGATGTATGTCACTAATAATTCAGTTTATGGCTTGGTGATAATGGGATTCCTGATTATTAGCAGGACACCTGGCACCAGAGGCTTCTTACCTTGAGGCCCAGGTGAATGGCAGTTCCAGGTATAACTTGAAAAAACAGGGGCATGTGAGTCTCGCTCTCTGCCTATCTTTTCTCTTCCATGAATATGTTAAGTTCTAGGTTATTCTCACTGTACAATTACTGAGAAGCCAACCAGAAAGGAACAGCAGTTTGACTGGAAAGATTTTATGCTGTTTTGTGCTTGTTCTTGTAAAAGTTATGAAAAGGTTGTTAACCCAAATGTAGTTCGCAGAAGATCACTGTCCTGATGTTAAGGTTTTCTGGCAGTGCTGGAAGAGGAACCCAAAAGATGATTGTTTGTATGTATTACAAACAATGAGTGAAGAACAAAGAGGAGGCAGAAAAGAATGAGAAAGGCAGGGAGAAAAGACAAGAGGGGCAGAAAGGAGGGGAAGAAAGAGAAGGAAGGGAAGGGAAGGAATAGTGAAAAACAAAGAGAAGGAAGAATGAGATATGAAGAAGGGGAGGTTGTCACATGATTTGAATTCTTCATCAATTGGGTGAAATTTCACCTCCAAATGGAGACATTCCCACTTCCTGTATAGTCCTTGGGCCAGAGCTGTGTCTTCCCTAGACAGTGCTCAGAGGGGCATGCCCAACCTTTACCTCATTTATGCTCCTTTTCCTCTGTTTCCATAGCTGACAAAAAAATATCTCATTGGCCAAGGATGTTCTCTTTAGACAGGTGGATGTTCTCCACCCTGCCACCTGTCTGTAAGGTGACTTTGTGTACAGCTGCTCTAATTCTTCATGTACTGACTACAGTTCACATCTCAAAGAGCTGGCTTATTTCATGTTTGTGGGCTGGGGTCTTGGGGTGCAGCACAGTGTCGATTGCCCCTCTGGCCCACCTCTCAACTGTGGCTGAGGTTTCTTGACTTCCCACTACAAACACCTGCAAGGCCCTTCGCTTTTCTGTCTCAGGACTTTCTCTGAAGCCTTGGACGTGCACTTAGCCTGTGTGTGCAAGCTCATCCTGGAAGTGCATGAGTAGGAATGTCCCTAGAGGCAGTCCTAAACCACTGGGGACTGGGAGTCAGTGAATACATATTTCTGTTTCATGTTCTGTGTAGGGACCAGTCTAAGGTATATTTTACGTGGGTGTTTAGAAAACCCCCGGTGGAAGTAAGCCCCTGTTTCAACAGCTTGTTTTCCTTATGTTCCCTTCCCCCCACTTTCTTACTTTTGTTTGATGGTATCACTTCCACATTAAACTATCTGCACCCTATATTAACTGTATTGTGCTATTTTCTGTATTCTTGGCATTTGGGGTCCTGCTGCCTGGGGAGACACTGTCCTTTCCAGGGGTAGCCAATTTGTTAAAGGCGGCAAATGACTTGCATAGGACCATGCCTGTAATATATAAACCAACAAATCCAGAGCCCATACTCTGAACTCTATCTGGCTCTTACACCCCAGGAAACAACATTCCTTCATACTCATCATTCCAGGGCCAGAGACTAGACAATAGGAAATAGTCCCTATAACCCAAAGCCCACTGAAGTTATTCAAACTGGCCAATCACAAACTTGCTTCCCCTGTCTTATCTTGCTTTTCCACAGAAACCACAATAAAGGCTCAAGCCCATGCCTTCCCCTTGCTTCTTTCTCCTGACCAAACTTGGTATTCCCTGTGTGGCCCTGCATGGCATGGTGTGGCCTCTCCGACTGGGAACTGAGAGTAGCAAACTCTCTTTTCAATGGCAGTGATCTCCTGATCTGTCAGAGATCTTACCTACCTGAATATTAACAAAACCTACATTTTAAGGCACTTCCAAATTCCTATCTCAGGTTCTGCTTCCAGAGGAATACAAATAAAGACTTCTTATTGCTTATAAATAGCTGCTAAATGAATGCATGAAAAAAAAAAAGCTACCGAGAGAATTCTACAGGGGAGGATGGGGAAGAACAGGTAGTTCAACGGCACCAACAGAGGGGTCTAAGAATGTGGGGATGACCCCTGAGCTCACCTGCTGGGTAACTCAATTCACAGCCTCACAGTATCCACCCTCCTTATTAACCATCCCTTCTCTCCTTCAGATCACTGGGAGAAGCATGAGCATTAAGTAGCTTGCAATATAAAATGCCACAAGGAGAAAATGAGACAGAAATTAAGTTAAGAAAATCTACTTAAAATAAGAAACGCATACTCCCCTTGTTAGGTACTAGATTTCCCATTTTTATTTTTAAATGGGGAGTGTATTATAGTTTTATTTTAAATACATGTGACAAGAAGATAAAAAATGAAAGTCAACACAAGTTAAAGAGAAAGAAGGAAGTGGTACATATTTGAGCCTCTCTGTGAGAAAAGAGGACATTTTTCATCTTAAGCCCCAGGGTATCTGTTAGTGCACTGGGAGAGGTAATTCATTAAATGAACCTAAGGTTAATGCACCTTCAAAAGAGAGCAATTTATCTCCTCTTCTTCAATAGGATCAGGCCAGGAGGTTCTACAGTTGGAAAAATTTTATCCTCGCAAGATACCCCTGTAATGATCTCAGGTCCCCTGAATTTGGTCTTTCTCATTCACTACACCCACATGACTAATGTCCCAGATGGGAGGATCCTGCACTTTATCTTGAAGGTGTGAGTCCTTAAGTTCTTTCTTGAATCCAGAAAAAATTTATATTCTGCTTTATATATTTTCCTTTACCTCCTGAGTCCTCATATCCCAGACTGACCAAAGTACAGCTTGGTGGGGACAGTCAAAAGGAAGGATATTTTATTTTAAATGAATTGAAAAGTATTTAGGAATATGTAATAGCGTATTTTAGAATAAAGTCATAATAATAATCATGATGTTATTATGAAATCTGCTGAGTTAATCAGGTGAAACCAGGGGAAATATATAAACCATAAGTGAAATTGTTTCAAACTGGATTTCCCCAATTCCTGCTTCTTTTCAGAAAAATTCATTTATTCATTCAGCCTTCTCCCCTGCCCCGTGTATATGTGTACACACACACACACACACACACATACACACACACATACATATTACACACACATATAACGTTATACACACATGCACATACATACATGTTCATACACGTATGTGCATACATATACATCTGCCTCCTGACTGACCCTTGTGCTTCCCGATGTGGCCCTAAGTAGTGTGATAGTGTATATATATATATATATATATATACACACACACATATATCTTTATATATTTATATGTTTATATACATGCATATTTATACATATATGTTATACATTTACCTATATATTTATATATTTGTATTTATATATACACAGATATGTATAGAAATAATTATAAAAAATTATTTTTTTATAAATAAAAGTTAAGTAAGGGTAAATGTACAAAAAGATATGACAAACTGGAGAGCAGTACATACAGAAATGTAATTCTGCCCAGTAGGACTTGGATCTCGAACTGGAAGCAAGTTAAGGATAAGTCCAAAATATGGGTCAGCTTTTCTCACCTCCAGGTATTCACTAGACTCTTCTCAGTAGCCTCAAAACACGACAGTGCTTGGGTCCTGCCACTAGAGGCTTAGATCCCACTCGTCTAGGGTGGGCCCCAGTCATTTGATTTTTTCTCTGCTCTCTTTTATCACCATCTAAAACAATGCCTGGCATACAGGCATTCAATACATATTTGCCCCTAAATATTGGGGGACAGAGCAAGAGAGAGGGCAGAAAGGAGCTTTTAGTTGTATACACTTCCTGGAGATCACCATTATGTGTTTGTGGCTGACTCCTTGGCTAAATCCTAGGACACTTTCCACATGAAGACCCTGTGGCATAGTTAAGGGGACATCCCTCTCACAGAGGATGGCCTCTGCTGTTAATAAAGGAATGAAGACAATAACATTGTATGTCAATTCTACTTCAATAATAATAATTAAAAAAAAAAGAATGAAGGCAAAGAGCCAATATTACCAAAGAGCAGAAGAGTATTTTTTTCCTGAAGTCAGACGTTAAGGACAAAACATTTCAAAAGAATACACACATGTGCATGCAAATCTACATATCTACACACACACACGCACACACATACACACAGTTTTGTTCTATCAGTCACTAGAGGGTAGGCTATGCTATGAGAACAACCTCAAATCTCTCATGGGCTAATATCACAAAAGTATATTTTTCTCTCATGCTACATGTTCAGTACAGGTCAGCAAACAGGCTTGTTCACCATGGTCACTGAGGGACTCAGGCTGATGGAGGCTCCAAGTTGGGGAAGTCTGCATTATCACCTTTTCAAGAAGAAGGGGGGCATGGTAAATCATGCATTAGTACTTAACCCTTCCACCCAGAAGTAAAATATATAACTTCTGCTCACATTTAATTGGCCAAATCTAATCATGTGACCATGCTGAACCTGAAAGGGGGTTGGAAAGTATAATCTTATCATACAGATAAAAGGCAGGAAGATAGAAATATTTGATAAATAGCAGAGATATGTATGACAGTTACCAATAAACAGTGAAGTTCAATTCCACTGGGAGCTTATGCAACATTAGCTAAGTTCTAGCTTAATGCACAAGGCTAAATGTAGCTCCAAAAAGAACTAGGATAAGTTCTTACTATTTAAGGAAAAAAAAATTACCAATTGCCAAACAGGTTTGCTACATGCATTTCAAGGTCAAAAAGCCCATATTCCCTTAGGGACAGTGTCTTATAAATAAGGTCATTGTCATAGATGACAGCTCATTTAAGGAATCATACTCCAAATGCAGAGGGTTTTCATCACCCAAGTCTCACAGAGTAATAAATGTTCTGCAATGCACTTGAGGCATCATCTTATGACCTGGGCTTACAATGAGAAAAGCACATCTTTGAAAAGTATGAAAAGAAGAATGTGGACTTTCACACAAAGTGATCAGTGCTACATCCAACAAATATTGCCTGGCTTCATTGGAATCTGCCAGCAAAAAACAAAACAAAACAAAACAAAACAAAACAAAACAAAACAAACAAACAAACATAAAAACCAGAGGGCTTTTTCCAGATACTAAAATATAAAATCCAATCAAAATCAGTTAACTCTAATAAGTTAACTGCTATGTGAGTCCGGAGAAAGAAGAATTTGAACACATACCTTCATGGACACTTTATAACATTACTTCAGCACAAAGTAGATGCTTTCCATTTTAGTCTGCTATTTCATTCAACCCAAACTTCTTTATAGCATGAGGGAAGGTGGAAGAAGGTTTGATTCAAAATTACTTTGCTGGTCACTCCTCATTTAAATTTTGTGCTTAGGGAAGCCAGGGGTCAGCTCTGCTTTCTCCAGCATAAGCCAACCTAGAGAACTTAGGTCAGATCAGACTGAGATAGCTTATGTAAGAAGGTGAAGACTTTATGCAAAAATGTGTCCAAATATCCAATCAAAGTACCCATTTTACCACTGAATGTTCTTTTCCTAGATTGATATGCTGACTTCTATAAAAATCCCACCATCAAGTTTTTGAAAGCATCTATTATACTAGTGTGGAGGGGTTGGGTGGGGTAAGACCCAAGGATAATTTTTTTTTAAACAATTAGAAGAACCAGAAGGGAAAAAAAAAAGAAAACAAAGGCATTTTTTTTTTCAATTTCCATTATAAGGAAGGAAGGACGGAAAGACAGAAGGACAGAAGGAAGGAAGGAAGGAAGGGCGGAAGGAAGGAAGGGGACAGAGAGAGAGAAAAAGAAAGAGAGATTAAAAAAAAGGAAGAAAGAAAGAAAAAAAGAAAGAAAGAAAGAAAGAAAGAAAGAAAGAAAGAAAGAAATGAACCAAACATTGAATAATCAATTTCTGAGAACACAGAACAAACTGCTTACTCGTGGATAATTATGAGACAAATGAACAAATAGCAGACTCAGAGATTATGATAAACCCTTAAAGGAGAAATGTAATTAATGATGATGATAAAAATGCTAAGTATTCATAATAATTATTACAGCGTGTCTGTCCCCAGAGGTCTCAGTTCTTAATGTTCCTTTTCAGAAACATCATCAGAGTTTAATCAAAGGCACTGGTGGAATATGGCCAATTTCCTTCCTAACTGAACTGAATGTCCATGAAAAAGCTGCTGATTATCATTGTAAGGTGCTCCAGGGTCCATTGAAAGATCCCCAAATAATATGTTATGGGTGAGTATAGTTGTCTTACTGTCTAGTAGACCTAAATGTTGGGCACACCCAAAGGCCTCCTTTCCTCCTGGACAAATTCTGGTTGATCCATAATAGATCTATCAAACAAGGATTTATCTAAATAATTTAAAAGGTGATTTATACTGTGAGCCTATTATACTTTTTTTGAGTGGGTTTGAGTGCTTTATGAGTTTATTGCCTTTGGTATAAAGCATGTTTTAATCTGCCTGATTGTAAATATCACAGAATTCACAGCTGGGAAAGATCTCATATCTTCACAGAGAGGCAATGTAATTTGCCAAAAGTCACACAGCATGAGGTTCAAAATCCAATCCACTGGACCTTATTTATAAGGCCTCCTAACATCGTTTTATGTATCAATTAGATTTAAAGCAGGGGGTGTCAACCTTTATTTATAACATTACTTTGCATTTTGTAAAGTGCTAGTACATATCATGATTAGCAAATAAAATAACAAAACTCTAGTTGCAGTTCTAATATCTAAAATAATTTTGAAGCATTGATGAATATAAATGAGATTTTTGAGATGTTTTCCATAAATCAAATGTGATATGAAAATATCCACAACTTCTATGGGTGGCCAAGTGTTGGGCACTGCTGTGACTTTTGTGGTTTGAGGCCTGCATTCATCATCTGGGACATTCTAAATTTCAGTTAGAAGTTAATGAATAATAAAGATTTTTTTTTCCTGTTTTACTTTATGGTTCTCTGATATCTAACCCCAGGCTAAATTTACTAGATGAACAACCCTTGATAAAGCATTCACTCATTTACCATAATCTAAGTGGGTATACCACTTCTATACTTATTTAGGTTACTGCTATACTAAGTCCAGAGGAAATAAAGAAATATAATGTATGGTTCCTGCTGTGTGAAGCTTTGAATTTAATTAGGAAGACGAGATCCACATATGCTAAGATTTAAAAATATTCAATAAGAAACAAAAGTGGAGTTCCAATCATTGGGTAGGAAGGCTGTCTAGAATCTGGTACTAACTGGACGGTAAAGGCATAAGTACGGACATATAGAGAATATGGGCATTAGTCTGGGTTGTTGACTGTCTGATACATCAACTGTAATGGCAGAAGGGAAAGAGCAAATGGCACAAATTACTTGCAAATTTAGGTAAAGAGTCACACACACAAAGCAGCCCCTGGGGGGTGGGGAGGAGTGAAACAATATATCACCAAGGCAGAGACTCAGTACAAAACCCTTCAGGGGGCTCCAAGAAAAAAGGTGCTTTCACTCCATGCTCAAGAGAAAGGGAGGCCTCTGGGCAAAGACTCCATTGTTCTTGGTTTATGTTCGCTTTCCATCCATCTGCGAAAACACACTTATACTCCAGTCTTTTGCTGATATAAATGGTTCCAAATTTCATTCCCTGTGTCTGGCAAACAAGGAGTCATTTCTTATGAGTGAGTGATATATGATACCACATTCCTAAACTTTCTCTCCCCAAAATTTCCAACAGAAGTTGAATGGCCACTTTGAAACTTTATGATAAATGGTGGAAACTCATTTCCTTCTGGTATTGGTGTTAGAACAAGAGTCATTTAGCAAACAACAGATTGTCGATTCTGAACTAAACGTGAGAATGGCATCTGGTCCACAGTTTAGAAGCTGGATTTCTTTTGCCTCTACTGAATAGCTCAATAATAAAAGGGAAGGAGGGCCCAGGTAATTTTAACTTCATTATAAGGACATCTAAATTATTACATTTATAAATAAATTATATAGTAAATTTAATAATAGGTAGTAGGTATTTGAAACTGACTTCTTTTAAACAATTCCTAAGCTAATAATGACTATACTTGCCAAGGATATGACATAATTGCCTTGAAACCTAATCTGATCCACTTTAGCCCAGATAAATGATACAGTGTGTTGCTTAAATGAAATCAACATTTGTTACACAGTCAGGAAACTGTAATTTAAGGCTAAATGTTGTGAATTCTTTGATGGTAATCTATTTGGACATCAATGAGCCACCACAGAAATTTCGGGGAGAAATAAAGAAAAGAATCCGCAAGAATATTATATTATTATGAACCAAAAGCTTAAACTCCTAAAAACTGATGAAGATAATTTTTTTCTCCTCAGATCAGGAGTCTGTGCTTACACCCTTCTTATCAGAAATTCATTCATTCATCAATTTGACAAATGTTTATGGGTAGCCCCTAGATGCTAGTAGTAGGGAGGATACAAAGATGAATAAGACATAATCTATGCTCTCAAGGATCCTGAAGGACAGTGGGATGATAAGATGTGCAAATAATCAACCAAGTGTCGAGCTCCATGTGGTAAGGAGCACTGCTTCAATTCTGCCCCCACTGTATTTAGTAGCCCATCAAAGCCTCCATCATATTTTGATGCAGTTGTTTGAATGTCTGTTTCCTTACTGATAGCATTAGCTTTCAGGAGAAAGATATGGAGGGTATCTTATCATTGTGTTTCCAGTGTCTAGTATACAACTGGCATGTGTACTTTAAACATATTAATTGGGTGAATGGAAAAACTTGTTTCTAATTACTATTGTCCAGGGATATTCATGGATCACTTAGGTTTTTGAGCTGGCCCTTAAAAAGTGGTATATTTTCCTCCTGGGAAATCAAGAAGACTGTCCACAGTCTGTGTTCAGGACTGTCAACATCTGGGTGGGATCGGGTGACTGACTGCTGGCCAATGTGGATGAAAATCATTAAGTCCACTTTCATGCCCAGCCATGAAACATCTCATCTGATCTTCCATATTGTCACTGTTCTCTCCCTATGACTGGAAGTGGAAGATTGTTTCCTAAATCCCTGAGTTTACTGCTTGCAGGAGAGTCACCCAACTAAGAATATGCATATTGGTCTTTGTATAAATGAGAAAGAAACTTTTGCTGTGTTTAAGACACTGAAAGTGTGGGGTTGTTTGTTACATCAGTTATCTTTTCTAATACATCTAAGGAAAATGTATTGATGAATGGAAATGGGGGAATGTTGGTGAAGGAGGTCCTTCCTTTTGGAGGGAATGACATGAGTCAGATACACAAATCCACAGAGGACGGAGCAATCCACAGTATTTCTCCTAAAGCTATAATTGTTCCCCTAGCTTATTTTCAGAATTAAAATATCATAAAGCAGAGGTAGCAAACTCATGGGCCAAATCTGTTCCTTAGAATGTTTTGCTTGGCTCAGGCAGTGTTGGTCCACACGTACTATAAAACGTTGAATTTGTTATTGCAAATACTTTTTTTTTTTTAATTGGAAAGGGTTTTAATTGTTTTGTGGTGGGGGGAGTTGTTTTGTTTTTTTAGTCAACTGCTCTGAATGATTCAGACTGAATAGCATCTGATCCCTTTAAATAGGGTGTGGGTTCTCTAGTTTTCTACAAGGCCCATCACTCCCCACTGCCTTACACCCAGCCTGCTTATATTACCTGTCCAGTTGTGAGATATTTGAGTTTGCCATTCTTTCCTTTAAGTCACTGAGGATTGGGGTTGTAGGTCTATGTGGTGACTGTGTATTTATTTGATTAGTTATGTTCATTTTATTCCATGTAGCAGCTCCCTGGGAAGGTATACACTTTAACTGTGGTGGTAAGATAAAATAAGAATGTTTATTCAGGATGTAATTGGGAATACTACTAGCCTGTTACTATGGGTGATTCTCACTGTCTGGAGCCTAATCAATATGGCTAGTTCAGCCAGTGTGCTGGAGACCAGGCAGTTTTATTCTCTTCCCTCATCATTTCTGCATAAGGGATAATTTTCTCAGAAAAAAAACAAATAGTTTTATTTGAGTCTATGCAGGAGTTTTGGGAGCTAGGGGAAAAATAGCCCAGAAAAATGATCTGTATGCAATATTGTAATTTAAATCCAATACATAATTGTTAAGGAACAGGAATGTAGAATTACTGTGATTTCCGATGAAAACAAGTTCCAAATTCATTGTTTATGTTGTTGCTGTTGCTTCTCCCTTTTACTTATTGTAAGTGGTATAGTATATTCTGAGGTCTTGGGATGTGGTCACCCTTCCATGTGGTCTGATTGAGGTAAGAAATGCAACAAAGCACCTTTATAGATAGTGGTGGGAATGAGAATGTGAGGAGATGAAGCAGTTTGTACAAAAGTAGTTATGATTTTATGAAAAAGTAAACCAAGGAAGGCTTCCAATTGAGAACAATTGCATTTACCATGTAGCCCACGATGATATTTTAATGTGTACCTGTTCCTTCAGATATTTGTCTACCGGTGTTAACAGAAGTGACACCAGTGAAAAGATAGGTATGCTTAAGATGTAGTCTTTTAGTTGACATCTTCTAAATATGCCATCAATTTTTATCTGCCTCCATGTCAGGTTCTGAGTAACTGAATGAATGAGTGAATAAATGAATGCTGTATGAATGAATGATTGTAAAAATAGCAATGATAACTACACAACTCCAGCTGTCTCTAGTTTTTCCCCAAGCAAACCAGAAA
This sequence comes from Lynx rufus, assembly GCF_022079265.1. Taxonomy (NCBI): domain Eukaryota; kingdom Metazoa; phylum Chordata; class Mammalia; order Carnivora; family Felidae; genus Lynx; species Lynx rufus. The sequence goes on along the minus strand of NW_025814896.1, from coordinate 40,752,513 downwards.
GTCTCCTAAAATATCGATGGAAAGACATGCCTAGGGGAACACACCTGCATGCCTCCAAGTTATAAATAATGCTACTTTGCTCTGAGTGCCAGGAAAGATAAATTTCTGTGCTCATTGATATAAATTATTCTTCCTTCATTATGGTCTAATGAGCCAAGATTAGGGAAACCTGGATTCAGGGTCTTCCACTCCAGGAAAATCAGTTAGGTTCCCTATGCATAGCTTATGACCTTGCTTAGCTGGTTTCCGGGCCCATATTTTTACACATCTTCCCACCACCTCTACACACAGCAAACCAGATTGTTAATGAAAGACACAATTCCACAATCATTTACACTGGGAATTAGAGCCAGTATTACACTTAGTGGTAGCTTTATCACTCCAAACAACCCATTTGATTTTTTTATTCTCCAGCTTCCATCCTCTACTCTCTTATCCCCACTAATGAGTTTTGTTACTGCAGGAAGACAGGTCAGGACAACAGAAGGGTATCTGAAGCAAAACGGAGCAGAAATGAAAAACAAAAACAAAAACAAACAAACAAAAAAACTAGATGCAAAATTTTGTTTAGACAGCTTCATTTTAGGGTGTGTTCTTTTGTTAATCTACAAATGTAGTTTAAGGTTTTCATTCTATTCAATCTTGTGGCACAACAGTTGTGAAGAGTCTTGTACTCCAGGGGCATGATATGGCCACCTATTCTGAAGTAAATTATTTTTTCACAGCAATAAACTGACTCTCAAGGAAAGGACATTTACCTTCAGCAAAGTTTTCAGTGGATTTAGGAAATCACAACCTCAAGGGAGACAAATAATTTCCTCCAAGGACAAAATTAACTGCAAATGTAGAGACCTATCGTTTCCAAGAGGAAGTATGTTTATTTAGATCCCATGTATTGTGTTTTAGGAATCATTTTTGTGCTGTTATAAAGGCAAAGTCAAGGGATGGACATGATGAAATGTGCAATATAAGGTAACGGGAAGGGGAGTGTTTTACAGGGCCTTAAATGTGAAAATATACAACATCAAAAAGCATTTCTAGAAAGTACTAAAATAAGAAACACCATCTATAGTAACCAAAGCATGCTGTCAAAAGTTCTAACTGGCCAGTCTTTAAATTAGAAAAGAGGCTAACAGAGTATATGTGAAAGGATAGAAAAATACTTCACAATATCCACTGTTTATACCATTTAAGCCACAAGGATGGAATTGCTACCCAATACACAATTGTTGGTCTTTGGCAGAAGTGTAGTACTTTAGAAAAGCAGTGTAGCAATATCAATCCAGGTTAAGAAACATGATCCTACGCCTATACTTGACGCTGAGATTTTACTCTGTGAAGGAGATATTTATTATATTATATGTACTTGCAAACAATTGAAAACAGCCCAAATGGAAATGGAAATGGAACATAAATTGGTGCAACCACTGTGAAAGACAGTATGGAGATCCTCAAAAACTTAAAAATAAAAATAGCATATAATCCACTACTGGGTATTTACTTATAGAAAGCAGAAACACTAATTAGAAAAGATATATGTACCCCTATATTTATTGTGGCATATTTACAATCACCAGGGTATGGAAGCAATCCAAATGTCCATCAGTAGATGAATGGATAAAGAAGATGGACTATTACTCAACCATAAAAAGAATCAGATCTTGCTATTTGCAACAACATGGATCGACCTAGAGGGTATTATGTTAAGTGAAATAAGTCAGATAGAGAAAGACATATACCATATGATTTAACTTATATGTAGAATCCAAAAAAATAAAAAAACAACAACATACAAACTCTTACATACAGAGGATAAACTGATGGTTGCCAGAGGGAAAGGGATATGAGGATGGGCGAAATAGCTGAAGGAGATTAAGAGGCACAAATATCCATTATAAAATAAATCATGGAGATGAAAAGTACAGGGCATATAGCCAATAATAGTATAATTATGTGGTATGGTGACAGATGGTGATTACACTGATTGTAGTGAGCACTGAGTAATGTATAGAATTGAAGAATAACTATATTGTACACCTGAAATTAATATAATACTGTATGTCAACTATACTTCAATAATAAAATAAAACATACAAAAAGCCCAGTCTAAGTGCACAATAAGAAAATTGGTAACTTATATTCTATCAAATTAATTGAACTACCACATATAAAGTAATTATAAAGTCAATGTAGCAACACTGAAAATGTCTACAATATAGTTATTAAAAAAATCAGAATGTAAATTTACATTTACATTATAATTTAACTATGAAAAATATACCATTTTTTTTTATTTTATGAAGCTGTCTATTTTGAGGTATTGACTTAATAACACATATATGTAGTCAGTAGAACATACATCATTCAATCAGATCTTATGAGTTTTTCATAAAAATTAATATAGCATTTCTTTATAACAAATATTCATTTATTCATATATTGTGATTAAATTTCATTTATAGACTTCTTAAATACATCACAGAAGTTTAATAATTAAAGTCTTTTCTCAAAATTTTTATTAAGATATAATTGAGGGGCACTTGGGTGGCTCAGTTGGTTGAGCATCTGACTCTTGATTCTGCTCAGGTCATGTTCCCAAGATTGTGGGATTGAGCCTGACATCAGGCTCCATGATGAGTCTGCTTGGGATTCTCTCTCTCTCTCTCTCTCTCTCTCTCTCTCTCTCTCTCTCTCCCTGTGTCCCTTTCCCCTACTTGCACATGTTCTCTCGCTCTCTCTCTCTAAAATAAAAATTAAAAGATTTAAAAGATATAATTGAGAGATAACATTGTTTTAGTTTTAGGTATACAACACAATGATTTGATAAACATATATATTGCAAAATAATTGCCACAATAAGGCTAGTTAGCATACATCAAACCCCATAGTTACTATTTTATTTCTTGTAATGAGAAGTTTTAAGTTCTACTCTTTTAGCAACTTTCAAATTGTTAACTGTAGTTATTGTTAACTTTAGTCACCATGATGCCTATTATAGCCTCAGAACTCACTTGTCTTATATCTGGAAGCTTGTTCCTTTTGATCAATAAACTAAGGTGGTCAAAATAATCAAGTTCTTGATTCAGTCCATAACTGACTAATAAGTTTTAGAAGTTTGATTTTCAAGTCTCTAAAAACAACAAACTCACATACACATACAATTCTTTTAAACATTTTTAGGCATTCTTATAGAAAGAGATTATGTAAATAAATGCTTAGAAACACACATATTCCCTATCCATCAATAATCACACAATCAAACAATCAATTTTTGGATTGATAGCTAAGGTGGCTTTACACTCCCTGAAAGCAGTGGATGTCAGTATATTACTGGCTGTGCTTAACAGGTGGTAACTACACCCAGCTGAACCTTTGGGAAATATGCTAAGATTACAAGTAAATGAAAGTAGAGCAAGACATCCACTGGGGACAGGGACTTAAGCAACATCGGCTCAGTTTCTCGCTACTTGGTGGCCAGGGAACTTCATGGGAATGTCTGTGTGTCTGGTGCAGTTGATTTTTCAGGATGATCAGTCTAACTTTCAGTCTGCAGGAGCTGTCCAGAATGTCCATGTGCCCTGTGTCTCCGTCTCCTCCCCTAGAACTCTTAGGTGGTCTGGATAAAACCTTCTGCTCATGGGAGTATAGGGCAAATGTGGACAAGGCAAAGATAAAGCATTGGTGTGTGTGTGTGTGTGTTGGGGGCACAAAATCACAAAGGGTAAAGTCCATGCCCTGGACATACTTGCTTAGTATAGAAGACACACACAAATCAGTGATTATAAAGCAGTGTAACTGGGTCTATGAAAGGGCATATATTTAGACTTGACTTGAAGGACAGACCAGGCAAGTCTTCTGGAGGAGAAATAATCTGGGTAAGCTGGGTATTTAGGAAAAGAGAGAAAGGTGTTCCAGAAGAGATAGTACATGTAAAGTTATGGTGACATGATCAAGCATGGTGTGTTCAAGGAATTGGAAGTTCCTTCCAAAGCAAAGAGCTATAATGAAGGAGAGAGAAATTCATTCCTGAAATTCTAAAATATTATACATTATGATGCTGATTTTCTACTTATCCCTGATTTACCAGATAGAAGTTTAAATTTTTCAGTATAAATGCATGGGCACCATAGCTAATCTGGATCACACCTCATCTAAGTTTCTACTAATGCAATTGGACTTAGCCTTGAATGGCAGGGGGAAAAAAGTATTTTCAATTTCCCTGCAACCAGCATTCATGTTAGTTGATTCCATAAACCATACCCAAATTGGGAATCTTTAAATTGTCCAAAAATAACAAAATGCAAGAAAGCCCAAGTGTTGTCTATAAGAATGACCTTGGCAGTGTCAAGCAAACAATAGCTGACATCACTTGGACCAAAAGAAAACTCAGAGGTCAGCAATGTAAACAAGTACACAAAGGTCACATCCTCTCAGCATCCTTTGTACTGGTAAGCTTAAGTTTGGCCCAGCTGAGTGTACCACAAGCTGTTCTCGGAAAGGGGGCACATCCCTTTTAATGGAATGAGATGAGAACAGTCTTACATGCACGCTAAAAACATTCTGAATTTGGGTGCAAAACAGTCTGGGGGTGTTAGCTTCTAGCATCTGGCAATTTGTAAAAGTTAGATTTGGGTGCAGGCCCTCCTCTTGGAAGGGAGGGGGGCATTGGTTCCAGGTAGCTTGTTGCTAGGCAACCCAGGGAGTCTCCATGGTAATTTACTAGGCAATCTGGCTTGTCTCTACACCAAAAGAGTTATTTTGTATTTGTCAATTTAAAAAATAATAATAAAGTACCATAGGTATGCAGTACATTGCATACATTTTAAGGGTACAGTTTCATGTTTCTATATATGTTTACTCTGGGGCAACCACCCTACCAATCAAGAAGAAAGAGAAGGAGGGGCAATTAGGATCAGAGCAAGATGGAGGCAAACATGGTATGACTAGCTGATCAAATACTACCTGCACAGAGATAAACTGTATCATCTATAAACGATTATATCTTGTCCTGTCTTCTCTTCATTCTTTTCTTCAGCTGCTCAATTTGCCCCTATCTAGAAGGTGACCAGGCCACCAGACTGCAGTCACTATATATCACTACAAGGCATGGAAAGTCATGGAAAAGCAGATTTACACAGATGAGTTGTTTTTGATATGCAAAGTTGTAATGCCGGGAAATTTTCTAGCACAGTAGCAGCTTGGGCTGCTGTGGTAGTCATTTGTAACTTTATTCTGCCATGTACATTTCCACTTCTGAACTTGCCCCTACCCAACTGTCATGGCGAAACATCATGTAGCCCTGCTTCCTTTGCCTTGGGGGAAGTGCAGGACATAAGGTGGCTCGACCTGGACACGGAAATTGGTCAACTCAAGAAGAGCTCAGAGCATATTTTCAGGACTGATATGGATAAGACAGAAAGTATCTTCCTCTGCGATCTCAAGCACTAGAATAGAAATTTTTTTATAAAGCTTATTTACTTATTTTGAGAGAGAGAGAGGGAGAGAGAAAGAAAGCAGGGGAGGGGCAGAGAGAGAGGGGAAGAGTGAGAATCCCAAGCAGGCTCCACATTGTCAGTGCAGAGCTCAGTGCAGGGCTCAAATGCATGAAACGTGAGATCATGACCTGAGCTGAAACCAAGAGTCAGATCCTCAACAGATTGAACCACCCAGGGGCCCTTAGACTAGCAAATCTGAGTAGAGATTATATGCATGTATGCTAGAACCAAATTGGCTCATCACATCCAATTCTATTCTTTATGATTTTTTATTTTGGGCAAACGAGACAACTTAATAGAATGGTTGTAAGGATCAAAAGGTTGGACAAACCTCATAGAATGGTTGTAAGGATCAAATGATATAATGCTTATAAAATATGTAAAGAGAAAGCAAAGCATATAGGAAGCACGTATAGAATGGTAGCCATTACTGAGAGTATTTTAGGCTGGTTTGGAGGAGATGTCTCTGCTGCCAGGTGAGAAGCACTTGAGACAGTCTTCATGAAGGAGCACAATGTCAAGGGAAGGACAGAGAGAACTGGAAATCTGATGATATCAGTCAATGCCTGCATGCAGCCTTGCCTGAAGTCACAATCACGGCTAGGGTTATCAAGTTACCTGAGGGAGTACTTCACAAGCATGTGCTTCTTTTTTTTCCCTTGAGGGCAGAGACTTTATTTTTATTTTTTTTAAATATGAAATTTCAAATTGGTTTCCACATAATACCCAGTGCTCATCCCAACAGGTGCCCTCTTCAGTGGAAGGCAGAGACTTTAATCTTACCTGATTATGTGATTCTTTTCAGCTTTTAACTCCATAAAACTATGAACTCTTTTTTTTTTTACCTTTTTACTACTACTACTTGACACATTAAAATATTAATTAGAATAACGATATCTGTTATTATGTACTGAACAACTACCTTGTACCAGATGTTTTAGCAATCTTATTTCAATATATTCTTTTTTTTACTTTATTATTATTCTTTTTTATTTAGCATGTCCTTTTTATGCTAGACGGAGTTACGTTCTGGCATTCTGACTACTGAGCCCACATAGGATTCCCACATCTCCAATGCAGAATGTAAAGTAAAGTTCCCTGCTCTCACTTGCATTTCACTGCAGGGAAAAACACATGCCTACCTTTCTCATTATACCAGGATATGATGGGCTGATAGGGTGGGCAAACTGTAGAAGGCCCAATTCTATCTTTAATGCCTATATTCTTAAACAACTATCATGATTTTGATTTATCCCCATGATAGCTTTTACTTTCATTTTCTTTGTTAAAGTATCTGAGTTGAAGAAGTAGGACCAAGCAAGAGGAGGAGGGGAGCAAAAATGTTTGCTTGTGCTATTGGTTCTGTTCATTCTGTCTTTCTAGAACAAGAAAATAAGTTATGGAGGTGGATTTATTTATTTATTTACCAGCAAGTGTCACATTCATTAGTGAAACCCTCAACATAGAGTGAGGTAGATGACTGTGAAGACAGAAAAATGCAGAGTTCAGTTTCAAATTTCCTGTCAGGATACGATCTAACATAAATTTAGATTCGATGGGGATGAATGAGTCAAAGATGAGTTTTCGGCAGCAGCTCTGACATGCTTTACCACTGACTGGCAGATTTGTATTTTTCAGTTTGGAAAGTGAGGTTGCAGAGGTTTAAGACAAATGCATGCAGACTAACAATCTTTACCTTACCATCTTGTCTCCATCCCAAAAGGCAAAGGGAGTGAGTGGAAAGAAGTGTGCATAGACCAGTATAGATTCAACCTTCTGGAACAATCTGGTGCTCCCCCTCCCATTCAAATGATATAAAAAAAAATACCTATTATAAATTACTGTAATATATCTTTGCTTGAATTTTCATTCTTTTTGTTGTTGTTGTTGTTGTTTCAGCCCCCAAATTGCAAGTTCACACTGATTTTAGGTTTAATCAGTTTTCTAGTCACTAAGTCTATATGGCTAAGTCTGCCTTTCAAAATTTAGCAATTAAACATTTTAAGTAGTATCATTATATAAGAAACTTGTACGGCAGAATGATTATCCATATGTCTTATATTCATTTTAAACATTTCCAATGAGTGTCTTTTATGTCCATATGTTTTATTTTTAAAAAATCTTCATTGAATTCTCATCTTAAAGTTCTTCTAAATTAGAAAGGCTACAAGTAATATTTTGTTACAAATGGAAGAAGCATAACAGATATGAAGGAAACATATATTCAAGGATTTTATATTGTTTAAAATGAGGCATTGCATTCAAGTGTAACAAAGATAAAAATTTTTCATTTTATATAATAATCTACATAGTTCAAAATTACACCATTTAAATGCAGAGTGAGAATTAGGAAAATTATTATTTAAAAGATTTGTGTATATATATATTTTTTGTTTTGACAATGAAGTCAGTTTTCAGTGATAAGTTATGTTCTATTCAGGATTAGACTTATAAAATAAGCATCTATTACTGATTAGAAGCTTAGAGAATTTTTAGTCAAGGGATGAAACATTTTTTAGTCAAGGGATGAAACATTTTTTAGTCAAGGGATGAAACATTTTATCCCAAACTTTATGCCTCAGGGAACATGTAGGTAAAAAAGATAAAGTCAATGATGCAATATTTCATTGAACATCATTAACCTATACCATGAGTTTATGAGGGGAAAAATAGAGTAATACTCAGATTATGTTAGGGCTCCTTATGAGTGTTTCAATTAAAAATATGCAACCGTGATATCATCAAGCTAAAAATTGGTTCTGCATGACTGAAGCTGAGGCCGACTGCACTGGCTGTATTTATACCTAATTATCGATCTATGACCCTTGACTTCCTTTGGCCATCTGCCAAAAAGTTGAATTAAAACACAGCTTGAATTTCAGCCAATTTTTAGAATTCTTTTTAATGGAATGGATTCTCTATGCTGCATGGGACAAGAGTAATGTGATAAAGTTCTTTGCACTGACATTCAGAGATCTAGGCCTCTTTTTCTACAATAAGACCTTTTCTGGAATTGCAAAAGTGGGTAAAGAAACTGTCCACTCCCAATGAGAAGCAGACCAAAGAAGAAGAAGAAGAAGAAGAAGAAGAAGAAGAAGAAAAAGAAGAGAATCCTTTGCTTTGATCTTACAGGGAACGTTCTGCATTGGCCTGAATGAATTGGCCATTTTGGACAGCTTCCCTTTAAGAATATATATTTGTTTATCAAACATATACAGGGCAAGTTCTCATGTCCTCATCTAAGGAAAAATCAAAAGAAATATTTTCAAGAAATCATAATCTAAACCTATAACAGAGTATTTGAAATAAATGCACAAAATGAATTATATAAGTGTGATAAAAATCAGGTTGTATGGTAATGGAGTCTAAAATTAACCTAATTTTCATCATTTATTATTGTTTAAAATTTGATAATTTTTAAAGTCTCTCAAAAAGTTAAATAAAAAAGATTCATATATATATATATATATATATATGATTCGTCAGTTTATATATGCATATATATTTTTAAATAATACTTCTTAAATTATTTAAGTAATCTCTATACCCAATGTGAGGCTCAAACTTAAGACCCCAAGATTAAGAGTTGAATGCTCTTCTGACTGAGCCAGCCAGGAAATCCTAAAATAAGATGTTTTAACGTTTCTCTTCATTTTGAATGCTTTTCATGTCACTGAAATATTAGAGCTAGCTTACTCATAATATGCATTAAATATTAAGCATTTTCTTTAATGAATTAGTAACAATATTAGTAAATTGCTTTAAAACATATACACTGCAATGTCCCATAATTAATTATAATTTTCATTTTGGTAGTGACTGTATTGGCAGATTGCCAATAAATAATCTACAATTATAATCTGCACTTAAGTAGTCAATGTTCACATCGTTTTCAAGAGAAACACTATGTAGGGGCGCCTGGGTGGCGCAGTCGGTTAAGCGTCCGACTTCAGCCAGGTCACGATCTCGCGGTCCGTGAGTTCGAGCCCCGCGTCGGGCTCTGGGCTGATGGCTCAGAGCCTGGAGCCTGTTTCCGATTCTGTGTCTCCCTCTCTCTCTGCCCCTCCCCCGTTCATGCTCTGTCTCTCTCTGTCCCAAAAATAAATAAACGTTGAAAAAAAAAATTTTTTTAAAAATAAAAAAAAAAAAAAAAGAGAAACACTATGTCAAAATTTACCATTTGTAAAGGTGAGTTGAATCTCTCTCATTTTTAAATCTCAGTTTTCCTTCCTCAATTTGCGTCGCCCTATTTCCAGACTTCTGACTTTCTTTAACTGACTCATACCAAACTCCATTCTTTTCCACTGCAGTCCTTGAATGAGGCTACAGGATTTGTAGGTTTTTGTTGTTGTTCTGCCTGTGCCTCTACTGTTGTCCTCATTTTGGGATCCCTGATAACTATAAAAGTATCTGTCCCATAGAAGCTTTGTACTATCTTATGATTGCTTCCCTGTCTCCTACAATTGATTTCAAAAATCAAAAGGGGATATCATATTCAACTTACATATTTTAGGAAACACATTAAGTATTATTTAAGATTTCCTTTCTGGAAACTTTAAAATCTGACTATATTCTTTCATTTATTTCTTATGAAGTTAATTTATTCAAGAAACATCTAATAAGTACCTTTTATATGTCAGGCACCGAGCAAGCTACTGGGTACAAATGGATGAATAAAGGGATGTGGCCCAGTCCTCAGGGAGCTTACAGTTCAATGTGTGAGATAAACAGGTCGCAAAATATAAATATATAATGTTAAATTGTTGTAGTGCCATGAAGAACATAAAAAATGTAGTAATAGAGAATTATGGGATAAAAGGAGGTACATATTTCACCCTGCATATTTAATGAGAAATATGTACCTCCTTTCAGAGACGGTCTAGAGAAGTGACTTTTAGCTGAGATACCTGATGTAGGAGGAGTTAGTCTTGAGTGAGAGAGATACAGAGTGACAGAGACAGGGACAGAAACTGGGCAGGAGGTGGGAGTTGAAGAAAGTAGGAGTTGAGATTTTTTTAAGGATAGGAAGCAACTTGTCAAGATCCTTATGCTACAAAGAAGTTATTGAATCTTGGTGGGTTGGGATAATTAAAGGGTGTGATGGAAGAATGGTAGAAGGAGAGAGATCCTCCTCCACCAAGTCCCAAGGGACTTTTCTCAGCTCTCCTCCTTTCCCTGGCTCCCATCTCAGGGCCCTGCTTTGCCTTCACCTTAGATTCTCTGGCATCTCCCCTGGTCTTCGGGGAGATAACTAGAGCTCTGCCCTGATGAGCAAACATTCCACCCAGGCCGACTGCCAGTGCCTAACCAAGTCTCACTGCTCTGTCACTAAGCTGGGGCAGCCAAGAGCTGGTTAGGCAGGAAGGTATTCAGCTGGTGTTACTTAGTGTTTGATTAACTCTGCATCACCTTTTCCCAGAGTATGCTAAAATGCCTTTGCTAACTTTAAAAAATATTGCTTTGTGAGAACTAAAAAAATTTTTCTTTGTATCGACAGGGCTAAGCTGGAATTGTGTTTCCTGAATCCCCTTCCCCACATGGTTCTAATCCAACTTGGCCAGAAGAGAAATCTGTGGGTGCTTTAAAGGTGAACTGATGCAATGGCCATTGCTTCCTTTGGGTTTTCATGTCATGGCTAGAGGCAGAGAGAATTCAGCATGTTCTCACTCTCATTACTCCATGGCCAACTCTTCTTCAAAATGGCTAGCTCTACTGACCAATGGGTCCATCAGGCCAGGCCACCATCAGGCAGGGATGCATCAGTTCTTCTCTGCAGTTTCCTTCCAGAAACTGGTCCTACCTAACTTCCCACATGTCCTTATAGACTCCAATCTGTCCACTAGTTCCAGAGCTTTGGAGGCTGGGTAATGACTTCTCTGATCTTCCTACTCTCCTGTTTGGTCTCTATTTTTCCAGCTTCTCCAAATATTGCATAACTTCTTGGGCCTATAAGAAATCCCTTATTCCCTAACACTCATGAAGTTTTGCTTCCATAGTTTGATCCTGAGTAATACATAGAGTATTATCCCAAAGAAAGGAAATTCCACTTTATCTTCAGTTTAAGAATTTATGTATACACAAAATGTATATGACTAGGTTACATAATTGACTAGGTTACAATTTAGTAAGCTAATTTAGAGGATAGATTAAATTTTAGAAAAGTTATAAAAATAAATCTTAACTGTAATTCTGTTAATACCAACTGCTTTTAACTATCATCTGATTTGGCTGCATTCTGCATGTTGCTTTTGTTGGGCAGGAAAAGCATAAAATTAAGAGATGGGTATTTTGATCTTAACCTCATTATTTCAGCAAAGATTATGATGATGGTTCTAAGTAACCTAATTAAATTATAGTGGTAGCAAAGCCAACAGAGAAAAATAAGAAAGCCACCAATAAATAAAGTTCATTGACACACCCATGTTCTCGGCTAAGGGGCCAGAATTTTCTCTAAGGGAAGTGCTCACATCTGATTAAAAAAAAAAAAAAAAGCTTTCAGGTATTTTGTGTCTATTATCAATAATGCATCTTGTAATTTTGTTCACAGTACATGGGAGTAAGAGGACAGATTTGCTTTAACCTGACATACAACTAAATCTAGACAAGCCGTCATTGTATAAAAACATATAAATTTTTTTTCCCCTTAGACAAAACAAGACCATTTTCTTGCTTAAATGCCTCTGGAGTAGGTGGGCCATTGCAGAAGTATGTTAATACCTTCAATTCTCTTCAATGTTAGTGTCTTATACCCTCATAGTGGCTGGTATTTCTTTTTAGAAAAAAATGTTGACCTCTTAATAAAGAACATGGATGTGTCAATGAACGCTAACACCCCAGGGGCTAGTAACAAACAAACATACCCTAACAGAAAAAAATCTAAAATAGCCAGCTTACTTTAAGTATACCAAGAAGTTCCCTATTTACTTTCAGTTGAGTAAATTAAGGAATGGTCCCCCATATATTTCCCTTTCCCTCCACGTTATTCTTTTTTTTTCCTCTTCTTCCAAGATTTTATTTAAATTCAAGTTAGTTACCATATAGTGTAGGATTGGTTTCAGGAGTAGAATTTAGTGATTCATCACTTACATACAACACCCAGTGCTCATCACAAGTGCCCTCCTTAATACTTATCATCCATTTAGCCCATCCCTCCCCCACACCTGCCCTCCAGAAATCCTCAGTTTGTTCTCTATAAAGAGTCTCTTATGGTTTGTCTCCTTCTCTGTTTTTATCTTATTTTATTTTTTCCTTCTCTTCCCGTATGTTCACCTGTTTTGTTTCTTAAATTCCACATATGAGTGAAATCATATGATATTTGTCTTTCTCTGAGTGACTTATTTCAGTCAGAATAATACAAGGAGTTTTTACTCTTGAAGAAGTTGGGGAAACAGAAATATAATGCATTCTTAGTATGAAACGAGACACTTTTGTTTTATCTTCCTGAGATTATTTTTTTAATTATGACAAAATATCCATAAAATTTACCATTTTGACCATTTTTAAGTGTGCACGTTAGTGGCATGAATACATATTCATGTTGTTGTAGAATGATCATCACTATCTATCTCTAGCCTTTCCATCTCATCAAACTGAAAATCCACACCCATAAACAACAATTCCCTGTTATCTTCTCCCCCCAACCCCTGGTAACCACTATTCTACCTTCTGTCTCTATGATTTTGAAATCTAGGCACCTCATATAAGTGGAATAATAAAGTATCTGTCCTTCTGTTTGGCAATTCACCAAGTATGTTTTCAAGGATTATCCATGTTGTGGAATGTGTCAAAACTATTCTTTTTTATGGCTGAATGATACTCCATTGTGTGTGTGTGTGTGTGTGTGTGTGTGTACACCACATGTTATCCATTCATCTGTTAAGGGATATTTCTGTTATTCCCACCTTTTCACTATTGTAAATAATGCTGCTGTGACAGTATGCACAAAATGTACTCAAGTCTCTGCTTTCAATTCCATCATCCTGAGTTTTTAAATCATGGAAATAATAAGTCATAACACATGAGCATGTGCATACACATATATGCACAAGTAGAGACAGAAAGAGGCCGTTAGCTGATGTGTTGGCCAACTTTTGGCAGCAACGGAAGTTTGTTCTTCCTAAGTAGGATCATAGGACCATAGAATGCCCTCAGTTTATACCTATTGAAACCAGGAGGCCCAGAGAAGGGAAGTTACTTGCCCAAGGTCACACCTACTCAGTGCCAGTTCCAGGACCGGGACCATCCAGAGCCTCTTCATGTTTACCTCTGTGACCATTCCACCAACTGTTGCCAATTTAGAATGTTGTTGCCGAGTCCCTGCAGACCTCTGGCAAGGCACTTTGTTACCAGCATAATTACCACTCCTATACATGCTCCTGTTGGCTTCTGTAAGAATTATGGACTTTTAATACTGTGTTACCTAGTCATAACATTTATTGTTTACTTAGTGAAACACAGTTTTTGTTTGTCTTATGGTTGGGAGATGTTTGACCTTAGGGAAAACTTTTCATTTTGCACCTAATTCTACACATTTAACATACATTTTGCCAGCATATGCTTTCAACATATCATATGCTCTATGATAAAGATAAACATAAAAATGACCCTGTTCTCAACAAGATTACAATCTAGTATTTGTGATGTAAACTTCCTTTCCCATTATATTCCTCTTACTTCAACACCTCTGCTAATAGTTTAAAGAACACCAGGTTCTTGGGGGGTGCCTAGGTAGCTCAGTCAGTTAAGCTTCCTACTCTTGATTTTGGCTCAGGTCATGATCACACGGTTTGTGGAACTGAGACCCACACTGGGCTCTACTCTAACGCATAGAACCTGCTTGCAATTCTCTCCCCTTCTCACTCTCTGCCCTCCCCTGCTCATGACCTCTCTCTCAATCTCTCTCTCTCTCTCTCTCTCTCCCTCTCTAAGATAAATAAATAAAATAAAAAAAATGTTAAGGAACACCAGGTTCTTGCGACCAGTGTTTCTGTATAGAAGGATTGGATGGAGTCATGAGGAGAAATTTAATGCATCCTGTTTTTCTCACGTTGAACTTTTATTCTACACAGAATTGGGAATCATTTCATGCCTAAATGGTATATTCTGAACTTTGATACAGAATTTAATAAAATATAATACAATTATTATCAGATAATGCAGGCAAAAAGACCTCTGAAGAAAAATTTGAAAAAGTGTATTTTTTTCTGGTAGGTTTTTAAAGATATATGTAAAACTCTAACTCCTTGATTACCTCCAGATCTCTTCTGGGATGTATAACTGAAGAGAGTGAGGAGGAGGAAGAACACAATATTCTCTGGAACCAGACCACTCCATTCAACATTGTTTTGCAGAACACAAGGTTATCTTAAATTCCAACATTTTCCAGAAAGCACTAAATAAGGATTATGACTTTTACAAATGCAGATATAGCTATCATGGTTAAAAGGACACTGTTAAGAGAAATAGTGGCCTGACAGCATACAGTACTTTGGTTATTTTCAGGAGTGATTCAATTTACTTAATGCAGCTTTTATACACATCTTGTATTTTTACTTTATTTCTATTTTTATTTTGTTTAATGTTTACTTATTGATTTTGAGTCAGAGAGAGAGTGGAGGAGGAGGGGCATAGAGAGAGGGGTATGGGGAGAGAGGGAATTCCAAGCAGGCTCCACACTATCAGTGCAGAGCTCAACGTGGGGCTTGAACTCACAAACCGGGAGACCTTACCTGAAATCAAGAGTCAGATGCTTAACTGACTGAGGCACTCAGGTGCTCCCACATCTTATATTTTTAAAAGTCAATCTATACAGTTCTTTTGGTAGTGTATAGTAATTCAATACATTTTTTTATGTTTTAACCCAGAAACTTTGTTGAACTTTCTTAATAATTTCACTAATTTTTCTGAAAATTCCTTATTTAATATACAGACAATAATTTCATCAGAAGATAAAGTTTCTGCATCCCCTTTCTAATACCTAAAACTTTCATTTCTGGTTGTTGCAATTCTGTGCCTGCTAGGACCCACAGTACAACTTAAAAAGATGGCTTCTACTGTTTGAATATTAAGGATAATTAAAAGGTGAATAAACAACTTCA
The DNA here is from genome assembly GCF_022079265.1 of Lynx rufus. Taxonomy (NCBI): domain Eukaryota; kingdom Metazoa; phylum Chordata; class Mammalia; order Carnivora; family Felidae; genus Lynx; species Lynx rufus. The sequence continues at coordinate 40,736,921 of NW_025814896.1, read as the reverse complement.
ATCAAGTCAAAGAAATTCTCTTTACTCTCTAATATTCTCAAAATTAAAAAAAACTCAAAGATAGGCTATTGTATTTGGTACAGTTTTTCCTGCCTATACTAGGATAATCACATGGGTTTTCTCCTTTAAGCATACAGTTTAGTGCTTTTTAGTTAATTTATGAAGTTGTGCAACAAATATTGTTTTAGAATATTTCTGTCACCCCAGAAAAATCCTTTGTGTTCTTTGGCAGTCAGTCCCTATTCCCACCCTTAGCCACATTTAAGCATCCACTGTGCTGCTTTGGATTTGCCTTCTATGGACACTTTACATAAATGGAATCATGCAATATGTAGTCTTTTTCATTTAGCTTTTTCCCATTTAGTGTGATATTCTTGAGGTTCATCCATGCGGTAGCATGTTTCCATAGTTTATTCCTTGCACTGCATTTACCAGTTGATAGACATTTGGATTGCTTCCAGTTTGGGCCTATTACTTTAATTCTTGAATGTGTACTTTTCATTTCTTGCACTGTCTTTTCTGTGTTTGGGCATGAAGATTACATTAGCCTCCCTAAGTTGTTAAATGTGTTTTTTAATATTTTGAAAAGGTTTTATAAAATGATATGTAGCGATCCTTGAAAGTTTGGTAGGTATTACCTACAAATCTATTGTAGTCTGGTTTTTTTGCTTAGGAAAAGTTTTATTAGTAATAAATTTACTTATTTTATGGTTATAAGACTATTCAGATACAATATTGAGTCCCAATTGATGTTATATTTTTCTAGAGGTTTGTTCATTGTATCTAAGTTTTCAAATTCTTGGCACAAAGTTGTTTTATCTTTATATGTGAAATGCTTTGTCTCTTTTTTATTTAGAGTATTTTAATTTTTATTACTAATAGATTATTTCTTGATTACTCTCAACAAATACTTATTTCATTAATATTTCTAAATAAATACCTTTTCTTAGGTGTCTAAAATTTTCTGTATAGATTATTTTCTATAATGTCATTAATTCTACTTCATATTCGTCCTTCCTTCTAGTAAATTTGTGTTTATCTTAATGCCATTTTTACAACTTCTTTTTTTTAAGTTTATTTATTTATTTTTGAGAGAGAGAGAGAGAGAGTGCATGTGCATGAGCATGGGAGAGGCAGAGAGAAAATCCCAAACAGAGATTCTCTCCATACCATTAGTGTGGAGCCTGATGTGGGGTTTGAACTCACAAGTGGGGAGATCATGACCTGACCCAAAATCAAGTGTCAGATGCTTAACCAAGTGAGCCACCCAGGAACCCCTATTTTTTCAGCTTCTTAAGTTATTTTTATAGCTTATTTATGTTCAATCTTTATTTTTTCTAATACAAAATGTAAAACTTAACATTTCCCCCTAAATGGACCTCAAAGATTTCAAAATTTACTAATTTACTAATTTTATTTTAATTCTCTAATAACTATTAATCCTCAAAATGTCCTCAAGTCATCCTGGGCCTCAGTTCTTACTTACCACTCCTTTTTCTAATCCTAGTTCTTTTTGTTGTTGTTGTTGTTGTTTGTTGGTGTTGGTGTTGGTGTTGGTGTTGGTGTTGGTTTTGGTGTGTGTGTGTGTGTGTGTGTGTGTGTGTGTGTGTGTGTGTTTTAACTTTGGGGATCTCCTTTACTTTCTATCAACCTCAGCAATTCATTTAAAAGTCTGTTGTTACCCAGCATCTAGGACTTTTTACAACATCTAGTCTCTTATGCTATTAACAATAATATGTATTTTAACTGCTTTTATTCAGTCCTGTTATCGATATCACCTATATCAATAGATTGATTTTCAGCTTTTGAATATCTTTAAAAAATGCATTTGTCTCAACCCATGTTCAGTATTCAATTCCAACCTGTAGTGAGAGAGAAATTTAATAAAAGGCTTTTATTTAATTTTGACTTTGATTTTTCTGAATGTTGAAAGATTAATTCTATGCTCTGTTGGAACACTGATGAGGAAACTCTTTATGTCAGCATCTAAGTAGAAATTAAGTGGAGCCGACAGGTTCCAGAGACAAGCATTCTAAACTGGATTTTTAAAAGAAAACAATGGATTTTCTTCTTACCGAATATATTCTTTTCTACTGGGAGAATAAAATGTAAATTAGTGAGATAGTGCTGCTGTACCAACTTCCAGATGGTGGTTTTAAAATAAAATAGTAATTTACTGGACTCTCTTCTCTTCTATGCCAAGCCATATGCTTATTACAGCTTCTTTTTATGTTTACTAATAGCCCATTTAGAAGAGGAAATATGCCCAGAATCTTCTGAGATTATTCGGGTCTAAGTTTTGAGGGTATACATGAAGATACTGTCTTTTAACCTTAGTACTGTTGTTTAATAAAACTTAACTTGGGTCTAGTTGATGCCATTGACCAAAGGCTATTAATTATATTTTTACGGACCACATATTGTGTGCCATCCACTGTGCTAATCATTTCTAGGTAGACTTAATTTACTCTTTACTACAACCCAATGAGGATGCATCTTTAGGTCCATGTTACATATATAGAAACAAACTCACAGAGGTGAACCAGCATGTCCAGGTCATAAGGCAAAGAGGTGGAACGACCAAGACCTGAAGAAGAGTGGTCTACTCAAAACTTCTGCTCTCTGCACTTTATTACAATTTCTTCAATTACATGCCAGCGTGCATGTATGTCTGTGCATGTGAGTACAGTCCTTTAAGTAGATCACTCTCTCATCAACACACACATATGTTGACTTCCTACAAAATTTATATCGTTTTGGTAACAAAAGCAGTCAAAATATTTTTAAAAGATAGATTTGAGGTACATGGGATATCACAAGTCAAATTAAAGACAGATAATTCAATAAATTTTTCCAGAATTGTTGCAGATCAGAAAATAAGTAAAAATTTATTCCGCAAAATATGGACCCAATTTCAAATAAATATAGAAAAATCCTATCAGAGTAATAAAATGAGTTTAATAAGTGGTTCTATCAATCCTTTCTCTTTAACTAGACAAAGAGCATGTCAGAAAAGGCTGGGGGGATGTGACCATGTCTATTTTTCCCTGTCTATGCTGGCCAAAAAGTAGGAACTCATTAATTTTTTGAGTAAGTAAATGATTTATAGGCTTGGCATTCAATGAAGTCCTATAGAACAATAGTCCAAATAACGGACATAACTAGTCTTTCTTTTAAAGTGTTTATTTCTCTATTAGACTCTCTAAATCAGTCAAACTTGGAAACTTGCCCAATCCTCCAACAGAGTTGTTTTAAGATGTTCTCAGTGAACTTTTTAGTCTTAAATTGCCTTTTCCAGATGATTTTGTCAGATGCTCCACTGTCTTCTGATGATCTACCCAGGAAGGCTTCAGGCCTAGAGGGATTGAGGAACATGCTAGCTAGAACTCCTTTCATGAATATGAAACTAAAGGCTACAAATCTGAACATCTGATGCACTTGGACTTATAAAACTCCTAAAATTTTCATGTTTCATTCTAAAAAACCAAAACAAACCAAAATAAACAAGCAAAACTTTTATCATCCTACCATGATTAAAATTTAGGAAGAAAAGTAATAAACAATCTATTCCATAACATCCTTTTTGGGATCACCATTAAAGGACCCTTCCTTTCAGGACATCCCCATCTGGGAGGTATGAAAAGATAATTCCTCAGTAGTTACTTGTAGCAGTAGGTAAGCAGGATATTTAACATTGCTTTCAGAAAGCTGAATCAGGTAACATTGTGAGAATCCCATCCCAAACAACCGCCCAAGTATATGGCTAATTTGAGTACCATAATCATTCAAAGTTAAAAGCTTCTTGGCTCATTTCTATATCCCTTCCTTGGACCCTGAGGACAACAGGAGTCATTTCTTCAGGTAGTGGGATGTAGGGAGTAGTTGAAGGACATAAAAAGAACAGCTGAGGCCATGAAGAGATGGCCACTAAGTTTGTAGAATCCTCCCAATAAACACTGAGTCTAATCATAGTAGCCTCAACTGGGGATGGATAACTCCCACGGATTTCATTGGTAATCCTTCACAAAAATCAATCTCCTGATGTAACTTGATAAGCTGAAAACTATATAATTAATTATATGCAGCACTGATTTCCATTACTAATTAAGTATATCCCACAAGCATGACATCTGACTGGGATTAACTACTTCCATCAGAAACAGTGGGCAGGGCAGGTGGAAGACCTTTTTGAGCCACCAAATTATGTGTGCTAAATAAGTAGAAGGGAAAAAAAAAGACATTCAGCTGGGCCACATAAGCCAACAAGTAGACTTGTTGGATTTCTCAACTAAATATATCTCTTTTCACAGTTAGGACTCTAGAATTTCTATAATAGTGTCAGAAGAGATAACTATTAGGCTTGTTTTGAAGTTTAATTTGCATAAAAATTGCACGGCTTAATTTAGATTGTGTTTATTTGGGGTGAGTGGAAAAGGGGTGATAGAAATATTGAACTAGTGTGGGACTGTGCTCTCATTTGTCACAATTACTATCTCAAGACCTTTTTTATTTGAGATGAAAAAAAAAAACTTTAAATGGCCCATAGTAATAGAAACTGAACTAATTGCAAATGTCCAAGATGAATGTATTTTTGATCCTGAGTGAAGAAAATTAAATGTCAATTAAAGGCTCTAGTGAGTAATGACACATATGCCTATAGATATCTGCATATGTTTAAGTGTGTTTATTATATCAAAGTATCATTTTTCCTTCATCTAAAACACAAATATGAAAATCTGCAGCTGATACAATAACTCTTAGAATAGACCCTTACACTGAACTTGGCTGACAAGATGCTGTTGGATAGCATCCAACCAAACTTATTTCCAATCTTGTCTCACATTGCTTTTGCTCCCTGCATACTCATGGCCTTCTTTCCATTCTTTGGATGAATTCCTCTAGTGCCCTTGATGCTCCGAGTACCTGGAATTACCATCTTATCCCACTCTTTGCCTAATTTCTACTCACACCCTTGACTCAAGTCAAACATCATTTCCAAAGAAAAGATTTCTCTGATTGCCAACACTCAACTCCACCCAGCCCCTCTAAGTAGCACCTCCTTGATATTCTCTCATAGATTACTCTTAATTGCCTTACTTTCTAAAATAGACAATAACTATATATTTGTTGTATATTTATTATTTGTGTTTATCTATTTAACATGTCTTCTATTCCTTATTCTTATCCACCCCAGATCAAAACACCCAAGTGAACAGTATGCATGTCCTGTTTTGTTCTCTACCATAGATTCAGTGTTTATCATATAGTAGCTATTCATTACTTATTTGTTGAATAAATTAGGTTAAACAATAATAACAAAAAAATTAGAGATTATCTAATACAAACTCAGTTTATCCATTAGTAAATTGATGCCCAAAGAAGTTAAATAATATTGTGGTTCAAGTTCATATAGCTTGTTAAAGGCAGATATAGATTTATAGACAGGTAACAGCTAACATTTCTACAGCACTCAAGAGATAGCAAGGTTCTATTTACACCTATTTATTTATTTAATTAACTTTCAAAATATTTCCATGAGCTAGCTATTGTAACTTCTCCATTTAACATATGAAGAAACTGAAGCAAAGGAAGTTAAAGTGATTAGTTATTCTTGGAACTCAAATCCAACACTTATGATTAGGTGTTACCACCATGACCTAAATGATAAATAAACATAAATCAAATCTCATACAGGGAAATACAAATCCAAATATCTTTGTGCCTATATTTATATGGAAACAGAGATATAGATATATTTATAGATAGATATTTCATTATTCTCCCATCCCAAACTGCCTTACCTTTCTCTGTATCCATTATATCAATGTATTCACTGACAAATTAAAACCTTGGGATTGTTGTCTGTAGCTTCTCAAATCACTAAGATACTTTTCTCTCACATTTGTCCTCTTTCTACCATGCCACTTTCAATGCCCAAGATTGGGGTTACTCTTCTTACTGTTGCCCTGGATAATTGCAAGAGCTTCAATATTATCTCCTTCTTCCCATCTTTTTTTCAGCCACCACATTTTACACATTATGCCAAAACATTAAGGGCTTCCACTTGCCTCTAAAATGCAATTCAAACTTCACTAGGGTATCCAGTGACTCTCTGTTCCTTGGTCTCTGCTTACCCTCCTAATTTACCTTTTATCTGTTCCTCTCATACAACCTTTGTTTCTATTAAGCCATCAGGATTCTTAGTCTCTGAAGACACCATAAGCAATTCTACCTACACTCCTTTGCAATTTTGTTTAATCTTCTTGAAAAACCTCTCCTCTCCCATTTTTTCCTGTATAGGAAAGGCAATTCAAATGCCACAATAACCCAGCTTTTCCCAGTGCTCTCAGCCATAATTAGCATGTTCGTCTTCTGATCTCTAACAGTACATTGCTTGTACTTTATTAGACTAATATTGCATATTGTATTTTGGGGTGTGTTTGTGTATGCACAAGCACCAGTGGGTGTATGTGTGAGGGAGGGAGGGAGAGAGGGAGGAAGACAGAGAGAGAGACAGAGAGAGAGAGAGAGAGAGAGAACTCCTCTACTAGATTATAAACTCCTGTAGGACAGGGGGACTGGACCACCCAATCACTCACACGATAGAAATATCATTCATTCTCCAATGCCAGTCAATACATCAACCTGCTTATATAACTGGACTTTGTGGAAGAAATGATCGCCTACTTCCATAAGAATAAAGCAAATCATATTTTTCTTCTTACCTCCCACAAAAAAGTGGATTATAAAATAATCCTTACTTTATCCTCTGTCAAAAAGTATATTTCAATCACTGTACTTCTAAATTTTTTTTAAATCTTTATTTATTTTTGAGAGAGAGACAGAATGTGAGCAAGGGAGGAGCAGAGAGAGAGGGAGACACAGAATCCGAAGCAGTCTCCAGGCCCTGAGCTGTCAGCACAGAGCCTGACGTGGGGTGAGATCATGACCTGAGCTGAAGCTGGATGCTCAACCGACTGAGCCACCCAGGCACCCCACAATCACTGTACTTCTATACCAAACCCAAGATATATATCCTAAAGAGTCTTCTTGATTGAACTCAAACTTCAATAAAATTTCCAGAGTAATAAGTTTGACAAAACTATGGCACACAGAGAAATTTAAAAAAGCCAAAAAACGAACCAAAATCTGGGCAAAAGGGAAGAGGAGATTTTACCAAAAGTCATATTTTCATCATATCGTAGAAGATACACTCTTCCCCAAGGCTTTATCCTCTTTGTTTTATAAAAAAAATAAGGGAGAAAAAAGGCAATAGATATTCTAGACATGATTCTTATTATTAATTGTTTAATAGGGTTTCAAACATAAATTATATCTTCATATTACAGCTTGGATATTGTACTTATCTTTACATACATACATTAAAAAGGGAAAGCAAAGCTCCTTTTTAACTTCATGGGTAAAAAACAAAAATATGTTGCAGACAGTGGCCTATGCATTTTAGGGAGAAAAATACATTACATTATAAAGAAAGAGAGATAAAAGGGGGAAAAAAAGAACTATGCTCAACATCTTCAGATTTCCTGCTGATAAATGTGAATTCAATATACAGCTTGTCATCCTATAAGTGAGAAGTCCGAGCTCTTGAATCACTTTATATTCCATTAGTGTCTATTTTGCAGGCTACTCAACAAGTTAATGATCTTATCGTAGAATTTCAGAAATTATAGATTCACAGGTAAACACAGAAACCAGCAGTTGTCCTTTTAAAAATGACTAATATATCAGGAACTAAGCACAAGATTTCCATTTGCATTGCAAAGAGATGACCAATAACCAAGGACGTTTATTAAAATGAACTTAACACACATGTAAATTGAAGGGAGTATTACTGACCTCCTAATGTCTCTATTTTAACATTTTTTTTCCCTGCTTAGGTAGAATTGAAGGATTTGAAATTGAAAAGAATTGAAATACTTTTTTGAATCTCTCCTGCTTTTCATTACATTTTTAGGTGCATGGGAAGGACAGTCTCTTTGTGAAACTCCATTTTCTAATCTGTGAACTGAGTGGAGAAAAGAGTATTACATGAGGCGTCTGTTGGGGTAAACTATGAAACACATGCAAAAACATGTGCCAAGCAATATAAATGCTGGTTACTATTATTATTACTAGAAAGTAGTACTGGTGTTTTTATGAACATAATTATTGTCTCAAATTTGAATTACTTTTAACAACGAAGAAGAGGTGTCTGTTTGGAAAGTTCTGGAAAGGAAACATGCTAGTTAATAAACATACATTTCAAAATCAATTTGAAGCCATTTCCACAAAAGTGAACAATATCCTCTATTCTGCCACAACAAGCATGGTGTGATTCATTATAAAGTGATGATACATCTTGCATTCATGTCTTAATTGGGATTGCACATTATGTGTTCCTAATGGGAGGTAGAGTTGGGGGGTGGGGAGAAAGAGTTGCCACACTCCAAGTGGTAATTGGAGAAAGTCTATTGAAGCGGATATTTTCAAGGGTGGGATGATAAAGTGCCCTGAGGCTTGTACCAATGGGAAGACTTTACCATCCCAGCCTGAAAGGTCAAGGGGAGAAAGCAGTTACTGAAAGCCAATGAAAACTATAGGTGTGGGAGAGGGCTGCTTCTATACAATAATAAAGCCACTTCTAATCTGTGTCTGCAATAATAGATACCTTAACCTCTTTCTTGTCCTGTGCTTAGATCTCCTGATGGTGCCCATCATTGGCTGAGGTACCCTGTGTAATGCAATCCCTAAAGTGTGCTCTCCTGGTGCACAAAGCAGGGTGCAAAAGGGTGAAGAGTGGATTAAGGAACGAGTGGAAGATATCCAGGATTCTACCCTGTATGTTACTATTCAACACTGGCTATTGAACTTCTCATTAGGATTACCAACAAGGAACAAATAACCAAAACACACAGTCACAGAACTAAAGAACCATTCAATGCTAACAACATACACATGACAGGTTCACAATGATGTTTTAAAATATTTATTAAATATTGATGAAACATAAATAGTGGAGTAGAAGTTGAAACATGTGTAACTAGGTTAGTTCTGTAATTACCTAAGACTCACAACAAAATAAAGTTATTCTGACACAGATTTAATGATAGCTGCTTTTGTCATTTTACTTTTTAGATTTAATTTTGCCAGGGGCCAGAGAGAAATATAGAGCAAAAGACAGTTGTGCAAATACTCCTGTTGAGGCAAATCTAGGTTTACCCAAGTCTTCTAAGGGGAAGGCAAGAGAAAGGAGAAGTAGCTGAGCAGGAAGCTGCTCATTTTCCTCTGAACACCCTTGCTCTTGCCTTCTCTTCCCCCATGCATACTTCATTCCACCTCCTGGAAAAGGAAGGAAGCTGAGATGAATCTTGCAAGGCCAGAGTGGTTATTCCAGGAACTCTTTTCATTGGGCATAGGGGAAGGAATCTGTAGGAAGAGCTGCTTGGGTAATTGTCCTGAAGGTGCAAAACACTATAGATTATATCATAATGTCTTAAACTGGGATTATACTGGGGGGGTGCATGATATAAATTATGAGTTAATGGTTGATGAGCCAAGGAAAACAGATCTTCCCTAAAGAGAAAACTGAAAGGGGATAAAGCTACCACTTGTGTCACTAAACTGACCAGTAATAATTTGACATTGAAGCTTTTCTCTATGTCATTGATGACCCTAATCAAAGTAAAATAGAAAACTGAGTGATGAGCTGGTGGAATTAGTCTGATAGCCAGCCTCAGAAATAAAGGACAAGATATTGTTACTATGTGAAGCAATCCCTGACCCAGCATTTCTGTTGCACAGCTCTTCATATTCCTTCCATCACCTTCTTAGACACATCTCAAAGTGAAGGTAACAAATAAGGAAATTTCAAGGAATAAGGGATTTTCAAGGGAGGCAAAGATTACAGCTTGGGCTCTATTTCACCTGTGTGAGTACAATGAAAGTTTTTCTAAGCAGCAGATGCTACCTACATGTCACCATCTAGGGATAAGGAAATTCATTATTCAAAACTCATAGGCCAGGATGTCTTACTCAGAGTTGACTAGCATTACTGGTAACTCACAAAAGCAAAACAGAAGCCATTAGGTAGTTTTTTTTAAGACTATGTTTTGGAGTAGTGTAAGGTTCACAGCAAATTTAAGAGGAAGGTATAGAGGTTTCTCATGTACCTCTTATCCCTACACATGCATAGCCTCCTCCATTATCAAAACTCCCCATTAGAGTGGTACAGCAGTACTCCCTTATCCATGTATACATTTTATAGATTTGTAGTGGATACCTGAAACCATGGGTAGTACTGAATCATATATATATATATATATATATATATATATATATATACATACTATGTTTTGCCCTATATCATGTATCTGATAAAGTTTAATTTATAAATTAGGCACAGTAAGAGATTAACAATAATAACAAACAGCACAACTATAACAACATACTGTAATGTAAGTTACATAAATGTGGTCTCTCTCTCAAAATATCTTATTACACTGTACTCACCCTTCTTCTTGGAATGATAACATTAGTCATTGGCAATTCTGTGATAAAGCCACTGCCAGTGCCTCTCCTAGTCATGACTCTAAGTGAAGGTGAGGAATGAAGGCACTGAGCTGCAGGGAAACTTAGTCCAATATTGTAGGAAGGGCTTTTTGCTTTTCCTCATGTTCTAAGGACATTTACTTTGGGCTGGAGAAATGCTGCTAGTAGAAAGTTCCAACTCAGCAGGGGAAAATAAAGCTCCTCATGCCTTCATGGCCAGGTGTAAAAGTAATGACAAAAAGAAAAGCAAATTACTTGGAGTGAAGTAAGGGATATTCAATTGAGTCTCAGTGAAGATGAAGACCTAAGGCTAAAATGGCTTTGAAAAATATATCCTCAGAGAGTTCCATTAGGATTCTGATAATCCATATGGCTCACAGTAAAAGTAAATCCTTTAACTTTATGTGCACTTACAGAAAGTACACACAAATATACTCTTGTAACCAGCACCCAAGGCAAGAAACAGGAAATGACCAGTGTTCCAGAAGGCCTCCTACAACACTTTAATCCTGACTTCTGACCACATACATTAACTTTACTTGTTTGAAAGTTTCACATAATTGGACTCATTCAGGGTGTACTTCTTTTTTTTTTTTTTTTTTTAAATTTTTTTTTTCAATGTTTATTTTATTTTTGGGACAGAGAGAGACAGAGCATGAACGGGGGAGGGGCAGAGAGAGAGGGAGACACAGAATCGGAAACAGGCTCCAGGCTCTGAGCCGTCAGCCCAGAGCCTGACGCGGGGCTCGAACTCACGGACCGCGAGATCGTGACCTGGCTGAAGTCGGACGCTTAACCGACTGCGCCACCCAGGCGCCCCAGGGTGTACTTCTTGATGCCTAACTTTGCTTAACCAACATTATGTTTGTGGTCCATATTGTTGTGTGTCATTATTCTCATTGTTGTACAGTGTTTCTTTGTGAGTTCATATCTCAAGTTATTAATCCAGGCGGTTATAATTTTCATAGGAATAGCCATAGTGTGGACCCACTTATCACTCACATAGAAGTAATAATTTGGTTTATGCAACCAATAAATATGGGTTCCAGGTCATTGTTTCAGCCTCTTTACAACATAAAAAATACAGAGCATAAAAATAGTTTTGATGAGTGAAAGGGATAAATGTTACACAGAAAGAGATTGCTAGAAAGAATCAAGAGTTGGAGGAAAAATGTTGAAATGATAATACTTGTCCATTTGTAATAAAGCAAAGGCCCTAGGTGAGGAAAAACGAAACGAGATGCAACACCTATTCTACACACACACATTCACATACACACATACACACACAACACTTCCCCTTTCCTTTATGTTGAAATAATGTGTTTCCCCATATTTCAAAATTTCTTATGTAAAACATTCTTCACAAAACCTGAACTCAGTCAGACTCAGTATATAGATGAGAGATAAGGAAATTATGTAGTAGCAATTTTACACTCAATCTCTGTCATTTGAAGATCACAGCATCAGTTGAAAAGAAGAAAAAAGTACCATGAATTTAAATCCCTAAATAAAGGCATTTGGTTCATCTTGAACACACCATTTAGGACAACAGCCTCAATGTTTCTTCCACTCTGATTTACAGCTTGTTCTCCTTGGGGATGCTTTGATTTCAAGGGCATTACCATATGATTTATTTACATAGGCCAATTGAGGGTTATCCTGTTCTCAAAAATTAGGGACCAGCACTGCTCCACAAATGGAACAAAAATGTTAATCAAGTTAAAACTGGGTCTCAATGATTGAGAGTCAGGCTGCAAATCACAATGATTAACCATGATGACAAAACCAGAAACAAATTTATAGTCTAAAGAAGAGCTTATTTTCCCTTTTTGCTTATCTTCTCAAAGTTAGGTGTTAATAAAACTGGTGTCTCAGGATGACTCATCTTGATCTTTCATGGTTCCAAAATAAAAGAAAAATGGTTTTCCTTTTCTCTCTTCCTAAAAATTTTTTAAATAAAAGAATGAATTAAAATCAGATGCACAGGTGAACTTTGTCAAACAAAGAAGGGGCCAGGAAAAGAGATGATAAAATGTAAAACAACAATAATACCAAAAAAAAAACCCAAAAAACAAAACAAACAAACAAACAAACAAAAAAGCACCTCTAGGATGCCACTTACTTCTTTGATTATAACATGTCTCTGTTAACAAAATAGGAGAAAATTGAGGAGAGCCTAGTTTATTTTGCTCTGCTCTATTTGTGCTACTTTTGATAGATTTTGCATTTCCATAAGGAGAACATGAACAAATTAACTTCCATCACTTCAATAATATGTAAGTTTAGTCAATTTCCTTACCATCTGCAAAAATGAGATGCTAGGGGATTAAAGCAAAATAAAATCAAACAAACCAAAATTAGGCCTTTATTCCCATTTTCACTATTATACTGAGGATTAAAAAAATCAGAACACTGAACAGTTGAACACCTAAACACTTGTATAGTACAAAGATTTCAATAATTATCAAGATCTCTGGAAATTATATATCCTGTTATATTAAAGCATTTACTTCTAATCCTCAACAAGATATTAGCCAACCAGATCCAACAATACATTAAAAAAAATTATTCACTACGACCAAGTGGGATTTATACCTGGGACGCAGGGCTTTTTCAATATCCACAAAACAATCAGTGTGATTCATCACATCAACAAATAAAGGACAAGAACCATATGATCCTCTCAATAGATGCAGAGAAAGCATTTGACAAAATACAGCATCTATTCTTGATAAAAACCCTCAAGAAAGTAGGGATAGAAAGATCATACCTCGAGATCATAAAAGCCATAGATGAAAGACCCAACGCTAATATCATCCTCAATGGAGAAAAACTGAGAGCTTTCTCCCTAAGGTCAGGAAGAAGACAGGGATGTCCACCCCTCACCACTGTTATTCAACATAGTATTTGAAGTATTAGCCTTAACAATCAGACAACACAAAGAAATAAAAGGCATCCAAATCAGCCAGGAGGAGGTCACACTTTCACTCTTTGCAGATGACATGATACTCTATATGGAAAACCCAAAAAATTCCACCAAAAAAACTGCTAGAACTGATTCATGAATTCAGCAATGTTGCCGGATATAAAATCAATGCACAGAAATCGGTTGATTTCCTATACACCAACAATGAAGCAACAGAAAGAGAAATCAAGGTATTGATCGATCCCATTTACAATTGCACCAAAAACCATAAAATACCTAGGAATAAATCTAACCAAAGAAGTGAAAAATCTATACACTGAAAACTATAGAAAGCTTATGAAAGAAATTGAAGACACACACACACACACACACACACACACACACACAAGGAAAAAGATTCTATGCTCCTGGATAGGAACAACAAATACTGTCAAAATGTCAATACTACCCAAAGGGAAACAAAAGCAAAAATGAATTACTAGGTCCTCATCAAAATAAAAAGCTTCTGCATAGCAAAGTAAACAATCAGCAAAACTAAAAGGCAACTGACAGAATGGGAGAAGATATTCGCAAACGACATATCAGATACAGGGTTAGTATCCAAAATCTATAAGGACTTATCAAACTCAATACCCAAAAAACAAATAATCCAGTGAAGAAATGGACAAAAGACATAAATAGACACTTCTCCAAAGAAGACATCCAGAGGGTCAACTCACACATGAAAAAATGCTCAACATCACTCATCACCAGGGAAATACAAATCAAAAGCATAATGAGATACCACCTCACACCTGTCAGAATGGCTAACATTAACAATTCAAACAACAACAGATGTTGGCGAGGATGCGGAGAAAGAGGATCTCTTTTGCATTGCTGGTGACAATGCAAGCTGGTGCAGTCACTCTGGAAAACAGTATGGTGGTTCCTCAACAAACTAAAAATAGAACTACCCTACGACCCAGCAATTGCACTACTAAGTATTTATCTAAGGGATACAGGTATGCTGTTTCGAAGGGACACATGCACCCCAATGTTTGTAGCAGCGCTATCAATAATTGCCAAAGTATGGAAAGAGCCCAAATGTCCATCAATAGGTAAATGGATAAAGAAGATGTGGTATATATTTACAACGGAATATTACTCGGCAATCAAAAATAATGAAATCTTGCCATTTGCAACTATGTGGATAGAACTAGAGGGTATTATGCTAAGGAAAATGAGTCAGAGAAAGACAAATATCATATGACTTCACTAATATGAGGACTTTAAGAGACAAAACAGATGAACATAAGGGAAGAGTAGCAAAAGTAATATAAAAACAGGGAGGGGAACAAAGAGACTCTTAAATATGGTGAACAAACAGAGGTTTAGTGGAGAGGTTGTGGGAGGGGGAGATGGGCTAAATGGGTAAGGGGCATTAGGGAATCTACTCCTAAAATCATTGTTGCACTATATGCTAACTAATTTGGGTGTAAATTAAACGAGTAAAGTTAAAATAATAATAATAAATAAATAAACATTAAAATTAAAAAATAATAATAAAGCATTTAATTCTTCATGAGAGAGTAGGAAACATAAAAATTAATACTTCAAGGAGAAAGTTTTTTAAAAAGAGTAGAAAATGTTACTTAGGTAGAAGACATCATCAATGTAAGAAGCATGAGAATACCATGTATACTTTCTTGAATCAAGTATATTTTATAAATTTCAAAATGTATCAAACTGGATGAGACTGAAAGCTAAAAGTCTGACAGTTAATCTGAACAATCAATCTTTAAATCATAAATTATGTTCTCTGTATCTAATTTTATTATTGTAAGCAATACATAACTGTAACATGCTTTATACTATTATGTTTATGTGTGAAAACATTTATTAAAACAAATTGCCTGAAATTTCTCAAAAATAGTCATGACTATAGTATTAGTGATAATGTTTCCTCAAACTTTCACCACTTAGATCCAGTTAATGAACAAAACACATAAATGCAGATATTGTATTTTAGGTAAGTTTTAAAAATATTAAAGACAAATATACACAAATAAAAGAGATTTTTAAAATTATTTCATATCAATTGCAGGAATGCTGTTATTTGAATGTCTTCATTCATAATTTGAATATCATGATGATGGTTACATTAACAAGGTTCACATCCAGTGGGTTTCTTTGCTTACTTTTTATTTATACTTTACTAGAAAAGCCCACTTTAAAATTAGTCATCATCAGTCATATTCTTGCAGATATTTAGATGTATTTGGAACAAACATGTTTCTGCCTAGAAGTAATTCATTCAGGCTATTCAGAATACCAATACATCGTTAAGGATGTCACTGAACAAATGATATGAAAGAGAAATAGTGTTTATTTTTATTATCAGTGTAATATGATAAAATATGCCCTTTTTTCCAAAAACAAACAAACAAACAAACGAACAAATCGTGTGATTTCTTCTCCGTCTTCCAATTGGTAGACATCAGTGTGGAAAAGCAGAGCCTTGTCCTGGAAGTCCAGGAAAAAATTACAAAGACTTGCATGTATGGCCATAATTCTTTGGCTCCTTCCTCCAACACCAAATTAGTATCAGGAAGTGTATGGTTGACCACCAAATACTGTCTGTGAATAATGTAAGAATTTCCTTGCTGCACATATGGCTGTGATCTGCCAATCCTCATCCCAGGACATCTTTTCCAGGCTACAGCAGGGCATCAAGGATAACCGTTAACTGAGTTAAAAATAAACTCAATTCCTAGAGTTTGGATCTCCAGTCATAAATAGGACAAATAATTGTTGTGCACCTCTCCCTCACATAGGTACCACACGTACCCCAAATGTTGATTTATATTCTGTACTTAGGTATTATGTTCTCTAGTAAAATATTTGCTAGTCTATTCCAGGATATTAACTGCTTTTCCATCGTGTAGGCAGATTCCAGGAGCATCCATTTGGTTCAGCAATATTGCCAAAAGTTCATTATGCTTTCTGAACATAAAATTTATCATTAAACTTGTGGCTGGTTTTATAACCATCTCAGTCACAATGTGACATTTACCTAATTTTTATTTATTTTTTTTTACAAAGAGTGCAAAGTTAAATTATGTTACTGTGATTCTGGTGACTTCCCCATCTTTTGCAACAAAATGCATTAATTTTGATGGGGAAAGTATTTTACTTTCTAGAGAAACTTAATTGGCTCAACAGAAAGGTCATCGTGTTTTGCCTGAAAGCTGCAGGACAGTTTTAAAGTCTTCATTGTCTCATAGTGGCACATGTATTATCATTACACAAGAGATAAAGAAAAAAATTTAAAAATAACTAACACCTTACTCCCCATTTAAAATTTTCTTCTGTGGTTGCTTGAATGAAATCATGGCATCCCAATACAAACTGATTATATTCTACATTTGCTTTAGAGTCCTAATCACCACTTACTTTTTTTCACAATAATCTGGATTGTGGTACTTATGTTACTACTCTTATCACAATGTTTATGTATTAAGAGAATGTTTTTAAGCTGGTGATCTGTTTTTTGTGAACAGAGGATATAATATTTATCCAAATTCTAACAATAAAAAGGGGGGAAATACAGGTTAAAAACAATTAGAAGAAAATTACAGGAAATTATACATTTAGGAGAAAAATACACTAACTGAATATTGACTGGGATGACATTCCCAATATAGTCTTTATAATATATCCATAATCTTAAAGAGCATAATAGAACTTAATAAGATAACCAAATACCTATGGAAACCATCTTTACACTTACACATCAATAATTTTTAATATGTGTACATTATTTTTTTCTCTGAAATCTATGGACAGAGCAATTGGTTGGCCATTTTTGGACATCAGTTTGGGAAATGATGCTGTCTAGGCATTTGCCATCATCAAAAACATTGATCCTTAAAAAGAGTCTTTTCAAAGTTTTAGCAATTCTTTTAGGTTGGCATTCATTTTTTTTTTTTTTGCCAATTTCACAGGTATTTACTGAGCATCACTATTTAACAAGTATTGTGTAAGATTCTAGGAACAACACAAAGAATAAAAAGACATGGTGTCCACCTTCTAGGAATTTATAATTAACAGGTACTGCAGGTATAGAAACAGCTAGTCATAAGTCAAGACAAGCTATGGAGACATCTATACACAAATGATAAAAATCTGTATGATTGCAGGAAGAGGAAGTGATTAAGATGACCAGCAAGGGTTTCAGGGAAAGATGCATTTCAGGTAAACCTTAAAGAAGCTGAGAAAAACAAGAGAAGCATGAAAAGGCTTGGGAATCATGGATCTGGTTTGACTGGAAGACATGATACAAAGAGAAAGGCTAGGAACTGCAGCTGGGTCAGATTAGAATGGCCCTTGAATGCCATGCCATGAGACATTTCTTACACAGTGAGGCTCTACTAAAAGTTTCAGAGAAAAGGAAATGGTATTAAGCCTGTGTTTTAAGAAAATCACTCTGGCAGCATTAAAAAAAATGGAAAAAGAATATTAAAAATGGGTTTATTCTGAAGAAGCAGGAAAGAAAGGAGAAAATAATCCAGATGTACACATTGCCTCCCAGGCATTAGGAAGGTGAATCAAAATATGCACAGGAAAAGAGCAATTACACTTTCTGGGTCACTTGGAATCAGAGAAGGGGATGTAGTTGTCCCTTCCCAGAACCAAGCTAAAGGCAGGAGAGGAGGCAAACTGTATGGAGAGAGGGGCAGACGTTTACGGAACCAGATAATTTGATTTTTCTTTTTAAAAATTTTTTTAAATTAATGTTTATTTTTATTTATTATTTTTTTGAGAGAGATAAAGAGCACAAGTGGAGGAGGGACAGAGAGAGAGGGAGACACATAATCTGAAGCAGGCTCCAGGCTCTCAGCTGTCAGCACAGAGCCCTTTGTGAGGCTTAAACTCATGAACTGTGAGATCATGACCTGAGTCAAAGCCGGGCGCCCAACTGACTAAGCCACTCAGGTCCTCCAGATCATTTGATTTTAAATCCCATAATTCTAAATAGAAGACCTATAATTATACACACACATTACATACACATATGTACACACACACCTGTATGGATATATAAATGTATATGTGTATGTATGCATGCATGTAAATAGAATCTGGATGGATATGAACTTAATGCATTACATGGATCTAAATTTGGTCAATACAGTGAATACTGTCAATGAAACCTGGCTCACAAAATATGATCCAAGCAGGCAATTAACTCAGTTTCCAAAACTGACTATGATTAATGAGGGCAGTTGAAGTGTATATTAGTTTAGGAAGATTGTGATGTACTGTACGGGCCCTAAATCAAGGACCTGAGGTGCTCCCTGATTCTGTCACATATAAGATTCTTGTGACCTGCTTCACCTCCTTGGACCTCACCCATTTCCTCCCCAGGCCATGGTCCAGCCAGCTATTTCCAAAGCAGCAGAGAACATAATGGATGTAGAAAATATTTTACTACCAGTATTAGTGTAGAGGAATTTAATTTATTGAATAATAAGTAAACTAATGATGTCATAAAATTAATGAGGCTCCCTAAAGTATGTCAAGTCCTCCCAAATAAAATACTACTTTATCCAAGGAATATGCTTGCTTATCTCTAGACAACAATTTCCATCTCTGTTACACATAACATATATCATACACATCCTTTTGAAAATTAGAAATAAGCATATGAAATCTTAGAATATTTTGAAGGGAATAATATTCTACAATATTGACAACTATCATTTTTTTCTGTGTTTCTTTGAGCCCCATAACCCTTCCCACTGAAGTATCAAGGTTGTTCTGGCAACAGATTCAAGGAAAAGTTGTTATGGAGGGATACAGGCAGCATGATCAGGACACTACTTGAGAGGAAGAAGGGGGTGCTATTAACAATCACTAGGCTGGGAATGTTCCAGGCAAACCTGGAAGTATGCTCTCTCTAGATATAGGAACTACATGAATAAAATTTATAGGAAATTACAGGTACAATTTTTGCACATCTGAATTTGTGGACTAGGCTCATTGCCACATCCCTATTTTGCTAAATGCCCATCCTTTTTAGTTACTAAACAAGGAAAAATTAAAGAAATGATTGAGCTTGCCTCTTCAATGGACACCCAGTGGAGGAGTTGTTTTTCCTTTTTAGTATTCATGTGGCTCCTGTTTCATTTGTAAAATGCGCCACAACCTCTCAGGAGTGAATCCCTGGCTACTGGAAGGTCAGCTACAACCCTGTCCCTAGATGCCACCTGTGCGTGTCACCACCAGATAAGTGGAAACGACCCTGTGCAGTGTCACAAGTCTCCTCAGGAATTTCCCCAAACAGTCTCCAATGTACCAAGGTGTATTGACACAGCTGTTTAGTCAGGCTTACCCAACACCTGCTCTCCTAGGTCTCAAACAGACAGCACTATTAATTTCAGTCATGTTTTCACTAGCACCATTATTTGGGAAATCCACATAACTTTTTCCCCTCCTAACACCTTCTGTTTGGAATCCAAAAAATAAAAACAAAAATTCTCTAAGCTGAGACAGCTCTTGCATCCTTAGCTCATCCCAAAGTATAAGCCAAGATAATTATGGGGAGACATATGTTGGTGGTAATAAAGCAGATACGTACACTCACTATCTGTTTTGAAGATTAACTGTCTACCACATTGCGGTATTTAAGCATGAGACCATTTCAGATTTAAAACACATTCCCCAACCCCCCTCTCCACCATAAAACATAGCCTAGGAAAAGACACAATTTACATAACTTACAACCAGAGGATTTCACTAATATAAACAATTCTGCTGCATAACAGTTGGCACCCGAAAAACACTTTATGAACTCCCTGCTCCTTCCTGCTGCCAAATCCAGGGTGACATGTTCATTGTTTTCCTCATAAAATCTACAATTGCTTCTGCAAGAGCAACAACAAGGATAGACTTTTTATTTCATTGTTATAAGCATGGATGAGCAGATGAAATTCTGAGGGGCCAAAACGAATACTAAGTTTCAGTCTGTCAGATTCCAAAATGGCAAAGACATTAAGCTTCCATATCATAGCTGCTAATGGAATCACTAGGACGTTGTCAAGCTTTAGGGATGCTTTTAAAATACGAACTCTGATACATGCCAACTCCTTCTATAATCAGGCTAAGGTTAAAGACATACCTAAAACAGTCATCTGCTCCAACCACTGAATAATGATCAGAACTTAAGTAAATGCAAATAAATAAACAAATCAAAATAATCCAGGTAATCGAAGTTTAAGTGTGGTAAAAAGTGAAGACAAATCTCTTTTCTATTAAAAATGAATGACTCATTCCAAATCATTCATAACTCCCAAGACATTAATTTTTATCACTGAAATATGATTTTATGCAAATTATATGAAGTAATTCAGCCACTAGTTTAATAATGCACTCTACATAAAATAAACACATTAAATGTCATGCTTATAAAAAACTTTAGTATGCGCTGCAACAGCAAAAAAAAAGCAACTTAGAAGGATTCTTTTCGAAGGTTGAGTTGTTTGAAAGAAAATTAAACTAAT
Organism: Lynx rufus; assembly: GCF_022079265.1. Taxonomy (NCBI): domain Eukaryota; kingdom Metazoa; phylum Chordata; class Mammalia; order Carnivora; family Felidae; genus Lynx; species Lynx rufus. Next base: position 40,715,903 of record NW_025814896.1, on the reverse strand, counting down.
TTAAAAAAAATCTTTCAGACCAATCTAGCTGAGCAAATAACACTTCTGTAAAGATTAAAGAGTCTATAGCACGAGAAACACAGCATGTTCTTTTGATATAGCTTCTACTCCTTGAATTTTACACTGGAGACCTAAAAAAAGAATAGCTTAAGTCTATAATAGTCCATTATGGGACATTTCACATGCATAAATTCTCAATATTTCATAAATACTGTAACTATGAAAAAATCATTCATGCCTTACATTTAGAAAATGGACCCTTGTGGAATATTGCCTTTTTCAACCTCAAAAACATAAGTTAAATATTTATAAAACAAAATTTATTAAAACCATTTCCATTCTTATGGGAGTAGAATAGACACTTGAAAAGAATCAGCCTGAATGTAGTAGTCTTACGTGTATTAATAGCACATCTGCATGTGCAATAGCTCTCTACAGAAATATTAACACTGATAGAGCCCTTAATTTTCAGCACACACCAGACTATATAAACACAGGCTGTAGTTGATCCTATCAGAATTCTTTTACTACCTGATTGATACCATCAGCATTGGTGAGTTTGAGTTTTTAAGGGAAATATAAAAATGAAACTAAAAATTACTGTTCTGAAGACGTCAGCTGATATCCATAATGATTAGATAATGAAAACAATAAAGGACAAAATAAAAAGTAAAATTCTTCTTCATTCAATCAGCCCCATTCCTTTCTCCAAAGACAAAACCACTGTTAACATTTTCCCTTTTGTTTCCTTCCAGAAAAAGGGAGAAAAAAGTTTATTAATGTAATAAATAAATGTATGAAAATATGCACATTTTCATATATTTCTATACCTTGCCTTTAAAACTAGACTTATATATATTAGAGCTATTTCCCTTTCAGTAGAAAGTTTAAAACTAAACAGTTGTTTTAAAATGTTTTCAAATTCATCATACCGTAATTATCCTAACAATTTCATGCTGACCAATACTTCAGTTCTTTTTTCCTGGAAGGTGCACATGGAGGAAGTGTATAAATGAAGATGGAATGAACATCATTGTGAAAACATGTTGATGAACTTCGCAAATATATGCATTGGATAAATTCCTATATCTTTGAGAATGTTGGGGTCAAAGGCTGCACACATTTACATTTCTGACATATATCTATCTTCATACCACCCAAGATTGGCCACCATATTTTATATCCTCACAGTTGAGCATTCTTTATCAATATACTGATGCTGCGTATTTTAAATTTAATTATTTGCCAATCATGTGGGCATAAAATATTAGATTTTTAAAATTATTTACAGTTATATTTTTTGGCCCTACTTTCAAATGAGGCTGAACAACTCTTTATGTGGTAAATACTTGCTTATTTTTCATTATTCATAAATTTTTGTTTATATCCCTTGCTCATTTTTCTATTGGTTATTTGTTTTTTTTTTTTAAGTTTTATGTGTTTTAAGAGAGAGAGGGAAAGAGAGAGGGCACCACGAGGGCATGAGTGGGGGGAGGAGCAGAGAGCTATGGGGGGAGAGAATCCTAAGCAGGCTCTACACTGTCAGCACAGAGCCTGATGTGGGGCTCGAACTCATGAACCATGAGATCATGACCTGAGCTGATGCCTAACCGACTATGCCACCACCCAGGCGCCCCATATTGTTGGTTGTTTCTATGAGATATTTAATAATTAAGAAAAACTGGTTTTGAGCTTAGGCGAATATTTTTCTCCGATATATCATTTGTCTTTTGTCCTTTCTCATATTTGCTTCCTACACAAAGTTTTTGTTTCTAATGTTTTATGTTGTGAAGTTTGTTGATCTTCTCTGTATAAAATTCTGGATATTATACTCTTTTTAGAGAGCTTCTCTCTGTCAATATTATAAATACATTCAGCAATACTTTTTTTTAAAATTTTCTTATAGGCTATTATGTTTAATACTTTCTTCCATCTGGAACTTATTTGGAGGTTAAAAAGATAGGGAACCAGTTTTATCTTTTTCTGCAACAGTTAAGCAGTTGTTTCACGCTATTTACAGAATAGCCTCTTTTTTTAATGATTTAAAAACAACACTATTGTCATGAGTTAAGTGTTGTAACATGCTGATCTATTTGTGGCCTCTCTCTTTCAGTCTTCTTTAGTATCAATTTATTTTAATTATTGCAACTTCATGATCTATTTTAATACCTAGTAAAGTTAGTTTCTCTCTCATTATTTTTTTTTCAAAATTGCTGTGAATATTCTTCCATGAATTTTGTCAAATGTTTACTGTTTTCTAAATAGTAATATTTTATATTTTGTAAACCCCCTTCTGATTTTTGTTCTGACCCAAGAATTATTTGAGCATTTTTTTTCAGTTGTTAAGGTGGTTGGACTTTATCCTTCCCTTCTATTAAGTTATAAATTTATTGAATTGTGGCCAGTGATGTACTTCATATTATTTTACTTTTGGGGACTATATTAAAGTTTCTCAAAGTCTAATATATGCTCCATTTCTATATATATGACACATAGGTATTAAAATAAATATTTATTTTCCAGAGGTACCGATCATTCACTCCTTTATCCATCCATCCAATTATCTAGTTATCTACCTCTGTATCCATCTACATACATAAACTTCTCAGTTATTTTATTCAGACACTTAACATTATAATCCTTATTTTATCTCCATAATCTTTTAATGTCTGACATGATGTGTTAATTTTCTTGCCACCACTGGATTTCTCTTAAATTCTCTTTGCATTTCCCATAGTCAATGCTTTTTGTTTTACGTTATTATTTTACTTTTTATATGTTATATTAACAGGCATTATCTCATTTATATTCATTTATATAACAAATATAATCAACTTTTCAAGTTATATTTTCTAAATGTAATGCTTCTTTTGTTTCTGAACTTCTATATGGATTGTCTTTTTTTGTTCTTTAAGTATGATGTGTATGTTTTCCTCTCTGGTGATTTGACAGCTGTAAAGTCTTTGATGTTGTTGTTGTTGGTTTGTTTTTAGTCATTCTATTCTGCACAGGCTTCTCATTCAATTTCTGATAAGACAGCTGAGCAATTTATACTTCCATCGCCAATCCTTTATATCTCAACATTTTGTTTTTATAATCATTTTATATTTTGTCAACATTTATAATAAAAAAAATTTGTAATTATGAATGGTATGGTTGTTGCAATATATACAAATATCAAATCATTATGTTGTACACCTGAAACTAATAAAATGTTATATGGCAATTATAACTCAACAAAACATTTACATTATATAATTTACTTTCTATAATTCTTAGAATCAAAATTATTTAATTTTCTCTTATACTTAAATGATATCAATGCTTATCCTAACCCCCGTCCTGTGTTATATCATTAAGCAATTTGTTTCTGATTGTGAGTTTGTGGATCAATTCTCTTTGATTCCCTTCTCACCTTAGCTGAGATTTACTTAGCTCTCCGTAAATACTAGAATTTGTATCTGCATGTATCTGTGGCCAGAAGGCAAGGAGAAAAGTATGGGGAATGATTGACGATGGTTTTGGGCAGTCTTGGTTGGTGTTTTTGGACTTTGCTATCTTCTCTTTCGTTTTGTTAATTCTCTATGCCAGGATCTTATTCCATTTTACTGGGAATCAATTCAATGCCTATGGCTTCAGATAGTTTCCCCTACTTAGCCCAGAGCACCTGAACCTCTATTTCCATCAGAAATACCTCATTTAGTTCAATTAACTTTTCTCTTTCCAACAGCCAATGTATCTCCTCTCTCAGATACAATAGAGATAATGCATTAAGGTCATAAAGAGGCTGAAGGCAACATCACCCCAGGATTCTAGTACATGTTTCTCAATTCATTCTGCTCTTTGCATAAGTTATTTTCTCTTTCTGTTTTCTGGTCAGCTAAAACCTTGTTTATTGCTGAAGCTAATTAGTTCTGAATGTATGATCATTCTGCTTTTTATTTCCTACTTTTATGCTGGCAGGGAGACACCAAAATAGACAAGTTCAGGAATTATTAATCTCTCCTGTGAGTTCAGAAGACTGCCACCCTTGTGGAAATATCCAAGTTCCCACTCTTAGTACTGCTGCATCTTCTGTAGCTTCTCTACAGTTGGTTGTTTGTTATCTCTCAGGATTTTGTTTTACTCACATCTCCCCTATTCGGTTTATGTGGAGAACAGTTTAGGAGCACATGGCAGATTGCTAAATGTATCATAAAAACTCTGAAATTCAAGTCTGCATCCTTTGCTAATATTTTCTTCCATTCATAGTTGAGAATTTTTTGCCCCTTGGCACACACGTATATATGGATGGATATATGGTGAGAATTGATTTTAAAAAATAATGTTTTTATTTTTGAGAGAGAGAGAGAGAGAGAACGAATGGGGGAGGGGCAGAGAGAGAGGGAAACACAGAATCTGAAGCAGGTTCCAAGACTGAGCTGTCAGCACAGAGCCCAACCCGGGGCTAGAACCCACAAACTGCGAGATCATGACATGAGCCAAAGTCAGACGCTTAACCAACTGAGCCACCAGGCACCCTGATTTATAATTATGTATGTTGCTTCATTTTATTCATTTAGGGAAAAGAATATGCTGAGATTCAGCTTCACTTTGCCATTGTAAACCAGATTGTTCACAATTATTAACATCAGTATTATGCTTATGTGGACTTTTAGAAGTGCTATTTTAAAATACAATATGAGTCCTACAAAAGTTATTTTAATTAATCTTTTAAATATTATTAAAAATGTAAATTAAACTGAATCTTGGAGTGACCAAGGGGCACGGAGGACAGAAGCAGAACCCTGTGTCCTAAGAACCTCTATTCCTCTACTCCTATCTGCCCTTATTCACACAACAGAAATTCATTCTCTCCATAAACTCTACTCCCTGGGTAACCCACATTATCCAGGTACCCATGGAAATGGGACAAAGGCAGACACAGGGGAAGAGGCAGAAAGGCCAAAAGCCTTTTAGGTCTAGTGCCTGAATCTCACCAGGCCCATTCTTCCTTCTGGACACAAAAAGCCTCTTTTCCATAAATTTAAATTACAGAATGAAGAAGCAACCATAGTAACCATTAATAGTGAGGAACACAGGTTTGACACTCAGCAAAGCCTGCCTTGGAGATTCATTCTGAATAAAAACAATTTAGAATGAGTAAACACAGTTGATATATAAAATCTAAATTTTTTAAAATTAAATCATAATATACAAGAAAAAAAACTACCTAAGGCTTTATTAACTAGTCTGTTCTTCAGTGCATTTGAAATATAAATTTATGTTTTAGTTGAATTAAAATAAAAATAGGAAAGTTGAATCAAACTTTAGGGATTGTTCTACTGTGTTAGGCGAGACATGCCATGTAAATCTGTGCATCTTATTGAGGTGAGTGGGAGGGAGAAGCAAAGAAAATTCCGTTCTGTTAGTTCCAGATTGCCCATTAGTTATACTACAGGGATAGTATTTCCAAGGATTCCAAAATTATAATAAATTTGTTAGGAGCTGACAGAAGTCTCAAAAAAAAGTGATAAGTAAGTAGTGTATTTCTAACAGAGTTTAAGTATAATACCAGGAAGTTAGACTTTAAATGTTTCTAGTTTTCTTCAATTCATATAATAAATACAGATTTTAGCATTAACAAAAAACACTTTCCAAAATAAATTATGTTAAATTAGTAGGAGAGTTCATCCAAACATTTTTTTTTCTACTGAAAACACATATACATAGTTTTGACTCTGATATCTTTACCTTTATTATTGTTGTTAAAACATAGTAGGAGAGGAAAGCAATTTATAAAATATACTAAAACAGAAGGATAGTCTCTACTCTTCCCAATCTCCCAGATCCCTAAACTGACAAGAAAGCAGTGTAAAAATTAATTTAAACCATTTATGTTAATGGTGATTTTATTTTGTAATCATCTCTCTTCAATTCCATACTTTTCAGTGTGATGGCAAACAGAAAGTACATGAAAAAAGCACAATCTCAAGATATAGCATAACTATCCTTCAAATGCTGTGCAAAGTAAAGAACTATATCTGAAAAAGAGTATATAAATCTAGATTAATAGAGGGAAATGGTATAATCCAAAGTATCCTAGGGTTCCAATGCATCATTACTATTCAAAATAAAATTCAAACCTAATTTTACCCTACAATAATTACTTTCAAAGGAAAATTATAATGTATTTAATTTCTACCTATAACCTGAGCCCATTAGCTATCATGCCTTAAGGGGCAACTATCATATATGAAGTCAGCTGAATCCTACCTCAGAGAATTAAACTATAATCTATCATACTCCATAAAGTTGTCCCTAGATTGTGTGATGAGAAGAAAGGAACTATAGAGGACAAATACTAAATGACATATATATAATAAAACACAATTAAATTTTTAAGAAATGGAAACATTGCAAGTTTTAGTCCTTACTCTCTGTGGTAACATAGACACTGTGGAAATTTAAAAGGGAGAACCTTCTATCGATAAGAAAAAACAATTCCACAAAATAACAGTCATCATGTGAGATTTATAACCAAATACTGTAAAAATTATGTTAAAATATATTATATACACAGTTATATATATATAAAACTCTATTCCTCCATTATTCCCACTCTCTCTATTCTAAGAATATACAGATATTCTTAGAGGTAAAACACCTGCATCTTTAAAAAATTATATTCTTAAAGAAATATTGAAAGGTTAAATAATAGGCTCCCTATCCTAGTTAAAAGATATAGCTTGCTCTAATAACTAGGTAGAGTTAATCTGGTCAGAGTAAAATAATGCCTGGAGGGTTTAATTCTTAAGTCATAAAATTTGAAGAATATAGGAATTAGCACCATTCTAGGATGAACAGTGAATTCTGTTTTTTTAATCTAAACTTATAAATTAATATAAATTGAGAGGTGTGGTAGTTGGCTTCCAAGATGGTCCCTAACGATCTCTATCATCTGGTATTCACCAGCAATGTAACCCCCTCACACAATGTGTCTGGGTTGTTCTGGGTGACTGACAGAATAATGCAAGAAGTGATGGCATGTTATAAAAGATATTATGGCTTCCATATTCGTTGTTCTCTATCTCAACCCTCTCTGTTTTTTGTTTCTCTCTCTCTCTCTCTATTATTCAGTCATAAAGAACCCAGCTGCGATATTGTAAGCAGTCCTATGGAGAGGCTTATGAGTGAAAAAAAAAAAAAGAAACACAACAAAAACAATAACAACAAAACACTAAAGCTTCCTGGTCAACAGCCACATGACCAAGCTTTAAAATGGCTCTTCTGGCCCCAGCCAAGCATTCAGATGACCTCTGCCCCAGTCAACAGCTAGACTTTAAACTCATAAATTCTGAGCCAGAATCACTCAGTTAAGATGCTTTCAAATTCCTGGATGCCAATAACTATATGAGGTAATAAGTATTGTTGTTTTAAGCAACCAAGTTTAGGGATAATTTGATATGTAGCCATAGATAACTAACAGTTTGCTTCCCACAATATTTTACACAATATTTTCCTCATTACTCTGGGAATAACTTTGGCTGACCCTGAGGTGATCTTTGTAAGCTTCTCTCTCTAGTATCTATGCCCTCTATATGAATCATTTCTTTCTTCCACTGCACTCCAGTAAAAGGGTAAGTTATGATCTTTGGTTAAAGAGTTATTTCCTGACTGGGAACCAAATCAGAAAAGTTTTTGTCATTGTCAAGATGTTTTCCATGTAAAATATTAAACATCCCCTTTGGAAACCTAAAGACCTTCAAAATTCATAATTAACCAAAGGCAAGTAGTGTTCTGTCCTAGGGATATGTAATCAGGGAATGTATTATATAGAAAAAATTTCTAAAAAATGAAACTCAGGAAATTTTGGTCTGCTTTTTATTATCTGCATATGCATAATCCTATCCAGTAGTAAAATATTCCAATAGTAAAATATTCCTCTTCCCAAAAATCTTTTGTTGATCTAAGTTCTAAATGACTGTAACAGTTATTAACCTTCAACTTAGAAACTTAAAAAATAACATCCTTTTATTTGTAAGAAGTTAATTCATAGAAGTCCCAGTTATATAGCTGGCCCATGACACATGTGAACTCAACTATCCGCATTTCTTTCAAGACTAACCTCAGAACTCTTCGTAATTATTCAAGCTTTCTTAAAATAGTTTTTGTTTATGTGCTATTACATATTTCTACATTCAAACAGAAAAAACATAGTAAACAATAATACTATGTAATTAAAAGAAAAGTAAACAGATTTGAGTTACTTCAATAATCTTATCCTATTTGAATTCTTAGGGTTTTACTTGTGTTTAAGAGAGTGAACTAAAGAACAATCTTTGAGATTTAGTAATTTTTGTTAAAAAAATTTGTTTCATATGTAAAAAATTTTTAATGAATTTACTATTGTTAAGTTTTAAATTTATTATTTTTTAAAAAAAGTTGTTAATTATTTCTAAACTAAAGAACAAATCAACCACTTCACACTACTAGGATGACTATAATAATAATAAAAAATGCTATAGTAATCAAAACAGTATGGTATTGGCATAAAAACTGACAAAGCTCAACAAAACATAATAGAGTGCCCAGAATTAAACCCATATGTATATGGTCAATGAATTTTCAACAAAAGAGCCAAAGAACAATGGATAAAGGACAGTCTCTTTAAGAAATAGTTGGGAAAACAAGATAACCACATGCAAAAGAATGAAACTGGACCACTCACTGCCTTATACTATGTACAAAAATTAACTCAAAATGGATTAAAGACCTAACTATGAGACCTGACACTATAAAACTCCTAAAAGAAAATATAGGCAGTAATTTCTTTGACATCAGCTATAGAAACAATTTTCTAGATATGTCTACTAAGGCAAGGGAAACAAAAGCAAAAATAAAGTGGAACTATTTCAGGTTTTAGTAAACTAAAAAGCTTTCACAGCAAAGAAAACCATCAACAAAATGAAAAGACAACCTACTGAATGGAAGAGAATATATATATGAATGCATAAACAAAATATGGTATATACATATAATGGAATATTATTTTGCCATACAAGGAATGAAATACCAATACTTTTTATAACACCCTGAACTTGAAAACGTGGTGAAAGCAGCCAGATACAAAAGGCCACATATAATTTAACTTCATTTATATGATATGTCGAGATAGGTAAATCCAATAAAGACAAAAAGTAGATTGCCAGAGGACAGGAATGGAGAATGACTACTAATGGGTATGGGTTTTATTTAGGGAGTGATGAAATATTCTGGAATTCAATAGTCATAATGGTTATCTAACTTTGTGATTATACAAAACAAAAAGAAAAACAGGACTCAGAGGGGAAGATGCTGGCATAGGAGGATGCTGGGCTCACCTCATCCTGCTGATCACTTAGATTCCACCCACATCTGCCTAAATAACCCAGAAAACCACCAGAAGACTAGCAGAAGAGACTCTCTGGAGCCAAACGTAGACAAGAGGCCCACAGAAGAGGGTAGAAAGGGCAGAGAGGCAGTGTGTGCTACACAGACTGGCAGGAGGGAGCTGGGGCAATGGAGGGGCCGCCCACCCAGCAAGGCTGAGCCCCCAAAGGAGGCTTGCAAAAGCAGAGGGGACAGATTCTGTGAGTTCTGACAGCCAGGGGGACTTAACATATGGAATGTTAAAAGTCAACAGCTCTGCTCTTAGAGAGTGGGGAGGGCGAGAGGACACCAGGAGGAGAGTTGCTGAGCCCTGGGACACAGAGATCAGCTCGGAGGGGGAACAAAAGTTCTGGCAAGTGCCATCTCCCGCTCCCATCCCCCAGCCGAAATTCCAAGAGAACCAGTTCCTGTCACCGAATTTGCTTGCACAGTGCAAATGCCCAACACGGTGCTTCTGTGGATCCATCCCTCCGATGGGTCTGCCTTCCTCCCGGTGCTTCAGGGTCCCTCCCACAGGGGACTACAGACGGCAAAGTGAGCTAAGCCTGCCCCTCCTGCCCCTGTGCACCTTGCAGATCCACCCTAGGCTAATATGCCAGATCCCATTGAAGCAGCACCACAAGCCTGGCAGTGTGCAAGTAGCCCAGACAGGGGCCACACCACTCCACAGTGAGTCCTGCCCCTGGGAGAGGGGAAGATAAGGTACACACTGTACTGAGTACTGGGCCTAACTGTGGCCCCAGAGGAGGGCAGACATTGGGTCTGACTGTGGCCCCACTAACAAACACAAGTTATTCTGGACATCACAGGGGAAGTGCCCTGCAGTTTGGAGCCACAGCAAGGACTACCCAAAATGATGAAACAGAAGAATTCTCCTCAAAAGAAACTCCAGGAAGTAGCAACAGCTAATTAATTGATCAAAAACGATTTAAGCAATATAATGGAAAAATAATTTAGAATAATAGTCATAAAATTAGTTGCTGGGCTTGAAAAAAGCATAGAGGACTGCAGAGAATCTATTGCTACAGAGATCAAGGGACAAAGAAATAGTCATGAGGAGCTAAAAATGCTATAAATAGGGACAAAATAAAATGGAGGTAGTCATAGCATGGACTGAAGAAGCAGAGGAGAGAATAGGTGAATTAGAAGACAAAATTATGGAAAAACAGGAAGCTGAGAAAAAGAGACATAAAAAAATCAGGGGGAGTTTGAGGGGAGAATTAGAGAACAAAGTGATGCAATGAAACTCAATAATATATGTATAACAGGGATTGCAGAGGAGGAACAGAGACAGAAAGGTGCTGAAGGTGTAGTTGAAGAAATCATAGCTGAGAACTTCCCAGATCTGGGGAAAGAAAAAGGCATTGAAATCCAAGAGGCACAGAGAACTCCATTCAGACGTAACTTGAATTGATCTGCACGACATATCATTGTGAAACTGGCAAAATACAAGGATAAAGAGAAAATTCTGAAAGCAGCTAGGGATAAACATGCTCTAATATATAAAGGGAGACTGATAAGACTAGTGACGGATCTATCTACTGAAACTTGGCAGGCCAGAAAGGAATGGCAGGAAATCTTCAATGTGATGAACAGAAAAAATGTGCAGCCGAGAGTCCTTTATCCAGCAAGTCTGTCATTCAGAAGAAGGAGAGATAAGGATTTTCCCAAACAAGCAAAAACTGAAGGAATTCATCACCACTAAACCAGCCCTACAAGAGATCCTAAGGGGGATTCTTTGAGTAAAATGTAGCACAGTACCACAAAGTACCAGAGACATCACTACAAGCATGAAAACTACAGACATCACAATGACTCTAAACCCGTATCTTTCAATAATAACACTGAATGTAAATGGACTAAATGCTCCAAACAAAAGACATAGAGTATCAGAATGGATAAAAAAAAACAAGACCCATCTATTTGCTGCCTACAAGAGACTCATTTTAGACCTGAGGACACCTTCAGATTGAAAGTGAGGGGATGGAGAACTATCTGTCATGCTACTGGAAGTCAAAAGAAAGCTGGAGTAGCCATACTTATATCAGACAAACTAGACTTTAAATTAAAGGTTGTAACAAGAGATGAAGAAGGGCATTATATAATAATTACAGGGTCTATCCATCAGGAAGAGCTAAAATTATAAATGTCTATGCACTGAATACAGAAGCCCCCAAATATATAAAACAATTAATCACAGACATAAGCAGCCTTATTGTTAAGAATGTGGTAATTGCAGGGGACTTTAATACCCCACTTACAACAATGGACGGATCATCTAGACACAGGATAAATAAAGAAACAAGGGCCCTGAATGATACATTGGATCAGATGGACTTGACAGATATATTTAGAACTCTGCATCCCAAAGCAACAGAATCTACTTTCTTCTCGAGTGCATATGGAACTTTCTCCAAGATAGATCACATACTGGGTCACAAAACAGCCCTTCATAAGTATACAAGAATTGAGATCATACCATGCACACTTTCAGACCACAATGCTTTGAAACTTGAAATCAACCACAGGAAAAAGTCTGGAAAACCTCCAAAAGCATGGAGGTTAAAGAGCACCCTACTAAAGAATGAATGGGTCAACCAGGCAATTAGAGAAGAAATTTAAAAATATATGAAGCAAATGAAAATGAAAACACAACAATCCAAATGCTTTGGGATGCAGCAAAGGCAGTCTTGAGAGGAAAATACACTGCAATCCAGGCCTATCTCAAGAAACAAGAAAAGTCCAAAATACAAAATCTAACAGAATACCTAAATAAAATAGAAGCAGAACAGCAAAGACACCCCAAACCCAGCAGAAGAAGAGAAATAATAAAGATCAGAGCAGACATAAACAATATAGAATCTAAAAAAAACTGTAGAGCAGATCGATGAAACCAAGAGTTAGTTTTTTGAAAAAACAAACAAAATTGATAAACCTCTAGCCAGGCTTCTCAAAAAGAAAAGGGAAATGACCCAAATAGATAAAATCATGAATGAAAATGGAATTATTACAACCAATGCCTCAGAAATACAAGCAATTATCAGGGAATACTATGAAAAATTATATGCCCACAAACTGGACAACCTGGAAGAAATGGACAAATTCCTAAGCACCCACACACTTCCAAAACTCAAACAGGAAGAAATAGAAAACTTGAACAGACCCATAACCAGTGAAGAAATTGAATCAGTTATCAAAAATCTCCCAAGAAATAAGAGTCCAGGACCAGAAGGCTTCCCTGGGGAATTCTACCAGACATTTAAAGCAGTGATAATACCTATCCTTCTCAAGCTGTTTCAAAAAATAGAAAGGGAAGGAAAACTTTCAGACTCATTCTATCAAGCCAGCATTACTTTCATTCCTAAACCAGACAGAGACCCATGAAAAAAAAGAGAACTACAGGACAAAATCCCTGATGAATATGGATGCAAAAATTCTCAATAAGATACAAGCAAATTGAATCCAAAAGCAGATAAAAAGAGTTATTCACCATGATCAAGTGGGAGTCATTCCTGGGCTGCAGGACTGACTCAACATTCGCAAATCAATCAATGTGATATATCACATCAATAAAAGAAAAGAAAAGAACCACATGATCCTGTCAATCGATGCAGAAAAAGCATTTGACAAAATTCAGCATTCTTTCTTAATAAAAACCCTCAAGAAAGTCGGGATAGAAGTAACATACTTAAAATCATAAAAGCCATTTATGAAAAGCCCACAGCTAACATCATCCTCAATGGGGAAAAACTGAGAGCTTTCCCCTTGAGATCAGGAACATGACAGGGATGTCCACTCTCACCGCTGTTATTTAACATAGGGTTGGTAGAGCTAGCATCAGCAATCAGACAACAAAAGGAAATCAAAGGCATCAAAATTGGCAAAGATGAAGTTAAGCTTTCACTTTTTGCAGATGACATGATATTATTCATGAAAAACCCGACAGGCTCCACCAAAACTCTGCTAGAACTGATACATGAATTCAGCAAAATGGTAGGATACAAAATTAATGTACAGAAATCAGTTGCATTCTTATACACTAATATTGAAGCAACAGAAAGACAAATAAAGAAACTGGTCCCATTCACAATCGCACCAAGAATCATAAAATACCTAGGAATAAATCTAACCAAAGATGTAAAAGATCTGTATGCTGAAAACTATACAAAACTTATGAAGGAAATTGAAGAAGATACAAAGAAGTGGAAAAACATTCCGTGCTCATGGGTTGGAAGAATAAATATTGTTAAAATGTCAATACTACCCAAAGCTATCTACACATTCAATTCAATCCCAATCAAAATTGCACCAGCATTCTTCTCAAAGCTAGAACAAGCAATCCTAACATTTGTATGGAACAACAAAAGACCGCGAATAGCCAAAGTAATATTGTAGAAGAAGGCCAAAGTGGGAAGCATCACAATCCCAGATGTCAGCCTCTACTACAAAGCTGTAATCATCAAAACAACATGGTAGTGGCACAAAAACAGACACATAGACCAATGGAATAGAATAGAGACTCCAGAATTGGACCCACAAAAGTATGACCAACTAATTCTTGACAAAGCAGAAAAGAATATCCAATGGAAAAAAGACAGTCTCTTTAACAAATGGTGCTGGGAGAACTGAACAACAACATGCAGAAGAATGAAACTAGACCAGTTTCTTACACCATTCACAAAAATAAACTCGAAATGGATAAATATCTGAATGTGAGACAGGAAACCATTAAAACCCTGGAGGAGAAAGCAGGAAAAAACCTCTCTGATCTCAGCAGCAGCAATTTCTTACTTGACACATCTCAAAGGCAAGGGAATTAAAATAAAACTAAACTACTGGGACCTCATGAAGATAAAAAGCTTCTGCACTGCAAAGGAAACAATCAACAAAACTAAAAGTCAACCAACAGAATGGGAAAAGATATTTGCAAATGACATATCAGACAAAGGGCTAGTATCCAAAATCTATAAGTAACTCACCAAATTCCACACGTGAAAAACAAATAATCCAGTGAAGAAATGGGCAGAAAACATGAATAGACACTTCTCTAAAGAAGACACCCAGATGGCCAACAGGCACATGAAAAGATGCTCAACATCACTCCTCATCAGGGAAATACAAATCAAAACCACACTGAGATACCATCTCATGCCAGTCAGAGTGGCCAAAATGAACAAATCAGGAAACTATAGATGCTGGAGAGGATGTGGAGAAATGGGAACCCTCTTGCACTGTTGGTGGGAATGCACACTGGTGCAGCCACTCTGGAAAATAGTGTGGAGTTTCCTCAACAGATTAAAAATAGATCTACCCTAGACCCAGCAATAGCACTGCTAGGAATTTACCCAAGGGATACAGGAGTGCTGGTGCATAGGGAGACTTGTACCCCAATGTTTCTAGCAGCACTTTCAACAATAGCCAAATTATGGAAAGAGCCTAAATGTCCATCAACTGATGAATGGATAAAGAAATTGTGGTTTATATACACAATGGAATACTACTTGGCAATGAGAAAGAATGAAATATGGCCTTTTGTAGCAATGTGGATGGAACTGGAGAGTGTTATGCTAAGTGAAATAAGTCATACAGAGAAAGACAGACACCATATGTTTTCACTCTTATGTGGATCCTGAGAAACTTGACAGAAGACCATGGGGAAGGCGAAGGAAAAAAAAAATTAGAGAGGGAGAGAGCCAAACCATAAGAGACTCTTAAAACCTGAGAATAAACTGAGGGTTGATGGCGGGTGTGAGGCAGGGGAGGGTGGGTGATGGGCATTGAGGAGGGCACCTGTTGGGATGAGCACTGGGTATTGTATGGAAACCAATTTGACAATAAATTTCCTATTAAAAAAGAAAAAGAAAAACAAACAACCCCCCCAAAAAACTATATACTTTAAATGCTAAATTTTATGTTGTGTGAATTGTATCTTGATCCAAAAAGCAAATCAAGAAAATAATGGTTATCACTGATTAGTATAGAAAATTATTTTATCTTGTGGAGGAAGGTATATTAAAAATGACCCAGAGTGCCAAATACATGAAATAGGACACTAGTAATATAAACTCTTTTTCTCCTGGCAGCAGAAGCTGTGAAGTGTTCTCAGACTTTCATGATGACAGATTCACCATGAAAAGAGCTTGATAAATGTTGGTTGGTTGAATAAATAAATGAATGACTGGATGCATTCCTCACTTGTGCCCAGTTTGCTTGTGCAGAGTCCTCCTCTTTACCTCTACTTTGAGGAGAGGATCCATAGTCTAGAGATATCTTAGTAAACGACTACTTCTGCTTGCTTAGGATTATTTTGGGGAATGTGTTTGTTGAGAGGAAGGGAATTTAGAGACAGTATTTTGAAATTAACTTAACATGCTCATTGCTACTGCTTCCAGAGGAAGATAAGAGGTTTTCCAAAGAATAATCTACTACTGTTTCGTGTAGGCAATGGGAACAATATATAGGGATGAAATTCGATAAGATTACACACAGCTATTTTATTTTTAAAAATTTTTATTATCAACATTACAAATATCTCACATAAGCTGTATAATAGTGAGAGGCTGAAAACTCCATGATTTAGTCAAATAACTTCCTCTTTACTCATGAATTTCCCCCTCATGTATCAACTTTAATGACACTTTAATCAATGATTAGCTTACTGCAATTCTACTTGAAAACTGTGGTGAATAACAAAATATAATAGACTTGTGTTTTTCAAATGAACTGCCAATGTTATTCTATTCAATAGTCATTCATGTAGCCCACAAATAAGAAAATCAAAGTATAAACAGTGCACTTATCCCCTGGAAAGAAGCTAACTGTCTTAACACATACAAAGAAAACCACCAGAGATGAAAATCAAAAACAGAATTTAGGGAAGGCCACAATCTCAATGATTAATCTCCTGAAGAACTGGAAGAAATACAAAAATAAAAATACATATTATCCTCTAAAGATATTCGAACTATCACCTTTTTATACAAAGATAAGAATACATACACCCTGGGGTGCTTGGATGGCTCAGTTGATTGAGCATCTACTGTTGATTTCCGCTCAGGTCACGATCTCAGGGTCCTGAGATTGAGCCTCACATGGGGCTCTGCACTGATAGCTCAGAGCCTGCTTGGGATTCTCTCTCTCCCTATCTCTCTGCCCCACACCTCATCATGCTTGCATGCTCACACGCTCATGTTCTCTCTCTCAAAATAAATAAAGAAATGTTTAAAAAAAGAATACTTACACCCTGATAATTTCCTAAAAGTAAAATAAAAGTGGAGTAAGTAGAAAGATATACTCCACTTGTTGTAATTTGATAAGGGGCACAGTTTACCTAACTCACTTTTAGTGGCAACATACAGTTTTCCTTAATCTGTGTGCATTTATAAAAGAAGACTTCTACTGATAACTCAGTGAGTGACTTCTAGTCCTACTTTAACTTTTAGATTTTTTTTTTCAAACCAGGAAATTAAGTGTGAGGGCTTAAAAGTTCAAATAAAAGTCTTTTTATACCATAGTATAAAATCATGCATTTCAACATTTAAAAATGTTTCCATTTCTTTTGCCATTGTATAGTTTTCTTTTTCATCTTCCACTGCCACTTACAAGCAGTTCTACTAACTAAGTAAACAATTGCTATTTTAGTGACATGAAGGATGAGAAAAGAGGGAAGAAAGGTACCAAAATAGTTAAATGTGTCTGAAAAGAGAAAAAAAATAATAATTTGTGTATAAATGAAATCAGAAAAGAATCACTAGAATAAATATAGTTATGATTATACCTAACTTAAACAATACTTTTTTTTTTCTCCCCAGGAATTTGATGTTTCATATTTGAAAAGCAAAAGTCACAGTGTGACTTAGAATTGCAGGTAGGTAATTTGCAAGACAGTAATAAGTTGCTTCTTTCTAATGCTGGATTTCCTCACCATCCCAAAAGGGCTGCCAGCAGCTTCTGAGAGTTGCAGCCCATTATACACATGTAACAGGAAAGGAGAATCTTTTCAGCTAGGAGCCCCAGAAAACATCTCACATCTCATTGATCTAAATGAAGTCATACGCAACTACTGAGCACTTAAAATATTGTTATTGCCACTGAATTAACTGAATTTTACATTTTATTTCCTTTTAATTAATTTAAACTTAAAGAACCGATGTGATTTGTGGCAAATCTCCTGAGCAGCACAGACCTAAATTATTCAGAGAAACCAACTCAACACAGACAGAGCATTCTAACTACACTTGTTAAAATGTTAGCAGGTAGTTCATAATTTGGCTATGTCATATTACAGTTCAAACTGCAAAATTAAAGACTTTTTTGCCTCAGTTATTCACCCAGCATATATGTCCCAAATGTGGCTTTTCACTTTAGAGATTGACAGCAGGATACAGTGGTTTATAGACTCTTGAGGCAAGTAGCGCTCATTACTTAATCTTGTTTAGTTTAAGGATATGAAGAGAAGGTTCTATCTTTCTGTCTAAGGAATGACGAGAGGCACAGATAGATTCATCATGTGAAAAGCTCCACATTGCAGAGAAAGGATAGAAATATGAATAAAATAATGAATACCGCTGGCACCATTAACTTTGGTTGACTAAAAGGGTTACGTTTTAAGTAAAAAATAAAACAAAATGCTATTTCTATCCTATAATGCTATTTAGCCACATAGTTTCTAAGCAAGTATTGAAGCACCTCTCTGTTGACTTTTCATGCCAGTAGAGAGTCCAAAATGTCAAAGCAACAAACATCCTGCTTGGTAAATTTTCCACACAGGGCATGTTCCTGAATAATTTTCTGTGTAATGCAGCAGAGAAAACAATTGGCTTTATTCCCAAAGTTCACTCAGGCTCATCCCTCATTGCTGGTGAGGGCACACATAACGGCAGAATGTGACTTCAAACAAATAGCAATATATTCAGATGATAGAAAGAATTGTGTTACAGAACCTAATGTCCATGAACCAATAACCATTTGGAAACATTTTCATGTCAGAGCCACAAAAAACCTTATTACTTTGAGGAAAAATAGGAGATCTAGTTTACAAGAAGACTTAAATTTTCCCTTATTTTATTTTCTGAAACACAAAGAAAATAATTAAATTTTAAACTATCATTAGCATATTGGGAAAGTCCTGATGAAAACAAAAGGAAACAAAAAAAAAATACAGTATTTAAGTATATAGCCATATTAAAAATGGGATATGTTTGAGTTCTCTTTTCCCACCACATATTAATTTATTTCTCTTTGTAAGGATAAAAACAACCCACAATGATGGCATTCAACCTGATACAGAAACACTAATCTAATTGCCAAATATTGTTTTGAAGTCATTGTCCTAGAGAAATTTCACTATTCTGAACCCAATTTGAAAAAATGCCAAACACTTTCAATTCATCTTGGCTTTCATAATGACATAGACTTTCTCAGTGGAATGAACACATAAAGTATCTTCTGAATAAAATGGGGATAAATAACAAACAGGCTGTGGTAAGGACTGAAAGAGATGATTAATGCCCAACACTTAAGAAAACTTAGCTTTGGGGGGAGAGGCCAAGATGGCAGAACAGTATGGGAGTTTTTTTGTGTCTCTCATCTCTGAAATGCAGCCAGATCAACACTAAACCATCTTGCACAACTAGAAAACTGATTTGAGGATTAACACAATAGTCTGCACAACCTGAACCACAGAACATGGCAGGTACATGGTGCAGAAAGGTAAACTGGGAGAGAGAGAAGCCCCAGAAGACAGGGAGCTGTTTTTGCTTGTGGAGAGAGGATGGAGATGAGGGGCAGAGACTGCAGGAAAGCACTCCTCACCCCTCCCCACTGAAAGCAGCTAGAGAGAAAAGGAAGAGTACACAGGACTGAACAAAAAAGGGAGAAAGGAGAAAGGAGAGGGTTTAAATTCACTTAAGACTCTATAAACATGGGGAACACAGAGTCTGAAACTCTGCAGCTCAATACTTGGTGGTGCTCTGGTGGGAAGGGCGAATCCCTAGGAGCAGAGAAAGAAGTCCGAGGGGTCCTCAGGCCACATGGCAAGAAGAAGGTCCTCTGCTGGGAGGACATTTGGAAGAAGCTGTGGGGCCTCCCCACAGGCAAAGGTCCGAGCAGACCCTGGAGAACAACTACATTCACTGGTGTTGGAACAAGGACATTAAGGGGGAAGCCTAGTGTCAGATGTGTGTTGTGATTTACCATAATCCCTGAAATGCTCCTGCTACACAATCACATGAACTTTTTCTGGGGAGGGTAGCACCCAGCTGTAGTCTCTGAGCATCAGCAGCAGCATGGTATCGTGAACATTCCTGGGGGTGGGTGGGCACCTAGTCTTTGCTCAGTAAGACCCTCTCCCAGATGGCCCAAACGGGTCAAAGTCACAGTACCTCAGAAGTGAGGAGTTGGGAAACAGCCCCATCTGAGATAAAACTCAGGATGGAAGTGCGACCTGGTAGCCTGATGGCTTGGTCACTGACAGTGTAAAAGCAGGGAGTGGACAGAACCCAGAGACAAAGGAGGGGTGATTGATTGCCAGTCATGGAGAGCACAGAATTCTGATACTAGAGACTGGGTAGCTGGTGACACCATTTTCACCCCTCCTGTGCATGTGCATACTAGCCTACACGGACCACAACAATCCACCCCAGTAAGCTAAGCAGCACCATGTAGTAGAGAATGGAGCCGTTACCATAAACCCTGCCCAACCAGGGCAACTGTGATCTTGAGGAACACCACAAATCTCTCTGCCTGCTTAGTTTACAGACTATAAACTGCTTCCTAGTGTGACTTCTAGGGGAAACCATTGCAATTTAAATCATATTTCAAGCTGTTCAAGGATACATCTATTCAATTTTTTTCTTTTCTTATTCTTGAATGAAGAAAGAGAAAAATTGCTTTATTTTCTATTTTTATTAAAAAGAGTTTTCTTTAATTTTGCCACTATGTTTTTTATTTTTGGAAAAATTTTAAACTTTATTCTACTTTCATCATTTCATTTTATCTATTTTATTGTATTCATTTTTTTTTAATTTTCAAAAGTTTTCCTTTTTTCTCATTATTTTTTCTTTTTTCATTTTTTTTCTTTTGTTTCTATTCTTATCTTTCCCTTTTTCTCTAATATAGCAAGCTTCTTTTAACAACCAGACCAAAACACACCTAGGGTCTAGCATCCTATATTTGATTACTTTGTGTTGTTTTTAATTTTGTAATTTTAATTTCTTTTTACTTTATTAATTCCTTTTCTTCCTCAAAAATGATGAAACAAAGGAATTCACCCCAAAAGAAGAACAGGAAGAAATGACAGCCAAGGACTTAATCAACACAGATACAAGCATGATGCCTGAACCAAAAATTAGAATCACAATAATAAGAGTCTAGCTGGGGTTGAAAATAGATTAGAATCCCTTCCTGTGGAGATAAAAGAAACAAAAGCTAACCAGGAAGAAATAAAAAATGATATAACTGAGCTACAATCTCAAATGGAGGCCACAGCAGCAAGGATGGATGAGGCAGAACAGAGAATCAGCGATATAGAGGACAAACTTAGGGAGAACAATGAAGCAAGAAAAAAGAGGGAGACTAAGGCAAAAGAGCACAATTTAAGTTTAGAGAAATCAGTGACTCATGAAAAAAAGAAATAACATCAGAATCATAGGGGTTCCAGAAGATGAAGGTAGGGACAAAGGGGTAGAATGGTTATGTGAGCAAATCATAGTGGGAAACTTTCCTAACCAGGGAAAAGACACAGATATCAAAATCCAGGAAGCATAGAGGACTCCCATTAGATTCAACAAAAAATGATCATCAACAAGGCATATCATATTCAAATTCACAAAATACTCAGGCAAGGAAAGAATCAAGAAAATAGCAGGGGAAAAAATCCTTAACCTACAAGGGAAGACAGATCAGGTTTACAGCAGACCTATCCACCGAAACTTGGCAGGCCAGAAAGGAGTGGCAGGATATATCCAATGTGCTTAACTGGAAAAAAAATATGCAGCCAAGAATTCTTTATCCAGCAAGGTTGTCATTCAAAATAGAAGGAGAGATTAAAAGTTTCCCGAACAAAAATTAAATTTGAGTTCATGACCACTAAACCAGCTCTGCAAGAAATTTTAAGAGGGATTCACTGAGGGGAGAAAAGATGGAGAAAAAAAAAAAAAGACCAAAAGGAACAGAGACTAGAAAGGACCAGAGAACACCACCAGAAACTCCAACTCTACAGGCAACATAATGGCAATAAATTCATATCTTTCAGTACTCACTCTAAAAGTCAATGGACTAAATGCTCCAATCAAAAGACATAGGGTAACAGAATAGTTAAGAAAACAAGACCCATTTATATGCTGTTTACAAGAGACCCACTTTAGACCTAAAGACACCTTCAGATTGAAAGTAAGGGGATGGAGAACCATCTATCATGGTAATGGTCAACAAAAGAAAGCCAGAGTAGCCATACTTATATCAGACAACCTAGACTTTAAAATAAAGACTGTATCAAGAGATGAAGACAGGCATTTTATCATAATTAAGGGGTCTATCCACCAAGAAGACCTAACAATTATAAATATTTATGAGCCAAAAGTGGGAACACCCAAATATACAAATCAATTAATCAAAAACATAAAGAAACTCATTGATAATAATACCATAATAGTAGGGGACCTCAACACCCCACTCACAACAATGGACAGATCATCTAAACAAAAAATCAACAAGGAGGGGCGCCTGAGTGGCTCAGTCATTTAAGCGCCCGACTTTGGCTCGGGTCATGATCTCGCGGTCAGTGAGTTCGAGCCCTATGTCGGGCTCTATGCTGATGTCTCGGAGCCTAGAACCTGTTTCAGATTCTGTGTCTCCCTCTCTCTCTGACCCTCCCCCATTCATGCTCTGTTTCTCTGTTCAAAAATAAATGAAAATGTTAAAATTTTTTTTTAAAATCAACAAGGAAACAATGGCTTTGAATGACACACTGGACCAGATGGACTTAACAGATATATTCAGAACATTTCATCCTAAAGCAATGGAATACACATTCTTCTCCAGTGTACATGGAACATTCTCCAGAATAGACCACATACTGGGACACAAATCAGCACTCAACAAGTACAAAAAGATGGAGATCATACCATGCATATTTTTAGACCACAACACTATGAAACTCGAAATCAACCATAAGGAAAAATGTGGAAAGGTAACAAATACTTGGAGACTAAAGACCATCCTACTAAAGAATGAATGGGCTAACCAAGAAGGTAAAGAGGAAATTAAAAGTACATGGAAGCCAATGAAAATGATAACACCAGAGTCCAAAACCTCTAGGACGCAGGAAAGGTGGTCATAAGAAGGAAGAATATAGCAATCCAGGCCTTCCTAAAGAAGGAGGAAAGGTCGCAGATACACAACCTAACCTTACACCTTAAAAAGCTGGAAAAAAAACAGCAAATAAAACCCAAAACCAGCAGAAGACAGGAAATAATAAAGATTAGAGCAGAAATCAATGATATCAAAACCAAAAAACAAACAAACAAACAAACAAACAATAACAGATCAATGAAACCAGAAGTTGGTTCTTTGAAAGAATTCACAAAATTGATAAACCACTAGCCAGTGTGATCAAAAAGAAAAAGGAAGGGACACAAATAAATAAAATCAAAAATGAAACATGAGAGATCACAACCTACACAGAAGAAATAAAAACAATAATGAGAAAATATTATGTGCAATTATACACCAATAGAATGGGCAATCTGGAAGAAATGGACAAATTCCGGGAAACATGTAAACTACCAAAACTGAAACATGAATAAATATAAAATTTAAACAGACCCATAACCAGTAAAGAAATCAAATTAATAATAAAAAATCTCCTGAAAAACAAGACTCCAAGGCCAGATTGCTTTTCAAGGGAATTCTACCAAACATTTAAAGAAGAGTTAACACCTATTCCCTGAAAGCTGTTCCAAAAATAGAAATGGAAAGAAAACTTCCAAACTCTTTCTATGAAGCCAGCATTACCTTCATTCCAAAGCCAGACAAAGACTCCACTAAAAAGGAAAACTACAGACCAATTTCCCTGATGAACATGGATGCAAAAATCCTCAAGATACTAGCCAAGCGTACCCAACAATACATTAAAAGAATTATTCATTTGAACAAGTGGGATTTATACCTGGGATGCAGGGCTGGTTCAATATCTGCAAAACGATCAATGTGATACATTACATCAATTACAAAGAGGGCAAGAACAACATGATCCTCTCAATGGATGCAGAGAAAGCATTTAACAAAATTCAGCATCCTTTCTTGATAAAAACCCTCAAGAAAGTAAGATGGAAGGATCATACCTTGAGATCATAAAAGCCATATATGAAAGACCCACCACTAATATCCTCAATGGGGAAAACTAAGACCTTTCCCCTTAAGGTCAGGAACACAACGGGGATGTCCACTCTTGCCACTATTATTCAACATAGTATTCTAAGTCTTAGCCTTAACAATCAGACAACACAAAGGAATAAAAGACATCCAAACTGGCCAGGAGGAAGTCAAACTTTCACTCTCCACAGATGACATGATACTCTATATGGAAAACCCAAAAGATTCCAACAAAAAATGCTAGAACTGATCCATGGATACAGCAAAGTAGCAGGATATAAAATCAATGTACAGAAATCAGTTGCATTTTTATATACCAATAAGGAAATATCAAAAAGAGATATCAAGGAATTGATCCCATTTAATTTCATCAAAACCCATAAAATACCTAGGAATAAATCTAATCAAAGAGGTGAAAAATCTATACATTGAAAACTATAGGAACCTTATGAAAGAAATTGAAGAAGACACACACAAAAAATGGAAAGAGTCCATGCTTCTGGATAGGAAGAACAAATGCTGTTAAAATGTCAATACTGCCCAAAGCAATCTACATATTCAATACAATCCCTATAGACATAATACCAGCATTCTTCACAGAGCTGGAACAAACAATCCCAAAACTCGTATACAAACAGAAAAGACCCTGAATAGCCAAAGCAATCTTGAAAGAGAAAACGAAAGTAGGAGGCATCACAATCCCGGACTTCAAGCTGTATTACAAAGCTGTAATCATCAAGACAGTATGGTACTGGCACAAAAACAGACACTCAGATCAATGGAACAGAACAGAGAACCCAGAAATGGACCCACAAACGTATGGCCAACTAATCTTTGACAAAGCAGGAAAGAATATCCAATGGAATAAAGACAGTTTCTTCAGTAAATAGTGTTGGGAAAATTGGACAGCGACATGCAGAAAAATGAACCTGGACCACTTTCTTACACCAAACACAAAACAAACTCAAAATGGATGAAAGACCTAAACATAATACAAGAAGCTATCAAAATCCTAGAAGAGAAAGGCAAAAACCTCTTTGACCTCGGCTGCAGCAACTTCTTACTCAACATGTCTCCGGAGGCAAGGGGAAAAAAAAGCAAAAATGCACTATTGGGACCTCATCAAAATAAAAAGCTTCTGCACAGCAAGGGAAATAATCAGCAAAACTAAAAGGCAACTGACAGAATGGGAGAAGATATTTGCAAATACCATATCAGATACAGGGTTAGTATCCAAAATCTATAAAGACTTATCAAACTCAACACCCAAAAAACAAATAATCCAGTGAAGAAGTGGACAAAATACATGAATAGACACTTCTCCAAAGAAGACATCCAGAGGGCTAACTCACTCATGAAAAAATGCTCAACATCACTCATCATCAGGGAAATACAAATCAAAACCATAATGAGATACCACCTCATACCTGTCAGAATGGCTAATATTAACAACTCAGGCAACAACAGATGTTGGCGAGGATGTAGAGAAAGGATCTCTTTTGCATTGCTGGTGGGAATGCAAGCTGGTGCAGCCGCTCTGGAAAACAGTACGGAGGTTCCTCAAAAAACTAAAAATAGAACTACCCTACAACCCAGCAATTGAACTACTAGGTATTTATCCAAGGGATACAGGTATGATGTTTCGAAGGGACACATGCACCCAATGTTATAGTAGCACTATCAATAATTGCCAAAGTATGGAGAGAGCCCAAATGTCTATGTCTATCGATGGATGAATGGATAAAGATGTGGTATATATATATATATATATATATATATATATATATACACACACACACACACACACACACACACACACACAATGGAGTATTACTTGGCAATCAAAAAGAGTGAAATCTTGCCATTTACAACTATGTGGATAGAACTAGAGGGTATTATGCTAAGCGAAATTAGTCAGAGAAAGACAAATATTATATGACTTCACTCATATGAGGGATTTAAGATACAAAACAGATGAACATAAGGGAAGTGAAAAAAAATCATATAAAAACAAGGAGGGGGACAAAACATAAAAGACTATTAAATATAGACAATAAGCAGAGCATTGCTGGCAGGGTTGTGGGAGGGGGGATGGGCTAAATGGGTAAGGGGCATTAAGGAATCTACCCTGAAATCATTGTAGCACTACACGCTAACTAAATTGGATGTAAATAAATAAATAAATAAATAAGTAACAGTCGGTGGCTGAGGGATTAAAAAAGGAAAGAAAGAAAGAAAACTTAGCTTGGACATATAGTAGACTACATGAGGCTATACCTGTTCAACAATGGCATTGTCTTAAAATGTGTGTGTGTGTGTGCGCATGTATCACAATCTACTCCCAATTCCATGCATTATGTCCTTTCCACAAGATAGGAATGGATATAACTGGTTTTAGTTTTAAACAGTATCGACTATTTTTCTTTGTGGAAGGCCCATATCAAATGGAATTGGCAAACAGAAGAAGAAGGAAATACGCAGGAAAGTCAAGAGAAGCCAATGAGGGTGGGAGGGGAAAAAAGAAGAAGAAGGAGAAGCAGAAGGAGAAGGAGAAGGAGAAGGAGAAGAAGGAGAAGAGGGGGAGAAGAAGAAGAAGGAGAAGAAGAAGAAATAATACCAGCAGATCTGGCTTTCAGTTATTGCTCTGGCTCAGGTATGGTGCTAATTGTTGGTGCCACTTGACAGCAAATATGGTAGAGGAAACCACCTAAGAGGGGGTGGTCAGCTGTTAAATATTACAAGTGTTAAAGAAGACATGGTCTGAAAAAAACTCAGTGAATTAGCCTCTGAATTAGGAAGAAACTATATTTTTTAAACAGTTAAGAAATGAATGGGGAGCGGTGAGTGGTCAGCAAACACAAATATTTTCTAGATAATCAGCAAAGGAAGAAAGGAAAACAAAGAATGATAGAATGGTAACATAAAGGGGTAAAAGTCAAGAAAGAGATTAAATATACTTTTAATCCATATATGAATAGATAAAATACATATAGAGAAAAGCTGATGTTTCAGCCCATTTAAAGAAATAATTGAATAAGGGAATATTTGAAAAGCAAACCTTAATAATCTAGTGTACATAGCACTAGATAATTTGAAATGACTGTATGCAGAGTGTTGATTTTAAATTAAATAACACATAAAAATGTTGTGTAGAGGAACGGATTCTATGTATTTGTTCATTGGTCAGTTGCTTTTCCTCGCTGCAGTAGGATATAACCTTAAAAATAAATTTTACCAAAAAGTGACATCAAAACTCCCACAAAAGGAAATACGAGTGTGTATGTGTGTGTGTGTGTGTGTGTGTGTGTGTGCACACTCACAACTTTTACAAACTTAATCTAAGACACAGTTAGAATATGTTGATGACAAAGATACCATGTACCATCCTTTGAACCTGTTTGGTGACAAGTGTAATAAAGCTCGTAATCTTTACGTTTCTTGCTGAGCTCTGAAGCAAGCATTCTTAGTTCATTTAGGATGTGTCTGTCATCAAAACAAATCTAAAATGCAAGCAGCAGCAACTTTATTAGCATTTGCTGATCCTCAAAGTGATAGATATGTTTGTTTACTTATATGTGCAAGTGAAACTGTTGGCAAAAGACAACTGCTCAGACTGGTAAGTAGATAACATTCACCCTAAATATAAAATCAGAGTGTAATCCTAGTCATTGTCAGAATATATTACAGCAGTGGTCACCTGCTGTGGCATCAAGGGCCACACTGTCAACTTGTGAGAAACTGCAAGGTCATTGACAATTTCCATTAGTTTACATATTAACATATGCTTTGCATCGAAGTGCTTCAAAACTTTAATTTCCTAAATATTAACTGCCATTTTCTTACAGTTGTAAAACATACAGAGTATGTCATTCTTTCTTGGGCTCTTATTTCTTCTCTGAAGAACTGCTACATACGCTTGTTCAAATGGGGTAGAAGGGGTTTTAAGATGTTTCCCTGTGGGACTTGTTTGGCTGGAAGCTTTCATCTTTAAACTGTTTTCCTTTTATTTTCTCTACTATGGGCTTTCTGGCCATATACTTACATTGCAGTAATGATAAAAATCTCTGCAATCTTGTCCCTTGGTGCGCTGTGTCATCCTCACCACTGTGTCTATTGACGGTCCTACGTCTGAAGATCACAGCACTGTTTGCACTTCTGTAGAACAGCAGAGCCAGTTGGATGTATATGTACACACTACATAAATTGTCTTGCTGGTAAGGGAAGATGGGTTTTGTAAATAGGAAGAAAAAGATAAGCACACCTCAGAAGGGGCTGCCAAACTCTTAACCTCAGGAAATGACATGGGATAAAGGAGAAATGGGTGGGGATTAGTAAAAGGAGCCAGGGAAAACTTAAAAACAGGCTGGCAAGAGATCCTTCCTCTTGATGTATCAATCCCTCTGGGCCAGTAATGGTTTCCAAATGGTACAAAGGAGTGACATACTCCCAGGTCTTGTGATTTTCATAGACAACAGAAGAGACTAATTGCTCTCGTTTCTGAGGATTTTAAACATTGGCGATCCTTCACATAGGGTGGAGTTGGATACAAACCCACGTGCTTCACACCAAACCTGTTTTACATCTTTTTCATGCCCAGAATAAAAATGTGGATGTTTTCTCATGTCAGTGCATATTCTTCTAAAACAAAACAAAACAAAACAAAACAAAACAAAACAAAACAAAAACACTTTCAGTAAATAATTAAGTTCTCCTGTCTGACAGATAGAAGCAATGCCAAATTCTGTCCAGAAATGGCTGGATCTGCAACAAGGTATTAAAGTAGGTGTAAACAAGAGGTAATGAATTTAAAAAAATAAAATTTAATTAACAGTGTTGAAGGAAAGATCAACATAGTCCCTTCAGGAAGTATAAATGTGTCCCAAAAGCCAAAGACTCACTCCACACCTTAAACCTTTCACACAACAAATCAAAATGTCTAAGGGTTATGAGACTCCTCCATAAGAGAAAAATTTGAGATTTACCTCAAATCAAATTTCCTTTGGGGCTGAAGATACATGTTTCAGGAAGAATTCTTATTAGTTTAGGAAATATTCAGTGCTTCCTACAAAGTCCAGCCAGTGATAGTTCCAGCCATAAGCTCATTGCCTTAAGAAGTGAGGTTTAAATTAGCAGTCGTTTGGTGATTCTAGAAAGGCAGCTAAGCCTTACACTAGTATATATTCAATTTTGGTGCAATAGGAAAGGTACAATCTCATCAGTTCCTGAGAGATCTAGTTTTGGTAGGAATATCTCTCAGTGAAATCACCACAAAAATTGAAAATTATTCTCTTTCAAGTAGTCTCAGAGTCCTTTGAAAAAAAGCCATTGACTGATCCTTCACCAAGATTTCATTCCACAGGTCTGGATTTGGGGGCTAAATAGGGTCAAAGAGCTAGAAAGTGACAACTTCAGATCCCTAAGCCTAAAAGACTAATGTCCAGTTAAGGTGGAATGAGGAATCCTAGCTGTACGGAGCCAATCACTGAGGAAAATAGTGTCAAAAAATTAGAGTATTCAAGCTACTGCTTAAACACTGAATAAGAATTCATATAACATTTCTAAACTAAAAGCAATCTATCCCTATACTTGTTGAAGCATTCTTTAAAAAAAAATCTTATTGTGGCAAGAACATTCAACACAAGATCTATTTTCTTAAAAGTGTTTTGAGTGCTCAGTACACTACTTATATGTTGGATCCATAAATTTTCAGTTTTAATACATGATATGAAAATAATACACAAGGTCCCAAATACCAATCTCTAATGACTCTGTATCTTGGGACACAGCACTAAAGCAGACAAAGGGTAATGAGGATCATGCTAGTATCCTTCAGTCAGTCTCAGGCAACATACCTTGGCTGTATGAAATGTAATATCTTCATTATGACTTTATTTCTTCACATAATTAATTATAAAGTTTCTGACAATGTCTAAATACCCTGGAGGATGAACAATCATCTAATTAATGATGGTGAGGGGTGATGGTCAGGTGTTGGGAGGCATGGTGAGCAGCACACAGAACACATGCTTAAGACTCAACCAATTCTCTACTGCAAAATGAAATGGGAGAGAGAAGTAGTTATCTGACAGCCAAGTCAAGAACTTCACATTTGAAATCTTGACATTTCCTGAGCTCTAAGATTGATTTCATTTTAATCTACCCTAGAATGTGTGTAGAAAAGAAGGAAATCTTGTAAAGAACTATGTTCAGTTTTACCTTTCAAAGGAAATAAAAACATCAACTCATTTCTTTTAGCAATCCTGAAACAAAACCTCAACTATGTTTTCATAATAGGAAAATAGGCAATATAGCACTTTGTAAAGCAGCTAAAAAATGGCCCTAGAGCAAGGCTAAACCCACTAGGGTTTCATAAAATCTACTCTTCAGCTGTTGATTTTCTTTTTTATGTTTTCTTTGTGTCTTTTCTCTTCACTATGATACACTCACGGACACAAACTCCATCTCAAACACGTTCCCAACTATGACAGTATTGAACGTGGTTTATATTTTTTTGAAATTTCATCAAAGCAGAGGTAGAGCATTTGTCAGAACAGTTTTAATATGATCATTTTAGGATTATAGCAAAAAATCCCTCAATTCAACAAATTAAGAGAAAAAATGCTTTGCCATATTTGGCATGGTGTTGTGGACACTGGTATAAAAACATTAACAACCTTATTTTAACCTCTTTATAGCTTTCTTTGTAAAAGATATAATCAAAACATTCACACATCGACTAAATATGAGAGGGAGAAACTTCATAACACTTTTTCACATAGACTTTTATCATCAAGGAAAGATTTGTGTATCAAAGAAGTGAGTCAAAAATCACAATTCCAATGATGAATTACAATTCTTTCACTTTTCAATTCTTATTTTTAATTCTATTCTGGAGCTTTCATTCCATTCAAAGTTCCTCCTTTGTCTTTGATATTTCAGTCTAGGAAACAGACATCTTTACACACTGAACTTTGAAGATCAAGAAAACCTGCTGATATTTCTTTCTCTCTAAGAAATCAGAAAACACATTGCTGGGGCACCTGGATGATTCAGTAAGTTAAGTATTCAATTCTTGATTTCGGCTCAGGTCATGATCTCACAGTTTGTGAGTTTGAGCCCCTGTGTCGGGCTCTGTGCTGACAGTGAAGAGCCTGCTTGGAATTCTCCTTCTCCCCCTCCCCCTCTCTCTTTCTGCCCCTCCCTCACTTGCTCTCTGTCTCTCTGTCTCTCTCTCAAAAATAAATTAAATTAAATTAAATTAAAAAAAGAAAGAAAAGAAAACACATTGCTGGGAGCCATTCTGTATTTTCTTTTTTTTAAATAAGTTATTTTTTTACTTCTACAAATAATATCCATCTTGATGATTCATTCTTTCTGAGTGTCTTCTTTATGAGACCTAACCCCCTGCGTCAAAAAACAAAAAGTGGCCCTGATTAAAATTAGGAAAGTAACATTATAATTTCTTCTGATGCAAAATCCTGTCATTTAAATGATCAGAATTCTCCTTAAACCTTGAGTACTTTGGGGTAACATAGTCAGGAGCAGCTAGTGATAGGGAGGGTCTTTTAGAAAGAAGGTCATCATACAGCTCAGAAAAAGAAGGTTCGAGGAGATTATGATTGCAGTCAATGTATCAATTTGAATCCTTTGGCTACAATGAAGAGAATCAAGCACTGATTAATTTGAGCAGAAGAGAAATTTATTTGAAAAATCTAGTAGAGCTCATCAAAAGAGAAAGATGAGGGGCCTGGGTGGCTCAGTTGGTTGAGCATCTGATTCTTGATTTAGGCTCAGGAAATGATATTGTGGTTCATGAGTTTGAGCCCCATATCTGGCTCCATGCTGATAGTGTGGAGCCTGCTTAGGATTCTCTCTCTCTCTCTCTCTCTCTCTCTCTCTCTCTCTTTCTCTCTCTCTTTGCCCCTCTCCTGTTTGTTCTCTCTCTTTATCTGAATGAATAAAACTTTAAAAAATAATAAAAAAAATAGAAAGCTGAAAAATCAGTTTTGGCAAAGACAGGAAGTAGGGAATCTTCAGAAGAATGGGTAGCAAGAGTGTTTCAGGGTAATACTGCTGGGACAAATCAGCTTTAAACATGCCCAACCTCTTCATTACTCTTGTCAAGATTCAGATCCCAGAAAGAAACATCCGAATTGGTCTAGTTAGGGTCAGGTGTTTTCCTTTTGGCTGAGGGAAACCAGGGCATCTTAATTGACAGTACCATCAGGCAGAATCCACAGAAGAAGAAATAGGCAGAAAATCAATATAAACGTAAAAGGAACATGCAGAAAAAGGGAAGGTAATGCTAAGAGTGTGCCTGATTGTATTAGTTTTCTATTGCTGTGTGACCAATTACTACGAATATAGCAGCTTTAAAAAACACATCTATTATGTTCCAGTTACCATGGATCAGGAAACTGGATCCTTTTCTCAGAGCCTCACAAGCCTACAATCAAGGTGTCAACCAGGATGTGTTCCTTTCTGGAGCCTGCAGTCCTCTTCCAAGTTCACGAATGCACTGGCAGTATCCAATTCACTGCAGTTGTGGAACTGACTGATATCCTCATTTTCTGATTTGCTGTCAGTCAAGGACTACTCTTATCTCCTGAGGCTGCCCCTTCTTTGCCATGTGACCCTGTCACAACATGACTGCTTCAAGACCAGGAGAGGAATCTCTCCTCCAGTCAGCTAGAGTCTTAAATAGCATAACCTAATCAAGTGAGTGGCATCCCATCACCTTTGCCATACTCCATTGGCTAGCAGCAAGTCACAGGTCTGCCTGCACTCAAGGGGAGGTGACCATACAAGGGCCAGACTCATTGTGGGTCCCCTCAGGGTGTGTCACCAAACTGGGGGAGAAAAAAATCTCCAAATGGGATCATTTGGGAGATATACCCTTCACACACACACACACACACACACACATTGATACAGACATACACCTCAAGAATACACAACCCAGTACTTATCCACAAATTTTCAGTTCAACTCCCAGTGAACCTTTGTATGGAAGACACAAGCAAACCCTACAAAGCAATGATAAGTGCCACTTTGTAGTGGAGGCTTTCTGAGTCTGAGGCAGATCAGAGTCACAGTTCATAGCTATCATACCCCATTGTTAAACTGCTGTGGTGTGCCTGGCAGAAAACAAAAGCAACTTGTTTTGCAAATAGCCGTTTCTAAATGCTGACATTATGTCATTTGTTTTGACACCTCAAAAAACACTGACATTTTCATCATATTTAAAGTGTACTGAAAAGTTACACATACCCCTTTATTCCACATGTTTTTGAGGAGCAAAGGAAACAGGTTATTTGTAAACATCACAAATCAAATGACAGAAATACGGGTTACATTGATATATAATGGAAGCATCAGATCTGTTGCATTCGGCATTGCTACAATATCAGTGCTCTTTCCCTCTTCAGTTCATCATTCAAAGGCAACTTTGATGTAGTCAAAAGAGCACAGGTATGTAAAATGGTACAGCAACATGAGAAACAGTATGATGGCTTCTCAGAAAATTAAAAATAGAGTTACCATATAATCCAGTAATTCCATTTCTGGGTATACATCCAAAAGTATTGAAAGCATCAAATGGATACTTGTACACCTGTGTTCATAACAGCATTATTCACCACAGCCAAAGGTATAAGTAACATAAGTGTCCATCAGTGGGTGAAGGGACAAAATATGGTGTATACATACACTAGAATATTATTCAGCCTTAAAAAGGACGGGAATTGTGACACATGCTACAACATAGATGGACACTGAGGATTTTATGCTAAATGAAATAATCTAATCACATAAGGACAAATGTTGTATGATTTCACTTATATGAGGTAACAGAGTTGTCGAATTCATAGAACCAGAAAGCATTGTGGTGGTTGCTAGGGGCTGGAAGAGGGAAAGGAGAAAGAGGACTTGTTTATTGGGTACAGAGTTTCAGGTTGGAAAAATGGAAAAGGTCTGGAGATGGATGGTGGTGATGTTTGCACAATGTAAATGTACTTGATGCCATAGAACCATGCACTTAAAACTGGTTAAAATAATAAATTCTATGTTATAAATATTTTACCACAGAATTTTTTAATCAGACAAACTTTGAGGTCAAGTTTACTTGGTTCTGGTGAGGATTTTGATACTTCTTAGTTCTACAATACCATTGTGTTGTCTTCTCATCAGTAAATTGAGCATAAACTTTGATCAACCTTCCTCAGGGAGTAGTGAGAAACTACAACATGAAACTTGGAAAAAGGCCTCAATGCAATCAAATAAAAGAGTTCAATAGATACTAAATTCTACAAATTTGGGACTTTGTTTAATTCTGTGTTATAGCCTCAATACTTAGGATTATCTATTCAATGAAAGTCCTTTGAAAAATACAAATTGCTATTCAATTTTAAATTATATTGTTGTTACAATTCCTACTATAATCCAAATGCATTACTTAAGCCAGAAGACTTGCCCATCTCAGACGCACAACCTTCATCAAGACTTCTCAGCATCTAAGATGCTTCTAACAGGTCCATCCAATGGCCCTATTTTTATTGTCTACATCCCTCAATACTTTATTTCTAAGCCCAACCTCCTATTCTTATACTTCTGAATTCTCTTAACACCAACTATAGAGTGATTAAGGAGATACACTTTTTTCAATTCACAGGTGAGAGATATCCTACCAGCCTCTCAGAAACAATGGATTAACTAGGACATCAATGAAATGAAATAATCTGGTCATATCCCAGATCTCACACCAGTGCCAGGTTCCATCCACAGAACCATAGAGGGGTGGCTACGTATGAGGTCTCAGTATGGTCAAATCCTGATCCCTAGGATTCTAGGTTGTGGTTTAACCACTCTCTTTGACCTGTGATCAAAACAGAACATGAATATTAATGAAGGAAGGAACTTTCACATTGAGTATCTAAGAGCTTGGACTATGCATGGACTATGCAGTGTCTGAGTAGAAGTCCTCCAACATCAATTGGCATCTGACAGTCCAAAGACTGCTCAAGGCAGGCATCACCCAGTGAAGGTTTTTCTATGAAGTCTGGCATTTCCATGCCATACATGGCATGTCCCTTGCCTATGATAACTAAAAGTTTTACAATTTGGCCTTTGTGAAATAAAACTGTAGGGAAAGCAGTGATATTTGCACATGATGTCCACTTTATTTCCTTGGCCTCTTACAAAGTGCATAATGAAAATGGAAAATGTCTTGCTATAACCCAGGCAGATCTAGAAAGGACCAAATATATCCCTAACTTAGATTCCAGTTCTAGTGCCCTAATATTTCAAGAGTTTATCTCTGCAGTAGTTTCCAAGCACTTGCCTCAGCCATAGAACTTCTTTATCAAATTATTAAAAAAAAACAGTAGAAGATACTTACTAGAGAGGTTAAAATTATCTAGAATATGTGAGACTTAAGTCAACCAAGTAACCTTGGGAAAGTTAAATACTCTATGACTCAATTTATCTTCTGAAAATTGGATAAAGTGACCCCTACTTCATAGGATTATTGTGAAATTTAAATGATCAATGGATGTAGGTGCTGAGGACAGTGCCTAGTACATGGGCAGTGCTCAAAGAATAGTGGCTGTTTTTAGAGTCATGAGAAATACTAATGATAAAGAAAATGAAGGCGGAGAATTGGCACCAGCTATGCATGGACCTGGCTCTCAGCTCAAGGGAGGTAAATTTGCCTCTCAAACTCAGCTAAAAACTTCAGGAAAGTACACAGACGGGGGTGATGGAAATGCCTCTTGCCTGTGCATTCCAACACACACAGCACCCTTGCAGAAGAGAGAATCAGGCCACACTGACATGCTCATCTTTTCTTCTTCTGTATGTACTGCATGAAGGCAAAGAACACAAAACAGTTGCTGTCCTTCTTTGGGGTTTCCCCCAAAGTACGTGGAAATATCCCTCCGTTCAAAAACAACTTACACTGAGGATGGTGGAGTCTGTCACACAAATTGTCAGTCTATCTCTAAACCTCTTCAGCCCGTTCCACACTTATCCTCTCTTACCCCTCACACAGCTTCTGGCCTGGGCTCAGTCTCAAGTATTAGAATTGATTCATCAGAGTGCATGGTGATGATGTGATTTTGCATCTTCTCCCCCACACAAGTCTTTATTCATCTTGGTGTCCCCAGGTCTAGTACAGGGCAGCCAGCGGTCCCTTTACAAAAATTTATTAAATCATGAATGAAGGAACCAAGGAGGAAACCATCCTTCTATCCCATTTCTTCATCCAAAAGAACACACAGATCACAAGTCCTTTCTCACCTCTTTTTGGACACCATTGCACCCAGGCATCAGTCAGATGAGCCCAGGGCATACAAATTATTCCCTTGAAGTAAATTAGAGGTGGTAGCTGGAAATGCACTCATTCTCTCAGGCCCCTAGGATGTCATTTCATAATTATCCATACTTTGAGGTTTTTGGAAGAAGAACACATCCAAGTCTAAGGCTTACCCATCATCATGTTCCTGGCACATTCTGCACATGGTTTATTTCAGCTCTCAGCAAACACATTATCACAACCTGTGCTTGTTGCTTCTCTGTTCCCTGGTCTCCCAAAGGCAAAATGCCTCTCAAGGAACAAGAAGAGCTTGCTTTTGTGAGAAATAATATTCGTGCTAAGCTCTTTCTGGAATTTTGGCATGTTAAACAACTGGTAGATTTTTCTGAATGATTGAGTATTCCAATTTTTTCTCTCCGTATAGGCCAGTGGCAAACTTTCTGAGAGGATTCAGCAGGTGAATGTACACATATTTATGCAAATATCCAGTCATTTCAGGCTCAGAGCATTCTGTACTCAAGTTTACTTTCTTAAAATTCATATTCTTTGTTCAGCTGCTTTTCCTAATCCCCTACCTCAGCGTTGTGAATTCTCCCATTTATTTTACAGCTTCTGCCTCTTCCAAATGACATATTCCATTTTGTTTGCAATCGTCTGTTCTTTGTTGGGCACAATCAGGAGACGAGGCCTGCCATCTCTTTAGCTTCCTACTTCTTTCACATTAAGCACTGTCAGCAACCCTTTAAAAATAATTGATTGGACAATCTGTATCCTGTCAAGCTGTTTTCCCAATAGATATCTAGGTAATTAAAATCACCTAGTGTATTCAGGTCCTAGTGTTTCAGTGATTCTTCTACCTGTTAAGGCAACATTTCATCCACTTTCATTAAAGTAGAAGAAGACTCTGACCACAGAGTTCCTCACTGTGTACATTCTGGAATCTATACTTTTTGTACTTTTGAATCCAAGTAGAATCTATGTCAGGGACTGGCAAACTTTTTCTCTAAAGGGCCGAATAATGAATACTATAGACTTTGTGGCCCAGATGGACTCTTTTATAACTACTCAACTTCACCCTTGAAGTATGAAAGCAGCCACAGACAATATGTAGATGAATGGTCATGACTGCATTCCAATAAAGCTTTATTTGCAAAAAAAAAACTGGCAATGGAATGAATATGGCCCATAGGATGTAGTTTGCCAACCCCTGATCTATGTAATAACTGTGCTGGACAACAGAGCAGAGAAGTCTGGGATGGAGTTCTGGTTCTGTTATTCACTAGTTGTGTAACCTCAGGCTAATTATTTAACCTCCCTGACCCTCAGTTTCCTCCTCTGCATAGTCTATTTTGAAAGACACAGAGAAGGAAGTAGAAAAAGATCAAATCATGATGGCACCATCACACTTTTCTGAGGGATTCTGGGTGCTGTGAAAGGGCTTTACCTCAATGGTAACATCATTTGAACTGTGCATTGCAGACATTGTTCCAGTTCAAATACAGTTAACAGAGTAAGGGAGCAATACTAAAAGAAAGGATATCTAATAGTATGATGAAAACAGTGAAAATGATTAAATTTTGAACTAGGGCATTGTCAGTAAAAATAGAAACATAGTCGATTCTAGAAATATCTAGAAGGAAATTGGCAGTAAAATAAGGCATGGCCAGGGCAGTTATCAATAGGTACAGAACAAGGCCACCTATATGAACTACAGGGAATGTGACATGAAGAAAGATAATGTACAG
This sequence comes from Lynx rufus, assembly GCF_022079265.1. Taxonomy (NCBI): domain Eukaryota; kingdom Metazoa; phylum Chordata; class Mammalia; order Carnivora; family Felidae; genus Lynx; species Lynx rufus. The sequence goes on along the minus strand of NW_025814896.1, from coordinate 40,678,064 downwards.
TTTATTTAAACATTTCTAATTGGCCAAAATTAGAACAATAAGAAGTAACACCCACCTTATGTTTCCAAGTTGTTAGATTCCATGCAGGCACTCTTATTAACTCCATCAATGCTTATCAAAGTACAAGAAGAGGATATAGCAAAACAGCCCTAGCCATTTTTTATTCATTGCTTAGAACGAGATAGGCATTATCTCATAAAATCCTTACTTAAAAGTTCGGTAATGTCACCATTGCTTTGCAGAGAAGCATAAGTGAACATTAAGGAAGTTAAATAACTTGCCCAAGTATGACATAGGTAGAGAGAAGGTAAGGATTCAGTTCCAAGGATGGTTGAGTCCAAAGCCTGTGTCTTTTTTTTTTTTTGTAAACGTTTATTTATTTTTGACAGAGAAAGAGTGTGAGCAGGGGAGGGGCAGTGAGAAACAGAGACACCGAATCTGAAGCAGTCTCCAGGTTCTGAACTGCCAGTGCAGAGCCTGATTTGGGGCTTGAACCCACAAACCGTTAGATCATGACTAAGCCAAATTCGGAAGCTTAACTGAACAAGTCGCCAGGTGTCCCCAAAGCTGTGTTCTTAACCACTACCCTCTACTGCCTTCCAGTATATCTCTGATTTAAAAAGCTTGTTTTCATGAATGCATGGGACTTGCCTGCTTAACTCATTGCTCCTTCTGAAATCCTGCTAAACCTGGATGCCAATGAGTTCCATGACTGTAGACTAGTAATTTATTGTCTGTCAGCCTCTATTTGCTCATCTGTAGCTCTTTGGTTATTCCAAACAGCTAAACTCCCACCACATTCAATCACATAAAAAAAAGTCTCTTGTAAATAGTAGAAAAATCAAAATTAGGTAATTTATTTTTTTGTTTTATTGAAACAAAAAAGGCAAAAGAGGGTGTGAGAAGTAGGCTAGGAAATAGCAATTATCTCTTTGAGTAGACTAAAGTGCCACAAGTCAGAGAAAGAAAGAATGGCCTCGGGAAGCATAAAGTCAGATGAACAACACCCCTGGAGTACACATTATTTAGCCTCATTGCCATAATTACACTTCTGGTTTGAAAAATAAAAAAGTGAGAGAAACCATAATCAAGAAGGGTATGTTGTATGTTTAAGAAATCATGAATCATAAAGAATTAGGCATTACTGAAAGGTTTTGAAAATGGAAATTAAAGATTCACAATACAACTCTTGAGGCTTTCCCAATATCCTTTTGCAAACCCACTTTTAGTTAAATTAAAAGAACTTGACAACAAAAACAACCAATTGGTTACATGTCAGCTCAGCTTTCTAGAACTAAATCACTTTGTGCAAAATACAATTACATCTTTTTGTGACTTGCTAAAATATGTTGTCCAAAAGTTTAAATATAATTCACTTCATATGTGTGTTTGTTTTTAATGTCATAAAGCAGGGAGGAGGTTAGAAGGGGTAGAGGTCAGAAGGTAAATTGTTCATATTTTATGGTTTCATAAAATGCTGACATGGGAATTCAAATTCCAGGAAAGGTTTTGAGCTAAAACACTTGTTCACAAACAAAAACCAAAAAAACCTAAATTTTATGAATCAGAAAAATATACATGTATATAAAAGAATATATGTGTGTGATAACATCTATTTCATATGTATAAGTCATATATTAGGTTATACATAATATGTATATATGTATCACATGATATTGAATATATATATTTTTTCTAAACTATAATGTGTTTCATATACATTTTATCAGTGTTTAATTGCTTAATGGTATTCCTATACCAAATATTTATGGTCCATCATTCTAATAAGGCACTTAATTCAAGAAATATTTACTGAACACCTAATATGAATCAAAGGTATGATCTATGCTGAAGTGCAAATGAACTCCTCACAAGGGCAGCACAACTCAGAAGACATAAAAACAATGTAAACTCATGAACCAAAATCTAGTGTGATGGTTGCAACTACCATGCTGTTGAAGGGTGGAAGGGGAAATTAACAGGGAGTTATTTAGCCTAGGTGAACTCCACCATTCAAAATTTCTTGTGAGAGTTCAAGATTGCATTGGACTTTGATGGCATGCCAGAAAAAGGAAAGACTGCATGTTTCCCCTTACTCTTCTCACAAAACCACCCCAGAATGGTGTAGCCAACTCATTTCACACTGTTCTTGTCCCCTTGCATGTAATAGACATTCACTACATATTTGGGGAATAAGGGGTTAGAGAGAAACTAATAATTTTCTTGTTGAGGATCTTTAAAAGTGGTAAAATTTACATTATAACATGTGTAAAGCCTACATCTTAAAGTAAATGCTACAAAATTCAATTTTAAAAAGAACAAAAAAGAGCAAAGTCAATTACTTGACTCAATGAGTAAGTTAATGGAAGAGTTATATCTGGCTAGGACAGTGGCATCCTGCTTTATATGCAGAAAGATCTGGGTTCAGACATGAGCTATGCTTTTGTTATGTGAACTTAGACAAGTTCCTTAATGGGCCTGAGGCTCAGTTTCTTTACCTAAAAAATAGGACTAATGATAAAATATTTGTGAGTAGTTAATGAGATGGTGTATATCGAGCACATAGAATGGGGTAATGGAAACTTTTCTTCCCTCTTTGAATATAGGGCTGCCTCTAGTGCAGGAAATTCAGAAGCAAACTACTGAGAAGCTCCCTGTATAACTTTTTAACCTTGAGGAAAATATGGTGTGTCCTTGGTAGCTTTTCTTGACAAATTATTAGAGACCCAACATGGCAATATCCCTTCCTATATAACACTGTTCAGGCCTGATACAGGGCAGTGGGCAAATACGTTCTCTAGCTCCTTAGCATGTATCCCCTATGTATTTTTTTATGAGCACACCAATTACCTACTGGAAACCATCATCGCCTTCCTCTTAGGCTGAATATTTGGTTGGATAAGGTGGATTCAATCCTTTCTTCAAAATGTAGAAGGAATAGGATGAATCAAGGCACTGTATTCTCCTTGTTATAGAGGTTGTTTCAGAAATGGACACAAGAGTCAATGATAAGCAATGAGACTTTTCCCAGACTGCTGAAATTAGGATTTGAGTCCAAGGGACCACAAAACTGGTGGACTATTTTGCCACCATGAGGGCACAACCATTTGTAAATGGATCTAAGACAAGGAATAGAAGCTGAGTTGGAGAAAAATCCATGCCCTGGATCTTCCAGTTGTGTATAAATAAAATCCCTTTCTAGTTTTAGTTGTATTTCCTGTCACTTAGAATGAAAAGAAAGACATATAATATAAATATATGTTGCTTAGCAATTCATCTTATTTTTACCAATTCTCTACATCTGGATTGATATATGTCAATTAGTGAAAAAATTATGGAAAAGGAAGGAAAGGAATAGATGCCTCTTTTTTTAGGACTTTTAAAAATGAAACAAAACAAAACCATGCACTTGTATTTTTGTACATGGAAATCAAAATGCAAGATTCTCAATGTATCTATTTACTAATGAAGAAGTTATTTTAATGGCTGATATCTGTTATTTTGGAATTGTTTTTTAAATATACCATATAAAGTTAATGGTCTAAATCCCATATTTAAGATGGAGACTGCTATTAAATGTTATTAGAACACATCAGCAGGAAAATAAAAAGTCCAGTCCTTCAGGTGAGTAAAGTGTCCCTTGAAGGCAATATGGGCACATGAAAAATGAGGTCCCCCAGGTACCTGAACAATTTTAGTGAGAAGCAGACATGAGCTCAGGCCATCCAATTTACCTACTGCACCCTCAAATACTTGCTTATTCCAACACAACAGTTTTGCAGGATCTTTGTGGCAATCTCTCTTCCATCATTTTGCAGTCTTCAATGGTTATGTCCCTAATTCGTTTCCATGTTTTTGAAAGATCAAGCTAACCAAGTATAAATTAAAGCACTTCCCACCTCATAGCTGGAAGCATGACCTGCAGTGCTTGATTCTGAACAGTGATCAGAGATGACTCTATTTTCTGTGGGTGTCTGCTGAGGCATCAGTGTTGCTGACACTGCTTACCGAACCCTGGAAATGCAAGGAACTCTTCCTCCCATCACAACATGACTTTATGGAAAGCTGAGAGCGTCTGTTTCTAGATTAGCCCTTCAGCTCTGATCCCAAAAGCCAGCTTATCAAAACAAGTCCTAGTTACAACCTCTACAACCTCTACTCTGGGCTTGTCTTTGCATGTTTGTATTGCCTTCTTTAACACTTTGCTTTCCCTTCACTGTCTCCACAGGAGTAAGTCCATTTATCCCAGCCTTCAAAGTCACAACCCTAGTCTAAGCCACCATCACCACTTGCCTGGGGTTTTGCAATGGCTATCATTTAACGCCATAGTCAGATCGCATCACAATCCTTATTTAAACACCCCTGTGGTTTCATATTACCCTTACAAACCATGGAAAATCTTTGCCAGGCCTCACAAGACTATGTCCATAATCTGGTCCCTGGGCACAGCTCTCAGATTTCATCTCTTGCTATTCTCTCTTTCTCTCTCTTTCCTCCAGGTACACCAGACTCCCTCCTGGTTTGTAGACAATCACCTTGTCAATGTGCGCTCACATGGCCTTCTTCAGTGTGTTCACATGAAGAAAGAAAGAGAACTCCTCTTCTTACAATATCCCAACCCCATCATGTAGGCCCCAACCCCATAAGCTCATCTAAACCTAATTACCTCCCAAAGGTCCCACCTCCTGATAATATATTGGGGATTAGGGCTTTAACATATGAATAGGGGAGCACAAATATTCAACCATAATGATATTTAACTTTGATTATCAATTTACATCACATTTTTCCCTCTAGTCAACAACTTCTTTTAGCCTCCAAGCACCAAGTGGAATCTTCAATGTGTCCATGGATATCACATATTAAAACCTGTTCTGGTTTAGATATATCTTACATGGACTTTGTGAAAAAAAATCTGATTAAAGTAGAGTCAGGCCCTTTTATGATAACCTTTCAATTTAAACTATTAACTCATTTAAAAGCCTAGTATTGATAAATGTGAAATCCTCTGAAAAGAATCTCTGGCTAATACCTACTTTGAATTTGGTCAGTGCAATTATCCATGGGGGAAACTCTCCTGAAGATGGCAACCTTTCACTTCAGGGCTTTGGTTCATGCTATTCTCTTTCTAGAACATTCTCTGTTTCCCCCTTCATGTGAAAAATATCTATCCACACTTAGATCTCAGATCTTTCTTTACATTCACTTCCTTAGGTGTTCCTCCTCTGTGTTCCTGTAGGTCCTGCTCTATCACCATCATAGTTTCTTTTATCTGGCCCTTGGCTTTATTGTCTGTCCTTTTGAACTGTAAATTTAGGACAACAGGAACCAAGTCCCCTTATTCACTACTATATACACAGCACAAAACATGCCCAGCATAATGTTAAAGCTGAAAGAGTAAATAACTAGATGAGAAGGTGTGTTATGGCATAGATGTCCAGCAACAGAGATGTTGTCCAACAACAAAGATGTCTGGTCACTTCTAGAGAAATATTAAGTCAGACATGGAGGACAGTTTAAGCCCTTTCTGAAGACTTAACATCATAGGGGTTCTGTTTTCCAAATCAGAATGAAGATAGAGGTAGAGCAAAAAAAGATAGAAATAAAGGAACACTATTTGGAAGAGCAGTTAAAGAACACTACTTGGAAGAGAGCAGTTAAAGAGTCACTCCCTAAATTCAGGTGAAAACGTTTGGAAACATGGAGTCTTTTTCTTCCTCTGCAACTACCCTGATGACCCATTAAGTAAATTGTGGTAACTACTGTGAAATGAAAATGTAGGACCCCTTATTCAAAACTTATTAAGAATTTCTAAATAATGGCAGCTTGTTTCAAAATAAGCATTTATTGTGGGTCCTTCTAAAGATGAGACCTTACATGACTGCACAGCTCTCATGCTCATGACACCAGACCCTCCCCTCCATGCCTACATGCCAGGGCCACACTGATTCCACTACATAACAGTGTTTACATTTATTTGGAAGCTCTCTCTCAAGTATTTTGAGGGCCTGGAACTCAAAATTCTATAAAATAAATAATCTCTCATGACTACTAACATAAAGGTTGCTATGAACTTGCCAAATGCCTAAGTCCAAAAGCTAACACTTGAGTTTTCATAATTCATATTCCCTCAAAGAGACCTCTTCATAGGGAAATGTCCATTCCCAAGCTTATCATGTATCGATCATCTTTAGAAACCAGCTACACATCTGTAGATAGAAATTGAATGTAAACAGTTTTGGTCTTGTTCTAACTTATCATGGCAGCTTGATCACTGCAATGAAAATAATATCACTAAAGCACCTGCCGATCTTTCAACAAAACATGACCTTGTATATTTTTCTTTGGTTGCAAATGTTGATTTTACCCCCGTTTCCCACAAAGGTACCAAAGTCAGGCCAATCTTATTGTTGTGGTGAACTGCATTGTTCACTTACGACAATTTATTTGGACATTACTCTTACAGCACCTTGCATTAATCTGCTCTGGTAACTACCGGGACATTTTGGAAATAATTGATTTTTAACATCTGAAAGACATTTTTTATGCTATGTTAATGGCAACAAAGTAAAAGAAGCACTCACAAAAGCAAAATGGAACTAAATGCCAAAATAAATGTTATATTTTGGCAATACTCTCACAAAATTGCTGACAGATGTTAATGTGAGCATTACATTTTGTGTGAAGATACTCATCTTTTCCTATTATTAGACATACTTTGTGACATACAGAAATATATGATGATTCAGGATACCACATTTTGGGCAATGCCAAAGCCAAATTTTGCATATTGTTTTTCCAGGTTGATGTGTAAGTATGGTCTGCAGTCTCCAAGTCAAGTATTAAAAGTGATTTTTGGCATACAATTGAGTTTCACTAAGGCAAATGAAGAATTTAAGGAAATAGCAAGGGATTTATGGCTAATATTTTAAAATAATTATAGAATCTCAAGGGAAAAGTAAGCCTGAACAGCAAATTCTTACTAGTCACTTATGAACTGTATGTACCAAAACCCATTTGGAGAAAGGAATGCAGCCATGCTCTACTGCTTCATGTCTCTAGGATTCTATAATGTGCTGCAAGAGGACTATGGCTGCACCTTGAGGAGGGATCGAAAGCTGGAAATCAAATGAGACTCCTCCTGCACACAGAGAGAAAGGGATCCGACAGCTGCTGCTACTGGCAGACTCTATTATGAGTGACCTACTGTCTTCCCATTTCTTCAGAACTTTAATCATATTTAGATTTATAGTGCCATTACTGTATATTCACAAAAAGAGAGTTAATTCTTCAGAAATGTGTCTGCCTGGTAGGAAAGACACTCATTTGTTAGTTAACCCCAGACTCCTTGATGTATCTGCTGAGGATTTTAGTGATATAAAAAATTATTTTAATCAATCTCTGCTAAAGTCTCATGATTTTAAGTGTTTCCTGAATCTATTTTAATTCTGCTGTCTCTTTCTCTTACAGACACACACACACACACACACACACACACACACACACACTGCATGGTATCATCTAAGCACAGAGAATGAAAAACTTGTACATGGGGGCCAGGAAATCCTCTTGTGAGCATGGTAAGAAAAATTTTAAACAACAAAAAAATTCAAGGAACACTCTTTAAACTCACGGGAGTGAAAAGAGACAATCCCGTGGTCCTGTTTTACAGATGAAGAAACCAAGAATCAGAGACCTTTAGTGACTTACTCAGACTTACATACAAACCCAGCAAAACAAATGGAACGTTACCTGGATCTTTCCCTTCCATATTCATGATCTTTCCTATTGTGAATTTATCATTAGAACCACAGTACCCTTACATTAATTCCATAAATACCTTTATCAATAACCTTACACACAAGGACATGCTTATTAATGCTTGTACATACCATCTTAATGTTTCCATGGTTTTAATATTTTTTTCATTTTTTTAAGAAATAAAGAAAAGAGAATATTTTAAAATATACATAGAGAATAACAGTTAAACCTAAGATGAGTAGCCTTTAACTCTATGTATGTATATGTATGTATGTATACATACTGTATGTATGTATAGTCTAAACATTATAAATTTAGGCAAGGTGAAAAAAATCACAAAAATAAAATACTTATGTGGTCACAATGGAAAAATATATATGTATATATATGTGTGTGTGTGTATATATGCATATGTACATATGTATACATACACTTATGTATATATACTCATACACACACATACGTACAAGATTCAAATTTATTTTGTAAATGGCTAGCACTTAACTTCATTCTAAAAATTTGATGCAGATTAAAAAAGGGCCTGACTTATTTAAGTATAAATTCATTTTAAGGAAAACTTTCTCTGCTTAATGGATTTTTTTTTCTACCTTGATTGAGTGTTACTCAGAGACCCTTACTAGAAATACATGGTCATAATAAGTAGTCTGTAAATACTTCTGATTAATTACTTTGCAAGAAAAAAATATGTTAAGAATACTTTTTCTGTATTAACAATTATGTAGTGTAAGTGACAAATATGTTAAAGTATTGCTATTATAACTGATAAAGCTCCGCGTCTATTCCAGCTATTCGGACATAGAAGAAAACAAGAGGAATTGGGGATAGCAGAGGATCTGACTGACAATTCACCTGAAGGTTAAAGTATAGAAGAAACAGTCTATTTGGTATTGATACCAAGAATTAATGTGAGTTCATTATCTAAGTATCCCTTCTATAGATAAAACTCTATCCCACTGGTGGTACTGACTCAGGGGCTGATGCCACTCTGGTGTGTAAAGCCTAATGCCATTAACACTACAATTTCATTTGGCACTCACTGAAAGACAGAAGTCTAATTTAATCAAATGTTCTTTAAAAGTCCTGGATTTCTTTTAATGTATTTTTTTAATCTAAAATCATGAACTTCTGTAAAGATTTTTTCTTTTTTTTTTACTTAGGAAATAAACAGGTATCTCCAAATAACACTGTAGGATTATAGTAGTTGCCTTTTCTTCTTCAAATATAGGAAGTTCAATAAATCTACACCTGCTGTTTTGATAAAAGAACCAGACTACCAAGCAACTTGTAGTTGGATTTTGGCAGTATTTTAAAAATTGAAGTTGTCCAGTATTATCAAAGTAGTAAGCCTAAGATCTTAACACAGTTTAATAATATATTTTGTAAGCATTTTCTTTCATAGAAAATTCAAGAAACACAAGAAGCATTTCTAAGGCCCAGTTGTGTTTACAAAACATACAGCTCATTACTAATTAATTATCCTTAAAAATGTGTGTAGCCATTGCAATCCCTTGTCAGTTTATATATAAAATTTTATGTCTAACTTACTTCATTTGAGCTCCTCGTCACAGTTAAAAATTTAGTGCAAAAATCTATTAAATAAAAACCACAAATAAAATAAAATAAAATATAAAATAAAATGACAGTTTTAATTTAGGTCTTATTTATGTGCTCTATAAACCTATTAAAATGCCCTCAATGGATGACCAAAGTATGCCTGCTTGATTTTCATGTTGGTGAAAAAAAAGTTAAATGAACATTTTCACATTTCAGTTTATTAGGAGGAGAAAAGAAAGGGTAATATAAGCTGTTTGCAGATGACTTTAGTGTAGATGTAAAACCACACTGTGCCTACACAATGACCTCATTCCCAGGCCCCAGAAATATGATATTCTTTTCCAGCCTAAGCATTTATCATTCGTTACAAAGACCTCAGTATTTAAAAATACATAAATACAATGGCAAAGCATTGAATTGACACTTATGATAAAATGCATTTGATTAAGACTTAATAAAGCACTGTGTATAGTACTAGTGAATAATGCATTGCCAGATAAAGTTGGACACAAAGCAAATACAGTGTCAAAGCTAATCTGGCCCGGCATTATTCAGCCATATTACTTTCTTTATTACTAGATTTAAAAATGCATATTGTATTTCAGCAGCTTTTTCATTATTTCAACACATAACACAAGTGCTTTTTGGAAAAGACCACCTAATTCCAAAAAGAACTACTGTAGTAGGAAACCACAGAGAATCAGGCAATGCATCTCTTAGTGATGTAGGTTCCCATTATCACAGTTAACAATATGTTTTGGCTTAAAGCATTACAGTTTTCAAAAGCTTACTTCTAAAAATGCCCATAGTGCTTCTCTTTTCTTCAGAAAGTACTAACCCAGAAAATGAGTAAAATAACAATGTTTCCTAAACTCATTTTCTTTTTAGAGATTTAGTTAAGGAAAGGAAAATAATCTTCATTTGTCTTTATCTCAACTCTCCTTAGTCTGATATCTTTTGTTTATTTTTAATTTTTCTTTTCAGTTTGGTTTCATTTTTCAAGTTTTTGGCAGTTCATTTTGTATACAAATTCAATCGTAGTTTGGGTTGTCACAAAGTAAGGTTTGGGACAAAGATTCAGGTGCAGGTAGATTTTTGGGGAAGGGATCTCAGATAACTTAAGGATGGCAATGTTAAAGTGCAACTGGGAAGGGAAGACAAACAATGCAGGTTGTGTTGACAAATGTTAGTATTGTAGATAATTGCAGCTTAATTGCACTAGGGATCCCAGACATACAATCAAACTAAGTCTCTGAGGAGTGCCTGGGTGGCTCAGTTGGTTAAGTGTCAGACTCTTGATTTCGGCTCAAATCATGATCTCAAGGTTTGTGAGTTCAAGCCTTGCATCAGGCTCTGCACTGACAGCTGCACTGACAGTGCAGAGCCTGCTTGGGATTCTCTATCTCCCTCTCTCTCTGTCCCTCCCATGCTCTTTGTCTCTCTCTCTGTGTCTCTGTCTCTGTCTCTGTCTCTCTCTCTCTGTCTCTCTCTGTCTCCCTCTCTCAAAACAAATAAATAAACATTAAAAAAGCACTAAGTGTGGGGCGCCTGGGTGGCGCAGTCGGTTAAGCGTCCGACTTCAGCCAGGTCACGATCTCGCGGTCCGTGAGTTCGAGCCCCGCGTCAGGCTCTGGGCTGACGGCTCAGAGCCTGGAGCCTGTTTCCGATTCTGTGTCTCGCTCTCTCTCTGCCCCTCCCCCGTTCATGCTCTGTCTCTCTCTGCCCCAAAAATAAATAAACGTTGAAAAAAAAAAAAGCACTAAGTGTGAGACCCATTGTTATCTCACCCAAGGAGGGAGGGAGTTGGGGCATCTACACTCCAGTGATTGAAGGATGCTGTAGTTGGGGGCTTGGGGGTGAGGAGGAAAAGTCAGCGTTTTTAAATTCTGTTTCTACACTGCTATGCTAGCTTTAAGCAAAGTCCAATGGTCAGAGAAAAACTCTTAGGCAAAAAAATGGACACAATGCCATGTTAAAGTCAGCCACCCACATGAAACCGTGAAAGTCCAAAGGGGTATGGGTGGCACATAAAAAGCATCCTCTATAATCTTTATCTACTTCCCTAGGCTTTGCATTTCTGGCTTCCAAAAACACTTCTGTGTCTCCAAAACTCATTTTATCCCACTGTTTACTCTCATGCATGGTCTTCTTCCATGTTCCTTCTAGATTTTCAGAGACTGATCTATTTTTCTAACTGCCCAAGAGTACTCCCTGATTCTCCTGAATATGTCCACTTATTACCAAACTTTGAACAGCTCTTTCAGTTCCATCCATGCATTTAATTGTATCTCTCTTCTTCTTCCAGAGGGACTTAATCCTGACAATTAAAGTTATAAGTAAATGTGTGTGTGCCGCTTTATGTAGCTTATAAATAGGCCAATTACAAGCAGTTCAGTTTGAAGTGTACCTTTTGTTCTTGCAATCAGTGCAGGAATTAGAGGAAAAGATAGGACTCTAGGCAATCAATATTTTAGTGAATCAGGCTGGTCCCTTGAACATAGAACAAAATGATCAATCTCACCTTTGGAGATGATAAACCATATCAAACCAGAGTGCCATGGGTGGAAGAGTTAGTTTGTGTCCAGTGTGTAGGAGAAAGAAGTTAATTAGTACCCTTAACCCCAAATCTCTCACCATCATCACTGAATAAGTAATTCCTGCTATTCATACATATCTTCACAATAGGCACATTCATCCTTTTAAAGCAAAATTATACATATATAGCAGGCACTATGCAGCAACTTAACATATATCTTAGAGAGTTTATATATAATGTAATCTCCTAGTTTTTTCCACCAGTTCATTGGACTGAAGCCTAGTGATTTATTCTTTCCCTATAGTCTGAGCATACCAGTTTAAACTATTCTGATAGTTGATCTTGAGTGCCTCTATATGTGGCACCCAGTGCTATTTCATATGGATACAATAATTTTTCAGCTATCCATGGCTCATGTTTGCAAGAACACTCCAAAATCCCTAAAGACAAGAGTTTCCCACAATCCAGACACTTCTTGCCTCTCACAATATAGGTAAAATTAGGCAGTAGAGCTTCCCTCTCCGAGCCCTTTAAGTTTGTCTAGGTCCAGCAATGTCCATGAAGAAAAAATGAGAAATTGTTACCAGTGAACTGTGTAGTGAAATAAGCTAGTAAAGAGTTGAGAAGGAAAGCCCTTCAACATGGCAGGTCTCAGGGGCAGAGGGGTGCTGGGGGTAAACACAGTTGACACAAAGGACTCAGATAATGTAGGAGGGAGGGAGGCAAAAGGAGAGCTCTTTGCTTTGGGCAACAGATACAAATTATATTGTTCTATATGTGAGAGACTATAGCTTATTCCAAGAATTAGAATCAAAGACTTGACATGCTGAGTTTATAATATTACCTACATAGAAACCATAACTCAGCCTTTGGCAGATTTTACTCCCAGAACTTGGTACAATAAGAGCTGTTAAATTTTCCTAATTACACTTGGCAAGACAATCATCAATTGCTCATTTTCTACTTTAAAATCTTTCCTCTGCCTAAGTGGGGATAAAGACATCCTTTCACCCATCCCTCTAGCTAAAAACCTCTAAATGATCCTTAATTAGAGTTAAGGTTTATAGGAGCAATAAAAGATAATACAGCTGAATTTCACAAGAATCTATGGATTACATCTTGTATTTCTTAGTTGGGACCACTGTAAGTCAATACTTTCATAGAATGGCAGATCTCTTCAAGGCATTGGATCTTACTTAAGCTAATACATGATTATTCTCCTCAACCAAATTACAACTATTATGCTTGTTAATGTTTGTGCCAATAACTGTTGTCTATTAATGGTAGGGGGAAAAAAAACCCTGTCTTAGTATACTGCATGGGTATAAACAGTTAAGTCTATGTATTTATTTTTAATTCACATGAGTAATATATGAATTAGTATTCATTGTAAAATATACATATTTATAAAGGCAGAAATATATATGAAACAAAGCTAAAGATCTCCGTTCCCTCTTTCCCTACTACTTCTTTTCTCTTAAGAGGATCCAAAATTAGCGATTTGGCTTGAGTCCTTCAGACATGTATTATGCATATAAATACAGGATTGCACATGATTTGACTCTGTTTTTATTATATTTTTAAGTTACAAAGTTACTATATACTTATTATGACATGTAAAACAATCCAAAGACGTTTAATGAAAAAAATGATTCATCTCCCCCACCAACTCTCCTTCAGGGTCAGACCCCCAACATAAGTGGTATTCATTGTCTTATGTGTTTCCTCTCACATTTTTCTCCTTGGTCATAGATACCTATATACACATATCCATGGCTTAATTTTTTTTCCAATATGCACTAATATGCTCATATTTGTCAATAACTTATCTTGCCTTTAAGTGGTTAGTCTCCGAATTCACCAGATACTAATCTAATACACTGCTTTAAACAGTTTGTCATAGTCCATCAGATAGATGTGCCATAATGGATTCACCCATTCTATTACTGCAGTATATTCAGTTTATTTCCAGATTATTGCCATTACAGATGTTAGTGAAAGAGGCACACTTGTACACTGATTCTATGTATTGCAACTTGATTTGGGGGGAGATAAATTCTCCAAAGTGTGAGTGCTATATTAAAGGGTACACACACTGTTTAATTGTACTAATATTATTTGATTACATTGCAAATTTTTAAAACAATTCATATTTCTTTAAAACACATATGGCAATGTCCATTTCTCTACATTCTACCCATATGGCATGAAATTTATTTTTCCCCAAACTATGGATGAAAAACATAATTTCATTGTTGTCTTTATTTGCATTTGCCTGACTTTTAGAGAAATTGAGCATGTTTTTATATTTATTAACCACTTTGGATTTATTCTTCTGTGTATTATCTGGACAAAATTTTTGCTCATTTTTCTGCTGATTTTTTAAATACAAATTTGAGGGGCACCTGGGTGGTTCACTTCATTGAATGTCTGACTTTGGCTCAGGTCATAGTCTTGGGGTTTGTGGGTTAAAGCCCTGCGCTGGGCTTACTGCTGTCAGTGCAGTGCCCACTTCGGATCATCTGTCTCCTTCCCTCTCTGTCACACCCATGCTCCGACTCATGTTCTCTCTCACAAAAATAAATTTAAATACACACATATATTTCATATATTTTTCATATGGTTCATATGAATTAAATATTCATGATAAAATATTCATAAATGAAATATTTCATATTTTTAATATATATGAAACATATATTTCATATATATATATGAAAGTACTTTTTCTGTGCTAGAGACTCTTTGTCAAGCATGTAACATATTTTTCCCTCCCCATCATTTGTCTTCTGATTTTGTTTATGTTATTTTTTGCTGCAAATTGTTCTGATATTACTTCATTTTTTTAATGTTTATTTTTGAGAGAGAGAGCATGTACAAGTGCACACATGCAAGAGGGGGAGGGGCAGAGAGAGAGGGAGACAGAGGATCAGAAGCAGGCTCTGTGCTGATAGTACATGCGGGGCTTGAACTCACAATGTGGGGCTCGAACTCACCACTGTGAGATCATGACCTGAGCCAAAGTCCCAGCTTAACTGAGTGAGCCACCCAGGTGCCCCTAAAATGCTCTAATTGTAAATAGTCAAATATGTTTTTTTCATTTTATTTTTAGATAGTCTTTTTTTAATAAATCCTCCCCTGCCCCCAAATTATACAAATATTCTAATTTTTGCTCTTATATTTTATATTGAGATATTTAATCAATTTCCATTTAGATATTTGATCCATCAATGGTATGAGGCAGGACATAGCTCTTTCAGATTAATTGCTGATTTTTGTCAGCTCTGTTTATTAAATAAAACATTCTTGTTTGAGTTAACTGAAATGTCTTTCATTATATATCTATGTAAATGTAGATGTATTTCTGAATTTTCTATGTTGTCCCATGAATTTATACACTGCTGCACTGATAGTGTGGTATTTAGATTAGACTAGCTCTGAAAAAAGTTTTAACATGTCGTAAGGCAATTTGCTGTCTCTCCTCAGCCATTCTTTTTGTCGATATTTTCATGCTTATTTGAAATGTCTATAAAGTTGTCAATATTAAGTTAATTCTGTTAATTGAATACATGCTCAATAGATATACATTCTCAATGTCTGCCACCATTTCATTGATAGATACATAATAGAAAATAGAACAATGGATAGACAGATAATAGATTTTTTTCCTGCAATTATATTATCAATTTTTAAAGATTCTTTAGAAATACCTTCTGCATTATTGATACCCAGTGGCATGTCAGGAACCCAGGAAAAAAAGACAGTCTAGGAAAGACAGAATGCTCATCATCATAAAAGGCGTAATATGTACTACATATACCATCAAAAATATTATATCCATTAATCCTCTTGATAGCCTCTAAAGTAGGCTGAGATTATGAAACCAACATTATAGATGAGGAAATTGAGGTTTACCGGAGGTAAGTAACCTGACAAAAGTTACAGAACTAGCATGTGGCAGTCAGAAACAAAAATTGACACCATCACTTCACTGATGCTACTTCCTCTATCCTCTGCAAGATATTTTATGTGTTTGTTGTAAATCAAAGATTCATGGGAACAACATTTTAGTGAACAGGCTATAAAATAGAGGCAGAAGTGGGAATCAAATTCAAGATCACTGGATTAGTTGGTATCCCAACATAATCTGATCAAAATAACATTCTGAATATTGAAGGTTATTATTACCCTCCAGAGTTGTGGTTTTCAACTGGGGTTTGGGACCAGGGCAGGGAAAGACTTGGGTAATTTGACTAAGTCCCTCAGTTGATTTGGACATGCTTCCTTCTTATCAACTTGGTTGATAATCACTGGTTTATTATAAAGATTCCAAACAAAATTAAAACTAGTTATAATTAGCAAGTTTGCCATTAGAGATAGTACTTTATATATATTTTAGGCAATTTCTCATAATCTGCCTTGTCGTACATTATCTTAAATAATTTTCTTATTCTTCATTCCCTAAGCCAGTGGTTCTCAAACTTTAGCATGCATCAGAATCACCTGGAGGACTAGTTAGGCCAAGTATTTCTGGGACTGGACCCCTCCGCCCTCCTTCTCTCCTTTGAATGTCACATTGAGGAGATATGGGTAGGCCCTGAGAATTTACTTGTTAGGCTTCAAATGATGGTGATGTTGATGGTCTAAGGCTCAGACTTTGTGAGCTACACATATCTTAAAGGAAAAAAACTGTGCACAACATGTTTATGTGTGCATGTGTGTGTTATTCATCTCTGAATTCTGGAAGATTCAATATAATGCAATGAATATAGTATTGACTCAGGACACAATAATTTATTTTGAATCATGTTAGTGGTGTGATTTTTGAAATATTTGAGTACATTGAAAATTGGTGATCCATGTAGACCAGAAGAACTAGCTAACAAAAATATTACATTCCCATGTAATGAGCCAACAGGCCTTAATTTGGGCAGCTATAATTCATAAGACCATAGGATGCATAAGGGGGTGTCAGGGTAAGGATCTATTAAAGGTCATTGATTCATTCATCTCATTTTCATTAAGGGAAAACTTGTGTAAACCAACTAAGTGATATGTCATTATATGTTAGTTCTTTTAATGTATATATTTAAAATTTTAAAGAGATATCAGTACTCCCTTTTATGTACTCTTACCCTGTCCTCTTTGTTTCCTTTATGACACTCACAATTTGGTTGTTTGCTTTCTATAGGTTTTTGTGATTAATGCCTGTCTCCCCAAATGTAAGTTCTCTGAAGGCAGAACCCATATCTGGTGAGCTCACTGTGGTATCGTTAGCATCTAAAACAGACTCTTGTACATCCTATAAATATTTGTTGAATGAATGCATGAAAGATCAATCAGATGTAAGATCTTATTTTAAGTGTCACTAAGAACTACTAGAAAAAAAAAAAAAAAAGAACAGTCAGGGAATTCCCTGATGTGACTTTGAATAGGGACATATGTCTTATTAATAAGAAGGCTTATGAGAACATAATTCAAATAATTTGCACCATAATGCAAATTTACAATATGTATTTATTTGGCTATTTATTTGTATTCACAAATAGTTATGTGTTTTCTTTTTGAATTATTTCCTCCCCTACTTGAGTGTAACCTCCATAGTTTAGAGACTGAGTGATTTAGTTATCTTGCTGTAACTCTTTCATCTAAATAATGCCTATACATTTTTATTGGACTGAATGAATTTCTGGTTAAGGTAAAGATATTCCAGAGACTGTTCAAAAGTGGAAAATGGAGAATCCTAAAGAGAAAGGTTGACAGTCTCTAATGGATGATGACAAAGGCAGATGGAGAGAGGTACCATATTGAGAAATAAGGATGGAGAGTCAGATCCATGTAAAAGAGGGATTTGAGTTTAATAATTTTATTCTCACTGCTGATGGAAACTTGCAGTGCCTCCCTGTCCTCATTTGTGATAAGAAGAGAGTGGCTCTCCATTCAATTATTGGTGCAGTTGTCCTAACACCAGGTGTTGAAAAAGCTACTCTTTCCTCTTTGAATTGCTTTAGCATTCTTGTTGAAAATCAATTGACCATAAATGTGAGAGTTTATTTCTGAGCTCTCAATTTTATTCCACTGATCTATATTTCTACCCTTATGCTAGTATCAAACTATCTTGATTTCTACAAGTTTGAGATCAGAAAGTGAGTTCTTCAAATTAGTTCTTTTTTTAAAGATTATTTTGGCTATTCTGAGTCACTTATGTTTCCATGTGAATCTTAGAATCAGCTATCAATTTCTGCCAAGTTAGCAGGATTTTAATAGGGATTGCATCAATTTGAAGGCTAATGATATTTTAAATGCAGCATCCCAAGTTAGTCCTGAATGTGGCAAACACCCCTGCTCAAAAACTGGTCTAAATTTAATTTCACCTTAAATTTAGTTCAAATGTCTGGGGGTTAGGAAGAACTGAAACAATATTTAGAAGAAAAATAAAACTTCTTTTTCTGATTATAAAATAATACATGATACAGATAACAGGGGAGAAAAGATTACAAAAAAGTCACAGCAACCTATAATCTTCATGCTAAAGCAATTGTCATTGTTAGCAGTCTGATATGATTTCTTTCTATGTCGTGGAGTAGTCAGCTTTGGATGTGCAACAAACGGGCTCTAAATTTCATCAGATTGTTACAAAACCAACAAACACACACATACACTTATGTCTCACTTTAGTTATTTGTTGGTGACTATGGCTCAACTGTGGCTCTGTTCCATGTATTTTCCAGAACTCAGGCTTATAGAGCAGCCATCACAATGGGACATGATGATTTCATGGCTAAGAGGAACAGCATGAGGGCTACTGGAAGATTTTGATGTCTCTCAAAATTTCTAACTTGGTTGCAGTGTTCATCATCCCCATTCATATACCATTGGTCAAAGCAAGTCAAGTGGTTAAGGCTGCTTGTGAGGTGTTTACGTGGCAGCACATGAAATCATCTAGCAATAAGAGGAGAGGTATAATCCTCTTACAAGGAAAGGAGGGGCAAATGACTGGACATAATAAAGCAATCCTCCATGTTTTGAATATATGCTGTATTTTGGAATACTTCAGCCTGCTTCCTCAACCTTCACACTTACTTAAAAGTACCTCAGAAACTCTTTTCTCCTAAACTACATATAAGAAATTATTTCTCTCCAAACTTGACCAGTTACATATTGAAAACATTCTTATTTTAATTTTTATTTAAAATAAATAGAAGTTTCTAAGGATTATTAATGAACACATAGAGCTATTCTTGTGTATATTCAAGTCTGCCAGTTGCTAACAGGACTTATAACAGGGAAGGAAAATCAGTAAGTGCTGTCCCTTTAACAACACACATGAGATAATCCCCAGACCTAATGAAGCCACTTGTGGAAGTGACAGCAAAGGTATTATTCACTGATTTAAACTTAATTGTCTTTGTTTTCACCATCCCATTGCAGGTTGAGATTCAGATGGCAAAAATCAAAAGAAAGAACACGTGTCATTTCATAAATCTGTGGCCTATGCTTGAACAATCAAGGGATGTATATGGAATAAATTTAGTAGTTTCTGCTTCTCTGACTCATAAATACACAGTGATGCTTTTCCTCTAGCTACTCATGATGTATGATTTCCTTTCACAGAAATACCAGCAAAAACATTGCTACTCACATGTGCCCTTATTAAACATGGCATTTTATTTTGCTACTTGCTATCTAATACCAAACATCTACATTTTATAAGCTAGCCTAGAATTTTCTAGGAAAATTAAATAAAGAACACTTTACTGCTGACACCGAGGAACAAAAAAAACTGATTATAATTCCTTTTAAAAAACAAAGAAAAAGAAGAGTATAAACTGCCTGCTAAGAGGCAGACTTGCCAGAGGCAGGTTGTGGCAAATAGGCAAGGGTCTAAAGGAAAAGTATGATTTACTTTAAAGTCAATTAAATTTACTGAAAATTTATGGCAAAGTTGAGTAGCTCTTTAGTTAGAGAAAATATAGAGTGATTGCTTTTAGTTACAGAAGAAAATAAGTATTTGTCCGCTTCACTAAACTTGAATTCACATTTCACAGAATCATCTCCTTGTATGGTTTCAGGTGACAGCAGACAAAATCCACAAGGATTGAAAGAGATTCATAAGGCTTGGAAGGTGGATGTAAAGCAGCAGCCATTTTTCTCAGAGGGTCATCATGATTATGTGGGGCGAGAGACAAACAGAAGTGTCAGCAGGTTCCAGCTTAGCCTCATTCTCTCCTGCTGGGTTTGTAGCTCTTCCTCCTTACAGTGGCCCAAGCCAAAGATGACTCCAAGTCCAACAATTAAACACAGAGACAACAGCCTCCCATAGATATCAGTTCTCCTTTGCAGTCCCACTCTGGCAGCTTGACATGCCTGGTTTCCTACAGTCCTTGGAAGCTCTAATGTGTCCAACTACACCACTGCTTCAGAAAGGCTGGTGACTTTATTTTCCCAGCTTTCACCAGAAGTTTGTAAGACCTTAGTTTTATAGTCATTTTATTATTCCATAATATTCATAGTGGTTTTGCTTCCCTGAATGAACCCTGCCTTATACCTGGGCTTTTAACAGTTGGAGATCTTAGAAATTTCCTAGCATAATGAAAGGCAAAGAAGGGTCCGACACTGGGGGGACCTAGTAGGAGAGGTGATAGCCTTGAACCATTGGCTGATGACAACTTGACCATAAAAACTGGGGCCACTCTTTCACTGCCTTCTTTATATAGCTCAGTTTTTATTTCAATCTGCTTCTTCTAGTCACTTTTCATTTGAGTTTTGACATTCATGTCAACATATTATCGTTAAAAACAATGTAGTCAAAACCCCCATGGGAAAATGTGTTCAAACAGACCAAGAGATTCCCCTGCTCCTCACCTAACATTTCTGCCTATTACACTGTCCAACAATTTCTGCAAACGTATCTCTAGCAGATGGCCATGAGGATCTCTGCTTTTAATTCCTGGAAAGACAAGGATTTTATTAGCTGCTGGTAGCAGTTCACTCTGCTATTGGATTGGATGTGCTTGAGGAGGTTAGTTGAAGAACCGAGTCAAACTGTGCCTGTCTCCTTGTAATTTTTGTTCATCGGTTCTACTTTATCTACCTCTGAGCAAGTCTACTTGTCTGCCCTACTTTTTTTTTAATAACATATCTCCAAAGTAGCTGTCATTTATTCTTTTTTATTCTTCCTTATTTGGGGGTAAAGACACACAAGCTCATCCAAAAGTATTAATCTTCCTTTCTTCCATTAAAGGATGTGTATATGTTTGTGTGTCCTGGTGAGGGGGGGAGAGGGAGGGAGGGAGAGAGAGAGAGAGAGAGAGGCAGATAAAAGTTAGAGAGAGATAGAGATAGAGAGAGAGACAAAGAGAGAACATTATTTTTATATCACTAGGCATCATGGAAAATTATGAGAATGAAGTCTGTTGTACACTGAATTTTTATTGTACAAAAATCCAAGGGCCTTGTCCTTATTAAACTCTTCAGTGTTTGCCAAAGCACTGTTACTATTCTCTTAAGGGGTATTCAGTCTATAAGACCACTGGTTGTGACCTTTGTTAGAAACTCACAAGGCGGTCAGTTGATAGAACTGGAGGCCATTTTGAAAAAGGAAATGATTTTCAACTAATGGCATTTTTGAAAAATGAGAACATATTCACAGCCCATTGGGATCTCCATGTGAGCTAAACTTCACCCCAGAAAAGGCACTAATATAAGATTTCAGTGTGAGCAAAACTTGTGGATTATGTCACAATTGGATGGGACATCAGAAATAACATGGCTTTGCATCTACAGTTAACAGTTTTATAACTACAAAAACTTATTTTTCACCAATTGGCAGTCAGCTTTTATTAGACACATGAAAAGTATTATTTCTATTGTAGAAAATTTGCTCTGTCAAGGAGAATTCTCAATGAGAGCATCTGAACTGAAATGTCAGAATTGTAGAAAAAAAAAACATTGTATTCAAAGGAGAAAATGCTAGCAAAGAGCAGTTCAAAATTTTAAATCTTTGCTAATTTGTAAAGAGTGAATCACAAGACTGTTGAAGTCCAATTCACAAACTAATTTCTTGAATTGAAATAATCAATAAGGAAATGACAGCTTCCGTGTTATAAATACGTTGCTATGATTTCCAAAACAGCTCTATCTTCAGCTTGGCTCTTAAAAATGCCTACAGTTTGACATTGTGATGAAGAAACATTTCACTGACTCAGATGTCTCCATGACTTCAAGGATGGGAAACTAAGAAGCTACTTGAATTAGCATTACCAGTGCCTATATTCAGTTCTATCATTCCTGCTAGTCCATGGTGCTCTACCTCCCTATTAAAGAGCCTCCATATTGCCATCGATGATCTTCCTAAAACATAAATCTTACTATATGAAAGATTTTCTTAATGATCACCAATAGCATTCCTTTGTTGAGGAGAGATACAGACGCATTGGTGGGTTATACATCAGTCTTCCCCTCTTCTCATAAATTCTGATATCTTGACAGCCTATGGTTTGCCTAATAAATTAGGAAGGCCTTGCAGCAGATAACCTTATACTCTGGCTATGTAATCCTTAATTCTAACAATAAGGAAAGAGAACTAGAATGGGGTGCAATACTGAGGATTTTACTTTGTCATGCCAAGAAGGCTGGGTATGCAAGTGCTACAGCAGCCTGGCTTCTGCCCAGGACATCTGCAAGGTGGCTCTAGAAGCATCTATGGAAATATTCAGAAGGCATTGCCCTAGATAAGACTTCCGTTTCCGTAATTTTTGGTCTATGTCCCACTCCAGCACAAGTAGCTTTAAAAAATTATGTATGTTTAGAGTCTACAGATTAACACACACACACACACACACACACACACACACACACACACATTCTGTCCAAGGCACAGATGGTTTGAGGAATCAGAAATTATATTCTAGTAAACTGAGTGCAACTTCTCAACAGAAAGCTATAATTAACAAGGGGAATAAACCACAGAGTTTGGGGACATGCCATCTTTAAAAAAGTAAGAGGATCCATGTAGAAGTCAACTGCTTCTTTTTCCCACCAAAGTTTCCACTCCTCCTTCTTGCGGTTATAACAACTCAGTTTTCCTTGGGAAACTGTTCCCTTCCATATTTAGTCCATATGATTCAGAAGGAGTTAAGCCTTCCCTATTCCCAAGCTTCAGTAATGGGCAGATGACCCAGGCCTGTCCAATTAAATGTGGTCTAACCCTTCAATCAGGGATTGGTTCAAGAATAGTCATGTGATTCAGTGCTACAATACTCAGTTCTGAAATTTTTATTAGTACCAGTAGGATAAAGAAGTTTAGGCCTCAGTTATAGTGAGAGAATGTTAGTCTTAAAACTTAGGCAACTTTTGCCTGTAAGTGACCAGATAGTAAATATTTTCAGCTTTGGGGGCCATAAAAATCTTTGTCATAGCTATTCAACTCAGCCATTGTAATGAGAAAATAGCTATAGATAAAATGTAAACAAATGAGTGTGGGCTGTGTTCCAATAAAACTTTATAAATACTGAAACTTGAATTCCATATAATTTTCATATTTCACAAAATTTTATTTTATATTTTTTAATATTTTTAAACATTTAAAAATGTAAAAATCATTTAGTGAAGAGCTGGATATGGCCAGTAGGCCATAGTTTGTCAATTTCTATTCTAAAGATTTGGAGAAACAACAACTTACATTCTAGTGGAGAAGACAATTAACAGTTAAAGGGGGTGTATTTGAAGATAAAGTCAGCAAAATTTGCTGGTGAAGTAGATGTAAAAACTACTTTTTTTTACAATGAGGGGGAGAACGGGATGGGAAGAGGGGGAGAGGGAGAGAGGGGGAGACAGAGGGAGGGTGAGAGAGAGAGAGAGAGACAGAGAGAGAACCAGACAAGAGAAAGAGAGAAGAAAGGTCAAAGATAAATCTTAGCTTTTTTTACCCTGAGCAAACACATTAATGGGAATACCAATTTTAAGATGAGAATATCTGGAATGGTGAGTTTTGGGTGAAATTCATAGTTTTTTTTTAAATGTTATGTTTGCAATGCCTATTAGATATCCAAGCAAACATACTGAAGAAACAGTTGTATGCATAATATGGAACATGGGGAAGAGGTAGGGGTTTAATTCTTGAGAACATAAATCATTTTTAAAGCTATGGGCCTGGTTAATACCATGTCGGAAGTAAATAGAGAAGAGAAAATTTCCTAGAACTCAGCTCTAGAGAACTCCAATGTTTAAAAAAATCAGCAAAGAAGGATAAAAATAAATGGCTAATGAAATAAGAGAAGATAAGAGAAAATAACAGTGAAGGATGCCCAAAGCCAAGGGAACAGGTGTTAAAGGAAGATGACCATTGTGTCAAATATTGCTTCAATGTGTGAGCTAAGATAAGACCAGAGAACTGACCAACCAGATTTGGCAAGAAGGAACTCATCAGTGACTTTAACAAGTGTGTTCTTCAGTGGGCTCAGAAGTCCAAGAAAGAACATTTGTAAAGAGGTGAAGAAATATAGGAACAGGCATTTTGAGAAATTTTGCTCTAAAGTCTTGGAGCAGTAGTTGTAAAGGGGACCTGGGAGTAAAGGATCTTTGTGTTTGTTCATTTTGTTTTGAAGATGTGAGATATTCCAGTTGGGAGAAAAGACAAAATGGATGAGGCAGAAGCAAGTTGTTGAGGGAGAGAGGACCAGGGATCCAAGGATAAACATGTAAGTAGGTTGGTAGATTTATTAGTTCAAAGACAAAGTTCTCTTTTAATGGCTTCTATTTTATTAGGGAAGTGTTAATAATAAGTGGATTGGGGTTGAGAATAATGTTGGGGAAGTGGTAAAGTAGTTGTTTTGGTAATGGGGGAATAACAACTAGAGAAATGTGAAGAGACTCGAGCAGATTGAGTGCCCACTGGAGACCAGAGAGAGTGGTTGTGTGCTTTCCCCAGCCATGTTCACCTGCCTGAAAACAAATGGGGAGTAGGCAGGAAGTAGGACTCAGTCAGAGGTAGATTTCCTTCTGGATGATTCTCATGCCTTAACTAAGGGAGTTGAGGGTATGTACTCTGGAGAGATCACCACGACGGCTTGTGAGCTCTATGCTAGAGGAATGTGAACATGAAAAGGAGGATAAATGGTCATAAGTGGTAGGCTTATGCGTAAAAACTCTTATGGTGTTAACAGCTTGTTGGATTCAACAAATGAGCTGCAGAGAAGGGGTGGTAGTCAGAGTGCAATGCTTAAAACTGCCATTGTAGAGCTGGTACAATGATTGCAGTGGCAAGATCAAGGTAAGTGACTGAAGATGAGTAGAGCAGAAGGTAATTGAAGTTGAGACTTTCAAGGAACTCAGGCACTCAGATGATGGGTAGGCTGGCCAAGAATCCTCAATTCTTGCTGAAGTCACCAAAAATTAACATGGCTGTCATGGGAAAGAACAAAAATTCACAAGCTAAAATTTCCTGTAGCCCAGAGGAAGGAACCAGGAGAAAAGTAGGTTAACTTTGGATGGTATAATCTGATATGTTTCAAAGGAGCTGATTTTTGTTTGTTTGTTTGTTTCAGAAAAAGAGGAATAATGATCTGAAAGGAGTTTGCCTTCCTTTCCTCCAGGCCCTGTGGAATATGGTATGTGAGAGGGAAAAAGTAAAAATAAAAAAGGTGACAAGCCTGCAAGGGGAGTAGGCCTGAGGAGAACTCCAGGACTCCCTTAGAGCAAGAAAGGGGAGGGAATTCAGAGGAGTTACTAACTTGTGACCCACAAGGCCAAAGTTGCTCCCAACAGGCCTTGATGATGTCTAAAACAGTTAGGGGAAAACAAAAAGTATGGAAGGCACTGACATTTTTAGAAAGTAGATTTTTTTTATGTATCTCTGAAACATCATTTAACCAATTAAAGAATTTTACGGAGAAAAAAAATGAAATAGCATCTTGTGTCATACTGTTATCACTTCTGTCATCTGGAGCAGTCAATCTTTCTATGCCTGGTTTGTGCCTTTTTCTCCCACTACTCTGGATAGACATTGGGAAGAAAACTGGTGCTGCCCCTTGGATGTTTAGGAGAAAGAGTCCCTTAGAAAACCAAGTAAAGACCTGTAGACAACACAAGGAGTGGAAATTCCAAACACAAGCCAGAACAACAAGGTACTTCTATGATTTTCCAGGACCTTTAGTTGCTTTAACTTTTTTCCAGCTGGCTCACTGCAAATTCCATGACTCTGTTCTGCTCCAACTCTTGGCTTGATCCTTTTCTTATGATTCCCTAGGACCTGATAAACTCCCCAAGTTCACTTTTTATGGAGAGTCCTGGAATGCCCATAATTAGTTTTCTCATATAAAACCAAAGCATAGAAACACTCAGTATAAGTTGGAGAGGAAAAGTTCGGGTAGTTAGTTTTCCAGGGGCCTTTTCCCTTCATTGAGGCTCTGAGTTTACCCTGTTCCCCTCAAAGCCTCAGAGAACTCTTCAGAGGCCATATTAGCTCTTCCAAATGCCATAAAAAGAGCCACTTCTGTAGTGGCATCTCTGCTAGGATCCCTCTAGTGTGTCTATCTGAAATTCAGTGATAAAAGGAGTAATTAAGAGAAAGACTAGTTAGTTGCACCTAAGAGAAATGTCATCGAGATATCTGAAACTTAATGTAGGCAAGGCCCATAAAAATGCAATGTGAGCTTCCAATTTCCTTTACCAGGATGGCATAGGGATTAATCAAATCAAACCAGAAAACGTGTTTCAACCACTCTAGAGGAAGAAATCAGCCATTCTCAGTGTAAAATGTATTTCTTCTTCTACTCATCTACTTTAAAAATATAAATGGCCTATACCAACCTTCAGAAAAATGATTTACCATGCTACTAATACTAATCCCTTACATTCATAGAGTGCTTTACACTTTCAAGAAGCTTTCACATATATTATTTCCTAGAGTATTAGATCCTGGGACAAAAATTATGGCTCTAGAAATGAAACAACTTCTTCCTCAACTCCCTTACCCTTGGACATACTGATTTTTTCCCCCTTAATATCATGAACTTGAATCATAAGATCTTTTACCTGTGGACATGAAGCTTACACTATTAACTTATAAAGAAAATTCATAACTCTTGTTTATTGAATAAGAAAAAAGTGTGGTCTAGTGGGAAATAAAGGTGAATTACAATTGTAAAGGGGAGTTAAAAGTATGTGATTTGTCCTATGTTAACCTTTTCAACTAAACG
Organism: Lynx rufus; assembly: GCF_022079265.1. NCBI lineage: Eukaryota > Metazoa > Chordata > Mammalia > Carnivora > Felidae > Lynx > Lynx rufus. The sequence goes on along the minus strand of NW_025814896.1, from coordinate 40,650,992 downwards.
GAGTTTAAAACAATTCAAGGTCTGTTTTGTATAAATTCCTTACTACCTTTAATAACTTAATAGAGTAATTGAATGCAGAATTGCTCCCTGTTCTGGCAAACTGCCACAAAACCGAAATCTTTTGTCTCTTCTAAAACATCGTAAACATCGTTAAAGTGCCAAAACCTATAAAGCACTTTTATGAAGTAATTTGCAAATTTTATGGACTTAATAAGACCACAGCAAATTTTATCCTGAGCTACCAGATACTGCATTTCATTCATTCATTCATTCATTCATTCACTCACTCTTTCATTAATTGATTCATTGCTTATCCTCTGACAGGGGCTATATATAAAGCTTCACATGCTTAATTCCTAAAGCTTGTATAGATATTAGTCCAAGAAATAAAAAGGAGTTGATTTAGAAAGTAATAAACAAACAAACAAAAAACATAACAAGTAAATGTCCCACCTCTACTTTTTTAATGTAAAATGCCAGAGAAGGAAGGAATGCAGAAGGATGGTGATGAAAGAGGATTGGTGATGGAAAACATAATTGTAGTTCTTTCTCTTAGAGAGGCCCTGGGAGCTGAAAAGTGAAGTCACATGTTCCTACTGCCAAAAGGTAGTGGCTAAATGATAATTATAATAATGACAGTACTTCTTAGTATCATTGGAGTAACCCCATGAGTAGAAGTATAAACTGGGACAAGCTTAATATGACAGTATGTATTGAGTATTAAAAATATTCATATAATCTGGCTTAATGATATACTAACTAAAAATCTTTTCTAAGGAAATAATCAGAAATTCAAACAATGATTTATTATAAAGACATTTAACACAGTGTCAGCAACAAAGAAAAAGTTGTTTCAGTTTAAACATTCTATAGTATAGGAATATTTAGATAAATTTGTAGTTTTATGTAATAGAATCTTATGTGGCCACTAAAATAAAATTTATGAAGAAATCTTAATGATAGTGGGAAATGTTAATAAATAATGTTAAGAAAGGCAAATGGCATGCAAAATTGTATAGTTAGTACCATAACCAGCATATAACATATGTACATGTGCACACACATGCAAGCACACACACAGAGAATAAAAGTTTGAAGGAAATGTCCAGATATTAACTTTGATTGTTTCTAAACGGTAAGAATATAAATGATGGTGATATTCTGTGGCCTTATTAAATAATTTTCCTACTGAATATGTACTGCCTTTATTATTTTAACGCTTATGTATTTTTGAGAGAGAGAGAGAGAGTGGGGGCGGGGAGAAGGGCAGAGAGAGAGGGAGACACGGAATCTGAAGCAGGCTCCAGGTTCTGAGCTGTCAGGACAGAACCTGACGTGGGGCTCGACCTCATGAACTGTGAGATCATGACCTGAGCCGAAGTTGGATGCTTAACTGACTGAGCCACCCAGGTGCCCCTGTACTGCTTTATAATCATGAAAAAAATATTCCATAAAAATAGCTCTCTTTTACAAACATAAAATATTCTGCCCACTACATTTTCCTAAAGCACCTAGTGGTCACAGGTTTATGCTTATAAAAGTAAGCGACTTCCCCATCCTTATTCTTCCACCCTCCAGGAGGATGGATGTCTTTGTCTCTTCACTACTGTGTGGTAGTCACTAATGCTGCTGCCCTCTGAACTATTCTACCTCCCATGATTAATCTAAGCCAATTGTGGACGGCTATCTCTACTCACCCTCTTGACAGAGTGGATTCAGAACTGAGTCAATTTAGGACAAAAAGATATGAGGGGAGTTTACTTGGAGTAACTGGGGAAGTGAGGGCAGTCATTTTTCACAGTTCACAGAAACAAGACTGAGGGCAGCCATTTAGTGAGGAAGAGGAAGTAGCGTCGTGTTGAAGATGATGCTGTAGGCAGCAGAGTGGGAAATTGAGCCTCTGAGAGAATTCTGAGAGACTAAATTAATCAACCCTGAGGTCTGTCCTAACTTTGGTGTCCCTAATCTGTACAATAATAACATGCCTTACATTCATTTTGAATTGGAAATTTTATACTCTGATGGATGCCCAATGCAATTTATTCTCTAACATGAAGTGCCTTCACTCTTTTGATCAAATCAAGGAGAGGACTAATGAAGAACGACCATCTACAGAATTTACCTTTCATGCTTCATCTCTTATTACAGCTGCATGGAAATTAAATGCCCACAGAGTAGTTTACTACTATCCTCCTGTAAACTCTAGAATTTCGTCATAATTTAAAAGATTTTTTAAAAAAATTTTTAATGTTTATTTTTATTTTTGAGAGAGAGAGAGAGACAGAGAGACAGAGAGAGACAGAGCATGAGCAGGGGAGGGGCAGAAAGAGAGGGAGACACAGAATCAGAAGCAGGCTCCAGGCTCCGAGCTGTCAGCACAGAGCCTGAGGCAGGGCTCGAACTCACGAGCCTTAGATCATGACCTGACCCAAAGTAGGACGCTCAACCGACTGAGACACCCAGGCGCCCCTAAAAGAATTTTTTTTAATGTTTACTTATTTTTGAAGAAGAGAGAGACAGAGCGTGAGCAGGGGACGGGCAGGGAGAGAGATACACACAGAATCTGAAGCAGTCTCCAGGCTCTGAGCTGTCAGCACAGAGCCCGACCTGAGACTCGAACTCACGAACTGAGAGATCATGACCTGAGCCGAAGTCGGACGCCTAACCGACTGAGCCACCCAGGTGCCCCTCCTCATCATTTTACTATGAAAAATTTCAAGCACACAAAGCAGTTGAAATAATTTATAATGAACCCATTTAGAGTCTACAATTAACATTTTACTATATTTGCTTTATCAATTTCTATTTATCCTCTTTTTACTCATCAATTGATTATATCTTTTTGTTCTACATTTTAAAGAAATCCTTCCACCTCCTTCTCAGCATAAAGAATCCGCTCACATTCTACTGACTTATGTAAACATTCTATTGCAATTTAACTTCCGGTGTCCTCACCCCTTTTCTTCAGCTAAATGATAAGAGCCTTAAGGGAAGATGTTGTACATGTTTGCATTGCTTCCATGTGGATGCCTGCTGTCGATAAATATGTAAAATTGAAGTGAACTTCCAGTCACTAGGAAGTTGGATTTGAGTGATTCATTTTATTTTCATGGCAAAACAAAGACACAAATGATACTTCGATAAACTACAAGTTTGGGACATGCCATTTGTTTTAATTTTTCTAATAATATTTTCTACATCAAACTCTAAAACACATCATTGTTTTGCTATGGAATTGAACTGGGCAGGAAACAAATTTATGTAACAAGTATTTCTTTAACAAGGGATCTAAACATTAGCTCTTAGGGAAAAAAGAAGCATCTTTTTTTTTTTCTTTTTTGTAGTCTACTTTTATAAATCAAATTACTCTTCAAAGTATTCTTTCCCTTGAAAACATCTTTATGTGAAGAACAGTGCAAGACCCTTACTTCAGTCCAGCTGAATGAACTAAACAAAGCCAGAGCTGGACTTAAGAATATAAGAAACTCAAACATAAGATGGAATGTTGCCATTGATTAAATCTAAGGAGAACTGTTTTGTTTCTTGCCTTCTACCACCTTGAAGTGACTTTTCTAAAGCACTTTCTCCAAGTTAAGTCAAGCTTCTGACAAGTAATGCTGTGGGTGTGCGTGTGAGTGTGTGTGTGTGTGTGTGTGTGTGTGTGTGTGTGTGTTTGTGTGTGTTGGGAGGATTTAAAATCTGAAATAATTGTGTAATCCTCTGCATTTACAGCAACTCAATGTAATCTTATTTTAAAAGATTACCTTAACTGATAATCAGGAGATCATATAGTTTTACGAGTATGTGTTTCTAGTAGTGAGAATGGCTGAGGTATAGCATCTTTCTAAATTTACATTTTAAGTAGTAATTGGTAGAAGTTGGAGACATAGTCTTGTAAAGGTACTTACATATAGATAGCTGTAAGTTTATCTTTATTATCAATCACTCATTCATGAGGTTTATTGTTTGATTTATTCTTTTATAGGTGTGAGAGGGGGACTATACAAATTTAATAAGTATATGTTGGATTTTGAGTAGAACATGTATTTCCTAGACTGCAGACTATATAGTAGGATGGCCAATCTCAAACTAGGTAGCTTGCTAAAAATCTGCCAGACTGAGGAATCAGCTGATGGAAAGAAAAATAGAAAGAAAAAAAAGAAAAGAAAAGAGAATACGACAGTAATCTAAGCCATATTCGACCTTAAAGAAAGCATTCCTTCATAAGCCTACACTTGGGAAAAAGGCCAAGATGCTAAACTAGACTTAGAAAAACAATTTTCTGGGGTGCCTGGGTGGCTCAATCTGACTCTTGATTTCAGCTCAGGTCATGATCTCACAGTTCATGAGCTCAAGTCCCACATTGGGCTCTGTGCTGACAGTATGGAGCCTGCTTGAGATTCTCTCTCTCCCCCTCTCTCTGCCCCCACCCCCTGCTCATGTGCTCTCTCTCTCTCTCAAAAATAAATAAGTAAACTTTAAAATAAACATATTAAAAAAAGAAAAACAATTTCCTACCAGTAAGAATTGCTAGGAAATGTTTTATTCATGGGGATCTCCCATAGGTGAAATATTCCTATCCTTACCATCACCAATGATAGACCTCTACCATGTAGATCATACAGTAGAAAATGAACTATCCCATCTGTATATAAGCACTAACCATATGGTGATTACTCTAATACAAATTGTTTTTTAAGACCACTAAATGGTACACCTGAAAGTAATATTACACTGTATGTTAACTAACTGGGTTTAAAAATAAATAAATAAAAACTTTGAAAAAAGAAACTAAGAAAAAAATTAAAAATAAGGCTAATCCTAGGCTTTATGAGAAATACCGTAGATTTTCTTCCAATGAATTATCTCAATAGTCACATCTATGATTATTTGTTAATAAATAAATAATTACAGAAAGGTTAATCTAACAAAGCATGAAATTATCCTTCAAAAGACCCATTACATTCCATTTTATATGTATATGGGCATCTTAAGATGTTACGTTATTAATTTAAAAAAAAATAGGGGCGCCTGGGTGGCGCAGTCGGTTAAGCGTCCGACTTCAGCCAGGTCACGATCTCGCGGTCCGTGAGTTCGAGCCCCGTGTCGGGCTCTGGGCTGATGGCTCAGAGCCTGGAGCCTGTTTCCAATTCTGTGTCTCCCTCTCTCTCTGCCCCTCCCCCGTTCATGCTCTGTCTCTCTCTGTCCCAAAAATAAATAAACGTTGAAAAAAAAAAAAAAAACAGCATTTCAAAGACAAAAAGGTTTATTTTCCCTGTTTTAAAATCATGCTTTTGGGTAATCTTACATTAGTTTCTTAGTACAAAAATACATTCTCTCCCTCAAAAATGTTTTAAAAACAGAAGGAAAGGCATCTTCTAGGTAACAAGTGGAAAGAGAATTATGGTAACAGAAGAAATGAAACCGAATCTAACAGAAACTTGTTACAACAATGTAGCCAACCACAAGGTATGTTTTATGGTGCCTAAACATTATGTTATGAATTTTAGAATTTTAAACTGGAAGCACTGAAGTTACTTTGAATAACAAACCCTGAAATCTTACTTTTCTTTCTAAGGTGTTGGTTTTAATTCATAGCACTCTTTCACTGTTTTTCTGTGAGATAATATTTTTTGTTTCGATGTCTGAAAACATAGATTTGTTTAAAATAAATGCAAAGTAATTTATCTGCAAAAAATCAACACTACCAGCAACTGGAAAAAGTACTGAGTATAAAGGACTTAGGCAAATATTTTTCATACATTTTCAAGTAGCACTCCAAGGTTTTTTCCTCTCTTCTCCAGACACTTATTAAGCACCTACTGTGTTTCAGGCTCTTTAGTGGGGAAGGAAGGCCATAAATATGACATAGTTCCTAGTGTCCAGGAAATCACAGATGAAGGCAACATGCACTCAGATAAATTACATATCTCAAGATCCTTCAAAGGACTATCTTCTGGCTTAAAATGCCATCTGTTTTTCAGTGAAAATCTGATTTAGTGAAATCAGATGTCTTCTTGAATTCCAACTCACTTAAAAACATACAAATGGTCTAAATGGCTTCTATCTTTTTTATCTTCTGATTGAATAAAATCATATCAGCTGTGGTAATCCATCACCAACTGTAGGAAACTCCCACAATTTTTTTGTTTAAATTCCATTGTCTGTTGGGTGCTCACATTTTTCAATCCTCTTTAGGAGTTTCAAAATGGGGCCAAAGCTCATAAAGTCATTTTTCAAAAACAGTATTCTTGGCTATGATAGTTTTTTTATAAGTTTTATTAGTTAACATCAAATTGGCTGCTTGTTTATCTTTTTGCTACTCATAAACTTAATAAATGACTGTTTCTCTTGAAAGAAAGAAAGAAAGAAAGAAAGAAAGAAAGAAAGAAAGAAAGAAAGGAAAACAAAAAAGAATTCATGCTTATCCCAGTGAAAAATGGAAAGGTTTCCCCATCCCTTCATTTACATAGCATTTCTACAATTGTTCTGCATACATCAATGGTTCAAAGTCATTAACCATGCTACTTTTGAGAGTGTAATAAAAACTATCAACAATAGGGGCACCTGGGTGGCTCAGTTATGTGCAGAGTCTGCTTGGTATCCTTTCTCTCCCTCTCTCTCTCTCTGCCCCTCCCCTGCCCATGTTCTCTCTCTCAAAATCAATAAATAAACTAAAAGAAAAAAAAATCTATCAACAACATAGTTTAAGTCAATCACAAGTAGTCCTGGCATATATTTTAGCAATCAAATAACAATTAATTATCATGCACAATCCTTAAGAAGAATATGAAAACACTGCATTGTATTACCAGCAGAAAGAAGGAAATTATAATCTAATATGTACCGAATGGCAGAGAAATATCCATCCAGGATATTTGGCAAGAGAACATACACAGTCAAAATTTAACTTTTTTTTAAATTAAAAATTAATATCTAAAGAACAAAATCATCAACAAAACAGAAGTTCTGACAACTATGTCAGCTGGGATAACTGTGGTGTATATATGAAAGGAGTATGGACTCTTAACAATGAATTTCAAAAAACAATTTCAAAAATCCTTCCTCATATAATGATCAGTAATTAGGTAACCATGAAATTATATTTCAATATATTTATCTTTGAAATATTGAAATATCAGTGCAATTTTATAAATTTAACTGAATTTGAGTAATTTTCAGTTTGATAAAACATTTAAAAAGTTGCACTGCTTGATGACATTCTGAATTAAGTTTCTCTGCACTATCAGAACTTATTTCTGACTCAGAAGACAAAACACTAAATAAAAAATGAAAAGAGATAAAGTAGACAATAGTCTTCTAAATTTGTTGCTTTCATTCCATTTTATATATGTTTTGTTTTGAAATTTGACCATAGTATAGCATGATTACTATGTTAAGTAACATTTCATTCATTTTAAGATTAGATTTAAGTAATAGACTCTATAGTTCACTGCATTTGAAGCCGCAGGTATGTTTATAAGAGAAGCATTTCTCCTATTATTACTGATGTTGGTCTTTGTCATACAGTTTAATATGACCAATGGAATGGGGATAGAAGTGATATTATACCAGTTTCAAGCCTAGGTCTTAAGAGATATCTATTGCTTTCATGTGCCCCTCTGAGAGCTTCTAACTTCTGCTATGAGAACACCCTACCTTGGGAAGCCACTGACTCCAGTCTGGGCCCCAGAATGTGGAACAGACCAAACTCAACCCTCAAGCCTGAAACAGAATGACATTAGCTGATTGACAAATGTGTGATGAGATATAATACTTACTGTTTTACACCAGTAAAATTTTCATGGTGGTCTGCTATGTAGCAACAACTGACACGTAAGTATTACTTAAAACTTTTTTATTCCTGGAATATATCTATTATTTTATAATATAAGACAACTACTAAATAAAATCTATTTAAAAGATAATTTTGAGTAACTAGGAATAAATTGTTAAGCATATATTCATATGTTATATGCTTAAATGAGAGAAAATAAAATTTTATGTTAATTACTTTAAAATAATACTACAAAAGAAAATCACCCTGATGTACTTGAAGACAAAGGCAATGGTACCTCTTGAAGGAAACCATAACTCAATCACACCACTAGCTGGCTTCCAGAGGAATGAATGCAGATGTTGTGTCATTTTTCCATTATGAAATCTGAAGAGGTAGTCCAGCCATGCTGAGACAATAGGAATTGAATGGTTCTGCCTAATCCCAAATCAACAAGACTTGTCCTCATGCAGAGAAATGGTGAGAAAAACTGATCAATCTTTTTTTTTAATTTATTTACATTTACAGTCTACTTTGAACTACAATAAAAAGTAACATAAATGGCTATCCAAATAGTATGCATAGCTAATTTTATGCAATACAAGACTGGATGTGCTATTTGGCTGTTAAAGTCTGTCTTCAACACTTGTTCTGACATGCCAGCATCACTAGGCTTACTTCAGAATTCTTATGCCACAATAACTGTCTTGAATAATCATATAATTTAGAAATAAGTGCATGCAACACTAAGGCCAACAGTGCTGTTTTACAGAGTGTAGTGGAATCTTTAAGGCTTTGGTTCTTGTGGAAACAGCAGCCCTGATAAGCAAAGACCCCGTCTGCCATCTTTAAATGGATGGTTGCATTTATCTGAATTGGTGAGGGGAGTTGGGGTGGCATGTGTGAAATGACTTCTTCAACACTAGAAAACATTTAAATGCTTGGAAAATGCTGGCTGCCAGTGCAAATTAAAAATGGGAAATTACTTACTTGAGTAAACAAAAGAATAAAACCCATTAGCAGTTACTGGGAAACTGTTAGAAGAATTTCAATGTGAAAGGGTTGAAAAACAAAGACAGTAGACTAGAACCTAACTAGTAGGGCTTCGGTACCTCATCAAAAGTCCTAGTCAATAGACTCAGTGATTATAAATTATACAAAATAATCTGCATCTGAACATCTAAGGTTCCTATGGACATAGCAGTTCTGGGGTAGCCTAACAGCTCATAGTTTTGACCCCCAAATCACCTCCAAACATTTATCAGTGGCCATCTTTCAGGAGAAGGTTGGAGGAATAGGTCATTTTCTCACCCCCTATTTCGTAGAAGGTACCAGATTTTCAACTCTGATGGGTCCCCTTCTGTGCGTTCTCCATTAGGTTGCTGATATGCACACCCATCCTCTAAAAAAAGTAGGCACCAGGTTGTAGTGACTCAAACACAGGCCTGGAAGACTGTTACTAAAAACCCCTGCAAATGTAGACAAGGAGTTTCAGCTCAGTTTGCTACCTATGAGGAAAATTAAATTTGGACTAAAATACTATAGGGGTCAAGGGCAGGCCACCTGAAGATGGATCACTTTGGCACGAAGATTATTTTGAGTTAAAAAGTGATGAAAACCCAGCAGATTTGGAAAAAGCTCTTTATCTCTTGCGCAACTGCCTAAAATAATTTTTATAAAGGACCTGCTGCAGGAAGACAGCTATCAACGTAAGTAACTACCTAATGCTAGGTTCTACAGAGAAGAACCTAGCAAGGCCTGTTTGATCTAAGTCCTCTACGTCCCATTGTTTCTGAGTGGCCTGGAAAACATTTGTTTTTCAAATATTTATTCTTTCCATCTTCCTGTGAATTTTATTCCTTTCCTTTAAAGTCCCAGACCCCTATCCTCTTCTTCTTAGTTCAGGATAACATATATGCTACATTTTGCTTGTCTTTGAAATTTCCATGTTTGTGTAGATTTCTCATATTAATGGAGTTATATTTGATTTTCTCCTATTAATGTGTCTCATGTCAATTTGATTCTTAGTCCAGCGAGGACCTTGAAGGGAACAGGACATTCTTGCTCCCTAACAAGACCATTTAGGGACAACTAACATTATTTCCAGCAGTAAAACTTTGGAAATGGAATCATGGTTCTGGATCATGGATTATAAAGCAGCTCTGATCTGTTAGAGATAGATTTGATTTTTCCTACTCTGCATACAGGATAGTACTTTTCTCCCCCTTAAGGAATAACTGAATATTATCACTAATGGGAGGAAAAGCAGAGCAAAGAGGAATAGTTCACATGAAGAAGAAAACATCAAGTTGTCATCCCGTTCAGGGAACATTTTATGATAGCAACATTAAGGGACACACACACACACACACACTTCTGAGATTAATGCAGACACCAACTGTGTGAAGTATATTTCTTTGAATGTGTGCATAAACTGCCCTAATACTTTTATTTTAGAATAAAACATTGAAAATGTGATACTCTCCCCAAAGGGACTTCACTTAAAAAATGAGCATCAAGTTAAAAATGTACAGCCACAGTAGACAGAACTTGATTTTCCCAACTAATCATATAAAACCCAATATGTTATTTCTTGATGAGCAGCACTCTTTTATTAAATGTTATGTCTGCATACAGTTGCAGTTCAATATCTATATTTGTTTTCATTTGGGACCCCTCACAGAGGGTAGTAGAAAGGTTTAGGGAGGTAAGGAAGAGGCAAAGTTGTAATTAAATTTTAGAAAAGGAAATTGAAGTATTTCCTGTTTCAATTTTATTTCTTTTTCCTAACTGCATCATATGTGATGATACCACAATTTTAAGTTCTCAGAACCTATGGCTTCTTTAAAGACTCCAACATATCCAAAACCATGGCCCTATTAGCCCCATTCATCTTTGTTTGGACTGGATAAAACAAATGAATGAATGAGTGAAGCAAACATAACTGCATGGGTCATGCTGTTTCAAATACTTTTAGAAATGGAGTAGGATATAAATATGTGTATATACATATGTATCTATACATATGTATCTATATCTATATCTATATCTATATCTATATCTATATCTATCTATCCATCTATCCACCTATCCATACATATACCACCATGTCACCATGTCTAGCTGAAGAGTCTTCACTCAGATACCATCTGCAAACCAATCTTGGTGAGTTGGAGCAGTGGCGGTGATACTCAAGGTTTTTCTCTTGACAGTGTCCCAGGGGAACATTAGATACTAGAGGGCAGGAAAGTAAGAATGGCAAGGGTTGAGGCAGGAATCATCACCTGCTTCAAAGATTTACAGGACTCTTTGGCCCCAAGTTCTATTTTGTTTGCCAAGTACCTACATCACTAGAATCAAATTCTTGTGAGGTCCAAAATTTGGATTGTGCTGTTTGCCCAGTTTTTATAACTGCTTGACACCTAGTAAGCACTCAATAAATATGTGTTGAGTGGATTAATAAATAAAAAGGGGAAAAATGATTAATTAAGTTAAGCATTAAGCTTTTGTTTACTTTTTAGCTCTGTGTGGGAGCAGGGCAAGGCCTTCATCTGCTACACCAAGTGTTTATTTTACCAGTATCACACCAAGTACTTCATTTTACTTTACCTCTAATTACTTTACTCCTAATACTCTTGAAAACTAGGGGCACCAGATAAAATACAGGATGCCCAGTTACAGTTGAATTTCAGCTAAACACTGTATAACTTTTTTTAACATAAGGTATGAGTATATCTTATAAATAGTGCATAGTTTATACTTATACTAAAAATGTTCATTTTTTTAGAAAAAAATTAATTTAACTGGGTATCCTGTACTTGTATTTGCTAAATCCAGCAAGCCTACCTCTCAATACCTAGAAATCCAGCTATTCACTTTAGCCCCTTTCTTTTAAAAAAAAAATTAATGTTTTTTTATTTATTTTTGAGACAGAGAGAGAGACAGAGCATGAGCAGGGAAGGGGCAGAGAGACAGAGAGAGGGAGACACAGAATCTGAAGCAAGCTCCAGGCTCTGAGATGTCAGCACAGAGACCGACACAGAGCTCGACACAGAGCTCGAACTTACGGACTGTGAGATCATGACCCAAGCTGAAGCTGGCCGCTCAACTGACTGAGCCACCCAGGCGCCCCACTTTAGCCTCTTTCTGCTGAGACCATTTACCCTTTTAGTTGTTCCGATTTTCAGCATCCATGAGAATATGTGTACCCCATTTCTCTCAGGCACAAGGCTAACATCCATTTCACCAGAAACCATTTCACATTCTTTATCAGCCCATATAAGGTGTTACCAAGTTACCACTGGAATGCTGGGCAAGCCCAGGACTGTAGTATCTATCCTTGCTCTGCCTCACAGGACCGAAGGGCCTTCTCTCTACCTCTCCCCTCTCCAGACAGGAGGCAGGTACAGTCCACAGTGTCCCCATACCTGAAGAATCAAATATCAAGCTGCACAAGGAGTCTGTCCGTTGAAGCATTTCATTGGGCCCGGAATGAGAACTACGTTCCTCCTACCCTTCTCTGGGTCTCACAACACTCTGGGAATTAAAATTCATTTTGAGGCTTCCATGGAAATTTCTAATTTAATAACTTAGTGTACATTATAACTAGACATCTTGCTTTACCTTCTACATTTGTTTTACCTTCTGCATTTCTTCCCCTTCTCTTTATACACATTTTAACATCATAAACAAATCCTCAGCAAAACCAAATAGCCAGAAAGAGACATACTTGGCTTAGAGTCACAGAAGATGCTTTATTTTTAATCCCTCAGAAGCAGACCTTGAGACAAGGACACACATGGGAGTGGTTTATTTGGAGAGTGATTCCAGGAAATACTGGTAGGGGACCAGGGAAGTAAGACAGGCAGCCAACACAGGGCATATTATCAAGCACTTTGCCCTTTAAGCAACTCAAGCTCAATCCCACTGGGGAATTCTGGGAGACAACGTGGGGCATGCACCTCAGAGTTATCCCACCGGAGGGGCATGGAAGAAGCCAGTTGTGAGGCCAGCATTTAGGTCTTGCTTGTGTGTGGGTGATAGACTCCCACTGCCAGATAAAAGCCCTCAGGCAGAGTCACAGCTATTCTAGGAAGCAGCATTTACAGGTGAGTGCCAAGGGTGTGGGCCAGGCACTGACAGCATCCTGAACATTGAGAAATAAGGGTTGTCTTCAAAGTTGATTCTAGAGGTCCAAAGAAGGTAATAATCCAAGTATCCAAGTACATGCCATCACAAGCATCAGGCCCTTTTAGACTACATGCTATAAAGACATTCTACCCTGCTTCTACAGGCAATTTCATACCATTCTGATTTTTGTTGGATTAATTTCTCTGAGCTTTCACCCATAGAGGGTGACTGCCACTCAATTTTAGCAGCAACACCCCCACATGAGTTAAAATCACTGTGTTTTAATGAGGCCAAGCCTTGTGAGCTGGCTTCATTGTGTATGAACTTCCCTCTCAGATGAGATTCTCATTCCCAAGAAGTTCCCATTACTCATGGATACATTGCTAGTGCATATTTGGTTGTTATGTTAAAATGTAAACATGTCAACTTCTCCAGTTTACCTGCAGCAAGGGCATAGTCTATTGTATCATGCAGAGTTAGCCACTTTGAACGTGGGCAGGAAGCTAAACGGGAGCTCTGATGTTCAGCTGAGCAGAGCCTCAGGGATATTCTTTGGCACATGAAGCTATGGGAGACAGAATTTGTGATAGTGAACCTTACTTATACAGCTATGGGAGAAGCTGGAGAAACCAAGGTGCTTGGGAAAAGTGGGAAGATCAGGTAAGTTCCCACACAGTCAGTTCAAGAAGCCACACATGTCCAGCCACTGAAAAAGGACTATAAAGGTTGGCTTGTAGAAAGAGAAACTCACTTTTCACCTACAGTGGCTGTTGCCTCTGTATGTCTATACTCAGGCCTGTGGTGGGGGCAGGGGCCTCAGGTCACCCTTGGTCAACAGAGTAAGCAAGTATGAAGAAGAGCAAGATACAAAGGGAAGAAAATGAGGACAAGTAAGGACTGGCTAGCATCTCTGTAACTATCTGTCACTGCACCTAATAATGACAACTTCAGAGAGCAATGACGACTGCTACTTCTCTTCTACCTTCTAAATTCCTCATTTAGCCAACTCTAACCATAATGGACAGGGAAGGGGCATCCTGGGAAATGTAATTCCAGTTTAACCAAGTTGAAATATTACACACAATACTCAGTTTCCTTATAACTGAATTAAGGAGAGTGATGTTAACTACTTCTTTCACAAGGATACAAAATGAATAGTATCACTAAGCATTTGGGATATGTATGCATTAGTCTTTTTCTTCACATACTTTTACTAGTATAGTTTGGATTCTTGTTGGAGGTATGGCAGTAGTCATATTTATATTTGCCTCTAATCTATAATAATAGGAAGAATTCATAGTATTGCTAGTGTTATCTTCTTCCTTGTCCGATTTATGGTGACATCCTACAGTCTTTATTTTAATTCACCAGAAATAAATTACTTTAAAACATCCATTTTACCTTCTTGGCTGTGTAAAATTGGCTAGCCAAGAAAGTGGTGCTACAGACAAAGAGTTTTAAAACTGTTTCTCTTAAGAAATTCTGTTTTCTGTTGCAAATTTTCTTCATGACCTTGAGAAATCATATGAAATTCTTATCTGTCGAGCAAAAATACTCATTATTGGTGAGGAATAATGAGCCAAACTGATTGGAATGGAGTCTACTCAGTATGAGCCTGATAGGAATAGGAAGAGAGGATAAACTATTCCATTCTGAGGCACAGCTGCCTTTTTAATGGTCCTGAAAGAAACAAAATTCCACTGCATCTATAATGGAAACAATGGCTTGTTCTAATAATCACTGTTATTAAATATTCATAGCCCACCTCAAAACACATTAATCGCTGGGATCCACTTGTCATGATGTACTTTCAGGATTCCTTCATTGTGCTTATAATTTGAATATGGTACAGATATAGCAGTGATAGATCAGCAATATTAGAATTTAAATTTGGAAAAATTATTAGATAATGGAACCACAGATAACCATAAGAGTCAATCACTAAACAAGCATCTACTATCTGCAAATTGTCTTTCTAGACACTGAGATATAGAAAGGTTGCTTCCTTATAACTACTGCTTGTTATGAGTTTATAATCTAGTTGGCTTAAACAACTCTATAACATGCATACTAGTACATTTTTTTTAATTAGTGTTTAATATCTGAGTTGCATTTGGGATAGTTACATTAAAAACAGAGAAAAAAGACAAATTTAAAAAGAGAGAAATTTAAAATCTATATCCAGTTTTGAAAGGTTATGTTTATAAAATGTTTATTTGACATAGAGAAAAAAAAATTATTCTGGTACCAAAGCATAGCATGATGAACTATTCAGATTTAATTGGCTCATAAGAATAGACACCTTTCAAAATTGCCCTTCCATTGGGCACCTGGGTGGCTAAGCTCTTGATTTCAGCTCAGGTCATGACCTTGTGGTCATGAGACTGAGCCCTGTGTGGGGCTCTGTGCTGACAGCAAGAAGCCTGCTTGGAATTCTTTCTCTCCCTCTGCCCTCCCTCCCCTGCTCATATGCTGTCTTTCACTCTCTTTCAAAAAAACAAAAAGTAAAAGAAAGAAAGAAGAAAAGAAAGGAAAAAGAATGAAAAAGAAAACACATAACTAGAGTTGCAAGATTTAGCAAATGGAAATATAGGATGCCCAGCTAAATCTGAATTTCAGCTAAAACATAAATAATTTTTATTTTTTTTTTTAATTTTTTTTTTCAACGTTTATTTATTTTTGGGACAGAGAGAGACAGAGCATGAACGGGGGAGGGGCAGAGAGAGAGGGAGACACAGAATCGGAAACAGGCTCCAGGCTCTGAGCCATCAGCCCAGAGCCCGACGCGGGGCTCGAACTCACGGACCGCGAGATCGCGACCTGGCTGAAGTCGGATGCTCAACCGACTGCGCCACCCAGGCACCCCTAAATAATTTTTAGTATAAGTGCATCCCTATGAAATATTTGGGACATTCTTATACTAATAACTTATTCAGTGTTTATCTGAAATTAAAGTGTTATTTGGGGGTCTTGTATTTCACCTGACAATCCTACTGAGAAGGAAATGAGTGACTATTAGAATACAACAAGAAGACCAATTAAACTTCAAGGGTCAAACAAATAGTTCTTGGACCTCTGAAGACACTGTAAGAGTATACAGCCACCTGTCAGGTATGAGCTTTTCTACCCCCCTTACCTGCAACCTCTTCTTTCCCCATCTGGTAAAATCACACATTTCAGTTTTCAAGCTACTGAAGGAGTTAAAATGGTAGGTATAAAAAGAAAGTAGAAAGATTATGTCTTCTCTCTACCTTAAGTAGCCAGTCCATAGAAGGCCCAAAACTAGATGAAAGAAAGAAGAGTAAACTTTCAACGTTTATTTATTTTTGGGACAGAGAGAGACAGAGCATGAACGGGGGAGGGGCAGAGAGAGAGGGAGACACGGAATCGGAAACAGGCTCCAGGCTCCGAGCCATCAGCCCAGAGCCTGACGCGGGTCTCGAACTCACGGACCGTGAGATCGTGACCTGGCTGAAGTCGGACGCTTAACCGAATGTGCCACCCAGGCGCCCCAAGAAGAGTAAACTTTAAAACCAATTCAGTTTTGATAAACACAACTTGATATTGTAATTTCTGAAGGGAGTCCGTGATTGTCCTGTCAAGTGATGTTAGGGTATTTTACTCTCTAAGAGTCATGAGAGAAATCAAGTTTTCATCTAGGAACATGGGAAGAACATATACAATGAATAAAACTTAAGGGGCATTGAGAGATAAGAAAGAATGGAAGGAAGGAAGAAAGAAGGCAAAGAAGGGAGGGAGGGAGGGTGGGAAAGAGACAAGGAAAAGGAGGAGGAAGGGAGGGAGGAAGGAACATTCTGATTCTGTCCGTTCTGTCCCATTAAGTCCTGCTGTTCATAAACATTCAGGTTACATGAGTAAATTAATACAGGGGAGTTCATAAGATGGTAGGAAATGACAGTTAATAGACATATAAACGTCCTAGTCACACCCAGACACCTACTTTCTAAGCAAACATGTCTCCACTATGGAATATCATGGTCTAGCTGAGTTCATTTAGGCCCCAAAGCATAACATATGCAAACATATAAAAATGAAATATGATTGGAGTCATGATGGAAAAGGGTTAAATATTACTTGTGGGAGACTTCAGTAGAAAACCATACATAACTTCTGAAAAGTTGGTCAACCGTTGAGGTACAGTGCAGCCTATTCATTTGACAAAGATAAGCCAAATAAAGCAACAATATATCTGATCTCTGAATTATTCTGATGACAATAGAGAAAAGCCCATCTAGTAATATATATATACATATATATAAAATACATATGGTATAATATATAATAGATACATGTACATATTGAGTATAGATATACACATAGATAATATATGTATATATGTGTATATATAATATATAAAAATATAATAAACATTTTTTTAAATCCTATTGGTTGTAAAATAGATGTACAAAAATTCTTTAAGTTTTTTAAATTTATTTTTGACAGAGAGATACAGAGCATGAGACGGGGAGGGGCAGAGAGAGAGAGGGAGACACAGAATCTGAAGCAGGCTCCAGGCTCTGAGCTGTCAGCACAGAGCCTGATGTGGGGCTCGAATTCACAGACTGTGAGATCATGACCTGAGCTGAAGTTGGATGCTCAACCGACTGAGCCACCCAGGTACCCTGATGTGAAAAAATTTAATCAAGCAAAGAAAAATTAATAGTAAAAAATTCTAAAAATTACTCTGTTCATTTGAATATAATTAATGCAGACATCCATTTGTGGTCACAAACTAATTTTTTTCCCAACTAAACAGATTAAATCTAATAGTTACATTAGTTAAATCAGACAGAAAAGTGGGTCCTCTTGGCAGGTTTTAAAAAAATGGATTTCAGTTATTATTAGACTCCAGAAAACTACCAAGTTTGGAAAGAAGGAAATATTCAGACATGTCAAAAAATGAAGAGTTTTCTCAGTATCTGAACCAAATGGAACAAAAACTTTCTGTTCAACCATAATTTCACATTTCATAATGTAATCCCTCATAAAAGAATAACTTCCAAACCTTGACCACACTTTGAGTCAACAAAGAGTTGTCTTCATTATGAATTATAAATAAGTATAAATAAGTAGGCATTCAATCTTACAAGATGGATGAATTTGGTTTAACCTTCAAATGCCTTCCTTTCCTCTAAGATAGATGATTAGTTTTACTAATTAAAGCATCTCTCTGCAAAGCCACTTTTCACATTTTAAAAAGTGTGCAATCTGCATCTGTGTATCTAATTTTAGGTCACATTTAAGAAGAGGAAAATCTAGTATATATGGACAACAATGTTCAGAAACCAAGGTCAATTTACATACATAAGAATTTTCAGGGGGCATCTGGGTGGTTCAGTTGGTTAAGCATTCGACTTTGGCTCAGGTTATGAACTCAGGGTTTGTGGGTTCGAGCCTCACATCAGGCTCTGTGCTGACAGCTCAGAGCCTGGAGCCTGCTTTAGATTCTGTGTCTCCCTCTCTCTCTGACCCTCCTCTGTGTCTCCCTCTCTCTCTGACGCTCTGTCTCTGTCTCTGTCTCTGTCTCTCTCTCTCTCTCTCTTAAAAATAAATAAAAATTAAAAAAATGAAAACAAAAAGAATTTTCATTATATTGGTTGAATTAATCAAAATTTACACTGAACTAATCAATTAAGAGACCAATATATGGGGCAGCTGGGTGGTTCACAGTTGGTTAAGCGTCCAACTCCTGATTTCGGCCCTGATCATGATCTCAAGGTCATGAAATCAAGCAGTATTGTGAGATCAGGCTCTGTGCCTAGTGTAGAGTCTGCTTTGGATTCTCTCTCTCTCTCCCTCTCTCCCTCTATCTCTCTGCCCCTACCCCCTTCTCACTGTCTCTCCCTCTCTCAAAATAAACATTTTTTTAAAGAGACCAATATAGAAACAAATTTTGTGTTACTCAAAACACTTTAATACCCTCGTGTTACTCAAAACACTTTAATACCTTATTTATTTATTTATTTATTTATTTATTTATGTGACAAATATATATCATTATGTGAGAGAAATATATTATTTATTGATTATTTATTTGTGCATGTGCACAAGTGGGTGAGGGGCAAAGGGAGCTAGAGAAAAGGGAGAGGGAGAGAGAGAATCTTAAGCAGGTTCTACCACTCAGCATGGAGCCTGATGCAGGGCTTGATCCCACAACCCAGGGATCATGACCTGAGCAGAAATCAATAGTCAGACACTTAACTCACTGAGCCACCCAGGTGCCCTTTATTTGATTTTAAATAAATGTAAATGTTCTATATCAATAGTGCTTTTTAGTCAGTACCATACAGAAGTCAAGTTGCCTCCAAATTCCACAGATGGAAAAATGGAAAGTCAAAGAGTCATTGAAAACTCTTTTTATATGATGCTTTAGAGCATAGGACAGAGGAAAAATTAAATTACACTAACATAGTGTTCTTTGAGGATATCTGTGATTCGTTGGTTGTGTGGATTTAAAAAAAAAAAAACATAATTAGAGATAGGAAGATTTCCAGGGTATGAACACACTTGTGTCACACATACATGGTCATAATATGTAGTTATATTAAGATATGTTCAAACTTTGTGCCTCTATTGTACTTTTTACCCTAAGGTAACAAACTACCTCTTGACTATGCTCAGCTGCCTCCTACCCAACAAATTCAATTTGGCTTGCACATTAAAAATAAAGTTTATGACTTTAAAAATAAAAGTCTTAAACATATGTGTATTATATAATATATATAACATATATATATGTATATATATATATATATATATAAATTCTCTTAAAAATCATATTTGCTACTGCTGGGATAGAACTGATGGTGAAAATAGTGGGCGTCAGCTGAGTAGTAGCTGCTGCCTTTAGAAAGGCATGTGCTTTCCCAGTGGTAACAATTCTCTCTCCCTCCTTCCTTCCCTTTTGTCCTTTCTCCCTCTCCCTAACGTTTTTCTGAGCCCTCATCTCTGATTTTATTAATTTATCTTCCTGGTCTCTATAGGCACTAGTGTTTGCCATCCCGGGTCATAAATATTACTATTGTTTTGTTTTTACTTCTTTCCACAGACAGCAGCATATGTTATTATAGCAGTCCCTATAACATCCTTTCTTTTATACAATTTTAAAAATAACTGAAGCTGTGTTAAATACCCCTTAGGGAATTCATATTTTTAAAGAAAAAATAATTCTTGACTGACAGGTTATATAAAGCATGGTTAATTTATCCAGCAGTGTATTATAAAACTATTAAAAGAAAAACTGAGCAGAGTGTTCAAAAAATATTGTTAAGTGACCAAAAAAAGTTGAAACATTATGCAGAAAAATATGCTTCCATACTTAGTCACAAAAACCTAATGGCAGATACCTCTGGAATTGGGAATGTATATGATGGGGTGGTGTAGGGATGAAAAATTTTTGCTTACACTTTACCCTTCTTTACTCTTTAGATTTACCATGAGCATAAACTATCTTTAAAATTAAGAATGGTTTTTAAATTCTTAAAATGAATACCTTTAAAAATAACATACATACATATGTATATATTTTATTTTATTTTAGAGAAATAAAGAGAGAGCATGAGTGGGAGAGAGGGGCAGAGGGAGAGAGAGAGACAGAGAGAGGGAGAGAGAGAGAGAGAGAGAGAGAGAGAAAGAAAGAATCTTAAGCAGACTCCATGTGATTTGAGCCAAAATCAAAAGTCAAATGCTCAACCAGCTGAGCCACCCAGGTGCCCCTAAAAATATCTTTAAAAAGTAAGAATATAAATTAAAAAATAAAAATAATATCTTGTATGTATGTATATCACTTTATTTACATAACATTTTCACATATATTATTATCAAATATGATCTTTACAGCAACCTTATAAAGCAGACACTTAGATAATACACTCATTTTTTTTTTTTAGATAAATGAGAAAAAATGACAGGGTTAATCAACCTACATAAGCTCCTATAGCCAGAAAGATACAAAGCCAGAATCAAACCAAGTGTATCTATCAGGATAGAACAGGTTATTAGGTGGTAATAAACACCACTTCCATGTCAGTGGCTTCAAACCACAAAGGTTTTCTGGGGTCTGGTTTGGTTTTGTTTGTTTTTGTTTTCTTGTCCAATGAGGATTGGCTATACTTCTGTTCCATGTTGTCTTCATTCTGGGACACCAGTCACCATGTAATGTAGATCACTGCTGGTCATCAAGGCAAAGGATGGGTCTTACACTGCAGTGAAAGTTTTGGCAACTTCTACTCACAAGTCATTGGCCAAAACTGGTCATACACTTTATGTAACCATGAGAGCTCCAGTATATATAGTCTTGCCGGATATCCAGAACTGAGGGTAGGGATTGGGGGAATGGATATGATAATTGGTAGTGACTAATACCGCAAGGCCTCTAACTCCAGGTCTCTCATAATAAATTAACATAGCTACGTGGATCTCTAAGCACCTCATAATTAGAATGAAACTTTCATTTAAAACCACCCTCATAGGGGTATCTGAGTGGCTCATTCGGTTATGTGTCCAACTCTTGATTTTGGTTCAGGTCATAATCTCATGGTTATTGAGTTTGAGCCCTGCATTGGGCTCTGTGCTCACAGCACAGAGCCTGTTTGGGATTCTCTCTCCCTCTCTCTCTGCTCCTCCCCCACATGTGCTCTCTCTCTCTCTCTCTCTCTAAAAATAAATAAATAAATTTTAAAAAACACTGATACAAATGAGTTAAAATATATGTAGAACTGGGTGTGTGTGTGTGTGTGTGTGTGTGTGTGTGTGTGTCATTCTCATCTATCTTATGTGACTCTATAAAAGTGTCCTGTCCTGTTTTTCTTTTTTTTACACGCCACATGTCATCAGATTATTGTATCATACACTTTCACATATAAATATTCTGCCCTTTGGTAGGTAGGAAGAACCATAGAAGCTGAGCATCTCAATACCCACTTACTTAGCCATGTCAAGTACAGAATATTAACAGAAGGGAAAGCCAGCTGCAGCCTGTAGATAGCATGCCACAATGCACGGCACATACTATATAAACAAGTATCTCCAAATATTCACAGGCTCTTAACCTCAATCACATATCCTTAATCAGATGTCAATTCAGTAGCAAATTTTCTAAATAATGATGATATAACATCCATTCGTAAATAGGAGACATCAATTACATTAAACATCATGCTTGGTCTGCCAGATAATTGTGAATAAAACACATTTATAAGCCATGTGCTTTTCAGCCAAGGGCAACAATGAAAGCAGTGATTTAGGTATCAGAGAGACATATAGAAAGATATTCTACTTTAGTGAATGTCACAGCAGCTAATCAGGTGCAAGTAATTCAAGTATAGTTGACAAAATTTTGAGAATATCAGGACCAAGAGTGCAGATTAAAAGTCCTTTTCGGAAAGGCAACATACTCGAAGACTGGTTGGTAAGTTATCAGATATGAGACCTCCAACTGAGTAACTTATAATACAGGTGGGGAAAGGAGTCCAGTTGGGTGGGCATTATGATAGTATAGAGTGAGGGGTAAGTGACCCAAGATAAAAGAAAAAATATATATATAAAAACAGTTGAACTGGAGAAGGGTGTCATATCAAAGCAGGAATCCAGAATTTGGAAACTGGGTAGACATGTACATTCAGAGAAGTGAGCATATCAGTACAAAGAAGACTTTGTTTTTTGGAACCACTCTCTTTGCAGAACTTGTGCTCAAGAGAGAACATACAGTAGCAAGCAGTTCCAGCTTCAGAAGTCA
The DNA here is from genome assembly GCF_022079265.1 of Lynx rufus. Taxonomy (NCBI): domain Eukaryota; kingdom Metazoa; phylum Chordata; class Mammalia; order Carnivora; family Felidae; genus Lynx; species Lynx rufus. The sequence goes on along the minus strand of NW_025814896.1, from coordinate 40,628,328 downwards.
TTGGAATGTTCAAAGATACTTTTAAAAAGTATCCATTAATAAAGGGGTTCTTTTTTATTATAAATCAGTTCAATGGAATTTTCTGTATATATATTTTAAATTTTTGCCTCATGTCGCATTATTCTACCTTGTTCTAGAAGGAGTTTGAGAAGGCCTACAAAATTAAAACCATATGAAACAGAAGAGATAAAGGGGAAGATGTTTAAATGTATAATTCATTCGATTGAGTAGTTGAAGTCTTGAGATAAGCTCCAAAAGAAAGGACACTGGGAAAGGACACCAAGGACAGGGAAGGGCTGGACTCATCAAATGCGCCTCTGTTCAGGAAGTGGTAGGGAGAGGCAGAGTTAATGGAAAGAGACGCCACAGAACAGAGAGAAGAACAGAACTCCTTGGAAATCTTGCTCTCTGTTCTGATGGCTATTTTTCATGTTTCAGAATATTTTTCAAAAAAGCACTTCAGTATAGTGAAGTTCCTTCAGTTCTAATAAGATCATTTTTCACAGCTATTTTGGTAGACACTCCATAATTGTGCTGTGTTATCAGGAAGAAGAAGAAGAAGAAGAAGAAGAAGAAGAAGAAGAAGAAGAAGAAGGAGGAGGAGGAGGAGGAGGAAGAGGAGGAGGAGGAGGAGGAGGAGAAGAAGAAGAAGAAGAAGAAGAAGAAGAAGAAGAAGAAGAAGAAGAAAATAATACTGGTCTTGAGAGAAATCAACCAAAGGAAGTCAGAATGAACCAAGTTGCTTGAAACAGTTGAGTAAAAAACAAATATGTGGGTAATAGTAATATTTTCCTACTTGAATGCAACCACATGACTCCACATGTCTGAACACCTGCACATATGTTATTTATGAATTTATCAATCAGAGCATGATTAATGAATTTACTTAAGTAAAAGAAGGAAGAAATCCAGGTTCTACAACAGCTTCATCAGACAGGCTGGACCTAATGTGTTCTGAATAGCATGTAGAAATACCTGTAAACACTATTTCTCCCCTAGGTATCAAATTATGTGCCAGCAAATCCTTCACTTCTCATTTTCTACTAAAGGCATCAGCATGGATGACACCTATTGTCACAGCTGAGCGAACTGAAGGGAAGAAAAGACACACAAGGTCAGGGCACTCACAGAAGTGGGAAAGGTGCTCTGTTTTCCTGGGTGCTTAGGATTGTCAATCATAGGCCTTAACATAGACACTGTTTAGAAGAATACTAAAAATTTGAGTGAGGTTGTGTGTTCTGATTAAGGTCTTCTGTTACCTACTAACATGCACCCAGGGTATGGTGAAGGCCATGATAAACTTGTTATTGGCATATCTTCCCCAGTTGCTAGAGACCTTAAATAACCCCTGTTGTGTTTCTGTTTTACATAAGCTTAAATGTTATTAGGTTCTTGTGGAAACTGGTGCACTGGGGATTCCTTGTGTGTTAAAAGGCTGTGATGTAGGAGTTTAAAAGCTTCAATTCGGTTACTCTTGACTGTTTTGAACCACAAATGACTGTTTTGTACAAAATTCTTACACTGCTTCATACATTAGATACTGCATTTTTAATTATTATTTTTAGATAAAACTTAAAATATATATAAATATTATTGAATATGACTATGGATAAACCATTACATAGAATGTTATATCTGTTAGAATCCCAACAGGAAACAGATGGCACTATCAAACTGAGTAATTTGAAAGTGGTTAGTAGAGAGACTATTCACAAAGGTGTGGAAAGGGGTTAGAAATTACTAGGGCTAGTGCCACTCCCTCAGGCTAGTAAGCATAGCATTGTCACTATCCACAGGCCAAAAAGCATGAGGAGGAGGAGGAGCAGTTACCAGAATGTGGAGACAAACTAGAAATAAACATCTCATCTCCATTTTCCTCCCCTCCTCAGACTTCCTGATGGTGCTGCCTGCCACCTAAACCCAATAGGAAGGCAGAAGGCAGGGAAGCTCATTGAGAGAGTCCATATAGCTCACTTTCCAAGGCAGAGAAAATAAGAAGGAGAAGAGCGGCTTTGGAGAGCAAATGAAAGATATCTAGCAGAGATGTAGTTACTGACTCTGGGGAAGTATGTGTGTGTGTGTGAGTATGTATAGAAAACAGGAACAATCTTGATTATGGGATTTTAAACTTGAAAACCATATATTTTGGGGGCCCTAAGACTTAGAGTACAGTCAAAATGCCTTGCCCAGAATCAAGTGTAGAGACAAAGTATTTCAGAGAAGCATAGTGGAGGAAACAGAGCTCCCCTCTACCATCCCCAGACCACATAAGTTCTTTTTGGTTGGGAAAAAGAGGAAAGAGAAATGATAAGTGAAGAGAAGTGATAAGTGAAATGAATGAGTAGAGAGGCCTATGACAATCTTTCAAAAAGAACTACTCAGGAAGAGATAAGTCCAAGAGGGAGATGTGAGTGTGCAGAGTTGAGGCAAGGTTCAAAAAAACTCAAGTGGATGAAGGGAGCCAAGTGCATATAGTACAACAGGGTGTGGTGGGGACTGTGCAGAACTGGAAAGCCCAGGGCCCATCTAAATGGGGGAGAGAGGGTAGCACCAGCCAGCTGCATGGGGAGCATCTATGCAAGAATACAGGTACTGAGTCAATGCATTTCTAATTGTTCAACAGATACCAGAAAACTAGATTATTCAATTAAAATTCCAGATTCTTAAAATTTTGTGGGCTAAATAAAATGTCAACTATACTCAGTCTACACCCTGGTTTAAGGCAGATGGAGTCTTACAGGTGTACTGTTCTCTAAGCAAGGCACCAAAGCAGTAGGGAGATTTGCTAAACCTGAGGGGCCATGTAGACTGGAATAAAGAACACATGAAGGTAGACTTAGGACCAAGGAACATGTGGGTCCTTCTTTTACACATGGTCTGACTCAACACAAACTTCCTGAAATGTGGATAAAATCCAAGAAAGGGAAAAAAAATGTCCAAAAATTAAGCTGAAAGTTTTATGTCTTCTGTATAGAATCAGCACTTCCCCTCCCTCCCCCAAAAAAAGTGTGGTAGAAAATTAAAGCGGGGCACCTGGGTGGCTCAGTCGGTTGGCCTTCTGACTTTGGCTCAGGTCATGATCTCGCGGTCCGTGAGTTCAAGCCCCACGTCAGGCTCTGTGCTGACAGCTCAGAGCCTGGAGCCTGCGTCTGCTTCTGTGTCTCCCTCTTCTCTCCCCTTAACCCACTCGCATTCTGTCTCTGTCTCTCTCAAAAATAAATAAACATTAAAAAATTAAAAATAAAAATAAAGCAATCACTGCTCATCCACATTCCCTGGTTCCCTTCAGTAAGATCTGGCTTTAAATTTGCAAGGCACAATCTGAGATTCCTGCCTACCCATTCTACCATCCTGTTGGAGGGATGTAAGCAGAGCTGATCACTGGGATCTTCTGCTTCCATTCTATATAACTATCACCTAGCTGAGCTTTTGTTGATGAAATTTTGGGTGCTAAGATGGGAATCTCCCTGATTCATCTACAGTGAAGCAGGGGTTCATGGTTGAAAGATGATTACTACACTGAAATGATACGGACTCTGGCCCTGGAGTGCTCAGAATTCACTGTGGGACCTAGAATGAGAGGCTTCTTCCTGCATGGCTCTAATACTCCTATGTGTGAGGCACGGGTCAGACCCCTGGCTGAACACTAGGGTCTCATTCCATTATAGGATTCTATAGGTGATTAGGTGAAGGCATATTGAACATGAATGAGTTTTCCATAAATGAGATAACTTATTATTTTTACATAACTGATTCTTCCAAATTCAGCTTTTCTTTTTATAGAATGAGGTTAGCTATGTCCATGCCTTTTTAAAAATATTTTAGAAACTGTTAGAATTTATATATTTCTTCTGCATTTCCCTATTTTTCAGCAGTCAGCAAATTCTCTGGAAGATAGGTTATGAAAATAACCTACACAATTTCACTTTCTATTTGTCATGGAGTAATTTATACCCCAAAGAAACAGAACACTTCCTTGGTTTTGTTTTTTTTTTGTTGTTGTTGTTGTTGTTTGTTTGTTTGTTTTTCTTTCTTTCACTAGTGGAGTCTAAAACCAGGAACCATTTGTTTATTACTCATGATTTGGGTCTCCAAACTTTTCTGAAATTCTCCCACCAACTTTCTTGTCCATGAATAGTTTTAAGCTCTCTAGGTTCCTAGAATCCTGTTTGACATACACAATCTGGTTCAGTACCATATGTTTTTCTATCATTTGAAGACCTATTTCAGTCTATGGAGATAAAACATCTCCATGTCAAATTATGACATTTTGTAGTATTGAACAATGAAATAGAACATTTCAATATCAAAACTCAAAGCAATAATAGAGAAATTAAGTATACAATAGCAAGAAGGCTGCAAATCTGAGAAAAGAAAAATATGCAAAATCTAAAAGAGGTATCCTTAAGAAAAATCTATAGGTAGACATTTGTCTGAAGTTGGAAATGTGGTCAGATGTAGGAATTTAGAATTTTATCAATATTGAACAGATGTTAATATTATTGAGGAAATTATTCTGGCCAACAGATACCCTCCAATGACTGTGAACTGTGTTGTAAACAAAAATTTGTTCATGTCCTTTTTGGCTCTAGCATTAGGGAATTAAAGAAAGCTCCCATTTCTTGGCTTTTCCTCTTCAAATGGAAATCACCAACTATTGGATTCCAATTTTTAAAACCACACAATTCACTGAAGTGAGTCAATAACAAAGCTTAAATATAAAAACTAATCATAATGTCAAGAATGCATATGGCAAGCCATACCAGTAAATTAGATGAATTGTAAGAATTTCAACCAAAAAGTGAGTTCCAAAAGAATGAAAAAAAAAATGAAAGATTTCACCTACTTCAATCAATCATCAATGCTTATGGCAGACTTGATCTCTACCCAAGGAGCTGAGTAGCAGCCATAAACACATAGTTCATCTCAAGAAATGAACTTCATAATTGGATAAGAGTGTTAAAAGCCAAGGGTCTACAGTTACTTAAATATATTACAAATATTACAAACTGCGACAATGAACAGGTCAGCCCGGGGGGGGGGGCGGAAACAACAACAACACTGAACACTGAGCATAGCTAAGAGGTTGTTCAGTGAGAAAGAAAATAAAGCCATCTGCTGATCAATGATCTGATGGGGTCAGCAAAACACCATTTTAAACCCATACAGGAAAACTATACGTGGGCAGTTGGTAACCTGAAAAGGTGGAGGAAGCAGCAATCCATGGTTGGAGTAGAGGGAGAGTGAAGCTTGATAAGGGTCTCCTACAGACACACCCTCACCTTTGTCCTAATTGGCCACTCCAATAGCCCACTTTAGTGCAATCCACCAGTAGAAATACAGTCCTTTTACAAAAACTCTGGCAAAAGGCTATAACATTGGGATACAGGGTGGAGAACAGTGACAAGGTGGCATATTAAACCATTGTCACTATGATATAAACTAAATTTGGGGAGTAGAGGAAAAAAATAAACCTCGCCAAATATTCTGCTAAGGAAGGTTGCATCAGGGCTCTTGTAAGTGATGAGAGAACCACATCCCAGCATGGTTCCTAGCAAACAGACATGCTTCACTCCCACCGTGTAGACACGATGCTTCACATCCAAGAAACCTTGGGATAATTGCCACTAAAGGTATCAGCAAGGACCCTGGGGAATCTATTTCTCCAAGAACTTTGAGAGCAACATTCTCACGTTGGGAAAAGTTACTCCTATATTTGAGGGGAAAAGCGATCACAGAAGTAAAACCTGAGATGGGATACCAGGCATAAATATTCCCAGTCTCCACTTAATTCCTCATTCTGTGCTGCCTTCTCTTTTACCCTTAGCATACCTTATGGTAACTTTCTGCTTAGTTGTCTGTCACATCCTTCTCCTATACTCTCCTCTACTTCCCCTGAAATCTGGAACTTTGGTTTGTTAAGTGGTTAAAAGGGCCTTTACTGGGCCCTCAATTACTTGTTGGCCAATAAATTAATACTTGGAACATAATTAATTCTTTGCCTACATATTTGTACAATTGAATCATACATGTGTTGTAATGAATGGAACTCTACTTCATATCATCATGGCCTTTACCTCATTTACTGATTCACTCACATGAGATAGTAGCAGTACATCTCTTGCCTTGCCCATCCAAGCTGCATTCAAAAGATGTCTTCAGACCAAACAACGAGGGACAGTCACCTGGCCTGCAAATTGACTAGGACTGACCTTGTCCTTATGAGGTATGTGTTGGTTCCACTACATTGAACATAGGGACTGGATAACAAGTGAAACATATGTTCTAGAAATGCTGGGGGTTGCTGGTTATAGCTTTCCACTCCAGCTGTGGTAGAGTCACTTACATGAACAAGTGGCCTCTCGCCCTTCACACTTAGGAAGCTCCTAATAGGTTTATCCTATATTTTATAATATCCTTGGCCACAATCAATAACAGAGACCAGAAATAAAATGTAAAAAATATACTGCTAACCTCAAAGAACTTTTGGAAAGAATTCCTTGATGAATAAATTGGAAGCCATCACCAGGTTGTAAATAAACCTCATTTACAACAAGAAGACCTCATTTCCTCCTTTATAAATAAGATTTTACTACATATTCCTTTTCTTGAAAGGTTGGAGATATACATCAATCATACATATAACCTAGTTTTGAGGTGAAAATTATCCAGAGATATAAATGTGATTTGAAATCTTAATGCTTTTATTTCTAATCACACAAAAGAATTAGTGAGTGATGGGATGGAGGGATAAGATTATTTCTTATGTCCTAATAACATGTTACTAACTAGGTGGGAAATATTCTAAGCACTTTATATACATCATCTCATTCACTACTCTTGACAACCCTGCAAGGTAGGGATTACCATTCCATTTTAGAGATAACTAATTAACAGACTGCCATATAATGAATACATGGCAAGGCCAAAATTTGCAACCTGGACTGTCATCAAGTATAGCTCAAAACGAGTTAATATTAGAACAGTTAAAAATAAAAGCAGAGAGTAGTACCAAGGAGATAGAAAGAAGTGAACAAAAGTGGGAAAATTAGAGTCCATCCTCAATACACTAAAAGTCCATCACATTGAAAAAATAATAAGTAAATAAATAAATAAGACATATGACAGTCTTGGTCTAACAAAGTCTTGGTCATTCTAAAGAGGTGAAGTATAAAAGGTCCAGGTAAAAGTGTAAAAAGTGATATCTATTCTGGGTGAGTAATTTTATTGAAAAAATGCCAAATAAGAAAACTCTGCCTTAGTTCTCCAAGTGTATTTGTTTCCAGTCATGTTTTAAGAAAAGAATTTGAGTAAAGTATGGCTTTTCAAGATCTTTCACTAATACCCACTTGCAATTATCCATTTTCTTTATATCACTCTTAGGGGATTTAGCCCCTAAAATTAAGTTAATTTCCCCAAATGGCAATTGACTTCTATTAAAAACATATATAAATTCCTAGTAGTGCTATTGCTGGGTCATAGGGTAGATCTATTTTTAATTTTTTGAGGAACCTCCACACTGTTTTCCAGAGTGGCTTCACCAGTTTGCATTCCCACCAACAGTGAAAGAGGGTCCCCAGTTCTCCACATCCTCTCCAGCATCTATAGTCTCCTGATTTGTTCATTTTAGCCACTCTGACTGGTGTGAGGTGGTATCTCAGTGTGGTTTTGATTTGCATTTCCCTGATGAAGAGTGACATTGAGCATCCTTTCATGTGCCTGTTGGCCATCTGGATGTCTTCTTTAGAGAAGTGTCTACTCATGTTTTCTGACCATTTCTTCACTGGATTATTTGGTTTTTTTTGGGTGTGGAGTTTGGTGAGTTCTTTATAGATTTTGGATACTAGCCCTTTGTCCAATATGCATAGGGGCATTTGCACCCCAATGTTTCTAGCAGCACTTTCAACAATAGCCAAATTATGGAAAGAGCCTAAATGTTCATCAACTGATGAATGGATAAAGAAATTGTGGTTTATACACACAATGGAATACTACTTGGCAATGAGAAAGAATGAAATATGGCCTTTTGTAGCAACATGGATAGAACTGGAGAGTGTTATGCTAAGTGAAATAAGTCATACAGAGAAAGACAGATATACCATATGTTTTCATTCTTATGTGGATCCTGAGAAACTTAACAGAAGACCACCGGGGAGGGGAAGGAAAGGAAAAAAAAAAAAAAGTTAGAGAGGGAGGGAGCCAAACCATAAGGGACTCTCAAAAACTGAGAACAAACTGAGGGTTGATGGGGGGTGGGAGGGAGGGGAGGGTGGGTGATGGGCATTGAGGAGGGCACCTGTTGGGATGAGCACTGGGTGTGGTATGGAAACCAATTTGACAATAAATTTTATATTAAAGAAAATAAAATTAATCTTTAAATTAAAAAAAACATATATAAAGACGTTTTTTCTAGTACTAGAATGTAGTAAAAGATCATACAAATTTAGATGGTAAACCACATATAAGTAAGTAGGAAACTTTGATGTTCATAATTAGCACAAAAGAAGAGAAAGCTTTGGTTTATTAATGCTTGCAATTTTCGTATAGGAAGTGCTAAATGATTTGTGCTTTTCTATGTGCCAAATTCTGGAACTGCTTGTTAATAATGGGATATTTCTCTAAAGATAAAACTTTGGGGGCAAAATAGTGATGTTAATTTTTTAACACTGAGTTTACTATATTGTTTAAATAACCTTATCCTTAAAACCTAGTGGCACAAATCCCATGAGCTAGATGAATCCTGATTATTAGGTAGAAAGTGGTTCCCAAACTTCAGTGTGTACCAGATTCACTTGTAGGACTTGTTAAAATACAGATTTCTGGGGCCCATCCCAGAGTTTCTGGCTCAATAGGTCTGGAGCAAAGTCCAATAATTTGCATACCTCTTATGTTTCCTGCTGATGCTGTGGTGCTGATATGGGGATACACTTTGAGAATCACTGAAGTAGAAGAAGGGGAAGTAGGTGGTCATCATAGTCTACTGGAATCTTCAATTATCTACATTTAAAACCATTATTTATGGACTTACTAGTTGTCTTTCCAGAGATAATACTGATTCAAGAAAATGGATCATTTTTTGGGGCACCTGGGTGGCTCAGTCGGTTAAGCGTCCAACTTCAGCTCAGGTCATGATCTCACAGTTCGTGAGTTCAAGCCCCGCATCAGTCTCTGTGCTGACAGCTCAGAGCCTGGAGCCTGCTTCAGATTCTGTGTCTCCCTCCCTCTCTGTCCCTCCCCCACTCGTGCTCTCTCTCTCTCTCTCAAAAATAAATAAACATTAAAAAAAAAAATCTTGAGGGCGCCTGGGTGGCTCAGTTGGTTAAGCGGGGACTTCGGCTCAGGTCATGATCTCGCGGTCCGTGAGTTCGAGCCCCGTGTCAGGCTCTGTGCTAACAGCACAGAGCCTGGAGCCTGTTTCAGATTCTGTGTCTCCCTCTCTCTGACCCTCCCCCGTTCATGCTCTGTCTCTCTCTGTCTCAAAAATAAACGTTAAAAAAAAAATTTAAAAAAACTCTTGAAAGAAAAGAATATGGATATTTAAATATGAAAAAAAATGTTATTCCCAATATCATTTCTTAGAAGCTCTAAGGAAAAGGAAAATAAATTTATAAGAACACGTAAGAGATTGGTAAGTTGAATAATTACAAATATACATAAAACTTACACACATAGGTCAATAAAATCAATTGAAGTACTTATCTGTGCTTTATTCCCCACCCCACTACCCATTTCTCACTCCTCTATTCTTCTATACTGGAAGAGACAGTCAAATAATTCTCCATTCTCCTTGCCTTAGACTTGAATGTTGCTGCCCTGAAAGCAAAAGTTGCCTGCAGATTGCTGACCTGTCTGGTTTGTTTTTTCACTGAAGCCTGATGTCCTAAAAAAGAATTATGGTAGGAAGAAAAGGGGAAGCAAGGCTGGCAGTACAAAAGAGAAAAATACCCATGGCTAAGAAAGGAAACAAGTGTGCAAGTCCTGAGGATTCCCTGGCAAGACCCCAGGGAGGTGAGATAATTGTTAAAACGGGATCAACTCTTGGAGTAGTATCTCTCGGCTACATAAAGGTCCCATGGCCCCTTGGTATTACCACAGCAGAAATGTCCACATCTTCATGTGGTCATAATGGTGTGACACTGATGGTCTCAATAGCCTTCACAATGAAATTAAGCTATGCCCCATTTTCTAGTTTCCATAAGGACTGGAATTGATCTATTCTCCTGATATTTCCCTATAGGGATAGGAAAGGGTAGGTGGTAGACTTGAGGTAATACCAAATTTGATTTAAAGCAAATAAACAAATAAGGATATTTCTTTTTTTCTTTTTTTTTTTTTTTTTAGTTTATTTATTTTGAGAGAGAGACAGAGAGAGCGCACTTGCACACACAGGAGTGGGGAAGGGACAGAGAGAGAGGGAGAGAGAGAATCCTAAGCAGGCTCTGGCTGCCAGCACAGAGCCTGAAGCAGGGCTAGATCTCATGAATCATGAGATCAGGAACCATGAGATCATGACCTCAGCTGAAATCAGAAGTCAGACACTTAACTGACTGAGCTGCCCAATTGTCCTGAAATAAAAATAATTCTTGCATGCTCACGTTTAATTCCCAACTTATATTTACTCTATACTTTTTAAAAACTGAGTCCATACCTAATCTATATTAAAAAATATAGTAACTTTCCCATATGATGAGAACATAATTCCATTAACAAGGCAATAAAATCACAAAATACCTAAGTCTACTTTTTTTTTTTTTTTTTTAATGTGCAGGACACATATGAGAAAACTGCAAAAGCTTAAGAAGGGCATGCACACAAAAATGTAAGATTTGAATACAGACATATAAAACTGTATTACCATGAGGGAGAAGTCAATATTAGAGCGATGTTAATTCTCTTCAATATATGTATTTCATTCAATTCCAACTGGATTGGTGGGGGATGGGGAGACTTGACAGAGAGGTTTTCAGTGTCTTTGGGAAAATCAGATAATTAAATCAGTTGATACTGTTACAAAAACAGACAAACTAATGAATCAGTATATGTATCTCTTGGGGCACCTGGGTGGCTTGGTCGGTGAAGCGTCTGACTTCAGCTCAGGTCATGATCTCATGGCTCATGGGTTCGAGCCCCGCATTGGGCTCCGCACAGGCAGCATAGAGTGTGCTTGGGATTCCCTCTCTCTCTCTCTCTCTCTCTGTCCCTCTCCTGCTCACATGCTCTCTCTCTCAAAAAATAAATAAACATTAAAAAAAAATATATATATATGTATCTCTTGATAAAGAAATAGTAGGGAAGATAGAATATATATATATAATTTATGTAAAATTTATATATATAATATATATAATTTATATATATAAAATAAAATTAATAATTTGAGGAAAAAATAAAAATTTTCTCCATCATAAGGCACACCAGAATAACTTTCAGAGGGATGAAAGATACAGATGCAAAAAATGAAACCATGCTAGACGAAAACCAGGTCAGGAGATGGCTAACAAATCATAGCACTACAGGTAATAGAAAACATAACAAATTGCTTATAATAAATAAATGTTATTTATATAGGCCAAAGTGGGGGAGACATAAAATTAACAGAAAAATGAGAATAAATTATTTGCAACACATATGAAAATTAACTAATATCTTTATTAATCTCATCACAAAATCAATAAGTAAATATAAATATTAATTATCACGAGCAATTCTTTTAAGAAGATGTATAAATTTCAGATAAGCCTTGGTGAGGTGTTCAACTTCACAAATTATCAAATAAATTAAAATTAAAATAACCACATGATGTCAGCTTTTGCCTACCAAATTGACACCAATTTCATTTTTTTTTTACACTATTCAACAGTGACAAGAGTATGAAAACAGGCTGGGATCCTGCTGATAGGAGTATGGCTGCCCATCAAAACACAAAAAACAAATGCTATAACTTGCTGATTTTGACAAAAAAAAAGTTTTACAATTTATATTCATTTGAGAGTACTTTTCTGTCTTGTTAAAAAATCACCTGCAAATTTGGTATTTTATAATTTACCCCCTGGAATTTTATCAACGATAGACTGAATCTCTTCAGAGCCCTGTATAAACTGAGGGGGAGGAAAGGAAAGTCATGAGGGTGGAATCCTAAAGTGTTCCAGAAAGTCATACTGCTGATTGAGCAGTTTATATCTCCAGGAACATAGCATGGAGAATGATTTGCCTCACCTTGTAACACCTCAGAAACCTCATTACTAAAGATGATGCCACTCACATTCTTCTAGAGCATATGCATTGTGAGGTCTTATGGAAAGTATACAGAATTACAATCATCAAATTTGGTAGCAGAGTTTTATACTGCTTCTGCAAAATGTAATAATGTCTTTTTAATTCCCTAGGCTGGCAAGGCTCATGCAGCATCATTTATTTAAGGATATCTGCATTTTCAAACACTGTTGGGTGAAAACCAGCCCATCAATCACTGTGACAGTCTACGTTCCTCTTGAGTTTATCTTCCTGTACATTTTGTGCCAGATTTAGTTTGCAAACCTCCAAACGGGGGAAACATGAGTCTTGTTTAATCTTCACAAATATAAAATGATGTCGTTAGACTATCATTTGCCATTTGAACTCTCATTCATTAATGAAATGTTGGTTAAACAACAGCCTATCCACCTTTTAACTGTAATACTCCCTTGTGTCTGGTGAGCCCTTAATGGATGACCTGTTTAAAAACACAGGGGATATTTTATTCCTGTTACAGTTTGTGTGAAACTTGTCACTGTAGAGGATCTTTTCTAAATGCAAACGGGTGTGTTTATTTTAATTTCCATTAGTGTCTGGGAAGACAAAAATGATGAATGATGATTCCGAAGCTACAGATTTCACAAGTCAGACAGTTACAGTGGGGATGTTTTGCTTATCTCCAGTTATTTTATCAGAAGCACCAACCACTGCCACTCCCATCATACATGAAGACCACCTCCTTCAGTTTATGTGCTAGAACCCATTCCCAAGGTTACCTCAAGTATATGAAGAGAAAGAGCAAATATCTGGGTCACAGGCAGACAAAATGTACAAAGTATATACCAGGCAGAGAGCAAGAGGAACAGTTGGCTGGATAGCAGACTCTATCAAATTATCCTTTTCCCCAGTTTTCCTTCCTCTCCATATGATGTAAGCTGGCCCCGCTGAAAGGAAGATAATTCTAAGTTTAAGTTTTTAAGGAAGCACCAAACTATTTTTTCCACAGAAGCTACTGAATGGACATTTTAAAAATGCAAACTTCCAGATGGAGAGAAGGCCAAAATTCACTAGTTTTCCAGTAACTGTGGGAGCTCTGCCAGTTCAGGCTGACATATGGATTTGAGTCTCTTAGAGACCTCTTGGGTCCCAATAACATGGTTCTCTGAATCCTAATCAGTTAGGCCAGTTTGTCTGCAGGTTGACCTCCACCTGTCCAGGTCCAGCCCCAGGACCATTCTCTGGGTTCTCAGGTTCCAAGAATTCCCTGTCGAAATGACCTTAAATCTGCTTCCATGGCCTTCACAGATGTCTTCTGTAGGTCTTTCCTCCAAGGGCAATCCGTGCCTTAGTACATATACTTCCAGGCCTCAGGAGTGGCTTTGGCCTACCTTTTGGTAGAGATGTAGACATAGTTTGGGGGTGTGAACTGGGGTGTGCATACACAGACTTAAAGGCCCTTGAATTTAAGACCCTTAAAAAGAGCTGGGCATAGGATGAGAAGGGGGTAAGCTGAGAGATGAGGGCCAGTTCTCCCTGGGACACCATATTCCAACGTGGAACTCTAAGAAGTCTGAGAATTCTAATTTAAACAAGATCTCTAGATTTTGAAGGTATATTTGCAAAGTACATGGGCAAAATGCAGTTTATTGAATAGCTTGATAGGATTGTTTATAATTTTGAAACATTTAGAGAGAATATGCAAGCCTCCATTTGTGGTCTTCCACTGGACTCCTCAAGAATGAGGGGTGGGACTATTTATCCTCAAAACAATTTTTTTTCACTTACATAAGGGCCATTTTATTTATTTATTTATTTATTTATTTATTTACTTATTTACTTATTTTTACTAAGTTTTTAGTTTTAATTTCAGTGTAGTTAACATACAGTGTTATATTAGTTTCAGGTGTACAATATAGTGATTCAACACTTCCATACATTACCCAGTGCTTATCACAACTAGTGCACTCCTTAATCCCCATCACCTACTTATCCCATCGCTTCACCCACCTCCCCTCTGGTAACCATCAGTTTGTTCTCTATGGTTAACAGTCTGTTTCTTGGTTTGTCTCTCTCTCCCTCTGTCTTTTCCTTTCCTTGTTTCTTAAATTCCACATATGAGTGAAATCATATGGTATTTGCCTTTCTCTGACTGACATATTTCACTTAGCATCATACTCTCTAGTTCCATCCATGTTGTTGCAAATGGCAAGATTTCTTCCTTTTTATGGCTGAATAATATTCCACTATACATGCATATGTGTATATATGTGTATACACACACACACACACACACACACACCAAATCTTCTTTATCCACTCATGTATTGATGGACACTGGGGCTGCTTCCATAGTTTGGCTATTATAAATAATGCTGCAATAAGCATAGGGGTGCATGTACCCCTTTGAATTAGTGTTTTTTTGTATTTTGGAGGTAAATACCCAGCAGTGTGATTACTGGATCATAGGGTAGTTCTATTTTCAACTTGCTGAGGAACCTCCATACTATTTTCCACAGTGGCTACACCAGTTGGCATTCCACCAATGGTGAACGAGAGTTCCTTTTTCTCCATGTCCTCGTCAACACTTGTTTCTTGTGTTTTTGACTTCAGCCATTCTGACAGGGGAGGGGTGATATTTCATTGTGGTTTTGATTTGCATTTCCCTGATGATAAGTGATGCTGAGCATCTTTTCATGTGTCTGTTGGCCATCTGTATCCTTTACAACAAAATTTTCAAAAACAGGTATTATTATCATCACTCCCATTTATGTCTGGGTAAATTAAGGTAAAAAGATTAAGTTTGTTTGTTTGCTTCTTCCTACACAACTGAGAAGTGGTACAGCTATGATTCACAGTCACCTGGCCCCTTATTATGGTCTTATATTTCCCAAGTAAATCAACCACAGTGGCTGTTTTTCAGAGTCAGGACAGAGCTCCAAATCAAAAACACCCAAATCAAATCTGACAGGGAGCAGAGACTATGAATGAATAGTATTTAAGGGAATTATTATTTAAGGTAAGAAGTAAAAATATAGTAAGAAAGAGAAATGGACAGGCCTATAATAAAACAGAATAATAAGTGAAAATATTTCCTTCTCCTGTGAAGAATTTTTAACCCAATTAAAAATGTAAAAATAATGGAAAAGGTCTTTTTTTCCCCTGAATCTTTCTGGGCTCATCCCACCCCGACCCCCACTGTCTCCACTCTTCTGAATCTGCCAACATAAATCATTGTGCAAACCAAATCATTAGGGTTGCCAGGTGTTCAATTTTGAACCAGACAGTCTGGTATTTGAATTTTCTGCCGAGGAAACAAATAGAGAAAATACCAGTGATTTTTAATTAAGTTTTGTTATTATCATGTAAAGATGAGCTTGCAGAAAACATTCTCACTAGCTCTCCAGGTTGCACTTTACTCTGAGGTTTCTTTCCACTTTGATATCAGCCCATATAGGCCAGGCTATCTCCAAACTGAGTGCTAAAGCAAGCTGATGAGTTTGGCTCTGAACTCATATTGGCACCTTTTACTTATTGGCTAGGCCCCATGCAACTGCGCTAGATCATTTTCTTTTATTGATACCTCCAAATCTCCTGCAGCAATTGGCAAAGTTACTTGGGTATATTTAAAATAATAATAATAATAACAGTAATAATATTATTAATATTAATAATAATAAAATAAACATATAAATAAATACTCAGAAGGACACAGAAATGGAGGCAATGAGCCATTGATTGAGAGAGTCATATGAATGAGTATGTTCATGAGTCTAATCATGGCCACTGAACAGGTGAAGACAGTAACAACTGTTATTTCATCATTTACAAACAAATTACTTTCTTAAGTAAAATTCTATCTAGGTCCAAATTAAATCTGGATGCAATAACATGATGCTAAAATGATGTGGGAATCTATGATAACAGAATAGCTAGAAATCCTTACATTCTGAGGAAATGACATATATGCTATTTATGAACTTTCCAAACTAGTGAAAAGCAAAAGGGCTTGGATGGATATTAATAAGAAAAGAATCTTGTCTCCTTAAAGAACTTTGTGTAACCTTAAATAACAGCAAATGTTTATTTGTTCTTAGCTACTGATGTCCAAAGATCTTTAATATACTAATGCGCATTCAGAAGAAAAAGACCAAGGATGTGCTGGTTTCCAGAACATCAATTAAAGTCCTCCCTGGAAGATTTTTGGGAAATACTAACCTACACCAATAAAACTTCGGAGTCACAACGTCTCCTAGGTAATAGTAAGCACTTAAATTGCACACTTTTTATCTTGTCTTAACTCTTGTGATAATTCACTATAATAGAGAAACATAAATGTGCAAAGATATCACAATAGATGTCTGCCCCACAGAATTTGTCCTCATTATCCAAGCATTCTCTTTTCTGCTTCTTACTAATGCATTACTTTATTCAGTGCCTTTCAGTGGGTTGGAGAAGAGATGGGTTTTGACCTTTTCCAGGGTGGCATTTGGCAATATTTAAACACGGTTTTGGTTGGGAGTGCTATTGGCATCGAGTGGGTAGGGGCCAAGGATGCTTCTTCTAAACATCCTGCAATTAACAGGACAGCCCCCTAGACTAAAGAATTATTCAGCTGAAAATGTCAATAGTATGTAGGTTGGGAAGCCCTGCTGTATAGATCTTTGGCACACAGAATTTAGCCATTTGGGGTTACTTGAATTATCATAAATGATAATGTAAATCTATTGATAATATAGATCATATAGATCACCTGAGAGTTGGTGAGGGTGTAGGTAAATAAAGGTTTGCTCTGTGCCCTTTTCGCTCATGCTTCAGCGTCTGGCCAAGGCCAGATGAGGCCACCAGAGCTTCCTTTTTTGAAGCAAAGAGGTGGACACCATCCTGACACAGATAATATAGGCACCCTGTACTGGATCACTCAACACAATGCTTATTAAAAGCCTACTATGTCCCAGGCCATGCACAGGGCACTGAAGATGGTTCTAGAAAGGACAGCCATACACTCTGCCTTCATGCTTATAGTTTGACTAACCTCATGGGAGAGACCCATGCTTTTCATTCCATTGGAAGCAATCCGTTTCTGATATAGGTTTTTCATTAAAATAGCCCAGAGATCACAAATTGACACCCACAAGCCAAATCTGGTTTGCAAGTATTCAATACATTACATGAGATAATCAACACTTCAGTATAAAATAAGCTTTGTGAGGGGCGCCTGGGTGGCGCAGTCGGTTAAGCGTCCGACTTCAGCCAGGTCACGATCTCGCGGTCCGTGAGTTCGAGCCCCGCGTCAGGCTCTGGGCTGATGGCTTGGAGCCTGGAGCCTGTTTCCGATTCTGTGTCTCCCTCTCTCTCTGCCCCTCCCCCGTTCATGCTCTGTATCTCTCTGTCCCAAAAATAAATAAACGTTGAAAAAAAAAAATTTGTTTTAAAATAAGCTTTGTGTTAGATAATTTTACTCAACTGCAGACTAATGTAAGTGTTCTGAGCATGTTTAAGGTAGGCTAGGCTAAGCTATGACATTTGGTAAGTTGGGTATATTAAATGCATTTCCTTCTTATGATATTTTCAACTTATGATAGGTTTATCAGGACATAACCCCATCGTAAGTTGAGGGGGATTTCTACTGCAAAATTATCACCATAATAAGTTTAGTTAACATCCATCACCATACACAGTTACAGAATTTTTTTTTCCTCTGATAAGAACTTTTAAGATTTACTCTCTTAGCCAGTAAAAGCTATCTTCTTAACAAAGCTCTAGAAACACAGTGATATACACACTCATGTTCAATAAATATATATGAATATACCTTTTGAAATAGCAACCATGTAGAGAAGATAACTTTTAATATTATGATGTAAATATAATCAGTCATTTCACCAATGCAAATCACATACATATACATATACACACACATGTATACATATATTTATATATGCAAACCCCGACACACATATCCATATTATACATAAAATCTGAGTCTCAGCTTCCTTATCAGTTAAGTAGGGATAATAGTCCCCTCAGAGTTTATACACACATAACCAACATCTCTCTTTCTCCCATAAACAAACAAAAAATTAGGCTACTATTCAATGAAAATTATAAAATTTGATCTCAAATTCTCCAGCCAGAAATAACATGGAGGATTTTCACTGTGAAAACAATATTCCCATTGTGAAAAAAATATTTTTCATTTCATCTAGTCATATGTATTTTGAAACCCCCAAATGTGTAAACAAAAAAGCCTAACATTAGGGAAGTGACACTCTTGAAAACTCAGGATATTGCATTTTCACTCATTCGGGATGAAATTTTTTCATTTTGCTAACAGTGTGAAATCTTCTCTAGATGAAGAACGTAATTCAAACCTGGACGGTGTCGTCATTGAGGGAAATAAGAACTCTCTACAAATTCTGCTTGTGAGGAGGTTGGTCCCTTAGACAGGAGTTCATTTCCCTTAAGGGAAAAGCAATTTCTTGATCAGTGGATATAGTTTCTCAAGAAAATACCTACAGCACTAAATCTGTTAAAACTGGCTCAATCTCCTATTGCCACTCTTTTATTAAATAGGGGGGACATTTTTCAGTGTTAGCTATAATCTATAGAAAACCATAGTTTGAGTATAAAATAATTAAATTAATTTTGTACCTTTCATTTGTTTAGGAAAAAAGTCTGAGTTTTTGAATGTTAAAATTTTTAAGTATAATATAAATATAAAATGCAGATTCTTATCAAAAATTCTCATATATTGTAACAAGCGTTTTCAACTATGAAGTTTAATATATTTAACACTGCTTAACAAACCTAAAAATCATTCCTAAGTTAGTCATATACTCAAACTAATTAAATTAACTAGGTTTATACATGGTTATTATACTATAATTTCCTTCTTCAATCCCTTCCTTTTCTTATTTTTCTCCTCTACCTCTTCTTCTTCCTCTTCCTCTTTCTTCTTGTTAAGATTCATGGTTTTAAAGCCCCTCAATTTTCTCACCTGAATGGTAGGTATAAAATTGTAGCCTCAAAGAAAAATTTTATGTATTAAATAATAATAATAATTTTTAAATGTCTAGAATACGGTGGACTTCCAATAAATCTCTTTTGGTACTAAATACATGTCTTCACAGTTCCTGTTCTGTGCACCCAAACGATGTAGAGTAGGAGAGGCAAATTTAGTGCATTTTACCAACAATAAAAGCCCCCACCATTGAGAGCCTACAAGGTGCTACACACAGTACAAAGAAGCTTCTTTAATCTTTGTGACAATTCTAGGATGTTCTGATAGTAATGAGTTATACTGATCAAAAACTAGTATGTTCAGTCAGTTTATCCTCACAATAGCTCTCAAAGGCTGTAGCACAATTACCCCTTTGACTGATGAAGAAACTGTGGTCCAGAGAGGTTAGCCTAGATGCTCCAGGGTAAGTTGTGAGAAGTGTCTAGGCTGACACATCCATGAGCAAAGAGTGGTGATTGAATTACAATCCCTAACCTCCCTTCATGGGGGGCTTTGTGAATGATGACCCTGAGTAAACCTTCTGCAGTTTTCCCAAAGATATAAATGCCCATCTGGTACTCAAAAGTATTTGAGTGAACTTATGCATCCATTTACAGCAGTTCAGAGATTCTCTTAAGATTTCAGCTAAAAGATTTTCTTTACTATCTTTCTAATATTCTGTTCCACCTTCAGCAAATGATGGTATCCTCAATCCAGAGTACAGGTGCAGGCACCGGAAACCGACCTGGGCATGTAGTCAGTACACATCCTTCAGGCTCCTTCAGGAGCCTGATAAAAGTGGCCCGTTAATTGCTGCTTTCTTGTCATTGTAGAGAACAAAGTTGTCTTGTACTTATCTTTTTTAGAAGATATCACCAATGCCTGCAGAAATGCTCTGAAATTGTTCTGTGGATGTTTGATTTAGAGATTAAGTATGAATGAGAACATCACATGAATACAAGATTGTAAAGATGTATTCATAAATTGCATAGTATATCCCACTTCAAATAGTCTCTCTAAAGTAAAGTTCCATAAAATAAGGCCTGTCCAACTTTAATGATACAAGATAATAATCTACCACCAATAAAAACATCAAAAAAATATTGGGAACAATATTGGGAAGCCTGGAAATGGAGCTTTTCTGCTGTGAGATACTAAATACTTCAGACTGTGAATTGATATTTACTGTGGAGTTGTCTACATTAGTAGGGACCCTGCAATTATAGGTTGATGAGTTAAAATGTTTGTCATGTTTATGCAACACAGAGATAAAAAACCAATGTTGTATATAGCAACATATGCTTAATAATGGGCTCATAATTACCAAGGCTGCCTGTATTCAATATAATTCTTTAGTGAGAAATAAATTAGACACTACAAAAACATTATTGGAATAATTTAGCATCGATCATATAATGTGATAGTTATTCCTGACAACTTTGCTTGGTTGCATACATAGTTGCAGATTTGTGGGCTTTTTATATTTTTTTTTCTTTAATTAATAGACTTTATTTTTTGGAGCAATTTTGGTAATGCAGAATTATACAGCTACTTTAGAAGCCAGTTTGGCAGTTTCATCCAAAGTGGCTGTACAATTTTGCATTCTCATTAGCAATGAATGAGAATTTCTATTGTTCTACATTGTTGTCAGCATTTGGTATTGTCAGTGTTTTGGATTTTAGCCATTTAATAGGTTTATAGTGGTATCCCATTATTGTTTTAATTTGCAATTCCCTAATTACATATGATGTTGAACACCTTTTCATATGCTTGTTTGCCATCTGTATATATTCTTTAGTGGAGTGTCTGATCAGATCTTTGTTCAATTTTTAATTGGGTTGTTGTTTCTTACTGTTGAATTATAAAAGTTCTTTGTGTATTTTAGATAGCAGTAAATGACCTTTCTTCTTATTTTATAATTAATATTTAAAAAAAACATATTCAATTAATAGGGTGCCTGGGTGGCTCAGTCAGTTAAGGGTCATGGAATTAAGCCTGCTTGGGATTTTCTCTCTCCCTCTCTCTCTCTGCCCCTCCCCTGTTCATGTGCACACACATAAATAAATATTTATTTATTAATATTACATATTTAATAAATAAATATGTAAACTTAAAAAATTGTATTCAATTATTATATTTTGAATTTCAGCAATAAAAATTTTGTAAAGATTTGTTTTTTCTTTTGCTATGTAAATATATATACAATGTCATCAAGTTTGCCTCTAGGACCATAAAGCCTAAAATATTTATTCTCCAGCCCTTTGCAGAAAATGTCTGCTGATCCTATTCTAGAACATTGAAATGTCTAGAACAATCAAATTTAAAAAAAAAATACTCCCTCTCATTTTTTTCTTTTAATAAATTTCCTTCATCTAAGTTCTTGAAGGCACAGTATGATCTGGCCTATGATGGAACAAAAAGGTTTGAAGAAGTTTACCCTTAGTCTTTAAAAAAGGAAAGCTGTCTGCTGATCAAGAAAGAGAATCTCAACAGAGAGGCCATAAATGAACTTTGTTAGACTTTGGTAACTCTGGAAGTCCCTATCTATTTTTGCCTGTTATTATCTCTTTGCTTCCCATGTTGGTCAGCCGTGGTGTAGTGGAAAAGGGCTTTTAAGTCAGACCAATATGCCACCTGTCAGCTTTTTACCTATGGAAAATTGCTCATCCTTTTTTAATTTCAAGGTTTTTATTTGTTTGTTTTTTGTTTTGTTCTGTAAAAAGGGTTGTTTCAATGACTAAAGTATATGTTTCTTTTCATACATAATAGAAGCTCATCACTTTGTATAGTTGTAATACCTTATGTCCTAGCAGGAATTAAATTAATGTTTGTTTCTTTTCTTTTCTTTTCTTTTCTTTTCTTTTCTTTTCTTTTCTTTTCTTTTCTTTTATCTTTTTTCTTTTCTTTTCCTTCCTTCCTTCCTTCCCCCTATCCTCCTTCTCTTCCCTCCTTCCTCCCTCCTTCCCTCCCTTCCTTCCTTCCTTCCTTTTATCCATCCATCTATGACAGCATTTATATGTGTGTATGCATGTGCACACCCACATATGTGTATATGTTTGTGTGTGTGTGTATCTGTCTGTTCAGGGGTAGAAAGGGAAAGAAATGCAATGATAGTCCAATAGTGTGTCATGACTTGGAGGAAAAAAAAATACAGCAAAGGATGGATTTTGGTGGCTCAGAAAAGGAAAGGGAAGTTAGTAGTCTGAATCTGAGACCATTTGCAGTAAGAAAGAAAGGACTCACTGCAAGGTCATCTGCACTGAGAAATGATACTCCCTTCCATCACTGTCTCCTATCCTTCCCTTCTGTCCATCCTAATGCAACAGGATTCAGTCATGCCTAAGCTTGTAGATTTCATGGCAACCATACTGAGGGAAAAAATGACCTAACAGAACAAGAGCCCAGAAAATGTATATTCCACAAACATTTAAAAAAATTAATGTTTATTTATTTTTGAGAGACAAAGCATGAGCAGCAGAGGGTCAGAGAGAGGGAGACACAGAATCCAAAGCAGGCTCCAGGCTCTGAGCTGCCAGCACAGAGCCCAATGCAGGGCTCAAACCCATGGACTGCAAGATCATGACCTGAGCCAAAGTCAGACGCTTAACTGACTGAGTCACCCAGGTGCCCCTCCACAAACATTTATATGTAAGTTTAGTTTACCTGTCCTGACAGCAGTTAGTGTCATTCAAGTTAGAGATATCAGAGTTCTGATTCTTAGGACTCTTAACAACATGCGCTTTTACTTTTATCGTTTTTTTTCATGACTGCTATAATACTTTATATATCCTCAGAGAGTACTAAATATAGGAATATTTTTATTAAGACACAGGAAGTGAATTGCCCTTGTTCTCCAGGAACAAGAGTCTGTGACCTTTAACTCTAGCAAACATAAAGAATAGACTTCATTCCTAGGATTTCTCCAGAAAGATCCACACCTTGAACAAGCAGAAAATTCAATGCACACAGAGTGGAAAAATGAAAACGCTGATTCAGTGTTTCTTTCTGCCAAATAGAATATGGTTCCAAGGAGCTCCCATTTTCCAAACCTTGTGCTTAGAGTCCTTTATGTCTGGTTTATGATCTTGGCTCCCTTCAACCCAGTATCAGCCTATTCAAGGACACCCAAGAGAAGAGCTATACACTAAAATAGCCATCATGCTAAGGCACATGTTTTCCTATAACCATTTTATTTTACTTTCTGCCATACTTCTAATAAGAAGTGTATCAATAGAACAGAACTGGTTCAAAGAGGGCTGACCTGTTTCACTAAGATCATTTCTTGGATCTTTGTTTTAAAAACTTGAGGATACCTAGAACTCAACAATTATGTTAGGTCCACTTTGGCAATCATAACCCACCCCATTTTCTTCAAAGGATCAAGGATTACATTTGTCATTAAATCCATCGGCTTTCACAAATTTCACAATTTCACAATAAACTGGCAAGGAAATCACATTTTACATGATTTTAATTAGGGAAATTTGTCTAATGTGTGCTCTACCAAAAATGAAAAATATTAAAAATTGAACATAGAGAAAGATAATTAACAACTAGACTTTTGGGACATCACAAAGTCTATTAGTGCACTTGTAAGCATTAACTTTAGAAGTATAATGTACAGGGTGGAGCCAAGATGGCAGAATAGCATGGAAGTTTTTTGTGTGTCTCACATCCATGAAATACCTCCAGACCAACACTAAACCATCCTGCACACCTAGAAAACTGATCTGAGAATTAACACAACAATCTGCACAACCTGAACCACAAAATTGAGCAGGTATGCGGTGCAGAGAAGTGAACTGAGGGAGAGAGAAGCCACAGAGGGCAGGGAGTCAGTTTTGTGTGTGGAAAGAGAACGGAGGAGGGGTGGGTTATGGGAAAAGCACCCCACTCAAAAGCAGCTGGAGAGAAAGTGGGAAATTGGAAACAGCCACAGGGACTGAACTAAAAAGGGAGAAAGGAGAAAGGAGAGGGTTTAAATTCCATTAAGACTATAAACGGGGGAGTGCAGAGTCTGAAACTCCACAGCTCAATACCTGGCAATGTTCTGGCGGGAAGGGCAAATCCCCAGGAGCAGAGTGGGGTCCAGGAGTTTCTCAGGCCACACGGGGAGAAGTGGTTCCACTGCTGGAAGGACATTTGGTAGAGGCTGAGAGGCCACCTGGTCGCAGCAGACCCCAGAGAACAACCACATTTGCTGGTGCTGGAACAAGGTCATTAAGGGTGAAGACTGGTGCCAGATGTGTGTTCTGATTTTCCATAATCCCTGAAACACTGCTGCTACACTATCTCGCAAACGTTTTCTGGGAGGGCTGGCACCCGGCCACAGTATCTGGGCATTGGCAGCAGCATGGTCCTGCAAATGTTCCTGGGTGTGGCCAGCACCCGGCCATTGCCCAGTGATACCCTCTGCAGAGGGTCAGAATGGGTCAAAGCTGTAGTCTCTCAGAAGAAAGGGGCCAAGAAGAACAGCCACATCTGAGACAAAACTTGGGAGGGAGATGCTGCCTGGGGCTTGGTCAGGGATGGTGTAAAAGCGGGGAGTGGATGGACACTCCATCGCAAAGACAAAGATGGGTGCGCAATTGCTGATTGGGGAGAACAGTGTTTTGATACTAGAGGCTGGGTGGCTGGTGACTTCATTTTTACCACTCTACGCATGCGCATATGCACCTACCAGCGCTACAAGAATCCACCACAGTAAGCTAAGCAGCACCATCTAGTGGAGAATGGAGCCATTGCACTAGGTCCCGCCCAACTGGGCCAACCTTGCTCTTCAAGAACACAAGTCTCACCTCCTGCTTAGTTTACAGACTATAAAGCACTTCATAGTTTGAATTCTAGCAGAAAACAAAGTAATTTCACTCGTATTTCAGTCTGTTAGCCAGTCCATCTATTCAATTTTCTTTGATTTTTTTCTCTTTCTCACTTCTTTTCTTTTTCTGAACACAAAAAGAGAAAAAAATTCAGTTTTATTTTCAATTTTTATTAAAAAATATTTTTCTTTAATTTTTTCTACTATATTTTTTTTACTTTTGTGTGATTTTTTTTCAAATTCTATTTTACTTCCATCATTTCATTTTAGTCTACTTGAGTATATTCATTTTTTCAAATTTTCAAACAATTTCCTGTGTTTTTCCCCCTTTTTTTCCTCTAATCTAATAAACCAGTTTCAACACCCAGACCAAAACACACCTAGGATCTAGCATCATTTTCAATTTTGTGTGTATGTGTGTTTGGTTTTAATTTTTTAACTTTAATGTTTTTTTAATTTTATTTTTTTTTAATTTTAATTTTTTCTACCTAATTAATTCCTTTCTCCCTTCAAAATGACAAAACGAAGGAATTCACCCCAAAAGAAATAGCATGAAGAAATGACAGCCAGGGACTTAAGCAACACAGATACAAGAAGATGTCTGAACAAGAATTTAGAATCACAATAATAAGAATACTAGCTGGAGTCGAAAATAGATTAGAATCCCTTTCTGGGAGATAAAAGAAGTAAAAGCTAGTCAGGATGAAACAAAAAATGCTATAACTGAGCTGCAATCTCGAATGGAGGCCACGGTGGCAAGGATGGATGAGGCAGAAGAGAGAATCAGTGACAGAGGACAAACTTACAGAGAATAATGAATCAGAAAAAAAGAGGGAGATTAAGGCAAACAAGCACGATTTAAGAATTAGAGAAATCAGTGACTCATTAAAAAGGAACAACATCAGAATCATAGGGGTCCCAGAAGAGGAAGAGAGAGAAATAGGAGTAGAAGGGATATGTGAGCAAATCATAGTGGGAAACTTTCCTGCCCTGGGGAAAGACACAGACATCAAAATTCAGGAAGCGCAGAAGACTCCCATTAGATTCAACAAAAACTGACCATCAAAAAGGTATATCATAGTCAAATTTACAAAATACTCTGGCAAGGAGAGAATCATGAAAGCACCAAGGGGAAAAAAGCCCTTAACCTACAAGGGAAGACAGATCAGGTTTGCAACAGACCTATCCACAGAAACTTGGCAGGCCAGAAAGGAGTGGCAGGATATATTAAATGTGCTGAATCAGAAAAAAATATGCAGCCAAGAATTCTGTATCAAGCAAGGCTGTCACTCAAAATAGAAGGAGAAATAAAAAATTTCTCAGACAAAAAACAAATGAGTTCATGACCAGCCCTGACTAAACCAGCCCTGCAAGAAATTTTAAGGGAGACGCTCTGAGGGGAGAAAATATGAAAAATAAAAAATAAAAAAAACAAATAAATAAAGACAAAAATCAACAAAGACTAGAAAGGACCAGAGAATACCACCAGAAACTCCAACTCTACAAGCAACATAATGGCAATAAATTCATATCTTTCAGTACTCAGTCTAAACATCATTGGACTAAATGCTCCAGCCAAAAGACATAGGGTAACAGAATGGATAAGAAAACAAGATCCATCTATATGCTGTTTACAAGAGACCCTCTTTAGACCTAAAGACACCTTCAGATTGAAAGTAAGGGAATGGAGAACCATCTATATCAGCAAAACAATCAATGTGATTCATCACATCAATAGAAGAAAGAACAAGAACCATATGATCCTCTAAATAGATGCAGAGAAAGCACTTGACAAAATACAGCATCCTTGCTTGATTAAAAACACAAGAAAGTAGGGATAGAAGGAGCATACCTCAAGATCATAAAAGCCATATATGAATGACCCAATGCTAATATCATCCTCGATGGGGAAAAACTGACAGCTTTCCCCCTAAGGAGAGGAACAAGACAGGGATGTCCACTCTCACCACTGTTATTCAACATAGAATTGGAAGTCTTAGCCTCAGCAATCAGACAACACAAAGAAATAAAAGGCATCCACATCAGCCAGGAGGAGGTCAAACTTTCACTCTACACAGATGACATGATAATTTATATGGAAAACCCAAAAGATGCCACCAAAACACTGCTAGAACTGATTCATGAATTCAGCAAAGTTGCAGGATATAAAATCAATGCACAGAAATCGGTTGCATTCCTATACACCAACAATGAAGCGACAGAAGAGAAATCAAGGAATCAATCCCATTTACAATTGCACCAGAAACCATAAAATACCTAGGAATAAATCTAACCAAAGAGGTGAAAAATCTATACACTGAAAAGTATAGAAAGTTTATGAAAGAATTGAAGAAGACACAAATAAATGGAAAAAGATTTCATGCTCCTGGATAGAAAGAACAAATATTGTTAAAATGTTGATACTATCCAAAGCAATCTACATATTCAATGCAACCCCTATCAAAATAACACCCGCATTCTTCACAGAGCTAAAACAAACAATCCTAAGATTTGTATGGAACCAGAAAAGACTCTGAATAGCCAAAGCAATCTTGAAAAAGAAAACCAAAGCAGGAGGCATCACAATCCCGGACTTCAAGGTGTATTACAAAGCTGTAATCATCAAGACAGTATGGTACTGGCATAAGAACAGACACTCAGATCAATGGAACAGAATACAGAACCCAGAAATGGACCCACAAACGTATGGCTAACTAATCTTTGACAAAGCAGGAAAGAATATTCAGTGGAATAAAGACAGTCTCTTCAGCAAGTGGTGCTGGGAAAACTGGACATCAACATGCAGAAAAATGAACCTGGACCACTCTCTTACACGATACACAAAAATAAACTCAAAATGGATGAAAGACCTCAATGTAAGACAGGAAGCCTTCAAAATCCTTGAGGAGAAAGCAGGCAAAAATCTCTTTGATCTTGGCCGCAGCAACTTCTTACTCAACATGTCTCCAGTGGCAAGGGAAACAAAAGCAAAAATGAACTACTGGGACCTCATCAAAATAAAACCTTCTGCACAGCGAAGGAAACAATCATCAAAACTAAAAGGTAACAGAGAGAATGGGGAAGATATTTGTAAATGACATATCAGATAAAGGGTTAGTATACAAAATCTATAAAGAACTTATCAAACTCAACACCCAAAAAACAAATAATCCAGTGAAGAAATGGGCAAAAGATATGAATAGACACTTCTCCAAACATCCAGATGGCCAACTGACACATGAAAAAATGCTCAACATCACTCATCATCAGGGAAATACAAATCAAAACCACAATGAGATGGTACCTTAAACCTGTCAGAATGGCTAACATTAGCAACTCAGGCAACAACAGGTGGTGGCAAGGATGCAGAGAAAGAGGATATCTTTTGCATTGCTGGTGGGAATGCAAGCTGGTGCAGCCACTCTGGAACACAGTATGGAGGCTCCTCAAATAATTAAAAATAGAACTACCCTATGACCCAGCAATTGTACTACTAGGTATTTATCCAAGGGATACAGGTATGATGTTACAAAGGGACACATGCACCCCAATGTTAATAGCAGCACTATTAACAATAGTTGAAGTATGGAAAGAGCCCAAATGTCCATAGTTGGATGAATGGATAAAGAAGTTGTGGTATATATACAAGGGAGTATTACTAGGCAATCAAAAAGAATGAAATCTTTCCATTTGCAACTATGTTGATGGAACTAGAGGGTATTATGCTAAGCGAAATTAGTCAGGGAAAAGTCAGAGACAGACAAATATCAGATGACTTCACTCACATGAGGACTTTAAGACACAGAACAGATGAACATAAGGGAATGGAAGCAAAAATAATAAAAAAAAAAACAGGGAGTGGGACAAACATAAGAGACTCTTAAATATGGAGAACAAACAGAGGGTTACTGGAGGGCTTGTGGGAGGGGGGATGGGCTCAATGGGGAAGGGGCATTAAGGAATCTTCTGATATCATTGTTGCATTATATGCTAACTAATTGGGATATAAATTTTAAAAATAAAATCTAAATGATTTAAAACAAAGTATAATGTACAAACAAAAACATAATTTGAAATTTCAATTAGATAAATTTCTTTAACATTTATATAGTTTTGTGACTGCTGAATGATGAACTCATAATTTAAATTTTTGGTTTCAGTTCCTCTGAAGCAGCCAACTATTGAGTGAAACCAAAAAAAAAAAATAAGATGAAAAATTGTTACTAAAAATCCAAAAGCTAACATGAAAGAAGTTTGCATAATTAAACATTCCTATGTTTATAAGTTTGTGGCACTTATATTTCTGAAATTATTACTGCTTAAAACTGCACAAAGATTCTTGGGACATTCTTATTCATTCCAAAAATATTCAAGGAGCACCTCAACATGCCACATGGTACTTTATAATGGGACTTAAAAATAGGAGTTGTTGTTTTTCTTGAAGTGACAAAAAATTACATACAATTAATACAATAAAGCACAATGAACATCGGATTTGTGTAAAGCTAAATGTCCTCAAAGAAATTTATGGACTATATAAACTTCATGTATTCTGTTGAATATATGAAATTGTGTTTTCTAATAGAATTAAGCTTTAGGGTTGGTAGATTTGTAACAAATTATATACATACCAGGTACCAAGATAGGTTAGATTTTGGTTTATTGTAATCATTTACATAAAATGATCCTTCAGGAGCAATATGGAATGTATGCATAATTGTTGCACACATACTTAATGCTCATGCACAATTGTTTAATTGCAGGCTTGCCTGTTTAGAGTTTAATTATTATTTTAGTGAAGCAGTAAGAAAGAAGAATGCAAACCACAGATTTAATACAAGGCCACCGCCACAATTTTAAGGGCATCCTTTCAATCTGTTATTAACTTTGAGCCCTGGTGATCATTTGCTCTGGCTTCAAGTTATTAAAAGCATCTCCAACATGTAGTGCACATGATGTTTGTTTTTAATCGCTGTGTATAATAGATTTCACGTGGGGAATACGTTGGCAAATATTTTATAGACCATAAAAAAATCCTGATAGTTGGATAAATGCTATTGTGCTGCAATTTCCTTCTCATTCTTATAAAAGCAGACCTTTAAAGGCAATATTTTAATTTCCTGAGAATTCTTGCAGTGCTCTACATTTGAAATGGGATGGGAAATGCCACTTGTGATGACATTTTAATTTTAAACTTGGTAAGAGTTATGCTGCTATAAAGGTAACTACCATAAACTGTCTTCAGGATATGCCTTCCATCAGACAATGGGGGGGATGGGTGGGAACTAGATGACAGTTTTATTGTCAAGCATCATTAAAAAGTATTTGAAATTCACGAGAAAACTATGACATTATGTTGTGCCTGAATAACATCAAAACAACTGGGCCATTTGTTGAATGGTCACACTGCACACTAAAGCCTGAGTGGCCTCAAAGGAGAGGGGCATGGCCAAGGTTTGAGTTTTACTTGGATTCCGAGCTGCACTCAAGCGGGTTGCATGATTTGCACCACCTCCTTAAGTCATGTTGCAGATTATTACCATCCCTCTACCCAGAGTGATCACTTCACTTCAGTCACTCAGTTTTACCACTAGGAAAAAACACAAACTATTTGGCTTGGTGTTGTAAGTTGAACTACCTTGAAAGCAGACTAGCATATAGGGGCTTTATTAGAAAGGACTCGTGGGATCCAAATCTGCAGACAGGAAGGGGCTGAAGCTGGATCTGGCAGAGAGAGCTGCAATGCAGCCCAAGAGAAGTCTTGGGAGTTCTGGAAATGGGCTGATCTGTCAGAGCTGTCCTGAATTGAGGTAAGAAGGTTAGGTCTTTATACCCCTACATCAATGAGCAATTAGATGTGAGCCACCCTGGGAAGATGGCATGACTTTGGGCAAGATGTTCTCGTTGGCTGAGGCAGTTCCAGAAATGGGTTAACACCTACAGACTGTCTCCCAGCCTCACTCCCAGCAGCAGGGCGAGTGAGTCCTTTTTCCTAAAGGGGGCTCTGCGTTGCTCATCACAGAATCCACCTCACCTAACGCACAGGGTTAGAGTGACCTCAAACTGTTCTTTTATTTATTATTATTTTTTAACCTGTTTGTTTTCTTTTTTCAAAATTTTAATTCCAATATAGTTAACATACAGTGTTATGTTAGTTTTGGGTCTATGATATAGTGATTCAACAATTCTATACATTACTCAGTGCACATCATGATAAGTGTACTGTTACCCTCTTCACCTATCTCACCCCTACCTCCACCCACTTCCCCTCTAGTAACCATCTGTTTTCTATAGTTAAGAGTCTGTTTCTTGGTTTCTCTCTCTTTCTCTCTCTCTCTCTCTCTCTCAATTTGCTCATTTCCTTTTGTTTCTAAAATTCCACATATGAGTGAAATCATATGGCATTTGTCTTTCTCTGACTGACATATTTCACTTAGCATTATACTCTCTAGCTCTATCCATGTTGTTGAAAATGGCAAGATTTCTTTCTTTTTTTTAAGGCTGAAAAATATCCCATTGTTTATATATACCACATCTTCTTTATCCATTCATCTATCAATGGACACTTGAGCTGCTCCCATAATTTGGCTATTGTATATAATGCTGCAATAAATATAGAGATGCAGATATTCTTTCGAATTAGCATTTTCATATTCTTTGGGTAAATATCCAGTAGTGTAATTACGGCATCATATAGTAATTCTATTTTTAATTTTTTAAGGAGCCTCTATACTGTTTTCCACAGTGGCTGCCCCAGTTTGCATTCCCACTAACAGTGCACAAGAGTTCCTTTTTCTCCACATCCTCACCAATACTTGTTGTTTCTTGTGTTTCTGATTTTAGCCATTCTGACAGGTGTGAGGTGATATCTCATTGTGGTTTTTATTTACATTTCCCTGTTGATGAATGATGTTGAGCATCCTTTCATGTGTCTGTTGGCCATCTTTATGTCTTCTTGGGAGAAATGTCTGTTCATATCTTCTGCCCATCCCAAAGTGCTCTTTTAGTCTTATATCTAATTATTCCCCTCTATGGATTCTCCTCTCACAACAGAGAGCCTGTTGTGCCAACTCTCCCCTAACACACCTGCATAAATGGAGCCAGTGGACAATGTAGACAGAAGACCAACTTTACAGCTAGACTAACCTGGGATCAAATTCCTGCTCTCTTTCTGACTGGTAGGTCAGAACAATTCAGCTGATCCCTGTTTAGCTCGGGTTCCTAATCTATGAAATATGAATAGCAATACTGACACTGCTGGATTATTAGAAATATTAAGATAATATCTATAAAGTTTGTAAAAGTTAGGTCTCTGTTGCTTGAAAGTGACAGAAAACCAATCAGAAAAGGCTTAAACTTAAAGGAATCACATGATAAAGGGTCCACGAATAAGTTCTATTCATATATAGCTGGATTCAGAGTTCAAACCATAGGCTTCCATTTCTGTCTCGCCCCACAATGTGTATGTTGACTTTTGTCATATTCCATGTGCTAGTAAGATGTTATGGTAGACTGGATCACTAGTCTCAATTTCTTCCACTCCTGTTTCCAATAAAATAATAGAGCTATGCCCTTGCAATGGTTTTGTGGTATTTGAGGTGTACTTTCTGCTCTCTTGACTTTGGGCTTAGCACTGTGACTTGCTCTGGCTAATGAATGCTACTGGACTTAATGGCAGCAGAGGCTAGTGCCAAAATGGCTGGTCTTGCCTCATGAGCATCTGTCATTCACCAGCCTATCAGTCAGTAGCTGCTCATCCAAGGAAGGCGAGACACATGATGAGCAGATGTGAACCTAACCTGGAGTCCAGAGTCCAATCCAACCTAGTCCAAGCAAGTCACTGCCAACCTGTTGCCCGTGATTGAGAAATAAATGCCTGTTGTTTCAATCCATTGAGTTTGGGGACAATTTATTTTGATGTGGTATTATGGCACCCATGATACACTGACAAAGATGCCAGCAACTATAAGCCTCCGTGTACTCTAGGTTTAGAATCTAGCAATGAAGAGAGGACTAACTCCTCTGATTCTCAAAATTAGGTCTGGAGGGGCACCTGGGTGTCACAGTTGGTTAAGCATCTGACTCCTGATTTTGGTTCAGGTCATGATCTCACAGTTTGTGGGATCGAGCCCCGCTGCCAGCTCAGAGCCTGTTTAGGATTCTCTCTCTCTGCCTCTCCCACTGACCCTCTCCCCTCTCAAAATAAATAAATTAACTTTAAAAAACAGGTCTACAGAATGAATCTCAGGGGCTATTGCTGACCTAATTTCAGTCATGTGCCTAATTCTGACCCAGTCACAGTTATAAGGAGGGAACGCAGTTCTTTCACTGGTCAGGCCTGGTGATACATTCTCAGTAGGAAAGGGGGCTTTTCTCTGAGAGTGAGGTGAAGGGACACTGGAAAGCCAAAAAAGGAATTCATGCCCACCTAATATCACTATAAATACCTTTCTCCTCTTTTGTCTTTGCACAAACCCTTCTTTAACCCTGGAGTGCTGTGTGTGCTCCTTCTAGTTCCAGGTACATGGCAGGCACAGAAGCCATGTCCGCTGGGACTTGCAGGCAATGGCCTTGCAAGAGGTCATGGCCAAGGTGCAAAGCAAACCCATCCAGGAGTTCTTCATTCAAACTGCAATTGTGCTGCTGTTGAGGCTAGGACCGCTGAGCTCCCAAGGCAACTCTGGGGTAGAACAATGGCTGGCTGCAGCAGCTGTGCAGACAACTGGAGACCGGGAATGGGGTGGAGGGGGGGCAGAAACAAGGCAGGTGGTGGCTTTTATCTTTTCCACGCCTGGCAGGGCCCATTACTGACTGGCTCAATATGACAGAGCTAGCTCTGTTTTCCTATTCAGAAGGGAGAAGAAAACTCAACGGGGTAAAGAGACTGCAGCACCAGCTGTATGAAATTAAAAAGGTTTGCTCCTTCCTACCAACTCCAAATGCTATTAGAACTACTGGGTTGTTTACAGGGACTCTATGGCTTCCCAAGCACCCTATTATTTTCATGCTTGCCCCCCACCCAAATTATGTCAGAGGTGTTTTCTTTGTCCTAGGTAATTTACTTGAATGAGCTGTTTACTGTAGGTTGGGGTCTGGATGTTCATTTACTTACACTCTTTAAATTAAAACAAACAGCCATGAGTTTAAACCATTGTTCTTCAGATTGGAGAAAGGGAGAAGTCTGAATGATTTCTACACAGGACTTCAGTGGTCTTACCTTTTTATTATTATTTTTGTTGTTGTTGCTGTTGTTGTCAAACTTTCACTGTTCTTGATGGTCTGCCATAGTTGACATTGCCCTTATTTAGTTCCCATCTCCCAATTAAAAATTAATGACAAAATATTTTGAAATTCAATCAAGTCATGTGGGTCTGTGGGTTCATGTGGGTAGTAAGTTAGAAAAACTCCAACTCAAAATGGCTCTAATAATAAAAGGAGTTTACTACTCACATAACTGAAATATACCAAGGTGGGATGGGCTGATGATACTGACCAAAAGACTACTTCTTTCCATCTTTTCTCCCTGCCTTATACTTTATATTTCATGCTATTATTGGTCTCTTTGGGGTCATAATATGCCTGCCAACAGCCTAAAGGGCTCTATGTTTCTTCATTCATAACCAGAGATAGAGCCCAGAGTCTGGCAGGGTCTCTGAAGTTCACTTGTTAAAAACACATGACCAACGCTAAGCAAAACACTACATCCAAGGCAATGGGAAATAATAATATGCTTAAACACATTAAGGCCTTCCCTTGAAGCTGAAGATGGTCAATTCAACACAGACCACATGGCTGACATGGACAGAGGTGGATTTCCCAAGCAAATTCCAAGAGATGTTACCACAAAGAAAGCTTCTTCTATGAAGGACTAAGTCATAAGAGAGTTGATGGCTCAAGTAAATAATTCAGTAAATAACAGTGTCTGCGCCCTCCTTGAAGTTTACAGCCACACCTTTCCCAACTGCTTTGATGAGACCATGGCCAGTAAAAATAGCAAGAAGAACTTGGGGAAACAAAGAGCCCTGTGTTCGTTGCCCATTGCTGAGCCTTACAAGTGTGAGCATACTATGCACATTGATTAGATAATTGAAGAAAGGTTTACCTGTTGATATGGGAAAGTTATTATGGCTCTAAAACTACTAATTAAAAAGGCACAATTGACATTTAGTAAAGGAGATTTTCTGTCTCTGTCTCTCCCTCCCTCCGTCTCCCTCCTTCCCTCCTGTCACTCCCTTCCTCCCTCCCTCCTTCTACCTTTCTTCCTCCCATCACATTGGAAATCCATTGCAAGACTTCACAAATGTCAAAAACTACTAACCCCAAATGACACACTGTCTCAGATCAGAAAGTGGTGTCAACTCAAAGGTGGCAGAGGAATCAGAAGGTCTGTGGACAAGCCACACTCACTGCTCTGTCAATCCTCATAAGAGAATACAGGTGAAAGGGCCTGGCCTGAACATTAATCCATTTTGGACCTGTCTGCCACACAAGGAGCTAGTTGTCACTAGCATCAGGCAGCATTGCTTCTTTCTATCTTTATGTGTGGTAGCAGTAGACCACAGCAGAGGTTGAGGACGTTGCTCCAAAATAAGTAAATTGAAGCCTGGTGACTTGGGAGGAAACCCATAAGAGAAACAAACCTAAAAATAGGTATTTAAACTCATTGTACAATTAGGTGTGAACTTTTCCAGGAGGTCCTGAGATCAGCAAGACATTTTCAGACACAGCAGCGGAGTCACTGATGCCTATTAAAAAAATAACAACAACAACACCGTAGGCTAATTTGCTTCCTAGTTTATTTATTTATTATTATTACTATTATTATTTCTATTTATGCTTTCCTTGTGTTATTAAGCTGAAAATATTTAAAAACAAAGCAATGGAAATACAGATAAGTAAATTAATGGATATTTCAAGGACTAATAGGAACAGATATGGTTTTAAGAAATACCCAAAGCATAAATAGAAGGAATGTTCTGTCCCCAAATCTTATGTATATGTGAGTAGCATTGATGCTAATCATTAAAGTTATTTGTTGTCATCTGGATGCATTTACCCGTAACCTTAAAATTAAATGACCTGCCCTGTACATTTGTTTTAGCAGCGTCTATTAGGGCTCTAATAACTTGGGACCATAGTTCATTTTTCAAGTAAAGGATAATGTCAAATTATTTAGGTGCTTTCTCCTGCTGTGTGTTTCTGCTACAGAGGAAGAGATGAAGGTGGTTCAGCAGAGATTTTAAGGAAGCTCTTAGAATAACTGTGTAACTATCTAAATGGCCGCATGGTGCCCCTAAAATTTTTGACTGGTGCTGATTTTCTAAAAGTTTCTACTTAAAGTAAAGAAGATGGGTAATGCCAATTATTTAGTCCTACAAGTCTTACAAAGCTCACATGTCAAAAACATTTTTTTTTTTATTCTTTTTCCTTTTGCCCTTGCCAATTCTGGCTATCATTGTTGACATGCTCCTCAACAGTGTGGTGAATTTCTGTTTAGGAACATGGTTTTGGATTTACAAATGTTTGAACTCTCCAATTCTGGAATAAAATCAGCATGTGAGCCAGTTTTATAAAGCTGCTGTTAAAAACAAACAAACAAACAAACAAAGGAAACATAATCTTGCCAATAAAACTGGAACTACACACTTTATATATTGTGGGGGGAGAGAATAAAAGTACTTGCTTCTAAATCGAAATTCTGTTGGAAGTCAGAAGATAAATTTTCAGGAAACAACCTATAGCTAAGCTGAAACAATTTATTCAGTGTAAGAAAAATAGGGGGGCAGGAAGAGATATCTGTGGCTCAAATGGTGGAAAAATTATTTCAAAACATGGTGGGAGGGAGTTTAGTTTATCTTCTGTCTTAAGATCTTTCAGTTTCTTAAAATCAGTAAATAAATGTGGCATGATTATAATAAAAACCCAAGAGGGATATATAGTGTCATGCTATACTTGTTCAAGGAAGGACAAAAAATGTTCTCTATAGAAATTTGGGGTCATAATTAATAATTCCTGTAATCAGACCTCTCTCATCTGAGTCCAGAATGGCAAGTGTGAGAAGACGCACACCTGGGGTGATGACGGTTTTTCTTCTCCCCTCCCCTCATTAGCGTGATAAGTTGATCAGAGTGGCCAGAAGGCACAGAAGGAACTTCTAGAATCCCATAGCAATCTTTAGGAAGGTTTTATAAATCTTCTATAATGTGATGATGACAGATTTTGCCAAGAATCCTATATGTTTTGGGCTTCTTTGGGGAAGGATCAAATTAAGGGGCATATTTTTAAACTTGCTGTCTTGGTGGAGTGTCTGGAGACCCAGGATCAGCCTGACCTATGCCGTCCCCAGTGGCCCAGGTCAACACCCATAATGAATGGACCAGGATACAGGAAAGCACAGTACAATTGCTGGACTTTTCCTGAGACAAAGTGCAAAATGCTATGCAATCAGCATTTGCAGCAAGGGACCAGCTGCCTCATATGCAATCATGGTTTCATCACAGGCTAGTCTGATCAACCCTAGAGGTTCTCCCGTCTGCCTGAGTGGAGACAGCCAATTACACACCATGACTACATTTTCTGGCAGTCAGACTTCCAAGCTTTCCAACACCTCCACAAAACACAATAGGGAAAAGGAACGGGAAAAAATCCATCCAGCTATGATATAAAATCTATAAACACTTTTAAAATATAGATATAAATATAAATACAGATATCTTAATAAGGTGGAAATGAGCACAATTTATTAAATAAAAAAAAAGTGCTAAATAAACTGGCTGCAGTCATGCTATCCAACCACTGAAGTACATTTAACGAAGCTGGAATCCCCGTGGTTTATCTGGACTTTCACTATTATATAAAGAGAGAAGTGGTCTTCCTTTTTAAACATCAAAAAACCATTAGCACTTACTTATTTCTACCTAATAATAGAATTATCTGCATGTACATCTGTCTTTCCCGCTAGAGAAATACCAAGTTTAAAACACTATGTGTTTCAAAGTCCTAACCCCTAATACCTCAGAATGTGACCTTAGTTGGAGACAGAGGCTTACAGATGTAGTAAAAATGAGGTCATTAGGATTCGTCCTAGTCCAATATGATTGGTGTCCTTATAAAAAAAAAATGACAAATGTGGACATAGACACAGACACACACCTAGAGAGAATGTCATGTGGGGATGGGGTACTGGAGTGAGGGATCTACAAGCCAAGTAACAAGCAAGAATGGCAACAAACAATCAGAAACTAAGAAGAGGCAAGGGAGGATTTCCATACAAGTTCCATAAGGAACATGGCACTACTGACATCTGGATTTTGGATGTTTGGCCTCCAGGATTATGAGACAAAATTCAGTTGTTATAAGCCGTGATGTTTGTGTAACTTTGTTACGACGGTCCTAGGAAATGGATACACACTCCTGAGATGTTCTCCCTTCATAAGAAGTAAAAACTGTAATTTAATAGCCACTTACAGTAACAAAATATTTCACTGGATTCTCTGCTCCTCCCCACACTTACCCAGTAGATTTTATTTCCATCAGATCTGTTCAATTTAGCTGCAGGAAAGTCTTCAGCCCCCAACACTGATCCTGTGCAAACAACGTAGTGGCAACTGTTGTCCTTATCCTGACTTTAAAATGTTTTCATGCTATTTATCACCAACATGACATTTCCTTATTTTTTCTCTACCCCACTAGACCATAAGCCCTATGGGGACAGGGAGATTTATTTTTCTATTTTGCTCACTGTTAGATTCCAAGTGCCTGTCACAGGGTCTGGCACATGACAGTTCCATAAATGCTTGTTGTGTGGGCTGACTAAACTGATATCTATGTGGGGCACCGTGATAGGATCCACTTTAGGTAGAGAGGGAAGCAAGGTAGAGAAACTCTGTTCTCCAGGGAGGGGTGAGCTGGTTGTTACCCTGCAATAATTACACACATTCCCCTTTATCATAACTCAAAACAGGGAGCCCGGGTGGCTCAGTCGGTTGAGCCTCAGTCTTCAGCTCAGGTCATGATCTCACGGCTCAAGAGTTCGAGCCCTGCGTCAGGCTCTGTTCTGACAGCTTAGAGCCTGGAGCCTGCTGCAGATTCTGTGTCTCCCTCTCTCTCTCTGCCCCTCCCCTGCTCATGCTCTGTCTCTGTCTCTCAAAAATAAACATTAAAAAAATAAAATAAAAATAATAACTCAAATCCTCACAGTTCTTTCCTCTTTGGATTAAAGGAAATGCACTGGTCTGGGCATCAAGTAACTGGTTTTAAACCACAGCTTTTCTAACTTGGCCAAGTTAAGAGAAACCTGGCAACAAAAACCTAACAGTTAATGGCACTGTCAGAAGGAAGTAAAAGGAACAACACAGTGGCTAAGCGAGTGTGGGTTTTAGCTAAGACAGAGCTGTGGTTCTTTCACTTATTAGCTATGAAGCATTAGTCACAGCCTTGTTGAGTTTCAATTTCTAACTTATCTGAAAAAGGGGGGCTGGGCAGGAAGTAAAGCATTAAAACTCCTCCTGTTCTACAAAATTGTGATAGGAATTTTGCTGATTGAAGGACAAAGTTCAAGTGGAGATTGAAAAGTGAGTCATGCTATGTTTCATTGTTTCTAAGACACACTCTAAAAACAACAGTGTAACATCATTTTGAATTTCTATAAAACTCTAAGGAGTCTTACCATTGGTCAGTGAAATATGTTAAAAAACACACATTTTATTGTAACTGAATACATAACAGCATAATAGCACCTTAACGTATCAATTTTTTCACAGAGACCAAGCCTGTTCACTTGCAGGTAAATCTAATAGGTGGGCTGACACCCATATGAATCCTACACTTCTAGTGAGCTTTCTTGTACTGCTGAGGACAGACAGCAAAACCCACCAGTTTCTATACTTCTTTGGACTGAGGATTCTGAATGCAAATTGGGTTTCTCCAATTGGATTTGCCTGCACATGCTCTGGGAAGGAGGAAGGGAGCTCTTGGTTTTGACAGGCAAGCCTCATCCCAGAGTTATCTGGGTTTCTTGAAACATCATTCTGAGAATAGCTTTTTGCTTGGGAGCATTAATAGGCAGTTGTTGTGATGGTGGTGGTAGAAATCTCCTGATCCTCTACTGTCTCGAGCATGTGAAGGAGGTGAGCTCTTCTGGTGGCCTAGTTCCTATGCATTGTTCTGGAACTCATTCTGGGAGGCCCAGGGGAGAGCCTCATCTCCCTGCCCTTTTTTGCTAGATCATAAGCACCTAATTGCCTATCTTTCACCCTCCTTACTTAAAATACCTGAAATATCACTATCTGAAATAAGCAAACCCCTTTTGATATGATGAAATTTCAACAAATTTTGCATAGTTTATTTACTCTTAAATCAGTCTCTACAACACACTTTGCTGAATATTTTTCAAACTATTTCTATTTTTAAAAACAGTTTATTTATGGGGCACCTGGGTGGCTCAGTTGGTTAAGTGCTGGACTTTGGCTCAGGTCCTGACCTCGCAGTTGGTGAGTTTGAGCCCCACATTGGGCTCTATGCTGACAGTTGAGAGCCTGGAGCCTACTTCAGATTCTGTGTCTCCCTCTCTCACCACCCCTCCCCAGCTCGTGCTCTGTCTCTCTCTCTCTCTCTCTCTCTCTCTCTCTCAAAAGTAAATAAACATTAAAAAAAATTTTAATACAGTTTATTTCTTTTCAGAGAGAGAGAGAGAGAGTACCCATGTATGTGAGCAGGGGAGGGGCAAAAAGAGGGGTGGTGGAGAGAATCCCAAGTAGGCTCTGTGCTGTCACACATGAAACGCTTGATCCCATGACCAATCTTGAGATCATGACCTGAGCCAAAACCAAGAGCCAGGTGCTTAACTTTAATGAGCCATGCAAGTGCACCAAAAGTAAATATTTCAGTCCTGCTTTCTTTTCCTTCTGTTCATTGCATTTTGACTAATATTTCTTTTAGTTTAAGAATCCA
Organism: Lynx rufus; assembly: GCF_022079265.1. Lineage (NCBI taxonomy): Eukaryota > Metazoa > Chordata > Mammalia > Carnivora > Felidae > Lynx > Lynx rufus. The sequence goes on along the minus strand of NW_025814896.1, from coordinate 40,587,325 downwards.
TTCATTTTCCTCAAACTAGAACCCTTTTCAACCATTCATTCATATCCATTGATATTTCCACATCATACTTCTCTATTCATCATCCTATTTCCTCATTTTCCCTCACATTCTCACATATGTGTGGGATGGACCTGGCATTCTGGCACTTTGCATCTTGGAACTCCACTCCTAGAGGATTAGGATTAGGCTCTCACTTCAGGTTCTGCATCTCAACCCCTCAGCCCCTGAACAGCTCCCGCTCCCCAGCTGCTTAATTCATCTTCACAGTCCCACATATTATAGATTATTTGCAACTTCATATGGAAGGTGTTTTCTGTTCCATATTTAACATTTAGAGGACCTCATTTAAGTGGTTGATATTCCTCACTAATTACCCAAATAAGACAAGGGATAAATTAAGGACTGACTCAACAGTCAGATGCAAACATTTCCCTAGATGTCAGAGAGCAGGTGTGCATACTTGTAAAAAAAAAAAAAAGATAGAAAAATATAGATAGGTAGGTAGGTAGGTAGATAGACAGACAGACAGACAGTTTCTGTTTCTAGTTTTGTTTGCAACTGAAACCTGATCAATACAGTAGGGTCCGCTAGCTGAAATTCCAAGTTGTATTTCTTGTACTAACCTCCCTCATAATGCATTATTATTATTTCTAGCCTCTTTAAAGTTGAATGGAGTAGAATTTCATGACAAGGCAATCAGAGCAGAAAATTTTCCTAGTTTTTTTTAATGATTTTCCCCTAATCCTCTAAAGGGGTCTTACTTCTACTTTGACAGCACTTTTTTTCAGTTTATTTATTTATCTTGACAGAGAGAGAGAGAGAGAGAGAGAGAGAGAGAGAGAATGAGTGGAAGAGCGGCAGAGAGAGGTAAAGAGAGAATCCCAAGTTGACTCCACCCCAATAGCATGGAACCAGACTCAGGGCTCCATCCCACAAACCTTAAGATCAAGACCTGAGCCAAAATCAAGATTAGGACACTTAACCAACTGAGCCACCCAGGCACCCCATTTTGACAACATGTTTTAAAGCAACTTGCTTTTATCAAAATTTTGCAGTATCTTAGATTTTTTCATGGAAACAACTGTCTTCTTGTCCACATAATGTTACATCAATTGGCATAAACAGGTTTGAGGGAAAACTGACTTAATAATTGAACATTGTCGTTGGTAGAAGCAAAATACTCAGCCTTTCTAAAGAGTAGCCAGCCAGCCCAAGAGCAACATGCTGCGATCATAACACACTGTACAGAGAGAATAGAAAGCAGGAGATGATAATTTCTCCTGTTAGGAGATGATAATTTCCAAAACTTCCATCGAACCAATCTCACAGTTTGTTTTGTTTTGTTTTGTTTTTGTTTATTTGTGTGTCTTTAAAAAGAGATGAAAATATTTTTTTTTCAACGTTTATTTATTTTTGGGACAGAGAGAGACAGAGCATGAACGGGGGAGGGGCAGAGAGAGAGGGAGACACAGAATCGGAACCAGGCTCCAGGCTCTGAGCCATCGGCCCAGAGCCCGACGCGGGGCTCGAACTCACGGACCGCGAGATCGTGACCTGGCTGAAGTCGGACGCTCAACCGACTGCGCCACCCAGGCGCCCCGAGATGAAAATATTTTTTTTTATAAAGCACCTAGTACTATGCCCAGAATAACCATAGGCACTGAATGAATACAACCTCTGTGTTTATGGAAGTGAAGAATTTATGCTAGCGATGATACGTAAGCTCTCTGTATCATAAAAGGTTGTAGTAATTGCATGATTCCAAGTTATTTGATTATTCTAATCAAGTCACAAGAGGCAAAATCAAGCCCTTTAAATCAAATATTATTCAGGGAAGGTCAACATATTATACAATTATCAAACAAAACACTGTACCTCAAATTGGTCCAATAAAGAATTAGCCAGTTACCAGAACAGCCCTTAAGGAATGAAAGTGTGGTTGATAGTGTGGCTTGACTGAAGCAGAGCACAAATTCTGGGCATCTCTGGGGGCTGGGATGGTTCCATAATACAAGAACTACAAAAGTCTATGAGTAAATTCTAGCCAAAGCTGGGAAAGTACCTAAAGATAGAGGAACTACAGGGTAGGGGATAAAGGAGACAAAGTTCCACTATTGCATCAAAGCAAGCTATAAGCCATGTGAGTGCCACTTTAATGCTAACTAAAGTTTACTCTTTGAAAATTAAAATGTGTGGTATGTGTGAGAGTGCTCCAACAAGAATATTCAATTAAGTAGAACATACCATTCCTTCGCCGTGTGAGATAAGGTGGAGTTTACTGTTCTTACACTCACAAACTCCCACTTGAACAAGTCTGTACACAAGACACTTGGAAGTTCCCAGGAAACAAACAGACGCCTTGGGCTTCTGCAGGTGAATTTAATCATTACCATATTATTACAATGATGAAAGACATGCTAAATTTTGTATTTCTTAAAGCCAACCACGGTTATAGGAAATTCCTGTCTCTTCTTTTCTGTCAGTAAAACATCTGCCATAAGATACTGAAGGGTTTGCTTTTGACAGACGCTTTTCCAACAATTGTTTTTATGCTTGAAGGTTGCCATTTTATTTAGCAAAACAGCCAGGAGGTCTTTGGAGCTTCCCATCTCATTAGTTAAACCGATACTTCATTACGTCATTCATATCTAGATTTTTATCACAAATGAATGCATTGTTCTTCCATCCATCCATGTTCAAAGAGTGATCCTTAACTCCATACTCTTCACAATATTATAACTTTGGGGGAGACCGCCTAAAGGGAAGTTCTGAAGATATGTAGGGATCAAGCACTCCTCCCAAGTCTACAAAGTTGTATATACCAGAGTGAATGCTGATAAGGTTATTCAGAAAAATGGAGCATTGGGACCTTTACTGCCTCTGTTGGTGAATAAAACACATTTAATAGTAAGTAGTTTGAATAATAATCCACTCAGAATTCCCAGAGAAAACAGGTTCCATTTATCACAACCAAAAAGGGCTCTAGAATTGATGACAATTTATTCACTTATGTGCCTTCTCTGTGGCTGCACCATAGTTCCAAGGGGGAAAACAAGTGGCTGTCGCTGTTACTTAATTTGAAGCTAAAGTAAGATTGTCTTCAGTGGCAAAAGAAATAAAATACTATGTGGATAAATGTGTGTGTGTGTGTGTGTGTGTGTGTGTGTGTGTAGATAAAAAAGATAGCTAACTAGCTGATAGCATAACCCATTTAGAAGAACTAACTCTGCTTAGTTAAGTGTAATTAAAGATATGCTTAAAAAGGATGTGGAAACTGTTAGTTAATAAGAGATCCCTTGCCATTCTCACACTTCAATGACAGTACTTCCTTTAGAAGTTGACTGTGAGGTTGTTTTATGACTTGTTTTTGCTTCTTGTTACTAGGTTAAAGTGTATCCCAGATAGATGAGACATAGTATTTATAAATTACAAAAAAACAGGGGGAGGGAGGGACTCATTACTTCCCAATTATTTCCTGTGTCCTCAAGAAAAACGTCCGCAAAGCATCTATCCTCTGAAATTCTACAGTACGAATTGTTCCTACTATATTAGATTTGCTTAATAACTAATGACTTGTTTTCTTCTCCCAGAGTGGGGGCTGCTTTACAACAGAAAACATTTTTGTTCATCTTAGTAACCCTAGTAACTCACACAGGGCATTGGGCCTAGAAGGCTCTTAGTAAATACTATTGTATGAGAGAATAAATAAATAAATAAATAAATGCGTGTAGTATTTAGTATTATTCCATATCTTTTTATATAAATTGTGTGTCCTATTTCCTCTGAGTATGTTGGAAGGCTGAGGTTCACAGGTCTATACCATAAATAGCCCTCAGAAAGCATTTTATTTGCCCCATGGTGATAGCAATAGAGTGTGTGTTAGTTTATAACTAGATTGTTTTTTTTTTTAATTGGAAGATTTCATGGGTTTTGTTGTGTTTTGTTTTTTTGGGTTTTTTTGTTGTTGTTTTTGTTGTTGTTGTTGTTTTGTTTAGGAGAGAGATATTTCAAGTTTCTTTTGAAAAATAAAGCAGCAGTATGTCGAAATTCCTGCAGGGCTATAATCAGCTGAAACTGAGTAGAGCCTGTCCTGTTCAAAAAATTCCAGTTTAATACCACTCCCTATGTCTTCAGGGCAATAAGGCAAATGATCAGGCTCCATTTATAATGGCATACCCTTTGTTGTTTTTCTTACACCATTACCACTTTGCTCTTTTAGGTTATGTCACTGGTCCCTGTAGGCATTGGAGTTTGCACCACATTAAACCTAGACATATATATATATATTTTTTTCCTCCATGTTGTGTCTATTAGGCTGTATATGCACAAGAAAATGAGTAAATATTGGTTGATAATGATCAATGATCATAATAATATGAAAAACAACCTGTAAAAACATTTCCTAGATATGATCATCACCTTCAAAAAATAAGTCCCACTAGAAAACCCAAATTTTAGATTTTTAAACTTCTCTTTTCAAATTAATTTAGTCAAACTGAAAATAGACAAAGCATGTTGCATTTTACTACAAGCCAATGAGAAATTGATAACAATAATATAGTATATTTTAAATAAATGTTAAACCATGATTAAACATGTTGCATTTAACTCTAGATTTGACCATTTGTCCCTAAACATTTCAGAGGAAACCTGGATAAAAGTCCTCTCAGGCCAACAGAAGACAACAAATATGAAAGAGCAGAGTGTTGAGCTACTTTCTTCTCTTATCCCTCAGACAGTGGCTCTTAAAATGGAGAAAAATTGAAGGCCCAGATACAGAGTCCCTGAGTAATTGAGTGTTGAGTGAACTGCCCTTGGACAAAAGCACTTTTAGAGGTGATCTGGTAGTTTATCAAATGAACATTTACTCACTGACAGCTGTAGTACTCAGAGTGTTCTGGGTCCTTCTTTTTCCCAAACACCCATTTTCTATTGTTGTTGTGGATTTTTCCTGGCTATCAATCTAATCCTGTCTGTCTGGAACCCCACCATTATTCCCCAGATAATAGGTGTAGAGGATTTTGTAATGTACAGCATTTATCAGACTTCTCACATATTCTCATTCTGCAATAATTTTTGCTAGGGTCTGATGAAGGGAATATTGTGGTTTCATACAGTGGACACAAAGTTTGGGATCATTTTGCCATATACAAATTTGTAATCAAAATACAGCCTAAAACAAAAATATTTTTATGAATTATCTATTTTGAAATTATTAAAGTATTATAAGCATGTAGAAAAGCATAGAGAATAATCTATATTTTCAATCAATGTTAAATTTTAATATTTTGTTTGCCATATTGGCTTTGGAAATATTGAAATATAACACACATACAACAAAGTAGACAAATCTTAAGTTTTATGACTAAGTGAACTTCTACAATATCCTGTATCACCCTCCTAGAACAAATTATAAAGCATCACCAAAATTCCAGAAGCTTTATACCTAGTCCCAATAATTTATAATAGATACTAATATTTGGAAGTATAAGTCCATCAAATTTGTTCCTTTTAAGACTGTCTTTGCAACTCTGGGCCCCTATATTTAATTATATATAGGTAGATGATTAGATATAGATATAGATATAGATAGCTATAGACATAGATAGCTATAGCTATAGATAGATCTTAAAACCAACCTGCTATATTACACACACATACACAAAGTTAGTTGCTGAAAATTTTTATTTATTACACTTAATCTAAAGATCAGCTGTAATAGAATCAATGTCTCATTTTTGGTCTTTTAATCAATGAACATGGCACATCTCTCCATTGATTTATGACTTAATTTATTTCTCTAAGAAATGTTTTGAAATTTCTACGTAGAGGTCTTGCATATATTTTGTTGGATTCCTAGGAATCTACCTATTCCTAAAATGTTGATCTTTCTTTATATTTTTTGTTGGCCTAATTTTTGGGCTAGCGTTTTAGTTTTATTTTATTCTTTGACAAATGATAACTATATGTATTTAAGGTGTACTATGTGATTATTTTATATACCTATATGCTGTGAAATGATTACCACAATCAAATTAATTAACATTATATATCACCTCACATAGTTACCATTTGTGTGTGTGCTGAGAGCACTTAAAATTCACTCTTAGCAAACTTCAAGTGTCCATTATAGCAGTGTTAACTATAATCACTACGCCATGTATCATATCCCCAGAACTTATAAGTTTGTACACTTTCACTAACATTTCCCCAATTTCTCCAACCCCATTCCTGGCAACTACTATTCTACTTTCTGCTTCTATAAGTTTGACTTGTTTAGATTTCACATATGAGATCAAACAGTATTTCTTTCTCTCTGATTTATTTCATTTAATATAGTTTTCTCCAGGTTAAACGATGTTGTCGCAAATGGCAGGATTTTCTACTTTTTATGGCTGAATAAGATTCCATTATAGATAGATAGATAGATAGATAGATAGAGGTGTACAATTTCTTTACCATTCATCCACTGATGGAAACTTGGGTTGTCTCCACATCTTGGCTATTGTAAGAATGCTACAATGAACATGGGGGTGCAAATATTTCTATGAAATACTAATTTCACTTCCTCTGGATATATACTCAGAAGCTGAATTGCTAGATCATATATCAGTACTATCATTAGTTTTTTTTAGGAATTCTATACTGTTTCTATGATGGCTATATTAACTTACATCCCACACAGTGTGTAAGTAAAGATATCTAGTATAATAAAGATACCTACGTGTTTTCTTTGTGGGAAGGCTTTAAATAATAGTTTAAATTTCTTTTAAAAAATTATGAGTATTTATATACTTTAAGTCAAAGGAATTTGTGAAGTTAAAATATGTTCAAACATATTAGCATAAAGTTATCCATATATCTTTTTTTTTTTTAAATTTTTGTAAGATTGGTCATGAATGCTGATATTGGTAGACTGTGCTTTCTTGCTCACTCACTTTCTGCATCAATTACATTAGAGTTTAGCAATCTTATTAATCTTTTAAAGAACTAGTCCTTGTTTCAAAGCTCTCTATAATGTCTTTGTTTTTTATTGCATCAATTTCTTTTATTATCTTTATTACCTTTCTTGTACTTTTGCTTCTTGAGCTTAATACTTAGATCAATGACTTTCAGCTTTCCCTACTTTCTCACACATGCCTTTCAGGGTGTATAAATTTCCCCCTCAGCACTTGGTTAGCTGCATCTCACAAGTTTTGATATGAGCATTTTAATTGTCATTCATTTCAAAATATTTTCAATGTCCGTTATGATATTTTAATTCCATAATTATTTAGGTCATTTTTAATTTCTAACTATTTAGGTATTTTTTAATTAAACACATTTTGTTATTAATATTTAGCTTAATTCCAGAGAATATACTCTCTATGAGTTTTCAAAGCCTTACATCCATATGAATTTAACCCTTTGAAATTTAGTGAGCTTGACATGACTATTTTAGACTTGACACTCTCTTTTTTTCAATTAATCTATCTTTTGTCTAACTTCTTTTCCATTAAATTGTCTTTTAAAATACTTTAGTACCTCTTATAACTTAGCAAATAATTAATCTCTTAAGTTTTATTTGTAAACATGAATCTATAAGATGGGTAAAATCCAAATAAAAATGATAGCTAGTATTTCATATTTTATCTCTCAAATTATTCTACAACTTAACACTGATTTGTCAAATGTGTTTTGTGTGTACAGTTGACAATTAAGGGTCCATATACAGTATATATTGAAAAGAAAATAAATACTGATATGAAGTCTTAATATTTATTAAGTATTTGGTTCATAATCAGAATTCTCATTCAAAAAAAAAAACAAGTCTGAATCAAAAAGAAATAGTGTTTGGATTACTATTTAGATTCATTGCCTAGAAAGGTTATAATTCTACAGTGGTAAAATAATTGTCAATGGCATTTTTCCACCAAGTTCAGATTATGAGAACCACCCTAGGTAGGATCATGGGAGATACCAATGGGCTTTTTCTTCTCTGCTCCTCCATATCCATTTCCATACTTCTCTGCCCTGCTTTTTGACTAGAAAGAAGTAGGAAGTTGACCCCTATCTACTGTTTCAACTGGCACCCTTGCCATCTGGCTTCCAGTTAGGTAAATGCAATGAGAGACCACAGTAGAATAGGTAGTGGGAAGAGAGGTGAAGAACGTTTTTTGATTTTTGTTTTTTGTTTTTTTGTTTTTTTTTCTCCCCTAACCTACTCTTTCTTCCCTGAGCATGATTTTGACAGTGGTTACAACCCTCAAAGGTGAAAACTCCTGCCTGGTATCCCTTCTTCTACTTGCAAAGATTGTAAAACATTTAATTTGTTTTTTTATTCATTCAATTGAGTGTCTGTCAACTATGTTTAGTTAGTATGCTAAACCCTAAGAAAAAAATTACATGCATATATGCTGATATACATATTATATGCATGTGTACATACATGTGCATATATGTATTTGTGTATGCATTTATATGTGTATGAGTATATATTCTCCTATTTAATTCCTAAAACATTTCTTGGATGGCTTCCCACTATCAATAGTGAAGATAATCATACCTGATGCCTACTTGAAGATTCAACAAGGATGTATTATTTTTTGGAAATTTATATGCAATTAAACTTTGAAGGCTAAATCCTATTTTAATCATGTTGAAAGCCAACTTAAAAAAAAAAACTTCTTAAGTGAATTCTGGATCCCTTGATAAAGCAAATAATTCTTTCATAAAGATTAATTCCATCCTAATTTATCTGTTTTCGAAGTTAAAATTTGTGTATTCAGCTTTTCTTTTAGATTTTAAAGTTCAACCTGTACAAATAATATATCTTACTAAGCCTTCATTTAAGCTGTCAGTTAAGGAAATAAGTCTTCAATTGTCTGCAGACTAGAACATTTAGTTGTTGTTTTACAGGTGACTTATATTGCTTCATATTTTTTTTTCTTGTTAAATATCACAACATTTATTTTGTATTATCTGGGTAGCATGACAGCAAATCTGTGAAGGTTAGGCACAATGCGAACATGAATTAATTTTAATTTATAATTTTACTATCTCCAACTAGATAGGTGGCAAAATGTTGTTGTGAGACAGGATTTTCTGATCAGTATCACAAACTATAAGGACACATGGAAAATTAAAGCTTATTTATTGCACACAAGCCATATGCTCTCATAGTTGAATATTCACTGGTTGTGATTAAAAGTTTACCCCAAAAGTTTACCCAAAGGGGCATACTACTATAAAACTGGTGGGTCATTGACCTAAATATGGTAGTAAAGTTCCCTCTCTCATACATTTTTTTTTAAGCTACCATAGCAGATAACATCTGGTTGCATGTAATCTAAATTCATCTGAAATCCCAATGTAAACAAGTTCACCAATAGCAAGGGGCAGTTAAACATTCCACCGGCTTTAGATAATTGAAACCATCTCCAAAAAAATTACCTTCAATTACCGGACTCCAAGAAAGAAGCAGACAGCTCTGGCAAAGTACCAGAAAGAGCCGGTGGGGGTGTGGGGACAGGGGGAGGGTTGAGAGAAAGAAAGAGAAAGAGAACACAAAGTCTATTTTCCAGAATACAATGGAAGATCATTAAATATTCTACTGTATTTATAAGATAGGATGGTTAATGTCATGCCCACCCAAAAGATATTTTTAGTGGGAACACAGGATTAGAGCCTAGAAAGCTATTGTCATTTGCTTTTATTTCAGATTCTTGCTTTCAAGCAGTAATATTTCTAAAACATCAGAGGCAGAAGGGTCTTTTTTTAATCTGATTTTCAAAAAAAAAATTGAAGAAACTTCACAATTTCCAAGTTTTTAACATTTTTAAAAAATTTCTTGTAGCTTTCAGGCATGCAACTGAACCATTACTTGTACATATTTAAGTATATAAATTTGGCTTTTAGAGTTATAAACTAGATGCATGCCTAAAAACTTACAATTCCCTGGTTTATGGCATATGTTGCATTAAGGGTATTTATTATAGCCTTCTTTTGAAATGGTTATCAAATCATTTTATCCTTTTAGTCTTTTCTATAACATCTAATCTCTGAGAATAGTGGGACAAGATTTGCTCAAATTCTCTTACATCTTAAAGGCTACACGGAGTCAGGAAAAATGTATAATATTACGTTAGATTAATTAATATACTGTAACAATCAACTTGTCAATCTCTATGTCAACCTACTGCATTAGTGTATTATCAATAATAATAATAATAAGGTTTTGATGGTAACCTGACCCATCTGCAAATAATAAAAATAAAATAATAATAATGATTTTTTGTGCTAGACAATGAAGTCAGCAGACTTCTAATTGAAACGTCAGGACAATATGCATTTTAACTAGCTTCTAGACAGATACATTACAACACTTAAATTCTAGAAATAGAGACACCACTGTGTTTTATTTACTTTGTGAGCAAGATCATTAGACCAGTTCTGACACAATGCTGCAAGCTTGCTATGAAGAATATTGCAGATGGGAAATCCATGTTTTAATAAAAGATTTCACTTCAGAAAAGCGATCCTAAAGCCACTTATCCAGAAAGAGAAATACATTATTTTCTCTACCGGGTGGCCTCAAATAAGTTCTAGATATAAAACAACAAGAAGAAACCAAACAAAAAGAAGCATTGACTGCCATATTAACACAGTTCTTACCATAATCTGTGATTATGTGATATATGCATGTGTTAACTTGTCTGTATCTCCCTCTGCCCTGACCTAGAATGGCAGAGATCATGAATGCTTTGTGCATAGGAGTACATTCTGTATCAACTAAAACACTTAATAGCTTAGTAGGAACTCAGTAAATGTCTTATATATGAATGGATGAATGAGTGAATGGTCACAGTAACCATTTTGATCCAAATATTCCCAATTTCTTTTATTCACTATGTATTTGTAGATTTGAAGCATTAATTAAAGTAGTGCAAATAGAATAACTGAGTCCCAATCCAGTCCATGCCCAAACAAGTCCAGACTCCTTTCCACTGCCAACAAAAATATTTCACCTTACCTTGCCTTTATCCTTTATAGGTCTGTCTACCCTGCAAAAGTCAGCTCTATTTTCAAAAAGAACTTGATTTTCGGTCTGAATATTCCCTTTCTGAAGTGGGCAATGAACAAGTAATAGATTAATAAATTAAACTGAAGACTGAAAATAAGGTAACTTGGTCCTAATCCTAGTCCTGTCTTTTCAGCTGAGAGGCATTAGGAACATTACATCTTTTTAAGCACCATGTTGCTCCTTTGAAAAGTACACAAGCTTAATTCCTAAGGTCTATCTTTCAAGGATGTTTGACAAAAATTCAGGCTTAAATATATTCATTGTGGAGGTTGAGAATTTTCCTTACAGTAACATTTAGTTAGAGTCTACCCAAGAACTGGCTATTTGTTTTTGATGTGTAGGCAGTTTGTTTGTTTGTTTGTTTGTTTGTTTTTTAAATGATGAATGGCATTAGTGATGGTATATGTGATATCAGTGATGGCATCAGTGATGCCCAGGGTAAGAGACTCCCGTCCATGTACAGCCAGTGAGCAGACATCTGAGGGGAGGGGTGAATAAAACTTTTTTACTTGTTTGTACTGATACCGTTCAAGGTTTGAGATGGATTGGGGAAAGCAGAAGGCATCTGAAATCATTTCCCTTGTTTGGGAGGTGACCAAAAGCAGCAGCAGGCCCAGTCAGCTGTGTACAAGACAAGGAGATACTTTACTATGACCTGCAGAATTTCATAGTGAAACTAAATAAATATGGGGAAAACGCTAGTCTCACAGAAAGATACAGAATTCTCCCTTGTCTTGATCTCTCTCTTCCTGGCTCTAAAGACTTGGCTACTTTTTAAAACATGTTCATTTACTCAGCTTGTACTTCTATGAACAGTTAGAACATTCTTTTGAGTGCCCCATCAAGAATCCTGAGCAATCTCAAAGACAGATATGTTTCTATGCTCACTCATCCCCCCACCCCCATGATTTAGGGGATCCCAGAGCAAAGCATATGAGTAATAGGTGGTATCCTTTCATTGTCAATACCTTTCACTGAGCTGCTCCCCTCTGGCTCCATCTGAAGGCTGCTAATTAGAGTTCTGGACTATTGAAGTTAACTCTACATATTAAGGTTAAGGAACACTGTTTTCACTTCTCTTGGTCCTTGCTGAAACAAGGGCCTTTTCAGGGTTTTTTTAAGCAAAGGTCCCAGGTCCAGGTAGAGTTGACCCTTTGTCTCCAAAGGTATCTGAATAAAGCAGGCTGGCAAATCTGCCACTTCCAAAATAACCATTCTCAGCTTCTTAACTCAAAGTGTGTCCCTCCTTCTGTAGCACTATTCAAGCTGCATCCTTCCCAAAGTTCTAAATTCACATTAAAAAAAATCTGTTATCTATCTCCCACCTATTAATGCTCAGACTGATCATGTTTCCAAAACTCTTTCACTGACACAGGGAAAATGGCCCGTTTCTGAAGCTGGGGATTTATGGTTTCAAGTGAAATCCCAGACCAACTGATGGGTCCCAGGGAAACGATCAGTTTAACTTTCTGTCTCACCTAACCCATCAGCTATGTATCAAAACTGACCCAACCAGAGAATCATTTTAAATCACTGATTTTGGGTTATAGCCAGGACTACAGATCATTAAGATCTCCAGAGAATATCATTCCTTTTAACGTTATTAATCAGATCCAAGTCAACATTGAAATGAGTTTCCTTCACCCAGGGTATTTCTCTATTCTTAAAACATTATCAGGTCGGTCCACTGATTATTCCATTATATGCCATTTTTATATGCCATTCCTTCATCCAGAAGAGAAATATATAAAATAACTGGGATTTTTACAAAAAGACTACATTCTATATGTTACTATAAGATGACTATTTTTTAAGTTATGTAATTAACACACACACACACACACACACTTATACACATATATACACTACTTTGCACATACTAAGTAGTCACTGAATGCTTACTGATGAATTCACCTGTATAAGCATTGCTTTTATTTTAATAAATACAATCTTATCTGTTCCTTCTAGACTTTATTATTTTCTACAAATACATATTCCCATGCGAAAACCACAGAATTATTTGCAATAATTTAAATATTAAAGAGTACTTTTAAATGTCCTGAAGAATCCTTGACACAGATGTTTTAAATGAAATTTAAAAAATAAAACTCACATATGATCTCCTGTATTTCATCAGCTCCCTACTAAAGGAGGCTATGTTTGAAAATGAGCTTCGTTAGTTAGTTTTCAAGCCAGCATTAATTGGATTTGTGGCCTTTAAAAGTGAGCTCCCGAGAAAATGTGCAGTGAAATCCCAGGTGTGGATACTGATGGACCACACAGATATACCAAATCTGTAGTTTTTAGTCTGCAGTGAAATAGATGATATCTTCAAACACAAGCATTACATGAAGCATCAATGTCACTTGAAGACAGATTCCTCCAAGAGCTTCTGAAGAAATCCTTCCTTTTTGGGGGTTTCACAAACACAATCAGTAAGAGAATTAAGTTCATAGAGAGAATTTAAACCCCATTTTGGGCAAGACTTTGGCTGCCTTGCCCTCATTACCATAAACTGAGGGGGCCGAGTATGCTTGATATTTGTAGAGTCTAACTTTTGGAAAATACTCATTGAGACTCTCCACAGTAACCCAGATCTTTCCACTTCCAGGCACGGAAGTCACAGGACCCACTTCCTGAAAACAAGTGGAGGAGGTAACTTTCCACCTCCCCTGGCTGCAGAGCTTCACTCTGACGGCTTCCTATTTCCTGAATTCAGACCAGCAATGATTGCTTCAGAAACTTCTGCTCATGAGATGTTACCATATATCTGACCATGAATGCATCCTATTAAAAACATTGTGAATATTTATATAACTTGGGATCTCATGGAGACTCTAGCACATATCTGCATATAATATATATTTAACACATATTTGCCCTGTGAAACCAGAAAAATCATGAAAAAACTTCTAAATGTGTTTACAGAGTAAACTGAATCCAACAACACATACAACACATTCCATCCACAGCATCATCTCCTTTGGAAATAGCCATTTCAGAGGCTTGAAAACATTCAACCTTTCTCTGATCAACCTATGTTTTGAAATGCCTTCAGACCCTGTTAACTTATTTTTCAAAACCTCTGGAATAGTGATTTTAAAAATTGCACATTGAAGATCCATTTGATGTTTCAGAACAGTCTGAAAGAATTCAGAGCCAAGTGTAGTGCGAGGACGTGTGTGAACAAGTTGTTTAATAATAATGACAGTAACATCAGCAATACTAATACTGGGTAACAAATTTGAATGGTCACTAGTTGCTAAGGACTAAGTTAAGTTCTTCACCTCTGGTCCTCAGAGCAGCCTTATAAACAGGTTTTATTATCATCCCATTGTAAAAATGAGAACCTTAGGAGGTTAAACAATTGTCACAAATTAGGTGTTAGATTTGAGACTCAAAAGTACATCCTTTAGGGGCTCCTGGGTGGCTCAGTCAGTTAAGCATCCGACTTTGGCTCAGGTCATGATCTCACGGTTTGTGGGTTCAAGCCCCCGCATTGGGCTCTGTGCTGACAGCTCAGAGCCTGGAGCCTGTTTCAGATTCTGTGTCTCCCTCTCTAGACTCTGCCCCTCCCCAACTCATGCTCTGTCTCCCTCTGTCTCAAAAATAAATAAACATTAAAAGTACTTCCTTTAACAACTGGAAATACTGCCACTTCTAAGGATTAAAAATGAGGTGGGACAATAAAGAAAAATTAATGCTTTTTTATGGCTTTTAAACAGGCCATAGGCAATTCCACAATTCTTTGGAAAATTAAGAATGGAATATTTAACTACTGGAAGTTAAGGATACTACCTCTTGTTTTTATGCAGGAGTTCTGGATAAATGTGTTGCAGACTCAATTCACCCTTTAATATAACCATACCATCTAAAAAGGATCATAGGATCCTAAGAAGAACTCAGTGCCAAACCATATTTTCCATATTTGCAAGTCATACAAATTTGTGCCTTTGAACAGGGATTTGGTTCTGTGGTCTCCTAAGATCCTGAGGCGTTGATGAGGAGAGAAGTGAGCCTAAAACATCTAGCAGAGGCAGCTTGGCCAGGGTGAGCCTGGATGCTCCCCCGACTTCTCCCTCTTCCTTCCAACCCATCCCCTGCCTCAGAGCAGCTCTACTTTTAGCTGATTTATGTTTCTGTTTGGAATGAGATTTTTTTAAGGTGTTTGCTGTTTTCAAAGGTTTCTCAGAGCCTTTCCATAAACACCCAAGGTGAAGAATCATTTGTGAAACACGTCCTTTTATTTACCTAAACTTTAGCCTCTTCTGCCAACTTGACTTAAGAGCTCTAGCACTTAGAAAGGCATCTAAGTTATTTGGCTAACATGTGATTTGAATGCTTTGGAAAGATAAAGTCTATAATTAAGGGATTGCCTAACAATGGATCTGCGGGAACCGAAGGGCATTTTTGCAAAAGTGTGCAACCACAGGGAACCTCAGGTGAGCTATACTGCATTCAACACTTGTCATACACTGGGGACATTCATTAACTTTAATTAGGGCCATAAAGACATGCCTAAAGGAAAAGGAAATGCTCATTTTAAGATAACATTGTGGTCACTCCCTTATTTCTTGCTGAAGTCTAAACCAAGAAAGGGAACTTTTTTCTTGACCTTTATTTAAACAAGGAAGCAGGAGAGAACAATTCAGACTGGGCCAGGTGCCTTGTATTCAATGGCCTAGGAATAGCCCAGCAGCTGTTTCTATGCCAACTGTGAGGTCTGTCTCCACTGAGGACAACTTCCTTATCAAAATACAACACAAAGGTTATTTTCAATCTTCAAACTAAAATCAAAGGCCATAAGGTATGACCACTCCCAAATACCTTAGTATGAGGTTTTTAACAGTTGGCATTTCTTAGATTAGGGAGAACCATAATCATTAATCAGCCTTAAAGAAAAAAAAAAAAAAAAAACGTAAAGGTGAATACAGTAAAGATTTCAAACTACCCCTCATTAAGTCGCCAAAAAGCTATTCCATTAACTGGAAGCACTTGTGCAACCATCTTGACAACATCTGAGCCTTGACAAGTTTCCTTTGGAAGGTAGGCCTTTTATGAGTGGCCTCGATAATCAGTCCTCTGCTGTTGGGACTTAAAATGCTCATCAAGTGGATACAAAGATTCCTACACACACCTCTCTGCTCAAGTCCAAGAAAGGCAAATAGAGGAGACAACTGATTACTCCACTAAAAATCAGAGACAGTTATTAGTTTGAGTGAACTTCCTTACTTCACATGCTGGGGTAAAGATATCTATAGGAAATTCAAAAGAGTATTACAGGGGAAAGCGTAGTTCAAGAGGCAAAGTTCAGAACCAGTGTTTGCTTTGGCATCCTAAGGTGAAAATGTTACTGAATTACCTAAGAGCTCAAAATGCAATTGAGTGAAGTGCCATGTGTTATTTGATGCCAGATGATTGGTAGTGTCACACTGTTGTTGCATTTTAAAGGTGGCTTATTCTGAGACAATGAAAGGATAGCAGAATATTGCACGACCATTTCTTTTTTACTCTTATCTGGCCTTTGGTATAGGCACAATCCGATCACTAAACCAAAAAGCTTGGAGGGAGGTATGGAGCATGGTAAGTGATGTACAAACACAGAAGGTGATCTTGCTCCTTCACTGTATTTACTCCTCTCTGACTGAACGCCTCCCAAGACCTGACCCCAACACAGTGCCCACAAATCTATTAATTCAGGATGTCTTTCTCATTTTCTTGAGTCATTATTGTCAAATCAAAACTATTTTTCTCTGCTCCAAAATTGCCTTCCCCTTGCCTTATAGCTTTTAGTTTCCTTATGATACATCAGAACTTTACTAATTATTTATTATTTATGATATTTTACCTGAACACCTTCCTAATCCCTGCCCATCTAACAGATTCTTCAGTATAGATGTAATGTGAACTGTCCTTTTTCTCATTAAAGTAGCAGTTAATTACTACTTAGCAATTAGCAGTTGAAAGAAAAAGTGAAGTGGGAGCTTCCAAGACACAGAGGTAACTAACACATTTTTATTACTTGGGGTGTTCTTGGTTTTGCCTACCAGTCAAAGGGAAGTGATACCTCAGTGTCAGTTAACAAAAAGGCAAAACAAAAATTAACCAAAAACCCTACAAAACAAAAAACTGTTCCCTTTTATTACTAATCATTCTACTGCTAGTTCTGTGCCCAAGCCCATCCTGAGGTCCATCCTAACAGACCCAATGTACCCTCCTACCATCCAAACTCTGGCGTTACAATATACACATGAAATTGGATTAAAATTAAACCCCAAGGCAGCTTTAACACCCAAAGGAGGTAAATTGTAATCGTGTTCTTTAAGGGGAAGGAAACAAAGTAATCACAAAGCCTAATCAGTGGAGACGGCTATTGTATTCAGGTAGGTATTTGAGTTTCCAGCCTTTTTAAGCAGCAGCTAACTTCTGCCCAGTATCTGTCCTTAATAATAACAGCAGGAGAGAATCCTCTTGAATGGAAGTCAGGCATGTGGGCTGTGCCTTAGCAACCAGGCTGGTTTCCACAAGTCAGAAATACTGGTCCATTCCAATGACTTACATGAATTCTGCATATCAAAAGTCACATCTCTCCCAAGAGGGTTTCATTACTACCAACAGAACACCATTCAGACTATCAATATCACCACTACCTACCATTATTTGAGGAGCTTTATTTGTTCAAAACACACACACACACACACACACACACACACAGACACACACAATTGGTATTATATTAAGGCTTCACTCAAAGGAATGAAGTTTGAGTTGAGATGAAAAAAAAGCACAAATTATCTAGGCAGAAGGAGAGGAGAAGAGGAAGAGGATTAATGTTTCCAAGGGTCTGGAGCAGGAAGTGAAGGAAGGGCCCTACTGATCAGGCTGGAGACTTTAGTTTACCTGGCTCACTTCAGTGGAGGACTTTATAGACCATGGTGGGAATTCTTGTCTTTTTCCTAAGAGCCATGAGAAATGGGAAACTGCCCCAAGTGTTAAAGTTACGTGGGAGTCACATACACATACGTACTTCTGTTTTTTTTTTTTTAATTTTTAACGTTTTATTTATTTTCGAGACAGAGACAGAGCATGAACAGGGGAGGGGCAGAGAGAGAGGGAGACACAGAATCTGAAACAGGCTCCAGGCTCTGAGCTGTCAGCACAGAGCCCGATGCGGGGCTCGAACTCACGGACAGTGAGATCATGACCTGAGCCGAAGTTGGACGCTTAACCGACCAAGCCACCCAGGTGCCCCCATACTTCTGTTTTTAAAGAATCCTTCTTACTCTACTCTGGAGGAGATGGGAGGGGGCCCATGGGGCAGAGGAGCCTTGCTGGGAGGAGGCCAATGCCCTAGCCTAGAAGAAGGTGAGAATGGTGGCTCAGATTAGGATGAAGACAGTGGAGATAAAGTAAATTATACAGAAGGAGAGATAGCAGGAGGTAAAATAGACATGACCTGCTGACGGCTTGATCATCCTGGGTGAGTGAGAGAGAGAACCAGAAAGACACCTGGATTCCCAGCTAGGCTCTAAACTCAATGCTTTATGGACATTATCCCCATCAATAAAAATGGTGACCAGTCCCTAAGGATCTTCCCAGGTACAGGTTAGTGTAGTGTCACAAATTAGAGAAAAAGACCATGGGGTCTTGAAATCTGGCCCTAATACTTAGTAATTATTTGATCTTGGCCAATTATACAAGTTCTTCGCCTCTGTTTCTTCATTATATAATGAGATTAGTGATTCACTCATCTAAAGGGTTGAGCAATATAGAGAGTGTTTAGAGAGGTATCTGGCATCTGTAAGCAGTCAATAAATGTTAGCTACTATTATTATTGTCACATGGCGGGCACCAACACACATAATGTATGCGTTACCTCATGCACTCAATAGTCCTGAAAAGCAGGTATCATCATCCCCACTTTACAGTTGGGGATGTGAAGCTCTGAGAACATACCAGCACTACTCAGTTAATTTAGTGGCAAACTGAAATATGTTTTGTCTAGTTTTAAGGTTCATATTTTTCTGTTTTATCAGAATGATTAGCTTCTTTTTGAAGGATTTCCCCTGTGAGAGTAAAGGATAAAAATGACAACTTAAGTTTCTTCATTAAGCAAATGACTCCTCAAACTAGATGACCTCCCAGACTGGCATTTGTGAAAAAGAAAACAAAAAACAAAAAAATAACAACAAAAAACCTTCTAATCAAACATTGACATTTATGTCGAAAGAAAATTCATATAACTCATCAAAAAACCACTTCTTTTTCCATGAAACTCAAAGTATTAGGAGTTAGACTTTTTGAATAAGTAATTTAAACTATGCTCTTCTCAAAAATCCGTTAGCAGGGCATTCTTGTTCATTTTCAGAGAATATTTCTTTTCCTCTTGCTGCCGACGAATAGTAAAACTGTAATGACTTTTTTTGTTGGTCCTTTTATGCGAACTTATATTTCAAAATACAATGGAAGTATATAGTTCACTGGAATCCAATATTTGTCCACATGCACATTCTATTCCAGATCCATCTCTTAAGAACAGTTAGAAATAAATGTTTTTACAAATTGTCCTATAGTCCTGTGTTCATTAAAATATAAATAGTGATGCCATCCTTTGCAAACCGCTGGCAGCTTAGGCAGTTTTTATGCAACGAAAGAGAGAAAGAGTTGGCAGAGCTGAAATCTTTTTCTTCTTTCTCAGGTATTTTCACGTTTATCAGGTTGTAAAGCATTGCAAAGCCATGGCATTGGGTTCTGGAGGTGAAATGGACCCTAGCGATTATTCATATCCTCCTTCCTCCTTTTGTGGAGAAAAATCTAAAATCTGGAGACTTTAAAGGACCTTTTCAAGGTCACACAGCTAGATGGTGGCTGATGGCCAACAAATATGTAGGGAGCCCAGTGACTGATAATGGCACATCAGGGAAGCTAGGAAGGATAAAAGATTTAATTACACTGGCCATTGCCTGTAGAAGTAATGGTTCATGACTCCTTAATAGTTTCTGATAACACTGTAAATATCTAGTTGAATTCTCCACCTTAAGGAAAAAAGAGAAGATGGGTGGTTTACTTCTGTGATAGGGACACATGAGGCCACTTCAACAGAAATTTCAAAGTACTAGTGTTCTAATGTAGAATTTAGTACTGCGTGGATATATATTATACACGTTTTTATTTTTATTTCTGTGAGAAATGAAAAAAACCTCTCAAAATCAAATATGCTGCATGTGAACTCTCTCTCTTTTAACAATTGATCTTAGGTTCTTCTTTAAAATGATGGCAGCCCGAGGGAAAAATCAAGTCCACTGGGTTCTAGTTATAGCTCGTCTGCTTTGGTTGACTTAATCACAACACTTAATCCTGGCTCCGTGTCAGTCTACCTCCAAGCATGCATTAGGGGAAAACCGGAGACTTAATCATGAATATAGGCAAGAATGAGCTTTCAAAGTTTGTTTCACATAATATAATGCACTGTCAAATGATGTTTTCTTTCTATAATATCTGTATTGGTGCTATTTGAAGATAAATTTAACAGAATTTGTAATTAGCCTTTAGCCATACTCTAAATCATGAAACTAATGATTTGCTTATATTTTCTTTTTTTTCCTCCCCAGATTATGCTTATGAGTTGTGCTATTTCAAGGTTTGTCATTTTCCCTCCTTTTTATTCCCACTATCATCCCCACTACCACCATGATCATCATTCTTCTTATACATTGTCACTTAGAGTGTGCTACGAACAGGCAGGCACCTTTACATTCATTACCTCTTCTGCTTCTCACAGCATCCTATAATATTGGTTACATAATCACCGGTGTCCAGCTGAGGAAACTGAGGTGTAGAGGATATGTAACTTGCCCAGTTTGGTTTTTAGTTTATCCAAGACACTACAGACTCTGTGTGTGTGTGTGTGTGTGTGTGTGTGTGTGTGTGTGTTGCAGTCTCTCTCTCTCTCTTTTAAATGTCAGAACTCTTTTTCTTACATATTACCTACTAACATAGACCTGAAAAGGCCATAAGGTATCAGAGGCCAAAGGAAAATAGCATAAAATGAAAAAAACAAGTTGGGTGCTACAGTGATTTTTTTTTTTTTTCATTTGGTGTGTTAAAAAGAACTTGACCTGATGTGCTATGTCTGGTGAAGACTTGCCCAAAACTAGCTTTGTTGTTTGCTTTACCCTGGGTAGGGAAGGCTATTATTATTATAATTTTTTTTCTTAAAAGAAAGATGTAGCAGGCTTTTTCCTAGATTGTAAATAATGCCAATTCTGACCTCAGGGTCATTTAAAGGCAATTATCTATATTTACCCAGGGGAACTATATTGATACAAACCCTATTGTTTCATTTCCTTATAATATCAGCCAGATTGAGCATGTAGCCTCTGCTTTTAGAGAAACAGCTTAATCAAATAACTAATCAAATGGACAGTACTCAAGTAATTAAACACTTTAATGAAAATGTGTTTCCATAAAATAATTGAGAATAATAATTGGTTATACTTTTTGAATACTCAGGGTCAGCATTATATTTTGCACACTATACATGGACTGTTTTCCTTAATCCCCAAACAATGTGTAATAATGCTACTATTCCCATTGCTCACATGAGGAAGTAGAAGCACAGAGATGTTAAATAACAAACTCAAGATCACAGACCTGGAAGTGGTAGTCCTAGGATTTGAACCTAAGCAATAAAGACCATGCCCTTAACCTCTAGGCTAAACCACCTTTCCATCTATTCAAATTAAAATCAAGAAACCAGTTGTGGTGTGCTTGAAAATAGCCCCCAAATACATTCACATCCAAATATCTAGAACCTGTGAATGTTAGCTTGCATGGCAAAAGAGACCCTGCAGATGTGATCAAACTAAGGACCTAAGGACCTTGACTGTATGAGATTATCCAGGTGAGCCCACTGTAATCACATGGTCCTTGTGTGAGGAACTCAGAGTCAGAGTCAGAGGAAAGTCCATGTGATGACAAGGATGGAAGCAGATTGGAGTGATATGCTTTGGAGTTGGACGAAGAGGCCACAAGACAAATAATATAGGCAATCACTACAGGCTGAAAAAGGCAAGACCTCGCAGCCTCCAGAAAGATCAGCCCTGCCAATACCTTGCCTTTAGCCCAGTTAAACTGATTTCACTTTTACTTCAAGAACTGTAAGAGAGTAAGTATGTGTTGTTTTAAGATATCAATGTTGTGGCAGTTTGTTATAGGAAACAAATAAATACATGTAGCAGTGAGAAAAACAGCTGTGCAGGAACCATGAATTCTTTGAAATGATCAGAGAAGCATTTGTGGGCAGACAATAAGAACAAGTGGAACATTTTAAAGCAGGAGCCATCTCTCTGGGAATATTCTCTATAGGGTCTATTCTAAATCTGTTCTGGCCCCTGTGTTTCTAGCCTCTGCAAAGGGCCTCAAACAGTACCTTCTTGCAGCAATTCGATTCAAAACTAGGAACTGTAAGCCCCCTCCTGTTACACATCAAATATGTACATACTTTTGCTTAATTTCTCTTTTCCTCCTTATTGCTATGTGTTTAACACACAGCCCTGTTTAACACATGCCACTGGAATGTTCTCCCCTTTTCAGCACATGTTCGAGCACCACTTTATCATGTATTAACTGTCTAAGTAAATACTCTGTGTAAATAAACATTCTATGTAAGTAAATTCCATGTGCCTCAGTTCCATCATTGCTACCGGCGATCATAAGAGCACCCACTCTGACAATCTCCAGGAGCTGTTTTGAGAGTCAAACATCGCAGAACACTGAAGCCCTTAGAATAGGGCCAGCACATGTGTTCAGTGTTGGTTTCACTATGATCTCTGTGCTCCCTCTTTCACTGGTTTCCTCCCCTCAGCCAAACAGTATGTTCAATTCTCTTCATCCTCAAACAAATTATCAACCCACCTGGTCAAGCTGCCATTTTCCCTCTCTCCTTCTCTCTGGTGCCAAATTTGATCCATGCTGGTGCCTCCATTTACCACGTGCCCATCTCAGCCTGTTAGATCCTTTCTGCATCTCAAGAGAATCTAGTCCCCATACAGAATCTTCTATGGCATTTCCACGGTTGGCAACACCCACTTTGATCATTCTCTGTCAGGCTTTCAGACACTCTTTCCCTAAGTGTCCATTTCCTCTCTCAAACTGCTGATTCCTCTAAATTGGTGGTTCTCAACTGAGGGTGGTTTTGCTCCCTGTCCTCCTCCCACCTGTTGCTAGGAGACATTTGGGAATGTCTGGAGACACTTTTCATTATCAAAAACTTGGGGGAGTAGGTGCTACCAATATCTGGTGTGCAGAGGCCAGGGATGCTGCTAAATAAACATCCTACAATGCATAGGACATCTGTCCAAAACAAATGATTATCTGGGCCAAAGTATCAACAGTGACAAAGTTAAGAAATCTCCTCTAAATAAGCCCTATCTCCAAGATCTTGCTTCGCCTGTCATTGTGTATGTCATTGCATATGTGTGTGTGCGCATATGTGTGTGTGTGCGTGCCTATGTGTGTGTGTGTATACACCTTTGGGAAAACAGCTCTTCTAGACCCAGGCTCAATTCCACACTTCACACAATCTGCAAAGCATCACCATTCCTCTGTTTGCACACCCTGATCTTTTTTTTTTTTTTTAAGTTTACTTATTTATTTTCCTTTTGAGAGAGAGAGAGAGAGAGAGAGAGAGCAAGAGCCAGGGAGGGGCAGAGGGAGAGGAAGAGAGAGAATCCCAAGCAGGCTCTGTGCTGTCCGCATAAGCATGACAAGGGGCTCCATCCCACCAATCAGAGCAGAAACCAAGAGCCTGATGCTTCCCCAGGTGAGCCATTCAGGTGCCCTTGTTTGCCCACCCTGATCTTATCTTCTTCCTTCTCCACCCTATTCTGTGCCCCAGGATATTGAAGCACAGACAATATTATTAGGGATCCCTTGCCCTTGGGCCTCCAGCTGGTTTCAGCATCAGAGATTGCAGTAAGAGAGAGAGATCAAGGTAGTTAGTCTCTTTGCTCCTTTCCTAGGAGGTTGCCTTAGGCTGTGTGTGTGCTTTCTTTAACTAGAAGTTATTTACTGCAATGTGACTATCTCTATAGGACTTTCTCCTTCTAGGTTCAAGTAATTGGTGTATTTTTGTTTTGTTTTGTTTTTTCTCCCTTGTCCATTCAGGTTTCGTATTGGTATAAATCAGCTGCTAAGGCCCAGATGCTACCTTCTGTAGCCCCCATACTCAAATATTTGGAAACAATTCCTTTATAAATATACCCTTCTTGAATTATCTGCTTCTGAGTAGGTCATATATTTTCTGCTGTGATATACTCTCCAGCCATTGTCATTTCTCTATATGCATGACAGAACCACCAAATTTCTGGTGACCCAAATCCAAAAATTTACCATCCCCTACTCTCTTAAGCACTATATCCAATCATTTGTTAAGTCCCATGGAATTTTCTTCCACATATTTCTGACTTAAACTTCCTCTTGACCCTTTCCCACTGGCTGTTGCCCTAGTTCAATCTATCATTTCTTATTGCTATAATGATGTCCAATTTTTTTTCCAGGTATCCAATTTCCTATTTTTTCCAACTTCCAATGCTAATACCATAACCCCATGCAAGCTGCCAGGATTCTCTGGTAGCTAGAAGTGAACTCTCCTCTGTTACAAATCGTATTCTATGTCATCTTACCTCACATGGGTAACTGACTTTCATTGTTCTGTTTTAACCATAAACCTGTCTTTTGTTACTAAAACTAAGTTTCTCAGGGGCAAAATTGTGCTTTTTCACATATGTACTCCAGTATATGTACATATACTCCCAAATTAATGATATTGTCATTATACAGAAGGGCCACAATACTTGTTAAATGAAACAACGACTTTTCTGTCTTTCTTTTTAGTTGCTGAGGATAACAAATTTTTACAATTTCTGTGCTAGTATCATGGCCTTTCAGAGTTACATCTTTTTATTTATGTTTTAAGTAAGGAAGAGCATATTCTTTTGCAGCAAAAGCTCTAAGAGCATTCTAAATGCTAGGAAAATAAACACTGACATCAAATAATCCCACTGACTTGGAGTTCATTCACACTGTCCCCAAATAATGTGTCTCTGAAATCTTTCCCTGATTTCTCTTTCAGCAGAATTTCCATAATCAAGTTATCACTGTCTAAACAGAAAGACAGCAACGCAAAGACCGTCCCCTGCCACTTCATAAAAAGTAAATACTGACCTCTTAAGCACTCTAGCTAATCCTGAGGATATTTATTTTGTGTGCCAATATGACATAATAGAACTTTAGAACATTGACCGAAACTCATGACCATTAATTAACTGTATGATCTAGGATGAATTTCTGAGCCTCATTTCTTCAACTGTATAATGAAAATAAAAATGACATAGTTCATTAGGATATAGGATTGAGTAACAAAAATATATATATTTCTTAATAATATTAAATGTATTATTATGTAATTAATCAAAATTAATATAACATCTTACTGTATAATTAATTATTCAAAAATTTCTTAATAACACATATAACTAATAACTGTAAATACTATATAAAACATTGCTTAATTATTCTAGTAGATTCTATATCATCTTGTCTCAATGAATGAAAAGATAGCAGCAAGTTTCTGGCTATTGAAGTTCTAGATGACAGACCATTTAATGAAGCACACCTGAATGACAATGAGTAGTAATGTCTTTCCAGTAAGCTGTGTCAAGGTGAATCCATTCGAACTGATAAAGCATCTATGCCTGTAGAATTCTCTTCATGTGTACAAAGAATAAGATGGGAATAGTAAGCACTCCTCTTAGTGAATGCAAACTGTTCTGCTCTATTCCCTGGAATTGAAGTAGAATACCAGGGAATATTTGAATAGCATATTCTTGATTATTTTGAAATTGTAATTGCTAAATCACCTTAAATTCCTTGTATGATATATAGAACCACTAAAAAAAAAATAATTCCATTTTAGTTTTGGTCATTAGAACTTTAGTATCATGTAAATAAAGATTTAGTAAGTAAAACACATGTAAAGCTCTAAATTTAATAGAAACTGTTTTAGTTATGCTTAATCACGTATGCATTTACCTTACCCAGATTCAACTATATGCTGAGGGAAGAGAGGAAAGGAAAGAGTCATGGGTAAGGGAGGAGGGACAAGGAAGGGAAGGTATGGCAGAATGTATTTTCCAAAGATGGCTGCATTAACATTTCCCAGCCCATGTATTCTTCTGCCCTGTGACCCCAATCAAGAAGTGAAGCCTATTTCTGCATCTTCTTGAATCTAGGTGGGCCCTGTGACTGCTCTGACCAGTAGAGTTCAGTAGATGGGACACTATGATAGCTCCATCTACCCCTCTAAACTAGCTTGGCAGTTTCTGTGTTCTGCCCTTTAAAATGTTCACTGTAGGCAAAATTAGATGCCATGTAAGAAGTCCTATTACCCTGAGACTGCCATTTTGTGAGGAAGCCCAAACAGGTCATGTGAAGAGGCTGTGTGGAGAAACTTGTTCCAGTCATCCCAGACATATGAGTGAAAATACCATCTTGTATATCTGGTTCATTTCAGCCTTCAGATGACTTCAGTCCCAGCAGCCATCTAACAGCAACTGCATGAGAGACCCAAAGTGAGAACTTTCCTGCTGAGCCCAGTCGACCCACAAAACTGTGAGATATAATGCTAAATTACTTTAAGCTCCTAAGGTCTGTGGTGATTTATTTGGAACACAGAGGAAGAGTGGGGGAGGAGAAATAAGTAATTCAGCCATGTTACTGTCTTTTTGCCTATTAGTGTCAGCTGGAATCTGCCATTCAATTTGCATGGGCCAGGGGATCTGGATCATTTCAGTTGTACTTAGTTCCCATGCACCTTTAACACTGTGAGCATCTCATAATAGACTGAGAATAGTCTAACAATATTTAAAGACACTGTTTTGTGTTTGTTTTGTTTTGTTTAATACAATACGGCTATGAATATAACTTGATCACTTTATCTAGTCCTCAACTGAAGAAACAGCCTTCTTACATGAGAGGGGGGAAAACTGGCTCTGCTGAGCTTATTGAGAAATGTAGGTCTCTAATACAGAGCCGCCTAAGACACTTTCAAGGTTAATTTTGTATTTAACATGGCTTTTGTCTTATGGGCTGACTTTAGAATCTAATATATACTATATATTGTGACAATGATATCGCCACTATTGATTATGATGAGATGATGATGATGATGGAGAAGGAGGAGGAAGACAAGGACTGCATGTCAACAAAAGAGTAGATTTTTATTTCATTTACAAATATTTTCATGTTCGTTTTTGAGATCTGAACATTAATGGTTATTAAATGAGCCATAATTTATTTTTAAAACTTTTCTATTCTTACAGTGAATAAAGTATTTCATTCTTAGAGGGCCCATCACCCAAAATGAAAAAAAAAAAAAAAAAAAGACACTGAAACTGATCTTTATCCAGCTGAATCTAATATAAATGAATAAAAGTCCTTAAGACTTCAAAAACAAAAGGTGTAGATTCAAGTTAAAGCAGCTTTTACCAGACCAAATCCTTTCAAGTTTTCTTTAGGAAAAAAAAAAAAATCAAAGGCACCAACATTCTAAGAAATTGTCTTTCATAGTCAATGATCATTAATGTCTTTCTATATTTTTCGTACTACTACAAGGAGACTCAACATCTTACTAAATGTTATGAAAACATAAACTGGAATTTCTCTCTGCTCAACAGGACTGTAAGCTCCTGTGTTTATAAAATGTCTTATTCTCCATCTCTACTGTTATTGGCAAAGGTAGTTTCATGAATATGCTGAATGACTGCTTCTTGTTTATATTAACCATTTCAATTGTTTTTATTTTTATTACCAAAGTTTTTTAGAGGAAAAAATAACTCAGAGCACATGGATGGCTCACTTGGTTAAGTGTTTGACTCTTGATTTTGGCTCAGGTCATGATCTCACGATTTGTGGGATCAAACCCCGCATTGGGCTCTGGGTTGACAGTGTGAAGCCTGCTTGGAATTCTCTCTCTCTCTCTCTCTCTCTCTCTCTCTTTCTCTCTCTCTCAAAAATAAATAAATAAACATAAAAAATAAGATAGGATATATAGTTTGTTTTTTGTTTTTTGTTTTTTAAAAAGGCCAACAAACAACTGATAACCCCAAACACCCTTGATACTAATGCTATTTGGTGTTTGCAGACCACATTCTTTTCTATTCCTGTAGAGGAAATAGACCACATTATTTTCTATTCCTTCCTTCCTTCCTTCCTTCCTTCCTTCCTTCCTTCCTTCTTCCTTCCTTCCTTCCTTCCTTCTTCCTTCCTTCCTCTCTCCCTCCCTCCCTCCTTCTCTCCCTCCCTTCCTCCCTCCCTCCCTCCCTTCTTTTCTTCCTTCCCTTCTTTCTTTTTAACTCAAGATGTGTGTTAATAATTTTGTAACCTTACTTTCTGGCTGAATGAATAGCTCTAAGGTGATCTACATTTGTATCTCTCCCTCTCTTTTGACATATGGTAACTCTTTGACATCACATATCCATTAGCAAAAGTCATTTTGCAGTACATTGAAGAGTATACTTAGTTCTTTTGGAAAGAGTTCAAGTAATAGTCAATCCTAAAGCTCTCTCTGACAAAGTGAGAAAATAAATACAGTTTAGTACAGTGAGAAACAAAAACAGAATTTGAATGCCAGGGCTAACGTTAGCAGATCTGAAAAGGCAAAGGATGAGGATAGCCAATAGGTTAGCCACGTGGCAGGAAGGGCAATAAATATCTAAGTCAGTGGTTCTTGAGCTGCAGTCCCCAAAGAGCAGATGATCTAGAACTTTCTAAAAAAGCAAATTCTTGGACCCATCCAGATTTATTGAGTCAGAAACTCTGTGGGTGAAGCCCAGCAATCTATGCATTAACAAGCCCTTCCAGTGAGCAATTCTGAGTCACACTGCCCTACGCAAATAGTTGAAGTCTGAGTAATACTGATGTGGGCAAATAATTACAAGAATCACAGTCTAAGTTGCACATTAGAATCCTTTGGGGGGTTTTTACAACACTTTGATGACACTACCCCAGCCCAGGTAATTTAGAGAATCCCCTGGGCTGGTAGCTGACCACCTTTATTTTTTACAAGCTTCCTAGACAATGCTAATAAATAACCAGGACTGAGAATTATTGTTCTAACACATGCATCAATCCAACAATTGAGAGATAATTGACAAAGAACTTGGCTGAGAACTTTAGTATATTTGGTCGCAGTAGTTGAATAATAGTACACACATATCAAAAGAGTATAATTTTCTTTGTTTTACTTCACTGGGTCAATATGTTACAATGAGGGGAGCAATGCTTTTCAGTGTTATTCATAAACAAGTATTATTAACAGCTAATATGTTCTTTGGTCTATGACATAAATTTAAAAAAATTATAGACAAGGAAATCTGATGATTGCACTTATGTTTGGTAAACACCTTACTGGCCTGGAACTTAAATATAATAACTTAAAACATACAGGTGTCAACGGACACAAAGCATAAAAGTAATAGTCCTATTCCTTTCATAAGGCCAATACAACAGTATAAACAATAAGGCAAGAGCTTACATTACCAAAAGTTTGCATATATATATATATATATAAAATCCTTGTAGGGTGGTACTATAACATTTATTGGACAGTAGTAATTACTGCTTATAATGAGGACCCGAAGTTATTGGGAACACTAAGTCTTATTCAAAATATTTTGCTTTAGAAGAAATGGTCAGACTTCTCATACAGAACTCAAAAACCACTAGCATAGAAGAAAAGTGGATAAGAAAACAAGAAATGGAATAGGCAAAAGGTTGTTTTGTTTGTTTTAAGAAGGACACAACAATCATTAAGTGTATCAGAAAATAATTTTATTGAAATCCAATTTATAAAGAATTTCTGTTTATCAAAAGTTAACATTAAGAGAGTTAAAAGGCAAAACACAAAGTGAGAGACAATAATATTCACAGTCTACATCTGACATTGGACTCCTATCCAAAATATAAAAGAACTATCACAAATCATTGAGGAAGAGAAAAACAAACAAAAACATAAAACAAGTAACCTGATTCTACATTGGGCAAAAGACTTGAAGAAGCACTCATAAAAAGAGGAGATCTAAATGACTGATAAGTATATGAAAAATTATTCAATAGTATTCTTCTCAACAAAATCCAAATTAAAACCACAGCCAGATTCTAACACACTCCCACTAGTGTGCTCAAACTTCTAAGTTTATGTCTATGCTACGACCTAGCAGTTCAACTCCTGATACATACCCAACATGAGTGAGTGTAATTGTTCACCCAAAGACTGTCCTTAGCAGTTTTATTCATAATAATTTATGAATGGGAAAATCTCAAATGCCCATCAATAGAAGAATGGATAAACAAATACTAGCATATACATAAAATGGAATACTACATATTGATTTTAAAAATGAACTACTTAAATATTCAGCAATAGGAATTTACAGCAATAATATTCAGCAATAGGAATTTACAGCAATAATATTCAGCAATAGGAATTTACAAAATAGGTTTTTGAGCAAAAGAGTCTAGATGTTAAAAAGAACATACGGATTGAGTTTGTGCATATGAAGAACAGGGAAAACTAATGGACAGTGAATGAGTTTAGAATAAGAGTTGCCTTGCACAAAGGAGACGATGAAATGAGAAGGTGATGAAAGTGCATTCTGGGATGTTGGACACATTCTGTGCCTTAATCAGACATGGTTACATATGTATATACAGATTAAGATTAACACACTGTATGGTGTAACTCAATTAAAATTAAAACTAAGGAGGTAAGAAAAGCATAAGTAATCTATCTTCAAAAAGCAGCATTTAAAATAATTCCACCAACAGCAGCTTTATTGCTTATGGGATTTAAAACCAGTTATCCAAAAAAGAGATCTCTTTGGGATTTTGTCTCATCATTTACCCCATGAAAAATAACTCATTAGTTTTCTAAAGTTCTAAATAATGAGGAATAAAAATATGTATGTGTCTTCCATCTTCCTTGACTATTCATATAAACATACTCCATCTGAAAAGAGGCCATATTCAACCTAACCAGAGTTTCTTTAGTTTTCAGATGTTAAAATGTGTCAGAATAGGATAGCGATAGCCATGCCTCCAGTTCCTTTATAATGATGAAGCAAAAGGAGACTCTTTTAAATTCTGGGTATGCACAGTTCTATACTGAATAAAATTTATCGTCTCTGTAATCAAGTTCTTAGCATATATGCATATATAAATGAATGTTGTTGAATATGTAACTTTAAATATTGATGTTACTGCTCTCAGACTGGTCAAGGCAGAAGAGGGTAGAACATCATTCTCTTAAATTGACACCAGCTGCTTCTTAACAATCACCACGTGCATTCTTATCTTGCTAGCCAATCAAAAGCAGCCTCCTTAAAAGCAAACATCTGCTGCCCATTTATAGTAATTTCTACATGAAAAAAGGTTTACCAAAAACAACTCAAGCTTTGCCAACACTGAACATGTGCTTCCAGAAAAGTTTCTGCCTCAATTGTACTATGATTAGTAACTCCATATTCCCCAATACTTAAAAACAACAACAACAACAAAGAGATTTCATAATGGCTTTCCTTCAAAGGGCTTCACAAACATAGTTTTTCATTCGGTACTTATTCTCTCTATACTTGCTTGAAAGTGTGGCATTCATGTGTGTCCTCTTGAAAGGGCAGAGGACACTCATCTTGGGGGAAAACACCAAATCTACTGCCTTCCCATTTTAAGTTGAGCATGATTTTAGAAAACATTAAAGTATAGTATACTGTTTATGGAAACCAGACTGCTTGAGTTTAAGTGTTAAAAAATAACTCAATAAATCATTGTTTCTGTTGTTGCTATTACTACTGTTACTTACATAACAAAGCAGATAGTTATAATCCAGAATCAAAGGATGCTGGATGGCATGCTTTAACTCTATATATTTTAGTTATATAAAATCAGAAGAAAAATGGAGAGACTGAACCTAATTCAGAGTTTTTGCTATTCTAAAGTACTCAGGGAGGACAAATAATTCAATTAAAATAAATGCACATGCCGTTTATATTTCACTGACATTTTCAAAGGCCCATTCCACTTTGAAGCTTTGTTGTATAAAGAAGACAAAAAATCACCTTACATTCAATCATGGCATCTGAATTTCTGCTGCATTTCCATCTTTATATTGTTAAAATGATGAACTCTCTCTACCAAGGAGCTATGAAATAAACTCTAAACCACTACTGTAAAGACAGTATTTATCAAGCCATCTATGTCTTATGCAATTCATTCTCTACTTCAAAAGTCAGCATTTGTTTGTAAGTTGTAAGAAGCCCAGAGAGAAGTCCTTGAATCTAGACTGTGCCAATTTGTTCTAAGATTTGAGAATTTTCCCCATTCTGGGAACAAAAGAAGACTTATCATTATGAAACTATGTGAATACCTTTTTTTTTTTTTCCCACATTCTTCCAGGAAGAATTCTGAAAAGCCATTTTCTAGTTCATCAGGAAGAGGATCATGTGTTCATATTTCCATCTTGAGCTTGTCATGGCATTTTTAGTGTTGTTTTCAAGAGTAATAAGGCCCATAAAATGTCAATCAAACCCCACCACCAGCAGGGAATGTGTTGGAAGCTGTTACATAATCAGCATGCCTGTTTCAGCACAACACAAGTGGCATTTTTCGTATCAATACTGAATTCACAACTTAAATCTCAGATTTCCTGTGCATCCGGGTTGCCACAGAAGCCAGGACTGTGGCAATCTGAGCAGCCTGAGTCAAAACCCAAGTGTCCCATCGCCTAATGGAATAATGAGTCATTTCACTCTCCTAGGTCTCCTTCCCCTGAGTAATAGAATTATTGGGAGGAGGCGTGAGGAAAGGGCAAAGCAGGACACTTCTGACAGCTGCAGAAAAGACTGGAGAAACTCTCAGCCTGTGCAAGCATTCAGATTTTCTAAGCTGATCCCCAAATTCAAACTTCAATGTTGTTGATGTAGTACTATTTATTCAATAATCTCTACCTGCCCACTCAGCCTCATTTACTAGAAGACAGATGCCCACTGCACTGTGCTGAGTTTCTATCTTAGTTGAGGGGAAAAAAATACCTGTGGTACAGCTTTCGATTTCATTTCTGAATTAATACCAGCTAAGACATTGTGATAATCTGAGTCCTATACTATCCTATAAATTGAAGATGGAAAAGACATGTTGGATGTTAACTGCTTTGGGTGATGGAGCTTCTTATGTTTTCTCTCCCAGACTTTAGTTAGCTGTTTTATGGCTATGAAATTATATTATGGAATATTCTGTTAGTGGGTGATTATGTGGGGAGAAGAAAAGAAGGCAAGTAAATAGGAGAAAGAGCATTGGTGAGGATGGAGGGGGTAGAAGAAGAAGAAAGGGAGGAAGAGGAAGTAGGAGAAAAGGAAGTGTAGACTGAGAGAAGGTAGAAGTGGGGGAGGAGGAGGAAGCAAGGAAACAGAGGAGGAGGAAGAGAGGAAGTAGGGAAGGGGAAGAAAAGAAGTGGAGTAAGGAGAAATGGGGAGGAGGAAACAAGGAAGTGGAGGAAGAGGCAGAGAGGAAGTAGAGGAAGGGGAAGAGAGGAAGTACAGGAGGGAGGAGAGAGAAAATGGAGGAGATGGAAGTAGGGGAGGAAGAAGAGGAGGAAGTAGAGTAGAGGAAAGTAGGGGTGGAGGAAATGGAGGAGGAGGAAAATAGGAAGTGGGGGAGGAGGATGGAGTGGAGAAGGAGGAAGAGGAGTGAGTGGAGGAGGAAAACATCACAGAGGAGGAAGAAGAAATGGAGAAAGAAGAGCCAGAAGGAGAAAGAAAAAAAAGGAGATGAAAGACAAGAAGAAGAAGGAAGGAAGGAAGGAAGGAAGGAAGCAAGGAAGGAAGGAAAGGAGAATAAGGAGAGGAGGAAGAAGAAAACAGGAGGAGCCAGGGAGGCATCCCTTTTTATAGATTTTTGTTTACTTGGTATTCCTATACATCTGTTAGAGTATAACTTTTTCTCCTCTTGCCTCATGGAGCCTCAGTTACTCAGAAAGTATTTCCAAATTTCTTGAAATCTCATATTATGAACGAAGACTAAATAACTATTTCTATTTATAACCTTACTCCAACCATAAGAAAGCATCAAACAAAGCCATATTGAGAAACATTGTGTAAAACAACTGACCAGTACTCTTCACATGGCTCATGGTCATAAAAGACAAAGAAAGACTGAGAAATGGTTACAGAGTGGAGGAGCCTAATAAGAAATAACAACTAAATGAAATAAATCTAAGACCCTGGATAGGATCCTGGAGAAGACAGAAAGAGAAAGAGAGAAAGAGAAAAAGAGAGAGAGAGGGAAAGGGAGAGGGAGAGGGAGAGAAAAAGGAAGGAAGGAAGGAAGGAAGGAAGGAAGGAAGGAAGGAAGGAAGGAAGAAAAACTTAAAATTTGAATAAGGTCTGAAGTTTAGTTGATACTATACCAGTGTTAATTTCTTGTTTGTGATAATTGTCCTATGGTTTTCTAAGATATTAAGATTAAAGGAATTGGGATGAGAAAAATATTTTTTTTTCAATATATGAAATTTATTGTCAAATTGGTTCCCATACAACACCCAGTGCTCATCCCAAAAGGTGCCCTCCTCAATACCCATCATCCACCCTCCCCCCCTCCCACTCCCCATCAATCCTCAGTTTGTTCTCAGTTTTTAAGAGTCTCTTATGCTTTGGCTCTGGGATGAGAAAAATATTAAACACACACACACACACACACAC
The DNA here is from genome assembly GCF_022079265.1 of Lynx rufus. Classification (NCBI taxonomy): domain Eukaryota; kingdom Metazoa; phylum Chordata; class Mammalia; order Carnivora; family Felidae; genus Lynx; species Lynx rufus. The sequence continues at coordinate 40,552,453 of NW_025814896.1, read as the reverse complement.
ACACACACACACACCTCTTGGAATATTTTTGTGGGTCCAAAATTAATTCAAAGTAAAACATATTAAAAGCAAAAAAATGTGTATCTTAGAATCATTTAAAACCAGTACCTTATAATTCTGTAGAATTATACAAACAATTTTGTCTATATGTTCACATACTTGCATAATTTATTCATTATCTGAAGAACAACATGGTGTGGTAGAGACTGCCCTGGACTATGTATACAATCCTTGACTTTCAGTTTTGATTCTGATCAAATTCAGAGAACATATCCTATAATTCCTCAAAATAATCATTCTTGCTTTTAGGTTTCTCTAATCTGCAGGATGAGATTTTTGGACTAAGTGGTTCTTAAGGGCCACTTCACCTCTAATACTCTTGTATCTATGTTAATAACCAATCAGAATATATTAAAACTGCTGCCTTTACCTAAATTCAGCCAAAATGATTCATATTTTTTGAAAGGTGCATACATAGCTACACATACATATTGTCACAAGCACAGAGTTCTCTCTCTCTCTATGACAAGTATAGAATAAGCTACATCACGGTGAAAACCATGTCTACTCTCTGTTCACTGTGTGCTTAATTTATCCTTAGCACATAAAGATGCCAGGTGTTATTAGTGTGAAACAAAACTCAGCAATTTTTAGTAAGACTAGCACTGTTCCAAACCACCCTCTCAGAAGAGGAATCAAGCAAAGGCAGAAGTGTGAGTGGAGGTATATATTTTATTCGCTGTTCTCCTTTGCCAGAGTCTCAATTTCTGGTCTTCAGTCAATTTATATTAATTGATGAAAAGAAGTCACTAAACTAATGTGTGCGTGGTGTCACAGAAGAAGGTCCTGCTAAAGGGTCAGAAAGCCCCATCGATAAGATGCTTTCCTAGATTCCAAATGGAATTCTACCCCTAGAAATGATGAGAAACCAAAAGGTTTTTTTCCTTGAATTTTTCAGCAAAAGGGAGATAATAAGAGGACTTTTTAAGGGATGCAGTGGAAGACAGGCTAAGAATTTACCTTTCTAATAAGTCTGTGGTGAAGGCACACAAAATGGTGGATGGATTGCAGCATATTAATCTTCCATATTAGAAAAGAAAAAAACGAAAAACTTCTTTGTCATAATCCTCTAGGGCACAGACAAGCTACCAAAGATGACCAGGTAAGAGAATTTAGCCCCAAACATGAAGTCATTAAATTTAAAAGCAAGAGACAGAGCACAGACCTCCTCTTGGACAGGCTGCAAGCAGGCAGGTGTGAGAACTTTTGGTTGGAGAAAAAAAAAATATGTCACGTTCTCTCCAGTTGATATAACAAAGTATTCACTGGAGTGGTAGTTTCTACAACTGCCATTTCAACATATGCTGAATAATGCAGGGTAAGAACTGACTGAGGAGGGAAGAAGAAAGTTTCCCAGTCAAGGGTGTGTTGGAGAAGACCCCAGGGCTAGGGAGGGATTAGACATATTTATATGTAAATTGAGGTGGCTGATTTAAATAAACTGAATCAGGAGTTGTGAGCAAAGTAAGGGTTGACTCCTTGTCTTCCATTCCCTTGTACTTCCCTTGCTCTTACTAACTTTGGGAAGGAAATTCTGACAGGAGGCACGCCCCTGGGTGGGACCAGGAAGATTTTCCTGTGAGTCACCAAGTAAGACAGTGTTTTCTGAGTTCTACTTATTGAAGGTGGGGCCGTCTACAAGTGTCTAGACTGGTCTAGGCCCAAGGCTACCTGTTGCAGTGAATCAATTATTATAAATAGATTGCCTAGTTGTGGCTTTTTAGAGGCCAGACAAAGGCTAGAGGCTTTATTCTGTTTGTGAATTCCCTTTGTGAATGAGGCCCCTGGGGTTGTACATCTCTATGGCACCTCAGTTCAAGGCATTTAATCCTCTTTTATTCCAGGCTGTGTGCTGCTCGGTCTTTATTTGTTGGCTCTTGTGTCCTGAGGGACTGGAAGAAGGAGAAAGGATAAAAGGTGGTGGGAGGGAGAGCTGGGGGGGGGGGGGAAGGTAGGATTGTAGGAGTGGTAGAAACAATTAAGAAGTACCAGAAGAATCACTGCTGACAGTTCTCATATAATTTCCAAGTGTGGAGCTCTGTGCATGTTGCGGGCAACTATTTGGATAAACAAAGATCACTTGGAGGACAACTAGACCAACACCTACATAAATTCAGCCTCAGTTCACTGAGGCTTGAAATGAGGGAAAAGGGAAATATTGTGCAAGGATTATTAGGTGTAGTCTGCAGATCAGCAGCATCAACAACCTGGGAACTCATTAGAAATGCAAATTCCCAGGTCCCACCTCCGGCAGACCTAATCTGATATCAGAGGGTGGGGCTTGGCAATTTGTTTTAACAAGCCCTATGGGTGATTCTGATGCAGTTTCAAATTTTAGAACAACGACTGTTTGGAAAGAGCATGGACTATTTAGGAGAAATGGTCTACTAGACAAAATTTGAGATATTTGATTGTATACTGGCTTGGGATCCTTGAGGGATATGGTCTGGACATGGGGGATATTCAAGAGTAGAACCTGGCTAATCATCAGGTTTTCCAGAAGCTCTAATGGTGGATTTGGTGCCAAAGAAAACAACCGTGGCCCTTGTACAGGCCCTAAGACAGGATGGGAGCGCCAAGACTTGTTTTAAAAATGCAAATCTTGTTTTACCACTTCACTGCCAGTTCAACCCTTTGTTTTCTCATCTACCTCAGGAAGCAGAACATTAGAAGGAATGTGAAGAGGAGGGGGGGGAAAAAAAAAGTCTCATGCCTTCTCATTCATGTCTCTGAATATCTGGACCACTCCAGAAGGTATCTTGAGCCAGTGACAAGAATCTCCGACTCTTAAAAGATATTTCTCATTATTTATAAATCATCTCATCATATTTCTGATGTCGTGGGTACAAAACGTACATTTAAATCACATAAACCCAGGTGTTCCTAGCCTGCTAGGAACCTGGAAATAAAAAAGATGATACGTACACCTATCTGCAGAAAATAAGGGCAACTTCAGATTCAATAAGAGAGAACCAGAAAGTCTAGTCCCAAGGTACTTTGTAGAATTCAGTGAAAAGGATGGATAAGTAAGAACAGAAAGACAAGAGTGAATGTCAGAATGGTAGCATATGATCTGAGGAAAGCAAAGGAAGAATCAATTAAAACTGTCATTATGATTGAAAACTAGATACATATTTCAATAAAATCACATGCAGTCAAAATAAAAAAAAAATAACAAAGATGGAGATGTCAAGTAGATGACAAACCCAGTGGTCCAATGACAAAAAGAAAACTTTCCACTTCAATGTAAAACCATAGTGGAGTGGAGTGTGCCTGGGTGGCTCAGTGGGTTAAGTGCCAACTTAGGTTCAGGTCATGATCCCAGCTGTGCTGACAGCTCAGAGCCTGAAGTCTGCTTAGCAGGCATCCTGTGTCTCCCTCTCTCTTTGCCCCTCCCCCACTCACACTTGCTCGTGTACACTAGCTCTCTCTCAAAAATAAAAAAAAAAGTGGAGAAGTACTCCACCATAGTGCTGTAACAACTAAATGATGGTGATATTCCCGAGAAGGAATGGAAAATCCCTGCGTACTCAATACTCCTGCCTCTCTCCTGCCTGGAGCAGACATCACTATCAAAGCCTACTCTCCTGCCCTGCTGAATACAGACCCAGTCAGGGTTCTCAACAGCAGCAGCCAGCAGCCATTAGATCAGAATTGCTATTTTACCATCTATGACTGCCTGCAATGGGCCTGGGCTGGCGAGTTCCCTTTCCTTCTGTGCCTAGCCCTGTCTCTCCTTGCTTTGCCATAGGAAGCCTCTGCCATATAGTGTCCCAAAGTGTACCTGCTCTAATTAGCATTAGCTATTATAATTCCAGAATAGACCAACAAGTAATTATATAAAATGTGTGTTTTCTTCTCATCTCCTTTTCAATGTTTCACATACACAAATTCATTTCCCAGTTCAACAAGGGGGGAAAAATTGATTCTGAACATATAAGAAATTAAACAAAACTATGTAATTATGAAAATGAATGATACAAGTGTAGATCATATAAGTGCATTCCCAAATATGGGGCATTTTCATGGTGGTACACAGTATTTTTTTTTAATGTTTATAAAGTTAAAGTTTTTTTTTAATTGCAACAACTATGTGTTTTTAATGCATAATATAAAATAAATACATCAGACCTCTGAATTCATTGTGGATATTATTGCTTATGTCAAGGATAAGTGAAAACAAAGCAAATATTTATAACAGCTTAGAGAAAAATATTAAGCAAATAATAGTGCAGGCAGCAAAAGTCTTGCAGGTGGCATGTAGCTGGCTGACACCTGAGAAACACCGTTATATAAATGTGCACACATGTGCAGAGTCTCACCTAATTTCACTGCTGATTTACTAGCCCTTACAGAGAACATGCCAACTGCCCAACAACAGAGTGCTAACATTTCCAACTGCCCCCCAATTAAGTGTGAAGTTACCCTTGCCTTCTAAGAATTGTCTTGCACTAAAATTTTATGATTTAAAAACAACTAATTCATGAACTTAGCGAAAACTCAGGAGATAAAAAAGCTTAGCCCTTTATCTGACCCATAATCTACAATTAACCTGGTTATGTTGTCAGCCACAACTAACTAGTGTCACCCTCAATTAACTTTCCCAAATAGTTTTTTCAATTAGCACTAACAGTTCAAACTACTAAAAAACAATAGAACAAGGTGGCATGGTAATAGGGCTGCTTCCAAGAGTATTAATTCACTCTGACAACTGACAACAACAACAAAATCCTAGGGAAAAAACAAAAATCCGTTCTGTTTTATCTTTGCCACTTGTAATATGGACCCTCCTTAGAGATCTAATTTATTTGACATGTTTTGAGAAACCATTTTTATTATCCCATATCTGAATTATATTCATTTTCCCCCTGTTTTAGAATAGTAGCAGTTTCCGTTTGTTAGAAGCATTTGTCATTGAATGGTGAGATTACATTGCAAGACATGTCATAAGCAGTGGTTTGTCACCACTTGCCACATTATATAAACCTCAAGGTAAGTACTAGGTTATAGGGCAAGTAAGCAAGGCTTTTTACTCCTTCCTCCCTAAGCCATGCACTAATTTGTACAAAAGCTAGCCTAGATTTCCTTTATTTTTTGTTGTTAATGTTTATTTATTTTTGAGAGAGAGAGAGAAAGAGAGAGAGTGCGTGAGCACGAGTGGGGGAGGAGCAGAGAGAGAGGGAAACACAGAATCCGAAGCAGGCTCCAGGTCCTGAGCTGTCAGCACACAGTCCAATAAGGGGCCCAAATCCACGAGAACCAGGAGACACTGACCTGCGCTGAAGTCAGACGCCCAACCAACTGAGCCACCCAGGTGCCCCTAGCCTAGATTTTCAATCTTAGTACTAGATAAAAAGAATGAGAGACTCTAAATCAACAAAAACTTCCTACGAATTACCAAAAATCAGCTGAAAGTCATATTTAGTTTGAACCCCACAATTTTTTTCTTTTTAGAAAAACAGATTAAAAAACAATTCCACTATCAATCATACCATGAAATTTCCAGGTAAATCTGTGAAGTAAAGGATTGTGGATTTTCTATTTCCCAGAATCCCTTCTTTCATATATCGCTGGCTACCTCTTCTTTCTCCTCCTCTTTCCTTCAGCTAAGAAGAGTCTAGTCATGGGGCTTGGGCCTACTCCAGCCCCAAGCTCAGGCATTGATAAAAATGTAAGAGATATCATGTTGCATTGCAATTGCGGGGTCTCAAAATTATAAAGTCTTCAAGACAGAAATGATAAACTCCAAGTGGTAAAATTTCGGGCAGCAGCGGGAGAAGAGGGAACCTTGGTAGTTGAGGTGGTAGGATTCACATGCTTAAGAAATGGCTTCTCGGTATACAGAAGGTATACAGACCTGGAAAAAGGAAGGTCTACCTTCTACCTTGGATATGCTAATGAATACACACCTAATAACATCCACATCAAAATATATGATAAAACTCGTCTGTGTGAAAGCACTAGGTATGTAGACCCTGGTATACTAAACATAGTGAGGAGGAAAAGGAAAAGTTGATGGTAATAACAACTGCTGTATATACTTTCATCTCCATTTTACAGATTAGGAAACTGAGGCACAGGGAGATTTTTTTTTTCTTTTCATGATATTAAAGTTCACCTAGTTAACTACAAATTCCAGCTTTTTTCCATTTTACCACAATCAGTTTCTCAAAGATATACATGTAGATCCAAAGAATGTAGTATTTGAATGCACCTTGTATCTTCCAGTTCTATTTTATACCAAAGATGGCCAGGTTTAACATTTAAACCAAAAAGGGACTAAAAGGCGCTATCACTCTGCAAAGTTAGATGAAAAGGATTATGAAAAATTGTTTATAAGGTGCTCCAGGTACCGACTTTGGTTTGAAAAGTTTGTTTCTAAACACCAATAGCATTATTATAAGCTTGTTTTAACACCAGTCTGTACTTAGGTTGTATCATGTTAACAACACAGGAAAATAAAAACGTAAACCCAATTACGGCATTGGAACTCTGAGAACTTAAGCATTTGTACATCTGCCCCTCAGAGAGTTAGAAATGAAATACATTGACCATCAAATTAAAGCTGCACAGGTATTATGTATTCTAAATGGACACCCACTCTCTTCATAAATATTGAGACTAGCAGCCCTTTCTAGTGACGGATACATGGTAGGCAATTCATTCTGTGTATGGATTGGCTAAAAGGAGAATCAGCAAACTCACATCAAATACTTTTCTAGTGCCCTAATTTGTAATTTGGAAAACAAGGAGTAACAATTGTTCCTTTAGAAATCAAAGGAGAGGGGCGCCTGGGTGGCTCAGTCAGTTAGGCGTCCGACTTCGGCTCAGGTCACCATCTCGCGGTTCGTGAGTTCGAGCCCCGCGTCAGGCTCTGTGCTGATGCCTTGGAGCCTGGAGCCTGCTTCGGATTCTGTGTCTCCCTCTCTCTCTGCCCCTCCCCTGCTCATGCTCTGTCTCTCTGTGTCTCTAAAAAATAAATAAATGTTAAAAAAAAAAATAGAAATCAAAGTAGGATGCTGGCCTCAGAACTCCCTAGGTCCTAGCCTTTAGCTATTTTCTGGAGAGAATTCTGCATGACAGACACTACAACTGCTTAGCTGATGGGTCAGAGCACTTTCTTTTTCTCCTTTATAACTTCATTAGAGAATGCATACTGCTCACTCTTTGAGGGCACAACTTTATGGGAAATAGGGACCCTTCACACTTTATGAATAAGTCAAAAGTGTCCTAAAAACGGCCATCGAACCCAATAAATTCTTGACTCAGGCATCCAATTTATCTGCGTTTCATCATCTCATTTAAAAATAAAATGGCTAAGCCTGCTCTTCCTGATCTATGACTTATTAGATTTCAATAAAGAAGCTTGCTTTTCATTAAAATTTTGTCACAAACCACCCCATACTGGGCCTTTCTCCTGAAAAAGGCATTTTCTATTTTCCCCTCCTTTCTTGAAAAAAGAAGTAATTTTTGGCTCTGTTCTTTCTTGCTACCATTGCTCTCTATCTCTCTCTCTGGCATCTTTAAAGAAATCAACAAATAGAACTTCCTTTTCTCTCTGTCTTAAATAAACATGTAACAAGTATACTTTCCTTTTTTTTTCCCCTAGCAGAAAGTCACATTCCTTCAAAAAGGAGGACTTTAGATATCGAATCTCATACTGCCCTCTTTGTGAAAACTTGAATTAAAAAATCACTTTTAGGTGAACAATTCACAGTATATGTATATATATATATATATATATATATATATATGTATATATATATACATATATATATATATATACATATATATATATGTGTGTGTGTGTGTGTGTGTTTTCACTTATGATATATGGTATAGAAAGATCTAGCAAATACTATAAAACTCATCCCTTAAAGATTATACAAGTAACTAAGAAAACTTTTTACTTGATACTAAGGTTGTAAGTTGCTAATGAGACATGTGGTTTGCTTTTGAAGGAAGACAGTACTGGGATTAGCTACTTAAATATTAATAAGTTGTTTTCTACATAAGGTCAATTTAGGAAGAGAGCGAGTTCAGAAAACATAACCATAGTCCAAAATATCAACTTCAAATAAACTAGAAATATAATATTCAAGACCTCTCTCTGAGCATAGATCTTAGCACTTCAAATACACCAGAACACAATTTTAATAACAGATATAAATTACATTTCGTTTGAACTATTATTAGATGGCAATATTACACTCAATTTCTTTATACTTAACCATGAACCTCAACTCATGTAATCAAACAAAATCAGACCAATGTGAGACATGCTCAGCAAGTGGCGGGAACCAGGAAGCTGAATTTCCATTTTCCTCTGTCTGTATTTTAAAAATCGTACAAATTCCATGCACAATTACTTAGAATTGGGACTGCAGTATGATAGCTTGATGACAGAGCAAAATTAATTTGAAATAAAGAAAAACAGTAATTTGTGAAATTCATGGCCACTGGTAAATTAGAGACATGGGAAGGCAGGGTGGTGTGGGGAGAGGCTGCGGAGATTGGGAATGCATTTCCAATAAAACCTTACTTCTCCATCAGCTATTTTCTTTTAAGTTGTGGGTAATGAGCCTGGAGAAAAGAATGAGAAACCAACTCTAAAGGAATAGGAAGAATGCTTTATTCTCTGTTATGAGGAAAAACAAAACAAAATAAAAAATAAAAAAAAAAAAGAGGAAAGATGAGGCAAGATAAGAGACATTGAGTGATAGGGCAGGAAAACAAAGGAACTCATGTGGAATGTCTTCATTCCTTTCAGTAAAGCCAAAGAAGTTATCTTTTGAGTACATAATTGTCATGATTTTATGTACTTGGAAAATATGGAAATGGTTCCAAAAAGTTGTAATGGAGAAGTGAGTTGCTTGGGTTACTTTACTTACATTAGTTGAGTTTGTCTTGCCCAGACTCTGGGACCAATGAGATCCTCAGAATCCTATAGCTCCAAATCTATATCAGAAATGATAGATATGTAACACAGGTACTAACTACCTCCCTTACCTCACCCATCAAGTTTTTCTCACTGAGCTGACACAGAGCCTCAGAATCCCTCTTAACACAGTGCTCCAAGTAGACATTACTAATTCATTAAAGCTGGTACTTGAGATGAAATCTAGTTATTATGAGCAAGGCACAAGTCTTGTTGTGGACTTGGTTTGCCCATAATAGGATTCCTGCTTCTGTATCATGGTGAGTTAGCAACTTAACCCAGTCCTATAAGGACTGGATTTTTTTGTTCCTGAACTTCAATATCTTTATGTATGGTGATCTGATACCTGCTCCCAGACCTCACAGATAGCAACCATGAGTCCAGAGCTGTACCGCTCATGAGTACCATAGACCACTAAAGTAAATTAAGGCCATAAACCTCTACAACTCTAAACCATAATTCTTAAGACTCATTCCCCAACTGACTTCCAGTGATACATAGAAAAATCTGATGTTTGTTGGTAGTCAATGAGCTACACTGATTTGCTACATGCAAGCTTCATACTGGAAGAAGATGCATTAAATTTGAATGGTTCCCTGGCAACGTGTCATAAAAAGCCTAACCCAGTAAACCAATAAATCATCCTTAGCCTTTCGATAATTCCAAGTTTGAAGACCACAGTCTGAAACATCAGGTTCTACTGGCCCCAAGTCTTCTGCTAAAACATTTTCCCAAAAACAGGTCCTGTGATATTTCTGAAGCCCAGGAAATGTCTCTAGGAATGTCAGAAGGAACTTCTCCCCAAATATCAGATACTTTGTCAATGGAGACTCTGAAGTCCAGAGGCAGTCTAGGGTGTAAGCTTGGAACAAGGGTCTTATTCCCCAGAAATTCCTGTGTACTAAGTAGGTATCTCCCTCTGAACCAATGAACCTACCAAAACCATGTCTCCTGTGGTCCTGCATATGTCCCCAGGTCTTGTTGGGCTTGCTGGTTCATTGATGAAACCAGATTGCTGGGCTTGGAGAAGCCATTCTCATTTTGGTGAAAGATTCTAGAGTCCCAGTATTTAAGCCCTTCCATGAAACTTTGGAATCAATTATTTCTTTTGAATCCTGGGATGCTAATCCAATCCATGTATCATCTCCTCTGGAACCAGAAGAGTATATGGTGGTCTCTAATAAATATCCAGAGTCTGAAGACAGTATAAGTCTTGGAACCCAGGATGGGCCATTCTAGTAGCCTGGAATGGTAGGACTCAACCTTACTATGGCCCAAGTCCCAAGAGTCTTCTAGTCCAATGAGACTGACTCTTACTTCAGCCTGGCTCCAAGTTTTTAAGAATTAGATTTTTCAGCAATCAGATACCAGGAGCCAGTATGTTTCTTACTGCCAACAGTTCAGCTGAGGCAACAACCCCAGAGATGTTCAAGAAGAGACAACAGGAACAAACATGGTAGAAAAATAGAATATTTGTCCTTATGTGCACTTGAGTTGAAATCACAACTCTGTGACCTTTACCAAGTTGTTTAATTTCTCTGAGTTTCAGCTAAAAAAGGGTAAAGTGGAAAAATAATAAGAATATAATAGGGTTGTTGAGATCCTTACAGATAATATGCATTGAGTTCTGGGCACATGACAGGTACTCTCAACAATCATACCAAAGTGTAAAATTAACATACAAGCATATGTAAAGCATAAGGCTTGTCACATAATAGGCACTGAATATATACAGAGAAAAAAATAATAATAAATAAATAGATGATTGAGTCATGTTTGTTACTATGGGTAAAATATTTTTTTTTTTAAAGAGCTAAGTTCACTAGGCAATCAGCTTGCCTGAGCATTGGCAATACATTTGATTCACTGTTAGTCTGATGCTTCAATTGAAATAAGCAGTGACCTAAAATAATTTTATAAACTATTTCTGAAAATCCATCAAATCCACTTAAACTGTGATTTTTGACCTGTAAGTCACATTTGAACATTTATAGGGAACTCAATAATAAAACTCTGCCTGGAAGGGGAGAAGAAATTCCTCAGAAAGTGGGTCCTCTGCAATAGCTAAAGTAATACTCTTATTTGAAAGATGAGTTTCTTCCACCAAATGATAATGTATCATCTCTATGCTCAACTTTAATTAGAGAATTAAGATTATTTCTGAAAGTTAATTCCCTTTTGGCTCCCCACACTTGAGCTTTGTTTGCACAGAGGAAAAAGCATCTTTCTGAAACTGAAGTGAACACTTTGGTTGGTTAAAAGTGTGGTCAGTGGCAGAGAAAAGCCAAATCCCTAACACATAATTCTAAGAGTTGTAGTCACTGCTTGTGGTTATCAGAGTGAAAAGTACACATATTTTCTATAAATAGCTGACTATTGACCCTAACATTCTAGGGTATCTCAGAATGCTTACACACCTGAATGATCCCATCTACTTATATATGTGAAAAGATAATACTGATTATACACATAATTTGCTTTCTCATAATGTCAACCTGTTCTGCAGGCTCCTAAAAGGAAGGCATGCTACATCAATTATGACTATAAATGGCCCTGGGTTCAAATTCCAGTTCTGTTTCTTAGTAAAAGCTCCACCTTGAGCAAAGTATGTAATATCATAAAGCCTTAGTTGCTTAAATTTTCATTTATATCCTAGTCATTCACTCTGTCTGCTACCCCAGTGAATTCTCTACGATCCTCTGCCCTCCTTTGTTCCCAGGGAGGTCGATTCTGTGTGTTGCAGTGTCACAGGTTCAGCCAACAGAGGGCACTAGTGAAGGATCAGCGGATGGGTCTATGTTTCCATTAGAGCTCCTGGGAACAGTAATGATCTTTGTAGTGTGAGTACCCTTGCCACCCCGTTTCCGAGGCCAAAGACTCACTGGAAAGATGAAAGAAGTTGCTGTATGTAAAGCACTTAGCAAAGGCCTGCCACAAATAATGAGTGACAGATGACACCTATGTTTGAAGCCAAAATAAGCAAGTGGTGTTTGAGGAGGGTCCACAGCTAGTTAAGAAGCTGATTGAAATATGCCACCAAAGCGAAGGCAACAGTTTCAATTAAGTGTGAGGGAATGAAATATTTGGTTCACAGCCATTCCCCATCACCTTCAAGTATTTGCCAATTGTCTGCTTAGCATACTCCAAAGCTTCCTCTGACAAAATCCAAGGGTAAAAGATTCTCTCCTGAAAAGTAGTCAGAGCAAAATAAAATCACTGCCCAGAGGACTGCAATTAGCAGTGGTTGGGGCATGGGGGTTGTGATATGTGTGTGCTCTGTGCCAAAGGAGAGCTAGATTGAGGCAGCTCAATGACAGCACTGTGATGCCCTGGGGGAGTTGCTGCTCCTTGAAGGATCACGATGTGAAAAATAAGATAGAAAGTACTGATGAGATGTTGAGTGCTACATGTGGGTTCCCCTAAATATCTGAGAGAGATGCAAGTAAAATACAGGGATTCCAATTTTTTTGCACCTTGATAAATAGACACTGGGTCAGCGTTGCACCACAGGAATCATGGTTTTAGAAACATTGCCCAAACATTATCCTTCTAATCCCTCAGTCTCATTCCACAACCAAACCACCCAAGGGGAATAGTGTGATTCAGTGGTTCTCAAAGTATGGTCCCAGGGTCAGCAGCATCGGCATTACTTGGAAACGACTTAGAAATGCCAATTCTCAGGTCTCACCCAGACTTACTGAATCAGCATTCTGCAGGTGGGACTCAGAAATCTGTGCTTTAATAAGCCCCCCAGGTGATTCTATGCACACTCAAATTTGAGAACCAATTTTGGCACAAATGCCTTAGCACCAGTACATATCATCATTATTAATCACTGCATACTACCCACTTACGAATTAAACACAGGGCTAAACCCTTTACTTGAGTCACCACATTTAATATTCACAACAGCCTTGTGAGGTAGGTACTGCTAGTGGCTCCATTTATGGGAAGTAAACTGAGCATCAGGTAATTTGCAGAGCATATCAAGGGCACACAGCCAGTCAATGATACAGCCAGAAACTGAATTCATGCTGGCTTTCCCAATGATCCTAACCACTTTCCCTTGATATTCCATAAGGAAAAAAAGATGCATCCTTGTAGAGTGAAATGCATCTTTTAAAGAGGCACATTTGTTCAGTTATGTGAACTTTTTCTGTGAGACTCCAGAGAATATTTCCCAGCTCTCTCAGTGAAACTGGGAGCTGCTCTAACAAGGAACTCCCACCAACTCTAAGATGTGCTCTACTCTCAGAAAAGCACAAAGGGGTATTTGGGAGATAGGGAATGGGCTGAGCCAAGGATCTGGCAGCCAGACATATGGCCATCTGGAAAGGATCAAATTTGTACAGTTGTGAGTTACCCAAATAAATGTCCTCTTTTCTCTACCAAAAATCAATCTGCCTATCTATCTATCTATCTATCTATCTATCTATCTATCTATCTTACACACATACAACAGAGTACACATGGCTCATACTTTTATCATCAATTGAGGGAGAATATAAATTTGGATCTCTTCCCTCTTCCAAAAAAGAGATTAGACTGAAAATGCGTGAATTTTAAAAAAACAAAAGCAAAACAAAACACTAAACTCTAAACAGGAGTTTTTTTTTTTTTTGAATTATTATATGGAGTATGCTATCATCTGTCTCTATGATGCTCTTACATTCTTTACTCTACATTGATAAACTGAGGTCTACTTTTACCTGGAGGAATAAAGAATCAACAGATGTTAATCTTAAATGGTCAATGGTTTATTACTATAGTTTTATTTCACCACATAATAAAAATTTCAATATAAAGTAAAAATCCTGCTTCAAAAATTATATGCTATAAGATTTGTGTAACATCAAGAAGAAAAAGGTTAAAATATATATAGAATTTATTAACATAGAATTAATTAACCTAAAAATGACATATGTATTTAAACATAGTATTCTACACAATATTTGGGGGAATATTTTAGCCCAAATTTTTGTGCAATATAGTCTTTTATTAAAATATGCACATATACTGGTATTTAGATATAAAAGAAAAAGATTAACAAAAATATTCTAGACAAATATATATTGAGAATTTGCTTACTGGAAAAAAATAAATTTATATATATCCCAGAACATTCATGAAGTTTACATTTTATGAAATTCTTAATCAAATGCAGATAAAATCATTAATAATAATTGGAGCATTAATAACAAGTGAAACTGCCATAAAAATTAATCTGAAAGATCTACTCGGATAATTAAAAATACCCAAATAGTAAGCTAGTGGGTTTACATTGTTTCACAAAAAACTCATTCCATATATTTTGTTATGATATGACAGTCCTATGCTGGCTCTATGCCCTTCACCTTTTCCCCCAAGCCCTGAGAAGACACTGAGTTTGTCTTAAACATCTCCATATACTCAGGAGTTCCTATGAAACAACACTGTAATTGGTAAGACTTTCATAGTCAATCCTTTTTCTTAGACTGCGGTGATATTATTTAGATATTATTTAGAGGGGCAGAGATTATTTAGAGGGGCTGGGTGGTGGAGCGGAGAATCATGTCTAGCAGCTCCTTAGCTCTATGCAAATGTCTCCAGCCAAGAATGAATGCTGGTCCACTGTTTCTTAATCTGTTGATTTTTCAAAGAAAAAGGGCAGTCAGGACTTCAAAGAAAAATCTCCCAATTTTTAAATGTGGGCAACAAATACATTTCTATTTATTTATTTATTTATTTATTTATTTTTTTTTTTTTTTAATTTTTTTTTTTTCAACGTTTTATTTTTATTTTTGGGACAGAGAGAGACAGAGCATGAACGGGGGAGGGGCAGAGAGAGAGGGAGACACAGAATCGGAAACAGGCTCCAGGCGCTGAGCCATCAGCCCAGAGCCCGACGCGGGGCTCGAACTCACGGACCGCGAGATCGTGACCTGGCTGAAGTCGGACGCTTAACCGACTGCGCCACCCAGGCGCCCCTACATTTCTCTTTAAAATTGTGTGCAGTAATCTGGGTTTGAGCACAAAAACAAAGCTGTTATAAGATAATGAGTTTAATATGGGAATTAGGGTTTACACAAATGATGGGAGTGGATAAAGTCACTGTGGAAGTTCTGGGAAGCTGCAGCCAGAAGGACAAGGAGATGACCTGGAGACTTCATCCTGAAACGCCAAAGTGGTGGTTCTCTAAGGCTTATGGGGAAGCTGTTCTGGAAAGTCTCTAGCAATTTCCCACCAGTGATTACAGTCTGCAACAGTAAAGTTAGTGGTTCTCAAACCACTAAGCCACCAGGAATCCCACATCTGCCCACATGTCTGACTGCTCCTCTTCTGCTTCCCAGTTCCCACATCAGTTCCTCTAACTGGCAATCTGGAATCTGAACCATAAAGGAAAGAGGATCCTGGGGTATGTGCTTCGCAATTTCACCTCTGCATTACAGCCCAGGAAGGTGGGAATGATGCCAAATTGATAACAGATCATCCTAGTGCGTGTGTAAAATCCTTGATTAGAGTGTAATGAACACTTCGCTGGGTTGCATCCTTCAGTTTCCTTTTTCCCTCTCCCTCTGCTCTCTCATCTGCACCTTTTTTAATTTTCTTTTTCTTTCTTCTACCTCTTCTTTCCCTTCTACTTCCTCTTCATCTTCTTCTTTATATTTTAATACCAAGAAAATACCTTCTAAGTGATCACTAGGATTTAGGGTTGAAGGGAACATACGACTATAAAGGGATAGCAAAGGGGTGCACCTGGGTGGCTCAGTCGGTTAAAGCAGCTGACTCTTGATTTTGGCTCAGGTCATGATCTTGCAGTTTGTGAATTCAAGCCCTGCATCAGGCTCTGCACTATGACAGTGTGGAGCCTGCTTGGGATTCTCTCTTTCTCTCTGCTTCTCCCGTGGTGTGCGCTCGCTCTCTCTCTCTCTCTCTTTCTCTCTCTCATAAATAAATAAATAAATAAATAAATAAATAAATAATTAGAAAAGTAAAAGGATAGCATAAGAAGGGTGTTTTGGGGGGACTAATAAAAGTGCTCTATATTCTGATTGTGACAATGGTTACAGAAATTTATGTACGTATTAATTCATAGAATTGTGCACCGAGGACAATTTTACCATATACAGTAAAATTATTGAATGATAATAGCATTAAAATATTAAGAAAAACTAACATACTTCCCTGTATCAAAAGCAGGCTTCATTAAAGCAACTGAAATTAATGAGGTACATATATTCTATAGATAAAGAAACTATAACTGAACAATACCACGTGGGACCTCATAGAAAGTCAGAAACATTCAGAAGATAACATTCAGTGGTAGATGCCTTTAAACAAATCAAGGAACACAATCCATTATTAATATCTAGATCTTGGTCCTTCATGAAGTTTACATAATCCTGTCCAAAACCATACTGGGGACATGTTTATTATATGAGAATGTATTCCTTGTGTACTAATTACTCTCTTGAGAGGGAATCCACCAAATTCCCTTAACCCTAGACATGACTGTAAAAGTAAAAACTGAAATTATGGTAGAAAACAAGATCCATTTTGACAAAAGACAACTCTGTGATTGGGAAACAATATGATAGCAGTCATCATGAGACAATTAAATAGACTGAACAAACACTTGTTTTTTATATATGCTTACTGACTGATATAAAAATCTGATGGATAAAAAAAGAAAAAAGATGTATTAAGTTGCTTTGACAAAGCCTACACAACTTGCATACAAAATGTATATTCTCAAAAAATAAACATTAAAAATATTAAAAATGTATATCATTCAAATTGCTTAAATGTAGACACTTAATATACTGAAAGTCTGTTTTAATGATTCAGCGTACCAACATCCTCACTTGTGATAATACTGTCTCGTCTGTTACCTGCCACCCTTTCTCTCCACATTTTGAAAATATCTAGTCAAAATTCAACAATTGGTGGATGTAGACAAAATCTTTCAATTCAAACCTGCTTTACACTCACACTGAAGCACTTTTCAACTGTCATTTCAGAATGTCAGTGATTAGCATGCAAAAGGTTTATTTAATTTCTTTCTTTTCAGGGAAAAGAGGTTAGAAACAGCTGTCATTCAGGTGATGAATACAAGCTGCCAGCCTTTGAAACAGCAGGTGAAGTAGTTGAGGTTGGAATTAATTAGCATTTAGAGAACCCCCACACTGGATTGCACCCTGGCAAGGAAATGGCTGTCCTTTTCAAATTATTTCAGCTATTAAACTGGTCTGGATATAAGGCATTATGTAAGCATATAGCCAAAAGTTTAAACCTTCAGAAGCAAGCAAACTAGATTCCTGCTCTTCCTAAAATTTGAGGCTACTATGCATCAATCTAAATGTAACATTCAGTCAAAAGTCACACCCTAGAGCACAATAAGCCATTTAAAAAATTACATTCAGGGGCACAGAATGATTTCCAGCATACATGTATCATTCAACATTAGCATTTGAAACTGTCCTCAGTGCTGACCAAACAAGGGCTCTGAAGCCATTTGATTGGTAACATATCATGTGAGACAGAATATTTTTGAAAAGAAATCTCTCCCTGATCACAAATACTGTTTGGTTTGGGTTTCATTAAGGTTATCTCAGAGCACACTCAAACATCAAATACCTTATTGGGGAGGTGGGGATAAGTCAACTCTTTTGTGTTTCAGAACTACATGTAAATTTTAATGACTGGTCATTTCAAACAAGGCATTGTAAGTTATATGACATTTCATGAACATGATGAACTTATTTTGAAAGCACACCAATGACTGATATCAGATATTTAGTGATAGGTAATAAGTGAGCATCTGGCAGCTTCCAAGAGTAAGAAAAAGCAACACATTGTTGTAGTGCCCACAGAAGAGCAGGATGTTGATGCTAATTAAAAAGCTCATTATTATTGCCTGGAAGGCAAATGTCAAAGCACTGTAACCAAATGGTTTCCCTATTCCAAACCCGGGCAGAGTCAGGGCAGAAGTTCTGATTGTGATTAAGGTGAGTCTTTGTTTTGATAACATAAGGGGTGATTGTCTGAGTCCTCTTTATTCACAAGAACTTCTTTTTTTTTGAGAATCAGAACTAATTATGAAATGAAGCATTTGATACAATGTAGGAAGAATTTATCTTCAGAGGCCCAAATTCATCTTCAGAGGCCCAAATTCGACAATCTGCCCAACAGCTACAACCACCACCACCATTACCACCGCCAACTCATTCCCCTCTACGTAACTACCATCTCCCACATCACTTCCACTGCTTTCACTAACTACCTCTACCCCCTTCCCAGCCCTTACCAGGTCTGCTACCCTAGCCCTACCTCCACCCACTATGTCCTAGTCCCCACTCCCACCCCCCACCCCACAGACACACCCTCACACACAGACCTCCTCCACTGGTTCCATCTCTGGCCACCTCCTCCTCCCTCTACCCCTTTCCCAGCATTTAGCACTTCCTACTTTATATTGTTTTATGTTTACTTACTTAGCCATTTTCTGTTTCTTGCCTGAAGCTTCCTATAGTAGCTTCCTTATAAACTACCAAGTAGCAGGTGACATCTTTTCCTTTTATTTCCTCTTGCCTCTAACTTAGTCCCGATATAATGGCTACATGGTTAAATCGGAACATGTTTTCCACTCCCTCTCCTCACCACCAGCTGTGATGGAGAAGAATGGGGCTCTTGAGTACTCACAGGAAGAGCAGGCTTCCTCACTGCTCTAAGCAGCAGTGCCCTCAGAGTCCCAAGACTTGACAGGCTTTTTCCCCAGCACTCTCTCTGTAATCTGACTCACTTTCTTGAGTGCATACAGGTGCCAGGCAAAGGAGGATCCACTGTCCTTAAACTTCTGGGCTCTTCACTTGCATGTGTGGCACCCTAGCAATTTTTTATTTGCAATATTTTATTATTATTTTTGAAGAGGGCCCTTGAAATTGTAAAAGCTACAGGTTCCACATAACCTGGATGAGCCCCTAGAGAAGAGAGGTTCAAATATTACTGCTAAGGCTTATTACCAGCACTTTTTGTGTATTTATTTTATTTTACTCTATTATAGGCATGAGTAAGGATGAAGTAGCTAAAAGCTTGCAGTGACATAGAAATATTTCTAGCAGATATTTGAAGAGGTTTTTTGTTTTTTGTTTTTGTTTTTAATGAGATCTAGAACAAAGATACTTCTTCACTGGTCAGCACAGAATCAGTAAGGACAAATCACCCAGAAATAGCCTCAATGTTTTATTTAAAACTAAAGTTTCATTGGTACAGCAACTGTGGAAAACAGTATACCATTTCCTCAAAAAATGAAAAGTAGAACTACCCTAAGATCCAGTAATCACACTACTGGGCATTTACTCAAAAAATACAAAAACACAAATTCAAAAGGATACACATACCCCTGGGTTTATTGCAGCATTACTTACAATAGACTAGATATGGAAGCAGCCCAAGTGTTCATTGACAAGATGGATGGATAAAGAAGATGTGGTACATCCATACAATACAATATTACTCAAATATAAAAAAGAATGACATCTTGCCATTTGTAACAATCTGGGTAGAGCTGAAGAGTATAATGCTAAGTGAAATAAGTGGGAAAAAGACAAATATCACATGATCTCACTCATAAGTGAAATTTCAGAAACAAAACAAATGAGCAAAGGAAGAGGAAGAAAAAAAAAAGAAGAAGGATGGGGAGGAGGAGGAGGAGGAGGAAGGGGAAAAGGAGGAGAAGAAGAAGAAGAAAGAGAGAGAGAAACCAAGGAACAGACTCTTAAGTATAGAGAACAAATTGATGGTTTCTAGAGGGGAAATGGGTGGGGGAAATAGGGAATGAAGCTTAAAGAATACACTTACCATGATGAAAATAATAAAATAAAATAAAATAAAATAAAATAAAATAAAATAAAATAAAATAAAATAAAATAAAATAACAAAATAAAGACTAAAGTTTCTTTCTTGTCTCAGAGCATTTGCACTTGCTGTTGCCTCTGCCTGGAATGCTCATCCCCCAGATCTATATAAGGATGGCTTCTTGACCTTCAACTCCTATGTCACCCTTTGAGAGGTGTTCTCTGCAATAGTCACTACTCCATCCATCTGTTACAGTCCAGCATAGTCCTCCATTTATTTCCTTCACACCACATATCCTTGATTCATTTTTTTTTCTGTTTTTACTGATGTATTTGTTTATTTATTGAATACTTCCCCAATTACAGTGTAAGCTCAAGACAGCAGAGACCTCAATGGTCTTGCCCACTTTGGTATCCTAAACACCTAGAAGAGTGCATGGCTCCTAGAATAATTAGTACCTCCTAGAAGAAAGAAAGGAAAGAGTGGGTGGTTGGGTCAGTGGGTTTGGTGAATGTGATTCAAATTCAGTAAAAATATTTATGAAGTCTACTATAATGTTTTTTAGCACAACAGAGAAATATGGGTAGTAAAGTTAAGGCAAAACAAGTCCAACAATCATATATAAAGAATATTACAATGAATCCAGGGGTCTTAGTCTTTGTCCTGAACTAGAAGACTGGAGGGTTTCAACATGATCTCGTCCATGATGATAGTTCATTGTGGTAGTGAGAGGATTTCAGAGGGAAGCTTGGCTAACCAGGGTGAGGAAATGAAGTTAGGGAAAGCCCCCCAGATAATTCTAATATTCCACTCCACACTCAAATAGGCCAGTGTGGAAAATCCCTAAATTACTGGACAAACTCTAAAAAAATGTCTAGTGGAGTATCACATGCCTTGTGTTGGAGTTGTCATATCAAGAGATCCCACATGTCTGTGTTTCAATTGGCTACAGTAGGGTTGCCTGGGAAATTATAAATAACAATAAACACATATACATCTGTGGGCCCTGCCTGAGACTGGCTCAATGTCTGGGGCAGGCCAGTAAAACCAGCACACTAAAAACCTTTCTTAGAGATTTGGAGATGCAGCTACTGGGTTTGAAGACCATGGTGTTGGATGACAAAACCAGGATTCAAAAAGACCTTAACACATTTGAAAATGTGCCAAAAAAGACAAAACAGGTAGGATGCTGGAGTTTTGTATTCTCAGAACCACTCTAAGGAACTAAAAAAGTTGACTTAATGAATAAAGGATTCAAATTTTCAACAAAATAATAGGAAATCCTTCCTTAAAGGCATGCATGTATGTGTGTATGTGTATATGTGTGTTTGCACACATGTATGTGTAAAGTATACAACTGGTTAAGACTGTGTCAAACATCTTCCATTTGACCCACTCAGTTTGATCTTCTTTTCTACCCTGCACCGAGGCTGGAGGCTGACCTGTATGGACCACATCAGTGGCCTCTTTTTCCCTCTGGCTTCTGGTAGGGCAACAAGGAGGCTCCCTGCTCCCTGCCAAGAGACTAAAGGAAGAGAGAAGAGTAAGGTTTCAGCTGTTTACTTGCTCATCCCTCTCCACTGGGTTTAACTGAGATTCACGGGCCCTCTATGTGATTATCTCTGTCCAGAGAATCCCTTTACTAAACTTTCATGTATTTTCCTAATTTGAAAATGTCATTAGTTTTTTGTTGAGATTGTGATTGATACAGACACCTAGTCTGATGGGAAGACAGGCCGAAGATACGGCTTAGAAGTTGTTTTAAGAAAGCTAATGAGAATGTGGCCCTATTATAGTGCCTCAATATTTGTTTAGAATCAGTTATGGTCCCATGGTTTTCTGTACACATCCTGTCTCATCAGATATTTATGTCCATTTTATGGGGAACTTTGACATCATGGAGGGGCCAGAAGGACAGACAGATGGCTGGTTCAAGGACACATTTCTGAGCTCATCTGCCTTGGTAAGCCTTCAACATGCTGCAGGAAGAAGCAGTACCTAGTGGTCTTCTCATAAGGAGGAACTCTGGGAGCCCGATGGGCTGGATTTGACAGATGGCTCTGCCACTTACTGGTTGTACTACCACCGACAAGTTATTCATCCTCCTCAGAAATAGCTACTTCCTGAGCTATTTCCTTAACTATGAAGTATAAATAATAGTAATAACAATAATAATACCTCTTTCATAGGTTATGAGGATTGAGTTACCACCTATAAATATTTGGAACAATCCTTAACACAAAATAAATACCATATAAATATGTTTAAATAAAAAAATTCACATCCTCATTTGCTAATTTAATATTAGCAAATTTCAGAGAAAACCAGTATCTTTAATAAGGAAAAATAGCTTATGTTATTTTTCTTCTATAAATAGCAAGGATATTTTTAAATGGCTTGGTAGTTTCTGCAGAAATTGGTTTTGCCTACAAAGAGCTATATAGTATAGATTATGACATTAAAATAAATTTTTGAGACATTAAACCACTTATACCAACAGAAACTTTTGAAAATACTATAGAGGTTAAAAATTCCAATGTTTTATTTCTGTGCTGAGATGCAGAGTACATGGTTTGGAGGGGCCAATGCTAGCATTTTAATTATCCACACCAGCTCTGTCCTTGCTGCCACAGACAATGGTAGTGTGTTATCTGTTTACAGGATTGTAAGAAACCTGAATAAGACTTCAAACTTATCCAAAAAGGATAGTAATTTCTGTCATGGGTAAAGAATTTTTTGTTGTTGTTAAAGTTGAAGGTTTCAAAAGCCATGAAGCATGACATTGACAACTCTGACAATTCTCCATGAAAGAGAAAGAAGAAAAGCAGTCATGTTAGAGGAGTATTTTTTCTCTCTGAAAATCACTCTCCCTATTCTGTTAATACTCATTTTAAAATCTCAACAATTATGTTGTATAAAAGGAAGAAACGCTGGCATGATATTGTAAGGGGGCTAGAAATTACAGTTTATCTTCCATCTTTCATTATCATTCTCTCTGCTATTTAACCTTCAACTTTAAGTGACCCTCCAGGAAGATTTGGAATTTGAGAATGTATGAAAGGAGGTGCTTGTACGGACATCTGTGTTTAAAGAAGAAAGATGAATAACTTTTAAAAGGTTTTATGTGATGCATAAGAAGGGAGAGAAGGAGAATATGTAGCAGCAGAGAGGAAAGGGAACATGAGCTGAAGAAGGCTAATGGTTAGGTTTTTTACTATGTGCCCAGGGCATGTCTCCTGCTTAGCTGAAAATCAGTGTCATGGCTGGGTTTTTTTTGTTTTTTTGTTTTTTTTAGCTCATTTCCATTTGCTGGAATAATGGGTCTAAATTAAAAATTCTTAGTTGTGAACAGTATTTGCAGATCCCATAACAAGAACTACCAGCAACTCCCTTCTCTCAAGGAAGTGGGGAAGGTCATGTAAGGATTGTGCCAATGCCACGTCCTCTCCTTCCCAAAATCAGGGCCATCACCAAATGGAGGACCTTTATCCACTCTACTTCTTTTATACCATTTCAGGTAAGGCAATAGATTACTAAGTTTATTCAGTTCTATAACGTGTTTAATAAGGATAATTTAAAATAATTGGAAGCCAGGTGGGATGTATTTATTCATTTATGTTTAATTTTTAAAAGTTATTTGGAGTTCACTTAAAACTTTTTACCAAATCTCCCAAAACTGATCACAAAGATTCTTTTTTTTTTTTTTTTTTTTTTTTTAATGTTGAGAGAGAGAGAGAAAACCAGCAGGGAAGGGGCAGAGAGAGGGAGACAAAGGATCCGAAGTGAGCTCTGCACTGACAACAGAGGGCCGGATGAGGAGCTTGAACTAATGAACTGTGAGATCATAAGCTGAGCGGAAGTCAGATGCTTAACTGCCTGTGCCACCCAGGCACTCCAATCACAAAGTTTCTTAAAGAAAATCATGTTTTGTGTATATGTATATAAACTTTCTGTTTGCTTTTGCATTTTTATCTGAATTAGAAAATGTTCAGAATCAATATAAATAAAGACTTCATCTGTCATTTCTGTGTTTCCAGTGTGTAGGACAGTGCCTGGGACATGGTAGTTGCTCCATAAATATCATTTGAGTGACTCAACACGTATGAATAGAAACTAGACATGTTGAATACTAATACTTGAGCATTAACTCTGAGCAAGGCACAAAGCAGGTACTTGACATGCATCATCTCAATCTCCCAACACTGCTGAAAGTTAGGTGCTATTGACATCCCCCTTTTACAGAGGAAAATTTTCCCAGGATCTCACAGCTCAGAAATGGAAGATCTGGAGTTGAAAGTGGATAGCTGTACTCCAGAATCTGCACTCAGAACCCCACATCTGCTGTAAATATCACTAATCCCAACTTCCCATTTTCCCTATTCAATTTAACACTTGAGAACTCAAATATGGCTTTTTGTACACTGATGAAAAATTTCTACATTGACAATATATTTGTGAAAATGAGAAATGTAATGATTACAATGATTTTTCACTAAAATGTAGTTTTATATATATTTTTAAAAAGTTCTTACTGACATATAAAAAATTAACAATTAATTTCTCTCATTTTAAACCCCTTTGTAAACCTCCCTTACTTTTCCCGTAAGTGGGTACAGGAAACCAAACAAAATCATGCTTTATGTGTAAGCAATTAATATAGCTGGTTGCAGCAAACGGAAAGCTCATTATTTAAAACAGGAAAAGTGCTCTTAAGGTATTTTTAGATGTGAAAATAATACTGGTGTCATTTATTGCACATAGTTCAATAGAATTTTGTCATAAAATAGAGAATTTCCAGTGAAATTGAGAAAAGGCTTGAGAATGTAGGCCATATTATATGTTGATTTTTTCATGGTTGTTTCATATAGACATCCTTCAGAATGTGACCCCTTCTAGCATATGGTATCATATGAATGCTTCATATAAGGGAGAATGGTGATGACTTAACCACTTAAGCACCTTCGAGACATCCCCAGCCAGCAAACAAGGGACCTGAGTTTTAATCTTAACTTTGATACTAACTAGCTATGTAATTTTGGGCAAATCACTTAACCACTCCTTGCTTCTATTTACTGAAAACTGGATTAGGTATCCTTTAGACACCTTCCAGAACTAAAAATATCTTTCAATTCACTACCTTTTTTTTTTTTTTTTTTTTCTGGCTTATTTATTTATTTTTTTTTTATATGAAGTTTATTGACAAATTGGTTTCCATACAACACCCAGTGCTCATCCCAAAAGGTGCCCTCCTCAATACCCATCACCCACCCGCCCCTCCCTCCCACCCCCCATCAACCCTCAGTTTGTTCTCAGTTTTTAACAGTCTCTTATGCTTTGGCTCTCTCCCACTCTAACGTCCTTTTTTTTTTTTTTTTTTTTTTTTTCCTTCCCCTCCCCCATGGGTTCCTGTTAAGTTTCTCAGGATCCACATAAGAGTGAAACCATATGGTATCTGTCTTTCTCTGTATGGCTTATTTCACTTAGCATCACACTCTCCAGTTCCATCCACGTTGCTACAAAAGGCCATATTTCATTTTTTCTCATTGCTACGTAGTATTCCATTGTGTATATAAACCACAATTTCTTTATCCATTTGTCAGTTGATGGACATTTAGGCTCTTTCCATAATTTGTCTATTGTTGACAGTGCTGCTATGAACATTGGGGTACAAGTGCCCCTATGCATCAGTACTCCTGTATCCCTTGGGTAGATTCCTAGCAGTGCTATTGCTGGGTCATAGGGTAGGTCTATTTTTAATTTTCTGAGGAACCTCCACACTGCTTTCCAGAGCGGCTGCACCAATTTGCATTCCCACCAACAGTGCAAGAGGGTTCCTGTTTCTCCACATCCTCTTCAGCATCTATAGTCTCCTGATTTGTTCATTTTGGCCACTCTGACTGGCGTGAGGTGATACCTGAGTGTGGTTTTGATTTGTATTTCCCTGATAAGGAGCGACGCTGAACATCTTTTCATGTGCCTGTTGGCCATCTGGATGTCTTCTTTAGAGAAGTGTCTATTCATGTTTTCTGCCCATTTCTTCACTGGGTTATTTGTTTTTCGGGTGTGGAGTTTGGTGAGCTCTTTATAGATTTTAGATACTAGCCCTTTGTCCGACATGTCATTTGCAAATATCTTTTCCCATTCCGTTGGTTGCCTTTTAGTTTTGTTGGTTGTTTCCTTGGCTGTGCAGAAGCTTTTTATCTTCATAAGGTCCCAGTAATTCACTTTTGCTTTTAATTCCCTTGCCTTTGGGGATGTGTCGAGTAAGAGATTGCTACGGCTGAGGTCAGAGAGGTCTTTTCCTGCTTTCTCCTCTAAGGTTCTGATGGTTTCCTGTCTCACATTTAGGTCCTTTATCCATTTTGAGTTTATTTTTGTAAATGGTGTGAGAAAGTGGTCTAGTTTCAACCTTCTGCATGTTGCTGTCCAGTTCTCCCAGCACCATTTGTTAAAGAGGCTGTCTTTTTTCCATTGGATGTTCTTTCCTGTTTTGTCAAAGATGAGTTGGCCATATGTTTGTGGGTCTAGTTCTGGGGTTTCTATTCTATTCCATTGGTCTGTGTGTCTGTTTTTGTGCCAATACCATGCTGTCTTGATGATGACAGCTTTGTAGTAGAGGCTGAAGTCTGGGATTGTGATGCCTCCTGCTTTGGTCTTCTTCTTCAAAATTCCTTTGGCTATTCGGGGCCTTTTGTGGTTCCATATGAATTTTAGGATTGCTTGTTCTAGTTTCGAGAAGAATGCTGGTGCAATTTTGATTGGGATTGCATTGAATGTGTAGATAGCTTTGGGTAGTATTGACATTTTGACAATATTTATTTTTCCAATCCATGAGCAGGGAATGTCTTTCCATTTCTTTAAATCTTCTTCAATTACCTTCATAAGCTTTCTATAGTTTTCAGCATACAGATCCTTTACATCTTTGGTTAGATTTATTCCTAGGTATTTTATGCTTCTTGGTGCAATTGTGAATGGGATCAGTTTCTTTATTTGTCTTTCTGTTGCTTCATTGTTAGTGTATAAGAATGCAACTGATTTCTGTACATTGATTTTTGTATCCTGCAACTTTGCTGAATTCATGTATCAGTTCTAGCAGACTTTTGGTGGAGTCTATCGGATTTTCCATGTATAATATCATGTCATCTGCAAAAAGCGAAAGCTTGACTTGATCTTTGCCAATTTTGATGCCTTTGATTTCCTTTTGTTGTCTGATTGCTGATGCTAGCACTTCCAGCACTATGTTAAACAACAACGGTGAGAGTGGGCATCCCTGTCGTGTTCCTGATCTCAGGGAAAAAGCTCTCAGTTTTTCCCCGTTGAGGATGATGTTAGCTGTGGGCTTTTCATAAATGGCTTTTATGATCTTTAAGTATGTTCCTTCTATCCCGACTTTCTCAAGGGTTTTTATTAAGAAAGGGTGCTGGATTTTGTCAAAGGCCTTTTCTGCATCGATTGACAGGATCATATGGTTCTTCTCTTTTTTTTTGTTAATGTGATGTATCACGTTGATTGATTTGCGAATGTTGAACCAGCCCTGCATCCCAGGAATGAATCCCACTTGATCATGGTGAATAATTCTTTTTATATGCTGTTGAATTCGATTTGCTAGTATCTTATTGAGAATTTTGGCATCCATATTCATCAGGGATATTGGCCTGTAGTTCTCTTTTTTTACTGGGTCTCTGTCTGGTTTAGGAATCAAAGTAATACTGGCTTCATAGAATGAGTCTGGAAGTTTTCCTTCCCTTTCTATTTCTTGGAATAGCTTGAGAAGGATAGGTATTATCTCTGCTTTAAACGTCTGGTAGAACTCCCCTGGGAAGCCATCTGGTCCTGGACTCTTATTTGTTGGGAGATTTTTGATAACCGATTCAATTTCTTCGCTGGTTATGGGTCTGTTCAAGCTTTCTATTTCCTCCTGATTGAGTTTTGGAAGAGTGTGGGTGTTCAGGAATTTGTCCATTTCTTCCAGGTTGTCCAATTTGTTGGCATATAATTTTTCATAGTATTCCCTGATAATTGTTTGTATCTCTGAGGGATTGGTTGTAATAATTCCATTTTCATTCATGATTTTATCTATTTGGGTCATCTCCCTTTTCTTTTTGAGAAGCCTGGCTAGAGGTTTGTCAATTTTGTTTATTTTTTCAAAAAACCAACTCTTGGTTTCGTTGATCTACTCTACAGTTTTTTTAGATTCTATATTGTTTATTTCTGCTCTGCTCTTTATTATTTCTC
Organism: Lynx rufus; assembly: GCF_022079265.1. Lineage (NCBI taxonomy): Eukaryota > Metazoa > Chordata > Mammalia > Carnivora > Felidae > Lynx > Lynx rufus. The sequence goes on along the minus strand of NW_025814896.1, from coordinate 40,524,384 downwards.
TTCTTCTGCTGGGTTTAGGCTGCCTTTGCTGTTCTGCTTCTATTTCCTTTAGGTGTGCTGTTAGATTTTGTATTTGGGATTTTTCTTGTTTCTTGAGATAGGCCTGGATTGCAATGTATTTTCCTCTCAGGACTGCCTTCGCTGCGTCCCAAAGCGTTTGGATTGTTGTATTTTCATTTTCGTTTGTTTCCATATATTTTTTTATTTCTTCTCTAATTGCCTGGTTGACCCACTCATTCGTTAGTAGGGTGTTCTTTAACCTCCATGCTTTTGGAGGTTTTCCAGACTTTTTCCTGTGGTTGATTTCAAGCTTCATAGCATTGTGGTCTGAAAGTATGCATGGTATAATTTCAATTCTTGTAAACTTATGAAGGGCTGTTTTGTGACCCAGTATATGGTCTATCTTGGAGAATGTTCCATGTGCACTCGAGAAGAAAGTATATTCTGTTGCTTTGGGATGCAGAGTTCTAAATATATCTGTCAAGTCCATCTGATCCAGTGTCTCATTCAGGGCCCTTGTTTCTTTATTGACCATGTGTCTAGATGATCTATCCATTTCTGTAAGTGGGGTGTTAAAGTCCCCAGCAATTACCACATTCTTATCAATAAGGTTGCTTCTGTTTATGAGTAATTGTTTTATATATTTGGGGGCTCTGGTATTCGGTGCATAGACATTTATAATTGTTAGCTCTTCCTGATGGATAGACCCTGTAACTATTATATAATGTCCTTCTTCATCTCTTGTTACAGCCTTTAATTTAAAGTCTAGTTTGTCTGATATAAGTATGGCTACTCCAGCTTTCTTCTGGCTTCCAGTAGCATGATAAATAGTTCTCCATCCCCTCACTCTGAATCTAAAGGTGTCCTCAGGTCTAAAATGAGTCTCTTGTAGACAGCAAATAGATGGGTCTTGTTTTTTTATCCATTCTGATACCCTATGTCTTTTGGTTGGCGCATTTAATCCATTTACATTCAGTGTTATTATAGAAAGATACGGGTTTAGAGTCATTGTGATGTCTGTATGTTTTATGCTTGTAGTGATGTCTCTGGTACTTTGTCTCACAGGGTCCCCCTTAGGATCTCTTGTAGGGCTGGTTTCGTGGTGACAAATTCCTTCAGTTTTTGTTTGTTTGGGAAGACCTTTATCTCTCCTTCTATTCTAAATGACAGACTTGCTGGATAAAGGATTCTCGGCTGCATATTTTTGCTGTCTAGCACCCTGAAAATCTCGTGCCAATTCTTTCTGGCCTGCCAAGTTTCAAAAGAGAGATCAGTCACGAGTCTTATAGGTCTCCCTTTATATGTGAGGGCACGTTTACCCCTTGCTGCTTTCAGAATTTTCTCTTTATCCTTGTATTTTGCCAGTTTCACTCTGATATGTCGTGCAGAAGATCGATTCAAGTTACGTCTGAAGGGAGTTCTCTGTGCCTCTTGGATTTCAATGCCTTTTTCCTTCCCCATATCAGGGAAGTTCTCAGCTATTATTTCTTCAAGTACCCCTTCAGCACCTTTCCCTCTCTCTTCCTCCTCTGGGATACCAATTATGCGTATATTATTTCTTTTTAGTGTATCACTTAGTTCTCTAATTTTCCCCTCATACTCCTGGATTTTTTTATCTCTCTTTTTCTCAGCTTCCTCTTTTTCCATAACTTTATCTTCTAGTTCACCTATTCTCTCCTCTGCCTCTTCCATCCGAGCCGTGGTGGTTTGCATTCTGTTTTCCATTTCCTTTAAAGCGTTTTTCAGCTCCTCGTGACTGTTCCTTAGTCCCCTGATGTCTGTAGCAAGAGATTCTCTGCTGTCCTGTATGCTGTTTTCCAGCCCAGCGATTAATTTTATGACTATTATTCTAAATTCACTTTCTGTTATATTATTTAAATCCTTTTTGATCAGCTCATTAGCTGTTGTTATTTCCTGGAGATTCTTCTGAGGGGAATTCTTCCGCTTGGTCATTTTGGATAGTCCCTGGCGTGGTGAGGACCTGCAGGGCACTTCCCCTGTGCTGTGGTGTATAACTGGAGTTGGTGGGCGGGGCCGCAGTCCGACCTGATGTCTGCCCCCAGCCCACCGCTGGGGCCACAGTCAGACTGGTGTGTGCCTTCTCTTCCCCTCTCCTAGGGGCGGGATTCACTGTGGGGTGGCGTGGCCCGTCTGGGCTACTTGCACACTGCCAGGCTTGTGATGCTGGGGATCTGGCGTATTAGCTGGGGTGGGAAGGCAAGGTGCACGGCGGCAGGGGGGGCAGGCTTAGCTCGCTTCTCCTTAGGTGATCCACTTCAGGAGGGGCCCTGTGGCAGCCGGAGGGAGTCAGATCGCTGCCGGAGGTTTGGCTCCGCAGAAGCACAGAGTTGGGTGTTCGTGCGGAACGAGCAATTTCCCTGGCCGGAGCCGGTTCCCTTTGGGATTTTGGCTGGGGGATGGGCGGGGGAGATGGCGCTGGCTAGCGCCTTTGTTCCCCGCCAAACTGAGCTCTGTCGTCCGGGGGCTCCGCAGCTCACCCTCCCTTTGTCCTCCAGCCTTCCCGCTTTCCGAGCAGAGCTATTAACTTATGACCTCCCAGACGCTAAGTCGCGCTTGCTGTCGGAACACAGTCCGTCAGGCCCCTCCGCTTTTGCAAGCCGGACTCGGGGGCTCTGCTTGGCCGGCGAGCCGCCCCTCCGCCCCGGCTCCCTCCCGCCAGTCCGTGGAGCGCGCACCGCCTCGCCGCCCTTCCTACCCTCTTCCGTGGGCCTCTCGTCTGCACTTGGGTCCGGTGACTCTGTTCTGCTAATCCTCTGGCGGTTTTCTGGGTTATTTAGGCAGGTGTAGGTGGAATCTAAGTGATCAGCAGGACGCGCGGTGAGCCCAGCGTCCTCCTACGCCGCCATCTTCCCAGAATCCCAATTCACTACCTTTTAATAAGGCTGTTATTCTTGGTAAATTCTAAATCCTAATTAATGACTTATCTATATCTCTAAATTCCACACCCCCCCCCTTTTAAAAAATGCTTCAGAAGTGTGTTTACGAATGAATGGAAACAGGTAGGTGACTTAGCAGGGTCTCTTAGGGTTTGGTTACTTGGAAAAGCTGTGAGCCTGTGAGGACAGAATGCTAATTCTGCACCTACATGGTCATGCAGCCAAACTGCCTCTGCATATGATGGAATAAATGGTGAAGTAGCAATACCTCTGAGGTCCTGCAGCTGGTGGGCAAGATGAGGTATGAAGATGCATGCTACCCAGAATTTAGCATAACATAAATGTTTCTGCTCAATCTAGGAAACTCAATATGGGCAGGGGGCGTGCTATGGATGTGAACACAAAATGCCAACACACTGTTATAAAACAGACTCAGATTAAAGAGGTCTAGAGACAACAGCAGTGTCCAGACACTCCTGGGTTGAAAAGTAAAGTTGATCACCAGGGGCACCTGGGTGGCTCAGTTAAGCATCCAACTTTGGATCAGGTCATGATCGCAGGGCTTGTAAGTTCAAGCTCTGCGGTCAGGCTCTGTGTTGACAGCCCAGAGACTGGAGCCTGCTATGGATTTTGCCTTCCTTTCCTTGGCCCCTCCCCTGCTCTGTCTCTGTCTCTCAAAAATAAATAAATGTGAAAAAAATAAAAAATAAATAAATAAAATTAAAAATAAAGTTGATCACCAGAATTCTGTAGAGTTGACTACATATCCCGACAAAATCTGGATACCTCAAAGAGAATTGTGAACAACTGAATTAGGACAATTATTTTCTGCAAATACTAATAGAGCTCCTGGAAAAAGAAACTGACTCTCAAAAATCATCCAACGTAGAGTAAAAATAGCCAACGTTTAAAAAAAAGATTTACATAACTTGGAGAAGGTTGAGTCTAGAACAGAACAAAATGGAAATATTCTTTCAGCTATTCCTTAATGAAATGAAACTAGACTTTAATATCTGAAACCACTGTATACCCACTAAAACTTGTTTTGTAAATTTATACATAAATTATCATGTAGTTCTCATTCCAAAGGAATGGTTCGTTCCTTTCACCTTTTACAATACTTTTATCATTCTCATAAAGTTCTGAATTACAAAATATCTTATAAAAGATATGGCTACACACGGATTTCTGGAGTAGGTAAGCCCTACCTATCTATTTTAGTCAAAATTCTGGTATCTAAGATAAAGAATGGGCAAAGAGAAGTAAACAGTTCTAGTCTTTACAGACGGCTGACTTAGTAAGTCTCAGTTCTGTCTGTGCCTAATTTTTCTTTTAAATAATGCACAATAGCTAAATATACAGGTAATTGCAACATCTGTAATACCTTTCAGTCCAGTCCCATTAGTGGCAGATACTGACAAGTGGTTCAATAAGCACCCATTCCAATTTACTTCCACAGTTACTTTCACAGCTGTACTACAAAGATGAAGAGCTAAAACCCTATTTCAGGTGCCTGGGTGGCTCAGTCAGTTAAGTGTCCCACCCTTGGTTTCAAGGCACGTCGTGATCTTACAGTTTCGTGAGTTCGAGCCCTTCATCAGGCTCTACACTGACAGTAAGAAGCCTGCTTAGGATTCTCTCTCTCTTTGTTCCTCCCCTACTCACACTTTCTCTGTCTCTCTCAAAATAAATCAATAAACTTAAAAAAATTTTTTTAAAAAGTATTTATTTTAGGGGCTGGCATGCAATATGGGTCCCTCAAGCAGAATCAACTATGTGAACTTTGAAGATGACATCTAACAACATAAAGTATGAGATGCACAAAAGGGTGACTTTTTGGTAAGCATCATGGCAATACATCTAGTTCTTTTCAGGAGTTATGCCAGAGTTTCTGGCACATAGACCTCAATGTCATAAGTGTCAAGATATGGAGAGTAGCAGCACTGGTCTTTCTGCTTGGCCAGTGTAGTGACTGAGCATTTCTCACGTTATGTTATCCTAGACTGTATTGTTCTCTGCTTAATCTACACACAATGGATTCTGTAGTATGCAACCAAGAACCTTGATAACATACTATCTATGCTATAGTTTTCCTTCTCTTTCCTTCTTGAACTTCCACCCTCTAGCATACACAGCCATAATAACTTATTTCTTTTTCCTTTCACTTCAAAAAAAGCTTTCGGAGAAGACAATCTCTTAACATCCACCATCAGTATATCCTGGAAAGTTTTAATGGGTAGAAGAAGGCAAGATTCTACTAAAACTATATCATATAGTTTTATATATAGTGATAAACATCCAAGAAACTGAATGGTAGGAGTTTTTTTTCCCCCCACAATAACACACACACACACACACACACACACACACACACACACACACACAATGTGTTTTGTTGAAATCCACATTCACTGGAATCACAAAAAGCCCAATATAATTATCACCAATCTGGTAAAGCTGTGAAGTTAGTTAATTTTATTTCTTGAGGCATTCAGAACTTTTCAAGTAAACTTTTATAATTAGTCACTGCCTTTGTCTTTTTTTTTCTAGCCCACATACAGATGACAAACACAAGATACAGCAAACTAAAACTTTTTTCCTCCTAAGGAAGAAAAATACTCATGTCAATTGGAAGAGTTGAAATCATATCCAACTGTCTGCATTGGCTCTAATTTCAGCCTCCTCTAATATTCCATTCTCATCCCTATGCATTCAAGTAATCTCTCTGGCATGGCTACAGTGGGTTTGACTTTTTCATTTAATTTTCTGGGGCTGCATGAGCATTTAAACATATTGCTTCCTATTTAAAAATAGCTGGTTCAAACACTTCTCAATTAACAAAAAGAGTGAAAAATGTTCCTCTACTACCTGCAGAAAACTCTAAATTCAGGCAGAGTAATGAAGTGGGAACAGGAAAGAATGGGAAAAGAAAACTAAACACCACCAAGAGGTTATTTATCCCAGGTACCTTACTGATTCAGATATGTTATTTGTTTCAACAACCATGTGAAAAGCCAAATAGCTTGCCCAAATTCATGAGTATACATGAGACAATACTGGAACTCAGAACTATCTGCCATGTTCATTAGACTAACCAGAGATGTCAGGAACACATTTTGTTAAGCCCCTGTAAATCAGACAATTGATAAATCCTGTCCTATATCTTTCTCTTTGCATTTTCTCCAATGAGGTGCACCAAGACATCTTGTTTAGAGTTTAAGATATACATTCAAATACAAATATTGTTGTACAATAAATGTAAAATGTTATCCAGAGACAACAGAGGATGTTGTCACACTCTGTATAGAAGGAAGATTGGCAAAGCACATTCCATACTATGAATCACGAATCTACAAATGACCAGGGTTTCTGGGGAATATAAGAGCTCCAGAGTCTCATGTGCATAGGACCTTACAAATTAAGCCTTCTACATGTATCCTGCCAACTTCAAGTGGGGTAAATGTCATTTTCCTTTGTAAAGATGATGACTCATGTAGAACCAATACACAGAGACAGAAACATGTAATGGCCTTTAAAAATGTAGCAATTTGATGATTAAGTCATTCCTTCAAAATATTCCCTAAATGTTTCATTACAGAACAGAATCCTGGTGATAAGGTATAATGGATAAAGTAATTGTTATGTATAACCTCTATGTGAGGCTAATTTTCTGAAGGTAAGATCAGTATAGAGCAGTAAGTAAGGAGAGTTTTTGTTTTCCTGGATTTATTACCTCATAGCACTACAATGTTATATTACAAAAGACAAAAAAGTATAAAGAAAGCATTTGGAAATGAGCATAAGTTCAACCACAGCTGTTAACTCCCATATATCAAAAGGAAAAAAAGCCAGAAGAGATTATTATCCTCTGGTGAATAGAGGATATGGAAGTAGATTCTCTTTAAAGATGGCCATACAAGACAAGCATTGCCTCGTTTCAACCACTTGCACCATGAGAACTGAATTAGAAAAATAAAAAAAAAATTGTGCCAACATATTATATACAGAAGGAGAGGTATTCAACCCCTTAAAATATTAGAGCCTGAGGAGGCAAGGCAGTTGGAAATACAAAGCATTCTAGGCTGATGACGTTTATTTTATTAGATCTGTAGCTTTCCTTTTGGCCTTCCCTATGCTTATAGCATGTGTTTTAATGGTAGTAACTTGTGACAAGCAGAGAACAGAATGGGTGATAGCAGTATTTTTGCTTTCATCTGTGTCTCTTCAGATCAGAAATTAGGACTCCAGTTTTACAGTCCAGGTGCTAGTGTCTGTTGAAGGAGGATAAAGAGATAGACCAACAGGACATGTGCTTTCGTTTCTCTGCTCCTAAACCACAGTGTTCTGATTCAGATAGAAGTGCTAACCACTACACATATAAACATGATTATTATTCTATGTATCTCTACAAAAGGTCTAAGATAAATCATTTGCCTCATCTGCCCTTCCTAAGTTCTCAATTATATTCATTCTTATTCCTTTTGATATTGCTTAAAATTTCTATATGTGTGGTATTTAACTCCACTTCCATATAGTCAGCTTATCATGGCACACAATATATATAATCTAAAAGACCCAAAAAGGTTTGCTGATAAGTTGAAACAATTTTTTTAATGACCAACAGTCATGATCTTTTCTTAGACTGAGCAGTGAAGAAAAAAAGGTAGAGATGACTCATTTTCTAATTTTAGGGAGATTCTTTTCTTTCTTCCTCAGCCCAAGAAATTCTGAAGCAGATGGCCTGTAATTCAGCATGACCCTGGACGCCCATGCAGTCACCCATCTTGGGTATTATGACAAGGTATACCCCTGAAGTACTAATGAACAACAAACAAACAACAAGCAAAAAAACAAAACAAAACAAAACAACAACAACAACAACAAAAAGTTTGAGCCATCCCAGAGTTAAAGATACCTCTTGGAGAGCTTTGAGTTAATATCACATCCTGGAGAAATTTGAAGTATTCTATGGCAAATTGAAAGCAGTTGCTTCTCCTGGAGTTGCCCCTCTAGAGTTACCTCTGCCTGAGACCATCATCCCCCTTCTCCTTGGCTCTGGGTCTTCAGATTATTTATTTCCTTCCACGTTGTCTATAATTCATATCTCCAAATGAAGTAAAGGGGAAAAAACAGCAAAAAAAAAATCAACAGAGAAGGAACTATTGGCTTAGGTTATCATGTCAACCTTAAGGAGAACTTCATTTGCCATGGCAATATATCTGTTCATTCAAATAATATTTATTGGCAGCTTGCTATATTCTAGAAGATACTGTACTGAACATGACAGAGAAAATCCCTATACTCATAAAGCACATCTTTCAGGGGGAAGACAGACAATAAACAAATTAAGCAATATGTGTAGCATGTCTGATGGCAATAAGATAGAAAAATAAAGAAAAGAAGAGTTTATAGAATGTCCAGTTGCTGCTATTTTAGGAAGGGTGGTCATGGAAGGCCATCCTTACAAAGGTGACTTTTACACAGAAACCTGAAAAAAGTGGGGGGCAGAAGAGAAAGTGAGTTTCAGGTGAGGGAAGAGTAAGAAGATCCATGAGGCTGGGGAGGATGGATGAGAAGGAAAACAGCAGGAGGTAAGGTGGATTTTCTGACTTTAACTTCACTTGACTGAGACTGGGGAGCCAACAGTGGGTTCCAAGCAGAAAGCAGAAGAGTGACATGACCTGGCTTGTATTTTCAAAGAATCACTCCAACTGCAATGTTGAGAGTAACTATAGGAGTTTGAGGTCTGAAGCAGGAAGAAAACTAGAAGGCAGCAGTAAAGTATGACAATGATCATGATGATGATGATGGGACCAGAGTAAAGAAAGGAATGTGGGTGAGAAATGGTCAGATACTTTATATATTTTAATGTAGAGCCAACAAGATTTCCTGAGAGGCTCAACATAGAAGGTAAGAGAAAGAGGGTAGTCAAGGAGTATACCAAAGATTTTGCCCTGAGTTTCAGAAGAACAGGGTTGCCATGAACTAGGATGAAAAAAAAAAAAAAACTGGGGAGAAGGTGTGTATGTGTGCATTCTGTGGGGCTCAATACAGTACTACATAAGAAATTCTATTTCAGAGATGGTATATTTAGATGTTCATTAGAAATCCAAGTGGAGGGGTGCCTGGGTGGCTCAGTCAGTTAAGAGTCTGACTTCAGGTCATGATCTCAAGGCTCATGAGTTCAAGCCCTGTGTCGGGCTCTGTGCTGACAGCTCAGAGCCTGGAGCCTGTTTCAGATTCTGTGTCTCCCTCTTGCTCTCTGCCCATCCCCCACTCATATTCTCTCTCTCTCTCTCTCTCTCTCTCTCTCTCTCTCTCTCTCTCTTAAAAAAAGACTAAATATTTTTAAAAAAGAAAAAAAGGAATCTAAGGAGATATTGAGTGTAGTCAGTTGGATTTACAAATATGTAATTCAGAGGAAAGGTCTGAGATAGAATACAAACTTCTGATTTATTAGCATATAAAGTCCCAAGTCTAGCTGAGATTACCAAGAATGAGTTCTGATAGATAAGAGTTCAAGGATTAAACTCTGGGGCTCTTCAATATTAAGGGGGCAGTGATACAAATGAGAACCATAAAAGAGATTGGAAAGGAGCAGTCAGCAAGAGAGGAGGAAATTGTTTCATGTGAGAGGAAAAATTAACTGGGTCAAGAGAGAATTGACTGTAGGTTACTGAGAATGGATACACCAGTTGCTATAAGACAATGATTAGGAAAAACTTTTTTAATCTCCAGCTCCTAACTTTAATTCAAAAGCAAAAGCTTTGGTAGAAATATCCTGCTTGTATTTGTAACACTTAGGAAATAAGTTATTTTACTTAGATTGTATTGAAATTCTGTTGATAGTTCATGTTTAAAATGATGTCCCTAAACCATATGCTCAAAATACCCCCAGGCTTTTAAAAATCCTTACTGAATGAGAAAATTATTCAATAAGAGGACATTATTTCAGTAACTGGGTTATTAGGAATATAGTTTAGTGATTTTCCAGAAAGACAGATTACCTGGCCCAGATGGATAATTTTCTTAGTCTGGTACCATCAAAGATGATAAAAATCAGTTCTAGTCACTGACTTATGAATATTTTCCACTTACCCTCTGGATACCAGTGAGCTATCTGAGACTTGACAAAAACTGTAGATTCAATGGGCAGAGAGCACCTCAAAAGGTCAAGATCCAAATAACTTAATGAATCAAATTTCTGCCCAGCAGCACATGTTAGTAGCATTCAGGGGTAGACAAGGGCAGACACTAATGTTTTCTAAATGTAATGATAAAATAATTTGGAATATAAAAACTGATTGAGTTCTAGAGTGTTCTTTGACTTGCATATTACAAGTCCCACTTAGAGGGGCACCTGGGTTGCTCAGTAGGTTAAGCATCCTACTCTTGGTTTCAGCTCAGGTCATGATCTCATGGTACATGGGTTTCAGCCCCATACTGGGCTCTGCACTGGCAGTGCAGAGCCTGCTTGGGATTCTCTCTCTCTCTCTGTCTCTGTCTCTCCTCTCTCTCTCTCTCTCTCCATCACCCCCACTCACATTATCTCTGTCTCTTTCAAAAATAACTAAATAACTAACTAAATAAATACTTTAAAAAAATAAAAAGAAGTCCCACTTAGATGTGCTTGTGTTAATTAGAGGTGGCTAATAAGCCATGCATTTTTCTCTGTCTAATCACCTTAGGAATCCAAGATGAGGAAGGAAGGAGGGAAGGGAAGGGAAAGAAAAAGAAAAGAGAAACAAAAAGAAAAGAAAAAATAAAGAAATGAAGAAAGATCTATGCAACTAAAGAAAGTTAAGAAGTATTGAGGAAAAGTTGAAAAATAAAATAGCCCTAGACCATACATAAAGCATTTTTTTTTGGCAAAGCACAAAGACAGTTAAAATAAAGGTATTTTCAATATTGTGAATTGAGAGGCTAGGAAGAATAAAAGAGTAGGAAAGACTGAGAGATTTGTCCAATGTCACAGGGTAGCCATAAACATTTGTTTTATAGAACCTGAAATCTAGATCTTCTTAACTCCAAGTTGACCATTTCTGACAAGGCTACTTTACAACTGGGAAATAATCAGAACTACTCTTTCAGATAAAACAAACAAACAAACAAACAAACAAAACCCCCGAAAACTTGATAAAAAAATGTTTGATGTAATTTGATCTTCTTAAATAATGCATGTGCAATATTAGACATCCTTATAAACTCTGCACATAGTGATTATACATTCACAGGGAATTCAATTTGTAGCATACAGTAGATGCTAATATGGAAATATTAGAATAAATAATTTCTTCATTTGGCTGTTTTATGAGGCACCTTGCTATACCTGTTGCTATTCCCTCAACTCTATCTTGGTTACAATTTACCAAAAGATTATCCCTGACACTAAATATATATTAGCCTTAATGGCAAAGTCCCAGCCTGCACAAAGTTCTGGATATGCTGTTTATGTTGCCATTTGCAAATAGAATATATTCAGAACAGCTGGGCAGACAGCATCTGGAGCAGGAATTTGCCTTTAGGTATACAGTGACTAACAAAGATGCCAAGGAAAGAAGTATAAGCATTAACAGTTTCATGCTTTTATATACATGACAATAATGCTTAGCAAAATGACTCAAATGTATCCAAAGTTCCCTATTCTTGAGAATTTCCAAAACCAACCTTAAATGTTTCTGGATCAATAGGAATTAGTTTAAATTGTGCTGGTCTCAGGCAAAGACTGCTATAAATCAATCTTCCAACTATACATGAGCAGCTTAAAATTACATCACATGCCATGGCCAACAAGTGCTGGATGCCAAATCTAAATAGAGTAGATCTAATTTTCACTAGATTGGAATATGTAATACAGAAACGGACTTTTAAAATGTCATGGGAAATAACTGCCTTGCCTCTAATGGCAATATGCTCCTTAAACACCCAATACACACATCTAATAGACTAGGCATCCATGTCGCAGTACAGACTTGATTCATCACGACCAAAAACAAAACTTTCATATATTATATCACTATAGTTTGAAAGGATGGTTGGATATCATTTCTAAAAATGGTGGAAAAGTGGTATTCCCTATTTCATGCTTATTGCTTGCCAAGAGAATAGTGCAATATAGGGTTCTTGTTATTATAGACTTTCCAAGAGATGAATGAGGCTGGTGGAAACTTAATTTCAACAGGTACCTTTGTTGCAGGTAACTGTTAAACAGGCTTAAGGTCTGTACTAGAATGTAACTTGGATAAATACCCACTTGCATATTTTCTATGAATCACCAGCACTTCAGATATTCTAAATCTGTGAATATCTTGAAAAAGTTTCATCTTTTTTTTAAGTTTATTTATTTTGAGATAGAGAGTATGCACATGTGTGGGAGCAAGTGCAGGGGAGGGGCAGCCAGAGGGGGAGAGGGGGAGAGTCGGGGAGAGGGAGGGAGAGAGAGGGAGAGAGAGAGGGAGAGAGAGAGAGACAGAGAGAGAGAGAGAGAGAGAGAGAGAGAGAGAGAGAGAGAATCCCAAGCAGGATCCACGTTCCTCAGCATACAGCCCAATGTGGGGCTTGATCTCATGAATTGCAAGATCATGACCTGCGCTGATATCAAGATTTGGATGCTTAACCAACTGAGCCACCCAGGCACCCCTCAAAAGTTCCATCATTAATGAGTTAATCTAAAACAAAACAAAACAAAACCTCAATGAGAGAGATGAGAGGACTGAGAGATTACACTTAAAATCTAAGAAAGTTTTTAATGAAATTAAAATAAATAATAAGTAATGAAATCCTAAATAATAAACTTCAATCTGGTTAAAGGGTATTCAAAAAAACCCCACATTTTTTTAGCCTGCTTATATTTGAGAAATCTGAGATAAAATCAGATTTACCAGAACACCCTTGTTTGGGATTTGGATCTATGCTAACCCACTATTATCTTGTTAAGCCCTAAACTATTCCCTGGTTATTCACACAAGGCAAGTTAAATTAAAGACTAGACCTGGATTTTTAAGCCTGGGGCAAGAGAAAGCTGAGCAGATCACACAGAAGAAAAACCATTTGGTTTTCAAGGAAGGTTGCTAACACTCTATCTCAGCACCGGTGGTTGCTGTGGGGAACCAAGCTGGGGTTAACTCAAAAGGGAATTAATTCATCTCCCTTATTTCAGCAAAGGGGAGAGATTTCTACAGGGATGCTGGCTGTTTGAGATGCAGGGAAATCACTGGAAATGTCTGCCTGCAGTGATCTCAGGTGCGCTCACCTGCTGGCTGCAGGCTGAGAGGCGGGGACCCAGCAGGCTCTGTGGAAGTCTGGAAGCAACTACTATTAATTGCTCTTGGGAGATGCTTTGATTTCCTCTAGGAAAGAAAGATAAAGGAGAGGCTCATGGGGCCAGGGCAGGTGGAACCTTGGAATATTTTCTATTTATTTCTCCTGACTCCTTTCGTCATTTGGCTTCATCATTCATTGAAGTTTCTTCCTATCTGGTTTAATTTAGGGCCAGTGCTTGTTTGTTTTCGCTGTTCTCCTTGATTTCCTGGAAGACTGACAAACAGCCTAAAGAATGTGAGTGCCTGCTTTGAATTAAGCCCACTGAGTCAAATTACTGATTGCAGAGGCAGCGGTTAGGAACAAGCCGATTTTGATTCACGTTAGAAAGAAGCACTCGTGGTTCCAAAGCAACGCAAGGAGCAGAGAGAACATGGCTGTATTACTTGGTTGCTCACACGGAGGCAGGAATAAATTACTTGTTTGTTTAACAGCTTTTGAAAGTAGCAGATAGATTGCTTTTGGTGACTAAATGTGGTTATGAGAGGTTGAACAATTGGAGTCATTTCCATAATCAGCAATTGCTGTTGCTGAAATTAGAGAGAAAAGTAAGTGGTAAATAAAGGGAAAACATGTCTGGCAGGAAGCATTATTCAATCATAAGCTATCCCAAATGGTTAAAAATGTAGCTTATATTACACTCCTGTGAATTTACAACAACATGGAAAAAAACAGACCACTCAATTTCACAGTTCCAGGGAAAAATGAGTCTCTTTCTGGAACTTTTACTTTCCCAGCAATGTGTTTGTGATGCATTCCAGATGGACAAGCCTTGAAAAGTGACAGTATCCATCTATTTGTGAGAATGAACACAGAGAGAGTGAGAGTTTTCACATCCCTGTCTAAAACATAAACACTGCAAACCACAAATGAATCCACTTAATCCAATTTGGGAGGACTCCTCAGAATGAAAAGCTTTATCAGTTATCATCAAAGCATCCAGTCTAATTCTTGTTCCCTCCTAGTCTCTGTGAGTGGGCAGGGGGCGGGGGGGGGGCAGGGTGATTGATGAAATGAAAATAAAATAAAGCTAAATACAGTTGTTTGGATGAAGGGATACAGCTGATATTTTAATGTGTGGGTGATACAAGGCTGAAATATGTCAGTGATATGTTGTGAGATGAATTAAAATATAAAAAGACCTTGAAAAATTGGGAACATGATCTAAGTCTAATAGAATGGCATTTAATGGAAATAAATGTTAGGACTTGAACTTGGTTTCCGAAAGCCATGAGTGTGGGATAGAGAAGACATTGTTTAGCAGGAACTCTTAAAAGAAAATGTCTGTTGTTTGCTAATCAACTCCAGAAAAAAACAACAACAGTGTCATAGAAAGAGCTGATGGGATGTGACTGCAGAGTGACTAGAGAAACATGTTCACTGAATAAAGGGCAGTAACAATTCTACTCTGTGGGCAGAACGGCAGACACCATGTGAGAGGAGTCCTCCTGCCCAAAGCCAATCGCTCCTCTGGGTGTTTGGATTCTACCTTGTCTTCCCTTCTAACTCCCTCTGGCACTTCCTTTCTTCTATATTGGTAACTTCTGCCTCTTTCCCAACAACTTCTCATCAACAGCTGATCACAGTCAAGTCCTTCTCATCATAAAAACTCCTCATTAACTGTGCCCCTCATTACTCTGTGACTGCCATCCTCTTCTTCTTCGTGCTGCTAAATCTTTCAGAACTGCTCTCTCCTCTTCCTCCCTGTCACCTTCACCCCACTGAAGTTTGACTTCTGCCCTTCCTGAGGGAATGGCCCTTTATTAAAATCACCGATGACTGAAGGATACTGGTAAGTCCTTATCTTCTTTGGCTGCTGGACAGCATTGATGTCATTGACTCATCTGTCTGGAATGACTTTCCTTTGGGCTTTCTAGACACAGCCTATGTTGGTCCTTCTTCTCCACTGTGAACTGCCCATTCCCAGTGTTGTTCGTTGTTTTGGTTTCATTAGTGTGTTTTGGAGGATCCTTTTCCTCTGCCCATTCTATAAGTTTTGCTCTTTCTCAGGGCCTCTGATCCCCTTCTCCATGCTTCTCCCACAGGCAGGTGGAGGGAGTTCCCTGGATAGAAATTAGAGGTCAAATCCCTGTTGTATCAGTGGAGCCTCCAGGCATTGCTTCACATGAAATGCCCACCAAGGAGGAACCATAAACAATAGAACTCCCTCATCTGGGACCCATAATAGAATAATCAGCTGTCTTCATGAAGCAGTGGTTTCAAAGAGTTAACAACATTGGAAACTTTTAAGAAAATTCTGCCATAAGGAAGCATTTTTGAGCTTAAATATAGGGAAGAATAGAGACCCCCATGTCCTACAAGAGCTAACCCCAGGCTCTGCAGAGAGGGATCCTGGAGAGAATCAAGAAAACACAATGGAGAGTGGAGTAAAATGTTGCCACAGACATGCAAAACAAGCTGAACTGGAATGGAAGAAATAAGGCCACTGGGTCAGACAGGGAAGGATGAGGACACCTAGGAGGTCATTCCACCCTGAGGCAGACAAGTGGCAGTCATTCCTTCATTTCCATATCGGTTATGGCCACCATTTATTATTTAGCATTCAGGATGTACCAATAAATATTTATGTTTGTGTGACTGAGATTCTGACTTTGCCACAATCTCTCTCCTTCCTTTCTTCCTTAGGAACAGAATCTCTGGATCTTAGCTAGGTTCACAGTGGTCCATGAAAAAGACATTTTTCCAGTGTCCCTTGAGGTTCAGAATGGCCAGGTGACTACATTTGGGGATGCAACTAAAAGTAGTGGGTGTAAGGATTGTATTTACGTTGAAAAGACTTGCCCTTCTAAATCTCTTCTTCCTCATTAAGATGTTTTCAAACACAGAGAAAAATTGAAACAAATATATAGTAACTACCAAAATACCTACCACCTGTATTTATAATTATTAACATTTGCTCTGTTTTGTAGGTCTATGATTTATCCATCCGTCTTAATTTTTATCCATTTCAAAGTTGCAGACATGAGTACACTTCACCTCAAAAGTTATCATGTTTTATATATTTCCAACACTACTGTTAGTATATATGACCATTTTTGTTTTACAAATGAGTAATCAAAGGTCCAGAAGCCCAAGTAACTTGCTTTAGCTCACAGTGACAGTAATTGGTAGAACCCAATTTTGAACTTAGGCCTATTTTCTCCAAAATTCATGTTTTTAACCTATGAGTTTCCCATCCCTTGAACTTCCCACCTTCACCACCACCCCCCCCCCAACAAGGGCTTCTTGGAGCTTCTGAGGCTTTGGGGGCATAAAATATCTTTAATTTTATCAGGAGTTGATATTCTGGGGATACTGTAAAAGGAGAGTTCTGATGCTCAGCTCAGCTCCTGATCTAGAAAAGAGAGAGGAACTCTCAAGCATTTGGGAATAACAACCCAGCATACTGTGATGCTGCCTTTGGTTGTTTTTCCTTTGTATTCTGATGGGAGGATAAAGAGCTCTGCAGGATGGAACCTTAACAGAGAAGCAAAACTATATTTTGCATTTCCACTGTAAATATTTCTCTGTGGGGGTAAACACTTCCATTAAATAGGGTACCCCTTTCCCTCTGATTAATTTGAAAGAAGCCAGAAGGTGAGAATGCACAGCTCTGTTTTTTCTTTCTTGAAATTGAATGCTCCCTACCTCACTTACTGCTATGAGTAAGAACTGTTTACCATAGGTCTGCGGGCTCTTATACACATTTGGGTTTGCCCAACCTCCCTCTGATGGACCAACTTTCTGAAGCTGCTTCTTTGAGTCTCATCAAGAATGAAGACTCTCGGCCACCTTAATATCACGGTGGAAGCGCCCAAAGCAATTAGTTTAGTAATTTATTCTGTGATACATGCTGTGGACATGAAACTTTTCAAAGTAAAGCTCAAGTTCCAATCTAAAGATCTGAAAGGAGTATTTTCAATCTGTTGGCACAGACTGTTCTCCATCAGCCCTGCTGCCAGTCGTTACCCTTGGCACGGGCAGCCTCACACAGTCAGGCACAGCCGTGCCTCCGGATGCAGAGCAAGCAGAGCCCAGATTACCACATTATCATCTCCCAACTAAAACCAGAGTTCCATTTAACAAGCTGACAGGAACAACAGGACCACGAAATAACAAGCAGATACATGGTGTGGTTATTTGTCAAAGATAAAGGGCTGAGCTTGAGTTTAATGCTTCTCGAAGATTTTGGAAGACATTCAAGTCATCTACTCCAAATAGTTTCTGCTGCTTGAACTTCTCACATTTCTCTTATTTGGAGTTGCTATTTTGACACATGAAGCTTCATTTGGTGGTGATCTTTTGACGACACCAGAAATGCCATTAGAGCCTGTGCTGATTTCATTGACATGTCCTATGTTTCCACATATGCATTTTACTGAAATTCTTAAGGGCCAGAGACAAATTCAATTCTACTTTATTGTTATACCTTCCTAAAGCTAAATTTACAAGTTGCACACAAACATGCACACGTGTTTGCAATAACACTTTCCTCATGAACACAGAGCCTCATTTCTCTATTGTTATAAAGTAAGCATAGAAAAAGATTTTTAAAAATTTAATCCAATTGTATGTGCCTGATTGCCCATATGATATAAAATAAGATTTTTTTTTTAAATCAGTCACATCCATTGCCATTTTAGATTTGGTCTTCTGAGAGTATAACAGTCTATATTTCTCTGTTACATATATGCACAAATTAAATTTGAAAAGAAAAATATTATCTTTCCTGTTTTCTTCAGAATGTTCAAAAGAAGCCAGTACAATATGAAATATGGCATGCATTGGGAGAATTAATTTTTGGATGTGTCTGACAGTATATATGATGTGGACAGCTTATGCCAGCAAAAACTAAAGAGAAACTATTTTTTAAACCAAATATTACATAGGTTTAGAGAAAGTAAATGCCCTTTTATTTTTATAGATAAATTCTTATAAAACTGAAATTTCTATAACTGTCAAATCTTCAGTTAGTCTGAAACTCTTCAAATACTGCAATGTGTGGATGGATCTCTAATTGCTTTTTTATGGTTTGTTAGGGGAATCACATTGTAGGAGAACATTTTGTCAAAGCAAAGTCTTCCTTCATTTGGATGGTGCTTTTATTTCCCTTATCCCCAAAGCTCTTGCATAGCTCTTTATCCAACTTGCTCACTGCAAAGTCAGTTTCTTTGGCCACCAGGACCTAGAGTTCCACTCTAAGTTTTGAATTTTGGAAACACTTTTCTACATCCACCTAAATACATGTCACTATCACCTTCTGAGGGAGACTCTTTGACAGGCTATGAGCGGTTTGCTTCCCTACTGCTTAACAGAACAATCCTGAATAATAGGTACCTTCGTGATGCTCTCCTCAAATCTGTGGCAGGAATGAAACACTCCAATTGAGATCAGTTATAACAGCAAATTCCCGGCATGTTTCCACTAAGGGAACTGAAAATACAACCGCTCTCCGTGTTTCAGCAACAAAGAGTGAGTGCTTTGGAGCTGAAGCGAGGATACCCAGAAGAGCGGGGCTTGGGGAATTTCTTTTCAGAAACATTTCTTGTGTGAGAGAGGCTGCAAATTGTTTAGAGTATCAGGTATTTGCAGCCAGACAAAAGGAAATGATTCTAGCACCACTTAACAGCCCCTTGCAACTATGGCCCAAGGAAGCCTGGGAGCAAGCTATACTTAAGTCTTGGCTGCCGGCTGACTCTTCCCCAACATGGTCCATGAGACAGACTCTGAAGTGTCATATCAGGGTTGAATATGACAAGATTACAGTACATAATTCCAAATAAATATGAAGAAACCCACTATGAATTAAAGACTGAAAATGAGGGGTGGGGGCAGATGGAAAAGTACACTGAGGGATAGTCTCTTATGTGGAATGTTTTACACATCAAGGAAAAGTTAAAAATAATACATAACTAGGGATATTGGAAGCTTCTTAGATGTAAACTATGGTCTACACACAAATGGTATTGCTTTAAGCATTACAATAAGTATAGCAACTACAGGAAAGGAAAACTTTTCCCTTCTTCCCTTCTCGGTTCATTAGCTACTCTAATAATCAAATTGACATAAAACAGATTA
Organism: Lynx rufus; assembly: GCF_022079265.1. Taxonomy (NCBI): domain Eukaryota; kingdom Metazoa; phylum Chordata; class Mammalia; order Carnivora; family Felidae; genus Lynx; species Lynx rufus. The sequence goes on along the minus strand of NW_025814896.1, from coordinate 40,505,089 downwards.
ACAGGAAAAAAAATAATGCCATATGTACAGGAGCTCATAAAAAGGTGAAACTCAAAGAAGTGGGCAAAGCAGGCAGCTTTTATATATTTTAGACAAAGAAACAAGAAATGTGTGAAGAACTGACAAGACAAAGATGTTTGGGCTTGGGGGAGTAAATTAGTAAAAAAGTAACACAAGGGTTGTGTATGTAGCCTTCTTAGCCCTGAATTCCTTGTCTCTGGTAATAAGGATGTCTCCACCTCCTGGTAGAGGTATCTTTCAGGAGGGAGATTTATTTCCTTCTTTCAGGCAGACAAAGGAGGGTCAGAGTGTCCTTTTTGCACTGGCTGTTTCTTAAGTAAGTTAAATTAAAAAAAAAAGTCAGTATGCCAGAGTGGCACATTTGGGGGAAGCCTTCCCTGAAACCCATCCTAATGGTTCAAGGATTAAGGCAAACATGGCAGGTGAAGAATATCAAGAAGAAAAAAGAAAAATAAAATTACAGTGTTGCATCTAACTTCTATATTACTCTCTTGGATTAAACATGGATCCTTCTATCATACATATACACAAGATATACTTACATGCATGCACATAAGCATGTATATACAAACATGCCTCCTCCATGTCACATACACACTGCCTTTACTCTCACAGCCTTCACATCCCTCCTACCCTCACTTTCATCTTTATTCCCTAGCTGAACTGGGCTGTAGAAGAGAGGGAGCATTTGGGCTCTCATCTTGCTGAGCAGCTCTAGATGCTTTATGTGCTGGAGCCAACTGCCAAGCCCAAACCATCTGAGGAGGTGGAATTATTCTCATGCACATTTGCTTACGGGGGGGGGGGCACAGATGGACCCCTGCCATGAGGTCCTGACAGGTCTCTTTCATAAACAGCTGACTATGGGGGTGAAAGGAAAGCAAACCTGAATTTATAAGCTTGTAAATAACTACTTGATTCAATTCAATCTTTCCTTATCTCATTTGCATTATTTCTCCCTTCACCTAGTATTAGCTCTTGAAAAAACCATGCCTTTCTTGCCTTTTGGCCTTCACATATGTTGATCCTTCTGTCTTGCTTCTCTGCTTGTCCAATAGTCACAACTCAGCTTTGAAGGCATAACCTCCAAAGTTACAAAGTTTGAAATTCATTTCTTCCCTATTAGTCTCCCTCCACATTGGTATGTGTTGACAAGAAATAATAGAAAATTTCTTTGAAGACTGGTTGGCATAACCCAACAGGAAACTTGGCAAAGTTTCATTAGTAATGGCTTTGAGGGCCATTTAGCTCTAAACATACACTTTAAAGTAGCCCTTTATATCATTCATTGCTTAGAATTGTTTATTTACACATAATGAATTTAATAATCTGTAATACCATTGTTATGTGATATAATCACTAAATATTGGGTTTGCTGTATTTATAGTATTTGAATTATGTTATTTTGAAAAGGTAGGTTTTAAGTATGGATGAAACTGGTTATTCAGGTGATAGAAGAGTCAAAGTTAGAGCAACAGCAGAAAGCTGCTACCCTCCCTCCTCCTTAAGGCTGAGGGACAAATGGAGGAAGTGTAATTATCAAGTCACTGAAGCCAAATGTAAAAGACGGGATCAAACTCCTAATTTATCTTCCTAGTGCTCATTGTGGGTTAGTGGAATAACCTAAGAATTTCAGGGAGAAATACAGTACACAAAACAGTGTGTTGTTTAGTTCATATAATGCACTTAGAATAGAACCTGACATATTATTACATGTTCAAAGTTTCTGGTACCTTTTGATTTGACCTATAATTCTCCTAAGTTCAACAAGCTCTAGCTATGGATAGCTATACCAAAGAGGAAAAAAAAATCAACTGGCAAAGGAGGAAACTTCCTGTGAGTTGATAAAGAAGTCTGGAGATGGTTTATGAGCTTTAAAATTATACTGGGGAATTGGTGAAGCTGTAGAACCTGCCAATATGGACCCTAATGCAGCAGGTCTGGGGTAAAGTTGAGGCCCAGACACCTGATTCGTTGTAGATGGTCTGAAGACTTCATCTTATGAAACACACTCATTGTGGTGGGAACTGAGGAAGAAATGATCTTCAACCAATCTTGACCTGTATTTTTTTTTTAAATAAATGACATAGTTGAAGAAAAATAAAAGTATCAAAGGATATCACACATAGTATTTTTTCATGAAACTTTAATTTTCAATTACCTATGAATGTGTGTACTAGGCGGACGTAAAATGAATTTCTTATTATAGGCTGAAGAGGAAATGTTGAAAAGACTTTGCTCTAGGGAACTCATACCACTCACATCAAGTGACATGCACTCACAAGACATTCTAAACTCTGAAGCCACCTAACAAGCTTAGGATTAAAAAAGGGTAAGGAGGAGGAAGGAAGGAAACACTAGTGGGGTATCAATTGGTAAAAAGAACTGAGTTACCAAGATATAAAGAAAGAGCAGTCAGTGGCTGTAGCCAAACTCTGACCCATAATTAGAGTGACATGCATGTGAATGCTTAATGAATGGATCAGGGACCATGGAACTCTGACAAATGGTAGAAGAAACCTAAATTTAAAAGAGGCTTTACATTCTAACCAGCTATTATTACCAGTCCCTCCTCGGTCTCTCAATAAATTTCCTTTCTGCTGGAATTCTTCATGCTTCCTCAAAGCTTGATGGTGATTTCTTTTTTCTCTTTATTTATTTTGGAAAGCCAGGGGAAAATTGTTTCAGTATGTTCTTTAAATTAGTTTCCTTGAAGTGTTTTCCTTGCACACATTAATTACAGCTCCCTGGAGGGGCTGAAGTACCAAATAACACACTGTAATTCTGTTCCCCAATCTCCCTTCTCCAATTCAAGTTGCCAATTCCCCCTACAATCTGGGCTCTGTATTAATATGTAAGCAAGAAGTACCTGGCTGAGATTCTTTTCACTATAATATAAGAATAGAAGAGAAAATGTGATCAGTGCTTGAGTCCAGCAAACTTTAAATGAATAGTCTGTGGCCCATAAAATGAAGTAGCTGGATTAAATGACCTCTGAGGTCCGTCCCTTCGAAGTCAAACATACTCTAAAGAGAGTTTCATTTAATATTTCAAAGTACAGAGAAAAGATTGGTGGGACTTTGGTGAGACTAAGTGAATCTCATTAGCATGATCTGGTTAGAATCCCAGAGGCTCTCAAGAAAATAATACATGCCCAAGAACCCACATTTGAGTTTTCATTGTACTAGACACTCAGATATGGCAGTTAGTCCAAGAAAATATAATTACTCTTTCATTCCTGAAGATAGGTTTTCAAAAGTGGCCATAATACAGTATTATGTGTCATCCTATAGTCACAAGTCACTGAAGAAGAAAAAGAAAAACTAGCTGAATACAAAATGTAGTTCTAAAACAAAGTTTTTTTTCAAGTTCCTGTCCTTTCAGATAGGCAAAAGCAATGGCAGCTTTCAGAATCAGAGTAGCTCATTCACTGACCAGCGGGTTTTCTAGGAAATTTTAGGAAAGAGGTATACGAAGGAGCTTCCAGGACATACTACTTATTAAACAATTCCTATGCATAGGAAATATAGCAGGCGGTTTTTTTAAATTTTTTTTTACATTTATTTATTTTTGAGAGACAGAGAGAGACAAAGTGTGAGCAGGGGAGGGGCAGAGAGAGAGGGAGACACAGAATCTGAAGCAGGCTCCAGGCTCCAAGCTGTCAGCACAGAGCCCAACACGGGGCTCAAACCCATGGACCGTGATATCATGACCTGAAGTCGGACGCCCAACCGTCTGAGCCACCCAGGCGCCCCTACAGCAGGTGTTTTATATCAGTTATCTCATTGCCTCTGCTTGTCCCTTTGTTGTTGTTTTTTTTTTAACGTTTATTTATTTGAGAGAGAGAGAGAGAACAAGTGGGAGAGTGGCAGAAAGAGGGAGACACAGAATCTAAAGCAGGCTCCAGGCTCTGAGCTGTCAGCACAGAGCCCAACGCGGGGCTCGAACTCACAGATGGAGAGATCTTGACCTGAGCTGAAGTCAGACGCTTAACTGACTGAGCCACCCAGGTGCCTCATCCTCTGCTTGTCTCTTTGAAGTAGGTGCATCTACTCCCGTTTTACAGATGGAGAAACTTTGGCTCAGAAAGGGAAGTTATAAGTGTCAACCACTGTCAAAGTTAGATTTTTAATCCAGGCAATAGTTAACCTAACCTGAGGCAGCTTGAGTCAGAAGATAGGCCTGCTAGTTTTATGAACATCAAGTGTGTGACCTAACAACATCCATCAGATGATTCCATAAAATTTACCATCTTCTCTGTTCTTTTACTTAATGGGTTCAAAGCCCTGGACAAGCTTTCACTGTCAGAGAGAAATCTTTTCTCAATGGCTTGAATACTCACCAACCTTGTTCCAGCAGGGAACACTAGTTAAGAAGAGTTATGGCTGAAATTCCCATGACAGGCAACAAGTCCCACCAAGCCTCCACTCTGACACCTCCAGCTCTTCTTATGCTCTTTTGCTGATGAAATCTCATTCCCTCACAGTATTAAAATCTACTGCTTCTATGTGGTATATACCTTTCTATACACCTCTCATCCAGAATATTAAAAAAATATAATCTTCAACACTGATTACTCTTTGACATGCTAACCCGTATCTGCAGTGGCATAACCTCCAGGCACTACAAATTCATCATCCTTCCTCATGAACCTGCGCTTATATCTGAAATCACTATTTCAGTAAATGACACCACCATTCACCCACTTAACTCTTGCAGTATTCTCCTCAATAGGCCGACAGACACATATAAAGCAGGAGGCAAATTAAAAACAAATATTTGCTGCCACCTTACTGCAGACCATCTCTCGGCTGAAACTTTGCAATAAATTCCTATTTTCCCTAACATGAGTCTCATCTCTTCCAGTACATTTTCCACATTGCTGCAAGTATTCCTTCTCTAAAGATACACTCTTGATCATGTTGCTCCCCTGCCCAATGACTTTCAACCATTTCTAAGGAACTTTAACCATGGTTTGTAGCTGGGGTTCCAAGTTTATGGATGTACTTATCTGCAAAAGTGACTATGTTTGCATGTTTTTCTTGGGAGAAGTCCTTGATCTTTCTTTCAGCAGATCTCTAAAGGGGACAATGCTCCCATGGACAAAAATAAAAATAAAAATAAACATAAAAATAAATAAAAGCAGACAAACAATAAACCATTGGAAATCAACAGTCAATATTGAACTTTTTTTTTCTTTCTTTTTTTTTTTTTTTGGTATATGCAAAACCATTTATCATCTAGCCCATGCCAATCTCTTCCATTTCTTCTCTCACTACTTATAGCCTGACACCCAGGCTCATGCCATACTTAATTTCACATCATCTCCTATCTTCCTTCTTTGTCTTTGCTCTTTCTATTCTTCATGCCTGGGTTATTCTTTCTCCATTTTTTTGATCCAGAAAACTCAAGACCTAGTTTGAGAATCACTTTCTCAATGACCCCCCCCCCCCCGCAACCCACACACACTCCCAAACAACTTAGACTGATCACTTCTTCCTGGACCGTGTACTTAGCTCCTTTCTAACACTTACTACATTGCATACAATTATGTATTTATGTATAAGCCTCCTTTTCCATGGACTTCTCAATGACAGAGTCAGAACCTTAATCTCTTTCTTCTCCATAGCACTCCAAAAGTGTTCACTGAATTTAATTAACAAACACTACAGCCTATGATAAGACATTGGGGCTGAAAGCTTTACAGAATAATTTGAATTAAAAGAGAAGTTTTAAGAGAAGACTTTTGAAAGAAATACAGTATACTTGGAAATAATATTAGAAAATATGCTGTTCTTTTTTTTTAATAATATAGATTCTATGCTGGTTTTAAAACAGCAGTATGGAGGGGTGCCTGGGTGACTCAGTCAGTTAAGTATCTGACTTTGGCTCAGGTCATGATCTCGCGGCTTGTGAGTTCGAGCCCTGCATTGGGCTCTGTGCCAACAGCTCAGAGCCTGGAGCCTGCTTCATATTCTGTGTCTCTCTCTCTCTCTCTCTCTCTCTCTCTCTCTCTCTGCCTCTCCCCCAGTCACTCTCTGTCTCTCAAAAATAAACATTAAAATTTTTTTTTGTTTAATTCCTAGCAATGCTATTGCTGGGCCGTAGGGTAGTTCTATTTTTAATTTTTTGAGGAACCTCCACACTGTTTTCCAGAGTGGCTGCACCAGTTTGCATTCCCACCAGCAGTGCAAGAGGGTTCCCATTTCTCCACATCCTTGCCAGAATCTATAGTCTTCTGATTTGTTCATTTTAGCCACTCGGACGGGCGTGAGGTAGTATCTCAGTGTGGTTTTGATTTGTATTTCCCTGATGAGGAGTGACGTTGAGAATCTTTTCATGTGCCTGTTGGCCATTTGGATGTCTTCTTTGGAAAAGTGTCTATTCATGTCTTCTGCCCACTTCTTCACTGGATTATTTGTTTTTCAAGTGTGGAGTTTGGTGAGTTCTTTATAGATTTTGGATACTAGCCCTTTGTCCGATATGTCATTTGCACATATCTTTTCCCATTCCATCGGTTGCCTTTTAGTTTTGTTGACTGTTTCCTTTGCAGTGCAGAAGCTTTTTATCTTCATGAGGTCCCAATATACACAATGGAATACTACTTGGCAATGAGAAAGAATGAAGTATGGCCTTTTGTAGCAACGTGGATGGAATTGGAGAGTGTTATGCTAAGTGAAATAAGTCATACAGAGAAAGACAGATACCATATGTTTTCACTCTTATGTGGATCCTGAGAAACTTAACAGAAGACCATGGGGGAGGGGAAGGGGAAAAAAAAGGTTAGAGAGGGAGGAAGGCAAACCATAAGAGACTCTTAAAAACTGAGCATAAACTGAGGGTTGATGGGGGGTAGGAGGAGGGGAAAGTGGGTGATGGGTATTGAGGAGGGCACCTGTTGGGATGAGCACTGGGTGTTGTATAGAAACCAATTTGACAATAAATTTCACATTAAAAATTTAAAAATAAATTTAAAACAGCAGTATAGAATGATATTTTGGCATATTATATATTTATTTATTCTCAATGAAAAAACTGATTTTCTTAGCAGAATGTCTGGTATCTCTGCTAAATCCTATTCACCAAAAGAGAAGCGATCAGTAAATGTTAAATAACAATCATGTCATTGCTACTGTTGACTTGAGTAAAATGAAGACATAACTATCCTTACAAATCTAACAAGGAAAAAGGGAAATCCCCCCAGGAAATCCCCCCCACTCCAATTGTATTTTATACATAGTGACAGACAGTATTTTATTCTTATAAAGGCATCACTTTCACCAGTAATTCTTGCTTGTTTGTTTCTGTTTGATTATATTTTCTCTTCCATTCTTTTAGAACAGTGGATGTACCAGGTGGGGGAAAAGAAAAGACACTGAAAAACTAGGAGAAAAAATAACAATATGGGAAAAGTGAAATAAAGGGAATAAGTGAGGTGAGGATTGGAAAAGGCCCAGGGAAGATTTAGAGACACAGCCAATGGAGGAGTCAGGAGCCAGGGATCTGGGCAGGCAGGATGCCCTCTGTGAATAAATGAACTGTATCTCACGTCCTCATCACAAGGGAAGAAAGGGAGACTGACAGAGAATAAAAACCTGGAGTCTGAAGGATATGGCAACTGTGATGGGTGGAGCCCAGGTAAACAGCACTGGGAAGAGAATAGAGATGTTCCAACACTTGTAGAACAACAGTGACTCTAGAGAATGTAATGTGCAGGGAAGTCTCCTAGAGAGTTAGGGTCTGAAAGAATCCTGGCCCATTCATTTATTGTCTAGGGGAGAAAAATTGGATGCTGGGAAGGTTAAGTAAAATATTCAAGGTCATAGATGTCATTTTGTTTAAAATTTTTCTTTCTCACCTTTGATCTTTTCACTCATTACTTACAGAAAAAGTCCAATTTTTAGAATGGCACTGATGCCTTGACTGTCCATATTGACCTCACAGAACTCCTCTCTAGTTATTTCTCAATTTGGCCTGAATATGTCCTGTGCTTTTTCCTGCCTCTCTTCATCTTTCTGAGTGGAATGGAATGTTGTTCTATCTGATGGAATGCCTCTCTTCCCTCTATAAACTTCTTCAAATTCTGTTTTTAAGAGCCAGTTAAAGATCCAGGGAGTTTTAAATGTCCAAAACATTTCCTTGAATGGCTTTCCCATATTCTATTCTATTTTATATTTTAGTTTTTGAGAGAGAGACAGAGAGACAGAGAGAGGGGGAGGTGCAGGGGAAGGGCAGAGAAAGAGGAGACAGAGAATCCTCCTGCACTGTCAGCACAGAGCCCAACATGGGGCTTCATTATCACAAAACATGAGATCATGACCTGAGCTGAAACTTAACTGACTGAGCCACCTAGGCGCCCTTGGTTTTCCTTATTTTAAACCATATATCTCTCTGTGGTATTTCTTCTATGCAAATATCACTTTGCTTTATGACTATTAGAGTCTTCATAATCAGGTGGTAAAAGCTTTAACAACGATAGAGCTGTCTTAGCAATTTTTGTGCTCACCATGGTTCAGAGCTTCTGGATATTAAAGGTCTAACAGTGTTTACTTAAGGAATGAATAAATGAAATAAACTATTAAAAATAAGTACCCAGCATATTTCCTATCTGTGTGTCTACCTGCATTTATTTTTGTATGTGTTATAGGGGCTCTGGGCAGTATGTCTAACTTCTTACTAGGTAGGCCTAACTATGAATAATATATACCACAGAACACCAACTATATGCCAGGTTCTATGCTAAATGCTTTATCTATATAATCCAGTTTTATTATTTACAATCACCCAGTTTGATTAATAGCTGTTATTAGTCCTAGTGTATATACAAAGTAACCAAGATTTAAAGAGATTGAATAATTTGTTTAAGAGTCATCCATGTATTAAATGGCATTACCAAAACTTGAAAGTAGGTAATTTCAAAGTCTATGATGCAGCAAACAAATTATGAATTTAGCTTTACTGCTGTGGAATTTGACTCCAAAGAACTTTCTTCAGTTGTATACACTGACACAAGTATATACTTTGCACATCAGTATAAGCATACTAATTTAAATGTGTAAGTACATATGCACACACAAATATATTCTAATTATAATCTGAACATAATATTCTAGTTAGACATAGACATTTGTCAAAGCAATGTCTTATTTTTAGTTCTCTCATAAAAATTATTTTATAAGAATAAATTCAGTGAATAATGCCAATTATATGATCAGATATATACTGATATTTCCTATTTTGATATGAATGAGTTACATAAACCACAGAGATTAGAATGCAAGGAAAACAGAAGAAATCTATGCCTTAGCAAAATTTGACTCTATCCAAATACACTTAATTGGTGCCAGTTTATAAAATGCATACTGAATTTCATCCAAAAGCCAACTTTGTAACTCATTCAGGAGCCTACCCAGAACCTTGTATGTTCAAGAGGTTAGACATGGTATCAAAATCCCTCACATGAGTTCAGTGACTGTACCATACACTAACTTCTGTTTATTCACTAAAATCTCTATCTCCCCTCTTTCTGGATACTCAATTAGACACTTTCCAGTTTGCCTTGAAGTTTAGTGTAGCTCTGTGATTATATTCTGACCAAGAATGTGAGGGAAAAACATACAATTTTTCACATACGCTCCTGCATACTTTTATCCCTTCTGTCAGATGGATTATCAATGCTGAAAGCAATCATGGAAGTCACACAGTGATAGGGGGAAAGCTTCTATCAGGCTGGATTCCTAAAGGACTATGTGTAGCAGATCTGCCCCCAACTTCTGTTGACCAGGAACAGCCATTCACATGGGACTTGATATGAACAAGTAATAAATCTCTCTTGTGTTAGGCAAGTGAAATTTGAGGGCTATTTTTTTATGGCATCTAACATTATCCTAATATATATAGCAACCTCTCAAAAAACTATCTGCTCCCAGATTCAGGAATTTTTACTCCTAATTTATCTAAATAAGATTTTTAAAAATAGAATTTTAGAAGCCATAACCAAATTATAGCACTGACCAACTATAAATAAACTCAAAACTGTATTTAAATTAATTTCAGGGGTGCCTAAGTGGCTCAGTTGGTTAAGGGTCTGACTTCAGCTCAGGTCCTGATCTCAGAGTTTGTGAGTTCGAGCCCCACACCAGACTCTGCACTGACAGCTCAGAGCCTGGAGCCTGTTTCAGATTCTGTGTTTCCCTCTCTCTCTGCCCCTCCCTTGCTCCAGCTCTGTCTCTCTCAATAAACATAAAATTAATTAATTAATTAATTTCAAATACAGTATTATGTTATTAGCAGTTTATCTTCATTAGGAGTTGCTAAGAATTCTGTGATCTGCCAAAGTTAATTATACCACGTCAGTCTTGTCCCTGGTCTTGAATTTGTTGATCTGTTGTTTGTTTTTGTCTTCTTTATTTTTTTTAATTTAAAAGAAATATTAAGTTTTTAAAAATTTTAATTCCAACATAGTTAACATACAGTATTCTATTAGTTTCAGATGTACAATATAGTAATTCCACAATTCTATACATTACTCAGTCCTCACCATAAGTGTACTCTTTAATCCCCATCACCTATTTCACCCATCCCCCCCATCCACCTTCCCTTTGATAACCATCAGTTTGTCCTGTATAGTTAAAAGTCTGTTGATTTGTCTCTCTCTTTTTATTTCCTTTGTTCATTTGTTTTGTTTCTTAAATTCACATGCGAGTGATATCATGTAGTATTTACCTTTCTCTGACTGACTGAATTCACTTAGCATTATATTCTCTAGCTCCATCCATGTTGTTCCAAATGGCAAAGTTTCATTCTTTTTATGGCTGAGTAATATTCCATATGTATTATATGTATCACAGATAGAGTGTTTGAGATACACACACACACACACACACACACACACACACACACACACACAGAGGGATATAAATAGATAGATATAGATCTATATAAATCACATCATTTTTTAAAGTTTACATCCAAATTAGCATATAGTGCAACAATGATTCAAGGGTAGATTCCTTAATGCCCCTTACCCATTTAGCCCATCCCCCCCTCCCACAAGCCCTCCAGTAGCCCTCTGTTTGTTTTCCATATTTAAGAGTCTCTTATGCTTTGTCCCCCTCCCTGTTTTTAAATTATTTTTGCTTCCCTTCCCTTATGTTCATATGTTCTGTGTCTTAAAGTCCTCATCTGAGTGAAGTCATATGATATTTGTCTTTCTCTGACTGACTAATTTTCCTTAGCATAATACCCTCTAATTCCATCCATGTAGTTGCAAATGGCAAGATTTCATTCTTTTTGATTGCTGAGTAATACTCCATTGTGTGTGTGTGTGTGTGTGTGTGTGTGTGTGTGTGTGTGTTTGTGTGTATACCACATCTTCTTTATACATTCATCCATCAATGGACATTTGGGCTCTTTCCATACTTTGGCTATGGTTGATAGTGCTGCTATAAACACTAGAGTGCATGTGTCCTTCGAAACAGCACACCTGTATCCCTTGGATAAATACTTAGTAGTGCAATTGCTGGATTGTAGCGTAGTTTTATTTTTAATTTTTTGAGGAACCTCCATACTGCTTTCCAGAGTGGCTGCACCAGTTTGCATTGCCACCAGCAGTGCAAAAGAGATCTTCTTTCTCCACATCCTTGCCAACATCTGTTGTTGCCTGAGTTGTTAATGTTAGCCATCCTGACAGGTGTAAGGTGGTATCTCATTGTGGTTTTGACTTGTATTTCCTGGATGATGAGTGATGTTGAGCATTTTTTCATATGTCGGTTGGCCATCTGGATGTCTTCTTTGGAGAAGTCTATTCATGTCTTTGGCCCATTACTTCACTGGATTATTTGTTATTTGGGTGTTGAGTTTGATAAGTTCTTTATAGATTTTGGATACTAACCCTTTATCTAATATGTCATTTGCAAATATATTCTCCCATTCTGTCGGTTGCCTTTTAGTTTTGCTGATTGTTTCCTTTGCTGTGGAGAAGTTTTTATTTTGATGAGGTCCCAGTAGTTCATTTTTGCTTTTGTTTCCCTTGCCTCCAGAGACGTGTTGAGTAAGAAGTTGCTGCAGGAAAGATCAAAGAGGCTTTTGCCTGCTTTCTCCTCAAGGATTTTGAAGGCTTCCTGTCTTACATTGAGGTCTTTCATCCATTTTGAGTTTATGTTTGTGTATGGTGTAAGAAAGTGGTCCAGGTTCATTTTTCTGCATGTCGCTGTCCAGTTTTCCCAGCATCACTTGCTGAAGAGACTGTCTTTATTCCACTGCATATTCTTTCCTGCTTTGTCAAAGATTAGTTAGCCATATGTTTGTAGGTCCATTTCTGGGTTCTCTATTCTGTTCCATTGATCTGAGTGTCTGTTCTTGTGCCAGTTACCATAGTCTCTTGATAATTACAGCTTTGTAATACACCTTGAAGTCTGGGATTGTGATGCCTTCTGCTTTTTTTTTTTTTTTTCAAGATTGCTTTGGCTATTCAGGGTCTTTTCTGGTTCCATACAAATTTTAGGATTATTTGTTCTAGCTCTGTGAAGAATGCAGGTGTTATTTTGACAAGGATTGCATTGAATATGTAGATTTCTTCAGGTAGTATTGACATTTTAACAATATTTGTTCTTCCTATCCAGAAGCATGGAATCTTTTTCCATTTTTCTGTGTCTTCTTCAATATCTTTCATAAGCTTTCTATACTTTTTAGTGTATAGATTTTTCACCTCTTTGGTTGGATTTATTCCTAGGTATTTTATGGTTTCTGGTGCAATTATAAATGGGATCGATTCCTTGATTTCTCTTTCTGTCACTTCATTGTTGGTGTATAGGAATGCAACCGATTTCTGTACATTGGTTTTATATCCTGCAACTTTGCTGAATTCATGAACCAGTTCTAGCAATTTTTTGGTGGAATCTTTTGGGTTTTCCATGTAGAGTATCATGTCATCTGTGTAGAGTGAAAGTTTGACCTCCTCCTGGCTGATGTGGATGCCTTTTATTTCTTTGTGTTGTCTGATTGCTGAGGCTAAGACTTCCGATACTATGTTGAATAACAGTGGTGAGAGTGGACATCCCTGTCTTGTTCCTGACTTTAGGGGAAAGCTCTCAGTTTTTCTATATATCACATCTTTACCATCTATTGAGGGACATGGGCTGCTTCCATAATTTGGCTATTGTAAATAACACTGCAATAAACATAGTGGTGCATATATCCTTTCAAATTAATATTTTCATACTCATTGGGTAAATACCCAGTAGTGTGATTACTGGATCATATTGTAGTTCTTTGTTGTTGTTGTTAAGTAAGCTCCATACTATTTTTCACAGTGACCATACCAGTTTACATTCCTACAAACAGTGCAAGAGGGTTCCTTTTTCTCCACATCCTCACCAATACTTATTGTGTCTTGTGTTTTTGATTTTAGCCATTCTGAAAGATGTGAGGTGACATCTCATTGTAGTTTTGATTGCATTTACATGATGATAAGTGATATTGAGCATCTTTTCATGTGTCTGTTGCCCATTCTTTTTCAGGAGATGTTGGTTTTTGACTTCTGCCCATTTTTAAATTGGATTATTTGTTTGTTTCAGGTGTTGAGTTGTAGAAGTCCTTTATATTTTTGGATACTTACCTTTTATTGGATATGCAATTTGCAAATGTCTTCTCACATTCAGAAGCTAGTTTTGTTGATTGTTTCCTTAACTGTGCAGAAGTTTTTTGTTTGATGTAATCCCAATAGTTTATTTTTGCTTTTATTTTCCTTGCCTCAGGAGTCATATCTAGAAAAATCCTGCTATGGCTAATGTCAGATAAATTACTGCCTGTGCTCTCTTACAGGATTTTTATGATTTCAGGTCTCACATTTAGGTCTTTAATCCTCTTTGAGTTTACAAAACAAATAAAAAAAATAGTATTACTTCTTCTAGTTCTGTAAAAAATATTGGTATTTTGATAGGGATTGCATTAAACCTATAGGTTGCTTTGGGTAATATGGACATTTTAACAATATTTATTCTTCCAATCCATGCAAATGAAATCTTTACAAATTAAGAAAGATTGCTTTCTTAATTTCTTTCTGTTGCTTCATTATTAGTGTATAGAAATGCAATAGATTTCTATACATTGATTTTGTATCCTGAAACCTTACTGAACTCATTTATCAGTTATGGTATTTTTTTGTGGAGTCTTTAGGACATCTGCAAATAGTAAAAGTTTTACTTCTTTCTTACCGATTTGGATGCCTTTTATTCCTTTTTCTTGTCTGATTGCTGTACCTAGGACTTCCAGTATTGTGCTGAATAAAAGTGGTGAGAGTGGACATCTTTGTCTTGTTCTTGATCTTAGAGGAAGAGCTCTATTTTTCACCATTAACTATGATGTTAGCTATGAGTTTTTAATATATGGCTTTTATTATGTTGAGGTATGTTCCCTCTCAACCTACTTTGTTGAGGGTTTTTATCATGAATTGGTTGTTGTATTTTGTCAAATGCTTTTTCTACATCTATTGAAATGATCATACAGTTTTTATCCTTTATGTTATTGATATTATGTATCACATTGATTGATTTGTGATTATTGGACCACCCTTGCATCCTGGGAATAAGTCCCATTGATTGTGGTGAATGATTTTTTTTAACGTATTGTTGGATTCAGTTTGCTAATATTTTGTTGAGGATGTGTGCATTTAAGTTCATCAGAGACATTGATCTGGAGTTCTCTCTCTCTCTCTTTTTTTTTTTTTTTGTATTATTTTTATCTAGTTTTGGTATCAGGTTAATGCAGTCCTCATAGAATAAATTTGGAAATTTTCCTTTGTCTTCTATTTTTTGTAATAGTTTGAAAAGAATAGGTATTAATTCATCTTTAAATGTTTGGTACAATTCACCTCTGAAGCTGTCTGGTCCTGGACTTTTGTTTGTTGGGAGTTTTTGTATTACTGATTCAATTTCATTGCCGGTAATTGTTGTGTTCAAATTTTCTATTTCTTTCTAATTCAATTTTGGGATGTTGTATGTTTCTAGAAATGTATCCATTTCTTCTAGGTTGTCTGATTTGTCAGCATATAATTTTTCATAATATTCTCTTATTTGTAATTCCTTTGTAATTCTGGTGTCGGTTGTTATTTCTCCTCTTTCATTTCTGATTTTGTTTTTCTGAGTCTGGCTAAATGTTTACCAATTTTGTTGACCTTTTCAAAGAAGTAGCTCCTGGTTTCACTTATGTGTTCTATTGTTTTTTAGTTTTAGTTTTTTATTTTATTTTATTTTTTAAAGAGTGATTCTTTTTATTTATTTATTTTTTAATGTTTATTTTTGACAGAGAGAGAGTGTGTGTGAGTGGGAGAGGGACAGAGAGAGATGGAAACTGAAGATCCTAAGCAGGCTCTGTGCTGACAGCAGAGAGTCTGATGTGGGGCTAGAACTCACAAACTGTAACATCATGACCTCAACTGAAATACGATGCTCAACCAACTGAACCACCTAAGTGCACCATAGTTTTTGTTTGTTTGTTTGTTTGTTTTCAGATTTCTGCTCTCATCTTTATTACTTCAGGTTCCTTCCTGCTACTCATTTTAGGTTTTATTTCTTCTTTTTCTATCTCCTTTAGGTGTGAGGTTAGGTTGTTTATTTGAGATTTTTATTGCTTTTGAGGTAGGCCTGTATTGCTATAAACTTCCCTGTTAGAGTCATTTTGCTGCATCCCAAAGATTTTGGACTATAATGTTTTCATTTTCATTTGTATCTATGTATTTTTTTTTTAATTTCTTCTTCGATTTTTTGGTTGACCCACTCATTGTTTGGTAGTGTGTTATTTAACCTCCTTGTATTTCTGCTCTTTCCAGATTTTTGTCCTGTGGTTGATTTGTAGTTTCATAGTGTTGTGGTCAGAAAAGACACATGGAATGACTTTGATCCTTTTGAATTTATTGAGACTTGTTTTCATGTATTCTGAAGAATGTTCCATGTGCACTTGAAAATAATGTGTATTCTTCTGCTTAGGACAGAATGTTCTGAATATGTCTGTTAAATCCATCTGGTCCAATGAATCATTCAAAGCCACTATTTTCTTGTTGATTTTCTATTTGGATGATATGTCCATTGATATAAATGGGGTGTTAAAGTCCCCTACTATTTCGTCTTATTTAAATAAATCTTGTAGGACACCTTCAGATGTACCCTCCCTTACTTATGGTTTACTTCTTTTACTATATGGGTTTTGCTGACCGAAGAGCAAAAAAGTGACCTCTGATCTTTCCTTATTTTATTTCTTCTGTTATTTTGCACATAGTGCCTTCTGTACTTACCTTTCATGTTTCTTTCTCCTCTGTTGGCTTTGAACTTCCATTTATGTACTATGTTTCATTTCCCTCATGTTGAGCTCATGGTTTTCCTTGAGTCCCTCCCAGCTTTTGCTCTCAAAGTTCAGCTTTGTTTTTAAACAGGTTTTAAAGCACATACTTCCCTTAAAGTCACTACTGTAGCCTCATGGCTGTAAAGTCCCTACTTTTTCAATCTTTTTCAGCATGTCCTGACCATGCTGCCTCTCTTGCCTCCTTAGACATTAGGTCTTTGGCCACCCTGACCACAAAATTACTCTCATTTCCCCCCAGACTGACTTACAGGACTAATTTGACTTTGAGCACTCTGGAAAAGGCCACCTTTTCACCCTTGTGGTATGGGGAGGGCAAAGACTAGATTTCTAAAAGAATGCCACTGGAAGACTATTTAAAAAGAACACAGAACATGGTTTCTCTGATCCCAACTCTTGCTTTACTTTGAAATATTCACCCTTTTGCATCAGCAAGGAACAAAGTGACTGACCAAATATCTGCTGCCAACCTGCCAGGTTTGGTTAAAGAATAAATGAAAGGTAAAAGGGGGCTCCTCTCTATTTAAAATTTCAACTCTAGCTACAAATTTGAAATATTAAAACAAAGAAGTACAATTGTAGTTGCTTTAAGAAAATTTGATTAAAAAACATCTATTTCTAAAATAACTAGAGGTTAATGTTTTACATTACAAAAGCATCATTCTTTTTACACAAAAAGACCTTCAATGTTTCCATTAAATTAGAAGCTTTTAGCACACGTAAAATGTTAGTTATTCCAAGTATTATAATTGCTTTTAAAATGATCCTTTCAGGAACATATCTACCTACTATTGACTGTTATTAGAATGAGTTTCAGTGTATAAATTTTATTTTTTTTTTAATTTTTTTTTTCAACGTTTATTTATTTTTGGGACAGAGAGAGACAGAGCATGAACGGGGGAGGGGCAGAGAGAGAGGGAGACACAGAATCGGAAACAGGCTCCAGGCTCTGAGCCATCAGCCCAGAGCCCGACGCGGGGCTCGAACTCACGGACCGCGAGATCGTGACCTGGCTGAAGTTGGACGCTTAACCGACTGCGCCACCCAGGCGCCCCTCAGTGTATAAATTTTATACTGATTCTGTGTAAAAGTGTCAACATATGCTTTAAAATTGCATTTTCCATTCCCCATTATATTTCTGAGAGGACCTTTTGCACTTTATGCAACAGTCGGATGAAGCAAAAGGCAGTGAAAGCTGATAGACACACAATCCCACAGAAATAAAGAACCTTAAATTTTCAAGATATTCATTCCCTGTCTCAAAGCAAATGAGGCTAGAGAAACTATCACAAGTGTAGATTCTGGTTTTGTTTTTGATGTATTTATTTTAAGTCATCTAAATTTATCATGATATTGACTTTCTTTGGATGGTTTGATAATTGTCTTAAAAATACAACAGGTATTTTAAATATACTACCTAGGACGCCTGGGTGGCTCAGTTGATTAAGCATCCGACTTCGGTTCAGGTCATGATCTCACACTCCATGAGTTCGAGACCCACGTCGGGCTCTGTGCTCACAGCTCAGAGCCTGTAGTCTGCTTCAGATTCTATGTCTCCCTCTCTCTGACCCTCCCCCATTCATGCTCTGTCTCTGTCTCAAAAGTAAGTAAACACTAAAAAAAGTTTTTTTAAATACACTACCTATTATAATCTGTAAGGTCTCATGACACAAACTCATGCATTTAGATGATTTCCTATACTCATACTAGAGAGTTTTGAAAAAAATCATGCAATTGTAAATCATAGGTCATAACCTAATAAAATATATCATAAAGCTTGTTCAAGCTTTTCACTCCAGTTCGTTGTTGTCGTCGTCGTCATTGTTGTTGTATTAACTGCAATGGCTTAGAATACTGACTGTTTTTAAGAGTATTTGGTAGGTTTGCTTGTTTTTAATTTTATGTTTTATTGACATGAACCAGAGTATATAAGGGGAAGACAAAAAAAAATGTCATGAAGTTTCCTTTTAGTAGTTCATCAGAAAATGAAAACAGCTGCTTTGCATTAAAGGATTACAGGAGCTCCATTTAGAGCTTTTAATTTACAAAGAATGTCTTTTAAAAAAAAGCTGAAACCCTTTAATACTGAATAACATCTTAAGTATTTTTTAATGCAGTAGCATTTAATATATCTAATATAAGCAAAACAAAATATTTGTACATCAAATAATACTATCTCCCATCAGAGCCCTTGAAAAATTTTTGAAAGAATATGATAAAAATATTTGGAATATAAGTGCTCCTGTTTTTAACGATGTTCTTTTGACTACATCCATATATGCAGTAAAGTGTTTTCTTGTGGGAGATGTAAATAACTCATTTAAATAAAGTTTCCATTAAATCTGCCTTCAGGTTATTATACTAGTATTTCACTGATAATTAATGCAATACTGAAAGAAACTACAATTGGTCTAAATTTTCTAGAACTTCAGAGCACATCCACAAAGAAGATCTGAAAGAGACTAAAAAAAAAAAAAAAAGCAAACTAAATCCACAGCAAACAAAATAAAAGAAACAACAGAGATTTTAGCAGAATTAAATAAAACAGAGACTAGAGTAACAAGAGAAAAACCAAAAGAACCAGAAGTGGGTTATTTTAAAAGATACATTTTTAAATGACAAACTTTAGCTAAAGAATACCAAAAATTCCTTGCTTTTCATGAAATCAACCATTCTGTCAATTTCACGCCTAAAATTAAGATGTGTATGTAGTCCTTAATGGTCGGCCAAGTCTGCCTACTTATATATTCCTTGGTTAAAAAAAATGTCAAAAAGGATTCAATATTTCAAAAACTCACATTGAAGAGGCAGCCATTTAAGAAGTTACTATAGGTTGAATTATGTTCCCTAAGTGTATGCTGGAATCCTAACCTCTGGTATCTCAGAGTATGACCTAGTTTGGCGATAAGGGATTTACAGAGGTAATCAAATTAAAAGAAGTCATTAGGATGAATCCTAATCCAATATGACTGGTGTTCTTACAAAAGAGAGATTTGGACACTGATGTGAACTCAAGATACCATGTGAAGATGAGGACAATGATCAAGGTGATATTTCTACAAGCTGAGAAATGACAAGACGACAGCAACCAAAGGAGAGAAGCATGGACAGATTCTTGATCAGAGCCCTTGGAAGAAACTAACTCTGCCAAAACCTTGAACTCAGAATTCTAGCCTCCAGAAGTGTGAAACAATAAGTTTTGATTGTTTAGCTAGTTTGTAGTACTTTGTTGTGGCAGCCCTGGCAAACTAATATAGAAATCCTGAGTAAATATTTACTCATTGTGAAAATCATGGCAAAATAAGCAGAGGGAAATGATGCTGATTTAAAAATATGGGCTGAGAAATAAGGCAAATGTCTCCCTTCTCCTAAACTTGGAAATATCAGACATGTGTGCACAAAAGGAAGGTTGGTATGCATGTTGAGAATAGTAATCGGGCCTTTGATATAGTAGGAAAAGTCCTGGGATAAAAAGTTACATCCATAACCACGTGTTGGGATTAAGGATATTAATGATAGCATTCTTTACTTTATATGTTTATGGTTATCAAAAAAATAAATAAAACAAAGAGAAAAAATAAACTAGAAAAAAAATGTTATGATACAAAAGAGAACTTTTGCCGTCATGCACCTCTCTCAATTCCTGTCTGCTCTTGTTCTCTAGACGTCCAGCAACAGAACTCCCTTCCTAACCTGGAGAGATCTTCCACTGCATAGGCTCTGGGGGGAGAAAGGCTTCAATTCTCATTAAGAAGCCAGTGGAGCAGGAATCAGAGAATTGGCACATGGCCTAAACTCAGCCAATCAAAGCGTTCCACTTAGGACTTTGAAGCTCTGGAAAATAAAGGAAGGATACAAGAACAGCTGAGAAATTGTCTTTAGCACTGTGGAAATCCCACTGTAGCCAAAGTCAAGTGCTCAGTGGAGGCAGAGCCAGCAGCTTTCTGCCCTACAAGACCATGGATTATGGCTTCAAGCAGGTTGTGGTAGTAAGACCAGATTCCACTTAGAACCCAGATTCTACTTGGTTCTCTCGCATTTCTTCCCAGTCAGTGAATATCCTTCCATATTCTTCACTTAAATTAGCCAGAGGCAATTTCTATAACTTGAAAAGAAGTCTGATATAAATCACTAACTAAAGTTAACGATATAAATTCCATGTACTGAAACTAAAATCTAGTCCTACTTTCTATAAGTAGAAATCACTTTTATTTCTTATGTATCTGAACCTCTAATTAGGGACCATTAAAAATATATTTATAGGACCATGTCCTGCAGGTAAAATTGACCAGAAAAGCACATTATTATAAAAATTGATGAGAGGGTTTTTTTTGTGTGTTTTTTTTTTTTGTAAAGAGAAAAAAAAAGAAAAAAGAAAAAATGTATCATGATGTAAACCTCAGAATCTAAAAACACTGTAATTATCCCCTTAAAATTCAATGTTGTAAATGTCCACCTTCAAAAGGAATGCAACACAATCTGACTGTGATTGAAACCTGTCTGCAGTTCATCCACAGAAAGGTAACTGCCTCACATAGACTCGTTCATCATGTCAAGCAAAGAAAAATCTCATAATCACTTTTTACACTCCCAGCCCTTCCAATTCTCAAAGTAATATACCAAACAACTAGTGAAGAGAATACAAACCGGGGCTCCGTGGTCATTCTGTTGTAACGCTGTGCAAGTGGAGACCTCATCATGGCAGCATAGAGTCATAAAATCTCATTAGGCCATCTGTCTTGCAATATAAACCAAAAGCAAATGCCTATCTGTTGCCACCTTTTATTTATTTATTTTTTAAGCTAATAAGAAACTAGCTACACAATTATAATTACCTGGTCACTGTAGCTGAATCAATGTGACAGTTTTTTCAAGGTGATTAAAAACATTGTTTATCCTGGACTAGTAGAAGGTAGAATTCATCATGTGAGCTAGCATTTTGTCTGCTGCCATATGCCATCTGTCATTTTCTTTAATGAAGTTTGCATCAATTTACAGGAAGCACCAAATGCCATATAACTGGTAGAATCACTTTACGCAAGCAGATCAATGTTTGATGTCGCTTTTTCTGTGGAAACTTATCACTCTTATCCATGTAAGGAAAGCTTTCTGAGGCTCTGGTCTCTCAGGTGAAGAGAGTATCAAAATAAATTTCTCAGAAGCCAAATGTTGAACTGGGCAAATGAATAAACAAACAGGGGAGAAATCCATGAAACTTTCAGAACTATAACTATAGATATAGATACACAGTAGAAGTAGAATTTTTAAAATTTTTTTTGAAGAAGAAATTCTACTTTCATAAAATGAAAACAGGCAATGATATGACTAACTTCATTCAAAACAAATACTCCTTTTAAAAAGGTTAATAGCAAACATGTTCTTTCCAACTAATATTGGTCTAATTGACTTAACTCATTTTCAGTTTCTTATGTTAAAGAGAAAGATATAAGGTAAATAGTGAAATCCAAGCTTCAATTTATTTGGAAATAAGCTAGTATTTAAAAATATTTTAGGGACACCTGGGTGGCTCAGTAGGTTAAGCATTGACTTTGGCTCAGGTCATAATCTCAGGGTTTGTGAGCTTGAGCCCCTCATTGGGCTGTCCGCTGTTAGCATGAGCCTACCTTGGATCCTCTTTTCCCCTCTCTCTTTTTCCCTCCCCCACTCACTCTCACACACACATGCTCTATCTCTCTCAAAAATAAATAAAAACATTAAAAAGTATTTTAAAACTCTCCTCCTTTATCTTCCAAGGTTTTTACCTTAAATTTTATGAACCTTTTAAAGGTTATATATATATATATATATATATATATATATATATATATAGGCACCTGGGTGTTTCAGTCGGTTAAATTTCTGACTCTTGGTTTTGACTCAGGTCATGATCTCACAGCTTCATGGGTTCAAGCTCCCCATCAGGCTCTGAGCTGGCAGTGTGCAGCCTACTTGGGATTCTCTCTCTCCCTCTCTGTCTGTCTCTCCCCCATTTGCACTGTCTCTGTATAAAAATTAAATAAAGTTAAAAAAACTGTTTAAAATATGTATATAAAATATTTCAAGCAGAACAGAACTTACTGAAAGTAAAAAGGTAATCACTATCCATATTTGACAGATGGTAACACTTTTTCTATTTTCCTAAGATTGTTCAAATAAATAATTGATTGGTTGGTTGATTGACTGATTCTGGTAAAACTCACCCCTTCCCCACTTCTCCTTCTCCAGAGGTAAACACTACCCAGAAATCAGTGTGCATTAATTACACACATATTTGTATACTTTTGTTCAACTCCATAACCTCCCTTGTCTCTAGTGCACAGAAGCAATCTGTAGCTCTATTCTCCTTTCCTCTGTCCATTGCTCTATGGATGTTTACTCTTGGTACATGAAACTAGCATGAAAATTTTGGGGAGTTTACAGTAAGCCTCTCCCCACCTCCTACACTTGTACTCTCAACCATCTCTTCACACACTACCAGAATTCTTATCTCCCAGTCCAGAATTACACAGCAAAATTGGGGTGGCTGTGGCAATTTCTTAATAAGACAACGAGTTGTCACATCAATCAACCCTTTCTTTCATAAATGATTTCTCCATAGCATGCAATACCATTTGATAGCATTTAACCACAGAACTTCTTTCAAAATTGGAGTCAATCCTTTCAACCCCCTCTACTGCTTTAGCAACTAATTTTATGTAATGTTCTAAGTCCTTTGTTGTCATTTCAACAATCTTCACAGCATCCTCACCAGGAGTAGATTCCATCTCAAAAACCACTTTCTTTGCTCATTCAACTCTGCATCTGGTTTAAAGTTTATCATGAGATTGTAGCAATCCAGTCACATCCTCAGGCTCCACTCCTAATTCTAGTTCTCTTGATATGTCTACCATCAAAGTAGAACCTCTCAAAGTCATCCATGAGCTGGAAATCAACTTCGTCTAAACTACTGTTCATATTAATATTTTGACCCCTTCCCATGACTCACAAATGTTCTTAATGGCTCCTAGAATGGCGAATCCTTTCCAGAAGGTTTTCAATTTATTTTGCTTAGATCCATCAGAAGAATTGCTATCTATGGCAGCTATAGCACTATGAAATGAATTTCTTAAATAATAAGAGTTTAAAGTTGAAATCACTCCTTGATCCACGGACTGTAGAATGGATGCTGTGTTAGCAGGCACGAAAACAATATTAATCTCATTGTACATCTCTATCAGAACTCTTGAGGCACCAGGTGCATTGTCAGTGAGCAGTCATATTTTGAGGGGAATCTTTTTTCCTTGAGCAGTAGGTCTCAGCAGTGGGCTCCAAATGTTCAGTAAACTGTGTTGTAAACAGATGTGCTATTACCCAGGCTTTGCTTTTCCATTTATAGAGCACAGGCAGAGTAGGTTTAGCATCATTCTTAAGGGCCCTAGGATTTTCAAAATGGTAAATGAGCACTGACTTCAACTTCAAGTCACAGGTGCATTAGCCCATAACAACAAGTCAGGCTGTCCTTTGAAGCTTAGAAGTCAGGCATTGACTTCTCTTTCCAGCTATGAAAGTCATGGCATCTTCTTCCAATACAAGACTGTTAAATCAATATTGAAAATCTGTTGTTTAGTACAGCTAGTTTCAAATTTTTCTTCTGCAGCTTTGTTCACCTCTCTCAGCCTTCAAAGAATTAAAGAGAGTTAGGGCCTTCCTCTGGATTAGACTTCAGCTTGAGAAAATGTTATGGCTGGTTTGATCTTTTATATGGACCACTAAAACATTCTCCATATTAGCAGTAAGACTGTTTCAATTTCTTACCATTCATGTGTTGACTGAAATAGCACTTTTAATTTCCTGTAAAACTTTTCCTTTGCATTCGCAACTTTGTTTGGCACAGGAGGCCTAGCCTTCAGCCTATCTCAGTTTTTGACATGCCCTTCTCACTAAGCATAATAATTTCTAGCTTTTGATTTAAAGTGAGAGCCATGTGACTCTTCCTTTCATTTGGACACTTAAAGGCCACTATAGGGTTATAATGTTGTATTTCAAGGAATAGGGAAGCCTGAAGGGGGAGAGAGATGAGGGAATGGCCGATTGATGGAGAAGTCAGAACACACGAACTTCATGGAATAAATGTGCTGCCTTATATGGCCATGGTTCATGGTACTTCCAAATAATTATAATAGTAACATCAAAGATCACTGATTACAGATCACCATAACAAATATAATAACAATGAAAAAAAGATGGAAATATTGTGAGAATTACCAAAATGTATTGGGCATGTATTATCTACAGATTTAATTTGGTAACTAATTATAAGGCCATCTTTTATTCTTCTTTATACTGTTTTTACCTTGCTTTTGAACTTATCATATACATATGTATCCCCTCCCTATCAAGACTATAAAGTCTTTGAAGGCCAGTCTTCTAGCAGTATAAACACTATACTCTGATCATTTTATTTTTATTTTTTTAACATTTATTTATTTTTGAAAGAGAGAGATAGAGTGTGATCAGGGGAGTGGCAGGGAGAGAGGGAGATACAGTATCTGAAGCAGGCTCTAGGCTCTGAGCTGTCAGCACAGAGCCTGAGGCAGAGCTTGAGCTGTGACATCATGACCTGAGCCGAAGTCGGACACTTAACTGACTGAGCCAGGCACCCTGATCATTTTCTATTATTATCCTTCCATAACTAAGTGATGCTTATATATAAGAGAGCAGGATCAGGCACAGGGAACATAGAACATTAAACTAACAAATGTTTATTGCTTACCTACTCTGTATATTACATGACCAGGTACTTAATCATAGACTAGTAGAAGGTCTGGTTGTTGTATCGTTAAGGAAGCTATGCATACAAAACAAATATGTTAAACCCTGGGTATACTTTGAGAAGAACATGTGACTTCAATTAAATTGCCAAGATATAAAAAAACAAGCTACTAATACCTTTTCTCCATAATCAATGTATGATAGTATAGTGCAATGGCCTAAAATAAGTAAATGATTTTCTAAAATGCTTATCTGTATCCTCGGATGTTTTGTTCACAGATTATATCTGAGGATAATTAAAACACATTCCCATTTTGGAATGTTAGGACCAGATCAAATAAGTGAAAAATCTCCCAAGTGTTTATAACAAAATTCTCAAAGGGATTCATTAAAATTGTGCTGTCAATAAGCATTTGAGTTTGGCGTTTTAGCCCACTTTGGTGGAGAAAAAGAACAAAAAGAAAGAAAGAAAGAAAGAAAGAAAGAAAGAAAGAAAGAAAGAAAGAAAGAAAGAAAGAAAGAAAGAAAGAAAGAGGGAGAGAAAATTACTTTCTGTCTAATCAGGATCTTATTCCCATCACACCACTCAAACTTCTGTGACCTCACTATTTCTAAATCCAGTCATCATTCTCAGTCTTCAATTTATTTTACCTTCCAATATTATTTGACACTGTGATCACTCACTCCTCAAAATACGTTCTTCCCCAAGTCACCACCCTGTCTTGGTTTTCCTTCTGCATCACTGGTCATTTCTTCTTGGGCTCTTTATCTAGTTTTGCAATTCTCCTTGACCTCTTAATGGTAAAATGCCCTGGGGCTCAGATCTATACCCTCTTTTCTGTCTATTCTTATTCCCTTGGTGTTGTCTATCCTCAAGACTTTAAATACCACCTACTTATCAACAACTCTCAAATTCTATCTTCTTCCCCCCAGACCTTTCTCCTCACTCATGTCCTAGAGTTGGATGTTTAATAATCTCCTCAAATGTGACATGTCCATACTCCAGTTCCTAATCCAACTTGAAAATCTACTCATCGGGGCGCCTGGGTGGTGCAGTGGGTTGGGCGTCCGACTTCAGCCAGGTCACGATCTCGCGGTCCGTGAGTTCGAGCTCCGCGTCGGGCTCTGGGCTGATGGCTCAGAGCCTGGAGCCTGTTTCCGATTCTGTGTCTCCCTCTCTCTCTGGCCCTCCCCCGTTCATGCTCTGTCTCTCTCTGTCCCAAAAATAAATAAACGTTGAAAAAAAAATTAAAAAAAAAAAAAGAAAATCTGCTCATCATGTGGCTATTTCTGTATTGGCTGATTGCAAATCCATCCTTTCAGATGTTCAGACTAAAAACCTTTTAATTCATCCTCAACTTCTCTCTGCTGCTTCTACCTTCAAAATATGAACCAAATGTGAACTGCTTTTGCCAGTTCCACCACAACATGCCATCTTGTGCCAACCACACATATCTTCTGGAGTATTGTAATAACATACTGCTTATCTCCTGCCATGACTTGCCATCCTCCCCAGACTAGTCCAGCTAATCTTTTAGAAA
The DNA here is from genome assembly GCF_022079265.1 of Lynx rufus. Lineage (NCBI taxonomy): Eukaryota > Metazoa > Chordata > Mammalia > Carnivora > Felidae > Lynx > Lynx rufus. The sequence goes on along the minus strand of NW_025814896.1, from coordinate 40,478,420 downwards.
GTTTTAGAACTTAAATTAAATCCAATTATGTCACTTCTTCAAGTAAACAACTGCAATGGCTTCCCAATCCACTTGGAATTAAACCTAGATATTTTACAACAGTCTACAAGGCCCTAAATAATCTACCTAAGACCTTAACTCTGATCCTAAACAGCCACCTTATCTTAAAGATCTCATCTTCAACTTGCTCTCTTGACTTTATCAACAATGGTCTCCAGGGATTTCCCTGACCACTCCAGGTCACCTACTTAGGGTTCTTGCTTTAGCTAACTCTTGGCATCAAATAATATTTCCCCAGATTATCTGCTTTGTTTACTCTTGTCTCCTTTAAGCCTTTGCTCAAATCTCTCCTCCTCAATGATATCTTTTTTGACTCCCTGTTTCCTAACTAATACTACTGGAGTCCACATACTTCCTCCTTAATCTGTCCTATTTTTTCATCTCTTTATAGCTTTCATTAGTTTCAAGCATGCTTTATAGTCAATTATTTAAATACTTACAGTAATTGTTGTATATCTCTCCCTATGCTCCTGATAAAATATAATCTTTGTAAGGGCAGAGATCTATTCCTGTTTTGTTCTGTTTTGTTTTTCACTGATGTATCCCCTAGTCTCTACAACAGTGCTTGGCACATAGTAGATACTGAATAAATATTTATTACTTAAACAAATAAAGCATAGTAAGAAACATAACAAAATGAGATGGAAGAGGATGGTCTGTACTTTTAGTCTGAGTTACAATTCATGAAATTCCACAGAACTTGTTTTTATTCATATTGTTTTATGTGGAAAAATGTTCACAGTACAAAAAGATGTAAAGCCACAACAGTTTGCACATGCAAACTGACGCAGCAGTGATGATACCAAAAGTAGAGAAGTGGTACCTTTTGTTCAAGATTAAGTAAGTAAATAGATTTTTCTCCCTAAGGATCATGCAAAATCCTATACAAGGAAGGATTATTATTTAATAAAGAGACTCCCAGAGCCCCTCAATGTTTTCATATTGGAAATAATTACTTATTGTGCTGCTGAAAGAGGCATCTAATTTACGGAGGTCTCATTTACTCATAGATTGTTTTGTTATAGATGTTTTAAATTATAGTTCTTTAAAACTTCAGGGCAAAACATGGCTCAAGTTTATCATGCATAGCAAGCATAGAGACTTCCAAATCAGGATCATGACAATAAAACCATTCAGAATAAGTGACTCACGCTGACACTGTGTAATTGTGCAAATGCTTCTCCAAATCAGAATGTGTGCTTGAAATTAATTTTATTTAATTTGGCTGCCTGTCCCTCATGCCATATAGTTATATCAGAAGGGCATCACTGGCTCTGCCTGGGTCAGTCTACATGTAAAGAAGGTAAAATTTCAAAAAGCTAATGACAATTTTGGAATTAACTGGAGATTTAGAAAAGTGTAGGTATTTCACTAGAGCTCCCTTTTCACTTCTGGATCTGAAGCAGTATGCCAGGTCTCCACATGGTCCAGCAAGCTGAATGCAGTTGCAGACAAGCCCAGTAAGCCTTGAGACTCAGCACCTCCATTTTCTGTCCCTCAGCAGTTTGGAGCAGCAGGAGAAAACAAGAGAGGATGCCATGGCAGACTCAGCTCATGGTGGTGAGGCTGACTCTGCAGTATCTTTTATCAGTCTGCAATACAGTGAATGTGGAAGCCCAGCTGACAACAGGAAGCCCTTGCAGTGCACTCAGGCTTTAAGCCTGACAACAACATGTCTAGACTGAGTAAATGAGAAGAAATCAATAAATAAATGAAGGCAGGGGCTTATGGGTGGAGAGACCACCCACTAACTAACTCCAAATACTTCTGTAAAGAAGATGGCCATTCTCTTTTTTGATTTAGGTAACAAAAGGTAGCCATTTGACTGGTCCAAGTTTTAAAGGCCTGGTTTTCCTCTTTGTTCTTCCTATGTGTGATTTTTGGCAAGACTCCATCTCTTTGGGTCTCATTTTCTTTACATCTTAAACAAAAGAGCTAAATGCAGGCTTTTGTTTGTTTTGTTTTGTTTTTCCAACTTGACTATTCTATGATTTCACAAGATAAATCAAATGGGGAATCTCAAGATGGTACCCCTCTCTGATCATCATTTCAGTCAGTAAGCAATTGTTCATACTGGTATTCAAGAAATGCTAACCCTATGATCAGGATTAGCATATTTTTCTACCCAATTTGTTCTGTTCTATTTGCCTCCTAGAACAGATATTTATTTCCCCACTATATTACTTTCTACACTGTCCTATATTGTGTAACCCCTTTGAGTCCATTGAGGACAAAGATCTCTCCATCCCTAGTGCTAGGCAGAAAGTAGGAACTGATAAACACAGGTGGACTAGTGATGAAGCCTTTGTACACACATATGCACATGCATATGTACACATGCAGTCAGATGGGAAATGAATTTCTGTAATATAGGATCCTGGCCGTTCTGCCTCATTTTCCTTATAATGGTCCCAGAACTGAAGTATCTCTCTTCCCCTGACAAAAATCAAAAAAGCATCCACTGTGACTATTTCAGAGAATTGAATGGACATCTTTAGGTCTAGCAAATGGGACAATGCAACTCTTCACTGGAGAGCTCAGGATAGAAATGAGAACCTGGGTTTCTTAATTTAAAGAAGTTGCCGTGATTGCTGTAAAGGATTTCATATCTTTCCTTTTCTTTTTTCTGTTTATCACTTCCTACTCCTGCTTCATTTCCTGGTTTATAAATTGGGGTTTAATACTACCAAAATGAGGAAGTTGTTGTAATAAATAAAAAAGGTAGAGATTAGCAAGGGGCTGGCACTCATTTACTCATCATTTTAGTGAAATCAAATATATATTTCCTGAGAACCTGTGGTTCCTGGGCACTGCACTTGGTGGTGGAATAAAACATGAACAAGTTGGACAGAGCACCACTCCTCACAGAACCTAGACACAAGTGAGGGATGTAAACAAGTTACGTTACAGGTGAAAAGTTGTATGATGGAAGTACGAGTAATGTGTAAGAGGACCCTATCCAGGATTTCAGGGTAGGTAGGTGATCCCTTAAACACATAAATTAGAGCATGATGCTCCTCGTCTCAACTTCTCCCAATCTCTCCAACTTAGAGGAAAAAGCCCAAGTCTTTACAATGACCTACAAGATTTTCTGTGATTGGGGGTCCTATTAACTCTCTGATCTTATCTTACCTTCCTCTGCTTCCCCCACATTAACTCCAGCCACTCTGGCCCTCCGCCATTGCTCACACAAAGAAGTGCATGCCTATCGCTGGGCCTTTATACTTGCTGTTTCTTCTGACTCAAATGGTCTTTTCCCCCCCAACCTCATAACTAGCCCCCTCACTGCATTCAAGTCCTGATTCAAATGACACCTTCCCAGTGAGGAAGGGTGGGATACTGCCCATCTTTTTTCATTTTTTGTCCTGTTTAGTACCTCTATACTACTACCTATTCTTTTGTTTGTTTATTGCCTGGCCTTTCCACTGGAAGTATAAGTTCCATAACAGAAGAGGCTTTTGTTTACTTTATTTGCTGTAGTATCCCCAGGGCCCAGAAAAGTGCCTGGCACATTGTAGGTACTCAATCAATATTTTGTGAATGAATAAACAGTTATAAAACACTTCAGTGGAAGTGACCAATTGAAAACTAAATTGAAATCTGAAGAATGAGCCTGAATTATCCTGACAGAGAGAATGGCGGACAGTGAGAGGAAAGTGGGGCAGAAGAGCTTTTCAAAGAAAAAGTCCAACCTGAACAAAGTCTCAGAGGTAAGAGGAAGCAAAAGCATTTGAAGAACATCAAGACTTTGTCAAAGCTGAGGCCTGAATGCCAAACGTATAGCAAGAGACGAGGGTATACAACTAGAGAAGGATGCAGAGGCCAGATCATGCAGAACCTTATGAGCCATGAAAACAAGTTTACATTTTACCCTAACAGGAAAGGGGAACATTTTAGGACTCTTAATCAGAGGAGCGATGTTATTTACCATGAAAACCAAAATCACCATTACTGGCTTGGGCAGAAGGAAAGCTACAGGCAGAAAGACCAGTTAGGAGGAAGGTGAGGGATGCTATGTGTACCAGAGAAGTAGTGAGGGCACACAAAAGAAGTGGAAAAATTCTAGGGCCAGTTAGAAAGATTTGGTAACGTGTGTGTGTGTGTGTGTGTGTGTGTGTGTGTGTGTATAGAGAGAGAGAGATATGATTCTATTATTAAATTATATGCATTAAATAATATACATATTTCTAGGGTAGATCATGGAGAAAAGGATAAGTATAAGGGATGGGAAGGTCAAAGGTGATGCCCAAGTTTCCAGCTTGGGCAACTGGGTATCAAAAAAGAGTGTGGTGGTAAAAAGGATAACCAAATTATCTGGCATTCCTCCTAGTGACAAGTAAGGTTCCATGTCCCTTCCCCTTAAATCTGAGCAGAATTTGTGACTTCTTTGGCTGGCCAAATATGACAGAAATGATCTTGTACACTGGAAGACCTTGGCAACCCAGTATCTTGGACCTAAAAAACTAAGGTCCCCAGAGAGCAAACCCAGTTGAGCTCCCAGGCAACAGCCAGCACCAACATGTCAGGGATGTTAGTCAGACGCTTAGAGGTGGATCCTTTATTCTAGTTGAGCCATACTAGCTGACTCTGTGTGTAGCAGAGAAAAGTTTTTCCTGATAGGCTCTGCCCAAATTGTAAATTCATGAGCAAAATAAATAATTTCTATTGTTTTAAGCCAACAACTTTTAGGGTGGTGTATTACATGGCCATAGATAACCACAGAAAGACAGGCAATGGGAAGAGAAATTGTCATGATTTTTCTGTGTGGAACCACACAGCATTAAGCAATTGTAGTTCCCTAATTATTATAGTGGGATGTCACAGTAGAGTGCCCTCTAATACACTGTATACTAGGGTCTTAGGACGGTCTTGGAAGTTAATTCTGATCCAAATTAACAAGGGAGGAAACAATTTATTAAATATTTTAAGATCACACTTTCATTTTGTTTGAACCACTGGAGGAAATCCAATCCCAAATTAATTTAACAAAACTGAAAGCTCACTTAAAAAATATTTCATTGCATTCCAAAGTTCAGCTTGACATAGGGCATACTGAAACCCTTTAATAGGTACTCTAGCAAAGACATTCTTTTATTTTGTAAGTGGAAAAAGATTCAGTGAGCACCTCTGAAAGTGCCTAAGTTATTGGTAGACATTGTCCCTATATTAAGTTGGAGTTCAGTAAGGCTCCAGATCAATATGAGAGCTTCATGTCAAGGGCCAATACATGTATATGACAGATGCAGCCAGATGGGAAAGGAGACCAAACAACTCTTTGTTTTTGAGATACTTTTTTTTTTTTTAAGTTGGTCAAATATAGACAGTTCATTTAAGCATTGGGATTCTAAGCTGGAATATGGATGGGACTAAGGCAGTTTTATTAGAGAAAGAGGAAGCCCTGAGGGGGTAAAAAAAAAAAAAAAGGTATGAAAGACTTAGTGACTTCTAAAAACCGACATCAGTCTGACATGCTTACCACAGAGCCAGAAATCACCTTGGTAAACCTCATCCAAGGGCTCTATAAACTCAAGTATTATTTGTATTATCACCCTAATTATCCTCATTGAAAAGGAAGAAAACACACTCTCATTGTAGACATAATGTTCAAATTATGTATGTGTCCTAGAGTTAAGAAAGGTTAGGTATGTCTCTTGGTTTTTCATGAACCTAAATTAGATATACCCATTTGGTCTATTAATTACTGGAATTTCTTAAATGTAATTACAGTGTTTTGGGGAAATGGGTGGTGCATTTTTCTATGCAAAGATATAATAGAGAATCTAATGTCTTTCTGGTATGTAAAACATGTTAGGTCGATGAATAGGAAAGGAAAAGCAGTTTCCCCTTTCAAAGGAAAGAAAAGCAGTGTTGCCGTCATTAACCATGACTCAGAATATGGTGTGTCTTCTGGTGAAGGCAAATGAACTCTAAACACTTCATCAAAAAAATGCGGCCATTCTCACCACTATTATGGTCTGTTTTTGAAGAGGGTATGCTGGCGTTTTCTGTAACTTCATGGTTGACAGAATTGTTTCTTGTGCCCATTACACAAGGTCTAAATAATTGATTCCTACTTGAATATAGCTTTAAGAGCAATTTTATTTTCAGAGAGTAATTTTAAATGCTATTTTTTTCCCTCAAGAAAATGAAGATGATGCAATCCAATGTATTTCTTTTAGTGACCTGAAATTTTAGAGGCAGAATCATTGCCCTCATACTCTGATCTGTTCTACTCAAGAGTCTGAATACTCTTTTGGTTATTTAGGATAATTTTATTCATCTTTTTTAAGTGTTTTGCTATGCTATCTCTTTAATCTTTAAGCTATGCAACCAAATAGCATTTCTGGGAGGGAACAGAGTGAAGGCATGGGTTTGGAAGGAGAGTAAATTGTTTATCTCTCAACACCACAAATTTCCAATCTATTTAGAAACTTATTTTATGGGTTCCATGTGTCATAAATTGATTATTCAGCTATTCTTGTGATGGTATATAACAAGTATGAAACATGGTACTTCCATTCAGGAAATTATCTCTTATACTTTGGTAGGGAGATAATAATATAAAGACAAAGAGCTAGTAAAATAAGGAAGTGAGGATTCTAAGCATTGGGAAGATAAAAAGTGGAAGACAAGTTTGATAAGTGGACTGGAATGGTTATAAAAACATCATTCATCCATACATTCACTCATCAAGTATTTACAGAGTGCCTGCCATATTTTAATGACTAGGCTAAGGTCTAATAACTCAGTCACGAGCCAAAGGCAAGATATAACCTTTGCAATACAGCATAATCTCGAAGCTTGAGGGTTCAGGAAGGAGCAAGGCTGCCTGAGCTTGAATCCTCACCTTGCCACTTAGAAACAAAGCCTTCTGGGGCTGTGGACAAACTACTTAATCTTTCTTTGCCTCAATTTCCTCTTCTGTAAATAGAGACAATAAGAGTACTTGCCTTTTAGAGTTGTTATGAGAATGAAATGAGTTAACACATGGTACATATAAGCACTACACAAATATAAGCCTATTCCTTCGACTATAGAGGAAGATAGGGCAATGAAGAGGCAAACCTAAGCAATGGGGACTTGAAATGAATTAGAAATCCTAGAAGCTTCCCTCAGTCCCTTCACTGACTCAAATTTATAGGCCTCTGGCCTCAGGAAAAGGTGGAGTGTGGAAATCTGAGGTAAAATTCTTGCAGAGTATCCCACAGATCTTAAACTCAAGGTGTAGACCAGTATGCTAAGAATACCACTCCAGGGTATGGAGAAGCTTGGAGAAATTCCAAAGCCCATCAGCACAGAAACCAAGTGAAAATATAACCACCTTCTCATTGCTTGTTTTCCCAAACTGAATAGCGTGAGAGTTACCCTTGACTCTTCCTGAAGAGGACGTGTGTGGGATGCCAGGCCAGGGAATTTGCGGATTACCTCATCCAATTCCCAGCAATAAACTTCTGAGATAAGAACAGTGAGTCTCATTTTATAAATGAGGATACTGAGGCACAGGCAGGTTAAGTACCTTATCAGGAGAAGATTCACCAGCCTTTACTTTTGTTTCTTATACCTAGAGACCAAGGCTTGTTCTAGGTGAGTTCCTGAGTTTTAAGCCAACAGAGGTGGTAGGGCTTAGAGCTTAGAACTCAGAGGTTAGAGTCACAGTGCTTGATATCTAGTGTGGTCAAGCCAATGAAAAGAAGGGAATTTATAAAGTGTCCTGACTGACTGGCTCCAAAGCCCAAGGATCTACAATCCCAAGAGGAGGGGAGTGGGAGAAGATTCCACTGACAAGGCCCTCACCTGGGTTAATATTTTTCTTTCCATTGCAACATCCTCTCATTCCTGATAAAGAATTATTAGAAGCAATGTGGGTTGCTTCCCTGGTCAAGGATGGTCATCTAGGCCCTAGCTGGGGGATTTGCTTGCAAGAGTACACACAGGTTTGTAAAAAAGGTCCTGAGAAGCCACACAGCTTTCTAACCATCCAGGACCACCCAGGCAGGGAGAGGGGCACTGTGATTGCAGCTGCCCATGCTGGGAGGCAGTAGTTCCAAGCAACAAGAAGCCACTCTGGCCTAGCAAACTTTTCCCCTCTATGGTGGGAGTTGTTTTCTTAAGCCAAGTTCAGACACAAAATAATGCATGGCAGTCCAAGGCACCAGTTGGATGGTTCCATCAGTTGTTTTCAGTTTGTCTTTTAAAATCTCTAAAATACAATTTAATTATTTTGGCTTCTCATCATAAGCCATGGGAGGGAGGCTGAATGCAACTGAGGGATGTTTTACCACATAGCTGTAGATTAGCTAAATGCATGAACTATTCTGAATCTCAAATAGTGCTGAGCAGAGGATTTGGGGGATCTGCCCTCACACTCTTCACAGAAGACTGTGTGTTTTACTCATGTCAGATGCAATTAGGTACAGTTCATCTCTCTTAAATTCCCTATGGATTTATTACACGGGCCCTTGAAGGTTTCCCTTTCAAATGCTCATAGATTTTATATTCAAATCAGCGCTCGATGATTGCTCTAATTCTGGCTGTAACTCTGCTGCACTGCTGTGTCCGTGGAAACTGAAGCTGTGAAGAGTGAGAAACAGACATGGTTCTCTGAACTATCACATGAAAAGCAGCAGAAAATATAAACAATTTTGTAGCATGCCAGGTGATCAGAGGCTGTGTTGGCAGTGAAGCTATCTACCTGGTTTCCACGTTCCTCCAACCCAACCCTGGGGTTGAGGGAAGACATGAATCTCTTCTCATGAGGGCAGCAGGAGACCCACTTCTCCATGATACAAAGCTTCTTTCTCTGATCCTGTCACAACACTGAAAGGAAACTGATCTCATGTCTCACACCAGAGTGGGCATACTACAATTTACAAAATTCCACTGGCCTGCTTTCTACTAGTTCACACACATTTTGTATAGTTATCATTCCGGACAGAAGTACAAGGTATGCTCTGCTTTCAGAAGGCCAAAAACAGGGGTTACACAAGTTCAGTTCCTACTAAGATTTTTTTTTAATCACTTATGAACAGAGTTTGAGACTTTGAAGGAACTTAAAAATGACTCCAAGAACTTCTATTTTCAAACCCAGGTATATTTAAAATTATTTTCACAGTTTGTTTTTCATTAGCAAATTTCATGACAAGAACCAGTGCTCTCATAAAGCACTAACTTGCTTAAAAATAAACAAAAAAGAAAAAGAAAAGCACAATGACCAATTGTCTTCAGAATCAACTATACTCTATATAAGCCACAATTAACCCAACAGTTTGGGAGGAAAGAATAATATAACCTCATCATGTTCTTTAACAGTGCTGAGCCATTTCTCCACGAAAGGACTAACAAGGCTTATTTCTCATCTTTTCTCAATCAGGTTTAGTTACATTACTTAAGTATTTCATCCCTTATAGCCAACCGACTCTCCTCTGAGTCATTGTTTTTGTTCCATAATTTAACTGGAAAAAAATCATCTCGAGTGTCAAATTTATCTGTGTACATGTTATGTCTGAATTTCAAAATTGGTTAATGTCAATATGAGCAAACCAACTGAACATTTTAAAAGACAGATCCAGTTAATACTGTCTTGGAAGAATATTTTTCCTTATATTAGCCCAAAGGTCATAGTCATTCTATATACAGGTAATATATGTTAAATTTAGTTAATGAGCAATTCATTCTTATTCTGTACAGTTAAACATTAATCATTATGTCTTATCAGTAAAAACATAGAATGATATAATTCATGCCTTTATTAATATACCCAATACATATCTGCTGGACATTTACTCTGTGCAAGGTTTTATGGTATGGTATGCAATGTATGTAAATAAAGATAAAAATATATGGAGCTCAGAGTCTACCCGTCAGTACAACTGGGATGTTAGTATGAGTAAGATGAACTCCAAGGAACTAGAAAATAGTGTCATGTGAGAATCAAAGAGATAACATCTGGTTGAAGTAGGTAAGAAGTATATATGAGGGAACATTTGATGAAGATAGAGTATGGTGGACAGAAAGGGTAGGTATTCCAAGTAGGAGGACAGGTATTAGGTCAGAGTGGGAGGTGAGAGAGCCTGGGCTATGTAACAGAAAATTCTCAGTCCAGGCAGGCTTTTGAAATGGAAGAGTTGTATTTGAGCCTGGAAGGATAGGTTGAATTTGACTCATGGAGGGTCTCAAAACCCATATTAAAATTCTGCTGGTTAATAACAAGGATAAACAGTGTTTCTACTTTGGCCAAAAAAACCCAAAAAAACAAAAAACAGAAACTGTTTCAAATATAAAAGCATTTGTCAAATTATGAGGCAGAATTGAAAATATCCTTTTGACAATTTTAAATGTTTTGATTATTTGTTTTAAAAAATACAGGCAGGCTATATCGGTTCATGGTTATATGCCACGTGGTCCCTAATCCCAAATCTGTCTTTACCTTATAATGTTTCTCTATATGACATTTACTACTTTTCATTAAACAAGTAATAATTCTTGTAGCTTCTCTTTAAAGGCATTTGCCATAAAACAACGTACAAAAGAGAGGGCAGACACCCTAACAAAAAGAAAAACATTAATGTGCCATGAGCAAGCATGCTTGGACACTATCCGTGCAGTCTTTCATGGAGATACAGCATTGCCAGATCTTATGCAATGTCTCAGATTCTGTCTTTGAGTACAGATGCTATGAAAGCCAAGCAATATATGTAGAATTTAAAGATATACTCTTTCCCCCTCTTCAAAACAAGGAATGTCCAATAGCAAACACTACCAATCTTTACACATATTTAGCTATGAGGCAAGCTGAAAAAAACATGCTTAGACTATCCTCTATTATTTTACTTTGCACAGTGAGTGATTCTCTTTTCTGAATGGCCTTTGCAAAATTAGAATCATAGGTATGTTTGTAAAGATGTATATAAATGTATTCTCCAAATCAGTGATAGATACGTAAACTCAATGCAGTATTGCTATCTGGCCTAATATTGTCTGTACCATTAACAGATTGTATTCAAATCCAGAAGTTTCTAAACAAGTTATGGTTGACTCAACTGCACACATATTTAAAATAGTTCTTATCAGTTAAATCATCACCATCAATCAATGCTTACTATACTCTCCTGAATAATTTAATAGAACACTATCAATTTATTGACATATTTATGCATTTATGGCACTTTCCATTTCAAATCCCATCATTTTGATCTGAAATTATCAATAAACAAATAAGAAGAAATTTATAAAGGCCTATACAGGTCACCAAAGATCAAACTAGATCTAGTATAAGTGAACCTAGTAATTGACTCAGGTAACTACAGTTACAGACAGATAATATTCCAAAAAGAAATCTGAAAGAAGAAAATCAAAGAGAGCTAAGGGTTCCTTATGAGTGGAAAGTCATAAGTTTAAATGTAATTCCAGAATGATTCAGTAAGTTAAAAGAATAAGAATAAGAACAAATTTACTGAGATTTTACTATGTGCTATGTACATGATGAGTACATTGCACATATTAATTTGTTTCCAAATATGCTACTTTTCCTTAAAATCATCATGCTAGCAATAATAACAATAGCTAATATCCATTTGCATTTACTAATTTCCAGGCATTATTATTAAACCATTTTTTTGTATTATCTCGTTATATCCTCAAAACAATCCTATGAGATGCATTTATTACCCCCTTTTTACAGATGTAGAAACTGAGAAACAAAGAAGTTTAACAATATGCCCCACATAACATACACCATTAGTCATTTTACCCTTGTGGATAATTTTCTGGTTGCTGAAGTGGTAGAAAGGTCATCTGGGCCCCTATTAGACACTGTGAGAAAGGAATAGTGTATCTATTTATCTTACTCGTTTCCTTTTCTTCCTGAGCACAAAATTAGTGTTCCCAGCATCTTCTATAGTTAGGAGTGGTCATGTGACTAAGATCTGACCAACCAAAGTGTTAAGTGCCCCTCTCAGGCCTGGCCCATAAAAACCAGCCGTGTGATCCTCCGTTCTTTTTCTTCTCCTTTCTGCCAGACAGATATGAATGTCCACAACTATGGAAACTTTGTGTTGAAGACAGCAGAGCCTCTATCAGTCTTGGTTCCTTAAGGGCTTTATGATGTAGTTATTATCCTCTCCCTAACTGTTACTTACTTTTATGTGAACAAGACATAAAATTCTATTGTATTAAGTCATTGAGATTTTAAGTCTTTATCTATTACAGCATCTAGTATTTACTTTAATAACGTCTGCTCTCTACATTTTAGACATTTAAATAAATGTCTGATGCTACTTTACCAACAATGCAGAATCCAATTCCTTCAAATGCTCTCTCTTCTTGAGAAAAGAGTTTGCCTTCTATACAAGCTGAAGTAGTCGGGTACCATTGAATGGCTTTTTACCATTTTCAATTTCATGAACACGAAGACTTACACAAGGTACAGAAGGAAGAAGAACCTGTTGTTCCTCGGCAGTAATAATCAGGCCTGGCATTGGTGAAAATAATATACTATGGTGCTGCAGGTAGCTTGGCCATCAATAAGTAATTTTGTAGGGTTTCTAAACCCTTCTGGAGTCTCTGAAAGCTAACATACTTTTCCCTGAGCTTTGATCCTCTAGCCCTTCCAGCAGTTTTAGAAACACCTAATGTAAAGTGTGAAGTCCAGCTTAAAACACCTAGAGGAGATTCTGTTTCTTTAATAAAACTCTGAGAGATACAATACAATCTCTTCTTCTCAAGGCAATTGATCATTGGTTATTGCCACTCAAATTATTTTGCCTGTCCTACCATGTATTCCCTCCAAGCGTGGAAGAAAATGAGTATCAGTATACAAAAATCCATCATTACTAAAATCTTACTGTCAACATCAACCACCAATATTGAAGAGCCTTCTAGGGCATGTGACCTGTGTAGTTGTACAGGATTCCATCCATGGAAGAACTCATATTTGGTTTAATGCTCTGCTGTAGCATTCTTGAAGCTGTTGAAAAATTTTTGAAGAAAAGGCCCACATTTTCACTTTGCACTGAGCCCTACAAATTATATAGTGTTTTTGTTTGTTTGTTTTGTTTTTTTAAATCAATGATAGTATTTGACCAAGAATCACAAGGGACATATGGAAAGAAAGAAATCCACGTGCCCTAATTACTTTTGCTTCTATAGTTCTATATGGCAACACATAAAGTACAATCCTGTTGGCATCTCAACACTAACAACATAATGCCTGTAAGTTGCAGGTATGGTTACTATGGTTCTACTGCCAAGTACAAGAGAAACTGCAAAACTGGGATCCACAATATGTTAAAAAGAAAACATAGCAATTTCAAATTTCTTGATGATTCATTTCATGTGTAAGAGTGACTTCACCTTAATGATCCTCCTTGGATATGCAAAATTGAGCCCAGACTCTAGGCTGGAGTAGGGTTTGGGAGTTGAAGCTTTCTACATCGTAAATTAATGAGGATTTTGTTACTGTAGTACTTAATTGTAGGGAAGTGGTACTCTGGAATAGGAGATATGGGGCGCCTGGGTGGCCCAGTCAGTTAAGCATCCAACTTAGGCTCAGGTCATGATCTCAAGGGTTTATGAGTTTGAGCCCTACGTTAGGCTCTTGCTGACAGCTCAGAACCTGTAGCTCACTTCGGATTCTGTGTCTCCCTCTCTCTCTGCCCCTCCCCTGCTCATTTTCTTTCTCTCTCTCAAAAATAAATAAACATTTTTTTAAAAAGGAGATATAGGAGAGAGAATTGTTCTATGTGGAGAGTTTGGAGGCCTAAAAACTTACGTCAGTGAGAGTGTCCTTGTGGCAGAGAATGGCCAACGTATTTCAAGGAATAGTGCTATTTACATTAAAATTTAATGTGGTTCTTGTTATGTATTCTGATGACAACAACTAAATATTTCTCTCTCTCTCTCTCTCTCTCTCTCTCTCTCTCTCTCTCTCTCTCTCGATTGACACCACCTTTCTTTCCATTGCCTAACATTAAGGAAAAATCAACTGTCTGTGACCTTATTGATATCTTAAAAAGTTGATGGGGCAAGAAAAGGCAGAAAATAGCTAGTAGCCATGAAAGGTGAGCCCATGAGTAGGAATTTGGAGTGAGATGTGCAATTAAAACATCGCTTTTTGGACAACTTGGAAATGTTAAGTACAACACTGGACCTCTCGAAGTATACTGAATGCGGACAAGTCATTTTATTTGGTTGGTAAGAACAATGGTTGTCTCAAAATCCAAGAGAACTTGAGGACAACATAATAAACCAATATTTCCTAGAAATGGAATCGCCTTTGGAAGTAATGGGAAATAAATACATAAAAGAAATCAACATGAATGATATGCATAGAAGGCTGGTTCAGGGTTAAGCTGTGAGGTAACCTACTGAATGGAAATCCAAGTAGACATAGGAATCTTACCACCTATAGCAACTTTCCTGTGGCTAAGAATCCCACTTATTAGAATACAGGTTCTTCTATAGGCATAAAACTCACTTTCCAAAGGTACTAGGAAAAAAAAAAAAACAAGGTTCAATTGAAGCATAATTTACACTTCAAGGAGAATGTCACCTGGAATATTTTCAGTTCCTTAGCCAGAAACAAAAGCATCAGTTTATAAGCCAATATGAATTTCTAGCATCAAGACTTAAAAATCTATAGTGAGTGTATCCTTTATGTAACAGAACCAAATAAAAAGGTCCTCCCTTCCCAAGAAAATAATATCATGCCATTTACAAGGCAGCTATCAAAACTGTGCCTCAATTCACCAGGTTTCTCTTGGAACTCAGTATTTATTTATGAATATAATGGAGCTTCTTAGAAAAGCCTCAAGCAGGGCCACCTAAATACCACCCTTGAAAACTGCACACAGTAACAAAAGTCAGATTGCCCTCAATTACATGCATTGACAGCTTCCACATCACAGAGCTCTGAAATTACAGACATGGGAAAAAATATTCTTAGAGAAAGATAATATACTTTGAGAGATGGTACATTTATTCCTTAAAATCAAACATCTTTGATTTAACTACTTTTCAGATTTGTTCTTCTTGACAAGGTTGCATTAACACCTTAACCTAAAGCAAATTCATATTTATCCAATAAACATTCTATGTGAAAAATTGCTTACTCTTTGCATAAACATTCAGTCACACTTTCCCACCCACATTCAGAAACTAGAATCATAATTCATGTAAGCGTATATCACAAATGCTGAAAAGCTTGCTCTTTACCTATAATCATAAAAAAAAGCAAATATATAATAATAGTGAGGACTGTGTTGTTCTTGAAAGAATACATCTAGAGCATTACAGATTGTTGCTCTCCTGGATGATTTTATGCTCAGGTCAATTTAATAAATCTGAACATGTCATCTACTAAATTATTAATCACCAAGAAGACCTACTCACCCAGAAATTCTTGTGTTGTTTCAACTGCAACTTTAAAAAATCATCATCTATAGTATTGAGGAGATTAAATTACCTGCTTTTTAATTTCAGCAAGCAATGGAGTGTATCTACCTGCTGGATCCTCTGCCAACTGACAGACAAAAGGCTGAGGGGGAGTGCACTTTGGATGCTATCAATTAAGAAAAGGTGGTTCATTAATCTTTACTGTCAACGTCTGAATTCTGTTCTGATGGCTCCAAAGGTATGCAGTTGGTTGCTTATATTTTGAACCAAGACCCATCCAGCTAAATTCATCTTATGGAAGGATAACGTAAGCTTTTTCTGGTTAATTGTGGGTCCATTTAAAAATAGCTAATAACATGTATTGCCATGAGAAAGAAATATTTTGAAAAGCTCTTATGTTCATTCATTCATTCGTTCATTGTCATTCACTCAATATATAATTGTTTTGTGCCTATTACTTGCCAAGAATTCTACACACTGATTAATCAAACTACATCAAAGATGAACCAGACATCACAGAGTTATTTTTGGAAATTGACCTCCATATATACCCTAAGAAGGGTCAAACTTTAAAACAAATAAGCAAACAAAAATTATAGCTGCTTCCCAGATCCTTACAAAATCAAAGTTGCAAGCACATCTTTTTGAGAACTTGCTACAAATCACTAAGAGTTTTAAGAAAAAGCAATGCCATTTAAATCCAGACTGGAACTGAGCTTGCTTTATCATAAGACAATCTTTAATTAAATAGAGTTGGCAAAAGAAGCTTTACTTCAGGTGAGCATAAAAAAAGAAAGAGTTGAGTTGAGAGCACATGGTAATATATTAATCACTTCCAATTTGGTTAATTTTGATATATAATATATTTGAAGATGTATTTATTATTAGTTTTGGTAGCAATAGTAATTAAATTTTAAAATAATGAATGATATTAAAAGATAAGATTTGAAACAAGTTATTTGTGTAAACAATAAATTCTGAAAAGCTGGCAACTTGTAGAGGTGGTTGTGATTATTATTCCACAGAATAACTCCAGCAAACTTTTGGTATTTAAATGGCTTAAGTGAAGGGAATTTAATTCAGGGAATTGGTTTCACAGGTGATAGGAAGCCAAAAAGCCAAATAAGAAAGAGTGAGGCAACCTAGGAATTACCAAAGACAGGAAAACAACAAAAGGACAGAGAAAAAGTAGTGTCACCAAAGCCCAGGGACCAAAGTTACATGGAGGAAGTTGTGTCCTTGGCAGGCTTCTCTGGCAAAAGATAGTAGCACAGAGATGTTGCCAACACAGAGAAGAGTGGAAAGAAATCCTCTGGCTTCTCCTTCCTCCTAGCCTCTAGTCTCATGGCAATGCCTGCCAACCTCCAAACCCAGGTGGCAGTCAGACATGGGAGGCTGGGAAATGCAGTCTTCAGGGAGACGCTCCCCTGGGATACAGGGCATAGCAGGGGAAGAACAAGAAGCAATTCACATCCAACAGGCCTAGAACCACCATTGGCGCCTAGATCTATACTGAGAGATTTGTCAAGATCAAAAGCTCCCACATTCTGTGACTCTGGAGTTGCCATGAAATTCAACATCAACGAAAAGCATTAATTAACTCCTGTATACCCTAAATTCCCTCTGATTTAACAGTCTCATAGGAAAACTGCAAGACTTAAACTGACACAGGTTTAGAAAACCTTCTCAAAAAACATTATTTTTGAAAAGCAAACTGGGATTTTATGTCCAAATATCCATTAGCAGAAGAGGGTAACTTTTAAAGCCATTGTTTTCTCAGGTATCTTTAGTAGCATTGAAATTGCTCCAGCTGACAGGTTCTTAAGGTCCTGACGCATTCTCTAGTGTTTAGCTGGGTCTTTTTATTCTAATGACAAGGTCCCAGGGTTCAACATCCTCTATAGGGAAGAGAAGTCTACTCACACAGTATAAGTTATCTAAAACTTTCTAACATCTTGTTACAGAAAGCAAAACTTAATAGTGAATTAGTCTAGCTTTAGGAGACAGAATTGCCTTATATGTTTAAATGAGTTAAAAACAAGGGCCCCTGGGTGGCTCAGTCATTAAGCATCCAACTCTTGATTTCTGCTCAGGTCATGATTCTGCTGTTCATTAGACCAAGCCCCACATCAGGCTCTGTGCTGACAATGTGGAGCCTGCTTGGGATTCACTCACTGCCTCGCTCTCTGCTCCTCCCCTACTTGTGCTCTTTCTCCCAAAATAAATAAAATAAACATTTTTTTTAATCTTAAAAAAAACAAAATGAATTAAAAACATTAAAATGTTAAAGTTAAGGTTTTATAGTTAAAATGAAATAATTGTTTTATTAAATCCATATAAAATTATTGTAGGGTTTGTGACTAACATTTATCCATGACTACCTTTCCCACGACTACTAAGGAATACACATGTGGCTGTTATTTAGTAAAAGGATTCTCTGGACAAAAATTATCTTTGATGCAGCATCTGATACAGGGATAATCACATCTTAATCACCAAGAAAAAGTCATGGTATTTAGTATTTGTAAGACATATTTAACAATGGACTTTGTTTTTGCAGAATACCTGAAAGAGGGTGTTCTCAACAATATTTTAGAAAATGGGAGCCAAAGAAAAAAGAAAGAAATCACATATACTCAGGAAACAGAATAGCACAATGCAGTATGGCCCAAATTCTCCTGACCATAAAAATCACCTAGGAACTTTTATTTTTTTTTTTCAACGTTTATTTATTTTTTTTTGGGACAGAGAGAGACAGAGCATCAATGGGGGAGGGGAAGAGAGAGAGGGAGACACAGAATCGGAAACAGGCTCCAGGCTCTGAGCCATCAGCCCAGAGCCTGACGCGGGGCTCGAACTCACGGACCGCCATATCGTGACCTGGCTGAAGTCGAGCGCTTAACCGACTGCGCCACCCAGGCGCCCCGGAACTTTTAAAAAAATACAGATTCCTGAGGATAATATGAGAGATTTCACTTTAAATCAATGACCCAGGTAAGTTTGCCAATGGAAAAATGAGCTTGGGGTTTGAAGGCAGGTTAACCATATCTGAATCGTGGCTCTTGTTACTTGGGCAAGTTTCTTAAATTCTAGGAGCCTTGGTTTTTCATCCTTAATATGGGGATAACAATAGTCTTATTCAATAGAGTTGTTGTGAGGATAAAAATGGATGTAAACCTCTTAGAAACAGTATCTGGCAAATGTTATATGCTCCATAAATGTTATTAATGTTATAACATTAAGATAGACATGTGTTTTTTTCTTCATCTCAATCTGGAAAATTACTTTTACCTAATTGACACTTTTTTCCCAGAATCTCTACTCTCACCCCTAGTCTCTCACCTCTTGTCCAATATGCTTTTACATTGGTATAATTGGTCATATTGTATTTGCAGTGCATATGTTAAAATTAAAGTTTTCAGGAGAAGCATTTGGTATAAAATAGTCATGTTCATAACACCTGTAAGGATCGTTTCTTTACTCTTCACCCTTAGCCTTCTGTACCTCCTTAAATTTTATAGAGACATTATAAGTAGCCTTTGCCAGCATGATTTGGGAGGAAATAGAAAGGGACAGAGCATCCACAGTGTGAAATGTGCCCACAGATATGTGCACTGGCAAAACTACAAGTGCCACTTAAGGGATGCCACCAACCTTCAGGGATCCTGTTTTCCCTCCTGAGAACATCTGGAGAAATGTTAAACTTATGGTGGGTGAAAGAAACTGGTAAAGACCCATAGGCCATCTGCACCATAATTTAATCAGTGTCTGTATCCTCCTATGACTGTGTTTCTCTTACTTGGCTGTTCATTACAATTACTTGGGCAGCTTTTAAAATTCCTGATGCCCACACCAAGGATTAAATCAGAACTCTAGGAGTGTTTCAATTTCCCTTAGTAATTCCAGTGAGTGGGTAAGATTTGGAACTGGTGTTCCAAGACAGCAGATCTGCTGGGTGCCCTGTCTTCTGGGGGCTTTAGCTCTCACTGGATTCCAGTAACACTATCTTCTCCCTCCCCTTTAGGCCTAGGGGGTGGTTACAGCTTCCACCAGTAGTTAGGCTCTGAGTGATTCAGTGTCTGGTGTTGGTTTCCTCAACCCTGGCTATACTTCTTTACTCCTCTAGTTCAGTTCTCTTTCTTTAAACCATCTGGGTAGATTATACTTCCTGCCAAGATCCTTTGTTAAGCTCCTTTGTTGTTAAGATAATAGAAATGGTGAATCTGTAAACTGATAAGCATGAGATACTAAACAAAACAATATATCTAGATTGGGGCTATAGTTAGAGATGGAGACCATTTAACCCAGCTCTCAGATATCCAAAAGAAAAGCCTGAAGAAAGATTTAAACACACACACACACACACACACACAGAGTTACATTAATTTTGGAGGGTGGTAGAGTAGATGTTGTGGCTTGCAGGTTGCCAGGGGCTATAAATTCCTCTTCAGGCACCAGTCACAGCAGTTGCAGAGGCCATGTGGTCACAGCCCTGGAGGAGAGTATCTCTGCAGGGACCCCCACCTGGATTCTGCTTCCCTCTTTTCATGTGAAACCATTGCTTACCTTCCCATTTTGTCCTGCTGCTTTGAGAAGACTTGCTGAATAGCATCAAAGGGGCCAGTGAGAACTGGAGGGCATAAGCACAAGTCACAATTAGGCAAACAGAGACAGAGTGGTCCCAGATCACAGACAGCAGGGTTCCAACAGGGAAACAGTGGAGCACTGCTTTCTGCACTCAGGCCCTGAAAAAGTTCTCATTCTCAGCATGTTCTTTGCTAATCTTCCCACCTTGTTCCACGCATGCGCGCATGTACACATGCGCGCGCACACACACACACACACACACACACAAAGAGATGAGGAGTGAGGACAGAATTATTCCAGGGACTATGGGGCTTATCAAAAGAAACAAACAAACAAGCACTGATTTAGTCTTTTGCATATATTCTTTTGCATGAATTTTTGTCCTTTCCTCTTAGAAGTCAAAAGCACTTATGACACCAGGTCCTGCATTTGACAAAGATTGAAGAGATGTCCTTTTCAATTTATCTGAGGGCATGTTCAGAAATGGACCAGTAATCTGTACAATTTAGAAGGCAATCAGCCAATATATTAGATTTTTTTAGGGTTCTATTACATGTTCTCCCTACTGCAATGTTTTTTTTCAGGAACCTTATATAGCTTTAATTTTTACTCTTCAAGAATCTGCATTATATATATATATATTATATACATATATATACATACTTATGTGTGTATTTACACAACATATATTTTAGTATATTGTCTGTAGAACTATTTTTCTGGATTTTGTCTCTGGCCTCCTGGTTGACATTAGACAAGTCATATCTCCTTATCTACAAAATGAGGATGCTGAGAGTCACCTCTAAAGACTTTCTTTCTTTCTTAAAATTTTTTTTAATGTTTGTTTATTTTTGAGAAAGAAGAGAGAGACAGAGCATGAGCCAGGGGAGGGCAGAGACAGTGGGAGACACAGAATTTGACACAGACTTCAGGCTCTGAGCTATCAGCACAGAGCCCGATGAGGGTTTGAACAACTGTGAGATCATGACCTGAGCAGAAATTGGACACTTAACTGTCTAAGCCACCCAGGGACCCCTAAAGACTTCTTTTTTAATTTAACACTCTATTATTTTTTTTTCCTATTTAATACTTCAGGAAACTGAGAATGACTTTTATTATAAACCTCAGATTGTCATCAAGGTGTGATGTAGATGTGTCCTGTAGATACTATTTAGAGAGCTAACTAATAAATTCGTTGAGATTATGCATTGGGAAAACAAAAGACACTGGCATTTTTCCAAACGGAATTATAAATGAAAGAAAAATTGTAGGCCATGAGAAAATAATGTCAACATCAGAAATAAAACTATCAAAGACTTAGAAAAAAAAATCTCTCAGAAAATTGCCACTCCAATGGGTTGACAGTTTGCCCTAAAAGACAAAATTAATTCAAGTATTCACTCCATTTATCCTCTGGGATACTCACTTATTCACCTAGATGAATATTCCATAATTTGGATCCAGATTGCATTTTTTTTCCTACCACAAAGTCCACAGGAAGTACTGAGGCTCTGGCATCATCTCAAGGTCCTTCTCCAAGATGGCAGTCAGGGGAAATTCTGCTGGCCAAGGCCCAGTAGGTCAGAGCTAACCTTGTCTCTCCCTTGGTCAGAACTTCACTCAGATCCCTGCTCTGGGTTGATCACATTTCCCAGCTGTACCCTTGGAGCATACTTATTACCTTGTTGCACATGACAAATCTCTAAGTAACAGTTAAAACCAATAAAAATGTATCATGTGAATCTCTTTCTAACAAATACCCTCCAAGTGAGGCTATTATATAAAACATTTCCCTATTGACTAAATAACTTCACAAGGTACTAATTGTTAGTTATTAATATTTAATTTTATTGACCTTATGTGGAAATTCCTTGAAATTAGTATTTAATTGTCTAACCACTTCCTTTTCTCTAAATCAAAACGTTCACTTTACACATTAATAACCTATTAACTTTTGGCTTTTAATTCAGAGATTTATAAATTAGGACTATTTATAACTTGTGGTATTACATCTGAGCATGTATGTCTTAAGGTAGCATTCCATTGTCACAACTCAGTGCATATTCAACTATAGAAATTTCCTGATACATTGTCAAAAACAAACAAACAAAAATCATGCTCTAGGAGTTGATGGGCACCAGTGCTGGGTGGCTTTAAGAGGAAGAACATATTCCTGTGTACATTAATCCAATTCCAACAGGCACCTTTGGAGCCTCACTCTGCTCAGCTCTATTAGATGAGTGAAGAGATGACTGAGTGCAGGAAGGACTTTTCAGGGAGGCTTCATGAGGGACAGGAGGTATAAATACAAGCATTTTAGTCAAGAGACTGCATGTGTAGAATTTGAAATCAGTAATGGAATTAGTCTGTGTGGAGAACAGTGAGATGACCAGCCTTGCAGAATAAAGGCACAGAGGTGAGGAAAATGTCAGAAGGAACACAGAAGCTCACCCGAATGAATGTTGAGAGAAGTGATGAGACCTGGAGAACACTCTCTATGGCAAAATCTGTCCACATTTTATTCATGCTGAACTAGAGAGGGCAAGACTCTGAAATAAATATTTTATTAACTGGCTTTACAAACAGTGACAACCAAGATAAAGCATATGACACTACGTAATGTGAAGAGATAAAACAGATAATAATGAAAATAATATAAAAACACACCACAGTTGAGAGGTAATGTTATTTAAACACTATTATCAGTACAATTATGGTGCTGATGGTGGTGACAATGATCCCAAATAAATTGTCTTTATTTCACTGTCTGGGGCCTTGTACTGCAAGTGCAGTCCTCAGACCAACAGCGTGGGCATTGCTGGAAGCTTGTTAGATGCAGAGTCTCAGGCTTTGCCCCACACTTGTTAAATCAGAACCTGTATTTTCACAAAATCACTGGGTTATTCATGTCCACATTAAAGGTTGAGAAGCACTGGTTTAATGGAGCCAGAAATCAAATTTGGGAAAATAGCCTGTCAATCTAAATTGCTATTTAACAAGTAGAGTGCCTGGTTTTGCACACTTTCATTTTATGATTTTAATAAAATAGAAAGATATAAAACAACCCATTTTACTGTAGGTACAAATTCAACAGGACATGTTTTGTTTTGTTTTTTTAGAATTCTACCTAATAGTATAGAGAGCTTTTATAATTGTATTATCCTCCTCCTCCCCCTTTTCTGAATGCTGGCCTGTTTTACTAAACCTTTATTTAAGTCAAGTATAGGTATATCTCACAACGTCTAGACTTTCTGCCAAATTTTACCAAGTGAAATCAGATAATTAAGCTCTATTGAATCTTTTGCATATTTATTTTAATTAAATTCTATTTAACTGCCACCAGACAGCCTTACTAGGGAAAGATCCTAATTAAATTTGATCAAAGGCAACTTGATTAGGTTGCTGGATTTGTGTACATAGAGAGGGGAAGAGGCATTGAAAAGGGGAGAGGCCCAAGCATCTTTAATGAAACTAAGTATGTTTAATGCGATAAAACAGATCTTGGTAAATTTAACAGAAAACCACATAAAGTACGATAAGATCTTTATATTTATTATGAGATCTTTCTTAAGTAAAAAGTTTCATTTTAAGGATTGGAAATAACATTTTAAAATGTTAAAGATGCTCTGTACAAGACCATCACTTAGACATACTATATTTTTTATTTACATAGTATCTGTCAAGATTATCTGATATTTCAGATGACCACAGCTAATCTAGTCAATAGACTAGAAAGGACATACCATAAAAGATAACATCTTAAAAAATGTTTTCATTTCCTTACATAGGAATTTAGTCTCCTTTCAAGCTATCAAGGATAAATTAAAGCTTGTAATAGATACAAAGATATTAACATAACAGTTTTATAATAAGCCACTGTATGTCACTCAAATCAAAAGATAAGAATTGAGTTGTGCCTTGTTTAGAAAACTCGTTAAGATCCCTAATGACCTGAATTCTTCCTCAACTGATTCATTGTATCTAAGTATGAAGGGTTATGCTGTTTCACTGGACAACTGAATATTAAGCTATTTGGAAAGATTCAGTGAAAATTATGATGATATTAGATCCAAGATGAATTTACCATGAAACAATGGAACTTAAGCTTCAAGGGCCTCATTTACACAATGCCTTTTAAAGGCCTTGGATGGGGTCTTAGCAATGTGTTTACATGGCCATGATTTTTTTTTAATTTTTTTTCATGTTTATTTATTTTTGAGAGAGACAGAGACAGAATGTGAGTGGGTTAGGGGCAGAAAGAGAGGGAGACACAGAATCCGAAGCAGGCTCCAGGCTCTAAACGGTCAGCACAGAGCCCGATGTGGGGCTCGAACTCATAAGCTGTGAGATCATGACCTGAGCCGAAGTTGGACGCTCAACCGACTGAGCCACCCAGGCGCCCCCATGATTTTTTTTTTAATTAGCAAAAATGAGAAACAGTAAGGGTAAGAAGCTAGATAATGAGGATAGTCAGTTTCAAAGGTATTTAATATTAGTTCCTGTAGAAGACAATTTGAGGGGCGCCTGGGTGGCACAGTCGGTTAAGCGTCCGACTTCAGCCAGGTCACGATCTCGCGGCCCGTGGGTTCGAGCCCCGCGTCAGGCTCTGGGCTGATGGCTCAGAGCCTGGAGCCTGTTTCCGATTCTGTGTCTCCCTCTCTCTCTGCCCCTCGCCCGTTCATGCTCTGTCTCTCTCTGTCCCAAAAATAAATAAACGTTGAAAAAAAAAATTAAAAAAAAAAAGAAGACAATTTGAAATGCCCTCAAGTCTTGCAGCTATTTATAAAAGAGGCCCCAGTTTCCCCAAACTTGACCACTATTCTGCATACATTATCAATGAAGATTTAAAATGCAGATGCTTTTCTCAACTATTAACATTATTTTAATTCCATCAACTTAGAGGAAAGAATGAATTTAAATAACAATTTAGTACTGATTTTATATTTGTAATTTTGCTCTCTCTCAAAGAGGGCTTACCCCAAATGTTGTGTAAGTTTCAATCCCCACAAATCCTGGATTCATCCCTGCCTTAGATACAGATATTTACTGTTGAATAACAAATTTAAGTTTTTAAAAAGAACCTTTATAGTATAAAATATATTTCATCTTCATTGCATCAAGAGAGAGTAACAGCCCAACCTGTGGCATAGTAATTGAACTTAAAATGTTCTAAAATAAAAGTAGGTAGCCAATCCAACCACACTTGGTAAGACATTCCATTGTTAAGTCCAAGTCTACCAACTACCAATATTCAGTGAGTCATAGGTAAAGGACAACAGTGCAGTGATATTAACTATAATCACAGACTATATAATTAACAAGGCTACCAGAGCCTTTTTTAATAAACCAAATCCAAGAATTGGTATTCAGTAGCAACCCATTATTGTCTTTCTCACAGCAATTACTAATTTTTCTAATTATGGAATAGGCTGTTTTTTTTTTATTTAAAGGGTAATCCTCTTTATCTGACCACAGCTTTCTCCTAGTGAATACAGATTTCCTGGAAATCTACATTCTCTGATTGGTGTCTCCCTGCACTCAAAGACAAAAGTCAGGGTGACGACAGGGTTAAAGTGTCCTTCTGGGGTCATGGAATAGATTAAAATCAAATGGCCTACAGAAGCATTAAGCCTCTAATTCTGACCTCATTACTCCAAATTCCAACCAAATGAACAAACTGCCCACCTGGCTTAAGAAACACAACTGATACACTCTGAGGCCAAGTAAGTGAGCTCCATTCAGTTGTAGTTATGTTTAATTGGTTCCTTTTACATTCTGATCATTACTTATTATATCTTTGTCATTTCTCCCACTTCTATCACCAAAAACAAAACAAAAAAAAAATCAAAACAAAACAAAAACATTGGTCTACCTTGATCCTTATAGATATCTGATAAAATCTTACAAGCACGTACTTGGCCACCACAATAGTGCTTCCGAGAACTCACTTCTCAGATGCTCTCCACATGCAGGCTATAGTAATTCCATAAATGTACCATGCTCATTTCCTAAGGCACTTAGTGATAAGATGAAGGGGAAGAAGAAGGGGAAGGAGAGGAAGAAGAAGAAGAGGAAGAAAGAAGAAAGAAAGAGGAGGAGGTGGGGGAAGGAGAAAGAGGAGGAGGAGAAGAAGAAGAAAATAATTTATGGAAAAGTGAAACCAAAAGGTGACCTAAGACATGGGTCACAACAACAAATAATTACTTGCCCTCTTTATTTTTATTGCTTTCCTCAAGGTTCCCTACACCCTTGCTATGACTCTATACAGCTCTACCTTTGGCCTCCAAACTCCACCCTATTTTTAAAATATCTATGAAAAATTCAGAATATAGGCAGGCAGATCGTTCTCACTGAGCCAGAAAAGTACTTCCAGTCAAGTCAACTAGGCCAGAACTTGAGAGGCGCCTAAGCACCCAATTCTTCTCTACCCCAGAATGTGGTCACTAACAAACGCCAGTTTTACCTGCCCTCTCCAACCCCATTTCTACTGCTCTAATTTAGGCCATAGTTTCTTACCTGGACTATTGCTTTATATCTCAGACTGGTCTTTCTTCTCACCCTACACACACACACACACACACACACACACACACACACACACACGCACACACCTCATTCAGAATAATCACTGTAAAAGACTAAAAGAGCAAGGTTCCTTCCTTCTTTTTTTCTTTAATATGAAATTTATTGTCAAATTGGTTTCCATACAACACCCAGTGCTCATCCCAAAAGGTGCCCTCCTCGATACCCATCACCCACCCTCCCCTCCCTCCCACCCCCCATCAACCCTCAGTTTGTTCTCACTTTTTTTTTTTTTTCAACGTTTATTTATTTTTGGGACAGAGAGAGACAGAGCATGAACGGGGGAGGGGCAGAGAGAGAGGGAGACACAGAATCGGAAACAGGCTCCAGGCTCTGAGCCATCAGCCCAGAGCCCGACGCGGGGCTCGAACTCACGGACCGCGAGATCGTGACCTGGCTGAAGTCGGACGCTTAACCGACTGCGCCACCCAGGCGCCCCTGTTCTCACTTTTTAAGAGTCTCTTATGCTTTGGTTCTCTCCCTTTCTAACCTCTGTTTTTTTTCTTCCCCTCCCCCATGGACTTCTGTTAAGTTTCTCAGGATCCACATAAGAGTGAAAACATATGGTATCTGTCTTTCTCTGTATGGCTTATTTCACTTAACATAACACTCTCTAGTTCCATCCACGTTGCTACAAAGGGCCATATTTCATTCTTTCTCATTGCCACGTAGTATTCCATTGTGTATATAAACCACAATTTCTTTATCCATTTGTCAGTTGATGGACATTTAGGCTCTTTCCATAATTTGGCTATTGTTGAGAGTGCTGCTAGAAACATTGGGGTACCAGTGCCCCTTATGCATCAGCACTTCTGTATCCCTTGGGTAAATTCCTAACAGTGCTATTGCTGGGTCATAGGGTAGGTCTATTTTTAACTTTTTGAGGGACCTCCACACTGTTTTCCAGAGTGGCTGCACCAGTTTGCATTCCCACCAACAGTGCAAGAGGGTTCCCATTTCTCCACATCCTCGCCAGCATCTATAGTCTCCTGATTTGTTCATTTTAGCCACTCTGACTGGCATGAGTGTGGTTTTGATTTGTATTTCCCTGATGGGAGCAACATTGAGCATCTTTTCATGTGCCTGCTGGCCATCTGGATGTCTTCTTTAGAGAAGTGTCTATTCATGTTTCTGCCCATTTATTCACTGGATTATTTGTTTCTCGGGTGTGGAGTTTGGTGAGCTCTTTATAGATTTTGGATACTAGCCCTTTGTCTGATATGTCATTTGCAAATATCTTTTCCCATTCCGTTGGTTGCCTTTTAGTTTTGTTGGTTGTTTCCTTTGCTGTGTAGAAGCTTTTTATCTTCATAAGGTCCCAGTAGTTCATTTTTGCTTTTAATTCCCTTGACTTTGGGGATGTGTCCAGTAAGAGATTGCTACGGCTGAGGTTAGAGAGGTCTTTTCCTGCTTTCTCCTCTAGGGTTTTGATGGTTTCCTGTCTCACATTCAGGTCCTTTATCCATTTTGAGTTTATTTTTGTGAATGGTGTAAGAAAGTGGTCTAGTTTCAACCTTCTGCATGTTGCTGTCCAATTCTCCCAGCACCATTTGTTAAAGAGACTGTCCTTTTTCCATTGGATGTTCTTTCCTGCTTTGTCAAAGATTAGTTGGGCATACGTTTGTGGGTCTAGTTCTGGAGTCTCTGTTCTATTCCATTGGTCTATATGTCTGTTTTTGTGCCAATACCATGCTGTCTTGATGATTACAGCTTTGTAGTAGAGGCTAAAGTCTGGGATTGTGATGCCTCCTGCTTTGATCTTCTTCTTCAAAATTACTTTGGCTATTCGGGGCCTTTTGTGGTTCCATATGAATTTTAGGATTGCTTCTTCCAGTTTCAAGAAGAATGCTGGTGCAATTTTGATTGGGATTGCATTGAATGTATAGATAGCTTTGGGTAGCGTTGACATTTTAACAATATTTATTCTTCTAATCCATGAGCACGGAATGTTTTTCCATTTCTTTATGTCTTCTTCAATTTCCTTCATAAGCTTTCTATAGTTTTCAGCATACAGATCTTTTGCATCTTTGGTTAGGTTTATTCCTAGGTATTTTATGCTTCTTGGTGCAATTGTGAATGGGATCAATTTCTTTATTTGTCTTTCTGTTGCTTCAATATTAGTATGTAAGAATGCAACTGATATCTGTACATTGATTTTGTATCCTGCAACTTTGCTGAATTCATGTATCAGTTCTAGCAGACTTTTGGTGGAGTCTATTGGATTTTCCATGTATAATATCATGTCATCTGCAAAAAGTGAAAGCTTGTCTTCATCTTTGCCAATTTTGATGCCTTTGATTTCCTTTTGTTGTCTGATTGCTGATGGTAGAACTTCCAACACTATGTTAAACAACAGTGGTGAGAGTGGACATCCCTGTCGTGTTCCTGATCTCAGGGAGAAAGCTCTCAGTTTTTCCCCAATGAGGATGATATTAGCTGTGGGCTTTTCATAAACGGCTTTTATGATCTTTAAGTATGTTCCTTCTATTCCGAGTTTCTCGAGGGTTTTTATTAAGAAACGGTGCTGAATTTTGTCAAATGCCTTTTCTGCATCAATTGACAGGATCATATGGTTATCTTTCCTTTTATTCTTGTGATGTATCACATTGATTGATTTGCGAATGTTGAACCAGCCCTGCAGCCCAGGAATGAATCCCACTTGATCATGGTGAATAATTCTTTTTATATGCTGTTGAATTCAATTTGCTAGTATCTTTTTGAGAATTTTTGCATCCATATTCATCAGGGATATTGGCCTGTAGTTCTCTTTTTTTACTGGGTCTATCTGATTTAGGAATCAAAGTAATGCTGGCTTCATAGAATGAGTCTGGAAGTTTTCTTTCCCTTTCTATTTTTTGGAATACCTTGAGAAGGATAGGTATTATTTCTGCTTTAAACGTCTGGTAGAATTCCCCCTGGGAAGCCATTGCATCCAGGACTCTTATTTCTTGGGAGATTTTTGATAACTGATTCAATTTCTTTGCTGGTTATGGGTCTGTTCAGATTTCTATTTCCTCCTGTTTGAGTTTTGGGAGTGTGTGGGTGTTTAGGAATTTGTCCATTTCTTCCAGGTTGTCCAGTTTGTGGGCATATAACTTTTCACAGTATTCCCTGATAATTGCTTGTATTTCTAAGGGATTGGTTGTAATAATTCCATTTTTATTCATGATTTTATCTATTTGGGTCATCTCCCTTTTCTTTTTGAGAAACCTGTCTAGAGGTTTATCAATTTTGTTTATTTTTTCAAAAAAAAACAACTCTTGGTTTCATTGATATGTTCTACAGTTTTTTAGATTCTATATTATTTATTTCTTCTCTGATCTTTATTATTTCTCTTCTTCTGCTGAGTTTGGGGTGTCTTTGCTGCTCTGCTTCTATTTCCTTTAGGTGTGCTGTTAAATTTTGTTTTGGGATTTTTCTTGTTTCTTGAGATAGGCCTGGATTACAGTGTATTTTCCTCTCAGGACTGCCTTCACTGCATGTCAAAGTGTTTGGATTGTTGTATTTTCATTTTCATTTGTTTCCATATATTTCTTAACTTCTTCTCTAATGCCTGGTTGACCCATTCATTGTTTAGTAGGGTGTTCTTTAACCTCCATGCTTTTGGAGGTTTTCTAGACTTTTTCCTGTGGTTTGTTTCAAGCTTCATAGCATTGTGGTATGAAAGTATGCATGGTATGATTTCAATTTTTGTATACTTATGAAGGGCTGTTTTGTGACCCAGTATGTGATCTATCTTGGAGAATGTTCCATGTGCACTCGAGAAGGAAGTATATTCTGTTGCTTTGGGAAGCATAGTTCTAAATATATCTTTCAGGTCCATCTGATCCAATGTATCATTCAGGGCCCTTGTTTCTTGATCCTGTGTCTAGATGATCTATCCATTGTTGTAAGTGGAGTATTAAAGTCCCCTGCAATTACCACATTCTTATCAATAAGGTTGATTATGTGTGTGATTAACTGTTTTATATATTTGGGGGCTCCTGTATTCAGCACATAGACATTCATAATTGTTAGCTCTTCCTGATGGACAGACCCTGTGATTATTATATAACACCCTTCTTCATCTCTTGTTACAGCCTTTAATTTAAAGTCTAGTTTGTCTGATATTAGTATGGCTATTCCAGCTTTCTTTTGACTTCCAATAGCATGATAGATAGTTCTCCATCCCCTTACTTTCAATCTGAAGGTGTCCTCAGGTCTAAAATGAGTCTCTTGTAGACAACATATAGATGGGTCTTGTTTTTTTATCCACTCTGATAGCCTATGTCTTTTGATTTGAGCATTTAGTCCATTTACATTCAGTGTTATTATTGAAAGATATGGGTTTAGAGTCATTGTGATGTCTGTAGGTTTCATGCTTATAGTGATGTCTCTGGTACCTTGTCTCACAGTATCCCCCTTAGGATTTCTTGTAGGGCTGGTTTAGTGGTGATGAATTCCTTCAGTTTTTGTTTGTTTGGGAAGACCTTTATCTCTCCTTCTATTCTAAATGACAGACTTGCTGGATAAAGGATTCTTGGCTGCATATTTTTTCTATTCATCACATTGAAGATTTCCTGCCATTCCTTTCTGGTCTGCTAAGTTGCAGTAGATAAATCCATCACTAGTCTTATCAGTCTCCCTGTATATGTTAGAGCATGTTTATCCCTAGTTTCTTTCAGAATTTTCTCTTTATCCTTGTATTTTGCCAGTTTCACTATGACACGTCATGCAGAAGATTGATTCAAGTTACGTCTGAAGGGAGCTTCTGTGCCTCTTGGATTCCAACGCCTTTTTCCCTCCCCAGATCAGGGAAGTTCTCAGCTATGATTTCTTCAAGTACACCTTCAGCACCTTTCCCTCTCTCTTCCTCCTCTGGAATCCCAATTATGCATGTATTATTTTGTTTAATTGTGTCACTTATTTCTCTAACTCTCCCCTCATACTCCTGGATTTTTTTATCTCTCTTTTTCTCAGCTTCCTCTTTTTCCATAATTTTATCTTCTAATTCACCTATTCTCTCCTCTGCCTCTTCAATCCGAGCTGTGGTTGCCTCCATTTTATTTTGCAGCTCATTTATAGCATTTTTTAGCTCCTCCTACTGTTTCTTAGTCCCTTGATCTCTGTAGTAATAGATTCTCTGTTGTCCTCTATACTTTTTTCAAGCCCAGAGATTAATTTTATGACTATTATTTTAAATTCATTTTCTGTTACATTGCTTAAATCATTTTTGATCACTTCGTTAGCTGTCGCTACTTCCTGGAGTTTCTTTTGAGCAGAATTCTTCCGTTTCATCATTTTGCAAAGTTCCTGGAGTGGGGTGGAACTGCAGGGCTCTTCCCCTGTGCTGTCTGGAGTAACTTGCATTGGTGGGTGGGGCCGCAGTCAGACCTGGTGTCTGTCCCCAGCCCACTGCTGGGGCCACAGTCAGACTGGTGTGTACCTTATTCCCCTCTCCCAGGGGCAGGACTCACTGTGGAGTGGTATGGCCCCTGTCTGGGCTACTTGCACACTGCCAGGCTTGTGGTGCTGCTTCGATGGGATCTGGCGTATTAGCCAGGGTGGATCCACAAGGTGTACAGGGGCGGGAGGGGCAGACTCAGCTCGCTTTGCCTTCGGTGGTTCGCTTGGGTGGGGCTCCTCTTCTGTGGGTCTCTTGTCTACGCTTGGCTCCAGAGAGTCCATTCTGCTAGTCTTCTGGAGGTTTTCTGGGTTATTTAGGCAGATGTGGTCTCAATCTAAGTGGTCAGCAGGATGCGGTGAGCCCAGCATCCTCCTACGCCGCCATCTTCCGACCCTCCAGTTCCTTCCTTCTTAATACACTATAGTAGCTCCCCATTATCCATAGAACAAAACCCAGAAATCGGACCTGACATGTTAGTCCTTCCATGGCCAGGCCCTTGCTCCCTCTGCAGACATATTTCACTGTTGACAGTACTCTCACAATAGTCTTATCCTCTCATGGTTAACCAACCACACTTGCTGCCTCATACTTGGAAGTCTTCTCCTAGTTTTTGTTTGTTTGTTTGTTTTTCCTTAGCTTTCTGGATAACTCTTACATATCTTTCAAGAATCTTTCAAGATTCGGTCCAACCGTCACCTTCTCCGGAAGCCTCTGAGATGCCCCAGTTTGTGTACGTGCCTATCATCTGTATTCCCAAAACCTATCAACCATTCCTCTACTGAACCAACATTCATCAGATTGTAATGAAACACTATTTAGGTTTCTTGCTTCCCCAGAAAGATTGTGTTTCTTGAAATCAGGGATCTCTTTTAACCATGCTATAGACATTGAGCCAAAGCAAGGACCTCACGTGGGGTACCTAGGGATAAGATTGTTTTTAAAAAATAGAACAGAACAGAATTAAATTTGGCCCATGTAAGGACATAGATGGCTTCCCAATATAGGGCATTATGAATGCTAAGCAATGAAATAAAATTTCAGCACAAAATTTGTCTCCAGGTGTACAAGTAGGACTTCTCATCACTCCCTCCCTCGTCTTATGTCCCGGATTGGGCTCTGACACATGGCAGTACAAGGGTGCTGTGACATGTACTGAAGTGTGGTATCCACACTTGAGTGTGTACTCAAGCTGGTATCCACAGAGTGTGAGGCCTGGCACAGAGCCATGTCAGGGCATGCTCCCATATAAAATGTTGCTCTTGAAGATGAGGATGCCACCTGGGCATACAAATATGCAAAGGTGACAAAGCCATATGTCCTCCTTCCATCCCTTACCAAACATCTTGAAAGAGTGATCTATTTTCATGTCTTTGTTTTCGTCTTTTACTCCCTCCTATGCATGAGCCGATTTTTGCACCCCACCCCACCCCATGCCTCAGCACTACTCTAATCAAGTTGTTCTTTGTATAATTACCACTAAACCCAAAATCAAAGTGGCTATCAGGGTCTTTTTAGTCCCTACATATCTCTTTCTCTCTAAAGTTGACTATGTACTTCATTTATGCCTACCTGATAACACATAACGCATTTTACCTTCTAACTTTGTACATTTGTGTAACCATGACCCTCAAGCCATCTTAATTAAGGGCAATCATTTTCTTTACATTCATCTTAGTATCCCTATAACTCCTAGGACAACCTTATTTTACACATGTGAAACATGAACAAATGTTTGTTGATTCAAATTAACCCTAGAATAGTTTATCCAAAGATATAATGTCCCTTCAAGGAAACACTCTACTCTCAACTTTAATCTGTAAATGGGATCTGTAAATGGGATGAGGGGGGATTAAACAGAATTTGGTAAAATTCCCTTATGTTCTTGAAACTGTGCTTATAAT
This sequence comes from Lynx rufus, assembly GCF_022079265.1. Classification (NCBI taxonomy): domain Eukaryota; kingdom Metazoa; phylum Chordata; class Mammalia; order Carnivora; family Felidae; genus Lynx; species Lynx rufus. The sequence continues at coordinate 40,444,514 of NW_025814896.1, read as the reverse complement.
CTATGGTCATTGTTCTGTGCTGGGGACCTAAATTCATTAGCAACTAAAGTAATCTCATCTCCCCAAGAGCTACAATTTCCAGTTTAGGTAGCTCTCCAGGGAGAAAGAATTCAAAATGTCCAAGAAGTTCCAAACTCAAAAAGTTACTAAATAGTCTTCAATTTCACTTAAAAAAAAGCCATTCTTCTTTAACTTTCTCTGAATGATAACTTAGTTCTTTGTGCATTTCTGTTGCTTTCACAGAGTCACTTCTTTTCCTAGATAGAAGGCTTTTATAAAATTAATGTGAGACCTCATTTTCCAACAGCATAAGGCACTGCATATCATAACACAGCCTTTCACCCAGGGCTTGTATGTCATTGCTACTGTGAAAAATATTAGAAATGGCAAAATCTTGCCTAAACTCTTCCTCACCCTACTATTTCTCCCTCTCTAAAACATTATTATCTTTATTAATTTTTTAATGTTTATTTATATTTTGAAAGAGAGAGAGAGAGAGAATGAGCAGGGGAGGGGCAGAGAGAGATGGAGACAGAATCTAAAGCATGCTCCAGGCTCTGAGCTGTCAGCACAGAGCCTGACATGGGGCTCAAACTCATGAGCTGTGAGATCATGACCTGAACCAAAGTCGGATGCCTAACTGACTGAGCCACCTAGGTGCTTCAGAATTTCTTATGAATCACAATTGCTGTATCATCTCTCTTCCTATTTTGAGGTCCCTTACATTTAACATCTTCACATTTTAATATCTACCAGTCCAATGACTTCTATTCTAAGGTGCCTCTATATGTGTAGACCTAATTTTAACTAATACACACTCTGCTGTGTATAGCAATCTCTTCAGTATTTTGAATTACTTACAGATTCTAGCTGCATCTAAAACCAAACTTTTCTAAAACCTACCCATCAGTTTGAGGTGTCCTGGATTATCTCCTCCTTCATCAGTAACAGGACTAATTAGCTCCTAAAATGGCATTAGGGTGCTGATTAGACACTCCAATTAACACAACCCTCATATAACAGTGGCAAATAAAACTAAAATATTTAATGTTGGCTGCATGCTAAATCTTTTCCATCTGAATGGAGTCTACATGTATACTCTTCTCCTAGAGTTAAACTTAATGAAGTTCTGAAATTCTCTGAGAGTGAAAGGCTAAGTTGGCCATGTGCCAGTTCAACTGATTTGCATTTTTCCATTCCAAACTTCATTTGCATATCTTCAGGAACACTCATAATGTTTCATACTTTATTAGGCTGGGGTTTAGAATTGTCATCATAGAGCTTCAAATCATCTACATACTAGAGGCATGAGATGCCCATCTTCCCAACTTTGGGCCTCTTTGTTTTCTCATGTAACAAAATGCAAACAGAATTACAATGTCCTAAATGAGTAGAAATGTTCAACACTTAAACTATGGCTGTCCTTCTTATATCTTTTTAACCATATGTTAGTGATATTTCATTGAGTCACTGTGATTTGTATGATAGCTAAATTTTGAGAATCCAACATAGAAGCATACCTAATTTTTGGTAGATTTTGGGTTAGGGTTTTCAAGTGATAGATAACTTCAGGAGTAAGAGAAGTTTCCTTTTCTTTCATCTTTTTGTATGAGATACACTATGATGAAACAGAAATGCCAGAATAGGGGTCAGTAGCCTATTTTTATTGGCAGTGGGAATTCCAGCTGTTGCCATCTCCCCTTGCTTTCAGATGAGAGAATTACTCCCTGTCAAGAGAGAGTATGGGCAAGGACATCAAATAATGCCTGATGGACCCACATTTTGCTCCCCACTGCCACAGGACATCCCTAGCAGGCCAAAGTTAAACCTGTGACATCAATGCATCTTTAATTCAAGGTTGCCAATTTATTTATTAGAAAATATCCTCACGATCTAATGGTAAAACAATGGTGAGAGGTCAGAAAAAAGACCTGAAAACAGTTGGAAGAATGAAATGTAGATGACAAGAATGATTAGCTGGGAAAGAAAAGTCAGGAAGAGGCTGAATTCAGGTAAAAAGGGCATTCTGAAAAGTGAAGAGAATACTGTATTTCATCAACTCAAGAATGCCAATATCATCACATCTTTACATCTCTGTGATTGGAGACTGAAGATAGTCTAGGATCTCGGATCTCCCAGATCTGCCTAAGTGGTCAGACAGATCATTAACTTTGGAGAGGGCTAACCAGGCCAAAGTTGACAAGTGTGTTTACTTCACTTTCTAACTCTGGTCACTTGCCAACTCTGGGGCTGCCTGAATTGGAGTGTTGAGAAGAATTCTGAGGCTGTGTTTTACTATATAGAGTGCTTGTTCTGTGAAGAAAAAGGTTGTAATTGATGACTGATGTCTATCTGAGAATGAGGGGTATCTATAGGATTACCATGTAGCTGCCATCCTTATCTCGGGCTGTCATAATTAAATGGTACAACTTCAGGTAGATAATTCTCCCCAGATATAAAGAGTTCGGTTTGGCTTCAACCTGAAAATCTGGTCATATAATCTACTTGTAGAATTTAGAAAAAAAAATTTTTTTAAAGGGGATTTGGGGGGCACCTGGGTGGCTTAGTTGGTTAAGTGTCTGACTCTTGATTTTGGCTCAGGCACAATCTCACAGTTTGTAAGATGGAGCCCCGCGTTGGGCTCTGCACTGAGCGTGGAGCCTGTTTGGGATTCTCTCTCTCTCTCTCTCTCTCTCTCTCTTTCCCTGCCCCTCCCAAGCTTGTGTACTCTCTCTTAAAGTGAATAAATATTTAAAAAATAAAAAAAGAAAATAAAAAGAAAAAAAAGAAAAGAAAGAAAAGAAAAGAAAAATAATAAAAAGGGGATTTTCAACTTACCAAGGAACACTACCCTAAGGATAATAGGACAATTTTTTTCTCCCCATTGCATGAACTCAAAAGATGCCTTGAGGATATCCAAAAGGAGGAAAATTCTGGTCATTGCTATAGCGTAACTAAGGAGAAAGATAAAGCTTTATAAATAGGCTACCATATCCACGAATATATGTGTGTAAGTGTACTTTAGAGTGCATGTGTGTAAGTTCTTCATTCAAGCCCTAGAAAGTCCATTAAATGGAATAAAAACAAAGAATTGAATAATAAACCATAAAGGTTTAACAACATTAGTAGCCTTATTAAAATATCTATCAATTTTAATTTTACTGCAGTTAGAGAAGGCAACAGCTCTAGTTTCCTGTGTGCCTAGTGGGATGAAAGTATACCCCTCATCAGTAATTATTAAATCATTTGTTTAAATCTCATTTCTCCACATTCAGTTCCCCATCTTCTTCTTGCATAAGAATAATGTTCCCTGAGAATAGAAATTAGTGATATATGCTTCTAAGAAAGCCGTGGACACCCTGGAGCTCATTAATCCTGCAACCTTCTGTGAGCTGCTGGCCTGAAATGGTTGGAGTTCACTTTAAGCTGGACTGAATTTCAAAGCAAAGGGCTCAGGGGTGGCAAACAGCTCATTAATTCAGAGTATAATTTAGTGACAGAAGAATTGTTTTAAATGCACAATCTAAAACTATTTAAATTCACATTATAATTATAAGCAAAAACTATGCACTTCAAATTTGAAATCTGGATATGTAATCTACCAATAAAAATAATGAACAAAATTAAAAAAAAAGAGGGGACTGTCATCTTACCAAGAAATGCTAATCAACCTGCTTTTTGAAGTGTTCCTCATTTGCATCACAAGCATTATTATGAAAATTCAACATTATGCTTCTGTGTATTGCATTGTACTGCTCTGCTGAACATAAAAAAAATAGAATAGGCAATACTTCCTCAAAGTGAATAAAAATGGAATAAAAAACCATGATCAAAGATAACTTTAATTCCTTGTTAATTTTACCTTAATTCCACTCTAGGGATAAGTAGTCTTCTTCATAAGTTTTCTTTTCTATAACAAATTCTCAGCAAGCTTATGGTCCCTAAATATATTCCCAACTGTAATGCATACATGAATAAACATCCATCAAATTTGCATAGCCTCTACCATAAACATGGCAGCACGTTCATAAACTCATTAGAGTTCACTGTGTGAAAAACTCATTACACTACCATTAGAACCTGGGAATTAACTTTTTAAAATTAATGTTACAGAAGTAGTTTTACTCTTTTTTAAAAGTAACCAATAACAATGAAAAGATTCACTAGTACTTTGTTTTTTTTCCCTTTGTCTAAAAATTAAAAAAATAGTTATTTCTTTCAGAAATATTCATGGAGAAAAATTACAAATAGATATTGTCTAAAGCATCTGTGGTTATAAACCAGTTTATTTTCTATTAATTTAAAGGATTATTTTCCTAAAAATTGAGATAGAAAATCAAGCAAGAAAAATTCCAATTACTATTATTATTTTTTAATTTGTTTAATGTTTATTTATTTTTGAGAAAGAGAGAGAGAGAGGGAGAGAGAAAGAGAGAGAGAGAGAGAGAGAGCAGGGGAGGGGCAGAGAGAGAGGGAAACACAGAATCCAAAGCAGACTCCAGGGTCTGAGCTGTCAGCACAGAGCCTGACATAGGGCTCAAACTCATGGACTGCAAGGTCATGACCTGAGCCAAAGTCAGACACCTAACCGACTGAGCCAATCAGGTGCCCCCAAATTCCAATTATTATTAATTTATTTATTTGAAAGGTATGCCAAAGGGTAACAAACATAACTGAAATTAAATTTAATTAAAAATTTAAGTGCTGAAAAGTCACATGTTGAAAAAATTTGCAAATATTTTCAAGAAAGTGTAAAGTCTACCTCATATAATAAAATATATATTTAGTATTTTTTTTAAGTTAATACTTTTAAGGCCATATTTTTTCTTAAATTGATTTTCTCTATGAAATATTTGTATATTTATAATTAGAAGTCTAATGATATTACATTATATTCTGACTACATCAAAAATATTCTGTGGCACTTCACAGATGAAATAAATATTGGCCATAGAATGCTTGCATGTATTTAAAAAAAAAAAAGTACCAAAGTATGAGAGCCAGGTTTAGGCTCAGAAAAACAAAAATGTTTTAGCGATAACCCCTGCTGTGAAATTCTCAGGTTCTTGGTCAGTTACTTGGCGCCAAGTGTCTCTGTTATAATTATTCCCGAAAAAAAAAAAAAAAAGGTCACTTGTAAGGAAGGAGCATTTTGAATAGCCCAAAGTCAACCAAATCTTACTGATTGTGACTCATTTCTATAGCAAGCTTCTGTAACTTCTCTGACAGATCATATTAAATTCTGCTTGGGGAAGGTATGGGACACTCATCTTGGTTGAAGCAATGCTGTACTTTTTATTCCTGCTGAGTAAATAGCCTCGAGTCAAACTACTTGCCCTGACTAATGATCAAACATATCCAGGAATTTTGTACAAGAAATGCATTCTTCTCTCCTTTGAAGTGCATTGCTGGGAGAGTAATTGGGTTTGCTGGAGATTTTTCCTTAGAACTGCAAAAGAAATTTCTTGGCTAAGCATATAATCAAGCTACATATTTTCTTTCTTTATTAAATATCTTCTTGTAAGAGGGTGGGCACTGAATAAACATGTTCCTGAAAGGAGTGTCAGAATGATGCACTACTATCTCTCTGGTGACTGAAGGATTCTCAGCAGTGTTAGGTTAAAAGATTCCATCAGAAGAATACATCATTGTGAAACATTTCATTCAGTCATATAATCCCCTCTAGAGATAAAACTGTGCCTCTAATATATTAGTATCACTATAACTAGGCAATCAGGAATATACAAAGAAGAATATAACATAGTACCTGTCCTCAAAGAACTTACAAACTTAGCAGCTTAGATATTAAATATATATATTTAAACTATATATATTTATGGTTATATTGATATAAATATAATTAATATATTATATATTATTATATTATTATGTATTAACTATATAATTAATACAAATATAATTAATATATATTACATTAATATAAATATATATTTTTAACTATATAAAAATCATAAAGTCAGGATATTATAAGCCTATAATAGGAATGCCACAAAATAAATCCCACCAGGCATCTGATTAGTAAGAAAGAGATTACTTTTGGGGAGGGTGATTAGTAGAGGCTGTTTCATTATCATTACCATTATGTGAACTAGATATGCACAGATGGAAGGATTTCAACAGGCAGGTAGTGACTGGGGAGGCATTTTAGGCCAGAGAGCCTCAGACCACAGCAAAAATGCCATTTTTAGCTCCTAATGCAAAAACAACTCATAATCAATACAAGTGAACCATGAAGTAGAAAAACAGGAAAGTCTCAGAATTAGTACTGAGATCTCTATGTGCCAGAGGATGTATACGAGAGGTAAAATGAATGGATGGGGGCAGGACAACTTGGTGATGGTGGCAATGGTGGCCATGGCAGTACCAATAACACCAAATGGTCGTGGAGTGCCAGAAGTTTGAAAACTACCTGTAGGCTAACTGCATCAATATATAGCACTGTAAGTTAAGACTTCAATAGAGACAACTACAGAATGAGAGAACATGTACAGACAAGAATGTGCATAAAGAACACAGTAAAAGAGGGGCGCCTGGGTGGCGCAGTCGGTTAAGCGTCCGACTTCAGCCAGGTCACGATCTCGCGGTCCGTGAGTTCGAGCCCCGCGTCGGGCTCTGGGCTGATGGCTCGGAGCCTGGAGCCTGTTTCCAATTCTGTGTCTCCCTCTCTCTCTGCCCCTCCCCCGTTCATGCTCTGTCTCTCTCTGTCCCAAAAATAAATAAAAACGGAGAAAAAAAAATTAAAAAAAAAAAAAAGAACACAGTAAAAGAGTAAAGGAGTTAGGAAGAATAAGCAAACAAAAGCCACTCAAGGCCCAATATAAGAAATGGGTTAGTAATACTTTTGAAATATGCCCAAGAGAACAGAAGTGGTCAGGAAGAAAAAAAAAAAGTAAAAAATGACTCCACAATATATACCATCTTTGTGTGAAGAAAATGGTAAGCAAATCTAAACTCCTATAGCATATTTAGAGAACGTCTCTGGGTTAGTTCTGTATCTGCCAATAGAATAAATTTAATTTACCTGCTTTGCCAACCTAGTGGAAAAGGAAACAGGAAAGAAGGAAGTCATATCAATGACCAACAATTTGTATATGTGTGTTTGTGTATGTGTGTATACTTTTAATAAAATATTTTTGAGCACATATATATATATATCCATCAATTATATATTTATATATTTATCCATAAATTATATCTGTGTACTACTATATTGGTAAAGTAAATATGTTGTAAAATATACACAAACATATATATTTAGGAGAGTAAGAAAAATAAATTTAAACATAAGTTCCAATAATTCTTCAGAGCCCATTAAGTTGGATAATTGCTTTATCTCATGTCCCCAATCATAATGCACAGAGCTTAGATTTTTATATTCTGTAGGTAATAAAGAAACAAGAAAAGTTTATGAACGTGAAATGAGATGATTAGATGGTTGTTTTAGGAAAATTAAGCAGGGGAGCAGAATTAGGGATGGTAAAAGGGGAGCTAAGACGGGTAGACCAGAAGCCAGAGAGAAAGCCATATTGACAGTCATGGTATGAAATGATAAAGGCCTGGATTTAGGTGTGGATGGTACAAATGGAGAGCAGGAGGGGGGAGGGGGGCGCATATTCTTTGACGGCTAAACTTTACAGGAAATAAGCATACAAGTGCACTCTAGTGAAGACAGGGAATGGTGTCCAAGTTTGGGTGCAGACATGTCTCCTGGAGATGACTCCTGGGGTTCATCTCCTTTCATCTTCTGTTCAGATTAAATACTGGAGTATATTGCTTCTCTAAAGAGCCTTCAACCTAGTATGGATGGCATTTTAAGTGATAATGATTTCTTGTATCCTAGTGAAACAATCCAAAAATGAAATAATTCTAGAGATAAAAAAGATCAATTTGGAGAGCCAAAGAACTTCAAAACTATCTCAACAAGAGTAGCATATCATTTCCTACTTTAAATGTACATAAATATCTACTCTGATTCTAAAAATCTATCAGAACCCTCTTTAAAGTTATTGTATCTGCTTTAGTAATAAAGTACTACAAAGAATAACAATATACATTTTTACTTTTGTAGGTGTATTATAAACAGAGCAGAAAAGAATACACATTTTTTAAAAATAAAGACAGATCTCAATTACCTAGAAGATGTAATTTATTTATGGTACTTTACTATGTTATAAATGGCATGTAAAAAGACAAACTCAAGTTTACTTATAATAATATCATTTTTAACTTTCATTTATAACATTGTAATGCATGCAGTAACTTCCTTGTTGAAGGCTGTTAAAGCTGAAATTCAACTGAACATCAAGATGCCTCTATCCGATCACCTAAGAAAGCTGCCTTATAGGTCATTCAGATACATTATAAGTGGCAATGGCAGCCTTTGCCTATTGCTCTCCTTTTTTTTTTTTTTTTTTTCTGAAAGTATCTATTGGAAAATCTCAGGTGGTCTCCAATACTTTAAGCTAAGGAGTTGAAAGCTGGGGGAAATACTTCAAAAAACCCATTATTTCTTTTTCCTTTTTCATGACAGTGAAGATGGTGGGAATTCCTTTTGCCCCTTACATCAGTGCAAAGCTCCTACCAAAACAAATTACAAAGAAATTGGTTCACTCACTCAATTTATATTAATAAGGGAGTTTCCCAATCAAAACCTCTTATTTGATTGTCAGAGGAAGTCTCAAAGGAATGCCTATTTAATTCTTTTCTTCATTATTTTATCTGCATGATAAAGTTATCCTACAGAACACAAGTACTTTATTATTTAAAAAAAATTTTTTTTAACGTTTATTTATTTTTGAGACAGAGAGAGACAGAGCATGAACAGGGGAGGGTCAGAGAGAGGGAGACACAGAATCTGAAACAGGCTCCAGGCTCTGAGCTGTCAGCACAGAGCTGACGCGGGGCTCGAACTCACGGACCGCGAGATCATGACCTGAGCCGAAGTCGGGCGCTTAACCGACTGAGCCACCCAGGCGCCCCAACAAGTACTTTATAACTAAATTCTCCACTTTCACGATTGTTTCAATGTACAGAAATTTCAGTGGAAATAGTTCTAATATTGGTTAAAGGAAAATGTTTAGATAATAAGCAATAGAACAAACAACATTAAAATAGTATTTGTTAAAGTGTTTAAAAAAACATTTAGTGTCATTCATGGTTTTGACCTAAAATTTACAAATGGGTGTTTTGAAGTTTTATCACAAGATTTTATTTCATGCAGTAAAAGAAGTAAAATATCATTATGGAACATCTGATGTAGACAAATCATTTTGGCTTATTTCAAAGTGCAGTGTCATTGCATGAGTCCTGTATTCTTTAAGACATGTTCCATTCTTCATTCTGAAACCTATCAGAATCATGATAAAATATTATAGGAGAACCTGTGATTAGCTTTCAGATAAGAGCAAAAAATACAGTTAGGTGAAAAAGGTTTCTTAAGCTTTGAAAATGACCTTCCTTTGAAAGAACCTGTCAACCTTTCCAATGATGGAACATCAATATTTTTAGAGCTGGTTTAACTCAATCTTCCTTTCTTTCTTTTACTTTTAATGTATGTAGTCCTGGCTGATAAGAGGACTGATTATAGTCCTCCCTAGTCATCCTGGACACAAATGAACAAGTACACAGAGAGGAACCCCCCCACCTCCCCCCTACCCCCCCCCCCCCAAAAAAAAAAACAACACAGCAGGTGTCAGGTTAAGATTTGGTCATTTTACCACTTCAGGGAGCTAGTTTGAAATGGAGATTTTAAGAGACATTTTATATCCCATGTATGTCAAATCATGAGCCCTATAGAAGCAGGTAGAGGCATGAGCAACAGATATCCCCAAGAAGAAAGGGGGAGGGAAGAAACATTTCACCACTTTCACTACCTCCTCAATCTGAGAAAACAGAGCACAAAGGATGTGTGATAGCTTCGAGATCCAAGAGTAGGATACTGAGAATTTCTGATAAGCCCTTACCTAAATTTTAGAAAACACCTACTTATATTTATAATCAAAATTCAGGAGTGGAAGAAAAATTCTCTTCCCTATTACTAGTAAATACATACATACCTTCATACATACATACATGCATACGTACATACATACATAAAACCAGTTACCTTCTTTTAAATGTGGGTTATATCAAAATAAAATACTGGCCATCTGATGACTGTCCACTACCAGCATTTAAATGGCTTATGTCTCTAAGTCACTGCCAAATTTGGGGACAAGCTCACAGATCAATACAAGAGACTAGAGCAAAAAATAACTTAGGGAACAATTCTGAGCCCCTTTAGGGCATGATAAACATTATTTTATGGGAAATGGCAAACCTCAAGTGACCCAATGCATATAACTTACGTGTGTGTGTCAACTGGAGAGGGGCCAGCAGCCATTACAAAGATCATGTTGCTTCTTTGTCTTACAGGCTAGCGTTCCAAAGGCAATGTAACTTAAGACAAAGCTGGTTTTCCAATGTCTACAAAGTACTCAGCTTAAATCAAATTTTTTTCATGCTCTCTCTCTCATTCCATCAGACTGTGTTTTAAAGTATTAGGAAGCCAAAGGCGTTTAAAATCACAAAGGGAAATGCAAATCAATCTATAACAAATCACCTAACAGGTGCTCTGGAAGAAAATTTTATTGCTACTGACATTAACCATTTGCTTATCACCAATATTATCCTCTTAATGGATACTATGTGGTTAAACTCCTCTCAACTTAGAGTCACATAGAGGAAAAAGTAGCCCAAACAACTCTCTCATTGCTTCAAGGAAAAATGCATTGAAATGACTAACCTTTCCCAAGGTCATTAGGCCAAGAGATGGGTTCTTCTGTTTCAAGATAGCTTTCCCCCTGACCCAGCATATGGTTTCTATTACTGCCAGACCATGACCACAAAGACATTTCAAATCCCTGTGAAAAATGTGATTCTATGTCTCCTGCTCAGTTGTATGTCATAGAGGACAGTTGAAGTTCTGGTGGACGAGAGGGAGCGGGGAGAGGGTGGCAGCAGGGATTTAATCCATGCCACTCCTTTATATGATAGGACTATGTTTGTAATAGAAACCTTCTCACTTCTGGTTTCTCTCTTTTATCTTAGAAACCACTTAATGCTCACAAGGGACAGTGAACACACTTCACTGTATCATGTTTAAGCTCTCCAAAGATGTGAAACAGCTTTATCAAGGGTGACAGCCATTCACTAATCTGCTTTTCAAAACTTGTTTTTTTTAAAGGGAGATAAAAGCAAATTTATGCTATTTAATCTGCATTAACACAGCAAACAATATTCTGTCTATGATGATTAAAAAATGTTTATGAAATTATTTTGAATAGATATTTACTTGTAGGTATTACAGTTGCCTCAGAATATTAATAATGAGGAAAAGAATTAGTCAACTAATACAAGATATTCCACAAGGCACCTTTAATCCATTCAGATTAGTATGACTTTTAGTATGAACATAATAATGTTCTGCCTTATTACATTTCACAAATGACGTTTTCTCAGTTTTTAATATAACATAAAATGTAGAATCATTGTCTGGTCTTGTAAAATAATTTTATACAATTAATTATGAGTTTCTAGAATATCCTAATTTTATAGTAGCTGATTTACAACATCTCTCTGGGCACAGAATTTAATGGTTCCTGATGGGAGAGATGGGCAAAAGATTATACACACAGAAATATTTACACAAATAGAAGCAAATAACTCAACTGAGCCATTTGCTTTAGAGAGAAAGCCTACCATGTAGAAAAGAAAGCTTTAAGCAATTTCCCTAATTTTATCTTTATTACCTATTTTCATCCCATGGTATGGAATTTGCACTTTTTCCATTTGTCCTCATTCATTGCTTTGGCTGTGCTCTATAGTCTTTTATTTTTTCTTCAGTGGATATTTCACTGTTGGTGATAATTTTGGAATGTTTCATGGAAAAAAAAAAAACAACAAATATAAAAACAACACACCATGACACCTCCCCATGAAGTCTTGAATGTGTCTAGATAGAAATAATGTTCTATCTAGTGTATATGTAAAATACTAATCAAATTAAATTCCCTGGTTGAACAGGATATAGACAAATTCATTGGTAACCTGTTTCCTATGTAAGACATGAGAAGTTGTCATATTAAAATGTGGTTTTGCTAGTTAGTGGGAACAATTGATTAAAATAATTATATTATTGAGTTGGTTAATCAATTTAATAAAAAGTGGTCTCTCTTATTTCAAGTACCATTTCAAGTACCCTTTTGTAGTAGCGTATCAGACATTTGATCTTGGGAATTATAAAAACAGGGGCTTTCAAGGCCAGTTAGTTTTAAGGCCGGAGATTTACAAAGAAATGCAATTACGGGAGGAAACACATTGCCAAGGCTTTGTTACATATCCACTTATACTCCAACTGGTTAAATAATAAGAATATTAAAAAGTTGAGTTGTGTTTGTTTTCAAGGATGTACTCAGATATGATTATCTTCACTGGGGGCTTCTAAGCACATCTGAATTTTTCCATTGCTATGGCAAGCTCATTTGTTTATTAATTTAACAATTCCCTATATGTTAGACAATCAATAATGCTCTAGAAGTAAGCCTGTGTCTTTATGAAGACATTTATTCATAGCCTATCCTCTAGTCTTTGGGAAGACAAAGTTCATTCTGAAAACTGAATCATGTTTTCTAGATATTATGCATAATAAACACTTTCCACTTTAAAATCAAAATTTGCCTGTGAAGAGAAATAAACTGATGAGCAAAACGGAAACCTTCATCTATCTTTAATTTACAGAACAATCCATCACAATCCATCACACCTTTCTAATTATCACAAAATTTCGTCTACTTATCTTTTTTTTAAAAAAATTAATGTTTATTTATTTTAGAGTGGAGGGAGAAGGGGCAGAGAGAGAGAGAGACAGACAGACAGAATCTGAAGTGGGCTCCAGGCTCTGAGCTGTAAGCACAGGGCCTGATACGGGGCTAATTCATGAATGGTGAGATTATGACTTGAGCTGAGGCTCAACTGACTGAGCCACCCAAGTGACCCATACTTCTTATCTTTTAAAAAGATGTTTCTGGACTCTCTGAAGCACAACTGCTTTCTTTACAATCTATTTTCAATCATTCCTTCATCAACTATTTATTGATTGTCTAATATTTGTTATCAACTGGCTTAAGTACAGACATATTTCTGGAGAAGGAAAAGTTTCAATTCTTATGCATATTTCTGCCAAACTGATTCACTGAGTTTCATATTCTGTTTCACTGCCCATCATCACTAAAAGTTAGGACATAGCTCTGAAAGCCTGATTTCCTACTAACAACCCTCTATGGACCTCTTTTCTGTATATTAATCCTCATGATGCAGGTAGGGAAGGGTTTATATAGTCAGTTTTGTCTTGTGGAATTTGATAAAATAGTATGGACAACTTATGGATAGCATTTATACTTTTATACACTTCAATTATATCCCTTCAGAGTCACTACCATTTTAAACACTTTTTAAAGTCTATTTATTTTGAGAGAGAGAGAGAGAGAGAGAGAGAGAGAGCATGTGCACACAGGGGAGAGGCAGAGACAGAGGGAAAGAATCTCAAGCAGGCTCCATGCTTCAGCAGGGAGTCCCATGAAGGTCTCAATCTCAAAAACCATAAGATCATGACCTGAGATGAATTCAAGAGTTGGAGGCTTAACCAACTGAGCCACCCAGGTGCCCCCCAGAGTCACTACCATTTTAGATCAAAGATCCCAGCTTCACAGACAGTCCTCAAATGCAGAATCCTTCATTAACACCAATACTCTGTGTGAGTTCCTCTTTGTCTTTGTCTTTTTTTTGAAATCCAAACAGTAGTACCATATTCAGTATCCCTCTCTGAGTTTTCCCGAGGATAGCTTCTCTTAGTGAAGGATGAAACTGGGACATTGGGATTTTAACAAATGTGTGCTGCAGGACACTAATCTCTCAAGATGCTTCCATATAAACTAGTCCCAGATCAAATTATTTAGGGAAACTGCATACATTATTCCCTCTTGGATATTACACTGCAGATTAACAAATGTAAAGACTAATGTACACGGAAATATAAATAAAATAATCTCTTTAACTCTGTTTAATTCACCATTTCCCAAATATTTTTGAGTAAAGAGCCCTCAGTCTTTTGTATATTAACTTGTTCGGGGTGAATTTTTTTTTTAATTTTTTGTTTGATTGTTTTTGTTTAATAACTGTGAGCAATCTACCCTTTGGGGAATTCTTCTGTAAACATATTCATTTGAGGACTTAGTGTCATTTAGCAAACATAGGAATAGAAAAGCCCATGGTAAAATCTTGTATTGCAGGTTGTTATTTGATATATTAACAATTTCTGCTGTGTCTTTAACACATTTGCCTGTCTTTTTCTGAAGAAACCATGTGTCAAAGAAAATGGCCAAGAAAAAATAACTTGGCTCTAAGTAGTACTAAGAAAATATGTGTGATGGGGCCTAGTGCAGTGTCTGACACGTAGTAAGAAATAGGTAAAAAAAAATAAAATAAAATAAGGGCACCAGAGTGGCTCAGCTGGTTGAGCCTCTGACTTTGGCTCAGGTCATGATATTGTGGTTCATGAGTTTGAGCCCCACATTGGCCTCACTGCTGCCAGCCTGTCAGTGCAGAGCCAGCTTCAGATCCTCTGTCCCCCTCGTTCTGCCCCTCTCCCAATTGCATGCTCCCTCTCTCTGTAAAAATAAATAAAACATTTAAGATAGGTAAAAATAAAAATGGAATGAGAATAGCCAGTGGCTTTTTAATTTCTGGTTTCTAAGAGTGTAGCATAATGACACCTCTCAGAGCAATGGCTATAGAAATTACTCTGGTCCAGTATCTGAGCCGGTGATCATTACCTCTTAGTGATATATTGACTTTGGACACTTGCACCCAGGTTGGTTCGCCTGAGATTCATAGGAACTATGTTCTTGTGTTTTTCTCTCTGTTGTTCCCTCACCTTCACTTGGACTTTTAATGCCTGAATTTCTGGATCTCATTTCCTAGTGGACCATGAACTGAATGGCCTCAACTTACATATCAGTTTCCCAATGGCTGAGTCCAAATGATGGCTACTAAACGTCTTTCTCTAAAAAAAGGTACTTTGATTGGCCTTATATCTTAACTGCCTGCCTAGTATGAAATCCTGGACTTGTCATGGACAGGGTGTTAACACATATTTCACATGTTCTTTCATTTATAAGCAGAACTCTTTCTTCAAATACATTGTTTTCATGTGTCCACCTTACCTTATGATCTGTTTCCTGTACTTCTCCAAGCAGAATGATCTGGCATTATGAGGCTGTCTTTTCCATGTGTCTAAAGCCCAAGTAATAAATAAAAAGTGACAGTGCGAGAACAAGTAGTTCCAAGGAACTGATTTAGTTTAAATAAAATAGCTGTGGGGCACCTGGGTGGCTCAGTTGTTAAGCATCTGACTTTGGCTCAGGTCATGATCTCGCAGTCTGTGAGTTCAAGCCCCGCATCAGGCTCTGTTTTGACAGCTCAGAGCCTGGAGCCTGTTTCGATTCTGTGTCTCCCTCTCTCTCTGCACCCTCCCTTGTTTGCACTCTGTCTCTCTCTCAAAAATAAATAAATAGCTAAAAGTAATAAATAAATAAATAAATAAATAAATAAATAAAATAGTTGTTATAGAGGAGTTTACTCACACACAACAGCAAAACTACATTCAACAATGTTCTATTTAGTTCCCTTTTACCATACTAAGGGGAGAGTAGGTTTAACAAACTAATCTTTCTCTATCATTCACTCACTCAAATAAGTATATATTCTCATAGACAAATAACTGGTCAATGCACAGAGAGGAATAGTTTAAAACATGTTTTAAATTTATGCCTCCCTAATGTCTATTACCCTAATTCCACTAAGTTTTAACAATGGTCAGTACAATCCAGAAGAGAGTAGAATAAAAAAGTTATTTCAACCAATAATTCTGGTTGTTCATGGGTAGGATATCATAATACAGAATTCTTGGCAAGTATAAAAATTTTTTAATGTATTTTGAAGTATCTGCTTGAAGTTTTCAAATATAGAGAGTACATAGGATAAGAAAACTTAGTAACCTATGGTCTCCAACCTATACTTAGCTGGTCCCTTTTGATTTTAACTCTTTACTTCTACTGAGTCTACTGTGATTGTGACCTCTGGTTTACGTCAACTGGAATAACTGGAATCATTCTCCCAGTTTCATTGTCAAATATGATGAACTGATTCATGACCAAGCACAGCTTGCCCTCCCTATAGGATATGAAAGTACTACTCTGGACAGTCAGTCATGTTTAATATTTTCTATCAATTTATTTCCATTTCTAGCATTTTTTCTGAAGTATAATTCTTCTACCAAAAAAAAAAAAAAACAATAATGGCAAGGGTAAAGGTCACAAATCAGCATTTCTTCTTAAAATATCTCCATTTAAATGCAAATATTGGCCTTTATTCCTGACCTTTAAACAGTCATTTCATAGAAATGCAAAAAGTAAGAGTAAAGTTTGTGTTTTAATAACTACAGAGAAGTACTCAAATGTGCTATTCAGCTTCATTTATGCTGCATAAACACTACCTTCTTAAATCTTGGTGTATTTCTTTTGTGATAAGCAGTTTTTTCTCAGAAAATTCAATTTAAAAAAAATTAAATATGCACAGGATGGTGTAAATCCAACTTTAAGAAGATATAATCTCATCATTTTTCATAATTTGAATCACTAGAAGTTGCCATATTGTTTCGCTATACTTTTTTATTTGGCTTGTGCAATTTACAAAGCTATGGTATTCATTAGTGACAAATAACTTGAAATAGTCTTTATTGTTGTTGAAACTGATTTAAATGCACTTCCATGAAAATAAAAATATAAAGCTGATAGCATTTTCTACTTACATTTCAAAATGTAATAAGTGAAAATGCAATAAATTACTACTTAATAATGAGGTGATGATTTTGTCCTAGTGACTAACTTAAAGTGAAAATCAAAATGATCAAAGTTTTAAAAGAAAAAAAAAACAGCTATGTTTTTATGTTAAAAAACATTAAAAGTTTCAAAGCACTACATTTACTTAGAACTTTAAGATTTATACCAGAATTAAATTTTTTTGTGACATGAACTTTGATACAGAATCACAAAAATAGATTTGAATATACCAAATTGTTGCTTTTGCAATGTCCTGGAAGACATATAACAGTAATTTCATGCCTCCAGCCTAGCCCCCTAGCCCGTTTGTGATTTCCTCTGTAGCTGTTGGGGCGAATTTCCTTACACCAAGGCCGTGTTGCTCTCAAATTTTTTATTTGTATTTTTTACTTTTTTTTTTTTTTGCGTCAGGGATTGCTCTCCAACCCTAGCAGATATCTTAGCTTCCATGCTGGCTAGGTTGGAAGGATGACAGAGTTAATACCCTTTCCCCCATATACCTTGACAAGGGGGATGGGAATTAGTGATTAATGCCTGAAACTCTGATCCTTGAGGGCTATGTTGTCCAATCAAGTAGTCATATATATGTATATTTACACTGAAATTAATTAAAATGAAATAAAATTAAAAATTCAATTCCTCAGTCACACTACCCATATTCCACGTGTTCAACAGTCACATGTGATATTACAGCAGACAATGTGGATATAGAACATGTCTACCATCAGAAATATTAGACAGTGCTGTTTAAAGGAATGCTTCTAAGGTTGTGTGTTTTACAATTGTCCACAAGAGGGTCCTCAGCAGGATTTAGCCTCAGTTGCCCACAGTGATAACTGGATCAAGATGTATCACTTATTGGGTTTTGCTCTCTTAAGTTCACTTCTAGCTCTTCACTTCTACTTCCTGTGATAACAACCAAACAAACTACTTTGTACCCAAATCCTTGTCTCAGGCTCTGCTCTGTGGGGAGCCCAAGCTGAGAAAGGTAACATTTCAATATTTTCGACCCTACTTTAGTTCAAAGAATGCCATGATTAACCAAGATACAAACTGAAATAAAATAATTATAACACTTAAATTATTTGTATTTACAATTCTTTCCTTTTTCACATGCTTGACCTTTATTCTTTTACTCATTCTATAGCTTCAATGAATCTTCAATGGTCTTCAATGAATTGATCAGGCTGAGATGGAAACAGGGAATGTAAGAGGCCAACCAGGGAGACCAAAATATTGTATTTTAGAAGTAGGCAGCTGAATGAGAGGAGTGTAAAGGAGTGAGATGGAGAAGAGGGAAAAAGAGGAGCAGGTTCCTGCAGGTATGGAACTCTGAAAAGAGTGTTATTTAAACGGAGTTATTAAGAAACTTGGCTCCATATCTTCTCTTCTGATGTGATTCTCTCACTGTTGGCTCCCAGAAAGATTTTCAGGAAAGACTTGTATTAGTTTTTAAGACTTTTTGGAGTTAGACTTCTACATCTTTCAATTGTGACATTGGTCCCAAAGAGACTCAACACAGTCAGAGTGAATCCCCAAGAATAAAAGAATCATCAAATGTGAAATTTACATTTGAACCATAATACCATGACTTATTTAATGCAAGAAAAGTAAAAAGTTAAAATGATGACAAAATCCTAACAAGTTGACAATGTGACATTAACAAAACATTTTCCCCAAACTTGTAGAATTAAAATTATCTTCATTTATGCATGTTTAGTTACTAGCAGCACTATGTAGGTTAAAGGGGCAACCTAACTTCTCCAGTGTTTTCTAGAAAGTTTAATATTGCATTTATGTGAAAATCACTATGACAGAGCTTTTTTTTCCTCCCCTATTTAAGATTAAGGTAGACCATGTAACTTAAAAAAAAAAAAAAAGAAAAGAAAAGTAATACTACTCTGACTGAAAATGTAGGTGATTCAATCAGTTTCTTTTAAATCAATTTATTCCTGTTACACATACATTTCTCAACTTTGGTATCCAAAGAATAAAAATAGCTTTCAAAGCTCAAAACACATGATCGATGAAATTAAGAGATACACTGACCAGGAAAGTGGATACACTAACTTTTATGCTCCCCAGCGAAATCCCCCATACACAAATACCAAATTTCAATTAATTGAATTTTGTTGCTCTTTTTTTTATCAGGGTTTGGATGGAGTAGGAATGTTGGAGAGTGACTGCCAAAAACCAAACTTTACATTGATATTCTAACTGGATAACTGAAAAGAACTTTTCTCTAAACTTTTTTTTTTCTGTAAGTCTGTGACTATGCCTCCAAATAGTCGTGTCAATAAAATTGGACACAGTCATCAAACAAATAGTAGATTCATCCATTCATACATCCCATTCATTCACTCACTCACAAAACATATTAAGGATATGCTTGTATCAGCCATTGTGCTGGCTGGTGGGAATCCAGAATAGTTAATATATTCAACAAATGTTTATCAGACATATCTCTGCTAGGCTTTTGGTAGGCAGTAAGGTGAGAGTGGTCACCAGTTTATCCCATTGAAGAAATGCAAGAGTGGGGAAATTAGATAAGCAAAGTGAGATTTCCAATGCTGTGTGATGAAAGTCACCCCAGGGAGGTATGCTCAGGGCCACCACCAGTGCAAAATGTGCACATGAAATAACCAATACTGAGCTTTAAAAGTATGTATAAAGAAAAATATTTTACCAATTTGGACTAGGTATAGTCTAGTTTAAATTATTTTTAAATAAATATTTTGAAAGGATAAATTTATTATTTATGAAGGAGGGCATTTTTCTAGCTAACAAATCAATGACAGATTGATCTTTTGGGCTCATTTTGATAAAACAAATATTTCTTGCCGATCCAATTATGGAGTATTTACTGGTTCTCAAATGCCTGGAGGCAAGTTATTTTCTTATGTAGGTTAAAATGTCCTTCCCTGTGGATCTGGCTACGATATACATCTGTCTGGTGATTCCCTGCCACTTGATAACTTCACCCTTATTTAAGTCCACTCTTAACTAAATTATTACATTTTAATCTGTTTTTCTCTCATTCTGTATGTTGGACACTCAATAAATCAATATCTAGATTACCTATTAATTTTTCTAGTGCTATATGTACATGCAAACATTTTATTCAGTTTGAGGAAATGAAATAGAAATGAAGATTGCACTAACATGCTCTTTCTAATAAGTGAAAACCAAATCCATCATCATATTCAAAGTTAGCATTCAAATAGTTTATATAAGAATCTGAATTTTTTTAATTTGTTTTAAACGTTTATTTATTTTTGAGACAGAGAGAGACAGAGCATGAATGGGGGAGGGTCAGAGAGAGAGGGAGACACAGAATCTGAAACAGGCTCCAGGCTCTGAGAGGTCAGCACAGAGCCCGACGCGGGGCTCGAACTCATGGACTGCAAGATCATGACCTGAGCCGAAGTCGGACGCTTAACCGACTGAGCCACCCAGGAGCCCCAAGAATCTGAATTTTAATATATCAATTCATAAGCAGAAAAATGCCATCCGTAAGAAGCTTGCCAATGTTTTAGATACACAAGCTTAAAAATTAAAGTTAAAAAAAAGACTCCAAAAACTGTTGCAGAAGTAAAGCTCACAGCATAATGTTGCCTGATTACCACTCAGAGAGGCCTGGCCATCACAGCATGGCCAATTCAAATTTCAGTGATGCCTCTTTAAGCCCTAATGAACCATAGTGCCCTAATGAGAGGTTTCACTGAATCCTATTCAACCAAGCATATGTTTCACAGAGAAAAGAGAAAACTAGGAATCCACTGCATCTTAAAAGATGATATTTGTATCAACAATGTTTATAGGTCATTTTTCTTTGGATTAAAAAAATCCAAATAGCTACTATTCTGTAGGACTCATAAATAAGGATGTTTGCTTAATTCAGTATGAAACTCATTTTACATCATGAAGTGTTCTGTGTGAATTCATCAATGTTAAGAATTAATTCCTTAACTGAACTACAAAAATAATATTTGCATACTTTTGTACAGGAAGGATTACACTTTTAAATGTTTAACAAAGAATCCAAGGTATTTTGTCTACAGAAGATTAATGCTGAGACTAACAAAAAATGATTCCCTAGAAACAAAGATATTCATTTAAGTCAATGGCATAATATTGGTCACACGAGTTTCTGACATCACACAGGTCAAATCACATTCAAAGTCCATTTTTTCATTGCCTTTCTAACGATTTTGGCATATAGACAGGGTGATGGGTAATATATGTCCAAAGTGGGAAGGTCAGACTCAAAGGCATTATGCTCACATTCTAAATATGGTGTTGCAATGCATTCTCATTTTTGCTTAAAACCCTTAATGACGATTATTCAACTACTGTGACTAGAATTTCACTTAGCTCCAAGAATAGCACTGAGTCCCTGAAGACATTGCCTATAAGATGAAACTCCATCTAGGTGACATGCAACTCTTTTGAATATGGGCATTACTTTTTCCTTTAAAAAATAGTTGTGGATTATCATATGTTAATTATTGTAACTGTAAGCAAAAGAAAGAAGTGGGATGGAAAAGAGACTTTGAAGACCATTTTTTCCGCACTGTCCAACAATAAAATAGAATAAAACAACGTGATGTAGATTATGCCAAAGTATACCTAGTCTTCCCCAGCAAGAGTGTAGTGTCATTAGCATGGGATGTAACACAGTACATATTGTATCCCACACACACCCGCACCTTTCAGGTGTTAAATAACATTTATTTAAGGAGGCCTTTCCTGACTCCCCACAATCTATCAGATTTAAACTCCCTACAACTTTTTCTTCATAAAACAATTATTCCCCCAGGAAGGCATCTGCAGTTATTTATTTCAGATTTGTCTCTACTCATTGCATGGTAAGTGCCAGGTGAGCAACAACAGTCCCATTTGTTTCATACCATTGCTTAGGGCCTCATACAGTGCCTGATACACAGTAAGCACTCAAATGGTTCTAAATCAAGGAGTGAATGGCCATGCTGCCCCAAATAATCCTAAAAGTGAGAATCAGGCAACTTCCTACACAGGCGCAGTTCTGGAGGATATTTTGGTACTTTGTTGAATATTAAACACACATAACATTTTACCTTCTTACATAGAAGCAGTATATTCAGGAATGGTCAAAGAAATCCTGTTTAGAATTACAATAGCTCAGAATCAAATTGAATTCCAACAGCAGATAATTAAATAAATTATGGCACATCCTTAAAGTGGACTAGTACAAAATCGGTTGTATGGACTAGATGCAGGCAGTATACATAAAGCACACATGGAAAAAAAAACTGTATACATAGGAAAATATATGTGAAAAATTCTGAGAAAATATCAACTAAACATAAGGCTCACCTTTAGGTTGTGAGACTATTTTTGTTTTCTTCGTTATGTTTTCCTATTTTTCCTAAACTAACAATGAGCATATCTTCCTTTTATTAAAATAATTAAAATAATGGGGTGCCTGGGTGGCTCAGTCCACTGAGCCTCCGACTCTTGATTTTGGCTCAGGTCATGATCCCAAGATCATGAGATTGGGCCCCACATTCGGCTCTGCTCTAAGCATGGAGCTTGCTTAAGATTCTCTCTCTGTGTCTCCTTCTCTCTCTCTCTCTCTCTCTCTCTCTCTCTCTCTCTCTCTCTCTCCCCTGACCCTCTCCCCCACTTGTTCTTGCTCTCACTAAAATTTAAAAAAATAAAATTAAAAATTAAGATTGTTAAAAGTAAAGGAAACCAAGATGATAGATTATGACAATAACATGGATAAGGTGCAATGTTTCTTGCATATAATCCTTTCCTACTCATAAGAGTATATTAAGTCTTCTATATTGTATAGTATGTAAAAAATAGTTATATATGTTAAAGTATTAATAAATATTAACTCTTTCAAATACAAATGAATAATTAGGCCAGTGAAATTAAATATCTATCCTCCACCACTTTAAATAATAAAAGCTTGGGGTGCCTGGGTGGCTCAGTCAGTTAGGCGTCCAACTTCAGCTCAGGTCATGATCTCCCAATTTGTGAGTTGGAGCACTGCATTGGGCCCTGTGCTGACAACTCAGAGCCTGGAGCCTCCTTCAGATTCTGGGCCTCCTGCCTCTCTTTGCCACTCCCCTGCTCATGCCCTGTCTCTCTCTATCAATAGTAAATAAATGTTGGAAAAATTTAAATAGTAAAAGCTAATAGTTTGGGATAGGGACCACAGAAAGGGGTATGTTCTGGTAACTTTTACTTTTGCTAAGGAGCATATGCATTTATAAAAATAAAATGAAGTCAAGAATTAGTTATATTATCTGTAAAATACAACTTTGAATTGTCAGTGTACAAAATTTAGACAAAAGTAAATTTAAAACTCCTTTCCCATAATTGTGGTCAATGGCATGGGCTCTGGTTTGTGACCCTGGAATCAGTTACAGAAATAACACAAAGTTTCAGAGAGAAGATAATATCTAGCCAGAGGTTACTGTGAAATAAACCCAGGTATACATAAAACTTCTATGCCATACCTGAAATATACTTTTCATTCAAGCTACTTTTATTACTGTGGTGTTGTGATGGGGGGGGGTTGGCTAGAGAAAAACAATTTGCTCAAATCACTGGCATAACTGTTACAACTTCCTACTTAATGTAGTCTCTGTGGAAGGAGACTAACGACTGTGTAGATTGACAAGCAAATCCCAAGGATATCAATAAAGAGTTCAATAAGTCATTTGATGCCAACTTAATTTTTTAATGTAGTTGGAGTAGTCCCCAAGGGCTCGTGGCTGCCTTGAAGAAGTTCTGTAACAGCAAATGTCACAGCCATCCAAGGATGTGAGGATGCTAATGTAGCATTCTTCATAAAATAAAACCCGGTTGCTGCTCCCCCTGACATCATAACAAAGCCCTGATGGATGTGCACTCTGCGTGCTGAATTGATTTTTGTTAAGTCCGAGCTCTCATACTATTTTATCCTAATGTGCCTAAATAAGCAGTGTTGACTCCTTAATTTACTCATTTTAACACCAGCAGCTTCCAGGACTCCATTAACATGGCGCCGCATTTAGGTTGTCTGCTGAATTTGCTAACCTCAAACATATTAAAACCGAATTCTTAAAACTGATAACACTGCCAGGAAAATCATTTAAGACAAATAGGTACGCGTATATCAGCATTTCAAGGAGTCACGCCCATAAATACTTAAACCTAAGGACACAGTGAATTAATTAGGACACTAGGTTTATTAAGAGGGTTGATTCTGACTACATGCTACAAATGGTAAACTGAAGGCCCTAAAGAAGTCATTTAATGTTTTGTCCCCAAAAGAAGCCACTGGAGAGATATTCACTGAAGGAAATCCAACAAAACAGAATGCAATTCAATAGATATACGGATTCTGCCAAAAGCAAAATAGACCATTAGGGTCTGGAGTAATTTGGAAATAAACAGTAAATTCTGCAAGAAAATAAAACAAAAAGAAAGAAAGGAAAAGAATTACTTCAAGTAATACAAACAGCATTTTAAAACAAATGGAAACTACAGCAAAGTAGAAGATTATTTTAACCAAGGCAAATTTAAAAAGAACTTCTGTTAGGGATATTTGTATGATATACAATGATGATGCTAAACCCTTAGGGATATAGCAATACATGCATTTCTTTGGAATATGAGAAAACTATTTCCTTAGAAGTCAATGAGGGGTATTGTGGGTTCAGGTTTGCGTTTCATTTCCTTTTTAACTATGTTGTGTTTACTTCTCAGTGTTTGATGGTTGTATTTTATCACTCAGGGAATTGAGCTATTGCGGGGTGATATATTCAATGAAATTCTCCTTCCATCAAGTTCAGTGTTTTACTGGTTTTAAAAGCAGCCATTATTTTTATTGTCTCTAGCAAAACCAAACGCATGCTTTACTTTAGTTCCACATCTGTATTGATAATGATAGGTCACCAGCTCTTCAGTACAACCCAAACTGTGACATTATAAAAGCCTTCCTCCTTATTGAAGCTTAGCCTTTGCTTGTAAAAACAAGGCGAAGGTCCAATTAGCGATTCAGAGGAAAATGGGAGGGCAGTCTTTTGTGTATAGGCATCCCTGTTCGAAAACCTATAATCCATAATGAGCCCTGTTTAACACGACGGATGCTTTCCTTTCAGACAAGCCTAAATACCAGGTCACTAATGAGCAAGAATTTAAAAAGCCGAAGCCATGAATGAAACAGGTTATTGTGAAAATTGGCTCATATTAAGAGATTTAAAAGACTTGGCTAGTTCTGTTTGGCCTGACAGGTATAGCTAATTAATCAAATACTTTGATAAGTAACTAACTTTTTGCATTTTAAAAGGGAACTCTGATCTGCCAAATGTGAAGGAAAAGAACAATCCTGATGCTACTTAAAATATAAAGAATGGGATTTCATGGTCATGTGCATGACCCATGCTTAGTTTGACAAGGGTGTTCTAGTAAAAGCTGTGATATCAGGAACACACCAATTAAAAAGTACTGGAAATTAGCATCTTGCAATGCCCCTGTTACACATCTTTATTCCAGGAGAAAGGTACCAACATAGAGAGCTTTCTAGGAAAGACTTGAGAAGTTGTTATCACTGGTCAGGTTTGCTGAGAACAAAGAGCTTGCAATGGCACAGAGCACAAAGGCACAGGTTTCTTGTCTAGTCCAATGGCCAGTGCTTTCCTTCAGTGGCTTTCACTGTTAGGCATCTCTGTGACACAAGTTGCTCTTGGTTAATTAAAATATCTAGGAGGCTCTTTCCCTTGCCCTCAATTATAAAAAAAAAAAAGAATGTCAGGTGGCAAAGCCTTTTGTTTGCTTAGAGTAAAAACACACAGGGAAGATATGTTTGCAGCAGTTACAATGGTTAAGAAGGAGGTTGAAGGCTGTGGAAAGACAGGAGGCTTTGTAGGCATTCAGAGCTGGCCTGAGACATTGGGCCCCACTACTCAGAACTCTGTGATCTCCTACAGGTTAATTAAAACATTTGAACCTCAGTTTTCCTATCTGGAAAAAAATATATAACAAATCAAACCTTGTTTGCAGGGCAATTGTGTGATTAAAGGCAATAACTGGCCCATGATACTAAGTCAATAAATAGTGGCTCTTGGAACTTACTGTGGCAGATAGTTACTTTGGTGACCCCCCCAAAGAACCACACCTCCTACTATTTACACACCATTTGTAGTCCCTTCCACTTAGAATCTCTGGCCTTTACCATGAGACTAGCTTTGGCCCAGGGGACATTAACAGAAGCAAAAAAAAGTAATTGCTGTTGTAAGCCACTAAGTTTTGGGGCAATCTATTAGTAATAGATAACCTAGAACACTTATCACCTTTTCATGATCTGTTACTGGTTATGGACTCCCAAGAATTATGTATAATGTTTAAAGAAGCTATAATCTTCAACACTTGTGACTAACCTAACATTTTCTGGAGCCTTCAGAATTTTATAATTACTCCTAAACTCTAGATTACCTTTGAATATTGGCTAAATAACTCTAGACTAAATATACAACCTCATCTCTGTACAGATGTTCTGAGTAAGTGGGGTTGCCACACAAGTGATTAGCATATAAACAAAATTTAATTTTTTTTCATGTAATTGTTAGATACATTTACGTGAATACTTAGCTCTGGTATCTTTCCACTTGTGGTCCACTTTTTGTTTTGTTTTGATTTTGATTTTGATTGAATAGTTTCTATATATACATTTACTCAATGCTCACTAAGATAAGTACAGTCACCACCTGTCACAACATTATGACAATATTATTGACTATATTCTGGTCCACTTTTATTTTAGATAAAATCTCACAGCTGTCAATACAGCAAGTTGCTTACTAGCTTTATTCATATCATTTATATCATTCTCTGTTAACATAACAATATAAATAACTGTACTTTTAATTTGAGTGCTTTTAATTTGAAGATGCCTTCCCATAGTACAATCCATTGTATAATAGTACAAAACTAATGTGGCCAAGATTGCTATTATTTACCTCAATATCTATTTTCATCTTTCTCCTTATTAAAGCAATATATATATACACACACACATATATGCATACACATATATATACATATACATGTATATATATACATAAATAAATATACATATAGATTTATATATATGTATATGTATATATATTTGGGATGGGATTACACCCAACTACTATTCTAGAATCCTAAGCTTCTCTTTCTGCAAGGTATAGCCATATTTGCTAGCTTTGACAATGCTATCTAAGCAGAAGTGGTATATGGGATTTATAGAAAGACTTGTTATAAAAAAGAAGACAACATTTTTGGCACCCTACTCCCCTTTTCTAGCTTCCTTCCTACTGGGAAGGCTGGTAATCTGACAGCAATCTTGGAACACTGAGGTGCTTGTGGTGACCTTGAGGGTGAAAGTTATGTGCTAACAATACAGAAACCCAGGTCCCTGGTGACCATTCCAGTTCTAGACTCTTTATGTCCACACTTATTTTACATGAGGATAAAAACTAACTTTACCTTGTTTAAGCCACTATTATTTTAGGATTTTTGTTATTTTCAGATAAAGTTAATCCTAACAAATACCAATAACATAAATATCACTATATATGAACACATAAATAAGGGTTTGATTATAGTCTCAAGTTAAAAAAAATTTAAAAGAAAAAAAAAGTCTGAAGAAGATTAAGTCATAAATAGGGAGATGTCTGCGGCTAGAAAATTAATACACACAGTCTAGAATCTGCTAAAGAATGCATGTCTTTTTGCTAAAATTTGTTGTGCATATTCAAAGATAAACTACACTAACAACCAAAAAACACAGAGAAGCACAAGAAAACAATCCATTACTGTTGAATCTCTTCAATGGTTTGGCTGTGCCATTTAAGTACACTTTGAGAAGATTCAGCTAAAAAAGACTAAAGTACACATTCCAGATTACAACCTAAATGAGATAATTTGCTTAACTATAGCGAGGTGACAGAAGAATTTATGAAATTGTTGAAATACAAAGATTCTATGAGCTAAAAATCTAACCTAGAATTAATTCATAGCTCCATGACTGACATGAATGGGAAATGAAGCCAACATTTTGTATATGTGCACTCCTAGGCATATGGTAATAAACATCAAAAGCTCTATCAAAGCACATATTTATTTTTCAGATTACAACTGCAATGAAGATCCTAACTTTTTTCAATGACTGGAAAGAGATTGTTTTACACTGAAATCTAAAATTCTGTGACAGGCAGAAACAGAATTTCATGATGAAAGATTGTATTTTTAAGAAAATATTTATATACCTCAATTAAATGAAATTTTATGTAGAAAAAAGTCTGAGTCCAATTGTTTTCTAAATAATCTTTGAAAATACCAACTCAGAAGAGACTTTTGACTTCTCTAGACCCTGTGATGCTTACTTAGCCATAGCTCCTGATCAAAAGCCCAGTTAGTGGTTTGCCCAAACTGTAGGTAGAAGAAAGAATAAGGTATATTGTGAATGACAGAGTTTATCATAAGGTAGAACATTATGTAAGTTATATATTTCCTGTTAAAAAGACTCAAGTACCATAACATTTATTCTTAAAATAATACAAATATTACTCACATATAAAACGATATTTGATGAGTGAATGTCCCCACTCCTTCCACCGTATGTTTTTTTTAAATTTTTTTTAAACTTTTTATTTATTTTTGAGACAGAGAGAGACACAGCATGAGCAGGGGAGGGGCAGAGAGAGGGAGACACAGAATCCGAAGCAGGCTCCAAGCTCTGAGCTGTTAGCACAGAGCCTGACGCGGGGTTCAAATTCACGAACCGCGAGATCATGACCTGAGCCAAAGTCGGACGTTTAACCTACTGAGCCATCCAGGCGCCCCGCCACTGTATGTTCTTATTAGGCAGAGATATTTTCTTAAAAATGTAAGGCAGACTTCTGAGCTGATAACCTTTTTGAAATTGTTATCCATTTTAACTGGAAAGATATCTTATGGTTTTCAATAACTAGAATGATTCTTGATATTTCTCACCAAAGCTTTAAATTTATGTACAATTCTTAAATAAAATCACCCAAGGGTAAGTAATATCACATTCCTAGCCAATGTCTGCCAATTTTTAAAACAAGAAGGTAGAAAATAGCATTCTAAAAACACTATGGTGCTCATACTTCCAGCATATGTTTTCATGTACCATCTTGATCGAAAGTATGAGATGCCAAGAACCTGTTATTTGTATTGATGACTAAACATATGAATCCTAAAATGAATATTAAACATCTATTTGAAAGCATAAAATAAATATATTTTTAATAAAAGACCTAGTCTAGCACCTAGAAGGTGAGATCATCCTTACTAGACAGAGTCCTGTCACTGTAAGTGTCCACTGGTAGGTCTCTGCTCACAAGTGTGCAGGGGTGAGCTGGGAAGTGCCAGAGGGACTCTCAAACTGATTCATCTGCCTAGTAGCTTACAGAGACCTTGAATGTCGTCCTTACACTTCTCTATGGTCAACCTGAGCATAAAATGAAACTATCTGAATTTCCTCAGACTATTCAGTAGCTCTCTTATTCTTCCAGCTCAAATTCATTCCCTGAGGTACTAGTCAAACTTAGTGAAAACAAAAGAGAAACGGAGAAGAGCGAGAGTTACCTTAGGGAAGTATGTTGTCACATGGGAATATGTTGGTTGCATATTAGAACCACTTGGAACCCTTAAAAAATCCAGACACCTAGGCTGCATCCAAGACCAATTACATTAGGATTTGGAAAAGATGGAACTTAAACATGAGGACTGTTTTGAAAGCTCCCTAGATTATTCCAATCACTCTGTCTGACCAAGCTCTCTCTCAGCTATTGGTATTTAGGAAGGTCATCAAGAGAACAAGGTAAAGGAAACATGTAATTTCCCTTAGTGAAATTGTGTGATTGTGGGTATACAATCTAATTCCTGACTGCCAGATTAAGATATTAACCCAATTATGCTCATTTTATTACATTGAAAAAATGGAGGCATCATTTTATTTTAATTTGTACAACTGCTAAGAGAATAATGTATTCCAGTGTCAATATGCCAAACCTAATACATTTCATATGAAAGGCATCTATTTATGACTTTTAGCAAGACTGGAAAACTGCCAATGCATGTTTTCCAACAGATCTGGGAGGCTTAGCAGGTAGTAAGTTGAGCTGGAATGTAGGACCTTGTGTTAATGAAAACCCAGAACTCTGGTTTCCTAACTATTCATGATTGGAAAATTAGAGTTTATGGTTCCGGAAGTTTTCTATGTACCTCACATTATCTGAGCATAATGAAAAACTGACACCTAAGCACTGTACAAATGCTAGCAGAAGAGAGAGGCAAAGCAGCTTATCCAACTAGAAAACAAAAACACAGCAACACACAATTTAAATAAGTAAAATCCCTGTGAATCCATTCACTCAGGCATAATACCCTAAATTCTTAAAACACGCACACACACGCACACACGCGCGCGCGCGCACACACACACACACACACACACACACATCCTTTTCCATAGTATACCCAAGGGTAATCAGTGTAACAAGCTAGTTAATGACAATACAAGATTAAAATAAACATCAAGAAACCACTATGCCTGGATTCATATTACTTAGATGAGAAGTTAACTTGAGATATTCTAGAAAAGCTCACTTAATTACACTGGTGATGAAATTATCTTTTTGTTGGCTTAGCAGTTATGATTTGGGCCCAACATTCCTGACCTTGTAAGTAAGTTGAGACACATGTTGGCTTCAAAATACCACAGTAGCTGAATCTTTATAAGAAAAACCCCTTTTTAAAAAATTCTTTTTGAGACAGAGAAAGAGACAGAGAGAAAGAGTATCAGCAGGGGAGGGGCAGAGACAGAGGGAGACACAGAATTTGAAGCAGGTTCCAGGCTCTGAGCTGTCAGCACAGAGCCCAACATAGGGCTTGAACTCACAAACTACGAGATCATGACCTGAGCCGAAGCCAGATGCTTAACCCACTGAGCCACCCAGGCACCCCCTTTTTAATTATAAAAGCAAATAAAGATAAGAAAATGAAAGGAAAAACAATGATTCCTAAGCCTACCACCTTCAGATACCCAACCAGTGGCATTTGCCTCAGTGTCTCCTTTTAGAATTAGAGGGTAGGATCCCTCCTGTTCTTTGGCCAACAGACTGAAATCAGCTTTCATGCAGACAAACTTCCTAAAGGTCTTCAGAAGCTGTTTCACTGACACTCACCTCACTGTCCAAATCAGAAACCCAGGTAATGTCACTGTATTCCCATCTTTCAGTGCAAACTCACTCAAGTCTTAAGTGCTCAATATCCCTCAATGAAATCTTCTTCCCTCCACCCTCAACAGCAGCACTCTGCAATGATCATCAGAACTACTGGTGCAGTCTACGGCCATACCCCCTGAATGCACCCGATCTCTTCTGAACTTGGAAGCTGAGCAGGGTCAAGCCTGGTTAGTACTTGGATGGGATAATTACTGGTGCAGCTTCATTGATCCTGGGCTTATTCATATTTAATCCATCTAACACAGTGTAAGGAGAGAATCTTTGTAAAATGCAAATCATGGTGTCACCTCCTTCATGGGCTTCCCAAGGCCTTTGGGATGGGAGTGGCATCATGATTCCATAGCATGGCTCATAGGACCTTGATCTCCCCAGCTTCTTTTGTCTCTACTCTCCATCTTGAACTCAATGCTCTAGCCACATTGTCCTTTCAGTGCTGGAATGAGCCCTCTAGACCTTCAGGTATGCTGTTTCCTGTACCTGGAACACCTCTCCCCTGCCCCTTCCTCCACCTCTGGCTGTGACATCTTTTAATTTTCAGCTTAAAAGTCACTTTCGAAAAATGCTTTTTCTGATCCTTAAAAATCACCTAAGCCCCTAGCTTTGGACTTACTTAATATCTGTACTCCCCCACTATAACACTTAGCACCTGGTATGCACTTATTTGTTTAACTGCTTTACTATCCTCCCTATAGTCTGTAATCTGCATGAGGGCCAGGGGGTTGTCTCTCCTGTTCATGATAATGTGGACAGTGCTTAGCTAAGCATCTGACCTATAGTCAATTTCTTAGGTAATATTTGTTGAACAAATAGATGAAACGTGGATATCTTTATGTTGTATCTTGTCTTTCTTATCAATAAATTTTTCAAACATACCTCAGAATTTGAGATGCTCAGGTTAAAATCCTGATGGATTAGTTTTACAATTTTAGACAAGTTACCTTCTCTGAACTTCAGTTTCATTAACATGTAACAAAGTTGGTAATCTGCTTTGTAGAACAGTTGTCAAACTTTTAGAAATAAGGTATGTCTGGTGACACATAACAGTCATTCTATAAAATGGTAACCATGGCTATCATTATCATCTTTGCAGCTACCTCTGCCATCATCTTGAAGAAATCTAAGGAAGAAAAATATCTAAATATCTATACTATTTTAGATAATCATATCCTATCATATTACTATAGTTGTACCTCCCATTCTGGATTAAAAAACACATACCCTTAAATATTACACTTTTCAATATAATTTTAGTGTGGATTCATCAAAAAAAATGTGTCCTGGCCTTCTTATATGTGCATGGTCCATAGTAGTAGTCATTCTTTGGATGAAAGCAGATTTTTTGGCATGTAGAGAGTCCCTATCTTCTCTAAATAGATTCAGAATATTCTCAGTTAAAATATTGAAAAATCATCTAAATATTTCAGCCAAAGGACATAGCTACTAAAATACCCTCACTGGAATAACAAAATATTGCTACTTCTCCTTTCCTATACACATGTGCCCATCTGGAGGGATACAGAAAAAGCATTGGGCTAAGGCACGACCATGCAAAACTAAAAGAAGAAGAAGAAGAAGAAGAAGAAGAAGAAGAAGAAGAAGAAGAAGAAGGAGGAGAAGGAGGAGGAAGAAGAAGAAGAAGAGAGAAGAGGAAAGGAAAAAGAAAAAGGAAAAAAGAAAAAAAAGGAAGAAAAGAAAGAGGAAAAAGAAAAAGGGAAAGGAAAGGGAAAGGGAAAGGAAAGGGAAAGGAAAAGGAAAGGGAAAGGGAAAGGAAAGGAAAGGAAAAGGGAAAGGGAAAGGGAAAGAGAAAGAAAGAGAAAGAGAAAGAAAAAGAGAAAGAAAAAGAGAAAAAAAGGAAGGCCAAAGCTACTCTGGAAGGCACTAGGATTGTGTACTTTCCCATAGATGGAGTAAATAATGTAAACTTCTGTGCACTCAGAACTTTCCATGGCTCATCCCTCCCTCCTCCCAGCCAATTACCCTGACTGTGAGAACCTGAATGGTGATATGTTATATTCTTCCCTAGGTCTGCCTCCATGACTAGAACAGTAGCCCCTAGAACAGCAGGAGAAATCAATAAATGTGTGTAAACCAATGAATTAATGAATACACAATTGAGAAATTATTCCTCTATCTTTCTACAGATGGAGGTAAAATAACATTGAGTAGACATAAGCACACAAAAGGTATGGCAAATACTTCGGGTGGTCTTCCTAGCATCCCAGCTATTTCTGCCTCAGTGTGTTCCAACTGCCAGTATCTGCTTCTATTGGCCTTGGGGCTTTCTCTGAAACTTCAAAGAGTACTCTGCCTATTTGCATGGCAGGCCACGGCAGTCAGGAAAATCACATCTTCTTCTAACCTTGTGGCATTCAGCTGATATTTGATGTGGTTAGTGTACAAGTACCCGACTTCCCTTATCCTTTGGGTAAGATAACTCTGAGACAGTTTAAAATCATTTCCAAGAATTCTCCTGAATGCTTCCCCTTTCCTGTCTCCTTTCTCACTCTTCTAGTAATTTATGAACTTTGCAAATAGACTACTTGCACAGGAATCCTTGACTTAGGATCTGGTTCTTAGGGAAACCCAAAGGAAAGAGAAAGAAAGAAAGAAAGAAAGAAAGAAAGAAAGAAAGAAAGAAAGAAAGAAAGAGAAGAATACATAAATTAAAAAGTAATCTAGCTTAGATAGTCCAAGGAAGTCAGTAAGATA
Source organism: Lynx rufus (assembly GCF_022079265.1). Classification (NCBI taxonomy): domain Eukaryota; kingdom Metazoa; phylum Chordata; class Mammalia; order Carnivora; family Felidae; genus Lynx; species Lynx rufus. The sequence continues at coordinate 40,410,553 of NW_025814896.1, read as the reverse complement.
TTGTGCCAGATTGGCAATGTACAGTTCTAAATAAAATTTTCATTAATTTCCATGTATTAGAATTTGCTAAATTGTATATTCTGATATGAATAAAACAACTTAGTGTACAAATCCCTTACATGCAGTTTTCAACAACAGACATGTATGGGTCACAGAAGCAATCAGCATTGTGGAAATAAACCAGTGAATTGGTCATGGGCAATATGTTCTTAATGAAAGAACTAGCTTCCTGACACAAGGATGTTTCTCCAAGCATGATTTCAAATGTGGTATCACTCAAAAAAAGAGCGCAGTTTCAAAATGAAATGCTCTGATAGTTCTATTAGATTAGCAACAAGTATATCAGTTAAGAAACCTAACATTAATTAGCACTCTCATACCAAGACTTCAAAAAAAGAGGATGAAGGAAAACAACAACAACAACAATTGTAAATCAGCAGTTTAAAATTAAAAGATATATCAACAGCCAAGTTGTCTTTGAATGGCATTTTACAAATCATATTACTCAGTGGTAATCATTCAGTCACCCATACTTTTTATAAAATGTTAGTATATATGCTTTAAGGATAAAATGTGAATTTTTAAGAAAACTTTACTTTTTCTTTTTCTTTTCTTTTTATTCCATGTAACTAGTGCTATATCTTTCACTTTGCATAGTGAAATTATTTTTTTTTATCATTTACACAATTCAAATGCAATTGTGTTTCATCAGAAGATATAACAGAATGACAGTTTTAAGGCCAGCACCTCATATAATATAATTTAGCTCCCTTACCCAATTTGTCCAACTATTTTGCCTGAACATAGTCAATAATGAAAACCACTTCAATCCCTCTCTTTGCTGAATCACATCATAATTTTCCATTCCTAATACTAGTGTTGGAGAAAAAAAGAAATATTTAGATATGTATTTAAAAATAGTTTATATATGTGTGTATTATAAATGCATATAAAGGAAGAATATAATAGTGGTTTTGTATAGAAGAAATGGTTTTTTTGAAAGTTGAACAAATGTGATATACTTTTATAGATGAAAAAAATAGAGATATAAAACAATTTGTACAATAGTAAGAAATAGATTAAGCTTTGAAAAACCTTTTTGAAGGTCTTCAGTCATTTAACTTCTTTAATGTTTAGTATATTCCTAGATCTGGACCCATGCCTCATATTGGAAGTCCTGATATAATTCATCCCTAAAATATTATGAACTATTGACATCGTAAGCAACATATCTGCTATTATAAAGCAGGAAAAATGCAAATGGAAAATACAGAAAATAAAGGGAGACTGGGACTATGGGCTTTCTGTGTTCCATATCTGGGAACTTAACCCAGTGTTCTTTGTTCTACATCTTAAATTTCTCACCTATTTTTCCCCATTTGATAAACCTTCCTTCCATCCATTTCTCCCACAAATCTACCATCTTATCTTTCTGTAAATTGACAGATTTCTGGGAGAAATAGTAAACCTACATTCAGTTTATTGCTCCTTCCATTTTCTATGCATTTCTTTTTAACATAGGTTCTAAACTCTTAATCACTTAACACCTCTTATCTACAAGGGACAGAAGATCAATTCAAATGATATGGTTATAAAAGAAAATATACTGGCTGATTCAGGGAAGAAGTGATAAAGGCCCTCAAACAATGTCACCATGAAATCTATCATGTCTATTTCTTGTCCCTGTTTTCTTCATTCAGTTGATCATATAAGCTGACAGTGGATGGAAGGTTGGTTCCCCAAAGAAAACTTGTGGTATAGTTACCAAAAAAGAAAAAAAAAGGTATAGTTACCAGAAAAGAAAAAAAAAGGTCAAACTCTCAGTAATTTATCAATATTGGCTAGTTTTTTGTCTGTTTGTTTTGTTTTTCAGAAGTCACCAATCCTTGGGCAACTCTAATGGCTGCCCCTCTACCTCTTCCCTTTCTCTTCATACTCACCATTGGATAATGGGGTCTTCCTGACATCCAAACTACTACTCAGTTCTGGAATCCCCCTTATTTATCTGGCTGGTCATTTTAGGTTCTTCTTGGAGGTCTTCCTTTGACAAAGCTCTTAAACGCAAACATTCCTCTCAGTTCACTCCTTTGGCTTTTTTCCTTTTGTTAACTCTTGCTGAGCAACCTTGCTTCCACATGGACTTCTATCATCTCTATGCAGAAGACTCTCAAGTGTATGGGTCAAGCTGTAAGTGTCCTCCTGTTATGGACTGAATTGTGTCTCTCCCCAAATTCAAGTATTGAAGTCCTGACCCCTAAAGGTATGGTGTTTGCAAATGAGGACTTTGGAAGGTAATTAGGTTTAGTATGAGAGCATCATTACATTTGTAAGAGGAGATACCAAAGAGCTGGCTTCCTCTCTCTCTCTCCCCCAACATGTGAGGATACAAAGAGAAGTTGGACATGTGAAAACCAGGAAGACAACCTTCACTAGGGAGCCAAACTGGCTGGCTCCTTGACCTTGGATTTGCTAGCCTCCATAAGTGTGAGAGAAAAATTCCTATTTAAGCCAGTCAGTCAATGGTACTTCATTATAGATGTCTGAGTAGACAAAAACACCTCTCAACTACACATCTTCACTTCTAGTTGCCTACTGAACATCCTCTACACAATTGTCTTACTACAACAGGACGAAAGTAATTGCTATCTTCTCTCAACAAACTATGATCCATAGACCAAATCTGGCCCAAGACTATTTTTAGAAATAAAGTTTATTAGAACCCAACAATGAACATTCTTTTATGTAGAGTTTCTAGTGGCTTCAGCAATACAGAGGCAGAGTTGAATAGTTGCAACAAGGACCACATGACCTGCAAAGCTTAAAATATTATCTGGCCTTTATTGAAATATTTTTTCTGACCTTTGCCTAGAATAATGATTGTTATTCTTAACTATACATTACAATTCCATGAGGAGCTTTCAATAATCTTATTCCTTGGGGTGACTGAGTGGCTAAGTCAGTCAAGTGTCTGACTCTTGATTTTGGCTCAGGTCATGATCTTGCAGTTGTGAGATCAAGCCCAGCATTGGACTCTGCTGCACTGACAGTATGGAGCCTGCTTGGGTTTCTCTCTCTCCCTCACTTCCCCACCCTCTGCTCACTCCTACACACATCCTGTCTTTCTTTCAAAAATTAAAAAAAAAAAACATAAAAAAAATCTCATGCCCTAACCATCTAAACTACAATCCCTGGACTTCCAACCAGGCATCAGTATTTTTAAAGACTCCTCAGTTGATCTCAATCTATAGCCAACATGGAGAGTCACTGCTATTGAACCAATTTATGCTCCTAAATTCCCAATCTCAATATTAGGGTCACCATTCTCCAAAGACAAAGTTATCATTGATGCCTTTTTCTCCCACCTACTCTGATAGCTTATCCCATACACTGTTATGTTCTACTGTGTTTAGATAAGAAAGTTCTCTTGATTTATTCATTCCTTTTTCTATTCTGGCCTTCATTGTCTTTCACTCAGCCATCAGTAACTTCTTCATGAGTCTTTTTTTTTGCTTTGGTCAATCCTAATGATGGTCCCCAGAGTTTTACTACTAAAATAAAAGTCTACTCATGCTACTCCCATAGCAAAATAGGCCTCAACATTGGATACCTTACTAAACTCTTTATGAATTGTAATGGTTTTATTTTTATAAATAAGTAATGATCTGAAAATAGTAAAAATTTTGTTTTTATGTGTTTGTGGGTGCATGTGTATATAGAAGGTATGTGTTTTTGCATTGGCTAAAATATCTTTTATAATTAGTATAATAAATAATAGTAAAATAGCAGGATTCTGGTATTGTCCCTCATGGCAATACTTTTTATTATTATTATTTTTCAGTGCTATTATAGATATATTCTTTTGTGTGTGTGTTTTCAATGGAATTTTGGGTGAGTTGTGCCTCATCTGCCACTTTGGTCCACTCCCACTTTCCTTTAAGATATTTGAGGAATAAATCAGATCCAAGGTTTATCTAAAACTTCTTACTAATATTTCAAATTTATCTACTTCCATTGAAAGTTACCACTGAGAGAACAAGCAAACAAACATGAAAACTCAAGTATCCCTCTGAAATAGAGATCTTTCTCTCTGTCAATCAATAATATACTAAGAAAACTATGAATACATATTATTTGAAACATGCAGACTCCAGGTTCGATTCATAATGAGAGTAATAAAATTAAGCTACCTATTTCCTGAAACTCTTTCCTGAAAAAAGACAGGATATTTTACTGTTTACTTGATACAACTTTTATCACACCTGGGTAAAAATTTGGGCTCTGCTGCTCACTATATATGTAACCCTGGGAAGTCATTTAACTTCTTTTGAGCCTGGCTATCCTCATCCATAAAACAGGATTGGTCAATAATATTTGCCCAATACAATTCCTTATGACATTATAAGGATCAAATAATATGGTGAATTTTGAAACATTCTGTGTATTCAAACATTCACTACAAAGGTTGTGATATTATTGTTTCAATTATGGTAAAAACAAATCAAAGAAAATTTGGAATGGGGAAAAAAACAGTCTAGCCTTCAGGCTAGGATCCAAATCTGGATTTGGACTTGGCTAGGTCTTATTATTTAGGCAAATCATCTCACTTCAGTGTACTTGTTCTGACCTACCTTCCTGATGGTATTAAGCTCAAGACTTCCAGTAGATACAAAGGTGTTTAGGAAAGTTAAAATTAGTATAAAATCTGCAGTATCTTTATTATATACTCTCAATAAGGATATTTGTTCTAAAAATAAAATCAATTATGGTTATATCCATTGGAAAAGACATTTAAGTCAATAGCATTAAAACAAGATCATATTCAAGCAAAAAATTATGGTTTAGAAGGGAAAATATAAGAATAAAAATCAAGGAAAGATAGCTTATGGGGCTAGTGTCTGACTTAATCCAGGGCTATCTTCATGAACTGAAGAATCAGGGCAGAGCACCACTACAACTGGAACATAAAACATTTTATGGAAAGGAAATTTAATGTTGCTAAAAAGAACTGAGTTATCTGGGAGCAAAATCAGCAGCTAAATGACCTACTTTAAGTCCAAAGATTAGACACAGAGAGGGTCAAGTACAACGTGAAAATGCCAACTTTTAAGGAAAAAAATGATGAATTCTATATTTTGCACTTGATAAATAGTTTCATATTGTTAATCATAAGGGTTAGGAGAAATCATGTATAAAGAGAGTTGACAGAATTGTTTGGCACATAAACACTCAGTAAATGTTATTAAGTTAGGTATTGTTAATGTTATCATTAACTTGTGATTGAATGCTACACTATACCAGAGGAGGAAATTTAGTCAAAGAAAAATTAGACTAGGATTTAGCTAGAAGATTTAGTAACTGAATAGCATCTCTAAGACTGACATACTGATTTCATATCTGAATTACTGTAGAGGGAATTTAGATGTTGAGAGATATATACATGCTCACAAGCACACACACACACACACATACACACATCCAAATGACTTCAGGGAACAGATGTAGAGATATATTTTGTTATGGTAAATATTTAGTCTATGAAAACTTCAATGTCATTTAGAAACTTAGATGTGCAAACCCTATTTATGAAAGCACATGAGCAAAATCCTAAATCAAAAAGCATCTACTTACAATTTTAAGGGATTTTTTTCTTTTCAAAAGATTCACTGCTGATTTTTTTAAGTGTGCATCCTTGTTATATAATTTGAAATATGATATCATATGCAGAAACTTGCCCAAGATACCGTTTTTCCCAGCAAATTATACCTTTCTGGGAAACAACAGCATGCAGTTTACACTATTTAAATATATGTTACTCAATTTGGGGGAGGGGATGCAAGAGCCATAAAGCATCTCCTCTTGCCTTGAGGCCACAGTGCTCTGCAGTACAGATTCTGCTCTTACCACTCCGTTGAAACTTCCCTTTTGCCAAATCCCAAGTCATCTTCTCAGGGCATAGCATTTAACCCTATGATCACATCACTTTTTTCATACTATTGATTGATTGATTGATTCATTCATTCCTTCAGTGAATGTCCGAGGCATGTACCTTCTTCTATGATTCTTCTCACAGTTCCAGAGACAACTGCCTCACCTGTGCTCTCTTGGCATTCTTTCCCTGCCTTTATCATCATACTCATTGTCATGTTTTACAATTATTTCTTCGATTACCTGTCCTTTAGTCAGCACTTCAAGGGCGAGGATGACAATGATTTAGTCATCTTTGTTGCCCCAGCAAACAGTCATGTACCTGGAACATGGTAAAAATCCGCAGCTGTTTGCTGAATGAATGATGATCACAAAAATAAATTCTCCCTTAGCAGATGCTATAGCCTAGAACTTTCCATTCTTTTAGGGCACCCGTTTCTCTCTACGGATGGTTTTTATTTACATCTCTCATTACAAAACTTTAATTTTTTAGTGTCTGACAAAAAGTGACTTATTATGCATGCGCACACCAGCCAGTAGAATGTTTTATTACAAAGATATAATGTCTGCTAACTTTCCTTCATAACTGATTTCCATAACTGTATAATATCAATTTTATTTTGCAACAAAATGGCAAGCATTCGCTGTTACCAAGCAATGAAAAGCTATACGGATGCTATCTCCGATTCCTTCTCATATATAGCCTGGCTGCCACCAGGGCTGAGAAGTGGGTAGTGGTGAGATGGCCAAGTCTTCAAACAAACCTTTAGGGTATGCAGTGTGAAGAGAGGTGTGAAACAGCGCTGAGTTGAAATGTACTCTGTGCATGCTCTTTTTGGGCTCATCTTCCAACCTCTCCACTCAGATATTTGAGTCTATGAAAGGGGTGCTTCAAAGGGAGCTGGGTGTGTAGCTACTGGAGCTGGGTGTGTAGAAAGATAAAGGAGGGGAGAGTTTATATTCAGACCTGCATATCATTCTGAATGAATCTTTGTCATTTTAATGCCCATTTCCATGCAAAGGCATATTAGATGCCCTCAGCAAATAAGACTTCCTATTTGAGTTGTAACTAATAATTACAGCTATCTTTCATTGAGTGCCTATTGTGTACCAGGCACTATTTTTAATGCTTCGTTTGTATACACTCATTGAATCCTCACAATGATGTTGCTTTAGATAGAAGGAAACTGAAGTATAGAGATGTCAGATTATGTGCCCAAGGTCAGAGAGACAGTGGTAGATACAGGATCTGAGTGCCTATGAAAAACCTAACAAGAAGATAACCTGCAATTCTAACTTTGGACAACTGGGTTGAAAGCAATAGCTTGCTACAGTACACTCCTTCCTGGTTAGGCTTTTGCATCTTAAGCCCCAAGAGAGGCACAAAAGGGAATGTTGAGAAGGTGATTCTTGTTTGATGCATAGCATTCAAAAATGTGAAAACTGGTAGGCTTTGTTCATCCACTATGGCTGGAATCAGAGCATAATGGTTAAACTCCTGATGTTTAAAGTCAGAGAGACCTAGGTTTGAATCCCAGCTGTTGCGCCCTAAGCTGTATCACCTTTGCTAAGTTATTTAACCTATCAGAGTTTCATTGATTTTTACAAGGGTTTGGTTAATGTGCAAAAGGCTTTTAGCAAGTTGGTTGGCAGAAAGCAAGCCCCTAACAAATGGTATAATGGTATGAACTGATGATTACGTATTATTTCCACTAAACTCATGACTAGACTGCCGGCTGGCTCTTGAAAAAACTGACAAGAACCACTGCTAGCCGAGAAGAGAAACAATACGATATGTGCCTATAATATACTAAAGAAGAGGTTCCATTAATTTATGGACTTTGGTTTTGTTTTGTTTTGTTTTGTTTTTTATGTGGTGTTTTGGGTCTCAATTATAGTTCTGAAAATCATATAAGTCACATCATGTGAAAAGAAAGGTTCTATATGAGTAGGATAATCATTCAAATGACCAATATTTAATGTGAACAGAAGAGACTACTCTTAAATATGGTAACTGGTTGATAACTCATAGAACTGTTTTTTCTAACCCTAAATACAAAATCTAGGGGGAAAAAAGAGGGCATAAGAAGAAAATAAGTAAAATTGAACATGATAACAGACCGTCAAGGCATTACCAGAAACTAGCAGGAATTTTCTCTCATATAAGATTCATTGAACTAGATTCTAAAGTACAACTTTGGTCTATACATGCCATGACTTCCCAAAACTAGACACAAAAACAGTTTTCTCCTCAAAGCAATAGAAAGTATACAGTAACCAATATTTTGGGCAACCATCACTCTATGGGAGGTTCTTTGGGATTTGCTAAATAATTACCTACATAAGTTATGTACACGAATGTTCACCATTTATAGTGTGAAGTGGTAAATGTTCATAAACTTTCCCCTAAAAAATTCCATTTTGTCTACTTTGAGACATATTGGATAGGGAAAAAGTTACTTTTTCTATTAAAGAATAATATCAAATAAAGAATATTATCAAAGGTAATTTAATCCTATCATTAGCTAGCCACTTACTTATTCAAGTGACACCAACAGTTATACATTAAAATACACTAACTTCAAGTTGTGGAAGAAGTAATAATACTAGAAAAGATTTCTATGACATTCTGAGCAGAGTATGACTTATTTAAAAATAGTCATCTTAACCTAAGCATGTAAGAATTCCAAAAGGCAAGAATAGTGGGAAAGACTACATGATTCATCAATAAATTCCTTGTTACACCTTCTTTTTTAAAATGTCAATATATTTCACTTTAGGAAACCCTGTATTTTCCTTCAATTCTGTGCTGCTAATAATTAATTCATTTTGCTTACACTGCATCCAGCTTCAAATCATGGTCTCCATTTCTTGGTAATAGATTCTGCCACAGGCAATATGCCGTGCCATAACCTCAATTACAACTTACAAAGGAGAAGGCTGCACTTACTTTCTGTTGGAGCCGCTATTTTGTCTTAAATGAAATTGTATATGGGTGATGGGGAGCACTGTTGTAGTAGGAACTAGTGGGCTCCAACTATATTGAATGTATGTAAAAATCCTTCTCAACTCATGGTCTAGGAATGAAAGATCCACTGACATTAAGCAGCTGGTGAAAGATGACTAATAAAGAATTTCAATTATAGTAGGAACACCAGTGGTAAGACACAAATCTAATATTACCATTAAAATTGAAAAATTCTAATCAAACAAATCTTTGCGCAGATACCAATAAACTATAAAACCAGTTATTTCTTTTGAAATCACAAAGTGTGCATGTCCGTGTGTGTGCAGAGAGATAGAAACACAGAGAGACAGGAACAGAGACACAGAGAGACACACAGAGAGGTATTTATTTATAATACAAATTTAAAAGGACAACAGATGGAACAATTACTATCTGGTGTCATCATTATTTACTTTATTAGAAGTAAATCCTTTTTTTCTTTTAAAATATTACTGTTATAATTTCCATCTATATTAACACTCAGAATATGTAGTAGATATGAGACCAAATTAAAAGGCATAATTGTGCATGCATGCAAGAATGTGCAAATGCATGTACTAATGGTGTGTGTGAGGGAGAGTAATGGTTTTAATGGTGTTTTTTGCTTCTTAATTTCCTTCTGAAATGATATAGCAGAAGGGAATATTTAATAATGACTACAAGGTGTCCTATATCTTTAAGTCTCCCTTTAATAAAAGTATTTAACTATAAATGGGAAACTCAATTACTGTAAAGATATCTGTAAGCATGTAAAAACCTCATCCAAGTCTTTTTGCTTCAATTTTTACCTCTGAATCCTCTGACTTGTGAACTAGATTCCTGTCTTCTCTGGTCAGAAACAGTTTGCACACTAATAAGTGGTGATATGATCATGTATTAAAAAGAAACTCAGGCACATGCTGTCTCAGGCTTCTTCTATTGGAACACCACTCAGTTCAGGGTATGTGATATCATGGTTGATGAGGGGCCAAGATGCCCTTGTCAACTATTCACAGGCTCTGTAATTTGGTAGAGACATATATAATTAATTCTGCTTTGTCCCTGATGTTTCCTAGAACTTAATTATGTTGAAGCCCTGGAAGTCACTGATATTGACCAACCCTTGAAGGGTGAAACTTAACAGAGGGGTTGTAAAGATTTCATCTTTTGGAAAATCAAAAGGAAAACAATCAAAAAAATAGGACTGGGAGCTGTAGAAGGAAAGCACAGTGATGCTCTGTGTTAATCAATCATCTGCATTTCTGCTTCTGCCTTTTACTTTCTTTCTTCATAGAATAGTAGAAATGCCTAGCTGGGATGGCTGGGGATCAAGTTCAATCACCTTAATATCACAGGTGAGGCCTCAGAAAGGCCATATGATTTCATCAGGGTCACATGACTCTTCAGGGGGCCAGGACTGGGAGCCAGATCCCCTGGCATCCAGTCAGGTCGTCTATCCACTACACGCTATGCTGCCCCTAATTTCTAGCTTATAGTACGAGAAGATAATGTATCTTTCACAGAAATCAGTTTTTTTTTTTTTCTAGGAACAATGAGAGAGGAGGAGGGAGAAAAGAGGAGAGAAAGGGAAGGGAGGGAAGTGAAAAGGAAAGATTTCAGTTCTCCTTTGACATGTGTAGGAGGATGGAGGCCTATAGCTGGGTCGTATCTAACTTATTGCCAGGTTGACCTATCAATAGATTATATATGTAAGGGACTGAGGAGCTTTCTGGAGGAGAATCTGCCCTGGGCAAGTATCTATAAACAGTGCTGCACTGAAGGGAAGGAGTGGTGGGAGTAGTTTGCTTGGCAGGGAGGAGTATATATATCTTTCTTCTATTGTTTAGAATCATCAGCACATGGTGATACTACAAAGCAGACCAATTTCAGCCAATTTTTTTATGGTTCTAAATTCTCTAAAATGCATCCCACTATTTTCTCTACCAAAAGTACCCTGCGCCCACTGCCTCTACGGCAGCCTCTTTGCTCCTCCTCTCCATCCCCCACCCCAACCCTACCCCTGCTAAACCTCTGAGTGTCATACAATGGGTTAAACTGCAGAGTTCTGGATCCTCACCGTCCAACAAAATCCACCAGACAGTGGTGAGAGAGGTGGAATCCCTCTTTGTTTGCCAGAGACTGTTTTGTAGATCCGGCATCTCGGCATCAGGGGTGCTGGTGGGGTTACTTCAACCAGGGACCTAGCAGACTTGACTCAATAATGCATAGTGAAGAGAACCCAAAGCAAGAGACAAGGAAAAGAAAAAGCCAGCACATAGTAGCAGTCTGTACAGTTGACTGGGTTATTGGTGAGCATGTATGAACTTCCGCCTGGGGAACCCTAAATATGCTTAGTTTCTCTTGATGAGAGATTTTTTTTTAGGAATATGCCTTAGCAGATGATCGATATGCATTATCACTGTAGGTATTATATGAAAAATTCCTGGTATGAGAATAAGTAAACCAACAGATTATAGAAAGAAATCTTAAAAAAAATTCCCCAGGGATAAACATTAGTGGTATAATTTTTAACAAGTTTAAGAATACACAAAATCTGACAAATACTCTGACTACTTAGGATGTTAAATGGACAAACTGGCCTATGATTAAGTCCATGTACTAAAAGCATTGAAGCCTTGCATCATGTTGCATAGACAGAGAATGGCTTTTTATGGAGCAAAGTGTTGGTCTGTGAACAGTAGCATGCTCACAGTGTTGGAGGACACAGGAAAGGTGATTTAACACACCCTATCAACCATGCTGACTAACCTATTATAATGCATGGTTGCAACTAAATCTGAAAGACAAACATTATCTCAATTATTAAAAAGTTTTCCACCAGGTTTTTCATTTTTAAATTGTTTTAACAGAGGTGTGATTACATTTCCCCCTTCTATTATTTTGAAGTTAGAATTTCAGGAGAATTACCAAATTATGTGCTAAATATTCCCTTTATATAAACATTGAGTAAAAAGAAAACTCACATGTGTGTTGTCGGGCTAAATTATGGGTGAAACGGAGGACTGTAACCATATGTATCCACATGCGTTGATTATTGTGGCAGATTTAATTAGTAAAATTAGTGAAACCCACGAGCCAAACTGTGTCAAATCAAACTAGCACAACCTGTGTTTGTTGGCAGAGCACTACAATTAAATAGGCTGAGATTATTTCAATTTATGAGTTAGTAACCCAATTTCTGGGTTACTAACTATACCCATGACTATGACTAGCCTTCAGATGAAATTATAAAGGTATTCTGGCCTTCGGAGAAAAAAAGAGTAGACAAGTTTCCTAAAGTGCTCAACAATGCTCTTATTACATTCTGAAAGGACTTATTTTAATCAATCAGGAAAATTAACTAATTGGTTAGATCCAGAGAAAATTCCCCACTTACATACAAGAAGAGAAGACCTTCCAGTGACTCTTAAATTGCATTGGGCATTTCTGATCACATACATTAAATTGGAAGAGCTAGATTATTAAATACATTGTTTTCAAAGAAAAATGACAGAAATACCCTTAGCTAGGCAATGATTTCCACCTATAAAATCTAGGCAAGTTAATTCCACCTGTAGTTCCATCTATAATCATCAACCCAGTTCCAATAAGGATTTTTCGGGCATAAGGATATTTATTTGTACTCTTTTACACACTCTCTAAAATACTTGGATTTGAGGGACACCAATCTGAGTAGTTGAATTCTTTCTTTCAGACACAGAATTCCTTTTGGACTTAACTAAAAGAGTTTTGGACCTCTCCTTTAAAGTTTTATCAAATTTCCTTGACTTCTTGTGCAAGATGACTAGTTTGCCTAAAATAGAAAAGGAAAAAAAAATCTCAGGACTCAGAAACCAAGAAACCATTAGATACCTTCCTCCTAGTTTTTGTTACTAGTAGTTATTCAGTGACCTCAGCAAAGGTGGTCATGATAGAATGCCTGTCTGAACTGACAGCTTGACTAAGTACACTTCTAAAGCTTTCCATATTGGCATTTAATCTTTTATTTAGTCATGGAAACATGAAGTCACCATTTTTAAAACTGCCAAGAGAAATTGGGGGAGAAAAAGTGTTCTCTTTCTTCAACTCCCAGCAAAACATTACAAGATAATAGGAAGACAAGAATATTTCTTCCATTAACCCCTTGACCCTGCAAGTTAATGGCTTTTTGTTGCAAATATATCAACAAACAGGGCCTCTTGTGAGATTCTAACCCAGGGAGTAAGATCTCTGCAATTACATGGAATAGTGTCCTGGTGCTCCATATTGATACCTAGGATACTTAATGTAAGGGCCAGCCTGCCCCAGAAGCTGCCCAGGAAGCATAAACTATCTTCTGAGAGCAACTTCTAAGGAAACACACAAAGACATTTCAATTATTTTAAACACACAAGAATTGCCATGCCTATGTTTTGTCTTTATCTAAAGAACTTACCCTATTGCATAATGAAGGTGACATTTTCATCATCAATGCAGAACTCAAAATCTTCTATGCTAAGAATAAAGTGAGTGGAAAACAAAGAAAAAAAAACCCTGGAAACATAATTTTAAGCAATTTCCTAAAAGAAAATACATCATAATTTGTATAAACTATCAAATTGGTATGCTTTAGCTACTGTTTAAAAGGATGACAATGATGATCAAAATCACTATCACTCATTATTTTAATATTAAGATTGTGCTGGGATTTCCCAAATTAAAATGTTAATAAGTAAAGGCTTCATCAAGTTGATTTGGGATATAAGAAAAAAATGACTTAATCTCTTTCAAATCAAAACCTCATCAGAAATGTACTTATACAAGTGAGAAATCTTTAAGGGATAAAATAGCATTAAATTATTATATTTTCATAACTTTTTCCTAATTGTAAAAGTGCCCTTTCTCTAAAAATTTCTCATGAATAAATTTCTAAAAGAGGAAATATTGTGTTAGGGAACACATTGAAATATCTCAATATATACTGTTAAACTAACCAGTTCTATTGTAGAAAATCTGTCCCAATGTACATTCCATTACATTTTCAACTAATAAAAAAATCTTAAAATAATAGTTTTTAGCAGAATGATTTAACTCAAATCACAATTAAAAAGTAATTTGAAGTAAAAACTCAGCAGACTTATAAATGTCTCATAATTTCTAAGTTATTAATATATAAAAATACATTGATATATCTTCTCATTTATGTGCCTGTAGCCTTACATCAAACTAAACAATGCTTTAAGAAATGATAGGATTTATTAGAAAGACACTGAAATGAATTTATTTCCTAAATTATAAATTGCACTTGGATTAGCATGATTAATATTTATTATATCCCCATAATGTAGTAGATGCCAATGAAATGTTAGTAGTAGCTACTATTATACTAATATGACTATTCAGAGTTGATCTATAAAATCTAGAATTGAGACAAAAAAGTTCGTCTGTGATCAATTGTGTGACTGCCAATCACCCATGTGATACAAACGATGAATACTCCTTTTTGGAAGAGATTTCAGATACAAATAGAAAACTATGACCTTCCAAACTCAGAAAAGTGCTGAAAAATTATCAGGATAAGTCCACGTTGATGAATTATAAACAAAACAAAACAAAATGGAAAGCTGAAGAACGTTTCACTGTATTTATATTAAAGTTTACAGTAAAGTTTATTCCAAATCTATGCCTGAGTCACTATTTCTAATTACATTTTATGCTAACTTCATTTAAAGTAATGAAACAAGGCTTACAAGTGGGTTTTGCAATCTACCAACGCTAGTGGGACAACCACAAACAGTAACAGTAACAAATAAAGTAGAATATATCTGAAAATAACTACTTTTCCCTAGAGTCCCATATGCTGGCATTCTAAATTACATATCAATCTAGGTATAGTAAATTAAAAGCCAGTCAACTTTAATCTTAAAATGTATTGACCTTTACATACAAAGAAGGTCCTATTAACTCAGTAAGATATGAACTTTAAGTTGCTTTTCCAATTCTGATAATTAAATGCACTGAGTCAGTCTTGTATCTTTATGTATTCCTTTCAAGACCATTCATTCATGCATTTATCTATAAGTGCTCACTGTGTGCTCTTATGCTACTGGCACTAAGTGCTGTGAATACAAGGTGAACAAAACAAGGCATGATCCAGGTCTTCATGGAATTTACAGTCTAGAATTAAAAATAGATAATAATCAAATATCCTTCACATTACTTATCACAGAATAGATAAACATGTATAGCTCTGACAAGTGCTATGAAGGAAAGGTAGCCAGTGCTACAAGGGAATGGGACTGAATCTGGGGTTTGGACTTGGGGAAGACTTCATGAAGAAGTATTATTTGAGTAGGAATCATAAGCACAAGTAAGCATTAAATAGTTGAGAAAGAAAGGGAGGGAAAAAGAGCCTCAGCAGGGGACACAACAGGCACAAAAGAAGAAATAAAGGCATACATGGGGGGGGGCTGCAAAGTGCTAGAGGGTGAGGCAGGAAATAACTTCAGGGTCAGATCATGAAAGCTTGATGGACTAGATTAAGGATTTTTTATCATGATCCCAAAGACAACTGGCAGGTCACTAAAAGGTTTTAAGCAGAGGAATAACATGTTCAGATTTGGGTTTTGAAAGCAGCATTCTGTCTATGGTCTGGAGAGTGGGTTGAAGTAAATGTACAGAGATCAGTTAGAAGCATATTGCAATAGTCTAGGTGAATGGTGATGGTAGTTTGGATGGGTGACAGTGATGGGGGAGCATGGGGCAAGCTGAGGGCAAAATACAGGTTGGCACACCACCCTCCGCCCCAGGTGGAATATGTGTGATATTCCTCAGACACTCCTGGCTACCCAAGAACAAAGGAAAGGGGTTCAAGTGCTTGCCATGGTGATGTGGGAAACTAAGGCAAATGAACAATTAAATTCCCTTACTGGCTATAACCCATTGGCAAGTCCTTGAAACTGGCAGAGTGACCAGCTGCCTCCATGATTACACTTTGCTAGGGGCAAAAGAGAATCTTAGTTAACATTATCCCAACCTCACAGATCCTATAAGTCTACTTTAACATATAAAAATTCCTTTGGAAACTTCCTTTATCTCAACTGCCCAAAGATATATGCTGTCAACCATACTCCAAGCTTATGGCCCCCCAATATACATCTGAAGGGTCTCATGACTGAGGTTTTATTAAACAGTAATAAATGGTGTTTCCCTAGCAACAGCTAGCCCCTCAAAGTCCTGAAAACTTTGCTTCCAAAATACCTTACTTACTCCATCCCTGACCCAGGCCCAACCTGAGGGTATAAAGTTACCTGTCATGACCCCAGTGCAGCTCTCCCTGCCTACGGGCCCTCTCCCCATGCTTTAGTAAAATCACCTTTGTGCTCCAAAGACAGCTTCAAGAATTCTTTCTTGGCTGTCAACTCCAGACCACCCCAGCATCACCCCAAGACTTCATCAATAGGACAGTGAAAACAGAGAGAAGTATATGCAAAAATCAAGATATGTAGGAGGTAAAATGGACAGATCATGCTGTGAATTGGCCACAGGTGTAAGGGAGAGAAAGGATTAGGGGTGCCTAGGTGGCTCAGTCTGTAAGCGTCCGACTTCAGCTCAGGTCATGATCTTGTGGTTCTTGAGTTCGAGCCCCACACCAGGCTCTGAGCTGACAGCTCAGAGCCTGGAGCCTGCTTCAGATTCTGTGTCTCCCTCTCTCTCTGCTCCTCCCCCACTCACACTCTGTCTCTCTCTCAAAAATAAATACACATTTAAGCAATTTTTAAAAAGGGAGAGAAAGGGTTCAAAATTTTGTCTTGGCATCCTCAATAATACCATGCAGTCTAATAAAGAACAACAGAAGAGGAGATTTATGGAGAAAAATCATGAGTTTGTTCCAGACATCTTGGATCTGAGATATCTAAGAGAAGATGTCAAGAAAAGTATGGCCTACACAGAATTTGAGACATAAATTTATAAGGCATCAGCCTGGGGTTTATTGGGTTAAGGCAATAAGAGGATGTCCCTTCAAAAAACTAAAACTGGATTTAAAGTAAATAAAAGCTCACTAATACAGTAAAGCTTTTATGCAAAAATATATAGTAAAGGTAAGTGCATATATTAGGGCTCCCAGCATTCCCAGGATATTGTAGTGTGGCACTGCTTTTTGCCATCAAAAAAAAAAAAAAAACCCAAAAACAAAAAAACAAAAAAAAAGTGAAGCACAGTTAAGAAAAGACAAATGCTATATTCATCTAAACTAAAATAACAGCAGATAAGTTCAGCTTGCCTTCCAATAAGTAAATAATTTAATATCATCTACAGATAATTAGATTTTCTGCTATAGAGTATCCCTGAATAAGTAAATTTTATTTCACTTTTTGTTCAAGTAATTTATATTGACACTGAATGAAGATGAAACTGGTCATATAAAAATATTACTGTGACATTCTTAAAAGAATCTAGTTATTTAGATGAAACGGCTCTTATTTTTCCTACATTGGTTACTACTAGTTTTCCCAGCCTGGCTGCATGAAAACAATTCTTGGTCATCATTTTCAGTGAGTGCCGTACAGAGAAAAAGCCCAAGAGATTGCATTCTTGTTACCATGCTGGATCCATTTCCAGTTATAGATTCCAATCACAGGGAGGCAGAAAACCTTTCAGAGCCATTTACATCAAATATTAACCCCTAACTGAAAATGTGATAAGTCAGCAGACAAATTCTTCCTCAGACTTAACAAAAATTGTGGTGATTATTATTCCTTCCTATCAGCCACCTGAGGCTCATAAAAACCTAAATATAAATAAGCTCATAAAACTTCATATAATATGAAACTGTTCATGTCAAGGTCAATGTAAACCTCCATGTAGCCAAAAACAATGGACACTTCACTCTTCTTCTCCTTGGACTTCCCTACACTTGGCTTCTGCAGGATCCATTTGGATCCTTCATTCCTGGACATTCTTGTCTCTTGAATTTCATAAGGCTCCACTACTTTTCTTACTATCTCTCAGGCTGCCTTCATCTGATCCTTTCACTATCCCATTTTCAAAATGCTAGATATTCTCTTTACTATGCACATTACTTCCCAACAAGATCACATCTAGGCACATGGCTTTACATTCCACATGATGATTAAAAAAAAAAATAAGCACACAAAACTAAGCTATTAATTTTTATCACTGGTCTTGATTACTGCTGTAATTTCCAAACTTGGATATTCAACTACCTGTTAGAGATTTGCCTTGTATTATCTTTTGTTGCCTCAAACGTCTTATGGATCTAAAATGGGATTCACTTTTCTTCTACTCTTACAAGTGTTCATTCCTCCCTTTGTTTTTACCAGGTCCATGACATCAACATCCACCAGTAGCTTAGTCCAATCCATAGGATGTGTTTTTACTTCTCCCCACCTGCCTCCCTCCACCGACCCTAATACCCAATTTATCAGTTAGTCCTCCAGGGTCCTCTTCAGGGTCCACTTATAATCACTATCATCACTACCACCACCATCAGTTCTAGATTCTGGCCTTCTTGTCCTACTCCTCTTTCTGTATATACCCTCACCCCTAGAATGCATTCTCCACAGTCACCAGAGTGACCATAAACTGGCTTACATGACTCCTACTTGTGAAACATTATACAGTTTCCCATTTTTGTTCCCAAACTGCTTACTGTGCCCTACTAAGTCCTTCATGGTCTGGCCCTTCCTGCCTATAAACTTGCTCTCTTCTCACTGTGTGTTACCTCCAGTGGCTTCTCTGGTAGTAACTTGAAAATGCCACATTCCTTCCTAGTTAAGGGACGTTCTCCTTGCAGGTTCCTCTGCTTAGAGTGACTTTCCCTGGGCTACCCCTCCCTTTTCATCCTCCAGGTCTCATCTCAAGTAGTATCTCTTCAAAAATATTTTCATAACTACATACACAAATGCATTTTCTAAAACAACTCTATTTTTTTTTCCTTTATAGAATTTTTCACATTGTTTCTGCATTTACCAGCTTATTATCTTTCTTCTTGTCTCCACTAGAATATGTGCTCCCTGCATGGTTGAACCAAGTAGTTCCTATTCACTCTGAATCATCAGTGACTGGCATTCAAGAGACCCCAACATTTGTTAAATGAATTTTTAAAGTCCACAAACAGACTTTTTTAATATTCGAAAGGAATTAAAAAAAACTAACAGAAACTTGTACTCAACAAAATAAAAATTTGTTGTACAAATTTTACCAAAATTTGTCTTCTACATCTTAAGTTGTCTTCCATTTCAGTTGAAAGCAAATAAACCAGAAATTTTACCGCATTTTAGTTTCTTGGATATTTTTTAGCATATAATAAATGTTTAACTTCATATAAAATTTCCTAATGGTAATAGTCATCTTTCTAGCAGAAACTGAAGAAATAGGACAAGATCATACTTATTTCCATTTGAACAAATGAAAAAAAAATATTTACCACACTTAGGTATCTTTTGTTGATACCAATAGAATTATATCAATGTTTGCCTTTTAAGAATCTTAAAGGAATGACAAAAGTCTTCTACAGACAAGGTATTCTTGAATGCTGATGTACTATGTAGGAAAAGTCATATTATCTATTCTTCTCAAAAGATTTTTTTAATGTCAAAGGAATTTTAAACCACAAAATTTGAGTATATAACTACAAACACTGACTTTCAACATTAATGTAAATTTGAGTCTCTTCAAAAGTGAACATATCATATTAAAGTAAACCAAAGGAACCAGTGGGCTCTTAAGTTCTTTGGGGGCAGATCTGATCACAAATCAAAGCATGTTGCTGCTCTGCTAATGAAGACCTGTGCCAGTCAGTAAGCTGTTGTCTCTAAGTCCTAACACCATCCTTCTGCTCCCCTGTTCTGTGATGCGGGAGCTGGGACTGCGAACCTCCACATCCTATCAGCTGGCTTCTTACTATGCTCTACCAACAGGGGTGGTAGAAGGAAATGGGCAGGCAGAGGAAGGGGAGAAAAGACCAGAAAAGACCAGTTCCTTCTTTTTTCAATCATCACTACTGTTAGTAGATCCCCTTCACCCCAGCAGCAACAGCATTTGGCCTCAGATTCTATTTTCTATTTTGGATACTCTCAGGGTAAGTTTTGTTGCACCCCTCAGAGGTACCAGCTTGAGGAAGGCAGCCCTATAGAAACCCTCCTCCAGCTGGTGAGTATCAGCACCAGCGGAGAACACCTGTCCTTAGAGGTCTAGGCCTGAGTTTTATGGGGTACTTTATTTGAGTTTTCACATCTGATAAACCTAACTTCTTTCATTAGTTCTCCTATACATAGGATTTCTGTTAGCTCATGATTCTCTTTTTGCCTTTGTAGGCCTCCAATGGCTGCACAATTAATTCCCCATATTAAATTTTCTTAAGTGAAATAACTACTAAATTTTCTTAAGTGAAATACTACTTCACTTCCTGACTAGACCCTAGATGACTCAAAACAAGATAAGAAGGGTGGCCTTGGTGAACTAAAAGGAGGAATGAACCAAAAAATATAGTATAAAAAATAAAATGGAGTATCAGTATATTTTATAAGTTGGAGGTTTTTTAATTTAATTTAATTTTACTTTTAGGCATCTCATAAATTATATCAACAAAATGTAAACTTCTTCAAGGACAAAGGCTGGATCTTATACTACTATAATGCTGAGAACTATAACTTATTTTGTCACTACACTTTTATTGAGTACTCTACTAGGTACCTAAAATGCTTAATTTTCAATCCACACTATAACCTAATGGAATAGTGCTATTCCCATTTTAAACACACATACACACACACACACACACACACACACACACACACACACACACACAAGATAAAACCCAAGATCACACAGCTAATGAATGACTGTGTGAAAATTTCAACCGATGTATTTAGGAATAGAGTACCCTCATTCTCCATGAGACCAGACTGTTCTCACTAATTTACCATTAGATTCTTTGCCACAAATAAGATAGAACCCTGCACAAAATAGATGCTTAGTAAATGTTTGTTAAGTAGATGACTGAATACTTCTTTAACAATTAAAATAACTTTGATTTGGTACATTTATGATGCTAGTCCTCAGAAGTAAACCTGATAAAATTTCTATCTCAAAGGTAACATAGCTTTGTGGCACAATTCAGTGATCACACCATTCTAATAAATAAGGGACCCATTGGCTGACTAGGTCAACAATGGGTAGGGAAAAGAAACTGAATCAATTTGGTAAATGGAATTTCCAATACAGTAATAAATCCAGGATGTTAATCTAACTAGAAGATGGGGATACCAGTGTTCAAGGTGACAGTCCAGGTTCTCACAGCATGCTGGGTAATCAAAGTGTATTAAGGTGCAGGTGCTTTGCCCTAATGACTCCATAGAACTATGATATTAGTTCAGAAAATCTGCTTTATGTGTCTGATTCTTTCTTTCGATAGAAAAGCTTCACTTCTGAATGAGACGGTTTTGCACATCACCAAATGATCACTCATACCCAAATAAGCAGCTTTAACCTTCAAGGGTTATTCATAACCAGTGTTTAGCCCAAAATAATGAGCACAATTAAAATCTTAAGAACAGAAATAACCTGACATTGGCACTGGAGTATAGGGGTATATTTATTATGATCAAGTAGGAAAAATATATATATGTAGGGGATAAGTAACATGTTCTGCATCAAAGTATGTGGGTGTATCCACAATTAATACAGAACAATTCGGAGCTAATCCAGTAGTCTTCTATCCACAATTAATACAAAACAATTCAGTGCTAATCTAATATTCTCATGTATTATATGCAGAGGAAACAAGACTGTCATTCTATAATAAAAAAATTCCCCAAATTATCTATAATAATAAATTCCCAAACTAAATTCCTGATATAACACAAGCTTTACGATGCATCTTTCATGGAAAAAAAACCTCAAGAGTTATAAGATAGAAATATTAATTTCAAACATTATTTGATTGTAGGATAAAGAAATATTGTTGGGGAGGATAAGGGTTTTATTCTTGGGAATATCAAAAGATTTTGCAAAAATGCTTTTAATGTTGGGGCGCCTGGGTGGCGCAGTCGGTTAAGCGTCCGACTTCAGCCAGGTCACGATCTCGCGGTCCGTGAGTTCGAGCCCCGCGTCGGGCTCTGGGCTGATGGCTCGGAGCCTGGAGCCTGTTTCCGATTCTGTGTCTCCCTCTCTCTCTGCCCCTCCCCCGTTCATGCTCTGTCTCTGTCTGTCCCAAAAATAAATAAACGTTGAAAAAAAAAATACTTTTAATGTTTATTTTTGAGACAGAGAGAGAGACAGACAGAGAGAGACAGAAAGAGAGACAGAGCACAAGTTGGGTAGGGGAAGAGATGGAGTCACATTATCCGAAGCAGGCTCCAGGCTCTGAGCTGTCAGCACAGAGCCCAATGCAGGGCTTGAACTCATGAGCTGCAAGATCATGACCTGAGCCGAAGTAGGCCACTTAACCAACTGAGCCACCCCAGTGCTCCAAGACTTTGCAAAAATTTTAATGATATCAAGAGTACCACAAATTGATTACCATTAAGATTTCAACATTAGAGAATATTCTAATTTGAAATATTTACCGAGTAAAAAAGATAAGTATATAGTTTAAATATAAATGCATGTATATATAAACAAAATATAAATTCATTCATATGCCTACATTATATGCCTTTGGAAGGGCTTTGATTACAATGTACCAACTTCAGTTTATATTTATTATTTTATATTTATTATTTTTATATTTATTATTATATTTAGTTCATATATATAGATATATAATATATAATAAACTATGAGTGCTAAAGAAAGTTTGGTGGAATCTGAGAGGATGGTGGAAATAGTTGATGAATATCAAAAGTCTTTGATTCATGTCCTAGCTCATTTCAGAATATTCGAAGATTTACATTCATTTGGTCAATTGCTTCATGTCCCACATAAAGAAACCAAGGCACAGAGTGAGATGACATATTCCGACAAGACTATAGCAAAACTAGGGACAACAACAAGGTCTCCTGATATCAATATCTGTGTTTTTATCCCCCTATTCAATTTTGGGTCTTAGGTTTTCTCAACTGGAAAACTGAAATAATAACTCCTCTGTAAATTTCACATCTTTCATAAGGATCCAAAGATGATGTGCTCACAAAAGCACTTCCCAAACCATGAACACTCTATGGACACAGGAACTGTTGGAGCACAGATGTGATGCATTTCTTTAGTCTGGAAGTACATACACAAGCTCAAAATTTAAGCCCAAATATTTGCATTCATAATTCAATGTACTGTATTTAAAGAGAAATGCCTTCTCTCATTTATTAAATGTACTTTTTTATAAAGTGTAGGACTAATTCGGTTTTAGCATACTCTTTGCAAAAGAAAAAAAATGAATTATAAACCATACCTGAAGTTTTACAGAGATTTTTTTCCAAAAAGGAAAACACTATCTATAGCAGACATTGTTGATCCCTTGCCTATAGCCCCTTGGATCAGCTGAGTACGCCTGTAGCTGAAAACAGTTCCTAGTGGCTGACAACATTTAGGTCTCTCTTCTCTGCCTTTCTCTGGCACCCTCTGAGCTTGCACAGACTTGCAACCTGGAAATCAAATGAGGAAACTCACAGAGTAGACTTAACACCCCTGGAGGCAACTTTCAGCTACTGTGGAAGAGCAAGGGGTAGGGGACTGCGGGTGGTAGAAGCATTATTTTGAGTGTCTATATCTAAACTTAAGTTGCAAATTCATTCTGAAAACTGATCTCTGCAAAATTCCAAGGGGTAATTAGCTAATTGTAGCTCCTTTAAATTTGGGTCTTCGGGGTCTACTTTTAATTATGTGAGCAAGGTAAAGTGATGAATAACTGGCAAATACATAAACACATTCAACACTGACTATTACAATTATCTGGCCTACACTTTCACAAAAATTTAATTAATCCCTCAAGTGCTACAGTGCAACAAGTCTCTTCCTTGGTGAAGGTCATCTGACCAGGCCTACTGCATGAAATGGTGTTACTTTCTGAAATGGAACAATTTCAGTTGTGGCTCATAAGGCCAGCTTCGTTATAGTATCTCTCTCTTTTTTTAAATATATATATTTTTAAGTTTATTTATTTTGAGAGAGAGAGAGAGAGAGAGAGAGAGAGTGCGTGGGAGGGGCAGAGGGGGAGAGAGAGAGAGAGAGAGAGAGAGAGAGAGAGAGAGAGAGAATCCCAAGCAGACTCCGCATTGTCATCACAGAGCCCAGTGCGGGCTTGAACACACGAACTGTGAGATCATGACCTGAGCCAAGATCAAGAGTCAGACGCTTAACTGACTGAGCCACCCAGGCACCCTGGTTATAATCTTTTATGATAGTACCTCTAAAATGTTACATATGATCCTTCTTAGCAATTCCTTCCAACATGTATCTATTCAGAAAATATACTACTTATACTCTGCCCTGGGCCATGGAATGGCCTTTGGCCCAAAGCAATAAAATGTGACAAGTTTGTGGAGAAAAGTTTGTTTTTTTATGAATTAAATTACCACTGGATATTTACTGAGCACACTGACAGCTATGGCATATTTGCAGTCTCGAAAAACAGTAAAATATTTTACACACAGTTTTTATTTCTAAACAAATTAGTGTATATGTAAAATATGCATGTATAGAGAAAAATAGTTGCCTATTGAAATAAAGGAGAAAATGCTGGCTTTTTAATTTGCATATTTAATACATTGCTTAGGTTTGCTTAAGTATATATGTAAGTTGATAACACCACATTTAGCATCCTTTATAAATTTCATTTTTAAATGTTTTCTTTTTATTTCAAAACTTTACTTTAAATTTTCCAATCTTGAGTACTTTAATTTTTGTGTCTCATATTTATGCAATGTCAGAAAGGCAAATACAGTTATATCTCTAATGGAAATGAGGTTGGATGGTTTATAACTTTGCATTAGAGTTTGCAGTGCATGATTAATCTGCAAGATAAAGCAATATTCTTCCAGAGGTCATGTGTTTGGTCTTTTTTGGAGGGGCTGTTCTGGATTCAAGGAGAGATTGCAAAATGATATGATTTCTTTCTCTTTTATCCCTCAGAACATCTATATTTAATCAGTATAAACTATGATTTTATTACAATTTAGTTAGGCATATCCTATACACTTGGCAAAATTTAATTGCACTTAACTTTTTCTTTCCCTTTATTCCTGAGTAATAATATGCCATATAGTTTTTGATACAAGCCTAAATTTTTAATGGATGAATTGAAACAGTTTGTATGATTTTTTAAACAGCAGCATCTTTAAGAAAATAAAATGTAACAGAGATACATTAAAAAAATAACCCTGATTTGATTTTTAATACAGAAAATATAAGAAGAAAATGGAAATGGCAGACTATCTCACCACTCAGATAAACCCTATTAATACATTTTTTTAATCAAATAGTACTTAAAAGTAGATAATCAGAATCATCTCTTTCCTAACAGTCCTTGTTTATAAAGAAAACCACTATCAAAAATACTTTTAAGTACTTACACTCAGGTGTTGCATCCAGGCATCCTAATGTGTCTGCCCATCCATCCATCCATCTATCCACTTACTTAACCATCCTCTAAAAGGAGGGATAATATTATAAATGCTATGAAATCTAACCCATTCCTTAGTGCTTAATGATTTGGAGCATTTTCCACATTGGTACATATTTGTCTTATTTGTTTTATAGATTGTATGGCATTTCAATATTTAGAGAATATATACTTTTGATTCTTATCAAAAATGGCTAGACTATCAGAGAATGGGCTACACCAAATTTAATGAAAAGTCCTTCTAGGTAAATGTGGAAAACCAAAGTTATAGTAGAGACCTGGTAAATTTGCTTTGTTGCTCCCCATCAACTGCCTGCATTTACGTGGTCCAGAAATGACTCTGCAGCATTTCTTTAGGAACTATTATTTAGAAAAAGTAATATCTAATCAAAAGCAGCCTCTAAATCCTCTCAAAGCACAATAAAGGGGCTCCTGGGTGGTTCAATTGGTTAAGCATCCAACTTCTGCTCAGATCATGATCTGCTGGTTCACCAGTTTCGAGCCCTGCATTGGGTTCTGTGCTGACAGCTCAGAGTCTGGAGCCTGCTTTGGATTCTGTCTCTCTCTCTCTGTCTCTCTCTCTCTCTGTCTCTCTCTCTCTCTCTCTCTCTGCCCCTTTCCCACTCATGCTCTCTTTCTCTCAAAAATAAATAAAACATTTAAAAAGTACAATAAAGATTAATAATTTTGTTCTCCCATTAACCATGCTCTAGAAAAGAATAGGGAGTCCCCTTGAGGTTGTCTGAACATGGCTTCCATGGCATGAAAAAGAAAATGGGGTGTAGTGTTATGTCTACAGTACCCACTCTGCTGATAGCATCAGTTACTACTTAAATCTCCTGGATACTAAAAAAAAAATCTCCTGGGTACTTAGGAAGATAAGCAGAATGAGGATTCTGTTTCAGGTGAGATCATGGAACAAATGATAGGGGCCAAGGCTCCTTGGTAAACTTTATCCTGCTTGTCCTGTCAACCCACCTTTGCTTTGACATCATATTACATCTCTTCAAGTGAACTCAGTGTCAACTTTGAACTTTCCCCAGGCAGGGAAAAAAGGCTACATGCTCCTTAACAATGACAGGTGTTCTTTCTTGTGACCTTTGAGGATAAGTCAGAATTTAGTACAAACATGTACTTTTACTTCACTCTTTACAATATAGTCAATGATTTCCTTTTAGAGAGGGTTTCAAAAATGATCATTTAAAATGTAAAAGGTGAAGGTGTTTCAAATTCATTATTAAAACTTAACAAGTAACCTAACCATCTATTTAATAGACATTTAATATGGAATCAAATGGTCTATCCCATTTAGATCATTTTGGATATGGCAGAGCAAATAAAAAGATCAATAAATATCTGGTAGCTATGATTACTATTATGTGTGCAGCTGGGGAAGATATTAGAGCCAAATGATCCTTGTATGACTTAGAGTTGTCAAACTCTACTTCTTTAGAAATTGCTATAATCAACTGAACTCAGTGGTAGCTGTCCTGAGGGTCCCTGCAGGTACATTACTTTTCCTATTTTAGCTGTTGCATTGCCTCCACTTCCTCTTTTTTAATGCCTATTTTGGAATTTGAGAGGACAAAGAGAGCAGAATTAGAAACCTGAGAGCATCCAACTTTATTGTCCTTACTGAGAAGTGAAATGGAAAATTCCAAATTTGAAATTCTAAGGAGGTAGGTGATCATTTCAACAAAAAGCTGTGGACATTCCACTCTAACAAAGGCTGTGGATTCTGGTGTACTGAGCCTTCTGCAACCCCAAGATCTACTCTAGTTTTTGTCTTTAAAAGTACAAAGTTCAAACCTAGGCCTCCTGGTCTCCATTCCCATTAAAGTCTACTCAAATCTCCTTTTTCTTCTTCCAATAATGAATCTCTAAGAGTTTAAAAGTGGATTCAACTCAACTTCTTTTGAAAGCTGAGAATGAACAAAGAGACAACTTCGGCCAGAAAAAAGAGAATAATAATACTTGCTTCCTTCCAGAGCAACCTCTCCCCGGGGGAAGAAATTGTCAAGGCTATTAAGAAGTGAGGATTGAAATCATGTTAATAAAGGATTTGAGCTGTCCTGCCTTAACGTCCAACACAAACATTCAGTGCTTAGCATTCCAGATGCTGAAAAAATGCAAGCTATCTCAAAAAGAGATTTCCGTACTTCAGACAATTTCAAGTCTCTTCCTTAGGTTTCTCTCTCTCTCAGTGTCTCTCTGTCTCTGCCCCTCTTTCTCTCCCTCCCTCTCTCCTTTCTCTGACTCTAAGTGAACACAAGAGTACTGACAAGAGAACTGGGAATTCAGACTTAATGCATACTGTCACTAACCTTCTGTAGTCCCCTCTACATAAGCAACTAAACAGAAGCAATATTGTATATGTCTGTGTGTTCTACCTACCTAATATCCACTCTCCTCTTTTTTCTTAAGAAATATCAAAACAAAACAAAAACAAAACAAAAAATTGAGCAAGGAGGATAGATAATAAAATCCATTTCCTATTCTACTTTCAGATAGAGGTGGCCAATGAGTTGTAAGACATAGTAGATGAGTGTGGTTTCCAGGAAAGCTCTTCAAAGGATGCTGATGAACTCAGAGAGCATTGTTTTTCATCGTCAGTCTCTCTCCCTTGCTCTCTCTTCCTGCCTAGAATACAAAAGTGACTGATAAAGCTCCAACAAGTCATCTAAGACCACAAGACAATACTAAAGATTAACAGAGAAAGATTGTGGATGTCCCATATCACCCTTGGTCTACCTCCTTCTCAGCTGTTTTTCCCTGAATTTTTTTTAAATTGAAAAAACACAACAACAACAACAACAACAACAACAACTAAACCTACATGCAGTTTAAGTCACTGTAGTTTCGGGTTTCTGCTACTATAGCATACTGGTACAGTATGTATGTGAGCATCATTGTTTGGGTAGGCATGGTGGAGGATGTGATGAGACAGTTTGAAGGGGACAGGACAGTCAGTAGAGCTTGCCCATAGTCTTCACCTTGACTCTGAGTCTCACTTGGGGACTCTTTCCTTCCCTCTAACAATGATCTCATTTGAATTCATTTAAACACATGAGCCTTTCCTTTTGTTCATATCTCTTTAAAGTCTTTTTCTCCTGTTCACTGAAATTAGATTTACCTTACAGAACTATGCAAAAAATCTGAATGTGTATGGGAGATCTGGGGAGTGGGGAGACAGTGGATATATCAAGGAAAGCAGAGTGATTTTCCCAGCCCAGGCATTTAATTCCTGGACCAGTATGTCTGCCCAGACACCTAAAATGATGTCTCACTATTGTGTGTGTGTGTGTGTGTAAGAGAGAGAAAAAAAATGAGTCTTTTAGTATGTTGCCACAAAGAAATTAACAGAAATTATTCAAGGGTAACTAAATGGATACTGTCTTTTTTTAGGAGAAAATGCTTTTACAGAAATTTACTGTCATTCTACTGAGTTTTCTTTCTTCTCAGAAAAGTATGCTACAGAGCATCCCTGCCTCCAGGCCCTGTTTTTCTCATTTGTAATGATATACTATATGTAAAGTTATATTACCAGCACTTGCAATTTCCGAACTGCTTGATGCCTGATGTCACAAAATTATAACTAAGAGAGGGTGTTACATCTACTGCTCCAAGGCACGGGGAGTATTATTTAGGCAACAATGAAAGAGTATAATAAAGGACTTTAATGTTACTGACAGTTTGAATGCAAGCTGTTAGAAAAATCGAGTGTATGTTTTCCCTGTGCAGGTAACTGAATCAGGTGGCCCCCTCTAAACAGCATCCCTTTCCAACTTACTTTGGGTTTAAATTATTCAATCTAATTCAACAAGCATTTATCAAATACGCATTATATGTGAAGCATTGCAGTGGATGCTACAGTAATTGAACATCAACACTTGCCCTTCAGGAGTTCACAATCTAGTGAGAAAGAGAGATGCCTATTAACATACCTTTAATACAAGGCAGATATTGAGAAGTGCTAAAATG
The DNA here is from genome assembly GCF_022079265.1 of Lynx rufus. NCBI lineage: Eukaryota > Metazoa > Chordata > Mammalia > Carnivora > Felidae > Lynx > Lynx rufus. The sequence continues at coordinate 40,381,100 of NW_025814896.1, read as the reverse complement.
AGACCACAGTGAAGTGCCACAAACTTCAGGAGAGGGATGTGAGAAGCATCGTGGAGATGGGGACTTTGGAGAAGAACTTTAATAGGAATATAATATACGCATTCCAGCAAAGGGACCTCACCTCCAACTAAGCCAAGCCTCAGAGGTGATAACTCTTGAGGTTTGGAAGAGAAATAAAGTGTACTTTACTAGAAAACAGCAAAAATCTCAAAGAAAGGAGAAGCACTGGAGCTGGCAGGGAGACAATGTCAATAGTAATTTGGGACTCATTAGATGTAGGAGTGAGGAAGAAACACCAAGACTGTACAATATGACTGCAAGATCTGTATTTCCCCTCATTAGCTTGTGTCACTGATGTTACAGGATCCCCGATCACATCCTCTTGCCCTGACCATTTATTTCAGTGCCCACAGGCCTGACTGCCAGCACCTGCACTTTATTTATGTATTTATTTTGACAATGGGCTTTCTCGGGCTTCCAAAGCTTAGTTCGCTCCAGCACATGGGAGCTGGGAAGTGCTGAGGAATTCACCTCTAAAGGGAGCTGTTCCTAAGAGATGACTAACAGGCATTGGTGTATTAGTGGCCAAGCTCCTTCATCACTCGGTGGTAAGGGTGAGGTCCATATGTACATGGGCTTCCAGAATTCCCTGGATGGAGTAAGCTTAAGCTGCTTGATGATCCTCCTTGACTGTCTGCCTCCTCTTGCTTAGCTCACGTTCCTGCTGTCCTACCTTGATGCACCTTGCCAATATACTACCTACCCTCAAATCATTGAGTCTCAGTCCACTTCTTGGGAAACCCAACTTGAAGACCACCTATATAGGTGATGGCAACTTAATGCTGCACCTCTCTGAAGTACTATTATCATCAGGATCTTCCAAGGCTTTCCTTTGAAACTGCGTAAACAGAGAAAAAAGCAGAACTCTGAGCAGAGCAAGTTATGCTGAGGGCAGATGGAAAAATATGAGACACAACAGAACAAGAAGTGTTTACAACCAGTATTTAGGGCAAAAGCATTATTGAGTCACATGGCTGCACAGCGGTTTGTTGGATGTCAAAGCTACATGACAGCCCTGAGAGAAAGGCAGCAACTGAACAGGGTTCTACTGCCATAAACACAAGTGCCTTCTTGCTTGCCCTTGTGGGCTGCTGCTACTTACATGGCATTCATACAGGTCATTAAGACTATAAAGAGACCCCAGGAAGATAACAGTATAGGAATATGACACCTCAAATTGTTACGCACAGCTATAAACAAACATGCAGGGGAAAGCACCAGTATTGAATTAACAATCTGAGATGGGTCTTTTGGGTACAAGAAGGAAACACGGGAGAAGCTTCCTGAGAGAAACGTTCCTTGGCTACATTGGCTCTCAGCAATCTCCTTGGCTTCTGAGATGGAAAAATATGCAGAATCTCAATGGTTCATTTGGCCCTTAGCCCATTCTTGTGCATACCTACTACACACTGCTCTGTACCATCTTTTAAACTAGATTGTAATTCTTCTTTAACAGAAGTCTTAGTGGCTTGCACAAAGTGACCAATTCTGGCATGTTGGTTTTCCAGAAGAGCAGGCTCTGGGGCGTGGAATGGACTACAGGAAATATATTAGGTTGTATTCTCAAGATTAACAGCTATGGTTGAAGTAAAGGAAGCATAATGAGTGGAGAAGACACCCAGGCTATGATGTAGTCACCACAATGCCTCAGCTGATCCCATGGGGAGCTCTAAAACTGGTACGCCCTTTAGAGTTGTCACAAACCGGGGTGAAGGAACTAGACTTTTACACATTTTCATTAATCAGTCATTGCATACAGGCATCCACAAAAATGGTAGATCATATATTCTGGCTGACTTAGGTGATGTTAATGTCCTATAAGCATTTGAGGAAACCTCAATAATTTATTTTAGTAATGAAATTGAAGAACTATGTTGAGAATACTGTATCTATGATTAACACGAATTCAGTAATGACAGCATATACTAACTTCTGTTGCCTAGCTATATGAGTTCTGTCTATGTTTTCTAGCAAGACGGTTAAGACTTTAAAGAGCAAACCTCTGTATTTCATTTTTTGATTCAAAGTATTTTTAGCATAATAATTGTTCAATTATGGTTTATTGATGATGATTATGATATTATTGAAAGCAATACTAAGAAGTAACATCTTTTAATCCATCACAACACAATCCTAAATACAGGAATTTTTTTAAAGATATATAATAAGCTTCCTAAAAAACTTTTGTTTTCGGACTTAGGACAAGGAAAATACTGCTATCTCTATTAGGCATTATCTTCTATGATAACAAAAATTTTAGTTAAGTCTTCATTTTTGGCTTGGCTGCCAAAAAAGCCCCTTCATATAGTTTCTTATTCATACATTTCTAGTCCTCACATTTTTTTTATCATTATGTATGTTTACAATTATTTTATTTCAGGTGCATTGAACAAAACTGTATAAATAAATGATTCAATGCTGAATCACTGCAAACTTGTAAAACTTCTCTGGTGCCCCAAACAGATGTAACTGAAGTTCTACTTTACTCTAATGCTTTCCCTAAGACCTCCAATCACTCCATACAGATTTTTTGCAACGCTGTGTTACATGGTATTGCAGTTTATAACACACTAGGAGAAAAATCAACTGAGGGAAGAGTCAAGTCGACTCAAATAAGAAAAATAACATCAAGAGAGGAGAGCTGCAAACAAACAAAAGGAGTCCTATGGATATTCTACTGCATAGTAAATTTTTGGATTTTTCAAGTGATGCTCTTGGGTGGTCTGTCTAAATATGCAGGAATGTCTATAGAATATTTTAGAAAGATTTCCATTAAGTTACATTTTTTTAAATTGGTACTTGAATCAATAAAATGCAGTTATCTGAAAAAAAAGTATTTTTTTTGAAGGACATTAGATTTTACAAAAATAGCCAATTGCTAGTATCTGAATAGATTCTGACTAACACCACCCCTACACTTCTCTGGGTACTTATACATCTGTTTCATCACTATCAATGCACTGGCAATTATGTGAATCAGGGTTTTTTGAATTTCCTTTTCTTTCTTCTTTAGATACAACATTCCATGTGACTATGCAACAAAGAAGAAAGGTCACCCATTTCAAAAGCAGAATAATGTGGTCTCACTCTTAACAGCAACTTGATATCAGAGGATCCTGACCATGAATCCTTATTTGACCTTTCTTATGTATGACACTGGGACAATGACTTAACCTCTCTTAGCCTTAGTTTCTTCATCTGTAAAAAGGGGGCAATAATACCTGTCTTACAAAATTGAGGTGGAGACCAAAGGGGTTAATCTAATTGTTTAACCTAAGACTGGCCCACAGCAAATAATCAAACTTCTTGTGCAATTACTTTCATTGTATCTGTTAAAATATAAGAAATGAATCTAAATACAGGAGATAATGATCTAATAAATATTGACTGGTGATTATGTAAGATATTATAAAGTTTTAAAATAAAAGGTCTAGAATAGATAAAAAATAAAGAATATGGAGAATATAAAGCTTAATAAGTTATTTAAAAGACTATTATTTGTCAGCCTTTTAAGCATCCTGTTAAGAACTTGTTGAATATAATTTTATTTTTACCATATTGCTTAACAATATAAATCTATAATGAATAAGAAAACCCAGTTATGGTATATGGTACAATATAAAGTTCAAAGTTAAATTCTAATTTAAAAAACACAGAACTGTAAGGCCATGGTGAACTGCTGATTAAATACCTTGTATTGTCAGCTTTTTAAAAATGATGAGCTAGAGGAGGAAATGGAGATGATAACACAAATCTAAAGACTCCTTGGGGTGCCTGGGTGGCTCAGTCGGTTAAGCATCCGACTTCGGCTCAGGTCATGATCTCACGGTTCTTGAGTTCGAGCCCCACATCGGGCTCTATGCTGACAGCTCAGAGCCTGGAGCCTGTTTTGGATTCTGTGTCTCCCTCTCTCTCTCTGACCCTCCCCCATTCATGCTCTGTCTCTCTCTGTCTCAAAAGTAAATAAACGTTAAAAAAAAAAAAAAACAGACTCCTTTACAGCTTCTCAGTAGAAATGGGAAAAATGCAATTGTGATCTTGTCACATGAGTGTGTGATCACACAAAGGTCACTACAATCATTATAATTACCTTTTGAAAGATAAAAGGTGCAATGTGTCTATGAAGTGAAAAAAAAAACACAAATTTTTATACACAGAAAAAAGCATGAGCTAGTATTGAGAATGGGACATTAGATGACCACAATCCTGATTTAGGAAGAGAAATAAACTGTTGTGGTCATGCTGTGAGCAGCAGATTATTTTATGTACACTCTGAGTTTTGAATGAAGAGATCTGATAATGACTTTTGATAGAACAATTTGACCATTTTTTCCCCACTCATAATCTTGTCCAATCCAATGTTGACTCTTACGTATTTTCGGGGAAAAACACACCCTAAAGTCACTTTAGCTCACATTAGCTGTATCTTCAGAAGCAACATAATGTGATGGCTCTGATGTGATTTGAACCACAGCCCAGAAAGACCTGTCTGCATGAATATCACTCCACCAAACTACTATGAATTCCTTTCCCACCCTATCGAATGCTTCCTTATTCATTTTGGAAATGGGCTGGGGAGGTTGTCTTAGTGAAGACTTCTGAACAATTTAAGGACCCATTTTACTAATAAGGCCACTAGATGGAAGAGGGAAGACTTAGAAAACTAAAACATAAGGGGACAGAGATGACAACAAAGACAGTCCTCCAGGCCTGGCTGGCCTTTCTAAGATAGCAGAAAGTGAAAGAACCAGGTGACATTTGGCTACTCCTATCAGAGAGAATGGAATGATGGAGATGTAAAGAGCATTTGTAATGTCTATCAGAGAATTTTTTTAATCATTTTTCTGCTATTTACTGCCAAAACGTACAACTACTTCCCTTTCACGTTCCTATGGCAACATGAGGCAGTGAAGAATCAGATAAACCTGGATTTGAAAATGGTTGTGTCATTTGCAAACTTTGGGAACTTAGACAAGTTACTTAATGTCTCTGGGACTGATCCATGGGGAAAAGGATAGTGAAAATACTAAAAGCTGCCAGGGTTTGAGGATTAAATTGGGAAAAGAGTGTATAAGACCCCAAGCTCAGTAAATGCTCAATCCATTATTGAAATTTTTACTTGTTCCTGCTGGCTTGTGGTTTTAGCATGACTTTTCCCAAAATACGGAGGTTTGTGAATGGTTTGAATTAACATGAGATATCATATTTATAACGCATTTTCTTCATTGCTAAAATGGAGGCCACCTGATAAGTTGAAATTGCCCTTGGTGTGGGGGGATGTCAGCGTGAAAACTCACACATTCCTTACACTAGCTGTCAGACACTTCTACAGTTTCAAACAAGTTTTTCTTCTTAACCTTTTATGTTTAAACAGCATATTACTGAATTTCATGCCTGGATCTAGTAGTTACCCAATAAGTAAGTTTTTTCTTTTTTGTTCTCTGGCGCCACTTTAGCCAATATTTGTGTTATCTAATATGCCTCTTCTAACTTGTGTGGTCTATATGAATCAGGCTGCTTTCAAACTCGTTTCAGTTTCCAAGAAAACATTAGGAAAAGAAATCTGCAGCTGTTAAGGACTGCCATCAAAATATATCAAGCCAAAAAACAGAGGCAGAAATGCATGGTTCTGATAGCTCTGTAGCGTCTCACATATATCACAGGGTATGTCCTGTGTTCAGCTATCCTTATGGGATCTAGTGCCCACACGGACCAGCCCTCAATACAGCTGCATTCTGCTCAGCTGAATGCTTTAAGAGTAATCACAATGCAGGGAGAATAATTCTTAAAAACCAATAATCATTCAAAACAGTCCAGTTCACTGCTGGCGGGAATGTAAATTGATATATGCATTTTCCAAAAGATTATAAGCATATACATACCCTATGACCTAGCAATCTCAAATCTAGGTAAATATGCATGCTTTTCAGGGCACTGAAAAGCATGCACAAGAACACAGAATCTCTATTCAGAATATTTCCAAACTGGAAACTACCCAAATATTCATCAAAAAGAAAATGGAAAAATTATGGTATATTCACACAGTAGGATATATTAAATAGCAATTTCTTAAAAAAAAAAGAGCAAAGCATTACTACATGAAAAATATGGGTAAAACTCATAGATTTAATGTTGGGTGAAAGAATTGAGATATAAGCATGTATAAATTATATGGCTCTATTTTTATAAATCTCAAAAGCAGGCAAAACTAATCTATTAATGCTTAGGATACACTCTGGGAGGGGAAGGGAGATTTCTAGTGGTTGAAAGAAATATTCTGTTTCTCAACCAGGTGCTGGTTACAAAACTATTCAGTCAGTGAAATTTTATCAAGCTGTATGCCTAATATATGTCCATTCCCACATATACGTTATACTAGAAACGTTTTTAAAAATTGCAAATGATTATACAGATGTATGTTCATCTCTAAAATGGTCTTGGAAAAAGCAAGAAAAAAAATGTCCAAATGGTAGGGAGAGATCTGATGGGTTCATCTAGACAGCATGATCCCAAGTTCAAGCAGAGATTCTGCCATCGACGAGATATTTGCGTCCCCTTAGAATTCATATGTTGAAACCTAATCCCCAATGTTCTGGTGTTTGGAGGTGGGGCCTTTGAAGGTGATAAAGTCATGAGGGTAGAACTCTCAAAAACGAGATTAATGTTCTTATGAAAGAGACCCCCATAGAGCTCTCTAGCCCCTTCCACCATATAAGGACACAGTGAGAACATGGCTGTCTGTGAACCAGGAACCATCCCCTTGCACACACCAAATTTGCCAGCACCTTGATCTTGGAATTCCCTGCTTCCACAACTGTCAGAAATAAATGTCTATAGTTTATATGCCACCTAGTCTATGGCATTTTGTTATAACAGCCCCAAATGACTAAGACAGACTCCAGAGTGACAAATCTGACACAATACATTTGAGGGCAACTGTGCCAATATCCCTGACGTATATGGCTGCAAAGGGCATTACTATTATTATCATTACTGCTACAACTACTATTACGTCTTTATGGACCAGGTGCTGTATTGTGGTTCCTTTCAAAAACATGGCCTCATTCATCCTCACCCACAACTCTATGAGAAAAAATTCAAATTTCCATTTTGCAGGTATGAACACTGAGGCTCAAGCATGTCCAATATCTCATCTCAAGTTGTTAGACCTGACAGGTGAATGATCACTCATACTAGTAACCTGTGAAACTCTTGAATCCAGACTGTGGGCATATGTGACCCCACTCTTTGGCTCCAGCAAACTCCCTCTCCACTGCTGTGTGAGATGACACTGGCTTGTTCCTCTGATATTCATTTTCCTTTGTGGGTTCAAGTTTGTTCAGCCGCTGTTCCTCAGTCAGTCTGTGAAATACTGACTCTTAAGCAACCATGGCATATCCAGCCCTCCTCCCTCCCACACACATGTGGTTCAGTTCCACTGAGCCCAACATCAAGGCCGCCAGGATGGCTGGGCTCCAGGGACTCATTGTGACTACAATTTGCTGATTGGAATTATCAATGTGATCACAGAAGTAACCCAATTTCCTGCTCACTGCTAGAATTTTCAAAGGTTGATATGAGGGCAGATGTGTTTTGAATTCCCAGAGAAATCCAAATTTTTTTCCCCTCATGGATCCATATAAAATTAGTTGTACTCAGCATCAGCAAATTAGTAGAGATGTTTTGCAGTGAAAGGGAAGAATATGGTCACTGTGTGCTTACATTAATGGTCTCTGGAGATAGACAAACCTCTGTCCAAATCCCATCTAAGCCACTTACTAAGTCCCAGTTTCTTTATCTAATAAATGCAGAAAATACCTTCATCAGAGAAGTATTATAAAAATAAATCAGATGATGTGTAAAAGCACTTAGCTCAATCTCTGCCATGTGTATTGCTGTTTCCACAGTGATAAATAAACATACATAAACACATACACAAATAGTTTATTTAGCATGTTACACAGTAACATCATGCATTATAAACACACATGTACACAGACATACTCTCACAGAACCAAAGGTTTGTGATTTCTTAGCTTTGTAATAACTTCAATAGCAAACCCTGTTTCTGAGACAGTTTGGTCATATGGTAGTTTACTCAAATAGCTGAGAATTAAGGAAAAATACAGATTCATCAATGCCAGTATAATAAATAATCAGTGACACAGAAAAATAGTTTTCACAGAAATCTGAGGGTCTAAATTCTGAGGATTCAAAGCAGCAATACATATCTCCAGGCCACTTACTCAAGTGGCAATGCTCACCGTGTGTGTAGCCCGAACTTGCATACTATCTTACTCATTTATAAAACACGCTGACACTTTGGGGTTAATAAAATCTTAACTATTAACCGTCTACATATCAACATGTAATAATGGCCTTTTAATCCATTGTCTTCCCTTATCCTTAAAGACTACAAACGTTCTGTAGTCTTCTTTTATATTTTATATGACCTCTCAAAGAACTGAGAAGGGAATGTTCAGATAGAAATTAGCCACAGCAACAGCTTTGCACGGGAAGCTAATTCACCGCAGAATTCAAGAAGACTCTGTTCTCTTACTCACTGGTGTTTAATGATTTTATTTCCTCATTACAGTTCTTTTGCCCCAATAGAGAAAAAATAATTAGACCTTGAACATGGCAATTAAAAAGCAGATATCCTGAGCTCTGACACTTCTAGCAGACCAGCAGGCTGTTAAGGAGAGTATCTTTACCCTGTTGACAACTTTCTAAAAGGTTATAGAGCACTGTTGAGAACAACAACAACAAAAAAATCATTCATTGGCAAGTGTGACTTCCAAGTTTAGATGTTCTAAGTTCAGGTTCCTAAAAAGCATACCAATATAAGAGCTGGTGCTTTTTAATACTGCCCTATTTCCTTTAAGTCGTGTACTAATACTTTACTTCCAAGGTCTGTAAAGGTTATTCTTCCATGATCATGTTAATTATAATAAACAAAATTATAACCTTGGGTTGAAAACACCAGTAATCAAGTAACTTTATTTTGTGAAGATAACACATATAATCTATAAAAATGCTATTTATTAAACCCAATGAAATTCACTTAGAAAAGAAACTATATATGCTTCTTTATCAGCTAGCAGGTCTTTGGTTTCTCCCTGATGCATATTGAGAAAAGGCATTAGGATGTCTGACACAGAAGAAGTAAGTATAGCTATATCACACAGGCATACTGCAATCAGTATACATGTTAATGTGGTTGACACAATAAATTTCTGTTGTTTAAGCCACTCGACCTGTGGTACTTTATTATGGGAACCCTTGCAAATTAAAACAGGTGCCATGCTTAATTTCGGACCTATTGCATAGTAAATTCAACTATACATTAGAGGTGTTATGATTTGAGTCCATCACTGGTGAGCTGCTCTAAAAAACCACACTCACTTGAGGCAAAAGATCTATTTTTGCTTGAATTGAAACTTTATTATGGGACAGACTAGTGTCTACTGCTATCTATATATGCAGCTGATGGAGAGGCCCATGAGATAAGGAACGGGGCCTCCTGTTAAAAGTGAGTGAGCCATCATTTAGTCAATCCTAAATTCCTGATCTACAGAAACTGTGAGACAGTAAATATTTGTGCTTTAAAATCACTAGATTTGGGGTTAATATACTGCAGAGAAATATATAACTAATACATCTATCTAATATTCATCTTCCCTTTCTATTGAGAGAAACCTTATTTATTATGAAGGTGGCAATCTTTAGTGAAACAAACACACTTCAGCTCTGGGCAAGTAGAATTGGCCCTACGAGCACTACTATGGCAACAAACTGCAAACAGAAACTTGCAGAGAATGTCGAGGAATACTTTGCTCTCCAGATAAATATGTTTTCTTTCATCCCACCTGGAATGTTGGCATGATGGCTAAAGCTACACCAACCCCTTACTACCAAAAGGGAAAAGTCAAGAAAATCATATTGACCTTGGCCTTGATGTCACTGAGCTGCTGAAGTAACAATAGAATTACCTGTCTTTGGACTTGTTGTAAGAAGGACAAAAGTTATTTTTTTTAAGTTGGTTTTTCTGTTACCAATAACTGGAATATAATCTTCCCTGATAAAAGCTATTTATCTGTCTTATGTTATTTTGGGAATTCTGGCAATAGCTTCCTTGTTTTTATTCTCAGAAAATATTATTCATTCACTGTCATGAAAGCTAATTATTAACTAATTTTTGTAAATATTTAGGGGCGCCTGGGTGGCTCAGTCGGTTAAGCGTCCGACTTCAGCTCAGGCCATGATCTCGCGGTCCGTGAGTTCGAGCCCCGCATCCAGCTCAGAGCCTGGAGCCTGTTTCAGATTCTGTGTCTCATTCTCTCTCTGACCCTCCCCCATTCATGCTCTGTCTCTCTCTGTCTCAAAAATAAATAAACATATAAAAAAATATTTAAAACCAGATATTTTGCATATATTATTCCCATCTATATTATTAGTATGGATGAAAAGGAACTATCAGAAGGAGAAAAATGGAAGTGATAAAAGGAAAATCAACAGGAGAAAAAAAGGAAAAAAAGAAAATGGCCAAGATAAAAAGATACAGATATGGTAAAGAGAAAATGATAAATGGGAAAAATATATATATATATTTTTAAGCCTGTGGAAAAAAAACTGGTGTGAAAGACAGTTAAAAAAATTCAAACATTAATGTGTAAAATCATTTGTTGTCCCCTTCTAGATGCCAAGTCATTTTTAAATATCGTGTGCAATGAGATTTTTATAAGGACTAATTTTTTTCCCTAGTGTTTGAACTTTGACACTAAGCAATGAAAACCTAAATTTGAGATGCTTTTGATAACTGTCTTTCCTGAAAACAAGATATGAGGTGATAATGAAATGAACCTTTGAAAACACAGAGTGAGTTTGCAGGTTCTGGTTATTTTATGGGTTACATACAAAAAAAAAAAAAGAAAGCAATTACTTACTCTACAAAGATCGAATGGAGATGGGATAAATATTCAAAAAAAATATATTGCACACATTATCATAAAAAGAAGAAATGATGAATCAAAATTTCTAAAGCTCTTTCTTAATAAGTCATTTGTGAAAATAATACCCTTTGGGATTTTTTCCTTCTATTAAAGAAACTGCATACTTTATACTTTCAAGAAAAATAGACTGGTAGGTTGTTTAAAGTTTTGTTTCATTTTAAGTAGGTGTTTTTATTCATTTAGATTTTGTCAAGCATTAAAATACCATGTGACATATTTCACATATATCTATATGGCTTTAGAGTTATCCTGTTTGACTTGAATCCCAGATCTCCTATAGGGTTATATCATGTCCAGCACAGACTTACCTTCCCTGGGCTTCAGTCTCTTCCCATGTAAAACAGGGAGAATAACAACACTTATCTTACAGGGTATTGTGAAAAGTAGGTAAGTGAATAGGCCTGGAACATGGTGAGCAATCAGTGCATTTATCTGTTATATTTTTTAAATAGAGACCTAATAATGAAATATCTAGAGGTGAGTATCACCTATAATTGTTTGTCAAGTAAGTAGAAAAATTAGAGTGAAAATGTAGGAATTAGTCACAAAGTGTGAATCCACAGAGGTATTTGAAACTCAGGATAAAACACATCCAAAAACGCCCAGTTTTCAGATTTATTTTAAGGTTTAACCTTTCCTTCCTTCCTTCCTTCCTTCCTTCCTTCCTTCCTTCCTTCCTTCCTTCTTCCCTCCCTCCCTCCTTCCCTCTTTCTTCCTCTTTCTTTCTTTCTTTCTTTCTTTCTTTCTTTTTTTTCTTTCTTTCTTTTTTCCTTCCTTCCTTCCTTCCTTCCTTCCTTCCTTCCTTCCTCCCTTCCTTCACCTTTCTTCCTTCCTTCACCTTCCTTCCTTCCTTCCTTCCTTCCTTCACCTTCCTTCCTTCACCTTCTTTCCTTCCTTCACCTTCCTTCCTTACTTCACCTTCTTTCCTTCCTTCACCTTCCTTCCTTCACCTGCCTTCCTTCCTTCCTTCACCTTCCTTCCATCCTTCCTTCCTTCCTTTCTTCCTTCCTTCCTTCAACAGAATTGAAAAGAGAAATCCTAAAATCAGGATAGCCACACGCAATTTCACCACCTTCCTTTCCTATAGTCTCCTCATTGAAGATGTGAATATTTTAAATAGTTTTTCTTACTTTTTATGATACAGAAAATACATGTTCACAAAGTAGCAATAAATTTAAAAAAAGAAAAAATAAATGTTCCCTACATTTTCACTATCAGAGATAAACACTATCAATTTGCTCTGTGCCCTTTCAGACCATGTTTTGTGAATTTTTAATCTAAATAATTAATGTATATTTTTATACAAAATCAGATCACACTATTCATGCTACTTATAATCTGATTCTTTTATTTATAATTACATAAAGATGTTTTTCATATCAATTTTTTTTCAATATATGAAGTTTATTATCAAATTGGTTTTCATACAACACCCAGTGCTCATCCCAAAAGGTGCCCTCCTCAATACCCTTCACCCACCCCCCCCACCCCCCATCAACCCTCAGTTTGTTCTCAGTTTTTAAGAGTCTCTTATGCAAAAGGCAATTTTTACAGTATTACTTTCACTACCTAGTTCTATGAATGTTTCAAAATTTCCTTATACCTAATATTAGACATTTAATTAGTTTCTGGGTTTTCTGTATTATAAATAATGCTGATTGTTTCTTGTAAGTAATAATTTTACATAAGCTTGAGATCAATTGCTAAAAATAAAAGGTTTTAGGTTTTTGACCCATGTCATAGCTGTACTCCAAAAATGCTGAACCATGTGCTATATTTGGGGTACTTCTAATGGGTCTCTACAGGCATCAAGAAAGTGACCTCCAACCAGGTGTGGGTGTAAGAGTGCTCCAAAATGGTGATTTTTCTTAACAGGTAAGAAGTTAAATAGAACCTAGAATGACTTTGAGCATTTTGCCTATGATGCAAACCCAATGTCTTGATCATGTGAAGTATAGGACCAGGAATTAAGAGTTAAAACTGAAAGCTTGTCTGACAGATATTTAAAGAATGATGTATCATTGTTCTGGTTTAAAGCAAGAAAATTGTATGAATAATTCATCCCTCCCCCCAACAACAACAAAAAGTGTTTTTACACTTTCAAATAGGTGTTAAAACAGGAAATGTTTTGCCAAAAGTAAATAACTGGAGTGTAAATTTCTCTTCCTGCTGAGATAGAAAAGGTTCTACATCACAGCTGGGTTAGGAAATAAGATGTACTACCAGAAGATATTCTACAGGAATGACCTCTTTGCATTAAAAAAACTCAAAGAAAACTTTCAGCGGGCAACCAACCAGTTCCACTTAATATCTATGATACGTGAAGGATGACCACCCTGGGTAAGAGTTTTACTTTTTTTTTTTTTTTTTTTCAACGTTTATTTACTTTGGGGACAGAGAGAGACAGAGCATGAACGGGGGAGGGGCAGAGAGAGAGGGAGACACAGAATCAGAAACAGGCTCCAGGCTCTGAGCCATCAGCCCAGAGCCTGACGCGGGGCTCGAACCCACGGGCCGCGAGATCGTGACCTGGCTGAAGTCGGACGCTTAACCGACTGCGCCACCCAGGCGCCCCCCGAGTTTTACTTTTCTAACTACACTGAGAGGGAAGGTTTCTGATGCAGGAAAGGCATTGCTTTTGGTAAGATCATCAGTGGTTAGGTCTTAAAGGTACCACTTCATATTCTGAAAGGAGGTCATTTCTAAAATGAGGTCTAAGAACTTACTATTATAATAGATTAAGAACTAGCTTAAATTCTGTCTCCTGGTCCCAATCAAACTCAAACATCTCTTTATTCTTTCTTGAATTTCAAAACCTAATGGAGGCTGACACTCTCACTTCTTTTTTTGAGAAGCTCAGGGTACTCCTTGGGATGTTGGTTAAAAAAATTACTGTTACTGGCATTCTCTAGTCTTGATGATTATTCATCCAGTAAGACACAAAATAAGTTCTCTCTTAAAAGAAAAGGTTCACATCTAGCTAAGTCTATAGCATTCCATGTGGTCCCTCTGAGAACAGGGAAATCAAACTATTATGAATTCCTAAGTTCATAGGAAATGTTCATATACACTATCCTATTGGATATTCATAGCAACGCTCAGGGTTAAGTGTGACAGGTATGGTTTCTCCAGTATAATCAGAGAGGAAACTTTCTGAGATGTTTTAAGATTGAGCATATTCTGACAGGACACAGCAATAAGTAGTGGAGTCAGGAGTAATATCTACTTCTCTTTTTAAATATGTTACATTAAGGAAAATTGATATTTAGTATCTTTCATCAGCCAAGATTTCTAACTCAGGAGCATTACTTCCTTACTGTGTTTCTAAAGTTCTTCCAATATTTCATTACCTTCAACTTATACACAATTGATTAGTTTACAGCTTGTGTTTTTCCTTAAAAATATCCTTTTATGCTATTTCTGATTCTGGATAATTCTTTAATGTTTATTTATTGAGAGAGGCAGTATAAGCAGGGGAGGGACAGAGAGATTGGGGCACAGAGGATCTATAGCCGTCTCTGTGCTGACAGCAGTGAGCCCAATGCAGGGACTGAACTCATGAAATGAGAGATCATGACCTGAGCCGAAGTCAGACATTCACCCAACTGAGCCACCCAGGCACCCCCTGATTCTGGATAATTCTTGGCCATGTCTGCTGTATTTATTATGAGTTAGTGACTATACCAGTGACTTACTGGTAACATTCAAGTATCATTTACAGTCCAGTTGATATGATCAGTACTATTAAAGCCTATGCTAATAATAGAGCTGAAAACTGTTTAGAGTATATGACAACACAAAGGGAAAAGGATCTTGCTTTCCTTTGCAGTGATTACTGTATCCTTATCTGGTCTAATGAATGCATATACTACCTAGTTTGAAGAAACAAGTTCCCTGAAATAGTGGAACTAATCTATCCTATGTGGGGTCTTTGGAGCACAGTCTTTATGAATATGTCTTCTCAACATCAAACATAAGAAATCACTTTTTGGGGTGCCTGGGTGGCTCAGTTGACTAACTGTCTGACTTTGGCTTAGGTCATGATCTTGTGGTTCATGAGTTCAAGCCCCTTGCCAGGCTCTATGCTGACAGCTCAGAGCTTGAAGCCTGCTTTGGATTCTGTGCTTCCATTTCTCTCTGGCCTTCCCCTGCTCGCTCTCTGTCTCTGTCTCTCTCAAAAATAAATAAACATTAAAAAAAACAAAACAGTTTTCTTTTCTCTCCATACCTGCTGAAGTTGAGATATGCCTCACCAATAGTTTGTTTTTGTTTTTGTTTCCAACTATTTTCCACACAAGTATTGGCCAATTATCCGAGACTGCGGTGAGGTTGGTGTACAATACCCCTCTCGATTAGAGGACTTCGTCCAATCCCTAATTGCTTCCTGAACCCTACTCTCTTTTTCTTTCTAGTGCTGACATAAAATTTGCCTTGTACCATCTAATGTTCACTTTATCACTTGGATTCTTTTTCTCAGCCCATAACAGTAAAACCTGTACAACAGAGCAGGAACATGAGTAATATGTACAGATATAAAGACCATGGCAGAGTAAATAAATAACTTAGCTGTGCCATTTTATTTTTTTATTGATTTTTTTCTTGTTTATTTTATTTTTGAGAGACAGAGACAGAGAGAGACAGAGCACACGCAGGGGAGGGGCAGAGAATCCAAAGAAGGCTCCAGGCTCTGAGCTGTCAGCACAGAGCCCGACGCAGGGCTAGAACTCATGGACCATGAGATTTTGACCTGACCCAAAGTCAGACACTCAACCAACTGAGCCACCCAGGAGTCCCAGGGGTGCCATTTTAAATAAGGGAGGTACAGCATGAGGTATGGTCAGATACTCATCAGCTAGGTGGGTAGGCTGACATTCCCTCTACAAAATTGGCTGACTGCCTGTAAGAAAAATCCATAACCAATACACTCTTCAAGTATACACATATGCGTGCATACATACATGTGCATGCACACCCGCATGAGATAAACAGCTCTATGGTAAATGAGTAGTGTAGGGGCAGTACTGAAGGAGGTGTCAGGTATATGATCTCTTGAATCTAATGCAGATTTCAAGAGGCAATGTGGAAGAAGGCAAAGTACTATGTGTTGATAGCTGAAGGCTTTCAAACTGGACTTCATGGAACAATGAGGTTTCCCAGGAGTCCACACCATAGTGACTCTGGGAGAAGCCATGGGTATTCTCATATGGACTCAGACTTTCAACAAACCTCATCCAGAACCAGACCTATTTCATACACTGATTTACTTTTAAGATTTTGTTTAAATACAGATTTCTAAGATTTTTAATGTAAAAAAAATATTTCTAGGGTCTTTTTCAACTCTAATATTTTTACTCCCCAATTTCCCTAGAAGAGAAAACAGGTGGACAGCTCCATTCTCACTGTCACAAGCTATCCTATCCAACAACTTCTGAAGAATTACTGACTTGGCTACATTTAGAATGGTATATTATGAACATGGTCATACAAAGTCAGTGGCCTCCAAGTTATCTGATGTTTCACATTTTGACAAAAAGTTAGAAGAAAAGAGTATGTTGATGCGGTATGTCAGTTGGAAAAATCAGGCAGGAGAGAGACTGATGGACAAGAATATAGGGAAATAACATTAGTTTCTAGCCCTCTCCTTATACTTCTACTAACTCTGCCAGAGAGACAGAGACAGTGAGAATGAGAGAGAAAAATAGAGGGAGGAGTTGTTAATCTGATTGGCTAGAGTATAAGTTACTGATTAAGTTTAAAATTGTATAAATTCACACTCTCACTTGATCTTTATTCTCAAATTTGAAGAGAGCAGGAATTTCTGTATAAGTCTTGAACTACAACTTTCACTGAATCACTTGGTATTGCAGCAGTATTCTGATGCCCTGTCCACTAGCATTGCTTGCATGAAGCCTCTTAGGAGCTCCACCAAGTACAGTTTTAGCTGGGCAAGGCAGAGACATTCCTGGGTTTCTTGGATACAAAAAATTCCTGCTTGGGGCTCAGTTGGTTGAGCGTCCGACCGGCTCAGGTTGTGATCTCCCAGTTCGTGAGTTAGAGCCCCACATCAGGCTTGCTGCTGTCAGCCGAGCCCTGCTTTGGATCCTCTGTCCTCCTCTCTCTGCCCTTTCCCTGCTTGTGCTCTCTCCAAAATAAATTAAAAAAAAATGTTTTAGAAAGATCCTGCTTGCCACCAAAAAAGTTGAGAAAAAAATATCCAAAATACAACAAGAATGTTCAGGTTAGATTGAAACTCCCAGTATAACATTCAGCCTTACTCTTATATAGACCTTTTCATATATAAATTGCATACATTCTAAACTCTCATATTTCCCTTCTCTTCTAAGCTCAGCAAAAATCCAACCCTACAAATCTGGGACAAAACTTGCTGGGTACAGTTTCACTTGGGATGTGTAGCAGTGATAACTTCTTGTCACCCAAAACCTAGAAAGTGTTTAAAAGTAAGTCCATTAAGATACTTGACAATCTTCACAGGACATGGTTAACAGGCCACACTTTTGGGTGAGGCCAACCATTTCCATGGTTCGACTGAGTTGTTTGTTTGTTTGTTTGTTTGTTTCTGTCACAGATGCACACTACAGTATCAAAAAGTGACACCTTGGGGCGCCTGGGTGGCGCAGTCGGTTAAGCGTCCGACTTCAGCCAGGTCACGATCTCGCGGTCCGTGAGTTCGAGCCCCGCGTCGGGCTCTGTGCTGATGGCTCAGAGCCTGGAGCCTGTTTCCGATTCTGTGTCTCCCTCTCTCTCTGCCCCTCCCCCGTTCATGCTCTGTCTTTCTCTGTCCCAAAAATAAATAAACGTTGAAAAAAAAAAATTTTTAAAAAAAAGTGACACCTGTACCATTTATTAGTCAGGAATTTGGCAAGAAACAATTCACCCTGATGGTACAGAACCTGGAATGAAAGGACTCCTTAGATGTTATGGTAGGTTTCATGCAACCAGGAAGATATGTCAAAACACCAATAGACAAGAAGAGCAGAAAGTAGTTCTCAGCCCAACAATGAAAGCATAGGGAGAAAATGTTGTTATTGGAGGCTTGTGAGCACTAGCTCTATGAAAGATCAGTCTCTGGACAGGAGTTTAGTCCTGGAAGAATACAGCCTCTGCCAGAAATGAGATCCAAAGTAGGAAGTAAGAGGAAAGAAATATCCCCATCTTTACCTTCCCCCTTCCTCTCATTTCCTGCCAGTGACTCCCAAGGGCTTATCTATTAAATGACATATATCAAATGGCAGAGGATTCCAGGTAATGCAGTCCAAACTACCAGCCTGTTGGTAGCACAGACTAGGACAGAGAACAGATCTGGAAACATACATGTCTGGTGGGGCAACTGGAAATATTCAGCACAGATCCTCAGCCTAGAAAAATACACATAGGCACATATGGGGTTTGTGAAGCCCTTGAAGCCTATTCATGGATACCACTTTAAGAAACTGAATATGTTAATGACTTCCACATATATATCTACAGGCTATATCCTTATCTCTCCCCCAAGTGCAGTTTATATATAAATAACTAGCTACTAGACATCTTCTCTCAGATATCCGATAGGCATCTCAAATTCAAACTACTCGAAACAGTAATAGTTATCTTCCTCTTCCTTTAAGATCTCTTTCTTCTCACAGATTCCCTTTTCTATTAACTTGAATCAATCTGGCCAAATAGTCAAAATCTCTCACTCCTTCTTCCCATCACTCTGAAATCCCAGCAGTGTCTAAGTCTTGCTAATGCCACCTTCTGAGTGTCTCAGGAACCTATACTCTTACTGCCAATCATGTTACCACCTCCTTGATCAAGAACTCCATCACCTCTGGCCTGGACCACCGGCCCCTCCCCATGCTTCCCCTACCTCTTACTTCTTCCCATCAGTCTGTTCTCCACAAAGTCATAGAGCTACTTTTCTAAAGAGAAAATCCTGCCATGCCATTCCCTTAATTAAAATCCTTCAGCTTCACCCTTTTACTTATAGCAATCCAAATCCATCCAGAGTCAACTGCATGTACAAGAGCTTTGTCTCCACTGTTCCTCCATGAACCCTGAACAACACCAAATGAGTAACAGGGTTTTTCTGTTGTTGTTGTTGGTGGTGGTGGTGGTGGTTTGTTTGTTTGTTTGCATATATTTTGAATGTTCTTCTCTTAGCTTCACCATCATTAGCTTGGTAAGTTATTGTTAACTTTTTATTTAGAACTAATTTTCAAATTACAGAAAAGTTGTGGGTATAACAACACAAAGACCTCCTATATATCCTTTCCCAGCACTTTCATTCATTCCTTAATGTCTAATTCCAGGAATACCTTCTATGGTCTTAACCCCATCCTGTGAAGTTCATTTCCTCTTTTCTCTGTGAGGTGATTTGTTTGTTTGTTTGTTTGTTTTCCCTCTCTTTATTGTGATTGCACTTACCATACCATTCCATGCTTTATCTGTCTATGTGTCACTTGGTAGGCCAAGTTCCATAATGACATGGTCAGTGTATCACCAGGGACCAGTGCAGAGCTTACCTGCAGCATGTACCCAAGAAATGTGTGCTGAGTAAGTGATTGAATGTTGAATCTTATGATCAAGAAACTAAAAAAGACATCAGGGTAGGTGGGTCTTGTAGTATGTATTTTTTTTTATTTCATTTTTTGTCATCCTCTAAATTGAGTCAGTAAAACTAGTTTATCTCTATTCCAAAGGAGGTAGAAAAAAAGAAAGAACAAATGAATGAACGAATGAAAGAAAGAAATAGAGGAAGAAAGAGAGAAAGAAAGAAAAGAATATGTCACTCTGTTAAAAGACCTCATGACCCCACTCCTGGGGGAATCTTCTAAGTTCATACAGACACTTGAGATAAAGTTCAGGAGGAGAGAACCCCTGATGTGGTACATGATGGCCCAAGTGAAGGCTTATGCTAAAAGTGCTACATAGTCCCTGACAGGCATTGAAAGAACTATTTATCTCTCTTGGGAAAAGCTACAGACTCCTTGCAGAACTAAGAAAGTTCCCAGGCAATGAAGTAAATGGCCTTATCAGCAGGAGGCAAAGCAAAGTACCTGAGGGCCTGAAAGGGAAGAGAACAGACCTAGAGTCAAATCTACCTGCACAGACCATATGCAAGGATATCACACAGATCTACCTACTATGGAATGGGAAGAGCTTCGGAGGAACATGGGTGATTCAGGCTGCAGCAATTTACTAGCAAGGAAAATACCTAAATATTTGCTGATTTGTCTTCACTGTGGGTAAAACTTCCTTCCAAATGTTTACAAGTTGTAAAGTAAGGAGCATGTAGGTTTGTGTGTAGGGACTACTGAGGGGCACCAAAGACCCAAGAGCTACAAGTATATTTCAAAACAAGATCATCTAAAGCTCCGTCAACGGTAAACTGTATTTCAGGTTTGTGGCCTTAAAAAGCAGAGAAAAAGCGCTCCTGGAGAGGAATATAAGGAATATACAGCAAGTGTCAGGAGTCAGCACAGAAGATTTGCTCTGGCATATCAATGAGCTGAAGCAGCTATCTCGTAATGAGGATCTTGGGAATAAAAAGCAAGTTTATATAAGAACTATTTTGGATAAAGGGGCAGTAAGCTTACCAAAATAAATGTATAAAATAAAAGTGTTCAACAAAAATGGAGTATAGTCACGAGCATGAGTGTTACGCTGGGATTTTTATGAGGGATTTGTCACTCTTTCTACCTCAGCAATAGATATCATGACTACTAGACTGTTAGTAATATGCAGCAATGGAAATGTTTCAACAGATTGCATCCAAAAAGAAAGTCAACCCTCAGCAAACATTTATTGGGAGTTTTCTCGATGTTTCTCATAGTTATATAAGACAATTTCCTGTTTTCAAGAATCCTGTTGACAAAATCTAGGGCAGAGATCTTAACAATACCCAAATAACTATGAATCAAAGAAAACAGGCTTTCCACTAGGGGCCAAGACAAATGGTATGGAAGGAAGCTGGGAAAATCAGGAAAGGTCCCATGGAGAAGAAACACCAGAGATAGAAGTTGACAGTGCAGGATTTCAATAGACTAAGTTATGAGATGAGGAGATGCCACAGAAGCAATGACAAAGGAGTCCAAAGATGAGTGTAGTTTACAATCTATAATGTAGAGGAATCCATGAGAATAAGAATAGAGAAGTGATGGTAGAATTCTGCACAAGGAGAATTTTCTTCAGTAAAGCTGAAGAAACAGAGCTCAATTTTGAATAGTTGAGATTATAACCTGGTAGTAATAAAGCGGCAATAATGAGCAAAGGTACAAGATTCTAGTGGTTAGGGGGTAAACAAAAGAAGAATAGTGCCAAACATAATGGGCATACATTATATTTAGGGGAGGGATAGAAGAGAACTCAGAATCATGATTAGAAAGGAAGGACAGGTTCCTCAGAAAATTAAAAATAGACCTACCCTATGACCCAGCAATAGCACTGCTAGGAATCTACCCAAGGGATACAGGAGTACTGATGCATAGGGGCACTTGTACCCCAACGTTCATAGCAGCACTCTCAACAATAGCCAAATGATGGAAAGAGCCTAAATGTCCATCAACTGATGAATGGATAAAGAAATTGTGGTTTATATACACAATGGAATACTACGTGGCAATGAGAAAAAATGAAATATGGCCTTTTGTAGCAACGTGGATGGAACTGGAGAGTGTGATGCTAAGTGAAATAAGCCATACAGAGAAAGACAGATACCATATGGTTTCACTCTTCTGTGGATCCTGAGAAACTTAACAGGAACCCATGGGGGAGGGGAAGGGAAAAAAAAAAAAAGAGGTTAGAGTGGGAGAGAGCCAAAGCATAAGAGACTGTTAAAAACTGAGAACAAACTGAGGGTTGACGGGGGGTGGGAGGGAGGGGCGGGTGGGTGATGGGTATTGAGGAGGGCACCTTTTGGGATGAGCACTGGGTGTTGTATGGAAACCAATTTGTCAATAAACTTCATATAAAAAAATAAATAAAAAAAAATAAAAAGAAAAAAAAAAAAAAAGAAAGGAAGGACAAAGAGAATCAACAGGTCTGGGGGATGGAGCATGTGAGGAATAAGGTCTTGAATGAGGCAGAGATACTGAGCAATACTCTATATTTTTTTAAAAATGCTTTCCTGTTTATCAAAGCAGAAAATTGAGTTTTCTCCATTATATCTTATGCTTTTATGGTATGGGCATTTAATTTTTTTAATATATATTTATTTTTGAGAAAGTGCAAGTGGGGGAGGAGCACAGAGATGGGGACAGAGGATCTGAAGTGGGCTCTGTGCTGACAACAGCAAGCTGTGGGGCTGGAAGTCCCGAACTGTGAGATCATGACCTGATCTGAAGTCTGATGCTCTGACTGAGCCACCCAGGTGCCCCAGGGCATTCAAATTTTTTTAAGTGAAGTCTAATTGACATACAATATTATATTAGTTTCAAGTGTACAACATAGTAATTCGACATTTATATGCATCAGGAAATGATCACCGTGATGTCTAGTTACAATCTGTCACCATACAAAGTTGATACAATATTGTTGTTGATACTCCCTATGTTGTACATTGCATCCCCACGACATTTATTTTATAACTAGAAGTTTTTATCTCTTGATCCTCTTCATTCATTTGCCCACCTCTCAATAACTCTTTGCTCTGACAACCATCATTCTGTTCTCTGTATCTATGAGTCTGGTTTTGTTTTGTTTTGTTTTTTAGGTTCCACATATAAGTGAAATCATATAGTATTTAACCTCGCTGTCTGAATTATTTCACTTAGCACAATATCCTCAAGATCCTTATATATACACATATATATGTATATATGTATATATATATAGCTATTGAGTTGTATGAGTTCTTTATATATTTTGGATATTAGCCCCTCATCACATATATGACTTGCAAACATTTTCACCCATTCAGTAGGTTGCCTTTTTGTTTTGTTGATGGTTTCCCTTGCCATGCAAAAGTTTTTTGATTTTGATTTTGATGTAGTTCTATTTGTTTATTTTTGCTTTTGTTGTCCTTGCCTGTGGAGTCAGGTCCAATAT
Source organism: Lynx rufus (assembly GCF_022079265.1). Lineage (NCBI taxonomy): Eukaryota > Metazoa > Chordata > Mammalia > Carnivora > Felidae > Lynx > Lynx rufus. The sequence continues at coordinate 40,357,983 of NW_025814896.1, read as the reverse complement.
ATATATATACTGGACCAGCTGCTTGGCAGTTGTAGTGATATATTATATATATATCACTACAACTGCCAAGCAGCTGTTTTCTTCTAGGAGTTTTATGATTTCAAATCTTACATTCAAGTCTTTAATCCATTTTGAGTTATTTTGGAATATGGTGAAAGACAATGATTCAATTTCATTCTGAAGAGACTGCCCCATTTTTCCCCCTTTGTCACAGATTAATTGATTAGATATGTGTGGGCTTATTTCTGGGCTCTCTATTCTGTTCTATTGATCTATAGGTCTGTTTTTGTACCAGTACCATACTGTTTTGATTACTATAGCTTTGTATTATTGTTTGAAATCTGGGAATATGATACCTCCAACTCTGTTCATTCTCAAGATTGTTTGGACTGTTTGGGGTATTTTGTGGTTCCATACAAATTTTAGGATTATTTGTTCTAATTCTGTGAATAACACCATTGGTATTTCAATAGTCTCCACACATTTAAGAAGACTGAAATCATATTAAGCATCTTTTTAAATGTTTATTTATTTAGATAACAGGAGAGGAGCAGAGAGAGAGGGAGAGGGAGAATCCTAGGCAGGCACCACACTATCAGCACCTAGCCCTAAACAGGACTTAAAACCATGAACCACGAGACCATGACCTGAGCCGAAATTAAGTTGGACACTTAACCAACTGAGCCACCCAGGTGCCCCTCAAGTACCTTTTTCGAGCATTTGGAACATGTTTCTCTGTTTCCTCATTTTGTTTGATTCTCTGGTTCTGTGTATTATGCAAAATAGCTATCTATCCCTGTCTTGAAGGAGTGGCTCTATGCAGGAGATGAGTCTTTTTTGTTTAATCTTTCCCTAGTTCTTGGTTGTGTTTCAAGCTGTCTCTTTGATTACTTCATACCAGTGGGGTCCAGAAACATAAGCCCCCACCGGTTACCTGATGCTGTCACTGAAGAGGTATGTCCTGTGTGGGTTGTATGCACTGTTGGCTCTTGTGGATCATGTGAGTGGTGCTGCTGGAGAGGGGTAGTGGTGCTTGCCCACCAAGTCTGAAGGTACCATGTGAGCAGCATGGGGCAGGGGCATGTGGGGCTGCTTGCCTGCTGCATGTGACCACGCACACAAGCTGTGGGGCTGGTGGAGGGGAAGCCTACTTGCCCACTGCATGTAGCAGTATCACTTAAGTGGCAAAGGGGGAGGTGGGGCTGATCATCCATTACATTCAAGCAGCTGGGGCTGGGACTGCTCAACTGCTGCTGTTAGATGGTTAGACTGCATGTGTAAAAATGGCACCCAAAAGCACCAGCAAGGTAGAAGGAGCCCATAAAAATGGCATCTGCCAGCATTCAGTTCCCAGAGAGAATTCCAGTAAATGTCTGCTCCTCCAACAGAAGCTTTAAGTTTACCAAGTGAATATTCTTCCCATTTGTCTAGGCTCTTTTCAAAGTGCTGCTTTTTGTGCTAGGTCCTGGGGAGAGTGGGTCTGTGCATGAGCCCTTTAAAAGTAGAAACTATTTCATACAACCCTATATTTCCCTGAATATGACTCCCATTGTTTTTCAAAACCAGATGTTTTGAGGGCTTGTCCCTCTGGTGCAGGACCCAAAAGTTAGGGTGCCATGTGGGATACAAACCCCTTGATCCTTAGGGAGAAGGTTTATTCATATTTTTATTGTTGTTGTTTGAGATCCCTCCTAATTATGGGTCACTGTGAGGGGTGGTGATGAGAGCACATCTCTACCTCTTCTACCCTTCTTGGTGGGGCACTTTTATCCTTTGCCATGAAGGAAGTGTCCAACTGGTTCTCAGGTTGTTTTTTGTCTTGTTTTGGTTTTGTTTTGTTTTGTTTTCAGAGAGAATAGTTCCATATGTAGCTGTGTATTTGTTTTGTCTGTGGGAGAAGGTAAGTTCAGGATCTTCCTACAATGTCATCTTAAACTACCTCTCTGTATTTTGATTTAAAATGTATATATATCATAATTTAGAGGAACCATGTCTGGGGTGCCTGGGTGACTCAGTTGGTTAAGCAACCAACTTCGGCTCAGCTTATGATCTCACAGTTCATGAGTTCAAGCCCCGTGTCAGGCTCTATGCTGACAGATCAGAGTCTGGAGTCTGCTTCAGATTCTGTGTCTCTCTCTCTCTCTGCCCCTCCCCCACTCATGCTCTGTCTCTCTCAAAAATAGACATTAAAAAAAAAGAGGAACCATGTCTGCAATAATAATGAGTGAATATGAATAATTTCCATTGACAATTGTATTAAATACCAGAAAGTAATAAGAACTAATGTTAATTAATTCTTTACCCTGCATTTGGCCCCAGGTTCAGTACTTTACACTTGATACACAATTTCAAATAACTTCTGTACACTGAAAGTCTCAAATACCCACAGAGTATGTTAGAGATGAAATTTTAAAAGTATAAGCCCTTCCAAGATTGTAGACACTCAACTTGCCAATACCTTGAAATAAAGAAATTGCCATCTGCTCAGGATCACTCTCTGCCCCCATTCTACACTCTCCCAACTATACTGGCAACATGGGGATCTGAATGATCCAACATCCTTTCCTCAGCAGTTTTATTTATTTTCCCTCAGGATTTCTGTACAATTCATGAGCCCTCCACACCCTCATGATTTCACTTTATGGCTCATTTGGTGCCACCTCAGAAAATTTCCCTCGTATCCACAAACTTTCCCTTTATCAGATGCCTAACCAGCTCTTATCTGGTTACCTTAGAAATATCAACCCATTTATTCTATCATTTGTTTTTCCTCTTTTATGTTATTCTTTCCATTTTCAAGTAAAAAATGAACTTAATCATGTTGACAAATGGAAGAGTTATCTATCACTAATGCTATATTGACATAAAGAAAGGAAAATCTCATATACTGTGAAATGAAATTGCATAGTACAAGAATCTTACTCCCTTTAAGTATAACCAAAATTTCTCTCTAGATATACATGAAATTGTGTATCTACATCCTGATCATCTAATTATATCAATCTTGTCTTGGGCTTCAAAACTGAAATAAGGTAATTATTGGTCTGTTTCTTTTCTATTTTAAAATGTAAAATTGTATTTTCAGCAATGTCTCCTATGAATTAATATTATTTCCTTTATACTATAAGTGAAACAAATTTTATGGACTAACCTAAGATCCTAACCCACTTAGAAATTAATTGTTCACAAAAATGAACTTTGTGCTCTAAATAACTAATTTATAAATATGTCTTTTGTATGCTGGAAACTTAATGTGAAGATAAAGCATATTATTATATTGTTATGAAAATGACAACATGTATCATCTAACTAAACATTAGAGATGCCTTTCTAAAACCATTAATTTTTGTACTAGATGAGTTATGCTATCAAATATGCTTATTTTATCCTTAAAATTCTCATCAGTTTCCTTTGCAATTGAAATGTTTAATAAAATTAACTCAAATATAAGATATTAAAGTGGATTATGAGTGTAAGACCTTCCCAAAGCATAGTTTTGATATACTCAATAGCAAAACTTTACAAATTATCCTGTTGTTCTAATGACTTGAAAATTATAATGAGCCAGGTAAGCAATCTAAACAGTAAGCAATGAATTAATAACCCACCTAAGGTTTTTTTTTTTTTTTTAATTTATGAGAGAGAGAGCACACATGCATGTGCACTTGTGAGCGAGGGAGGGGCAGAGGGAGAGTGAGAATCTCAAGCAGGTTCCATGCTCAGCATAGAGCCCATCACAGGGCTGGATCCCATGACCCTGGGGATCATGACCTAAGCCAAAATCAAGAGTCAGACATTCAACCTACTGAGCCACCCAGGCGCCCCTAAGCCACATAATTTCAAAAAGGGATTCAAGACAGCTTATCAGAAAGCATTTAATTAACCAAGATACAATGAATTGAATATAAGCAACACAAGGGAGTAAAAGAGTATAAACATAAGACACAGAGAATAGGTAGATCCATACATAGATACATGCCATGAAATATTTAAACTATATGGGGTCCTCTAGATTTGGTTCTTAGAGTTCTAAAAGCAAATTTAAGAGAGAAAAAATGATCAATTACAAGACTCACAGTGTTTACAAAGTAAAAAGTAGCCTAATGATACTTATCTAAGTATAAGAACAACTATTTCTGATACTAAAATCCAAAAGAGATCCTCAGCATCTTCAATGATATTCTTTGAATAACCCAATGACAGAATATGTAGTGCTGGGTGTAGATAGTCTCCATACAAGTAGATGGAAGCACCTTAAAGCTTAGTTGGATAAAACCAGCTCCATGGGAGTTATCCAAGTGTTGTCTAGGTAATGGGTTCTCTAACGGACTTAGTCATGAACTGTTAGATCATCTACAGTAACACATGGACTAATTATCTTTCAGTCAATCTTACATAAATATTCATTCCCAGTCCATGCTTTGAACTGTACTGAGCATCACCAATCCCCATGCCTCGACCCAGCTACTTAGAATGGCTGGGGAAATATAGGAGTTCATGCTTTAATAAGCAGTGAAGATCAGGGAAGCATTCTAGGTATGAAATTGCCACTGAACAATCTAAGCAGATTATTTCTGCTTTCCACAATAAACATGTGTTGATATTATCCTAAAATGGATAATGATATTTTAAATACTTATTGAAGTGAGTAACACTTAATGCTATATAAATCCAGAGGCACACGTAACCTACTGGTTAAACATACACAAAACAAGGCACTAGAAAATTGAAATTTCTATGCTTATTTTCTCTTCTAATAAATATGAAATTGGCTAAGTTTATATACAGCTTTTTAGAAGGTCATATTGGATCTGTTTTCTTTAATAAGATGTCTACCCAAGAAAATAACATTATCGTACAAATTCGTACTTTGACATCTCTTGAAACTAAATGAAGCCTACTCTTCTAAATTCCCTATGTACATTTCAGAGTATTATGGCTTTCAATATCAAATTTATCTAACAGCGCTTTTTTTTAAATTTTCTCCACAGAAGTAAAATATAATAAATTAAGCTGTTCATGTATTCTGTCGCTGAAATGATTTTCTTTCAAAATCCTGACTGTATTACTCATTTGCTAAATTGTCCTAAAACTTTGTATTACTTCTTTATCCCATTATGATAAGGATAATAAATGAAGGAAACTAAACTATAAAAGAGAACTTTCTTTTTCTTTAAGATATTTAATTTTAAAATGTCATGTTTTACAATAAACTTATAAAACAGTATAATATTGTCAAGATTCACAGTTAAAACAATGTGTTGTTGTTGTTGTTGTTGTTGTTGTTCTTGTTCTTGTTACATTTGTCAGAAATGTTTTCATATGGGTGATGGGTATTAAGGAGGGAACTTGTTATGAGCACTGGGTGTTGTATGTAAGTGATGAATCACTGAATTCTACTTCTGAAACCAATATTGCACTGTATGTTAACTAACTAGAATTTAAACAAAAATTTCAAAAGAAAAATGATAAATGTGATCATGAAGCTAGGAGCATGTGGGCTAAAGCCTCATCAGATCAAGATTGAGGATACAGGTCAGTCAGTAACTATGAAGGGGCATGGCAGGCTTCCAATTTATAGCTGAAATTAATTCATTCTAATTTTTGTGATCATCTACTATGCCAAGCAAGTTACGCATACTAAAGATAAAATTATTAACCATGAGATAAGGTTGCTACTGTCATGAAGCTCATAACCTAATGGAAGATTGAGGCATTTTTAAAAACCACAGAATCCGTTAATTGCAATAAAGACAATAAACAGATATTGTGAGAAGAATAACAAAAGATATTAAATTTGGATGGGTAGTCAGATAAGGCCACTCTGAGAAGGGGATACGCTTCGGCTTTACCAGGAAGAGAAGAAATCAATTATACAGTGTAACCTAGGAAATAGAAAGTAGCAAGACTCTGAGGTGGGAAAAAACTTGATATATTTTAGGAACTGATGGAAAGATGGCTGGGGTTTAGCGAGCAATGGAGAGGAGGGAGATGACTTGGGTAGAGGCATGATAGGGCCATGAAAATCCCAGTAAGATCCTTGATTCTATTCTAAGAAAATGGAAAAATCCTGAAGGACCATAAGAAAGTGGTATGGATAAGGGCAATACATTGAGAAAAGAGAATTAATTAACAAAATTAGGCCTTCTTTAATGACCCAAGATGCTACTGAGTCATTAAAAATCACTTTTGAATGACAGTAATCTCAGTGAAACAAAATAAACTGGCTACAAGAAATAACAACTGTTATGTTCACAATCTCTCTTTTATTTTTTTGAGGTTCTTCCTATTGATAGAATATTTATTTCTTCCTAATTTCATACATGCTGGCCCAAAAGGCTCTAAGATTTTTAGAATTATGTTTCCCTTCCAAAGGAAAAAAAAAGACATAGAAAAGTACAAAAGATAATATAATGAACACTTGTGTTCTCACTATTAATGATTTTGAGTTTTCAGATTTACCTACTTTAGCAACAATGTTCATATAATACAATGTTACTAGTTTTTGACCCTCTCAAAGGCAATCTAAGTAATCTTCTCAAAATCAAAGTACTCTTTTCTTGGTAGATAGACTGCAAATTAGCTAAATTTACTGAACTTTATTAATCAAATTTCAACGTAGCCACTGTTTGTGAGGGGTGCAATTCTCAGATCATTTAACTCTAACCAAAAAACATACATATAAGAAACTGTCAGGCACTTGTGTCTGATTTAAACAGTATATGTGGCACTCTGAAATACATGAGTCAAGAAATGTTCCCGATGGGGTGACCTTGCCCAAAATGCCACTGAGGGAGAGTGGTAAGAATGTGTTTGAGTTGACCTCACCTAAAATGACCCAAGAGCAAGAAGACAGGGTAGACTCCCGCTCTGATAGGGTCTTCGTTCCAGCACACAACACGCTGGTTCCTCTGTGCATCCTACTTTGAAGGATGCTCTCAGATACAGAGACTGGAAGATGAATCCTGTGCTAGAGTTGTCACTTCACCAAGGCAGAGCCTGCACCTTGATTGTTGCACAATCATCAGCTGAAAGGAAGTAAGCCTAGATCATCTTGGAACAAAGATGGCATCACCTTTGTTTATTATAAGCAATTTTTAGGGGGCATGGGACTTTAAAAATATCTTAACATGTTTATCTGCAACAAATAAAACCAGGATTTCTTCTGTTGCACACTCAGCTCAATAAAACTCTAATCTCTTAAATTCATGTTTGCCCACCATCCCTCTGGCAGTCCTCAAACAAATTTACTTGATTTAAAAAGGTCTCATGTGCAGGAGTGTGCCCTGGAATAACAGATATTCTCTGATTTCATATGCACAAGCCAAAGAAAATACTTTCCATGGTATCTGCTATACAGGGAAGAGTGTTGGGGAAATTACTTCAACGCCCCAAAGTCTTTAGTCCATGGGCTTACATGCCATTTCAATTTATAGCCCTGTGCATAACTGTGACAACTACCAGATGAACAGAAACACTCAAAGCCCACTAGACGTTCAATAGCCTCCTCTCCACATTCCCCAAATGAGAGAAATGGAACATAAGCAAACACTAATTGACACAGATACAACTACTTTCATAATCTATTCACAACCTTAATAATCCTTTCACCACAATGTATCTCTTAGTGGCTGAGGTTGGAGACCAAATTAGAAGCATACTGCTCTTGTTTCTCTTCCATGAAATTAAAAGAAACAGTTCAGCATAGAATGGATTTTTTCAGAGAAAATATTTGCATTTTTTATAACATAATGCCAACTATATCACAATCTCTATAAAGGTAGAGACCATGTCCAGCCGATTTGCCAATGGCACCACATTACTTCCACCTGGTAAATGCTCAATCAGTATTTGTTGAATTAATGCTGGATGGTATGAAATGTCACGTGGTAATTGGACATATGTAAAGTATGTATTGAATGTGGATGACTTCCTATGTCATGTATTTAATTTTCATTAAAATGTAAGTATTTCATTTTCATTAAAAATAATTTATGTAGATTTCTCACCATTTCCTTTTTGGTTGCTATTATATTACATTTGCATGAAGCCAGAGACTGAAAACTGATTTACTTTCACAACATGTTTCCTGATATAAAACCATAGTTCCGAGTTTGAGAAGCAAAAATGTGGATTTGGACAGGATGTTTTAGAGGACACACACATACACACACACACACACACACACACACACACACACACACCGATTTTTAAGTACCCAAGTCCTCAAACTGCCCAGCATTGCCAAATGTGGTACTCTCCTACACTGATTAATGCAGGATTGTACAAGGCTGTGTTCTAGGATCTGATTATTCCCCTTCTAACTCAAAATCTCTGTCTTAATAAGGAAATTGCACAGCAATAACTTTCTTTAGAAAAGTATTGCCAATACTTGTCAATCAATCAAAATATTGCAATGTTTAAGAGTTTATTTTCTTCTTTTCTCAGTATGATTTCTTTTAAACAGAATTCTTTTGGTGTAACCTGACTAGGTAAGTACTGAAATAAAGCAATTGCATAAAAATACAACAAAATATTTGAATTTAAAAAGTTAAATTTTGGGGACTCCTGGGTGGTTAGTCCATTAGGCATCTGAGTCTTGATTTCAGTTTAGGTCATGATCTCATGGTTCATGAGTTTAAGTCCCACATTGGGCTCTATGCTGGAAGTGTGGAGCCTGCTTGAGATTCTCTCTCTCTTTCTCTCCCTGTCACTCCTCCATGCTTGCTCACTCTCTCTCTTTCAAAAATAAATAAACTTAAAAAAAAAAACTTTTTGATACTCGTAGTTATCTACTTATGTCCTGATAATTCAAAGTTTCTCTTTAAAAATACATGCATGTTTACACATACATACACACCTACATTTATACATTCATTGAAAATATATTGAACATATTTTATGCACCAGGTTCTGGTTTTGGTGCTGGGAGGACAATGATAATCAAAAGCAGAAGTGATCTCAGGTCTTCTCAAGCTTTCAGTCCAGAGGGCAGAAAAATTTTAGTGAAATAATACCATGGCAAAATGTAAATTCATCACTGAGATCAGCCATGGATATATATATGGTATGATTATGGAATATAGTAGAGGCATATGGTTTTGTTGGGATGACTGGAAAAACCTGTGTTCCCTAGCATATGAATGAAGTGGGATTTGAAAGTTGAGTGGGAAGCATCTAGGCAAAGTGTACAAGTATGGTTCTGAAATGCTGGGCATATAATCTTCAAACAATGAAGGGCCAACAAATACATAAAACTAGCTGCCATTCCTCAGGCATATGATTATGGGTCCTATTCTTCATACTTCCCAAAAGTCCTATAGAATCAAGCCACCAATGGGGAGCTGGGTGGCTCAGTCAGTTGAGCATCTGACTTCTACTCAGGTCATGATCTCATGGTTTGTGAGTTCAAGCCCCACGTCAGGCTCTGTGCTGACAGCTCAGAGCCTGTAGCCTGCTAGAGTTCTATGTCTCCCTCTCTCTTTGCCCCTCCCCTGCTCACACTCTGTCTCTCTGTCTCTGTCTCTCAAAATTAAATAAACATTAAGGGGCACCTGGATGCCCAGTCGGTTAAGCGTCCGACTTCAGCTCAGGTCATGATCTCACAGTCCGTGAGTTTGAGCCCCGTGTCAGGCTCTCTGCTGACCGCTCAGAGCCTGGAGCCTCCCTTGGATTCTGTGTCTCCCTTTCTCTCTGACACTGTCCTGCTCACGATCTGCCTCTCTCTCTCTCTCATATTAATAAACATTAAAAAAATAAAAATAAACATTAACAAAAACTTTAAATATCAATCCACCACTGCCTATAGCAGCAACCTCGGTAGAACACTCTTGTAATGACTTTTCCTTCTTTTCTTGTTCACTCTCCCTACTCCTTTGCTGCTACTTACTGGCTCCACTTTCCAAATAAAAACCCTACAAAATCCTTGCCTGATGTCATGATTTTTGGAGAACTGCAAACTAAGACATCAAGCATGACATGGGATAAGAACAAAATGCATAGGTCTCTTAGGCATTTTGTTTTTTAAAGGTAGTAAGTAACTAGATCTTTTTTTTTTCTCAATAATATCTTTCTAGCTGCAGTGAAGAGAACAGATCAGATGAAGGCAAGATGAGATGAGGTTCATCATTAAACCTAGGTTTAATCTAAGGTATCTTGGAGATATCTTGGAAGAATTACAAAGTAGGCAGCTAGATATATGATTCTGGAATATAGAGGAGAAATTTAAGCATTTCTGATTCATCTTTATTTTGGTGGTGATGGGATCCATGAACCCTAGATTATACATATATAATCAGGTCTTGAGGAAGCTGGACTAAAAAATGAGATTAAATAGGTTGGGGCAGAGATGGGATGGATATCAAGGGAATGTTTCGTCATGGAAGCCAGGGGAAGAGCATATTTCAGAAAGAAGGCAAAGGTCTACAGTGCTCATCACTATTACAGAGGTAGGTAAGATTATTGTGACAGACCATATTATTGGTCCCAGTTTACCTCCCCATGCATTCATATTCTTTACTATGTAACTTTGCAGTTTCATTCACTAAAAGAGGTGGAATACAGGGGTGCCTGGGTGGCTCAGTCAGTTAAGCATCCAACTTTGGCTCTGGAACATGACCTCATGGTTCATGAGTTCAAGCCCTGCATCAGGCTGTGTGCTGACAGCTCAGAGCCTGGAGCCTGCTTCAGACTCTGTGTCTCCCTCTCTCTGCCCCTCCCCTGCTCATGCTGTCTCTCCATCTCTCTCTCTTGAAAATAAATATTAAAAAAGTTTTTAAAAAGATGTAGAGTACATTATTCCATTTGAATTTATTTGGCCAAGTGACTTTCTTTGGGGAAAAAAAGGCAGAATTTATGGCATGCAGTTTCTAAACATTTTAACTTGCCTTCTTGCACTTCTGCTCTCCTCATGAGAAGGACATGCCTGGTCTAGCTAATGAATCCCAGGAGAAAGAGAGAGTGGAACCAAGCCCAAAAGTTCAGCAGACACACAGATGTAAGAATGAAATAAATGCATAGTGTTGTGTGTCCCTAAAGTTTTATCATTGTTTATTATGCAAGTTGTCTTGACAATAGAAAACTGACAGATGACTAAAAACCTATACATTAGATTAAGAATACAGGTCATTAATTGGTGCAGATCAGTTTTGCTACGGAGAAAACAAAAAGAGAGAGGATAGTGGGAGAAGCACATGGATTTGAGAGAAGTTATGTATGTGCATGTGCTTATATGACTTAAATGGCTGAAGCCTAAGCCTGAAAGAAAGTTTCATGGGAATAGAAATATCCTAAGAAGAGGGAGAAACTGATTATCCAAAATAAAGAGGGAAGATGTCCTAGATGCCACTGGAGATATTAGGTTACATGTTATAGAAGTTTGCATTAATGATAACATAGGTCAAGGGTAAAGCTGGCAGCCCTTATAAAGGAACCAGAGTGCTGAGTTCATGGGCACTGCCACCGACAGTGGCAGTGTAAGTTTTTCTTCATGCTATGCTTATTTCCGCAAAGAAGAAACTTGAGTGAAATGAAATTAAAATTTGGTAGCATATATTCTTCAGTGTCATCTATAGTGATAGAAGATCTTACATTCTTTAATCAAAGAACTCAATAGTGGAAAAAATTAGAACGCAACTTCTGTCCCTTGTACATGAGGTCTAGTACAGAATACTGAAAGCATTATGATATTAAAATGAAAAGAAATACAGTTGACCCTTAAATAACAGGAGTATGAACTGCACAGGTCCACTTACATGTGAATTTTGTTTTTTGATAAATACAGTACAGTACTGTAAATGCATTTTCGCATCCTTTTGATTTTCTTATAAACTTTATCTTAAAAAATTTTTTTAAGTTTATTTATTTATTTTGAGAGAGAGAGAGAGAAAGTGCTCATGTGAGCAGGGGGAGGGGCAGAGAGAGAGGAGAGAGAGAATTCCAAGCAGGCTCTACATGCTGTCAGTGCAAAGCCCGATGTGGGGCTCAAACCCATGAACCATGAGATCATGACCTGAGCCAAAATCAGTGGTCAGATGCTTAACCAACTGAGCCACCCAGGTGCCCCTTCATTTTCTTAATAACATTTTCTTCTCTCTATTTTATTGTAAGAATACAGTATATAATAAATAATACATATAACATATGAAATATGCGTTACTCGACTGCTTGTGTTATTGGTGAGGTTTCCAGTCAACAGTAGGCTATTAGTAGTTAAGTTTTTAGGGGACTCAAAAGTTATATGTGGATTTTCTACTGCCTAGGGGGTTGGCACTCCTAATCCCCCTGTTGTTCGAAAGTCAACTGTAAGTAAAAGTAGATGTATCTGTCCAGATATATCCAAATTAACAATTTGGATGGCTGGAACTAAAACCAAGATCCATTTATAACCAGATTAGTTATTTATTATGTAGTTTATTATGAAGTATTTTTAAAAATGTAACATCAGTATTGATGCTGACTTGATTTTATTATATTTTGTTTATTTGTATTAATTATATAATAACAAATTAGAACACTTCAAATTCTGGTGATAGTAGATAAAATATTTACAATTCTAGTTACATAAAGTTTAGAAAATTAATAATTTTAAGAAACAAGAATATTCAGATAAATATCAACACAGTTTTACCTAACTTTTAAAAAGTCAGTATAAATTCTCAATAGCTGTTTTCTAAATGCACTGTTTTTTATCCCAAATATGTTTCTATAATATTATAAAACATCTGTAGCACTGTTTATTCGAAACTTCAACTACCATACAATATAAAATTAAGAGGTAAAAAATAAAGGTAATTTCAAAACCAATAGGATACTCAAATTTATTACAAGTATTATGTTTCAATAATAAAATTCATCCCAAGAGACTATTTTCTCTTAGAAAATTAGTTTATTCTTGATCAGAAATAAGACTAAAAATCAATCTTTGCATTAAACAAAACGTTCTCTTCTTACTAAAATTGAGTATTTGAGAAAGAAATAGATAATTTAGAATTTATATTTTCCCTCACATTTTATGAATTACATATTTAGTTATAAATTCCTATGTTTAATTTTGACTGGAAATCTGCACACTAATCTATTAATTGTACCTATTTTTACATTGTGTTCTTTTTTTTAATTTCCAAGCAACATCATAATCTTTGAAGCTTTCTATACTTTAATACTTCTATTAAAATATAATATTCTCTTTAGAGAAATGGCAATGTGCACCTGAAGGGCATTTTCTTGATTTCTTTCTTATTAATCTATTAGAAAATATAAACTGTACAGCTCATAGTAAACCATCACCTTTGTGCTAAGAAAGTCTGAGTGTGTTACCAAGACAGCACTTGTTCAAGCTCTGACAACAGCAATTGGGTGGGTAGTAGGCATATCTCATCACACTATAAATGATAAACATGTTACAAAAATGGTAGCATTTTTGCCTTTCATGTGGCACAGGCTATAAATCGATTTCTCCCCAAGTAAAATGAAGAGACCCTGAGAAAATAGTGAAATGTAGTGGTGTTTGCATCACTACGTCAAGTGTTGCTCATGTAAGACAAGCCTTAAAGAAATAAAGATAAATGAATGGAATCACAAAAGATTTGCTGGCTAAAATAATTCCTTTTTTAAGGGTATAAATTCCTCTAAACTAATTACTTGGGTGGCTGGAATCAAAGCCAAGATCCATTTTGTTCCATTATTAATGTCTACACCCAAGGTTTCTATGGATATATCCAGATTTCTCTCAGTTGCTCCAGAAAATCATGGAGCATAGAGGAGAGATGCTGACTGTTTCTAACAGCAATTCCTCCTTCCTGCCTAAGAACTGTGGTCCGCTCAATGCAGCAAGCCAGGGGCAACTCCTTCATTTTTGAAAATCTAAAGGTAATTCAAGTTGAAATAGCACTAACCAGTTTGGAAATGAGGTAGACAAGTGTAATTTTTACATAAAAGTATATAAACTTCTTGAAATAATATAAAGGCTTTCTAGAATCCATCCTTATATGTAGCAACAAAATATTTAAGTCAATTTCTTTTAACAGTTTTCTAAATTGCCTCTATATCCTACTTAAGTTTTTTAATAGTCAAATGTACATATTAAAGGGACCCTCTGTACACACAGACATGCTAAGATACATACTTCCTGCTCCTTAATAGTTCACAACAAATATTCACTGAGCACCTATTAAGTATCAGCCACCATATTAGGCATTGGATTCAGTGGTTAATGTGTTATATACTTACTATTGTGACAGACAGTAAAAAGAAATAATAAACAACAACAACAAAACATGCTACAAGAGTGCTTCTATCTTAGAGCATGGTACAGACTGAATGGAGGGGATGTGCAGGAAAGGTTTCCTTGAACAAATAATACCTGCATGATAAGGGATGAGTAGGAATTAATGAGGTGAAGGGGACAGAGAAGAGCACTCAAGACAAAGGAGGACAGCCTCACTGAGGCCCATCTATGAGAATTTTATATATCTAGTATAGCTGGTATCCAACCTCATTTCATTTCTAAGATGGCAATCATTTTCTTAGAAAGTCATTTCCTTTCCTCAAAACATTTGAGAATCACTCTCCTTCCTCCCAAGATAATTCTCTGGAAACTTGATTGATAAAGTCAGATCCAGAGGCCCAGAATGGTCTGACCTATGATTAACTATCCTTGTAGAAATGCAAGAGATATCCACCTACTAACATTCCTTCTACTGGGAGTTCAATTTCTCTCCCATTTAGTCCGTCAAACTCTCTTTCTCATGTCCCTCAAAATCTATCCCATTATACTCATAGAAATGGGAGAAGAGGAAAACCAAGATTGAAGACCTTGTTTGCCACTACCTGAGGACCTCTGTCATACCTTCTTAATTTCCTCCCTTCTCTCCTGTGGTTCTTCCTTGGCCTCTCTTCTTCCACCTCAGCAACAATCTCAGAAACAAAAGGGATAGCTGAAAGAATGGGTTATTTTTTTTTTATAAAAGCTACTAGTAAATTAAAAGCCTGCTCTTTACCAAGCAATTTTACCTAGGTGAACTTGAATCTGCATATGATTTTGAAATAGTTTTAAGAAGGGAGTGAGGATTACAGACACCTTTAAAACCTAACCTAGCTCTCGATCTTTCTACTCTTCATCCAAATGTCCACATCCTTGTGACTCACAAATAACTCTGACTTTTCATTCTCTTTAGCCTTCATCTTGATGCTTCAACCTTACTGAACAACTCCCCTGTCCTCAGTCATGACCTAAACAATGAGAGTCTTTGTTTCTGAGTTAAGATTGAGCTGTGTCCTAACTTTGCATCATTTAGGTTGGAGGAATAAAGACAGAAGGACCTCGCCCCTACTGACAGGCCTGCTATAGAAGAATGAACCTCAGACTTCCCAACCTGGGTCCTAAAAATCATGTTACCTTCCTATGCCCTGCTATTTATAGTGTTTAGGCTGGATAGTAGCATTAGTACTGAGAATGTGATGGCTTCAGTGGGCTATTCTGGGAACACACTCAACATTTGGGCTCTTATTTTTCTATTGAAAAGTACTTTCTGAGTTCCAAATAACCAACTCACAAATGAGTTTTTGGAATTGAATGGTTTGTAAGATGAGGGACTGGCTGCAATTAGAATGAAACAATGAAGATTAGATGAAAATTCAATTGAATTAACAAAAAGCAGAAAGATGAAAGGCTATTCCACAAAAGCCAAGTAATTCCTATGAAAAGATACCGCTAGCCAGTAAATTAGATCCTTTTTGAAATCTACATTAACTCTTTCAGGACACAGAGTAGTAGTGCACTGATGCCTTCATGGTTTGAAAAGAATTCCCAAAAGGCTTCAAATTAGTTCCAGCACTGGGTAAATCCGATTCATTATTTTACTTGAGGCCATGGGAAATATACTTATCTAATGGAAATAACTAAGCATGAGTGCAAGAGAATGATATATATGAGACTAGTATAGTTTCTATCATATCTTTATATGTCATAGACTGTACACACACATCCACCCATTCCCAGTACAAACATCATGGTTCAGAAAATGTAAATTCTTCAACTTTGACCCAAATAGGGATGTTATAAGATTCACTTACTTTCTCCCTTTTAGGGAAAACTATTTATTTGGCAAAACAAAACAAAACAAAACAACACACACACACACACACACACACACACAAAACACAAACCAAAAAAAAAAAAACTTGAAAAAGATGCTAGAAATTTCTTTTACTAAGAAGTGCTATTAAATCCCATTTTCATTTTTAATTCTTACATGTCAGCTCCTCAGAAAGAAAAATATATAATCCTGCAAACATGGGTGGTCACAGGAGAAGACAGCTACAGGAGTTCATTTCTCAAAATGTAAAGATAAACTCCTAGAAGTGAAAACCTGAAGTAGCTTGGAGGCCAGAATTGTTATTTCAGTTGACTGAGTTCATGGTGAAGGGGACAGAGTCATTGTTTCCATCCCCAAGGAAGTCAGTTAACTTTGCTGTATTCTGTGGATATAAATATCACTTTTCCAATATGAAAGGAGTAGCCATGATACTGTAATTCTAGAGCTGGAAGAGACGTTAGAGATCATTTGGTTAGGGTGTCTTCAAATTGTGATCCTTCAGGGCCCTAGAAAATAGGATACAACCATTCAAGAGATGGGGCGGGGGGGGGGGGGGTTCCTCCTATCTTTCCTATCTTCTCAGTAAATTTCCTAGTAGTAAGTTTTCACGGCAACCAAATGATCTCTGGTTTCCTTTTTACAAAGCTCTGATGTCAACCACTTGATTCAAGGGTCTCAGTGAGGTAAACCTTCTTCTTAGCTAACCATAGCTCTCCTGCTATACTCATATAGGTCTTTAAAAATATAGAAGGTATTTAGTAATAGGTACATTATGTTTTCCACTGAGCCTATTCAAAGGTTAAAAACCTTTACAAAAACATTAGTAATTTATTATTTTTAGTTGGATGTATTTGGAGGACAAGGATAAAAAATTGGGGCTGAAAAATCCAAGTCAAGTACCTCACTTTTAGTCATTTCAGGATGCCTACAAAGGCCCTGATATGATTTCTAGCACAGCCTCCTAAAAAATCAAAGGCTACACATGATTTAAAAGAAACCTAATGTAGGACATCTAACTGCTACCCAGTTAACACTGCTGGAGGAATGTGTAGATGTAATGTATAAAATGTACCCAACAACAACAAAAAAATTACCCATAAGCCTGCAAAAATAAACACACTGTATTAGTTATCTATTGCTGAGAAACAAACCATCCCAGAATTTAGTGGCTTAAAAAATATCATTTATTAGTTAAGATCCTGTGACTTTATTACTTAAGATCCTGTGGCTTCAGTAATCATTTATTACCTAAGATCTTCTGGCCACTAATTTAGTGGCTTAAAAAACGTCATTTATTACTTAAGATTTCCAAGTCTGGACCAGTTTGGCTGGGGCTTGGTAGTTTAGGATGGCATCATTCCTATCTTAGAGGCTTTAGCTGGGCATTCTCTACAAGACGTCTCATCCTCCAGGAGGCTAGACCAGGCTTGGTTCAGACTGTGAACCAAAAGTTTGCAGCTACAATGGCCCAAGTCCACTGCAAAAGCACTTTTTAAGCCTCTGCTTGAGCCACATTTGATAGTCCCTTTGGCCAAAGTAAATTATGTAGTCAAATTCAAAGCCAGTATGGGAGGGCCTACTCTCTATGTGAAGATAAAAATATGAACTATGGTGGTTATTTTATAACAATCTACTACATTACATATACTACCTAATCTACTACATTTGATGTTTTTAAAGTTGATCTCATTTAGTATACCGTTAAATAAGCTTTTATCTGAAAATATAGCTTATATGATTTTTCTAACATAACTTTTATTCAAAGATGCCTATGGCCATGGTAGCTTCTTACATACATATGCCTCAGTTTATACCTTCAATATGTCTGTACTTTACTGCTATAACAAATTTCCCTACACTTAAAACAATACAAACTTATCTTCTTATAGTTCTGGATATCAGAAGTCCAAAATGAGTTTCACTGAGCTGAAGTCAGGGAGTCAGCAATCTATTTTTTACTGGAGGTTCTGAGGAAATCTGTTCCCGGTGTGTTTTAGCTTCTGGAGGTTTCCCATATTCCTTGACTTGTGGCCTCCTTCCTTCATCTTCAAAGCCAGCAATGCTGTGTCTTCTAATGCTATTCTTCCATAGTTACATGTCCTTCTGACTACAGCAGGAAAGGGTTCTCTGTATTTAAGGACTCCTGTGATGACATTAAGCCTCCCCAAACAATCCAGGATAATCTCCCCATCTCAAGGTTCTTCATCTTAATCACATGTCTTTGGCCATAAAAAGTATTACCTCCAGAGATACCAGCGATTAGATTGTGGGCCTTAGAAGGGCCATTATTCTGACTACCACAATATGTTACTGGCAAACTGTACCTGAATAAAATTTCTAACTGCAAATCATATTGAACTGTATTGGAGAAATTGGCTATGTTAAAACAAAAACAAAACAAAACAAAAAAATTGTCATTTTATGATGGGCTTTCTTTATACAACTCAAGTTTTTAAATAAAGTATCCATTACTTTAGAACTTTAAGGTATAGTTTAAATATTTTAGAATTATTTTCAATAGTGTGCTTCAAATTAGTATCTAGGGTTAAGTACCTTAGTATATGAAAGCAATATATTTAGCCTGTGGTACAGATTTCTATTATGATTTTGCCATTTTATTTTTCTTCACTGTTTTTTTTTTGTTTGTTTTTTTGTTTTTTTGTTTTTTTGTTTTTTTTTTTTTGGGACAGAGAGAGACAGAGCATGAACGGGGGAGGGGCAGAGAGAGAGGGAGACACAGAATCGGAAACAGGCTCCAGACTCCGAGCCATCAGCCCAGAGCCTGACGCGGGGCTCGAACTCAACGGACCGCGAGATCGTGACCTGGCTGAAGTCGGACGCCTAACCGACTGCGCCACCCAGGCGCCCCTGATTTTGCCATTTTAAAAAATTAAAGTTGAATTTTCATAGTAAAACCATATTGAAGAGAGCACACTTTGAAGTGAATTAATGATAGTTTATATTAGGTACTATTTTTCTCTTTCTCTCTCTGTCTCAAAACTGTTAATGATCAAAGCTACATATGACCCTGTTTGCATTCTAGACTTTCAGCAGATGTCTCTTTTCTAACTCACCACGAGTGCAACATTGGAGAAATTATATGTGACCATGCCTTCATATTTCTGTGATTTTTGAAGTTATTAAACCCCCTGTTACCAGTCAGCTCCAGCTCGATTTCTTTTTTCTTTTCTTTTTTTTAAGGAGAGGTAGATCTTGTTTTTATTGAAAAAAAATCCAAAACTAAATCTTAGATTGGTTTTTAATTAATATGTTTGAATTATAGTAATGATTCCTAACATTACCTTTAAGTTCCAGAAATTTAAATTGAGATGGTTCAAATAATGCTCCATTTCTGACAACATAAAATCATTTACAGGATTTGTCTCCTTCTTTGTCAAACTATTGAAATGGGTTCTCATGGGATTCACACTCTGTTTATAAACAAACAAAAATTACCCAGCTACAACTTTAGCTCAAAATTAGATCTGATAAAAATTCTTCAAAAGATGGTTTTATAAAAGAGCCTCATAAATCCTTTATTCAAATTCACTATGAACAACATTTAAGCAAGGTTTTGGGACAGAATCTTAAGGTGGATGAATGATACTTCTATCTCTATGTTTCCAAATACTCTTATTATAGTCTTGTACTCCTATCATTTTTTTTTCTTTTCATGACTAGAAATAATGCACATACATTGAACTTTTGTGAAGGCAGATGAAGAAGTGTGCAGTGACAGGTTAGTAATAACCCATGAAAGTGTTTGATGCATTTTTTTCTTGTCTAAAATATGTTTTCAAACAACTGCTTCATTTTTCCTGACATTTTTAAATTCAATGCACCTGTTTTTAAAACTGGGTGTGAATTTATGACCCCTGTGACTAGACTCAAATATTTTATTCTTGAAAAGAAAAGGTTGCTTTGTCAAATAATTCTCTTATAAGCATCATACAACTCTTTCAGCTAATAGAGGATTTTTAAAAAGGTGTAGCGTATGTATTTTTTAATGTTCATTTATTTATTTTCAGACAGAGGAAGAGTGTGCATGTGTGCACAGGGGAGAGGCAGAGAGAAAGAGAGAATCCCAAGCAGACTCCATGCTTAGTATGGAGCCCCCACGTGGGATTCATTCTCATGACCATGAAATTATGACCTGAGATGAATTCAAGAGTCAGACACTTAATCCACTGAGCCACCCAGGTACTCCAGACTTAATTTTTTTAATTAAAAATTTTAATTTAATTTTAGGTAGTTTTGATCATTCCTACATTCTGTCATTGGAAGAATTATCTTTTTCTTCTTCTTCTTACATTTCAGTATATGTATATAGCAGAATAAAATCAGCAAATAGGTAAATTCATGATTTCTATAATAATACCACTCCACAACATGGTTTTTAGAGGATGACCAATGAGGTAATAATAAGTCAAATATTATCTTCTCTGAGTTCTCTGTATCCCAACATAATTAAGAATATTATTGCTTATGAAGAAAAAATGATCATTAGATATGTTTGGATGGGTATACACAATACACTGTCTAAAATAAAATAGAGTGCCTAAATCAAATTGTACATGTGCTATATAATTTTACACACATATGCATCAATATTGACATAAATAATTCAAATTCTGAACTTCTCCACTTGAAAATTAATAAAATTTGGATTTTACTTTGTTAATGATGACAATATATACATGACCAGAAATGAACATTATCTATTTGGTCGTGAAGCTTTGAAATGAATAAATCAGATTAATTATTTCTGAGTGATTTGCCTTTTTCTTGCTGAAATCCAATACATTATTAAGATGCCTAGACATTCCTGATAATAGACCAAGGTGAGCCTTCTGTCAGCACACACAAAGGAGCTGAAGCAAAACTCACAATAGCACACACAAACCAGTATGCTAATCTGCAACAAAGGACCCCGGCCCACAAAGGGCCAAGATGGCAGAAAAAAATCTCAAAAGAGTGCCGCACTTCAGTAACAAGATTTTCTATGAGCTCATTAATATTTACCAAAGCCAAGAGAGCTATTTTTTCCTTTCATTTAGCCACAAATGTCTCCTTAAAATTATTCCTATATTGAGACAGCATTAGAAAAATAAACTATGCATATTAAAAGAAGTCTCAAATTAAAGACAAGCAGCTTTTAAGATAAGCCTGTTTTCAATGTGAGCATCTGTACCCAGAAGACCATTTACACAAATTAACATATTTTATCTACTGTAAAAAAACATGAAATAATTCACATATGCAAGATTGTTTAAATTACTATCAGGGAATGCTTGAGCATTATTAGCACAGCCCACAAAAAAACAAATTCTGATAACCAAGGCAAAAAGACCAGTGGCAAATTTGCCACTGAAAAAGAAAACTACTTGGAAAGGTATTTTTCAATGGCAAGCAGTGTTTCATTGAATTATTTATCAGGATGATCAAGAAGTGGATGTTGGATACAGACAGACCTGAGTTTGAATCTGACACCAGCTACGCAGTATCGGGTAAAATACTCCATCTGCCTGAGCCTCAGCTATTCCATCTGTAAAATGCCTAATAAACCTACCTCCTGGGACTTTGAGAAATTTAAGAGACTGTAGTCACCAAAAGCTGAATATAGCGCAGGGCCCATTCAAATCCTTCAATAAGTGCTGAAAGTTTTTGTTTGTTTCCTAGAAGAACTTTAGAGACCACAGATAATAAAAAACTTACTTATCATCCCACTACCCTGAGGGAACCACATAAATTACCACCTGGTGAATATCCTTCTGATTCTTTCTCTGTATATATGAATAAGCTTGTATGTATACTTTCTAACTCTTTATTTTATGGACATGGAATCCTACTTTGAATTATCTCACTTGCTTTTTCTGTCCTTCTCATTAACAATATATGGTGAATACATTTCCATATCTTTAGCAATTATTTTACACCATTTTAATACTTATGGTATTTCACTGTGTGAACATAGCATAGGATTTGGGATGCTTCCAATATTTAATCAATGTAAACAACAGTGTATGTGTATCTGGCAATAAATATTCCTGTACATCCTTCATTATCTTTTAACCCAAATACCATTATAATAAATGTCCCACAAAGGCATGTGCATGCTGTTATTCCATTCAACCTGATAACATGTACTTCTACACATCTCAATTTTTTTCTATTTTTTTATATTTAATTTTTCAGTATATAATACCTTTGTCTTACAAATTTTTATATCAGTATAATATAAATAAAAAGTAAACAGTAAAGTATCTTACTCTCAGCTCTGTATCTTATTTACTCACTTCTCATTATCTTGCAGGTAACATTGTTATTAATATATACAGCCTTTTAGATTTTATCTGTGAATATATAAGTAAATATAAACATATATATCACACCCCCTTATTCTATAAAGGACAGTAGAAAATACATACCATACTATGTTTTGCTTTTGCAGGTAATAATATAGTTTATAGTTATTTCTGTATCAGTAGTTATTTCTCATTCTTTTATTTACAATCACATGGTATTCCATTGCATACCTATACCCTAATTTACCATAATTCATTTACACCATACCCTAATGGTTGGTATTTAGTTTTATACCAATGTTTTGCTCTTGAAAAAAAGTCATTAATATTATACATATATCATTTTTGTGTATGCAAACATTTCTTCAGTTCAGACTAATATTCAAAATATTTAACAATCTGTCGGCCATACTGGTGTTTATCAACTGATTATCAGCTCTGTATGTCTGTTAAATTCTTAGAAATAAAATTACTTACCTCAGTTCCATATACTTTTTAAAAGGAAAAAAAAAGATAGAACTTTGTATTTCTACCATCGTGAGCAACTTTTTGTACTCATTAGGTCTCCTCCCTAAACTCATTTCCTGCAGCTCCTGTGTGATCTCTCCTGCTCTGGGGAGCCCTTCCACTTGTTCTGGAGTTTGTGGATTTTATCTGTCTCCTAATTCTACGGATATACGTACTGTATCATTCCTCCATAACTGAATATTATGGTTTACAAGTTTTGTAAATTTTATAGGTGATAAGTGGTATCTACTATTGATTTCACTTGCATATTTTAAGTGACACATATTTTCTAATATATTTAATAACTATTTTTATTTCATATGTAGCAAATTAGCTAGTTCTATCTTTTGTTCACATTTCTATTGAAGTATTATTATTTTCCTTTAAATTTCTTATCCCTCTTTTATTATTTTTTTTAACACTTATTTATTTTTGAGAGAGAGAGAGAGAGTGAGCAAGGGAGGGGAAGAGAGAAAGGGAAACACAGAACCTGAAGCAGGCTCCAGTCTCCAAGCTGTCAGCACAGAACCCAAAACGGGGCTTGAACTCACAAACCACGAGATCGTGACCTGAGCCAAAGTCGGATGCTGAACTGAACCCACTGAACCACCCAGGTGACCCTCGTATCCCTGTTTTAAACTTTATTTGGAAATGGTTTAGAAATATTTTTATTTACAGTACCTCCATTTTTTTGTTTTTTGTTTTTCTTTTTTTGCAGGAGTAACAGATTAAAGGAAATAAGAAGTAGACTCATTCACTCATTTGTTCATTCATTCAAAATGTATCAAATGCCTACATGTACCAAGTATTTTTCTAGGCACTAATGACACAGAGGGGAATAAGTTTCAGCCCTCATGGCACTTCTATTTCAAGAGGGAAAAAAATAAAGCAGGGAAGGGGCTAGAGACTGATAGGTGAAATAGGGTTTGTTTTGTTTTGTCTTTAGACAGGATAGGAGAAATAAAAAAAAATGTCCTTTTATTGATTAGAGGCCACCTTGAAGCTTAAGGGACTTACCTAATACAAACAGCTTTTCCAATGACCAAAGTTATTTTTATGATCCTAAAGAAATGTTTTAGTATATTTTGTCATTAGGTATATTTCATCTTGGAGAAATTTTTGAAATTATTCTGCCTTAATTCTATTTTACCTTTTATAAATAGTTTGCCTAAATACTTTCAGAAAAAATTTTCAGTACTCTCCTAAAATATCAAAAATCAACCATATTTATCCCAAAATTTCAACTTTGATTCAAGAGATACAAGAAAACACTTGATAAGGACAAAATAAATCTAGAGATGTGGTGAAAAAAACCAATGTAGTTTGCAAATAACTGAAAAACATATACAGGAACTATTATCAGAAATGGAAGCAAAATTGACCACAAATACTTACAGAGACAATAAAATGAACAACTAACTCCCAGCATGTATTGCCATCTTTTAACATCTAGCACAGGCCAGAAGATTTCAACTCTTCCAAAGAAATGCTCCCCGCCCCCCTGCCACAGCTACCAAAAGCTGTAAGGACACAACAGTGATGCCGATTGGGCTGCATAGCTTTCCTAACACCTTCTTATCAGAAACCAGGTCTAAGTAGGTACCTGGTCCCATTTTCTGTTGCAGAAATATACAATGTCCTAGTTAAGACTTTTGGTTTCAGAAATAGAACAACTGGAATCAAATCCCTTAGTGACCATTTTTTTTATTTTATTTTTTATTTTTTAAAATTTACAACCAAATTAGTTAACTAAGTGGATGGAACTGGAGGGCATTATGCTAAGTGAAATTAGACAGTCAGAGAAAGACAAAAATCATGTGACTTCACTCATATGAGGACTTTAAGAGACAAAATAGATGAACATAAGGGAAGGGAAACAAAAATAATATAAAAACAGGGAGGGGGACAAAACAGAAGAGACTCTTAGTGACCATTTATTAAGTATATGACTTCTGCAAGTCACTTAAACATTCTGCACCTCAGTTTCCTCTAATTAAAAAAAAAAGGAAGAAGAGTACTTACTTCATAGAATTGTCATGAGGATTAAGTAAGCAAATCCACACAAAACACTTAGACCAGTACCCTGCACATAGTTGGTACTCTATTACTCTCTAGGATTCTCACTAATATTAACTATCATATCACTGTTTTGCAGATGTATTTAATTAGAAAGTATAAGGTATGATTGGTTTGGCCACTGCCCAAAAAATTGTAAAATACTTCACTGATTTGTATTTATTTATTTATTTTTACCATTTTAACCATTTTAGTTTATAACTTGGTGGCATTTAGTATATTTGCAATGTTGTGTGTGGTACAGCCATCGCCACTATGTAGTTCTAGAATATTTTCATCACCCCAAAAGGACATCCCATACCCATTAAGTAGTCACTTGACATCCTCCCCTCTTCCTCAGCCCCTGGCAATTAGTATTTTGCTTTCTGTCTCTATGGATTTCCCTATACTGAATATGGAAACACACAATGGTCTTTTGTGTCTGGCTTCTTTCACTTAGTGTATGTTTTCACAGTTCATTCATATTGTAGCATGTATCAGTACTTCCATTCCTTCTAATGGATGAATGCTATTCTATTACATAGATATAAAACATCCTGTTTACCCATCCATCAATTGATGGATATTGAGTTATTTCCACCTTTTAACAATTGTGAACAGTACTGCTATGAACATTTGTGTACAAGTTCTTGTATCTGTTTTCAGTTAGTTTGGGTGATGAGTAGAATTTCTGGGTATTGCAGTAATTCTATATTTCATTTAGTGTGGATCACCAAACTATTTTTCACAGTAGTTAGAACACTTTACATTCCCACTAGCAGTAAAAGAAGGTTCAATTTTCCCTACTTCCTCATCAACAATATTATTTTTCTTCTTTTAAATTTATTATAACCATTTTCATAAATGTGAAGAGGTACCTCATTATGGTTTTCATTGTCATTTCCATAATGACTAATGTGTTTGGGTATCTTTTCATATGCTTGTTGGCCATTTGTGTATCTTCTTCAGAGAAATGTCTGTTTAAATACTT
This sequence comes from Lynx rufus, assembly GCF_022079265.1. Lineage (NCBI taxonomy): Eukaryota > Metazoa > Chordata > Mammalia > Carnivora > Felidae > Lynx > Lynx rufus. Next base: position 40,332,028 of record NW_025814896.1, on the reverse strand, counting down.
TATATCCAATTTTTAATTGGGTCGTTTCTCTTGTTGTTGTTGAGTTGTAAGAGTTCTTTATGTATTCTGGAGAGTAGACTCTTCCAGATATATAACTTATAAATATCTTCTCCCATTCAGTGGGCTGGTTTTGTTTTGTTGTTGTTATTGTTGTTGTTGTTGTTGTTTCTATTTTCATAATTATATTCTTTGAGACGCAAAAGTTTTCAATTTTGATGATGTCTGATTTATTTTTTTCTTTTTGTTGCTTGTGCTTTTTGTATCATATTTGTACCAAATTCATTGTGGAATCCATGGTCATGAAGATTTACCCTTATGTGTTTTTTTTAGTGCTTTGTTTTGTTTTGTTTTGTTTGTATTTTCAGCTTTATATTTATGCCTTTGATCTATTTTGAATTAATCATTGTATGTGATATGAGATAAGGGTCTATTGTCACCCTTTTATGTATGGATATCCAATTGTCCCAGTACTATTTGTTGAAGAGAATATTCTTTCCCCATTCAATGATCTTGGTTGAAAATGGCCATTGTAGAACAATGGGCAATAGAATCTTTGTCAAAAATCAATTGACCATAGATGTTATGTGCTTATTTCTGGATTCTCAATCCCACTGATCTATATATCTATCCTTATGACAACATCTCTCTGTTTTGACTATTGTAGTTTTGCAGTGAGTTTTAAAATTAGGAAATGTAAGTCCTCCAACCTTGGTCTTCTTTTCTCAGATCGTTTGGCTATTTGCAGCCAAACCACTTTATTTTTTAAAAAATTATTATTGGACCATCTGGGTAGCTCAGTTGGTTAAGTGTCCGACTCCGACCCAGGCCATGGTCTCACAGATCGTGGCTCAAGCCCCACATTAGGGTCTGCACTGACACCTCAGAGTCTTAAGTCTGATTCAGATTCTGTATCTCCCTCTCTCTTTCTCTACCTCTTCCCCACTTGTGCTCTCTCTTTCTCAAAAGTACATAAATAGGGGCGCCTGGGTGGCTCAGTCGGTTGAGCATCGGACTTCGGCTCAGGTCATGATCTCATTGTCTGTGAGTTCGAACCCCCCATCCGGCTCTGTGCTGACAGCTCGGACCCTGGAGCCTGCTTCAGATTCTGTGTCTCCCTCTCTCTCTGACCCTCCCCCATTCATGCTCTGTCTCTCTCTGTCTCAAAAATAAATAAACATTAAAAAAACATAAATAAATATTAAAAATAATAAAAAAGGTAACTATTAACAAAAAATATATAATTGGATTTTAGGTAAAGCCATACAAGACCCTACTAGCTAGTAACTTAGTGTGAATTTTAAAATAAAATATTTATCGGTCTCATCTAGAAATTTAAAAAGAATGTGTTTTCAGAGTTTTCAGCAACTTTTAAGATGTACCAGAATAGAAGAAATTGAAGGACAAGGCAGTTTAAATCTATCAATAACAATTAGTAATAGTAGTATTTAAAATCAGTAATATTAGATTTTTCTGAAAGCACTTGCACATACAGTGCCTGATATTTTTTCACAAAAGTTCTATGAAGTAGTGCAAGAATGAGTATTCTCAATATGCAAATGGAAAAAAATAAGGCCCTGAGAGGTTAGGCAATGAGCCCAAGTCTGCACAGCAAATAAATGCTAAAACCAAAACAAAATACCAAGTCCTCTGATTTCCAGGTCAGTTACTTCAGCTGGGCAAGTTAATAGCAGCCTTGGATAAAAATTGGCCTTATTTAAATTTTTACTTCAGTTTGGGAAAAAAAATCTATTTTATAAGTAATAAGAGCTTTTATAATTGCTTCTGCAAATCACTTGCTTATGCTACGTTCTTACAGAAATAAAAGTAAAATCAGATGCCAAAGATTTTAGCTCTCCTGAGAGTTATTTGTAGTATAGATTTAACTTCTTTGGGTTGATTCCTTTTATACTTTAAGGTATGCTGTGATTATTCTCCACATACTGTTATGTTCTCAATTTCTTATTCCTCTCCCTTGCATAAAGTTTTTTTTCTTTGACATTTAAATTATTATTAACTGGTAAAATGTTTTCATTACTCAGTTAAGCAACACAGATTTTTCTGCACAATCTGTGATGAAAAACCCATGCAAACCAAAACGTGCCTTAGGAAAGTGGCCTGAACCACCTCTTATGTATCCACCCAATAGTCCCATTAAAATATCACAGGAATATTATTAAGTATTAGAGGATGCAATTTGGAGAAGTATTGTAGTTACTGCCCTTTGGAGAACTTATTTAATGCCAAGGAAAGATAAACATTGTGCATTTTGTAGGTCAGTAGGATGTCTCTAAAACTCCAAAGACAAGTGCAAGAAGAACCCCTCAGTCCATGTTCTTTTAAAGCAGTGAGTTAAACGGTCTGTTATAAATATTCAGTGGAGAAAAAAAATGTACTCATTGTCATAAGAAGACATAAAAGTTTTCCTTCAGAGCTTGAGCCATTGTGGTATAATACAACGAAAATTTGATTTCAATGATTCTCAAGTGCAGCTATGCTGTGTCTTGTATTCTCCTATTTGGTAAAGTGACAGTCTTGGTAACTGAATATTAATTTTCACCAAAAAAGCATTCCAAAGTCTCTTTCAAAGAGGGAGTTAAGCTTATTAATTCATTCCTTATAACAAGAGGACCAAGTGTATGACTTGCTATATATGGAATAAGAACTCCTAGGGGCCAAGAAGATTTAATCAAGGGCTGAAGAGGAAGAAAAAGTAAATGAGCCAGAAGGCAGAAGAATGTGAGGAGGTCACCCAACTTTTCAGAAAAGGAGGGGGAAAAAAAAAACACCTTCCGAGAACTCAGCCAAAGTGAAGCAAGGCAATCAAAAGGACAAATACCTCTTGAGATACGGCAAAAACATTGACTTTCCCTTATAATGCCATTTTAATTTCTGGTAAAATTCCAAAGCAAAGGTTTATATTTCATGATATTGTCAACTTTGCATAAGACTACTTGTGCTACTCATGACTTACACGGCCTTAGGGACACTATCGATTTTTTTCCCCTCTCATAAATCTGAAAATGCTCTCTGCCTTCCCAGTAGACCCCTAATATTTATTGGTGTCTATCCTAAAACAACAGTTCAAGGTTGGAGCCATGAAAAAATTTGAGGCTCTAATTTACCATAAAGAGGGTCTACTAAAGATTGCAGATAATAATACACAGCACTCAAAGTTTGCCCAAGAAATATTAGAAATGCCTCTGCCTAAACGCACACACTTTATTTTTCCTAATAAATGTTGCTACATAGCAAAGTTACAAAGTGATGCATGCCACATTCCCCTCCAACATATCTATAGAACTCCATACCTATTTAAAGTATCATTTGACTTATAAATATTCCCTTTCTGTTACTTTACATTCTTAAACATTATTTAAGACCTCAGGGTTTTTGTTTCTTTGTTATATATATGGATGCACATGTGTGTATACATATATAAACATATATATGTGCGTGTATATATATATAAGTAATGCAAGAATGATTTTATATATTTGGTAAATATTTACCATACATATTTACCAAATATATAATATATATTACCATATTAAAAATTAACTAAGAATTTTAAAAATATTTAATTAATTTAAAAATAATAATTATTATTGCAGATTAATATAGATAGCATGTGCATTACAAAAAATAATTTTATTTTCAAAACCAAAACTTCTAGTGAGAAAATGGCATTTTTTAAAATTTTTGCAAATATTTTTAATGTCTGGTTTAAAAAGAAGGCAGTTGAATTCTCATGTCTTCTTCATTTAGTAGAAAATATCATCTTTCATGTAACCTTTAGAAACACACCATACTTGTGAGAGAATGACAATGAAAAAATGTCTTAGTATTATCATGAAAATCATGTTGGCCTCATAGAACCTCTGAAAGGGTCTTGAGGACCCCCCAGACATCCCCACATCACACTTTAAAAACGACTGCTTTAGAATATCAGAAAATCATACAGGGATTAAAGCCACATTGGGATAACTACACACTCCTAGAAAATAACCATGGTAGTATCCTGTCTAGGTTTCCACATCAATTTCTTCTAAATAAATTTCCCATCAGTTATAGTTCTTTTTTCTTTTGAGGTCATTTAGGCAAAGATACAGTATCAGCACCTTATGAGACATTGGAAATGTTTATAGATTTTCTAAGAGATAGTGAATCATGTCTGAAAAAGTAGATTTAGGGACCTAAGTAATTTTTCATTAGAATTAATTATCTCTACAATAATGGCAAAACCAAATTTGTTGCATAATCCCCACATTACCAGGGCCTAAATGGACTCAGGACAGCCATGTTCCCTCCCAGGGAAGCCAACAAAGATCTTCTATCTTAAAGGCACTGTTTTCAATGTTATCTTTGTATTCTTAAATTTGACTCCTGTGATAACTAGAGATGGTCACAGACAGTTTTGCATTACTCTTGCTGGATTCAAATAAGACCTACAAGGTGATGAACAGAAAACAGCTCCTGAATTACAAAAGACAATACCTATTTATTTATTTATTTATTTGAGTAGATCTCATGTCTAGTGCAGAACCCAACACGGGGATTGAACTAATGGTCTTGAAATCAAGAGTTAGACACTTAACCAACTGAGCCACCCTGGCAGGCACCCCAAAAGACAATACTTTTGATGCACAATTAATGTGTGTTTGGCTTTGTAAACTGTTTTGTGAGATAAACACCTAATTATTTTAGTAGTTTTCCTATGAAATATACTTACATGCATATTTAATTTAAAAATGTTTTAAGGTAATCCAAATTTTCTTCCTAAATAATAAAAATACCTTTTTTTTTTTTTCAACGTTTATCCATTTTTGGGACAGAGAGAGACAGAGCATGAACGGGGGAGGGGCAGAGAGAGAGGGAGACACAGAATCGGAAACAGGCTCCAGGCTCTGAGCCATCAGCCCAGAGCCTGACGCGGGGCTCGAACTCACAGACCGCGAGATCGTGACCTGGCTGAAGTCGGACGCTTAACCGACTGCGCCACCCAGGCGCCCCTAAAAATATCTTTTTAAGAAGCATTTTAATTCTGATTATCTCTCCTTAGCTTACATGCAACTTCTGTCCAACATTTGTTTTATTTTATGTTTCTGAACCCTACAATAGATGGTATTGATTTACACAACCAATATTTTGTCACCTACATTTACATCCATATTTTCTAATTTATTTTCTCATCATTTCTTCTTATACTTCAGGCCTCCCTTCTAGGACTCTTTTCTTAGATCAGATGGTGATAAATTCTCCCAGCTTTAATATCTTTATTGAGCTCTCATTCTTGATAGTTTCACTGGGATTATAAATCTAGTTTGATATTGTTCACAGCCCTCTAAGTCTTTCTCTAATGGTTTCTGTCTGTCTTTGATGCTATGAAAAGACTTGCCAGTCTAATGGTTGTTGTTCATCTAGGTATTTTGTCCTTTCCTGTGGCTGCTTTCTGGATTTTATTCTTGTCTTTGGGAGTTCTACAGCTAGCTTCAATGTATCTTAAGACTGGGTTTTCTTTTTATTCATCCTGCTTGGGATTTGTTGGTGGTCCTGAATTTAAGGACTCTGTAAGTCCTCTTCATCGATTCTGGAAAATTCTCAGCCACTATATTTTTGAGTATCAGCGTCCTTCATTTGCCTCATTCTCTCCTTCTGGAATTCCAGTTAGACATATGTTAGACCAGCTCACCATACCCTCCACATCTCTTAATCTGGCTTTTACATTTTCCTCCTTTTGCTGCAATTCTTTAGATCTTCCATTTAATTGTTTAGCTAATGTAGTGATTTTTAAATTTATTTTATTTTTTCTTTTATTTTAATTCCAGCATAGCCAAAAAATAGTGTTAAATGAATTTTAGGTGTACAATAATTCTGTATACTACTTATGCTCATCAAGATAAGCATACTCTCTTAAGCCTCTTCACCTATTTCACCCATTTCCCCCATCTATCTCCCCTCTGGTAACCATCTATTCTCTATACTTAAAAGTCTGTTTCTTTGTTTGTTTTGGTTGTGTCTTTGTTTCCCTTTGTTCTTTTGTTCTGTTTCTTGCATTCTACATATGAGTGAAATAATATGGTATTTGTCTTTCTTTGACTAACTTATTTTGCTTAACATTATACCCTCTAGCTCCTTCCATGTTGCAAATGGCAAGATTTCATTCTTCTTTATGACTAAACATTTTAATTGCTAAAATTCTATTTGTTCTTTTAAACAGTTATATAATCATTTGTGATACTCTCTCACCGCTTAATAACATTTTAATTCTCTTTTAGTTTAGTAAATATAATATGCAGACTCATTTACATTCATACTTGATGATTCCAATATTATGATTCTATCTGTGGTGCTTTTGTTGACCCTAAACCATGGTGATTTCCTGTGTGTTTAGTGATTCTGCATACTGAACTTGTGACCATTTTATCTTTATCCATAAAATTATTTGGAATTTGTATTGAGAGTGTGTATATCTAATAAAGATTTTCATTTGCTTCTATATAAATCATCAGGAGTAATTTAAATATTTAGCTCAGGCGTTTTCAGCTAAGCATGTAAATATGTGCTGCCAGTCTATAAAATGGCCATTTGTGTTGGCTCTGGGTCCTTCACCTTGGTTCTTCTCTGCCCTCCACAGAGGTCAGAAATTGTTTAGTTTACAGGGGATCAAGAGAGCACAAGAGAGCCTACTGGGTGGCTCAGTCAGTTAAGCAACCCACTCGATTTTGGTTCAGGTTGGAATCTCATGGTTCCTGAGTTTGAGCTCCACATTGCATTTGGCTGTCTGCTGATGGTGGAGACTGCTTGGGATTCTCGATCTGCTCTGCCTCTCCCCTGCTCATGCATATGTCCATGCTCTCTCTTTCTATAAAATAAACTTTTAAAGAGAGAGAGAGAGAGAGAGAGAGAGAGAGAGAGAGAAAGAACAGGAGAGCAGCAGATTCCTGTTCTCACTCAGCCCTTCGACCCTGGATGATGTCTTCATTTTCAAGTCAGCTCAACCGTATATTTTAAGTGGATATTAAACGTGCTGGATAAAATAGCATGCTAGATTAGGTGCTTTTAATGAGTGATTTTTTTCAGGATGTATTGTCAATCATAGCATCAGAAATGGATGTTCTTGGCTTAAAGTATATACTGTAGCAGGTTTATGTGGAAAATCTTCTACTAAGACATGCATCTTTATTTTAATTTATAATATTCAACAATAGTCATATTATTTGCTAAAACATCATATTTCAATTTTTTTTAATTTTTATTTACTTTTGAGAGAGAGACAGAGACAGAGCATGAGCAGGGAGGGGCAGGGAGAGAGGGAAACTGAAGCCAAAACCGAAGCAGGCTCCAGGCTCGAGCTGTCATCACAGAATCCGACGCAGGGTTCGAACTCATGAACCATGAACTGAAGTCGGATGCTCAACTGACTGAGCCACCCAGGCACCCCAAAATAATAGTTCAAATTCATACTGTTTTTATAACTTATCGAGTAATTTTGTACCATTTATTTTAAACTATATGAAGGCTAGAACAACTGTGTGGTACTAAACCCAATTAAATGTTGTTTACCATTTTTGTTTAAAAATCCTAAGATTTAAAATAAATATAACTTTACAGAACTGAAATTATTGCATTGGCCTGACTCTTTGCAGAATTTCACATCAACTTCTAAATGATTCTGAAAATATCTGGAACTCATCTCTGCTGCTACTGACACAAACATTACCACTGAAACAGTTTCTCATGTTTTGTAAGGTTTTCTGAGGAAATCTGGCTGTAGCCATCAGACAAAACAGACATTAAAGAGAGGCTTGGGTATTCGATCTTTAACCTTTAGCTATTGCATATGCCATATGAGATTGCATAGTTCAAAACTAATATCAGAAAAATAAAGTAAATAATAATTTGACTAGGAAGCACGTAAGCCAACTTTTTTTAAAAGTACTTTCCAAAAAGTAATATTTAAATTATAAGGACTTTGGCTTAATTCATTTGATCACAGCTCTACTCATAAATTAACATTAAAAAAAGATAAATTGCTACATCTGTAAATGATTAGAATTATAGGAATATGCCATAAACAATTTTAAATTACCAGAATACTTGACTTTCTTTCCCTCTAAAAAAAACAACAGCAGCAACAACAACAACAAAATCCTGAACATACAGACACACAAGTTTGGTACTAACTTCTGGGACATAGGAATTGATATTTTAAATGAGAGAAGACATACTGGGTCATAATTTCATCTGCAGCTCTACTTTTACGTAGATATAAGTGGAAACAGAATTTGGGGGCCAGTAAGTTAAGCATCTCCTATTTTTGAAATTCATAGGCTATAAAAGGATTGCAGAAGAGCCTTTAAATCCCCTCCAGTAGGATTTAAACAGTCACCAATATTGTATCACATAGCAAGGGGGAAGTAATCATAATATCTTAACGCTTAATGAGACCGAAGAGTTCTTCCACAAGGGGCAGGAGCTGCTAAAAGCAGCCTTCTCCCCACAAGGTGAGATATCAGAATCTCCTTTGTTATGAAAGCAACCTCCTTACAGATCTACCTAGGATCAAAAATCTTCCTGTGGTCAAACGACATAACACACTTGAAATTACTCTGAAAATTATGATTAGTCACTCCGTGCAGTGAGCAGGTAATAGCAAAAGAAACTAAAGAAATAAGTAAAGAAATTTGGGGAGTGATACAGTAATAACATCTTTCCTAGACACATGCAAAAATGAAACATTTCTCAGAGAATTGTGTCCATACCACTTCCTCTCCAAGGCACAAAAAACCTACCTGGAAGAACTGTCTTAATTAGACTTTTAATAGAAGTTTATTGGTAGAAGTATGTCTTGATACCCTGCATATATTTAATCCTAATGACAAGGCATAAGAATTCACAAGAGGGAAAATAATATTGTTAATAGACTGTATATTAGAATACATGAAAAACTAGACACTTGAAGCCATACAAAAGAGATTTTAAAAAAAATACTCCAATTTTTAAAATTAAAAATAAGACTATTGGTGGTGAGGTTTCTTTTTTTAATCTCTAGTAAAATGATTAGCAAAGTGAATTTATGGGAAAAGTACCAAACAAATCATATGTGTGATCTGTCCAAGCAGTTCAGGGATGAGATCAGACCCCATCACTGCTGCATAAGCCCTGTAACCTACTGATTCAAGGAGAATGGACACTGGAGACAAAATGCATGGTTTTGAATCCCTGCTTTGCCACTTATGAGATGTGAACCGTACAGTTACTTAACTCTGTGAGTCAGTGGGTAAAATGGGGAAAATAATACTACCTGAATGATAGTGTTGTTTTAAGGATTAAGTTAGCACATTTTATAAAGTGCTTTGGGCAGTGTCTGGCCCGTAGTGAGCTCAAGTAAGCATTTTACCATTTCCATTATGGCAGAGAGGAAAGGAAACTAGATCAAATGCTAACAAACTTGAGTCTTGGTCTCAATATTGCTGCTTGCTCAGATAAGAAGCTTAAAAGCAATTCAGTTTCACCTGTGACACTAGTTACTTCACTCACTACCCTCCTAGGAATTGGGATCAAGTGATTTCATGTGTACAAGGTGAGCTGAAAAGCATCAAGTGTAACCTTGGAGTTCTCTGGGAGAAAAGCACTGAATTTCAAGGTAGTATATCATATGAATTTTTATTCTGATATTTCAAAAAATATAAAACACTGAGGTCATATGTGCTTACCTTCACATTTAATGGCATCCCATTTAATGGTACTTTTGGCACTGAAGAACATGCCTTAAAACTTACTGACACATTAGGTCAATAATATAAGGAGAATTACACACCCATTTATTAATATGCTTCAACTAGTTTGTCACATCTTTAGGTATGACAAGTAATGAAGAAATTTGAATTCTGTCTTGTTTTAATAATTTTATTTAATCAATTGGGATATCATTTGTTCTTACCACATTTCAGTGAAGAAAGGTAAAATGATTAGGGTCAATCAAGTAAGGAACATAACAGTAACCGCTAACCATATTCCATTGATGCCCACCCAGATCTGCTCAGCACTTGATCTATGTTTACATGCTGCAGTGTCCTACCAGGAGCATCTGCATCCCTCCTGAGGCACACCAAAAGTGCTATGAGTTAATAGCCCTAGAAAGCAGATCTCACCTAAGGACAAACGTGGTGGAGAATAGATATTTCTCATTCCTCGGTTGGGGCAACTCTGAAGGGTGTGACACAGTTTCCCAGATGTCAGCAGCAGGACCGGGCTCCAGTTTCTCCCATGGTAACCTGATTGATAGCACACTTACTGGTTCTTCCCCTTCTCTGTCTCACTTTCCACTTCCTTACCAGCACTTCCTTGGATAACCTTTCAATCCACCTATCTCAGTATTCTGAAGAAACCCAAATAAGACACTAGCATTTATAGAGAAGCTACTATGTACAAGCCACTAAGAGCTTTATATTCTCAGTGCACCTGCCTCACTGTACATGCCTTTTAAGTGTCCTCCATTGACCTCTCTTCAGCCTGACTTCTAAATGTTGGTACATCACAGGACTTATCTGGGATGCCTTCTATTTTCTGTTTCCATTCTCTGCCTAGGTGGTCTAACCCATCCCAGTGTTTATGTATCAGTGACACTCTAAAATTTATATTTTCAAGGGCGCATGGGTGTCACAGTCAGTTAAGCGTCTGACTTTGGCTCAGTTCATGATCTCATGGTTCGTGAGTTCAAGCCCCACGTGGGGCTCTGTGCTGACAGCTCAGGGCCTAGAGCCTGCTTTGGATTCTGTGTCTCCTTTTCTCTCTATTCCTCCCCTATTCTCACTCTGTCTCTCCCTCTCAAAAATAAATAAAAATTAAAAAAAATTGTTGTCATAAAATAAAATTTATATTTTCAGCCCTGACTGGTCCCCTAGGCTCCAGATTCATATCTTCAGGTGCTGTTTAACATTGCTACCTAAATGTTAACAAGGCCAAAAAAGAACTCCTGATGTCCTTTCCAAAACCTGCTTCTCCTCCACCCTGCCCATTTCAGGAAATGGTGTCATCATCCATCACTGGCTCCAATTAAGAACCTAGGAGTTGTTCTTGATTCTTCCCCACCTTTCATTCCCCATATCTAATCCATTAGCAAGTTGTGTTGACTTTACCTCTGAAACATACTCTAAAAAACCCTTTTGTCCCCACATCTAGAACTACCACATCATCTAAGAACATTTCTCTTCTGGGCTATTGCAATGGTCTCCCACCAAGTCTTCCTTCTATGTGCCATTCTCCACAGGGTATCTCCAAAAAAAACACACTTAAAAAAATATTAAGTAAGCTATGGTGTTCCCTTTGCTACAACTTCCAATGGCTCCCAATAATACTTACAAATAAAACCCAAACTCCTTGTCTTGGCTTATAAGGCTCCAGTTTCTGAACTTTTCCTTCAGAGAAGTCTGTCTAATTTTTTTCTTGGATCATACACTTATATCTCCCTGGCTTTTTTTTCCTTTTTCTTGAGCATAGAAATTCTGTTCTTTCCCCAGAGCTTTTACCATATTTGTTTCCTTCACCTTGAATGTTCTTCTCTGTGATCTTCATATGGTTACCTCCTTCTTATTTAAGGCTCAGTTTAAATGTATTGTCCTTATAAAGAAGTGTAAAAACTATCTAACCTAATATACTACCCAATCACTATTTTATCACAGTGGTAACTACTGCTTTTTTCATACTTATTTCTTTTACATAGTTTATTTTACTCTGAGTAGAAGTCAATAATAGGAATTTTGTCTTATGTGGCATCCCTAGCATCTAGTACATAAACTGATATATGGCAGACCTGAAATAAAAATTCTGTTGAATGGGGGCGCCTGGGTGGCTCAGTCGGTTGAGCGTCGGACTTCAGCTCAGGTCACGATCTCGCGGTCCGTCAGTTCGAGCCCCGCGTCGGGCTCTGGGCTGATGGCTCGGAGCCTGGAGCCTGCTTCCGATTCTGCGGCTCCCTCTCTCTCTGACCCTCCCCCGTTCGTGCTCTGTCTCTCTCTGTCTCAAAAATAAATAAACTTAAAAAAACTTTTGAAAAAAAAAATTCTGTTGAATGAAATAAATGGCGGGAGCTATCATCATCCCCACTTTGAAGGTGGTGAAACTGAGTCTATTGCTCAGACCAATAGAGGCAGAGATTGATACATAAGTCAAATCAGTCTAACCCAGAGCTCATACTTTTCACTATTACACCAAATTTTCTCTGCATCTGAATGGTAAGAGAATATGAATTTTAAACACACACACACACACACACACACACACACACACACACACCAAAAAAAAAAAAACAACAAAAAACAACAACAAAAACAAAAACAAAAAACCTTAGTCCAAGAACTTAGTGCATCCATTTTTACAGAGTGCTGGTTTTTAAAAGACAGCATTTTTTGAATTATTCTGAGACCTATAAAACATCCATAGTTCGTAAGAAATAAGTCAATTTTTATGCTATGTGGGTATACTAAGAAGAAAGCAAAGGAAAGCTATTTTAGTTCTCATCCTCTACACAGTTATAGTAAGAGATACCCAACAGTTTAAACAACAAGACACAATTTCAGACAATTTCTCATAGGAAACCTAAAAGACTCCAGATTACAATACAACATAATTCATTTTGCACGAAAACCATTCGAAGAATGGTCATGTTCAATAATATTGCCTTTATGAGAATGAAACTGCATTTAACACATATGTATATAATTTTGAATGAGAGTCACAATGGCCTACACACGAAGAGATAAGGGATGTTTATTGTGTGAAAAGCTGAATAGCATCAAATTGAAATACTCATAAAAACATACTACCCAATGTTTATGAGGAAACCCATCTAAAATTACCCAGTAGACAATAGACATTTAAAACAAAGTCTTCTAAAATTATTTTGATATGCTTTATACTGAGATTCTGGTATGCTGGATGACAAATTCCATCCAAGCTTTCTAAGAAACAATGTATTTAATCACCTTAAGGAAAAATTGAGGAATACAGAAATATCAAATCTTTACAAGAAGGAGGTAAACATATTTTTATTATTCTTACCATAATAATAACAACAAAAAGCATGAAAATGCTAGATTTCAAAACTGTGACTGGCAATGGCACAAAACTACATTATTAGTCAATGTTTTATCTCTTCTGTCCTCTTTCCTAGTCCCTTAATTTCCAATGAATACAGTTGTAGAACATCATTATATAGACATATATAATATATATAGAGAGAGAGAGACTATGTGTATATATATGTATATAATGTATATACATATGTACAATGTATATACATATATAATATAATGTATAATATATAATATATAAATATTTATATATTTATTATAATTATATTTAAATACATTAATATATACATATGTATATAAGTATTACATACATATATACATATGTATATATTATGTATATATAAATGTATATACATACATATATATGTTTGTGTGTATATATAAATATAAAATGAGAGAGAGAGTGTCTTTTATAGTTCCATACAAATTTTAAGATTGTTTGCTCTAGTTCTCTGAATAATGTTATTGGTACTTTGATAGAGATCACATTAAATCTGTTCATTGCTTTGGATAGTATAGACATTTTAAAAATATTTGTTCTTCCAATCCATGAGCATGGGATGTCTTTCCATTTACTTGTGTTATCTTCAATTTCTTTCATCTATGTTTTAGAGTTTTTGGAAGACATATCTTTCACCTCCTTGATTATGTTTATTCCTAGATATCTTATTATTTGTAGTGCAATTGTAAATGATATTGTTTTCTTAATTTTTCTTTCTGCTTCATTATTAGTAATATATAGAATTGCTGAACCACTATATTATACATCTGGAACTAATACAATACTGTCTGTTAACTATACTGGAATTTAAATTAAAAGTGTGTGTGTCTGTGTTTGAGTGTGTGTGTATACATATATATATGTACACACACACACATGAGAACAAACTTAATGTATATAAGTCATGCTCCTATGGAAGAAACTGAGGCCCAACTAATGAGTGCCAGAGCAGGCATTTCAACGCAGAACCTCTGATTTTCAGTTCACCAGTCTTTCCTCCTTATCATACAGTCACCACACAAAGAAGGTAGCATACAAATACATTTTTTGCATGTCATTTTCCTTGTTCTACTTTGCTTTGGGTGTCCATGGCAAGAAGAATGTCAAAAAGTTTGAGTGTAATAAGCCACTTAAAAAAGTATGAAACACTGAGAATTAAAAGGAAGGTGTTTGGGTTAGGATTCTAACCTACAAGGTGGTCATATGAGGCAGCGCTCCCACCAACTATCTCTGGTGGCCACTGTCAGACACCAGAGTCATACTAATATAAACTGACAAGTCATTCCCTATGATCTCAGGTTCTTATTAATATAATTTGATCTGATATAAAATTATCTATATTTTCTGTGAGAAGATAAAGTCAGATATTATCACTCAAAGAGATGGCTAAGCAGAAAGTACTAGTCAGAGGGACAGAAAAGACCTGGCATCAGCAAACTAACTTGACTCAGATGCATGAAGATCCTGAGCTCTACAGTCTGATTGACAGGAACACCAGGAAGAATGACAAAGGAGGTAAGAAGGCATAACGTTTCCTATGTGTAACATCTGCATGGTCGACTCACATACCTGTCAAGAAATCATTTATCATTTATATACTGAAGCTATTTCTACCACTTTTGCTCTAAGGAAGTAGAGAGTTTAGGTTACGGATTATATGTATATAATGCACATTTCCAGTTTACTCTTGAGCTTATTATAAAATTTTGGTATTTTTAAAAGAATTTCATTGATTTTTATGTTTCACTAGGTTTGGGAACCAATATGGCTTCTTAAATGGCAACTAGATTCTACTTGAGCTGATAAGAAAATAAGAAAATTTAAGATTGATAAGAAGATACAAGGCTTGATATCAGCTGTACCAGATGTATTTCTTTTTTTTTTTCTTTTTGATGTTTAAAATTTTTTTTTAATGTTTATTTAGTTTTAAGAAAGAGACAGAGCGTGAGCAGAGGAAGGGCAAAGAGAGAGGGAGACACAGAATCCAAAGTAGGCTCCAGGCTCTGAGCTGTCAGCACAGAGCCCGACACAGGGTTCAAACTCACTAACCGCGAGATCGTGACCTGAGCAGAAGTCAGACATTCAACCAAGCCACCCAGGAGCCCCCTTTTTTGTGTGTGTTTATTTATTTTTGAAAGAGAGAGAGCCAGTAAGCAGGGGAGGGGCAGAGAGAGAGGGAGACAGAGAATCCCAAGCGGACTCCATGCTGTCAGCACACAGTCCGATGCGGGGGCTTGAACTCACAAACCATGAGATCATAACCTGAGCTGAAATCAAAAGTCAGACACTTAACCAACTGAGCCACCCAGGCACCCAGAGATGTATTTCAATAAGAGAGCAAATACAAAACTGATGGTAATTTATGTCCAATAAACATTCACTGAATACCTACTGCTTGAAAAAACACAAGAAGTTCCGGTGATAAAGCACTATCCACAAGTTTTATAATCTGCTTATGATGATTAATTTAATATAGGGAAAGAGATAAAGGCCTTAAGTGAATTATTATAGACAATGCATTAAGTATTGAGGAAGAAGCAGTTAATTTTAATTACAGGTGAAAGCAAGGGAAACTTCATAAAAGAGATGACATCTATTTTGAGACTAAAGGACAAAGGAGGGTTTGAACAAGTGTGGGTGTGGAAAGTACAGAGAGAAAGTCAAATGTGTTGAGTGCCTTTGTGCCACATGCTATGCTAGAAACCTAATCTAGATGATGTGAATTAATCCTCCAATAATACGACTGTCACAGATTCCATTATTGTTTCCAATTATTCACCCTCATTATTTTTTCTATATCTTTTGCCCTATGCAATTCCTTCCATTAGGGGTGGATTATGTTTCCCAACCCAGTGATGTAACATCCATAGGGCAAAGTGGTGCAAAGACTTGAACTGTACTTGTACAGTTAGACAGTTGGACTTTTTACCATCCCCATGAGAAAAACAATCCTTGTATTTCACTGATCCTCCAAAGTATAGGAGACCCTATACTGAGCCCAGCACCTGGAGCTGAGGCCAGTCTATCCATAAATGCAAGAGAAACAAACATGTATTTTATGTCACTGAATTTTTGTGGTCATTGGTTACACTATTGTGCCAATAACTGACTGACATTCTTGTACAAAGTTAGGAACTAAGCCATAGAGGAGAGAAGTGGTTTGCCCAAGGTTATCTCTACCTAGGTAACCTAGTAAGAGAAAGAGCCCAGTTTAGAATTCTGGTGTGTCGTGGACCTAAGTTTACATTCTTCCTATCACTTAATAATATGAGAGTATTAGAGAGGAGGATATTTCAAGATCGGAGCAATGGAGGTACGAAGAAAAAGCCCACCTTGGTTGCCAGTATCTAAGATGGTTTAATGATTCATGGGGTTAGGACGATAAATTTGGTCTAAATTTAGGAGAGTTTTGAATGTCAAGCTTAAAAATTTCAACTACATTTTAAAAACATGAAAACCTATCAAAACATTTTGAATATAGATGCAACCTACCAGTAAGGAAATTCAGGTAGCCACATTAAATACAAACATTTAGTGGGACCACTCACAGGCTTTTGCAGTAACGTAGGCAGCAAGACAATAGACACTAAATAATTATTTCTCATGTTAGGCCAAGATTAACTGTGCTTGCCCCAGTAGACACTCCTTATAGAACTGAAAGATACACTTCTATTTTAAACACATCTTCTAGATTGATCTAAATGTAAATATACTCCACGAGTTTTAACTTTCAATTTATTTCAACATATCTTTCATCTAATATTTATCAATTCATTATGTGTGTATACAGATGCATCCAGCAATTTGTAAATGTGGTTAAAAGAAGTTGCTTGGCAGCTGGGAAATGAATCAATCTGGAAAAAAAAAAACATAAATCTACTGCCTTTAGGCTAAAACACTAACTAAAGGAGGAAATGACTATGATATGACAACTGTATCAACCAAAACAGCAAATTACTCATGATGAATGTTCAATGCCCGGATGGTAGGAGACCTTTCCCAAACCAACTGTGCCGAGGGCTTATGAAGAGGAAATATGTATATATACATACATATGTAGTTTTTAATTTACTTACTTCCTTTAACAAAAGGTAATTTGCTCAAAGCATAACTACATATGACATATTAACTGAATTGATCAGAAGTATTGCAATTTAGTCTAAGATCAATCAGGTATATAGTCATGATATATAGTCTGTGGTTTTTACTGAACCTTAAGATTTACAAGTATCAAATTATTATCCCCATTGTATACTCATCACTATATAGAAAAATATCAACAAAAGGAGGTTTTTTTAAGTACAACATCCTCCGATTTAAAGCATATGCAATTGTCTTTCAAGAAAGTTTTCTGCAAATCAGATGATATAAGGAGTCTTTCTCTAGGAAGATAAAAGGTCAAATTACAGACATGAGAAGGACACAGCTGCCCACACATCCTTCCATCCCTACTGTCTCCCACCCCTCAAATTTATTTTTCTTTTCATATTATGTCTTCTCTCCCCACTGAAGGTCCAAGACTCTTGCAGAAGTTAGCTGTCAATTGCATGTACCTTGGGGGCATAGTCACTGTCCTTAAAGTGCTTCTTAATCACCAGAGACGGCCCCAAATTAGAAGGAATGCAAAGTACTATTTTCAACTGATATCCACCTTCCATTTCTTTCTCTTAAACACACATTTCCAGGGTTTCAGGAAACATTACAGCAGGGGTTGTTTGTTTGTTTCTAAGGTACCTATTTTAGGATAATTTAATTAAATCACTTATTTATTGTCTATGATCTTTAATAAATGAGTATGAACATCTCAAAAATTAGAAGACTTGTAGTAATGAGGCCATTTGTGATTCCAAAATTCCTATTCCCGTTACCTTTGCATATCAGTCTTGAGAGAAGTAAAGTGCAAAAATGGATTATATGAGTAAATTCAGTAAGTGAGAATTCAAGGATTCTCAAGCTATATCAAGACATGGGGAATAACTGGCAGGAGGCAAAAGAGGCGTCTGACATGAGGTTTTCAAGTGGGAAGAAGTAAGAGTTTATTTTTCATTTGGAATATGTAGTAATTACTTAGATTCAAACATAAAATAACTACAAACTTTTTTAAAGTATAAAATGTAGAAGCATTCTAGACCAGGAGCTATCATTTGTTTATATTTTTTTATTTAAAGAAAAAAAAGACGAAAAGAATGAATAAGTCTAAATAAAAGGAACCTGTGTTAGAGCTGAAATTTTTTTTTTTTCTGTGGTGAGATTGTGCTCTCACCAGAGAATTATAGTATTTATTCCATCATTTTCTGGAAAAGTTTCTGAATAATACAATTTTGTTTCTCATAATTATTTCTTAGACATTCAAGTATCAAGGGTGACTTTTTCAGGCTGCTCTGATTCTCTGCTAATTTAAATTCCTAAACAAGGCTTCCCATCCAGGAAACCATGATTTGTGTTGAACAAGAACCCAGACTTCCTGAATTATAGGATCTGAAGCTCCTTCCATGAGCCTCAAAGGCACAGTCAGGTTGGATTTCTGGGAACAAGCTGTATGTGAGTGTTGGGGGCTCTGTACCATTGGATGAAGGGGAGACTAAAAGACATCTACTCACAGACTAGCTTCTTTCTTTGCTTCAGTCTTACCACTGATGTCTGAACTACATGTGCTACAGTGTTTCTTTTAATACTGTGTCCTGTGTGATGTCAACATATTAATATACATATTAACATATATACACATATGTGTAAATTCACAGACATATATGTGAATATATGTGCATGCTTTTTTGTGTGTATTTTTTTGTTGTTGAAAGGCACTATCTTGGACTATGTATTTAGGGAGAATAATTATTCCTTCCTGCTTTGTCCATCACTCTCCTTTTTTCTCTGGCTCTAACTAGCTTTGGCTAAATCCACAGTCATTCCCAGAGGTCAAAGGTCATGAAGGCACCTTTCCAACTCTCTGCCCCCTGGCTTTACAGGAACTGAGACAAGTAACTGAAAATCACCTCCCAATATCCCAGTGACTCAAGGGTCAATTCTCCCCCTCTTCAATCTTCTCCAACTACCTCAAAGCCCCACTTCCTTATCCTCTTTTTGGTCATCTTAAATCTTGAGGGAAATGAAAATTTAATCCTTTCTCTGCAAAGGTTAGGCACTCCTGAGTTAATGAATAGCTATCCCTTAAGGGTGTTTGGACATGTTAAATGAAAAACCACATGAAAGGTATTCAATATAGCAATCTGCTAATAACTTGAAGATTAAAAAATGAAAATAAAGTATAGCACTTTATAAGTTTTGAAGTGCATACTTTTACTTTAAGACCTAATATTTCAGTTTTTTAAAGGAAAGAAATACTTAAAGTTCATTAACATTTCCTCCTACCACCCATGTCTAGTTTCACCTCCATCCCGCCCCCCCACCCCCAAACAGCCCTTAAAAGAAAGGAACAGACAAAAAGACAGATACATCCTGACTAACTTACTGATGACTGTGCAAGAAACAAACATGTCAACTAGGTAAAGAACTCTAAAATTCCAAAACAAAACAGAACAAAAACATAGTAAAATTTATTTTCTATATTTTGAATCTCACGGTACTTTGTTTATGGTACTTTTATTAAATTAATTATTTTGATTCAGTGTAGAAAAGTAGAGACTTCATATACAGTTTAGTTTACATAAAATGAGAATTTTTAGAGTTGGTGCTTATAATGATACTCGAAATATTTTTTTTTATTTTAGTATTTAAAAATAAATTAGGAGTTTTTATTTGTTACAGTTGTCAGTTGACACTCCAGATTAAAAGTGGTTTTAGGACATATTGCAAATTTCTTTTCAGAAACCAGAAATGAAAGAGCTTCACCTGCATCTCTAAAAACAAAGGCAGTTAATATGCCAGGTTCCTTTTCCCCACCCAATATAATGGAGCATGTGCACACAGAATAACTAGGAAGCTGGTCCCACTCATCAGCATATTATAATGCCTCCTGACAGCCTCACACACTGCTTCATCAACATCATACTGTTTCAATTACACATTTTTTTACCCACCTCACATTTTAAGCCACCTTCACTTCTATCTCACCTCCAGCTGCAGTATTAAATTTAACTACATTTTTCCAAGTATAGATGGATTTGCTGCAAGTCAGAAACTGAAAAATCACTAACATTGTTATTGTTCCAGGCCACAAAAGAAAGAGGAAAAGGCGGGAGGGAAAAGAACCTTGGTGGATTTTAAAGAAACAAATAATCCCTCCCCACAAAAGCCTGACCCTCTGAACCAATGGTAGAAAGAATTAAGAATTGGCTGCAGCACAGGATGGGGTCCCTGTGCCAATGAAATGGAAATGGTCTTTTCAAAAAATGTTGGAGCCTGCTCACTCCCCTGTGATCATCCTACCAGTTCTGCTCCACCCTGCAAGGGGAATGAAGCAAGGTCTTTGATTTTGCCAGTAAACTCTTGGGGGAAAAAAAAAAAAGGATGAGCTTAAAAAGATGAACTTTAATTTAGCAAACACCATAGAGACATGTCCCTAGAACACTGCCACCTCAAGTAAAAGAAAAAAAAAAAGTCTTCTATTTAGATCGTAAAGAGAAATTTTAATACAGTGAAGCAAAATCATTCCAAAAGAGTGACTCTTATTATGTGGCTTCTTCTCTTTGGACAAACTCTAAGCAGACTAGAGGAAAACTCCCTCATATCACTGTGGTGTCCACCTTTTGGGAATAATTATAATTGCATGAATATGTAGTATTCAGAGAGCTGAGTTATGAGAGTGAGTTTTCGTAGCAAAAGAGCGGGCTGGAAATCAGAATGTAACAGATTTCTTGGTGTTTGGGTGATTTATGAAAGTTTCACATTACCTTCCTCTCAAATTGACATTTCATCCTGATTGGTTAAGTACCATCTTTCTGTTTTAGTGGCAAAAGGATCCTGAATAATGTAGTTGCAGCTGGATTGTCTTTATGTGAATTCCAAGTGGTGTGATTTCCGAGTTCTGACCCTCAGCTGATGATTAACTTAAAAACTACAACAAAAATAGTTCCCTTTAGTCCCACAGACACTAAGCCTTACTTTACAAATCTGTAAAAACTAGTAATCTTGCCTTGATTCTCCTCGGGCTCAGAAAGCTTGACCGTGTCTGAGTAGGTGCGACAACTGGGAAGAGCAGCATTTCTTCTCCAGAGATTCTCTGCATTTCAGTGACGTGGCAGCTTGTTTGCTGACATCTAGGTTGGAAGGGTGTGAGGCAGACCAAAAAGTGCAATCTTAGCCCTATTGCTAAGATGATGAGTCTATAGTTTGAGAATAGAATTCTACCACTGACTATCATTTCCTTTTTTAAAAAACCAATGCCAAGGGTATTTAAAAATAATAACATTTCCAATAGCCCAAACCTTCAAATGTAGAGATTTTCAAATCATCTAACATTTTAATCACAGTTTTGTTCCCGACCCCCCCCCCCCCAGGCCCACCACAGGACATATTTAGTAGAGTCTGGTATGTGCTAGGCATATGCTAGTTTCTGAACTTCAACAGAAAGCAAAACCAAACTGTGGTCCCCGGGGGAAAACAACATTAATCAAATAACCAGATAAAGGTAGGAACTGCAAATACAACAAAAGCAACAAAAAAGAGATAGATACATGGGGATATGAGGATCCTTCAATAGAAAGATTTGACCTAGTCAAGGAGGTCTTGAAAGAAGATTGGGCTGATCTGAAAGATAAGTAGGCGCTGACAAGACAATGAGGGGAAAGAAGAACATTTCAGAAAGATGTGATAACATGTTCAGAGGACCCTACAATGGGAGGGAGCCTGCTGAACACAAAGAAGAAGAACTTTTTCTTCTTCTTCTTCTTCTTCTTTTTTTTTTTTTTTCAAATCCAGCATGCCTAGAGAAAAAGAGTGAACAAAGTGGAAGTAAGACCAGAGAGAGAGGGTGAAAGCCACATTTTGTAGGCCATATTTAAGGGTAGGACACAGAAATGAAAATAAGAATATCTTAATAGGCCATGTTGAGAGATTTTGACAAGCAGTTTATGGATTACAAGGATCACTCTGGCCATTCTGTGAGGTGACTGGGTAGGTAGATGAGCTGGGGGCTATTTGCACACAGCAACCAGAGCAGCAGTGGTAAGAAGTATGCACGGTAAGCTCACGGTCTATCCTACTGCAGTACAGTTATGCATGTTGCCTCACTCTTTATCTGTAGACGTTCACCCTGTATCCTCCACTGCCTGGATAATTTTCTTAAAGTACAACTCTGACTATGTAATTTTCCTATTTGTGTCCATTTGCCATACCTTCATAGCAACAGGCTCAGTCTGTGCTGGCACTCAAGGCCTGATAACGTGATTGTGACCTACTTTTTAGGTCACATCTCTCCTTTCTATTTGTCCAAAGCTCTTCTCTATCCAAAGTGGTTTACTTATCTCCTTGTTTTTGTTTGTGTCCTTCAACCCACTTGGGATAACCTTTGTCTCCTGCTGTGCTGCCTCTCTTTACACTTGTATTCAGGCCTGAATTAACCTTCCATCTCTGTTACTTTCTAAATTCTGCTTATCCTTTCCCATCCAGATTAAATGCCTTCCTTGTTTTCTATTAAGAATTCCCAGACTACTACATTTCAATACAGACCACTCAACTTCTTCCACACACATTTCGTGTTATTTGACAGTTCATCATGACTTGTCTTGCTGTACCAAATTAGTAATTGATGAGAGTATTGTCTTTAGCTTTTCATATATGTATGTTTTATCTCTTCATCTAGTTAATAAGGTGCTGGTAGCAAGGAACACGCCATGTATTTCTTTCTCCATTTGTTAGTACCTGCACAGTGCTTTGTACATATGTAGGTTTTCAGTGGATAGGCATGACTTAAAGTTTGCTCCAAGATATGCTTTACCTTTACCTATGTCGGTAGGGAGGGGGTTTGGAGGTCTCCACATACTCTAATGAGATTTACAAAACTCACGGAGTAACATGTGGCAAAATTTCCAGAGTAATATCAATCGTAACTCTCCAGGAACAGTGGTTTCACCAATAAACAGAAAAGAGGTTTTGGAGTGACAAATAATATGGATTCAAATCCTCACTCAACCACATACATTCTAAGAAATTTTAAACTAGTTTCTCATTTCTCTAAGATTCCATGTCTTCATCCGAAAGATGGGGATAACCATATCTACGCAGCATACCATATGTAAAGATGTTAAGTCTCATTAAGCACTTAGAAAGCTCTCTGGTCATTAGCTGTTCCAAAAAAAAAAAAAATGTGAAAACGTCAATACTTTTCCTCAACTCTTCTCATCACCTCTATGTACATGAATGTATTTCATATGCAAGCTCAGACACGTGTGTACACGTGCACGTGCACACACACATGCTTTTTTTTTAGTACTTCCTTTAGTCTTATTTCATAACTGCACTGACTTCTCAAATCTATCATCTTTTATATTTCTTTTACATCTCTCCCTCTCTCTTTTCTTCTTTATTTCTTTATTTGATGAATGTCTAACAATAAGACTTTGGGAATCACAACTGGCAAAATAGAACCACCATTGACAACCTTTTCAATATATGGTTACATTATTGAATGTAAACAGGAAGGGTAAGAACTTCTACCAAATTCCCTTTTCTATTGTCCAGTAAGCAAACATCTCTGCACTGAGCCATTAATCCCTCTATTGTATTCTCTTCCCCACAGTCCAACTGAGTAAGATTAGAAATCGAGAGGGGGGGAAAAACAGTTGAGAGATTAGGAGACACTGACAATTCAAACTCACAAAAAGTTACTGAATGCCCAAGAAACAAGAAAGATTGGCCTTTCTCATTTAAAATCTTTTTGAATCAGTACAAAGTCTGAAGCCATCATGTAATGTTTATTCGTAACTTTTGTATACCTGAGGTGTGGTAAAATAGTCAAATAAAGATTGTCCCATTTTATATTAGCTTCTCTAAATGTCCCAACAATAACTATTCACTTAAGAAATGTCAGTATGTGAGGCATTCAATATGTATCAGGTGGGAGAAACAGAAAGCATGCTGATCAGTTCCAGTTGTCAATATCACTTTTTAGACACACAATAGTTAATGTCACATGAAAACAAGCAAGCACTATGTGGCTGCTTATCAATAAATTCATTAATTTATTTTAAATAATGCATACCAATTTTTATGTATCACTGGCAATCAGCCACATGATTTACATTAAAGATAATTAGCCTATATACATTTTTTAATGTTCATTTTTGAGAGAGATACAGAACGTGAGCAGGGGAGGGGCAGAGAGAGAGGGAAACACAAAATCCAAGGCAGGCTCTAGGCTCTGAAATGTCAGCACAGAGCCCAATGCAGGGCTCGAACCCTCGAACTGAGAGATCCTGACCTGAGACGAAGGCAGAAGCTTAAGTGACTGAGCCACCCAGTCTCCCCAAAATATTTCCCCTATAGAGAAGGGTAGGAATGAAATCAATGAGTATTTCCAACCCAAAGAGATAGACGTTTGACTAATTTATGTGATTCTAACCTGGGGGCGTATCAAAAAAATAAAACTCTCAAAATTTTAGCAAAATAGATCTAACCTTGAAAAGATATATGTGCAATTTCCCTGAATCTATTAGAGTCTTTCATTATTATTGTTATTTTAAAGACTTCTCTAGTTTCATTAAACTTCTGACATGAAAAAGTGAGTGTTTCATACAGATGGAAGAGGTCTGGGCAGCACTTAAGAAGCTGACTAAAGGTGGCTTAGCTAGCTCCAAAGTGATTCCTATTAGAATGAAAAATAAATAGACTAAGTGCCAAACTCAAAACTATTCTCTTACAGAGATAAACTGTAAGTGCTCTATGGAAAGTGAAAACAGCTCTCTGGGGGAATGCTTGGGATTTGGGCAAAAGAACAATGCAACTGTTTCAGTAAGTCAAGTGGAAATATTTGGAGGAGGGGAGGAGTTTAGGAGTTACTAGAAACAGAGAGAAGACTTGCCAGAGAGAGCAGGGCTGTCATGAAGGACTCCTGGTTAACTGACCATGCAAACAAACACTAGGTCAGTTCTGAAAGGGAAATGAAGAAACCTCATGATGGATATGTACACCATTTATAACAGGGAGGCTAATCATACTTGTTAAGTCTTTGGCACTACACCTAGTCTTTAGGATTAATAACATCTTTCAATGTTTCAAGAAAAATGAGTTCCTACAACATGACTAATAATTTAAACACTCTGCTTTTGCAAAACCTATATAATAATTAACTTGGGTGTTTCTAACTTCTTCAACGACACTGAAAATTATTCCTAAAGAACTACAGAATGAAGATGAAGACATGATTCATTCCTCTTTCCTTTCAGTAAAAAAAAAAGCTGAAA
Organism: Lynx rufus; assembly: GCF_022079265.1. Lineage (NCBI taxonomy): Eukaryota > Metazoa > Chordata > Mammalia > Carnivora > Felidae > Lynx > Lynx rufus. The sequence continues at coordinate 40,306,571 of NW_025814896.1, read as the reverse complement.
TTGACATCAAACATATTGTCTAGAAGTTGTAATTATGCTTTAGCAAGAGACTTCAATAAATCAAATATGGTTGTCTATTCTGAACAAACATCCAGGAAGAAAACTTGTGACCCACTCCAGAGAAATCTTAGCAACTTTCTCAATTCTTAAAGTACAAACAAATTTCTATAATTTGTGAAAAGATAAAAATGATTGTATGTTCTCTCTCAATTTTAACTCCAATACTCCTGGTAGGAAAAGTCTCTCCATTTGGGAGATACTAATATGGAACCCGCTCAGACAGATGGCAGGAACTGATCACCAGTGAGAATGTTAAGTCCTTAGAAGAGGAGCCTATGAGGACTCCACTTTTAGAAATAATTGTATGCCTACATGTGGAAGCAGAAAGTGGTTTATCAATTATGAAAAATGTTTACTGAGCTCAATGGCATTTGCTTCTTTAGAAAGTTTTTAAAATACTGACAGGAAGAACTAATGAGTGAGTGGGTAAAGGTAGCAAAGATGAAGCGAAATAATATAAAACTATATTAAGTTGCATTGTATGGACAAACAACAGAACACAGAATGGCAATAAGGAGAGGGTGTCCCAAAGAGGTAGAAAGAAGGGTCAAACACAGTGTGCCGAGGAAACTCTGTATTTCTGAATCATGTTAAAAGACACCTTAACTTTTAAATTTTCCCTGGAGTCTCAGTCAATAAAATGTAAAAAATCTGCAACCTGAGCTACTCTTCTATGAGCATTTATTGAAGCAATAACTATTTTAGGAATTCTATGTACATGGCAATTAGCCCCATGCTTGTCTTTTTTCCCCATACACAAGATGAAATTATAAACCAAATATTTATTGCACCCTTACCGTGAACTTGATTTTTTAAATGCAATTTAAAGCATTAAATTTTATCTTTTAAAAGTTCAGTGAAAAGGGCTTATTGAATATTTATTAACTCACTAGTCCAAGGCTGAGCAATAAAATGGGGGTACACGTTCAGAGTGTAGGGCTTCATCATCAGCCCTAACATATGCTGTGTTTTCCTATTGATTGTGGTATCCATTTTTATCAAGTAAATATAACTGAAGAGGTCCCTGGGTGGTTCCATTGGTTAAGAGTCCAACTCATGATTTCAGCTCAGGTCATGATCTCATGGTTCATGAGTCTGAGGCCCATGTTCAGCTCTGCACTGACAGCATGAAGCCTGCTTGGGATTCTCTCTCTCTGCCATTCTCCCACTCATGCTTGCTTGCTCTCTCTCTCTCAAAATAAACAAACATTTAATTTATATATATACGTCATTCAAGATCATCTCTACTTTCTCATTCTCAGAGGTTTTCAAGGTAGTTTGCCTCATTTAGTTGTAAATTTTCTTCTGACTGCTACTGTCCTTAGATTTGTCCAAACTAAGTTTGTTTACATTATATCCAACATCACTCAGCTGAGTAAAGAGCTATTTCTAATTCTGTCTGGCATGAAGAAATGTATAAAAGAGGGACACCTGAGTGGCTTAGTTGGTTAAGTGTCCAACTCTTGATTTTGGCTCAGGTCATGATCCCGTGGTGATCTTGAGATCGAGCCTTGGGATTCTCTCTCCCTCTCTCTCCGTCTGCCCCTCCCCTGCTCATGCACTCTCTCTGTCTCAAAATAAATAAATAAATATTTTTTAAAAAAATATATAAATGAATATAAATGTGGCTGTTCAATTAGGAATATGTTTGAAACATGAAATTAATATTCTTATTTAAAAGGTGAATTTTAGACTATAATATATTTTATGAATATGTGAAAATTCCACATTTATCCAACATCAGAAAAGAGGTTTTAGATTTGGGTGAACTTTCCAGAAAACTGGATTTTATACTTCAAGGTCAAAACTTCCTATTATTAGAACAACTTTAGAGCAATATAATCCTAAAATATACTTATTTCTGATAAATAATCAGTGTAATGTGTATTATACAGGTTAAATTTTACTTAATAATGGATTCAACTGGGTATCATGGTATGGTTTTTCAGTTTTTCAGTTACTTCCTTTAGGATCCAAACATCAGCTGTCACCTCTCCCTACTGGCATTCACCCTTTACTAGCAATAACCTTTTCCCTATTTATTGCTTCTAATTTGTGGTAGGTTGAGAAATTTGATGCCAAGCCTATTAAATTGTAATCTAAATACATGTACGTTGAATCAGAATAATAGCTTGAGGCAATCTCTAAAGAGTAAACTCTTGAGAGTTTGGAGAATGATGTTTGCTTTTAGACATCCATACACCCTCTTTATTTCATGTATGAGTGTGTGTGTGTGTGTGTGTGTGTGTGTGTGTGTGAGAGAGAGAGAGAGAGAGAGAGAGAGAGACTGAGTGTGTGTGTGTGAGACAGTGTGTATGAATGTGTATCCTAGAACCATACGTAAAAGACTTTGCTCAAGCCACAGACTTCATGTTCCTCTCCAGGGATGTCTTTTGGAGCCAAAAAAACGAAACAAAACAAACAAACAAATTTAAAAAAAATCTTAAGGTTAGAGTTTATTTAGTAAAAGTATCTAACAGGTTTTCCCCCCAGTATTTTGATCCATATCCCCCAAATTAGCCATTTCTTTTAAATTTATAGAACCCAGGGGCACCTGGGTGGCTCAGTCAGTTGGGCATCCAACTTTCAATTTCGGTTCAGGTCATGATTTTGCAGTCCATGGGACTGAGCACCATGTGTGGCTCTGTGCTGACTGTGAGGACCCTGCCTGGGATTCTCTCTCTCTTTTCCCTCTGCACCTCCTCCCACTCACACATTCTCTCTCTCTCTCTCAAAACAAATAAATAAACCTTAAACAACAACAAAAAAAAAGATACCTAACCCAGGAACACATTTTTAAATGAAAAACTACAGTTTAAGTGTTATTAAAAATAGAAACAAGTCTTAAAAACTGATTTAGGGCTCTACATTTCTAACTCTTGGTTGGGACTGATGTAGGCATTACTTCCTATGATGGATTTACATGCTAGCAAGAAGGTTGTCTTGAAGTTTAAAGTTGAAGACTGGGCCGTAAAGCAAAATAAAAACATAATGTTCACAGGAACCCCGACATTCTAACCAATAATGCAAACAAGTCTGTTTCTGAGGCAATGTAGATGACCACTAAACAGTTCTGTAGGAAATCCCTGACCTGAAAAATAACAATACTTATTACTTTGACATATACCGCTAGTTAGCAATGGACTCATAGGCAATCTCCTAACAATCTGCTTCCATGTTCTTATTTACAAATTGCAGATGATAGCAAATAGGGTGTTGTCAAGAGTCAGCAAACCACAGTCCTGGGCCTAATCTGGTTGCCACCTGTCTTTGTAAATAAAGTTCTATCGGAACAAAGATGCATCCCTTCATTTATATCATCTTTGGCTCCTTTCACACTACAGTGCTTGAACTGAGAAGCTACAACAGAAACTGAATGATCTACAAAGCTAAAGATGTGTACTATTTGACCCTTTACAGAAAAAAAAATGCTTACTTCTTGTATATGCTATACCACAAGGGTGTCAGGAAGACTAAATGTCATAATAAACAGGAAAGTGATCGAAATGCTATCACTAGCTGATATTGATATTCTTACTGAGTTTTAGGTACTGTCATAAATGTCATACATGTCATCTCATTTAATACTTACAACAATCCTAATGTGTCTATTTTGTAGATGAGGAAACTTAAATCCAGAGCTCAGTAATTTGCTAAGCATATACAGCAGGTTACATGAAAAGGCAAGGCTCACACCAAGGTTTCCAGATCTAGACAGTTCTTTGCCACTAGGCTATATTGCCATTATATAACTAGAAATTTCTAGCTGTTAGGCATAGGAGCATTTTTGACTCAAATATTATTAGCATTATTTTAATGTATAATTTAAGATAATGCATAACCGATATTTGCTCTATGTGTGAACTGCTAATGATAGAGAAGTTAATCTTTCTCTTCTGTGGGCCCTTGACTTGTTTGAACAAATAACTGAGATGGCCTTCTCCCCTATCATATTTACATATTTGTGGTTTGGTTACAAGTTTACAGCCAGAAGTAAAAATGTGCCTGCTAAGCCTGAATGTGATATTGGTAGAAGTGGGGAATTCACTCCGCTTTTTGTACCTGTGGTGAGTGAGCTCCCTGGACAAAGCCAACTCCACAGCCCTGGAAGGAAGGGGCTCAGCAGTGAGAGCTACAATAAAACAATCAAGACAACTCTAGGGAGGCAGTACAGAGTGGTACATTTTCTCTGCCTAATATACCTAATATACAATCCAAGCCTTTATACCTTCAGAAAGAAAATAGAGGCTCTTCTATGAAAATGTTAAGATGTAATATATATGTAAAAAAATAAATAAATAAAAACAATTCTATTCAAATTGTTTCATATTTAGAACCAGCATAACTTAGTTCAATTCAGTGGACCTCAACAAAATTACTGGTGCCTGTCCCTGTGGGTCTTCTGAGCAAGGGGTGGGCTCAGGCTCTCAGTGATCTTCCATGAAACTGTCTGGATTCTGCAAAGATCACGAAGTGCTCTCCTCATGGCTGCCACCTCAGTCTTTGAAGGCTCCTCGGAATTATGCTCAGTTCTACATTGTCACACATTTTGAATACAGAGGAATAAACAAATGTCTAAAATCTTACATCTTCTTCTTTCACTCTTGCCAATCCTAATCCAATCCACTGGGAGAAAAGTGGGGAGGAAACAGAAAGAGAAAAGGGAAGGAAGGAAAATTTGTGCCTTAGATCTAAATTTTAGCTCCTAGATTTCTGCGTCTCATTTTGTGAACTCCATACGTAGTGTATCATGTATTTATCCTCCTTATTTCGGACAAACAGCTTTTCCACAGCAGCACCAAATAAGTTAAAATTAGACTGAAATCTGAATTGAAAGAGGAATCTTTCAGCAACTATGCCCTGCAGCCTCGGCACCCCTTGCTTTCTGCCCACAAAAGGAGATCATCTGTGATGAACTCTGGAGACAACTGAAGGACAATGATAAAGTCCATCTAGGGTGAATAAATCAGAGCAATCCAGGAGGCCTTTTCTGCCCAACCAAGTTGTGCACAGTTGGAAAAGACCTGAATCTGAGAAATAAGCTTTGGGGAATATATTTTACAAAATCAATACTCACTAAACAGGCTCAAACAAATGACAAATAGAATGCTACACTGTTGAGGAGGCAGGAGGTGGGAGGCGGGGGTGGGGGGCAGGGGGGATAGTTTCCCCAGTTTTTAAACTCATGGAATAAGGAATAATGCCCTCAGCTGCTGAAAGTTTTGTAAGAGAAGCCACAGGTACTGGTCCTCATTTCACAAAGAAAACACCTGTAGTCAAAGGGGGACAGTAATTTGCTAAACAAAACCACAAGCTGTCACTTTCAGCTACTTGAATTCGTCTAACAACTTTTAACCGTATGAGATATTTAACCAAAATAAAATAGAGAATTTAAAAATTAAAATTTTGTATTTCAATCAGGCTGATTCCAAAGATACAGGGAGGGAGAGTGAACAAAAAAAATTAATGTAGACTCCATCTCACTGGGGGAAAATGTGGCAAAAAATATTTGAAGTAAAATGTTTAGAATCATTCATACATAAGTTTGTTTTTAATTTCATATAATTTGATAATAACTTTAAAACAATGCTATGGATATTTAGAACTTAAGGTATTATATAAAAAGTTAAAAATTCTAACTGCTACTTCCCAACACATTTGTATTCCCAATTATTTCTGCCAATTAGCCTGAAATATTCTCAAAGTGTGACCAGAGAGAGTATTTCTTCCTGTTACCCCTATAACAAAATGGATGGCCCTTTCTGTAACCTTCTGACTACCAGGCTTTCAGGAGGTCACTAAGAGCTACAAGCCTAATGGAAAGTTAATTAAAAGGCAAAGAAACCAAAAAAGGGAGAAGAGATGCCTAACATCCACAAAATCTGGCCTGGGGGGTATGAACCTATTAAGACTACATTATTCATTCAATGCAGACTTACTACATGTGTATATTCTGTGCTAGTTCCACCCTAGGCACTGAGGAACATTAAAAATAAAAACAAAGCAACACACACAAAAAGAGTTCATGACTTTTGGCAGTTCATCTTATGACTGGGAGGAAGAGGGACACAAAAGAAGGTGAATAATTGCATGCAGCCTTTCATTAATTGGTTCAAATGACAAATGTCAAAAGGGTACAGAACTTTATGAGCATGAGCTTGAGCGGGTCAGGAAGAACCTCCAAAACCCAGGAATTGGGCTAGAGGCAGAGGAACAGGTAAGATTTGCATAGTTGAATATCTTTGTTTGGGTTTCCCCTGGAAAGAAAACCCTGAGATGAGAAGCTCAGATAACAATGGTCAGGGGATGGAGAAATGAGACAGGAGAAGGAAAGGGACAATCAAGAGTGTGGTTAGCACACCAGATACCACTGACGATAACTGGAGCCTGAGGCCATGGAAGGTCACATGGTTCAGAAATGCTCTGGCAAGGAATTCTGTCTCTCTTCAAGACACCTGTAGCATTTTCATGGCGGAAAGGGGAATAATAAGCTGAGGAACCAAAAAGACCAAGTGCCTAGAACTCTGGAATTAGGAAAGGGTGCCATATTGAGGGGCAACGGGGTAGCAGTCCAGGGGTGCAATACAGTCTTAGGCCTGCTCACTGCTGAGCAGGTGTCTTAACCCTAAAGAAAACTGGTAACATAGATAGTCTAGTACTAGAAGAAATAGTAAGAAAAAAAGTACCAATAAAAAATGCCTCATCTTTGGCTGAGAAAAATGAGATTCAGAGGCCATTAATGTATTGTTTCATAGCACAAAACTAGGTTACAGCACAGCTGGGAAGAAAATCCAGATCTCTTGCCTCTTAGCTCAGAGTTCTCCTTATTATCCCTCACATAAACCTAACATTTATTTGTAGGGACTTCATAAAACATGGACTCAAATTATCTATTAGCAGTGGAATGTAATTTAATTTAATTAATCATTGTCTCATAAGCATAATAAATGTACTTGGTGATTTCCTTTAATTCTCAAATGTACCCTGGCGTGCCCTCCTCCCCACTTGATGCTGTTGTACACTCACTGCTAGAGTATAGTGCACAACCCTCCCAACCAGCCAGCCACTTGAGGAGGCACATGTATATGAGTCAATATATACTGAAAAATATCTGTTTCAGCATTATTTACATTAGGAAAATCCTGAAAACCATCTAATCAACCTTGATAAGAAAATGAACCCATAAAATATGGCATATGTATAAGAGAATTGAATACAGCTGCTGATAATGAATTATAGCTAGATAAATCACTACGGAGTGGTTTCAAAACATAATATTGTATGAAAAGGTTAAGACACAGTATATAGACTATACAACATGAGGCCTTATGTATACATTTAAACACAAAAAACAAAAGTGTATAGGGTTTATGGCTATTTCTATATCTGTGGTAGAAATACAAAAATATAGAAAGTAAATAAATAGATAAATAAATAAATAAAACAAAAATATAAAAATATATAAGGTTTTATATCCAGCTCTTAATAGTGGTTTCTCTGGGCAAGGAATGGGAAAGAGGAAAAAATGGGATTAAGGAGAACTTTGTCAAAAATGTCTTATTTTGGGGGGCGCCTGGGTGGCGCAGTCGGTTAAGCGTCCGACTTCAGCCAGGTCACGATCTCGCGGTCCGTGAGTTTGAGCCCCGCATCAGGCTCTGGGCTGATGGCTCAGAGCCTGGAGCCCGTTTCCGATTCTGTGTCTCCCTCTCTCTCTGCCCCTCCCCCGTTCATGCTCTGTCTCTCTCTGTCTCAAAAATAAAAAAATGTCTTATTTTTTATTTAAAAAACAAGGAGCGGAAATAAAGAGGCCAAGATATCAGTAGATTTTTTAAAAAGTATTGGTAGTTGATGCATGAGCATTTGTTATTTTTCTCAGTACATTTCTGAGCTTAAACAGTTTTTAAGTTACAGAAGTAAAGCTTTCTAAATATCAACTTTCATAAAAAATGGAAGGAAATCAAAGAGAAATAATAACAATAAAATTAATTCATATATAAGCAAATGCCCATGCTTAAGGATGAGATAAACATTTTTTTTAAGTTTATTTATTTTGAGAGAGAGAGAGAGAGAGAGAAAGGGAGGGGCAGAGAGAAGGGAGAGAGAGAATCCTAAGCAGGCTCCTCGCTGCCAACGGGGACGGAGCTTGATCTTACCAACAGTGAGATCATGACCCCAGCTGAAACCAAGCATCAGATACTTAACTGACCAAGCCACACAGGTGCTCCAATAAAACCTTGTTTGTAAGGGCAGAGCTATGGAGAGGGGCTGAGCCTGAATCCACACTCTACTCTTACTAGCTGTGAGACTCAGGAAAGTTATTTAACCTGTCTGTGCCTGATTTTCCTTGTGTATAAAATGGGGATAATAACAGAATCTAATACACAGTGTTGTTTTGAAGATAAAAGTGAGGTAATGCTGCAGAAGTATCTACCACAGGCCTGACACAGAGAACTCAGTGACATGAGGGAGTGATCATCAGCCTGTTTCATTAGCCTGCCTTACACTTTCTTTGCAAGGGTATTTCTCCTTTTAATGAAAGTACCTTCAATACACTGATATGACAATTATAAGAAGACATGATTATACTAGCTCTCGTCCACAGCACCAAGTCTTGCTTTAGAGCATCAAACACTAATGATTTGCAACAGCAAAATTCACATTCATTCATTTAACAAATAAGTTAAAACCTCATTATAATGCCATTTACTATACAGTGCAATTCAGCACAAGAGATCTCTCTTAGCCTCCAGCTAGAAGAATTTAATTACTGGATTACCAAGAGGACTTTTCAGTCAAGTGACATCACCTATGAGGCATACATGAAGGACACAGTTATCAAGAATCCAACATTTTAGAAGTATAGATGCTCAGGAGTTGACAAGGAGAATATACATGACCTTAAAAAGCCTTTAGCTTAGACTTAATCAAGATAGAATGAAAGTAAGAGGTGAATAATCATGTAAGCCATACATGTGAAATATCAGAGAGTCATAGGTGGAAAGTATCTACAAAATATATATAAATACCAAGGGCATACCGATATACAACTGGTAGAAGAGAAACCTGAATGCTCTGAGGCTACAGAAATCATTATTTATATACATTTTGTTTTGTCCATCTGGTGCAAAGGTAAAATCTAATGACACTGTTTTCTACTTATATCTTGCACATTTTTTAATGTTTATTTCTGAGAGAGAGACAGAGACAGAGCATGAGCAGGGGAGGGGCAGAGAGAGAGAGACACACACACACACACAGAGGGGCAGAGAGAGACACACACACAGAAAGAGGGGCAGAGAGAGAGACAGAGACAGAGACAAACAGAGACAGAGAGAGAGCAAAGCAGGCTCTCAGCAAAAGCTGAGCTGTCAGCACAGAGCCCCACATGGGGCTCAAACCCACAAACCATAAGATAATGACCTATGCCAAAGTCAGATGCTTAACCAATTGAGCCACCCAGGTGCCCCACATTTTGTACATTTTTAAACATCGATGTTCCCAAAGATTTATTGCCCATATTTTAAACGGTGGACCTCATGACCACATTCTCTCATAGAAGGCAAGCGAGACAGATGAGTCAGAGTCTCAAATTTTTGCCATGCTATGGAATATATTTTTATTAATTGGAAAGTCCGCTCTGAAGTTTAAGACAAGAGAACCTAGGCCATGAATGATAAACCCTTTCTCCAAAGAGGACGAAGGAGAGATTGCTTTGGCAAACTAGCTCACTTCCCTAGCTCCCCCAGTGCCAGTTTCTGTTTTGAAAGCTAAATGCATATGTTTGGTATGTAGATTATGACTGTGTCAGAACTCAAATCAGCATGCATCGAAAAGTACCAACATTCACTGAGGGAAATGTATTTTACTACTGTAAGCAATTTAGTTCCCCTATTTAAATGTATTTTGTACAACGTGGATGGAATGGCATAAAATAAATACACATGTCACAGATACCCTTTCCCCTAGGGTACTAAGCAAAGGTTTTGGCTATCTGGCACATCTATCACAGAAAAATAAATGAACACCATATGGTCTAACTGTAAAAGAACAAGCTTACCCATCTACAACAAAGAATAACTGAATAGTTGAGTGATATTTAGCTTTACAAATGACGCTTTTGTTTTGCCTTATACTAGATATTTAACTATCTAAATCTAAAAGTTCCATTATTTAAATTTTTGGAATAGTTCTATAAAACTAAGTATATAAGATCTTGTAATTTAATACTATATGATACCTTGCTTAAAAATAGCACCTAGGACCTTTACATGAATATGAGATACTAAAAATGAATTTTCCTCAAACCGTAGTGTATGAGTATATATCATGCACACAAAAGTCATGATCAACTCTCATCTCTCAAAGAATACCCATAATGTTCTTTTAATGTAAGAATAAGATAACCCCAACGTCCAGATTTAAAGTTTTGTGGTAAAACCAGATCCTTGTGGGAAAGAAATTAGTTTTCAGGTTGGTATGAGGATACATATTATTAGCATGTATACTTAAGCATATTTCTGCATAAATACAGTTAAGTTGTGGGACTGATGACCATAATACAATTATAAGTATATATATTTGGTATTTGTCTCTGGTTCCTAACACCTTCTAAAACCCCTGGAATTTCCTAGTGATATAGGTGATAGAAACATCTGTTATCCATAATAAGGCCCTTTTAACCATACCTGAGTTTATACTTATGAGGTGATGTTTAGATAGCATCAGGATAGGAGGAACCATGTGATTAGAGCATTAAAAACATTCAGCTCCATCCTCTGAATTCCAGGGAGGAAAGAGGGGCTGGAGATCAAGTTAATTACCAATGGCAAATGATTTAGTTAAGCATGCCTACATAATGAACCTCTAAACAAAAGGCTTTGGAATACTTCCCCATGGACCATATTGGGTGCTGGGAGGGCAGCATGCCCAGAGAAGGCACGGAAGCTCCATGCACCCCATATCTTGCCCTCTAAATTTCTTCCATTTGACTGTTCCTGAATTGTATCCTTTCTAATAAACCAATAATAATAGATGCAAGTGTGTCCCCGAGTTCTGTGCAAATTATCAAACCTGAGGAAAGGGTCATGGGAACCATCAATTTCTAGCTGATCAGTGAGAAGGCTGCTAGCATCAAAGCTGCCTACAAAGGTGGGTGATGGGTATTGAGGAGGGAACCTGTTGGGATGAGCACTGGGTGTTGTATGGAAACAAATTTGACAATAAATTTCATATTTAAAAAAATAAATTAAATAAATAAATTGTTTTAAGATTTTTTTTAAAAAAGCTGCCTACAAAGGAAAAATTACACCAGGACAACAAAAAGTATCTCTGGTTACTGAGAAGGTAGTCAGTGTTGGGGGTGGGAAAGATGGCAAAACCAGGAAACTACTGAAACCAGGGGGCACTCCATGAAGGAGTTGCCTAATTTTGTGGGTCTATATCAGCAGCTCCATGAAGAATCTCTACTAAAATAGGTTGTGAAAATGAGTAATTTAGGGGCACTGTTTTGGTTTTGAATGCTACAGGGTGGAAGAACATGTTTAGGTTGATATAGGACTCACAGCTCACTGCAGAACACTCACAGGTGGCTATATATGATCCAGACACACCATGAGTTACACCCAAGGTGAAAGCCAGCATGATATACTGGATGAAATCTACTGTAAGATCTGTTGACTCGGAGAAGGGGGACTGTCCAACTCCCCTTATAAATACCATGTGGAGCACTCCAGATGAAATGGTTTATATGCTTCATATACAAGCCATATGGGGTTGGCTTTATGACAGTTGGGATACCCATCCACTGAATATGCCCATTACCCAGGTCATAGTAAATTCTGGTGTTACAGGGGGATCTTTTGCATCAACATCCACTGTAACCTTACTGCTACAATATCATGCAACAGTTTGAGAAGCCTTATCAAATTTGCTGTCTCAGCTTCCCGTCATGAGTCTAACAGATGCTAATACTAGATTAATCAACAAAAGAATGCACAGAGGCAGAGGGAAGAGTCAAGGGACTTCTCCTAGCATGATAGAAATTTTTTAAATGGTTAAGAAATGGGGTGAATATAGACTGAAGAGTAGAATCCCATCAGGGTGGAAATCTTTAGATGGTAATAAAGAAAAGGAGTGAATAACATGGACATTGATGAGATTGAAACAAAGGCCTTAATAAAGCACTATTAAAGGATGGATAGAGCAAAGGGGCTCGCAGATGGTCCTCCAACATTAAAAGGCCCCAAACAAGTCTATATATTCTAATTTGGAGGATTTTTAAAAGCCAGAAGGCAAGGATAGCAATAGAAAATCAGACCTGGAATGGCACAGGGCAACAGCAAGCAGATTACTCAAGATAAGATTGATAAAAAGGTGAGGTCCTCCATCTCAACCCTTTACTGGGGACCCAAAGCCTTACATATATGAGTGGGTAAAATGGTCAGAGGGTGAAAAGAAGTTCCTGGGATTCCAGTATAGGAAAGCCACAAGTATGGTACCAAAACCCACTGGCGAAGCCTGGAAATGAACTACAGTTAGATTAGATTTAGAAAATAGAAAATAGAAAAAATGTGAAGGATAGGATTATGAAAGTTAGACTATTTAAACAGGCTTTATGTGAAGAGGTTGTGCCTTGACCTGAATGTTTTATGGGAATGGATATGATGTCTGCCTGAGGAACACTCCCCATACCTAGTACTGTAAAACCAAAACCTGTTAATGAAGCCCCATTGGAGGCTACAATTAGAAATGTAAGGTTAGATGGGGCACCTGGGTGGCTCAGTCGGTTAAGCGTCCGACTTCGGCTCAGGTCATGATCTCACAGTTCCTGAGTTCAAGCCCTGCATCAGGCTCTCTGCTGACAGCTCAGAGCCTGGAGCCTGCTTTGGATTCTGTGTCTCCCTCTCTCTCTGTTTCACCGCTGCTCACGCTCTCTTTCTCTCTCAAAAATAAATAAACATTTTAAAAAATAAAAAAAAAAAAAAGAAATGTAAGGTTAGATGGGATTAAGGTGAGAGTGTGGAGGAAAACTGGTATGTTTGAACAGGCTTCATATGAAGTGATTTGTGTTTATTACCTGAATATATTATGGGGCTAGACACTGTATCTGTCTAGGAAATGTTTTCTCCAACCTGGTATTATGAAAGAGAAGGTATATAAATCTGTTCTTCAAGCAGTATTAACCAGACCTACTAAATGGGAATGGGTAAGATTGCCCAGGCCCACACAGTGTAGAATAGAACTTAGAGTGCTGATAAAGACAAATCTTCTATAAAATATCACAATGTGGAGTGTGGAATGGAGCTTATGGAAAAAGCTGGTGAATCCCTTCCAGAGACAGCTGTGGGACTTCAGACTACAGAATTTCCCTTTGAGGGAAAATTACTAGCTTGATATTAGACATTAATTGAAATTACCTCTATAAGTGAAGGACATAAAATAATCTTGGAAGTCTGAAATACATATAATGTGTTGGGTAATGTTAGAGAAATACTCTAATGGGGAGGGCAGTGCCCAGAAGAGTTCTCTAATAAAATAGAAATGGTTTATAGGGATTGTGCTACAAGAGGAATTCAAGGGGAAGATATTCATGAGCAGGGAGCCTCCTTTCCCCTAAGATTAACTTCAGATCTGCGTGAAGAGCTGCCAGATTCTATCATCATTTGAACAGTGCCCTATAAACAGCTCTTAACCAACTAACAAAAGTCTGTTTAATTTGTGGACAGCAGTTCCAAGGTGAATGGACAATATTCTGTTTGGAAGGCAACCACTCTGATAGAAGAAGGTAAAAACAAATCAGTTTGGTGAGCTTAATCACATACTGCTTTATGATAAAAAGCTCCTATGTTTCTGTTTTTACCAACTAATGCACAATAGCCAATGGCCTGGCCATATGGTCAGGCAGGAGGGCAATGGAAACTTGACCTATTAAAGTGATGCCCATATGGGGCACTGCCTTGTGGTAATCACTACAGAAATTTGAAGGATGCATTAATACGGGACACATCAATGCCCATCTGAGGAAACCCCTCCAGGTTCAGAGGGTGACTGGAATTGACAAACAGATACCCCTGTACACTCGCTTAAAGTGTCCACTTGGCTCCATGAAATGAGTGAATAAAGAGGTACCCGCAGCAATGCAGAGATGGGATGAATTTAGACATATTGCCTCACTCTCTGAGGCACAAAATTCCAGTAAGAATTATTCTATCTGCCAACAAAAGAGACAGACACTGCAGGCTATATGGTAGATTCTGTGGGGGAAGGTGCTGAGCAGAGCTGGCAAGTGAGACTAGGTAGCCCTTGGGGGCTACAAATGGTCGTCAGAGAAGTAGACACTAACTTGAGACTGGGTTTTGCTTAGCCAGTGGTAGATACAACACTCAGAGTACTAGAAAGAACTGGAACAGTAGACAGTGCACCAATTTGGACCATTGAGTCACATTTCTTCAGACCAAGGATCATGCTTTACAGACTATAATATCCAACAATGAGAAGAGAAATAACTTCCCCAGAGTAATAGTTTTAGTAGAAAATTGGAATGGGCAATTGAAACATCTGTTATCTAAAATAGATACAAAGACATGAAGGGCTGGGCTTAAATGCCTTCACAAGTACATGCTTACATCCAATATGAGTGGGGCTAAAGGAGTGGCCCCACCAGATAGTCTTCCAATTCTGCAAGTGGAGGTGGAGGAGGATGTCTGTGACTGTAATTCTTGCCAAGGCATGAAGGATACTAGTACGACTACATTTTCTCCTTCCTCCACATCACCTCAACCTTATTTCTTTTCTTTTCTTTTCTTTTCTTTTCTTTTCTTTTCTTTTCTTTTCTTTTCTTTTTTCTTTTCTTTCTTTTCTTTTCTTTTCTTTTCCTTTTCTTTTTCTTTTCTTTTCTTTTTTCTCCCCCTACCTGTGGTGTCTGGACCACAGCTGCAGCTAAAAGACAAGAAGCAGGGATGATTTCTCAGCTGGAAACTGTAACTATATTTTAAAGCCGTTTTATGTCAGAAGTCCTGAAGTCCTGATGGGAAGGGTTGTGCCTTCACTCCATCTGGTAAAATTGGGGTTAACAGAGAATGCTGCTATACTGCCTACTGGTCAGATAATTATCTTCCTTATAATAAAAGGAAATTCTATTTATACCAAATTAATATTCTCAAAGAACTAATTGTCATGCTATTTTCTTCTCTACCCCAAGCAACAATTAGCTCTGGGAGTCCATAAAACAGAAGATGGCCCCAATCACTCTGACACAAAATAATAGATTCTTCCTGTTGCTGCAAGTCCCTCACATCCTATTTGTGAAGAACAAGTTGTAAAGCTTTATTATTTCCCATAAAGTATGAGCAGTTTGAACACAGAGAAAACACACATCAATATTTCCCCTCTTAACACATTTACATGGAAGTTGTAAGCACTGGGGCTAGTGGTCCCAATCAGAAACTCAGTCATAGCACATTTCAAACCCATAAAATTATCACTTTATTTTAATGAGGTTTAACAGTAAGTTGAGCTTGGAAATCACCTTTGAATACAGACTGTAAATCAATGGAAAAGGACCTCACTATCCACCCATTGGGTTTATTTAGGCAGGCCAGGACATGGTTCCCAGGCCATTAATGTTCTTCTTCTCTGTTACTTCATCCTGACACACTACTTAAACTACAGAGTTTTGAAAAATAGGAAAAAAGATGTTTAATACACCTAGAACATTCTTGGTAGATATGTCAAATGTCAAATGTGGTCTTGACCTTCTCATACATTGGTGCTATTTTCCTGGCTTATTCATAACTATTACCCAATTTACTGGAAGAGCCAAATGAACACAGCATGAAACTAAATGTACTCTTAGGCTCATCCTTTTAGTAACTCAGCTAATAATTATACATAATTAAAGTTTCCTGTTCATATATATCTGTTCATTCAGAAATGGTTTTGATGGGGCGCCTGGGTGGCGCAGTCGGTTAAGCGTCCGACTTCAGCCAGGTCACGATCTCGCGGTCCGGGAGTTCGAGCCCCGCGTCGGGCTCTGGGCTGATGGCTCAGAGCCTGGAGCCTGTTTCCGATTCTGTGTCTCCCTGTCTCTCTGCCCCTCCCCCGTTCATGCTCTGTCTCTCTCTGTCCCAAAAGTAAATAAATGTTGAAAAAAAAAAAAATTTTTAAAAAAAAAAAAGAAATGGTTTTGAATACCTTTCTAAGATCTAAAGATACAGTGAACCAAGTCCCTGCTTTCATGAAAATTACATTCTAGTACAGGATATAAGCATTTAACAAATAAACCAATAAATACATAAAATAATCTCAAGTGATGATAAGGGCTGTGATATCAACTAAAGCAGGGCAAGGGGACAGAGAGTGATGGATAATATGGTTATAACGACCATCTTAGATAAAATGGTTGGAATGACCTTACTAAAAAAACAGCTAACCTCTACAGCATTTACTTGGAGGCAGGCAGCACTCTATATTATAATAATGCTACACTGACATTAACTCGTAATCATCAACATTTACGCGAGGGTGGAGCTGTTCTTATTTCCAGTTTGCAACAGAGAGGCACAGAGGTTCCATAACTTGCCCATATCCAGAGCCTGAATTTGAGCCCAGAATGTTGAGGCTTCAAAGTCCATGTTCTTAACCATATTATGAAATGTGGACATCAATGGAAAGAAATTTCCACACAGGAAGGATACGCATTTAAATTTTCAAGTCAAGTGATTCTGACTTCAGGAAGTTCTAAATTCTATCTTCAAAATGGATTATGCCCCAAGTCAGTCAGTCAATCATTCAATCAATCAATCAATCAAATAGTTTAACAAAATTTGAGAGGCAGTTAAAAGCACTGAAGAAACAAAACAAAACAAAGCAGAGTGAAAGGAACAAAAGAGGACAGAGGCCATAACACCACACAGTAAGACAAGGATTCCACCAGAACTCCACCCATGTGTTTTATGTCTGGGAAACATAACTCAGTACAGATGCTCTCACAGATATGTGTCAATCTTATTTTTAAAATGTGCTGCTAAGGCAAATAAACAGAATAAACCACAAGTAATGAATTAATCTATGCTTAGTTTCCATATTGTGTAACAATGAATGTTTAACATTCTGATTTAGGAACTAGAGATTCAAAAGTTTTTCTTCCTAAAACATGTGGATATAAAATAATGAATAATTATTAAAATGTATGATTTCAAATCACTGCCTATCTTATCCTTAAATAATGTGAAACCTAAAATTCTTTCAAAGAGATTACAGGGATGTGGTCTGCATGTCATTATCACTGATGGGGAGTAAGGAGGGCACTAGTTGTGATTAGCACTGGGTATTGTATGTTAAGTGTTGAACTGCTAAATTCTACACCTGAAACTAATATTACATTGTATGCTAACTAACTGGAATTTTCAATAAAAACTGATGGGGGAAAAGAAAAGAAACTGTATCACTGAAAATGTCAGGCAGCTGTTATACCAGCTCCCAGTCAAAAAAGCCCTGTGGCCCCCCATGCCAAGTTAGAATTATGATTTCCAAAATCATTTTCTATACTAGACTGAGAGAGACTTGAGCATATGACATACCCAAGTATAGGAGTAACATTAAAACAGATATTTATTTATTTACTAGACATTACTATACTAGATCATGTCCCTTCTCCCCATCCCAGGTACAAATGTATCAGAATCCACTGATCATGTCCAATGGTCACTGACTAGGAAAATCCCAAGGAAACATGAGACAAGAAGGCCATCACTGTTATGCCCAGAATTCGTGATCCCCAAAGACCACTAGGGAGCCGAGTCCGATGCAAAAGCAAAAGAGCCTTTATTCGAGCTAGCTCAAACTCAATCCCCTACCTGCACCGACGCAGCGGTGAGATACTGGGGAGAGAGAGAGCGAGTTTCAAAAGGACAAAGGTTTTATTGGGGCCTAGGGGCAGTTGGTGAGGTAATGGCTGTGGCCTCAGCCCATTGGCTGGGGAAGGGTCGGAGTCCTGTTAGGCAGGTGAGTGGGAGGTTACTCAAGGGGAGGAGGCGTGGTCAAGGTGAAGGACACAGAACAAGATGGAGTCAGCCGGCGTAGGCCCGCCCTTTCATCACCATCAGATCTTCTCATTATTAGATTCCCCCAAATAAAATCTCTATGAAAAAGAAGAAAGAACCATAGACTAAAAATCTGATAATTTGGATTCTTGGCAAGGTTTTATCATTTAAATAACTGTGTGGTCTTGAGCAAGTCACTTGAATCACTTGAGCTCAGCTCAACTCAGTTCTAAGAGTGTGAAGTCCCTATTTGTTTTGTATATCATTCTTTTCTAAAAGATAAGGAAACACCTGGCACATATCTTAGGAAACAATCAGTGTTTTCTGAATGAATGAAACACTTATCACTACCTACTGTGTGCCAGACAGATTGTTAAATGCAAAGTATACAGTCTTATACTAGGCTTATATAGCCTAGTCCTTAATGGGAGAAACTGGCTCATTTGCTAAAATAGTGACTTCTAGATATTTTTCAGCTTTGTTGTACTTGTGAGACTTTTATAAAAGCTCCGTTGTCCCCAAATGTATGTCCTCAAGGATAGTGATGAATAAAAAGTTACTATTATACCATTGTGAACAATAAATAGAAACATCTCACATACAGGCTTTGAAATATTGATTTCATCATCATCTGAATGGAGTGGTAAAAGAAAAATGAAAACAAGAGGGAAAAAAATGCCATGTGATGGTTAATCTCAAAATAGGCAGAAACAATAGGATGTTGCCTGGAGTGTGATATTGTGTTTAAGGTAACAGGTTTGGTGCCCATGACAACCAGTTAATTTGGTATATGGAGAAACACTGCTTTGGAGACAACAGAAAATGTAAGGAAATGTTTGAAATATTAACCCTTCTATGATGTGTAGTTCTCTAAACTTCACCTCCTTCTAGGTGCTACATGAATCCATGCAATACTCTACATACAGAGCCCTGTCTTTTATGGATATACTTTGATGTGGGGTTTCTCAATCTCTCATTAGTCTTGGAATCCATTCAACTATTCAGGCACTGGATATTATTAGGAGGACAATCAAAATAACTTTTCGTAATTTATTTTTTACTTAAACATTTTTTTAATGTTTATTTATTTTTGAGAGGGAGAGAGCATGAATGGGGGAAGGGGCAGAGAGAGAAGAGAGGATCTGAAGTGGGCTCCACACTGGCAGCAGAGAGCCCAAGGCAGGGCTAGAATCCACTAACCATGAGATCATGACCTGAGCAAAAGTCGGACACTCAACTGAGTGAGCCACCCAGGAGCCCCTAACTTTTGTTAATTTTATAACAATAGGTAAGATATGTCCTGGATGCGTGGAGGAGGAGGGGCCAATCCTGCTAGCCTGTCTAGCACAGCAGTTACCTTTCCTCTGCCTGCCCTCTGGGAGTTCTTGGGAGATCCCCTCAGACTCTCTACCCCAGTTCCATTAATCCACCCACAAATGTAAACTCTGCCAGAATGCTTTCCAAACAGTTCCACAGATTGAAAAAAAATCCCTAAATTCCATTCTCATAAAACATGATAATGCAGAAGAAAACCTGTGTTCAGCATAATGAGAATATACTTCTAATGGGATGCATGGAAAATGACATGTACATGTGTATGCATTGGACACACCCAAGTATAGCAGTAATGTTAAAACAGAAACAAAATCTGGGGCGCCTGGGTGGCGCAGTCGGTTAAGCGTCCGACTTCAGCCAGGTCACGATCTCGCGGTCCGTGAGTTCCAGCCCCGCGTCGGGCTCTGGGCTGATGGCTCAGAGCCTGGAGCCTGTTTCCGATTCTGTGTCTCCCTCTCTCTCTGCCCCTCCCCCGTTCATGCTCTGTCTCTCTCTGTCCCAAAAATAAATAAACGTTGAAAAAAAAAATTTAAAAAAAAAAATTAAAAAAAAACAGAAACAAAATCATCTGGCTGTGTAAGGAGAGACAAGTTTGTCATCGTGTGCCCTAATGTAAGAAGGCAAAACCTGAGTGAAAATGTAAGGGAATGCTAAGTTAGCCCTTTGAATTCTGCAGACTTTCAAATGGGCACCTGCATTCTAAATACAATACAGACAAAATTTGAAAGAAAATTTGCAAAAATACAGTTAAAGTTGTCTCTGATGATCTTCACTAAGCAGAATAAACATAGAAGGGGAATAAATCTTTCCTCAAAATATCACAGGTAGGAAAAGGAAAGTTTCAGAAGACCTTAGGAAATTATTAGGGATTTCACAAATAGTGTGTGATTAGAAATGGTGCAAACTCTCAGTAGTTCTGACAAATGAAGGAGCTAATAGGAAACATACCACCCAGTACAGCAAACAGATTTAGAAGGGCACTGCCATAAATGTAAATAGGAAGCTACCAATGCTTCACTTAGCTCGCAGCTTCCACACAGGGGAAAGGCTGAATTTATTTTCCCCTGAAAATGAAAACAGTGATTCCTAACAATAAAGAGCATGTAAGTAGCAAGTGCAAAGACTAAAGACACTTAAGGAATATCTGGTAAATATCAATACCCAGCTGTGTATTGTGGTTTGTGTTGTTTTTCTCCCAATGATTCTTTAAAAAAAAAAAAAGTTTTTAAAAAATATTTATTTATTTATTTATTGGGTTGAGAGAGAGAGAGAGAGAGAGAGAGAGAGAAAGCACACAAGTGGGCGAGGGGCAGAGAGAGACACACAGAATGTGAAACAGGCTCCAGGCTCCGAGCTGTCAGAGCAGAGCCCAATGCAGGGCTCGAACCCACAAACCATGATATTATGACCTGAGCTGAAGTCAGACACTTAACCGACTGAAACACCCAGGTGCCCCTCTCCCAACGTTTCTTTACTAAGCTGATTATGGGTTCTCTTTGCCCTAATCTATTTCTGTATCTATCTCTATCTCTATCTCTATCTCTATCTCTATCTCTATCTCTATCTATCTCTATATCTATCTATATCAATATCTATATAGGGTAGGCCTAGTGACAAGTATCTTCATAAGAGAAGAAAAAAAAAAACACACAGAGAGACATAGGGAGGATGGCCATGTAAAAATGGAGGCAATAATTAGATTTCTCCCTAGAGTCTTCAGAAGGAGTAGAGTCCTGCCAACACCTAGATTTAAGAACTATGAGAGAGTAAAGTGCTGTTGTAAGCCATCAAACCTGTGGTATTTTGTTATGGCAGCCCTAGGAAACTAATAGAGTGATTTGAGAAAGAGAGAGAGAGAGAGAGGTAAAGGTGGAAGCCATAGTCTTTTCATAACCTAATCTCAATAATTCCCATTATTTTGACATATTCTATTCAGTAGAAATGAGTCATTAAGTTCAAGCCACATACAAGGGGAGGGGAATTAAACTCTACCTCTCCAGGGTAGAAATACCAAAGAACTTGTAAAACCAATAAAGTTGTCCTCTGAAGTTTCTCAAAATGACTTCTGAAGACTTTCTCTTTCCTCCAACAACAAGATACTGTAAGGAAGCAGGAGCAAATGTCTGAGTCTTAAGGATGGCATACAATTTTTTTTCTTAATTCCTGTCCGTGACTTCCATATTTCCTCAAACACCAGTCACTGCTGCATATGTTCAGGTGGACTATTGTCATAAACTTTACTAGTAGACCTCATAATGTCACAATTAATGTATATGTAACTCATCTAAAATGACTATTAATAAACTGCATATAAAATAAGAAATTGTTATTTCAAAAGCATGCTCACATACATCATCTCACTTAATAGTTGACTAAATTCTCACAATACTTCTAGAGTAGAGTTAGTATTATCTAAGAGACTAGGAGAGGCAGTATGCTTTAGCAGACAGAGCCCTATACTGTGAGTCAGGTTACCCAGACTCTACTCTTGGCTCTGTCCCTTATCACATGGTTAAATAAAAACTAAAATTAAATGATCTTTCAGGGTCTCAATTTCCTTAACTTTACAATTAGGAGGTGAGATTAAATTATCATTAAAATTCCTGTCAACTCTAGCAGCAGCAGCAACAGCATTACCTCTGTTACCTCAACAACCTAGACTATATTAAAATTATGCACTTGTAAAAACTGAAATATAATATCTATACCAAGGAAGAACACTTGAAAAAGTTACAGACTATCTTATTTTAGACATCAGGCAAGGTGAGCTTTTTTTTTTTATTTTTTCATTTTAGAGAGAGGGAGAAAGAGAGAGGGAAAGAGAGAGAGAGATCAGGGAAGGGGCAGAAAGAAAGGGAGAAAGAGAATCTTAAGCAAGCTCCATATTCAGTGCAGAGCGCAATGCAGGGCATGATCCCACAACCCTGGGATCATGACCTTAGCCAAAATCAAGGGTCAGACGGTCAACCCACTGAGCCACCGGGTTACCCAATGGGAATTTTTTTAACCCTACAGTAAACTACTTTCACTTTGCCTGCAATGAATTTCTACTAGAAAGCATATGGCTCTTAGCTCCAATGCCATCTCCTCGGGGCAGTGTTCCCTGACCACCATGGAAAAAGTAGCCCTTTCCCTCCACCCTCCATTCTATTGCCACTTTTTATTTTCCTCATATCCCTTATCATGATCTGAGATTGAATGTGTGAATTCTCTTATGTGAATGTGTTTATTATCTGCCTCTCTGTGCTAAGAACCTAAGATCTAAAAGTACTCAAACCTCAGCTTAGCTGTCCTTTCACTATAGTTTTTATACCTTCCAGAAGAGCACTCTAGCTCAGAGTAGATACTCAGTGAACAGTGGTAGTATAAGTAAATGAGATGTGCTAAGTATTTTACAAGTAATTATAGAACCATATACTTATGTCTTACCCTATTAAAAAGTGGTTCTGCATATTAACAAACTCACTCAAGGTAGATATTACTACCCCCAGATAATCACAGATGAGCAAACTCAGATCAGAGGTTAAGGGACTTTACCAATTAGAATATCCTGGATTCAAGACCTCTCTTCAGATTTTCTACCTTGAGGCTTACTTTTCTTGACCCAGAATCACTCTTTAATTCTAGTGCAGAACTTGGTTTCATCAATATTTTCAACTGGAAACACCTCTAATCAAACCATAATGTAGTGCAATATTTAATATTTGGGATTGATAATTAATTGTAAGGATAATTAATAAATTTAAAAACTTTTATGTGTTGCCCACTTTTTAATCAAATCATACATGTTAATAGCGCAAGGAACATCTAAGCAATGGGGGAAAATCTTCAGTTAATTCAGCATTCACTATGTATTTCAATAAGCGTATTCTGCAATTCCTACACATTAACTACTGTGGCTCTGAGATTAACCTTTCCTGTTTGCTTGTGCCTGACCTCAAAGCATCCCAAATTACTCAAAGCAATTCTGATGGCTTTAATTTATAAGAACACCTTCAAATATTCATCTTTTAAATCCTGAAAATGATTATCCCTGCACAACAGTGGCTCTCTTTTTAATCTTAGCTGATAACTCTGATTAAACATATCCAAAGGCTGATTACCCCCACTGCGGTTAATGCCAGTGTCACAGCTAACTACTTATTTCACAGCAGGAACTGCCTTCGAGAGCTCATTTACATTATTACCCAGAATTGATTTACACTGTTATTTCCTATTGATCACATAGGAAATAGGAGGTATAGGCAGTGTCCTCTGAAGGCCTGCTAAGATGTCAACTAATGAAAGCCAAGCATAGGCATTTATTCTACACTTGGTCAGTAATACAACAATGTAAATACTAGCTGCTTCCAAAATGTAGTTATTTTTAAAAGACACTATTTACTATTAGAGTATTTCAGTTATTTCATCACAAAGCCACTTGGAGACGGAATATATGTTATTACAATGGGTTAAAAAAAAGAAAAAAAAAGAAACTGAAATAAAGCGTTTGAAGTGGAGGTTATTGGTGTGCCGTGTGGACAAGTTGAGCAAATTTGGCCCCTCTGTACGTTCTTGCACTGCTAGGGTCTTTGAGCAAGCTGCAGTCTGGTGATAGGATAACACAGATGCTGCAATGGTAGCAGCACTGGCTCTGCAAACTTCTGGAATCATGTAATCCTATCTTGAGTGTCTTCTTGGTTGGTTTCCTGCAGTGGCAGCTATGACTATCACAAAGACAATGCTTTCATTAATTCCTCCAGTGAATTCGTATCAAAAGCCACGAACTAGGTTCTGGATACTAAGTCAGATAGTAAGGATACCAGTGGTAAATGAGACTGATACGACTTCTTTCTCTTTAAACTGTTAATTCTGTTTGAGAAGGCAGGCAATAAACAAGTAAATACTAACTGGGAACATGTCTGAGTTCTCTTCAAAGACAGCCCTAATCTGCAACCCAAAAGGATGCCTGTGCTGTGTAGTGAAAGGGGTCCAGGGTAGGGAATCAAAAGGCAACAGTTCTGGGGCACCTGGATGGCTCCGTTGGTTAAGCGTTTGACGGTTGATTTCGGCTCAGGTCATGAGCTCATGTTTCCTGTCGGGGCTCAGTGCTGACAGTGTGGAGTCTGCTTGGGATTCTCTCTCTCTTTCTCTCTCTGCCCCTCCCCAATGCACATGCAGGCACAAGCTCTCTTTCTCTCAATACATAAATAAACATTAAAAAAGAAAAAAAGTCAAGGGTACTGCTCAGGATTCCACCACTGTATAGGTCAATGATCCTCACACTTGAGTTTGTCTCAAAGTCACCCCAGAGCTTGTTAAACCACAAAGTTGGGGTGGGGCAAAACAATTTGCATCTCTAACAAATCCCAGGTGCTGCTGCTGTTTCAGGAGAGCATTTTGAGAACCACTACTCTGAATTTTACAGCCTTTCTGCCCTTTTCACTTCCACATTCATCATAAGGATCACTAAGGAGATAAATGTATAAAACTGCTTAATATAAATGAAAGGGGTGGTAATTATGAAGAAATAGATTCAAATAGTAATTAAATTCCTAAAGCACTTCAGGAAAACGAGCCAATCAGAGTTGGTTTTAGGAGGAACAACCTCACATCTCTCTTCAGGAAGGAAGATGGTTTTATGTTCTTCAAAAGCTATTTTTCTCTTTATGTAATATAAGTCATTTAATTATGGAAAGGGCTCATGAGGGCCCTCAGATCTCCATCAAAGCCTGGTAGAGTCATATTCTTGATAGCATGCCCACTCCACTGCCTTCACAATCAGACACCTGCTGACGGAGCCCATGATGGCTGAAATCAGGTCATGCATTGCAGAAGACTAATTCAGACCCATCTTATGAGTTACCTACTCTAGAAACTGAATTTACTCAGGACTATAGGTTCCCTTTCAGCACATTAGCTAACACCACTGGAAGAAGCAAGGAATAAAGATTTATTGCCAAATACTTTGGTGTTTTGAATTAACTCTCCCTTCAGAGACTTATTCACTTTCCAGTTCTGGCCCTACTGAGAAAAATGACCATTTTTTTCAAGGATCTTTTTCAAGGTGGCCTTATAATTTGAAAGATTTAAAAAGCTTCAGATCATCCTCCCAAGGTGATGTTCTATTGAGGCAACAGAAGCAAGAGCTGTCCCGAGAAATAGACGGCAGGTATTTTAGTACCTCTTTTGTCAATAGGGCTCTAAATCACATACATTCAATAAAATTCAACAAATATTTAACCTCTCTCAATCTCAGCTTCCTCCTTCATAAAAAATAGAGATTTCCAAAGATCAGGAATTGGCAAACACTTTCTTTTCTTTTTTAATTTTTTTAATGTTTATTTATTTTTAAGAGAGAGAGACAGAGAGTGAGCAGGGAGGGGCAGAGAGAGAGGGAGACACAGAATCGGAAAGCAGGCTCCAGGCTTCGAACTGTCAGCACAGACCCAACACCAGGCTCGAACTCACAAACCATGAGATCATGACCTAAGCTTAACCCACTGAGCCACTCAGGTGCCCCAAGAATTGGCAAACACTTTCTATAACGAGCCTGATAATAAATGTTCCAAGCTTTTTGGACATACAGTTCCTGTTACTAATACTCAACACAGTCACATGAAAGCAACTATAGACAATATGTAAACAAATGCTGCATTCTAATAACATTTTATTTACAAAAACAGGCAACAGGGGGTACCTGAATGGCTTAGTCAGTTTAGCATCTGACTTTAGCTCAGCTCATGATCTCACAGTTCTTGGGTTCGAGCCCCACGCCAAGCTCCAGGCTGATGGTCAGAGTCTGGAGCCTGGTTTGGATTCTGTGTTACCTCTCTCTCTGTCCCTCCCCCACTCATGCTCCGTCTCTCTGTCTCAAAAATAAATAAACATTAAAAAATTAAAAAAAAATAGGCAATAGGTCTTGGCTAACACTTGCCATAGACTCTCACCCTATTCAGGTGATACTTGAATTATCTGCCATACCCCTCAATGGACATAGTTTGTTGCTAGGAGCAACAAACTTAACTACTGTGTACCTGAATTTCTCTGTGTTGAAAGAAAATACCATAACTTGTCATGTCACTTCCTCAGAGAAATTTCAAAAGGACTGATGAACTAATGTTTCAAGGTACTATGATTTCTTCATGAAAGGCATAAGAGAAGTATTAATTATTGTCAAGAGTATCTTTTAAGATATCATCATCTGATTATTTTTGCACCTGGAAATAGAATGAGGATTCTGATTCATATTATTCTATGATGTTCAAACATATAATACTATGGTCTCTCACCCTACAGTCTCCTTTCAAACGATTAATAAAAACCTGTGAGTTGGATGCTAATATCACCCTTTGATATCTTCTAAGATTAAATGGAAAGAATAAAAGAAACAGATTCCGTCATTTTATAGACACAGATTTT
Source organism: Lynx rufus (assembly GCF_022079265.1). Lineage (NCBI taxonomy): Eukaryota > Metazoa > Chordata > Mammalia > Carnivora > Felidae > Lynx > Lynx rufus. The sequence continues at coordinate 40,279,734 of NW_025814896.1, read as the reverse complement.
AATATTTTCCTACCTATTATTCAAGATTATTCAGCCTTAAAGCCTAAAAATTAAGCATTCTCAAGGAATAGAATAGACATGTGAGGTAGGCTGAAAATCATTAAATAAAGTAGATGTAGTTTCTTTTTTTATTTGTTCACCTTTAGTAGAAGTTCCATTAAAAATAAAATTCTTAGACAAGAGACTTTGGAATAGAAGTATGTTAAAATATGATTTAAAAAATCACAATGGATAATTGACACTGATTTCATCATTTCTCAGGAATATTAACATAAATTTTCTTTAACATTTTACCCATCACTAATTATCAATCAATCTTCCACCTTTAACAAGCAATTAATTTAGTAGATGTTTCTCTAGTATCCATTATATCCAAGGGATTAAAGAAATGTGGAAAGCTTGCATATATAACAATAAGAAGTAGTGAAAAATGCCCTCAATGTGTTAACAAGCAGTTTTCAGGAAGTCAGGAGTTCAGGAGTTTGAAGAAAAAAGAAGGCACTTTTACCTGAGTTGATAAGGGAAGACTTGTCTCATGGCAGAAGTGATACTTGAGCTGTCTGGAAGACAGAAAAGGAGCAAAGAAAGAGCTTTCTAGATGGCCCCAAATGCAGGCCCCATGCACAGGCAGACCACTGTCAGCAATTCACATCATGTAAAAGGTTCAAGATATGGCAGTAAATCATGGAAGGCCAAAGGTGATCAGGCTAACAAGTCTGTTTAAAGAAAGACCCATCCAAGGATTTTGAGAGGAGTGGAATTAGGTTTTACTTATTTGTGCAACAATTAGATTTTGAGCCCCTATTGCATGTCAAACATTTTTCTAACCTGTGTGGACGCTGCAATAACTGAAAAAGATGCAGAAAAAAAATCTCTACTCTCATTTTCATAGAGAGAGACAGACAATAAACAAAATCAATAAGTAAATGATACTGTGTATCTGAAGGTTAAATACTAGAGGTAAGCAATTATAAATAAGGCAGAAAAGCAATTATAAACAAGTTTGTTAGGGTGATACTTTAGGTTACATTTAAGCAAGGATTTGAAGTAGGTTGGGAGCAAGCCATGTAGATATGTAGAATAGAATTCCAGGAAAGAGGAATGCTAATGCAAAGGCATTAGAGATCAGCAAAGCAAACAGTATGAGCAAGGAAGGAGACAGAAGGAGGTGATGTTAGAGATGTAAGGGGGGGGGGTCACATCATCTAGAGTCTTATGGACACTTATAAGGACTCTGGATTTAGGAATATTAATCTACCAGCACTGGGCAGAATGCATTCCAGGAGGGAAAGAATTAGTAGGAGCAACATTTGCAAAAATATTTTCCAGGTGAAAAGTCTGAAACAATTCATCGTTTGATCACCCATTCATTCATATTAATTCAGCACATATTCAAGAAACACTGTGATAGATTTTGACACTAGAACCCTGACTCTGATAAATCAATAAACTTCTCCCACATGAAGTTGAAACTTTCGTGGAATGATGATATCCTGAATAGAAAGGTTCCACATATTGACAAGCTTCTAAAACTCTGTAGAAACTAAATTTTATTATGAATCTAATATTGTAAAAGAGAAGGTCCCAAAAGGTCCAATTGTATATACGGTCAGTTGAATTCTTAAGTCATTTCTTTAGCAATCACCTTTAATGAAATATTGGCCAATATTCTTTGCACCTTTAACGAAATACTGGCCAATATTCTTTGAACTCTTAAGATTACTTTTGAAAATAATTATTGGATGTTCTACATCAAAAGAAACCAAAACATCCTAACAACAAAGAATAAACTAAATCTCTGAGGCTTATCTTTCCACAAATTATGATGAGTCACAGAATTTAGACTACAAATATGATTAATTCAAATACAAGCATTTATGAATAAATTAATCTAGCAAGCATAAGGGAAGCAAAGGCCAGTCCAAAATTACCAACTTTGCCTGTAACCTAGACAATAGCATTTTCCAAACAATTGCTGAAGCATGAAGATATTATCATTGGTGGTTAGATGAATGGCTTTAGTACCCCCATAATGATAAACCCACTGTCACAGAGGACAGATAGGAACTAGTTTCTGCTGTCAAACTGTCATGGAATTATTAAATATGGAGGGGGACAATGACCCAAACAGTATGTAATGAGTTCCCTTTTCATTCTGTCTCTACAAAAGCACATCTGTGGATTGTTAATGATTCTGAAATGGATGAACCAAATTGATGAGAAAAGAAAAACATCTTTCAGAGACAGGAAAAGGAAAAATGAACACACACATAATGTTTATAAAATACAATTTAAAATATAAAGGCTTGTGAAAGTACTGTGGAAAACTATAACACAGCATACAGATATAAGTGATTATTACTCATTTCCATATTGCCTTATTGCTTTCCTTGTTTTTCTTTATGTTTTAAATATAGATCATTAATCTCTTAAAATATGGAGAAATACCAAGACTTATTCACAAGTAGTCCATGTGTGTAACTTTTGTGAGGTGGCACTGCCATTCCAGACTGGGACTTTCTATACTGCTGAATGACTTTTTTACTAGATGTGCCCTGTGGGCTGCACACAGTGACTAGAATGTGTACCAGGCTTTCAGTATCTCAGTTCACACAGATTCTGTACAAGCCCTGTGGATTGGCTTTCATTAACTAGAGTCCTTGTGCCACAAAGACTCGGTTGGCATGGGATGCCCAGGAAAGACACACCTCAGCTCAGAGATATGACTCAATCATGAAATTCCTCAAGCACAAGCATTGGTGGTATTGATCTTTACACCTCAGTGGTATTGTGCAAGTTTTCAATAACCCTGAACTAAGTTGGATGACTTACAAGGATATGAAACTGAAGCACATTAGACAAAATTATCATGATGTCAATCCATACACTGAAGCCACCATTTTATTTGGTCATATTTAGTGATACTGAGGTTATCTCTCTTCAGAAATCTCAGTTATAAAGAATTTCTTATTTGTGCTTTAATACATAGGAAACAAAGTAGTAAAGTACTAGGAGACCAGGCCTTATTCCTTAGCTTAAGGACAGACACAAGTCTGAAAATAATCAATATTCTGTTTGTTCTCAGGGTGGTATCAGTTAGCTATATCACAAAGGTAGTATGGTGTTAAAAAGAAAAAAAAATGACCAATATTTGTAAACACAGAAACATAATCCTGGGAAGGGAAATCACCTTTAATACTCAAATTTTCTGACTCAGAGGGAGAATTGTTTGAAACACCACTGTACCCAAAGGACTTTATTTGACATAAATATACATTCCAAGTGGGAGTGAGGGGCCATTTGGCACATGACTTGCCTCTTTCACACAAGGTAAAAACACTAAGAAAGAAAGAAAAGTGAGAAGTCATTGAAGGAAAATTAAACAGTATACAGCTGCTATACTTTCACTGGAACCCACTGTGAGAAATATAGAAAGTAGTATTATAATGTTTATGAAGGAAAAATATCATTTTAATATATTACATTTACTACAAAGCCTCAGATTTAAACATACTTTAAAGTAATCTTTCAAAAATAACACACTCTCTCCACTCACATATATGCATAGGGAATTCATTCTTACACAGCCTGTCTATATAGAGCCCACCAAGTATCCCACAGATTGTGTTATAATTTTTTAAGTCACATTTTCTCCACTGCAAAACAACAACAACAAAACCACACTTCATTTTTACATAAAATGTACTCACAGACCCAGGCAGTATCATAAGAAGTAGATGAATAGAATAAACAATTAATTGGTGTCCCAGTTTCCAGATCAATGAACACCTTAATGGCACAATGAAACCTTGTACCTCCACTGACCAAGCCCTGAAGATTATGTGATTAAAACATCTGTGCCTTTAACTAGCTTCTCTCTTAGTATTTTTATTCTACACCACCCCACTCAGCTGGCTAAACGACTAGGCAACAAGGTCAATCAAATGCAATACTTCTCTCTATTCAAATATAATGGAAGTTTTGACCATTCCACATTCAAAGAGCAAATACATTCTCACACTGACAACCACATTCCATTGGCTTTTCCTGAAAGCAAAGTGTGACAGATGCCTTGGCTGTAATTGCCAATCAGCCTTTACATGGCAGCTGAAAACACAATATATCACTTTGATCTCCTTTGCTCTAAACACATCCACAATCAAGAAACCTGAACAAGGAATAAGAAATTGGCATCATTTCCAGAAGCTGTCACTCCACGGCACTTAAATACTATAATGTATATTTTGCTCACATGTTTATTTCTCTGTTTCAGAGACACGCTGTTGAAGATCTGAGCAACAATCACCTACACTTACACACTATATATATATATATATACACACACACACACACACACACACACACACACACACATATATATATATATTTGAGGAACTATTTGGAAAACACATTTTATTACCAAGTACAAAATCTGAATATAAGCACATTTAATTAAATATCACCACTGCCACTTCCTTTCCAGTTACAAGCTTGAGCAATAAAACAATGTAAGAGTGCTCATCTGATTTTGAAACAGTGTTCAAAAGAGCTGTACTCACATTTTGCCGGCAGGTCATAGCCACATGTGATTTTTGCATGTCCAGTTTCACAGCCGTTCAGGTTACGACATTCTGCCAGTAAACAGGGGCCAGCTGCTCGGTGAATACAGCCATCCACTAGGAAAGAGAGAAAGAAGTTAGCTCATTTTCGTCCTTTTGGAAATAAATGGACAACCTGAGATAGAAAGAAAAATGGAGCTCAGTTTTTCCTCCTGGAAATCACCATAGTCTCATAGAAGAAACCTATGATGTCCAATCCTTCAAAACTATATTTTCTTGTGTGTGTGTGTGTGTGTATGTGTGTGTGTGTGTGTGTGTGTGTGTGTGTATTTTATTTGTGTGGTGAGCAGAGGTAGAAGGGTTATAGAAGTCGTGTAGTGTGTTGGTAAACATTAAACAACAGTTTCTCTTGGGGTGGGGAGTCGCTGATTTACAGCATTTTCCATTATCAATTGTGTAAATATCCCCACCACGTCCAATGTCTAACTATTAACTTGATGACACTAAACACAGGGTTGGGAAGAAATGCTAACAATTCTGTCTCCCAAGCTGGTAAGTGTTGTCTCTGACATATCACAGGTTATAGAAGAAAAAAGGTCAAGAAGAAAGTGAGAACGTCACTCTGAAACTTCTGTACTCACTTCAAAACTGAGAGTAGAATTAAAGCCGTCAGGAAAAGAACCAGACCTCCGAGTTTCCCCTCCCCCAAAAGCATGACACAAATACAGCTGTGTTTCTGCAGGGTATCTGACAGGGCACTAGATGATGGGCAAGGGCACCTTAGGTCTTAGTAAACACCCATAAAGTCACCCTCACTCACTTGACAGGCACTAAGCCAAGAACCTTGGCTGTTGCTGCCCTATCTCCGCTAAATGATCAGCTTCCTGACTTTCACCAACCTCAAGCGTCACCAGTCCTTTGGCCTCTCAGCCTCCCCCTTCAACACCTGGCCTACACAGTGAAACTCGCCTTTTGAAAACACAAATCTGATGCTGCTGGAAATTAAAATCTTATACTACTGGATGAGGGGCAAGTACACAGATGGAAAGGTCAAAGATCATATGCACATAAATTAGGAAACTGAAAACTTAGGTTCTTAGTTGTTATTGATTGGGCCCCTTGCATGGAAAGGAAATGTAAGACTCCTAAACAAGGATAAGGAGACAGAGAAAGAGAATCATTGTAACCTGGGATGTGAAAATAAACCAGGATATTAGAGATCAGAAGGAGTCCCCCTGCCTCCCCGGTTCACACCAGCATGTAATTGATTATTGCTTCTTATTATTGTTATTGTTATTGTTATTAATATTACTATTATTTCTATTTTGAGAGGAAGCCAGATAGTGGATGAAAGGTGGTCAGTGAGGGGCAGACAACTTGTCTAATGTTCAAGTAGCTTCTGCTACCATGGACTGGCATGAAGACATTGCTTTCAGCTGAGGAAGACCCCTAGGGAAACAAGCTCATCTGGGCTTGACTACATCACCATACATGTAGAGTCTGAGAATGAACCTGGGCTCAAGGACCCTCACAACAAAATGACTCCAGACTACTCTGGGCTACAATATATGAGAATAACAAGGTTAAAATGGACTCTGCCTTTACCAGTCATATGATACTCAAGTCCCAGTTTCCTTAGAAATTGGTGTCTATAATGGCACTACCTCACATGGTTGTACATAGTTTAAATAATATAGTGCATGAGAGGCACCACATAGCATTTAAGACAGTGTTATGTGCCCCATTAATAGTTCTCATAATTATTTAATTATCTAGTTACTTATAAGTTAATAATTTAATTATCTTAAACCCATCTAGTGGAACTCTTTTATAGATTTTAAAATAACTCCTTTCTTTATTTAAAAATAAGAAATATAGAGAAGCAAGAAGAATATGAAAACCACCATGGGGTGCCTGGGTGGCTCAGTCAGTTAAGCATCCGACTTCGGCTCATGTCATGATCTCACGGTGCGTGGGTTCAAGTCCTGTATCAGGCCCTGTGCTGACAGCTCAGAGCCTGGAGCCTGTTTCAGATTCTGTGTCTCCCTCTCTCTCTGCCCCTCCATGGCTCACACTCTGTCTCTCTCTCTCTCTCTCTTAAAAATAAATAAACATTAAAAAAACTTTAAAAAAAAGAAAGAAAACTACCATTTATTCCACCACTCAGAGAATCTTCAACATGCTCATTCTTTCACTGCTTAGTCACAAACACACTCACACATACAACTTTTCTCTTACAAAAAAAAAGGCTTGATAAATTTTCTTCAAACTCTTTCACACAGCATTTTTAAAAAATTTATTCTATGGAATAATTAACACAACTGCAAAAGACTTAAGTAAAAACTTTCAAAATTGTTTATAATAGTGAAAACTTGGAACTACTTAGAGAGCTAGTTAGATAAGTCAAATTCCATCAAAGCGATGCACGATTATGTGGCTATTAAAAAGAATGGGCCAACTCTATATGTAAATAGTTCCAAACTAGGAAAGATTTTTAAGTGAAATGTCAGGTTTAGAAGAGTACATAAATAGTACAGCCACACCCACACTTATACAGATACAGGTACATGCATACATATATGTACTTGAAAGATATGTTAACATATAAAAAGTGATTATGAGATGGGAAACCGAGAGTGAGACCATTAAGAAGAAAATTAGGTCCTAATTTCTGTTTGCATTTTTTTACAAGAGCTTCAAGAAAAGTAGTTTAAATTGAATACTTTTTTTCTTGGCAAAGAGATAGTTACTTAGTTTGAAATGGATAATTAAAATAAGATTTGCTCGTGTACTTAATCATATGCTGTCAAATATTGTCTCCATTATTTAGATTGCAGTGTAATGCAGTTTGTAGATATCTAATTCTCAAAATCTTCATATTATACCAGCATTCATGACTGCATTAGGGCAATGAAAGAAAGGCTGAAGAGCTATTTACCAATAATGACTTCAGCTTACATTTCTTGAGTGAATCTATATGCCAGCCACTATACTGAGGACAACCTTACCATGGAGATACTAATTTTATCATCTCCACTTTATAGAAGCTTAGAAGAGGTTAGTAACTTTCCAATATTCACAAAATATTGGCATTGCGATTCAAAAGCTCCGTTTTGTCTGATGCTGCAACCACACCCTTACCCATTATAATTCACTGCCTGCAGGACCTGAATCCAAATAGTCTTACCTCAGTCCCTGCAAGTGGCATGTTGAACTACCATATTGCATTGCTTTTCAGTTCCCATCAATTGTACTCATGAGTTATAATGTTCATACAATCAAATACACAGATTTCAAAAGTACAGTTTTGATGAGTTTTAACAAATATGTTACTCATGTAACCATGATATCAATAAAGTTCTCTTGTGCTCTTTACATACAATTTCCCTTTTCACCCTAGAGAGAGCCCCTTTTCTGATTTTGACCAGCATAGCTAAGTTTTGCCTATTTTATAACTTCAAACTTCATACAAGAGATGGGGGTTGAAGGTTAGCTTCTTTCACTCATCTTATTTTTGAGATCCATCTATGTTGTTGTGTGCATCAGTGCTCCATTCCCTTTTATTGCTGAGTAATATTCCATTGTTGAAAATTCCACGATTTCTTTACCACTCATGTACAAATAGGCATTGACATGTTTCGTTTTTAGCTATTGTGAATAAGTCTGTACAAGTTACAAGTCGTTGTGTGGCTACATGTTTTCATTTCCACTGGACAAAGAACTATGAATAAAATTGCTGGGTTGGTATATATTTTACTTTATAAAGAACTAATACACAGTTTTCCTAAGTGATATACAAATTTACATCTACCCCCAGCAAAGTATGTGAATTCAAATTTTGACAGTCTTTTGGTGTTGTCAGCCTTTTTAATTTTAGCAATTCTAATGGATAAAAAGGGGTTTCTCACTGTGATTTCAATTTGCATTTCCCTGATGATTAACGATGTTAAGTATCTTGCCAAATGCTTATTGGCCATTCATATATATTCTTTTTGGAAATGTCTGCTCATGTCTTTTGCTAATTTTTATTGTCTTTTTATTACTGAGTTGTGTTAAATCTGCAATTAGTTCCATCCAATTTTTCTTTTTAATTTCAGAGATTTTTTTTAGATCTTGAGATTTTCATTTGGTTCTTTTTCTTACAGTTTTTGTGTCACTCCTGAACTTTTCCATCTCCTCGCCTGTCTTTTCATGTAAATGCCTTCACAGATTTTGTATAGTGATTTTAACAACCCTGCCTCCCAATTCCAATATCTATGTCAGCTATGAATTTGTTTATATTGACTGATTTTCCCCATGTTGCTGGGTCACATTTTCTTGTTTCTTTGCTTGTCCGGTAATTACTGATGACAAACATTGTTAATATGTTATAAAGGCTTTAAATTATCTTACTCCAAACAGCACTGACGCTTGCTCTAGCCAACTGCTCTAGCAAGCAGTTAAATTACTGCCAGGTGATATGGAGGCTTAATTTTAGGCTTTTGTTACGGTAGATTTATTCCAGTTTTTCCCTTAATTCTAGGATGTGGTCTTTATTCCTAAAGCATTAAACTTCGGGAGTTTCAATGGAAAACCTAAGGTGTTTGTCAATTCCCTCTAAGTTGGGGAAACTAAATTTCTAAACTCTATATCCCTAAAGTGAGAAACTGAATGTTCTACTTCTTTCAGCCTTCAAGCTCATGTTTTCTTCCTGGGTTCCTTGGACTCATTATCTGTACATGCAGTTTAAGGCTCTGCCAAAGATTAGAGGTATTCATTTACAGATTTGGGCATTCCCTCCTTTGTGACTCTCTCCCTTCAGGTACCCTAATCTCAATTCCTAGTTGTTCTGACCACCCTGAATTCGTCCTATGATTCCTAAAATCAGTAAAACTATTGCTTTTTATTTGAGTCCTATCAGCTACTTCCCATGGTGGGCAAGGAGGGCCCTTGTGGTCAAAGTCATTTAAATGTGGATCTCACCCAGTGTATTTTCTTCTTTCCAAGGCTGAATCCTCTTTAGTTGCTCTCTAGTGCCAATAAACAGTTTCTGTCATTGCTTTTATATTTTGTCAAGAATTTTAAATTACTATTGGTAGGAAGTCTACTCTGATACAAGCTAGTCTGTCATTATCAGAAGCTGGAAGTTGCATTTTTTATTGGCTAAAACATGACATATTATTTTAGAGCTGTATGTGGCCCTTAGAAAAAGTGCACAGAAGAAAAAGGAAGTGGTATTATCTATTGTATCAATTCTCTACTTGAAAGTGGGTTTTTGTGTCTTTGAAAGACAAAAACAATAATAATGCATCTATATGCACAAACTCAGTATGAGAATTTAAAATTCTCTAATCTATTGTTAATTCTTTTGCTAGACTTATTTTCCTAAAATGCGAATCTGATTTTACATTTTCATACTAAAGTAATGTTTGCTATTCCCCTTATCTTACATTATAAAGCTCTTAATTCCAAATTATGGTCTTTTAGACCCTTTACAAATGTGGTTCCAACTTAACCTTCCAACCTCACATCATCCCACTCTCTCCCCCCCTTGACATCATCTCATCTGACACATCTAAATCCTCAGCATTCCCTAAATACGACACAACTTTCTTTGCAAAGTACTCTCTATCCCAAATAGCTAGCTACCCCTCCCTGTTTCCTGCCTAGCAAGGTCTTTCTCATTGTTCAACTTCTAGTTCCAATCTTTCCTCCTCTAAAAAGCTACTCACAACATTTACAGGACACAATAATGCCTTTTTATGTCCCCATATTCTGGGTTGTACCCTTATTTTCATACATATAATTGTTTTATAGCTATTATATAAATATAGCAGACTGGTTATGTGCTAGAAAATTTCTCTCCTCTAGTCCATCAGTTCCTTGAAGGTACAGGAGGTTGCTCATTCTTTTTATATCCCTAGTTATCTTAATAACTGACTTTTTGAAAGTGCTTAATACAGTTGAACTAAATGCAAGTAAATTTGGGAGTAAAACTAATGTAGTTTTTTTTTTGTTGTTTTTTTTTTTCTCTATGTTACTGAAGTAGTCAGGCTAGTTAAATCCAAAGAACCAGAAGTTAAAAAAAAAAAAAAAAGTTAAATACATAGCCACAATGTTGTGGTCACAAGTCTAGTGATGAGCTTCCATGTTAAAAGTACTAACATGGGCACCTGGGTGGCTCAGTCAGTTAAGCATCTGACTTCAGCTCAGGTCATGACCTCGCCATTCCCGAGTTCAAGCCCCGCATCAGGCTCTGTGCTGACAGCTCAGAGCCTGGACCCTGCTTCAGATTCTGTGTCTCCCTCCCTCTCTGCCCCTCCTCCACCCTTTCTCTCTCTCTTTCTCTCTCAAAAACAAATAAATATTAAAAAATTTTAACAAATTCATAGAATCGGAAAATTCACCTACTTCCGTGGGTCTGGGGCAGCCCACTAGAACATCTGCTCCTTCACCATCCCTTAGGGTCAGAATGCATCAGGCTGAATACTGGGAAGATGTGAGATTCAATATAGTAGCATTTTTTACATTTCTCTCACCCCTAGCCCCCAGGTGGGAGGGGATGGAGGTCCAACAGTCAATACCTGCGCTGGCAGAGAAGGTATTCAGTCTGACCCAAAATGTCTAAACCTACTTACAACTAAAAAAAACAAAAATAAAACAAAAACTAAAACCAAACAAACAAAAAACCCAAGACCAAAAGTCTAGAAGAGAAACAAAAGTTGGACACGATATCCCAGAGAGCAGTAGGACTACCTATGTCTATTATCCTACAAAAGAGATACTCACAATAGGAAAAAAGAAAAGATGATTAACTCTATAAATAAATATGTTCACTAAAGTCCACTTATTTTTCTTTCTGGTTATATAGCTACAGAGCAATCCCCAGCCTCCCTCATAGTTATGTGAGGTCATGAGATTGAGTTCTGCTCAGAGGAGTATTGGTAAAAATGATGTAAGTAGGGGCACCTGGGTGACTCACTGAGTTGATTGTCCGACTCTTGACTTCAGCTCAGGTCATGATCCAAGGGTCATTGGATCAAGCCCCATGTCAGGTTCCATGCTGAGCACGGAGCTTGCTTGAGGTTCTCTTTCTCTCTTTCTCTTCCCCTCTCCCCAGCTCACGCATGTGCTCTCTCTCTTTCTCAAATAAATGAATGAATGAATGAATGAATGATGTAATTACTTGTATATCCAATCCCTAAAAATGCTACATACAGTCTTCCACATCATCATCCATTTTCTGCAGGCTGCATGCAGAGGACCCACTGGAAGAGTCCAGTTCCCCAGGAGATGGTACAGCAGCTAAATGGAAAGTGCCTAAATCCCTAAATTCTGTGTTGAACAGAGCCCCTCCCCCCCCACTTCCTAAATCCTTAAAAACTGTGTGGAACAGAGCCCCACTCCACCCCACTTCCCATAATGGACTGTCAATCCAGTGATAGATAACATTTTATTATGTAAGGCCACTGAGATTTGGGGACATTTGTAATAGCAGTTGGCCTTGACTACCACTTTTACTTCTGTTGTAAATACCATACTGGTAATTTTCATTCAGTTTGAATACTGCTATTTTTTTTTAACTTTTATAGGGAAAAATCAGATTTTACTACTAGAATGAACATATTGTTTTAGCCAAGTTCATTTCCGTAGGTATGCTTCAGAATTCTTAATCATGCTAAATGCTGAGGACTCTGAATGCCAAAGCCAGTCTGTCCTATTCATTCACATAGTTGTTCTCTTACTTTGTGATTGAAAGCAGACTAATAGAAGATAAAGGCTGAGGACTGCCTAAAAACTGTCTGTGGTATGATTAGCTAGTAATGGAGTGAACGCTGTGGTCACTCACAGAGCTGCTCTTCATCAGAGCTAAGAGGAATCTGACTACAACTTCTTCCAAAGACCACATTTTCTGCTGTGCTGACACATCTGTCATTTACCATCCTGACAAGTGAGACCAAAATGCTTTCAGGCAGATGGTTAACTAAGGCAAGGGACTTTGGCTCCTGGTGTATTTCCTCCAGTTATTTAACAATGGCTAAATCCAGAAGACTTCAGTCTATTAATTATACCATCTTGGTTAGGTTTCCTTACAACATAACCTAGAGAATTAGACTGTCTCGGATGGGCTGGAACAATGGGTTTCAGTTGTGCTTGAGGGGGTATTGTTCTTCATTTGTGTCAATAGTACCCTGAGGTGTAGATTTTGAGTATGTTTTTATAGGATAGTCTTACCCACTATTTAAACAGCTAAAATAAAGACAAAGCAATGGGACATGAAACCACATCAATTTTTCTGACCTAAGATTTATTTTACCCCATACATTCCAACCTGCCTCTTTGGTATTCCTCAGGTAAAGCTCCCCATTTTATATACAGATGAACAACTTGATACTGAAAACAGGAAAGAAAAAAAACAAGCGACAAAGCACTGAACAGGAATCCATCAGATACAGTGTGCCAGGAAACATAAGAACTAGCAAAAAAGAACCAGGGAAGAGTTCTAAATATGTGTTTTGAAAAATACTAAACATACTATTTAGCAAAATCCACTTATTTTATAAATTGGCCCTATGAGCATTCTTCTTTGTCTTACAAAGACAAGTTTTGAAACAGTTTTTAGCAAGGAGGATTTTGAAGTTCTTAGATCTGTACATATTCATTTAATCTTCTTTTGTAAATAAAAGGCAGTAACTTAATCTAAAAGCAGCCACATAAATCACATTAGCTTGAAAAATAAGAGACTCTCTCATTGAATATATCTTTTAGAAGCCCAAGAGAATACAATGGAGTTCTTTCCAAATCAAATCAACATAAATTTATTAAACAAATACCTTGCACAAAGCATTCTGCAAGAAGCTGTGAAGAAATCAAATGATGATAACAATAGGTAACATCTTTTGAGGATTTACAATGTGCCTTCTGGTGTGCTAAATAACTTGCAAGCTTTCCCTTTAATAAGAGGTGGTGCTACAAGATGGAAAGAGGATGATTCTGGAGTCAGAAGGCAGAAGTTTGTGTCCCAGTGCCACCATCGTTTCTTCCCATCCTCTGATTTCCTCAACTGTAAAACAAGGGCCCTTATAGGACCTCTATTCAAAACCATAGGGTTCTTGTGAGTAAATGAGTTATTACATGACAACCATTTCAAATAATGCTTGGCATGTAGCAAGTATGTAGTAAATGTTGGTTGTGTTATTACATTTAATCATCATAAAATTTTTCACAGGTAGGAACTATTAGGATTAGGAAGTAGGAACTACTACTTAACAAAGAAGTGGTATTAAGGAATTAGTGCAAGATCACATAGAAGCTGCGGTCAGAACTCACGTCTGTTTGAACTTAATCTATGTCCTTAATCCCTACTCTCTTCTATCTCCATCAAAACCATGGTCCCTTCCGTTGGGAAGCAAGTGAATAAGACAGAAATGCTCAGAACCATATTTTCACTGAAATGAAAATTATTGGCAATATATAGAGTATCTTAGTTATGGAGAATATGTCTTTTAATAGATAAAAAAAATCTGGGTAATATTTCACACGTTAATGTGTTACATTTTGTAAAGTTCTTTGACAAAGTTACCACATATTTCATTCTCAAAACAATTTTGCAAGGTGGTCCTGGACTTTACTACTTTTCTCATTTTATAGCTGAAGAAACTCAACCAATGCAAGAGTAAATGTCTAAGGTCATCCACCTGTTAAGTGGCAGAATTCAAATTTTATTGCTTTTGAAGTACATCAATATCACCTCAAAAACCTGGGAAAAAAATGTGGATTCCTAGACCCAACCTCAAATCTATAGGATCAGTCTCCCTAGCAGTAGGACCCAGAACCTACATTTATTAATCTCAACAGATAATACAGATATACATTACCAGTTGAGAACTTTAAGAATAACTCCTCTTTATCATCTTATTTTCTTGACAAACCTCCAAGGAGTGGTGAATAGTTGGGTCTATAGCAAATCATCTGATAATTCACTGGATGCGTAAAGTCATGAGTCCTAGCTCTAATAAATCAGAAGATCCCCTTTAAATTTAATTAGAGCTATAGTCTCCAATAAGTCCTAATCAAATATTTAAAGAATCCATGTCCTTAACAGTTTGTATTTAAAGCAGGAAATATTAACTGAAACTAGAACTGAAGTCCAGTAGCAAGTTGGATCTTGATTAAATGCTGTTTCACCCAAAGATAGATATGGTAATCATGAAATGACTAAAAATGACCATAAAGAGGTCCCTGGTGTATGGTCTCCAAAGTAAGTTTACAAGACATCCATAAAGGAGATGGACGAATATATTTAAAATTTTCTTGATATTTATATGTATCTAATACAATAAAAATGGAATTCAAATTTACTAATATTTAACACAAAGACTGACAATAATACTTGTACATAATTTACAGGTAAACACACAATTTATAAGGGCATACTAAAAAAAATTGTACTGAGAAAGGTACACAAGTAAAAAAATGAAGTCAACAGACAAAGTGATTAACAGGGCTCTAGAATCAAACTGCTAGACTATCACTTAAGAGTTTCTACATCTATACAATGGGTATAATATTAGTATCTACCTTCTAAGGTTCTTATTCTAATTAAGTAAGGCAACATTTTTGTACAGTGCTTAGCTTGTGTAGTGCCTGTATAAGTACTCAAAGAATGTTGCTGTGGTAGATATTTCTACCAATGCAATTGCTGCACAGAAGATTAAAACAATTATTCCCATCTTTGCATCCATGCCCTTGGAAATGTGACTCTACAGCTCCTTCCATCAAGAAATGGAATCTGTTGGGGTGCCTGGGTGGCGCAGTCGGTTAAGCGTCCGACTTCAGCCAGGTCACGATCTCGCGGTCCGTGAGTTCGAGCCCCGCGTCAGGCTCTGGGCTGATGGCTCGGAGCCTGGAGCCTGTTTCTGATTCTGTGTCTCCCTCTCTCTCTGCCCCTCCCCCGTTCATGCTCTGTCTCTCTCTGTCCCAAAAATAAATAAAAACGTTGAAAAAAAAATTAAAAAAAAAAAAAGAAATGGAATCTGTTTCCCCACACCCTCAATCTCAGCTGATATTATAACTTGCTTTGGCCGACAGAATGAGACAGAAGTAACCCTGTGCCAGTTCTAGGCCTAAGCCTCAAAAGGCCTTTCACACTTCTGCTTAGCAACTATGTAAACAAGCCCAGCCCAGCCTGCTGAAGGAGAAGAGACTACATGGTACAGAGATAAGCTATCCCAGCTGGGGCCATACTACACTAGTCAGCACTTAACTTTCCTACCAACTGACCACAAATATATATGTGAGAACTGTCCATGAGAAGACCTGTCCAGCTTATTGGTGAATCCACAGAAGTATGAGTTATATAAGTAGCTGTTCTAAGCCACTAAACTTTGGGGGTGATTTGTTACACAGAAAGGCTAACTGATATGCTTAGCCATCATCATCAGAAAAAACACACAAAGGAAAGTCGGTTAAGTAGGTGTCTGACTTCAGCTCAGGTCATGATCTTGCAGTCCATGACTCCAAGCCCCATGTTGGGCTCTGTGCTAAAGCTCAGAGTCTGGAGCCTGTTTCAGATTCTGTCCCTCTGTCTCTTCTCCTTCCCCACTTGCACTCTGTCTCTACCTCTCTCAAAAATAAATACACATTAAAAAAAAACTAAAAAAAATCTTTTTAAAAAAGAAAAAGGTTAAATAACTGTCCGAAACTCTTAGGAAAGAAAAACAATATAGCTGAAGTAATCAGGTGAAAAGTTGATTCCATTAGAGGTCACCTGTAGCTTGCATGAAAGATTTATGTGTCAGGTACTAAATAGCATCAGTGTTCCCTTTAGGGAGGAGAAGAAATATCTGTTAGAAAAAGCAATACACTGACAAGGAGATCCACATCTTGAAGCTTCACAGATGCAAGGAATTAAGCTATCTGAAACAGCCTTGGGCTGACTTAAAAATTAACTTCTGTTATAAGCCTCCTGATGTTGGCCAATTTGACTAGGAAAGACTTGGGCTGTAGTCCCAGGAGAAGATGACAAATGTAAAAAAATAAACATTTACACATTTCCTAGCTCAGGAACCTGGAGCAATTTTCAGTTAAGGGTCACACATATAGCTTTCTTCATTTCTAATCTTAAAAGTTTAGAAACTGATCTTTAAAAATTAGGAGCTACTTCTATTTCCTAGAACCTAAGACCTAACTAATTGTGCAGATGCCCAACAAACAATGATTTTTGGTCCCTCTTGTTAAACTTGAATTCCCAAGTGAGAATATAAGAATATTTCTCAACAACAAACAGACCTTCTAAAATCCTTCTTAGGGAAAATATGAATCAATGAGTTCTATCTCATCATTAGGTTTGAGACTGAGAAAGTCAAGTTGATTAGAATCCTACTCAGATGATGACAAAGATATATTTAGTCAATGCTAACTTCATGGTAAACATATTACTTAAGACCTAACTCATGTACCCATGTATTTCCTTCCACATATCCATGCTCTGTCTTTACAAAAAAAAAAAAAAAAGCCTTGACCAAAGAAAATGATATAGATTATTGGTTGTCTACCCATTATCAATTCTCATTTCCCCTACTAACAGAATCCCTATATTGATTGGGGTGGCTACATGCCCAGCTAAAAATCTATATTTACCAGCAGGTCTCTCAAAAATGTAAAAGATATGAGTGAGCAATTTAGAAAGAAGGAGATGCCATTGAGTGAGTTCCTAAGAATCTCATTACAGAGGGTTTACACACAGCAGATCCATCTATCTATCTATCTATCTATACTACTACTACTACTGCTACTACTACTACTACTACTAGGCTTTCTTACTATTATACTACTAGCAGTATTTCTTACTGTTCCACTTTTCTGCATGAGACTTAAACTTGGTGGCCAGACTACCATAGTCATCTAATGAGCATGAACATAAAGGCTTTAGTCTGGTATGGTAGAAAAAAGAGCTGGTAGGTGACTGAATTTTTTATAGCATCTATGGAGACGTCACATTAGGAGTATTTCTCACTCAGTGAGAGAAAACATTTTTTTGTTAGTGAGCATATGTCTTATGTAGCCCACTATCTGGGGTGGGAATGGAACTTCTGTAACTTGGAACCTAACACTGTTTTTAAATGTTGTAGGCATGCATTTTAATTTAGCTGAGACATATTCCTTGAAATTCCAGATGAGTAACTTTTCTTTGACCATCACAGAAGTATTAATTACTAAGAAATTCTGAGCTGACAAAACATTAGAAGGCAACAGCAGGCAAAAGTCCCAACAGATCAATGGAGGAGGCCAGGGCAGTGCTGACCATATCATTAAAGAAGGAATGGTAGCTAGAAGAACCTAGAATGTGCCAGTCTAACAGCCATGTGACCTTAAGATGGTTTACATTTCATCAGCTCTCACCAGGCAGGGATATTTCCATCAGCAATAAGGCTGGATTTACTCAAGGTAGATACTAGTAAAGAACCCACAGAAGAGAATGAGGATCATATTTCCCTGGAAGTCCACAGAGATGGTCTGATGAAGGGTAAATTTGCCATCAGAGCTGACAGGGATTTCAGGCAAAGAATATATTAGCTGGTGGCCCAAAAGCTCATTAATAAACCCTACCTCTTTTTCTTTCTCTTTCTCTCTTTCCCTCTCTCTCTCTCTCTCTTCCCTCGTCCCCCCACTTTTTAATTTGGCAAGTTTGCTTGGGAAGAAAAAAGTATCCAATTCAGTTCTTATTCAAGGTCAACCTCATTCCTCCAACCCAGGCAGAGACCCTTCTCAAGGAACTATGAAAAGGCAGGTCTTATCACTATACCCTTTGAGAGAATAACTCCACAAAATAATCTTCAAATCTGAAGTTAATAGAGTCTAAGCATTAATGGAAATTTTGACCTTAAGTAAAGAAGCAATAATATCTGTATTCTCAGAGCAGCCATAATAGACCTGCTTCTAGAGTGTGGCTTTGCCTGGGTTAAAGGCATAGATTGTGCCCTTGTTTCTGGGGGAGTCTTCTTAATAGAGAATAGGTCAAACAGAAATGCAATGCGAAAGAGACCTCTCTCTTTCCAAGAAATAAAAAAATGAGTCAACTTGCATACTTCCTCTTCTATTGGAAACTTCTCAGTGGCTGGGGAACATAAGTTCAAAACTAGGGATGATGTAGGTCAATGTTAACAGATGCTTCCAAGACAACCTCATCTGTTTTATCAGAAAATGAGACCTATGGAGAAAAGTAGTCTTTCCTCAAGGAATTCAGCTTTTAAACTTCAGTCGTGTAATAGAATCTTTTCTCCTCATTTTCTTCCTACAAAGAAGTAAATATGTCATTTTGTGGTTCATACTCCCATCTGCTTCAGGAAATACTAATGGCTTCAGGTGATATGATAAAGGATTAAAAATCTTTAAGACAAAAAGAGAAATCTCTGTGAACTTTCAATTGGTTTTCTAAAGGAAAGTGATAAAAGCCTGTCAGTATATATGTATTTGAAAAAATATAAAATCTTGACATACACAAAAGAGAATCCT
This sequence comes from Lynx rufus, assembly GCF_022079265.1. NCBI lineage: Eukaryota > Metazoa > Chordata > Mammalia > Carnivora > Felidae > Lynx > Lynx rufus. The sequence continues at coordinate 40,260,679 of NW_025814896.1, read as the reverse complement.
TGTTTTGGTAAATTAAACTATTTGCCACTCACTCTGCTGGAGTACTATAAGGACTAATAATGCCTCAATATATCTGTAGGTCTGGGTAGGAGATAAACAACAAGCAGTACTTTTCCCCAAAGTCTGCACATGAAAATGGCATTTATTGCCCCAATCCAAATGTCAACTTTCTCTTCTCCCATTATGTATTTTCAACAGGAGTTTTGAAGAGTAATCTTATGTGAAGAAAAAAACTTAAGGGCAAAAACATTGTGATCATTCTGTCAAGCAATAAAATTATTCTTTCTTTTTGACTTTTGCTTTTTAGTTTAATTAAAGTAAAAGTTGACCATTTATTAAAGACTAATTTTTATTTTTTTTTTAATTTTTTTTCAACGTTTTTATTTATTTTTGGGACAGAGAGAGACAGAGCATGAACGGGGGAGGGGCAGAGAGAGAGGGAGAAACAGAATCGGAAACAGGCTCCGAGCCATCAGCCCAGAGCCGGACGCGGGGCTCGAACTCCCGGACCGCGAGATCGTGACCTGGCTGAAGTCGGACGCTTAACCGACTGCGCCACCCAGGCGCCCCAAGACTAATTTTTAGAGGGGCGCCTGAGTGGCTCAGTCAGTTAGCGTCTGACTTTGGCTCAGATCATGATCTCGCAGCTTGTGAGTTTGAGCTCAGAGTCGGGCTCTGTGCTGACAGCTCGGAGCCTATAGCCCGCTTCAGATTCTGTCTCCCGTCTCCCGATCTCTCTGCTCCTCCCTGTTCTCTCTCTCTCTCTCTCTCTCTCTCTCTCTCTCTCTCTCTCTCTCAAAAATAAACATTTAAAAAAAATTTAAAGATTAATTTTTAGAAAAGGTTTAGCTCTTTTTTTTTTAAATAGTAAAAATCCAAACAATGGAGTTTATAGGAGTTTATAATTTTGGTTAAATTCCCTTATTTCCTTCCAGTAAAAAATTCAATATATGTGCCTGCATGGATGAAGATTTTGCCTTAACAATTCTAAACTCTCATGGGAATATGCTAGTAAAAATTCTCAGAGGAAAAAAAAAGAAGCACCATATGTCAAATTAAACTTTAGCATTAAAAAACAATATTTAACCTAAGCAATAAGAGAATAGAATGAATAGTATCACATGTAATTTCTGTAACTAAAATTGCATTCCCATGTACAAACTTAAAATATTTCTAAATAAATAGGTTGAGATTTTTTTTTTTTTTTCCAGAGAAAGTTTCCACTTAATAAAATGTGGCGGGGTGGGGGGGAGAAATTCAGAATTATTTCTTTTGGGAATGAAAGCAGCAATCTGCCCAGTGAAGCCTCAAGGAGCATCTTGGTGCTAATGTGACCTGCCAATGGGCATTCAATACCCAAATCCCAGGCCTATGCTATTTTAATGTCACTTAAACTCTCCACCTCCACACCCTCAAGGGTGCCCTCTTCCTACAAGATTGCTGCCAAAGGAAAATACATTTCTAGAAGCAAATGGAGCAATACTTTTCATTTGCTTCCCCTTTTCCACTGCAGGTCTAGTCACTGGGTCCAAAGTGCTTGTTTTATGGCCTTTTCCAGACAAACTCCTTCTAAACCTATGTGTTCCTACAAAACACCAAAGATTTCTCACCAGGATGGCAACTGAATGTGAAGAAAACTTCACAAAGTTTTCTGCTAGAGAAAGTTCTATTTGGTGAGAACTTTTGATTCACATGTTCACCCACTAAAAAATAAAGAAATGCAAGGCTGACAAGTGGTGGTGGCCGCGGGAGAGGGCAAATGGGTTTCTCTGTGATGATAAAGAAAATGTTGTCCATTCTTCAAATTCACAGAAAAGTGACTTCAGAGAGGAGAAAGCCATGACTTGGATAACCCTGCAGCTCATCAAATGTCTCTTTTCTTTTTCCCCAGCACAACCATTTTGTCCCACCCAAAATGCTTGTGGGAGAAGTTAAAACAAGCCACATGTGCTTTCCTCCACAAAAGAGCCCTATATTTTAACCTAGCACACACATCCAACACCTCAAACGGTTTTGAAGAAAGCTGTGTTTATTATGTGGGCTTATGAAATAAAAAGTACAAACTTTCTCATCCTGGAAAAATATGCAATGAAATTTACAGCCAAAATAAGGAAGCTGTGCATAATGTAACACTTGGCAAGAATTTTAATCAGTGGATTGGCAAAGCTAGATGCAATACCTCAGTTCCTTTCAGACATGTCTGAGCTTTCTTAATTTAAATACCACGCACTGGGTCTGGGGAGAACATTTAGGAGAGACACTGTCCTTTCTGCAGGAATGCTGACGAGCAGCACTAGCTAACTGAAAAAGGAGCACTGTGGATATGATAACAGTTTCAACCTCTGGGAATGGAAGATGGCAAGAGATAGACACGCTCTTATTGTAGAGCAAAGCAACACAGATTTACATTATGATAAGGCATTCCAGCCACATTAAGCAGGCCAAAGATGTTTCCAGGTATCAGTCTGACTCAGTTTGGCTCTAAAGAGCATAATTCTGGACTTTGTCAGGAGTTTTCATGCAGGATTGTTGTTTTCCCAATTGGAAAACAACAGAATTGTTCAGTAGCCCTCAATTCCTGAGCAGCCTGACAGCAGTTCAAATGAGTTGAAAGTCAGGTCACATCATGTGGACCCAAACTGACCGTCACAGAAAGAGTTATAATGTGATGAAAAGCTCCAGGGAACCTATTAAATCCACCATCCCTGTCAGGATGGAACAAGAGCGATCCTGCCTCCACAGGTACAATTTTTAAAGGGCCCTCTAAGAAAATATTGTATTCCTCTGCCATCTGCACAGCACTCTAGTAGTTAGCAATCCAGTATATCTTGTCAAATCTCAGGGACCGAAATATTAAGACTTAAAAGTCAAATGATATAGATGTAAAGTATACTGTGTTTGGACCTAACTGTATCACGTGGAGTCTTTTTCTTTAAGAAAAAAATTCTTTTAATGGGGCGCCTGGGTGGCTCAGTGTTCGAGCCCCAGGTCAGGCTCTGTGCTGACAGCTTGGAGCCTGGAGACTGCTTTGAATTCTGTGCCTCCCTCTCTCTCTGTTCCTCCCTCACTCACATTCTGTTTCTCTCTCTCTCTCTCTCTTAAAAATAAACATTAAAAAATTTTTAAAAATTTCTTTTAAAATAGTACATGTCCTTAAATTTGCAAATGAAGCAAGATATGCAAACACAAGATATTTACAAATGTTCTGCAATAGGGGTGCCTTGGTGTCTCAGTTGGTTAAGAGTCTGACTTGGCTCAGATCATGATCTCACAGTTTGGGAGTCTGAGCCCCGCATCTGGCTCTGTCCTGACATCTTCGAGCCTGGAGCCTGCTTTGAATTCTGGGTCTCCCTCTCTCTCTGCCCCTCCCCTGCTCATACTCTGTCTCCTTCTTAAAAATAAAAAAAATAAAATAAAATAAAATATGGTTATTGATGCTTAAAAAATAAATAAAATAAAATAAAATAAAATAAAATAAAATAAAATAAAATAAACATTAAAAAAATGTTCTGCAATGACTACAGAACTATAGAAATTAAACTAGGGCTGGGGAGGACACTTTGCTCCACTGCACAGGAATCACAGGTCAAGGGACACAGAAAACCCCCAACTCTTTGTAAACTTTCCTAAGAATGTTTTCAGAAATTAATTCAGAAATACAATCTGTTTAGAGAAAATGCTGATTGTTTTTATGCTACAGTATTTCTTTGCTAGGTAATAAAGAAATTTTATATATCTGGAGCATCATAAATATCTGGAGCAAGTTATGATTTGGGGGTTTATTCTGGTTTAAGTTTTGTGTCACCAGAAATTAAAGTGAATACAGCTTGGGATGCCATCACTTTATCAATCATTCCTGGTGCACATTTGGCTCCTCTCAATGGGAAGAGCAGAAAGCTGAAATCTTGGCAGCCCTGGGAAACCACACCTCATGGACTGTGTTCATGGACTGTTTTAATTTGACACCTGTAGAAAAGGAATCTATGTTTTCTTTGTTTTTGGGTTTTTTTTGGTTTTTATTTGTTTTTTTAAGGTCATTTAGGAGGGCATATCGCCTTTTAGCAAATAGTATAATGACAACTCTGATAGTTTCTGCTGAAAATGAATATTGGTACTGATGAAAAATGCACCCAGTTTATTACCAGAGGGCTCAAGGAAATGGTACTTCCAAATTCAAATGGAGCACATGATACCTAATAATGCAGGGAGAATGTAAATGGAAGTGGTTTTGAACAGAGAGATAAAAGTGTCCTGGAGAATTTGATGACCAGGCACAACGGCTGTGGAAGAAAACGAAATCCAAAGATGGATATATGTAAGTTAATTACACTGGGAAAGATGGCTTGAGAGAAAAAAATAATAATAAACTAATTTATGGGCATGAAAATTATTTCAATATGATTGATATTAGGTAAGAATGCTTAACAATTAAAGAAAAAATATGAGGCTTGAATAACATAAAATCAGCAGGCATAATATCTGAGAGAGCTAGGCATTTCCAGCTAAGCAAAAAACATACAACAAATGGAAAGAGTAAAAAAGAAAGAAGATCATCACTACCTTTATATGTCTATTTCTTTTTTTAATTTTTTTAAAATATTTTTTAAAATCTTTATTTATTTTTAAGAGAGAGAGACAGAGTGAAAGCAGTGGAGGAACAGAGAGAGAGGGAGACGCAGAATCTGAAGCAGGCTCCAGGCTCTAAGCTGTCAGCACAGAGCCGGATGCAGGGCTCAAACCCACGAACCTTGAGATCATGACCTAAGCTGAAGTCGGACGCTTAACTGACTGAGTCACCCAGGCACCCCTTTAAACATTTTTTTAATGTTTATTTATTTTTGAGAGAGAGAGAGACAGAGCATGAGCGGGGGGGGGGGGGGCTGCTGAGAGGGAGACAAAGAATCTGAAGCAGGCTCCAGGCTTGGAGCTGTCAGCACAGAGCCTGATGCGGGGCTCGAACCCATGAGCTTAAGATCATGACTGGAGCCAAAGTCAGACGCTTAACTGACTGAACCACCCAGGTGCCCCATATATGTCTATTTCTTTATCAAAATCATACTTAAAAATACAATTCATTAGGTCAAGACTTAGCATCCTTTTTTAATGTTTCCGATTCTTTGTAAGCCTACCTCCCTTTTCCCCTCCATCCATATTGCAATTAAAAATAAAAAAAATAAACTGCTAATTGAAATCTTAACTGGTAATGTCCTAACTCTTCAAATAGTTAATTCTGGTCACTAAGAGCACTAAGATGCTTTTTAGTCAGTTACTTTTCTATTACCTCATTTATTTACTTTTTTTAAAAAATTTATTCAATGAAGACTCCCAGTCACTTGCCACGTGCCAGGTACAACTCAGTATTGTGTATAGAACTATAAAGAAGCATTGCCTCTAACAAAATGGCATCACAGTTACATGTCATAATTAAGATATCTAGTTAAATAGAGTATTACTCAGCCATAAAAAGGAATGAGATTGGCTATCTGTGACAACATGGATGGATCTAGAGGGTATTTATGCTAAGTGAAATAAGTCAGACAGAGAAAGACAAATACCATATTTCACTTGTATATGGAATCTAACAAACAAAACAACCAACCAACCAACCAACCAACCAACCAAAAAACAGACTCTTAAATACAGAGAACTGTTGGTTGCAAGAGGGGAAGTGGATGGGGAGATGGGTGAAATAAATAAAGGGAATTAGGTACAAATTTCCAGTTACAAAATGAGTAAGTCACAGAGTTGAAAAGTACAGCCTAGGGAATGTACTCAATAATTCTGTAATAACTTTGCATGGTGACATATGGTGATTACACTTATTGTGGTGAGCATCGAGTAATGTATAAAATTATTGATCAATATGTTTTACATTTGAAACCAGTATAACATTGTGTATTAATTATTCTTCAATTAAAGAAAATAAAGATATCTATCAAAGTTCTTTGTCCTTATATCAGAGGATTTTTCATTGTTTCTCTACTCCACTACAGTAGGCCTTCAAGGTGAAATTCGTCAAGGTGCTGTCCTTATGTAACTTCTCTCTGCCATGCCAGTATCTATTTGTTATCCCTGTGACTTTGGACGGGTTTTGTGAAAAAGGCACAAGTTCCAGATTCATAAAGGATGGGAAAATTTCTCATTCACTACTACTATTCATGATGCTAGGTAAGTTGGTTAGCTTTTTTGAGCCTATTTCCTTATTTATAAAATGGAAATAATAAGTCTTATCTTTAAGGATGTTTTTGAAGATTAACTTGGATCAAGAATATAAGGCACTTCAAACATGGCAGATGCTCATTAAATGAGGGTGAGGTAATTACCATTCATCATTTTTTTTTCTTACATCAGGGGTGCTCTTGCAGAGGTGTTGGCGTGGAGGGGAATCTAAGGGGTCAAGAGCTGGCTTCAGTCCCAAGTCAGGAAAAGGCATCTTGCAGGTGTCACAATTCTACAGCAGTCTACAGCATCTTGCTGGCAAGCTAGCGTATATTGACAAAAAAGTCTAAAAAGTTCCAAAGTGAATCTTTCAATCTTATTATATGCCTAATCCAAAGGAAAGAAAGCAATGGTTTTTACATGAGCAAAGATGATTTTCTCTTTCAAAGAGGATGCCATGTTCCTCATCCAGCCTTGTGAAAAAGTCGTCATGTGAAATTATTTCACATTCTTTTCAGCCCACTCAAAGCACATAAGGGCTTTCTGAAACATGGGTCTTGTAAATATGCCTGAATGTCAGGATTTTGGCTGTAACAGTGAAACTAGGAAGGACTCCAGTTGTATCTTTCTGTGCTCTTCCTGACTGATGAGCCAGAACCCTGGTATTTGATACACATGTGAAAAAATACAATATTTTCTTCTTTATCTATTAGGATTTTTGTAAACCAACAATTATCTAATTCTCACTTATTAATGGACAGGAAGAATATAGAAAGTAAAAATGTACTGCCAAGCAATGGGGAAAAAAAGGATAATACTATGTGCAATAAAATGCTTTAATTAGATCTTGAAATTATAATCTATATTTTAGAACTAGAAACCCAGAGGAGTTATAGCAAATAAAAAAGTTAATATATTGGTAAAAATAGCCATCAAGTCTTTCCTGTTAATGGTCATAAAACACAAAGTAAGAGATGGAGAAACAAGTTTTCTTCCATTTCCTTTATTCAAAGCCAAAATTAATTGTCTGCTCAAAATGTTATATATGATCAAGACTGTATAAATTATTTATTATACTAAATGTTATGCTATACAGAATCAAATTAACTACTATGATATAAGGAATCTGAGAAACATTGAAGCCATTAATGCCTAACTACATATTGTATGGTCTTTTTAAATAACTTATTACATTTATATAATTTACTACAAGGTGCAGACCTGACACTCTATCACTCTTCAATGTTCCAGTCTGTACGTCTCCAAAGCAAGGACACTCCCCTCTGCCCCCATGACCACTTTGCAATCCTCCACGTTAGGATATTGATATTGGTACTATCCTACCATTATATTTGGATTTTCTCATTTGCCCCAACACTATTCCTTTTTGCTTTCTGGGTCAGAAATCAATCCAGCAAAAGTGTATTTAAAGGCTAGTGGAGGGGCGCCTGGGTGGCGCAGTCGGTTAAGCGTCCGACTTCAGCCAGGCCACGATCTCGCGGTCCGTGAGTTCGAGCCCCGCATCAGGCTCTGGGCTGATGGCTCAGAGCCTGGAGCCTGTTTCCGATTCTGTGTCTCCGTCTCTCTCTGCCCCTCCCCCGCTCATGCTCTGTCTCTCTCTGTCCCCAAAAAAATAAATAAACGTTCAAAAAAAAATTTTTTTTTTTAAAAATTAAAAAAAAATAAAAAATAAAGGCTAGTGGAGTTGAAAGATTCATGAGAGTAGATTTCTTATTAGAATAATTGCTCTTCACAAGAACTTATTTTTTTTAATATTATTTTTAAACTTCATTGCCCCCATATCTGGCACCAATCATTAAAAGTGGACACTTCCGGGGGCGCCTGGGTGGCGCAGTCGGTTAAGCGTCCGACTTCAGCCAGGTCACGATCTCGCGGTCCATGAGTTCGAGCCCCGTGTCAGGCTCTGGGCTGATGGCTCAGAGCCTGGAGCCTGTTTCTGATTCTGTGTCTCCCTCTCTCTCTGCCCCTCCCCCGTTCATGCTCTGTCTCTCTATGTCCCAAAAATAAATAAACGTTGAAAAAAAAAAAAAAGTAGACACTTCCGTATCACTTGGAACAAATTACTAAAACATGGAAAATAAGGAAAATGTGTTTTTGAAGGGATTGAGATTATCAATCTGCTTTCATTGCTTCAATTCATGCATTTGTTACTAAAATGTGAATATTTTAAATTTCTACTGAATTGTAGTATCTGAGAAAATTTTAAAAACATGTATTTAAAATTGTGGTCCTAACCTCAACCGGATGACATTACATATACTATGTGCCAAGCACAGGGTCATATACAATACACATTTTGATAATTACTTACTAAATTAGCAAGCAAGTTGAGTATCTTTAGGAAAATACTTACTGAAATATTTTTGAAGGAGAATAACCATTAACATGTATGTGAGAATCATGGATACATTAAGGTTTAAAGCTATTACTTATAGTTTGACTATAAGCCAACATCTTGAAAGCCTTCTGCAACAAGGTATTTATTTATTTTGATAATGGAATATGGGCTTTTCTCTAGAAAAACATAGGCTCAACTATCTAGCGGGAATCTCAATACTTTCTCGTAAGTAACAAAGTATGACATCTAAATGTGGCAAACCCACTTAAGCCTGGATGCAATTCTAGACGAGTAGAAGGGCAAGAGGTTAAACCACTGCTGTATTTATCAATATGCTTTTAAACCAATGAGTGGATCAAGTAACATACAGAATGAATGGGAATTAAATGTAATTAAAATCACTGTCTCCACAGACAGAGCAGGTTATAACCTTTATTCTCTAACCAAGCCCCTTCCCCTCACATGCCTCTAAAAGTAATAAATAAAAGAACCTAAGATTTTTGAAAAATTTTTAGGATATTTAGTTAAAATATTTCGGGTATTTAGTTAAAATATTTAGTTTACTTTTTAAAAATTTGAGATTAAAAATACAAAGCAAAGGTGTCTAGAAGGTTATTGGAAGAGAAGCACCAAAAGAAATGACTGAAATTGTGGTGGCATATTTTATTTTGCTTTATATTATTCTGCTTGATTTACCTTAAGGAGTTCTGTCTAATTGAAGCTAATTTGTCAAAAACGAGAGCAGAATTTCTCAATCTCTGAGCATATTGGTACCTAGCATTGGTCCATCAGACTTTTTTTCTAATGGTGTATATAGGTCAACACAAAACTTTTTGGGGTTGTAACCTGGGACTTGGGGATGGGGCAAGAGTTGGAGGTTGGAAGAAAAAAAAATAGGGAGCATTTTTAAAGTATAATTAAGTCATTTGCCAATCCCCGGGGAGCCAGCATTCCTTGTACTAAGTTCCACCACAGTTGGAACTGAACTATGATAAGAACCAAGCAATTGTTTGGTGATTGCTCAGTGAAAGCCACCTAAGAAGACACAGAGGAGAAAGTTTGTTTCTGGTAGAGGAAACAGACATTACTACACTGCTACAAGACACTGAGAAGGGCAAGGTGAATATAGATAATGAATTACTAGTTCAACATGCATTCTTCTAAAAAGTTCATTTTTTTCTTGATCATATATAAATATCAAAATTGTAGAAATGTGAAAAATACAAAAAAGTAAAGTATAAAAGTACCCAGACTCCCATGACCCAATGACAACTTCTTTAACATATAGTATTTTTCCTTACAGTTCTTTTATGGCAGGAGCTGGTTGTTCTAAGGCATTGGTTCTCAAAGTGCAGCCCCAGAAACTAGCAACAATAGCATCATCTGGGAACTTGTTAGAAATGCAAATTTGGGGGCCCACCCAGACCCATCAGAAATTCTGGAGGTAGAAGCCAGCAATCTGGATTTTGACAAATCCTTCAAGTGATTCTGATTGTTGTAGTTTGAGAATCACTGTTTTCAGATATTCTTAACGCACAGATTTGAAAAATCCAGGCCATTTTTTTTTTATTTTATTTTATTTTTCATCATAGTAAGTGTACTCTTTAATCCCCATCCCCTATTTCTCCCACCACCAACCCTCTCCTCTGATAACAACCATCATCCTTCTTCTTTTTAATGGAAAAACAAATAGTATTGGGTTTAGTTTGTGCCTACTTCCCCAACGAAGAGATAAACCCAGCAGTAGAACACAGGCTCGAACCCTTAGTTTTAAGAATACAGTTCTTCTACTAAAAGAAGAAATAAAATTAGAGGAAACAAAACAAAAAATTTCCCATATCTTTCCTCCATTCCTGGTCTTATTCCAGAAAGTATTAAGATGATTTAAGTTTCTGAAATCAAGATATCCATCTATAGAGAATTTTAAGGACTTCATATGCTATGGTTTAACCTGATTTCTCCAAATTGAGTATAACTTGGAAGAAAAGAACAATTAATCAGAGCATGAACATTACCAGTTAGCAAAATTATAATTAAAGTATGTAATTAGACATAACTGACTAATTTTAAATAGTCTCGCAATAAAAATTCCAAACTTTAATCATCTTTCTTCCCTCATCATCAGAGAAGAGAAATAGTTTATCAAAGGAATAGTATACAAATATATAATTCACTTTTAATAAGGTTAAACTGCAATCAATGCAGTTACTACAAATATGTTATTAAAATTATCAGGTATTTATAGTCTAAAAAACTATATGTCCATACTCCCTTGATGGAGTAAAGAAATAAACCCAGTATGCTAAACCCCACAGACATTTGAGACCTTTGCTTACCAAAACAAGTGTGACTTAAAATTCAGAAGCAAGTTATTACAAGTCAATGGCTTTACTTATTGACAGAGCATTGTTCTTTCCTTGGTGGTCTGACAAAGACTGGTAATTCCCTAAAATTATCAGGTACTTGAACTAAATACTAGTGAAGGGAAATTAAATAAGAATAAGCCTCAGGGGTGCCTGGGTGGCTCAGTGGGTTGGGCGTCCGACTTCAGCTCAGGTCATGATCTCACAGCTCATGAGTTCAAGCCCCGAGTCGGGCTCTATGCTGATGGCTCGGAGCCTGGAACCTGCTTCTGATTCTGTGTCTCCCTCTCTCTGACCCTCCCCCACTCACACTCTGTCTCACTCTCTCTCTCAAAAATAAATAAAAACATTAAACAAATAAAATAAATAAATAAGAATAAGCCTCTCAAAGAAATACTGTTTGACATCATTTTATGTATGTCTGTTTAAGGTTTTCTTATCACAACTAAGCCAGAAAGACATATACTGTTACCCTTCTTGATAGTGATTTAATTATTTTATATTCCTGCCCAGCTACACAGGTGGCATTTTTCATGGACAAAGAAAACCCCTAGTAAATAGAAGGCCAAAACCCTAGAGATGTATAAGCTTTTTTCACAGTGTGTAACACTTCCGGCTGGTATTTTTCCACGTGCAGCCCTGCAGTGCTGCACTCTGCCAAACCCAAACAGAACCTACTGGTTTATTTCCAGCTGTTGCTGAGGTTTTTCATCTGATTTTATTTACTTCTCTAAAGTGGCTGTAACAAGCACCAAATAAGCCACAATTGCCAAGAGCGAAATATAAAATTAAAGGCTTCAATTAATGAATAAGTAATAACACACTTAGAGATAGATGCTAACTTGAATCACTGAATGAGGGACTGTAACTTATTAGATTATATTTTTAAATGATTTGAATCAACATATTTAAAATTACATAAGTGCCATTTGGTACATGAATTTTAAAATCCATAAGGCTAATGCATTGGAAAATACAAAATAAAGCACAAATGTATGAAAATAACAACATGGCAAGACCAGTTTACATTCCTCCTATTGTAAGAATGTCTGGGTCTGTGTGTGGGGGGGGTATGTTTGAAAGTGTTTTATTACATACATGTTACAAGAGGTATATACACCAGCCCTGTGAAAAGGGTCATGAGGTTTATAATGTAGTAAATGTTCATGTACATCTTATTTATGGCCTAAGAAATAAGGAAACCCAAGATAGCACATAGAAAATACTACCCCCCAAAAAATAGAGACATAACAATTTTCACAATGAAAAGACCAAAATTCTGTATTAAGAGTATTAAAAAAAAAACGGGTACAACAATATAACCTCCATAGTAATGACACCTCTGGCATCAGCCAGAACAGTCCCTGGTCTATAGCCAAATTCACTGGCTGGCCTTTTCCCAGAAACAACCCTGAGCCACATATTTTAATCATAATGCTAGTAGAGGGCTGCTAAATGTATTATAATAAAATATGAATACTTTTTTCTCCATAAGCTACAGTAAAGCCAACATGCATTGCCTATTTCAGCAGGGATATAGAAGTAAGCCAGCTAACCTGTATTACAGAGAAGGGGAAATGTGTAAATGAACTAGGGCACTTCTATTGGTGCCAGACGGAAATGAACAGCTGTTACATATGGTGTCACAAGTTCTCTCTTATGCTTGGATGGGGAAACAGTTCAGCTCATGCTTTGAAAGTGGGTTCAGTCCCTACCCTTTTAAAGTTAGAATGGATATAATTATATCACGAATTAGCGCTATGAATTTCTTTGCCATCCCAACCCTCTGGACTCAGTTTTCTCCTCTGAAGGATAAATAGGGTAGAAGTAGGAGATTTCTGAAGTCCTTCCATGGCTCCACAACCCCATGACCTCCACTGTCCTAATACATCAGACATACCAAGGGAGGGCTCGAGCTAGCCTCTGCAGAAATGACAAAAGACACCCAGTAGAAAAACTAGATTAAAGAGAAACAGACTGGGAGAAGTCTGGGGAAGTCTCACAAACCCTCTCGGCCTTGATTTCCTCATTAACAGAAGGAGGCAAGTGATTGGGAAACTCCTTCAGTTCTGCTTCCAGGGAGTGAGAATCAGGCCATGTGTTCTAAACAACAGTGACAAATGGCTTTTCAGAAAATGAAAAGATATCACAGAACTTTGGAATTTAGAACAGCCTATATCGTTTCATAGAAAGCCAATTAACTCATTATAGCTAAACTGCTCAACAGCAACAACAGTTTTGAGTGAAAGCAGGTCAATGGATTTTATTGATTAATCACAGGGGGTTAAGTTCTACTTGATCATTAGGTTAGTTTCTCAACAATATGAGCTACCTTTACATAAACCCCTATAAGTTAACAAAAATACTGCTTCATTAGGAAGAGGAAGAAGCAAAAGAACAGGAATATGAAAATATGTGTAAAAAGATTTTAATAAAAGACTCAAGGCAAAAAATAAGCTAAACAATTTCTCTTATAACTTACTAATAATGTTACTAGAATTTGTAAAGAATGAGATATGAGAAGAGGCAAGTAAATAAAAGTATATTTTTTTCTTTATTAAGTCATTCATCCCTAAAGACTTGTGTTTAAATAGATGAACTGTTAACAACTGAACAACTGTAGGATTAAAATGTAGTCATGAACACACATGCATGCACACACTCAAAACACACTCAAAACACACACAGCATCCCCTTTTGGCTTATACATAAGTTCTGTATCAAAGAGGTAATTAGTATATTTCTCAACACTGTTATTCCACTAACAATGATCTACACTCTTTAAGATTATACACATAAAATGAATTCTTATTCATAAGAATAAACACATAGAAAGAATAAACACATAAAATCCCTCTAATCTAATATTTAAGGTTGTAATAAACAGTTAACCGTTCTCAGTCAGTCTGGAAAGAAAAAGAACAAAAAACACTGAAGCAATCTATGGACACCAGTTCTGGATATTGCAGAGGGCAACTATGGTCAGAAAAAATACTCAAGACAGTTTTATAATTTAAAAAAAAAAAAAAAAACAACACTGTGTACGAAAGAACTCAATCCATCCTAGTAATTGCTTTCTGTGAAATCTAACCCTTGGTCCAAATTAATGAGTTACAGGTGTGAATCTAATGCTTTCCATTTTGCCTAAGATGTTACTGTTCCTTTTTTTGGAGACACTTGGCGTCCAAAGGTATTATAGTTAATTTATCATAACATACTATCAATGTTCAGTGTTCACTCAAAGAGGGAAACAGCCTTTCTGGCAAAATAGAGAGCTCTTGCTATTCTGCAGTGCTGTCAGACCCCCAATACAATTTTTCTTACCTACATGTTTAAAATTCTGCTTTCATTATTTTTTTTTCAAATGAACTGCCAGACCAAAATAGGTGTCAGAAATTTTTATTTTAAAAGACAGAAAAATTAGTGCAGGCAGTCATTGCCCAAATTTGCCTGCTGAACATGCTCCAGCTATTCAAATAGAGAACAAATTTTCAAAAATTTATTTTTTCCCTTGAAACAAGAGAAAGGGTGGAAAATAAGAGTAGCAGAAGTGGCAGCCATGAGGGTGGTTTTCAAATATATAATTCCTGTTTGTTTGTTTGTTTGTTTGTTTTTAAACATATAACAAAATATATCTTCTGGAATTAATAACTAGTATCATTTATTATGTGCCAGACATTGTGCTAAGTGCTTTTCACACATCTTATTTTGAATCCTCTCAGAAGTAGACCCTGAGACAAGAATTTGACTGCAAGTAATTTGTTTGAAAGGGGATCCCAGGAAAATCAGTAGGGAAAGGAGAAATGAGACAGGGAAGGAGGAACAAGGAGGTATATCATGCAATTAACTTCTATGGGCATCTAGAGCTCTCAATCCTGCCAGGGAACTCTGGAAAATGTGTAGAACATGCCTCAGAGAAATTCCAAATGAGAGGCTGCATTTGGAGACATTGCTTTTGTAGATTTTCAGTTCCCCTTGTGAATAAGCCAACCATCCTTGTACAGCCAGAGTGAAAGCAAGGAGCAGGGAGTGTTCTAAGTAGAACTGAAGGTATATGAATGAGGGCCCAGGGAACATAGGCAGGAACCTAATAGTCTACTACATCACATTATATCATTTAAACTTCACAGTTATCTTGTGATGTGAATAATAAGACTCCCATTTTATATATGTGGAAGCTGAAATTCAGAGAGGTTAAGCGACTTAACCAATGGCAAACAGGGCTAATAAATTATGGGGCAGAGACCAGAAATCCTGGGCTGTGTGATTCCAAACCTTAGCACTGACCATATTTCCACACTGTAATATGGATAAGGAATGCACATAGGGTTCATAAGAATATGTAAGGAAGCCCAAGTGTGAGAGACACAGCACATTGCTAAAGGCCTAATTCCTTCCCAGTGGCAAAATAAATAGCTATTGGGCCTTAAGGAAATGAATGGAAGGTCGTATGCAACCATGAGAACCTTGCCAAGGACAAGCAAACAGATGAGAACTATCACCCGTAGTTATTTGTGTAGTCATTTTTGCCAAAGGGTTTCCAGCCTTGAAACTCCTCCAGTTTGGTGGTTTAAATGGGCCCAGGTCCTTGTATGGCTCATAAAACCCACCTGTTTACTGAAATGTCAACTGTTCTTGAGTCATATGTAAGAAAAACTGGTGGTAATGATGGTGGTGGTGATTTTGCTTTCAAGGTTTTTGTTATTGTTTTAAGTTACTGTTTTATTTTTAAATTCAGTGGTCAAATAATCTGACACAGTTTTCCCCAATTATTACAAAGGGAAAGAGGGCAACCTAGGTGGCTCAGTCAGTTAAGTATCCGACTTTGGCTCAGGTCATGATCTCATGGTTCGTGAGTTCAAGCCCCATGTCAGGCTCTGTGCTGACAGCTCATAGTTTGGAGCCTGCTTCAAATTCTGTCTCCCTCTTTCTCTCCCTGCCCCTCCCCCACGTACACTCTGTCTCTCTCTGTCTCTCTCTCTCTCAAAAATAAATAAAACATTTAAAAAACTAAAAAAATAAAATTAAGAAATGGGGAAAAATTAAATAATAAAAAATGGAATTTCAGTGCAATAAGGGATGTGTTTCAAAGATGGGAAATTAATAACACTGTTTGTGGTAGCTACAAATACTTCAGCTATATCATAGTTTGAAAAAAGAAATATCAAGTTGGTGTTATGTGAGATAAAATACTACAGCAGAGCTACCTTCTACTACAATTTTTGAAAACATAAAATTTTCAAAACACTCAAAGTCACTCCTTACAGGTTATTCATACTTCAGTTTAGAAGAGAAATTTCTGAATAAGGATCCCTAACAGTCAACTGTTTAAACTTTTATGTAAAATAATTAAACCAGTGGCAGGGAAATACAGTGTGAGGCAATCGTGTTTCCAAAATATTGATGGGTAACCTACCCTGGTTGGGTATCTTGATGTCCCGGCCTTGGTATCTGTCTAGTGACCAAATAGTGTTGAGGGCTTTTGGAATTACAGCTGTTTATCATATGACCAAGCACCTACCAGAGCCTCTACTGGGATGTGTCATAATAGGAATACATTTATTAATTCATAATTACTATGTGTATAAACAGGAAACAGAATCTGCTAAATAGCTCAGATACAGCAGCAGCCTGAGTTCCCCAGAAGGCATCTACAGCATCAACACTGAAATGTTGGCAACGGGATTTGGTGAGGTACTGTGCAATAAGCTAGGTGGAGCCATACAGAACTGTCCCCATAGCTGTGGCTAAAATCAGAGACAAGTGAGGTCTACAGCATCTGGAGAGACACACGCCCTGATAGAGGAATCAGGCCTATAGCAATGTGGCTATCTCACACTTGGGCTTCTCAGCAGGTTATTATGTATGCTACCTTCATTTCTTGAATTTATTACAGTATAGTGATATGGTTCAGGACTAACAGTTGTAATCAGACAATTTGAGATTTCTAGTCTCTGTCTTGCTCTGCTGCCTACACCCACCCCCCCCCACCCGCCACCTCACTTACTCCTGTCACTTATAAACCCTTGGTTAAGTTGATTTTCATCTTTGATCACCAAGGATTTGGAAAATATGGTCTAGTCAAAGCCACAATATGCAGTACTGTCCTCACCTCCTTTTGCCTTCTCCTCTTTAATTTTGGTCCTTTTGTGTGTTGAAATTAAGGTTCATATGGAGGTGCCAATTCCCTCCCAGTAAGTCCTTATGCACTAGCTCTCTTGACTTGCTGAACTCCTTTCCTGGGCTCTTTTCTCAGGTACTTCACAATATCCTCCGCCAACTGCATGTCCTAAGTGGAACCTGCAGACCATACATGTTTGGCAAATGTAGTAAATGTTGTCCCTGTCTTGGACACTAATAGCACATACTAGTACAGTAAGTGATAACTGCAGGAAAGAAATCTATTTAATGACAATTCATTCAATATTTTTCAAAGTTATCTGATCATCGAACCCTATGTTGGACATAACACCTCTTGGCATCCTAGGGGCCCAGGATTCTATGCAGTGGCCATGCAAATGCCTATCTCTTGGACTCTGTGCGGCCTTCATCCCACCAATCTCTTATTTCCATACTTTACAATTTTCAGCTTTCAGTATGGAAGGAGTGTTTGTACCTTGCCCACCCCTCCTGTTCTGGCTCTGAATGCATATCATAGACCAACTGACATAAGCTCACTTTTCAAACCAGTAAAACACTCAGAACTGCTTCTTGCAACTACATGAAAAGCTGCATTTTGGTATGTGGTATGAAGGTGTGTTAAGAGCTAACTTTTTGCATAATCAAATGGGTTTCTATCTGTACCTCAAAAAAAAAACCCTCCTGTTTTGGTGGGTAAGCAGTATAGAAGGATAAAAGGAACTGATCTCCATTGGGATTATGTAGATCCCAGAAAAACAGTTAGCTGTTTGCTGTCAGTCTACCTGGACAACTGCAAGACAGAAAAAGTGAGTTCCATTTGACTGCTCGACCCATAAAAAATAATATTCACTAATTTTTTACAGTGGAACTCTAATCTTCCTGTGGCTGAGAACCACTGATAATTATGTCATAAATCGTGTTCTCTATTATGATTTTCCAAAAGCTCAACGCTCAAAATGGGGGAACGGGTGGGTGAAAAGACTAGTGCTAATATTGTTTTTCCAATCTAGGGTAAAGTAATAGATCAAGATAGTGGAATGTCAACAATTTGACCTGAAAGAAATGAAAGTCAGTAATGGTAGCCAAATATTTAACAGTTAAAAGACAGATTAAGAGGGGTGCCTGGATGGCCCAGTCCATTAAGTGTCCAACTCTTGATTTCAACTCAGGTTATATCTCATGGTTCCCAAAATCCAGCCCTGCATTGGGCTCCCTGCTGTGAGTATGGAACCTGTTTGAGATTCTCTCTCTATCCTTCTCTCTGTCCCTCCCCAGCTCATGTTCTCTCTCTCAAAATAAACTTTTAAAAAATTGGTACAAAGCCAATTAAAAAAAACGTCAGATCAGGACATGTTTACACGACAAAATATTTAAGCTTTTTACACCTCAGACTCCTTGTTAAGCTGCAGACAAACCCAGTTTGTTCTTTTCCAAGTAGGAAGACTTGCTCACCAAAATATACTACCAACCAGCATGAGGAGACAACACAGATTGTTGCATATTTCAACTATTCAAGCACCTGGAACAAACCCACTGGGATTGATAAAAGGATGCATTAAGTCTAGGTGTGGTAGGGTCCCCTCCCTAAGGAATGTGAAGGAAAAAAAAAAACCCTCAAGGCAACCTGGCTATACTATATGTGACATCCCTAATGACCTTATAACATAAGACCAATTTATCAGACTGCATGTTTGTATGTTACCACATATGGGAGACAAAGAAATAGAAAATATACAAAAAACTAGACCACGTGGTGTTTGAGGGCTCATTTCTTCAGGCAGGAACCCAACTGAGCCATGGTGACAGGAATAAGTTTGCTTCCTGGAAAGAAAAGCCTCAGTGTCACGACTCTATGCGAGAATCCCGCTGCATAGGAAATATAAAGAGGTGAAAAAATTGTGTCCCCTTCTATTTCCTGCTTTATTTTTCTGAGATAAAAGTTATTAAAGGTCAAGTTAAGGTTCCAATCCACAAAAGCACTGTGAAAATAAGTTACCAGTCTATGCATGCCCCCCTTGGATCTGGAGGTAAGACCTGAGGATATTCATCTCTAGGCCCAGCCCCACCTAGCCTGTGTGTCAATGAGAATTAAGCCTGGGTATGTCTTAGATGTGGAGTTCTAACAAAAGTGGCGGGGGGTGGGGGGGAGACCTCTGGCATTAGCCTCTGTACCTTAAACCTGACATCCAGTGTACTCAGGACAAACCTTTGGGGGTCTATGTACTTACAGAGCTACAGCTGGATGCTGGCCTCCAAAACAGGTGTCTAGCCCAATGAACAAACTCCAACCCCAGTTCTTTGTGCGCAGTCTACATCCTTGAGTGAACTGCAGTCCTTCCCTGAAGCTTGACTTACTAGGTTAAGATTTGGATGCCCTTCTCAGTCTCTTCAGGGGCTGGATCCTGCTTACTTCCCCCAGCATGGTTGTGGTCATGGTTCAACAACCTTTCTATAAGCAATGAAGATGCTCTCCACTCAAGACTTAAATTGTTCTGTCCAGATATCCCTGCCCATGAGAATAACACTGCCTGATACCAGTGCTCTCTGTATCTGAGGAAATTGTGCCTTCTTTGGGACCAGTTCCACTAGCCCTGATCTCACTAATACCTAAAATTGTTTCCTCCTACCAGATGGCATATGCTTCATGGATGGCAGTGCTAACCGAGCCCATGACAGGAAAAAGGTATTCTGGAGATTGAAATTCAAATTACTATTCCTTTTCTTTCTATCCACATCCTAAGATGTAAACACTTATTTAATAAAACTGGTCAGAGAGGAGGGGACCTTAAGTATGGGGGCTTTGAATGTGATGTGCAAGAATTTAGACCTCCCGAGTCTGACAGGACTATAGGTCTGTTGACAACTCCCAAGAAAACACATCAGTTTCAGGGGTCACCTCATGGACCCATTGTATGTAGCATTTTGAGGAGAAACTGTGTGGTTTTATCTTTTTCTTTTTCCTTTTTTCAGATGAAAGACAAAAGCTTAACTCTCTAGGAATAATGGATTAATGGGCATAGGTAAAACTTATTTAATAGAGGTGTTCTTGGTTGAGTATAAAATGGTACGAACTATAGGACATTATATAGTTGTTAAAAAATAACTTAGATTTTATCAAGATCCAAACGAATGTTCATCATGTACTTTTTTTTTTTTTTTTTATGAAGTTTATTGACAAATTGGTTTCCATACAACACCCAGTGCTCATCCCAAAAGGTGCCCTCCTCAATACCCATCACCCACCCGCCCCTCCCTCCCACCCCCCATCAACCCTCAGTTTGTTCTCAGTTTTTAACAGTCTCTTATGCTTTGGCTCTCTCCCACTCTAACGTCTTTTTTTTTTCTCCCTTCCCCTCCCCCATGGGTTCCTGTTGAGTTTCTCAGGATCCACATAAGAGTGAAACCATATGGTATCTGTCTTTCTCTGTATGGCTTATTTCACTTAGCATCACACTCTCCAGTTCCATCCACGTTGCTACAAAAGGCCATATTTCATTTTTTCTCATTGCCACGTAGTATTCCATTGTGTATATAAACCACAATTTCTTTATCCATTCATCAGTTGATGGACATTTAGGTTCTTTCCATAATTTGGCTATTGTTGAGAGTGCTGCTATGAACATTGGGGTACAAGTGCCCCTATGCATCAGTACTCCTGTATCCCTTGGGTAGATTCCTAGCAGTGCTATTGCTGGGTCATAGGGTAGGTCTATTTTTAATTTTCGGAGGAACCTCCACACTGTTTTCCAGAGCGGCTGCACCAATTTGCATTCCCACCAACAGTGCAAGAGGGTTCCCGTTTCTCCACATCCTCTCCAGCATCTATAGTCTCCTGATTTGTTCATTTTGGCCACTCTGACTGGCGTGAGGTGATACCTGAGTGTGGTTTTGATTTGTATTTCCCTGATAAGGAGCGACGCGGAACATCTTTTCATGTGCCTGTTGGCCATCTGGATGTCTTCTTTAGAGAAGTGTCTATTCATGTTTTCTGCCCATTTCTTCACTGGGTTATTTGTTTTTCGGGTGTGGAGTTTGGTGAGCTCTTTATAGATTTTAGATACTAGCCCTTTGTCCGATATGTCATTTGCAAATATCTTTTCCCATTCCGTTGGTTGTCTTTTAGTTTTGTTGGTTGTTTCCTTTGCTGTGCAGAAGCTTTTTATCTTCATAAGGTCCCAGTAATTCACTTTTGCTTTTAATTCCCTTGCCTTTGGGGATGTGTCGAGTAAGAGATTGCTACGGCTGAGGTCAGAGAGGTCTTTTCCTGCTTTCTCCTCTAAGGTTCTGATGGTTTCCTGTCTCACATTTAGGTCCTTTATCCATTTTGAGTTTATTTTTGTAAATGGTGTGAGAAAGTGGTCTAGTTTCAACCTTCTGCATGTTGCTGTCCAGTTCTCCCAGCACCATTTGTTAAAGAGGCTGTCTTTTTTCCATTGGATGTTCTTTCCTGCTTTGTCAAAGATGAGTTGGCCATATGTTTGTGGGTCTAGTTCTGGGGTTTCTATTCTATTCCATTGGTCTGTGTGTCTGTTTTTGTGCCAATACCATGCTGTCTTGATGATGACAGCTTTGTAGTAGAGGCTGAAGTCTGGGATTGTGATGCCTCCTGCTTTGGTCTTCTTCTTCAAAATTCCTTTGGCTATTCGGGGCCTTTTGTGGTTCCATATGAATTTTAGGATTGCTTGTTCTAGTTTCGAGAAGAATGCTGGTGCAATTTTGATTGGGATTGCATTGAATGTGTAGATAGCTTTGGGTAGTATTGACATTTTGACAATATTTATTTTTCCAATCCATGAGCAGGGAATGTCTTTCCATTTCTTTAAATCTTCTTCAATTACCTTCATAAGCTTTCTATAATTTTCAGCATACAGATCCTTTACATCTTTGGTTAGATTTATTCCTAGGTATTTTATGCTTCTTGGTGCAATTGTGAATGGGATCAGTTTCTTTATTTGTCTTTCTGTTGCTTCATTGTTAGTGTATAAGAATGCATCTGATTTCTGTACATTGATTTTGTATCCTGCAACTTTGCTGAATTCATGTATCAGTTCTAGCAGACTTTTGGTGGAGTCTATCGGATTTTCCATGTATAATATCATGTCATCTGCAAAAAGCGAAAGCTTGACTTCATCTTTGCCAATTTTGATGCCTTTGATTTCCTTTTGTTGTCTGATTGCTGATGCTAGAACTTCCAGCACTATGTTAAATAACAACGGTGAGAGTGGGCATCCCTGTCGTGTTCCTGATCTCAGGGAAAAAGCTCTCAGTTTTTCCCCGTTGAGGATGATGTTAGCTGTGGGCTTTTCATAAATGGCTTTTATGATCTTTAAGTATGTTCCTTCTATCCCGACTTTCTCAAGGGTTTTTATTAAGAAAGGGTGCTGGATTTTATCAAAGGCCTTTTCTGCATCGATTGACAGGATCATATGGTTCTTCTCTTTTTTTTTGTTAATGTGATGTATCACGTTGATTGATTTGCGAATGTTGAACCAGCCCTGCATCCCAGGAATGAATCCCACTTGATCATGGTGAATAATTCTTTTTATATGCTGTTGAATTCGATTTGCTAGTATCTTATTGAGAATTTTGGCATCCATATTCATCAGGGATATTGGCCTGTAGTTCTCTTTTTTTACTGGGTCTCTGTCTGGTTTAGGAATCAAAGTAATACTGGCTTCATAGAATGAGTCTGGAAGTTTTCCTTCCCTTTCTATTTCTTGGAATAGCTTGAGAAGGATAGGTATTATCTCTGCTTTAAACGTCTGGTAGAACTCCCCTGGGAAGCCATCTGGTCCTGGACTCTTATTTGTTGGGAGATTTTTGATAACCGATTCAATTTCTTCGCTGGTTATGGGTCTGTTCAAGCTTTCTATTTCCTCCTGATTGAGTTTTGGAAGAGTGTGGGTGTTCAGGAATTTGTCCATTTCTTCCAGGTTGTCCAATTTGTTGGCATATAATTTTTCATAGTATTCCCTGATAATTGTTTGTATCTCTGAGGGATTGGTTGTAATAATTCCATTTTCATTCATGATTTTATCTATTTGGGTCATCTCCCTTTTCTTTTTGAGAAGCCTGGCTAGAGGTTTGTCAATTTTGTTTATTTTTTCAAAAAACCAACTCTTGGTTTCGTTGATCTGCTCTACAGTTTTTTTAGATTCTATATTGTTTATTTCTGCTCTGATCTTTATTATTTCTCTTCTTCTGCTGGGTTTAGGCTGCCTTTGCTGTTCTGCTTCTATTTCCTTTAGGTGTGCTGTTAGATTTTGTATTTGGGATTTTTCTTGTTTCTTGAGATAGGCCTGGATTGCGATGTATTTTCCTCTCAGGACTGCCTTCGCTGCGTCCCAAAGCGTTTGGATTGTTGTATTTTCATTTTCGTTTGTTTCCATATATTTTTTGATTTCTTCTCTAATTGCCTGGTTGACCCACTCATTCGTGAGTAGGGTGTTCTTTAACCTCCATGCTTTTGGAGGTTTTCCAGACTTTTTCCTGTGGTTGACTTCAAGCTTCATAGCATTGTGGTCTGAAAGTATGCATGGTATAATTTCAATTCTTGTAAACTTATGAAGGGCTGATTTGTGACCCAGTATATGATCTATCTTGGAGAATGTTCCATGTGCACTCGAGAAGAAAGTATATTCTGTTGCTTTGGGATGCAGAGTTCTAAATATATCTGTCAAGTCCATCTGATCCAGTGTCTCATTCAGGGCCCTTGTTTCTTTATTGACCGTGTGTCTAGATGATCTATCCATTTCTGTAAGTGGGGTGTTAAAGTCCCCAGCAATTACCACATTCTTATCAATAAGGTTGCTTCTGTTTATGAGTAATTGTTTTATATATTTGGGGGCTCCGGTATTCGGCGCATAGACATTTATAATTGTTAGCTCTTCCTGATGGATAGACCCTGTAACTATTATATAATGTCCTTCTTCATCTCTTGTTACAGCCTTTAATTTAAAGTCTAGTTTGTCTGATATAAGTATGGCTACTCCAGCTTTCTTCTGGCTTCCAGTAGCGTGATAAATAGTTCTCCATCCCCTCACTCTCAATCTAAAGGTGTCCTCAGGTCTAAAATGAGTCTCTTGTAGACAGCAAATAGATGGGTCTTGTTTTTTTATCCATTCTGATACCCTATGTCTTTTGGTTGGCGCATTTAATCCATTTACATTCAGTGTTATTATAGAAAGATACGGGTTTAGAGTCATTGTGATGTCTGTATGTTTTATGCTTGTAGTGATGTCTCTGGTACTTTGTCTCACAGGGTCCCCCTTAGGATCTCTTGTAGGGCTGGTTTAGTGGTGACAAATTCCTTCAGTTTTTGTTTGTTTGGGAAGACCTTTATCTCTCCTTCTATTCTAAATGACAGACTTGCTGGATAAAGGATTCTTGGCTGCATATTTTTGCTGTCTAGCACCCTGAAAATCTCGTGCCAATTCTTTCTGGCCTGCCAAGTTTCAAAAGAGAGATCAGTCACGAGTCTTATAGGTCTCCCTTTATATGTGAGGGCACGTTTACCCCTTGCTGCTTTCAGAATTTTCTCTTTATCCTTGTATTTTGCCAGTTTCACTATGATATGTCGTGCAGAAGATCGATTCAAGTTACGTCTGAAGGGAGTTCTCTGTGCCTCTTGGATTTCAATGCCTTTTTCCTTCCCCAGTTCAGGGAAGTTCTCAGCTATGATTTCTTCAAGTACCCCTTCAGCACCTTTCCCTCTCTCTTCCTCCTCTGGGATACCAATTATGCGTAAATTATTTCTTCTTAGTGTATCACTTAGTTCTCTAATTTTCCCCTCATACTCCTGGATTTTTTTATCTCTCTTTTTCTCAGCTTCCTCTTTTTCCATAACTTTATCTTCTAGTTCACCTATTCTCTCCTCTGCCTCTTCCATCCGAGCTGTGGCGGTTTGCATTTTGTTTTCCATTTCCTTTAAAGCGTTTTTCAGCTCCTCGTGACTGTTCATTAGTCCCCTGATGTCTGTAGCAAGAGATTCTCTGCTGTCCTGTATGCTGTTTTCCAGCCCAGCGATTAATTTTATGACTATTATTCTAAATTCACTTTCTGTTATATTATTTAAATCCTTTTTGATCAGCTCATTAGCTGTTGTTATTTCCTGGAGATTCTTCTGGGGGGAATTCTTCCGCTTGGTCATTTTGGATAGTCCCTGGTGTGGTGAGGGCCTGCAGGGCACTTCCCCTGTGCTGTGGTGTATAACTGGAGTTGGTGGGCGGGGCCGCAGTCCGACCTGATGTCTGCCCCCAGCCCACCGCTGGGGCCACAGTCAGACTGGTGTGTGCCTTCTCTTCCCCTCTCCTAGGGGCGGGATTCACTGTGGGGTGGCGTGGCCCGTCTGGGCTACTTGCACACTGCCAGGCTTGTGATGCTGGGGATCTGGCGTATTAGCTGGGGTGGGAAGGCAAGGTGCACGGCGGCAGGGGGGGCAGGCTTAGCTCGCTTCTCCTTAGGTGATCCACTTCAGGAGGGGCCCTGTGGCAGCCGGAGGGAGTCAGATCCGCTGCCGGAGGTTTGGCTCCGCAGAAGCACAGAGTTGGGTGTTCGCGCGGAGCGAGCAATTTCCCTGGCCGGAGCCGGTTCCCTTTGGGATTTTGGCTGGGGGATGGGCGGGGGAGATGGCGCTGGAGAGCGCCTTTGTTCCCCGCCAAACTGAGCTCTGTCGTCCGGGGGCTCCGCAGCTCACCCTCCCTTTGTCCTCCAGCCTTCCCGCTTTCTGAGCAGAGCTGTTAACTTATGACCTCCCAGACGCTAAGTCGCGCTTGCTGTCGGAACACAGTCCGTCAGGCCCCTCCGCTTTTGCAAGCCGGACTCGGGGGCTCTGCTTGGCCGGCGAGCCGCCCCTCCGCCCCGGCTCCCTCCCGCCAGTCCGTGGAGCGCGCACCGCCTCGCCGCCCTTCCTACCCTCTTCCGTGGGCCTCTCGTCTGCACTTGGGTCCGGTGACTCTGTTCTGCTAATCCTCTGGCGGTTTTCTGGGTTATTTAGGCAGGTGTAGGTGGAATCTAAGTGATCAGCAGGACGCGCGGTGAGCCCAGCGTCCTCCTACGCCGCCATCTTCCTAGTCTGTTTCCCAAATGAAAAACTCATCATGTACTCTTAAGTAAACTGAAAAAAACTGCAGAGTAATATGTATAATATGACTCCATTTTAATAAAACGAAAAAAAATCCTCTGTGTGTGAGAGATTCATATATATTTAAATGAACAAAAAGAGAGAAGCAGTAAGTGCTGTAATAGATTGCAAGCTTCTGTTACCTAAACATTTTGATACTTCCTGGCTTAATTTCATTTATTAGTTTGAGCATGGTTTAACTTGTAGAATTTTTTAATTCAATAGATTATTAGAAAGATTATATTGAAAGTAAACCAGATTTTAAATGTCATAAGGGTATGTTCAGTTAGAGAGTCCTATAAAAGCCATTTTGTAAATTTTACAAATGGCTTAATTTGTGATATAAATATTGATATTTGCATTTATATAGATTAACAAACTACCCACTGTATAGGCATCCTTCAGAAAAAGTATTCTGATCTTCAGGTTTCCTTGTTCCAATGAAAATCATATTGCAAACATTTTGAGCTATAATCCTGACCTGTACTAACTCTATCCACACAAATGTTAACTACTACTATTCTAAGGAGTCACCACTCAGTAACATATCGAGCACTATTTATCTGGCACCATGGAGTCAAAAACAAACACATACTGGGCACTGCCTCTGCAGGTTCTTAGTCTAATGAAAAACATTTTCGTCCAACCTGGGTAGGATGCAACAGTAGTTCTTTGGGGAAAGAAGTGAACTTGATTTTTCTCAGTTAGGAAAATAAGATATTGTCCTCCTGAGAGAAGAGTAACACAGAAGTAGTCCTGAAAACAGCAAATTCCAGGACAAAGGGAAAAAAAGTTTTACATCAGTGATCATCATTCTCATGGATGGTGTCCCCCCAGACCCAGAAAACTGTCTCTCAGTCAAGAGTGGTAAGAATATTTATCTATTCTATTCTAAGAAGGTTTGCCATCTTGTAGGGTACATTTAAGAAATAGAGCCTGGAGGACTGATGCCTTATGAGAAATTAAAGGATCAGCGACAATTTAGTCCCTAATTGTTGACTTGATAAACAACTGAGGCACAAATATTGAGACTGAGATGTCATTAGTCATGACTACTACTTCATGTTGTCAATGCATTGAAATATTTTCACATATTTTGTAAGTCGTACTTGCTGTGCTAGTGGGGTTTTGCTGTTGTTGTTTGTTTGCTTGGTTTGGGTTTCTGTTTTAGAAAGCAAAACATTGTCCCTTTTTATCATCCCATCGCACTAAGGGTTATTGAAAAAATTTTACATGTGCACCCATGAACATTACTTCTAAGGTTCATCTGAGATTTCTTACCTCCCCTAAAATGTGAAGGGAAAGCATCAGCTACTGAAACAAAACTTCAAATAATAAAACAAACAGGGTAACTTCATTTAAATCCTTAAAACCTCAGCTCCGGGAAAATTGAAGATGGTGTAGTATGATCTTTTTTACACAAACAGATTTTTCAGAGAACTCAAGGCCAACTAAATCTTCCTGAATCAGTAACTGCTGGTTGTACAGCAAAGACCCTCAAGTATAGGAGAGCATAGTTTGACCAGGATTCTCTCAAACTTGTTTTAGAGGGAAAATGCTAATTACTTTATTAAGGTTGGACATGAGGTATGTCACCATGCTTAAAACATTAACAGAAAAATTATCAAGAAGGTCAACCGTAAATACTCAGCCATGTGGAAACACTTTCTACCTCTTAACTAACAGCAAAACCCCAGGAACTGCACCTATTTATGTGTACGAAGGCAGATGAAGAGACACATAAACGGACTTGTAATAGCTGCGTTTTGATAGTATGATGACATGATGCAGAAATGTGATTACATAAGACCTTCAAAGATTGCTTTTAAGCAACACAGGAAAGCAACTATGTTCTGGTACTAAAATAATAAATGATAAACAAATTGATGACTTTAAATACGGTTACTCCTCATGAAACTATGTATCATTATGTTAGGAATAAAAGCTAGACAATAACACACGTAATTCAAAGGAAAGTGAAGCATGAAGCTTTGTTTTCCCAATATAAAGACAAAAACTTACTCTATCAGAAGAAAAGCTAACTTATTTTCCTATGGAAGAAAAAACCTCCCACCATCATAACTCTTATGATAAATCCACTGAGTGCTGTGACTTACATTTATATGTAACTAATTTTCCTTCCATGGCTGGATAGTAAATGGTACTGTAATAGATAATATAATGGTACCATATTAAAAGACTTGAATATTAATGAAAGGTTTGGTTAAATGTGAAAGCTGTTTGTTTGCAAAAAACACTTGAGAAATAAGGTAGCTTCATCAACATTAGATTTTCATCACAGGTTTTAAGACATATCATGGAACATAAGTGCTTTTATGAGTTGTAAAAAATTGCTTCAATTTTTGACACTCTGTGCTTCAAGGAATCCTGATTGGCAGCTGATTAGACTTTTGCTCCAGTCATTACCTTCTTTAGTGAAATTAGTAGGCTAGAAAATTGCATTGTAATTCATCAAGGGGAATTAACATTGCAAGAGATCTTAAAGCTATGATCATATATTTATTTAGTATACAATATAAATTTTTTCAAGCAATTTCTAATAAAAGTGTGCCAGAATGTATGTATTATTGACTCATCTGGAATTATGACAATCCATTTCTGCACATTTGGTCTCTGTAAATGGAGAAGTTTTATCTGCCTTGAATTCCCTGTGTGATGGCATTAAAATAAATTACAAAGAGAATGTGATCTCTCTGTTATTACTGTTTCTTGCACGTTCTATTTAAAATCAGCTTGCACACCAACTACTCTCTTGAAAGGATCCTTCAAATGCAACCAATACTAACAATATTTTCATCCTAATACAAAGTAAATAATTCACTGTCAGAATTTTTTTTTTCCTGAAAAACCAATGTGTTAACATTATGGGGAATGCTGTAGAATTCTAGACATCTGGGGCACCTGAGTGGCTCATTTGGTTAAGTGTCTGCCTCTTGATTTCAGCTCAGGTCATGATGCTCTCATGGTTCGTGAGTTCAAGCCCTGCACTGGGACAGCATGGAACCTGCTTTGGATTCTAACTCTCTCCTTCTCTTTCTGCTTCTCCCCTCCCTCTCAAAACAAATTAAAAAAAAAAAAATTCTAGAAATCTTACATATGAAAACATCATAGCTAAATAATGATGTTAATTGGGTTCAAAGATACATATAAATGTATTTTAATAAAACAACAAAGTTTTTAAAAGATTACAAATTGAGGGGTGCCTACGTGGCTCAATCAGTTAAGCATCTGACTTCAGCTCAGGTCATGATCTCATGGCTGGTGAGTTCGAGCCCCGTGTCAGGCTCTGTGCTGTCAGCTCGGAGCCTGGAGCCTGCTTTGGATTCTGTGTCCCTCTCTTTCTTTGCCCTTCTCCCATTCATGCTCTGACTCTCTCTCTCAAAAATAAATAAACATTAAAAAAATTTTAAAGATTACAAACTGAACACATTCCCATCTAATTAAATTAGAAGAAAGTAAGCGATCGTATGACTTTAGGCATATTCTTGTCAGTCTTCAGAAGTCAATTATAAGTTCTCAGCACTTATTCTCTTAAACTAGACATAGAGGAGAAAAAGTTTACAGTATATGAAAAATTGTAGGTGATAAAAAGAAGAATCAGAAAATGAAAAAAAGACTAGTAGAATATATTATTCATTCATTCAGCTATAAACTCAATAGACTCATGTTATATTTGTGACTTATTTAGATTTCATAGGAGTGGTTAATACATTTAATACTAATTTTCTTTTAAGAAGCACCTAGGTAATATCCTTAATTTCCAAGAGCTTTACAGTTAAATTTAGTCTTAGCGTGAAGGAAATTGACAAAATAGTGTCAATTTCAAAAAGTTGGGTTTTGTTTTCAAAATGAAGCTATTTATCACTGACAAGAAATAATTCTAAAATAATGGTTATTCCTGTGAAAATAATGTTTCAGTCCCTTTCTAAACATTCCCCAATACTTTAGTTTAAAATCTTCATCAGAACATAGAATGCTTCAGCCACCACATTGGCCTTTTTCCTCTCATCCTATGTCTCCTTCTAAGGCTTTGTTTCTACTTGTCACCATCCTGTTTTTGCTTGTTTGTGTTGTTTGCTTACAGTTACCCACTCCATGCTCCCATAAGTATGAATGGTACCTGCTATTACTATTTTATTTGACATGTGCACACAAGAGTGATGTAATTGTCTTTGTAGCCAAAAATCAGGCAAGAAGGTAAAAACATGTTGTAAAAATTATTTTTTTAATGTTTAGAGGGGCAGAGAGAAAGAGGGAGACAGAATCTGAGGCAGGCTCCAGGCGCTGAGCTGTCAGCACAAAGCCCAACATGGGGCTCAAACCCACGAGCCTTGAGATCACGACCTGAGCTGAAGTCGGACGCTCAACCGATTGAGCCACCCAGGTGCCCCCAAAATAACATGTAGTATATGTAGACTATGAACTGCCTCCATAGTCTATCACATAAACATTAATTTCAAATATCATGTAGACATAGCTCATTCACTGCATGTTTGATAAACTCATGTGAAATGGAACACTGATTCTTAAAGACAATTATCTAGAGAGTTTTGGAAAACTGCAGTGATAAGGTCAAATTAATCCACATTGAGGTGAGTCAGTGGGAGAAAATATTACCATATAATAATCTGTAAATATAAAATGTTACTGGAATGCTAAATTATAAAAATAGTCTTAGAAAACTCTATGAGGATGAATCCAAATTTTTATTTTAATGAGTTACCAAGGAAAGGCAAGTAAAGGACTACAAAGTAGCAAAGAGCTTTGAGATGGGCTTTTGAAGATCAACACTCACATCATGGAACCCCCAGCTTTCTAGCTAACAGACTATTTGGATCTTCCACTGCTACTACACTTGTTAAGCTGCCACATCAGGCTCTTGGTCATGAAAAGAAAGCACTTGCCTCATGATGAAACATCACTTTCAAGGCACAAAAAATACAAAACTACAATCCAAATTAACTTCTGTTTCTTTGATTCACAAGAGCATGGTTTTAACGGCTGGCAAAAATATATAGTTTTGTTTTTTTAATCGGAATTTTGTATCATTTTGAAGCTGTAATTTATTTAGAACTCATGTGCTAGCTATCTGCTAAGTACTTTATATACATTATTGCTTTTCATTCTCACAATAATCTCCTCAGATTGACATTTTTTTTTAGCAGTTATTTATTGCTGAGAGACAGAGAGATACAGAGTATGAGCAAGGGAGGGGCAGAGAAGGGGGGAGACAAGAGATGCAGAATACAAAGCAGGCTCCACGCTCTGAGCTGTCAGCACACAGCCTGATGCGGGGCTCGAACCCACAAACCATGTGATCATGACCTGAGCTGAAGTCAGAAGATTAACCTACTGAGCCACCCAGGCGCCCCTCACCCCCATCAGATTGACATTCTAATCCCATGTCACAGGTGAGGAAATGAGGCTTCCGTGTTTTTATTTATTTATTTTTTTTAATTCCACCCATCCACACATATAGACATTCTCCTATCCATTCATTTAGTCACTCATACATTCAGCAAATAGTTAAAGCACACCAGGTTTCAAGCACTGTGTCAGGAAAGCTCCGGCTGTGAACAAAGGACTCCAGAATCACCAGAGGAGCCATTTCATCTGACTGCCAGGCTCACATATGCCAAATGGATCATAAGCAACCTAAACTGCATTACTGTCTAACATGAAAAAAAATCAGTATAACCTATTACTTCATTAACACCATTAAATGAATGTCTCTTTTCCTTTTTTGTTTCCTTTCAGGAAGAGTGAATTATGAAGTGGTATGCTATAAAGTAATATGAAATATTCTAACATGTCACTTTACTTACAAAATTTAAATCTGTAAATCCTCCCAAGGTTCAAGAATGTCTTAATTACAAATGGACTAGGTGAATCATAAAATTTTTACAGTGTTTCCACAAAATGCTCACACTAGTAGTAAACAAAAAATATGGGGTATGTGTTGTCACATTAGAAAGCGATTACAGAATGTGAGTTTTGAATTGTATAAGGGCCCTTGGGAGGGTGACAAAAAGGATGCCCTCCTCTGAGATTACAAAAATTGTGTTCCCCATTACACTGACTTGGGCTATAGCTGGGCATTAGTGTTGATGTATCATTCCTAATACTGAAGCAATCCTGAAACTTAGAACTTGAATCAGGGAGGAATTTGAGTGATAGCTCGGTAAATCCTACTTTTGATAGTGTACAACTGTAGTTGGCTAAAGAGTTGTGACCTGCAAGAAAATTAGATAAGCCTTTAGACTTTTTTTTTGAATGATGGCTATTCTGTAATCAGCTTTAGAAGGAAGAAAAATGGAGAAATCCCCATTGAGCTATGTAAGTATATCCTGAATGCAGCTGAACGAAACCCCAGTTCTTCCTGGCCATAGGTTATTGAAAAACCACTGACAACAGAAATTTCCCTAGCCACAGGAATTAACTCTATCTGAACCTCCTAAGATAGTTATCTAAATAACAGTAAACATTTTAGACAAGACAGACAAGAATGGATTGAATTTCATAAAATTGAGCATGAAATGAGTGAACTGAGGGAGTTCAAAGAGAAGGTACTAAATCTTAGTGATAAGCTAGCTCCTTTAAGAGATGAACTCTATCTAGTAAAAGTGGTTTTAAGTTTACTCACAACAGACCCCTCCCCCAAAAAGGAGTGGGTTACATTAGATTTTGCTAACACGGAAATGACTTCCACTTACTAGTTGCTCCGCATTAGTCATGAAACTCAGAGGACTTATTTGGAAGCAAGTGAACAAATGTGTGGCTGCCAAGTTTAAAACTATGAATACCACTGGTGGATAAAATGCCCAGTGGGCATGTACCAAATATAAGGCTGGATTAAGTATGTATGTATTTCTTTATCACACATACATAATGCCTACTCTGCATTGCTAATACTTTTTATATATTCACTTATTTAATTCTTACTACAAACTGGTGATATGAGTACTATTTTTATTATCCCCATTATACAGATGAAGAAACTGGGGAAATGAGAGAGTAAGGAGCTTGCTGAAAGTCACAGAAATCCTGGCAGAATCAGGTTTTGGGGCCACACAGTCTTCTAAGACCATGAGTTCAACAACTATGCTGAGCTCCCTCTGTTGAAATAATCCTGTAGACACACAAGCACAGAGTGGCCTAAATTGGAATGCTCAACAAGAACCACTAAAAGTTATAGCTTGCAGGAGGAAAGAAAGCAGCAGGAAAAAATTTCAGGTGTGTTTAAAAGACTTCCATTTTATTCTCTTAGATCTAAATGAGACCAATCTGACATGTCTAGTTTATTTCCTAATTTATTTCCCTCCTAAATATTTTAGGGACTGAGGAGAAAACAGAGAAGGTTGGAAAGAAAGGTTTTCATCACAGGGACAATGTTCCCTTTCCCACTTCCTTTCAGTGTATGCTCTATTCCTACGTAGGAAAGGCAGTGTGATTTTTAAAAATCACATGATATCCTAAAAAGTATCACTGAAAGGTTATCTAGACATTGACTCTTGATAGAATCCAATTTAAAATATAACAATATTAATTTAAACTACAAGTAAAAAAATCCCATCATAGATTCTATCGGTGGATAACATCAATATAATGGTACCACAGACCTAGAGGATATTCTCTATCTCAAACCAAACACAAAAAAAATGAATTGAGCTACCTCTTCTTCTCAGTTCATGTTATAAAAAAATAAGCTTTAGAAATAAAAAATCATAATTCAGACTTCAAAAACAAAATTATATAAAATCACAACTGAAAAGAAGTTGTTCCCTGACTTCCAAAATCCTGACAGGAGCTTGACAGGAAACATTTTTTGGAAGTCAACCATCTAAAATGTTGCTTATTCATGATGCTGCCAAGGTAGAAACTACTGAGAAGGGAATGAGATTGCAATCTCTCCTTGTCCAGCTGTCAAAGATGACAGCAAATTTCTCTTCCACCAAAGAGACAAAACTTGAAAAAAAAAATCACACTTTCTGTAAACCACACATCACCTCAGTGGGTTTGAGGAACATCTAAAAATGGATGTAATGTGACAGCAGCCACCTGGACACCAATTCAAAAATGACAAAGATTATTGCTGTAATGCAGTATGAACAATAGGGAATCGGCAAATCATAATGAAGAAAAGAGTCTACGCGTGTAAGACTACATGGAGAGCATGATTAGGCCTTCAGGGTGTTGGGGAACATAGAGATACTGAGCAGGGTGACAGCTTACAAACCTCAGATAGAGTTTTTCCCTTTGATGTTCACTTTAATATTTTACTCAGTCTTCTCTTCAACATAACTGCTAATTACGCAGTTTAATGCTAACAAATCAATGACCCTGGAAGGACTGCCAATTTGTACAAGACTTATGCATCTCAATGGTCACCTGGAACAGTAACCAGGATCCGAAGAGCACTTTAAAAGGGTGACTATAATATCTATCACAGAGCAGATTTTTTTCTTCTTAAAGCTGGAGAAATCAAGGGATACCAGTAGAGAGGACTCTTAGAAGCACGTAAGTCAAGGCAAGCTAATCCTTTAAACCAGTCTAGAAAGGCAGCTACAAGAGTGTCGGATGGAAACCTCTCAGAACTTCCTTCTCCTCCCACTCTGCTCTCTCATGTCATCTCTCATCCTCCTGATCCTCTCCAGCTTTCATTTTCCAATAGATACATAACATTAACAAACCCCATCTTGCTGGTAGAAGATGAAAAGTCATCTCAGTTCAGTGATTCTATTCTTTCTTAGCTACTGTCATTATTCTCTATCTTGGCTACTGGGCTTCTTTTCTCATATTTAATTCCAGTTTTCATGTGAATTTTACTTTTCCACAATTCCCTGCCTTTAATTAAGCAGACTCCATCAGCATCGGTGTTTTCTTCCTCTGGATATCCTTCACCTTACCTGTAGTTAATGTGCTTTTGACCTTTTCCCAAATGCAGAGGAAATTTTATTATTTTGGGAATCTCTGACACAGGGCACATTTCCATACACTTAGCGGGTGCTCAAATATAACACCTGAAAAAGTTCTGGAACATTTTGTTGCTATCCTCTTTTTTTTTTCTTGCAACAAAATATAACATAAAGAAACATTGGAGCACAGGTGCAGACCCCATGAATACTAAGAAGCTTGGGCATCTAGTCAACCTGGTGATGGATCAAAACAAAATCTCTATGCATCATTTCCTCTTTTCTACAGGGCTCCCATTTGACTTTCCAGATCACTCTTGCCTTGCTGGTCTCAACATTGCAGGTGTTTCCTTAGTGCCCCAGAAAGGGATGCAGTGGTATAAGTTTAAATGCTGCAGTGGTCCTCAGCAAAAGAATGTGGGAGGGGGGTGAGGAAGAGAACAAAAGCAATGTTCTAACCCTTTGCTAATTCCATATTAATGAAATTACATAGGAGAAAAGGACTGTTTTACATCCATTGGCACTTTACTTCATCTTTACTGTCCCCTCACTTCCAAACTATCTACTGGAGATACTGTTTAGCTTTAGGCAATACAGCTTCAAGCATATTTTGGTTTTATTTATTTAGGGGTGGTAGCTGGAATGTGTAAAGTTGAGGAAGCTTCAGGTGGCTCTTTAGAGGTAGAGAGTGGAGGAATACCAGGGGTGAAGCAGGGAGAATTATGTATAGTTTCACATCATAGTAATTGTCTCCTCTTAAAACAGTCAAGGGGATAAATAAGTATCTATTTAGAGATTCATTTCATTGTACTTTTACAGATGAAATGACAGAGGTGAAAAAAAAAAAAAGCACTATTCTCCATATCAACATTCCTCCCAAATATTTCTGGGTTAAGAGGAGCTTCTGAAATAAATTCTATCATGAAAAATAAAATGGAGTTAAACTCCTTTTCCATTCATTATCACATTAAAATGATGATTTAATAGGATTCTTATTCTTATAGATGACAAGCTCTGTGTATTGTAATAGGCAGCAGAATTATATCAAGTAAACATGAAGATAAATAAAACTTGAAAACAAATTGTGCAATATTTAAAAATTAATAGATGCAGTAAAGCAAACCATAAATCACGTTCCATTTTCCACTGAACATTAGATTAATTTAGTTTATAAACATATTCTTAAAATTTTGTATTCTGTCAAATGTGTTTC
This sequence comes from Lynx rufus, assembly GCF_022079265.1. NCBI lineage: Eukaryota > Metazoa > Chordata > Mammalia > Carnivora > Felidae > Lynx > Lynx rufus. The sequence goes on along the minus strand of NW_025814896.1, from coordinate 40,224,390 downwards.
ATATCATTGGGGAAAACAGCATTTATTACCATTTGTCATAACATCCTACAGCTTTTATTCCAATATGGTATAAGAATTAGTTTTACACTTTTGGCTTTGTTTTTATCTTCTGATTTTTCAAAGGATGTTTGCACCCCAGATTAGCATTCATCAGACGCTTAATACTTGTCATTCAACACTTCAACCTAAATCAAGGCTACAATATAATAAGTAAGTTACACACATGAATAAAGTTTTGATCAAAATAAAGAATTGATCGCAAAATTTAAATAGGCCTTATGTTTGTTTCAAAGATAAATCCATCAGTCAAAAGTAATTGTTATAATCTATTAATAAACAAAAATTAATTGACAGCACAATTGATAACTTTATGTTAGTATTTTTTACCTTTGTATTGCAAAGGAGGCTCTCCCATTTCTTGACACTATTCTGATAGGACATTCTTCTGAGTATAAAGAACTTAACATTAATGAGCTTGATCACTGACTATAACCATGGTCAGTACTGCCTCTGTTTTGGGGAAAGTTGAAAAAGGAGCACTTTAAGTAATTTTCCAGCTATAAATCTTGCTCTGCTGGATCTCTGCTAGCAGGCTTAGTGAGGCAACCCCTGATTTAGACTATGATGAGTTAAATAAAAGCACTGGTGAAAAGTCAAGTGATATGGTACTGGCACAAAAACAGACACATAGATCAATGGAACAGAACATAAAACTCAGAAATGGAGCTACCCCTATATAGTCAACTAATCTTTGACAAAATTGGAAAGAATATCTGTAGAGAGAAAGGCAGTCTCTTCAACAAACAGTGTTGGAAAAACTGGACAGCAACATGCAAAAAATGAAACTGGACCACTTTCTTACACCATACACAAAAATATGTTCAAAATGAATAAAAGATCTAAGGTGAGCCAGAAAACCATCAAAATCCTACAGGAGAAAACAGGCAACAACCTCTTTGACATCAGTCATAACAACTTCTTATTAGACACATCTCCAGAAGCAAGAGAAACAAAAGCAAAAATGAACTATTAGGACTTCATCAAGATACACAGCTTTTGCATAACAAAGGAAACAATCAGCAAAACTAAAAGGCAGCCTATGAAATGGGAGAAGATATTTGCAAATGATTGTATAAAGTGTTAGTATCCAAAATCCATAAAGAACTTATCAAACTCAATGCCTAAAAAAACAAATAATCCAGTGAAGAAATGGGCAGAAGACATGAACAGACATTTTTCCAGGAAGACATACAGATGGTCAACAGACATATGGAAAGATGTTCAACATCACTTATCATCAGGGAAATACAAATCAAAACCACAATGAGATACCACCTCACAATTGTCAGAGTTGCAAAAAATTAACAACTCAGGAAACAAGAGATATTGGCGAGGATGTAGACAAAGGGGAACCCTCTTACGCTGCTGGTGGAAATGCAAACTGGTGCAGCCACTCTGGAAAAAGTAGGGAAATTCCTCAAAAAGTTAAAAATAGAACTACCCTGTGACCCAGCAATGGCTCTACTAGGTATTTACCCAAGGATGCAAAAATGCTGATTTGAAGGGGCACATGAACCCCAATGTTTACAGCGACATTATCAACAATAGCCAAGAGCTCAAATGTCCCTCAACTGATGAATGGATAAAGAAGATGTGGTATACAAATGTATGGCCAACTAACTTTGATAATCAGGAAAGACTATCCAATAGAAAAAGACAATCTTTTCAGCAAACAGTGTTGGGGAAACTGGACAATGACATGTAGAAGAATGAACCTGGACCATTTATACAATACACAAAAATAAGCTCAACATGGATAAAAGACCTAAACACAAGACAGGAAACCACCAAAATCCTAGAGGGGAAAACAGGCAACAACCTCTTTGACCTCAGCTGCAGCAACTTCTTACTTGACATGTCTTTAGAGGCAAGAGAAACAAAAGCAAAAATGAACTATCGGGACTTCATCAAGATAAAAAGCTTCTGCACAACAAAGGAAACAACTAGCAAAACTAAAAGGCAACTGGCGGAATCGGAGAAGATATTTACAAATGACATATCAGACAAAGGGTTAGTATCCAAAAGCTATAAAGAACTTATCAAACTCAACACCCAAAAAACAAATAATCCAGTGGAGAAATGGGCAAAAGACATGAATAGACTCTTTTCCAGAGAAGACATCCAGATGGCTAACCGACACATGAAAAATGCTCAACATCACTCATCATCAGGGAAATAAAAATCAAAACCAAAATGAGATACCACCTTACACCTGTCAGAATGGCTAAAATTACCAACTCTGGCAACAACAGATGTTAGCAAAGATTTGGAACACTTTTGCACTGCTGGTGGGAATGCAAACTGGTGCAGTTACTCTGGAAAACAGTATGGAAGTTCCTCAAAAAATTACAAATAGAACTACCTTACAACCCAGCAAATGCACTACTAAGTATTTATCCAAAGGATACAGGAGTGCTGTTTCAAAAGGTTACATGCACCCCAATATATATATATAGATAGATAGATAGATAGATATAGATATAGATGCACCCCATATATATATCTATATATAGATATAGATATATATGCACCCCAATAGATAGATAGATACATAGATAGATAGATAGATAGATAGATAGATAGATATAGATAGATATAGATAGATAAATAGATAGATATAGATATTATTCAGCGATCGAAAAGAATGAATCTTGCCATTTGCAACAATGTGGATGGAACTAGAGTGTATTACACTAAGTGAAATAAGTCAGTCACAGAAAGACAAATATCATATGACTTCACTCACTTGTGGAATTTAAGATAACAAAACACATGAACATAACGGAAGGGAAGCAACAATAATATAAAAACAGAGAGGGAGATAAACCATAAGAGGCTCTTAAATACCGAGAACAAACTGAGGGTTGCTGGAGAGGTGTTGGGTTGGAGGATGGGTTAAATGGGCAAGGACACTTGTTGGGATGAGCAGTGGGTGTTATATGTAAGTGATGAATCACTAAATTCTATTCCTGAAATCATTATTACACTATATATTAACTAACTTGGATTTAAAATTTAAAAATAATATAAACAAATACATGAATGAATGAATGAATGAATGAATGAATGAAGATATGGTATATATACAACAGAATATTACTCAGCCATCAAAGAGAATGAAATCTTGTCACTTGCAAACACATGGACGGAGCCAGAGTATATTATGCTAAGTGAAATAAGTCCATCATAGAAAGCCAAATACCCATTCATTCATATGTGGAATGTAAGAAACAAAACAGATGAACACAGAGTAAGGGGAAAAAAGAGAGGGAAACAAACCACAAGAGACTCTTAACTATACAGAACAAACTTGAGGGTTGACAGAGGGAGGTGGGTGGGGGGATGGCCTAAATGGGTGATGGGCATTAAGGAGGGCACTTGTTACATGAACACTGGCTGTTGTATGTAAGTGATGAATCACTAGGTTCTACTCCTGAAACCAATACTACACTGTATGTTAACTAACTAGAATTTAAATAAAGATTTGGAAAAAAAAAAAAACAATTAACAACAAGCACAAAATGGCAATGCCACTAGATGCCAGCTTTCCTGCACTGGTGCCTGATCCTGTGGAACACAGAAATAACTCCACAGTGATTGCACAGCTGAGATATTTACATTTTTTAACACTGTCTTTAGGATTTTTTTTGTAGTTTTTTTTTAGACTAGGATAAAGATCTAGCTCCTTGAAGATGCATCTTTTTAATTCCTTGTCCTCATTGCACTTTGTACTCAATAAATATTCATCAGATGACTATTGACTAAAATGTTAACTCCAGAATCCTGCCTGAGAGAGGAGGATAAAGCAAAAAAATTTCCTTGCAGACTATAGGAGGTAACGGAGACCAAACTTGAGGGGTGACATGGGCCTGAACTTCTTCCTTGCAAGAAGTATGTTTCAAGGCCATAGCCTCCTGTCCAGAGCTGTTAGTCTCAAAAACATAATTTCAGACTGAAGAGAGAATAAGTCTAGAGTTTTTACTTCAACAGGTTATGCCTGTTTTGGATATCTTGAAAACAAAAAGCCTTCAATATTGAAAGCCAGGCATGTCATCTATAGATTCTGTTTTCATCCCATGCCCCCCAATTTTTGTAGCCATACAGGCATGTTATGTAAAATTCTGATGAGGTGCTAGCTTTCTTAAATCCTCTGAACAATTCTGTTGATGGGACCATGTATGAAAATAAATTTGAACCCCCCCCAGTTGAGAAAGGGCAAAACAAAAAAGAACCAAAACTGTGGTCAAATATTAGGCATGAAAAACATTCACAAGGGATGCTCTAAACCCATAGAATATGAAAAGATACGACATTTGCCACAGTTGAGCAAAAGCTTAAAATTCCATTACGTTCCTCAGTGCCACCCTCCCCCCACCCCCACTACTCTTTCTTCCCTCTGTCTCCTGAGTGCTGTCATATCCCAGATAGGGGCTACTCCTTGAGCCTGGGTCCCAGAATGAGAAGAAACAGAACAGAACCCCAGTCTACCTGTAGCCAAGCAAAGCCAAGCCTGCCATACTTAGTACATGAATACTTAGTACATGAATTCACATTAGTAAAATATTTTTATGTGCATAGGAAAAAAGGCTTCAAAAGCTCACACTAAACTATTAAAGGTGCTGATTTCATCTCATATATATCAATAATTTTTACTTTGTTCTTTATTATATTCTTTGAATTTTTTAATGAAATCATACTACTGTTGTAATTTTTCTTCACTTTATTTTTAATTATCCATGCTGATACCTATTTAACATACGTAGCTGAGATTAAATTGTGATGAATTTACTTTTCAAGAAAATAATATCAATAATAAAAATGTGTTAATTTAAATTTTATGACATCTGGGTGGCTTAGTTGGTTAAGCATCCAACTTCAGCTCAGGTCATGATCTCATGGCTTGTGAGTTTGAGCCCTGTGTCGGGCTCTGTGCTGACAGCTTAGAGCCTGGAGCCAGCTTCAGATTCTGTATCTCTCTCTCTCTCTGCCCCTTCCCTGCTCACTCTCTCTGTCTTTCTCTCTCTCCCTCACTCTCTCAAAAATAATAAACATTTTAAAAATTTAAATTTTAAAAAGTAGTCAAAGTTTCATGAACAGTATGTGATCAGAGTAACACATGGGGCAAAAAAAAAGTAATATATGAGTCAATGTGGAAATGGCAAATTTTATTTCCAGTTGTGGCCTTTTCAAAAAGCTCACTTGAAGGGCACCAGGGTGGCTCAGGCAGTTAAGCAGCCGACTCTTGATTTTGGCTTAGGTCATGATCTCAGGGTTTGTGAGTCCAAGCCCTGCATCGAGATTTGCACTGAGAACACAGAGTCTGCTTAGAATTCTCTCTCTCTCTCTCTCTCTCTCTCTCTCTCTCTCTCCCCCACTCTCTCTCTTTGCCCTTTCCACATTCCCATTCTCTCTCCCTAAATTAATAAATAAGCATTTAAAATGAAAAGCTAAAAATGTACATCAGGGCCAGGCTGAAGCATGCTAAAAAGTTTACATTTCAACTCATGTGAAATAAGAAGGCAAATAATATATCTGTGCAATGTATCTGTGCAATACATCTATAGATGACCAAGGTAGTGTTTTAGGAATATTAACCTGGCGGATGTAGGATAGGATGAAATAGGGAAAAACCAGAATGGGGTGGACAGTTAAGAGGCTATTATATTTAAATATAATTTAGGCTATTTAAAGCACTAGGTTTGTGGTAATATGTTACAGAAACCATGGGAAACTAACACTACTAACTATGTAATTTCTATCATGTTAAAGAAAAATCTCAACATATGTTCAAATGGCGATAATCAATATAATATAAATTAAAACATTAATTAATTATTAATAGATTAATAAAATTATTAATAAGAGTCAAAGAATCTTGAGATCATTTTTCTAAAAATATTTGTTTAATTTTACATTAAAATGAACTATCTACTGCCTTCTTGCTTTCTAGACTAAATAAGGACTATCATGAAACAGTAGTAGCAAGTTGCTTTTGAGATACTATCAATCATAATTTAAAACAATAAATACAAAAGCCATAGATGTAGGAAAACAACTCAGTAGGAGAGGGGGACCCTTATGAGCACTAAGAAAATAGGGATACTTCCTCAATATTTTTTTTCTGTATGAATTACACATATAGTTGACAATTTCTTATAATTTCCCATATCTGTAATATTTCACTAATTGGTTTTTACTTATGCCATCATTTAACCAAAGAATTCTATGAATAAAGCAAGCTTTCATATTCTAAGTTTCTTATTATTAAACACACTTAAATTTTACTCCTGACTCCAGGTACATAATGGTTAAATTAAATCCTAAATATATTAAGAGAAAATTAAAAACTGATTTTCTGCCAGAATTCTTCCTTGTTCAGCCAGATTTTGAATGACCGCCCTTAATGGAAAGAAGTAGCATCATTCATAATCAAATATGGTCCCTTTAACTTTCTCTCTGAGCTTCACTTAGACTAACAATACGGTCAATATACCCTATATCTGAATTACTTCATCTTAAATGAAAAGCACACAAAAAGACCTTTGAATCTCATGGAAAAACCAGTTTAGAAATTAAAATGCCATTCTAATAAATTATAAATTATATAATACACATAAGAATTTTTGGGGCGCCTGGGTGGCGCAGTCGGTTAGGCGTCCGACTTCGGCCAGGTCACGATCTCGCGGTCCGTGAGTTCGAGCCCCGCGTCGGGCTCTGGGCTGATGGCTCAGAGCCTGGAACCTATTTCCGATTCTGTGTCTCCCTCTCTCTCTGCCCCTCCCCCGTTCATGTTCTGTCTCTCTCTGTCCCAAAAATAAATAAACGTTGAAAAAAAAAAAAATTAAAAAAAAGAATTTTTAAAATACCCTCTAGGTCTATCCATGTTGTCACAAATGGCAAGAATTCATCCACTCATCCTTTTATAAGGCTTTGTAATATTCCACTATACACACACACACACACACACACACACACACATACATGTATGCATATATATATGCATATTTGTATGTATGTGTATATACACACATACACATATATAATACATCTTCCTTATCTATTCATCTGTTGATGAAAACTTAGGTTACTTTCATATCTTGGCTTTTGTAAATAATGCTACAGTAATTACAGGGGTGTATATTTTTTTTCAAATTAGTGTTTATGTTTGAGTAATAGCATTATTTGGTGACAGATGGTAGTTACACTTGTGTAGAGCATAGGATAATGTATAGAAAAGTTCAATCACTATGTTGTACACCAAAACTAAAGTAACATTGTATGTCAACTATACTCAAATAAACTTATTTTCTTTTTTTTTTTTAATTTTTTTTTTCAACATTTATTTATTTTTGGGACAGAGAGAGACAGAGCATGAACGGGGGAGGGGCAGAGAGAGAGGGAGACACAGAATCGGAAACAGGCTCCAGGCTCTGAGCCATCAGCCCAGAGCCCGACGCGGGGCTCGAACTCACGGACCGCGAGATCGTGACCTGGCTGAAGTCGGACGCTTAACCGACTGCGCCACCCAGGCGCCCCTAAACTTATTTTCTTAAGATTTTATTTTTTTAAGTAATCTCTACATCCAACATGGGGCTCAAACTCAACCCTGAGATCAAGAGTCACAGGCTTTATTGACTGAGACAGCAGGCGCCCCTTTAACTTTATTTTTTATTTGTTTGTTGTAAGTCTGAAACCTTTTCCTATTCTGGTGGGCACTGTCACTGTCTGGAGTCTTCTAAATTGGCATGCTTATTCCAGTTGCATATATGTTAAAGTTATAAAAATACAGAGAATATTGTCAATGGCATACAAGTTCATGAAGAACCCCCATGTATTCCTTAAAATAAACAGTAACAATTTTAAAAAAGAAAACAAACAGAAAAGTACTGATAATCCAAACTGGCTTAGTAAGAGGTAAACAAATTAGTTGTTGGAACACCCGAAAGTCTAAAAATCCATAAAAGCCAGTCCATAGGTGAATCACATTCCTGTTAAGTGGGGAATATAAAAAGTCTATATGTGAGGGAAAGCGTTTAAAATTGTTGGATTCAACTAAAATCTGTGAATCATCTCCTTGAAAGGATGTCCCAAACACACATCAATAAAGATTAGACAAAATGCAACTCTTTCCAATGTAGACAATAATATTCTTTTAGACTTAGGTCTTGTTACCTTATCTTCTTGAATGCTTACAAATGACTAAATGAATTTATTTTCTTGATGATAGGCATATTTCTACTCAAACCCTAGGCATGCAGGCTGGTGTGAACTAATTAAAATCTTATTTATGTAAGAAATCAATAATCTAGAGGAAAAGGCATTATAATTATGCCAATTATAAAGTAATCTGCACATATTGTTTAGAAGGCCTAAATCATTGCTGAGTTACATGAATTTTTAGACAATAACTGTTAATTTTAATTTTAATTAACTTCAGTTTGATATTTGAGTCTCTGGGACCTACTTCTTAAAGCCTAAAACAAGTTTAGCTAGTCAAAATTAGCTACTGTGCAACAAGTTTAAGCAAAAACAAACAAGCAAACAAAACAAAAACAAAACACTTTTTTTCTCTCTCTCTTATAGTCTAGGTTTTAGAAATTGGTGCAGATGCTGTCAGGCTTTCAGTCTCAGCCACCTGTGAAGAATCTCTCTCTCTCTCTCTCTCTCTCTCTCTCTCTCTTTCTCTATCTGGCTCCATTCCTGCCCAAATCCCCCAATTAAATTCTGCAGCACACCAAATACCTTGTGCTGTTTTTAAAAGCTCATACTTTTGAAAGGCAGGATAACAGGATGGTTAAGAGGATGGGCTCAAGAGCCAAAGTGCCGAGACTCCAATCCTGATCCTGCCCCTTTCTAGACAAGTTGCTTAACTTTCACCTGCCTCCATTTTCTCATCCATCAAGGGGGGGATAATAATTGTATCAACTTACGTGGTTGTTGTAAATCTTAAAACGTTAATAAATATATAAAGAGCTTGTCACATAATAGAACCTGCTAAGAGCTAAGGTTCTGATTGCTTTGTATCTGTGTCTCTTTGAGACAAAAATTAGGACAAACCTTAGTGTTTTAGAGTTGAACATTATAAATATTGAGATTGATCAGAAAATAAATAGATGGGCTGGAGTTCTTCAGGATAGAAAGATAAAGGGCTTAGCTAGAGGGACAACATCCAGACTCCAAAGCTAATTTACATCTTTGCAGTATGACCCTTCCCAGAGTCTGTGCATTTATTACCCCTCCCGAAGACTTGGAAAATGGGAATCAGGGAGAGAAGCTGAAGTGAGGCACTCAAGATTTAGAAAGCCATCCTTCCTATAACTTCACAATCATTACATGCAACTGAACACTCTGCATACAAATTATATATTCATTTCAGGTAAAAAGAGCTTTAAAAATCACTTAACTTTCCTCAAAATAAACAAAAACTATAATGCGTGAAAATTATCTCATTATTAAATATAATTGTCTGTCATCTGCTTTTAAGGTTTAAACAAAGCTTAACCTGTTTTCAAGGAATGACGTATAACATCTAATTCTCACAAATCAAGACCGTACTGTGTTTTGGATTATATTTGACGGATTTTTCAATTTTTGTTTAAAATCTGGCTCATTTCATGGAGACATGGAAACATTTTCAAAACGGTAAAAATAATTGAATGCATTTCTTATTCTTTTTTTTTTTTTGGTTTTTTTTTTTTATGAAGTTTATTGACAAATTGGTTTCCATACAACACCCAGTGCTCATCCCAAAAGGTGCCCTCCTCAATACCCATCACCCACCCGCCCCTCCCTCCCACCCCCCATCAACCCTCAGTTTGTTCTCAGTTTTTAACAGTCTCTTATGCTTTGGCTCTCTCCCACTCTAACGTCCTTTTTTTTTTTTTTCCTTCCCCTCCCCCATGGGTTCCTGTTAAGTTTCTCAGGATCCACATAAGAGTGAAACCATATGGTATCTGTCTTTCTCTGTATGGCTTATTTCACTTAGCATCACACTCTCCAGTTCCATCCACGTTGCTACAAAAGGCCATATTTCATTTTTTCTCATTGCCACGTAGTATTCCATTGTGTATATAAACCACAATTTCTTTATCCATTCATCAGTTGATGGACATTTAGGCTCTTTCCATACTTTGGCTATTGTTGAGAGTGCTGCTATGAACATTGGGGTACAAGTGCCCCTATGCATCAGTACTCCTGTATCCCTTGGGTAGATTCCTAGCAGTGCTATTGCTGGGTCATAGGGTAGGTCTATTTTTAATTTTCTGAGGAACCTCCACACTGCTTTCCAGAGCGGCTGCACCAATTTGCATTCCCACCAACAGTGCAAGAGGGTTCCCGTTTCTCCACATCCTCTCCAGCATCTATAGTCTCCTGATTTGTTCATTTTGGCCACTCTGACTGGCGTGAGGTGATACCTGAGTGTGGTTTTGATTTGTATTTCCCTGATAAGGAGCGACGCGGAACATCTTTTCATGTGCCTGTTGGCCATCTGGATGTCTTCTTTAGAGAAGTGTCTATTCATGTTTTCTGCCCATTTCTTCACTGGGTTATTTGTTTTTCGTGTGTGGAGTTTGGTGAGCTCTTTATAGATTTTAGATACTAGCCCTTTGTCCGATATGTCATTTGCAAATATCTTTTCCCATTCCGTTGGTTGCCTTTTAGTTTGGTTGGTTGTTTCCTTTGCTGTGCAGAAGCTTTTTATCTTCATAAGGTCCCAGTAATTCACTTTTGCTTTTAATTCCCTTGCCTTTGGGGATGTGTCGAGTAAGAGATTGCTACGGCTGAGGTCAGAGAGGTCTTTTCCTGCTTTCTCCTCTAAGGTTCTGATGGTTTCCTGTCTCACATTTAGGTCCTTTATCCATTTTGAGTTTATTTTTGTAAATGGTGTGAGAAAGTGGTCTAGTTTCAACCTTCTGCATGTTGCTGTCCAGTTCTCCCAGCACCATTTGTTAAAGAGGCTGTCTTTTTTCCATTGGATGTTCTTTCCTGCTTTGTCAAAGATGAGTTGGCCATACGTTTGTGGGTCTAGTTCTGGGGTTTCTATTCTATTCCATTGGTCTGTGTGTCTGTTTTTGTGCCAATACCATGCTGTCTTGATGATGACAGCTTTGTAGTAGAGGCTGAAGTCTGGGATTGTGATGCCTCCTGCTTTGGTCTTCTTCTTCAAAATTCCTTTGGCTATTCGGGGCCTTTTGTGGTTCCATATGAATTTTAGGATTGCTTGTTCTAGTTTCGAGAAGAATGCTGGTGCAATTTTGATTGGGATTGCATTGAATGTGTAGATAGCTTTGGGTAGTATTGACATTTTGACAATATTTATTTTTCCAATCCATGAGCAGGGAATGTCTTTCCATTTCTTTAAATCTTCTTCAATTGCCTTCATAAGCTTTCTATAGTTTTCAGCATACAGATCCTTTACATCTTTGGTTAGATTTATTCCTAGGTATTTTATGCTTCTTGGTGCAATTGTGAATGGGATCAGTTTCTTTATTTGTCTTTCTGTTGCTTCGTTGTTAGTGTATAAGAATGCAACTGATTTCTGTACATTGATTTTGTATCCTGCAACTTTGCTGAATTCATGTATCAGTTCTAGCAGACTTTTGGTGGAGTCTATCGGATTTTCCATGTATAATATCATGTCATCTGCAAAAAGTGAAAGCTTGACTTCATCTTTGCCAATTTTGATGCCTTTGATTTCCTTTTGTTGTCTGATTGCTGATGCTAGAACTTCCAGCACTATGTTAAACAACAACGGTGAGAGTGGGCATCCCTGTCGTGTTCCTGATCTCAGGGAAAAAGCTCTCAGTTTTTCCCCGTTGAGGATGATGTTAGCTGTGGGCTTTTCATAAATGCCTTTTATGATCTTTAAGTATGTTCCTTCTATCCCGACTTTCTCAAGGGTTTTTATTAAGAAAGGGTGCTGGATTTTGTCAAAGGCCTTTTCTGCATCGATTGACAGGATCATATGGTTCTTCTCTTTTTTTTTGTTCATGTGATGTATCACGTTGATTGATTTGCGAATGTTGAACCAGCCCTGCATCCCAGGAATGAATCCCACTTGATCATGGTGAATAATTCTTTTTATATGCTGTTGAATTCGATTTGCTAGTATCTTATTGAGAATTTTTGCATCCATATTCATCAGGGATGTTGGCCTGTAGTTCTCTTTTTTATTGGGTCTCTGTCTGGTTTAGGAATCAAAGTAATACTGGCTTCATAGAATGAGTCTGGAAGTTTTCCTTCCCTTTCTATTTCTTGGAATAGCTTGAGAAGGATAGGTATTATCTCTGCTTTAAACGTCTGGTAGAACTCCCCTGGGAAGCCATCTGGTCCTGGACTCTTATTTGTTGGGAGATTTTTGATAACCGATTCAATTTCTTCGCTGGTTATGGGTCTGTTCAAGCTTTCTATTTCCTCCTGATTGAGTTTTGGAAGAGTGTGGGTGTTCAGGAATTTGTCCATTTCTTCCAGGTTGTCCAATTTGTTGGCATATAATTTTTCATAGTATTCCCTGATAATTGTTTGTATCTCTGAGGGATTGGTTGTAATCATTCCATTTTCATTCATGATTTTATCTATTTGGGTCATCTCCCTTTTCTTTTTGAGAAGCCTGGCTAGCGGTTTGTCAATTTTGTTTATTTTTTCAAAAAACCAACTCTTGGTTTCGTTGATCTGCTCTACAGTTTTTTTAGATTCTATATTGTTTATTTCTGCTCTGATCTTTATTATTTCTCTTCTTCTGCTGGGTTTAGGCTGCCTTTGCTGTTCTGCTTCTAGTTCCTTTAGGTGTGCTGTTAGATTTTGTATTTGGGATTTTTCTTGTTTCTTGAGATAGGCCTGGATTGCAATGTATTTTCCTCTCAGGACTGCCTTCGCTGCGTCCCAAAGCGTTTGGATTGTTGTATTTTCATTTTCGTTTGTTTCCATATATTTTTTGATTTCTTCTCTAATTGCCTGGTTGACCCACTCATTCGTTAGTAGGGTGTTCTTTAACCTCCATGCTTTTGGAGGTTTTCCAGACTTTTTCCTGTGGTTGATTTCAAGCTTCATAGCATTGTGGTCTGAAAGTATGCATGGTATAATTTCAATTCTTGTAAACTTATGAAGGGCTGTTTTGTGACCCAGTATATGATCTATCTTGGAGAATGTTCCATGTGCACTCGAGAAGAAAGTATATTCTGTTGCTTTGGGATGCAGAGTTCTAAATATATCTGTCAAGTCCATCTGATCCAGTGTCTCATTCAGGGCCCTTGTTTCTTTATTGACCGTGTGTCTAGATGATCTATCCATTTCTGTAAGTGGGGTGTTAAAGTCCCCTGCAATTACCACATTCTTATCAATAAGGTTGCTTCTGTTTATGAGTAATTGTTTTATATATTTGGGGGCTCCGGTATTCGGCGCATAGACATTTATAATTGTTAGCTCTTCCTGATGGATAGACCCTGTAACTATTATATAATGTCCTTCTTCATCTCTTGTTACAGCCTTTAATTTAAAGTCTAGTTTGTCTGATATAAGTATGGCTACTCCAGCTTTCTTCTGGCTTCCAGTAGCATGATAAATAGTTCTCCATCCCCTCACTCTGAATCTAAAGGTGTCCTCAGGTCTAAAATGAGTCTCTTGTAGACAGCAAATAGATGGGTCTTGTTTTTTTATCCATTCTGATACCCTATGTCTTTTGGTTGGCGCATTTAATCCATTTACATTCAGTGTTATTATAGAAAGATACGGGTTTAGAGTCATTGTGATGTCTGTATGTTTTATGCTTGTAGTGATGTCTCTGGTACTTTGTCTCACAGGGTCCCCCTTAGGATCTCTTGTAGGGCTGGTTTAGTGGTGACAAATTCCTTCAGTTTTTGTTTGTTTGGGAAGACCTTTATCTCTCCTTCTATTCTAAATGACAGACTTGCTGGATAAAGGATTCTCGGCTGCATATTTTTGCTGTCTAGCACCCTGAAAATCTCGTGCCAATTCTTTCTGGCCTGCCAAGTTTCAAAAGAGAGATCAGTCACAAGTCTTATAGGTCTCCCTTTATATGTGAGGGCACGTTTACCCCTTGCTGCTTTCAGAATTTTCTCTTTATCCTTGTATTTTGCCAGTTTCACTATGATATGTCGTGCAGAAGATCGATTCAAGTTACGTCTGAAGGGAGTTCTCTGTGCCTCTTGGATTTCAATGCCTTTTTCCTTCCCCAGTTCAGGGAAGTTCTCAGCTATTATTTCTTCAAGTACCCCTTCAGCACCTTTCCCTCTTCCTCCTCTGGGATACCAATTATGCGTATACTATTTCTTTTTAGTGTATCACTTAGTTCTCTAATTTTCCCCTCATACTCCTGGATTTTTTTATCTCTCTTTTTCTCAGCTTCCTCTTTTTCCATAACTTTATCTTCTAGTTCACCTATTCTCTCCTCTGCCTCTTCCATCTGAGCCGTGGTGGTTTGCATTTTGTTTTCCATTTCCTTTAAAGCGTTTTTCAGCTCCTCGTGACTGTTCCTTAGTCCCCTGATGTCTGTAGCAAGAGATTCTCTGCTGTCCTGTATGCTGTTTTCCAGCCCAGCGATTAATTTTATGACTATTATTCTAAATTCACTTTCTGTTATATTATTTAAATCCTTTTTGATCAGCTCATTAGCTGTTGTTATTTCCTGGAGATTCTTCTGAGGGGAATTCTTCCGCTTGGTCATTTTGGATAGTCCCTGGTGTGGTGAGGGCCTGCAGGGCACTTCCCCTGTGCTGTGGTGTATAACTGGAGTTGGTGGGCGGGGCCGCAGTCCGACCTGATGTCTGCCCCCAGCCCACCGCTGGGGCCACAGTCAGACTGGTGTGTGCCTTCTCTTCCCCTCTCCTAGGGGCGGGATTCACTGTGGGGTGGCGTGGCCCGTCTGGGCTACTTGCACACTGCCAGGCTTGTGATGCTGGGGATCTGGCGTATTAGCTGGGGTGGGAAGGCAAGGTGCACGGCGGCAGGGGGGGCAGGCTTAGCTCGCTTCTCCTTAGGTGATCCACTTCAGGAGGGGCCCTGTGGCAGCCGGAGGGAGTCAGATCGCTGCCGGAGGTTTGGCTCCGCAGAAGCACAGAGTTGGGTGTTCGCGCGGAACGAGCAATTTCCCTGGCCGGAGCCGGTTCCCTTTGGGATTTTGGCTGGGGGATGGGCGGGGGAGATGGCGCTGGCTAGCGCCTTTGTTCCCCGCCAAACTGAGCTCTGTCGTCCGGGGGCTCCGCAGCTCACCCTCCCTTTGTCCTCCAGCCTTCCCGCTTTCCGAGCAGAGCTGTTAACTTATGACCTCCCAGACGCTAAGTCGCGCTTGCTGTCGGAACACAGTCCGTCAGGCCCCTCCGCTTTTGCAAGCCGGACTCGGGGGCTCTGCTTGGCCGGCGAGCCGCCCCTCCGCCCCGGCTCCCTCCCGCCAGTCCGTGGAGCGCGCACCGCCTCGCCGCCCTTCCTACCCTCTTCCGTGGGCCTCTCGTCTGCACTTGGGTCCGGTGACTCTGTTCTGCTAATCCTCTGGCGGTTTTCTGGGTTATTTAGGCAGGTGTAGGTGGAATCTAAGTGATCAGCAGGACGCGCGGTGAGCCCAGCGTCCTCCTACGCCGCCATCTTCCCAGAATCCTCTGCATTTCTTATTCAAATGATCTCGCATGCAGAACCAGTGACATCCCAAACACATGTCCTACCATGTTGCTTTGTCCACAAATTACATTGGTTTTTTAATACACAACTCTCTTAAGACACATAGGAATTGCCATTGGGGCACATACTTCACAGAAGTCACAAATGGCACCCCTGTTTTTGTGGGGCAGTGGAGCTTATTTCACACTAGGAAGGCTTCTTAATTCTGGTCTTATCAAATATGATAACAACAAATAGAATGTGTCTAATTCCAGGCTATACAACTAAATGAGAAGATAGCAAACTTGACCAAAGTTCCAAAGAAACTTATCATTAGAACTCTGATGGAGGATTAGGAAACCCTGGAATATAAATCCTGGCTAAACGACCGTACTAAATAGTGTCTTGTAACTCAAGATTCCCACAGAGAGGATAATGAACATAGACAGCTCTTGTCACTATCTTTGCTGAAGACAATTCCAGTTCTATTTTATTTTCACCGTAAATCTGCTCCTAGGATAAGATCATCCCGTGTCTTCTACTGCTAATCTGATGTGGTCTCCTAAGCCCAGATCTCTCAATCCGCACAGCCAATTGTCTTTGGATAAATATCTTAAAGTTTCTTAGAAGAAATATCAAAATGATCATATCTCACCCTATCTGTATTCCATCCAATACATACAAATACACTCACATGCACCACCATTACCCCCACCCTCATCACTTATTTTGGTAAGTAGTACTTCTACTTGCCCAACCCAGATAGATACCTAGGGGCAACTTTAACTCTGCATTCCCACATCAATCCATCACCGACTTTTATTGATTGAACTTCCTTTCCATCTCAGGAATTCATTATTTTATTGTTTCCATTTCCTCTGTCACCAAAGTAGTTTAAGCTATCACTTCTTAGCAACACTGAAACAAGGAACTCCTAACTGGTTTCCTCTATATCCCATTCTCTATACTTCCACTAGACTAGAATGAAAATCAGACTATATATCCCTCCTGTCTGGAGCAATTTGATGAATGCCAACAGCTCTCTGAACCTCACACTAGTCTCTACCACAGCCCTTGGTCTGGTTGTATTAAAGTGCTTTATTACCTCCAGACCTTCTTATTTGCATTGTTTCCACTCTTTGAACATATTCTTTTCTTTATCTAAATAATTTCCACTTATCCTGAAGTCTCAGATCAAACACTTCTTCAGAAAACCTGGAAGATTTGTCTCTCTGGCCCTGCTCAACAATCTAAATTAGATGTCCTATCTTTGGGTTCCCACAACATGCTCTATTAATCATAGTATATTTAATTGACTGTTAATTTAACTACCTCTCCCATTCAGCCATCAGGTCAGATATTATTTGCCATTAAATCCAGAATGCTTGGCACAATGCTAATATATATTAGGCATTCTTGAACTGTTGAATCAAATAGAATGAATAAAAGATATAGATCTTTAGAATCAAAACATGTAAGAATGCCTGGGGATGTTTTTGGATGTGTTCATAGTAAGAACTTACTAAAATAAATAAATACTAAAATAAATAAATAAATAAATAAATAAATAAATAAAATATAAGTATTTTTTAATAAAATTGTATTTTGATTGTGGGGACAAGGTTCTAAGCTCCATTCCCCACAAAGCAGACTCTCAGGGAGAGATTTGTGTGCAGAAAATTCATAAAGGAGTTTTCTCAGGAATAATGCCTGTAGGAGAGTGTATACAGCAGGACTGAAAGAAAAGAAGTCGAACTGCAGTGCAGTTGCAACACAGACTTCAGCTGATCCCACTGGGAAGGGATGGCCCTTCTGAATTGGCCCCTATCAAGGTAACCGACCTAGGCTTTTGAGTTCCTGCATCAACCAGTCATTAAATGCAGGCTACTCCCAGGGAGGGCCACGACCTTGGTGAGATAGTTACTTTTAGCAGAGGTCAATTCCCATAGAGGCAATTAATTATGAATCCTCAGCAGTTAGTACTTTCGGCAACTGAGGGAATGAATCTCTCATCTCTCAAGGGGGATATCTGGGTGGTACAAATGTCCCAGCATACTTCAGACCCCTAAAAATTTTGCTAATGTAGAGAGAGGGCTCCTGAATTTCCATAAGGCTTATCTTCTACCCTCGGGGTCAGACATGCATTATTAAGGCTTGCCACTTACTGCAGATCAATCTGATAAACATGATGTCATCAAATAATAGACTAATGTGATGTGCAGCAGAACATCCAGACAGTCCAGGTCCCTTCAGAGGGCAAGACAGAGAGTACAACCCTGAAGCAAGACATAAATTTTTACTGTTGTCTAACCCAAGTGAATGCAAAGTGCTTCTGTTCCTCTTCCCTGATAGGGATGGGAAAGAATGTATTTGCCACTTCAATGGCTGCAAACCATGTGCTTGAAGATTGGTTGAATTTGTGGTAGTCTTCTGTCATTCACGAGAATTTATCTGTTTTTTTGGAGGGGCCAAACTGTGTCCATCATTATCGACTTTGCTATCAGATATCTGTCACAGTATCTTTTTGTTCAGCCATAGCCAATAGAAAATAGCTACCATTGGGCTTCCCAGAGCTAATGGTGCTCCCCTCACTAGTGATTTCACTATCACTTTGGTAAATGGAGCATCCCCTAGTGCTCCTGAAGAATATGGTCATCTGGGCGGGTTTCTAGCCTTATATGTATCTATCAAGCCAATCTCCCTGAACATTTTGATTCTATCATTTACTGTCTACTAAAGTAGTTCCAGCATTCTTACTTTTCATTTGGTAGGCCATCACTTTTTGCAAGCTTCCAGGAGTCATCCTAGAAATATGTTAACACTATTTCCCAAAGTTATTGCTAGAGTATTAAATTCTATGTCATCGGAGAGTTCTTCCATGTTAATACACTTTCCTTTATTCAACTTTATGTGTTCCAGCCGCTTTGACTCAGCATTCTCTGGATCCAGTCCCAAATACACTCTCCTACTTACTGACAATACATATTATCTAAGGTCTACAAAGCTTTGGGCTTCCTCCTATAGCACAGCTAGCATTTCTTTGGCCACATTATGGTGTGAGTTGACCCTAGATATTGTTCTGATGACTTGGAGATTGCTTGGGGAAAAAAAAAAGAAAGAAACTAAATTACAATTCAGTTGTAACAGAGGCCTTAGCCAGTCTTACAGGAATCCCTGGCATTGGGATAGTCCTTCAGAGGTGTTATCCATCAAGGCAAGGGACTGTGGCTTTGTACTGTCTCTATTAACAGTCACTAGATGTGAGCAAGCCCCAGGGAGGCAGGTATGACCTTGGAAGGAATACCTCCCTCCCTTCAACAGAAGCCAATCCAGCCAATCCAGCAGAGGGGCTTAGCTCTGAGTCATCAGCAGACAACACTCCCAGTTACAGGGAAACAAGTGTCTCAGTTTTAAAAAGAGGAGCTGTGTTGGGGTACCTGGGTGGCTCAGGTGGTTAAGCGTCCAACTTCAGCTCAGGTCATGATCTCACAGTTTGTGAGTTCGAGCCCCACGTCAGGCTCAGTGCTGGCACCTTATGCCTGGAACCTGCTTCAGATTCAGTGTCTCCTTCTTTTTCTGCCCCACCCCTGCTTGCACTCTGTCTCTATCTCTCTCAAAAATAAACAAACATTATTTTTTTTTAAAGAGGAACTGGGCAGCACACCAGAGCATTCACTCTAGGCAGTGAACCTAAAAACAATGAACCTAAAAACAATGGGGCAAACCTTAAAAAAAAAAAAATCTGTCATTCCCTTTTCTTTGGCACCTGTGAGGGAATAAATAGCTTGGTATACTGGCTATCATTTCAGGAGGTCAACATTCTCAGGAATAAACAAACTGATTGTAGGACTTGTTCTTCTTGCAAAGATTTAGGCCACCAAAAGAAGTGTAATATTTGAGGGAAACAATGGTGCATCAAGGGTAGCCTAAGTATTTGAGTCCTCTGATCCTAGAAGGCTGGCCTCTGAAAACTTCTGGTCTCTCAGAAGTTTCTTGAAGTGTTTATCCCCTATAGTAGAACAATATGATCAAATTCTAAAAACCCCTTTTGTGATTTGGACTTAAATATTATATTTCTTTGGTAAGAGTTTTATTCTTTTGCATACTAAACAAGTTTCTCCTGTATTCACAGTTCCTTGTGATTTTAAAATGGTATACAGGTTTGCACACAGAATTTTTAAAAAGGCAAAGAAAACCAAAACGGATGTACAATACTAGCAATGGCCAAAGTGCCCACTCAAATCTTTAATATCCCTTCGACCTACTTAATGAACAACCTCTCAGAAGTACATATTGACTTCTATCTCACCACGCTACAAGATTTAAGACTAAGGACATGGACTTTAGAAAGTTTGAATGAAATTATTTGAGTTTCTACTATCCTTATTATCCATGAAAATATATTTAGGGGATTGTTAACTCAAGAACAAATTAAAATCATTATTATATGTTAACTAATGTGGATTTAAATTAAAAAAATAATAAAATAAAAATAAGAACAAATTAAATGTAAGATAATTGAAAATGTTAAATAATATAATACAATTTAAATAGTTCACTTAATTTGTAAAATATTTTTTTTCAAAGATTTTTACCTTCTTTGGCACTTTCCAAAGCCCTGGAAGGCATATTTTACATACATACTTATATATGAAAACTAAGACAGGTATTAAAGTATTTTGTCAAAATACACACAACTAAGAAGCAATCTTCTGAAGCCCTGACCACAATCTTTTTTCCTCAAAGCCAGTGTTATTTAGCTCTATCATGTAGTCATATATAAATATGGTGTTTGGTTGACCTTCAAAAGAATAGCTTGTTTTTATGTACCCAGACACATTTCCCAACAGAGAATCTATGAAGCAAATGTAAATTAATTTGGGTCAGAGTTTTAACTTTTTACAAATGCAAAACATAGCCACAGATCAGAATTTCTTTCCTCAGGAGGATACCTCGCTTATTTTCATCCTTGAAGCAAACATTGTGGGAAAATTAGAAAGAGCTGGTTCAGCTGATTTAAAGTTATCTGAGCAAGAACATTTCCTATCTTATGCTGAAGCAGAAAATGCCTGAAGTTTCAAATTTTGCACGTTGTTAGACTTTTATTGAAACATAGGGCTGTATGAGGTTTTAAAGAATTGATTGATACTTTTAAAGTTAGAGCAATTTCCATTTTTTAAAAGGAAGATCATTTCCTATCTTTTTATCTTGAAGAGATACTCTTCATAATGATGATTACCCTAGCTACTGAATATTTTCTCTAGGCAAAAAAGGGATTGGAGCAGCACATCTGTAAACTTAAACTTACCCCACAATCCACGTGGATGCTGACTTCAAAGCAGAGAAAGCCCTAATAAAAATTAAACACAACACACTAATAATACTTCTTAATAAGAGCACCTAACAATTATACAACAGTTTGCACTTTCAAAGCGCTTTACAATCATTAATTAGTTTATCCACACAACATCCCTATGACTTATGCCAGTGTTATTATCCTCATTTTAAAGATGAGAAAACTAAGATCAAATGTGATTAGGTGCTTTGCCCAAAGCCACATAATGAATCAGTAAGATCTGTAGCTGAGTTCATAATAGTTCAGGACTACCAGAGAGTATGGAAATTCTTGAGGTCCACAAACCACCTGTTTGAGCGACAAACCTATTGTTATCCCCACTCGTCAATGATACCCTCCTTTCTTCATGGACTTCTGTTTCCTCTCATTGACTTCTATTGAACAAAAGGAAGAAATTAAGAATCTTCCCTTTACAATATCTAAGTACAGAGTGCTCACTTAAATCAAAGAAAAAGAAAATAAAAGCCAGCATATTAAGAACATACTATGTTCTCCAATATCATTGTCATTTAACCAGAGGTACTTGGTGATGAATCACTGAATGATTCTGTTTTCAGTAGAAAAGAAGCTGATAAATTAATCCTACCATGGAGCTACAATACAGCCTCCTTGCTCCCAAATATGACTACCCACTAATATCAGCATCACAACCACTAGTCAAATAAACCAATACAAGGAGCCTAGGTAATTTTTCCCCCTATGATAGATGGTAAAGTGCCCTGAGCTCTTTAACTTTGAGAACATATAAACCTACATAAGTGAGGGAAAAAAACAACTATTTTTTTAACCTCTGGAAATTTATTCTAATATGTCCCCTATCTGAATCAGTTAGAACAGGCTAGGATATGTTGCAGGAACAAACAACTTTCAAATCTCAATGACATAACATAATGCATTATTTCTTACTCATACTACACGTTCATCTTAGGTTAGTAGACAGCTCTGCTCCATTTTGTCTTCAGTCAGAGACCCAGACCAACACAGCCATGAGAATTTGGTTCACTCTGACAAGAGGAAAGAACACTATGAGTGCGCCTGGGTGGCTCAGTCGATTAAGCGCCTGACTCTTAATTTTGGCTCAGGTTGTGATATCAACAGTTCCTGGAACCGAGCCCCCCAAAGGGGTCTGTGCTGACAGCTCAGAGCCTGGAGCCTGCTTCGGATTCTGTGTCTCCCTCTGTCTCTGCCCCTCCCCTGCTCATGCTCTGTCTCTCTCTGTCTCTCAAAAATAAATAAACAAATGTAAAAAAAAAATATTTAAATGTCTGTACTACCCAAAGCAATCTAATACAATCCCTATCAAAATGTCAACAGCATTTTTCAGAGAACTAGAACAAACAATCCTAAAATTTGCATGGAACCACAAAAGACCTCAAATAGTCAAAGCAATCTTAAAAACAAACAAACAAACAAACAAACAGAACTGGAAGTATCACTACTCCAAATTTCAAATTACATTAAAAATGATAGTAATTAAAGCAGTATCATAGGTAGTGACATAAAAATAGACATATACATCAATAGAATAAATTAGAAAACCCAGAAACAAACCACAATTATATTACCAATTAATCTTTGACAAAGGAAGAATGAATCTACACGGGAAAACAAGGTAGTCTCTTCAACAAATGGTATTAGGAAAACCGGACAGTTACCTGCAAAAAAATGAAAGTGGACCACTTTCTTTCACCATACACAAAATAAACTCAAAATGCATTACAGATCTAAAAGTGAGACTTGAAATAATAAAAATTCTTGAAGAGAACACAGGGAATAATTTCTCTGCCATTGGCCATAGCAACATTTTTCTAAATATGTCTCCTGAAGCAAGGGAAATAGAAGCAAAAATAAAGTATTAGGACTACATCAAAATAAAAAGTTTGTGCACAGCGAATGAAACAATCAACAAAACTAAAAGGGAACCTACTGAATGGGAGAAGATATTTGCAAACGACATATCCAATAAAGGGTTAGTATCCAAAATATACAAAGAACTGATACAATTCAACACTCCAAAACCAAATAATCAAATTAAAAATGGGCAGAAGATATGAAAAGATATTTCTCCAAGGAAGACATACAGCTGGCCAACAGAGACTTGAAAAGATGCTCAACATCACTCGTCATCAGGAAAATGCAAATCAAAACTACACACCTGTCAGAGAAATCACCTCACACTTGTCAGAAAGGCTAAAATCAAAAACACAAGAAACAACAAGTGTTGGCAAAGATGTTGGAAGAAAGGAACCCTCTTATACTTGTGGTGAGAATGCAAACTGGAACAGCCACTGTGGAATACAGTATGGAAGTTCTTCAAAAAATTAAAAATAGAACTATCCTATGATCCAGGATTAATACCCACATTAATGGGTATTTACCAAAAAAATACAAAAAAAAAACACTAATTCAAAGGGATACATGCACCCCTATATTTATATCAGCATTATTCACAACAGCCAAACTATGGAAGCAGTCTAAGTGTCCATCAATAGACGAATGGATAAAGAAGATATGGTGTGTGTGTGTGTGTGTGTGGATACACACACAATGGGATATTATTCAGCCTTAAAAAGAGAATGAAATCTTGCCATTTGCAACAATATGGATGGAGCTAGAAAGTATAATGCTAAGAGATATTAAGTTAGAAAAAAAATGCCATATGCTCTCACTCATATGTGGAAGTTAAGAAACTAAGGAATTTGAACTGGCAGTTTATCTACAGAACTTAGGCACTTGACCATTCCACTATATTGACTCTTAAAACAAAAAAATATATATATAAATAGATAGATGATCCAATAATTCTACTATTGGGTATTTACCCAAAGGAAACAAAAACATTAATTTGAAAAGGTATGTGCACCTTTATATTCATTGCAGCATTATTTATAATATCCAAGACATGGAAGTAACCTAAATGCCCATAAATAGACAAATACATATGGAAGATGTCGTACATATATATTGTATGTATATACATTGTACATGTATTGTATAGTGAAATATTATACAGCCATCAAAAAGGATGAGATTGTGCAATTTGATACAATATGGATGGACCTAAAAGGTATTATACTGAGTGAAATAAGGCAGTCTGTGACAAACAAATACCATGTGGTTTCATTCATAAGTGGAATCTAAAAATAAATCAATAAATAAAAAGCAGAATCAGACCTATAAATACAGAGAACTGATGGTTATCAGAGGGACAGGGATGGGAGGTTGGGAATAATGAATAAAAGGGAGTGGGAGATACAGGCTTCTAGTTATGGAATGAATAAGTCATAGGAATGAGGGGCACTGCATTGGATATAAGAAATATAGTCAGTGTTTTTGTAATAGTGATATATGGGAACAAAAGGTAGCTACACTTGTAGTAAACACATAATGTATGAGTTTGTCAAATTATTATGCTGTATACATGAAACTAATGTAACATTGTGTGTCTACTATACTCAAATTAAAAAAAAAAGTGGGAATAATGTTGCCTTAGGAGGAAGTCAACTGCTACTCTGAATTCTCTTTTTTCTTTGGCTCTACTTATTAATTCTTCCACAGGACCTTCTAAGTATCAGCCATTATTTTTGGTAACTTTTGGATGCACTGGTAAAGAAAAAAGTTATGGGCATGGTAGGGAGGATGCATGGTCTGCAGATTCCTTCTAGTGACCCTGGTTAAATCATTTAATTACTCATATTGTTGGCTGCCTTTATCACTTTAGTCAAGATGATACTATTCTTTACCTAAAATAGAGGAGATTGAAGAAAACTTCCCTTCACGGCTCCTCCTCAGTGCCAAGACTCTGAAACTTAATCTGGTACAATTCATCATCTGCACAAATAACCAGCAAACACTTCCCTCTCTCCTTCAATGTAGTGAGGCTTTGACTTAAGCCATTTGGAGAAGGCTCTCTCTAACATCATCCATAAGGGCTCAAAATTTCAGTAATAAGCAGAATTGAAATTCAGCAGCGTCTCATAGCATCTTGACTCTTACTGAGCATAGAGAGTAGATATTATTTTAATTTACTAGACATAAAAAATGGATAAGAGATGTACTTGAGTAAGCTAGTTCTTTAAAACATAGAACTAGTTCTTAGAATGGTTATTTATTATCCTTTAATGTGACTTCTAATGTAAGTACTAATAAGCATCTTTGAAGAAACCTAAATGAGTCTTGTTTATAGTTTCTTGGTCTTTAAAAACAATCTTGCAGAAAAACAGAGGAGGGTGGCACAAATTTATCTTTGCTAATAGAGAGTGGTTTGTGTTCCCCACAGATCAGGTGCAGAACCACATGCACCACTCAGAAAACAGAATTTGTTTTAAAGACACAGAGAAGGGTAAAGTCTCAAATATAAGCTCATCACTGATACTGTGGGCAGGCAAGTGATATCACAGTGAGTCATTACTCCAAGAGGTTTCTTGTAAACATTAACCAACAAAGGAGGAAAGATAGGCCACTTGGAAACACACCCTAATGACTTAGGAAAAAAATATAAATCAAAGAACTGCATTGAATCTGCAAGTTAAAAGACACACACACACACACACACACACACACACACACACACACACACAGAGCCACAGAGAGAATAACAAGAAGGATAAGTTGCCAACCCAAACCAAGGTTGAGTTCTAATCACATCTGGGAGAGTTCTCAGGTTGACAACGTTAGACAAGGTAGTTCAGATAATAGGACTGGATGATATATGACTAGGAACTTCCCAATACACTTGATTTATCTTCCTTTGAGAAATATTTGGGGACCATAACCAGATCAACGCTAAATTGAAATTTCTTTGCAAAGCAATAAAATCAAGACTCTCAAGTGTCTATACTTCAATTACTTTCTTCCGAGGTTTTAGAAAGGAAAGAAAAATTGTGCAGAGTTCTGTGACTTCACAAAGTGACTAGCTGGGCACTAACAATATTATAGCACAGTTCATTTTAAAGTAGGGCTCATTTAAACTGTTTTTAAATGAAACACCCTAGACATTAAGATTAAGTAGGAAAAGTTCCCTCATAATGACAAATTACAGGATAATCAATTCATCCATTTCATTTCTGTGAGAGAAAAGGGAGAAAAAAGAAATTATAACAACATTAAGGCATACTATGTCCTATAGCTGAGTCCCCTGCAAGGCAATGTTTATAACACTCCAGGACTTCCTTCCAAGGTTAAGAAGCTACAAGTATGACTTAATTTTCCATTTTGTTCAAATCCTGAAAATGCCAGCCCTCAAAATTAAATCACTGAGGGTGACCTTACACTTAACATCATTTTCAGGGGCTCAGAAGTCCTCTTGCTCAAAATAATACCATTCACTGAAGTTCATTTTTAGAAGATTTAGAGTTTAATTCTACCACTCACAGGCTTCTGAACAAATCTTTACTTCATATTTCTCCACCTTTACTTCTGTTGTTTCCTGTACCTGAAATAATCTGCTCTTCATCTCAGCCTCTTAAAATCTTAACTATCTTTAAGTATCAAATTGTAAAGGCATCTGCTTCAGAAAGTGGTCTCCAATTCACCCTGGCTCGTCTCTCTCAAGGTAAATAAATGAGACCTCATTCTTTTCTGAGTCATAGTAAATTTTTCTTTGTTTTTATTTACTCTTTTTTATTTATGTAATGGAAGTTGTGATACTCCACCTAAACCTCCCTTTAGAAATTATGTGTGTATCCCCCTATCTGCTGGAAGAGCTACCAGAAGACACCCTGAGCTGTCAGCTCTATTTGGAGATTGCTTTGGCTACAGAAATGTGTCTTATCCAAGGTCACTCATTCCAGCAGCTGTATCCGACTAATGATCATCATGGACAACTTGAGACAACTCTGAAGAGCTGTCCCAACCCAGAGCTCCTTGTGGGGTTGGTTTGTTTGCAATGGCAATGCGTTGATATTTAACTTCTCTCCCTGATCAATCATGCTTCTTCTGTGCCTCTCCTTCCCCCCCACCACAAACAGAGGTGTGGATCCCAAGACCGCTTCCTAATAAATATGGTACATGCTCCATCTTAGAGTCAGCTTCCTAAAGAATCAAAATTGCAATATGGCACTTAAACATGGTCAATTTTTCTTCTATTAAAGTCTTGTCTGTATTTATTCATGTTCCCCATCACACACTAGATTAAAAACTCTTCAGAGCACGGATTGTATTTTCAAATCATATATGCCTGCAGTGCTGAGCATTGGATATCAAGACTCAAAATTGTGTAGCATGTATAAATGAATAAATGAATAAGTGAGGGAATGAATAATTAATGCCTGAAATTAGCACCTCCATAGTGCTGCAAGGTCTTTCTTTGCACATCTAAAGAATCATCAACATGTTTTCCTTAATTGGCAAGTATTTGATGAGCATTAGTTACAAATAAGACATTTGGCTAGATGCTCTGGGGAGGAGTGTATAAAAAGAAGTAACATACTCCCTGCCCTCAGAAAGTTTATAATTTAGTCAGCAGGATAATTACAGTCAACATATATGGTGGTTGTTCCCAAGTTTGACTGCTCATTAGAATCACATCAAAAGTTTTAATGACTTCCACGACTGGGTCCCATCCCCAAAGAATTGGATTAAATTGGTCAGGTGTGCAGCTTGGACATCAAGCTCCTCAGGTCATTCTAATGTGTCACTGAAGCTGAAAACCTGAATTATAAAGAGCTTTTATGTTCTAAGTACTGCTGTGAATGCTTAACTAATTTAATCTCCGTGATGACATTAGTAAGAAAATTACTACAATTATCATCATTTTATAGACAAAAAAATTAAGGCATACGAGAGTGAAGTAATTTGTCCAAAGTCACACAGTTGACTAGGTTTGGAATTCAAATCCCAAAACTTAGGCTCTGGATATGCGGTTCTTTACTGTACTGTCTCTTTTGCAGAGCCAGAGTGAAATATAAACTATTTTATGTTTTAGTATAGTTTTATAGAAATATTTTATCATTTGAAAACTGGGAGGCCTCCATGATGGAACAACAACCTCCACCTCAGACTTTTGGGTTGTACTTTGACTCTAACTATTAGAGTAAGAAGGAACTGGGGCGCCTGGGTGACTCAGTCAGTTGAGCGACCAACTTCAGCTCAGGTCATGATCTCACGGTTTGTGAGTTCGAACCCAGCGTTGGGCTCTGTGCTGACAGCTCAGAGCCTGGAGCCTGCTTCTGATTCTGTCTCCCTCTCTCTCTGCCCCTGCCCCACTCGCACTCTCTCTCTGTCTCAGAAATAAATAAACATTAAAAAAATATATTTAGAGTAGGAAGGAACTTTAATTTCATCCATTAAGGGAAGCTAAGGGTAATGACGAGTTTACATAGGCAGATAGGGTGAAAATAAGCTAGATAAATTAACTTGAAATTTCCTTAGCACTTTGCAACTTATGGCTTAAAGTGGACTCTTATTTAATTGTTTTGTAATACGAATGAAATAGTCTGTGTGGTTTCTTAAATCTATAGTTCTCCTGAGCTAATTAATTGTGTCTAAATAATTTTAAGATATTCCTTCCTTCACATCCAGAAACAACAAAGAAAAGAAGCAACAAGCAAAGAAAAAGGAATGATGGAAGCCATGTGAACCAGAGGAAAAAAACTGGGGTATCCTTTCACAGCTGTATTTTCTCTGTCTCCTTAACACCCTGCTCTTTTTTTTACAACCTTTTCTTATCTTCATAGTTAACAGACTTTGAAATAGTTGTCAAATAAATAATTGGATCCTTAAATTGCTTTGATCCTCTTCATTGCTCTCATTTGTACTTACTAAGTTCTCTTTTTCCTCCTCCAGTCTTGCCTGTTACGTTCTGTTGTTCCCCATATACATTAACTAACAGAAGCAGAAGCATCTCCCTGCCCAAAATAAATCACTCTATCACAGAGAAATAAATTCCCCAGAAAATATGTCCATAAATCTCTATTAGATTTAGAGCACAATTTTAGGGAAAGCATACAGATCATAACTTATTCTTATAGCTCTCTCTGTGTATTTATCATATACAAAGGTGTATCACAAACATACTTCAAATGATAGAACTAGAGAAGAATGTAATAACCAGATTCAAAGCCTTCATGTGGTCAAAATGGAAACTTGAAAATAGTTCCTGATTTTTAATACAACTTCTACTATATCACTGGTTTTAATACCCTATTAAAAGTGAAGCTCCAAATTAATATTTGGGAATTATTCCCTAGGTCTTCAATGAGACTTGCAAAATTTGAAATATTTTTAGGTTCTTTCCCAGGAAGATTTAATAACTTAAAACCTTTGTGATATACCTCAGAATATTTAAAACAGTCCAATATATGTATATAAGCAACAAAGTATAACATTGAAAATACAATGGGAGATATACATATCTACAGATATACAGTAGGGCACAAATGATTTTTGTTAAGTAGTAGCTGATTTTTTTCCCTCTGTCTCTCAAACCCAAACCTACTACATTTTTATATTATTTTATAATTTAAAAAGTCGTAAGGAACATTTTCAAATTCGCCATAATAAGAACTATATCAACACCTTTGTAGTTGCCAGCATGATTATTTTAGGAGCTGCCACTTCATAGCATATTAACACATTAAAACAACCCACTCCGCAGTAACACAATATTGTAGGTAACTATGTAAGAGTTGAGTTTAACGAGAGCTATGCAAATTAAATGCAATATTATGCGATTTTATTTTTTATATTTGTGTGTGGGGTGTGTGTGTGTATATGTGTATGTGTATATATCCCACACATGCCCACCCTGTCCCTGTTCTCAGATACCAATTGATATCATTTACTCAGTGGGAAATCACAATGCACTATAATATCTGTTGCAATACCCATAAAGTCTAGAATAATCATAAAAGATAGTTACAAAGCCAATGAATATCCAAAATTTGACAAGCCCCCTATCATGAGTAGAATAGTCCCTAATTTTGCAAAGTTTATAGAGTTTCAAAAGTAGGTTTTTGTATCTTTCATGTTATGTTATATTATGTTATCTAAATAGTTATATCTATATATATATTATGGGAATCAAAAGCCTGATTTCATGGCCTACCACCGAGAATTAACTACTTGGTAAATGAAGACTGTGTTAATTGTATTTAACTTGTTTCCCCTTAGTGTTTAAACATCTGGCTAGATAATTTGCACCTAAAAATCTCTATAAACAACACACAGTTCCTAACAGATACAGCCCAGTATTTTTAAATGCCAAATTGATTAAAACTGCAGAATTCAAGGTAAGAAAGAATAAAAAAGGCCATGATTCTATTTCCTCTCACATAAAATAATTTTGTACCTCTTGCCTTTTAGAAAAATTGATGCTGTTTATATTTTAAATATTAGATGAGTATCTGAATAACCCACTATATAATTTAAAATCATACATTTTTGAGAGGGGGGAAGGGAGGGAGGGAGGGAGGTGGAGGAGGGGCAGAGAGAGAGGGAGAAAGCAAATTTAAGCAGGCTCCATGCACAGTGTGGAGCTCCACATTGAGCTTGATCTCATGACCATGAGATCATGACCTGAGCTGAAATCAAGAGTCAGACAATTAACTGACTGAGCCACCCAGGCACACCTATAATCATACATTTTTAAAGGTAGCTAATTGAAGAGCAAAGAAAGTATTAGACAGCTAAATGAACCAAAGCATGTGTTTTTTTAAAACCTTAATATTTCAGCCATAATAGTATACCTTTAAATTTTCTGATTTTCCTAAGGCTAAAGGCCAAGTTTAAGAAAAGAATCCTATACAGATTTACTAAGAAGGAGAAGTAAGGCCCTTCATAATCACAGATCAGAGTCCTGGGCAGACAACGTGGCATGAACCCAGGTTTGCAGTGGGATTACTGCAGATCACACCCTGAGCCAGGACCGTGAGTAGAGCCTAGATTTGAGGTGCTGCCTTGTTTTCACCTTTTGAAGGCCAAATCCTTTCTTCTTTTTTATGAGATGTAATAGTCAAATTATGACCAAAACAAAAATGGGTCATAGCTGATCTCTGCACATGAAGAAGACTGCAAATAGGACCAATGTAATTTGATAAATAGTAAAACTGAATTTTTACCAAGCTTGTTCAGAAATAATAATTGATGGCATTTGTTTTTCACTATGTGGTAGACTTTCTTCTTTATTTATATTGTTCATTTAATCCTCAAAAGTAGGCAATATCATTTTCATCATTTAACACACAAAGAAATAAAAGCACAAAATGGTTATAAGACTTGTCCAAGCTCTTACAATTAGCAAGTGGTTCTGGTGGGTTTTGAATCCAGGTAGTTTGGCACAACAAGCCACATTTATAACCAGTATACCATCTTATGGTATAACCCACCACATATCTGAAGGGAATATTCTGAAAATATATGTCGAGAGGCAATTAAATTGCACCAAAGCCTTCTGTGAAACTCCTAAAAAGCTCTTCTAAACTAATGCTTGTCAGATGAGTCTTCAGTACAGAATTAACTCTACTTTGTCTGTTTTACCTAATGCTTGAATTACAATCCAAGCTAACAGCATTATCTTGCATACCTTAACCATCACAAAGAATAATAACAATAATAATAAAAATTGGCCTATTTATATTGGCCTACTTTTACCATTTTCAAAGCATTTTCATCTTTATTATTATTATTATTATTAATGTATACTTTGACATATATTATCTCATTCTCAGGGAAAAACAAAAAAAAATCTCAATCCATACTAGACTTTACTAATTAAAATCTGTCATTCTGTATTTCCAGAATCATTTAAAATACATAATAGGAGAAACAAAAATGTGTATTTTGACCCAAATACAACCTCTACAATAGGAAATATTATACCTACATATCAATAAATTTTTTTTCAGCAAAGAATAACTATTTTTTAATTCATCCCAACACTATTGCCTACCTGAGAAATAAACTGATCAGTGGGTAAAAAAGAAACCCCAGGTAGAAACAGAAAATTACCAGAAGAGTACCTTATAACAAAAAGAAAGAGAAACTTTACAGTGATAAATACTTTCTTATTCATGTAGGAAAATGAAAGATTCTATTGTGTTTTCTTGGGAAATGAATCCCATGGCAACTTTACCTATATATTAACTTAAGACATTTAGATCCAATATAATACAGAAGGTACCATATTTGATGAAATGGATATGTCTCAGAAAACCTGTTTATTAAACCATATTTTTAATCTTTTAATGTGGTTAATTATTTAAAGACATTCTAAATAAACCCCTTCCAGAGTAAATGGTCCATCCTATTAATGTTGATTCTTTGCTGTTGTTCATTTGTTTGCCAAATTCAGATTTCTCAATTTAAATCAGAGAGTGCAGCATTTCGATCTAGTTAAAGAAAGAGTCTGCTTATTGCTGCTTGAACTTTAAAGACAAGAGGGTTATATAAGACCCTGCAGTATACATAGGCTTTAGATGAACTTTAAGAAATAAAAGAACAGGGGCGCCTGGGTGGCGCAGTCGGTTAAGCGTCCGACTTCAGCCAGGTCACGATCTCGTGGTCCGGGAGTTCGAGCCCCGCGTCAGGCTCTGGGCTGATGGCTCAGAGCCTGGAGCCTGTTTCCGATTCTGTGTCTCCCTCTCTCTCTGCCCCTCCCCCGTTCATGCTCTGTCTCTCTCTGTCCCAAAAATAAATAAACGTTGAAAAAAAAAATTAAAAAGAAATAAAAGAACAGAGGAAAAAGAAACTTTCCAATCATTCAGTAGAAAGAGATTAAGCTCTTAAAGACTTTTTTCCCCATGTGTTAAAATACTGATCCTTGGGATCTTCTCTCCAGTGTAAGAAAAGAAGTTTCGTTCTGTTCTATGGTCCATGACCTCAGAGACCATGTTATCTTTCAGTCAGTGATCACAAGACAGATGAAGCAATATGGAGATGTCTATTTTCATATAAATCTATCACTTCTTGGGGCGCCTGGGTGGCGCAGTCGGTTAGGCGTCCGACTTCGGCCAGGTCACGATCTCGCGGTCCGGGAGTTCGAGCCCCGCGTCGGGCTCTGGGCTGATGGCTCAGAGCCTGGAGCTTGTTTCCGATTCTGTGTCTCCCTCTCTCTCTGCCCTTCCCCCGTTCATGCTCTGTCTCTCTCTGTCCCAAAAATAAATAAACGTTGAAAAAAAATTAAAAAATAAATAAATAAATAAATAAATAAATAAATAAATAAATCTATCACTTCTTCTGAAACCAAACTCTGAACACATGACTTACTGAGAATCGGTCATTTGTGTAATCTTCATATACATAAGTATTTTTGCAAAGAAAAGAAGGATGCTTTATAGTGTTTGGTATTTGAAAAATTAGGTTATATGAAGTTCGGAGTAGTAGGTTCGTGAAAGATCTTCTAAAAGAGATGCACACTAACTTCTTGCACAAGCACAAAGCAAAAAGACAAGATGGTAAAGAGGTGACCTTTAAGTACCTTACACCACCATCCCCTATACATATATCAAACCAGCTAGTCCTCAACAAGAATTCCCTGTATCATAAATGGCAACATAATCACTAAAACTGTTCAAAACCCAAGCCCAAGAATCATCCTTGACTCATCTCCTTTCTCACCCAAACATCAGAACAACAGCAACTACTGGCAGTTCAACTTCTCCAATACATTTTGAACCCTCCAATTTCCATTTCTAATGTTACAACTCCCACACTACCACCATCTCACACTTCTTCAAAAGGCTCTTAGTGTATTTCACCTGATTTTACTCTTGACCCCAAAGCAATCTTTTTAAAGCCTCAAATGAGAACATGCTAATTCCTCTGCTTAAAAGCCTCCAATGCAGGCTTCTGCAATGCATTGCAATTATACTATTAAACTGCTTTCATATGAATAAACACTTCTCCAAAGAAGACATCCAGATGACCAACCAACACATAAAAAACTGCTCAACATTACTCATCATCAGGGAAATAGAAATGAAAACCGCAGTCAGATACTGCCTCACACCTGCAGTATACATAGGCTTTAGAACAGGTGTCAGAATGGCTAACATTAACAACTCAGACAACAACAGGTGTTGGTAAGGATGCGGAGAGAGAGGATCTCTTTTGCACTCCTGGTGGGAATGCAAACTGGTACAGCCACTCTGGAAAACAGTCTGGAGGTTCCTCAAAAAATTAAAAATAGAACTACCCTACAACCCAGCAATTGCACTACTAGGCAGTTATCCAAGGGATACAGATGTGGTGTTTTGAAGGGGCACATGCACCCCAATGTTTATAGTAGCACTATCAACAATAGCTAAAGTATGGAAAGAGCCTAAATTTCTATCAACAGATGAATGGATAAAGAAGATGTGGAGTGTGTGTGTGTGTGTGTGTGTGTGTGTGTGTGTGTGTGTATACACACATACATACACAATCGAGTATTACTCAGCAATCAAAAAGAATGAAATCTTGCCAGTTGCAGCTATGTGGATGAACTAGAGGGTACTATGCTAAGTGAAATTAGCCAGAGAAAGACAAATATCATATGACTTCACTCATATGAGGACTTTAAGATACAAAACAGATGAACATAAGGGAAGGGAAGTAAAAATAATTTAAATACAGAGAGAGGGACAAAACATAATAGACTCCTAAATATGGAGAACAAACAGAGGGTTACTGGAGGGGTTGTGGGAGGGGGGATGGGCTAAATGGGTAAGGGGCATTAAGGAATCTACTCCTGAAATCATTGTTGCACTACATGCTAACTTGGATGTAAATTTAAAAAAAGGAAATAAATAAACTGCTTTCTGTGGCACACAGATCTCACGTAACTGAAACCTCAGGTACCACTCTGTCTCTGTTCCTGCCACACTGGCCTTCTTCTCACTGTCACTGAGCAGAACTAACTTATCCACATCTGAAAGTAGTCATATTTTTTATCCCCTTTTTTTGGAATGCATATCCCTTATTCATCTCTTTCTCAGCTGAAATGTTATCTCCTTAGAGAAATCATCCCTGATGACCCTAAGGTAGCATGCATCTACCCTCCAATCACTCTTTCCAAATACCTATCTCTTCTTTATATCCCCTTACAAATTATGTTTCAATTTATGAAATATATCCCCCTTTTTATATCTTCTTTCATTTTTTTTTCAACGTTTATTTATTTTTTTGGGACAGAGAGAGACAGAGCATGAACGGGGGAGGGGCAGAGAGAGAGGGAGACACAGAATGGGAAACAGGCTCCAGGCTCTGAGCCATCAGCCCAGAGCCCGACGCGGGGCTCGAACTCACGGACCGCGAGATCGTGACCTGGCTGAAGTCGGACGCTTAACCGACTGCGCCACCCAGGCGCCCCTCTTCTTTCAAATCATATTATTCATCTACTTGGTTACAGATTTACTAATTATTTAGAAATCACTTACTAATTATTTACACTTGTCACCCCCATCACCACCACTACCACTTTCAGAAGGCACACTCCCTGAGAATAGGGACCTAACTCTGTTATTCACTATCCCAGCACCAAGTAAAGCCCTGGCACACTGTCAGTGACCAATAATTGTCAGCTAACTGAATGAATGGATGGATGGATGACATACAAAGTAAAATCCTGAAAGATAGGCTAGATTATCCCCACCCTCCAAAGCTATCACACTGGTAGCATTTTCTCTGCCTGGGGAAAACCTCTAAAACACACAAGAGCTACCCCATAGCAGTACTTCTCAGTGGAAGAGGCAAGAGTGATTTTACCCCCAGGATGTATGTGACAATATGTGGGGGGAAAAAATATCCTTGTCACAACTGGGGAGGGGAGGGATTGCTATCAGCATCTAGTAGAGACCAGGGATGCAGCTTACTTTCTACAATGCATAGGATAATCCTAGACAGCAAAGAATTATCTGGCCCAAAATGTCAATAGAGCTGAGGTTGAGGAACTATATTTTATAATATTCACTTGGGCCTGAACCCCTACATCTAGCTTTGTAGGGCTAATGTGGAATGAGAAATGTCTTTTTGGATTTTAAGTTCCTTTTATTTAGTAAATAGCAAAAGAACATTACTGTGAAATTTATGGATGCCAAGGGGGAAACAGCAAAGAGTCCT
Source organism: Lynx rufus (assembly GCF_022079265.1). Taxonomy (NCBI): domain Eukaryota; kingdom Metazoa; phylum Chordata; class Mammalia; order Carnivora; family Felidae; genus Lynx; species Lynx rufus. The sequence continues at coordinate 40,188,329 of NW_025814896.1, read as the reverse complement.
CGTGGTGTGTTATAGCGTGAAAACATGATATATCATTCGTAGATATTTTCCAGGAAACTGTAACAACAATTTAAAATATTTCAACTAACTTTCTACCACAGGAAAAGAAATCTTGTTCTTTCTTTTGTCTTCTTCTTATACTCTATTTTTTTTCCTTTCCATAGGCCTTTCATTATGATCTTTCAGTATTCCTTAGGGTTCTTCTCAATTCAGACGCAAAAACTATGGCATAGATTTATTGATTTACTATCCCCACAAATAAGTACTATTCATAAAGTAGCTTTAGCAAAGGATCATTCTAGCTTAATTGTTGCGCAGTACTGAACACAAAGGAAATCCATTTTATTTGAGGAAGGAAAAGGGTTAAGTGTAATTAGAAGAAAAAATCATTAAGTCAAGGAATTCAAGGAACATGTTTTGGTGTACAAGACATGATGAGAAATGAATTAAATAAAGAGGAGAAGGCTAAAAAGGGTTTATACCCTCATTGTCACAATGTGAGTAGAGAACAGAATTAAGAGTTCACAAAGTGATGGTGCAATTGACAGAATTTCCCCCCTGAGGCCCTCCTCCTCCTCCTTATACTGGTCCTTGTCCACCTCCTTGTGCTAATACAGGTCCAACTCTTATTCAGGATGGGTGGGGCCAGTTGTGTTTATAATTCAGACTTTCCTGGACATTAGAAAGGTAATCTAAGCATATATTACATGCTGTATAACATCTTCAGTGGAATCTGGAGTAATACTCTATAATCAAGCACATTTACATTTGGTAGCCAAACATATGAATATACACATCAAGGATGAGAAGTTACAATTATAAATAGATTCATATGGTTATGAAAATATTTTCGTTCTTAGAACTTTCTGGATTCTGAAAAACAAATTTCAGAATTTCATATAAGGGATTTTGAATCTTTAATAGTGTGAGGAGAGACATATACCAATGAAATAAATTGCCATGAGCTCCACTTTGGACGAGAGAGGGAAATAGAGTTGGAAAGGACAGGCAGTGGACATAGGGTAAAATCATGAGGTATGAACTTCTGTTACATTCCTCTAAGCTGGAAAACTTCCTATGTATCTCAAAGCTTGTCTCTATCCAGTTGACAATAGTAGTCGATAAAAATAAATTCCAATTTATGAATTCACACTACTTCAGCAGTCCTATTGTGGCACCACTCTGTATGAAAGGGATCTGGGGATGAGAGATGGATATAGAGTCCCTGCTGATTCTGCTTGCTACTGGGATTCTTTCCTGTGTATTGTTGCAACCAAAGGGGTTGGCCAGGGAGAAGGGGGTATCAATACAGATGAAATTCAATTTATCATAAGATGGTGTAAGAGTCAGAAGATAACATGAAGAGATGTTTTCTCAAAATGCAAACATTGATTTTCTGTGGAATGTGAAACTACGGGTAGCTTGATGTGTGTGTGTGTGTGTGTGTGTGTGTGTGTGTGTGTGTGTGTGTGTGTGTACATTTATCTATTTCTTCCTTTAATGGGCATGTATTACTTATATAACAACAGTTTGCTTTCATGAAGTTTTTTTTTTTAGTTAACGAACTAGTACTTGAAAAATAAAAGTTACCTGAAAAATAAAAGTAGATATATCAGAAAATGCAGCTACTCTCACAATTAAAACAACAAAAAGTCTTGCATAGGAAAACGTACCCTAATTCTAAAGAAAGAAAAAATCAATAGCCAAATGCCAAAATAAATTACAAAATTTTTAAAAATCTTCTTACTCTGCGTAGGTTCTAACTCAAGATTATTATTGGTACAGAAAAACTATTTAAAATAATAGATCCATAGTTATACTCTCTGACATAAACTAATAATTTATTGCCAAATATGCCTCTAATACTGTTCTAAGCACAGAACTACAGCAACCTCTACTCTTCAGGCTCAGGATTTTAATTTAATAGGGTAAAATAGTAATTATGATTACACTGAACCAATTAACTTAATTGATGATGACAATATAGTTGATGTTTATTGCCTGCTCAAAAAGTGCCTGGCACTGTTGTAAGCATGCTACATATATTTTCTTAGATAATTTCCCCAAGAGTCCTATGAGGAATATGTATTACTGTCTCAATTTTGGACATGAGAAAACTGGACTTCAAAGTTAGGTTACTTGCCCAAGTCACTCATATAATAATAGCAGAGTTGAGACCCAACCATACTTATTTTTCTTACTGTACAGCCCATTTTTAAAACTACTTTGGTATATACTTACTTAAATGGATGTAGAAAGATAATGACAGTTAAATTCATTTGTTTAAACTTAGGAAGCACATCAGTATTATTCTAGGCCATGCTTATGAACAGTAACAAGTACCCAGTCTATTTTACAACTCTAAAATTACTTTCTCATGGGGTATCCTTGGGAACTGATAAGGCATCTATATCTACAAAGAAAATCAGCAGTAGTGAATAAAGTTTCATCCTATTTTCCCTAAGTAATATGACTGACAAGACAAACACACACACACACACACACACACACACACAAACACACACACACACACTATTACAAATAGGGATATTCTATAATGCTTACAGGTATTGTTCCCTTATGTGAAATACTTTTTAAACAAAAAGAGATTCAGACTTTAGAAGTAATTATTAGAAAACTAATTATATTAAGGCAACAAGTCAAAATTCAGTTGAGAATTCTCTAAAAAGAATTTTAAAAATAATAAATTCTGGGGTCACCTGGGTGTGGCACAGTTGGTTAAGCTTCCAACTTTTGTTCAGATCATGATCTCATCTTCGAGCTTTGGATTCTCTGTCCCTCTCTCTGTGCCCCTCCCCTGTTTTACTCTCTCTTTCAAAAATAAACATTTGTTTAAAAAAGCAAGTTTGGTAGAAGAATCAGAATCCACTAACTCTATAACAAATAAGTACATTCTTGACAAATGTTTTAATAGATACTGGAAAATTAAATTAAATGATGCTTCAGAATATAGTATAAACCCTGTGGAATTTAGTGTCAGAAAACCTAACTTACAGTCTATACTTCCCCCCTTTTATGGACTGAGTTTTGTCCCCCATAAAAGATGCCTAAGTCCTAACCCTCAGTAACTGTGAATATTATTTTGGAAACTGTCTTTGCCAATGATCAAGTTAAGACCCATGAGAGTGGGTCTTAATGCAATATGACTGGTGTGCTTCTATAAAGAAGACATTTGGACACACAGACTGAGAATACTAGAAGTTTAGAAGACAGGCATGAAACAGATTCATCCTCAACCCTCAGAAGGAACCAACTCTGCCAATGCTTGATTTGATATTTCTGACCTCCAGAAGTATGAGACAATAATTTTCTGTAGACTTTGTGACAGTAGCCCCAGGAAGGAAATATACTCCCTAACTAGCTATTTGGATTAAGTCCAATTTTATAGCTTCCAACCTTTCTAGTGTGAATTAGAGAAGGTAATATATATCATAGCTACCTCACTGGGTTTTGAGAAGCAAAGGTACAAGCATTAACTGTACAGCATTATGCAGTCATACGTGTGATGAAGGCATGTTCAGAGATCAAGCGGAAGTGGAATGCCCAATCAGGAATTTATTTTAAAATGATAACAGCTTTCATAAGTAAATTTAGAGACACTAGTTTTCCTGGCATCTTGAAGGTATCTCCTTAGTCATATGAATGTGAGGCATGAAAGCAACTTCTTCCTTGAAGAAGGGAGAGAATTTGGAATATGATGAAAGATGCCATTTGCTGAGGCCCCCGATCATCCTGGAAGAAAGAATCTAGGCCTGCTCCCTAAGATTCAAAGTTTGGGAGACTTATTAAAATGGATCAGGATGAAATCCACCAAAACTCTATGGCAGGAAAGAACAATGAAACACTGAAATAAAACTGTCTTGATGAAAGGCAGCACATCAACTGGAGACTTGGGTTTTGACATAGGGATGTGTTTGAGAGATGACTTCAGCTTGTCATTTATACAGGAAGCTCTTCCAAACTCAGATGCTCTGCCATAAGGCCATCATGCTTTGGGGAATAATGATTAGATCTGAAAATGTGAACTAAAAGAGCTGTACATGAGGTATCCCTATGAGCTGGTAAGGGACCATCTCTACCTACAAGGGCAACCAGGAAATAAATACCAGCTGCAAGAACTGTGCAAGGTGCATTTACCATGGCATCACTGTGTGGCAGCCAAAAGCAACAGTAAAAATGAATGACTCAACTCAAATGTGTTCTCTGTTCTCTGCTGGTAGTTGGAAGGTAGAATGTCTCCCCTTCAGATTTAGCAAGACTCAGGTTTCCTGAATAATTAAGAAGGAATGGAAAATCTTAGGAAGGAGACACTAAACTTCCTGCCATTACCATATATAATTGCTTGAACCATTAATTTGACAAACAAAAGAAATGTGACTATTCTCAGGCCAAAACCAAAGTATAGTAGAGATTCCATATGGCACCCAAGTCAGAAGAAGAAGTGTAGACTCAGGTCCAGTGGCCAGTGAAGGTACATAAGACACCTAAGGTATGCAAGCCTGGAAAGGATCAGAGAAAAGGTGTTCTTGATTATCTTCCAACTGTGTCAGGAGGCCTATGGTTAGATCTTACTGACTTGAAGGGCTTCAAAGCAAAAGAGTCCTAAGTAATAGGAATTTCAATAACAAAATAACCCAGAAGGTGGTCTTAATTCTGCTTGTTACTAACTCTGAGATATTGTCTAAGTCACTTAAAGTCGATACAGTTCCATTTCCTCATCTGTAAAATATGGATGGTAATAACACTTTGCTCATGGGATTATGAGCAACAAAAGATTAATGCCTAAGAAAATTCCCTGCCAACTGAAAAATGTCATACTAACAGTAGATACTTTCAATTATTATTACTAATATGAGAAAATAGTCCAGTAAAACCTCACATCAAGGTAATGATTACCTATTTTTCTTATTAATCATCCTTCATTTTTTTAAGTTTTTTTTTCAATGTTTACTTATTTGAGACAGAGAGACAGAGTGGAGGAGGGGCAGAGAGAGAGGGAAACACAGAATCTGAAGCAGGCTCCAGGCTTTGAGCCATCAACACAGAGCCCAATGCGGGGCTCGAACCCACAAAGCACTGGATCATGACCGGGCCGAAGTTGGACGCTTAACCAACTGAGCCACCCAGGTGTCCCAATCATCCTTCCTTTATTATTAAGAATTTCAACATCTTTAGAAAAATCCAATGAACATGAGACTCCAAGTATTAGCTCATGCCAAAATTCTGAAATTTCATTCTCTGTACATGAGCATACACTGGTTTTCCACAGCTAAGGCTACCCACTTCTCTTTCAGAGAAATATTAAGAATGGAAAATAATGTCTGCAAGTAGCCAAGTCTACTATAGGCTATTGTGCAGGACCAAACTTGGGAAAGAACAAAAATTATCTTCCAACTTCTTTGATGTAATCGGTACCATCATCCACAATTGTCCAAACTGCAAACAGTTTCTTCCCCTTCTAGTGCCTCAGTATTCTGTACACCACAAGCTATTAAGATGCATAAATTCTTCAAGCCTGAGCAAGTTACACATTCAGAGAGTAACAAAGATAAAAAAATAAATGAAAAACAAAGTGGTACTTGGCAGTCTGTTAAAAAACAATAAAATTACTATATGATGCAAACTAATCAGCAACAAATTTCCTAATAATATACTATATGTTCTGTTCCTCTTCAGAGAAAATGAAACTTCTATAAATGATATTAAAGTAAAATCAGAAAACCCATTGTCTATTAAACTAGATGCTTAAAGTCTGGTAGTGATACATGTTATCTCTAATTCTATAATTGGATAATGCTGGTCTGTCTTTGGTATTGAGGAATTAAAGCTTATTTCTCTCCCTCTCACACTATATTTCTATTAGATCAGTGGGACATAATCATTTATAACATGGAAATGTGTATATATAAAGATATCAAAGGGCCTTGACTATTTTCATAGGTCCTTTATTAATTAAATTAACTTAGCAAAGAGGGAAGAAGACTTGACAAACTAATTTATTTAACTTTTCCATTTTTAAGGAATAATTAGGATGGTAGAGAGTAGTGCTGAAAAGTATAGAAAAAGTCATAAGGAGCAGATAATTTTGCAGGATAGATGACAATTTTTCACCCCAGCTATTTAAAATTTTAGCTAAAATCTTAGTTAGAAAGCACATTTACAAACAGCAGTTAGCTTATAGATGGAAATACAATGTCTTTGTTGCAAGTAGCATCAGTTTAATTCACCAACTTAATGAACAACTTTCTATGTGCCATGTACTCTGCTTTTAGTTATTGGGGATACAGGAGTAGATAAGACATAACCCATGGTCTTAAGATGCTCCGATGGTCTAGTAAGAAAGATAGATATGTAAATTAAATAAATACAGTGTGAGAAGCTTAACCACAAAGTACAGAGGTAGGCCAGAGGAGGAAAACATGAACTATTTAGGAAGGAGGTATTGGAGAAATATTGTTGGGTGAACAAATATAAATGTCAGTTTTAAATTTATTTTAATGGACATAAGCTACAAATCAGCTGGCTAATGAACCAGTCAATAAAAGTATGGGGAAAGCAACATGTCTCAGGCACTAGAAGATGTTTAAGGGATGTAATTAAGCAGTGATGGCCAGGACTACATTATGCCTTTCATGGACCTGAGCCACTTTTGCTCCACTAATTTTTTTTTGAAAATTATATTTTATAATTGTATTGGTAATAAAGATGAATAATATATTAACATATATATAATGACATCATATAAATATATATATTATATATTTATTCAACCTAAAAGTTTATTTTTTCCTCTGGTTTTAAAAGAAATTAAACTATTTTCATGGGCCCCTAAAAAGTATTGTGGATTCTCCACATTATACCTACTCTACTTCATGGATGTCAGCCCTGGGGTTGACTTTTATGAGTCAACCCTATTTAAGCATTTCATATATATTATGACATTTAACTCTGTCTACAGGTTGGTGTTTACAGAAGGGGACCCCTGGGTTCAGGGTGGTAAGCAACTTTCTCAAGGTCACACAGTTAACAAGACAGAAAGCTCAGATTTAAACCAAGCATTTGGAGTTGATCCAAAGCCTATATACTTTCTCCTGCCATGTCAATTCCTCATGTAATACACAGTACCAGCCCTCAATCAAATTACCTTCAGTGCAAGGAAATGGGTATGTGTGGAAGCAAAGGCAATGCATATGGATCACATGAGCTTTAGAAATAGGATTATAACAGAAAATATATTACATTTGTACTAATGTACATTTGTACATTAATACAAATGCAATAACAAAATGAAGCATGGTCTGAAGTAGGTGTCAATATGGATGTAACATGGACTACTGGCTAGGAGCCCACCACTGAAGCTAGAGTGCTTGGGTACAAATCTCTGCTTTATAAATGCTATTTAATTTCTCTGAGCCATGGTTTCTTCATCTATAAAATGGTGATAATGTAATGTCATGGCGTTAAATTAAAAATTAGATTATTTAACATTTGAATAGTATTTAGAATTGTACCTGACACAGAGTAAAAACCTAATAAAAGCTAATTATATATATACATATATATAATGTATATATGTATACATATATGTATATGTATATATAATAAAAGCTAATTATATATACATATATATACATATATGTATATATACGCACATATACACACACACACATACATATACATATATAAATACAAATATATATACAAATATATTTCTATTTAGAACTTCTTACAATATACAATTGAAAAATTAAAATACTAACTATATCTTTTTGGAGTTTTCTCAATATAATAACAACAAACAAATATATGTACACAGTCTCCTGTTATAGATTTTTACTGAAACAATGTCTTTAATGCAATCCCAGAATGTAGATGATGGATATGGAAGTGATACTATTTTTCCCATTTTATAACTGAGAAAATTCAGCTACTGAAAGATTAAGTGATTTGACTGACAGCTGAAAGTTTTTTGGGATGATGATGGCCTTGCCACATTTTCAAAAACTTAATCACTTGTTCCTGAATATATTAATTTCTTAACATGTCAGCCCTATCCAGACAGTGTGGTGGACTCAATAGCTGAGTTTCTCCTACTCTCCAGGTCTTAATTCAGAGTAACAGCTAAAAATATCAACCTCTCTATGCTTTCAACACCTTAATTCAACTCACAGCCCTATTCCTACTGCCATGATAGCTATCTCAGTCACTGGTACCACCTTCCTCCTCATCACATGGGGTCATATCTCAGCTCATCTTGAAACCCTCCCCTTTTTCCTCCCCATGTGAGGCCAGTGCCGAGTCATGTCAATTCTCATGCAGAGTGCCTCTTGCATATGTTCCCACCTTCCCATTACTAATGCCACTGCCTGCTCCATTCAGAACTTTATTAAATCTGCTCTTCACTATTATAATTCCACTCGCCCTTTGAAGCTCTGATAGACAGCTCTTCTAATTCTTCTCCTATACCCTACTACTCCTCCCCCATTTCCTGTCACCTCTGTCCTCAATCAATGCTTCAATAGTATTGATTATTCATTTTAATAGAGCTCAACATAAGTGTCATCTCTTCTGGAAGCCTTTGCCACTCCAGCCTCTGCCTCCCCCTATTCTTTCCTTTGCTTTCTACAATTCTTTTTTTTTTTCATATCTTTATAATTGTATTTAATACACAGACATAACTATTTGGGAATGCCTTACCCTGCTAGATGGTTACCCCCCGCCCTGACATACCCAGAAGAGCTTTTGTAGACTTCAACACAAATCCATATTCTTTTTTTTCTTTTTTAAAAATGTTTATGTATTTTTGAGAGAGAGAGAGAGAGAGAGAGACAGTGTGAGTGGGGAAGGAGCATAGAGAGGCAGACACAGAATCCGAAGCAGGCTCCAGGCACTGAGCTGTCAGCACAGAGCCCAACATGGGGCGTAAACTCACAAACCATGAAATCATAACTTGAGCTGAAGTCAGACGCTCAACTGACTGAGCTATCCAAGCACCCCAATACACATTCTTTGAATCAAAAGGTATAAATCAATATAGTTAGCCGCATTTATATCTATATTTTTTCTTAAACTTTTAAGCATATATCCAAAACCAAAAAACATTATCTTATTGATATAATACAAACATAATTAAACTGTGCTTAGAGTATGATAACTTCTTCTATCATACTGATGATTTATATGTTATAATCCTTTTATCTTTGAATCTAGCCCAACATTTATGGCATGCGTCATAGCACCAGAGAGAATATGGATAATGGGAAATTGCAGGGCAATAGGAAGTCTGAAATCCTTTGTTACAGGCATTTGCTAAACCTTTCCCTACACATTTCCTCACATACACTTAGGCTATCAGGATAGCTTCACAGTAAATAAATTCTACGATTTTCACAGTAAGTACCCATTGTGAAAATTACTTAATTAACATGTAAATCAATTAATATATATAGTTTCTCCAGAGAAATGTTTGTTGAACCAACATGAAAAATTAAGAATTCAAAATATAAACAGAGTACACTTTAGCACTGGGCATAAAAATTCTTATTACCACCATAAAATTATATTCAGTACTACCATTACTATTTTTTAAAGTCACAGATTGTCGGACTTAAAACTCCTGCTTAAATAGAAAAATATTAGAATATTCATACTGGAAGTCAGTATCAAATCCTAAAAAGATAAATACTTCTGAAAAAATGGTTATTGTGAATGCAAAAAATACATAAAGGAAAGAAGGCTAGGCTTTTGTTCTACATTTTAAATTAGAAATATCAGAAGAAATTTGACAGAAACTTGCATATAGCTTAAGCAAAATGTTCTTACAAAGAATTTTAATGCAATAGTGATGTTGGAGTGAGTCGGCAGATGAATGTGCTGCTTGCAGAAATGCTTCTGGGAACGTCCATATGTTTGATTGTAATGTTCATTACTTTTAAACTCTAATTAAAATAAACTTCCAACCTGGAGTTGGAAGTCCTTACTGGAGGCTGAAAGCAAGCAAACAAAATAGAGAAGCACAGATTTGTTTATGTTGGAGACCTTTGATAAGAAGAGTATATTTTTTCATAGAAACAGAGTACAAACTTGTGGTTGCCAGAGTGGGGAGGTGGGGGGAATGGGTGAAATAGGTAAATAGATTAAAAGATACAAACCTCCAGTTATAAAATAAACAAGCCATGGGGATGAAAAAAGCACAGCATAGGGAAATAGTAATATTGTAATAACTTTGTATGGTGACAGATGGTAACTATACTTATCATGGTGAGCATTTTGTGATGTAAATTGCCTAATCATCATGTTGTACACCTGAAACTAATATGATATTGTATGTCAGCTATATTTTTTCAATTACAAAAAGACTATGTTTTTAATCACTCATATTTGGACACATAGCCATAGTGCCACAAAACACCTCAGCATAAAGAAAAGTTCAATAGGTAACTCCAAAGTAGAAGTTTTAAAGATACAAATTTTTGAATTTACATTAATGTCAGTGAATATTATATAATTGAGTATTACAACTTCTCTATTTCCTATTAGAATTTCAAAGTTTGAAATATATAAATTGGAGATAACATTAGGAGACTTTAAAAATAAAACCAAAAAAAAAAAAAGAAAGGAAAATGAGAGACAATTGGATTTTGCCATATATGGGGTAAAAGCAACAACTGAGCTAATAATTATAGCCTCTCCCCTAAATGTGATTATCCCTAAGGCTAGTGAATAATGAACCAGATTTCATTTCAGCCAACTTGCCTTCTCTATTTTCCTTGAAACAAGATAGTTGGGTAAGTCAGTTCCTGAGTGTTAGAAGCTTAATTTTCAAAGCAGATTTTCCAAAATGATTCCAGATTTTAAGATGACAAAGTTTCTTGATATTTTTCACATGTTTTTTGAAGGCTAAATAAGCACTTCCAAGTCAACTCGCTCTTTGGGCACTCTTCCCTCTATATTTCTTCAAAAACATTACTGTATTTGGAAATTAAAAGATTAAGAAATGCTTTTGTGAAGAAATGAAAAGCCAAGAACAACAAACTGCTTTCATCCCCACATAAGACTTACTTGGTTTCAATCAAATGTTTATAATAGTAATTTATTTACACTGTAATGGAAACATATCCACTGCGTATAAGCAATAGTGATGCAATTTCATCAAGAACTCATCACTTAACATCCCCCGAGAGAGAACAAAACTGGAAAAAGTGTTCTTCAAATGGAATGCTTTTTGCAGAATGTATTTCTGAGACCAAACAAACATTTTTAAAAAGATGACACTTCATTATAAATTTCCAGTACCGTGATGTTAATAACCATGACACTGAACACCAAATTTCAAATCATAATAATTTACATGATGGAAGTAATTCTGAATGTGAGATGTTCAAATGATAACAGGTTACACATGCATAGGGCTTTACAGATTACAAATCACATTTACAAACATACCTCATTTGATTCTCCAATGAATCCAACAAGGCAGGATTTATTAACTCCGTTGTTCAAATGAGCAAACTGAATCTCAGAGATGGTGGGCAACATGCCTAAAGTCACGGCTTAAAAAGTGCATGATCAAAGGAATCAAATTTGGATCTTCAGATTCTAATTTCTTTACATTCTGCTACCTCTAAAAGTGGAAGTGTAACAACCAAAATAGACACATGGTCATAATAATTTTGTAATTTTACTGGTGAAATAGGATGGGTAGAAGTACTAAAGGAAAACAAGAGTCCTGAAAGAAGACAGAAACTCCATTTTTCCACAGGCTATAATCATAAATTTTATAAGATAACTAACTGATAGGAAGAAAAAAAAAGCTCATTCAAGAAAATAAGCTCTCAGTAATAGCTTTAGGTAAGTCATTGGTGCTCATTCCTTCTGAGCATATTTGCCACTTTAATTACTATCATCTCAGAAGGCCATCATTTAAATGGATAGCAACAGAGGGAGGGAGAAGAAAAAGTATAAAAAATCATCACGGCATGTGAGAATCACATTTATGTGTTTTATGGTAAAAGTTCCCCTTAGAGATCTTTTTACCATGATTTTAAATGGTTTCACTGTGGGGCACCTGAGTGGCTCACTCATTTGAGTGTATGACTTCAGCTCAGGTCATGATCTCATGGTTCATGAGTTCAAGCCCCACATCGGGTTTTGTGCTGACAGCCTAGACCCTGGAGTCTGCTTCAGATTCTGTGTCTCCTCTCTCTTTCCTTCCCCCCCCCAACCCCATTTGTGCTCTGTCTCTTTCTGTATCTCAAAAATAAATAAACATTAAAAAAATTAATGGTTTTACTGTGAGTTAACTTTTTTCTCCAGTCATATCTACTTAATTGGGAATAGGCAAGGAAAAGGAAGCAAACTGTGTTCAACTAAGATAGAGCTTGATAAGAGAATATGAGACAGAGACAAGGAGGTGAGAGTATTTGTTCAGAAATTGTAATGATAGATCATGAAATCTAAATTAGACCAGGAAGGAAATGAAGGCAGGAGAGGCTGATGTACAGTGAGAAGGTGTCAGGACAACGGATTAGTCATCTAAGTAAGGTCAAATAATTGTGATGGGGCTACCAGAGCAAATAGACTAATGATTTGAGATTTCAGGGGTGATGCAATTTCTTGTGACACAGGGCCCAGAGTTTGATAGAGAGAAAGGTAAACAGTGGTGAGGAAGGCAAGAAATTGAGAAGTAATGCTCCTCAACTAGAATTCAAAGAGGCATCTACATAGATGCTAAAGTCACTTAGGCTGATATCAGGAGTAGGGAGAAAGAAAGTGGATCAGGAACTTGATTCTTCAATGAATAAAGTGAACTGAATAGGAGACTGATAATGACAATAAGAGGACAAGAAAAATGACCTATTTTACCACCAAAAAAGCAACTCTGAATCATGATTCAAATTTTAATCCTCTACTTGTGATCAAAAATGTATGTAAACCACAGAAGAGTGATACAGATGAGCAAATCTGCACCATTTGTGTTCATTTATTTGTGCCATTAAATAAAGGAAATTCCCTTCCAATTCAGTCCCTTTCAACCTTCAAAAGGAAAGGCAAGATGGGAACAATAGTCTGTTTAATTTATCACCTGTCATTTGACATATGGTTAGGACAAATCAGTTCCTGTATATTTTCACACAAGATAAAGCTTCTTTTACATTATACTTCCTAAAGGTACTAGAAGTCCTAAAATTTTTATTAGAAATTTCAAATATTTTTTTAGAAAGTCAAAAGTGCCATTAATATGAAATTCTTCAAATAAAGAATTTGCATTTAAATGGAAAGAACTGACTTTTCACAATAAAGACAGAAACTCCTCCCTAATATATAGTAATGTTTGTTGTTACTAGGAAAAAAAACTGTGAAAAAAAATCAAAATACAGATGTTTGGTACAGAATTCAACTATTTAATTTGGTTCTGGTATAGAATATAAATGTTACATACACACACATAAGTGTATAACTTTGAACAGAATGGTGTTTTCACTGCTATTATGTATAAATACAAAACATTTCTGAAGAACAATTTGACAACATGTAGTAAGAACCATAAGAAGTACATAACATTTGACATAGCAATTCTACTTGTAATTCACCCTGAGGAGAAAATTAGACATACGGGCAAAGATGTGCTTACACGGATGTTACTCATGTGATTATGTATGCTATGAATGATTAGAAACACAAAATGTGGATTAAGTAAATTTCGATAAAATCATAGACTTAGAAAACCCAGCTATCATTAAAAATGAAAATGGAGGAGCACCTGGGGAGCTCATTTGGTTGAGCGTCTGACTCTTGATTTCTTCAGTTCATGATCCTAAGGTCATGAAATAAATCCCTGAATCAGACTCTGGGTGGGGTGTGGAGCCTGCTTAAGATTCTCTCCCTCTCTCTCTCTCTCTCTGCCCCTCTCCCACCTCATGCTCTCTTTCTCTCTCTAAAATAAAATAAAATGAAAATGAAAATGGAGCTTTGTATTTGCTACCATGTGATGTTTATAATGGATTAAGTGAACAAAACTAAATACAAATCAATACATATGTTTTGACCCATTTTTATGATTATATGTCATTATTAGTATTTATATGTCCATAGCCCTACATTAAAAAAATCCAGGAAAGGTGTATAATGAAATAATAATGGAAACTGAGGTGCTAATTTCTCTTACTTATTTTCTAACTTTTCCACAACAAATCTATACTGTATGTTATTTATTTCAGAGACAAAGAGATAAAATACTGTATTATTTTAAACTTCTAAATTACTTAAACTGTGATAGTACAGATAGTTGGCAAATATCTAACATTTAAATATATATATATATATATATATCCATATATATATATATTTATAAATATATTTGGTTGTGACAAAGGACTAGAAAGTTGTGTTAGTTTTTCTCCCAAAGCAGCATTCTCCATATTTGAATAAACCTATGTAAGTTCTCTTTCTTTTTTTCATTTAAAATAAGTGGACCAATGCCAATCCAGTGAGAGAAAACTGAAAATATCACAGATGAATACTAGACAGAAGAAAACAGAGAAGACAAACTGCAGAGATGAAAAAGTAGGGAGAAGAAGGTAAAGGAAAAGCCAGCAGAAATACCTCCCTCCCTGAATTTCTTATGGTTCCCTTGGGCAAAGTTATTTTCTCTGTAGTCCTACTATCATCATTTGCATGTCTTTAATAGCATGCCAAGTCTCATTTAGTATCTCTACCTGCTTGAGAATCTCACTTAGTCTCTGAGAGCCTCTATTCTAGCCCTATCTCCTAGCTTCATGCTTGGAACTAAAAGAAGCTTATAAAAATTGTTTTAGATGAATGGGAGGACTTAAAAGAATTGAAAACCACCTATCTTACCCCTTTCTTAGAACTCAACAGCTCTATATTCATGAAGTCTAGGTAAAAAGGAATTTACTATATATATATATATATATATATATATATATATGATTTTTAACATAATCACTTTTTTTTTTAATTTTTTAATGTGTTAATGTTTTATTTATTTTTGAGACAGAAAGAGACAGAGCATGAGTCGGGGAGGGGCACAGAGAGAGCAAGACACAGAATCTGAAGCAGGCTCCAGGCTCTGAGCTGTCAGCACAGAGCCCGAATCACTTTTTTTTAAATACTATAGATACAATTCTGGAAGGATACAAATAAATATGTAAGTAGTTAGTAGAAGTAGTAGTATGCTTGGCATCTTTGTAAATTTATAAAGAATAAATTTATTAATATAATAAAGGTGAAATTGATCATATAAATAATTTCTATGACACAAATATGTCATATGCTTTGTATTTGTGCTGTGTGTCAAAAAATCAAGTAAATATTAAGAACTTTTATCCAAAGAGGATGTCATGATCCTACTTATTCTTAGCTTTTCCAAATCACATTTGTTTTGCCACCACAAAGCTGTTAATTAAAGCAGCTATAATGCAAAACTACTAAGTCTGTTAATTATATTCCTTATTCCTTCTTCCCTCACTCACTTCACCTTGTTTTATTCTTAATTCACACTGCATATAAACAGCAATTAAAGTACAAATCAAAATGTTACTTGCAGATATACATCTCATTACTATACACAATCCGTACTCGTAAATACATCTGACTTTTACAAGAAATTTAGCCAATTATTTTCTTCTAATCAAGCAGGAACACTAATGTGTATGTATATTGAATTTAAAAAAAAAAAAAAAAAAAAAAAAAAAAAAAACAAGGGGCCCCTGGGTGGCTCATTCGGTTCAGCGTCTGACTTTGGCTCAGGTCACATGATATCACTGTTTGTGAGTTCGAGCCCTGCGTTGGGCTCTGTGCTGACAGCTC
This sequence comes from Lynx rufus, assembly GCF_022079265.1. Taxonomy (NCBI): domain Eukaryota; kingdom Metazoa; phylum Chordata; class Mammalia; order Carnivora; family Felidae; genus Lynx; species Lynx rufus. The sequence goes on along the minus strand of NW_025814896.1, from coordinate 40,172,477 downwards.
AGAGCCTGGAGCCTGCTTCAGATTCTGTGTCTCCCTCTCTCTCTGCCTCTCCCCAACTTGTGCTCTGTCTCTCTCTTAAAAATAAATAAAATGTAAAAAAAATGTAAAAAAGAAAAACAGGAATATATTTTATGAATACAAAATACTGGTATAGTAGAAAAATAGTTTAGGAGAACATTAAATATACCTCTTACTTGTTATCTGATTTATAGAAAAAGTTACTCACATACTGTAATGCATGTCTTTAAAATAAAATTTCAACCTAACATTTTGTCATAATTAAGATACAGAGTAATATTGACTATAACAATCATCTATAGTCATTTACCTAAAAATCAAACTATCTCAGCAATGTTTTAGGATCATATAAGAGCAAAATTTAAGAAATGACTTGCCAGCAATAAATTTTCTAAATATGAGGAAAAATCACAGTTAAAGAAACTACAAACAGAATAAAACATTTTATCTTGCTTACTCTAGAAAAAAATGAAATATTGTGCAACCTATTAATGTTGAGATAGATCTGCTATAGCTACTGCTAATAAACGATACCTATACACCCAATAAAAACAATCTAAAAGATGAGAATACCCAAAGACACTTAAGAATATGCATTTCCTGGGGCGCCTGGGTGGCGCAGTTGGTTAAGCGTCCGACTTCAGCCAGGTAACGATCTCGCGGTCCGTGAGTTCGAGCCCCGCATCGGGCTCTGGGCTGATGGCTCAGAGCCTGGAGCCTGTTTCCGATTCTGTGTCTCCCTCTCTCTCTGCCCCTCCCCCGTTCATGCTCTGTCTCTCTCTGTCCCAAAAATAAATAAACGTTGAAAAAAAAAAATTAAAAAAGAATATGCATTTCCTGAGGCACCTGGGTGATTAAGTAGGTTAAGCAGCTTACTAGCTGACTTTGGCTCAGGTCCTGATCTCAAGGTTCCTGAGTTCGAGCCCCGCACAAAGCCTGCTTTGGATCCTCTGTCTCCTTCCCTCTGTGCCCCCCCCACCCCCGTTCACACTCTCATACTCTCACTCTCTCTCTCTCTCACAAATAAATAAACATTAAAAAAAAGAATATGTATTGCCTTCTGTATTACAATTTTCCCTTCTTTTAGCAAGGGGAGTCAAATGTTCCAAAGTTTCTAAAACATAACAACTACATTGTGAACTACTATCCTTGACTTTTTTTATTTTTAATTTTTATCATTTTTTATCTTTGACTTTTTGAGCTGCTTCTTCCAATTCAGCCTAGCCATGGAACAGCCATATTTAACCTTCTAAAATACAGAGGGCTTTGTGTCACCTTCTCATTCAAATATCCCTCATGGCTGCCTCTTCTCTACCAATTATTATTTTTTGGGGGGGGGGGATGTTTTTTAACAAATACCAAAGCAAAACACAAAACAAAAATACAACATCCAAATGTACTGGTGATTCCCTACCAAACACACCGAATGTGCACTCATGCCCTTCTGCATTCCTTTTTTGCCAGTCATTCCACACCAAGCTTCCTCTATCCAGAATATCTTCCTTTCTCTTGTCTGCCCAATGATTTTCTGCTACCTTATTATTCAGTCTAAGTACCTGAATTGAAATGTGTACTCATTCATAATTATATGATCATACATTGTTTAATATTTTCATATATTTCTAGACCCCACAGCATACTGCTTGGTATATACTTGGCTTTCCATGAAAATATGTATGACTATTGCAGCAAAAGGCTCTTGTAACACTAGCTAGCCTGTGAAGATAATACTATTCCTGTTCCCAGAACCTGTCTTATAAAGGCATTACACTAAAGCTTAAAGTACATTTAAAAAGCCTCTTCAAACTTTATGAGGCTGTATATTTTCTTCTAGACATCAAACTGTGCTAAGTTAATGTTCTTCCTTTGCATACATGGACTGGTCATGTCCGGTTCATCACTGGTTTTGGTGTTCTGAAAATTGCCCTGGAACTAGAGGTGGCCAGATTTAAGCATAGTTGACACTGAAATGGCTTTTAAAATAAGCATCTCTGGAAATATTTTAAGTTTCCTTTGCTGTAAGATATACTTGTAGGGAGCCAATCTAACCAAACTACTAAGAAAAGATAAGAGCAAAGAGAGCTGACATATGATGATTTGAGTACAGCCTCTCATCCCTAGACCAAACAACTCTGTTAACAGCCCTGTATTCTTTTGGGGACTAAGGTAATTGATTTAAATTCATTAAATTTGGGGCACAGAAAGAAGTGTAATTGCACCAAGCTATACAAAATAAAATAAAGTTCAGCCAGTGTACCACTGGGTGAGCAGGGCTATTAAAAATAAAATAACTATTAAAATATAGAGAGAAGGGAAAAACAGTAATATGACCATATGCATATAAAAGACAAACAAGTAAAAAAAGGAGAGAGAAATCAGACTTCAAGCACATTGTACAAAATGGATGAATTTGGATTTGTATATCCTTTCAAGAAGGGTGTATTTATAATTCTACCCTGGCAGCTAGTCAAGTGTATAGACTATGGTAAGAGGTTGAATGTGCCCTAAGCTATGCCATGGCATCATAATCTCTTCCCCCTTCAAATATAGCTGCTCCATAGACCCCCAAACTCAGCCAAAATATTCTTCAATCTTGTCTAGTATTTCTATGGTAGAGGACATGGGAACAAATTTTCATTCATATTATACCTATAACCTTTTCCACCTAACTAGTAGGGTTAGGATGACTTTACATCCCATTTTCCCCAGATGGCTCCAGTTCATACCTGTTTACAAAGTATTAATTATGAATAGTGCCCCTCTTTTATGATCAAAAACATTGCAGTTTTGAAAACATATTTATGATCACCTAAATGTAGTCAAAATACCTTAAAAGTGACCAAGAGATATGAATTATAAAATAATGAAAATATTACACTCTATAGGTCTAAAGAGAAGAAAAATATTCAATCCTAACCCCAAGAAGCTGTCATATAAATGTATGCCATGTCTGAACACAACTCTTCACCAACACATGAAAAGCAGCTCAAAGCACATGTCTCACAGACAGAAAGGGCAATAAGGTCACCTTTGTATATCAAGACAGCATATTTTTATAAAGTACTGCAAAAATTCATGCCATACAGCAGTATGTAGCATTTTGTGAACTGCTGGTTCCAGCTGGTTGTTGTTAGAACTTTTTTCTCTGAATTTAAAATGGATTTTACCTGGATTTTCAGCTCAACCTGGCACCTGGCTGTCCCAACTAATGTAGATAAAGGCTGGGGAAGCAGTACAGAGAAAACTAAAACTGAAATGTAAGGAATAAACCTGAACATTTCAATCATAATAGTAAATGTGAATGGTTTACATTTTATTACTAAAAGATGAGACTCTTAGAAGAGATAGAGCTACATATATAATTAAATGGTTATAGAAAGATTCTCACTAGAAGATATAACAGTATAATAGACAAGAGAACAACAACAGAGCAAGAATAAATAGCATATTGCCATTAGATATAATAGAATTCAATGTGGAAAGCACAAAATGGAACCAGGAAAGACATTTGGTCTTGACAAAAGTCATAGTCAAATAACAATATTCCACTTACTGAGATATTATGCTGATTTTTTCAAAATTTATAAAGCAATAACAGAAACAAGGAGACACTGAACATTTAAGAAAAATAATTGGAGGTCTTAGCAAGTCTCTCATATCAGTCTTTCAAGTATTTAAAAATGATTAAATGACTAAAATCTAAATTTATTACAATAAGATTGAGCTAATCATCACATATACATAAAGTAGTGTACCCCAGAAATATACCACATGAATCAATATATAAATTATTTTCAAATAAAAATAATACAGTAAAGAATCATGTATTAGAACACAAAGAAAAATTCAACTACAAAAATAGAAAATCTTATAGGTTAAATTTTCTGAGGCAGTGAAATAAAATTATAAGTTAATAACAAAAACTATATACTACCTCTTCTATGATTTAATTGCCAATTTTTTTTTCAAATGTCTAAATAATCACTGGTTTAAAAAGCAACTAAAGTAGCATTATAAACTACTCAGACATAAATGACAAAATGAATCATACATATCAAAAGCTGTGAGATGAAATCAAAGGATATTTCTACAGATCCGTGTCTTATAACATTTACTATGTAATGAAAAACATATAAAGAATCTTATATTCACATATTAGAAAATGAAAAAGTTTGGAAATAAACATTGGTTCAAAGCTTCAGGAAAACAAACTCATGAAACCAGTAAATGCACCAGAAGTTACCACACAGTGAAAGGAAAGAGAAATATAAATCCAAAAATGAATAAATAGAAAATGAAAAGTATGTCTAATTACAAAAACAAAATCTGACCTTTTAAAAGATATGTAAAATATTTTTTCACAACCTATCAAAGTAAAGAAGAAAATACAATTAAATACCACAAGGTTATAACTACAAAATAATTTTAAAATAAAAGCATATATTAGCATATAATTGTCAACCTATTTACCATTAATTCTGAAAATTTAAATAAAATGGATAATTTTCTAAGTAAACGTAGATAACCAAAAATAATATTTTAAAACTTTATAGTGGAACAATAATAAAAAAAATGAAGGAGTGCCTGGGTGGCTCAGTCGGTTAAGCGTCTGACTTCAGCTCAGGTAAGGATCTCACAGTTTGTGAGTTCCAGCCCTGCATCAGGCTCTGTGCTGACAGCTCAGAGCCTGAAGCCTGGTTAGGATTCTGTCTCCCTCTCTTTGCCCCTCCCCCACTTGCCCTCTGTCTCTGTTTCAAAAATAAATAAACATTTAAAAAATTAAAAATAAATAAATAAGCATTAAAAATTAAAAAAGAAAAGGTAGTCTATGACCTATTCCCAGGAGAAAGGAGATTCTATAAAATTATTAAGAAACAGATGATTGCTATGTTATTTTTTTTATTTCTAAACATCAAAATAGATTAAAAACTTGATTTCTTAAGTCCAAAGATAAATATAAAATGTGGTCTTATTTTTCTTACATAATTAGAAGTTAAAATCATAAATCATAACCATCAAAGCAATATACCTGAATGGAGTAGTAATAACATTGCTGTATTCATTTGTCAAACTGATAGAAATATACACTAAAGAGGGTAAATTTTACTTTATGTAGATTATACATCAACTCTAAAAATTAATTTTAAAATAACATGAAAATAAAGCAATATATCGGAAGATTAATGCATCCAGACCAAGCAGGGTTTGTCTCAAAAATACAACAATGGTTCAATATTATGAAATTCTTTGAATAAACTCATTAAAAGAAATGTATACATGTGTATATACGTATATATGAATTCAACTCTCTATAATTTTTTTAAATAAAAACCCCATTTCTAATTTGAAAGATAATACTGTATAACCTAAGAACACAAAAAAATTTCCTCACTTTAATAAGAGTTCTCTGAAACTTAAAAAAAAAGCTTTTAATAATGAAATATTAGAAGCATTTTCATTTATGTTAAATGTAGGTAAAAATATAACTATGAGTGATACGATGCAAAACTGAACTCTGTCCTAACAAATGTAATAGGACAATAATTCATTCATTCAAATATGACAAAAATAAAACTGTCATTAGTAGCTGGCAAATAATATGTGACCAAAAAAAAATAAAAATACTTACTGAAAATATTTTAGGACAAAAATGGAAACCAACATAAAAATACATATATATATATGAGAACAATGACATGAAATATTTAATAATAACCATATATCAAATTAAAAAATAAATATTCTAATTACAATAGCAAGAGAAACCAGTAAACACTTAACAATATAGATCTGCAATCCAAGTATAAGATTCTATAAAAGCTATAAAAAAGACACAAGTAAATGAAAACATATATTGTTAGTAAATAATAAAACTAAATATTGTAAAAAATATCTGGTTTCCCTAAATTAGCTGTAAAATCAACAATGGCACCAGAAGAATATTTTTCAGAACTTGAAATAATTTCCAGGTTCATCTGATGGGAAAAATAAATCTATTAGTGTATAAATTCAGAAGTTTCTGAAAAAGGAATGGTAAGGAGGTACTAATTTCTCCAAATATTAAAAGACTATGATAATTCAAGTGATTTGGAACCAGAGTTGATAAATCTCAGACAGATCAGTGACACAGAATAAAAACTCCTGAAATAAACCTCAGTATATATGATGAAATTCTGTATATGACAAACATAGCATATTAAAACACTGGGGAAAAGATGGATCATTCAGTAATTGATTAACTTTTGTGAAGACTAAGTTGGAGGGGATATAAAAAAAAAGTAAGTCTATAGAGCAAAACTATGCCAGTAAAGAGTATTTTTGAAGAATCTGTAATATTTGAAATTTGCTCGTGACTAACTGCATTTCTAACCAGTTAACTACAGAGAAAGCCAAACTGATAGTCCTTCTACAGAGTTCTAGGTAAGCATTTATTTTAGTTTTTTGATACTGAAACTAGTACTTGAACTTCTTATTGTAAGAGCAGAAAGTTTCATTCCTTAATGTCATTGTATAAACACAAACTTTTATTCTGTATTCTTTTACATGGCACCCTATAATTAGGAAATTTGAAGAAAGATGTTATTGATTAAATCAACTTACCTAGAAGATTCTAAGAAAGGATATAAAAGAACCATTTATTCAAAGAATATGCAAACACTCATCACCAGAGTTAACAGTTAACATTTAAAACATAAACATACACACACACACACAAACACACACACACACTCGCATGCGCATGCATGTAACACACACTGTACCACCTAACTTGTATCTCATAACCCATCATTACAAGTCCTGAAAGTACATTTACTTAGCAAGCGAAAAATATGTAAACTTTTTTGATTGTTCTTGTTTTGTATATTTATATCTGCCCTTTGGCCACCAACCTATGAGTCTTCACCTATGTTCTCTAAAATATAAAAAATTAAAGCAAACACATCAACACATGTGAGCCATCATAAGTCTGTTCTATTATGTGCACTCATTGGCTTTATGTCATATAATTTTTTTTATTTATACGAAGACATAGCTATAATTTTTCTTTGTGCTCCCTAATGGTGTTTAAATGGTTGGACAATATTGGTTGGTTCATATTAAAGGAACTACATAGAAATCTACACACCTTAAATACTATACCTAAAGATCAATATTTTCTGTAAAAATATTTTAACAACAACACAAATATTTTAATCTACCAAGATCCTATATCTTTGAAAAAGAAGAGCTCTGTCCCAAATAACTATTGTTTCCCACTCTCTCATTCCATGGAATAGTAGGTAGCCTCTTTAAGATGTTTCCCTCAATGGTACAAGAATACTTTATATGTTTAATCTTTTGTGTTAAGTTTCATAAGGCCAGGAATCATATCTGTCTTGCCTATTGACTATTGATAGTAATTACTAAGTGAATGTATATAATAAATAGTTTGTTTGTGATACACTAAAGCAAAAGGATATAGTAGCTTTGTGTCCCCCAAAATTCATATGTTGAAAGCTAATCTCCAATGTGATGGTATTTGGAGTTAGAGGCTTTGGAATGTAATTAAGTCTTGAGAGTGGAACTCTCATGAGTAAAATTAGTGCCCTTGTAATAAGAGATACGAGAGAGCTCACTTCTCTCTGTTTTTTGCCATGTGGGAATACAATAAAACAATGTTCTGCAAATCAGGAAGTGAGCTATTACCAGACACTTGATCTGCTAGAACTCTGATCTTGTACTTCCCAGCTTCAAGAATCATGAGAAATAAATGCTTGTTGTCTAAGCCACCAACTCTCTGATATTTTCATTAAAGCAGCCTAAACTAAGACGTGTATGTATATTACAGTACATACAAGTCCTTTCACTAAAGTATTTGCATATTCCTGCTATGATATTCTCTGAAATCCTCAGTCAAAACCTACTCTCATACTTTACACATGACTCTAACAGGCTTAGTTTCAATTCTTTAGAGATGGAGTTATATTGGTGACATAGTGTATAAGTATGACTTGCAAGGTGTTACCACTCCATAATTTTTATAAATAGTAAACACATTCTGAGAAAAGCAAACTTGCGAGGTAAAAAGTGTAGCTTTTATGTATGCTCCAAAACAAACCCTCTAGATTCACTTCCAACTAGATTGTTCATCCTAAGTAAAATTTCTGGCTGGGGCATGTAAATAAACTTCAGAATCAACTTGTCCCTACATCCCAGCCAGAACTCAGATGCTCTAGAGACTAAACAATGGTCCTTAACTATAATGACTCCAGTTGACAGCTAATAAGATTGGCATCTCCAATTTTCAGGAAGACCTTGGGCCAAATTTGTTTTTGTTCACTAAGGATTTTTTACTCATAGAATCATAAGATTTTAAGGTTGGAAGAAACCTCAGAAAAGAATCATTCATTTTATTATTCAATAATTTATACAACAAGCATTTATTAAGTAACTAGTATAGAACCAACAATATTTTCCAGTTCACACTTCTTACTAACTAAAGTATCACTGGACTGTAAATCATGATAACCCTAAGGCATAAATTTAAAAACTTTTAACTAGGCTCCAAGTATTCTATGAAAGAAGGTAGGAAAAAATGCACTAATTTTGAAAGGTTGGTCACCCTCAATATTTACTATTTTTAGCTTAAAAAAATGACTCTGATTTTAATATTGGTATGTCTTAAGAAAACATAATTTAAAGAAGTGTCAGTTATTCAGCATGCTCTGTATAAGAAACAGCTAATTCAAAACAAAATAATGCTGGGTAAATGAAACACTTGTGGGGAATTTGGGCCTACTAGAGTTTGTGGAATGGAAAACTCCTTGATGGAAGTAGAATACTTCATTGGTTGAAACAAAATGTAATGAGAATAATTAGTAGGTGAATAAACTAAGAAAATGAAGTTGAATCTCTAATACCTAAAACCATATGTTAGAGAAGGAAGAAGGAATCAAAGAGCAGGGTACCCCAATTCAAAGTAACACAAGTGCAAAGACTAGTTCTGTGAAGGGATTGATCATGCTTTGTGATAATGGTCTCAGGATGATAGAAGGCAAAGAGTGGTGAGTGTTCATGCATGTAGTATCTTTCAGTTTTATTTACTCTGTCTCTTCCTTATCTTCTCTATAGAAATCATGTTAGGACAAGATATTCAAATTTGTATTTGTCTCTTATTATCTATCAGTTTTTAAAGTGAGTCATAGGTCATGAGCAGGGATAAATGATTTGTATAAATTATATACAGTCCACTCTACAACTGTGTAAAGTAAATGTTAATATTCTCATTTCACAGATGGATAAATATTGACTAAGAAAGATTACATAACAGATCTAATGTCACTGTCTTGGTTTGTGCTCCCCCCAAATCAGAGTGTAAGACAAGGGCTTGGTTATAGATAGTTTATTTGGGAGGTGATCCAAGAAAGCAAGATTGAGGTTATATGAATAATGAAAGGGAGGAAGGAGAAAGCAATGTAAGGGTCCATTACTCCAGTTACTACTAACAGCAACCAAGGCTTGAATCTATGGGAACCTCCTTTATAGAGAAAAGATGCTCCCCAGAACTACCCATACGAATGCTGAGGACCTGCAAAGTTTTTCTAGGGCTTCTAACCCCACTAGTAAATAGTTTCCCCTAGGGCATTAAGTCCTCATGCTTCTGGCCCCCACTGGTATTTGGGTGAGGAAATATACACTCGAGCAAGGTGGGATGCTGTTAGCCTGAGATGAATCTGAGTTTGCACAGAATTGTTTAATGCATCTATGTCTGAAGTCAGAGAGAAGCCAAGAGAATGTGGCATAATACAACAGTCATCTGTGATAGTCACACTGTCCCTCAGTCTCTGAGCCAGAAAATGAGCCCAGACAATGAAATTGCATCATTCATGCATGTGATTTTTTTTTCATGCATGTAATTTCTATGTATTCAACTGCATGCATTCAGCCAAAAGAGACAGATAGAAGGAAATGATCCTGGATTCAGATGATTCTGACACCATTTCACTTGATGTGTATGCTGCAGAGTCAATGTGATTCCAGAGCCATGACTCCTCTTATTATATGAATATTTTGTGACAAAGAATGTCATCGTATTGACTCAGTATGAGAACTACATACTCCACAGTGTGAGAGAAACTACAAAATAACCATAAAACAATTAATTAAATGGCAATCAGCATATACCTATCAATAATTACTTTAAATGTAAGTGGACTAAATCCTCCAATCAAAAGATAGAGTGGTTGAATGTATTTAAAAAACAAAAAAAAAAAAAGACCCATCTATATACTGCCTACAAGAGAGTTACTTTAGATGTAAGGAACACATAAATACCAAATGTGAAGAGAAAGGGGCACCTGAGTTAGTGTCAGTTAGTTAAGTATACAACTCCTGACCTCGAAGTCTGTGAAATGGAGATCTACATTGGGCTCTGTGCTGACAGTTTGGAGCCTGCTTTGGATATTCTCTATCCCTCTCTCTGCCCTTCCCCACTCACACTCTATTTCACTCTCAAAATAATTAAATAAACTTTAAGAACAAACAAACAAAATTAACAAGTGAAGGGATGGAAAACAATTTACCAGGCATATGGAAACTAAAAGAAAGCTGAAGTAGCTATACTTCTATCAGATAAAATAGACTTTAAAACAAAAACTTTAATAAGAGTCAAATAAACAACTTAACTTTAGACCTCAAGGAACTAGGAAAGAAAAACAAGAAAAACCCAAAGTTAGAAGAAAGAAAACTACAAAGAATAGAGCATAAATAAAGACAATTGAAACAAAAAATACAATAAAAATATTAATGAAACTGAGCTGATTCTTTGAAAAGATAAACAAAATGAACAAACTTTTAGCTAAAATCACAAAGAATAAATGAGGAGACTCAAATAAATATAATCAGAAATGAAAAAAGATATTATAACTGATATCACAGAAATACAAAAGATCAGGAGACTACTATAAACAATTATATGCTAATTAATTGGACAACCTAGAAGAAATGGATAAATCTAGGAACATACAACCTACCAAGACTGAATAATGAAGAAATAGAAAATCTTAGCAGACTTATTACTAGTAAGGATATTGAATCATTAATCAAAAACTTACCACCAATAAGTATCTAAGACCATACGGCTTTACTGGTGAATTCTACTACACATTCCGAGAAGAATTAATACCAATCTTTCTCAAAGTCTTCTAAAAATATTAAAAAGGAGGGAACTCTTCCAAATTCATTTTGCAGGACCAGCATTATCCTGATACAAGGATGCTGCAAGAAAATTACAGGCAAATACCCCTGATAATAATAAATACAAAAATCATCAACAAAATATTAGCAAACTGAGTACAGTAATACATTGAATCACACACCATGATCAAGTGAGATTTATTCCAGGGATGCACGGATGGTTCAAAATCAATGAATCAGCCAATGTGATACATCACATTATCAAACTGAAGGGTAACAATCATATGATGATCTCGATAGGTGCAAAAAAACATTTGACAAAATTCGACATCCATTTATGATAAAAACTCACCAAAGTGGGTATAGAGGGAATGTACCTCAACATAATAAAGTCTATATAAGATAGACCCACAACAAACATCATATTCAATGGGGAAAGATGAAAGTATTTCCTCTAAGATCAAGACAAGCATGCCCACTGTCACCACTTTTATTCAACACAGTATTGGAAGTTTTAATGGAGCAATTAGTAAAAACAAACAAACAAGCAACAATAGCAACAACAACAAAGGCATCTAAATTGAAAGGGAAGAAGAAAAACTCACCATTTGCAGGTGACATGATATTATATATAGAAAACTCTGAAGACTCCATTAGAAAACTATTAGAACTAATAAACAAATTCAGTAAGTTTATAGGACACAAACAAATACACAAAAATCTGTTGAATTTCTATACAATAATATGAACTGCCAGAAAGAGAAATTAAGAAAATAGTCCCATTTACAATTACATCAAAAACTTAAAATACTTAGGAATAAATTTAACCAAGGATTTTAAAGATCTGAATGTTGAAAATACAAGATATTAATGAAAGAAATTGAGGAAGACACAAATAAGTTGAAAGATATTCCATGCTCATGGATTAGAAGAATCAGTATTGTTCAAATGTCCATACTAACCAAAGCAATATGCAGATTCAATAAAAACCCTATCAAAATTCCAATGGTATTTTTCAAATAAATGGAACAAATAATCCTAAAAGTTATAAAGATCCACCAAAGACTGTATACAGCTAAAGCAATTTTGAGAAAGAACAAAGCTGGAGACATCATGCTTCCTGATTTCAGATTATATTACAAAATTACAGTAATTAAACAGAGTGATATTGGCATAAAAACAGACACACAGGCCAAAGGAACTGAATAGAAAGCCCTGGAAACCCACACATATATGACCAATTAATTTACAACAAAGCAGGAAAATATACAATGGGAAAAGGACAGTCTCTTCAATAAATGTTATAAGGAAAACAGGACAGCCACAAGAAAAAGAATGACAATGAACTATTATATCATACACAAAACTTAGTCAAAATGAATTAAAAACTTGAACATAAGACATGAAACCCTAAAACTTCTAAAAAAAGCCTAGTGGTAAGCTCCTTGACATAAATCTTAGTGATGATTTTTTAAAAATTTGACCCCAAAACCAAAAGCAACAAAAGAAAAATAAACAATTGAGACTACATCAAACTAAAAAGTTTCTGCACAACAAAGGAAACCATCAACAGAATAAAAAGGCACCCTACTGAATATTTGCAAATTATGTATCTCATAAGAAACTGACGTCCAAAATATATAAAGAACTTATATAACTCAATAGCAGAAAGAAAAACAAAAACGAACAATCCAATTAAAAAGTGGGTGGTAGACCCAAAAAGACATTTTTCCAAGGAAGACATACAGTGAATCAACAGACACATGAAAAGATGCTCTACAACATTCATCATTAGGTAAATGCAAATCAAATTAACAATGATTTTTCACTCCATATCTGTTAGAATGGTTATTATCAAAAAGACTACAAATAACAAGTATTGGTGAAAATGTGGAGAAAAGGGAACCCTTGTGCACTTGATGGGAATATACATTGGTGCAGCCACTATGGAAAATAGTATGGAGGTTCCTCAAAATTAAAAATAGAACTATCATATGATCTAGCAATTCCTTTTGGGTATTTATCCAAAGAACACAATAATGCTAATTCTTCAAAAAGGTGTACACACCCCCATGTTTATTATGGCATTATTTGTAACAGTCAAGATATGGAAACCACCTAAGTGTCCACTGATAGATTAATGGATAGTCAGAAATACATATATATTTCATATATATGTATATCATACACATCATATGTATATCAATACATATATATTTCAATATATATACTGAGACATATAAAATCTCTCTCTACATATATTCAATGGCATATTATTCAGTCATAAAAAAATAAAGTCTTGCCATTTGTGAAAACATGGGGGGAGTATGAGGCCATTATGCTATAAGTCAAAGAAAGAAATACTGTGTGATTTCTTTTATACGGGAAAAATGTATGTATATATATGTATATGTGTATGTGTATGTATGTATATATATATATATATATATACACACACGCATATATGTATATATGTATATGTGTGTGTGTATATATATATATATTATATATATATTTATACACACACACACACACACGCTCATAGATACAGCAAACAGATTGGTGACAACCAAGGAAAGGGGTTGGGGGTTGGGAGAAGTGGACAGACTGTTTATGTATTTGTTGTTATTTTTTTTTATTTAAATAAATTGAATTTTAAAAGTCATTGGCAACATGTAGAAAATTTTCCTTTATCATTTTTTTTAAATTTTTTTTAACGTTTATTTATTTTTGAGACAGAGAGAGACAGAGCATGAACGGGGGAGGGTCAGAGGGAGAGGGAGACACAGAATCTGAAACAGGCTCCAGGCTCTGAGCAGTCAGCACAGAGCCTGATGCGGGGCTTGAACTCACGGACTGCGAGATCATGACCTGAGCCGAAGTCGGACGCTTAACCGACTAAGCCACCCAGGTGCCCCTCCTTTATCATTTTATGAAGAAATATTTAATAGAGAATGTTTGTCATCAAATTGTACTTCTATAATATCAAAGTAGCTCCACAGATTTCACACCTGCAGAAATAATTAGTAAATTAATGTCGTTTTTAAGGTCTTGAGCTTATTACTCAGACTCTTTGACTCATGTAACTTTGTTATTATCTTGTTGTATGGTTTTGAAGAGATCATTTAATCTGTCTATGATTCAATTTCCCCATCTCAAAAATGCCTTGGTTGGTGGCATGGGGGTAGGCAAAGATTTAAAAAGATGATAATTCATATTTCTCCTAGCTCTATAATTTTATTATTCTACTTCATGTTCTCATTTCTCTCTTCCCAATGTTCTAAGACATAGAGGGGTAATCATTCAAAACTGAGGGGATCTTCTAGGAAAATAATCAGACTTAATATTAAAGGCTAAGAATTTGAAACAAGAAAATGCTTTTTCTTAATTCATTATAAATGTTTTTTTAAAGTCCTCACAGTGTTCAAATATATTTGTTTTCATATATATGGTACTCAACTGAACAAAAGGAAATCTGTTTCAATGCTGGAGGAAAAAATGGCTGTTATCCTTATTAACATGTCTGTTAACCGTATTCATTTTCTGAGTGACAGAAGATACAATTGCCCCGCACTGAGACCCCAACTATGAAGTGTTTCTTTCTCTACTACACAAATTGTACCACACTGCATCAGCATCAGCATCATTTTTCTCTCCGCAAAATCTCCCCATTTCATTTAATATTATGCTGATGCTACTGAGTTATACTATTTGAGTCTACAAAACATTTGCTTCATGATCTGGAAGGAAGGTGTGATATGGGTACTGATCAAGATTACAGGGCAAATTGCTGGGAGGCCATCAGGAACAGTACTCAAGATGACAAAATTACACAGAATGATGAGGGAAGGGATACTAGGGCTGGCCCCTGAACTGATAACATGGGATGAGGATCCCTTCTGGTATTCAAGATTTGAGAGTAGACTATTTCCTATCATAGGTCAATAAAACTAATATATCAAATACAAAAAAGGGTGATAGAAAATCACAATAGAAAAGGGAGCATACACCAAAATATGACTGCTACCATTTTCTCCTTTTGTACTGTTTTAACTTGGAGGAAACTGAGCAGAGATTTAGATGAGCTCTTACGTGCAGGTAGGTTATTTGGGTAAGTGATTCCCAAGAAACTAGAATGGAGACTGAGGGGGATGGGAAGTATAAAACAGGAAGGGAGAAAACTAATCCAAGGGTGTGTAGTTGAGCTGGTGACTAATGCGAGCAGCTGGAACTCAACTTATTGCGGACCCTCTGAGGAAATGTGTAGAAGACAATTCAGAATTTCTGCCCAAGACACAGCACAGAAAAGCATGTTACCACTTGCTCTTGGCCCATATTGATCAAGACTTAAGTCAGGTATGTGAACGTACTGGGCTAGCTGAGTTCCATTAGCCCCAAAGGGTAGTCCTAAGAGAAGCAGCTATTTAGCTCCTAATAAGAAAACATAGTTTTGGGTACAGCTGAGGTGAGAACTTGTCTGACAACATCTCATTCCACCTGACACAGCAGTAATGAATAAAGCAAAAAAAAAGATTAGGAGAATGAAGCTGGGCATAAAAGATGTGTAACACTCATATTAAAATTTACTCTCTGTCCACGATGTAAATCAACCTGTGGTGACAATGTTTTATATAATTAAGCAATGTAAAAATAATATAAAACCTGAATCACAGACTTTTGTGATATTCCCAAGTCCAACTCCATAGAAGGGACATTTTTTTTTTGAGAGAGAGAGAGAGAGAGAGAAGGCACACAAGAAAGGGAGGGGCAAAGGAAGAGGGAGAGTATCTTAAGCAGGCTTCATGCCCAGCACAAAGCCCAACTTGGGGGTCAATCTCACAACCATGAGATCACAAACTGAGCTAAAATCAGGAGTCAGATGCCTAACAGACTGAGCCACCCAGGCACTCCTAGAAGGGCCATTTTTTTGTAATGTTTATTTATTTATTTGAGAGAGAAAGAAGGGGAAGGGAGGGGGAGAGAGAGGAGCAGAGAGAACATCCCAAGCAGGGTCTCCACTGTCAGCACAGAGTCTGATGCAGGCTCAATCTCACAAGCCATGAGATCATGACCTGAGCCAAAATTAAGTCAGATGCTTAACTGACTGAGCCACCCAGGCACCCCTAGAAGGGACATTTTTAAATATAAAATCTTGTATGCCCGCATCCTAAATTAAGAAAGCTATAACACAGGATGTTTGTTTTAATAAGATCAAGAAAAATAAATAATACAATAGTTAAGAAATACTAAGTGGTTCTCAATCTTAGCTACATAGTGGAATCATGCAGAGAGCTTTTAAAAATTATAGATCCCCACTCCCACAGTCAGTTTCTGATATTGGTCTGGGGTATGGCCAGGACATGAGAATTTTTAAAGTTTTCCAGGTGACTCTAATGTGCAGGCAAAGTTGGAGAACACTGTCTAAAGTACAAGGTAAAAATTCAGATTGTTTAAAGTAACTGAGTAGGGTCTAGAATCCATTTTTCCCTTCTAATACAAATATTTAGACCATATGTTTCTGCTGAGAATGTCTGACCTTATTATTGTTTTAGATTTCCACAGAAGTCTTCAATATGGCACTCACATCATCAGCCTTTGAAACTACTCAAAAGTATACTGGTATTTATTCACTTTATATTCACAGGGGACTTCCAGGTGACCAAAAGATCAGTTTAACTTTTTAAAAGTGTTCTTTGGAGATAAAGCTCTACAATAACTGACTGCATAAATAAATTAATTGATAATAAATGAAGCAATCTGCTATTGGATGTTTGCCCCCAAATTATGCATTACTAAGCAAGCTGGGGATCATTAGAATGTTGAAAGAGATTAAAAAAAAAAAAAACACTGGCAAAAGAACATATTTCTACTAGGTGTTTTATCTTCAAGCTTCCTTTCTTAGGTACAAAGTAGGCACTAAAGTCATTACTTCCTAATTTTCATTTTAAGCTATAATGCATACTTTCACCTGACCATCTCTTTAAAAGAAGCCAGAGCCCTGCTGGCATGTGTTCTTCACAAAGCACAATCTGGGGCATGCCAGTTTTCTCATGTTATAACCAGAAATGTCTTGAAATACAAAATACAGATACAATCAATGGCATCCAATCTTTGCTTGATAGTTACAAATAATATTTTATAATAAAAATGATAAAACATGTTTTTGGCATTTTTTCAGTCAAAGGGAAAAAAAGAATCAAATTCTATTTCTCCAGGTCAATTGAAAAAGGAAATAACCAACATAATATAATAATCTATTTAGTGCCTTCACATGACTCTGCTTGTATTTCCATTTTTCAAAATCTCAAAACACACTGAAATACTGTTAATGCTAAAACTATGCAAAGCTCATCAGGATTTTGCTGAGCAATTAAGTTGATCATTGTGAACATCTGCCACCATATACAAGACTCAATTTTCTTCTAAACTGGTCTTCATCACATAACTGAGTTTACTCTTTCAACTAGATTATCTGAACTTAGATGTTTAATTTTTTGTTTTTTGTTTTTTTAAAAGGAAGACCTCTAATCAACCTGCTTTGAAAAATTCTACTTAGCAGCAAGGCATTTAATTATCTTGCTCACCTTTTGTTCAGCTGTTTTGCAAATAATGACATGAAACATTCCGTCTTTTTACTTCCAAGCTTTTCTTCTTCCTGATTAGATTCTACTTAAATAGCATCATGTTCCTTCAAGTTCCTCCAGGATGAGGGATTTTCTTTAATCACCTGAAACCTGCTGGTCTGCCTCTTTAGCATTCTGAGATAGCTCATTCAACAGGCTTAAATCAACAATACAACTACTTACTCCTAACAGGTTGAGTACATTATTTCTCCTCTCTTTATCAAGCTTTTGTATTAATTCAAATATACAAAGATATGCAAAGTGGATTTTGAAATCCAAAATGATTGCAATACATTAAAGGGGGCTTTTTCCTTCAACCTTATAAATATACCTGTATAAAAAGAAAAAGTTAATATAATCAAATTGTACATCTATAAGAAAAACTAAGATTTTATTAAAAATAAAATGCCATCAATAAAAAGTATGAATCAAATGTTGCAATGTTTGAAAAGCTCAAAAAGCAAGTATTAAACATGTATTTTTAATCTGATTATAAAGCATCATTTGCATCAATCAAGAAAATATTGGTTATCACGACTTGCATACAGTTGCTGCCTGCTGGGGGAGTAAGATGTGTTGTCTTTAGTATATGCAGATATGGGGATTAAAAGGGGATGAAATAGTAAAAAAACAAAAACAAAAACAAAACAAACAAACAAACAAAAACAGGATTAGAACTTCAAGCCAGCAGCAGTTTCAATCCAAAAAAATCACAAAGACTTTCAAGAAACATGGGAAGGAGAACATTAAGCTCAAGAAGACTTAGAGAAGAAATAAGGAATTAGGAAAAAGAGCTGGAAACCTGTAAACCAGAGCCACACATCTCACTCTGTAAAACTGTAAAGCTGTAGAAAAATAAATTATTATTTACAGAGTCATATCTAACTTAGTTTTCAATGAATTTACCTTCATCTGTTATATAAACTGCTTGTTTTATTCAGAAACATTTGAGCACTTAAAACATACATCAAACTGATTGTAACTAAATACACCTGATATTTGGTTATAATATTATCAAAGTCTTGGATATTCTGAATAAAGACAAAAGCATTTATAATTAGATGAACTGTTTTTGAAATTATACACTACAACGATTTAAAAGGCAGGATGGGGATTCTACAGTATGTTTTATTAGAAAGCAAAGTAAACATTTGACTCAACAAGATTCCTTAAGGAAAAAATGACATTTAATCAAAGAATACATTTCTCGGGGCGCCTGGGTGGCTCAGTCAGTTGAACATGTGACTCCTGATTTTGGCTCAGGTCATGATCTCACAGTTCACGGGATCAAACCCCACACCAGGCTCTGTGCTGATGGTGTGCTGAGCCTGCTTGTGATTCTCTCTCCCTGCCCCTCCCCTACTTGTACTCACTCTCTCAAAATAAATAAATAAACACTTAAAGAATACATCCTGAAAGGCAGTCTTTTGAATAAAAATCACTGATATAAATCATTAAATATAATGCAAAAATCTCTGCCTCCAATTTTAAAATGAATTAAATATACACATGATTTTCCTTTTTTGTGAAAGTACATAGCTTCCATAACAAACTGCTTTATCCATGGATTATTTTTTATAGTTCTATAGTTTCTAAATAACTTCAAAACTTCATCAGAAATGTTTTATCAATGAAATGAAAGAATACTAACAGAAATATTACACAGTGTGTAAAGTACAAAAGTTGAATATTTTCTAAAAATCCCACTATCAGTTTATTAAAAACTTATGTGATGTGTAAAGACAAATCATGAGAAAAGCTCAAAAATGTGATAAAATTAAAAACATTTAAAATAGCTCCTACTTGATATTTATATAATGTATTTAAATCTGCAATATTTTTTCCTCAATCTGTGAAAAGAAAAGCTGTTATTTATATAAGCATTACATATATATACATATATATAGCTCCTTTTTTACTATGAATAATTAATTATCTTTCCTCTTATAAGAGTCTCTCAAATTCCATGCCATTTTTCTGAATATGTAAAATTTTAACAAGGTGGAAAATCAGAGTATAGAAAGAACATAAGGTTTTATTTCAGAATCCTAGGTTCTAGATCTAGCTATACAACAAGATTGCTTAGAGAAATCAGTTGAGCTACTTAACCTGAGTGTTATCATCTTTAATAAAGGGAATTGGCATCCATTTCCTCTACTTTCCTTTCTGGTTCTATGATTCTAAGTCAGAGAGGATTTTCCAAATTCTACTCCTTGTATAGTTCTAATAACTGAGCCAAAATCCTAAAGGCAAAATTGTAAAGTTTAGAAGAAAATAAAATTATTATTTTAATCACTTTTAGGTTAAAAGAAAGTTATAGTTTTAAAGTATAGAGCTTTACAAGTTCACTAGAGTAATTCTTAATATAAAATTAGTTATTTATTGATTCATATATAGTCACATATTAAATAGGATTTTTCTCCAAGATGAGCATATAATTTTTAAAAACTGCATATTTTGAGATTTCATTAATAGGTTACTTTACACAGAACATTTTAAAATTTAGAAACCTATTTCTACTTCAATAGTCAACATCCTGCATGATTTGACCAACTACTGCCCTTAGGTTTAAAAACATTATCATAAATGGTATCTGATTATTGATGAAGAGGTATTATTCCATTAAGATGGGGCAGCAGTGTCGATCACTTGAGAATCACACCCAGAAAGAGCTTCAAATGAGGTCATTCATAAAAACAAGCAGAATATTCTAACTGGATCAGAAGAACATGGTGTTTACCAAACACCACAAATTCATAACTACTACTGGATATATTTATAAAGTTGAAGTAACAAACTTTACTTTAAAGATATGTTCAGGTAAATCCTGCAGGCAACACAAGGGAACCAGATTAATAGGGAGGAGTATGAGGATCCTGAGCTTACCTCCTCCTGTAGACACAGGAAGGCCATGAAAACATATACAGAAACTCTCTGAGAACAACCTGAAGACTAGCAGACAGCTCTTCCACAGCTAAACATATAAAGAGTGAGCCCAGGAAAAGTAGGAGGGACAGAGGTGTGCTCTGGTTGGGATCCGCAAGTAGAAGGGCTGACTATCCCAGGCATAGAGAGGTTCCCCCTGAGGAACAGGGGCTCAAACCTCCACCCTGGGCACAACCCCCACTCAACGAACCTGTATCAGGAAAATAAACCCCGTAACATTTGGCTTTGAAAATTAGCAGGGCTCACCTCCAAGAGAGCAGAAAACTACAGAAAACCGAGACTGCATTCTTAAATAGTTGCATACAGACTCATTCCCTCTGAGACCCAGCACAGAGGCAGCAATTTGAAAAGCGTCTGGGCCAAACATGAAGGAGATTTATTGACTGATTTTAAGGTATGTGCCAGGAGGCAAAAATCTGTAGGAACTTTCTCTGGGAACAGCAGTGCTGATGGGAGCTACTTTTCTTGTCCTCCTTCCGCATAGCTGGCTCAGTGCTTGATGTTGCCAGTTCTGGGACTCTCCATCTACCCTGCTAGCTGTGATCACCCAGCCCAGCATTCCCTTACAGACTTGCCCTGCCCAATCCATCTGCTCCTGCAGGCCCATCTCCAAAGCAGCTCCCACCCTGCCACACCCGAGGGACAGCCTCAGCAAGAACCCAATCCCCCTAAAGCAGCTCACACCTAGCCACGGCTGGCAGGCAGCCTCAGCCAGACTAGCACCCCCTCTCCCCTCATTGTGGCTACTGAACTGCCACACCTGGGGCAGCCTTGGTTGGGAGTAGTGCCCCTCCAAAATAGCTCTTGCCCTGTGCTGGAGAGCCAGACCCCCATACCAGCATGCTCACAACGCCTGTGGCCAGGACACACAGCCAACAACACTGGGGCCTAGCCCCATCCACCAGCACCCCATAGCTATTGTGACCCAGCCACATTAAGAGGGCACACACAGCCCACATTGGGACATCTCTGGAGCAACTGTTTCTACCAGAAGGGATTGTGCTTTGGGGCCCCACAGAATGCCCTCTACATAAAACCACTACTGCAGCACCAGGAGATGTAGCTGATCTACCTAATGCATAAAAACACAGAGAGTCATACAAAATGAGAATAGAGAGGAATATGTTCCAAATAAAAGATTAAGGTGAAATCTCAGAAAAAGAACTCAAAGAAACAGAGATAAGAATTCTACCTCATAAAGAGTTTAAAGTAATGGTCATAAAGATACTTACCAAACTCAAGAGAAGAATGGATGAACCACAGAAAATATTTAAGAAGAGCCAATTAGAGATAAAGAATACAATAACTGAAATGAAAATTACACTGGAGGGAATCAACAACAGATTAGATGGTATAGAAGGCTAGATCAGTGATCTGGAAGACAGGTAGTGGGACTCATTCAAGCCAAACAGCAAAAAGAAAAGAAAAACGTAAATGAGGATAATTTAAGGGACATCTGGGACATTAGGTATACTAACATTCACATTATAGGGACCTGAGAAGTAGGAGAGAAAGAGGCAGAAAACTTACTTGAAAAAGTAATACCTGAAAACTTCCCTAACCTGGGAATGGAAACAGATATCCAAGTCCAGGAAAAGAAAGTCTCAAACAAGATGAACCCAAGGAAACCCACACCAAGACACATAGTAATTA
The DNA here is from genome assembly GCF_022079265.1 of Lynx rufus. Classification (NCBI taxonomy): domain Eukaryota; kingdom Metazoa; phylum Chordata; class Mammalia; order Carnivora; family Felidae; genus Lynx; species Lynx rufus. The sequence continues at coordinate 40,150,062 of NW_025814896.1, read as the reverse complement.
AAATGTCAAAAATTAAAGATAAAGAATCTTAAAAACAGCAAGAGAAAAGCAAGTAGTTACATACAGGAGAACCCCCTAAGACTATCAGTTGATTTTTTTAGCAGAAACTTTACAGAGTAGAAGGGTATGGGATGATATATTCAAAGTGCTGAAAGAAAAAAAAAAAAAACTACAACCAAAAATACTTACCCAGCATGGTTATTATTCAGAATTAAGGGAGAGATAAAGAGTTTCCCAGGCAAACAAACGTTTAAGGAGTCCATCACCACTAAACCAGTCTTAAAAGAAATGTTAAAGAGACTTCTTTAAGTGGAAAAGAAACGGTTATGAGTAGAAATAAGAAAATCACAAAAATGTATGTATACGTATATATATAGCAAACAGAGTAGTGGATCAACCACTTACAATGCTAGTATGAAGAATAAAAAATAAAAGGAGTCAAATAAACTATATCTACAATAATTAGGGGACACATGAAATGAAAAGATGTAAAATATAGGTCAAAAACATAAAATATGGAGGGGGGAATAAAAATGTAGTGCTTTCATAATGTGTTCAAACTCACACGAACATCAACTTAAAATAGACTACTATACATAAGGTATTATATCTGAATTTCACATAACACAAACCAAAAAAATAGATACAAAAAAATAAAGAGAAAGGAATCAAAACATAACACCAAATAAAGTTAGCAAATCATAAGGGAAGAAAGCAAAACAAGAAGAAAGAAAGAGAGCACTACAAAAACAAACAAAAAACAATTATCAAAATGGCAATAAGTACATGTCTATTAATACGTACTTTAAATGTAAATAGACCAAAAGTAATAATCAAAAGACAGGGTGATTGAATGGATTAAAAAACAAAAACAAAACAAAACAAAACAAACAAAACAAAACACACACACAAAAAAACAAGACTCATGTGTATGCTGCCTGCAAGAGAATCCCTTAAGACCTAAAGTAAGAGACTGAAAGTGAAGGGATGAAAAAAAGATATCCCATGCAAATGGAAACAAAAAGGAAGATGGGATAGCAATACTCATATCAGACATATTGACTTAAAAATGAGACTTTGACAAGAGGCAAAGAATGGCACTACACAATAACAGAGATCAATCCAACAAGAGGATATAAAAATTGTAAATATCAATACACTGAAAATAGGAAAGTAAATATTAACAAACATAAAGGAAGAAATTGATAGTAATACAATAATAGTAAGGGACTTTAACATCCCACTTACAAATCAATGAATAGATCATTCAGGCAGAAAGTCAATAAGGAAACAGTGCCCTTAAAACAACACATTATACAAGATAGATTTAACAAATATATACAGAACATTATAAGCAAAACACAACAGAATACACTTTCTTTTCAGGGGCACATGGAACATTTCCAAGATAGATCACATGTTAGGCCACAAAACAAATTTCAATACATTTAAAATGAAATCACATCAATCATCTTTTTTGACAAAAATAGTATGAAACTAGAAATCAATTACAGAAAAACTAGAAAAAACACAAACACATTAGAAGCTAAACAGCATGCTACTCAACAGTGGGTCACTGAAGAAATCAAAGAGGAAATTAAAAAAAATACCTTGATAAAAATGAAAATGAAAAGTCAACATTCCAAAATCTGTGGGATTCATCAAAAGCAGTTCTAATAGGGAATATAGGCCTACCTCAATAAACATGAAAAATATCAAATAAAAAATATAACATCACACCTAAAAGAACTACAAAGAGAAGTACAAAGCCCAAATTTAGTAGGAGGATGGAAATAGTAAACATCACAGAGGAAATAAATTAGATAATTAAAAAACCAGAACATATCAATGAAACTAAGAGCTAGTATTTGAAAAGATAAACAAAATAGATATATCTTTAGCCAACTCATTAAGAAAAAAAGAGAGAGGACCCAAATAAATAAAATCAGAACTGAAAGAAAAGTTATAACTGACACTATAGGAATACAAAGGATTATAATAGACTACTACAAATTATTATATACTAGAAAATTGGACAACCTAGAAGTCATGTCATCATCTTAACAGATTCAGAAAAAGCATTTGACAAAATTCAACCTATATTTACAGTAAAAACTCTTAACAAGGTGGGTATAGAGGAAACATACCTCAATATAATAATGGCCATATATGGCAAACCTACAGGTAACATCACACCCAAAAGTGAAAAGCTAAAAGCATTTCCTCCAGGATCAAAAACAAAACAAACATGCCCATTGGCACCACTTTTATTCCACATGGTACTGGAAGTCCTAGCCAACACCAATTACATAAGAAAAAGACACAAAAGGTGTCCAAATGGTAAGAAGTAAAACTGTCACTATTGGCAGATGTCACAGTATTATATATAGAAAGTCCCAAAGTCTCAAGCAAACAATCATTAGAAATAATAAATGAATTCAGTGAAGTTGCAGGATACAAAATTAATATAGAGAAATTTGTTGCACTTTCATACACTAATAACCAACAATCAGGAGAATAAATTAAGAAAACAATCCCATTTACAATTGCATAAGAAGAATAAAACACCTAGGAATAAACTGAACCATGGAGGGAAAAGACCTATGCTCTGAAAACTATAAGACATTAATGAAAGAAATTGAAGATGACACCAATAAGTGGAAAGATATACCGTGCTCATGGACTGGAATAAATACTGATAAACCCAAACCAATCAATGAAATCCTTATCAATATAACAATAGCATTTTTCACAGAACTAGGACAAATTAATTCTAAAATTTTATGGAATGACAAAAACCCTGAATAGACAAAGCAATCTTGAGAAAGTAGTACAAAACTGGAGATATCATGCCCCCAGATTTCAAACTATACTACAAAGACTGAGTGGTCCAAAAAGCACAATACTAGCACAGAAATAGACACACTGATCAACAGAATAAAGATCTCAGAAATAAATTCATGCTTATATAGTCAATTAACCTATTACAAAGAAGGCAAGAATAAATAATAGGGAAAAGATAATCTCTTTATAAATGGTACTAGGAAAACTGGACGGCTACATGCAAAAGAAGGAAACTGGACCACATTCTAATACCATACACAAAAATAAAATCAAGATGGATTAAATGCCTAAACGTAAGAAATAAAACCATAAAATTTCTAAAAGAAAACATAAGCGGTAAACTCACATTGGTCTAAGCAATATTTTTATTTGTCTCCTCAAAAACTTAAAAATAGCAATATTATATAACCCAGCAAATCCACTTCTGGGTATTTATCTGAAAAAAATGAAAACACTAATTCAAAAAGCTGTATGCACCCCTATGTTCATTGCAGCATTACTTATAATGGTCAAGATATGGAAGCAACTAAAGGCTTAATTGATAGATAATTGGTAAAAAATGTGGTACACACACACACACACACACACACACACACACACACACATCTTGTTATATTACTCAACCATATAAAAGAATGAAATCTTGCCATTTCCAACATAGAGGGACCTAGACGATTTTATGCTAGGTAAAATAAGTAAGAAAAAGGTAAATACCATATGATTCCCCTTATATGTGGAATCTAAAAAACAAACCAAAACCCAGACAGACTCATAAATACAAAGAAAAGACTGGTGGTTTCCAGAGGGGTGAGTGTTGGGATGAGTGAAATAAGTGAAGGGGATTAAGACATACAAACTTCCAGTTACAAAATAAACAAGTCACAGCAACACAAAGTACAGCATAGGGAAATAGTCAATAATATTGTAATAACTACATATAGTGACAGATGGTAACTAGACATCATGCTGATCATTACATAATGTATATAAATGTCTAATCACTATGCTTATGCCTGAAACTCATATAATATTGTATGTCAGCTATACTTCAATTAAAAAAATACTGTAATTACCTTGACAATGCCCCAGTTATATTGCATTACATTTGTGTTAAAAGCATTAATTTGTCTAATATAGGTCTTTAAAATATATCTCAATTTTTAATACATCTTTTGAACGTCACCGTCTTTATAATATACCAAAAGTTTTGGAAAATGGAGTGGCCTTCATCTCTCTTGACCTCTGAGAACCCTTATGTAACAATGTCTGCAAACAGAAAATCACATGTCACTGAGAAGTGTCACATTTAGGTTGATTCTGGGCCTTTTAATTATATCCAAATAAGGTAAAGTCCTATAGAGTGTTCTTAACTTGGGGCCTCCATGTTTTGCACTGTCTAAATTAATCATCTGGTTCCCAATAACAACTTTGTCATTAGCAGTGCTGAAGCATATTGAAAATGGCAGTTATACTTTCACTCCAGTAACAAAGATAAAAAAAAAATTCAAAAATAGATGCTGGCAAGGGAACTAGGTTCACATTCAAGGGAAGGGCTTCCTTGAATTGAAGGAAAAGTCTGTCAGGTGGCAATGGGGCTTTGTGGTTCCTGCCATCTCATTCCTGTTGCCTTTAATCACCCATGAAGGAGGCAGCTCTGTTGCTACTGGCCATCAAATCACATCACAAACTAAGCCTGATTCCGCACGTTTTTGAAGCCTCCGTTTTAAGCAGTGTAAGCCTCTCTGTGTCTTCTTGAGGATCAAGTAATGCCATTTTTATTTCCTTTCATAAATATCAATGTAGGGATACAGAATTTGAATTAGGAAATCAGCACGCTGATTCCTCTTCCTGATGCATGTTATCTAAAAGATCATGTACCTATGAAAAATTCATTATTCCACAAAACACATATAAGGTAGGCTCTCCAATTTAATAATGAAGATAGCTACTTACTTAGGTGTCTGCAACATATACAGACATTTTAATAAAAATGAAATTTTCTTCCAACAAGTTCTCTACACTTAATTATAGCATTATAATAATCATTCAATAGGGAGATAAATATTTGCCTGTGTAATCTTATAACACTATTTTGGAAATAATATGCCGTTTTTATAAAGTTCACTGACCTATTTAGAACATGTCCTTTTTCAAATTACATTTAAAATATTCCTTATTCAAAACAACACTTAAAATAGTAGAAATTAAAATTTTTTCCTGCATTCATAATGTATCCTAAGTATGTATTTGTAAAAGGTACATACACCAAAATTAATAATTCATTTTCTTATTTGACATAGGATTATTAAGAATCTATGAATACTCACTGAAATTTAATTGATCAAAATGTAATGCAACAGGGAATAAATAGAATTTGAGTTTCTGACATCATTCCTTAAGTGTAGACCAGAAACCTCTGGGCCTTCCCTAGGCTTTTTCAAGGAGTCCACAAAGTCAAAACTGGTTTTCAAAATAATACTAAGATATTATTTGACTATTAATTCTCATTTCTCAAAAGTGTCTAGCAGAGTTTTCTAGAGACAACGTGATGTATGATATAACATGTTGAATGCAAAAACAGAATCCAGCTGTCTTCTATTAGCCAGATGTTAAATGTATTTGTTTTTGCAAAAATGCAAATTGATGCCAGTCTTCTTACTATATTTTATATGGAAAATATAGTTATATTTCATTTAAAATATGACATCTATGTCAATGGGTTATATATTTGTTATTTCTATAACAGGTTTATTATTTGCAAGTGATTAATATTTAAAATTTTACTGTTTTAATTTCTAACTCAGTAAACATTGTTATATATAACACTATGTGCAAAATTCTTTGGGGTGCTCATTTTTAAGAGTGGGATCATGATACCAAAAACATATGAACTGCTGTTTACAACATGTGATGCATTATATATATTTTGCAAGGAAGTTTACAATTTATATATTTAATTAATCAATCACTTCCTAAAGTGACTAAATGACTAAACATCCTCATGTATATCATTCATCTGTCTTCGAGCAGCAGTGAGCACATTAACAGAGACTTGTTCAGAAAAGCCCAGACTGTGAGGACCCTGCAAGGCTTAAGCATTGCCACCAAGGCAAAGAGGTTCAGATCACTGCTTGTCTCCCCATTTAGTCCCTAAAGGCTTTACCTATATTTGATGAACGAATGAAGCTGAAACAGCAGGGTAAATATTATGTCTCAGTTATAGAGATGCAGCTGAGAGTTCAATAGAACAAGACCAGGTAACACTCTGGATAGGTCAGTACAGAAGGAAGGAAGGAAGGAAGGAAGGAAGGAAGGAAGGAAGGAAGGAAGGAAGGAGCAAGCAAACAAACAAATGGAAGTCCAGGCAAGAGGTCTCACCACTTTGAGCCAAAGGAGCAATGAGAGCAAGAGACAAGACAAAGAGTCAGAGCCAATACTGGAATGACAGCCTTGGAAATAGTTCATGTTCTCAGAGACACTGCCACCCAAATAACATCATTTCATTACATCCTTTATGGAACGCAGAAAGTACCAGGAAGTTCAGTTTTTCACGTTTGAGGTTACTTCCTCATGCACTCAGAAATTATAATGGAGGTAGCACTATATTTTTAGGGAAATAAGTAACAGCTGATTCTGGCGGTATGGTATGCCCATGGCTAAAAAAGGCCATTCCTCTGGACCTTGGGAATCTTCTTTTGAGAGCTACCCCAGCCTTGTCCCTCCAGTGGGCCAAGGCAAAGATAAATTTTGGGCAGGTTTAGCTACCCACACATGTTTTGGATAAACTGGAAAAGATCTAATTTCTCAATTGGTATTGTTGTTTGGAATATGTTTCAAGTCTGTTCTGTTGTGAGGTATGGAACACACAAGGGTAACAGTATAGTAGTGAGAATTCTCTAGGACTCAGGATAAAGGAAAAGAGAGAACACCTGAATGAAGTAGCTACTATGATGCATTCCTGAAAAAAAGTCTCCTTGTGCTGAGGTGAGGCCGAATCCATCCCTTTATCCATAACCTTCTTAACTCGAAAGGTCTTGCTTGTTATAAAATTTGTGTAAGATTTGTATAAATTTCTATCTAATGACTGTTCCTTATGCAACTGTGAGCATGACTGGGGCAAAAACCATTTGTTGGACATTGCTGGCTAATATATAACAACAAATATTTAATAAATATGGAATGACTAAATGAATGAATGAATGAATTCCCTAGCTCCAGGAAGAAGGGCAATGATAAATAATATCATGATATGCCAGGCTAAGTTATACCCTAGTAATTGTTATTTATTTAAGTTCTTTTATACGTGAAGATAACTCATTAGACTTAATTCTGTACTACAATGAGTTATGAAGCAAAGTGCCAGACTCAGGGTTTCTGGTGACTTTTTTCCTCAACTTTACTGAAGCATAACTGACAAATAAAATTGTAACATATTTAAAGTCTACAACATGATGATTTGATATGCTTGTACACTGTGAAAGGATTCCCCCATTGAGTTAATTAACACATCCTTCACTTCACATATTTACTTTTTTTTCTTTTCTCCTTTGGTGAGAGAATACTTAAGTTTTAGTACTCTCAGAAAATTTCAACTACCCAATATAGTGTTATGTACTATAGTCATCATGTTATATATTAGATCCTCAGACCTTATTCATCTGATAAAAGAAATGTGTATCCCTTTTAACAACCTCTCCCTATTCCTTCCACCCCACTGTGTGTGTGTGTGTGTGTGTGTGTGTGTGTGTGTGTGTGTAACCTTTTCTTTATCAATTCATCTGTTGATGGACACTTAGGTTGTTTCTATACCTTGGCTATGATTAATAATGCTGCTATGAATATGGGAGTATAGACTTCTCCTCAAGATAATGATTTCATTTCCTTTGGATATATACCCAAAAGTGGAATTGTTGGAACATATGGTAGTCTACTTTTAGTTTCTTGAGGGACCCCACAGATTTTTCCATAGTTGCTGTACCACTTTACATTTGACCAACAGTGTAGAAGGGTTCCCTTTTCTACACATCCTTTCCAGCATTTGTTATCTCTTATGTTTTTGGTAATAGACATCCTTATAGATATAAAGTGATATCTCATTGTTGTTTTGATTTGCATTTCGCTGAGGACTAGTGATGCTGAGCACATTTTCATGCACCTATTGACCATTTGTATGCCTTCTTCAGAAAAATTCTATTTAGGTCCTTTGATCATTTTTGGGTTTTTTTGCTACTGAATTATATGAGGTCCTTGCATATTTTAGGTATTAACCCCTCATAGAATATGGGATTTGCAAAGATTTTCTCTCATTCTGTAGGTTGACTTTTCACTTTGTTAATGATTTCCTTTGCTGTGCAGAAGCTTTTTAGTTTGATGTAGTCCTACTTGTTTATTTTTGCTTTTATTCCTTTTGCCTTTGATGTCAAATCCAAAAAAAAAAAAATTTCCAAGACCAATGTCAAAGCACTTATGTTCTTTGTTTTCTTGAATTTTACAGTTTCAGGTGTTATGTTCAAGTCTTTTATTCACTTTGAGTTGATTTTTGTGTATGGGATAATTTTGGGGTCCAGTTTCATTCTTTTTGCCTATGGCTTTCCTCTGGTGATCTTTAATAATAGTCTGATGGGAGTAAGAGTAGCTTCTAGATGCACACATATTTTCTATTTTCAAATTTCTTTCAGTATTCTTGCTTTAGCAACTTATTTACTTAAGAAATATTTACCAAATACTAGTTATTTGCCAGATATAGTTCCAGGAATGTGGACATTAGATTAATTAGACAGACAAAAATCTCTGCCCCTATCAGATTCACTTTCTAGTAAACAAACAATATATAAAATGATATATAATACTCAAAATAGGAACTCAAAATAGATCCACATAGCCTTAGATATTATAACCCATTTTTGTATGAGGAAAGTAAGGCTTAGAGGGGTTATGTGACCTGGCCCAAGAACTAAGTTCATCAAGGACAGAACCAGAACTCAGATGTGGTTTTATGAAATCAAATCTTATGTTAAACCATCTGACTATCCCACCTCCTTATCACACACTAAACATGATGATAGATAGATAGATAGATAGATAGATAGATAGATAGATAGATAAATGGCTATTTCATGATGCTTAAGGATACTAGATAGAACACTTAAACTATTCTCCACTTTTCAGAGGCCAGCGTGTTCTAAAATAGGTGCATGTAAATATAACTGATAAAAGCTGGAAACTAATTCCAATTCACATAAAACTCATGCTTATAAATATCTTTAAACTTTTTACTGGAGAGTAATATACATATATGAGAGGGCACATATCGTAAATATACAGCTCAATGAATTTTCATGAACTGAACATACCTTCTAAGCATCAAAAATTAAAAAAAAAGCCACAACATTACTACTCCCCCCCAAACCCTTTTTATGCCCCCTCCATTACTATACAACCCCCAAGAATAATCACAGTCCTGATTTCTAACAACAGAGATTGGTTTTGCCTATTTGGGCGCTTTGAATAAATAGAATCAATACAGTACATACCCTTTTGCATCTGACTTCTTTCTCTCAATATTGTCTGTGAGATTCAACTATATTATTATGTGTAATTAGAGATTGTCCATTCTCATTCAATTTACTTATCATCTCCACACTATTGATTGACATTAGAGTAATTTCTATTTGGGTACATTATGGACAGTGCTGCTGTGAAGATTCTTATGCAGTCTTTTGGTGAATATTATACATATTTTTCTTGAGTGTATTGAGCGGCACTGCTTAGTCACAGGGTAGATACATGTTTAGCCTTAGTAGACACTGCCAAACAGTTTTCCAAAGTGGTTGTAATAATCTACTTTCTTACCAGCAGAGTCCCAATTACTCCAGGCTGTAAGTATTCTAACTAGATGTCAAAATTCCTTCCAAAATGGACACGAATTTATCTCTACAATAACCTCATTATTTTGTTTCCAAAGAAATTCAGATATGACCTGCCTATATTTAAAAATAGAAATAGTATAATAAAAGTATATATAAAATATATATACTACATAAAAAATAAGGTGTTAGGAAAGCAAAGTTTCTAGGCAACTAAATAAACAAGTTGGTGTTTCTTATTTGGAAAAAGAGCCCATGGTTACAATTCGCAAGGACTGGTGATTCTGCACTATAATAAACTAAAGCCATTTCTGACAACTTCTCTGCCTTTTCATTTTAACAGAATGCCTATCAAAGAACTTAGAACAGCCAAACACCTATCTATATTATAATTCTGATGAATGAAACATTAAAACTGCACAAGGCCCTGTACCATTTGGATCATGAATCTTTACTGCCCCCCACACCTCCAGTTGGAGCCCATTAAATGACAGGAACCAAATGATATTTCAGAAACCATGTACATAATAGATACTCAATAAACCTTAAGATTGGCAAAATAGGTTACTGTTTTTTTAAAAGCAATGTAAATATTAAAGGAAACAATGCTTCTCCAGGTTAATTTCTAACAACTATTATTATAAAACTGTGCTAAATAAAAATAATAATAATAATAACAATAACAATAATAATAAAAACAGTGCTAAAAGTAACTTCAATCATCTGGACTTCATGACTTCCTTAATGCTCACTGACTAAGCAGTACATTCATAAATACTATGAAATTGCCCCTAAGAAGGAAGTGAGACACATTGCCCATCTCCTAAGACTTTAACATTTATTAGACACTTAATAATAACCAATGTTAGATAACCAGCCCAGCCATAAAGGGGAAAAACTAAGCCAAATATATCTGTGTGGCCATTGTAGTATTTTTCTCAGGCCCCAGTTTCTCCAAGTGTACTGAAACCGGCTGCTTCAAAATCTGAGCACCTCTTAAGGTACTTAATGAAAAAATGCATATACTGCTCATCATACTTAACAATTCAAAATCCCTGGGGTGAGACCAAGAAGTCTGTATTTTTATCAAATGCTTAAAGCAAAGTTTGAGAATCACTGCTCAAATTGGAATTGGGGATAGGTGGGAGGATTGGGGTGGAGGAAGGAAAACAGGAAAAATGCAGGCTACATCATTTTTAGTTGTTAGGGGAAAAAAAGGAATCAATCTATTAGAATCATCTAAGTTGTGTTTTAAAAATAAAGATACCTGACCCCATCTTAACACACTAAACTAGAATTTCCCAAAGAGGATGTGGAGTCAATATTTTTGACAAGTGTCCTTAAAGTGATTCTAAAGATTAGGATAGTTTTAAACACTGTGGTTATCATTTTGCATTCTGTTCAAACAATAAACTTTGGCCACTTAGAGAGTTTAAAACTTTGACTCAAATTTTCATAGGTTTTAAATGTATATCTCGTTCTTGATCTCTTTATATGGTTGAAGAAAACAAAATCCACTCTTTTATGCTGTCAATCTTCTTCATTACTATAGCCGTTTGTTGCTGTTGTTGTTCATTCTTTTCTTTTCATCTTTATTTATTGAAGTAAATACATATGCATAAAATTGCAAAAATCACAAATGAGCATATTTAGGTAACCAGCACTCAGATCAGGAAACCAAGTCCCACCAGAACTCCAGAAGTTCCCTACATACCCCCTTCTTGTCACTACCCTGCAATGCTAACCATCATCCTAACTTTTAACACCATTGATTAGTTTTGCCTATTTTTCAAGTTTAAATACACTGAATAATATGAGATATACTCATTGGTATCCAGTTTCTTTCATTCAACAATGAGTTTGTACAATTTGTCCATGGTGTTGAGTGTACTTATGTTTGGCTCATCATTTTGCTATATCATTCTTTTGTAATGATGTGCCAGCATTAATTCATCCATTCTTCTGTTGATTATTTCCACTCTGGGACTAATACTAATAGTGCTCCTATAAACATTATTATATGTGTCTTTGATGAACATATTGACTCACTTCTGTTGGGTATATACCTGGGAATGGAAGTGGTGAGTCACAAGGTAGGTATAGGTTTAGCATTAGTTCTACTGCCAGTTTTCTCAAGTGGTGGCACTCACTCTAGCAAAGAAGAACCTTAGTTGCTCCAATGCCTGGTGTTGCCTGCCTTTTTCATTTTAACCATTCAGTGTGGTTTTTATTTGCATTTCCTATGGCTTGGCTGGTTTCTGAACCTTCTTTAATAATGGTGTTTAGGATCCAGATTCCTTTGTAGCTGTACTCCCCACAGTCTATAATATTCAACCTGGCATCTAATGCTTCTGATCCTAGACACATCTAGCCATATAAAAGACAGTAAGTTCACCCTAAAATAAATTTGCCTAACTCCATTTCACTCTTACTTTATAAGCAGAGGCAGAAGGAGTCTTTTTTATACAATTTCAGCCTCCCTAAAAATTGAAAGAAAATAAAAAAGATGGAGAGACCGAGATGTTGGTAGATTGCTAAACCAACTCTAATAGACAACTTCATCAAGAAAGAGTAAAGTTTCATTAAAACTGAGCTAGAAAGGAGATTGGATTGTTAGGAAATGATACAAAGTCTTCATTTTTTTTATATTGTTCTTCCTGTAGTCTCCAGCCAACCCAAATTCATTTTCAATAATGGCTCAGTATTTATACTATTAATCAATATACTTGTGAAAACAACCTAATGCAAAATTGAAGATTTAATTGTTCTCTATGTTTAAGAAATATAATTAAATCATGAAAGGTAAGGTAACAACATTACTCAAAACGCTGGTGTTATATTTCATTTTCCCTGTATGCTATTTTGTCTCTAAAAATGCAATGTAGATTTAGCCAGAAATCTAACTCCTAAAAAGCACTTTATTAGGAATACCAGCCTATTAATAAGATATCTGAAATATACTGAAGTAGACCAAGAACAGGAAAAGACTGCTGGTTTGAAGGGAATCATACCTGAACGAGAATTTCTTTTTTTCTTTTTTTAAGCAAAACAATATTTCAGATTTACGTGCTGCCAGAATATCTCTCATTGGCACTTCAAAGGTAAATTGGAAAAGAGAAAGAACATTTTGTGTACTCCCCCATGGTTTGGTAACCTGAAAGCAGACTGGGGCTGGAGCAGTTTGCAGGGAGGGGGCTAATTTGAGAGTGAGGAAAGATACAGCTAATCCACTCCCTCAGGCAGAAGCTGAAATGGCATTTAGGAAGAGATTTTGAAGGAAAAAAGTCTCTCACATAAAAATATGCATGTTACTTCTCAAAAAAGCCAAAAGTTTCTGAAAGTTTGCATAATTTTTCCTTGCCTCTCCCCCCACCAAAAAAAGAACCAAGCCAATGTTATTATTTAAAGATTAATTAAATTAGGCAGGTAGAAAGTTCACTAAGATTTATATAACACAAAACCATACAATGATTTTTTTTCCTAATTATAAAGATTTCATGTTTGAACAAACACCTTTCTTCTAAGCTGCTGAACATATTCAGAGGTAAATTAAACTATTTGAGTAAGTTAAGCAATTACAACAAATTAGACAACAGCCTCACTTCCTCCCTAAACCACAAAGTCTTCATGAATGCTTTGCAATGACCCACAAATGGAACAATAAGAAGGATGTTAAAAGGTACTGTCAAAGGAACTGAATGCTAAACGATGCAAGCTTTGTCTAAATCCATCCAAATAAAGGTTACAAATTGCCATGTCATGCATTGGGGACCCTTTCTTGTAAAGACCTGGGTAATAATGAGATCCTTTGCCCTTCTACAGTGTCAGATCATATCAAATACAAATGAGCAAACTGTAACTTGAATATATTTATTTCTTAAGTAATCTATTTTTATAAAAACAATCAAAATATTCTTTCTTTATACTATTGTGGTTTTGCTCTAGAAGGTAATATAAATCATATAAAGCTAACACAGAAGTATGCTTATTACTCTACCAACTAGCTTAAAACCCTGAATAAAATGCTACCACTCTCTCTCCCTAATGCATCTCTAATATATGTATATGTTATGCTTTACAATAGTATTTCCTAAACTTCAGAATTTGGCACTTCTAATATATGCTCCAGCATTCAGAAGCCCATGGTGGGAGTAATGAGAAATAATGCTTTGTCAGTATTTAATTATAAAATGTATAATCTTTCTCTCCTTCCATATGCTATTTATAATGCAGAGGGAGTGTCTATTATAAAGAGCTTACCAGATAGAATTAGAAGCTTTTATCATAATTCTAACTTGTTTATATTTGTTATACAAACAATTTGGATTGAATACTTCCTTTCTCATCCAAATGTCTGACATAATCTGAATACAAATGTGCAGTTTATTGAATCTTTTTTTGTTTCTGTAGCCAACTACATACAGAGACTTTAAAAAAATTGTCAGTCAGCTGACAATATGCTTTATAGGCAGGAACAACAATCAGAATAATTAACAACCAGGGCAGTACAGGCACTAACTAATCAGAATAAACACCCAGCCAATCAACGTGCTCATCATCATAAATAACAAGCATAGCCACGAAAGCATGCTCTGGCTTAAAAGCAGCTCTAATAAAACATGTTCTTCTAACACTCACAGTTATTTGATTATCTTCAATAAGCTATATAGCAAAGCACATGTGCACACACACACACACACACACACACACGTACATCTATAATTTGTTTTTCTTCTTTTATTATTATATAGCATTATACCATCGACACTCAGATATCCTCTGCATGCTACCAGATGCAAGTGCAGTTAATTCTTCTTAGTACCATCATACTTCAGACCATAGCTATACCATTTCTCTATTGATGGGGTATTTAAGCTACTTTCATTTACTCTAGCAAATAAAATTACAAAATACATCATGTATACATATATCCTTGTATACTATTTTTTTCTTGTTTTTAATACTGAAAATAAGGATTTCTAAATCAAAAGATATGTTTTTTTTTCTTTTTTACTGATCATGTGAGATTGTTTTCCAAAAGAGATCACAACAATTCTTACTACAAGAGTTCCAACATCCCTACAGGTTCACACAGGCTGGGCTGTGGGGTGGGTTCCCTAGAAAATAGTCTTTTAGAGTTGTCCAGACTGGAGGCAAAGAATTAGACTTCTATATATCACATCATGAGTCATTGCTTGCAGACCATCTTCAGGGAGAAAGCATAATCTTGGGCAAGACGGCTCTCGGATTGAGAAAAACTCTTGAAGAGAGAATCAGCTGGGCTGTTGGCCACTTAAACACTCAGTAACAAGAAAAATTCTTCAGTCAAAAGAGTAATCTGACCCCATCTTATGTATAAAAAATGTATTTCATTGTTGTTTTAATTTATATTTCTTTACGTACTAACTTAGAAACATACTTTCACATGTGTATTAGCTGTTTGGAATTTCTCTTCTTTGACATGCTTGTTCCTACCCTTTGCCCATTTTTCTTTTGGTTGTTAGCTTTCTTCTTATCCTTTTGTAGGAACTCCTTGTATATTAGGGAGAGTAACTATGTTGTTAGCTTTCTTCTTATCCTTTTGTAGGAACTCCTTATATATTAGGGAGAGTAACTATCACATGAGTTACAAATATTTGCCCCAATCTATCATTTTCATTCCATTTGACATATCTGTTTTGTGCCAAATATATCAGGGTCCTGGCAGGAGAGAGGCAAACTCAAAAGTTTTAACTAAAAAGAATTAAATAAAAGGGCTATGTCCAGAGATGCAAGCAAAGTGAGACAGTCAATAAAAGTAAGTCTCCTAGGGCATAATGTAAGCCAGAGAAGAACATAAAGGAATCTGAGTTGGAAGAGGAAAAATGTAGAATAATCAACATACCATATAAAACATTTAACTTTCTTTCCAGGCCAACGTTACATTTTTTTAGAAACTCTTAAAGCATTCCTATTTTTATCATTGTTACAGCTCTTTTTTTTTTTTATTTTGAAATAGTTTAAGACTCAAGAAGTTGCAAAAAATAGAGAGGTTCTATGTACCATTCACATAGCTTCCTTCAATGAAGATAGCCATAATGAACACAATCACAGCCCATTATCAAAATTAGAAAATTGACACTGATACAATATTATTCACTCAAGTGCAGATGTTATTTAGACTTCACCAGGTTTTACATGCACTCATTTGTGTGTGTGTGTGTGTGTGTGTGTGTGTGCATGTGTGTGTAACTATATGAATTTTCACTGTAAGTATACATTTGAGTAAATATAATAACAATCAAGATACAGACTTGTTCCATCACCAGAGAGAAACACTACTATATTAACTGCTTAAGTCACTTTCTTCTCCAAGCCCTAACTCCCAGCCAGTGGCAAAGTCTCATTCACTAGAATTATGTCACTTTGAGAATATTGTATTAAAGGTTGTCCTTATTAATGAGTAGTATTTCACTGTATGGATGTACCACACAGTTTGTTTTTCTATTTACCCAATGAAGGATCTTTTCTTTATTTCCAGTCCTTGGTTATTATTACAAATAAAGCTGCTTGGAACTTTAATGACAGGTTTTTTTTTTTGTAAATGTAAGTCTTCATTTCCCTGAGTTAAATACCCAAAAGAGTAATTGCTGGATAATATGGAGGTTTATGTTTAATTTTACCAGAAACTGCTGTTTCCACTTTTGAAGTAGATGGACTAAATGCAATTTTCTTTGGTTCTCACACCAAACACAACTAAGAGCCCTAGGCATTATGTATAAAACAAATAAAACAAGAATCTGAAAAGTGGAATAAAAAAGGCAAATCAGAAATGACCTCAGGACCCAAAGAATGATAAGAGTATTGAATTCCCTTGGTTTACTCCTTGTACCATGTATCCTAGACTTGGAGCTGAAGTAGTTGGTAACCCAGAATGCCAATGGCCACAGACAAAAAAAAAAAAAAAAAAGTAAAAGAAGAAAGCCTATTAAAAGCCTGTTGCCAATCAAGGGAAAATTTCAAACAATAATTAGTCTATTCCAACCAAACACAACAGACAAATAATGTGGCCCTACCCTACTAGTAATGCCAGGTGAAGAATAGACTTCTACCTTTGTAAGGCTGCACTGAAGCACTCCCAACTACCTTCCCCCACTAGGAAGGGGTCAGAGAAGACCTATCAGGAAGCTGGGACTTTCATCCCCTTCAGCTAAGAAAGAGGCTTCTATACATACAGTATTAATGGAGACCAGTTGGGGAGCCAGAACTCCCACTCCCACCCACCAGCATAGAGGAAGCACATTCTTGGGTATGAACAGAGGCCCAATAGGGACCTGGACAGTGTGGAGCCTACTTGGGACTGTCTCTTCCTCTTCTTGCATGCAGTCTCTCTTTCTCAAAAATAAATAGATAAATAAATAAACTCTTGAAAACTAAAAACAAAAAAAAAACATTCTTATAAATCAGCATAAAAAACACCTTATGGGGGAAAATAGTTCAAATAATAGTGGATTTGTCATTTAAATCAGGAAGGCTAGAAGGAAGTGAGACAATTTATCTTAAGTGATAAAAGAACCGACCCTTATATTTAGTGAAAATATTCTTCAAGAATGGTGGAAAACTCAGTACATTCTCAGATTAACAAAAACTATGAGAATGTGTCACCAGCATACCTATTCTACAAGGATGGCTAAAGAAAGTTCTCTAAACAATAATAATGAAAAAAAAGGAATCTTGAAACACCAGGAAGGAAAACAGAACATGGCAAGAAAAAGTATGAGTAAAGGCAATAGGATTTCCTTCTCCTGAGTTTTCTAAATTATGTATTACAGTTGAAGTAAAAGTTATAACTCCATCTACTATGGTCTTAAATGTATATAGATAAATGTTTAAGATAATGACATTAAATACAAGGAGGAAAAGGGTTATAAAAGTAAGATTTCTATACTTTCTATGTTTTATTCTATGCTTGATTCAAATGATAAAATGACAATAACAGTGGACAGTGATAAGTTATAAGGTATAGGTACTATAAGTAAGACTGAGGGATATTGGTGGAGGGAAAGACATATAGATTACAATGTAACAGAAAGAATAGAACCCAAAGAGAGACCCACACAAATATGCCAAAGGCTTCTTGACAAATGGACAAAGCAATTAAATTAAAGAACAACTTTTTAAGAAATGGTGCTAGAGCAACTGGATATTCAAACATAAAAATGAATACTGACCCATGTTTCATACCTTATACAAAAATTAACTCAAAGTAGATAATGTACTTAAATGTTTTCATGAAAAATATGTAGAAAATCTTTGCTTCTAGGGATAAAGACTTCTTATACTGGATGCCAGAAGTATGATCCATAAAAGGAAAATTGGATTTCACCAAAATTTAAAACTTCTATTCTATGAAAAACATTTTTAAGAGAAAATATTTGCAAACCACATATCCAACAAAGCACTAATAGCTATAATATATAAAGAACTTTCAAAACTAAACAAAAAATTTCAATTAGTAAATGAATGGGCAAAAGATGTGAAGAAACATTTCAATGAAGAGGAAAGACTAATGGCAAATGAGCAAATGAAAAGATCAGTCATTTGGAAAATGCAAATGAAAGCCAAAATGAGATATCACTATACCTATCAGAATGGTTATATATATATACCAGTATACCTATATGTATATATATAATATATATATATATATATATATATATATATATATATATATCACTATACCTATCAGAATGGTTATATATAACTTATATATAACTTATATATATATATATATAACTTATATATATAATATAACATATATATATAATATAACATATATATATATATATGTGTGTGTGTGTGTGTGTTTTATGTACATACATGTATACATACAGTAAAACCATGGATTTGAGTAACTTGTTCTGCAAATGTTCCACAAGATGAGCAAACATTTTTAATAAACCTTAACTTGATAAATAAGTACTCTTGCAATATGAATAGTACATGATGTCACATGATCACAACTGAACCAATGGTTCTTCTCTCTCTCTCTTTTTCTTTCTCTCTCTCTCTCTCAATGCAGGATGGTGGGTGATCATCAATGCAATGTCACATTTCTTCGAAATCCTTAAGGAGGCAAAAGCAAATGTCATTGGATAGGGTCCTTATTAAAGTTGGACAAAGAGAAAAATATTCCATTGAGCCAATAGATAGGAGTGATTCCATTAGTGATAGTAAAACTCGTCCTACACAATAATCCTCCTCTCTCTTGTCTCCCTCACACTAACCACAAAGGTTTTCTTTTATATATATATATATATATATATATATATATATATATATATATATAAAATTTATTGACAAATTGGTTTCCATACAACACCCAGTGCTCATCCCAAAAGGTGCCCTCCTCAATACCCATCAACCACAAAGGTTTTCAAAGGTAAGTACAGGTTAATTTCTTTGTTTTCTTTATACTTTGTATTTTCTTTATTATTTTGTATTATATTACAATATTTCAATCATTTTTATATGAATATTTTGGGGGTATGGAAGAAATCGTCTAAGTTTCCATCATTTCTTATGGGGAAATTCACTTTGATATGCAAGTGCTTTGGTCTACAAACATGTTTCCAGAATGAATTAGGCTCACAAACCAAGGTTTTACCGTCTTCAAAACAAATGCTGGTTGAGGACAGAAATTGGATTACTCATACACTGTTGGTAGGAATGTAAAATGCTAGTCACACTGGAAAATATTCTTGCTGTTTCTTAAAAAAGTAAACATACAACTATCATACGATCCAGCAACCACACTCTTGGGGATTTAACCCAGAGAAATTAAGACATCGGTTGACACAAAAAACTTACACATGAATGTTTATTTTATTTTTTTTTCTTTTTTTTTTTTTATATATGAAGTTTATTGACAAATTGGTTTCCATACAACACCCAGTGCTCATCCCAAAAGGTGCCCTCCTCAATACCCATCACCCACCCGCCCCTCCCTCCCACCCCCCATCAACCCTCAGTTTGTTCTCAGTTTTTAACAGTCTCTTATGCTTTGGCTCTCTCCCACTCTAACCTCTTTTTTTTTTTTCCTTCCCCTCCCCCATGGGTTCCTGTTAAGTTTCTCAGGATCCACATAAGAGTGAAACCATATGGTATCTGTCTTTCTCTGTATGGCTTATTTCACTTAGCATCACACTCTCCAGTTCCATCCACGTTGCTACAAAAGGCCATATTTCATTTTTTCTCATTGCCACGTAGTATTCCATTGTGTATATAAACCACAATTTCTTTATCCATTCATCAGTTGATGGACATTTAGGCTCTTTCCATAATTTGGCTATTGTTGACAGTGCTGCTATGAACATTGGGGTACAAGTGCCCCTATGCATCAGTACTCCTGTATCCCTTGGGTAAATTCCTAGCAGTGCTATTGCTGGGTCATAGGGTAGGTCTATTTTTAATTTTCTGAGGAACCTCCACACTGCTTTCCAGAGCGGCTGCACCAATTTGCATTCCCACCAACAGTGCAAGAGGGTTCCCGTTTCTCCACATCCTCTCCAGCATCTATAGTCTCCTGATTTGTTCATTTTGGCCACTCTGACTGGCGTGAGGTGATACCTGAGTGTGGTTTTGATTTGTATTTCCCTGATAAGGAGCGACGCGGAACATCTTTTCATGTGCCTGTTGGCCATCTGGATGTCTTCTTTAGAGAAGTGTCTATTCATGTTTTCTGCCCATTTCTTCACTGGGTTATTTGTTTTTCGGGTGTGGAGTTTGGTGAGCTCTTTATAGATTTTAGATACTAGCCCTTTGTCCGATATGTCATTTGCAAATATCTTTTCCCATTCCGTTGGTTGCCTTTTAGTTTTGTTGGTTGTTTCCTTGGCTGTGCAGAAGCTTTTTATCTTCATAAGGTCCCAGTAATTCACTTTTGCTTTTAATTCCCTTGCCTTTGGGGATGTGTCGAGTAAGAGATTGCTACGGCTGAGGTCAGAGAGGTCTTTTCCTGCTTTCTCCTCTAAGGTTTTGATGGTTTCCTGTCTCACATTTAGGTCCTTTATCCATTTTGAGTTTATTTTTGTAAATGGTGTGAGAAAGTGGTCTAGTTTCAACCTTCTGCATGTTGCTGTCCAGTTCTCCCAGCACCATTTGTTAAAGAGGCTGTCTTTTTTCCATTGGATGTTCTTTCCTGCTTTGTCAAAGATGAGTTGGCCATACGTTTGTGGGTCTAGTTCTGGGGTTTCTATTCTATTCCATTGGTCTGTGTGTCTGTTTTTGTGCCAATACCATGCTGTCTTGATGATGACAGCTTTGTAGTAGAGGCTAAAGTCTGGGATTGTGATGCCTCCTGCTTTGGTCTTCTTCTTCAAAATTCCTTTGGCTATTCGGGGCCTTTTGTGGTTCCATATGAATTTTAGGATTGCTTGTTCTAGTTTCGAGAAGAATGCTGGTGCAATTTTGATTGGGATTGCATTGAATGTGTAGATAGCTTTGGGTAGTATTGACATTTTGACAATATTTATTTTTCCAATCCATGAGCAGGGAATGTCTTTCCATTTCTTTAAATCTTCTTCAATTGCCTTCATAAGCTTTCTATAGTTTTCAGCATACAGATCCTTTACATCTTTGGTTAGATTTATTCCTAGGTATTTTATGCTTCTTGGTGCAATTGTGAATGGGATCAGTTTCTTTATTTGTCTTTCTGTTGCTTCGTTGTTAGTGTATAAGAATGCAACTGATTTCTGTACATTGATTTTGTATCCTGCAACTTTGCTGAATTCATGTATCAGTTCTAGCAGACTTTTGGTGGAGTCTATCGGATTTTCCATGTATAATATCATGTCATCTGCAAAAAGCGAAAGCTTGACTTGATCTTTGCCAATTTTGATGCCTTTGATTTCCTTTTGTTGTCTGATTGCTGATGCTAGCACTTCCAGCACTATGTTAAACAACAGCGGTGAGAGTGGGCATCCCTGTCGTATTCCTGATCTCAGGGAAAAAGCTCTCAGTTTTTCCCCGTTGAGGATGATGTTAGCTGTGGGCTTTTCATAAATGCCTTTTATGATCTTTAAGTATGTTCCTTCTATCCCGACTTTCTCAAGGGTTTTTATTAAGAAAGGGTGCTGGATTTTGTCAAAGGCCTTTTCTGCATCGATTGACAGGATCATATGGTTCTTCTCTTTTTTTTTGTTAATGTAATGTATCACGTTGATTGATTTGCGAATGTTGAACCAGCCCTGCATCCCAGGAATGAATCCCACTTGATCATGGTGAATAATTCTTTTTATATGCTGTTGAATTCGATTTGCTAGTATCTTATTGAGAATTTTTGCATCCATATTCATCAGGGATATTGGCCTGTAGTTCTCTTTTTTTACTGGGTCTCTGTCTGGTTTAGGAATCAAAGTAATACTGGCTTCATAGAATGAGTCTGGAAGTTTTCCTTCCCTTTCTATTTCTTGGAATAGCTTGAGAAGGATAGGTATTATCTCTGCTTTAAACGTCTGGTAGAACTCCCCTGGGAAGCCATCTGGTCCTGGACTCTTATTTGTTGGGAGATTTTTGATAACCGATTCAATTTCTTCGCTGGTGATGGGTCTGTTCAAGCTTTCTATTTCCTCCTGATTGAGTTTTGGAAGAGTGTGGGTGTTCAGG
Source organism: Lynx rufus (assembly GCF_022079265.1). Taxonomy (NCBI): domain Eukaryota; kingdom Metazoa; phylum Chordata; class Mammalia; order Carnivora; family Felidae; genus Lynx; species Lynx rufus. The sequence goes on along the minus strand of NW_025814896.1, from coordinate 40,127,707 downwards.
AATTTGTCCATTTCTTCCAGGTTGTCCAATTTGTTGGCATATAATTTTTCATAGTATTCCCTGATAATTGTTTGTATCTCTGAGGGATTGGTTGTAATAATTCCATTTTCATTCATGATTTTATCTATTTGGGTCATCTCCCTTTTCTTTTTGAGAAGCCTGGCGAGAGGTTTGTCAATTTTGTTTATTTTTTCAAAAAACCAACTCTTGGTTTTGTTGATCTGCTCTACAGTTTTTTTAGATTCTATATTGTTTATTTCTGCTCTGATCTTTATTATTTCTCTTCTTCTGCTGGGTTTAGGCTGCCTTTGCTGTTCTGCTTCTAGTTCCTTTAGGTGTGCTGTTAGATTTTGTATTTGGGATTTTTCTTGTTTCTTGAGATAGGCCTGGATTGCAATGTATTTTCCTCTCAGGACTGCCTTCGCTGTGTCCCAAAGCGTTTGGATTGTTGTATTTTCATTTTCGTTTGTTTCCATATATTTTTTGATTTCTTCTCTAATTGCCTGGTTGACCCACTCATTCGTTAGTAGGGTGTTCTTTAACCTCCATGCTTTTGGAGGTTTTCCAGTCTTTTTCCTGTGGTTGATTTCAAGCTTCATCGCATTGTGGTCTGAAAGTATGCATGGTATCATTTCAATTCTTGTAAACTTATGAAGGGCTGTTTTGTGACCCAGTATATGATCTATCTTGGAGAATGTTCCATGTGCAGTCGAGAAGAAAGTATATTCTGTTGCTTTGGGATGCAGAGTTCTAAATAGATCTGTCAAGTCCATCTGATCCAGTGTCTCATTCAGGGCCCTTGTTTCTTTATTGACCGTGTGTCTAGATGATCTATCCATTTCTGTAAGTGGGGTGTTAAAGTCCCCAGCAATTACCACATTCTTATCAATAAGGTTGCTTCTGTTTATGAGTAATTGTTTTATATATTTGGGGGCTCCGGTATTCGGCGCATAGACATTTATAATTGTTAGCTCTTCCTGATGGATAGACCCTGTAACTATTATATAATGTCCTTCTTCATCTCTTGTTACAGCCTTTAATTTAAAGTCTAGTTTGTCTGATATAAGTATGGCTACTCCAGCTTTCTTCTGGCTTCCAGTAGCATGATAAATAGTTCTCCATCCCCTCACTCTCAATCTAAAGGTGTCCTCAGGTCTAAAATGAGTCTCTTGTAGACAGCAAATAGATGGTTCTTGTTTTTTTATCCATTCTGATACCCTATGTCTTTTGGTTGGCGCATTTAATCCATTTACATTCAGTGTTATTATAGAAAGATACGGGTTTAGAGTCATTGTGATGTCTGTATGTTTTATGCTTGTAGTGATGTCTCTGGTACTTTGTCTCACAGGGTCCCCCTTAGGATCTCTTGTAGGGCTGGTTTAGTGGTGACAAATTCCTTCAGTTTTTGTTTGTTTGGGAAGGCCTTTATCTCTCCTTCTATTCTAAATGACAGACTTGCTGGATAAAGGATTCTCGGCTGCATATTTTTGCTGTCCAGCACCCTGAAAATCTCGTGCCAATTCTTTCTGGCCTGCCAAGTTTCAAAAGAGAGATCAGTCACGAGTCTTATAGGTCTCCCTTTATATGTGAGGGCACGTTTACCCCTTGCTGCTTTCAGAATTTTCTCTTTATCCTTGTATTTTGCCAGTTTCACTATGATATGTCGTGCAGAAGATCGATTCAAGTTACGTCTGAAGGGAGTTCTCTGTGCCTCTTGGATTTCAATGTCTTTTTCCTTCCCCAGTTCAGGGAAGTTCTCAGCTATAATTTCTTCAAGTACCCCTTCAGCACCTTTCCCTCTCTCTTCCTCCTCTGGGATACCAATTATGCGTAGATTATTTCTTTTTAGTGTATCACTTAGTTCTCTAATTTTCCCCTCATACTCCTGGATTTTTTTATCTCTCTTTTTCTCAGCTTCCTCTTTTTCCATAACTTTATCTTCTAGTTCACCTATTCTCTCCTCTGCCTCTTCCATCCGAGCCGTGGTGGTTTGCATTTTGTTTTCCATTTCCTTTAAAGCGTTTTTCAGCTCCTCGTGACTGTTCCTTAGTCCCCTGATGTCTGTAGCAAGAGATTCTCTGCTGTCCTGTATGCTGTTTTCCAGCCCAGCGATTAATTTTATGACTATTATTCTAAATTCACTTTCTGTTATATTATTTAAATCCTTTTTGATCAGCTCATTAGCTGTTGTTATTTCCTGGAGATTCTTCTGAGGGGAATTCTTCCGCTTGGTCATTTTGGATAGTCCCTGGTGTGGTGAGGGCCTGCAGGGCACTTCCCCTGTGCTGTGGTGTATAACTGGAGTTGGTGGGCGGGGCCGCAGTCAGTCCTGATGTCTGCCCCCAGCCCACCGCTGGGGCCACAGTCAGACTGGTGTGTGCCTTCTCTTCCCCTCTCCTAGGGGCGGGATTCACTGTGGGGTGGCGTGGCCCGTCTGGGCTACTTGCACACTGCCAGGCTTGTGATGCTGGGGATCTGGCGTATTAGCTGGGGTGGGAAGGCAAGGTGCACGGCGGCAGGGGGGGCAGGCTTAGCTCGCTTCTCCTTAGGTGATCCACTTCAGGAGGGGCCCTGTGGCAGCCGGAGGGAGTCAGATCCGCTGCCGGAGGTTTGGCTCCGCAGAAGCACAGAGTTGGGTGTTCGCGCGGAGCGAGCAATTTCCCTGGCCGGAACCGGTTCCCTTTGGGATTTTGGCTGGGGGATGGGCGGGGGAGATGGCGCTGGCGAGTGCCTTTGTTCCCCGCCAAACTGAGCTCTCTCGTCCGGGGGCTCCGCAGCTCACCTTCCCTTTTTCCTCCAGCCTTCCCGCTTTCCGAGCAGAGCTGTTAACTTATGACCTCCCAGACGCTAAGTCGTGCTTGCTGTCGGAACACAGTCCGTCAGGCCCCTCCGCTTTTGCAAGCCAGGCTCGGGGGCTCTGCTTGGCTGGCGAGCCGCCCCTCCGCCCCGGCTCCCTCCCGCCAGTCCGTGGAGCGCGCACCGCCTCGCCGCCCTTCCTACCCTCTTCCGTGGGCCTCTCGTCTGCACTTGGGTCTGGCGACTCCGTTCTGCTAATCCTCTGGCGGTTTTCTGGGTTATTTAGGCAGGTGTAGGTGGAATCTAAGTGATCAGCAGGACGCGCGGTGAGCCCAGCGTCCTCCTATGCCGCCATCTTCCCAGAATCCCCTGAGTTCCACATGAATGTTTAGAGCAGCTATATTAATAATAGTAAAAAACTAGAAAAAACACAGATGTCCTTCAGTAGGTGAATGGTGAGACAAACTTGGTACATCCATACCAGGGAATCACACTCAGCAATATAAAGGAATTACTGATAACATGCAACAATCTGAAGAATCTCTAGAGAAATATGTTGAGAGAAAATGCCAATACCAAAGGTACATACTATATTATTCCATTTATTAAACATTCTTGACATGACAAGAGAGTTAAGGAAGGGGTGTGATGACAGGGAAACAAGTGTGACTGTAAAAGGGAATCATAAGGGATCCTTGTGGTGACATAAGTGTTCTGTACCTTGGCTGTCAGTGTCAATATCCTGGCAATGATACTGTACCGTAGTTTTCCAAATGAAAAATTAGAATTTCTCTGAAGAAATAAAATGTATAGAAAAGAACCAAATAGAAATTATAGAACAGATACTGTACTATAGATTTGCAATGTGTTTCCATTGGGGGAAACTGGGTGAAGCATACATTGAATCTCTCTTTTGATTCCTTACAACTACATGTAAATCTACAATTATCTCAAAATAAAAATTCTAATTCAAAAAAAACCTGTCAAACTCCTTTACAAAAGGGTTGTCCATTTTACATCCTCATCAACAATAATGAGAGATCCAGTTTCTCTGCATTCTCACCAACATTTGGTGTTGTAGCATTTTAAAATTTTAGCTATTCTAATAAGTATGTTTTGGTGCCTATAATTTTTAACCTTAAAATACAAGACAGATTGAGATAATGAAGAGTTTTTCTTACATATAAAAAAGATCTCAGTTCCCTTTTGGAGGGGTTGTTTTCTGCCCTGAAAACTGCTATATTGCTTTCATTATGCTCTGAGAGTTTGCAAATCTTCATGTTTTCCCTCCTGTACTTGGCTTCCTGGAAGCTTGTGTAAAGATTTTACCCCTGTAAGGGACTAACATATCCTAGCTTTATGCTACCCATCTGGCATACATGCAGAAGAGGAAGGAACAATCCTGGAGGAGATGCTCGTGGAAAATAAGTTAGGAGCATTGACAAGTGGGGTCAGAATTGAGCTGAATTCTACCCCAGTCCTGTATGGGAAAGGTCCATAGACTGGCTACTCTAGTCCAATGAAAGTTGTAAATTCAGGTCACAGATCATTCTAGGTCAATAATGAGGTCCAAGAAAAATCTGATCTAGGAGGAATGGGTAGTCACAAGGCTTGCAAAGCAGAGAAGAGAAATGATCAGAAGGATGAAAATGGCAACAATTTTTTTCTGAGAGTTTCAAAGTGAGGCAAAGAGCACCAGAACAGGGAAGATGGTGGTATAGGATGAGGCTGGGCTCACCTCGTCCTGCTGATCACTTAGATTCTACCCACATCTGCCTAAATAACCAGAAATCTGCCAGAAGACTAGCAGAAGGGACTCTCCAAAGCCAAGTGTAGACAAGAGGCCCACAGAAGAGGGTAGAAGGGCAGAGAAGCAGTGCATGCTACACGGGCTGGCATGAGGGAGCCCGGGTGATGGAGGGACAGCCTGCCCCGCACGGAGAGCCCCTTGCAAAAGCAGAGGGGTCGGACTCCATGAGTTCTGACAGCCAGGGGGACTTAACATCTGGAATGTTAAAAGTCAATAGCTCTGCTCTCAGAGAGCGGGGAGGGCGAGAGGACTCCGGGAGGCAGAGTTGTTGAGCCCCGGGAGAGAGAGCCCAGCTCAGAGGGAGAACAAAGGTGCTGGCAAGCGTCATCTCACTCTCCCATCCCCCAGCTGAAATTCCAAAGGGAACCAGTTCCTGTCACCAAACTTGCTTGCACCCCGCAAATGCCCAACACTGTGCTTCTGTGGATCCATCCCTCCAACGGGCCTGCCTCCCTCCCAGAGATGCAGGGCCCCTCACACAGGGGACCACCGACGGCAAAGTGAGCTAAGCCTACCCCTTCCACCCTGAGCACCTTGCGGTTCCACCCCAGGCTAATACGCCAGAACCCATTGGAGCAGCACCAAAAGCCTGGCAGTGTCCAAGTAGCCCAGACAGGGGCCACACCACTCCACAGTGAGTCCTGCCCTTGGGAGAGGGGAAGATAAGGTACACACCAGTCTGACTATGGCCCCAGCAGTGGTCCGGGGGCAAACATCGGGTATTCCGGACAACACAGAGGAAGTGCCCTGGGTTTGGAGCCACCACAGGGACTACCCAAAATGATGAAACAGAAGAGTTCTCCTCAAAAGAAATTCCAGGAAGTAGCGACAGCTAATGAATTGATCAAAAACGATTTGAGCAATATAATGGAATAATTTTTAGAATAACAGTCATAAAATTAATCACTGGGCTTGAAAAAAGCATAGAGGACAGCAGAGAATCTATTGCTACAGAGATCAAGGGACAAAGAAATAGGCATGAGGAGCTAAAAAATGCTATAAATGAGGTGCAAAATAAAATGGAGGCGGCCGTAGCACAGATTGAAGAGGCAGAGGAGAGAAATGGTGAATTAGAAGGTAAAATTATGGAAAAAGAGGAAGCTGAGAAAAAGAGAGATAAAAAAATCCAGGAGTATGAGGGGAGAGTTAGATAACTAAGTGATGCAATCAAACAGAACAATATCCATATCATAGGAATTCCAGAAGAAGAAGAGAGAGAGAAAGGGGCTGAAGGGGTACTTGAACAAATCATATGAGAACTTCCCTGATCTGGGGAAAGAAAAAGGCATTGAAATCCAAGAGGCACAGAAGCTCCCTTCAGACGTAACTTGAATTGATCTTCTGAATGACATATCAGAGTGAAACTGGCAAAATACAAAGATAAAGAAAAAATTCTGAAAGCAGCTAGGGATAAACACACTCTAACATATAAAGGGAGACCAATAAGACTAGTGATGGATCTATCTAGTGAAACTTCACAGGCCAGAAAGGAATGGCAGGAAATCTTCAATGTGATAAACAGAAAAAATATGCAGCCAAGAATCCTTTATCCAGCAAGTCTGTCATTTAGGATAGAAGAAGAGATAAAGGTTTTCCCAAACAAACAAAAACTGACGGAATTGATCACCAATAAACCAGCCCTACAAGAGATCCTAAGGGGGATCCTGTGAGACAAAGTACCAGAGACATCACTACAAGCATGAAACCTACAGACATCACAATGACTCTAAACCCATATCTTTCAATAATAACACTGAATGTAAATGGACTAAATGCTCCAACCAAAAGACATAAGGTATCAGAATGGATTAAAAAAAAAAAAAACCAAGCCCATCTATTTGCTGTCTCCAAGAGACACATTTTAGACCTGAGGACACCTTCAGATTGAAAGTGAGGGGATGGAGAACTTTCTGTCATGCTACTGGAAGTCAAAAGAAAGCTGGAGTAGCCATACTTATATCAGACAAACTAGACTTTAAATTAAAGGTTGTAACAAGAAATGAAGAAGGGCATTATATAATAATTACAGGGTCTATCCGTTAGGGAGAGCTAACAATTATAAATGTCTATGCACCAAATACAGGAGTCCCCAAATACATAAAACAATTCATCACAAACAAGCAACTTTATTGATAACAATGTGTTAATTGCAGAGGACTTTAATGCCACACTTACAGTAATGGATAGATCATCTAGACACAGGATCAATAAAGAAACAAGGGCCCTGAATGATACATTGGCTCAGATGGACCTGACAGATATATTTAGAACTCTGCATCCCAAAGCAACGGAATATACTTTCTTATTGAGTGCACATGGAACCTTCTCCAAGATAGATCACATACTGGGTCACAAAAGAGCCCTTCATAAGTATACAAGAACTGAGATCATGCCATCCACACTTTCAGACCACAATGCTATGAAACTTGAAATCAACCACAGGAAAAAGTCTGGAAAACCTCCAAAAGCATGGAGGTTAAAGAACACCCTACTAAAGAATGAATGGGTCAACCAGGCAATTAGAGAAGAAATTTAAAAATATATGAAGCAAATGAAAATGAAAACACAACAATCCAAACGCTTTGGGATGCAGCAAAGGCAGTCCTGAGAGGAAAATACATTGCAATCCAGGCCTATCTCAAGAAACAAGAAAAATCCCAAATACAAAATCTAACAGCACACCTAAAGGAAATAGAAGCAGAACAGCAAAGACACCCCAAACCCAGCAGAAGAGGAGAAATAATAAAGATCAGAGCAGAAATAAACAATATAGAATCTAAAAAAACTGTAGAGCATATCAATGAAACCAAGAGTTGGTTTTTTGAAAAAATAAACAAAATTGATAAACCTCTAGCCAGGCTTCTCAAAAAGAAAAGGGAGATGACCCAAATAGATAAAATCATGAATGAAAATGGAATTATAACAGCCAATCCCTCAGAAACACTAAGCAAAATCCCTAAGCAATTATCAGAGAATACTTTGAAAAATTACATGCCAACAAACTGGACAACCTGGAAGAAATGGACAAAATCCTAAGCACCCACACACTTTCAAAGCTCAAACAGGAAGAAATAGAAAGCTTGAACAGACCCATAACCAGTGAAGAAATCGAATCAGGTATCAAAAATCTGCCAACAAATAAGAGTCCAAGACCACACAGCTTCCCAGGACAATTCTACCAGACATTTAAAGCAGAGATAATACCTATCCTTCTCAAGCTATTCCAAAAAATAGAAAGGGAAGGAAAACTTCCAGATTCATTCTATGAAGCCAGCATTACTTTGGTTCCTAAACCAGACAGAGACCCAGCAAAAAAAAAGAACTACAGGCCAATATCCCTGATGAATATGGATGCAAAAATTCTCAGTAAGATACTAGCAAATTGAATTCAATAGCATATAAAAAGAATTATTCACCATGATCAAGTGGGATTCATTCCTGGGATGCAGGGCTGGTTCAACATTCACAAATCAATCAATGTGATACATCACATTAATAAAAGAAAAGAAAAGAACCATCTGATCCTGTCAATCGATGCAGAAAAAGCATTTGACAAAATTCAGCATCCTTTCTTAATAAAAACACTCAAGAAATTTGGGATAGAAGGAACATACTTAAAGATCATAAAAGCCATTTATGAAATGCCCACAGCTAATATCATCCTCAATGGGGGAAAACTGAGAGCTTTCCCCCTGAGATCAGGAACATGACAAGGGATGTCCACTCTCACCACTGTTGTTTAACATAGCGTTTGAAGTTCTAGCATCAGCAATCTGACAACAAAAAGAAATCAAAGGCACCAAAATTGGCAAAGATGAAGTCAAACTTTCACTTTTTGTAGATGACATGATACTATACATGGAAAACCCGATAGACTCCACCAAAAGTCTACTAGAACTGATACATGAATTCAGCAAAGTCGCAGGATACAAAATTAATGTACAGAAATCAGTTGCATTCTTATACACTAATAATGAAGCAACAGAAAGACAAATAAAGAAACTGATCCCATGCACAATTGCACCAAGAATCATAAAATACCTAGGAATAAATCTAACCAAAGATGTAAAGGATCTGTATGCTGAAAACTATAGAAAGCTTATGAAGGAAATTGAAGAAGATACAAAGAAATGGAAAAACATTCCGTGCTCATGGGTGGGAAGAATAAATATTGTTAAAATGTCAATACTACCCAAAGATATCTACACATCCAATGCAATACCAATCAAAATTGCACCAGCATTCTTCTTGAAGCTAGAATAAGCAATCCTAAAATTTGTATGGAACGCAAAAGACCCCGAATAGCCAAAGTAATATTGAAGAAGAAGACCAAAGTGGGAGGCATCACAATCCCAGACTTTAGCCTCTATTACAAAGCTGTAATCATGAAGACAGCATGGTATTGGCACAAAAACAGATACATAGACCAATGGAATAGAATAGAGACTCAAGAGTTGGACCCATAACACTATGGCCAACTAATCTTTGACAAAGCAGGAAAGAATATCCAATGGAAAAAAAGACATTCTCTTTAACAAATGGTGCTGGGAGAACTGGACAGCAACATGCAGAAGAATGAAACTAGACCACTTTCTTACACCATTCACAAAAATAAATTCAAAATGGATAAAGGACCTGAATGTGAGACAGGAAACCATCAAAATCCTAGAGGAGAAAGCAGGAAAAAAACCTCTCTGAACTCAGCCGCAGCAATTTCTTACTTGACACATCTCCAAAGGTAAGGGAATTAAAAGCAAAAATGAACTATTAGGACCTCTTGAAGATAAAAAGCTTCTGCACAGCAAAGGAATCAACAAAGCTAAAAGGCAACCAACGGAATGGGAAAAGTTATTTGCAAATGACATATCGGACAAAGGGCTAGTATCCAAAATCTATAAAGAGCTCACCAAACTCCACAGCTGAAAAACAAATAATCCAGGAAAGAAATGGGCAGAAAACATCAATAGACACTTCTCTAAAGAAGACATCCAGATGGCCAACAGGCACATGAAAAGATGCTCAACGTCACTCCTCATCAGGGAAATACAAATCAAAACCACACTCAGATACCACCTCACACCAGTCAGTGGCTAAAATGAACAAATCAGGAGACTATAGATGCTGGAGAGGATGTGGAGAAATGGGAACCGTCTTGCACTGTTGGTGGGAATGCAAACAGGTGCAGCCACTCTGGAAAACAGTGTGGAGGTTCCTCAAACAATTAAAAATAGATCTAGCCTATGACCCAGCAATAGCACTGCTGGGAATTTACCCAAGGGATACAGGCATGCTGATGCATAGGGGCACTTGTACCCCAATGTTTCTAGCAGTACATTCAACAAAAGCCAAATTATGGAAAGAGCCTAAATGCCCATTAACGGACGAATGGATAAAGTAGTTGTGGTTTATATACATAAAGGAATACTAGTTGGCAATGAGAAAGAATGAAATATGGCCTTTTGTAGCAACATGGATGGAACTGTAGAGTGTTATACTAAGTGAAATAAGCCATACAGAGAAAGACAGATACCATATGTTTTCACTCTTATGTGGATCCCGAGAAACTTAACAGAAGACCGTAGGTGAGAGGAAGGAAAAAAACGTTAGAGAGGGAGGGAGCCAAACCATAAGAGACTCCTCAAAACTGAGAATAAACTAAGGGTTGATGGGGGTGGGTGATGGGTATTAAGGAGGGCACCTGTTGGGATGAGCACTGGGTGTTGTATGGAAACCAATTTGACAATAAATTTTATATTAAAAAAAAAAAAAAGAAAAAAGCACCGGAACAGAATACAGTGTAATCCCATGAGAGAGAGTTGGCAAGAACATCACCAGCAACAGATCCAAAGAAAGGCTTTCCTGCAGAATCCCCTAGCCTGAAGGGGAAGAAAGAATACAAGAGAATGAAAACAAGCCAGGAAGCCAAGAGACCCAGACAGAAGGAGAGATCCATTCATTTTTAAATTCACCCAGTTTTGGAGTCTAGGGTGTTAGATTCACTGACATTCTCCCTTCTGTTTATTTCCAGAAGAGGAAAGTGCATCCAAAAGATAGAAGGACACCAATTTTAAACAGTAAGAGACGGGGGCGCCTGGGTGGCGCAGTCGGTTAAGCGTCCGACTTCAGCCAGGTCACGATCTCGCGGTCCGCGAATTCGAGCCCCGCGTCGGGCTCTGGGCTGATGGCTCAGAGCCTGGAGCCTGTTTCCAATTCTGTGTCTCCCTCTCTCTCTGCCCCTCCCCCGTTCATGCTCTGTCTCTCTCTGTCCCAAAAATAAATAAACGTTGAAAAAAAAATTAAAAAAAATAAATAAATAAATAAACAGTAAGAGACGTCCTGAGGTTGTATATGCCCAGTTTTTATAGTCAACTACATTTATTACACCTGATGAATATGTTTTGGTTTAATCATCTTTTTGAAATCATGCATTACTTAGTAAACACTACTGTTTTCATTATACCTATATATTTTTAGTGTAAAATTGCTTACCTCCTTTTGGAAGTAGGTGGATGTATATAATAGTAAATAAGCCAAGTTAAACAAATAATATTGAATTCAGAAAAAGAAGCAAGCTACATGTTTGGTATAAGAGGATTTACTCAAAAGTTAACTTGACTCCATTTACGTATTTGGACAATATGAAAATTTTTGCTCACCGTAATAAAGTGATACTTGAGGACACTCCATTTCCTAATCTGTTTCCATGTGGAGATCAAGAAAAGAACAGATGTTTCAGAATTATGGCCATTGGTTTTACATTCCAAATCCCAAGACATTAAAAAAGGGAATTTTCTGCCAAAATATCTATCTAATCATTATGTCTTTCCCTCATTCAGAGGCATAGGCTCTATCCAGGATGTCCAGATGGCAATAGAGCAATGTTTGTTTCCTGTTAAAATCAGTAAATTGTCAATTATGGCTAAGGACTGTTAAAGTTAAAAAAATAAAAATAAAAAAGATCATGCCTCACATTCTGGTTTATTTACTTCCTTGACCTAGACTTGCAATTCTCATCAGAATAATTTCTTGGGCATTTTATGTTTCTCATCCCAATTATTTCAGCTTTTAAAACTAACTGCAAAGTTCATTCTTTATACATGACATGAGGAGTGCAGTTTAAATTCTAGGAGAAAGGATACAGCACTAGAGATTATACTTCAAGGTGTACTTTTAGTATTATGTGACAGCTTTTGCTTTGTCATTTTCAGGTAAGTGCATGAAGTGTTTTATGTGTTCAACATGGTGTTCCTTCCTCTCCCATACAGTATTTATAGGTGAAGCCTATGAAAACTGAGACAATAAAAATAATACCATCAAGATTTAAATTTTTTCTTAGCCATTAGAGGTTAGAGTGGGAGAAAGCCAAAGCATAAGAGACTCTTAAAAACTGAGAACAAACTGAGGGCTGATGGGGGGTGGGAGGGAGGGAAGGGTGGGTGGTGGGTATTGAGGAGGGCACCTGTTGGGATGAGCACTGGGTGTTGTATGGAAACCAATTTGACAATAAATTTCATATATTTAAAATAAAATAAAATAAAATAAAATAAAATAAAATAAAATAAAATAAAATAAAATAAAATAAAATAAAATAAAATAAAATAAAATATTTACAACCCACCCCCCCAAAAAAAGAAAGCCAAACAAAAGTTTACTATCCCAAATGAACAATGAAAATACCTGGAGAAATCCCATACTGCATTAAAAATAAAAACACAAAATTTCCCTACCCAGCTCCAAAATCTAACATAGGAATCAAGATCACTTTGTTAAAATTCAAAAGTACATGAAAACATAAAATATTAGGATAATAAACGGTTTTTCAGCAATTATTCCAAATTATTTGCCCAAGCTTATAACAGTTTCTAGTCCACAATAATAAGACAACTTATGACTGAACTAAAATGTCTTGAAGGTCAAGACATTTAGAAAGAACAATTTGAAAATGGCAATTTTCTAATCAGGTTATAAGTCCAAAAATAAATCTAATAAAATGCTTTTAAATAATATAATCTTAGACTATAAGTAATCCCTCATATATAATTTATATAAAATTATAAGAGATGTTCCTTGACCGGTATGCAATATTACAAATTCATGAGATACCTCTACCTTGATGCTACATTGCAAGACTCCCAGGGTCTAGGTGTTAATCTATCTGGACAATATCTTAATTACCACAAATTACCATGAAGCAATAAAACTTTATTTGAATGTGACAGTCCATCTGTTAAAGTTCCTGGTATTTCAGATGAATGAAAATAAATCAACCTTTATTTCATTGAAATAGTTTCTGAGGTTCCTTGTAGGTTAATAAGGTCAAATTCTAAAGTTTATTCATAAGAAGAGGAGGAATAAGAGGTAAAGATAAATTAAAATTCAATATATCAGTTTGTTTGCTGTTATATAAAAAAAAATAGAAATAAACAACTCTGTGTAATTAGTGCTAAAATAAGTGCTGGCATTCACCAGAAATCAATATCAATACTGCCTAAAAGTGTGATGATGTCGGTTGGGCATAGGTTGGTGACATGGAATGGACCCACTTTGATGCACATAGGTCTAATATATATATATATATATATATATATATATATATATATATATATATGTATATATACATATATATATATATGTATATTAATCACTTCAGAAGAATGGTGTTTATGACAAACATAGGATGAATTTTATTACCTAAATTAATTCTATGATCATTCATAGAATGAATTGTGACATTTAAACTTGTCCTACTTTTCCCTGCTCTTATCCTACTGGATCCCTGAGGTAGGTTGCATATTCTATATCAGAACTTAGATGACTTGGGGAGGCAGCCACAGAATGCTGTTTGCATCTGAATATACTAAAGGTCAGTTTTTGATCCCATTTTCAACTCTTACATATTGATGTATATGTGTGTGTTTGTGGGGATGGGGGTACAGTGTGTGTGTGCATGAGGGGGCATTAAGCATAGTTATCAATTTCCAAGCAACAAAGTGTGATTAGCAAACAATTCTTTCTGCCTAGCATCTACCAAACTCACCACTTTCTTGTAACATGTCAAAAGTTCTTTTAACAATCCTAACAACCCCTTGATTTTTAAAAGTCTCTAGGGAGGGCTCTTAAATACAGGTAGCAAGGGCTTCTCCTCTCTTGCTTGAAAAATCTGTGGCTGGTCAAAAAGCACAGGTAGAATATGAAATGTAAAGAACTCAGCAGTAGAGCTTGAATACTTAAACACATAAATACACATGCTATTACAATGTTTTTCAAATTCAGGAGGTCAAAACAAAGAGAAATGTGAATAGATAAAGGAAAAAAAAAGCTCCAAATTCTAACATTAAGAGGATCCTTGAGCCCTGCTTAACACCAAAGTGACAGAGAAAGGAATTGGTAGCAGCTATTACTCTTTTCATGTGATGACACAAGTAAAACCTTTGAGAATCTCAGTACTTCCCAAAGACATCTATCAATTATGCATGACTCAGACGTTTGGAAATCACCCTGATCAACTTAAAACATGGAGAATTCATTGTAAAAGGCTTGGAGGTCAATCCTAAGTCCATTTAACAGACAAAACTAAAGAAAAAATTGCTAAAATTACAATTATAAAATATACAAAGAATATAAGCTTTGAAAATTTTAGAACTAATAATATAAGAAAATAGGAAGAGAAAAAAATAAGTACAAAAGTGTAAATATAAGTACACTAGCTTCATCCTCTCCCATTGCTGACCATTTTAGAGGTTATTTATTCTACAGGATAGGATTTATATAGATAATCTATTAAAATTACCAGATATTATTTAGTATTTATTTATATAAGATGTAATTCTTTGTTTAATTACATTTATATGCTATTTTATTCATTTAGAAAAAAACAAGCTGTTGAAATATTTCATTTATATCCCTTAAGAAGAATAAACTCAAAAAACACAACTATCATACTTAATGAGTTTCAGGGTGGCAATTATACCTCCATTTGATAAATATTCCCAGACAATAGTTTATTGCTCCCAAATATAAATACTGAAATTTGCCTTTACTTCTTTTTTTTTTTTTTAATTTTTTTTTTCAACGTTTATTTATTTTTGGGACAGAGAGAGACAGAGCATGATTGGGGGAGGGGCAGAGAGAGAGGGAGACACAGAATCGGAAACAGGCTCCAGGCTCTGAGCCATCAGCCCAGAGCCTGACGCAGGGCTCGAACTCACGGACCGCGAGATCGTGACCTGGCTGAAGTCGGACACTTAACCGACTGCGCCACCCAGGCGCCCCATGCCTTTACTTCTAAAGTTTATATCATCTTGTTTGAGGGGAGAGCTTTCTCAGTCATTACAATTAGTAAAAAAAAATATCACTTTGGAACAGATATAAGATATTAGAGCATCGAGAATATTACTAGTATGTATTTATGGCATTAAACTGACTACACTTTTGTGAATATGTGTGTCATAGGAGAGGGAAGCTTGAAAAAATTGTCATGTAGGCCTAAATACTATGATTACAGAAACACAGGCTTTGTCTATCTTGTGTAAATACACAGACACACACACACACTTCAATATGTAATACTGCATTATATTTTGAGAGTAAAAAGACAGAGGCAGCTCTTTTAGTAATTAGACTTGGTTCAGATGTTAGATTTAAATTTATGTTGTGATTTAAAAAATGATTATTATAGTTGCAGTAGGATTGAAAGAAGTAAAAAAAAAAAAACCTGAGACATGTAATATTTCATTTTGCTTCATGTATTTTTAGGCACTGATGTTTGATGAGTACCTATTTACATTTACCACAGCTATGTCTTCCTGATGGACTCATCTTTCTATAATTAAGTAATGTCTCTGTCTCTAATAATATTCTTTGCTCTCAAGTCGACTATATCTAATATTAATATTAACAACCACTTTTTAAAAATTAATGTTTGCATGATATATCTTTTTCTATCCTTTTACCTTCAACCCTATGGCACTATATTTAAAGTGAAGTTCTTGCAGGCAGCATATTATTGGATCATGTTTTTTATTCACTTTGCCAAAATATTTTTTATTTGTTTTATATACACCACATACATTTTCAGCAGCTTTATGATTCACATGATACAACTGGCTCATTTAAAGTATACAGTTCAATGGTTTTTGTATATTCATAGGCTTGTTCACCCACTGCCATAATCAACTTTTGAACACTTACATCATCTCCCAAAGAAACTCATACCAATTAGTATTCACTCTGTTTTCTTCCAACCCCCACCTCAACTCCAACTATCCCAACACAACCCTAGTCCTAGGAAACCAGCAGACTGCTTCCTGCATCTATAGAGTTGTCTATTTTGGAAAATTTTATAGAAATGGAATTATATAATATATAGTCCTTTACGACTAGTTTTTTTCACCCAGCATAAGGTTTCCAAAGTTCATCCATGTTGTAAGATTCGGCAATTCCTTCCTCTTTATGGATGAATATGATATTCCATTTTCTGAATATGATACATATTTTATCCATTCATAAGTTGATGAACATTTGAATTGTTCCCATTTGGGGCACTATTATGAATAATGTGCTATGAACATTCATGTATAAGTTATTGTATAAATGTATGTCTTTTTATCTCTTCAGAATATACCTAGGAGTAGAATTGCTAGATCAAAAGGTAAATTCAATGTTTTGCAATTTGAGAACCTGTCATACCATTTTGAAAAGTGGGTGCAACATCTTAAATTCCAATCAGCAACATATGAGGGTTCCAAGTTTCTCCTTATCCTAATCAACACTGTTATTCTCCATATTTTTATAATAGTTATTCATCGTAATGGTGAAAGATAGTATCTTATTATGGTTTTGAATTGCATTTTTCTGATGGCTAATGACTTTCAGCATCTTTTCATATACTTATTGGTAATCTGAATAACTTCACTGAAGAAATGTATATTCACAATACTTGACCACTCTGAAATTGTATTGCTGTTTCATTATTGAGTTGTAAGAGTATTATACATATTTTGGATACAGATCAGATATATGATTTGCAAATATTTTCTCCTATTCTGAGTTGGTTTTCACTTTGTGGTGTGATTGAAGCAAAAGCTTTTTCTTTTTAATTTAAATTTTAGTTAACATACAGCACAATATTGATTTCAGGAATAGAATTCAGCTCATCACTCTCATCCAACATGCTCATACAACTGCTCATCACAACAAGTGACCATCTTTTTTTTCTGATTGCAAAATTTTGTTTTTATTTTGTTATCTTTTTTTATTATGAAATTTATTATCAAATTAGTTTCCATACAACACCCAGTGCTCATCCCAACAGGTGCCCTCCTCAATGCCCATCACCTACTTTCCCCTCCCTCCCACCCCCCATCAACCCTCAGTTTATTCCCAGTTTTTAGGTCTTTTATGGTTTGGCTCCCTCCCTCTCTAACGTTTTTTTTTTCCTTTGCCCTCCCCCATGATCTAAAGGAACTGGAGAGTTTTATGCTAAGTGAAATAAGTCATACAGAGAAAGACAGATACCATATGTTTTCACTCTTATGTGGATCCTGAGAAACTTAACACAAGTGCTCATCTTAGTACCTGTCACCTATCTAGCCCATCTCCAATACAATTCTTCTGTCAGTTAATAGTTTATTCTCTATCATTGAGTCTTATGGGTTGTTTCCCTCCATTCTCTTTCTCCTCCTTCCCATATGTACATCTGTTTTATTTCTTAAATTCCATATATAAGTGAAATCATGACATTTAACTTTCTCTGATTGACTATTTCACTTAGCATAATAGCTTCTAGCTCCATCCACATCATTACCCATGGTAAGATTTCACTTTTTTTTATGACTGAGTAATATTAATACATATTTATATTTATATTTATATTTATATTTATATTTATATTTATATTTATATAAACACACCACTTTTTCTTTATCTATTCATCAGTCAATAAGTATTTAAGCTCTCTCCATAGTTTGGCTATTATTGATAATGCTTCTATAACCATTGGGAAACATGTACCCCTTCAAATCTGTATTTTTGTATCCTTCGGGTAAATACATATTAGTACAATTGCTGGGTCATAGGGTAGTTCTATTTTTAGTTTTTTGAGGAATTTCAATACTGTTCTCCAGGGTGGCTGCATCAATTTGCATTCCCACCAAATAGTGCATCCCTTTCCTTGAATCCTCACCAACACTTGTTGTTTCTTGTGTTGTTAATTTAGCTATTCTGACAGGTGTGAGGTGGTATCTCATCGTGGTTTTGATTTGTATTTCCCTGATGATGGTGATGTTGAGCATTTTTCGTGTATGTGTTAGCCATGTGGATGTCTTCTTTGGAAAAATGTCTATTCATGTCTTCTGCCCTTTTCTTAACTGGGTTATTTGTTTTTGGGGTATTGAGTTTGATAAGTTCTTTATAGATTTTGGATGCTAACCCTTTATCAGATATGTCCTTTGCAAATATCTTCTCTCATTCCGTAGGTTGCCTTTTAGTTTTGTTGATTATTCCCTTTGAAGTGCAGAAGCTTTTTATCTTGATGAAGTTCCAAAGGTTCAAGTTTGCTTTTGTTTCCCCTTGCCTTTAGCAACTTGTCTAGTAAGAAATTGCTCCTACCTAGATCAAAGAGGTTGCTGCCTGTGGTCTCCTGTAGGATTTTGATGGTTTCCTATCTCATATTTAGGTCTTTTATCAATTTTGAATTAATTTTTGTGTATGTTGTAAGAAAGTGGTTCAGTTTTATCCTTCCCTTCAGTCAAGGTTTCCCAACACCATTTGTTGAAGAGACTGTCTTTTTTTCCATTGCATATTCTTTCCTGTTTTGTTGAATGTTAGTTGACCACATAGTTGTGGGTCCAGGTCTGGGTTTTCTATTCTGTTCCATTGATCTCTGTGTCTGTTTTTGTGCCAATACCAAACTGTCTTGATGACTATAGCTTTGTGATATGGCTTTACATCCAGACTTGTGATACCTCCAGTTTTGTTTTTCTTTTTCAGTATTGCTTTGGATATTCAGGGACTTTTGTGGTTCCATACACATTTTTAGGATTATTTGTCCTAACTCTGCAAAAATAGCTGTTATTTTGATAGGGATTGCATTAAATGTGTAGGTTGCTTTGGGTGGCATAGACATTTGACCAGTGTTTGCTCTTCCAATCCAAGAGCATGGAATATTTTTCCATTTATTTGTGTCCTCTTCAATTTCTTTCATAAGTGTTTTATAATTTTCAGAGTACAGATCTTTTACCTATTTCGTTAGATACATATATATTTGGTGCAATTGCAAATGGGATCAATTCCTTGATTTCTTTTGCTGCTGCTTTGTTATTGATATATAGATATTCAACAGTTTTCTGTACATTGATTTTATATCCTGGGACTTTGCTGAATTCATGAATTAGTTCTAGAAATATTTTGGTGGAGTCCTTTGGGTTTTCTCCATATATCATCGTGTCATCTGTGAATAGTGAAAGTTTGACTTCTTTCTTGTCGATTTAGATGCCTTTTATTTCTTTTTGTTGCCTAACTGCTCAGACTAGGACCTCCAGGACTATGTTATATAATAATGGTGAGAGTGGACATCCTTGTCTTGTTTCTGACCATAGGAGAAAGGCTCTCAGTTTTTCTCCATAGAAAATGATATTAGCTGTGGGTCTTTTGTACATGGCCTTTATGATGCTGAGGTATCTTCCACCAATCTGTACTTTGTGGAGAGTTTTTATCAAGAATGAATGTAGTATTTTGTTAAATTTTTTTTCTGTATTTATTGACAGGATCTTATGGTTCTTATCCTTTTTTTTTAAATGTTGTGTATCACATTGATTGATTTGTGAATATTGAACCAGCCCTGCAGCCCAGGAATAAATCCAACTTGATTGTGGTGAAAAATTCTTTTAATGTACTGTTGAATTTGATTTGCTAATATCTTGTTGAGAATTTTTATACCCATGTTCATCAGAGATATTGGCCTGTAATTCTCCTTTTGATTGGGTATGTGTCTAGTTTTGGAATCAAGGTAATTATGGTTTCATAGAATGAGTTTGTATGTTTTCCTTCAATTTCTACTTTTTGAAACAGTTTGAGGAGAATAGGTATTAACTCTTCTTTAAATGCCAGGTAGAATTCCCCCAGGAATCCATCTGGCCCAGGGCTCTTGTTTGTTTGGGAGATTTTGGATTGCTGATTCACTTTCTTTGATGCTTGTGGGTCTGTTCAAATTTTCTGTTTCTTCCTGTTTCAGTTTTGATAGTGTGTGAGTTTCAAGGAATCCCATTGCTTCCAGATTTCCCAGGTTGTTGGCATATAATTTTTCATAGTAGTCTCTTATAATTGTTTGTATTTCTGTGGTGTTGGTTATGATCTCTCCTCTTTCATTTGTGATTTTATCTGTTTGGGTTCTTTCTCTTTTCTTTTTTATAAGTCATTTTTTGTTTATTCTTTCAAAGAACCAGTTCTTAGCTTCAGGGTATTTTGATCTGAAAATAAGCATGATATGATCTTGATGTTTTTGTACCTGTTGAGGGATGATTTGTGATCCAATATGTGATCTATTCTCGAGAATGTTCCATGCGCACTCAAGAAGAATGTGTATTCTGTTGCTTTAGGATGAAATGTTCTGAATATATCTGTTAAGTCCTTCTGGTCCATTCAAAGCCACTGCTTCCTTATTGATTTTCTGCTTAGATGATCTGTCCATTGCTGTAAGTTGCGTGTTAAAGTCCCCTACTATTATTGTATTATTATCAATGAGTTTCTTTATGTTTGTTATTGATTTATATATTTGTGAGTTTACATATTGGGGGCATTAATATTTATAATTGTTAGATATTGATGGATAAATACCTTAGTTATGATATAATGTGGTTCTTCATCCCTTGTTACAGTTTATGTTTTAAAGTCTAGTTTGTCTGATATAAGTATGGCTACTCTGGCTTTCTTTTGACATCATAATAGATGGTTCTCCATCCCCTCACTTTCAATCTGCAGATGTCTTTAGGCCTAAAATTAGTCTCTTATTAGCAGCATAGAAATGAATCTTGTTTTTTTATCTATTCTGATACCTTATGACTTTCGACTGGAGCATTTAGTCCATTTACATTCAGAGTGATTACTGAAAGATATGAATTTAGTGTCATTGTATGACCTGCAGAATTAGTGTTGCTGGTGATGTTCTGTATTCCTTTCTAGTCTTTATTGCTTTATTTTTTTTTCTCCAAAGAGTCCCCCTTAAAACTTCTTGCAGGGTTGGTTCAGTGGCCACAAACCCTTTACTTTTTGTCTGGGAAACTCTTTCTCTCTCCTACTCTGAATGGCAGCCCTGCTGGATATAGTATTCTTGGCTGCATATTTTTTTTCCTATTGAGCATGTTGAGTATTTCCTGGCACTCCCTCTGGCCTGCCAAGTTTCAGTGGACTGGTCTGCTGCTAACCTTATGTGTCTACCCTTGTACCCTTGTAGGTTAAGGACCTTTTGTCCCCAGCTGCTTTCAGAATTCTCTCTTTATCTTTGTATTTTGCAAGTTTCACTATAATATGTCATGGTGTTGACCTGTTTTTGTTGATTTTGAGGGGAGTTCTCTGTGCCTTTTGTACTTGAATGCCTGTTTCCTTTCCAGATTTAGGGAAGTTCTCAGCTATGGTTTGTTCAAATAAACCTTCTGCCCCCTTTTCCCGCTCCTATTCTTCTGGGTCTCCTATGATACAGATATTGTTTCATTTGATGGAATTATAAAGTTCCCTAAGTCTCCCTTCACGATCTAACAATTTTCTTTACCTATTCTTTAAGGCTTCATTATTTTCCATAGCTTTATCTTCTGTATCACCTATTTTTTCTTCTTCTTCTTCAATCCTCGTTGTTACTGTATCCAATTTGTTTTACATCTCAGTTATAGCATTTTTTATTTCAGCCTGACTAGTTTTTAGGTTTTTTATCTCAGCAGTAAGGATTTCTCTGGTGTTTTCTATGCTTTGTTCAAGTCCAGCTAGTTTAGATGTATTGCTTGTATTTTTTTGAGCAAGTCCCTGGCTATGATTTCTTCTTGACCTTCTTTTGGGGAGATTTCTCCCATATTGTCATTTTGGTTAAGTTTCTGTCTTTTGAATATTTTGAAATCCTGTTATGTTGCCTGCATCTGAGAGTTATGCTTTATTAAAAAGGGGTCATACACTGTCCAGAGCCTGACACTTCAGGAAGTGTTTCTGATGTATGCTGTGTATACTCTGCTGCTGAATTTTGGCTGCTCTTTCCCACTGGCTATTCCTCTGCAGAGAAGAGGGGAGTATTTGGACCTTAAACTAGATGTACTTTGATTTCTTTGTGAAAATAAGCCTAGCACCTGCCATGCTGTCTCTCCTTCCAACTACAGAGATTCTTCCACCAGTCCTTAAGTAGATTTCCTGGGTGTTCCAAATGATCTCACCTCAACACAGCTGTATTTGAGGGACAAGGCAAGCCCATGGTCCCCTTATTTTTCCACCATCTTAACTTTTCCTTGTATGTGCCATGCTGTCTCCTTCCAACCATGGAAATCCTTCTGCCAGGCTTCAGATCCATTTCCTGGGTGGTCCAAGTGATCTCACCTTAATACAGCTGTGTTTGAGGGATGATGAAAGCCCAGGGACTTCCTACCTTTCTGCCACCTTAACTCCTCCTTAAAGCAAAATTTTTAAACTTTGATGAAGTCCAGTGTATTTATCTTTCTTTTGTTGCTTATGCTTTTGGTGTCACATCTACGAATTCATTACCTAACAAGAGGTCAGAAATTTTTTACCTATAATTTCTTCTACAAGTTTTATAGTTTTTATTCTTACATTTAAGATCTACGAATCATTTGCAGTTAACGTTCATGTATGGTATAAGGAAGAGGTTTTGTATTTTTCTTCTGCATGTGGATATCCAACCGTCCCAATACCATTTTTTGAAGATTATGCTTTCCCCATTGAATAGACCTGGCACTCTTATTGCAAATCATTTGACAATCAATGTAAGAGTTTGTTTCTGAACTAGCAATTTCATTCCATTTGTCTTTGTGTTTATCTCTATACCAGTACCACACCATACCATATTTTTGTAGTAAATTTTGAAAATGGAAACTACAAGTCTTGTAACTTTGTTCTTCCTTTACAGGATTTTTTTGGCTATTCTGGGTCCCTTGCATTTCCATAGACTATTTACATGGAAAGTATTTTATTGGTATCAGGGCTTAAGTCTTTCATTTTATCATTTTATAATTTGCTTTCTGTTTTCAGTTTCTTTGATCATTTTTATAGTTTTTATCTTGATTTATATGTAGCATTTTCTTTTTTAGTATATTGCTTTGTATAGTTTTATTAGTGTTTGATCTGTGTATGTGATGTAATATACATACATAACTTATCACAGAAATTGATGGGGTGTGGGAGGGAATCAACTTCCTGCTAGAACCCCTGAAAGTATTCAGGGGGAAAGGTATCGTTTTTCTGATGGTATTGGGAAGATGTCATTTTGTTGTTGTTGTTGTTGTTGTTAGGCCATCCTTTTCTTAGTCCTTTAGCTAAGGGAAACAGGATTTTCTTGGAGTTTTTTGGGTCTTTGCCTGTTGAAGGTCCTTGATTGGAAACTTCTGCAGCACCCCATCCAAGATATGTGAGAGACAATAAGGAAATCTCAGGAACTCACCGCTGTGTAGTTCCTCCAATTCCTCAAGTCCCTAGGCAGTGCACCTTCTTGTTTGATCTTTCAGAGACCTCCTATGTGTGCTGTGTTATATCTAGGGGGTTTTAGTTCTAAGGAGGAGGACTTGGCAGGAATGGAGCTACTCCATCTTGGTAACTGAAAGTAATATTTCATTTTAGTATTAGTAATCCTCATTTGTGTCATTTGAACTCCATTGATAAACTCTGATGTATCCTCCAATAATACCTTAGGAGAGTAAGACTATTTGGGTGAAGATACCAAATTACTCCCTTTGCTGCTAATATGCAGGCAAAACATTCATTTATATTTATCTAAAAGTAATTGTAAACATTTGAAAATAATTATATGGTTAAGTCACTTCAATTAGTTAAAACAGTTGGATGAGAACACAACAGAATATTTCAAGTAACAGCTGAGTAGAAGATTTTAATCTCATTACAACTGATGTCAGCATTCTACCTGAGGCAAAACTAATTGCAGCAGCTTCTACCCACAGTCTCAGCTCATCACAGATTCATAGTGAATAACCAGGCAAGAGAAAATGTGCTAATAAAGGGATATGGAGCCCACAGTTTGTATTTGGGCCTTTGTAGTTGTGTAGTAAGCTAACTAACACATTTTGTAGGCAGAGCCTTGTGTATGTAACAGAAGATGTCCATGGCATTTCCAAGTCCTGTCCTTGATGGTAACATTTATAATGAAATTCTGGTTATATGTGCTTTTAGAAACAAGTGGACTCTGTGTTTTGGGGTGGGATGAACCTAATATAGCATCTCAGTTCTACCTTGTGTTAGTTATCTAACATCTCAGAACCTCAGTTTCCTTGTCTATAACACATGGCTCCTAAAGCTGCTACTTCTCCAGAAGGATTAAATGTAAGTATATGAAGTGCCTTTTGCAATACCTTGGCTCACAGAAAATGTTAAGTATATATTTGACACCTTAATTTTTCACTGACAGAACGGTGGACCTACAGCTCACATATCTCCGGGCCATGAAGACTGGCTTTGACATTTCCCTCAAATTCTAATTTAAGGAATAGAATTCCAACTCTATAATACAAAATACCAACCAAAGAACAACATTAGGAATTCCTATACCCATTTTTTTCCTAAGGACAAACTTTGATTTCAAAATGTACACATGTATTTAATTTGAATAAATATAAAAATTCTAACCTTCCTGATAAACTTTCTCTACAAGCCATCAAATTCCAAATATATTTTTCTACAGATATAGTCAAGGACAAATCTCAAGAACTTCTATTTTAATTCTGCATTGTTTTTTCCTGAGAGGGTTAAAAGGAATTTTTATAGCATGTGTAGAAAAAGTGAAGATCCCCCCACATACATCCCTTATAGATAAGCAACATAATCTCAGTAATTAAATATTCTCTCATACCCTCATCCCTCCTTTTTTCCCAGTGATCTCAGTAAATAAAGGATAATTCTGGGTTAAGTGGAGTTTCTGAAGATCAAACTGATGTCACAAATTCTACCTCTTTGGTCTACAGGGACATGGAATACTTCAAATAATAAGTCCAGTGTATCCAATGGAATGTTCTCTGAAACAATAACCCATTCTCTAGGTTGTAATCTTACCACTGATGGGCTGCACAGCTCCAGCAAATCATTAAGCTGCTTGGACTTCAGCTTCCCAGCTATGTGCCAGTAACAGCATAGCACCATGCATTCAACAAGCATTTTCTCAAATAGCCTGACAACATCCTTCAGTGTTGAGGGAAATGTCAGCAGCCATTCCTGTCCTCATCTAATGGCAGAGAAATTAATGTTCTGAGAATCTTGGCGTTTCCCAAAGGGTGACCTACAAATGGTGGATGATTCACAGGCAGCCTCCAACATAGAAGGGCTAAAGAGAAAAATAAGAAAAGTATAGGGACATGGGAAGGAGGATTAAAATCTCAAAATCATAGCAGTTGGCAAATGAAAAAATGGTCAAAGAGCAAAAGAGCTGAATATAACATGGGGAAATGAGACATTCAAAAAAGTTGAGTTCTATGGACAGCTAATTCTTATTGCCATCTAGGGCTAGGAATTTCAATGTTGAATAATCATTTAAGCTGTGACAGATGGAAAATCATGCTTCAAAATTTTGAAATGATTCAGATAATGGAAGAATTAAGGTTAGCAGCAAAGTTTCCCAATGTCTTACTTCAAATTGGGCTAGGTACTGATTCATATACCACCAACTTTGATGGATATTAGCCAGCTGCCCATGCCCTAGGACTCTAAATTCTGGTTCAGTAGGTTTGGAGTATGCATTTTCAGCAAGCCTCCCTGCTGATGCTAAAGCCCAACAAATTTTGAAATTCCCTATACTATACCATAAGGCCTTTTTTTTTCCATGTACACTTTACTATTCTTATGGTCAAATCTACTTGGGGCGTAAGGTATAGGTGTCTGCTACTTTCACGAGAAAGAGGGGTCTTCTCCATTGTCCCTTATCTATACTCTTCTACCCAGAGGATATGAATAAACTAAGTTTTACTTATTATAAATATTAAAAAATATAAGTCAGCATAAGAGTTAGAGAACTCAAAGTGTCACTGAAATGTAAATGAATGAGAAATCAAGTCATTTTTGAGAAAATAATCTAGGAGTTATCATATCATTCCAAGGTCAGATGAAATAAAGAATCAAACCCAAATGTTCTAATACTAGGTTCAATGTACTAGTCATGGTTTCTAACCCCCCTAATGAGAAGCCCTTGTCATTTTAAAGGAAAAGATAAAAAAGCATATACTTTTATCTATGAAAAGAATTAGAGGAATTAAACATTTTTATTAAATGTAACATTCATTCAGTGCCATCCTGAATTCAATGCATCAACTCAAAAATAAAGTGGAAAAATGAAATTTCAGCTTTAAAATAACTCCCCATTCATATCCATCCACATATAGCCATCCAAAAAATATAGAAGAATGTTGTTATACATACAAAAGAATATAAAATTATAATCAACTTTACAGTTAGTAATTGCATAACAGCTCAGGAAAAACTTCAAAGCTTAATATGATTAAAATTTAAATGAGAGAATATTAAACTGCCTTCTTATTTTTGATAATTTCAATTTTTACTCAATAAATATAAAACTCTAATCTCATATATTCCTTTACAAAATAATCCAAGTGCATAGTCATGTCTCAAATGGTTGTCCACCTCAATATTTATGTAAGGAAATTATTCCCTTTTAGTTCAGGCATCTTTGCAATGGGTAATAATTGTAATGGCAGAATGGATCACCCCATCAATCTGTATCCCCCTATTTATAAACAAAAGTCTACTGCCAACTTAATGTCTCTCTTTTCCTCAACATAACTTACTGTGTCAGAAATTACGAGGTATGAAGAGAACTGTGTTTAACCTATGTTCTACTTCTGATTTTATTACAATAAAAGGAAAACATTGTCATGGCATTCATGTACTATGGCAGAAGCTAGACTTATCTTTTCAACCATACATAATTTAATATCATTACTTAAATCAATATTTGAGAACTAATAAAGGCTTTACTGAAGCCCAAGTTGATTTAATTCACGCTATAGTCTAAAACTACACACTGCATTAAAGAACTGATTCCACTACCTTATTCTATAAGAGGCTAAGGACAAATCAAATCTTAATTTTCATGTTTCCCACAACAGTGTACAAAATGAAATTGAACAGCACAGAAATGCACAGAAATAGCATTCTATTGTAGGTATGGAGACCTTATATTACAGAAGTTAATCCTTCACAGGCAATAGGAATTACACTGACTGAAAAGGGAATAAAAAGTTATTTTTTTCCCTCCAACTTGAGTATCTCCTGCATAAGAACACAGGAGATGACAGTCAATATGAGCAGTTCAAAAAACAATATAATTAGTTACAGGTCCTCAGTTGGAACTAAGAGATGAGGAAGCCATAGCATCATTATTTTTCAAAACAAAACTCTGGCTACTACTGATAGAAGATGGGAGTCTCAGTCAATGCCTTCCACCTCACTCTGTCATTTGTCTTTATTTCCAATTACCAAGTAAGTTCTAAATCACCATGGGATATTGGTTTCCTCCAATCTTCCTATCAGCAAGGATTCCCATGCATTATGTATGGTGCTTTATTTTAGCTATGTATTCAAGCACTTATTCCTTCATTTACTCAGCAAAAAATAACCAAGAGCTTTATTTGTGCTAAGCAAGGTACAAAGTGCTAAGGACCCAGAAATATGAGTAAGGTGCATTCCTGCCCTCAATAAGTTTAGAGTTTTAAGATGGTAGAATACTGTGTGAATCCATTTCACTGTAAAAAAAAAAAAGTATTCAATATTGATAGGGATGTTCTGGACTGCCACCTTAGAATAGTCATTTCCCCCTTGTTTCCCAATGGTAAGACTCCTCAACTATCTTTTTGCTACCTCTGTATCTCTATGGGTATTCTCAAAAACACCAAAATGGCCAAAGTTGGCTTTATGGAGAGCATTCCTCCTTACAAGATGATGAAAGAATGAACAAATGATGGTTCTGCACAAGTGTAATTGTCTTCAACTTATTCCCTTTATCAACTTTCTTTACTTATTTTTCCCGTAGAAAGAGATCTGAAAAATCATCTGGAAACTTACTTTAGCAGAAGTTTACTCTAGGTAAAAGCTTACTCTGTCCAAATATAATGCAGATGAAAGTAAAGAAGAGGGTAAAAAGAGACAAAGGAAATCATAGAACAGATCTGGAAAAACGTAAGTCATACTCTCAGACAAACAGGGCTGAGTCACAGCAATATTAAGTTCTTTACCAACAGCCATACAGCAAGAAAATGGCAAAGATATTTACAATGATCTTTTGACTACATTATTTTCTACCTTTAGTAATTTATTATTTATCAAATATCTATTGAGTACTATTATGATCAGAAACGCTTTTTATGTTTATTTATTTGTTGGGGGAGGGCAGAGAGAGAGAGATGGAGAGACAGAATCTCATGAGCCATGAGATTATGACCTAAGCCAAACTCAAGAGTCAGCCAGTCAACCAAGTGAGCCACCCAGGCACCCTGATCAGACACTTTTTGCGACAATGGGGTCACAAGATGTGCAACAACAGATATAAACTCTGCTTCTGTGAATTTAGAGCCCAAAACCCTCAAGTTCCTTTCTAAAAATGAGAGGCCATCAGGGTTATATGGTGCACTGCAAAACTGCTATACTGCTGTCTATGAATACAATGTTTAAGAATCTATTGTGATGTGATCTGGGACAACTGTGATGGCTCAAGAAGTATAAGCTGTTTTTCTTGGTACTTCTTTTAGCTAAAACCATATGGTAAGAGGAAAAATTGTCAAGCAACAGTGCCCTTAAAGGAAGGCTGGTGAGACCACTAAGCCTTCTTTCTGGGAAGGGAGGTAAGAGGAGAGGGGAATTGTATGTACGGAGATGGCTGATGAGGCAATGCCCAGTATTCTATGGCACAGGCCATTTTTGGGTTGTTGGTCCAACTTCCAGTACCTATGTCTTTCTGCCAGAGGCCTTTCTCTGGCCACTATGTCTGTAGACAGCCATAAGTGCTGAAAAATTGCTGTCCTCCCACTCTCTCATCCCTCAAGTAAAATAACTCTGAGGCATATGTCTACACTGTTTTCCAGAGTTCTCTACTGGAAATAACCTCTAGTTGTTCCAAATTAGCTGCTTTACATCCTTTATTTATTTATTTATTTTAGTTTCATTTGCTGTCTGTTTTAATCCCCTCACTTCTCTGTTTGTGTTTCCTGAAATCAGCTCCCAAAGGAACTGTTTGCATTTTAATCTGCAACTCTGTGACTTTCTCTATACAAAGAAACCCAAACTAAGACAGTAGGTATGTTTTATATATCTATCAGAAAAACACTCCAAAATTTAAAAAAAAAGAAGAAAAAAAATCAAGATATATACCAGCAATCTGAATATAAAACAGAGTTTATCATCAAAGTTTAGAGATAGAGAGGTAAAACTAATCACTATCATGGGGCAACTATTCCTTCATTCAGGAAATAAAGAGCAAAATATTTTTCAAATTCTGATTCTAAAAATGTGAAGAAGACATAGTCCCTGCCTTGAAGAAATCAAATTCTAGTGGGAAAGGCTGATACAAGTGTAAAGACAATCTCCAAACATGGCCACCAATTATTCCTCCCATGATTGTACACATGCTCCCTTGCAATGAGACTTTGTTCTTCCTCTCATCAAGAGAGTAAATCTGGGTTGGTCTTGTGATTTGCTTTGAACAACTAAATACAGTGGAAGTGATATCTGGGATTTCTAGTGTAGCTCTAAAGAGAACTGGCAGCTTTGACTTCCCTCCCCCTCTTCCCTCTTGGAGCCTAGACATCATGCCAGAAGTCCAGACTAGACTGCAGAATGATTAAAGCCTCATGGAGGAGACTTTGGAGGGACAGAAGCCATCGTGGATGTTCCAGCCCCCAAAAATCTCCCAGCTGATTGCAGCTACATGAGTGAACTCAGCTCTACCATCAAGGAAGAAAATGCCCCCAATTAACTCACAAAGTCATGAGAAATAACAAATTGTGTTAAGCCTCCAAATATTGGGGTGCTTTGTTAAACAGCAAGCAATTATGATACAGCTTAATAAGTCTACTGGAGTGAAGTACAAAGTGCAAAGGAGGACAAAGAAAAGGCAGTTATTGGGTGAACCAATATTATGAGATATTACCACACAGGGAATATCAAAGATGTATAAAATGTGATTGCTGCTATAAATACATATTTTTCTAGCAACAATGGCTATTATTTGTAATGAGTAGAGAATATCCAAGTTATGAGCAGTATGATTGTGACCCTGTGGACAATAAAAGTTGAAAGGAAAAAGATATATGTTTGGACTGGTTGAAGGACAGGTGTTGAGATCAAAAGAAGGGAAAGTCATCCAGGAAGGGGGAGGAGTTGAGAAAAAAGGCAAGAGGCCAAGGAGAAATGACAGGCAGATGAGAACAGTGGGAACTGTAGATATTAAGATACCAGCTCTTCCTTTTTTCTCACTCCACTATCCTAAAACTGGCTTCCTAAAAAGGTATAATGGTTATCGACACCTTTTTTCTTTGAACCAGCCAAAATATTAAGAGAATCACTTCTGAAGGGTAGCAAAATATCACCCATCTTCTAATCACTGTGCAAAAGTAGATGGGTAAAACAATTGCTTCTTTTTTTTCCCAGAGGACTCTTCATTCTATTCAGGCAAACCATGTATGAGTCAACAACATGCTTATTGCTGTAACTATGTCATATGTACTGAAATGCTTATCTTAACAGTTGATACCATCAATAGAAGAAAGGTTGTAGAAATTAGTTGCCATCTGTGACAGACTTTTTGCGTGTTTAAAGAGAGTTTCAATGGTTCCTAATTTCTACATTGTGGATACACAGCATTTCTTGCTTCAAAAATTAATAGGGGGATTTATTTTCCTGTACTTATTTAAATACAGTGACTGCTAGTATATTAATTCTTATAGTAATTTGTTCCCATTTTTCAAAGTTTAAAAAATAAAGTATATTTATGAATTTGAAAGGAACTGGTTAGAGTTTACCTTTTTGTCTTTGACACTGCAACCAACCATTCAGTGCAATTCCATCTTTGTTAAGTGTCTACGTCATGGCTGAAATAATGTATTGTATACATGTATACAACTATCTCTACACCCATATATGTAAATACTTGTTTATTGCTTGAATACCTTCTGAGATTTATTAAAGAAGACACCTTCAGTGCTTCCCAAAGATAATAGTTACTTGAATATACACAATTCTAGAAGAGGTGTCTTATCTCTCTCGTCCACACCTTCAAATTAATAGTGTTTTCCTAACAACTATCACAATTTCTCAAAAGTGAGCTTTAACAAACATAGCATTTATATGTTATGAAATATACTATCTTAATGTTCATAAAAGTTATTGCTTACACCCTGCTTGATTGCTTAATTGCTATGATTCAGTTATGAACAAAACAAAATGCAAAAAGCAGATCTCACTTGCTCTCCTGCCCAGAAACCACATCCCATAATTAAATTGGAAGATGGTGGAATATCTCCTCAATGCAAGGGAGTGGTGGAACTGCTCCTTCCTGCTCATTAGCTTTGGATTAAGTTGAATCATCGCTATTAAGGGACTATGCAGGCTATAATGACTAGATCACCTCAGACCAAGGTTGCTGGCTGAGAAGTGTACCCTGCTCTAGGAGGTGAGGTCAGTGAATTGAACACTGCACTCTCAGATCCAAGGAGCCACCAGTAATGCACAAAACCTACCTAGAGCCCAGACAGGAGACCTGTACAAAGGAAATCTGTGCCCAATAAAATGACTGACTGGCCAAGGCCAGAATAATTCCAAGCCTGTCAGATAAACTGCATATACAGGTATGCAGGCACATAGTGCTTTGTTTTCCTAGACAGGCTTCTCCCTACATTTAATCACCTGCATTTGTATTTCATTTTTCAAAGAAAGACATACAGTGTCCCCCTTTCATCAAGTAGTCTCATCATCATCAGATGGATAGATGTTATCAGTACTCAGTCCATATGACCTCAGCTTGACCATTTCAGACATGCCAGACTGACTTCTGTCAACACCTGAATCCTTGACTGAAGCCTTTCCCTACCTGCCAAAGACTATTCTGCTTATGAATGAATGTGGCAGGATGCAAATGCCAAGGAATTAATACCCCCTGAGAGCAGCCCTCTACTAATGGCTTGCAGGAAATGATGCAAATACTTCATCCCCTTTATCTTTCAGGTGAGATAACCCCCAGGTACATGTTTTATACTGTCTCTCAGTACTTCCTAGCATCATTAAGCTCCAGTTGTCCACCATTTTACTGGCTTTCTTCCTTCTCTGTCCTTTTTTTCCCCCACTTTACTACAATTCCTTTACTACAATTCCTTCAGATGCTTCCTACATAAACTAATTATAGTGCAACTTTTGTGTCAGGTTTGGTTCTCTAGTAACCCAAATTAAAAGTTTCATCATAATCAATGTCAAGACAATAATAACAATAGCCCTCACCACATATTGGGCTAGTACTATATGGACTTGAGACTTTAATTCATTATTCCATTAAAATATTAATATCCATGACAGGCAGCTGTATTACCCATATCTCACAGCTGACAAAAGAGAGGCATGGAGGTTTATACAAGTTGATGAGATCTAGATCATTGAGTTAATAAACAAAGACTAGAAGGCAAGAGTTGTTTGATTCCAAACTTATTTTTCTCATTCTACCATACTCTATTATCACCCTTAGAAAAAAAAAAAAACGACATGTTGAGCCCTTCTCTATTTCCTAAAAAATATTAGAAGGAAATAATTTCAACTACTTAATAATAAATGTCCAACAATACACTTGCCAACCTAATAATACTTTCAAAAAAAGTCATCAGAACATGGATAGTATTGTAATTCACTTGGAACATACCTCCATAAAATGTTTGGTTGTGTCTCCTTTTTGCCACAATAGCATTTTATAGACACATGAGGCCTCCTCAAGGGCAGGGACTGTCTGCATTCCCAACAGCTAGCCTAATAGGCATTCAGTGAATGTTAGTTGAACTGATTAACTGGAGTTCTGCTAAATTTTAACAATAGGGAAATGTTTGGGGGGAAAATTGGTTTTAATAAGACTCAAACTGGATGCAAAAAAGATTGATGTTCCCTGGTAGGGAAGACACATTTTATCAAATGAGGAGAAATGAGATCCATGGTCTTCCTGGATGGAGTTATCTATACAGAGAATGATCTGTGCTTCAAACACATCTGGCATTGCAGTGTAAGTAGTGTTTTAAATTTTTGTTAAGGTTCTTACTTTTGAGGGAGAGAGAGACAGAGCATGAGCGGGGGAGGAGCAGAGAGAGAGACACACACAGAATCCAAAGCAGGCCCCAGGCTCTGAGCTGTCAGCACAGAGCCTGATAAGGGGCTCGAACTTACAAACTGTGAGATCATGACCTGAGCCAAAGTCGGACGCTTAACTGACTGAGCCACGCAGGCACCCCATAAGCGGTGTCTTAATATGCTAACTGATCATCTTGAAAAAAAATAAGCTGAAATTTAGAGTAATCAGGAAGGAAAACTCTGGAGTTTAGAACTCTAGGTGTTACGGTATAGATCTGCTTCATGTCACTGAAGATACCCATTAGAAATATTGTTGACTCTGCCAAAGAACAGGTAGTGAGTTTCTTTTCCAAAAGGAAGGAAACAGCTTCACTTGATGATTTTGTGGTCAAGCTCTGCCCATTAACAATCCAAATGTTTGCCCTAATAACATGTATTCTTTAATCAAAAAGTAAAGCCTATTTCTTTGGATTGGGTAGCTCAACCATTGTCTACAACACTTTGCCACTTTAAATATTTATAATTAAGTTACTTTTAATAGTTCTACAACCTCCTATTTATAATTGTGAAATTGAAATTTATATATATATATATATATATGTGTGTGTGTGTAAGAAAAAATCTGTGCAAGACAAAACTTTTAATTATGCCAATATGCTAATTATCTATTTAAAAATGTGTATGAATCGAACATTCAAATATGGACTTCACTTTACAAAGTGCAGAGTGAAACCATAATCAGTTAAAAATACTTTCTCCCCAGTTAAAAATAGCATAGCACAATGTATATGTTGAATCATTATGCTGTACACCTGAAACTAATGTAACATTGTCAACTATACTCAAATAAAAAATATTTTAACCAAAATAATAATAATAATAATAATAATAATAATAATAGTACATAATTCAACTCCACATATAAGAATTTAAAGGATATGGAACTTAAGGGTCCCAGAGAATACTATTTGAGATGTATTGGCTCTGTGGAAACAGATATAGGAAAAAGTAAGAAAAGGAGCAAAAAGGACAATTTTCTACAAAATAAAACTACTCCACAATTATATTTCCAGATCACAACTGTTTTTGTAATATGAAACTCTTTTCAAATTAATCCTAAAGGAGCAGAATAAAAAATTTATAGCAATCTCCTGTTTCATTAATTCATTGTGTAAAATTTTACATTTAATTTGAAACAAAAAATCCAAACAGCAACAGTACGCAAATTAGTAATATTCAGCAGCAAATGAGATTTCCTCAACATTTTGTTATGAAATTTTTCAATCATAGAGAAAAATTATAAAAGTTGGAGAATGAATCCCACATACCATCTAGATTCTACTATTACCATTTTACCCTCTTTGGTCATGTTTCTATGCATCTGTCTCTCCCTATAACCTTTCATTAATCTACCTGTTTTGGGTGCATTTCAAAGTAATTTTCAAACATCCTAAAAATTCTCTTTAAATATTTCTGCATGCATATGATTAAATATAGTTCAATGTTTGCTTTCATTTTATAAAATGCCATGAAATACAAAAACCTTAAGTGTTCATTCAGTTTTGACATGTTTACACTTGTGAACATCCAAACCCCTCTGAAGATACAGAACACTGAGCTACAGATTATTTTAAGGAAAATAATAAATCCTTGGTATCAGCATTCTTTTCTTTAAAACAATCCAAAATACATAGAATGCTAAACTAAAATAAGGATACTTTAGCCTTGATAAATTTTTTCAACTCCATTTCAGCAACTAAATAAAAAGCAGCATAGGGAGTGATGCTTAAGGGATTAGCTTGGGTTAGAGTATGGATGCTAAGCCAAATTCCAAGAGTGCCAACATTGGTACGATAAATGCAGCAGTAAGATGAGAAAATGACAAAAGGGAGTGGTGGAGACTGTGGTTAACACATTTAACATTCAGCTCCAGCTAATGGCTGCCATGCAAGCATGTGAGCCCAGCCTCATCACATTGGAAATCAGATTTTCACGTGCAATATATTAAATTTCTAAAAATCTTAACATTAAATTAAAAATCTTTAAAATGTTATGTGGTTCAATCAAAATGATCTATAAGCCCTTCAATTTGCCTTCTCTTGCTTGGAGTTTCATGCTATTTCATGATTTACTATTTAAGTTCCCTGAAGTAGTATATATTTATTATAATCAGATCATTCTTTGAATCAATGGGTGAATCTCAGATCATAAGATTTAAAGGATCTATTTATCAATATGTTGTACAAGTTTAGGATTTGAGCAGTTAGATACACCAGATCCCATTATAACAGATATGGTAGGATTAAGAGAAACAAAAAGTATATAGTTCTCCCCAGGAAATACCCAGATACTCTCTCACAAAATGAGGCAGATAATGTTGGGAGTTATGCAGATGCCACTCACTCTCAATTCTTCATTTGTTCACTTATTCATTCATTTGATAAATATATATTATGTATATATGTACCAGGCACTGTATTTTTTGAGTGCATGGGGGGACAGACAATAAACGTATAATATGCCTTGTGACTGTGAGTGATAGGAGAAAAGTAGAGCAGGATAGGAGTGAGAAGATTATATAAGGTGGTCAGAGAAGACGTCCCTGGCAAGATGACATCTGAACAGAGGTGAAAGCAAGTTACCGAGAGAACCCTAAGAATATCCTGGGGGAGGAGGGACCCATGCAGAAAGAACATGCCAGACTAAACAAAAAGATCTCAAATCCATCTTGCAAAAGTATGTCAGTAAATGCAAATTAATATATGTGTGCTTCCCTTTAAGCATACCTATTCTCACATAAAGTATACACAAAGTATACCCACATTGAGAAAACAATATATTATTTGGGATTTTAAAATATAAAACTCTATCAAGCATTTATCACGAGCTTATTATTCAGAGGGATCAACTCGGTAATGAAGATATAATGTGATTTAATTTTTGATGTACACTTTTTGTGGAATGTATTCGTTACATGAAGGAATACACTCCCTATGAACAAAATTCATAAGCACTATATATTGCGATATGGAGTAAGAAAGGCCTAATCATGGCATTTGGCAGATCATTTTCATATAAGAAAATGAAATCTAGATGAAGAATGAAAATGTGAGCTTATTATATAGTCTTCAGAGATCATGCCTGATTTTCTTGCCCAGAGCTCCTTGGAATGAGGAGTATGATAGTGAAAATTAGAGAGCCTCTGTTGCCAACCCCGTTAAGGTGCTCCTAGCAGGTGGTGATAATATACCGTGACACAGGATTTTCTTGCTCAAGACCTCAAAACAGGGAAAAGGGATTATTGCAACAACTTCACCTGACCCAGCAATATCTCTCTCTTTTGTCACCCATCATGCCCGTTTCAGAAAAGTCGGTATAACATTTCAATCAGAAACTGGCAGAATTTGCCTCTTTCAAACCTGTCAAGACCAAAGGTAATTGTGCTCCCAGGGCCATTCCACTTGAAGGAAATATATGGAAATTAGAAATATACCACATTCTACAAGAAACTGCCAGTTTCTGAGTGCCTTTGTGAACTCCCTTTCTTTTCTGTTAAATATAAAAATAGAAAGGGAAGGGCAGGAGAAGGGAAGGTTGGAAGCACACAGTAAAATATGTTCAGCTGTCTGCAAAGTTACCACACTGAAGCTTCTACTGCTTCTTGCCTTGACATAAACACTTCATAGTCTCCAATTATATTAATTGCTCATGTGGTAAAATACCATCTGGGTAATAAACATAACCAAGTTCACAGACATGATTAATTTGAGAATGTCCTGAATGCAAACAAGGGCAGTATAAAGATGTTGTCCCATCATTTTTGGTTCTAAAGTTTTATTTTTAATAAATTGGGACTCTTGAAAATCTACACTAGGCTCAGGTAAACATTAAAACTAAGGTTGTGTCATTACTTAAAGACATTGCCATAATATCATCTCTTTTAAAATGTACAAGAAGGTATTTACATACTTACAGATAATTGGATCTAAACTATAGTTCTCTGTGAATTATCAAAATCTACCAGGACCCTTTAAAAAGAATGGCAAAACAATCCAAATGATGAAATGAGCACCCCCAAGATGCTCACATGTGAAGTAGATTCACTTAGCATCCAGAAACTAGCAACAACTGCCCTTATGTATAATGCTTTCCTCCCAGCCTACCTTCCACTCCATTAACCAGCAGACAAATGCAAGTCCCTTACTTACTACAATTTATTATTTCTGTATTTGGGGACAGAAGCAAGACCCAAGCTCCCAATTTCTCTAAAAGAAAACCAAGCATCCAGTCAATACACCAGCAGCATTACTTTTCAGTTCCCATGGTGGCTTATAAAAAATAGTACATTTATGGTATATATATTAAATATGTCTTACTATTAAAAACAAGTTATTCACTAGGTAAATTTAGATATAATACTTTTTTTGAGGAACTATTTTATAAAATATCTTAGTGGCATGAATGATGATATATTTATCTGTGCAGTAATGTGCTTAATTCTTAAGAATACCCACTGCTACTTAGTCAAGGCTTTTATATTGCCTACCTTCCCTAGATGATGGAAGCAAACATTTTCATACAAGTTATTCCCTTACTCCCCTAACACTCTCTTTTTTCCCACCACCAGCCCACGCTGCTATCTCCTTCATTCCCCCTGGGAAAGCAGGAGTTAAGGGAGGATGCAGAAGAGGATATTTATAAAGTTCTCTGTATGATTATCTAAACTTGATTAGGCAAGCTAAGAGAGGTATCACCCTGTATATGTGGGTACTTTCCTCTGCAAAACAAAATAAAACACAACAAAACCACCTATTATGTTCATTCCTCCTCCTAAATAAAAAAGTGGGATTTTTGAAAGGGACAATGCCTTTGGCTCAAAATATTACACGCAATGAATCTGAAATCACTGTGAAAAGGGTCACATGAGCAGGCCAGAGAAACATCTTGATTTCAAATATTGCCAACATTTCTGTGATTTGGGGTACAGTAACTAAATTTCTATACCACTTGTTCATTCAATATTTCATCACTTTATCCATTAGTTAGGCAATCATATATCAAATATTTACTGAGTACTTATAAAGCCAGAAAATTCTAGGCACTAGGGATACAGTAGTGAAAGAAGGTGAGTAAAGTTCTAATCCCATAAAAGTTAAATTTGGAGGGAAGATGGGTCCAGGGAGACAGATGATAAACATAAAGGCAGATAATAAACGTGAGGAGGTAGCTTCTGAGTTGACAACTGACTGATAGCAGGAGGCCAGCTAGATAAAGATGCAGGAGGAAAGAGTATCCCAGGCAGAGCAAGTGGGAAATAATCACATCCTGAAGAGGGTAATAGCTCAGTATGTACCTGGAATAGAAAGCAGGCCAATATAGTTAGAGCTGAGTCACAGTAGAGAGGTAGGGGATGAGCACTGGTGGATAGGAAGGAACAGGTTCACTAAGAGCTTGGTTCTCATACGTACGGATAAGCAGTGTGGATTCTTCTCTAAGCGCAAGGGGATTCCAGCAGAGGGTTTTAAGTAAGGATGCTACTGTGATTTGA
Source organism: Lynx rufus (assembly GCF_022079265.1). Classification (NCBI taxonomy): domain Eukaryota; kingdom Metazoa; phylum Chordata; class Mammalia; order Carnivora; family Felidae; genus Lynx; species Lynx rufus. The sequence continues at coordinate 40,089,017 of NW_025814896.1, read as the reverse complement.
TTTATGCATTTTAATTATTATTTTGGATGCTGCATGGAGAATGAACAATTCCGAGGTCATTTTACACAGGATCCCCAGTAAAACTGAGCCCCAGTTACCCATATCTTTATTCTGATCATTAAAATAATAATTTTGGGGTCCTTTGCTCTCCTTTCTCTCATTCTTATTTCCCAAAATTAACAAATAAATATCATATCCAAATCATTGCTTTTGGAGAAATCCAAACGAGGACACTAAATAATGCCCCCAAATAGCCCAATACACAGGTGTGCTCCCTTCCCCACTGGAGCAGGATTTTTCAACAACCATACCAATGATCAATTCCAAAGTGGAATGAGAGTAGAAAGAGGATGGGGGGGGTGGTGAGGGAGAAAATTTAGCCTGGGTAGGAGGAACTTTAAGTTAACATTATGGCCAAGACACCCTGAGCCTTTGTGGCTAGATCAACAGTCACACAGACACTTCCGTAAGAAAGATGTACAAAATGTCTGTGATATTATTATGTGACTCAAAATTTTGACAGAATTCAGTTAAAAACTGAACATGTTGAGACAGGCACTGGCACGAAGCCCCAACCCAGTCAGATGTACCTCTTGATTTACCGCAGATGGGCACCAAGTCATTTTGCCAATTTGGATGTTCCCAATAAGGTTGCACAAATAGATCTATTCTCCAACAATATCTGCCTTCAGTCAAAAGTGGAACAAATATAAGAAACGGGACTTAATTCACACACACACACACACACACACACACACACACACAGCTACCAGTCACATTTAGTTAACTTTAGTAAACTACTAAAGTACTTTAGTTACTTCAGCCCCAGTTACTTTCGCTTTTGTTCAAAGCTTAAAATAATCCATCATTATCATTATCACTATACTATTTTACTACTAAGCAACTTGTAGTTAACTATTTTAATACTTAACTATAAAGAGAAACTTTCCTGGAGCACTTGGGTGGCTCAGCCGGTTAAGCGTCCAAATTCAACTTGGGTCATGATTTCACCATTTGTGAGTTTGAGGCCCGTGTTGGGCTCTATGCTGAGAGCTTAGGGCCTGGAGCCTGCTTCAGATTCTGTGTCTCCCTCTCTCTCGGCCTGCCTCTCTCTCTTTCTCTCTCAAAAAATAAACATTAAAAAAGATAAACTTTCCTAATGAATAAATCGTCAGCTATTTCACATATGTTTTCTACATCCTCGATTTTCATATGCTGTTCTTTATTCTTCCTCAACTAGAAAATGAACCAAACTTTAATTCTGTTCATGCTATAAATTTGTCTTCATTCTTCTATACCCAATGAAGTTCTCCAGTTGAAACATGAAAGTTTAAAAGTATCAGCTAAACTCCAATAATGTTAATGGATAATACATTTTTGAGAAATGACAATGGTAACAGAGAAATATTTTATATTAAATGATAATCACCAAAGTCTGTGTTGCACATATACATGGTGTTACGTATTATGGCAAAGTTCTTTTTGATGAGGTCTCTGTGAAACTATAGGTGATTTCTCCCAATGACAAATAGTTCAAAGATTTTACTTCTAGAAGTCACCATGTCCCAGTTTCTATTATGTGTAGCCATGATGTGTTTCTCTCCAAAAGTCAAGAAGGTTATTTCTATAAGATTTAAGCTATTTCATATGAAATAGAACATATGTTCTAATAGGTAAACACTACTCCATAAACAAAGCTAATTATATTAGTAATAACCTTAATACTTTCTATCTACAAAGATATATATGGTTAAAGAATTCATGAAACCTCCCACAAATTCAATGCTAGAATACCTTCTTAGGATTCAGTATGACAAGTTCATTTCCTGTGCGTAAGCCTATTGATACAAATTATTTAAGTACTACCTGGCCATCCAATCCAAAGAATGTGAGGATTTTGATAAAGTCATGGCAGCTAAGGGAGGATTCTGGAGGAGACCTCATGCATAATTAATTCTGCCTTGCTTCTTCATTATTTATTCAAGACTTTGAGGACCATTAAGTCACAGCTTTGGGGCACCTGAGTAGCTCAGTCAGTTAAGTGTCCAACTTTGGTTCAGGTCATGATCTCACGGTTCGTGGGTTCAAGCCCCACGGTGGGCTCTGTGATGAAAAGTGTGGAGTCTGGAGCCTGATTTGGATTCTGTGTCTCCCTCTCACTCTGCCTGTCCCCCCACTTGCTCGCTCCCTCACTCTCTCTCTCTCTCAGAAATAAACAAATATTAAAAAAGTAGGCCACACCTTCCCAGATATTTAATCAAAGAAATGCCCAATTATGCCTGATTCAAAAGTAGAGTGACCTAATCTTAAATTCTGAAGGGATCTTGGAGGTTCCTTTAATGCTCCATACCAATGTAACAGTACTCTGAGATAAAATCATTCACTCACTGTTTAAATATTTCGCAGTAAGTAGTCACTACCTCCCAAAGGGGTACCATTCTATTTTTTGCAATCTGAAACAAATATAAACCATAGAAAGCCTCCTATGAAGGAAAAATTCCAACCAAAAACACTGTCACAATTTTTTCTTGCAAAGAAAGTAATTAATTGTTGTAGTTAAAGAGATACATAACATAAAAAGAGAGTTTTAAAACAATACTCTTTAGAGATAAAGGTAAAAGTGAATTTCATAATATGACCAGATGTTTAGATACAAGGAGGAACGCAACTTTATCATTTTTATCCCATTTCCATTCTCATTTTCTTTTTCCAAGATCAAATGGATCACCACCTGATCCACTGTAAAGCAAAAACTAGCAGTCATTTAACTTATTTTCTTATAAATATGTGAGTATTAATAATCAAGAAACTATTTATAAATATATAATCACATATCATGTGACTATATGCCTCTTACAAACTAAATACAGCTTCACACTTTTCTGTCCCTCACACAAAACAAAAATATAGCAAGACACCACAAACTCAGAGCACGTCTCAGTAATTTCTGTTACAAAAACCTAATTCTGATACATCAACCAGACCCAAAACTTCAAGTCCACATCAATAATTCAGTACTCTCAGCTTTATATGCAGTAAATTTAAGCAGAGATGAAGTGGCTGACGTTCTAAGAAAATGCCAATGGCATGTACTTGAGCAACAGGTGTCCAGGCACCACATCTGATGCATTCACTCTCTTAACCAAGAGGAAAGGCATTAGAAAACAACAAACCTACTAATGAAAACCAACTTGTCCAAATACTGAATGACTATAAATGATCTCAATCACACTGTACTTGCACATATATATAATACTAATAGCTCTTAAAATTACACGAATTTTACACTGAAAATTTTTTATTATAGAAGGATGTTTTGTACATCCTTTTCAAAGCCATGCTTTTCTTAGGAGCCCTGGATCTTAAAATCATGATATGCATTACATATTTTTTAGAATAATGAAGGGTTAGGCCCTTATCAGGTACTAAGTGAATGGACATTCAATAAATGAGCACAAACAGAAATCATCATATAGTAAAGAAAAAAAAACAAAAACTCATTGAAATGTGTCTACACAGTAAACATGGAGTATTGAGAGGTACTTTTAATGAGAAATTTGAGGCATGGCTTTTACACAGCCAGCTTTAGAAGAGGAAATTTGGGGTCTAGAGATACAACTTTCCACAGGACTTGTTACTCTTTAGAGACTTAAGTGTTCCTCAAGCTTTCCCAACACAGCTGGCCCCCTATGGGTTGGTGTCTCTGTGTCTGGTGCTTATGGCCATAGCTGGGCCAGGTCATTAAACTTCTCTGAGTCATTCGGCTTACCATTTACTATCAGGATGAATGCATTTGGTAAACTATAAAACCATAGGCTAAATAAAATAAAATAAAATAAAATAAAATAAAATAAAATAAAATAAAATACATTACCTCCATTATCTATACTACCACTAATAAAAAATATCTGTTGTATTAGTTTCCTATGGCTGCCGTAACAAATTAACACAAAGTTGGTGGCTTAAAACAATAGAAATTTATTCTGTCACAGTTCTGCAGGTCAGGAGTGTGAAATTGAGTTGTCAATAGGGCTGTGTTCCCTCAGAAGGCTCTGGGGCAAAAAAAAAAAAAAAAAATCCTTCCTTGCTTCATCTAGCTTTTGGTGATTCCAAGGCATTCCTTGGCTTGGAACTACATGACTCCAACCTCTCTTTCCATCTTCACATGGTCTTCTCCACCCTGTACACCTGTGTTTCAAATCTCTCTCTGATGTTAAACCCACCCTAATCTACAACGATTTCATCTTGAGATCCCTAACTTAGTTAAATTTGCAAAGACACTTTCTCCAAACAAGATCACCTTCACAAGTTCCAGAGGAATACCCTTTATGAGGGCACAACATTGAACCCACTACACTTTCCCAAACCTCCTGCTCTCACTTTCCCTGCCTTCAAAGTACAAACAGAAAATAAAATGATTTCCAGAGCTTTTCACAGGCTTTTAGCTAATTGCTTTGTATTCTTGGGTAAATAAACACAGAAAAGAACAAAAAAGCAAGTGGAAGAAATACTTTGCCGGGCAAGTGCATGTAATGACTATTATATTATTAGCAACCCTTTGCTACTGTGATACACAAGTAGGTTTCACTAGAATGTTATATTTGTAGCGGTTAAATGAAGCATAGCCTGCTTATTTGAACAATGATTCTCTTACTTTGGATTCAATAATTAATCGACATTCTGTTAAGTAAGGGATGAGAAAATTAAACACACACTGAAAAACTTAAGATAAATTATATTTCAGTGCACTTAATCAGCTGGGAAGGTGGACGGATACCAGCATTTAAACTAATGCTGCAACATCAAAATGTACTCAGCTAACAACTAGAGCTAATATTTTTAATGTAAGGTTTCAACTCTTACGCTACTCTGAGCAGGTATCAAAACAAATTCTGCAGGTGAGAACATCTATCTTTAGAGTCATTAAAATCAGTTTTCTTTTGCCACTATATCTGAGTATAAGCAGTATACAGGGGAACAATTTTCTATAATGCAAATTCTAATCACACAGTTTTAGAAATGACCCCTTTTGAGATGTAAATTAAAAAATATGGAAGTGCCTCCTTATCCTTTCTGACAAAACAATTCCCAATAGTTTTGCAGGGTTTCTGACATCTCTGCTCTTTGTACTGTTTGGACATAAAGGAATGTGGTAGTTGCTACTGATCCTCAGACCATATCCCTTGAGCTCATCATTTCCCAGAGGTTTCTAATTTCCAATATCTGTATCTTTGCCTGAGAGTTTCCCCATAAACTGCAAAAAGCCACATCACAAGGGGCCTGGGATATTAATATGCCCTGCTGATTTTCTCAAAAGATGACTAACAAAACTTGGGGTACATATACCCCCACTCCCTTACTCCTAATTCTACACCTTTTCCCAAAATGTCCTTAGGGGATTAAGCTTCTGTCACCCACAGCTGTGACTGGTTTGATACTGTATCCCTTAGACTGCCTTCCCTTCCTTGCTCTCCTTTTTATGTTCCATTCTTCCCTACCTTCTCAATAAATTACTTGCACTCAACTCTTTTAGAGTCTGTTTCTAAGGCAACTCAACTTAAAACAGAGAACAAGAAATTCTATTACCCTTCAAAAAAATAAAATAAAATAAATAAAACTTCTTTGCTTTAAAATGATCTCAGGGGCACCTGAGTGGCTCAGTCAGTTAAGCATCCCACTTGGCTTCGGCTCAGGTCATGATTTCACAGTTCGTGGAATTGAGCCCCATGTTTGGCTCTGCACAGTCAGCTACTTGAAATTCTCTTTCTTCCTCTATCTCTATCTGCCTCTTCCCCACTCATGCCCACTCTCTCTCTCTCTCTCAAAATAAATAAATTTTCAAACAAATAAATTAATTAAAATTACCTCAAAGTTGAATCTTTCTGAAACGACTGCTACACACTAAGTAACATTCAAAATAAGAACTCGTAACTGTATAGGATGAAGGCAGGTACTGCTCATTAACAAAAAGGCATGCTTTAGCCCCTTCTTCCCTCACTAGAACCCCAATTTCATCCAAGTGCTTAGTGGCTACGTGCCTCTGGATAACTCAACTCCTCCAGAGGTCCAGGGAGCAAACTTTCAGTCCGACCAGTCATGTTCATCCTCTAATTCCCGTTTTCACGGACTACTCAGGAATGGGCAGCAGGTATACTGCTGGTTGATACAACCAGCCCAGGAAAAGTTATAAAGCTGCTGAGAATGTTTACCCCAATGTTTAAAAAGGACATTAAGAGGAGCCTTTCTCTCCCAAGGCTTTACATGCTGTGTAAACAGGTGGTCTAGAAATTGTGGTAGCCATATCATGAGCATGAAGTGACAAGTCTGAAAACAAATGTCAACATGCTAAGGGTGGCAGGGCAGAAAAATAAAAGGAGAATTGGACCTTTGATGGCTTTGAACAAATGAATTAACTAATCCTGAAACAGTCATATCTATGGAGTTGTGATGTGAGATAACACATCTTACTGTTTAATCCTTTGAATCTTCTGTTACTTACAACCTAACACCAAAACAAATGCTTTTTCAGTGTGAAAAATGCTTTTACATGGAGTATCTTAGTTCCCTAGATAAGGGCAACCTAGCTAATAATTCCTGTACTGGTCTCTCAGCCACACTGCATTGTATGTTCTTTCCTGAGCAATCACTGAAAATGGGAAGTGAATAAACAAAATAGGTTATAACTGATCAAGGTTTACCCTCCAGGATCTAGTTAAACATGGAAGAAAGGCAAAGGAGCAAATGTTACTAGAAAAAAAAAAAAAAAAACAGTACTTAATCTATGCTCCAGTTATTATTATATAAGACCCATCCTCAAATATCTACCTCATAGGTTTGGTATAGAGGTTAAAGGAGACAATACACATATAGGATTAACCATATTGCTCTGTCATATTGCTCTGTAAATGCTGGTTATTCCTTACTATTGGATTAGAGAAGATGGCCCAATCTACCCTGAGCAATGGTTAACATCTGTTTTCTGGGCAACAGAAGATCAACTCACTCTTGAAATAATCCACCAGTGAGGTGAATAGGTTTTAGAATGAAAATAAGGTATCTCAAGGAGAAGAAAGAGTCAGCTTAACAAAGACAAAGGAGATTAGAGAGGGAATATTTGTGGTTCAGGTTGCTAAAAGTAAAAGACAGTGGTGAGCAAAGAGGCCAATAAAGGTAGACAGGGGCTAGATCACAAACTTTGTGTGCCATGTTAAGAAGTATAGACTCTGTGGGGCACCTGGGTGGCTCAATCAGTTAAGCATGCAACTTCAGCTCAGGTCACGATCTTGCAGTCTGTGGGTTCAAGTCCTGCATCAGGCTCTGCGCTGACAGCTCAGAGCCTGGAGCCTGCTTCAGATTCTGTGTCTCCCTCCCCTCCTCATGCTCTGTCTCTCTCAAAAACAAATAAAAGTTTAAAAAAAAAAGTAAAAAAAAAAAGAAGTATAGACTTCGTTCTCCAGGGGCAGTAGGGTTTTTTAAAGTTTAGACTTGATCTCACATTAAGGTTTGTAATATTATATAAAATGTTAGTTTATATCATACTGATAGCTACTGAGGATCAAATGGAGAGAGGCAAAACTAGAGAGAGTCTCATCCATTTCTCTTGAATCAAGTCCCTTCTTCACGAACCAGGCTGATTATTTTACTCAGCCTCCTGAAGACACTTATTTAAATAGCCCTTTTCCCCTAAACCATAATGATTGGAACAATTGCCCCCCAAATGGCCATGGAAAATAAGACTAAATGTAGAGGCACTCATTTCATTCAGAATAGTGTGTCATCAAACTTCACAGGCTCAATTGAGCCACATGTGAAACACATTAGGACATTTGGGGATGTGTCTAACAGATCATTAAGAAATAGTTTTCCAAACATGTACTCTTTCTTAGCTATTTTAATGTAAATCACAGAAAATGAAACTGCTGAAACTCATGATTTCATAATGCACAGTGTGAGTCATTGTCCCCAGAGCATTCTTTCTATAGAAATGGTATGTTAGCATATTTTCCTACAATGTTACCGTAATCCATTGATGTATATTTTATTTGTAGTTTTCAAGTTGTTCACTAGAAACCTGGCTTTTTTTTTTATGCCTGTGTAATCAGGGTTGGTTGTAAGCATATTTCGCAAAACTAGCTGATGTAAGGAGTGTTGTCAATGTCTTTGAAGGGTTGAACTCAAAACTGCAATCTGAAAAGAAATCTAAATCAAACTTGAAAGACTTCTATGAAGAGAAAATTCCAACCCAAACCACTAACAATAGTTGACACCTTAATTTGAAACATATAGACAAGACAAGATGGCTCTCTTGATTTACTAATTTTTTTTTATTTTTTAAGGAAAAAAAAGTAAAAGTGAGAATGGGCAGAATATAGAAGAAATTCTGAAAGATAATCCTGGTTCTTCATAGAGTCAGTATTACTCTCAAAATAGTTAGATCTTTTGCAATGACAGAATTTATGTAATATTTACCCATTCTATTTTAACTGAGAAATAAAAAAAGAAATATAACATGAAAGAGAATCAGAATTTAGAGACAGTGTGAAAAATAGATTTCTATGCAATTTAAGTAACACAAGAGTCACAATTGTGTTGAGAGAGACATGAAAAATATTGAAGTCAAAGTCATTCAGGTGACTCTCATTGAACCTTTATTGCACTCTAACCTATGCAAGATATTCGATTATAGCCATCATGATAGTAGAAAGGATTTTTGTCCTTTTCTAATCAGCATCCTGACATCAGTCTTACTCTCTTCCCTGTCCTTAGAAATCAATTTCATGGTAAATATTTTGCTCCCCTAACCCCTTTAACCCCTCCAAACTCAGGGAGATGATCATAAAAGATTTAACCTGATCATCAGCATGGATCCAATATTCACTGGCTCCATTGAATGGAAAACCAGAAGGAAGAGGGGGAGAACATAATAGGCGACTTGAAATTAATGTGAATATATGCTTTATTTGACATCTTCATTTACCACTCTTTAGAAATGCAAATGATCTAAAAAGTTATTCTAAGTGCTTTAACATCCAACTGTTCTAATCAGTATGCCTAAATGCCAGTAAAAATGCAGAATAAGGTACAGCACCTCTCAAAATTGTTCATAAGCTAAAAGAGGCATACCAATATAGTAAAATATGGGTGGGTACAGGCAACCACATGGCATGTAGAAAGATGTCAATTATAGAGTCCAACAAGCTTGGGCATGAAGCTTAGCTTTACCATTTACCATTGTGTAAATTACCATTATCACTTTTTTTAAGTTTTGTAATGTTTATTTATTTTTGAGAGAGAGAGGCAGGGAGGAGCAGAGAGAGGGGGACAGAATCCAAAGCAGGATCCAGGCTCCAAGATGTCAGCACAGAGCCCCATGTGGGGCTCCAACTCAAGAACTACAAGATCATGACCTAAGCCAAAGTCAGATGCTTAACCAACCGAATGAACCACCCAGGCACCCCAGTAAATTACCACTATCATTAAAGCGCCTCACTTTCCTCATCTGCAACATGAAAATAATACTTGCATCACAGTGCAGTTAAGGAAAATAATGATAATGTAGTGGCTAGCTACATGGTGGATGCTTACTTAATAAACGTCAATGCTGATCATCATTAACATTGCTAACTTTCAACATCTTCGAACTGTGTTTAAATGACAACCAGAAAAAAAGTGTAGATAGATCTGATTATAAACAGACTGTATCTCTGAATTTCATCTAAACAAACTTGGAGAGTTAGCCTCATATTTTTGAAAAGAAATATTATTACATTTGGTGAATAGATTGACAAAGAAAAACAAAAGCATAGACTGAAACACCAATTTAACCAGGGGTACTTACTACTAGTAGCATTTGAGAACAAAATGGTGTTATAAAGGAGTTTCAATGAGAAAATCCTTTCAGAATTCTAAACTGGGGTGCCAAAACCACATCTTCTCTAACCATTCTTGATATGGAAAAAAAGGAAAATTGAGGCTCTTTCCAATCCTTAAAACTCTCATTCATAAAAAAAAATAAAAATAAATGAGAATGAGATTCTCCAAGCTTTCATCTCTAACATGCTAAGGGAGTTCTTGAAAGGTAAAAACAATCCAGAGAGTGTGAGGCATGTGAAAAAGGAGAAGGGGCTCTGCTATGAGAAGCAGTATGGAAGCCATTCAAGACCACGAAGAAGGGCTGTAGAAGCTAATGAGATCAAGGACTTGAAGCATCCATAAAGGGAATGAAATAAAAGCAGGGGAGGGGCGCCTCAGTGGCTCAGTAGGTTGAGCTTCCGACTTTGGCTCAGGTCATGATCTCCCTGCTCACAGATTCAAGCCCGCATCAGGCTCTGTGCTGACAGCTCAGTGCCTGAAGCCTGCTTCTGATTCTGTGTCTGCTTCTCCCCTCCTCTCCCACTCATGCTCTCTCTCCCTCTCACTCTCTCTCTCTCTCCCTCTCTCAAAAATAAACATTTAAAATTAAAAAAGAAAAGAAAAGAAAAGAAGAACAGGAGAGAGTATTCTAAATACAACCTCCCTTTTCCCCTGAGTGGGATCCTTGAGGTAATCAAGGGAGCAGTGAGTGAGAGGCTAATGAAGGCAGGGGTCAAGAACATGAGTGTAAAAGGTTTTGACATGTACCTAGATGGTATGCAGCCTTCCTTCATCCTATCCTTCCCTTCCCCTGCTCCATCATTCCTACCTAGCCACTTCTAGTCCACACTTGGCACTGGGACAAAGTGAGAGTGAAATTCCAATTTACTACAATAAATTGGAAAAGAAAGCCTCCATTTGTCCAGTCAATCAGTTTTTGTTCAAGAGAAAGCTTAAGGCAGCTCTAGAGCCCTAACCAACTTCTGAGGCTAACATAGAGAAGGTGGCTAAGAATATGAACAACTTGAAATGGTAGGTAAATTTAGACCACTGAATTATATTAGAAGGGATGTTCATGGGTCAGAAAAAAAATCAAAACTTAAGATGACAGACTGAGAGGAGTTCTGAAATGATTTCACCATATTTGGTGAAATAAGTTTCAACATGAGATTTTTGCCATAACCAGAGTGACTACATGTCCTGGTTTATGACTTCTGATCCAATGCGATTGTAAATACCACTCCCTTTCACACTTAAAGTACAATGTTTTAAATAGTAAATTCTATAATCGATCTAACCATGACCTATAAAGCAGATTCCATAAATCTTAGAGAACTAAGGATATTTTAGAGTTCATGATTTTATTTTCATTTTATCAAAAATGATGTCCAGATCACCAAACTTTTCACAATGAGATGGGCCTTTGCCAACTGGAGAATGATCAAAGTGCAATTGCTGGAGGCAAAAGGGCACTATTAAATCTAGCCTCTGGCCTCCTGTGAGTACACAAACACATGTAGACACATAAGTGCTCACATACAGTGTCGCCAGACCCAGAATTGGATCTTGTTACAGAATTGGGATGTACCCAGAAAGCAGAAGCTAGTAAATTTCTGGAACAGAACTTGATGTATGACATTTATCAGTGGACTAGTTAGGATCTCTGCTATTTTATAAAATGTAGCTGGAGAACAATATTTATGTGCCTGTGGAAAACAGACATTGAAATTAATGCTCATGATTGGCTTAACCCTAGATGCTCCTGGTAAGGTCTAATAGGAGAAAAGAGGAGATAAGAAAATGTTAGGAGAATGTGGAGTCCCCTGGTTTCTTGGGGAGGAGGCTCAGTGATTACAGACAGTCCAAGAGAGACAGCACATATGTTACACCAACATGGGGATATAAGCTAGGATGCCTCTGATTCAATCTACGGGTCATGTCATTGGCACCAAGACACAGAAAACATAATTGCAGGAGGACTGATTACCTTGAGCAGGGTAGAGATGGACAATTCTTTTACAAGTAGAGTATAAAATGATAACTCTCCTTAAGGGAGTTATCTGCCCCCAAATTCACTGCACTTTGAGGAATTGGGCATGCCAGAGAGGATATTCCTTGTGGAGGCTGATGTGGAGAATACAGTGATAACACCATGCTCTCTGCCTGATGGTAATTGGAGGGCAAAGCAAGCCATCTATGTGTGAAGCCACAAAGGGCTCTTCTGTGTGAGAGAGTTAAGGGAGTTGTAGCTATCCTTCTATCCCTTTTTCTGGTGCAGGAAAATACTAGCTTTTATTTTTTTTCTTCAGAAAGCTGATCTATGAAAACAAGCACACAGAAGAGGATCTTCTATACTACTTATAAAAGCAAATAAATCATTTTAGCATAATAACACAGAGGTGAATAAACCAAAGAAACTTTCAGTCTTGGCAGTACAAAAGGTCTGACTGTATCATGGACATTTGCTTCATTCATTCATCCAATAAATGCTAACTGAATTACCCAACAATGCTCTAGGAGACAAGGAACATTTATAAACGAAACAGACTGAAACCCTTGACCTCAGTGAGCTTATATTCTAGAGTTGGGACCCTAAATTATAATGATTATTATTGAGGCCAGATCCATGAGAGTAGGCTTTTTGTATTGCCTTTAACCACAGAATGGACCAGAAGACCTCCTTAATCCCATCCAAGGAAATCAATGACTGGTAACCTGGGCCTAAAGCCAGAGAGAAAAGACAAAATAGGTAGGGGACAGAGTTTTAAAAAAAAAAATGCAAAGCCTGTTGGAGAGAGAATGAATTAGAAGCTCCACAAATAAAAGGGGGCAACGTCTGTGTAAGACAGACCAATAAATGGCTTACTGAGAAGCTAAAGGGACAAGCACCCCCACAAAATAGAGGTGCCTCATGCAACATAGTCTCTGTGTAGACTGCTATAGGCTTCTCAAAACCAGAGTTAAGAACTTCCCTCTTGATTTACTGCTGTGACTGATTGATTAGTCTATAAAAAGTCTCTACCTCCTTATATCTGATTTCGCTTTGGTATTTGTTTGTTTGGTTTATTTTGAGGGTAAAAGTGTTTTGTAGTTTTTTGTTGTTGTTGTTTGTTTTGATTTATTTTCAGAAATAGACCATACTGCCTCAGTCTTCCAAAGTTAAGGAGACATTAGGTGAGTTATTTACATGGCTATTTGCATTATTTACTAACTACAGTGGTATTTTAAAAAGAATGGTAGGAGCCTGAACTATGGATTTTTCTAGGATTTTCTACTCCGTAGTTTTCAAATATGTCATGCAGCATTTCACCCAAGAGATAAATATGTAAAAGAGACAGCAGCAGAGTTGCTGTGTTTGGAAGTAGAGCAGAGGTGCCAGAGTCTTCCATGCCCTCTCCTCACAATGGTCTATAAGGGGCTTCATTAAACTCCTACAGATGCGACAAACACAAACTGAAAATCCCGTCACGTCTACATTGGCAGGATGTGCTGCCTCCTATCCACACAATCCATCCGACAGCATTGCCCTGTACTAGTGAAAAGGGGTGTGTCAGAAGGTATAAGCCAAGCCATTTCAGTGTAAACAAAGAGAACCCTGATTTAAAGATTTCCCATGGAATAAACCATGGATAGGAAAATGACAACCAGAGCCCATACTGACCACAAGGATGAATTAGCAGAGGAAAAAAAAAGCAAACATAAAAAGAATTATGACTAAGGGTATTGTGAACAGGCTGATTATTCTCACCACCAGTTAGATTATATCCATACACCCAACAAGCATTACATCCAATAAGCATTTGTGAAGTGCTTACTATGTGCCAGGCATGTTGCTACGTATTAAGAATACAGAGAAAAGTAATATGCAGTCATCACTGTCTTCCATAGGAGACACACCCATAGGTATAATGATATAAAGAGAATCTCATTTAAATGTATACATGAAGTACTTGGTATAGCACCTGGTGTACAGTATTCTGGCACAAATGTTAGCTATTATTAACAGCTTCATCCACTGTTTCCATTCACTGGCTCCCCCCTAAAAAAGATAAATTTTTAAGGAAAGAAGACTTTGGTAAGTGCCTGTGAAGTACTGATATAAACACGTTAGTCTTATCTCCCCCACTTGCTGAATGTTTCACAAGGTTAATAGCCAGGCTTTATATTTTTATATGAAGGGCCACTCTTGACTTTCTTCTTGATCAAAACCTCCTCAAAAAATTAGAGGAGAAAAAAATTAGAGGAGAAAAACAATATAATTTTATTAAGAAACACCTAAAAGTATTTTGATAAATTCATTAGTCACCTTAAATAAAACTCTGTTTAACATAGGGATAACAAGATTCATCTTAACCACTATCAAAATTCAATAGTAAACACCAAATACAGTGAAAAAATGAATCCATTTCCACTGAAATAAAGAAATAGGGACTCCTGTTTTACCACTATTGTTTTAACATTGTCCTTGAAGTTCTCGCTAATGAAATAAGATTCCCAAGTTAGATGATTGATAAAAAAATATTGGGAAGAATAAAGGCAAAATGTCTTTATTTCAAATTTAAGAAACGAGTAGAGTAACAAGAGAATTCAATATGGTAGCTGGATTCAAATAAACATACAAAGAAATCAATAGCAATTCACTAGAATAACAACCAATTACTAGTGGATATGAAAAGAAAAATAAATGCTGTTCACCAAAGCAACCTAAACTGTAAAATATGTAAGAATAAATTCACTATAAGGACACAATATCTCCATTAACAAAACTTTAAATCATATAAAAGATGTAAAATAAGAATCAATGTTACAATATCAGTGTTTTGTGGGGACTGTTGTAAACTGGCAAATAATTTTAAAATTCATAAGAATTTTTGTTTTGATTTATTTTAAGAAATAGACCATATTGCCTTAGTCTTCCAATGTTAAGGACACATTAGGCGAGTTATTTACATGGCTATTTGCATTATTTACTGACTCTAGTGGTATTTAAAAAGTAGGAGCCCCATGTTTTTTGCAAAGAAAGAATACTGAAAGAGTACTTTCCCCTTCAGATATTATAACATCTATAAAGATGCCATAATCAATACAGCATGATAAGGCTACTTAAATAGACAAAATATCAGTAAAAAAGAAGAGAGTCTAGAAAATATGTAACCAGAGGATGCAATATATGACAAAAGTTGCATTTCAAATGCAAACAGAAAAGATCCTTTACTTATTAAACAGCACTGATAGTTGGCATCTGTGTGGAAAAAGTAAAACTAAATTCCTATCTCACACGATATAAAAAAAATAAGATTATAATTAAAAATATTAAATGTCAAAAAATAAGATAACAATATTAGAAAATAGAATATGTTAAGAACTTGGGGCGCCTGGGTAGTTCAGTCGGTTGAGCGTCCAGCTTCAGCTCAGGTTATGATCTCACAGTTCATGGGTTCGAGCCCCACGTCAGGCTCTGTGCTGACAGCTCGGAGCCTGGAGACTGCTTCACATTCCATGTCTCCCTCTCTCTCTGCTGCTCCCCTGCTCACACCCTGTCTCTCTCTCTCAAAAATACATAAAGATTAAAAAAAAAGAATATTTTAAGAACTCTAAAGTGATAAATATTTCTTAAGCAAAACAGAAGACCCAGATGTTTAAAAGGTTTATAAAAGTTGCACTTTGATTTCCATGTAAATTTTACAGTTTTTCAAAATTATTTTTATAATTAAATGGACTTCATTTCTATGTTTACACTATATTATAGAATATCTCCCTTGATCTGTAAAATTAATTCTACATGATGAGCAATAATATTATTTTCTTTTTCAGATCATCTGTTGTTTGGTAGAATTTTTTTTAATGTTTATTAATTTATTTTGAGAGAAAGAGAGTGCAAGTGGGGAGAGGCAGAGAGAGAGGGAGAGAATATCCCAAGGAGACTCTGCACTGCCAGGGCAGAGCTTGATGTGAGGCTGGATCCCACAAACCTTGAGATCATGACCTGAGCCGAAATCGAAAGTCAGGCACCCCAACTTTGGGAGAATTTTGATTTTTTTTCTTTTTTAGTTCCAAAATACTTTGAAGCTCTTCTTTAAGTACTCGTCTTCCATTTCATGAGAGCACTTCTTCTTTTTGATGAAGTTCTCTTCCAGTTCTTTCATTATTTGTAATTCAATGGGAGCCTACTCTACTACTTATCTAATTGTTGCTCCTCATCTAGAATATTCTGACATGAATTTTGAATATCCTTTCCCTTTCTTGCCTGGATGTTTTCCTTAGCAAATATATTTGCTAGACAGACACGATTTCTCAAGCAGTGCAAAATGTACCATGGACGTCCCAGCTGTAGCTCTTCTAGGTTTTGTGGAAGTATTGAAGGCATCCATTCTAAAACCTACATCTTTTGGTAGAGTAGACATCTCCAATTCATAAGGTCTTGGTATCATTCAACACACTAAAGCAGCCTTCTTCCACTATTACTAGGGACAACAGGATTAGGAGACCCCAGCAAGATTTCTTCACCTGTATTAGTGAAGATAATATTAGCTGCCATAAAACTTTGGTGGTTTTACACAAGAGAAGTTTATCTTGTGCTCATGCAGCAGTCCAAGGTAATTGTTACTTGCTGGTGGATGGCCTTCTTCCATGTGGTGATGCACAGACCCACACACCTTCGATCTTGTGGCTCTGTCATTCCCTGTGTTCTCAGGGGTTTCTACACTCAGCCAGCAGACAGGGAAAGACAACCTAAAGAAGTCACATCTGCTTCCTAACAGCTGTGGCCTGGACATGACACGTATAATTTTCTTTCACATTCCATTTATGAAAACTAGACACAAGGCCCACTTGGATGCAGTGGAGACTTGAAAATGTCTGGCTGCAGAGCTGCTTCTTGGCAACAATTCTCTATTATTTATGGGCTACTCATATTTCAGTGGACTATTAGATGTCTGTGTCATATTATTCTAGCCCTCAGAGAGAGGCAAGCCCTCTCCTCTGCCCCTTGTTCTAAGTATCTCACAATATGATGAGGCAAGAAACTTACTCTACTTCTGATTCAGTAAGTGATGAAAAAGCAAGAAGTCACTTTACGACAAGGCCAGTAAGAAAGATATCCCCACTAGCATTTTGAAAAGGATAAAGGCCATAATATTAAGAGTTAGATGAGAAAGCCATGGATAAGAATGTTCATAAGTTAAAATAAAAAATAGCATAGTATTATAGGGAGTATTTTATTAAGTAGAAGAGAGAGAAAAAATTTTAAAAGCATCTCTTTATCCTGTAAGAACTAGAGAAATGTAATGGTGGCTTGTAGAGGAACATTAAGAAATACAGAGTTTGAGACACAAAATACATAACCAGTCCATATGAGTCATGAAAAGTCTTTGTTTTAATATCATTGCATTCAATTAAGAGCAATCTAGACACCAATCCAAATACATACAAGTATCTAGTATTTAGTAAGTTGGGGAGTTTTGTAGTTTTAGCTTAATGTATTCTTACCTCTGTAACAATAATCTGCAATTTCTTTATTCTGCTTGGGGATTTCATTTAAAGAAGCTACTAAAATAAGCCCCACTGGCAACACAAAACTTAATGTAAACTTTAAAAACTTTCATCGGTGTGTCAAGCCCTTAGGAGACTTAGCACAATTATATTTCCTTAAACTAATGTGTTTAATTCATAAATTTTGAGTCTTAGAGAAAAAATCTGGAAGAGATTAAGGAAGAAAAATGCAAAGGGTGTTTTAGGTTTTGTGTATGTGTGTGTGTGTGTGTGTGTGTTTGTATTAACAAAACTAATTACTATATACAGTATTTAAATCCTATCAATTAGGATCTGTTTAAACTTTTGCCATGCATCCTAAAGTACTTTGTCAAAACAGGCATTTGCTCAGAGAATTTATGATTTCATATGGTAACTGAAAAGTCTCTAGGATAACTTTAAAGAAACAGAAAAAAGAGAATACGCTTGCAAAGGAATGATGTTTCTCATTCATGTCAAATGATGAAAAGCTTACAGTCAACAAATAAAAAGACCTCACAAGGACTCCACACAGCATTTATCACAACCTCACTCATCAGACCCAGACCCACTTCAAAACCTTCCAACTAAAAGAAACCCAGCATGAGAAGTTTGCCAACTCTCCTTGCCAAGTTGGCAGAGCCCTAAAAGTTTGAATGGGCTTCTCGATGTGTAAGATAAAAAGCAGGCATTTGGAGTCTGTGAAGTTCCCTGGGCACAATCAGACCTTAGGTGAAATTCCATCAACCACTGCCATTTGCACACCATGTCAGGTATGCAAATGACACAACAAATTAGGGCTCTGGCTACATAAATAGTTTTGGTATGAAATCAAGACAGGAAAAAACAAACAAACATGAAGTAGGAAAGGTTTTTCCCCTCAAAGATGATCTTTCTTTTTCAGCTTGGATCTTTCACCTCTGGCTACTCTACCCTGCAAGGCATGGGAGGGCAAACATGGTCTCAGATGAGAACAGCTCCTCTCAAGTCAAGTACATGTGTGCCTGTGAGAGAGACAAGAACACACTCAAGTGAATGAAATTCCTCCCTGCCCACTGCTTTATCCACCAGGAAACATTACTTCTGAGCTATTTGCTAGCTTCTGGGAAGCAAGGCCACTGTTCATTTCCAAATGAGTAGGCAATTAGAATTCTTCTTGACCGAATTTAATTTTCCCTGCCTCTACTCTCCTCTAACCAGTAGTTCTTTCACTCATTCAGTCTAACATGGGCCAAATGCCTCCTACACTTTACAGATTCCCCTTGTCCACACTCTACCCAGCCCTGCTGTTATCCACTCACTGCATCTTCTCCTTCCCTGACAGTGGGAGCTCCCTGACTCTAAGAACTAAGTGTTCATTCTGGTCGGATGACAGATGCTGAATGCTTCCTCATGGCCTGGGAAACAAAGGACAATTCACTTGTTATGGGATTTCTACAAATCACTTTCAAGGTTCCCCCTTGAGCTTAATTTTTCTTTCAATATTATCCTCCTTTTGGAAGAGAAAATCTGCCTGTATGCTCTAGATAATATCATAGATCATGGGCCTTCACAGACACCCTTCCCTCTGCCTATGTGTTTTAAATTCATTTTTGCCTCCTCAACCCACCCTACTCTTGACCTCCCTGGGAATTCCTGCCAGCTAGAACAGACTCTCTGTTATCTCTTTGTCTTATTAACTCTCCATCTCATTTCAAATACAACTGAAATCCTCATTTTCCCCCTTCAGACTGTATACCTTAAATAATAAATAGGTTGAAAGGAATTAACTCTTTATTGAATTGTGTAGTGCAGTGCTACAGAGCAAGTTAGGACAGAGGTGATGTCGTAAGCTCGGTTCAGAATAAAATTTTATTGTACCTCATAATTGTTAAAGTATAGTGTCCTGGAGGAGATGATTAAATCAAACTTGCAACAATATATACAACATTTTTTTTCAACGTCAGCAACACTGTATAATTTATGTGGAGATTCTTATACTACAAACCTAAAAAATATTGGAGAGCCATTTGATTTATGAAAAGTTGTGCTTTTCCATGAACCAAACTCCACAGACATCAATGTTTATATATTTTAAGTGTGCTTTGAAGTTATTAATTAAATTTTATGAGGTGACAAACTTCCAGAATATTTCAGATTATTGCCAATAAAAGTATCTGAAACCATTTTCAGGATAAAAAATCCAGAAAAAAAAACATAGATATTAACTGGACTGAGAATAGTCTTTATATATAACTATAAATAAAAATTTATAAAAATCACTAACAAACATTTAAGATCTGGCATTCTTTCATTCCATCTTGCCAAACATCTCAAAGGATAGTGAGGAACAGAGCAATCATGTAAGTAATCTGAAATTGTCTTCTGACTTACAAAGAAAGGTTTACTAACCTACAGTTCTGAAACGGGCCTCACACAGTCTTGCCATATCACCTGTTCTCTACAACTACCTTTTCCTAGTACTTATTAGACAATATCAGGCTATTAAAAACTCATCACATTAGCTTCAGTTTCCCTATGAAACTCATACCAAAATAACATATGATCAATATATTGAACAGAATTTTTTTAACTTAAGTTCCATTTTGTGAAAAACCTTTGCTTTAAGAAGACTTTATGTAAGGAATAGGGAAACTAGACAAATTCTTTATGTCCTCCTGAAAATAAAAACTGTGATACAGACTGGAGAGTCAGGTGAATATAAAGAGGTTACTCCATTTTTATATCTCTTCTCCTCCTTCTTCTTCCATAAACACAATCCAATTATGAGTTCTCCTGAGACAGGATAAAACTCGCTCCAAAGTCATTACATCATTCCATCATTTTCATCAGAATCTTGTATGTGATCCAAATTATTCCCATTTAATGACACAGAGAGAAATATTCACAGAGAGAACTAAAAACTGGCAACTTTTCCACCTCCAATTCCTCATGGAAAGGAGGTAAAGGCACTAAAATAAGTAAATAAATGTTCTCTTGATTTGGCAGTTTGTGAGATAAGCATCTAAATTTTCATGTTTCTCTCTTTATTAATTTCAAAATATTTACATTTGTATTTACCAAGGAATCACACAATATATTTTGAATGCCCAGAAGACATTTCTCTTTTAAACATAGCTTTCTATTGGCATTAGGTTTAGAGCTAAAGAGAAACTGCTTTTCATCTGACTACATGTCCTCATCATATGTAATCCTTGAGCAAATTCAAAAGGCTGCCATATAACTAGAAAATTTAGTCACCACTGCTCCACTGAGCAGAGCCTGATGTGGGGCTCGATCCCACAACCCTGGGATCATGACCTGAGCCAAAACCAAGAGTCAGGTGCTCAACTGACTCAGCCACCTGGGTGCCCCTGAAAATTATAAATTTAAATGAGTGCATATAATTCCATTGAGTGGAAGCACATCAATTTATTTAACTAATCTCTTACTATTGGACATTTAAGTTGTTTCCATTTTCTAGTCTTAAATATAATACCATATGAAAAAAACTGGATTGATGCATGGATAGATGGCTACATAGACAGAGATGTGATAGGACAAGTATAGTCAAATATCAGTGGTAGATCTGGGTGATGGACTTATGAGAGTTCGCTGTGAAAGTCTTTAAACTTTTCTATGTGTAGCTCAAAATATTAACTTTGTTTTAATATATCTTCATTCCATATCCTCTTATTTGTGCTTTTGTCATCCTGTGTAGTCCATTTATGTATGTTATAAACCAATCTTTCATCTTAAAGTTAATAAATGAGAAAAAATATATTTATAGTCTTTTGTATCAACCCACGTATTTATCATATCTAGTGCTTTTCATTGTGTGTGTGTGTGTGTGTGTGTGTGTGTGTGTGTGTGTGTGTGTGTGTGGTTTCACATTACCATCTGGTATATTTTTCCTTCAGTCTGAGGATTTTAGTATTTCTGTTAAGTATTTCTTTTAAGAAAGGTCTGCAGTCTTTGTCAATCTGTGAAAGCCTTTATTTCACCTACATTTTCTAAGAGTTTCTGTGGGTACTAGATTCTGGAAGGGGCTGGAAGGGGTGGATTTTGTGGGGCTGGAAGGGTTTTTTTTTTTGTTTTGGGGGGCACTTTTGGAACTTTGGAAATATTATTCCATTGCCTTCTGGCCTCCACTGTATCGGCAGATAAGTTAACCATTAATCATTGATGGTTCCTTGCAGATGAATTTTTCTCTTGCTGTCTTTCCTAATTTTCTCTTTGACTTTTTCTTTCAACAGTTTTTCTGTTGGGTAGATCTCTTTGTACTTACCTTACTAATGGCTCTTTTAGTTTCCTGGATGTGTGGATTAATGTTTCTCATAAATTTGATAAGATTTTGGCCATTGTTTCTTCAAATATTTATCCTTTCCTTTTTTACATTCTCTTTCTAGGACTCCCATTACACACATATTGTTAGGCTTGTTCTTGTCCCTTGGCTCTGAGACTGTTCATTTTTCTTCAATCTTCTTGTTTTTCTCTCTGTTCTTTAGATTGGATAATTTCAATTGATCTATATTCAGGTTCAATGAATCTTTCTTCTTACATCCTCAATCTGCTATTCGATTTCGGGGCTCTCTCAGGACACTTTCATTTCATTATTACACTTCTCAAATCTAGAATGTGATCATTTCTATCTCATTATTGAGAAACTCTATTTGTTGATCCACTGCTATCATACTTTAGTGTAATTATCTGAACCTGTGCCCTTTAGTTCCTAGAATACACAGTTGACCCTTGACAACACAGAGGTTAGGGGTGCTGACCCCCCACACAATCAATAATCTGTGTATAACTTTTAACTCACCCAAAATTTAACTGCCAATAGCCTACTGCCAATATCCTACTGTTGACCAGAAGTCTTACTGATAAAATAGTCAGCACATATTTTGTATTATATATATATATATATATATATATATATATATATATATATACACACACACACACACACACACATATATGTGTGTGTGTGTATGTGTGTGTATATATATATATATATATATATATATATAATATATTGTATTCTTACAATAAAGTAAGCTAGAGAAAAGATGTTATTTTATATATATATTTTTTTTCATTTTTAGATCAAGAGAGAGAGACCACACAAGCAGGGGAGAGGGACAGAGGGAGAGAGAACCTTAAGCAAGCTCCATGAGGAGAGCAGAGCCTAACCCCACGACCCTGGGATCATGACCTGAGCCAAAATCAAGAGTTGGACACTCAACTAACTGAGCTACTCAAGTGCCTCAAGAAAAGATGATGGTAATAGGAAAATCATAAAGAAAATACATTTATAGTACTGTACTATATTTATAAATAAAAGAATCTATGTAATAGTGGCCCCTCCCACCTTGAACCCATGTTATTCAAGAGTCAACTGTATTATAATAGCCCTCCTGAATTATTTGTCACTAAACTGAATATCTGGGAACACTCAGTGAGTTTCTATTGACTGCTTTTTTGGTTGCTGTGGTAAAATATATATAACATACAATTTATTATTTTATCCTTAAGTGCACAGTTCAGTGTCATGAAGTGCATTCATATTGTTATGCAACCACTACAATCACCAATCTCCAGAACATTTCACCTTCCCAAACTGAAACTTTGTACCCATTAAATAATAACTCCTCATTCCCCTGGGCCCCTGGCAATCACCATTTTACTTCTTGACTGTATATTTCTTCTTGAGTATCTGTCAGTTTCCTACTTCTTTGAATGTCTCACTTTTTTTTTAAACTGGAGATTTTGGATAATATATTGTAGCAACTTTGGAATCTCATTATTTTCCACTTGAAGGTTATTGTTTTTGGAAGGTTTTTTGGTTTAATAATTTACCTGGGCTAAATCTGTGAAATATGTTTTTCTCATGATATTTTTCTCTTATGTATTTGCGTACATTTTTAAATTCCTGTTTTTACTTTTAATTCTAGCTTGCTAAAGTTTGCCCCTGTATCGTGGTAGCCTAGTTGTCAATGATTGAACAATCATTTTGCTCAAATAACATTTAGTGAACTACGCTTTTTAGGCTTCCATTTTCTCCTGATAGATCTCCGTGTGGGTAAGAGAGCACAAAGCTCAGACTATTTTCAAGTATTCTCTGGCTTTTATATTCTGCTGGGCTTTGTCCACTACTCACATAGATACAGCCTCAGAATTGGCTTGGAGTATAGGAAAATCTTGGAGCCTCCTTGGTCTCCAACACACATGTGTTTAGCCTTAGCCAGAAGTATGCTTGTCCCAACCAGAACCAGAACCACAGCCTTAGGCTTTGCCCTTTCACCTGGCCAAGATCTTGACTTCCATTAACAGCTCTGCGGGACATGATCACCACATCCAAGTCAAGTGAGTCTCTTTTGACCACAGCAACACAGCCTGCCCCACCTGCAGAACTTCCACACCAACCAAAATAGAAAGAAGAGATTGGAGCAAGAATGTAGAGATTTCCACCATTCTTTTCTGAAATTCAACAGTTTTTGAAGCATAAATTCTCCTCAGCTTGTTGTATTACATGGTTTTATTTCCAGAGATCTGAACTGGGTGTGGGATGTTTTTATCCAGGTTTACATTTGCCTTGGGGGGGGTGGGTGTTGCTGGCAGGAGAAGATTTACCCACTTCCTCCCTCACTGTAATATAGCCTGAAGTCTGCTTTTTAATCACTTTCTTTTATAGAAAAAATTCTCAAAGTGTGGTCCTCAGATAGGCATGTCAGCCTCAATGGGGAACTTGTTACAAATGTAAATTCTTAGGCTCCACCCCAGACTTACTAAACCAGAAACTCTGGATACAGAGCTCAGTAATAAATGTTTTAACAAGCCCTTGAGGCAATTCTGAATGCACACTAAAGTTTAGAACCCTAATTCAGAGCATATTTAATAATAATTTTTGTTGGAGTTCTCTATTTCAAGGAAAAATAACCAAATTTAAGATCTTTTTAGGTGTTTTATCAAACTTGTATGATTTGACAAAGGATTTATGAAACACTAGCATATCCTTTGAACCCTCGGGTCCAAAGACTGACATGAATACTTTTTTATACCAAAAAATAGTGGCCTGATATGCACAAAGAAGTACTAGACAGAATTTAAGAGCACAAACCTGAACGTTATCTAGATGTACTACTGTGTTACGTTCCCACTTATGAGAGCTGAGATTTAGCCTCTTCAAAAACATATGCCCAATATGACAGTTTTTCTTCACTAAAAACACTTGGTTGTACCAAGATAATGAAGACGTATTTTTTGCATGACAGGTACGAATGTTCCTAAAAGCTACATTATTTATAGACATGCATTTTAAAGGCAGAAGGTCATTCTTCTTTCCACCAAAAGTATCCTTATAGTAATCATTTTTTGTAATTACTGGTCCCTATAGCTACTTGAATACATGTTTAAACAATGTTTACTGAAAAAAAAAAAACTTCAGAATACCTGTATTATATAATGTATCTATGCAAAGTTTTAAAATAAAACATTACCTATTGTTTATAGATACATATGTATATAGAACTATGACAAACATAAAGATATACATGAAATGCATGAGAATGACTGTCTCTGTGTGGAGTAAAAATAAAACTGGGAAGATAAGTCAAAGATGTTTTCAGTTTTATAATGTTTTCTGTTATTTAAAAATATGACAAAATCCTCACAGATTCTGAGTATTGGAAATGCTATTTTCTCAGGATGAAGTATAGGGAAGAATTCTCGAGTTCAAGAATGGGCAATGCAGCTTACTTGAACTGAGGGACAGTTCTCAGACAGAAGGGCAGATATGCCTAGTAACCACTGATTCTTCTGTTCCCAGAGAATAACTCTGAGGGTTCAAAGCTATTTCCAGAAAATAAGAGTTAGACATAGGGATAAGACATGGAAGTTCAAGAATAAAATGTGTTATCCAGAAAAATCAAAAGAGGAGTGTTTGGGAGACACATACATTTGTAGATATGTCTTTATACCTATAATTCCAGATTAATTTAAATTCATGAATTAATGGTGTAATGATAAAAAGATGGGAATGTTGCGTCAGAGAGACTCCATAAAAATACTGGATCTGCCAATATGTTCTCATCCTAACATCTCTGAACTTTCAATCTTTAATCTGTAGAGTGAGAGTAAGAGTACCTACCTCCTAGGACTACTGATAAGATTAAAGGAGACAATTCAAGTCTCAATGTTAGTACAGTGCCTAGCATACAGCCAGTACCCCATAGAGGTTAGTTATTAGTATCATCCCTTTATTCGTCTATCCAACAGTTAGTTGGTCAGTGCCTAGTATATGTCAGACACTATTCACAGTTCTGAAGATACAGCAAATGAACAAGACACACACAGCCCATGCTATTATAGAACCTATAATTTATCAGGGAAGAGAAGCAGTTACCTAAGAAAACCGTAACTTTGATGGAGACTGTATAAAGGGAGACTGTATAAAGGCTTATAGTCCTAATGTATTTAGGCCATGCAGAGGGGTCTGCTGGAGGATCTAAAGGATGAGTAGGAGTTTATTGGGCAAATAGGGCAGGGGGTTTGGACTAATAGGTAGATTTATTCCTGGTTTAACAAAAATCAACTAGGAAATGCCATTTTTTACAATTACAGTAGGAATGAAACTTGGAGATTTACTAATGCCTTTGTGGACTGTGTCCTGCAAAGCTGACCCTGCAGGTATGGATATCATATATACCACATTTGTGAATCTGAGCCCTTTGGTGTGCTCAACCTCCAGGAAGTTGCGAATACTGGCATATTTAGTTTAAAGGAAAGTTTTGTGCCCCTTGCAGCTATTTATGAGATTTCTTTTTTGCCATAAATAATGCTGTGGCAGAAACAAAGGAAGTATTTTAGCTATAAGCTCCTGTCCCATCACCTCTTGCTTACCATCTCTGAGAGAATGCTCTAATGTTACGCAGTTTTCCATCCTCCTGCTTCTTCCTCTGAATTGTTCACATTTAAATCCATTGACACTCCCCCAGAGAAGTCCTGTTCATCCCTGCTCCCAAAGCCAGGTTTAGAGATTCAGATGCCTAAGCAGCTTTAACCTTTCCTGAGCTGGAGTTTGACTTAGGTCACCTTTTCAGACGTTGAGTCTGGATACTGATCTCAATGCTGACCCCTGGGTTCTAGATTGTTGCCCAGGTCTCTGCAAATGCCATTCAGATCTAGGATGAGAGGCCCCCATAAGGATACCGGGTCATCTCTGCAGTCCTCCAAGTTTCAGGACACTCCCTGCCCTCCACCCTTATGTGTCCAATAAGCATCTGTTAGATTCCTTCTCCCCTCCTTCCATTCCCAGGGCTGGTTGCCTTGCTGGACATACACATTAAATGCACCATCAATTCCGTTTTGTGGAATCCCTTGCTCCTCAGTGTCACATACCTGCCTGAAAAGGGATATACTGTTATTTCTTGTTCTAAGAGACAGTCTCAGCATACATCCTGTTAAAGGATGTGTATAGCTCATCTTTTCTTGGCCCACTAATGTTGCAGGGAGCTGAAATATTTCATACTCTAGGATATAATAATTTCTAACTCTGAGCATTTAAATGCTTCAAAGAAACGTTCCTTATAACCACCACTACATAGTATGAAATGAGCTACTGTTAGAATAATCTTTTGTCTATATTTACATGTAAAGTCTTTGTGCTTATTTTGGGTTAACGAAACAACAATTACCTATATTATCTTCCCACCAAAAAAACCCAAAAAACCTCCTCTACCATGCACAGGTATTTGGATTTCTGTTACCCAACAATTCAAGTTACTCCTCTTTATTTGGATAGAACACCACCATATATTAAAATTATCCAGCACCTTTCATCTCTCAGTTTTAGACTATAATGATAATAAAAAAGACAACTACAGTAAAAATCACTTTGTATTTGAAAAGCACTTTACAATGAGGAATTAGTTATTCCACCTCTGTAAAATAGTTACATATTGTAACCATCTTTTCAGAGAAGGAAACCAGGACACAAAATAATGAATTTGTCCTAACTCATAAAAAACAAACAACAACAGCAAAAACAATTACTGAGTTTTGGCCAAAGACAGAGCTGCAGCAATAAGTGATCATGTCCAGTAAAAGGACTTTGTGAGTGGAGCGAAGGTCCTCAATGTCTATGACTGGACTCTTGGGATCTCCCTATATTTGCTGCCATTCAGAAATGGCCAGGTTCATTCCTCCGTATACCCCACTCCATACATCCAGTTAGGAGTCAAATTAAGGCATCTCCAAAGAATGGAATAGGATTCTTCATAGTGCTAAAATTAAAAAGATTATAAAGTGGCTTTCAAAGAAATTGCCCCACCTTGTATTACCATGGAGCTACAAAAGATACAGAAAGAAAACTGTTCTTCCTCATAAACTGAAGGAATATAATCTAGTGATCCTATAACACAGGAGACATAACCAGCAGGATTTACTTGGATTTTTATTTCCCACTGTGCACTTAGAGGTCACATTCAGAGTCTCCCTGGGGACAAGAAATGGATATTTAAAACAGGAGTTCAATGAACTTTTTCCTTTGTATACTTTTGAAAAGAGTTTACCTTTAACACAAGTGGATCAGCTGCACAAGTATACCACAGCTACTATATGGTTAGGTAGATATATAGACATATCCTGGTGGCTATGAAAGTACTTCCTAACTCTAAACCTTTTGTTTCTAGATATTAAGACTCTGTGTCTAAGAATTTAGATCCCATTAAGTTAGTCAAATGGGGGCTATGAGGGCTCTTGAGGTTTGTAAAAATTATTTTGCAATTATTTATTCTAATCATTGAGAACGATTTACCTATCTAACATTTTTTGACAGAATGACAACAGAAAAATAAAAGTCACCAGAAGTGTTTACCTATTATGGGGCACCTGAGTGGCTCAGTCTGTTAAATGTCTGACTCTTCATTTCAGCTCAGGTTATGATCTTACGGTTCACAAGATTGAGTCTTATATTGGGCTGTGTGCTGACAACATGGAGACTGCTTGGGATTCTCTCTCTCCCTCTCTCTCTTCCCATCCCTGCTCATGTGTGTGTACTCCCTCTCTCTCTCTCCTATCAAAATAAACTTTAAAAAAAACTTAAAAAAATGTTTGCCAATTATGAAACTACATTTTAAAATGCAATCCCCCATAATCAAAAACAAAATGAAAACAAATAAACTTAAGTAAGTATCCAGTTAAAATATAAATACACAGAAAGACTATCTTTTAGACATATATATTGAGATCAGATATGCAGGAGGAGTCTGTATATTAAAAGAAACATAAAAGGTATAGAAACTAAGCAGATAAAAGTCTTATTTATATCCCAATTCAAGCAAAAAAATAAAATAAAATAAATAAAATAAAATTGTAAGATAGTAGGAATAATACCAACACTGGACCTTTTTAGGTTTAAAATTTATATTGTGATGTTAAGATAAAAACAAAGGTGGGGCGCCTGGGTGGCGCAGTCGGTTAAGCGTCCGACTTCAGCCAGGTCACGATCTCGCGGTCCGTGAGTTCGGGCCCCGCGTCGGGCTCTGGGCTGATGGCTCGGAGCCTGGAGCCTGTTTCCGATTCTGTGTCTCCCTCTCTCTCTGCCCCTCCCCCGTTCATGCTCTGTCTCTCTCTGTCCCAAAAATAAATAAACGTTGAAAAAAAAAAATTAAAAAAAAAAAAAAAGATAAAAACAAAGGAAAAACACCCACCCTAACTATTAAAACTACATATCAAAATATTTACACACAGCCTATGATCCTTGGATTTGCTTCAAAATAACCTAGGTTTTTGAGTGGATGGAAGTATAGATGAAACAAGATTAGCTATCAGTTGAAAACTATTGAAAATGCATAATGAGAAAATGGACTTATCATATTACTACTCTATCTACATTTGTAAATGTGTAAAATTTCCTATACTAAAAACTTTAAAAAACAATAATATAATATACTTGTCATAACAATCTTTTTTGAGGTGTGGAGGGTGGATTCAAACTCCTTCTTACTCAAATTTACATTTTGGTAGTTTTCAGCAAAGATCCCACAATTATTTTTTTTCAATATTTATCCGAAAATGACTTTATGTTTGCCTCAATACTTGATGATAGTTTTTGTGGGTAAAAAATTTCAGGTTGATATTAATTTTTCCCAAATGTTACTTTTTTTCCTTTTAGTATCTACTGTTGCTGATAATTTAGTTGTCAGTCTAATAGTTGTTTCTTTGTAGAAAATTCTTTCTGGTGTCATTTAAGTTTTCACCTTTCTATTTTATGTTTTACAGCTTCACTATAATGCGTTCATTTCTCGAGTTATTTTAATTTTTTGTCACTAGAAATCAGTATGTGCATTCTATGGGGTAACATTTCTGTGGCAATTGTGAAAAATTATCAGCTATTATCTCTTCAAATATTGTCTTTCTTTCAAACTTTTACTTTCTGGAACTCCTACTGTATACATATGGGATATCCTCCCTCTGTCTTCTATCTCTTTCATATTTACCATCTATTTATGTCTCCATGATGTATTCTGGAAATTCTTACAGTGCTATCTTCTAACTCACTAATTCTTTCTTCAGCTATGTCTAATATTTTATAAAATCTATTAATAGAGTTTTCAATTTCACATTTTTAACTCCTAGGGTTTCAATTTGTTTCTTTTTTACATCTGCCTTTTTGACCATGGTGTTTTATCATTATCTTAGAGTTTGGATTCTCATTTTTATACCTTGAATCATGTTAAAATATTTATCGGTATTTTCTAATAGCTATCTGGCTACCTTAGTTTCTTGGTACTTTAGTCTTGATGCTCATTGTGACTTTTGCATACTTGGTGTCCATTTTGGACTGATTCCTCACTTTTTTCATAATTGACTATCTTTTAGAGAGTTTTAGATTCATGGAGAAATTGAGAAGATAATACAGAGAGTTCCCATGTACTTCACAACCAGTTTCCATTATTATTGATATATTAAATGAGTATGAGACATTTCTTACAATTAATAAACCAATACTGAAATATTATTATTAAGTTCCACAGTTTATTCATATTTCCTTAGTGTTATTTAATGTTTCTTCTGTTCCAGGTACCCTCCAGGATACCACATTACACTGAATTGACATGTCTCCTTACATTCCTCTTAGTTTTGCATTTCTCAGATTTTCCTGGTTTTTGCTGACCTTTATAGTTTTGGGGCATACTGATCAAGTATATTATAGGATGCCCTTCTATTAAAATTTTTCTGATATTTTATACATAATTAGATTAGAGTTATAGTTTTTTGAGAGGAAAGAGTTACATCCTATCAACATGATTTATCACTGTGGTTGTGACTTTGATTATGTGGGTGAAGTAGACTTCATCAGGCTCCTCTGCTATAAAGTTCCTCATGTGTTTTGTAATTTCTGATAATTAGATGATGTTAGCAGGTTTTTTTTTTTTTCTTTTGTGAGAATACCCTGTGGCCTAGGTTTTGGGAACTTACTTCCAGAATGCTTTTAAATTTGCCTCCGACAGTAACCTCCAGGACCATGTTTTATGTTACTTGATCATGTATGGCACTCTCAGACATAAGTAGTGTGGATTTAAGTACCAAACACAATGAAATTGCAAGCCTGGGATACTTAATTTAGGGCAGTCTTCCTTATAGCTTTCTTGAGCCAATGGGGAATGTATTTCAAGTCCACCCTTCCATTGAGAGTGTAACAATTTGATGATCTTGGCTTTAGAGGAGAATCTAAGCTTTAACCTCCTACTTTATACAATATTATCTCATATCCTCAAATGATAACGAGACTCATACCTCCTGGTGTCTAATCCTCCATCACCACCTGCACTACACAAAGGCACCTATAATATGTAATTTATATTACAGTTCTGGTTCACTTTGTTTTTTCAGCACTCTCTTATTTATGGCAGCCAAGGATTCCCATTTCTTTCTTGCAAGCTGACTGAGCTACTTAATTTTGATTACATTTTACCCATAATTTATGGATTTTTATTACAGAAAGGGTTTTTTTTTATTTCTTCTGTGTATCATATTTTTAGAATCTAAAATCCTTCTGTCAATCTTGTTTGTCTCTCTCCCTCCTATAACACATATGTGAAAAATCCCTTCCCATGTTAACTGTTCTGGAATGATGACACTATTTTATTTAAAAATTTCTAAGTCTCAGAGGAGCCAAATGGTGTAACAGCATGGAAGTTTTTTGTGTGTCTCATGTCCATGAAATACAGCCAGACCAACACTAAACCATCCTGCACACCTACAAAACTGATTGGAGAATTAACACAACAATCTACACAACCTGAACCACAGAATTCAGCAGGTACGTGGTGCGGAGAGGTGAACTTGGGAAGAGAGAGGCCATGGAGGGCAGGGAGCTGCTTTTGTGGGTGGAAAGAGGATGGAGATGGGCAGGGCAGGAGGGAGAATATGGGAAAAGCACCCCTCCCCAAAAGCAGCTGGAGACAAAGTGGAAAATTAGAAACAGCCACAGGGACTAACCTAAAAAAGGAGAAAGAAAAAGGAGAGGGCTTCAATTCCATTAAGACTATAAACAGGGGGAGCACAGAGTCTGAAACTCCACAGCTCGATACCTGGCGGTGTTCTGGTGGGAGGGGGGAATCCCCAGGAGCAGAGTGGGTTCTGGAGTTTCTCAGGCCATGTGGAGAGAAGTGGTTCCATTGCTACATGGACATTTGGTAGAGGCTGTGAGACCCCCTGGTCCCAGAAGACCCCAGAGAATACTCACAGTCGCTGGTGCTGGAACAAGGTCCTTAAGGGTGAAGGCTAGTGCCAGATGTGTGTTGTGATTTTCCACAATCCCTGAAAAGCTGCTGCTACACTATCTTACGAACTTTTTCTGGGGAGGGTTGGCACCTTGCTGCAGTCTCAGGGCACTGGCAACAGCAGGATCCAGCAAGCATGCCTGGGTGCAGCCAACATTTGGCCATTGCTCAGTGAGACCCTCCCGAAGAGGGCGGAATGGGTCAAAGCTGCAGTCCGTCAGAAGTAAGGGGCTGGGGGAAAAAGCCGCATCTGAGAAAACACTTGGGACAGACAAAAACTGCCTGGGGCTTAGTCACAGACAGTGAAAAAGCGGGCAGTGAGTGAAAGCTGAAGACAAAGGACAGGTACGCAATTGCTGATTGCGGAGAACAGAGCTCCGATACTAGAGACTAGGTAGCTGGGTGATGCCATTCACAACTCCCCCATATGTGCATAGGCACCTATGAGCACCACAACACTCCACCCCAGTAGGCTAGCAGGGCCATCCAGTGGAGAATGGAGCCGTTACTCTGAGCCCCGCCCAATGGGGAAACGTCGTTCTTCAAGAACACAAGTCTCAATGCCTGCTTAGTTTATGGACTATAAAGCGCTTCATCATCTGACTTCTATCGGAAAATGAAGTAATTATAGTCCTCTTGCAATCTGTTAGAAGGTACATATATTCAATTTTCTTTCTTTTTCTCTTTTTCACTTCTTTTTTTTTCTTGAATACAGAAAGAGAAAAAATTCATTTTAATTTATAATTTTTATTAAAAATAATTTTCTTTAATTTTTTTCTAGTATATTCTTTACTTTGGGGTAATTTTTTTCAAATTCTATTTTGCTCGCATCATATCATTTTAGCCTACTTCAGTGTATTCATTTTTTCAAGTTCCCAAATGATTTACTTTTCCTTTCACCCCTTTTTTCCCTCTAATCTGTCAAACCACTTTCAATACCCAGACCAAAACACACCTAGGATCTAGCATTATTTATTCGATTTTGTGTGTGTGTGCATTTTTAATTTTTTTAATTTTAATATTTTTTAATTTTATTTTTTTAATTTTAATTTTTCTACCTCATTAATTCCTTTTCTCCCTTCAAAATGACAAAACGAAGAAATTCACCACAAAAGAAAGAGCACGAAAAAATGACAGCCAGGGATTTAACCAACACAGATACAAGCAAGATGTCTGAACTAGAATTTAGAATCACGATAATAAGAATACTAGCTGGAGTCAAAAACAGATTAGAATCCCTTTCTGCAGAGATAAAAGAAATAAAAACTAGTCAGAATGAAAAAATGCTATAACTGAGCTGCAATCACGGATGGATACTGCAGCAGCAAGAAAGGATGAGGCAGAACAGAGAATCAGCGATATAGAGGACAAACTTACAGAGAATAATGAAGCAGAAAAAAAGAGGGAGATGAAAGCAAAAGAGCACAATTTAATAATTAGAGAAACCAGTGACTCATTAAAAAGGAACAACATCAGAATCATAGGGGCCCCAGAAGAGGAAGAGAGAGAAATAGGGGTAGAAGGGTTATGTGAGCAAATCATAGTGGAAAACTTTCCTAACTTGGGGAAAGATACAGACATCAAAATTCAGGAAGCACAGGGGACCCCCATTAGATTCAACAAAAACTGCCCATCAACAAGGTATATCATAGTCAAATTCACAAAATACTCAGGCAAGGAGAGAATCATGAGAGCAGCAAGGGAAAAAGTCCCTAACCTACAAGGGAAGACAGACCAGGCTTGCAGCAGACCCATCCACAGAAACTTGGCAGGCCAGAAAGGAGTGGCAGGATAATTCAATGTGCTAAATCAGAAAAATAGGCAGCCAAGATTTCTTTATCCAGCAAGGCCATCATTCAAAATAGAAGGAGAGATAAAAAGTTTCCCAGACAAACAAAAATTAAAGGAGTTTGTGACCACTAAATCAGCCCTGCAAGAAATTTTAAGGGAGACTCTCTGAGGGAAGAAAAAATGAATATATATATATATATATATATATATATATATATATATATATGCATATACCAAAAGCAACAAAGATTAGGAAGGACCAGAGAACACCACCAGAAACTCCAACTGTACGAGCATAATAATGGCAATAAATTTATCTTTCAGTACTCACTCTAAACGTCAATGGACTCAATGCTCCAATCAAAAGACATAGGGTAACAGAATGGATAAGAAAACAAGACCCATCTATATGCTGTTTACAAGAGACCCACTTTAGACCTAAAGACACCTTCTGATTGAAAGTAAGGGGATGGAGAACCATCTATCATGCTAATGGTCAACAAAAGAAAGCTAGAGTAGCCATACTTATATCAGACAATCTAGACTTTAAAATAAAGACTGTATCAAGAGATGCAGAAGGGCATTATATCATAATCAAGAGGTCTATCCACCAAGAAGACCTAACAATTGTAAACATTTATGCACCAAATGTGAGAGCACCCAAATATACAAATCAATTATCACAAACATAAAGAAACCCATTGATAGTAATACCATAATAGTAGGAGACTTCAACACCCCACTCACAGCAATGGACAGATCATCTAATCAAACAATCAACAAGGAAGCAATGGCTTTGAATGACACACTGGACCAGATGGACTTAACAGATATATTCAGAACTTTCATCCTAAAGCAACAGACTATACATTCCTCTCCAGTGCACATGGAACGTTCTCCAGAATAGACCACATACTGGGACACAAATCAACCTTCAGCAAGTACAAAAAGATCGAGATCATACCATACATAGACCACAAAACTATGAAACTTGAAATCAACCACAAGAAAAAATTTGGAAAGGTAACAAATACTTGGAAAGTGAAGAATATCCTACTAAAGAATGAATGGGCTAACCAAGAAGTTAAAGAGGAAATTAAAAAGTATATGGAAGCCAATGAAAGTGATAACACCATAACCCAAAACCTTGGGAGGCATCAAAGGCATTCATAAGAGGAACGTATATAACAATACAGGCCTTCCTAAAGAAGGAAGAAAGATCTCAGATACACAACCAAACCTTATGGCTTAAGGAGCTGGAAAAAGAACAGCAAATAAAACCCAAAACCAGCAGAAGACAGGAAATAATAAAGGTTAGAGCAGAAATTAATGCTATCAAAACAACAACAACAACAACAACAAAAAGAAAAAAAAAACACAGTAGAACAGATCAATGAAACCAGAGGCTGGTTCTTTGAAAGAATTAATAAAATTGACAAACCACTAGCCAGTTTAGTCCAAAGGAAAAAGGACGCAAATAAATAAAATCAAGAATGAAAGAGGAGAGATCACAACCAACACAGCAGAAATAAAAACAATAATAAGAGAATATTATGAGCAATTATATGCCAATAAAATGGGCAATCTGGAAGAAGTGAACAAATTCCTAGAAACATATACACCACCAAAACTGAAACAGGAAGAAACAGAAAATTTGAACAGACCCATAATCAGTAAAGAAATTGAATTAGTAATCAAAAATCTCCCAAAAAACAAGAGTCCAGGGCCAGACTGCTTTCCATGGGAATTCTACCAAATATTTAAGGAAGAGTTAACACCTATATCTTGAAGCTGTTCCAAAAAGTAGAAATGGAAGGAAAACTTCCAAACTCTTTCTATGAAGCCAGCATTACCTTGATTCCAAAACCAGAATGAGACCCCACTAAAAAGGAGAATTAGAGACTAATTTCCCTGATGAACATGGATGCAAATCTTCAACAAGATATTAGCCAACCGGATCCAACAATACATTAAAAAAATTATTCACCACAACCAAGTGCGATTTACACCTGGGATGCAGGGCAGGTTCAACATCTGCAAAACAATTAACGTGATTCATCACATCAATAAAAGAAAGGACAAGAACCATATGATCCTCTCAATAGATGCAGAGAAAGCATTTGACAAAATACAGCACCCTCAAGAAAGTAGGGATAGAAGAAGCATGCCTCGAGATCATAAAAGTCATATATGAATGACCCAATGCTAATATCATCCTCAATAGGGAAAAACTGAGAGCTTTCCCCCTAAGGTCAGGAACAAGACAGGGATGTCCACTCTCGCCACTGTTATTCAACATAGTCTTGGAAGTCTTACCTCTACAATCAGATAACACAAAGAAATAAAAGGCATCCAAATTGTCCAGGAGGAGGTCAAGCTTTCACTCTTCGCAGATGACATGACACTCTATATGGAAAAACCTAAAGATTCCACCAAAAAAACTGCTAGAACTGATTCATGAATTCAGCAAGTTGCAGGATATAAAATCAATGCACAGAAATCGGT
The DNA here is from genome assembly GCF_022079265.1 of Lynx rufus. Lineage (NCBI taxonomy): Eukaryota > Metazoa > Chordata > Mammalia > Carnivora > Felidae > Lynx > Lynx rufus. The sequence goes on along the minus strand of NW_025814896.1, from coordinate 40,052,592 downwards.
TGCATTCCTATACACCAACAATGAAGCGACAGAAAGAGAAATCAAGGAATCAATCCCATTTACAGTTGCACAAAAAAACCATAAAATCTCTAGGAATAAATCTAACCAAAGAGGTTAAAAAGCTATACACTGAAAACTATAGAAAGCTTATGAAAGAACTGAAGAAGACACAAAAAAATGGAAAAAGATTCCATGCCCATGGATAGGAAGAACAAATATTGTTAAAACGTCGATACTACCCAAAGCAATCTACATATTCAATGCAATCCCTATCAAAATAACACCAGCATTCTTCACAGAGCTAGAACAAATAATCCTAAAATTTCTATGGATACAGAAAAGACCCCGAATAGCCAAAGCAATCTTGAAAAAGAAAACCAAAGCAGGAGGCATCACAATCCCAGACTTCAACTATACTACAAAGCTATAATCATCAAGACACTATGGTACTGGCACAAGAACAAACACTCAGATCAAAGGAACAGAATAGAGAACCCAGAAATGGACCCACAAACGTATGGCCAACTAATCTTTGACAAAGCCAGAAAGTATATCCAGTGGACTAAAGACAGTCTCTTCAGCAAGTGGTGCTGGGAAAACTGGACAGTGACATGGAGAAGAATGAACCTGGACCACTTTATTACACCATACACAAAAATAAACTCAAAATGGATGAAAGACCTCAATGTAAGACAGGAAGCCATCAAAATTCTCAAGGAGAAACCAGCAAAAACCTCTTTGATCTTAGCCACAGCAACTTCTTTCTCAACATGTCTCTGGAGGCAACGGAAACAAAAGCAAAAATGAACTACTGGGACCTCATCAAAATAAAACGTTTCTGCACAGTGAAGGAAACAATCAACAAAACTAAAAGGCAACTGATGGAATGGGAGAAGATATTTGCAAATGACATATCAGATAAAGTGTTAGTATGCAAAATATATAAAGAACTTATCAAGCTTAACACCCAAAAAACAAATAATCCAGTTAAGAAATGGACAAAAGACCTGAATAAACACTTCTCCAAAGAATCCAGATGGCCAACCGACACATGAAAAAATGCTCAACATCACTCATCATCAGGGAAATACAAATCAAAACGACAATGAGATGCCACCTCACACCTGTCAGAATATTAACATTAACAACTCAGTCAACAACAGATGTTGGCAAGGATGCAGAAAAAGAGGATCTCTTCTGCATTGTTGGTAGGAATGCAAATTGATGCAGACACTCTGGAAAACAGTATGGAGGTTCCTCAAAAAGTTAAAAATAGGACTACCCTATGGACCAGCAATTGCACTACTAGGCATTTATCCAAGGGATACAGATGTGCTGTTTCGAAGGGACACATGCACCCCAATATTTATAGCAGCACTATCAAGAATAGCCAAAGTATGGAAAGAGCCCAAATGTCCATAGATGGATGAATGGATAAAGAAGATGTGCTATATATATGTACAAAAGAGTATTACTTGACAATCAAAAAGAATGAAATCTTGACATTTGCAACTACGTGATGGAACTGGAGGTATTATGCTAAATAAAATTAGTCATAGAAAGACAAAAATCATATGACTTCACTCATATGAAGACCTTAAGATATAAAACAGATGAACATAAGGGAAGGGAAACAAAGATAATATAAAAAAGGAAGGGACAAAAACGTAAGTGACTCATAAATATGGAGAACAAACTGAGGGTTACTGGAGGGATTGTGGGAGGGGGGATGGGCTAAATGGGTAAGGGGCACTAAGGAATCTATCCCTGAAATCATCGTTGCACTATATGCTAACTAATTTGGATATAAATTTTAAAAATTAAAAATTAAATTAAAAATAAATACATAAATAAGTAAATAAATTTAACTTAAAAAAAAAACTCTTCCTAAGGCATGTCCTTGATTCTATTTCTAAATGAATGTCAAATCTCATTAATTGGCACATTAGCACTTTAAAATTTTGCCAATGGTTTTGACCAAAAAAAAAAAATCAATAATGAAAATAATATTTCTGATTGAAAGACATAAGCGGTAAAATATCTGCAATGTGACAAAACATGAATGAGACAATAGCCTTCCCCTTTTTCCAAGGAAATCCAGGGAATGCAAATTTTGTGGTTTTCATTTCCACATCTACACAAATATTGTTCTCTTTATCCCCCAGGATTCAAAGCATATAATCATGGTATTTAAAGAAAATTATGAAACCCTGGCCATCTAAACTTTTTAGAAATAAAAGTAAATACAACGCTTAAAATAATTACTGCATAAATATGTATATGATCTTCAGGTTGCCTGCTGTAAGCATTTTTAGTTTTGTTTTTTTTTCATTTATAGATCATCTAAAGATAAAGAAATTATCTTTCTAGAGCAAGCTCATCAAAACTGAAATAAGGATAAGAGTAATATCTCAAAGTTAAAATAAAGTATCTACTCCACAGTAGAAGGTGCCAGGGTTTTAAAGATGAGTTAAAAAGTCTCTATTCTCAAGAAGTTTATTCTCTAATTGGAAAATGCATCCTTCCAGGTTCTATCAGCAGTGGCTGGAATGAGAAGGAGAATTTACATTGGGCTGCCCCTTGACAGGGTTTTTAGATGGTGCAGTTTCACTTAGAAGGGGGGTAGGTATGCAGTCAATACGAAGAATAACTTTAAAATTTAGCTTTGGAATAAAGGCATCATGGTGATCAAAGTTAGAGGTGGGATAAACTAAGCGTGTCCTTGGAATGGCCATTACAATTGGAAAATTGAAACACAGACATCATGTGCACTTCAGTCCCCTGTCCCTCCTCCACCAGGAAGCATCTGGGAGGCTTAGTGACAAATGGCAGGCAAGATTAGGGCAATCCGGGTTGGGTCAAACTTCTAAGAATAGAACTAGACAAGCTCATGTGGAATGAGGAAATCATATACAGAAATCCAACTTATGTGGGCAGCTGCAGAACTGGTCCCTAGACTGAGATGCAGGTGAGGCAATCTGAGGAGAAGGGACAGCAGGGAGCAAGTCTCCACCTTGCTCAGGTTGCTCTGGTGGAGGTTTGCTGCCAATACCACTAGCACCAGAATTATGTTCTTCAGTTCTAACACGGTTCACTCCATTCTAAGTGGCATGAGTCAGAGTAAACTGTTTGACCAAAGTCTGGATACTATGAATGAAGAACAGTAAGGAGGATGACTGAAAGTAGAGCAGAGTATCTATACAATATCTAAATCACACAGTAGGAAATACAACTGAGTGGGTAATTTCCTTCCTCTCCTGGTAAATGATATTCCTCCTCCAAGATTGTTGTAGTGTCATCTCCTCTGGAAAGGCTTCCCTAACCACTCTAAGATGTTGACTTCATCTTTTCTGCTTCATTTTTCTTCTATTCATAACCTTTCTAGGGGCACCTGGGTGGTTCAGTTGGTTGAGCGTCCAGCTTTGGCTGAGGTCATGATCTTGCAATTCGTTAGTTCAAGCCCCACATCGGGCTTGCTGCTGTCAGTGCAGAGCCTGATTCAGATCCTCTGAGTTCCTCCCCTGTTTGCGTTCTCTCAAAAATAAATAAAACATTAAAAAAGAACCTTCCTAGTTCTTAAGATATTAATGTATAAATAAAAGCTTCTACCTCTAACTGCCCCAGCTATAAAAATCTTTGCTACCTCAGTGTCAAATCTAGTATACAAGATGCAATCAGAACATGCTGTTGACTGAGAAAGAGGAAAAAGGAAAGTAAAGAAACAAGGGAGGGAATGAGAAAGGAAAGGGAGGAGGGCAGAAAGAAGGGAAGGAGAGGACAAAGGTAGATTGGTTCAGTATGTAACTGATGTTGTCAGACCTGCCCCTGCATCCCCCTTCCTCTCTCCTTCCTCACATCTGGGCCTCCTGATTTCCTCTAGCAGGCTTAACTGCCTGCAGTGTCTAGGATCAGTCCTACCAGAGGCAGTCAAGATGTAAGCCTGTTTTCTATGGTTTAGTATCACATCTCTTCCTATAGCTCTTCTCCTAAGACTGTCCCTGACTGATCAACAAGGCCAGAGTTCCTGAGTCTCTCTTACTATCAGCTTTCTCATCACTGAGAGACCACTGCAACCCTCCAGGTCCATGTTTGGGACCTCTCTATCTGCTGATCATAGGCCAGGGGCTTACTCACTGCCAGATATGCTTGATGGCCTCTCCTCAGGGGCAACCCCAACAGCCTACCAGTTTTCACTGGCTTTGGTCCCTTACTGCTGACTATTATCCTAGATTCCTCCCAGCATGCCCAAGGCCTGGCCAGATCTCAAGATTCAGCAAGAGTGAAATATATAATCACTGTGGGGATTTTGAGCAATAGAGTGATATATGTCAGGGGAAATCCCTTCAATGTGTGGAGAGAGGGTGAGAAGGCATTCCACTCTGCTTCTAAATGTTTACAAAGTAACTTATGAAAACACCCTGACTTAAACGCACTCAAAAAGCCCTTTAAAATTTTTGCTTTTCATGTTAGGAATTCTTGGTACTCAGATTTTTTGTGAAAAGACTTTCAGGATATCTGTTCTGCTTTTTAAAGAAGGAATCTGATTACTGAAACTTGAATGAACCTGGGGAATCATAATTCTTCAGAAAATTTCTGTGAAATATGGACCATGATTAGTCACAGGGAAAGGGTTGCATTTATTGCCAAATCAATAATTAACAGTGACACACAGTATTTACCGAACTAGTATTTGTTGAATGAATAAATAAATGAAAGAATATGTGCACATCTGTGTGTCCGTATGTAGAAAAAGGTGATGGGTGGGTGAAGATACACTGATGGTATCTATTGCACAACACCAAATAGTTACATGACTCCACTGTTTTTGAAGCAGACATTTTGACACCTCACATAAACTTCATTAACGTTGAATGGATGTTAATAATAAAAAGCATTAGGAATTCTGTCTTGCAGTTCTGCAAGTAGAACTGTCCAAACAAGAAATAAGAGACTTCAGAGGACGAGTTGCTAACCCCAGGCCACTGGACCTTGTTCATCTTTGGGCCCACTTTAAGGGACACAAAGAGAGCAAGAAGCCTTTGGAAATGGTAAAGGTGATAATATATGCTATGTTCTCATTCTGGAAACATGGCTATCTCATACATTCCATCTGGGCCTGAGTGTTTATTTAGTAGTAGTTGCTTAGAGTTCTTAAGATTAACCTGCCATAGAATCACCTCAAGGATAATGTAGAAAATTACAGTATTGATACAAATATGATGTCTGTGTGTGTGTGTGTGTGTGTGTGTGTAATTGAAATAGCAGTCCTACTAAGGTATGTATATGAAAAGTCAACCTTAAATTGCCATTCTGTGAGGAAATGTCACTTTACAAGTCTAACATTATGCCTCAGGCTTCAGCACTCAGGAGTTTGACAGACTGGAAAAGGAAGCAAATCCAATGAATAATATCCTATTTGGTTTCTAGCAGCAGGTACTGGTCTTATGTTAATTATTGTGACAATAAGAGGGAAAAGACATTATCTCAAGTAAGAGATTCTAAATTTTGTTCTGGCCTATTATGTAATGATGTGAAAGGAATTGAGAACTTAGCTCTTTAATTCTGATTTTTCTTTTTAATTCTATATAAATTAATTATACATAATTCTTTATAAATTATGTATTCCAAAATTACATCACAGGACTTTGTACATGTAAAACATTCTTATTACAGATGAGTGAATAGGTATTTAAAATGCAATGTATTCTAAGGCTGAACCTCAAATACACACCAAAAATGTATATAAATCTGGGCAGCAATCCAAATACTCTAAGACAGTGTCATTCTATGTACTTTTAAATTATCAATTGAGCTTGATGAGACTTGTGAAAATAAGCCAAGGAAAGCATCATCCATATCTCAGATGCATGTTTTCCTGTCTTCTCATTCATTTTTCCTGGTGTAAACAGAGGTACCTACCTGTGCAAAGAAATGGCAAATCTAAAGAGAAAATATATATTAAAAATCACAGAGCAAAGGCAAAGAGCTCTAGAGTGTCAGACAAGAACCCTGTATTCTCATTCAACCTTTGTCCTTTATAAGCTGTATGACATTGAAGAAATCTCCCTAAGTCTCATTTCCTATGCCATTAATTTAATTACTAATGATAATGATAATAATAATAATAATAAAATAACACTGATCTCATTTGAACTATGTGGCAAAGATAGTTGCTATATATTTTACCATACCATTTCCTTTTCCTGGAAACTCTGGAAGATTCCATTCTTCTCAGCCTTCCTTATAGTAAATTGGGGATCATCTGCCTGAATTCTGACCAATGAAATGTAAACATAAGTGATATAAGCCATTCCCAAACTGATCTGTAAACATATCTCACAGGATCCTCCAGCTCTCGTCTCCTGTCCTGTGACTTCTTAGTAGCCACACATTACATAGCGGAGCTACAAGATAAGACAGCAGCCCAAGTGTCTGTATTTCCTATACATCTCCTATGTATAGGAGAGCATGAGTAGGCGAGCCAACAATCCTACTCAGCCTATGATGTGAGCAAGAAATAAAACTTATTTTATTAAGCCTCTATGATTTTTAGGTTTATTGGCTATCACACATGATATAGCCTATCCTTACTAATAAAATGACTAAGTGAGAAACTAAAATTTACTTGTTTTATATATCAATGTACTATACAGCTATATAGGGTAGTATTGGTAGCAATGATAGAAAACTTGTAAAAAAATTTAATAGAAATTCTAAAGTTTTTTAACATTATACCATTCACTATATATAAAGTCTTCCTGAAAGGTAGAATCCAGTTACCACAGACCAGCCACACACTTATGTGAGAAATTACTATATGTCTCTACCTTTAGCATATCCTAGAAACATAGACAGAGATGACCCGTTTTACCAAGCATTTCAACTGAAATGATTAGGTAGCTGCGACCTCATCACATGTGTTCATTATAATAAACTGTAGTCAATGACACTAAGTTCCTAGAAGGAGTCACCTCTAGTCCAAAGATAAAAAGTCACACCAATGTAAAGTGATTTTCTCACCTTCAAATCAGAACTGAAGGATTATTGTGACCATTTTTTTTTTTTTAGATCTCCTTTAAGGAAACCTCTTTCCTTGGTACTTAGAAAATAACAACAAAACGCTAAGATTTTAAAGATAGTACAATTTTATATACACTGATTTTGTCGAAATATCAAGTACTATTTACGTACAATTTGGAGGAAGCCTCCCTGAAGACCTGAAGAAATGGTACCGTTTTTGAACCATTTTTATTATCAAAAATACCATTATTATTTACATAGCATCGAATTTTCTTGATCAAACTGGTCAATCAAAGAATTATTCCCTTTCAAGGCTTTTGAAGAGATGTTAATTCAAATCAATAAAAGGAATCCTTGATTAAATCCAAGAGAATTTTATCAATTCAATTGTTCCTTATTGGATGATTATTACGTGTTACTTTACAAATATCATTGACAGGATTTAAAAAGTTTGTCATAGAATCAGAAGACCAAAATTCAGTTCAGAGAAGGCTAAAAATATGCCTTAGATTTAATTTTTAAATGCAGCTTTCCAAAAATCAGACATGCACTTTAGAGTTATCTTGACATCTCTAGAAGTGCATAAATAAATTTAAACTGATCAATGACCTACCTTAATGAAAGAAATTACACCCATCTTAAACACTTGTAATTTATCTTTATGATGGTGCCAATTCATCAATTTTAGAATTCAGAAATTAGGAATTAAGGCAAAAACTGCATTTAGCAAAATCAACCATCTAGAGGAAGACAGTGAAGGATACACCTCAGGTTAACAGAAAACTGAGATTGCATGTTCCTGAATTTCTTGACATGCTAAAAATTCATAACATAACTTCTTACACAGTTTAGAAGAACCATAACAAAACACAGGCCAAATCACCAGAGTGACTTGGCAAACCGACTGCATTTACATATATTGAAACAAAACACTTTGACAAGGTTTAATGAATGATAGACTGACTTCCCGTTATGGCAGGGACTACTCAATCCTTATCAAAACTTCCACTGTCCCATTCCTTTTTAGAGAACAGAACACTAATTCCAGCAATTCCATTTTTAGGTATTTATCAGAAGAAAATAAAAATACTAATTCCAAAAAACCAGCACCCTATGTTCATAACAGCTTTATTTACCATAGCCAAGATATGAAAGCAACCCAAGGATGAAAATGGATAAAAATATGAGATATGTATATGATATGTACGTATCCCATTATCCCATATACATATATCACATGTGTGTGCATATATAAATATCTTACACACACACACACACACACACACACACACACAATAGAATAGTGCCATCCATAAGAAAGAATGCAACAACATGGATGGATACTGCAAGGTAATATGCTAAGTGAAACAAGTCAGACAAATAAAAACCAACACCATATGATTTCATTTATATATGGGATCTAAGAAACAAAACAAAGAAGCAAACAAAACAAAACAGAAAAAGACTCACAGATACAGAAAACAAACTGATGGTTGCCAGAGGGCAGGAGGGTAAGGAGATAGATGAAATAGGTAAAAGGACTTAAGAAGTACAATTTCCAATTACAACATAAATAACACACAGGGATGTAATGTATAGCATAGGAAATATAGTCAATAATATTGTAACTACTTTGTATGGTGACAAATGATGACTAGACTTATTATGGTGACCACTTCGTAATGTATGTAAATATTGAATCATGTTTACACCTGAAACTAATACAAAATTTTATGTCAATTGTTCTTCAATAAAAAAAAAAAAAAGGAGGGAGGGAGGGAGAGAGGAAGGAAAGAAGGGAGGTAAGGACGGAGGGAGTCACTCTCTGGTAGTGAGGTCTAAATAATCTGCAGAATCTTTTCCAGACCCGGCTCTTGCTTCTAACTAAAAGTTTCTCAAATATGTCACTTCACTTGTCAATCCTTCCTTTAACAGAGATGACCTAACACCCATCTGCTATATGCCAGAATTACCAAGTTCTTCCTCCTTCTCCCACATGTCCATTCGAGAAATGTGTTTTTTTTTTTTCTTAAAGTGCTGTTAGTGATTATCTAAGTTTGGTTGAAACTAAAGACATAAATTTGTTATGTGTCAACCTGTGTATGCAAGATCTTCCTCTACTGAACATATTATTGTTTTTATTCCCTTTGTAAACAGCTAAGATCATTGTATTTTAAATAGAAAGGTATCATGGATAAGAAATAAGTATTAGTTAACTATGACCTTACCAAAATAAAAAAAAAAAAAAGAAAACAAAAGGAAATGCAACACTTTTTTTTTTTTCATGAGTACATTGCTTCCTGGAATGAAATTGTATGTACCTATGAACGAACATTTGGTATGTTCAAGGATAATGTGAGATTTCAGAGAAAGCTGCTTAAAGAAAACTGACTCATCTTTTAGGGGCCACTTTTTAAAAAATTTTTTGCCTTTCTTACTGCTCCTGACACATATTTACAATGGCTAGAGCTCCAATTACTACCATGGACTCTGAGTTCCATGCACTAGGAAGGAAGAGTAGAAAAGTAAGAGCTTGAGTGCTTGATGACAGGATGGAATTACTATATGACCAGTATAGTCTACATCTAGACTACCTGTGCATGAGACATATTCAGCCTATTTAACAGTATTCACCAAATTTGTTAAAATATTAATATGTTTTGTAAGTAGATCAGCACTATGGGGAATTTATTTTAATAATGTTTTCTTGACATAAGAGACCTGGAGATAACAATTTACTGGGAATCCAACTCCCAAGGAAGATTTTCCCTTCCAATTCCCCAAAAAGACCAAAAAAATGTATAATGAGAAATCCTGTCGATTCATATCTTCTAACGTAATTTAGGGAAGAAGACAAGAAATACTCTGCTGCAGAATGTGTGCATTGGCATGTGAAAATATGAAGAGCACTATCTAGATTAAACCGTTTTTCTATTATTTCTATTTCCAGGATTCTGTTTTTTAAAAATCTGTTGATTCCTATATAGGAACAATGATTAAAATTTTAGTTTCCAAATAAAGTTCACCCAGGGAATTTTTGAAAGCCTAACGTTCTGTGCAATCCCATCTACTTCAACCATGTACATGAAAAGAGGGAACTAGTGGAAGAAGGAGAATGGAGAGACAAAACAAACTTATTTATGTCCAGCTGGGTCTTAAATGAAAAGGACCCTATTCTATTGCATACTTTTCCCCCCTACTATATTCTATATAGGAAGGCTAGGAAGCTTTCATCTTTCAACCTAGAAATAAAAATAATAAACATCTCCAAGATTTTAGTATAAAAAAAATTCCCAGTACAGGACTCTCTCTTCATCTCAATTTTATCTCATTCATTTTCCTCTAAGCAAGCTAAATGAAAAAGCAAAGTGCCAATACTAATATCTTTTTTTATTTTTCAAGTAAATGGCTGATATGTTAATTTCTCAGGCTACAAAGTCATTGTTTTTTTAAGCCATTATGAGGAAGAAAAAATAAAAATGAAAAAACTAAAACCACAAGTCTCCAAATGAACTGTTTCAGGATTTACATTAAAAGTGATTCCACCATCTATTATATGTGTTCATCTTAATAGCTTAGAGCTGTTACAGCTTATGCCAAACGTAGAAATACAAAGTTTTATTGAGAATAAAAACAGTATTACACATACTCTGAAGTTTTTTTAAAATAAGAGTTAGACTCGGGCTCTGGGCTGATGGCTCAGAGCCTGGAGCCTGTTTCCGATTCTGTGTCTCCCTCTCTCTCTGCCCCTCCCCCGTTCATGCTCTGTCTCTCTCTGTCCCAAAAATAAAAATAAAAATGTTAAAAAAAAAATAAGAGTTAGACAAACCAATATATGTATTTCTATTATAAGTTATTTTCTAGAAGATTATCATTTTGTGGTTAATAATTATAGCTAAATTAATTTTCTTTAAAGTATCACAGAACTTACTTAACATCTTGTGGCAGGTGTAATAAAAAATATTTTAAATTAAGTGATGTTCAGGACTTACCACCTCCTCCTCCAAGAAGACTGGCATTTGCTGTTTAAAACAAAACAAACAGAAAACATTAAGTAATATATAAAAACTATAATACGCCAGATAGGTTAAGTAAAAGCTGCTGGTGATCACGTCTCTTATAAATACGCACATACACTCACACTATGTACTTTCATATAAAGATAGCTTCTATTACTGTTTTATGATGGCATGAAAATTAAAATAATTTAATAACTCTATTTTCTCTTCAAAAAACTGTATTTATATGTACTCCCTTATAATAAAAGGAAGCACATGTTGTCATTCTTTTATTTTCTGTTCAATATCTAAAATAACCTTCTATGTTCTCTATTTTATCAAGTAGAGAGAGAGTATGTTATTTAGGCAATTCAGTGATTTCAAAGGACCATGTAACATAAAAGAATAATGATAATTTTAATAAACCATCATCAAATAAAGTATCTTAAGACACTGTGCAGTAAGAACTCTTAGTAACAGATTACTTTTAGCATTAACTATTTATTTGAGGAAACAAAATTTTAAGCATTGTTGTAAAACAATGTGTCATTTCTTACCCAGTTATCCATTATTCTAGCACACATATTTATAGAAGCCAAGTAATAAGCTAAGTATAAGATAATTCCATTTGAATTTCTTTCAAGAGTTCAAAATTTCATAAAGTCCCATTCCAGGTTTCTGCTGAAGTATTAAACAGCTTTATGCCTATGTTTATCTAGTCATTATAACAGCCTGAAAACAAAAGTCAATATACACTGCACTGAGCTTTATTCCATAGCGTTCTTATGTATCATAGGTATTTTCATGCCATTATAAAAAAAGAAATCCTACAGCAGTATTAAAAAAAAAAAGTATGTGGTGTCCAAGGTCTCTTTGTATAGAAACTTGAGCTACCAAAAGATTAAACAAATCATTTAGGAAAGAGGAGTGGGAGTCTTTAACTTGAACTTTAGTGTGCTGTCCACACCACGCATTGTCATAATTAAGAGAAGCAAATATCCAAGTGTTACTGATTCCATCAATAGGTAATGGATCATTTCATGAACAAATGCCTATATTCATAGTTCCATATGGTTAAATATGTGATGGCTTGCTGATTTTTACAACACTGAAGAGAATATCATGAAAATCCAATAAGACCACATGCCTTTGAAGTTCTTCTTAATATGTCAATACATTAGAGCATCAAATCTTATTCCATATGATCTTCCAAGGACAGAGCCATCTAACTGCTGCTCTTGCCTTCCTCTTGATACTTTTTTCACAATCATGAACTAAATAGCAATGTCATTAATCAATCGTGTTAAAAAAAAAAACACTTTTGATGTCATAAAATCTGCCATTTTGTCAACTCAGGACCCCAAATCCATCTGACTTCACAGTGAGAGTGTAAAGTATGTATGTAGATGGTATTGAGGATTTAATGTCCAGCATCAAACTTTGTAGCTGTTGAAGGGGTAGCTTGCTGCAGGGGCATGAGGAAAGATGTGAATTCTATTTTGGTTCCCATACCCCTATCTAATGGCAGAATTTTCATGATCAACCCATATCTCTTACCTAATTCAAATATCTTCTAAAATCTTAGCTACACGCATTTATAAAACCACATGGCTGCTGATTGTTTATTTTTATATTTCATTGGGTACTATTTCCCTATCTATAGGTTTTTCAGTTCCCTGGAATTCTGTTTTTCTCCAACGTTCACATATTCATTCAGAAGGAAAAAGGTATTTTCAAGAACAAACAACAATAATGGATAGTAGCTTTTCATTCAAATTATCATGCCCAGGAGCGCAATAACACAACACAGTCTACTCTCACCCAATGCTTTGCTGAATAAAGGTAGAGGTTGCGTGTTTTGAGAACATAGACCAAGGTTCATCTATTTAAGTAGGCACTTATCCAATAGACGTGGGTGGATGAGTAGCATAGGTGTAAGAACTGGAATCCCAGTCCCAAGAGAACCATCAAGTCAATTTATGTCAGATGTGTGTTCATGTCTAGATAAGTATATCTGGTCACATTTTAATATCAACATAGAACTAATTTGCAAAACTATGGCATTCTACAGTGTCCCATCACTTTTAAGATAATTTCATGTGCATTACCCTTCATGTAATAGAATCTTAATCTAGGATTCTAAAACATATTCACAAACATATATATATATGTATATATATATATATATGTGTGTGTGTGTGTGTGTGTGTATATATATACACACACATATATATATATTCAAAACAATATATTTGTAATTTCTAATAATTTCTAATTTCCAATAACTATAATTATGGTAATGATTTTTCTAGAGAATTCATGAAATTTAAGCCTATTTTATCATTTCTATTCTTAATTTTTTTAATAAAATGTATCTTAGCAAAAATATCAAGACAATTTTCTTCAGTAAATGTGGCATAAATGAAGGCAAATAAAAGTAAACCTTTATCATGATTTCAAACATTACTTTACCTTCACAAAACACCTTATATATAACTGATGCTCAATGCTTATTGGCCAGGTAGATTAATATTTCTTCCATTTTACAAAAGTAAAAATGACTTTTGTGTGTCTAAAATTAATAGTCATTTAATTTCTACTTAATTATATTTAATAAATTGAGGTACATCCCAATTACATATGAAACCCTTAAAGACAAGGTCTGAGTTTAATACTTTGGCCTGCATCTAAGAAGCACTCAATACATGTTTTCTAAAAATAAGATAATTGGTAAGTTCAGTACAATTTCTTTTTGATATAAGTGGTATTTATTTATTGAAGTGTGTGGAAAGAGCAAACTTTGGTCCTTTTTCTTCCTGTAAAATCAAAGACCATTAACGAAACTCTTCAAATTTCTTTGGAAATATTTAATGACTAAGCATGTAAAAAACATGTTTCTATATTTCTGTCTCTATCAAGTCCTTTGCTAGAGGGAATTCTGGACATGCCTCTTGTTATTCCCAAAGTTTCAGAGAGAAGGAAAAGCAGAAAAGAAACAAAGAAAACTTCAAGTTTATGAGCATACCACTGCTTCTAAAATAAGATTTTAAAATATCTTCTCTGAGTATGCTTACTAATCAACACTATTTTTATTCACATTTTCCTAAATAAAATATCCTTTCTATTACCAGAAAGGTAGAGGAAAAAATCAAGCTCCAGTAATTGCCTCAAAAATCGATTGAATGAGAAACTAAAATGAGCCATTACATGTTAATGAATCTCTGTATTGCACTTCTTCATACCCCCAAAATAACAACTCAATGAGGTGAACAGTTTCACTGTTTATAAAGTGAAAAACAACAACAACAACAACAACGCTGAACATAAAATGGGATAAAGGGTTACGTAAATCTAATTTCAAAGTGGCAAGTATGGAGAATTTATTTATAATATCCTAACCAAATGATTAATTTTTTAGAATTTTTGAGAAATTATTTTCTTCTATTTGAACTCAATTTTTTGATGAAAAACTTTAATGAAAAATTTTAATAAAAATTATACATTTCTATAAGTATATTCATTTTTAAATTATCAAAACCAAAGGAAAAAAAGAATACAATGTAGGAATCCTTTTCTTGGGATAATTAGCCTAAATGAAAAATGGTCATAGCACTTACCAACAGTATCCTCATTTCATGTGTTGCTCAGAACATAAATGGAATATTATACTGCTTTCTTTCTTTAAAGAAAATGATCTTGAAAGACCCTCTGTGTACATATATGTCTGTATATGCATGCATTTGTGTCTTTTCACAAATATAATGATAATTAAATCATGGATCAAAACATGAAAAATAAAATTACTATATAAGTAATCTTCTATTACCTGAAGCTCCTAAATGGAATGTGTGCCATAACATTATTGGAAATGTAAGAAAAGCTATAATGTATCAAACATCCTAACTGACTTTTTCTCCTAATATCTCAAAAACCTTCTTTACTCTTTATAGTATTAAAGAAAGAATACTGAACTGAGATCCGGGTAACCTGTTTTAATTTGCCGCAATTTCTAAATATATCAGTGGTTTGGGTGTCATAGTCAACTACCTTATTTATCTTCTTCCATCAGGAAATTTAGAATCAATCAGAGATGGCAAACAAATGTCAAACAATTCTAATTCACTAATTACAAAAGACTGTACCTCTTGATTTGAGAAAGATTTTAAGGCTAAATCTAAGCTCAGTGGGAAAGAGAACTATGATTGTTTAATAATATTTATGACAGAGTGGGATAGGGAGAATCGAAATGTCAGAGGACATGCCATATATTGGGGATCTCTGCATCAGACAACTTCTCTTAGTTTTGATAGTTCTCTTAGATTTGAAAGTTTTGGATGTAATAAAATGTTATTCAGTAACATTAAAAAAAAAAAAACTGCTAACCTAACATGTGCTAGCCTTGTACTTTAGCATACTTAACAGCTCCTGCAGTTTGTGAGTCTGAAATGCAGTAGCTACTGTTTATCCACAGGGGACACCATCCAAGACTTCCAGGGGATGTCTGAAATCACAAATAGTACTGAAACCTGTGTATACTATGTTTTTTTTTTTTCCTTTTCCAATGCGCATCTATCATAAAGTTTAATTTATAAATTGGACACAGTAAGAGATTAAGAATAACTAATAATAAAACAATTATAATAATGTACTATAATAAATGTTAAGTGAATGTGGTCTCTTTGACTCTCTAGTGCTGTACTTGCCCTATTTCTTTTTGTGATGACGTGAGATGATAAAATGCTTACATGATGAGATGAAGTGAAGTGAATGCTGCAGGCATCGTGGCATAATTTTAAGATACTATAGACCCTCTGACGATAGATCAGAAGGAGGATTATCTGCTTCCAGATGGTGGGTGAACATGGGTAACTGAAACCACAGAAAGTGAAACACAGATGAGAAGGGACTACTGTAATCCAGTCTGTGAAATAATCCAGAACGTAATTTACGTCGACTATGAGCCAAACTGGCCTGGTAAGTGTTTGGAACAAGTTTTTATTCTACTTTCCAAGTAATTTCCTATTATCTCTACAGTAATTATTTGTTTTCCACTCCATTTCTACCCCCCACCCAAGACTATCTGTCAAACAAGCAACAGTTTGGGAGATTAGTCTTGAAACACTGATTAAAACTATTTGTGCAGGGTTTCTATTTTCTTTTCATCATTATAAAGGATATTATAATAGCTTTCATTCTAACAGAATCCTGACCACCTAGTGTAGTTTATTTATTCTGCTTTCTTATTACAACAGGGCACATGGGATGTCAAAAATGATTGTTGGCAAAAACTTCCCAGGAACTCTACCTAAAACACTATTTCATTCACAACATGTTATCCTAAAGATACAAAAGCCAAAATATCACCCTGTAGAATGGCACATGTTATATTCCCTACACTTGAAACTCAAAGTAGGAAGTGCTTAAAAATCTAAGATTAAAATCCCAAGCATTTGCATGACTCTTGAACTGCTTTGTACAGGGAACAACCATCCCAACTGACAGCTGTGGAAATACAATCTACACAGACAAATTCAGCCATCAATTTGGCAACAGCTCTCTACTCATGCTTTACTAGATTTATACCTTCTAAACAAAATCAACGGAATGCCAGAGGTTTGGGGCAATGGTATAATTTCCTGCTTTGAAGCTGACAAAGAGAGAAAATTAAGCATAGGCTTAACTACCTCACATGTAGAAACCAGGCATAAACACATAATTAATACTTTACATTTCATACTTAACTGCAGAATTTAAAGGAACAATTGATTATTCCAGGGTCTGTGTGTTTTGTATAAGCTGCAATCCACTATGAAGCCAAAAACAGAATAAAAATTAGAAAATTTACTTGGGAGTATTAACAAATAAAACAGAATTATCCTCATTTAAGTAAGAGGGAGGAGAAAGAGCTGCCTATCTTTAGCCAATGTGGCTTTATCAGCTCTACAGCTTTATCAGTTACAGTGCACCCAGTAACTTCAAGAAATACCGCAACATGGAAGGAAAACCACTTATTTTGTCCAATTCCTTCATTTCACAAAAGTGGAAAGTTAAAGAGGATCAAAGATGTGAGATAACTTATCCAGGATCAGACCTAGGTAAAGAACCTACCATACAATACTGCGAATTTCAAACTGGAAAAAAAATGCACACACATGCACACACACACACACACACACACACACACACACCACAAACACATACAAACATACACTGAGGTTTCCTCCACTATCTGAAAAATTAGCATTCCTATGAAACTTTTGGGTATAAAGCAAAGAAACAATTATCATTAATTTATACAGAAATTTGTTTTTAGCATTCCCAGGCCCAAAATTAACTTCTTTTAGACTTTTCTGATACCTTAGAACACATCTTGCTCATGGATACACAAAATAAACTGAGATAAAGCACAGATGCTCACAGGGTTCAAAGCTATTGTAAGCTTAATGCTGAGATGCTGAGTCTAGTTCTCAGGGAAGGAGATTGGTGGTGCCACTCTCACTGCTCAGAGTGCACAATGCCTCTCTAATGGCTCGCTGCAGAAAAGTGCTGAATGCTATTTTCACTTTTTTGATAAAAGCAAAAATCCTGTTCAGATTTCTTTCACTTAGAGGAAATAGGCACCAACATAGATATTTTGATTAAGTTGGGTGGTGTAATATGAACTTTTTAAAAGCAGGAGATACTTGTATGTGTGTGTGTGTGTGTGTGTGTGTGTGTGTGTGCGTGTGTATACACACACATAAATATATACGTATATATATACACATATATTTATACACATGTACATTTTTTCTCCTCAAAAATTGCATCCAAAGATAGTAACAAAACATAATATGCATGCAGTCTACTGAATGTGATCCTACTGAAGATCACTGAATTTGATTATTAAAGGGTGAACTAAAGCATTGCCAGTTCCTACAGCTGTATAATGCAATGTAACTAGTGCAAAATGAGAGGAATCAGCACATGTTTTTACGTACGAGTCATCCTTCTTGACACTGTATTACGAATCAGTTGTAATTTTGATGATGATAACATTGGCTCAGTTACAAAAATAGGATTACTTAAGTAACCAATCTGGGGCTTTCCAAAGAGTGAACAAGTGTGTCTAAATAGGGAAAAAATGAGTTCAAATGTGTATTAGTTTTGTGGTTATAATGACACAAGACACTTGAACAGCAGTTTTGTCTTTGACAAGAAAGGTTTTGAATACAAACCACTTCTCAGTTTGAAAAATGGAAGATGTGCTTATCTAAGGGAATGGGATACACTTTTAGCCTGATTAAAACATAGGCCTTTACTTGCACCCTCATTTACGTGCTTCTTGGGAAGATGAATTTGTTTCAATAAAACCTGTTTCTTTTAAGGAAACTGTTTTAAATAGTTTCCTTATTTCATATTTCTTTTAATATTATGGAATATTTATTTCTCTCCAATAATGAAATAGTATCGAGTCTTTTAAAAAAAGGTTTATTTTTAATTACACTTTAATTTAAATAAGACAAAAGAATAATTATCATAGTCAATAATGGGAAGATTGAGACAAAGAAACTCAAAGGTAAAGGATTTGGGATTAAGGAAAATGCATAGGATTGCTACCCTGAGAATACTCCTTAGAGGACTATTTGCTGGTATCAACAGCACCCTGCACAATTCTTGGCACAGAGTAGGTACTCAATAAATACTTGTTAAATATATAATTAAGAAAATTACTGGAATACAGAAGAATGAGAGAGGAGAAAGGAAAAGTCTTATTTGTGGGACAGGTGAGAGAGCTACAATAATAGGTAATGACTCCTTCACAATTTTACAGCCAAGTGAGGCTGTGCCAGGGGAAAGCCAACAGATCAAGGTCCAATTCCAGACTCTATCATCATCTTTGAGAAAGTTCTTGAAACTCCAGCTAATTATCTAACCCCTTTTAGAGTCTTTTTCTTAAGCAGTAATTTGGGAAAACAGCAGTCGTGGTACAGGTTTGCTGAGCAGAGTGAGGGTGATAACTATGTGAACCACTGCATGGAACCTGGCACTTACTGCAGCTCAGTAAACGTCAGCTCCTGCTACCTCTGGCACTCATGCTAGAAGTTAATAATTATTGAAAAAAACCCTCACTATTTAAAAGCATTCAAACAAATCTATACCTTGTGGGGGCCAGAATCATGTTCATCTTAGAAAACTCCAGGCCTCTGTCCTCACTCTGAGATGTCTTGTGCTGTATGTACCCTCATCAGAATTTGGGGAAGAAACTAGGATTAGGCATGGAGGAGAATGAGGAACAATGCCATCTTCAAATTCTTTTTTTTTTTTAATTCTTTCTTTGGGCATAGGCCAATTAAAGAATAACTCTATGAGCCCACAAAGAAAATGGATGTCAATACTTTGTATATTATAACAGATTTCTCCCTTCTGGGTTATTTTAATTATTTGGTTCAAAAATAATGTTGGATATTTATACCAGATAGCTTCTGTTTACTCCTTAAGACCCATTCTCTCTTTTTTTTTTAGATATAAAATTGCTTTTTATTTTATTTTTTTATTTTTAATATGAAATTTATTGTCAATTGGTTTCCATACAACACCCAGTGCTCATCCCAACAGGTGCCCTCCTCAATGTCCATCACCCACCCCCCATCAACCCTCAGTTTATTCTGTTTTTAAGAGTCTCTTATGGTTTGGCTCCCTCCCTCTCTAACTTTTTTTTTCCTTCCTCTCCCCGATGGACTTCTGTTAAGTTTCTCAGGATCCACATATGAGTGAAAACATATGGTATCTGTCTTTCTCTGTATGGCTTATTTCACTTAACACTCTCCAGTTCCATCCACGTTGCTACAAAGGGCCATATTCCATTCTTTCTCATTGCCACGTAGTATTCCATTGTGTATATAAACCACAATTTCTTTATCCATTCATCAGTTGATGGACATTTAGGCTCTTTCCATAATTTGGCTATTGTTGAGAGTGCTGCTAGAAACATTGAGGTACAAGTGCCTCTATGCATCAGCACTCCTGTATCCCTTGGGTAAATTCCTAGCAGTGCTATTGCTGAGTTAAGACCCATTCTCTATCCTACACCCTGTTCTCTGCCCAAAGTGATCTATATATAGAACATCAATGGGTCCTCTCTTACCCTCTGGTTCTGGTTGGGTTCAGTCAATGGGGAGCCCTGGCAGGAGCTGGTGGAAGAAATAAAAATTCCATTCACGGGTAGCTGGGTGACTCAGTCAGTTGAACATTCCAACTCTTGATTTTGGCTCAGGTCATGATCTCATGGCTTTGTGGGTTCAAGCCCCACAATGGGCTCTGTGCTGGCAGCATGGAGCCTGCTTGGGATTCTCTCTCTCTCCCTCTCTCTGCCCTTCCCCCACTTGCTCAGTCTCTCTCAAAATAAATGTCTCAAAAATGTCTCTGTCTCTCTCAAAATAAATAAATGAACTTAAAAAAAAATCCATTCCAAGTTTTTACTTTCCTGGTTCACTCCTATAAGCTTACCTTGAACTGACTATATCCCTTGAATAAAGGTCACTGCTCTAATCAACTTCATTTAGTTTATAATATGACTTTCTCTCCTTTTGGGTTCTGATATATCTCCTTCTACTCATCTCTTTGAGCTTAACATGGTTAACAGCTGTGCTGTTGGTAACCACGGTTGCTGAACAATCCCTTGAGTTTCTTCTACATCATTCCTGGCTCTAACCCTTGTACATATTCCCTTTATAAATAAGCTGTCCCCAAAATATCTTAATTCATTGTGCCAAGGTTCCTGTAGGGACCTTGATTGGATAGATAGGATTTACACAAACTCGTCACAATTGGTGGCTCACCTAAATCTCACATTCCTTCCCAAACTATCTTACCCTAACTCTTATGAGGGTAGCACCTATTCTTATGTTTCTATTTGTGGAATAATAAATACAGTAGACTAATGTTTTCCTTATTAATTAAAAATATAAAAATTTAAATATATAAAAAATATGAACATAAACATATAAAATAACATGTATTCATTTGAACATATGAATCAAGAATTTTATTAAACTCAAGTAGTCTTAACTACTATTCCTTTTCATATTCAAATCCATGTTGATATAAATATATATACACATAAATGAGTCTTCCTGAGATTGTTGTTTAAAATACAATGGATCCTACTATAAAAAAATAACATGCAACATAATTTTCTCATTTACCAATACATCAAAGGTCTAACTAAAAAAATAATAAATGTACTATAATTTTCTAAAATTTGAGTGAAACAATTCCTATTATCTATGGGCACTTAGGTTGCTTCCAGTTTCCCAGTACAGACAATGATCTAATAAACATCCTTGTGTGTGTATAACTGTGTGGGTTTGTGTATTCCTACATACTGGTATTTGTCCTATAGAATAAATATTCCAAAGTATTTACATTTAAAAGAGCATATGCTTTTTCACATTTAAGAGTTTAACAAAATTATTAAAATTTGTATATTAAAATAATTCAAAATTAGCAAAAATTTAACATTCATAACTATACCCTGGGAAGCACATTTGATGTCCGCCAATAATAAGCTGATCAAAATGTTTTGACAAGTACATGAAGTTCACTGAACTGCTTCTGATTTAAATGTAAAATACATCAGTGAAAAGTTCTCACTTATACCTGAAAGGATATTCAGTCTGAGTTTCTGAATGATTTCAAATATATAAATTTTAAAATGATATGTTTTTAATGTAAAAATAATAAAGCCATCTCAACTGATGGTGAGCCTCTTTAACCATTTTCTTTTCATGTTTACTAGATACAAACCATGACAGGTCTTGAACTTCAAAGCAAACTAAAATTTTGGCTAGAAAAGATTAGAGAGAGAAAGTTTCCACTACTTTCTAATTAAATTTCTTGCAAATTTAAAGTACACTTCAAAAGTTTAAAGACACAGGAGTTCAGAAGATAGTAACTTATTAGAAAGATATAGATGGGAAAGTTATCAAAAAAAGAGATGTAAGAATGCTTTAGCTCAATATGCATTTCAAGGCTAAGTAAAACTATTTCTTTTCTTTTTTTTTTTTAATTTTTTTTTCAACGTTTTTTATTTATTTTTGGGACAGAGAGAGACAGAGCATGAACGGGGGAGGGGCAGAGAGAGAGGGAGACACAGAATCTGAAACAGGCTCCAGGCTCCGAGCCATCAGCCCAGAGCCCGACGCGGGGCTCGAACTCAGGGACTGCGAGATCGTGACCTGGCTGAAGTCGGACACTTAACCGACTGCGCCACCCAGGCGCCCCAAACTATTTCTTTTCTTTTTCAAACTACTGTAGCATACACTTTCTCTAGCAGTGCCAATTCTACTTATGTTAAATTAAAGAATATTCAATAGAACGTTTCAATTTTTTTTCTTTTTCCAATCTAAACACATCATTTTAAAGCAACATTCTTCTTTCAGTTCATTAAAGTTTGTTTGTTTGTTTGTTTGTTTGTTTGTTTGTTTTTTATACAACTAAAGTGTGCTGTCTCACAGCACTGACCTGGCTCTCCATCCTAACACAATACTTGGATCATCAAGCAGTTCTGATTTAAGTATTTGTACCAAATTTGGCCTTGTGACATGGCCAACTTATGAAAATTTAAAACGAGCTCTTGTATGATTCATTTCTATCAGAAAGTCATGCTCTGAATCACCAAGCCAGTGGACAAGCTGACACATATTTTAGTAAGCTTATAAAGGTGAAAAATATACCCATTATCACAACCAAATAAAAGCATCTACAAATAAATCATGATGACAATTTTCTGAGCATCTATTATTTATTAGGCAATGTCTAAGAGTTGATCTGTATGGTATCTGTCATACTTCAACTAATCTTTTACATAAAGTGGGAATTTTTACTTTTCTTATAACAAATGAGGAAACCAAGGCTAAAGTGACACTAAATTGCTTGTCTTGAGTCATCGACTGCTAAGTAAGTATTCAGCCCAAGGTTTGACCCCTAAACATCTAACCAATTATCCATACAGTATGCTAGACTAGCTCTTAAGGAATTATTTTATTTCTTCCAAATTATTTCAAAATAGATGTTTATCTAATGCCCATGAAAAACTATGTATTCTAATAACACTAATGGTAGTATTACTAGTTTTTAAATATAGCTGGTGACCAGAATTGGATAGCATTTACATGCATCATACAACTTAAAATTATAAATATTTAAGAGTCTTTAGTTATACTTTCCTGTGTCATTTACTAACATTACTATAAAAAACAGCAATTTGGATCTCATAAAATCAGAAATTGTCTATAAAGGAAAACTCCTTTGAAACATTACACTTAATATTCTGATAACTTTGATAATTGGCTTTTAAAAAGATGAAAATTGCCAGTGTGATTTTAGGCAACATGAACAATTATGTGTATACTGCTACCAATGAGGGTATATGGTTCTTAACATGGCTTTTGACTTGAACTAAGTTAAATTTATCAAAACAAGAATAGTACATTAAAGTTTGAATTTCACCAGGTAAATGTAAACTAGCTAATTTAAGATTTTATCTGCCTATAGTGAAAAATACAAAATGAAAATAAATATATGCTTTTATTTGTCCTAAACTTTCTATCATAAGCACTCCTCATCCTTGAATTTAGGATTACCAAATAAAGAATATTTTTGATAACTTGAAGTAGCAAGTAAAAACCATAATGGTTTTTCTCCTGCCTAAATTACCTAAGCTTAATAATTCTATTTCAAATTATGGTTGCATTTTATTGATGTGCAATGAAATTTTAAATTGTTCAAGGATATAATAAACATATTATTATGTTTATATAAACTACAAGCATAAAAAGTCATCTCTTCCAAAACATGGAAAAGTATAACTTTATCAATATTAAGTTTAATTGTTTATGAAAAAGCCTCACTTTTTTGTACACAGGAGACAAATTATAATTTGCATCCTGTGAATCAAAAAATACCAATTACTTTTGCTATTACAGTTCCATCAGGCCAGCTGTGGATTCTATAACAGAGATTAGTTTTATTCTGATACATTGAAAAGCACTGATACTAATCTCAGACAAAGGTATTACCGTTGGTGAGATGATGATTACTGATTACAGAGGCTTTTTAAAAATTATTATTATTTAACAAATCTCATAATATAACTAAATAATACTTACTAAAAATAGTTGCTTTTCTAATGTCATTCTGAAATATCCAAATATCAGAAATAAAATAGAAGCTGCAACAGTTAATAAAAGAATTTGTAAACAATATTTAAGAGATGCAATGAATTTGTTGGCTACCCAAAACAATACTTAATATTAACCCTAATGTCACCGTAATTAGTCATATAATTTTTGGCTAGCCATCTAAACCTCTGTGCCTTGATTTGTCATTTATAAAAATATAAATTACAATTTAATTATTTAAAAACCACTTGTTCAGACAATATGTGTGGGTGCTCCAAAATATGTGCTTTGGGAGAATATAACTGAGTAAAACAGACACATTAAATTAAATAATCTACAAATTATAAATACTTTAGTAATTACTTAATATTTTAATGTCTTTAATATCTAAACATTAGAATCATGATATTGAAGATCATTCAAGAAAAAATATTGCTTTACAAGTTGACAGTACTTTATGTTATTATATTTTCTAAAATTTTGCCCTCTCAGACTTCCAGTCCAAGCAAGATCACACAGACTTGCTTTTTCTTATTAAAATTTTCCTCCCCACTCCCTCAGTAAGTACAACTAAAAATGGTGGAAATAATAACCAAAGGAGAACTCAGAAGGCTCAAGGAGGGGAGGGGAACCAGCTGGAGATCCCAGGGCAGGAAGAAGGTAACCTAGGCCCACCATTTCTTGATATCCAACCTTAGCATAATAAGACAGTAGAGGTAGGCTCTTTCCTTCCCTGGATCAACCAGGATTACCACTAAAAATAAGCCTTCAATTAAAAGTGCTCTCCTTCTACTCAGAATCGAAGACTCCTCTCCCACATGGAAAAACACAGGACAGCACCAGCAAGGGGGATCTTGCCAAAACAAGTACTCTGCTAGGAAAACCCATGGGGCCTGAATGAGACTGCCTGCTGATACCAAGAGACAGTGGGTGTTTGGAGGGGCAACAGGGAACACCAGCAAAAAGGATCCTACCACAAGCACCCAGGGCTGAAAGGGCTTTCCATTTGTGGGGGTGGCTACCACAAGTTCTGGCTTAGGAAGTGCTTTTCTTCCCTACCATGCCTGAGAATCCTTCTCTTACCAAGAAATATCAAGGGGGAAAGGGCATGGAGTTGGCAAGGGGAAGGGTCCCAACCACAACAAGCAGCCAGGCTCAGAAGCACTCTTCACCCTGTCAGGCCAGAGACTTTCTCTTCCCCACTTAGAAGCACGAGGAAGTCCTGACTCCAAAAATTGATTCTGTCTCTCAGGCAGAACCAGTAGGGGCCACTGGGAACCCCATGCACTCCAGTTACACCAAGCCAAAAAATAAAAATAAAATAACACCACAAAGCCCCTGCAAACTGCATTATCACTGGAACTAGATAATGGATAAGAGACCTAAATGTGAGGCAGGGAACCTTCAAAATGCTAGAGAAGACCATAGGCAGCAAACTCTTTGACATCAGTCATAGCAACTTCTTACTAGATATGTTTCCAGAGGCAAGGGGAACAAAAGCAAAAATGAACCACTGAGATTTCATCAAGATACAAAGCTTCTGGGGCGCCTGGATGGCTCAGTTGGTTAAGCATCCCACTCTTGACTGCAGCTTAAGTCATGATCTCATGGTTCAAGAGTTCGAGCTCCGCATTGGGCTCTGTCCTGCTAGTGTGGAATATACTTTGTATTCTCTCTCTCCCTCTTTCTCTCTGCCCTTCTCCTGTGATCTCTCTCTTTATCTCTCAAAAATAAATAAACAAACATTAAAGAAGAAAAGATAAAGAGCTTCTGCACAGCGAAGGAAACAATGACACTAAAAGGCAACCAATGGAATAGGAGAAGATATTTGCAAATGACATATGAGACAAAGGGTTAGTATCCAAAAATCTATAAAGAACTTAACAAACCTAACACTTAAAAAACAAATAATCTAGTGAAGAAATGGGCAGAAGGCATGAATAGACACTTTTCCAAAGAAGACATAGAGATGGCTAACAGACACATGAAAAGATGCTCAACATCACTCATAATCAGGGAAATACAAATCAAAACCATAATGAGATACCACCTCACACCTGTCAGAATGGCTAAAATTAACAACACAGGAAACAACAGATGTTGGCAAGGATGAGGAAAAAGGGGAACCCTCTTACACTGTTGGTGGGAATGAAAACTGGTGAAGTCACTCTGGAAAATAGTACTGAGATTCCTCAAAACATTAAAATAGAACGACCCTATGACCCAGCAATTGCACTACTAGGTATTTACCCAAGAATACAAAAATACTGTTTAGAAGGGGCACATGAACTCTGATGTTTACAATAGCATTATCAATAATAGGCAAATTATGAAAAGAGCCCAGCTGTGCATCAACTGATGAATGGATAAAAAAGATGTGGTTGGGGCGCCTGGGTGGCGCAGTCGGTTAAGCGTCCGACTTCAGGCAGGTCACAATCTCACGCTCCGTGGGTTCGAGCCCCGCGTCAGGCTCTGGGCTGATGGCTCAGAGCCTGGAGCCTGCTTCCGATTCTGTATCTCCCTCTCTCTCTCTGCCCCTCCCCCGTTCATGCTCTGTCTCTCTCTGTCCCAAAAAATAAATAAACGTTGAAAAAAAAAATTAAAAAAAAAAAAGATGTGGTATACACAATGGAATATTACTCAGCCATCAAAAAGAATAAAATGTTACCATTTGCAATGACATAGATGAAGCTAGAGTATATTATGCTAAGCAAAATAAGTCAGTTAGAAAAAAGACAAATACTATATGATTTCACTCATATGTGGAATTTAAGAAACAAAACAGACGAACATAGGGGAAAGGGTAAAAAAAAAAAAAAAGAGAGGGAGGTGAACCATAAGAAACCCTTAACTATAGAGAACCAATGAGGGTTGGTGGAGGGGAGGTGGGTTCAGAATGGGCTAAAATGGGGTGATAGAGATTAAGGAGAGCACATGTTGTGATGAGCATTGGGTGTTATATCTAAGTGATGAATCACTAATTTCTACTCCTGAAGCCAATATGACACTATATGTTAACTAACTAGAATTTAAATAAAAACTGGATAATTAATTAATTAACTAAAGGAATGAATCATTGACAACCAACTGTTGGAAACTCTCTTTAGAATGCAAGGCACCTGATGCCTTTTTGCCCTTAGCTTTAGGTCTTAGTTTTCAATCCCAGGCCAACAAAACTCCCTATATTTTATTACGTTGGTCTAGATTTTTTTAAAATATTTATTCATTTGTTTGTTTGTTTATTTAGAGTATGCATGAGAAGGTGGCAAGGGGCAGAGAGAGAGAGAGAGAAAGAAAGAGAATCCCAAGAGGACCCCATGCTCAGTGTGTAGCCAAACATGGGGCTGGATCTCAAAACCATGAGATCATGATCTGAGCCGAAATCAATAGTTGGAAGCTTAACCGATTGAGCCACTCAAGTACTCCTATATTGGTCTGGTTTGACTCTTCAATAATAAATATTAAATGTTGCTTTAAATTAAAATCTTAATAATTAAAATTTTAAGTTAGACATTAAACCTCCAACAAAGAAAATTTAAATAAATATATTTAGCATTAATGACAATAGTACCAGATTATGGTGTTAATGCTGGAGCAAAGGGAGAAACAGTGTAAAGCATTCTGTAAACTAATTTAAAAAAATACCCTGGAAAGAAGTAAACCTATGCAAATTTGTAAGAAAGAAGCAAAGAGTAAAATTCTTGGACACAGTTCTGAAAAATGAAAATATCAAGAGCCTAGCACTTTCTGTATAAATCCTTACATTTTAAGTTTAAAATTTCAAAATTTACTAACACTTTACTTTTACTCAATGAACAGTGTTGTGTTGGCTAAGAACCTACCAATGTCATCTCACCAATCACTTATTTTTTACAGAATTCATTGCTCTCAGTGTACAAAGACATCGAAACCCACTTTTTAACTGACCCCAACTTTTTTATATCTTCAGTAAACTCCTTAGAATCTCAAGGTTTAATATTTGCTTCAATGCATGATAGCACCTTCTCCCCACTAAATCTGAATTCGGGGTCATTTAATTAATGCTACCTGTCATACCCTACCAGCAGCCAAACTCTCTCCTGCCCTAATAATCACCTTCCATTTCTCAATTCCTTAGACATGCGGAGCCATTGCAGAAGGATTATTCTGACTTTAACTCTCACTGCTTACCAATCATCTCTCCTCCTCTGTGATACTCAAGAGACTTATGGCCTCCATAATGCATCAGTATGAGAAGACTAACTCAACCCACAATGATTCTGCCACTGACTCAATGCACAGGCACAGCCAGTGACACCTGACTTAATTTGTTAATGAGGAACAAAAGTAGAGTGGATTAACTAAATAGAAAGGAACAATCTAATATTGGTCTCATCCTCTCATCCTTCTTACTAGGAAATGTTTCTTTGTATTAAAACACATACTCAGGGGCACCTGGGTGGCTCAGTCTGTTAAGTATCCAACTTTGACTCAGGTCATGATCTCATGGTTCATGTGAGTTCGAGCCCTGCGTCAGGCTTTGTGCTGACCAAGCTAAGAGCCTGGAGCCTGCTTCAGATTCTGTATCTCCCTCTTTCTCTGCCCCTCCCCCCGCTTGTGCTCTATCTCTCTCAAAAATAAATAAAAACATTAAAATTTTTTTTTAAAAATTCAACTTTCTGAGTTTCCATACATGACTCATTTTTGGCAGAATCACAGTAAGATCAAGAAAGAGCTGAAAAGAGGGATAGTTGTATGAGAAAAGGTAATGAATGAAGGTTGCTGTACAATCTACAAATTGATTAGTTGCTCAGGAATTAAAACTAGATAGCATGAGGTTGGTTAATATTAGGGAAACACCCATATTTAGTGTTAAAAGAACTTGAAATGGTAATATGTTTTCTTTCCATTTCTAGACTCTAGTTATAATAAACATAGCCTCAATGATTGTTTTTATAAAGTAAAAGATATTTCTAATTGATAATTTTTAAAACTAGAATAAACTCCAAAAGGATTTATGATAGATACATTTAGCAATTAGTTAAACTTAACCATTTTAAAGTTATTACTCTTAAAACTTTTAAAACATTTTTAATATATTTGCTTATATGGTAATATGACCCTGCTTTCATTCATATTGATCTTCCAATCAAACTTCATTGGAGGCTCTTTATCACAAGGCCCCAACCTACCTTTCCAGCCTCATCATACCACCCTCATAGCCCCTGAGACCTTCCACATCTAGACCATCCCCCCCCCACACACACACATCTGGATTGCTCACTCACACTCACACACAGGCATACACACAGACACCCAAAGTCTCCTGCCAGTTAACCCATCAGAACCACCGAGTAAATATTCCCTGAGCAAACTTATATTTAACATTGAAGACCCACTTCAAATGTCTTTTCCTTTGTGACAGCTTCTCTGACTATTGTGCACAAATAGATATATGTCTTCTGAAGGTTCATGGCAATGAAAACAAGCTTTTTTACAACATTTCCCCCCATAAAACTGTAATTAACTGTTTTTCTGAATCCTACTCCATTAGACTATGAACTTCCAAAGGGTAAGGATTATGATTTATTCATCTCTTTTCATCCAGTTCCCCATCAATAAAATAGGTTATCTCCCAGTATAGGATTGAGGATTATGAGGATTAAGAAATAAATTAACTAAAGCACTTAGCAGCACTATAAAAAGTACTCAACATATGTTAGAAATTGTTTTCTTCAGTGTTAAAAACAGTGCTTATTTTGTAGCATGCATTCTGTAAATGCTTAGGAAATGAATAAAACAGGAATGAACAAACGATTGTTTTTAAAATTAATTTCAAACAGAGCTAAATAAGAATCAAGCAAAAAATATGAATGTGATAATCCTTATCATTACAGAATTAAATGCTTCTTAAAAGGATTGAACTGAATGCTTATTCCAAATAGCAATCAGTTACTAGATTATTATATAGAGAGGAAAATGAAAATATTAAAATAAATGAGAATTATAAATAATTTTATTAAATAGAAACTTAAGATCTGTTGAAACTCTCCTTAAGGTTAATTAAGATTTCCTGAGTCAGTACTTAAGGAAATGCTTTTAATAACTAAACATAGGCCAATAGTTGTCTGTCTTGCAAGTTCTAAATCATTTAAATAATGCCAAATATCATAGGAAACAAAAAATAATAATACTGATTTTATTTATTTTATTTTCTGAATTTTTCCTGAGAAAAAATAGTTGATTATTTTGAAAGCCTTGATGTCCATTTTGTACATATTTTCAAGATTACTGTAATAAATTGATCATTTTTAGAGAAGGTATTTCATCTTTTCCCTTCAGTAATGTTCCTCCTAAGGTGGACTCCTATTTTAGACAACTATATGGGAATCCTAGAAGGTACTCCTGAGGTCAGTGATACTATCATTTACATTTTATTTAATATTCTTATATTTGAATTCATTAAGTAATGAAACAACAATCAGTAAAATCAGCATATACTCTTTTTTGTGCATTTAGAATACTGTGCCATAAGGCACGATAAAAGTGTCACCAATTAATAAAAGCAGCAAAGATATTACTTAGATAGATAATTCCAAATGCCAGTAATGTCCCAGAAACCCTCCAACATAACTAAAACCCATTAAATCTCACTTATAAGCCATAACACAAGTATTTAAACAAGAAAAAACTCATAAGGCTGTCATTCAGTATGTCAAAATCTATCAGCTCTATGAAATAATTCCTTATGTTTTTGAGCTTAATATTTATAATTTTCATAGGTAAAAACCTAAAGTAAAAAAATGAAAATCAGTAAAATTATGTGCATTTTTTTATTTTTTGATTATTTTATCTTTTAAAGCCAAGAAACTGACTTTTAAAATAAAACTATATGTCAGGGGCTCCTGGCTGGCTCAGTCTGTTGAGCATCCAACTCTTGATTTTGGCTCAGGTCACAATCCCAGGGTCATGGATTGAGCCCTGTGTCGGGCTCCACACTGAGTGTGAAGCCTACTTAAAATTTTCTCTCTCTCTCTGCCCCTCACTCCCACTTGTGCTTGCATGCACTCTGTGTGTGTGTGTGTGTGTATATATATATGTATATATATATATATATGTGTGTGTGTTTATTTTATACAAAAATAAACAAGCATTCTCTCTCTCTCTCTCTATATATATATATGTATATAAAATACAAAAAAAAGAAAAAAATTTCTCTCCCTATGCCCCCCTCTCACTCACGTTCACTCTCTCTCTCTCTCGCTCTTAAATAAATAAATAAATAAATAAATAAATAAATAAATAAATAAAAGAATTAAAGAAAAGAAGCCCCTGGGTGGTGCCATCAGTTAAGCATCTGACTCTTGAGCTTGGCTCAGGTCATGACCTTGTCATTTCTGAGTTCGAGCAACACATTGGGCTCCATGTTGATGGCATGGAGACAGCTTGGGATTCTGTCTCTGTTTCTCTCTGCCCCTTCTCTGCTTGTGCACCCCTGCTTTCTCATTCTTCCTCTCTCCCTCTTTTTCAATAAATAAGCTTACTTTTTTTTTTAAAAAAGAAAACTATATTTCAGATAAATAGATTCACAATATATACCAAACATATGTAAATCTGATTATGTATAATATTTCTATAATTTATAAATAAAAACATTTCAGATATGCTCATACGTACACATATATAACTTGCTTAGAACATTAACATACAAATATATGCACTTTTCCTTCAGAAGCTATTTCTTTTGTGTTAATATGTACAGGCAGACCTTGGAGACATTGTGGACACTACAATAAAGTGAATATTGTAATATAGTGACTCAAATCAATTGTTTGATTTCCAAGTGCATATGGAAGTTATGTTTACACAATACTGTAGTCTACTAAGTGTACAATAGCGTTAGCTAAAAAAAAATGTACATAACCTTACTTTAAAAATACATTATTGCTTGGGCGCCTGGGTGGCTCAGTCGGTTAAGCATCTGACTTTGGTTTGGGTCATGATCTCACAGTTTGTGAGTTCGAGCCCCGCGTGAGGCTCTGTGCTGACAACTCAGAGCCTGGAGCCTGCTTCAGATTCTGTGTCTCCCCCTCTCTCTACCCCTCCCCTGCTCACGCTCTGTGTCTCTCAGTCTCTGAATAATAAATAAACGTTAAAAAAATTAAAAATACATTATTGCTAAAAGATGTCAACCATCATCTGAGACTACAGTGAGAAGTAATCACTAATCACAGGTCACCGAACAAACAATAATTAAAAAGTCTGAAATATTGTAAGAATTACCAAAATGTGACAAAAAGACACCAAGTGAGAAAATGCAGTTGGAAAAATGGTGCCAATAGACTTGCTCAATACAGGGTAGCCATAAACCCTCAAACCCTCAAAAAGGGGAAAGGGGAAGGGGAAAGGGGAAAGGGGAAAGTGGAAAGGGAGGGAAGGAAGGAAGGAAGGAAGGAAGGAAGGAAGGAAGGAAGGAAGGGAAATAAAGAGGGGTGCCTGGGTGGTTCAGTGGGTTAAGCTTCCAACTTCCACTCAGGTCATGATCTTGCCATCAGTAAGTTCAAGCCCCATGTCAGGCTCTGTGCTGACAGCTCAGAGCCTGGAGCCTGCTTCAGATTCTGTGTCTCCCCTTCAAAGGAAGGAAGGAAGGAAGGAAGGAAGGAAGGAAGGAAGGAAGGAAGGAAGGAAGGAAGGAAGGAACATAGTATCTGCCAAGTGCAATAAAGCAAACACAGTACAATGAGGTGTCTGTATAAACATCAGAATTCTCATTCTCATGATCTAAAAAGATCATATCATTTCCCTTCTTTTGAATGACATAAATTTTTTAAAATACCTTTTATTGCAAGGCCAATCAATCTCAATTCTCTGTTTGAGCCTCTAAGTAATCATTTCAAATGAACATACAAAAAAAGCCTTAATTTCAGAAACATCTAAAGGAAATAGGAAACTTTATTAAGGATGACACTTACAAGTGTCTTATCTGGCATGATACTCAGAGCTCTTAGGTTAGTTATCTTCTTCTTTTGATAATAACTCAGTAATTATTAAGATAGGTACCAAGGGATCTATTAAAAAATATATACGCATGTGTATATATATATATATAATCTTTAGTCTTTAAATATAATACCTGTAATATATCTTATCATCCGTATTAATTAATCTGTTTTTTTATGAAGTATGAAAAATGGCCTATGATTCAAAGATTCTTAAGAAAAGAACATATAGCAAAACAAAATTTATCCTGGTTTCTCTATGCTATTTTCTTAAATTAACTAAAAATGTGATTTAAATAAACCCAAACATAAATAAATAAGCTCAAAATATGGTTACTCTTCCCTCCAAAGAATAATGAAATTACAATACTATTTTAGAATAATACTTAAGGATTAAGGTTATAAATAAGATCAATTTATTTGCTTATACATTCATCATGTCTTGAAGTATAGGCTAGTTCTTATTTTGAATGAAGTCATGTCTATTTTTAATTTTTTTAATGTTTACTTATTTTTGAGAGAGAAACAGACAGATTGTGAGCAGGGGAGGGGCAGAGAGAGAGGGAGACACAGAATCCGAAGTAGGGTCCAGGCTTTGAGCTGTCAGCACAGAGCCTGAGGCAGGGCTTGAACTCATGAATGGTAAGATCATGACCTAAGCCGAAGTCGGACACTTAACCAACTGAGCTACCCAGGCACCCCAGTCATGTCTAATTT
The DNA here is from genome assembly GCF_022079265.1 of Lynx rufus. Classification (NCBI taxonomy): domain Eukaryota; kingdom Metazoa; phylum Chordata; class Mammalia; order Carnivora; family Felidae; genus Lynx; species Lynx rufus. The sequence continues at coordinate 40,018,716 of NW_025814896.1, read as the reverse complement.
ATAAAACATATCATAAGAGATACTTAACAAACATTTGATGACTTAATAAATGAAAGGATGATGGATAAAGGAATGGGGACTCTACTTAATGCTTATAGTCAGAATCCAGGACTGAAAACCACTCCTAGACATAGTTTTCTGAAGGCTGGAACTTTGTACAGTAGCAACGTGGTAGAGCAGAAAAATACTGGACTCAAAAGTTATAAATAAGTGCAATTACTATATCCTTGCCTTACTAGCTGTGTGACCATAGGGTATTTACCTAACCTTTCTAAATCTCAATTTCCTTCTCTACAAAATTAGTTAACACCTGTTCTGTCTTATAGGGTAACTCATTCATATGGATGTTCACTGTAAAATTCACACTTTTCTGTATATTTAAAACTTTTCATAATAAAATACTAGAAAAAATATAAAAAATAAATTTTTAAATAAAGATTTTCAATAGATTTTTACCTTCTTCATTGAAATATTAAAAACACACCTTCTGAGAGGTTTCACGTAAATAAAAACAGTATCTTCCCACTACCAACATATCTATTATCTAGAAGATATTTGAGTTAATTTTTTTATTTCTAAAATTTTTAAGTATGTTAATACTTAAAAATACTTTAATGACATACATCATCTCTAATAACAGATTACATAATGAGGAAAGCATTTCCAAACAGCTATTTTCAGAATGCCCTCTTAATGAGTTCTTTTTGAAAAGCACTTACTTTTTCACTAATTCCTATAACATTGACTTTACTGTGCTTGAGATAATTAAGTATATTGCTGGTTTTTCAAACTAACTGCTTTCTGACAACCACTGATCCTGACTGTTACAGAAAAGGTTAACAAAGCTGGAGCCCTTGTTTTTATGTAAATCTATATAACTCATCTTAAACAACAACAGTTTAGGTACTTTTTCACCAGAAAACCTACAGGCCTCAATGTAATTCAAAATATTTTAGGTGGAGGAGTAAAGATGACTGAGTAATAAGGGGACCCTGGGCTTGTCTCATCCCTTGAACACAGCCAGAGCAACATCAAACCATTCTGAACACCCAGGAAATCAATCTGAGGATTACCAGAACAATCTGCATAATTTAAGGGAGAGAATGTGGCTGACAGTGGTGTGGAGAGGTGAATTGGGAGAGAGAAGAGTGGCAGTACCACAGAAGGGAGGGAACCATTTGCGCAGAGAAGAGAAAGAGAGAGGGAGAGAGAGCAGTGTCTCGGGTCTACGCAAGAAAGCACTCTCCCTGAAAGCAGCTAGAGGGAAAGAGTGAAAACACACACAGGGTACTGCATAAGAAAACTGTTCCCCAAAACTACTGGAGGGGGACGGTGAGGAGAGGGTTTCAATACCATTAGTTTTTGTTATAAACAGCAGAGTAGAGAGTCTGAAGTTTCAGAGGTCAACCACTATCAGTGCTCTGGCGAGGAAGCAGGGCAGAGCCCCAGGAGCAGGCAGCATGGTCTGAAGATCCCCCTGGGTCACAGGAGAAGAAGCAATTCCCCGACTTAGAGTGCATTTGGTAGAGATGATATGGTCTCTCCTCAGGCAAAAGACTCAAGGAGCACCATGAAACCACCATGTTCACCCATATAGGAACAAAGACACCAGCTGAGGGCAGCAAACCCTTGCACCTGCTGAATTGTGGGTTTACAATAAACTCAGAGCTGCTGCTGCCCCATGGTGCAACCATTTCCTGAGACAATCCAGCCCTGGTCACAGCATGGGAGGGCCTCCACCAGAAGATCACTGTGGGTCCATACCTTGGGGATCTCTAATGTTTGAGGTTTTGAAACACAGCTGCACCAGAGATAACACTCTGGAAGAGGCGGTGCCTAGTAGGCGGGCAGCTCAGACACAGAGGAAATTGGGGGGCTGACAGAAGCAGGGGACACACGAGGGGTGATTGATCCCTAGTGTGAAGGTGCAAATGTCCTCCTTTGAAGACTAGAGAGTGGGGTGAAGCCATATTCCCCATTAGCCCACCAACACTGATTGAGTCAGCGAGCTAAACAGCACCACCACGTGAAGAAGGAAGCCATTACACCAAGCCCCGCCACCCAGTGACCTCCAAACACATTTCCACTAGGTCAAGTCCTTCTGAGAATCAGAGCAGCAGGCTCCTGCCTCAGAAGACCAGCACAAATCCCTTCCATTAGCTTAGTCTATTGACCATAGACTGTTGCAAAGTTTCAACTCTAGGGGAACTGGATCTAGCTTTATTTGGGTCTTTTTGTTTATTTGTTCATTTTTGTTGTTGTTGTTGCTTCTGTTTTTGGTTTGTTGTTGTTTTCTTTTGTTTTTTGGACACAAAAAGAGCATAATTTTTATTTTTTTATTTTTATTTATTTTTATTAATTTTTTCTCTCCTCTTTTTTCTTTTCTCTTTTTTTTCTATCAAGCTTCTCTTTTTAAATTTTTTTTAATGTTTTTTTTTATTTATTTTTGAGACAGAGAGAGACAGAGCATGAACGGGGGAGGGTCAGAGGAGAGGGAGACACAGAATCTGAAGCAGACTCCAGGCTCTGAGCTGTCAGCACAGAGCCCGATGCGGGGCTCAAACTCACAGACTGTGAGATCATGACCTGAGCTGAAGTCGGACGCTTAACCGACTGAGCCACCCAGGCGCCCCTTAAGCTTCTCTTAAGAAGCAGACCAAAACTAACTTAGGATCTAGCTTCCTTTGATTTTTTTTTTAATTTCTAAATGTTTATCTCATTCCATTACTATTATTGGTTTTTTCTTCCTCTAAAATGACAAGATTCAGTCAATGCAGACATAAGTCTGAACTGGAATTTGAAACAATTATAAGGAAACTATCAGGGCTTGAAAAAAGCATAGAAGACACTAGAGAATCTCTTTCTACAGAGATAAAAGAACTAAAATCTAGTCAGGCAGAAATTTGAAATGCTATAACTAAGATACAAACCCATATGGAGGCCATAAAAACAAGGATGGACGAGGAAGAGAGAAGTCAATTAGCAATGTAGATGATAAAATTATAGAAAATAATGAAGCTGAAATGGAGAGGGAAACAAAGGTCAGGAATCATGAAGGCAGACTTAGGGAACTCAATGATTTATTAAAACCTAACTACATTCATATCAATGAGTTCCAGAAGATGAAGAGAGGGAAAAGGGGGAAGGTTTATGTGAGCAAATTATATCTGAAAACTTCCCTAATCTGGGAAGGACACAGACATCAAAATCCAAGAAGCACAGAAAAATCCCATTAAATTCAACAAAAGCCAGCCATTGCCAAGACATATTCTAGTCAAATTCACAAAATATAAAGACAAAGAAAGAATCCTGAAAGAAGCAAAGGAAAAAACAGCCCTTAACCTACAAAGGAAGACAGATCAGTTTCAGCATATCTGTCCACAGAAACTTGGAAGGCCAGAAGAGAGTGGCAAGATATATACAATGTGCTGAATGGGAAAAAAAAAAAATGCAGCCAAGAATACTCTATCCAGAAAGGTTGTCATTCAAAATAGAAGTAGAGATAAAGAGTTTCCCAGGCAAACAAATCTAAAGGAGTTTATGACCACTAAGCCAGACCTACAAGAAATTTTAAGGGGAAATCTTTGAGTGGAGAAAAATAAAAAGATAAAAGACTAGAAAGGACAAGAGAGAATCAGCAGAAACACCAAAGAAACTAAATTCATATCTCTCAATAATCACTTTGAATATAAAAGGAATAAATGCTCCAATCAAGACATAGGTATCAGAATGGATTAAAAAAAAAAAAAAAGATCCATCCCTACACTGCCTAAAAGTGACTCATTTTACACTTAAAGATACCTGCAGATTGAAAATGAGGGGATGGACAACCATCATGCTAATAAACAACCAAAGAAATCTGGAGTAGCCATACTTATATCAGAGATACTAGATTTTAAAACAAAGACTGTAATAAGAGATGAAGAACATTACATCATAATTAAAGAGTCTATCCATCAAGATCTAACAATAGTAAGTAATAATGCTCCCAACTTGGTGGAACCCAAATATATAAATCAATTAATAACAAACATAAAGAAACTCATTGATAATAATACAATAATAGTAGGAGACTTCAACACCCTGCTTACAGCAATGGACAGTTCATCTAAGCAGAAGATCAACAGGGAAACAATGACTTTAAGTGACACACTGGACCAGATGGACTTAACAGATATATTCAGAACATGTCATCTGAAAGCAGCAGAATACACATTCTTCTCGAGTGCACATGGAACATTCTCCAGAACAGATCACATACTGGGTCACAAATCAGCTCTCAACAGGTACAAAAAAAATCAAGATTATACCATGCATATTTTTAGAACACAACACTCCAAAACTTTAACCTCAAATACATGGAGGTTAAAGAACATCCTACTAAACAATGAATGGGTTAACCAGGAAATTAAAGAAGAAATTTTAAAAATGCATGGAAGCAAATGAAACACGACAGTCCAAACCCTTTAGGATGCAGCAAAGGCAGTCCTAAGAGGGAAGTATATTGCAATTCAGGCCTATCTCAAGGAGCAGAAAGGTACCAAACACATAACTTAACCTTACACCTAAAGGAGCTAGAAAAGGAACAGCAAATAAAGCCTAAATCCAACAGAAGAAGGGAAATGATAAAGATTAGAGCATAAATAAATGATATAGAAACAAGAACAACAACAAATCAAAAGGATCAACAAAACTGACAGCTAGTTCCTTGAAAGAATTAACAAAATTGACAAACCTCTAGATAGACTTATCATTAAGAAAAGAGAAAGGATGGCACAAAAACAGACACATAGACCAATGGAATAGAATAGAAACCCCAGAACTAGACCCACAAACGTATGGCCCACTAATCTTTGACAAAGCAGGAAAGAATATCCAATGGAAAAAAGACATTCTCTTTAACAAATGGTGCTGGGAGAACTGGACAGCAACATGCAGAAGATTGAAACTACACCACTTTCTCACACCATTCACAAAAATAAACTCAAAATTGATAAAGGACCTGAATGTGAGACAGGAAAACATCAAAACCCTAGAGGAGAAAGCAGGAAAAGACCTCTCTGACCTCAGCTGTAGCAATTTCTTACTTGACACATCCCCAAAGGCAAGGGAATTAAAAGCAAAAATGAACTACTGGGACCTTATGAAGATAAAAAGCTTCTACACAGCAAAGGAAACAACCAACAAAACTAAAAGGCAACCAACGGAATGGGAAAAGATATTTGCAAATGACATATCAGACAAAGGACTAGTATCCAAATCTATAAAGAGCTCACCAAACTCCACACCCAAAAAACAAATAACCCAGTGAAGAAATGGGCAGAAAATATGAATACACACTTCTCTAAAGAAGACATCCAGATGGCCAACAGACACATGAAAAGATGCTCAACATCACTCCTCATCAGGGAAATACAAATCAAAACCACACTCAGATATCACCTCACGCCAGTCAGAGTGGCCAAAATGAACAAATCAGGAGACTATAGATGCTGGAGAGGATGTGGAGAAACGGGAACCCTCTTGCACTGTTGGTGGGAATGCAAACTGGTGCAGCCACTCTGGAAAACAGTGTGGAGATTCCTCAAAAAATTAAAAATAAACCTACCCTATGACCCAGCAATAGCACTGCTAGGAATTTACTCAAGGGATACGGGCATGCTGATGCATAGGGGCACTTGTACCTCAATGTTTATAGCAGCACTCTCAACAATAGCCAAATTATGGAAAGAGCCTAAATATCCATCAACTGATGAATGGATAAAGAAATTGTGGTTTATATACACAATGGAGTACTACAGGGCAATGAGAAAGGATGAAATATGGCCCTTTGTAGCAACATGGTTGGAACTGGAGAGGGTTATGCTAAGTGAAATAAGCCATACAGAGAAAGACAGATACCCTATGGTTTCACTCTTATGTGGATCCTGAGAAACTTAACAGAAACCCATGGGGGAGGGGAAGGAAGAGGTTAGAGTGGAAGAGAGCCAAAGCATAAGAGACTCTTAAAAACTGAGAACAAACTGAGGGTTGACGGGGGGTGGGAGGGCGGGGAGGGTGGGTGATGGGTATTGAGGAGGGCACCTTTTGGGATGAGCACTGGGTGTTGTATGGAAACCAATTTGACAATAAACTTCATACATTGAAAGAAAATAAAAATAAAAATAAAAAAAATAAAAAAACTAAAAAAATAAAAAATAATAAAAAAATAAACATTAAAGACAATATTAAAAAGACATATAAAATTTAAAAAAGAAAAAAAAGAAAAGAGAAAGGACTCAGATAAAATCACGAATGAAGGAGGAGAGACTACAACCAACACCACAAAAATACACACTATCATGAGAGAATACTATGAAAAATTATGTAGCAACAAAGTGCACAAACTGGAAGAGATGGACAAATTCCTCAAAACTTACCAAACACCAAAATTGAAACAGGAAGAAATAAAAAATTTTAATAGACCCACAACCAGCAAAGAAAGTGAATTGGTAATCAAAAATCTCCCAATAGGAATTCTATCAGACATTTAGAGAAGATTTAATACCTATTCTCCTCAAACTATTCCAAAAACTATAAATGGACAGAAAGCATCCAAATCCATTCTAGGAAGTCAGCATTACCTTGATTCCAAAACTAGACATTTGGGATGAGCATTGGGTGTTGTATGGAAACCAATTTGACAATAAATTTCATATATTGAAGAGAAAAAAAAAAACACTAGACAAAGACCCCACTAAAAAGGAGAATTAAAGGCCAATATCCCTGATGAGCATGGATGCAAAAATTCTAAACAAGATAATAGCAAATTGAATTCAACAGTACATTAAAAGAATTATACACCATGTTCAAGTGGGATTTATTTCAGGGCTGCAGGGCTGTTTAGTAGTCACAAATCAATCAACATGATATACTACATTAATAAAAGAAAGGATAAGAACCAAATGCTCCTGTCAATAGATGCAAAAAAAAATTGACAAAATACTGCACCTATTCTTGATAAAAACCCTCAATAAAGTACGAATAGATGGAACATACTGCAACATCATAAAGGCCATATACAAAAGATCCACAGCTAATATCATCATCAATGGGGAAAAACTGAGAGCCTTTCCCCTTTGGTCAGGAAGAAGACAAGGATGTCCACTATCACCATTACTATTTAACATAATACTGGAAGTCTTAGCCTCAGCAATCAAACAACAGAAAGAAATAAAAGGCCCAGACTTCAAGATGTATTACAAAGCTGTAATCGTCAAGACAGTATGGTACTGGCACAAAAACAGACACTCAGATCAATGGAACAGAATAAGAACCCAGAAATGGACCAAGAACGTATGGCCAACTAATCTTTGACAAAGCAGGAAAGAATATCCAATGGAATAAAGACAGTCTCTTTGACAAATGGTGTTGGGAAACCTGGACTGGACAGAAGAATGAAACTGGACCACTTTTTTACACCATGCACACACACACACAAAATTCAAAGTGGATGAAAGACCTAATTGTGAGACAGGAAAACATCAAAATCCTAGAGAAGAATACACACGGTAATCTCTTTGACCTAGGGTGGAGCAACTTCTTATAGACAAGCAAACTTGAACTACTGGGACTTCATCAAGATGAAATCTTCTGCATAATGAAGGATACAATCAACAAAATTAAAAGGTAGCCTACAGAATGGGAGAAGATATTTCCAAATGACATATCTGATAAAGGGTTAGTGTCCACAACCTATAAAGAACTTATCAAACTCAATACCCAAAAAACAAGTAACGCAGTTAAGACAAGGGCAGCAGACATGAATAGACATTTTTCCAAAGAAGACACCAAGATGGCTAATAGACACATGAAAAGATGTTCAACATTGCTCATCATCAGAGAAATACAAATCAAAACCACAATGAGATACCAACTCACACCTGTCAGAATGGCTAAAATTAACAACACAAAAACAATAGGTGTTGGCAAGGATGCACAGAAAGGGGAACCCTCTTGCACTATTGGTGAGAATACAAACTGGTGCAGACACTCTGGATAATGATATGGAGGTTCCTCAAGAAACTAAAAATAGAACTACCCTACCATCCAGCAATTGCACTATTAGGTATTTACCCAAAGGATATAAAAATACAGATTTGAAGAGGTACACGAACCCCAATGTTTATCGCAACATTATTGACAATAGTCAAAGTATAGAGAAAGCCCAGATGTTCACTGACTGATGTATGGATAAAGAGGATGTGGTATACATATGTATGTGTATGTATACATACATATACAATGGAATATTACTCAGCCATCAAAAAATGCAATATTGCCATTTGCAATGATGTAAATGGGAGCTACAATGTACTATGCTAAGCAAAATAAGTCAATCAGAGAAAGACAAATACCATATGATTTCACTCATATGTGGAATTTAAGAAACAAAACAGATGAATATGGAAAGGTGTGGCGGGGGGAGAAAAGAGAGGGAAAAACTCCAAGAGATTCTTAACAATAGACAACAAACTGAGGGGGTTGATGGAAGGAGGTGGGTGAGAGATGGGCTAGACGGATGATGGGTAGTAAAAAGGGCATTTGTTGTGATGAGTACTGGGTTCTGTATGTAAGTGATGAATCACTGAATTCTACTCCTGAAACCAATATTGCACTGTATGTTAACTGACTAGAATTTAAAGAAAAAAGGAAAAAATATTTTCTTAGTCATTCCTCATCTCAGTAAAAAGTATTCTAAGGATCCCAATATTTTAAAATCTTTATTGTGTAAAAATAACTACATTAATGGTATACAGTAGCATATGAATCATAGTATGTTCAATAATTGGAAAGTTAATAAATAAGGGGTAGTTCTATCAAGCTCTTTGGATTATGGAATTCCACTCTTCATCTGATACCTTACGATTCAGATAAGTTCTGGATATCAAATATTAGTAAACCTTTATTTATCCCTGACTTTTAAAATATCAATAGGAATAGTAATTCCAGTATTTTCTCCCCTCTTGTCATTGAGATGTCTTGTACACCTTGCTATGAACACCAGTGATTAATCACCATTTCCCAACTTAAACCCCCAATAAAGGTATGTTAGAATGTCTTTTGGTGCCTAGAAACATAACTTCCTGAATCTCCTCATTGGACCCCTAAGGGAATGGTGGAAATTATAATAAGTGTGATTGCTCTGTGTGTTTGATGGGATATGCGTGTGCACATCTGTGAATATACATACACAACTACAATGAGGAGTATAAATTGAAAGAGAACTTCGCAGACAGAGACAGAAGTTCTGTCTACATAGCAGAGTTAGAAAAGAAAGGGAATGCTTCTTTGATATGTCCTAACAAGTTCAAAGGTGTGTCTTTACAATTTTCTGAACATTAAAGAATGTCTTCACTGCACCAGTCCCAAAGACTGAAAACAGTGTAAGCAAACCCAAATATCCTGGACAAAATTCAATCTGGTATATGAAAGTGCCCTAAAACTATGCTGATGAAACACTATGTTATTATTCAGGACCAAAACTAAGAAGCAAAAAACAACAGTTCACTAAATAACTCACTTAAACTTCGGTCCCCTCACAAATGCAACCCTTCGTAACACTATCCTAAATTAGAAGTAGGACGATAAAGGTCCCTGAAATCCTCATCCTCTGATTCTATAACAGCACATTCAACAAACTTCTCATAATCAGAGTTAACATGACACACAGTATGAAACAAACTACATTGTCTAATGCTGAGGCTATAGAAAACTAGGAGCAGCAAACTGGAGAATCAAGGTAGAGGCGTTTATTAGGGAGACAAACATACCAGTTGTAAAATAAAGCTAACAGAAAACTAGACAGTAACACTGAAAACCACAGAACCAGATGGTAATATGGTGTCCTAATGGCAGCTCACAAATGATGACCCTGAGTCATAAAGGAAATGACCATCGTTTCAGCATTATTTGTTTAAGAAGGCATGGAAGTGGATAATACATTTTAGAAAGATTCCCATTCAAAAAAGTTAACATTTAAAAATGTTTCCCTTTAATCTGTAGTCTAGATTTTATAAGCTAATGAATATAAGCCTAGATATCTCTAACTGTAAACAGAATTCTAAATTTTGTTATATTTGGTTGGGAAGGCTGCTCCCCCAAATCTTTCAATGATTCTTCAAAATTAGCTGAAGATACTTCTTTGGGCTTATGTGTCTTTAATCATGAATGATGAGCTCCCTTTGAAGTATTTGAATTGCTTTTAGTAAGATCTGCAGTCATTCTGAACAAATTATAAAGCAGACTGGAAGAAATAATGTGCTATGCCATATTAATGCATTCCTAACTTCAGTAGATTAAGCGAAGATGATTATAAAAGTGAAATGTGTAACCTTATTCACTCCTGGGATCTATTATTGAAAGATTAGGAATGAATTTGAAATCTTTTCAACACTCGTCAAAGGCTGTTACTTGAGGCTGTTTTTTAAAGCTAATTTATATAAAATATCTACTAACAGCAAAGACATCCTTATTAATATGCTATTACCTGACAGACAATATATATGAATCATAATTTGATTATGATCTTGGGGAAGCAAGAGAATTCTTTAATTTACATATTTAATAAAAGTCACTGAAAATTTGTCCTATTGTTCTTCATCTAAACTCTATAGTAATTGATTGTTTAAGCCAGTGTTTCTCAAAGATTGAGACCTATGATGATTTTAGATAGTACATGGAAACCATTTATTTTATTTCAATAGATTTATATTATTAGGTATTAAAAAGAAGTATGGCTAGTAAACTCATGAGTTCATGGGTATTATTACTTTAAAAGAACTTATCTTTTAAAAATAAATCAACTTAGGGACCCCTGGGTGGCTCAGTCAGTTAAGTGTCCAACTTCGGCTCAGGTCATGAACTTGCAGTTCAGGAGTCTGAGCCCTGCATTGGGCTCTGTGCTGACAGCTCAGAGCCTGGAGCCTGTTTCAGATTCTCTGTCTGTCTTGCTCTGTGTGCCTCCCCAACTCACACTGTCTCTCTCATTCTCTCAAAAATAAAAAATAAATAAAAACATTAAAATATAAAAACAAATAAAAATCAACTTAAAGTTTTTTTTAAATAAAAATATTACATTAATATATATATTTGTAAATAATGTTAAATAGGGGTACCTTGTTGGCTCACTCAGTTAAGCATCTGACTCTTGATTTTGGCTCAGGTCATGATCTCACAGTCATTCAATCAAGCTTTGCATCAGGCTCTGCACTGGGCATGGAGCCTTCTTAGGCTTTCCCTCTCTCGCTCTGCCCTTCCCCCACACATGCACACACACTCTCTCTCGGGAGGTGGGGGGTGGGGGGGTGAAGAAAACAAGATGCATTCTGTTCACTTAGAAAGTAACCATGCTGTACTGTGTGACATTTAATTTACAGTTGCTTTCAACTACAATTTACATCTTTTACAGATTAGAATATTACCAACTTTTCTTGTCTCAACTTTAAAAACTCAGCTACCACAGGGTCAGTTTGAGTGCTTTCACATGTATAGACTTCATGCATGTTGGTTTAGATTTGTCTGTGCATAGCTTACAGATGTTAATGAGAGCATTTATATATTATCTTAGAGCTTCTGGGTGACTTGCTGCAGTTTCCACAGTAGTCTTGGCTTCTTCACCTTGCACACTTTCAAAAACCATTTCTTTATTTATTTTGAGACAGTGAGAGAGAGAGAGACAGACAGACAGACAGAATGTGCACGCTCAAGGGAGGGGCAGAGAGAGAAGCAGTGAGAGAATCCCAAACAGGCTCCACGCTAGCAGCACGTGGGACTCAAACCCACAAACCATGAGATCATAACCTGAGCCAAAGTCAAGAGTCAGACGCTTAACCAACCGGGTCATCCAGGAGCCCCACCTTGTACGGACATACTTCTCTTTTCTTAAACCTCATGCACCAACCTGTGCTAGCTATAATCTTTTCTCCTCAGCCTTCAAAGAATTGAAGAGAGCTAGGGCCTTGCTCTGGATTAGGCTTTGTCTTAAAAGAATATTGTGTCTGGTTTGATCTTCTATCCAGCCCATTAAAACGTTCTCCATATCAGCAATAAGGCTGTTTCACTTTATCATTTGTATATTCCCTAGAGTAGCACTTTTACTTTCCTTCAAGTACTTTCCCTTTGCACTCACAACTTGTCTGTTTGACAGAAGCAGCCTACCTTTCAGCCTATCTCAGCTTTCAACATGTCTTCTCACTAAGCTTAATCATTTCTAGCTTCTGATTTTAAGTGAGAGACATGTGATGCTTCCTTTCACTTGAACACTTAGAGGCCATTGCATGGTTATTAATTTGCCTAATTTCAATATGGTTGTTTCTGAGGCAATAGGGAGGCCTGAAGAGAGGGAGAGATGGGGGGGTGGGCAGTGAGCAGAGCAGTCAAAGCACACACAACATTTATTGATTAATTTTGCCATCTTATACGGACATGGTTCATGAAGTCCAAATAATTACAATGGTAACATCAAAGATCACTGATCACAGATCACCATAAAAAATATACTAATAATGAAAAGTTTAAAGTATTGTGAGAGTTACCAAAATGTGACACAGAGACATGAAGTGAGCAAATGATGTTAGAAAAAATCGCGTTAATAGAATTGCTTGACACAGGGTTGCCACAGACTTTCAATTTGTAAAAAATGCACCACCTGCAAAGCACAATACAACAAAACAAGTTACACCTGTATCCCTATTTCTGTGTCTCTGCTTATATTCTTAGCCCTCTTGGCATTCCTCCCCATGCTCTATCTTCTTTTTCCTCGTATGCTCTTTTTAACATTCTCAATAGTGCACACTTTTCAAGTATTTCTCAAACTTAATATAAAAGAAATGTTCCTGAGTCTTCAATATTAGCCTTAAATGTAATTCTATAGCATATTCTTAAATACATACTAACTTAAAATGACATAAACTCCTTTGGTTCATAACATTTAGGCAATTATGAAATCAAAGCAAAGTTATAACTTAAATACAAAAATTATGAAATAAATGAACGTCAAATTAACATTAATTCAACATAATTTTTGCTTCTGTTAAATACTTTCACTGAAGATGTGGCTCTGGTGCAAGTCCCTAGAAGTTTGGTGTACCTATCCTCCTATGAGCTGTGAGATGAAGTGTCTGTCTCTCCTTCTTTTCCCCATCCTAATTAATATGAATGATTTATTTGCTCAGTTTGTGCACTGTCATGGACATTTGCTTCCTAAAACAGTGTCATTTGATATGAAATTTGCTTCTGTTCCAGTCTCATTAGCCCAATGAGTCCTTCTTATCACCAACATGCTTCTGCACCAAAGGAAACACAGTGTCCTGGACTCAGTTATAAGATGATTTGGACGATAGCTCTATCACTTTTCATAATATCACAAAAGGGCACGATATTTTAAAATTACATTTAGAAACACTGAGTTACATCAAACAAGTACACCTATCATCTCTTTGTCCTTTTCTCTATATTATATTTCAATGGCTTATCATTAGGTATCTAGAATGAACCCTACTCTCCTGCATGGAATTCAAGATCTTCCACAATATGCCTCCAGTCTTTCCAAGTCTTCTAAGCCACGTCCAACTGCAAAAGACTACAATCTACCTGTGAAAACTTCCTTCTTGAGTCTGTACCCTACTTACATGATTCCTTTTCATCTGGAATGATTCTCCACAAACTCAGACATTACATTGTAGCTAATACACACACACACACACACACACACACACACACACACACACACAGGCTTTGAAACCAAACAAACCTGGATCCTAGATGATGGTTTTGATACCTATTAGCTATGTGACTTGGACAAGCTGCTTATGTTTCCTGAACTTCTAATCAGAAAAATGAGAACATAATGACTATCTCTAGAGAACTTTTAAATATAAATTCAGAAAAGTCTTATAGAGTACCTGGAATATCTTGTGTTATCAGTAAATAATAGCTATTAAGATTTTGTATTCCTTAATCCTTTCAGTTGGAATAATTTCCTCACCATTATCACCACTCAATATTGTTTATATTTCACATTAGACATTCATATCATTAAACACAGTATTAGGATTGTGTACCTATTTCACAAGCAGACTACATGCCATGAGTTTAAACATTCAGGTTAATTTGATCAGAGCTTTAACACAATTCCTGTCATGGGATAATGCTCAATAAAATCCACGAATATAGTTGGACTGAATTCTAAATCCTTGTGGTGCTGAACGCAGTACTAAGAACTTAATAGATGCTCAAAAAATGTCTGTTGATTGATCCATTATGTGACACAATCCAAAGAAGTCCCTGAAAGCAAATGCCATGCCAGTCTGCCAAAAAACCATCTGTTCATTTCTCTGGTTTAGAGCAACTGTTTCAAATGAGAGGCAGGAAAAAATCAATCTGTTAAGCTTTTAACATACACGGAAGATACCTTTTCTTTTTCCAAGGACTCAAATGAAGACAGAAAAAAAGCACAGGGAAAAAATCTGTTCCGTTAAGCGATCACATGGCCATATAAAGACTTAGAAACTGCCTATGTTTTCTTCAACCTCTTCATCTAAAATTTCAACTTTCATATCGTACCAGAGGAAAGACTCTCTAAGTGGTGGATTTAATTTATAAATTAATAATAATTCTCAAATTGTCTGAAATTTAAGGTACATACCAATCAGCCATCAATCAATGAATTGCATATTAACTCCCTTGTCCTTTAAAAGGCAGATAAGTGATACATTCAAATATCAATACAGAATTAAGTATTAGTGATGTTAGAAAATCCATATTTACTGAAAAGCAACTTTTCCTTATATTGCACAATGAAATATAATCATGGAATGTAAATCATGGAACATAATCTGAAAGCAACTTTATATTTGTCTCTCGCTGTCTTTTTAAAACATATTCAATGGGCTAACTTTTTCCCTTACTAGTGAATAAAAACTCTAGCCAGCTCTATGATATTTCTGAACAGTCTTAGGTAGTAGAAAATTGCTTCGTTGCAGAACAGTCTCAATTTAGCAAATAAAAGTTTCAGTATAATACATTAAACATTACTTTTACTTTTATCTTTATTCAAGGGCTAGACTAGCCACCCCCCACAACTCCCCCACCCCCTAGCTAGTGACAGTAGCAAACTGACTTCCCAAGAGCCTAAACAAAAGAAGGGAGATAAAGAAAGTCATGATGCAAAATTCTCACTTGGCTGGTACTGCTGTAAAATGGTTTCATACTCTCTTGGCCGTGCAGGTATTTAATTACGTCTCCCTGTCTCTCTCCTCCTTCTCTGACATGTTCATGAGTTCTCAGATGCTTCCCTTCTGAGCTCTTTGGATTGCAACTTCAGTGGTATGGATGATCCATTCTATTCCTCCAGCAGCCAATTCCCCCTCATTCCCTGGTTTCTTGATGGTCGGTCCGTTACTCAGACTTTACTGGCATTCCTTTGCCTTCCCTAGTCATATTCTCAAGCAGGGGTCAAAACTACACAGTACAATCCTCTCTCCTTCCATGGATCCCCGTATCTGGTCCTCAGGATTCACATATTATTGGCCCATTCAGAGTGGAGTTCAGCTACTGCCCAGACACAGACCTCTATTAGTTTCTGAAGGCTCATTTCAGGGCTCGTTTCATTTTCAGATATCTCAGACAGGCTTCAGACACCAGCTAAATGTGCTCTCCAAAGTCCAGAGGAGTCAAATACCTTCCAGACCAGGAGAAAATATAATAGGTGGCAAATAACAGCATATGCTATTTTCCAAAGGAAACATCTTCATAAAATCCTCTCTAATCTCTAACAAGTTGATCCTTTTTTAATATCTTTGGTGTAAAACAGAGTCCAGTAGTTGAATATTTACTTCCTTTGAAAATCTGCATCTTGGTGTCTTAGAATTGGCATCTGACGTCTACTGTATCTTGGTGGCTTAGATGAAACTAAAATAAATAACATTCTGTTGCATTAGTATATAATTTACAGGCTTTGTTTTCTTCACACAAAGTATCACTAACAGCTGGCATTATACAAGTATATAGATTGTTTACAGCCAGTATCTCTGCCTCTTTTTGTAAGGGAGTTCATTACATTTACTGTATCATTTGCAGTGTTGTTTGGTAAAACATTTTTTAATTAGGAGAGTTAAGAACTGTGAAAAGTGCCCACAATGAAATGTTCTGAGAGGATTTTTATACAAACAGGGCTATGCTTCTTCACTCCACACTTTAGCTCCAAGTTGTTACTCTATTTGGGTGCAGTAGTCTATAACTGGGAGGTCTTGCATCATTCTGGTTAGAAATTGAGGACATAAATGTTGAGGTGAAATCAGCAAATGAACTGAGGCCATTTGAAGTGGGAGTAGGGATGTCAAGGGCCCCCTCCAGGTTTATCCGGGCTCCCTGAGAAGCAATATAATGTGGAATTTTTCAGACTCCCTTCAAAACTTGAGAGGCAATATAGTATGCTTATGAGGTAGATAGACTCAGAGATCAGACAGCCTAGTTAAAACTTGGCTTCAGCACTTAATAGAGAGTGACACTAGACACAATAACTTTTCCTTGACTCAATTTTCTCATCTATAAAATGGTGATAATAGTCCTACCTTACAATTGTGTAAGAGTTAAAATGTATAATCAGTGAAAAGTAGAAAATATTATTGTTATTGTCTTTATTATTATTGTTATTCTGTCCAATGCTAAGCAAAAAAAAAGGATCGTCATTTCAGAGATGTATGGATAAGGAGTGTAGGAGAGAAAGGAAGGCAATACAAAATGTGGCAGAGGCTCATTTGGTCATCCTCAAACTCACTTCTGCTTCTTCCTGGCCACACAGATGAATTGTACCACCAAGCTTTGTCATAACTTAGAATTATTGAGCAAATTCTACACAAGAGAATATGACTGGAAGCGATATACATTCGTGGCCTATTGCACAAAGATTTCCTGCAATAATCCTCTATACTTTTTCCCTCTTCTGTAGTAAACTTGTATGATGATAAGTTTGTATGATAAAAGAAGGCTTCCAATCACTTGGAAGCCAGTGATTAAATACAATTGAGGGGGGAGGGGAGAAATCTGTGGCGTTAAGCCAGTGAGATTTGGGGGATTATCTGCTACAGAAAGTAGTGTCACTTTATACAGATGTACTTTAACTTTTGCCCCTAGAGTTTTCCTTAACATGATTTTAATCAAATATAAAAGCAATGTAATAAAGAAAAGAAAATGGTAAAATCTTTTTTTTTCCATTCTTTTTTTCCAAGCTATTTGTCAAAGAACAGTAGTAGGGAAAGAACAGTATATTGTGCTACATAATAACTGAAGGGAAGGGGAATGAGTCTGAGCACAAGAACACACAAGAAAATGGGGAATGAGGAAGACATGTTAATTTCTTGAGGAAGAAAGAAACTGAGAATAATAGTATGATGAAGAAAAATCTCATCATTGCACCAGATTTCTAATAAATACAATATATACATTAAAGCCTTATACTATAGACTTTGTAGGGAAATTATGTAAAAAGAGATGGCTTTTTACATCCATCATACATTCAAGAAATATTTAATGTGTGCTTATTTTACACTAGGTACTGTTCTAGATGTTGGATATACGTAGAGAATAAAGCAGACAAAAATCCCTGTCCCATGGAGCTCACATTACAGTATAATACACAGAAATGTGTATGGTTGGAGAAGAATAAGCCAAAGAGATAGTGGCAGGAGATGAAGTCAGAAAAGGAATGGGGAATACATGACACAGGTCCTTAAAAGGATCTGAACTTTTACTTTGAGTGAAATGGAAGCCATCAAAGGATTTTCAACAGAAAAGTGACATGATCTGACTTGAAATTTTAACAAGATCACTTTGCCTGCTGTCTTGAAACAAACTGAGGGTGGGCAAGAGTAGAAGGAGATCGTTAAGGGGCTATTTACATAATCCAGGAGAAAAATGATGATGGTTTGGCCCTGGATAGTGGTGACTGGGGTGGTAAATGAAGGATGGTGAATTTTCTACCCCTCCCTGATTCCTGTATACACATATATACACACTGATGGTAGAAATGACAAGATTTGCTGATAAACTACATGATGTTACATGAGAGAAAGAGGAAAATTAAGGATGACATCAAGAGTTGCCATTAACTGAAATGGGATAACCACAAAAAAGGAGCTACTTTTGGACGTGTAGAGTGGCACATTCAAGTGGAGATATAAAACAGGCAGTCGGTATGTGCATCTGGAATTAAGAGAGATATTTAAGAGATATTAAGAGAGAAATTTGGGAGGGTGTGTGTTTGTATAGATATGCACATATAGTGTACATATAAACATATCTATATGTTTTATGGATATGTTTGCATAGATACGTGTGTATATATGTATATACATATATATCTTTCCATCTATATACAGGAGTCCTCCCTTATCTTTTTTTTATTTTTTTTTTTTAATTTTTTTTTTCAACGTTTATTTATTTTTGGGACAGAGAGAGACAGAGCATGAACGGGGGAGGGGCAGAGAGAGAGGGAGACACAGAATCGGAAACAGGCTCCAGGCTCTGAGCCATCAGCCCAGAGCCTGACGCGGGGCTCGAACTCACGGACCGCGAGATCGTGACCTGGCTGAAGTCGGACGCTTAACCGACTGCGCCACCCAGGCGCCCCGAGTCCTCCCTTATCTAAGACCCCCGTTGGATGCCTGAAGCCATGGATTGTACAAAACCCTATATATATTTTTCCTATACATACATACCCATGATAAAGTTTAATTTATAAATTAGGCATATTAAGGATTAAAAATTATAACATAATAAAATAGAAAAATTATAACAATACACTATAATAAAAGTTATGTGCTGTGGTCTTTCTCTCCCAAAATATCCTATTGTATTACATTCACCCTTCATGTGATGATGGGAAATAGTAAAATGCCTATGTAATGAGATGAAGCGAGGTGAGTGATGTAGGTATTGTGACATTGCATTAGGCTACTCTTGACCTTCTGACAATCTGTCAGGAGAATCATCTGCTTCCAGACCCCCATTGATCAGAGATAAATGAAACCACATAAGTGAAACCACAGATAAGGGGTGACTACTGTAGTTCAATAAAGATTGTAATTAAATGTGTGAAACTGAATGAGATCACCAAGAGAGTGAATGTAGTTAGAAAAGAGACCCAAAGACTATTCCTTAGGACACTCCAGTATTTAGAGGTTGGGCAGAAGAAGAGTAACCAACAGAGATGGATAAACTGAAAGAAAAAATAAAAACCAGGTGAATGCGGTGTGTTTTAGGAGCCAAGTAAAGAATACATTTCAAGGAGACAGTGTGTCAAATGCTGCTGCTCAGTCAGGTAAAATGAGAACTGAAAAGTAACCACTTATTTAACAATCACAAAGATTCAGAGACATGAGGATACACTAATTTTAAATAACTCTCTTGGAGAAAAGTAACTCCCTGACGATAGTATTCCCTTTTAGCAGCGTCATAAATGACTTTACCTAAATCTTTTCTTATGCTTCTGTATTTTACTGTATCCCCTTGTTATATTGTCATGTTTTAAAGTTTTTATGTACTTTTTGAATAACACTGATACTAGTTATAAATCACATAAATCATAGTTTTTAGATAAAGTAGTGCAATTTGGCTGGTTACTGCTTCAACTAAATTATTTTAAATGATAAATTAAAATTTAATCTGTCTCATTATATGAACAAAAGACTTATGCCACAATAGTCCCTAACGTTAATGAGAACAGACTATGTGCTCAGCACTGTGTTGAGTGCTTTAAATGCACTGTTTTCTTCAGTACAGATACTAATACTATAAGGCAGGTCCTACAATTATTCCCATTTTATAGGTGAGGAGACCAGGGTCAAGAAATGAAGTCATCTACCCAAATTATCCAGCTAGCAGGTGACTGAATCATGATTCAGATTCAGTTTGATTCCATGCTACCCAAACATAACCACTAACCAATGCATTCATTAATACTTCCCCTATCTTAACTGAATTGATTGGATGAACATTTCCCCCACATAACCCATGAATTTTGGTATTTATTAACAGTAAGATAATGAGCACGGATCATATGCTTTATACCCTCTTTGTTTAATCTCAAATGAAGAATTTTTCTCCCATCTTCAGCCTGGCCTCTGCCCTGCTCTTTCATTTTTATCACTTCATCCTTAAGAGGGAATAATGCCAAACCTGAAGGGCCACAATACCAGAATGTGGAGTCTTCAGTGGAAGGATCAATATCACCTTGATCAATGTAGCTCTCATTCTTGACTATTGTGCCATTGCTTATGAGGAAATAGGGTACCTGGGACACACTTCAGCCTTAAGGGCCAAGCAAGGCCAGGCTGAAGTCTTAGGACCTACAGAGTAGACTGCTTAGGCCTGACCCTCTGCTCTATTGGAGAGAGAACATCAGGGATTCGACTGGAAGTTCCAGCAGGAACCCAGTGTGAAGGCAGCTGGTATTCACTATTCTCTCTCTTTTCAGAGAAGATTTCGGGCTAAAAGAAAGAGACAGAGGAGAGGAAGTGAGAGGAAAAGAAAAAGAAGCTTGCGTGATTCCAATAAATGTCTCCATATTTTTTAGTTTGGCTTCAAAATAACTGGTTCTACAGCTTAAAACTAAAGAAAAAAGTCACTGGAAAGTTAAAGACATAAAATTTTTATAAAATCATAAGATAATGAAATTCAACAAAATACAAATACTCTACTGCTTATTTAATTTTCCCTATTAATTAAACATAGTTTATATATTTTTCAAATTTTACAGAGAATTTTACTTCTAATTTCTTTTACTCCTTCAGATTTCTGATGTACTTTCCACTGGCTCAATACTCTGAGTTTCTAGTTCATCCAATGTTTTTAGAAGTCACTCTTTTTTTCAAATACAGATACTACTATTGACAATATCACAGAGCACCCTCGGTGATGATGGCAACTGGAAGTAGGCAGGGGCTTATCAGTTCTTCATTTTTAATATTTTTGCATCTTTCACTCAGTCTTCATGAGACATAACAGTAACTAAAAAGGCAATCAGCCAGCAGACATTTCCAGGCCATATGAGCATCAGAAACTATCCTGGAAATCTCTGTAGACAGTTCCTGCAGATCAAACCAATCTGTATAATGCAGTAATATCTCTGTTCATGAAAGGGAGATGTTCTGACTCAATGTATTATCATTGGAAGGTTTTTACTGGAATCTAAGAGACGAGAGGAATTAGAGATGAGTTTCTGACAGAGATTAATTTTAGATTGCTCTTTCCATTTTGGCCTACACAGGTATATCAGTTATTTACTGCTATGTAACAAACCACTCTGAACCTTTGGTTTAAAACAAACCCCATTCATTTTTGCTCAAGAATATATAGATCAGCAATTCTGTGGCTAGGTAGTTATCTGTCGGTCTTGCCTGGGACCACGCATGAAGACACAGCTGTCAGGAAATGTTGGATGTCAACTAAGGCACTTCTATTCTCTTCTACTTGACTTCTCATCCTCATAAAGTCCAGACTGAGCTTTTTTAAAGTTTATTTATTCATTTTTGAGAGAGACAGAGAGAGGAAAGGGCAGAGAGAGAGGGAGAGGGAGAATCCCAAGCAGGTTTCACAATGTCAGCATGGAGCCCAACACGGGGCTCAATCGCAAGAACTGTGAGATTGCGACCCGAGCCGAAATCAAGCGTCAGACCAACCAACTAAGCCACCCAGGCGCCCCAAGCTTTTTTACATAGTGATCTCAGAGTAGAATTCCAAAACTGAAGTTTCAAGGTCTCTTTAGGTTTAGCCTTAAAAGTCACATAAAATTATTTCTATCACGTTCAATCAGTCAAAGCAAATCACAAAACCATCTCAAATTCAAGAGATGGACAGACACAAATAATGCACATGTTCCTAGATGAGACAGAATTTCTCCTAATCTCAAGTGCTTTCTGGCCAGGAGAGAAGAGTTTGATTGCTCAGGTTGACCCTGCCCAAAGGTGTATGGCTGAGAGGGTAAATCCTGGGCTCTTCGTATCAAGCTATGTGCCTTATTACATACATGCCCCCAACAAAAGGAACATATTCTAATCTGCATAAAGAAATAGGGGCAATTCTATCTATGAGCTTTGAATGTGGTCCTCTACTCTTCTCTGGACTTCCTAGCTGCCCAGTAGAAGCCTGGAGGTTCCATGGTATCAGTGACCTCTGGAGCCTCTGAAATAGCTGTCATAACTTCAGCAATGACCCTTTACCAGGTTAATCTTGTGAAAAAGTAACTCAGGTGCAGGGTACTCATTAATCATGGCTCTTACCCAAACTTCTCATTCTCACTCTGTTCTCATACAGAAGATCAGATGCTTTCCTTTGCCTTGAATTACATAAAGCCATGCAGATCTCATATCACTCTTCTGCTCTCAATTTATGGTAGCTAATTTCTATTTAATAATTACTATTAGCCAGACAGTGTTGTAAATGTATTACCTGCATTACCTCATTTAATCCTCAAAATACCCTATAATATAGGAATCATTATTATTATCAGTGATGAAACTCAGGTTCAAAAAAGAACTAAAAACCAATTCCAGAAGTCTGGTGCTAAAGCCCATGTACCTGCCTCTGTACCATCTTCAACACTTCCCTTGCCTACAGAATAAAGTTCAAATCCCCCAACTGGGGCAAATCTATCAATATTCTCATAAATGACCTATAGGATGTGGCATTGTTGTGGCTTCTCCTCTGGAATGTTAAGGGCAAGACCTCTAGGACCTGACTCCAGACTCATTTCCCCAACTCTCCCTTATCAGTACTCCTTACCTCCTTAAAAGTCCCATGAATTCCTACCTCTGTGACCTTCCCATGCTGCCCTCTCAAACTGAAAGCCTCTCTTCATCCATTCTCACTTAATAAACTTGAAAAACTAGCGTTTATTCAGTTCTTTCTGTGTGTCAGGTACTGTTCTGTTTTCAATGATTTGACTAATTCAATCCTCACAACAACTCTATAAGTAAATAATACTACCTTCATTTTACAGTTGAAAAAACTGAGGCATGAAGAGATAAAATATTCTACTCAAAGTTCCACAGCTGTAAATAGCAGAACCTACATTCAAGGCCTGGAAGACAGGTTCTGGAGCCTGTGATCTTAATCCACACCAATGCTTTCTCTCAACAGCTTATATATGTAGTCCCTGGAAATATACTCTTTCAAATAATACTACTGAATTAAAAACCTCATTTCTCAGTGACTCAATATAATTTTGAGAAAGGGTAAATTAATAGAATATCTAACTTCTCAAACTTCCCCAAAATATTTTCATTAAAATATATTGAGTATTATAATTCAAAGCAAAATTCATTTATGTAAGTACCATTGTTACTCACTGCTTACGTTCTATGACTTCAGTTTTCAAAGTGATAAAGAGAGAATGGACAAATTGGGAGAGAAGAGATGTATATAAAAAATATTTAATGGGGAAGCTTTTTTAAAACATGATGTATTGCTGGATATAAAATATAAAAGAATAAAAAAAGTTAAGGATGAAATCCAATCAAAGAGAGTAGCTTGTGAGAAACAGTAGAAAGCTTAGAAAACATCACCACTTATTTTTATTTTATAAAAATATGTGCTTTATGTAGACAATTATTCCAAGACATGTCACTAAAATATCATATGTAATGGCTTTTAAAATTTGAGCCATTAATTATGCTTTCTATTTATTACGTGGCTATAATTTTAAACCTTAGGTCTTGCCAAACTGAAACTTCCATGTATCTCAATTAAAAGTTATTTTGCATGATATGAAAATCCATTGTATTTTCTGGATATGTGTTTAAAGTAATAATACTAAAAATAAAACCAAACAATGTTAATGACTAACATTTACTGAGTGCTTACTATGAGCTAGGTGCATTCCTAAGAGCTTTATAGGAATTGTGTCCTGAAAGTAATACAGCCTCATAAGTCTTTTCATTATTATGTTTTTTACGGATGATGACACCAAGTTAGTTAAATTGGCAAAGGATTCAGTCCCAAACAGCTGCTAGAGGACATAGCAAGGTCACTCACCATCCAAGCAGTCTTGCTCCTGGTAGTTGCCAAACCTACAGCTAACTAAATTTGAGTCATCTATAAGTATCCACTACATGTTAGTATCTACTGTGCTAAGTGCTGAGAAAACAGAAGCTGAAAAGATGTGGTCTCTCCTTTTAAGGAATCTGCTATCCAATAGTGGGAACATATGGAAATGAATTATCATAACACTGTGTGATGGTTAACAATGGGGTAGTGATGATGAAGCACCAAGTGCTTAAACATGCAGTAGGTGTTCAATCAGGGTTAATAAGAATAATAACATATACACGGTTTAGAGTCAGCAGGGAAGAAAGCATAACTAAGTCCATTAGAAAAGAAGGAAGCAGGGGAGATTTTACAGAACCAGACGTTAGTTTGAAATTGGCTTCATGATATAGATGGTACATTGTTTATATTTATTTTAATTAGACTAATAACGTGGTATAAATACAATGTTAATGAAGGAAATCAGGGTCATTATTCTATCACATTCTTACTTACCCTGGGGGTTTTTAATCACACTATTAGGGCTTTGTGTCACTTGTCAACAGGAAAATATAATTTCAACCAGACTTTTGGCACTTTTTTTCTTTTGCTCTAGCACATGGGTAAAACATCTGATATGTAGTCTGGCAATGAATGAACCAGAATATTATTGTTTAGAATTCTTCATGTTCTGGATTTTATAATACTACCACATTTGGCAGCTTGATTACAAGTTTAAAACGATGTCTATAACTTTAGGAAATGAACTGATGTACTTTAAGTAATACATGTTAGACCAAAGGATAATTTTGTTTCTCCCCTAACTAGAATGTAATTCCATGAGAGCAAAGATTTGCTTACCACTCTCACTCTAGGACCTAGAATAGTGGCCAACATATAGAAGTACTCAATATCCATTTGTTGAATAAAAAAATTAACTAAAGTAGTATATCATACCTCTACTATGAATAAAAACACTGAACAAGGGTATCATTCTTGTACTGGGTTGAATGGTGTAGTGGGCTGAATGAACTATATATCCACATCCTAATCCCTAGAACCTTGAATATGAGCTTAACTGGAAAAAGGGTCTCTGTAGATATACTTTAGTTGAGATCTTGAGAGGACATCATCCTGGATTATCTGGGTGGACCCTAAATCTAATGACAATTGTCCTTATAAGGGACATATACAGAACAGACACACATACAGAGAAGACCACGTGAAGATGGAGGCAGAAATTTGAGTTACACAACCACAAATCGAGAAGCTGGCAGCAGCAGGGAAGGATTCTTCCCTAGAGTATTTGGAGGAAGTGCAAACACCTGTCAACACCTTGAATTCAGACTTCTGGCCTCCAGAACTATGAGAGAATAGATTTCTGTTGTTTTAGGCCATCAAGTTTGTGTGGTATTTTATTGTGGCCACCATAGGAAACTAATACAGTTATCAAGAGATCATCTGTAGAAGAAGTCCTCGGTATGTAGTTATTTTGTAGCTGATTTAATTGAAAAGTATTGACACCCTACACTTACAGTCCCTGACATATAATAGGCAAATAACAAAAGACCATTTGCACTCATTGGCGATCTTGATAAGAGAAGTTTCAGTAGAGTGATAAAGGGTGAGAAAAAAGAAAGGGAAAGGAAGGAGAATACTTAAAGATATTTAAGTATGAACAACCATTTCAAAAAGTTTTGCTAAAAAATTGTAAAGAAGATACAAATGAAAAAGGAAAAATAATAGCATATCTGTATGCTAATAGCACAAGCCAATACAGAAGGGAAACCGATTCAAAAGAGAAGGAAGAACCATAGAGTAATATCCTTGATTCAGTTTAGGTTCTTAATGAGACTGATATCATCCTTGCCTTTGGGGAGTTTACAATAAAGTCAAGATGAGAGACTTTATTTTTTCCCCAGCTTTACTGAAGCATAATTGACAAATAAAAATTGTGTATACTGAAGATGTACAACATGATGGTTTTGATTGCATACACACTGTAAAATGATTACCACACTCAAGGTAATTAACATATCCATTACCTCATAGCTACCATTTTCTTTCTTACTTGGCATGGTGAGAACCTGAAGATCTACTCTCTTAGTAAATTTCAAGTATAATACAGTACTACTAACTATAACTACCATGTTATACATTGGATCTTCAGAACTTATTCCTCTTATAAGTACCCTCAGACCAACATCTCCCTATCTTCCCCATCCCCAAGCTCCTGATAACCACTGCTCTACCTTCTAAAAAATTGACTTTTTTTTATAGGTTCTGTGTGTAATCAAGATCATATAGTATTTGTCTTTCTCTGTCTGGCTTATTTTACTTATACAATGTCCTCCAAGTTATCACAAATGGCAGGATTTCCTTCCTAAGGCTGAATAATATATACACAATGAAATATTATTCAATCATTTAAAAATGACATTTTCTTTATCCATTCACCCATCAATGAACACTTAGGTTGTTTCTATATCTTGGCTATTGTGCATAATGCTGCAATGGACAAGAGATAAGAGACTTTAAACCAATCATTGCAAGTGGATTGAGTGCCAGAAAAGAAGGTAAAAGTGCTATTAGAGTATATAAGACAAGAACCTAATCCTGTGAAAGAGGATGATGCTGGATATAGGGATCAGTGAAGCTTTTTCTGAAGAACCAATATCTAAGTTGAGTTAGAAAATGATAGAAAGCCTTAAATATAAAAAGTGAAATATACAGAAGGTTCAAAATAACTTCAGTTTGCCTGATTTGATTGGGTAAGCCCTTGCATTTATTTCACAGTTTACACTTTGGCCTTTTTTTTTCCCTCTTTGCTTTGCAAGTAATGTCAAATAGATTCAGAAGAGCATTATGGAATTTGAGGACTTAAATTAGAAGTTCCATATCTTTCACCTAAGTCAATCATGAGATTAATTTTCTGCCTATTTATGTGTTTTATTTGTAACTTACTGGCAATAAAAACATAATGAATAAAACTAAGATCAACCATTCATGACATTTTAAATATTTAGAAAAATCCATAATTTGCCTACAACTTCTAGATGTGTGTGTCTTCAGTGATACGTGACAATGGGTAAAAGAATTGTATATTTTTTGCCATAATATTACATTAACTATGTATGCAAGCCATTTTCATAGATAAAGCTACAATGCAACAAAAAAATCACTTGATGAATTTCTCTAACTATTTTAAACCTGCTGGGAACTGCTTTCCCAGGTTGCAAAAAATGTTGCTCTGTCAAATCACATACAACCAAATCAGTTCTCCAGACGTTCCTGCAGAATACTAACACATTTTTTGATGAGAGAATATTCAGGTAAACTGGCCATTTTTCTTTCCATTTCATTGCACTGCTGCCATACGCTAGTTGCTTAAACTTTCTATTTGCAGCCATCTTACCTCTTCAGGAAACTTAACAAAAGAAGATGGTTGTTTTCTCCAGCGAGGAATGACCAACTTTCTATCTGGGTGAACACTGAATTTTATGATTGTGACTTCACTCTACAATTCTCTTTATCTTAAAGTAATTTGGTTGCTTTCCAACAGCATTTATTTCTTGTTTTGTTTTACAATTTTTTATCCTTTTCGTAATATAAGAAAGTCAAGTTTTTGTTTATTTTCTGTATTATTTGTCACATTAGAAAGTTAAATGTTTGCCAGAAATTAAAAAAAAAACTTTTTACTTATTCTCTTAATAAAATATCTTCAAAGAAATTATCTGAAGACATTGCTTATTACACGTTCATTACCAGTTATGCACAGTTCATGTCTCAGTCACCTGAGGCACTGTTAAGGATGCACTTTATGTCTCTTTCACCAATGTATCTGCATTCATTGCTATTTATTGTGCTTATTTAATTTCCCTCAAGACCATAAAATTATAATGTCCTTAAAGGCAGGTACAACTGTCCACTACCTCTTCTGTTTAAGAACATAAACTGGTTCTGAATCTAACTAGAAAATCTTCACTACATATTGATTGTGACACACTTATTAAAAACTCAATACGTGTGAAACACACCAGCATAAGCACATAATGAGCGTTCAACAGACATTAGCTGTTGCTATCATCATCCTCATCCTCCTCCTTGTCATCACCCTCAGCAGCAGCAGCATTTCACAGCCATATTATTAGGAAGCACATTTCTATGACTATAAATTTGCATGCATCAAATTTGCAATCTCTGTGCTGAAAGAGAAGACTTGTACTCTGAAGTAAATTCTTCCAAGTTATACCTGATTAATAATAGGTAAAATACATCAACTTAGTCTAGCCACTAGAGGATCATTTACTATCCATTACTATCTGGTGACAGAGTGCCCAGTCATAGGTCAAAACTGCAAAACTATTCCAGAAATTTGGAATAGCTGAAGAATAAGACTGTTAATGTTGGCTACTAATGGAGGACTCAGAAAAAGGTCTTATACAAAAAGTTCTCCAAATGAACAATTTTTAACATCTGGCTTTCAATATGTTAAACTCTTCTAAATTATAATAATTCCATAGTGGTCTTTAAGAACAGAGAAACTAAAACTATTGAGTAGACTCTAAAATTATAGCCTATATTATAGAATAGTACTTTAGAAGTTGGCCCTCACATCCTGTCCTCTTCATTCCACATCTTTTACTGAATAACTACTATGTGTTAGACAGATACTGCTCTAGGCATTGGACATGTAACAATGAACAAAACAAAGTACTTCCTCTCATGGAACTAGCAAGAACAGATTAATGGACGAATATACAAATAAACCATCCTGTAAAACATCCTATAGGTGACATATGAATTACATATAAAGGAAGTAAGGAATTAAGCTCTGCAGATAATGACAGATAGTTGAAGCAGAAGGGACTGTAAGTTAGACTATCCTGAGGCAGGAGCATGTTCAACATTTTTCAGGAACAGCAAAGGAGATCACTGTGGCTAGGGCAGAGTGAAGCACAAAGAAAGACATAAGCCAAGCCCTTTCATGTTCAAATAATGAGTTTGAATTTTATGCTGCTATGTTCTTTGGTCAAATAGTCATATTAAATCATAGTCTAAATTTCCAGAAGAGAAGAACTGGGACTAGGAATTTTCCCTTGAAACAGACGGTCACCATGGCTTGATTCTGGCTTTACTCTCCTTCTCTGCTGTAAGAAGTGCTCTAAAGGCAACACTGAACCACTTCAGAGTCTGGGAATCAGAATCAGTGAGAACTCAATAGAAAATCACAATAGAGCTTCCCTTAGCCTGGCATGTAAGAAACTTGAGGGTGAGTCAGAAGACAGAGTTATCGTCTTGGTTCTGTCCAAGTCGATACATATATAACTTTAGCAAGCCATTCAACTACTTCAGGTCTCAGTTTCTCATCTGCAAAAGTAGGGTATTCAAAAGGGTAACTTCTAAATTCTTTTCCAACTTTAAAGTTATTGCAGGTCTCTCCATTTGTTTTGGCCTTGTAGAATTCCTAATGAAACATCTCTAGGAAAACAAGAGGAAAATTAATAAACTTCCTATTTTACCAGGTATTATTTCAGATTGATAACTAAATTTATTAATGTAATTTCTTTAATGACATCATGTGACTTATGAGTCCTGTGGAACTCATGTATATCATATATAGCATTTGTAAGTAATAACATTTAATTTTGCAAAATATATATGCAAGTAAATATTTCCATGCTTTCAGTAGTTTCAAATATTCTTCTCACTGCTCATCTCCCTTAAAAATAAATCTTTTTGACCTTTCTTCTCAGTTCTATGCCACACTGCAGCAAATAGTTTATATTCTGGCATTGGACAGATCTGAGTTTCAATCCCAGTTCTGCCACTTACCGGTTGTATACCTTGTGCCAACTATTAAGCCCCTCTGTGTCTCTCTGCACATAAAAAAAGGACCTAGCATATAATTACTGCAGCAATGCTAGTTGCTCTTAATATTTATCTCTCAACTGATTGATCTTTATTTCCAACTGCCTATTGAACATCTTCACCTGGATAACCTGCTCTTAATTCAGACTCCATATTCTCAGTGTCACATTTAGCATTTGGTACAACTGCTGTTACCAGTGGCTCAGACAAGATGAAGTTTATTTGTCTCTTATATAAATAAACTCTGGAAGTGGACAGTTTGGGGCTGGTATGGCCTCCCTGGGCGTAGGAAATTTCTATGACATGGCTTGCATCCTCAAAGTCATCCCATAGTCCAATATTGTCACTACACTTCTGTGTTCCACACAATAGGCAAGAGGAATGAAGGCAAGGTGAAGGGGCACATCTCCAGAGAAGCCAACTTCTCATAATGCTTCAGTCCTCCCTGAAGTCTAACACAGCACGTAGGCTTACATCACATTATCCAGAACTTAGTCACATGGCTACAACCAGCTGCAAAGAACGCTGGGAAATATCTCTGAGGTGGGCAACTGATGAGCCTGAATAAAATGAGGATTCTGACACTAAAAAGAAAGAGAGAATGAATATTATTTAGACAACTGGCAGAATTTTCATAGAAACAAACTGAAGTTATTTTATCTCACTTAAACATTTTCCTCCTCTAGGTTTTCTACTTTGAACAAAGCATTGACACATTCCCAGGCAGCAATTAAGGCTAGTATATTTGCATTATTTTTAATGCTCTTCAGTGCCCTGACACCCACATCAAACTAATTACCAAATGTAGCACTTACCATCCTTCTTTTCCACTTCCACTAGTATGACAACCTCTCTCAAACTAGAGAAAGGTCTTACAGATGCTCTCCATACTTTCAGTCTCTTCTGAGTCTCATCTCTTTTAAAAACTACTGTCAGCCTCCAGTTTGGAAGAAGAGTTCTGATCATGTCACCTCCCTTTGCTAAGCCTTTAGAAAATCTATAATACCTAAAGAAAACCTAGAAATTCTTAGTGTATCATGAAGTCCTTTGTGATCTAACCAATTTTATTGCCCTGGAACCATAAATCCAATATTCCAGTTAAACTGAGGCATTCAGTAATGCTGGGCTTAATTGTTAAACATTTACTCATGCTATTCTTCCTCCATCTCCACCAAACTGTTTTAACTTGAGTCCACCAAATGTAGATGTTGGGATAAGGACTTTGGAGTGTTTTATTTGGGAACTGATCTCAAGAAGTAGGGGTAAAGAAATGAGAAAGGTGAAAAGAAAGAAAATGCAATAATGGCTGCGTTCATGAGCATGTTACTACTGTAAGCCACTGCAGTATAATCCTGTTGGGTGCCCTCTGGAGAACAGGGAGATCATACCACCCAAAGGTACTCCCGGAAGACACTGAGGAGGTTGGGGTATT
The DNA here is from genome assembly GCF_022079265.1 of Lynx rufus. Lineage (NCBI taxonomy): Eukaryota > Metazoa > Chordata > Mammalia > Carnivora > Felidae > Lynx > Lynx rufus. The sequence goes on along the minus strand of NW_025814896.1, from coordinate 39,987,350 downwards.
CATCCACTGATGAAATATCCCACTGAGATTTCTCAACTCCCAAATGAGAGTAGCCCACAGGGGTATTAACTCCTTTACAGTTAGTTCCCTGTGTATACTCAGGCATGCTCCTTAAGTGCCAGAGAAAACCCTAAGGCTGCAAGGTTCTGGTATCTGAGGTAGAAAACCATCAGCATACTGGGAACAGTCCATGGTTGCAATTCTGGTCAGATGGGCAGAGGATCATAGAGTCTGCTACTAGAACCAAACCCCATTTATAGTAATTTAAAAGACCTGTCTGAAGCAACTCCCCCATGAAACTTTCTCTGATCTCCCAAGCTCTCACAAAGTATTTGATAGCTACTTGAGCGCTCTCTATGGATCACTTTTTTATTCTTGTGGAGATATTACATCTGTCAGACTAATAAGGTTCTTGAGAATAAGCTTTGTATCCAGGTTGGTTAAGTATAAAATTTTTACCTCACAGTCCCACGAACAAGAAAATAATCAAGCACCATAGACATTTAAAGGCCACAGAAACCATTCTGATTATAAATTTTAAAGGTCTGGCATAATGTAAAAGAAGTAAGTACATATACATAAGGAACACTGTAGATTTCTTACAATCTTAGAACCTCTACCTCTGGGATTCATTTGAACTGAAATATTATAGTGAGTTTAAATATCACTAGGTTCTTGGTTTAAACAGTTTGTGAAAGTTAGGCTGAACTCTCAATTCATTAATATAGGCTAAGAAGAGTACTTACATCAGTTTTTAAAGCAATAAATATTATATATTAAAAGGTAATTCCTCACTGCATCACTCTAAATTTAGTAGTGAATTTCAGAAACCAGCACAGTATTAGACATCCCCTCAGGGGTTTAGTTACTGGAAGACCAAAATGACCTCATCCAGAAGCATAATATTTATGAGTTAACTCCTAGGCAAAGCTCTATATAGACTTAGAAGTATATAAGGTTATACAATGAAAATTCATTCACTGAATGTGCTTATTCATTCTAGTTAAGAATTGGATGTTTGAGGGGCGCCTGGGTGGCTCAGTCAGTTAGACGTCTGACTTCGGCTCAGGTCATGATCTAGTGGTCCATGGGTTCAAGCCCCGTGTCGGGCTCTGTGCTGACAGCTCAGAGCCTGGAGCCTGTTTCAGATTCTGTGTCTCCCTCTTTCTCTGACCCTCCCCTGTTCATGCTCTCTCTCTGTCTCAAAAATAAATAAATGTTAAAAAAAATTAAAAAAAAAAAAGAATTGGATGTTTGAGAGGCACCTGGGTGGCTCAATCGGTTAAGAGTCTGACTCTTGATTTGGCTTCAGGTCATGATCTCATGATTCCTGAGATCAAGCCCTGCATCAGGCTCTGTGTGGAGCCTGCCTGGGATTTTCTCTCTCCCTCGCTCTCTGCCCCAACCCAGGCTCTCCTCAAAATAAATAAATAAACATTAAAAAAAAGGAATTGGATATATCACATGCTATTTAAATGACCATATTTATCTTCACTGTTAAAATACATACACATTCCATTAATTCAATATGAGTACTTAAAGGAAAATTCTAATCAACAGCTCTTACTGGCACTATCACTTTATTTCAAAATGATAACAGTGCTACAAATCAACTCTACTACCATTGCTTAATTGCAAAAGATTTATCTTCTTTTAAATAATTTACTTTCATTTTCAAATACAAATTTAACTTAGTAAAAATAGAGGAGTAGTATAAAACTGGTAACAGGAAGATGATATTCTGTGCCAATCTGCCTAGTCTGAAAGGCAACCACAGGCTTATTTTCATTTTGTAAAACAAGGCAAACTTTAATCTTCTATTTACTATTCTAAATTCTAAAAATTAAGGAAATTCTCTTAAATGCTAGACAGGATTTCTTCCTACCTGTGAGAGAGTGTTAAATAGTCACAGACCAAACATTATTAACCAACAGTCATATATTTTAATGTTAATGGCATTACTGTCACATATAAAATTAGAATACCAAGATTTAATAGGCATATATTTTGAAGACAGTGCAGCCTGGTCTAAAAGGGACAGCTATTATAACACTATTCACCCATTTTGGTTTTTCTTTCTATCTGTATTTCAACTCACAAAAAATTGAGTTCTGTCAGTTTACAAAATGGCTGTTGAGTATTTTCTACTAAATTATGTTTGAGATTATATGCTAAACTGCCTCATGTGATATTATTATTTTATTAACATTTTCATTAAATTGCCAGTCTAAAAGTCTGCTCATCACTATGGTAGAAATTACAATAAGGCTACAAATAAGAAAACAGAAGAGGAGTTAAGATGGTGGAGAAGTAGGGGGACACTGTGCTTTCCTTGTCCTTCATACACACCTGTATTGAGGTCAAATAACTTGGAACACTCAGGAAATCAGTCTACAGAGTGGCAGAAGGGTCTCCACAGTTGGAGGGAAATAGCATGGAAGTCAGTAGGAAGACATAAAAACAGTAGAGCTGCAGAGGGGAGGGAATCCTTTCCATGGAGAGATAAAAGGGACAAAAAGAAAGACAGGTTAAGAAAGTGTGACATCAAGTTACCACAAGAGGAAAACCTCTCAGGACCACAGACTGGGGAGTGAGAAGTGCTGAGTGTCCTTGTGTTGTTGTTTGTTCCTATTGCTATTGTTTGTTGTTGTTGTTTTTCAAACAGCATTTGGAGCTCAAACTCTGAGGTTTTGGAAGTACATGACTTTCTCTGGAGTGGAGCTGTGACGCATGCTCCTAGGGAGGGGGGGAGCTGGCCCTGGAGTGCATAGTGTGGTTTAGAGATCTCCAGGGTGTGCTGGGAGAAAACATTCCTCTTCATGGAGTATGTTTAGAAGAGGGTTTATTGCCTACCCAAGGACAAAAGACCCTGCAAGTACCAGCCAAAGGTGGTTCATCAGCAGGGTGGAAAGGCTGTATTCTGGAGGAGAGGAGCAGATCCGCATGGTGTGGGGTCCTTTTAAGACTTTGGGTTTTGAATCCCAGCCAAGTGCCAAAGGAAAAATGCAGAAGTGTTGTGATGATACAGGGCAAGCTAACTGCTCTCACTATTTTGAGGGCAGCCTGCACAGTGGGGATTGTGAGACCACTAGTCTGGGTATAAGAGATTGGGGTGGTACCATTTTCCTCCCAACACCAACACGGTGGGACTTGAGAGAGCAACACAGCTGCCCCCCATGGAGGCAGTACCTACTTACACTAAGCCCAGCCCCCACCATACCTGGTAGCTGCATTATTTACTGCGATAAGACTGACTGAGCCAAACATAGAGGGTCTCTCCAGAAGATCAGCACAGCCAGCACCCTCCATGCACTAAGTATACTGAAAATCATGCTTCAAAATGACACCTACAGTTCTTTTTTTCCTTTTTTATTTATTCTTCCTTTTTTTTTTCTTTTGGAATCAGGCTCATAGTTTCTTGAGTGTTTTTTTTTTTCATTTCCTTTTCTCTTTTTTTTTGAATCAGTCCTTTCTATTCTTTTATTTTTTCTTCTTTTGTTTCTTTTCTTTTTCTTTGGAATCTGACTTCTAGTTTTTTCATTCTCTGTTTGTTATTGTTGTTGTTGTGTTGTCGTTGTTGTTTTTGCTCCCTTTCCTTTTCTCTATTTTTGATACCAGCCTTCTCCCTGCCTTTTTTTCAAGGTTTATTTCAACAAACAAATCAAAGCACATCTAGTTAAATATCCAAAAAATCGACCACTGCAAACAAGGAAGAGCTGTGCAGAGGACTGGTCAAAACACAACAGCAGAGTGCACACAGCATACACAAGAAACACTTCTTGAAGTGCCAGACCCTGGACAGTGTATGACCCCTTTTCAACACAGCATGACTTTCAGGTGCAGGAAATATAATAAGCTTTTAAGACACAAAAAGACAGAAACTTAGCCAAAATGACAAGAAGAAAGAATCCTCCCCAAAATAAAGATCAAGAAGAAATCACAGCCAGAGAATTACTCAAAACAGATACAAGTAATGTACCTGAAGAATTAGAACTACAATTAGTCACAATGAATTTAAACAATGTTCATAACTGAGATGCAAAATAAACTAGACACAGTGACAGCAAGTATGGAAGAAGCAAAGCAGAGGACAGGTCAAATAGAAGATAACGTTATGGAAAATAATGAAGCTGAAAAAGAGGGAAAGAAAATTAATACATCATGAGGGGCAAGTTAGAGAACTAAGTGATTCCATGAAATGAAACAAAATCCATATCACAGGAGTCACAGTAGAAGAGCAAAAGAGGTACAAGGTTTATTTGAACAAATTATAGCTGAGAACTTCCTTAATCTGGGAAGGAAACAGGCATTCAAGTCCAAAAGGCACAGAGAACTCCCCTCAAAATAAATTTAAAAAAAAAGGTCAACATCACAAAATATCATAGATATCAAGATACAGAGAATTCTAAAAAGCAACTAGGATGAAAGATGCTTAACCTACAAGGGCAGTCACATGAGGTTAACAGAAGATCTGTCCACTGAAACTTGGCAGGCCAGAACAAAGTGCCAGGAAATATTCAGTATGCTGAATGGGTAAAATATTCAGCCAAGATTACTTTATCCAGCAAAGCTGTCATTCAAAATAGAAGGAGAGATAAAGAGTTTCAAAGACAAACAAAAACTAAGGAGTTTGAAACCACCAAACCAGCTTTGCAAGAAATTTTAAGGAGGACTCTTTGAGTGGAGAGAGAAAAAAAAAAAAAAAAAAAAAAAACGACCAAAGAAACAAACAGAAAACATCACCAGAAACACCAATGCAGCAGGTAACACAATGGCACTAAATTCATACCTTTCAATAATCACTTTGAATGTAAATGGATTAAATGCTCCAATTGAGAGACAGATGGTATCACAATGGATAAAAAAAAAAAAAAAAAAAAAAAAAGATGCAGCTATATGCTGTCTACAAGAGACTCACTTTAGACCTAAAGACACCAGAAGATTGAAAAGGAAGGGATGGAGAACCATCTATCATGCTAATAGATGTCAAAAGAAGGCCAGAGTAGCCCTACTTATATCAGACTAACTAGATTATAAAAGACTATAATAAGAGATGAAGAAGGGCATTATATCATAATTAAGGGGTCCATCCATTAAGATTTAACAATTGCAAATATTTATGTGTCCAGTGTGGAAGCATCCAAATATATAAATCAATTAATAAAAACCATAATGAAACTTACTGGTAATAATAACATAATAATAGGAGACTTTAACACCCCACTTATCTAAGCAGAAAATCAACAACAAAACAATGGTTTTGAATGACACACTGGAACAGATGGACTTAACAGATATATTAAGAACATTTCATGTAAAAGCAGCAGAATACACATTCTTCTTAACCTCACATACATGGAGGTTAAAGAACATTCTACTAAGAATGAATGGGTTAACCAGGAAATTGAAGAAATAAAAAAAAATACATGGAAGCAAATGAAAATGAAAATATGACAGTCCAAACCCTTTGGGATGCAGCAAAGGCAGTCCTAGGAGGGAAGTATAATGCAATTCAGGTCTATCTCAAGATGCCAGATACACAACCTAAACTTACATCTAAAGGAGTTAGAAAAGGATCAGAAAATAAAAACTAAAGACAGCAAAATAAGGGAAATAATGAAGATTAGAACAGAAATACATAATATAGAAATAATAAAACCCAGTAGAACAGATCAATGAAACTAAGAGCTGGTTCTCTAAAAGAATAAACAAAAGACTTATCAAAAAGAAGAGCAAAAAGACAAAACTTCACAAAATCATGAATGAAAGAGGAGAGATCACAACCAACACCAATGATTTACAAACAATTATAAGAGAATACTATGAAAAATTATATGCCAACAAACTGGGTAGTCTGGAAGAAATGAACAAATTCCTAGAAATTCACACACTACCAAACTGAAACAGAAAGAAACAGAAAATGTGAATAGATCTATAACCAGCAAAGAAATTTAATCAGTTACCAAAATCTCCCAACATAGGGAAATCAAGATGGCAGAGCAGCATGGAGACCCTGAGTTTGTCTAGTCTCTAAAATGCAGCCAGATCAGCACCAAACCAGTTTGAACATTTAGGAAATTGGCCTGAGGATTAAAAATTTGCATGACTTGACCCACAGAACTCAGCAAGTATGCATTACAGAGAGGTGAAAGGGGGGTGAGAAAAGCCACTGAGGGTAGGGAGCTGTTTTTGCGGGTAAAGGACAGAGAAAGGGAAAGGGGAAGAGTGTGGTGCACCAAGTCCTGCCCAGCTGCATTCTTCAAGCACATCCCCTAGAAAGACAGCACAACTCATTCCACTTGCTTAGTGTACAGACTACAGAAGACTTTATAGTTCCACTTCTAGGGGAAACTGGATGTAACTTCATTCAGGTTTCATTCTGTTTAGTGCTTCATGTATTTGTTCATTCTATTTGTTCCTGCTTTTGCTTAAATTGTTTTCTTTTTGTTTCCTTTTTTTCTACTTATTTTTTCCTTTTGTCCTCATTCTTGGATACAGAAAGAAAAATTTTTATTTTCATTTTTTTTACTTTATTTTTTTATTTTTTAAAATTTTTATTCTATTTCACTTTCTATATTTAATCTTATTCTATTTTAATATATATATATATATATATATTTTTACTTTTTAAAGTTTTACCTTTTTTTCTTTTTCTCTATCAAGCCTCTTTCAACAAGCAAACCAAAAGACACCTATAATGTAGCTGCCTTTATTTGATTTTTGTTGGTTTTTAATTTTTTAATTTTTATTTTTTACTATATTTTCTTCCTTCAAAATTAAAAAAATGAAGGACTTCCTCAAAAGAAAGAAGAGTTAGAAATGACAGCCAAGGGCTTAATCAACAAAGACATAAGCAAGATGTCTGAACTAGCATTTAAAACCACAATAATAACAATAATAGCTGGGATTGAAAAAATCATAGGATCCCTTTCTGTGGAGATAAAAGAAAAGAATTCTAGTCAGGATGAAATTAAAAATGCTATAACTGAGATGTAATCTCCAATAGATGCCATGACAGCAAGGATGGATGAAGCAGAGCAAAGAATCAGCTACTCAGAAGACAAAAATTATGGAGAATAATGAAGCAGAAAGAGGGAAACAAAGGCAAAAGAGCATGACACAAGACTTAGAGAACTCAATGATTTATTAAAAAGGAATAACATCTGAATCATAGGAGTTCCAGAAGATGAAGAGAGTGAAAGGGGCATAAGGTTTATGTGAACAAATTATAGAGGAAAACTTTCCTATCTGGGGAAAGACACAGACATCAAAATCCAAGAACAGAGAACTCCCATGAGATTCAACAAAAACCAATCATCACCAAGGCATATCATAGTCAAATTCACAAAACAGATAAGGAAAGAATTATGATAGCAGTAAGAGAAAAAAAGTTCTTAACTTATAAGGGAAGACAGATCAGGTTCACAGCAGACCTATCCACAAAAAGGTGGCAGGCCAGAAAGGAGTGGCAGGATATATTCAACATGCTGAATCAGAAAAATATGCAGCCAAGAATTCTTTATCCAGCAAGAAAGCTGTCATTCAAAATAGAAGGAGAGATAAAGAGTTTCCCAGACACACACACACACACATACACACACACACACACACAACGAAAGGAGTTCGTGACTACTAAATCAGCCCTGCAAGAAATTTTAACGGGAAGCCTTAGAGTGGAGAAAAGACAAGACAAAACAAAAAAGACCAAAAGCAGCAAAGATTAGAAAGGACCAGAAAGCACCATCAGAAACACAAAATCAACAGACAACACAATGGTGCTAAATTCATACCTTTCAGTACTCACTCTAAATGTCAATGGACTAAATGCTCCAATCAAAAGACATAGGGTAAACAGAATGGATAAGAAAACAAGATCCATCTATATGCTGCTTACAAGAGACACATTTTAGACCTAAAGACTACCTGTAACTTGAAAGTAAGAGGATGGAGAACCATCTTTCCTGCTAATGGTCATCTAAAGAAAGCTGGTGTAGCCATACTTATATCAAACTAGATTTTAAAATAAAGACTGTAATAAGGGATGAAGAAGGGCATTATATTGTAATTAAGGAGTCTATCTACCAAAAAGATCTAACAATTATTAATATTTATGCCTCCAATATGAAATAACTCAATTAATTGCAAACACAAAGAAACTCATTAATACCATAATAGTAGGGGACTTCAACACCCCACTTACAACCATGGACAGATCATCTAAGCAGAAAATCAACAATGAAACAATGGCTCTGAATAACATACTGGACCAGATACATTTAACAGGTACATTCAGAACATTTCATCCTAAGCAGAGTACACATTCTTATCAAGTGCACATGGAAGATTCTCCAGAATAGATCACATTCTGGGTCACAAATCAGCCTTCAATAAGTACAAAAATATCAAGATCATACCTTGCATGTTTTCAGACCACAATGCTATGAAACTCGAAATCTGGGAAGACCATGAATACTTGCAGATTAAAGAACATCCTACTAAATAATGAATAGGTTAACCAAGAAATTAAAGAGGAAATTAAAAAGTACATGGAAGCCAATGAAAATTAAAACACAACAACCCAAAACCTCTGGGATGCAGCAAAGGCAGTCATAAAAGGGAAATATATAGCAATCCAGGCCTTTTAAAGAGGGAAGAAAGGTCTCAAATACACAACCTAATCTTACACCTAAAAGAGCTAGAAAAAGAACAGCAAATAAAGCCCAAAACCAGCAGAAGGGAAATAATAAAAATTAGAGCAGAAATCAATGATATCAAAATCAAAAACAAAACAAAACAAAGCAAACAAAAACAGATCAATGTAACCAGGAGCTAGTTCTTTGAAAGAATTAACAAAATTGATAACCCCCCTAGCCAGACTGATCAAAAAGAAAAAGGACACAAATAAATAAAATCAAGAATTAAAGAGGAGAGATCACAACCAATACCACAGAAATATAGACAATAATAAGATAATATTATGAAAAATTATATGCCAACAACCTGGGAAATCTGGAGGAAATTCACAAATTCCTAAAAACATATAAACTACCAAAACTGAATCAGGAAGAGGTAGAAAATCTGAACAGACCCAAACCAGTAAAGAAATTGAATCAGTAATCAAAAATCTCCCAACAAACAAGAGTCCAGGGCTGGATGGCTTTCCAGGGGAACTCTACCAAACATTTAAAGAGTTAATACCTATATTACTGAAGCTGTTCCAAAAGATAAAAATGGAAGAAAAATTTCCAAACTTATTCTGTGAGGCCAGCATTACCTTGATTCCAAAACCAGACAAAGACCCCACCTAAAAGGAGAACTACAGTTCCTGATGAACATGGATGAAAAAATTCTCAACAATACACTAGCCAACCAGATCCAACAATACATTAAAAGAATTATTCACCACAATCAAGTGGGATTTATTCCTGATGCAGGGCTGGTTCAATATCAACAAATCGATCAATGTGATACATGCTATTAATAAAAGAAAGGACAAGAACTACATGACCCTCTTAATAGATGGCTGATAAAGCATTTGACAAAATACAGCATGCTTTCTTGATCAAAAGCCTCAAAAAAGTAAGGATCATACCTCAAGATCATAAAGGCCATATATGAAAGACCCACCACTAATATCCTCATTGAGGAAAAAATGAAAGTTTTCCCCCTAAGGTCAGGAACATGACAGGGATGTCCACTCTCACCACTGTTATTCAACATAGTGTTGGAAGTCCTAGCTTCAGCAATCAGACAACAACAACAACAAAAAAAAGGCATCCAAATTGGCAAGGAGGAAGTCAAACTTTCATTCTTCATAGACAACATGATACTCTATATAGAAAGCCAAAAAAAAAAAACTCCACCAAAAAACTACTAGAACGGATACATGAATTCAGAAAATTTGAAGTATATAAAATCAATGTACAGAAATCAGTTGCATTTCTATATACACCAATAATGAAGTAGCAGAATGAGAAATCAAGGAATCTATCCCATTCACAATTGCACCCCAAACCATAAAATATATAGGAATAAACCTAACCAAAGAGGGGGAAAATCTATACATTGAAAACTATAGAAAGTTTATGAAAGAAACTGAATACAAGAAAAATGGAAAAAACATTCCATGTCCATGGATTAGAGGAATGAATACTGTTAAAATGTCGATACTACCAAAAGCAATCTACACATTCAATGCAACCCTTATCAAAATAGCACCAGCGTTCTTCACAGAGCTAGAAGAACCAGAAAAGACCCCAACTAGCCAAAGAAAAGCTAAAAAAGAAAACCAAAGTTGGAGGCATCACAATTCCAGACTTCAAGCTGCAATCATCAAGACAAAATGGTACTGGCACCAAAACAGACACAAAGATCCATGGAACAGAATAGAGAAACCAGAAATGGACCCTCAAATGTATGGCCAATTAATCTTTGACAAACCAGGAAAGAATACCAATGGGAAAAATACACTCTCTTCAGCAAATGGTGTTCAGAAAACTGGAAAGCAACATGCAGAAGAATGAACCTGGACCACTTTCTTACAACATACACAAAAATAAATTCAAAATGGATGAAAGACAAGACAGGAAACCATCAAAATCCTAAAGAAGAAAACAGGTAATAACATCTTTGACCTCAGCTGTAGCAACTTCTTACTTGACATGTCTCCAGAGGCAAGGGAAATAAAAGTAAAAATGAACTACTGGGACCACATCAAGATAAAAAGCAAAGGAAACAATCAACAAAACTAAAAGGCAACTGATGGAATGGGAGAAGATATTTGCAAATGGCATATCAGATAAAGAGTTAGTATCCAAAATCTGTAAAAAAAAAAAAAAAACATATCAAACTCAACACCCAAAAAACAAATAATCCAGTGAAGAAATGGGCAAAAGACATGAATAGATACTTTTCTAAAGAAGATATCCAGTTGACTAACAAACATATTAAAATGCTCAACATCACTCACCATCAGGGAAATACAAATCAAAACTACTATGAGATACCACCTCACACCTGTCAGAGTGGCTAAAATTAACATCTCAGGCAAGAACAGATGTTGGCAAGGATGCAAAAAAAGAGGAACTCTTTTGCACTGCTAGTGGGAATGCCAACTGGTGCAGCCACTCTGGAATACAGTACGGAGGTTCCTCAAAAAATTAAAAATAGAACTACCCTATGACACAGCAATTGCTGGTATTTATCCAAAGCATACAAAAATGACGATTTGAAGGGAAACATGCACCCAATGTTTATAGCAGCACACTCAACAAAAGCCAAATTATGGAAAGAGCCCGAATGTCCATAGACTGATGAATGGATAAAGATGTGACATATATACACAATAGAATACTACTCGGCAATAAAAAAGAATGAAATCTTGCCATTTGCAACAATGTGGATGGATAGAGGATGTTATGCTAAGCAAAATAAGTCAGAGAAAAACAAATATCATATGATTTCACTCATATGTGGAACTGAAGAAACAAAACAGATGAACACAGGAGAAAGGAAGGAAAAATAAGATAAAAAAAAAAAAAGAGGGAGGCAAACCATAACAGAATCTTAAATACAGAGAGCAAACAGGATTGCTGGTGGGGTGTTGGGTGAGGGGATAAGCTAAATGGGTGATGACCATTAAGGAAGGCACTTGTTGGGATGAGGACTGAGTATTACATGTAAGAGATAAATCACTAGGTTCTACTCTGAAACCAATACTATACTGTATGTTAACTAATTTGAATTTAAAAAAAATAAATTTTAAAAAGAAAACAATTACTACTGTTTCCCATATTTTATAGGACATTTACATTACACCATTAACCATTTCCATTGACAAAGAGAACATTACACAATCTGCCAAAATCTGCTAATTCAGCTATTTGGTAATTCATTATTCTCAAATAGAGATTAAAGAATTAAGTCAATTAAAAAAAAAAAAAAAAGCTCCAAGGAGTTGGGGCTTAACTGAGCACTTCTAGCTTTACCATTAAATAATACACATGAAATAAAAAAAAAAAAAAAAAACACCAGTCATCTTTCTCAGCTTGCTTTCTAAACCTACACAAAATAAAAATGGAGAAATCATCCATTACAGGGCAACTCTTCCAAAAGTTGTAACCAAACTAGATGATAGGAAAACTTGACATGTGTCATGGGTATGTAAGTATATGCATGTATGCATTTGGGTGGCTGAATGGGGTTTAGGGATAAGGAACAGAAAGTGTGCACAATAGAAGCACAGGCAGAAAGTGAGAAGTTGCCAGAGGGCTGAAATATGTTGTGTAAGATAAAAATTTCTTTTGGGAACAAGGTGGAAAAGGAAAAAAGCAATAGAAGAAGCAGAGGAATGAGTGTTCAAATAAATGCTGGAAGCAGAAATGGAAGGTAGGCCTTGCTACATCCTAGTGCATGTGACACTATGTTGTGTTTTACTACAACAGAGATTCTAAACTGTCTTCTGAAAGAATTCCAGTCATCTCTTAGTGAAGGCAGATTCCATATGTTACAGCTTGAACATTGCCAGGAAAATTATTTCCTAAATATGATGACCTCCCTACAAATGAGAATATAAACTTTGCCAACTATTTGTTGGACAACTATTTGTGGAACTGTCAAATTCCTAACAAAGATTTGCTTGGCAATGAATTGAATAACAACGATGTCATGCTTTTTTTACATAATAGTTTTGGGAGTAACTTTTCCCAAAGATCCATTCAACCGTAAATGAGAAGAGTTGAACTACAAGGTCCCAGAAGGCCTTTTCAACTAGAAGATTCAAAGATCTCAAATAGATAAATGGATAATTCTAGCACATACTGTAGTTGCCTACTTCATAGTCTCTTCAGCTGGAATGAAGACAGTAGAATCAACACCATACTTGCAGGACTGTGTTAAAAATTCTAAGTTTTCACCATTAGTTTGTTTTAAAACAATGCCTGTGCTATAAATTAGCAATATGATGGAACCAAAATTTATTTCTAAATGATCATCTTAGTTATCTCTTTATACCAAACATGAAGGAAAGAAAGGTCTATTTCTGTTTGCCTCAGATTATGTTAGTCTAAAAGACATACAAATTCAGTAACTTAAAATATAATTGCAAGGAAAATATCACACACACACACACACACACACACACACACACATTTATCAATCTATCTATACGAGTCTTCATTGATAAATATATATATATTTGAGTCTTCATCTTCAGTTTACTTACAGTTAAGAGGCTGACTCAAATTTTAGCTGACAGGAAAAAAAATCAGCTGTCAGAATTGCAAACTCCTGATTTATAACAGAAGAAGTAAAGGAACACTAACTAGAGGGTGCTGGTATAATTTCTAAAATCCATCATATCTCACATGTATCATTTTTCTCAAGGACTGTTAAGTGCTACTATACAATGTATTTTTTAGAAACTCTGAGCCCTGGGCTTGACTATGATGGAGAAGTCTTCCAGGAGGATTCCAAACAGAACTAATAAAGCACTCAATCTCTACTTAAATACAGGTCAGGCTCAGGCAAAAACTCCATCTTCTTTTTGATACTGTCGGAAACACATAAAAAGTTCAGACTTTTCAGTTTTCCATAAAAAATTTTGTCTAACATACTACATTAAAATGTACATGCATTTTTGTTGCACACATGTGCAAACAGAGAGCTCTCTCAGGTAGCCATCTCCCCTCTGAACCAATGCAAAAGTAACTGATGTGAAGATATAATACTAAGAAACACCAAAAACAAGATGGGCAACCTCTGGACTCCGTTTATATTTTGGAATACATGATCACGTAAATAGTGACAGTACTTTTCCATCATTTTCTGTCTAGCTAATGGTCTGCAGGAAATAAGTTAAGAGCCTATTTAATTTCCTTTAAAAACATTTCAACTTCTATTGCATCTAATTTCAGGGCAGTTTCCAACCTGTCTATCTTTCCAAATCTGTAGACATGCAGGCATTTAATTTCATACTGAATCAATGTAGAATATTCCCTTCAAGGGGCACCTGGGTGGCTCAGTCAGTTAAGTGCCCAACTTCAGCTCAGATCATGATCTCGTAGGTCATGAGTTCAAGGCCCACGTTGGGCTCTGTGCTGACAGCCAGGAGCCTGGAGCCTGCTTCAGATTCTGTGTCTTCCTCTCTCTCTGCCCCTCACCCACACACTCTCTCTCTCTTTCTAAAATAATAAACATAAAAAAAAAATTTTTAAACATTCCCTTCAAAACAATTTGCTACAATATAAAAATAAAGTGTTAACATTGTAAACTAAAACAGAGAACTCAGAAGAGGAGTTAAGAAAAAAAAACAAAACAAGTCTAAAACCTAGGGGGTAAAAAGGAAGCCATAACAACTCTCAATTAATAGAAGAGAGAGGGAGGGGGGAAGGAGGGAGGGAGAGAAGGAAAGAATATAGAGACACAAATATAGATATGGTGTGTGCATGTGGTAAAATAACAGGTTCAGATCAGATTTCAGGTTGCTCAAAGACTCTGAAGCCAAACTAACACAAGTGATTAAGTCTCCCTTAGGGAATGAATGCAGTACTCTTCCCTAGAAAAAGACAAACTACCAGGACCCAAATCTATGAAAATAGGCCTCATCTTCCCCATGTCAAACTAAAATGCAGGCTGACTCCAACTAAATTCCAATGTACTCAGAAGAAGCTACTCCAGCATAGCCTGGGACCACTAAATTAACCTTCACACCATCCATCCTGACTTGAGTTTGTACCTTTATTGGCTGGCATAAAGTGGGTACTCAACTATTTAAACAGGAAGGAAGAAAGGGAGGGAGGGAAAGACAGAGGGAGAGAGGACAGGAGGAGGAAACAAAGGAAAGATGTGTTTATAACAGGATGCTTCCTACAACACTAAAGTCTAGTTTTTATATGACTCAATTTTTTCATTTAAAAGAAGAGATTCTTTTTCACCTCCTTGAAAATCAAATCATGGTTTCATCCCTCATTGTCATAGCATTCTTAAAGTACAAACAAATATATAGAATATGTTAATAAAGTATATAAGAAATACTATGTATTTATTAACACACTATATGTTACAATATGTAATTAAAATGTATACATATTTTGGCTTGTAATAACTTAAAAATTATATTAAGTCATCAGTTTATATCATGAGAAAAAAATGGCAGAATGTGAAGACAGGCTTGGTTTAATTCCTTATTAACAGTACTTTCATATAAAAGATAAAAGATACAGGAAAACAAAAAGGCAAACCATAACAATCTATTAAGATCTCAACATTTTTACTAAGAGAAAAGAAAGCAAGAGGTAGAAATACAGGATTTCAGCTGGACTTTGAACATTTTAATCACGTAATTATCTTATTACTTTCCTAAGAATACTGGGAAAGGAAAGACAGTGCACCTTACATCTGTTACTGAAACTTCAATTTGTACCTTCTTTCCCTGTGTCACCAGCTTATCAGCGTAATCACCACAATTATTTGTTCTTTGGATACATACCATTCTAGTTTCCTACATGGATAGCTGTTACACAGTTCAACAAACACTGTTTCTCTCTGAATGTAAATTTCCACTGCATATCAGAACTTGGGTTCAGCCAGCTCCCCTTTCTCTGGGCGCAGGAAATTTTACAAACTAAATAGTGTCAATATTTGGATGAGTTCCAAGTGAAAATCAGGGGAGTGGCTGATTTACAAACTGGCCTTTTTCTCAGCAAATCTGAATAGCATTAACACCTCAGCATGGTAGTGATCACATGACTGGCCAAGGCTGCCTTTCAAATAAGCAGTAAATATCCATGCAGAGAATAACTGGCAAATATTTGGGGGAAGTTAGAAGTTCATATTCAACCACAAAATTTAAAAGATATTAGGGTAATAAAAATGAAAACTAGCAGTGGCATGATTTTTAACATTTTACAAAATCTAACTTGCACTCAATAGTTCAGTCCCTTGTGTCACAATCTGATATGAAATTTTTCATTCTCTGGTCTGCAAGTTCTCTCTAATAATATTTCCTTTTGTGTTTTTATTCTGGTAATAATTGTAAAAAACTAAGCATTCATTAATTCAGTCAACAAATGTTTATTTAATATATATTAAATGTCCAGTAATAGCTTAAATACTAAGTAAAAAACTAAGTCCCTGCCTTCATGGAACTTATACTTCCAAGCAGAGAGACAGACAATAAAAAATTTATAAATATGTGTCTACAATGCAATATAATACATAATGTATTTATATATATGTATATATATAATGTATATATGTGTATATATATATTCTGTATATATATGTGTGTGTGTGTGTGTGTGTGTGTATATATATATATATATATATATATATATATATATATATATGATGTAATAAATGGCGAGAGGTGCAGAAAAAAAACCTCTAAGCAGGTGAGGGAGTCAAAAGGAAGAGGTAGGCGGAGGCAGGAAGTTTTATAGCACTGTCAGAAAAGGCTTCATGAATAAAAACTACAATCACCTCAGACCTGTCAGAATGGCTAAAATCAACAACACAAGAAACAACAGGGGTTAGCAAGGATGCGGAGAAAGAGGAACATGCTTTACACTGTTAGTGAGAATGTAAACTGATGCAACCACTATGGAAAATAGTATGGAGTTTCCTCAAAAAGTTAAAAATAGAACTACCCTACAACCCAGCAATCACACTAGTAGGTATTTACCAAAAGAATATAAAAATACCAATTCAAAGGAATACATGCACCTTGGTGTTTATAGCAGTATTATATACAATAGCCAATTTATGGAAACAGCCCAAGTGTCCATCAATTGATGAATGGATAAAGAAGATGTGATATACACACAGAAACGCACATGTGCACGCACACACGCACACACACACACACACACACACACACACTGAAATATTACTCAGCCATAAAAAAGAATGAAATCGGGGCGCCTGGGTGGCGCAGTCGGTTAAGCGTCCGACTTCAGCCAGGTCACGATCTCGCGGTCCGTGAGTTCGAGCCCCGCGTCAGGCTCTGGGCTGATGGCTCAGAGCCTGGAGCCTGTTTCCGATTCTGTGTCTCCCTCTCTCTCTGCCCCTCGCCCGTTCATGCTCTGTCTCTCTCTGTCCCAAAAATAAATAAACGTTGAAAAAAAAAATTTAAAAAAAAAAGAATGAAATCTTGCCTTTTGCAACATGGATGGAACTAGAGGGTATAATACAAAGTGAAATAAGTCATTCAAAGAAAGACAAATACCATGATTTCACTCATATGTAGAATTTAAGAAACAAAACAAATGAGCAAAGGGAAAAAAAGAGAGAAGCAAACTGAGAAACAGACTGTTAACTACAGAGAACCAACTGATGGTTACCAGAAGGCAGATGAGTGGGGGGATGTGCTAAATAGATGATGGGGATAAAGGGGTGTACTTATTGTGATGAGTACCAGGTGCTATATGGAAGTGTTAAATCACTATACTGTACACTTGAAACTAATATTACACTGGATGCTAACTACTGGAATTTAAATAAAAACTTGAAAAAACATTTAGAGTTGTCAGTGAGTATAAGGTATTTAACACCATGAGAATGTTGCATTCACACCAAGGCCAAAGGCTGCCTCTGCCCATTGTGTGAATGAAGATTTCATCATCCTTTCAACAGAAAAAAAAAAAAAAAAAAAAAAAAAAGAGCTGCATAAGGACATTTTATTACATGAAGCCTGGCACTTCTGCCATGCTGAACTCTAAAGATCCTGTTTGTTATAAGTCTGTATCATACTGAATTCTCAAGTGGCAATTTTTCAGTAGAACATCATCTGTCACATGAAACTTGTTGTTAATTTGAATTTAATTGATTTGTAGTCTCAAATTTATTTATTTTAAAATAATTTTTAGGAGCTAAAAGCATAACAAAGTTATACCTGATTATATGCTTTTTTTATGTGATTATATGTATATTTTACAGTAACATTACAATAAAAAACTATGTCAAGAATTAATAATAAGAATTTCTTTAAAAATCATCCATGAAATATTCAATTTAGAAGGAACCAGTGACAAATAGATAAATTTTATTCATAAGATGAAAATAAACATAGGGATGGTTCAAATATAAAGGAAAAAAATGTTTTTTAAACTTATTAATTTCATACAGAAATATATTTAGGGCAACTTGAAACTGTACACATATTTATATCATAATATACTATATGTAAATGCATAAAATTTGTTACTTATGTGTGTAAAATCAGCAATACACATATTTAGAGAGACAGTAAAACAGAGGCTACGAGCACAGGTTCTCTAGCTGGATTGTTTAGGTCTCATTAACAGGCCAACACTTTAATAGCTTTAGTTTCCTCATTTATAAAATTGGCATAACACTACACTTGCTATGATTGATGACAGTAGCAAAGACACATACCCGGTTCATAGTAAGCACTCAATAAATTAAAATTAGTATTATTGCCATTATTATACAATGACAGATGTGCATGAGCAGGTGGGTGTTTTCTCTAATATTCTAATATTTCTCCGTATTATTTTTCTGCTCTTTGTGACAACTATTCCTTTTTTTACCTATAAACTCTCTCAAGATAAGTCTAGTAAAGTTGATGTGACATGTTTCCATTAAGGTCTACGGGATTTCTTGGAATCATTTCTTTTTTTTTTTTTTTTTTTTTTTTTGGAATTTTGTGTTAATACAGTCTATTGTAAAAACATAAAAGATTATTTCCTGATAAAATGTATAGCATATAGTATATGCACAGTATGCTGAGTGGTTAAAAGTCTGTTCACAGGAGCCAAACTGACTGAGTTTCTATCTGGGCTCTCCAATTGCTAACCTCCAGTAACTAATTTTTGTCATATTACTTAACCTTTCTGTGCATCAGCTCCTTCATTTACAAAATGGGATTTTAGTATCTACATGTTTGTGAAGTAAAATAGTTAATATATGTAAAACATTTAAAAGAAATAAGAAATGTTACATATGTATATTATTAGTAGTATATTATTAGTATATCAGGGCACACATTTTTATTTTACATTATTAATATGAATTTGATTAGGTTCCAAAACCAATTCCTTACAACTCTAAAAAGTTATATGAATTATAGCATTTATTATGCAGCCACTTCTTAAAGTATATGCAATAGTCAATAATTCATAGACAGCAAACCAAAGATAGCCTAAGGTATTCTTTTTTGTTGTTGTTGTAGTTTTTAAGTCATCTATACACCTATACATCTATAAACGTGGGGTTCAAACTCAAAATCCTGAGATGGAGTCACACATTCTCCATACTGAGCCAGCCAGGCACCCCTAGCCTAAGGTATTCTAATATGTATCTTTAAAAATAATGTTTACAATAGAGGCACCAGGGTGACTCAGTTGATAAAGCACCCACCTCTTGATTTCAATTCAGGTCATAATCTCATGTTTCATGGGTTCAAGCCCCATGTCGGGCTCTGTACAGACCATGTGGAGCCTGCCTGGGATTCTTTCTCTCTCTTTCTCTCTTCTCCTTCCCCGCTTACACTCTCTCTCTCAAAATAAATATAAACAAACTTTAGAAAAATGTTTTCAACACTGAGAAATCATGTTAGTATCATGATATAGCCAATATAACAACTGATGTCAAATAATTATATTAATAATCATTTTTTGAACATTTACCATGTCCTAGTTGCCTTACATACATTAGTTCACCTAATCGTCATTGAGCTCCTGCTTCTCCTATGTATGAAGACAAAGAAGAAAATTATCTAAAATTTCAGTTTACACCTGAAACACTAAAAGGCTGGATGGTGGCTAACTAAACGGTGACAACAAAGAAGAAAGGTCTTCTGGAACATGTATTCACACACAGAAAGGACACATACTGTTTCCATTATAAAACTGTCTTTTGAGAGTGGAAGAAGACATGGGCCTGCCAAACAAGACACTATAAAAAGAATATTAAAAGTGAAAAGAAAAAAAAAAAAAGGAGCTAGAAAGCCAGAGGGGCTAGACCAAGATAAGAACACATTCTTGGATTCAAAAATCAGTGAGGCAGATACAAAGACCAGAAAGATAAAAGAATGACTCAACTTCAAGACAGGTAAATGTTTTCTAAGATAGTTTTGGTGTTAATTTTTATCTAGAAAGTAAATGGTTCTAAATACAATCTTAAGTTACAATTGTATGTGTTTTCTATTGAGGACTAAACAATTGCTATTTTATTGAGATAATATAGGGCAGCTAAAGCAAGTAGAGCTGACCCCTGCCAAAGTGGTAACAGAAGACTATGATTGTATTTGTAGATAATATCACCTCGTACAGAGCCTGAGTCTCTGCCATTGGTTCTGTGTCTCTGGAAGTTTATAGGAAGATGCTCCCTTAGTTTAGTCTAATTACAATCTGGGGTCACTGTTCTACCAAAAGGGTGTGCTACACATGCCACTTAGAATCTCTAAGTTCCTCTCCATTGGACTTTTCCATCTGCTGGGTGGATTCAAGTGACTTAGGAAGGACTACCAGGTTAAATCATGATACCACACCCCTTAGAGACACAGATTCAAAGGTTCTGTGACAATAGAACTTTTTTTTCAGAATTTATTACTTGTTAGATCCCATGCTAAGAACCTTATGAACATTAACATGTTAATCCTCATAACAGCCTTGTGTGATAGGAACTATCATCTCCATTTTGCAGACGAAAAGACTAAGAAACTAAGTAAACTGCCAAAAGTTTAGAGAGCCAGTACTATATTTAGGTATCTTTGAGAGCTTTGCCTTAGCTCTATTCTCTATGTTTCTACCTTCCATTATTATTGGCATGAATATAGACTATGGATTCTGGAATCCAATCTTTTTACTTGAGGTCTGCAACTGCTCCTAGTCACTGAGAATGGCTCAGATCTCACATCTTCTGTGGCTTCTATGAATCACTGACAAAGAAAATCAGTGTTTGGTGGGGGAATAAAAGGTACAAAGAACTGTTTCCATTATGGCCAAGGTGACACCTTCAATTGAAAAGTTTTCTAAGGCTGCCCAGGAAGCAGGGCAACATCAAGATAAAAATCTAGCTCTGGAAGGTCCTAGAGGGAATTGGAATTCCCTGAGGGCCCAGGGACACAGCTGAGACAGAGGTTTAAGGCCTAGATAGGACCTGTATCATCCTTCAGGGGGCTCAATAGAAAGAGCAGGCAGAGAAACTGCAGATTTAGAAACTGGATGCAATTTGAGCTTAGAAGAAAAATTGAATTCCTCACAAAATGAAAATCATTCTTGTTTGGGGAAAAATACTTTAGTGAGACTTTTGGTTACATTGAGGTAGGATTCTGGTGGCACTTCTGGAAAATAGAGGTTGAAAGAAAAGTATAGTAAAATAAAATTTCACAAAGCCCCTGATTTCATAGGTATGAGGTCTGAGTCTCTTAGGGTTGAGAGAAAGCAGAGCTTCCAAGTTGCACAAACTTCAGGGATGCCATTCCTACCACACATTATATGAATTGTACCCCCTGGAGTTGCACAGTCGACAGCCTGCACAGCCATACAAGGAGGCTCTGGCATGGAAGAGCTCGGATTTAGAGGATATGAGAAATAAAGTGGGTTCTAGGGGTCAACAGAAGAAGTAGCCACCAAAAAGGAAAGCTTGACAGCAGAAATGGATGCCAAACCTTACTGACTCTGATATTGATTCTTAGTGACAGATAATGACAGTGACTCACAGTGATTCCATATCTTAGTGATACTGAATTTCAAGTGTTCTTTAAGTAATTCCCATCCTTTAACTTCAGACCTTCCAGAAAGGTCTAACACACTAAGCATTATGGGAATATGCTATGGAGAATATTGCAGAAAGGGCCATGTTTAAATTTGGAGCTAATGAGAACCAGAGTGAGGTGCAGCAGTAAGTAGACAGATAAAAAGGGACTTTGATTAAAGGGACTTCATTTGAGAATAGGAATTCAGAATGAAAGCATGCTGGTGACTAACCACTCCTTAACACTGATAAACTTCTGAGGATTGGGGACTGGGGTCTTTGCTTTGGTTTCTTCTACTCTTAAGGAAAAAATTACCTAAGTACTTAGGAATTGTAGTTCATATTGAGAGCATAGGCCCTAAATTTTCTAGAGAGAAACATAGTATTTTTCTCTCACATAAGGGCCCTGGC
Organism: Lynx rufus; assembly: GCF_022079265.1. NCBI lineage: Eukaryota > Metazoa > Chordata > Mammalia > Carnivora > Felidae > Lynx > Lynx rufus. Next base: position 39,965,222 of record NW_025814896.1, on the reverse strand, counting down.
AAATCCCCATAGGAAGAATGCCAGCTATGCCCTCATCTGTAAATACTTTCAGATCAATAGAGGCAAAGTTCTGGCTAGTTCAACCTGGGCTACCTCATGCCCAGTGAGATTTTCCTGGAACGATCTGTACAGATGACCTCATGTCAGCCACACTGGGCACAAGCCCGCTACCTTGTTGGAAGTGTCTATTCTAGAAGCTGGTAGAGTCATCTGCTTAGTTTGGGCTTTACCAGAAGAAGATATTGACATAATCACGAGAATACAAGTAGTTTATTTGAATGCTGATGGCAGGGAGCATGGGTAGAAAAATGGGGATGTCAGATAGGAAAGGGAAAGAGATCATTAAACATTAAATGTTTAGCCAGTTACATTTATGGGCCACTGAAGCTTAATTCTGCTAAGAAACTTAGAAGACAGTATTATAGGGGTGCCTAGGTGGCTCAGTCAGTTAAGCGTCCAATTTCAGCTCAGGTCACGATCTCACAGTTCATGGGTTGGAGCCCTGCATCGGGCTCTGTGCTGACAGCTCAGAACCTGGAACCTGCTTCAGATTCTGTGTCTCCGTCTCTCTCTGACCCTCTCCCGCTCTCACTCTGTCCCTCTCTCAAAAATAAATAACAAACATTTTTAAATTTTTTAATTAAAAAAAAGAAGACAGTATATAATAAATTCATATTTATCCCAAAGAAGAGGCAAGGGAACCAGGGTCTTGCTACTCAAGGATTAGCATCACCTGGAAGCTTGTTAGAAAAATGGAAATTATGGACCTGGTCTAATAATTTTTAAACAATTTCCATGATTCTTAAGCATATTAATACTTAAGAGAAACTTAAGCATCCACCAACTCTTGTCATTTAATGAGGGCTCCTGGATATTAACTCCCCAATAGTTTTGTTGTGCTTCCTCTCTCATTCCAAGCTAAACTGGCTTCAGGATCCAGAAAAAGCCCTCAGATAACTAATGGTAGATACTTGCAATTGGAAATCTTGGTGTCTACCTGTCATGGGAATTGGTGAATGCCTTGAGGGTATGGGAAAGGCTATAGCCCTCCTAAAGAAATGGGAAGTTGAAGTTTCCAACCTACATACTTGTTTGTTTTAATCTGAGAACAAAACCTTCCTCAACCCAAGCACTAAGTAAGAACACAAGCCTTAAGTTCATGAGAATCTGAGCAACAGCAGTTCAGGCATCCCACCAAATTTTGTCAAGGGTGTCCAATGTGGTGGGGACTTAGCCAAACTGGATGAAATACAGACTCTGCCTATGGGATAGCTGACTCCTAGTGCCATCCTCTCTTCCAACTGGTATGGAATACAAGGCAACACAGTAGAGCTTATTTATGACTTTGCAGTCAGAACTGGATCTGAATCCTATTTTCAATAAGAACTTGACCTGGATGACTATAAGTAAGTTACTTAATCTCTCTAGGTCTCAGTTGCCTCATCTGTAAAACAGGAATGAAAATAAAATACTTAGTGTTTCTGTGAGGATAAAATGAGATTCTGAATATAGGTTGAGAAACACAGTGCTTCACACTTATAAAGACTCAATGAACACTGAGAAGTAAAGTTATAGTCAAAGCCAAATGCATGGTCATGGCAAATTAAACAGGTTCCTTTCCACTGGTGGGAGATCCAACAGTTATATTCTACAAGCATTTATTGAGGGCCCATCACTAGCCTGGCATGGCACCAGGGGATAGGGAAAAACAAACAAACAGAACCTAGAGGGTAAGCCCTGGCAAAGATAAGATCTAAGTAAGCAAAGTAAGACCTAGTCAAAAGGACAAAGCAGTTTTAAAAATCACACTCTGTACCAACAAGACTAAGCTCTAGACATGCATGACATGGGCAGGAATTGCAGCAGGTTGTAAGGCTCAGCACACAGTTTAGCCAAGACACAGAAGTAGGATGGACAGAGTTACTTTGACTGAACTGAAGAGTGTCAGGCATACACTACAAAGAGCCCTAAGATGACTTTATTGCTAGGGACAGCATGTGTGGCAAATAAAAACTTTCTCTGAAATCAACCAAGATCCTCTCTAGAGGCAAATCTTATTTGATCTGAAATAGCCAGTGCCTATAAAACAAGTCCACACAGAGAGTTAGACCTTATTCAGCTAAGAGCTCTCTATCGCCATGTCTATGGCTAGTGGGCCAATATAGGTATCTGAATGCTTAGTAGTGTCTGCCCACTTGACTTCTTTTGGAGTCTTTCCAGGTCCTACATCCCTGTGAAGAAGGAAGTGAGATCCCCGCAGTTGAACCTAAGACAATATATATAATCAGGGGTATTAAGGATGGCCTAACCAGAAGACTATCCAGGTAAGCAAAATACTACCACTAGAAATTTAAATAAGTGTGGAAAACTTTACTTACAAGGCTTTTCTAAAGGAAGAATGGGGTGGGGGAGGGAGGCAGGAATCAGACTCCCAGTAGTCTAAGTAACCATAGAGGGCTGTCACATCACAGAATACAAAACCTGAAGTCTGTTAACTAGTGTATGCAAATCTGGTGATAGAGATAAATTGCTGGGTCAATAAAGTAATCTTTCATCACTTCTGCATCCTTCGCACATGTAAGGCTGAAATATCCCCAAATAAATGTTGCACATTGTCAATGACAAAAGACCAAAAACAATAGTATAATAAAAATAACAAATAATATTTACTAAAATCTAAATACAAGATATGCATATTATGAAGTATACACATAGTTTATAAGTGTAATAACTCTCATTCAAAACTCCTATAAAGAAAGTTCTATTACTATCTCCAATTTATGGATGAATAACTGAGGCACGGTGAAATAAACACCGAAGGTCACATAGCCAGTAAATGGAAGAGGTGGATTTGAACCCACACAGTCTGATTTCAGAGCCTGCTCTTTTCACCACTATAACATATAGTTAAATGATACTAGTTTGGAGAAACACCACATGGCTAGCCTGAATGGGACATCCATGTCTTGGCCCAAACCTGAAATTTAGTTAGGGTCATACATAGAAATGTGAAGAAAGAGCAAATATTTTCCTTCTGTCAAAAAAATAAAAATAAAAATATTCTCCGACCTGCCTAAATGAAAAAGCTTATAAATCTTAATTATTGTAAATCATGTTTTGCCTAAATAAAGGCAAGCAAGTTTTAAAACGCATTTTCAGAATATAAAATTCAGCTAAAACATGGGCAGTTTCAGTAAACGTAGTCACCTGATGCCTCCCTGGTGAAATCTCCAAAACATTACAAATCTTCTTCATTTTGAAAGCATCCTTAACAATTCCCACAGGAATTTGATTCTACTGAGAATGGCTTTTTAGTCTATTAAAATGACACATCGAAACCTAATCTTGAACAATATGACAAAGCTGTTGACTGCTGGGAATCAATGTTAACAGTCAGACCACACTGACAAGCTGTAATCAAAGACAGCTCATTTCAAAAAAAAGGTGGGGGGGCACAAAGCCTCCTATGAAGCCAGGAAACAGAGTCAACATCAGCTATAGGGGAGACACAAAGTAAGAACGGCTTCGAAAGGAATGGCAAATTATACCTGCCAAATAAATAAGTATGGATCCACTGATGAAACACTAGGAACAAACAAGAATGGTGCCAAAAAGAGCACGGCAAGAAAGAATTTAAATGCAACTTAAATTCACATTTAATTGAAATGATGCTCTACCTTTTTACTGTGGTTTTTCACTGGCCCCAGATGTAGTATCCCTATATCCTGATTAAAGGATTAGTGAAAACTATAGTGGCAAAAAAATGTCTGTAGGCCATTAAGGTTTTGTAAAAATCATCTGCAAGGCTGCAATATAGTTTCTCATAACAACAGAATCCTCATTTTAATTCAACAATTTCATACAAAGGCCCATTCTGGGAAGGCTCTTTGTTAGGTGCAAGGAAAGTAATTTAGGGCTAAGGTCATAAAAACACTCCCTTTGCTTCTGAAAGGTCAATGATTAATATGTGATACACTCAAGTATTTACCAAATGACCACTGAGATGACAGCAAAGCTTTAGGGGTAGGTTTCAGGGAATTAGTCAGTTAACAAATATTTACTGGATATTTACTATGCAAGGTAAGGGGCTAGCAAGGTTGGGCATATAAGAAAGCCAAAGACTTTATAAAAACTAACATATAATTCAGAGACTAATATAATGGATGTCAATTATCTCTCAACAACAACAAAAACAAGAAAAAGAAAAGAAAAGGAGAGGAAAGGAAAGGAAAGGAACGGAAAGGAAAGAACATAAAAGAAAAGAAAAGAAAGCCAAAGACAATGTCTTCCTATCCCTGAGGAATGTAGCATCTATTTAGTTGGAAAGATAAGGGCAGGATAGCCAACCCCACAATGGTAAGGGGCAAAAGTTGCAAGAGTTCAAAAGAAGAAAAAGTAACTGTATGACAGTTTCAGTAGATAAAGAATTTACAATGTGACACAATCTAGTATTATCCTGGTTCTAAAAATAATTTCCACACCCATTGTCATTCCTTCTACTGAATTACCTTATTCTCTACCAACTCTCTGTCTTGGCTTACTAATAGGAACATAAAATCAAAGTACTCCTAAACCAAGACCTAAATATTTATCTCTTTCATTTGTTAAAGGTGATATATGAATAACTTAATTAGTTCATATTTCAGAAAGAGACCTATAGAATTTTAATAGTTATCCTCAATGCAAATAAAAGCTAATCTCAGTTGAAGAATAAAAATTTTCTATCCGCTGTTGGGGCTTTTCCCATGAGATATGTCAGAAGTAAGCAAACTGTTGTCAAACAGGTCTTTATAATTCTATAAAAGAAAATGACCTCTAAGTACTTTTACAGATTTAACATAAATATTCTCATTTTCTATCAGTCAAAATCACCCAGTTAACAATCCGCAATAAAGATTTCAAGTTTTTCAGATAAAATAGTCATTTTTTATTAGATAAAATCAGCCAGAAAAGCTCCGTATTAATGACTCAAGTTATTTTGGATTTTGACCTTTAGTGGATGAATTGGAACCGTGGTGCTCTGAACTAACCTGTATGGATTAGATTCTTCATAATCATTACTTTTTTTTTAATACAAATATCTGTGGGTTATAATTAGGTCTCACCTCCAGTAAAACTATAACTGTGCATGGTATTACAAATAAAAGGTCTGAGAATGAATTTCACCATATATACAGATATGAATTTGTAAGCAATCACAAGTTGTTCTGTAAGATCAATGAAGTCCCAGTTTTTTGTCCATTTTAGTTGTTCCACAAGTGTCTGTATGAAAGGCTCAGTGGAAACAGATTCAACTCCATTCTAGCAGCAATGTTCTAATGAGTTCAAATAGAAACACCTGAATGTGGCTGAACACAGGATAGGATACAATCCTCCAATAGGCTATTGAACAATAGCCTCAATTCTTTTTTTTTTTTTTTTAATTTTTTTTTCAACGTTTATTTATTTTTGGGACAGAGAGAGACAGAGCATGAACGGGCGAGGGGCAGAGAGAGAGGGAGACACAGAATCGGAAACAGGCTCCAGGCTCTGAGCCATCAGCCCAGAGCCTGACGCGGGGCTCGAACTCACGGACCGCGAGATCGTGACCTGGCTGAAGTCGGACGCTTAACCGACTGCGCCACCCAGGCGCCCCTATAGCCTCAATTCTTAAAACTTCTTCATTCCCGAATGGAGATGCCTGTACAATATTACTAACCAACTCACATATTCTGAATCCATTACACTGATGAGATCATTTCTAATATCCATCAACAAGTCCTTCCTTGACAATCAGACATAAAGATATTTTAAAGCCTTATGGTAAACATTTATTAAAAAAAAAGGTGGGGGGGGGGCTTCTGGTTAAAGTCTTCCTACTAAATAACCATCCCTGCTGTATTAACTATCAAGTTACTTCAAGTGCTAACTTGACCACCCCTGTGTCCCTAGTGTCTTTTCAAATCTTCTGTGCTCTTAATTAATTATGTTAGCTAGGTATATGAATTACTATTAGAGATGTGTTTGGAAGTCTCAATATGGCCTTGGATTTGTGAATTTTTGTTTTTCTATATTTGAACTTCATACTAGATGCATGTAAGTTTAGAATTCTTCATCTCTAGTAATATGCTTGCTTTAAAATCTGTTTATGATGTAATCATAGCTATTCCATCTTTCTTTAGTTGGTATTTGTCTGCTGTATCTTTCTTTTCCTATATTTTTACTTTTAACTTTAAACATATTTACATTTTATGTTTTTTAAGGTTGTTTATTTTGAAGGAAACAGAGAGTGTGAGAGCAGGGGAGAGTTACAAAGAGTGAGACTCTCAAGCAGGCTCAGAGCTGTCAGCCCAGAGCCCACCTGGGGCTTGAACTCATAAAACCTTGAGATCATGACCTGAGCCAAAATCAAGAGTAGGATGCTTAACTGACCGAGCCACCCAGGCACCCCCACGACATATTTACATTTTAAATGTGCCTTAAGTGTTCCATAGGGATTTATTGTTATTATTAATATATATTTGGATATATTTCTAGAGCTGTATTTTGTGCTTATCTGCCCTGCTTTCTCTTATTTTTTTTAACTTTTTTTTAATTGATTGAATTTTCTTATTTCATTTCATTTGATACCCTTTTAAACTCTGGTTTAAAATTTATAGACTCTATTATTTCAACTGTTAAACCAGAAATTATAGCATGAATAATTAACTTAATAATATCTAAAGTTAAATGATATGCCTGTTTTCCTTCCAAATAATACTTGGACATTAGAATGCTTTGTCAATAATTATCCCTCTTATTATATATGCCACTATCCAATTTTTCAGTTTTCTTTGTTTGACTACAAAAAATGTGTATATTTTTAAATACTGTGAATATATATATTTTCTCACATATTTTACACGTGCTTTTACTCAATATTTCTATTTTGATTTTATATTTCCAATATACAAAAATTTTCTACCTTCCTCATATCTTCCCTTTTGAAGTTTCTTTGGATTTTGTTTCTCTGCGGATCTATTTAATTTGCCTTCATATTTGTTATGCACTTATACTATACACAATGCTAAAAGTATTATTCACTTTAAACATAGCAGTCACACTAGCTTCTGCTTCTGCTGTGACTATTGCTAAGCCAATGGTCATTCTAATTTTTGTTAGGTAATATGTCTTTGCACTTAAGCTATTTTTAAAATCTTTTCTGTCTTTAGTGATCTTCAGTTCCACTAAGGTGTTTCTGGGTTTAGATTGCTTTTGATTTATCTTGTTTTATATATATGGACTTCCCAAATCACATCTGGAAAATTCTTTGCTATTATATTTTCAAATACCACTTCTAACCCATTCTTTTAGATTCTCACTCTGGAACTCTGATTAGATGTACATTCTAACTCTATCTCTGATGTCCCTTAATTTCTTTTATGTATTGTGTCTCTTTATCTCTATTATATTATAGGTAATTTCCTCAGCTCTATATTTTACTAATTCACTCATTAAATGTGTTCGTTCAAGTCTATAGTTTCAATTATTATATATTTAATTTATAGTAATATAGTAATTTATTCTTATTTTCTCTAATTTAATTGATTATTTTAATTAACTTTCATTTTCAATTCCTCCAATTATTTTTTTAATTATATTACACATCTGTTTTTCTATTCTAGATCTAATTATTCCAATACCTGATGTCCTTTGGGTCCCCTGTGTTCTTAAGTGTTTTATGAATTTGGGCTTTAGGTTCATATTTGTTAGAGCTTTAGCTATGTGAATCTCTGAGGCTAGGTTTATTGTATATTCCTCTTAATAGATTTATATTTCCAAGGCATCTGGGGGAAGTGCCCACCTGCAACTACTTTAAAGTAAATTCTCATTTTGTGGCATTTTGGACAACCAGATACTTAATCCAGAGGATTAATATTCTATAAAAAGGATATTTGCCTCTTCTATATGAGGATACAGTACCGTTTTTATAGGCAAAAAATATATAGTGATTCTAATTTGGATTTGCATAATAAAAATTACTTTTGATGCTGTAATTTTATTTCAACCTTTATAGTTAGTGATTTGAAGTATGCTTCCATCAAAATTGTGTATTAACTTCTGATCATTTACTGAAGAGTTTCACATTTATATCCTTTAAGCTATTAGGAAAGAAACAATACCATGCCTTGATTTTATTTTTAAAAAAGCCAATAAAATAATTTTGGAAGCTGTGGTGAATGCTTTGCTTCTGTTAAGAACATTAAAACAATGTCTAAACCTATCCTTATAAATAAGTTATAAATAACTTGCCATTTTCCTTAATCACTGAACATCATCTAGTCTTGGTAATGTGAATTGGGGACGGGGGTACAATGAACCAATAACTTGATAAGCATTCTTATTGGACTCATTAGAAATGATCATTTTTATTTCTAGTGGAATTTAAACAAACACATAATTCCACATTTTTGTCAACTGGAGAAAATTCTAAACTACAGGAATTTCTTTAATATTCCAAAACAAAATGAAAATGTCCTTAATATCTTGTCATTTTTAAATAAAACAAAATTTAAACAGGAATGATGCTTTATGAATTAAATATGAACTCCAGATTTTGAAATATTTTTATATATAAGCCATTTTTTATAATTTTTTAAAATTTATTTTTGAGAGAGAGAGAGAGAGAGCATGAGCAGGGGAGAGGCATAGAAAGAGGGGGACAGAGGATCTGAAGCAGGTCTGTGCTGACAGCAGCGAGCTCCAGGCAGGGCTCAAACTCACAAACTGTGAGGTCATGACATGAGACAAAGTCGGACACTCAACCAACTGAGCCACCCAGGCACTCCTCTATATTAGACATTTTAATACCTTTGAGTGTCTAGATGCCTCCTCTCAGAATGTGGACACTTCCTCCTTCTTAGACATGAAAACACAGCCCAACGTTTTGTGGTTTCCAAAAAGAACTATTTTAACATAATCAGACTGAAGGCCCCAAGACTGTAGAACTCTTTTTACCTCTAAAAAAAAAAAGGATTTGGGTTTTTTTTGTTGTCATTGCTCATGGCTGTTGGCTGACTGAGATCCCTAAAGAGGCAGTAAGGAAAAGGGCATCATGTGTTCATTTTTGTTAAAGCATCACCTTAGGTTCTTATTTAACTCATCCATAAGGTAAATCTTCTATGGACTATTAAAACATTTCTAGAATTGAACATTTGCAGTGTGTGCGAGTGCTTGTAAGCACATGTGCATGTACCCAGACACACACAGACACACACACACTCACAGACACACACACATACACACACACACACACACAGTTTCCCTACGTGAGTCCTCCTTTTCATTTTACCACCACACTCATAAAATGTTTCATCTAGAAAACCCAAGCCAGAACAGTTAGAGCCGTATGTTTACAAAGATCAGGAGAAGGCAACAATTAAGCATGAGCAGCACATGAATAGGATAAACACATCCTGTATTCCAGAACATTTTGGGGGTCATATTTTCAATGCTACTGAAAATTGCAGAGAGTACAACCAGAACTTAGCTGTTTTAGAAAAACACACCAATTTAAGAGTCACTGACCCTCAGAATTCATAATTTTTAATTACATGGAAAACAAAAATTAAGGCCAGAAGACACTGAGCCTGAGACACACATATGCATGCACATGCACACACTTAGAGTCTAACTTATAATGCACACTTACAGAATAACTATTTGTACAAGAAAAACAGATAATATATTATGTATTATGAAAATATTTCTAAATCTTACAAATTCTAAAATAATTGACTGGATCTACAGTACACCAGAAAATCTCTAGTGTATTGCCAAGCTGCCTGTTCAGAAAAGGTAACAGCTGTTCAAAATGTCACTTTGATTTGAGGATCCAAAGCAGGAAGTAAAAGTATTGACATATCCTCTCCCATACATGTTCAGTATCATTGTTTAGCAGAGGAGGAAACAAAGCGAATCATAATCTAGACTGTAAAGAAGATGGAACTAAAGTACAGTATATGATAGACTGATTAGATTTATATTCTGATTAACTAAAAAAATATATAATTTTAATCTAATTCTGTTTACTTATTTTTAAATTATGAATGTAATATATGCAAAGTGAAAAATTCCAGGCAGTAAGAAGGGCATGAAATAAAAAGTAAAAACTACCCTCTCTCCTAACAGTGTATTTCTCATATAGTATGCACTCTAAAAGTGTGTAAATAAGTGCAAACATAGTTTTCTTCAATTTTTTTTTGCTCCTGGGAAAATATCATAAAAAATTTTTATATCTATGAACACAAACAGGTATATGATGTGGTATTTCAAAGAAGAACTATAATATTATTTATGGATAGTTGAATTATTACCATACTTTTTAATTGAATGAAATTTACTTTATTTTTTTGAGAGAGACAAAGAGACAGCACAAGAGAGTAGAGGCATTGAGAGAGGGAGAAAGAGAATCTGAAGCAGGCCCCACACCCAGCATGGAGCCCATGCAGGGCTTGATCCCATGACTGTGAGATCATGGCCTGAGCCAAAATCAAGAGTTGGATGCTTAACCGACTGAGCCATACAAGTACCTCACTACCATATTTTTCATAATCACAAACAACATTGTAATGAATGCTCTGTAAAGGTCTTTGGATATTCTCTACATGTAGGTTATATTCTGGCAGAGTTGAAGTTTCCCCAGGTGTGGGGGGGGAAGCAGGGGAAGAAGGAATTATGCATGCCTCCTTAGCTATACAGTTCTTTGCTCCCAGCCCCAGACCTCTTTACTCACCCTACAACTCACACATACATATGAATCTGTTTCATTACAACTAGTCAATACAATCTCATTTAAAAAGTTACTTCTTCTAAGAAGTGTTCTCTGATTACTTCCATCCTTACACTTCTTTTTTATTCATATAAGATACTGTGTAGACATTTAAAAAATATTATTATTATTTTTAATCACTGACACATCAACTGGAGTCCTGCTATTCACAGCTTAGTTTATTTTCTACTAGAGTAGAAAATGTAGGGTCTCTACCATCTCTATCTATCTCTTGGCAGAAATAATAAAACTAGATTATACTTATACTCAGAAATCTGATCAATTTAGTTAACTCAATAAAGTGATTCATTGATTTGAAGAAAGAGTAGGAAAATTCATTTTTGATGGAATTAATAAGGGTTTAAATTGGTCAATTCAGCCAAATCATTTGGTCTGTATAGACCTATATGAATACAGTCTGTATCATCACAATAATATCCTATGACAAAATGTATGACACTAACACACCAGAGGAGATTGACCTGCAGCATTACAAGTATTAATAGATATTATTACTATAGATCATTATTAATCATAATATATTTTAAACATAGTAAAATCACTTCTGCAGGACAAGATAAAATAACAGAGACCAGACATACCTTCTAGTCTGAAGCAACTAAAAATATTAGACCAACTACATTACACAATAATTTCTGGGCATAGGACATAAAATAGTATAGAACAGTGTTCCCTGAAAGGAGAAAAACAAATTAAATGAGCCCTAGGATTACCCTAGCTAACTGCCTAAAAATATTTTTAATGTGGCAACAATAGAGAAAGTTACCAAAGATGGATTCAAGCAGTCTTACTGAGTTGAAAAAATGGAATACAGTACCCAAAATGCCAACGGAGCTATAGTTCACTAGCAGATTATTAAAAGAAAAAAAATCATACAGAAAAGCTACAAGATCTACAGATAATAGCTCTATTTTCAGCTGCAGCACATGCATATGATGGAACTACCTGAGAGGAATAATTTCCAGTACTCATGCATGACTGAGAAAAGTTTATGTTCCAATTAGCCATTAATGAAGAATCTCATGATTTATAATACATCAGGTGGAGTACCAAAGGATGCTAAACTCAATAGTGGAAAAAATTGGTCCTAGAAGAAAGTCTTCTCTGGTCCTGCCTCAAAAAACTTAAAAGCAAACCCCAAAAGAGTTAAACTATTATCAAGTAACCCAATACATTCCAGAATAAAATTCAAGATATTGACAGAATATAAAAATATTCAGTACCAAAATTTCACAATATTTGTGATCAAATCAACAATTATAATGCATGCAAAGATGCACACACACACACACACACACACACACACACACACACACATAAAATGCAACTATAAAGAGGAGAAAAAATCAATCAATTGAAAGACTTAGAAATTACACAGATGATAAAACTAGTAGACAAGGGTATTAAGAACCATTATAATTATATTCAATATGTTGAATATATTAAGACCTAAGATTTTTAAAAATCAAATTTCTGGTGCTGAGAAATATACAAGATTAAAATAATACAGTACATGCGATTAAAGATAAGGATAAAATAGAAAGAAATATGGTAAACTTGAAAATATAGCACAGAAACTATTCTGAATGAAACAGAGCAAAAGGACTGAAACAAAAAAGAAAATGGCTGAGAATAAACTGAGAGTTGATGGGGGATGGGATGGAAGGGAAAGTGACTGATGGGCATTGAGGCAGGCACCTGTTGGGATGAGCACTGGGTGTTGTATGGAAACCTTTTGACAATAAATTTCATATTAAAAAAATAAATAAAATAAAATAAAAGATAAAAAAATAAAATAAAAATAAAAAATAAAACGTACAGACCGTTCGTCACCTGCAGGAAGATTTTAAGTATCCTAACATGCATACATTGAGTCTTCAAAGAAGTTAGGTAGAAACGGAAAAACAAAACAAAACAAAACAAAAAACTTGAAAATATAACCAAGGAACCTATTCAAATTTTATTAAAACTACAGACCCACAGAACCAAAAACCTCAACAAACCATAAGCACAAGCAAAACAATGACAACTCTACCAAGTAAATTATAATCATATTACCTAATAATTGTGATAAAGAGAAACTTAAGAAGAGCTAGAGAAAAAATACAATTTATGTAGGGTAACAAAGACATAATGACAGCAGACTTTTCATTGGAAACAACGCAAGCCATAAAACAGTAGAGGAACATCTTTAGAATACTGAAAGAAAAACTGTAACCTAGAACTCATACTCAGTGAAATATGTTTTTAAAATGAATATTTTGTCAGATAGAAAGACTTTTTTCATGAATGCTGAAAGAATACATTACCAGCAATATTGCAATATAAGAAATGTTAAAGTCCTTCAGGCAGAAATAAAGAAATGCCGGATGGAAATATGAATTAACAACAATTTTTCAATGGAAAGCATTGGAAATGGTAAATATGTAGATAAATAGATTAGATATTTTTTGTTTTTGAAATTTCTTTAAAAGATAATTGACTAAAGCAAAATGTGTAACAATGAATTACGAGGTTTATAATACATTTAAAGATAGCATAACAAAAACAGTGCAAAGGCCAAAAGAGGGAAAAGGAAAATATGCTGTTTTAAGATTATTATAATATACATGAATATTATGCTATTACTTGAAGGGGAGACTATAATAAGTTCAGTATATATATTATAAACCACTAAAAAAGTTACAACTTATAAGCCAACAATATAAAACAAACATTTAAACCCAACCATATCAATATTTAAGTTAAAAGTAAGTGGTATGAGTATACCAATTAAAAATCAACAATTTTTAGATTAGATTTTAAAATCAATACCAACCAAATGCTGACTACAATAAACCTCATTTAAATAAAAATACACAAAAAAGTTAAAAGAATGGCACAATATACAAGAAATGCATGAAATACAAATACAAGAAAATACAAGAAACCTGGAGTGGCTATTTAGATAAAACAAATTTCAGAAAAAAATAACATTATCAAAAATAAAGAGGGTCTTTCCATAATGATAAAAAGATCACATCATCAAGAAAACATAATGATCTTAAACATTAACACACTTAATAACAAAGATTCAAAATACATGAAGCAAACACTGATAGAACTGTAAGGATAAATACACAAAACTTCAATCACAGCCAGTGATTATAACACCATTCTCTCAATGAATAATAGAATAATACTATTCTATTATTATTATTATTATTATTATTATTATTATTTATAACCTTAAATACCTATACCAATAAAGAAGGAAGGTTTCAAATCATTACTTTCCATATTAAGAAACCAAAAAAATAAGACTACATGAAACACAGGGTAAGCCAAAGAAAATGGATAACAAATATCAGAATGGAAATCAATAAAATAAAATAAAATAAAATAAAATAAAATAAAATAAAATAAAATAAAATAAAATAAAATAACAGGAAAAAAACACAAAAATCAGTGAAATCAAAATCTGCTTCTTTAAGATGAATTCAATTGATAAATCTCTAGGCAGTGATGAGGAGAAAAACAATAGAACAAACATTAACAAATCAGGACTGAGCAAAGTGATATTATCACAGATTATACATATATTAAGAGGATAATAAGGAAATATTATGAACACCTTCATGCCAATAAATTTGACAATACAGATGAAATGGACAAATTAATTGAAAAACACAAACTACCAAAAATTCTTCCAAAAAAAACAAACCAACAAATAAATAAAGAATCTGAATAGCCCTATAGATAGTATAGAAATTAAATTTAAAAATTTTTAAATTACAAAGTTAAAAGCTTTCCCACAATTACACAAACACACACACACACACACACACACACACACACACACACACCTCACTCTAGACGCAGATGTCTTCACTGGTGAATTCCACCAAACATTTAAACAGCACATATCAATTCTACAATACTCCTGCAGAAAGTTGAAGAAGAGGGAATACTTCTTAATACATTCTATGAGACCTACCCTACCCTAATATCAAAACCCTCAGCATATAAAATTTGAGGGGACACAAACATACAGACAATTTGTAACAACTCCCCTGATATATAGACAGCAGTAAAATGCTAAGATATGAGTATAAAATTAAAATTATATTCACATCAGGAATTAAGAAGAAAACTTACTTCTCTATTGGTAGGAAAGAAAAGGTGGATAAAAAGAAGGATGGAAGCAAGGCTTTGCACAGATAAGTGTTGATGACCAAATATGATAGGGCTTGCAGCCAGGGGAGGAAAAAGATTCAAGGCAGAGGAAATAAGGCAATAAAATGTGAAAAGAAGAGAAAAGGAGAACTATACGGAGGAACACAGTCTATATTCAATTTTCTGGCCCTTGGCATAGCTAAGGAGAGAAGGTGAAAAGAAGTCTGTAAAATTCACTAGAGCTCTAGCATAAGGGACCTGCATGCTAGGTTACTGACTCCTGACATTCAGTTCAGTTTGCCTTTCCTCCATTCCTTCCCCAAATACATGGACTGCATACATCAGACATGGTTTCAACATACATGTTAACTTGCTCACTCACAAATTTCCTAGCCTTGTGAACTGAATGTGTTTCATACGTATTCTATCTCAGACCATATCTTTAATTTAATCAGCTCTCCTAACAAGATTTCAAACTGGAAAGTACTCCATGCTGTTAATGATAACCTCTGCCTTCTACCTCTCCACTTTCTTGATCTAAAAAAACTTGCTCTTTGAAAAATGAACACATACCCAGATCTCAAATCCGTGTTATTTCACGTAAAGGGAGTTTGGATTCAACCTGTCAGTGAGCCTTCTTTAGTGTCCTAGAAATTCATAGATACCATAGTCCTAGCCTAGAGAGTACAGGGCTGAGATTAGCTACAGAAGAGCTACACTGCATGGGTCTGGAGGCAGGCACAAATCCACACATGGGTCACAAGAGATGTGCATCCAAATTGCCATCAAAATAAGAAACCCAAGACAAAATTCTATCAGGACCCAGAGAGTACAGCTAAAGGATTGCAGAGCTGGGGAGGATAAAAGTTGAGAATGGACAGTACAAATAGGCAAGGTGTAAAGCTGTCTAGGTAGAAAAAAAAAATCTGTATTCCCTGCAGATTGGTATGGGGAAGTAGTGTGATACACTAAATATACTTAGGACAAAACTATAGCTCCACCTCAAATATCTTACATTTTTACAGAGTTGCAGAGGGCATTCACACACACTGTATATCCTTATTTTATGCCTACAATTCTGAGAGGCTATTAAGTCTAGAAATTGAAACTTAGAGATGTAATTCTACCAGTTATTCACTTAGTAAGTGTTGGAACTAGTGATTAAGTCTGAGATCTATAATTACAGATTTCCTTTCTACTTAATTTTTAAACTAATCTATGTACTTGGGGCACTATATTGCTTTGTCTTCCAAGGTAAAATATAGCTGGGAGTAATGAAAATATTTTGGAAAGAGAGGTAGCAACCTAAGTAAACTACAGGAGAAAAAATTGAACATTGAAGCTACAAAAGGTCTTAAAGATCATTTTAGTCTAATTCCTTCACTGATCGAGTGAGAATACTGCAACCTAGAAATTAAGAGATTATCTAAGGCAATGTTGTCCAAAAGAGGTATAACGCAAGCCATAAATGCTAGCTAGCCACATATGAAATTGAAAATTTTCTAATGGTCACATTAAGTAAAAAGAAGCAAATGAAACTAATTTAGTATTTTATTTAATCTAACGTAACCAAAATATTATCAATTCAATATAAAATCAATATAATAAGTTGTTAAAGAGATAGACTATATTCTCTTTTTTCTTAAATAATTGTTATCTTGTATGTAATTTATACTTTCAGTAAATTTTTACTAGCCATATTTTAATACTCAACCACATGTGGCTAGGTGTAAAGCCATCAAACACTATAATGAAGATAGAATGAGCACTCTGAAATTCTGATTCTTGGCAGAGTACTTAACCAAATTCACTATGTCACTTCCCCGCCTAATAAATAATTGTGCCTTCCCTGATAAAATGAGTTCAAGTAAACTCAAGTATTTCCCAGGTTCAGTTCATTCCAAATAGCTTAAAATGTTCCTAATGAAAACATGTTATACTCAGAGTTTTCTGTAGCATATAGTGAATAATTGTAAAAAAAAAAAAAAAATCTAAGAATGAGTCTTCCAACAGAGACATTCCCTTTAAGAAATAATCAGAGTGGTTCAGTTGGTTAAGCTTCTGACTTTGGCTCAGGTCATGATCTCATGGCTAGTAAGTTTGAGCCCCGCATCAGGCTGTGTGCTGACAGCTCAGAGCCAGGAGCCTGCTTTGGATTCTGTGTCTCCCTTTCTCTCTCCCCCTCCCCTGTTCATGCTCGCTTGCTCTTGCTCTCTCTCTCTCTCTCTCTCTCTCAAAAGTAAATATTAAAAAAAATTTAAAAATAATCAAAGGAACCTATTATATATATGATCCATATCAATAGATAATAGAAAAGCCATCAATGTTTTACTCCAATTTGTATCACTAAGGTGGCAAAAATCCAGTTATTATTAACAATAAAAAGACATTTATTTTCAGCCATTTCTTTCAAATACAAATATGAAATTTTACTGAGCATTAAACTTTACAAATGGATTTATTTTTCAACTACAAAATTATCTTCCCACCCTTTTGTCTGACATTAATGTATACCTATCTTAACAACAAATATATACTATGCTTTTACTGGAATTATTATTAAATTACAGGTACAAAATGGCCACTCTCATGAGATGTGTTTGCAAATTATAATAATATTTTAAATTGGTTCACTGTTTTTAATTTTATAAAGTATTTCCTCTCTGTAAAAGCTAATATAGTTTCTAAACTTTTTACTTTATATTTTATTATTTTGGAGAGAGTGTGTGAGTGAGGGAGATGGGTAGAAGGGGAGAGAGACAGAGAGACAAAGAGAGGGAGAAAGAGAGTGAATCTTAAGCAGACTCCATGCTTAGTGCAAAGCCTGATTGACACAGGGTTCCATCCCACAACCCTGGGATCATGACCTGAGCCAAAAACAAGAGTCGGACCCTCAACTGACTGAGCCACCCACGTGCCCCTAATTTCCAAATTTAAATTTTACTCATCAGCCCTAATATAGCTTAATCCTAGATTGAACAGAGAATTAGCAAAATTTGAAATACTTATTTTCATTTACCAAAATGCATAAGCTTTCCAAGGTTAGCAGTCTAACTTGCCAATAATGCCTCAATGTGACTTTAAAAAGTCATGTCTGTAAATTATAGCATAAGAAAAAAGATGTATCAACAATAAGGGATCATACATTTAAAAATTTTTAATGTGTTCAAATCACAGATATGGCGTTGAGAGGGCTGCATCATTATTACCATCACTGTCATCACTCTCACCATCATCATTACTACCAACAAACCATAAAATGCCAAGACTGCAAAGAAATCACTTTATGCTATTTTTTTTCCTCAGAAATGAGTTAAATAATTGTTCCAGTAAAATTATTTTTTATGTCAAATAATCAAGCCATTTTTATAATATTATGACAAAATGAAGACATATCTTGGTCTAATATTTAACTGAAGGCAAAATCATAAATATTTCTGATAACTAGAAATGCATTACATAATTATATTAAAACTGCTTAAACAATTTTCCTGATCTTAATTTATAGATTTTGGTATTAGGTATCAATTCTTATGTATTACAAGGTAAGGTCCAACTTCAGCATATTAAATGATATTTCAGTGGCTTATAATACTAAAAGCTCTCCCAACGGAACCAGTTTCTGATCTACATAAATGAGTTAGAATAATCTTCTGAAATTACACAAGGTTTCAGAAAATAATCCAATTGTATACATTTATACATGCAAGCCACATTCTATCATACCTTAAGAAAAAAAAGAAAGAAAAGAGGAAGGAGAGAGAGAGAGAAGAAGGAAGGAAAGAAGGAGGGAGGGGGAGGAGGGGAAGAACAAAAGGAGGAAGGAAATATTTCTATTTGTATTTGTACAATTTTGAAATATGTAAAACTAAATATATCAAGTCCTATTATCTAACTGAAGGTATCTAAGTTTCTATTTGGGACTGCATTAGAAAGTCTAATTTGGTTTTGTGTGGTGTTAATAAAATATAAAAAATGCTTCCTATGGAAAGAGAATTTAAATTTTAAAAAAAATTAAAGAAGCATTAGGAAGGTTTACTTTTACTGAGGAAAAAAAAAGAAAAGTCACATTTCTAAGGCAGAAAATTTCTTTAAGCTTCAAAAGAATGTTTTGATTTGAAAACTACAGATTTCAATCAGATTTTAATACAGATATTTCCATTTATCTTTTTTCAAACTGGCTTTGACTGCCAAAAGTTTTCCTGACTTTAGTGCCAAAAATAGTTACTTAAAAAGCTCCTTATTCACCATACTTTAGATTACATAAAGAAGTAATTTCCTCTCCAGATTTCACTTATTTAATCATATTGTAATTCTGTAAAACAATAGCTTCACAGACAAGAAAAAATCTTTTCTTCTTGTCTTCCTCATCATGAAACAGTTATTGAATGCCTACTGTGTAATCAATGGATTTCTAAATTCATTACTAAAGAATAGATATTTTAATGAGTTTTAATCATGTGCTGAGTTTATCTAACAATGTTTTATATAGGAATATAGAAAAGCAAATTTAGACTTAGCTTTAAAAATGAGCAATTTAAGTTTTAATCATGGGTCATTTATTATTTGGAAACATTTCTTAAATATTTATTCAATTATTTTAATGTATAGTTAATTTAGGAAAATAGGTATGCCTGCACCATCATCATATCAATGATACATACACAAGGAAGCCTCCCAAACTATAGCTTCCTCTGTAAATCACATAATATTCCTGTGTCTGCACATTTTTTCCCACTTCCTTCCTTAAATTCAAACTACCAAGTCTATCAAGTTTTAGAACTCTGAAACCTGAAACTGTTGTTTCATAAATGAGAAAACTCCAGATGTCATTTAATTTATACCATTTATGAAGAATAGTTAAGGAGGCTCCATAAAATAAAAAAAAAAAACATAATGATAACAAATGTTTTGTTTTATGTGCATTTTCCCATTTTAATTCACCTCTGCTATTAAATGACTAGCTACTTACTATGAAATTCCAACTGACTTAAAACAACACATTAAATTCATCTATAAAAATCTATTAAAAAGAAATTAAAATTTGGACCAAAGTAACATCACAAATGAGGCAAAGTAGGATGCTCCAGGAATGAGTCTATCTATTTATTGTTGAAACAATTGTTGAAGTGTCAAGAACTGTCAGAATAAACTATTTCAGTACTCTGAAGTCTAGAGGAACACTCTGAAGTCTAGAGGAATCCAGGGGAGGCTGAATGAAAAAGTGGTAAAGTTGCTGATAAATTTTCTCAAATTTGGTGTTTCACATAGCAGCTATCATCCTCCAGTTCCCAGCCCCACGGCAAGAAGCCATGGGGAGATCACATAGTATTCTTGGTGCAACTTACTGGTGTCAGGAAATAAGCACATTGTCCAATAAAACTGGGGTTGTGTATTTTGATTTGTCTGTCAGTGAGGGACCATCACAGAAGCTGGCCATTGTTCCAAACTTATTGGGCTAAAGCAGCTTCCTAGATAGCAAAAAATTTTAGAGACAGAGAACGATTTTTTATCTTTCCTTTTTGTATCCAGGCTTTCAAGGAATTCTCTGTAAGATCACTAGCTAAACATGCAACACATACTCAGTGACTACACATTAAAAAAGAATACAGTTGAGGGGTGAGGGGAATAGAAAATCCACTAAACAAATGGATGACTTCAGACTTCATCAAGTAACAAAACAAAAAATCCCTAGGGAGGGAAAAGAATCTGACTTCTAAGTTACCATATTACAATATTCAAAATATTCAATTCTCCACAAAAAAATTACAAAGTATGCAAAACAATAGGAAAGTATGGTTTGTTTACAGGAAAAAAAAAAAAAAAAAACAACTGAAACCATTCCTAAAGGAAGCCCAGTCATTGGACTTAACTATACAAAGACTTAATTGCTGTCTTAAGCTTAGGAAGCTGCAGGAAACCATGAACAAAGAACAAAAGGAAATCAGGAGAATAAGGTATGAACAAGTAGGGAACATCAATAAATACAGAAATTAAAAAAGAAGATATAAAGAAACGGAAAAAGATTCTGTGCTCATGGATTGGAAGAATAAATATTGTTACAATGTCAATACTATATTCAATGCAATCCCAATCAAAATTGCACCAGCATTCTTCTCGAAGCTAGAACAAGAAATCCTAAAATTTGTATGGAACCACAAAAGACCCCGAATAGCCAAAGTAATATTGAAGAAGAAGACCAAAGCAGGAGGCATCACAATCCCAGACTTTAGCCTCTACTACAAAGCTGTAATCATCAAGACAGCATGGTATTGGCACAAAAACAGACATATAGACCAATGGAATAGAACAGAGACTCCAGAATTGGACCCACAAACGTATGGCCAACTAATCTTTGACAAAGCAGGAAAGAATATCCAATGGAAAAAGACAGTCTCACAAATGATGCTGGGAGAACTGGACAGCAACATGCAGAAGAATGAAACTAGACCACTTTCTTACACCACTCACAAAAATAAATTCAAAATGGATAAAGGACTTGAATGTGAGACAGGAAACCATCAAAACCCTAGAGGAGAAAGCAGGGAAAAACCTCTCTGACCTCAGCCGCAGCAATTTCTTACTCGACACATCTCCAAAGGCAAGGGAATTAAAAGCAAAAATGAACTATTAGGGCCTCTTGAAGATAAAAAGCTTCTGCACTGCAAAGGAAACAATCAACAAAACTAAAAGGCAACCAACGGAATGGGAAAAGTTATTTGCAAATGACATATCGGACAAAGGGCTAGTATCCAAAATCTATAAAGAGCTCACCAAACTCCACAGCTGAAAAACAAATAATCCAGGAAAGAAATGGGCAGAAAACATCAATAGACACTTCTCTAAAGAAGACATCCAGATGGCCAACAGGCACATGAAAAGATGCTCAACATCACTTCTCATCAGGGAAATACAAATCAAAGCCACACTCAGATACCATCTCATGCCAGTCAGAGTGGCTAAAATGAACAAATCAGGAGACTATAGATGCTGGAGAGGATGTGGAGAAACGGGAACCCTCTTGCACTGTTGCTGGGAATGCAAATTGGTGCAGCCACTCTGGAAAACAGTGTGGAGGTTCCTCAAAAAATTAAAAATAGATCTACCCTATGACCCAGCAATAGCACTGCTAGGAATTTACCCAAGGGATACAGGCATGCTGATGCATAGGGGCACTTGTACCCCAATGTTTCTAGCAGCACTTTCAGCAATAGCCAGATTATGGAAAGAGCCTAAATGTCCATCAACTGATGAATGGATAAAGAAATTGTGGTTTATATACTCAATGGAATACTACACAGCAATGAGAAAGAATGAAATATGGCCTTGTGTAGCAATGTGGATAGAACTGGAAGAGTGTTATGCTAAGTGAAATAAGTCATATAGAGAAAAACAGATACCATATGTTTTCACTCTTATGTGGATCCTGAGAAACTTAACAGAAGACCATGGGGTAGGGGAAGAAAAAAAAAAGTTACATAGGGAGGGAGCCAAACCATAAGAGATTCTTGAAAACTGAGAACAATCTGAAGGTTGATGGGGGTTGGGGGGGGTAGATGATGGGTATTGAGGAAGGCACCTGTTGGGATGAACACTGGGTGTTGTGTGGAAGCCAATTTGACAATAAATTTCATATTTAAAAAAAATAATAAAATATAAATAAATAAATAAATAAATAAATAAATAAATAAGGAATCATATAGAAATTATGGAGCTGAAAACGCACAGTAACTGAAATAAAAAAAATTTCCTAAAAGGGTTCAATAGTGGTTTTGTCAGGCAGAAGAAAGAACCAGTGAACTTGAAGGTAAAGCAATTGAAATTACCCAATCTGAGGAGCAGAAAGGAAAAAACAATTTTTTTTTTCAAAATGAAGAAATCCAAACCATTGAAAGAACAACAAACCATCAAGCACATCAACATATGCATCATGAAAATCCCACAAGAAAGAGGGGAGAAAAGAAGAGAAAAAGATTTTTTTTTAAATAGTTAAACCTGTTTATTCATGGATTCCCTATTTGCAAATTCATATGCTCACTGAAATTTATTTGTAACCCCTACATCAACATTCACCAGAGTTTTCATAGTCATTCATGCAGATGTGTAGGGCAGCAAAAAATTCCAGTTGTCTAATATGTGCATTCCCAGCTGAGGTCAAAAAAAAAAAAAAAAAAGAAAAAGAAAAAGAAAAAGAAAACACTCTGCCTTCTTGTTCTAGCTCTCATACTCAGTATCATTTTTGGTCCACTTAATTACAATTACAGTGTGTGTGTGTGTGTGTGTGTGTGTGTGCGCGCGCACGCGCTCTCATGTGCTTTTTTGGTAGGGTTCCACTGTTTAAAATAGTCCAAACATGGTGCTAAAGTGCAGGCTAATATTCCTAAGGACCAATAAGCTGTGACGTGCCTTTTGGAGAAAACTGGTGTTCAGGCATCAGTTACACAGTCTGGTGGCTATGAGTTCAATGTTAATGAATCAATAATACTGTACATCTAGACAAAGGTAAAAAAAAATATTTGTCAGTCTTTGTCAGCGCACTCCAGTAGTGCTAAGTTAACATTTAGAGTATGTGATGAAGCTATGGACAGATGGAAAAGCATCTAAATGTGTGGATTTGTAAGATGACAACCAATAACAAAAACTATAGTGGAAAGCATTGTTCTGAGGCTAAAAGCTAAATAAATTATAGTAATATTAAAGGACCAGAAAATGTTAAATTCTATTGGTTAATATTTTATTATCAAAAGAAAATAATGTATATAACTAATTATGTGTAAAAATTAAATATTAAATAGGTGTCCTTAAAGAGATGTACAAAAAAAAAAAAATAAGGGAGAGATACACACATAAAACAAGGTTATGTAGTGATTGGTTGACAAAAATTTGTGACCAGAAGCTCCCAGAAACCTAATCCTGTACTTCCACTAAAAGCAATGGCTCAATATTCTCTAATTCAGTGTTTTCAGTGACTTTATAAAAATAACTGCTATGAATAAAGAGAATCAAATGCAAAGAGATTAAATCAGTAATCAAAAACCTCCAAACAAAAATATAGAACCAGATGGGATTTCACTGGTGAATTTTACCAATATTTAAAGATTTAACACAAATTCTCTCAAACTCTTTCAGAAGATAGGAGGGAACACTTCATAACACATTCTGTGAGGCCACTTTTGACCTAATACAAAAGCCTTTAAAAGTTAAAAAAAAATTACCATATGACACAGGAATTACATCCTAGATATATATCCATGAAACATAAAAACACATGTCCACAAAGAAACTTGTACACAAATATTTATAGCAACCTTATTTATAATAGCCAAAAGGTAGAAACAACCTAACCACCTATCAACAAATACACAAATTGTGATATATATGACTATTATTCAGCCATAAAGAGGAGTGAAGCACTGATATATGCCACAACTTGAATGAGCCTCAAAAACTTTATACTAAGTGAAAGAAGAAAGACACAAATGTCACACATTGTATGATTCATTTATATAAAATATCCAGAATAGGTAAATACAGCGCAACAAAAACCAGATAATGGTAGCCAGGGGATATGGAGAGGAGAAGATAGAGAGTGAACACTTAAATAGGTATGGGGTGTTTTTCTGGAGATGATGAAAAACTTTTGAAACTAGAGGTGGTTGTTGAACAACACTAAAATTGCACTAAATGCTATTAAATTGTACACTTTAAAATGAGTTGTATGTTATGTGAATTTCACTTCAATTAAAGTAGGGAAGAGAAAAAAATGACAATAAAACGAATCCATGGTTTTCTGAGAAGATACTATCAGTTACTTCCCCCAAAATGAGGCTGCTAATCTGTCTACTGCTTCTCAACATGTTAAGTATAAAAGACACAGGCCTGATGGTGGCTAAACATAATGTTCTGACAATCTTAGCCCATTTCTAACATCATACTTTCATCAGCAGGGAAGCTGCCAATCTAATCCAAATGCCACTGAAAATCCACCAAATAAACTAAAAGTTCCTCAAAGCACATTGTTTTTTGATAGCATAGATTTGTCCCTACTTGTTTCAAGTTATTGGCCTGTCCCAATGATGGGGCAGAGCAGACAAGGGGGGGATCCAGGCCTAAAAAAAAAGGTTCAGGGGCACTTCATTTACACACAGATGAGTTTTCTTGCAATTTTAATTATTTAGAACCCAGCCAACAAACCAAAAGGTAAAAAGCAGCTCCTCCACAGTGCTTCTATTTACAGAAGCCCTTAACCTAACATGTATTCATAAAGGAGTTACTCAGGTCTTCCCTCATCCATAGACTATGTATTTTTGCTAAAGCTATAGTTCTTTGAGCCACAATATTTATTTCCCAATGTTATGCTAACTAGGAACAGCAAATGAGAAGTGAGACAGGAGCTGCTAAAGAATGGCAGTATTAGACTTCCAGGGAAGATGGTGGGATATAAGACAGTTCCTTGTCTCATGGAAACACCTAGATAACCCCCATATCAGTATAACCCAGAAAACAATCCAAAGACTGCCAGAACAAGCTCTCTACAGTTAACCAGAGAGAGGAGGTCACATTGAAAATGGTAGGAAAGGTGGAGGCATGGTCAAGAACCAAACTAACCTGTAAGACTAACCACAAATGAGAGGGACACAATGCGTACGGAGAAGGGAGAGTAAGAGACCCCACACGAAGCACCCCACACATGGGGGACTTGCACTGGAAAGACAAATCCCCATAACACATGGTTTTGAAAACCAGAGGGTCTTAACTTCATGAGTTTTTACAATCAGTGGGACTTAGCACCAGGAACTTTAAAAATCAACATTAAAAACTTTCAGGGCTTGGCTCTGAAAGACCGAGAGGACAACAGGAAACAGTCCTCACCCTTAAAGAGACAGCATAACCAACAGCCTCAAGGAGATGCAGCATGGAAGCAGCAGTTTGCAAAGTCCCTGGGGTATAGGGGAAGGAGATTTATTTACTAGCACCAGAATGTGCGCAGGAGGGGCAGGGATCTTTAGGAGACTTCTCCAAAAATAAGAGCTGGTGCCATTTCTCTCCCCACCTCCAGCCAAGATACCCAGGCAACTGCCAGAACTAGCATGAACACTGGCCACCTAGCTTGCTAACACCTCATGCCCTGCCCCCACATTCTCTTGCTGACTGCTCCATTCAACCTAACCTTGGCAGGAGTCCATTCAAAGCCACCACAAGCATCTCCTTATGCAAGCAGCTCCGACAGTTGGCCAGCTCCACTCCAAAATCACTCTTACCTTGCAGAGAGAGAAAGATAACCACACATACCAGTTCCACAGCAGCCCTAGCAGTGGGCTTGGGGCAGACATCTGATCTGACTGCTGGCCATGCCACCAACAAAAACTTCACAGGGGGCAGCACAAAGACAGAACCTGGTAGTTCAGGGTCACTGCAACCCCAACAGACAGACTGGGAGCAGACATCTGGTCTGACAGCAGCCTCTCCACCACCAACAACAAAAGCCTCTCAGAGGACAATGCAGGGAGAGCACCCGGCAGTTCAGTGTTATTGTAATCAAAACAGTACAGGACTAGCACAAAAACAGACACATAGATCAATGGAACAGAATAGAGAACCCAGAAGTAAACCTATGATTATATGGCCAACTAATATACGACAAAGGAGGCAAGAATATATATTGGGAAAAAGTCTCTTCATCAAAGGGTTCTAGGAAAACTAGAGATGAAAAAGAATGAAACTGGACCACTTTCTTACACCATACACAAAAATAAACACAAAGTGGATTAAATACCTAAATGTGAGACCTAAGACCATAAAATTCCTAGAAGAAAATATAGGCAGTAACCTCTTTGACATCAGCCATGGAAATATTTTTCTAGATATGTCTCCTTTGGCAAGGGAAACAAAAGCAAAATTAAACTATTGGGACTACACTAAAACAAGAAGCTTTTGCACACCAAGGAAAACCATCAATAAAACAAAAAGACAACCCACCAAATGGGAAACGCTATCTGCAAATGATATATCCAATAAGGGGTTAATATCCAAAATATATAAAGCAGATATTCAACTTAATACCCAAAAAACAGATAATCCAATTAAAAATGGGCAGATATGAACAGACATTTCTCCAAAAAAGACCATACAGATGGTCAACAGACACATGAAAAGATGCCCAATATCACTCATCATCAATGCAAATCAAAACCACAATATCACCTCCCACCTGTCAGAATGGCTAAAATTAAAAACACAAGAAACAAAAAGTATCAGAGAGAATGTGGAGAAAAAGGAATCATCATGCATTGTTGGTGATAATGCAAGCTGATATAGCCACTGTGGAAGACAATATGGAGGTTCCTCAAAAAATAAAAATATATGAGCACCTGGGTGGCTCAGTCATTAAGCATCTCAGGTCATGATCTCAGATTGTGAGTTCAAGTCTCACATTGGATGAGCTCAAGCCCCTCTTCAGGTAAGCCCCGCTTCTCTCTTTCTCTCTCTCTCAATCTCTCTCTCTCCCCCCCCCCGTCCCTCATTCACCTGTGCCCTCTTAAAATAAAAATAAAAATAAAATAGAATTGCCATATGATCCTGTAATTCCACCTACTAGGTATTTACCCAAAGAATACAAAAACACTAATTTGAAAAGATAAATGCACCCATATGTTTATTGCAGTACTACTTATAATAGCCAAGATATGGAAGCAACTCAAGTGTCCATCCATAGATTAACGGATAAAGAAGATATGGCATATATATACACAATGGAATATTAGTAATTAAAAAAATAAAATAAAATCTTGCTATTTGCAACAACACGGATGGAGCTAGAGAGTATAATGCTAAGTGAAATAAATCAGTTAGAGAAAGACAAATACATGATACCATTCATATGTGAAAGAAAGAAAGAAAGAAAGAAAGAAAGAAAGAAAGAAAGAAAGAAAAACAAAAAACGGACTCTTAAATACAGGGAACAAACTATTGGTTACCAGGGCAGGAGGATGGGGGGGGATGGGTGAAACAGGTGAAGGGGATTAAGAGCACACTTAAGGAGATGAGCACTGAGTAATATATAAAATTGTTGAATCATTATATTGTACAGCCAAAATTAATATAACACTGTTAATTATACCTGTGTTAAAAATATTTTTTTTAGGGGCGCCTGGGTGGCGCAGTCGGTTAAGCGTCCGACTTCAGCCAGGTCACGATCTTGCGGTCTGTGAGTTCGAGCCCCGCGTCGGGCTCTGGGCTGATGGCTCAGAGCCTGGAGCCTGTTTCCGATTCTGTGTCTCCCTCTCTCTCTGCCCCTCGCCCGTTCATGCTCTGTCTCTCTCTGTCCCAAAAATAAATAAACGTTGAAAAAAAAAAATTTAAAAAAAAAAAAAAAAAAAAAAAAAAAAAAAAAAAAAATATTTTTTTTAAAAAAAGAATGGCAATTTTACATAAAGAACAGTGGCTGACCAAATACAAAAAGCATATGTAAGGACTCAGGCAGCATAACCACCCAGAACTATCTAATAAACAAGCAAACAGCCCTTAAGGAAAAATCAAAGTGTAGTACATGATCTTCATGTTATCACAAAGTCATCAACAAATGGTTACCCATTTGTTGTTAAACAAATGGAGAAGTATGACATATACTTTTATAAGATCTCCACCAAATATACTTAAAATCAAAAGTAGCTGGCATTTAAGACAACTATTACCAGAAAAATCCACTTTGTTGCAATATCCTAATGAATATCTGCAGGGGATTTAGAAGTTGATAATATTAGTCTATTAGTACTTATAATAATATCTTCTACTACTTTTTTCTTCTGAGGAAAAAAAAAAAACCTTAACCTCATTAAAGGGCAACTGTACTTTAACAGAAAGAGTCCTAGGCTTCTGGTCAGTCACTTCCGTATCTTGTCTCTGCTGCTTCTTTCTAGCTATGTTACTTTTTAAGAAATTGACTATTCTGTCTTGTTTTCCTACATAAAACAGATATAATAATATTTTCTTCACTGGAAGTTCTAGTTGATAGAGTGGCTAACAAACTTGGAGAATTCAATTTTCCAAAAGATAGTGCTAGAGGGCAATAAAAATGGTTTCAGGGAAAGAGTATCATAAATGATGAAGCCATAAGCAAAAGGCAAAGCTAAGAATCACTGAGAGAATTGTCACGGACTTCTCAAGGATTGTCTTCTCAAGTCACTGTTGGCAGAAGAATCCTAAAAAACTATGTTTGAATTGGAGTGGCAATTTACTGCTATATTCTCTTCCTCAGAGTTTATCTGCTGTCATATTCATTCCCCCAAAGCACAAACTTGATCAGATCACTGGTGCCTCCCTGGTTTCTATCCTCAACTCTATTTTTGCTCCAGACCATCTTGGTGATTATCAACCAGAGCCACCATTGCTGGCCTTGGCCTCTCTCCTGCATTTAATACAAAGGAGACTACGAAAAGGCACCAAAGAAAGACAAATTTGGAAGGATGAGTATAGCAGAATTCAATGGCAATAAAGCCATCATTAGCACAGGAGTATTTCATGAAACTATGAATTCTACAAGATAGATTTCATAGCAGGCTACTATTCATCATGGCTCTATCTAAAGATAGACGGAAATTACAATCATTAAGCTAACACTTTCTAGGAATATGTCCTTGAGTAAGCTGTTATGTTTGTCTTCATGTTCTCAGCAAATGGAGACAAACAATACACACCTTAGCATTATGGTGAAGACTAAAAAATATATGGAATTGAATGCATTTAGCAAAGGACCTATTAGTAGTAGCCCAACAAAAATAAGCTGTTCTAGCAATGTGTGAGAAGGCCTTCAATAAACAGACATGAAGTAATGTGTTAATTTCAATAATATGCAGGTAATGCAATCATTACTACAAGATCCACACATCTTTATAAGTCCTTTCATATATACAGTGTGTATCTAAGCATGAACATGTGTGTGTTTTTTTAAATCATTTGAAATTGGTAAAGGGCAGATTTTCAATTTGATTGCTGAAAAGCAACATCCCATTACATGGCATTTCAATAAGCTGATTTGCCAAATATAATTAAAAGAGAGCACATATGCTCCAGGTAAGAAGTCAACATCGAAAAAGAAATACATGCACTTAAAAATTGGCTCTGCCAGAAATAGGCCACCCACTGCCCTTGATTGTTTTGGAAGTCCATTAAAATCAGTAAAGGAAACAGATACTAAAAACTTTAAAGTTCTTTTATGTTTACTTTCTTCAAGTAAAAATGCTATCTGTGACATGTAGACTTTAAAGGGTTACATTACTAAGGATTAAACTGATCCATTAAAGGAACAGGATAGCCTTATGTTGATACTTATTTTAAAATTGTGAAATGATGAAAGTAATTTCTGTGGCCCTTTTTAAACTATGAATCACAACAGAGTTAATGGAAGTTAATGTAAACAGCAATGAAATAATAAAACTGTAATTTGATAAAGGTATAGCCATCTACATTTCAATAAAAATGTATATGACATGTATAACTAAGTGATAGATGTATCATTTTACTCCTAAAGCTTTACTTAAATGATTACTCTATCTACATTTCCATCTCAAAAAAAAATTACTTTAGAATACACTTTACTTTGCCAGAAAGAACTTTTTCTCCACTGATTACTAAGATGAGATGTCATACTGTTAGCTGAGAGCATTTATAATGAAAAGTTTTCATTGTAACTTGTCACCAATATGATGCCTTCTAAAATCCCTCAGTATGAGTTTTAACAATCCCTGATTTCTTTTTGACACCTTTGAACAGAGCAGAGGAGTGGGATTACATAAAGCACCCTTTTGTGTTTCTTCCTTCCTCTTTCTTACCTGCATTCCCAATTTATAATTACTGTGAAAACTGGTTTTTTGGCTAGGAAAAAACTCCTAAGGATTTCAAAAGAAAACCCCTAAAAGGTTCCAGATATTCTAAAGCACATCTGAAAACGGAACGAGATGTTATTTAAATTTACTTAGTGAAAATTACCACAGTTGTGACAAGAGCTACAATGAACACAGTTACACAAGAACCACAAGTATGTGAAATAAACATTATACCCCCTAGGTTCACAGCTTCATGAGTTTAAAATTCTTCAAACTGTACTCCAATGCATTTGCCTTGCTTTGCGCAGATTCTGTCCACTTGCTCTGACTCCATTCACACTTGACAGATGGTCACATCGTTCATGATATTTCCTGTTTAGCACCATATTTAAAAATCAACTGCAGGGGAATGTAGCCTGGCAGTGGACTTTTCTCCAATAAATATCCACACCAGGAGACATCAAAAACCTTTCTTCTTTCAGATGGAAATAAAACATTTGTGTTTATATTACCACAACTTTAGCTCATTTCATTTCCTGGTACCAACTACAGCCAATTACAGCTGGTACCTATTATAAAATGTTAAAAGCCTTGATTTTCCATATAGTTGTCTCAAAAACATTTTTTTAAAGTAAAAGAAAGCTCTAGACTAATAATTTCAAATGATAAGCAGTTCTTTTTTGTTCCCTGACAATCAAATATTCAATTTCAGTGGCTTTCTTCTCTAATAAAATATCACTGACTTAAAATCTCTGATTTTTATGAATTTGAATCCTAGAAGTATCAATTAGACTACACTCATTGGTGCTAAATAATGTGAGAAATACAATGGAATTTTTTTTTTGTTAATTTACCAGTGTATTTTGGCATTCTAAGCCTTCTCTTATTTTAAGAGTAGGCTTCCAAGAAGCATAAACAAATGAGTAAATAAAGCATTTAAATCACTAAAGCTTAAGAAAGAAATAGCTAATAGAATAAAATCTGAAATTTACAAGAGATTTATATCTATATTTCCAAAGGTTGGTAATATGTTAAATTTTAAAACCATGATAAAATATTTAATGGAAATATGTCACTAAATTTCTCTATTAAATATACACATAAGAAATAAAGAAGGGGCTGGAGGCCATAATTTTGGATTATTACTTTAATAGATAAAAGTTGAACTTAATGAAAAGTTGGTTTTTATTTCTAATAATAGCCTCTTTTTTTCCCCCTGTCACATAGTCAACTTAATTGAAGGATCCATCTGTGTAGCTGATACCTAAAAATTTTCAAGTATTTAGAAAAGATAGAGTCACCACCATTTCTCTAACCAGTAATAATTTCCTAATTTACAAGTTATAATATTTGGTGAACCTTATATTTAAATGAACTGTGACATTGGGGCGCCTGGGTGGCGCAGTCGGTTAAGCGTCCGACTTCAGCCAGGTCACGATCTCGCGGTCTGTGAGCTCGAGCCCCGCGTCAGGCTCTGGGCTGATGGCTCAGAGCATGGAGCCTGTTTCCGATTCTGTGTCTCCCTCTCTCTCTGTCCCTCCCTCATTCATGCTCTGTCTCTCTCTGTCCCAAAAATAAATAAACATTGAAAAAAAAATTTAAATGAACTGTGACAATGAATCAGGAAAACTGATTTTTAAACCCCATCTTATGTCATTTTAGAGCTTTTAAATAGTCTTTCCATCTCTTTGGAATGAATGGCTAGCACTATCAGTCCTCTCATTTAACAAATGGCCAATCTCTTGAAGTTGAGCTCAAGTGCCTAAGGCAAATTGATAGCAAAGACAAAAATCAAAATCCAAACATTTCCAAACTATGAATATCATTTTCTTCACAAGTTCTGTGTGTATAAAGGAACAAAAGGCACATTTTTTTGCCTGTGTTTTTGTGTTTTAAACAAATCTTTATGGAGAGTTTACTATTTACTTAGCACTGTGCTGGTCGTGCAGTTAGAAAAAAGTGGTTAAGTTCCAAGTTCCTGCTAGAAGACTTCAGTTTGAGGCAGCTTCCATACAAACGAGGAAGTGTAGGAAATATATATGGGTTTCTATGGTGGTCCCTTCACTGGTATGTACTTTTATTCTTAAATATAAAAAGCATTAACACATTCTTAATCCCAGATTTAGAGAAAATTTGTGGGTTCCCTGTTCCCCAAACTTTTCCTATAAATGTATCCTTTCAAAGCGTACTTCAAATTCCTCTTTCAACTTGGAGCAGTGTCCCTGAGAGTATGGTGTCTTTGTTTACAGTGTTTTTTGAAATGATTTTAAACAGCAAACATAGGTACAGGTTTTTGTTTTTCTGTTTTTTTTTTTAGTAGTAGTTATGTATTTATGTGAAACGTATTGTTTTTACTTTTACTACATATATGCCAATATTCCTTTTAAATTTAGGGTTCTTTTAAAGAAACATAACAGAGGTGTCTGGGTGGCCCAGTCAGTTTAGCTTCCAACTTCAGCTCAGGTCATGATCTCATGGCTCCTGAGTTCGAGCCCCACATTGGGTTCTGTGCTGACAGCTCAGAGCCTGGAGTCTACTTCGGATTCTGTGTCTCCCTCTCTGCCCCTCTGCAGCTTGTTCTCTGTTTCTCTCTCCCTTTCTCTCCCTCTCTCAAGAATAAACATTAAAAAAAAATGTAAAGCAACATAACAAAACAAGGCACTAAATAATAATACATGATTACTCAGTTACAGCAAAAAATCTGAAAATGGTTCAAGACTGAAGTTTGGGAAATCCTAAGGCTGCAGCCTCCTGACAAAACACAGAATACCTAACAAATTTGCGGGTCACCCTTGACAAGAAGCCAGGTTAACCTTTTCAGGATCAATCCCGTTATAGTATACATGGTGCCAAAACAAAATATTATCCTTTTTATCACCAGAACTTAATTTTAGAAAATTGATGACCATTTTCATCAAAGCCAGAGCTTCAAAAACCTACGTAGTTCATGGAATTGCATGATTGGGGATATAAGGTACAGCATGGTGACTACAGTTAACACTACTGTCTTACATATTTGAAAATTGCTACAAGTCTAGATCTTAAAAATCATAAGAAAAAAAATTGCAACTAGGTGGGGTGATGGATGTTAACTAAATTTATTGTGGCAATTATTTCACAATATATACATTTCTTAAATCATGATGTTCTACACTTTAAACTTACATAACATTCTATGTAATTATATCTCAACAAAACTGGAAAAATGGTCATGGCTAATTTTATGTTTTATTTTACATTTTTTTAATTAATATTGTAATATATGAATACCCATTAAGTTATACACTCACATGGGTGAATTTTATAGTATGTGAATTACATCTCAATAAAGCTGTTAAAAATTATGTCAACTTGAAAAAAAGCATAACATAAATGCCAACTGGTAATACCAAAGGTGTAAATATTTGTAGCATGCTGCACAAGTGAAGAGCACAAGTTCTGGAACCAGCCTTTCTGGATTTAAATCGTGGCACCACTGCTTCTCCCTTACATAATTCTAGAAAGTTACTTAACCTCTCCATGCCTTGGTTTCTGCTATTCTAAAATAGGAACATAGTAGCTTTTTCACAGGGTACCATGAGGATTAAGAGAGTTAATATTTCTAAAGTGCTTAAATGAGTGCTGATCACATATGAAACATTAGGGCTAGTCATTATTACTAGTGAAAGTGCTTGGAGAGAAGCACATCTGGTGGGTTTAGGGTGCATTTGGAAAGGGAGAGTTATACTACTTATAACCCACTGAAGAACAACAGTCCACTTTATGAAAGATACGAAATTTCAAGAGCTTATTGAAAAACATTTGTTGTAGATGAAATGGAGCAAATATAGAAATGAAAAATGGCAATAATGGGAAAACCTGTGCAACTAGAATGCAGATGAACAGAAAGGAAGACACCGACCAAATTTGCCTGAGAAGGCCTGACATGCTAAGGGAAAGGCAATAAAATAGTTAAGGAGAACTAATATAACCTCAATCAGAGAATAAAAAAATTTGGTACTACCCTTCTAGGTGATTCTAATGGTGAATAGATGGCTATAGCCTCATGAATCACCCAATAAGCCACAACAAATTTCCTTATGCCCCTACACAAGAATGAGTTGGGATATTTAATTACTGTCAGATATGTACTTAGAAATACAATATTATTTTATTATCTACTTCTGCAGGCCAGAGTCTGTGGACACAGACTTTTAGATAAAGGTTAATCAGAGCATGCTCTTGAGAGGAAAGGAAGCAACATTAGGCAAAGAGAAAAATTGGGCTGTGATATAATTGCAACAAAGGACTCAGCCAATCCCACAGGAGCTCTGGAGCTGGGATGGCCCTTCAATTCCCCTGACCTGAGGCAAGGACTGTTTTTGTAATCCCTGCATTGACCTATCATTTTATGTGAGGAGTAAGTATAGTGGGGAATGTAGCCTTGAGAGAGGCAGCTCCCATCAGATGAGGGCAATTGACAAACAGGGCCTGGGAATCACCATAGCCAGGACCCCTTGCAGGTGGGAAAGCGTGCCCTACTCCAGGAGGGGATCACTACATCCGTGGTTCCTATGTTGTAGTCCCCAGAACAGCAGCAGCAGCAGCAGCAAGGTCTGGAAACTTATTAGAAATGCAAATTCTCAGGCCCCAAGCAAGAGCTACTGAACAGGAAGCTCTAGAAATGGGGTCCAGCAATCTGTGTTTCAATAAGCCTACCAGGAAATTCTGATGCATGCTAAGTTTGAGAACCACT
Organism: Lynx rufus; assembly: GCF_022079265.1. Classification (NCBI taxonomy): domain Eukaryota; kingdom Metazoa; phylum Chordata; class Mammalia; order Carnivora; family Felidae; genus Lynx; species Lynx rufus. The sequence continues at coordinate 39,929,698 of NW_025814896.1, read as the reverse complement.
GCCACATATAGTATGTAAAATATGAAATGTACACAAAACTATTTTATTGTAGCAACAGTTGTCATACAGCCTGTACTTTGTAAATGCACATCATGAACTGATGTGCAACACTACTGGAAAATAAGAAAATTTAATCACTTAGAGCCCTGACTTTGGGTCAGTTACAGAGCTGTTGGTTAATAGACTTGAAGGTAATTACTAAGCTGTAGCAATATTTGATATGGCACTTAATATATGACACAGACCAATGGAAAAGTGAGTTAATAAAACAATAAAGCTATATTCATTGCCAAAAAAAGTCTATAAATATAAAAGAACATGCTAAGGGCAAAAAAATATGAACTGAGTAAAGCAAAATGCTAAGGGGTGTACAACTCTAGTCAAATCCAACTTGGTTGGCATTTTAACTCTCTTCTTGGGCTTCAAAGACCCTCAGGTAAAAATAACAAGATGAGTTCAGAAAGGAGGGAAGGAATGACTTCAAGGCAATTTATCTTTCCTAAAGAAGTGGTCTTTGTAGCCAAGAGGGATACACAGAGTTGGAAAATGCCAAGGAAAATCTCCAAGTCTTCATTAACTCTATGTGATGGAGAGCAGTAAGACAAATGCCAAACAGTGACAGGACAAGGTGGTGAAAATATTCTTCTTCATAGATATCATCACTCCAAGTATTCAATGACACAGGAGCCATGGTGTAATCTGCAACTCATTAGAGCATTCCAGGGAACCTTCTGAGAAAATGATAAATGAAGTATCGGATGCCTCACACAAATAGTTTCAAATTTTCATAGTGTTTTCTTTGAGCCTGGAACTAGCAGCCTTAGCTATTGGAATAAAAGCTGTATCTTACATTACTACATAGTTCTCTATCTTCAAAGCCCTTTCACAGACATCTATAATTTGACTCTCAGAAGTACTTTTGAGATGGTCAGTGTGGTATCCACATTCCATAAATAAAGAAATGGGCCTAAAAAGGTTAAGTGACTTGTTCGAAGTCCCATAGAAGCTCATTAGAGAGAGTGCTATTCATTATTAGCACTTATTATTATGCTTTATGGAATGTTTCCTAGATACCACAGATGAAGCCAGAAGTTATAGTAATATTTTATAGAATCCTCACAAAATCCTTCAAGTTAAATATTATTATTTTTCTCTCTTATAAAGAAACAAATAGGGGTTAGGTAGTTTGCCCGACAGCATACAGCTACTAAGTGGCAGAGCCAGAGCTGAGGGAAGTCTGGCTCTAAAGCATGCATTCCTTCCACTATGCTATTTCAGCTGGTCTTGGGTGGGCCTGGGCATTGTGCTTAGGTGATTTTAATGTGCACAAGGATGGGTAAACCCTGCTGAGCTGCTACAGTGGAAAAACATGTACAATTCTGACCAGGACACAAGCTAGAGTGTAAATGTGTAAACTAAGTTAAAATAAATAAAAAGGCATAGGAAGTAAATAAGAAATGAGTTACTTCAAAAAAGAAGACTAAATAAAATATAATATGCCAAATTCCACTGTTTTGATAAACAAATATTAAGACATTAAGTATTGGTAGGTTTACCCATGAGTATCAGGAGCAAGAAATCTAAAAGCAAGGTTCACATCAAGTTTTACAGAAATAGAATGATATTTTCAGATTCTGAAGGTCAGAACTCAACCTGATATTTTATTTGACTTATAATCTCTTAAAATTTTTCTCCATGTTGAATAAGCCCTCCCCCCACCCTTTTTTTTTTTTTTGCATTTCAACAGTTTTATACAAAACCAGTGTTTTAATGATTTGGCTTCTTCAAAAGGTAGTTAAATGTTGATTTGTCATTCTCCTGGCATAATGACCAAACAGAATACTCCATCAGTTTGTTGACCTGATATCCGTAAGTGCTGCCAAACAGGTCAGCAATTAATGTCTTTGCTGAGTAGTTGGTTTCCATGATATCTACACAAAAACAATTTTCTTTGAATTTAAAGCAAAACAGAAGACAATCCCTTCATTCACAAAAGTTAGCCTGTCATCTGAAACTCACAAGCTACTGCACTAGCAGCTCTTCTCAGACACCAAGACTTATTTCCTGCTCCCAGTTGCCAATCTCCATTTCACCTAGAAAAGCTACAACCCCCTCTTTTTCGCTATTAGATTCCATATTAACACCTCCCAGCCACCAAACCTCCTAACTTTCTCCTTTGTCTACCTTTATAGCATGAGATCAAGAGCAAATGCTCCAGAAAGCTTAAAATCTTACAGCTGCACAAAATACACATGGGAAACAAAACCTTCCAAGACAGAGCATCTTTTAAGGTTTAATTTAACCTAAGCATGTTGCTTAAATATATTTCTGTCTACTGGCTACAAAATTCCATATTGTTAAAGATTTTTAAAAAGTATAGTATAATTCACATTTTTAAGTTACAATCTGGTGATGTTTTAATTCACTAAAATATATTTTAATAATAATTTTAATCTCATCTTAATATTTTTGCTTCATCATCATGTTTCTGTGATTTTTTATTTGAAATTGTTATTTACAGAGTTATTTATAAAAAAGTAACATTTAAAAATTTTAGAAGTAGTGTTCACTTTAATAGTGTTTTTTTTTCTTTTTCCCCCCTCTCCCATTCTGATTTAAAATGGAGAGAACAATTTCCTCTTGGAACAACAACAAAAAAATTGAATACAGCATCCCAAGATCTGTAAATAGAGACGCTGGGGACACACAAAAAAATATTTAGATATAAAACACAGATGGAGAATTTACTTGATCTCTAATGTAAAGCTTCTAAAAAATACACTTTCCTAAACAAATATAACTATTTTAAATGCATACTTCCCAAATCAGGAAAAAAAAAATACCACAAAACTACATTCACACAAAAAAAGTATATACACCTAATCGGAAAGCTTGTGTTTTCTATCCATTTTCATGGTTAACCACAAGTGAATAGGGAATTGAGGATACCTATATTTAAAAAACAGATGATCAATTAGGTTGATGACACATAGCTATATAGAGAAAAAAACACAGAAAATGTGCAGAAAGGTGTAATATGAAATATTTAACATATTTTATTTTTTAATCTCCATCTGATGACATAAATCTAATAACCAACTATCACTGCCTACTCCACAGCCCTATACTGCAAGTTCTTAAAGAAAATACCTTTCTATCAGATGTCTCAAAAGATCTTATTAGCAAGATTGAAGAATGCCTTTGTCATATCAAATATGCTCAGCTGTTTACCTCATGGTGAAGTAGTGTTAGAACCATTTAAAGATGTGTCTGACATCATTAATCTATTTGACCTCTGACCTGCAGATCTAAACTGTAACTATGGTGACCAAAGCTTGACCTTACAATGCTGAGAAACTTTAAAGCTCTGCAGTATTTTGGGTCACATTGTTAAGTTAGACAAAGGGGTAAAGAAATAATGTGACAGTTTCCTGGGAATTAAGGTCAGCAGGTCAATTGTGCTGAAGCTTTTTGTGATAAGGAAACTAGTTAATTTTTTTTTGATCTGTTGAGGTTTTTAGAATAGTAGAAGCTGTGAAACATGCAAAGAAATCAATTCTTTAAACTCTAAGGAAGTTGGAAAAAGTACAATTAGTGTTAAACATTCAGTAATATAATATACCCTACACTGTATAGATGTAATACAATATACCCCCATTATCAAGGTCTATACAATCGCAAGTAAATAATTTCATCTGCAAACTCCTGCTCTATATCAAAATTATAAAATGATCATTGTTTTAAACACAGGGACGTTCTTGTGAACAAATGCATAGTCATTTACTTTAAAATATATTAAATAAAAATTACCCACATGTACAAACAATATTATTGTCTAAGGAAAACGAATAATAAACAAAAACAACAAGCATGTAAGTATAGAGCTAGTGTTAACACCACGTAATGGTGGCTACCCCTCCTAAATATGAGCACTCTCTGTATTTAGGTGTGCTCTCGCTGCATGATTAAAGCAGAACTTCACACAGAAACTGTGAACCTCTGTTTTCAAGAGCTTCTAATTACACCAATAATAAGCTAGATTAACCTTTTCCACAAAAAGTCACGTTGTGAGGCACTGCTCCATGGATATTTATCCTTAAGCCGTGGTTATTTCTACGCTAATCATTGGAAGCCAATTATTTTTTTTACTACATATATATGTACATATATATATATCTATGTGTGTGTGTGTGTGTAGTGTGTGTGTGTGTGTGTGTGTGTGTAGTGTGTCTGCAGAAAAATAGTAAGCAAGGGAATTTTCCATATAAGCAAAGCAAATTTAAATGGCCCCCAACCAACACAATTTTAAAACATACACCCTACACAAATTCTATATACAATTTACATTTGCCATTATTTTATAACTAATAAAATCTATTTTTCTCTAAAGAATCTGGAAGACGGTGTTATAATTCAAATGTATTTCAGCTCATATTTTAATGTGAGAGAAATTACACACACATACACACACTCACAAATGTTACCAGATATATAAACACCTGGAAAAGAAAGCACACTATATATTTCTTTTATGTTTTTCATTTGAAAGTTTGGAGTCTCAGAAAGCAGAACTGCTGAAAGACTAGATACCACTTGGTGCTTTATTTTCTCATCCGTCACCTACATATCTGTTCAAAAGAATATACCAGCAATTTTTCTCCCTTATGTCCCTTAGAGACTTTAGGAGTCTTTAGAAGGTTCGAAGGAGCCTTTGGAAAGGCAAAAGATTTGAACACTTAAAAAAGAAAATTCAAGTGTGGGTCACTATAAATGAATTTTGACAGTATGCCCCTGGGAAGAGAATGCTTCTAAACAAACCACACTGGCACATAGTTATAAAGCCATGGTAGAATCAGGCATGCGCAGTAAAGAATATACAACAAACAAAACCAATGAAATCTTTTGATCACATTTTTCTGTTGAGATATGGACTAGATGAAAATAAATCCTAGGCTGAAAACTTTTTAAAGCATCAGTGGATAATAATGTGAAGAAATACCTCATGGAACCTTCCAAAAACAGGAATCTATTATCAGCAGACTGGAAGTCTAATGTAAATAAGAAATAAAGGTACAAGGGAGAGAAGGGGGACACTGGGAGGTGGGAGTAATGTTGGGAGGGACTAAACCAGAAAAACAAATGACTTAATACATTTCCCTTCTCTAATACGTCACATTTTAAAATCCGATCAGCTTTAACCAAGAATGGCTAAAAGTCTGCTACTAAAAAAGACACAAGGCCGAAGGGCTTTCAGATAGACATGTATACAGACACCAAATATCCTAAGCACATTTCATTTTCATGTTACTGTCACTGTTTCTGTTACTTGTCTCAAAATATCCTTAGTGATAATGTATCATTTTTTTAAAATACACTCACTACTGGATATAATTTGCTAATATTTTATTTAGAATATCAGTATTAATGTTCTTAAGACTCGCCAATAATTTTCACTTATACATGTGCTAACTTTGGTTTCATTTCAGTTTTTGCTAACTTTGAAAAGCTGGCATATATTTAACTTAGTTACTACTAGCAGAAACAAAATGTATCAAACCAGTAAATTAAGAAGAAACATTGGGGAAACAGAACAACTAGGAAGAAGATGTGGAGTGTTTGCATTATTGAAATCCTAAATGTGGGGCACCTGGGTGGCTCAGTCCATGGGGCATCAGACTTCAGCTGAGGTCATGATCTCACAATTCAAGAGTTAGAGCCTCATGTCAGGCTCTGTGCTGACAGCTGAGAGCTTGGAGTCTGCTTTGGATTCTGTGTCCCCCTCTTTCTCTGATCCTCCCCCACTAGTGCTCAGTCTTGCTCTCATTCAAAAATGAGTGAACATTAAAAAAATTAAAAAGTAAATTAAAAAAAAAAAACAAACAAACAGAAATCCTAAATGTGAGTGCAAGAATATGATTGGAATCCTACCTCCTAGAGTTGAAGATTCCACTTGGACCCATCTATCTGGTACATGCCAAACATTTCTGGTTGTTTCTGTTTCCATACATAGGTATTAAAATAATGCAGAAAGACTCATGCAAATGAACTGCATAATTAACAGAAGTTAGAACCTTCTTGTGGGAAGTTCAGTGGAGGAAATTGGGACATAGGATGGGACCATAACGAGGGTGCCCTTGTAAATAAAGGGAATTTATTGAGCTTTCAAATTCTAGAATTTGAGAACTGTATGCTTGTTTTCTCTTCTACTGTCATGAATAATCATTATAAATCAACCCAAGGGGGTTAAGATAGATAGAAAAGAAACATGAACAACTGCTTCTTCAAGTTTCTCTATGGTTATTAGTCTACTTAGGTTTCTAAATCTCTTGAATCAAATTTTGTAATTATCTTTTCTTAGAAAATAATATATTTCATTCAGATTCTGAATGGCACGGGTACAGCATTTTCTTATCATTTTCTTAATCTCTATAACTATATTCATTTTCTCTTTCTCATCCTTAATTTGTGTTTTGTTTTTGTTTCAAAATCAGATTTGCTAATGTCTGTAAGTTTTTTTTCTGCTTTAACTCTTATCTAGTTCCCTTCTCTTACTTTCTTCATGCTTGCACTGTTCTATTTCCTGTTCATTTTTTCTATCCTTGCTTAGTAATAAATGCATTTGAGAATATATGTTTTCTTCTGCTTACTGCTTTGGCTATGCAACGTACATTTTGGTATGTAATTATCCATATTTTGCTTACTCTAAATAGTTAAAGATAGTCTGAACTGAAATATAAAGAATGAGAAGAATTTAACTAGATGAAGAAAAAAAGGAAGAGTAATACTGGAAGAGGGAACTTACATGCAAAAGGCTTATACTGTAAGGGAGACTGGCAAAGGCCTCTTAAAAATATATAATAATCATGGGGTGCTTGGGTGGCTCAGTTGGTGAAGCATGTGACTCTTGATCTTGTGGCTGTGGGTTCAGGCCCCAGGCTGGTTGTTGAGATTCCTTCAAAATTAAAACACACACACACGCATACACCCCACAGATATACCATGAAGATTCTAAAAGCTTCTTTATTTGGTTATTTTATTACTTGACTTGATTTCTGATAATCTCAATATAGTAACTGCTCAGTAATCAAATATGTAAAATAAAGTCACAGAAATCCTAAATGTGAGTGTAAGAATATGATGCTCTCAAACACTTGATTTCTGATAATCTCAATATAGTAACTGCTCAGCAATCAAATATGTAAAATAAAGTCAATAATTAGAAAAGAACGAACTTTTTTTCTTATTTTATTACTAAGAATATAAAAAGCATGTATTCAGATAAATGCAGATGAAATATGATCAAAGTTATTATTTTTAAAGCTTACAAAAAGCTGGATTCACCCAAACATATTCCATATTCAATATAAAGAAGTTTATTATAAATTTCTCAAAGTTACAAAATATGAGGGCAGAAGTTGTAGTTAATATAAGACATGAAAGGGAAATATTTCTTATTAGACATAATTAAATATTTTTATATTTAAAAACAGTACCCTAAAAAAATCTTTTACACTTAGCAATTCCCCCACTGAGTTCAATATGTATATAAATGAATTCAGCATGATTAACATCTAATAATTGTTTAATTTTTAGGATCTTCATTTATACACTTACACTATAATGTTTTAACATACTACCACATAGACTGCATTCCTCTACAGAAAATGCTATTGTTTACCTGATAAAGCCCAAGGAGATTCTTCAGCAGTTTCTTATAAAAAAGAAACTGGTTTTTAAGTCTCCCTTGAAAGGAAATTAAATAGAAAATCCTGCATTTAAATAACACTGAGGTACTGACACCAATAGATTGAGGCCAGGAAATTCAAAGTTAAAGTTAAAGCTGGTACTCTGTCCTTAAAACAGGCTATTGTCCTGTCCCCACCCCAGCCTTGTAAATTTAATTAAACCTAAATTCTGAGCAGTTGATATAAGTGGCTCAGAAAACTATAGGAATTTTCATCCTTTAGGTGGCCTTTTGTGCTCTACTTCCTCTCACTGAGACATAAACTCTATGTACATTTTCTCTTCTCTTAAAAAAAAAAATCAGGTTAAAAAAAACCACTTTGTTTCAAGTATTCACTGTCTTCACAAACCCAAGGAAATAACTTTACCTTTAAAGTCCTTTCAGTCTCACTACTTCTAGCCTGAAGTTTCATCAAAAGGTACACTTTTGATTATTTACCATAGTGTTTTTTTATACTCTTCGACATGGAAATGCTTTTTTAAGGTGACTTTGCTTTCTAATAATTAAGTTAGACTATATAACATGAAAATTCAATTACAACTTACACATTGATACTTTCCCTCAAATCATCCTTAACCACATTAGTTTTGAAGTACTGAATAAGAATCTAATATTAAAGTTTAAAGTGACATTTTCAAAACAGCTGAGAAAAGTTAATTTCTATTTATAATTACAGTCTTGAAAATTCTATGGTAATTATTTCACACTGAAAAAATTCAACCAGGGGCACCTGGGTGGCTGAGTCAGTTGAGCATCCAACTTCGGCTCAGGTCATGATCTCATGGCTCTTGAGTTCAATCCTCCCGTAGGGCTCTGTGCTGATAGCTCAGAGCCTGGAGCCTGTGTCTGATACTGTGTCTCCCTCTTCCTTTGCCCCTCCCCACTCACACTCTGTCTGATTCTCAAAAATAAACATTAAAAAAAAACTAAATCAATAAAACAACTAGTTTTAACTTCACAAGAGTTTGTATTTCATTCTGTTCAGTATCTTAGCTTTGCCAACAATTCAAATTGATTTTCAATAGCCAAAAGAATTTTTTTTAAGTTGCACAACAATTACTTCTGAAATGATCTTTCACTTTATTCAATATGAACATATGTGGGGAAAAAATGGAGTGTATTTCTGCAATAAGTATTTATCAACTGTATTTTAGATACCTTTTTAAATGAGGATGTGGATTTGGTAAAGCACAAAGATGACATGAAATGTCTATGTTCTAAATGTACATATATATGTGTATATATATAAATGTATATATATGTATATATATGTATGTGTGTATATATACATTTATATATATATACACACATACATATATATACATATATACATACATATATATACATATATATGCATATATACATACATATATATATATATATAATTAGGGGGGGAAAGGTAAGTGAGAAATAGGACCTTATCTGCACGTGTCATTATTTATTGTATTCAAGGAACAGTATATATCATGTCATGTGATAACTAAGGCCTGAAGGTAACTGCAAATGATATCAGTGAACATAGCAAGTCAGCAGCTCCACAAGTCCATGCCTCAAGAGAAAGAATCATCAAGAAATCAAGCAAAACTGTCACAATCGACTTTGTCAGAATTCTGGGAAATAGTGGGAGGTTTATACAAACCAAGTCAGCACTAAATCAAAACAAAAGAAACTTTAAAATGCCAGAAAAGATTTGTACTATTTGTCCTTGTCCTTGTCCCAACTTCCTCCTTGTTCAAAGTGGTCTTAAAGATGGTGGCTAGCTTCCCTCATATACAACCTGGTCCTTGGTTCCAGGAGAAACACAGAAAGCCTTACTTGCAAAGAGTTATATTTATCTATTCTAACCTTCAAGGTATAGCTGGAGGAACAACACATGGCATCTGACTTTGTTCTGCCTAACTGGGAACTCACTTAGGGGGGGAAAATGGCAAGAATTCCTTGAAAATATTGTAAGGTAAACAACCCACAACTACCTGAAACAAAGGATTATGCTTGAGACATACAATTCAGCAAGAGAGATAGATAGAGAGATAGAGAGATAGAGAGAAAAGGCTGGGGAGACAGCCTTTTTGGAAAATAGGGCATGTAGATCAGGCATATATACTGGAGATTTTGAAAAGCCATGCACATGCCCAGAAAAGACCTAAAAATAAACAAATGTTTTTACCTCTTACTGATCTGTGTGCTCAGTTCAAGCAAGAAGTTGAGACTAATCCAGAGATGAGAAATGGTCTGGCAGTATTGAAGGAGAGCCCTAGCAAAAACCAATTTGTATATACTAGAAAAGATTTGAGGGGTATCTTTTCCTATTTTTTCTTTCACCTTTTTTTTCTGTTTTTTTCCTTATTCTCTCTCATTTTATTTTTTTTTTTTATTTTTTTCTGCTGCCTGATATTTAGGTTAATCTCTGGAAAGACACTAGCTGAACAGAAGCTAAAAGAATATAGACCTCAGAGATCACATGTGACAAAAAATACAGACTTCACAAAATTAAAGCTAAAAGTCACAAAACAAGTAGTTACACCTAGCAATAAAGATAAACCCAAGGAAAGAGTAAGAATCAGGTTTCTAGAGTTACCACATTATAATATTATAATTTCCAGTTTTCAACTAAAAGCCTATAAATGAGGCATGCCAAAAAAAAAGAAGAACAAGAAGAACAAGAGGAGGAAGAGGAGGAGGAAGAGGAAGAGGAAGAAGAAACAACAACTATGATCTACTAACAGAGGCAGTTAACAGAAACTGTTCCTGAGAAAGCACAGACATTGGACTTCATAGACAAAGACTTTAAATCACCTGTCTGGATAAATCAAAGGACTAAAAAAATACAGGAGTATGATATATAAACAAATGGAAAATATCAAAAAAGAGACAGAAATTATAAAAAGAAACCAAACAAATTCTGGAAATGAGAAGTACAATAACTAAAATGAAAAAAAAAATTCACTAGAGGCTTTCAAATGCAAATTTAAGTAGGCAGAAGAAAGAATCAGTGAATGTGAAGATAAATGAACAAAGCCTAAGAGAACATTGGATACAATCAAACATACCAACATATGCATAATAGAAACCTTAGGTGATGAGGAGAGAAAGAGAGAGTAAAAAGAATATCTGTAGAAATAGTGGCTAAAAATTTCCCAAGTTTGGTAAAATGCATGTACCTACACATTCAAGAGCCTCAATAAATTCCAAGAGGATAAATGCAAGGAGATCCATACAGAGACTACATGATAATCAAATTGGCAAAAACCAAGGGCAACAAAAGAATCTAGAAACTGGCAAAGGAGAAGCAACTAATCACTCAAACAAAGGATCTTCAATAAGATTAACAGCTGATTTCTCATCAGAAATCATGGAAGTCACAAGGGGAAAAAATGAAATATTTTAAAGTGCTGAAAGAACTGCCAATCAAGAATCCTGTATCTGGCAAATTATCCTTCAAAACTGAGGTTTAAAAGAGTGTGTGTGTATATATTCTATCTTTACATACATGTACATATAGATGTGTACATAAAGATAGAATATATATATATATATTTTATATTTTTATATATTTTATATATTTTATATATATATAAAGATAGAATATATATATATGTGTGTGTGTGTATATACACACACACACACACAACTATTCTATATATAGTCATATATATATATGTGACTATTAAGACAGTCTCAGAAAAACAAAAGCTGAGAGTTAATCATTAGAAGAACTGCCCTATAAGAAATGTTAAAGGGAGTCCTTTAGGCTGAAAGGAAGGATATTAGACAGCAACTTGAAACAATATGAAGAAATACAGAGCTCTGGTAAAGGTAACTACATAGCAAATAAAAAAAGCAAGTATTGCTATATTTTTGGTTTGTAACTCCTCTTTTATTTACAACAGCATTTCAAAGACAAATACATAAAACAATAATTAAGATCTATGTTAGTATTAATGGGCACACAATGCAAAAAGATGTAGTCTGTGATGACAATAACAACGTAAAGGGGAGAGCTGTTCAGGAGCAGTTTTTATATGCTATCTATCCTAAATTGATATCAATTCAAACAAGGTTCTTATAAATATAGGATTTTAATTTTAATCCCCATGGCAACCACTTAAAAAAATCTTAAAATTATACACAAAAGGAAATGAGAAGAGAATAAAAATAGCACATTACAAAAAACTAAGTAGAAAAGAAGGCATAATAGAAGACACAAGAAACAAAAAAGCTATTAGACATACAGAAAACAAGTAGAAAAATAGCAAAGGAAAGCCCTTCCCTATCAGTAGTTACCAAAAATATAAATGATTCACTCACCAATTAAAGGTCAGAGTGTGGTAGGATAGATTGAAAAACAAACAAAACAAAATAAAACAAAAAAACAAAACAAAAAAAAACTCCCAAAATGACATAATGCAACCATATTGTGTACTTACCTTAGATCCAAAGATACTAATAGGTTAAAAATTAAAATACTAGAAAAAGACATCCCATGTAATTAGCATCCAAAAGAAAGCTTAAATGGTTATACTAATATCAGATACAACATACTAAGTCAAAAATTGTAACAAGCCACAAAGAAGAACAATAGATAACCAGATGATGAATAATAGATAGATAGATACAAAAAAGGTCAATAAATCAAGAAGAAATAAAAATAATAAATATATATTCACCTAACAATAGAGACCCAAAATATACAAAGGAAACATTTACAGAATTGAAAGAACTAAACAGTAACAGTTGGAGATTTCAATATCCCACTTTCAACAATAAAAAGAACAACCAGACTTAAGGCCAACAAGGAAATAACAGGTTTTGAACAAGATTATACTCAAACTGGAATACCAGATATATATAGAACATTCCACCATCAATAGCAGAATAACATTCTTCTCAAGTGCACATGAAACACCTCCGAAATATACCATGTTAGGCCCAAAACAAGTCTCAATAATTTATAAAGATTGAAATATACAAAGTATCTTCTCCAAACACAATGGAATGAAGCTAAAAATCAGTAACAAAAGAAAGCTGGAAAATTTACAAATACATAAAGATTAAACAACATAATCTTAACCAACAACTAGATTAAAAAGAAATCACAACAGAAACATAGAAAAAATTTTGAGATAAATGAAAATAAAAAAAAACATACTAAAAATTTTTGGAAACAGTACTCAGAGGGAAATTTACCCTGAAAATATATTAAAAAAATAAACTTCAAGTCAGTAACTAATTTTACATCTTAAGGAAGTATAAAAACAATAGCAAAGCAAAACCACGGCAAGGAGAATGAGGTAAATAATAAAGATCATTGCTTAGATAAATGAAATAGAGAATAGAAAGAGTCAATAAAATCAGAATTTAGAAAACATCAACAAAAATTATAAACTTTAGTTAGACTGAAAAAGAAAAATACTAATAAATGAATAAAATCAGAAATGAAAGTGGGGACATCATTACCAAACCTAGAGAAATAAAAATAATTATAAAAGGATACTATGAATAACTGTGTACCAACAAATTGGTTAACCTAGATGAAATGGACAAATTTCTACAAATTCATAAACTACCAAAACTGACTATAGAAGAAATAGAAAGTCTCAATAGACCTATGACAAGAGATTGAATCAGTAATGAAAAACCTCCCAACAAAGAAAAGTCCAGGATCATTTGGCCTCACTGGTGAATTCTACCAAACATTTAAAGAACAATTAACACCAATACTTAACCTCTTTCAAGAAATAGAAGAGGAATGAAGTGACCTCCTTCTGTAAGGCTGGGATTACTCCAAACCTAAGCCAGACAAGGACACTATTATGATTATAGATGCAAAAAAAGTTCAGTAAAATACTAGCAAACCACACCAATAGCACATTAAGAGGATTATACACCATGACCAAATGGGATTATCCCAAGAATGTGCAGATGGTTCAACTTAAGAAAATCAATCAATGCAATATATCATATTACAAGTACAAAGGAAAAAAACAACACATGATCATCTCAATTGATGCCGAAAAACCATTTGACAAAATCTAATAGCCTTTCTTGATTTAAAAAAAAAGTCAGAAAACTGGGAATAAAAGGGTACTTGCACAAAACGATTAAGAACATTTATGAAAAACCTATAGCAGGCATCACCACTGCTATTCAACATTGTAAAAGTTCTAGCCAGAGTACCTAGGCAATTAAAAGAAATAAAAAGCATACCTATTGGAAAAGAAGCAGTAAAACTATCTGTATTTGCAGATGACATGATCTTACATATATAGAAAATCCCAAAAAAACCCACATAAAAATTTGCTAGACCTAACAACTGAGTTCAACAAATAAAAGCATTATAAAAATGAGCAATCATTAATAAACAATCCAAAGAGGATATAAGAAATCAAATCCACTTACAATAGCATCCAAAATAATAAAATACCTGGAAATAAATTTAACCAAGAGGTGAAAGATTTGCATAATGAAAACTATAAAAATTACTGAAAGAAATTAAAGAAGATACAAATAAATAGAAAGATATCCTGTATTAATGGATTGAAAGTTTTAATATTAGGGTACCTGGGTGGTTCAGTCAGTTGAGAATCCAGCTCTTGATTTTGGCTCAGGTCGTGATCCCAGGGTTGTGGGACTGGGCCCCACATTGGGCTCTGTGCTGAGCATGGAGCCTGCTTAAGATTCTCTCTCTTTCTCTCTCTCTCCCTCTCTCTCTCTCTTTCTCCCCTCCTCCTGCCCCTCTTCCTTGCTCATGCCCTCTCTCAAAAAAAGAAAGAAAGAAAGAAAGAAAGAAAGAAAGAAAGAAAGAAAGAAAGAGTCTTAATATTATTAGAGAGCAATATATCTATAATATTGCTATAAATTCAATGTAATCCCTATCAAAATTCCAATGGCTTTTTTTTTGCATAATTGGAAAAGTCAATTCTCAAATTCATATGAAATTGTAATGGGGCCTCAAATAGCTAAAATAGCATTGAAAAGGTAAAACAAAATTGCAGGAATCACATTTCCTAATTTCAAGACACAGTAACCCAAACTGTGATAGGGGCATAAGATAGACTTATTGATCAATTGGATAGAACGGACAGTCTAGAATTAAACCTGAACATCTATGGCTAATTTGAGTTTCAACAAGAGTGCCAAGCCCATTCAATGTGGAAATTTGTCATATTTTCAACAAATGTTACTGGGACAACTGGTTATTCATATGCAAAAGAATTAAGTCAGACCTTACCTTACACCATATATAAACTTTAAGCCCACATGGATAAACTAAATATAAGAGCTAAATCCATAAAACTCTTAGAAGAAACTATAAGAGTATATCTTTATGATTTTGAATTTGGCAATAGATTCTTAGTTGTGACACCAATAGCACAAACAACAAAAGAAAAAAAATAAATATAATTGAACTTGCTCAAAACTAAAAATTTTTGTGCAAAGAAGAATATCAAGAATGTGAAAAGACAACCCACAAAATGGGACAAAATATCTGCAAGTCAAAAATAAAAAGACAAATAATCCAATCAAAAATGGGCAAAATTTGAGTAATCATTTGAGCACTTGAGTAATCATTTTTACAAAGATAAAATGGCAAACAAGCACAAGAAAAGATGCTCAACATCTAGGAGTCATTAGGGAAATGCAATTCAAATCCACAATAAGATACCATTTCACATACCACTAGGATGGTATAACCAAAAAAGTAAAATAACAAGTGTTGATAAAGGGGTAGAGAAATTGAAACCTGGTGAGAATATAAAATGTTACAACCACTGTGACTCCTGAAAAAGTCAAACACAGAATTATGATGACACAGCAATTCCATGGCTAGGTATATACACCCAAGAGAATAAAAACTATGCCTACACAGAAACTTATACACCAATGTTTATAGAAACATTATTCATAACAGCAAAAAAGGAGAAACTAGCCAAATGATCATCAACAGATGAATGAATAAAGTTTGGTATGTGTGTGTGTGTGTGTGTGTGTGTGTGTACACACACACACACACACACACACACACACAAAGAATATTATTCAGCCATAAAATAAAAAGTAAAGTGCTGATACATGTTAGTATATGAACCTCAAAAACATTATGATAACCGGAAGAAGACAGACACAAAACATATGATCCCATTTATATAAAATACACAGATTAGCAAATCCATAGAAACAGACTGCAGACTGATGGTTGCCAGGAGCTGGGGGAGGGGGGAGAAATGTGGAATAATTGTTTAATGGGTATGGGTTTCCTTCTGAGGTGATGAAATGTTTTACAACTAGACAGAGGAGATGATTGCACATTATGAATGTACTACATGCCATTAAATTGTTCATTTTAAAAAGATCAATTTTATGACAGTGACCAGTATGTAGTAAGTTATTATTACTACAGTATATATTTTTGCACACCAAAATTCATTACTTAGAGTTATGAAAACTCAGATATTCCAGAATGGAATCTTAGGATTCTGTCTTGTGGAAAGAATTACATAGAACATTACAGAAGTTGACACCTGGCCTACTGGGCACATCATCAATACTAAAGTTATAAACATGACCTTTATTAAGCAGCTAGAAAAGGAAGCAAAATGTGCAGATAAATCAGCAGTGTCAATAAAGGGGATCTAGAAAATAAACTTGTGCTGGGAACGCACAAAGAAAATAAAAGGTTAAGGTGAGCTGTGGACAAAACATAAGAAGACTAAATGTCAGAAAGATGCAGTAGAAAGAAGCATGCATTCCTATCTACTGAGCTTTTTTTCTCCCCTAGTCCCAGATTAGCTCCAGGCTCCTGTTTTTTGGCGTCTGCTCAGAAGCCTTCATAGTTTCTAGACAGCTGCCTAGTCCTCAGACCATTCTGACAAAAATGGACTGAGAACCGTATTAGGCAGTTAAATTATTCTGCGCATCCTTTCTACCTACAGAAACTGAAAGATTGGATCTTTAGGAAAAACAAGGGAAGTGCTAATAGATCTAGTTTTGAGGTATGAGGTTTTCATCCTTAAGTATCAATCATTCAGTTAAGAGTGCATTTTTAATTCACTAAAATTTAATTCCATAAAAAATATGAGTCATGTATCATGTGTCCAGATCCATTCTAGATTTCAAGACAAGGGCTGAGAACTTAGAAGGGTTATACAAAGCCATGACAACATGTTCCAGCGAGAAAAACACACAGAGAGTAGAAAAGGGGTCAGAGTCTCCATTTCCTTGTGCCATAAAGGAATACTGACAACCCTGACAAATATGGAGGGTTACAATGAGGGCATTCTTAAGAAGTAGAATGAAAAGTATTCAAAAACCATTATAGGATGGTCTAGGGATGGCAAATACCCTTCCCTCCTGGAAGCAGTGATCATAACACCCCATCTCATTAAACCTGGATGTGACCTCAGAATACTTAATAGTCCTCTGGGAGCCACCATGAATAGATCAGCCTTGGCACATGAGTACATAAGTAGATAGTATAAATGAGAGTAATTATTATTACTGAAAACTGAAAATGTGAATTAGATTTCCCAAATGTCTTCAGTATCACTATAGCCCCTGCCAACCAAGAAAGGCCAAGAGGACACATGTTTCAGACCTTAGTTCAGCAGCTTCCATCCTGTCCAGGAGCCATTTTCTTCTTATTACTTCCCCAAATCAAGGACATCTGCTAGAATTAAGTAATAATTGCTAGACTCTATTGAGTGTGACCATAAGCCAAGCAGCAAGCAAACAATTGTCATACCTTACTTATATCAAATATAGGGAAAACTACAGGATGGGATATCCTAAACATAGTTTTTCTGAAATGCTTTTCTAAAAGAAATGATGCCTGATCACAGCAGTAACTAACGGCAAAGAGGACTTCATAGTTTGCAACTGAATTTAAGAACCACAATAATTCATTTGTTCTTTCTAACAACCCTTTGAGGGTGGTGGGGCAGCTGCTAATATCCCCAGGAGAGATGAAGTGACTCACCCAAATTCTTGTTACAAATAGTGCAAGGTATCAAACCTTCCTCCAGATTCTGAACACATTACACTTGACTTCCAGATATAAAGAAAGTTGAGCAATTTAATGATTACTGCCTAAACTCCTTTCCTGAGATCTGGCTTGCCCTTGGTTTTTGTACATGAACTCTGAAAGAATCTCCTGCAGAGGCTTACTTATATTCTCTTAAACTAATGCAAAAACTTCCAAGCACTAATGCACAATTAAAAATCTAATGCAAAATTTCCAAACAATAGCGCTTAAAAAAAATCATCTGCAAGGTAGTAAGGAGCAGTGGGTAAAAACTGGGGTTCTAAGTTAGAGCTAGTCAATCTAGATATGTAGCCTCATTGCAGTACCGTGTGACGTTGGGCAAGTTTTTAACCATTTTGTTCTATGCTGTAGAAGAGGGATAATGGCATTAGCTACCTCACAGGGTGTTGAATAAAATTAATATGAGAAGTAAAGTGTTTAGGAAGTGACCTGGGACATAATACATGCTCAGCAAATGAAAATTGCATTGAGCCAAAAATCTGCTATCTTATAAACTGTCCCCAGGACTAAATTAATGTATTTGAGCAGTTGTATTAACGCTTTTGAAGTCCCAGTATGGCATTCAGTTCACTGTTTACTCCTTTACTGTACTATGTCCTCTATACATGTAACAACACCTGTCACTTAAAAGTAAACTAAATTGTTATAAAGTATTGTTTCTCTTTGAAACTGATCCTTTACTTCCATATTTCACTCTTTTTCTCCTCAAACCTAAAATGGTCTTTGCTTTTTAAAATGAACGACTTTCCCATTTTAGGGGAAAAAAATACATCACACCTGCAAAGATAACTTGAATATTTCAAAGAACTAAGCCTGGCATCTTTAAGAATATGATACATATAAGTCAGGGAAATGGACTTGTGTGAGATCAGTGAAGATCCAAATTTTTTTGGACAAAAACGGCCTCTGGCCATTTCCCAAAATCTCAAGAGCACTGCCTTCTTTGCAAGTTTATTTGTATGAACCTTATCAGTATCAAATGTACTCACATATTTACTGTGCGCCTTACTTGACAGATGAACAGCAACTGCTCTCTGTCCAAGTTCACCAGCAGTAAAAGCCAGCGGTAGTTCATCAGTTGTTTGCAACCTGCAGTTCTAAGAATAAGGCAGTGAGAACCACATTTTATGGTTTTATAAGCTGTATTTAGCAAACTGAAGATTACCCCGAGGAATCCCTTCATTTAACCTAGAAATATTTGTGAATAGAATCACTTTTTCTTTATTTTCTTTTATTCTAGAGGCCACTGCTACTAGAAATATGACCAAATTAAGAAAGGAGTTTAACAGTTTCAACTTTGACTTAAATTCTATACAGAAATTTTATATTAATATAATACACTATATCTTTATACACTGCAAAACTGTTAATCCTTTAAAAGTTTTATTATACTAATAAGCATTCAACACTGATGAAAAGGCACTGATAAAAACACAGAAAAGTATTAAAAATAAATTAATAGTCACCTATAATCTGTATTTTGTTTAAAAGTACTAAGGGGTGCCTGGGTGGCGCAGTCGGTTAAGCGTCCAACTTCAGCCAGGTCACGATCTCGCGGTCCGTGAGTTCGAGCCCCGCGTCAGGCTCTGGGCTGATGGCACAGAGCCTGGAGCCTGTTTCCGATTCTGTGTCTCCCTCTCTCTCTGCCCCTCCCCCGTTCATGCTCTGTCTCTCTCTGTCCCAAAAATAAATAAACGTTGAAAAAAAAAATTAAAAAAAATAAATAAATAAAAGTACTAAAATAGTTTTAATACATAGACTTTGATACATCAGATTGCTGCTCCTGGTGATTAAGAATGCCAAGAATTTACATTATCTAATAGGTCAGTAGACTATTACTGTGAAAAACTGTATTTCCCAAAGATGACTGCAACAGTATCTCCCAGTTCTAATATTCTTCTTACAATGTGACTTTGACACTCCTCCCATGGAGAAGTGGACATCTATGTTCCCTCCTCTCAAATCTGGATGGATTTTTGATTAATTGAAGTAATACTAAGTGACTATTGAGAACAAGTTTTTAAAATGTGATGTATTTCTCCCTGTTTCTCTTGAGACATTAGAATCCCACCATCATGCCATGAAGAAGACTGTACAGTCCAAAAAAACAAAAGCCTGCACAGTCCAAGTAGAAGCCCACTTGGGGAAGGAGGTCTAGAGAACACAGCCCTGACTGAGCTTTTAGAAGTCACTAGTAATTCTGTGAGTGAATTATCTTGAAAGTAGATTCCCCCAGCCCTCCAGTGAGGGCATCATCCCAGCTGATGCCACGTGGACAGAGATGAACTCTTAATTATTGAGATTCATGAACAAAATACATTATTGTTTTTATTTTAGGGCACTAAGTTTTGAGCGGTTTGTTATGAGGCAATAATGATCTACTTAAACTAATAGAATGAACTACAATAACTGAAATAGTAAGAACTTATGGGGTAACATTGTTAATAAAAGTTTTAAATGTAATATCTCAGTTAAGTCTCACAATAACCCCATGACACAGAGAATATTACTCCCAATTGATATGTAGCGATATTCACATGCACGCACACACACACACACACACACACACACACGTGAAATAATTCATCCACAAATTAATCAACCCTGCTTGGACAAGTGGTGGAACTAGGCTAGTAACCAGGAGGTCTGGCTACAAAGTCAATGCCCTTAACCACAACACCAGGCAATTAGGAGAACATTCCACTTAGTTAAGATCTGACACTTATTCTTGAGGTACAACGGAATCGGTATCTGCTGCCCTCAAGCCCTGCTCAACCACACTCTTCTCTCCCTAATGAAAAAGACACACAACCAGATGGACTACTCCCTCCCCAAAACTGATCAGAGTTTATTGTCATAAAAGAATTTTCTCCAACCCCAGTAATTCTAAAGCTGGGATGGAAAATAGCTAACCTTTACCAAAGATTTTTCTTTTAAATAAAACTTTTATATTGAAAACAATACATATTTACTATTAAAACAGACTAAAACAAACTGTAAAGTTCAGATAAGTATAAATTAAAAAAAACTCATAATGGTACTCTCAGAGATAACCACTGTTAACATTTTATTTCCTTCCTTTTTTTATTTTTCCATTTGTTTTTAATATCATTGAAATGTACAGTTTCATATCCTGATTTTCTCACAATTATATAATCAGTTTATTTCTGTGTCTTTCATAAAAACCTTTGAAATCATTTTTAAATGGTTACAAAAGGATCATCTGCATAGATCTAGCATAATTCACATTTTATTTGATGGACATCTGGTTGACTCCATTTTCTTTCCTGTTATAAATAATTCTGCAATGAACATCTTTTTTTTATAATTTCCTGAAGATAACCTCCTAGAGTAGAAATTACTTAATTAAAAATATATGGATTGTTAAGGCCCTTGATACATATTTCCAGAAAGTTACTGTGCTACACTCCCAGTCACAGTTACACTTCACTCTACCCTACATTACTTATCATTTAAAACAGTACTTTGTAATGTAATAGGTTATGAATAGTATTTCTATTTTTCATTTTATTGATTACTTGTACAGGAGATTCAAAATGATCTTAAGAAAACATAATTATTGATATAATAATTCTAAAACAATACATTAGGAGAGTAGAAACTACTTTTTATTTAGCACCAACTTTGTTCTTAGCATCTATTTAGGCCCTATATAAAAACATTTAATCTGCATGACAACACTAAAAATTAAGAATTTTTTTTCTTCTGAACCACAGTTCAAGAAGCTGAAATTTAGACAGACTGACTTACTAGGTTAAGTTACAGAGGGTCCATGCTGGGAATCCAAATCTAGATCTAGACGCCAAAACTTATGCTCTTTCTATAATTTTATAGTACCCATTGGGCTAATGGATGATTGCAGTAGACAGGTAATAAAAATTATAGATAATTCTAATTAATTATCTTTATTCCACTTTAACTAATACATAGATGTCTATGGGAACAGAACTGTCTTCCAAATCATATTTTCTGAAAGATAATGAAATAATTGTTCTCATTTTTGACACATGGGTATGAGGTAAGGAAATTAATGAATTAAAAAATTACTGTTCATATACAGCAACAGTTCACAAATTTGGTTTCAGGACTCCTTTATATTCTTAAAAATTAAGTTCTTCAAAGAGCTTTTATTTACGTAAGTTATAGTTCTCAATGTGTAATTTGTTAGAAACTGAAACAAATATTTAAAAAACTTATGAATTCATTTTAAATAGTTTTTAAATAAACATTTTTATGTTTATTTTATGTTTATTTAAATAAACATTTATTTTTGGGAGAGAGACAGTGCACAAGCGGGGGAAGTGCAGAGAGAGAGAGAGAGAGAGAGAATCCAAAACAGGCTCCTGAGCTATCAGCACAGAGTCCAATGCAGGGCTCGAACTCACAAACTGTGAGATCATGACCTGAACAGAAGTCAGACGTTTAACTGACTGAGCCACCCAGGGACCCCCAAAAACTTATAAAAGCATTTAAAAACAACAATAACTCAATATACATCTACATTAAAAAGCATATTTTATGGGAGGGAAAGCTATTTTTTAAACAAACAAAAGACTTATTCAGAAGAGTAGCATTGTATTGCATCTCTGCAAATCACATTAATGTCTGACCTAAAATAACTGGGTTCCTAGTTTTGCTTGGCATTTTCAATTTGCTGTGATATCACAGGTCATGTAGTCTCTGTGAGACTCCACACATATGAAAGAATGAAAGTGAAAAGGAAAAATAACATCTTAATACCATTATAAAAACAGTTTCAATCTTACAGATCCTATGGAAAAGTCCCCACATCACTTTAAAAACTGCTAGTATACACTACATAAAAGGTTGCTAACCGGTTAAAATTCAGTAAGATAAAGAAGACTTTAAAATCTGTATACATTGCTATAAAAAAAAATGATTTTCTGAATTAGACACAAAAGGTACAAATTTTTAAGTTATTAAAACATTTTTTTATTAAAACAAAGGTAAAAAGAAAAGCCATAGGTTGGCAGAAGACACTGTCAACACAACTTTATAATTATTATTAGGAAAATATTTTTAAAACTGCTACAAATCAGTAAGAAAAATACAAGTAACTCAGGAGAATACAAGACAAAGAACATAAATCAGGTATTTCACAGAAGAGAAAACCCAAAGGGCCTATAAATATCTGAAAAGGTATACAACTGAGAACAGAAAAATGCCAAGGAATACAACAAAGAGCACCATTTCGTGCTCATTAGGTTGGTAACCACAAACAAAAGCCCCGACAATTAAGGACTCATATACTACTGATGAGAATGTAACAACCACTTTAGAAATACAGCAGACACTGTTGATTGCCTACATGCCATCCACTTTCCCTCTTGCTTCCTAACAGCATATTTTCTTCAGGTGTTTATTTCCTTTCAATAACATTTTTCAAGGGAAACCGGCCCTGTCCCCAGCCAACCATCATGCTCTTGTCTAGCTTTAAGTAAGTAATCAACTTAGGCATTAACATGTGATTCATTTTTAACCAATGAGTTAGGAGAAAAACCTGGGGGAGTAAGTTCCCAGGAAAAGTTTCCCTGACCTTCAAAAGAAACACAGAGAGAGAGAGGGCTCAAATAAATAAAATCAGAAATAAAAGAGGGGAAGTTACAACTGATACCAAAGAAATGCAAAGGGTCACTAAGACTACTAAAAAAAATTAAGTTCTAACAAATTGGTCAACCTGGAAGAAATGGATAAATTCCTAGAAACAATCTTCCAAGACAGAATCTTGAAGAAAAAAATCTGAGGAGACCAATTACTAGCAAGGATATTAATCAGTAATCAAAAACTTCCTAAAAATGGGATTCCAGAACTAGATAGCTTCACAGAATTCATTCAGTGAATTCTACCAAACCTCCAAAAAAGACTTAGTACCTATCATCCTTCATAAACTCTCCCAAAAAATCAAAGAGAGGAAACATGTCCAAATTTATTGTTAAAAGCTAGCATTACCTTGTTACCAACACCAGACAAGGACACCATTAATAAAAATAAAAAAAAAATCAGGCCTTATATTCCTGATCAACATAGATGCAAGAATCCTCAACAAAATGTCAGCAAACCCAATTCAACAATACATTAAAAACAACACACACATGATCAGAGGGATTTATTTCAGGGATTAAAAGATATTTCAACATCTGAAAATCAATCAACATGATACACCACATTAACAAAATGAAGGATAAAAATTATATGGTCATCTCAATGCAGAAAAACCATAAGACAAAATGCAACATCTGTTTATATAATAAAAACTCTTAACAAAGTGGGCATAGACAAAACGTACAACATAATAAAATCCATATATAACAAGCCCACAGCTAACATCATACTTCATGGTGAAAACCTGAAAGCTTTTCCTCTAAAATTGGGAGCAAGACAAGAATACACACTATTGCCACTTTTACTCAACACAGTGTTGGAAGTCCTAACTGGTGCAATTAGTCAAGAAAAAAAAAATAAATAAAAGGCATCCAAATTGGAAAGGAAGAAGTAAGACAGTTAATATATATGAATAACATGATTTTGTGTGTATAAAACCCTAAAGACTCCACTAAAAAAACATCAGAACTAATAAATAAATGCACTAAAGTTACAGCATACAAAATCAATATGCAAAAATCCATCACATTCTTATACACTAGCAATAAGCTATTACAAGAAGAAAACAATTAAGAAAACAATCCCACTTACAATTACATCAAAAAAAGTATAAAATAGTTAGAAATAAATTTAACCAAGGAAGTGAAAGACCTGTACACTGAAAACTATGAGACACTGACGAAAGAAAGTAAAGGAGAAACAAATAAATGGAAACATATTTCATGCTCATGGATTGGAAGAATTAATACAGTTCAAATGTCCATATTATCCAAAGCAATCTATAGATCCAAAGCAACCCCTATCAAAATTCAAATGGCATTTTTCACAGAAAGAACAAACAGTTCTAAAATTTGTATGGAACTACAAAAGATTCCAAATAGCCAAAGCAATCTTGAGAAAGAACAAAGCTGGAAATATCACACTCCCTGATTTCAAAGCTATCATGATCAAAATAGCATGGTATTGGCATAAAAACAGACATACAGATCAACAGAAAAGAATAGAGAACCCAAAAATAAACCCATGCAATTATGGTCAATTTATGACAAAGAAGGCAAGAACATACAATGGAGAAAAGACAGTCTCTTCATTAAATGGTATTGAGAAAACTAGACAGACACATGCAAAAAACTGAGACTGGACCACTATCTTATGCCATACACAAAAATTAAAATGGATTAAAGTCTGGACTGTAAGTCCAGAAACATAACTCCAAAGAGAAAACAACAGCAGTAAGCTCATTGACATCATTCTTGGTGATATTTTTTTGGGGGTCTGACTTTAAAGGCAATGGCAAAAAAAAAAGCAAAGATAAACAAATGTGACTATATTGAACTCAAAGCTCTACACAGTAAAGGAAACCGTCAACAAAATAAAAAGGCAACCTACTGAATGGGAGAAGATATTTGCAAATCATATATCCAATAAGGGGTTAATATCCAAAATAATACACAAAGAACTCATACAGCTGAATAACAACAACAAATCCCAAACAATCCAATTAAAAATGGGCAGAAAATCTGAATAGACCTTTTTCCAAAGACAAACAAATGGCTCAACATCAGGTCATTGCAAATCAAAGCCACAATGAGAGATCATTTCATACCTGTCAGAATGGCTATTATCAAAAAGACAAGAAATTACAAACATTGGCAAGAATGTGAAGAAAAAGGGACCCTCTTGGACTGTTGGTGGGAGTGTAAATTAGTGCATCCACTATGGAAAATATTAAAGAAGCTCCTCAAAAAAGTAAAAATAGAACTACCTTATGACCCAACAATTCCACTTCTCCGTATTTATCCAAAAAAAAAAAAAAAAAATTAAAACACTAATTCATGTAGGCATATGCACTCCTGTGTTCACTGCAGCATTTCTCACAACAGCCAAGATATTGAAACAACCAAAGTATCCATCAATGGATGAATGAATAACAAAGATGAAGTATATATACACAATAGAATATTATTCAGCCATAAAAGAATCTTGCCATTTGTGGCAACATGGATGGACCTTGAAAATATTATGCTCAGTGAAATAAGTCAGACACATAAAGACAAATACTGGATGATGTCACTTATGTGTGTAATCTAAATTATACATCAATTTTAAATTTTTTTTTTTTTTTCAACGTTTATTTATTTTTGGGACAGAGAGAGACAGAGCATGAACGGGGGAGGGGCAGAGAGAGAGGGAGACACAGAATCGGAAACAGGCTCCAGGCTCCGAGCCATCAGCCCAGAGCCTGACGCGGGGCTCGAACTCACGGACCGCGAGATCGTGACCTGGCTGAAGTCGGACGCTTAACCGACTGCGCCACCCAGGCGCCCCTCTAAATTATACATCAATTTTAAAAAGATGAAGAAAAGAAATACAGAGATACAATGACTCTGGCTGTTATTTTGTCTGTATGTGATTTTGTAACCATGAGGAAAGCAAGCCACTGAATCAATGAATTAACCAAAACTAGAGCAGCCCTACCTCTAGACTTCTTGTCATGTGGAAAATTTCTTTATTTAAGCCACTTTGAACCTCCCTGTCTGTTATCTCCTGCTGAAAGCACTCTAACAAAGAGAATTTTGCAATATCTAGTATAGTTACCTATACCTATAGTCATCCCCTAAGACCCACAAATTCCACTTCTGTGTATATAAGCCAGAGGACCTCATCCACATGGAGTAGGACATATGTAACAGAATGTTCCCTGTAGTCTTATTTATACAGGGGTACAACCTACTCTAAAACAACAAGCTAAAAGAAGCCTAGCTCACTGTGGGGAGACCCATGCCCACCCTGAAGTACCTATCTGGACTTTTACACAAGTGAGAAATAAACGTCTACATTGTTTAAGCCTCTCTTACTTTAAGTTTTTGATGACTCACAGCTGTTCCTAAGTTTAATTAAACAAAAATAAAAACACAGACTAAAAACATACCACCAAATTCATAACAGTGGATGCCTCTGGGAAAAGAAAGAGATAACTGGATAAGAGAGGAAACTAAGCATGCTTCAACTTTATTATTTTTTTTACATTCTACTTTTAATTAAGAATGTAAAGCAATAATTAATTAAAATAAATTAAATGTTAACCTTTGTTAATTCTAGGTGATGCACACTCTATTGTGTTATTCTCTGTACTTCCCTGTGTTTAACTTCTCAAAATAAATGGATTACATAGACAAAAGTTTACCAAAAAAAGGGGGGGAAAGGTGGGGAGGGAGGAAAGGAATGAAAAGAAATGTTCTCTGTCCCAAAAAGAAAGAAAATGGGCTCCTTCTGTGTTTACAAATTAAACACTATCAAGATCCAATTTATCTTCTATTAAATTAAAGACTGACATTACCCAATGTTGTGGAAGGTGCAGGGACTAGGAGAACACATCCTTTCTGAAGGGCATTATTATAATTACAGCAAATTCATTAAAAGATTGTCAGCTCTACGAACTATCAACTTTACCTCAAAGAAGTTATCTAATAATTTTGATGAGCACAAAGATTTAGTTAGAAGCATTTTCATCATAATTTCACTTATAGTCTTGAGAAGTTAAAAACCACACAAATGGCCAGCACGATAGACTAGTTACATTGATTACTTCCTGTGCAAATGATGGAATACTATGTTACTATGTTCCCATAACAGCTGAAGATATCTGTGTATATTTGATAATGCAGAGACAAGGTCACAAATTTCTTAAGTGAAAAGAAATTATAAATCAAATAAATTATAAAACAATAAATATTTTCCTAATTTTATTTTTTGCATATAGACGTAAGTTCTAAACATCTGATTGGCTTAGTACCACCCAATGTTGATACTGGGAATTCACATTATCTTTATTTTCCTCTTATCATTATTTTCTAACTTTCCACAACAAATGACTAAACAGTGTCATTTAATGGCTGTAAGTAAACTATAAAGTGAATTGTAACAGTTGATTGCAACCAGTCTGATGGAAATGGACAGTATTGGTCAATTCATTTCTTATCATTACAAAATACATAAGTGGTTCATAATAGCATTGTCTTCTGAGTCATTCTGTCTCCTCTCTTAAACAACCTTCATTCATTTTTAAATAAGTTATAAGCATCCCATGTGAGACATACTGAGGGAAAAAGTACAATTGGGACATATTCTACCAAAATCAATCCTTGGGACTGATAGGACAATCAGTGGTTTTCCTTAACTGATGAGTAAAGAACTTTGTTTGTTTACCAATGAAGGATATTGTTTATAAAGGACAAGTCAAAAGAAGAAATGAGGTTCAGAAGAGCCAAATGTAAATAGAAATGCATGATAGGATTCTGGCTCACTATATGGTAAATGACACATCCTAAACTGGTATAACTTTTTTCTTAATATTTTCTTTCATTACATTCTGATACAAATTACAGGGGCACCTGGGTGCTCAGTTGGTTAAACATCCGACTCCTGATTTTGGCTTATGTCATGATTTCACAGTTCATGAGTTTGATCCCCGAATTCTTTCTCTCTCCCTATTTCTCTGCCCCTCCCCAACTCGCACCTTATTTCTCTCTCTCAGTCTCTCTCTCTCTCTCTCTCTCTCAAAATAAAACAAACAAACCCAAATTACAATGAACTCTTAATACCATAGAATTTTTATTCCATGTCTAAAACCTATACATTTATTCTGGTTTCATATTTTGAATGACTCTGTTTCCTCTACATCTTTACAACGTCAGACTACAAGTTAATCTGGATACAAAGTAGAAGCCTTTGAAAGCTTCCCCATATTCCTAATGGCTATGTGGGTGATTTGACTGTGACATATGGCCTCACACACATATCCCTCTTTCATAGTCATGGCTTATTTGGACCATACTAGCTTTCTCAGCAAGTGTCAGCTTTCAACCTCCTAACGCAGATGATTTCCTTGCCACACAGAGAAGACCCTTCTTCAGTCAAGGGATTGCAATCCAAGATGCAGAATAATGGCTTGGGAGTCTCATAGACACTTCTGTAAACTTAGAACCGGCAGCTTTGGGAAAGCCTCAACTTTCTTCCCTGGGAAGGCCTAATAAGGGAAGGAGCAGAGTCAGGTCATATTTTTTAATACCCCAAATTAGTAACATCTCCATATTTGAAAACCCTTTCTCCTCTGCAATCAAATTTTATTATTCTAGTCTATGCTAAGCTTTCTACCGTGCTTTTCATACTATCATCATTATTGGAATAATAAATAGTCTCATTATAGTGACGGTATTATTTTGCTCAAATCTCTGAACTCTTCTTCCTCACTGGCCTCTATAATTTAGCAATCTCCTCATTCTTCCCCAAAATTAGATACAAGGATGGATGAGGGCAACATGCATTCCCAATATTCTTAGAAAATTTCCTCTGTTATCCTTGCTTGCGCTTACCACCAAAGTAACTAGTAAAGAGTTCAAAATCTACTTTCTATGGCTCTCTTCCCCTCAAATTGGCATATTATTCCTATCTCAATGACTCTGATTTTCTCCTTAATATCTCTTCAAAAACTTTCCTTGCTTAGCTGCTATCAGTCTCATTTCAAATATGGCTTTTTAGCCCAGAGTGCATTGGCTAAATTGTTCCTGACCTTCTCATCCACAGACTAAGAACAGGTTTCTTTGCCATTTCTTTGGGATTGCTTTGAAATCTATATCTAGCTGTCATGAGATGGCTTGGGTCCATCTTAATCTATATGTGAGTGGACACAGCAACTTGAGGAGGTTGGTTATAAAGTCTTTGGGAAACAAATAATAAGTCAAAATGACCAGACTGATAACACATATCTTATCATCCAATAAACATTTGTTGAAAAGTAGTGGGAAGACACAAGGCAAATTAGACATCCAACTTGAGGGGCCTCCTTATATTGCCTGTTCTACCTTCTCATTCTCACCCCTTTCATTCTGAGTGTTTACTGAATAGCAAAAGCTTACTTAGACAACCTCACCACTCATTCCTCCTCACCAGCTAATGCAGACACTTAGTTGGAAATAAAACCAATCTAAACAAAATAAAGAGGATGCTAGTAAGTTGGATCAACTGCATTAAACGCTACAACCCTTCTGAGCCTGAACAGCATCTGCTTCTCTTAGAACCAGAGATACGACCTTAACACCATCTTCAGAGTGTCCCAAACAAGCTTTTGGACTGGCACCTGCTATGCAATTAGTAGATACCGGCTGTATTCGAATGGAGATGGTAATACTGTTTTGTAAGTCAAGAAGACAGGATACAAATATGATTTAAAATTTCCTATAAACTTTTTTTGTTCATTCGAGTCAGGATATAAATATAAAAATTCCTTATAATTGCTTAACACTTATAATAATTTATTTCTACATTTCTAATATTTTTATTTTCTATCAGTAAGCTATTCCTATTTTCTGTTAGAAAACTATTCTGGAAGCACATAAGATGAAAGATATTTTCTCTAACCACGTCCAAATATAAGACAGAAAGATTTGCTTGCAAGGAGCAAATAATAACAGTGACAAAAACAATGACAATGATAATGCTGATAACTTACAGTGTATAAGATATCAGTAAAACTTTTAATTTTAAATTGTACATAAAGTAAAACTCAAGCAAATGTTTTAAAAAGATATAATTCTACTTTAAAAAAAAAAGCTTAGCTGTTGGAAAACCAATGTTAACCTAGCATTTTTGGTATCAAATCTGCCATTTATATTTTACTTGTCCTTTCTTTCCTCTTTAGTCAGCCAACAAGCTTTGCTCTTTGTCAGTAAGATATGATCTGATAAGCTTATTTCTGACTTGCCCTGGGGGAAAAGTGGAGGACAGAATTACATGTGGACACTTCAGAGTGACAAGTCTGTTCCCTGGGCTACTGAAGAAAACAAAGAGGGGCTGCATGGGAAGCAAGTCAAACAGTTCTATATTGCCTCTATGTAAACATGACAATTAAACAACTACCAAAAAGCTTCTCAACTTCTTCCCTAATAAAAATTATTAACTTTAAAAAGTAATGCTTTTTAAATAATATTTTTAAATTCTACCATTGTTTTAAAAACAACTTATTAAGAATAAAAACTCACTAAAGTATAAGTAATTCTTGGGAATATTTTTACACTTTTAATAAACCTAGAAAACATTTGTAAATTTGTAGTTCTAACATATTTCAAATGTCAAACAAAAAGAATGAAAACTTAACTACTTAAAGAATTAAATTCCCCAAATTTAAGGTTAATCACTTAAAGTATGAAGGAAGTGAATCAGAGGAAACTATAGACATAGTTTAATCTTTGTCATGAATCATGCTCTGAAATTTGAATAGATTTATATTTTAGAGAAACTGTCCAAGTGGTAAACACGTGATTCAATTGTAACTTATTGTTATTTGGAATAGATGATATTGTAAAATATTCCCTTAGTCCAAACTTAGTCAAATGAGAATACAATATCCTTTAAAAAATCTTAAAAATAATCGACTCATACTAGTTTTCAAATGAAAAGAAATACTAATCATGGTAAATCTGTTTCTCCTATATGATGCCAATGAAGTACAATTTCCATAGTCATTTATAAAACAGACATAATATAAAAGTTTTTTTTTTATTCTACTTTAACCATGTTTTTTCAACATTAAACTTGTTTATGTACCTAAGTAATCTGGACTGCAAGGAAAAAGCAATTCTTAAAAAAGATAATCTCAAACAGAAGGAGAACTACAGTGCTGGTTTCCAGAAATAAGAAAAATCTGACAACAATTTCAGGAAATCTTCCTTTCATATAGTCTCTTTGTGTACCTAAAATTAGCACCAATACTCCAGAAATAGTGAAATAATAAGATGGTTTGTAAGTGATGACAGCTTTGGTCAGGACTGACAGCAATAGCTAGCTATATAAAAGAGAATCACAAGGCTCCAGGGCAATGCACTTGTATGATATCCAGTAAATACACATCTCAATAATTAGACATACATTGATCTGCTCTTATTAACTGTTAGTCATCCAAAGCTATGTTTTAGTTTAATAATTTCCAAGGATAAGGAATTTGTCCTTTGGTTGTAATTAAGTCTCCAAACCAGACTTAGATACTGTTATCACAAGGTCTGAGAATCCAGGACAGTAGGCAGAATCATTTCACAAATTGTTTCATTCCCAAAGATAACTTGTTAAAATGTACAGTTCAATTTAACATTAAGGGATTGTGCCTTTTGAATAGATCCTGGCCCCACTCATCACCAGGAAGATAAAAAAGCAACTATCCACAGGTTTTAGCTCTGTCTTGGTAAGTGCTTTCTCAGATTTAGTAATGAACTCTTACATGCACCACTTCATTGAAGTTTGTAATAGCTAAACAAGGGTCCCATATCTTCATCCTCATAAATGAGAGAACTGAGGCTCGAAGAACTTAAGTTATTTTCCCAGGGCCACACACTTAAGTATCAGAGGGAGAATTCACTCACTCTGCTTAATCCAGTCTCTGCTTTTTCCAAGGTCCATTTTAAAAATCTCTCTTTTATATTTTAAAACAAAGAAAGAAAGATGACAGGACATTGGAGAGTAGGAAGGGATAAAGGCTACAGCCTATATCAGTGGGAGTTGGACACTGCATCAGCTGTATGGGCATACATGAAAGCACTGAAGATGGAAAAAAGTAGGGATCCCCAGGCCTTCAGTTTTGCCAGCTGCCTCATGCCATCACTTTTGGCTAAGTACTAACCTGTTCTGAACCACAATTCTTTTTTTCCTTTCCTGAGAGGCCAAAGGGGTGATTTTTTCTCAGGTGGTGGTAGTTACTATTGTTTTAGATCACCTTTCTCCCAATCCCTGAAGTATATCAGTCTAATTTGGGGTAGAGGGAAAGTAGCTTGTTCCAGAAAGTGGGCAGATGAGCAGGCAGGGAGGGAAATAACCAGTCTGATTTTGCTTTGATTTCCGTTTCAAGTCCTGTAATGACAGATCTCACTCCAGTGCAGTATGTTTTGGAAATATACTTAAAAGGGATATGTGATTGTTTTTACGTACATTTTAAGTGTTGACTAATAAAAGGCAAATATCAGAAGAAGAGTTTAACATAGCACTTTTAAACCTTTTAGTATACTAAGGCATCTGTGACCTGCTAAAATCTAATTATTTCTCCAACACCCTTTGGAATTGTTCAGAAAGATGTAGTAGTTTCTAACTGGTGCATTAGGCATCTGGCCTGACTTCACAGAAGTAGAGATAGCTGAATGTGCACTCTCTCTATATATTTTATTAATATCCCATAGGCTCATGTTAAGATTTAGTACTGATATGCCCTGACATGTATCACTACCTGTTGACAGGGAAAATAAATAAAATAAAAAAAAACTGGGCTAGACTTGAGAGGGTCTACAAATAGAAAATCTTTTAAAGACATTTTGGCAATTTAAACAGAAACTCTGGTTTAAAAAAGAAAAGAAGAGAAGAGAAGAGAAAAAACAGCTTCAAGTTTATAAATTTATAAACCATGCCCAAGTTTCAGCATGCCAAATCCTTTGAAAATGAGCTAACCTCTAGAATCCGCTCCTTCCTTCTCAAACTAACAGTGCCCAATCTTCCCCTGGACCATACCCTCTCCTCCATTCTTAACCATATATTTGAGTAGGGGGCTTAATTACGCTCACTGACACATCCCCCCACCTTTCCGTAATAGGTTCAGAAATGAGAGAAACTGAATCACAGGGTTATGTGCAGGAGCTTCTGGAAGTGGCCTCTCTTCCCTTAAACACTGTAATATGGGAATGTGATATGTGGAACTGTTAGAGCCTAAGGGAAAAGCCTGGAACTGCCAAGGGTCCACTACATATAGCCTGAGGAGTCTGCCAACACTGAACAAGGCCAAACACTATGAGCCAGAGAGAAACTCTAATTTTGTTGACATATTTTAAGCCACTGTATCAAGCTTTACCTAAAGCCAGACCATACATTTGAACTTCTCAGTTATATGAACCAAATATTCAAATTGTTGATTAGACAATGAGGCTTGGATTTTAAGTCACCTGCAACCAAAAAATTCTCAAGTATATTATAATAGCCCAAGGCATTTAATATACCAAAAGCCTGAGTTGGGTTTTTTGCTTGTTTTTTTACCCAAATTTGAAGACTTAATTCCCATGAAAAATGTTGAGTAGAAGAAAAATCATCCAGAATGTTTCTTTCAAAGACTTAAAACGAATTTAATACATGCTAAGATTAAATCACAAATAGCACAGTTGGAAGTGGTTTGGTGGATCATCTAGTCCTACCAGCTTCTTTTATAGGGATGTTCAATGAATCTGTATAGAGTGAATGAATGAATGAAGAAGGAGTGAATGAGGTATGTTAAGTCTAGATAGGTTAGAATTCCTGAATTAAACTGTTCCCTGGAATAATATGTATTAGAGTCACTTTCAGCTGGGAGTTTATACTAAAAGAGATTTGATTTGTTGTTATTGTTGTTTTCATTTGGATACACAAGTAAATGGCAGAGCCTGGGAAACCTGATTCCAAATCCAATCTCCCCTATTGTCCCCCAAAGAACATCTCATATCCTCTCACAAAAACAGAAAAACACAAAGTCCTTTGATATGACCAGTTTAGAGTTTTACAACTAGGATATGCTACTGGAGTTCATTTTTAATCCAGCTGTTTACAATCTGAAATGTATTTTCTCATGTACACTGTTGGATTCATGCACTAGCCCACAAAACAAATGAAACACAACCTAAAACTCTACTATAACTCAATTAAATTCTAAACCCTGGGAACATGAGGCTATGAAATGCATGAGGACAACAGAAAAAAAAAATCAACACGAAAATTTCCTATTTGCTTACCTCTTCCCCCATTTCCTTGCTACAGAACCACTTCAAAGGGAAATTTAGAAGAGTGTGAAAAAGCTATCATGGCTGTCTCCTATTTGCACACTCCTATTTGTGTATCTCCCTTTGTGCACTCTTCTACTTCTTAATGTGCCTTTTTTCCAGGTATTCAGATGCCCTCATCTTAATAATGGCAGCTACCATTCACTGTGTACTTACTATGAGTCAGGCACTGAGCTAATAAACTCAGAAAGATTTAGCAATTTGTCTACTGTCATGTAGCAAAGCAAAGATGGAGTCTGGGTATGCTAGACTCTGAAGCCCATGCCCTTTAAACATTAGATTACACTAATTCTTCCTCTCTGAGCTGAGTCCTCTCTGCTGTAAGAATCAGTTCCTCCTTTCCTATCACAGCCTAAAGGGCATCAGGCTGAAAACTGCCTGTCTTCCTTCTCCAACCAGCACAGTCATCCTTTTATTACAGCTAATCTCCTTTAAGTAACAAAGAAGGAAAACAATCTATAGTTACTCAGGGTAACTCTTAATCTTTCCAGAGGCAGTACTTACTATTATTATTCACCTCCACTGGCAGAATTTAGCCAGCTGATAAAAGTAGGAATTTAAAAAAAAGAAACAGAGAAAGGAAGAAAGGAAGAAAGGAAGAAAGAAAGAAAGAAAGAAAGAAAGAAAGAAAGAAGAGAAAAACATGGAAGCAATAAAAGAGTATACATTTTTGGACAGGGTAGGATGATAGAGACTATCTTAAGAGTTTACCTCCAAAGTCAGTACCTTTAGTAGATCATAAATACAATATATCTACTCTATTAGATTATATTTTTCACAATCTCTTGCCTTCTTCTATGTTTTAATCCATATTAAAAAAAAAAAAGAAACAGTACATAATTGGCATTCAATTATTTCCTGCTGCCTTTATTCACCATGTAATAAAACCAAAGCCCAGAGCACATAATATGAAGTCATACCACCAATGGCAGCTTAGGGAATGGAAACCTCAGAACTCCTAACTCCCAGGCAACTATGCCACCTTGTAGGTACTTATAACCAAAATTGCCCATTTATCTTTCTTTTCTGTTTAAGGTCTGCCTGAATGGAGACAAAACTGATTAAATATGGATATGAATATACAGTAATCTGGCCAAAGCAAAAACTCCTTTTTAAATATAAACAACTGCCATCTGAAAAGAGCCTCTAGAAAGACTTATTTCATAAAATAATCTAATCCAGGTATTTGTTTTGCAGTAATAGAAGAAAATTCACCATTTAGTGAGAGATTATTCCCACCTTCGTTTCCTCCAAAAATTCAGCAGTTGCATCTCAGTTTAAGTTGTGCTACCTAACATTTTTAAGAAATTGTCTTTTTAACAGACATTAGAGTTCTAAAACTCCTGGATTTAATAGGTCTGCCCTCAGTGGCCAGCAAAAGTACAATCACAGAACAATGAGGGTCAATATACCTCTAATCGAGGTTTCACCTTCTACTTTGATATCACCCATTCTCGGAGGGGAACTCAGAAGGTCAAACTGTTATTGAAGAAGCATAAGAATAGATAAACTAAATGAAGCTAATGAAGAGACTATAATCAAATACTCCTGGGAAAGACAATCAGCTGGCCTCCTTCAGAAACAAACATTCATAGGAACTTTTTAAAAAGCACAAAAGACAACATTGTAAGCCTTTAAGAATAAAGCATATAATATTAGTTTAAGGAAATTGCCTTCCAGGTAAATCTAAAAGCAAAATATTCCCCAGCAACAATAAAAAGCGAAATGAACTTAGTGGAAAACTATGGCCCCAAAGCAATTGTTGACCAAACAGAAGAAACCAGTCTATGAAAATCATAATTGAATATGAATGTCTATAATTCTGCTAATTAGACATAGACATTCAATTGTCCAGTGTTTATTCGTGTACCAAAATTAAAATAAAATCATTTTAATATAAGCAAAACCACCCTGAAAGGTTTTTCTTAAGATGTTTACATTTTAGTCCATATTTAGAGCAGCAAAAATATATCAGAAAGGAAAAGACTCTATTTAATTTTTCTAAAACTTTTCATTTTAGGGAGGGCTCTCTAATTATGAAAAACCTAACATCTACTAGGTTCAAAGGAGATGGACAAATAGTGGTAGTATGTGAAAAATAGTTTCATTTCTTAAAACATATACAGAACAATAAATTACTCATTACCTCTAGAAAAAAGGACTAGTTACTTTCAAAGTTCTTTACCATTTGGCATGCCTGTTCCCATTCCCTTAAATAAATCAGTTATTCATTTGAACCTGCCTTCTACTCATGTGTCAAATAAATATTCACAGTTAGAGTTAAGAGCCTTCAAAATTCCAATGCTATTGGAACTAACCAATAATGAAAATAATATGATTTTTGGTTAATTTTTTAATACACATAGTTCAAAAATAAAAAGAACCTAAGTTTTTCTACTATGATCTTATAAGTATCCTTCTAACATGCTCGTATTTTTTTTAATAAGCTTGCTACCACTACCTTGCTGTGTTAAACTTTAGAAAACGTTGAGATTCCAAAGGCCGGCCTACAAACCAAATGGCATCCCCGCTTTGGCAGGCTGAGCGCCTCATTTTGGCTTCTCTCACTCCCTCTAGCGTTCGCAAAGCTCATCTGTCTGATTATCCAGTTACCTCACTGAACAAGAGCTCGGCTAAGTCCTGCCCATCTATGACATCACCCCCTTCTTCAACCACTGCGAGGTGAAGCTTTAACTTCAGACTTGGAGGTGGGCTGTGTGCAGTAAACTGGAATGCTCTCCCTCACTCACTCCTCAGTGTAGGAGTGATCCGAAGCAGGACAAGCTCTCCCTGCAGCTGCTGTTGGCTTTGTGTGGACTGGACGCGGAGCTTGGGAGAGGGGGGAGGGTTATTACTCCAGTTCACAGTCAGTGGAATTACAGCTATAGCGGCAGTATACATGGGATTGCTTTTTCTCGTCTTCCTGGTAAGTGTTTCCCATGTTTTTCCTTAAGATTGTCCCAGAAAGTTTGCTTGGTTTTACTCTGTAGACAGAAATGAGTTGGTACTGTGAGGCATCCAAATATGAACGTTTGCTCTGTCACCAGTAAGAGCAAAATAATGTGTGTGCGAGCCAGCAAGGAAAAATTGGGCTATACAGACAAATGCAAGAAGTTTCTTAAAACCTTCTTTCATTCAAAAGTAATAATTAATAGCTATTTTCTGCCTTGTATAGTTGCTATTTGTATAAGAGCCTTATGGAAAACATTAGATTGGAAAGTTAAACGTTATATATTGAAGAATACAAGGCAGATTTTTTTTTCACAGAGAGGAAAGCAAAAGGTCTTGCTAACTTGGTGTGTACTGTATGTGTGGTATGATCACCAATTGCTGTTTTTACAACTGTGAAAGAAAATCAATAATCCCTCTGCCCATGAGTACGCAGTACATGAAAAGCATACATCTTGCTCACAGCTAGCTGAGCTACTCCCGGAGACTTCTGTGCCTCTGTAAGGATTAACAGCTACACCTAGATTTTAAAGCTTGCACTGCTATCCTGCCAGAGCTGCTTCAAGCATTTCAGGCTTGCAAATCTCAACTAGTGACTTCAGCTCAGAGGAGGGGGAGACTTTCTTCCAAACCATACCCCCACTCCAGGAGAATGCCAAAATCCATTGCTTGGACAAATGTAGTATGTGACTAGCATAGTAATTGGCAAAGCCTACTCAGAAAAACTAACAAAGCTCAGCGTGGAAGCGGTGCCTGATGTATGCAGTGAGTTCGGGGTGGCAAGAGGAACAAAAATTAGTAGAGCCCTCATCAAGTGGGATGCGCAGAGTATCCACTCACTTGCAACTTACAAGAGCAAAATTTTATATTGAAAGAAATGCTTTCATACAGCAAAGCTTCCAAACAGTAGTTAAATATATCTTCTAAAAAAATGTTTTTTTTTTTTCCAGTGAGTTAGGTCTGAAACAAAATGGTTGCATAGAGGTAAAAAGTGCAACAGGCCTATATTTTCTCAACATCTGGGGGTTGATATTTGATTGATTATTTTATCTATGTATTTAAAATTAAAAAAAAAAGCCTTGATATTTGCCAATTATGGAACCAAATCCTCTAATGGCTTTAACAATTAGCTATTTTAAATTTTCTTAAATCTATCTGTTCTAAAATGCACATATATGTTATTTTATTAGCAGGAAACAACATGAATAAATTAGCCACTAGAAAAGTGCTTCAGATGTAGCAATGCCTTTCATTTATCCCGAACCCCATACAAATATCCTGACTAGCTTGAAACATAAAGAATTAATTTGTCTGTTTTAAGACAGAACCATTTATGCTTGCCCCAAAGTGACAGATGATTGATTGATACTCATCTCTTCTGAAATGAGTAAAGAAAGAAATCCATCCTTTAAAAGTACCACAAAATATTAATACTACCATTACTACCAATATTAATCATAATATACCAGGATTTAATCTCTAAGAAGATTAAATCAGAGACACGCTACTTAGTTTGCAAATATGTGTGTACACAACACATATACATATACACACAGTTTCACACATACATATGTTTATTAGCCTGAAATAAAAAACAAGGTTACAAAAACGTTATTGTATGAATTTAAGTAGGAAAATCTCATCCAATTTTTTTTAATAGAGCACTGCCAAAACACATCAAATCCAGGAATCAGCAAAGATATTATTGAATGAATAAACATAATGAATTCATTAATCTTGCTCTTGTTAATACTAACCATCAGTTATTAATTGGGCTTTTCATTTCTCTGCACCCCCTTTTAAATCAATTTTGATTAGGTTCAAATGCCTAACTCAACACTCCTTAAACATTAAAGCTTGTGAAATACATAACTGGGCAACAAATAAAGTTTTTACAAAAAGAAGAACAACAGTAAGAAAATTTGTCATAACTGAATGTAGCCGCAAAATAGAAGGTATGTTTCTTTTGCTTTCAAGTGTTAATTAAGGAGCCTCCAATTCTATCAAAACTTTTTCAGAGCTAAATGAAG
The DNA here is from genome assembly GCF_022079265.1 of Lynx rufus. Classification (NCBI taxonomy): domain Eukaryota; kingdom Metazoa; phylum Chordata; class Mammalia; order Carnivora; family Felidae; genus Lynx; species Lynx rufus. Next base: position 39,889,951 of record NW_025814896.1, on the reverse strand, counting down.
CGGTGTGAAATAAATTTGGTTGAAATCTTGTGGCTGTCAGACTTTGTTAGCAAGCTATTAATTATCTTTACCCCAGTTTCTTCTCTAGACTATATTGCCCAATCAAATAGAAACTCCAATTATGTTCAGCATCTCCTGCCTAGGGACACCAGACCCTAATGAACACTCAGTGTCTCCAGATGAAAAATACAATTATCAGCTTTAAACATGCAAGTGCACTGCAGAGAGATTCGTCTGTGCTTTTCTTGGCCACACACCCTAAGGCTTCCTCCTCTTTCTGGATTATTTTGAGCAATTTAAAACCCTACAAAAATCAGTAGCAGGGAACTTGCCTTGTATTAACCTTATATGAATGTTTTTTCTTCCTGCTTTTTATTTTTGATGTTATACCAATACTAAATTAAATCTGGTCAGTTAAAGAAAAATTTCAGTGGATCTTAACTTTTCCCCCCTTTATTAAGGTGGGTGGGCTGCATAACAAAGAATGTGATTAATGGCAAGATGCAGAGCTAACTTAAAAATTCTGAATTAAATCACCTTAAATATTTTTATTCAGTCAGTGTATTTATAGCATTATAAATAATTGTTGAAAGTCAAATGAAGACTACCATAAATGACATCGATGAGGGAAATGAAATTCAGTAATTTTTCAAAGGCTGTAATTTCTTCCCTCCTTTTCCCTTCAGTCCCCTTTCCCTCCCACCCCCCCACCTTTTCCCCTAGAGGCCTTCACTGTTCTTCTCAACGGGAGGCTTTGTTGTAATTAAACCAGAGAAAAACTGGCCGGCAGCAGCCAACATCTGACTTGCGGCTTCTGAAAGCAGTGTTCTGGTAGAGTGTACCACCCCCCAGTGGGCAAAAACTCTACAGTAAATCTCTCAGCAATATTAATTCTCAAAACTGCCTTTTCCTATTCAGAGCATAAAAAGGGCTGTTTGTTGACTTCTTCTAACATTCCACCATTTCAGAACTTATCATAAGTCAACAACCCAATTTCCAACAATGAGACGGTTTGTAAATGTCTTCTGGAAAAAAGCCTTCTTCCTCTTAAGAATCAATATAGGAATATACATTTCAGAAAGCATTTTCCAGTTTCAGACTGCAAATCAACATCACTAAATTTGGTGAGACATGACATCAAAAAAGAGTTTGGAAAGCCATGTTTACATTGCATAGAAGAGCAGGTTTCAGCACTTTGACTTGTCTATTGACAAGAACTCCAGAGAAAACAGATTTTAAGTAAAAGAGGAATGAAATATAATGTAAGCAGCACCTAAAGTTGCGTTTGTTTTGCATATGCATTATCTTTTTCCTAGACTCAAAATTAAATGTCAGGAATGTATAAAAAGCTCTCTCCAGGTATTAGTCTTCTTAAATGAGAGGAGAGAGAAATTGCTCTCACTTGATGAGACAATGACAGCTTTTGTTCTCTATTCTTTCACTTTTCATGTGCACAAGTTACCGTGGCAACTTTGAAAAGAAAACCCACAGACCACATTTGGTTAAATACTATTTTTTAAAAGTGTGCCACTGGACTGTGGATTGACCAGTTTATGTGTTGTTGATTTTCTTCCTCTTCATTTGCTTTACATCAGTAATATCCTACTCTGAAATGAAAAAAAAAAAGTGTTTTATGATTTGAGATGTTCTCACCAACGAGCACAGTGCTTGGCGCACAGTAGACCCAAACATTTGTTGTATTAGTGTATGGAAACTTGAATACTAGAAATTTAAAGCACATCCACCAAATTGTACTCACAACACTGAAAAAGGAGCTTTAAAGTTTGCAATGGGAAAACATTTGTGATTTTAAAAGGTACAGTTTTAAGTGCAATTGCTCAAAGGTCAACGCAAACGTAAAACATGTTCCCTGCCCCAAGCCCTCTTCTGCTCACATTTACCTCCCTCTAAATTCATGTCTTCCTCATTCACACAAGTCTTGGTTCTCCAATTCATTTGATCTGGATTTAAATATGACAAAAGGAAGAAGCATTCACTATGATGAAAGATAACATCCTAGTTTGCCTTTTTCTTTTAAGGATGCTTGATTTAACTTTAAAAACCAAAATAAATGAAGCAGAATTGGATTCACTTATCACAAACCTATGGGGAGAAAAGAACCAATAACATAAAAGGAGAAAGTAAAAATCCTTTGCTTTGGAACTTTTATCCCCTGTTTTACATAAATAAAACACAACATCTTCAGACTAGAAAATAGTCTAGATAAAACCAAGTCTGAAAAGGCACGGTTGCTTCTCTGCTGCTCAGCAAACCCTTCAGACTTCATGGCTCTCAAGAGGGGACTTAGAGGTCCTTCTGCTTGCCTGGCATTAAACAAAAGAATTGGAACTTTCCTGAAATCTGATGATCGTGGAAAATTTAACTACCAGTCAGGCTGCTTAGAAAGCATTTTGCTGTCACTATCAACTAACCTGATGTACTCCAGTTGTTCAGTTTAACTGTATATGTAGCTTATTTTAAATACCATTTGTCTTTACAAAGACTTAGCATTCACAGGTTGATCATTTTGTTGTGCTTTCAAAAAATGTTTTAAGCCTTCATAAAGAAATTACTTTCCAAAACTCTATGATTATATAAATTCCAATTTACCTAGAAATATTCACAGACTTGGATAAGTCTGATTAAGCATGTGTTTTCTTCAACCTCAAGGTTTTATTTAAATAATAACACAATTAACTTGGATTAAAAATTCTTTTAGATTTAAAAAAAAATTTCTTAAGCTCCCATTATTAAGATAGGATTATGTGAAGAAAATCATTAAAAAGAATCTTTACTAAAATCTCAAAAAACTCTGTACTCAATATAAGATTTTTTGAAAATAAGCCATGATTTCAAATCAATTTAAATCAAAGGCAACAAATAAAGGATTTAGGAAGTTATCAACATATAATCTTAATCTAAGTGATCAAAACATGAGAATACCTCATTTCAAACATTCCCACCTCTAACATATTGTAGTAGCAGGGAAGAAATCATATAAACATGTACATTGCCTCAAATCCTTGACTGTATGTAAATGCCAGTTTTCTCTTCAGATAAAACTTCTTAAATTATATTAGTTTTCTTAAAATATCTCAAAAAGATAGTATCCTTACTATTTAATACTTTCTTACATCATAGAACTAAACTGGAGGCTTTTCACAGACCTGATGATTACATTATAAATGCAATTTTCTTTTAACCCCACAATTTTTCTGTATTAGAAGAAACTGAAGAGAAAGATCCCTGTTAAAAATCTGATTTATCCGTGAGGTGATTATGTTGTTCTTTTTGTCACAGTTTTAAATGCTATATGCTTAGTGATGATTCCATTAAAAAATAGTTTTAAAACATTTCTTTGAGTAACCAGGGGTCCATTTATGTTTTTCCCCAAGTTACCCCAATAACAATATTTTTCTAAAAGATGGATTACTTTTTGTTCAGAAGTAATGGCCTCTTTTCCAGTCTATGCAGACATAAAGACTTCTGAAGTTGATGTTGTGGAAACCTGGTCATAGTGTCCATACCAGTGGAGCTCATTTTTCTTGTTATCATTCACAATCAACTACAGTTTCCCTATGTGTGCGACTCTGTAGAACCAGCTCAGAAAAAGGAAAGTGTAAGCACTGGGGGCAGCATCGCTTATTTTAGATAGATTATTATAGCCTTTAATATGCAAAGCAAAACAAAACAAAATTGTCTATCACTATAGTTTCAAATTTAAAAGGGAAGGGAAGGAAAAGATATAAAACATAAACTATAAAACACAATCAAACACAAATTGAACTGTTCTGAGGTTAAGTAAAAGGAGAAGGAATTTGTGAGGGAATCTTCATTTCTAAGAGTATTCTCTCCAGAGAAAGGTGCTTTTTATTTTTGCCTTTAGTTTTAATGCAACTTGGGGAGAAGAGAAATGACATTTTACAAGAATTTAATGAGATTTAAGGCTTTCTGTTAATCCCACATTATTACCACTATTGTACTAATGGCAATGTGAGTTTGCCTATCAAACAGAGCAAAGGAAGCAGTTTTACAGATGTAAAACCAGAAAAATAAACAAATTAATCTTCTTTTCACACCATTTTAGGTTTCTTTTTTGTTTTTCTTCTGGGTTAAAAATGTGAAAATCAATACATATTCTTAGAGCTTGATTTCATAAAATATTTAAATACAAGCTTTATCACTAGTTATCATTATGAGCATCTTGGACATACTCTAGGCTAACCTGACTTGGGGAACAATCAGTTCTTAAATCCTCATTCATCAGATTCATCTCCTCAAATATAGAGTGTGTTGTGGCATGTGACAAATGCCTGACTACTGGTAACATTTTAAGCAGGTTCTCATCAGTGATTTTTTATAATAGTTTTTAATTAGTTTCAAATACAATTTAACAAAAGTAATTGTTTCCTAAACTTAAATTAACCACATTATTTTAAATGTTGAATAATTTTCAAGCTCAGAAAACATTTACAGCAGATACTTTTTAAAATAACTTTGTAATCATAATTTCAACAACTTGGTTTTTCATTTTCATATTCCACAAAAGCAAAAGTTTTCAAGAAAATACACCATTGAAATTCAACAATAATGAGCAAAGCCCTAAATGGATCACAGTAAAACCTCACTTTAAACAATAAGTCATTTAAACTTTCCTTTGTGGGCACTTTGCAACATCCACTAGAGACTACTTGATCCATCTGCAAACTGCTATTTTTGTTTCAAGTTGCTTAAATAATAAATTAAATGGATCTGTAATTTTTTTAAATCTCCTTCTGTTAACGCATTCTATGATATGGTTGGTATTTCATGGCAAACTAAAAGAAACTGAATTTTCAAATAGAACCAGAAACACAAATTTTGGCCTTGTTTAACATTCACTGCCAGTAGCATTTGAATTCTGGAACAGATGCTATCCTTGTTGGATGCTAGGTAATTACTAGGGGAGAAGCAAATTATTTCTACTGTAAGTCCTTAATTTCAGGGTCAAATATTTCCATGACACCCTAATGTTCCCTACATATACAGAAAGCCTCTGAGTAGGTCATCCTGCATAAAAGATACTGATGCCACGTACTTCCCCACCTCCACCCCAAAAAATCTTCATGGATATTAGATAATGGACAAAGCAGTCAACATTAAAATCACTGGTTTCTTTGGTGAAGCCTTAAGTCTTCTTTCAGAAATGACAAATAAACTTACTGGAAATTGGCATGTTCATGTTTGAATCTAGAGAGAAATGCCTTGTCAGATTTTGTTATGCTTTCTGAATGGTCATTATAAGGAGATAGACTGACATAGTGTCCTTTCTTTTCCAAATACAGATTTTTCAAGTTCAGTTTGCTAAAAGAAAATTAAAATTATATTCCCCTAAAAAACTAATAGTAACCTGAACTTCTATGCTACCTTTTGGCCAAGAATACCTGAGTAACTAGAGTTCCAAGATCATCAACTAGTCCTCAGAAATACCTCTAAGGAGGAAGGAGATGAGGTTCACATTCTACAATTGGGAAAATTGAGGCCTACAGGAAGAATTAAACAGGGCACCGAAGAAATCGAAAGAAAAGATTTAAAGCAAACTCCTTTCAACTCTTTAAATTGTAGATTGTATGACTTTGTAAAACCATGTTCAGAAATCTCTTAAAAGTTACCATGGCATTTCTGTCAAAATCCTTGTTACGTATTTGCTCACCTCTTTGTTGTACACTTGTTTTCTTCTTTTCAAACGTTTTATCATTTTATATCTAAGATTTAAAATTGAACTTCTAAAGATTGACCTGACATGAATTCAAAAGCCATGGAAGGCATTTACTGGTTCTTGAATGACGCTTTGCTTCTGTGTTTAATTCAAAGTGACATTAACAGTTAACAGTAGAAATTATCTGTTTGGTGACAATCTCAACTTCAGCTCCTACTTTATTTGTATAGCAAAATTGCGAAGTAAAAAACAAACAGGTCATCTTATCCTTTTCACCAACTACTATGATGAAAGATTTCTTGCTTAAAGAAAGAACTGTTAAGTTTAAATTTCTAGGAAATCTCTCATATTAAAAGTTCATTATTAATAGTTTATTAAAACCTTTTGCTTTCACAGGAGATGCTCATACCCAGTATATTTTAAGGAAGAGAAATGTAAAGGAAATCTAGTATGCTTCCTTTTTTTTTTTCCCCCATGAAGAATATTTGAATTAAGTTTCTATACCTCTTAAAAAAGAATACCTGTTCTTGTATAACGTGACTGCACCAGATATTCTGAGAAAGCAGCAAGAAGCAAAAGCTGGAAATAGCTATTTCACAGCAGGTAATCATACCTCAGGATATAGCTACTGTACAAAGTTTATACTTGGATAATCCTGTATAGGAATAAAGGTGGGGGGTAAATGACTGAAAAACCTATTACTATACAGGCCTTAGCATCATGAATGGCTTTCTTCATGAGGATCTGAAGTTACTATCTCTGACCACATTGCACAGAAGAGCCAATAAGAATTTCAAAGAGAGCAATTTCTACTAAGGGAATTAAGCTACACAAAAGGAACCTTCACACAGAAACTCTATCAGAAAAAAAAAAAAAAAAAAGTACATAGGAAGCCATGTGTTCTACATAGTAACAGGAAGCTGAATTGTTTCTGGTCCCTACTTTAATGAGCTTGCCCACCATGCTGAACTGCAGCTGGAATGTTCATTGACAACAGCAAGCCTGATCTGGAGGTGTGTGCGGCATAGGATTACTTGAATAAACAGTGAAGAACATTTCCAAGGACTGAACAAGAATTTTTAACTCCCAGCCCCTCATCAGGAAAATAATATATGTGCATTGGATTTTCACTCACGCAAAATTTATTCACATCGTTAAATAAGGTAGGAAAAATATTAAAGTGTTTTATTTTCATGCCTGAAATTATAGAGGCTAATTAATATGTAAAGGTACAGAAGAGCTCATATTACACAGTAGATTAGTACAAATCTGTAATTCTCCAGCCATGGGGAAAGTTGACCCATATCCTAGATTAGAACTTGAAGAAAGATAAATGCATTGTGAAACATATTATGAAAGAGAACATAATGAAAAGTTTGCACAAAGCCATTAAGCCATGTAGTGTGAAACATTAAAAAAGGGAAAAGAGTGAGCTAGGTTAATATGAAATGGAATTTTCCACTTAGGTTAGCTGGATGTATTAGCTGTGTATTTTTTTCCTCCCTTAAAATAGATTAAAAAGATTCCTTCTGATTTTCTTGTTAGAAATACCAATGAAACAATTCTTAATATTAATAATCAAAGAAAAATAACATCAATAATCAAAACAAATGAATGGCTTTAGTAGGATTCAGGTCTTAAGAGGTATTTAACTGACTATTCCTTTGAATATTAAGAGGATGGATTTTTTTTACTACACATTTCTATACATGTACAGTCTACCTAAGAAGTAGACATCAAATTTTGATTTTTAAAAACAGTAACATTATCTTTAAGTACAATAAATCATATTCCTATGTCTCAATTCATTATTAATGTTAAGAAAAAATTAGAAAATTGATTAGCTTGGTCAGTGACTGGCTATAGAACTGATATCAAACATTATGAAAGTGCTTTAGAATTCTCAGTAAAACTTTTATATTTAACATTTCAAAATCAAATGGACTTGGGACATGATATTCTTTAATTAAATACTACAAACATTTAAGGTAAAGAGATTATAGGATGGTGTTCATTGTAAGCTAGTGATAAACCCTAAGCATGCAAAAAAAATTAAAAAGCTGAAAGCGATTACACATTTTAGTTTCCACATATATTTTGAACACTATTTTAAGTATCACAACCTGACTGTTTTCTGTCTTTCTTTTAACTCACTCCATTTTAGGGCTCTGACAGTACCGTGTACAAAGACCTCAACAGTGCTGACCATGATCAGCCCAGCCTGGAGCATCTTCCTCATCTGGACTAAAATTGGGCTGTTCCTTCAGGTGGCACCTCTCTTAGTTATGGCTAAATCCTGCCCATCTGTATGCCGTTGTGATGCAGGTTTCATTTACTGTAATGATCGCTTTCTGACATCCATTCCAACAGGAATACCAGAGGATGCTACAACACTCTACCTTCAGAACAACCAAATAAATAACGCTGGAATTCCTTCCGATTTGAAAAACTTGCTAAAAGTAGAAAGAATATACCTATACCACAACAGTTTAGATGAATTTCCTACCAACCTACCAAAGTACGTAAAAGAGTTACATTTGCAAGAAAATAACATAAGGACTATCACTTATGATTCACTTTCAAAAATTCCCTATCTGGAAGAATTACATTTAGATGATAACTCTGTCTCTGCTGTTAGCATTGAAGAAGGGGCATTCCGAGACAGCAACTATCTCCGACTGCTTTTCCTGTCCCGTAATCACCTCAGCACAATCCCTTGGGGTTTGCCCAGGACTATAGAAGAACTACGCTTGGACGATAATCGCATATCCACTATTTCATCACCATCTCTTCAAGGTCTCACTAGCCTAAAACGCCTGGTTCTGGATGGAAACCTATTGAACAACCATGGTTTAGGTGATAAAGTTTTCTTCAACCTAGTCAACTTAACAGAACTGTCATTGGTGCGGAATTCCCTGACTGCTGCACCAGTAAACCTTCCAGGCACAAACCTGAGGAAGCTTTATCTTCAAGATAACCACATCAATCGGGTGCCCCCAAATGCTTTTTCTTATCTAAGGCAGCTGTATCGACTCGACATGTCCAATAACAACCTAAGTAATTTACCTCAGGGTATCTTTGATGATTTGGACAATATAACCCAACTGATTCTTCGCAACAATCCCTGGTATTGTGGGTGCAAAATGAAATGGGTACGTGACTGGTTACAGTCACTACCTATGAAGGTCAATGTGCGTGGGCTTATGTGCCAAGCCCCAGAAAAAGTTCGGGGGATGGCTATCAAGGACCTTAATGCGGAACTGTTCGATTGTAAGGACAGTGCAGTGGTAAGCACCATTCAGATAACCACTGCAATACCCAACACAGTATATCCTGCTCAAGGACAGTGGCCAGCTCCAGTGACCAAACAACCAGACATTAAGAACCCCAAGCTCACTAAAGATCAGCGAACCACAGGGAGTCCAGCAAGAAAAACAATTATAATTACTGTGAAATCTGTCACCTCTGACACGATTCATATCTCTTGGAAACTTGTCCTACCTATGACTGCTTTAAGACTCAGCTGGCTCAAACTGGGCCATAGCCCAGCATTTGGATCTATAACAGAAACAATCGTAACAGGGGAACGCAATGAATACTTAGTCACAGCCCTGGAGCCTGATTCGCCATATCGAGTCTGCATGGTTCCCATGGAAACCAGTAACCTCTACCTATTTGATGAAGCCCCTGTTTGTATTGAGACTGAAACTGCACCCCTTCGAATGTACAACCCTACAACCACCCTTAATCGAGAGCAAGAGAAAGAACCTTACAAAAACCCCAATTTACCATTGGCTGCCATCATTGGTGGGGCTGTGGCCCTGGTCACCATTGCCCTTCTTGCTTTAGTGTGCTGGTACGTTCATAGGAACGGATCACTCTTCTCAAGGAACTGTGCGTACAGCAAAGGGAGGAGAAGAAAGGATGACTATGCGGAAGCTGGCACTAAGAAGGACAACTCCATCCTGGAAATCAGGGAGACTTCTTTTCAGATGTTACCAATAAGCAATGAACCAATCTCAAAGGAGGAATTTGTAATACACACCATATTTCCTCCTAATGGAATGAATCTGTACAAAAACAATCACAGTGAAAGCAGTAGTAACCGAAGCTACAGAGACAGTGGTATTCCAGACTCAGATCACTCACACTCATGATGCTGGAGGCCTTGTAGCTGACTGTGTTTCGGTTTTTTTAAACCTAAGGGAGATGATGGTAGGAACCCTGTTCTACTGCAAAACACTGGAAAAAGAGACTGAAAAAAGCAATGTACTGTACATTTGCCATATAATTTATATTTAAGAACTTTTTATTAAAAGTTTCAAATTTCAGGTTACTGCTGCGATTGATGTAGTAGAGATGCCTGAACACAAGTCTATATTTTAGTATTTTTTAGTAATTTGTACTGTATTTTCCTTGCAAATATTGAAGTTATAAACCATTTACTTTGTGTTCTACTGAGTAAGATGACTTGTTGACTGTGAAAGTGAATTTTCTTGCTGTGTTGAACAATCAGGACTGAGTTCACATGAGATCCTTGTAGTATAAGCACAGGCCATTTTTCACTTTGGTATTAATGAAATGTAAAAAAAGAAAACCTGGCTGAATGAGAAAACTTAAAGTTCAAAAAATAGTTATGAAAGAATGTTCCAGCTATTAAATTTGTATTATCCCAGTGGTATTCAATAAATTAAAATATGTGACGTAATGGGCAATATCAAACTTGCTGCATATTTCCATTTTTACTCTAAGCAAATTAGATACTTTTAAGAAAATATGCATATCTTCTGAACTGAATACATCCGCTGGCATAAAGGAGTGTGAAGTCTGCTGTTAAAACCACTGTTAACAAAGCTTTGAGAATAAAGGACTTCACAAAATGAATAATGTAAGAGCACTCTTAAGTTAGGGGGAAATTTATACTTAGGAAAATATGAAATCTTAGACTCTGATAGTGTAATGACACAAACACCAGAATTGCATTTTGGTTTTGCCTATACCATCCTGATTTTTGAAAAGTGAATTCTAAAGATATAATTGTTAATGTTTATAATGTTTTTATCATAAATGATATCAAAAGAGAAACATACATATTTAAAAAGGTAGTGTACCCATAAGCAATTCCCCTCAACAATGCAGAGAAAGTAGTACTTTGAAAAAGGGAGAATTTAAAAGAAAAATAACTACTAGAAATCAAATTTAGATCTGGTTTATATGAAATGTTTTAACACTGTACATAAAAGTTCAATTTACCTTCACAATGATCAAGAATACTGCCCATTACTGTCACAGTTTTCCACATATTACATAATGAACTTGTAATGTAACATTTCTTTCTAGCTTCCTACTGAATTGTAAGCTATTACTTGTTTAAAAACCACATCATTTTTCTGTTGCCATGATTTTTATTTTTCCAACAAAAAACCAAAGTGCATTGTACGCCCTTTGGCCAGTCTTGTATGTGCCTTGATCCAATGCTACATGTATTCAGCTTTTAAAACTCGACAAATTTTTCATACTTCCTTAAATATGAAAAATTATGGTCTTATTGCTGAATAAAACAAGAAAAAAGTACAAAATAATCGTGCTTGCTTTTTCGGGATTATGTTACTATCACTAAAGTAGCAAATTGCCCAGCACATTATTCCTAAGCACCCCCATGTATTTTTCTAGGCATAAAAATAAACGTTGACTACAAATAAAAATATATATATAGCAATATCTCGAGCTTGTGTATCATTTAACTTTAAAGAGTTCAGTGTTTCACGAACAAATTAACTTTCTATCATTCTTTTGGAATACTATTATTTTGCTTATTCACTCCAAAGATGGAAAGCTTCAGAAGTGGTTCTGTGATCTTTCAGTCTTTTTTACGTTGCTGCCATTGTCCTTACTGATACTTTTTAAAATGGTCTTTGAAAAACTAATATATTTTTTTTTAATAGCTTTTTGGTAGTATGAGTTGGCACTACAGGATTTGAAATCTCAGATCTATCACTTACTAGGTATGTAATTAAAAGCAAACCACTTTCTCATCTCTTACAGGAGATGATATGCATGGAAACTGCGCAATGTTCAACCAAATTAAGTTACTACTATTATGATCAAGAAAGTTTACCATGTGTTTCCAGAGGTTTGTTAGATATTTCTCCTTTTGCTAGTCCACTGACAAACATCTCCAGCAGCCTGTGAAATGTTATTTATTATTTATTTGCCATCTACATATGTTTCCCAATAAGGTTATCTCTTTTGACTTCTTGTTATGAAGAATTCCTGTTTTCTAGGAATAACTTAGCAAAGACTCATGTGATTAACCTTAAACATAGGGAACGTTTTGTGAAGGAAGTTTGACTTTTGCTTCCAGAGGTTTTAAGTAGTTCAGCTACAGTGCTGCCAGAAAGGATGATTCCATTATATCGCTATAAACCTATGAGTTTATAATAAGCCAAAAGCCAAAAGATTATATTGACTAATTTCCAATTAGTGCATCTTTCATGAGCACAGGAAATTTTATGTGTGTTCTAATACATGCATTTTAATTATTTTACCTGGGATACATCAGAAACGGGTTTTATATCAGCAAATATAAATAGCAATAACAGTGTAAAAGTTTATTCTTTTCCTAGGTCTATGAAACCTAAATGCTTTGCTGAACAAATATATATATATGTATCTCCTTTTAATAAAATGATAAAATACAAATATCTACCTTAAAGGGCACTAAATTTATTATAAATACATGTGCATATATCCCAAACAAATGTTCACAATTTTTACTGATCAGGCACTAACAGAAAATTGTAGGAAAAAGAAAAATCCCATCCTGAATATACAACTTATAGATTTAACAAGAATACTATTGAGGAAGCTACCAAAAAAAAAAAAAAAAGAGGGAAAAATCACTCCCTTGCTGAATGTTTGACAAAAATCAAAAACTGTTTTTGGATGCAGCCACTTGTAACTGCATTAAATCACTGTATTTATACTCTCATTCCCTATTAAAAACAACACTGTTCTCTATCTTTCAGCAAGGCCTATTTATTAAAAGTATCCCCCTGTGCCAAATGAACTAGTAAAAAAACTTTGCTTTACTAACTACAGTTTCTGAGTAAAGCACATTTTATAGCTATATGCCAACATGACAGTTTTCCTGAGGAATCCAAAGAGACCCATATGCTTTAAAGCACCTGAGGCATGGGTGTTCAAGGAACCAATCTATCACTGAATTCACTTTAATATTAGCTCATCTGCTGCTGAAAACAATAGTGGCATTTAAAGTTCTAATTCCTTTCTCCTACTTAGCATGATTAGCAAATCCTAATTTAGCATAGTCTTAGAATTAAAACTATTGTGTTTTATGTTTTTGGACCTTTGGTTATATTAGCAAAAAATAACTCACGCTTATCAATCACTTTGATAAGAACTTCAAAGTTCTCTACAAATAATCTCAACAGCCAATGACCTATATGGAATGATTTCTACACTATAAATAGCAGAAGCATTGGCTTCAAGAAGTATCCTGTCTAGAGGATATAAGGCATAAACATATAATCTAATGAAAGTTTACTGTAACTGCAGTATAGGAAAATAACTATCTATCTGGATGGATTAAAGAAGATCTCATGAAGGAGGTAAAATGAGGGCTGGAATTGAAGGATAAGAAAATATTTAAAGAGAAAACAAGAAGAGTAGATACTGGCCATGTAGAGAAAATGGTGAACAGTCATGGAGATAGGAAAACAGGGACAATGTTTCTCAATGCCAGCTTTGGTCACAATCACTTGGGGAGGCTTTTATTAAGATAACCAGGCTTCAATATAGATCAACTAAATTTAAATCTCTCAGATTAAGGTTGGGCATTTAAAGTTTTCTTTAATTCCAGGGGTGCCTGGGTGGCTTAGTTGGTTAAGCATCTGACTTTGGCTCAGGTCATGATCTCAGGGTTTGTGGGTTCAAGCCCCACATAGGGCTCTGTGCTGACAGCTCAGAGCCTGAAGCCTGCTTTGGATTCTGTGTCTCCCTCTCTCTCTGCCCCTCCCCTGCTTGTGCTTTGTCTCTCTCTCTCTCTCTCTCTCTCTCTCTCAAAAATAAATAAACATTAAAAAACAATTTTTTTAAGTTTTCTTTAATTCCAAAAGTGATTCTGATGCAACTGAGGATTATGGATTTTGGAGGTATTTGGGGAAAGGCCAATAGGTCTGCTGAAATACAAGGTTCATAAAGGAGTTAAGGCTGGAAAAGCTTTTTTATATAAGCAGTGTGTTGAATTCCAGCTAAGAAGTCTGGATGATATGCTTTGGAGATGGTTTCTGGGCAGCTATTTAAACAATTAGTGTACTTTTTAGGGACATATTGTAGAAATAAGGAATATTGGATGAAGAATGAATGAGGAGAAAGAAACTGAGAGTAAGAGGACAAGGTAGAAGGACATGCAGTATTGCAGGCAAGAGAAAACAAGGGCCTAACCAGTGGAATGGGATTTAAAAAAAGAAAAAAAAAAGTATAATTCAAAGATACAGGAAAGGTAGAATTCCTAGGAATTAGGAACTGAGGAAGGAATAAAAATTGAAGGTGATGACTTTTAGCCAGGTAAGTAGAATGTTGGTAAGGCACTTAATGATGAAAACTACTAGAAAAAAATCTCAAAGTTTTTTGTACATTTTAGGTTTGAACAGGTGGCCATATGCACAGTATAGATTTACACTGGCTAGTGACCCAGCTTAGATGATAAATTATAATTGCATTAGGTTTTAAAATACTTCTATGTTATCCATCTGGAAATGTCTATTGGGAAGTTGGAAACGAGGGTATGGGAAGAGATCCTCAACAGTCTAACACATTATTACTAAAGGTGAGAGGGTAGAAGACAGCAGCAACAGAAGTGAGCTGAGGGAGGGAAAAGAGATGAGCCACAGGGACACCCACCCTTTATGGGGACAGAAGAGAGAGAGCAGTCAAAAAAACAAAAACAAAAGCCAAAAAGGGGCAATTAAAAAGGAGGAAAATCATCACAAGGAGAATATTATAAAATCAAGGAACTACAAATATTAAAAAAAGAGGATGTCAAAAGGTAGTCTGGAATTTAGATTTGGAAGACACTGTTTAAAATAGAAAAGGAGGAGATAGCCAAGGATTTTGAAGCAGTGTCAGCAAAGTAAAGAGGTAAAAGCCTCTAGGATATTGACAGGATAATGGGAGATAAAGAAAACAGAAACAGTGATCAGGACTACTCTTTAAGAAGTCTTGAGGGTGAAAGGATCAAGATAGATAAGGAAAGGAAGTGAATACCAAGGGGAATATTTACTGTCCTTAGGAATAAGATGGGGTATAGAGATAAGAATCTACAATGAGAACAGGGAAGCATATTTGATAGAAGAAAACTGGGATGCCGGAGAGGTGTGGTCCAAGTCATGCTGTGAGTCTAAGATGACTGAAGTAAAAGTGTGACTGAGAAGCTGCAGTTTTTGAAGAGTCACCAGCAAGGAGGACAAAGTTACGGAGAGAGTGGGGAAAGGGTTGGAAAGATGGTAAGGTTTGTAAGACAGGTCCTAAGAGAAGATGGGGAAATGTCCCCGAGATGAAGAGGAGGGAGATGATGATGGGATTAGGTGATACAGATATAAAAAAAGGACTTCCTAAGAAAGGGTTTTTGAGTAATGGTGACAGAAACATATTCAGGAAGTAATCTTTCAGGGACAGAGGAAAAAAAAATTTTTGAAAGTCCCTTCCTATATTCTACACCCCTCCCCTACCAAACTTTCATCAAATAGTGACAGGGAAGGTATAATCCTCAGGGAACAGATGTCAATTAATTCAAGGTCATGGAAAGAATGCTAAGAAAAATGTCAGATACAGAGGGAGTTAGAACCCAAAAGTGAAAGACTGCAGTAGGCCCAGGGGAAGCAGTTAAGAGATGGACCCAAAAGGAATTCAAATTCCCAGATGGAAAGACACACAAAACAGAAAAATAGAGCAGAGGAGGGCCTTGCACTTAGGACTCCAGCAGATGATCACAGTTAAAAGGATGTTGGTCATGAGAAGTTAGTAGAAACTCCTGTTCTAAACAGTATACACATTCTGAACAGATGAAAGAAAAAGAAATAGAATAACCAAATTAACCTTGCTCTATTCTTTGAACATCAAAACAGAATGAAATCTAATTTTATCTCAAAATATAGACTGAAGAAGTATTTCTACTTTTATCAGTCTTTCCCACAAGTATCAAAGGTAACTCCTGGAGAACAGGTAAGCAAATCACATTATGAATCCCTCCCACTTCCTACCCCCACCTCCTTCTCATTTTTATATTATTTGGGTGAAATGAGATTAGAAATGAACTTTAGAACTGACTTGACAGTTTTCTTTTTTTTTTTTTTTCCTTTTTTTAAAAGGCTTCAAAAGGAAGCATGCAGCCACAGGGGTGGGGAAGTTGGGGATAATGGGATTTTACAGACTGATTGTGTGCACACATAAAAGAAGCGCTTCTTTTTCAAGGCCAGCTGGCTGGGGCAGGGAGGAGGTGAGGGATAGTCTAGGAAATTACTACCCAAACTAATTACCCTTCTGAATATACATCATGGCTCTGATAACTGTGACATTACAAAGCTGAGGCTAGTTCATACCAATGTTGTATTAAAAGGGCATGGAATCACTGCCACATTTTAATTTCCTAGATATGAAGAGCAATGTTGATAAAAAGGAAAAAAAAAACAGTAAAGATTAAGTAAAACAAAAATCTAACAAAATTCTCTTAAAAATATGTTCTAAAAACATTAGCAATGTCTCACACATACAGTGGGCTTAATGAATTTTTGGGATACTGTTTGTTAAGGACTTTGTCAAGCACAGTGCTAAGTATTTTATATATTTTAATCTCATTTAATTCACACAATAACTGTACAGATAATTTCTATCCACATTTTTCAGATGAGTAAATTAAGGCTTTGAAAGGTAATGAGATATTTTATTCATTCAATATTAATAATGATTTACTGAGCACACACTCAATAACTGTGCTTGGAGCTGGGTATGTAGCACTAAACCAAAAAGATATGGAGATTATAGTTGGAGGAGGTAGGGACTCAGATACTAATCTAAAACTGAATGAACGTGAAGTGAAAAGTTCTGACAGAAGCCATGGAGGAGAAAAATATGGTGCTATGAATGAGCACAACACAACTTAGATTCAGTGGTAAGGGAAAGCCTAAGACCTGAGGTATAAAGAGTAAGCTATGTGAAGAATAAGGTAAAGAGTGTTCTGAGCACAGGAAAGGGGATGTATTAAAGTTTCAAGCAGGAAATCAGCTTAGTGAATCTGAAGATTGAAACATATCAGGGGCTCAAGCTCTGTGAGCAAGACAGAGGTAAGTTCAGTGAGGCAGGCCCAGATCTGAGTATGCAAGGTCTTATAGGCCAAGGCCAATGTAAGGAGTCTGGACTTCATTTTAGTGAATGAAAAAAAAACACTGGAGGATTTTTAACCTGGTAGAGGAGAGGGCGAAGGAGGAGGAGAAAGATGTGTGGGGATTATACTATCAGATTTCAATAGCAATAAGGTCACTAGCCATTATATAGAAAATAAGTAATATGGAACAGGATGGTGGTAGTGAGGAGAGAAAGGAAAGATGCCAAATATATTTCAGAGCTGTAATGGAATCGTTCTCAGAGTTACATAGTGAGTGGTGGAACAAGGACTCTGTCTGATCCTGAAGCTTGAGCTCTTAACCACTCTCTTTAAATACATTTCTTAATAACTAAAAAAAGGAATTCGTCCACCCCCAATTATTTCCTTTTACTGAGATAACAACTAGAAGACATTTTTAGGATTAAATCTCAAAACACTTTAATGGTGCAATTGTGCATTTCCCCCCAAGGCTTATGGACCCAGCCCTACAATGCTAAATGATATAACTTCTGGAGGTCAGTAGTTAATGGCTATAAACTACCCAGAAAATAACACTTGTCTTTCTTGTGGCTTTCAATAAACTTAAACTCCTAGTTGGCAGACAAATCTTAATGTCTGAGTTCACTGCAGCACATCTTTATGATTCCTTTGTGTCTTCTAAGAGCCAGAACGGAAGTGCCAAATCACCTAACCTATTTGCCAGGCTTGGTGCTGAATTTGAGAAATATAACCCATGAGTATTACTGCTTTGCCTACAAAGGTAGAGAAATGTCAAGATTTATTTTACAAAAAATTACTGAAACCATTAATTATCTTTGAATTACTAAAATGCTTTATTCACAGTATACTAACAGACATACTAAATACAGACAAGATATTAGAGATCTACATTTAATTCCATATTCATAGAGTCTCAGAGCTAGCTAGAAGAGATTTCATGAACTTTGGTAATGTGTACTAACAAATTTATTTTTTTCTAAGTTTATTTATTTTGAGAGAAAGAGAGAGAGAGAGACAGAGAGAGAACATGAGTGGAGGAGGATCTGAGAGAGAGAGGAAGAGAATTCCCAGCAGGCTCCAAACTGTCAGCACAGAGCCCAACAAGGGGCTTGAACCTGTGAATCATGAGATCACAACCTGAGCCAAGACCAAGAGTCAGATGCTTCACTGACTGAGCCACCCAGGTGCCCCTGTACTAACAAATTTAAAAGTTAATCTCTTCTTTGTTTTAAAACAATACAAATTCAAAAACAAAAGTTGGTAGTTCAACTGTAACTGGTTTACAGTTTTTAAAAAGTTCAAAATGAGGGGCACCTGTGTGGGTCAGTCAATTAAGCTGCCAATTCTTGATTCTGGCTCAGGTCATGATCCCAAAGTCATGGGATCAAGCCTAACATCCTCCTGCTTTGCACTGACAGCATGGAGCTTGCTTGGGATTCTCCCTCTGCCCTTCCCCCCGCCCCACTTCCCCCCCACCCCCCTCCCTCAAAATAAATACATAAATAAAGTTAAAAAAAAAAAAATGTCCATAATGGAAAAACAAGGAGCTACTCTGTAAATCACAATATGCTTCTAACTACTTTATTATGAATGGCTCATGGCATTCTCCCTATGAGAGTTAAATGTTCCCATTATTGTTGTTGTTATTATCTAATATGCTAAATAATTTTATTTATGTGTTATTATCCCTATCAAAATTCAAACTCCATGAAGGCAAGGAACTTTTTTCTCCTGCTCTTTTACCTAAATCCTTCCAACCTGTAGAACAATCTCTAGCAGACACTCAAAAAAAAAAAAAAAAAAAATTGTTAAATGAATGAATAAAAGAATGAATGAGCTTCAAAGGGTTCTATCACTAAGCATCATCTGAGACAATCTTTGTGAAAGCACTTTGTAAACTGTGATCCCTTCTATGATTGTAGAGTATTATCACCATGTACTGAGCACTCCATACCCATTATCTCCTTTACTCCCCAATTCACAAAACACACGTAGGTTCAAACTGATTATGCAACTCACCCAATATCACACAATATAAATGGTAAAATTAAGACTCCAAAAAAACAATTTGATTCCAAATGCAAGGATCTTAACCCTACATCTGTCTTTTTTAGGTTGCTCTCTTCCTTGTGACATGCTGACTCCAAGTATGTAAAACAAAATATACTAAAACACTATTAAATTTTATGTACCGTTGGTATTTGAGATGATGACTAAGAGCACTGTCTTTGAATCAGACAGATCTGGGTTTGCATCTAGTTTCTGCTACTTTGTTGGGGTATGGCCTTCAACAATTTAGCCAATTTTGCCAAGCCTCAGTTTCACCTTCTGTAAAACAGGATAATAATAGTGCCTCTGTAATTGTAAGGAATAAATTACATATTTCAAATTTTTTTTTTCAACGTTTTTATTTATTTTTGGGACAGAGAGAGACAGAGCATGAACGGGGGAGGGGCAGAGAGAGAGGGAGACACAGAATCGGAAACAGGCTCCAGGCTCCGAGCCATCAGCCCAGAGCCTGACGCGGGGCTCGAACTCCCGGACCGCGAGATCGTGACCTGGCTGAAGTCGGACGCTTAACCGACTGCGCCACCCAGGCACCCCATAAATTACATATTTCAAATGGAGCACTTAACTCATACTTGACTCTTAGTAAATACCCAGTAAGTTTTATTTTCACCTTTGATGATGAAGAAATATTCACCTGCATATGATATTAGAACTATCATTTGAACATAGGGTGACAAAAAAAGTGGAAAGTAAGGAAGCAAGATCAGCAGACTTTCTCTGCATTTCTATTTTCCTCTGAATCGTGAACTGATTTCACAGAAGCAAATACTAACAAAGGCACACCTTTCTTTCTCTCCCCAACACAGGATTGGGCTCCTTAAAACACCTTGCTACCCTTTGGTAAAGGAACAAGTAGGAATGTCAACTGCTAAAAAGTGGAAGAAATAACATTTTTTAAAAAATATCTGTTATCTTAAAGCTGTTAGAATGGTAATAGTCTTTATAGTTTCCAGAAACCCTATAAAATTTTTTGTTGTAGAAGAACAAATATCTAGATGGTTACTTGTTAAATAAAGTCACACAGTTACTGAAGTGAATCAGTGTAGGAGCACCAGGGACAATGTTTCGGATGAATTAGCCCCTGCTGGTGGGAATCATTTTTATCGGGAAAGAGAGAGTGATAGCAGCCAGACACAGGTCTCAGGAGACTACAGTCTTCTGTTTAAGTGCAACAGCAAACTGCATAATCCTGGCTATCCCCTTCTAGTTGTAAATCTAAATTAGCATGCCCTTGCTCATAAAGGGGAGGCTGGGAGGGAAAAGGAGAGAGAGGTTTTTTTCTTTGGTTTAATAAACACGTTTAAACAAGAGATTCTTATTTCCTGGTTTATCAGGTATTGATCTTTTCCGGGTACTGGAATTTACTTAACATGTTTTTTTCAGAAAATTCCTCTTTGAATGTTAACTAATATACTTAAAGGGTTAGGTCTAAAAGAGAAAATTAATTTCAATATTTATTATAGTGTTATAGTATTACCTAGAAGAAAATGTGCTGGTTCACAAGCACATTAAACTTTCTCACCTCACCAGACAAATTTCACGAGTTCTATTCCAATTGTTCACCTTTCCTTAGAAATCCCAGACAGAGAGGTAGCAGTAGGGGCCATTAAAACCAATTAACACTTCTCTTTCATTTGGGGATAAATAAGAGAGAAAAAGAGGAGCAGTTCAAGCTAACTCTTTAATGAATGCATACATTTATAAGTGATTTCAAAGTAAGGGAAAACATTTACTTGTGACAAACTGCACATGTGTACAATATTTAATGCCCAAATGAAGGCAATTAAGTGTAGTTTCTTCTGAAATGTGCACAAAATGCATAAGAATCCACCAAATATACTATCTTTTAATATTAAGAAATATAGGGTTAAGAATCTCTTTAAAGTATCTGAATCCCTTGCTCTACTTGTAGCCAGTCTATAGCAGATAACAGAGTAACCAATTTGTTTTTTATTTTTATTTTATTTATTTTATTTATTTATTTTTGAGACAGAGAGAGACAGAGCATGAACGGGGGAGGGGCAGAGAGAGAGAGAGGGAGACACAGAATCAGAAACAGGCTCCAGGCTCTGAGCCATCAGCCCAGAGCCCAACGCGGGCTGGAACTCACAGACCGCAAGATGGTGACCTGAGCTGAAGTCGGACGCTTAACCGACTGAGCCACCCAGGCGCCCCACCAATTTGTTCTTTAAAAATCTTTCTGGGACAAGAAATTATATATTTCAGACTCTGTTCTAAAACTTAATGTCCACACTGAAGTGTTTTCATATAGATGTTAAACATAGACATTATTTAATGTAGACATTAAAGTGTTACACAATGACCTTCTAGAAAGCTCCCGGTAAATACTATTCTTTGTGCAAAATACTGTAGAGGTGACAAGATATCAGCATATTCAAACATGTCATTCTTCCATATAGGGTAATAGTTAAGAGCACAGAATTTTGGAGTTGTGCCAACCCAGGTTCAAGCCACACTGGTTCTACCACTTACTAGTAAGGTAACTCAGGGAAAATTACTTAATTTCTCTAAACTTGCCTTTCTTCACTCTACTTTATAGAAGTGGCAAATGAATTTAAACTATGTGTGCTTCACAGCACCTGGGTGGCTCAGTCGGTTAAGTGTCCGACTCAGCTCAGGCCATGATCTCACTGTTCACGGGTTCGAGCTCCACGTTGGGCTCTGTGCTAACAGCTCAGAGCCTAGAGCCTGCTTCGGATTCTGTGTCTCCCTCTCTCTCTGTCGTTTTCCCTACTTGTACTGTCTCTGTCTCTCAAAA
Source organism: Lynx rufus (assembly GCF_022079265.1). NCBI lineage: Eukaryota > Metazoa > Chordata > Mammalia > Carnivora > Felidae > Lynx > Lynx rufus. The sequence continues at coordinate 39,868,000 of NW_025814896.1, read as the reverse complement.
AATGAATAAATGTTAAAAAAAATTTGAAGTATATGTGCTTAGTATAGTAGTGCCTGATACATTAGTAAATACATAGCATTTAATAGGTAAGTAGTTAGCCAAGGACTAATTGTTCAAATTCTGAAATTCTATTTCTTAGATCCAAAGCCACGCTTTTCCACTTGTTCCTTGTTTGGCACTGGAAAAATTACTTCACCTCCCTCTACTAATACTAGTAAATACACGAAAAATATTAGAAGAGGGTTTTGTACATGATAAATGCTTAATAAATAATTTTAAAATTACTTCAACAAAGTCACATAGAAGCTGAAATTTAAAGAGCATATCAGAGCAATTTTCTCTTCTGGTATTTGAATGGACTTGCATTAGAAATAAATGAACACTATTAACCCACATCCAGAAATCTTTCCTACATACCAATAGGCAATTACACATAGTACACACTCCCTAGTTTCAGGTTTCCTAGACTTGTCTGATGATACAAATCACCCAGAGACTATGACTGAGCAGGTCTGGGGTGGGGCCTTGGAATCTGTATAATCAGCTTCCCAGGTAAGTGCTACATTGGGCAGGCTCAAAACCCTGCATTAGTTAAAGCTGCACCCAAATGCAGAACCTGGGAAAAATAGCATGCAGTCACACCCAGTGAGCAGACATATTACAAGTACTATGTAATAGAAATGGGTATTTTAAAATGACTTTTTATTAAGCAATTTTGTTGAATATTTATCAGTTCCAAATATTCATTAAGCATGTATTACAATTCACAAAACAGTACATGAAAACTCATGAGAAAACTACTACTTAAAAATTAATGGCATCTGGGAAGTGAGAGTGGCAAACAGAAAGGAAAAAAATATATTTGACAAAGATACACATAAATTACGTGTTACCATTTGTCCCTAGGAGTTCAAAAAGTACTGGGTCAAGGGTCTTATTGGTCAAGAGGTCTGGTTCTTCAAGAAGTCTGTTATAGTTATTTATGGCATTGCTGCCATTACTAATGAGCTAAAAATGCTAATGACTGAAGAACATTCAAATAACAAATTCACTGCAAAAATAATTTATTTTTTTAAACGTTTATTTATTATTAAGAGACAGAGAGAGACAGAGCATGAACATGGGAGGGGTAGAGAAAGGAGACACAGAATCCGAAGCAGGCTCCAGGCTCCCAGCTGTCAGCACAGAGCCCGACGTGGGGCTCGAACTCACAAACCACAAGATCATGACCTGAGCCGAATTCAGATGCTTAACCGACTGGGCCACCCAGGCGTCCCACTGCAAAAATAATTTAAAGGGTATAACCAGTTTCTCCTTGACTCTTCTGAATATTAGTCTTTAGAAAGTATAGTCGATCTCTCATTAGTAAAAATTAGCACAAACTTGGATCTGCATTTTTTCAAGAAAATAAAAACAAAGCTTCCATTTTCCTAAGTTTCCACACCCACCCCACATATATGCCATGTACGTGCCCAAACTATGAACAACTTCTACAATTGAGGGATCTAGAATCTACATCCTAGTAGAAATACAAGCATAAACAATTTTGTAAGGAAACTCAAGTGCAAGGATGCCAAAAATAGGACCAATGATATTCTACTGCATGAAGAACATTTATATACTACAGCAAATGTGTATATGTATCAGTATAATAAGTCATTAATTACATTAGGCATGTACATTTTGTGGTCAAGAATTATTGCTGTTTGAGACCCATTGTAGTAAGTGGAGATGTAAAACAGTGAAATCATTAGAGAGTTCTCTGTAATCTCCTCATTACAGAATTGCTAAATACTGCATGAATTTGGAATAAAATGAATTTAAATGCAGTCATTATAGCTATTCAAATATTACTGACCCATAGAAACATTAGTTAAAATAAAGCATCTACTAGGTATTATTTAAAATAGGATCCATGGAAGCAGGCACAACACTTCAGGCTTTTAAGTTATGCACTGCCTCAAGACTTAGGAAAATAAAGGACCATTTAGAACTCCTAACTAGTCCTGAGTGGTCATGACTGAGTGGTGAGATGATAGGTAGATTTTTTTTTCCTTTTAATTTTTTGGTTTTCCAAAATTCCTAATTAAAAAAAAAAGTACTGTATTCTTTTTATGAATAGGGAAATTAATTCTTTCACTCAAGGATATTATCTGAGGGATCAAATTTATTAGTAAGACCATTTAAAAACTCCAAAGAAGTTGTATCACGGTCTCCCTCAAAGAAAATCTGTCATAGGTCTTCTTCATGTTATCCAATAAAAAATAACACAAGAAAAAATAATAATACAAGGGCTGAAATTCCATGTGCTACTTCCAAATGTAGGCCTTCAAAAGGATTGTTCACAGTATAATGCTAAGTGATGATAACAGTTTCACTGAGAGTGATAAAAGAACCCTATTCACATGGTGTGTGATCCAAAAACACAGTGGAAATGCAGTGAAAGCTGGCAAATAAAAAACGCTTATCTTCTCTGAGCAAAAGGAGATCCAACTCTTCTACGGATTGTCCTTACAAGTATAGGACCTAACCACTGCTAAGGCTTTCATCACTCATCCCTCACCCTTTCTATCTCAAATATCCTACTCCCTTCACCTTTATTCTTTCCTATTCTCTTTTTAATTTTGGCTTATCTCCACAACCAGTTCCTTTAGGAGGCATTCAAAGGCATTGCTATTCCTAGAAATTTAAAAAGGGACAATTGAAGACAGGCCTTGGAATATGTGCAGGAGATCTATGCAGCCTCCTATGCAGACAAACATGGGCACTTTCTAGAACTAATCTCCAATTGATTTCTTAAGGGATACTACATTTGTAAAACTGGTTTAGTCATTTTCCCTTGAGACTTCTCCAAATTTTCTTAAGCATCATGCTGGTCTGGTTAAGTCTAAGTTCCCTGACTTAATGCTGTTTTAGAAGGTAATAAGGATCCATAGGACAAGGAATTCACTGAGTCAACAGCCTTACTGACACGCATCTATCAAAGTGAGTACCATACAATGATCTGGACAAAGTCAAAAGATGTAAGCCATTTTAATCCAGCGCCTTCAGCTACTTAAGATCCAGATTCCACTGTTCACTGCAAGACTTCAGCTAACATATTCTTCAATGAATCAACACAACAGAACTCAGCAGTACCTCAGCAGTACCTAGTGACAAGAGCTCTCTGAGGTTCTCAAACTGAGAACTGTTAGCATTGGGTTTATATAGGGCAGAAACAACTTAGGAGGCAAATAACATAAATGCCATCACAATGTTCCAGTCCAGAAGTTTTTATTACAGCAAGTTTAGCTCTGGGCAAGCTGCCGCAATCAGCACATTGTGATGGCAAATACACTGACTGTATTTTCCTTGTAAGCAGTACATAACACTCAGGCTGTTCCTGAGAAGGATTCATGAAACAGCTCTAATCAACACATTATAGTTGGAACCGCTAGATGTAACATTCACAGCTTGTATCCCTTAATTGTCAAAACTGTTTGCTTTCCAGATGAACATTGTCAACTTTAACTTTCAGTAAAATCAACCAAAATTGTTCATCAACTGTCATGGCAATCCCTACCCTTCTACCACCAATGACAGTCTCTAAGATATAACTCAACTGTTAGAAAAGAAAAACTAGAAATGGATACAAATGACAAAATAATTTACCAAAATGTGTCATCAGAAGCAAAGTTAAGAGAAAATTTTTCCAAGAAATTTCAAAGAGCATTGGTAATGCTTAAAGTTCTTGCCAAGTTGTGGTAATATAAGGCTTAATAAACAGGGTGTCTTCTGAAAGCTAAAAAGTCTTAATTATCTTACCAGATTAATGTTTCATTGTTTTGTGATCTAACACGTTAAGTTACTAACATCAAATTTCATAGCTTAAAAAAAACTTGACAACTATCTTAGACTATGTCCAAAAGACATCATTTCTCAAATCAATTAAAATAACTGAACAATTACTAACATTTTAAAGAAAAAGTGAACAGATGAAGCCTATACTATCCTCCAGTTTATTTTTAAAAATAAAATAAAAAATAAAGAAATGTAAAAAAAAAAAAAAGCCAAATGTTTTTATCAAAGACATAGTGAAGAAAAACTTAAAGGGTAAAGTGCCTGCCTCTCATTTATCCAAGTTATCAATTGAGAACAAGATTCAAGTGTCTTTCCCATTCCACAAACAAATTCAAGACCATACAATCATAGGTATCTTTGGCTGTTTATTGTTTTGTTTTAATTTGGGTTTGTTTGTTTGCTTGGTTGGTTTTTAGTAGGCTACCTGCCAAATGTGGGGCTTAAACTCACAACCCTGAGATCAAGAGTCACATGCTCTACCAACAGAGCTAGCCGGGTCTCCCTTTGGCTCTTGAATCAACTTTAAGAGTTAAAATTTTTTTTAATGTTTATTTATTCAGAGAGGGGGGTAGGGATAGAGAGAAAGGAATAGAGAGAATCGCAAGCAGGCTCCATGCTCAGCATGCAGCCCAACGCAGGGCTCTATCTCACAACCATGAGATCATGACCTGAGCAAAAACCAAGAGTCAGACACTCAGCCAGTTGAGCCACCCACACACAAGACTTCATATTTTATGTCAACTTTATTATATCAATAGGGAGGCCATCTCATTTTCAAATTATGCTAAAATTTTCAAACTCATGGTAGTAAGTCTTCCCTAACTGGTATACTTGTACTTTACTTTCCTCTCTGATTCATAAAATCCCCTTCCCTTCCTCTCAATAGTCAATAGTGTGTGTGTGTGTGTGTGTGTGTGTGTGTGTGTGTGTGTGTGAAATCCATGGACCCCACTTTGAGTGGGAAAGAATACTTAGATTCTAGCTGCAGTAATCAATATCCAACATGGGTCCAACTATGGTTTGCAACTATGGTTTGGTACCAGTTAGCAGCATTTGCCCCTCTAGCTCAAATATCCAGGGAGTAGTGGAACTTTGGCTAACTGACACTACTGAGGGAGTTGCTACAATTGAAAGGCCTATTTAATTGACCTTTATTTTGTCAACCCAATCTAAGGAGATTGGGAGGAGAGAATATTAGGGACATGTTCATTCTCAGCTTCTCTATTCTTTAAGACCTAGTTGCCTCCATAACTTTTCGTCTCCCCTAGGAAATCAGAATTTCAGTTTATCCCTGCTTGAGAATGAGGTGCTGGCTTGAAGACACTTCAAATATCAACTGCCAAATGCCTTATGTCAAAATTTGTGTTATTGGGAGGTACACTCCTATGTCATGTATATTTGATTATGATTTCAGTAAAGAATTTAACATTTTTGGTTATATTCTCCAGAACCAGATTAGAGAACCACAGACTGCATAAAATATTATTAGTGGACTGTACAACAAAATCCAAAAGTAGATCAGCAATGTTCCAGAGAAGTGTCGAATAGCACATCACAGGACTCAGTCCTCAAGCTAAAATTTTTCAAACTTTTCATCAATAACTCAAATTCCTACTAAGAATTGTATATTAAAGGTAGAAATAAGATGTTCAATGACAGAAGTAGATTTTAAATGCATGCATTCATACACACAAAAATTTTAATAAGTGATTACTGTGTGCTAGATGGCAAACCCTGGGAAATATACAAATAAGAAGCATAGTGTGTCCTCAAGAAGTTTAAGACCTAGTAAAGGAGACAGGGAAATAAATAATTACATTCCCAGGTGAAAATTCTACAATAGAAAAATGAATACATGACAAAGAAAAACAAAAGTATTACCTGGCTCTCACTGGGAGAGTTCAGGAAAATTTGGGATGTGAAGGTGAAGATATCATATGAGCCACTGTACACATAGATCTGACATTTGGGACAGGTATATGCCCTGAGATGAAAATTTAAGAGAATCTATTACAGGTAGTCACTGAAGCCAGGGTATAATGAGATGAGCCTAGAAGATTATACAGGAAAAAAAATAGTTAAAAGCCATGAATGGAATATTGGGGAATAGCAACCATGAAAACCTAGGCAGAGAAAGAGATATACCCAAGGAGATAAAAAATGGGGTGACTCCACCAACTTCCTGCATTCTTGGGATTCCATTCTAGGCCCTCTTTTCTACATATGCCTTCTCTCTGGGTTTGATCCATTCTTTTGGTTCCAATCATTGATAATATGTAATTGTTTTCTGTTATTTGAGAGGCAAGGTTATATTCTAATAGTGAAGAAGCATGGTTAGAAAGGAGATAGAGAAAAATGGTGGAATTTGGGATTAGCCACACTAGAGAATTGCATACAACAACTCTTTGTTAAATAGTATGAGAGGTCCTAATGCAGATGTGGAATATGGCAGTGGGGGAAAAAAACATAAAACAACAAAAAAACAAACAAAAAACCTAAGAAACCTAAGAGAAGTAACTCCGCTGATTCCACAAATGTAGTTTCTTGGGGTTCTGTTCTATTTCCTCTTTTCTTGATATATACTGTTCGAAAGCAGTTTCATCCATTCTTTTGGTTCCAATTACCATTAATAATGTTATGTAATATGTGTATGGTACTGTGTATATGAAGACCCCATGAACCCTGCATTCATGAAAAAAGGGTAGACAATGAATGATAAAATAGATTACAGTAATTGATCTAGTAATTGATAGCTGCAGTAAAGAAAAATAAGGTAGAGAAAGGAAACAGAAAGTTACATAGGACTATAAATTAGATAGAATGGACAGAAAATCCTCATCAAGAAGGTGATAATTTGAGCATAAAACAAACTGAGAAAGCAAAGCATGTGTCTATATAGGGTGGTGGCTTTAAACCTCACTGCACAATTGCATCACTTGGGAATCTTTTTAAAACAAAAATAATTCCTAGGTCCCACCCCTCAAATTTCCTGAATTAATTGGTATGGGTATGGACTTGGCATCAAAAGTTTTTGAAACTCCCCATTGATTCTAATGTGTAGTCAAGACTGAAAATTACTGATGCAATGGGAGAGCAAAGGCCCAGAGGGAGGAGCATGGCATGCTTGAAGTCTAAGAGAAAAATATAGGGCAGCTAATAAGATCTAAGTAGAAGATTGTAATAATGGTGCTGAAGACTAACAAAAATACTAAATACTAAATCATATTTATACAAAAAACAAAAACAATAACAAAAATACAACCCACACAGCTGTGTGATTTTCAACAGCAATGCTCAGCAGCCTAGCGGAAGTTGTGGAAGAGATATAGGCATACCTCATTTTATTCCCCTTTGCTTTACTGCACTTCACAGATTTGTGGGGTTTTTTTGTTTTGTTTTGTTTTTTTTACAAATTAAAGGTTTGTGGCAGCCTTGCCTTGAGCAAGGCTATCAGCGCCATTTTTCCAGCAGCCTTTGTTCACTTCATGTTTCTGTGTCACATTTTGGTAATGCTTGTAATATTTCAACTTTTTTCATTATTTTTATATTTTTTATGGTGACCTGTGATCAGGGATCTTTGATGTTACTCTTGTAATTATTCAGGGGTTCCATGAACCATACCAATATAAGATGGCAATATAAGTGTGTTCTGACTGCTCCACCGACCAGCCATCCTACTCTACTTTCTCTCTCTCTCTCTCCCTTCAAAACTCCCTATTCCCGGAGACACAACAATATTGAAATTAGGCCAGTTAATAACGCTACAATGGCTTCTGAGTGTTCAAGTGAAAAGAAGAGTCACAAGTGTCTCATCTTAAATCAAAAGCTAAGGAAGGCATGTCAAAAGCCAAGCTAGGCCTCCTTCATCAAACAATTAGCCAAGTTGTGAATACAAATGTAAAAGTTCTTGAAGGAAAGTAAAAGTGTGACTCCAGTGAACACACAAATTAAAAAGTGAAACAGCTTTATTTATGACCTGAAGAAAGTTTTAGTGGTCTGGATAAAAAACCAAATCAGCCACAACATTCCCTTAAGCCAAAGCATAATCCAGGACAAAGTTCACTCTTTAATTCTACAAAGCCTGAAATAAGTGAGAAAGCTACAGAAGAAAAGTCTGAAGCTAGCAAAGGTTGGTGCACAAGATTTAAGGAAAGAAGCTGTCTCTATAACATAAAAGTGTAAGGGGAAACAAGTGCTGAGGTAGAAGATGCAGCAAGTTATCCAGAAGATCTAGTTAAATACTTAATGAAGGTGGCTACACTAAACAACAGATTTTCAATGTTGATTAAACAGCTTTTTATTGGAAGAAGATGCCAGGACTTTCATAGCTAGAGAGGAGAAGTCAAAGGACAGGGTGACTTGTTAAGGGCTAATGCAGCTGGTGACTTTACGCTGAAGCCAATGCTCATTTATCATTCTGAAAATCCAAAGCCCTTAAGAATTATGCTCAATCCACTCTGCTCGTGCTCTGTCAATGGAACAACAAAGCATGGATGACAGCGCATCTGCTTATAATTTGGTTTACTGAGTATTTTAGGCCCATGGTTGAGACCTACAGTTCAGAAAACAGATCCCTTTCAAAGTATTAGCACTCACTGACAATTTACCTTGTCACCCAAGAGCTCTGATGGAGATGTACAATGAAATTATTGTTGTTTTCATGCCCATTAATACAACATCCATTCTACAGCCCCTTGATCAAGGAGTAATTTTGACTTTCAAGTCTTATTTTTTAAGAAATATATTTCATAAAGTGACAGCAGCCATATATACTATTCTGATGTATCTGGGCAAAGTAAATTCGAAACCTGCTGTAAAGGTTTGCCATTCTAGCTGCCATTAAGAATACTTGTGGGAGATTGGAGAAGATGGTGGCATAGGAGGACACTGGGCTCACCTGCTAATCACTTAGATTCCACCCACACCTGCCTAAATAACCCAGAAAACCGCCAGAAGTCTAGCAGAATGGATTCTCCAGAGCCAAGCATAGAGAAGAGGCCCACGGAAGAGGGTAGTAAGGGCGGAGAGGCGGTGCGTGCTACACAGACTGGTGGGAGGGAGCCAGAGAAGGGCAGCCCACCGGCAAACCAGAGCCCCTGAGTCTGGCTTGCAAAAGTGGAGGGGCCAGGCAGAGTGTGTTCTGACAGCAAGAGGGACTTAACATCTGGAAGGTTATAAGTTAACAGCTCTGCTCGGAGAGCAGGAGGGCTAGAGGACAACGGGAGGGAGAGTTGTTGAGCCCCGGACGACAGAGCTCAGCTTGGCGGGGAACAAAGGCACTCGCCAGCACCATCTCCCTCGCCCATCCGCCAGCCAAAATCCCAAAGGGTGCAGTTCCTGTCAGGGAACTTGCTTGTACCGCACAAACACCCAACGCTGTGCTTCTGTGGATGCATCTCTCCGGCGGGTCTGACTCCCTCCCGGTGCTGCAGGGCCCCTCCCGAAGCGGACCACCAAAGGCAAAGCAAGCTGAGACTGCCGGTCCCGCCCCTGTGCACCTTGTGGATCCACCCCTGCTAATATGCCAGATCCCTTCAAAGCAGTACCACAAGACTGGCAGCCTGCAAGTAGCCCAGACAGAGGCTACACCACTCCACAGTGAGTCCTGCCCCTGGGAGAGGGGAAGATAAGGTACACACCAGTCTGACTGTGGCCCCAGTGGTGGGCTGGGGACAGACATCAGGTCAGACTGCAGCCCCAACCACCAATGCAAGTTACTCCACTCAGCACAGAGGAAGAGCCCTGCAGTTCCCCCCACACCAGGGACTATCCAAAATGACAAAATGGAGGAATTCTCCTCAAAAGAAACTCCAGGAAGTAGCAACAGCTAACGAACTGCTCAAAAAACGATTTAAGCAATATAGCAGAAAATGAATTTAAAATAAAAGTCATAAAATTAATTGCTGGGCTTGAAAAAAGTATAGAGGACACCAGAGAATCTATTACTACAGATCAAGGGACTAAGAAACAGTCACAAGGAGCTAAAAAATGCTATAAATGAGCTGCAAAATGAAATGGAGGTGACCACAGCTCGGACAGAAGAGGCAGAGAAGAGAATAGGTAAATTAGAAGATAAAATTTTGGAAAAAAAAAGAAGCTGAGAAAAAGAGAGATAAAAAAATCCAGGAGTATGTAAGTGACATAATTAAGCGAAATAATGTACGCATAATTAGGATTCCAGAGGAGGAAGAGAGAGGGAAAGGTGTTGAAGGTGTACTTGAAGAAATCATAGCTGAGAACTTCCCTGATCTGGGGAAGGAAAAAGGCATTGAAATCCAAGAGGCACAGAGAACTCCCTTCAGACATAATTTGAATCGATCTTCTGCACGACATATCATAGTGAAACTGGCAAAATACAAGGATAAAGAGAAAATTCTGAAAGCAGCTAGGGATAAACGTGCCCTCACATATAAAGGGAGACCTATAAGACTCGTGACCGATCTCTCTACTGAAACTTGGCAGGCCAGAAATGAATGGCAGGAGATCCTCAATGTGATGAACAGAAAAAAAATATGCAGCCAAAAATCCTTTATCCATCAAGTCTGTCATTTAAAATAGAAGGAGAGATAAAGGTCTTCCCAAACAAACAAAAACTGAAGGAATCTGTCACCACTAAACCAGCCCTACAAAAGAACCTAAGGGGGATCCTGTGAGACAAAGTACCAGAGACATCCATTGCTACAAGCATGAAACCTACAGACATCACAATGACTCTAAACCCATATCTTTCTATAATAACACTGAATGTAAATGGACTAAATGTGCCAACCAAAAGACATAGGGTATCAGAATGGATAAAAAAACAAGACCCATCTATTTGCTATCTACAAGAGACTCATTTTAGACCTGAGGACACCTTCAGATTGAGAGTGAGGGGATGAGAATTATTTATCATGCCACTGGAAGTCAAAAGAAAGCTGGAGTAACCATACTTATATCAGACAAACTAGACTTTAAATTAAAGGCTGTAACAAGAGATGAAGAAGGGCATTATATAATAATCACAGGGTCTATCCATCAGGAAGAGCTAACAATTATAAATGTCTATGCGCCGAATATGGGAGCCCCCAAATATATAAAACAATCACAAACATAAGCAACCTTATTGATAAGAATGTGGTAATTGCAGGGGACTTTAATACTCCACTTACAGAAATGGATAGATCATCTAGACACACGGTCAATAAAGAAACAAGGGCCCTGAATGATACATTGGATCAGATGGACTTGACAGATATATTTAGAACTCTGCATCCCAAAGCAACAGAATATACTTTCTTCTCGAGTGCACATGGAACCTTCTCCAAGATAGATCACATACTGGGTCACAAAACAGCCCTTCATAAGTATACAAGAATTGAAATGATACCATGCATACTTTCAGACCACAATGCTATGAAGCTTGAAAGCAACCACAGGAAAAAGTCTGGAAAACCTCCAAAAGCATGGAGGTTAAAGAACACCCTACTAAAGAATGAATGGGTCAAACACCCAATTAGAAAAGAAATTTAAAAATGTATGGAAACAAACAAAAATGAAAACACAACAATCCAAATGCTTTGGGATGCAGCGAAGGCAGTCCCACAGACTGGTGGGAGGGAGGAAAATACATTGCAATCCAGGCCTATCTCAAGAAACAAGAAAAATCCCGAATACAAAATCTAACAGCACACCTAAAGGAAATAGAAGCAGAACAGCAAATACCCTACACCCAGCAGAAGAAAAGAAATAATAAAGACCAGAGCAGAAATAAACAATATAGAATCTAAAAAAACTGTAGAGCAGATCAATGAAACCAAGAGTTGGTTTTTTGAAAAAAATAAACAAAATTGACAAACCTCTAGCCAGGCTTCTCAAAAAGAAAAGGGAGATGACCCAAATAGATAAAATCATGAATGAAAATGGAATTATTACAACCAATCTCTCAGACACAAGCAATTATCAGGGAATACTATGAAATATTGTATGCCAACAAACTGGAAAACCTGGAAGAAATGGACAAATTCCTAAACACCCACACACTTCCAAAACTCAATCAGGAAGAAATAGAAAGCTTGAACAGACCCATAACCAGTGAAGAAATTGAATTAGTTATCAAAAATCTCCCAATAAATAAGAGTCCAGGACCAGAACTTCCCAGGGGAGTTCTATCATACGTTTAAAGCAGAGATAACACCTATCCTTCTCAAGCTATTCCAAAAAATAGAAAGGGAAGGAAAACATCCAGACTTATTCTATGAAGCCAGTATTACTTTGATCCCTAAACCAGACAGAGACCCAGCAAAAAAAAGAGAACTACAGGCCAATATCCCTGATGAATATGGATGCAAAACTTCTCAATAAGATACTAGCAAATTGAATTCAACAGCATATAAAAAGAATCATTCACCATGATCAAGTGCGATTCATTCCTGGGCTGCAGGGCTGGTTCAACATTCACAAATCAATCAATGTGATACATCACATTAATAAAAGAAAAGATAAGAATCATAATATCCTGTCAATCGATGCAGAAAAAGCATTTGACAAAATTCAGAATGCTTTCTTAATAAAAACCCTCGAGAAAGTCGGGATAGAAGGAACATACTTAAACATCATAGAAGCCATTTATGAAAAGCCCACAGCTAATATCATTCTCAATAGGGAAAACTGAGAGCTTTTTCCCTGAGATCAGAAACACGACAGGGATGTCCACTCTCACTGCTGTTGTTTAACATAGTGTTGGAAGTTCTACCATCAGCAATCCGACAACAAAAGGAAATCAAAGGCATCAAAATTGGCAAAGATGAAGTCAAGCTTTCACTTTTTGCAAATGACATGATATTATACATGGAAAATCCGATAGACTCCACCAAAAGTCTGCTAGAACTGATACATGAATTCAGCAAAGTTGCAGAATACAAAACCAATGTACAGAAATCAGTTGCATTCTTATACACTAATAATGAAGCAACAGAAAGACAAATAAAGAAACTGATCCCATGCACAATTGCACCAAGAAGCATAAAATACCTAGGAATAAATCTAACCAAAGATGTACAAGATCTGTATGCTGAAAACTATAGAAAGCTTATGAAGGAAATTGAAGAAGATACAAAGAAATGGAAAAACATTCCGTGCTCATGGGTTGGAAGAATAAATATTGTTAAAATGTCAATACTACCCAAAGCTATCTACACATTCAATGCAATCCCAATCAAAATTGCACCAGCATTCTTCTCGAAGCTAGAACAAGCAATCCTAAAATTCATATGGAACCACAAAAGGCCCCAAATAGCCAAAGTAATTTTGAAGAAGACCAAAGCAGGAGGCATCACAATCCCAGACTTTAGCCTCTACTACAAAGCTGTAATCATGAAGACAGCATGGTATTGGCACAAAAACAGACACATAGACCAATGGAATAGAATGGAAATCCCAGAACTAGACCCACAAAAGTATGGCCAACTCATCTTTGACAAAGCAGGAAAGAATATCCAATGGAAAAAAGACAGGCTCTTTAACAAATGGTGCTGGGAGAACTGGACAGCAACATGCAGAAGGTTGAAACTAGACCACTTTCTTACACCATTCACAAAAACAAACTCAAAATGGATAAAGGACCTGACTGTGAGATAGGAAACCATCAAAACCCTAGAGGAGAAAGCAGGAAAAGACCTCTCTGACCTCAGCCGCAGCAATTACTTACTTGACACATCCCCAAAGGCAAGGGAATTAAAAGCAAAAATAAACTATTGGGACCTCATCAAGATAAAAATCTTCTGCACAGCAAAGGAAACAATCAACAAAACTAAAAGGCAACCAACAGAATGGGAAAAGATATTTGCAAATGACATATCAGAAAAAGGGCTAGTATCCAAAATCTATAAAGAGCTCACCAAACTCCACACCCAAAAAACAAATAACCCAGTAAAGACATGGGCAGAAAACATGAATACACACTTCTCTAAAGAAGACATCTGGATGGCCAACAGGCACATGAAAAGATGCTCAACGTCGCTCCTTATCAGGGAAATACAAATCAAAACCACACTCAGGTATCACCTCACGCCAGTCAGAGTGGCCAAAATGAACAAATCAGGAGACTATAGATGCTGGAGAGGATGTGGAGAAACGGGAACCCTCTTGCACTGTTGCTGGGAATGCAAACTGGTGCAGCCACTCTGGAAAACAGTGTGGAGGTTCCTCACAAAATTAAAAATAGACCTACCCTATGACCCAGCAGTAGTACTGCTAGGAATTTACCCAAGGGATACAGGAGTACTGATGCATAGGGGCACTTTTACCCCAATGTTTATAGCAGCACTCTCAACAATAGCCAAATTATGGAAAGAGCCTAAATGTCCATCAACTGATGAATGGATAAAGAAATTGTGGTTTATATACACAATGGAGTACTAGGTGGCAATGAGAAAGAATGAAATATGGCCCTTTGTAGCAATGTGGATGGAACTGGAGAGTGTTATGCTAAGTAGAATAGCCATACAGAGAAAGACAGATACCATATGGTTTCACTTTTATGTGGATCCTGAGAAACTTAACAGGAACCCATGGGGGAGGGGAAGGAAAAAAAAAGAGGTTAGAGTGGGAGAGAACTAAAGCATAAGAGACTCTTAAAAACTGAGAACAAACTGAGGGTTGATGGGGGGGTGGCAGGGAGGGGAGGGTGGGTGATAGGTATTGAAGAGGGTTTCTTTTGGGATGAGCACTGGGTGTTGTATGGAAACCAATTTGACAATAAATTTCATATGTTAAAAAAATAATAATATAAAATAAAATCATAAAATAAAATAAAGAATATTTGTGATTCATAGGAAGAGGTCAAAATATTAACATGACCAGGAATTTGTAAGAAGTTGATCATGGGGACTGCAGATGTGAGGGAAAGACCTGAAGTGGACCCTGAATATGTGACTAAATTGCTCAGTCTCCAAATAAAACTTAACGTGATGAAGGGTGGCTTCTTAGGGATGAGCAAGAAAGTAGTTTTGAGATGGAATCTACTCCTGGTGAAGATGCTATGAAAATTGTTGGAATGACAACAAAGGATTTAGAATATCACATAAACTTAGTTGATAAAGCAGTGGTAGAGTTAAGAGGACTGACTCCAATTTTGAAAAAGTTCTTCTGTGGGTAAAATGCTATCAAACAGGATCACATACTACAGAGAAACCATTGTTGAAGGAAGAGTCAATCAATGCGTCAAACTTCATTGTTGTCGTATTTTAATAAATTGCCACAGCCACCCCAACGTTAAGCAACCTGATCAGTCAGCATCCATCAACATCAATGCAAGACCCTCCACCAGAAAAAGGATTATGACTTGCTGAAAGCTCAGATGAAGGTCAGCAGGTTTTTTTATCAATAAAGTCTATTTTGATTAAGGTATGTGCATTGTTTCTTAACATAATGTTATTTTACATCAATAGACTACAGTACAGTGTAAACATAACTTTTCTATGGACTGCAAAACCAAAAAAAATTATTTGACTCACTTTGTTGCAATATTTGCTTTATTGTGGTAATCTAGAACTGAACCCACAATATCTCTAAGGTATGCCTATAGATAGATGGATTGACCAAGCACTGGGCGTTTGGACAGTGACTGTAAAGAAAGGATAATGGAGAGGTCTTAAAATAATGAACTGTTGGGTATGAACTAAAGTAAGAAGGAAACAAAAGAAAAAGTTAGGGTGAAATGGGAGGGGAAGGATCATGTGACAGAATGTGCAATGATCTGAACAAACAGATAAACTGAACAAGGTGAGTAGGAGGGAACTCAGCTGACCACAATTTCACTCAGAGCCAAAGGCATGCTATAGCTACTAAAAATTTGAATATTAGACTTCTTTAAAAAAGCAGTGACTGGCCTTTATTAGATAATCACTAACTTCCCTATGGTTGTAGAATGGATTCTCACTTGAACGTGGGAAAATATAATCCATGCACCAAAAAGAAAGTGACCTAATCTGCTCTGGGCTGGATAAAACATGTTTGTAACATTATGTTCAGTTCAGAGAAGCCATTTAAGAGGGACTCCAATAAAGAGTCCAAGGATAGGCAGACACAATAAAAAATAATCTGGACATCATTTTTCTTAGGAATAATGGTCACTTTTCAACTACATTTTTTACATTTTTAAATACATTTTTTAAAGTATGATGACATGAAAGTTCACATTCATAAGTAGTAATAGGATGTTAAAAATCTCAGGCATAATGAAGGAATTCCCATTTCTTTATCTTAGAAGTAAAGTGGCGCAGAATAATGAAGAGACTCAAAACATGGTCATTCTGGTCAATGATACAAGACTGGTGTTACAAAGCTAAAAGGTCACAGTATTTCAAGGGGCATTAGTATAGATGTTGAATTCATACAAAAGAATCATAGAAGGCACCATGACATAGCTGGCCCTTATCCTTCATTAGAAGAGCCCCAGTGCATTTTATGAATAAGCCCCTGTATGACTCTAATGGGAAATTCTGTTCTGCTGAATATGCCTTGAAACACATTGGAAGTTGTGGAATGGAGGAAGTAAAAAGGGGTCTCAGGAAGGCTTGACTGATTAAAAAAATGTATCTGGAACTGCACTGAACTGTAAGTGTATAAACTTTAAAAAAGAAACAAATTTAATGCATAGTTAGTACCAGTTCTACAGGAAACAGGAGTCAGCTGAAAGGGTCCCCAAATAGTGGAATCAGGAAGAGGGAATTTCAGTGATTAGAAAGTACACGGAGGATGTCTATCCTGTTTACTACCTGTCTCATCAATGAATGAAAACCAAGTAGAGACAAAAGGAGCTGAAGTTGCTATGAAATCTTATACCTTAAAGATGACTTTTTCTCTTGGGGCACCTGGGTGGCTCAGTCAGTAAAACGTATGGCTCTTGATTTCAGCTTAGCTCATGATCTCATGGTTCAAGCTCCATGTTGGGCTCCAAGGTGACAGTGTGGAGTCTGCTTGGGACTCTCTCTCCCCCTCTTTCTCTGCCCCTCCCCTGCTTGTGCTTTCTCTCCCAAAATAAATAAAACAAAACATTTAAAAAAATGACTTTTTTTCCTCTTCTGGATATTGATCACCACTGTGGCTTTCCAGAACGGATAAGAGGGATGAGACTATGTTGGATGTTGACCATTCCACCTCAGGAAAGCAAGCTCTTTGGAATATGGTGGAAGCCCGCAAGATCCCTCTGTAGCCAGAGTCAGGCAGAGGAAAGATCCACTGATCCCATCTGCCCATGCTTGTTTCCTGAGGCCTTGGACATTTCCAATGAGAAATGGCTGGTGGGATACGATTTGATGTGGTCATAAAAATGGATAGGTTTTATTGCAAAAATGTCCCATAGCTAAACTGAGGTATTCTAAATCAAGAAAATTAAAAAGATAAGTTGTCTGTGAAATTCAATTCATTCTCAACATGTTCTGGGCTGTTACCATAAATAAAAGACAAGTGGCCCCATCTCTCCACTGACATATCAGAGGAAGGGACTTTTGGAATCAGTTAGGTTACTTACCACCTCCTTTACTGAATATTTAACAATATTTCAGTGAACACAGAAAAAAATAAATACTTTTCACCAACTTTAAGATGATCTCCAGGTCTAAATTCTAACATATGTATGGGGAATAATTTTAAAAAGGCATATCTCACACAGACACATGCACGCACGCACGCACACACACACACACGGTGGTCCAAGAGGAAGATAATATAACTCCAATATAAATCTTCAGGAGAATAAAAATACCCCATTTTTTAAAGAGAAGGAGAAATCAGCAGAAACAAAGGTCATTTTTGAGCAAGGATTGACAGGGGACCAACACAACTGGTCACCATTCATTTCATAATGTTGTTGCTTTAGGGAAATCCAAAATAACACTTTTTGGTACTTGAGCTTTACTCACTCAGGGGTTTGCATAAATGAAAGGAGCTCACAAATGCTTGACAATTCTTAGAAACCTACACTATGAAGTTTATTGCCTTACAGACTATAAGGCAACCAAACTACAAATGCCTTTCTGTCTGCAGACAGTTCATCCTGAAATAAATAAAAAAATTCAATCTGCCATGACACTTTCATTTTCTTAATATACAGCATATTCACATCCAAATCATTATTCAACTTAAGAAAGATGCAGCATGATACAGTGGTTAATATGTAAGCTCTAAAACTAGCCTTCCTGAGTTCAAATTCTAAATCTACCATTTATTAATTGTGACCTTATGCAGAAGGTTAGGTAACTTCTTTGTGCCTCCATTTCCTTTTCTGTAAATAAAGAGAATGAGAATACATAATTCATAGGATTGTAGTTGAGATTACATGAGTTAATATGTAAAAAGCTCTTGCAACAGTACCCAAAATATATTAAGTGGTCAATAAATCTTAGCTATTAAGAAAACTGCTAAAGCTTTTCCTTATAATCATCTCATTTTTTTAAAGGCAAAATTAAACATCCTAACAATGGGTACATTTTTCAAACAAAAGCCTGGTGCAACATGGTGGCTCACTTCAAACCTTCACTACTTTTTCTGCTTGCATGAAAATTCCCATCTCGACATCAGTTTCTAGGGAAGTCAGGATGTTTCTAGGCAACCCAACCTAAGACATGTAAGACAATAAGTAAGGAGAAAATAAATACAATAATGCTTAGGCAAGCATTAAAAACACACCCTCAAAATTTGAGAAAGAGTAAATGGAATCTGATATATCTGCAGAAACAATGTAGTACTTATGTGTGGAAAGTTGACAGGATGTGGACAGATATAAAGGTATAAGCCACAACTCAGCTATGCTGCTACATTCTGCCCTTCAAGATTTTCAGTAGGTTGATTCTACTTACATGATTCTTAGTTTTCCTTCTTTTATTATAATGCTTATAATGTAAAATCATGATTCTCATTCACCACGTATCTGGCACTTGACAAAAGGAAATGGAATGCCCTTCTCCATTTGAAAGCCACACATTTTTTTCCAAAATGTATATTTAATGGCCATTCCATTGCAATTAAGCAGAATCACATTTCAAAAATGTGTGTATAAATTTTAAAATATATATAATTTTTAAATGTATATATTTTAAGGTGCACTTTCAAGTTTTATTTGAAAATAAAAACCTAGAGGCTTTTGTTCACACTGTATCCTCTGCCTAGGGAACATCCTTTATATCAAAATGTCCATATTATACCCACACTTTATTTTTTTCTAATTTTTTAATGTTTATTTATGTTTAAGAGAGAGACAGAGTGCAGGCGGGGGAGGAACAGAGAGAGACAGGGAAGGAGACACAGAATCTGAAACAGGCTCCAGGCTCTGAGCTGTCAGCACAGAGCCCAACATGGGGCTCGAACCCACGAGCTGTGAGATCATGACCTGAGCTGAAGTCGGACACTTAACTGCCGGAGCCACTCAGGTGCCCCTATTTTAAATCCAAATTTCAAGCTCAAAATGCTCCATAAAAGATTCCCAAATTCCCATGGCTAAAAGTAATTGTTCCCTCCTCTGGCACTTTTTCCATACATTATATTTCTTAGTATTTAATAAAGTTCATCTCTACAAAAATTCCTTAGGGCTGGACAGATGTTCTTCTCTAAATTGTAGCATTCCTTGCTTCCAGCATTATCCAATGTATGCCAAAGAAATAAAGGAAGGAAGGAAGGAAGGAAGGAAGGAAGGAAGGAAGGAAGGAAGGTAGGTAGGTAGGTTATTTCTCTGGACTCTCACTTGTTCCCTTTTTCAAGCTTGTACAAATAGATAACTCAAAAAATTTTAAGAAGAATTAAGAGAATATTAACTCATATACAAATACATGATTTTAAAGAATATAATGAATATACCAATCATCTATGAATATGGCCTTTGGTTTTCAAAAGTTCTTCAGT
The DNA here is from genome assembly GCF_022079265.1 of Lynx rufus. Classification (NCBI taxonomy): domain Eukaryota; kingdom Metazoa; phylum Chordata; class Mammalia; order Carnivora; family Felidae; genus Lynx; species Lynx rufus. The sequence goes on along the minus strand of NW_025814896.1, from coordinate 39,848,281 downwards.
CACAAAGTATGTTCCGAAGTTAATCTTCAAACAGCTGTAACAATAACAAGACACATATTCTGCTTCAAAAACTCCTAAATGCCAGATCTTAGAAAGAATTATCCGAAGAGTTTGTTAATACAGCTACCCTGTATTAACTCCTGAGAGAATACTCACTCCTGAGATTCTCTGTCCCAACAGATTCGAGGAGTTCTCTCAGGGACAAGTATAGGGACAGTTTCTCTGTTCCATGCCATGAATTCTCAAGGCACCCCTAATTGTCTCTGTCTTCTCCTGGTTAGTTCAAGGCCCAGATAGGTCACATCTCCCTTTTAGGAAACATCTTTGACCATTCCAAATGCTTTCTCTTTTTATGCATATACAATTGTGGTGGTAACTCCCCTTCTAAAAATAGATTAAGTATGTGATTAGCACTTTTTTATTCACTGTTTCACTTATTTAACATTTCACCCCCTAATTTAGCTGTAAGTTCCTACTGGGGAAAGACTAATGAATCCTTACTTCCATTCTGTATCTAGAGGGCTGGGCAATTTTATCTACTTTGGATTTAATAAATTATGCTTTATGTAGGCCAAAAATAATGTAAAATCTTATGATCACTGAAATAAAGAATATGATAAGTATTGAATAGGGTATTTTTTTTTAAACGAACATCTTATCAACATGAGGCTAAAAGGAAGAAGTTAAAGGAAGACTGAAGAGCAGAAGATTTGCTGAGAGAAAAAGCATCTGTTTGAAATATAAGAGGCCACATCTTTTTACTGTTCAACTTACTAAAGCGAGCAATAGTCACTTCGGTCAATTTTAAAAGTGCAATAGTAAATTCAATACCATTCTGCCCCAAAATAAAGACTATAGGGGTGGAAACTGATACACAATTTCAGAAGGATAAATCACTTTAGTTTTCTAGTATCCTGTGACATTTGCATCAATCTATAAGCACAGAGATATCAAATCTTGCCACTCACATGAGTGAGATCTATACTGAATGGGAATCCCCCAATTCAACCTGAGTCAGTCACAACTAATCCTGTTGCAGTCAGGGAGACAGAGCAATTCTCCTAGAACCCTCCTTTCTATGCTATTACTAACCTCAAGACTTGTATGGAAGTTTCCTCTGGACCATTCCCTAAAATCGGCTACTAAAATGAAGTATTTTGTTTATATGCCCCATGAGCCACCTCTCTCAACCAACAGGCTCAAGAGTTAGGTAGGTCTGTTTCTTAAGATAGGATCAGAGGCTAGAATGGAAAATATGGTTAGTCAGAACTATTGCTACATACAGGTAACATGCCATCATTTCTCAGTAAAAGTTTTGACATTCACTCTGATTAGACTGGCACATGTGCTTCCACACCTGTGAGCAGAAGACAGAATGTTTTCATTGGCTTAACTTGAATCTAGGGGTCATTTCAAGTTCCTTGGGGAAAAATTAATAGACCACAAAATGGATCTAAAGGGCTGTTGGAAACAGAAAAGGGGAGAATAGGTGTAAGAAAAGAATATCAATTAAGAATAGGTTGACCTGAGGGGGCATCTGGGTGGCTCAGTAGGTTAAGCGTCTGACTCTTGGTTTCAGCTCTGGTCATGATCTCATGGTTCATAAGTTCAAGCCCTGCATCGGGCTCTGCATCGGGCTTAGGATTCTCTCTCTCCCTCTTTCTCTGCCCCTCCCATGTTCAAGCTCTCTTTCTCTCTCTCTTTCAAAATAAATGAATAAACATTAATTTTTTTTTTTAAAAAGAACAGGTCGAGCTGCAACCAAAATAACAATTAAAAATAACAATAGCTTGAAAAAATAAAATATTTTTCTTTCACATTAAAGAAGTTAGGATTAAATAATCTTCAAAGGCTGATAGGGTGACTTCACAAAATCCTCCAGGTTCCAGATTCATTTATGTTGCTGCTCTGTCATACCTAGTCACAAAGGCATATCTAACTATAAGGGAATTTAGAGATTTAAATCTTTATTCCAGGTGACCATATATCCATTTAATAATGAGGTGTTTTCTATTTATTGGTGGGGGGGAAGAAAGGCTGGACATTGGGGTACATACAGCAATCTCTGGCATGGTGTATGGATTCATAAGGTGACTCCCATGATTCCTACCACTTTACGTTCATACCCTTGTGTAATGCCTTCTTCTTGAGTATGGGCAAAACCTGTGACTTGTTTCTAAGCAACAGAATATGGAAAAGATAGGCTATAGATGATTAGGGTACATGACTTTGTTACATAAGATTTAGTATTGGTCTTGCAGGAGTTTTTCTCTCTTCCAGAAATGGCTGTGAGGAAGTGGCCATGTTGGGAAACTCCATGTGGCAAGGAACTGAGGGTAGCATCTGGGAGTTGAGGGTAGTTTCTGGACAACATCCAGAAAAAAATAAAGCTCTCAGACCAGCAACCACAAGAACAAGGAAGGAGAGCCTTTCCTAGATGCGCCTGTATATTAAGAATCTAGTCCTAACTGAAACCTTGATCGCAGCTTTATGAGACTTTAATCTGAAGACTCAGCTAAGCTGTATCCAGACTCCTGATGCACAGAAACTTAAGACAATAAATGTGTGTTGTATTAAACCACTAAGTTTGTGATAATTTGTTATGCAATAGAAAAATAATATATTGACACTGAAGACAACCAACAGATGCTCATAATACTGCATAAAGGGCCTAACTCATTCCCTAATTTATAATATTCATTCAATAAATGTTAGCTGCAATAATCATCACCATCATCATTATTATAACCATCATCATTTCCTAAATCTAGATTCCTCCAATATCATCACCACCTTGCAGCATAGCAAGAAGTAAAATCCCAACAGGGCAAACAGTTCTATTCATATTACTTCTAGACTTTTTGGAAGCAACCGACTTTAAAATCTAATTGGAGCTGAATTTCCATTAGCACTGCACTGGTGATTCTCGTATATCCATCTGCCACTCCATTCCAAGAACTTGCCTCTCAAGGATACAACAATCTTTTGGTCATGCCTCATTGGGGAAGAATTGAAAAGAATAAGATAGGACACAGTACTCTAGGGGTTCAGTTAAGAATTGCAGGCAAGTCTACAGAAAACAGATCCATCACTCTGTGGAGTCAGGCTGAGGGGAAAAGAAACAATTAGCTAGAGGTTAAGTAGCAAAACAGCTGCTAGAAGCCTTAGGTAAAAAATGTCACGGAGTAGGAGTAAAATATTGGAAGAATAATGTGGGAGGGAAAGTTATCAATTGCTCTGAAACCTGAATTTATGCATTATAATATTATCTAGCAGAATCAATTTGAGCATCTGCTTAATATCCTGGTATGTGACAAGAATACCAGGAGGAATTTTAAAAATTAAAAACGAGTAAAAAATAAAGCACCTTTCAAAGCATCTTGAGATAAAGACTTTACAAGACCATACAAAACCTGAGCTATTTGAGACATCAATGTGTTAAAGCAAATTAACATCCCCTAAATCAAGCAAAGATTTCAAAGCTAAGCCATTACATATAATGGAGTGAGACAGAAAAATGAAATCTATTCTATGAAGTATATAAAACAAATAGAAATTGCTGTTATGAGACACCATAATATAGTCAATAATTCAAAAGATGATTAAAAATAAACAACATATTAGTAATAAAAACCTGGCATGGGGAACATTCTAATAATGGAATTTGGTTTTTTGGCTTATAGCCACTCAAGAATCTTAGAGGGAATATGAGGAGAATAGCTATTATACCAAACTACTGTAGTTTTTGCTTATGTTTATTTTTATAGTAAAAAAATCATGTAAAAAGCACATTTTATAAGTAATAAAAAGCACCTGCAAATAAAGAAAAACTAAAAGACAGAGATGCTAAAAATAGAAAAGATTTATCCCAGAAGTATGTGACACTAATTAATAGAATATATCAGAATAATTACAGAAAATTTTAACTACTATAATATTGACAGTAATTTTTAAATTCTTAGAATCAATTAGGGTTTTTTCCCCCATGTGGTTCATAGTCTTGTTCTACAAACATAATATATTCACCCTCAAAATGCTAGTGAATGTACGTGGAAAATATTTTAATATTGTTTCTGCATATAAAATTCCATTTCTACAGAACTGTTTTTCACATTTTTTGCTACCTAATCTGCCCTTATTTCTGACACCAGTGACAGGATACAAAGAAGATCACAAAGTTCCCTCCCATTTTGGAATCAGCTTTGTACAAAGATACATAATTATCAAGCAAGAGGTAGGGACCACTAAACGCCATCAACAAATATCACTGGTCATTGTGGGAGAGGGGTATGAATGTGAGAAAATAACTGTTATCAGTCTCAACAGAAACAATTACCACTTCAGTACACACCCTACCAAGAGTAGGTTAATGTCACCTATAACCAAAAGGCATGGAATTATACTTCCTATAAAATATGAGATTACAAAGTGAGAGAAAGGAAGAGAGCAAAGTCCTCAAGTTTTGTCCCCCCCCCCCTTGATTTAGTTCAGTTTTGTTTTACTTTTCACTTTGCACAAAAGAGGTATGCTCATGATCAAATAAAAAATCTTCCAAATGGAGTTAATTATGAGCCAAATGAAGATACTTATTAACTCAAAAGTAAATATTACAAGGTGACTGAATAGAGTTCCTTATATACTTTTTCTCCCTCAGGGGAAATGGTGTGTACACACTACAATAGAGTGAGAAATACACTCTACAATACAATACAATACAATACGATACAATAGAGAAATACAATAGAGAAAATGGACTTCATTGGTTATAACACATTCATTTTAATATGTTTATTTTTGATGACTTCTAGGAACTTACATTTTTCACCATTTTTACAATTAATCCATAAACAAGCATGTCTGATAGCATATTACACAGAGTTTGTTTTAAAAAAATGCCTTTGAGAGGCGCCTGTGTGGCTCAGTCAGTTCAGCCTCTGACTTCAGCTCAGGTCATGCTCTCATGGTTCATGAGATCAAGCCCCAAGTCAGGCTTGTTGCTGTCAATGCAGAGCCCACTTCAGATCCTCTGTCTCCCTCTCTCTCTGCCCCTCCCCCACTCACGTGTGCTCTCTTTCGATCTGTCTCTCAAAAATAAACATAAAAAAAATCTTAAAACATGATGTTTATTGGATAAGTGAATGAATGAATAGATAAAAGAGTAAATCAAAGAATGATATTGAGACAGGGGACAGACTGACCTTGGGCAGATAGAGAAAAGTGGCTCCTTGTTAACAACAGCAGAGCAGAAAGTACTGGACCAGCTCAAACACCCACTTTCTGAAACAAAATGCCCCGGACCTTCTCCTCGTTCAGCAGCTACGCAGTAACTCCCCCTCAAAAAGTCCTGCCACTTGTAACCTATATAAGCCCTCCTGCTCAGACACCTTAGAGGCCTCCTTATGGAGGTCCTCCCAGGTAGCAGGAGTCTCTTTGTTTCATTCTTGCCCTAATAAAACTGGTGGCTGTGCTACTCTTAACCTTGTTCATGGTTCCATTCTTCAGCTCCGCCAGAACACGATCCGGGTTTTAAAAAAGCAGTTACAAAATGATTAGGGATACTGCTCAGTGTATGCTATTAACCCTAATGATGCTATGAACGCAAAGAAGGGAGAGATGAATAAAGTTTAATCTGGTTAATACAGGTAGTTTGTCAGGGCATCCGGGGACATGAGCTGAGAAGTGAAAACTGGCAAGTGGTCGGTAAAAGATACTGCAGGCCATTGGCATGAGGGAGGGCACTAAGGCAGGACAAAACAACACACAAAATCAAAGTGAGGAATCTAGCCTCTTTTCTAGGATGTGATATTTTCCAAATCCCACCATGAAATTACAAGATTATTCATATACAAGGAAACTCAGGGTCTCCTCACTGAAATGTGAACTCTCCAAAATGATCCAGCCACCAAAACTGATCAGAGAAACCATCTAGCTACCAAAATAGAGCCAAAGGAAATATGAAGTACTCAGGGAATTTAAGAAATGCACTGGGATTGTTACAGATGTTTAGAAAGTATTAAGTAATTTAGATCAACCTGTGAATCATTAGGGCTTTTTCCCTTTAGACTCCATAAGGTAGGACGTGGCAGCTAAATCCTTGCTTGGATCTAATCTGAAAATTCATCTTAATGGGACTTTAGTTGCCAGTACAGGTTTGTCTGAAATTATGTCTCATAATTCTACATCTTCCTTTCAAGAATACTTAAAATCCACATTCTTGATTTTCAGATGTGACTAAAATAGCCAGAGGGTTTCTGAAAGACACCCACTATACCATAGTAAGGAAATTTGCTGTTTCACATGGTAATGGTGACCAATAATGCTTTGGTACTTCAAATACTCAGAGTTGATGGCAATACTCTGGAGAGATTCTGTACACTAGGTTCCAAGTTCTATAATGTCTTCCCAGGAAATATTCTGAAACAAATTTAACATTAAGACTTTTCGGTATGCTGAACTGTGGATCGAGGTTTACCTTCCCTGATACTGTTCTTTTAAGGAAGTGCAGTGCTTTACTTCCCATGATCAGTAACAGCAGGCATATCCAACCTAACATCCCTACTAACAATCTAAGACACTGCCATTTTGCAATGGAGAAAAAGCTTAATTTTCTATACGGCATGAACAAGGCTTTCAGAAAGCAGTTTGAAAGCAGATTTCCAGAAGCAACTTCTAAGTGCAGCTGAATGATGCTTTTAGCATGCTTTGATAACTATCAAAATTCCCAAATTACATAAATGCCTAATAATAAGTAAGCATTTCTAACCTGGGTCTGTGTAAAATACTACCTTTCCTAAAGAAACTACAAGAAAACTTGAAAGGCATTTCATCACTCTAACTTTAGAACCTGTGAAAAGCAATTTGAAAACTGTAGCCAGTTGTAAAAATATATGAATTTTTTGCTTACTCTTTTTTTTTTGCTTCCACATTAAGAAATACATTTTTTAAACTGTTTTGTGAGCTTAATTTCTTTCGAAGGAGATTATAACTAAATAACTACATGAATTAAACCTTGATGTACCTTCTTCTAACTACTGCTTATAGATAACCCTTGAGAGCAAAACCAAGGCACTCTTACAGAATAAACACTGACAGGAAGTAGAGATACATAATTTGGAAACAGCACACTTATACTAGAACACACCGTTAATATTCTATTTATATTACACTTTTTGCATTGCAATGAAATAAATTGTTCTTAAGTAATTGACTGTAAACAAAATAAAACTGAACAATAATGTCAAATTAAAAAACAGGAGGGATAGGCAGATAATAAAAAGCCATAAGGTGCTCTTGAGACTCCATTACAAAATTATATTTTAAATAATTCAAACAGGGGCGCCTGGGTGGCGCAGTCGGTTAAGCGTCCGACTTCAGCCAGGTCATGATCTCGCGGTCCGTGAGTTCGAGCCCCGCGTCAGGCTCTGGGCTGATGGCTCAGAGCCTGGAGCCTGTTTCCGATTCTGTGTCTCCCTCTCTCTCTGCCCCTCCCCCGTTCGTGCTCTGTCTCTCTCCTAAAAATAAATAAACGTTGAAAAAAAAAATTAAAAAAAAATAATTCAAACAAAAGCATCTAATTAAGATGCCATTAATTTGAAAATTAATGTTGAAACAATATAAAAGTTGAAACAATATAACGAACATCTAATCATAGTATATACTAAACTCCCATAAGCCATGGCATTCAAGGTGTCATAAAAGGTCATTTAGTGAAGGATAGATAGATACAAATTATTTGCCACTCTTCCTATCAAGAAGTGGAGTCTCTTTCTCTTGCCCTGACATCTGGATCTATGCTGAAACTTTTCCCAAGAGAATGTGGGGAAAGTAACACTGTAACTTCTGTGGGTGGGCATCAAGAGATCTATAGCTTCTACTTTCTCCCTATGAACATTTCCTTTTGTAATCCAGACACCATACTGTGAGAAGCCCAAGTTACATCCAGAGGTCATGCAGAGGAATATTGTGGCATTCTGGTTAGCAGGGCATGCAGTCAGCTCTAAGTGCCAGCTTTGTGTGTGAGCCATCTTGAACCTCCCAGGCTAGAGTAACCTTTGGTTAACTGCAACCTAGCCAATATCACTTGGGGATCTGAGATTCTACACAGCAACTAAACTTTAAGAATCAATGTATGTCAAGTATTAATATAAATTCAGAGAAAACAATCCACAATTATCTGAATAATCTATCATAATTCTCCTTTTTTCAACATATCTGTGTTTCTTACATATTTCTAATGGAACATATTGCAATAGACAGAATACAGAAGCAAGCATAAGACTACAATTAATTCCATCAAGCAATCATCAAACAGATTCACCAAAAATGTAAAGCAATGAAACTTTTTAATATTTGTTGGAAAATATAGTTATTTCTCATAAAATTATATATGTTGAAATCACACACTCATATATTTGCCACTATAAAGCACAAAATTCAGTGGTTTTTAGTATATTCACAAAACTATACAACCATCACCACTAATTCCAGAATACTTTCATCATCCCCAAAAGACTGTACATCCACTAAGTCACTCCTCACTTCCTCATGTTCTCAGTCCATGGTAACAACTAATCTGCTTTGTATCTCTATTTTTCTATTCTGGATATTTCACATAAATAAAATCATGCACTATGTGGCCTTTTGTGTCCGGTAACTTTCACTCAGCATAATATTTTGAAGGTTCATCCATCTGGGAGCATGTACCTATATTTTTTCCTTTTTATGGCCAGATACCATTGTATGGACATATTGCATTTTTGTTTATCCATTCATCAGATGACTATTATGAATAATCATGAGGATTTGTGTATAAGCTTTGTGTGGTATGTTTATAATTTTCCTGGATATTATTATTGACTTATTATTTTCAAATGAATTAACTATTTTAAACATTTCTAAACTATAAAGTATAAAATCTACATAAATTAAAGTTTTGGGGGGCCCTCAATAATTTTTAAAAGTACAAAGCGTCCTGAGACCAATAAGTTGAAAGTCACTGGTATACACATTTTTTCTTCTGTTTCAAAACATTAGGAAAATATGTTTTTTTCATATTTCCTCTAGATCATTCATTCAGGAGAACTCTGAGTAACTTTTAGCTTTTATAAGACATATTACCTTCACAGCTTTATTTCTAATTTAAGGAAAAATAATGATCAACCAATAAAGTCATGCAAATGAGGGTAAGTGTGATGGTATATGGAGGGTTTCTTTTCCCTACAAGATGCTAAAAAAGGTGAAATGCTTTGTTACTTTATATAAACTGTTAGAGCTTTCTAAAGATATTTAACTTCAATTCAGATACATAGGCTCTTTAAGCCCATGACCTAACTGGGCTACAGGCCCCTGTGTCAAACCTTGTACCTTTGAAATAACAGTCTTGGCTCTTTCATACTTGGGGGAGAAATATCTTGGCCCAGTCTCCCTCAATGCCTGATACAGTTTTTAACAAAGTTCTGGTAATTGGCATTCCTCTACTCACTGCTTACACAGTATTATTTTTATTAGGCATTTCATAATAATTCTTGAACTAATATTGTATATTCAACATTAGGAAAAGTTTCAAAGTTTTCTATTAAGAAACACATTTTGTACATGTTTTCCCCAAAAAATGTTAAATTCGTGAACTTCTATACTATACCTTTAATTTCCTTAAAGGATTACAGTATGTTGTTATATCCTCACAATGTACTCACAATGTACTTCTGAATGTCTTCAAATTTCAAAAGCACATTCATGTAGTGAACCAGGTTCTTAAAGGCTTTAGGTCATGTTTTTCTCTGTCTGATAATTTCAAGTTCCAAATACACATTAGAAAATAGAAAAGTTATCACAGGATATTTAGTTATTCTCTCCTTATAAAAATGACTATTTTCAATACCAAGCATATGTTCCAGGATAATATTTTGTTGTTCTTTATTGAGAACTGAAAGTGAAACTCTCACTAAAAGGCTGTTCCATCAAGTGAGATAGAAATTTCCCTCTGACAGGGATCTTAATTTTTTCAAAGGTCATCCAATTACTACTGGTTGAATCCCATGTGACGCACTAATTTAGAAATGTTTCCTCATTAGTGCTGACATCTCCCAAGTGTTGGAAAGAACTTCATATACTGCATCATTCATTTGAAATGTGGATTTCGAAGGGAAAAAAAAACTTTGCTTTTAAATATTTGGAGGTAATTTTGTATTATATACATGTATTCTATAAGGGACAAGATATGTTTCAATTAAAAGGCAATAGAGCAGCATGAAAAGTCAAATGCTTTGGAGTTCAAATCCTGATTCCATCCCTTATCTACTTAACAGATCACAAGGAAGTTATTGAGCCTCTTGAGATTCAATTTCCCCATCTACAAAAATAGAAGCAGTCTCTTTGCAGACTATCAAAATGCAGGTAAATTATCTGATAAAATATAGAAGATCTGTATATTGCTATCATTTATTAAAGGTGTCATTACTATTATCACAATAGTCGCCTTAAGACAACATAAGTCTACCATGAAATTCACTGCAATCCCCAGAGTAGAAGAATGGCTATTACTTAACTGCATCAAGAGCAAGCATAAGGGAAATAGAAAGGTATGATTGCCCTGGATGTCAGCTAGTCAAATAAAATACAACATTGTGGTTTTTTTTTTTTTTTACTTTGTTTTGTTTTGTTTGTTTTGTTTTTTTCAGGAAGAAGGGGAGGAAGGACAGCCTGTGAGAAGGAAACTATTTTCTGCTTTCATTGTAAGGAATCAGGAGAAGAAATCATTTTTACTGAAATGCCAAAAATTTTATTTTACTTGGTGCCTCATCCTTTAGCACTACCTACTTCTAATACATACCATAGGCTTAAACAGAAATATTTTCCTCAAACATGGTTTTGATGTTCTCCCTTGCCCTGCCCAGAAGTGTACATACATATATACATGCATGCATAAAAGAGGCTATCCCCAAGTACTCAACCTCAACCTAAGAATGGATTCAAAGGTTTTTACTTTGAACTGTTTTTACTTAAATTGCAATCTATTTAAAAACAGTAAGTAACTTGCATTTTAAACTCACTGATTATATTTTCTGATATACCCACAGGGCATATCAGTTATATTTTGTATTCTAAAATCTTATTAAATGTGATAGCAATTTATTGAAAATAGCAGTACTTTGAAGTCCTCATTATTTCCCTGTACTGATATCTTCTAATAAAATTACTAAGTGACCTAAACACAAATAATGTGAAATATATTCCATTTCATTTAAGATTTAATTAGAGATCATATTTATATTATATATACAAATTTATTTACAGTAATACCAATCTTATACTTTTTACAAAACTGGTTAGACTAAGGAAGGAGGGAGAATACTGCTGAAAAGGACTATTGAAACTTATAGAAAATAATATGGAGCTTCTCAAACACTCAAGTAGTGTACTTTCATTTACAGGCTACATAGGCATACCAAGTAATTATCAATTCTTTTAAAGTTAAATTTTGGCAACTATCCACTAGTGGATAACCGATGGCCTTTTCCTCTACAGTGCCCAGTACATTCTACATAGAAAGCCCAAGAAGGCAACAGAGTGGGTTTCCATTATTTCTCATTGCATTATGAGTTTATACGTATATGCTCATGTGTATATCTGAATACTTACTTTATTGAAACTTTGCTTCTTAGAAACTGTTGACTTTTAAGCAACGTTAGTATTGAAAATCAATCTAAAAGCAAATTTAAAAGTTAACAATTTGCTATAAATATCCACTGTCTCTATTATCAGCATTTTCTAAACACTTCCTTACCCTTTAGCTCTGATCGAATACATATACCTCATTTTATATAGACCTTATCTCACTCATCTTAGCCTTAAGTCGGAAGCCTTTTCCAAATAATTATTCCCCCCCTCAGTAAAACTAAGCATCAAGATGTTTCTCTCCAGGAGACCAAATTAGTATTTCTACTTTCTCTGCCTGTTTTTTTTTCCCCTACCTAATGCTAAATGCTAAAATAATTCTGTAGATTTTATTTCCTCCTCTCAGTGCTGATTTTCTTTCCTCCCATATGGAAGAATTAGAGTGAAAAAAAAAATTTGCAGGATGCTAAGATTACCTTCTTCCATATTATATATCTATTTTTCCCCCACACACCCATCACTGATTAGATGATAATAGATTCCCTGCCTATTTCTTTTCTTTCTTATTTTTTAAGAGTACAATACCTGGCACTAAATTGCCAAATAAATACCTGATAAATAGATGAATAAATGGGAGTGAAACAACAGTCTCGACCCATTTCTTTGATGTAAGATCTTCCAGTCCACGATGTTTCATTAGTTAACTTCCAGATTCTCACTACTTAGCCTCACAAAACACTTTATTCAAACACTACTTAGCCTCACAAAACCTTTAAACCATCAGGCAAACTAGTTTTTTAGAAAACATTTTCTAAGCTTATATATCTTAACCTGAATGTTTTGAACACATCTACTCAGCAAGTTTTTTCTTGAGCACCTATTCTATCAACTGAGCTGAGCCACCCAGGCACCTCTCATTAGTACAATATATTTCTAAATATACCTCAAATTTACATCTGTTTCTATATCCCCTCAATTCGAAATTATTATTTTAGGTCTACTGTATTTTAAAAGCCTATATTGTAAGGAAGCTTCCTTAGAAAAAACAACAGAGGGGCGCCTGGGTGGCGCAGTCGGTTAAGCGTCCGACTTCAGCCAGGTCACGATCTCGTGGTCCGTGAGTTCGAGCCCCGCGTAGGGCTCTGGGCTGATGGCTCAGAGCCTGGAGCCTGTTTCCGATTCTGTGTCTCCCTCTCCCTCTGCCCCTCCCCCCATTCATGCTCTGTCTCTCTCTGTCCCAAAAATAAACGTTGAAAAAAAAATTTATAGAAAAAACAACAGTAATAGCAACAAAATTTAGACTTCACTGATCATGAGCAGAGTCAAGCAAAGTACTTTGCTCACATTAGTGACTCATCAATATTTATTGATTTGATTGGCTTTGGGATTTTCTCCATCTTAAAAGTTTCTTAGGGTAATTCTGGAAAAAGTTTCTAGAAATAAGAAATAAGGGAACTAAAGAAGGCTTCTATTTTTGATTTAGTACTTACTAATCAACAACTAAGAATCAACGGGGACGTAAAAAGGAGCCTATATTTGTTGTACACTCTAATATTAGACTCTAATAGGAAGCCAAATGAATCTGCATCAAATTGTTTCTCTGTTTAAAATTAAGTGATGCTTACAGATAAAGATCGATAAATGTCAGAATATATTCAATTGTCTTCACATTTTTAACTTAGAAAAAAGTCTGCCTCTGCAGTGATATTTTATATAGATTGAGGACATGCTTAATAACTGAGCAAATAAAGGTGAAAACAGTATGAAGAGAAGTACAAAGGTCCTTACCATTTTTCATTAGCCACTTATGACAGTATCTACAGCATAGCCTGCTTGAGATTCTGTCTTTCCCTCTCTCTGTCCTTTCCCTGCTTGTGTAAATTCTCTCTCTCTCTCTCTCTCAAAGTGAATATTTTTTTTTTAAAAGAAGGGTGTGTGTGCCTTTGTGGTTCAGTCAGTTAAGTTCTCTCTCTCTCTCTCTCTCTCTCTCTCAAAAATAAACAAACTTTAAAGATTGTTTTTTTAAATTTTTTTTTTTAAATAAAAATTTTTTTTTATTTTTTTTAAAAAATAAAAATTTAAAAAAAAAAGAATAGGACTTGAAAACAGCATGGGTTTAGGGGTTATCTAGCAAGTGGCTAATATAGATTCTTCTATGTACAAATTCAACACTAGGAAGAAAATGTGTATCTATCAAATATCTTTTATATGCCAGGTACTATGCTAAAATCTCATTTAACCTTCACACCTGTTATCCATGCTTTCTAAATTTTTTTAATGTTTATTTTTGAGAGACAGAGTGAGAGAGAGAGAGGGAGAGGGAGAGAGAGAGAGAGAGAGAGAGAGAGAGAGAGAGAAAGAACGAACTTGAGCAGGGGAAGGACAGAGAGGGAGACACAGAATCCAAAGCAGGCTCCAGGCTCTGAGTTGTCACCACAGAGCCTGACATGGGGCTTGAACTCATGAAGCTTGAGATCATGACTTGAGCTGAAGTCAGACGCTTAACTGACTGAGCCATCCAGGCGCCCCTGTTTTCCATGCTTTCTAAATGCAGAAATAAAAACTAAGAGAGTCTCAATATCTTACAGCCTCACAATCTGTTAAGTGAGATAGAGTTGGGTTTAGAACTCAAATCTCTTTGAAAGAACCAATAAAGAAAGAGGAAAGGAAGAGATTTTTGACCAATATAAATTGTAACTTTTCTGATATATGTATGTAAAGCTAGGAGTTAAAATCAACGTGTTACTGAACAGGGTTTGAAACATCTCTTATAGTCTTAACTCACCACATAAAAGAAGACATGGGTCTGGTAGTATTTTCTGTTTTAAAAAAAGATGACAATGACATAAAGATTAGTTGACCATAGTATTCTATGGTTTTGCAACTAAGAATATGTCATGCACTAGGCTGTATATTAGTCGAAAAACCGATAGGACAACATTTAGATGTCAGGAAACAATAGCCTTAATGCTCTGAACAGACCACACCTGGGTAGTGTGTTAGGTACTAAGTAGTATATTCCAACAATAGCATCAAAATGCAGTAATTTAAAGTAATTTGAATAGAATTATCAAGTGACTTAAAATGATGACATAGAAGACAGAACTGTGAAAATAAGAGTGATTTGGCCTTTAAAAAAAAAGTTGAGAAGAAGCATGTTTCTGTCTTCATATATATGAAAAGCTTCCAAGTAAAAGGGAAGAAATGGGTATAGGTGCATTCAATATTACATCAGAAAACAAATTAAGTGAAAGTTCTAGAGAACAGAACTTTAATTCAGGTTAGAAGGCATATTCTAATAACATATCTACAATGGAATGGAATAATTTTTATAATATACATAGGTATATAGAGTTTATATTTTTCTTTGGAGAGAAACACACACACACTAATTAATTAAAGCTTTATGGACCTTATATATTTTAAATTTTACTTCATATTCTTTTCTAAAATGAGACAATACTAAAGAAATAATTTTGCATGTGGCATCTGCTTAATGCCCTGCCCTGTAATTTCATTATTGAGTATAATACATATTAATGCACACTTTATGCAGATTACTTTGACTAGTAGATAAAATATGCTTATAAAATATCCCTAAGCAATGGGAGTATCCACCAACAGGAATTTTTCCCAGGGTTAGAATTAGGAGTGGCAAGCAAGAGGTTTTCAACACAACGAACTATAACTGAAGGGAGACACAAATCCAAAAATCTCTTTAAAACCCAACATGATAAAAAACACTGGTTTGTCTAAGAGGCAGAAGAAAACCTGACTCCCAAATTATACCATGTTTACAGAATGGCTTCAATGTGACATAAATCCTCCAAATTTTTAGCCAGAAAATTTTAGCCAGAAAATTTAGCCAGAAAATTCTTCATTATTCTTACTTTATTTTGTATAATGAATTCCAAAGAAACTGTATGAAAAATATTTTTCACCAAAATTTCCAGAAAATTCCAAATATAATAAATAAAATAACAACTCTGAACTTTTTTCTTATATGCCCTTTGCTCCCAAACTTTTTATTTATGTTGCTAAGAATAATAAGATCTAACTTTTCAATATTAACTTGAAAGAGAATACAAATGAGGACAAGCCAGATTAATGATTTATTTTAGCCAAAGATTCATCCATTCCTGGTCATAAGTATCCTTATCCTCAGCAATGCAAATCAAACCTTAGCAAATCAAAACATTTCAGTTCTGAGATGACAGTTACCAGCACATTTTTCAGACAAGCCCCAATTAAATTGGATATATCCTTACGTTCTCATTTCCAAATTAAAAGTCACTACATAATATGCTTTTTTCCCAGTGACTTGCCATATGCTTCATCCAGTTAGTTCAATCTCCTTTTGCTTGATCTTTTGGTTGTATATTATCTAAGCCAATTTATGAAGATTGGCACTAATTTCACACATACAATAAAGCAATGCAACATTCACAACAGGTCCTAACAAAGCAGCTCGTATCACCAAATCTTGATTATGTAGTGCTGAAGAGGCCCTCTGAGGCATTTTAATGTTTAGAGACTAGCTTACTACCCTTCATGGCTATTAGCAATGTACTCCAGTCCCTGTGTGTTATTACGCCAACACACAAATTGTAGGATAATTGTTGGCACTGTGCTTTGGTATTTCAATCATGATGTTGATATTTATCTATCTTGGTAAAGGCTGCTATGGGAACTGATGACCTGTTTTTCAAAGGATGGGATAAAAGAAACCAGAAAAGGGAGGGGCAGGAATAAAAAAGCACACACACCATGTAATAATTTAAATGAATATTACAGGGAAACCTACTTGATACGGTCACTTTTTATAAATATTTCATATTAGTTGTTAATATGTTGATGGTCAAAAACACTCTGGGGTAGAGGACAGATAACTAGAAGAGGCTGAGGGGAAGTATTAGTCCCAGTATTTCTTTTGAACATTCAATTATAATTTTTGATTATCAACAATTCCTTATGCAATCACAGTTTTATATAGTTTCTTTTATGAAATACACAGTGTGAAAACTACAGGAAGTAAGGAAATAAATTAAACCTGAATCTAATCAAGTCTAATAACTCACTTCTTTACAAGAAATAGAGGGGCTAGGGAACCAACCTATATATAGCTACAGAGAAGCAAACACACAAATGTAGGATATGAGACAACTGGCTCAGTTAGCTTCAAAAAGATGGGAAGGGTGTAATAGTGGAGGGACTTTAAAAAATAGAATGCATTTCTTTGGGTACCGATTCATATAAATAAATGGAAAATAACATTTATTTATTAACAATTATTTAAAAACAGGGTATTAGATGGACCAAAGAATCAGGGTTAATTTTGTTAGATGCCATAATGACACTGTGGTAAGGTAAGAAAATATACATTTTTTAGAGATGTCTATTAAAATATGTGGGGGAGAAATGGCACAGAATCTGGAATTTGCATCAAAATGCACCAGTAACAACTACAACTAAGAAAAAGGAATAGGTGAAACAAGTGTGGAAAAATCTTCATAATTTTTGAGTTGGGGGGATATTATATGAGAGTTCATTATAATATTCTTTCTATTTTTATATATGTTTGAATTTTTAAAATAAAAATTTCAATCTTATGCTATGGTTCATTAGAATAGCTTAAGTGGTGGTGGCTATGGGCAACATTTTTGCTATAATAAAACAATTTCTTTCCTTTTATTTTTTTCCTTTGCCTTCGAGCTAAAATTCTTGCCTATGGATGGGTTTCAGGGGTCTATAAATCCCTGGATCTTTCATTCTCAATTCACTTCTCTGGGATATAATCTAGTGTCATCACAAGGTCCAAGATATCCACCAAAAAGGTTAGGAGCTACCACTAGAATCGAAGCTTACTGAGAAAGGTTTTTGTTTATTTCTCTTCAGCTGGCATTTTACCTACTGTGTTTCTAAATATTTTTAGTAAATAAATCAGAAATGAGACTAAACACATGGTAGACTCAAACTAAAGCAAGTATATACCCCTGTTTACCTGGAATAGGTCTACATAATTCCTGTCACTCAGCTCTAGATGATAAATTATGTGGTCATCCAAATTCTAAGTAAGCCACTCTTAAAGTTCAAATTAAAAAATATCTAAGATGTAAATAGACACTTGAAATAGGTTAGTTTTTTTTGTGTTGTTAATGTTTTTGTGTTTATTCTTATTGCCCAAACTGATGCTCTAAATAACTGTATGTAATATTAGTTAGTGCTTCCCTATCAACTATTCTGATTTACTCAATAATTGTTAACTTTACATTTTGTTTTATGCTGTAGCGCTTATATTAAATTATTTCCCTAAATGGACTGCATATACTTCCATGAAGCATTTCTGTAGTCTTAGTCTGTGTTCTCACTGAGGAATTTTTGGGATACAAATATCAAATTATAAGTTATTTAAGTAATTTCCCTAGGAATTTGAAAGGAGCTACTAGCTTACTTCATAGCTAGTGTTCTCATATGGGCCACTACTGTACACTTGTGTTGGATCATTTGTCCTCTCAAGTGATAACCTGATATGGTGTGTACCTATAATTAAGACCTGACGATAGTATTACTCTTCCCTGGAGGAGTGGGTGGAAATCAACAGACACTGTAGCTAGCCCAAAAGCAATCATTTGGTAAATAAAGAGAACTTGGTGCTTAAGTGTTTTCCCTTTCAACTGACTTTATTTACCAGAATTTCACATTGCTAAAAATTACTTATTGCAATATGTGTTACATAAACAACCATTCCAACTTGATCAGGCAACATATAATCTCTACTTTCTGAGTGATCAACTGAGAAATTATCTGATTTCTCTCTATCCTATTTTGCGGTGTACTTGCCATGTACATATATGCATGTGGTAATCCAAAGCAAATAATCTCTTCTAAAGTTTCAATTTTCAGATTATATTTTGACCTATGCCAGACAATAAAGGATAATGATATCCCTGGAAGAAATTAAATATCCAAATTACTCACTACAAAATATATTGAATCTTTGTACCACACTTGGAGAGAGTACCTATATTATTTTTTATCTAGTAGATCCTGATTCAGTCTTACGTTCACTCCAAAGTATGTTATAATCATTGCTGACTTCAATGCCCATGTCAAGAGCTCTTTAATAACCCAGTGTACAAGTTCTTTGACCTTCTAACACATAAGCCACCCTTACTTATGTTTTCATGAACCTTATTAGTACCTAGACTTGTTTCATTTCAAAATCATAAATTCCAGTATTCTGATCTCTCATAGTTGCTCCTCTTCTTTAAGCTGACTCATTTCTTTACTTACAGTATATCTATTTGAATGTCAATGAAGCCTCCAGAATTGGCTATGGTATGTCCATAGTTTTGGGGTATTCTTTCTTGACGCTCCCTTTCCTTCTATGGCTTAAGAATTACTTGAGACAAGATTTAGGGAGATCTACAGAGCAAGGTCATAATAAGATGTAAATTACATGAATGAGTCCATGTTGGGTGTCCAGCATACTTGATGTTAAAAAAATTAGGGAGGAAGTGAAAACAAGGATATTCCTGAGAGATATTCTTTGAGTCCTACCAAGTATTTTATTTTATTTTTTTTTTTTTTTTTTTTTTTTTTTTTTTTTTTTGAAGTTTATTGACAAATTGGTTTCCATACAACACCCAGTGCTCATCCCAAAAGGTGCCCTCCTCAATACCCATCCCTACCAAGTATTTTAAATGATCAGAAAAAAAAACCCAGAGATATTTAGCTGGAAAAAGAAGGAGGAGGAGGAGGGGGAGGAGGAACAAGAAGAGGGAGAAAGAGAAGGAAAAGGAGGAGGAGGAGAAGAGAGGAAGCTATTATTAAATAAAACACGTTAGTAACTCTGGAACACCAGTAAGTGAGGTGTTTTTATTTCATTGTTTAAATTACAGAATATTTACAATAATTAATTTAGGTTTGTAAAAAGTCCTTTCTGTTATATTGTCTGCTGTGCCCTTAACCAAGAATCTATTTCCTTTTCTATATTTTCATTTAATATGACTTTTTCCTATACTTGCTTTGGAACCACTAAAAAGATACACTTTATATCACCTCTTTTGATATTTGTAGTTCAAAATAAGTGAAAAATAAGACTAATATTTTGATCTCATTATCAGTGTGTGTGTGTAATCAGAAAAACCACAGGGGGTACCTGGGTGGCTCTGTCGGTTAAGCATCCAACTCTTTAATAACAGCTCAGGTCTTAATCTCAGGGTCGTGAATTGGGCATGGAGCCTACTTAAAAAAAAAGTATAAAAAGAAAAACCATAGGATTGAGAATCTGGGAAATTATATTCTAGCCATAGTTGACTTCACCTATAAAATATGTGAATACTTAACCAGAATTTTATAAATGCAAATTATTTCCTTCCTTTTTTCTTCCTTCCTTCCTTCCTTCCTTCCAAGAATCCACATAATCACAACCAAGTCCCAGTATAAAATAGGCATGCCAGATATGATGCAACCACTAACAGTTCATATATATTTATAGAGTACTATGTACACAGTACTCTTCTAAGAACTTTATATACATATAATATAATCCTCACAATAATCCTATAAAATAGGTATTATTATCCTCATTTTATAGTCATTGAAACCAGGGTACACAGAGTTCAGTAATGTGTTAAAAGTAATAAATGGTGAAAGGAAGATTCAAACGCAGGCAGTCTGGCTCTAGGATCTGGGTTCTTAGCTACTATACCACATTGACTCTTTAAGAGGTGCTTAGGAAATCCAACGCACCTTTTTAAAATTTTTTTAATGTTTATTCATTTTTGAGAGACAGAGAGAGAAAAAGCGAGAGTGAGCAAGCATGAGTGGGGGAGGAGCAGAGAGAAAGGGGGAAAAAGGATCAGAAGTTCACTCTGTGCTGGCAGCAGCAAGCCCAATGCCGGGCTCAAACTCATGAGCCTGAGATCGTGACTTGAGCTGAAGTTTGATGTCAACTGACTGAGCCGCCCAGGAGCCCCCAAAGCACCTTTGAGAAAGGACATGACAATATGATGATGCTCTTTGTAATGAGAAAACCTACAATGTAAATTCAGGCAGTCCCAGCTAACACTATCCACTGTGGCACAAATATTGTTTAACCAGAGTTCCTTTACCATGTACATCCATATAAATATGTACTACACATGCACGCACGCACACACACATACACACATATGCATATCCATATGAAAATACACACACATATGCACCACACTTCTACAAATGTGCACACACACACATAAACACAATATTGTTGTTGTTGTTTGCCTCTATCACATTATTGTAATTCATGGCACTTCTAATATCCATGTTCTGCACTTTTCTTTTAAGATCTGATGACAGCACAATGAGTAACATAAATTGGGGTGGATACGGGTCAACAAAATGACAAACTATCTTTCATACAGTAGAGCTTGGCAAAACCAAAGCACACTTGTCCCAAACAATTTTTAGGGCTTCATGAATTAAGGAACTTCAATCTGTTTCCAACTCATTTACACAACTCATTGGAATGTTGTTCTCTAACAAATGATTGATTCACAAGTTCTCCCCCGCTCCCCTCTGATTCCTTATAAACAAAGGACAGAAGAGGCTCCTACTTCTCCATATACCGCAGACACTGTTCGGCCACTATTAGAAAAGAATGTGATTCCATGGTATGCTCCATTTAATTCTGGAGTTGCATTTATCACATCAGACATAACTTTCTTTTTCCTTGTCTGTATCCCCACTAAGCTTATAGCTCCCTGAGGAAAATGCTACTTTCAGTTCATTTTTGGGTTTCCAGTATCAAACACAGTGTTTGACACATAGCACATACTCAAAAGTATTTGATGAATGGTACATGAAGAAACAGATATTCTGGTTTGTTTTCAGTAGTTATTTTTGCATAGAGTTATATTCACAATTCTTTGTAATAAATAGCATACAAAGAATGAAAAACTGATGGTAAGTATGCAGGCTATAGTAACAAAACAAAATGGCTACCAAAGGATAGAACCTAGTATGTTTTTTAAATTGGCCCAAAGAAATAATAAAATTGAAATATAAAATTTAAGAAAAAAGAACTGTTTATTTTCAAAACCTTAAGTGTACATATGAATTTGTACTTCAAGTTCAAAATATTTCTCATTGTTTTTCATATCATTCTAACTACTCAAGTTAAGTAAATTAACATTGGAGAAATCTTATTTTAGTCAATATATCCTCATCAACTTAATTGTAACTTTAAAATGTTTTCAGTTTAGAGATACATGATAAACAATGCAGATACTAATTGAAATGTTCTAGGGAGTGAAAGTAGTTGATTCCTGTTAATTTCTAAGTAGCTATCAACTTATCATAAAATCTCAAAACAACTGATTATTACTCAATAAAAGGATAAGCTAGTTTATAAATCATGACTAAATTACAAGGCTCCTTCACATAAAAAATTTTAAAATTATGAAAACAATTTTATCCCTTTATATTTGTGTAATCTTAATAGAAACTGATAAGAATGCTTGAACTTATTTTTTAAATATTTTTTAAATTTTATTTATATATTTTATTTATATATTTTCATACTTTTTATATTTATTTTACCTGGAAATACTTACGTTTATGTTTAAATTTTTTTTAATGTTTATTTGTGTTTGAGAGAGAGAGAGAGACAGACAGAGCACAAGCAGGGGAGAGGCAGAAACAAACTGAAGCAGGCTCCAGACTCTGAGCTGTCAGAATAGAGCCGACATGGGGCCCAAAGGCACAAACCGTGAGATCATGTCTTAAGCCAAAGTCGGATGCTTAACTGACTGAGCCACCCAGGAGCCCCTATGTTTATGTTTATTAAAATATGTATGTTTATGCAAAATATAATTATATTGTCCTTTATTAAACTATAAAATTTTTAAAATCATCTAGCTTTAGGTTTAAAAGTGAAAAATTAGAAGAGGTAAAAAAAAAAACATTCAAAGAAATCAGCATTTTAAAACTCAGAGCTACACAGAATAGAGATTAGTTTTTTTTTCAGGAATACATCTTCATATTATTCCCCTAGAGCTTGGTGTGAAGAGAAAATGTCATTTAAATGTTGACTAGGTGAAAGGAGATGGAAGAGCTATATACTCTGAAAAGTATAAAACACTGATGAAAGAAATCAAAGATAACACAAACAAATGGAAAGATATTCCATGCTCATGGATTGGAAGAACAAATGTTGTTAAAATGTCTATACTACCCAAAGGAATCTAAAGATTTAATGCAATCTCTATCAAAATTCCAACAGCATTTTTCACAGAACTAGAACAAGTCATCCTAAAATTTGTATGGAACCACAAAAGACCCAAAAATAGCCACAGCAATCTTGAGAAAGAAGAATGAAATTGGAGGTTCCACAACCCAGATTTCAAGATATATTATAAAGCTGTAGTAATCCAAACAGTATGGCACTGGCAAAAAGACATATCAATCAATGGAACAAAATACAGAAGCCAGAAATAAACCCACAGTCACGTGGTCAATTAAACTTCAGCAAAGCAAGAAAGAATATCCAGTGGTGAAAAAGACAGTCTCTTCAACAAATGGTTCAGGGAAAACTAGAGAGCTACATGCAAAAAAATGAAACTGGACCACTGTCTTACACCAGACACAAAAATAAACTCAAAATGGATTGAGGACCTAAATGTGAAAACTGAAACCATAAAAATCCTAGGAAAGACCATACGCAGTAATTTCTCTGACATTGGCCATAGCAACATTTTTCTAGATGTTTCCTGAGGCAAGGGAAACAAAAGTGAAAATAAACTATTGAACTACATCAAAATAAAAAGCTCTTGCACAGCAAAGGAAATAATCAACAAAACTAAAAGACAATCCACTCAATATTAGAAGATATTTGCAAATCATATATCCAATAAAGGGTTAGTATCCAAAATATATAAAGAAATTATATAACTCAACACCAAAAAAAAATTCTATTAAAAAATAGAAGACATGGGGGCGCCTGGGTGGCGCAGTCGGTTAAGCCTCCGACTTCAGCCAGGTCACGATCTTGCGGTCTGTGAGTTCAAGCCCCGCGTCAGGCTCTGGGCTGATGGCTCGGAGCCTGGAGCCTGTTTCCGATGCTGTGTCTCCCTCTCTCTCTGCCCCTCCCCCGTTCATGCTCTGTTTCTCTCTGTTCCAAAAAAAATAAATAAAAAACGTTGAAAAAAATTAAAAAAAAAAATAGAAGACATGAACAGACATTCCTCCAAATAAGACACCCAGATGGCCAACCAACACAAGATTCTCAACATCACTCACTCATCATCAGGAAAATGCAAATCAAAACCACAATGAGATACCACCTAACACCTGTCAAAATTGTTTAAAAAAAAAAAACACAAGAAACAAGTGTTGGTGAGAATGTGGGGAAATAGTAATATTCATGCATGGCTGCTGGGAATGCAGATTGGTACAGGCACAGTGGAAGTATGGAGGTTCCTCAAAAATTAAAAATAGAACTGCCATATGTCCAGTATTTTCACTACTCGGTATTTACCCAAAGAATATGAAAACACTAATTTGAAAAGATATATGCACCCCCATATTTATTGCATTATTTACAGTAGCCAAATTATGGAAGCAGCCCAAGTGTCCATTGATAGATGAATGGATAAAGAACATATGGGGGGTGTGTGTGTCTGTGTGTGTGTGTGTGTGTGTGTGTGTGTGTGTCAGGCTCTGTGCTGACAGCTCAGAGGCTGGAGCCTGCTTCGGATTCTGTGTCTCCCTCTCTCTCTCTGCCCCTCCCTCGCTCATGCTTTGTCTCTCTCTGTCTCAAAAATAAATAAACATTAAAATATATATATATATATATTTTTAAAAAAAGGATAGAGGGATAAAGGAAGACAAAATTTGTCAGATATTTATTTGTTTATTAAAAAGTGTATTTATTTATTTATTATTTTTCATTTACATCAAAATTAGGCAGCATATAGAGCAACAATGATTTCAGGAGTAAGCTCCATAATTCCCCTTATGCATTTAGCCCATTCACCCTCCCACAACCCCTCCAGTAACCCTCAGTTTGTTCTCCATACTTAAGAGTCTCTCAAGTTTTGTGCCCCTCCATGTTTTTTTATATTTTTGTTTACCTTCCCTTATGTTCATCTGTTTTGTCTCTTAAAGACCTCATATGAGTGAAGTCATATGATATTTGTCTTTCTCTCACTGACTAATTTCACTTAGCCTAATACCCTCCAGTTCCATTCATGTAGTTGCAAATGGCAAGATTTTATTCTTATATATATATATATATATATATATATATATATATATATAAAATGTCCATTGATGGACATTTGGGCTCTTTCCATACGTTGGCTATTGTTGATAGTGCTGCTATAAACATTGGGGTGCACAGGTCCCTTTGAAACAGCACACCTGAATCCCTTGGATAAATATCTGGTAGTGCAACTGCTGGGTCGTAGGCAGTTCTATTTTTAGTTTTTTGAGGTAGTTTACCAGAGTGGCTGCACCAGCTTGCATTACCCCAACAATGCAAAAGAGATCCTCTTTCTCCACATCATTGCCAACATCTGTTGCTGCCTGAGTTCTTAATGTGAGCCATTCTGACAGGTGTAAGGTGGTATCTCATTGTGGTTTTGATTTGTAGTTCCCTGATGATGAGTGATGTTGAGCATTTTTTCATGTGTCTGTTGGCCATCTGGATGTCTTCCTTGGAGAAGTGTCTATTCATGTCTTTTGCCCATTTCTTCACTGGATTATTTGTTTTTTGGGTGTTGAGTTTGATAAGTTCTTCATAGATTTTGAATACTAACCCTTTATATGATATGTCATTTGCAAAAATCTCCCATTCTCTTGGTTGCCTTTTAGTTTTGCTGATTGTTTCCTTGGCTGTGCAGAAGCTTTTATTTCGATGAGGTCCCAGTAGTTCATTTTTGCTTTTGTTTCCCTTGCCTCCAGAGACATGTTGATTAAGAAGGTGCTGTGGGCAAGGTCAAAGAGGTTTTTGCCTGCTTTCTCCTCGAGGATTTTGATGGCTACCTGTCTTACATTTAGATCTTTCATCCATTTTGAGTTTAGTTTTGTGTATGGTATAAGAAAGTGGCCCAAGTTCATTGTTCTACATGTCGCTGCCAATTTTCCCAGCACAACTTGCTGAAGAGACTGTCTTTATTCCACTGGATATTCTTTCCTGCTTTGTCAAAGATTAGTTGGCCATACACTTGTGCGTCCATTTCTGGGTTCTCTATTCTGTTCCATTGATCTGAGTGTCTGTTCTTGTGTCAGTACCATATTGTCTTGATGATTACAGCTTTGTAGTATAGCTTGAAGTCTGGGATTGTGACGCCTCCTGCTTTGGTTTTCTTTTTCAAGATTGCGTTGGCTATTCGGGGAATTTTCTGGTTCCATGCAAATATTAGGATTATTTGTTCTAGCTCTGTGAAGAATGCTGGTGTTATTTTGACATGGATTGCATTGAATATGTAGATTGCTTTGGGTAGTATCGACATTTAAACAATATTGGTTCTTCCTATCCAGGAGCATGGAATCTTTTTCCATTTTTTTTTTAAATTTATTTAGTTTTTGAGACAGAGAGAGACAGAGCATGAACGGGGGAGGGTCAGAGAAAGAGGGAGACACAGAATCTGAAGCAGGCTCCAGGCTCTGAGCTGTCGGCACAGAGCCCAACGCGGGGCTCGAACTCACAGACCTTGAGATCGTGACCTGAGCCGAAGTCGGACGCTCAACCGACTGAGCCACCCAGGCGCCCCAATCTTTTTCCATTTTTTTGTGTCTTCTTCAATTCTTTCATAAGCTTTCTACAGTTTTCAGTGTATAGATTTTTCACCTCTTTGGTTAGATTTATTTCTAGGGATTTTATGGTTTCTGGTGCAATTGTAAATGGGATCGGTTCCTTGATTTCTCTTTCTGCTGCTTCATTGTTGATGTACAGGAATGCAACTGATTTCTTTGCATTGACTTTATATCCTGCAACTTGCTGAATTCATGAATCAGTTCTAGCAGTTTTTTGGTGGAATCTTTATGGTATTCTATATAAAGTATCATGTCATCTGCGAAGAGTGAAAATCTGACTTCCTCCTAATCAATTTGGATGGCTTTCCTTTTTTTGTGTAGTCTGGTTGCAGAGGTTAAGACTTCCAATACTATGTTGAATAACAGTGGTGAGAGTGGACATCCCTGTCTTGTTCCTGACCTTAGGGGGAAAGCTCTCAGTTTTTCTCCATTGAGGATGATATTAGCACTGGGTCGTTCATATATGGCTTTTATGATCTCGAGGCATGCTCCTTCTATCCCTACTTTCTTGAGGGTTTTTTATCAAGAAAGGATGCTGTATTTTGTCAAATGCTTTCTCTGCATCTATTGAGAGGATCATATGGTTCTTGTCCTTTCTTTTATTGATGTGATGCATCACATTAATTGTTTTGCAGATATTGAGCCAGCCCTGCATCCCAGGTATAACTCCCACTTGGTCGTGTTGAATACTTTTTTTAATGTTTTGTTGGATCTGATTGGCTAATATTTTGTTGAGGATTTTTGCATCCATGTTCATCAGGGAAATTGGTCTCTAGTTCTGCTTTTTAGTGTGGTCTCTGTCTGGTTTTGGAATCAAGGTACCTGGCTTCATAGAAAGAGCTTGGAAGTTTTCCTTTCATTTCTGTTTTTTGGAACAGCTTCAAAAGAATAGGTGTTAACTCTTCCTTAAATATTTGGTAGAATTCCCCTGGAAAGCCATCAGGCCCTGGACTCTTGTTTTTTGGGAGAGTTTTGATTACTAATTTGATTTCCTTACTGGTATGGATCTGTTGAAATTTTCTATTTCTTCCTGTTTCAGTTTCGGTAGCTTATATGTTTCTAGGAATTTGTCCATTTCTTCCAGATTGCCCATCTTATTGGCATATAATTGCTCATAATATTCTCTTATTTTTTTTTCAACGTTTATTTATTTTTGGGACAGAGAGAGACAGAGCATGAACGGGGGAGGGGCAGAGAGAGAGGGAGACACAGAATCAGAAACAGGCTCCAGGCTCTGAGCCATCAGCCCAGAGACTGACGCAGGGCTCGAACTCCCGGACCGCGAGATCGTGACCTGGCTGAAGTCGGACGCTTAACCGACTGCGCCACCTAGGTGCCCCAATATTCTCTTATTATTTTTATTTCTGCTGTGTTGGTTGTGATCTCTCCTCTTTCATTCTTGATTTTATTTATTTGGGTCCTTTCCTTTTTCCTTTGGATCAAACTGGCTAGTGGTTTGCCAATTTTGTTAATTCTTTCAAAGAACCAGCCTCTGGTTTCATTGATCTGTTCTACTGTTTGGTGTGTTTTTTTTTTGTTGTTGTTTGTTTGTTTGTTTTGTTTTTTTTTTGGTTCTGATAGCATTAATTTCTGCTCTAATCTTTATTATTTCCTGTCTTCTGCTGTTTTGGGGTTTCATTTGCTGTTTTTTTTTCCAGCTCCTTAAGGCATAAGGTTAGGTTGTGTATCTAAGACCTTTCTTCCTTCTTTCCTTCCTTCCTTCCTTCGGGATTGTTATATACTTTCCTCTTATGAACGCCTTGGATGCCTCACCGAGGTTTTGGGTTGTGGTGTTATCACTTTCATTGGCTTCCATATACTTTTTAATTTCCTCTTTAACTTCTTGGTTAGCCTATTAATTCTTTCGTAGGATATTCTTCACTCTCCAAGTATTTGTTACCTTTCCAAATTTTTTCTTGTGGTTGATTTCGAGTTTCATAGTTTTGTGGTCTGAAAATATGCATGGTATGATCTTGATCTTTTTGTACTTGCTGAGGGTTGATTTGTGTCCCAGTATGTGGTCTACTCTGGAGAATGTTCCATGTGCACTGGAGAAGAATGTATAGTCTGCTGCTTTAGGATGAAATGTTCTGAATATATCTGTTAAGTTCATCTGGTCCAGTGTGTCATTCAAAGCCATTGTTTCCTTGTTGATTTTTTGATTAAATGATCTGTCCATTGCTGTGAGTGGGTGTTGAAGACTTCTATTATGGTATTACTATCGATGAGTTTCTTTATGTTTGTGGTAATTGATTTATATATTTGGGTGTTGCCACATTTGGCACATAAATGTTTACAATTGTTAGGTCTTCTTGGTGGATAGACCCCTGAATTATGATATAATGCCCTTCTTCACCTCTTGATACAGTCTTTATTTTAAAGTCTAGATTGATATAAGTATGGCTACTTCGGCTTTCTTTTGTTGACCATTAGCATGATAGATGGTTCTCCATCCCCTTATTTTCAATCTGAAGGTGTCTTTAGGTCTGAAGCAGGTCTCTTGTAAACAGCATATAGATGGATCTTGTTTTCTTTTCCATTCTGTTACCCTTTGTCTTTGATTGGAGCATTGAGTCCATTGATGTTTAGAGTGTATTGAAAGACATGAATTTATTGCCATTATGTTGCTTGTAGCGCTAAAGCTTCTGGTGGTGTTCTCTGGTCCTTTCTCATCTTTGCTCCTTTGGGTATGTATGCATGTATGTATATATGTATTTACTTATTTATTTATGTATTTTTTCATCTTTCTTTTCTCCCCTCAGAGAGTCCCCCTTAAAATTTCTTTCAGGGGTGGTTTAGTGGTCACAAACTCCTTTAATTTTTGTTTGTCTGGGAAACATTTTCTCTCCTTCTATTTTGAATTACAGCCTTGCTGGATAAAGAATTCTTGGCTACATACTTTTCTGATTCAGCACACTGAATATATCCTGCCACTCCTTTCTGGCCTGCCAAGTTTCTGTGCATAGGTCTGCTGCAAACCTGATCTGTCTTCCTTTGTAGGTTAAGGACTTGTTTGCCCTTGCTGCTTTCATTATTCTCGCCTTGCCTGAGTATTTTGTGAATTTGACTATGATATGCCTTGTTGATGGTCATTTTTGTTGAATCTAATAGGGGTCCTCTGTGCTTCCTGGGTTTGATGTCTGTGTCTCTCCCCAGGTTAGGAAAGTTTCCCGCTATGATTTGCTCACATAACCCTTCTACCCCTATTTCTTTCTCTCTTCCTCTTCTGGGACCCCTATGATTCTGATGTTGTTCCTTTTTAATGAGTCACTGGTTTCTCTAATTCTTCAATCCTGCTCTTTTGCCTTAATCTCCCTCTGTTTTTCTGCTTCACTATTCTCCATGAGTTTGTCCCCTATATTGCTGATTCTCTGTTCTGCCTCATCCATCATTTCCACTGCAGCATTCATCCGTGATTGCTGCTCAGTTATAGAATTTTTTATTTCATCCTAACTAGTTTTTACTTCTTTTATCTCCACAGAAAGGGATTCTAATCGATTTTCAACTCCAGCTAGTATTCTTATTATCGTGATTCTAAATTCTGTTTGAGACTTCTTGCTTGTATCTGTGTTGGTTAAGCCCCTGGCTGTTGTTTCTTCCTGCTCTTTCTTTTGGGGTGAATTCCTTCGTTTCATCATTTTGAAGGGAGAAAAGGAATTAAGGTGGTAGAAAAAACTAAAATTGAAAAAAATCAAAATTAAAAAAATATTAAAATTAAAAACACATACACACAAAAAAATCGAATAGATGTTGCTAGATCCTAGGTGTGTTTTGGTCTGAGTGTTGAAAGTGGCTTGATATATTAGAGAAAAAAAAGGAGGGGGGGAACAGAAAAAAGAAAAAAAAATAAAGGAAATTGCTTGAAAATTTGAAAAAGTGAATACACTGAAGTAGACTAAAATGAAATGATGGAAGTAAAATAGTATTTGGTAAAATTTACACAAAAGTAAAAAATATAGTAAAAAAATTAAGGAAAATACTCTTAATAAAAATTAAAAAGGATTTTTTTCTCTTTCTGTATTCAAGAAAATGCAAAGAAATGAAAAAGAGAATAAAAAAGAATGAATATTGAATAGATGGACCTAACAGACTGAAATACAACAGAAATTACTTTGTTTTCCCCTAGAAGGAAAACTCTGAAGCACTTTATAGTCCATAAACTAAGCAGGCATTGAGACCTGTGTTCTTGAAGAGCATGGTTTGCCCATTTGGGCAGGGCTTAGTGTAATGGGTTCGTTCTACACTAGATGGTGCTGCTAGCCTACTGGGGTGGATTGTTGTGGCGCTTGCAGGTGCATATTCGCACGCACAGGAGTGGTGAAAATGGCGTCACCAAACTACTCAGTCTCTAGTATTGGAACTTTGTTCTCTCCAATCAGCAATCGCACACCCATTCTTTGTCTTCAGCTTTCGTCCACTCCTCGCTTTTACACTTTCCATGACCAAGCCCCAGATAGTACCTCTCTCCCGAGTTTTGTCTCAGATGCCGCTGTTTCCCCCAGCCTCTTATTTCTGAGGTACTGTGGCTTTGACCCGTTCCTGTCCCTCTGTAGAGGGTCTCACTGAGCAATGGCCCGTTGCCAGCCTCACCCAGGAATGTTCATGGGACTGCTGCTGCCCCTGCCCAGAAACTGAGGCCAGGTGCCAGCCTGCCCCAGAAAAAGCTCAAGAGATAGTGTAGCAGCAGTGTTTCACGGATTATGAAAAATCACAACACATATCTGGCACCAGGGTTCACCCTTAATGAACTTGTTCCAGCACCAGCAAATGTGGGTGTTCTCTGGGGTCTAATGGGACCAGGTGGTCTCACAGCCTCTATCAAATGTCCTTGCAGCAGTGGAACTGCTTCTCCCTGTGTGGCCTGAGAAACTCCGGACCCCAATCTGCTCCTGGGGATTCGGCCTTCCCACCAGAACACTGTCAGGTATTGAGCTGCAGAGTTTCAGACTCTGCGCTCCCCCTGTTTACAGTCTTAATGGAATTTAAACCCTCTCCTTTCTCCCTTTTTGTTCAGTCCCTGCAGGTATTTCCAATTTTCCACTCTCTCTCCAGCTGCTTTTGGGGTGCTTTTCCCGTCTTCTCTCCCCACCACCCCCCGCCGCCATCTCTGTTCTCTCTCCACATGCAATAGTGTCTCCCTGCCCTCCATGGCTTCTCTCTCCCCAAGTTCACCTCTCTGTGCCATGTAGTTGCTGAATTCTGTGGTTCAGGTTGTGCAGATGGTGAGTTAAATCCTCAGATCAGTTTTCTAAGTGTGCAGCATGGTTTAGTGTTGGTCTGGTTGTGTTTCATGAACACGAGACACACAAAATACTTCCCTCTATTCCACCATCTTGGCTCCCCACTGAGGTGTCAACTGGCCAGATATTTATAAAGCAAAATGTAAAATGGTAGACTTTAAGCTAAATATATCAATTTTTACATCAAAAGCAAATTGATTAAATATTGTAATTGAAAGACAAATATTATCAACTGATATTTCAAAAAACCTTAACTCTTTGTTGTTTATAAGACACACATAAAGGATTTAGAAATAATGAAAGTAAAATGTTGGGCCAAGATTTATTATGCAAATACTAATTTAAAAAACTAGTTCAATTATACTAATTATCAAACAAAGTAGATCAAGTGTTTAGAGACAAAGAAAGACATTTTAGAACAATACAAAGTGGATTTCCTGGGAAGGTATATACTTGATAATATAACTGAAAGAGAAAAAGCAAAATATCACAGAATTAAAAAAATGAATAGTCAAATCCACAATTAGAGTGTGAAATTTTTTAAACATTTTTAAAACAAATTGGTACATAAGGGCACCTGGGTGTCCCAGTTGGTTAAGTGTTCAACTCTCTGTTTTGGCTCAGGTCATGATCTCATTGTTTTATGAGTTTGAGCCCCCATTGGGTGTTGTGCTCACAGTGTAGAGCCTGCTTGGGATTCTCTCTCTCTCTCTCTCTCTCTCTCTCTCTCTCCCTCCCTCCCTCCCTCCCTCTGCCTTACTCACACTGTCCCTCTCTCTCTCTCAAAATAATTAAACCTTAAAATGTTTTTAAAAGAAATTGAATTAAATACATATATATCAATGATCTATATGTTGAGTGTACAGAACCCTTGAAAAACATGAATAAACTTGACCTAATTGACCCATATAGAACCCTGCACACAACAGTTTCAAAATGCACATTCTACACAATGTTCATAGGATATCTGTCAAAATTTACCATATGATAAATCAAAAAGCAAGTCTTAACAAATTCCAAAGAACATTGTATCATGAAGATTATATACTCTAACCATATGTAATTATGCAAGAAATCAATAAAAAATGATAACTAGAAAGTCTATATATGCATATAAATATAGTCAAATTTATATAGTCAAAATATAGTGAAAATAGAAAAATTTTTAAATTAATCAATCATAAAAATATTGTATGTCAGAAGTTGTAGGATGTACCCAAAAGTGTATCTAGAGAGAATTATCTTGGCTTAAATGCACATATTTTAAAAAAAGAAAAGGCTGAACTACATTGATTTCAGCATCTATCTAGGGAAATCAGAAAAAAAAAAGAACAAAAAAGCAAATAGAAAAAATAATAAAGATAGGAACATTTAATAAAAATTATCAAATAATCCAAAATTATTTAAAGGAAAACAATAATAAAATTGGCACACCCTTAAATGTCAATAAAAAAGAAAAAATACAAAAAGAATTAATATGATGAATAAAAATAGAACACGATTATAGATCCTACATACATTAAAAAGCAATTTTTAAATAGTAATAGGATATTATGAGTAAATTGATGCAAATTATTTTTAAATTTAGCTAAAATGGTGAACTATTAGAAATACACAAAAAATTCCAAGAAGAAATAAAAATATTAGACAGTCCTCTAGCTTTTAATAAATTGATCATATAAAATAATCTCTATAAGAAAACTTAAGGGGCAGAGGGCTTTACTGATAAATTCTAAAAAAAATTTTTAGACGCAGATGACAGTAATCTTTCTCAAACTTTCAGAAAACAGAAAAAGAGTGAACACTTTGTTTTATTTCATAAGGCCAAAATAACCCTTACACCAAAATTTGATAACAGTATTAGGGGACAGAAAATGTATAAGTCAATCTCATTCATAAATTTCTGTAAATTACTAAATCAACTACAAGCATATCTTGTTTTATTGCTCTTTGCTTTACGGCACTTTTTACAAATTGAACATTTATGTCAACCCTGCTTCAAGCAAGTCTACTGGTGCCATTTTTCAAGCAACATTTGCTCACTTCAAGTCTCTGTGGCATATTTTGGTAATTCTCTCAATATTTTAAAATTTTTCATTATTACTACATTTGTTATGGTGATCTGTGATGAGTGACTGCAACTTGCTAAAAGCTCAGATGATGGTTAACATTTTTTAGCGACAGAATACTTTTTAATTATAATATATACATTTTTTAGACATAATGCTATTACACACTTAATAGTCTACAGTACAGTGTAAATAAATATAAGTTTTATATGCTTTGGGAAACCAAATATATGCATTTGACTCACTTTTTGCAGTATTTGCCTTACAGTAGTCTGGAATGAAACCCCTAATACCTCCAAGGTATTCCTGTATTAACAAACTAAATTTGGTGATATATAAATCATGACCAGGTTAGGTTTATTCTAGGGATGCAAGGTTCATTTAATATTTAAAATTCAATGTAAGTTATTACTTTACAATATAGTATTAATAATATATGACTTTAATAAGGTATTAAAAATACATGATGGTTTTCATAATGGCAGAAAAAAATGATAAAAATCAAAAATCATTTCTTATTTTTTAAGAATGCTCATAACAAACAAGGATTAGAAGGGAAACTCTTTAGCCAATAAAATATATCTACATAGAAAAAAAACAAGAACACAAGAAGCCACCACAATAAACATAGTTGAAAATAATCCCTTTGAAATCAGGAATTAAAACAAAAAGTACAGGCTTTATTCAATAATTTACTGAAGGTCTTAGTTATAGCAATAATGAAAAGAAAAAACATAGAAGGGTTGGAAAGAAAACTGCCATACTTGTAGAGGAGATCTGAAACTTATAAAATAAATTACAAATACACTATTAGAATTAACAAATAAATTTAGCAGGGTTACTAAATATAAAATACATGCATAAAAATCAGTTGCAGTCCATTTATACTACCAATAAATGAAAAGACAAATCTTAAATACCATTTATAACAGCACTAAATAGCTGAACATTAAATAAATAACAGAAGATGTAGAAGATAGAAAATTATAGAAAACAGTAAAAGAAAATAAATAAAAGGATTACCATGTGAATGAATAGGAAGATTCAATACTATAAAGATGTCAAGTCTCTCAAAGTTATTTCAATGTAATCCCACTTTTCGTAGAAATAGCAGTTTCCATGATCCCATTCACAATTGCATAAAATACCTAGGAATAAATCTAACCAAAGATGTACAAGATCTGTATGCTGAAAACTATAGAAAGCTTATGAAGGAAATTGAAGAAGATACAAAGAAATGGAAAAACATTCCGTGCTCATGGGTTGGAAGAATAAATATTGTTAAAATGTCAATACTACCCAAAGCTATCTACACATTCAATGCAATCCCAATCAAAATTGCACCAGCATTCTTCTCGAAGCTAGAACAAGCAATCCTAAAATTCATATGGAACCACAAAAGGCCCCAAATAGCCAAAGTAATTTTGAAGAAGACCAAAGCAGGAGGCATCACAATCCCAGACTTTAGCCTCTACTACAAAGCTGTAATCATCAAGACACCATGGTATTGGCACAAAAACAGACATATAGACCAATGGAATAGAATGGAAATCCCAGAACTAGACCCACAAAAGTATGGCCAACTCATCTTTGACAAAGCAGGAAAGAACATCCAATGGAAAAAAGACAGTCTCTTTAACAAATGATGCTGGGAGAACTGGACAGCAACATGCAGAAGGTTGAAACTAGACCACTTTCTTACACCATTCACAAAAATAAACTCAAAATGGATAAAGGACCTGACTATGAGATAGGAAACCATCAAAACCCTAGAGGAGAAAGCAGGAAAAGACCTCTCTGACCTCAGCCGCAGCAATTTCTTACTTGACACATCCCCAAAGGCAAGGGAATTAAAAGCAAAAATGAACTACTGGGACCTCATCAAGATAAAAAGCTTCTGCACAGCAAAGGAAACCACCAACAAAACTAAAAGGCAACCAACAGAATGGGAAAAGAAATTTGCAAATGACATATCGGACAAAGGGTTAGTATCCAAAATCTACAAAGAGCTCACCAAACTCCACACCCAAAAAACAAATAATCCAGTGAAGAAATGGGCAGAAAACATGAATACACACTTCTCTAAAGAAGACATCTGGATGGCCAACAGGCACATGAAAAGATGCTCAACATCACTCATCATCAGGGAAATACAAATCAAAACCACACTCAGATATCACCTCACACCAGTCAGAGTGGCCAAAATGAACAAATCAGGAGACTATAGATGCTGGAGAGGATGTGGAGAAACGGGAACCCTCTTGCACTGTTGCTGGGAATGCAAACTGGTGCAGCCACTCTGGAAAACAGTGTGGAGGTTCCTCAAAAAATTAAAAATAAACCTACCCTATGACCCAGCAGTAGTACTGCTAGGAATTTACCCAAGGGATACAGGAGTACTGATGCATAGGGGCACTTGTACCCCAATGTTTATAGCAGCACTCTCAACAATAGCC
Source organism: Lynx rufus (assembly GCF_022079265.1). Classification (NCBI taxonomy): domain Eukaryota; kingdom Metazoa; phylum Chordata; class Mammalia; order Carnivora; family Felidae; genus Lynx; species Lynx rufus. Next base: position 39,812,095 of record NW_025814896.1, on the reverse strand, counting down.
AAATTGTAGAAAAAGCCTAAATGTCCATCAACTGACAAATGGATAAAGAAATTGTGGTTTATATACACAATGGAGTACTAGGTGGCAATGAGAAAGAATGAAATATGGCCCTTTGTAGCAACATGGATGGAACTGGAGAGTGTGATGCTAAGTGAAATAAGCCATACAGAGAAAGACAGATACCCTATGTTTTCACTCTTATGTGGATCCTGAGAAACTTAACAGAAACCTATGGGGGAGGGGAAGGAAAAAAAAAGAAAAAAAAGAGGTTAGAGTGGGAGAGAGAGCCAAAGCATAAGAGACTCTTAAAAACTGAGAACTTGGGGCGCCTGGGTGGCGCAGTCGGTTAAGCGTCCGACTTCAGCCAGGTCACGATCTCACGGTCCGTGAGTTTGAGCCCCGCGTCGGGCTCTGGGCTGATGGCTCAGAGCCTGGAGCCTGTTTCCGATGCTGTGTCTCCCTCTCTCTCTGCCCCTCCCCTGTTCATGCTCTGTCTCTCTCTGTCCCAAAAATAAATAAACGTTGAAAAAAAAATTTAAAAAAAAAAAACTGAGAACAAACTGAGGGTTGATGGGGGGTGGGGGGGGAGGGTAGGTGATGGGCATTGAAGAGGGCATCTTTTGGAATGAGCACTGGGTGTTGTATGGAAACTAATTTGACAATAAATTTCATATAAAAAATAAAATTAAAAAATTCAAAAAAAAAGAACAGTTTCTAAAATTCACAGGGAAGTGCTAATGGTCAAGACAGCAAAGAATCCCTCAAAGAAAAACAACAAAGTTGAAGTACTTACTTTATAGGACATCTACATTTATTATAAAAGTAAAAGTAATTAAGATAGTAGGATTTAGGGACAAGGACAGACAAATACAGGTCCCAAATGAAGAGTTCAGAAACAGATATATGCATATATGAACATCTGTGAGAATGACATGGTCTTCTAAATAGTGTACGTCCATATAGGAAAAAATTGCACTTGACTTTTGCCTCACACCTTACATTAAAAACATCAATTCCAGGTAGACTGTATAACTAAATAAGAAAAGCGAAATGTCTGAAGGACAACATAAAAAATTTTTCATTTACATTAAGTAGGGAAAGAGTTCTTTAACAGGACACGAAAAGCATTGGCAATACATTAAACAATTGATAAACAGAACTGCATGAAAAAATTAAAGTTTCTATTAAAAAATACACTGTTGAAGGAGTAAAATGTAAGCCACATAATACAAAAGATATTCCCAACACTTACAATTTATGAGAAAGCCTCAGACTCCTACAATTTTATTTTGCAACATCCTACAGGTAATGTCCAATAACAGTGTATTATAAATATTAGTGTGGCTTCCCAAAAACTTCCCACTCTTTCCAACCTCTGTTTTCCTTGTGGTTGGATGAAAACATGTAATGAGTTCTAGCAAACGAGCTGTGAGCAGAAGCTGCATGTTTAAGACCTTCTATTGCTGTTCCTTGCCCTGACACGGCATCCCACAACATTTAAAATGATGGCTGCTCTGTCAGCAGTGACCTCCACAAGACACCTCCAGTGAACATGTAGGCAGGTAAACTAGTACGAAGGTACATGTGTGTAGATTATGATATGAAATGTATTTCTTAGTATGGGTCACAAGAAAAGAAAATCTGAAGGGGTATTCTAAAAGGATAATTTGAATGAACTCTTTCGAGGGGAAATGAGAGGGGGTTCCTATAAGGCATTATCAACCAAGGACAAACTGAAATTGAACTAACGTCCCAGGGTCGAGTAATCAAAGCAATGAGAAATGAAGATGGTGAGCACTACTCCCTCCAAATTTGTCCATGTAAATCCTCCATCAGAATCATTTGATGAGCTTGTCTTACAATGCATCCATTCATTCAACAAATTTTCAAGACCCTATTAAGTGCCACATTACAGGAGATAGAGCAGTGATAAAAGAAATGAAATCTATCTCCATACTGGCCTATAAACTAGTTGGGGGAGATCTCAGATGATGCTTCTAAAGTCACATTCTCTATTGTCCAAAGCACTTCTCAGGGTTATATTGTTGTCTGAAAAAATGTATCCTTCATGTACTCTTCTAGCTAGGAGATTTACATCTTCTTTGTTTACATCCTTCTTTGCTAATTTGTCACCAAGAAGATGAAGAAGAAGAGTAGTATGTTCTTATCACATGTATTTCAACAAGTTCACAAACTAAAAAGCAAAATGATAATAGCAAAATCCTAAATATACCACATAATTCAGCCATGAGTAATAATATACTAATAAGTGTTTTAAATAATTATGTTTCAGAAAGATTTTAGTGTTAAATATTATTTATGAAAGAAAACAAATGTTCTCCAAATTAGCATATTTGTATGCCTTTTTTAATGTTCTATGTATTATCACAGATTATGAATTTGTGTATTACTGTTATTTTTAAATTGTGAGACATTTGGAAATATGTCTGCTTTTCATATTTGAGAGTACCAGATTTTTCTGAATAATCTATGTTTTTTCTATTTCTACAATTTTTCATTTAATTGTATGCATTTATTAAGATTGAAAAAGTGACAGGTATATGAAGCAAGCAAATGTGGGTAACCTACATCTCACACACAGTAAACAAGAAAGTAAAGTATGTGTAATTCTCACTGTCTGCCTTACTCACTTTAAAAAAAAATATCTATGCCTTGCTTCATCATTTGAAGTATTGAATTCAAAGATGAAGTCATCCTCTACCCCTGAAAACACACAATTTCAAATCTTGAGGTTTGAAAAAGTTTAGCTTCCAACTCTGGTAATGAAATCTCCTAATTTTGTTCAAAACCACACTCTACTTGATTTGAATTGCAAGTAAAGAAAGAAATATGAATAGGTTTTTGAGTAATAAAAATTCAAACATATACAGAACATCTTTTTGAATGGTGCTTTTATGAAAATATTCTCAACCTAATAATTCAGATTAAACTTTTAGAATATATCCAAAATCGGAGAAATTTTTGGGAAAACCTATTGTGCCATCTTTCCCATATCTTAGACAAAAATATACACTCTGGCCATATAGATCAATGCATATAATAATCCATGCTCTGCCTCAGTTATTTGTTAAGGACACATATTAAGCATTAAAGAAAGATGAAATCAAGAAGTAAAAAAATAGAAGTGATATTAAAACATTTCCTTTGAAAACCATGAAATTATATTTACTAACAAAAGACCAAAAGAACCATGTGTCTTACGTAAAAGCTGTTTACCAAAGCAAGGGCAGAAATGGAAGCTTGAAATGCTTTTCACAAAATCACTACCCATAAAACATACCATTTGTATCAAATGACCAAGTTTAAAGCCCAAGAGGTACAATGACAAGAAAAACAATAGGGAATTCTAATGCAAAACTGAATTTTAAAGAGTCAAGGAAACTACTTGGGCACACTGAATGTTTTAGAGTTTCAACTCTAACGTTTCATCTAAATAAAAGTGTAGCTCTAAAAGCTAGAGTCAAAATAAATGAAAAAGATAATTCTGTGTAACTAAATAGCTGCAAGACAAAAATCAATTTTGCATTGATTTGAGTGTTGGGTGAGAGGTAATTTGTGTTATTGAGACAGTCAACAATAAATATGAACATGAGGTAATATTCAAAGCTAAAATCATTCCTTCATTCATTCACTCATTCATTTAACAAATATTTATTGAACACCTGTTATTGCCAGAATCTATTCTAAGTGTTGAAGATAGAGCAGTGAACAAAATACACCAATCCCGGTCATCATGGAACTATAAACTAGTAAGGGGAAAAGAGACAAACCAAAATAAATAACATACATGGTATGGGAACATTTGAGTAGGGGTACACAGAAATAAGTGAGAAAAATCAATAGATTTTAGCAGTCAGAGCCCCTTCTCTGGAGTGTTCATATGGAGAACAGAAAAAGAGAACATCTGCAGTAAACCCTCTAGATGAAAATGAGGGCAACTGAAGCCCATTCTGCAATTTTTCTGATCCCAGATAGCCAGGATAATTATGGAAGGGTGGATGGGGGAGGCGGGGGGAGACAGGAAAGTCTCCAAATAGGTTCACATCACCCACTCACAATATGATTGGAGAGACCTGATTTGGATAAACTTAGTATACATTTAGTATAATTTTCTCCTGCTTCTGGTAATTATGCAATTCTGTATTTAGCTCTCTAGATTTCTTCCTCCATTTCTTATCTCTCATCTTAGAAGAATGGTTCCCTTCGGATACATTTAACATAATTTTCTCAAAGCAATGTGTCCATAGTGGGACACACGCAATGATTTTACGTGGTAGATAATTTTTTTTAATTAAAATTTTTATTTACAGATATTGTGCTTAGAACAAGACTTAGTACTTTTTTAAAATTAGATTTAAAGGACAGCTAGGGGGAAAAAGGAAATAAATGGTAGTGCACATTTGTACAGATGATATCCTCAAAAGAATGAGTTAATGACAGAAGCTAGAGAAACATGGTGTTAAGGAAATCCAGCTTCCTTAAACTTCACTGGTTTTTAACCAATCTCGACTTTTTTTCTAGTATTTGCCTAAATTTACTAAACTTTACTAAAATGTAAAAGAGTAAAAAGTAGAGACTAAAGTCTCTTTCTTTTCTACTATCCATTATGTCAATGTATAGAAAAACATAGTAACGAAATTTGAAAACATAATTTTTCCTGTCTAGTTTCCACTAGCTTAAAACACTTTTTTAAAAATTATTTTAATGTTTATTTATTTTAGGGAGATAGAGAGAGAGACAGAGCATGAGCAGGGGAGGGGCACAGACAGAGGGAGACACAGAATCTGAAGCAGGCTCCAGGCTATCAGCTGTCAGTACAGAGTCCGACGCAGGCCCCACAAACCATGAGATCATGCCTAAGCCAAAGTCAGATGCTCAATGGATTGAGCCAACCAGGCTCCCCTAGCTTAAAACACTTTCTTTTTTTTTTTTTTTTAATTTTTTTTTTCAACGTTTATTTATTTTTGGGACAGAGAGAGACAGAGCATGAACAGGGGAGGGGCAGAGAGAGAGGGAGACACAGAATCGGAAACAGGCTCCAGGCTCTGAGCCATCAGCCCAGAGCCTGACGCGGGGCTCGAACTCACGGACCGCGAGATCGTGACCTGGCTGAAGTCGGACGCTTAACCGACTGCGCCACCCAGGCGCCCCAAAACACTTTCTTTTCCACTGGCCTCAGAACCTGTCATTTTTAGCACTTGGATTAGCAAATGCTAGTTGTAGTATTACTTTGGCCCCTTTTATTTAACCTTTAATAGGTTTTAGCCATTTCAACTTCAGGTATTTCTAGCATGTGTAGAAATATTATCATTTACTTCATTCTATCTTTAATATAATCATTTCTTACTTGAGAAAAATATCCTGCAGTCTGAAAAAGTGTAGTGATTCAGTTAAATCACACTCAGACATACCCTTTGAAACATAAGGTTACATAAAACAAAGGCTGTAAGATTAAAATTAAATCTTTTACAGGTAAAAATACAAACACTTCATTATATAATAGAGAATAGAGAACATTCTCTGATTGCAGCAACTCCATTTCAACTCTCTTTCTTAAGGTACCCTCAGCAAATGTTTTGCAAGAGAAAAAGAAGATATGCAATTAGCAGAGGAAAAACATGCTGCACAGTGCCATAAGACAGATGGTTTAGTCCCTGAATCCATTTTTCAATGCATGGCAGTTATGAAGTTTTGTTGTGACCTGATAGTACACAGGTCTTCAAACGCATTTGAATTCATCTGTCATTTAATTTCATGAATCTAGGAGTGCCAGCAATCTAAGTATGTGTAGCTTTCAAGATTGGTATAAAATGTTATCAAACTATTATAAAAATGTTATTTTCCAATTAGGTAATAAAAACTCATTTCAATCACAGTATTTGCTGACAATCAATTATAACTCTATCAAGAACCAAAAAATCCTTAAAACAGTAATGTTATCACTGGCTTTAAATCATACCACTTTATAAAGTCATACTTTCAGCTATACTTATTATGTTTTCTTTCATCAGATTCTAATAACTCTAGCAAAAAGGTTAGCATTATCATCACTGCCATTATTGCATTTGTTCTTATAATTTTCTTTAAAAAATTTTTTTAAGGTTTTTTATTTACTTTTGAGACAGAGAGAGACAGAGCATGAGCAGGGGAGGGGCAGAGAGAGAAGGAGACATGGAATCTGAAGCAGGCTCCAGGCTCCGAGTTGTCAGCACAGAGCCCACTGTGGGGCTCGAACTCGCGGACTATGAGATCATGACCTTAGCTGAAGTCGGACACTTAACCGACTGAGCCACACAGGCGCCCCATGTTCTTATAATTTTATTGTTACAAGTTAGGAATCTGGAGAATTGACTTATACATACTGAGGATAATTTGATACATTTGAAAAGGTAGTAAAATAGTAAATACGATGGATGTAAGAAAATTTAAAACTCGGTTCCCTGCCCATTTACAATTCCCCAAAGGCAATCAGGAATTTTCCATACTAATTGCTATTTTCAAAAGGATATGACAGCCTAAGCAAATCAGTCATGACCTGGACATACTACTTAAGAATTTGATACAAAGAATATCTTCCAGAGGTGCCTGGGTGGCTCAGTCAGTTGAGCATCCAACTCTTGATTTCAGCTCAGGTCAGGATCCCAGGGTTGTGGGATCAAGCCCTGTGTTGGGCTCTGCCTGAGTGTGGAGCCTGTTTAAGATTCTTTCTCTTTCTCTTCTTCTTTCTTTCTCTCTCTCCCCCTCAGACCCTCTCCCCTACTTGCATGCTCTCTCTTAAAAAAAAAAAAAAGAAGAAGTGAGAGAGACACAGAGAGAGAACAGTACCTTTCATTCTTCTTTTTCTAACAAAATGCAAATACCATTTCCTCTAGCCCCATGCTACTTCCTATCTCTGTAGGGTAGATCCTTAGCTCCAGTCAACCCTCTAACATTCCTGCTTACACTGGCCCTCTGGTCCAAACACAGAAGACCATTTGTGTTTTTGTTGGCCCAATATTGACCCCACTTATAATAACAGTACCTTGATTTTCCTTAGAAATTTATGACACTGCCATTAGATACTTGGTAGGATCTTCAATCATGGTACACCCATTTTTGCTAAGCGGGAGAAAGGTGATAAAAATGTGACCAATAAGATGCCCTCTTCCTAAAATATAATTCCTGAACAGAATGACCAAAGACCACATGAAATTCAGGCTGAGGCATTCTAATGGTATATAATTCTGCTGATGTTGTTCGTTAGAGCCTGATACCTTCATATGCACAGAAGCCTGGCCTCTGTTCTTTCCTAAGCTAGATCCTCAAATTTTCCTTCAAGTACGGTGTCTACGAGCACTTACTTAGTCTTCTAATAGATTCCTTTTGTGTCTATAAGCAGAGTTGACTTCTGTTGCCTACAAAGACCTCTATCCTTTCCAGTCCAAAAAATATGACTAAATCTGTCTACTTCTGTATGTTTCTTTCATCTCGTGCACAAATGCAGAAGCTTTGATATGTTTCACTGCCTACCCCTCCACTTCCATTATCAACCATCACTGCCTTGTCTTGTGACACAAGAAAGGCCACACCCTCTGCCTGGAAAGGTTTTTCATACATTTCCATTTCCAACACTAGAATATGTTTTTTTTTTTAATTTTTTTTTCAACGTTTATTTATTTTTGGGACAGAGAGAGACAGAGCATGAACAGGGGAGAGGCAGAGAGAGAGGGAGACACAGAATCAGAAACAGGCTCCAGGCTCCGAGCCATCAGCCCAGAGCCTGACGCGGGGCTCGAACTCACGGACCGCGAGATCGTGACCTGGCTGAAGTCGGACGCTTAACCGACTGCGCCACCCAGGCGCCCCTAGAATATGTTTTAATCCTGCTCTATTCCCTTTATTTGAACTCATCCTACCATGTTATAATTCTTTTTGCTAGTCTATTTTCTCTGGGTGAAATCAAAGCGCTCTATCTTTCATTATCATATATCTAGCACAGTGCCTAACATATAATAGGTGCCTAAATTCTTGTTGAATAATGGATGAGAACAAAACTTCTGACATGTAACATGAAGTACACACTGTCGGTGCCCTATGAAACCCCCTTCACTGGCCAGTGTACCGATTCCCACCTGGTATAAATGTTCACAGCTAATATCTCCCAGCTTCCCCTTTCTTTGGAGAAATGCACTGAAACCACTGACTGACTATAAGAGCATGAAATGTCAATGCCTTGCCTCAGTGTAAGACCATTTCTGTGGTACACGTCACAGATACCCACAGCATCATGCTGAAGCTGAACTATAGCCAATTAATAACCTTAGCTTGCTTAGCTCCTTCTTGGCCTAGTCCTGCTTTCCTTCTGTTCCTTCTCCTGAGAACCATCCCTCAATAAACAATATGCACCAAATCCCCTTCCCAGGTTCTGTTTATAGGAAGCCCAAATTCTGGAGAGGATACTGAGACAGAATTTTTAACATACTTCCTTCCACAATTCAGGCTATTGGAATGAATTCAGGGGACTGAATCAGAGCAAATCTATTTTAGATGGTGTGGTAGTACAAAATGTAAATTGGTGTGTTGCCTACTAAAAGATCTTTGAGACCATAGAAAAGACCCTATGCATAACAAGCCAAGAGGGATAATCTTTCAGTAATTTTTGATAAGATCTTGCCTCTAGGAAAACTTTATCCATTGGACATTAACTCAGAGTAATAACAGGAATAAAGAATGGCCATTTGGTTAATAAGTGCTACTTAAACTGACACAGGAAACAATAGGATTTATATTCTAAGTAACTAAGTAACACTAAGTAAAATGTATTTTTAAAATCTTATCTCATATCCAAAGAAAGGTATGAATTATTCTTTTTATTATGAAGAAGAATTTTTACATAAAGATATTATATGCCAATAATTTCTAATTATATTCTGCAAAAGTATATTTAAAACTGCACTTCCAAACAAACTCACCTAGGCTGAATAAAATAAGGGAATGACTTCAAATATTACAACCGCCCTTGAGTCATTCCCTACATTTAATAGGATTCTTAGTCTGAGCCGCCTTCTGTGGATCAACATTACAAAAGCCCACGTAAACCACAACAATCACTGAGATGGTGACAGTGGCATTACACAACATACATATTGTCAGCCATCTCCATCATGAGAAGGCATCTTTCCACTCTCCATTTATTAGTAGAAGGAGTCTTGAAGCCTAGGGTCTAAGTGTTGGATCTGTCTGCATTTGATGTTGAGCATTGTTTCCCTTACTCCAATCCTCTAGATCTGTTTCTCTATTGTTCATAATTTATTATTTATGCACTACTTCTTTATAAAAACAGAGTAAGTATATAAGATCACCAAGAGTGGAAAGTTGGTGATATCAGCCCAACATTTTGGACACTGTATCAGCTATCTCTTGCAATATAAAAAAAAATTATCCCCAAATGTAGCAGTTTAAAATAATAGGCGTTTACTATCTCATATAGTTTCTAAGCGTCAGAAATCTGAGTGGCTTAGCTGGCATCACAGAATTTGAAAGGTGCTGGGGAATATACCTCCAAGCTTGTTTACATTATTATTGACAGGTCTGAACTCTTTGTTGGCAGTCAGCTGGAGGCTTCTATTTCTCACAATGTGGTCTTCTTTATAGGCTGCCTCAATGTCCTCATGACAGGCATCTAGCTTCCCAGATGTGAGTGAACTGAGAGAGCAAGAGTGATTGAGCAAGAGAGTTATCCAAAAGGAAAGTGGAATTCTTTTATAACCTAATCTTGCAAGCGACACACCAACTCTTCTGGCATATGCTATTGTTCACAGAGATGAACCCTGGTTTCATGTGCGAGAGAACTACACTGGGATGTGACTAACAAGAAATGGAGATAAGAGGCAGCCACATTAAAGACTTGCTGCCAAGGGCACCTGGGTGGCTCAGTTGGTTAAGTGTCCAACTTTGGCTCAGGTCATGATCTCACGGTTTGTGAGTTCGAGCCTTGTGTCGGGCTCAGTGCTGACAGCTCAGAGCCTGGAGCCTGCTTCAGATTCTGTGTCTCCCTCTCCTTCTGCTGCTCCTCCCTCTCCTTCTGCTGCTCCTTCTGCTGCTCTGTCTCTCCCTCTCAAATATAAATAAACAAAAAAAATTTTTAATAATAATAAAAAATACTGTCTGCCATAGACACATTTTTTAAAGATAGAAGGTACAAGATAAAAGGTACAGGAAGGTGCATGGACCACGGCTGCTGCAAAGGTGGGCATCATTATTCGTTATACGGCTACAGAAGAGCTCTAGCTCAGAATCAGCTGATACTAAGTACAAAAGTGAGATGAGGTGGAAAAATAGAAGTGATGAATTAAAGGACCACCATAGAAAGGAAGCATGCATCAGACCCCCATTCCACACTCCAGCAGTGCTTATTCCTGGCTGAAGCTCTAAAATAAGAATAGTACACTCAGTTGTCATGGAGGAGGGGAGTTAGGAACATGCAACTTAAATGAGTGGGGAGTAAAGAAGACTAATCTGGGACTTGAGGTAACAGATTTACTTTAAATATTAAACACATAGCAATATTCTTCATGTCTACAATAAAATATGACCTTTTTCATTTTCATAAAACACAGAACATATCTATCATTTTTCCTCCTTTGGTAGGGAAATTATTAGTCAGCAATTTTGCCAATAAACATTTTTTGAGGACTTGTTATGTGCCAAGTACTATTCTAGGGATAGGGTAGAAAACAAGATAGCTAAAAACCGTACCCTCTAGGAGCTTGAATTCTATTGTGGTAGAAAGAGATATAAGCATGAAAAGAAATAGATAAACGATGCTTGGAAAAAATTATGTAGGGTATAATGACAAGAGGGGATCTGAGCAACTCTGGCTAAGTGGTCATACAGAGAGCCTCTTTGACGAGATACCAATTGAGCTAAGAGCTGAATGATGAGAAGGAAACACATACAAAAAAGACTACGGCGAACAGAGTTCCAAGCACAGAGAACTGCCAATCAGATGCTAAAATGAGAACAAATTTGACATGATTAAGGTAATAAATGAGTACAATCAGGGTGTGGCAGACAGAGAAATATTCCTCATATAACACTCGCAAAATAACAAATAGCAATAAACATTCAGCCCCAGCATTGGGAAAACAAAAGGGAGCAGTAGGGACTATGCCGGACTGAAGAGCAAATGGTTTATTTCAATGGGGCAGCTATGTTGTAGTCTCAGATGACTGTTGTCACTTACAGATATTTCAAGAGGAGCCACAAATACAGTTTTCTCGGAAATATCTCATTTTTCAGAGGTTGGCTGAAATTATAAAACAAAAACAACATCCATTCTGGCTGTTGGTACGCAACCTTCATTCTAAAGAAATTCAGTAACATATTTAGAGGACTTAAGGCTCTTGGTGTGTGGTTATTGCCTTAGAAACGGCCTTTTTCACTTTAGACAGAGATGAGTATGAAGTGAAGCAGTCTATCTGTTCTCTCCTTGCCTATGAATCCTAAAGGAAAAAAAAAAAAAAACATTAAAGGAGTAGAGGGAAGAGCTAGAATAAAAAGTTTGAAATCTCCTAGAACACAGAGCAAAAAGCAAAGAGTTGGGGGGAGGGGGAGACAAAAATTAGAGTCAATCAGAATCAAAAAGTTTGAACTTAAAAAGAATAAATAAATAGCAGCACAAAAATTCTAGAGCTCAAAAAAAAGGGGGGGGGCTGTTTAGATTTAAAAGGCCCACTAAATACCAAACAGAATGAATGCAAAAAGACCCACTCCTAGACACATAACTCTGATGCATCAGAACACCAAAGAAAAAGAGATCATAAAAATTTTGGCTATGAAGCAAAATAAAATAAAACGAACATAAATCAGATAGCCTATGAATCAACCTGACCTAATCCTTCTTATAAGCAACAGGTATTTCAGAAACCAGTGAGGCAAATGACAAAAAAATTCTGAGATTCAATGATATCTCAAGTGATAAGAGCACTACTATGTGGTCTTTGTCCCTGGTTCCTGACACAGAGCTCCTAAATCCTTTAGGATTTCCTGGGTGATAGGTGTGTCTTTTGTTCTAATGAGCTGATTCTTGGTGGTCTCCTGACTGGGGAGTGGTCACGGGGAAGACCAAGCCATGATTAGAAGTTTAAATTTTCAGGCTTTCTCCCCATTCTCTAGAGATGGGACAGGGACTGGAAATGGAGTTAATAATCGATCATGCCTATCCATTCCATTTTAACATGAATGGAGTTACACAGACCTCACAGGGTAAGGGCTCTGTCCCATGAGATAGCCCCCCCACCCCCCTCACATCAGATGCCAGTCGCAAGTAGTAGGTCCTCCTACTATTTGATGAAGCCTCCACAAAAATCCCAAAGTACAGGATTCAGAGAGCTTTGGGTTGGCAAACACATCTGCATCCAGGGAGGGTGATGCATCCCAATTCCACAGGGACAGAAGCACCTGTACTTGAGACCATTCTTGACCTTACCCTATGTTTCTCTTCACCTGCTTTTTGTTAATTTGTATCCCTTACTATAGCCTTTATTCTATAATAAACTGGCAAAGTGTAAGTTAAATGTTTCCCCAAGTTCCATGCTATTTTAATAAATAATTGAATGGGGGTGGGGTATCGAGCGAACCTGTGATTTGTAGCCAAGTTGTACAGAAGTTATGGGTAACCTGGGGACCTACTATTTGTGACTGGCATCTGATGTAGATCCAGGAGACCTTACAATTAGAGAAAATGGGGAACAGCCAAGGGACCAGTAGGACATTTTGCATTCTTTTAGTTACAGCAAAGAGATAAGCCAAGAAGGCATTTGGAATTTGATCAAGTAAAGATTTTGGTAAAGGCAAAACTTCACCACCTGGAAATGAGGTCCCCAACTTTTGATAATTATATTGTAATATGAAATAACACATATGAATAAAGTACTTTGTAAATTCAAGTGGGGCTGCACCTTGGGAGAAGGCTGGGTAAAAGGTTTGGAAACAGGTTTGTAGAACAGAATAAAAATAAATGTTTTTTTTTTATTTTTAAAATATAAATATAAATAACTTTTTATTTTTTAAATATAAATTTCTTTATATTTAAAAGAGTGACCTGGACCTGTGTGCTATGATGTTTCTGATTCTGATAAACCTGTTGTTTGGTCAGAATCAGAATAAATGAAGGAAATGGATGTATAATCACAATTTGTTCTACCTGCCTCCTTAGTATCTATCAGTCTGAAACGTTGAAACCACCTATAAAAGGAAGTAAAACTACGCATTAAAATGGTGGGCTCTTGTAGAGAAACCTAAGAGATCAGAGAGGATAAACAGACTAAATTAGGAATTAGGAAAGGCTTTATAAAATGAAGATATTTAAACTAGACTCAGATGACTGGGCTTTTCTCGGGCATTAAATAGAGAAAGGAGTTTTTCCTAGGGAGAGAGTATAACATGGCTTATTCAGGGAAGATTCATCATGTCTTAACCTAATCTAATATCCAGAATACTGACGGTAGTATAAAAAGAGAGAAAAGTTACGATGATGCTGAAGATATTCTGATTCTCTTCAAAGCATAATGCATGCCTGCCTGCATGTTGAAGCATCATGAGGCACATAGATATTCTGAGATTCTCAGAGCAACCACTGAGGAGTCCTAAGCATATACAGATGTACTCTCAACCTTAGGTGGACACAAAAACTTACTTGAAAGAAAACTTTATGAAAAGGTTAATTTTAACTAGCCTTATAGTAGATAGTGGTTAGGAATAACTACAAGCTAGAATTATGCTAAGGGAGGAATTTGACATTCACAAATCATGTCAACATGGCTGTCCCCATCTTTAAATGAATAGGTTGCCCTGAGAGAAAACACAGCAACACTTAGAGCAGTACTATGTCCACTTTGTAAGATGTGCAGACCCTGATAGTACAGGGATTGGAGTGTGAAATACGGGAAGCTTGCTTGATCTAAGCCACAGCAGCCTGAAAGGAATGAGTGGAATGGAATGGTGTCTGTGAACTTTCAACTCTCAAGATGAAGAGTGTCCCTAGGTGTTGGGGGTAGAGGTGATGGCAATGGGAACAAGAAAAGGATCCCACTCTCTCATTTGAGTGTTGGTATAAGCTGTACCAGTAAGTGCTAATGAGTTTGTAATATCTCTTTGTTACTCAAAAGGAAGCTGGTAGATTCCTTAATTTTACTCTTTGAATTGTTAAAACTGTCTATTTCAAAATACCGGAGGATTCTAGATAACAGAAGCAAAGGGTTGGGAGTTCCTCAGATCTGGGTTCTGATCCCAGAGTCAATACTTAGTATGAAAATGTTTCCAATTTACTCAAAGCTCTCTGGGCTTCACTTCCCTCCACTAAAAAAATAAGGATGAATATGCTTTAATTTCCAGGATAGATGTGAAGAATAAATTATATAATGTATAGAAAGTGCCTAGAGGAAGGGCACTTGAAATGCTTAGCTTCTACAACCCTTGGTTTCAGTCTATTTTCCTTCAGACACAAAGGAGGTGCAGCTTATCATGAAGGAAGGACGTATAGAGCTAGAGTTTTTCTATAGCTAAACAAGAGAAATCAGACTCAGTTAAAAAAAAAAATTCTGGGGCACCTGGCTGGCTCAGTCAGGTAAGTGTCCGACTCTTAATATCAGCTCAGGTCATAATCTCACAGTCATTAGATCGAGCCCCATATCAGGCTCTGTGCTGAATATGGAGCCTGCCTAAGATTCTCTCTCTCTCTCTGTCTCTCTCTGCCCCTCTCCCCCAACTTGTGCTCTCTCTTCCTCATCACTCTCTCTCAAAATAAATAAACATTAAAAAATAAACCTTTAAAAAATATTCTACTGAACAACAGCTGTATGCTTGGTGTTTTATTTTGAACTATAAAAGTATTACATTACTACTTATGGCTGATAACCAGATTAATCTTTTTTTCTAAAAGATTGGGGACATTTTATCTTTACTGAGGACTCATAATAAGCCAAGTAATATTGTAGCATGCACAAGATTCCATGTATTTAGGCTGTGAGAGTAATGAGGAATAATTTATCTCTTAAAAATGTGTTGGCCCTGAAGTATCCAGCAATTAGCTGCTGTCACTTGCACCTGCTTTGGAGAAAATGATGTGGTTTCCCATGAATGAGGTGAATTGGGGCAAGCTACCCATTAAAGAGTTGATTTCTTCACTACTCTTAACAGTTTGTCTATTCTATGTACAACCTTACCAATGTTAGAAATATCCAGGGAAACTCTTAACCAAAGTGAGTAACTGGAGCTGTGTTTTCCTTAAAGGCAATGCCCGAGTGTGTATTATGAATCTTCATCTGGGTTTATCAAGAAGGAAGAAAATGGCATGGGGTCTAGCCAAAAAAAAACAAAACAAACAAAAAAAAAAACCAGTAACCTTTCCTGACATAGTTTAGGCACATGTTTTCAATCAAATTAACCAGCTGATGTGAACTTGTAGAAGAAAAAGATTAGAGAGAAACAGCTAAACAGATAGCTAAAAAGACAGAGAGCATGGTAATTATTAAATTTCCACTTCATTTTGTTTCAAACTAAATATATATGAAAATTGCCTAAGATTATACCAGTCTATGCATAAGAGCATAAAAGCTGACAAATTTTATCACAATAAATGCAGCATATAGCTTATGGTCTACATGTAAAATTCAGTGAACACAATGAACTGAAAAGCTGATTCTGCAGACATTAAAGCTAAAGAGGAGTCCTCAACATATCTCCAAAGATGGCCCACTGATGAGCCAAAACATACAATCAAGATGTATGAGGACAATGCACTTTATTTGGGGTCATGCATAGTTTCTTCAGCCTAAGAATGGAGTTTCTGCTAAAGAGGAATTTCTGAGAAAGAGATAGTTCTGAGAAAGTTACTTTTACTTAGTGGTATCTGTTTGATATGATAAATTAATAGAAAAATTTAGAATAATGGACAAAAATCTCTTTTCTGAAGGAAATCCCCAAATATTAAGAATGTGATCATAATGAAAAAAATGCAACCATAATGAAAACTATACAAACTCCTGTATCTTGAAAGCATTTTTTAAATTGCTTTTATATGTTTGCAATATGAAAGGTATATAATTTGTCTTTCTCTGCTTAGGAATTATATAAAGCTAAAATTCGTAGCACAATGAAAATTTAAAAAAACTGCTTCATTTTCTATTTTTTCACAAAAATAACATAAGTTGACCATTTTTAAAAGAAAATAATTGGATGATTAACACCTGAATGTTATCTGCCAACCAACAGAGCATTTTTATAATTCAAATAAATAAAATTATTTCAATCTAAGAATTTCTTTGTTACTAACATATGTGGCTCAAAGTCTCCGTTTGAACAATATTATCTTTGATGTTCTTTTTTTTTTAATGTTTTATTTATTTTTGAGAGAGAGAGAGAGAGAGAACATGAGTTAGGGAGGGGCAGAGGGAGAAGGACAGAGGATCTGATGTGGGTTCTACGCTGACAGCAGAGAGCCCAATGCAGGGCTGGAACTCACAAACTGTGAGATCATGACCTGAACTGAAGTCAGATGCTTAACTGACTGAGCCACCCAGGTGCCCTAATACTCATTATCTTTAAAAAAGACATGCATCCTTCTGCTGGCATATGGATATTCTGTATGGAAAAATGATTCTAATCCAGCATAATTTAAATTCAAGGTCGTATGTATTTTCACATACTGTATATGAAAGAATGGCAAGAACAATTCCGAAGTCTAAACTCTAACATCATGTATTTCCGTGCCTTTTTAGAATGCTTATGCATTGAAATGAAGTCTAATTTTTCAATGTACTGAAAATAGATACAGAAAAATTGATATCAGATAGGAAGACTAATCCAAAACTTTAAAATAAGACAAGTGATAAATGAAATTGTGTGTCACTTTGAAGAAGTCAAATCAAAACTAAAAATAGCAGAGAACACCCAAATTTTCATTTCCCCAACACTCAGGATAGAATTTGAGTTAAATGACCTTTAATCTGACTTTTAACATGAACATTGCATGTCTTCTAATTTTAACATAAATGACTGAGGCTATTAAGATGTAATTTTAAGCTATTGTAGTATTGAAATTAAAAGTAAGGGTTATGACATTTACTACAGGTCCTGGACATAAATTAACACACATTTTGAGAGGGACTCAATTTGGGTTGGCTCCATTAAGCTTATACAAAAGAACATTATTAGGCAATGGTATTAGCACAAAAATTAGTAAAATTAAAAACTAAATGCAAAGACAGTTTAATTCATCTGTTTTTCCTCCTATCCCAGGGCCTCTCCCTGAAATGGTATCTCCACTCTTCAGCCAACTCTAATCCATCATCTCACAGGTTAGAGAGCAAGCATTGCTTGTTCATGAAAGCCTTCTCTGACCTTCTTGAATATGTAATTCCCTATCACAAGCATTCATATCATCATGTACCTTTACTTCAAGGCAATGGTCACAGATAATGTTTTATTGATATGTATGTAATTTGATAAATGTCCACTTCTCTTTCACACTGCTCATGTTTCTGCTTCTGCAATGTATCTGTATTTACAATCCATTGATTCTCCAGCGCTAACCAAAAAGTAAATTTTCTACCAAAAAAGAAAAAAAAATTTCTTTGAACACCAATTTGAATAAACACACCAATTTGAATAAAATCACATGATTTTTTTAGATAGATAAACTATACAAATTTTTAGTTCTTTTGTGGATTTTTTTCTGGCACAGACATAGCCACTGAGTAAGCTGATACTTTCCTTTATAAATTTATCAGGAAGATAATGGTAGCTATTATGAGATAGATAGACAGACAGACAGACAGACATAAAGCCCTGATAAACATATTTAGGAAACAGTGCTTCATTTTAATTCTTCAAATAGTAAACAAATAAATTGTTTAAAAAGAAAACAAACATCTAAAAAAAAAAGAAAAAAAAAAAGAGAGTAAATACAATCATTGATTCTAGCCCAAATAGAAAATTTTTAGGCCAGGGGTGCCTGGGTGGCTCAGTCAGTTAAGCATATGACTCTGGATTTCAGCTCAGGTCATCATGTCTCAATCATGTACTCTGCACTGGGTATGGAGCCTGCTTAAGATTCTGCCTCTCCTTCCGCCCCTCCCCTGCTCACACTCTCACTCTCTCTTTAAAAAAGGAAAGGAAAAGGGGAAAGAAAAAAGAAAAGGGAAGAGGAAGGGCTAAGCTAAAATTCTCCAAGGACATATATTTAATATATTAAAGAACTAGAATGTAATACCTATCCTATCATAAACCAGAGAAAGGATAATGACAGAGAATTAATTATGCATTTGGGGTAGGAGGATAAGCGTGGTAGCCCACAAGCAGAGTGAAATGATTGATGCTTATTACATAATATTTATAAAACCAGAAAATATATTAATAAACCAGGTAGTGATATATCAATGTTAAATGTTTTTTAAAAGCCTCCTTACCATTGAATCTGAATGTTAACTCATTTCCAGCATCCAAGAACTTCCAAAAAACTCAATATTTTGTTTTCTTTTTCCTCAAAGGAAGTCTCTCATACAATTAGTGAAAATTTCCTTAGCCTAAAATTGCTTTCTCAAAACATCTCAATTCTTCTGACCTATAATTTAGACTCTGTAAGGGACGGCAAAGAGTTAAAAGCAGATTGAGAAAAGAAAAACATAACAAAATTTTAGTTTTGAAAAGAATGTCTACTGGAATGTTTTTCTCCTTTAGAGGAACTCTGTGGCATAGGAAGCTTAGAGGAAAAAATAGCAAGCTGCAAATACAGGTAAGAAGAAATTGACTGATGCTTTATCCTGAGTACAAAAGGTGAAGAAGACATACAAGAAGTGGACAGACTACAAACCTTTACCAAAGAAAATTAAAAATCAAACCACATTTGTATTATATACTTCAACTAATACCTACATCCTAAAATGGAAATTCAACTTTAATAAATAATATAGATTTTTAAAATCTTTACCAATTAACTTGAAGCTTCAGAAATGAGAAAGGATGTGTCTAAACCCAAAGATATTGTGGAAATAAAATGTCTAGGAATAAACAGATTTCGATGCTTCAATGAAGTGAAGTAGTGAACAGAACCATCATAACAGGAGCAACTGTTTTTCCCGTCTTATAGATCTACCTGGTGCCAGCATAAACCTTAGAGATTACTATTTTACTTTCAATTGTGGCTTTTTTTTTTTTTAAATACAAGAAAATGATGACATGAGGAAAAATTGTTAAATAATGAGGGAGATATCTCCAAAACCTTATAATTGTTTTTGGGGGGGGTTTTTTGTTCTGATTTTCTTTTTTTGCCATTAATAGAGTTGGATGGTAGATTATATAGTACTCATTTTTATATTTTTAAAAATAAACATGTGATTTACATCTATTTTATAAGTTATGATATATATTACATAATAAAAATAATTTTTAAAAGTCTTAGCACCAGACCATAATACACATTTTTGTGAATTCCCTTTCTCAAGTACTATTTATACAGAAATATACAGGTTTTATCACTAATTTAGGTGATACAGAATATGTAGGTTATAATCACTATTATGCAAATAATTTATATCCTTTCTCCATTTAATGTGACAGACTGTGTTTTTCAAGAATGACTATAGAGGGGCCTGGGTGGCTCCGTTGGTTAAGAGTCCAACTCTGGATTTTGGCTTAGGTCATGATCTCATGTTTAGTAAGATCGAGCCCCACATCAGGCTTTATGCTGACAGCATGGAGTCTGCTTGGGATTCTCTCTCACTCTCTCGGCCCCTACCCCCACTCATGCTCACTCTCTCTCTAAAAATAAATAAACTTAAATAAAAAAATAAATAAATAAACTTTGACTTATGGAGAGGTAGGATCTACGTTCCCTTGCCTTGAATATCGGCTAACTTGTGACCATGGTGGAAGTGATGGTATGACTTCTGAGGCTATAAAGGTGGTAGAGCTTCTGTCTGGTGCCTTTGGAACACTTGCTCAGAGAACTCTCCCACCATGCCATGAAGGAGGCCAAGCAGCCCACAGAGAGATACACATGGACAGAAACCAGGCTTTCAACCCAGCTGAAAGCCAGCACAATTGCTAGCCATCTAAGAGAACAATCTTAGAAATGAATGCTCTAGTCCCTAGTTGAGCCTGCCTTGGTGATGTCACATACAACACAGAGAAGTCTTCCCCAACAAGTTCTGCTCAAATTACAGAATCTTAAGTTAAATAAATTATTGTTGCTTTAAGAAGTTTGGAGTGCTTTCTTACACAGCAACAGATAATCAAATATTTGACCTTGTATCATATTTGTATTAATATAAACATTAGTTTATATCAGTTTAAACTTTATTATATTCTGATGAAAGAATATACTATAATTTAATTAGACATTCTCGGGAAATGGATATTCTTAGAGTTGTTTCCTTATGCTTTACAGAAATAAGATAAATGTCTGAAGATTTAGGACATAGAAAATATCTAATGGTGAAAAAGATCTCAAGAAAAGAGAGGCTTTAATATCTCCCCAATTGCCTAAAATAAAATACCTGAAGCATCCGTTAAACTCTAATAAAAATGATTTAAGAGAAAAATATTAGCTTTCATCATTTAAAACTCTAAATAAATGTTATTTCAATTTTGTAAAATAATTATATTTTACTATATTCTCCTGTTACAAAAAGACTAACTGCTGAAAAAAATACAATAACTATTTCTCAAAAACTATTTTGTCTTAATTTATAGCCTTAATATTTCTAAATAAAATTAATTTGAAACACAAGTAAAATTTTAACTGGCAGAATTTAAAAGAGAGTGTTCCAAATGTCATTTCATGATCTAGTGCCAGAATGACATCCTAAGACTCTAGAGAGTTGTTTAATAATACAAATTCTTCTGGGGCACCTGGGTGGTTCAGGTGGTTAAGTGCCCAACTCTTGATTTCAGCTCAGGTTATGATCTCATAGTTCGTGAGTTGAAGCCCCACATCGGGCTCTGCACTGACAGAGTAGAGTCTGCTTGGGATTCTCTCTTTCCTCTCTCTCTCGTTCTTTCTCTCTCTCTCCCCAAAATAAATAAATATACTTAAAAAGTAATAATAATACAAATTCTTGCTTCCTTTACAATATCCACCCAAAGAAATTCTTATTTACTAGCTCTGAAAGATGTGGGTATTTCATTGTGATATCTTGTCATATACACTCCCTTCTAAGTCCCCATTCCCAAAAAGGTGGTTCACTTCCTTTCTAAATTGGGTTTCTTCAACTGAGCTCTAAATCCTGTGTTCTTGCTCCAGCCACTCTTTCTTCCCCACTTTTATCTCTTCCCTCTCAATAGATATATGCTTTAATTTTATTTTTACATTAATTCTCACATGCCACTAACTCTTTCAAATGTTCACAAGTCTTTGATTTTAAAAACATACTTCTTTCACCTACATTCCTCTTTGGGCTATTATTTTATTTCTTATATTCCTTGTCTTGCTTATTTTTTTGTTTTCAAACAAATACACAAAACATCCTGCTTCCATTTCCTTCATGCCTGCACCTGGCTTTTTTCCTACCTCCTGTGTTGCCAACTCTAAAGATTATTTTTCATTCTCTTTCACTCTTTTCCTGAAGTTTCTCCTTTCTTCAAAGTCTTTGTTTGCTTGGCTTCCATGGCATTCTTCCATCTTGGCTTTTTTCTTACCCTTCTGGATCTCTTTTCCTCCCTTAGTCTCCTAATGATGCTTCCTCCACAGTAAAGCTAACTTCCACTATACCAACTCAAAGAGGGCTTCTCCTCCACAGACCATTTTATGAGGACATCCATCCTCCTACTAACTTTCATGGATACAACTCCAAAGTCTTCATCCCTGATCCTAACTTATTCCTGATATTCTGTTCATGTCATTAACTATTAACTAGATAGTCACTCTCCAATTCTCTAACATCAGAATCAAAGTACTGAGAAGTAACTGTTATCTTCCTGGCCACCTACATGTTCCTCCAGAAACAATGAAAACCACTGAGTTATTCTATTATTATCCATAACCTATTTACTAAGACAAACTTAAGGTATTTTTAAAATTAAAAAATATAAAGTCTAAAAAGCACAAATAATAAAATTAGTTTCTGTCATGATGAAGGGATAGGTAAGTATACTAGAAATTAACTTTTGTTTAACCAATCTTTGAAAAGGCCCTTAAAAAACCCATCAGCAATAATATATATATATAATACTAATATATAATATATAATATATATATTATGTAGATACATTATAAATATTGGAACTATTAGTTCTTTTCTAAGTTTTTTCAATAAACTTGAATCTCCAAATTATAGTTTCCTGTATTACATAGTCTTCATGTATTCTGAGTATTAAAATATGCAAAATTATGTAAAATTGAAACCATGACATTTTTAATGGAAAAAATCAAATTCACCTAAGCTACACTCTCATTTCACACACTTTAATAATATGTTAAAATGTAACTTTGACTGAGGTACAAAATATACAAAGCTGGCTGTCAGAGGAAGATTGCAATTTTCAAAGGAAGTACCTGAAAACTCTATGACTCTTAAACCTTTCATCTACATTAGTAGAAGTGTCAGTATTTAGAGATTAACATAATAAAGACTGAGAGAAGATTTTGGAGAGATCTTCTTTGTATACCGAAGCCCCAACCTCTAATAACAGGGAAGAAAGCAGGGGTGTCTGCTCCTTTACTCTCAGTTTCATATATGGCCCTCAAAGTTTCAGAGTGATATGGTACAGTGGTATCTGACTTTTGGCTAAAATATCTAAAAAGTCAGAGAGGAGTTATTCACTTGCTCTGAAGGCAAAAGAAGTGTGATAGAATCAGCTTACATTCCCAGAGATTTTCTGGTCAACGAAGGTGTTTCCCATGGGCCACATGTAGACCATATCTGAAAAAATGCTGGTGGGGTGAGCTGGTCTAAGTATGATCTAAGAGAGCCACCTAGAGAGGATCTGAGACCTCATAAGAAACTGCAGGTGTCAACACCAGATGCCTAAGGACTTAAGAAGCAGTAAGTTTACAGTAATCAAGACACTTTCATTCAGGTAGGGAACAGAAGGTGAGCCTACAAGATACTCTTTTTAGACCTAAAGACACCTCCAGATAGAAAGTGAGGGGATGGATAACCATCTTTCATGCTACTGGTTGTCAAAAGAAAGCCAGGGTAGCCATACTTTTATCAAAGAAACTAGATTTTAAATCCAAGACTGTAACAAGAGATGAAGAAGGCACGCTAGCATAATAAAGGGGTCTGTCCAACAATGGTAAATATTGAGACCTCTAACTTTGGAGCACCCAAAATATAAGTCAATTAATAATAAACATAAAGAAACTCATTGATAATAATAAAATAATAGTAGGGGACCTTATCACCCAACTTATAGCAATAGACAGATCATCTAAGCATAAAATCAAGAAGGAAGGGCGCCTAGGTGGCTCAGTCAGTTGAGTGTCTGACTTTTGATTTGGGCTCAGGTCATGATCCCAGGGTTGTAGCATCAAGCCCTGCATCAGATTCCACACTGAGTGTAGAGACCACTTAAGACTCTTTCTCTCCCTCCCTCTGCCCCTCTCCCCCAATCACACTGTCTCTCTCAAAAATAAAAATAAAAATATTTTTTAAAAAAAGAAAATCAACAAGGAAACTACAGCTTTGAATGACACACTGTACTAGACTGACTTAACAGATACATTCAGAACATTTCATCCTAAAGCAGCAGAATACACATTATTTTCGAGTGCACACCGAACATTCTCCAGAATAGATCACATACTGGGTCACAAATCAGGTCTCAACAAGTACAAGAAATTCGAAATCCTACCATACATATTTTTTGACCAAAATGCCATGAAACTAGAAGTCAACCACAAGAAAAAATGTGGAAAGACCACAAAAACATGGAGGGTAAAATACATCCTACTAAGAATAAATGGGTTGCTCAGGGATTAGAAGAACAAAATTGTTAAAATGTCAATAGACCCACAGCAATCTACACATTCAATGCAATCCCTATCAAAACACACCAGCATTTTTCACAGAACAAAAGCAAACAATTCTAAAATTTATATGGAATCAGAAAAAAAACCCAAATAGCCAAAGTAATGTTGAAAAAGAAAACCAAAGCTAAAGGCCTCACAATTCCAAACTGCAAGCTGTATTACAAAACTATAATTATCAAGACAGTATGGTATTGGCACAAAAACAGACACATCAATCAATTGAATACAATAGATAACCCAGAAATGGACCCACAACTATATCGCCAAATAATCTTCAATGAAGCAGGAAAGAATATCCAATGGAAAAAAGACAGTCTCTCCAGCAAATGGTGTTGGGAAAACTGGACAGTGACATGCAGAAAATGAAACTGGAAACTTTCTTAGACCATGCACAAAAATTCAAAATGGATGAAAGACCTAAATGTGAGAGAGGAAACCCTCAAAATCCTACAGAATAAAACAGGCAGCAACCTCTTTGAACTAGGCCGCAGTTACTTCTTAGTAGACAGGTTTCTTCAGGTAAGGGAAACGAAAGCAAAAACGAACTATTGGGACCTCATCAAGATAAAAAGCTTCTTTACAGCGAAGGAAACAATCAAAACTAAAAGGTAACCAACAGAATGGGAAAATATATTTGCAAATGACATATCAGATAAGGGATGAGTATACAAATCTGAAAATAACTTACAAACTTAAAACCCAAAAAACAAATAATCCAATGAAGAAATGGGCAAAAGATATGAATAGACACTTTTCCAAAGAAGACATCCAGATGGCTAACAGGCACATGAAAAGATGCTCAATATCACTCATTGTCAAGGAAATACAAATCAAAACCACACTGAGATACCAACTCACACTTGTCAGAATGGCTAAAATTAACAACCAAGAAACTATAGATGTTAGCAAGGATGCAGAGAAAGAAGAACCCTTTTTCACTATTTGTGTGAATGCAAACTGGTGCAGTCATTCTGGGAAACAATATGGAGGTTCCTCAAAAAATTAAAAATAGAACCACCCTATGACCCAGCAACTGCACTGCTAGGTATTTATCCAAAGGATACAAAAATGCTGATCAAAGGGGCACATGCACCCAAATGTTTATAGCAGCGCTATCAACAATAGGCACATTATGGAAAGAGCCCAAATGTCCATTGACTGATGAATGGATAAAGAAGATGTGGTATATATATATGTATATATATATATATATACATACACACAATGGCATACTACTCGGCACCAGAAAAGAATGAAACTTTACCATTTGCAACAGCATAGATGGAACTAGAAGACATTATGCTAAGTGAAGTAAGTCAGTCAGACAAAGCTATCATATGACTACACTCATACTTGGAATTTGAGAAACACAACAGATGAACACAGGAGAAGGGAAGGAAAAATAAGATAAAAACAGAGGGAGGCAAACCATACAAGACTCTTAAATAAAAAGAACAAGCAAGGTTGCTTTAGGAGAGGTGGGGGAAGAGAATGGGTTAAATGGGTGATGGGCATTAAGGTGGGTACTTGTTGGGATGAGCACTGAGGGTTATAGTTAAGTGATAAATCACTGGGTTCTACTCCTAAAGCCATGACTACACTGTATGTTAACTAAATTGAATTTACATATAAACAAATAAATACTTTATAGTTTAAAAAAGAAAAAGTGGGTTAACCAGGAAATTAAAGAAGAAATTTTTAAAAAATACATGGAAGCAAATGAAAATGAAAACACAACAGTCCAGAACCTTTGGGATGCAGCAAAGACAGACCTATGAGGAAAGTACATTGCAATCAGGCCTAACTCAAGAAGCAAGACTCAAATACCCAACATAACTTTACACCTAAAGGATCTAGAAAAGGAACACTAAAAAAAGTGTAAAGTCAGCAGAAGAGGGTCAATAATAAAGATTAGAGCAGTAATAAATAATACAGAAACAAACAAAAAAGCCAGCTCAATGAAAGTAAGAGCCAGTTTCTTTGAAAGGATTAATAAAATTGATAAACCACTAGCCAGACTTACTGAAAAGAGAAAGGACCCAAACAGATAAAATCATGAATGAAGGAGAAGAAATCACAACCAACACCACAGATATACAAATAATTATATGAGAATTTATGAAAAATTATATGCCAACAAATTGGCAATCTGGAAGTAATGAATAAATTCCAAGAAACATAAAAATGGCAGGAAAAGAAAATTTGAACAGGCCGATAACAAGCAAAGAAATTGAATGGGTAATCAAAAATTTCCCACAAAAGTCCACGGCCTGATAGCTTCCCAGGGGAGTTTTACCAGACATTTATAGAATAGTTAATATCTATTCTTCTCAAATGTTCCAAAAAAGGAAATGGAAGGAAAACTTCCATTTGGAAAACTTCCAAATTTATTACCTTGGTTGCAAAACCAGACAAAGACCCCACTAAAAAAGAGAATTACAGGCCATAATCCCTAATGAACTGAATGCAAAAATTCTCAACAAGATACTAGCAAATTGAATCCAATGGTACATTAAAAGAATTATTTACCACGATCAAGTGGGATTTATTCCAGGGCTACAGGGCTGGTTCAATATTTGCAAATCAATCAATGTAATATACCACATTAATAAAAGAAAAGATAAGAACCATACAATCCTCTGAATAGACTCAGAAAAAACATTTGACAAAATACAGCATTCATTCTTAACAAAAACCTTCAACAAAGTAGGGATAAATGGAACATACCTCAACATCATAAAGGCCATATACAAAAGACTCACAGTTACCATCATTCTCAAAGGGGAAAAACTGAGAGCTTTTCTTCTATTGTCAGGAACAAGACAGGGATGTCCACACTCACCATTGTTACTTAACATATTATTGGAAGTCCTAGCCTCAGCAATCAGACAACAAAAAGAAATAAAAGGCATCCAAATTGGCAAGGAAGAAGTCAAACTTTCACTATTCGTGGACAACATAATACTCTATGTAGAAAACCCCAAAGAATCCATCAAAAACTAATACATGAATTCAGAAAAGTTGTAGATATAAAATCAATGTACAGATCTGTTGAAATTGGATACACCAATAATGAAGCAGCAGAAAGAGAAATCAAGGGTTGATCCCACTTACAATTGCACCAAAAACCATAACATACGTGGGAATAAACCTAACCAAAGAGATAAAAGATCTGTACTCTGAAAACTACTGAACACTTGTGAAAGACATTGAAGGTGATACAAAGAAATAAAGTCCACACTCATGGATTGGAAGAAGAATTATTAGAATGTCAACACTACCCAAAGCAATCTACACATTTAATGTAATCCCTATCAAAATAACACCAGCATTTTTCACAGAACTAGAACAAACAATTCTAAAATTTGTATGGAATCAGGAAAGACCCCAAATAGCCAAAGTAAGATTAAAAGAAAACCAGAGCTAGAGGCATCACAATTCCGGACTACAGTCTGTATTACAAATCCATAATTATCAAGAAAGTATGGTATTGGCACAAAAATAGATCAGTGGAATAGAGAACTCAGAAATGGACCCACAACCATATGGCCAACTAATATCCACAAAACAGTAAAGTATATCCAAGGAAACAAATGGTGTTGGGAAAACTGGACAGCAACATGGAAAAAATAAAATTGGACCACTTTCGTGTATCATACACAAAAATAAATTCAAAATAGGTGAAAGACCCAAATGTGAGACAGAAAACCCTCAAAATCCTAGAGGAGAACACAGGTATCAACCTCTTTTAGCTCGGCCATAGCAACTTCTTAGACATTTCTCCAGAGGCAAGAGAAACAAAAGCAAAAATGAACTACTGAGACTTCATCAAGATAAAAAGCATCTGCACAGTAAAGGAAACAGTCGACAAAACTAAAAGGCAGCTTACAGAATGTGAGAAGATATTTGCAAATGACAAATCAAATAAAGAGTTAGAGGGAGCCTGGGTGGCTCAGTCAGTTAAGCATCCAACTTTGGCTCAAGTCATGATCTTGTAGTTAATGAGTTCAAGCCACGCATCAGGCTCTCTGCTGAAAGCTCAGAGCCTGGAGCCTGCTTCAGATTCTGTGTCTCCCTCTCTCTCTGCCCCTCCCACTCTCATACTCTGTCTCTCAAAAATAAACAAACATTAAAATTTTTTAAAATTAAAAACATATTGGGGCGACTGGGTGGCTCAGTTGATTAAGCGTCTGACTTCAGCTCAGGTCATCATTTCACAGTTTGTGCGTCTGAGCCCTGCATCAGACTCTGTGCTGACAGCTCAGAGCCTGGAGCCTGCTTTGGATTCTGTGTCTCCCTCTCTCTCTGTTCCTCCCCTGCTCTCACTCTGTCTGTCTCTCTCTCTCTCAAAAATAAAGATTAAAAAAATTTTTAATAAAAAAATAAAATTAAAAACATATTAAAGAATAAGAGTCAGCAACCAAAATCTATAAAGAATCTATCAAACTCAACACCCCCCAAAAACAACAAATGATTCAGTTAAGAAGAGGGCAGAAGACATGAATGGACATTTTTCCAAAGACGACATCCAGAATGCACATGAAAAGAAGCTCAACATCACTGATCATCAGGGGAAGACAATCAAAACCACCATGAGGTATCACCTCACACCTGTAAGAAGGCTAAAATGAACAACACAGGAAACAACAGATGTTGTTGAGGATGTGGAAAATGGGGAAATCCCCTACACTGTTGTTAAGAATGCAAACTGGAATGCAATCTGGAAAACAGTATGGAGGCTCGTCAAAAAGTTAAAAATAGAATCCTATGATCCAGAAACTACACTACTAGGTATTTACCCAAAGGACACAAAAATACTTATTCAAAGGGGCACATGCACCCCAACGTTTATAGTGGCATTAACAACAATGGCCAAACTATGGAGAGAGCACAAATGCCCATCAACTAATAAATGGATACAGAAGATGTGGTATATATACACAATGGAATGTTACTCAGCGATCAAAAAGAATGAAATCTTGCCATTTGCAATGACATGAATGGAGCTAGAGTATATTTTGCTAAGCAAAATAAGTTAGTCAGAGAAAGACAAATACCATATGGTTTGGCTCATATGTGGAATTTAAGAAACAAAACAGATTAACACAGGGGAAGGGGAAAAAAGAGAGGGAAGCAAACCATAAGAGACTCAAAGATAGAGAAAAAACTGAGGATAGATGGAGGGAGGTACAAGAGGGGATCAGCTAAATGGGTGATGGGCATTAATGAGGGCACTTACTGTGATGAGCACTGGGTGTTGTATGTAAGTCATGAATCACTGAATTCTATTCGTGAAACCAATACTATACGTTAGCTAACTACAATGTAAATACAAGATTGAAAAAAATAAAAAAAAATCACTTAAAAAATAAACAAACAAAAAGGAACAGAAGGTGAGTGAGACCGTAGAAAGAAAATTCCCCCAACAAAGAATCAGATTTAAACATGAATCCAATTTATAACAGTATTAGTCAGGTAAAATCTTGTTTGCTCTTTTATCTCTTCACCACTCTAACCCTGGAGCAGTCAGATGCTGCAGCTAGAACACTGAGGAGGAAGAATAGGAGAATCAGGGGAAGAGGGAAATAGCTGGCTCTGACCTTCTCGCCTCCATGCAGGCAACTGGCCTGCAGTAAATCCAAGCTGGGAGAGAAGAAGAGCCTAGAGTTTAAATCAAGTTTGCAGTTGTTAACTATTACACTGAACTGCTAGACCTATTATGTACTGAGACTATTTGTCATTTAAAAGCATGGGTTTTCTACAACTTAAAAGTGATATGAAGAGTCATGACACAGACACGAGCTATCTCCAGGGACAAGGGGAAAATGGACCCACTAAAGAGAAAGAACTTCATGAGTGCACACCAAAAATTTTCTTTGTCATCAAAGAAAGGCTATATACTCATACATGCATGCACACATATACCCATACATAATGTAAAACTCTACTGTACTGTTAATTCTTCAAATTTCACTTAATTTTGTATTTCAAATTTTGGTTAAGATACATAATGAAAATGTGATGCATTTTAAATGCTTTTTTTTTTAATTTTTGAGAGAGACAGAACACAAGTAAGAGGTAGGGGCAGAGAGAGAGAGGGAGACCACAGAATCCCAAGCAACCTCCAGGCTCTGAGCTGTCAGCACAGAGCCTAATGTGGGGCTCAAACTTACAAGCCATAAGATCATGACCTGAGCTGAAGTCAGATGCTTAACCGACTGAGCCACCCAGGATCTCCAAAAAATGTGATGCATTTTAAAGAACTTCAAAGAAGTTCTATAGCTCAAAAATTATTTTTAAAATTTTATAATTTGTAAAAGGATTCACTATCAAATATTAACTGCCCTGACTCTTCATTAGAAATGAAAGGAAATTAAATTTGGGATTCAATGGATAGGTCATATTGATTGTTGAAATGAGTACATTCAAAATATATTTAAAATAGTGTTTGTGACATCCCCAAAGGCAAGGGAATTAAAAGCAAAAATGAATTACTGGGACCTTATGAAGATAAAAAGCTTCTGCACAGCAAAGGAAACAACCAACAAAACTAAAAGACAACCAATGGAATGGGAAAGGATATTTGCAAATGACATATCGGAAAAAGGGCTAGTATCCAAAATCTATAAAGAGCTCACCAAACTCCACACCTGAAAAAAAAAAAAAAAACAGTGAAGAAATGGGCAGAAAACATGAATAGACACTTCTCTAAAGAAGACATCTGGATGGCCAACAGGCACATGAAAAGATGCTCAACGTCGCTCCTCATCAGGGAAATACAAATCAAAACCACACTCAGATATCACCTCACGCCAGTCAGAGTGGCCAAAATGAACAAATCAGGAGACCACAGATGCTGGAGAGGATGTGGGGAAATGGGAACCCTCTTGCACTGTTGCTGGGAATGCAAACTGGTGCAGGCACTCTGGAAAACAGTGTGGAGGTTCCTCAGAAAATTAAAAACAGACCTACCCTATGACCCAGAAATAGCACTGCTAGGAATTTACCCAAGGGATACAGGAGTACTGATGCATGGGGCACTTGTACCCCAATGTTTATAGCAGCACTCTCAACAATAGCCAAATTATGGAAAGAGCCTAAATGTCCATCAACTGATGAATGGATAAAAGAAATTGTGGTTTCTATACACAGTGGAATACTACGTGGCAATGAGAAAGAATGAAATATGGCCTTTTGTAGCAACGTGGATGGAACTGGAGAGTGTGATGCTAAGTGAAATAATCCATACAGAGAAAGACAGATACCATATGTTTTCACTCTTATGTGGATCCTGAGAAACTTAGAAACCCATGGGGTAGGGGAAGGAAAAAAAAAAAAAAAAAGAGGTTAGAGTGGGAGAGAGCCAAAGCATAAGAGACTCTTAAAAACTGAGAACAAACTGAGGGTTGATGGGGGGTGGGAGGGAGGGGAGGGTGGGTGATGGGTATTGAGGAGGGCACCTTTTGGGATGAGCACTGGATGTTCTATGGAAACCAATTTGACAATAAATTTCATATATTGAAAAAAAATTAAAATAAAATAAAGTTCATGTAAGAAATAAAATATAAAATAAAATAAAATAAAATAAAATAAAATAAAATAAAATAAAATAAAATAAAATAAAATAAAATAGTGTTTGTGAAAGAAAGCCATGAAAAAAGGTAAGCAAAACTAAGGAGTCCTTTTTTAAAAAGATTTTAAATAATTTATACAAGCACTGCAACAAAGGTATTCATGTGAGAGACATTATTAGAAAATCAGATTTGTTACTGTTTTTAAGAATCCCAGGTGCCCCATCCATTCAAAGATATCTGCTTTCTTATCCATCTCAGCAAAATTATTTATAATACCATAACTGGGCTTAAATTCCTTTCATGGAATCTGTGGTATGCACAGCGATAGACTATGGAAGCAATTCATTAGACAGGCTTACCATGGGGCTTATTTGTATTACCAATACATTACAGGAATGAATTTAGATGAGATGCAAAATAAAAAGACAAATCAAAGTATGGAAAAAGCCCAAATGTCCATTGATGGATGAATGGATAAAGAAGATGTGGTATATGTATACAATGGAGTATTACTCAGCAATCAAAAAGAATGAAATCTTGCCATTTGCTACTACGTGGATGGAACTAGATGGTATTAGGCTAACTGAAATTAGAGAAAGACAAATATCATATGACTTCACCCTATGAGGCCTTTAAGAGACAAAACATGGGCGCCTGGGTGGCTCAGTCGGTTGAGCGTCCAACTTTGGCTTGGGTCATGATCTCACAGTTCGTGGGTTCGAGCCCCACATGGGACTCTGTGCTGGCAGCTCAGAGCCTGGAGCCTGCTTCGGATTCTGTCTCTCCCTCTCTCTCTTTCCCTCCCCTTCTCATGCTCTGTCTCTCTCTCAAAAATAAATAAACCTTTTTAAAAAATTTTTAAAAGACAAAATAGATGAACGTAAGGGAAGGGAAACAAAAATAATATAAAAACAGGGAGGGGAACAAAACAGAAGAGACTCATAAATATGGAGAACAAACTGAGGGTTACGGAGGGATTGTGGGTGGGGGGGATGGGCTAAATGGGTAAGGGACACTAAACGAATCTACTCCTGAAATCATTGTTGCACTGTATGCTAATTTGGATATAAATTAAAAAAAATAAAATAAAAAAGAAAACAAGTTTAAAAAAAATTAAAAGAAAAATAAATAAAAAGGGAAATTGTGGACAAATTGAAAGTTAATCATTCAAAACATTGAGAGCTGTGTACTTTGCAATACACAGAAGATAGAAACCTGTAACAGTTACTGAAGAAAAATATTTAATACTTGCATTTTTATCAATGGTTATATTGTATTAGACAAAAGGTAACTTTCAATATCACAATTTACACACCAAGTAACCTTACTTTACTGATTTTTTGCAAAAAGCCCTGAGACGGTTTTCCTGTCCAATTATAACTTTTACAGATATAATTACTTTTTGACAACTATTCTTTTCCTCTTTTCTGAACAAGTTTGTAATATCTTTTGACTTTTCTCCTGTATCAAATGTGAAAAAAACCATTTTCAGTGTTTCTTCCTTTTCTTTTAACAACTAATTATACAGTAGGGTGGTTGTCCTTAACCTTCCTTCGCTTGCCTATTCACCTCTGCACTTTCCATCAGTATTTGCAACAAAGGACAAAAACATCTGTGTATATGATTTCACACCCCATGGAAATTCTCAGTGAACAGGAACAATATCATATCCATATTTATAACCCTTATCACTCTTAGCTCAATGCTGTGTACATACTACATTCCAAATGCATATTTGATAACTTACTCTAAGATAAAATATCCTTTCTTGACCTGAATCATAGTCTTCAAAGCTGGATCTGCTGTTGGAGTCAGATTTCCCATTTCTCTCTGCCTACCTGGATTTCTGACCATTGCCAGCAGTCAGAGCCTGATGGTGCCACCTTCTGTATCCTTTCCAAGGACTGTATCATAATAGTAGGCTCCCTTACTAACAATGGCCCTTACCTAAACTTTCAACACACTCCCTGAAGACCAGTCCCCCTACCAATTGCCTAGTTTGGAACTTCCTATAAGTCCTTGCCAAAGCCCAAAAGACTGTTCACTAAATTCCTGGTCTGGTACATCCAATCCCAAACCCAAGCATGCCCATCAAAAGGCATTCTGCATTATGCAACAAAGTAAGGCTCTTAACTAGCCTAATATCCCAAAATTATTTTTTTTATGATCCAGACAAATGCATTCAACATTACATTAATACATTTAAATCTTAACTACAGGGGATTTACAGCCTCAAATTTAAAGAGAAAGCTGAACTCTTCTTATTTCTCAATTATATTGTATGACAGTTTGTTATTGTTGTTGTTGTTGTTGTTGTTTGTCCAGGTCAGAAAAAAGGAATGTTTTTAGAGTCTCTGAAAAAAATGGACTTATCTGGACCATGTGGTCAGTATAGTTAGAGGGAAAAACCCTGTATTTTAAAACAGATGTTATTTTTTTGTAATGTTGCTCTGAATTGGCAGTTGTAGCCCATAGCCCCTAAAAGCTTGTATACAAATAAACATTTTTATTTATTGTACTTATTATAAACATTTTTACTCTTAAAACTTATAACTTCCAATCTAAAATCTAAAAGATTTTTTTAAGGACTTATTTCCTTTAAAAAATTTCCAAGTGTTTCTCGTATTTTCATGTGTCTATTCACACCAAACTCCAATTAAAAAAACTAAAAATCCAACACCAAATGGCTCATTTGTTAACAACCTTAACACTGTGAGATGACTATCCTCTCTACACACATTGCCTGATTTCTACACATAACAAGAACAGTACTATAAAAGTGCACAAAGATGACTTGTAAAGTACAAATTTCCTCAAGGAAATTTTCCTATCTTATTTCTTCTGGCCATTTCATTTCAAGGTAACTTTTCCATTTCAAAGTTTAATTATGCTGCCAACATGTTTATAATTTCAGAATTGCCAATCTATGTTCCCAAACCCACTCCTACATGTTTTTCAATTAGAGTCCACACTTCTGTGGGAAGCACTTCAAAATGAAAAATGCTCATCAGAACAAAAAATGTGCTAGAAGATTGACTACTGGAGTCTCTAGAGCTACATATAATCCAAAATATTTCTTACATACTTGGTTATAAGCTTAAATCACTGCAGTTCTATGTGGACTTGAACTATTTCATTGACATCACTGTGGTAAATTTTCAGATGGAAACTATATGAGTGAAAACTTTTTACAGAAAGCTAAACAGAACCCATACTACAGAAAGTAGAAAATATACTTGAATAACCTAATAGTATTGGTCTTAACGACCATGTATTTAGGATTTACAATGTGCCAGGTATTATGTCAAGCACTTTCTAGGTTTATAATCATGTGAATCTCATAGAAACCCAATGGTGTAACTTATTAATTCCATTATACAGATCAAGGTGCTGAAGCTTAGACAAGTAAAAAGGGGCAACATCACACAGCCAAATAAATGATAAAAGGTGTGGATTCAAACCTATGCCAGTCTGATGCCCAAGTTGACTGTCTTAATTCCTAAAACACAGTGCTTTCCTAAATCTATTTTGCTCCACAGGTATTGTTTTAAAAGAAGCCACTGTGGAAATTAAAAATATTTGAACTTTATATTATTGAACAATTTTAATGTTGTTCTATAGCAATAACTATTCTCTTGGTGCCATTTGCAGTGTAGCATCTTAAGACTGGACTAAGATGACAACATGTTCACTGTACAAGAAGTAGAGCATATTAATTGTCACCATCACAATGGGACACAGAATTACAGAAAGGAAGACTTTTCAGAGAACAGGGCTTAGCTTTGCTAGGCAACTGGAGTACATGTTTACTCATTTTAAGAAAGATAAAAGGTATAGCAGGAAACTAGATGGCAAGGATCAGGGTTTACAAAGAGACCAGTGGCATTAAGCATTTTGATTCTTCTGTAGTAGTTATCCATTATGTCCAATAATACATGGCTATAATAGAATCAAAATAGGGAAAACGTGGTAATTCTAGATGTCTAAGTACCCCAGATAATATGTTTGTGATTAGATACATTGTATTGCATATTATAAAGTAGTACATTCTCTATTAAAGGAATTTCCAAAGTCTACATATAAAACACAAATTATGAACTGTCCATTCTAGGAACTCCTGATCCTGATTGTAAAGGAAGTTGTTTCTGGCAGAACACAGACACCATAAGGTGCTAACCAATGTTTTGTATTTGGTCCTACGTGAACCAATTTTAGCTCCCTGCTGAACTACCTCCCTACATAATTTAACTTCTGTTACACTTACCTTCTTCATGCTTTAGTGTATGGGCAGTGACATGGATGGTGCTGCCCTCACCTGTCAGGGGAGGAGGGCCTTTCATATTCTCTTTAAATAACTAACTCCGAAACATACCAACAAGCCCACCAGGAATGTAGAGACTGGTAATGTCAGTCCATCCAAGTATCTTAAGAATGTTGATATTTAAAATAGGAGAAGTAGGCTGGTTTATAACTAATACAAGCAGGAAAGGTGAGACTATAATTTGCATAACAAGACAGAACTTCCAACATCTTTTACCACCAACCATCTTTCATTCAATCATTCAACTGGCAGAGCAGGGGAGAAAACAAATTCTTCCTACAATATATTCTTGGCCTTGCAAAGCCTTAGCTCTAGGATGCCATAGTGGAAAAAAACAAAAAGAAATATAAACTTAATCATCAGGGTTTTTTTGCCTGATAGAAAGCATATATCAGAGCTCATTTGAGTAATCAAATCTTTGGGTTGGATTAAACTGCCTTTTCTTGGTCTGTTTTCCAATAAACTTTTATTCACAATAACAGGTAGTATCAAGCTGTTTTGAATGAGAGTTTAAGTTTCAGAGAGAATAGACTTACTTATCCAAAGGGCTAAGAAGTTATCAGCAAGATTAGAACTAGAAAGCCTCTTACAATCAATGAACCTAAAAGGCAACCTACTGAATGGGAGAAGATATCTGCAAATAACATATCCAATAAAGGGTTAGTATCCAAAATATATAAAGAACTGATAAAACTCAACACCCAAAAAACAAATAACCCAACTAAAAAATGGCAGAAGACATGAACAGATATTTACCAAAGAAGACAGAGGACCAATGTTCAACATTTTCATTGTCATAGATATATAAATCAAAACTACAATGAGATACCACCTAACATGTGTCAGAATGGTTAAAATAAAAAACACAAGATACAAGTGTCAGTGAGAATGTGGAGAAAAAGGAACCCTTGGGCACTGTTGATGGCAATGCAAACTGATGGAACCATATGGAAGACAAAATAAAGGTTCACCATAAAATTAAAAATAGAAAATTAAAAATAGAACTATTTTTTGATCCAGTTATCACACTGGGTATTTACCCAAAAAATAGAAAAACAAAAAACAACAAAAAAAAAACCACATTCATTCAAAGTGATATCTGAAGCCCTGCACTCACAGCAGCATTCTACAACAGTCAAACTATGGAAGCAGCCTGAGTGGTCATCAACAGATGAATGTATGAAGAAGATGCGCTATTCCAGCATAGCAGAGCCCCCGAGTCTGGCTTACAAAAGCAGAGGGGCCGGACAGAGTGTGTTCTGACAGCAAGTGGGACTTAACATCTGGAAGGTTATAAGCTAACAGCTCTGCTCGGAGAACGGGAGGGCTGGAGGACAATGGGAGGGAGAGTTGTTGAGCCCCGGATGACAGAGCACAGCTTGGTGGGGAACAAAGGCGCTCGTCAGCGCCATCTCCCTCACCCATTCCACAGCCAAAATCCCAAAGGGAACCAGTTCCTACAAGGAACTTGCTTGCACCGCGCAACACCCAACGCTGTGCTTCTGCAGATCCATCCCTCCAGCAGCGGGTCTAACTTCCTCCTGGTGCCACAGGGCCCCTCCCAAAGCAGATCACCGAAGGAAAAGAGAGCTGAGCCTGCCCCTCCCACCCCTGTGCACCTTGCCGATCCACCCTAGCTAATATGCCAGATCCCCAGCACCACAAGCCTGACAGTGTGCAAGCAGCCCAGATGGGCCACGCCACCCCACAGTGAATCCCACCGCTAGGAGAGGGAAAGAGAAGGCACACACCAGTCTGACTGTGGCCCCAGCGGTGGGCTGGGGGCAGACATCAGGTCTGACTGCGGCCCTGCCCACCAATGCAAGTTATTCAAGACAGCACAGGGAAAGTGCCCCCCCAGTTCTGTACCACTCCAGGGACTATCCAAAAAGACCAAACGGAAGAATTCCCCTCAAAAAAAGTCCAGGAAATAACGACAGCTAACGAACTGATCAAAAACGATTTAGGGGCGCCTGGGTGGCGCAGTCGGTTAAGCGTCCGACTTCAGCCAGGTCACGATCTCACAGTCTGTGAGTTCGAGCCCCGCGTCAGGCTCTGGGCTGATGGCTCAGAGCCTGGAGCCTGTTTCCGATTCTGTGTCTCCCTCTCTCTGTGCCCCTCCCCCATTCATGCTCTGTCTCTCTCTGTCCCAAAAATAAATAAACGTTGGAAAAAAAAAAACGATTTAAACAATATAACAGAAAGTGAATTTAGAATAACAGTCATAAAAATAATCTCTGGGCTTGAAAACAGTATGAAGGACAGCAGAGAATCTATTGCTACAGAGATCAAGGGACTAAGGAACAGCCAGGAGGAGCTAAAAAATGCTATTAATGAGCTGCAAAATAAAATGGAGACAACCACGGCTCAGACTGAAGAGGCAGAGGAGAGAACAGGTGAACTAGAAGATAAAATTATGGAAAAAGAAGAAGCTGAGAAAAACAGATAAAAAAATCAAGGAGTATGAGGGGAAAATTAGAGAACTAAGTGATGCACTAAAGACAAAGCATATATGCATAATTGGTATTCCAGAGGAGGAAGAGAGAGGGAAAGGTGTTGAAGGTGTACTTGAAGAAATCATAGCTGAGAACTTCCCTGACCTGGGGAAGGAAAAAGGCAAGAAACCCAAGAGGCACAGAGAACTCCCTTCAGACGTAACTTGAATCGATCTTCTGCACAACATATCATAGTGAAAC
Source organism: Lynx rufus (assembly GCF_022079265.1). Lineage (NCBI taxonomy): Eukaryota > Metazoa > Chordata > Mammalia > Carnivora > Felidae > Lynx > Lynx rufus. The sequence continues at coordinate 39,773,470 of NW_025814896.1, read as the reverse complement.
TGGCAAAATAAAGGATAAAGAGAAAATTCTGAAAGCAGCTAGATATAAACGTGCTCTAAAATATAAAGGGAGACCAATAAGACTCATGACTCATCTCTCTACTGAAACTTGGCAGGCCAGAAATGAATGGCGGAGATCCTCAATGTGATGAACAGAAAAAATATGCAGCCAAGAATCCTTTATCCTTCAAGTCTGTCATTTAAAATAGAAGTAGAGATAAAGGTCTTCCCAAACAAACAAAAACTGAAGGAATTCGTCACCACTAAACCAGCCCCACAAAAGATCCTAAGGGGGATCCTGTGAGACAAAGTACCAGAGACATCCATTGCTACAAGCATGAAACCTACAGACATCACAATGACTCTAAACCCATATCTTTCTATAATAACACTGAATGTAAATGGACTAAATGCGCCAACCAAAAGACATAGGGTATCAGAATGGATAAAAAAAACAAGACCCATCTATTTGCTGTCTACAAAAGACTCATTGTAGACCTGAGGACACCTTCAGATTGAGAGTGAGGGGATGAGAATTATTTATCATGCCACTGGAAGTCAAAAGAAAGCTGGAGTAGCCATACTTATATCAGACAAACTAGACTTTAAATTTAAGGCTGTAACAAGAGATGAAGAAGGGCATTATATAATAATCACAGGGTCTATCCATCAGGAAGAGCTAACAATTATAAATGTCTATGTGCCGAATATGGGAGCCCCCAAATATATAAAACAATAGCTCACAAACATAAGCAACCTTATTGATAAGAATCTGGTGGGGCGCCTGGGTGGCACAGTCGGTTAAGCGTCCGACTTCAGCCAGGTCACGATCTCGCGGTCCGTGAGTTCGAGCCCCGCGTCAGGCTCTGGGCTGATGGCTCAGAGCCTGGAGCCTGTTTCCGATTCTGTGTCTCCCTCTCTCTCTGCCCCTCCCCCGTTCATGCTCTGTCTCTCTCTGTCACAAAAATAAATAAACGTTGGAAAAAAAAAAGAAAAAAAAAGAATATGGTAATTGCAGGGGACTTTAACACTCCACTTACAGAAATGGATAGATCATTTAGACACACGGTCAATAAAGAAACAAGGGCCCTGAATGATACACTGGATCAGATGGACTTGACAGATATATTTAGAACTCTGCATCCCAAAGCAACAGAATATACTTTCTTCTCGAGTGCACATGGAACCTTCTCCAAGACAGATCACATACTGGGTCACAAAACAGCCCTTCATAAGTATACAAGAATTGAAATCATACCATGCATACTTTCGGACCACAATGTTATGAAGCTTGAAAGCAACCACAGGAAAAAGTCTGGAAAACCTCCAAAAGCATGGAGGTTAAAGAACACCCTACTAAAGAATGAATGGGTCAAACACCCAATTAGAAAAGAAATTTAAAAATGTATGGAAACAAATGAAAATGAAAACACAACAATCCAAATGCTTTGGGATGCAGCGAAGGCAGTCCTGAAAGGAAAATACATTGCAATCCAGGCCTATCTCAAGAAACAAGAAAAATCCCAAATACAAAATCTAACAGTACACCTAAAGGAAATAGAAGCAGAACAGCAAAGATACCCTACACCCAGCAGACGAAAAGAAATAATAAAGATCAGAGCAGAAATAAACAATATAGAATCTAAAAAAACTGTAGAGCAGATCAATGAAACCAAGAGTTGGTTTTTTGAAAAAAATAAACAAAATTGATATATCTCTAGCCAGGCTTCTCAAAAAGAAAAGGGAGATGACCCAAATAGATAAAGTCATGAATGAAAATGGAATTATTACAACCAAACTCTCAGAGACACAAGCAATTATCAGGGAATACTATGAAAAATTATATGCCAACAAACTGGAAAACCTGGAAGAAATGGACAAATTCCTAAACACCCACACACTTCCAAAACTTAATCAGGAGGAAATAGAAAGTTTGAACAGACCCATAACCAGCAAAGAAATTGAATTAGTTATCAAAAATCTCCCAATAAATAAGAGTCCAGGACCAGATGGCTTCCCAGAGGAGTTCTATCATATGTTTAAAGCAGAGATAACACCTATCCTTCTCAAGCTATTCCAAAAAATAGAAAGGGAAGAAAAACCTCCAGACTTATTCTATGAAGCCAGTATTACTTTGATTCCTAAACCAGACAGAGACCCAGCAAAAAAAGAGAACTACAGGCCAATATCCCTAATGAATATGGATACAAAACTTCTCAATAAGATACTAGCAAATCGAATTCAACAGCATATAAAAAGAATCATTCACCATGATCAAGTGGGATTCATTCTTGGGATGCAGGGCTGGTTCAACATTCATAAATCAATCAATGTGATACATCACATTAATAAAAGAAAAGATAAACCATACGATCCTGTCAATCGATGCAGAAAAGGCATCTGACAAAATTCAGCATCCTTTCTTAATAAAAACCCTCGAGAAAGTCGGGATAGAAGGAACATACTTAAAGATCATAAAAGCCATTTATGAAAAGCCCACAGCTAACATCATCCTCAATGGGGAAAAACTGAGAGCTTTTTCCCTGAGATCAGGAACACGACAGGGATGTCCACTCTCACTGCTGTTGTTTAACATAGTGTTGGAAGTTCTAGCATCAGCAATCAGACAACAAAAGGAAATCAAAGGCATCAAAATTGGCAAAGATGAAGACAAGCTTTCACTTTTTGCAGATGACATGATATTATACAGGGAAAATCTGATAGACTCCACCAAAAGTCTGCTAGAACTGATACATGAATTCAGCAAAGTTGCAGGATACAAAATCAATGTACAGAAATCAGTTGCATTCTTATATACTAAAAATGAAGCAACAGAAAGACAAATAAAGAAACTGATCCCATGAACAATTGCACCAAGAAGCATAAAATACCTAGAAATAAATCTAACCAAAGATGTACAAGATCTATATGCTAAAAACTATAGAAAGCTTATGAAGGAAATTGAAGAAAATATAAAGAAATGGAAAAACATTCCATACTCATGGGTTGGAAGAATAAATATTGTCAAAATGTCAATACTACCCAAAGCTATCTATACATTCAATGCAATCCCAATCAAAATTGCACCAGCATTCTTCTTGAAACTAGAACAAACAATCCTAAAATTCATATGGAACCACAAAAGGCCCCGAATAGCCAAAGGAATTTTGAAGAAGACCAAAACAGGAGGCATCACGTCCCAGACTTTAGCCTCTACTACAAAGCTGTAATCATCAAGACAGCATGGTATTGGCATAAAAACAGACACATAGACCAATGGAATAGAATAGAAACCCCAGAACTAGACCCACAAACGAATGGCCAACTAATCTTTGACAAAGCAGGAAAGAACATCCAATGGAAAAAAGACAGTCTCTTAACAAATGGTGCTGGGAGAACTGGACAGCAGCATGCAGAAGATTGAAACTAGACCACTTGCTCACACCATTCACAAAAATAAACTCAAAATGGATAAAGGACCTGAATGTGAGACAGGAAACCATCAAAACCCTAGAGGAGAAAGCAGGAAAAGACCTCTCTGACCTCAGCCATAGCAATTTCTTACTTGACACATCCCCAAAGGCAAGGGAATTAAAAGTAAAAATGAATTACTGGGACCTTATGAAGATAAAAATCTTCTGCACAGCAAAGGAAACCACCAACAAAACTAAAAGGCAACCAACGGAATGGGAAAAGATATTTGCAAATGACATATTGGACAAAGGGCTAGTATCCAAAACCTATAAAGAGCTCACCAAACTCCACACCCAAAAAACAAATAACCCAGTGAAGAAATGGGCAGAAAACATGAATAGACACTTCTCTAAAGAAGACATCTGGATGGCCAACAGGCACATGAAAAGATGCTCAACGTCGCTCCTCATCAGGGAAATACAAATCAAAACCACACTCAGATATCACCTCACACCAGTCAGAGTGGCCAAAATGAACAAATCAGGAGACTATAGATGCTGGAGACGATGTGGAGAAATGGGAACTCTCTTGCACTGTTGCTGGGAATGCAAATTGGTGCAGCCACTGTGGAAAACACTGTGGAGGTTCCTGAAAAATTAAAAATAGACCTACCCTATGACCCAGCAATAGCACTGCTAGGAATTTATCCAAGGGATACAGGAGTACTGATGCATGGGGCACTTGTACCCCAATGTTTCTAGCAGCACTTTCAGCAATAGCCAGATTATGGAAAGAGCCTAAATGTCCATCAACTGATGAATGGATAAAGAATTGTGGTTTATACACAATGGAATACTACGTGGCAATGAGAAAGAATGAAATATGGCCCTTTGTAGCAACATGGATGGAACTGGAGAGTGTTATGCTAAGTGAAATAAGCCATACAGAGAAAGACAGATACCATATGTTTTCACTCTTATGTGGATCCTGAGAAACTTAACAGGAACCCATGGGGAAGGGGAAGGAAAAAGAAGAAAAAAAAGAGGTTAGAGTGGAAAGAGCCAAAGCATAAGAGACTGTTAAAAACTGAGAACAAACTGAGGGTTGATGGGGGGTGGGAGGGAAGGGAGGGGTGGGTGATGGGTATTGAGGAGGGCACCTTTTGGGATGAGCACTGGGTATTGTATGGAAACCAATTTGACAATAAATTTCATATACTGAAAAAAAAGAAGATGGGCTATATGTATAATGGAATATTATTCAGCCATTAAAAGGAATGAAATTTTCCCATTTGCAACAACATGGATGAAGTTACAGAATATGATTGTAAGGGAACTATGTCAGATAAAGTTAAATACCATATAATTTCACAACAAAACAAAGAGCAAAAGGGGAAAAAAAGACAAACCAACGAAAGAAAAAAAAGAAACTCAACTATACAGAACAAACTGACGGTTACCAGAGGGGAAGGGGGCATGAATGAAATGGGTGATGGGGATTAAGGAGTACACTTATCAGGATGAAAAAAATAAACTACTTTTACTGAAAAAAAAAATGAAAAACATAAGTAGACTCTTGGTCATTTCACACTTACATACTTTGTCTTAACATCTGACTAACAAATACTGGTAAGCAATCAAGAGTAAAAATGTAGTATTATTAGGTAGCAAGTATATGGAAGGTTCCTGAGTTTGAGAAAACTATTTCACGGAGACAAATCCAAACAGTGACAGGTTCTAAGAGGATCCAGTCAGTGTAGGTAGTCATGCTCCACTAATCTTTCCATGCATACCATGAACCCTAGTATTACCCCTTTCAGCTGTCAATCTATTTGCCTTTTTAAAAAGTTTCAGATTACTCTGGAAGCACATAAGATAAACCTATGATAAATGTCTACCCATCTCAGAAAATTATTAAAATAAGTGTACATGTAAGATCAATTGTTTTCAATCCACACAAATGCAAGAACAAAGAAATGTGTCTGGCGCGTAAATACATTCAGGCAACTCGTGGGTCACTTGGTGGTTGATGATCCAACGTATTGAGTATATTTAGGGCTCCTTGCTTCTCTTTGTTTTCTCTCCATATGCTCATTCTTTTTCTTATTTTGGTGTTACTAGTATCTCTATCACAGATGGAAGAGGAAAAATTCATGAAACTCAAATCAGTCAATTTTACATCCTTGAAGCTAGTACAAATAGTACAATTATAAACAAAAAGTATGTTGTTGTTTTCTTACTATTTGTAAGGTTATATTGGTGTTATGTACCTCAACCACTTCCCATTGATAATCGTCAACTAACTCTTGGCATTTTTTTGCCTATCTAATCAATTACATTTTTGAGCTGATCATTTTGAATCTGTCCTTACAATACACAAATACAATACTTCATAAGGCAAATATAATTAGGGCTTCAGCATTTGATTTTTGATTTAACAAATACATCTGAAGAAAGGCCATACATGGTAGGAGAAAAACAATTTGATTACAAGTTAAATAAAAAGAAGGGCAAATGAAAAACTGGAGATGAAGAAAAAGAAAGTTGATACAGAAAACAAGGAACACTGAGATGAAGATGACATGCTGAAGAGCAGAATAAAAAAATAAAGCAGTTATAAAACAAACATACACATTCTTAGATATTAAGAAAAACGTTCAGTCATATTTGTAATGCAATGTTGACAACACTTTTCACAAGACAGAGAAAATGTCCACGTCACTGGGGAGCAGGACACTGATGCAATTTACATGGCTTAAGTCCGAGAAGTCAATTGACAATGAGTGTTGTGTGTTTGACCCTGATATGACAGTTAGGAAATTAGGAACCACATTTAACCTATCATCAAGCATCATATATGTTGTCAACATGGGTTGAAAATCTCTGTCCTCAAGTATCTTACTGTGGTCTCTCCCACCTGGAACTCTTGGTTACAAAAGTGCTCAGGGGCTGTAAGTAGAGACTGGCTACAGTCAGAAAAACTGGCAATACTTTTCAACTCATAATAACAAGAAACCAACAGAACCATTTAGATTTTCAATTAAAATGTGGCTTTAGCTTTCCAGTACAAACTCTAACTTCATTGAATGCTTTTGTGGAATTTTGTCACATTAGTATAAAAATAATTTAAATTTCAAACCACTCAACTCACCATTGAACTGAACGGTCAAATTTACTCATTAACAATGTTGAAATAGCAAAAAAAAAAAAAAAAATATATATATATATATATATATATACACACACACATATATATATTAGGGAAAATATTTTTAGTCATCATCTTGTACTAATATTTCTTAAGCAAAACAAAATTTAAAAGACACTGTGTCGTAAATGACAATCTCCTTTGAAGACAGACTCATTGAATTATGAAATAAGCTAACGATGTAAATCCTATGTGTGGGGGGTGGGGTGGAGAGGAGGTTGGAAGGGGAATGTTGAGATAATAAGAAATTAGGTCAAGCCATTAATTTGAGGTATATAGAACAAAGAACTGAATTGAATTTTAAAGTGATTCACTATTCGAAATAATATTTTAGAATACATTAACTTATCAATTTTGATAAAATTATATTACAATTTTCAGTATTTCAGGTTTTTGGTTCAAAAGTCAACTCATTCCTCAAAAAAAATCATACACACAAAGTAAAAAATTATACAAATGTGTCTGAATGGAGCAAAATGTGAAAGAGTACCTACCAGGGGATTAAATCTGGTTACTTCAGAAGGAATGAGAATGAATGGGATGATAAGGAAAGGCCAGAAATAGTCAACTTCTATATATATTTGGAGGTTTTTAAAGTTTATTATAAAGCATGTTATTTTTATAACGAAAATGGTATAAATATTTTTGAAAATAACAAAACAAAACCATCAAAGTTTAGAATACATAAGTTTATTTATACTCTTTAAGGAGGAAAGAGAATGCATAAAACCAAGAAATCACAAGTGAAAAAAAAAATAAACATGTGATCTGAAAAAATTAATTATGCATCAAAAATACCATAAAAAGTCAAAAACAAATAGTCATAAACTAGAAATATATTTTCATCATATATGACAGATTAAAAAACTAATGTCTGGGGTTCCTGGATCGCTCAGTTGGTTAAGCATCCAACTCTGGTCATGATCCCCAGGGTCATGGGATCAAGCCCCAGGTTAGCTCTGGGCTGAGCATGGAGGCTGCTTAAGATGCTCTCTCTTTCTCTCTCCCTCTTTCTCTCTGTTCCTCTCCCCCACTGTGTGCTCTGTCTCAAAACAACAACAACAAAAAAAAAAACCCACAGATTTCTACAATACAAAGAGTACACAAAATATCAAAAAAAAAGAAAACAGCCCAATCAAAAAATAGGAAAGACTACGAACAAGTAGGTCATGGCAAGATAAACACAAATAGCAAGCAAACATGAAATATGATCAGTCTCACTACCAACAGAAGAAATGCAAATAAAAAAACTAATAATATAGATAGACATATGGAAGAACAAAATGGAATTAAGAGTCCAGAAATCAACAAAATATCTATGGTCAACTGATTTTGGACAAGAGTGTCATTTAATAGGGAAAGAATGGTCTCTTCAACAAATGGTGCTGGGACAACTGGATACCTACCTGTGAAAGAATAAAAGTAAACCCCATCTCACAATATCTATTTTAAAAATAACTCAGAATGAATCAAAGAGCTGAATACAAGAGCTAAAACTAAAAAAATCTTAGAAGATAACATGGGAAAATCTTCATGAGTTTCAATGTGGCAATGAAATCCAAGATATAACAACAAAAAGCATGAGCAACAAAAGTAAAACTAAATTAGACTTTGTAAAAGTTAAAACTTTGTACATCAAAAAATGCTATCAAGAAAGTAAAAAGACAACCCACAGAATGGGAGTCAAAGTTTAAGTCATTTATCTGATAAAGTTCTACTATCCAGAATACACACAGAACTCTTATAACTTCACACAAAGACAAATCAATTGAGTTTGAATAGATATTTCTCTAAAGAAGATGTACTTTTTTTTTTGATAGAGACAGAGGGCACAAGTGAGTGAGTGGCAGAGAGACAGAAACAGAGAGAAAAGCAGGGCTCACCCAAAGCAGGGCTTGTGTTCACTGAAATGGGGCTCAAGCTCATCAGATGTGGCTCTCAAATGCACAAACTGTGAGATGATGACCTGAGCTGAAGTCAGATGCTTAATGACTGGTCCACCTAGGCACCCCACAGAAGATGTATTTCTATTTGCCAAAGATACATGAAAAGGTACACTCAACATCATTATTCATTTGAGAAATACAAACCACTCACACCCAATTGAAATGGCTGTAATTTTAAGAAAAGGAAAACAAGTGTCCGTGAAGATGTGGAGAAATTACAATCCTTGTATATTACCTGGTGAGAATGCAAAATGATACAGTTGCTGTGGAAAATAGTTTGGTGGGCCCTCAAAAGGCTGAACATAGAATTACCATAAGACCCAGCAATTCTGCTCCTAGGTACTTACTCAAAAGAACTCAAAACAGGTGTTCAAACAAATACCTGTACACAAAAGTTCATAGTGTACTGTTCATAGTTAAAAGGTATAAATGCAGGGGGGAGCCAAGATGGCGGGACAGCATGGAAGTTTTTTGTGTGTCTTGCATCCATTAAATACAGCCAGACCAACACTAAACCATCCTGCACACCTACAAAACTGACTGGAGGATTAACACAACAATCTGCACAACCTGAACCACAGAATTCAGCAGGTACACAGCACAGAGAGGTGAACTTGGGGAGTGAGAAGCCATGACAGGCAGGGAGCCACTTTTGCGGGCGAAGAGAGGATGGAGATGGGGGTGGGGAAGGCAGGGTGGGGGAAGAGGGAGAATACAAGAAAAGCACCCCTCCCCAAAAGCAGCTGGAGAGAGTGGAAAATTGGAAACAGCTGCAGGGAATAAACTAAAAAAGGGAGAAAGGAGAAAGGAGAGGGTTTAAATTCCATTAAGACTGTAAACAAGGGGAGCATAAAGGTTGCAACTCTGCGGATCAAAAACTGGCAGTGTTCTAGTGGGAAAGACAAATCCCCAGGAGCAAAGTGGGGTCTGGGAGGTTCTTGGGCCACATGGGGAGAAGCAGTTCCACTGCTGCAAGGACATTTGGTAGACGCTGTGAGGCCCCCTCGTCCCAGAAGACCCCAGAGAAGGCCCACATTCACTGGTGCTGGAACAAGGTCATTAAGTGTGAAACCTGGTGCCAGATGTGTGCTGTGATTTTCCACAATCCTTGAAAAGCTGCTGCTACAATATCTCAGGAAGTTTTTTTGGGGCGGGCTGGCATCTGGCTGCAGTCTCAGGGCACCAGCAGCAGCAGGGTCCAGCAAGTGTGCCTGGGTGAAGCCGACTTTTGGCCATTGCTTGGTGAGATGTTCCCACAGAGGGGCGAAACGGGTCAAAGCCGCAGTCCTTCAGAAGTAAGGGGCCGGAGAAAACAGCCGCATCTGAGACAAAACTCAGGAGAGAGATACTACCTGGGGCTTTGTCATGGACAGTGTAAAAGTGGGGAGTGGACAAAAGCTTAAGACAGAAGAGGTGTGTCATTGCTGATTAAGGAGAACAGAGTTCCAATACTAGAAACTGGGTAGCTGGGTGACGCCATTTTCACTGCTCCCGCGCATGTGCATACGCACCTAGAGCGCCACACAACTCCACCCCAGTAGGCTAGCGGGGCCATCTAGTGGAGAATGGAGCCGTTACACTGAGCCCCACCCAACTGGGCCAACCAAACTCTTCAAGAACACAAGTCTCATCGCCTGCTTAGTTTCTGGACCCTAAAGTGCTTCATAGTCTGACTTCTAGGGGAAAATCAAGTAATTTCAGTCCTATTTCAATTTGTTAGCAGGTCCATCTATTCAATTTTCTTTCTTTTCTCTTTTTCACTTCTTTTTTCTTGAATCCAGAAAGAGAAAAAAATTAATTTTTATTTTCAATTTTTATTAAAAATATTTTTCTTTAAATTTTTTACCATATTTTTTACTTTCGTGTAATGTTTTTTCATATTCTCTTTTACTTCCATCATTTTATTTTACTCTGCTTCAGTGTATTCACTTTTTCAAATTTTCAAACTATTCCTTTTTCTCTATTTCATTTCTTTTTCTTGAATACAGAAAGAAATCCATTTTTATATTTAATTTTAATGAAAAATATTTTTAATTGTTTTCTACTATATTCGTTACTTTTGTGTAAATTTTTTCAATTTCTATTTTACATCCATCATTTCATTTTAGTCTGCTTCAGTGTATTCATTTTTTTCAAACTATCAAACGATTTCCTTCCCCCCCCTTTTTTCTCTAATATATCAAGCCACTTTCAACACTCAAACCAAAACACACCTAGAATCTAGCATCATTTATTCAATTTTTTGTGTGCATGTGTTTTTAATTTTTTAATTTACTATTTTTGTAATTTAATTTTTTTATTTAATTTTTTTCTACCTCACTAATTCCTATTCTCCCTTCAAAATGATGAAACGAAGGAATTCACCCCAAAAGAAAGAGCAGGAAGAAACGACAGCCAGGGGCTTAGCCAACACAGATACAAGCAAGAGGTCTCAACAAGAATTTAGAGTCACGATAATAAGGATACTAGCTGGAGAAAAAATAGATTAGAATCCTTTCTGTGGAGATAAAAGAAGTAAAAACTAGTCAGGATGAAATAAAAAATGCTATAACTGAGCTGCAATCATGATGGATGCTGCAGTGGCAATGATGGATGAGGCAGAACAGAGAATCAGCGATATAGAGGACAAACTCATGGAGAATAATGAAGCAGAAAAACAGAGGGAGATTAAGGCAAAAGAGCAGGATTGAAGAATTAGAGAAGCCAGTGACTCATTAAAAAGGAACAACATCAGAATCATAGGGGTCCCCAAGGAGGAAGAGAGAGAAATAGGGGTAGAGGGTTATGTGAGCAAATCATAGCGGAAAACTTCTCTAACCTGGGAAAAGACACAGACATCAAAATCCAGGAAGCACAGGGGACCCCCATTAGATTCAACAAAAACTGACCATCAACAAGGCACATCAGAGTCAAATTCACAAAATACTCAGGCCAGGAAAGAATCATGAAAGCAGCAAGGGCAAACAAGTCCTTAACCTACAAAGGAAGACAAATCAGGTTTGCAGCAGACCTATGCATAGAAACTTGGCAGGCCAGAAAGGAGTGGCAGGATATATTCAATGTGCTGAATCAGGAAAATACACAGCCAAGAATTCTTTATCCAGCAAGGCCGTCATTCAAAATAGGAGAGAAAAAGTTTCCCAGACAAACAAAAATTAAAGGAGTTTGTGACCACCAAACCAACCTTGCAAGAAATTTTAAGGGGGACTCTCTGAGGGGAGAAAAGATGAAAATAAACACACACATGCACACACACACCAAAAACAACAAAGATTAGAAAGGACCAGAGAACACCATCAGAAACTCCAACTCTATGAGCATCATAATGGCAATAAATTTATATCTTTCAGTACTCACTGTAAACATCAATGGACTCAATGCTCCAATCAAAAGACATAGGGTAACAGAATGGAAAAGAAAACAAGATCCATCTATATGCTGTTTACAAGAGACCCACTTTAGACCTAAAGATACCTTCTGATTGAAAGTAAGGGGATGGAGAAACATCTATCATGCTAATGGTCAATAAAAGAAAGCTGGAGTAGCCATACTTATATCAGACAATCTAGACTTTAAAATAAAGACTGTATCAAGAGGTGAAGAAGGGCATTATATCATAATCAAGAGGTCTATCCACCAAGAAGACCTAACAATTGTAAACATTTATGCACCAAATCTGACAACACCCAAATATATAAATCAATTACCACAAACATAAAGAAACTCATCGATAGTAATACCTTAATAGAAGTCTTCAACACCCACTCACAGCAATGGACAGATCATCTAATCAAACAATCAACAAGGAAACAATGGCTTTGAATGACACACTGGACCAGATGGACTTAACAGATATATTCGGAACATTTCATCCTAAAGCAGCAGACTATACATTCTTCTCCAGTGCACATGGAATGTTCTCCAGAATAGACCACATACTGGGACACAAATCAACCCTCAGCAAGTACAAAAAGATCGAGATCATACCATGCATATTTTCAGACCACAAAGCTATGAAACTCAAAATCAACCACAAGAAAAAATTTGGAAAGGTAACAAATACTTGGAGAGTGAAGAATATCCTACTAAAGAAAGAAAGGGCTAACCAAGAAGTTAAAGAGGAAATTAAAAAGTATATGGAAGCCAATGAAAGTGCTAACAACACAACCCAAAACCTCAGGAGGCATCAGAGGCATTCATAAGAGGAAAGTATATAGCAATCCAGGCCTTCCTAAAGAAGAAAGAAAGATCTTAGATACACAACCTAACCTCATGCCTTAAGGAGCTGGAAAAAGAACAGCAAATAAAACCCCAAAACAGCAGAAGACAGGAAATAATAAAGATTAGAGCAGAAATTAATGCTATCGAAACCAAAAAAAAACCCCAACAGTAGAACAGATCAATGAAACCAGAGGCTGGTTCTTTGAAAGAATTAATAAAATTGACAAACCACTAGCCAGTTTAATCCAAAGGAAAAAGGACCCAAATAAATAAAATCAAGAATGAAAGAGGAGAGACCACAACCAACACAGCAGAAATAAAAACAATAGTAAGAGAATATTATGAGCAATTATATGCCAACAAGATGGGCAATCTGGAAGAAACGGACAAATTCCTAGAAACATATAAGCTACCGAAACTGAAACAGGAAGAAATAGAAAATTTCAACAGATCCATAACCAGTGAGGAAATCAAATTAGTAATCAAAACTCTCCCAAAAAACAAGAGTCCAGGGCCAGATGGCTTTCCAGGGGAATTCTACCAAATATTTAAGGAAGAGTTAACACCTATTCTTTTGAAGCTGTTCCAAAAAACAGAAATGAAAGGAAAACTTCCAAGCTCTTTCTATGAAGCCAGGTACCTTGATTCCAAAACCAGACAGAGACCACACTAAAAAACAGAACTAGAGACCAATTTCCCTGATGAACATGGATGCAAAAATCCTCAACAAAATATTAGCCAATCAGATCCAACAAAACATTAAAAAAAGTATTCAACACGACCAAGTGGGAGTTATACCTGGGATGCAGGGCTGGCTCAATATCTGCAAAACAATTAATGTGATGCATCACATCAATAAAAGAAAGGACAAGAACCATATGATCCTCTCAACAGATGCAGAGAAAGCATTTGACAAAATACAGCATCCTTTCTTGATAAAAAACCCTCAAGAAAGTAGGGATAGAAGGAGCATGCCTCGAGATCATAAAAGCCATATATGAACGACCCAATGCTAATATCATCCTCAATGGAGAAAAATTGAGAGCTTTCCCCCTAAGGTCAGGAACAAGACAGGGATGTCCACTCTCACCACTGTTATTCAACACAGCACTGGAAGTCTTAGCCTCTGCAATCAGACAACACAAAGAAAAAAAAGGCATCCAAATTGGCCAGTAGGAGGTCAAACTTTCATTCTTCACAGATGACATGATACTCTACATGGAAAACCCAAAAAATTTCACCAAAAAACTGCTAGAACTGATTCATGAATTCAGCAAGTTGCAGGATATAAAATCAATGCACAGAAATCAGTTGCATTCCTATACATCAACAATGAAGTAACAGAAAGAGCAATCAAGGAATTGATCCCATTTGCAGTTCCACAAAAAACCATAAAATACCTAGGAATAAATCTAACCAAAGAGGTGAAAAATCTATACACTTAAAACTATGGAAAGCTTATGAAAGAATTGAAGACACAAAAAAATGGAAAAAGATTCCATGCTCCTAGATAGGAAGAACAAATATTGTTAAAATGTCGATACTACCCAAAGCAATATACACATTCAATGCCATCCCCATGAAAATAACACCAGCATTCTTCACAGAGCTAGAACAAATAATCTTAAAATTTCTGTAGAACCAGAAAAGACCCCGAATAGCCAAAGCAATCTTGAAAAAGAAAACCAAAGCAGGAGGCATCACAATACCAGACTTCAAGCTATGCTACAAAGCTATAATCACCAAGACAATATGGTACTGGCACAAGAACAGACAGATCAATGGAAGAGAATAGAGAACCCAGAAATGGACCCACAAGCATATGGCAAACTAATCTTTGACAAAGCAGGAAAGAATATCCAATGGAAGAAAGACAGTCTCTTCAGCAAGTGGTACTGGGAAACCCTGACAGTGACATGCAGAACAATGAATCTGGACCACTTTCTTACACCATACACAAAAATAAGATCAAAATGGATGAAAGAGCTAAATGTAAGACAGGAAGCCATCAAAATCCTCCAGGAGAAAGAAGGCAAAAACCTCTTTGATCTTGCCCACAGCACCTTCTTACTCAACATGTCTCCAGAGGCAAGGGAAACAAAAGCAAAAATGAACTATTGGGACCTCATCAAAATAAAAAGCTTCTGCACAGCAAAGGAAACAATCAGCAAAACTGAAAGGCAACTGACAGAATGGGAGAAGATATTTGCAAATGACATATCAGATAAAGGGTTAGATCCAAAATCTATGAAGAACTTATCAAACTCAACACCCAAAAAACAAATAATCCAGTGAAGAAATGGGCAAAAGACATGAATAGACACTTCTCCAAGGAAGACATCCAGATGGCCAACAGACACATGAAAAAATGCTCAACATCACTCATCATCAGGGAACTACAAATCAAAACCACAATGAGATACCACCTTACACCTGTCAGAATGGCTCACATTAAGAACTCAGGCAGCAACAGATGTTGGCAATGATGTGGAGAAAGAGGATCTCTTTTGCATTGTTGGGGTAATGCAAGCTGGTGCAGCCACTCTGGAAAACAGTATGGAGGTTCCTCAAAAAAACTAAAAATAGAACTACCCTATGACCCAGCTATTGCACTACTAGGTATTTATCCAAAGGATACAGGTGTGCTGTTTCAAAGGGACACATGCACCCCAATGTTTATAACAGCATTATCAACGATAGCCAAAATACAGAAAGAGCCCAAATGTCCCTCGGTGGATGAATAGATAAATAAAATATGGTGTGTGTATGTGTGTGTGTGTGTATATATATACATGTATATATATATATATACACACACACACACAATGGAGTATTACTCAGCAATCAAAAAGAATGAAATCTTGCCATTTGCAACTACGTGGATGGGACTGGAGGGTATTATGCTAAGTGAAATTAGTGAAAGAAAAAAATCATATGACTTAACTCATATGAGGACTTAAAGAGACAAAACAGATGAACATAAGGTAAGGGAAACAAAAATAATATGAAACCAGGGAGGGGGACAAAACAGAAGAGACTCATAAATATGGAGGACAACCTAAGGGTTACTGGGAGGGGGATGGGCTAAATGGGAGGGGCATTAAGGAATCTACTCCTGAAATCATTGTTGCACTATATGCTAACTAATTTGGATGTAAATTATTAAAAAAAAAAATAAAATTAAAATAAATAAATAATTTTAAAAAGGTATAAATGCAAACGTCCATCATGGTTGTACAAAAAAAAATAAAATGGAATATATCCAAGTAATAGAAATTTACTCAGTCATAAAAAGGAATGAAGTCTTGATACATGCTACAATGTAGATGAAGTTCAAAAATATGCTAAGCCAAAGAAGTTATACATAAAAATATTATATAATTCTACTTAAAGGGAATATCTAAAATAGGTAAATCCACAGATACAGAAAGCAGGTTAGTGGTTGCCAGGGCCTGTGTGGGTGAGGAGGGAAATGCACCAACTGCTTCATGAACTTAGGGTCTTTGTTAGGGGGGATAAAAATGTTTTGGCACTAGGTTAGGCTGATGATTGCACAGCATTCTGAACGTACTAAATGTCAATAACTGCATACTTTAAAACAATGAATTTTAGTGGTGCCTGAGTGGCTCAATCAGTTAAGTGTCCGACTCTTGATTTTGTCTCAGGTCATGATCTCATAGTTTCATGAGTTCAAGCCCCACATCAGACTCTGTGCTGACAGTGCAAAGCCTGCTTGGGATTCTTGTTTTCTGCCCCTCCCCAACCTCATATGTACACATACTCTATCTCAAAATAAAAAATAACTTTAAAAAATAATGAATTTTGTATTATGTGAATCTCACTTCAATTAAATATTCTATATTCACACATACCCACATAAATACATACACACACACATACACACCCACACCCACACACACACCATTTTTACTTATCAGGTTGAAAAATAGAAAAAGTTTTATAATAGCCACGTTGGTATGGGTAAAAACAGGAATTATCATATTCTATTGTTGTGATTATAAATTGATGAAACTATTTTTCAATTTGACATTATCCAGCACTTTCATTCCCTCATTAGAAATTTGCCTTGCGGACGCCTGGGTGGCGCAGTCGGTTAAGCGTCCGACTTCAGCCAGGTCACGATCTCGCGGTCCGTGAGTTCGAGCCCCGCGTCAGGCTCTGGGCTGATGGCTCAGAGCCTGGAGCCTGTTTCCAATTCTGTGTCTCCCTCTCTCTCTGCCCCTCCCCCGTTCATGCTCTGTCTCTCTCTGTCCCAAAAATAAATAAACGTTGAAAAAAAATTAAAAAAAAAAAAAGAAATTTGCCTTGCACTTTCCAAAAGAAGTTAAAACATAGCTTCAAGGATGTTGATTGTACAACTTTTCCTGATAATAATGAATGGAAAACACCCTAAAATGTCTATCATTCAATAAATCATAATACAACCATATGATCGAAGTTCTAGAAGTGTTTTATATCGATGCATTTCTTTATAAGAAAACATCTCAAATATTAAAAAAAGGAACAACACTATGTATATTATGATCCCACTTATTGTATTCATGCGTGGAGATACACATGTAAATCTGAAAACATCCAACAGAATAAGAGGAAAAAAGCTTTCACTTTATATCTTTTTTTCCCCAAGTTTTTATTTAATTTTTTTTTTGAGAGAGAGAGCACACATGCAAGGGGGGAGAGGCAGAGAAAGAGAGAGAGAGAACCCCCAGTAGGCTCCCACACTGTCAGTGCAGATCCCAGTGCAGGGCTTGAGCCCACAAACTGCGAGATCATGACCTGAGTCAGACACTTAACCAACTGACCCATCCAGGCACCCCTACTTTATATAATTTCTGATCATATATATAGATGACTTTATGTTTAATGTCAACTAGTATTACAAGCATTATTTTTTGTTTATCCACCTCCAACATCTGACAATGGAATCATCAACTTTTACTTTTTAAAACTCTTTTAATTAAAAATAAGTAATAAATGTAGTGTCACACTGTTTCTTTAAAAACGAATGTAAGAAATGAATCCACCTATAATCCATAAACACAGTTTTTAAAATCACTTTATTTGGGATGAGCACTGGGTGTTGTATGGAAACCAATTTGACAATAAACTTCATATATTGAAAAAAAAATAAAAAAAATAAAACCACTTTAGTTTCTTTCTCATATGAACAATGATCTCATGCTTTGCTATTAAATTGTCAGTTTCTTGAGAACTCTACTAATGAGGGTACACACCCCCTTTCCAAATTTCTCCTGGGACAAAAAATAACTACTTCACAGATATATTTGATTTGATCTTAAAAACCTGTTAGTCATTTGGAAGTCTTATATTTATAACTTGGAATTTATGTAGGTTGCTGCTGTTAAGCCAGCACTCCTGAGAGAGATACAGGGGAAAAGTTAATTTCCCCAAAGAGATTCAAGAGAACCACTAAACAAGCAACCACTGTATTTAAAGAAATGTAGGACACCAGAAGTATTTTGTTTTTTATCTATAACATGTATAACAATACTAGAATTTCTTATAAAAATGAGGATTACCTTCTTTGTTGATGGAAACTGCTGTGTGTACCCTTTTTTTCCTAGCCTTTACAATGGGCTGTTTGTGTCCCCCACAAAATTCATATGTTTAAATCCGAATCTCCAACGTAATGGTATTAAGGAGGTGGGGCCTCCATCTCTCTCTCTCTGCCCCTCCAATGCTTGCACTGTCTCTAAACAGTAAAAAAAAAAAAAAAAAAAAAAAATTAACGGTGGAGGGCACCTAGGTAGCTCAATCCATTAAGCATCTGACTTTGGTTCAGGTCATGATGTTGTGGTTCATGAGTTCAAGTCCCTGCACTGGGCTCTGTGCTGACAGCTCAGTCTGGAGCCTGCTTCAGATTCTGTGTTTCCCTCTCTCTCTACCCCTCCCCTGCTTGCTCGTGCTCTGTCTCTCTTGGTCCCTCTCTCTCTCTAAAATAAATAATAAACATTGATCTTTTTTTTAAAAAAGGAGGTGGGACATTTGGGAGGTTGATGAGGTCATGAAGGTAAAGTTGTCATGGACAGGATTAGTGCCCTTATAAAAGAGACCTCAGAGAGCTCACTCCTTCCACCATTTAAGAACACAGTGACAAGAGGGCCATTTACGAACTAGGAAGCAGGCCCAAGGAGTAAAGGGTAAACAAATTTTAGGACAACTAATCTTCAGATTTCTAAGTTCATATTCCCTTTTGTAAAAATCAATCTGCTGGGATGCCTGGGTGTCTCAGTCGGTTGAGCGGCCAACTTCAGCTCAGGTCATTATCTCACACTCCGTGAGTTCGAGCCCATGTCAGGCTCTATGCTGTCAGCTCAGAGCCTGGAGCCTGCTTTAGATTCTGTGTCTCCCTCTCTCTCTGTCTCTCCCCTGCCCATGCTCTGTTGATCTTTGACTCCCCAGCCTCCAGAACTGTAAGAAATAAATGTTTCTTGTTTTAGGCACCCAGTCTATGGTAATTGTGTTATAGCAGCCAAGAAAAACTAAGGCAGCCTGCATAATTTTATACATTCACATACATTTTAAACAACATAACTGATGGGCAATTAGTGCCCTTTTTGAAGATGGGCTTGATTTTTTTTTTCCGGAGTTGTTATTCTAATAGGCTACCAAAAACTGAAGTATGATAATGGCTACCAACGAAAAATCATGGCAGTCTTTTTCCAGTGTGGCTTTTAATATAATTTTGAAAACTTTTCAGAAGTAGGTGTCACCAAATTGGCTTAGTAGAACAGAAACACTGAAATAAGAATACAGATCTTTGAAGCAATACTGGAATACTATGAACCTATCAATTCTAGTATGTCTTTTTTTAAGTCTCTTTATTTTGCAATCATACAAGCATATTCTGAAACCAAGACACTATCATATAAGTCACCCTCCTGAATCCTTATCTGTAAAATGAGTTAGACAAAATAATTTAAGACATCCAGATGTGCTATGATGCTCTATTATTATGGAATAAGGAAGTTATCACTGAACTCCTGTCACTAACTCCAATTCTCACTTCACATCATACCAGTCTACCTGGAACACTGAACCACTGAGGTGATTGCTCTCCTTGTCTCTTCCTTCATTTTCTTCACAGCTTCAAAGAGTCCATGGTTCTTTCTTAGTTCTCCTTCTGCCTCAGGGGAAACTCTTTCTTAGTCCCCATTTCTGGTCACTCCCCATCTGCCTGTGCTCTACACACCATGGCAAAACCCAGACCTTGTCTTTTCTATCCACAATCACTCTCTTTTTTTTTTTTTAATTTTTTTTTCAACGTTTTTTATTTATTTTTGGGACAGAGAGAGACAGAGCATGAACGGGGGAGGGGCAGAGAGAGAGGGAGACACAGAATCAGAAACAGGCTCCAGGCTCTGAGCCATCAGCCCAGAGCCTGACGCGGGGCTCGAACCCACGGACCGCGAGATCGTGACCTGGCTGAAGTCGGACGCTTAACCGACTGCGCCACCCAGGCGCCCCACACAATCACTCTCTAGGTAATCTTGTCTAATGCTATGTCTTTAATTACTATCTTCATGCTGTTAAGTCCCCAAATTATATCACCAGGCTCAATTCTCTACTCAACATCTCGGATATTTATTAGTTTTCTCAAACTTCACATATCCAAACCATGCTCTTAATTTCCATACCTACATGGGTTCCTTCTACAAATTACTCAATTTCATTAAATATTAACTCTACTTTTCCAAATGCTTAGGCTAAAAACCTCAGGACTATCCTCAACTGCTTCCTTCTCTTCTCTCCATGTCCTTACTTGAACAAATGCTGACATTTTCACCTTTGAAACACAACCAGAATCCAATAACGTCGCACCAGCTTCACCTTAACCATCCTGTTCACACCACCATCATCTCTAGGCTGGAATGCTAAAAACGTCAGCCTATTTGGTGCTAATGTTTCCACTGTTATCTCCCTACACTCAATTTTTCCACAATGCAGGTATATAGTGTTTTCTTTAAATCATCACACAGATCAAGCCACTTCACTACTTAAAATCCTGCAAGGGCATTCCACCTTGCTCAAAGTCTAAGTGAATCTACATTTGCTGGCCCCTCTACCATTTATCTAATCTTACCTGTCATACTCCCACCTCACTCTACTCCCTGCATTAAATGAGCAGGTTGAATGTAATCCTATTGAACATACTGCCTGTAATAATCTTACATCAGATGTACACATGGATCACAATTTCATCCTGGGGCGGGGGGGGGGGGGGTTCCTCTGCTCATATGTTATTTTATTAGACATCTCTTTCCTAACTACCATATATAAAATACCACCCTCTAGTCACAATCTCCATTACTCTGTTTTATCTTTCTTCATTGTATTTATAAAAGTAGGATATATACTTGATTTATTGGTTTGTTTGTTGACTGATTCCCTTCCCCCAACCATCAGAATATTGCTCTATTAAAGCAAGAATAGTATTTATTGATGTAGCCTTTATGCTTAAAATAGTGCCTAGAAAAAGGTAATACCTGATAAATATTTTTAAATAAACAAATGAGCATATTAACTCCCATTTTATCATGTTAAAAAGTAGTCAATGAGGGGCACTGGGCAGCTCAATTAAACATCTGACTCTTGGTTTCAGCTCAGGTCATGATCTCACAGTTTATGGGTTCAGGCCCCGCATTGGGCTCCATGCTGACAGTGAAGAGCCTGCTTGGGATTCTGTCTCTCATCCTCTCTCTCTCTCTCTCTCTCTCTCTCTTTCTCTCTCTCTCTGCTCCTCCCACATTCACACGCACGCTCTCTCTCAAATCAATAAACTTCAAAAAAAAAAAAAAAAGAAGTTAATAAAACAATAAAAGGAAAACATTTTGAGAATGTGTAGATATGCTAGGTAAAATATGGAAACATAGAAACATGTTTACCTGCATAAAGCCATCTCTGAAACTTGATTTAGAAACATTCACTCCAATGTTGCAGACAAAAAACAAGAAAGCTGGCCAGAGTCATGGGTGGAAGAAGTCACCCAGAGCAAATTAGAATCCCAGTCTGTGCTCTCCATTTAAGTGTGGGGTCCAGAGTCGTGTATGTATACGGCATAGGGACCTCACCTGAAAACTTGGCTTAAAAGTTTGTCTAGAATCATGGATATAACAGGTTCCCTGCAATGTCAAATTTAAAATTATCTTGTAGGAATACTTCTGTAATTCCCAACACATATGATCCAATGGGAAAACAACCTACACTGATGGTGATCAGAGAAAAAGAAAAAAAGAAAGAAAAAATAAAAACCTCACACAAGAAGGGAAAGTCAACTGCTACCTGAATGGAAGGATTTATGCCCAAAGAAATAAAAACAAAACAATCTAAGTATTAAAAATGCTTAAAAAGTGTTTTAGAGGGTATATAAATCAAGAGTAGGACAATGTAAAAACGGTGAATTTCAAAAAGAACAAAAATATACTAGAAATGAAAGATGTCAATAAAAGAATGAGAAGATCTATAAATTAGACTCATCTAAGAGACAGAGATGATGCACACACAATATGAGGGAAAAGATGAAAAAAATGAAAGAGAAATTAAGTGATTAAGGGTACAAGAATGAAGAGATACATCATATGTGTAGCCAGTGGATGAGAAAAGAGAAATGTGTAGAGGCAACATTTATAGAGATTATAGGTAATCATGTTCTAAATTTAAAAAAAAGTAATCCTCACATTGAAAAAAATAAGAGATTGTATGTATATTTATATACAGATACACGTATTACATGCATATAAATCCACACCTACACATTGTAATGAAATTCTAACACCAAAGACAAAAAAACAAAAAAAAGACCCTTAAAACTATCAGAAAAAAATAGGAGACAGTTATAGAGACAACTAGCAGATTGACTGCCAACCTGTCAGCAGCAACAAATGCCTCAAGACAATGAAATATTATTTTCTAATTGATGAAGAAAATTAACTGTTCACCTAGAATTCTCTACCCAGAATTCTGTCTCTGGAAATCTAAATTATTAGACTGAGAATGAAATAAAAGGGTTATCATACCATAAGAGGAATGAGAATTTGCTACTCAAAGACTCACTAAAAATAAATTTGGCAAAAGGAATTCAAAACAAGAAAAATTAAACACAGGAATTCACAATAAACACTGATTTTTTTAATACAAGTGACATTTTGAGTGGAAGGAAATTAAAAATAAGGTGGATCTAAAATACTGAACATATGATGATTGATGCAGGCAGGCAGATTGAATTTAAAGCATTAAAGGTATGTCTACCCCAGGCTTTGATCACCATTTAAGGATAGCAACTCCCAAATAGTAGAGGCAATGGGCAAAAGAATGAATACATACCAAATTCATAAATGCAGTAGCCTCTGGAGGAAGGTAAGTGATGGGACTAAAGAGGTAACATAGACAACTTCAACATTACCTGGAATGTTACATTTTTAATAAAAAATAATACTGAACAAAAATATAAAAATATTAATTCTTTTTGTTGAGAAAACAAATGCTTAATTTATTTTTTCATGTTTTTAGCAGATGTAACCTTTTTCATTTTTTTTTATTTTTTTAGAGTAAGCAAGACTACTACAGGTCTCAAGTAAAAAGTATGAAAGTTTGGTTGTTTTTTTTATTCTAAACCTCAAAGTCTCAAGAATTGTATGAACTGGAAGAGTTCTAATCTCCAGTTGGTTTCTCACTCAATCTCAAATGAATATGAAATCAAACTGTTTTTCAATTTTGAACCACTCTAAGGAAAGACCAGTCCAATTTTACACCTTGACTTTGAAATTGTAGGATACAGCACAAGCAAAACAAAACAGTCTGGATTTGGCTTTAAAAATATATATGGGCTTCCTGTTCAGAGACCAAAAAAAGAAGGGGAGGAGGGTATGAAAATGAATCTTTCCAAATAAATGTGAAGGGTCTCTTCAGAAACTTGGTTAGATATGCTAAGCAACTTGTTTCTTATGTTCAATCAATCCACTCAGTGGGTTAGTCTACAAGCAGTATTTCCATTATAATAAAAACATTATTTCCACAAATATTCCCTTCCAGCAAAAAAGAAAAGTTAAGCCTATAAAGGATGGGGTAGTTCCAAATGGCTATTTGTTCATGCACTGGTAAATGAGGTCTGCAGCTTTTAAAACCAAAATAGAGTGTGAATGTCCCAGTAAATCTGCATCTGATGTGCTTCAGGTTGAAAGAAAATGATACCAAACGCAAGTAGCTAAACGAATTGTGAAAAAAGTGTAATCTACACAGATAGACCATGTTATGCAATTGCTCTACAAGTCTATGTATAGGGCCCAACAACTCCTTATCATTTCCAAAAATAAATGTAGTTGGTTGTCCCTCTGCAGCTGGCTGAGGTATTTCTTCATAATATCTTTCAAGGCAATTTAAGGGAGAAAAATGAGTTATCTTAGTTGTGTTGGAGGCAATGGAGTTTAGCAGTTCAAAATGTGAGCTCAGGAGTCCTACTGCCTGGAATTTGAATCACAGCCTTCCCACTAGTTGTGTAAGCTTGTGCAAGCTTAACCACTGTGGCCTGTTTCCTAATCTGCAAAATTGGAATAATAGCAGCAAATATAACACCTGACATAATAAGCAATCAATAAATGTTAGCTATTATTACTATCATCATCATTTTAATGTGGGGCTATAAACTGCCAAGGAAAAGAAATGCGGTATTCCTGTATTACAACTCACCAAGTTCAATTTTACCATTAGGAAGAGATGCTTCATATCTCTGAAAATGGGCTTACTCAAGGTCCTAATATTAATCCATAACGTGTAATACACAGTAATGTTAAACTATTCACTACTGGTGAAAATAAGGGTATCTAATTTCCATTAAATTTTTTTATGTTCATGTGGGCTATCTTCTGAAAATTTTGCTGTATTTGTGTGTGCCAAAAATTTTTATTATGCAAAATACTTCATTGTACAATCAACGTCCTCTCTTTCATATTTTAAGAACTGCAACTGAAATATTTTCTATTATGATTTTAGGCTTTACTAACTTAAATCTACAGATGTTCATAATATAAATTTTATCCTTTTCACATTTGGAAATATTAATCTAGAGATGTGGCTTGATTTGGGCTTATATAACTAGACACTTTTTTAATGTTTATTTATTTTAGAGAGAGACAGAGAGAAAGAGAGAACGAGCAGGGGAGGGGCAGAGATAGAGGGAGACAGAGAATCCTAAGCAGGCTCCGTGCTGTCAGCACAGAGCCCGACATGGGGCTTGAACCCATGAACCATGAGATCACGACCTGAGCTGAAGTCCAACGCTCAACCGACTGAGCCACTCAGATGCCCCTAGATACTTTTTTACATGTTTATTTATTCTGAGAGGTAAGGAGAGTGTTAGAGGGTAGGGTACAGGGAGAAAGAGAATCCAAAGCAGGCTCTCTGCCCAGCACAGAGCCTGATATGGGGCTACAACTCAGTACTGTGAGATCATGACCTGAGCAGAAATCAAGAATCAGACGCTCGATCAACTGAGCCATCCAGGCATCCTCAGATATCTTTTTAATCTCCCTAGAGTGATAGAACTTCTCTGTTTAGACTGCCCTTATACCAAGTTCTGATTACCAAGTATAAATAGAAATTATGTGGATGCCCCCACCCAACATTAAAAGAAAAAGTAAAGGTTGGTTAAAAAATTACTTTGATGCATTTCATATTTGACTTTCAAAACATAATAACCAGTTAATTCTGATGCATTAAAAGTGCAAGTATTTAAGTACTCTGCAGAGCATATCCAAAACAGTGAGCAAAGAGGTGAAGCAAGAATATTTGAGTTGATGAGTAATGCTGATCTCCCAAAGGAAGGAATAGGCAGCTGCATTCACCCTAGGATCTTTAAAGCCTTTTGACAAAAATGCAGCTTAACTGTAAGGTCCAAAAATCTGCATGTGTGTGTGTGTGTGTGTGTGTGTGTGTGTGTGTGTGTCTGTTTGCAAAGGCTTTGCATATACATACACGGAGGAGGGAAGAAAGGAGAGCTAGAGCAATATGAGGTGTGACATTGGGAACAGAAAAAACTAGAAAAACAGAAGCCATTCAATGTGCAAAGAGACAAAAGTTATTAACGATAGAGCACAGAGAACACAGCATACACTCAAACATGCAGAGAGCTTAAATAATCCAAAACAACTCAAATAGTTTAAATAAAACAATGTTTAATACAAGATCACTTTCTAATTTTGTTTGAATGTATAACTATACAACTTCAAGAAATATGTACTTCCGGGAAATAATAGGTGAAATCGGAGTAACTAGTAATATACAGCCAAGAAGTTTACAAAGTAGCACATTCCGAGACTTCATTCTAAGACTCAGGACACTCTTTGGTAAGAGCTTCAATAATGTAGCCACAAGATTCCTATTGCTCACTCATCAACAGGGTTCCAGTGCTAACACCTTCACGGCACACTATGCCATTACCTTCAACAGCTCGTGAAATTTCATAGTAATAACATCAGATCAGAACCATCAAGAAGATTTACTGAATATTTACAGTGTGACTGACAGACACTGTATTAAGCACTTTCTGCAATTTGTGTAATCCTAACAACAATCCTATAACTTTAAGTACTATTATGATGCTCATTCTACTGAGATAAATGACACAGAGGTTTTCCTCCAGAAAACAAAATGTTTTCTTTAGTGAGAGAAATGAAAAATAATTGAGTGTGCCATTCAAATTAAAATTCACTCACACTGGCATTAATTGTATTTAATCTATTTATCATATATAGTTCCCAGAATGAATCCCTTATCAACATCTTTTTCCAAAGCACTCAAGTCATATCATATCTCCTATTATAAAATACTTAGAAAAATATTAAAAAGATAGGTACTTTATTAAGATAAAAAATTTTATTTGAGAAAGGCAGTGAACAAACACAAGCAGAGGACAGGGGGAGAGGGAGAGAGAGAGAGAATATTTTTTTTAATGTTTATTTATATTTGACAGAGAGAGATAGATAGAGAGAACATGAACAGGAGAGGGGCAGAGAGAGAGAGAGAATCAGAAGCAGGCTCCACACTCCCACCTGCAAGCTGTCAGCATAAAGCCCAATGCAGGGCTGGAACTCACTAGCAGTGAGATCGTGACCTGAGCCAAAGTGGGATGCTTAACCAACTGAGCCACCCAGGAGCAGAGAGATAGAGACAGAGAGAGAGAGAGAGACAGAGAGAGAGAGAGACAGAGAGAGAGAGAGAGAGAGAGAGAGAGAGAGAGAGAGAGACTCTTAAGCAGGCTCCATGCTCAGTGTGAGGCCAAATGCAGGTCTTGATCTGACAATCATGAGATCATGACCTGAGCTGAAATCAAAGGTCAGATGCTAACAGGCGCCACTATTAAGAAATTAAGAAAAAAATTTAAAAATTAAGAAAATTTTTAAGTGTAAAATATTTCTACCTAAAATGGGTAACAACCACCACAAAGACATTAGATAACCATTGTTTAACTTATCAGGTTTAAAAAGAGAATAACCAAAATTCTAAGACGGGATGTTAATTTTTTGGAGTATTAAATGAATAAACAAAAAATGATGTGATTATTTACTCTAAATTAGTTAATACTATTTTACTATATTCCGCATTGATTTGGAAAGCTTGGCAATAGTGTGAATTATAAAGTTAACACCTAAGCCAAAATTTGTCATTAAAAATGTAAACAAGTTTAAGCACAGAAAAGTTGCAACATCCCTCAGCAACTTAGCTTTTAAAGAGAGAGAACATTGGAAGATTAATGATAGATAGATTATAGATATGGTATTTCAGAAGCAATAATAAAGCAATCTGTAGAACAAACTCCCATATTGCTAAAGATATGCTAATGAGCCCTAGAATCACATGAATATGATTTCATAATTGTTAAAATTCAAGTATTTCCTTAAGTCACTAGAGAATTATGGAAACGGCTGATATTATTAGCAATTGGTAGTATATGTAGGGTTTTTGTTTTCTGATGCGTTTTTAGTGGGTTTTATTACTTTTTCTTTAAATGGGTCAGTTTTTGGTTTATAGAAAAATTGAGCAGAAAGTTCAGTTCCCATACTTTCTCCCTGACCCACAGTTGCCCCTCTTATTATCATACTGAATTGATGTGGTACATTTTATTGCAATCGGTTAATCAATATTGATATGTTGTTATTAACTAAAGTCCACAGTTTACATTAGGGTTGACTCTTTGTGCTGTGCAGTCTTATGAGCTTTGCCAAATCTACCATTACAGTATAATACACAATAATTTCACTGCCCTAAAAATGCCATGAACTCTACCCATCCATTTCTCTCCTACATCCTCTAGCAACCACTGATCTTTTTACGGTCTCTATGGTTTTGCCTTTTCCAGAATGTCACATAGCTGGATCAGACACTACACTGCCTTTTCAAACTGGCTTTCTCTCACTTAGCAGTATATACTTAAGGTTCCTCCATGTCTTTTGTGACTTGATAGCTCATTTCTGAGATCACTGAATAATATTCTATTGCATGAACATACCAGTTTATTTATTCACCTACCAAAAGACATCTTGGTGCTTCCAGTCCAGATCAGTCATAAATAAGCTGCTATAAACTAAACATTCATGTGCAGGTTCTTGTGTGGATATTAGATTTCAACTCATTTCAGTAAACAGCTAGGAACACTTGCTGGCTCATATGGCTCTTAGCTTTATAAGAAACTGCCAACTTGTATTCCAAACATACTGTATTGTTTCACATCCCACCAGCAATGACTGAGAGTTCCTGTTGCTTCACATCCTCACCAGAATTGGTGTTGTCAGTGTTTGGGGCTTAGCCATTATGATGAGTGTACAGGGATAGCTCATTGTTGTTTTAATTTAAAATTCCCTAGTGACATATGATGTTGAACATCTTTTCATATGCTTGCTGCGGTATGTATATGCCTTTTGGTGAGGTACCTATTCAGATCTTTTGCCCACTTTTTGTTTTCTTGTTGTTTGGATTTAAGAATTCTTTATGTTTTGGATGCCAGTTCTTTATCTGATACATGTTTTGCAAAGTTTTCTCCCAGACTGTGGCTTATCTTTTCATTATTTTCATAGTACCTTTCACACAACAGAAAATTTTAATTTTAGTCAAGTCCTACATGTCAATTTTTTCTTTCACAGATCATGCTTTGGTGTTGTATCTGAAAGGTCATCACCAAACCCAAGATCACCTATATTTTGTCCTATGTTATCTCCTAGAAGTTTTATAGTTTTGCAGTTTATACTTGGGATGTGTTGACCCCAAACTGGAAAGAACTAACATCTTAGCAGTATTGAGTCTGTTCTTTGTAACTAAATTTTTATTTTTTTTTAATTTTTTAATTTAGTTTTGAGAGAGAGAGAGAGTGCGCAAGCATGAGTGGAGGAGGGGCAGAGAGAGAGGGAGACACAGAATCTGAAGCAGACTCCAGACTCTGAGCTGTCAGCACAGAGCCCAACAGGGAACTTGAACTCACAAATCATGAAATCATAACCTGAGCTGAAGTCAGATGCTTAACTGACCGAGCCACCCCAGTGCCCTGTAATTAAGTTAATTTTTAAAAGCAAAGAAAAATTTAAAAGCCCTGGACCAGTAGGTCCTAAAAAATGTAAAGTTGGCATCTAAATCTTGCCAAACACTAGACACTAGATCCTTACAAACACTCAGATTATATATAACAGCTATCATCACCAGGACCTCTGACAGGACACACCCTCACTACTTCATCAATTGATGTATGGAAACACTGAGGTTCTCTACTAAGGGGAAAAGGACCATTCCTGCTGCTACTAGGCCCTAAGAGGTCATAACTTCCCTCTGTTCACTCCCTGATGTTCAGCACCTCTCCAATCCATGAAGCTTCTATATCCAAACTCCACCTGCAGTGACCAACAACCATTTTTCTTACTTGTATTCTAGCCACACACATATACTGCCTATATCCCTCAAAAACTTCTCTCTTATGTTCAAGAGCCAGAAAAACAAAGAAAATCAGGAGTTACAGTGGTTTCACACAATTAGTAAGTTAAGCCACCATTAATACACCATTTTGGATTCAACTATGGTTTAAATAGGCTTTTGTGGGTGGGCCTGGGAACTTACATTATTACTCTAGTTTCTGTAAAGAGCACATAAAAGTTTCAAACAACTACCTTATAAACAATATTTTTGACCACCTAAGTTTGAGACCACTTGTTCTTAATATTAACACAGAAAACTAAAATCAATATCCATTTAGAATCTCATTATAAAAGTCTATATTTTGCAATACTGATTGATTAGTCTGCTATAATTGCACTGAAATCAAGTAGTTTCTACTTTAGCAAACTACATTTGTGATTTGATTGACATAAATAAGGTTATATTAAAGGCTTAAATGGTGATATTGATCTGAATATTTCAACTACTGTACTTCAAAGTGCAATTGTTTCAGTAATCATTTTTTACAATACACAGGAGACTGTGGGAATCATATTTGAAAAGCTAAGTACACCTAAAAAGAAATGAATATACTTTTTCAAAGAGAATAACTACATGTTAATATATATCTATTGTATTTGTAAAATAAGACCAAATATCAGAGCAGGCTATTAGGTGAATCAGCTTTTATTGTTGCCATACTATTTTTCATATTTGTTTTTGAAAAGTGGTTATGTTTACAGACTAAAAGTCCCCCGATTTAAGTTTCCCATTTCAAAGCAGAAGAAAATACATACTTCTTTTCTGTAATATTCTAAGCTACTAAAATATAACCAATGAAATCATTTGATACAGTTTTTAAGCTAGAATTGTTTCCACACTGCAATTATTCTGAAGGGAAAACAAATTATCATGCCATTAGAGAAAAAAATACTAACAAATGGAGACCTAATAAATAAGATTTTTTAAAGGTTAGTGAACACACATCTGACTTACAACCTGAAAGAAACTTTCTCAGTCAGGCAGATGGCAAGCTGTAAAACAACATCTGGAATTTAATCCCAGGAAGTCAGATGCAATCTGAAACACTGAGCAGCAAGCACAGCACTCACTGGAATATTGTATCAGGTAGGGTGGCTAGTTTAAGGGTATAAGGACCATGGAAACAAGTCTACAGACAACTATTCCAAACAGTGGCATTTGAAAACCACAGGCTTCTGAGAATAAAAGTCATAATGGAACAAAATAAGAGGGCTGTTACGGAGGTCATGAGTACCACACATGTTCAATTATTAAAAGAATAGCAGTATATCTAATAATTACTCCTCCTCACAAAACACTGATGACAGAACAAAGAGGACAGGAATGGCCTTACAATAAATGAGCTCTACCCAAAGCCTAAAAGAAATACACCAAATCAAATACAATGTTCTATTAGCAAAGACTGGAAGTATTTGAAATTTATAATAAAAATACCAGAAATCCCAATAACTTCTAAATAATATACAAAGCTAAGGGGAAGAGATTAAATTTCTAGACACTAATGGCTGCCTAAGAGCTATTAGTGTCCTGCTTTTAGTCAGGAATCTAGTGGCCAAGTCAACTATTCAGGAGACTAAAGTAGGCTAGGATCAAGGTTGAACATGGGATTGCCCAGGGGAGAAGGCCAAACAGAGTCTGCATAGAACATGAACACTGAAACAACTAAGGCTAATGGTATGTCAGATAGGCACAAGGACTCGTCAACACTAGCAGTCAAAGTAGCTTCAAGCACAGTGATGAACAAACCCAGGAAAGAAATACTAAATGATGAAAGCTTAAGGGCTGGAGAACCATATAAGGTTGAATCTGCTATGAAGTCCAAGGCAAACTCCAAGAATGTGTCCTTGTGATGTTACGTTTATTTGTCAAATTGGCTAGGTCTTAGTCCCCAGATATTTGATCAAACATTATTCTAGATGTTTCTGTGAAGATATTTTTAGATGAGTTTAACACCTAGATCAATAGACTCTTAATAAAGCAAATTATTCTCCATATATATGAGTGGGCTTCATCTAATCAATTTAAGGCCTTAATAGAAAAAACTTACCTCCCTGGAATAAGAAGGAATTTTGTCAGTGGATCACCTTTGTACTAAAATTAAAACCTATTCCCTAGGTCTCTAGCTTACTGGCTTACACTACAGATTCTGGACTTGCCAAGCCTCCAAAGTTTCTGAAAATAAATCCATCTCTCTCTTGGATCTGTCTTTGTGAAGAACCCTGACTAATAAGAAGAGTTTGGAACAACTGTTTCCCTGTTCCATAAAGCACTGCTCACCAGAAGACTCTCCTGGAGCTATCATTCAATGGCATGAGAGCCTCAAGGCAAGGGTACCTTGCCTTCTTACTCTTTGTCAACCATACAATGTCTAAGAAGGGCCTGACATCCCAATAGGTAATCATTAAATCCCTCCCAGACATACCTGAGGTTAAGATTCAGGTACTTTCTGGCCCTTATGATTCTTCAAGACTGTACACACTATTGATATACTTCCAAGCCATTCCTTATGTGAGCAAACAAAACTTATATGAATATCTGAACACTTAAAATAATATCACTTGTCTTTCTTATGGCTAATTCTGAAAGCTGAATTTAATTTTGCTCCTGAACATTACAAAGGCTTATTTTCACTATTCAAAAATAAACTCCAATCTGTTCTCCAAAATCATTTTCACTTTCAAAAACCCAAAGGTTGAAGTATGAGCAAAAAATCTAGTTCCCCAATCTAAGAATCAGAAGTAAGTCTGGAAGGGGTATCTAACCATAATATCTACCCTTATAGAGCACTCATTGTTTTCCAAGGTGTTAACCTCTTAATAAGCATGATTTCAAAACAAAACTGCACAGTATGGATTATTACCTGGGTTTACAAGTGAGGAAATTGAAGTGAAAAAAGTGAAAGTTTACCCAGCAGACTGGGATTAGAATTAAAACTCTCTCTTTCCAAATCCCAATCATATACAAAGAAAATAAATGAAGAAAGAAAGAAAGAAAGAAAGAAAGAAAGAAAGAAAGAAAGAAAGAAAGAAAGAAAAAATAAAGATGTTAGTTTCATTCCCATCAAAGGATAAGAATTTTTAAGTATTATTGTTATGCAACTAAAACAAAACATATCCTAAAGCAACAATGTCTACAGCATCTAAAAGAATTGGAATGGTTATCAGAACACTGCTGGATAAATTCCCAGGTGGAAATACTTAAGATTATAATAGATTAAATGCAGGATAAAAATTAAATGTCTTAATTTTAAAAGATCTTGGAAATTTAGGCAGAAATATAATCATGCCCTCTTCTGATATGGCCAACTATAAACTCTGGACAAAACATAAAAAATAAATATCTGGGGACACCTGGGTGGCTCAGTCAGTTAAGCGTCCGACTTCGGTTCAGGTCATGATCTCAAGGTTCATGAGTTTGGGCCCTGCATCCGGCTCTGTGCTTTCTGCTCAGACCTGGAGCCTGCTTCAGATTCTGTGTCTCCCTTTCCCTCTGCCTCACCCCTGCTTGCTCTCTCTCTCTCTCTCTCTAAAAAAAAAAAAAAACAAAAACAAAAACCCCACAACATTTAGATAAATAGTCAAACAAACTAGCCAAAGAACTCTAGAGAACTCAAGACAAGCAGAAAAAAAACTGAAGCAGAGTTGACTGTGGAAGAAGGGGATGGCATTAGGTGGTCTTCCTGTTTTGGTTTTTTATGATTTTGAGCATGAGTGTAGTCCTCACAGTTGCCATGCAAGACAGGTAGCTACAACTATAATAGAGAGGTGATGGTGATAATGATTTAATAATTTCTCAAACTGTGTGACATTCTTCCTAAAGTAACAGACTTTAATGAGTTTAAAGTCAACCAACCTACATACTTCAATTATTAAATAATACTTATCCCTTAACTTTGGTCTATTTTAAATAATTTTACATATATATATGTAAATATATATGTAAAAAAATTATATATATATATATATATATATATATATATACATATATATATAATCTTTTTTGTTTTAGTTTACCTATCTCCTAAAGCTGAAACCATCTTAAGATAAGCAAGGCAACTGGGTGCACAAAATAGCAATTAGTAAGAGACACAGTGAAATTTTCTTTGAACTACATGATAACCATATTCCCATTAAATGTGCTTCATTTTATTAATGACTTCTTTTAATCCCTTTTCAGACTTCTTTTCCTTCTCAGATGGAATATTAATTGGAAGAGAAGAATAATGGAAAAAAATCATAAAGAAAACTTTTAATTTAGAAATATCAACATTTTATCTTAACCATAATCCCAGATTTCAATTAATTTTAAATACAGTATTTATTTTGAACACCAGAGAAAAACTTGTTATGCCATATTGTTCTTGAGATCTCCCAATCTACAGAGTTAGTTGCTAATTTTTATAATGAATAATAAAACAGACAAAAGGACAATTATTTCTTATTCCATAATCACTATTAAAACTATAGGCCAGTAAAATACACCAACTTTCACAGGACTATCTGGTTCAACAAAGCTGTTTTCTATATTTGGGTTTATTTCCAAAGCCTCTGTTTCTGTCATCAAAATTGCTTATGAAAATTATCAATGTATGTATGCCACTTTGTAAGGCCCTCAGAAGAAATTATTCTCAGGTCTTGGTACCAGGAAGCAACTAAGAACACTTAGGAATCTCGTACTTGGCTTTTTTTTTCTTTAGCCACTAGAAGCTCAGAGTCAACTATATGACCCTTCTCTAGCAATTCATAGCATGGAATTCTTCATGCTTGAAATAGAGAATTACATCAAAGTTTAAAACTTATCACATTGAGGTAAGATATAAAAATATCATGTCTATATGCTACATTTTATGGATTAAAAATGTTGATTAACATTTATTAACATTACATTAAATATTAAAGTGCTAAATATAATACTTGTGAATTAATGGAAACAAAAAACTATGTGGTCATGAACAAATAACAACACTCATTCTGTTCAGCTCCTTGCTTCTCTGGCAAAATTCACATTACCACTTCATTCTGTTGTAGTCATGTGCCACAAATTGGTCATAGTTTTCACATGTGAAACCGGGAGGTCCTGGTCGGTCCATAAAGAGTACAAATGCCACAACAGTGGTGGCATAATGCAGTCCCAAGGACACACCATCCTCTACTGAGCAGTTGTCTTCACAAACTAATTCAGGTTTGAGAAACACTCAAGCTCTTACTATTAGCATAGCTTCAAACTAGGTGACTAATTCAATTACTCAATTTACCCCTCGGGATCCTGAAAGTTAGGTGTTTTTACCCCATTTTAGAGACAATAACTACAGTAATCAGGTTACAGACTCAAAATGAGTCAGGTGGTATAACAGAGTCAAGACCCAAAGCTAGCCTCCCAGACTCTAAATTCTGTTATTTTCATCACTCAAGAGCTACATATAAAATATATTGTCATAAACTGGCAAAAATTCAACACCTGAAGGGTTGAATTGATTTTCACTGAAGCACTGAGAAAAGGTGAGTAATTTAAATAAAGTTATGTTATCGCTGGGCACCCTTTCTTAAGGCTCTTGTGAAGCCCCTTGAGGCTTTCTTTGTTGATGAAGAAGCTTAAGTGGAATTGAGATCTAATCTTTCTGCATCTTTTTTCCTCTTAAGGAAAGTAACCAAGGCAAGTTTATTATAATTATGAAACTGCCTCCAAATGCTGTACGTACTTTGAGGTATTTACTTCAACTGGTAGTTCAATGATAATTTTATTTTTTTAGTACTGAAATGTTAATGGCATTATTGGTAGACCATTTAAATGCTC
The DNA here is from genome assembly GCF_022079265.1 of Lynx rufus. Classification (NCBI taxonomy): domain Eukaryota; kingdom Metazoa; phylum Chordata; class Mammalia; order Carnivora; family Felidae; genus Lynx; species Lynx rufus. Next base: position 39,737,895 of record NW_025814896.1, on the reverse strand, counting down.
TGTTTAACTGAATATTAACAGGAGCTTTTGAACAGAGCAACAATTTATGGTAAAACTCCTATACTAATATCATCAGAATACAGATCCATAATCCTTTATCCCAAATCCTTGTGGACAAATGTGTTTTATAATTTAGAATGTGTTTATGTGTATTTAGAAAACAAGTAATTCAGTACATATTTCACAAATGACATTCTACATCTTTCAAGGTACTAGTAGCAACTAGGTGACATGTTGAAATTTGGATAATTTGAGGAAAATTTAATAAAGGCTCTATTTACCAAGGTGTCAGCAAGGTGGAGAGAAACCACAAAGGATTTGCTCAGCAAACTGGGGCTAGTGTTGTGGTGATTTATTACCACCCTGAAGCCAGATAAAGTATGGGAAGGCAACGGTCACTGAAAGCTACATACTGAAAGGCTTGTGGGGAATGGCTAGCCTTTTAGGTGATGAGAACTTTGATCTACAGACACAGTATGATGACCCCTCATGCAGGGAGCTAGGTAAATTAAATACACATCCTCACTTGCCTCCTCTGTCCAATTTCTTTCCAACAACTTCCACTGGCCAAATCCAATAGGAAAACAGAATGTAAGGTTGCCTCTAAATATAGATTGTAGAAAGTCAGCCTCCCAGGCACATAACTGGGTAGAAAGTGAATCTGGGGGAATAAATTGGAAGCTATCCAACATTCACCTTAAGTGGGGTCTGGGGCAGCATACGTTAATCAAATATATTAATATATCTTCCACAAAAGGTATAGAAATGCACACTAAACAGGATAAAGAAAGATTACAACTTTTCGGTCCACATCAGGTTTTGCTGCCAAATTAGTTCTAAACTAATACTGTACTGTAACACATTGTATGGTGACAGATGGTAGCCACACTTGTGGTAAGTATAGCATAATGTATAGAGTTGTCTAATTACTATGCTGTACACCTGAAACATGTAACATGTCAACTATACTCAAATTAAAATAAATAAAGAGTTGAGAAAAAAATCCAACAAACCTAAATATGAATAATTGAATAATCTTATATTTTATTTCCACTGGTATCACCAACTTTGCATCACAGTCATTTCAAACCCAAAAGCCACTAGATTTCATACTAACCCTGAGTCAGTAAGAAAGTTCTTCCAGACACGTGCTGTAAAGCTTTGTCCCTTCAATCCTGCTTCCAGCCAGGCAGCCTATTTAACTACTTTCTTCTCTGTAAGTAACCCACACCATGGGCTTGACTCCTGCCCAACATTAGGTGTACTGAAAGTCCCTACAAATAAGGTATAGAGCCTCCTTTCTCTCTTCTTAGGTGCTTATATTGGTTTCCTCTTCCACCTCCATATATGGATTCTACCCCTGACACTACCCCAGTTGATAGCTTCCTGGAACCATCTCCAGTCCAACTCACTTTAATACTTATTCTGAATCTGCAAATCCCAGCTTGACTTATCTTTCCTGATCTTAGAATTGTTGTTTTGGAGGATGATTATTAGTTAGCCTAAAATTTTACAGGTTGATAACAAGGACTGAATACAAAAATGTGTTTAGTGATTGTGAACACTCATGGCAAAATGTAAGTGCATATAATTTAGCTTATTCAAATCTATTACTTTTCTTCCCCTTGTGTAACCTTACTTTTAGGTCCTAAAACTTACAGGAATGGTGAAAAGAGCCAAGGGCACCAAATTTCTTTTGTTTTAAAGTACAAAAAAAACCCTTTATAACAACTATCAGAATTGCTGAGGAGTGAAATATGGATAATAGTGGGTAACCAAATATATATTCTCTTTTTCCGGCACACAAAGTAGACTACATTTCCCAGACCTGCTGAAAGTTAGGGGACTCTGAGACTGAATTCTAGCCAACTGAATGTGCCCAGAAGTGGTATATTCCACTCTGGACCAAACTTCCCATGTTCTTTTCCTTTTCTGTCTGGGTGGGATGGAGACAGATTGGGAGCCACATGCTGATGATGGCAAGGCTCTCTACCTGAGTCCCAAAATGACCAAGCAGAATAACCAACCTACTAACCCTCCAGTAGTGATATAAGAGCAAAAAATAAATTACTAAGTTCAAGCCATTTTTCAGAAGTCCAAAATGTTTGGGAATATATTTGTTTTCATAGCTATCATCAAGCTAATTAATATCCCATATCATATAAGGTGAGAGTGAAACTTTATTTTTTTTCCAGCAATAATGATATTTGTTAGAAAATTTGCATAACTCCAGAGACCTTTTGTGAGGGAAGAGAGAGAGACTCTGAAACTTCTCCCTAAAAGTCAAAGTTATTGAAACTTCTCTAACTAAACCTCTCTACTAAAATAGTATTGACCAAGGATGAGTGGCAGAGAAGAGAACATGGCCCCAGAGAGAATGGAACCTCCGGCAGTTTTACCCTGGGAGAGTGGTTATGCAAGTGAGCTATAATTTGAGGAGCCCCTGTAAATGATGACACATAGCATTCTTTACTAAGATTGTAATGAAAAGTGATTGTTCTCCCCCATTTATTTGTTTCCATATTCAACAAATATTAACTGAACATGTATGTAATCTATTCTCTATTCTTCTAAGAACATTAAATTTTCTGGTGAGAATGCTAAGTAACACTGTCAACCTTAGGCTCTGACACTGCTTCTACCTCCTTTTATTACCTGAAAACTGTCTTTTTTAAAAAAAATTTTTTAACTTTTATTCAGTATTGAGAGACACAGCATAAGCGGGGGAGGGGCAGGGAAAGCAGGGGCACAGAATCGGAAGCAGGCTCCAGGCTCTGAGCTGTCAGCACAAAGCCCGACGTGGGGCTCAAACCCACGAACCATGAGATCATGACCTGAGCCAAAGTCAGTCACTTAACCGACTGAGCCACCCAGGCACCCCACCTGAAAACTGTCTTTTGCAAGATAAGTCATATTCCTCCCAACTCTAATAAAAGGTATTTTTTTTTCTTCAGCTTTTGGGAAGAAGAGATCAACATGTTCCCTGTTCCTTATTGCCAGTCTAGATCTTTTAGTCTATTGTCAAGTATTGAATCCCCATTTTGGTTTATACCACTTACTTATATGACCAGGATAAGACTCTTGGTAGAAATAAACAGAAAACCACCTATAATCAGTGCAAACAGAAAGCAGAATTTATTAATGGAACACAAACAGTCTCAATGGAAATGAAGAAAGAGATCAATAACTACTTTCAGGAAAAACAGATACCAAATCAGCTATGGGGACCTCTACAGTAGGAATTTGAGAACCTACTCTTTGCAGCAGTGCTATTAATGTGACTCAACCCTACCAACGACCAGATTTCAAATTTCAAATTTCCATAAGAGAGATTCTAAGTATCCCAGCTTTAGTCAGTTGCCGACTTCTTGTAGTTCAGTTGTAGCAACAGAGTCAAGGCTACATGTCACCAACATGACCAACAGAAGAACTCCCACCATGGGTTTTGGGGAAAAGTCTCTGAAAGAAAATAGCTATATGCTGAGCACTACCCCAAAAAGGTACCCACAACATGCTAACACTCCCTATTTCCTATATATCCAAGAACTCCACAATCCAACTTTCCAGCCACAAGGGCAATATAATCACACGTCTTCCCCAGAGAGTTAATCCAAAATCACTTTCAGCAATTACATCCAGTATTAATAACTATTTCAAGGCTAGAATCTCTAGAAGAGTCCAGAATTCTCCTAGTTCAGCTGTAACCACATACCATATCAATTTCCAACATGAAAACTATTTTCATTTTTTTTTAATTTTTTTTAACGTTTATTTATTTTTGAGACAGAGAGAGACAGAGCATGAACGGGTGAGGGGCAGAGAGAGAGGGAGACACAGAATTGGAAGCAGGCTCCAGACTCTGAGCCATCAGCCCAGAGCCCGACGCGGGGTTCGAACTCACGGACCGCGAGATCGTGACCTGAGCTGAAGTCGGACGCTTAACCGACTGAGCCACCCAGGTGCCCCAAAACTATTTTCATTTTTATACTAGAACTCCAATTTCAAAAGGAAAAGGGAGATAATTATTGTCCTCCATAAGCAATAAAAAAAAATGAACCTATGGCCTTATTTCTGCCTTAGCTAGTATTTGGGAATTCTTCCCTCCAACATCCATTCCATTTACCTTGCATTCAGGAACACAGAATGTAGCTCACGTTCAAAAAACACTGCTTGATAAGTTATTTGCCTAGTAGAGTAATCCAAACCTCCATCTTTCAGAAGCCTTAGCCCTTAATGTTTCTGCTGGAGTGCTGCAAGAAAATTTCTATTAACCTTATTACTCTGTATGGTACTAGCAAGAGACATCTCAGGAAATCCCATGGTTCTACCAAATTTCTCTTGGTGTCCACTTTCAACAAACAACTCTATATCCCTTTTTTATTTTTTATTTTTTAGGAGAGAGAAAAAGTGTGAGTGGGGCAGACAGAGAAGGAGACATAGAATCTGAAGCACGCTCTAAGCTCTGAGCTATCAGCACAGAACCCAATGCGGGGCTCGAACTCACACACCCTGAGATCATGACCTGAGCTGAAGTTGGACACTTAACCAATTGACCCACCCAGATGTCTCAACTCTATGTTCCTTTTATAGACAAAGTCAATCATCCCAGCTAATATACGATATCCTTTTTTACCTATTCCCCTAGTGGCATGAGGAAAACAAATAGCCAGATGGTATATTTAAGTACCTAATTTAGTAGAACCATTACCTAAACAACAAAAACAGTGGAGAGAAATATTCTTTCTTGCAAAAGCTAGGATTCAGGTAATATAAGGAGGCAGAAGCACTCTCCAAGCCAAAGTTTGAAGATAATATCTATTGTTCAGTCTAACAATAAGGATTCCAAAACAAGTGTTGATGAGGATGTGGGGAAAAAGGACCTTCAGGCACCACTGGTGGGAATACAAACTGATACAGCCACTGTGGAAGACAGTATGGAGGTTCCTCAAAAAATTAAAATCAGAACTACCATATAATCCAGTAATTACATTACTGGGTTATTTACACAAAGAATACAAAAACACTAATTCAAAAGGAAACGTGCCCCCCCATGTTTAGTGCAGCATTATTTATAACAGCCAAATTATGGAAGTGGCCCAAGTGTCCAGCAGTAGATGAATGGATAAAGATGTGTTTATATATATTACATATATGTAATATATATAATGAAATCTTGTCATTTGAAACAACATAGATGGAGCTAGAGAGTATAATGCTAAGCAAAATAAGTCAGTCAAAGACAAATACCATATGATTTCACTCAAGTGTGGAATTTAAGAAACAAAGGGGAAAAAACTGAAAAGCCAACTTTTAAATAAGAACACTTAGCAGAAGGAGGTGGGTATGGGGAATGGGTGAAATAGGCAAAGGGGATTAAGAGTAAACTTGTCTGAACGAGCACTAATACATGGAATTGTTGAATCACTATATTATATACCTGAAATTAATATAACACTGTATGTTAACTATACTGGAATTAAAATAAAAAAAAAAAGAATTAGGATTCCAAGGGGCAAAAGGATCTGTCTCCCAGAAATTCAAATCTCTATACTTATAAAGCTAAGAACCATAGGGATGGAAACAAAAACAATTTTAATAGGTCATTAGGTATAATCCTAAGAAGTTTATACTTCAAACCTTCATTGTCAGACTAATATGTAAGAAGGACACTATTAAACATAAATCTCTAGGTCAGTACCCCACATTTACAAGATTTCCAGCTGGCACCATAGCTGACCTTCCAGTAAGCTATTCTAACATTGTATCACATCAGCTGCTTTGGGATGAGGAGATACATGGTAAGACAGTGAATCCCACTGGCATTATTCTTTCTCTGCAAAGTGGGTCGATTGATCTAAGGCAATAGTACGTGAATTATATTATGCCTGTATAGAGAGTGGTCAGTATGAAATCTAAAATAAAGTTGCTATACCCTTCACAATTCAACTGGGTCAATATAATCAGATACCATGTCACACAACTGTTCTCAACATATGATATCCTATCTTGAACTCAGAGTTGGCCAATGCTGCTAGAAAATTAGTCATCCAGCAATAAAAGAAATGTGGTAAGTCTCAGTGAGAAAAAGTCCATGCTACTGAGGCCAGGTCACCAACGTAGTCACCATATGCACTTTACTTCCAAGCTCACTGAGCAAATGACAAGTATCTTCAGAGAAGAACATCACATTCATCTTGTTATTAAAAGCCCTCAGTTGAGCATCCACATTAAATACAAATATTTTTGTACCTGGACCTCTTGTTTGAGTTTCAATCCTAGTCTCCCCTAAACCCTGTTTACCATCTGCAGTCTTACCACCAGAAAGTAGTATAAAACCTGACCTTAGGCCATCTCTCCTTCTGGCGGAAATAAACACTGAAATGTACTGCCTGAAGTTACACGCTCTGAGCGTTTTCCTCTCCCTCAGTGATAGGAACTCTGCTGATAGGGCCTGTAATACTGCAGCACTTCATTTCTGGCACAAACCTGAATAGCTTTTAGCTTTTAGAGTCACCTGTAATTTCTGAACTTTAATCAAGTTTTCATAGGGAATTCTCCATTAAAATACTCACATGAGCAAAGGAAATGTTAGCAATATAGCAAGTACTAGTGGGCAAGAGTTATCACAGAGACAACTGAAACCATTCTTTTAAAGCTCCTATAGCTTCTTCCATGACAAAATTTCCTTGTATTGGTTTGTCACTTTCCCCTTCTTCTTCCTCCCTCTTCAGTGAAGAAAGGACCATTGCATGCATTCTTCTGATTTTATCCTTTCTCCCTCATTCCAAATGATGAGTATGTTTATCTTAGTGTGTAATAGCACCTGATATTCACTAAGTCCAATGTAATTCAGGATATTTCCCATCTTTCTCTTATACTTCCCAATCTGTACTATCACTACCATTCTTCCAAATTATTCAGGAGATGTTTTTGATTCAATTCAACAAATATTGAAAATCTCTTCCTTTTGTACAATCCATTCAATTAATAAGAATGTTCCTAATTTTGATTAGCAAATAAGAATTGCTTAATAAAGTGGACATAATGGGAATTTTAGATTTTTTTAATGTTTATTTATTTTTGAGAGAGAGAGAAAGAGAGCAGGGGAGAGCCAAGAGAGAAGGAGACACAGAATCTGAAGCAGGCTCCAGGCTCCAAGCTATCAGCACAGAGCCCAACACAGGACTTGAACTGGTGAACTGAGAGATCATGACCTGAGCCAAAGTTGGATGCTTAATCAACTGAGCCATGGGAATTTTAAACTTTACAAGTATGACCATGTTATCATCAGTCTATTAAGAATAATGAATTGTCTCTAACATCCAACACTTACCATCATTGCCTGGTCTAAAGTTTACAAACATGACAACTACATCTTTAACAAAGTCATTGATTAAAAAAAAAACAAACTCTTGTAAAAATGCCAACAAATAGATGGCGGGAAGACAAACACATATTAAACAACATACTAGAAAACAAAATTTGAGAACTGCTAAGAAAAATAAGGTCCAATTAGGTAATATGCCCAAACCAAACTGATTGTGAAAAGGCTGTTTTTTGAGCAATTAGTTAGGTTCCTGGTCGAAGCTTAATGCTTAATAAATATTTCTTAAATATTCTTATATGCTAAAATAGACTGACAATTGATCTTAAAACTTTAAGGAACATCATAATCACTCAAAGGACTTATAAGACAAATTACTGAGCCTTACCCCTAGAATTTCTGATTCATTAGGTTGGAAGCCAAACATGGTAATTTGCATTTCTAACAAGTCAAGAACCAGTGCTCTAGACTAGGATTTCTCAAAGCAGCCCTATTGACATTGAACACTGATATTATGGGCTAAATAATTCTTTGTAGTGAGGGGCTAAAACATCCGTGGTCTCTATCCACTGGTTTGCCAGTAGTGCACATATCCAGTCACAAGACATTACCAAATGTTCGCTATGAGAACAAAATTGCTCCTGGTAGAGAACCAGTGTCCTAGATCAACCAGATTACCTTTTTGGATAGTTTGTTAAGCTGATAGACCAGTTACCTCTATAGACACTGATCTTAATTTTAACAGAACATTATATAACATCTCTCAAGTTATCCTATTGGATAAAACAGACAAATACGGACTAGTGAATAATATAAAAATTAAAAGACTTTGTATTTATTTATTTATTTAAACTATTGGATCCAAGGATTTTGGTTAATAGATTTTAGCACAGAGACAGGCCTCTCAAGCCTGTATTATTTTGAGTCATTTTTTTCCTAGACTGGGATGCCAAAGGGAATCTGTTTCTTATATCACTAATCAGATGGTGGTAGCTACCTAGAGTATCATTTTAAGAAGGATTCCATAAGTGTTCACAGATAGAGCAGGAAAGAATACTGAGGTCACTTAACAATGTCTCCTATGAACACTAGAAAAGGAAATAATGCCATAGTCTAGATTCCTGTTCATTGCTGCTACAATATGCGTTCCTATTCCAAATATTTGTTCATATCTAATTTTTATGTGAGTTTTTTGAACACCACTTATTTTTTTTTGAAGTCTGGAGTATAAGCCAAACTAGTTCTAGCGTTTCTTCTCTCTGTATTATTTTCTATCATATCTACTTTTTGAAGAAATTCTTCTAATCAAGAATTATGTAAAATACTAGGTCCTATTGTCATTTTCCATATCTTATGGGGGTCTACAATTTTTTAAGAAAAATAAAATTTTACTAGATGTACTACCTTTACTTAAAGAGAGTTCAGAGACAGGAAGATGGCGGCGTAGGAGGACGCTGGGCTCACCGCGCGTCCTGCTGATCACTTAGATTCCACCTACACCTGCCTAAATAACCCAGAAAACCGCCAGAGGATTAGCAGAACGGAGTCACCGGACCCAAGTGCAGACGAGAGGCCCACGGAAGAGGGTAGGAAGGGCAGCGAGGCGGTGCGCACTCCACGGACTGGCGGGAGGGAGCCGGGGCAGAGGGGCGGCTCGCCAGCCAAGCAGAGCCCCCGAGTCCGGCTTGCAAAAGCGGAGGGGCCTGACGGACTGTGTTCCGACAGCAAGCGCGACTTAGCGTCTGGGAGGTCATAAGTTAACAGCTCTGCTCGGAAAGCGGGAAGGCTGGAGGACAAAGGGAGGGTGAGCTGCGGAGCCCCCGGACGACAGAGCTCAGTTTGGCGGGGAACAAAGGCGCTCACCAGCGCCATCTCCCCCGCCCATCCCCCAGCCAAAATCCCAAAGGGAACCGGTTCCGGCCAGGGAAATTGCTCGCTCCGCGCAAACACCCAACTCTGTGCTTCTGCGGAGCCAAACCTCCAGCAGCGGATCTGACTCCCTCCCGCTACCACAGGGCCCCTCCTGAAGTGGATCACCTAAGGAGAAGCGAGCTAAGCCTGCCCCCCCTGCCGCCGTGCACCTTGCCTTCCCACCCCAGCTAATACACCAGATCCCCAGCATCACAAGCCTGGCAGTGGGCAAGTAGCCCAGACGGGCCACGCCACCCCACAGTGAATCCCGCCCCTAGGAGAGGGGAAGAGAAGGCACACACCAGTCGGACTGTGGCCCCAGCAGTGGGCTGGGGGCAGACACCAGGTCGGACCGCGGCCCCGCCCACCAACTCCAGTTATACACCACAGCACAGGGGAAGTGCCCTGCAGGCCCTCACCACACCAGGGACTATCCAAAATGACCAAGCGGAAGAATTCCCCTCAGAAGAATCTCCAGGAAATAACAACAGCTAATGAGCTGATCAAAAAGGATTTAAATAATATAACAAAAAGTGAATTTAGAATAATAGTCATAAAACTAATCGCTGGGCTGGAAAACAGTATACAGGACAGCAGAGAATCTCTTGCTACAGAGATCAAGGGACTAAGGAACAGTCACGAGGAGCTGAAAAACGCTTTAAAGGAAATGCAAAACAAAATGCAAACCACCACGGCTCAGATGGAAGAGGCAGAGGAGAGAATAGGTGAACTAGAAGATAAAGTTATGGAAAAAGAGGAAGCTGAGAAAAAGAGAGATAAAAAAATCCAGGAGTATGAGGGGAAAATTAGAGAACTAAGTGATACACTAAAAAGAAATAATCTACGCATAATTGGTATCCCAGAGGAGGAAGAGAGAGGGAAAGGTGCTGAAGGGGTACTTGAAGAAATTATAGCTGAGAACTTCCCTGAACTGGGGAAGGAAAAAGGCATTGAAATCCAAGAGGCACAGAGAACTCCCTTCAGACGTAACTTGAATCGATCTTCTGCACGACATATCATAGTGAAACTGGCAAAATACAAGGATAAAGAGAAAATTCTGAAAGCAGCAAGGGGTAAACGTGCCCTCACATATAAAGGGAGACCTATAAGACTCGTGACTGATCTCTCTTTTGAAACTTGGCAGGCCAGAAAGAATTGGCACGAGATTTTCAGGGTGCTAGACAGCAAAAATATGCAGCCGAGAATCCTTTATCCAGCAAGTCTGTCATTTAGAATAGAAGGAGAGATAAAGGTCTTCCCAAACAAACAAAAACTGAAGGAATTTGTCACCACTAAACCAGCCCTACAAGAGATCCTAAGGGGGACCCTGTGAGACCAAGTACCAGAGACATCACTACAAGCATAAAACATACAGACATCACAATGACTCTAAACCCGTATCTTTCTATAATAACACTGAATGTAAATGGATTAAATGCGCCAACCAAAAGACATAGGGTATCAGAATGGATAAAAAAACAAGACCCATCTATTTGCTGTCTACAAGAGACTCATTTTACACCTGAGGACACCTTTAGATTCAGAGTGAGGGGATGGAGAACTATTTATCATGCTACTGGAAGCCAAAAGAAAGCTGGAGTAGCCATACTTATATCAGACAAACTAGACTTTAAATTAAAGGCTGTAACAAGAGATGAAGAAGGACATTATATAATAGTTACAGGGTCTATCCATCAGGAAGAGCTAACAATTATAAATGTCTATGTGCCGAATACCAGAGCCCCCAAATATATAAAACAATTACTCATAAACATAAGCAACCTTATCAATAAGAATGTGGTAATTGCAGGGGACTTTAACACCCCACTTACAGAAATGGATAGATCATCTAGACACACGGTCAATAAAGAAACAAGGGCCCTGAATGAGACATTGGATCAGATGGACTTGACAGATATACTTAGAACTCTGCATCCCAAAGCAACAGAATATACTTTCTTCTCGAGTGCACATGGAACATTCTCCAAGATAGATCATATACTGGGTCACAAAACAGCCCTTCATAAGTTTACAAGAATTGAAATCATACCATGCATACTTTCAGACCACAATGCTATGAAGCTTGAAATCAACCACAGGAAAAAGTCTGGAAAACCTCCAAAAGCATGGAGGTTAAAGAACACCCTACTAACGAATGAATGGGTCAACCAGGCAATTAGAGAAGAAATCAAAAAATATATGGAAACAAACGAAAATGAAAATACAACAATCCAAACGCTTTGGGACGCAGCGAAGGCAGTCCTGAGAGGAAAATACATTGCAATCCAGGCCTATCTCAAGAAACAAGAAAAATCCCAAATACAAAATCTAACAGCACACCTAAAGGAAATAGAAGCAGAACAGCAAAGGCAGCCTAAACCCAGCAGAAGAAGAGAAATAATAAAGATCAGAGCAGAAATAAACAGTATAGAATCTAAAAAAACTGTAGAGCAGATCAACGAAACCAAGAGTTGGTTTTTTGAAAAAATAAACAAAATTGACAAACCTCTCGCCAGGCTTCTCAAAAAGAAAAGGGAGATGACCCAAATAGATAAAATCATGAATGAAAATGGAATTATTACAACCAATCCCTCAGAGATACAAACAATTATCAGGGAATACTATGAAAAATTATATGCCAACAAATTGGACAACCTGGAAGAAATGGACAAATTCCTGAACACCCACACTCTTCCAAAACTCAATCAGGAGGAAATAGAAAGCTTGAACAGACCCATAACCAGCGAAGAAATTGAATCGGTTATCAAAAATCTCCCAACAAATAAGAGTCCAGGACCAGATGGCTTCCCAGGGGAGTTCTACCAGACGTTTAAAGCAGAGATAATACCTATCCTTCTCAAGCTATTCCAAGAAATAGAAAGGGAAGGAAAACTTCCAGACTCATTCTATGAAGCTAGTATTACTTTGATTCCTAAACCAGACAGAGACCCAGTAAAAAAAGAGAACTACAGGCCAATATCCCTGATGAATATGGATGCAAAAATTCTCAATAAGATACTAGCAAATCGAATTCAACAGCATATAAAAAGAATTATTCACCATGATCAAGTGGGATTCATTCCTGGGATGCAGGGCTGGTTCAACATTCGCAAATCAATCAACGTGATACATCACATTAACAAAAAAAAAGAGAAGAACCATATGATCCTGTCAATCGATGCAGAAAAGGCCTTTGACAAAATCCAGCACCCTTTCTTAATAAAAACCCTTGAGAAAGTCAGGATAGAAGGAACATACTTAAAGATCATAAAAGCCATTTATGAAAAGCCCACAGCTAACATCATCCTCAACGGGGAAAAACTGAGAGCTTTTTCCCTGAGATCAGGAACACGACAGGGATGCCCACTCTCACCGTTGTTGTTTAACATAGTGCTGGAAGTTCTAGCATCAGCAATCAGACAACAAAAGGAAATCAAAGGCATCAAAATTGGCAAAGATGAAGTCAAGCTTTCGCTTTTTGCAGATGACATGATATTATACATGGAAAATCCGATAGACTCCACCAAAAGTCTGCTAGAACTGATACATGAATTCAGCAAAGTTGCAGGATACAAAATCAATGTACAGAAATCAGTTGCATTCTTATACACTAACAATGAAGCAACAGAAAGACAAATAAAGAAACTGATCCCATTCACAATTGCACCAAGAAGCATAAAATACCTAGGAATAAATCTAACCAAAGATGTAAAGGATCTGTATGCTGAAAACTATAGAAAGCTTATGAAGGTAATTGAAGAAGATTTAAAGAAATGGAAAGACATTCCCTGCTCATGGATTGGAAAAATAAATATTGTCAAAATGTCAATACTACCCAAAGCTATCTACACATTCAATGCAATCCCAATCAAAATTGCACCAGCATTCTTCTCGAAATTAGAACAAGCAATCCTAAAATTCATATGGAACCACAAAAGGCCCCGAATAGCCAAAGGAATTTTGAAGAAGAAGACCAAAGCAGGAGGCATCACAATCCCAGACTTTAGCCTCTACTACAAAGCTGTCATCATCAAGACAGCATGGTATTGGCACAAAAACAGACACACAGACCAATGGAATAGAATAGAAACCCCAGAACTAGACCCACAAACGTATGGCCAACTCATCTTTGACAAAGCAGGAAAGAACATCCAATGGAAAAAAGACAGCCTCTTTAACAAATGGTGCTGGGAGAACTGGACAGCAACATGCAGAAGGTTGAAACTAGACCACTTTCTCACACCATTTACAAAAATAAACTCAAAATGGATAAAGGACCTAAATGTGAGACAGGAAACCATCAGAACCTTAGAGGAGAAAGCAGGAAAAGACCTCTCTGTCCTCAGCCGTAGCAATCTCTTACTGGACACATCCCCAAAGGCAAGGGAATTAAAAGCAAAAGTGAATTACTGGGACTTTATGAAGATACAAAGCTTCTGCACAGCAAAGGAAACAACCAACAAAACTAAAAGGCAACCAACGGAATGGGAAAAGATATTTGCAAATGACCTATCGGACAAAGGGCTAGTATCTAAAATCTATAAAGAGCTCACCAAACTCCACACCCGAAAAACAAATAACCCAGTGAAGAAATGGGCAGAAAACATGAATAGACACTTCTCTAAAGAAGACATCCAGATGGCCAACAGGCACATGAAAAGATGTTCAGCGTCGCTCCTTATCAGGGAAATACAAATCAAAACCACACTCAGGTATCACCTCACGCCAGTCAGAGTGGCCAAAATGAACAAATCAGGAGACTATAGATGCTGGAGAGGATGTGGAGAAACGGGAACCCTCTTGCACTGTTGGTGGGAATGCAAATTGGTGCAGCCGCTCTGGAAAGCAGTGTGGAGGTTCCTCAGAAAATTAAAAATAGACCTACCCTATGACCCAGCAATAGCACTGCTAGGAATTTATCCAAGGGATACAGGAGTACTGATGCATAGGGGCACTTGTACCCCAATGTTCATAGCAGCACTCTCAACAATAGCCAAATGATGGAAAGAGCCTAAATGTCCATCAACTGATGAATGGATAAAGAAATTGTGGTATATATACACAATGGAATACTATGTGGCAATGAGAAAAAATGAAATATGGCCTTTTGTAGCAACGTGGATGGAACTGGAGAGTGTAATGCTAAGTGAAATAAGTCATACAGAGAAAGACAGATACCATATGGTTTCACTCTTATGTGGATCCTGAGAAACTTAACAGGAACCCATGGGGGAGGGGAAGGGGAAAAAAAAAAAAGAGGTTAGAGTGGGAGAGAGCCAAAGCATAAGAGACTGTTAAAAACTGAGAACAAACTGAGGGTTGATGGGGGGTGGGAGGGAGGGGAGGGTGGGTGATGGGTATTGAGGAGGGCACCTTTTGGGATGAGCACTGGGTGTTGTATGGAAACCAATTTGTCAATAAATTTCATGTAAAAAAAAAAAAAAAAAGAGAGTTCTAACAAATATCCAGGCACTTGGGAACCTCTATCTCCTTTGGACCCTAGTCTGTTCCACGATCTCCTTGAGAAGAATCCATTCCTCTCTGTAATTAATTAGTCTACAGAATACTTACATTATTATAACACTTCTATGCTTCACTCATTTTTTTCTTGTTTACATGTTCCTCACCATTCTTTGACCCTCAAATTTATAGGTTCTACTTCTAACTAGTACGCTTCTTTTGAACAATGAAGAAAATAAGCAAAAGTAAGTTATAAAACAGACATAAAGAGATTCATTCTGTCATTATGTTCACTTCAATAAACCAAATACTGCAATTTTTTTAAGAAAAATATTCATAGAATAAAATTAACCAAAGTAGAAGGAAAATAAATTACAAAAGTCTTTTTTTTCCAATCTAAAAAAATTTCCAAATTCCTCCATTTCAAAAAAAAATGTACAAAATTGGGTATGGTCATATTTTCATCAATCTCAACATAAATCAGTCTAGGTAATAAACCAACCTCAAAGATAAGTCACTGAATTTGGATTACCAAGTATTTTAAATACAATCCCTTTGGGTGGACAAAAGGAAACAGTTTATTCAACACTGCCAAATCACTGTATTTATATTAATTTGTCACTGATTTTAAAATGCACATAAAATACAAATAAAGATTAAAAAAAGAATGCTATCAAATAACTAGTGGTACTACAATTAATAGAAAAATTATTCCAGGATATCAAAGATTCCAACTTATATAATTTTGGAAATAATGAGTTATTTGGGAGTATCAGTATTACAATCAAATATTTTGATAAGCATTTTTGGAAAGTCAAGCTTTCCATTAAATATTAAATCACAAATTATTAACTATATATATATTTACATACTGTTATATGCACTATGCATATATATCCATCCTTTTAGATTTTAATATTCATTCCTAACACATACTGATTTTCTAAAGACAACATGGTCAGCTTTATTGACTATTTTTTATCTAATTGACTAATATAATTGTTTATCATGCTATTAAATGGTAACTATAACCGTTAGGAAAAAAAATACCTCTGATGTGTAGGAATACTGTTTACTTTCCATCAGAACATTCTTTGTATCTACCAAGAGACCTTGCAGAAGTTCTCAGTTGTAAGTTAAAGTATGAGGACCAATGTCTAGGAATAAGACATTATCCACATAGAACCTCTAAGAACAAGGAAGGTTAGTTTGTTACATTTGCTTATGAAGGTGTGGAAGAGCCCCTCCTAAGAAATGTGGTGAAAATCTCAAGACAAGGGAAGGCAATCTGGCTATGTGCATGTATGTGACATTCCTCACAACTCTGTAACATAGACCGCCCAATCAGATTGTATGTCTGTATGTTACCATGTATGGGAGACAAAGAAGTAGAAATTGTATAAAAGGCTACCCCTGCTGCGCTTGGGGCTCAGTTTTTCAGGTATGAACCCACTGAGCCCATGCTGGCACGAATAAAGTTACTTCCTGGAAAGAAAAGCCTCAGTGTCATGACTCTCTGTGCAAACCTCAGGCTTGTTATATTTCTTGGGGTCTCACATCAGGGAGGTGGAGACGGTGTTTTACCTCCCTTGTTGCCAGTTGTGAACCTCAGGGCACCAAGAGAGGCAACCTTGCCTGGTGCCAATGGACCACTTGATCCATAGGAGACTAGCCCCTCCCAGCATGCCAGGGCAAGGACTCCGGATGCACAAAGGAACCCAGTGAGGCCCAAAAACCAGCTCAAGGAAGATTGCCTGTAAGAACCCAGGTTCATTTTGGTAGAAATGCCCTTAAGGCAGAAGGGGAAAGAAACTGCAACTCCAAAGTGCTGGGAGCTGGGCAGGAGGTTGGAGTCACTGTGTGACTGTGTGTGAATGAGACGGACAGCAGAAAGGTTATGACCTGATCAAGGGGCTGAAGCAAGATGTTGAGTCCCAATCCAGGGTTCTGTGGTGACCTCATATGGCTTAAGGCAGAGTCAGACTTCCTTGGGAGTCGGATCCAGGTCAAGGATTAATACCGAACCCGCCAATGCTAAGAGGCACCTGAAATATCTCTGAGGGGAGAGTGGCCAGAAATGGTTGAACTGAGTGGGCATCCTCTCTAATTTAGTCCCATCCTTCCCACATTTTCCTCTCTTGTGCATGAAAGTTGTCCTTAGGTGGAGGAAATGGGTGGAAAGCAGAGTAAACTGACTCTCTTAGACTACATGTTGAGGAATTTCAGAAAGGGATATTCAGGAAATTATGGTGTAAAATTAACTCTTGGAAAGCTCTGACATTCTGTGAAACTGATTGGCCATTGTTCGAGGTAGGCTGACCCTCTGAGGGCTCACTTGATAAAGAACGAGCTGGCTGAGTGTTCAGGATTGTTGTGGGTGAATCCAGGCCACCCCAACCAATTTCCTTACATTGACTGTTGGCAAGACCTGGTCCTATCCTGGCCACCTTGGCTAATAGTCTGTATTGAATAGAACTGTAAAGTTATGATGGCTCGTGTCACAGTTTCCTCCAAATGCCACCCCAAAACTGAAAAACCCATACTGTCAGGAGAGCCTGAGGACCATATACCCCACCGTACCTTTCACTGACACCTGTGCTTCCAGCCACCCTGGCTGCCAAAACCCCACTGGAGTCTGCCCATAGTCCCAAGGTCTCGCCACCTCTAGCACTACCAGCCTCTCTGAATGTTACCAGCTTACCTGGACCACTGGTCCTAACCCCATACACCCCTCTGTCAGGCCAGCAGAGACAGTCTCTCCCTGCAGCAACACCAGGGAGCCCTACAGATGCCACTGAGGGAAACTCGGAGACCTATCTATTATGATCAGGAAGGCCATATCTGAGCAGGCCAGTGTGTTTTTGTGTATTAACTCTTTACCACTATAGACTTCCTAAGTTGGAAGCACCATACTCCTTCCTACACGGAGAAGCCCCAGGCTATGATAGAACTAATGTAGTCCATAATTCAAACCCATAAACTTACCTGGACTGACTGCTGCCAACTCCTCTTGACCCTCTTCCACACAGAGGAACATCACTTAATTACCCAGGCAGCCCTGAAATGGTTAAAGGATAAGGCCCTGGCTGGGACACTAGACACCAAGGCTTATGCTCAGGCTCATTTCCCTGGGGAGGACCCCAAATGGGTCCCAAATGACCCAAGTGTAGACGGAAGGTTTGTAAGCACCAAACAGTATCAAGAAGCTCTTCTAAATGACATTAGGAAAGGGGGGGGGAAGGCCACAAATATGAGTAAAACATCAGAAGTACTCCAGGAACCCAAGGAGAGCCCAAGCCAATTCTGTGAGAGACTACATGAGGCATTTTGTCTCTACACCCTTTTTGATTCAGAGGCACTCATAAACCAACAGATGGTCAATGTGGCTTTCATAGGCCAGGTCCAAGGGGACATCTGGCAGAAGCTGAAGGGTTTTGCCAACATGAATGCCAGTCAGTTGCTGGAAATAGTAACTAAGGTGTTTGTCCAACCATAGCCAGGCAGCACAGAGGGAAGATCACCAGAAGATACAGAAAAAGGCAGACTTATTAGCTACTGCCTTGGTGGAGAGGTCAGAACGTTCTTGGAAAGGTGCCCCGCAGGGACGGGGATGAGGCCAAAAAGGGGAACGGTGGGGAGGAGGGTCTCGCCCAGGAACAAAGTTAGGATGGAACCAGTGTGCCCACTGTCATCAGGAGGGCCACAGGAAAAATGAGTGCCTCCAGTGGCCAGATACTTCTCAGCAGGGCCCAAGCAAAAAGAAAGAGGATATATGGTCCAGGGCCAATATCAACCTGCATCACAGTCCCATTGGGCCCCCAAAGATGATTCTGTGGGGCTAACCACCATAGAGAACTATGAGGAGCACTAGGACAGACCGGGCTCTATTTTGTTAGGCCCCCAAGAGCCTATGGTCTGAATAAACATGGGGAGCCAATCCATCGACCTCATGGTAGACACTGAGGCGGAACACTAGATGGTGACCCAAACCGTGGGCACCCTTTCACAGAGACAAGCCACCATTGTGGGGGCCACAGGCAATTGGACATGCCATCCCTTCCTGCTGCCTCGGTGATGCAATTTAGGCAGCCATGAAGTCATCCATGAATTCCTGTACCTCCCCAACTGCCCCGTGGCTTCAAAGAGCCAGGACCTGTTGGGAAAGCTGCAGGTACAGATAACTTTCAACTCCCATGGATAAGCTGCACTGACCTTACAAAAGCCAGAAGCAAAGACTAACTCTCACGATTCCCCAGGGATAAGAGTAGCATCTCTACAGTCTCAAGGAGGAATCACAACTGGTGCCTAAGCTTCCCTTTAGGATCCCTAGGGTGTGGGCTGAAGACAACCCACCAGGATTGGCCTGTAACATACCCCTTGTGGTTGTAGAGCTGAAGCCAGGGGCAGAGTCCACCCACCAGAGACAATACTTCATCCCTGCAAGGCACAGATCGAGATCCAGAAGTACCTGGAGAGGCTTTTAGAGTATGCAATCCTCTAGCCATGCCAGTCATCTTGGAACACACCCCTCTTACCTGTCCAAAAGCCCAGCACACCCAATAATGAAGGAACAGAAAGAGAAATCAAGAAATTGATCCCATTTACAAATACATCAAGAACCATAAAATACCTAGGAATAAACCTAACTAAAGATGTAAAATATCTGTATGCTGATAACTACAGAAAACTTATGAAGGAAATTGAAGAAGACACAAGGAAATGGAAAAACATTCCATGCTCATGTATTGGAAGAATAAATATTGTTAAAATGTCAGTACTATCCAAAGCAATCTACACATTCAATGCAATCCCAATCAAAATTGCACCAGCATTCTTCTTGAAGCTAGAACAAACAATCCTAAAATTTGTATGGAACCACAAGAGACCCTGAATAGCCCAAGTAATATTGACAAAGAAAACCAAAGTGGGAGGCATCATAATCCCAGATTTTAGCCTCTACTACAAAGTTGTAATCATCAAGACAGCATGGTATTGGCACAAAAACAGACACATAGACCAATGGAATAGAATAGAGACCCCAGAATTGGACCCACAAATGTATCTTTGACAAAGCAGGAAAGAGTATCCAATGGAAGAAAGACAGTCTCTTTAACAAATGGTGCTGGGAGAACTGGGCAGCAACATGCAGAAGGATGAAACTAGACCACTTTCTACACATACACAAAAATAAACTCAAAATGGATGAGAGACCTAAATGTAAGATAGGAAGCCATCAAAACCCTAGAGGAGAAAGTAGGCAACAACCTCTTTGACCTCAGCCACAGCAATTTCTTGCCCAACACATCTCCAAAGGCAAGGGAATTAAAAGCAAAAATGGCTATTGGGACCTCATCAAGAAAAAAACGTTTCTGCACTGTAAAGGAAACAACCAACAAAACTAAAAGGTAATCAACAGAATGGGAAAAGTTATTTGCAAATGACATATCAGATAAAGGGTTAATATCCAAAATCTATAAAGAACTTCTCAAACTCAACACCCAAAAAACAAATAATCCAGTCAAGAAATGGGCAGAAGACACTTTTCCAAAGAAGACATCCAGATGGCTAACAGACACATGAAAAGATGCTTAACATCACTCACCGTCAGGGAAATACAAGTCAAAACCACACTGAGATATTAACTCACACTAAAATGTCTAAAATTAACAACTCAGGAAACAACAGATGCTGGTGAGGATGTGGAGAAAAGGGAACCCTCTTGCACTGTTAGTGGGAATGCAAACTGGTGCAACTGCTCTGGAAAACATTGTGGAGGTTCCTCAAAAAATTAAAAACAGAACTACCCTATGACCCAGCAATAGTACTACTAAGAATTTATCCAAAGGATACAGAGTGCTGATTCATAGGGGCACATGTACCCCAATGTTTACAGCAGCACTTTCAACAATAGCCAAATTATGGTAGGAGTCTAAATGTCCATCAACTGATGAGTGGATAAAGAAGATGTGGTTTATATATACAACAGAATACTACTTGGCAATGAGAAAGAATGAAATCATGCCATTTGCAGCAACATGGATGGAATTGGAAGGTATTATGCTGAGTGCAATAAGTCAGTCACAGAAAGACAGATATGTTTTTGCTCATATGTGGATCCTGAGAAACTTAACAGAAGACCATGGGGAAGGGAAAAGGAAAAAAAAAGTTACAAACAGAGAGGGAGGGAGGCAAACCATAAGAGACTCAAATATAGAGAACGATCTGAGAGTTAATGGGGGGGGAGAGGAGAAAATGGGTGATGGGCATTGAGGAGGGCACTTGTGATGAGCACTGGGTGTTGTATGTAAGCAATGAACCACGGGAATCTATGCCAAAAACCAACAGCACATTCTACACACTGTACATTAGCCAATTTGACAATAAATCATATTTTTTTAAAAAAGCCTGGCACAGATGACTATCGGCCAATTCAGGACCTGCAACCAGTAAACCAGGCCACCATCACCATACACCCAGTGGTCCCAAACCTCTATGCACTTCAGGGGTTCATCCCTGCCAAAGCCACCTTCTTCACCTGCTTGAACCTCAAAGATGCTTTCTTCTGCATCCACATGGCCCCCCAGAGCCAGTCGATCTTTGCCTTCCAGTGGGAAAGTCCTAAAAATGGTGACAAGGGCCAGTTGACTTGGACCAGATTGCTTCAGGGGCTCAAAAACTCCCCAACCATTTTTGGCATCACATTAGCCTCTGACTTAAAAGCCTTCCCAGCAGATCAATATGGCTGTGTCCTGTTTCAGTACGTAGATGACTTGCTGCTGGCTAGAAGGTCCCAGGAGGATAGCATGGAAGGGACTCAGCAGCTCCTTACCCTCCTATGGGAAACCGGCTACAAGGCCTCAAGGAAAAAGGCCCAAATCTGTCAAGAGAAAATCAACTATCTCGGCTTCCACCTGTCCCAGGGGCAATTCCAACTTAGCCCAGAAAGGAAGCAGGCTGTTTCTCTGACCCTGGTCCCATCAACCTGACGCCAGGTTCAGGAGTTTCTTGGGGCAGCAGATTTCTGTAGAATCTGGATACCTAACTTTTCAGTCCTGGCAAAACCCCTCTACGAAGTTACAAAAAGGGGGAAAACAAGAGCCCCTAATCTGGGAATTGGTATAGCAGAAGGCCTTTGAGGAAATAAAATGAGCCCTCACTAATGCACCTGGTTTGGGGCTCTCAGACACGACCGAACCTTTATTTCTGTATGTCCACAAGTGCACTGGCATTGTGGTGGGAGTCCTAACCCAGATGTTGGGGTCATGGCATCGCCCAGTGGCATCTCTCTCCAAGCAGCTTGACTCTGTTCCCCAAGGCTGGTCACCCTGCCATGGCCCTCTTAGTGTCTGAGGCTGACAAGTTAACTATGAGACAAAAATTGATAGTCCAAGTGCCACATTCACTACTGACATTAATGGAATGCAAGGGACAATACTGGCTAGCCAAAACTAGGATGATCAGGTATCAGGGAATGTACTGTGAGAACCTGTGCATTCACCTAGAAGTGGTACAGACCCTACTGCTCACAACCCTATTGCCTGTCGGGCCAGGGCAGCCCGACCATGACTGCACTAAAGTCATGAATGAAGTATTCTCCAGTCGACCAGACTTAAGGCACTCCAGTCCCTCAAGGACCCCAACACTGAATACTTCATTGACAGTAACAGTTTTGTCAAAGAGGGAGAGTGCCTTGCAGGTTATTCTGTGGTGACCCTGAATTCTATCATTGAGGCCAAACCCCTGCCAAAGGGGACTTGAGCACAGAAGGCAGAGCTCATAGCACTAACCCAAGCCCTCCGATTGGTTGCAGGGATACATGTTAATATATACAAAGATGCTTAAGTATGCCTTCACCACCCTTGACACACATGGGGCAGGCACTCGCTCTCACTCTCTCTCTCTCTCTATATATATATATAGTCTAAGAAACTCAGGAGAAAAAGACATCAAGTATGGTAAGAAAATCCTTGAACTCTTAGATGCTGTGTGGGCTCTAAAAAAGTGGCAGTCATGCATTGTCAGGGACATCAAAGAGGAGACGCCACAGATGCATGGGGAAACCACAAGGTAAACCAAGAGGCAAAACCTGCCGCCTCAAAGAAACAGCAGAACCAGTGGCTTTCACAACCACACTGTTCCTTAGTCCACTGGCGGAATGGGACCCTAATTACTCACAACATGAAAGTGCCTGGCTTAACACTGAAAATGGAAGCTACCTCCCAGGTAGATGGTGGAAATTTGAGTAGCAATTCCTGAGGCCCTGGCTCCAGCTTTTGTCAAGCAGTTCCATCAGGAAACCCGTATTGGCTGGACAGCTCTTGAGACTACGCTGAGCCAACAGTTCTACACCCCTTGACTCTCCAGCATAGCCTGAGCAGTACAAGAACAATGTGAAACATGTGCCTGGAATAAACCACGTCAGGGACCCAAGGCTGCCCCTGGGGTACAGAGTGCTGGGGGAGCCCCGTTTGAAAATATAATGGTGGACTTCACTGAGCTTCCTGGGGTCCAAGGCTCTAAATATCTGTTGGCCTTTGTGTGCACTTTCTCAGGCTGGATAGAAGCCTTCCCTACTCGCACAAAAAAGGCACATGAAGTGGCCCAACTTCTTCTAAAATAAATCATTCCTCGATTTGGTATCCCTATCACTATGGGATCAGATAACGGGCCAGCGTTCATGGCTGAGGTGGTGCAGCTGGTGGCAAAGGGGTTAAAAATCACCTGGAAGTTACACACAGCATATTGACCCCAGAGATCTGGGAAGGTGGAACAAATGAACCGAACCATGAGGCTGCAATTAAATAAACTAGGTCAGGAAACCCACCTACACTGGAACCAGGTGTTGCCAATGGCCTTGTTAAGAATCAGGTGTAGCCCACTAAACAAACGGAGTTCTCCCCTTATAAAATCCTTTATTGGCACTCTCCCCCCATCACCAGGGGTTTAAGGGGGGAACTAAATGGGATAGGCAATCTAACCCTAAGGCAAAAGATGTGAGCCCTCCGCTCTACCCTAACCACCTCACACCACTGGGTTAGGGAGTGATTACCTGTGAATCTGACCACAGATGCCCACCCCTTTAAAGCAGGAGATGCAGTATGGGTGAAGAAATGGAATGTCCAACCCCTAAAACCTCTCTGGAGAGGCCCATTCACTGTCATTTTGTCCACCCCTACTGCAGTAAAGGTGGCCGAGGTGGGTCCCTGGACTTAATACAGCAGAACGAAGCCAGCATCTTGAAACTGGGTATACATTCCTGATCCATCAACGCCCTGCAAGCTGACCATACAGAAGAATCAATGTGCAACTCCAGAGCTCTAGGAGACTACAGCCCTCCTTCAGTCACTCCAGAAGCTAACTAATCTATGCATGGCAGACGCTTAAGGAATCGACCATCTGGTGGAACAAATAGATTGTCCTTATTTTCTGTATCTGTTTCCTTACTGTGATGCACTGTCACCCTTTGTTTCTCACTGTCAACTGTGATTCTTGCTCTACTTTTTGCCATAGGATTGTCAGAGGCTGCCTGGCCCACTGGAAGTGTGGTGAGAGGTTTCTGTTAGCACTCACCTCCCTTTTGTGGATAGGATACTTCATTGGTGTTGGTTGCTTCTAATCTGGACCTAGATTTCTCATCTTATGACTCATGTATTCACATAAGCATGTCAGGCCAGGAAGTCACTTGGAACTTACTATACCATACCCACTTCTCATGTCAGGGAAAAGTCCTGGGACCTGAAGACACAGCAAGACCACCTATTCTGTCAACAGAAGAGTTAATACACTTGTTTTGACCCGCAGTACTCCCCAACTGAGAAATGGTTGCAGGTCCGACACTCCCAGGATAGGGGGTAATTAATCAGCCAAGCCCACCTTGCCAGTATCAGTACTTTTTGATGTGTGTGCTATTAACAAACACCCCTTGTTGGTGCAAAATTGTGGATGTCTACCAGGGGAACAAGAATACAGCTTCAATGTCAAGTATATGTGTGAATAGGCTTTGCCCCAATCCATATGTTACGGTGATTGCTGGGCTTACTGCCCCTATTGGAGCTGTGCCTTTTGGGCCACTTGGAAAGGTAAAGATAAGGTGGCACTCCTCCAAAAGGGGACTGCAACATCCAGCTGTAAAATGGGAGCCTGTAACTCCATTAATTTTAATGTCTTTAATCCAGGGGACCCCAAATGGAAAAATGGCCTCAGAATTGTTGTATATATATATGGGTGAGGCACTGACCCAGAACTATGTTGTACTTCAAGAGGGTTGCTGTCTCACTCCAAGCCTCAACTCACATAGTCTTTATTTCCATATGAGGAAATAGAAAGTAGCCCTCCCCCCATCTCTACCACAACAAGAAACCTGTTCCCTGCCTTAGCAGAAACTATAGCCCAGACCCTAAAGATCTCCTCTTGCTATGTTTGCAGGGCCAACATGGGGGATCAATGGCCACGGAAGGCTAAAGAATTAGATCTCCACGAACCTTATAAGGGAAAAGTCCTACTAGCAGGGTTTGCTCCTCAAAACCTCAGCTATTGGGAAAAACTGCCTTGCCCACTAGGGAAGAAAGTTTCTGTTGGAAGCTTAATATGCCTAGTCCAAAGATTTTATAACTCAACTGCCCAGGAAGCCCAATGTTGGGGGTCCCCAGATCACCTTGAGCTAAATCCCCACCCCTTGTCTAATTTCTCTCATCTCAGAGGAGCCTGGGACAATGTCAATGCAGCCATTGAATGGTAGGCCCCAGGTGGACTATACCGGATATGTGGAAAGACAGCCTATACAGTACTTCCCCTAGGGTGGTCAGGGTCATGTGTGCTGGAAACTATTCGTCCATCTTTCTTCCTGCTCCCACTTGCCATTTGGAAGTCCACTTGCCATTTGGAAGCCCAAGTGTATGGAGACAGGGAGACTCAAAGAAAACAACATGCCCTACAAACTGGCAAATGGAAAGCTGATGAATGACCTCCCAAACATATAATCCAATATTATGGCCCTGTCACCTGGGCAGAGAATGCGTTCTGGGGCTATCACACTCCCATTTACATGCTAAACCGCATAATCAGATTACAAGCAGTTGTAGAAATTATAACCAAAGAAACTGCCAGAGCTCTTAATTTACAAGCCAAGCAGCAAGCCAAAATGTTCAATGCTATCTATCAAAATCACTTGGTCTTAGATTACCTGCTTGCTTCTGAGAGAGGAGTGTGTGGAAAGTTTAACCTGAGCAACTGCTGCCTACAGATAGATGATGAAGAAAAAGTCATAGAAGAGATCACAGATCAAAGGAGAAAGGTTGCTCATGTCCCAGTCCAGACCTGGAAAGGTTGGGACTCCAGGAAGTTATTTAGAGGATGTTTTTCAACTCTTGGGGGATTCAAAACCCTCATTAGAATTATCTTCTTGAGTTTGGGAGCTTATTCAATCCTACTTTGGCTAGCTACCTGGTTGTATAGTCTGTCTCCAGCCTCACTGAGGCAATGGTGAAAAGGAAAACGGCCATGCATGTGATGATGTTCTAGAAATATAAACCTCTAAACCAAGATGATGCTCTTTGACCCAAAATACGGGGGTCCAGGCATCGAAGGGAGGAATGTGGTAGAGCCCCTCCCTAAGCAATGTGGTGAAAACCACAAGGGAAGGTAACCTGGTTATGTGCAGGTACGAGACATTCCTCATGACTCTGTAACATAGACCACCGACTCAGACTGTATATCTGTATGTTACCATGTATGGGAGACAAAGAAGTAGAAGTTGTATAAAAGGCTACACCCTGCTGCGCCTGGGCCTCAGTTTTTCAGGTACAAACCCACTGAGCACATGCTGGCACAAATAAAGTTACTTCCTGGAAAGAAAAGCCTCAGTGTCATGACTCTCTGTGCAAACCTCGGTCCCATTACAAAAGCAAAGACAAAAATGTTACAAATACAATACTTTAAAATATGCAAGGTGATGTGCCTAATTATATTCTCAATTCAACTCTCAATTTCTACCTTGCAAAGAGAAAATCTTTAAAACAATATTTAAGAAGTTGATTGTGTAGTTTATGGATTATTTAAAGCTTTTCTTCCAAGTAATAGTCAATTCATTGAAAGAGAAGAGTAAAACTCAAATTAGTTACTTTTCTACCATCTTGAAATTCTTACACACAGCTCATACTATGACAAATTCTAAATTAATTAAAAAATAAACAAAAACAAAAATCCATTTTTAAAAAAAGATGATTTAACACTTATCTTAGAAATGGAAGACTTTTCTGGGGCACCTGGGTGGTTCAGTCAGTTAAGCATCTGACTTCAGCTCAGGTCATGATCTCATGGTTCAGGAGTTCGAGCCCCATGAGGGGCTCTGTGCTGACAGCTCAGAGCCTGGATTCTGTGTCTCCCTCTTTCTGCCCCTCCACCACTCACTCTGGCTCCCTCTCGCTCTCAAAAATAAACAAACATTGGAGCACCTGAAAGGCTCAGTCAATTAAGCATCCAGCTTTGGCTCCAGGTCAGGATATCGTGGTTCGTTAGTTCAAGTCCCATGTCAGGCTCTTTTGCTGATGGCTCAGAGCCTGAAGCTTACTTCAGATTCTGTGTCTCCCTCTCTCTCTGCTCTCCCTTGCTCATTGCTCTCTCTCTCTCTTCTCTCTCTCTCTCAAAAATAAACATTAAAAAAATTATCTTTAAAAAATATAATAAATAAACATTTTTTAAAAAAGGAAGGTTTTTCTAAACAGAGCAATTACAAAGGAGGAAAAATTGTGTTTAAAACCCAAAAACATAATAAAATATACCACCCACACTCACAAATACAAAAACATCCTTTATACATAAAAAGAAACACTCAAAAATAAAAGGCCAATGGCTGGAAAAAATACTTTCAACAAACATAACAAAGGTTAATATCTAAAGAACTTACGCAAAGACACAAGAATATGGCTAGAACTTTATGAGAAAAACAGGCAAAGGAGCATGAATAATTCATGAAAGATGAAACTAAAATACAAAGAAAGAAACAAATTAAAACAAAGTGGGAAAAATACCTACTTGGCTGTTAAATCAGCAAAGATATTAAAACATAATATGAAAATGGCAATACTTTACTGAACATTGCACACAAATTATTACAGAACCATATTCAACCATTAGGAAACATATCAAGGTAATGTGTATCATTAAAAAGTTTTAAACTTTGATCCAGTAATTCTGTTTTGGGGAAACTATCTTAAGGAAAAACACTTCACAATGTGGGGAAACACCTTTTAGTTATGTTTTTTCTTGTGATATTTATAGTATTAAACTTATAAGAAACTACCTAATATCTAAGAATGTGTGGATACAAAGAAAAGGGCAGAGTAAGCAGTAGCAAATTCTGCTTACTGCCATGTACTGGCATTGGGATCTTCAACAGTCCACTTACCTTCTCTGTATCTGTTTTTGTTCTTTCATTTCAAAATGAGGATAATAGTGTCCATCTCATAGAATGGTAAGGGCTAAAATTAATATATGTAAAATTACATAGTCTGGTACATAATTAGCACTGTAATATATATGCAGTCATTCAATTTTAAGAACATGGAAAAGGCTTACACTTAAGTGTCAGGTGAAAAAGTAAGACATTAAGATGGTACATATGGGCCAACCAGCAAAGTGAACATGTTGACAAAATGTCAACAGTGAAAACAAAAAACAAACAAGATTTACTAGGGAATTGGATAGCATAAATTAAGTTTACTGTGCATTTAAGCTATGCAAGCTCTCTAGTATAAAGCTAGAAGTTGCTTTAATTGACTAGAGCTAATTATTAGTTCTCTGGAGCTAATAATTGTTAACTATGCAAACTGTCTAAACTAAAAGCTTTTCTTCCTGAAACACTTTTTACAGATTCCAACTTCTTAAAAGACTATTACAGCACTCCCAGTTGGCTGGCCTCCAAGTTTTCTAGCAAAAGCTCTAAGTGCAGAACCCTTCTCACTCACCCACATACAGCACAGATAATGTCTATTTTAGTTAGATTTGCAATATTAACATGCTGGAATCAATAGTTCCTGAAGAGAGCCATCTATTTTATGGGAGCAAAAAGCTGTTTGTATTCTATTTATGGTAACTAATTTTCAAAGTTACTTTCTGACTGAAGATAAGTTTCAGTAACAACCAAAGGTCAAAAATTGCTGTGCTTTTTTTTTTTACTAAAGTGAAAGAATGCAAGAAAGAAAAATAAAAGAAAGAAACCCAAGTTGCATTATAATGATACAAAAGAAACCCCTTTTAGTTTCAAGAGGAAAAACAGAGAGAGAAAGAGAGAGAGAAAGAGAGAGAGAGATTGAGAGAGAGAGAGAGAGAGAGGTTCTTGTCTCCTGCCACACCAGAAATAGAAATAACATACACTCCACCCAGGGACTATATAAAACATATGGACAAAGATTGATGAGCTAAATTCATTAACAGAGTAGAGAAAAGGTCCTTTTGTTTTACTGTGTTCTATTCATTTGATGGATACCCAGAGTTTTAGACTCTGAAAGTGGTAAGATCAAGTTTCCAACTGATTTATAAGAAACTCAGTAGTTGATAAAGAAATAATGAATTGGCTCCTAATTCACATGATTGGTCAATCAACTTAGTATCTGGCTCCAGCAGCTCATAGATTCAAATTAGAGGCAATGTTTGGTCATGTAATCCACCCTATTTCTTACCTCTTTGGTTGCTCCTGTAGAATTTGTATCTGAAGGGGACAGGTCAATACATTCATTCAATATCAAATTACCACAGGTCTCCTCTTTAATAACTCAGTCACAGAGTACACTCCTCCTTCCTCACAACACACACACATCCAGCACCCAAAAGAGTTTTTATAAAGTAGGCAGAATATTGGACCCATGAGCCAGGGATCACCACTCACTATTCCCCATCCTGTGAAGTATAAAAGGGAAAAAAAGTTCATTTTTCCTATCTCCCTTTTTTGTAATTTTTAAATGTGTCACTTCTAAAATCACACCCATTTGATTAACATCTAGGATCAGCCTTCAGTGAATATAAGCTACATGCATGAACACTAATTAAAATGTTGTATACATGACATTTTTAAAAGGCTGTTTAAAGGTGCTTGGGTGGCTCAGTCAGTTAAGTGTCTGACTCCTGATTTCAGCTCAGGTCATGATCTCACAGTTCATGAGTCGGGGTCCTGCATCGGGCTCCACACTGCCAGTGCAGAGCCTGCTTGGGAATCTCTCCCTCCCTCTGCCCCTCTCATGCTCTTGCTCGCTCTCTCTCACTCTCCCTCTCTCACTAAATAAAGTAAGTAAGTAAGTAAGTAAGTAAGTAAGTAAGTAAGTAAGTAAATACTTACGTAAGTAAGAAAATGGCTGTCTAGCTCTACAGTCATCTACTCATCTGGTATGAGTGGTAAACATGCAGTTCCTTTTACCTTAATGTCAGTCATGCACTGAGAGTCATAGAACAAGCTGGTAAGAAAAATTTCAGTTGAAAGTGGCATTTAAAAAATCACTTGCAAGATCTACCTTTTGGAAGACTAAAAATATTTTCAGTTTAGTCAGCAACATCTTTGCTTTATCAATTAACCACATCATATTTTTGCTCCTGAATCAACTTTTTTCATGATCCAGACTACCTTTCCCACTTCAATGCTCCTGTCAGTCTATGCTTTAAAATGCAAAGAATGCGGGGCGCCTGGGTGGCGCAGTCGGTTAAGCGTCCGACTTCAGCCAGGTCACGATCTCGCGGTCCGGGAGTTCGAGCCCCGCGTCAGGCTCTGGGCTGATGGCTCGGAGCCTGGAGCCTGTTTCCGATTCTGTGTCTCCCTCTCTCTCTGCCCCTCCCCCGTTCATGCTCTGTCTCTCTCTGTCCCAAAAATAAATAAACGTTGAAAAAAAAAATTTTAAAAATGCAAAGAATGCATCTTAACGCTAGCCAACAGAAAGCAGAAGGGAAATCTCCAATAAGAATAATGATATTATGTATTTCAAAAACCAGAACAGTTCTTTTAACTGCTTAGGGCACTTGTCTTCATTATTATTCCCTTCCATAAATATGTGTGGCCTAGAGTTAGCTACATGTATTAGCTAGCAGGGTCCTCAAAATGTTAATTATTCCATGGGAGACTAATATGTTGAGTGTACAGCATATACAGTGCTATTTGGCTATAAGAACTACCCACACACACCTGATTATAATGGGGGCAGTAGATTATTGAGCAGGAGAGGGAGGGCACAACTGTCCTGAACTGAGACATTTCTTAGGAACCAAGGACTTTGGGAGCAGAAAGTCAAGTCAGGATCTTTAGTCTTTCTAAAGTAACAAAAGTTTATTACATACTCTTAAGAGCTGTCAGCAACCATATCTTCTGAATGTAGGAAGCCACTCTGAAGAGAAAGAGTAGCAGACACCAAATATAGGTGAAGAAACAAAATAAAAGATAGCAAGGATCCCAAATGCCTCTACTTACAGCTTTATCTCTGCCCTCATCATGCCTCCTTCATACTGATACGCATCAGGATACTTCTTCTATGCTCTTCCTTTTACTGAAGCTATTTATCCTGGCTGTATAAACACCTGTTGTTTCTTTGGCTCATTCCCTCAATGGCTGATGGTGTAATGAAGAAGACATATCAGAAAATCCCATCAATATGGTATGATAAGTACATCATAACACAGATTTGCATACCACTGGGGCAGCACTAGGAGTAAGGAGGGTGTTAGAAGGTGTGGGAGCCAAAATGTGCCTAGCATCTTGAAGGACAAGAAGAGTTGGCTAAGGAAGATGAGAGAAGGAGCCTTCCAAGCACCTAGGCAGAGAATGGCTAACACAAATGCAAGGAAAAACAAGGCAAAGAGAAATGTTTCCTGGGCAGATGGCTGTGGGGTTTGCTGTGCTATCCTTCTATTTTTAACAGTTTTTGACAGTTTTTTTCTTCTTATATCTCCTTTTCCAACTAGTTTCCTCTCCTCATACTACTCAACTAGTCCAAAAGAAAGCTCATCTTAATAAAATGAATATTTCCCATTAATAGGCAAATCCCTCATTTTAAAAAGGATGAATGAAAAGCTCTTTTTCAAAAGAATTCAAGTTAAATTTAGGCTCAACTCCACAAAGGGGGAAAAAAATCTGTGTCTATTACATTTCTCTTTCATTGCAGATTGGATATATTTTCATTCACCTTTCTGCTCTCATTACACAAGGGTTGATAAGTGGGTTGGACTTGGTAGTATTCTCTCACCTGAAGTGTAGATCTAATAATCCCAGATAAAGACTGTCTCAAGCTTGCTGATGTTTTTACACTGCTAGATTATGTAATAAATAATGGCCTTTTTTATTTGTAACATCATGTAATTCTCTCTAGGCATCAAACCAAGCTTCCTTTTCCACTACTAAACAGTCCCACACTTGTTCTGCTTTGAAATCATTTAGGCTCAGCCAAGAGTTTTATTGCTCAGTCCGGTCTTCCCCTGGTTCTCAACTTTGCATCAAGCACTTTTGTCTCAGCCCCAGCTGACTAAGGAACATTGGTTCCCAACTTTGCATCAAGCACTTTTGTCTCAGCCCCAGGGGACTAAGGAAGGTTGTTACTTTCCTTCTCCTTCAGTGGAGTTGGTGCTGTGCTACTTCTGTCTGCCATCTTATTGCCAGCCACAGTTTGAGCTTTATGCTGTAATCTAGGCTGTTTTTAACCCCTTGCCACAGTGTCATTTAAGTGTCTGTCACAGAAGTTGGACAGTGATTACCATCTAGCCCATAGAATGGCCTCTGGATCAAGACTGGTAGGGTCACCCTTCTTCACTTCACTTAGTCAACTATTTGAACTCTGCTGAAAGTTTTCAAGTCAAGCTTGAGCAAGAAGCAATCCCAATCTGGACAGGACAAAAATATAAACAAAAGCAACAAGAATCAGGGCAGCTGCATGTTACAGTAATGGTTTCTTCCTTGAAACCATTGTGTCACTTGTTCTATCCCTGTCCTGAGCTACTTACCAACTAACCGACCTTCTGAGTTCGAGGTCTTTCAGTAGCAGTCACACCCCAGTTCCCAGGAAAATTATGATGTATAATAAGAAGAGTAAATAGGTACCCATTCCCCAACCAGGGCAGGGCTCAGAATCAAGTCTCTACTGACCTGGAGCTCAGTCCCCTTTTCATAAACACTGAATTCTCTTATTATGCTCTACAAGGAAGATCAGGCCCATTTCACTTGGACCTTTTTCTGATAATGAATTTCCAGACCCTAAATTTCTACTCCCAATTTACTTTCCTTCCCAATATATTTCCCTAGTATTGAACTGAAGTTATGACTTATTTTCTGTGTTGGTTATTCTCCATTTGACCCCTACCATGGTCCATATTTTGCCCAGCTATGTGTTCCAGGAGGCTGACCCCTAAGGACTGCATCATGCAGGTTCCTCTCCTGTCTGGCTTGCAGCTGAGCCAATGAGTGCTACCAGCAGATCAGAGGATGAGATGAGAAAAAGATGAGAATATTTCTTCTCTATTCCCTCTTTGCTTCAATGTTCTATCTCTGGCTGTATTTCTCCACAGCTACAGCTACAGCTTCTCCTCCAGAACTCAAGTTCCTACTTAGCTCTGGTAACACTATCTCCTCACCTTGATCCCTCAGTCCTAGGGGTAGGAGCACCTTCCTGCTGATGCTGATAAAAAGGAGCCACGTCAACCATTAAGGGTACAAGTACCCTTAATCCTGCCCACACTTAGTAAGTAGTACCTTACTTAACATCTCTTAATTTAAACTATTTTAGGTGAACTGTGTTTCCTTCTGGAGCCCTGACAATATACTTCTTATAGTAGACATCTGTAGTTTTGATGGGTCTGAATTCACACCCCACCCCACAGATTGCTTAATAAAAGTAGTCTAACTTCCATTTCTGGAATCTACTCTCACCCCATAATGCCCACATGTTTAGGGGTAAACTTACTCCATCCCTGACTCTGAGGATGGAGCATGAGGATCAGTACTATGCTTACCAATATAACTCGAGCTCACCACAAATAATGGCTAGAGATAGACACATGACTTGAGTCCAATTGGATTGAAGTCCAAAGCTTCCATATGAGTTAGCCAAGAAAGACAAGCTTTCTTCCACCAGATAGGACTGTACTGAGGATGTAGTATTTAAAATGCTTCAAATAGAAGGAGCCAAGAGAACACTGTGCAGATGAGGAAGACCTCAGAAAAGAAAGCACAGAGAACTACAAAGAAGCCAGATCCTCAATGACATCATTTGAGCAGCTAGATCAAGTGTGTTTGGCAAAAACTCCATATGGGTTTTTTGCTACATGAGCCAACAAGGACCATTTTTTTTCAGCAACTTTGAGTATTCAAAACCTGCAGAACCAAGAATCCTAAGGGATACAACACCATCCTAAGCTCCCAGTCTAGTAATATGTCAAATCTACCTCAATACTCCTATGAAGGCTAGGAACTTGCTATACACACATAGATGCCCCAGAGATCATTTAGGAGCCCGTCTCTACTTCCAAGTATTTCCTATGAGAAGATTCCTTTGCCTGCATCTTCCATCTGTTGGACACCCCACTATACAACCTCAGACCCCAAAGCATGAATCACAAATGAAGATGGCCAAAGTCCCTGGTCAGCATGCCTAGCTAGACCTATTCTGACCTCTCTCACATGGAGGTATCAAAGTCTCCTCCCACACCTGTCCTACTTACTACAAGTAAACCACTACTCTTGCTAATATATCCTAAGATACACCAACCATGTGTTTCCTGAGCTATTACTTCCCTGCCCTCCACACAAGCTAACAATTTCCTCTGGGGTGCTATTGCTTAGCAGATCCCAAACATACTTTCAACCTGCTACTCATCTAACCCTCTCCCAAGACAGGAGCCAAAGGTATTTACTGCCTCGTTTTTTGCACACAACCCATATCAGACTGACATGTGTGGGGCATACTTCTTCCCTATACCTCCACAAAACTCCAGAGTTTACCATAGGTTCCTCACTCTCACCAACCTGTCCTGCCAATGTCCCAGGAATACATTCTGCTATAAATTTCTCCAAAAACCATATGGACATAGTCACAAGTTTATTCAGTCTATCAACATTTTTTTAAAATAATTGTGTACAATATCCTGCACTAGACTCTATGGGATATCTAAAGATAAATAAAACTGAGGCAAGAAATTACCCTCAAGAAATACTTAGGTTAGCAGAAGTAAGAAAAACATACAAATAACTCTTACCTAAAAAACTGATGTTTCCCCAATAGAGAACTCCAGACAGTAAGAGATAACTGCTAGCTGTGGATATCAGTACAGAGAAGTAAGAGGGAAAGCATTAACAATTATATAATGTCTACAGGTCAGACACTCTGTGAGACTTAGTTGGTACAGCTCTCACCTGATATAGAGGAGGCTGTTGAATACATCTGCATTTACATCCTCCCCTCAAACTATACAGAAACCCAAAACTACTTATAAAAAATAAAATCACACTACTACTCACCTCAAAATTTTCCAATGACTCCCATCTCATTTAGAGACAAAGTCCTTATGAAAATTGATCTAAAAGACCCTGTGTGATCTAGCCTTGTTCTCTCTGCTTTCATTTCACTCTGAAATAGTCAATTGACCTATTTGCTGTTCTTGGAACATGCCATCCACACACTCATATAAGAGACTTTGCACTTGTACTTCCTGGAAAGTACAAGCTCCTGGAATGAGCTTTCTTCAAATATCCCCAAACTCTTTTCTCTCCCTGTTCAAATGTCATATTCTCACTAAGCCCTTTCCAAATTATCCTATTTAAAACTGAAACCTTGGGGTGCCTGGGTGGCTCAGTCAGTTGGGCATACAACTATTAACTCCAGCTCAGGTCATGAACTTGTGGTTCATGAGTTCGAGCCCTACATTAAGCTCAATGCTGACAGCACAGAGTCTGCTTGGGATTCTCTCTCTCTCTCTGTCTGTCCCTCTTCTGCTCATGTGTGTGTGCTCTCTCTAAGTAAATAAAAATAAAATAAAAATTGAAACCTCACTCTTCCTTTGCTTTCTGCATTCTCTACCCTTCCTCTCTGCACCATTTCTCATTCTATGTATTTTGTTTTTCTATTTATTTCCTGTATACCTCCACCAGAATGTAAGTTCTATGAGGCCAGGGTTTTTGTCTATTGTTATCACTGATATACAATGTTAATACTTAAGTATTTATCAAGTATCAGAATTATATACCATTTAAAATTGAAATCAATCTTGAGATTTGGGTACTATTCTTATTTTGCACATGAGTAGACTGAGGATGAGATTGACTATGGTACCTTTCTCAGGATCAGTGAGTTATCAAAGTGTAGCACCAGAATCTAGGATAAATATTTTAGATAATAAGTTTCACATACTTAGGAAAAATATCAAGGCCTGGAAGACTAGGCTTTACAAGATGGGTAGAATTTAGCCAAAAGTGTATTTGAGGGCAACAAGGGTAATAAAAAAAAAGAACATGACTAAAGGTATGGAGGCACAAAAGCTGGGGCATGTCCGTGAAATAATATGCACAGAGATGTAAACTTAGATGAGGACGGCAGGCGTTGGAGTATAATGTGACACTGAAGAGAGGGAAAACTTGGATAAAATGAGGTTAATTCTTATGGTTTACTAATGAATCTTTTTTTTTCCTTTAGCAAAGTGGGGCAGTGGGTAAAAATAAATCTACATAAGGATGCTAAAGGTAGTTTTCTGCTCAGTCTGAAGATAAAAGTCACACTAGTACTTTTAAGAAACCTCTTTCAAACACTCCTTACAAATACAGAAAAATGTGAAGATGAAATGAGGAGTGAAGACTTCATACACATTTCAGTTAGACTTATTATCCCACATTAGAATAAATAATCAAAAGTTAGCTGCACAAAAGCTATTTTCTAGAGGTATCCTGAATACTACTTAGGACATTCAGCCCAGATATAACATCTTTTAAAATAATTCTGGACACCATGTTAAGAAGGAATGCAGATATGATACACCTAATCTATCATTTAAATGTTATGAGCTCTGGCTTATTGGGAGTAAACAAAAGAATCATAATTAGAAATACAGCTATGTAAATAAAACAATGACTGAGGTAGGGGGCAGGGGAGTCATGGGAAAAAGAAGACTCACAAAACTATAGAGTTAAAGAGCTATTAGTGCTCTTAGAGGTCACCACCAACATCTTTGTTTTGCAGGTGAAGAATTCGAATCTCAAGAAGTGGCATGTCTACACTCAAAGTTTGTGTGTACTAGAGTCCGAACCAGAACTGTCTTCAACTCTTAGTTCACCTTCCTTTCTGCCACATCAGGAGTCCCCATCTTACAAAGTTTCAGATATGAAGAAACAGTTCTGTGTATGAAATCTCCTAATACTGCTTAAATGGAGCACCCTTGAGAGAATCTTTATGTAAATGTCTGGGAACTGACAGTCACTGATTCAATTTCCAGTTAATATAGGGACTTTATTCATTGAACATTAACTAAAATGGATTTTATGCTAATAGAGTTTGTTTTACCACAGATTTTCATAAAAGCATGATCAGGCAATTTGAAATAATTGAAGCATTATTACAATATAAGAATCTCCAAACTTGTTGTAAAATGCATTCAAAAGAAGATCTGACATTTGTGATGACATCTGTACAATTCTGGACTCAGATATTTCACTCCCTTCATACCAGTTGCCTTCTCAAGGAGGCACATTGTCTTCTCGACCCTCCCATAATGTCTGCATTCCAACATGAGCTTGACCTCAACCAGCTTCACACTATCCCTTGAAATTCTGCACTAGTACTTCTTCCTCTAAATGTACTCATTATGTACTTCCTCTAAATGTGTGTACAAGAAATTTTAAACTTCTACAATCACGAATACCCTAATTTTACCTTCATCTGAGAGCTAAGTAGATAAACATTAAGTAAAAGAAATCTAAAAAAATGGCTTTAAGTCAATGTCCAAAATATAATATATTTGAATACATCTCAAAATTCACAAAAGTCTGTTTTAAAAAAGGTGAAAAAAACTAATATCTACTTGCATATTTTTTTCAATCAACAGTTTAAAGCATTAGAAATATTTTTCATAAGGCACTGGATATTGTTGTGGAAATAGTACTTTTAAAGGTTTAGTGTCCTATGTTCAATTATCTCTAAAATCATATCTTCTCAAAAGTTTGGTTTTGTTTAACATAATTATTTTCCTTACTTTCACAATTTAGGAGTTCTACTGAAATAACCAAAGCATAAAATAACCATAAACAATCTTGTGTGATAATTTACCATGAAATTTCAATGGAATTACTGCAAATAAAAAATAAAGATGTCAATGTAGCACCACAGCATGAAACAGCACATGCAAGCATTAGTAAGAAAAGAGAGAGAGAGAGAGAGAGAGAGAGATGCATTCATTCGAGTTACTGCCACTCTACAACTGAATGAAACAGAGCAAAAGATGAATGCCCAAAACAATCTACCACATTAAGTGAAATGGAATGAGAAGTACTTTAATTGGATAAAATTTAACAGCTGAATTACAAATGCCACATAAATAAATAGCTCTAAATAATGTTTTTTTCCAGTTAAATAATGACTTTAATAAAACAGATGAAAATGTAGGCTGTGTTGTTTTTTCTGCCTGTCAGAATCTCATTAGCATTTCAATTTAAATTCTACAAGTGCACTCAAATCTCTCA
This sequence comes from Lynx rufus, assembly GCF_022079265.1. Taxonomy (NCBI): domain Eukaryota; kingdom Metazoa; phylum Chordata; class Mammalia; order Carnivora; family Felidae; genus Lynx; species Lynx rufus. The sequence continues at coordinate 39,699,514 of NW_025814896.1, read as the reverse complement.
TTTGTACATCTGGCATAACTCAAAACACTGCCTTACTTGTTAAAAAAAAATGTAAGGCAAATGAGCCGATTCACAATATCTTGCAGTGGTACTTTAATGGGTGAAAACAATGTTGTTATTTCAATGTTGCCTAACAGCAGGGGCTTCCACATGAAGAAACTGAAAAGATTTAGATAACACTTTCGAGGAAAATTTATTTTTATCAGAAAATATCAAAAGCATGGTATTTTAAACAACTTCATATATAGAGTTAACATATCAAACATATTCATTTGTTTTTATAGCAAGCTTAGAAATGATATCTGAAACAATGATACTATAATTATACATAAATAAGACATTACTACAAAGTTCTTTGACTAGATCAAAGGTTTCCTCATACACCATTGTAAGTACCTAAAACTAAAAAAGAAAAATGCATGGAAAAATTCCTCAAATTACTTGTGTTTATTCTCAAACAGTACACTTAAGAATCCCATAAAGATATCTTTAAATGTATATTCCCAGAGTTGGTCCCAGAAATTCTGGTCCACTGATGGGGAGCAAAAATTAGAGTTTATCACAAGTGATATTGATGCAATTGGCCTATGCATCACAATATGAGAAATATTAACCTGTAAGATAAAGTTCATTTCATTTAGACTAATAATTAAAGTCTTTCATAATCTGATTTTATTCTACCTTTCAATCTTATTCCGTAGGATGAGCTATCCAATTTGATTAATTGCCACCATCTTAGCTTAGTACTAAGTACCAAAGTCTGGATCTGAACCTCCTAAATCCTTTACATCACAATATGGGTACAAACCAGTGGAACGCCAATTCATGGGATATGGAGAATAGACAACTGGCATTTGCCTTAAGTAGTCCTCAGAATCGAAGAACTTAACTAAAGTGTCCCAAAGGTGGGAAAGACCACAGGGAAACAAAAAACAGGTGGTACAGAGTGAATGCTTTAAGACTATCTGGTCCCTACAGATTCTCTGAGTGGAGGTAAAACAAACAAACAAACAAACAAACAAACAAACAAAAACCACCAAAGCAACAAAGACTACAAAGGACCAGAGAACAGCACCACAATCACCAACTGTATAGTTAACACAATGGCACTAAATTAATATCTTTCAATAATCACTCTGAATCCAAATAAACTAAACACTCCAATCAAAAGACATAAAGGGTTGCCTGGGTGGTTAAGCTGGTTAAGCACCTAACTCTTGATTTCAACCCAGTCACCATCTCATGGGGTGTGAGACCCCCAAATGTGGGGATCTACACTGACAGTGCAGAGGCTTCCTGGGAGTCTTTCTCTGCCCCTCCTCTGCTCATGCTGTCTCTCTCAAAATAACTAAATAAACATTAAAAAAAAGACATAGGGCATCAAAATGCATTTAAAAACAAACAAAAAACAGGATCCATCTATATGCTGCCACCAAGAGACTCATTTTAGATCTAAAGGCACCTGGAGATTCAAACTGAGGTAATGGAAAATAATCTGTCATGCTAATGGATATCAAAAGAAAGCTGGAGTAGCCATAGTTATACCAGGCAAACTTAACTTTAAAACAAAGACGGAAACAGATGAAGAAGGGCATTATATCATAAATAAGGGGTCTATTCATCAAGAAGATCTAATAATATTTATTCCCCCAACTTGAAAGCACCCAAATATATAAAGTAATCACAGACATAAAGAACAATGTCTTTGAATGACACGCAGGACTGGATAAAGATATATTCAGAACATTTCATCCTAAAGCAGAATACACATTCTTCCCAAATGTACATGGAGCATTCTCCAGAAAAGATCACATACAGGGTCACAACTCAACCCTCAACAGATCAAAATCATACCATGCATATTTTCAGATCACAACACTCTGAAACTTGAAGTGAACCATAATAAAAAATTTTTTTTTCTGGAAAGCCCTCAAATACATGGGGGTTAAAGAACATCTTACTAAGGATGAATGGGTTAACCAAGAAATTAAAGAAGAAATTTAAAAACACATGGAAGCAAATGAAAAAGAAAATATGAAAGTCCAAATGCTTTGGGATATAGCAAAGGCAATCCTAGGAGGGAAGTATAATGCAATTCAGGTCTATCTCAAGAAGCAGAAAAGTATCAAACGTACAATCTAACCATACACCTAAAGGAGCTAGAAAACTAACGCAAAAAAAAAAAAAAAAAAAAAAAAAAGCCTAAAGCCAGGAGAAATGGGAAAATAATTAAGATTAGAACAGAAATAAACAGTAATAGAAAAAAACAAAAAAAAAACCAGTAAAACAGATGAATGACATTAAGAGCTGGCTCCTTGAAAGAATAAACAAAATTGATAAACCCCTACCCAAACTTATCCAAAAGAAAAGAAAAAGGACCCAAATAGATAAAATCACAAATGAAAGAGTAGAGATCACAACCAGAACCACAGAAATACAAACAATTATAATACTGTGAAAAACTGTGTGTAAACAAACTGGGCAAACTGGAAGGAATGGACAAATTCCTAGACACTCAGACACTACCAAAACTCAAACAGGAAGAAAAAGAAAATTTGAACAGATCCATAACCAGTAAAGAAATTGAACCAGTTATAAACATCTCTCAAAAAACAAGAGTCCTGGGCCAGATGGCTTCCCAGGGGAATTCTACCATTTAAATAAGAGTTAACACCTATTCTCAAACTGTTCCAAAAAAAGAAATGGAAGGAAAGCTTCCAGATTCATTCTATGAAGCCAGCATTACCTTGATTCTAAAACCAAACAAAGAACCCACTAAAAAAGGACAATTACAGGCCAATAATATCCCTGATGAGCCTGGATGCAAAAATTCTCAACAAGATACTAGCAAATTGAATGCAACAGTCAATTAAAAGAATTATTCACCATGATCAAGTGGGATTTATTACTAGGCTGCAGGGCTGGTTCAATGTTCACAAATCAATCAACATGATACACCACATTAATAAAAGAAAAGAACCACATTATCCTTTCAATAGATGCAGAAAAAGCATTTGACAAAATATAGCATGCTTTCTTGATAAAAACCCTCAAGAAATCAGGGGTAGAAGGAGCATACCTCAACATACTAAAAGCCAAATATGAAATACCCACAGCTAAAATCAATTCTCAATGGGGAAAAACAGAGAGGTTTCCCCCTAAGGTCAGGGAAATGACAAGGATGTCCACTCTCACCACTGTTGTTCAACATAGTACTCGAAGTTCTAGCCTCTGCAATCTGACAACAAAAAGAAATAACAGGCATTACTGGGATACCTGGGTGACTCAGTCGGTTGAGTGTCTGACTTGGACTCAGGTCATGATCTCACAGTTCATGAGTTCAAGCCCCACATCGGCCTTGCTGCTGCCACTGCAGAGCCCACTTTGGATCCTCTGTCCCTTCTCTTTCTGCCCCACCCCCACTCATGCACTCACTTGCTCTCTCTCAAAAATAAACATAAAAAAAGGAAGGAAGGAAGGAAGGAAGGAAGGAAAGAAAAGAAAGAAAGAAAAAGAAAGAAAGAAAGAAAGAAAGAAAGAAAGAAAGAAAGAAAGAAAGAAAAGTTATCTTTTCTTAGCAAGGGAGAAATTAGCAAGGGAGAAATCAAACTTTCACTCTACACAGATGATAGAATATTCTATGTGGAAAAAACAAAAGACTCCACCAAAAAGCTCCTAGAACTGACACATGAATTCAGCAAGGTTGCAGGATATAAAATCAATGTACAGAAATTGGTTGCATTTCTTTTTTTTTTTACTTTTTTATTTTTTATTTTTTAAAATTTACATCCGGGGAGATTCTGGGAAGATGGCGGCGTAGGAGGACGCTGGGCTCACCGCGCGTCCTGCTGATCACTTAGATTCCACCTACACCTGCCTAAATAACCCAGAAAACCGCCAGAGGATTAGCAGAACGGAGTCACCGGACCCAAGTGCAGACGAGAGGCCCACGGAAGAGGGTAGGAAGGGCGGCGAGGCGGTGCGCGCTCCACGGACTGGCGGGAGGGAGCCGGGGCGGAGGGGCGGCTCGCCGGCCAAGCAGAGCCCCCGAGTCCGGCTTGCAAAAGCAGAGGGGCCTGACGGACTGTGTTCCGACAGCAAGCGCGACTTAGCGTCTGGGAGGTCATAAGTTAACAGCTCTGCTCGGAAAGCGGGAAGGCTGGAGGACAAAGGGAGGGTGAGCTGCGGAGCCCCCGGACGACAGAGCTCAGTTTGGCAGGGAACAAAGGCGCTAGCCAGCGCCATCTCCCCCGCCCATCCCCCAGCCAAAATCCCAAAGGGAACCGGTTCCGGCCAGGGAAATTGCTCGCTCCGCGCGAACACCCAATTCTGTGCTTCTGCGGAGCGAAACCTCCGGCAGCGATCTGACTCCCTCCGGCTGCCACAGGGCCCCTCCTGAAGTGGATCACCTAAGGAGAAGCGAGCTAAGCCTGCCCCCCCTGCCGCCGTGCACCTTGCCGTCCCACCCCAGCTAATACGCCAGATCCCCAGCATCACAAGCCTGGCAGTGGGCAAGTAGCCCAGACGGGCCACGCCACCCCACAGTGAATCCCGCCCCTAGGAGAGGGGAAGAGAAGGCACACACCAGTCGGACTGTGGCCCCAGCGGTGGGCTGGGGGCAGACATCAGGTCGGACTGCGGCCCCGCCCACCAACTCCAGTTATACACCACAGCACAGGGGAAGTGCCCTGCAGGCCCTCACCACACCAGGGACTATCCAAAATGACCAAGCGGAAGAATTCCCCTCAGAAGAATCTCCAGGAAATAACAACAGCTAATGAGCTGATCAAAAAGGATTTAAATAATATAACAGAAAGTGAATTTAGAATAATAGTCATAAAATTAATCGCTGGGCTGGAAAACAGCATACAGGACAGCAGAGAATCTCTTGCTACAGACATCAGGGGACTAAGGAACAGTCACGAGGAGCTGAAAAACGCTTTAAAGGAAATGGAAAACAAAATGCAAACCACCACGGCTCGGATGGAAGAGGCAGAGGAGAGAATAGGTGAACTAGAAGATAAAGTTATGGAAAAAGAGGAAGCTGAGAAAAAGAGAGATAAAAAAATCCAGGAGTATGAGGGGAAAATTAGAGAACTAAGTGATACACTAAAAAGAAATAATATACGCATAATTGGTATCCCAGAGGAGGAAGAGAGAGGGAAAGGTGCTGAAGGGGTACTTGAAGAAATAATAGCTGAGAACTTCCCTGAACTGGGGAAGGAAAAAGGCATTGAAATCCAAGAGGCACAGAGAACTCCCTTCAGACGTAACTTGAATCGATCTTCTGCACGACATATCATAGTGAAACTGGCAAAATACAAGGATAAAGAGAAAATTCTGAAAGCAGCAAGGGGTAAACGTGCCCTCACATATAAAGGGAGACCTATAAGACTCGTGACTGATCTCTCTTTTGAAACTTGGCAGGCCAGAAAGAATTGGCACGAGATTTTCAGGGTGCTAGACAGCAAAAATATGCAGCCGAGAATCCTTTATCCAGCAAGTCTGTCATTTAGAATAGAAGGAGAGATAAAGGTCTTCCCAAACAAACAAAAACTGAAGGAATTTGTCACCACTAAACCAGCCCTACAAGAGATCCTAAGGGGGACCCTGTGAGACAAAGTACCAGAGACATCACTACAAGCATAAAACAGACAGACATCACAATGACTCTAAACCCGTATCTTTCTATAATAACACTGAATGTAAATGGATTAAATGCGCCAACCAAAAGACATAGGGTATCAGAATGGATAAAAAAACAAGACCCATCTATTTGCTGTCTACAAGAGACTCATTTTAGACCTGAGGACACCTTTAGATTCAGAGTGAGGGGATGGAGAACTATTTATCATGCTACTGGAAGCCAGAAGAAAGCTGGAGTAGCCATACTTATATCAGACAAACTAGACTTTAAATTAAAGGCTGTAACAAGAGATGAAGAAGGACATTATATAATAGTTCCAGGGTCTATCCATCAGGAAGAGCTAACAATTATAAATGTCTATGCGCCGAATACCGGAGCCCCCAAATATATAAAACAATTACTCATAAACAGAAGCAACCTTATTGATAAGAATGTGGTAATTGCAGGGGACTTTAACACCCCACTTACAGAAATGGATAGATCATCTAGACACACGGTCAATAAAGAAACAAGGGCCCTGAATGAGACACTGGATCAGATGGACTTGACAGATATATTTAGAACTCTGCATCCCAAAGCAACAGAATATACTTTCTTCTCGAGTGCACATGGAACATTCTCCAAGATAGATCATATACTGGGTCACAAAACAGCCCTTCATAAGTTTACAAGAATTGAAATCATACCATGCATACTTTCAGACCACAATGCTATGAAGCTTGAAATCAACCACAGGAAAAAGTCTGGAAAACCTCCAAAAGCATGGAGGTTAAAGAACACCCTACTAACGAATGAGTGGGTCAACCAGGCAATTAGAGAAGAAATCAAAAAATATATGGAAACAAACGAAAATGAAAATACAACAATCCAAACGCTTTGGGACGCAGCGAAGGCAGTCCTGAGAGGAAAATACATTGCAATCCAGGCCTATCTCAAGAAACAAGAAAAATCCCAAATACAAAATCTAACAGCACACCTAAAGGAAATAGAAGCAGAACAGCAAAGGCAGCCTAAACCCAGCAGAAGAAGAGAAATAATAAAGATCAGAGCAGAAATAAACAATATAGAATCTAAAAAAACTGTAGAGCAGATCAACGAAACCAAGAGTTGGTTTTTTGAAAAAATAAACAAAATTGACAAACCTCTAGCCAGGCTTCTCAAAAAGAAAAGGGAGATGACCCAAATAGATAAAATCATGAATGAAAATGGAACTATTACAACCAATCCCTCAGAGATACAAACAATTATCAGGGAATACTATGAAAAATTATATGCCAACAAATTGGACAACCTGGAAGAAATGGACAAATTCCTGAACACCCACACTCTTCCAAAACTCAATCAGGAGGAAATAGAAAGCTTGAACAGACCCATAACCAGCGAAGAAATTGAATCGGTTATCAAAAATCTCCCAACAAATAAGAGTCCAGGACCAGATGGCTTCCCAGGGGAGTTCTACCAGACGTTTAAAGCAGAGATAATACCTATCCTTCTCAAGCTATTCCAAGAAATAGAAAGGGAAGGAAAACTTCCAGACTCATTCTATGAAGCCAGTATTACTTTGATTCCTAAACCAGACAGAGACCCAGTAAAAAAAGAGAACTACAGGCCAATATCCCTGATGAATATGGATGCAAAAATTCTCAATAAGATACTAGCAAATCGAATTCAACAGCATATAAAAAGAATTATTCACCATGATCAAGTGGGATTCATTCCTGGGATGCAGGGCTGGTTCAACATTCGCAAATCAATCAACGTGATACATCACATTAACAAAAAAAAAGAGAAGAACCATATGATCCTGTCAATCGATGCAGAAAAGGCCTTTGACAAAATCCAGCACCATTTCTTAATAAAAACCCTTGAGAAAGTCGGGATAGAAGGAACATTCTTAAAGATCATAAAAGCCATTTATGAAAAGCCCACAGCTAACATCATCCTCAACGGGGAAAAACTGAGAGCTTTTTCCCTGAGATCAGGAACACGACAGGGATGCCCACTCTCACCGCTGTTGTTTAACATAGTGCTGGAAGTTCTAGCATCAGCAATCAGACAACAAAAGGAAATCAAAGGCATCAAAATTGGCAAAGATGAAGTCAAGCTTTCGCTTTTTGCAGATGACATGATATTATACATGGAAAATCCGATAGACTCCACCAAAAGTCTGCTAGAACTGATACATGAATTCAGCAAAGTTGCAGGATACAAAATCAATGTACAGAAATCAGTTGCATTCTTATACACTAACAACGAAGCAACAGAAAGACAAATAAAGAAACTGATCCCATTCACAATTGCACCAAGAAGCATAAAATACCTAGGAATAAATCTAACCAAAGATGTAAAGGATCTGTATGCTGAAAACTATAGAAAGCTTATGAAGGTAATTGAAGAAGATTTAAAGAAATGGAAAGACATTCCCTGCTCATGGATTGGAAAAATAAATATTGTCAAAATGTCAATACTACCCAAAGCTATCTACACATTCAATGCAATCCCAATCAAAATTGCACCAGCATTCTTCTCGAAGCTAGAACAAGCAATCCTAAAATTCACATGGAACCACAAAAGGCCCCGAATAGCCAAAGGAATTTTGAAGAAGAAGACCAAAGCAGGAGGCATCACAATCCCAGACTTCAGCCTCTACTACAAAGCTGTCATCATCAAGACAGCATGGTATTGGCACAAAAACAGACACATGGACCAATGGAATAGAATAGAAACCCCAGAACTAGACCCACAAACATATGGCCAACTCATCTTTGACAAAGCAGGAAAGAACATCCAATGGAAAAAAGACAGCCTCTTTAACAAATGGTGCTGGGAGAACTGGACAGCAACATGCAGAAGGTTGAAACTAGACCACTTTCTCACACCATTTACAAAAATAAACTCAAAATGGATAAAGGACCTAAATGTGAGACAGGAAACCATCAGAACCTTAGAGGAGAAAGCAGGAAAAGACCTCTCTGACCTCAGCCGTAGCAATCTCTTACTCGACACATCCCCAAAGGCAAGGGAATTAAAAGCAAAAGTGAATTACTGGGACTTTATGAAGATACAAAGCTTCTGCACAGCAAAGGAAACAACCAACAAAACTAAAAGGCAACCAACGGAATGGGAAAAGATATTTGCAAATGACCTATCGGACAAAGGGCTAGTATCTAAAATCTATAAAGAGCTCACCAAACTCCACACCCGAAAAACAAATAACCCAGTGAGGAAATGGGCAGAAAACATGAATAGACACTTCTCTAAAGAAGACATCCAGATGGCCAACAGGCACATGAAAAGATGTTCAGCGTCGCTCCTTATCAGGGAAATACAAATCAAAACCACACTCAGGTATCACCTCACGCCAGTCAGAGTGGCCAAAATGAACAAATCAGGAGACTATAGATGCTGGAGAGGATGTGGAGAAACGGGAACCCTCTTGCACTGTTGGTGGGAATGCAAATTGGTGCAGCCGCTCTGGAAAGCAGTGTGGAGGTTCCTCAGAAAATTAAAAAAAGACCTACCCTATGACCCAGCAATAGCACTGCTAGGAATCTACCCAAGGGATACAGGAGTACTGATGCATAGGGGCACTTGTACCCCAATGTTCATAGCAGCACTCTCAACAATAGCCAAATTATGGAAAGAGCCTAAATGTCCATCAACTGATGAATGGATAAAGAAATTGTGGTTTATATACACAATGGAATACTACGTGGCAATGAGAAAAAATGAAATATGGCCTTTTGTAGCAACGTGGATGGAACTGGAGAGTGTGATGCTAAGTGAAATAAGCCATACAGAGAAAGACAGATACCATATGGTTTCACTCTTATGTGGATCCTGAGAAACTTAACAGGAACCCATGGGGGAGGGGAAGGAGAAAAAAAAAAAAAAAAAAAAAAAGGACGTTAGAGTGGGAGAGAGCCAAAGCATAAGAGACTGTTAAAAACTGAGAACAAACTGAGGGTTGATGGGGGGTGGGAGGGAGGGGAGGGTGGGTGATGGGTATTGAGGAGGGCACCTTTTGGGATGAGCACTGGGTGTTGTATGGAAACCAATTTGTCAATAAATTTCATATATATATATATAAAAAAAAGAATGGAATCTTACCATTTGCAACAACATGGGTGGAACTAGAGTATATTATGTTAAGTGAAATAAGTCAGAGAAAGACAAAAATTATATGATTTCACTCATTTGTGGAATTTAAGAAACAAATAGATGAACATAGGGGCAACAAAGAAAAAATAAGACAAAAACAGAGGGAGGCAAACCATAAAAGACTCTTAAATACCCAGAACACACTGAGCATTGCTGGAGGGGAGATGGGTGATGGGCATTATGGAGGGCACTTCTTAAGATGATCATTGGGTGTTATACATAAGTGATGAGTCACTGGATTCTACTCCTGAAACCAATAATACCACAGTATGTTAACTAACTTTAATCTAAACAAATATTTTTTTTTCAATTTTTAAACATTTAAAACTATTGATCCCTATAAAGTCCACTTGAATCCACTTACAGCAAGGATTTCATCTGAAAAAGGTATTTGGAAAAAATATAAGAGTAAGCTATCTTTATGTTACATTTAACAAAATGTAGTTATAACTGTAACTACGATCATTTTAAAAGAAAGAATAAACCAGCAACAGATTTTTGTTGGCTTTTCTAAAATTACTTCACGATAGTATGATAGAACACCTGTCAATTCACATTTAACACTTAAAAGACAGTAATAAATATCATCTAAGAGAAATATTCCAGGGTTTCATCACTTTTCCAAAAGATCTTATTCCTTTGCTATACCAGTCCTATTGAAGCATTATATCATAATGCTTGCAAATTTTCTGTTTCAGTTGTAAACTGCCAAATGTCCCTTTATCGGTGCCTTTACATGTGATTCAATAAATTCTCCATTATCATTTAAACCAACTTCATGAAATCTCGCTCTCAAAATTTTCTATTTTTTATAGTCAACATGCATTGTAATGTTTAAGGTCTGAAATCGTTTAAAAGCACACACACAATTACCACATCTATTAATAACTAAGAGAATGGTAAAAATTTGATAGGATAGGCAAAGGTAAGAAATTGTGTTATATTAATCTGAGTGAAGACTAATTTTATATATATCTACTTTTCTAGGGAATGTTTTCATATCATGCTTACTTTAATTCTCCATACAACCTGGAAAGATGTAGATTATAAATAATCCGGTAAAAACCTCTGTGGAAATCCAGAAAAGCAGTCAGTATTGAAAACACCTGTCAGAAGATAGCTAGCAAGCCCCATTAGACTGGGCATCAGAAAGATCAGGAATAGAGCTATATATGCTGGGGGAAAACGGCTGGTAAAAGCACAGGGTGTCACTGTGTGCTGAGCTTGCCAGTGAGGTGGGAGACACTCCAATACCAAGTCAGCTAAGTTAGGCAGTTAGGAAAACAATTCTGAAAAACACAATCACAATTTCAAAATTCTAATATGTTTATGTTTTAGTATAATGAACATTTACTATATAGGTACCAAGGAGTTTTGCATACATTTTTTCCATTAAATCTTCACAAAATCCCTATGAAGTAAGCAATATCATCATCATTTACAAAGAAGGCAATGGAAGCTTAAAAATGCCAGTTCTCCTGGGTCCCTAGAGCTAGCAAGCAGCTGAGTTGGAATTTGAACCCAGGGATCTGACCTTCAAATCGATCCTTTGAATTATTATGCTGCAGAGCTTTGTATCTTATATTGTTTTAATTTAATTTTATTATCATAATTTTACAAATTAAAGAAACATATCTACATTTCATTATATATGTGTATATATGTGTATCTATATTTCATTATATATGTGTACATAACATACATACATACACACACAGATGCACACACATTTGCTTTAAGGACATATTATCAATACTTCTATCCTCAGCATCTAGCAGCATCTTCTAGACCATAGACATTCAATAAATACTGCTTGAATTAAATTGTTGGTCACATCCATAATTACATTAATATTTCATCCAACAGCAGATGCACAGCAACCAATTATACCATTCCTTTGGGATTAAGTTTGACTTTATTTCCAAGAATAGACTGAGGAGAAATGAGCCACTCCCTATTTAAACAGAACTTCTGGAGAATAAGAAAGCAGGGTGTTTTAACATCTCAGAGTGGTTCAGAACATGTAAAAGCTTTCAGAGAACCAATACCTCTTTTCCAATTCTATTTCCAATTAAGAAATACTTCTTAATTGTTTTTGTGATTTCTAGCTGCTGAAGCCATGATTTCAAAAAGTCTCCATCATAAAGTAAAGGAGTAAAATGCTATGTACCATCCCTACACAATAATGCATTCAATTCACTCAACAAGTTGTTATTGAATATCTACATATCAGATGCAGTTCCAAACACTGTGTATCTATATGATACATAAGATACCTACACTCATGGATTGGACACTCTAGTGAGATACAAAAAATAGTGAACAGCCAAAACAAACAAGTGGCACTCTCAAAAGTGCACAGAAAAGGAAATCATCAACAAAATGAAAAGTCAACCTTTTCATGGAATGAGAGAAAATTTTGCAAAACAGATATATATCTGATAAGGGGTTAACATCCAAAATATACAAGGAACTCACACAACTTAACAGTGAAAAAAAACTAATTTAAAAATGGGTGAAAGACCTGAATTTTACAAGATGATTTGATATATGTATACATTGTGAAAGGAGTCCCACCACTGAGTTAATTAATCCACCCATCACCTCACATGACTGTGTGTGTGTGTGTGTGTGTGTGTGTGTGTGTGTGTGTATGGAAACTCTTAAACTCTACTCTTAGAAAATTTGATTATATGATACAGTATTAGCAACTACAGTCACCAATTATACATCAGATCCCCAGATCTTATTCATTTTATAGCTGAAAATTTATAATATTTACCAGATTCTTCCCATTTCCTCTACCCACTAGCCACCAATGGCAACCTCCATTCCACTTTCTGTTTCTAGGAGTTAGGCTTTTTTTTTTTTTTTTTTTTTTTTTTTACATTCTACATGTAAGTGATACTATGCAGTATTTATCTTCCTCTGCTTGACCTATTTCATTTAACACAATCTCTTCTAAGTTAATCCATGTTGTCACAAATGGCAGAATTCCTTCTTTTTTAAAGCTGAATATTCCATATATATACGTATATTCCATATATACGTATATATATATGCATACACACACTCATATATACATATCTTCTTTATATATTTATACACACACATAAAATATAAATATATTTTAGCCCATTATATATATTTACATTTTTCTCATGACATATATAATACGTAACACATTTTCTTTATTCATCCATCAATAAACACTTAAAATTGTCATAATAGCCAAACAACCTACTTCTTAATTATATCTCAACAGATCTGAAAAAGAAGGATATTCTGAAGACATTCTTAAGGGGGACAAAAAAAGGAAGAAGATTTGAATAGACATTTCTCCAAAGATCTACCAACAGCCAGTAAGCGCATGAAAATATGCTAATCATCCTCAGTCATTTGGGAAATGCCACTAAAACCACAATGAGATACCACTTCACTAAGATGGCTTTAATTTTTTTAAAAAAATGCAAAATAATAAGTGCAGGCAAGGATGTGGAAAAGTGGAAAACAGTGGAACCTTCATACATTGCTGGTGGGAACGTACAATTTTGTGGGTACAATGGAACACAGTTTGGCAGTTCATCACAAAGTTAAACACAGAGTTAACATACAACCCAGCAATTCTACTGCTCTCTTTGCTTCCTCCAATTTTTGTTAATTTATTTTGTTAATAAATTTATTGTTCTGTCATTTCTTGACTATGTTATTACCAGAGTAGAATAAAAATGAGGAAAGTTTTTGCTAAATACTGGTTTCTTGCTTTTCTTCATATTCTAAAAATTGAGCTATAATTCAAATACCACAAAATTCGCCCTTTTAACACATACATTTTACTGGTTCATAGTATATTCATAAAGTTGTACCATTTCACCACTTCCAGAATGAAGAGAATCAAAAACATATTTGCACAAAAACTTACACATAAATGGTCATAGAAGAATTATTCATGATAGCCAAAAAGTGGTAACAACCAAAATGTGCAGCACCTGATTAATGACATTTTGGTATATGCATACAGTAAGAATATTATTTAGCCATAAAAAGAAATGAAGGCGGTGGGGAGTGAGTAAAAGATGGTCAAAGGTACAAACTTCTAGTTATAATATAAATAAGTTCTAGGGATGTAATATATGCATGGTGACTATAGTTAACAATACTGTATTGCACACTTGAAATGTACAAGAGAATAGATCTTAAAAGTTCTCACTGCAAGTAAAAAAAATTGTGACTCTGTGGTGACAAATGTTAACTGAACTTACCATGGTAATCACTTCACAATATACACACATAGCAAATCATTATGTTGTATACCTTAAACTAATACAAAATGACATGTCAATTATATCTCAATAAAACTGGGGGGGGGGATAAAGCATGGATACATGCTACAATGTGGATGAACCCTGAAAACATTACACTAAGTAAAAGAAGTCAGACACAAAAGGCTACAGATTATGTAATTCTATTTATATGAAATGTCCAGAATTAGCAAGTGCATGGAGACAGACAGTAGATTAGTGGTTGTTAAGAGCTAGGAAATGAGGAATGGGAAAGCACAATTAAAAGGTGAAGGATTTCTTTTCAGGTGATAAAAATGTTTCGGAATTTTACAGTGGTAATAGTTCCAAGACATTGTGAATATACTAAAAACTACTAAAATGTATACTTTAAAAGGGTGAATTTTGGAAAAGGTAAATTATATCGCACGTTTTTAAAAATATGAAGAAAACAAAGTAATCAGAACCTAACAAAAATTTTCCTCATTATTTTCTTTACCTTAATAATCACAGAGTCAAGAAATGGCAGAATAACAAATTAGAAAATAAATTAACAAAAATTATAGAAAGTAAAGAGAAAAGTTACCTTTCTCTACAAATTTTCAGATAGAAAACATGTGTTTCACCTAAGCCAAAATACAATTAACACGATAGCCATACCAAATTACTAGTCTGTTGTACAGTACATATGTGAAATAATTTTAACACATCCAACACTGGCCACTTGATTTATACTGTAATTTCTACACATAATCTCTAATATTCAAGCAGTTTATCATTTTTACTCCTTTAAGATGCAGCAGAAATTATAATGGCATTTCTACTCTGCCACTAGCCTCTGCATTCATAAGCCAGTATGATTTCATACCAGCATAAACAGGAAAATAACAATAAACAAAGGGAAATAATGAAATATTAATTACTTCAACATTTACTTTTCTATGGCAGCTTTATTGCTTCAGAATTATTCTTAGACTGCAAAGAGATAATCAAGACCCTGAATAATACCTCAGGCAATTTTAATAACCTGTATACATTATATATTTATATTAATATTTATATAATATAATACTTATATATTAAATATACTTATTTCTTAAAGAAAACTGCAACAAAGGAATAAAAGCAGATGAAAATCTCAGCAGTTGTATTCTTTATAATACCACTGAATAATACATTCCAGTTTAACCAAGTGGCCAGTTTGGGAGTAGTAGCTCAATGCTCTCAAAATAGACTATCAGCAAGAGTAAACCTGAAATATATCCAAAAACATTTCCATAATGAACCAGAAATTTGTCTTCCAAAACATGCTCTCTGCATTAAACCTGTGGGGGTCATATGTTCCGATTCAAGTGGCAAGAATTCAGTTATAATAAGCAGCCAATTCTCCATCTTTCTTTTTTTTTTTCACTAGAACTGCTGCTTAACTATCTTGTAATACTCAATAACAGTCTAAAAAAAAAGGCCATTAAATTTCTAATTTGATTTATAGAGACAGAAAGCAGAATAGTGTCTTCCAGCCCCATCTGACCAGAAGGGTTGGTGACAACTCCTAGAAGCAGTATGGCCTAGTAGTGCTCAAACTGAGAGGCAGGCGGGCACAGCTGATCACCCCCAGAGCAAAGCCAGTACCAGGCATGGAGCATTCCCATGGTGTATACAGGCCAGGTAATTAATTCATAGCCAAGGCTAAGGGTAGCTGCTGGCCCCCACCTAGAACCCGTTTGGGAAATTGAGAGTAGTTGAGCAGGATGGGAGATGCCTCTCAGGCAAGGTTGCTGCTAAATAATCCCACCTGCTGTAGAGAGGGTCTTTTGCCTCCCTATGACCAGAAGGACTGGGGTGACAACTCTTGGAAGTTGTGTGGCATAGTGGCACTTGAGCCAGAGGTGGGCAGGCAAAGCTAATAGTTGGCAGAGCAAAGCCAGTGGCCCTGTTCAGTCAGAGAACTTGGGGTGTGAGTCAGCTTGAGTTAAAACAAGAGTTTTACCAGCTTTAAAGTTGCTTCTCCCATTACACCTGGGCAGGGAATCTAATTCATGGTCCTGCTCATCCCTCAATCAACCTTCAGCCTATCAATGTAACCACAGGCATGCTAATAAGCTGCACAGCCATTCAACAGCCCTGTATACAGTGGCATCCACAGTCTGTTATCACGAGAGACCTGCCTTACAACAAATGTTAACAGCAGAACTCTAAAGCAGAAATAAAAGAATGCTAATTAACATCATAAAAAACATTAATAGGTAGTGTAAATCTCAAAAGGTAATGATAAATATAGTTAGATTCTGTAAAATAGTAATAGTGGTGAATAATTCACTTACAACTCTAGTTTGAAAGTTAAAAAAAAAAAAAAGTAACCAGAACTACCATAATCTGGCATTAGTTACACAATATAAACAACATGTAAACTGTTGTAACAGCAATAACCTAAAATGTAAGGAGGAGGAGGAGTCTAACTGTAAAATTTATTAATTCTATCAAACTTAAGTTATCAGTTTAAAGTAGGGTATAATAACTTCAAGATATTTTATGTAAGTCTCATGGTAATAAAAAGGAAAATCCTGTAGCAATTATATAAAAGAACATGCTAAAGAAGTCAAAGCATACTGATACCGAAAGACATCAAAACACACACACGCGCACACACCCACACAACACACACACAAGACAGTAGGATAAGAAGAAACAATATATCCACAAAACATTAACAAAATAGCAATTCCTTACCTATCAATAATTACATAAAATGTAAATGGATTAAATTCCCCCCCCAAAAAAAAAAAACAGAATGACTGAATGGCTAAGAAAAATAAGATAGCACAATATGCCATCTACAAAAGAATCACTTTAGCCTTAAAGACACACAAGACTGACAGTGAAGGTATGTAAAAAGACATTTCAAGCAAATGGTAAGCAAAAAAAAGCAGAAGTAGCTATACTTCTATCAGACAAAATGGACTTCTAAACTAAAAATGGTAAAAGGATATAAAGAAGGTCACAATATAATGATAAAAGTCAATATATCAAGAAGATGTAACAATTGTAAATATTTATGTGGCCAACACTGGAGCACCTAAACATACAAAGCAAAACAGAGCTACAAGAAGAAAATAAACAGTACTACAATAATTAGGGACTTTAATACCCCCCTGTCAACAATGGATAAATCACCCAGAGAATCCATAAGGAAACAGTAAATTTGAACAACACTATAGACCAAATGAACCTAACAGCTATGTACAAAACATTCTATCCAACAACAGAATACACATTCTTCTCAAGCACACATGGAACATTTTCTAGGATAGACTATATATCAAGCCACAAAATTAATCTCAGAAAATTCAAGAAGACTGAAATCATTTCAAGTATCTCTGACTACAATGGCATGAAACTACAACTAAAAAACAAGGAAAACTAAAAAATTCACAAACATGGAAGTTAACACTCTCTTGAACAATCAATAAATCAAAGGTGAAATTAAAGAGGAAACAGAGGGGCCTGAGTAGCTCAGTCGGTTGAGCACCTGACTTTAGCTCAGGTGATCTCGCTGTTCACAGGATCTCCTGAGTCAATGGGCTCTGTGCTGACAGCTCAGAGCCTGGAGCCTGCTTCTGATTCTTTGTCTCCATCTCCCTCTGCCCCTCCTCCACATTCGCGAGCTCTAGTGAGCACTCTCTCTCTCTCAAAAATAAACGTTGAAAAATTTTTAAAGAAAAAAGAGGAAACAGTAAAGTTTTTTTGAACAAAATGGTAATCTAACATACCACAACTTCTGAGATGCAGCAAAAGCAGCTCTAAGAGGGAAATCCATAGCAATAAACAAGCAAAAAAAAATCCCAAATAAAACAACCTAACTCTACACTTTAACTAGAATAAGAAGAACAAACAGAGCCCCAAATTAGCAGAAGAAAGGAAATAATAGAGATTAGATCAAAAATAAATGAAATAGAGAACAGAACTATAGGAAAGGTTAACCAAACTAAGATTTGGTCCTTTAAAAAGTTATATAAAATTGACAAACTCTTAGCTAGACTTACCAAGAAAATAAAAGGACCTGAATCAACAAAATTATAAATGGAAAGAAAGACATTACAAATGGATACCACAGAAATTCAAAGGATAATAAGAAGCTATTATGAACAGCTAGGCATCAATATTGGGCAATCTAGAAAAAATGGAATAATTCTTAGAAACATAGAACTTACCAAGACTAAATCAGGAAGAAATAAAAAGTCTGAATAGACCAATACTAGCTAGAGATTGACTAAATAATAAAAAATCTCACAATAAAGTGAAACCTAGAAACAGATGGCTTCACTGGTCAATTTCAACAAGCATTTAAATTAACTATCCTCAAAAGCTTTAAAAAAACTGAACACTAGGGAATATTTCCAAACTTATTTTTTAAGGCTAACTTATCCTGACACCAAAACTACTAGAACACTACAAACCAATATCCCCAATGAATATAGATGCAAAAATTTTCAAAAAATGCTAGCAAGTTCAGCAGCACATTAAAAAGATCATTTGTGGGGCACCTGCCTGGCTAAGTCAATAAAGCATGCAACTATTGATCTCTGGGTTGTGAGCTCAAATCCCATGTTGGGCATAGAGCTTACTTTAAAAAAAAAATGGATCATTTGTCATGATCAAGCAGGATTTACTGCAGTCTCAAGGATGGTTCAAATTATTCAAGTCAATCAATGTGATATATCACATTAACAGAATGGAAGAATCATATAATTATCATCTCAATAGATGCAGAAAAAAAACATTTGATAAAAATTCAACACCTATTCATGATAAAAACTCTTAAATTAGGCATAGAATGAACATATCTCAACATAATAAAGCCCATATGTGGCAAGCCCAAAACTAACATCATATTCAATAGTGAAAGGTTGAAAAGATTTTTCTCTAAGATCAAGAACAAGACAAGGGTGCCCACTCTCACAACTCCTATTCAACACAGTGCTACATGCCCTAGCTAGAGCTATAAGAAACAAACAATAACAGAATTGGAAAGTAAGAAGTAAAATTATCTTTCTTTACACAGATGACTTGATTTTGTATGTATAAATCCTAAAGACTCAAACAAAGAACTGCTAGATCTAATCAATGAATTCAGTAAAGTTGCAGGATACAAAATTAAAAAACAGAATGTGAAGACATTTCAGTCTGGAATAGAAACCAGTCATGCTAAGCACAGCAAAGTGTAGTGGACAAAAACTCAAAACTCAAAACTCAACCCAAACAACATGAGAAGGTATCCAAGGGCAAGCTATATAATCTATTTCTCAATTTCCTCATATATAAATATAATTAATATTAATGCCTAATTTGGTCATTTTAAGGATCATTGTAAAGCCCTTTAAACAGTGTCTGACACACAATAGGGGCTATATATGTAATTACTATTATTTTCGGAAGAGGAAAAAATATATTTGCAGCTGGTCCAAATATGCTAAATTAGACATGGTTTTTTGGAAGTACAGCTGACCCTTAAATAACACTGTTTTGAATTACACAGTTCCACATATACATGAACTTGTTTGAAAAATACAAGAGTAAATGTATCTTATCTTCTTTATGATTTTCTTAACATTTTTTTCTGTAGCTTACTTTATGCAAAGAATACAACATACAATACATGTAACATATAAAATACGTGTTAATGAACTACTGATGTTATCAGTAAGGCTTCCAGTCCACAGTAGGATATTAGTAGTTAAGTTTTGAGGGAATCAAAAGTTACGTGCATATTTTTGACTGTGTAAGGGATCAATGCCTTTAACAGGCACATTGTTCAAAGGTCAACTATACAAAGAAAGGGAGCAACTGCTGCACCAAGAATGGGGACAAACAAAATGGAAGAAACATTTGTCCCAAGATCTACAAGAGAAGAGGTACAAAGGACTACAAAGTCCTACAAAGGACTTCTTACATTTAAAGGCTGTTAATTGTTGGAATATGTGATGCAGGATGACCATCTTTCACACATATGTTTAAAACAGGGTAGATCCCCATCTGTTCAGAACAGTTTAGGTATAATCCTGCCAAAAAAGCAAAAGTTGGATTTTAGAGACCTTCTGTGGTTATTTCAAGTATTAAAAGCTATAAAGAAGAAAGAAGAAATTTTTAGGAAATTCAAATGCAGAGGACTCTGTGCACCACTGTTAAGCCTGTCTTGGAGTTTTTCTCCATTTATGAATCATTTGGCACTGCCCTCATCATCAGCCAGGCTAAATCAAAGCTTCAAAAGGTGCAGTCTGACATCTGCTAATGATCTCTAGAGGAACCCAAAAAGAAGCCATGGCAGGAGTAGTACTTAACCTCCTTCCCTCCTCTCATCAAGAGGTAGAAGTCATTCCTCAATGACTTTGGTTTTGGCTGGCCTATGACAACTTTGACACTGAACATGGGGGAAGGGATATTTTGGGGTTTCTGAGCCTACATATTAAGAATACTTTCATAGCTTCTGCTCTTGCATTCTTGGAGTCCAGAGCCACTATGTAAGAAGTACAGGCTACCTTGGTGAAGAGAAAGGAAGTCACTGGAGAAGCCCTGATACTACAGGAAGAGAGGCCCACCCATCTCTACATCTAAGTCAAGCCTCCAAAAAAGCCCAGTCTAGTAGTCCTTGACTACAGTCATGAAAAAAAAAAATGTCCGGCTGGGTCAAACAACCACAGAAGGGAGGAAAAATGGTTACTGTTGGCTTAGTACTTTTAACTTTGTAATAATTTTAGACTTAACAGTATTTCAAAATTCATACAGAGAGTTCATATATCCTTCATACCCACTTCCCCGTAATGTTAACAACTTACATAACTATAGTACAATTATCAAATCTAGGAAATTAACATTGGCACAATACTATTGACTCAACTACAGACCTTATTAAAATTTCAACAGTTTTTTTCCTAATGTCCTTTTCCTATTCTAGTACTCAATATGGGATCCCACACTGCATTGTATCACTTTAGTTCCTCCAAACTATGACTATGTCTTTGTCTTTTTTACCTTGACATTTTTTATGACTTCTCTTTTATTTCATGGAATGTCTTTTCATTTTGGCTTGTTGATGTTTTTTCAAGATTAGATTGATATTACTTACTTTTGACAAGATCACCACAAAACTAATACTGTGTCATTCTCATTGCATCACAGCAGGGGTACATGACATTGGTACATGCCTTTTTGCTGATTTTGTTAATCACCTTAACCAAGTAATCAAGGTTATCCATCAGGTTTGTCCAGAGTAACATTGATATTTCCTCCTCCATAATTGATTAATGTCTTGGGACTTTGAGACTGCAAACATCTAGTTTCTTCTGTTACTTTTGCTTACTGATTTTTCCCATTCTTTCATGGATCTTACCTGCAAGTTAGTACTGTGGTACTGGTGTAATAGTGATGTTATATTTCCTTAATTCCTTCCACATTTATTAATTGGAATTCTCTTAAGGAAAAGCTGCCTCTTCTCCTTCATTTCTCCAATTATCTATGTAGATCAGTATGGATATTTAATTTAATCTAAGAGTTATACTCTGATATTCCTTCACGTTGGTTCTTGTGTTCTTTTTACTACTTCCTATCCCACCATAAGAAATTCCAGGATCATATGTATTTTCTCTACCCCAGCCCTGAAATGTACCACTTCTGCAAAGAACAATGGTTCCTTTCACTGGAGAATAGTATTTAAAAACCAAGATCTGTTACTAGGTGTGCTCACTACTACTGAAATGTCATTGCTCCAGGGCCCTGTCAGTGAACAGTGCCAAGAAGCTATATATGTATGTATGTGTATATATGTATACTGACCCATGCACATATACACATATATATGAATACTGACCCATGCATATACACAAATATACAGATATACATATCTGTATGTGTACAGATAAAGATAGTTATCTCTGTCTCTACATATTTACCTAAGTTCATACTGAAAACTGATTTTAATTTATTAAAAGGTTCATTAGCCTTGTCCTTTCCTTATTTGTTACTTCCTTCTCTGATAATGAGAGCCAGGTTTCTTCCTATCTATCTAGAATTCATTTGGTCATATGTTCAATCCTAAAGCAGTTAACAAACTGTTAACTCATACCTCTGAAAAAATCATACCTAATAAACAGGACACAATATTTGTTTATTCTAGTCAAAATACTTTTTTTCCCCAGAGTAACTTAGATCAGTTCTTTTGGTTCCCATCTTGTTCAATATGGTTATTTTATTCATCTGTGATAAAATTAGGTTCATTTGTTACCATGTGTATTCATTTGGGTAACCCTGCCCATAATCCTGGTTGATTTCAAGATTTCTTTTATTTATCATGTAAAACATTACTCAGATTCTAAGAGTCAAAGCTAAAGCAAAACAAAAAAAAAAAGTATATCCTCCTCATCCTCATAACTGTTCTCATTGCCCTATTTATCTCACTTCCACCCACCACCTATAGATAACTTTTGAGATTATGATTTATCACTCCTGTATTTCTTCTGCACAAATGAACAGAACACAAATATGTTTTATCCTATCTTGTTCTTTCTTACATTAAAAAGAATATACATTGCTATCATTAATTTTCTTATAACAGTATATACTATAAACAATTCCAAATATGTTCACAGATATATTCATCACTATTTTTTATAGTTGCATAATATTCTATGGAATTAATATGGAATATATCATAATTTATTCAACCATTCTCCTATGTAAGGACATTCAAGTTATTTCTAATATTTTGCAATTACAGATATAATGCTGTAGTAAATAGCCTCCTAAATATCCATTTTCCTATTTTTGGAGGCATATCATCATCATCATCACTGGTTCTTATGACTGGAACTTTGGGGTCAAAAGATAAATATGTAGTTTTGTTAAGTATTACCAAATTTTCTTTCAGAGGATTTTATCAGTTTGAATTCCTACTAGCAACATGTGGGAACAACTGTTTCCCTTCAGCCTCATTGACAGAATATCACTTAAAAAAATTTTTTCCTCTAAAATGTGAGAAATATTTTAGTTTTAAGTTATATTATCCAATTATGAGTGAGTTTGAAGTTTCTTTTTTCAAATGTTTATCATATATTCATGTTGCTTTTTGTGAATTATCCATGCTTTTTTCCTACTTTTCTATAGGATGTTTGGTCTTTTGTCCCTCCATTTTTGGAAGTTCTTTGTATAAATGGAAAGATACCATACTTATGGATTGGAGTAACTTATACTGTTAAAATGTCCATAGTACACAAAACAGTCTACAGATTCAAGGCAATCCCTATCAAAATATCAATAGTATTTTTCATAGAACTAGAACAAATAATCCTGAAGTTTTTAAGGATGCACAGGAGACACTGAATAGCCAACACAATTTTCAGAAAGAAGAACAAAGCCGGAGGCATCGCAATCCCAGACTTAAAGATATACTACAAAGCTACAGTAATCAAAACAGTATGATACAGCACAAAAATAAACACACAGATTAATGAAACAGGATAGAGAGCCCAGAAATAAACCCACATTTATATGGTCAATTGTTCAACAAAGAAAGCAAGAATATACAATGGGGAAAAGAAACCCTTCAATAAATGGGTGTTGGGAAAACTGGGCATCCATACAAGTGAACAGCCAGAAAATTCCTACAGGGAAACACAGGCAGTAATTTCTTGGACATTAGCCTTGGCAACATTTTTTCTGGATATGTCTCCTAGGAAAGCAAATAAAAGAAAAAACAAAGGAGGGGTATTACATCATGAAAAAGGGGTCAATTCTTTGAAAAGACTTAACAATTCTCAATGTATATGTACCTAACAACATAGCATCAAAATACATGAGGCAAAAACTAACATAACTGCAAGAAGAAATAGATGAATTTACTATTATAGCTGGAGATTTAAACACTCCTCTATCAGCAATTGAGAAATCTAGTAGGCAGAAAATCAAGGATATAGTTGAACTAAACATGCATCCATTTATATGGATCTAATTGACATTTATAGAATAGTTCACCCATCAACAGCAAAATACACATTCTTCCTAAGTGCACATGAAACATTCACTGAAACAGACCACATTCTGCACCATAAAATACACCTTAACAATTATAAAATATAAATCATCCAAAATATGCTTTCAGACTACAATGGAATTAAACTATAAATCAGTAACAGCTGAGCTAGAAAATCCCCAAATAAATAGATTAAGCAACACATTTCTAAATACATAGGTAAAAGAATATATCAACAGAAAAAGAAAAATATGTTGAACTAAATAATAAAATAACAGCTATCAAAATATCTAGGATGCAGCAAAAACAGTGCTTAGAAGGAAATTTATACTATTGTATGTATATATTTAGAAAAGAAGTACCTAAAACTAATTATCTAACCTTCCACATTAGTCAACTAAAAAAAGTAAATTAAATCTAAAATAAGAAGAAATTATAATAACCAGAGCAAAAATAAATAAAATTGAAAACAGAATCAGTAGACAAAAATAAACAAAACCAAAACTGGTTCTGTGACAATATCAACATTTATAAACTCCTATGCAGCTAACTGAGAAAAACAAAAGACAAGACACAAATTACTAATATCAGAAATGGAAGAGGGGAGATCACTACTGTTCCCACAGATAATAAAAGATTAATAAGAGAGCATTATAAACAACTTTATGTCCACAGATCTGGTAATTAGGGGGAAAAAAAGGACTAACTCTCTGAAAGACACAATGTATAAAACTTCTACAAAGAGATTTAGACAATCTGAATAAACTTATGTCTAGAAAGTAGTAGATTGAATAATCACCCTCTAAAACAGTAAGCACCAGTCCCAGATGAATTTACTGGTGAATTCTACCACTATCTAAGGGAAAAACAATATCAATTCTCTACAACTTTTTCCGGAACATACAATCAAAGAAAATACTTCCTAACTCATTCTATGCAGTCAGCATTACCCTAATACCAAAACCAGAAAAAAAACATTATGAGAAAAGTTATCTACAGACAAATACCTCTCAGGAATAGGGATGTGAAAATCCTCCACAAAACATTCAGCAATCTGAATCCAACAATGTATAAAAAAAAAAAAAATGTACACTACACCCAAAGTTGGATTTATTCCAGGTATGTAGTGCTGGTTCAACATTAAAAAAAAAAAAAAGTCAATGAATCTAGGGGTGCCTGGGTGGCTCGGTCAGTTAAGCATCCAACTTGATTTCAGCTCAGGTCATGATATCACAGTTCGTGTGTTCAAGCCCTGCATCAGGCTCTGTGCTTATGCCACGAAGCTTGCTTGGGATTCTCTCCTCCCTCTCTTTCTGTCTTTCCCCCACTCTGTCTCCCAAAAATAAGTAAATAAACATTTTTAAAAATCAATTAATCTAATAATCACATTAGCACAATAAAGAAGTAAAAATCACATCATATTACTAGAGGCAAGAAAAGTATTTAACAAAATCCAAAACCCATTCATGATAAAAATGAGAAAACACTCTCAGAAAACTAGAAGATAAACTTCCTGAACTCAATAAAGAACATGTACCAAAAAATCCCTATAGTTAGCATCATACTTAGTGATGAGAAACTAGATGCTTTGTTGAGATGAGGAACATGAAAACCATGTTTCATCTCACCACTCCAATTCAACATAATACTGGAAGGAAGACCAATAAAATCAAAAATATACAAATTAGGAATAAATAGTATTTTCTGTTCATAAATGACACAATTTCTATGTATAAATTCCCAAAGAATCAATAACAAAAAGTTTCTTAGAACTAATCAGTTGCAGCAAGGTTACAGGATACAAAGGTTAATATATTAAAGTCAATTACTTTCTGATATACTAGCAATGAACAAATGGAATTTGCAACTAAAACATAATTTACTATTTACATTATTACACAAAAATAAAATACTTGGGTATAAATCTAACAATATAGGTACAAGATATATATGGAGAAAGTTGCAATTTTAGATGAAAGAAATAAAAAAGTGAATAGATATTCCATGTTCATGGATAAGAGGACTCAATATTGTCAAGATGTCAGTTTTTTCCAACTCAACATGTAGATTCATTGCAATCACAAAACCTCAGTTATTTTATGGATACTGACTATAACTGTAAAGTTTATGTCAAAAGGAAAAAAGACACATAATAGCTAACACATATTGAAAAAGGACAAAGAGTACAATTTAAGACATACTATAAGTTACAGTAATCAAGACAATGTGACCATGATTAAGGAATAAACAAATAGATCAGAGGAGCAAAACAGAGTCTAGAAATACAACCTCCACAAACACAGTCACTGATTTTTGACAAAAGAGTAAAGACAATACAGTGAAGAAAGGATAGTCTTTTCAACAAACAGTACTAAAAGAACTAGCCATCCACATGCATTAAAAAAAATCTAGATCTTACATCACTCACAAAAATTAACTCAAGATGGATCATAGCCTTAAATAGAAAATGCACAACTATAAAACTTCTAGGAAATAACATAGGAGAAAATCTAGGTGATCTTGGTTTGGTTTGGACTTGATCTGGGTTTGGCAAGGACTTCTTTAAATACAACAAAAGCATGATCCATGATCGAAAAAAATGATAAGGTGAACTTTATTAAAAATTAAAACTTCTGCTCTATAAAAGACACTGTTAAAAAATGAAAATGCAAACCAAAGATTAGCATAAACATCTGATAAAATACAGCTATCCAAAATATACAAGAACTCTTAAAACTCAACAATAAGAAAACAATAATTCAATGAAAAGGTGAGCTAAAGATCTGAATAGATATTTCTCCAAGGAAGGCATTCAGGTGGCACATAAGCACATGAAAAGATGTTCAACATTATACGTCATTAGGGAATTGCAAATTAAACCAGCAATAGATATCACTACATATATAATAGAATGATTAAAACCCAAAATACTGACAACACCAAATTGTGGCAAGGATGTGGATTAACAGGAACTCTCACTCACTGCTGATAGAAATGCAAAATGTTACAGCCACTTTCAAAGGCTGATGGGCAGTAAAATGGTATAGCCATTTTCAAAAGCTGATTGGCAGTTTCTTACAAAGGTAAACATAGTGTTGCCATATGATCTAGAAATCACACTCCTTGGTATTTACCCAAATAAGTTGAAAATTTATGTTCAAACAAAAACTGGCACTAAAACTATAAAACTCTTAGAAGAACATGTAGAAGGAAAGCTTTATAATGTCAGATTTGGCAAGATTTCCTGGATATAACACCGAAGCATAGGGAACAAAAGTAAAACTAAAAAAAAGACAAATTGGATGACATCAAAATTTAAAACTTCTGGGCAAAGGAAACAACTAACCGCATAAAAAGATAACCGATGGAAATGAACAACATATCTGTGAATCATGTATCTGATAAGGAATTAGTATTGAGACTATACAAAGAACCCCCCCCCAACACACACACACACCCAGAAATGCTGGAGCAGAAGAATACAATAAAATTCAAAAATGCAATAGAATGTAGGAAATCAAATAGCTATGTCCTGGTTAAGGAGATTATAGGGAATACATTATAATGCTTTCTGGCCCTGCTGAAAACAGCGGACCAGTATCTAGTTAATGTGTATTTAGGGGTTGCATCCTGTCTGTGTTCATGAATTCCTTAGACCATGTTATCTATGGAATATCTTATTTTGTCTTCCACCCTGCTTTCAGAATCTGCTCTTCTGTAGTCTTGGGAATACCTTGTTTATTTGCACACTTCCTATACGTTCCTACTGGCACATAGCCACTGACATTTTGCACAATGTTTTCCCTATAATGTATGCCTATAAATACAGGAGCTTAAGAGCAGCTCGGGGAGACTTCCCTTAGCCTCCCTCTCACATCTCTTGACTTGCATGGAGTCTTGAGTAACCCTTTCTGCTGCCCTTGGCTTTGCTGGACAAAGCTGAAAGCCAAACCCACAATTGGTGACCCCAAAATGACCTCAAAAGGTAATAGCCTCAAAAGGAAGACTTTCCAGCAGCAGAATCTACACACTCAGGAGAAGAAAGTGAAATTGTCTGGACTTCAAACAGACCTCATCCCGGTAAGGGATAGCAGGACCCCCTTGGGATAGCTGCCAACATATCTAGTTTTCAGTGAGAGATTTCTTTTCTCCAAAAAATGACAAAGGAACAGCTATTACATCTAAAAACTTTACAGCAGCTTTTAAAGGTGGCTCATTGCACTGTTAAAAAAGATCAATTAAGTAAATTGTTACAAACAATGCAAGACACCTGTCCCTGGTTCCCCAACCATGGTACAGTTGATTTAGATCTATGGGAACAAGTGGGAAATATTTTAAAAAGAAAACATACCAAAGGAGACAAGGTTCCCACTTCCATTTTAGTGACTTGGAGTTTAGTCCCTAAGGCATTATGTCCATTACATGTATCTCCAGAGAAGGAACAAATTAAGAAAGAAAGCCTAATACCCACCTCTCCTTCACACCTCTTACAATGGAGGATGACTTCCCTCCACTGCCTCCTCCTGTCCCTATTCCTCCTGATTGCTTAAAGCCAATATTTACATTGGATGGATACAAGCCACCAGTTATGCAGCAATGTTTACAGGAGGGATATGCTACTGGGGAATTTCATATATTCCCCATCATTACCACTCCTGGAATATCAACCTAGGCAAAAGTCGCTCCTTTAATTGTCTTCAAGGAATTGAAAGGAAGTGTTGTTGAGAATGATATCCAAAACTCCTTTACTAAGGGGATAATTGAAACAGTAGGGAATGGATATGAAAGGACCCCTTTGGATTGGAAGGCATTAACAAAGGGCATACTTTCCCCCATTCAGCATGCTAAATGGACTTTAGAATATCAAGAGGGCTGCGCCACATAGGCAATTCATAATCGAGATTTGGGTATTCCAAAAGGAGTAGAAATGCTACAAGGTGTCAGCCATTATACCATGGCTCAAGCCCAAACCCAGGCCAATCGTAGGTTATTCCAACAATGTTTTACTGTCCTTGACACAAAAACAGGTTCCTTTGCCACTATACTGTAGGGAGCCACTGAACCTTATGTTTATTTTGTGAATAGGTTGCAGCAGAGTATTTGCAGGCAAATAGATAATGAAGTTGCTCAAGTTTTACTGCAGCAATTGGCCTATGAAAATGCTAACGCAGACTGTCAGGCCGTTCTCTCTGGCATACACACACAAGCCAAAGGTATCACTGAATTCATCAGGGTGTGCCAAAATGTGGGAACTGAAACACAAAAAGCACAAATTCTTGTGGCTATTATTATGAGACCATCTCCAGCCTCTCATGCCTGCTTTAAATGTGGAAACCCAGAGCACATGCGAAAGGACTGTCACCAACAAACAACGGGACAAACCAGGAAGTTACCCAATAAGGATTGTCCCAGATGTAGAAAAGGATAACATTGGACAAATCAATGCCAATCTAAATTTGATAAAGAAGGATGACCCCTCTCCCTCTCAGGAAATGAGGAAGGGGCGTCAGCTCCCAAGCCCCCAATGCCAAGTGGAGCAAAACCATACAGAGCCCCTGTTCCTTCAGGTTCTCTTAAACCAGGTCAAGGTCAGGTTACAGACTTGCAAGCAGCAACCACAGGAAGTGCAAGAGTGGATTCATGCACTACCTCAGAATTAATTTTAAAGGAACAAGATCATGCCTATACAATACCCACTGGGGTATATGGCCCTTTACCCCCAACACAGTGGGGATTATTCTAGGAATATCTAGCACGTCAAAAAAGGGAATTTTCATAATACCTGGAATCATTGACTCAGATTATATGGTGGAAATTCACATTATGATAAAGGTTAAAGGATTACATATTATCCCCCCTGGAACACAATTAGCACAACTAGTCCTAATCCCTTTTAAAGTTCCAGGAGTTTTAACACAACAAAGGGGAAATAAAGGATTTGGCAACACAGGATCCAAGGAATTATATACTGGGCTGAGATCATTCAATCTGACAAATCTTTTTTAACTATTACTGTAAAGGGAAAGTAATTTACAGGGCTAATTGGTACTAGAGCTGTTATCTCTATTATCACTTCCAATGAATGGCCTAAACATTGGGGAAAAAAGACCTAGCCTCCTAGCTGTTACCAGAGTGGGAGGCACCCACCTACCATTGCAAAGCAAAAGACCCCTCACAAGTGTCCAGCCAGAAGGACAAACAGGTTACATTCAACCTTTATTCTATCTGTTCTTATGTCTTTATGGGGAAGGGACTGACTTAAACGATGGAAAGCAGTCATTCAGTCTTTTTTTTTTTTTTTTTAATAGGGACCACTGTTAAAACCCCTCCCTTTCCACTGATATGGAAATCTTCCATGTCTATTTGGATCGAACAGTGGCCCCTAAAAGGGGAGCAATTAAAACAAGATAAAAATCTGGTTTTACAACAATTAGAAGCTGGTCATATTGAACCTTCCACCATTCCTTGGAACACACCTACTTTTACAATTTCTAAAAAATCAGGTAAATGGAGATTGTAACAGGACCTCAGGGCTATCAACACCATTATCCAACCTTTGGGGGCATTACAGCCAGGCTTGCCCAACCCTGCCATTTTTCTTTCAACATGGCCTATTATAGCAATATATCTTAAGGACTGCTTTTTTACCATACCTTTTAGCCAAATATGATAAGGAACATTTTGCCTTTTCTCTACCTGTGACTAACAACCAAAGACCTTTGTCTAGATATCAACGGAAAGTATCACCTCAAGAAATGATTAATAGCCCAACTATATGTCAGTATTTCATTCAACAAGCCTTACTGTCCACTCATAAAAAATGTCCATCCTGTCTAATTTGTCCTTATATGGATGATATTCTTCTTGATGCTCTTACACAGACCTTACTTTTCACAATATATAAACACAACTTTCCACAGAAGAACATGGGCTTCAAATAGCTCCTGAAAAGGTTCAAATGCAGGAACCTTGAAAATATCTAGGACATATAGTCTTTGCTCAGACAATACAGCCTCAATGCATCTATTAGATATTACTCCATTACATACCATAAATGATTTTCAAAAATTGTTAGGAGCTATTAATTGGATTTGTCCCATTTTGGGAATTACTACAGGACAACTTTCTAATTTATTTATTATTTTAAAAGAAAACACTGCTTTAGACTCTCCTCATAGTTAATTTCTTTTCTGCTTCAGAGATTAAATTATTATTAAACAGGCCTTTAAAAACAGGCAACTACATCACCTACAGTTAGGTTACCCCATTTATCTATTTATATTTCCTACCCTCCATATACCCACTGGACTTTTGGCCAACTTATAAAAGAAGTTCAATGTTTAGGATGGCTTTTTCTTTCCCACTCATTTAAGAAAACCCTCACTCCCTATACACAACAAGTTACAGAATTATTATTTAAGGGCAGATAAAATTGCCAACGACAGGATATGACCCTGATTCTATATATCCTGGGGTGTCTTATGATGCTTTCAACTGATTCGTACTCAATCTATAGAACTCCAAAGTGCTATCAGACTTTGTTGGCCAACTGTTTAGTCTCTGCCATTAGACAAATTGTTACAATTACCTCTTTTAAACATAACTACACCCAAAAAAGTATCTCCACAGCCAATTTCACAAGCAATCACTGTTTTTATAGATGATCTGGAAAAACTACTAAATCTGCTATTGCATGGTTTGACCAACGACGGCATAAAGTAATCTTTAAAGGACAAACATCTACTCAGAAATCAGAATTAAAGGCCGATTTATGGCTTTACAACAATTTCCTAACCAACCTATTAACATTGTAGCAAACTCTCAATATATAGTTTATATGACACAGAATATAGAACAGGCCTCTTTTAGGGAAATGAAGGATCCCTCCTTACTGTCCCTATTTTTAACTTTACCAGCCTTACTAGATAAACACACCCTCTTTTTATCACTCACATAAGATCACATTCAGGCTTAGCTGGACCTTCAACAGAAGGAAACTAGTGTGAAGCCCAATTTGTTGGCTACAATAGAGCTTTTAAAACTGCTCAATTATCTCATGACCTTTTTCATCAAAATTATAAGTCCCTTATTAAACAATTCCATCCTACAGTTATTCAAGCTAAACAAATTGTTGCTTCCTGCCCTGTCAACAGCAATCAAAAGGACAAAAAACAGTGGGGAATTAACCCCAGACATCTAAATGCAAATCATCTTTAGGGGTACTGGGTGGCTCAGTCAGTTAAGCTTCTGACCTTGGCTCAGGTCATGATCTTGCAGTCTGTGAGTTTGAGTCCCGTGTCGGGATCTGTACTGACAGCTTAGAGCCTGGAGCCTGCTTCAGATTCTGTGTCTCCCTCTCTCTCTGCCCTTCCCCTGCTCATGCTCGCTCTCTCTCTCAAATAAATAAACATTTAAAAAAAGATTTAAATACATCATCTTTGGAAAATTGATATTACATACTATGCCCCATTCGTGTGTCACAAATATATCCACGTGTCTGTGAACATCTTTCAGGATTTATAATGGCCTTTATTCACACCGGAAAAAATGTGAAAAATATCATTTGTCATTTTTTACATCCATTTTTACAAGCCAGTAGACCTCAACAAATTAAAACTGACAATAGGCTTGGATACCTTTCCTCCATGATAAAGGAATTTTTCCAAAATTGGAATATACAACGCATTATGGGCATACCATATAACCCTACTGGACAAGCTATTTTAGAACATACATATGTCACTTTAAAACAAATCTTCATAAACAAAAAAGAGGGAATCTACATAATGACTCTCCTTGGAATTCACTATATAAACCTTATACATATTAAGTTTTTTAAGTTGTGATTCCCATGGCCTCACAGCTGCCAAATGACATTCTACGCCATCTCCCGGCTCAAATATCAGAGCCAAGGTTTTACTCAAAGGTATACAAGGCAATAATTGATGGAAAGGGCCTTATGAACTAATAACATGGGGAAGGGGATATGCATGTGTTCTTCACCCATCAGGACCACACTGGGCACCTGCTCATCTAATTAAACCATACCATGAGTTGGAAGGATCAGCCCCTCAAACCTTCTCCTCAGAAGGCAAATTTGTCTTTACAAGGACAACAGGGGAGACAATGCCCAAGAATGACCAAGGCAAATAATATCATCTGGGGACAACTTAAGAAGTTCAATCAACATGACACCAAAGTCATGTGCCGTGTAGGAGCAAAACCAACCCCAGTAAACAGGTTTTTAGCATACTTAGCTGTGGTTTCCCAACTCACCTAAGGTAATGATTTGCTTAATCTTTTTCTTTATCCAGACCACTACTGCTTTTTCATCACTGTGTGGGGCTCATATCATAGACCCCCCTTTCTTTAAACCAGTTAATATAACATTTGACAACCCATATTATGTTTTTGAAGTACTTCCTCCAGCTTGGTATACAGCTTGTGTCAACCATTATATTATCAAATTTTCTATCCCACATGTTTTTCTTAAAAGGCAGCCTCTTAAAGTCCTCATATGAGTGAAGTCATATGATTTTTGTCTTTCTCTGACTAATTTCACTTAGCATAATACCCTCCAGTTCCATCCATGTAATTGCAAATGGCAAGATTTCATTCTTGAAAACAGACAAACATAAGGGAAGGGAAACAAAAATAATATAAAAACAGGGAGGGGGAAAAAACAGAAGAGATTCATAAATGTGGAGAACAAACTGAGGGTTACTGGAGGGGTTGTGGGAGGGGGGATGGGCTAAATGGGTAAGGGGCATTAAGAAATCTACTCCTGAAATCATTGTTTCAATATATGCTAACTAATTTGGATGTAAATTTTAAAAAACAAAAAAATAAAATTTAAAAAAAATGAAAAAAAAAGCCTCAAATTTGGCTACCAGTAAATCTAGCAAGGTCCTAGGCAGAGTCCAATGGTCTCACTGAGTTAGTCCAAGCCATTTCTAAGTGGAGACCTAAAGATTTGTTGGATGGCTCATTGCCTTCCTTACCTCATCCATTGTCATCTTAGCCACAGCCTCTGTTGCAGCAGTCTCCCTGACAGAGTATCCATACTGCTAAAGTAGTCAATCACATAATGACTAATACCACCAAAGCAACAATTACTTAAACACAGACTTATAATGGTGTCATGCAGAAGTTGCAAGCTGCAGAAGCAGCACTCAAATGGATGGGGGACCACCAAGAGGCACTTGTTGATCGTCAAAATATACAATGTGACTGGCAACATGACAAAATTTGTGTCACTCCCTTACAATATGTCTCAACACTCCTAGCATTTAGTAAAAAAAAAAAAAAAACAAAACACAAAAAACACAAAAAAACACAAAAAAACACAAAAAAAACAAAAAACAAAAAACTAAAAGCTTTTTTCACCAATTTACAATCTGAAATTAATGTTTTGTCTTCCCAAATACGTTAACAACTGTTAGATATTCAACAGGAAACACAGATACAAGTTGAACAGGAGTTATCTGACAATGTGAAATGGTTAAATCCAACCAACTGGTACCATGGCCTCAATTAACATATTTGGATTATTGGAGCTCTTTGCTTCCTAGTCTTTTTTGTATTTCTTATAGCCCTCTGAATGATCTATAGCATAGTGGCTTCCTTGAGGCATCATGAACTACAACAGATTGCCCTCTTCAACTCCCATGAACAAGAAAATTCTTCTAACAAAAAAGGGGGATATGTGGGAAATCAAAAAGCTATGTCCTGATTAAAGAGATTATAGGGAATACATTACACTTCTTTCTGGCCCTGCTAAAAACAGCAGACCAGTATCTAGTTAATGCATATATAGGGGTTGGGTCCTGCCTGTGCTCAGGAATCCATTAGACCATGTTATCTACGGAATAACTTATATCTTGTCCTCCACCCTGCTTTCAGTAGCTGCTCTTTTGTAGTCTTGGGAACACCTTATGTTTTTTTTTGTTTTTTTTTTTTTGGGGGGGGTGGTTTGCATGCTTTCTATATGTTCTTACTGGCATGTGGCCACTGACCTATTACTCAACATTTTCCCTATAATGTATGCCTAATAAATACGGGAATAGAAGAGCAGCTTGGGGAGACTTCCCTTAGCCTCCCTCTCACCTCTCTTGACTTGCATAGAGTCTGGAGCAGTCATTTCTGCTGCCCTCAGCTTTGCTAGACAAAGCCGAAAGCTGAATCCACAATTGGTGTCCCTGACGTGACAAGTCCATCCCACTTGTAGAAAGCAGCAGACTTGACCAAGAAGAAGGAATGTGTAAAGTAGGAAGCAGGTCCTTTGAAGTTACCCACTCAGAGGAGAATAAAGAAAAAACAATGAAAAAGAGTGAAGAAAGTCTATGTGATCTATAAGATACCATTTAGGGAAACAATTTACACATTATTGGACTCCAAAGGGAGAAGAGAGTGGAAAAGGAGCAGAAAACTTATTTTAAGAAATAATGGATGAGAATGTCCCAAATCTGGAGAGAGATTTGGACGTTTAAGCTCATAAAGCACCTAGGGACTCCAAAAATTTCAACTAAAAAAGATGTTTGGCAAAAAAAATTACAATAAAATTGTATAAATCAAAGACAGCAAATTTTAAAAGAAAAAAGAGAGAAAAAAACTGCTCACATATAAAGGAAACTTCATAAAGCTGTCAGTGGATATCAGAAGAAACCAGGAAAGTCTGGAAAAAGTGGGATGATATATCCAAAATGCTGAAAGAAAAAACTGCCAAACAAGAATACTTACCTGAAAAAGTTGCCCTTCAGAAATGAAAGAGAGATAAAGACTATATCTGAAAAACAAGAACTGAGGGAATTTACCACTAGACTTGTCTTATAATAAATGCTCAAAGGAGTTCATCAGGCTGAAATTTAAGGAAACTAATTAGTAATATGAAAACATATGAAAATATAAAACACACTGGTAAAGGTAACTATACAGTCAAATTCAGAAAATTCTAATTCTGGAATAGGGTGGTAGGTTAATCACTTAACTCTAGTATAAAGGTTAAAGGAATAAAAGTATTGACAGGAAGCCATCAAAATCCTAGGGGAGAACATAGACAGTAACCTCTTTTACCTTGGCCATAGCAACATCTTACTAGACACGTCTCTGGAAGCAAGGAAAACAAATGCACAAATAAACAACTGGGACTTCATCAAAATAAAAAGCTTCTGCACAACAAAGGAAACAATCAATAAAACTAAAAGGCAATCTATTGGATGAGAGTAGATATATGATAATGACATATCAGAAAAAGGGCTAGTATCCAAAATCCATAAAGAACTTCTCAAACTCAACACCCAAAATATAAATAATACAGTTAAGAAATGGGAAGCTGTAAACAGACATTTCTCCAAAGAAGAAATACAAATGGCTAACAGACACATGAAAAAATGCTCAATATCATTCATCATCAGGGAAATATAAATCAAAACCACGATGAGATATCACCTCACACCTGTCAGAATGGCTAAAATTAACAACTCAGGAAACAACAGTTGTTGGCAAGGATACGGAGAAAGAACTATCTTATCTTACACTGTTGGTGGGAATGCAAACTGGTGTAGCCTCTCTGGAAAACTGTGGAGCTTCCTCAAAAAGTTAAAAATAGAATTACCCTACAACCTGACAACCTCACTACTAGGTATTTATGCAAAGGACACAAAAATATTGATTCAAAGGGGTACATGCACCACAATGTTTATAGCAGCACTAACAAGAGTCAAATTATGGAAAGAGCCCAAATCCATCAACTGATGAAGAAGATATGGTGTATATGTACAATGGCGTATTACTCAGTGATCAAAAAGAACAAAATCTTGCCATTTCCAACAACATGGATAGAGCCAGAGAGTATTATGGTAAGCGATGTCAGTGAGAAAAAGACAAATACCTTATAACTTCACTCATAAGTGGAATTTAAGAAACAAAACAGATGAACATATGGAAAGGAAATAAAAAATAAGATAAAAATAGAGAGGGAGGCAAACCACATGAGATTCCTAACAATAGAGAACAAACTGAGGGTTGCTGGAGGGGAGGTGGGGGCGTGCGCTAAATGGGTGATAGGCACTAAGAACGGCAGTTATGATGAGCACTGGGTGTTATACACAAGTGATGAATCACTGAATTCTACTTCTGAAACCAGTACTACACTATATAGTAACCAACTTGAATTTAAATAAAATCCTAGGGAAAAAAAAGGGAAAAAGTATTTAAAAAAGGAAAAACTATAGTGAGGAGGGGTTAAGATGGTAGAGAAGCAGGGGGACTGGAATTTTCCTCATCCCTCAAACACAGTTGTACTGAGGTCAGATCACTTGGAACACCCAGGAAAATGACCTAGAGCGTGGCAGAAAGATCTTCACAGTTGGAGGGAGACAGCTTGGCAGGATGGAGACTCTTGAGCTGAAACTCGAAGGTACAAAGTGTGCAACTCTCTCCAACTGGAGATGGAAGCCAAGGCCATGCTCCTGGGGAGGAGGGAGCCAGTCCCAGAATGCATAGCGCTGTATAGCAGCCTCAGATCTCAGTGGTGCATTGGGAGAGAATGGTCTGCTTCCTGGAGCACTGTGGGAAGAGTGTGGGAAAGGGTTTATTGCCTCCCTAAGGACAAAAGACCTTGCGTGTGCCAGCCAAAGGCTTTTTATCAGAAGGGTGTAGTGGCACTATTCCAGAACAGGGTCCAAGCATTGCAGGGCCCTTTAAGACATCATGTTTTGAATCCCAAATGAACACCTAGAAGGCACAGGAGATCTGTGGATCAGGGAAAGGTGACTGTCCTCACTCTTCTATGAGAGCTGCCTGAACAACACAGTTTGAGACATCCAGTCCAGGGAAGAGAGACTGGGTTGTCTCCACTGTCCTCCCCAACACCAACATGGTAGGACTTGGAGAGCAGCACAGAGGCCCCCAGTGGAGGCAGGGCATGCTTAAACCAAACCCCACCCCTTATACCTGGCAACTGCTTATTTACTGAAGCAAGACTGACACTGACCCAAAACAGCCTGTCTCTTCTCGAGACCAGCAGAGCCACTGGACCCAGGCACCAACAGACAATTGATTTCTATTTGTTTGTGATTTTTTTAATTTAATTTAATTTTACTGTTCTTTCTTGTTTTCTTTTGGAATCAGACTCATAGTTTGATTTTTTTTGGATCAATTCGTATTGCATATTTTTTTTTCAATGAGGCATCTTTACTCTTTTCCACCTTTTCTATTTCTTCTTCTTTATTTTCCTTTCTGTTTCTCTGGATTTAGCCTTATAGTTTTTTGATTCTCTGTTTGGTCTTTTTTTCCCTTCATTTTTCTCTTTTTATGGGCTCAGGCCTCCCCGCTGCCCCTTTTCCTTTACTTTTCCAAGGTTACTTCAACAAACAAATCAAAGCACACCTGGTTGAGGATCCAAACAATCCACCACTATAAGCAAGGAGGAGTTCTGCTGAGGACTGACCCGTGGCATAGAGCAGCCAAAATGCAACAACAGAATGCATACTGCTTACACCAAAAACACTTCCTAAAGTGCCAGACTCTGAACAGGGTATTATCCCTTTTTAATATGGTAGTACTCTCAGGTACAGGGCACCTAACAAGCCTTTAGAACATGCAAAAGACAGAAACTTAACCAAAATGACAAAACAGAGGAACTCTCCCCAAAAGAAAATTCAGGAAGAAATCACAGCCAGAGAACTGCTCAAAAAAGATATTATAAATTATTGCTCAGATATATTGCTTATAACAGTCATAAGACTAATAGCTGAGCTTGAAAAAAGCATAGAAGAGGGGCAGAGAAACTCTTGATGCAGAGATCTAAGACCTAAGAACTAGTCATGGTGAATTAAAAAATGTTGTAACTTAGATGCAAAATAAACTAGACACAGTGACAATGAGGCTAGAAGAAGCAGAGGAGAGATAAGGGAAATAGAAGATAAAATTATGGATAATGATGAAGCTGAAAAAAAGAGGGAAAGGAAATTACTAGATCATGATAGGAGAATTAGAGAACTAAGTCATTCAATGAAATGAAACAATACCCATATCATAGGAGTTCCAAAAGAAGAGAGAGAGAGAGAGAGAGAGAGAGAGAGAGAGAGAGAGAGAGAAAGGGACAAAAGGTTTATTTGAACAAATTATAGCTGAAAACTTCCATAATACGGGGAAGGAAACAGGCATCCAAGTCCAAGAGGCACAGAGAACTCCCTTCAAAATCAACAAAAACAGGTCAACACCATGACAAAGCATAGTGAAACTGGCAAAATACTAAGATAAAGAGAATTCTGAAAGCAGCTAGGGACAAATGGCCCTTAACTTATAAGGGTAGTAGCAG
The DNA here is from genome assembly GCF_022079265.1 of Lynx rufus. NCBI lineage: Eukaryota > Metazoa > Chordata > Mammalia > Carnivora > Felidae > Lynx > Lynx rufus. Next base: position 39,660,083 of record NW_025814896.1, on the reverse strand, counting down.
ACCTGTGCACTGAAACCTTGCAGGCCAGAAGGGAATGGCAGGAAATATTCAATGTGCTGAGAATGAAAAATATGCAGCCAAGAATCCTTTATCCAGCAAGGCTGTCATTCAGACTAGAAGGAGAGATAAAGGCTTTTCCAGACAATCAAAAACTAATGGAGTTCATGACCACTAAACCAGCCCTGCAGGAGATTTAAGGGGGATTCTGTGAGTGGAAAGCAGGAAAGACTACAAAGGACCAGGTATAACACCACAAACACAAAACCTACAGATAACACAATGGCACTAACTCCATATCTTCAATAATCATTCTGAATGTAAATGGACTAAATACTCTGATCAAGACAGTATCAGAATGGATTAAAAAAATAAGATCCATCTATATGCTGCCTACAAGAGACTCATTTTAGACCTGAGGACACCTGCAGATTGAAAAGGAGGGCATGGAGGGGTGCCTGGGTGGCTCAGTCGGTTGGGTGGCTGACTTTGGCTCAGGTCATGATCTCGTGGTTCACAAGTTCGAGCACCATGTCCAGCTCTGTGCTGACAGCTCAGAGCCTGGAGCCTGCTTCAGTTTCTGTGTCTCCATCTCTTTCTGCCCCTCCCCTGCTCATGCTCTCTCTCTCAAATTTAAAAAAATTAAATTAAATTAAAAAATAAACATTTAAAAAATAAAAAAAAAAAGGAGGGCATGGAGAACCATCTATCATGCTAATGGACATCAGAAGAAAGCCAAAGTAGCCACACTTATATCAGAGACACTAAATTATAAAATAAAGACTGTAACAAGAGATGAAGAAGGGCATTATATCATAATTAAGGGTTTTATCCATCAAGAAGAGCTAATGATTGTAAATGTTTATGCCCCCAAAGTGGAGGAACCCAAGTATATCAATTAATCACAAACATAAGCAAACTTATTGATAATAATACTACAATTGTAGGTGACTTTAATACTCCACTTACAAAAATGGACAGATCATCTAGGTAGAAAATCAATAAGGAAACAATGGCTCTGAATGATACACTGGTCCAGTGGACTTAACAGATATATTAGGAACTTTTCATCCAAAAGCAGCAGAATACATTCTTCCCAAGTGTACATGAAACACTCTCCACAATAGATCACATACTGGGTCACAAAAAAGCCCTCAACAAGTGCAAAAAGATTGAGATTATACTATGCATATTTTCAGATCACATCACTATGAAACTTGAAATCAACTGCAAGAAAAAATTTGGAAAGCTCCCAAACACGAAGGTTGGAAAACATCCGACTAAATGAATGGGTTATCCAAGAAATTAAAGAAGAAATAAAAAAATACATGGAAGCAAATGAAAATGAAAACATGACAGTCCAAACCCTTTGGGATGCAGCAAAGGCAGTCCTAAGAGGAAAATACATGGCAATTCAGGCCTATCACAAGAAGAAAGAAAGGTATCAAGCACAACCTAACCTTATACCTAAAGGAGCTAGAAAAGCAGCAGCAAATAAAGCCCAAAGACAGCAGAAGAAGGGAAATAATAAAGATTAGAGCAGAAATAAATGATGTAGAATCAAAAAAAAAAAACAGTGGAACAGATCAATGAATTTAAGAGCTGATTTTGTGAAAGAGTGAACAAAATGGGTAATCCCTTAGCCAGACTTATCAAAGAGAGAAAAGAGAGAGGACCCAAACAGATAAAAATCACAAATGAAAGAGGAGATATCAGAACCAACACTACAGAAATACAAATAATAATTAGAAAATACTATGAAAAATTGTAGACCAAACTGGACAATCAGGAAGAAATGGACAAATTCCTAGACACTCACACACTACCAAAACTCAGAAAGAAATATAAATTTTGAACAGACCCATAACCAGCAAAAAAATTGAATCGGTTACCAAAAATCTCCCAGTAAGAATCCTGGGCCAGATGGCTTCCCAGGGGAATTCTACCAGACACTTAAAGCAGATTAATACGTACTTTGCTTAAACTGTTAGAAAGGAAAAGAGGAGAAAAGAAAAGGAAGAAAGAAAAGGAAGAAAGAAAAGGAAGAAAGAAAAGGAAGAAAGAAAAGGAAGAAAGAAAAGGAAGAAAGAAAAAGAAAGCTTCCAGATTCATTCAATGAAGCCAGTATTACCTTGATTCCAAAACCAGACAGAGACCCCACTAAAAAGGAGAAGTACAGGCCAATATCCCTAATGAAGCTGGATGCAAAACTTCTCAACAAGATACTAGCAAATCGAATTTAACAGTACATTAAAAGAATTATTCACCATGATCAAGTGGGATTTATTCCTGGGCTGCAGGGCTGGTTCAATATTCACAAGTCAACCAACATGATACATCACATTAAAAGAAGAAAGGATAAGAAATATAGGATCTTGTCGATGGATGCAGAAAAAGCATTTGACAAAATAGAGCATCCTTTTTTATGGATCAAATCACTTTATTACATAGAGATACAAAATAAATTTATTTATTTATTTTTTTTTTTATGTATTTATTTTTAAATTTTAATTCTAGTATAGTTAACATACAGTGTTATATTTTTTCCAGGTATACAAGCAAATGATTCAGCAATTCCATACATCACCCAGTTCTCAAAACAAGGGCCTTCTTTATTTTTTTATTTTTATTTTATTTTTTTTAATTTACATCCAAATTACTTATCATATAGTACAACAATTTCAGGAGTAGATTCCTTAGTGCGCCTTACCCATTTAGCCCATCCCCCCTCCTACACCCCTTCCAGTAACCCTGTTTGTTCTCTATATTTATGAGTCTCTCATGCTTTGTCCCCCTTCCTGTTTTTATATTATTTTTGTTTCCCTTCCCTTATGTTCATCACTTTTGTCTCTTAAAGTCCTCATATGAGTGAAGTGATATGATGTTTGTCTTTCTCTAATTTCACTTAGCATAATACCCTGTAGTTCCAACCACATAGTTGCAAATGGCAAGATTACATTCTTTTTGATTGCTGACTAATACTCCATATATATATATATATATATATATATATATATATATATATATATACACACACACACACACACACACACACACACACACACACACCACATCTTTATCCTTTCATCCATCGATGGACATTTGGCTCTTTTCATACTTTGGCTATTGTTGATAGTGCTGCTATAAACATTGGAGTGCATGTGCCCCTTTGAAACAGCATACCTGTATCCTTTGGATAAATATCTAGTAGTGCAATTGCTGAGTTATAGGGTAGTTGTATTTTTAGTTTTTTGAGGAACCTCCATACTGTTTTCCAGAGTGGCTGCACCAGCTTGTATTCCCATACAGCATCCTTTCTTAATAAAAACCCTCAAGAAAGTTGGGATAGAAGCAACATACCTTAACATCATAAAAGCCATATATGAAAGTACCACAACTAATATCCATCCTCAATGGGGAAAAACTGACAGCTTTCCCCCGAGATTAGGAACACAACAGAGATGTCCACTCTCACCAATGTTGTTTAGCACAGTGTTGGAAGTCCTAGCCTCAGCAGTCAACAAAATGAAATAAAAGGCATCAAAATTGGCAAAGAAGAAGTCAAATTTTCACTCTTCCCAAAAGACATGATATTCTACATGGAAAACCCAAAAGACTCTACCAAAAAACTGCTAGAACTGATACATGAATGCAGCAAAGTCACAGGAAATAAAATCAATTTACAGAAATCTGTTGCAATTCAATACACCAATAATGAAGCAGCAGAAAGAGAAATAAAGGAATTGATCCCATTTATAATTGCACCAAAACCCCTAAGATATGTAGGAATAAACCTAACCAAAGAGGTGAAAGATCTTTGCATGGAACACTACAGAAAGCTTATAAAAGAAACTGAAGAAGACACAAAGAAATGGAAAAATATCCCATGCTCATAGATTGGAAGAACAAAAATTGTTAAAATGTCAATACTACCCAAAGTAATCTACACATTCAATGCAATCCCAAATAAAACAGCCCCAGCATTCTTCATAGAGCAATTCTATGTTTATAGATTCTAAAATTTATATGGAACCTGAAAACACCCCAAATAACCAGTCATGTTGAAAAAGAAAACCAAAGTAGGAGGCATCACAATCTCAGAGTTCAAGCTGTATTACAAAGCTGTAATCATCAAGACAGTATGGTACTGACAAAAGAACAGACACTCAGATCAATGGAACAGAGTAGAGAACCCAGAAATGGACCCACAAACATATGGCCAACTAATCTTTGACAAAGCATTGGATATTATTTCCTGGAATGAAGACAGTCGCTTCAGCAAGTGGTGCTGAGAAAACTGGACAGTGACATGTAGAAAAATGAACCTGGACCACTTTCTTACACCATACACAAAAATAAACTCAAAATGGATGAAAGACCTAAAAGGAAAGCAGGCAAAAACCTCTTTGATCTTGGCCGCAGCCACTCCTTACTCAACATGTCTCCAGAGGCAAGGGAAATGAAAGCAAAAATGAACTTGGGACCTCATCAAAATAAAAACTTCTGCACAGTGAAGTAAACAATCAGCAAAACTAAAAGGCAACCAACGGAATGGGAGAAGATATTTGCAAACAATATATCAGATAAAGGGTTAGTATCCAAAATCTATAAGGACTTATCAAACTCAACACCCAAAAAACAAATAATCCAGTGAAGAAATGGGCAAAAGACATTAATAGACACTTCTCTAAAGAAGACATCCAGATGGCCAACCGACACATGAAAAAATGCTCAACATCACTCATCGTCAGGGAACTACAAAGCAAAACCACAATGAGATACCACCTTACCCCTGTCAGAATGGCTAACATTAACAACTCAGGCAACAACACATGTTGGCAAGGATGGAGAGAAAGAGGACCTCTTTTGCACCATTGGTGGGAATGCAAACTGGTGCAGCCACTCTGGAACACAGTACAGAGGTTCCTCAAAAAATTAAAAATAGAAATACTCTACAACCCAGCAATTACACTACTAGGCATTTATGCTGTTTCAAAGGGGCACATGCACCCCAATGTTTATAGCAGCACTATCGACGATAGCCAAAGTATGGAAAGAGCCCAAATGTCCATCAATGGATGAATGGATCAAGAAGACACACACACAATGGAGTATTACTCGGCAATCAAAAAGAATGAAATCTTGCCATTTGCAACTACATGGATGGAACTACAGGGTATTATGCTAAGTGAAATTAGAGAAAGACAAATATCATATGACTTCACTCATGAGACTTTAAGACACAGAACAGATGAACATAAGGGAAGGGAAGCAAAAATAATATAAAAACAGGGAGGGGGACAAAATATAAGAGACTCTTAAATATGGAGAACAAACAGAGGGTTACTAGAGGGGTTGTGGGAGGGCGAATAGGCTAAATGGGTAAGGGGCATTAAGGAATATCCCTGAAATCATTGTTGCACTATATACTAACTTGGATGTAAATTTAAAAAATTAAATAATTTTTTAAAAAATGTATCACTGTGTTCTACTCCTGAAGCCAAGACTGTTTTACAACTAACTTGAAAATAGAAATTAAAATAAAAATAAACTGCAGAAAACACTCCAAAAAAAGAAACTATAGTTAAATTTTCAATGGACATACAATTAAAAATTTGTAAACTGTAACATCAGCATAACATCGCTGAGGGAGGAATAGAATAAAAGGGTAGTGTTTTTGTATGTAATTCAAATTATGTTGTTATCAGCTTAAAATAGACTGTTACTCTATTAAATGTTTTATGTAAGTTCAAAGGTGACCACAAAAGCAAAAACCAACTTAGATACTCAAATGATAAAATGAAGGAAATCAAAGTATATGATCAGGGACAATCATCAATTCACAAAAGAATATAGCAAGAGAGAAAGCAAGGAAAAAAGAACTAAAAAACAGCAAGAATACCACTAATAAAATGGCAGTAGTGAGCCCTTTTCAAAAACTACTTAATATGTAAATGGATCAAATTCTCCAATCAAAAGGCATAAAGTGGTTGAATGGAAAAAAATCAAAAACCAGCCAACCAAAAAACAACCAGAAACACAAAACCAAACTATATACTGCCTAGAAGAGACTCGGTTTTCCTTTGAAAGACACACATAGGATGAAAGTAAAGAAATGGAAAAAGATCTTCCATGCAAATGGAAAAAAGAGGAGGAGCTATACTCATCAGACAAAATAGACTTCTAAGTCCAAAATGGAAAGGAGAAAAAGATTATTGTATAATAGTAAGAGGATAAATTCATCAAGAGGACGTAACAATTGTCAATAAACATGCAACTAACTCTGGAACAGCTAAATACATTTAAGCAAATACTAACAAATCTGAAAGGGAAAACACTTAAGAATACAATAATAGCAGGGGATGTCAATATCCCATTTTCAATACTGGATAGCTTATCCAGACAAAAAGACTAACATAGAAAAATTGGACTGGAACCATACTTTAGACCAAATGGACCTAATAGACACATACAGAACACTCCACCCAATACAAGAATACTTATTTTTCTCAACTGCGGATGGAACATTCCTCAGGACATTTCATATGTTAGGAAACAAAACAATCTTAAATTTAAAAAGAATGAAAACATACCAAGTATCTTTTCCAACCACAATTGTAGGAAACTAGAAATCACTAACAGGAGGAAAAATGGAAAATTCACAAATATGTGAAAATTAAGTAATACACTTTGAAGAACAAATTAAATGGGAAAGAATAAATGGGTCAATGAAGAAATCAAAAGGGGAAATCAAAATATATTTCCAAACAAATGAAAATGGAAACACAATATATCAAAACTTATGGGAGCAGAAAATGCAGTTCAAAAAAGGAGCTTTGTAGTAATAAATGCCTACATTAAGAAAAATAAAAAGCTCACATAAACAACCTAATTTGTTATCTCAAGTGACTAAAAATAGTGTGTTCTTCTAAGACTAAAATTAACAGAATAAAAGGAAATAAGAAATATCAGACTAGAAATGGCTGGAAAAGATCAATGAAATTAAGAGCTGGGTTTTTTTGAAAGATAAAATTGACATACTGTTATAAATGCTGAGAGAGAGAGAGAGAAGGCAAATTAATAAAATCAGGAATGAAAGAAAATACATTGCAACTGATAAAATACAAAGGATCAAAACAGACTACTATGAACGATGCATCAACAATTTAGATACTATACAAAAAAATTATAAATTTCTAGAAACATCCAACCTACCAAAAAATCATGAAGAAATACAAAATCTTAACAGAACAGTAACAAGGACATGGGATCAGTAATCAAAACCCCCAACAAAGAAAAAGCCCAGAACCTGATGGCTTCTCAGGGTGAATTCTACCAAACATTTGAAGAATTAATGCCATTCCTGCTAAACTCTTCAAAAAAACTGAAAGAGAATATTCCCAAACTCCTTTTACAAGCCCAGCATTACTCTAATACCAAAGTCAGATAAGGATGCCACAAAAGAAGAAACACACACACACACACACACACACACACACACACACACAACTAAGGCCAATCTCCCTGATGAATATAGATAGAAAAATTCCCAAAAAAGATTTTAGTAAACTGTAAAGTTAGCCAATATCATACTAAAAGGATCAAACACTATCAGGTGAGATTTATCCCTGGCATACAAGGAAGGGTCCACATATGCAAGTGAGTAATATGGTACACCATATTCAGAGAATGAAATATAAAAATCATGATCTCAATAGATGCAGAAAAAGCATTTAACAAAATTCAACATTCTGCCATGATAAAAAAAACTCTCAAAAAATTGACTATAGAAGAAATTTACCTCAACATGATAAAAGCTATATGTAACAAGCCCACAGCTAATAGCATATTCAATGGTGAAAGGTTGAAAGCTTTTCTTCTAAGATCAGGAACAAGACAAATGTGCTCACTGCCCCTATTCCTATTAAATACATAGTACTCAAAGTCCCAGCCAGAGCAATCAAGGCAAAAAAGAAGTACAAAGCTTCAAAAATCGGAAGCAAAGAAGTAAAATGGTCTCTTTTTGCAAATGATATGATCTTACATATAAAGTCCTACAATTTTTTTTAATTTTAAATTTTAAAAATAAAACAAAAATGAATAGGCAAATGACTTAAATAGACACTTTTCCAAAGATGATATAAGAATGGCCAATAAGCATATGATAGGATGTTCAACATTACTAATCATTAGGGAAAAATAAAAACCACAAGGAAAATCACCTCATACCCATTAGGATGTCTACTATCAAAAACAGAAAGTAACCAGTGTTAGTTATAGGATGTGGAGAGATCAGAATCCTTGTACACTATTGACGGGAATGTAAAATAGTGCAGCTCCTATGGAAAACATTATGGTGGTTCCTTAAAAACTTAAAAATAGAATTATCATATGAACCAGTAATTCTACATTATGGATATATACCCAAAACAACTGAAAGCAAAATATCAAGGAAATATTTGCACATCCATGTTCATAGCAGCACTATTCACAATAGCCAAGAGGCAGAAGCAACTCAAGTAATCACCAACAGATGAGTGAATAAAGAAAATGTGTATACACACAATGGAATATTATTCAGCTTTGAAAAGGAAGGAAAATTCTGACACATGCTACAACATGGATGAACCCCGAGGACATTATGTTAAATTAAGTAATCCAGTCACACAAAAGAAAACACTATATGATTCTACTTATATGAATATCTATAGAGTAGCCAAATTCATAAAAACAAAGTAGAATGGTAGTTGCTAGGGGTAGTGGGAAATGAGAAATTTTTGTTTAATGAGTATATAGTTTAGTTTTTCAAGATGATAAATCTGTAGAGATGATTGTTCAACAATATGAATATACTGAACATGACTAAATGTACACTTAGAAATGGTTAAAATGCTAAATTTTATGTTGTGCATTTTTACCACTCAAAAAAAATTTCAAACCAGCATGCAAATGTTAATAGTAGGTTTAGTCACCAATGCCAAGAAATGGAAGCAACCAAGATGCCCTTCAACAGGTGAACAGATAAACTGCAATATTCCATGCAATAGAGTATTACCCAGTAATAAAAAGAAATGACAGGCAAAGATACTCACCACTATACTAAGGAGGACAGCAGCAATAAAAAGAAATTAGTTATCTGTATAGCACATGAAAAATAATGAAACTGGACTACTATCTTACACCATACATAAAAAAAATTAACTCAAAATTGTTAAGATTTGAACGTAAAACCTGAAATCATAAAACTCCTAGAAGAAAACAGGCAGTAAGCTCCTTGACCTGAGTCCTGGTAATGATCTTTTTGGATCTGACTCCAAACGCAAAAGCAACAAAAACAAAAATAAATGAGTGCAACTACATCAAACTAGAGCTTCTGTACAGTAAAGGAAATCATTAACAAAATGAAGGCAAGCTCCCAAATAGGAGAAAATGTTCGTAAATCATGTATCTGACAAGGGGGTAATAATACATAAAGAACTCACACAACTCAATAGCCAAAAAAACTAACAACCTGATTAAAAAATAGGCACAGGACCTGAATAGACATTTTTCCAAAGAAGATAGGTAGGTGTTCAACAGACACATGACAAAATTTTCAACATCACTGATCATCAGGGAAATGGGAGTCAAAATCACAGTATGGTATCAGCTCATACCTATTAGAAAACAAATTATGAAAAAGACAAGAAATAAGTGTTGGTGATGATATAGAGAAAGGGAATTCTAAAGCACTGTAGATGACAATGTAAGTTGGTGCAGCCACTATGGCAAAAGTATGGAGGTTCTTCAAAAAATTAAAAACATAAATAGCATATGACCCAGCAATTCCACAACGGGTGAAAGAAAATTAAAACATTAATTCAGAAAGATATATGCACTCCCCATATTCACTGAAGCATTACTTATACTATCCAAGATATGTAAACAATATAAGTATCCATCAATAGATGAATGTATAAAGAAGATGTGAGATACAATTCTCTCTCAAATCTCTCTCTCTCTCTCTCTCTCTCTCTCTCTCTCTCTCTCTCTCACACACACACACACACACACACACACACACACACAGACAGAGAGAGAGAGAGAGAGAGAGAGAGAGAGAGGAATACTACTAATCTGTAAAAAAAAAAGAATGAAATCTTGACATTTGTAAAAACATTGACGGACCTAAAGGGTATTATGCTAAGTGAAATGTGTCAAACAAACAAAGACAAATACTGTACCATCTCACTTACATACCGATCTCAAAAAAAAAAAAAAAAAAAAAGAAAAAAACCAAGCTCAGATGTAGCGAACAAACTGGTAGTAAGGGGTAGGCAAAATGGGTGAAGTCAAAGATACAAACATCCAGTTATAATTAAATATGTCACAGGGGATGTAATGTACAGCATGGTGACTATAGTTCATAATACTGTAGAGCAGATCTCAAAGTTGCTCAAAGAGATCTTACAAGTTCTTGCCACAGGAAAAAAAATTGCAAATATGTAATAAGCAGATGTTAACTAGAGTTATTATGGTGATCATTATGTTGTACATTTGAAATTAATATGTTATGTGTCAATTATACTTGAATTAAAAAAAAGGAATGAATTATCAAGTAATGAAATACCATGGAGGAACCTTAGCTGCATACTGCTAAGTGAAAGAAGCCAGTTTTCAAAGGCGATTTACTGTTTCACTGGGAACTATATGACACTTTGGAAAATGCAAAACAATAGAAACAATAAAGATATCAGTGAGTGTCCATCATTGGGGAAAGAGCACAGAGGCAGTTTAAGTAAGTGAAGCTCCAGGATTTTTAAAGCAGTGAAATGTAAGTATGTTAATAATCTTACACTAATGTAAGATGTAAATAATATGGGGAAATGTGTACAGTGGGATACGTACAAGGGTTTATTTGGAAACTGTACTTTCTACTTAATTTCCCTATGAACCTACACTGCTCTAAAAAAATGAAGTATTATTTTTAAAAGATATCTTTTATTTTACCTCTTATTAGATTGCTCTTTCTAGTACAAATGCTCCAACAACTTAAAAGCTACCTATGCATGTATCATACCATCTCTTTAGCTGCTATTTCATTGATTAGTAATTCATCCAATCCATGCTCAAATATGTATAGTGTTTGTAGACTGATGATCACCCACTCATAGTTTTAAAAATATAACCTCCATGTCTTTTTACTTTCTTTTAAAAATGTTTTATTGTTTTCATAGAGACTGTGAATCATACGTTATACAAGCCTAGTATCTTAAATTATTTATAGGGACCTCTCTAATGAAAACTCCTAGAATTTTTTTTTCTTTAGATTTATTTATTTATTTATTTAGAGAGCACAAGTGGGGGAGGAGCAGAGACAGAGAGAGAGAGAGAGAGAGAGAGAGAGAGAGAGCGAGAGCGAGCGAGCGAGAATCTCAAGCAGGCTCCCCACTGACAGTGCAGAGTCCAATGCAGGGCACAAACTCACAAACTTTGAGATCATGACCTGAGCCAAAGTCAGACACTTAACTGACTGAGCCACCCAGGTATGTCCTCCAGAGTTATTTTTATAAGTTACCATGAGAATGTAAGTCTCCAGAGTATGTCCAAATTGGACACACCCAAACTTAATTCATTACTTCTTTTCACTAATGAATTATTCAACTGATTTGCTTTATCAATTGATATGACTGGTTATTATACTACATATACTACTAGACTAAAGTGAGCACCATCTAAGACCTGTTTCCTGGCATACAGAATAAGCTTATTAAAATTTTAAACATTTCTTGAATTATTATTTTCCAGATATATGGAAAATATTACAAAAGGTATAATTCATTGAAAACTTAAATGTGGATTATGGGACTTTAGAGGTCTTAGATTTGTAATAAGAAATATTTTTTACAATAATATTTAAAGATATAGTTTCTGTTCTTAAAGATTCTGTTAAGGACTTTACAGTTATTTTATAAGGAAACATATATAATCATTTGGAAAAAAGTGAAATAAACAATTCAGTACAAAAATATTAAAAACAACAAAACATTGTATATGATTTATTGCTAAATAAATAGCTTAGATCAGTACTACAGGAAATCTGAGGACAAAAAAACAACAACAACAACAACCTTGTGTGCTGGAATGTGCTAGCTTCATGAAAGAGAAACTATAGGAGTTAGATCCTGAAGAAGCATAAGCAAAAAATGAAAAATCAAGGCATGTTGAACCACACCTGTGCTGACCAGTTTAACTAGAGTAGTTGATATCAGAAGCTGAAGAACTGGAATCAAAGACAGAAATTAAGGGCAGAGTAAAATTAAGGAAGATAGTGAATTCCAAGCTAATGAGTTTATATATTAACTATGGGCAATGTAAAGCACTGACAATTTTTTAGGGAAAAGCAATATACTCAAGTAAACAGATGTATACAGCTCATATTTGATCTAGGAGTTAGGTAGACCAGAAGAACAGTTAAGTAGAAGTGACTATGGGTGTGATAAGTGACTGGATGGGGGGAGGACACTGAAAATGGAAAGCATGCAAAAGCCATCACATTCCCCAAAAAGAAAAAAAACTGGAAGGAGATAAAGTAGGTCAAGTCAAAGGTGAATCCAAGTTTCTGAACTACTGAAGAATGATAACATTGGGAAAAAAAAAAAATGTTTCCAAACATGTTAAGCTTGGACTGACTGGGAGACCTTACGTAGAAATGTACATTAGGTAATTTGATAATATTGGAATTAGGGCTCAATTGTAAAATTCAAACTGAAGAAAAATATTCTGTAATTAGTTTCATAGAAGTGATATTTAAAGCCCTGAAAATAGATGTTATTGTCAAAAAGGACCAACTGTCATTACAGAAATAAGAATAGAAAGCCAACTGAAATTTGGAGAACCAACCTATTTTTAGGGCACAGATAAAAGAAACAGATATCAATATAGAACACACACATGCACACAATAAACAGTCAAAGAGAAAAGTAAAAACCTATCATGGGAACTAAGGAAAATTTTGTTGCCTCTCCTACATTATCATGAAAACCTTTCCTATAATCCATACTCCTCTCTAAAAACCTCAAATTCCTATAATCATCACAAAATATTTTTAAAAGCATTCTTTCCCAAAAGATCTAAGACCCCAAGAAATAATCAATGACAGCTACACTTTACCATTATTAGCAAATTTTTCACTATTGATACATTATTCAGTAATAAACCAAAATGAAAATAATGTTATGATTTGAACCAAAAATCATACTGAGTTAATTCTATTAAGGTCTACACAAAAGCACTCAGAATTTCTTAAAAGTCGGAGGTAGTCAGTTCCTTTCTGAAAATCATGGTGACAGTAACAGCAGAGATTAGAATCCGGAGTTTAATGTCCTAGTAAGTACTAAAGCTAGTAGAAAGAGATTACATACAGTGACAGACTGACAATATAATAAAGCCTAATCACTTACAATTCCCACCCTGCTAACTGTGGGTTTTCATTCATTCATCAATGCATTCACTCATTTATTTTTTAAATTATTGAGTAGCATTATGAATCCGGCATTAAGAATACAAATATGAGTCAGATACATCCCTGCTGTCCAGGGCACTATTGTCCTTAACCCAAATACATGTGAATATTAGGCAAGAAAAAGTGGGAATATCTTATTTCTGTAAAGACATATAATTTGCAAGTTAATAAAAATGGAAGGTAGCATTTGTGAAAGAATTCAAGTCTATCTGCACCCGCTCTAAAGATTTTACAAAAAGACTCTTAAACAGCATGAGTAAGTAGCCTCACTTGGTCCCTTCTCATTTCTTCTAATCCATCCTTGGGAGTTTAATTTGGTCCAGTTTGAGAGTCAGTCAACCTAGTTTCATCTAAGTACCAGTTTATTTCAAGAAATAGAGCAAAAGGAGTATAAATTAATATTCCCTTAAAGTTAAACAGAATTGGGTATCGTTTGAAATCAATAGCTTAACAACTTTGATTACAAACTCCCAGCAATGTACAAAAATATCAAACTCTATTGAAGTCAAGATTTAAAATCCCTCAGGATTGAGAACCATCTGCTCACAATGACCCTTACAGAGAAATTACATTGACTATTGCAAAGCAGTTTCATTTATTCCAGTCAGAAATTGTGTTTCAGACACTGTCTCTCAGTAGTTGGCAATCAACAACTCTAGCAATCATATAATATCCAATCTTCGAAGAAAAAGTAGTTTCAAGAAAGCAGAAATTATGCAAAGGTTAATTTCAACTTGATGACTTTCACCTCACTGCACGAATGACTCACATAGAAAGCAATCAAATATAAAAAATATTGGGTATAAATGAAGTGGATATTAAATGCATCTTTTAAAAATTTGCATAGTAAACTTTTTCAGTGATTATACATATAAGTTATTTTACCTTGTCGTTGACGATGGAAATTTAATGGAAACTCAAAAGTGAATTAACATGATATAGACAGGATATATCACTTTCAGTACTACAACAATCAATTCTTGTTCAGGTTATTAAGCTAATAACCTGGAGGAAATATAGATAATGGATTAGAAATTCTAGCATTCCATAGTTAAGCAATACTGCAAATAAAATTACCATCTGAGAAAGGCAGACTAAGAAGCCAAGAGGTAACACATTTCTTAAAATATTGTTTCTCTATTTCAGAAATGGATCCAAAAGAAGTAGTGAAAAACAGCTGTAACATAGATATGCTCCACATCTGCAGTTTTTCAAGTAAATTGAGGAGGATTCCTTGTTATATGTGGAAAAAAATAGTTTCTTACATTTTTTTTTTCAAAAAGATGACTGTAACTATGACATAGGCACATTGATTCTACATTTAAAAGTGATATTTATAAAATGTTGAAATGTTAAAATTATATAGAATTTTTATAGGCTGCATATTAACAGAAATTAATTTTGTTTGTTTTAAGAAAAGGGTACTCTGGATTTAAAAAGCTTTCTAAAATGAGCTTAACTACAACATAAAAAATATTAATAAAATGTGATGAAACAGATTACACAAGAGGCTGTGGAATCTCCTCTCTTAAGATTAATAAAGTCAGGAACACATCTATCTTGACTTGTTTAAATGAAGCCAGATTGAAGGTTTAGGTTGAATTAAGTGAAAGCAAATAATCTCTTTCCATCAGTCATGTCTGTGGATTCCCTAGTCAAAGCCACCAAAAAGACAAAAAAGTCAAGTTTTAATATTTACAATATTCCTTATACCATAGATAATAAATTTGTATGTGAAACAACATACTGAGGGGAAGGTATCTAATATTTAAAATTGTTAAGAAATAGTAGAATAGAAGACATTTATAAAAGGTATGAGCAATTACCTTTCCTCAATTTCAAATGTTATTAAATATTTATAATTAATTTTAAATGCTATATCTATTATAAACCTATATATAAATATATAAGAAATATATTTCAGTTTTTCTGGTTAAGGAACTAGAACTTTCAAGTCAAAATAATGTCCTCTCCTTCTAACCTAAACTAATAGATATTTCAACTGTGAAACACAGAGAAGCCATAATGTAAGTATCAGTACCTGGACTAATTGAAAATAGATAATAAAATAAACCTCTGAGAAGACGAAAAGAAACAGAGAAAAACAATTCACAAGATTCACTTGTGGGGTGCCTGGGTACCCAGGTGTTAAGCACCTGACTCTTGGTTTTCTGTTCAGGTCAGGATCTCACAGTTCATGAGCTAGAGCCCCACATTGGGCTCTTGAAATGACAGCACAGAGCCTGCTTGGGATTCTCTCTCTCCCTCTCTCTCTCTCTCTGTCTCTCTCTCTCTCTCTGTCTCTCTCTCTCTCTCTCTCTGTCTCTCTCTCTCTCTCTCTCTGTCTCTCTCTCTGTCTGTCTCTCTCTCTCTCTGTCTGTCTCTCTCTCTCTCTGTCTGTCTCTCTCTCTCTCTGTCTGTCTCTCTCTCTCTCTGTCTCTCTCTCTCTGTCTGTCTGTCTGTCTCTCTCTCTGTCTGTCTGTCTGTCTCTCTCTCTGTCTGTCTGTCTGTCTCTCTCTCTGTCTGTCTGTCTGTCTCTGTCTGTCTGTCTCTCTCTCTCTGTCTGTCTCTCTCTCTCTGTCTGTCTGTCTGTCTGTCTCTCTGTCTCTCTCTGCCCTGCTCATTGGCACGCACACACACCTGCTCACTGTCTCAAAATAAATAAACTTTAAAAAAAGATTCCAGTATTGTTGTTTGATTTAGTCAGAGTATTAAGAAAAACATCAAATGTTTTCTTGTCAAATCTAACAAAACGGATTGTGCTAACAAAATGATAAAATCTGCTAAAAGACTAGATTTTATTTTGTTGACTGGTTCAAAGAAATAGAAAAGGAAATCACATGTGGCTTAAAACAAAACAAATCAGAACACAGTTCTATTCAGCCAAAACATTTCTAAAACATAGTAAAGTATGTAGCCTTGTGAAAGACCTGAACCATCAAGTTAAAGAAAGCAAAGCCAATTAATTAACCAGCTTAAGTATTAAACTGATTATAAAATTAGTATTCAAGATAGTTAAATTTTTTACCCTGGTATCAGCTTTGGAAATATTTTTAGGTAACTGCCATTTAACTAGACCATGTTTTGGTCTTTCTTACAAAAACAATTATCATAAAATGGGTTAAGATTTTGCTCAAAAACAGAAGAATGCAAATCAAAATACAATAGTTAGAGAACATTCTTTCTAGAAAGCAGCTAAGATCAGAGGTGTCATAGACTCCGTCATAAAAGTGTGTCTTACAACAGTATAGTCCTTCCACTATTTCCTAGTTAGCACTTCAAGGCCAAACTGTCACCTGAACCTAATAGCAAAAGTTCCTAATTTTTCTTAGGTTTTGGGATAAAACCTATGGACCCTCTGCAGTAGAATGCACATAATACTATACACATAAAATAAACTCATGAACATCCCATCTTCACATCATTCTCACCCTCAAGGGGTCCATAATTTCTTTTTTTTTTTTCAACGTTTATTTATTTTTGGGACAGAGAGAGACAGAGCATGAACGGGGGAGGAGCAGAGACAGAGGGAGACACAGAATCGGAAACAGGCTCCAGGCTCTGAGCCATCAGCCCAGAGCCCAACGCGGGGCTCGAACTCACGGACCGCGAGATCGTGACCTGGCTGAAGTCGGACGCTTAACCGACTGCGCCACCCAGGCGCCCCAAGGGGTCCATAATTTCAAGTTAAGAATTCTGAAACTCAACACACACACACACACACACACACACACACACACACACACACACACACACCACTACAGGAATGTCTTAAAAACGGCACTATGCTCTTTAAGTGCATATGTAACACAAAATTTGATCGGCAGGTAAACATAGTGCCAATAACATCTCAAATGATTTAAAATCTTTTCTCTACAACTGTCCTCCTAATATCACTAAGTGGCAGGCACTGGGCTAGTTTCAATTAACTGACAGTAAATGGTTCCAGCTTCTGAGAACTACTTCTTTTGATTATACCACCTGCAAGACTAGGTAATCAACTGACTCAAACTGTAATTCACTGTAAATCTAATTCAAAGTTTCTAAAAACTAAAGAATAGGCACAGTTTTCCAATTAACCGTTTTTAGAAACAAAAAAAAATCTTCCTACATTCAGGGTAAATATCACAGCATACCAATATATTCTATTAGCTGGATGTAATCCATCTTATATAGGCTTAAACTGGAGTGTGCAGGATCATGAGCATCAAACACAGACTTTCAACTGTGTCGGCTGACCCACCTTTTCCTTTGTTGTTACCCTAAGCACTGTAGGTTCGATAAAAAATACACTTTTTTCTATTTATTTGGTGAGAAACCTATCTATGATTATTTGGTGCTGAGTAATAAATATAGACCTGCTTTAGAGAATATCATTCAGAATTCCATTAAACTATTATTTTTAAAAGTTTACTTGAGCATTGTATATATAAAATATACTCCAAAAAAGTAGTTAAGTCTGTTTTATCCATCCTGTTTTATTCATCCATATGGTTATTTGCCCAACCGTAAAAAAAAATCATCCATAAAAATCATTGCAATGAGCTTACTATATGACTATCCCTAAAACTAAGCACATTCAGTGACATGCAGATGGCTTCCTTCCTGCTTCAGACCAGGCCATTTACAACCAGGGACATAATGAACAATTCATAGCCATTCTAGAGGACCACTTCCCACTGTGTTTCAAGAACCTTAAAAAAATGCCTACCCTTTGTTTCTGCACATCATTTTATAAGAATTCATCCAAAGATAATAATGATGAAAGTATTTAAAGATGTACATAGTCATAATAGCACAATTTATGGTAAGAAAACAATAAAAAAAATTGAAGTGCTCAGCAATCAATGATTAAACAGCTATCATATAGCCTATCAATATGATATGGTCATTGAAAAATATGTTTTAGAAGAAAGTTTATGGAATAAGAAGGTTATTACATGCTGTGAAGTGGAGAAAAAAGAGAGGCTATAAAACACAATTGAGTATAATCCCATTTTTCAAAAATTAAATATAAATTTATGTGCAGAAAAAGAACTGAGAGAATATATACTAAAATATAACTATAGTTGATCCCTGGGGATTATAGATGTTTCTTATTTTATTCTTATTGCTTCTCCACATTTTCTGTTTATTTGTATAGTAAGTATGTATTATTTCTATAAAAAAAAGTCCATTTCTCTCCAAGTTATAAAATTTAGCCAAAGTGGCATATATAATGTATACTATTAGCATATAAATTACAATTTTTTGAGAAAGAAAATTGGTATAATGTCCTCTACTACACATAAAAAGTGAGTAAATATCTGCTGTCATAAATGAGGTTACATAATGTATTTATTGCAGAACCACAATTAAAAGCAAAAGTCACGTAACCCCCAATCTCTGCTCTTTTGAAATAGAAGATGACACTATCAACACTACGTTTTTATATCATCCTCACTTCTACTCCTTCTTGGTAAATTCATAATTGATTGGCTTACTCATAATTTTTCTTACCTCTCCCTTTCCCCATCCTCCTTTTTATTACTAAATAACTTTTTCTTACCAATAAATAACTACTACTTTAAAATATAGTTTAGGAGCACCTGGGTGGCTCAGTCAGTTAAGCTCAGGGCATGATCTTGCGGTTCGTGGGTTCGAGCTCCACAACAGCTGACATACTGACAGCTCAGAGCCTGGAGCCTGCGTCAGATTCTGTGTCTCCCTCTTTCTCTTCCCCACCTCTGCTTGCTCTCTCTCAAAAATAAACATCTTTTAAAAATTTAAAAATATATTTAAAATATACTTTATTATCTTAAGATAATAAATTCATCATCAATTCATTGATAATGAAAGAAAAATAATTTTTAAAGTTATTAAAAAAAACATGAAGAAGAAAATAACACAGAAGGAGGGGAGGAAAGCGCAGAAAAAAACAACAAAATGAAATTGTATGCCTATACCGATCAAAAAGGGACAGGGGTGGTGTGATGGAGAATCCTACTTCCTAATATTTTCATGCTCTCTTTGCTTATTCAAACTGATTAGGTTATTTAAAATGACAGGTTATTCTGCTGAGGGAAAAAAAAACTACCTGCATTCAGGAGAAAGATATAATAATTTCAGAAATAAATAACATTGAGTGGCTACTACATAATGCTCACTATGACAAGCATAAGATTCACTTTGTTTGCTAGGTAAGATTTTTAAGGCATAGCCTAAGCTTTTATTTATTCACTAAATGTAAGCAACAGAACAGGTTACCAGAATAAAGTGAGTTACATGGCAATATCCACACAACTTCCTAATTCAAACCCCAGGCAGGAACCCAACTTCTAAACGTCATCCTTAACTCTGCATCAGCGTTATTAGTCTTTATAAAAATCATCTCCAGCTTCATTTTTTAACTTTTTTGAGTGTAGCTGGTGAGGGGCAGGTGGGAAAATCAGAGAGGCAAGGAGACAGTATGAGAGAAGAAAGAGGCTAAGGGGTTGGGGGACAAGGAAAGTGAAGAAAAAACGGAAGATATGGAAAATGAAGACATGAGGGAAGAAATGATGTGAAAATACAAATAGTGCTTAGCTATTGATTGATAATTTTATACACAAAAAATAAATTTATGTTCCTAATATAAAAACAGATTATAAAGGAGAAAATCATAGTATTTGATCAAACTTAAGGTTTGGAATTTATCTAGAATAAAAAATGCCAGTTTTTTTTTAAGAAAAAAAAAAAGATGTAAAAGACACTTGGATACATATCGTTATGCATTTGTCCGAACCCATACAGTATAAAACACCAAGAGTAATATCAACAAACTATGGACTCTGATTGATAAGGATGTGTCAATGTAGGTTCATCAGTTGTAACAAATATACCATTCTGGTGGGTGACACTGATAACTGGAGAGGCTGTGCATATGGTAATAGAGGTTGTAGGGAAAATCTCTGTCCTATCCCTTCAATTTTTCTGTGACTCTAAAATTGCTCTTTTTTTTTTAAATTTTTTTTTTCAACGTTTATTTTTTTGGGACAGAGAGAGACAGAGCATGAACGGGGGAGGGGCAGAGAGAGAGGGAGACACAGAATCGGAAGCAGGCTCCAGGCTCTGAGCCATCAGCCCAGAGCCCGACGCGGGGCTCGAACTCACGGACCGCGAGATCGTGACCTGGCTGAAGTCGGACGCTTAACCGACTGAGCCACCCAGGCGCCCCTAAAATTGCTCTTTAGGGGGGGTAGGAGGGAGGGGAGGGTGGGTGATGGGTACTGAGGAGGGCACCTTTTGGGATGAGCACTGGGTGTTGTATGGAAACCAATTTGACAATAAATTTCATATACTGAAAAAAAATAAACCTAAATAAATAGCCTTAAAGAATAAAAAAATAAATAAAATAAAATAAAATTGCTCTTTAAAATAAAGTTTTAATTTAACAATAAATTAACACTCCTAAGGAAAACACTGTGAATCAAGAAGAAACCTGAAAATTCATATTGACATATTTTTTAATTTGTTACTTTAGTGGGGGAAAAAAAACAACATGAACAGCAATCAGCTCTATACGTTCTTCCTTCTGAGTGCTTTTATAGCTGGAAGAATACAATTATATTAAATAAAAGCATATGAAATATTATCAGTGGAATAAATTATAAATATTAAGTGTCAAAAACAAAAATTTTCATTTTGTTTTTAACAAAAGAATTTGATAGTTTCTTCATAAAATCCAATTATTCCTAAACACTTTCAAAAGCATTAACGTGAGAGGAAATGTGGTTCTGCATGATACAACCACCAATTTCTCTACTCACATGAAAACTCATCTCACCAAATAGAACCGGTTTGACATAAAAGAAAGTATGAAGAAGGTGGTTCCTAAACATTAATCTTGGAGGAATATATAACAATGTAGCATCCGTGACTGTACAAGAAACTGTCAATGACTAACAAAAGTAAATCTGAAAGCCAGACAAGTGAAGAACAAAATAATAAAGTGATTTTCTGAACAAGTGACATCAAAAAGGACCTAATGAAATGAAATCTTACAAAATAGATTCTACATACTTGTTCTTCAGATTCCAGCATACAAATGTCTTCCCAAGTAATTTATTCAGCATGGTAGGAGATCACAGAAATGTTCTTCAATTACAAATTTACCAGCATTTACTCTTATCTACTCTCATTCATGCATTCATCTCAAACATAATTCCTGAATATCTAATTCATGTCAAACACTGTGCCAGGCACCGCTGATTCCTAAAAGCCACATAAATAAACACAAGGTAGATTAACCATAATAACTCAAACATGAGTCAATAATAGTACTGATAATCAGAAACTTTTAAAACCTCAATTTAGCCAAGAAATTCAATTACCTCTTCTACTATTACCTTAATTCTAATATCCAAGAGTAGTAAAACAACCAATTTCAGATTCAATTCTTCTTATGTTCTAGTTAATTTTCTTATGAGTCATAAGAAAGGTAAAAAAAAAAAAATCAAGAAGAGACTCAAAAGACCTAAAATCTCCACTAACTAGAAAGAAAGAGGTTTTCCTTATAATGAAGTCACTTCCAAACACAGGGCTCACATATAATATTTTGATTTAAAAGAAAAAGTGCGGACTGGAGATTCTAAAAACAGGTTTAATAGAAATATAACCTTAAGTGCTCAAATACTATTCAAATGGCCTAAGATCCACAACATGTAGCAGCTGTAAGTTTTTCTAAAGCACAGGTCTGAATCTGCACTCACTGGGAGGCTTGAGTGTGGGAAATCTGTCCCTTGGCCTGGGCATAAGCCCTTCCACAGGCTCCATCTCCGCATTTCAGCATACCTTGCTTTTCTACCCAACTTTACTCACATTTATAATGGATTCCCAGAAGAAATAAAATATTACTTTCAACCATGAAGTCCTTCCACTATTCTTAAATTGCATGAGGACAAGCAATGTCTTATTATCTCTGTATCACTAGCCTCTAACGTCATGCAGGTCTCACAGCAGGAACTATAGTAATAATAATGATAATGATGATAGGAAAGTTAACACTATTAAGCTTTCTACAGAAGTACCTGACATTGTCTTAAGTGCTTTGCATATATTGTTCAATTTTCACAACTCAGTAAGGTACAATTGAGAAAACTATAGCCTTTAAATACAAACAGAATTGACACAGTTCAAATTCTGGTTCTGCAACACTGTGCCATCCTAGAAAATTTATGTACCTATTCACATCTTTTTTGCACATCTGTAAAATGGAAACCACATTTACCTCATTGTGCTGCTGCTGTGAAGATTCCGGGCAATAGCACCCACAACACCTATCTCATTACCTAAACATAACAGGCCCTCAAAGAAGTTTAGTCTTCTCACTCCTCTACCTCTTTCCCTTCATCACTCACCGTGCCCAGGAAAAGCAGACTGGAGACCTCTTTTGAGTCCCCAGCAGTGGTTCTTAAACTGGTTAGTTAATTAGAATCACCTGGAGAATTTAGTGTACCTATAAAAGCCCTGGCCTTTTTCAAGGAACCTGGGTCTTGGTAGGCTTTCTTAGCTCTCCAGGTGATTAAGATAAACAGCAATGTTTGAGAGGCACCACTCTACAGGCCTTGTCTCCCTAGCTACTTGATGCTCTGACTCCTATTCAGGAGTGGAAATTTAACCTCTGATGTTTGAAAAAACGTGGTGACCCTTCTTTCATCCTATCAGTATCAATCTAGAGGACTTCACAGACATTTCCTTGATTTCACCACAAGCAAAGAGAAGGCTAAATGTTAAAGGATAAGCAGGAGTTGATAACTTGCAGAGGTAAAACATCAATCAGTGGATTCTAGAGCAGCATACATCAGAAGTTCCTGCTGCTTGTTCCTCCCCTTCCCACAATTAACTGGTAAATTCTACCCAAGTCTACAGCTGGTTAGAACAGCAGGAAACCTGAGTTAGCCCAAGCAGTAACAAGTGAGGAAGCGGCAGAACTAGAAGACAAATTTAGTTTTCATTCAGCTTTGAATGCCAACAAGTAAATTACAAAGTAACTCAATACTGACAGAAATCTTTACTGGGGATAAAACTATAATCAGTCCTAGAAAGAAAGAATGGTTCAGTAGAATACTGGTTTACAGAAAATAACAGTGTCCCTGGCAGTGATTAAATGGTCTTCCAATAAAATAATATGCAGAAAACAAGTTATTGACATTATGCTAATATTAATTCCCTGTTCAAATTTTAGAAATTAACTGCCTTTTTATTTTGGAAAATAAATAAATCTTTAGGAGACCCAAACTCCATAAAAACTCTAATAGCATGAGAAAGAACTAGAATAGCAATGTTGTATGTGGCTTTAAAATTAATTATTTTGTAAATATTATGGAACTATTTGAACAAGTAATTTTGAGAAAGTAAAAAGAAAGTTAAGATTTAGATTTCTGAAGATTCATGCAATTAAAGCTCTATTACCTAAGGCTTTAGCAATAAGAAAACAGTATATTCCCCAATATACATCTTCAACCTAGTGGCCACTATCCATAGTTTTGAAAGAAGCTGAATGATTTCAAACATAATGAACACAGATGGGAGTTAATCTTTCCTAAGAGATGTTTCTGTCTCTAGAAATCTATCAAACAAATTAACACAAATTAATTGAATCAGTATTTTCTGAACTCCAACTCTGAGGTGGGAAATATACAAAGAATAATCATGATATTAACTAATATTTATTCATAACTACCACATAAACTAGATTACAAATTCTTTCAATAAGTGCAAGGGTGAAGCAAATCTATCCATATTCATTCCAAACTCTCTTTAAGCCTAACACATAGAGAACACACATACACAATGCTTTATTATTTATATAAATTTAGTTAATAATTAATATATGTGTACAAGGGAAGAGGGAACATGGTTGCAGGGAAAAAGGGGTAGAAAAACCCAGAGGATATCTTCTAAACCAAGGGATGAGGCAAAGGCCCTAGGGGTAAAAAAAAAAAAAAAACATTATCTTGATACAGAGCAGCTGAACATGATGAGCCCTGAAAGAAATTTGTGGAAGTAAGGAATATTCTAAGGTAAAAAACTTCAGACAGGACAGCTGGCAACATCCCCATAACCACGGCCACTAAAGCTGTGTTTACACAAATAACATACCAATGTTGTCCCTCTCCACAACTCAATTACCCTCACAAACAAAATATGTAGGCTGCTTCCAAAAGTCACTGAATAATACACAATATCCTCTAGCGTGAATATGTAAAAATATGACTGCTTGAGAATATTAAAAAATGTAAAAATGTAATTATAATTCAATGATCTGTTTCTTCTTTCCTTGGATAGATTGTAAGCACTCTAAAGATACATACTAGAAACTCCTTGTGTTCAATATCTCACCCCAGTTCTGGACCAGGGAAATACAAAGCAGGTAATAAATATTAGTTAAATGAATAAAAAGTGAATCATTCTATATGTAAGAAGTAGCAGATAAGTAAATGGACAGAAACAGGTTACATAAAAGGTCCAATTGAGGGGAGAAGAAAACCTGGAAGGCAGTCCAAAAATATCCTGATTAAAAGCTAAATGGTCATATGCACTTTTACCAAAACACAGTCTCTAGAAAGCAGTGATAGATAAATCCATGTTTAGAATAAGAAAATGAAAATATCTGTGTAATGTATTCTTTGTATTTCCACTCATCAATAATGTCAAAGTTTTTGCTTTATTTAGGATTAAAAATAAGTCTGTCTTTTTTTTATTTTTTTAAACATTTTTTTTTAACGTTTTATTTATTTTTGAGACAGGGAGAGACAGAGCATGAACAGGGGAGGGGCAGAGAGAGAGGGAGACACAGAATCTGAAACAGGCTCCAGGCTCTGAGCTGTCAGCACAGAGCCCGACGCAGGGCTCGAACTCACTGACCGCAAGATCATGACCTGAGCCGAAGTCGGCCGCTTAACCGACTGAGCCGCCCAGACACCCCAAAATAAGTCTGTCTTTAACCTATACGCATTCCACATATTTAAGACACTCTTATAAATTTCCAAGAGGCAAGAAAGAATATGAAGAAAAAATTTAATGGCATCCCTGGCCAAATGCTCATTTACATCTATCCAGGCATCAGATTTTTATCCCTAAAATCTCAAAAAAATGAGTTTGTAAAGAACAGAGATAGAAAAAAATGTCATTTAGATCAAAAAAGGGGAAAAAAATCTTTGTCCAGTATTATACCTGATAACCTTAATTATCTGAACTTTGAAAGGGACTTAGGGGTGCGTGGGTGGCTCATTTGGTTAAGCATCCGACTCTTTCATGATTTCCGCTCAGGTCATGAGCTCAGGATTGTGAGATCAAGCCCTGCATTGGGCTCTGCACTGAGAGTGGAGCCTGCTTGGGACTCTCTCTCTCCCTCTCTGCTCCTCCCCTGCTTGCACTCTCTCTCTCTCTCTCTCTCTCAAAATAAATAAGTAAACATTTAAAAAAAAAAAAAAGGGAACCTAAACACAGAGTTGAACTTGGCCCAGTCTTTTAACCAGACATTTCTTTCCCAGGATTGAGGTACAATTGTCATATAGCACTATGTATGTATAATGTGTACAGCATACTGATTTGATATTCTTGTATATCAAATATACTCGTATACTTGTATACTTGTATACTTGTATACTGCATTTACCCCCATAGAGTTGGCTAACACTTCCATCATGTCACATAATTACCATTTCTTTTTGTGGTGAAAACATTTAAAATCTACTCTCTTAGTGACTTATGATACTGGGTAACTCATAAGATAGTCTCATTAATTATTTTAATGCCTTCAGGAATATGTTAACCCCCTTAAAAATATAATTTAGACATGAAGTTCAAAAACCAAAAATATTTTTTAAAAAATAATAAATCTCTTCTTTATTTTAGTCTGAAACAAGGTTAACAGAGGATACTCATTCCATAGGAACCTGAAGAGAAACTTTACATTTCAAAGTATCTGTATGAACCAACATACTATTCAGTGGATTCAATTAAATGAAATGGTCAGAAATGTATCCAAAATGAAATGACCAGACTAGAATTTCTTGCATTGTTTTTTTTTTCTTCAAGAAAGTGATCATCAAGCAGGAATTCTACACATATTACATGCTGTAACCATTTCCACATTAAATAGAATTATCACATTGCTATAAAACGTGGATCCCACTTAAGAATGCTACTGGTCAGTGATTTCATCATTTTATCAAGTATGTGAAGATTGTTACCTTCAAGCTGACTGTTGCTACACAAGGTGGTTATACAGACACTATTTGCTTAAATACAGTGTTACCTGGAAAAAGGAGTCTCTTTGCCAAAATAACGTAAATCATTTCCCAAGATATCTCACAAAGCAGCCTAGTCTCCTGACAAACCCCCTAGAAGAGCATAGAAACTTTCTTTGAAGGAAAGTTACAGATTAATTTATATACAGAAAACAATGTACATAACCAGCTTCTAATGACAGGATCCCACTGCCATGCTAACTTTATTTTGGTGACTTAGTTGTTTAAGCTTCCCTTAATCAAATTTTCTAGGATAATTACCATCAAGAGACGAATTCAATTTTAAAAAAAGAATGATGAAAGACATGAAAATTTGTCTTAATTTATTATAAAAGGCAAGATTAGTCTGCCAAAGACACTGCTCTATTATACCTCTTTGGTGTGTGTGTGTGTGTGTGTGTGTGTGTGTGTGTGTATGAGCACGTGTGCACACGTGTGTAAATACCCATTTTAAGACTAAATCAATCTGTGCTTTTTTCATAACTCATACTATACAGGCATCCCAAGTATCTCTTTTAATCCACAAATGAATATGAAGGAATCTTTTATAATCTGAGTCACAGGTAATATTTATTCATAATTATAAGGAATTTGGTTATAAAAAATATTAATATTCTATAGAATTTTATAAAATATTAGAATATTAATATTCTAAGCATTTTAAAGCAGCCCTGACTAATCCCAAATTTATCAGGAACTTAGAACAAAAGACACCAAATGCAAATCCTAAAAGCAGTGGCACGTTTAACAAAATGCTGTTGATGCCAAATTTTTAAAAAGCCATCAATTTGGCAACCTCATACTGATTTCTTACTTAGCAATATAATGAGTGTGATGGCAGCATCATAATGCTTGACAACATAAAGCTCTTCTGGGGCATCTAGGCATTCTGCTAACAAGCCAGTACCTCTGGCTCCTTCATTTACAAGAGGACACCAGTGAGCAGGAAAAGATGGCATAACACAAAAAGAAAATAACTTGGGAACTCGGGCAGTTGCCCAGGGGATGGTAAAGAGCCAAGCTGAAAAACCTGTGGTCGCTAAGCAGCAGCAAAAGCAGTGGAGAAATTCTCTTCCAGCTTTGAGGCAGCTGCAGTAAATTCAGATTCATGGAATCACAGCACACCCTGGTGACAAAAATGGGCTACCTCTAGCTGCCCTGCCCAAAGTCACTGGAGCACCATCAAAGTAGGGAATAGAGTAAGCTACCTAACATTTCTTTAAATCTTCCTGAGGAGAACCAAAACCACAGTGAGTAGACTTGCACTTTAAAGAAAAAGAGGAAAAACAAAAGAGAGTTTATATAAGTCAAATGCTAAAGATATTTTTTAAGGAGCACATGGGTGGCTTAGTAGGCTAAGCGTCCAACGTCAGCTCAGGTCATGATCTCACAGCTTCGTGAGTTTGAGCCCTGCCTCTGGCTCTGTGCTGACAAGCCTGGAGCCTGCTTTGGATTCTGTGTCTCCCTCCTTCTCTGCTCCTCCCCTGCTCACGCTCTCTCTCTCTCAAAAATAAATACACATTAAATTTTTTTTAAATAAATAAAGATATTTTTTAAGCATCTGGCTTAGTTACTTACAAGCACTGCACACTTGGACAACTTCTTAGATTATGCCTTAATTTCATATTAGAGATTCTGAGAAGTACTCATATGGTAACCATGAGAATCTACTAAAGACAATATTTGTAGTATGCTTAGAATAGGACCTGGCATACAGAAAGCACTATATGTATTCATTAAATAAATAAATAAATAAATAAATAAATAAATAAATAAAATCAATGCAGAGATAGGATTTTAAACTGAAAAAGAATAATATTAAAATCTATATAATATATTGAGTGCTTGCTATGTGCCATCCACTATGGTCTTTACATACATTCTTTCCTTTAATCTTTAAAATAAATCTCTCATTTACAGATGAGGGAAAGTAAATGTGAAGTACAAAACAAAACTAGCAAATAGCAAACTAGCCAGGATTCAAACCCAGGTATTTCTGTCTCCAAAGCCTATTCCTTAACCACTGCACCATAGGAAAAATTGATTTTACTCATCTCTTCCTATTTTATAAATAATGATACTAAATTATCTTAGCTAAAGCCTCATAGTTAGCTAGTGGATAAATAATTAGGTATCATAGCCTACAACATGCAAATACCACTCTGTTTTAAAAATGAAACAAAAAATAATAAAAAATAAATAGATATAAAACTCTATTGCCAATAGGAATAGTCTCAAATCATCCAGGTAAATTAGGTAGCAGAAAGAAATACTTCTCCTTGGATGGTGGAAGGCAAGAAGGTCAGGTGTCCTACATGAGTCGGTAATATAATCAACCCGTTCATCACAGTAAATGCCAAGTC
Source organism: Lynx rufus (assembly GCF_022079265.1). Lineage (NCBI taxonomy): Eukaryota > Metazoa > Chordata > Mammalia > Carnivora > Felidae > Lynx > Lynx rufus. The sequence goes on along the minus strand of NW_025814896.1, from coordinate 39,630,945 downwards.
TAGTGCCAAAACATGTGGTAAATTTCAACTTTGTTTTTCCAACATAGAAGGAAAGACCATAAGGAGGGCTGGATAGGTACACAAGCTCACCAGCTGGCTCTCTTGGCCAGCAACCACTGATGATCAGTTCAAAAATAAAGAGGTCTGTGGCAGGTGCATTCTCCCTGAGTATGCCTAGGCTTGACAATGAAAGAAAAACCAAGCAGCTCCCCACACACAGACACTTGCTGGGAGTCATCTGGCAGCAGCTGAGGTTGAGGTATACACAAGCTCCACATTGCTCCACTCTGCAGTGAAAAAGTTGGTATTTTAACATTAAGGGTGAAAAGAGGTGGGTATATATACTGAAAATACAGGTACATCCGCACTTGTATAACAATTAAAGGCCAGTGCAATTGCCCCTGTATAAAAATTAATCAACCCATTTCTAGTTTCTATAAATCAAACTAAATCAAAGGCTGTGCACAGAATCAAGAGAAGAATATAGGATTGGGAACCTTCTCACAACTATACTCATTATATATTTTTATAGAACTAATGAAGGAAGAAAATGTCTCTTTACATAAACATGTTTATCATTCACATGTCCTTTATATGTATTATGATATAAATGGTAGACTTTCTTTTAAAATAGTAAATACATATCCATACTCCAAATAGACACTCTGCAAGACAGCCAAAGTTTACCAAGTAATGGACAAAATCCTAGTAAATGGCAAACCACTTAGCATGGATCATTTGACAGTAGTTTTATTTCATTAAATCCCACCAACTTAAAATTTTATCAACCAAAGGCATTCTCCTTAGTATTCAAGACTTACTTTTAATATGCTATATACGTGAAATACTATATGCTAAAACTATTATAAAATAATTGTTTACCACTTCACAGCTTTGATTAAATGTTATCCTTTATAAATTATATGTGATACATTTATCTCAGAATATAGAACTTCAAATGTTACAGCAGTATACTGACAGTGCCAAAAAACATAAAACAATTAATGTGTCCTCTTATGCCATCTCAAAAAAGTGTTTACAAATTTTATTGCTATATAAAATATGTAAGTGGAAATGTTTCACTTAAATCCAATAATAACTTAAATTGTGGATATGTTACATGACATTTATATTCTCTCACTATGATCATCATAAATGACTTAACAGAATCACTGAGCACATCACATAATTTCTTTCTTTTTTGTTTTTAAATGAAAAAGGATTTCTTTTTCCTTTCTTTGAAATGAAAGCAACAAAATTATCCAGAGAACTTTCTCTTTCTGGTTACTCTTCCAAAACATAATTTTTATTTGTATTTACTTTTTGCTAGGTCTGAATGTTGTATACACCCCAAATTCATATGTTAAAATTGCAACCCCCAGGAGTCAAGAGGCAGTTTATACCTATCCTTCTCAACGATTCCAAAAAATTGAAGAAAAAGTAATGCTTCCAAATTCATTCTACAAGGCAAGCATTATCCTGATACTAAAACCAAAGACACGGGGTGCCTGGGTGGCTCAGTCGGTTAAGCATCCGACTTCGGCTCAGGTCATGATCTCGCGGTCCGTGAGTTCAAGCCCCGCATCAGGCTCTGTGCTGACAGCTCAGAGCCTGGAGCCTGTTTCAAATTCTGTGTCTCCCTCTCTCTCTGACCCTCCCCCATTCATGCTGTCTCTCCCTGTCTCAAAAATAAGTAAACGTTAAAAAAAATTTTTTTAAATAAAAAATAAAAAAAAATAAAATAAAACCAAAGACACAAGAAAATAATTACAGACCAATATTCCTGATGAACATGATGCAAAAATCATCAACAAAATATTAGCACACCAAATTCAACAATGTTAAAAGAATCATGCGCCATAATCATGTGGGATTTATTCCAGGGATGCAAGGATGGTTCAATATACACAAATTAATCAACACAAAACACCACATTAACAAAATGAAGAGTAAAAACCATATGATCAACTTAATACACTCAGGAAAGGCTTCTGACAAAATTCAACATCCATTCATAATAATAATTCTTAACAAAGTGGGTATACAGGGAAATGTCTCAACATAATAAAGCCATATATGACAAACCCAAAGGTAACATCATACTTAATACTGAAAAGCTAAAAGCTTTTTCTGTAAGATCAGGAAAAAGATAAAGATGTCCACTTTCATAACTTGTATTCAACATAGAAGTCCTAGCTACAGCAATCAGACATGAAAAATAAATAAGAGACATCTAAAGTATTAAGGAAGAGGTAAAACTGTCACTATTTGCAGATGACATAATATATATAGAAACCCTAAAGACTCCAAAAAACTATTAGAACTAAGAAATGAATTCAGTAAAGTTGCAGGATACAAAATTAATATAAAGAAATCTGTTGCATTTCTATATACTAATAACAAGGTAGCAGAAAGAAATTAAGAAAATAATCCAAAGTGCACCAAAAAGAATAAAATATCTAGGAATAAATTTAATCAAGTAATGAAAGACCTGTACTCTGAAAACTATAGATATTGATAAAAGAAAGTGGTGATGACACAAATGGAAAGATATACCATGCTCATGGACTAGCAGAATTAATATTGTTAAAATGTCCATACTAATCACAGCAATCTACAAATTCAATGCAATCTTTATCAAAATACCAACAGCATTTTTTTTTACAGAACTAAAATGAATAATCCTAAAGTGTTTATGGAACCACAAAGACCCTGAATAAACAAAGCAATCTTGGGAAATAAGAACAAAGCTGGTGGTTATCAGACTCCCAGATCTCAAACTATACTACAAAACTGTAGTAATCAAAACAGCATGTATGATAGTGGCATAAAAACAGACATATAGATTGACAGAAAAGAATGGAGAGCTCAGATAAACCCACATTTATATGTCAAATAATTTATAACAAAGAAATTAAGAGTATGAAATGGGGGAAACACAGTAGCTTCAATAAATGATGTTAGGAAAACTGGAGAGTTAAATGCAAAAGAATTGAACTGGACCACTTTCTTACACCATCTGCAAAAATAAACTCTAAATGGATTAAAGACCTAAATGTGAACCTGAAACCATACAACTCCTCAAGAAAAACACAGGTATTAGACTCTTAGACATTGGTCTTAGAAATATTTTTTTTGGATTTGTCTCCTCAGACAAGAGAAACAAAAGCAAAAATAAAGTATTGGGACAACACCAAACGAAAAAGGTTAGGTTTTGCACAGCAAAGGAAACCATCGGCAAAGTGAAAAGATAGCCTACAGAATGGGAGAAGATATCTGCAAATGATATATCTGATAAGGAATTAATATCCAAAATATATAAAGAACTTATACAACTAAACACTAAAAAAATAAACAATTTGATTACAAAAATGGGAAGAGGACATGAATAGACATTTTTTCTTTTAATTTTTTTAATGTTTATTTATTTTTGAGAGAGAAACAGAGCATGAGTGGGAAAGGGGCAGAGAGAAAGAGGGAGACACAGTATCCGAAGCAGGCTCCAGGTTCTGATCTGTCAGCACAGAGCCTGACACAGGGCTTAACCCCACAGACCGTGAGATCATGACCTGAGCCAAAGTCTGAAGTTGGACATTTAACCAACTAAGCCACCCAGGCGCCCCAACATTTTTTCAAAGAAGACCTACAGATGTCCAACACACGCATGAAAAGATGCTCAATAACACTAATCATCAGGTAAATGCAAATCAAAACCACAATAAGATATCACCTCATGTCTGTCAGATTGGCAGTACCAAAAAGACAATAAATAACAAGTATTGGTGAGGATATGGAGAAAAGTGAGCCCTCATGCACTGCTGGTGGAAATGTAAATTGGTAAAGCTAGTATGGAAAACAGTATGGAGGTTCCTCAGAAAATTAAAAAATAGAAATACCATATGATCTAGCAATTCTACTTCTGGGTATCTACCTAAAGAAAACAAAAACACTAATTTGAAAAGTTCTATGCACTCCTATTTTTATAGCAGTATTATTTACAATAGGCAAGATAAAGCAACCTAGGTATCCACTGACAGATAAGTGGATAAAGAAGATGTGGGGTGTATATATATATATATATATATATATATATATATATATATACACACACACACATACATGTATATATAGTTCATATATCTATATATCTAGTTCATATATATATATATATATATATATATGAACTAGAATATTACTCAGCCATAACAAAGAATGAAATCTCCCCATTTTTGGCAACACGGATAAACCTAGAGGATATTATGCTGAGTATACTAAGTGAGACAGAGAAAGACAAGTACTGTATAATTTCACATATATGTGGAATCTAAAAACAAAAAAAAACAGATTTATATCTATAAAGAAAACTAGTGGTTGCCAGAGGAAAGGGTTGTGGAATACTGAGTGACATAGGAGAAGAGGATTAAGAGGTAAAAGCTTCCAGTTATAAAATAAATAAGACATAGAGATAGGGAATACAGTCAGTAATATGTAATAACTTTTTATGGTGACATATGATAATTACACGTATCATTGTGAGCATTTCATAACGTATATAAATGTCAAATGTTTACACCTGAAACTAATATAACGTATGTCAGCTATACTTTCAGAAAAAAAAAATTTCCTAAACCCCAAAGATGATAGTGTTAGGATATGGGGTCTTTGTGAGGTGCTAAATGGGATTAGTGTTCTTATAAAACAGCTCCACAGAGTTCCGTCTCCACTTTGACCATGTGAGGACACAGAAGGCACCAGCCATGAACCAGGAAGAGGAGTCTCACCAGAACACAACCATGCTGGCACCTTGATCTTGGTCTTCCAAAGCCCCCAGAACTATGAGAAATAAATTTCTGTTGTTTATAAGCTACTGAGTCTCTGCTTTTTTGTTACAGCAGCACAAACAGAAAAATTTCTGTACTGAAAAAGTAATCCTGGGGGCGCCTGGGTGGATCGGTCGGTTGAGTGTCCGACTTCCGCTCAGGTCATGATCTCACAGTTCGTGAGTTCCAGCCCCAAGTCAGGCTCTGTGCTGACCGCTCAGAGCCTGGAACCTGCTTCGGATTCTGTGTCTCCCTCTCTCTCTGCTCCTCCCCTGCTCACATGCTGTTTCTCTCTCAAAAATAAATAAAGATTAAAAAAAAAATTAAAAAAAAAAAAGAAAAAGTAATTCTGGTACCGAAAGAATATTATCTATTATCTCTGTCCTACGTTTTAAATGGAGGCTCTCCCTTTGGTATCTATCAACTCTTCTGACAGGAGAGGAAATATGGCTCGTTTATCTTTGGTCTGTCAGTGCTCAAGAACTAGGAAGTATTCAATACTTGTTTATTAAGAAGTGTCAAATTTTACTAGAAGAAAAATATTCTCCATTGCTTAAATGTCTACAAGTCTCTTGGCAGGGATGGCTTCTTGAGGCCTGTGCTTACAAGGATCACATGCCTGGTTTAATGCTGTGCTATTGCCACCCTTAAATTCTTAATAATTTTTTAAAAGGTGCCATATATTTTTATTTTGCACTGAGTCCCACAAATTATGTTGCCAGTCCTGTTTGCTCACACGCTCAACATGAATCCTCAGTATTAATACATGTGGAGACATGGCTATTTCAACTCCTCCCCAAAACTGCAGGGTCCAAACTCAATACTCATCTACTTCAAAGTAGTTTTTCTGAATAAATATTTAACCTACAAAGTGAGTCTGTGTAATGGAACTAACAACCAGTACTTTTCAATTTTTGTAATTTTTCAAACAATGAAAAAGATCCTTATAAGACAACTCTAAAACTATTCTTACCTATGTCTTTTATCATCTACCTCTTCATCCCCTCTGAATAAAATTATTTCACTGTATCTAGAATAATATTAATATTTTTATTGAGCATTTATTATGAACCTGGCATGGTCATTGTACATATATTATCTCATTTAACCCTCACAAATCTAGAAAGATGATACTATTATTACTACAATGTTATAGTTGAGTAAAAAAGTTAAGTAGTGCAGCCAGAATGTGAACTCAGGTGGTATTATACTAGATCTACGTTCTTAACTATTACACAATTCTGAAGTATAACAAATAAATTGCCATCCAAAAAAACCTAAGTAGGTTGTTTTTGGCAAATGAATGATCTAACTTGAGACCAGTACTGTTCAATAGAAATATAACATAAGCCACATGTTGTTTTAAATTTTCTAGTAGCTATATTTAAAAAGTAAAAGCAAAAAGGTGAAATTGATTTTAATAATGTATTGTATTAGCTCAGTGTATTCAAAATGCTATCATTTCAACATGTAACCAATGTAAAATTAATGATATTATATATTCATTTTTTGTACTAAGCCTTTGAAATCCACTATGTTATACTTATAGCACATGTCATTTCAGACTAGCTACATTTCAAGTATTCAGGACCCATATGTGGCCAGTGGCTACTATACTAGGAAGCACAGGTCTAAATAATAAATACTAGGAGTGAGGAATACAGAATATTTACGATCAGGAAAGAATTTGAAAAGTAGATGGAATTTTAATTGGATCCTGAAAGAATGCTAAAATTTGAAAACTTGGAAGGGCATAGCATTGAAGAGAATAAAAGGTATGTTGGGGCAGACACTTGTTTTTGAAATTAATCATGTACCTAATACCCAGCAAACTGTGATACTCAGCATACAATACACACAATCCTTGTATCAGTGGTTCTAAAACACTTATCAGAATCACCTGGAAGGCAAAACAATTCACTGAATTAGTAGGTCTGGATTTGCATTTCTAACAAATTTCTAGGCGGTGCTAATGCTGCTGATTCAGGACCGTACTTGGAGAATTGTTGCCTTAAATTCACACTTTGTTGTAGATATTATCACCATTTCATCAGTAAGGAAAGTTAGGCTCAGAATAGTTACATAACTTGCCAGGTAGTCACTGCTTGCATTGGTAGTATAATGGCAGGTGGTTCAAGACCAAGCCTGGAATTTAACTCTAGGTCTGTTTATCTTCAGCTTCCTATTTCCCCTATGATTTCTTCTAAAACTTATAATACTTTTTATAGTTACATTTAACTTTGTGATCCACTTTGATTCTATTTTTGTATGTGGTATGAGATAAGAATAAAGTTTCTTTTTCTACATATAGATGTCCAATTGTTCAAGTGCAACTTGTTTAAAAGATTATCCTTTCCCTGCTTAAAAAAAAAAAATCAGTTGTTTCTCTATATGTTAACCTATTTTTGAACCCTCTCTTCTGTTCCACTGATCTATGTTCTAGTCTAACGATCTCTGTATCTATCTTGACACTGTCTTCATTACCATGGATCTATATAGTAAGTTTTGGAATCAGGTAGTGTAATTTCTCAAAATTTCTTCTTTTTTTAAACTGATTTCGCTACTGTAGAGCGCCTGGGTGGCACAGTCAACTGAGCATCCGACTTCAGCTCAGGCCATAATCCCACGGTTCATGAGTTCAAGTCCTGCATCGGGTTCCGTGCTGACAGCTCAGAGCCTGGAGCCTGCTTCAGATTCTGTGACTCCCTCTCTTTCTGCCCCTCCTCTGCTCGTGCTCTCTCTCTCTCAAAATAAATAAACATTTAAAAACATTTTTTAACTGATTTGGCTACTCTAGGATCTTTGCATTTTTATATAAATTTTAGAATCATCTCATCAATTTCTGTAAGAAAGCCAGCAAGAATTTCAACTGGAAGCATGTTTAACCTGTGGATCAATTTCCAGAGAATTGACCCCTTAACAGTATTTAGTCTCCAAAGCCATGATATTTAGCTGATCTCCCATTTATTTAGGTCTTCTTTAAGTTCTCTCAGTAAAGTTTTGGGGTTTTCAGTAGATCAGTTTTTCAAGCACTTTTTAAAATTTATTCCTAAATAAATCATAGTTTTTAATAGTACTGTAAATGGTACTTTCAAGTTTTAGTTTCCAAGTGTCTGTTGCTAGTATACAGAAATGCAATTAACTTTTGTGTATTGATCTTATAGGCTAAACTCATTTATTAGTTCTAAGATCATCTTTTTGTAGAATCCTTAGGATTTTCTACATAAATAATCATGTCATCTGAGGATAAAGACTATCTCACTTATTCCTCTCTATTCTGCCTTTTATTTCTTTGTCTTGTTTTATTGTACTGGCTAGGCAAGTAAAATACTGAACAGAAATGATGGGAATAGGCATTCTTGTTTTGTTTCCAATCTTAGGGAATAAGCATTCAGATTTTATCATTAAATATGATATTGGCTGAGAGTTTTTCACAGATGTCCCTAGTATTAAGAAAAAAGTCCTTTTCTAATACTAATACTTCTAAAAATTTTCTAAGAATTTTTGTCACAAATACATACTGAATTTTATCAAATACTTTTCCTGTGTCTACTGAGATGAACATTTTTTTTTCATTTAGCCTGATAATATGGTTAAACAGGTTGATTTTCAAATTTCAATCAACCTTAAATTCCTGGGATATTTTCCACTAGGTCATGATATATTATCATTATTATATATTTCTAGACTTCATATACTAAAATTTTGTACAGAATTTATGTGTGTGTGTGTGTGTGTGTCCAAAACACATTTTGGTATGTATTTTCTTTTTCTTTGGCATCATGTTTGAAAATAATTAGTGATAATGCTTATAAATCATATAATTTACATAATTATTCATATATTACTTGATATAGAAAGAATGAAGGTAATTCACAAATTACTCCAATTATACAGTAAATGGGAATTTACATTATATATTAACCTTTTAAAAGTTATTAAACCATTAAAAATACATTAAACAGTTTTTAAAATTACCCCTTTTAAGTTGCCCATGACTTTTTTTGCCATTACCAGGAATTTTGCATTTTATATATATATATATATATATATATATATATATATATATATATATATAATTTATTGTCAAATTGGTTTCCATACAACACCCAGTACTCATCCCAAAAGGTCCCCTCTTCAATGCCCATCAGGCACCCTCCCCTCTCCCCCACCCCCCATCAACCCTCAGTTTGTTCTCAGTATTTAAGAGTCTCTTATGGTTTGCTTCCTTCCCTCTCTGTAACTTTTTATTCCCCCCTTTCCCTCCACCCTGGTTTTCTGTTAAGTTTCTCAGGATCCACATATGAGTGAAAACATATGGTATCTGTCTTTCTCTGCCTGACTTATTTCACTTAGCATAACACTCTCCAGTCCCATCCACGTTGCTAAAAAAGGCCAGATTTCATTCTTTCTCATTGCCAAGTAGTATTCCATTGCATATATAAACCATATCTTTTTTATCCATTCATCAGTTGATGGACATTTAGGCTCTTTCCATAATTTGGCTATTGTTGAGAGTGCTGCTATAAACATTGGGGTACAAGTGCCCCTATGCATCAGCACTCCTGTATCCCTTGGGTAAATTCCTAGCAGTGCTATTGCTGGGTCATAGGCTAGATCTATTTTTAATTGTTTGAGGAACCTCCACACTGTTTTCCAGAGTGGCTACACCAATTTGCATTCCCACCAACAGTGCAAGAGGGCTTCCATTTCTCCACATCCTCTCCAGCATCTATAGTCTCCTGATTTGTTCATTTTAGCCACTCTAACCGGCATGAGGTGGTATCTCAGTATGGTTTTGATGTGTATTTCCCTGATGAGGAGTGATGTTGAGCATCTTTTCATGTGCCTATTGGCCATCTGGATGTCTTCTTTAGAAAAGTGTCCATTCATGTTTTCTGCCCATTTCTTCACTGGATTATTTGTTTTTCAGGTGTGGAGTTTGGTGACTTTTTTATAGATTTTGGATACTAGCCCTTTATCCGATGTCATTTGTAAATCTTTTCCCATTCCATCAGTTGCCTTTTAGTTTTGTTGATTGTTTCCTTTGCAGTGCAGAAGGTTTTATCTTGATGAGGTCCCAATAGTTCATTTTTGCTTTTAAATTCCCTCGCCTTTGGAGATGTGTCAAGTAAGAAATTGCTGCAGCTGAGGTCAGAGAGGTTTTTTTCCTGCTTTCTCCTCTAGGGTTTTGATGGTTTGAATGTCTCACATTCAGGTCCTTCATCCATTTTGAGTTTATTTTTGTGAATGGTATAAGAAAGTGGTCTAGTTTCATTCTTCTGCATGTTGCTGTCCAGTTATCCCAGCACCATTTATTAAAGGGACTATCTTTTTTCCATTGGATATTCTTTCCTGTTTTGTCACAGATTAGCTGGCCATACATTTGTGGTTCCAGTTCTGTAGTGTCTGTTCTATTCCATTGGCCTATGTGTCTATTTTTGTGCCAATACCATACTGTCTTGATGAGGAATTTTGCATTTCTAAGATACTTGATGAAAACAGCTTAATGGCAATAAAATACTCTCCTTTTGCAGCATGGAGATAATCTGAAAATCCCACTCACTGATATGAATTTGTGTCATTCTCTTTATAAATGAAAAAGAAGTTAATGCTGACCAGACTCTAGTTAAATATAACTGAATATATTAGAATTCTGTACTATTGCAAGCACTGAGGATAAACTGCTGCTTCTGAAACAGCATCTTTCTCTCAGTGAAATAATAAGAGCAAAATGGTTAGGAAAAAAATACAATCTATTTAGCAATTTCTAAACTGTGCTGCAAGGACAAAGTCCATTTTCAGAGTGCTGGAGTCAGAAAAGTAAGGTTCACATCAACATGTAAGATTCTGTCAGAAAGCAAACTGCAGCTTGATACAAAACAGGCTACCAAGTAATATTGAGATAGGACCATAAATAATCTGCAAATTAGAAAACTCTGAGCAGGGGCGCCTGGGTGGCTTGGTCGGTTAAGCGTCTGACTTCGGCTCAGGTCATGATCTCACGGTCCGTGAGTTCGAGCCCCGCGTCAGGCTCTGTGCTGACAGCTCAGAGCCTGGAGCCTGTTTCCGAGTCTGTGTCTCCCTCTCTCTCTGCCCCTCCCCTGTTCATGCTCTGTCTCTCTCTGTCTCAAAAATAAATAAACGTTAAAAAAAAAAAAAAAAAAAGAAAACTCTGAGCAAACATTGAGTTCCCTGGTAAGCAGACCTCAATACCAAGAATAGCATGCAGGATGTTAATTAAGAAGTGCCTTTGGGATCAAAGGTATGAAAAAAGAGGGGAATGAAGCAGGTTGGGACAGAAGAAGAAGTTAAATTGTGATAAAGGTCTAGTGTAGTGTCAGCCTTGACTGACCCCCCAGGTAACTCTGGAGCTAGAATGGCCCCTCAGAGTTGTCCTCAGTTGGACAAAGATGGCCAAACCTTTGCATTCCCAGAGCAATCAGTCATTGGCCAGGGGCTACTCCTAGTCTGGCTCCCTGCAGCTGAGGCAGTTCTTAAAGACACTGGCAGCTGTGGGCTCTCTGCCCACTGTACTCCCTGCAGCTTGAGCAACAATATTTCAAGAAGGTGAGATCTGGGTGGCACATCACAGTATCTACCCAATTAGGCAAAGTATTTAGAGAGTTAAGAAAGAAAGACCTTAAGCAATGCTGGAAACTGATTTAGATATGTGCATATCAAAGTTACATGACTTCTTCCACTACTTCATTCAGATCTCTATACAAATGCCATTCCTTCAGAACTTTCCCTGACCAGTCTAAAATGGCACCTCTTTACTGTGTTTCATTTTCTCATGGTACTTACCACTACTTAATACTTTAATAGACATTTGTTTGTTTATTGGGTATTATCTGCCACTCCCACTGGAATATAAGTTACAGGGGGAAACAAGTTTATTTTGTTCACCACTATATCCCCAGTGTCCAGAGCAATGCAGGGGAAAATCATATACATATTCACAAATAACCAGAGTCCACTTAATATTTGTGTTGTACGTGATAATGATTTGTCATCACTGACAACTTATTAACTATACTGTTGTTGAATTGGATATCAAAGGTTATTAACTTAGCCTAGGTTCCTGATGAAAAACATAAAACATACAAATAAGAACTTTGAGATAGGTCATCATTATAGTTGATTTTATGTCTCAGTGTGACTGGGCCATGAGATGCCAAGATATTTGGTCAAATACGGTTTTGGGGTGTTTCTGTGAGGGTGTTTTTAAATGAGTTTAACATTTAAATGACAGACTGATGAATGCAGATTGCCCTTTCTAATGTTAGTGGGCCTTATCCAATCAGTTGGAGGCTTGAATAGAACAAAAAGGCTGAACTTCCACCAAATAACGGAATTTCTCTTGCCTGTCTTTGAGCTAGGGCATTGGGTTTTCCCTGCCTTTGGACTAGAACTTCACCATCAGCATTCCTGGTTCTCAGGCCTTTGGACTCAGACTGGAAATGTATCATCAGTTCTCCTGGATCTCCAGCTTGCCAACTGTAGATCTTGGGACTTGTCAAACTCCACAATGCTGTAAACATATGTCTTAATTTACTTATACTGCTATAACAAAACACCAAACACTGGGCAGCTTATAAACAACAGAAATTTGTTTCCCACAGTTCTAGGGGCTGAGAAGTCCAAGATCAAGGTGCCAGTATCGTCACATTTTTGTGAAGGCCCTCTCTTGGGCTCTTAGCTAGCATCTTTCTCACTGTCCTCACATGGTAGAAGGAACTAGGGAGCTCTCTGGGGCCTCTTACAAGAGCTAATCCCATTCATGAAGACTCTACCCTCATGTCCTAATCACCTCCCCACGGCCCCGTCTACTAATACCATCATCTTTGGGTGTTAAGATTTCAACATATGAATTTTGGGAATTTTGAAAAAGCTGTGTAAGTTTTTTAATGTTTCCATATTGTATAATATTGTTGACTTCTTTAAAATTTATACCATTCATTTGGGCAGGGGATGAGGAGTTGTTTTCTGAGGTATATATTTGGCTTTTAAAATCTAAGTGGAAATACATTTTAAATGAAATATTATTTCTTTTTATTTCTCTTATTTAAAACAAACACGTTTACAGCCTTCATATATTAACAATCTAATAGTAAAATCAACTACAAGAAATAAATTTCAAACTATGAAAGTAAATTATAAATAAAATCCTAAGTAACTAACGTGTGCTTTGTTATTCTCTACAAAGGACATTAACCATCATTTGGAATTTATCTGTCAAATGTGCTGCTTTTTATGTGTACATTTGAGAACAAGAGGGTCTTGTAAAGCACTCTAACTCTTAAGGAAATCCAAACGTCTAAAAGAGTATTAAATCTCATATATATTCCATTCCACTAACTACATTTTAGTATTTACTTAAAATTCAAAGACTGTCAATAAAGTCATGGGACATGAGGCACACCCTTATCCAAATGCAGTACCAAAATGTCTTCAAATGTTAAAAAGAAGTAATTTTTGTTTAAAGGCCTCTTAGGAGTCTACATGTCTATGCTCTCCTTCCATTAATGTGAATAATCAAAAGCTAACTGGATTTCAAGTGGAACATTTAATTGACACCTTCTGATGTTGTTTCATCCAAATCATTTTGAGAGAAATGTTTCACACAATTATACTATTTCTTGAAAAGCTGCATTTAAGGGACTCCTCATACACAAATGTCAGTTTAACCTGCAAAGTAACCTAGCTTTCTCTGAGTGAATTTAGTTGAATTTACTATTAGATTGTTAACATGTGAAGGCTATAAAATGTGTCTGTTTTAAACAAGAGAAATAAAAAGAAATAATATTTCATTTAAAATGTATTTCCACTTAGATTTTAAAAGCCAAATATATACCTCAGAAAACAACTCCTCATCCCCTGACCAAATGAATGGTATGCATTTTAAAGAAATCATCAATACTACATAATATGGAAATATTTAAAAGCATTCACAACTTTTAAAAAATTTCCATAGTCACAGACGTTGAAGATAAAATTCAAACAAAACTTGGTCCTTGAAAATAAATTCTCCTTTAAGAGGATTCCCCTCACTTAAAGTGTTCATAATTTATTTAAAAAAACATAACAAGCTTATCCCAGTTTGTTCCTATCTGAAAGGAATATCGCTATGTGGCTCCAAAGAAAAGTAGAATCTACTCTTCTGGTCCCCACAACATACCAATTGACAATGCTTGTTTATGAGTTCATTACAAACTGTTAAAAGAGTGCTATTTCACTTCAGGCCATCAAAATGGTATGAATATATAGGTTTAATGAAATTTCCTATGTTAAATGTAGATATTTTCTGGTATAAGGGGGGGAAAGTCAAACATTTTTCCTACTGGTCTTGCTTCTTAAGACGTTTTTATTGATTCTTTCCTCTCTATTTAGAGTTATCCCTAAACATGTAAGAAAATCTACCTCTTGATAGACTTGGATGACCCAATTTGAGTCCACATAATAAAATTTTTCTAGTCACAATGAAGTAGTCCTTCTCAACTTGGATGTTATATACTGAATTGTGTTCCTCCCAAAATTCATATATCTATTTCCCAGTGCCTTAGAACATGAATGTATTTAGACACAGGGGTTTTAAAGAGGTAATTAAAGTTAAAATGAGGCCCTAGGGTAAGCCCTAATGTAATCTGACTGGTATTCTTAAAAGAAGAGGTGATAAGGACAGAAACACCAGAGATGTGCACACAAAGTAAATAGGCCATATGAGGGCACAGTGACAAGGCATCTATAATGGGTCTCAGGAAAAACCAAACCTGACAATATCTTGTCTTAGATTTCCAGCCTCCAAAACTGTGAGGAAATAAGTCTTTGTTGTTTAAGCCACCTGAACTTTGATATTTTGTAATGGCAGCCTGCAGTACTGTAATTCATAAGGAATATGTATTTGGTTATTCAAATGACCAAAATGTCTCATATATTTGGTTTTTATCCACAGTTCCTGGCTCACAGTTCCCAAACCTCTTGGAATTTCCTAATGATAACAGCAATGGGACCATCTTTTGTCATGATGTTTGGTCTCTTGCCTCAGTTCCTGAAATCGCTTTAGAAACATAAAGGTAAACCAATGCCTTGTTATTCATAAAAAGCCCCTTTCCACCACAACCGGATTTATGCTAGTGAAGTAACGTTTGGAAATTACCTAGGATGGGACTGGTTGCCAGGGGAACCAACTATGACTAGTGAGTTGAAACTTCCAGTCCCTGGGGCGCCTGGGTGGCGCAGTCGGTTAAGCGTCCGACTTCAGCCAGGTCACGATCTCGCGGTCCGTGAGTTCGAGCCCCGCGTTGGGCTCTGGGCTGATGGCTCAGAGCCTGGAGCCTGTTTCCGATTCTGTGTCTCCCTCTCTCTCTGCCCCTCCCCCGTTCATGCTCTGTCTCTCTCTGTCCCAAAAATAAATAAACGTTGAAAAAAAAAAAAAAAAAAAAAAGAAACTTCGAGTCCCACCCCCTGATTTCTGGGGAGAGAAGAGGAGTTAAGTTTGAATCAATCACCAATGGCAAATGATTTGATCTATCATGCCTATGTAATGAAGCCTCCATAAAAACCTAAAAGGAGAGGGTTTGGAAAGCTTCCAGATTGGTGAACACATGGAGATTTGTGGACAGTGGCACACTCCGAGAGAGGATAGAAGCTCCACAACCTTTCCCCATACCTTGCCCTATGTATCTCTTCCATCTGCCTGTTCCTGAGTTGTATCTTTTTATAATAAACCAGTGATCTAGTAAGTAAAATGTTTTTCTGAATTCTGTGAGCTGCTCCAGCAAATTAATCAAACCCAAGAAGGGGGTCATTAGAACCTCCAATCTATAGCTGGTCCATCAGAAGCTCAGGTGACAACCTGAACTTGCTACTGGTGTCTAAAATGGGAGGTGGGGGTGGGGGTGCAAGTTTTATAGGACTGGGCCCTTGGCCTGTAGAATCAGAGGCTATCTCTAGGTAGGCATGTCAGAATTGAGTTTAATTGTAAGACATCTAGCTGGTGTTGAAAGAACTGCTTGGTAACATGGGGGAAACCCAAACACACACACACACACACACACACACACACACACACACACACACACACTTTGTAATTCACCCCAGAATCCTTACAGCCCTAACAAACTAATACAGAATACAATGGTACATTTATCTGAGGTTTACATAATCCTGACATTCTGAGGGGAAAAAAGGGTACATCAAACCAACTAAAACTTAGCTAGAAAATATGATAATAAAACAGGATGCTAAATATTTCAGAAGTTCTACCTTAGTTTCTAAAGGCTATGTTAATTTCATCCAATCCAATCCAATCCAATCCAGTCCAACCCAACCCAATAAAATGGCCTTTTCCTTTGAGCTGCTCCAGGGATTCAAAGGCAAATAAAACATGAACTTTGCACTATTTTATTGTAATTAAAAAACAGACGCATTAAAAAAAGAAAAAGCTATGTAACAAGCTCTTGTAACTACAGAATATAGACCAAATTATTACCTAACATACCAAGTGATAAAATGTGTTATAAATACTGTGTTCAATATGGTGCTTTTATATAAATATATACATACATGTATAGGGTGTGTGCACACGTAATACACTTTGGAAAAACCACAGGAAAGGCATACACTAAACTGTTAAGGATTTTCTAGGTGGTACAGTTAATTTTAATTTTCTTTATTATTTATTTTTAGTGACCACAAATTTTTACATTGTAAAAATGATCAAACATTTTTTTAAAAGATCTTACCTCAATAAAGGTTGCCTAAGCCTGAAATTATACATGTATGCAAAAATTATAGCAAACAGACTAAAGTGAGCAAATAGCTATCAATGTTTAAGACTTTCACATTCAACTCTGTGAGTTTGGTTATTCTATCTTTATTGAGGCAAAATTCATATCATATAAAATTAACCTTCTTAAAGTATACAATTCAAAGGCATTTAGTACATTTACAATGCTATGCAAGTACAATTTCTATCTAGTTCAAAAATATTTCATCACCCGCAAAAGAAAACCCCATACCCATTAAGCAGTCACTCTCTACCCTCCCTTCTCCCACCCCCTAGCTATCACTATTCTGCTTTCTGTCTCTACTGCCTATTCCAAATATTTCATTTAAATAGAATCATACAATATATGACCTTTTGTATCTGGTTTCTTTAATCCAGAATAATGTTCCTGAGATTCATCCACATTGTAGCATGTTTCAGTATTTCATTCCTTTTATAGGGCTGAATAATATTCCATTGTATGAATAAACCACATTTTATTTATCTATTCATCAGTTGATGGACATCTGTATTATTTCCATCTTTTGACTATTATGAATAAAACTGCTATAAATATTCACGTGCAAGGTTTTTTGTGGACATGTCTTCAATTCTCTTGGGCATATATTTAGGAATGGAAGTGTTGGGTCACATGACAATTCTATGTTTAATTTTTTGAGAAACTACCAAAACATTTTAACAGTTACTTTACTATTTTATATCCCCACCAAAATATATGAGAGCTCCAATTTCTCCATATCCTCTCAACACTTATTATTTCCCCTTCCCTTTGCTTATTATGGTCATCCTGGAAGGTATGAAGTAGTGTCTCATTGTGGTTCATTTGTTGTATTCATAATCTACACACACATTTGACATTTCTTTTTTTTTATATATATATATGAAATTTATTGACAAATTGGTTTCCATACAACACCCAGTGCTCATCCCAAAAGGTGCCCTCCTCAATACCCATCCCCCACCCCCCCTCCCTCCCTGACATTTCATTTCTAGTAATCACACAACAAATTCCTAACAATTATACTGAGTTATGTGATTTTGCTGAGTTATGTACTTTTTTTTATTTTTTTAAGTTTATTTATTTTTGAGAAAGGGAAAGAGAGAACCAGTTGGGAGGGGCAGAGAGAGACAGGGAGAGAGAGAGACAATCCCCAATGCAGGGCTGAAACTCACGAAACCACAAGATCATGACCTGAGCCTAAACTGGCCGCTTAACTGACTGAGCTACCCTGGCACCCTGAAATGTTTAAATACAAGAACATGCCCATTAGGAACAAGGATAAGACTAGGGTTATTTTAATTAGTAAATTTAGCTAATGTTGAAATCCAGGACACAAGACGTTAAAGGGAAGGTAGCACATTAACACATTAAATCCCTAGTAGAGTTCCATTCTTACTGGATAAGTAATCAAAGAAGTAATGATATAATCCGTCTATAGGTGGCATGAGTCATGGGATATAATAATGAAGTTTTAATCTAATCAAGCATCAAAAAAGCAAAAAAGAAAAGACAAAAAATAACTACCAATTCTATGAAACATTCCATAAAATATTATATCCAGGTCACAATTTTTCTAGGAGGATTTTATACATACAATAAAAATCAGATGCAACTTATAATTAATTAATACAAATAGTAGAAACAAATCATCCTTTGAAGCCTATCATTTGCTTTTATGAGCAAAGTAAAACATGATTCAAGAGAAAAAAAAATGGAAAAAATACCACTGGCACTGCCACATCTTATCCTTTTCAACAATTAAATAACCATAAAGGAAACTATTAACCAGAAAGGGCTAAAACTCTTGGGAGCAAAAGATATATTCTAAATATCACTAGGGAAGGTTAAGCATCTTCACACAATTACAAAGTTGTATGCCTACCAATTGTGAGGGGAATTGGACCACTGCTGATCACAAACCTATCATTTCTATTTCTTCACCCTTTACTTGCCCTCCTCACCATTTCCCATTCTTCCATGATTCCTCCCTTCCCTCTCTTGCCGAAGCCTTAAACCTGACAGAAACATCCAACAACATACATCAATCTTTACAATGTACTCAGAGGCCAGATATGCTACCACTTTTTAACAAGGACAATAACCTCTACCTTCAGATTTTGGATTTGGTTTTAAAACCCCACTACTTTAGATGGAACTAGAGGGTATTATGCTAAACGAAATTAGTCAGAGAAAGACAAATATCATATGGCTTCATTCATATGTGGAATTTAAGATACAAAACAGATTAACATAACAGAAGGGAAGCAAAAATTATATAAAAACAGGGAGGGGGACAAAACAAAAGAGACTCTCAAATACAGAGAACAAACTAAGGGTTGCCGGAGGGGTTGTGGGTGGGGAATGGACTAAATGAGTAAGGGGCATTTAAGGAAGACACTTGTTGGGATGAACACTGGGTGTTATACACAGGGGATGAATCACTGGAATCTACTCCTGAAATCATTGTTGTACTATATGCTAACTAACTTGGGTATAAATTTTAAAATAATAATAATAAAAATAAAGTTGTTTCCTAATAATTTTCTGAAAACTCTGCTTTATATAGTTATATCCCATTTCTCAATCTGGGTATCAATTTTCTTATCACTTGTTTTTCTTGAATTAAAAAATTATTTTCAGCTTTAGTAAAATACAAATTTTTACTAAGCTATAGTTGAAGAAAACACAGTTTTAAGTGTTCGATTTGAAGAGCTGTGACAAACGTATACAGTCATGTACCAGCAGCACCGCAGTCATCATATAGAACATTTCTATTTCCCCCTATAGTTCCTTCATGCCCCTTGGTAGCCAATCCCCTTCCTCAGGCACCCAGCCCCAGGAAACCACTGATCTGCTTTCTATCACTTCAGTTTTGCTTTCTGTAGAATCTCCTATAAATGGAATCATGCAGTATGTAGTATTTTGCATCTGGCTTCTTTCACTTAGAATAATGTTTTTGAGATTCAGCCAGGGTTGCAGTGTGCATCAGTAGGTCATTCTTTTTTTGTCACTGAGAAGCATTCCAATTGTACAGATATGCCAAAATTTATTTATCTATTCACCAGTTGATGGATATATTTGGGTTGTTTCAAGTTTTTTGACAGTTGTGAACAAAGCTGTTATGAACATTTGTATGCAAAAAAATTAAAAAATAAAATCCTACTACTTTAGAAGACTTCTTTAGGTGATTTTACATCTGAGAAGGTAGAACTTGATATTTTCTTCTCTAAGAAAGACAATCAATATGCACAGCTAGAAGATTTCTTGAGAGGGCCTAGGTATCCAGGCAAAGCATAGAGCTGGGGTTATCATCCTCCCTCCTCACATCTTCACCATGGATGCTGTAGTGCTAGTGAAGGAGAGGCCCCTCCAAACGTGGAAAGCTTGAGCAAGAGAGAAAGACTTGGCCGATGTCTCATGGCAGCTGAGAAACATTTTGGTGAGATTTCCAGAACAGTCAGGGAAGTATGCACATTGAAAAGATAAGTAGAGGACCCATATGATGTATCAGGGACAAAAAAAAAAAAAAGGGAGCTTTAGATAATCAATGTTAAAGTGACTTTATTTGTATCACCATTTGAAGTGATATTCAGACTACATTTGTTTAAAATAGGGCTCAGAACTTAAGAATTAACTACTTTGTGACAAAGTCAGGAGATAACACCAGTGACTATGCTTCAAGTACTGAAAATTATGTACCTTGCTTTCTGCGTTTGTTCATGAGGCAATCTAATTTCTCTGTGGTATCAGGATACAGAGATAGCCTCATTCTCTTGCATGACAATCTCATAAAAAAACATGAGTTTGGTGCCAAGCCTGAGTTAAACTACAATTTGGAAGAACACACTGCAAAGTCTCTAATCCCAAATAGCTGATGTATTCTCATACACTGGGAAGGAGTTGTGTGGACCAGATGGACACAGACTCCGCAGGGGAGGGTGTCTGATCGCCTCAGGAATCTATGATAGGAAATCAAGGTGACAAAAATGAAAAATGAACAGATGGAAGTGTTATATAGTTGCACAGAATTTCTGTTACAATATATTGCCCATGTATTTAATTTATCCAATCCAAATAGGAGCAATAAAGAGATTGCCAGAAGGAAATTTTCAAGTATTTGACCTGACACCCCTTGAAAAGGAACTTTTGATCTTATTATAAGGGAAACCATATATTCTTTAATAGGATCATCTTTGGGAACTTACTTACAGATCCCTCCTAATGAAATAATCCCAGGTCTTTTGTATAAAGAGAAAGGGTCGTAGATTAATTCATGAAGAAGGTAAACTGGATGAATTAGATAATGTCTAAGAGGATAATATTTCAGAATACTATTCTGTATTTTATACAATATTTTTTATAAATTTTATACATTTGTGCCATATATTTTGTATAGTATTTTTATATGAATTATTTATTGAGCACTGACAATGTGCCAGGGACATATGCATTATTTTATTTAATCCTCACAATGACTTTAACACATTTATTCTCTCTATTTTAAAGGTGAGAAAAGAGATTCAGTTAGGGGTTGAGTGTTCTTTGTGTGACCCCAGCTAGTAAGTGTCAGAGAAAGAGAATTTAAAGCCGAGCTGTGTGGATTCCATATACTGAAGAAAAGGCAAGCACGAATACAGTTATGCTATTTTACAAAACAATTTTCTGAAAGTAGGCAAAATCAGCAGAATTAGAACTTTCACCAATGACACAAAATTGGATTATCCCAAGAAAACCTATGTAACATTACTTATAGCCTAGAAAAATCAAACAACTGTAGAAAATATTTCTTTTACATGACAGGATAAATTAAAAAGGGGAAAGGATTCATTCATTCATTCATTCATTCTCTAAATTTAAAAGAAATCCAAGTTTAATACAGGCAATAATTTAACTCATACACCAAATAGTTACAAATTTTCAATATAAAAGAAGTAAAGAAATAGAAGCATACTTCCAAAACATGAAATTTAAAAAAAGCAACTTAACAACCAAGATGTTTGTATACATATGAAGATCAGTAGTTTTGTTAAAAGACACAACAATGTGTTTTTTAGTTTTGTCATTTCAAGCAAAAAGGTCAATAGAAAAGCAGTCAAAAGTCAGCAGAAGAAAACATATCTGTAGAAATGTTTCCTTTCTCTAACCAAAAATACTCAGCAACAATGCAATAAAAAATTTCAGAAATTCACTCAGACCAAACTATAATGCTATAGTAAGAGGTTTCAGTTACTATCCATATTTCATCTAAATAAGTATTTCAAAAGAGAAGGTTCACTGAGTATTTTAATAGAAACCACACTTTTCCAATACCGTAGAGAAGAACAATGAGTCCTAAAAACCTCCCACAGTCCAACCTATAATATCAACTTAACATCATGAAATACACGTGAAGCTTCTACTGAATTAAGTATAATAAGTAGCACATGGAACTGAATTGAAGAAAAGAACACAAATGTCAGGAGACATGGATCCTACTGGTTTTGCCACACACAGCCTGTGTGTCCATGTCCTTGAGTGTGTTGCATCCTTTCCCTAGGCCTTAGTTTCCCCATCTGAAATATGAAGCACCTGGTCTGGATAATCTTTCAGTTCCTTTCAGACTTGAAATTACATGACATTGGGGCACTTGGGTGGCTTATTCGGTTAAGCATCCAACTCTTGATTTTGACTCAGGTCATGATCTCACGGTTCATGGGATAGAGCCCTGTGCCAGGCTCCACACTGACAGCGAGAAGCCTGTTTGGGATTCTCTGTCTCCCTTTCTCTCTGCCCCTCCCCTGCTCTCTCACTCTCTGTCTCTCTCTCTCTCAAAATAAATAAATAAATAAACTTTAAAAAAAATTACATGACATTGGATGACAGGATCACTTTCTAACCTCTTAATCTATACAAAATGACTGTGTGCCCCTGACAGGATCATGATTAGAGTTTTCTCATTTCCATGCTTCTAATTTTCATTTCAATGCTTAAATTAAACCCTAACAGAAATAATGCCTTATTTAAACAAATTAATCACATTTACATTATAAAAATCAAAATACTGCCTTATGGTTCACATAACTACTAGCTTCTTCCCATATAAAATCCAAGTCTTTCTGTGAGGTCAGGCAAGAAAAATGACTATATGTACCTTTCTTTCCAACACTGAAGATTTTCTTAGCACAGGCTATTTGACACATGTGTGTCAAATGGAAAAGGCAAAAAATAACAAGGCCTAGAGAGATAGCACATAATGGGTCCTTAATATCTTCATGTTGAAAGAACAAATGCATCTTTAATGGTAAAGAAATCCCTTGTTTAGGATGTTTTTAACATCAATCTAGGAACGTTACAGAAATACCTGAACATCAACAATGATCAGCAAGAGGCATGGGTGTTAAAAATCACAATAATCAAGTTGTTGTTTATATAACCATGTCTTTGAGTTTGATACTAGACTCATGGGAGAAAACTGTAAACTCATCCTTTTCGTTTCTTGTAGAAGTCCATTCTAGATCAGAAAAAGACTGACAATAATAGGCAATAGGCCAGATCTAGGCCGTCCAGAGGATTTTCAATTTGGAAGAAGGGTAGAATAAAAATGAAAAGTTTGGAGAAACTTTGTCTTGACAAGAATTATGGCATAGTTCTATAGCATTGCTCTCCATTGTTAGGCCCCACTAGTGTTAAAACATTGTATCAAAAAGTTCTATTCAAATGTAGAAAAAATATTTTAGTGAGAAAAATCCCAATTTTTCCAATGAAAAATTTCTATTTATCCTTAGCTAACTAGCAATGGAAAGAGTCATTGTTTGGACAGAAATATTATGAATTACTAAGCAAAAGTGATGCCAGTAACAGAGTCCAATGAAATATATTATTTGAGACTCAGACTCAAATCCTCTGACAGCTACACACACCACCCTAACACCTTCTAAAATTTGAAGAAATTCTAGAAATCAAGAAAAATTTCAATATTTCAATTACATAAAAAGCAAAACTTTTGGATAAGCAAAACTCACAATAAAATAAAGATAGTAAATAGCACAAATGATTAACACATAATAATATTTATTTTCTATAGCTACGTAACAAATTATAACAAACTTAGCAGCTTCAAACAATACTATGTGGAATTTAAGAAACACAACAAATGAACATAGGAGAAGGGAAGGAAAAATGATATAAACAAAGAGAGAGGCAAACCATAAGAGACTCTTTTTTTTTGTAATATGAAATTTATTGTCAAATTTGTTTCCATACAACACCCAGTGCTCATCCCAACAGATGCCCTCCTCAATACCCATCACCCACCCTCTCCTCCCTCCCACCTCCCATCAACCCTCAGTTTGCTCTCAGTTTTTAAGAGTCTCTTATGTTTTGGCTCCCTCCCTCTCTAACCTCTTTTTTTTTCCCCTTCCCCTCCCCCATGGTCTTCTGTTAAAAGACTCTTAAATACAGAAAGCAAACTGATGGTTACTGGAGGGGTCGTTGGGTAGAGGAATGGGCTAAATGGGTGATGGGCATCACTTGTTGGGATGAGCATTCTGTGTTATATGTAAGTGATGATTCACTAAATTCCTTTCCTGAAACCATTATTACACTATATGTTAACTAACTTGGATTTAAATAAAGAAATAAATCATAAGGACCCCCCCTAAAAAAATACCCATTTAATTAGCTCACATTTCTGTAGGCCAGAAACAGAGGCACAGTGTGATTAGGAATCACAAGGCTGAAATTAAGATGTTGGTGGGGCTGAGTTCTAGCCTGAAACTTGAGAAAAAATCTCCTAAGCTCATTCTTATTGACAGAATTTAGTTTCTCATGAAGGTAGGACCCAGGCGCCTGCTTCTTGCTGGTTGTCAGCCAACCAGGAGTCACTCTCAGCAACTAGAGGTTGAGCACTTTGGCATTTCAAGACTAATTCCTTTCCATTTGGCCTCCTCAATCCAGCAAAGGCATGATGAATCCTTCTCGTTTTCGGACTTCCTCCTTTACAACTAGCCAGAGAAAACTGTTTTTAAAGGGCTAATGTGTCCATAACCACTGTGTAGGATCAGACTCATTCTGATATCTCCCCTTCTTAAACTCAGTTATGCCAAATAATATAACCTAACCATAGGAGCAAAATATATCACATTTACAGTCCCAGTGATTACTCTGGGCATGTATACTGGGGGAGGCAATATGAAAAATTTTGAGCAACATCTTAGAATTGTGCCTACCACAATTCTATAAGGAATTTATACAATTGTATAAGGAAATTATACAATTTGGTGAAAAATATATTTCAAAATACCAAACATAAATGAGAAAATACATGGGTGGACAAGGCATATATTATGGAACAGAATCTTTTAGAAAATAATTTAAGGAGCACTTGGCTGGGATGAGCACTGGGTGCTATATGTAAGTGATGAATCACTAAATTCTACTCTTGGAATCATTATTACACTATGTAGTAACTAACTTAGATTTAATTGAAATTTTTAAAATTTTTAAAAAATTTTTATAGGGGCGCCTGGGTGGCGCAGTCGGTTAAGCGTCCGACTTCAGCCAGGTCACGATCTCGCGGTCCGTGAGTTCGAGCCCCGCGTCGGGCTCTGGGCTGATGGCTCAGAGCCTGGAGCCTGTTTCCGATTCTGTGTCTCCCTCTCTCTCTGCCCCTCCCCCGTTCATGCTCTGTCTCTCTCTGTCCCAAAAATAAATAAACGTTGAAAAAAAAAATTTTAAAAAAAAATAAAAAAAAAAAAAAAAAAAATTTTTATAAAGAAAATAATTTGATGAGAAAAATTAAAAGCCATAAAAATGTTAACACTCCTTGGCCTACACATACCACTCCTGGAAAGACAACCCTCCTCCAGAAATTCATAAGACAGAAAAAGCAATGACATGAATATGTCAGCCTCCTCTGGGTTTTCCTAGCAACACAGACACAATTCTAGAACACAAGCTTCTACTTTGAGCATCAAATCCAGACAGTGTATCTTACTCATTTTTGTATTTACAGAACCTATAATGGTATCTGCACTCTACAAATAGTTACTGAATGCCTACTATGTGACCATCAGTGAGTGAGGCATCAAGACAGAATTGTATAATCCATTCTCTGATATACCTCATTTCTCATAATTTTTGTAAAAAAAAAAAATATCAAAAGTTCTACAGTCATTGTATGTGTAAAGTACTACAATCACAAAAGTCAAGAGAAATGAGGAGACCATACAACCAGGCCTTGGAAGTAGAGAATATATTATGTAGCCATTTAACATTGTGATTATGAACTGTATAAAACATTATGAAAAATGGAGGTGCCTGAGTGACTTAATTGGTTAAGCGTCCAACTTCAGCTCAGGTCATGATCTCACGGTTCATGGGTTTGAGCCCTGCATCGGGCTCTGTGCTGACAGCTCAGAGCATGGAGCCTGCTTCGGATTCTGTGTCTCCTTCTCTCTCTGCCCCTCCCCAGCTCACACTCTATCTCTTTCTTAAAAACGAATAAACATTAAAAAAATTTTTTAAACATTATGAAAAATTTTTATATTAATTGGAAAACTGTGTACCAAAATAAATCTGGGTTCTAGTCAAAAATATGCCAAAAGAAATGTGTATAAATGCATTGAAACAAATAGGAAAAAATAGTTTTCTAGAAAGTAGAATAAGTGGTCATTCATTTCCTCTTATTTTATTTACATTATTATGTTTATATCATTTGTGCTTCCAAAGAAATTTTAAATGAAAAGAAAAAAAAAAATCACATTAAAAAAATAAATAAATCCACCATTTGAGTTCTGCTGACTGACAGAAAGAAGAAAATATTCAGTGTCTAAGTCTATTTACCACCATTCTAACTAAAAGTCCCTATTAGAGGAAGCAACATACTCAACCATTCATTAATTCTACAAACATTTCCTGAGCATGAACAATGGGCCAGACATAGTGGAAGGCATTGGAGATACATAAATGGATAACAGTCCCTGCCCTCAGAAGGCTCTTGATCTGATGAATCACCATAGCAAAATTACATTTGGTAATGTATTTTAATAATTTCTGAGAAGACAAAATTCTCTAAATAATGGTTCATTTCATGGGTGGAAGATTCCGTGTGACAGAATGAGTATAATAGCTCACTGCCTCAAGTGTACCCATGGCCGCAGGGAGAAGATCTGTCACTGCTGCCAAGCAACAGCCTCCCCAAGACTCAAAAATCAGATGCACCTGATTCTTACATCAGTTCTATCACAATACAAAGTGACCTAGTCCATGCCTACACGTATGGCTCAGTAAACCTACAGATCTAATATCCTGGCTTACTAACAGGGTGGCTATTTCACATTTGAAGGATGTTTGAATGCCTAATAATTCCAATACAGATTTACTGGATCTCACTGGATCCACCACAAACTCACTGGATCTCAAGTTTCATAAGGAAAAACCAAGATCACTACAATTTGTGTATCTCTATGTTGAGTTTTATTTTACCTTTTTTTTCCTAGTCTTTCTTTATTGCTATTCTTATCATGAATGGCCACATGTAGCACTAAAGAAAGATATAAATCTCAATTTCACTCAAACTCCTGGAACTATTAGAAGAATTAAAAGCAATATGAACTTCTAATTAGTGAACAAATTGATTCTCCACTGAGATCACCTCTGCTAGCTACCAAAATGGTTTTTCAATCAAAAGGTATCTCCTTCTAAACTGCAGGCTATCTGAAGAACCACAAGTTAAACAACAGAAAAGAAAAAAAAAGCCTCACCCAAAAATCAAGATCTCTCACTGTCTTCCTCATGGAACACAAATCCAACTTGAGGATTTTTTATTACAACATGCTCACATTTCACTAAATGACCTCTTAGTGTGTATTTTATTATCTGTCATTTAAATAGTAAGAATAACACTTTATCAATCACTCAGAAGTAATACAGTCAGCAGTTTATTAAATCAGAAATGTTATAAAGCACGGTGGATTCATTTGGGTTTCCTCCCCTTTTGTTTTATATTTTTCTAATTACCATTGTCATCACTGTGACCCTCACCATATTCAACATTTATTAAATAATTTATTAAACGTACCAGGACCTGGACACCATACAAAGCACATACACATATTAGGTCATTTCCTCCTCAAAGCTAGTCTATAAACATAAAGAGCTTAGGAACTGTTTAAGATCACACTAACAATAAGATCCCTATCTTTCTAACTTCAGAGCTCAGCCTCTTAACTATTAGTTTCCTAGAGCTACTATTAAAAATTTTGCCACCAACTACATTGCTGAACACAATATACATTTATCCTCTCAGAGTCTGGAGACAAGTTCAAAATCAGTTCACTGGGCAGAAACCAAGATGTCAGCAGGGCTGCCCTCCCTCAGGAGACTACAGGGGAGAAGATACTTGCCTATTCCAGCTTCTGGTGGCTGCCAGCATTCCTTCTGTATTGCCACATCACTCTAGTCTTCAAGGCTAGCATCCTCAAATCTCTCTCAGCTCCATCTTCACATTGCCTTCTCCCATGTGTGTAGTCAAACCTCAAGGTCTTTAACTTAATTATACCAGTCATCTAAGGTAATATTCATAAATTCCTGGAATTAGGAGGTGGATATTTTAGAGGGCAGAGTCTGTTTTTCATCCTACCACAACCACTAAATTCTACTGATTCCCCAACTGATTCACTCATGAGTTCTTGGTGTGGAGATGAATCAGAGATACTCCAGAAAGATACCACAGGCAACAATACACACTCTCCTTTGAGACAAGTCAGCCATGCTGAAAGATAAACCAAAGACTAGAACCAATAAAAACAAAGACGCATATGGACACACACTGGAGATCACCAAAACCAAACTCATTAGGTCTATAACAATATTTGAGCCCCAGTCTCCTTACTCTTTGTCCAGCGAATTTTCACAGAGCCACAAACAAATAAATCTTAGACCAATGTACCATTTCTTCAACAGACCAGACTTTCTCATGCCTAGGGCCTTTTTTCATGCAGTTTCTTAACTTTACACCTACTGAACTGCTACTCTCTTCCATGTTTTATCATCATACCTATAATGCCTCCGTCCCTGGTATTTGATTCATATTTCTTCAGTGCCACTAGTCATTATACCTGCATTATATTGTATATGTATCTTCCTGGAGAATATAAAACCCTTTAGAACAAAGACTATCATCCTAATATCTGGCAGAAAGTTAGGTACAAATCCTAACACAATATGCATTAGAAAAAGGAAGGAAAGGGAAAAGGATATCGTAAGGAAAATAAAGAAGAAAGGGTCAGGAAGAGAAGGGAAAAGTAAATATTAAAGCTCAGGTTGTTTTAAGAGAACAGATGGAGATGCAGCTCTTTCCAACACATATCTGTGAAAGTTCTGAAGACAGATTTTTCAAAAATGTCTGAAAAAGAGTACCAGAGAGCAAGTGCATGGACCTTTCGTGGTATGCTCTAAGCCCCAGAGTTCAGGGAAATGTTTCCAAAAGAAAGGTGTGCAAACTCCTCCATCAGAACCACTGCATGAGGATGTCTGTTAATTGGAGATTCCAAGGGCACCTCCTAGACCCACTGAATCTGAATCATGGGACAATGAAGGCTAGGGTCAGCATTTAAAACAAGCTTCTGGGGTGATTCTGATGCCCACTAGAGTTTATCACAATCATCAGTGTTGTAGGAAAGATGGAGAAAGCCAAACAATGCCCTGCAGATTTTTTTTTTCTTTTGGCTTGATTCCCAAAAACTGATACTGGACTCA
Source organism: Lynx rufus (assembly GCF_022079265.1). Lineage (NCBI taxonomy): Eukaryota > Metazoa > Chordata > Mammalia > Carnivora > Felidae > Lynx > Lynx rufus. Next base: position 39,601,595 of record NW_025814896.1, on the reverse strand, counting down.
ATGACTATTTTCTTCTAAATTTAAAAATGAAAGTCCAGTTTCTAAAAAGACAAGGCAAGGTATGCAATATGTTCCAGGGAAAAAATGCCAAAACTCAGAGAGGGGATTTGGGAAACGTGCCAGGATGATTCAACACTGAGCCCATCTAGATTATGAAGATATTGCTTTAATCAGCCTGGTCATAAGAATGATAGCCACAATTTGCCTGACACATCCAATCAATGACAGCATTATGCCAGTTTGAAGTTTTCTGTCATCCCGATTATTTTCCACTGACTTAAGTTCTTTTTGAAAGTGCTACAGAGCTTGAGAAATTATAAGGAATTCCCTGGTGTACCTTCCTGGAGTTATATCATAGATCTTATTGATCTTATGTTCTATTCTTCATTCCTCAAATTCCTTCTGAGAAATGATTTGTTACCAGCCTTCCTCAATCTTCTTATAAAATGTAATAGTCCATGCCAGGGTGCAACTAATCTCCTCTAACACTTCATCCCCATCACCGTCTCAGAGCCATAGATGCCTAGAGAAGATGACATCTGAGGAGGCGGCTCCTGTCTCCAGGCTTTGGACAATCAATCACTCTATCATCTTTTACTGTGTTCTTTTTTTCCATCATTTTTACAGGACACATTTGCTTTTCAAGGATCAATATTCAATTTAACTTTCTGTGTACTATAAATCAAGTCTTCCAAAGGTGAAGAAAATATGTTTCTGACTTTAAGGTTATTTTAAACCAGGTCCTAAGCCGAGCCCAATTAATGAGGCTCATCCTTGCAAATTCTAAGCAGAATCAGACTGCGACCTATGAGAGGCAAGTTGCATTTACTCCTTACTGTCACAGAAGATTGCTTTAACTAGATATTTTTAAATAATAAACCATAAATTAATCTAATTAGAGAATCTGTAAGTATTCAGAAGATGTAAAGTTGTGAGTTTTAAAGAAATAATTTCTTTTGCTCATTATTTCTTGCTATGGATGCTATAAAACACATTCAAGATCAGTAATTTTTCTATATGTAGAGACAGAATTATATTCACAGGATTATTTAAAACATTTAATATTTATTTCAATGAATTAAAATTAACAATTTGTCTATTTCACTTAGAAATTTTCTTACATGAAAAAATAAACCTTAATTCACTGTTATGATATACTATCACGGTAGTACCAGCCACGCATTTTAAGAGGACTTAGTTGAGAGGACTAAGAGAAACCTATTTTATGCATTTAAAATAACTTATTTTTAAATGTCCTCACAAATCTTAAGCAGGTCTCTTAAGCCCCATGGACTGGACATGTTTCTGAATTAATTTCCACCTGGAAACCCACGGGATGAAAATTCTAACTGCGTGATAAATTAAGTTGCCAAGCAAAATGGATTAGCGATCAGTGAAATTGCCTGATAAACTGTCAGATCCATTTTGGATTGGGATTCATCCTCTTTCTCCACCTGTTCATTAAGCTCCAAGTTCATGGCAACTCCAGTGACTGATTGCACATTAACAAGCTGTTTATGTGGGGAGGTGTAGCTAGCCTAGTCAACATTCCTATACTTACACATTCATTTAAACATAATTCTCTGGTAATTTATTCTGTTCACAATCCCAATGTGGAAAAATATACCTCTACCCTGAAGTTTAATTTTAGACACAACAGAGATGTGATGTGTCATAAAATTAAAACTTAACAAAGCACATCAGATTATACCTCAAGGTCAAAAGAAGCCTGGGAAATTTCATGCCATAAATCTGTTTCTTCAAAAAGTTACAAGAATGAGAAGAGTAGTGAGAAAGCTGCTGATAAAATGCCAAAATAAGATATTTATTTCTGTCCCTGTTCTAAAGCAAATATTTGGCTGCTTCTATAACAAGAAAGCCAAACCATCTAAGAATGTTGAGAAATAAGTTTCAACCTTTCTTACCAAGTGGCCAAAACTTTCCTTTATATAACACCAAATTTAATAAACCACTTGTCAATCAAAATGCACCAAATTTGAGCTATAAATAAAAATATTCTTCCTACTCAAGTATCGAGTACTAATTCTTTCCTTTTTAAGTATATAGAATTCTTCATAACGGGACTTTTCACCAAACACAAACTTAACAAAAATCATTAAGTTCCTCTGAAACTGAAGTTTAATAGATTTATATTTCATTCAAATATGAAGATGTCTACTTTCTACTTTTTTCTAAGCTTTTTTCTTCAATATTATTTATGAAGCCTAAATTTTATATGAATTAATGACTGGAATTCAGAAATCAATGCCACTTTTCCCTTTCCCTACACAAATAAACCAAGACCTTAATTAAGGAAAATTTAAGTTAAGCGACTGACTCTTGATTTCAGCTAAGGTTATGATCTCACAGTTTGTGAGTTCAAGCCCCGCATTCAGCCCTGTACTGGGCTTCATGCTATGTGGAGCCTGCTTGGGATTCATATTCTCCCTCTCTCTCTCCCCCTTTCTCTCTGCCCCTCCCATGCGCGCTCTCTCTCTCTCTCTCTCAAAACAAATGAAATTAAAAAAAATTTTTTTAATAAAATTTAAGTTAACTAATAGCCAGATAACTACAATTACATTGCAGCAAAAGAACAGAATGAAGATCATCCAAATGCTTTTCAGCCCACAAACAGAAACTTCCCATAAGTCACAAAGAAGTAATTTTTAGAAATTAATTGACCAGTATATATAACAAAATATACACCTCCTTTAGTTAAAAATAATAGAAGTGTACACCAAAAAAATTTTTAATTTTACCGTATAATTTAAAAAAAAGAGCATGGAGAATTCCAAATAAGGTTGCATACAAGCATGAGATAGCCTCTAGGCCTCATGAAATGTCATTCGGCACCATTATAAATTTCAGCTTTTAATTAGATTTAACTATAATCAACTTCTGACAAGTCATGCATTTATAAGAATTAAACTATAGCAGAAGATATTTGTGTTTATTGTTAACTACCAGTTGAATTAGAATTTCCCCATGTCCCTTATCCTAATGTAAGCACAGCTGCTTACCCTCCCAGGGGACTGGTTTCATCCTCCAGTCTCAGTTCAATTGGCTCAGTCCACATGAAAAGTAGCATTGAGAAAGCTTAGTCTTAGTCTAGCTTCTGAAGCTGGGATGCTTTCAGTAAATGTCAAGACTCGCTTTACAAAGCAGGATTATCCTAGCTTATATGGCACCTAGGAAACTCCACCCATTCCAGCCCCAGGAGTGTGCTCTGAAATTTTCTTGCCTAGAATAAAGGTTCCAAGTTTAAGAGAAACTATACTTGGTGACCTCCAAGAACCAAAGCCATACCACAAAATGTACACAGTGCCAAGTGTTATGCTAAATCCTAAGTACTACTTACTCTGAAAGTAAAATAAACCATTTCTCTTTCATTTTAATGAAATTCAGTGCCTGTCTCTGTCCCCACCATCTTGAATCTCAGGAAGAGAGGCAGTGGCATTGAAGTTGAGCTATTAGGTGTCTCAGCTGAGAAACAGTCAGTACTATTTTCTTCAAGCCTCCAACTAACCCAACCTCACCCATTGCCTCCTGGCTACCGCCAGCAAGTTACATGTACCATATTGGTGCCAATAAAATAATATAGGTATAATTTTGCTTTCTATTTCAGAAGGTAATAACAAAAGTTATGGTCTTAGTCTTCAAAGAAATGTTAGTTAAAACAATGAAATGCAATTCTAAGGCACAGATTTTTTTTAAAGTCATCAAATTCAGAGGTGCCTTGGTGGCTCAGTCAGTTGAACATTCGACTTCGGCTCAGGTCATGACCTCATGGTTCATGGGTTCGAGCCCCACATCAGGGTCTGTGCTGACAGCTCAGAACCTGGAGGCTGCTTTGGATTCTGTGTCTCCCTCTCTCCCTGCCCCTCCCCTGCTCACACTCTGTCTCTCAAAAAATAAATAAACGATTAAAAAAATTTAAGTCATCAAACTAGTATTTAAGTCATCAAATTAGTACTCATAAATGAGAGATATAAATTCATTTAACCTTTCCACAGAGCTATTTGGTTACATACATTTAAAAACTTTCATACTTCCATCATTTCACTTCAAAGAATTTATTCCAAGGTAATGAATAATCAAAGATTTTTACAAAGATTTACCTGCTAGGAATGTTTGTCTCAGCCTGAATATAACAGTAAAAAACTTGAAACAAACTCAATATCCAACATTGAGAGAACAGTTAAATACTCATGTGTATGATTAAATATGATACAGCTATTTAAAATGACACATAAAAATAACCATAATAGTAAAAAAATAAAAAAATTAAGCAGTATTTTATAAAATTCAAAATACATCTATGAAATGAAAAGAACCTGACACATAAACACTAAACTGAAAAATTATAGATAATGTTTTATTCTTCTTTATATTTTATATTTTCCTTGAATATTAGGGCACATTCCTTCCATAATCAGACCCCAACAAAATCTCTAATAATATTTTTTAATCCAGTTAACTAGTATGTGTGACAAACAAAATATAAGTTTTCCTATATGCATTGAAAAATTCTCAGAAAAAAAAAATATCTGAAAACAGAACAAATGCCCAAGCAACCTCTACCACTTTCTCTATCATTTTTTTTTTAATTTTAGTCTCTCAAAGTCCTCTGAGGACTGTGTTACTAATTAATTCCTAGAGTTATTCGTCTAAAAGTATAGCAGAGGTCAAAAATAGAAGATGAAAACTCAGAGGGAATTTATTGACAGCCATCCATCCCCTTGGCAATTATTTTCTTTTCACAATTATCTTCTGATTCCTTGGAAGTTTAATGTTTAGTTTTGTTCTACAAATTTCTCCAGAAAAAAACTATAGATCAGAAAAACAAAGAAGTGATAAGTCAAAGAGTAGAAATATTTTGAAAAATATGCTGGGATGCAGAATTAACAAATAAAAAATGATTCACATCACAATGCCTCCTTTCACTGCATGCTCACAGTATTGAATTTTTAATCTTATTTTTATAAGGCATTTCTTTGTTTTTTTTTTTTTTAAGTTCCATGTTCACATTCCTAAGCAGGTTTTCTACTAGACATTTGTTTTTTTTAATTGAGGAAAGCTTATACTTATTATTTTATTATTACTATAACAAGAGTAAACCTTTGTCATATATGTTTCTAATCTTTCTTTCCAATTTGACATTTACTTTCCAAATATATTTATGGTATGACTTTCTCTTGAAGCATTCAAGAATATTTATGTTGGGGCACCCAGGTGGCTCAGTGGATTAAGCATCTGCTCTCGATCTCTGCTCAGGTAATGATCTCATAGTTCACAAACTCAAGCCCCATGCCAGGCTCTGCACTGACACCACAAAGTCGGCTTGGAATTCTCTCTCTCCTTCTCTCTCTGTACCTCCTCCGCTCGCGTGCTCCCTCTCTTGCATGCTCTCTGTCTCTCTGTCTCTGTCTCTCTCTCTCTCTTTCTCTGTCTCTTTCTCTCTCTCTCTCAGAATAAATAAACATTTTTTAAAAAGGAATATTTGTGTTGTCAAGTTCTTCAGTCTTTCTCAATGGTTCCTTTCTTTGTTAGTGAATTCAGAGTGGTTTTTCCCACCCACAGGTAAGACACAATCCCTTATATTTTCTTCTATCTTTTAAGTGGTTTCTTTAATTGCTATTAAACCCCACACAGAATTTGTATTTATGAAAGGTGTGAAGTAGTGATGTATATTTTTTTCATTATTATAGCTTTCACATATGTATTTTAATTTGGAATTGTGTGACTGCTCCCCCAATTTCTGCCATTTATCTGTCTTTTCAGGTATTTCTTGGCAAATCTCATCCTGCTGTTTTACTAGATAAATTTTAGAATTTATCAATTTTGTCAGTTTCAAAATTAAAAAAAAAACAACTATCACCAGAACAAAATCTCAAAAATATCAATGGAATTTTTATTAGAAATCTAGGTTACTCCAAGAGTTTTGACATTTTTAACATACTACATCTTCCAATCTAGGAATGGTGATGGTTGTTAGATTTATTTAAATATGTTTTTCCCAGTACTTCCTGTTTTCTGTCTATCCTTACATTAGAAAAAGATCCTTATAGCTGGAGGCTCACACTTAAACATGTAGCCAAGGTTAAGAATTCATCTCAAAAAATGGTTCTTTATGGGGAAGCTGGGTGTCTTAGTTGGTTGAGCATCTGACTTCGGTTCAGGTCATGACCTCACTGCTCATGGGTTCGAGCCCCACATCAGACTCTATGCTGACAGCTCAAAGTCTGGAGCCTGCTTCAGATTCTGTGTCTCCCTCTCTCTCTACCCTTACCCCACTCATGCTTTCTCTCTCTCTAAAAAGTAAATAAACATTTAAAAAAATGGTTCCTTCCACACCTGTCTATTCAAACCTATCCCACAGCTATCCACATTGGAGATTTTGAAACTTTTCAGCATTTCTGGCATAGCATAGGAGGGAAAGTGAAGGGAAAGATTGATGTATAGTAATTCTTTCCCCTTTGTCTATATAGATATCTATTCACAAAAATACACACACACACACACACACACACACAAATATGTAAGAATGTTCACTAAAGTACTAATAATCCCAAACTGGAAATTACTGCAACCCCCATCAATAGTAGATTGATAGAGAAATAGTGACATAGTCACAAAATGAAACATTAGATAACAATAAAAAATGATCTATATCTATATACAACAACATAGATAAATCTTACATATATAACAGTGAACTAAAAAAGAGCCAAATATCGAAGAACATATATGATATGGTCCCAATTATACGAAATGCAAAAAAAAAAAAAAAAAAATCAAAAGTAATGTATACTACTGGAAGCCAGAGCAGTAAATATACTATCCTACACTGACTATAAAACATTAGGGAGTACTAAGGGTTCTTCCAACATACTGGTAATGTTCTGCTTTTTAATCTGGATGGGGTTTCATTGAGCTGTACACTTATGTGTGTGTGTGTTTGTGTCTATTATTATTCAATAAACTGTTACAAGAAAAACATACAATACAGAAATTCAAGAAAGAATAAAACTTAACTGCTTTGCTAGCAGAAATGAAATTTATATTAAATTAAGCAGTTGCTATCAATTCTGTCCTAAAATATTTCTGAGAGTAAATGAACCTATTTTCTCAATGATCGAGATTCTAATTTCAAATATGCCTTATTTGGGTTTTACTAAATGAATACATAAAGTAACATTTATTTTAAGCAAATGGAGATGATTATTTAAGGAAACTTCTATAAACTAAAATTTCTTCCTTCATATGCAGTCCCAGTACCTGATTTACCTGTGTAGATATTCAGATATTCTACATCAACTTTTCTTTTAATTAAATTATACCCAGCTATTAAATTATCATCTATCCAATTGTGTCACTATCTCAATTTTTTAGACAATTATGACATTCACAATTGATACAGTAAAAAAAAATCACTAAAGTAAGCTAAAACAATTATTCTAGACCATCAGTTCACAAAAATTACCAACAATGTTTTAAAACTTGGAATTTAACATAAAAGCCTCAGAATTGGACAACTTTTCCTTGACAAAATTCAAGTGAATAGTATAACAACTAAAGTTATGGACACATAGGACAAATCCATTTAGTTGGTAGTATATATCTGTGCATAAGATTTGAAAAACATGCATCATTTCCTTGTGACATTCGTAGAAAAAATCAGTTTTCTGATATTCTAACTAACCAGTATAATTCTGCTGCCATTTACTGAGTATGTGTCTACATACTAGGCACTATGTGAAGTGTTTTGTATATGTTATCTGTTGATTTTCACAACAGCCCTAGGAAGCAGTAATAGGAATAGATAGTAACAGGAATATCTCCATCTTACCAATGAACAAACTAAGGCTCAGAAAGGCTACATAATTTACTGAAGGTCTTTTGGTCAAGAAGTTAAAGAGACACATTTAACATAATGATTGTTCTCAGGGTGCCTGGGTAGCTCAGTCAGTTAAGCATCAGACACAGTTTCATCAGCTTGAGCCACAGAGCCTGCTTGGGATCCTCTCTCTCTCTCCCTCTCTCTGCCCCTCCCCCACTCATGCTGTCTTTGTCTCTCTCAAAATAAATAAATTTAAAAAATAAAATAAGAAATAAAATAATGATTTCTCTGACTCCAAGCCCTCCATGATTAACCACCATGTAAATATAGGGGCAGGCTGGGGTAGGGACAGGAAGAACTAAAATAAACAAATCAATCTTCCTCATTTTCCACTTTAAAAAATCCTATTTATGGTGAACTGAATTCATCTTTGGCCAATCATAACCCATTAGACTTAGAGAATTAACTCCTTTTCATGACACAATTCACAAATGAATAACAATTATATTGCCTATAAAATATTTTTCTAAGATTATAGTACAAGTAAAACTGTCTCTAATGATATACTGAACCATAAGTTAGATTAATGTGTTCTACCCTGAGCTTTAGCAAGAACCACAACACTTTGACCAATAGCCTTAATACAAAATTATACAAGGACACAGTCACAGTAAATAGATCATCCTATACTCTATATACAAAAACCTGTACATGAATCTCCATAGCAGCTCTATTGGTTATAGCAAAATACTTCAGAGAACTCAGAGGTCCTACAATGGGTGGAAGGCTCAACAAACTGGTACAACCATGTAAGGGACCACTACTCTGAAATAAAAAGGAATGAACTACTGACACATGCAACAATCTGAATGGACCTCAAGGGCTTTATATTTAGTGAAAACCATCAATCTCAAAAGGTTACATGCTGTATGATTCCATTGATATAATATTCTTAAAATGACAAAAGTAAAGGAATGAATAATGAGAGTGGAGAGTGGGAAGGGGAGGGCAAAGAGGTGGATACTATAAAATAGGAAGTTCTTTCAAGATAATCAAACAGTTCTGTATCTTGATTATAGTAATGGTTATATGAATCTATAAATGGGATAAGACTGCAGGGAACTATACACACACAGATGAATGCAGGTAAAAAAAAAATAGGTGAAAACTGAATAAGGTCTACAGTCTAGTTATAATATACCAATGTCAATTTCCTGGTTTTGATATTGTACTACAGCTATATCATGTCACCATCGGGGGAGGCTTACACAGGTGAAGGTGAAGGGTACACAGGTCTCTATGTACTTTTTTTTTTAAAGTTTATTTATTTATTTTCCAAGTGAGAGACAGAAGGAGAGAGAAAGAGAGAGAGAGAGAGCGGGAGAAAGCAAGCAGAGAAGGGGCAGAAAGAGGAAGACAAAGAGAATCCCAAGCAGGCTCTGCACCACCACTGAGAACCCAATGCAGGGCTCAACCTCATCATGAACAGCAAGATCATGACCTGCGCCAATGTCAGATGCTTAACCGACTGAGCCACCCAGGTGTTCCCACTCTTTGTACTCTCTTTGCAATTTCCTATAATTATCTCAACATAAAAAGTTTAAACAAAAAATGACCCTGGGTATGAGAACTTGAATTTGAACCTGGGTCTGCCTCACTCTAAAACTTGTGCTACTGCCCTGTATACCTTACTGCCTACAAAATTTGTTCTGTTAAAATATACCAAACATGCATTAATTCCTACAGAGAAGAATAAAATACATAGGAGGCATAGGAGGCTCATCCTGGGTCACATTTAAAGAAATCTAAGGAAGTTCAAGGAGTACTTTATTAGGAAAAAGTTTAAATATCAAATCATTTCATTCATGGCAAATAATCCCTGGTGTTCCAACGAACTAATATAACATGAACGTGGGAAGAGAACCTTTAGAAGTTTGATAGGAAGTGATGTCTGGGCTGCTTTGGCACCCTGACTGGGGGGGTGGGGGGAGGGGGGCACTGCCTCTCATTCCCCTCTCACTAGAGGCAGCTCTGAAGTCTCCTGCCATGTTGCCTTGTTCACTTGAAAGAATAAAATGCTGTTCCTCTCTTTACACACCAGGCAAACAAACTGCACAGCAGAAAGCTGTAAATAGAGTCATTACACTGTACATTTGGCATCTCTTTTCCATATACCCAGGAACTTCCTAATGAGTTTGTCCTTGTGAGATGCAGAACATGGCCAAATTATAATATAATCTCAGCCAGAGAGGTGAGCTAAAGGTGCCAAATGGTTTTTGGGAGTGAGTGAAAGTTACTGCCTCCCTTCATATTAATTCATCAAACCCTTGTACACAGCTATGTGGCAGCTATGAAAAAATTATGCATACAAGGACAAGAATCAAAATAGTGATAGGATGTTCTTTTTCTATTAGTGATGTTTTCCTGTTTAGCACCATTTTATTCTATTTCAGTAAAAATCATCCCATAATTATTTTTGAATGTCTATTTATTTTTTAGAGAGAGCATGTGCTAGAGTGGGGGAGGGGCAGAGCCAGAGGGGGACAGAGGATCTGAAGTGAGCTCTGCACTGACAACAGAGAGCCCGATGAGGGGCTCAATCCCATGAGCCATGAAATCATGACCTGAGCCAAAGTTGGACACTTAACTGACTGAGCCACCCAGGAGCCCCACCCCATAATTATTTTTATTAATTGATCAAATAATTCATTTTTAAAATCAGAGCCAAATTGTTTCACTATATCAAGTCCTCAATGTTGAATGTGCAATTGCTCAGAGGTGCTTTGTAGCACATGGTTCAATTGCACGTAGTTCAACTTAACACATATACAGTATCAAGTGTTTATTAAGAACATAATGGCATGACATCGCTTTGGAGGGTGACACAAAAAAATGAAAAGACACCATTCTATAGTCTCAAGGGGGAGCTACACATGTACACAATTAACAAAACCCAAGAAAAACCATAATTGCTGCTATTATTAAGTGTGCCAACGTGGCAAATCCAATGTAATGTTAATAACAAGAAAGAAACTCAAGAGTTATCTTCAGGTATTTAAGAAGAAAATACACGTCACTAGTTGTACTCCACAGAACAGAACTAGGATTAACAGCTAGAAATTACAAGAATATACAGGAAGGTTGGTGTTATATATACATAAAAGCTTTTAAATTTTTTTAAATTAAAGCTTACATATTTATAGGATTTAGAGCATAATAAATCATTAATGACTTAATAGCTACAATAATATCTGATTAAACCTCTGTACTGGAAAGGAGTTCATGGGATTCTTTCTAAGGGCATGTCTTCCCCAGATGCCCCATAGATCAGAGAAAAGCATCTTGATACCCAGGGCTACAAATGAACAGTCCACAGAGACTAGATATAAGGGAGACTTGTAGCCTATGAGGTGGCATGAAGATGTAATTCTATCCAAAATAAGTGATTCATATTGAGTGGTGATTAAATGACCAAGGCTGATCCCCTCTCATGAAGGTTTTGCATTTGAGAGATGCAGCAGAGGAGAAAGGAATCACAGAGGAATCAGAAGAAGAGAAAAAGAAAAAACAGCTCTGACTATGGCAAAGCAAATTACAGTACAAAGCAACCGACAGCCAATTCTGAGGGAATAACAAGCTGACGAGACTTCCAGACTTCCTGCTAGAAGTCTATCTATCTCCTAAACAACATTCCAGATCTCTGTGAGATCCTTCTGTTCACCCACCAAAGCATGTTCCTACTATCCTGTGTGAATTTATTCATCACCAGAGGAAACTTCAAGACAATGTTGAATTTCACATGAACCCTGTACTCCTGGAAAACAGAGACTGCCAAAAAATTACCCCTCACCCTTTTGTGTTCGAGGAAACAGCTTACCAGCACAGATATATGCTCCCCATGTGACTGAGATAAAACTCATGGATGATCCCTTGTAACCTATGACAAGACAAAGACACATCTTCCAAATTCCCATTCTTTCACTCATAAATGATTAGCTGAACTGTTTGTCCATATTGACCATTCTGATTGGTCAACAGCTCTTAACTGGAGTTGACCAAACTTTAGTAAGGCTTTTCTCCTTCTTTCAAGTCCCTGGACTTTGACCCATCCTTGAGCAATGGAAGGTGAACAATCCTTCCTGAATGACCCCTCCCAAGAATCAGCAGACCTCAGGGGAAGAATATTCCCTGATCAACTGTCCAATCATGCCATCCATTCATCCCAGTCCCCCACACCCAATTCTTTTTAGCCTGTTTCCTCCTCCTTATAAAAGAAAAGCCCCTTTCTGATTGATCTTTGAGATACTCATAGATCTTGTGGTCAAAGTGGTTCTTCCTACTGCAATATTCTTTCTTCTCCTATTACAATAGTACTCTTCCCCTTACTGTAATAATCTTTCTGAACAAAGTCTCTCCTTACCTAAGTCCAAATTTATTTTTATTTAGCATTTTCAAGCCAAAGATAGGCTGAAAAAAGTCTACCTTTACAAAACACAAATTAAAATCATTAAATATCCTTTTATTATTGACATTTATTTTTATAGAATCACAACTACTATGTATTTGACATATAGTCACATAATAAAATATATAGGAGATACCATCATAAATAAGTTAATTTCCCCTATTTTCAAACATAAAAATTACTTGATTATTGAAATAATTAGAATAAAGCATTTCATAGCAAACATGAGCAACCAAACAACTGTGATTTGGAAACCGCAGAAATAATTACTTTCTAGATTACTTGTTTTGGTGTAGTTCAATCATCTCTTTACAACCTATTCAAAAGACAGAAAAAGCTTGATGAATTTGTTTTTATGTTGGCAAATTATTAACCCAAGTGTGAAACCAGCAACAATAGAGCTGCTAAAGTTCTTTCTGAGGAACTTTCTGCAATAATCTTTCACTTTTCCAATGATCTAGTACCCTAGTCTCAACTTAGCATGGATACCATGAGTTAGCAAATTAACTGCAGCACATACATAAAATAAATCATCAGTGTTTTTAATCCAGAAGGGAAGTACATAAGATATTTCTACACCAGGAAGGACATCTTTCCCTAAAATACCTACATTCCTGTTTATGAAAAATAATTTAAAATAATACTCATATAATACATCACAAAAAAATCAAGTACTCACCCGCATTGACTATAGCATCTACCTCTAGCAATGTGATGTCACCTCTATAGAGAGAAACTTTTTCACTCAAACTTTTCTTCACCTGTGATGTTTCCTGAGTATTTTCTTCTGTAATAAAAAAAGAATATATATATATATATACATATATTTATATCAATAGTATAGTCTTAATTTATTTAAGGACAATTTTGATAAAACAGCCAATATGGGTCACAATCTGATATACAAGACAAGTGGAAATAAATGTGTAAGTATCAGGGGTGTGGCTTATTCTCTATTTATTATGTACTCCTCAATACAAATGTAGTACATCATGTATATAATAGGCAGTCAATAAATTTAGACATGTTATATTGGTCAAAAAAACTCAATGTTTCTTATTATTATGAAAATATCAATTTTAAAATAACATTATGAACGATCAAGTTTCATAAGAAGAAAAAGATGTACAACTATGGCTATGGGGGCCCAAAGACAATTTAAGTGACTTGTAACCTATCATCTCTAATCTCCTAAATACTTCAAAATTGCATGCTCATTTAAGAGTATCACAGTGAACTGATAGCATTATCTTCTCCCTTGAAAGATTTGCCAAGACAAAAATAAATTTTCACAGTGAATGAGCTTCTTTCTATTTCGCTGTAGTTACCAAGTCATCCTTGAAAAAAATATTCACCCAGAACAAAAACATGTTGGTTCCACTCTTTGCTATTTGTAAGTAACAAATGCCCCTCAAAATGGGAAGGATCAAAAATACTTGAGTGGGTCAAACTGCTTTTCTTATCAAATTGTATTAACCTTTCACTCTAGAGGGCGCTGCTAGATTTAAAAGAGAAAAGCTCTGTCCTGCACACAACAGCCAGCAAACTGGTAAGTTGAAAACAAGCCAAAACATTACATTCTACAACTTGACCTACTTTTAAATCTTTTATGATAATACTATAATTTGAGATTCATTCATTCTTAACAAGTGATGTTAATACAGTACACAGAGGTTTACAAAATCAATGATTTAAAAAACATCATATTACTATACATAGAAAGCTTTTTAATATACCTCTATGAAAGGAGATTTATAAACTCAAACTTTTTAAAGTGTTTATGATCTGTGCAAATCTTTCAAGGGAGAAGATAATGCTATCAGTTCACTATGATACTCTTAAATGAGCATGCAATTTTGAAGTATTTAGTAGATTAGAGATGATAGGTTACAAGTCACTTAAATTGTCTTTGGGCCCCCATAGCCATAGAAAAAAATTGGCCAAGAGTAAGGATATGATCCTGGGTCACAAAAGTGATCTTTTCTCTCTTTCTGTCTCCGAGGCATCCCCTTCTTTGTAATCACTGCTCTCCTTAAAGGATTCTAATCAAAATATTCATTAGTGTTGACAATAGTAGTAATAATAATAAGGAGGAGGAGGATAAAATGGGAAAATTGTATGTGAAAAGAGCAGAGAAAGACATTAGAGGACCTCAAAATAAAACAATAATAAAAAAATAAAACCACCTCAAGGGCTTCTCCAGTACCGTCTGTCCTTGTCAGGTAATGGCTAAAAGCACACACTTTACTACCAGACTATCTCTGTTCAAATTTTGATCTACCAGTTAACAACTGGGTGATATTGGAAAGGTTATTTATTTTCTCTATGCTTCAGACTGTAAATTACTGGCTCCTTCAAAATTATGGGTTCATAATACTTAGAATAATACTTGTTCCACAGTAAGCTCTCAACAAACACTACCTTTTTTTTAAACAAAGGATTTACAAAGATGACAAGTTATGTCAACATCTATATTCAGAAAAACACAGCAGTTAAGAAATATTTTCAAACAATATTATTTTGAAAAATGTATCATTACATTTATTATTGTTGTTGTTGTTGTTGTTATTCCCATCAGTGAAAGAATTTTGTTTGTGCTCTTGCCAGGCCAATGCCTGGCCCATTGACAAAGACTTTGAGCCAGAACACCTTGAGTTCCAAACCCAATCAGTTTCTAGTCTTACTACTTTTACCAAATTAGAAAGTCCTAATTCCCAGTTAAAGATTATTGAATGACAATAAATATTTGGTGGTTTGTCAAAAAAAAAAAAAAAGTATACGTATTTGGACTGTTGTAAACCTGAAATTATAAACACTTCTCACTGATGAGTTTCAGAACTCCATCAGGCATTAAGTTGATAAGCATATCACAAATGAAAGCATAAAGTTTGACTTTCCAACTTGGGATACAAAGTAGATAGATTTCTAATCCTTCCTAAAGTTGCATTTAGTTCTAAAAACTACTTCTTCATTTGTTCATGAAGCATTATGTATGTAAAATTGTATTTGTAATAATGTGACTTTTTAACATATGTGACAATAAATCATGTATTTCTTTCTCCAAATATAAAGAAATTATCAAAGAATGGTATTGGAAAGACTTAAAGTTCAAGCATTTATACCACATTTCAGTTTTCTTAAAAGAAATCCTCATCTCTCATCTGCAAATTTTAAAATTGTGACATTTTGAGTCTAAAGGCTCAAGCAAATTCAACGTATCAAATAAATATACTGCTGTGACATGTTATTCAAATAAGTTACTCAAAATGGTCTTATTAGAATCATCAGCATCATGAATAAGTACAAGCATCCTTCTTCCTCATAGCCAGACTTATACTTGCTGCCCAATGTCTCACACGGTATATAAAAAAGGCATAAATTTACTCAAGAGCTATAATTTGAGAGTATTAATAAGTGTCTGTATTTCCTTTAGCAATAAGCCAAAACCAGACCGCATACTTTTGACCACCAACTACTCTCTGTAAATGCAGCAATGTACATTAACACCAGAAAATAATTTCTTTTATTTGAATGGCAATGCATTGCCTTCCTTTTCACACAACTGTGTTTGATCAGCTCTTCCAATGTATCTTTTCCTACATCCTGAGTTTTCGGCAATAAGATAGAAAACTGTCAAGCAGTGCTACCTCATGGACGTTATATATGTACACAAAAACTAATTCACATTTTGCACATAATTGGCTTTATTCAACTACAAGTTGAAATATCTGTCAATGTACACATGACAGTAATTGTTCTTCCAGACTGCATACTATTTATATTATAAAACATATAAACAAACAACAGCAAAAAAGACAGTAATTAAAGTAGTAAAAACAGATTTTTATTCTGGAAAATACTGCAACTGGGAAAAAAAGATCTCAGTACAGAATGGGGCTCAATTCCCAATACAGCAAGGACAAGTAGGGATTTGCTGCCATGAGCAGAGTGGGAATCAATGGAAGGAAAATCACTAAGAAGAAAAATTAGAGGCAGGGGGAGATTCTGATTGAACAGACTTAGGCTTCTTGCTAAAGGCAGGCTAGGGTGATCAGACGTCACTTGGGGTATGGAAGGGGATGTGGAATTTGATCAATATTGAGGGTGGAGTATTCTCTCTAAACTGATTTAGCAGAATGCTAACTAAAACTGGAATATGTAGGTCTTGCAAAGACATGGAAACTATTTTTTGGCAGACATATTCAACATGAAACAAAGCTCGTCATCATCTCAAGTTATTTCCCAGTTAATTATTTTTACAGTACATGAATGTTCGGAAAGCAGCACAAAAGCAAAAACCTAAAAAAGTTAAATAAATGGATTTTTCTTTTACTGCTATGTTTCAAATACAAAGTGTCATGAATATCCAGCATTAATTTTTCCTGCATTTTTACTTATACATTTTGTCTTGGGTTGAATTTAAAATTTTTATAATCTTAAACATCCAGATATAATACAACGTTATTTGTTGTACCCAAGTACAACAAAATGTATGCTCTTATCATATTACTAATAACTCAGAAGATAGTTATTTTTATTAAGCCAACAATATTAAGCGAATATTATTCACCAAAAATTTACTCAAGTCATATAAAGTTGAAAAGCAAAGTATTTGGATTAGTTTCTGTTTCTGAGAGTTTTAGGAATATTTTTATAAGCTCTCATTTACCTTTCAGCCAATTTTAATAGAGTTCCTTTATGGGATTTTATGGATTAATGTGGTAATACAATCCAAAAGTAGAAAAATATCACATATACATAATATACATACAAATATATACATACATAAAAACAGATATAAAGATCTTGTGGCTTTCATTCTAAAATTTTAGCCATAAGTCAGGTAAACACAGTAATACACTCTGATCTATCCTCCCCTTGATATTTTTATCTAAATTTTGTTTCTGGCAGAAGGAAAAAATCAAGGTAACCTGTTCAATATGAGTGGTAATGCTTTTTAACCAACATTTGTGGAGGAGACTTTCAAGAATTTTCATTTTCCCTGATATATAATCATATAGAGGGGCGCATGGGTGGCTCAGTCGGTTAAGCGTCGGACTTCGGCTCAGGTCATGATTTCACAGTTTGTGAGTTAGAGCCCCGTGTTGGGCGCTGTGCTGACAGCTCAGAGCCTGGAGCCTTTTTCAGATTTTGTGTCTCCCTATCTCTCTGACCCTCCCCCCGTTCATGCTCTGTCTCTCTCTGTCTCAAAAATAAATAAATGTTAAAAAAAATATAATAGTATAGAGGCTATAGATGGAAATTTTATTTATTTTTTTAATATATGAAATTTATTGTCAAATTGGTTTCCATACAACACCCTGTGCTCATCCCAAAAGATGCCCTCTTCAATACCCTATAGATGGAAATTTTAGGTGACAAACTGACTGAGGAGACATCAAGCAGCTGTCTGGATGTCTCCAAAGTTTATCTGAGTATATAAAGCATCTGGTCTGTTTCCAATTATCTTTTCTTCCTTTTCTGCCACGAGTAGTTGCTTTCAGGAGTCCCTGAGTCCCTTGAGAGCCCCTGATGAGCAGTAGGGAGCCTAAAGTCCAAATGATTATAGGGAGTTGAGAAGCTTCAGTGGGAAGGGAAAAGAGGGATGTTGAAGGTAGAAATACGAAAAGGTACACATCAAGAAATTCAAGGGAGTTGAAAAGAAGATCAACAACTATAAGGGAAGG
The DNA here is from genome assembly GCF_022079265.1 of Lynx rufus. Classification (NCBI taxonomy): domain Eukaryota; kingdom Metazoa; phylum Chordata; class Mammalia; order Carnivora; family Felidae; genus Lynx; species Lynx rufus. The sequence goes on along the minus strand of NW_025814896.1, from coordinate 39,583,603 downwards.
AAGGAGGATCAGAAGCAATGGGAAGAGAGAGATCTTAGAGGAGCCAGTTTTGAAGATCTTAAGTTTTCCAAAAGAAGCCAATGAAGTTCCAAATTATCCTTAGTAAAGTCATGCCAGCAAGAAAGAAAGTAGGCAGAGATAGCATAGCATATAATCAGCAAAACCTCAAGAAGGGCATTTCAGTGGACTCAGAAGTTCCCAAGGGAGAAGCAGGATGAAATACAGAAAACAGGCCTACACAGAGCCAGGAGAATCCTTCGCAGCCCAGGGGTAAATTGCCACTGAAAACAAAAAGCCAAGAAGAAAGACTTCTAGCCCAAGAAGTACCTTTCAAACAAAGAAGCCTGGGCCTCTAACCCAGCTTTAGAGAGTATACTTAGAATCCTAAGATTAATGGCTGTCATCTGGGGCATTGGCTCAGGAGTTAGCCTCACTAATAGATCCCCAATCAGTCAGGAGTGAAGACAAAAGGCTTCAAAAATCAGATAAAGAAGACAATCAGACATCCAGGGTAGGGAATACTCTCTAAATTGACTTAGCAAGATTCTTGCTAACACTGAGCTATGCAGGTCTACCAAGAATGGATCCTAGTCAAGAAAAGGGCTTAGAGGAACCAAACTAAAGTTTGGTTAAATAGAATGTCTTTGTTAATATCATGTGACATTCAAAAGTGGTATTTGAAAAAAAAAAATTGTCCCTTCTACTTCCTACTCTGAGGAATAGTAACAAATAATATTTATTAACCTTCAATTGGTTTTATTATCATTTGTTTGTAATATTTTGTCCAAAAAAAACTGTGAAAGACTTTGATATGGAGGAGAAAATATAATAGTGGGTATCCCATCTAGTTTACCCATCGGCATAATGTCTTTCATTGTCTTTGAGCTATTATACAAGTCTGTAAGTTATAGAAAGCAGATAAAAATGCAAATGATTCTTGTCCATGGAAACGCAAATAAATTATGTTCCCTTGAATGCAACTGATATTGTCCTGTGGTCAATTTGCATTTATTTGCAAATTCCTTTCAGAGTTCCTTACTACCTATATATGTGATCCCTTTAAATTCTCTTCTGAACCAGAGTTAAATAAAATTGTTCATAAGTGTTTATTTTATATCTATTTGAATCATAATCTCATCTTTACAAAAACATTTCTAATGGACATTTTTATTTAGTTCTAGTTTATTTAATTCTTATATAACATTTACTAGGCACCAGGTGCTGTTCTAATGTTTATAAATATTAGCTCCTAGCATCCTAACAAATCTATGTACTATATATTTCTAATATTCTCTCTGTGTAGATAAGGAAGCTAAAGCATATAGAAAGGAGGTGGTTTGACCAAGTACACATACCGCTGGTAAGTACAAACCTGGGATTTTAACTCAGGCAGCCCATGCTCTTACCCAATATGCTATGCAAGCTCTCATTTACCTATTTTTTATTTCAAAGAGTCCAATTCTGAATTAGGTGCCTGTTGTTTAAGTCTCTTCTCTATTACAAACATAGGAACTCCCCCCTCAAAGCATTATTTGCTTTTGTCCTAGGAAAAAAAATGTAATTGGTTTATCAATGTGGTTACAATACCTTAAAAATAATACAAAGGCCTTGGTTGTTTCCTGCTACTATTTGACAATGGTTCATAACATAAAACACACCAGGGATTAGAGGACTACATAGTAAAATCAAATTTGCTGATATTAATCATGTATCTTCTATTTATATTTTCTCTTATTTATTTATGCAAGATCATCAAACTTGCGGATTATTTATCCCAACACATACTCTATTTGCACTAGGACTCTGTTTACTATTTACATTTATGACTTAATTCTGAATTCTGGCATTTATGTTACAATTTCACCTCTTTTCTTTGGCATCAATTAAACCACTTTAAAGACATTGATCCCTTTTATGAGGTAGGAATATAATGCAATGCTATAGTAACAACAACAAAAACAAATTTAATCAAATTCTTTATTAACTCACTAATGACATTAAGATACATTAGGAGAAGCAAACTTTGTTAACTGAATCTTCATTAAGATTAACTGACCAATATTACCCTATTTTAAAAGCATAACTTTTAAGACTATAACTGATAACAAAATAGAATTTTCATAAAAATCACAATTATATTTTACATTTCAAACTTTTAAAATATATTGAGTAAAACTGTCTCATCACATTTGCTTGGAACTGCCACACTACCTAAAGGCCACTTGATAAACAGCTAAGGGACCACCACTGGGTCCCCTGACCATGTTTGGAAAACAAAGATGCAGGAGGATAGTCACATGAAGTGCCTAAGAATAGTCCAAATTCTTAAGTTCCCTCATATTAAGTGTTCTAGCAACCACGGGCATGATACAGAAAAGCCACCAAGAGCACCAATTGGCTGAGTGTTTTCGCAACAAGGGGCCTCTTGCCAGTGTACCTCTTCAATTCTGAGGATGCCAGAAAAATCAGTAAGACCATGCTACAAAATTTAAAAGTAAAGATCAAGCAAATATCTATAGAAATTAATGTTTACATTAAATTAAATTTATAATCAAGACGATCAGAAAAATATTGGGTTCATTAAGAGGCTTTAAGGAACACAGCCTCAGACCTCAAGGAACCCCAGAGATGCAGGCTGTGTTCCTGAGATTATATTTTAAAACCAGCTAGCCTATTGATCTGCGACACCTGTATCTCCTATGATCATGCCTGCCTAATAATCATGATGCCATATCCCAGATTCCTGCCTGTTTTTCCCTAACAATTTAATAGCTCACTTCTTCAATTGGCCTGAGACTCAATCCCCCTGACTTTCTTCCTAGCTTCAACTTCCACAGAGCTTCCATGGATGAAAATCTCAACAACAGATTCTTTTTTTTTTTTTTTTCTTCAGCCCTGGACTCCAAACTAAACCTGTCAGGAAAAGAAAACCTTCAAATAAAGTGCTCCTCTTTGAGTGAGACCTCCCCTGATTAGGGAGGCAGGCATTCCAGGCATGATAGCCATGCTAAGTAATGCAGGAAATACAAAGTCCAGCCGAGATATGAACTCCACATTCTAGCAGAATGATAATAAAGCATACAAACAACTTCAATACAAGGAAGATTATTATCAATGCCATAACAAAGACTCAGAGTGCTTTGAGTTTCAGACAGAGAAATAACATTGAGTGAAGTTTTATAAAAGTGGAATTTCCAAGCTGAGTTTTAAAGGATCAGTAAGAATACCAGCTGCCTGTAGAATGGGATAAGGATGACAAAATCGAAGGGCATTCCTAAGTCATAGGGGCAGAGAGTATAAGTATTGAGGAAAATAAGTATTCATCCAGAATGAAAATATGGAGAACACCACAAACTGAGAAGCAGTGGCAGATGAGACGAACTCTTCAGGTTTGGACCAAAAGCAGAAGTCCTTTGGATAGTGGCTGTTTCAGATCCCTTAGTCACAAATTGGCAGGCTTATTTTATTCAGCTAAAAGAGCATCACTATTGTTTTTGCCATTGAAAAGGGCATTTTAAATTTTTAATTAAATTTTAGCATTCAAAATCACATTTCACACTAAATGTGAGATTTCACATCAAAACGTAGATTTCCTACTTTTTTGAAAAATCAAGAGACCTGGAAATACTGAATCCACATCCTCACCTGATGTGTGAGTAAAGGCTATGTACCCTTTGGATAGGCATCTTTCACTTCCCAATTTATGACAGAGCATATTTGTTTATGTGCAAACTAGGCTAACCTCACTCAGTTATGTTAACTGCCTGTCTCCCACAGACATCTGGATGTTAGATTCAAAGGATTAATGACTACAGCCAGGTATCTATCAGAAATCTATTAGAAACAGAAAATAGTTACTAAATTGGCATGAAATAAACACGAAGCAAGTTTCCATCAAATCAGAATAAATGCTTGTGTGTCAAACAATAAAACTATAATCAAAACTAATATGTATTGGGATCTACGCTGTGGTAAAAATTCAGTAACTCAGGAGCACAAAATTAAAACAAAAAAACTATTACTCTCCTTAATTGATTGTTTACTTGTAAATAAAGAGCATTAATGAAAAAAAAATTCAGTAACTAAGAATGGCCAAAAATACTTCCAAAGAATCCCATTTCTCTGTATTTATTCCCTTATATAGGACTCTTCCACAATGACTCTGGACTTTTCCATGTAATTGCCTTTGACCAATGAATGGGACATCAACAAACATGACCCAAGCAGAGGCTTAATGAGTGCTTGCACATTAATGTTCGTCTTCTCTAGCTATGTCAAGCCTACTATGTGACAAATTCTAGGCTAGCCTATTGCAGAATAAGACGTAACTTAGAACAGAGACAAGCCATCTCACATGAGGTTCCCTAGGGCAACCAGCCTGACAAATGCCAGCCAGATATGTGAGACCATCCAGGACCACCTAGCCACAGCCAACCCACCTGCTAACTATAGAACCTCCTGGCTAACCAGAAAATGAAGAGCAATAATAAAAAGAATGTTGTTTGAAGCCACTAAATTTTGGAAGAGTTTGTTGCACAGCAAAGCTAACTGAAGGAAGGAAGAAGGAATGGGAGGGGCTTCAAAGCAGAGGCTTTGAAGAAGACTGAAGTTCAAACAAAATTGAAGTTGCAAGGGACACCTGGGTGGCTCAGTCAGCTGGGAGTCCAACTTCAGCTCAGGTCATGATCTCATGGTTCACAGGTTTGAGCCCTACATCAGGCTCCACACTGACAGTGCCGAGCCTACTTGGGATTCTCTCTCTCCTCTCTCTGCCCATCCTCCACCTGTGCTTTTTTTTCTCTCTCTCTCAAATAAAACTTAAAACTTTTTAAATATAAATAAAACTTTTAAAAAATGAAGTTTCAAACTTCCAGCATAACACCTACTATGACTTATTCTAGGAGAAAAGGTCTTTTAATCTAACATCTGCAACACCTTAAAGAACCATAAGATTTAAGAATGAATGGATATGCCAGAATAGAGAGGAATGTATGTGGACAAGAGGGGGTGGAGTGCTCAGCATCATATCTTTAAATAAGAAAAATAGATCAATCTGTATACATCCTAACTCTACCCTATTTACTAAAGTGGTATGTTCACAATTTTACCCATCTATTTTGTATGGCCTGTTTCTCTATATTAACACTGAACCATGATAACCACTCTACTAAGGTAATCTAAAGAAACTGAGGCACATGGAGATTAAGCAACTAACTTTCGAAAATGTCCTACAACTGACAGTTGAGATGTGAAACCTTGAAATGTGGTTCTAGAACCTATGTGCTTAACAACTGTGCAACATTGCCTCATAATAAGAATCAGCTTTATAAGGCTAAAAAAAAAAAAAAAAAAAAGAGCCATAGGTTCTTTAAATAAAGACACATTTCATTCTTACAGAATTTTTTTTAAGTTTAATGTAATTATCCATAAAGAAGTATGGGGTGGGAGCTTAAGTGTTAAAAATGTGTTTTATCCTAATGATATAATCTGATAAAAATCAATTTTGTTAAAAATTATGGTAATACTACATAGTATGACTCTTAGTCTAAAATTTATGTGAGAATAATGCAACCTAATGCTTCAAGTAATCTTGTATAAAAATCAATTAGGTTCCTATGGTCCAAAGACAAGGAGAATCAATTTTCTGCCCTTATAGTAAAGTTTATGAAATCCTAATTTATAAAGAGATAAATTCTCATTCAAATAAAGATATATTTGAAAACTAGAAAATCAGAAAAACAGCATATATAATTTGCCTTCTTTTTTGTTAAGTGTAGCATTTTTCAGTCTGTAGGTTAAGATACTTTACTGGGTTGCAAACTCAGTTTGATAGACTGCAACCAAATTTTTTAAAAAATGATACAGAACAGAATTAAAAAATTACAGTGCATAACATATAGTAATAAAAACTACTGTTCTATAAAATTTTGGTTCACTTACTTATACATAGATACACACATTTATGAACAATATGTTTGTAACTGTAGACTGTGGGTAAATATCTTTTTGACATTTTTGAAATCACTATGTATTTGTGTGCCTCCCTGACACAAAATGTTTCAAAATGTCATTTTAATATTTTGTCATACCACAAAAATGAACAAATTTTAAAGGCCAGGCTTCAAAATATTATACAGTGATCATTTCTGTAAGATCTCTGGGGAGCAGAACCAACACCCAACTACTGACTAACTTATATCAAGATTTTACAGGTCTAGCACAGAGGCAGATATTTGACAAATACACAGCAAATACATTATTCATTGGCCAGTTGATTACTGAATATGTTTATGTCTAAGAGGATCTGGTTTGTTCTTCAGGGGCAAAAATACACAATGGGCCATGGTATCGCATACAAAACTGTAACTCATTTGTGGAACTTAAACAAAAAGTAAAAATTTTCAGAAGATATGATTTAACCTGTAGTAGGCACCTGAATGTAAACAAAACAGGGAAAGGAGGAAAGTATAAGGCCTAAGTTAATAAAGAGGAAAACCTGGAATTCTACATAATTTTTTTAAAAGAGACCTTGGAACTCTACAAGATGAAGAATGCAAAGGCCTCAGTCTTCCCCAAAGTTACAGAACTAGTTGATGGCAGTTTCAGTATTCCTTTCCCTCCATAATGATGACTCACACAGTTTGCATGTGGTGTTTTGGTTTCATTATCTAAAAGAACATCTCTATTTGTATTATAGCTATATCTGTACCTGTACCATCCCCTCTTCTAAGAGTCAGTACAGAATGGTGATTGAAAACCAGGCTCTGGAAGCATTATGCCTTGATTTGAATCCCAGCTCCATCACTTACTAGCATGGATCAAATTTAACTTTTCTGGGCCTCAGTTGACTTGCCTGTAAAATGGGGTTAGTCTTTATCTTATAGGGTTGTTGTGAGAATTAAATGGATTAAGATTTAAAGTGCCCTACTCACAGTGAAAACACAATAAATGTTAACTAGCAGAAGGAAGAGGAAAATTACTACTAATCTGGAACTAGGTAAAATGCCTTTTTTTTTTTTTTTTTTTTTTTTTTTGCCATACATGCCACCCAGCACAATACTTACTTTTCAAAAATACTGACTATGCTCAAATACCTCTCTTCTGGCAGGAAAGCCAAAAGTGACTCAACCAATGAACTGGGAATAGAGAAGAAAGTTTCTCACTCTGAAGCACAGAAGACATTAAAATTTGGTGAGTACATACAGACATACAGAGGTATGCCAGAGTCAAGGAAACTGCAAGGGAGAATGTGAAGATCACGAGAGAATAGAAGCTAGCAGTCCCAATGCTAATAAGAGAACAAAACAGGTGGGCAAGATGTCCAGAAGGAATCTGGGTTAACTGGCTAGAACTGTCATGCATGACAGTCTATGGCTTGGCTTTCTGTTCTGTTCAGCCTTAGCAGGACACATAGGAGTCCTGCCAAATTTAAAGGAGAAGTTGAACTAACACACCAACTGAGTTTGAAAACTATTTGCTCTTCCTTTCCCTACAGGGTGCTAAAAGCTACAACACACTGGAGATCTTTGACTTAGACTGGATTAAGTTAAACATTAAAATATGAAAATAATTTTCTTTAGCTCTAGTTCTTTTTTCCTAAATAGTATTAAATTTTTCTCCCATAATTCTTTGAATATTATAATTACTAAACTAATATAATTACTAATCTTAATTCATCTTTATTCATAAGCTCTTTTCATTTATTATTAATATAATTTAGTTGTTAACAGCTGAACTGAACTTGGCACTGTGCCAGATGTTATACAATTTAAACATCCAGCTGTTATCCACCAAACACCAGTAAAAGGAATCACTAACCTATTTAATCAATAAATAAAATTGGAAGGGAGCTTGAATAGAAACACAGTTCCCTAAAGAAGCTCTTAATCTTATCCTGAAGTAAGACTGTGGCAATGGATACAGGAAAGAGCAAATGCCAGCAAAAACACTCAACAGGAATATTTAACAAAGTGTTAGGGTCTCAGTGGAGGAGGGAGAACAGGAAATTGCTTAGGCTGACTTCCTGGTTTCTGATCTAGGTGGCTATGACAGGCAAGAGCTAGTTTGGGAAGAAAGATATTAAGTCAATCTTGGGTATCTTAAATCTGAACTTCCTGCAGAATATTTAAGTACAAGTGTTATACGTACACAGGTCTTGGTGCATAAAAGAAAGGTTTTCAGGGGGCGCCTGGGTGGCTCAGTCAGCTAAAGGTCTGACTCTTGGTTCCGACCCAGGTCATGATCTCAAAGTTTGTTGAGTTAGAACTCCATTTGTGCTCTGTGCTGTGGATGCGAAGCCCACTTGTGATTCTCTGTCTCCCTCCCTCTCTCTCTCTCTCTCTCTCTCTCTCTCTCTCTGCCCCCTGCATCTTTCTCTCTCAAAATAAGTAAATAAACTTTAAAAAAAGAAAAAGAAAAAGAAAAAGAAAAAGAAAAAGAAAAAGAAAAAGAAAAAGAAAAAGAAAAAGAAAAAGAAAAAGAAAAGAAAGGTTTTCAGGCTAGAAATGCAGATTCGGAGACATCATTATGTGGTAGGGGCCCCAGGTGATATCATCATGGGTGCACATGTAAAGGAAAGCGGGCCAAGGACAGAACACTGGCGAGCCCAACCTTCATAAGCAAGGCTAAGGGGAAGAACATGAAAAAGATGCAAAGAACAAATACTTAGGAGAAAAAAACAGCAGAAGCCATATGGAGGAAAAAGTTTAATAAACAAGTGATCAGTAGCTCCAGAGGTCACAGAGAATAGAAGGACTAAAAATGTCCCATTGGATGTAACATTATGTCATCACTGTGGACCTTGGCAAGAACAGTTTCAATAAAGCCAGATGGATATGCCTACAGCCAAACTTAGACCATTACTGCCCCAGAAGATGGTAGAAAAATAAGATGGGTGGAACCTGTGTCCCTGAACGGCCACATGGAGCTGAACTTCCAGTTGACCTGAAACACTCCCCTATAAAGTAAGAAATAAAGTAAAATATTTAAACCATGGAATCATTACTAAGTCTCTTTGTTACAACAGCCCAGCATTTCCCTAGCTTACCCATCCAGCAAACAAATATACCACAATTTATCTAATCGATTCCTTTTTGAGAACATTTATTTCCAATTTTTTTATTGTTAAAAATTATACTATAACATGAAAACCTTTATTTACACATAAATCTTCTAATATATCTCTGGTTATACCTTTGTTTTCAACTCCTAAAATAAAATAACTGAGTCACACACAGGCTTTAGAAGCAAACTACAAGATCATTCTGCTTTACTTTCATAGGCATAAGGGGAACACACGAACAAACATGGCTCATATGCTGAGATAACTTCAAAAAAGATAAGGTGATGGTGGGAAACCTCTCATGATGTATATCAAATAATCACACTAAACACTTTAAATATCTTACAATCTTATTGTCAATTATACCTCAATAAAGCTGAAAGAAACTAAGTTTTTTAAAGATAAGATCTGGCCATTGGATAAGAGCTCCCTGTTTATCCAAACATGGTTGAAAGTTGTAGACATCCAATTTCACCAGATGCTACATCTTCATTACTCTTCCAATTAGTCACCCTTACGCCCTCTCACTGTAGTTCAATTTTAACCTTCCTAACTCATATCCAACTAGCCTGTAAATCCTGCCAACTCTTCTCCTAAAATATCCCAAATTTATTTTCTCCTCTTGACACTCACTGAAATTACACTGGTGTATTAAGCATTAAAGTAAAGTGAATCTTGGGGCGCCTGGGTGGCGCAGTCGGTTAAGCGTCCGACTTCAGCCAGGTCACGATCTCGCGGTCCGTGAGTTCGAGCCCCGCGTCGGGCTCTGGGCTGATGGCTCAGAGCCTGGAGCCTGTTTCCAATTCTGTGTCTCCCTCTCTCTCTGCCCCTCCCCCCGTTCATGCTCTGTCTCTCTCTGTCCCAAAAATAAATAAACGTTGAAAAAAAAAAAAAATTTAAAAAAAAAAAAAAAGTAAAGTGAATCAAAAGATAAAGGTCCCTTTCCTAATCTATCTTAGCATCCTTATTTTCTACAATTCACCCATCACCCTGCTCTCATCAAACCAGCCTCTTGAATGCTTCTAGGTCTTAGCAAATATTATTCTCACTAACTTGAATGTCATTTCCTTTCATCCCTTTGACAAACTCCTACTCATGTGTTAGGAGCTAGTACAAATGTCACATGTTTTGTGAATTCTCCACTACCCCGAATAACTTTGTCATTCAGTATATTATATAGTTATCAATTATTTTATAAATGATTCTCAGCCTCTGAAATGAGAACACCAAGGCTAGATTCATGTCTTTTGCATATTTGAGTCATTCCAGATTCCTAGTACAATGAATGATACATTGTAGATACTCAAACATTTACTAAAGGAAAGAAAGGAAGACTGGAGGGAGCACAGCAGACAAGGATAAAACATAAAAGAAACTATAACAAAGGAAATTTTCAAAATCAAGGCTACCGACTTGAAATATTTTTGGTGAATAATAACAAAGACTTCTGTCAAACTAAAGTAAATTTCTATGCAGACACAGTAATGACTTGGATATGATATTTTAATTTCCTGCTTCACAATTCACTAACTTTCAAAGCTTCTATTTTTTTTTTATTCTTTTATCTTTAAGGTAAGTTCAGCAAGTGTTTTACATAGAACAAGACAAAATCTTTTGGAATAAGGCTGAAGACATCTTCATTTTAGCAAGCTTTAAGCTGATTTTTTGAATACATTAAAGTTGGAGGGCCATTGCTCTAAAATATTATTTTACACCTAAAATCATTGACAATTACATTTTTAAGCTTTTATTTAAATTCGTTAGTTCTCACTTATCATCAAAAAAATACAAATCAAAACCATGATAAGGTACCACCTCACAACTGTCGGAATGACTAAAATGAACAACACAAGAAACAACAGGTGTTGGCAAAGATGCAGAGAAAAGGGAACCCTCTTGCACTCCTGGTGGGAATGCAAACTGGTGCAGCCACTCTGGAGAACAGTATGGAGGTTCCTCAAAAAACTAAAAATAGAACTATTCCATAACCCACCAATTGCACTATTAGATATTTACCCAAGGGATACAAAAATACAGATTCAAAGGGGTACATTATATAGCAGCATTATCAATAATAGTCAAAGTATCGAGAGAGCCCAAACGTCCACCAACTGATGAATGGATAAAGAAAATGTGAAGTGTGTATACACACACACACACACACACACACACACACACACACGTGTGTAATAGATGGAATATTACTCAGCCATCAAAAAGAATGTAATTTTGCCATTGCAATGATGTGTATAGAGCTAGAATGTATTATGCTAAGTGAAGTAAGTCAATCAGAGAAAGAAAAATACCATGATTTCACTTATATGTGGGATTTAAGAAACAAAACAGGTGAACATATGGGGGAAAAGAGAGGGAAACAAACCACAAGAGACTCTAATGATAAAGAACAAACTATGGGTTGACAGAGGGAGGTGGGTGGGTAGTAAGAAGGGCACTTGTGATGAGCACTCAGTGTTGTGAGTGATGAATCAATGAATTCTACTCCTGAGACCAATACTGCACTGTATATCAACTAACAAAAATTTAAATGAATCAGTCAATCCAAAGAAAGAATAAAAAAAAATTTTTTAAATAAATTTCCAGTTAACATACAATGAAATATTAGTTTCAAGTATACAATATAGTGATTCAACACTTTCATACAACACTCAGCCCTCATCACAACTAGTGTACTCCTTAATCCCCATCACCTATTTAACCCATCCTCCCACCCACCTTCCCTCAGGTAACCATCAGTTTGTTCTCTGTAGTTAAGGGTCTGTTTCTTTGTTTGCTTTTTTCCCCTTTGTTCACTTGTTTCATTTCTTAAACTCCACATATGAGTGAAATCATATGGTATTTGTCTTTCTCTGACTTATTTCACTTAGCATAATACTCTCTAGCTCCACCCATTTCCTTGCAAATGGCAAGATTTCACTCTTTTTTTATGGCTGAGTAATATTACAAAGTTGTAGTGATCACACAGTATGGTACTGGCACAAAAATGTATACATAGATCAACTGAACAGAATAGAAAACCCAGAAATGAACCCACAACTATATGGTCAGTTAATCTTTGCTAAAGCAGGAAAGAATATCCAATGGAAAGAAGACAGTCTCTTTAACAAATGGTATTGGGAAAACTGGACAGCAACATGCAAAAGAATGAAACTGGATCACTTTCTCACAACACACACAAAAATAAATTCAAAATGGATGAAAGACCTAAATGTGAGACCTGAAATTATAAAAATCCTAGAGGAGAACACAGGTAGTGACCTCTTTGACACTGGCTGTAGCAACTTCCTTCTAGATAAGTCTACTGAGGCAAGGGGAACAAAAGCAAATATAAATAACTGAGACTATATCAAAACAAAAAGCTTCTGCACAGCAAAAAAAAGAATCAACAAAACTAAAAGGCAATCTACAGAATGGGATATGTGCAAATGACATCTGATTTGGGTTAGCATATGAAATACATAAAGAACATATAAAACTCAACACCCCAAAAACAAATAATCCAATTAAAAAATTTTCAGAAGACATGAACAGAGACATGTTCCCAAAGACAACATACAGATGGCCAACAGACACATGAAAAGATGCTCAACCTCACTCATTATCAGGGAAATACAAATCAAAACTACCATGAGATACCACCTCACACTTGTCAGAATGGCTAAACCAACAACACAAGAAACAACAGGCGTTGGCAAGGATATGGAGAGGGGAACCCTTTTTCACTGTTGGTGGGAATGCAAACTAGTGCAACCACTCTGGAAAACAGTATGGAGGTTCCTCAAAAAATTAAAAATAGAACTACTCTACAATCCAGCAATTGCATTTCGAGCTATCTACCAAAAGAACACAAAAATGCTAACTCAAAGGGATACTTGCACCCTTATGTTTATGGCATTATCTACAATAGCCAAATTATGGAAACAGCCCAAGTGTCCACTGACTGATGAATGGATAAAGGTGGTATACACTGACATAATTTTATTTTTTTTTTATTTATTTTTTTTTTTAAAGGAACTTTTTTTTTTTTTTAATTTTTTTTTTCCACGTTTATTTATTTTTGGGACAGAGAGAGACAGAGCATGAACGGGGGAGGGGCAGAGAGAGAGGGAGACACAGAATCGGAAACAGGCTCCAGGCTCTGAGCCATCGGCCCAGAGCCCGACGCGGGGCTTGAACTCACTGACCGTGAGATCGTGACCTGGCTGAAGTCGGACGCTTAACCGACTGCGCCACCCAGGCGCCCCAACACTGACATAATTTTAAAAGAATATTGGATAAAGAAGATGTGGTTTATATATACAATGGAATACTACTTGGCAATGAGAAAGAATGAAATCCACGTGGATGGAACAGGAAAGTGTTATGCTAAATGAAATAAGTCAGGCAGAGAAAGACAGATACCATTATGTTTTCACTCATATGTGGATCTTGAGAAACTCAACAGAAGACCAGGGGGTTGGGGAAGGGGGGAAAAAAAGTTATAGAGAGTGAAGTAGGCAAACCATAAGAGACCCTTAAATACTGAGAACTGAGGGTTGATGGGGGGCGGAGAGAAGGGGAAAGTTGGTGACGGGCATTGAGGAGGGCACCTGTTGGGATGAGCACTGAATGTTGTATGGAAACCAATCTGACAATAAATTTCATTAAAAATAATAAAAAAATAAAATTTCCATCCCAATATTGAGGCTGGAAAAAAAATAATAATATTGGAAGCCCAACAGACTTTATCAACCATGCAAACATTCATAGAAAGTAAAAGTTACTAATTTACTGACTCAGTATATTCCTGGGCTTCCCCATGTTGTCACAAACAGAAAGTATATATAAGTCTTAGCTATGCTTAAGATGCTGGTAATGATAAATTCCATAATAACTACACACGTGATCATTATTTTTGAGGTCATAAATTTGTAGAATGCATAAAATCTGCAATACTAAAATATTTAGGGAAAACAACCTGAAATTCTGGGGCAGCACCCTCTCCACCTTTTTCTTTAATGATTTTTACATGACTAAGATCAGACTTTCAGTACTGATATATAAAACCATACACATTTGCATAATCACCAACCTGTACTAGAAGTACCAGCCCTGAAGGAAAAGAACATATATTCACACCTTGAAAAACATTTTTATTTCTTAGGATTTCTTGACAAAATACACTACAGATTACTTTTAAATCTTTTCATATATTTATATGAAATTTTTAAAAAGAACTTTAAAAACTGACTCAATTAAAATGGAAAGAATTTTTCAGCAGCAAGACTTTTACAACAACTTTTCAGTGGAATCTTCTAAAAGATGCAACCAGTAGTATACCTATATGCGAAAATATTACAAAGTACATTTCAAAGGAAAAACCAAAAAAAATAGCAACATTTTTCTGTGTGTGTATGCATGATGTTCATATCTCCAACGTGTGCATACATACAGACATGATAAGCTGAAATAAGCAATGTGACAGCTTTAAGGTAACTGGGGCATATAAAAATATACAATTTCCCCTCTTTCTAGTCATATTCTATTCACTTATAAGGATTCCCAAATGATAAAAGCCAGTGTATAAATAAGTCATAGGTACTCAAGAGGTACCCTTTCTGGTAGTAGGCACTGAAATCATTTAAAGAAAAATATTTAGATTCCCCTTCTGAGCACATGGATGATTACACTCCCCCCCACCCCACCCTCCGCCCCAGGTCTAAAATGCTTCTACTGCACATGCCTTCTGGAACTCCAGCTCTGAGATCAGAAATCTCCACTATATCCTTAGCTTAACTGCTGAATGTGTTCTTGACTTTTTGGACTCCACTGAAACTTAGTTGTCCTCTAAGAGTATCAACTCATTTCAAATGGAGGTTGTGTGTGTGTGTGTGTGTAGGTCTAACCACATGTTCCTCAAGGCTAAGACATACAGTAGATGCTCCCCACTTCCATACCAAAGCCATTTCTTCACCTTCCTCAACTTCCCTTGAGGACTCCTCTTTTTTATTTTTGCTTGTATGAACAATACTGCTAAAGAACATTCTTGAGCATGTTATCATGAACACACATGCAAGGCTATCATGATGATATATACTTGGAAATGGAAGCATAGAGTCATTGAGTATTCATGGATTTAGTACCAACAAGCTTTCTCAAGTGGTTGTACCAATTTATACTTCAACTTATTTAAGTATAATTGAAGGCTCCTTTCCAGTCTTCTACAGTCTGGCTTCTGACCTTATTAATCCACTCAACAAGCTCCCCAAAGACTTACATATTGTCAAATCCAGTGACCACATTTCTGTTCCAATCTCAGTTTTTTACAAGTATTCAACAGAAACAACTATTCTTTTTGAAATACATCCTTTCCTTAGCTCCCATAACCTTTTATTGTCCTAGTTTTCTTCCTTTCTCACTAGTCACTCCTTCCAGTCTCTTTTGCTGGCTCTTGCTACCACCTCAAAACGTTAAAGATCCCCAAGTCTCAGTCCTGAGCTCCTTTTCTTTTCTCCATACATGTACTCAATCTGGGAATTTCATTCAGTCCCATGGTTTTAATTACCAAAAATGTTAATGGCTCCCAAAATTATTATCTTCAGCCCACATATCCTGAGATCTTTTATCAGGAAATTGTTCTACTTTTTAAATATATTTTAATTCCATCTACTTCTTTCCATTTCCATTGATTCCACCTGGCCCAAGTCACTATAAACCAATAACCTGGACTGGCTGGTCGCCATTTCCATTTTTTATCCTCCCCACCTCCTACAATCCATTCTCAGCAACCAGAGTAATCCTTTTAAAATGGAAGTTCGAGGGGAGAGACAGGAAGATGGCGGCGTAGGAGGACGCTGGGCTCACCGCGCTTCCTGCTGATCACTTAGATTCCACCTACACCTGCCTAAATAACCCAGAAAACCGCCAGAGGATTAGCAGAACGGAGTCACCGGACCCAAGTACAGACGAGAGGCCCACGGAAGAGGGTAGGAAGGGCGGCGAGGCGGTGCGCGCTCCACGGACTGGCGGGAGGGAGCCGGGGCGGAGGGGCGGCTCGCCAGCCAAGCAGAGCCTCCGAGTCCGGCTTGCAAAAGCGGAGGGGCCTGACGGACTGTGTTCCGACAGCAAGCGCGACTTAGCGTCTGGGAGGTCATAAGTTAACAGCTCTGCTCGGAAAGCGGGAAGGCTGGAGGACAAAGGGAGGGTGAGCTGCGGAGCCCCGGACGACAGAGCTCAGTTTGGCGGGGAACAAAGGCGCTCACCAGCGCCATCTCCCCCGCCCATCCCCCAGCCAAAATCCCAAAGGGAACCGGTTCCGGCCAGGGAAATTGCTCGCTCCCCGCAAACACCCAACTCTGTGCTTCTGCGGAGCCAAGCCTCCGGCAGCGGATCTGACTCCCTCCCGCTGCCACAGGGCCCCTCCTGAAGTGGATCACCTAAGGAGAAGCGAGCTAAGCCTGCCCCCCCCCCCCCCGCCGCCGTGCACCTTGCCTTCCCACCCCAGCTAATACGCCAGATCCCCAGCATCACAAGCCTGGCAGTGTGCAAGTAGCCCAGACGGGCCACGCCACCCCACAGTGAATCCCGCCCCTAGGAGAGGGGAAGAGAAGGCACACACCAGTCTGACTGTGGCCCCAGCGGTGGGCTGGGGGCAGACATCAGGACTGACTGCGGCCCCGCCCACCAACTCCAGTTATACACCACAGCACAGGGGAAGTGCCCTGCAGGCCCTCACCACACCAGGGACTATCCAAAATGACCAAGCGGAAGAATTCCCCTCAGAAGAATCTCCAGGAAATAACAACAGCTAATGAGCTGATCAAAAAGGATTTAAATAATATAACAGAAAGTGAATTTAGAATAATAGTCATAAAACTAATCGCTGGGCTGGAAAACAGTATACAGGACAGCAGAGAATCTCTTGCTACAGAGATCAAGGGACTAAGGAACAGTCACGAGGAGCTGAAAAACGCTTTAAAGGAAATGGAAAACAAAATGCAAACCACCACGGCTCGGATGGAAGAGGCAGAAGAGAGAATAGGTGAACTAGAAGATAAAGTTATGGAAAAAGAGGAAGCTGAGAAAAAGAGAGATAAAAAAATCCAGGAGTATGAGGGGAAAATTAGAGAACTAAGTGATACATTAAAAAGAAATAATATACGCATAATTGGTATCCCAGAGGAGGAAGAGAGAGGGAAAGGTGCTGAAGGGGTACTTGAAGAAATTATAGCTGAGAACTTCCCTGAACTGGGGAAGGAAAAAGGCATTGAAAGCCAAGAGGCACAGAGAACTCCCTTCAGACGTAACTTGAATCGATCTTCTGCACGACATAGCATAGTGAAACTGGCAAAATACAAGGATAAAGAGAAAATTCTGAAAGCAGCAAGGGGTAAACGTGCCCTCACATATAAAGGGAGACCTATAAGACTCGTGACTGATCTCTCTTTTGAAACTTGGCAGGCCACAGAGAATTGGCACGAGATTTTCAGGGTGCTAGACAGAAAAAATATGCAGCCGAGAATCCTTTATCCAGCAAGTCTGTCATTTAGAATAGAAGGAGAGATAAAGGTCTTCCCAAACAAACAAAAACTGAAGGAATTTGTCACCACTAAACCAGCCCTACAAGAGATCCTAAGGGGGACCCTGTGAGACAAAGTACCAGAGACATCACTACAAGCATAAAACATACAGACATCACAATGACTCTAAACCCGTATCTTTCTATAATAACACTGAATGTAAATGGATTAAATGCGCCAACCAAAAGACATAGGGTATCAGAATGGATAAAAAAACAAGACCCATCTATTTGCTGTCTACAAGAGACTCATTTTACACCTGAGGATACCTTTAGATTCAGAGTGAGGGGATGGAGAACTATTTATCATGCTACCGGAAGCCAAAAGAAAGCTGGAGTAGCCATACTTATATCAGACAAACTAGACTTTAAATTAAAGGCTGTAACAAGAGATGAAGAAGGACATTATATAATAGTTACAGGGTCTATCCATCAGGAAGAGCTAACAATTATAAATGTCTATGCACCGAATACCGGAGCCCCCAAATATATAAAACAATTACTCATAAACAGAAGCAACCTTATTGATAAGAATGTGGTAATTGCTGGGGACTTTAACACCCCACTTACAGATATGGATAGATCATCTAGACACACGGTCAATAAAGAAACAAGGGCCCTGAATGACACATTGGATCAGATGGACTTGACAGATATATTTAGAACTCTGCATCCCAAAGCAACAGAATATACTTTCTTCTCGAGTGCACATGGAACATTCTCCAAGATAGATCATATACTGGGTCACAAAACAGCCCTTCATAAGTTTACAAGAATTGAAATTATACCATGCATACTTTCAGACCACAATGCTATGAAGCTTGAAATCAACCACAGGAAAAAGTCTGGAAAACCTCCAAAAGCATGGAGGTTAAAGAACACCCTACTAACGAATGAGTGGGTCAACCAGGCAATTAGAGAAGAAATCAAAAAATATATGGAAACAAACGAAAATGAAAATACAACAATCCAAACGCTTTGGGACGCAGCGAAGGCAGTCCTGAGAGGAAAATACATTGCAATCCAGGCCTATCTCAAGAAACAAGAAAAATCCCAAATACAAAATCTAACAGCACACCTAAAGGAAATAGAAGCAGAACAGCAAAGGCAGCCTAAACCCAGCAGAAGAAGAGAAATAATAAAGATCAGAGCAGAAATAAACAATATAGAATCTAAAAAAACTGTAGAGCAGATCAACGAAACCAAGAGTTGGTTTTTTGAAAAATAAACAAAATTGACAAACCTCTCGCCAGGCTTCTCAAAAAGAAAAGGGAGATGACCCAAATAGATAAAATCATGAATGAAAATGGAATTATTACAACCAATCCCTCAGAGATACAAACAATTATCAGGGAATACTATGAAAAATTATATGCCAACAAATTGGACAACCTGGAAGAAATGGACAAATTCCTGAACACCCACACTCTTCCAAAACTCAATCAGGAGGAAATAGAAAGCTTGAACAGACCCATAACCAGCGAAGAAATTGAATCGGTTATCAAAAATCTCCCAACAAATAAGAGTCCAGGACCAGATGGCTTCCCAGGGGAGTTCTACCAGACGTTTAAAGCAGAGATAATACCTACCCTTCTCAAGCTATTCCAAGAAATAGAAAGGGAAGGAAAACTTCCAGACTCATTCTATGAAGCCAGTATTACTTTGATTCCTAAACCAGACAGAGACCCAGTAAAAAAAGAGAACTACAGGCCAATATCCCTGATGAATATGGATGCAAAAATTCTCAATAAGATACTAGCAAATCGAATTCAACAGCATATAAAAAGAATTATTCACCATGATCAAGTGGGATTCATTCCTGGGCTGCAGGGCTGGTTCAACACTCGCAAATCAATCAACGTGATACATCACATTAACAAAAAAAAAGAGAAGAACCATATGATCCTGTCAATCGATGCAGAAAAGGCCTTTGACAAAATCCAGCACCCTTTCTTAATAAAAACCCTTGAGAAAGTCGGGATAGAAGGAACATACTTAAAGATCGTAAAAGCCATTTATGAAAAGCCCACAGCTAACATCATCCTCAACGGGGAAAAACTGAGAGCTTTCTCCCTGAGATCAGGAACACGACAGGGATGCCCACTCTCACCGCTGTTGTTTAACATAGTGCTGGAAGTTCTAGCATCAGCAATCAGACAACAAAAGGAAATCAAAGGCATCAAAATTGGCAAAGATGAAGTCAAGCTTTCGCTTTTTGCAGATGACATGATATTATACATGGAAAATCCAATAGACTCCACCAAAAGTCTGCTAGAACTGATACATGAATTCAGCAAAGTTGCAGGATACAAAATCAATGTACAGAAATCAGTTGCATACATTGTTATACACTAACAATGAAGCAACAGAAAGACAAATAAAGAAAATGATCCCATTCACAATTGCACCAAGAAGCATAAAATACCTAGGAATAAATCTAACCAAAGATGTAAAGGATCTGTATGCTGAAAACTATAGAAAGCTTATGAAGGTAATTGAAGAAGATTTAAAGAAATGGAAAGACATTCCCTGCTCATGGATTGGAAAAATAAATATTGTCAAAATGTCAATACTACCCAAAGCTATCTACACATTCAATGCAATCCCAATCAAAATTGCACCAGCATTCTTCTCAAAACTAGAACAAGCAACCCTAAAATTCATATGGAACCACAAAAGGCCCCGAATAGCCAAAGGAATTTTGAAGAAGAAGACCAAAGCAGGAGGCATCACAATCCCAGACTTTAGCCTCTACTACAAAGCTGTCATCATCAAGACAGCATGGTATTGGCACAAAAACAGACACACAGACCAATGGAATAGAATAGAAACCCCAGAACTAGACCCACAAACGTATGGCCAACTCATCTTTGACAAAGCAGGAAAGAACATCCAATGGAAAAAAGACAGCCTCTTTAACAAATGGTGTTGGGAGAACTGGACAGCAACATGCAGAAGGTTGAAACTAGACCACTTTCTCACACCATTTACAAAAATAAACTCAAAATGGATAAAGGACCTAAATGTGAGACAGGAAACCATCAGAACCTTAGAGGAGAAAGCAGGAAAAGACCTCTCTGACCTCAGCCGTAGCAATCTCTTACTCGACACATCCCCAAAGGCAAGGGAATTAAAAGCAAAAGTGAATTACTGGGACCTTATGAAGATACAAAGCTTCTGCACAGCAAAGGAAACAACCAGCAAAACTAAAAGGCAACCAACGGAATGGGAAAAGATATTTGCAAATGACCTATCGGACAAAGGGCTAGTATCTAAAATCTATAAAGAGCTCACCAAACTCCACACCCGAAAAACAAACAACCCAGTGAAGAAATGGGCAGAAAACATGAATAGACACTTCTCTAAAGAAGACATCCAGATGGCCAATAGGCACATGAAAAGATGTGCAGCGTCGCTCCTTATCAGGGAAATACAAATCAAAACCACACTCAGGTATCACCTCACGCCAGTCAGAGTGGCCAAAATGAACAAATCAGGAGACTATAGATGCTGGAGAGGATGTGGAGAAACGGGAACCCTCTTGCACTGTTGGTGGGAATGCAAATTGGTGCAGCCGCTCTGGAAAGCAGTGTGGAGGTTCCTCAGAAAATTAAAAATAGACCTACCCTATGACCCAGCAATAGCACTGCTAGGAATTTATCCAAGGGATACAGGAGTACTGATGCATAGGGGCACTTGTACCCCAATGTTCATAGCAGCACTCTCAACAATAGCCAAATGATGGAAAGAGCCTAAATGTCCATCAACTGATGAATGGATAAAGAAATTGTGGTATATATACACAATGGAATACTATGTGGCAATGAGAAAAAATGAAATATGGCCTTTTGTAGCAACGTGGATGGAACTGGAGAGTGTAATGCTAAGTGAAATAAGCCATACAGAGAAAGACAGATACCATATGGTTTCACTCTTATGTGGATCCTGAGAAACTTAACAGGAACCCATGGGGGAGGGGAAGGGAAAAAAAAAAAAAGAGGTTAGAGTGGGAGAGAGCCAAAGCATAAGAGACTGTTAAAAACTGAGAACAAACTGAGGGTTGATGGGGGGTGGGAGGGAGGGGAGGGTGGGTGATGGGTATTGAGGAGGGCACCTTTTGGGATGAGCACTGGGTGTTGTATGGAAACCAATTTGTCAATAAATTTCATATATAAAAAAAAAAATAAAAAAAAATAAAATGGAAGTTCGCTCCCCTGTTGAAAATACTTCAGTGGCTTTGTGACAGACATTACTACTACCTGTCCCCTGGTATTTATTATCCATTTCTTCTGTTTAGTAATAACCCACACAAACAAGTTTTAACAGGGTACAACGCCAACCAGCAGGGGACTATACTTCAAAACCTCTCATGCTACTAAGAATGGCCATGTGAATAAGTAAGGACTAGAAATATAAGTGGAAGCTATACTTGAAAAGGAAGTTACTAGTCCTTCATTCCCTCTTTCTAAAGTTAGAGACATGGACGTATAGATGGTAAGTTGGCTTAGACCATAAAGAGAGGGGTAACACTTTATGAGATGGTTAAAGACCAAGACAGAAGGAACTAAGATCCTTGGACAACCTTATGGAATGGGCTCAGCTACCAATTCTGGACGGTTATTACATGAGAAAGAAACTCCTGTTTTGTTGGACGACCTGTAGTTGGGTCTTTTTGCTACACAGCAATTGAACCTACACTTTCCCGCTGTACTTGGAATAAAGTCTAAGCTCCTTAACATGGCATGTAAAGTTCTATACAATTCAACACCAGTCATCTTTTTCCTCCCAAAACCTTGCTCCCATCCAAATGAAACTCTGCCCTAGATGTTCTTCCCCTGATATTTATATGGCTGGACCTTTTCTATTATCAACTCAAATATCATCTCCGCAGAAAAAACTTTCCTCACTTTCTGTTTTTAATGCACCCTGCAGTACCAAGCAGGAGAGGAGTTGGGATTGGGTATGAGAACAGGCAAATAACTGACAGAAGATATTATTTACTGATATCTTCAATGTGATAAAATTGTGATTATTATATTGTATTATATTTATGTTATGAATAACATTAATAGTATCCTAGCACTAATGAAAGATTTTTTGTTTCATGTAACTTGGACTTTTATCAAAGCATAATACACATGCCAAAAAGTTCACAAATCATAACACAATTCACTGAATTATTCCAAAGTCAGAAACCCATATAAACCACTACCCATATCAAGAAACAAAACATCACTAACACCTAAAATCCCCCAGAGGGGAAGAGGTACTTCCCAATAACTACCCATCCCTTCTCTCATCCACAAAAGCAACCACTATCTTTCAGGTCTAATTCCTTAGTTCTGCCTGCTTTTGAATTTTATATGCATGGAATCATATACAATACATAGTATTTTATGGTTGATTTCTTTCAATGAAAATATGATTTGTGTAATTTTGTTGCATAGAGCTTTAATTTGTACATTCACTGCTCTACTCATTGTATTAAATATACCACAATTTATTTATCCATCTTACTGGTGATGACATTTTTGTTTCCAGGGTTTTCCTAACACAAACGATGCTGCTTTGAACAAGACTGCACTTTTAGTGGATACCTGTATGAATTCCTATTGATATCACTGAGATATACAGGCATTTGTGTACCTAATATATATATATATATATATATATATATATATAGAGAGAGAGAGAGAGAGAGAGAGAGAGAGAGAGGGGGGGGAGATCTAATGTATATATAGAGAGAGCTATCTCTAGAGACCTTATACATATATGTATATATATATATATAGAGAGAGAGAGAGAGAGAGACCTAATGTATATAGAGAGAGCTATCTCTAGAGACCTTATACACACACACACACATATATATATATATAGAGAGAGAGAGAGAGAGAGAGAAAGAGAGAGAGATAGAGATCTAATATATAGAGAGATCTATAGATATGTATAGATCTATCTATATATATCTGTATACACAGGGCTGCCAGAATTTTCAAGTGATTTTCCCAAATTACACTGCTAGCAGCAGTGAATATTATCCATTTTCTGTTGACACTTGGTACTGTCAATCTTTTTAACTTTAGGCATTCTAGTGAGTTTTATAATAGTATCTCATTATGATTTTATATAGCACTTCCTTGAAGAATAAACTGAGCAGTTTTTCACATATTTATTAGCCATTTGAGTATCCTCTTTTATAAACTGCCTGTTCAATTATCTTTCCCATTTTTCTGCTGGGTTATCTGTCTTTTTCATACTGATATATAGAAGTTCTTACATAATATGGACAAAATGTCTTTGTTAGATACATATGCTGCAAGTATCTTACATTCTTTGGTTTGCTTTTTCTCTCTTTCATTGTATGTTTTGATGACAGAAGTTCTTAACTTGTCAATGGTCCAACTTATCATTCCCTTCATGTTAGTAAGTTCTGTGTTCTGCTTAAGAAATATTTTCTTGCCTTAAGATATGAAGATATTCTCTTATCATGTCCACTAGAGACTTCATTTTTTAACTTTTCACATTTAGATCTTCAATCAATGTGCACAGTGGGAAGCAGATATCAAGTTTAATTTTTTTCCTATTTGGGTAACCAAACGACCAGCAACATTAAAAAGGTTAATTATTTTTAAGTGACGAAAAGTAAAACCCACTTTGAAGATATCAATTACAAATATTTAAGCATCAAATAACACAGCACTGAAACATGTTGGGAAGAATGAAAAAATGACAAACACACAACAATCATGCAAAACTTTAATATAATTCTCATAACCATATGACAGCAAAATACAGATGGGATGTAAATACATGTAATAAAGCCAATAAATAATATACCAAACTGCCTACCCCACAGAGGACTCACCTTATTTCTCAGTGTCTGGGGAGCATTTTAAATACTGATCTTACACATATCACAAGAAAAAAAATCTCAAAAAAGAGAAATTGTAGTTACCTTATTGTCTGGTCATATTATAATAAACCTCGAAATTAATACCTGTATTTTACACACTTAATTTTCATAATTTTAAAAATACCCTCTTAAATAATTTAGTTCAAGGAGGAAATCACAGCTGTATTTATAAAACACTTAAAAATATCAAAAACAGTACCTATCAAACCATATGGGACTTCGTCAAAGCTCTAATTAGAAGCAAATTTAGAATAATGAAAGCCTCCATAAAAAAGAAATAAAAATAAATGGGGATATTAAATTATTGGAAAGGAAAACCTAGAAGAGGCAATATAGGTAAAATTATATATTTTTTCAATTGGAGAGCAGAAAAACAAAAGAAGTGAAAATAATTCTAGTGCTTTAAAAATATTAATAAACATACCTCCACCCTAATTAAATATTTAAAAATAGAAAGGAAAATACAAGACATAAAATTGGTAATGATAAAAAGACTCAGATAAGGAAGAGATCAAATGTTATAATGAAATCCTATGTATAACTGTTTGCTAATACATTTTTAACTGAATAAAATTGACAATTTTTAAGGAAAAACAAATTATCATATTATCAAAAACCTGAAAAGACCGGTAACTATGCAAGAAATTGGAAAAACTATCAAATACATACCTCTATGAAACGCTATGGGTAAAATCTAATTATATCATGTATTATCCATTTGCAATCTGCATAATATCAGAGAAACTTCTGTAACACACTCCAGGGCTCCTATTAAGAAGTGTTATCCATTTATTTAATTATTCATTCATTTAGTCATTCAACAATATTTATCTAATGAGGATCCTGTATGTACTGGACTCTGCTAAATACTAGAGATATAAACATGCACAAGCAAAATATGATCCCTGGACTCTAGAAGTTATAAAACAGGGACATGTAAATAGGCAATGACAATAGATATTTTATAACAAGAGAAGTCAGAGGGAAAGAGAACTGACCTCTAGCCTAACCAATGAGAATGGGAAGAAGAGGGTGCAAGAGAGAACTGGAATATGGTGAACACCTATACTCTTTGCAATGTCAGATGTCACAAAAAGACATTTTCATTCATTCCTCTGAAAATCTCTGGACAGGTAACTTGCCCTGTGCACAGGCTGGTAACTAGAAGTATAAGGATTCACACCCAAATTTTTTGTCTCCAAAGCTCCTGGGTTTTTCCCTTTAAAGGAAAATAAGAAGCCTAAGTGGCTATAACACATACACACACATACACACATTCAACTGAGGAAGGATAAAAGAGAACACAAACCCAAGAGCATCAAAAAGGTGGGGGGGCGGGGGGCGGCGGTGGTGGGAAGGGGACGAGGCTTTTCAACAAGATAATTAATGCATTTTTGGATGCTATCGCTAGAGGGCGGCATTACAAAGACTATGAATAACTTCTAACTACTAAATCAATAGGGGAAAAAAGGACTAGAGTAAAACTAAAGCATTTCAATGTTTAAGCTCATTTTTAAGTACTAAAAAGATGTTTTCCTATAGTTGAATAAATTTTAGAATGTCTAAATCATGTATAAGACAAGAAAAGAAATGCAGGTTTTTCTTTTTTAACATGAGGCATGTAGAAAACATTTCCTTGGAGTTTCATAGAACAAAGATTACCTGTAACACCAGTGAAGATAGATGAATAAGCCCATAAATACAAAAACTTATTTTCTAAATAAACTATAACAAAGCTAGAACAAAGCAGCTTGTCAGTGTAAAAAAAAACCACATCTTTTATATTCTTGCTTTTGTCAGCATATTAATAAAATTAATTTATCCCAAATAGAAAAATTTTCAGACAGGCAGAATTAGACCATTCAGTTAGAAACAAGCTTTGAGAAAGGATCTTTAACAAATAGCAAAAGGAGACAAAGAATTCTTCTGAAAGAAAATCATTATCTGCACTGTCTTACCTCCTAGTCACCCCATAATCCAGTTTTCTAGGTTGTAGCCCCACTGAAGTTGCTCTGGACAAATTTGCCAGTTGTTGCTCTGTACTAAATATGAAAAACACTCTGCATTCTTTGTTTCTGCACCTCTTTGTAGCAACTGACACAAATTGAACAGTCTTCTTTAATGCAACCCTGATTCCTCATCCCTAGCACAGCCAAACCACCACTCCCTTTTACCATCAATAGGATTCTATTGGTCCTTTCACTGACCATTGTTAAAAGTTTAGAACTCCTTGGGGCTTCCTATCAGGCCTCTTCTAACTTTTTTCCTTAGAGAATCTTCACTCCACTACAGACAGGGCTTTCCAAATCTCATTCTCCAGCCCCATTCTGACAACTGTTACAGTAGTCATCTCTAGATATTCTACAAGCATCTCGAATCCACACATCCAAGCCTAACTCTTCACTTTTCACCAAAAGTGTGATTCCTCGTATATCCCCCTTGCCCTTTAGTGGTTAATACAAACCAGTCAGTCACTCAAGACAGAAAATCTACTTCCAAATAATTTATTTCTGTCACCATTGCAACTGCCTTGGTTTTGACTGGAAATTACAAATTTAAGGGTGTTTTAATTGGCAATACAACAGTATTTAAAATTTTGAATGTGGATTCCTTGTGTGAGAAAGGGGAATATGTGCTGCATTTCCTTTCACCACAAAACCCGCCTCTCTTGAAAACCTCATGCCAGTGCCACTTCTCACATTCATGTTACCGGCCTTATATAACTTAAAGGAGTTTGGGGCTTAATTATTTGGACTTAAACCACCATCTTAGCCTGTCTACATAAAATTCAAGTCCCACATTTTACTCTCTCCAATTCATCCTTCACACTGATACTAGAATATTACCTCTAAAATGCAAAGTGTGAGACTAACCACTTCAAGTGCCCCTCCCTTCATTATCTGCAGGTTAAGGGGTCACACATGGCCAAGACTTATGTTCAGATACCTGCTTGGCTCTGCAGCCTCCTGTAAGCAAGATTTTCTTAAACTGAAAGTCTGATATCACTCAAGCCCCACAGAATAAAGGCAAAACTCTTAAATAGTCTATAATCTTGCTGTTGGAAGTGTGGTTAGGGGGCAAGCAACATTAGTATCACTTGGGAGCATTACCTCACCTACTGAACATAGACAGGGTCCTACCCCTGAATTACTGCATCAGAATCTGCATTTTCTTCCAGTATAATTAACATAGTGTATTACTTCCAGGTGTACAATATAGTGATCCAATAATGCTATACATTACTCAGTGCTCATCACAATAAGTGTACTCTTAATCACCTTCCCCTATTTCACCCATACCCCCACCCATCTCCTCTCTGGTAACCACCAGTTTGCAGAATCTGTATTTTAGTAGGCAATTCACATGCATATTAATTTGCTTATCATAAAAAGGTACTAGTCTGAGACCTATCATTAGATGGTCTCTGACTCCTTCTGCTACTGCCTCACCTGCCACTCACCCATGAGGAGTTCACAACCCTTAGAAATGATCAATAGAACTAGAACTCCATAGATCTTTTAAGTCTTAAATCTTTTTTTTTTTTTCCTACTTCCTGGTGTTCATCTACCCACTCCCAAACTGAGTCTCTTCTTTTAGGTCTTAGCTTTATTATCATCTTTTCTATAAAGTCCTCCCAAACACATCCCCTTCTCCTTTGTCCCTATAGTCTCATCAAGGACTACATTTTGTTTTGTAATTCTAAAAAATCCTAGATCCTAGATGTCAGAATTTTTATCTCATTCAACACTGTATTCCAAGTACCAGAAACAAAGCTAAAAGGACTGAAAAACTGTTAGCTGAATTAAACTGTAGATGAGAGTCAACAGTCCTGATAGAGTAGATTGGTGTTTTCTAATCTGAGCAAGGTCAGTTTCTACACTGAGGAATAAACACATTTTTCCTTTACTGTTATAACAAAAATAGAAGTAAACAAATGAAAGGTACACTCAGAGATCCTATTTCAATAAATAATCTGGTGAGGATTCAGGCAATTTTATCTGAAGAAAGATTAATAATTCAACTAGAAAGCATTACCAAATGGAAGAGTTACCCTGAGCTACTTCTGGCAATATGAAAATTCATCATACAAAGGAATCATTTGACAAGATTATTTGTACAAGTTTCAAGGTAGGAGTAAATTGCTACCTTGGATAATAATTGTGAATGCCTGATTATGTATACAGTTGTGGGGGTGGGAGTGGGAGGAGGTGGTTAGAATCTTTACCACCATTAGCAGTTTAACTTTCACAAAGTGGATCTACACAATGACCAGGTAGTAATTTAGAAACCAAAGTTGTTTGTACCAGTGAAAAAGTAGTAGGAGTACTATTGAAGGGTGATTATTTCTTTTAGAGAAAAAAAAAAAAAGTAAGGTTTATAAATCCTCTGCTTGCAAAATAATGAAAAGGAGAAGAGTGTCTGAGTGTTCAGTTGGCTGTTCTTGAAAAATGGATTTGTAGATAATACAATTTCACTACATCACATTTTAAGGTAAAATGTGCCTGAATGGAAGACTGAAAGAATTTACCTTAAGATTTATGAGATTGTGTTTGATTATTTTTTAACAGCTATACTAATATATAATTTATGTATCAAATCCACTTGCTTATGTTACCAAATGAGGAACAAAGTGAATCCTGAATAAAACATGATACTAAAAATTAATACAACTGTAACAGGAGAAACACCTACAACCAATGGTTAACCATTAACCAATGGTTAATAAATGACTTTTCAAGTTTTTCAATGATCAAATCTCAGAGAAGAATTCACTCTAAATGGTATCTAATACCCAGCCTAGACACAGGATCAACAATTAAGTGTGACATCTGACAACTTGGTAACATCAGCTAATTCCAATTTTAACTCACTGTTAAAGAAAAATGTACATCTTTTAAACACAGAAGAGAAGCTTCTTATTTCTTTTCAGCGATTCACCTTTTCTGTTTTGGATCTCCTCAGCTCATCAATGGCTCATAAAACCAAGTCATTTCACAACTAGGAAGTACTCATAAGTTCTCTGGCTAAGGAAAGGGAACCAAAAGGGAAGTTTATTGAATAAAGAAACAAAAGAAAAAAAAATTAAAAAAAAGAAAAAACTCACATATACTTAAAAAAGAAGAGATTGCCAGGGTCAGGAGATGGACAGTATAGAATTTCTTTCTTCTTAACTAGAGTAGAAATGGGAACTTTAAAACTGATGACATCTCCACCATAACAACTATGTCCCATGCCCACTGTTTCATCCATTTTTAGATTCCAACTCTTATTTCAAATTGATCAATTAACTCAACACTTATTAAGCACTTACTAATTGCCAAGCACCATGCTAGATGAAATAAAAGAACAGTACGTAAAAAAGTTCTTTAGGAACCTAAGATAGAGAATAATTTTTCAATATATATCTCAATACTTTCTCTCAGGACCTACCAGGATTTTTTCTGCCAATATTTAATAAGGACATACAAAATATCAAGTTAAAAAGTTTTTTAGAAACCCAAGGTATAGAATAGTTGTTCAACACATATCACACATTTTCTAATCTCTCAGGACCTACCAGGATTCTTTCTACCAAAATTTAATGAAGACATGCAAAATAGCAGGTATAATACAATGAAAATTAAGGCAGCTCATCTACCCTAGATAAGTGTTCAATGTAGTGAGTGAGACAGAAAAGTAAGTAGCCAATTACAATAAAGTCCAAGAAGTGCTTTGGATAATCCTCTACACAGAGTAAGGACAGCAGAGAGCAATGAGGCTGAAGAAGTAATTACAACAGCAGCTAACACTATGTGCCAGGCAAAGTCTAGGCACTTTCACAGATGTAAAATTCTCTCAATGATCCGAGAAGGGAGGTGATTATGATCACCCCCTTTTAACAAGCTGAGGGATCCCAAGGAAGTTTATGCTTCCTAGAGATCACACAATAGTAAGAGTGGAGCAGGAATATTAACCAAGGTTATATGCTTCCAAAGATCTTGCAGGATCATAAAGAGGCACTTTGTATGAGCTTATTCCCTTTTAAAAGAAAAACTTTTTAAAGGGTAGGCAGCCAAGATTGATTTCATCAGATTTATCTTTAGAAAAAGTGTTTTGAGAATGGTATGCATAATATGCAGCAAGATCTTTAGGCAGGTAGGCAAGTTATGAGACTGCCATTATAAACCAAATAAAAAATGTTCAGAGCCTGACCTCATGACAGAAGCACCAAAAAAATAAGACATTTTAAAAAAAACTTTAATAATTTAGGAAGGTGTTGGGGCGCCTGGGTGGCGCAGTCGGTTAAGCGTCCGACTTCAGCCAGGACACGATCTCGCGGTCCGTGAGTTCGAGCCCCGCGTCAGGCTCTGGGCTGATGGCTCGGAGCCTGGAGCCTGTTTCCGATTCTGTGTCTCCCTCTCTCTCTGCCCCTCCCCCGCTCATGATCTGTCTCTCTCTGTCCCAAAAATAAATAAATGTTGAAAAAAAAAAAGTTAAAAAAAAAATAATAATTTAGGAAGGTGTTAGAAGAAGGTGTTACTGGAAAGTAGTAAATGATAACTTGAGGAAACTGGACAGATGGGTGGATCATTCTCCAAAATACGGTTAAAAGGTGAATAGGCTCAAAATAGATAAGCAGTTTGGTTTGGACCGAGTTAGAAACAAAAGTGAAATAATACCTTATGATCATACATTGAGGTCTCAACGATGAAATAATGTTGGGTATTTTCAGAGCCACTTATTAAAAAAGTTAACTTATCTGTAAAAATCTCCTGATTGAATTTGGAAATTGTCACATTTTTCCTAAATTTTTGTATGTCTTATATATTTCCACATCTCATCATATACTACTGGCAGTCAGTCAAATCATCTAGTAAAATCATTTCAATTTCCTCTCTCAGTTAAACAGAAATACTGCTATTTGCAAAACTGGCAATTCCCGCTGCACCTGGCATAAGCAAATGATTTGCAAAGTTTTTTCAACCCTTAAAAACTTAGTTATAGGCCCTCTAATCTTTTTTGACCAATGAACAAAATAACAATTTGTTTGTATAAATGACATTTTTCAAAGTGTTTCTACTCACTGTCTCCAATCTTTATAATACTGTGAGTTATAATAAAAAACAAGTCTTTTGAAATATATAGGTGACAAATACAGAACCACAACTCATAAATCAGTTTACAGTTCATGCTATATACATAAACATGCTACAGACTTATTGATAATATATGAAACTGTTTGAAATTTAGAAAATATCGGGTTATACAATATTCTGACATACCTAGTTGAAATGAGAAAAATATAGCAAAACTGGGGTTCAGTGACTTGACATAATGTAAAGTTTAATGGTAAAAATTCATCTCTACTCTATAGAAATGTTTATTTTTTTTCCTCCAGTAAACCAGTTAATTTTTTAAAATTCACATACACAATTCCATGGGCAAAATACAAAATAAATGTAAGGCTGTTGTCTCCTTCAGTATCAGTAGAGCTAACTCCCTGACACTTCCATATCTCTTAACTGTCACTTTGTTGTATTTTAAATTGTTATATTTTAAAACTTGTATCATAAAAATCATAATGTTGGGGCCTTTCGGTGGCTCAGTCAGTTGAGAGTCTGACTCTTGACTTTGGCTTAAGTCATGATCCCAGGGTCAGGGGATCAAGCCCAGTGTGGAGCCTGCTTAAGATTCTCATTCATTCTCATTCATTCTCATTCCCATTCTCTCTCTTTCCTCCCCCCACCCTCATCCTCTCCCCTGCTCACGCTCTCTCTATAACATAAAAAAATCAATAAAAAATAAATATAAATAAAAATCATGATGTTAACTGTGCAATCCTAAAACAGCCCTAGGTATTTGGTACTGTAATAACTTTCCTTCTGTAGCAGTAATCAGGTCATAAAGAAAAATATTCTAATATTCTAACTGACCAAAGTAAAGTCCAACTTCACATTTACATGTATTACTATATTAACTCCACCACCCCAAAAAAGAGGAAGCTATTCATTTTTGTTGGTAAATGAACCATTTCATTTTAGAATCAATTTTCCATTATGTAGGAATTCTTTATTATGTAATCCTGTTTCCAGGAGAGCCCTTAGTATGTATAAATCCAAACTCCCCTATCTTACAGTTGGGTAATCATAGGCTCTGAAAAATTTTGATCTGAGCAAGGTTCACAATGCCTGGTTCTAGTTAGTGTATTCTCCAGCACGGTATTCAATTAACATTCATCTTTTTTCCTCAGTATACTGTTGTATGCTTCTCTTTTGCCTGCTCGTTTCTAATAATGCTAGAGAGAAAGGATACAAGTAAATTCAATTCAAGCGTCTCGAATGCTGAGGCTGAGGAGAGAAAGCAGGTTCAAAATAAACTAGTTCCTATGATAAGAATTTTAACCACATTTCAAATGTTCATACTAACACTCACTCTTGTTATCTCATTAAGGTAAACCTGGCTTCTATCTTGGTGTTCCCAAGAATCATAATCAATGCTGCATCCTCCTTAATTCATTTCACACTAATGGCAAAGTATGTAGGTTACTGACCACTGTAAGCATGGTTTCTAATCACTATTCTATCAAGTTATAATAAAACTGCATGTAAATACCTTTTCCATATTTCTTAAACTCTTCCTCATAAATGATAAAAGTAACATTTTTGCTAAAATCAATGTAATAATTAAAAAATATGAAAAGGAAAAACAGATCACCTTTATTCCTTCTTTATCCTCTATCCCATGTATCAATATAATTATACCTTTTTTACTTCAAAGATATACACAATATATTATAAAAAGTTTTTTTTAAATAGAATACTGAATTATAATTAGTTTTCCTCACTTATTAAAATATCAGACATTCCTTAAAATGAAGAGAGAAACTATTTTTTTAAGAGCTCCACAATGTTCCACTGTAATCATTCTCCTTCTTGATGTATTCCCTAGCTTTTTGCCACTATAAGCAATGCAGTAATAAACATGTACAACTTACTATGTCAGTTTAAAATAAAGTGATACCCTTATATATACACACACAATCACTCTGCATTAATAAGAAAGCACTCTTAAGAGAATCCAGTGTATGAGAAGGACTTTTAATCAAGAAATCCTCTGGAGAAGGGCTGAAGAGAACACTTTCTTGACTATCAAGATATTTATGTTCAAAATGGCCCACAACCTGTTTAAAAGTCCCTAAAATAAGGAAAAGACTGTAGAATCAGAAACAAAGTTTGTAATTCGTATCACTGCCTGGAAACTGAAACAACTACATATAAGTTCAAAAACAAAGTCCTCCTCTTCCAAAGAAAAGCTGCCTAATAGAGTATGATTACATAATTTTTAAAAAAGTAAAAAATTTTAAATTTAATTTTAAAAACACACACAAGCCAAATCCACAGGATGCTTCCTATACATCATATATAAACATTTAATTTTCAAATATCAAGATAAAACTGTCATTTAGGTTCAGGGTTTATAACAAAACAAAGCTCAATATTTAGTAGAAAATTAATATAAGATCAGTATCCATATTACAACATATTTACTATTTGAAATTTTTTATTTTGACATACACAGAGAAAAAGGTCTGCTAAAACCTCAAGGAAAACAGAAAATCATGATTACACACAGTAACATAAATACCATAAATAACGTTAAGTGTAAAAACTAAAATTTCAGTTTTATCAAGCACTCTCTGGATATCAAATTGGAGAAAAATGGCCACAATATGATTAGGAATCATTAAATTTCATATTTAAAATCTAATATTTATTGATTTAAAAAAAACCCTAAATGGTTGGTGTTAAACACTACAGAATTATAAAATACAAGTGGCATATCCTGCAAACCTCTATTTATAATTTAAAAAAACCTCTAAATATGATAAATATTTATTTGATAAATAAACAAATTGTACTTTTTAGGTTTTTGCAAACACTATACACTTTCATTCATCCTTGGAAGTACTGCTAACAGAAGCAAAAGTACCATCATTCTCAGAGGACAAAGGGGTGGTTCTGAATGTGAGAAGAATTTATGAGAACTGCACACAGCAGAAATAAATTCCTGGGACTAAAGCATCAACTGTTTTTCCACATTAGTAGATGGCCAGCATTTTTGCATCAAGACCCACAAAATTCAGTCATTTCTTAACTTTCTCCCTTCTCAACTCTCCTTGTTCACCCAATGAAGTCCTGTTGGTGTTACACAGCAAAAATATATGCATCTATGACCCTTCTGGTCTGTGTGCCTTCTCTCACAGTATTTCTTTTTCCTTCTTCAAAAAACATTCTTTTCAAAGAAGTCTTCAGTGAGTCTCTCTTGATTCCAAACAGACTGACAGGCAAGATGACATAAAAGAGCTCTTTTCTTAGTGCCAAGCTAGAAAAAATAAAAATAAAAAAAGAGAAAATAATACAAAATTCTTAGGAGCAACATTTCTTATTTTCATTGAAACAAAAAAGAAAAAAAAGTAACAATATGCTCTCATTTCACTTACTTTATCTTGGCCAATTTTATAGACATACCTTTTGTTCATATCTACTTACTTGTTATAGGTATATGTTCCAACCACTCTATGTTTTCAAAAACAACTCCCCCCCCCGCCATACTCATACATACTTTTTACATAATCATTTTAACAGCACAACGGTATCATAAACCATCAGAATTATAACTGAAGATACCATTTCTAAAACTTCAACAGTATCTAGAAAATCTCTATGAAATTCCCTGACATATGGTTTGAAGAAAAAGATCTTTTCAATAGATCTCTTAAGCTGCACTAGAACTAGAGCTATCTTGGAAGTCATTCACTGAGCTCTTGACACTTAAGTCTCTGCTATTCTAAAGAAAAATCAAGACTTTAAGACTTAAGTAGTTAATTAACTGGAGCCCCTTAAGTTCACAGCAGTGTTAAACATCTTTGTTCAGGAGAAATAAATCAGTGTCAAATGGTTAATCAATTAACATAACCGAAGAAAAAATCATCAACAATTACAAATAAAAATTTCAAGCATATACTCAAAGTATTTAAAACTCAATACAGTCCATAGATCGAAACACTTTCCATTAGTGTCTAAAAGCTGCTGCTGCTAGCTAATACTATTATGTCAGCATGCTAAATGTTCCTGGTGAATCTTACTACCATAGAAGTTTGTGATTCAAAAACTCTAATCCAATTTCCTTTGTTGTGAAGATGACAGCAATAATTGTGCATGGGCAGAAAAAGAAGAGACAGAAAGATGCTAATATTCTTTCCTAATTCTTCTACCATCCCTACAAAGAAGAAAACTGCTCCACCCCAACCCACCCCTCTTCCACCCCCCATTAACCACTCCCTACTCCTTCAAGAAAAAGAATTATTTTATCCAATAAAAACACAGCAACCAAATAAAATATATAAGAAGAATACCTGTAAGACTTTTCTTCCCATAATTTGTCCCAGGCAAGGATCCTCAGGCACTCTGTCCCATGTCATCCTCCACCACTTCTTCAACCATTAGAGATGCATCCTGAATGATGGTGGAGGGTTCAGAAGTTTATAGTAGATGTGGCATACTGAGATCAAGGATCATATCCATGTCCTCACAAAAAAGATGGGGCCTCTCAGGTGGTCCAGAACACATTCCACACCTCTTTGATTATACTCGTGTTACTATGCTGATATTGAGCAAGTCCTACTCTAAACTCAAAAAATCCCACCAGGATATACCTCAAAATCTTGAATATGTCATTCTTATTGTTCCCTTACTATTCATTATTTACACCCTACATCAGTCTACAAAAGATGTTGGATACTATCCTTTCAATAAAGAATACCCAGATGATAGCCTTATTTTAAGTTACTCTCTACATATATACTATTTCTCATAAAATCCATATGCAATGAAGGAATCAGCCATCCCCACCCATCATGATACTCTGGGTGAAAAAGCAGGTTCAGAGAACTGTGTGAAGATACATTTTTGAGAGTCTGGAAATAGCAAGGGAAGGAGATGTTTGTTGTGAAAAAAACAAGATTGTATGTTACAAAGAACTATGGACTTGAGACTACGTATAAATTAGAATGGTTTAGGTAATCACTGCTACCCTCACATTGCTCTCTTTTCTTCTCCAATTTTTAGCGGTTTATTTTTTAAATAAAAACATGCTCCTTATAAAATGTTATGTTTTAAGAAAAATGAAAAGTATTCTATGATTCCTCCATCATTTTCTCAACAGGAAACCATTATTATTTCATATCCGTTCATCTTTCTTGCACATATTTGAACATGCATATGATTTATGACCACAGTATCATATTATACATACTGCATACTGCTTTCACAAGTTCTCTTCTTCACTTGATGTAACTTGACCATCTTTTCAATCAGTACATATCAACCTCACTCATCTTTTGTAATATTCATGTAACACTCCCTTGCATCTAGGTATTATGCTCTGTTTTTTTGCGGGTTTTTTTTAAATCATTCTTTCCTCTCCTCCTATCTCCTCTGGAAATTTGAAATAGTTCCATGCTCCTAGTTCCATGCACCATGGATTTGCTTAAACATCTGCTCATATTTTCAATCTCCATGTTTTTACCTTTAGGTTCTAAGGTGTTTCCCCAAACTTTCTTCTAAAGCATTAATAAAGCTTTCAGCCCCTCCTTTGAATTTCTTTTAACAGATTTTTTTGTTTCTGAGAACACTGCAGATTGTTTCTTTCAGAACAGTCAGATTTTTTTTTTCAGCAGTTTATCCTCTTAAATCTCTCGGTAGATATGAATTACATTTAAGTTCCATCTACTTCTTGCATCATTCCCATTCTCCCAAAGTCAGTTTTTCTCTTATTTCATCTTCTATTTGTGCTGCTGGTTTTCTGGTGATCTTTGGTGTCCCAAATTTATGAATGGTGTTCCAGAGCTATCTAACTAGCCTGGGTTTCTCCTTTCGATCTATACGGTTTCTCTCTCTCTCTCTCTCTCTCTCTCTCTCTCTCTCTCTCAAGGCATCTTAACTAAGAGCGGATTTCAGGCTGAATGTGACTGAATGTGAGGATTTCAAGAAGCACATCTTAATGATGTGTGATCATAAAGCAGGTTATGGGCTAGCACACCCAAGACTGCCAACATAAGGAAGACTTTACTTGTAGGGTGTAATGTTTTAGTGTATTTCACTCAAGTGGAACCATTTTGCCTTTCCCTTTTCTCTGCTTTGTGTTCTTGGTAGAGTTGCAGGCTCTGCTCTTCATTCCATCCAACCCCAACACACATATCAGAAGTGTTCTCCAGAATCATCTTCTGCAGAACAGAAGCCACATGTTATCCTACAAATAAATACCCCTGCTAACAATCATTCTATATTAAATGAGGAAAGGCTGAGCCCAGCCCAGGAGTTTTTAAATTAGTTACTCTGATGATTACCCCACAGACCACTCCAATTTTTTGTTAACACAAATGCAGTTTTTTGAAGTTCACTGAGGAGAAACTTCTTCTCACTTTCAGTTGCATTTTTCTCTGTTCTTCTTTCTCTGTCCCTTTCATTCCATCTGCTTTTTATTTTCAGGGAATTCTCCAAAATCTGCTATACCAACTTCACCCTGTCTTGCTGCCCAATGCTGTTACAGGCTAAATTTTATATTTTCAGTCATTTCAAACAGACATGGAAAAGGTTGGGAGAACGGATTATCTGTCATCTTCTAACAAGTCTCCTCAAATTTTCAACATGTTTTTACCTATATTTCTTCATAAATATCAAGTGAGAAGTATCTCCTTCTGTAATTCTATGAACTGAAATTCTTTGCATAGCATATTTTTACTCCTTTTCCCCCAACTCCCATCTGCTAGAGCACAGGTTTTATGATCATCAGATCTAGAAATGTGTCCCCTAGTTGTAATTTTTTTTCATATCTTCTATTTTATTTGGAATATTTTAAGTTATATACTTCAAAGTATATTATTATCAATTTTTTAGACTTAAGCATTGGGTTTTCGCTTGTTGATTGGTTTTGTTTGTCAACGTTAACAATATACCTTTTTTTCATCCAAAATCCTCTATGCTGATTCATTTTATTTTGCTTAAGTCCTTCCAAATAATATATTCATTTACTTAAATCTGTAAGAGTTACAGCTCAGAGTCTATTAGAAAGAACGTATATTTTGCCTTCATATTTAAAAAATACTTCTGCCTTATACAGAACTTTTGGGTTATAATACCTTTATCTCAGAATCCCATACTTTTATCTCAGAAAACTATCCTTTTATATCAGAATTCCACTGTGTCTTAGTAGTCAGTGTTACATAAGAAAAATCAGATGCCAATCTGATTCTTTTTTCTATTAGGGTAAACTTGTTTTCTCTATCTGGAAACTTCTTTTGATTCTTGGAATTCAGAAATTTTACCACTATTTGATTTTACCAGAAATTTGATTCCAGTATATCTTACTTGATAGCATTCTTCAGCACAGAAAAATTGCATTCTGCCATTTTATTATCTGCTGCTTCTGCAATGCACTGAATTTTTTTTTTACTTCTGGAATTCCTATCTCATAGATGCTGATCTGGATCTATTTTATGGATCTCAAACTGCTCTCTCATAGTGCTCAACTTGTTTTTGCTCTACAGTCTTGAGAAATCTCAATTTGACTGTCAATACTGCTAATTCTCTTTTTAAAAACAATTAATGGGAAAATATTTCAGATATATAAAGGAATGTAAAATATTATTTAATAAACACCTATGTATCCACCACCCAGTTTAAGAAAAAGAAATTTTATCTTTATATCAGAAATACCTTTCTTTTCCTCCCCAAGATAACCTAAGTTTATTGTCTATCATTCATGGATTTCATCATACATTTTTATTTATATCTAGAAAATTTAAGCTACATATAGTAATAATGTATGCATATTTAAGCTACATATAGTAATAATACTTTACACAGTATTCTGCACTTTTCTTTCTATACTCAGCATAGTATTTCAAAATGTATCCACTGAATACAGGTATTGCAATTCACTGATTTATTGTGATTTATAACTAGAAGTACTTACATGGATATACCAGTTTATTTATCCACTTTCCACTTATTGGGGCTTAACAATACTTCCAATTTCTCACTCTTACAAACAACGCTGTTATAAACATCCTTGTCTCTCTAACCTTATGTGCAAATTTTTTTAAAGAAGTGTTTTTCAAACTGTCTCATAACCCATCAATAAAGTCACATTAGTGGGTCATAGTCACAAATAACTTTGAAGAGAGGGAGAGGTGTAGGAAGAAAACAGGAAGAAAATTAACAAAGGGAAAAAGCACATATATTGAAGTGTACTATATGGACCAAAAGTAAATTTTCTTTCCTGAAAATTTAATTTGAGATGTCATGGTTGGAATAGATCAACAAACAATGCTAATGTATATACACATATATACGTATATATGT
Organism: Lynx rufus; assembly: GCF_022079265.1. Lineage (NCBI taxonomy): Eukaryota > Metazoa > Chordata > Mammalia > Carnivora > Felidae > Lynx > Lynx rufus. The sequence goes on along the minus strand of NW_025814896.1, from coordinate 39,543,647 downwards.
AGAATTACTGGGTTGTTGGGGAAATACACATCCAAACTTACTAGATATTGCCAAATTTCTCTCAAAAAGTGGTTATTTTTATTTCTGCAAGCTATGAGTTCTCATTGTTACACATGCTCACCAACACAGTATAATCAGACTTTTACATTTTTAACTGATGCTTATCTAAAAATATATTTCAAAACCCTTGTTTTTGAGGCTTAAGATTACTTCCAATTTCTCACTCTCACAAACAATGCTGTTATAAACATTCTTATCCTTGTCTCTTTGCACTTATGTGTAAATTTTTTAAGGCAGTATTTTTCAAAATATGTCTCATAACCCACCAATAAAATCACATTAGTGGGTCGTGGTCACAAATAGTTTTAAAGAGAGTTTAAATAATAAGTTTTGAATAATCTTGCCAGTTACCATTTCTAGCAAAACATTTGTTTTCTTTCAGTATTTCTTTCAGTATTTGAATTCTCTGATTTCTAGCATCCATTGTTGCAGTTTAGAATTCTGTTAAAGGTCTAATTTTTTTTTTATACTTTCATAGATAATCTATTTCTGCCTACTGTCAAGCTCTCTTTGTCTTTAGTCCAGTTATTTTTCTTCCTCTGGATTTACTGTTTTTTCAGCATAATGATTCACATATGTTAATTTTGGAAAATTCTCAGTCATTCCTTCTTTAGATACAAACTGTCCTCAGTCCCTTCATTCTCCTATTCTCCAAGCTCCTCATGACATCAGAGAAATTATATCTTCAAAAGAAGCAATCTCTCCCCTCCAAAGAGCAAGAACAGAAAAGTAAGAAGCATATCCTTAGAGGACTCTCAAACACTATCATATGTCCAAAAGCCTCAGTTTATAGTTCCTTTCCCCAGAACCCTTTTTCAGTTAATACTCTATATCCCATCAATAAACCCCCTGAAAAAAACCCTCTCCAACTCTTTAATTCATACTTCTGGTTCATCTTCTACTAAAGCATAACTGAAGAAATTTGAAGATGGAAATTAGGCTTTTTCTTTTATCATGAACAATTTATATTTCAAGTGAATTCTTTTTTGTTGTTTTTTTTTTAACTTTATTTTTGCTTTAAGAGAGAAAGTAGGGGCTGGGGGGGAGGGATGGGGCAGAGAGAGGGAGAGAGAGAATCCCAAGCAGGTTCCACACTGTCAGCGCGGTGCCCAATGCAAAGCTCAAACTCACAAACTGTGAGATTATGACCTGAGCCAAAACTAAGAGTCAGACACTTAACTGACTGAGCCACCCAGGCACTCCTAAGTGAATTCTTTATTATAAAAGTACTTAGCCAAGTTACAGAAAAATTGCAATCTAAAGTTTTACAGAATAGGGTATATTAACCATCCCTGAACGAAGAACAAATACAGTGATAAATCAAGACATTTAAACTACGAATCAGAAAACCTGAGAACTATGCCAATTCTACCAACTGCTATTTTTCTTCTTCAGTTAAGTCTATATGGCAGCAAAACCAAAAGAACAAAGTATGTTCTTTCTGAATTAATTTTCTATACAGAGATATTCTCTGCTATTGGATGGCAACATAATTTTTTCTAAGAATACATTCATGTCACTTTACAAGTCAAATGACTGTTTTAATGATCATACTTAATAATAACTTAATGGCCCATTCAAGCCCTAATCTCAGTATGCAGAATGAAATTAAAGGCAATTACAGGAATATTGCTTATGTCCAAAACTATTAGATATGTGAAAAGCAGAACACTGGCGGGGCAACCTGGGTGGCTCAGTCAGTTGAGCATCCAACTCTTGATTTCCACTCGGGTCATGATCTCGCAGTTTGTGGGTTTGAGCCTCCAGTCCAGCTCTGCGCTGACAGCACAGTAGAACTGCTTGGGATTCTGTCTCCCTCTCCCTCTGCCCTTCCCCCCATGTGCATGCACACTCTCTCAAAACTAAAAAACATAAACATTAAAAAACACAAAACACTTGGCTACACACATTTTTAAATGAATATCATTTTTATCTTTCACCATTTAGCTTTTATATTAAAAAAGTAAACAACCATGAATTATCAGCATTCCTTGCATGATTTATATGCAGACCTGAATGCTATGAATACAATAACCTGAAGAAGCTGAAGAGGCAAGCTATTAAAAAGAATACCATGTCCAACCCCTTTGTAAATTAAATAATTCCAAAGTTGTCTTTTTGTATAAGTCTTAATTTTATTTAGGTTTACTTAAAAGTGGGGTTTACTAAAATAAAATCCAAAAAAATTAAGATTATTTCCAAGGTTTAAAACAAGATGTATCTATGATAATATGATTCTTTTCAGTTGCCCAAAAAGATCATTGATTAACACTTTGGTATTTGGTACTTAAGCAACTGACAAAATGACGGCTCTTTCTCAACTTTACTGACCATTTTATTTTGGTTAGTTCACTAATTTCCTAACATTCCAAGACATCAAATGACTTTAAATACAATCAAGTACTCCTGAAACCTTTCCACTGAATGTATTGATACATACTATCAGGATGTCTATGGTAGAGACCATTATTGTGAAATTCTTTGCCTCTGATCTTGAGAATCATTTAGTTTCAACCTTAGAAATCTTTCTAAATGTAGAGCAATTAAATTACTTAATATTCCACCCCCACCAATCTTTTAGTAGAAAAACTGCTCTACAGGAATACCTTTATTGTGTAGTTCGACATACTCCCTGGTAAAAGCCCACATATACTTTAGCACTTCAGTCAGAGAAGCAAGTTCACAGAACATGCTGCCAGAAGTTGCAAAATGTAGTCCATACTCAATATATGGTCTATTTTACTGAAAACAAGTGGTGACTGATGAAAAGAAAAATCTGAAGGAGGTTTAAAAATTTTTTTTCAATAGATTTGAACTGCAAATTTGGAGCATAGGCAAAATTACAAAGAAATATAAATGATTTATTTACGTACTGTAAAGTGGCATTCATTATACATCTACTTGAGGGGACAAAGCCTTCTTCCTCACTATATGATTATAGCTGATTTTATTATCCACAACTTTACCTTTTATAATAGTTGTTTGTGTTTTAAAAACAAACATAATAGTATTATGAGTTATAATCCATAAAAAATTATATAACACACAGCATAAAATACATCTTCCCAAACATCAAATACAATTAATAGTAGGCATATAACATGTAAACACACAAGCAATGCTTTTCAGAAAAAAAGGCAGCATCAACAGAGAGCAAATGAAGAGGATGTAAAGCCAGAGGTCTGGGTTCAAATGCAGACTTTGCCCCTCAAAAGCAGTGTGACCCTGGGCAAGCTAACCCCTCTGTACTTCAGTTCCCTCATCTGTAAATGAGATAACTGTAGCTGTTCCAGGAGGCTGTTGTGATGATTACATAAATAACATTTGTAAGGTACTTAAAAATACGGCACATATTAAGCACTTTATAAATATCTGTTAAAAAACAAAACAGGAAGAACCTTTCCTGATTCCAAGAGAATGTTTGTTTTCTTTATCATTAACCTCAAATAATTCTTAGTTCTATGGTCACTAACATTCACCCCTTATCTCCAAACACAGGTAAACACAGGGGGTTTGTTCACGATTATCAACATCATTGATTTAAATTGAGAAATGAAATATCCTCACCTATGAACTATGTAAAGCTCAATATAGCCATCAGTCAAGAAACTATAGATCTCCTTAAAATTATCACATAAATATTTAAATGCCCATCATGATGAAATATATTTGGTATCAGCTATGTAATTCCATGAAAAGAGCTTCTTTTTAATTACCAAATAGGACTTTGTGGGAAAAAAAAAATTTAACAAAAACTCACTTTTTTCTAACTTACATTTTAAGAAGAGAAATACAATGGAAGAAAGGAATGAACAAGACAGAAACAAGTAGAAAACTGATCCTACTTGCCAATTAAAATATTTACTAAGCTAAAATTTTATTGTAGAATTTTTATAGAAACCTTATAATGGATAAAACTCCCATCACCAATTTTACTTTGACCATATTAATGATGTCAAAAACAGTGAATTCCAAACTTGCCATCATGTTTCTATGGGTCATAATTTTTCATATTTTAAAGGGTATGATAAGGGCACCTGAGTGTCTCAGTCAGTTAGGCATCCGAGTCTTGATTTCGACTCAGGTCATTATCTTATGGTTGTGAGACTGAACCCTGTGCATCAGGCTCCATCCTGAGTATGGAGCCTGCTTGGGATTCTCTCTCACCCTCTGCCACTCCCTTGCTTGCTATCTCTCACTCTCAAAAAAGATAGATAGATAGATAGATAGATAGACAGACAGATAGATAAAAGTGCTATAAGCACTATATTTAAAACTATGGCCAAAGCAAAAGAACAAAGAAATAAGAAGTACAAATATTAAGAAGCTACAGGAAGATAATCTGCAGAAAGCATTATTACTTATTTAGAAAATCCAAAGCAAAAAAAAAAAATAGTTGCAAACAGAGAAGGAAACAAACCATAAGAGACTCTTAAATACAGAGAACTGAGGGTTGATATGGATGGGGCATTGGGGGCTTGGGGAAAATGGGTGATGGGTATTGAGGAGGGCACTTGTTGGGATGAGCACTGAGTGTTGTATATAAGTGAAAAATCACAGGAATCTACTACTGAAGGCAAGCATATACTGTATACACTGTATGTTAGCTAACTTGACCGTAAGGTATATTAACAAATAAAAAGTATCTCTTAAAAGACTGTGACTAAGAACAAAATTCCAGATCAGTATTCAAAAATTAGCACTTTACTATACCTCATCGATAACCAATCAGAAAATTAAGTGGGAATACAGATCCCGTTCATAATATTTTTAATCTAGTAAATATCTAGCAATAAGTCTAACCAAATGTGACAAGACTAAGATGAAGAAAGTTATAAAACATTTGATTACATAAAAATGTAAAGTTGTGGGGGCAGCGGGTGCCTAATGGCTCAGTCAGTTAAGTGGCTGACTCTTGGTTTTGACTCAGGTTATAATCTCAACAACTATGCTGAGTTCAAGCCCCACGCTGGGCTCTGCCGCTGACAGTGCAGTGCCTGTTGGGTTTCTCTCTTGCTCTCTCTCTCTGCCCCTACCCCACTCACATGTTCTCTCTCTCAAAATAAACAAACTTAAAAAACATATAAAACAGTGTGTAAAATACATACATACACAATCACTAAAAATAGACAATAGGTGAAACAAAAAATCTGTAATACATACAACTATAAGTAATTTCCTTAATTTACTCTTAGGAATGAATTCTTAGAAAGTTAATAAGAAAAAAACTTTTTTTTAAAATGAGCAAATGATATGAGGAAATAATTCATTAAATGAATATGCAATCCACTTAGAACACAGTTTGGTCCATGGTAAGTTCTTCAACAGAAAATTAAATAGCTAACGAACATAGTAAAATAGGTTCAACTTCATTCATAATTTAAAAAAATAGCAGGGGCGCCTGGGTGGCTCAGTCAGTTAAGCATCCACCTTTGCTCAGATCATGATCTCACAGTTCGTGGGTTTGAGCCCCGCATTGGGCTCTGTGCTGACGGCACAGAGCCTGGAGACTGCTTTGGATTCTGTGTCTCCCTCCCCTGCTCACATGCACTCTCTCTCTAAAATAAACATTAAAAAAAAATTTTTAATAGCAAATAATTGGAGTGGCAAAACTAAAATACAGTTGATAAAATCCAGAGTAGGTGTTGGGAAGCATGCGTTATGCATATGCTAGAAGTAGGAACAGTATGATGGTTCAACACTTTTAAAGTGGAAACTAAAAATAACTGTCAACCATGAGCCTCTGGCCTGGCAATTCCATGGAATTGCTAAAATTCCATTATTTTTATGATGGAAACACACACAATAAAAAATACAAGAATATCTGTGGAAATATTATATTAAGAACAAATATTGATATAACCAAAATACCCATCAAAAAGGGAGTGATTAAATAGACTATGAAGCCTATACAAAAAAATGAAGTAAATTATTAGAATTTCTTATGGGAGGATATCCATGATGGATTATGAGATGGGAAAAAAATACATAAAATAAATAGTATTAGCACATGATCCTTTGTATAAAACAAAAGGCTAAAATTTTCTAGCATATATATCAACTATTAAGGGTGGTCACAAATTTGGGAAGTGAGTCAGAGAGAAAGACTTATTTTTCATTTTATGCTCTCCTATACTGTTTGCCTCTCCATGTGCAAGTATCACGTTTATTAAGTTTTTGGAGAGATGTATCCTTGGATAAAAACATTCAATACTGTAATGGGATCAACTCTTTAAAAACCTGATAGGATTTTTAAAATAGAATATAAATAGACCTCTATGAATATTCTATGAATAGAATTTAAAATAAGTCTGAAAAAGTGTATCAAAATAACAGCAAATTTTTGAAAAAGAAGGAAAGTGGATTTTTTGCAAATTATCAAGAAACTATAGTAATTATAACAATGTCATACTGATACAAAAATTGACAGACCACAATGATACAGAGATCCACTGCACACAGGGAAATTTTAGTATATGATTAAGATAACATCAGTGGAGATAAGTAGGTATCTATTGGGAAACAAATCTAAGACCACCTACCTCCTACCACACAAAAAGAAATCCCATGCAAATAACAAACCTGAAGTAAAAATAAGCCAACCTTTTGAAGAAACTGTAAAAGTAGTTTCTTTTTATAAAAATGAAAAAGTCTTAAATTTAGTAAAATCTAAAATGCAAGAGACATTTAAAAAAACACATGCAGTGTAACCAAAAATTCCAAATTTTGCTAAAACAAGACAGCATAAATGACAACAGCAATCATTATTATAAAAGCTAGCACTCAGAGATCACTTAAGAGTAGACACTGTTCTTTGCTGTTTATAATTACTAACTTGTTTAATCCTCACAATAATCTTATGAGGTACGCCATCACTAACTTCATTTTACCAATGAAGTAACTGAGGTACAGGGGGATTCAGCAACCTTTCCAAGGAAGTGGCAGAGCCAGTAGCCAACCTGGCTGTCTGGTTCAAGTCTGTATTCTTAACCATCATTCAACAGACTTCTAGAAGATATTGTAACATTTACAAAGTTAAAACACCCAAACAGGCAATCCAATAGTAAAATGGGTGATAGTTATGAAGAGTTAACTCACAAAAAATATTTCAATAATTAATAAACAGGAAATTTTGAGGACCTACAAATCACAACAGCAAACATTTACTATGTTTTAGCCATTCCACTGCCAAACATTTCAGGAATTAATGGCACCTTTTTTTGGCAGAGTTACGAGAAAACAGGTATTCATACAGTGTTCATGTGCATATAAACTATTTCAGCAGCTATGGAGAATGATTTGACAGTTTTACCAAAATTTCAAATGTGTACTGCCTATAATGCAACAATTCCACTTTTAGGACTGTATCTCCCAGAAGTCCTCAGACATATACACAAGTTCTACAAACATTCATCATAAAGTTGTTTGTAATTGTAAAAAAACAAAAAAACAAAAAAACAAACCTAGTGTCCATCAAGAATGGTTTATGGTAAATAAGTTAAATAAATTATGATAAGACATACAGCCATTTAATAAAAATCAAGGAAACATCAAAATACAGTTTTAAGTGGGAAAACTCAAGCTTGAAAGAACCATGTATACATAATGCTAGTTTTTACATTAAAAACTAACAAAACACTATATATGAATACACATACAGAATATTTGTAAAAGCATAAGTAGTAAAAGGATTAAGAGCACAGACTCTAGTGCCAGACTGGCTCCATTAACCATACGATTAGTTAACCTATCGTGGTCTCAATTCCCCATTATCTTATGACTTACTTCCTATCGTTTTAGGCTTTCCTAATCGCTCCCCACTATTTTTTTTACTACTTAGAATACTTCCTGATACATCGTTGTGTTGAATAAAAAAAAACTAAAAAATGCATAAAGACCTATAATCAACTATTATTAATTATTATCTGTATGGAATTTGGTGTCTGGGAAAGGGACACTACCATTATTTAATTCTATAAGCTTTTATAGCTTTTGAGTACTTTACAGCAACCATGATTTAAATACTTTATTTTATAAAAATACACTATGAATACACAGATATACAATGTATAGTAGCAACTACTTTTAGTGATTTCCAACACCTTATACATCACACTTACTATAAAGTAATGCCTAGGATAAGTATTTGCGTTCTCATTAACTTTAATGTTATTTTTTAAATAATACAAACATTTAAAGGAAAATTACATGTTATTTACTTGCAATTAACAACTCATTTTAAGAAATAATTCCAAAGCCTTAATAAGTTCTAATGTTAATTTGTAGACATATTTCAGATGTCAGAGCATTTAAGCAATTTTTCATTGTCAAAGTAAGAGTCATTCCATATGCACAGAGATATAACATATTTACTTTGAAATAAAAATTACTTCATATAGCTGGTCAGAAATAGGTTAAGAGAAATCTAGAGAGATCTCCCATGCAGAAAGATACATGAAATATTTAGAATAATATCACAACCCTATTTAGAAAAAAGACATGTTTTTATCCCATTGTTTCTATTACCATGAAAAACTTGTATTTACCCATATAGTATTCAATGAACTCAGTTAAATAATCTTTAAAATCTCAGGCTGGAGCTATTAGTAAGTCATGAATGACCAAAAGTAAAGTGGGAGTGTTATATTCACTATGTCACTTTTTAGTAAATGTCAAGTAACTTGACATATAGATTTGGATATGTGGAGGAAAATAAGAAAAAGATATACCCATGCCTGTCTCTCTTCCTAAAAACTGGTTGTCCTTTATCTATTAAATTTGCAACCCAAAGGTATACAAACACCCTGGTAATAATCTTTTGAGCTACAAACAGGAAAGAAAGGTGAGTGGATTCCTTATTTACTGTTTAGTATTGATAATTCCAAACAGTGACCACAAGTTACTGTGTTAACAGAAAGAAAGAAAGAAAGAAAGAAAGAAAGAAAGAAAGAAAGAAAGAAAGGAAGAAAGAGTCTGTTCAGTAAGATTTTTTTAATCAAAAAGAAATTCACAGTGACCTCTTACACCAAATAAACCCTGGGAGAATCAACAATTAGAATTTTCCTGTGCCTCCAGGAAAGTCAGGTAACAATATTTTGCAACAAAATCTGCAAAGAAAAAAGTGCTATTCCTTGAACCCATGCTCCCCCTGTGCCAATCAGAATGCCTTGGCTTAGTGTGTTAAATCACTTAACTAGAAACAGAAAAATAATTTGCATGTAGTTGTCTGTTTTAAAGAAAAAAAAAAAATCCTACTGGTGTTCCAAAAACTAACAGATCAGAAAAGGGAGTATCACTTACACAAAATTAAATTATTTTAGAATAAGAATCTCAGTAGTCAGACACAGATTAGACAACATCTTGTTCAATTACCACCCGGTGAAGAAAGTGCTTTTACTTTGATTTGCATCCAGAACCTTTCTGAATACTTTCAATGACAGGAAATGCTCTGTGTCAGACTTCATTCTACTTAGAAGTGATTAAGGGTGTTTAAAAGTTTTCTTGCATTGTTCTAAAATCAGACTCAATTAATTTTGAGCCAAGGCTCCAAACAGCTGCTCTATCTTGGCCCTAACTTTATCTATTACTCTAAAGAATTTGAAAAACTAAAATGCAACTATATTTATAAAGTCAAATAGCCAGCATTTCCTGGAAAACAAAGGGCATCATTAGAAAAAAAAAAAAACTTAAACATTAAAAGACATTAAAAAAAACTGAACTTCAAAACAAATTCAACAGAGTATACATCTTCAATTCTAAACTGAGTTTTTACAAAACATTTTAACATCTCTGAAATGCCTTACAATTAAAGGCATTTAGGGGCGCCTGGGTGGCGCAGTCGGTTAAGCGTCCGACTTCAGCCAGGTCACGATCTCGCGGTCCGTGAGTTCGAGCCCCGCGTCGGGCTCTGGGCTGATGGCTCAGAGCCTGGAGCCTGTTTCCGATTCTGTGTCTCCCTCTCTCTCTGCCCCTCCCCCGTTCATGCTCTGTCTCTCCCTGTCCCAAAAATAAATAAACGTTGAAAAAAAAAAAAATTAAAAAAAAAAAAGGCATTTATAATTGCTGCTGGGAGATGGTGGTCATGACAATTTTCACTGTCTGCATATATAAGAATTTATTTACTTATTATTTTTGGTGATATAATTAGACAACTGCAACCTCTCAACTTTTCAAGTTAACAGTCCATTTAATGACCGTTTCAATAAAGAGTATTAGTCCTAATAATTGGATGAAATCTTGCATTAACACCATCTGGTAACATCAAGAAAATGCCAGCACTAAAACTTGCAGGACAAGTATCAGTGGTTTAGAAAAAAATCCAGAAAAAAGAAAATTTTTAAGTATTGTTATATCATCAACTCTAACTGCACAGAAAATAATTTTGTGGAAAAACAAAACACCAATAACGCTGGGTGGAAAAAAGATTCAGAAGAATTAGACTCTGAGTGCAAAGACATTTTGGGAATACCTAAACTAATTTATTTCACTTATAATTTCAAGATATGTTCAAGGATAATGTATCATAAAAGTATAACTTGGTAAATATGAAAATTTTGTATTTATTGAAGGAGACCAGAATGAATATAGTACACTGTGTAATAATTTAATTGATAGTGCTTTTTTTCCCCTTCCTTCTCAATGAAATATAAAATAATGGTGTTTCTTACAGCTCATTCAACAGAATATGATAGTTCTGTGTATTGCTGATATGACAGAAATTACAATTCATCAAAACCAGTTTCCAGTTTCACCCTCTTCCTGAGCATGTGACTAGATCACATTTCTCAGCCTCTCCGACAATTAAATATGGCCATGTGACTGAGATCCACCCCAAGATACATCAGTCGAAGTCAGGTGCACCATTTCCAGACCTAGCTCATAAAAACTTCTGACATAACCCTTCGTTTTACTCTTTCCCCTATGGTTATCAGGGCAATCTTAGAAGCAACATGTTAAAGAAGGCACAGATTCCATCAGCTCTATCTCCAAAGGACTATGTGAAACAGAATGTCCACCCCCTCTTCCACACATACATGCACACTCCTATCCCCCAACCCAACCACCAACCACCACTACCCCTCCACTGAAACCAATCATGAACACCCACACCTGATTGTTAGGTGACACAGAATGAATTTCTATCAGATCAAGCCTTTTGAGAATTAATTTGTTAAAGCAGCTAGTAGTAGCTAAACTAACACAGTTGGTTTTCACATTCAAAATTATAAAGTTCAACCAAAATGGTGGACCAGGTCATTCCAAGCTCTCATTTGTCCACAGGAACATCAAAAACAACATGCAGAAAGTGAACCAACCTGGTCAAAATGCTGGAAAACAGTCAAAGGTTTACAGAAACCAAGCCAACACCCAATTAAGAAAAACTCATCTTGGGGGCCCCTGGGTGGCTCATTCATGATCTCACAATTCGTGAGTTCAAGCCCCGCGTCATGCTCTGTGCTGACAACTCAGAGCCTGGAGCCTGCTTCAGAATCTGTGACTCCTTCTCTCTTTGCCCCTCCCCTGTTCACGCTGTCTCTCAAAAAATAAACTTTAAAAAGAAAGAAAGAAAGAAAGAAAGAAAGAAAGAAAGAAAGAAAGAAAGAAAGAAAGAAAGAAAGAAAGAAAGAAAGAAAAAAAGAAAGAAAGAAAGAAAGAAAGAAGAAAAGAAAAGAAAAGAAAAACCTATCTTAGGGCACCTGGATGGCTCAGTCGGTTAAGAGGCCAACTCTTGATTTCAGCACAGGTCATGATCTCACAGTCACAACATCAAGCCCCAAGTAGGGCTCCACACTGGGCTCCATGATGGGCATGGAGCCTGGTTAAGATTCTCTCTCTCCCACTCTGCCCCTACCACCACCTGTGCATGTACTCTCTCTCATAAGAAAAGAGAAAAACCCATATTTTGGGTTTAAACCCATATTTAAAAGGTAATGTTTGTGCTCATCCATGTCCCACCTCTTTCCCAAAACAAATTAGAAGGTGCAGAACAGACCTTATTTGCAAATCATTATGTTAAATCTATTCTAACCTAACTAGAGAATATCTGAAGAACAGAAGCAAGGCATTCATCTCCATTTCACCTAACTCAAAACTAAGGTGGAAAAATCAACAGACACTGCTTATAAAAGTTGCTAGGCAACTATATACTCACATATACCTAGGGCAAGATTAAGGGTGGATATACAATAGACCCTGTAATGTCCAGAGGAAAAGATGAGGTAAAACTTTCTGGAAAATAAGAACATTCAAAAGCAGACACGTGTACAGAAGAATTTAGAAAGTCATAAGCATGTCCAGACAGGATACAAGCTCATGAAAAAAATTAAGAAGACCTTAAGTTTATACTTAAAGATGATCCTAGATTCAGAGATGACCTTGTTAGGTACTGAGGAAAAGTCCCAGCATATAGCTAATCTTCAAAGACAGGGATAACTCCTGAGGAAATGCCTGTAAAAACCTGAACCAATCACAAGCTAACAGAAGAAAGATTTCAATGATCACACATGACAAAGACAAGTCTATGCAAAAATAGGAAAAAATCTCAAAACAAATGAACTAAATAGTCTTCAGCAATCAAAAAAAAGCCAAAAATCCCTGGAAAAGAGGGAGAATTGATTTCCACAATTATTGCATTACAACAAATGCCCAATTTTCAACAATTATACAGATATACCACACAAGAGAAAAAATGGCCCATGCTAACAAACAAGATAAACTGACAAAAACAATCTCAGAGGAAGTCCACATGTTTCAAGCTTACCAGACAATGACCTTTAAACCACCACCTTAAAAAGGAAATCAAGAAAACAATGTATAAGCAGAAAATCAAACAAGAATTTCTGAAAAGAATTTCTGAAAAGAAAAATTATTAAAAAAAATAATTTACAATTCTGGAGCTCAGAAGCACAATAAGAATAAAAAATTCACTTGAGGGGTTCAACAGCAGAAATGAGTGGGCAGAAGAAAGAATCAGTGAACCTGAAGATAAAAGAACTGAAATTATCAAGCACAAAAAAATAAACACAAAAGAATGACGCAAACCAAGCCTGAAAGACTTGAGGGACACAAACAGACCAACACATGCATTATGGGAGTCTCACAAAGTGAGAACAAGTCAGAAAGATAATTTGAAGAATAATGGACAAAACATCATAAATGTGATGGAAGACATCAATCTACAAATCAGAAATATCAAAATATCAACAGACTCCAAGTGGAATTCAGAATTCACAGAAGACACATCATAATCAAACTGTCAAAGACCATGACAAAAGCAACAAGACAGAACTGACTCATCATGTATATGGGATCCTCAATAAAATTATCAGTTGATTTCCCATCAGAAACTTTAGAGGCAGAAGGGGGAAGAGTGGTATGATTTGTTTAAAGGGATGAAAGGGAAAAAGAATGTTAACTGAAAATTCTATATTCAGCCAATCTGTCCTTGAGGGAGAAATAAACACATTCCCAGAGAAACAAAGATTGAGGGAGTGTATTACCAGTAGACATACAAAATACTAATGGGGTTTCTCAGGTTGAAAAGAAAGCCTGATAGACAGTAAATTGAAGCCATAGGAAGAAATTAGTATCTCTAGTAAAGATAAAAGCTAGTATTACTGCAATTTTAGTTTGCAAACTATTTCCTACATAATTTAAAAGACAAATACATAAAAACTAATAATAAACCTATGTTACTGGGCACACAAAGTATAAAAATGCAATATATTACACTAGTAGCATAATATGGGCAGGATGATGGTGCTATGTAACAGTTTTTGTATGCAAATAAAGTTAAGCAGGAATCAATCTGATAAAATAATAACTTTATAACTTTTGGAGGTTATACACAATCCCCATGGGATTTCTTTGTAACCACAAAGAAAAATCTATATACAATATGCATAAAAGCTAAGGGAATCAAATGATATCACTACAAAAAAGAAAATCAAATGAACACAAAAGGAGGCAATAATGGAGGAAATGAGGAATAAAAAACTTTAAAACATACAGATAACAGCAAAATACCAGAGGTGAGTGCTTCCTGGTCAGTAATTACTTGAAACATAAACGATTAAACTCTCCAATCAAGAGACAGAGATTGGCAGAATTTAAAAAGAATTAAAAAAAAAGATCAGACTACATGATGTCCACAAGAGGCTCACCAAAGATATAAACAGATTAAAAGTGAAAAGATAAAACAAAATATTCCATGAAAATAGTAATCAAGAGAGCTGTGGTAGTTATATCAGACAAAACAGACCTTAAGTCAAAAATCATTAGAAGAGATAAAGGATATCAAACATTGATAAAAAGATCAAGTCATCAAGAAGATAAAACCATTATAAATATATATGCACCAGACCACAGACCCCCCCCAATTATATGAACAACACTGACACAATTGAAGGGAAAATAGAGATCTATACTAAAGAGATTTAAATATCCCACTTTCGATAATGGAGGAACAGTCAGGCAGAAAATCAAGAAGGAGGCAGATGACCTGAACACTATAAACCAAATGTACGTAACAGATATATACTGGATACAATAACATTTTTCTCAAGTGCACATGGAACACCATCCAGGATGTTATGCCACAAAACAAATCTCAAAAGTATAAAAACAATGAAATCACAAAAAGAATCTTTTCTGCTCACAATGGAATAAAACTAGAAGTCAATAACAGAAAGAAAATCGCAATATGAATAAATATATGCAAATTAAACAACACACTTTTGAACAATGGGCAAAGAAAAAATCAAAAAATACATGGAAACAAATGAAAACAAATGTATAAAAACTTATGGCATGAAGCAAAAAGAGAAATTTATCTGAGAGAAATTTACAGCTCTAAACATATACGTTGAAAAGGAAGATCTCAAATCAATAATCTAATTTTACACATCAAGGAACTAAAAAAAAAAAAAAAAAAAAAAAAACCTAAACAGAAAGGTACCAGAATAAAGGAAATTATTAATAAAGACATGTGGAGACAAATTAAGAATAAAAAAAAAAAAAAATAGAAAATATCACCAAAATAAGGGCTGGTCTTTTGAAAAGATAAAATTTACAAACTTTTAGCTATATTAACAGAGAACACTAAAATTACTAAAATCAAAAATAAAAGTAGGTACAGAACCATCAATTTTACAAAAATAAAAATTTAATAAGACTACTATGAACAATTACACACGAACAAATTGGATAACCTAGATAAAATAAACAAATACCTAGAAACAACTAGAAATACTTACCAAAAACCAACTCGTTGAAAAATAGGAAATCTGAATAGACCTGTAACTAGTAAGGAGACTGATCAGCATTCAAAAATCTGGAGAGCGTTGCCCCCATAAAAAAAAAAAAAAAAAAAAAAAGGCCAAGGAATAGATGAATTCTATCAAACATTTAAAAAATTAACACTAATCCTTCTCAAACTCCTCCACAAAAAAAAAAAAAAAGAGGGAACACTTCCTAACTCATTCTATATAACTATTACCAACATTACCCAAAACCAAAGCCAGAAAAAGACACTACAAGAAAACTATACAGACCAATATTCGTTATAAATAACTATGCAAATATCTTCAACAAAATTAGAACTGAATTCAGCAGCAGCTTAAAAGGAATACATCCCTTTGTATTGGAAAGGAATAAGTAAAATTACCTCTGTTCACAAATGACATGATCATATATGTAGAAAACCCGAAGATTATTAGCTTGAATTCAACAAAGTTGCAGGATACAAAATCAACCCACAAAAATCAGTTACATTTCTGTGTACTAACAATGAACAACCATTAAGTAGTGAAGGGAAACAATACCATTTATAATAGCATCATAATGAATAAAATACTTAGTAATAAACTAAGGTGAAAGACTTGTACACTAAAAACTACAAAGCAATGCTGAAAAAGTATTATTTATATTTTACTGTCATTTTTAAAAAAGGAATAACAAGCATTGGCAAAAATGGGGAAAAACCCCTGTGCATTGCTGATGGCAATGTGTAAAAGGGTACAGCCACTGTGGAAAACAGTTTTGTGGTTCCTCAAAAAGTTAGAACACAGAATTACCATATAATACAGCAATTCCGCTCCTAGTTTATATACCCCAAAGAACTAAAAAATATTTTTTTTATTCTTAACATTATTCACAATAGCCAAAAGGTGTAAAAACTCTAATGTCTATCAACAGATGAAAAAAAATGTAGTATATACGTACAGTAAAATAGTATCTAATCTGAAAAAGGAATGAACTTCCTGATACATGCTATAATATGGATGAACCTACAAAGCATTATGCTAAGTAAAGCAAGCCAGACATAAAGAATACTGTATGATTCTACTTATGTGAAGCCTAGAACAGCCAAATTTATTGACACAGAAAATAAAATACAGATTACCAAAAGCTGTATGAGGGGGAGGATGCGAGTTATTTACTGGATGCAGAGCTTCTATTTGGGAAGATGAAAAGGTTTTGGAAATGGGTCTTGAAAATGGTTGCACAACACTGTAAATGTACTTAAAGTCACTAAATTGTACACTTTAAAATGAGTAAACAGATTTTAAATACACTTAAGGACCAAGTCAAGTTACCAGAAATTTGAACTGGTTTCTTATGCTGAGATTAATATGTCTAATAGTCTTCCAGGTACACATTTTCTTATCTGTCCAGCCCCATACCACCTGAACAAGTGGAAGAATTCAGAGACTATACAGCATATATTTTTTGTGTTTGTCAAAGACACTCATAAGTATGGGTAAACTCAATATTCTTATGAGCCACATGCATAATTATATCATTAAAACAATCAAGATGTTAGACACCTGAGTATCTCCATAGAGGTACACCCATTATTTTAGCAATCAAATAAGATAAATAACTCCAGCCCCCATCCTATCTATATGCTTTGAGGCTGCACAGACTGTCCTTACATGCGGACTGACTTCCGGCCATGTTGCTGGAGCTCCTTGATCTCCGCCATCCTTCCTGGGTCTCCTCCTCCTCTTTTCATGCCTATAACCTCACATCTCTCACCCAGGCTGCGCCAAAACTCAAAATGCCTCTCTGTTTTGTCTTTTCTTTCTAGACTTCTCATGTCCACAAAAGGTCAAGATACTTTCCTTAAAAAAAAAGTCATCTCATCTGATGTACGAACTATGCTATTCCTTTGTATGTGAAAATTGTTCAGTCAACTCCTGTTTTAAACAATTTTTCCCTTTCAATAACATTAAAATTCACATACAGTGAATTTTAGTGAAGGCCAGAGAAGTTTTAATTCACTTGTTATCTACTCTAAATGATAAATAACAAAAGTTATCAATTTAAAAAAATTAGCCTTTAATTCAGAAAGCATTTTCTGTTTCAGATGCCCTCTTCTCAAATCTGACAGTGTAAATTTCTAAATTCTTTAACTAACATACACTCATAAAGGAAACAAAAAAGTAGCCCTAATGTTTCAAAATAACCAATTATTTTTAAAAAAAATCTTCCTTCACCGGTTTTAACTCTACTTACTATGCATAAAACAAACTAGCAAACAAATACACATAAGGACCTCCAGTAGACTACAAAATAAAATTTCAATAAACAGTCACAATTCCTACCTTCTTAAAGCAGACTGACTAAATCCAAACAAAGTACACATATAGTTATAGTTACAGGCATAGAAAAAAATCTACATTGTATTATACATTGGTTAAGAGCATAAATATGATTAGTAGTGAATACGGAGTCAAAAGAAGTTTCATGCAAGAGAAAGGTTCATTCTAGAAAAAAAAAAAACAGCAAGCTTTGGAGCTATGTAACAAATGAAGAGACAAGTTTAGGGAAGTCACATGTTCTTTGGCTAGGGCACATAAGAGCAGAACTGGGATCGTATACCAGCAATGTTTAATCCGAAGCGAGAATCATACCCCTAGACAAACCAGCAATGTTTAATCCCAAAACTTTTGCACTTCCGGAGTTAACATGGAAGATATATACACATCAAAATAATGGAAGTAACTCCATTATTATGTGCCTGATGAGTATTTAGCAGTAAGCCTCTACTCACACACACATATATGCAGTCCGTGAAAGTTTTTACCCCAAGAGAATCACTAATACAAGTACAAAATGTGGAAAAGCTCTAACTCTGTTATATTCATATGACAGACACAATCACAAATCTAAGTTTGATGAGAGAATCCCCTATATGTCAGGATAGTCTGGTTTCTTCAAAAACTGAATATATCTTGGTCCAATATCTAGGCAAACAACCAGCAATCTGAAACCCATGGCTTCTCTGGAGTTAGAGCAAACTAAACCTTAGTATTTCCAAAACCCAAAAGGCACATATATCTTCTGCCCTGGCATGGATATAGCCAGGCATATGGACTACTGTTAACTGCTATCTTGTTGTTGATCTATATTTTGTTACACATCTGGTTTTTGTTGTTGATCCATACTTTGATTGTTTCATCAGTAATCCTCAATATGGTTCTACATCAAAGGCATAGGTAAAACTATAAATTGTATTTAAATCTTTGTTTTGAATACTTACATGGAAATTCAATAAATATTTCAGAAATGAAGACTAAGACTTTATAAAGACTTCTTCATGTAGAAGTACGATCAGAGGGAGAAAAAAGGAAAATTAAAGGAAAACATTGGCTTTGGCTACCACCAGTCTGTAATTCATAGCAAAATATCTGTCTGCACTGACCAAAATGTTAAGTAAAATCTGTTAACTAGTATAATTCATTTAATGGATTAAAAAGAAAACAGAATCTGTGAAGTTACAGACTTATGAAATACAAAGACACACAGAAAAAACTTTTCATCTTGTGGTCTTAACACCAAGTCTGTATATATACAAAAAAAAAAAAAATGTGGTTTTTGTTTCGGTATTAGTTTAAAACATGCTTAAATACAAGGACAATTCACACAGCACTTAGTGGTATACACTCCAAGGTACAATGAAATATATTTACATATTGTTAAAACAATTTTGGAAAGTAGGTAAAAGGACCAAGAGAGAAATAAAAGTGGAGGAAAAACAAAACCATGTAGTGAATCATGAGTCCCTATATAACTTCTTATTTTTTCTATTTTAGAAATTAACCTTACTTCACAAATGTTTGACTAAACCATTGTTCACAACCTCACACAGAGTATCAAGATAAAAATTTAATGTTTTCAAACATTACAATGAATGCCATTATTCTCAACATTCTTAGAAGCTATTTAGCCTAATTCTTTCATGGTGTACCAATCTGTCAGTAGCCAAGTTCTTTTACAAAGCAAATCAATGAACTCCATAAAGGGATTAAATGGGATAGAATATTAAAATTATTTCTTACAGTTGCTTTATGTATCAAGAATCAATGCTAAAGTAAATGCATTTAGAATGGTAATACTGTAAGGTTTTTCTACACTTTAAATTATTACTACACAATAGGCTCAGTGTCTATGTTTACACTCATTTTTACTTAAAGCTCTTTTGATATTTAAACTCACAGAAACTGAAATCATGACATTTAGTTACTAAGTACTATATAAACAAAAAACATACAATGCTGATAAATACACATAACGCATAAATTTTCATCCTTGTCTCAACTAAATGTCTATGCAACAGTTCAATAAAATCTTTGTTAAATTTATTAGTAAACTAACTTTTAAAACAATAAAACCGATGTTATATTACAAAGACATAAATGTATACATCACCTACATTAAAAAGCATCTGGCTTAATTTTTAAGCCCATCATTCCCACATGAATCCTTACAATACAGTGAGGAAAAGGTGAAACAAAATAACGCACAAAAATGCCATCATGAGAATAGTTTTTAATTTCTTCAATTCACACAGGTATTTACTGAATATCTACTGTGCAACAAGTACTATGGCAGATGCAGAGATATGAAGGGGAGTGAAGACATCATCCCATTTTCCTAGTAATTGCAATCTTATATAGAGATACAACCGGATCAAGATAATCCTGTGATTGAATACATAAAAACAAATTAATATAAATGCTCTATGGAAAAGAACATAGCTCTATGAAAGTATATAATAAAGGAAACTGTTTCAAAGTAAGGGCTCAGGGAAGACTTCAAAAAAAAAAAAATAGAAGGGTTTCAAGGTGAGAAATGAAAGCTAAGAAAAATTTAGGTGACAGAAGTCCTTATGGGGGGTGGAGGGAGAGGCAAATACAGATAAAGACCCAGCAGTGGGAGGGATTACAGTATATTCAAGAAACAAAAAGGATAGTGTGGCTAGAGGCAGAGACCAAGAAAAGGTGTAAGAGGCCAAAGAGGAGAGGGGCCAGATCATAAAGTTCAGCCCATTTTAGTATTTTAGTCCTCATACTAGTCTTTACTTTTAACTGTAAAGTGAAAAATGCCTGTTTCTAATTCAAGTTCTACTTTTGCAACATCTTTGCTGTTAATGAAAGCATCACAAATAACTGCTTGAAGAAAAAGCCAGAGTGATCTTTGTTACTTGAGGCAAAAATAGATTGCCAGTTTTTTTAATTAAATTCATTTTAAGATCATTTAAAAGAGGGCAAAAATCACCACCCACTCAAAATAAAAGATTTCTATCTAAGAAGCTGAGGAGTTTTGTTCTGAGCCTTCTTCTGCTTTGACTGATCATTTTGCTTTTAAAGTGTAGTACTCAAACTAAATACAAAGAGGAATCAATATCAAAAAATTAAATAGGAAATACTCCTTTCCAATATTTGTATCCCTACTAAATTCCATCCATTCCATTTTCCTAACTGTTTAGTCATTTTAAATTGTGACTAACATCAAATATTTAATAAAATAATATAGTTGACATAGTTTGAAAATCTGGGGCAGTGCCCACCTCATCATAGTTATTAATTTTTTTTTAATTCCTTTTACCATTATAGTCCCTCACCCCTCTCCATGTAATACTCAGTGACATAATTATATTCTTATTTCCCCATTTCTAGTGATTAATAAAAATATTAACATTCAAAAAAAGTTATCGTAAATTTACTCAGAACAAAAATACTTGACTTTGCACTGAAATCAAAATATTAAGACACACTCTTTTTGGTGATTTCTAAATATCAATAGTCAAGTTGGTACACAGATAAAAGAAAACAAAATTCACTACCTACACTGAAATAAGATCTCAGTGGCTGAGAGATTGAGGAATTTGAATTTTTTTTTTTGTCAGCCATCACCTCTTGTGGAAATAATTTAACAGAAGAAATTAGTTATAATGAAAATGAGAGCAAATAAGGTTGAACTTCTATGCCAAACATGCTAGTTTTTCAAGATGAAAGATAACACACATGCCTCTCTCTAGTCAACCCACACATCTCAAAATATTTTTATATACTTCAAAAAATGAAGATTCACACTTACAAAGTCTTCACAGTTCACAATTTCTAGTTAAGTATTTTCAAATGACTATAAATCAAATTTGAATATATGTAAGGCATGAAATCTATCAAGATATGAAATATGAAGTTTCTTCCTAAATGACCCATTTTTTAAATTGTCATACCTGAGTAAAATAATTGTATACTTTTCATCTAACTTATCTTCATAATTTATTACATTTTGCCTTTGTTGTTCCATATGAACAATAAAAATAATGACTCAAACATCTAAACTTACAGTTGTAGCTATTTTCCCTAACACTAATTAGGAAGAGAAAATTAGCAGAAGCATAGCAGAATCTTTGCCAATCATTTGCTCCCTCTAAAGAAAGGAACAACAATGCTTCTCTGAGTGGTGTTATAGAACATTAGCTTGGAAGTAGCAAAGGAGAACAGAATTCATATCAATTAAAGCTGAGAATTTTTGTCCCTACAAAGAAGCAATGCCATCTTTCTATCATATCCATCCATACATCCATGTATGTATCTCTGTCTTTCTACTACATCTTCAGACTACAGTTCAGTAATTGTATGTTTTTATGTGAGAGCTATACTTTAAATTCACATACACACATGCTGTGTTACAGACTGTTAACACTGCAGTATTCCCACTTAATATACCTATGTGGCAAGGAGAGAGAAAGAGAGATTCAAAATAACAGTCAAAAATTAAAAAGTACCCTTTCATTAGTTTTAGAAGATTTCAGGAAACCAACTCAATTTGAAAAGTTTATACTGCTTTTTCTGTATAAATTGTATTACATGGAAACAAAAAAGGTGACAAGAGAAAGTTCTTTATAGAAGTCCAACTAATAAATGAAGACAAAATGATAAAATTAGGATAAGATCATCAACAGCTGCTAAAACCATTAGGTGAAAGGTGATAGGAAATTTTACAATGGATGGATTAGGCTGACAATACTGGAGCCTAGTGATCAGTCTTAACAGAGAGGGAAGCAAACACTATCGCCTTGCGATATTATGGAAAAGAAGTATGAAGTATTCCTTCAAAAAATAAACCCAAGTCTGATCAAGCCTCTGGATTTAACCACCAGCCTATAAGAAACTGGACTCATAAGAAATACTGTGGACCGAAGAACACATTAGACACCACAAAGATTCAGTCAGCAAAACCCAAAATGTGAAAATTTCTATACGGCAAATAACTTTTTTTTTTAATGCTTCTTTATTTCTGAGAGAGAGTGTGAGTGGGGAAGGTGGAGAGACAGAGAGAGAGAGACAGAGACAGAATCCAAAGCAGGTTCCAGGCTCTGAGCTGTCAGCACAGAGCCCAACGTGGGGCTCAAACCCACAGACCACAAGATCATGACTTGAGCCGAAGTCAGACACTCAACTGACTGAGCCACCCAGGCACCCCGGCAAATAACTTTATTTACCAAACAAAATTATGGGAGGTGGGGGGGGGGGGGAGGGGGAACAGAGAGAAAAAGAACTATATGTTAAAAGATACTTAAGAAATATATTAAACGCAGCATTTGGATCTTGTTTAGATCTTAAACAAATCAACTGTATTAAAAAGAGGTAAAACCCCTCATGAGACAATTGTAAAAATCTTAATACTAGTTGGACATTTAATTATATTAAAGAATTATTAATTTTTAGGTGTGATTGATAGTGTTGTTATAGTAAAGCAACAAAAAATATGTCTCTTTTAGAGATACATACATATGCACACATACATGTATTTACAGAAAAATTTGATATGATATACAAGAATTGTTTCAAAATAATTTGGAAGCACTGGTGTAAGATGAAATAAAATTGGCCATGTTTTAACTGTTGAAACGGGTGATTGGTGCATAAAGATTCATCATACCACTCTATTTTTATATATGTTTTTAAATGCTCATTTAAAAGTTTGAAAAAAATACAGAATTGTCCTTCATAGACAGTTAACCTCTGAGGTGTTCTTATTTAGCATACTAATTGAGCTCACCTACCCATGAGGCACTACTGCAGTTACAGAGACACAGTATAATAAGAGACAAGCACTTTAAAATTCCCTACAAAAAAGCAATTGGCAGATGAAATAGAATTATTAAGTGAAAGCACATAATTCCAGAGATTTACCAACAGCAGTTGACAAATATGAACATGAACAATAAAGTGGGTTGTGGTTTGTTTTTTTGTGGGTTTTTTTCTTTTTTTTTGTAATCATCTCTCATCCCTTCCCTGTCTGATCCATAGCTTGCCAGTATTACTAGAGTAGCAAGTCAAAGTAAAAATATTGTCTATTTATAGGAATTCCTTCTTTCTATACAATGATTTTATATTTGGCAATTTTTGGTTCCCTCCTTTAGGATGCCTCAAAATCAAAATTATGACAAATACATTCAGCTACTCTCCAGCTTATTTAACTTTTTACTACAATATAACAAAAAGCATTTAATTACAGTAAAACAAAACTGAGCAAAGAAAAAAAATTAAAAACAACAGCTTGAGAACTTTCCATGTAATCTTGGGTATCAAGGTCAAAATGTCCTTCTATAAAAAATTTAAGTAATAATGGTAAACTGTAACACTTGAAATTAGTATATTGTGCTAGCCCAGTAAATACTGTTCATTTCCTACAAATAGAAACTATGACAGAGAATTATAGACTTCTTTTAAAACTTAATTGGAAATTTCATACATAAAAAATTAAGTCATTATAAAAATATGAATCTACTTATATATACATTTATAAGCAGTGGTTTAAACATTTCAAAATAAAATACAAAACTATAGTTGTTCTTTATCATTGTTTTAATTTATAATTTTAAAGGATCTGTTAAAATACTAAAATTCTCTTTACTAATATTTTAGCATAACTGAGCACTGGATAGGAAACAATGAAAGAAAGCACTTACAAAAGATATCTATCATGTAAAGAAATAAACAGATATTACTTGTAGAATGAGCCATTCCATTTTTTTTTTTTTTCATGAAAAAGAAGAGGCTAGTCATTAATTTCTAGGTCACAACAGAGGAGCAAGTAACATTAGATGGAAAAAAAAAAAAAAAAACTGTTCAACAGAAATACAATTTTGACCACACCACCTCACTCCCCATGAAAGACTTTTAGTTCCAAACAGCATGAATGAAAAAACTGAAATATATAGAGCAGTTGTAACCCACTTATAAAGCTTATATTGGGATATAAGAGTAATTAGGGAATAACAATGAATAACTGGTGTTATTCAATGTATTTTTCTGATTTGGGGACATATTTTGGTGTCTGATATCTCTGAAAACACCCAACTGAGAGTTATCTGATAATCCAATTCAACCCTACACTGTTATATGAATATTCAAATAGAAGCAGCCAATATAAAGGCCAAGCCTTAATGCAGAGATGAGCAGACCCAACATTGGGCAATATAACCTGGTATCGCTACTGCTTTGTCAATTGTTCTGGCAGCAACAGAAATCCACCTCTGAGAGGCAAAAAGTGTTTTAAAAGAACATCAGGTACTATACCCTTAGAAAAGTAACCAGCTAAAACAGCAACTAAGAAAGAAAATTAAATGAATGAAGCACTGGAAAAAAAGAGATCTACTAGCCATAAAATAATGGAGCTGAAGTATTCAATACCAGTTTCTTACAAACAAAAGAATAACTGAGACCCAAAAAGGAAGAGGCACATGGTCCTAGAACAAAAAAAAATCTGTCCTGTTGGGTCTCTAGTTCTATATTCTTTTCATTACACAGCACTACTTTCTCTGTCAATGAATGATGTCTTAATCAGACCATTACTAAAATAATTTGCATTTATTTTGATGAAAACCCTGGGCAAGCAGGTTAGATGTGTATGTCCCAATCAGCTTGTCCAATGATCCCATTATAACTTGAGGTAGAACTACTACCTTCACTTGCCCAAGGTCACATATGTTTTCAAGCAAAATCTGAAAACCCACATGTTTTGCCTTCTTGAAAAAGAAAAATTCTGCCTAAAATGCAAATACTGAGGTGAATGTGTTCTCTTCACAGACAGAAAAGCCTAATTGGGCTGTTGTTTCCCATAGATTTGTCCACTGGAATTCCATACTAGACTTCTTGTTCTAAACTCACAGTATCCTGTACAGTTCCATCAATCGAAGACCATAACCTGTGAAATTAGCATGTTCCAAGTCCCTTTCATAAAGTTACCTTTCTTTCTCAAATGTTAAAAATCCTGATAAGCACCTTATTTCTTCTAAACTTTACATCCAGAGCAATGAGTGCTAATTCAGAAGTAAACATAATAAGTATCTATTAAATCTATTACATTGTTTTTTAAGAATTTCTTGCATCTATTTTTTCAATACTTAAAATTTCACTTATATTCTAACACATATCTTGACTCAAACAATCTATGCTATACTCTCATTAAATCATAAAGACTTTGACAGTAAATTTTGTAATGCAAATATTTTACATGTAGACATACATATACTCTTCTCTAAAACTCTGTGAAATACTAGTTTTTCTTTGTTCTTCCTGACACACTTTCAACTATATCCAATCCTTACAATAACTTAAAGAAATCCAATATAAATGAATCTAATCAAAACAAACTCAAAGGGCCACACCACCAAAGCACCAAATCCTTAATATTAATTACTCCAAGAACAACTATGGAATAGTTTTTTTAAAGTGTCATATTATAAATGTGGATTGTAACATGAATTATGTTAATAGAATTTCCTAAATTTAAATAACACACAATAGGTTGCTAAAAACAATTAAATGCAACCAAGCAATTACTTCAAATAGCAAAAATGTCATCTGTTTACTGAATGCCAGTTATTCATTTCTGTCAAAATTGTCTCGCAGAAATCATAAATAAATGGGAACAGTATATACCTAAAAATGTTCTGAGAAACTTACCATCATTTTGGCTCTTGCCCTTCATCTCTTCCTTCCACGATAGGATGGTGTTCAGGGGAACATAGTCCCTTATGTATTCTTTGCGTCTCTCCTCTAAGGTCATCTTCAGTAAACGTTCTTGCAAAACAAAAGCAGAATCTCCATTTGTATTTAACTTTTAAATTCAGCAATTATTTTATAATTTAAACATTAATCATATAAACAAATCAAAGAATTAGTGTGGGCCTGAGAAACATCAAAATGAAAATCTAATGATTTCATATTTGACTGTTAAAAAGTGTTAAGTTAACACCATGTTACTGGGGCATGTGGGAGGGAGGGGGAATCAAAGCCTGATGAGGAAGACTCTTTTGTGATAGACCAAGAAATAAGTGAACTCTTTCAATCAACATCTACTAACAGTCTACTATGTGCCAGTAATGTTTATACACTGCAGGTACAAAGGTGATCCTTAACCTTGAGGAGTTCACAAGACAAAACGGGAATGGATAATATACAAAATAACTGCTACATAAATAAAATACAAAATCCTAAGACAAATACATAGAAATGGTAAGAGCACAAGAAAGGCAGCTACCAAGGTATTTCCTTAATTCTAAAATGCCATCAGCAATAAAACTACACTTTCAATGTAATATCTTTGTGGAGGTGATTAAACACAACTTGCAATGTTCATCTTGGTAACATTAAAATATTCTTCAAATGCACCTTAGAATTATTAACAGTTGGTGTCACTTACAAAGAAGTCACTATTCTTGGGGTGTCTGGGTAGCTCAGTCAGTTAAGTGTCCGGCTCTTGATTTCCACTCAGTTCATGATCTCACAGTTTGAGTTCATGCCCCACATCAGGCTCTGTGCTCCACACAGAGGCCACTTAGGATCCTGTTCCCCTCTCTCTCTCTGCCCCTTACCACCTCAAAATAAATAAACTTTAAAAAAAAAAAAAAAGCCCCTGTTCTTTATGAGTGGCAGGTACTTCACACATATAATGAAAATAATCTTTCCAACAACTCAGCAAAATTGGTATTATTATTTTTTTAAGGATGGTTTTTTAAGTTTATTTATTTATTTATTGAGAGAGAGTGTGCGCACACGCACAAGTGGAGAAGGGGCAGAGAGAGAATCCCAAGCAGGCTCCACACGGTCAGCAATGTGGTGCCTGACACACGGCTTGAACTCAAGAACTGCAAGATCTGACCTGAGCCAAAATCAAGAGTCGGAGGCTTAACCAACTGAGCCACCCAGGCACGCTGGTAGTAGTATTATTATTTTGTATATAGGGAAATGAAGCACATCAATGTTCAGCACCTTGTCCAAAGCAAGAAAGCTTTCCATTCAAATCCAGTCACATATCTCCCTAAGTCAAAAACTATAGCCTAAACTATTAGTCACTATAGTGTACTACTGTCACAGGAAAAGCTCTTCAAAAAAGGCGATGTGTTTCTGTATGCCAGCAGCCATGTATCATATACTTTACCAAAGGTCTACACAATGTAAAGAGATTGACAGTTGTACTCTCCAACTGTCTGTCAGCAGATTACAAGATGAATGGATTTA
Organism: Lynx rufus; assembly: GCF_022079265.1. Classification (NCBI taxonomy): domain Eukaryota; kingdom Metazoa; phylum Chordata; class Mammalia; order Carnivora; family Felidae; genus Lynx; species Lynx rufus. Next base: position 39,515,760 of record NW_025814896.1, on the reverse strand, counting down.
AGGATAGTACCTAGTTTCAGGTGTCTAACTCTCATAAAATAATCACTTTAAAAGATTCTTTCACAGAAATAAACTGCCAAAGGTTTTAATATAAGTACAAGTGAATAAGAAATGGGGAGCCAACATTTGTCCTACTCCTAGAACTGGCTTTTCTTCAGCCACATTAAATGATAATAAGATATTTTAATTAGATATGATAAAACCAAATCACAACACTACAATACTCAAAGGACAATACTGTATTGAATGTAAGATGCCTAAAGGGTATTCGAGTTGAAATCAAGAATATGGAATTCAGGGGGCGCCTGGGTGGCGCAGTCGGTTAAGCCTCCGACTTCAGCCAGGTCACGATCTCGCGGTCCGTGACTTCGAGCCCCGCGTCGGGCTCTGGGCTGATGGCTCGGAGCCTGGAGCCTGTTTCCGATTCTGTGTCTCCCTCTCTCTCTGCCCCTCCCCCGTTCATGCTCTGTCTCTCTCTGTCCCAAAAATAAATAAACGTTGAAAAAAAAAAAAATTAGGCCTTATCCTAAAGTTAGTTATATTTGAAAAAAAAAAAAAGAAAAAAAAAAAAGAATATGGAATTCAGGAAAGAGGTTTAGCTTAGAGATTTTGGAAATTATGACCCAAACTTCTGGTCCTAAAGGAAGTTAATAGGAAAAAGTAAGGGATGTGACCAAACCTAAAAAAAACAAAACAAAACAAAACACCATAATCAGGGAGTGTACACAAAGAGGAAACTTAAATGCAAATAAATAAAATGAAATAAAACTTAGATGTCACTGGACGTACCAGGTGAATCAAAGTGCCAGTGATGTAGAAACCGGCAAAGTTATAATAAGTAGAAGAAGGGAAACACTGTCAATTGCTACAGGAAGATCAGGAAGAATAAAAATCAATAAGCCATTGGTGGAGTCTGAGTGGCTCAGTTGGTTAAGCATCTGACTCTTGATTTTGGCTCAGGTCATGATCTCCTGGTTTGTGGGATTGAGCCCCCATTGGGCTCTGTACTAACAGTGTGGAGCATGCTTGGGATTCTCTCTCCCTCTCTGTCCCTCTCTCCCCACCCACCTCAAAATAAACATTTTTTTTTTTAAGTCCTTCCTTTAAGATAGGAACAGAACTGAAAAGACAAAGGACATGTAAAGAAATGGACAAATGAGGGGCGCCTGGGTGGCGCAGTCGGTTAAGCGTCCGACTTCAGCCAGGTCACGATCTCGCGGTCCGTGAGTTCGAGCCCCGCGTCGGGCTCTGGGCTGATGGCTCAGAGCCTGGAGCCTGTTTCCGATTCTGTGTCTCCCTCTCTCTCTGCCCCTCCCCCGTTCATGCTCTGTCTCTCTCTGTCCCAAAAATAAATAAAAACGTTGAAAAAAAAAAAAAAAAAAAAAAAAAGAAATGGACAAATGAGACTACAGGGGAAGATATTATGGCTGTTCGTGTTACGTGACATGAATTTTCTCCGTGAATTAAAAGGAAATGTCATGTGTTTGTGTAGGAGAAGGGAGGGGGGTCTTGATGGCATAGGAAGCTTTAAGGAAATGATAAATTTGGAAGACTCACACAAAGGAGAAGGGATGACTAGCACTTACCAAAACACTACTAAAAAGTTCAGATCACTAATACAGAAATATTACAACATCAGTGATCAGGTTGAGAGATATTTTGAAGCAACTCACAGTTTTAGTAAATGTCAGAAGGTAATACGGGAAGGCAACCTGGCCTCCATGATTCCATTTATTTAAACATTTAAGTATGGACCCTTAGAACAGAAATAAGATCAATAATAAGAAAATAAAACAATGAGATAATTTATGTCTCAGTTCTTAAAATTATAATACACATTAAGTGGTTTTAAATTATAGCTCAAAACAGTTTATTTAACATATGTGGACTTGAGAAGTCCTTAGTTATTTGTTTCAACAATGAAACATACTGAGGACCACAGACATCTATACAGTTTCTTTAGAATTACACAAAACTTGTCCTTAATGCTTCACCTTTACAATGAATCTATGCTCTATGAACCAAGCATATAAGTAGGCAGACCTACGATTAGATGGCATACTGAGTAAAAGTATGTTTACAGAATGCCCTGACATTTCAATGAGGTGGGTAAGCCTTCCTTTAGATTTAAGTAACAGCTGCAAAAATATAATACCAGCCTCACAAGTGCAATGAAAGAAAAAAAGTCATGCATCCCATCAGCTTCTTTAATAGTAACAACCATACTGGAAATCCTTAGCTCCTTCTTTTTAAATATTAAATATTCCAAAAATAGACATCCTGATAAACTGACATTAAAGTCTTCAAATCACAATGTTTTTCCTTTAACATTAAACTTCATGCAAAAATAGGTTAGTTTTAGACAGGAGAAATTTACTTTGTTAGATACCTTTAATTGTGCATTTACTTCTTTATTTAGAAAATATTAATTTGGTTGTACTTCCCCTACTGTTAGAAGAAAAAAAAAAATCAAGACATCAAAGATTCTAAAATGCCTGCTCTTCACAGTCCAAATATGTAGGTGTTAAATGAAGGAACCATTGTAACATTGTTACTTTAAGAACATTATTATGACAGAAAAATAGTTCCTAAGCAATAATCATTACTTCATCAATAAATTATGTACGGAAAACACTCTCCATGATTTCCACTATTTTGCCTTATTAACAATACAAAACTAACATTCCAAGACCATCAACAAAAATGGGCACAGACATCTTTCAATGCTTACAAGGTAAATCATTGTTAAAAGTGTGTTGAAACTAAAGTAACTACTACTGCAAAAACAAAGATTATTTTACACTAATTTATATCTACCAGGCTATTATTTTCAACAGCATTTGTTTTGTGACACCAGAATTTTTACTTCTATATAAGCCCATGATCATTAAGATAGAATTAAATGACATACAACCCAATCTTTCAATATTTTAGAGACCATTTTACTTGGATTGTTCAATTATATTAACTCTTCCCAGTAGTTCACTTAAAAAAGAATCCTTTCTTCATCCCCTTCCTCGGAATTATTTTAAGTAGGCCTTACATAAAGGATTCTTTTTCTACATTCATTCTCTTCCTTATGTCCACTGTTTGGCCTTAGTGTTCATAAAAGCCAGAGCTTGCAATAATAATCTACAAGTTTTAAGAGCTATTTTCAAGCAAATCAACTTTCAACCTAGTCACTCCATTATCCTTCTAATAAAAAGACAGGATTCTTCGGAGAAATTTGCACTACCCTCACCTGACCTCACTCTGGTACACAGGTTTAATCTATGTTAGCAGTAGCAATGCAAGTTCTCTTTGCTACTCTTCTGTAAAAAGCTACAGTGTGAAAAGAATGAAACAACTCCAGACACTAAAGTTTTATCTCAGATTTATCTAATTATGATGCCAGAGAAAAAGGGGAGAGGAAGAGAGAAGAGAGGGTTGGTTCGCACACTTCTGTCTTACAGAAATCAGTGCCACTGTCAATCTAGCTGACTTGGATGAGCTTTGATGTGCACAAAATTCAGAGGCAAGCTCATTCATGGAGAGTGGTATCAGTTTCACAACCTTACTCTGAGCAGCTTCAGATTACGAATGGGGATGAAATACAGAGAAACACACTGCAGAGAAAGCCCATTCAGACTTCTCTGAAAGCTCTTATCCTCGCGGACAAGACGCCCGTTTTCAGTTTCCCCTAGAGTTCCAGGTTTCCAAAGTCACACTGCGGCGCAGAAGGAAGAGGCCTGGAGAAGGGGTAAACGCCCGAAAGAGCAGACACTCTACCAGCTAGGGGGTGGGGGGCTAGAGGCGAGGACTGAATAGTTGAGGGTCAGCTGGGCGCGAAGGCGCATCAGCTGCAGCAGCCAATGTGCCCGCCGGCGGGCACGTGTGCCTGGGACAACCTGGCCAGGAGTCCAAAAGTCCCAGCTGGGGTCCCAGGAGAGGGTGGGGGACCTGAACAAGTTGTGCTGCGGCCCAGGAACTGCCGCTCAGGGGTCTCCGCCACCAGCCAGGCGCAGGCAGCCCCGCATGGGAAGAAGGTGACCGGGCGCGGCAGGCAGCAGAGGGGCGTGCGCCCACACGTGTGCGAGCTGCAGGTGCCCGGGGGCGGCGCGTGCACGCCGGTAAGGGCGCGCGTGTGCGCGTGTGTACACACGGACACGCGAGGGAGGCGGCACCGGCCGGGCAGGCGCGAGATGGGAGCTCGGGCGGGGGACGCCGCGGCACACACAGCCCTGACCCCCGCCCCCACCCGACTCCCACCCCCCCACAGCCCCAGGACTCGACGGGCCAGTTACCTTTCTCCTCTCTCCACACCTTTTTCTTCTTGTTGCTGGGGTACATGTTGCCGTGGGGGTGGCTGGCTTTAAGCTGCAAGTTCCCCAGGCTCACGGGCAAACAGGGTGTGTGTGGAGTGGGAGGGGTGGGAGGGGACACTCGGGAGGAAAAAAGTGCAAGAGGCTCCGAGTCCCGCGCCGCTCGCCAGTCGCTTCTCTCAGCCCGCGCTCCGCTTCGGCTCCCACCCGCCTCAGCCCCGCGGCCGCCGCCAAAGCAGCACCTCAGCGCCTGTCAACTAGGTCACGCCTCGCGCTAACCTAACACCCGCGCAGGCCCCGCCTTCCAGCCGCTAGCCAGCGACGCCTCCCATTGGCTGCACCGCCCGCCGCTCTCCGCTTTCCAGTCACCGCGCGCCCCTACTTCGGCCCCAGGGCGCACGCGCAGGCGCAGGCTCGGGCCCGACGCCGAGGACGTTGGGGAGCTAGAGGGGGCGGAGCCAGGGCGCGAGGGGGCTGGAGATGGCCTCGCGTTTTAGGGGGCGGGGCGTGGAACGGACGCCTGGGAGGAGCGTGAGACTGTTGGCACTACACCAGGCTTCGCGCCGCTAGGAGGACCTGAGGGCGTGGCCAAGGGCCAGGTGCGCCAGGTGACTGGCTAACCAGCCGGCGAAAGCAGCCTGCGGAACTGGAAGATGTGAAAGTAAGAGGAGAATTGAGTCAGCGCGAATTGTTCGTGTCTACTCCAACTGGCCAGTCTGAATGGATTTTACCAGATAATCTGAAGCTTTCCTCTTGGTGAGTAAATTATAACCAAAAAAAGTGAAAGGATCGGGAAATAGCTCGTCAAACTTTAGTAAAAATTAGTTTTCACTGGAGTTCTGTGAAGTTTGCAAAGAACAAAGATAAACTGAACTACTCAAGGAACTGAAAAGTAGTGGGCAACCAACATGTTACATTGGAAACAAAAATCTGATATCAAAGCAGATCAACCAGAGCCAGGTCATCTTATCCTTTTGTTCCTTCTCCAGTTGCTTCAACTCAAGGCACTGGGTTAAAGGACTGGCTTGATTCTGAGTAATACTTACCTGTTGGTGTTCTGAAAATACAGTTCAGGTGGAGCCAACCAAAAAGTAGGGTGATCCAAAATTTAGATCCTCTCCCCAAATGCATTACATTGCTAAATATTAGACCATCCACAAGGCTGATTTGGTGGATGTAGTGAATCCACATTTCTTTGACAATTGGGGTGCTTGTTTTATGTATTGTACTTAAGCCAGGTGTGTAAGAGCTAATATTTGCAACACATTTTTTAATAATAAAAAAAGGAAGAAAGAAAGGCCCTGTTAAGAATTGTAAAAAAATGAAATGTTTTGAGTAACAGAACACTCATGAATATGATTCATGACATACTAATGTAATAATTTTTATTTTAATAATGCCTCTGCTTCTCTTTTTCTTTTAATGCTGTGAAATACATAAAAATTCATTTGGCTGGGAGAAATAATTCATTCATTCATTCATTTGGCTGTTGTTTAAGCCACCCAATCTATAGCCTTTTACTATTGCAGCCCAAGCTGACTTATACAGTCTTATAAAAACTAAATCATTAAGAATAGAAGGCTCATCACCTACCAATTCTCCTTAACCCCACCACCCAATTTCTGGTTTCATTCATACCAACCATAGAGCTTTTCACTTCCTTGAACACATCTTATTCTCACCATATGGTCTATTCACATGTTTGCCACTGTAACTGAGACATGATTTGCTTAGTGAACCCATTCTTTTTTTTTAACTGTTCTTTTTTTTAATGTTTGTTTATTTATTTTGAAAGAGAGAGAGTACACATGAGCAGGTGAGGGGCAGAGAGAGAGAAAGAGAGAGAATCCCAAGCAGGAAACTGACACGAACCGTGAGATCATGACCTGAACTGAAATCCAGAGTGGTACGCTTAACTGACTGAGCCACCCAGGCACCCCTTAGTGGACCTACTCTTATTCTTATTCTTATTAAGCTCAAAAACCACTCCCTGGCAAAGCCTTCCCTAACACTGACCCCACCTGAGCCCTACCCACAGTGTTCTTTTATATGCCCTCAGTGCTCATTTACTTCCCTATATAGCATTTTTTACACTTTGTAATTATAAATATATTTGAGTGATTCTTTTGTTAATATTTATCTTTCACTCTGGACTTTCTTTCACTCTCTGAGGACAGGAAGTATATCTTTTTGCCCACAGAGAATGACACAATGCCGGATACAAAATAGATTCTCAATAAAAATTATTGAATGAGAAGAATGAGCGTCCATACAGAGATGTTGGTAAAACTGAGGAAGAGCACATGAGACCAAAAGAGGTTACCTTGGGGAGGCCATAATTTTAAAGCAAAGACTAAGAGAGTAACTGACAAGTGAAATTAACGAATGCCTGAAAAAGAATGGCATACATCATTAGCATATAGTAGGTATTCAATAAGTGAATGAATAGGTGAGGAAGTGATAGAATGAGTGAGAAATTGTGTTCAAGCAAGTAGAAAAATATTTGCAGCTCAATTTTCAGAGAAACCAAAAATATGTTTTCAAGAAAATGTTTGTGGTTAGAAATATCAGATATCTCACAGATCAAGTAGGATGAGAACTGAGAAAAGATCATTGAATTTATAGTCTATGTAAATCAGTGAAAATAAAAACAAGTAGTTGAAGAAAAAGTGAAAAGCAATGAGAAGTGATTGTGGTCTGTTTTGTTTTAATGTTTAGAGATTAAAGGATAAGTAAAGTACATAGTAGTTGGAAGGACACCAGAGTCAAGGGAAATTTTTTCTAAGAGACATGAAATGAAATGAAAAGTGTTTAAATTAAGAAGATTGGTGACAAAAGATTGAGACAAAAAAGAGAAAAGAAGGACAAATGTCAGAAATACTAGAAAAAGATAAAGCAAATGTGGATAGAATCAAAAGTGAGGGAAGTCTTGGACTTAGAGTATAGAAAAAGCATTTCATCTTTTGTGATGAATTTGAAAAAAGAATGAAGATTCAAAAAAATTTTTAATGAAAAGAAAGTAGAGGGAAGATAGGTCCAATGAGTTCAGTTCAGTGAAAGTAGGAGGCAAAATCATCTGCTGAAAGATACTGATAAATCTGGATCCAAATGGGGAATGCAAAAAATATTTGGAAAATGTTTAACAGATTATATTTAAGAGTTTAAATAAATTATATTTAGGCAATTTTTAAAAGTACAGAAGTTAGGAAAGTCCCATTTTGAAGTCCCTTGGTGAAAGGAAAAGATACTAGGGAATAGACAGAATAATGGTCCCAAAGATTTCCAGGATCTAATCTCTGGAACCTGTGAATGTTACCTTATTTGGCAGAAGGGACTTGCAGATGTGATTGAGGATCTTGAGATGGGGAGATTATCCGATATTATCATGGTTGTCCCTAAATGTAATCACAAGTGTCCTTATAAGAGGAAGACAGAGAGAGATTAAAGCATTGGGAAACTAACAAAGGGAGTAAACCTGGAAATTCAAGGCAATAAATATGTCTATTTCTGAAGTAATTACCTGTACATACTGTAAATGTTGGATATATTTTAGGCATAATTTCTCAGTTCCATTCCTTGGAAAGTCTTAATATTCCCATGCTTTTACCTAAATATTCATTTTCATTTCTGGTTCAAGCCTTGAGGGTACTCACTTATGAACTGCCCATATTGTTAAAGACAATGAAGAGGGCATTTTTAAATAACTTTTAAGTAAAGTGTAATGAAATGCCTTTAAAAAAAAAAATGATCACTGGAATTTGTTTGCCTTTGTCCCAGTAAAACCTCAGCAGTTCTTTACTCAAAAAGAGGATAAACATTTTCACCAAGATGGCGACGAAAGCAGACTTGATCCATATGCTTCCCGTGCACCATCGCCTTCAGATGTTAGAGTAAAGGATGATGTTAGGTCAGCTCACGTACTTAATTGTGTTTTCATCTAAGTGCAGCTTGCAACACTGAAGGTAACATAAAAATAAACACTTCTAGCAGTTCTGAAAATGACTTGAATGTTATTGTGGACATGTACAAATTGGACTTCTGGTTTATTTCTTTCCTTTCAGAGAACAACTCTTACATATCTTAAACATACTCCTTATCTCCCTCCCACCAGACTAGCAGACTAGATATGGTTCCCTCCCCGTAGCCTGCTCTCTCCAGTAGCTGCCTTCATTCCAGTTGAAAGGAACTTTCTGGCAGCTCATTGGCCCAAGAGTAAGGAAATGGTTGCTTAGCAACCAAATCCTGACCCCTGCAAACCTGTAAAGAGGAAACTTGTGGGCCAGCCACCTAGTTCTGCCTGTGTTATAAGTAAGGAGGAACTGCTTATGAGAAGATGAAGCCCCTGTCCCTGTTAATAGAGATATTGATCATTCTTGGGGTCATAATTAAAAGTAAGTTTTTCTGTCTTTATGGTTGTCTATGAGGGTCTTCTCTCTTTAACGGTAGTAAGGGTAGAAGCTGATTCGAAGATCATAAGTTACCTCACTATACTCCCAATTGATACCATTTGGGGGGTAAGTACTTAAGAATATCCAAACAGGATAGAAATCAGTGATACTCTTATTTAGGATAATACCTGGCAAAGATGTGTGTATGAGAGAAAGCGAAGGAGGGAGGGAGAAAGGGAAGGAGGGAAAAATAGAAAAGATTGAGCAATTTATGAGGAAAGCATTAAAGTAATTTTTATAGAGTAGGGATATTTGAGACAGGTTGTTAAATTTTGTTGAATCCAGAATATTATGAATATTTAGTTCCAGGACTTTAATGGAAAAGTAGAGGACTCAAAGAGTTGTAAAGTGCATTAATTTATATTCTTACAGCCTTTTTTAAACTTTTCACAGTAACATTTGTATTTCCAAAGTTTCTAGGATTTCTAACTAGTTACTATCTTAAAATGGAAATTATTTTCCAGTCTTGTTTCTCTGGCCTTTTATTGAATTAATTTTTACTCAGTCCTCAGATAATTTACTCTTCCTGAATTCAACCTAAGAAATATTCATGTACATTTAATCTAAGAATGCAAGGTTGGTATAATATCCAAAAATTAATTAATGTAACACACCACATCAATAGAGTAAAAGATAAAGACCACACACGGTCATCTCAATTGATGAAAAAAAAAAAAAACATTTGACAGAATTCAACATCCCTTTCTGATAAAAACACTCCTCAAATTTGAAATAGAAAGAAACTTCCTCAACTTAATAATAAAAAGCATCTTCGAAAAATCCATATCTCACCTGTACTTGTGGTGGACAGGATGGGAAAAGAAAAAGTAAAACTATCTGTATTCACTAAAGACAGAATCTAATATACAGAATATCCTAAGGTATCCACTATAAAATTATTAGAACTAAGAAATGAGTTGAGCAAGGTTGCAGGATAAAAGGCTAATAAACAAAAGTCAATTCTATTTCTTTACAGTCACAATGAACAAACAAAAAAATATGAAATTAACAGTTCCATTTAGAATAGCATCAAGAAGAATAGTTACTGGTAATACATTTAACAAAAGTACAAAGCTCTTACTCTGAAAACTACAAATATCGTTGAAAGAAATTAAAGAAAACCCTAATAAATGAAAACACTTCTCAGGGCACCAGGGGGGCTCAGTAGGTTAAGCATCTGACTCGATTTCAACTTGGGTCACGATCTCACAGTTCGTGGGATGGAACACTGCATGGGGCTCAACGCTGACAGCGTGTGGATCCTGCCTGGGATTCATATTCTGTGTGTGTGTGTGTCTTAAAATAAATAAACATAAAAAGAAAATACTTCTCATGTATTGGAAACCTTAATATTAAGACAGCAATACTCTCCAAATTGATCTAGAGATTCAATATAAAATCCCAGCTGACTTCTTTGCAGAAATTAAGAAAATTATCTGAAAATTAATATAGAAGTGGATGTTTTTAAACAAAAAGAACAAATTTGAAGGACACACACTTTCCAATTTAAACATTTACTACAAAGCCACAGTAATCAAGACTGTATGAGACTGACATGAGGACAGACATAGGTCAGTGGAATATCACTGAGAGTTTGGAATTAAACCCTCAAATTTATGGCCAGATGATTTTTGGCAAACATGCCAGGCAACTCAATGGAGAAGGAAAAGAATAATTTCTTTAGCAAATGATGGGGATGACTGGAGAGCCGCATGCAAAAAGAGTGAATTTGGATACCTACCTCACACCTAATGTAAAATGAGTCAAAGATGTAAATATAGTAACTAAAGATGTAATCTCTTAGAAGAAAACAGGCATAAATTTTTGTGACCTTCATTAGGCAATGATTTGTTAGGTATATCATTAAAAGCACAAAAAAAAAAAAGAAACAGATAAACTAGACATCATCAAAATTAAGCATTTTTATGCTTCAAGGGACATCATCAAGAAACTGAAAAAACAATCCACACAAAAGGAGAAAGTTTTTGCAGATCATATATCCAATAAGGTTTAGCATTAGGAATATATAAATAACTTTTACAAACTCATCAGCAAAACAGCAAACCAGTTTTTTAATGGGTGATGAATATTTGTATACAAATTTTCTGTTTGGACATCTGCTTTCATTTCTCTTGGGTATGTACCTAAGGAATTGGATAGACATTTCTCCAAAAATGATACAAAGATGACCATAAAATGCATGAAAAGATATTCAACATCATTTGTCCTTAAGAAAATGCAAATCAAAACCACAATAAGATGCCACAATGAGGATTTAACTACAACAATAAGAGTGGGGACTGAGAGGAGCAAATGGATGACAAGGCTAGAGAGAATAGTGACATAAAAGTCCAAAGTAACAGTGTCCCTAGAAGATGGGCATGTCCAAATGCCAGAGAGAATATGGAAGTGAGGTAAGGGCCAACAAGGTATCACTAGATTTAACAACAGGGAAGTCTTTACCTTTCCAGGATAGTTTTATCAGAGAAGCAGGGACAAAACCTGATTTCAATTGATGGGAGTGAATAAGAAGAGAGAAAGTAGAGACAGTGATGATAATTACAGAGTTCTTTTTGTATTATGGCACTTTGCAAGGTCAGACTTGAGTCTTTAAGAGATAATTTATTGATTGCAGGTCTACAGAGACCCAGGGAAGTAGTTAGGGGACAAGACAGTTACTTTACAAGCCATGCTATAAGACCTGTGGTTCGTACCCAAAATCAGGTTTTACCCCACTCTGTTTTTTTCTTTTCCAGCCTTTATAACCCTAGATCTCCAGGCAAAACAGACAGGGCTGCCTTTTTTTCACTCACATATACCTTGCAAACTTGCGTATTGTTTTTTATACATTTTTTCACTTGATGCTCAATATACTTTGACTTCACCTATGTAAAATTATTGAGAGAGGGAAGCTGCCATAACTATGTGATTGTTCCTGACTCTGCATTGACCTAGGGAAAGTTCTAAAAGAGTTTCTGACATTTTTTTCCCTTTTGGTAAATCCTTAGAAAAAAGTAGTTCATTCTGCTGGAAAAAAATGCATAGTTTATTCCAAAGTGTGGCTTAGAAAATGGAAGTAAAATCAACAGTATTTTCTCTTTCCATACTTCCAAACCAGCTTCTGATTTAAGGTAGTGTAAGGTATATAACTGAGGCAGAGAAAAGACATTGCCAGAACTTCTGGCTCTAAATTATCTAGGATCCAAGGTTTTCCTAATTTGTCTATCTCTTTCTAGCAGTAATTCTTCACTATCATACAAGTACTACAGTTTAAAAAATATATGATATAAAACAAAATGAAATAGAAAGTTTATAGCGATTCCCTGACACCCATGTAGCAATTCTATCCCAGTTGAAAAAGGCAAGTAGCTCATCAATCTGAAACTAATCAGAATTCAGAAAGCAATTGTCTAGCAATCATATCTAGGTCCCTGTCAGGGCCACACTAAGGCCAAGTCCTGGACGTGTTGCAGAGGATACTGAGCCTAAGCAGTACAAGCAGACTATATCTTACTGTTACATAAAGCGGCTTGCCGGGGCTCCTGGGTGGCTCAATCAGTTAAGCGTCCGACTTAGGCTCAGGTCATGATCTCATTGTCTGTGAATTCAAGCCCTGTGTTGGGCTCTGTGTCGACAGCTTAGAGCCTGGAGCTTGCTTTAGATTCTGTGTCTCCCTCTCTCTCTCTGTCCCTCCCCTGCTCATGCTCTGTCTCTCTCTCAAAATTAAATACACTTGATCTTAGCCAAAAGGCCGAGAAGTGATATCTCTCAAAAATAAATAAATAAACATTAAAAAAAAATTTTTTTTAATGGGCTTGCTATTACCAGTGCTGTTTTAAATAACTTGTAGAATTTAGGAGTTCTGAGTTACCTTTGCTTCCTTTCAGTTCTTTTACATTATACTTCTAAACAGGGAACAAATACATTGCAAGTATCTAGAGCATCTTTCCTTGAAGAGAAGCAGGAAAGAGCACATGTGTCATGATGGGATTGCTCACTATTATAGAGAAATTTGATTACTGCGTTATGTTATAAATCAGTAAGGAAGCTGATTTCTCTTTTGTGAATTGTCTTGAAAAATATAAGGCTCTTTCTTCATAACCTAGGTTTATCTGAAAGGTTTCTACAACTCTACAATATTACTACTACTTCTACAATGACTACTACTCTTTGGAACAATTCAATAGGACAGCACTCAATGGGAGGAGGGCAGCCCTCAGCCTGAGAAGAGCTGGATGAACAGACCCTCCCCCCCCCCCACCTCATAGCTGAACCCATTAATGTCCCTGCATCAGCTTTATTTCGGGTTACTCAGGCTGCTTAGAGGAACTGCCTCCTGCTGACACTCTTCCCAATTCTATTCCATTTTCTGTGTACAAGGGCTCATGTGTCTCTCTTGTCACATACCTGCCCCAAGAATTCTCTCTGCCAGTGATAGCCCTCTACCTGCTCTTGATTGATCCTAAGATCTACTTCCCATCCATTAAGACTGCCCTCTCAAAGAATAGCAATAGCCCACTGATTACAAATCTAGTGGCCTCTCACTACTCTTGTTTCTTAACCTCTATACAACACTTGACACTTTTCTCCATCTTCTTTTCCCCCTCTACCTATGTAGAATCTTAAACTGTCTCACTGGCTTATCTTTCTCAACCCTCCCTTTAAATGTTATGCCCAAAGTTCAGAAATTGGCTCTCATATTCTATGTCTCGGCTACTCCTTCCCAAGCCCCAGCTTCTTTTACATATGTATTTGCATCCTAGACCTTCCTGCCTATCTCTAGATGTGCACATCAGCAGCATGATGATATCACCAGTAGTAGTTGGCCTGCAAACACCTTAAATTCAACCTCAAATTTAGCTCCTCTTCTGTATTTCTTCTCTTATTAATGGCATCAACATCCCTCCCTGCTCCCCTAGTTCTCAAGAACAAAACCTGAAAATTGTATAGTCATACAGTTATAATGCACTAAGTATCATCTAATTTAATGTTTTGTATAGATGATAGGACTGAGGCCCAGAGTAGTCAAATTGATTCCTCAGGGGCATTCTGCAAAGCCACATCTGGAGCCAGAATCTTCTAATCCTTTACCGTCATAAATTCCTTTATTCCTTATACAAATCCTGTCAACTCCATAGTGCTTCTCCCATCTATGCATTTTCATTTCTCAATTTAGGGTCTCATTTTAGTATCTTTTATCTACATGACTGCACTTCTTTTTTTTTTATATTTTTTAAATAAGTATTTATTTTTGAGAGGGAGAGACAGCATGTGAGCAGGACAGGAGCAAAGAGAGAGGGAGACACAGAATCCAAAGCAGGCTCCAGGCTCAGAGCTGTCAGCACAGAGCCTGATGTGGGACTTGAACTCACAAACTGTGAGATTGTGACCTGAGCCAAAGTTGGACACTTAACTGACTGAGCACCCAGGTGCCCCTACATGACTGCACTTCTAACTCTCCTCTTATTTACAATACAGTACTTCCAGAAATAATATTCCTAAACCCCAGACTTGGTCATAATTTTCAAGCACCTACTTTATGCCAAATAAAATCCCAGTGTCTTGTCTAGCAGTCAAAATCCTATGCAATTAGATCCTGACTTCCTTTCTTTTTTGTCTCTGCTACACACATATTTTATTTCAACTAATTTAACTAATTTAAACTAGTAGCTACTCAGTATACCACCTAACTCTCTCACTTTGATGTCTTTCTCAATCTTTTCTGCAGTTGAATGGTTCACAAAGCTGGCCTGACTGCAGGAATGTACTGTCATTCCATTTTCTTCCCATCACCACCAGAAATCTACAGCATAACATCCTACTCATCTTTTAAGGTCCATTTCAAGTTCTACTTCTTCCCCCCCTTAAAAAAAAAAAAAAAAACTTTCCCAAGCCCTTCCTCATAGCACATGCACCTTTCTCATGCATCACAGTCTCATAATTGAGTTAGTTTTTAACTTCCTCATCAGGTTCTCAACAATTTTTTAAATTAGCACTTGTAACACTTTAAAATTTCTATAACACATTCCCAAAACCTGTGGAGTAGGTCATGCAGATATTTTTATGTCTACTATTCGAGATTTACAGATTTTCAAAACTCTGCAATACAGAGTTTACTAAAACAGGAATTGTACAGTAGGAATCACGTTTTCTCTTGTTTTTACTCTGTATCACCTGTTTGTTATTTCTAAGTCTGTATTCTCCAAAGTGGACTGCTCTGAGTTTTTGCCTCATAATCATATTTACTTACCTCAGGCTGTTTCGACATATTGCCAAGCAGCCAGATGAAAAATAAAATATTCAATTCATCATTCAAACATTTTACAATGTAGTATACATACGTTTGCTGCTGTTTAGAACAAACAGCTAGGTGACTGATTGAGTTACTTGCTTTTCAACCAGTTGTTCTGGCAGTATGATGATTATATAAACTCTAACAGTGGCATTTAATCATTTTTCACTGATTTTATATTTTACTGGCATCTGAAATTTATTTACTGTAGCCATCGAATTTTATTTCTGTAGTTCATCAACCAATGAGATAGAGTAGACAAGAAAAACCGGTTTCTTAAGACTTCTGTAAGTCTGCCTCACAGAGGTAGCACCAAGATTACAGTGCTGGACTTGAAGAGAATATTCTCACTTTGGAAAAAATGTACACCCTGAAGCTTCCCTGATAGAACATAGTCTTCGAAAACAATTCACAGTCTCTGGAAAACAAGTAGGAATGCCCTTAATGAAAAAGAAATTATGAATAACCTAAAAGACAAAACAAAAGATAGAATGGATTAAAAGTAGAAACTTTTACCCAAAAATGTACAAAAGAGAATATGGTTAGAAATGACATACAAGTGGGTTCAGGAAAAAGGAAAGGATCGTTGGGGCAAAAAGAGAGGATTGTTGGTTGGAAACAATAGCAGCTGCAGCCTAGCAGTCTGACTCCTACCCTCCTCATGACCACCACCTCCATATGCAAAGGAGACAGCAGAATTTTCATTTCTAGTAATGAAAGGCTAGGTGACTAGGCTATTTGTTCCAACCATCCCACTGAAAAAAAAAAATTGTGCATAAAATATACAAGCTTCTTAAATGCATCAGAGTTGAGAAGATGGTAAAGAACTATCAGATGAAAAAATCTAAGGAATTGCTAGAATCAAGAGAAGTAAGCACAAGAGCACCTCAGCAGGGCCGGGACTTGCCTCACCTTGGTCCCAGTCCTGTACCTGAACATCAAAGCCGCTGTTATCCTGAGCCAGGCAAATGTGGCCTTTGGTTTTTGTGGCCTCACAAAGCAAGGAGAACAGAATCTGACTCTCAGGATCTTTCCAAGGTGAGGAGTCTAATAGGAGACCTTTTCAACATCCACCAAGGACCATAAAGTACTGTACTCTTGTGATAAGGGCAGACCAGAAGTAAACCCACCCCCCCCAAGTCCAGGGGTCTGCAGAAACTTAACACTTAGCAAAACACAGAGTAAAGTAAGAGGGAAAAAAATACATTCCTGAGAAGTTATGGTCACAGGCCAGCTCCATTGGAGATTTACAGCTTGGGTAATCCCAGGGACCCTGAGCCTAGAACTCAATCTAAGATTGTCCTGTACTTGTACTGCCCTAGGCACCTGGCAAAATCAAATTCATGTTCTCTCCATTGGAAAGCAACTTCACTTTAGGTCTCAATCCACTGAGATAAAGTTTTCAGTATATAGTAAAAATAATTCAGTACACAAGGAGACAAAGCATGAGGTTTGGGGTGGCATTTTGGCAGTGATGTAATGTCTACTGCAAATGGCTAATGATACTGAGGGAGCACCTATTCCCAGATGACTAGGTCCTGTCTGACACATCCTGATAGCATCTCCTCCAACACCCATAAGGTAACTGGTGGCAGGCTGAGGTGATTGTTATAGCATTCAGAGACAGGTTAAGAGGGAAAATCCAAGTCCAACATGAGGAAAAGTAACCACATAAAAGCATCAGCCTACACACACACACTATAATACCTGAGGAAACAGAACAAGTAGAGGAAATCGTTGCAGTCTTCAGAACATTAAAATGATTATCATGAAATTTAGAGATGATATTGTATCCATGAAAGAAGAACATGCCTTAATGAAAGAAAAAAGATGAGCTATTTTGGTATTGAAATATATGATAATAAAAATAAAAACCTCAAGGCTGAATGCCAAAATTGACAGAGCTGAATAGCAACCTAGAAGCTCAAAAATGAAACAGAGAAATTCTTTTATAAGCACAATGAAAATGGACAAAAGAGATGATGTGTATGAAATAAAGGTTCAAGAACATGGAGGATCCATCTAAAAGTTACAAATTCACATAATGGGATCTCCAAAAAGAGAAAATAGAAGAACTGAGAGGAAGAAATAAAGAAATTAAATAAAATTCCCCGGATCTTAAAAAGACCTTTTTTAGAGTTTTTAGATTAAGTTCCACTGAGTGCCAAGGAGGAAGATTGAGACAAGACCACTCCTAGAAAATAATGGTAAATGTTTAGTACTTTATGGATAATCAGAACATTGTAAAGCTTCTTTTTTTTTTAATTTTTTTAACGTTTTTATTTTTGAGACAGAGAGAGACAGAGCATGAACGGGGGAGGGGCAGAGAGAGAGGGAGACACAGAATCGGAAGTAGGCTCCAGGCTCTGAGCCATCAGCCCAGAGCCCTACGCGGGGCTTGAACTCACGGACCGCGAGATCGTGACCTGGCTGAAGTCGGATGCTTAACCGACTGAGCCACCCAGGCGCCCCTGTAAAGATTCTAAAGAGAAAAAATACATTATTTACAAGGTGAAAAGCAGCATGTTGACTTCAAATTCATTAGTAACATTGGGTACAAAAAGATACTGGAGAAATATTTTCTAAGTACTGAGGTAAAATGATTTTGCATCTAGAATTACATAACCTGACAAACTGTAAAGTGTAATGGCAAAATAAGACATCTTCATACATGAATGGATTCAGAAAATTTATCACCCACAAATCCTAGCTGAAATATTGACTAGAAGATGTGCTCCAGGAAAATAAAGCATGAATTTAAGAGGAACGCTAAAAATCAATGGTAACCAAAGAAACCTTTCAGACATGATACAGCTGAGTAAATGTTCGTTTTAATTTTAAAAAATATAACAATCAAATTCATTTTTAAAAATCTCTTTCACAAGGCAAACCCTCTTACACCGTTGGTTGGAATGCAAACTGGTGTAGCCACTCTGGAAAACAGTATGGAGGTTCCTCAATAAGTTAAAAATAGAACTACCCTACCATCCAGAAATCGCCAGAAATTGCATTACTAGGTATTTACCCAAGGGATTAAAATACTGATTCAAAGGTATACATGCACCCAATGTTTATAGCAGCATTATCAAAATAGCCAAATTATGGAAAGAGCCCAAATGCCCGCCAACTGATGAATGGATAAAGAAGTTGTATATACATATACGTGTGTGTGTTGCATGTGTGTGTGTATAATGGAATATTCCTCAGGCATAAAAAATAATGAACTCTTGCTATTTGCAACAATGTGGATGGATCTAGGGAGTATTATGCTAAGAGAAATAAGTCAGACAGAGAAAGAAAATACCATATGATTTCACACATGTGGAATTTAAGAAACAAAATAGATGAACATGGGGCAGGGCAGGGGGGCAAAGATGCAAAACAGTAAACAAACTCTCAACTATAGAGAACAAACTGAGGGTTACTGGAGGGGAGGTAGGTGGTGGGATGGATAAATGGGTGATGGCTATTAAAGAGGGCACTTGTGATGAGCACTGGGTGTTGTATGTAAGCGATGAATAACTAAATTCTACACCTCAAACTAATATTACACTGTATGCTAACTAACTGGAATTTAAATTAAAACTTGGTGGGGGGGGAAGTCCCTTTCACAAGAGTGACAGAAGTTTAAAAATAGCTGGGAATAAATTTAATAAAAATTAGACAAGGCATATATGAGTAATAAAAATGAAAATTTGCTGAAGAGCATTAAACAGAAAACTGAATAAATCAAGTCTATACACCTGAATGAATCTCAGTATTATAAATATGCCAGGTCTTTGTAAATTAACAGGTAAATCCAGTGCAATCCCAGTGAAAATATCAATACATTTTTTTTTCAACGTTTATTTATTTTTGGGACAGAGAGAGACAGAGCATGAACGGGGGAGGGGCAGAGAGAGAGGGAGACACAGAATCGGAAACAGGCTCCAGGCTCCGAGCCATCAGCCCAGAGCCCGACGCGGGGCTCGAACTCCCGGACCGCGAGATCGTGACCTGGCTGAAGTCGGACGCTTAACCGACTGCGCCACCCAGGCGCCCCAATACATTTTTTAAATGAATCTGACAACCTTATTCTAATATTCATCTAGAGAGGAAATGAGGAAATATATACTAAAATTCCCAAGACAAGTTTTTAAAAGAGGAACAAGGGTATGTGTGCATATGTGCACTTGTATCTGCACAGAGAAGTTCTTGCTCAACCAAATAGTGAAGTATGCAATTATAAACTACAGTAAATAGTGTATTACCAGAATAATAGGCAAATACATCAAGAAAATAGAGCAGAGAGTTTAAAAATGAAACAATGTACAAATGAGAAATTCTTACCAAAAGAAGGTTTCTCAGTACAATGGATAAAAGATGGACTGTAATGAATGTTATTGTCAAATTGTCTATTCATTAGTAAAAGCCAGGTTCCACTTCATGCCAGTCAAAAAAAACTGATTCCAGATTGATCAGAAACATAAACAGGAATAGGAAAACTATAAAAATGGCTGAAGGGAATGCAGGAAAATGTTCATTCAAATGATTAGTAAGGCCTTGAACAAGACACGCGTGCATGCACACATACACACACGTTACACAAAGGTTATAGGTGAAGAAAAGATTGATAGTTTTGACTGCATTTGAATTTAAAACAACTGTGCTGCAAAGGATACCATAAATAGTTAAAAGGCTACTAACAGACTTAAAAATATATCTATAACATAAACACCAATCAAATAATATCCAGAATATATTTTAAGACTCCTAAAGATATTTTCTTAAAAAGCTTAATAGAAAAATGGGGAAAATATCTAACAGTCTGTTCCTTGGAGAGGAAAATACAAATGCCCCTAAATGTGATCTTGCTGGTAATCTGTAAATGGAAATTAACAATGAAATATCAGTTTATCCCAATACATTTGCAAAAATAAGTGTTGGTTAGGTTGAGGAAAGATTCATATCCTGATATGCCATGTGTGGAAGTATAAGTTAGAGTGGCTCTTCTGGGAATGCCAGAAATTCTTCTAGAAAAAGGAGTGAGATAGAATCAGGGAGAATTCAGTTGAGGTATTATGGAACCAGAGATCTGCCAATGTATACTGGACTCTGTCCATGCCTTTTACATTTTTGTTGTTCTTCCTTGGGATTATTAACTCTATTTTGAAAATTCCAATGTGTTTTAGATGTGGTAAGAGTAACCACAGGAAAGGAGTTTGAAGGGAAAGGTGTTTGCAGTGGCTACGTGAGAAAAAGCCAAAGAGAAGGTAAAATCCAGTAGGAGATTCTTCTCCCAGTGTTTACCCTATATAGTTTCTTAATTTTATTTCAGTAAGGGAAGTGATTTTCTCACAGATGTTGATAACATTTGCTTTTAAAAGGTAGGCCTTTGGATAAAATTAACAACCCAAGAAACAACAGATGCTGGCGAAGATGTGGAGAAATGGAAACCCTCTTGCACTATTGGTGGGAATGCAAACTGGTGCAGCCACTCTGGAAAACAGTGTGGAGATTCCTCAAAAAATTAAAAACAGAACTACCCTATGACCCAATAGCACTACTAGGAATTTAGCCAAAGGATACAGGAGTGCTGATTCATAGGGGCACTTGTACCCCAATGTTTATAGCAGCACTTTCAACAATAGCCAAATTATAGAAAGAGCCTGAATGTCCATCAACCGACGAATGGATAAAGAAGATGTGGTTTTTATATACAATGGAATACTACTTGGCAATGAGAAAGAATGAAATCATGCCATTTGCAGCAATGTGGATGGAACTGGAAGGTATTATGCTAAGTAAAATAAGTCAGAGACAGAGAGATATCATATGTTTCACTCTTATGTGCATCTTGAGAAACTTAACAGAACACCATGGGGGAAGGGAAGGGGGAAAAATAGTTACAGAGAGGGAGGGAGGCAAACCATAAGAGACTCTTAAATACAGAGAACAAACTGAGGATTGATGGGGAGGTAGGGGGGAGGGGAAAATGGGATGGGCATGAGGAGGACACTTGTCGTGATGAGCACTGGGTGTTATATGTAAGTAATGAACCATAGGAATCTACCCCCAAAACCAAGAGCACACTTTACACACTGTATGTTAACTAATTTGAGAATAAATTATATATATATATATATATATATATATATACACACACACATATATATGTATGTACGTATGTATTTAAAAAAAGGTAGGCCTTTGGAGAAGAGAGAGGAACTGACATTTATTATTCAGCCACCGTGTATTTAATAAACACCAAACACTACACTTTAGTTCTCTGTCTTGAACAAACTGAGGGTTGATGGGGGATGGGGGAGAGAGGAAAGTGGGTGATTGGCATTGAGGAGGGCACTTATTGGGATGAGCACTGGGTGTTGTATGGAAACCAATTTGACAATAAATTATATTAAATAAGTAAATAAATTGGGACACTTAAAAAAATAATAATTCTACTCTGTCTTCATATCTACTCCAGAGATAGGTACAGTACTGAAGCTCAGAGCAGTTAAATAACTTATCCAAGGTCACATGGCTAAGTAAGGAGATAATGAAATGTTATTTCTGAACATCAGTGTTGATGATGTCCAAAACTAAGTATCTCACAAAGCAAAAATAATAAATGACCTAAAATTATATCTAGTATTTTTTGAATTTTTAATAGATAACTTTTAGTCCATTCAATAGGAATTGTTAAATTTACAGAAAGTGAAGCAGAAAACTTTCAAATAGTAGTCAGGAGCTAGTGAAACAGATTATTTGTATTTAAAAAATACTTGTAAATGTGGAGTTAAATCTGACTAGAGGAAACTGGAAGTCAACATAGGGAGTTAGTGTTTATACAGTAAGCTACAGGGACTTGTGGGTTTTTAAGCAGATGTGTGCCTTGCTGGAAACAGTACTCAAGGAAAATTATTCTGAGGGTAGATGTAAATTGGATTAAAATTAGAGCAATCATGATTAAATCTGTTAGGAGGCTGTTGTAAGAATGTAGTCATGAAATGATGAGGGTCTGATTTATGCTAGGCTTTCCACAGGAAACTGAAAACTCACCCCTACAGAAATCCCTTTGACAGAAATTTTCTCTGGATGTTTGTAGGTACAAACCCTCACTCTTCTTACTCCTACGTCTCCCCAGTTGTGTACCTATTTCTGGTGACTTAGACACATCTATGCACTGCTATCCCTGGTTTCACCTGCTCCCATGTTACTAGTCCCAGGTTTTGGAACCATCCTTGTTGCCAGGTTTGTCTCTTATCACTTGTCTCACCTCTGCTGTCCTGGATTCCTTCTGTGGATTTTCCTATGACTTGTGTTATTCTGCTTTCCAGTCATTACAGTTTAATTCCCAGGCTTTTACTTCTTAAGTGGCTGCCTGTTCTGGAATCAGTGTATTATCCTTTTGTAGTTCCTGACCTTCTGCACTCTGCATCTGTCCACTCCAAAGTCCTTGCTAACCCAGCTCAACTCTTAGGTCATGCCAAAGAGAAGAGGTGAGGACTGGCATTGAGAAATACGCAATCATTAGCAGATATAAAACCAAAGAGGATATCTAAAATAGGGGTTTGAAAGGAAAAAGGATATCCAGGATAGTTTAAAGTCACAGAAGCCAGTGTATGACACAGAGTCTGAAAGATAGGTCAGAAAAGAACCAATAGTTAGTATTTTTTATACTATTATTACATGTAATGGTCAAAGAAGCTAAGGCATAAAGCACCATTTTAGAGAACTAGGACAGTAGAATCAATAAAATACTTCTGGTTTAGTTCCATTTGTTGGAACTAATGTTGTCCAATGTTGTCTGCACAAACCAGCAAACATTTTATTTGCCTATAACTTCCCAGGCAGATTCCCTCATAGAGTACAGAGGTGTTTTTTTGTGTGTTTTGGGGAGTTTTTTGGTTGTTGTGGTGGTGGTTTCTTTTTCTTTTCTTTCTTTCTTTTTTTTTTTTCAGAATCTTAGTCACGTTAATCAGTGTCCATTAAAAGGAAGATAAACCATGTCTTGGAAAGAAAGGACATTGGCCATGCTGGGGAAATAAATGATAAAACCAGGAGTTAATGTATATCAAGCCTTTCATGAGAAAGTGGATCTGAAAAGAATTTTCATCAAGACAATAAATATCCCTGGATATTATTTTCTTCTAATCCTTTTCTCCATACTATGAGTATATTATATATTATTTATTTGGGCATTATTTATTGGTCTAATGTAGCTTTTGAGAATTGAGAATTCTATGCAAGGAGTCCTAGTAGGCTGAAGAAACAGACAGCTTTCAGTCATCAACTGCTGCATAACAACCCAAAACTTAGTGGTTTGAAGTAACAATGATTTATTGTTTCTCATAATTCTCTGTGCTGCAACTATGCCAAAACTATGCTACACTAGACACTGCTGTCTAAAAAAGGGGAATGAGGGGTGCCTGGCTGGCACAGTTGGAGAAGCATGCAATCTTGATCTCAGGGTTATGAGTTTGAGCCCCATGTTGGGTGCAGACATTACTTAAATAAATAAAACTTTAAAAAATAGTAAAAATAGAAATTAAAGGGGGAATGAGGGGCACCTGGGTGGCTGTTGGTTAAGCGTCCGACTTCAGCTCAGGTTATGATCTCAGAGTTCACAAGTTTGAGCCCCCCTTGGGCTCAGTGTTGACAGCTCAGAGCCTGGAGCCTGCTTTAGATTCTCTCTCTCTCTCTCTCTCTCTCTCTCTCTCTCTCTCTCTCTCTACCCCTTCCTTGCTCATACTCTGTCTCTGTCTCTCAAAAATAAATAAACATTTTAAAAAAAAAGGATGGGGAATGAGATATGTACAACAGCCACTGGTCCATGGCAATTTGGAAATCCAGCCAGGTGCGCATGTTGGCAGGTTTCTCTGCCCCAGGGGTAGGCAGTATTCCTTGATGAAGGCCCTGGACTACTCTCTATTATTTTCCTTGGCTCTTGGCAACATCCTGTGGGCTCCTGGTTCTGCCCTCCGATGTCAGTATTCAGATAGAGGGAAGTGATGAAACAGTGGGACAGGTCTCCAGCAATCACCAATGTTCCCCAATTGATATGTAAAAACCTGCTAGAAAGTTTTGTGAAAATATTGTTTGTAGCAGCATTTGTTCCCCAGTAGCCCATCAAAACTTTGT
Source organism: Lynx rufus (assembly GCF_022079265.1). NCBI lineage: Eukaryota > Metazoa > Chordata > Mammalia > Carnivora > Felidae > Lynx > Lynx rufus. Next base: position 39,491,596 of record NW_025814896.1, on the reverse strand, counting down.
TTTCTTTAGGTGAAAACCTAAAAGCCTGAAATTTAGAAAAGAAACATATTTTTGTTGTTGTTGTGCATCTTATGCTGGAAATAATGACCAGCTACCTTTATATTCTTTTTATCTTTTAAGCTATTAAATAGTTTGTTCCTTCAGTTAGATTCTTACACCTCCTCCCATCTCACTAATTCTTTTATCCACATTTTTATCTATACTTATCCTACCTTTGATAATTGCTTTTAGCCCTGTAATTTTCATGTTAATATGTGACCAGTGACAGCTTGATTTTCTGGTCCAGTGTATAATACAAACGTTATTCTACTTAATATCCATAATTTTCTCCTCTTGCTCTAATACACATGACACTTTGTACTTCTTGTTCTATGTCTGTATATTCTGTGCATCCTAACTCTAATTTTATTCTGTGTACCTTGGGGAATATAACAATGGGAATAGATCAAATCACATTGCTTTTCCCAGTTTACTTTTTTTAGTCATGATAATGGAGATTAAAAATTGTTCCATATTTACTGTAGCTATAATATCAGTCACATTATCTGATGTCTAATACACAAATATAGTTAGGCTAAGTAATTTGCGGTTTTTTATTAAATGTTTTTAATGTTTATTTATTTTTAAGAGAGACAGAGACAGAATGCAAGTGGGTTAGGGGCAGAGAGAGAGGGAGACACAGAATCCGAAGCAGGCTCCAGGCTCTGAGCTGTTAGCACAGGGCCCGACGCGGGACTCAAACTCACGAGCTGTAAGATCATGACCTGAGCCAAAGTCGGACACTCAACTGACTGAGCCACCCAGGCACCCCATAAGTAATTTGTTTTGAAGAAAATACCTTAATTGAGAGAAAAGTCACATTATAGGCACAGCATTAATAAATTCTGATAACATATTAAGTCTCTATTAATGTTTTATTTTCTGTGGTCCTTTTAAAGTACTAATTCACGTATATTATTATTTTGAAGGCATCTTCAATCCTTTAAGGAAGTAAGCCTTTTTATAATAGTCATAATTGTATATGTGACTGAATATATATATGTATATGTACTGAATATGTATTAAGTATATGCTAAATACTTACTTTACATAGATTATTTTATTAGATTACCATAACAAATTACTTAAATTGATTCGAAATCAGGACTGGCATACAGGCCTGTTCAACTCAAAGCCCATATGGTGGACCATGATGCTATGTTGCCTGATAATGAGTATCCATGGCCCCAAAATGATCACTTGGCAACATTGGGATAAAGGAAGTTTAATTTATAATAACATTCTTATTCTGGCATAATTTACTTTACACCCTGAACCTGAAGAGCAATCCTAATGTATCTAATGTATATGATTTGATGAAATATATTTCTTTAAAAATTTTCCATATGTTTCACCATGAAGTTGTTGAATATTTATTGAGAATTTTCCAATTGTTTCTCCAGTTTGACAGAGGACTAAATATTGAACAACCTGGAATCAGTTTCTACAAGGTCTGTCTTACAAACAGAAAAGACAGATTTTTGAGATCAAATACTAAAGTTCATCAGTGAGAGAAAGAATAAAACATATCAAATTAATAAATACAATGTCAGAGGTAACATTAGAACATTCATAATCTGCTCTAAAAAGTACAAGCTCACAACTTTTGGAAAAATAAAATTCCGACTATCCATATTTGTCTTGAGTCAAATTCTTCAGTCTATAAAGTGAATGTATCACATACTTCAAGAAATATGTAGGGTCATTTTTACAATGCATCAAATAATTTTTTTAGTAATTGAAAATTATCAGTCTTACTAATGTAGTAGACAGGACATTATGTGATACCCTGTTATATCAGGTTTTCAAAGACTTATTTTTCTGAAGTGGTAAGTTCAGAAACTTCAAGTATAAGCAAAAATGAAATATACCAAGGACTATATATGTATTCTATATGGTGTATATATATTCTATTCTTTATAAAAAAGATTTGTTAAAAATGCTTGTGAAAATTATTTTCTCAGATTTCAAAGCCTGATATAATCATACTAGGCTACATTTCTCAGATATTTATATCATTCAACTATATTAATATTTAGTATCTCTCTGACATATGAATGCATATGTAAGTATATAAAAGATTGTATTCCTTCTATGTTTTAATATTCTTTATTAATAGATGGCATTTACTTACATGGACACATTTTAATTAAGTTCTAGCTCAGAAAGTTTTCTGCTTTGTGATTAGTCTATTATTTGTCTAACTCTTTTATATTAACTCAATTTCAGGATGTCGATTAAAGTATTTAGATTATCTCTGGTGGAAAGTTATATCTTTAAAAATTATCAGTGAAGGAATTATTTTGTACCACAATGCTGGTAACTTTAAATTTAAATTATTTTCCACTATTATTCTTAGAGTTCTAAAAGTTATCTAGAAACTTTTTCAGTAAGAAATTATTTAGTGAAATTTTAGGGGCACCTGGGTGGTTCAGTTGGTTAAGCGTCTGACTCTTGGTTTCAGCTCAGGTCATGATCTCACAGTTCATGAGATCGAGCCCTGTGTTGGGGCTCTCTCTCCTTCTCTCTCTGCCCTTCCCACTCATACACACTCTCTCCCTCTCTCTCAAAATAAATAAACTTTTCTAAGAAAAGAATTATTTGTTGATATTTTTTAAAAGAAAATATTTTTAATTTTATAAAAATGTTTTGTATATTGCAGATATCGAAGCAGAAAAGCATAATAAAAAGCAAAAGGAAAGAAATGTCACCACACAGGTAGTTATTTTGCTAAACCATTATATTTCTCCAGTACAAAATTTAGGCTGTAGGCACTATAAGTAGTATTTACTCAGCATGCTCAGAATTTCTTAACCAAGTAATTTTTAGCTGTTGTTTCTGTTCTTTTTTTTTCCATTCTCAGTCAATGTTTTTTGTTTATTCACTCAACAAATATGTATTCATTCTACAGTGAGAAGATAAGACTTCCTGAGCCTTCTCTTAGGACTTGTCTGAGGTCCTAAATATTAAGACAAAAAGACAGAGACCAGTCTGGCTTATGGTCACAGATGCTTATTAAACTTTATTAACGTCATGATTTCTTCTGACATCTGGAAGTAGGGGATTCAACATTTTCAGTCTATTCTCAGTCTAGCAACCAACATAATCCTATAAATGTAACTCCTTTTAAGTTGCTCCTTTACTTGAAACCCTTTCTTGGCATCCCATCTCACACTGTAAAACCAGCGTCTTGCCTATTAGGCTCTGTGGTCTGGCCCCACTATTTTTTCTCTCACATCATCTCCTACTACTGTCTTCTTTACATCATTCTGGACACACTGGGCTCTGTGCTGTTCCTCAGAAACTCCTAGCCATGGACCCACCGTTCTGCTCTTTCTGCCTAGAACATCCTGGAACTCAGATAACCATGTGGCTCCTTGCCCTCACCTTCTTCGGGTCTTTGCTCAGATGTCATCTTTTCGGAGGGTCCTTCCCTGACTATTCTGTACATTTGCAATCACACTATTTAAAATTGAAAGCCCCATCACAACACCTTCTGTCTCCCTTCCCTGCTACATCTTCCCTCTCAGAATTATCACTGTGTAACATCATATTTTGCTATGTTTGTTCTTATTCTCCCTCCACTAGAATATAAATTCCATGGGAGCAGGGTGTTTTGTCTATATTGTTCACTGCTATTATCCCAGCAACTAGAACAGTGCCTGGCACATAGCAGGCATTAAATAAATGTTTATTGAAAATGAATAAATCTTAAATCTTGATTAAAGGAGGAAAGTTTAAAAAAATGTTTGTATAAATTAAAAATTCCTCTCTACATCGTAACATTTTCTAAATTCCTCCAAATTTAGCTCCTCCCCATTACCATAAGCAAAGCATCCCATAATCAGCAGTGGGATTATTATCTGCAGAAATAGAAGTGACCTTGGCATAAGCTCACAGTTTGTCCTTAGGCAGGTGGAAAGTAAAAAGACACCAATTCCTCAGGTCATCTGACTTTCCCTTGTGGGCTCTTGATATCTTGTGATATGCAGTGCCTGCCCAATGACAAATGAAAGTGCCCTTTGTAATTAAGGAGTTTCTGGAGACCAAGGATGTTTATCAGGCCCATAAGTATCCTCCCCAATGCCAGCATTAGTAGTTGAGGCATACATAGTAAAAATAGAAAGGACCCCAGCTCTACCCTTGTATAGCCAAGCAAAAAAGACATAAACTCTACTAAAAGATCTCAAAATATTGAAAAAACAAAATCAATGTCTTGATGTCAAAGATGAGAAAACATGCCAGGGTAGACTATTTGTATATCTCACCCACTTCCAATGGAGTATCTGTGTTTTGTTTTGTTTTGTTTTGTTTTGTTTTGTTTTGTTTTGTTTTAATTTCCTTCGTACCAGCCTCATAGAGCACAGACAGCAGAAGTGAAAATAACAAGGACTTTAAATCTCTCTAATGCAAAGTTCCTTACACACATGCTACAATACAGCCAGAGTAAAGTAATTTCAGTTCACTAAATCTTTTCTAGTGCAATGCTTTGCATGTGGCATGTACAGTAAGGGTTTACAGAGATAATTAATATACTACTACCATCTCCCGAAGACTTTGGTTTTAAAATGGGTGGATTCTCCATTCCCTGGACTCTTTCTTTCTTTCTGATCACCTATCTTGGGGTCATTCTCCTCCAAATGTTACCTTTACCTTCATTGTAACTGAAATCTAGTTTTCTTCTGAGAACTTCCCCTGCAGGCCTCTCAAGCTTTTTCTCCTGCAACACAATTATATTGGTCCTAGTTGGGATGGTAAATATCGTTCCCTTTCCTTATTGCTACATTTCACTGGGAGAAATAGGAGATGAGGACAGAGAAGTAGCTGTGGTTCTCTCCAAGTTTTGAATATTTCTGTATCCATGAATTCTAGATTCTCAGTCCCATTATTTAGGGGTTGTTTTTGCTCCAATAACTGCACCCTGTCTCTACTCTCATGGTCATAACCTGGACTGTCTTTTCCAAATTAAATGGTTAAGCTCCCAAGTCTCTGAAGACCTCTGGTGCTTTCCAAGTTACTCCATGAATGCTGTAATCCCACCAGGACCTCAAATCCATGTGCCCCTTTCACTGCTTATCATTCCATTCACATCTTCATTTGCCTTCTTACTTAGCTTAGAGTTGAGGACTAAGCTACAGGAGCACAGTTCCTTTTTCAACACCTTGGGAACAACAAATGTGTTTCAGAACTCAAGAGGTTTTGGTTTTTTTTTTTTGGTTTCTTTAATTGTGGTAAAATGTATGTAAAATTTACCCTCATAACCATTTTTAAGTGTACAGTTTGTTAGTGCATCCACATTGTTGTACAACCAGTCTCCAGAACTCTTTCATCTTGCAAAACTGAAACTCTATAGCCATAAAAGAAAAACTCTCCACTTCTCTCAGCCCCTGGCAACCACCATTATAGTTTTTTTGTCTATGAATTTGATTACTCTAGGTACCTCATATAAGTAGAGTCATACAGTATTTGTCTTTCGTGACTGGGCTATTTCACTTGTAATAATGTCCTAAAGGTTTGTCCTCATGTAGCATGTGTCAGAATTTTCTTCCTTTCTGAAGCTTAATAATTTTCCATCGTATGTATATGCCACACTTCATTTATCCATTTATCCATTGATGGACACTGGGTTGCTTACAACTTTTGGCTATTGTGAATAATGCTGCTATGAACATGGGTGTACAACTATGCTGATATCCTGCTTTCAGTTCTTTTGGGTAGAAAGGTATAAGTACATAAGCATTCTAATTTCTCCACGTTGTAACCAACACTTGTTATTTTCTATGTTGCTGGGTTGTTGGTTTTCTTTTTTTATAGTAACCATCCTAATGGGTATGAGGTAGTATCTCATTGTGGTTTTGATTTGCATTTCCCTAACGGTTAGTGATTTTGAGCATATTTTCATTTGCTTATTGGTCATCATCTTTGAGGAAATGTTTATTCAAGCCTTTTGCCCATTTTTAAATAGAATCATTTCATTTTGTATTGTTGAGTGGTAGGTGTTCTTTATATATTCTAGATATTGACCACTTATCAGGTATATAATTTGCCAATATTTTCTCCCTTCCATGTGTTGCCTTTTCACTCTGTTGATAGTGCCCTTTAAATAGAAAAACTTTACATTTTGATGTAGTCCAATTTACCTTATCTATTTTTACTTTTTTTGCCTACACTTTTGGTGTCGTATCCAAGAAATCATCACCAAACCAATAACATAAAGCTTTTCCCTATGTTTTCTTCTAGGAACCTTTATGGTTTCATGTCTTACATTTAGGTCTTTAATTTATTTTGAGTTAGCTTGTGTGTGTAGTATACTTCATTCTTTTGTATGTGGATATCCAATTTTCCCAGCCAAATTTGCTGAAAAGACTATCCTTTCCCCCACTGAGTGGTCTTGACATCCTGGTTGAAGACTATTTGACTATAATATGGGAGAGTTACTTCCTAGTTTTTTGCTCTATTTCACATCTGTCTTTGTGCTATTACTACACTGTCTTAATTACTGTAGCTTGTAAAACATTTTCTTTTTTTTTTTTAATTTTTTTTTCAACGTTTATTTATTTTTGGGACAGAGAGAGACAGAGCATGAACGGGGGAGGGGCAGAGAGAGAGGGAGACACAGAATCGGAAACAGGCTTCAGGCTCTGAGCCATCAGCCCAGAGCCTGACGCGGGGCTCGAACTCACGGACCGCGAGATCGTGACCTGGCTGATCGGACACTTAACCGATTGCGCCACCCAGGCACCCCAAAACATTTTCATATTAAGAAATGTGAGACATACAACATTGGTTTTATCTCTCAAGATTGTTTTGGCTATTCAAAGTTCCTCAGGTTCCAAATGAATTTGGGAGGAATTTTTCTATTTCTGAAAAAAAAAAAAAATAAAGCCACTGATATTTTGATAGGGATTGCATTGAATCTGTTATCATTTGGGGTAGTATTAACAGTTTAACAATATTGAGACTTCCACTTTGTAAACACATGATGTCTTTCTAGTTATTTTTATTTTCTTTAATTTCTTTTAGCAAAATCATGTAGTTTTCAATGTATGCCTTTTGCCTCCTTGGCTAAGTTTATTTCTAACGACTTTATTTTTTTTTCTGATGCTGTTATAAATGGCACTGTTTCCTTGATTTTCTTTTAGGATTGTTCATTGTTAGTATATACAAATGCAACTGACTTTTGTGTGTTGATTTATCTTCCAACTTTGCTAAATTTATGCATTGTAGCAATATTTTGTGGAAGCTTTAGAGTTTTCTACGTATAAGATCATGTCATCTGTAAGCAGAGATAATGTTACTTCTCCTTTCTAATTTAGATGCTTTTTATTTCTTTTTCTTGTCTAATTGTTCTGGCTAGGACTTCTGGTAGTATGCTGAATAGCAGTGGTGGAGTGGCATCCTTGCCTTGTTCCTAATATTAGAGGCAAAGCTTTCAGTCTTTAACTGTTGAATATGTTAATAGCTATGGATTTTTTTTATATACGGTTTTGTTATTTTTAGGTAGTTTCTATCCATTCCTAGTTTGTGAGTTATTTGATCATGAAAGGGTGTTGAATTTTGTCAAATACTTTCTCTGCATTAATTGACATGATCACGTGGGGGTTTTTTCCCCTGCAGTCTGTTAATGTGGTATATTATATAATAGATTTTTTTATGATGAAGCATCCTTACATTCCAGGAATAAATCCTACTTGGTCATATTGTATAATCCTTAAATGTACCATTGAGTTGTATTTGCTAGTATTTTATCAAAGATTTTTACATCAGTATTCATCAAGAATATTGGTGTAGTGTCCTCGTCTTGCTTTGGTATCAGGGTAATACTGGCCTCATAGAATGAGTTGGGAAGTGTTCTCTCCTCTTCAATTTATTGCAAGAGTGAGGCAGAATTCAGGGTTGTTGTTTTTTTTAATTGTGGAAATATACTACTACATACACAGACATACATATCATAGATTATAGGAGACTTCCAACAGAGACTGAGGAAATATATTGTTTAAAACATATTACTATTCATGCAGTAAAACATATGAATATCCGCATTAAAAGAAGTAAATAAACAACATAAATAACTTCATGTCAGATCCAGACAGGTTTTCCTACCAACTGATTGTCATCACCAGACTATTTAAAAAGCTTTGGGTTTTCAAATATTTTTTAATTTGGGAATTATAGATAAGGGTTTGAAGGTCTTGTAAAATCACTGCCTCGTATAGACCTTCCATTTAGTTACCCTTCTTGCACTCCATCCAATTTAGTGGTAAAACCTCAACCCTGACTGAATGCAGTTATCCACCACTCAGTCCTTGCACCTGGTAGCTGAAATGTGGCTGGAAATCAACACAACCATTCTCATGTTAATTTCCTGACCACAAACCTCAAGTAGGCATGTGTTTCTCTGCAAACCTTAACATCTCCCTTGTCAAATTAATTATCCCCCATTTCTAAGGCTACTGTTTCATATTTTCTCCTGTCTTCCCAAAATCCAACATATCCATCCCTCACTCTCAGCCAATGACTTTGCTGTTTTTCTTTTTCTCCTTGAAAAAATAAGAGTATTAAGAGTGATTTTACATCCTTTCACCCACTCTTTCACCAACATCTATACATCTACACTGCGTCAACTCCAGATGCAGATTGCCTGAATGTAGCTTAGAAATCTCTACTGAGACATCTAAAAGGCATCTGACAGTTGACATGTTGATTTTTCTCAACCCCAAACCTGTTCCTCCCCTGGCACCTCTCATACCAGTAAATGGCTCCTTCATTCACCAAATGATTAAAGTCACTCTCCACTTCTTTCAGACCCAACAACACAGCTACTTTGGTCTTTAAAATATATCCTTATTCTAATCACTTAACTACTTTACCACCAGGCACCAACATCACCTATTTAGACTCCATGGTCAACTCCCTGGTTCTGCCTACATTCTTACCCTATTGCAGTCTTTTCATCTCAAATTATGTGTCCCATTATACATCAAATAAAGTCAAAGTCTTTACCATGCCCTTCAGGGCCCTATATGACCTGTTCTTTGCTCTTTATCTAAGTTCTGACCACTCTACCCATTATGTACTCCATTCCAGCCATCTTGGCCTCCATAGTATGTTTAGTATACTCTAGTATACTAGAGATTCTAGTTACTAGTTAGAGACTCAAGTAACTACCTACCTGTCCCTACCACAGGGCCTACTCTTCTCTCTACCTGGGATGATCTGCCAGGTAATCAATGGCTCGTTGCCCTCAATTCATACTTCGTTCAGGTATCTGCTCATCTTTCTCCCTCAAAAAAATAATACAAAAAAAATTGTTTTTAAACTTTTTTTTTATTTAAGACATAACCGATTTATTTTTTTTTATAGTTAAAGGTGTAAAAACATCCATTTTTGAAATATGATTTATTATCAAATTGACTAACATACAATGTGTAAAGTGTGCTCTTGGTTTTTGGGGTGGATTTCCGTGGTTCATTGCTTACATACAACACCCAATGCTCATCCCAACAAGTGCCCTCCTCATGCCCATCACCCATTTTCCCCTCCCCCCCATCAACCCTTAGATTGTTCTCTGTATTTAAAAGTCTCTTATGGTTTGCCTCCTTCCCTCTCTGTTTGTAACTATTTTTTTCCCCTTCCCTTCCCCTATGGTCTTCTGTTAGGTTTCTCAAGATCCACATATGATATCTGTCTTTCTCTGACTGACTTATTTCACTTAGCATAATAGCTTCCAGTTCCATCCATATCTCATGGCATTATTTCATTCTTTCTCATTGCCAAGTAGTATGCCATTCTATATGTAAACCACATCTTCTTTATCCATTTGTCAGTTGGTGGACATTTAGTCTCTTTCCATAATTTGGCTATTGTTAAAAGCACTGCTATAAACATTGGGGTACATGTGCCCTATGCATCAGCACTCCTGTATCCTTTGAATAAATTCCTAGTAGTGCTATTGCTGGGTCATTCTATTTTTAATTTTTTGAGGAATCTCCACACTGTTTCCCAGAGTGGCTGCACCAGTTTGCATTCCCACCAACAGTGCAGGAGGGTTCCCATTTCTCTACATCCTCGCCAGCATATGTTGTTTCCTGAGTTGTTAATTTTAGCCACTCAGACCAGTGTCAGGTGCTATCTCATTGTAGTTTTGATTTGTATTTCCCTGATGATGAGTGACATTGAGCATCCTTCCATGTTTCTGTTGGCCATCTGGATGTCTTCTTTGGAAAAGTGTCTATTCATGTCTTCCCATTTCTTCACTGGGTTATTTGTTTTTCAAGTGTTGAGTTTGGTAAGTTCTTTATAGATTTTGGATACTAACCCTTTATCTGATATGTTATTTGCAAATATCTTTTCCCATTCCATCATTTGCCTTTTGGTTATGTCAATTGTTTCCTTTGCAGTGCAGAAGGTTTTTATCTTGATGAGGTCCCAATAGCTCATTTTTGCTTTTAATTCCCTTGCCTTTGGAGATGTGTCAAGCAAGAAATTGCTGCAGCTGAGGTCAAAGAGGTTGTTACCTGCTTTCTACTCTAGGATTTTGATGGTTTCCTGTCTCACATTTAGGCCTTTCATCCATTTTGAGTTTATTTTCGTGTATGGTATAAGAAAGTGGTGTAGTTTCATTCTTCTGCATAAACAAAATTTTTCCTAAACGCCTTTCTAAAAGAGCATACTCCATCACTTTTTAATTGAAATTTCTTTTGAAATTTCATATGTTTTATCACCACATGTCATTATGTATTTATGTAATTGTTCATATTTGACTTACTTCTGGGAACTGAGCTCCATGAATACAGGCTTTTTTTTTTTTTAAGTTTATTTGTTTTGAGAGAGAGAATGTGTGCACATAAGTGCCTGCACACATGAGTGGGGGAGGGGAAGAGAGAAAGGGAAAGTGCGAATCTGAGGCAGGCTCCATGCTGTCGGGGCAGAGCCCTATGCAGAGCTCAGTCTCACCAACCTGGAGATCATGACCTGAGCCAAAATCAAGAGTCTGACACTTAACCAACTGAGCCACCCATGGGCACCCCCATGAATACAGACACTTTACTTTTTCCACTTATATCTCAAAGCCTTAATTAATCTTTAAAATATAATAAGTGCTTGATAAATGTTTGTAAATGAAAGAATGTCATTGTTTGGTTGATTTCTTTTGTTTGTTTAAGTAGGCTTCCACCCAGGGCAGAGCTCAATGCCAGGCTTGAACTCAGGACCCAGAGATTATAACCTTAGCTGAGATCAGGAGTCAGATACTTAACTGACTGAGCCACGCAGGCACCCCAAGAATGTCATTGTTGAGCAATAGTTGTATCAGAGACAAAATATAAACTATTTGTCAATAACTTTAGTGAAGTTTATTAGAAAAAAAAAGATGCTGAAACTAGTAACGAAAAAGACAGTTTTCTAGAGTTTCCTTTTGATTTTAATTTACTTATCACGTGTACCATGAATACTTAATATGGCTATGGGTTGAAATATAATTTTCTGCTCCTTGCAGGTAAAAATGCAGAATATAAATATTCTACTGTGTACTAGTTCTTGATCATCTCTTAATTTCAGAAAGCTACCCTTATAATGCATTTATCAATTAACAGAGGTGTTATGCTAGCACCATATCATTAGTATCACTAATGCTATTTTATTTTCCCCTTTTACTTTCTACTTTGCCATTTTCCTACATTTCAAAAGTCATCCTTGTATAGCTGTCTATTATTGTTATTTGGTGACTTTGGACAGTAGATGTACAAATACAAAAAAAAATAATTAGCACTGTCTTTTCTAGGAAAAAGAAATGTTTTCACTGATGAATGAGTTATTTCTTCTCTGTAAGAGATAACTATTCTCTTAGGGTGGCTATTGTCGTATTTGCTTTGCTGTCTTTTTTTTAATTTTTAGGTATATTAGGAAAAAGTATTCTAAGATTGTTTTATATCCTTAACTGAAAATACTTTGGGAAAAATGAAAGACACTAAAACCATCACTAAAAACATATTTACTTAAATATAAGCATCTCATAAATAACATCTTACTTTAAGGGGAAAACACTACTAAAACAGTGAGATTTTCAAGTTCAAAAGTGACGGACCCTTTTTTTCAAATATTATATACATTTATTTAAGATGGCCTACAAAGCTTGACTAATCTGATATGCCTTAAATTGCTGATTAAAACCATAATCCAAACAACATCAGTGTGAATATTTGCAATATGTGTAAATATCTTCACTATCTGATGAGTGATATAAATTTTTGTACTATTTTATTTCTGTATTTTAATTCCATTTTAATTTGTCTGACTACCTTCTTCATTTACCCAGGGTAAGGGTTCCCAAACTTTAGCATGTATCAGAATCACCTGAAGGACTTGTTAAACCACGTTGCTGGGCTTTACCCTCAGAGTTTCTGATTCTGTAGACCTTGAGTGGGTCTGAGAATTTGCATTTCTAACAGATTCCCACGTGATGCTGATGCTGCTGTCCCAGAGACCATACTCAGAACCAATGACCTAGAGAAACCTAGTTTTCTTATAGGAAAACTCTTCTTTTTTTCTCACGTTCTCCTGGCTTTCTCCATAACTTGGGTTTTCTCTGATAATGCCTGGAGCACTAATGTTCATACTCTTTGGAAATATAGTGGTCTACACATAGGATATGGAATCCACATCTATATGTAGTGGAGAAAGTGGAAATCTAGTTCCTCCCTCTTGCCAAACCAGAGACAGCAGCCTGTGTTGCTCTCTCTGCCACAACCCTGTAGCACCTCATTCATTTACCTCAACAAGGGCCACTAAGGAGGAGGTGCTGACCTCGTCTGGGATTGCCATTACTGTTGTTCTCACTGATGTTTTCAATAGCTCTTATCTTTCACATGCTCTTTATACAGAGAAGTTTTTCAGCAGAATTTAGAGTATTACACAGTGACAAGGAACAGTGACTGTTTTGGGGCATGTGAGCCAGAAAAGAAAAAGGGACAAAGATAAGGAAAGCAAGAAATGCCCTTGTTGAGCCCTAGGGAAAAGTAAGTCATTGATTGGTAGGCAAAGAATCCTTACCCACCAGTCCTTTAACGTCACACCTATCGCCCTTTTGCAAGGAATGATACTCTCTTTTCATTCCATAGCAAACATGGCTCGCAGTTATTCCTCTGAGACAAACAAACAAACAAACAAACAAACGTATTTGGTTTTCATATATAGTCACACAATTTGGAAACATTACCACATATACAGTTATGTGTCTGGGTGGAGTGAAACTGATTCTCTCCTCCAAAATTCACCTCTGCTCCCCATTCTTCTTCATCCTTGCAACTAGACTCTTCATCCACTCAACTAGTCTCACCAAAGAAGTTATCTTTGACTTTGTCCTTTCTCTTATCCCTACATCCAGTCCATATCTAATCTCCAGCTGCACTACTTCCAAAATGTATCCTAAGTTTGCCCAGTTTATCTCCGTTGCTTCTACACTTCGAATCTTATCATCCCTTCACCTAGTTGACTACAGTAGTCTCTGAACTGTGCTTCTTGCTCCCACTCTTAATCCTGTGCAGTCTGCTCCTTACATGTCATCCAGAATGTCCTTTCTTTCTAAAATATAAATCAGAACATGTCACTTAAAACCCTCTGGTGTCTTCCTCTTATCTTTTGAATAAAATGCTAACCCCTTACCATATCCCTATATGACGTGACCCCTTTTGTCTTTTACAATTCTCCCCTAGCTAATACTCATCCAGCTACTTCAGCCTTAATCCTAGACCATACAAGTTTGTTCCCACGTTAGAGCATTGATACTTGCTGTTCCCTCTGCCTGAAATGCTCTGCCCCTGTAACTATGCAGGGCTGCTTTCTTGTAACTAAATTCTTGGCTCCAAAGTCACCTCTTCATTGAGACTTCTTGAGCATCCAATCTGAATTAGCTCACCAATCCCTCTTCATCCTGCATTTCACTCTTTACATCTCCTTATCTTAATCTTTTCATAACATATATTCACACCTGACACTAACTTGTTCACTTGTTTACTGGCTATTGTCTTCTCACAGACAAATGGAAGCTCCATAAGATCAGAATCCCCTGTCTTATCTGCCACTCTATCTTCAATTCCTTATGAATGTCCAGCATAAATGCATTGAACGAATGAATCACTGATTATTATAGCTCTTAAAGAACAAGGTTGAGGGGCGCCTGGGTGGCTCAGTTGGTTGAGCGTCCGACTTCGGCTCAGGTCATGATCTCGCGGTCCATGAGTTTGAGCCACGCGTCGGGCTCTGTGCTGACAGCTCAGAGCCTGGAGCCTGTTTCAAATTCTGTGTCTCCCTCTCTCTCTTACCTTCCCCCATTCATGTTCTGTCTCTCTCTGTCTCAAAAATAAATAAATATAAAAAAAATTAAAAAAAAAAAAGAACAAGGTTGATTCATTACTTGATTATTTCATACCTACTGCCTCCCAGAAACTATTTGAGGAGGCTATGAAAGCCCCATTAACACTAATCATATTGCTGTTGTTGAAAATTAGGGGTCTAACTTATATTCAGCATCAAATACATCTCTGGCAGCAGTGGGATCCTAGTATATGCTAAAATTGCTGTTCACTGCCCTTAGGTGAAATAAGGCCAGAAAATATATAGAATAGGAGTATTTTCTGCTAGTATAAAGGTTTTTAGATATTCTGCTTAGGATATAAAAAACTATATTTCACAAAACTAAATAATGTTTTCTGATCTCCCAAGCTGAAGACCTCATAGTTCATTGATGAACAAAGCAAATTAAATAGCCAAAGTACCTGGATCCTAGTAGTTTAGAATATGAAACAGAAAAACAATAACATTTATTTACAGAGGACATATATAGTCAATATAATAATAGATAATATATATTATTTACTATGTATAAGGCTTTTCACATATTAATATATGTGAACTTGTATGATCCTTACATCAATCCAGTGAGGTAGGCAATATTATTACTCCCATTTTACATTTACTATTTATATTTATTGTAAACTGAGTCACAAAGGCGTTAATTAACTTGCCCACAGTTAGACACAGCTAATTAGTGGTGAACAGAAAATACTTAGAAGGAAATGTAAATGAAATTTTTAAAATCTGTAACATATTTATTTTGGAGTATGATTAATTATGAACAATTGTGAATAAGTTATCTGTTCATATATTAACAAGTTATCAACGTTTCTTGTGTTTAAAAAAGTAAACTTGTGTGTTGTTTTAAAAGTAAAACTTGTTAATTATCATCCAAACAATACGATGTAAAAACCTTTAAGTCAAGCCTCTAGTCTTAGCAGACGGCTTATTCTTTTAACAGGAAGCTATTAAAAATGTGTTCTGCATCCCAGTACTGTTTTTGTGTGTTTGTTTTTGCTTTCAGGCAAGTGTCATAGGACTAGATCCTACTTTGGAAATGTGTCTAGCCACAAAAACCATGATCTAGCCACAAATAAATTAGGATTAAATGTATAGCAAGATAAATTCAAACCTTCACTCCTCCAAGCCCACAGATGGTTTAATTTCTCTTAAGAGAGGATGCTTCTACTTTTCCTATGCATTAAGAAAACAAATGATTTCCCCCAAATAAATCCATACATTCATTAGGATCCCGTTTCCTCAAGGCATTCTACTTGAGATGAGAAATATGCAAAAAGGTTTATAAAGCATCTATAATTAATTGAGTAGATAAAACATGAAATGTATGCCATAGAATGATCTCAGCTGTAGAGACCATAGAGCAGTGAGCTACTGCTAACCAAGAGGGGAAAACACCAGAAGGTCAGAGGAAAGGGAAATCACTGTGGGCCAGAGTGAAATGGGAGAGCTTGGAGGAGAAGGAATTTGAGGTAGGCCTGAGAGCAAGGAGTGATATTTGGAAATAAGAAAGAGGGAGCAATGAAAACTGAATGAGCAAGGGCGAGAGAGTAGGAAAGAAGCCCTTCTATTTGGGGAACAGAGGGTAGAAGAGTTTGGCTGTTGTGGATGTCCATGTAGGCGTGGGAGTAATAAGAAGTAAGGTTACTATGACATTTTTAGGCTAGACTGTGAAGAATCTTAGATTCTGTCCAAATACGTTTGATTTTACACTGTTGTTGCTGGGAACTGAGGGTTTCTGAGTTGGGCAGTGATATAATCAAACAGATGCTTAAGAAAAACTCATGCAGTCATGAATCTTCAGGAGACAGGGAAGTGAAGAGACAGGAGGGCGAGGTAAGGCATTTTGGAACACCGTGTAACTCTGATTGAGAGCTATGGCTGGTCCTTAATGGCCATTAGGAGTTTAAAAATACTTGCAAAGCACATACTTTAAACTTAGAGTTTAAAAACAGACTTCCATTGCATTTGCTCTTTGAAAACTAAAATGTACATTATAAATCCTTCAACAGAAAATTCTGTCAGTAATACTTCTGAAATACCTTCAGAACCCATCCACTATCACCCTACCATCTTCTTTACTGCCACCATCAATGCTCAGGAACTTCCCTCTTCCCACCCTTTCCCCAATGTATGATATTCTCTATATAGCAGCCAGGGTGACTCTTTTGCAATTGAAGTCAGTCAGTATCACTCTTCCACTCAGAACCTCCAAAGTCTCTCCTTCACACAGAACAAAATTCACAATCATGATGGTGGCCTCAGAGCTGCCTCTGCCCTATTTACTACCACCTCCCCCATTCTGCTACAGCTACTCCATCTTACTTACTTGACAACAGTGTGCTCCTCCTTCAGGGCCTTTGCTTTTACTTATCACTCTGCCAGAAGTCTCTTTCCTGCAGTGTTTGTAGGATTAACTGTCCCCTTCTTACCCACATAGGGGTCTATTCAAATTTTATCAGAGAACTTTTCCCTAACTATCCGATGTCAAATAACGCAACTTTTATCAATTCTATCCCTACTCTTTAAATAAAAAACAAAACAAAAAACTCCTTTTAAGTCATCACAATTCCAGACTTTAAGATGTATTACAAAGCTGTAATCATCAAGACAGTATGGTATTGGCACAAAAACAGGCACATAGATCAAAGAAATAGAATTGAGAACCCAGAAATGGATCCACAAACATATGGCCAACTAATCTTCTACAAGCAGGAAAGAGTATCCAATGGAGAAAAGACCATCTCTTTAGCAAATGGTGCTGGGAGAACAGGACAGCAACATGCAGAAGAATGAAACTGGACCACTTTCTTACACCATACACAAAAATAAATTCAAAATGGATGAAAGACCTAAGTATGAGATAAGAAGCCATCAAAATACTGCAGGAGAAAATAGGCAACAACCTCTTTGACCTCAGTTGCAGCAACTTCTTGCTTGACTTGTCTCTGGAGGCAAGGGAAATAAAAGCAAAAATGAATTATTGGGACCTCATTAAGATAAAAAGCTCCAGCACAGCAAAGGAAACAATCAACAAAACTAAAAGGTAACCAACAAAATGGGAGATTATATTTGCAAATGACATATTGGATAAAGGGTTAGTAACCAAAATCTATAAAGAACTTAACAAACTCAACACCCAAAAAACAAACAATCCAGTAAAGAAATGAGCAGAAGACATAAATAGACACTTTTCCAAAGAAGACATCCAGATGGCTAACAGACACATGAAAATATGCTCAATACTGCTCATAATCAGAGAAATACAAATCAGCACCACAGTGAGATACCAACTCACACCTGTCAGAATGGCCAAAATTAACAACTCAGGCAACAACAGATGTTGGTGAGGATGTGGAGAGAGAGGAACACTTTTGCACTGCTGGTGGGAATGCAAACTGGTGCAGTCATTCTGGAACACAGTATGGAGGTTCCTCAAAAAATTAAAATAGAGCTTCCCTGGGACCCAGCAATTGCACTACTAGGAATTTATACAAAGGATACAAAAATGCTGACTTGAAGGGGCACGTGCACCCCAATATTTATAGCAGCACTATCAACAATAGCCAAATTATGGAAAGAGCCCAAATGTCCATTGACTGATGAATGGATAAAGAAGATGTGATATACATACACAATGGAATACTACTCGGCAATGAAAAAGAATGAAATCTTGCCATTTACAACAATGTGAATGGAACTAGAGGGTATAGTGCTAAGTGAAATAAGTCATTCAGAGAAAGATGGGGATCATATTATTTCACTCATGTGGAATTTAAGAAACAAAAGAGATGAACATAGGGGAAGGGAAGGAAAAATAAGATAAAAACAGAGGGGAGGCAAACCATAAGAGATTTAAATACAGAGAACAAACTGAGGGTTTCTGGAAGGCAAGTGAGTGGGAGGATGGGTTAAATGGGTGATGGGCATTAAGTAGGGAACTTTTTGGAATGAGCACTGGGTGTCATACATACGAGATGAATCACTGGGTTCTATTCCTAAAGCCAAGATTACACTGTATGTTAACTAACTCGAATTTAAATAAACAAAACAAAACAAAACAAATCCATATATGCTGGCTGGGGTTTTTCATGGATGGCCTTTATCAGGTTGAGAACGTTATGTTCTATATTAGTTTACTGAGTATTTTTATCATGGAGGTGCTGGATTTTGTCAAGTGCTTTTCATCTATTAAGATGATTGTGTGGTTATTGTCCTTAATTCTATTGATATGGTATATTAATTATTTTCAGATGTTTGGAGACTTAGTTTTAACAAATGATATTCTAACAGGGAAAAAAAACCTCCTTTTATCAGTTGATTATTATCTTCCCCACCAGAACATCAGTTTTTGAGTGCAGAGAATTTTTTTTATGGCTGACTCCCCAGTTCTTAGACAAAGGCCTGAGATAAACACTTAGTAAATACCTGTTATTGAATTACATAATCTTTGGGTGCCTTATAGAGTTAGAGAAGGGCTGTCTTCTGGGGTTCCCTAATACTCCAGATGGATGTTGCCCTTCCCACTCTCAGTGGGTAGGAAAGGAATCAAAATCCAGAAACATGGCTTCTATAGAAGGAGATAGGAAGAATAGCACCATACAATCAGAGGTGTTTGCCGAATTTGTACTGCCTCTTCACCAAAGCTATTGGCTATTTTTGAATTGAAAATTTTTCCTTTAATGCCAATGACATATGTTAACCCCATTGTGCCAAAGAATGCTGCAGGTTCATCGAAGTCCATGTGTACTTCTTCATGGTGTCCAGATACATTGTTTCCATTCTCCCCTGGCATTTGGGTGAGACCCTGTGACAGTCCCAGCCAATGGAAAATGTTTGCCTCTGTGTGCCACTTCCAGGTCTGGCCCATTAAAGAAAAGAAAAGAAAAAAAGCAAATGAAACAAAAAACAAAACAAAAGCCCTTTCTGCACATGTTCTTCTATGCTCTTTCCCTTTCTGTCTGCTAGATGTTAATGCTCCGGGAAACCTTGGAATCCACATGCTGAAGCTTGGCATAACTTTTGTCTGCCTGGGTCTCTGAATGACAGCACAGAGCAGAGCTACCACTGACTTGAACACCTGCCTGTTGATTTTGAGCCATTACACACTGTGGGTCTGTTTGTTAACATGCAATATTTGTCACCTTCTTACTTTAAAAAAAAATTCATTGCTTGTGCGAAATTCAAATTTAACTGGGCACCTTGTATTTTTATTTGCTGAATCTGGCCACCCTACAATAAGGAATCACATTTAAATTCCTTACATATCCACCCAGAAACTTGTACATGAAGGTGTATAACAGCATTATTCATAATAGCCAAAAGGTGGAAACAGCTCAAATGTACACCAGCAGACGGATATATGAACAAAAAGTAGTATATCCATGTAAGGAATATTATTTGGCCATAAAAAGATATGAACTGCTGATACATGCTACACAACATGGATCAACCTGGAAAATGTTACGCTAAGTGGAAAAGGTCAGTCACAAACACCCATATACTCTATGATTTCATTCATATGAAAATCCAGAAGAGGGGAATCCATAGAGAGAAACCATAGATCACTGGTTGCCTCAGGCTGGGGGGAAGGGGAATGGGAGGATAGGGAGGCTAACAGCTAAAGGACTCATGGTTCCTTCTTGAGGTGATAAAAATGTTCTAAAATTGACTGTGGTGGCAGTCGCACACTTCTGTAAATAGTCTAAAAATCATTAAGCTGTACACTTTAAAATGTACAACTATACACTTACAGTATATGAGTTATATCTCAATAAAGATGTTTTTTAAAAACAGTCCTTACATGACTGTATGTCCCAGCAAGCTCTAGCATCTGTGTCACTGCTCTGCTGCCTTAGCTACCACTTAGGAAGGCATTAAGCATTCCAGAAAGTGATCTTTAAAAGAGGGAGTTTAGGGGCGCTTGGGTGGCTTAGTCGGTTGAGCGTCCGACTTCGGCTCAGGTCATGATCTCACAGTCTGTGGGTTCGGGCCCCGGGTCAGGCTCTGTGCTGACAGCTCAGAGCCTGGAGCCTGTTTCCAATCCTGTGTCTCCCTCTCTCTCTGCCCCTCCCCCAGTCTCACTTTGTCTCATTCTGTCTCTCAAAAATAAACAAATATAAAAAAAAATTGTAAAGAGGGAGTTTAAATTGTGATATTGTATAAAAAGCAAGTAAATAAAAACCTTGATTCTTCTTGAAGTGGTGTTTGACAAATAAAGAATTTTTTCAGTCTCCAAATATAATCTTGCCTGAAAAAGTAGATATGTAAATTATGAATATGTATCTCCATAAAGCTTTTTAATTTTCTCTCTTAAAATCTTCATTTTCTACTACTCAAAAACAATCCCTCCAAATACCTCTCCTTAGTTAAAATATATTAATTATATAACTGCTGGAAAGTACTTTAGAAAACATTTTTTTTACATTTTTCTCCATACAGTCACAAGATCACTATACTTCCCACCAATTTTAAATTTGTAATATATAAGGAATACCAACATCTTCATTTTTTTTAGCTCACACGATTGATATTACCATGACAACTTACCACTAGAAGGGTAAAATTGGTTAAATTCTCCTACTATTTTATTTTATTTATAACATTTAGATTTTAATGCATGGCTCTGCAGTTCAGATGAAAATGCAATAGGTTTAAAAGTTTTTTATTTAGGGACACCTGGGTGTCTCAGTCGATTGAGCGTCTGACTTCAGCTCAGGTCATGATCTCATAGTTCGTGTGTTCAAGTCCCACATCGGGCTCTGTGCTGACAGCTCAGAGCCTGGAACCTGCTTCAGATCCTGTGTCTCCCTCTCTCTCTGCTCCTCTCCACTTGCTCTCTCTCTTTCAAAAATAAATAAACATGTGCTGACAGCTCAGAGCCTGGAACCTACTTTGGATTCTGTATTTCCCTCTCTCTCTGCCCCTCCCCCCACTCGCTCCTGCTCACTCTCTCTCTCAAAAATAAATAAACATTTATTAAAATGAATTATTTAAGTCATCTATGATTTTGATTTGAAAAAAGCAGGAATTAGAGTAATTTCTAATATTTTTGACATGAACAGATGAAAATTGCACTTATTTTATCATAGAAAGTTACCCATGAAAAAATGAGCAAAAATATTTTTCTTTGTAGGTATCAGTTAACGAAGTCAAGCGATTTTTATCACATATATTGGAACGAAGAAAATTGATTAAAGTAATCTATCAAAGAGAAAATGCCTTAGGAAAAAGGAAGATTCAACGTAAATTAAGAATAAGAGGAATTCAAAATAAAGATCTCTCAAAAAGAAATAAAAATCATTGTAAGTAGAATTCTTTCTAACATAAATTTAAAATTACTTGATGTAATCTAAAATAAAATTTTAAATCTACTTTCTGAAAACTCTTAGAATATAGTCATAAATATTTATATACACAAAAACTTTAAATTTTGTGAGCTTCTTTTAGATTCAGAATTTGTTCTGATGATAATAAGCAAGGTTGATAATTAGGACTCATGGATTAAAAAAAAATCTCCAGGGGTGCCTGGGTAGCTCAGTTGGTTTAGCATCTGACTCTTGATTTCAGCTCAGGTCATGATCTCACAGTTTGAGTTTGAGCCCCACATCCAGCTCCTCACTGAGAGTGTGGAGCCTGCTTGGGATTCTCTGTCTCCCTCTCTCTCTGCCATTCCCACTAACTTTCTCTCACTTTCTCACAAAAGTAAATAAACATTTTTTTAATCTCCAAAATTATGTGGAGAAAACACGTGTCAGTTATTCTGCTAATAGAAACACTCATGCTGAAAACAAACCAAAATTAATATAGTGCCCCTTTTTTTTTCTAGTCTAGCAATCTAAATCTCTTCCTAGTAAAGACATACCTGGTTAGTTGACAGATTTCTCTGGATGCAAGAAGAGTCTAGAAAATATAAACAATGTCTCCATAGCTTCTGTGTTCAGCAGTTAACTAGCCCTCAGTTATAAAATTTAGGAATCATTTCCAACATTTAATCATTTCCAACAGTTTCATGAAAACTATCTCTTTTCTAACAGATACGTATGAATTTCTATTTTATTAGCATCTTATTTAACAGAGGGAAACTTCTTTGGCAGACAAAAATTAAGGATATCCGTTTTTAATGGCATTATAAAATTATGAACATCTTAAATTCATTTTAAATCTAAGTCATATACATTGAAACATTAATTTGACAATTTTTTGATATAGAAACATGGCTTGCCTTCTATTTAACATTGGTCTAATGATTGGCATTTCTAGTACAAACCACACTCAAACTGCATCATCCATGATTTCCCATCTTACATTTTCAATGAAACAAGGGACTAAAAACATTTATGGAACAATCTGTGAAGAGAATCCTTCCAGATATTTGTAGACTTTTTCCTCAGTAATTTATAGATGCTTCACCTACTTAAATTGAATAATTATTAAGGGCTCTCCTTTATCAAGTTTTTTCATTGTTTTCCAGTAATGTTAACAGAAACACATTTTCTTTTTGTAATCAGTTTACATATTTTTTAATGTTTTAGCTATTTTTTAGAGAGAGAGCACAAGTTGGGTAGGGGCAGAGAAAGGGGAGGACAGAAGATCTGAAGCAAGCTCCATGCTGACAGCAGCGAGCCCAATGTGGGGCTCAAACTCACCAACCATGAGATCATGACCTGAGCCAATGTCGGAGGCTCAACCGACTGAGCCACCCAGGTGCCCCCAGTGTACATATTTTTAATTCAATTCTATAATTATAGTAAACAGGAAAACTGGCACAAAAACATTTGGGATCAAACACTCCTGATCATTGGTAAGCGTGCAAGGTGGGGGAACAGAATTGAACACATTTACTAAAGGAGAATCCCACTACCTGCAAGTATTTAGTGTGCTGTAGACATCAGTAAGAAAGTTAGATAGAGGAAATGAAAAGTGTTGATTAATTTGGCAAGTAAGGAAGGTACAGATTGTTGAAGGAGCTTCTGCTGTTTAAAAGAGTAAATAAGAGGGGCGCCTGGGTGGCTCAGTCAGTTAAGCGTCCAAATCTTTTTTATGTATATACTTTATTGCCAAATTGGCTAACATAGTGTGTACAGTGTGTGCCTGGTTTGGGGGGTAGATTCCTGTGGTTCATCACTTACATTTCTTTTAATATGATTTATTGTCAGATTGTCTTAAGTGTCCAAATCTTAATTTCAGCTCAGGTTATGATCTCACAATTCATGAGATTGAGCCCCACATTGGGCTCTCTGCTGCCAGTGTGGAGCCTGCTTGGGATTCCCTCTCCCTACCTCCCCTATTCGCAGTCTCTCTCTCTCTCTCTCTCTCCCCCCCCCTCAAAATAAATAAGTAAGCTTTTAAAAAAATAAAAAAAGAGTAAGTATATCACTACATTGTACACCTGAAACTAATATAAAACTGTATGTTCATTATACTGGAATTTAAAAACAAATAAAATAAAAGAGTAAATAATACCACCCTTCAAAAAGAGATCTCTTTCCCTTATGTAGAAGTGGTTACATTATACCTAATAATAACAAATAATAAGTTATTTTTAATTGAGAATTTTCTATATTGTTTTAAGTGCTCTACCCAATTTAAGATAGGTTATATTATCTCTACTTTATAACACTTGAAATTTGCAGCACAGAGAAATAATTTGCTTAGCATTATGAAAGTTACCTAGCAGGAAAACTAGGATTTGAACTTAGATGGTCTGGTGCCAAAGTCCTCTAGCCATTATGCCATATGCTTCTCATAAAAGTAAGGTGACAATAATCAAGAAATTTTAACGTCATGCTCCTGAAAATGGCTTTGGGCAAATATTGAATTACATGATAAAGATGCTACAATTTCCTGACCACCAAATTTACTTGAAGGTTTTGAAGGAAGTAAATAATAGTAAATAATTGCAAACATCTTTATTTTAGACCTCACAACTATAATGTATGCAAAAGACTTCAAAATTTGTTTTGATATCAAAACGAAGACTTCAAAGAAATGCCTTCCTGTTCTCCAGACCTCTAGAGAGTGTTACATGCATTCATCACTGACTACATGAATGTTCCAAGGACATTTGAGAAGTCCTGTCTTATAACAGTCTGAAGATTTACATAAATTAGAAAAATATTTCTTCCTGACAGAAGTACATATAGAAGGGTGGTCACTGCTAATAAGACCAATAGATAGAAATTGAGAACTAAGGGACTCCAGAGGACTCTTATTGATTCTAGTTGATAATTTTTTATGTGAGTCTTATTTGATAATTATTTTTAATTGTTTTACCTTAATATTTAAGAGTGTTTTCTCCCACATTTACTCCAAAAGGCTGCTTCCCTGCTCAGTTGAAGAGTTCTAGATATGACATAAAAATGTTGACATGCGTGGACTTGAAATATCAGGTAGAGCTCTGATAGGAAATAAATGGCACATTTAAATTGAGTCCTTTGAGAAAAAGTTTAATAAAGGGTTTGTTGATTACATCAATTAATTAATAAGCTATTCTCTCCTAATTTTCTCTCACTCAAAATTTTGATCAGCATCCTTCCAATCTTTTACCCCACGTTTTTTTTAGAGGAATTAACAAGATACGGCCAAATTTGGAGCTTAGAGCCCACAATAATTTGCCATAAATCTCTAGGATTATATTTACCCACTGATCAACCAGATAAAAATCTAGTGATGAGGTTGAGAAAATAAAACCGTATTTACCAGAATGCCTTGTACAGTGTGCACTGCCCTTGTTATGGAAGATACCTTAATAGGCATTTGTGGATAGAAGGGAGATAAACATCCCCTCCTGATCCCCTACCTCCAACTCAACACAGAAGCCTGGTGTCATCTGATTCCAAATATTTACACATGGAAAGAAATTGCACTGTAGAGCCAGGGAGAAGAATTTTGTTATTTTTGTAAAAGTAAGAAGAGAGAATGGGAGAACAATGGGAGAAAGCAGACATAAGGATCCAGAAAGGTGGTTATTGACTGCGCTAACTTGAGAAACCAGCACAACTCCAAAGTTAGGGGAACCCAAATGATATTTTAAAATTGGTGATGCCTAAGCTGACCATTAAAAGTTGTTTTTGTTCTTAGAATTAATCATCTTTCATTCTGCTCTATGAAATCATTGGTAAAAATCTATATTCCTGACAAATGCTTTTCAAGAGTGAATATTCTTTTGAGACAACTTGAAGAGTTATTGGTTTCACTGTGGGTCACTGTGAGACAGTCCAGGAACAGTACCTCTCAAATCAGGAATTAAGAAAGTAGGGAAAGCCATGGAGAAGTAACCTTCTCTAGAGGGAGGGTTTGAACTTTACAAGCTGTAGAATAAACTGGGAATATAGGTTATACATGGTTATCAAGCTGGCTAAAAACCTTGTTCAACTCTGTTCTCACTCAGTTCCCACTTCAGCATTTTACACATAGGATATCATAAGAGATGGAATATAGGTGTTCTATAAAAGTGCTGTTCCCAAGACTTACTAGTCTTCCACATACGAGAAATGAGATTTAACTTAACATTATCAAAAACCTTTCCTAATTCTTAGTGACCACATCTCCTTAACTCAAGGCTTACAAACCATGTATAATAACCTATTAGAGAAATCAAAGAGATTAACATCAAGCTGTTTCTAGAATATGAATATATTTCTCCACATTTTGAAAAGAGAGAAACTGTTTACCCATTTTCCATTTTCCCCCTACCTAGAATTTGTCAAATAATAACCAATAGCATTTGCACTACCATTACTTCAAGGCAAGATCTGTGCCTGGCATTGTATCTGTCACATACTTAATATGAATCAATATTGGCTGAATTAAATTGAGTTGAATTCTTTTTATGTAAAGCTAGGATATAAAATCAGGTCTTCTGACTCCAATTTCAGCATTCTTTGCAATATACTACACTATAAGCGCTACATAAACATAAGAGAGCCTTCCATTTTTAGAGTATATTTGAATATTGTTTTACAGCTGAACATAATGCTTTCACATCCATTCCATTTTTTTTAATGGCATGTTCATTTTCCCTTTAGGTATCTTTTCACTATAACTTCAATAGCAATCCTTTTTTTCTGAGACAGAATTGAGTATCATAGATTAATTACCTTTATTAAATTGTTAGCAAGACAAATCAATAATTAATCATGCACTGGGAACAATGGAGCATATTCCTGCTGGCAACTGGAACACTACTTCTAAGTCCTTCCTGACAAGTCCTTACTGGCATTTCTTGGAGTTAATCATCATTAATTTTGGTGATCAGACCAGATCACTACTATGTTCTTGATTGGAGAAGTTTGTCTTGCAATCTTGCTTTAAGCTTGTCTTGGCATTCTTTTTTATCACTTCTGGGGTCTGTGACCATTTGGCTAAGTTTATCATGTGTATTCTACTTTATTGACTTTGGAATATATGTGGAGGACATTGCTAAGTGCCATTCATATCCCCCCTTCAATGAGATTCTTAGAGCCCAATTACTGGAAGTGTAGTTCACAGACAGCCTTCAGCAGTGAAGAGACTGTCTCAGGTGCAGAGAGGCATGTAGCCCGAGGTCATACCTCTTCCCTAGGGCTGCCAATTTCCAATGACTAATCTATTCAGGAATATAAAGTCCTGACCATCTCAGCCTAACTTGAGATGGAGGGCCAGTCAACTGTTTCATTAGCCTTGCATCACAGCTTCTCCCTCTGCCTAATCCTACTTTTTCCCCAGGAGTGCTTCCCAGGGGTGCTTCTTAATAAACACCCTGAACTCTTAGAGTCTGCTTATCAGAGAACCCAAACTGCATACCATTTAATACCTTTCTTATTGCTGAATTTTTTTCTTTAAATCAACAGAATGTTTTTTAATAAGTTGATTTTAAAAGAAAATTACTAAATCTCTCCCATTCTAGCAAAATGGTAGGCTAATCCAGTAGGAAAATCCTGCTACTATAAATACCTAAAACTAATGCCTAAAATATACCAAATTCCCCCCCCCGCTCTCTGTGTGTGTGTGTGTGTGTGTGTGTGTGTGTGTTTAATGCAAAGCTGGTTCACAGGAAACTGAAATCCTCAAGTGCTAGAAGTGATGAAAAATAAGGATGTGAATTGATGTTTTGGCAGACTGTGATCAGAGCTGGTAATGCATGAGCCTTGGATTTTTAAATCCCAGGCTGGGAAAATCAAAAACACATTGGGATTTTTGACAAGACAATTGGAATGAAGAGCTATGAATAAAACTGAGAGTTTTATAGAGTTGTGCATGCAGTGAAAGGAATATTAGGAAAAAACAGATAAGCCACCTACCATTTTAGGCAGATATCAAGGAAGTTCTTCCTCTATTTAGGCTCTCACAGGGAAAAACATCTCCCTGAAAAAACCTACACCACAGCCCTGTACCTTATACAGATTTGAATTTGAATTTATGCTACCTGGTTTTTTTTGGTAATTTCAAGTCAATATGTTCACATATAAGAATTTCCTTCCATCGGTAAGATGAGTCTGCAAAACTGACAGAAGCAACACAAAACCAGTTTGGAAAAACATTTGCACATTTCCTACATAAAAAGCCTTGTTGAGGATGAACTTACAAGAAAATTTTATAAATTGCACCAATTTAAAAAAATATATCCATAACAAAAAATCTACTCAGACTCAGTTTGCATGTACATGCACCGACATACATACATGTGCACAACATAAGACATAGCACGCCCAAGTCTTGATATAATAGAACAACAATGTGGAAAAAATTGTGGAATAAATATATGTTTAAGTTGTTAAGAAACCGTAAGAAAAAAGAGAGGTATCATGAAAAAAGGAGTAGACATCTGTGCAAAAGAACCAAATAGAAGTAAAAAAAATGAAAAGTATGTTCATTTAAATTAAGTGAATGGCTTAAACAGAAGATTAGACACGTGGAAGAAAAGGTTAATGAACTAGAGAAAGATCAGAAGATACTGCCCTGAATGTAGCCCAGAAAGAAACTAAGAGTTGAAGGACAGAGACCTTTAGATTAAGACAATGTCAAAGATATATGCTATTTGAAAGAGATATGCTTAAAACATGACTCAAAAAGACTGAAAGTCAGTGGATGGAAATGATATCACAGCCAATACTAAGCAAAAGAAATCTGATATTTTATGCAGTATAGACTTCAAGGTAAAGCCATAAATAGGGAGAAAACATTATCACATAGTGTTCAAAGGAATAATTCACCAGAACGATATGATGTTGATGTTGAAAAATTCAGGAAAATCTATTAAACCATGAAAATTAATGGAGTTTGGCAAAGTTGCTGGATTTAAAATTAATATATAAAAATAAATAGCATTTCTGTATATGATACAAAAAACAATTGAAAATTAAACTGCTAAAATATTATTTAAAATAGCAATAAAAACTAAAGGTACCTAAGAATAAATCTAACAAAATATCTACAAGATGTTTAAGAAGTGGAAAAACATAAAACTTTATTGAATAATATAAAAAATACCTGCATAACTGAAGAGTTTTTATGTTTCTGAATGGGAAGATTCAAAGTTTAAGATATCATTTCTTGCCAAATTAGTTTCAAAATTGCCCAAAGGGGTTTTCATAGAATTTAATAAGCTAATTTTAATAGTATATATGAAAACAAGTCTAAAGACAGCCAATATACTTTTGAAGTAGAATGAGAAGTGGAACTTGCCCCATTAGATTCTTACTATAAAGTTATATTGTATAAAAAATATGGTATTGACATATGGATTAAAAAAATAGAAAAGAGTCTAGAATCGGTCCCATATATATAGGGGAATTTGGTATATGACAGAGGTATTACAAATCAGCTGTGAAAAAATAAACATTGTATGCAGGCAACTGATTCTCATTTGGAAGAAGAATAGGATCAGATCCCATTCTCACCTCATACACCAAAGTAACTTCTAGGTGGATTAATGACCTAAATATGAACATCAGAACTTTAATAATAATTTAAAAAAAAACATTAAGATATTAATATAAGAAAGGAATTCTTACAAAAGACTAAAGTAAAACCATGATGCCAAAATTCATAAATTTGACTACCTTAAAGTTAAAAGTTTTAATAGGTATTTTTAATTATAGAGTGAAAAAGAACCCACACGTTAAAAGAAGATATTGTAACAAATAGAGCCAAGAAAGAATTGGTTGTATAAAAAACACCTACAAATCAACAGGAAAAACAAGTAGAAAACTCAACAAAGGGGCACCTGGGTGGCTCAGCTGGTTAAGCGTCCAATTTCAGCTCAGGTCATGATCTTGCAATTCAGGAGTTCAAGCACCACATTGGGCTATGTGCTGACAGCTTGCAGCCTGGAGCCTGCTTTCGATTCTGTGTCTCCCTCTCTCTCTGCCCCTCCCCTACTCACACTCTGTCCTTCTCTCTCCCTCAAATAAATATTTTTTTTTAAAAATTTAAAAACTGAACAAAGGATACAATTCTTAGAAAAAAAAACCAATAAATATACTTAACTAGTAAAAACTAGCAGAAATTCAAATTTGATAAAGATTTATCATTTCACATTGATAGGCAAGATTAAAAGATCAGATAACCCCTAAGCAACCCAGAATTTAAGGAAATGAGAACTCTTATACATCACTGTTGGGAATGTATGTTTGGTGCAACCTCTTTGAAGAGCAAAATTGTGATATCTAGTAAAGTTTAAGATGCTTATATGCTATACTTGGCATATGTACTTTTAGAAATATATCCTACAGAAATTCTCACATATCTGTATGAGAAAATGTGTGCAAGGATTTTCATTGCAGAACTGGTTTTTGTAGCATTCAAGTGGAAAAAGTTAGTATCTGTGGAATGGGTAGGGTAAATAATGGAGGAATAAATAGATAAACTGGTTTAGTCATACAAAGAATTTTGACCATTGGCACTGGTTAAAATGAATTAATGAAGCCTACTTGTATCTAGACAGATAAATCTCAAAAGGTAAAAATGCAAATTGCAGAAGTATATATATATATATATATATATATATATATACTTAGTATATATATTATATATACATCTATACATATACATATGTATGGTTTTACAGTATAGAAATAATATTGGGTACATATATGTAGTAAAAGGACTA
Source organism: Lynx rufus (assembly GCF_022079265.1). Classification (NCBI taxonomy): domain Eukaryota; kingdom Metazoa; phylum Chordata; class Mammalia; order Carnivora; family Felidae; genus Lynx; species Lynx rufus. Next base: position 39,461,094 of record NW_025814896.1, on the reverse strand, counting down.
CATAGTAACTTCAGAACAATAGCTACCTCTGAAGAGAGAACACTGGGATTATGTTGGGAGGAGGCTTTGAGTGTATTTGTTCCATTCTGTTTCCTTAGATACCTAAAACAAACAGGGCAAAATGTTACCATCTGTTAAATTATGTGAAATGGGAAGGTTATGTTGAAGTATGTTTTCCTTTCTGGATTTTTTGTATGTCCTAAATATTTCATGGTTAATTTTTCAGAGAAAAAAAATGAAAATTAGTTGCCACAAATAGAATCTATAGATGTGCCACTTGCCACAAATAGAATCTATAGATGAATGTATATCAAGTATATTAACTATCAAAATGTTAAAGTTTGTGTGTGTACCACTTACAATTTTCTCATGTATGCTTTGGGAAACAGTAATGTAAGGTGTTGCAAATTACCAAGTGCAGCTAACTATTAAGCCAGCCAGCAGGCACTCTTAACCCTTCACAGGGCCTTGAATACAGCCTATCACCATCTTTCTCTTGTCCCTTTTGCTCCCACTCATTGCTGAAGGGCTTTCCATTATCCAAGGTCTCCTACAAGCACAGTCTTAAGTAATGATGTCTAAATCAACTAGTCTGGGTATGGTCAGGTGTGCATAATGATTCTCTAAATCATCAACACCAGGTTAAATCATGCTCATTATCTTTTGTTGGGGAAGGCGGAGGAATAATATTGTATACTTTTTAGACACATTTCCATCAGAAAACAGTCAAAATAAAAAGGGATATGACTCATCTAATGGGAAAAAATTATTTACATGGACACATTTCTTAATAATGTCTGAAAGGGGCACCGGGGTGGCTCAGTTGGTTAAGTGTCCGACTCTGGCTCAGGTCATGATCTCACAGTTCATGAGTTTGAGCCCTGTGTCCAGCCCTGGGCTGACAGCTAGGAGTCTGGAGCCTGCTTCAGATTCTGTGTCTCCTTCTCTCTCTGTGCTCCTCCCTCGCTTATGTTCTCTCTCTCAAAAATAAATAAACATTAAAAAAAACAATAATTTCAGGTAAAAGAAGTATTACTATAAATAAATTCATCGTTTAAAATACTTCAATTACAATACATTTATTTTTAAGTGTATTTTGAACTCATTTTTCAAATTTTTCAGTAATTGATAGTAAATTTGTGTTCCTCACATAATTCTGCATATTGTGTAGCTCTGACAAACAGTATGAGCAGACTGTGCAGTCATTCTGCCTACATTTGAATTCTTGCCTATCAGGGACTAACTGTGTGATCTTGGACAGGTTACTTAACCTCTCTGGGCCTGTATCACCTCATTTGTAAAACAGGAATGATAATAGCTCCCTCCTCTCACAGTGAAAAAGCTGCTTGGGGACTAAGTGCTTTATAAATGTTAGCTTTTATTATAATATAATAATTATTGTTTTTGGTTCTTCACTTGTTTTATAAACCATATTTCTTTCTGCTAAATTAAAAGTTTGGGGTAGTGAATTAATCTTTGAAAGTCAGAATCCTTGTTATTTCAAGTTTTGCTTAGTAGATATTTGAGGAGAAAATGTTTTTCTACTTACAACACAATTTGTATGCCATTTCCTAGCAATACCACTGAAGGTATTTATGTTTGGCAACAATGATCTGGGGACAGTGTGAATAAACTTGATTATTATAAATATCTGTGCTCCTATCCAAGTGCATTTGAGTTGATCACATCTTTATCTGACTAAACTCTTTGCTGAGTCATTGTTTCTTAGATGGAATGTTATTTTTAGTAATGGATCATTATTCTCCCTCCTTATCTGGGATTGTATCTTCCTGGCAGACATTAAGGGCAAATGTGAAGAGCTCTTCTGATGCATTATTCAGAAAATCAGAAACTAAAGTTGGTTTATATTAAATACAATTGAAATTAAATAAGAAGGATGCAGTGTCTGTGTAGGCAAGATTTTCTGCAAGGGAAAGAAAATTTTTCTTTTTTTATCTCCTTGTATCATTTTAATGCTGAAAGCACCTGGTTTTTAGTCAGACTAAAAGATATCCATCTCCTAGCTTAATTGTTAATTCCTTTAACTCTCAATGATCCTTCATGTCATTTTTAATATAACTATAATTTGACATACAAATATTTTTCTCTTTGCTTTTTAAGATGACTTAAATGGTATTTGTTTATTTATTTGAATTTAAATGTTAAATTTAAATGTTAAAGTTTTAGACGTGGTGAAACATAGAAGAGAGTGAGGAATACAGGATAGGGCAAGAGAAGGAGTTGGGCAAAGATAGGGTTTCAGGAGAAGTTTAGGGCTTTACAAGTGATAACACTAGAGGATTTCCCCCTCCCTGTAGGCAAGGGGTTACGCTGTTACCCCTACATCAGTCAGTCAATGGCTACAGGCCACCAGCACTCTGCAGGGGCTAACTATCCATGTTGAAGACCTTATCCTTTTTGCTAGACTTCCACAATTCCAGTAATCTTTGTTTCTGTTTCTCCTCAGTCATTTACCAGCCACATATAGACCTGTTTCATCAATATAATTTCAAACTCCAAAATAATTCTGTCTGATCAGAGCCAACTTCCTGCCACTTCTGCTCTTTCTCTTCCCATATCAAGCCTGCCTTCACCTTCACAATGACCTCTGTTCCCTCTCCCCACTCCCTTCTCAGCCCTCTGTCCACTCCCCTCAATATCACTTACTCCCATCACCAGTCTGGACCACATGACCAAACATGACTCTCAAACCATCATTCTTCATTTAAGATACACTGCCCCCCCATCATTTTTTCATTGGTTCATTTGCATAGACTGTTTCCTCCAAATGGAATGCCAGTTTCATCTTCTTGGCCCAACAAACTCCTACCTCCTTTCAAGAACTATCTGAAGTGTCTTTTCATCTGTGAAGATTTTTTTTTTATTTCCCCTAGCAAGAGTCCAGTGCCCGAGCGGGCATTTGCTGTTTGGTCGCTTCTGATCATCCATTTTACTTTTCTCACCCTCTCAATTTCTTTTTGAGGAATTAAGTCTTCCCCAGTGGATATATTCTTACAGGAATGTAATGAGAACCTTTGTCTTCCCTGAATAGACCCATTATACTTGTCATGGAGTCTGGAGCAAAGAGGGGAAGATCCTAAAAGGACTGGATTTCAATCCAGTCCTATAGCAATATCTGTCTCTGCTTCTAGAAAGCTCTGATTCCTGAGACCTACCCCAGTGAGTTTATGAGTTTCAGTGGCCTCCCAATAAGTTGCTTTTGCTTAAGTCAATAATATTAGGTTTCTGTTGCTTACAAAGAAGGCTCCTATGCTCTCATAGTGCCTTATTACAGAGTGCCTACCACATGGCATTGTAGTTTTTGGCAAACATGTCTATCTCCACTGCCAGGCTCAAACAGTGTCTCCATCATCTTTGGAAACACAATATCTAGCATTGTGTCTAACACATGATAAATATTCAATTCCTACCAATTAAATGGACAAGTAAATGTATGAATGACAGAGATTAAGTTGTTTCCAGCTCTTTCCTTTTCCATTAATATCTGCAGCAAGCGAGCTCTTTTTGTTCCAAAGCTTTGCTTTGGAATTCATTATCAACAAGAGGATTTTTCTTGAATGCCACAAAAACAGGTTATAGGGATTAAAGAATAGACTTGATTAGAGAATTTTATAGATGAAGGTCCAGCAAGAGAACACATAGAATTCCAGTTCTCCCATCATCTTACAGAGAGGTGAGCTGGGTCCTGGGATTGCTGGACACATGGAAAGTCTACCTACTACACTGCCTACCTAGAGTATAATCATGATAAAATGACCTTGTCAGAGGTGGACTACTTGGGCACCCAGCTGCCTGGGCAAGTCAGATGTCCAGCACCTGGAGACCTTGGGAGCCAATGGGAAATTACATGCCCTCCTATTTTTAGAAGGTAGCCACTGATCTGATAGGAAGCTGAGTTGGGTGCATCCCTTCCAGTAGGAAGAAAGAGCAGCTTGTTTTCCATGTAATCCAGAGTTGGCATCTGTATTAGTTTGCTAGGGAGGTCATGTTAAAATATGACAGGCAAGGTGGCTTAAACAACAAAAATTTATTTTTCACAGTTCTGGAGGCTGGAAGTCTGTGATCAAAGTGCCAACAGAGTTGGTTTCATTCTAAGGCATCTCTCCTTGGCTTCTCAGTGTATCCTTACATGGTCTTAGTGCCTGCATCTCCCTGATGTCTCTTTCTCTTCCTATAGCAACACCAGTCATATTGGATTAAGATCCCACCCTAATGGCCTCATTTTAACTTAATCACCTCTTTAAACACCTTATCTCCAAATAAAGTTACATTCTGAGATACACTCAACATATGAATTTAGGGGGACACAATTCAGCCCATAACAGTATTCAAGTTAGGTATGAAATGATAATTAAGACTGCGGATGTAATAACATGTCAAGAACTTTCTATAAATTATGTCTCTGGCAAACACTGAAATACAAATCCATCTAGTTGAAGTACTTCCCATACTTGCTGCTCTCTGGCACACCTACTGTGCCCTCTTTTACTCCTGATGCTCATTCCTACCACCACTCAGGTTAGCTTCGAGCCCTTATCAGGAAAGAACAACAGGCATCCACTATTTGGCTGTTGAGAAGACTCCAGATTTGGGGCACCTGGGTGGTTCAGTCGATTGGGCAGATTTTTGACTCTTGATTTTGGCTCAGGTCATGATCTCACAGTTCATGAGCTCAAGCCCCACAGTGGGCTCTGTGCTGACAGCGGGGAGCCTGCTTGGGATTCTCTCTCCCTCTCCCACCACCTCTCCTCCCCTCTTTCTGTCTCAAAATAAATAAACTTCAAAAATTATCTTAAAAAAAAGAAGAAGAAGATTCTGGATTCAGGAAGGTTCTTTACCTCAAGTTCAGAATAATATCCTCGAGTCACTTCCTGACTATGCTTTCCCCAAATTTGGAAATTGTTAAACCATAAAAAGGAAATTAAAGTGTTGTCAAGAGAATTTTATTTGATAATTGAGCCCTCTTATTGTAAAGAAAACTTATTTCAGTACATTTGGGAAGTCAAAAATAGAATTACAAATAGAAGTAAAAACCATGGGTGGAAATCTGTAGTGGTGTATCATTTCTCATATGTATGTGCATGCAGAGTCAACCTTTCAAAATGGATTTTTGCTCTTTGAAAGCACGATAATAGGAGAAATTTCTATTCAAATCAAAGATTGGTAGGTTTTTTTCCCATTATTTTTCCTCTTTAGTCATGACTATAGATAACATATAACTCAAAGCAAAAATTAGATACTAAAAGTGTCTGGTGTTACTGAATTGATTGGATACTTGAAGCATTCGAAATAATTGCAAATTAACTTTTAAGTTAAAACAATTTTTTTAATTTAAAAAAGAAATTGAACAACTCTGATGGTTTGTCAGGGAGAAGAAAAACAGGAACCACTTAAAGATTTTTGTAGTCTTCTTAATGAGGCATCAAACCTCAAAATGCCTCTCTTTTTAAATGGTTTCAGGCATGTTTCACCTAATCAGAGGTTTCACTGAGTGTCATAATGGACTTCAAGAGGCACTGTGATGTGGAAGGGAGTGTGAGTGTGTGTGTGTGCGTGTGTGTGTGTGTGTGTGTGTGTGTGTGTGTGTGTTGCACATGTGCACATGCACTGTGTGGGTGTAGTAGGAGCTGTAAAGCTGACTCTCCCTCCAAATAGCTTTCTGCATCTGTAAACTGATGACAATGGTTTGAAAATTGTGAAGTGTTATATAAGTGTTTGAGAAATATTATTGTAGCAGGTAAAATTCCATTTCTTTATTTAAATCCTATAAAATTAATTCTGAGCCCTCTTCCCAACACGGCAAGTTGTTGTTGGTACTCTCTCTCTGTGTTTTCCCCAAGGTCTCAGAGAGGTTGTTGGGGAGGAGGAGGGAGCCTTGGGCAGAGCAAAATTTTCAGGGAGATTTTCTCCTCCAATCCTAGATGCACATTGGATATCTAGGCTATGTCCATTTCTCGGTCCTCATATTCTCTTGGAATCTTATAGCTCTAAGGTTTATGGGCCATGTTCAGACAAGGGAGTCTGCAAGATGAGACCTTGGTGCTCAGATCATTTCTTTAGAGTACACCAAGCAGCCCCTTCCCTGAAGACCTTCTGTCCTGCTTTGTACTTGTGGAACCTTGCATCGCTTTCCCAGACTGGGGAGCGTCCTTCTCCTTCCTACCATCAGAAGCATCTTTCTATCTCCTCCACCCTCCAGATGCTTTAACAAAAGACAGGAAGAGGATACTTTTGTAGACAGCTTTTATCTTCTGAACAAAACCAAGGTGATCTTGAAATGCAGAGGTTAAAAAATAAGGAGAGTGTAAAGGAGGAAAGGAGGTTTTTTCGGTTGGGTTTTTAATTAAATTGACATAAGTCAAATTAATAGAAAAACAAATCTAATTTTATATGGGTGAGTAAGGCTTATAAACCATCCTGAGGAAGTAAGGGACTAGGGCTTCAAAGGGAAGGAAGACAATTCACAGGAAGATGGGAAGAGCAAATGTTTGATAAACAAATGATTTTCATGCCATGTAGAGACAATAGGACAGGGAGGAATTGGAACAAACATGACCTACCAACTTCCCCTATCTTACCACACCTAGCCCATACTCTGCATGGTTATCTCTGGTGATAGCTATCTTCCTGGACCAGGCCCTCTATCTAAATTCTTATGGGCAGTTAAGGGGGAGGTAAAAAGCTCTTCTTGAGTCTTTCCAGCCTTGAATGTCTTCAGCTCAAAATAATCCACATGCCGAAATGGCACATATTAGGGAGGTTCATCTGAACCCCCTCATAAGAAAAACCCAAACTAATATGGCAGCACATTATTTTAAAAATATAAAACATGGGGCACCTGGGTGGCTCAGCTGGTTAAGTGTCTAACTCTTTATTTCAGCTCAGGTCATGTTCTCATGGTTTGTGAGACTGAGCCCCATGTCAGGCTCTGTGCTGACAGCATGTAGCCTGCTTGAGATTCTCTCTCTCTCTCTCTCTCTCTCTCTCTCTCTCTCTCTCCCTCTCTCTCTCAAAATAAATTTAAAAAAATAAAATATAAAACATAAAAATGATGTTATTTTTCCTTGTTTGCCCATATATAGTAAGAAAGCAAGCAAAGAAAAATTTCACAGATGAAGGAGACCAGCTGTTTAAGATGGGCATCAAGATTCTCCAGCAGTCTAAAAGCCAAAAACAAAAAGCAGAGTAAGTCTTTATCCAGTTATTTAAGCCAACTTAAATTCCTGGCTGAGAAAAAAGAACAATTCAAAATCTCGTTTGTTGTTAAAAGCTTATTGGGATAACAAATAAGTTTATTTGCCCATAAGCTTTTGTTTTGAAAAGGATCAATTGATGTTTAAAGAATCCTACAAACTACCAGCCTAAACAAACAGAATTGTATATGAAATTGTGGTCCCTACACTTTAAGTGAAATGCAGAGTTAAGGCACTGATCTGAGTATTCAGGCAAGAATATTCTGTTTTGACTTTTATTTATTAGGTATTTCAAATAAAATAAAATCTGTTATTTGAATTAGAGTGGTTGTTTTAGAATGCTTTATTCTGCCTAACTCATCATTTATAGAGCACTTTGTGGTTTTCAAGGCACTTTCATGTATGTGATTCCATTATATCCCAGAACAGCCTTATGAGTTAAGAAGAACTTCATGTTCCCCCTGTAAACAGCTGAGAATAGAGATTCAAAGATGTGAGTGAGATGATCACAAGTACACAGCTGGGACGTAACCAAGCTGTGGCCACATGGTCTCACTCCATGTTCATCATTTCTCTTTTTCCTTGTCTACTTTGTCTGATGGGGAGGAAGAAATATCTTGTCCCCAGAGTAGAGGGACGCAACATGAGGTCACCCCTCAAGTCTCTAATTAAAACCTTGGGATCGAATCCTAGCTGTGCCATTTACTGGCTGTGTTATCCTGGACAAGTTACTTAACCTCCCTGTGCTCTGGATAGTGCAGTCAGGCTCTTAGGATGCCCAACACATAGTAAGCAGAAGATAAAGATTTGTTATTTTTATCTCTAGTCCTCTAAATGGTAAGAGGAAGAAGGTGTGGGAGAGAAGAAAACAAGTGTGTCCCGAAGCAATAATAATAAAAAGAATGGGCTCTCTACCTCCAACTAGGAGACATCTGTTTTCACACAAATTGGGCATACCAGCTCCGGGGAAAGCAGCCCAGTGCTGTGGTAGCTGGCCCTAGACAGGGCAGCAACAGAGCTCCTGAGTTCTTTCTTAAAATTCAAAGCTTCCCCAAAGAGCATAAGAGTATAGAGGGTAAAGGGGCACTCGACTATAAACAACCTCCATTTATTAAACTCCTTCTTTGTGCTAGTTATTGTTCTGGGTATTTATGTATAGAATATCATTCATTGCTCACAATGATATTAAGAGTCATAAATTATTATCCCCAAATTATACAGGAGTAAATGGAAGGTCAAAAATATTCTGTAATTCTTCCAAAGCAGCAAGAAAGGAGGTAAAGGAGTTGGACCTCTCTCTAGGGAAAGTTAGAAGCTCCTTATAAGAGCAAAGGAAACCATCCCCTACAAAACCTGGGTGTCATGCTGAGCATGTCTGGGGGCTATCATGATGAGTATGGGGTTAAATCAGACCCCCCAAAATGCAATCTGGCCTGCTATGGAAGTCTGCTCATTCATGTGCTCACTGAATGAAGGAGTAAGAATAAAGAATTCTCAACCCAGCCCACCTAGATGAGAGAACAATGGAATTCTGGAAAGGGGCTGGTCCCTCAGATTTCAGGTTAATAGCAGATGAACCCAAGATGAAGGCCCACTGGGTATACCCTGTTAAGTTCAAGGAAACCCTAGATTCAGTCTAAAGGGACAAAATCACTCTTAGAAGCTCCCAAGTAACTATCCACTTAACCTTGATGGGTGCCTTCCTCTTTGGCTTAAAGAATGGGAGGAAACCCCAGCTCTGAAAGCAGACCATCCAGCAGTGCAGGAACTTACATGCCTACCTAGGTGTCATTCAATCTCAGGCTATTCTTGCCTAGCCTATCCTTGCTAAAGAGTTCCGGAAGAGCAGCTTTTTTCTTTCTTTCTTTCTTTTCAAGATTTTCTTTTTAAGTAATCTCTACACCCAGCATGGGGTTCGAACTCACAACCCCAAGATCAAGAGTCACATGCTTCACCAACTGAGCCAGCCAAGCACCCCAAGAGCAGCTTATCTTTGCAGTCGCATAGATACATGAGAAGGTGCATAAAGCTGAGTCCCCTGACCCTTCCCAGTTGGTAGATAGAGAAATGAAACCAAATCTGTTCACAGCAAGAGACTTCAGGAATTTGTGGGCAAACTGAGTGAAATTCCTTCAGTTATCAGGACGGTCAAGCCAATTACATCTAATATAGCCATCTCTAAGATTCTGGTCAGAGGACAGAAAAAACACCCTACTGACCACAGAGGAATCATTTCTCTCCCATTCATTCCTCTATCCTATGCCCTCCTTGTCCACCACTTCTTGTATAAGATAAAGGTGCTACCAGTCCTTTTGGCTCATCGACACCCACATCATGACCCCATTCATTCACTAATTCATTCAGCTACAAATGGTCAGTAGTGCTAGAAGTAAAGATGTTAAGCGAGCATATGTCAGGGAGACACAAACCTGTCTGCAGGAGTCAAGAAGCCTTGGAGACAGCCGGAGTTAGCTGTCATTAAGAATTACTCTCCTTTGGGGCGCCTGGGTGGCGCAGTCGGTTAAGCGTCCGACTTCAGCCAGGTCACGATCTCACGGTCCGTGAGTTCAAGCCCCGCGTCAGGCTCTGGGCTGATGGCTCAGAGCCTGGAGCCTGCTTCCGATTCTGTGTCTCCCTCTCTCTCTGCCCCTCCCCCGTTCATGCTCTGTCTCTGTCTGTCCCAAAAATAAATAAAAACGTTGAAAAAAAAAAATTAAAAAAAAAAAAAAAGAATTACTCTCCTTTAACAAAGAAGATTTGGAAGTAAGCTGCTGCCCTACGCCAGGTTTCTAATGTATCCTAGAGATGCATTTAGTCTCCTTCTTCCCCAGCACCTACCTTAGCATCCAATACCAGATTCTTTAGAAATTTTCCAGATACCTAACTAAACTTTCTTTTGGGGATCTGCTAATGCTGCCCAGTTTCTCCTACATTTTCCATCTTGGGGATTGCAGCCCAGATCTTAATCCTACCTAATGTACCAACAACTTTCCTCAGCCCTGGGTCCTGCTTCTAGTATTCCTTATGTCACCTTGGACTTTCCTGACAGGGGACCAGAGACACCTAGAGGAATTGATTTTGCAACCTTTTACTGCCCCCTGGGATCAGCAAAGGCTCCTGCAGCCCATCTCAAGTTTCTCTGCCCTGTTCCATGTTGGTGCCCTTCTAATCCCAGCAGGCTATGTGGTTTGCAGCAGCAAACCATGTGACAGAAGGGCTTCAGGGTATCTGTGTCCTGATGTCATGCCTGCCCCTGGATGCCAGACATCTGTACTCACTGGCCTTTGAGACCTTCTGTCTTATTTGCCTTCTGGTCCCCAGAATCTCAGCTTGCTCTGACCATGGTTAATCTCTGGCTTCTTTTGTTTCACTGGAGTCTATTCACTGTGTTGGCATCCAGAACCCTAATGCCTATGTAGCTATCATTCAGTCCAAGCCCATTCTACCCTGCTCCAGCCACCAAGAACAGATTCGTTTAGCATCGGCATGGACAGGCGGTACATAAAGCTGAATCTCCTGATCCTTCTGAGTTTGTAGTAATGGTAGATTCGTGTATTTGTTCCTATATTGGAATCAAGGTCACCAGTAGAAGTTGCTTTCTTGTCTTACCGGTACCAAAAAGGAAATTATAAAAGTAAAAATAAACCCCAAAAGTACTGTCTGTCTCTGACACAAGTTTTGACCTTGAAAGGCTCTCCATCACTACTTGTTATACACATCAGATCCAGGTGATTTCTGACTGGGACTCAGAAAATACAGTATAAGGCAATCCTATGGCATCTATCACTAAGCTTTCACACCATTTACCCACAAATTACAGGAGAACAATTGCCATGCTATGAAACTTTAGAATTTATGCAATTGTCATTGTCACCTTTGTCATCATCATCATCATAGTTAAAATTTTTTTAGTGCTTACTATGTACCAGGCACTAATGCCAAGCACTTCATTTGGAGTATCTCACTGAATCTTCTCAGCAACCCTATGAAGTTAGTGCTATTATTATCCCTACTCCATAGATGAGAGAAGCACAGAGAAATTAAATAACTTGCCTGAAGCTCCCACACTAACAAGTGGTAGACACAGATTTTGAACCAGGCAGTCAGACTTTAGAGTCCTAATAACCATTGGGTTTTATTTGGTTATTGTTTTTCCACATGGTGCTGAAGAATATGTTCTGTTTTAGAAAATTATTTCAGAATATAAAGGGACTTTTGTTTTCATGATAGTAGCTCTCTACATGTGACATTCCAGTTTTGATTATTTTTTGATTGGTTTTGATTATATTCTTACATATTTCAGAGTTCAGTTTGTAAAATAAATACTCCTATAATGTGGGTGGCCATGGGAAAGTTCACTTTTAGGACAAGGGCCTCAATATTTCACTTCACTTGGTGAATAAGCTTGAAGCATATTTCTCCTTTTTAGCAGCTTCACTGTTTGTCAGATATATTTGAAATTGTCATCTTAGATAATGTAGGGCTGGAAAAAAACCTACTGGTCTATAGATGTGACGGACTTCAGCTAAATTTTATTGTTAGCAGCAATGACAACTTGGTCCTACTTGTTAGAAGTAGTCTGAAGGAGGGAGCAGAAAATTTCATTTTTGATAATCAAACCTCTACCTTCATATTTTTTAAACAGAGCCTATGTATTCTTTGCCAAAGCAGCTAACATGGGAAACTTGAAAGCTATGGAGAAAATGGCCGATGCTTTGCTATTTGGAAATTTTGGTATGCAAAACATAACAGCAGCTATCCAATTATATGAGTCCTTGGCTAAAGAAGGATCATATAAAGCCCAAAACGTGAGTTTTGAACAAAAAGTAAACCTTACATAGTAGATAAATGACATGTGAAAGGAATTGGGCAATAGTATTCCCACTCTACCACATGAACACAGACCTAGGGAAGTTACCGTAATGCACTGAAATAGTAGTATCGGCGTAGGGACATAGCAAGAGCCCTGGGCAAATTCTTCCAGTTACATAGGTAAATGTCAGGAATGGAACAGAACTGCTCTCTAATTCAGCCTCCCATCTTAGGTCCATGGGTGTGTTTTGACATAATTTGAGAACTCTGAACCCCTAATATAGTTACATTTAAATTTCCTTTTCTATTTTACTAATGCATTTCATTTTATTCAAAGAATAACATAAGAATTTCATAAAGTATCTGGAAAATAGATAGATAGATAGATAGACAGACAAACAGATAGATAAAGCAAGCCCTTCGCAAGCCAACCATTCTGACTCAACTACTGATAGGACTGCTTTATATTTTTGCTTGGCTTCTTCCTCATGCACCTCTCTTTTTACATCATCTTAATCACAACACAAATGCATATATAATTTTGTTTCTGGCTACTTTCACTTAATGCTACACCAAAAGCTTGTTTTCATCTTGTTAGTCTTTTTAATAAAAACATTTATTTCTGATTACAAAAGAAATTCATTCTCATTACAAAAAAAAAAAAAAAAGTCTGAGAATTCAGACAGTATAAAGAAGAAAGCAAAAGCTGTCTAAAAAGCTTTCCTCCCAGAGATCATTTTTGGTATCATCCAGTAAATTACAGAAGCTAGACTTTGGAGTCAGAAAGACGTAAATTTTAATTCACTCTGCCACTTGCTTATTAGATCCCTCCTTAACAAAATCCTTTCCCCTTCTACACTCTCTAGTTTTGTTTCCCTGGTAATCTAATAGGAGTAAAATGTTAAGTTGTTTTTAAGTAGCATTGCTTATGATTGCAATGACTTCTGATTGGCAAACTCCCTTTGTACTGGGGCAAACAAACTAAATTAACTGTAAATACCTGATGGTGGTAGTGATTCTCATGAGAACCCTGGACACTGTACCTATGATATCATTACTTGAGGAATGAAGATCCTGAACCCACTCAGTATGGATCTCACCTCCTGGAGTCTGAGTCATCATCTGAAGGACCAAAGACAATGGCTGCTGGAAGACTGTGTGAACTGCAGCAAGAACTCCCAACAGAAGGGAAGGCCTGATGGTGCCCTGCTGGGCGACCATCATTCCTGTGCTGTATCCACCTGAATAGACTGATGGCAAATGGAGCCTATGAGTCTCTATGTTTGTTTTGTTGAACCAGAACCTGGGCCAGAAGACCCCTGATGGGTGGGACAACATCCCTAATTTTCATCTCTGGAGTTAGGATATGATAAAATGCTAGATACTATGTCCATCTGGTTCACAGCTCTATCTCTAATAAGTCTGCACAGTGCCTGGGACAAGAAATATATGTTCAATGTTGAACCAATTAATGATGAATGAGTTCATGGAATTATTAACTGAGGATTAATTAATTAATTGAGGATTAAAGTAATGTATGAAGGCGCTTAATTCCATACCTGGAACTTTGTAATCATTCATAATAAAGAAAGGATATAAATATTATCATTACTCCTACTATTATTATTATTCTAGAATTTTCCCATAACGATGTAGAATTTTCTTACAAAAATGAGATACTTTAATTTCTATTTCTTAATCTCCTCTTTACTCACTAAATAATATGCCATAAACATCTTGCCATATAAATATATATATATCAACATCACCATTTTAAATATCTGTATAATTTTAATTAATTTAAGTTGTTGAATACTATCTTTACCCCAATTAAATATAAAATATTATATTTACAAAATATTAAACAGATTTATAAATGTTATAATAAAATATGAGAGTTTTAAATTTTTAATTACCCATATTTGGTTAATCAAAAATATAAAGTTCCAAGACAGACTAAATGTTACCATCATGTCCAGCACTGAAAATGATATCTCCTAGGGGCACCTGGGTGGCTCAGTAGGTTAGGTGTCCAACTCTTGATTTTAGCTCAGGTCATGATATCAGGATTGTGAGATAGAGCCCCACAATGGGCTTTGCACTGATAGGGTGAAGCCTGCTTGGGGTTCTCTCTCACCCTCCCCCATACACACATACATACATGCTCTCCCTCTGTCTCTCAAAATAAATAAATATTTAAAACTGATATTTCCAAATTCCTTTTCAAACTAGTGAACAGGTACTTTATTTTTCAGTGGGAGTATTAATTAGTTAATTAAGCCACTAGTTGTTTTGTGGACACCTACTCTGTAGCAAACATAATCCTAGTTGATGGGTAGAAAAAGACTAATAGTTCACAGTCCTTATGGGTCAATTTGAAATGTAAACATATAATTGAAGCACAATTTATTTTTTAATTTTTTTATTTAAATTCAAGTTAGTTAACATATAGTATAGTCTTGGTTTCACAAGTAGAACTCAGTGATTCATCTCTTACATATGGCACCCAGTGCTCATCCTTGAAAGTGCCCTCCATGTATTATGCTAAGCAGAATAAGTCAGTCAGAGAAAGACAGATATCATATGATTTTACTCATCTGTGGAATTTGAGAAACTTAACAGATGACCATAGGGGAAAGGAAGAAAAAATAAGAATTTGAGAAACTTAACAGATGACCATAGGGGAAGGGAAGGAAAAATAAGATACAAACAGAGAGTGAGGAATACCGTAAGAGACTCAAATACAGAGAACAAACTGAAGGTTGATAGGGGTGGGGAGTTTGTAGGGTAGAGAAAATGGGTGATGGGCATTGAGGGGGACACTTGCTGGGATGAGCACTGGGTGTTGTATGTGATGAATCACGGGAATCTACTCGTTAAGTAGACTACACTGTATGTTAACAAAGTTGAAAAATTAATTAACTAATTAATTATTTTTTAAAGTGCCCTCCGTAATACCCATCACCAGTTTAACCCATCCCCCCACCCACCACCCCTCCAGCAACCTTCAGTTTGTTTTCTGTATTTAAGAGTCTTTTATGGTTTACCTCCCTTTGTGTTTTATGTTATTTTTCCTTCTTTTCCCCCATGTTCATCTGTTTTGTTTCTTAAATTGTACATATGAGTGAAATTATATGAAACCTGACTTTCTCTGACTTCTCTGATTATTTCTCTTAGCATAATTCACTCTAGTTCCATCCACGTTGTTGCGAATGGCAAGATTTCATTCTTTTTCATCACCGAGTAGTATTCCATTGTGTATATATACCACATGTTCTTTAATCCATTCATCAATCTATGGATATTTGGGCTCTTTCCATACTTGGGCTATTGTCAATAGCACTTCTATAAACATTGGGGTGCATGTGCCCCTTTGAATCAGCATTTTTGTATCCTTTGGATAAATACCTAGTAGTGCAATTGCTGGGTTATAGAGTAGTTCTGTTTTTAATTTTTTTGAGGAACCTCCATAATGTTTTCCAGAGTAGCTGCAGCAGTTTGCATTCCCACCAGCAGTGCAAAAGTGTTCCCCTTTCTCCACATCCTTGCCAGCATTGCTTATTTCCCGAGTTGTTAATTTTAGCCATTCTGACAGGTGTGAGGTATCTCATTATGGTTTTGATTTGTATTTCCCTGATGATGAGTGATGTTGAGCATCTTTTCATGTGTCAGTTAGCCATCTGGATGTCTTCTTTGGAAAGGTGTCTGTTCATGTCTTCTGCCCATTTCTTCACTGGATTATTTGTTTTTTGGGTGTTGAGTTTGGTAAGTTCTTTATAGGTTTTGGATGCTAAGCCTTTATCTGATATGCAAATATCTTCTCCCATTATGTTGGTTGCCTTTTAGTTTTGTCGATTGTTTCCTTTGCAGTGCAGAAGGTTTTTATCTTGATGAGGTCCTAATAGTTCATTTTTGCTTTTATTTCCCTTACCTCTGGAGACATGTCTAGTAAGAAGTTGCTGTAGCCGAGGTCAAAGAGGTTACTTGCAGCACAATTTAGATAGACTACAGTATAAAATGCTTCAGGCACAGAAAAGAGTCTAACTGGTTCTGCCAGAACAGGTAAGGAAGGCTTGTAGGAAGAAGTGACATTTCTACCCAGTCTAGAATATTGGATATAGGCAACATAAAAGACTTATTTGTCTCTATTTATTTATTTTTTTAATTTTTTAACGTTTATTTATTTTTGAGACAGAGAGAGACAGAGAATGAACAGGGGAGGGACAGAGAGAGAGGGAGACACAGAATCTGAAATGGGCTCCAGGCTCTGAGCTGTCAGCACAGAGCCTGACGCGGGGCTCGAACCCACGGACCATGAGATCATGACCTGAGCCGAAGTCGGACGCTCAACCAACTGAGCCACCCAGGCGCCCCTATTTGTCTCTATTTAAATAAAGTTTTTGATACAGAGTCAAACTACTACTCCCAGAAAATAAATTCCAAATTAACATAAATCATACATAAAACACATGGATATCAGAGCTGAATTCAGTATATCACTCCCCATACTCTAAGTAATGTGGTTCCAGCCACAGATCACCCTCTAATCCCTGTTAATTGACCCTGAAATTCTTGCCATGGGTTTGAAGGAGAATCAGGTAGGAGAATGTCATTGGCTGAGTGCTAATCTGATGCCAGGAAGAACAGATCTGAATGCATGTCTGTTGGCCATGCCATCTTTGTAGAGAAAAGCAAGCATTGTTGGGACAGTGTTCTCAAAAATGTGCAGTTGCAGACTTCAGCGTGGTATGGTATGGTAACAGGGGTTCTGGAGTCAGAAAGTTTGACAATATGTGAATGCAGATTCTACAACCTAATGAGCTTCCATCCTGTTCATTCTTTCAGTGTCACTTCTCTAAACCTTAGATGTCCCAAACCTGAAAAGGGAACTGATAAGAAGGCCACAGTACTTTATAAGGTTGCTGCAAGAACCAAACAATGTGTACACGATCCCTTAGCAGATGTTAAAGAACACTAATGAATAATGTCGTGTAACACTTTTAGTCCTAACAGCTTTGTCTTTGGAGTCAGTCAGTCCTGGCTTTACATCTCAGCTCCAATACTGGCTCTTGTGACCAGCACTCTCTGAGTCTCAATTTCCTCCTCTGTAAAATGGGGATAATATCTGTCTGATATATGTGTGTGTTTGGTCTCAGGAGGATAAGAAGATAGAATATGAGTGCAGACAAACATCACCTGAAGGGCTGAGATTGACCTGATATGCAAATTTCAACCAAACTGTTTTATTGAAATGCTACAATACTAGATGGCAAAAAGTCTCTGTCCCAAGCACTTCCCATGCTTTCCCTGACATCCTGGACACTCTTATTCCTTACTCAGACTCCCCCCTCCCCTCCTGACCTCCTCATGATCTAGTGGCCAAATTGTTAACAACTGGATGAACAGGGAGCTTACAAGACCCTGGTCTAGTACTACAGCTGGATTGCTGGATTCTATTCTGTAATTTTGTTGTCATCCCTGTCATCGCTATAAGAAAACCTGTTTCCAGTAGCAAGTCTGCTTAAAGTCGATTTATGTCCTTGTACAAAGAACAACTAAAGAGATTCTGTGCTACAACTAGTTCAATGACTGCAACTAGGATGGCCACAGGCCACATTGACTACAGCTTTCTAATAGAGAGTTAACAGGCTAACAGGCTGGGTGTCCACCTTTCTTCTCAGGCTGTTTGTGCCACCCAGGTACAGGAATCCTGCCTGCACTCTTAGCAAATATTTCTGGAAACTGTGAGGACAATTTAGCAACAGCAATGTGGCTAAAGAAGCTGGAAACATATACTAAGAATGGCAATGGGATTCTGGGAAGATGGCGGCGTAGGAGGACGCTGGGCTCACCGCGCGTCCTGCTGATCACTTAGATTCCACCTACACCTGCCTAAATAACCCAGAAAACCGCCAGAGGATTAGCAGAACGGGGTCACCGGACCCAAGTACAGACGAGAGGCCCACGGAAGAGGGTAGGAAGGGCGGCGAGGCGGTGCGCGCTCCACGGACTGGCGGGAGGGAGCCAGGGCGGAGGGGCGGCTCGCCAGCCAAGCAGAGCCCCCGAGTCCGGCTTGCAAAAGCAGAGGGGCCTGACGGACTGTGTTCCGACAGCAAGCGCGACTTAGCGTCTGGGAGGTCATAAGTTAACAGCTCTGCTCGGAAAGCGGGAAGGCTGGAGGACAAAGGGAGGGTGAGCTGCGGAGCCCCCGGACGACAGAGCTCAGTTTGGCGGGGAACAAAGGCGCTCACCAGCGCCATCTCCCCCGCCCATCCCCCAGCCGAAATCCCAAAGGGAACCGGTTCCGGCCAGGGAACTTGCTCGCTCAGCGCGAACACCCAACTCTGTGCTTCTGCGGAGCCAAACCTCCGGCAGCGGATCTGACTCCCTCCCGCTGCCACAGGGCCCCTCCTGAAGTGGATCACCTAAGGAGAAGCGAGCTAAGCCTGCCCCCCTCCCCCCGCCGCCGTGCACCTTGCCTTCCCACCCCAGCTAATACGCCAGATCCCCAGCATCACAAGCCTGGCAGTGTGCAAGTAGCCCAGACGGGCCACGCCACCCCACAGTGAATCCCGCCCCTAGGAGAGGGGAAGAGAAGGCACACACCAGTCTGACTGTGGCCCCAGCGGTGGGCTGGGGGCAGACATCAGGACTGACTGCGGCCCCGCCCACCAACTCCAGTTATACACCACAGCACAGGGGAAGTGCCCTGCAGGCCCTCACCACACCAGGGACTATCCAAAATGACCAAGCGGAAGAATTCCCCTCAGAAGAATCTCCAGGAAATAACAACAGCTAATGAGCTGATCAAAAAGGATTTAAATAATATAACAGAAAGTGAATTTAGAATAATAGTCATAAAACTAATCGCTGGGCTGGAAAACAGCATACAGGACAGCAGAGAATCTCTTGCTACAGAGATCAAGGGACTAAGGAACAGTCACGAGGAGCTGAAAAACGCTTTAAAGGAAATGGAAAACAAAATGCAAACCACCACGGCTCGGATGGAAGAGGCAGAGGAGAGAATAGGTGAACTAGAAGATAAAGTTATGGAAAAAGAGGAAGCTGAGAAAAAGAGAGATAAAAAAATCCAGGAGTATGAGGGGAAAATTAGAGAACTAAGTGATACACTAAAAAGAAATAATATACGCATAATTGGTATCCCAGAGGAGGAAGAGAGAGGGAAAGGTGCTGAAGGGGTACTTGAAGAAATAATAGCTGAGAACTTCCCTGAACTGGGGAAGGAAAAAGGCATTGAAATCCAAGAGGCACAGAGAACTCCCTTCAGACGTAACTTGAATCGATCTTCTGCACGACATATCATAGTGAAACTGGCAAAATACAAGGATAAAGAGAAAATTCTGAAAGCAGCAAGGGGTAAACGTGCCCTCACATATAAAGGGAGACCTATAAGACTCGTGACTGATCTCTCTTTTGAAACTTGGCAGGCCAGAAAGAATGGGCACGAGATTTTCAGGGTGCTAGACAGCAAAAATATGCAGCCGAGAATCCTTTATCCAGCAAGTCTGTCATTTAGAATAGAAGGAGAGATAAAGGTCTTCCCAAACAAACAAAAACTGAAGGAATTTGTCACCACTAAACCAGCCCTACAAGAGATCCTAAGGGGGACCCTGTGAGACAAGTACCAGAGACATCACTACAAGCATAAAACATACAGACATCACAATGACTCTAAACCCGTATCTTTCTATAATAACACTGAATGTAAATGGATTAAATGCGCCAACCAAAAGACATAGGGTATCAGAATGGATAAAAAAACAAGACCCATCTATTTGCTGTCTACAAGAGACTCATTTTAGACCTGAGGACACCTTTAGATTGAGAGTGAGGGGATGGAGAACTATTTATCATGCTACTGGAAGCCAAAAAAAAGCTGGAGTAGCCATACTTATATCAGACAAACTAGACTTTAAATTAAAGGCTGTAACAAGAGTGAAGAAGGACATTATATAATAGTTACAGGGTCTATCCATCAGGAAGAGCTAACAATTATAAATGTCTATGCGCCGAATACCGGAGCCCCCAAATATATAAAACAATTACTCATAAACAGAAGCAACCTTATTGATAAGAATGTGGTAATTGCTGGGGACTTTAACACCCCACTTACAGAAATGGATAGATCATCTAGACACACGGTCAATAAAGAAACAAGGGCCCTGAATGAGACATTGGATCAGATGGACTTGACAGATATATTTAGAACTCTGCATCCCAAAGCAACAGAATATACTTTCTTCTCGAGTGCACATGGAACATTCTCCAAGATAGATCATATACTGGGTCACAAAACAGCCCTTCATAAGTTTACAAGAATTGAAATTATACCATGCATACTTTCAGACCACAATGCTATGAAGCTTGAAATCAACCACAGGAAAAAGTCTGGAAAACCTCCAAAAGCATGGAGGTTAAAGAACACCCTACTAACGAATGAGTGGGTCAACCAGGCAATTAGAGAAGAAATCAAAAAATATATGGAAACAAACGAAAATGAAAATACAACAATCCAAACGCTTTGGGACGCAGCGAAGGCAGTCCTGAGAGGAAAATACATTGCAATCCAGGCCTATCTCAAGAAACAAGAAAAATCCCAAATACAAAATCTAACAGCACACCTAAAGGAAATAGAAGCAGAACAGCAAAGGCAGCCTAAACCCAGCAGAAGAAGAGAAATAATAAAGATCAAAGCAGAAATAAACAATATAAAATCTAAAAAAACTGTAGAGCAGATCAACGAAACCAAGAGTTGGTTTTTTGAAAAAATAAACAAAATTGACAAACCTCTAGCCAGGCTTCTCAAAAAGAAAAGGGAGATGACCCAAATAGATAAAATCATGAATGAAAATGGAATTATTACAACCAATCCCTCAGAGATACAAACAATTATCAGGGAATACTATGAAAAATTATATGCCAACAAATTGGACAACCTGGAGAAATGGGACAAATTCCTGAACACCCACACTCTCCCAAAACTCAATCAGGAGGAAATAGAAAGCTTGAACAGACCCATAACCAGCGAAGAAATTGAATCGGTTATCAAAAATCTCCCAACAAATAAGAGTCCAGGACCAGATGGCTTCCCAGGGGAGTTCTACCAGACGTTTAAAGCAGAGATAATACCTATCCTTCTCAAGCTATTCCAAGAAATAGAAAGGGAAGGAAAACTTCCAGACTCATTCTATGAAGCCAGTATTACTTTGATTCCTAAACCAGACAGAGACCCAGTAAAAAAAGAGAACTACATGCCAATATCCCTGATGAATATGGATGCAAAAATTCTCAATAAGATACTAGCAAATCGAATTCAACAGCATATAAAAAGAATTATTCACCATGATCAAGTGGGATTCATTCCTGGGATGCAGGGCTGGTTCAACATTTGCAAATCAATCAACGTGATACATCACATTAACAAAAAAAAAAAAGAGAAGAACCATATGATCATGTCAATCGATGCAGAAAAGGCCTTTGACAAAATCCAGCACCCTTTCTTAATAAAAACCCTTGAGAAAGTCGGGATAGAAGGAACATACTTAAAGATCATAAAAGCCATTTATGAAAAGCCCACAGCTAACATCATCCTCAACGGGGAAAAACTGAGAGCTTTTTCTCTGAGATCAGGAACACGACAGGGATGCCCACTCTCACCGTTGTTGTTTAACATAGTGCTGGAAGTTCTAGCATCAGCAATCAGACAACAAAAGGAAATCAAAGGCATCAAAATTGGCAAAGATGAAGTCAAGCTTTCGCTTTTTGCAGATGACATGATATTATACATGGAAAATCCGATAGACTCCACCAAAAGTCTGCTAGAACTGATACATGAATTCAGCAAAGTTGCAGGATACAAAATCAATGTACAGAAATCAGTTGCATTCTTATACACTAACAATGAAGCAACAGAAAGACAAATAAAGAAACTGATCCCATTCACAATTGCACCAAGAAGCATAAAATACCTAGGAATAAATCTAACCAAAGATGTAAAAGATCTGTATGCTGAAAACTATAGAAAGCTTATGAAGGTAATTGAAGAAGATATACAGAAATGGAAAGACATTCCCTGCTCATGGATTGGAAAAATAAATATTGTCAAAATGTCAATACTACCCAAAGCTATCTACACATTCAATGCAATCCCAATCAAAATTGCACCAGCATTCTTCTCGAAACTAGAACAAGCAACCCTAAAATTCATATGGAACCACAAAAGGCCCCGAATAGCCAAAGGAATTTTGAAGAAGAAGACCAAAGCAGGAGGCATCACAATCCCAGACTTTAGCCTCTACTACAAAGCTGTCATCATCAAGACAGCATGGTATTGGCACAAAAACAGACACACAGACCAATGGAATAGAATAGAAACCCCAGAACTAGACCCACAAACGTATGGCCAACTCATCTTTGACAAAGCAGGAAAGAACATCCAATGGAAAAAAGACAGCCTCTTTAACAAATGGTGTTGGGAGAACTGGACAGCAACATGCAGAAGGTTGAAACTAGACCACTTTCTCACACCATTTACAAAAATAAACTCAAAATGGATAAAGGACCTGAATGTGAGACAGGAAACCATCAAAACCTTAGAGGAGAAAGCAGGAAAAGACCTCTCTGACCTCAGCCGTAGCAATCTCTTACTCGACACATCCCCAAAGGCAAGGGAATTAAAAGCAAAAGTGAATTACTGGGAACTTATGAAGATAAAAAGCTTCTGCACAGCAAAGGAAACAACCAGCAAAACTAAAAGGCAACCAACGGAATGGGAAAAGATATTTGCAAATGACATATCGGACAAAGGGCTAGTATCTAAAATCTATAAAGAGCTCACCAAACTCCACACCCGAAAAACAAATAACCCAGTGAAGAAATGGGCAGAAAACATGAATAGACACTTCTCTAAAGAAGACATCCAGATGGCCAACAGGCACATGAAAAGATGTTCAGCGTCGCTCCTTATCAGGGAAATACAAATCAAAACCACACTCAGGTATCACCTCACGCCAGGCAGAGTGGCCAAAATGAACAAATCAGGAGACTATAGATGCTGGAGAGGATGTGGAGAAACGGGAACCCTCTTGCACTGTTGGTGGGAATGCAAATTGGTGCAGCCGCTCTGGAAAGCAGTGTGGAGGTTCCTCAGAAAATTAAAAATAGACCTACCCTATGACCCAGCAATAGCACTGTTAGGAATTTACCCAAGGGATACAGGAGTACTGATGCATAGGGGCACTTGTACCCCAATGTTCATAGCAGCACTCTCAACAATAGCCAAATTATGGAAAGAGCCTAAATGTCCATCAACTGATGAATGGATAAAGAAATTGTGGTTTATATACACAATGGAATACTACGTGGCAATGAGAAAAAATGAAATATGGCCTTTTGTAGCAACGTGGATGGAACTGGAGAGTGTGATGCTAAGTGAAATAAGCCATACAGAGAAAGACAGATACCATATGGTTTCACTCTTATGTGGATCCTGAGAAACTTAACAGGAACCCATGGGGGAGGGGAAGGAAAAAAAAAAAAAAGAGAGGTTAGAGTGGGAGAGAGCCAAAGCATAAGAGACTGTTAAAAACTGAGAACAAACTGAGGGTTGATGGGGGGTGGGAGGGAGGGGAGGGTGGGTGATGGGTATTGAGGAGGGTACCTTTTGGGATGAGCACTGGGTGTTGTATGGAAACCAATTTGTCAATAAATTTCATATAAAAAAAAAAAAGAATGGCAATGAAAGAGAATGAGAGGGATAGAGATAGATAATGAAGAGTATGAAGACACCAATCTCTGGGGAACAAACGAAGAACAAATGGAAATAATGAAGTGTAATAAATGGAGAGCCTAGGGTGCCAGAAATCTAGCAAAGACCTGAATTAACAAAGAAAAAATGAAAAATAGATGAATCCATATTATAAAGTGGTAGTAAGGGGTCAGGGGAAAATATAATTTCAGGCTATGTATAAAGGGAAGCTGGATAAAGGAAAAAAGGCATAATGATTTCTTTCACGTACTCTGAATGGCTTATCCCACAAAATTCCAAATTGAAGGAAATTCTGATAAGAGCAACAAAAGCATTGATCAGTATGAACAGAGTTTTTTATATTAATTTTCAAAGAAACTATACCTTCCAAATAATAAGAACTGTTAATTAACAGAGTAGTCTTCATGAAAATGGTAGAAATTAAGGAAATAGCAAACAAAACTAAGTCACACACTAGAGGATGTCCTTTAACATACTGTACTATACCAGCCGAGAGTAGGTAAATTGTATCACTTTTCTTTCTTTTTTTTTTTTAATTTTTTTTTTAATTTTTTTTTTCAACGTTTATTTATTTTTGGGACAGAGAGAGACAGAGCATGAACGGGGGAGGGGCAGAGAGAGAGGGAGACACAGAATCGGAAACAGGCTCCAGGCTCTGAGCCATCAGCCCAGAGCCCGACGCGGGGCTCGAACTCACGGACCGCGAGATCGTGACCTGGCTGAAGTCGGACGCTTAACCGACTGCGCCACCCAGGCGCCCCTCACTTTTATTTCTGATTCTCATTCAGGAAGCAAAAATTCAGAATTAGAAAGATTCACTCTTAATATCAATGAATAGCTTCAACAGGAAATTTATCAATTTGCCAACAAGAAGGTAGGGTTAAACCTCATTCCTTTAAAAATCACAAAATAGGGGCACCTGGGTGGCTCAGTTGGTTAAGCAACTGACTTGGTTTCAGCTCAGGTAATGGGTTTGAGCTCCTTTCAGGCTCTGTGCCAGCAACGTGGAGCCTGCTTGAGATTCTCTCCCTCTCCCTCTCTTTCTGCCCCTCCTTCATTTGTGCTCTCTCTCTCAAAGTAAATAAAAACTTAAAATAAAATAAAAAAGAATAACAAAATAGATCATCCACATTGTATCACCTTAAAACTTAATTTAATTGTGATAATCTCTAAATGGTGGTATTATTTGTAATCATTTTTTTAAATATTTTATTGGGTTTTATTTATCTAGGTTTTTAAATTCATGGGTATGTATTATTTTGATATCAGAAGAATTACTTAACACAGATGCATGTACTTCCTTAGTTATGTAGTTCAAAAAAATCTTACTATGAATGAGAAAATCCATTCTATTATGTAAAAATAACTTTGATATATTAAGGAGGATATAAGTGACTGTGTGCTTTTCCATGCTTTGTAATTCTAGAATAATTCTATCTCAATGGCAAAGATTTCACATATTTTCATTTATTTTTGGATGTGAATTATAGAGGTGTTTTGTAGAGGGACTGTACTTATTAGCACTGTTCTTCTACTGAAAAAAAATCATTTTTTAGTATCAACCTAATAATCACTTTGATAATTTTAGGATTACCTGTGTAGAACATTTCATCTTGACATTAATGCTCTTTTTTTATTAAGGGTACAGATAGGATCTGAGTTGTTCATTAGCATTGATTCAAACTTTCATTTGGTATGCAATGTGAGCTAAAAGTAATGATCTTGGATGCTTTCAAGCCTTGTGCAGTAATTAAAGAAAAAATGCTTAATCTTTTCTCTTTTAATAATAATCTCCTATATAAAAAGTAAAAGGATTATGTAAAATCAAATTGTTATTATGGAACCTGAGTAATTTGCTTTGAATATAATAAAATATTCTCTATTCTTTTTTTTTTTTTTTAATTTTTTTTTTCAACGTTTATTTATTTTTGGGACAGAGAGAGACAGAGCATGAACGGGGGAGGGGCAGAGAGAGAGGGAGACACAGAATCGGAAACAGGCTCCAGGCTCTGAGCCATCAGCCCAGAGCCTGACGCGGGGCTCGAACCCACGGACCGCGAGATCGTGACCTGGCTGAAGTCGGACGCTTAGCCGACTGCGCCACCCAGGCGCCCCAAAATATTCTCTATTCTTAACTCATTCCACTCAAATCCCAGCTATTATAACAGTTTCTTACAAACCAAAGCACAATTGTTGTGTTCAGAATCAAGTCTTAACAAAACTATTTTGCAGAGTTTGACCTTTAAAAGCCACTGGAAGGGTCATTGATGTCATCACTATTATATAGCTTCCTTTTTGACTTACAGCATTTTTGTTTCTGGATTAAGCTTGAACCATCCTATAATTCATCTCATTTCATCTCAAATATATCTCAGAAGACAGACCAAATCCTAAAACTGTTTATTGTAAAGTTGTTAGGTGACAATGCCCAAGTGTAAAGGAATAAGAGAGCACTGGCTATAATTAGCATATTCACTACATGAAAACCCAGAACATCTTTTGTCTTCTTTTACTTCTGGAAGGAAGGAAGGAAGGAAGGAAGGAAGGAAGGAAGGAAGGAAGGAAGGAAGGAAGGAACTTGGACACGGGTCCAGAGGTCATGAACGATCCCCAGAGGTTTGGTTCTTGGGCCCTCCACTGTGCTTCCAGTTGAGGGGCAATCTCAAGTGCCTTAGGCCTGTGGGCACAGAGTCTTGGCTGAGATCCAAGGGACAGCAGCAGGGATTTCTGCCACAGTGATGGCGAAACAGTGTGTGCCTTACTACAGAGGTGGTCGCTTCTTGTAATAAAAACAATATTTATGTAGAAAGCAAAAAAAAAAAAAAAAAAAAAGGAAGGAACTGAAGGAATTTAGTTGAGTCCTCCAGAGAGTTAATTCAAAATTACCCATTGTTATTTCTCAGTGAAAGAGAGAGGGAATGTGCCTTTGGGGCTGGTTTTAAAACTGCTAAAATCATTGTTTTCGGGTCTTACTTTTTAGAATGAGCTTTATACAGAGAAAGGCTTCCCTCCCTAGGGCACAGAATGGAAATTTAACTCCCACACAATCCACAACTCACAAATTTCTTCAGAATCAGGCCAAAAAGTGTGATAAGCTGTGCACAAAATTATACACTTTTGGTGAAAGTATTTTAAAATACAAGCTCAACTGAATAGAACAATATCTTTACTTATATAAAGGTCAGTATATTTGTTTACTGTTAAAATTTCTAAATAAATAAACCAGTTTCTAAATTCAGCAGAATCAAAAATTGCTAAGAGTTGCAAGAAAAATAAAAATCTAATATTGACTAAAGACATTCTTAATAGGAGCCAGTAAGGCCATTTTAAATATAAACTATAAGCGTTAGAGAAGTACCAGGATTCCAGACGCCTTCCATTTGTTATAACAGCCTTATGGTCAACTTTCCAATAAAAAGATCATGTTTGAGATTAAAGAGGAATTGGCCGAACCATAGATTTTTTTTTTCAGTGTGTGGATTGAGTAAATTACACAAATTATAAACCACATATTACAGCTATTATGCTTTGCTGAACTCTGTAGTCAGTTCTTTAATTTAAACAGTAACATAGTTCTTTGCCTTTGAAATTGTAATAAAAAGTTTAAGAAAATATTCATTTTCTGTTTGGAATGAATTATCAGACTTCGTGGTATCTTCATTTAATGAGACATTTAACAAAACCTTGCATGATATTTTCATAAACTCAGTGAAACAATGGAAATGTGGGCTTTGATGATAGTAAGTAAAGAGTAGACTCATGGGTCGATGCCAAGGTGAAAGCAAGTCTATGGCAATCCACCAAAGGATTCTGCCTATGACTTTGTATTCTTCAATATTTCATCAACTATTAAGTTGAATGGATAAGACCAGATTATTTTTAATATAAAGCATGGAAAATTATATTATCAGTGATATACATAAGAGTGTGGAATGAACTCCTAAAAATGGTGACAGGAATTATAAATTTCCAAATGAGTAGAATCTTGAAAATATTAGGAACACCAAGACAGACTTTTACAATTATATTATGACAAAAAATAGTGTTATGATTCTGTCAAGAAGAGGTGCAAGGAGAAAAAGTGAGAAAGTAAATGACCTAAATGTAAATGACTAAGTCATCTATAAAATAGCAAATGTACATATAATGTATGAAATATAAAAATTAACCTCAAGTGGTAGCAATTTATCAAGAATTATAATGATGACAAGTTATGTGAATAAAACAGAAAAAATAATTAAAAGTGGTTGTTTATGAAGGGAATAAAGAGTAGCCAAGAAAGGAGCAGGACATTGATGTCTATATTTTAAGCCATCAGAAGTATTAAAATTGTCATTGTTAATACAAACATATGTATTTTTATTGTTTATTTTATTTTAGAGAGAGAGAACATGTGAATGGGGGAGAGGGGCAGAGAGACAGAGAGAATCCCAAGCAGGCTCCACACTAAGCATGGAGCTGACATAGGGCTCAATCCTACCACCCTGAATCATGACCTGAACCAAAATCAGTTGGACACCCAACTGACTGAGGCACCCAGGCACCCCTGTATTTTTAAATATATTAAAATTTAAATTTAGATACTAACTTTCTCCCCAAGGAGGAATTGTGTTTAAAATAAAAATCGAATCCTCTCCAACTAAAAAGAAACCAGCTTCTTTGGAAGATGTCAAATTCTGGGTGTGGGACAAGAAATGTACAAGATGCTCTTGAAACATCTTATTATACAAGGGGTCATATCAGTATAATACAAGGTGCCATATAATACATTATGATAACAAAGAAGCTGTCAGAAAATACCATGGTCATGACCAAAGGACTGAGCAAACTCAAAATAGGCTACTACTATTGACTCAAGATGGAAAAATTGAGCACTAACATGAATAATTACCACAATGGACTGACATACCGCAAGTATACTAAAAGTCATTAATTCATAATAATTAATAACTAGAATGAAGTGAGATATCCTCACATTCTTCTGGCTTTTGTAAAGCATTGTCGTGATTTTTTTTTTCTCAAAAATGGCCACATCAATTATTTCCAGTCCCATATACTATTTCAACACCCAACCAACATAATCAAAAAATGGAGTCTATCTTCCCTCCCTCCTATTTTCTACTACCTAGGGGAGATTCTTGACAATTTCAAACAGTAGAGTTTGGTAGAAGTAATGCTACATTTCCGAGGGAAGTCATAAAAAGTATACAGTGCTGCTTAGCTCTTCCTCTCAGGAAGCTCACCCTTGGAACTCAGCCACCATGCTCTGAGAAAACCTATACTATAGGAGAGGTGTCCTGGCCATCAGCCTCAGCTAAGGTCTCAACCAATATCCAGTATCAACTGCCAAACATACATATGAACAAGTCTTCAGATGATTCTAACCTCCAGCCTTTGAGTCTTCCAACTAAGGTCCCCATATGGTGGATCAGAGACAAAAATACCCACTCCTGACCAAATTATTGACCCACAGAACCCTTAGCATAATAAATGGTTGCTTTATGCCACTAGGTTTCGGAGTAATTTGTTACACAGCCATAGTAACTGGAACAAGGATATTTATATTCAGAATTAAAAGGGTAGAATGCACTTCTCAGAAGCACCTGAAGCAGAGTGCAGCAAACATCTGTTTGGAGTGAGTTCAAATTTTTTGGCCCAATCCTGTTGCATCCCTGGATACTGAGAGAACTTACAAATGATGTTATTGCCAACTTGTCAGTGATTTTGAGTGACTAAAGAGGGCAGAAAAGAAGCCACAAGGCTTGGAGGATGTAAAATTCTGCAAATTACGCATAGTGCTGGTGAGTTTAATGGTAAAATTCCCCATCATATTTTCAAAATGTTTGTTTTTGAAAATCCCAGAAAATGAAGCAGTATTATTTGCCAAGCAGCATGAGTTCACTAAGAACAATCTGTATTAAGCAAACTCTATTTTAC
This sequence comes from Lynx rufus, assembly GCF_022079265.1. Taxonomy (NCBI): domain Eukaryota; kingdom Metazoa; phylum Chordata; class Mammalia; order Carnivora; family Felidae; genus Lynx; species Lynx rufus. Next base: position 39,431,343 of record NW_025814896.1, on the reverse strand, counting down.
AGGATTGCTAGACAAAGAAATCTGAAAAATGTGGTAGAGATGATAATCACATATTTTATCCATTATAAGACATCATCGACTGTAAGTTATATATATTTTAAAATTTAAGTTATTTAATTATATAAATGATGTCAATTAAAGTTTAAAGTTTTCTTACTAGATTTTTTGTTTTACTCTTATTAAGAGTGCTATTTTAGACATTCTAGACATAGATTTCCATCAGATGTCAGTCTTTGATTATATAAAAAGGTAAATATAAGTTAAGTAAATCAAGGTGCTCCAAAATTCTTCTCATTCAGAATCTAACTGAATCAGTTTTCAACTTAGAAAACTTCCTTGATGACTATCTTTTCTAGCGTATCATTCTCCATACCCTTAAGAATGTCAGTAGTGTGACATTTCCTCAGGGAGTATTCCTCGATTACCTCCAGGATTTCTTCCAAACTACTGACTCATTCTACAACTATTAGTGCTGACACTTTCCAATTTGACTAAATTTATACTTTTATCTTTTCTTCGATTGAATCACATGTTGCTAGAAGTTCAGTTCGAGGTTAGCAAGAAGTTTCTGACAATGCTTGATGCTGAACACCTTAATTGTAACCCTTTGTGATAAATAAACTGGTCACAACAGCTTTTCATTCATTAGTTTTTCATCTATTCCTAGGGATTTGGCAATTTCTCCTGTGTTTAGTGGGATAACTTGGCTTGTAAGAGCCATTCCTTCTGCACATAATTTAGTAACAAAAAGTAATGTAGTTTTATCTACTTTGGGGTACCTCCTTTTCTTTAAAAACTTGTAACTACTTTGTTTCCACAGGGCCATGACAGAAATATGGCATCCACAATATAGACCAGATTCAGAGAACACACAAGATGGTGAATATAATCTAAAATATATCACAGGAGGAAGGCAAAATAGGGAATCTTTGTAGTAGAAAACACCAGGTATCAAATAGCTGCCCTCAAGTGTCTAACAGGGCAGAAAGTGGTACAAGAAGGAATTGATTTGTTAGGCACCAAATTACCATACAGTTTAAACAACTAAGTCCTAAGGAACAACTACAATACAGAGATTAATTTTAGTTTACTGTGTGTCTATTAACTTAATAAACTTCCCATCAACAGAGATGTCCGCTTGTATTGGTTAGGATTCTCTGAATTTCAAGTACAGAAAATTCAACCTATCTGGCAAAAGTGTGATTTATCGACTCATTTAACTGTGAAGTACAAGTTATAGCTACTTTTAGATCATCTGGATTCAGAGGCCAGAATGATGACATCAGGACATACATTCTTGGTCTCTGGGTTTTGCTTTTTTCTATGATGGTTTTATTTTGAGTGGCTTGACCCCCATGAAGGCAAAAACAGTCTCCAACAAACCTAGGTATCATTAGTCCTTCTATCTGGAAGTCTCCATGAAAGATGCCAGTTTTTTTCCCAATGATTTCAGCAAAAGTGCCAGATTAGGTCACAAAACCACCCCAAATCACTTACTGCATCCAGAAGGAGAATAATCTGATTGGTTGAACCTGTGTCTAGTGACACAGGAGGAGGAGGGTGAGGAGCCCTGTTGAATCAAATGAACTCAGAATGGAATAAAAGTGGTTTCACAAAGAGAATCCAAGCAGACAAAAAACAGCATACCCTGACCACATCTACATACAAGATTTTATATTCAAAATCATCCCAAAGAAAATTAAAAAGCAAAAAAATTAAAAAGTTATTTTTAAAAAATTATCACACAAAGAAAAAAGTTAATTTACTTTTAAAAATAGAAATGATGAGAATTCAAGCTGGTGCAGCCACTCTGGAAAACAGCATGGAGGGTCCTCAAAAAACTAAAAATAGAACTACCCTACAACCCAGCAATTGCAATACTAGGCATTTATCCAAGGGATATAGTTGTGCTGTTTTGAAGGGACACATGCACCCCCATGCTTATAGCAGCACTATCAACAATAGCCAAAGTATGGAAAGAGCCCAAATGGCCATCGATGGATGAATGGATAAAGAAGATGTGGTATATATATACAATGGATTATTACTTGGCGATCACAAAGAATGAAATCTTGCCATTTGCAACTACGTGGATGGAACTGGAGGGTATTATGCTAAGTGAACTTAGTCAGAGAAAGACAAAAATCATATGACTTCACTCATATGAGGACTTTAAGAGACAAAACAGATGAACATAAGGGAAGGGAAACAAAAATAATATAAAAACAGGGAGGGGGACAAAACACAAGAGACTCATAAATCTGGAGAACAAAGTGAGGGTTACTGGAGGGGGTGTGGGAGGGGGGATGGGCTAAATAAGTAAGGGGCACTAAGGAATCTACTCCTGAAATCATTGTTGCACTATAAGGTAACTAATTTGGATGTAAATTTTTAAAAATAAAAAATAAAATAAAAAAAAAAGTAGAGAAGGATTTCTTAAAACACAAAATGTACCAATGTAGGGGAAAACAAATGGATGAATTTACATTAATATCAAGATCACTTACTAATGAGAAGACACATTAAAGAAAATGAAAATTTGTATAATAAACTGGAAGAAGATATTTTTAACATGTATAACCTATAAAAGATTAATAACAATATATAAAGAACATTTGGAAATCACAAGGAAAGCACAAATAACACAAAAACAAACGACCAAATTCATGAGCAAGCACTTGGAGGTAAAGGAAACATATTACCAATCAATATATGTACAAAGAAAGATTTAGTTTCACCAGATATTTGGAAAATACAAATTGCAACATAAAATGCCACTTTAGACCTGTTGACTGACAACATAATAAAAATAAAAATATTAATGTTTGACAATTACCAAATATTGGGAGAAATTTAGATGAATAGGATTGAGAGGTAAAGATTAACTTTTAAAGACCAATCCACTACAAGCCGATCTCCCAGAAATGGAGCTGACCTCCTACAAAGCACCATGGAAACCAGCATTGGTCAAATACCTAAGGTGATACCACTTCTGGTTAACCTCAAGGGTTTGACCCCAGCACACTGATTATGCCCCATGATGGACAGTGATTCTGCAAACATGAACACTCATGTCATGCGGCAAATTCTGCCACTCACTCTCATCATTATACGCTTGCAAGTAGTAGAAAGGGAATTTGGCCTGATCACTGTGAGAGAGAGGTTGATGGTACCATCTACTAAGAAGACAACCAGCAAGACAGGACTGGGCTAAAGCTTCTGTTATATCACTTTGCTATTTTACTTTGGACTCTAATCACATTGGGAGAGGAGCTGGAGTAGACTTAACTGTACAGATTAAAAGCCCTACAACCCAAGAACAATCTTCTATCGTCTGACATCTGGCCATGCTAGATAACTGTGACCTATCCCATAATGGAGTAGCCAAAGGGGACTTTCAAGCAAAATTCTAGTTCTTATATTGAGTGCTGAATGTTTAAGTGGTTGTATTTTTTAAAAACAAATAAGTATAAACAAACAAGCAAACAACAAAACAAGGGCAACCATTTGTGAGCCAGTGATGAGAGTACTTCGTGGCTGAAGACTATGATTAATCCAAACCTGTGCTTCTGGAGGCAAAACAAAAGGAAATATGGCTTTATATAGCTTTAACTTAGGTAGTCAATAACCTTATCTAAAATCCTAATAATAATTTGTGGTGTAGCTACTTTTATATCCACATTTTACACAAAATAACAGGCTCAGAGAGGATAAGTTAATAGCCCAACCCTATGTATCTAATAAAAGTTAAATATCAGATTTGTATGTAAAAAAAAATAAAAATAAAAATAGGAATGATAGTGCATTCTTTGACCAGAAGCAGTGAAACTAAAAATTACTGGAAAAAAAGCTTAACTCTTTATAAAATTTGAAGAGTCCTAATTTTTAGCAAGTAGCAAAGATACAGTAGAAACTGAAATGACATATTAGGAACATGATAATGACACAACTATATGTAAAAGTTAAGGAATATGGCTAAAGCCACATGCACAGGAAAATATATACCTTTAAATGTTTTTTAATAAACAAGAAACTTAAAAACATATCTCAAAAAGCTGAAAGAAAACAGAAAGTAGCAAAGTAAAATAAAACTAGAAAAGGTAAGACTATTTTAATAGCTTTTTCAGATAATTGTAGATATTCCTTGGTGCTACACCAAAGCCCAACAGTGATAATTTCTTAAAGGTTAATTGCAGTGTGGAATCCAAAATCATATAATGAACTTTTTCCTATTCTGTTACATTAAAAGTAACTGGTCTACCTTGCATTTTGAATGCAATTTTTTTTTTACCTATACATGATTTTATAGTATCATACATTGGTTATTTAGAAAATATTGGTTCACTAAGTTATGCAGTTCTTCCAAATTTGACACATTGCTTTGTACAATATCAAAATCATATTTGTTAATACCACCATCATGAAAAGTCTAAGTATTGGAGTGGCAAGCACATGGTAGCAAATACAAGCTTTCCAAAATTCTAATTTTTGCTTAAAAGCTTGAATTTACATTGGCAACAGTACTTTCAATCATTTTCATTGAAGTGGCAGGTTTACTTTGTTCATTTTCAAGAAGATGTCTGCCAGTCTAAATGAATGTAGCTTATCCCATTGTTCCTTCAAGTAAAGATGGTGTTCCATGAAAAAAAGTGACTATTTCAGCTTGCAACTCAAACAAGCATTTCAAGCATTTCCTTGAAATAACCAACATATTTCACTATTGGAAGTGCTTTATGCCTACTTTCCATCTTAGATAGAATATAAAGGGACATTTATTCAGGAGTTGAGACTTACAAAAATGTTTTTACTGCTTCATCAAGGACATTCCTAACTGACACTAGCATTTTTAGTTTTGCTGTGAGTGTGTGGTGTGAAGAATACAATAACAATATAAATGGCAGTTTGGTGTACTTGCTTGATTCATGCCAACATGACAGCAGTTTTATTTACCATTGACTTGCATCATTCATGCAAATGTCAAGATGACAAAAAACACAAATAACATATTTTCATTATTATGAAAATAGTCCATTGAAAACCAAGGAACTAGAAGTTCTAGACTTAGATCCATGAATATAAGAAAATTTAGTATATTGTAACAAAGGAATGCCAAATCAGTAAGGGACGGGCTTTAAGAAAAACTACACCATTTCGAAGTATATGAATGCTTAGAAAGTGGTTTGGAAAGACATATATGAAACTATTATCAAGCATGGGGATGCTTGGGGATGATGGGGATTATCAAGCATTGGTGATGACGGAAGACTTCCACTTTTAAAAAAAATGAGGTAAATAATATAAAATTCACCATCTTGATCATTTTTACTGTACAGTACAGCAGTATGTGCATCATTGTGCAGATGTCTAGAACTGCTTAATCTTACAAATCTGAAATCCATTAAACAACTCCCCTCTTCTCCCTCTCCCTAGATCTTAGCAAATTTCATTTTGTTTTTTGTTTCTAAGAGTTTGACTACTTTAGAGACCTCATATAAGTGGTTTCATGCAGTTTTTGTCTTTTTTGTGACTGGCATATTTCACCTAGTATACTGTCCTAAAGGTTCAACCATTTTGTAGCATGTGTTTATATACCTTTTCTATTGTCTGTTTTTTTTTCTTTAATCTTTATATCCTTCCTTCCATTAATTTTGGGTTTAGATTGTTCTTCTTTTCCTGTGTGTGTGTGTGTGTGTGTGTGCGTGTGTGTGTGTGCGTGTGTGTGTTTTAAGATAGAAAGTTAGGTTGTTGATTTGATTTGAGATCTTTCTTTTTAAATGTAGACACTTACCTCTATAAACTTCCTCTTAGTACTTCTCATAAGTTTTGGTATGTTGTATTTTAATTTTCATTTGTCTCAAGATATTTTCTAAATTTCCTTGTGATTTCTTCCTTGACCCATTGGTAGTTCAAGAGTGTGATGCTTAATTTCCACATATTTCTGAATTTCACAAGTAGATTCCTTAGTGCCCCTTACTTATTTAGCCCATCCCCCCTCCCACACCCCCTCCAGTAACCCTCACTTTGTTCTCCAGATTTATGAGTCTCTTGTGCTTTGTCCTCCTCTCTGTTTTTATATTATTTTTGTTTCCCTTCCCTTATGTTCATCTGTTTTGTCTCTTAAAGTCCTCATATGAGTGAAGTCATATGATTTTTGTCTTTCTCTGACTAAGTTCACTTAGCATAATACCCTCCAGTTCCATCCACGTAGTTGCAAATGGCAAGATTTCATTCTTTTTGATCACCAAGTAATAGTCCGTTGTATATATATACCACATCTTCTTTATCCATTCATCCATCGATGGCCATTTGGGCTCTTTCCATACTTTGGCTATTGTTGATAGTGCTGCTATAAGCATGGGGGTGCATGTGTCCCTTCGAAACAGCACACCTGTATCCCTTGGATAAATACCTAGTATTGCAATTGCTGGGTTGTAGGGTAGTTCTATTTTTAGTTTTTTGAGGAACCTCCATACTGTTTTCCAGAGTGGTTGCACCAGCTTGCATTCCCAATTTTTCTATGTGTTCTTAAGAAGAATGTGCATTCTGCTATTGTTGGGTGGAGCATTCTATATGTCTGTTAGGTCTGATTAGTCTATGGTGTTGTTCAACTCCTCTGTTTCTTTGCTGAGCTTTGGTCTGGTTGTTCTATCCATTATTGAAAATGGGGCATTAAAATCTCCTACCATTATTGTGTTACTGTCTATTTCTTCTTTCAGTTCTGTCAATGTTTGCTTCATATGTTTGGGTGCTCTACCATTAATGTATATATATTTATAATGGTTATATCTTCCTGGTGAATTGACCCTATTATCATTATATAATATCCTTTTTTGTCTCTTTTGACACTTTCTGACTTAAAATCTACTTTTGTCTCATATAATTATGGTCGTCTTTTACTCTTTTTGTTACAATTTGCATGGAATATGTGTTTCCATTCTTTCACTTTAAGCCTATGTGTCCTTACATCTAAAGTCTCTTGGGGGTGTCTAGGTGGCTCAGTCAGCTAAAGGTCCAACTCTTGATGTCAGCTCAGGTCATGATGTCACAGTTGTGAGATCGAGCCCTGCGTCAGGCTGTATGCTCACAGCACAGAGCCTGCTTGGGATTCTCGCTCTCCCTCTTTCTTTGCCTCTCGCCCCAGCTCTCAAAAAATAAAGCCTCCTGTAGACATCAGATAGTTGGATATTGCTTATTTTTATCCATTCAGCCACTCTGTATCTTTTGTTTGGAGTTTAATCCATTTGTATTTAGAGTAATTACTGATAAGGAAAGACTTCCTGTTGTCCTTTTATTGATTGCTTTTGTTTGCCTTGTAGTTATTTTGTCCTTTTCCCTTCTTCGTCCCTCCTTTTGTTATTCATTTATTTATTTATTTATTTATTTATTTAGTAATGGCATGCTTTCATTCCCTTCTTATTTTCTTGGTGTATCTTCTATAACTATTTCCTTGTCGTTACCAAGGGGATTACATAAAACATCTTCTAGTTAAATTAATATCAACTTAACTGCAATCACAACACTCCTCTCTCCCCCCACTTTATGTTATCAATAACCCAATTCGCATTTTGTATTCATTCACATTTATAGTTATAGTTTTCTTTTATGCTTTTGTTGTTTTATTAAATTCTATACCAGAATTAAACCTGACTTTTGTACCACTATTACAGTACTACAGGATTCTGTATTTGTCTATGTATTTATCTTTACCAGAGAGCTCTATATTTTTGTATATTTTTGTTTTGCTGTCTAGCATCTTTTTCTTTCAACTTGCAGGACTCCTGTTAACAGTTTTTATAGGGCAGGTCTAGTGTTGATGAACTCCTTTAGCTTTTGTTTATCTGGGAAGGCCTTTACTTCTCCATTTTTGAAGGTCAGTTTTGCCACATACAGTATTCTGGTTGACAACTTTTTTCTTTCAGTATTTTGCTCATATTAGCCTATTCCCTCTGGCTTGTAATGTTTCTACTGAGATATCTGCTCATAAACTTAAGGGAACTTTCTTGTACATGATGAGTCTCTTTTCTCTTGCTACTTTCAAGATCCTGTCTTTGACTTGTAACAGTTTGATTATAATGTGTCTTGCTGTGGGCCTCTTTGGGTTCATCCTAGTTGAAGTTTATTGAATTTCTTGAATTTAGTTATCCATTTCCTTCCTCAGATATGGGAAATTATCAGCCATTGTTTCTTAAAATAAGCTCTCTGCCCCTTTTTCTCTCACTATTCTTCTGCGACTCCCATAATGTGTATATTGGTCCACTTGATGGTTTCCCATAAGTCTCTTAGGATTTCTTACTTGTCTTCATTTTTTTTGTTCCACTGATTTCAGGTTCATTGATTCCTTCTTCTGCTTGATCAGTCTACTATTAAAGCCCACTAATGAATTTTTCAATTCAGTTATTATATTCTTCAGCTCCAGAGTTTTTGAAAGAAATCTTTCTTTCTTCCTTCCTCCCTTTCTTCCCTCCTTCCTCTCTTTCTTTCTTTCTTTTTCAATCTCTTTTTTGATATTCTCATTCTATTCATGCATCCTTTTCCTGATTTTGGTTAGTTGTTTATATGTGCTGTCTTGTAGCATTTTGAGCTTAAGATGATTATTTTGGATTTTTTGTATGGTAACTTATAGATCTCCATTTCTTTAGGGTTGAGGGTTTTATTTTTTTAAGATTTATTTTGTTCCTTTGATTGGGCCATGTTTGCCTGTTTCTTCATATGCCTTGTTAATTTTTTCTGTGATTTATGTATTTGGAAATATAGCTACCCCTTTATCTTTACAGATTGGATATGTGCAGGGAAATACCTTCACCTATCAACATAGCTAGAGATTCTGGGGACCTCTCAAATCATTTCTGGGGGTGTGTCTTCTTGGGGCTTGTGTTTGTAATTTCCAGTTACAGAGATTTGCTGGTATTTTTCGGGAGCTTGTAGTCTTTTGCTCCTTTTAGTGTCTGTATGTGATATTGCAGGTTCTCTGGGGTGGCAACAAGCTGCAAAACTCCTTTTTCTTCTTAGTGGCCCCAGGCATCTAAAGCATGAGAGTTTGGTCAGTGCTTCAGGTCAGAGGAGATAGAAATCAGTCCTTGAGTAGCTTCCCAAAAGCCATAACATTGGGCCCCCATTCCAGTCTTCTCTTTTCCTCCCAAAGGAGAAGTCACAAGTTGGTCACTTTCTGCTGATTTTGCCAAGTTGTGCTGGCTTCTATCTGTGGTATATAGGAAATTCTCCAGTCCTGCAATTAGTGGCTGAGCTCTCTTTTGTTCTCAGCAGCTGCCCAGGAATCCATAGTATGCTGGTTCTTCAATCATGCCAAGTCAGGCAAGACAGAAATCAGACCCATGGGCAGTCCCTGCAAAAGCTGAAACATTGGACCTAGGTTCCACTCTTCTCTTTCCCTCCCAAGGGAGAAGTCATGAGTTGGGCTTTTCCTCTTAATCACACTGTGCTATGCTGGCTTGGGGGAGGAGCAATTGCAGGTTAAATAAACGGCTTTCTTTACCTGTATCAATGGATTGTTCGTTCCTTGCTTTGAGTTTGTCTGGGTTACTATGATTTCTTAAGTTGTTGCTGGAGTTCTCATAAAGATTTTTTGGACTGTATATTGTTGCTAAATCAGTGTCTCTATGGAGGAACAAGATCTGGGGCTGCCTATTTCAGCATCTTGCTACACGATTAGACTTTCCTTTTATTCAATACAGTTCTTTGCATTTGAATTTTTTATATACATCGCATTTTCTTTTAAAAATATGAAGACAAATATTCAAATCTAAATTCTAAAATGTTGAAGGAAGAAGTTTTTTCATTGCCACGAAAGGCAAGAATATAAATATCATTGGTTTATAACGTTTCATTATGATTTATACTAAATGTCAGTATTAGCCTATTTTCATATATATTATAGAAAACTCCCACTATTACCTTTTCCAATTTCTTACAGCCTTAGAAAAAGTATAAAAGGGTACTTTATTATAGGATATAAGATATAAGCCAACAGTACAATTATTATGCAACAGACATTTAAAATATCTTTTACCACTGTAAATAATAATTGTGAAATAAATGGATTTATTTAGTTTTCCTTTTCTTTTGGGCTTTAGGCATTAGGATTTTTGTCTTCTTATGGAATAGGAATGGAATACAATCAAGCCAAGGTAAAGTTATTCTGTTTTTCCTGGAACAAAACTGAATTTTTTAAAAAGGGACATTGAATAGTCTCCTCTTTAGGTAAAGGGGCTTACTTGAGAGTGGTGGTTAAAAGCGCCAGCTCAATAGTCAGAAATTTAAGATTAAAATATCATAAGTTTCTTGGGGTGCCTGAGTGGCTCAGTCGGTTAAGCATCCGACTTCAGCTCAGGTCATGATCTCACAGTTTGTGAATTCGAGCCCCAAGTCAGGCTCTGTGCTGACGGCTCAGAGCCTGGAGCCTGCTTTGGATTCTGTGTCTCCCTCTCTCTCTGCCCCTCCCCTGTTCACTCTCTGTCTCTCAATAACAAATAAATGTTAAAAAAAATTTTTAAATACATAAACAAAATAAAATTTCTTAATGTCCCATATTTTAGGTAGATAGATAATATCTCCATTATAGATAGATAATATCTACTTCATAGGTATTTTGTAATGTAAATGAAGTATCATGTACAATGCCCTAAGTCCTCCAAAAATGTCAGCCATCTTTACCAAGGAAGAAGACAAAAGTTGAAATTTATTTTGGAGTCGTTCAAAGTTCATTGCTGGGCAAGGAATAAAAAAGCAATGATTGGTTTGAGCTTCAAATTTAGATGGCGGATATAGATATAGATTTTTTTTCGTTTACTTTAGGCACTGATATATTACACCTTTGGAAGTGCTGGAGGAAGCATGATGTCCCAAATGATTTTGGTAAGTAAATTAAGTATTCTTGGGCCCAAATGGGCATGTTATAAATACAACACTGTCAGAATATTAAGAATATATATCCCTGTGTTTTAGGGGTACAGATATTTGTCAGGAATCAATGTTCTACAGAATTGTGAAGTTGCCCTAAATCATTACAAGAAGGTAGCAGATTACAGTGAGTATTTCACATAATTTATTTTAAGATAAATAGACTTGCTGAGCAATTAGAAGAATAAATCAATGCCAGTTTGTATATTTATGAAAGTATTAAATGACTATGCTTTCAGCATTTGTTATAGTACAGTTCTTTTAATACAATGTAGAGTTTTCTGATTTTATTACTTTTCAAAAGCTTTAAATGAATGTGCTTATCTTTTATTTTTGTTAGAATAAGTCCCCATGTTCTTGTGCTGTGCTTTCATTCAACTGAGAATTTGAATGAAGCATCAATAAATATTTAGCAGTTTTTCCAATTCTAACATTTAGAATATGGGATGGCTTGTTAAAAACTCTTCAATAAATGGATGTAAGATACATACACTTTCAGTCTCTGTCACCTCATGTGAGAACAACTTAAGTAAGCATTATTCTATTTAAATGATTAAAATGATCACAAAAAATAGAGCATGAGATTAATATATGTTTCTGGAATCATTTTCAAAGTTGAATGTAACGTTTCATCTTGCATATCATTGAACCAGATGGCATAATAGGTTTTTAAATAAAAGTCTTCCAAGAAGTGAATAAGGTAAGGTCCATATGGTTAATTTCTATAATCAAAATAATATCTAAATACACAGCTCTGGCATTATTAGGATCTGAGAAAGGAAAGAGTGAAACAACTGCTTTTTAAGATAATATATATAACAAGATCATTTCATATGCTTAATGAAACTACAATTACTATATATGTTTCAAACCTCATACTTTGTTAGGTTTATTCAAATATATTTATATTTATATTTAGTTTCCTACTCTTTATAGGAAATAATTAAGAAGCTATTACTCTTATATTGTAGTTTCAATCTTGGAAAAGTTCAGTGGTAGAGAGGGTCCGTTGCCTGCTTCTAACATCTGTCTTCTCTCCTTGAGCCTGCTTGGACAAACTCTTCAGTAGGCTCTGATATGTGTTAATACACTATTTGTAGGGACTGCAAAAAATAATGAGGTTTCTTGCACTTTTCTCAGAACCAAATAAACAAAAATCAGTAAATTTCTATCTCCTAAGGGTATATATATTTTTTTCTGTTAGTAGGCCAACCTCTGCACAATTTAAGAATAGGCTGAACAGTGTTTTCTCTAAGCTGTTTTCTCTAAGTTATCTCTTGCAACCTTGTGTATTCAGGCTAGTCTCTGTTTTGTTTCTTTCTTTTTTTTTTTTTAATATATGAAATTTATTGTCAAATTGGTTTCCATACAACACCCAGTGCTCATCCCAAAAGGTGCCCTCCTCAATACCCATCACCCACCCTCCCCTCCCTCCCACCCCCCATCAACCCTCAGTTTGTTCTCAGTTTTTAACAGTTTCTTATGCTTTGGCTCTCTCCCACTCTAACTTTTTTTTTTTTTCCTTCCCCTCCCCCATGGGTTTCTGTTAAGTTTCTCAGGATCCACATAAGAGTGAAACCATATGGTATCTGTCTTTCTCTGTATGGCTTATTTCACTTAGCATCACACTCTCCAGTCCCATCCACGTTGCTACAAAAGGCCATATTTCATTTTTTCTCATTGCCACGTAGTATTCCATTGTGTATATAAACCACAATTTCTTTATCCATTCATCAGTTGATGGACATTTAGGCTCTTTCCATAATTTGGCTATTGTTGAGAGTGCTGCTATAAACATTGGGGTACAAGTGCCCCTATGCATCAGTACTCCTGTATCCCTTGGATAAATTCCTAGCAGTGCTATTGCTGGGTCATAGGGTAGGTCTATTTTTAATTTTCTGAGGAACCTCCACACTGCTTTCCAGAGCGGCTGCACCAATTTGCATTCCCACTAACAGTGCAAGAGGGTTCCCGTTTCTCCACATCGTTTCCAGCATCCATAGTCTCCTGATTTGTTCATTTTGGCCACTCTGACTGGCGTGAGGTGATATCTGAGTGTGGTTTTGATTTGTATTTCCCTGATAAGGAGTGACGTTGAACATCTTTTCACGTGCCTGTTGGCCATCCAGATGTCTTCTTTAGAGAAGTGTCTATTCATGTTTTCTGCCCATTTCTTCACTGGGTTATTTGTTTTTCGGGTGTGGAGTTTGGTGAGCTCTTTATAGATTTTGGATACTAGCCCTTTGTCCGATAGGTCATTTGCAAATATCTTTTCCCATTCCGTTGGTTGCCTTTTAGTTTTGTTGGTTGTTTCCTTTGCTGTGCAGAAGCTTTTTATCTTCATAAGGTCCCAGTAATTCACTTTTGCTTTTAATTCCCTTGCCTTTGGGGATGTGTCGAGTAAGAGATTGCTACGGCTGAGGTCAGAGAGGTCTTTTCCTGCTTTCTCCTCTAAGGTTTTGATGGTTTCCTGTCTCACATTCAGGTCCTTTATCCATTTTGAGTTTATTTTTGTGAATGGTGTGAGAAAGTGGTCTAGTTTCAACCTTCTGCATGTTGCTATCCAGTTCTCCCAGCACCATTTGTTAAAGAGACTGTCTTTTTTCCATTGGATGTTCTTTCCTGCTTTGTCAAAGATGAGTTGGCCATACGTTTGTGGGTCTAGTTCTGGGGTTTCTATTCTATTCCATTGGTCTATGTGTCTGTTTTTGTGCCAATACCATGCTGTCTTGATGATTACAGCTTTGTAGTAGAGGCTAAAGTCTGGGATTGTGATGCCTCCTGCTTTGGTCTTCTTCTTCAAAATTCCTTTGGCTATTCGGGGCCTTTTGTGGTTCCATATGAATTTTAGGATTGCTTGTTCTAGCTTCGAGAAGAATGCTGGTGCAATTTTGATTGGGATTGCATTGAATGTGTAGATAGCTTTGGGTAGTATTGACATTTTGACAATATTTATTCTTCCAATCCATGAGCACGGAATGTCTTTCCATTTCTGTATATCTTCTTCAATTACCTTCATAAGCTTTCTATAGTTTTCAGCATACAGATCTTTTACATCTTTGGTTAGATTTATTCCTAGGTATTTTATGCTTCTTGGTGCAGTTGTGAATGGGATCAGTTTCTTTATTTGTCTTTCTGTTGCTTCATTGTTAGTGTATAAGAATGCAACTGATTTCTGTACATTGATTTTGTATCCTGCAACTTTGCTGAATTCATGTATCAGTTCTAGCAGACTTTTGGTGGAGTCTATCGGATTTTCCATGTATAATATCATGTCATCTGCAGAAAGCGAAAGCTTGACTTCATCTTTGCCAATTTTGATGCCTTTGATTTCCTTTTGTTGTCTGACTGCTGATGCTAGAACTTCCAGCACTATGTTAAACAACAGCGGTGAGAGTGGGCATCCCTGTCGTGTTCCTGATCTCAGGGAGAAAGCTCTCAGTTTTTCCCCGTTGAGGATGATGTTAGCTGTGGGCTTTTCATAAATGGCTTTTATGATCTTTAAGTATGTTCCTTCTATCCCGACTTTCTCAAGGGTTTTTATTAAGAAAGGGTGCTGGATTTTGTCAAAGGCCTTTTCTGCATCGATTGACAGGATCATATGGTTCTTCTCTTTTTTTTTTGTTAATGTGATGTATCACGTTGATTGATTTGCGAATGTTGAACCAGCCCTGCATCCCAGGAATGAATCCCACTTGGTCATGGTGAATAATTCTTTTTATATGCAGTTGAATTCGATTTGCTAGTATCTTATTGAGAATTTTTGCATCCATATTCATCAGGGATATTGGCCTGTAGTTCTCTTTTTTTACTGGGTCTCTGTCTGGTTTAGGAATCAAAGTAATACTGGCTTCATAGAATGAGTCTGGAAGTTTTCCTTCCCCTTCTATTTCTTGGAATAGCTTGAGAAGGATAGGTATTATCTCTGCTTTAAACGTCTGGTAGAACTCCCCTGGGAAGCCATCTGGTCCTGGACTCTTATTTGTTGGGAGATTTTTGATAACCGATTCAATTTCTTCGCTGGTTATGGGTCTGTTCAAGCTTTCTATTTCCTCCTGATTGAGTTTTGGAAGAGTGTGGGTGTTTAGGAATTTGTCCATTTCTTCCAGGTTGTCCAATTTGTTGGCATATAATTTTTCATAGTATTCCCTGATAATTGTTTGTATCTCTGAGGGATTGGTTGTAATAATTCCATTTTCATTCATGATTTTATCTATTTGGGTCATCTCCCTTTTCTTTTTGAGAAGCCTGGCGAGAGGTTTGTCAATTTTGTTTATTTTTTCAAAAAACCAACTCTTGGTTTCGTTGATCTGCTCTACAGTTTTTTTAGATTCTATATTGTTTATTTCTGCTCTGATCTTTATTATTTCTCTTCTTCTGCTGGGTTTAGGCTGCCTTTGCTGTTCTGCTTCTATTTCCTTTAGGTGTGCTGTTAGATTTTGTATTTGGGATTTTTCTTGTTTCTTGAGATAGGCCTGGATTGCAATGTATTTTCCTCTCAGGACTGCCTTCGCTGCGTCCCAAAGCGTTTGGATTGTTGTATTTTCATTTTCGTTTGTTTCCATATATTTTTTGATTTCTTCTCTAATTGCCTGGTTGACCCACTCATTCGTTAGTAGGGTGTTCTTTAACCTCCATGCTTTTGGAGGTTTTCCAGACTTTTTCCTGTGGTTGATTTCAAGCTTCATAGCATTGTGGTCTGAAAGTATGCATGGTATAATTTCAATTCTTGTAAACTTATGAAGGGCTGTTTTGTGACCCAGTATATGATCTATCTTGGAGAATGTTCCATGTGCACTCGAGAAGAAAGTATATTCTGTTGCTTTGGGATGCAGAGTTCTAAATATATCTGTCAAGTCCATCTGATCCAATGTCTCATTCAGGGCCCTTGTTTCTTTATTGACCGTGTGTCTAGATGATCTATCCATTTCTGTAAGTGGGGTGTTAAAGTCCCCAGCAATTACCACATTCTTATCAATAAGGTTGCTTCTGTTTATGAGTAATTGTTTTATATATTTGGGGGCTCCGGTATTCGGTGCATAGACATTTATAATTGTTAGCTCTTCCTGATGGATAGACCCTGTAATTATTATATAATGCCCTTCTTCATCTCTTGTTACAGCCTTTAATTTAAAGTCTAGTTTGTCTGATATAAGTATGGCTACTCCAGCTTTCTTTTGGCTTCCAGTAGCATGATAAATAGTTCTCCATCCCCTCACTCTCAATCTAAAGGTGTCCTCAGGTCTAAAATGAGTCTCTTGTAGACAGCAAATAGATGGGTCTTGTTTTTTTATCCATTCTGATACCCTATGTCTTTTGGTCGGCACATTTAATCCATTTACATTCAGTGTTATTATAGAAAGATACGGGTTTAGAGTCATTGTGATGTCTATATGTTTTATGCTTGTAGTGATGTCTCTGGTACTTTGTCTCACAGGGTCCCCCTTAGGATCTCTTGTAGGGCTGGTTTAGTGGTGACAAATTCCTTCAGTTTTTGTTTGTTTGGGAAGACCTTTATCTCTCCTTCTATTCTAAATGACAGACTTGCTGGATAAAGGATTCTCGGCTGCATATTTTTTCTGTTTAGCACACTGAAGATCTCGTGCCCATTCTTTCTGGCCTGCCAAGTTTCAAAAGAGAGATCAGTCACGAGTCTTATAGGTCTCCCTTTATATGTGAGGGCACGTTTACCCCTTGCTGCTTTCAGAATTTTCTCTTTATCCTTGTATTTTGCCAGTTTCACTATGATATGTCGTGCAGAAGATCGATTCAAGTTACGTCTGAAGGGAGTTCTCTGTGCCTCTTGGATTTCAATGCCTTTTTCCTTCCCCAGTTCAGGGAAGTTCTCAGCTATAATTTCTTCAAGTACCCCTTCAGCACCTTTCCCTCTCTCTTCCTCCTCTGGGATACCAATTATGCGTACATTATTTCTTTTTAGTGTATCACTTAGTTCTCTAATTTTCCCCTCATACTCCTGGATTTTTTTATCTCTCTTTCTCTCAGCTTCCTCTTTTTCCATAACTTTATCTTCTAGTTCACCTATTCTCTCCTCTGCCTCTTCAATCCGAGCTGTCGTTATTTCCATTTTGTTTTGCATTTCGTTTAAAGCACTTTTCAGCTCCTCGTGACTGTTCCTTAGTCCCTTGATCTCTGTAGCAAGAGATTCTCTGCTGTCCTCTATACTGTTTTCAAGCCCAGCAATTAATATTATGACTATTATTCTAAATTCACTTTCTGTTATATTATTTAAATCCTTTTTGATCAGTTCATTAGCTGTTGTTATTTCCTGGAGATTCTTCTGAGGGGAATTCTTCCGCTTGGTCATTTTGGATAGTCCCTGGAGTGGTGAGGACCTGCAGGGCACTTCCCCTGTGCTGTGGTGTATAACTGGAGTTGGTGGGCGGGGCCGCAGTCTGACCTGATGTCTGCCCCCAGCCCACTGCTGGGGCCACAGTCAGACTGGTGTGTGCCTTCTCTTCCCCTCTCCTAGGGGCGGGATTCACTGTGGGGTGGTGTGGCCCGTCTGGGCTACTTGCACACTGCCAGGCTTGTGATGCTGGGGATCTGGCGTATTAGCTGGGGTGGGTAGGCAAGGTGCACGGGGGCAGGAGGGGCAGGCTTAGCTCGCTTCTCCTTAGGTGATCCACTTCAGGAGGGGCCCTGTGGCAGCGGGAGGGAGTCAGATCCACTGCCGGAGGTTTGGCTCCGCAGAAGCACAGAGTTGGGTGTTTGCGTGGAGTGAGCAAGTTCCCTGGCAGGAACTGGTTCCCTTTGGGATTTTGGCTGGGGGATGGGCTGGGGAGATGGCGCTGGCGAGCGCCTTTGTTCCCCACCAAACTGAGCTCTGTTGTCCGGGGCTCAGTAGCTCTCCCTCCCTTTGACCTCTAGCCTTCCCGCTTTCCGAGCAGAGCTGTTAACTTATGACCTCCCAGACGCTAAGTCGCGCTTGCTGTTGGAACACAGTCCGTCAGGCCCCTCCGCTTTTCCCAGCCAGACTTGGGGGCTCTGCTTGGCGGGCGAGCTGCCCCTCGGCCCCGGCTCCCTCCCGCCAGTCCGTGGAGCGCGCACCGCCTCGCCGCCCTTCCTACCCTCTTCCGTGGGCCTCTCGTCTGCGCTTGGCTCCGGAGACTACGTTCTGCTATTCCTCTGGCGGTTTTCTGGGTTATTTAGGCAGGTGTAGGTGGAATCTAAGTGATCAGCAGGACGCGCGGTGAGCCCAGCACCCTCCTGCGCCGCCATCTTCCCTCTGTCTCTCTGTTTTGTTTCTGTTCACAGTTGCTGACAAATTGGAAAAAAGTGAAAGCATTCCAGTGGAAAAAGTGAGACTGACTGAGAGACCTGAAAATCTGAGTTCTAACAGTGAGATTTTAGATTGGGACATATACCAATACTATAAATTTTTGGCAGAAAGAGGAGATGTTCAGATACAGGTAACGTATACTGACAAATTTGGATTTTTAGAAATGCAAATTACAAGAGGTTTGGTTGTCTTGAGTCCTAAAAGGGTTAACAATGCTCCATCCTGAATATGACAGGGAAGAGACACACCCTCCTCTTTCCTTGTTCCCTGCTACTTGCAGTTTCTAAAGCCTATGGGAGAGCCAGGTGTTACAGTAATGGCAATTTTTTTTTCTTTTGCACCTACTCCTAAAAATTTTACTTTTAAAAGACCTAGATTTTAAGTATAGAACAAAGCACCATCCAGTGTTGACTTTAATATGAATGAACTCTTACCAGCATTCAGAAGTTCTGTCTCTGAGAATGGGAATGGGACAGCATTTGTGTGAGCTTTGAGAGTTAAGAGTAAAGGCCACTAGGTTTATATACCCAGGTGTTGCTGTATACCAGCAGGCCAGCTTCCTGTCACTGAGGAAGCCAGATGGCCAGTATCAATCAATTACCAAATAAAAGGTATCACCTGGAATGTTTTTCTGTTTCTTTTTTAGGCATACCAGCTGCATCAAGCTAAAACAGCATACTATAATAAAATCACCAAGTAAATGTCTTCTTTATTTTTTTCACTCCTTTTTTTCACTTATTTTTCAAATTGTGCTATAATCGGCTTATTTTCTTCATTTAAATTAATGCTATCGCTAAAAATAATTTTCAAAAATTGTTGTTCCTAGGTTTCTCTTGGACAATTACATCTAATTGGGAGGAAAGGTCTGGATCAGGATTATTATGTAAGTCATTTCAAGATTCAGTCACATGGGGTGGGGAGGAGAGTGGTGAGGGAGGATAGTAGGGCAAAAAGGGAGGAGTGGAGCATGGAAAAGTTGCTGGGGAGAGCCCATTACTACTTCCTTGGTCAGATCAGTGTTGTAGCTTTTGAGGAAGAACAAAGTTCACCAGAGAAAGCACTTTTCCTAACTGCCTCTAAATACAAAGGAGTGGAGGCTTCCAACAAAACACTGGGGCTGGGGAGTTTCCATGCTCCCCTTGAACCTAGTCTCTTCCCACCCTAACTGGTTTGGGTGAGGAAGATACCCTCACTTGCCAGCCTTGGACACACCCATTGCCCAAAAACCAGCGGTGGAGAGTCTACATGGGAGTTTCTTGCAAGGGGTCTGAGAACCAGCCTCAGACTGATTTCAATATAATTAGAAATATTATTAAACATCTTTATAAATTTGCAAAGCTCCTTTCAATCATTTTGCTTAACCTTACCTTATCCCCGTGAGGTTAGAAGATTAATTAACAACTCAAATTTATAGTGGAGAAAAAAGCAAATAAACTTGACCTACACAAGATCTTCAGTAAGATACCAGAGCTGGGGGGATAAGGTCTCATCTAGATTCTAATTGTGGTTTCAAGGCCATGGATCCCCTCAGATCTGAGGAAGTAACTGAGATTCTTTTTAAAAGATGATTTTGCAGCCCTTGTCATTTTATAGAACCTATGTGCTCATTGTCTCAAAGGAACACATACCCTATTTCAACACAGTCCCAATGGCTAAGCAATAGAAATAACTACTTTATTAGGTGGTTACATAAAAGAGTGATTTGTTATTACTTTTCACTTCACTTTATCTTATTTTTATGAGTGTAATTTGAGTACACATTGGGTAAATTCATAAAACATGATAAAATAGGTAGCAATTGAAATAAGCATATGCATCTTAAGACAGCTCAATTGAAGGTCTTCAGATTTGATTAATCTTCATCATAACCAGGGTTCTACCTTCATAGATGAGAAGTTCTAGATTCACAATATTACTCCAGTGTCAGATTTCAGTCTGCAGTGAGGTTCTCATGTTAACTAACAGATACATAAACTGGTAAGAATTGCCCATTTTCCATAAACATGAAATTCCATTGAGTGTGAAGGCACCCAAACCTCAGCTGTAGGGAATAACCTCCAGTTTTTGCAGAATACGTGAAAAACCCTATAAAGCTAAGAACTGGGCAGCACCAGCCACTCTGAATACCAGATGGGAGCTGCCTCCAGATGAGGATGAAATGTAATACCAATGCTGAGTCAAAGATTCTGGTGCTGTAGTAGCAACAGCCAGGCACTTGGGCAACACCAAGGAACTCAGTCAGGCTCTCCTATGCACTCATCCACAGAGGTTTTACTATCTCTATTTTACAGAGGAGGAGCTGAGGCTGGAGGAATGAAGTAAACTGTTTCAAGTATCACAGCTGGGTAGTAATGTTGAGAATCAGAATCTGAACTCTGGGCTTCAACATTCAAAGCCTGTGCTCTTTCCATTAAACTGTACTTCCTTTTGAGCTGGGTGGGGTGGGAGACATACAACCTCTAAAATCTAGTTTCCTCATTTATAAAGCAAAAAGAAGGAATCATATAATTTATCAGGTTTCTGACCACTATTTGAAAATTTTCAAATGGTAGTGTTGGGCCCCATACTTCCCATCCAGACATCACCAAAATGCTGGCTTATTTCCAGAACATCTGAGTGGTTCAGGCGCATTCTAGGTGTGAGCACAGGCTTGTCCTTCCAGCTTACCTCAGCCTAATAAACCTAAACCTGCATAGAGTGCTCCAGTCAAGGCATCAAATCTTCAGACTGATTGGCTTATGTATCAATCAGTTTAGGCTGCATCATAAACCACTCCCCAATTTAGATGGCTTAAAACAACAACCATTTATTTAATTCATGATTTTGGCAGTTTAGCAGTTTTGGCTGGGCTCAGGTGGGTAATTCTTCTGGTCTCAGCCAGGCTCAACCAATCTTGACTAGGCTTGCTCATGCATCTGTAGAGTATTGGCCAGGGCAGGCTGGTTTATGATGGCCTCATCTGTGACACCTAAGATGACTAAGTTTCTCCACATGCTTTCTTCTCCCAGCCAACTATGCCCAAGCTTTTCACATAGCAGCCAAAGGTTCTAAGAACACAAGGGTAGACAGCCTTGGGTTGGAACTCACAAATCACTTCCAACCACATTCTTTTGGCCAAAGCAAATTACAAGGTCAGCCAGCATTGAAGGGGTAGTTAAAAGGACTCCTAATGAAGGCACAATGGCAAAGTACTGTGGTCAGTTTTGCAGCTTACCAGAATGCACCAGAATCAACTTGGAGGGTGATGCAAAGTGGAGAGAGAAGGTAAAAGGATAGACCCAGTTTCTGAAAGGCTGTTACTATAACTCTTCCCATGGCTAGCCTCTCATCTTTCAAGTCTTACCTCTTTAGAAAGGATTTTCTTGATCAACTCTACTGTTCCACTACTCATCCTATTACAGTGTTTATTTTCCTCTAGCTCATATCACTCCCTGAATTATTTTGATCTTGTTTATTATCTGGATAATAATGGAATGTTATTCCATTCCATTATGGAATGTAAGTTCTTGTCTATCTTGCTCGTTCTATGTATCCTGTACTCTGATAGTACCTGGTATATATTAAGTACTTAGTATTTATTGAACAAATGAATAAATGAATGAATGAATGAATGAATGAATGAGTGAGTGAGTTAGTGAGTGATAGCATCCTAAGCATTATATGTTAGTCCTCAGCCTGAGAGCCACCACTTGAGCCAGTATGCTAATGCTTTGGTCCACCAAAGAAAATGATTAACGTAGCAAGCTTCTTTATAAATGTAAGTAATGCCCAGTTTACTTCCCAGAAAATTAAGTATCAAAAACCTGGAAATAACTCGTTTGCCTTTTTTTTCTCCTCATTGTTTGATTAAATTAATCTCTTTCATGGGTTGTCACTGTAAGGCAACATTTTCACCTCTCCCTCCCCCACTACTAAATTCTTAATTATTGAAAAATATTGTATATGCAAGCCCTGATTACATTATCTTGAATTTCTACACATACATTTTAATGTAATTTGCATTCCTGAATATGTACAGGCTCAGCATGAATTGGCTTAGGAATGCTGGGTATTTGGGTGCATATTATTAAAGTGGATATGGCATAATTAAATTAAATCTAGCAGAGGCATAATAATCAGATATGTAAGAGCAACTGCTTTGTCTATCCTGCCACCCATTAAAAAAATCAAGAGCTAATATCATCCCTTTTCAGGATGATTTACAAATTTTGAGATAAAAGGAGTATTTATAAGTATTTTCAGTTTATATTTATTTTCAGTGTTTATAAATATTTCTTGGCATTTCATTCTAGGGGAAATGTTATAAACTGATTAAACTAGGGATTTTCTTGAACCAATGAAAAATCATGTTCGTTGTTTTGTTTTTTGTTTTTTTTTTTTAAAGAGACGTGGGGGCACCTGGGTGTCTCAGTCAGTTAAGCATCCAACTTTGGCTCAGGTTATGATCTCATGGTTTGTGAGTTTGAGCCCTGTGTGGGGCTCTGTGCTGACAGCTCAGAGCCCACAGCCTGCTTCAGATTCTGTGTCTCCCTCTCTCTGCCCCTTCCCCAGTCACACTCTGTCTCTCTCTCTCTCAAAAATAAATAAAAACATTAAAAAAAATTTTTTAGTAAAAAAAAAATAGATGTGTGTTTAAATAATAAAATTTCTCTTAGCATAATGTCTGGGACATACTATATTTCAACCTATCTAAGACACCATCAATTATAAGATACTTTATTTTGTGTTCTACTGAGAAAGAAAATACACTGCCAATATAAATTATATGATGACATTGATAGTAAGAAGTGTCTGATTAAAGTGGGGGGCACATCTGAGAATCAGTAAAATATGACTAGGTGCTCAGTAAATATTTGAATAAAGGATAGATGGTGTCAGTCTGTTTTAGCCACTGTAACAAAAATACCATAGTCTGGGTGGCTTATAAACAATGGAAATATATTTCTCACAGTTCTCAAAGCTTGAAGTCTGACATCAATGTGTCAGCATGGTTAGATAGGGCCCTCTATCCAGTTTATGGACTTCTTGTTGTATCCTCATGTAACAGAACTTGAGCTTGCTCTCTGGGGCCTCTTTTATAAAGACACTAATCCCATTCATGAAAGCTCTGCCAGTCACCTTCCAAAGGCCCCACCTCCTAATACCATCATCTTGGATATTAGGTTTCAACATATGAATTTTGAAGGGACACAAATATGCAGACTGCAGCAGATGATGGATGGGTGGATGGATGGATGGGTGGATGGATGGATGGGTGGATGGATGGATGGATATTTAACTCTTTGAGAGCAAGGACCCATCAAAGTAACTTGTGTGATACTTTCACACAGAGCTTAGTAAATGTTTAGTAAGTGCAACAGCATTAAAGGTAGGTTAATTTAAAGACAAATAAAAGAGAACTGAAATGCTGAGTAAGTCATGAGAGTGGAGGGGTATAGAAGGGGAAATTAGAGAAAGCTTCAATTCCTTTAGTCCTTATGGGATCATTATATTGAAAGATGGGGAAAACTCCAGGATTCTTATCTTCTGATTCTTATTTTTTTATCTCCTTTAACAGTTCAAGTATAGTTCACCAGAATGACAGTTTTTTCCCCCAGAACTCTCTATTGCCAAACATGTATTTGAAAACCAGATTCTGAAACTAGACTTTGAGAATTATGTCACAGAATCATAGTATGAGAATTATAAGGGACTATAATGCTTAAAATCTAGTTCCCCTGTTTTAGAGATTTATAAACTTACTCTTTCATTCATTCACTCATGCATTCAGTCCAGAAATATTTCCTAAGTGACTGATATACAGTAGATACTGTGCTAAGTACAGAGGATTCAACACTGGGGGAGACAGAAAATTAAGCAAACAATTAAATGTATGGATGTATGCCATGATAGTTACCCACGGGTATTTTGGGTCTTGACTCATTTATAAGAAATACCTTCATTTTCTGTATTAATGGGATCAGATAAATGTGATTGGTAAATCATACCTTTGATTTATTTACTGATAGATGATTGATAAATCATACATTGCTACAATTTGCTCCTATCCAATTGACACTTAGGTTATTCTAGACATTTTGGACATCATTTGTTGTCTCAAGATTCCCTTATGATCATAAATTTCCAATGCCTTCTATTTTCTGCCAAATAAAAGAGGAACTTTGGCCTAGTATCCAGGACTGGTATAATATGGCCCCATCATATTCCTGCACACCTTAACTTTTGGATATTCTACTTCAGCCATACTGAAGTAATTACTGTTTCCTAAACACATCTTGAACATTTCTATCTCCGTTCCTTGCTCATGTTATTCCTCCAGCCTATGATGCCCTCTGTGCTGGTGAATCCTCTCCATCTTTTGTGAGACCTTGGTCATTTAAGTCCTCTTTCTTGACACCATGAAGGCAGAGTACTAAGTGCATGGGAATTGAATCGGGAGAACTCTGGTACCAGCTGCTTCACTTTGAGTGTCATTCCTTATACTGCTGTTGTGAAGATTAGGTAAGACAAAGCTTGTAAAACACTTATATACAATTTCTGTTATTCCATGCCTCTCTAATTCTTTTTGGTGTTGCTTTTATCCCACCTTTCGCCTACTGTCATTGCTATTTACCTTTCTTCACAGCAGTATTGGTGGAAAGCTTATGTAGGGATGGTGTTTTTTGTTCATCTATGAATCACCTATAATACTTAACACACTACTACTATATATAGCACTTTTGAATTAAGTTTTTGAAACAAAGAATAAATGAAGAATAGAAGAGATAAATGGATGAATGGGTATATGATTTAGTGAGGTTCAGCACTGGTGGCATTCGTATTTAGTTATGTCCACAAGGCAGACTAACTTACAACAAGGGTGTGATTCCCAAATAAGTTGGCAATATTTCTGGAGCAAATGTACATATAAAGGAACTACTCACATTTCTTCCTTAAATGTCCTCTCCTCTTTGGGAAGGAGCAGATTCTTGTATGTCAACCTAGTCAAGGTTTGGTTTTTTTTGTTTTTTTTTTTTTAATGTTTATTTTTGAGAGAGACAGAGACAGAGTGTGAGCAGGGGAGGGGCAGAGAGAGAGAGAGAGGGAGACACAGTATCTGAAGTAGGCTCCAGGCTCTGAGCTATCAGCACAGAGCCTGACGCAGGGCTTGAACTCACAAACTGTGAGATCATGACCTGAGCCAAAGTCAGATGCTTAACCGGCTGAGCCATCCAGATGCTCCTAGGCTTTTTTTTTTTAAGTCTATTTATTTTGCGAAAGAGAGAGAGAGAGAGAGGGAAGCAGAGAGCAAGAGAGAATCCCAAGCAGGCTCCACACTGTCAGCACAGAGCCTGACATGGGATTTGATCTCACAAACTGTGAGATCATGACCTCAGCTGAGATCAAGAGTCAGATGCTTAACCAACGGAGCCACCCAGGCACTCTTAGTTGAGGCTTTTTAAAGACAGAAGAGTTACGTCCTAAAAAGACACTTTGGAAAGTGTCTTCATTTCTCATTTGTGGGCCTAATTTCTTTTAATGCTCCATGTGGTTTCTGAGGAGAACTTCTGGGAGGTTAAGATGAAGCCTAAGGAATGGGACAACAAGGGACAGGTCAGCCCTTAGATGTTCTAGACTGAGCGTTTCAATTAATGTTACAACCTAGAGAGAAGCAGAGGCTAGGCTGGCCTCCTTCATTTTGCTTTAGAAAGAATTAGCCTGAAGTTCACTTCTATAAAAAGACTTGCACTGTTGGTGGGAATGCAAACTGGTGCAGCCGCTCTGGAAAATAGTGTGGAGATTCCTCAAAAAATTAAAAATAGAACTACCCTATGACCCAGCCATAGCACTGCTAGGAATTTACCCAAAGGATACAGTAGTGCTGATGCACAGGGGCACTTGTACCCCAATATTTATAGCAGCACTTTCAACAATAGCTAAATTATGGAAAGAGCCTAAATGTCCATCAACTGACGAATGGATGAAGAAGATGTGGTTTATATATACAATGGAATACTACTTGGCAATGAGAAAAAATGAAATATGGCCATTTGTAGCAACATGCATAGAACTGGAGAGTATTATGCTAAGTGAAATAAGTCAGGCAGAGAAAGACAGTTACCATGTTTTCACTCATATGTGGATCCTGAGAAACTTAACAGAGACCATGGGGGAAGAGAGGAGGGAAAAAGGTTACAAACAGAGAGGGAGGGAGTCAAACCATAAGAGACTCTTAAATACAGAGAACAAACTGAGGGTTAATGGCGGGGGGTGGGGGAGAGGGGAAAATGGGTGATGGGCATGAGGAGGGCACTGGTTGGGATGAGCACTGGGTGTTGTATGGAAACCAATTTGACAATAAATTACATATTTAAAAAAAAAAGACTTAGTCTCAGCAGGAGCTAGAGGTGTCTTGTTTTACTCACTCGGCCTTATAAACATTAGGAGGCTGCATGTCCAATTCTACCAAATTGTACAAAATGTCTTATAAAATAAGTACATACTGTTAACATCGAAGCATACTTTTTCAAAATAATGAACTATGTAGTTCTATAGGTGGGATTCATCTGTCCTCCACAAAGCCACATGCCCATGATGCCTTTCCACATGCAAGGAACAGTCCTCACATTTTAAAATTATATTTGTGAACTCTATATGGCACCCACTCTTCAGGTTTATGGTTGAAATAACATTTGAAATAGTGCCTTAAACAGTGTGGGCATTTCATAGATATTTTTTGAATGTATGTTAAATGAAATAAAGTTTGGTTTGAAAAACATTTTGTAGGATATGTTTGTGACTGTCAATAATACTGTTTGTTCCTTTTCTCTCCAGAAAGCATTATACTACTTCTTAAAGGCAGCAAAGGCTGGGAGTGCAAATGCCATGGCATTTATAGGAAAGGTACATGCTTCATCTTGATCAGTACTTTTAATTTCTTAAAAACCTAAGAAACTAATGGTACCAGCTAATTGAACCCAGTATAGCATGACAGATGTCTTTCATGGAAGCAGCTGGCCAGGGCATTCCACTACAGACTGAGGATAGTATTCTTGAGGTGACAGTTTGAGAAAAAGCCCCATACAACAGCAGCCTTTGTCTGAGGCACCAAAAACAGCCTTGAAAGTGCACCTGGCTCAGGGTTCCTGGGCAGAGACCCCTACCACCACCATGACCCCCTACTCTGGCACGTAACAAGAGATCTGGGCGAACTGAACATCTAACTGGTATAGCCACCCTACCCTCCCCCACCCCCCCCCACCCCCCGCCTCCCGTGAGATGCCTCCTTCCTACACCCTGGAAATGAGAACCAGCTCTAAGCCGACCAAAGTCCATCCTGGGGCCACCTATCAAGGGAGGGCCCTGGGCTGCTGAGCAACTTTTGTGGACAGTTCCTCTAAAGAAGAACATTTTTTTCTCTCCTTCAAAGACCATTCATCCCCCCAAGTGCTGCCCTTGGCTCCCTGCGGCCAATTTGCATTAGTAACCATGGGGACAAATGCTCCTTTTCCAGAAGTGCTACATACTAATTTAGATGGAAGGAAACAGTGAAAAAGACACAAAATAGGGTCAGTTTCTCTGCCCTTAGGCCAGGTCACTCCAGAATGTGTGTTGTAGGTTGCTTCCTCAGTTTTTTCTTTGATTAAAATTGAGGTGAAATCAACGTAAAATCAACAATTTTAAACTGTATATTCAGTGGCATTCACTGCATTTCACAATGTTGGCCAACTATCACTTCTATGTAGTTCTAAAACATTTTAATCACCCACAAATTCCTCAGTTTTTTTTTTTACATCCTCTTGTTTGTTTCTGTAGATGTATTTAGAGGGGAACGCTGCAGCCCCACAAAATAACGCAACTGCCTTCAAATACTTTTCCATGGCAGCCAGTAAGGTATGTACTCAGCCCATTTCTGTAAGCACTTTAAAACACTTGGCTTTTATTACATGCAGACTCATGCAGAAGAGTTTATTTCAAAGCCCCATGCCCAAGTAATGAGCCTGGGAGTTTCATGTCTTGGAGAAGAATATCATTGACAATAAAATGTGGAGTTGGGATAGGGGGAGACACATCTTGTTTTCTCAGTAAACGAAAAATGGCAATGACATGCTTCTCCAGCATGAGGGCAAACAAAAGCTCAGCTTTCTGTCCCCCAGTAGGTGAGGCCACCTAGCTCAGGAAACAGGAAATAAAAGAGGACAGAGGAAGGGAAAACTCAAACAATATCTGCAGTAAGTTCAGGACAAGGACAAATAAGAAATGCCTAGTTTTTTCCAGTTTAGTCTTACTCAAAGGCCAGAAATCTCCCTGGCCCAGGCAGATCATCAGATAGGTGACCAGGACAAGATGGTTGAGACACAACTCTGGAGGCAGAATCCATGGTTTAAATGCCAGCCCTGCAGCATACTGCCTGTGTGACCATGGGCAAGTTACTTAACTTCTCTGTGCCTCAATTTTCCCAAATGTAAAATGGGAATATAAGAAGATTTGCCTCATATTGTTGTTGCCAGGATCTAATGAGTTTATGTTTATATGCCTTTTATTGCAAAGTACTTAAAGCAGTGCCTGGCTTACAGTAGATGCAGTGGGTCAGCTTATCTTCTGCAGTCTGGGGCCAGTTAGGTAGAGTGAACTTCAAAGCATATCCAAAGCAGAATTAATTGGATCTATGAAGGAATATAGAAATGGAATAATATGGCTCCTGCCACTAAAATTTTTGTCTTGATTCCGGGGCTCAGTGACGCTAGCATCTGTCTGATAAAACTTAGTAGACTACTCTGACTTCCTTTAGTGCATTAAGAACATCCTCATTGTAACACCCATGTGCCTAATGCTGGGAAATGGCCTTGATAAACTTTCTAACCCTGCACAGCAGGAAGGATTTCATTGTCTCACAATGCCTTACTGCAACACTGGGAGTAAAGATGTGCTCAAACTGGGGAATACTTTCAACTGTACTGAGTTTTTAAAAGCCCACATGCTGCTTTAGGAGCCTATTTATAAGTGACTAGCACCTTGGAGCTGCTGCTATTGTGTTGTAAATTACTGAGAAGGCTGGTACTCCTCTCCTCTCCTCTCCCTTGTAATTTATATGAAATTTTTGCTCAGCAAGAAAGTGATCTGGGTGGAGTACCATTAGATTAGGATGGCAAGGGAAAACTGGCTGAAAAAAGAGGTGGGGTTAAGTAACAGAGGAAGATCTCTTGTAATCTGGCAAATAACACTGATTTGTCAGCCCAAAGGAATAACGCCAGGAAGTTGGGTGTGTAAATTAACCCGGCTTCCAAGCTATTCAGGGCAGGAATCTGAGCTACTTGTGTTCTAAATCTGAGCTGTCTTTCTTTACAGATAAATCTAAAATTATATTTAGGTAATTATTCTGAATGGCATCAGGTGGACATGACCATATATTCCTTTATCATCACCTGGTTGATGGTTTATTAGATTTCTCACTTGGGGTCACTACCAAAGTAAAAGGTTTTCTGTCTTTCTATCCTCCACTTTCTGCATACCCATACTCTTACTATATATAATATTAAGATAAGATATAACATTAAGATTATATATATATATATATATATGTTTTTTAATTTGCTTTTAAGTCATCAGATCAGAATACAAAGCTACAGTCTTTATGACTTCTTTTATCTTATTTTCTCAGAAACATGAGCAGTTATCCTGTTGGGTCCATATTGGACCATATTCTTCTGGTTTTCTCTTTCACAGATCAGGCCCATCCCTATCACTTCTGTCATTCTGACTCCCTCCCTAAAATCCCCCATTTTGAATCCAACCCATTTCCCAGAGGAGAGCTCAATCCTCTCTCCTCTCTCCTTCCACAAAACCACCTCTACCCACCTTGGCTTATATAATTTTTCTCTTTTCTGCACTTGCCCTGCATTCACTCTCTGTACTGCTGGAATTTTACTGCTTCTACCTTATGCCTTCTCTCCTATTATCTGAAGGCCATGTCTCCTCAACTAGAGGAGGATAGTGGTCTTAGTACATAGAAGTTCATTACATATTTGACAATAAATGACCATCTGCTTTCTAAGTTCATGTCACTTAACCTAAGCAAGAGCAATGAGCCCTAAAGTGGAAGTTGTTCGTGGGGGGATTGCCTACACATATGTTGTATTTGGCCCAAAAAATGTTTCAAAAATTAGGAAGTTTTACATGGTGACGGTTGGTAGCTACACCTGTGAGCACAGCGCAATGTATAAAGTTGTCGAATCACTATCCTGTACACCTGAAACTAATGTAACATCGTGTGTCAACTATATTGAAGTAAAAAAAAACAAACCAGGAAATTCATATACAAATTTGGACATCCAGCTTTTCTTGGAAAATGGGAAGAGCTGACCATATGAGGCTGCCACTCCATGTGACAACAGTTGCCTGGGGCAGTTTCTTGAGTGGTGCTACTGCCTTTAAACAGGGCAGGAACTCTCTGATTTGCCTCAGTCTCTGTCAGTCTATCACCAGATTGATGTACTGCTTACATTACCTGAATGGCTCCTGGAGGGATCTAAGTGGGCCACTCCTGACCTGAAAATTATAAACAAGTACTCTGGTCCATAAATATTTGGTGAGCCAAAGGTTAGAAACCTTACCCTCTTCTCTCCCTTCCTCCTTCTCTATTCTCATTTCCCTTCTCTTCTATTTTTCTCAACACCTGAATGAAGACAGACTCACTGTTAGAAGACAGACTCACCAGACTTTACCACATCCATCACACAAGGCCTTACCACCCCCAGACCAGACTTTCCCAAGAGTTTTAGGACAACAAGTAGATACATAGTAAGGGGACAGGCAAGAAGAAGAGAGCAGTTGTATACCACCGGTTTTAAATACAGCTGGGCCATCCTTAAGAATTCTTGGAATAGCTGGCCCTTTGATATGCATAGGCTCAAACTTTGGAGTTTCGAAATAATTTTTGAACTATGCCTTCTCTAGTTACGTGCTATTCCTGTAACAGTGAGAGGGACTCTGGCTGCATCCACAATAACTACATTTAGGTGGGAGGAAGAATCTGGAGAGTTTTCTACCAAAACTTGAGTCCTGAGAAAATACTATAAAACTGTAAAACAAACCTATATGTCTACTGAATGACAGTCGAGTGGCCAAATGTGCCTCTTTACTCAGTCACTAGCAGGTGAAATACATGATGGGAGACAAAAAAGAAAAGTGGGCTTCCTGGTTGGGGAAGTCACTTTCAAGGTTCACACTTCATCCAGGATTGATATGCAAAGTACTGATGTATTTGAACATGTGCTAAATTCTAAACATGCTAAATAAATACTCCATTCCATAGGCTTTTTAGAATACTAATCAGAAAAAGAAATGGTAGTTAATTTAGCATCAAATGGAAAAGAAAACACTGATGATGTTATAAGCAATCAGATTTAAATAAAGAAACATATATTAACAACACCTTACCATCCAGAATTGCTAGATCGAAATTCAAAGAATCTCTAAAATGTTACTTGGCCATTTATGTCAACCTCCTTTGACCAAAGCAGTTAACAAGTGTCTGGATAGACTTCTCTCTTCTGGAAAATTCCTACACATCCTTCAAGACCAAACTCAAATGTCAACCACCTCTGACAACTCAATCCCCTCAGTCTCTACCCTCATCTAGGCAGTTGAGTCCCCCTTCTAGGTGTCCACAAGACTCCTGATCTGTTTCTAGTACAGGACTTACCACTTTTGACGTGACTATTTTAAGAGGCGCTACTTAGTGGATCAGAGCCCACTAGCCTGTGAACTCTCTAAGACAGGGATCATTGTTTTGTCACCTCTCAACTTTCACCTCCTACGTCTGTCCAATGCCTATTATGGAGTCACTCACAAAGCTAGCGCTAAATAAATGCTGAATGAAAGAATGGAGAAAAGATTTGGCTTTTGTTTCCCTCTTTTCTCCTCAGAGGGGATTATGAAGGCATGAAAGGAGAAACTAGAGAGAGACAGAATAATTTACCAACTGTCTCATTAACCTGCCTTGATTAAACCTCTACTGGGTGCATTTTAAATATTTAGAATGATTTTTCCATAATTCACCTTATCATGAATTCTTCTGGGACTTTACTTGGATTTTTAAAACTGTTCCAGGGCAATGCAATTGGTCTTCATGGGCTCGGTCTTCTTTACTTTTATGGGAAAGGAGTTCCTGTGGTAAGTTAAATAATTTCATTATCTTTTCAACATATTTCTAGCAATTTATGGGGTAAAATTCATGATTGTTGATTAATTTAAAAGAATTAGTGTCTAATACCTAGTTTGCCAAACTATCGTATTTGATGATAGAAATAAAATAATCCAGTGGAATATTTGCCAAAGAGACATAGAACAAATTTGTGACAAGAATAATGACCATATTTATATCTTAGAATTATAGATTCTAAGTAACCTTAGATATTATATAATTCCTGAAGACTTTTTCTGACAGAGAAATTTATCTTTTTTGTTATCCTCTGCACTTTTGGGTGACCTTTCCCCAATATCTAAAAAAAAAAAAAAATACTGTCAGTGTAGGAAAAGACATAATTTACAGTGAAAATGAGATAATTATTTCCTAATACAGTATAATTATTAACTAAAGTCTATAATGCTTCTGATACTATTTTAATTAGCCTAAATCACATAAGGCACTATCTATACTCTTTAAAAAAAAAAAGAAGGCAATTGTTACCATGGAGTTATACAATACACATTTGAGTAATAAAGTGTAATTATCTTGCAGAATTATGCTGAAGCACTTAAATACTTTCAGAAAGCTGCAGAGAAAGGATGGCCCAACGCACAGTTTCAGTTAGGCTTCATGTACTACTGTAAGTGCTACAAATATAGCTACTGTGCCAAGACTGACAAGTGCATTATTTTTTTTTAATTTTATTTAAATCCAAGTTAGTTAACATATAGTGTAATAATGGTTTCAGGAGTAGAATTTAGTGATACATCACTTACATATAACATCTGGTGCTCACCACAAGTGCCCTCCTTAATGCCCATCACCCAGTAAGCCCATCCCCCTCCCCACACCTCTCCTCCAGGAAACCCTCAGTTTGTTCTCTGTATTTAAGAGTTTCTTATGGTTTGCCTCTTTCTCTCTTTTTATCTTATTTTTCCTTCCCTTCCCCTCTGTTCATCTATTGTGTTTCTTAAACTCCACATTAGTGAAATCGTATGATATTTATCTTTCTCTGACTGACTTATTTCACTTAGCATAATACATTCTAGTTCCATCCACGCTGTTACAAATGGCAAGATTTCATTCTTTTAGATTGCTGAGTAATATTCCATTGTGGGTGTGTGTATATACCACATCTTTTTTATACATTCACCAATCAATGGACTTTTGAGCTCTTTCCATAATTTGGCTATTGTTGATAGCACTGCTCTAAACATTGGGGTGCATGTGCCCCTTCGAATCAGCTATTTGTATCCTTTGGATAAATACCTAGTAGTGCGATTGCTAGGTCCTAGGGAAGCTCTATTTTTAATTTTTTGAGGAACGTCCATACTATTTTCCCAGAATAGCTGCACTGTTCACATTCCCACCAGCAGTGCAAAAGTGTTCCCCTTTCTCCACATCCTCGCCAACATCTGTCATTTCCTGAGTTGTTAATTTTAGCCATTCTGATAAGTGTGAGGTAGTATCTCATTGTGGTTTTGATTTGTATTTCCCTGATAGTAAGCAGTGTTGAACATCTTTTCATGTGTCTGTTAGCCATCTGGATGTCTTCTTTGGAAAAGTGTCTATTCATGTCTTCTGCCCATTTCTTCACTGGATTGTGTTTTGGGTGCTGAGTTTGGTAAGTCCTTTATAGATTTTGGATACTAACCCTTATCCAATATGTCATTGCAAATATCTTCTCCCATTATGTCGGTTGCCTTTTAGTTTTGCTGATTGTTTCCTTCACCGTGCAGAAGGTTTTTATCTTGATGAGGTCCCAATAGTTCATTTTTGCTCTTGTTTCCCTTGCCTCTGGAGACATGTCTAATAAGAAGTTGCTGTAGCCAAGATCAAAGAGGTTGTTTTCTGTTCTCTCCTCTAGGATTTTGGTGGTTTCCTGCCTTCCATTTAGGTCTTTCATCCATTTTTGAGTTTATTTTTGTGTACGGTGTAAGAAAGTGGTCCAGATTCATTCTTCTGCATGTTGCTATCCAGTTTTCCCAACACCATTTGCTGAAGAAACTGTCTTTTTTCCATTGGATATTCTTTCCTGCTTTGTCGAAGATTAGTTGGCCATATATTTGTGGGTCCATTTCTGGGTTCTCTGTTCTGTTCCACTGATCTATGTAATTGTTTTTGTGTCAGCACCATACTATCTTGATGATTATAGCTTGCTAATACAGCTTGAAGTCCAGAATTGTGAGGCCTTTAGCTTTGGTTTTCTTTAGCTTTGGTTTTCTTTTTCAACATTACTTTGGCTCTTCGGGGTCTTTCCTGGATCCATATGACAAATGCATTGTTAAGTCTACTCCTTTTTTCACAAAAATCAAATTGCTGGAGTGATTGATTTAGATAGAATGTTGAGGCAGCAATCTGAGGAGGAATTTGAAGACTGAAGGAAAAGATACCAGTTGAGGAAGGAGGCAAAAGGTATAGTCAGGAAGCTCACTTTTGAAAAGGTTGAGTTTGAGGTGCCTTGTGATGTCCAGTGGATACCCCAAAACAGGTATGAAACTCACAAGAAAGGTCAAACTTGAAGAGAAAGATTTGAGAGGCATCAACATATAGGAGTTAATTAAAAGCTGAGACTGCAAAAGGAAACGAAAACATGAGAGGAACAGTGGGCCATGGTCAGAAATCTGGTGGTCCTCACTGTTGTATTGAAAAGATTGGCAAAGAAAGAGTGAAGACTCTGTGGGGACTGTGAAGACACAAAAAGACTGAAAAAGCATGATCAGAGGAATGGGGGAAAAAGTGATTTTAAGGAAGCCATAGGATAGAACTGTCAAGAAAGAATAAATGAGCCCCTCTGTGAAATGTAATGAGAAGCCTGCTTCTTCAAAACAAAACACAAAAAATAAGAAAGGTCTGAGAATCTATGGGCCTTGTCAATATAGAGAATGTTTATGTGGTCATTGGACTGGTTGGTATAGAAACCAGACACAATGTGTTGAGGTATGAATGGAAGGTGAGAAAGTAGATAAGTAAAAATATTCTTGGAAGTTGTGTGCCTTTAAATGGAGGAAGAAGGATGGAATGGTAGCATGAGAGAGACCAAGAACCAAGAGGGAATTCTTTTTAAGATGATGGGAGACCTGGGTATAATTTCTGACAAAAAAAAGAGCCAGCCAATTATTGGAGATAATTAATGTGTCATGGAAGTTATGAGATAATTGATGAAGAGGTTCTGGAAAAAATAGGGTGGCATTAGGATCTGACTGCACCCAGGTAGGTGGAGGCCTCATTAGCCTTAATAAAGAGGAGGAACTTCTCACCCTCAAAGACTGGAGAGATGGAGGAAAGGATATTGCAGATGTAAATCTGGAAGGAAGGAGAGAGAAGCAAGTGAGAAAAGACAATGCAAGAATTTCCTCAATGAGCTAGGAGGTACCAAGTTGTCTTCTGAGAGGGAAGGTAGAGTGATTGGGGTAGGAGGTCTTAGGAAGCCATGAAACTTTGTAATACTCTGTGGGGACTGAGAGAGGGAGTGCCCAAGACAAGTACCAAGAGATCTGAACATACCTGAGTATCTCCATAAGTCCTTCCTTTCAGAGGTAGAGCTAGGGTAGCAGCAGACTGCAACATCCGCTGACATTTTCTTTAGTAGCCCAAGGAGATGGCCTGTTTTGTACTTGTCTTGGGTAGTTGCCTAAGATGGCCTTGTTCTTCTGGCTCATTACAAGTTGCAGGCCCAGGATCCATCAGATAACTCAAGCTTCTAAAATAAGAGAAATAGTAATGGCTAATGTTTATTAAGTCTTTATGTGCATTTACTCATTTAGTCCTATCAGCACATCTAGGGGGTATCCTACAGTTTATAGATGAGCAAACTGAGCCATATTAAGGTCCAAGAGCTTGCCCAAGATCACGCAGTTAGTGGAACTGGTAATTCAAGCCCAAGTGATCTGCCTCCAGAGCCTTTGCTCTTAGTGGCACCGCTTCTAAAGGTTATGAAATGTTAACAGCTGGAACACAATTTAGGGACCATCTAGTGAAAGCCTCTCCTTTTGAAAATAAAGGGCCTAGAAGTACCCAACTCACAAAGGAATAATGAAAGAGCCAGGATATGAATCCCAGCTGCTGAGAGTATGCTGATTTTTCTATCCTAGTCCCAAATGCCTCTCCTTGCTCCAAGCATGAGTTGAATCTGAGTTGAGCCTCCTGGAGCTGGGATTTGCCTGCTCCAAAATCCATAGTTATGACAGGGAGGCACTACACTGGTCTTCTGGTGTGGAAGGACAAGGATGGTGAGCCACATCCTGGTTGTTGTCCCTGGTACTCAGAGACCACACTTAGTTTACTTTTATTAATCTTAGGTATGTTGTATTGAAGAGATATCTTCATGAGACTAAAGAGTCCTTCTTCAGATTTCTGAATGGGTCAAGAACATAAATTTCCTTATTCTTACTTATAATCAAACTCAGCTTTTCCCCCCACAAATAGTGGATCTGTAACAGCTTGACTTTTGGTTGGCTATGGATTGGTTGGTTCTTATTTAAAACAGAAGGCATCTCTATGACCATTATATTCATAGATTATAATATAAAAAATAACACAAATGAGGGGTGGCTCAAAATAATTTTAATTTTCAGCTGGCTCTGGAGTATGGAAGGATTATAAACTTGCCTTCAAATATTTTTACTTGGCATCTCAGAGTGGGCAGCCCCTCGCCATTTATTATCTGGCCGAGATGTACGCAACAGGAACAGGAGTGTTAAGATCGTGCAGAACTGCTGTGGAGGTAAATAATGGGATGTTTTTAAAGTATTTTTAATTTATCACACAGAGGAGGTGAAACTGTCCTTAAGTTGTTGGTGTCTATGATTTTATAGATATTACCTCTCCCAGTTGACAGCGTGAACACTGACTTTTGCCAGGGAGGAAAAGCAGTGATGAAACTCAGGCTGGGAAAGGGAAGAAGAGAAATGATCCCTCCTCTCTTGCATTTGGCTTTTCATCAGGTTCAGAGCTCACCTCAGAATTCAGTTAAGGAGCTCTGTCTCAGCCTTCACTCAAATGGCCGGGGCAACTGGACACTTCAGTGGGATTGAGAGTTGTGGGTAATGAAAGTCTTGATTTAGCCCAGAAAATGCAGCCCACTGCTTCCCGGAAAGCAGGGCCCTTAGGTTTTTGAGGATTTGGATGACAGCTGAGAAGGTGAATTCTTTCAGCCTGAGCCAGTGATGTACTTTTCAAAAGAAAGCTTTTAGGACTTTAATGTCCTTCATTGATTTATTAAACACTTCCACTGCACCAATATAAATACCTCCATGTTGCAATCTGGCCCCTCTGAAACTCATTTCAAAAGCTGCCAGCTAATAATCTATCTTTAGAGTTGCTCCTTTGCCAACTTCCTAATGAATTATGTATGGCTAGCCTCTTTTGGTTACATAAGGGCTATTCAGCTAAGTTGACGTTTGTCCCCACAGAGCTCTGCATACCTCCCTCGTGGTTATGTCACCTACACCCTCAGGCACTGTCTTCCCTTCATTCTCTCCTTTCCACATCAGCTGTGGCCTTATCCCTCACCCTTGCAGTGTAGCAGTGCCCAGAAAAGTCCTTTTTTTAAAAAAAGAAGTCGATGTATTCTTGTCCTGCCAAATAGCCTCTAAGTCAGGAAAGTTTATTACGCAAATTTAAAATAAGCCTCCGGAAGTTTCAGCTCAAGACCAAAAAATACACACTTGTAATCTCTGTGCCTATGAAAGGTATTATGTCTTCACCCTAAATAATTTTCAAAAAGCCATGCTTTAAACCTGAAATCCTTGCCTGACCAGCCAGCAGGAGCTGAAGATTGACTTCATTCATCTTTACCTGGGATGAAGTATATTGGCTAACTAGTCTGCTTGATTTCTTTTTCCATATACAGCTTTATAAAGGTGTCTGTGAACTAGGCCACTGGGCTGAGAAATTCCTGACAGCATACTTTGCCTATAAGGATGGTGATATAGATTCTTCTCTTGTTCAGTATGCACTGCTTGCAGAAATGGGGTATGAAGTAGCTCAAAGCAATTCAGCATTCATTTTGGAATCTAGTAAGATAAGTTAAAATTCTCTGCAATTCCCCAATCATACATATGCATAAATGACTTTACTACACGGGTATTTTAAGCCTTCCTAATGAAATTTCTCCTTTTTTTAGAAAAGGTTAAAATTCTTGAAAAAGAGAAGATGTATCCAATGGCACTTCTCCTATGGAATCGAGCTGCCATTCAAGGTATAGAACCTAGATAAAAATAAGCACGTACCTGGTCTCTGTCCACTATTAGTCATCGATTCGCTTCAGCCGAGTTCTCGGGT
Source organism: Lynx rufus (assembly GCF_022079265.1). Classification (NCBI taxonomy): domain Eukaryota; kingdom Metazoa; phylum Chordata; class Mammalia; order Carnivora; family Felidae; genus Lynx; species Lynx rufus. The sequence continues at coordinate 39,392,671 of NW_025814896.1, read as the reverse complement.
GTATAAGCAAGATATCAAGAAGGTGGTATTTCAAACTGTACCAATGTTAGGGTCAGTCTTTGGTTGACAGGTCATTTCCAGGAATTTCTTTGTTATTCTCAAGGTCCTGGTTTAGTAAACAATAGAAATTTTTCTATGGCTCTGTCTCCATGGCACCAGAACAATTGTTTGAAATATGACAATTTTACTCAGGAAACCAGTTTTGTTGTTCTGGCTTCAGTCACACATTTGCTGAGTTTTTTTCTGAGTAGTGACCTATGTCTCAATGAATTTATAGGTAAAATTACTTATGGATTTAAGACTCATTTGATGTCTCTTTTGAAGTGCCACATTGATGATTACTACCAACTTCACACCTTTATTATAACTATTAACATGTTAGCATCAGAAAACAAAACAGAACAAAACCCAGAGTCAAATATCATGATCCTCTCCCTATTCCCGGGGTTCCCATGCTCCGCTTACAGGATTCACATGTGATAAGGAAAGTGTAATAGCACTGGTGGGAAAGCATTGGCAGGTGGCATTATTAAAAGCAAACAGATGCTGCAAAGCTCTATCTGCATTTGGATATGTGAGGAAGTCTCATGCAATAAAAGAGCAATTTTACTTCCAATTAAGTTGCTTAAAATTGTCTCATGCTGAGGTCGAATCACCTCTTTTCTATAAGAAGTGAATGGTATGAAAAAATTCTCAACTGATATTAATATGAGGCAGAGGGGAAAAGTTATGGGGGGTGCCTTCTCAGATCTAGCTGAGCAGGTGACCCAGCAGCAAGCCATCCATGCAACTTTAGTGAGAAATTCCCTAAAGAAGAAAAGTGTATGTTTTCTAAAATGCAATAAAGACCTTGTTTGGTGTAGGGAAACAACACCAGCAATCTCTCAGCTGTGGCAAATCAGCTCAATTGCAACAAATACAGGCCTGTTCCAAGCCAGGAAATGTGTGGAAATTGCACCAAGGAAAAGAGACGTTGAAAATGAGGGGACATTAATATTAAACAGAATTCTCCAATATAAAAAAAAAGTCAGGCTGCTAAAATTAACTATGTGTCACAAGAGAGGTCAGGCATGAGTGTCTCTGGAGATGAGGCTGCTGTACCTCACTTGAGGTTAGGAAATCTAATAATGAACATTTCTGATCAGCACTGGTGGTGCAGTGTGTGCAGAGAACGCTGAACCATCAGGACCCAGTCACCACGCTGTGACTGTGAAATTCAAGGAGGAATCCTCCCCACTGTCAAGTGACCCCCTGAGAGCCTGTCAGGGTCACTATATTCCCCCAGTCAGCCCCCCAGTTAGGGTGGAGCTGAATCCTCTGGAGAACCTGCCTGTTCACTGCCTTCCTTCTCAGAGATTTTAGAGGTCCTGCCTACCCCTTCTAAAGCTTGAAAACACATAGAAGTCCTCCTGTCCGTGTGTGGTTATAGCCCAGAAAGAATCTCAGGGTCAAAGGAGGGCAGCTTTGGGCAAAATTAGAAATGAAGTGGGTTTCTCATTAGGGCTTCAAGGGACTTTTGCCTCTGTGGGTCCCTCCAATCCCTTCTCTTGGGTAGCATTTCTATAAGGACTTGCCCCCAGATACCTGTACATTTTTTAAAGTTTATTTATTTATTTTGAAGGGGGCGTGGACAGAGGGTGGGGGAGAGAATCCAAAGCAGGCTCCGCACTGACAGTGGAGCTTAAACTCATGTGATCATGACCTGAGCCTCTTGAAATTGAGAGTCAGATGCTTAACCAACTGAGCCACCAAGGCACCCCTCATCTACCTGTATATTTTGAAGCACCTGGGAAGCAAAGCCTATTAACTAATGTCTTCGGCAGCTTAAGAATTTTATAATGATACCTCTACTCAGAACTAAAGATGGGTCATGGTATTACATTAGAATCCAATAGAGGATTCTAGAAGATTAAGAGAACTTCAGTATCCAAAGGAATCAATTGCAAAGGATTTTAGGCATTGCAGTAGGCCAAATATGGAGAAAATTTGGGATGGAGGAGTCCTATAGCCCTTAAGTATACACCTGAGAACACACTGCACAGGGTGCTTTCTCCTTTTCCATGAAAGTCTAGACTGTACTAGAGGGGTTAGCCACACCTGAGATGGATGTCCTAGTTAGCATTCCCTCATCTTTTCAATCAACATTTTCCTAGTGAATGGAAACATGGATCCCCAAAGGTCATCACTAAGTTGTGGTCTTCAAAAGATTAAAGTCTCATATCTTAAAAGTCACGTGAATTTTTTTCTACTCCTGATTGTATCCAAATTTGTTGGAAAGTAAGATTCTAAATTATATAACATTTGGAGAAAGCATTTTCTAAAAAGTTTCCTACCATGTTTGTCCATTCATTCCATAAATATTTGTCAAGTATCATTCTAGGTCTGGGACTATAATCAGTGATCAAGACCTTCAAAGTTCTTGTCCTCATAAGAGAGAGAGAGAAAATAAATTCATGAAGGAGAGAGAGACTAAACAAATAAAATAACAGCGATATATGCTGTGAAGAAAATAAACCATGGAGGTGAGATAGATAACTCCCAGAGTGGGGGGCTGAGGCAATGCTTTAGACACAGTAGTCAGAGAAGGCCTCTAGGAGGGAAATGACATTTGCAGTGAGGTCTGAATAATGAGAAACCAGACACGTGAAGACTCAGAGGAAGTCCAAACATGCCAGGCAGACAGGCATGGAGGATCTTAATGCGGAGGTCCTGAAGCAAGAATGAGCTTGATGTTTTGAAGGAGTATTAGGAAAATTAAGAAAGCTAGAGCATGTTGGGAAAGTAACATGTGATTAGGCTAGTCAGGGAGGCAGAAAAGGCAGATGAAGCACAACTTGTAGGTCAGCTAGGAAGTCTGGATATTATTCCAAGTGCAAAGTGAAGCACTTTGGGGGTTAACACAAGGGAATAATATGATTTGACTTTATATTAAAAAAAAATCATCCTGGCTGTTCTATGGAGAATATATTGGAAAGTGGAAATAAAAGAACAGTTTGGAAGATATTGTAGTATTCCAGGCTTCAACTAGGTGGTGGAGGAGACAGCAAGAAACAGGTGTGTTTGAGAGTAGAACCAACAGGACCTGCTAATGGATTCTATAATGGAAAGGAGGGGAAAACAAGTAGGAATAACTAATTTAAATTTGTGCCTGAACAGTGATGCTAGCACTGTGATTGGGAAGAAACTGATTATTTGGGTTGGTTTGGTTTGGTTTGAGGAAGGGAGGTAGCAGCGTGTTAGAAATCTCCACTGAATATTTTGGGATCCAAGCAGAGAAGTCAAAGAGGTGATTAGAAGAGTCGGGTGCTTGGGGGAAAGACAGGACTGTAGATAAAATTCAGGAAGAGTAAACATCAAGATAGGCATGGCACTAATTGAGATCACCTAGAAAAAGAGTTGAGATAGAGGAGGGTGGGAGAGAAAGAAGAGAAAAGAAGGAAGAGAAGAAAGGAGAAGGATTTAACTAATAAATCCTTGATATTCCAACATTTAGAAGCTGGGTGGAGGAGGAGTCAGGCAAGTGTCTAAAGAGGAGAGGCTGGGGGCGCCTGGGTGGCTCAGTCGGTTGAGCATCTGACTTCGGCTCAGGTCATGATCTCACAGTTCGTGAGTTCAAGCCCCGGATCGGGCTCTGTGCTGACAGCTCGGAGCCTGGAGCCTACTTCGGATTCTGTGTCTCCGTCTCTCTCTGCCCCTCCCCAGCTTGTGCTCTGTCTCTCAAAAATGAATAAATGTTAAAAAAAAATTTTTTTTTAAAAAAAAGAAGAGAGGCTGATGAGGCAGGAGAGAAACCCAAAGAATGAGATGTCACTGGTGTCAAGAGAGGAAAGTTCTTGGGCAGATAGGTCCAATGAGATGAGGACAGGGAAGTGGCCAATGGGTTTGGCTGCATGGAGGTTACCAACCACTTTAAAAGTGGCAGTTCCATGGAGAGGGGCAGAAGCCAGATTGGAGTGGGTTAAGAGTATGTGGGAGGTGCAGCTTTGGAGACATTGAGTATAGAACACACTTTGGAAAGGCTGAGTGTGAAGGGAACAGAGAAATGGGGAGTAGTTAAAAGGACACACCATGGGATAAAGAAAGGATTTGTTTTCATTCATAGAAGATACCAAAGTGTGTTTAAATGACTGACAGGACTAATCTAGGAAAGAGGGAGACATGGGTGATGCAGGAGAACACAGCTTCAGGGGTGAAGTTTGAGAACTGGAGGGGTAGGATCTAGTTTTTCAAGAGTTGACCTACCTTCACAAAATGAACTTAAAAGATAAAATTCATAATTTTTATTCTTTAGGAATGAACATTTGTACTATACCATGGGAGTTATCCTGCAAGGAAGACAGCTAACAATGAGCATTATAATTTATATCCATAAGTTATATCTAATCTTGATTCTAGGATATTGAGTCTTTTGTTTTTCTTTTTCTATGTATATTATCATCAAGTTGAGTTACTAGGAACTGTATGTGAATCATTGGAGTTCTTTTTCTTCTCTTTCTAATATTTCTATCAGGCAATGCATTCGCTAGAGTAAAAATTGGAGATTACCATTACTATGGCTACGGGACTAAGAAGGACTATCAAACAGCAGCCACACATTACAGCATTGCAGCCGACAAATACCACAGCGCTCAAGCCATGTTTAATCTGGCCTATATGTATGAACATGGCTTAGGTATCGCAAAGGTAATTGTGTTGGTAATAATCCAAACCTAGTAATGGCAGCTGAATGGGAAGGGAACATTTGTAAATGTTTTTAATTTTTTTTTTCAACGTTTATTTATTTTTGGGACAGAGAGAGACAGAGCATGAACGGGAGAGGGGCAGAGAGAGAGGGAGACACAGAATCGGAAACAGGCTCCAGGCTCTGAGCCATCAGCCCAGAGCCCGACGCGGGGCTCGAACTCACGGACCGTGAGATCGTGACCTGGCTGAAGTCGGACGCCCAACCGACTGCGCCACCCAGGCGCCCCCTGTAAATGTTTTTAAATTCACTGATGTCATCAGTGTAGAGGAAGCAAGGAAAAGACAACATTTGCTGAGTCCCTCCCCCCATACCAACACATAGTACTTACCCTAATGTGAACCCTATGAGGAGGAAATTATATTCTCCATTTATGCCCAAAGACATAACCAACAAGTTGAAATAAATCTAGTCTCGGCTAATTAGATTCATAACTTCACACTTTTCTCAGCTATACTAGTGGGTCCTGCCTCCACTCCCTTACACCCCAGGCCTTTTTCCATTAAAATTTCCATTGACTCTCAAGCTTTCAGTAAACAAGGAAAGAGTGGGACTGAGGTCAGAGCTGGATACCAAGGTGACATTAATCCAGAAATGTCTTATAAATCACCCACTATGTACATGACACAGTGCTGAGCACTCTGGAGAATCCTAAAAAAATGGATCTCCATCCTTCAAAGGCTATACTTAACTTGAGGATATAAGGCATATTTATTAAGAAAGAGAACTAACACTACAAGGAGATATTGGGTAAATCCCTTGGTAAGTGTAATTAAAGAAGATGGCATTGGGTTCTGACTCAGTGAGAAAGGTGTATTAAATATCAATAATGAAAGTAATAGCCAGGCATTGGTGTGTTATATATACTATGCCATTTAAATCACACAACCACTCAATAAATGAGAGAAGTCCTATCAGTGTCATCATTGTATGCATCAGGAAACCAAAGTGCAGAGAGGTTAAGTCACCGACCAAATTTGCAGAACTCATTAGTGGGGGAGTCAGAATTTGAACCCAGGCCTGTCTGACCCTATGTTTTTGAAAGAGTGGGCCCTGCACTGAGTCATTCTTACTATTCGAGTATATATTTTGTATCAGTATCTATACTTCTGGCTGCATTTTGAGAGCCAAATAATGAAGGGGTTATCTGCTTTTCTATGCTTTCTTCTTTCTTCCAATTGTGCTAGTAGTTGAGAATTATTGGTGGGGAACTTCCTATCTGACTGCTAATTGTGCACTGTGCAACAACCAACGGCTTCATATTCAAGCACCAACAATCCAGATCCCTGCCTTCCTGAGCTCTCCCTGTGACCTGCTTTTTGACTGATCACTTTCCATCAGCCCCAGAACCCTAAGCAGTAGAAAGACTGTCAAATCCAAATCCAGTCTGTTTTTCCCATCCTTAGCAGGTACAGGCTTCCTGTGTTTATAAAATGAGATCAAATAGCTAAATCAGAAGATTCTTCGGATGTCATTTAGCCACACCCCACTCCCTTTTAACCATCATCCACATCTGTAAAACAGAACAATGATACCTCCCCTCCCCAGGCTTTGAAATAAAAAATAAGCCTTTGTGAAGGGGCTTTGTAGTCAGCATATGGAATAACTGTTAGTTAGATCAGAAGAGAATTTGCATGACTGCTAAGTAAAGTTTCAGTAAGATTAAAGCTTTTATTCATCATTCCTCATGCAAAATGTAACAGTAAAGGTGAAAGGAGCACTGTGTGTATCACGGATAAAAATGACCCCACTCTATGGGTTAAATTCAAATTAGCTCACCTGTCCTGTGTGATTTAAGGACTTGGTCCCCATGACAGCCTTATCCTCACCACAACGAGACCATTTTGCCTTAACAGCCTGGGGGCAAGGATGACACAGGGTCAACTGTGCACCAGAGAGGACACTGCCTACCAGAGCCCAGATGGCTCACTGTATCAGAAGGTCTGGTTTTCTTCCTTGGAGTCACCGCTAGCCTCTCTCCCAGTCACTTTCTTCACTATGTCAAGCAGCAGCTGTCAAGACATACATTTCATACATTTAGAAGAAACTTTGTTAATTTGTCTCTGGACACATTTCTGTTCCTTCCTATCCAGGTCCTGTTAAATCACAGCTAGTTAGTTCATTTTGATCCTTTCTCACAGTCACAGGTGTATTTTTTCCTACAGAAAGTCTCTACACATAAAAAATTGTAAACAAAAAATAAGAAACAGAGCTGAACTTAGATCTGGACAGAGGAATTTTAGGTTTAGTTGGTGAGGAGCCATTTCTCTTTTGTCTTTATTAATTTCTTCTGTTTTGCAATTCGAAAAATAATAACCAAGTACCCAGGGGCAAACTTTATTAATCTTGCCATCTCATAGTCAAATTAACAAGGAGATACCACCTTTTCTAATCCTTAAAATGAATATTCTGATAATTAAAAAGCTGAAGCTTGTTCGAGCGATGGTTAATGAAAGCAAAGCAATTAGAACAGACTTTCACGGCATTTAAGTCATCAAGTAATTAAGCATTTCTTCAGCAGGACACTTCACAATCCTCTTTATTAGTTAGTCCTCATGCAAACCAGCAGGAAAGATAAGTATAATATCATTACCAGGATTTCTCTGAGAACCGAAAAAGGGTTTGTAAACCAAAACTCTCTGGGAGAAGGAAGTGAGGTATAAATCAACCTGTGGTAAATCAGTATAAAAATATGGGTCATTGTTGTCCTCATCTGTCTTTAGGAAAGGGCATCAGGACTGGGTGATGTAGGTGACTTAATCCTAATAGCTTCACTGAGAAGCATCTCATTACCCAATTTATGACTTCGAATTAAGTTCAGTGAGCTCCTTGACTTAAACTGTGGGCCAAGACTGGCTGCACCATTGTTGTGGGAATATAAAATAATGCCTGAGGAAGAACTGGGAGAGGACCTGAACTAATTTAGAAATATAAGCACTCAGCTCACAAGTTGTTATGCAACTATGTCTCAATTTACGCTTGATTCAGAAGTACTTCAGAAATTTAACTATGAACAAAATGATTTGCCCATCCCCTCCTGCCCATTCCTTCTGTCTGTATCCTGGTTCAGGCCCGCATTTCTGTTCATTCAGGCTTGTTGTAAAGGCTCCTCAGTCGTCTTCCATTCTACTGTTCTTCCTTTAAATCTGCTCAGAGAAAGCTGTGTCTGCCAAAGATATATAATCTCCAATTCACGGAGAGGACTTGTTGCTGACATGTGTCTTCTAGTCAGAGACTACATTTCCCAGCTCCCTTTCATCCTTGTGACTAGTTCTTACCAATGGGACAGAAATAAAAATGAAGGGTGTCATTTCTGGGCTAAGGCGGCTAAGAAGTAGATGGAGCTTCTCCTTAGTCTCTTTCCCCTTCCATTTGTTAAATGCAGAACTTATAGAGGCTCTAAGGGATGGCAGAATCACATGGTAGAAGGAGGGTGGGTCTCTCAGTTACCAACCAGGAATACCCCTGTTGAAATTTGGGGGTTGGGTGATGGGCATTGGGGAGGGCACCTATTGGAATGAGCACGGGGTGTTGTATGGAAAGCAATTTGACAATAAATTTCATATTAAAAAAAAAGAAATTTGGGGGTTTATTTGTTACAGGTGTTAGCATTACCTTAGTTAATACATAATCCATCTAACAGAGCAGTACCATGTTATTTTTTATAAAATACAACTCTGATACTGTTTCTCCTCCACCTCACTCCTCCAAAAACCATGCACACGCAGAGAAAAAAAAATACAAGCAAACAAACAAAAATAAAATGATCTTATTGACTTTGTATTGCTTAATGAAGTCCAGACTTCTTAGTCTGGCATTCAAACCTACCTTGACATAACCTACCTACTCCCCTATGTATGTTCTAGGGTACTTTTCCTTCCCTCCCAACTAGAGACCTTGAACTTAACCCTCCTGACTTTCGATCATGTCACCCCATTTGCTAGAATGATCTTCTCCCACAGTTTTGACCATTAAAGACCCCTGAGTTTTTCAAAGAATAGTTCCATTATCATCTCCTCCATGAACCCTTCAATGAGCCCCCAGATTTGAAAGATATCTGCATCTGCTTCTAAACTACCATGGCACTGTGACTTGTTTTTCTTCACTTATTTATTCGCTCAAATATTTTCATGTGCTTATTTTGTGTCGGGAAGCAATGTACTTCATTCTAGGGATATAAGAACAAGACAACCTTCAAAGAGCTCATAGCCTACTATGGAAGAGATATGTCCATAGCTATAGTGAAAGCCTAAAAAGGCACTAGTGGATGCTCACACAAATAAAGTAGTGTGAAAATGTTAAAGAGGGAACAGTGAATTCAGGTGGAAGGATCAGTACTGCCAGGTCTTGTTCTAAAATGATTTTATAACATGGACTATAAGAAACGCATGACAAATTTCTTTAATGGAAGAAAGCAGGTATGTTTTAAGATAAGGACTAAGAAATCTATCCTAAATTAAGACAAAAGGAGGGAAGGAAGTAGCCTTTGCAGATGAGTTTCCAGTATATATAGACCTACCAGATAACACATTTTTGGGATCCTACAAAGAAAACAAAACCACATCTACTGAATAAATTATAAATAAACATATCAAAAATAAGAGTAATTATGACACGAGGTATTTTCACTTCTCATTTGTCTGGTCTGACCACTTATAGAGTGTTAGAGCTGAAACTTTAAACACCAGAATAGAATTATTTTCTGGAAAGGACAAGTTCAAGTTAGATATTTAAAATGGCCTTCTCAGAAATATGACAGGACAAAACACACACCTCTTTAAAATGGCCATAACTCCTCTTGAAATAAATGGCTTATTACCTAATAAAATAATCAGAAATGTGCAAAATAGTTATGTGTGGATAACTTTATTTATTACAGGAAAAAAAAATCCTATAAGCAAACAAACTGCTTCAAAATAGAAGACATGCTCTGTAAACTATCACATGGTAGTACACCACTGTAGTATGTATTTTATGGCCCAGTGACTAAGTGAGCAGGCTAGAAGTAGACCATCTGGATGTGAATGTAAGTTCTGCCACTTATAAGTGACATGAATTTAGGTAACTAACTTAAACTCTCTGTGCCTCAGTTTCTTCATCTTTATAGTAGAGTTAATATCATCTTCTCTGTGTAATTGTCATGAGGTTAAAATAAATGATGGTGGTAACTGGCATGCAATATGAGTATTTATTTAATAAGCATTAGCCATTATTATGAAATACTATGCAACTATTAAAAATAAAAATATTATAGACTAAAGCAATATCTTAGGACATAGTATGTTGTTTGAAATATATTGTTAGATTAAGAAAGCAGAAGACAAAATATTGTACAAGTTGAAAAATTCCTAAAAGTATGTATATTTGAATATATATATATGTGTATATATATATATATATATACACACATATACACATATGTATATATGTGTATATACATATACACACACACACACACATATATATATATATATATATACATATGAATGCTGGAAGGATGTGTATAAAATATTACCAGTACTTATCTATGTACAGTGAAATTGTAGGTGGGTTTTTAATACTTTTTTCAGCTCTATGTTTTCAAAGTTTTCTCCCATTAGTATATGGTATATTTATAGTTAGAAAACAAGAATAAACTATTCAAAAAATCTACCTCTGTCCTGGTATAAGAAGTTTTTGATGTCACCCAAAGATTCAGGGCTAGCAAACTCCTGCATCGTGTATATGAACAATTTTCATAAACCAGATACTTTATTCCTAGAGAATTCTGTATTTTTGAATTATAAGAAGCTATTTTGAGCATATGAACATTGGGTAATATTTTGGCAAACCTGATATTTTACTTGGAAACACATTATTTAACAAGAGACTGCAGATCAGTTTACATACTCTCCTCAATCATTGAATTTAAAGCAAAATAAGCTCAAATGTATCACAGGAAAGTTAAATGTAAGTGGATTGGGTGTGCAATGGACTTATTTAATGAACCCTGGCCATCATCAAAACACTTTTGAAAGGGAATTTTTTGTATGAATGACTTGGATTTCTTCCTAATAAGGATCAAAGAACAAGGAGCCTTTTCTAGAATCAGCTAATAAAATCTCTTTTATATGGGTTGCCCTAATTAACCAGTGGGTTCAGGAATTTCTTTGGGAATTTTTAAGAAAGACTTTCATGTCCCACCCCACCCCCACTGAGAATTGTGAGGCCCCTGGGTAAGGAGGGCGCTTATCCCACCTTAGTGGTACTTCCTGCTATTTTTTATTTCAAACTAAGCAACTGAATTGTGATGTTTGTGCCTGAAGAAATAAATTAATAACTATTGCCTGCTTCAAATAAGAATGAATGCTTGAGATATTGACAAATGCTTTTGTTCCCTGAATGCCCTATTAAAGTCAATATGCCTTTCATGTGTGGGGGTGACACAGCCTTTATAATCTGCAGGGTGCTTTCAAAAGAACACCCACTGAATTTGTTGGAATTAGAGACACAAATTAGAGTTTTTACAACATCCATTTTCTCTGTTGCCAGGAAGATTTGTTCAAAACAGTCTCTTGCATTTTAAGTTTTTAGCAAGAACATTCCTCTTTCTCCAACAAATCAATTTACAAGACCACAAAGCTTTGGGAAAAATTTAAGAAATAACAAGCAGAACACAGCTGAGAGAATACCACCCAAAACATGGGTTTAGCAGGGGCCGCACGGATTCACAACTACTGCACTCTGTGTAATGGAGGTTTGGAAGACAGGGAGGACAAAGAGATGCAAGATAAACACAGTTTGTGAAAATCTCTCTTCTTATCCTTTTGAAACGAATCCAGAGGCACCCAGTAAAGTACAATAATGGGACTGGCCCAAGGCACTTCAACCTTTAGAACAACACTACTTAGCTTTTTCACTACTCTGGGAAATCAAGCAAAAGTAAAGCAAACAAATAAAAACAAGCCACAAGTAGGTGAAAATTAAAGAAAAGAAATTTACCTGCCATGGCATAATTTAATGGCGGGGAAAGATCCCTAAAAATATAGTATGTAATTTGAGGAATCAAAATTCCAGCATGAGAAGTAAAAAGTTCATTCATTCATTCTATAAGTATTATCAGAGAGAAGCTATGTACTTGGCATTCCATTAGGCACTGGCAATTGAGGGGTAGTCCAGGTCCTTGAGGACAAGAACAGATGACCAAGCAAATTCTGTAACTTCAGGTATGAAAAGTACTATAAAGAAAACTAGGAATTTTAAATGCTTGTTAGTATCTGTATTGTTATTTGTTTGGGGGAGCTGGACTGTTGGCATCTCGTGTTCTACTTCTTTAACTGGAATCGTATCTAAGGTCTGGCCCTGCAGTATCCAAGAAAGCTTTTTGTGTTAGTTTTCTATGTGTTAGTTTCTATGTTATAGCCATAATAAACTACCACAAATTTAGAGGCTTAAAACAACTCACATTAATTAATTATTTAATTTAACTTTTATTTATGAGAGAGAGAGAGTGCACAAGTAGGGGAGAGGGGCAGGAAGAGAGAGAGAATCTTAAGCAGGCTCCACGCTGAGCACAGAGCCCAATGCAGGGCTTCATCTCATGAACCATGAGATCATGACCTGAGCCGAAAGCAAGTCGGTCACTTAACCAACTGAGCCACACAGGCACCCCACAACCACATTTATTATCTCATGATTTCTGGTTCAAAAGTCTGGGTGAGCTTGACCCATCCTGTGTAGTTTCACAGGCTAAAGTCAGTCTGTGTTCCTTACTGGGAGCTTTGGGGAAGAATCACTTCCAGGCTCACTCAGGTTGTTGGGCATATTCAGTTTCTTGTGCTGTAGGACTGAGGGCCCCATTTCCTCCCTGACTGCCCACATTCCTTCTCATTCTTTCCACGTGGCCCTCCAGCAAATAAGTTGAGCCCTTCCCAAATCTAGAAGCTACAACTTGTACTTCTTCCATATCTGACTTTCTCTCCTGACCTCAGCCCTGAGAAAACTGTGTTTATGTGATAATATGTAGTACACCCAGATGTGATAATATGTAGTATGTGATAGTATGTAGTACACCCAGATAATCTAGGATAATCTATTTTAAGATCTCTAGGTTTAATGACATTTTCAAAGTCCCCTTTGCCATGTAACATAACATATTCATAGGTTCCAAGGATTAGGACATGACTGCCTTGCCAGGGATGGGGGAGGTGGTGGGCTACCAAAGATAAATAACAATATTTCAAGTGATGGCTTCCATTTAATTACCCCTAAGGAATCTGGGCTTAATGACTCAGGGCTATTCTTCTATTTCTAGGACATTCACTTGGCCAGGAGATTGTATGATATGGCTGCTCAAACAAGTCCAGATGCTCACATACCTGTTTTCTTTGCCCTCATGAAACTGGAAACTGTGCATTTGCTCCAAGATATCCTGTTTTTTAAAGTAAGTTTGTCTCAGATAGGCCCCAAATCTCTGAAAACTCCAATGAGCAGTTTTTGAATGGTGGGATGGAAGGAGATGACGGTTGTGTATGGAAGGGGAGGCTTGGATTTGTTTTGACAGAATGTCTCTTCCAGCAGTTTACGATGTGTTGGAAATGGATGAAATTGGACAACACCCTTGGACCATACTGGGATTTATTTGTGATTGGCCTAATTGTTGCTGTGCTGATCTTCTTGCTTAGAAATCGCTATGGGTAGAATCTGGACCACAGCAAAACCTGCTCATGGGAACAGTTCACTTCAAACTATCCTTGCTAAATAAAGAATTTCCTCATGAAATTCAAGAGTCTGCTGCAGATTTCTCACACAGGCCTGTGGTGGAAAATGGACAAAGCTTGAGACCTGTCTTCAGAAACCATTTCAGACTTCCTTAGTTTGGGTGACCACTTGTGGGGGAGTGAGCTGCTGAAGACTGGTCACCTGAGGTTTCCTTACAAACTTGTTGTTTTGGTAATCTAGTCCCTAGCTAGGGATAATGGCCACCCATTTTCACATTGTTATAACAGCCTCTTCCCTCTCAAGAGGACAAATGTGTTTCTTGGCTCCTACAGACATACAGAGATACAGAGGAGGAGGAGTTTGGGGAGGTCAGGAACACAGATCCCTCAGAAAATGAGAAAGATATAAATTTACAAATAGACCCTTCATCTCGGGGGAATGATCCCGTGAACCACATCATGAGCATGTGGCATGCCATGTAGGGGTACTGGATCACACTTCTCCCCAAGGGGCCTTCTATCCAAGCTCCCTTAGCAGCTTGCAGTGAACAATGCCACCTGGGTCTGTCCAGTGTTGTACCCCTCTCTGCCATCCCTCACTAGAACCCTGCTCTCCCTTGGTCCCTGAAGACACCAGCCTCTGAGGACAGAGCTAAAAAGTCCAGTTCCCTGTTTCCCATGGCAGGAAGAGCAGGGACCTGGGGCCGGGAGCAGCATGGGCAAGAAGGGAGCAGGAGGCCCAGGACTTATGTCAAGGGCCAGGCTTGAATCTCAGCTCCACAACTCATTAGCCTCTCTGAGCCTCAGTCTCCTGATCCGCAAAATGGGAAGATCTTAGCTGGTATGAAGATTAAAGGGATAACCTATGTAAAGGGTCTGGTGTTCTAGAATGAACTCCACAAATGGTAACTTCTAATACTCTGTAAAACCTCGTGGAAAATTGGTTGGAAGATGGGGACAGTGGAGTTGATAATAATCTGTGTGGGCTCAGTGCCCTGCAGTTAGTTCTTCAGCCAAAATCCTGGGTGTTTTGGTGGGAAAAGATCATGCTTGCCTACTTGGAAATCCACCCCCAGGACAGGAAAAGAGTTAGTTAATAATGTCAATCATAATCAGAAAGAAGAATGAAAAGGTGAGAGAACACTGAATGTGGGACCAAACAACATGGATTTAAGATCCAGCTCTGTCCCTTGGTAGCTCTATGTATGACTTTGGGCATAATTTCTCCAAATCTCAGTTTTTCCTCCATTAAATGGGATTACGTCCTGCCTCACTGGAGAATTGTGAGGTTTACATAAGCCTGACTTCAAAAATGCTTTATAAACACTACACATACAAATACTAGCTACATCAGTTATTTGGCCATGAACTAATCCTGGCCTGAGATCCAAGTGTTTAGAATTTCCTGGACAGAATCCCTGACTAACTAGAGAGTTCAACTTCTGAAGGAACTTTTGTTTACAAACACGCAAAGAAGGAGCAGGCATCTAAACCTCCAGTTAGAGCCTAATGGACAAGACAGCAGTGAATTATATCCCACAGGTGTCTGCAATGCAAAGATGTCAGAGATGGGTATAAGGGCAAAGAGGGGAGTGTGGAAAACAAAATAGGGAAGTCCTGGCTCAAAGTCTAGAAATGAGTTTCTTAAAGGAAACGCTTATGAAAATAACTGCAGGCAGGGAAGAAAGGGAGATTCTTTGTGGCTTGCTGTGTACAGTATTACACTGTTAGAATTATAGAAGCAAGGACGGTATGAGCTCATAAATTTCCCATTTCAGCTAACCGTTCCAACTAAATGTGACAAAGGCTTTGAAAGTATGAGCAGCTTAGGGTGTTTGAATCATTCAAGTTCCATTTCTAAGCCTCCTCTCTGGAGCCTCTGCAGAGGCGCCCAGGTGCACGGATGGGCACCTGCTGTACCTGCTGTACCTGGGTGCTGTAGCTGGGTGATGACTGGCCAAGGGAGAAAGAGCTCCCGCCTGTCAGCCACTTCTACTTCCTGGTTACAACAATTCCACCCCCACCACGGGCATACAGAGCCCCTATTCCTTCTGCTTCTGATAGCTTTAGACAAAAACTGATGATAGACTACAAGGAAACTTTTTTTTAAACAGTTTTCTTTGTAACTCCCTTTTCCCTCTACATTTCCTTCCCTGATTCTTTATTAAAGCAGAGTAAGTATTCAAGTCAGCAACTTTTTGTAGATAGAGTAAGGGGCAGGGGAGAGAGAGAGAGAGAGAGAGAGAGAGAGAGAACGAGTGGGAGAGGGGCAGAGAGAGGTAGGGACAAGGGATCTGAAGCAAGTGGGCTCCTTGCTGACAGGAGAGCCCCATGTGGGGCTGGAACGCATGAACCGTGAGATCATGACCTGAGCCAAAATCAGATGCTTAACCAACTGAGTCACCCAGGTGCCCCAAGTTAATAAATTTTTTAAAGGTCAAGTAAATAACACTCTTGTGTTTTTCTCTTTCCTTTCCACTTTTCCTTTCTCTTTCTCTTTCCTTCATGATGAGGCTGGAGGTAGATTTAAGTAACTCTGTCTTGCACAGGAGGAAAACGAGGCTAGGAGAAGCTACGTAACTTGTTAAGATCATGTTACAATGTGGTCACATAATAATAAATAATGAAGCTAGAATTTGAGTCCAGATCTGACTCCAAAATACATTATTTCCCTTGTATTACTGTTGCAGTTATTTCTTGCTGCTTAACAAACTACTCAAAGCTTAGTGACTTAACCACCATTATATCTCAGGCATTTAAGCAGGGCATGGCTGTGTGATTGTTGTGTTCCACATGGCCTTGACGGAGCCACTTGTCAGTGTTCAGTCAAAGAACAGGCTGTTCTAGAGAGTCCGAGACAGTTTCACACACCTGGCACCTTGGTAAGGTGGCTGGAAGACCAGCCTTAACTATGAGGGGTGATCACAGTGCCTATATGTCATGATCTCTTCAACATGATAGACAGAGTCATGGGACTTTTTACATAGCAGCTCAGGACTCCCAGAAAGTATTCTCAGAGTCCCAGGCAGAAGCTGCAGGTTTCAACCTTCAGAAAGTCCTAGGATATAACTTCTGCCACATTCTATCAGTCAAACATTAGACTTCATCTCTCATTGGGAGCAGCAACAAAGAATTTGTAGCCATATTTAACCTACTACAAATATACTGTTGAAAAACCTACCAATGGGGACAAAAACCTATCAAGGATTATATAAATTCACTGAGACACTGAGCTACTTATCTTGGAGGACAGGATTGTCGGTGAAGTGGAATTCTTCTTCCATTTTGTAGATATGCCTGTGTCTGATTACTGCTTCAGAACGATGTATCAACCATTAGCAGAAAATGTTTAAAGGCAAAACCTTATATTTTAATACTAGCTGATGAATAATTTCTGTCTCAAAAAAGAAATGCAGGTGTAACCAAAGTGAATGGATTGGCAAATGCCAGGAGTATGTTGAAAACAATGAATGCAGTAGGTACACTGTGGCTTGCCTGCTTCATTCAGCCTGGAATCCCTTGGTGAGGAGGGAATGTGGGAAATGGTCAGTTTCTGCTGGGCCCTCCCTTATGCCCAGTCTACCTGCTTCTGGCTCCTCCATGGTAAAGGGAGCACAGGTGGCAAGAGGTGTGGCTTAAGGACTAGGAAAAATTATACTAAACCTGCCCAGAAGCCATCCTGCAAAGGCGCCTGCTGAGCATAGCAGTTCACCATGTCAGCTCCCATAGAGCACTTTTGTGGTTTTCTTGGGGACTCCCCTGCTGGGAATTTTCTTTGTTTGGGGTCACCTGAAAGCAAAGCCTGAGACAAGGATTGGCGTCTAGATAGTTCATTTGGATGGTGATCCCAGGACTCAGAGTGAGGGAGTGAAAAGGATGAAAAGCCATAAGAAAGGGAATTATTGAAGTCACCACTGTGGGAAGTAGGGATTCTGTCCTACCAAGATCTGAAAAGTGTACAAAATACCTCCTGGAACTGTCTGTCTAAAAGACAAGAGGCTGGGGCACTTGCTCACCAGCACCTCCTCTATCATTTGAGGGTTGCTCCAGAGGCTGAAATAACTACCCCTCACCCCTTCAGCTATTTCTCAGAGGCTTTGGGGAAATCTCTGAGATAGAACAAACACCTGTGCCTTCCCTTAGTGCTGGACACAAGTTATCAGGAGTCTGAGGTTGCAGAGAAAGGCCCTCCATAGCTGCAGTTGAAATCAGAGCTGAGCAGTAAAAGCCTCACAAGTGGGGCCTCCTGAACCCCAGACCTCTGCTCATCCATCAGCCCATCCAAAAGACTCTCCGGTGGGACTCTCTACCTGTGGTAGGCTGAATAATGGTCCCCCAATGTTACCCATGTCCTAATCTCTGGAACCTGTAAACATTACCTTCTATGTCAAAAACAGCACAAAACTTTGCAGAAGTGGTCACATTATAGATTGTTGAGATGGGGAGACTATCTTTGATTATCCAGGTGGACCTCAAAATGCAATCACAAGTATCCTTATAAGAGAGAGGCAGAGGGAGATTTGACACAGAAGAGGAGGAGGCAATGTGACCACAGAGGCAGATATTGGAGTTATATGGCCACAAGCCAAGAAATGCAACAGCCACCAGAAGCTGGAAGAGGCAAGGCATGGATTCTCCCCTAGAGCATATGGAGAGATGTGGTCTGGCCAACACCCTACTCTAACTTCAGACTTCAAACCTCCAGAACTGTGAGGGAATAAATACCGGTCATTTTAAGCCACCAATCTTGTGGTGATTTTTTAAAAAAATACTTTTTAACATTTATTGATTTATTTTTTTTTCAATGTTTATTTATTTTTGGGACAGAGAGAGACAAAGCATGAACGGGGGAGGGGCAGAGAGAGAGGGAGACACAGAATCGGAAACAGGCTCCAGGCTCCGAGCCATCAGCCCGGAGCCTGACGCGGGGCTCGAACTCCCGGACCGTGAGATCGTGACCTGGCTGAAGTCGGACGCTTAACCGACTGCTCCACCCAGGCGCCCCAACATTTATTTATTTTTGAGAGAGCACAGGAGGGCAGAGGAGGGAAGAGAGAGAGACAGAGACAGGCTCCAGGATCCAGGAAGCAGGCTCCAGGCTCCATGCTGTCAGCACAGAGCCTGATGCAGGGCTTGAACTCACAAACCATGAGATCATGACCTGAGCGGAAGTCAGATGCTTAATCGACTGAGCCACCCAGGTGCCCCTCTTGCGGTGATTTTTTTTTTTTTTTTTACAGTGGTCCTAGGAGATGAATGCAGTACCCTCTCTCCAGGTGGCTCTAAGCTGGCTCCTTTCCTTGTGTGCTTCATTTGGTCCCTGAGGAGTACACATTCTTGCCCCTGCTCTCAGTGGAAATGCAGACAGCTCTGAGGACAGCCCATTATCAGAGGATACTTAAAAGCAGTCTCATGGTATTTGATACTAGCTTATGAATAGTTTCTGTCTCAAAAAGAAATGCAGGTGCCAGCGAAGTAAATAGATTGACCAATGTAAGGAGTATGTTGAAAGAACTGAATGCACTAAGTAGGCTGTGACCTACTTAGCAAGTGAGGAGTAAGGAGGAAAGGAATTCTCCTCTTGCTCTGTTGGTCTCATTCTCTCTCTCCCCTCAGACAGGTAGCCATGGCCTCTCCTCAGTAGGCATGTGTTACCCTTCAATCCACCATATCCCCTACACTCCAGGGGCCACAGACCAAGTTCTCCAAGTAGCTTCCCTAGAGCCCCTCTCTTTTTGTTAAAGAGGAGATTGGGAAATACAACAGCAATCATAAAACTCCTTGCAAGAAAAACTCCTTGCCTCCACTGTCCTCCTTCAGGCCTCAAATACCCCAGCCCTCACTCTCCACCACGGTGCAAATCCATCTAGGACAGGCAGCCCCTCGGTTTAGAAAATTAACTCCTTGCAACAACTCTCAGCACAAATATAGGCACCTATCTTATCACCTAGAAATCCCTATGTGACAATTTCATTACTGGGAAGTATGCTCAGAGCTGGGACAAGTGAACAGCTTGCACCAGCCAGGAACTAATGCCATGACTCCCATTAAGTCATGTCTAACTGTGCCAGGAACTAATGCTGTGACTGCCATCAAGTCACATCCCCACTCAGGCTTTGCTAGTTTCTTTCTCAGGAAATTAAAAGGTTAGAGGAGTCTACAATTCCAAAGCCACAGCACTGTCAGTGATGTGCACATGTGCAACTTCAGAGCTAAGATGGACCCACTACCTATGACAGATTAGACAGAAAAGACTCCTTCAGTTTGTAATAGGTTCATAAAAATAGTCTTTGCCAACTCTATACCTCAGCCACAAAAAAACAAAAACAAAAAACCTGAGGCATCAGAAAGGGAATTTAACTTTTTAAAATAAAAGGTATCATTACAAAAGAAAGGAAGGAAGGAAGGAAGGAAGGAAGGAAGGAAGGAAGAGAAAGAAAGAAAGAAAAGAAAGAAAGAAAGAAAGAAAGAAAGAAAGAAAGAAAGAGAAAGAAAGAAAGGAAAAGAAAATGTAGGATGAGTGGAGACATCAATCTTGGATTTCACATGAAATTTTGCTCCATATGGGGCTATAGGTTTTCCCACCATTTCTGTCTTCCCTTCATTCCTTACTCTGCCAGAATGAATTCTTTCCCCATGGAGTATTTTGCCTGAATATGATTAATATTAAAAAAAACTATTCACCTCATGAAAAACTGTATCCTTTTCATAAGAAAAGGTACCAACCCATAGCAACAATAAATGTGTCATAATAACAATAGCTTATTATTAACAAGAAAAAAGTAAAAACTAAAAATAGTGATTCCACTAGAACTAACTTGAGGAAAAAGTCATGTGCTAAATACGCCATTTCCAGAAGCACAATATACCTGAAGTGTTTATAGTTCCCCAAATTCTTGTGCTCCAAAAGCATCTCTTCAGGGCCTTCTTCAGGGAAAACCCAAGCTAAATAATCTGTTGAAGAAGGAATTGTCACATCTTCCAGATAAGAATATTCTGGCTCGGAGAACAGATCAGCAGCTTGCCCAGGGTCACACTGCTGGTTAGGGGTAAACTCACAGCCAACCCCAAAGCCAGTGTTCTTTCTTCCATTTTATTCCTCCCATCATCCTACTTTATTATCTTATTGTCAAATATAGCTTTTAATATGACATCTATTATTTTTCACTTTTCCTATTAAAAATATTAAAGTAGACTTAAGTTAAAATTTACATAAGCTTCTTTTAAAAAATCCTTTAATCGGGGCGCCTGGGTGGCGCAGTCGGTTAAGCATCCAACTTCAGCCAGGTCACGATCTCGTGGTCCGTGAGTTCGAGCCCCGCATCGGGCTCTGGGCTGATGGCTCAGAGCCTGGAGCCTGTTTCCGATTCTGTGTCTCCCTCTCTCTCTGCCCCTCCCCCGTTCATGCTCTGTCTCTCTCTGTCCCCCCCCCCAAAAAAAAAAATCCTTTAATCATGTTTTAAAAGCATCACAGTGCAAACCTTGCCAACATACACAAATCCAAAAGGCTATCATTAATCTTGCCATGTGACTCATGGACAACTCAAAATGGAATGTGAAATACTGATTGTGATCAATCAATTCTATTGACCAATACTATTGATTATTCTCTGAACTACACTGACTTTCCACACTATCTGATTTTCTCTCCCATTCCCCCCCCCCCCCACTATGTAAGGTTTCTCCCTTTTCCAGATGGACAGTATCTGTCGCAGATAACCATCAGTGCCCCATGCGGGTCCCCTCAGCCCAGTTCTGAGATCACCCACATCTTTCATGTACAGTCCCTGCCATCTATGGTTTCCTATCTCCAGCACCTGCCTTCCTCTGTCTGAGTAGGCTCCCTGACTACAGGAGGATTCTTGACCACACAAAAGACAGGCCAGAAGTGCCAGGGAGCTATACCTCCCAGGAGCATCCCTTAACTGAGGAACAGGAATTCCCCAGTTTCTTTGCCCCTAGTAAGCTGATTTAGAGTCTCTCACAAGGTGTCCAGCAGGCTTGAACCCCAGCTGTCCACTGTAGTAACCTACTCATTTTTTATTGGCTTTCTCCCTTCCATTTTTCTACTCCCTCACCTTCCCACTCCCTTTCCAAATAAACTACTTGCCCTCAAATATTTGTCTCTGAGTGTGTTTTTTTGGGGAACTTAAACAAAGAAAGAATCTAAGGAAAGATCATGTTAAAAATACCAGAAGACAGGGGCGCCTGGGTGGCGCTGTCGGTTAAGCGTCCGACTTCAGCCAGGTCACGATCTCGCGTTCCGTGAGTTCGAGCCCCGCGTCGGGCTCTGGGCTGATGGCTCAGAGCCTGGAGCCTGTTTCCGATTCTGTGTCTCCCTCTCTCTCTGCCCCTCGCCCGTTCATGCTCTGTCTCTCTCTCTGTCCCAAAAATAAATAAACGTTGAAAAAAAAAAAAATTTAAAAAAAAAATACCAGAAGACAGAAATAATAACCAAGTTGGGAATAAAATCAGCATCTATTTATATACCCACTAGATTATACACTCTGTGGGAGCAGGGACTGTTTATCATTTGTTCACCATTGTATCTTCAGCACCTAGCACCAGACCTGTACATAATTGGTCTCAAATACTTTTTAAATGAGTGAACGAATGAATTCATTAATGAACAAATGGGTGAGAATTCTTAGCTCTCTCCTAAGGTTCTTCAGACTTTAAGATAAGTTATCTAATTAGTGCCAAAGAAAGGACTGAGATTATAAAAGAGGAATCTAAACTAATGTAATAATTGAACAATCATTTGTAAGATTTTAACAAATGGAAACATACATCTTGCACTTCAATAAGATGTCAAAATATAGAGAGGTTAATTTTCCCTAAATAATCCTTAAATTATATAAATACCATCAGAATGCTTTTAACCTATATAAGTTACTTCTAAAGTTTATAAGGAAAAATAAACATAGATGCATAGTAAGGACAGTTACAGAAAAGGGGAGAGAATGAGGGAGAAATAGCTACATTAGCCAATAAAATATAAAGGTATGACAATTAAGCCATTTGAATAAGATAGAACAGAATAGAGCAAATGACTCAAATACATAAAGTGACAGTTCAAATCAGTGAAATCAATTCAAATGATAGGTTATTACGAATTGCATGCAATGTAAAGTAGCCTGTAGAGTGCGAGGGACTCAAATCCCTACCTCACAATTTACATGAAAATGAATTCTAAACATGCAGCTGTTTAAATGTAATAAATGTGCAAAAGTATTAGAAGAAAA
Organism: Lynx rufus; assembly: GCF_022079265.1. NCBI lineage: Eukaryota > Metazoa > Chordata > Mammalia > Carnivora > Felidae > Lynx > Lynx rufus. The sequence continues at coordinate 39,369,986 of NW_025814896.1, read as the reverse complement.
CATGTGTGTTTGCTTGCTGTCACCATCTAGGATGCAAAGCTATTTTTTGACATGGTTGGATAAGTACTCACAAACAGCTCCTCTATGCTATGCTGAGACTCTTGATTTTGGCTCAGGTCATGATCTCACGGTTCGTGGGATTGAGCTCCTCGTCAGGCTCTGCACTGACAGTGTGTAACCTGCTTGGGATTTTCTCTCTCTTTTTCTCTCTCCCCTTCTGCCCCTCCTCCACTCACTCACTTTCTCTCTCTCTCAAAATAAAATGTTTTAAAAAATGTGGTATATCCATACAATGGAATATTATGCAATAATAAAAGAAATGAAGTACAGATACTTACGACAACATGGATGGATGAACATTAAAAGCTGTATGGTGAGTGAAAGAAGCCAGTCACAAATGGTCACATGTTGTGTGATTCCATTTACATGAAATATCCAGAATAGGCAAATACACAGAAACAGAAAGTAGATTAGTTACTACAGGGCCTGGGGGAGATTAGAGAGTGACTAGTAATGGGTGCAGTGCTTCTTTTGGAGGTGACAAAAATGTTCTAACATTAGATACTGATAATGGTTGCACAAGTCTGTGAAGATACTAAAAACCATTGAATCATTCACTTTAAAAGTTTGTGGCAAATAAAGCTGTTATAAAAAAGTAAATAAAGGGACATAGATATAATAAAATCTTTTTTTAATATATCTTTTTTTAAGTTTATTTATTTTGAGAGAGAGAGAGCACAAGAGGGGCAGACAGAGGGGGAGAGAGAGAATTCCAAGCAAGCTCCACTCTGTCAGTGTAGAGCCTGATGAGGGGCTTAAACTCATGCACCATGAGATTATGACCTGAGCCGAGGTCAAGAGTTGGACACTCAACTGACTGAGCCACTCAGGCATATGATGAAATATTAACAGTTATTAAGGTAGGATTTGGAGAATATAAATGTTATTTTATTCTTCAAATTTTAACTTATAAATATTTCTAAGTTAAAAGAAATTGGGACAATTGTCTGGGACAATTGACTGTTTAGGGAAAAAATCAGGTTATTCCCTCACTCCCTCCAGCATAGACAGTTGGTGCTCATCAATAAATGTTCCACATGCTCTCCTCCTACATTTCCCAGCTGTCATTGTGGCTATGCTGGGCCCATGTGACTAGTTCTAGCCAATGAATTGTGAGTGGATGTAATATTTGTCACTTCTAGGCTGAGGCAATCAAAAGTGAGTGTGCTTCTTCCATCCCTCCTTTCCCTGCCAAGAATACCTTAGAAACCACCGGATAAGAACGTCATAGCACAAGATGGAGGGAACACGAATCTGAGTCACCAGATAGAAACCCTCTCTCCCCATCCTATAGACTTCTCCTGTAGGAGAAATTAATTTTTGTTGTGGAAGCTACTGGTACTTCAGAGTTTACCTGTAACTGCTTCCTAGTCTAGACTAAGTCTAACTAAAATAAATAACAGATTAAACCAGTTTGTACAGAACCATTAAGAAATAGCCAAGAAAAAATAAAAACAAACTCAAAAAAATGTTTAACATCCCAGCATGAAGAAATACTTTTTTTTTTATGAAGAACTAATTTTTAAGCACCAAACCAATGAAAGTTATCACAAAGGAAAATTTGTAAAGATAGAAATAAAACAAAATTTTGGCACATTAAGAAAGCCACCACATACAAAATGACAGAAGTGTGGGAAAATGTCTGGGATAAATGTGCCAGAGAGTTAAGGTCCTTAATATTTAAAATAAACTATGAAATAGAAGAAGAAAAGGACATGAAAATACAAATAATTTAAAACATAATCAACATTGACATGTGCTATATTTGCAGGCACTATGCATTATATTATTCTTCCTCACAGTAATTCTATAAAGGGGGTATTCATATCATTTCCATTTAAAAAAGACATAACAGGTTTGGTGAAACATTTTGCAAGACTTAAAACTCACATAGCTAGTAGGTGTATCTGAACTTGAATCTTAATGAATGCCAGAACTAGCCGCTACCCTTTCACAGGAAAACACATGTACTCATACTTAATAATCAAATTAACATCATGGAAAACAATGATATATTATGATGCAATTATCAAATTGGCAAAGATCTATTAAGTAATTATAACTGAAATAGTGAGCATGTGGTAAGACATTCATTCACTCACTCCTCATTCATCTACAATTTTTAAACATTCGATAATTGTTAACATCCACTAGGAGCCAGGTACTTTCTAGGTGCTTAGAATATAATGAGGAGCAAAGTGGACCAAAATCTTTGCCTTGCTGGAGCTGCCCTCTATTCAGCTAAAAGAAGATATATATTCGTACAACTTTTCTAGGGTACAGCTTAACAGTAATTATCAAGAACTCTTGGGGCCCCTGCGTGGCTCAGTCGGTTAAGTGGCTGACTTCTACTCAGGTCATGATCTTGCAGTTCGGGAGTTCGAGCCCCACGTCGGGCTCTGTGCCAACAGCTCAGAGCCTGGAGCCTGCTTCAGAATCTGTGTCTCCCTCTTTCTCTGTACCACCCCCCACTCTCAAAAATAAATAAACACTTAACAAAATTAAAAAAGGGCGCCAGGGTGGCTCAGTCAGTTAAGCGTCCGACTTTGGCTCAGGTCATGATCTCACGGTTCGTGGGTTCGAGCCCCGAGTCGGGCTCTGTGCTGGCAGCTCACAGCCTGGAGCCTGCTTTGGATTCTGTGTCTCCCTCTCTCTCTTTCCCTCCCCTGCTCATGCTCTGTCTCTCTCTCTCAAAAATAAATAAACATTAAGAAAAGAAAAAGAACTCTAAATATGTTCATGCATGTTAATCTAGTAATTCCACTTAGTAATTTGTGCTATTCATCATGTATATATAGTTCTCTATAATAGAAAAAAGGTTGGAAAAGATATAATACTACAAATCAGAAATCTTTTACTAATGTGTGATACACTCACATGATTAAATGTTACATTGTCTTTAAAAAGGTTTTTTTTTAAGTGTATTTATTTCGAGAGAGACAGAGACAAAGAGTAAGTGTGCCTACGGGGGAGGGGGGCAGAGAGAGAGGGAAAGAGACCATCTCAAGCAGGTGCCACGCTAAACACGAAGCCCAATATGAGGCTCATTCTCACGACTGTGAGATCACGACCAGATTACAACCTAAGCCGATATCAAGAGTTAGATGCTCAAGCAACTGAGCCACCCAGGTGTCCCCCCAAATTATGTTTTTTAAAGAACGACAGGAAAATGCCCATTATATGTGAAAAGGGCAGAATGGCAAATGATATACTATATGATTTGATTTTTATTATCTAGGTAGCTAGCAGTTAGTAAAATACTGGACAGATATGAACTAAAATTTTAATGGTGATTAATAGGATTTCAAGGCTTTAAGAATTATCATTTCCCCAAATTTCCACAATAAACATGTATAACATTTATAATGATGGTATGGGGTAATTAGGAAAAATGTTTTCTAAAAAGTCTTGGTCATCTTTTTTTTTTTTTTTAATTTTTTTTTTCAACGTTTATTTATTTTGGGGACAGAGAGAGACAGAGCATGAACGGGCAAGGGGCAGAGAGAGAGGGAGACACAGAATCGGAAGCAGGCTCCAGGCTCTGAGCCATCAGCCCAGAGCCCGACGCGGGGCTCGAACTCCCGGACCGCGAGATTGTGACCTGGCTGAAGTCGGACGCGTAACCGACTGCGCCACCCAGGTGCCCCAAAAGTCTTGGTCATCTTTGAAGGGCCAGGTCAAATGGGAAGGAAGAACCCTGCCAGTGCAGTATTTATTTCTTACTGGGTACATTCTTCCTGGACAATTGCATCCAGCATTCTCCATCCTCTCTGCAGCCTCCAAGCCAATCAGTCAGTCATGGATTCCTATTGACTACCACCTCTTAGATTTCTCATCCTTCTATTTCAGTCTATACTCACCCTCATCACTGTCCATCAATCTGTCCGGGATGCCTCCCACATCTCATCTGGACTCTCAGATCTCAGGATCTAAATATTCTATCTCCCCTATGGCATTCCTCACACTGTATCCAGAGTGATCTTTAACAAAAAGAAATTATGTATCACTCCCTCAATTAAAACTCTTCAATGACTCTACATGCCTTCAGAATGAAGGTCAAACTCCCTATTATTAGTTTGGGTTCCCCCGAAGCAAACCTGGAGACAAGAACTTGGTATGTATAATCACTTTGTCTGGGCCATAGAAAGCATTCTGAGTTATTTATTACTACCTCATTAATTCTAAAATCATATTTTTCCAAAATTTAACACCTCCAAAACTAGGATACAACTCACAATGAACAGTATTTAGAATTGAAAGAAAAAAAAAAACCCTCCTGTATTGTTTGTTTTTGTTCTGCTCTACTTGACTGAGGCCCCTAAATAACCGCGGCTCTTTCATTACACCCCAGTACCTGGCATAATGTCTGGGACCTAGAAGTCACAAATGAATTGGTGGAATAAATGAGATAACAAAGTCTTCCCTGGTACCATTCCTACTGCCCACCCCATAAGACTGCACATCATCTCTCTCCTCTGAATTCCCAAGGCACCTTGGTCGGACCTCTTTTCTGAGTCTATCTCAAACTATAGTGGAGTGTCTGTGTTACCCTATACCACCAAAATGAAGGCAAGGCCCCTGTCTTACTTATCTGGGAATCGCTACACACTGTTATGTACAGTGCTTTCACATAAGCGTCTCAATCAAAGTACTTTTGTTTGAAAAAAAAAAAAAAGTACAATATCAGCTTCACTGTGGTCTCCAGTCAGCCCAGCTGTTGAACTCGGTGAGGGCAGAGATTAGGTTTCTTCTCATCTCAATAAGCACTAAATGATGAACTTGTCCACACCAACCTTTCTTCCTCTCCAACCCAGTCTGACACACCCTCCCTCTCCAACACAAGTTCATCACGAAGCACACACACTCATATGTTTTTATAACCAATATAGCAGCAGAAGCCCTTCAAGTTTCCCAGCTATAACAGAAGGGAGGTTAAAATAGGGTCTGTGATTCACATAGGAGTTTTCTCTCTGCAGGAAAGCTGTTGCTCTAGAGCAGGTTATAAAGCTTTAAAACACACACACCACCACCACCACCACCACCACCACGACCACCACCACCAAATTAAACCAGAATCTTGGGGAGAGGGAGCCAGGCACCAGTACTTTTCAATTCTTAATGTGCACTCCCCTGTAATCTGCAACACAGAATCCTGCTTTATACAAATTCAGCGTAAGGGGTGACTCCCAAGTTTTGCAAAGAACTCAATAATGGAAAACCCTGAAATGAAGCACTGTGTGAGACCTTGAGAATGTTCATTTGCCATACTTCACAACTCTACCTCTAGCACAGGGGAGGTGTGGCAGCTGGGCCTCAGTGCTGCTGGGGTTGCATGAATGACATCAAGCCTGCCACAGGTCCGTAGACAAGACTCTGGGACACCTACCTTCTAGACCAGACTCTCCAGGACCAGCTAGTGACCTCAGGCAAATCTGTCCCTCTGTGGAAGTCAGTTTCCTCAACTGCAAAACAAGACTTCTCTGATGTTTTATAGCTCAAAAATTTTATAATTCTAATCTAGCCTCTCAGACAAGAAAAGTCTATAATAGAAAAATGTTTAAAAATCCTTTCATGTGTGGCAAGAATAGAATTATTTCTTAGACTGTGAGGTTTAATTTAATTCTTAGTTTTTGTTTTAAAATTTTTGACACCCAATTAACTTCATCCAGCATTGGTGCCTGTTTTGATAAACATTTTTTTTTTGTATTGTGTGCTTGTGTGTGTGAAATGAGTTATCCTAACTTGTATTTCATTAATCAGAAAATGTCTAGGTAAAGTGCCTCTAAAAAAGAAACATTCAATCTTCATCTAGTAGGGCATTAGAACAAATCTCATTTAACTCAGATCTATTTGAATTTTGCCACAGAGGCTAAACAGCTATCTGAGGTTCTGCAATTTATTCTTTTTTAAAAAGGGATAGTGACTTTAAGCAGTATCTGTTTATTAATCAATCTTCTTGTGTGAGCAAGAGGGAATTTTATGTAGGATAAATGGTAAGCTAGCATCACTAAAGAAGTCAATAATTTATTCTTGAAAGCATCTCTAAAACTCATTCTGCCTAGAATAATAATAGCTAACATATGCTTATTATGGGCCAAGCACTGTTCTAACCGAATATATTATTAACTCATTTGATCTTCAGAGCTACCTTCCCGGGAGGATAGTGTATCATCTTCCTTCTTTTACAGAAGAGGAAACTGGGTCAGGTAACTTGTCCAAGGCCACACATTCAGGACAACCAGGTCAGAGTCCATGCTCTTAACCAATGCACTGGACTGCCTTGAGAAAGTTCATAAACAATTTTTCAGGTGAGTAGAATCTGACAATTGTATGTAGGCTTTACCACAACTATTCAATTTAAGAAGCCTATACAATGCCTAGCATTATCTAGCCTAATGTTCCCTCAAACAGGTTCAAGTTTTTGTAAGGTATTCCTTGATAAAAAGGGTTATTGGGTTATTAAGTCTGGAACTGACATCACTTCATTAGGCCACGCTGGTATCTAATGACAGCTGGACATCTTGCCTGGGCTTGAGACCTCCCATTCCAGTGTGATGCCCAGTCAGCACTGCTGCAGGCCCTGCTTTTACCTCCCAACATGGTTCTAGTCTTATTCTCTAGGATCAAGGCCTTCTGTTTACCAGTCCCAGCAATTGTGTTCCTGTCCTGTTATCCATATCTAAGTGCTTTGTCTGATACCCAAATTCCATCAGAATAAGAATCTATCCTTGAAGTTCAATCAAGTGGCTGATGCTTGGGATTTGCTGCTGAATGGGCCCAATGCAACTGCTCATCTTTCCAGTCTCCTACTGTTTGCTGTGCTCACAGAATCCACACCCCCTTCCCCATTATTTGCCTGGTGGTGACTCCATCTGGGAGTTCCCTGAGATTGATGAAACCCTGGTTACAGCAGTGGCAGTGCTTCAAAGAGCTGAATATTTAGCTGAAGAGGCAGAACTCATGGACAGGAAATAACATACAAAGTGCTAAAGGAGAGAGAACGAACAAAAGTTCAAGATAATCTGGGATAAGGAGGCAAGGTGAACTTGAGCTGGATTTAAAGGATGGCTGAGATGGGCGCCTGGGTGGCGCAGTCGGTTAAGCGTCCGACTTCAGCCAGGTCACGATCTCGCGGTCCGTGAGTTCGAGCCCCGCGTCGGGCTCTGGGCTGATGGCTCAGAGCCTGGAGCCTGTTTCCGATTCTGTGTCTCCCTCTCTCTCTGCCCCTCCCCCGTTCATGCTCTGTCTCTCTCTGTCCCAAAAATAAAGAAACGTTGAAAAAAAAAAAAAATTTAAAGGATGGCTGAGCTTAGAGCAGAAGGGGCCCAGAAGAGGTTGGAAGCAGGCAGCTGTGCAGGGACAGATTCAAGCACAGGGCTAGCATGTGTTAAAGACAGTGACAGAACTGCCTGCCTGGTTCTACACTAGTTGGGGTAGTGGAGGGAAAGAGTGGTAGTCCTTGCAAGGCTTTGACGCCCCCAGAGAAGGCAGAATAAAATTGTTAATTGCACTAGGTTTGCCACATACAAGACTAAAGTCACATATTGGCTCTGCCACTTATGTGACCTTGAAGTCACAACCTCCCTAAGACTGTTTCCTCATCTGAAAAATAGGGACAATAGTACTAGTATCTACCTCATAAGGAGCTGAGTATGAAATAATTGAGAATGCACATCAAAGCCTTAGCACACTGCCTGGTAAGAATGCAATACAACTGAACTTTTTAAAAAAGGGCTTTATCAACCTATGACACTGTGGTACAGGTTAAACAAAGCTGCCTGTGTTGAGAAGTTTGGCTGGCTTCTCAAGAAATGATGCAGACATTCTGACATAGGGATTGCAAAGTACTTTCATATCTATTTCTTCACTTGGTCCTCCAGAGTGCTGCCACTTGAAGCCTGAGCTTTTTTTTTTTTCTTTTTTTCTAATTTTTTTTTTTTTTTTTATTTTAGAGAGAGAGAGTGTGCACAAGCAGGGAAGAGGGGTAAAAGGAGAGAGGGAATCTCAAGCAGACTCCATGGCTCAGCACGGAGCCCAACGCAGGGCTCAATCCCACAACCCTGGGATCCTGACCTGAGCTGAAATCAAGAGTGGGACGTCCAACTGACTGAGCCACTCAGGCGGTCCCTGGGCATTTCCTCGTCTTTTTTTTTTTTTTTTTTAATTTTTTAAAATGTTTATTTACTGTTGAGAGACAGAGACAGAGACAGGGAGTGAGTGGGGGAGACACAGAATCCGAATCAGGGTTCAGGCTCCGAGCTGTCAGCATAGAGCCTGACATGGGGCTCCAACTCACAAACCACGAGATCAGGACCTGAGTCGAAGTAAGACACTTAGCCGACTGAGCCACCAAAGCACCCAGGGCATTTCCTCTTCTAATGTAACTTGTCACCAGGATAAGTAACTAGGAACTTTCTACAAGATTCAGGAACACTTCCTAAATGGTAAATGGTTGGTGACTGTAAAAAAAAATGGCATGTTCCATGGAAAATATAGAGGGCAGTCCATGCTGAATACATAAGTCTGGAGCCCTCCTTTTTGGCCCAGAGAGTTACAGCAATGATGCATTCTGGACCACTTGTAAGACTAGGAGCCCCAAGGCAAATCACACTATGCCCACCTTCCCAAACCTCATTCTCAAATGAAATCCAAGATAACCTTGAAGGGAAAAGAAGCCCCCAAACATCAACATGGTGTCTAACAAATAGCAAAAGGAAAAAAAGAAAGAGGCAAACCAAGAAACAGACTCTGAACTATAGAGAACAAACTGATGGTTACCAGAAGGGAGATGGGTGGGGGATGGAGGAAATAGGTGATGGGGATTAGGAAGTGCACTTGTGAGGAGCACTGGGTGTTGTGTGGAATTGTTGAATCACTGTATTGTACACCTGAAACAAATACTTCACTGTATGTTAACTAACTAGAATAAAAACTTTAAAAAACAGATAAATGAATATTATAAAGGATTAAAAAAAAGAAACCGTGAAGATGAGAGGGCAATCCTGTCCACTTATCTTGGGACACAGCTCTTACACTGGGCTGAATGCTCCTGAGATCATCTGCCCAATGGCTTACTGCCATCTTCCCACCATGACATGAAGGGGTGTCCCTTGGTCCCCTTGGTGACAGAAGCTGCCTATGGCCATTGTTTCCAACAACGGGAAGAAGAGGGAAATGTTTTGTTTGAAAAAGCCCTGCAGGAACTTGGAAGGCAGGTCTGTGGCCTCCTTTGGGACTCACTCAGTACCAAACCTGTAATTTCACAGATGAAAATCCCAAGGTCAGAGAGACAGAGTTTGCCCAAGTATTAGGAACCAGCTGGGCCAGGACTAGACCCAGACCACTGGACGCTCAGTCCCTGCCCTTCCCATCTTTTTTGGCAAGGGCTGGCGAGTCCTCCTTTGGAGTTCTCCTCCCCCAGTCTCCCATTCCCAATGGAAGCATGGACTCCTAACATGCAGAGACGTGGAGCTGCCGCCAGTTGTTCTGGCAGCAGGGCTGCCTCTGACAGAGCTAGCAAATGGCATGCTGAGCACATGCAGGAGATTCTTCTACAAGGAGTCTGGACAGTGTCTGGACTGCACGTGCCACTTTGAAAGTGCAATTTACCTTCGCCTGGTTTTAGCAATGGCTAGCAAGACAAGTTCAATTCTGGCTTTAAAAAAGGCTTTTTTAACTACTTCCACAGCATTGTGATCATCTGACAGCCTGGTAATGAGTGTACAATGTTAACACTCCACGCTGGTAACAAGTTGTCAGCAACTCAACAGTTAAGGCAGAAGGGAAGGCAGTGAGGAAGCCACATGGACTTGGTTAGCTCATTGAATCCTCAAGGTCAAAAATCTCAAATTCTCTGGTTTCATTTTGGATTAGCCCCAGTTGGGCTTCTAGAAAATTGATCCTAGTATTCCTAGGAAATGAAATTTGAGGCCTGCTAAATGTACGCTAGTTCTATTTCGAGATACCATGGGCTCAAACCTCATGGTAAGAATATCCCAGATCCAGGTTTCCCTGAGAATAAAGGTAATATTGGTAGCTTATGCTGACTTTACATAATGTGAAATAAGCAGGCTTTGTTCTATACTTAAAGTAACACCTTGGCATACCCTGGGCACCCAACTTTTCTCAGACAGTATTATTAGTTATCTATTGCCGTATTAAAAAATTACTCCAGGAGTGCCTGGGTGGCTCAGTCAGTTAAGTGTCTGACTCTTCATATCGGCTCAGGTCATGATCTCACAGTTTCATGGGTTCAAGCCCCAGGTCAGGCTCTGTGCACTAACCTTGCAGAGACTGCTTGGGATTCTGTCTCCCTCTCTTTCTGCCCCTCTCCTGCTCACGCTTTCTCTCTCTCAAAATAAATAAAAACATTTTTTTGGGAAAAAAATTACTCCAAAGACACTAGCTTAAACAACAAACATTTATTATCTCGGTTTCTGTGAGTTGGGAATTTGGGAGTGACTTAGCTGGGTGGTTCTGGCTCTCTCCTGAGGCTACATCAAGGGGTCAGTCAGAACTACGGGCATCTGAGTTAGATGGGTTGGGGGATCTGCTTCCAATATGGCTCCTTCACAGGGCTGCTGGCAGTTTCTCATCTCTATGTCCCCTCTACAGTGCTGCCTGAATGCTCTCACACTATGGCAGCTGGCTTTCCAAGAGTGGGTGATCCCAGAAAGAGTAAGGTGGAAGCAATGCTTTTCATTACCTTCTATTAGAAGTGACACACCATCTCTTCCATATTCCACTGGAAGGGAAGCACTAAATTCAGCCCATGCTCAAAGGAAGGGGAATGACGCTCCTCCACGTAGATAGGAACATGTCACAGAGTTTGTGGATAGATTTTAAAACCACCACAAGTACCAAAGAATTATTAACCTGTTAACAACTTACCAGTGCCCACTGTACTTTCCATTATTTGCAAGTTAATATTTTTAAAACCAGCAAGATAAGTTATCTGTCAAGTATTCAGGCAGAGAATTAAAGTATACGAATTTCTGGAACGGCAGGTCCACTTATGGGAAGTTTCCCAAAGATAAACTTCACATTATTAATGACAATAATAGTAAGAAAACACCACCCCAACCCCACCACTACAAAAAGCTCAAAACATTTCTTCTTAGGCAACAGAGGCTAAAATAATAACTTACAAAGGACTAAAATAATAATCACTATGCCAAATATCCTTCCTTTTCCCAAATATCTATTCATATTAATTTCTTTCCTATGCAGAATCCAGCCCACGGTAAACCACTTTTATCCCGTCCTTACTTAAGGGGTATATACGGAGTATAAAAATTGTACATGTCTTCAGCATAGGCCATAGCATCATTGTTTCCACCTAGTAAATAAAATGGTACTGAAAGGGTTTGAAAGACAAAACTTGCTTCATAGATACTTCATGAGTTGCACAACATGTGTAACTTTTTACGGTCATATCACATACTTGATGTCCAGGAGTAGCTTCCATCTCAATAAATCCTGCAGAAATTTTCTATAAAGCAACAATCTTTATTCTTAAAATATAAATATTCATATATACTGCCACTTCTGGAATTCTTCATTCCAACAATGTGGAATACTGCTAAGAACCAGGAATAATCCAAAAAGTCTCCTGACAGCCAACAGATGTCCCAGTGCCCATACATGGAAGTCCTGTTAGGCCACCAACTAAAAGCGGAGCATTGGAAGCCTAGCACAAGAACCTCAGTGAAGATGTGTTAATGGAACCAATAAAGCTCATGCGTTTTACTGCAAGGAAAGTCCTTCTCCCAGAACCTCGCTCCTCTTTCCTACCTTACACACTAGTCTTAGAAACCTTCTAATCTGAATTCTAATCTTACAGATCAGAAAGTAGACTGACTGAAGAAAGTTCACTTTTGGTGACCTAATGAAATTCACAAGTGGCAGTAAATAAAAAAAGTATTGGATAAGAGACAAACCACATCATTCTTGGGGCCAGTGTAGGAGCAAGTGATGCAGTACAACTTGAGTTTATGATAATGACTGTGGAGTTATAAAGAAATGGTTATGTTCTACAGATATTTTTCCAAAGAAGACATACAGATGGCAAACAGATACATAACAAAATGCTCAACGTATCTCATCATCAAGGAAATGCAAATCAAAAGCAAAATTAAATATCACCTGCACCAGTCAGAATGGCTAATATCAAAAAGGTAAGAAATAACAATTGTTGGCAAGGATATGAAGGGGACCCTCATACACTGTGGGCAGGGATGCAAACTGGTGCAGCCACTGTGGAAAACAGTATGGAGTCTCCTCAGAAAAATTAAAATTAAAAATACCATATGATCCAGTAATTCCACTACTGGGCATTTACCCAAAGAAAACAAAAACACTAATTCAAAAAAATATATGCATCCCTGTTTATTTCAGTGTTATTTATAGTAGCCAAGATACATAAGCAACCCAAGTGTCCACCAATAGATGAATGGATACAGATGTGGTGTATATATACATATATATAATGGAATATTACTCGGTCATAAAAAAAAGAATGAGTTCTTGCCATTTGCAACAACATGGATGGACCTAGAGGGTATTATGCTAAGTGAAATAAATCAGGTAAAGACAAATAATCTTACGATTTCACGTAAGTGGAATCTAAAAAAACAAAGGAACAAACAAACAAAAGCAGAAACTGACCCATAAATACAGAGAACTAATGGTTGCCAGAGGAGGGGCGGGGGTAGATAAAATGGGGGTAGGTAAAAGGGGAATAGGAGATACAGGCTTCCTGTTATGGATGAATAAGTCATGGGGATGAAAGGTACAGCATAAGGAATATAATCAATGGTGTTGTGATAGCCTTGTATGGTGGCAGATGGCTGCGGCACTTGTGGTGAGCACAGCGTAACTTGTTGAATCACTATGCTATACACCTGAAACTAATGTAACGTGTCAGCCACACAATTTTAAAAAGTTGTTTTTAAAAAATAAATTAAAATAAAGTTTAAATTAAAAAAATAATAAAGTATCGTTGCTTAAAAGGATGAGTTCTTAATTTGGAAAACACAGCTATTCAGAAAAATGACTTGCCTGAGGGTTTCAAACAATTAAAGTTTGACAGATACTTCAAGCAGATATTATTATTTTTTTCAATATATGAAATTTATTGTCAAATTGGTTTCCATACAACACCCAGTGCTCATCCCAAAAGGTGCCCTCCTCAATACCCATCACCCACCCTCCCCTCCCTCCCACCCCCATCAACCCTCAGTTTGTTCTCAGTTTTTAAGAGTCTCTTATGCTTTGGCTCTCTCCCACTCTAACCTCTTTTTTTTTTTCCCTTCCCCTCCCCCATGGGTTTCTGTTAAGTTTCTCAGGATCCACATAAGAGTGAAAACATAGGGTATCTGTCTTTCTCTGTATGGCTTATTTCACTTAGCACAACACTCTCCAGTTCCATCCACGTTGCTACAAAGGGCCATATTTCATTCTTTCTCATTGTCACGTAGTACTCCATCGTGTATATAAACCACAATTTCTTTATCCATTCATCGGATGATGGACATTTAGGCTCTTTCCATAATTCGGCTATTGTTGAGAGTGCTGCTATAAACATTGGGGTACAAGTGCCCCTATGCATCAGCACTCCTGTATCCCTTGGGTAAATTCCTAGCAGTGCTATTACTGGGTCACAGGGTAGGTTTATTTTTAATTTTTTGAGGAACCTCCACTCAAGCAGATACCAAAATTAACTTTACTACTGTCACTCATGCTAAACAGTAAGTGTCCTCAATTAGATGTTAATTTTTCTTTTATTTTTTTAAAAAGCGGTCTCATCTTTGAGATAGCCCAGCATACACTCCTCCCCAGCCCCACCTCACAATCCATGTATCTGCAACTGGCATGAAAGAAACAGGTAATGTGCTTGGTAAGAAACTTCAAATTTTACAGAAAAATAAAAAAATGCAAAGTACAAGTCTCCTTCCTAACTTCTGCTCACTTCCTGCACCCGACAGACATCCAAACATGACAGATACAGACGCACCTAGTTTCTCAGCAATAACCACAATTTTGTATGCATTCTTCAAAAACAAATATTAAGGCATATAAACACATGTTCTTTAGGAAACACAGTCACCACAATCACCATGGAATTTATCTGTTCCTCGGTCATCAGTCTGTACTTTTAACACATAGGGGTTTTTATTTTTGTTCTTTTCTCCCTTCAAATTCTGAAAATTAAGCTTAAAAAAACTTCCCCCAATTCTACTTCCCACATATTCTTTTCCTTTGTGTTAAAAATAAAACAGAAAGCTGAAAAGAGTATCCCAATTTCTAATATTGATAGATTTCCTACCTGAAGGTAGCAAGAATAGGAATTTCTTTTTCTCTTACAAAACTCCGTTTTTTAACTGTAACTTAAGTTTTTCAAAGGATACATTTTCCATATAATTCAATTCAAAATGTAACTGAATATCTACGTGCAAAGTACCAAGCTGTGGACAAGGCAGACACAGCCCATACCCAGAAGAGCTTGGTGCCAGTGTGGTAGAGGGAGAGAAGACCCAGGAGGCAAACACCGTAATAACTTACCTAACGCTGAAGAGGAGGCGGCTGGGGTGGTGCCTGGTTAAACGAAAAGGACAGCAAATGGCTCTCAATTGATGGTGATGCAGACTCAGCACTTTTTTCTCTTTCTTTTTTTTTTTTTTAGTATGGTGAGTTTTGTGCCTCATCCATGTGAACTGACACAGACCTATTTCTGCTGGGTTTATTTCAACATAAATGATAAATAAACAACCAAGTGCCACCACCTGGCATTTCACAGTGAGGATGAAGTTTTAACACACCTGCTCAGCTGTTCCACAGCACTACATCCTATCTCAAGTTGGAGGAATGGAAATCGGTACTATTTTATTTTTATTATTTTGTTTTTATTTTATTTATTTTATATTATTTATTCTTATTTTATTTTTAAAAAATTTATTGGAAGTAGGCTCCATGCCCAGCAGACACTTAACTGACTCAGCTATCCAGGGGGCCCGGCACACTCTTGTTTGCTTCCCAGCCTCCTCCCTGATTCCTCATCACCACCTTCTTCACCCTATTTTAAGCCATCTGACCTTGACTGCTTCTAAATGATTTTGATCACTTCTAGATGACAATGGGACAGTGGACCTGGATTAGAATAATAGTGCCAAAGGCCTTAAATGACAAAGGAAAGGCAAACAACAAACAGCACTTTTCATCACTGTGCAGCTCCTTTCACGTGGGATCTTACCTCTGTAATTGTTTAAAACATTCTCTTCCTACCTAAGGTAGGATGGGGGTGTAAAACCCTGGGGGTCCTACCAAGACCATAAAGGTGAAAAAGAAATGATTAGAATTCAGATGCTAAAAAAAAAAAAAAAAAAAAAAAAAAAAAATGAGGAAAGATTCAATAAAGAGACACACTTTTCTAAAGTACAATACTACATAATAGCTCTGGAGAGAGATATAATTCCATGCTGCCTGCACAACAAAGATGACAGCGTGACAAATAATTTTGGCTTAAGTCTCTTAGAACAGTCATTTATAAGAACTGTTTTCATTCCAAATAAGCCAGGACTCTAGCAAATCTACCAACCTGTCCTTCCTCTCATCTCCATGGCTATGGCCCTCTCATGGAAAAAAACAAAAGGTCAGAAGGAGAAAAAGGTACAAAATGTCAGCATGAGCAATATTTTTCCATCAAGTCAGGCATTTCTACAGATTTGTGGACTTTTCAGAGAAATACCTTCTTGCTTTTGGGCTGAATCTGCAAATAAGGCACTCAAATCACTAGGTAACAGTATCCGTATGAAAACAGAAACCACGTAAAACTGAAATGGTTACTACATGTAGATGTAGCATGAGGTTATTCTAATTACTAGAAGTCTGACAGTACATCACTTATAGATTGCTTTCCCCCCTACCCCCCCCCCCCCCGAGAGGGCATGAGCGGGGAGAGGGGCAGAGGGAGAGAGAAACAGAATCTTAAGTAGGCTCCAACACCCAGTGTGGAACCTACGTGGGGCTCAATCTCATGCCTGTGAGATCATGACCTGAGCCAAAATCAAGAGGCAGACAATTCACTGACTGAGCCACCCAGGCACCCCACTTATAGACTTCCTGCTGCAAAACGTAGTAATTTCAGACGTGAAAATTATCCAACTCTGATGAAAATTCTGGACTACATTAACACTGGATAAAATATTTATTGTGATTTTTTCTCCTGTGACATAAGATTATTTATTTTTCCCAGCTCTCCAAATGACACAGTTGCTGAACCTCTTTCAGCTGGTTGGGCCTGAAAATAATGAAAGATTAAAGACATTAGAAATAGATAAATACAGAGCTCTAAATTAAATCCCTTAATGCCATCATGTATTTTTTTAAATCCCCCACCCTATGTAAATAAAAAATTGAAACTAAATAGAAACATGAACCCGCTAAGAAAAGTGATTTATCTTAATAACATTACCTGTGAATCATGGTATTTCCATCCTATCATGTAATAGATTTGATACGTGGCAGGTACTGAACCATCCTCATTTCCGTACATTTCTATAAAGACAAATAATATTAAAATCTGAAAAAATGGAAGTAGGAAAAGAAAATCTGCTCAATGAAAGGTCATGTCCTTCAAAGAGAAATGGATACTGGGATACTGGGAAGACGCTGAAAATGCTTCATGTGAAAAATCCTCAACACTGAGAAGCTGACAGTTATGAACACAGTAAGGGCTGTTTGGAAAAAGGATATGGAACTACAGGATCTGTGTTCTGAAAGGAAGGACGAGAAATCTGACAAGGCCTTTACAGGAAAGGAAAAAGCCCTGGCAACTCGAAGGGGCAAACGTGGCAGGGCATGGGTTCCCCAGTGAGGCACGGGGGGAAAGGACGCTCAGCTCCCTTACCTCCATACACCGCTGCAGCCGCCAGCATCGTGTCTCGGTGCAGCAGGGCTTTTCTATTCCAAGCACAGTTACTCTCACCCATACCTAAAAATACACTACAGTTTTAGATAATACCGCCAAAAGCATGAGCCACTCACAACACACATTTAACCTCTTCTCACCCAACACCATACCCATCCCCATTCTCTAAAACAGACTATAGCTAGGCTTCTTAGTGACTCTGAGGCCAAACAAAGTACTTGAAGCTTATGGATAGTAAAACCAGTGAAGAAGTCAACTTTCAGGAGGAAGGCCCCATAAGCATGCTTTACTTGCCAGCAGTGGTCTAAAAGCGGGCCAGCTGGGCAAGAGTAAGGCAACTGGCCCTCTAGGTGAGTCACCAGGTATTGGCAAGTATGTATTCAAAGATGCCACATTTTATGCCCCTTTTAGCTGCTCTTCAGAGGAGGACAGGGCATTGACTGCTACAATGGCTCACTCCTTCTAAGCCACAGATGTCTGCCTGACCATGAAACTTGGGAGAGGACTTTGAGACTCATTAGATAGTACCAGAACTACGAGGTGTAGGAAAAACTTATGTGCATTCTTTTCAGGGTCACTTTCCTTAATGTTTCAAAATTTAGATTTCTTTCCTTCAAGTTGATAGCTAAAAGCTAGGATTAATACTCTTGTACTGTTCATTAACAATTAATGCTGTATATCTGATTTTTTTATGCACGTATTTAAACAAAATTAATTTGAAAGGCCACATTTTAAACTAGTCCACAAAATCAACACAAATTTCAAAAGTAAAAACCCTTCATGTTTATTTTCTATATACTATGCAATCACAAATCAGTTCTTACTTTTGTTTTTCTACTTTCACAAAAATAAAACAATAAAATTCCCAATATCAGTTATTTTTAAAGGTTAAAAATAATAATAATCTTCCAAGTTTTCAATGGCCTTATTAAAAACAATCAACATATCAGCTGTAATAAATGAACCTTTTTCTTCTCTCCAATCCCAAAAGGTTCCTACTATTTCTTAATGAATCTCTGATACTAAAAGCAATGTCCAGTGTCCTGTCAGTACAACAGCCCCAATTCATGAAGAAGAACATACAAACTAACAGATTAATCATCATGAAGCAAAAAGTGGATGTTACTCCATCACAAAGCAGCTAGAAGATCTTAGACCAATTGCTTGGGTCTTCAAGGTGGCCATAGTAGATGATCTCCAAAGGCTTCTAGGGCTAACATCATAGACCCATTACATAATCTAATTTAAAAACATTCTCGGGGCGCCTGGGTGGCGCAGTCGGTTAAGCGTCCGACTTCAGCCAGGTCACGATCTCACGGTCCGTGAGTTCGAGCCCCGCGTCAGGCTCTGGGCTGATGGCTCGGAGCCTGGAGCCTGTTTCCGATTCTGTGTCTCCCTCTCTCTCTGCCCCTCCCCCGTTCATGCTCTGTCTCTCTCTGTCCCAAAAATAAATAAACATTGGAAAAAAAAAAAAATTTAAAAAAAAAAAAACATTCTCACATTGTATCAGCCAGATCAAGTGACCAGAGGTAAACTGTGAGATGGATTGGGAGGGTCTATTGCTGCTGATGGCTGTGCTGCTTTCACTTCTGTTCACCTTCCCAGTGCTGTGACCTACACATTATATGTAGGCAATGCCAGTGGAAATCAGGTTTATTTAATGCAAATACTTAATATACTACGACGGAGGGGCCAAGGAAGGAGAAAAATACTTAATATGCTAGAAATCCTAAAATGCCTTCTAAATAATTGGTTATTACAGACACTAACATTATTATGCACAGTGTTCTGATATGGAAATTCCAGAGTACTACTGCATAACATAGCAACTCTGCTTCCAGGGCAGCGCCCCCTGCCTCATGAGACAAGTAAACCTCCATACCCACCTTCCTTTCTCCTAGAGGAAGCAGTTCAGTGATGCGGGGCAGAAAGTCTAGACTGTAAGATCATCATCCCAGTTCTGAGCTTTAAGGGATCTCGGGCAGTTACTTAACTCTAATTAAACTCAGTTTTATCATCTTCAAAATGGAATGCTAGCACTTCAATGTGTCATGGTAGACCACCTGGGAAACACTTTTAGGGACTTCTGACCAGCTCTGTGCTTTGGGACAACAGAAAAATCCAGGAAGCAGGTGTTTAAGACTCTCACAGTGTTTTTAAGGTTAAGTTCAACTGCTTGCATAAAAATCGAATTTTTTATGCTTTAGGAGTATTGTCTTAAAAAACACAACAACAAAAACTGAACTTACCTTAAAACTACTGTGAAAGCCTCCAAAACTTTTCATGCATTCATCAGCTGATACACAACTTGTTTTGTAAAATTAGGTCAACATTCTGGACTTTTTTCTGTGAATTAATAATAACAGCAGCTTAAATGAGAAATACTACAACCATCAAAAAAATGCAACAATACAAAATATCGAAAACGCATTTGAAGGTAACACCATCTTCCAGTAGGCAAAGTGGCACACCTGGAAGTAGTCACCCAAGCTCCCCACCTCCTCCCTTCATTCCTGGACCACTCTCCTTCCCATCTCAGCTGCCTCTGACCTTTTAAAGGCAGAGTGGTTGAGATTTTGGGATCTGAGGCTACTACACTGGACTTAAACCCTGGCTCTAGCATTTACAATGTATCACCTGGGGCAAGTTATTTAATTTCTCATGTGTAACAAGAGAGATGAACCATGCTAGCTCTAGTCTTACCTTCCTCATAGAGTATGCCTTATAAACAAGGCTGGAGGGTGAGCTTTTTAAATTTTTTAATGTTTATTTATTTTTGAGAGAGAGAAAGAGAAAAAGAGAGAAAGAGAGAGAGAGACAGTGTGAGTGGGCGAGGGGCAGAGAGAGAGGGAGACAGAGAATCTGAAGCAGTCCCCAGGTGCTGAGCTGTCAGCACAGAGCCCCACATGGGGCTCGAACTCGTGAACTGTGAGATCACAACCTGAGCCGGAGTTGGACGTTTAACCGAATGAGCCACCCAGGCGTCCCTGGAGGATGAGCTTTTTAACACACTGATCTGATGGTCTCTCCTCTGCATGAAATTCTCCCCACACACTACCAGGCTCACCTGATAAAATCTAGAAGCCTCTGGTGGACTATTCTTCACCATTTCCCATCATCTCTCCATTCTACATATTCAAGCAAAACAGAATTACTGTGGAGTTTCTTAATTAGGAAAGTGAAGGAAGTGTGTTTTCCTCTTGCATCTCCATTTTACACAGACCATTTCCGTGGCCTGGAAGGCGATGCCCCAAATGCCCAAACCTGCACCCACCCATCCATTCTCCTGGCAAACTCATTTTAGCTTAGGTCCTGTCTCTTCTACAAAAGTACCCCTGACTCCCTAAGCAGATTTAGGGATTCCATTTTTCCATACTTTAAAACACAATGATCTCATTTTATAGTTAAATGCCTAGGTCTGTCTATCTGTGTGTCTACCAGAGCACAGGCTCCCCGAGATAAGGAACTATGTATTTTCATCACTGACTCAATAGCTGGCACATGGTAGATGTTCAGTAAATGGTAAGTGAATGAATATAATATCAACCAGCTAACGTTCATATCTACTTTGTTAAATATCACTTTTACAAGTTATCTTTGGATAATACTTCTTAATCCTCCTAAGGATAAGAGACTCAAAGATTAAAATATACGATTTATGTACAAGACTGTACAGCAAAAATTAAAGCAGCACTGGCAAAAGCCTCTTAAGGTAAATATTAGGCAAGAGGTCCTCAAAATATATGACCTATTTAAAACTCTGGGGGGAAGCAGTGACTATCAACTGGGTAGCAGCATCGGGCAACCTTCTGAGAGAGCTGGAAATGTTCTAGTCCTTGTCTGGATAGTGAATAAAAATATGAGTAACTATGCAGTTGAGATGAGAGCATTTTACTATGCTAGATTTAATGGAAAAAAAATGCACGCAGATCAAGTAGGCAGTATTGGACTTTGGATTCCAGATCCCGTGTGACCACAGACAAGATACTTAACTCCACAATGTCTCCATTTGCTAATCTGTAAAATTAGGATATCAGAAAACCTCACAGAACCACACCCAGCACAGAGTAACTTCTGTATTTTTAAATCAGTGGGCAGTAACCTTTTCCAACTGATACATCTAATTTCTAGTCTCTCTTGCTTCTCTCTTAAAATGAATCGTGAGCACAGTATTTATTATATAGCAGAATAAAAGTAAATGCTGCATTTGAGAAATATTTTTATCATTAGAGTCTGAATGATACATCATCAGCCCACCACCAACACTCAAGCCTTTGAGATGAAGGAGCCCCATGATTACATCATGGGGAGCCAAGTGCTTGGGGCAGTGCTTGGGAGGGGATGTGTGATTTATACTGGTCCCCTGTCATCTTAGGCATGCATGCTATAGGCTACCAATCCCTGTATTAAATTATAATGAATGAAGAGTGACTCTAATAGTAAGTTTTCGGCTACATATCTTTCCCCTTGTAAAGCCATCAGAAGTCCCATTCCCAGAGGAGGCTGGATGATGGGTAAAATGAACTGTGTTACAAATGGGTAGACAAAAGCAGTAGTAGAGTCAGGTAAGAGAGTGCCAGAGCAAGAGTCTGGCATCTAATTCTGCCACTAACAGACAAGTGTCCCCTTGGGACTAATATTCCTCACTTATAATCTAGGGATACACTAGTTAGCAGAGCACTACTGAGAGAACTGCAACAACATGTCAGAACAACTATAAATCTGTAAACAATTGCAAGCTACTTATCCTTACAATTCTCCTGCTTAGATCATCTTCTCATTTTTCAGGATCGGATTAAAGTGCCCGTAGGTAAGCAGAGTTCTGGTTTCAAAGATTAAAAGTTTTTAATTGCTTCAGCTTCTCTCATTCATCAAAACTGCCTATGCCAATTGTGTAATAAAAAGCCAAAGCTCACAATTTCTTAGGCAAGTTGAAGCTTTCCTTGGAGAAAAGCAGTTCTCCAGAAGCACCCTCAGTGGCAGATATGCATGTCTACCTACCTTATCTATTTCGGGATGCAGAGATAGGGTTTGTATCCTTGTTGCTCCTCAAAGCCTCCTCCAGGCCATTACCCCTCTAACTTGTTAAAAACTGTTGCCCTGCTGAGACCCGCACTAGTTAGCCATCCCTCTTTCCCACTCTCGCTTGCTGTCAGACGTCAGACTCCCAGTCCTTCTCCTCAATAATCTGAGGGTTTGGCACCTGGTTCAGCTCCTGTCTGTACCCTAAATCCTGCCATGACCCTGGTGACTTCATTGCTAATAATCACCAGTACCATGGTCTTTAAGGTATTTTAGTCCACTCCCCCACTAATGGTTCTCCATTACTCTGCCTCTGCCATCACATCTGTAACATGTCCAGACATGTCCCTCTTCTGTAGTCACTGTACATTAGGTTCCTGAAGGATCAGCATCTGGCTGTGTTCCCTTCTCACTTCATGGCCTCATCCCAGGCAAGTGCTTCAAATACCACCAATTCACAAATGACTCATATTTTAACCAGGCAATTGCCTCCTCTAAACCACATATCCACACACCAACCACCTACTTGACATCTCCTCTTAGATATTTCACAAGCACTTCAAACCCAAAATAGTCACGTGTGAACTTAAGAGGTGTCCCTGCCCATACTTGGTCTTCTACTGTTTCCTCTATCAAGGAAGGGGCACCATCTCTCTGGTTATGTGAGCCAGAAACTCAGCAGTTGTGTTTGAAATAGCTCTCTCCACTCACCCACATGTAATCCATCAGCAAGGACTGTCAAATTTACCTCCTAATTGTCTCTAGAATCCATTTACTTCTCTCAATGTCCACTGGTACCACCTTAGTCCAAATCACCATCATTTCTATTTTTTTGTAATATTTATTTTGAGGGGGGGAGAGAGAGAGAGAGCACATGTGAGCAGGGGGAGGGGCAGAGAGGAGAGAGACAATCCCAAGCAGACTCCATGCTGTCATCTCACAAACCGTGAGATCATAAACTGAGCCAAAATCAAGAGTCAGACGCATAACTCACTGGGCCACCCAGGCACGTCCACCATCATTTCTTAATAATCTTTATAGCAATGAGTCTCTCTCAACCAGTTTATCTGCCAGTCCATTTTCTTTCAAAATGCAAATCTGGTATCATGACTTCCCTTTACCTTCCCTCCATTAAAATGCCTCAAGGGGTGCCTGGGTGGCTTAGTCGTTAAGCATCCGACTCTTGATCTCGGCTCAGGTCATGATCTCGGGGTTCGTGAGTTCAAGCCCCACATCAGATTCTGTGCTGACAGCACAGAGTCTGCTTGGGATTCTGTCTCTCCTTGTCTCTGCCCCTCCCCTGTTGTGCTGTCTCTCTCAAAATAAATAAACAAAAAAAATTTTTTTTAAATGCCTCAAGGGGCATTTTAAGATAAAGACAAATCATCTCAACAGGGACTGTAAGGCCCCCATTTACTCACCAATTTCATTATTTAATTCTCTTTTCATTCCCTGTACTCTAGCCAAATACCCTTTCAGTACTTGCCATGCTCTTTCTTGCCCCAGAGTCTTTGTACATGCTGTTCTCCCAGCCTGTGACCCACTGCCGTGCCCCTCTCCACCTAGTTAACTCATCTTCATTTTCTAGAGCACAATCACCACTTCCTCAGACAAGACTTCATTGACTCTCTCAGACAAGGACTTACCCTTTAGACAAATACCACTCGTACACTAACCCAACTACCCGCTTTCTTGTGCCTGGATCCAGGCTGCCAACTGTTGCTGGAGAAAATCACCGATATGCTCTACCACCTCAGGTGTATGCTTCAAGAAAGTCCCACCATCATTTTATAGACAGTCATAGCACTCTGCACCCCAATTTGTGGCTCTTACCAGGATTCTAATTTAACATTTATCTTCATGGCAGTTGTGTGATATCTGCCTCACCCATTTTATTTTATAAGCTCCATGAAGATAGTCTGCTTTCTCCTCACCAATCTATCCCTAGTGGTTAGCCCCTGTGCCCGTCAAGAGTCTCTTCTCGAAATATGACTCTCAAATGGAATCTAAACATTCTTTAAAGTGCCTTACCTTGTAAATCTTCCATCAATTCAAACATCCCAGGATAGTTAACTTGAATTTCATCAGTATCCTATTTAAAAAGAAAAAGGAATATTCATTTGACATATATCACTAAACCCAGATTTAAAAACAGGTCATAGAAATTACCCAGAACAATGTTTCATGGTAAACAGAAACTTTTTTTCACAATATTCTTCACAGATGTCATCTGGTTTATGCTTGTTTTATCAAAAGGTCAAATTACAGAATAATCCGTCACTATTCTAAGAGAAATTTTCCTAACACTCCATCAACTGGTTCCAGGTCTCTCCCTGGGAACAACACAAAAAAAGTCTGTTTTGTATCTGTAAACCATCGCCCTCTTCAAGTTTCTGAAAACTCTTCCAGGACATTGTAATTTTTTAGGGGGAGGGGTTAGTCCTCTGGACAAAATTTATAGATTTATAGATCTTTACACATCCTTACTGCATTGCTCTATACGTAGTCAATATCAATCTCCTAAAATGTGGCACCAGAATCAAGCCAAATAGGGTCATCTCTCAAGATGTCTTCAATCTACCTCTAGCAATGCAGTCATACTGCAATGGCTCACTTGAATGTCAGGCACACCACTGACACAAAGTTTATTTCTCAAATGGACTTCTGGGACATTACGTCCCATTCTTTCTGAAGCTTGATACACAAGTTTACTACTGACTGGTACAGTGGCAGAGAGTACTGATGTTCCCCAAATGTCCGGTGCTCCTTGATACTTCCCAGACCCTGAAAGACATTTTTTTCTGGTCAAAGAAGAGAGCAAGGTAATAGAGAACTAATGATCCTTTTCCAAGCCATCCCTTTTGCTGTGGTAACCTCAGAAGATGCAAGAGCCAGATGGCACAACCATGGGATAGAGATGGGCTGCCCAATCAGCACAGGGCTGTAATGTGATAAAAATCTGTGTAAGCATGAAGGTATAGGAGTTTGTCTATATTGGGAATTAGCCCCCAAATACAGGACTCATACTTTTTTTTTTTTTTCAAGTTTAGTATCATAACGCAGCATATATCTCAAACTTCAACTTATTTGCACTAATCACTTTGGAATATCATTTTTTGTGTTTTGTCATTCTATTTAATGTGTTAATTATTCCTGCCAATTTTGGACTTTAACATTACACAGAATTAAGTACACAGCCCAAAAGAACACTTATCAAAAACATCCACTCTAATTCCTAGAGAAATGCAAAACAAAAGAACATTTTTTTTAACCTCAGAAATAGAAAACAAAGTACAAGCAAGGGTTCACATATACTGTTGATGGGGCATATAAATTGATGTTACTTTTAGAGAATCATTTGACCCTATCTGTCAAAATTTCAATGTACAGATCTCTGACCCAGCAATTCCATTGCCAGAAATTAACCTGGAGATATGCCAAGATTATGTGAAAGGATATTCACTGCAGCATTGTTTGAAATAGCAACAAAACAAAAAACTAACTGGAAACAATCTAAATGTCTATTAATAGAGAACTGGCTATATAAATTGTATCTATTTAATGAAATACTATACAGCTGGTAAAAAAAAAGCGGTAGATTCGGTGGATACGAGTAGGGGGAGATCTCGTAAGATACACTATTGACTAAAAAACCTCAAAGAGTGCTTATATGAAAAAAAGCAACAGAGTGTATATTTTATTTTTTTTAATGTTTATTTATTTTTGAGAAAGAAAGGGCGAGTAGGGGAGAGGCAGAGAGAGAGAGGGAGACACAGAATCTGAAGCACACTCCAGGCTCTGAGCTGTTAGCACAGAGCCCGACGCAGGACTTGAACTCAAAAACTGTGAGATCATGACCTGAGCTAAAGCCGGACACTTAACCAAATGAGCCACCCAGGTGCCCCAACAGAGTGTACATATGGTTGTATATGTAGGTTTAAATGACATAATTGTATTGTGGCCTATGATGAAAAATTGTTCTGAAAGTGTATACAAGACAACAAAGATCATCTTTGGGGTGAGTGACCAAGTATCTGAAGTCAGGAAAAGGAGACTTCTTTCCACTTTAGACCTGCTGTGTTTATCTCATTCTCTTTATCTATACATTTTTTTACTTCCTTTTTCTTGCTAACATATGCATGATCATGTTGTATGTGCACTTTTTAATAACACCATCTCTGGGTAGTCAATTTCTTCTCCATCTTTTTCTACATTTAGAAACTATTTATGAGATCATAAGATTAAAAAAAAAATTCCTTCCAGCCTGATACCTAGCCATTAAGCAATATCCTTTGAAAACAATCTTTCAATGAAACTAAAAGCATTATCTCCATCTCCATCAAAAGAATACAATAGCTTTGTCAAAGTCCTTATTCAAATTAAGATGGACCATATCTGTAGTTTTCTCCTAATACATTATTATAATACATTAAACTGGCAACTCTAAAAGAAAATGAGCCTCATTCAGAATGTCAACTAACTCTGAAAATAATTCACTAAGAAAGTCATATAAAGGTAAACAGGCAATACTGATTTAACTTGAAAATAAAAATCCATCACAGTGTAAAAATAATATACCTAATGTTGTATGCAATATAAAACTGTGTAGCTGATTATATATAAAAGCTTTGGGGGATGGGAATTTTAGAAAATGAATTATGATATAATGTTAATACAGCACATTAGAGACAGTGTATGTTTCTCAAGGAACTAATTTGGATAGATTTATTATTAAATCAGCAACTCTCTTAATTTTATAAACCATAAAGAAGATTCCACACCAGTATTTTTGTATTACCTTAGTGTTTGAGTTATTCAGCTCATTTTTCAGAGAAGAATATAGAGGGTATTTCCATAATAGATTTCCCAATTAACAGAAGTGTAGGATTTTAAATGCTTTAATGTTAGGTTAAACATTTCTGGTAGAAATCTTTCTAAAATACACAATCCACTTTACAACCATACAAAACCACAAGGCAGCACACTTTTGGGGGCCCACAAAGTCAAAATTATTCTTAAAATAATACTAAGATGCTATTTGGCTTTTTCACCTCTCAGCCTCTCACGAGTACAACAGATTCTTCGTAAGTTACATGATATGTGATATTCTAATAGACAGTCTCATGACTGCAGAAGCAGACATGAGAATCTAGTGCTCTTTTATCATGCCATACGTTAAAGAAATTTGTAAAAATGAAAAGCCATGATATTCTTCTAATTTATTTTCTTTGGGAAAATAGTTTCTTTCTCCCCCAACAAAACACAAGTTATTTATGATAACATATAATAGGCAGACTATTGTTAGTTTTAAACATATTATTAAATACCAAAATTCAGTTTCCATTTCTAATATGGTTAATATTGATAGATATAACCCACATAACAAAAACTCTCTAAGGTCCTCAATAATTTTAAGTGTGTAGCGAGGTCCTAGGACCAAAATTTTGAAAACTGTTACTCTCAGGAGAGAGCTAAGATTTGGGAGATTAAGGGCAAATGACAGACTATCACTTTATCCGTACAGTTTAATGTTTAGAATGTATGTATTACTACTTATATAATTAAAAAAATATACAGTGATCCCTCTATGTACAATCGCCAGTGTTTGCTTTAATTACAAAGCAGAACCCTCACATGAGGCAGAGCTATCCCATTTCCAGCTGCCAACATCTCAGAATGCAGTATCTTCTGACTCAGGCCATTAACAGTTTACATAAGACACAGCTGTACAGCTGTGAAATCCTGAAAGTTGCTGTCATTTCCTAATGTACTGTCTCTTCCCTTCCCTTGAAGCGCCTTTCCAACTTCAGAGACCCTACTGGTCTAATGCCCCATGCTTTCTACCAAAACAAGGAAGGACAGGGCAATCTATTTTTCGTTGGTTGATTTTATGAAAAATATTCACATTAAATCTCCTTAAACAGTTATTTCAATCTTAAATCTATCATCAATGAGAAATCTTTGTCAAGAAATTCCTATTTCCTCCAGGAAAGAGATGTGTCTAGACCTGAGCAGTTAGGAAAATCATAACAAGTCTACTCAACCAATATCTGGAGGCAGCAATGACATCCTTTAGAATGACTCTGCTAATGAAAGGAGCTGGAAGGGGGCAACCACTGTCTTTCCACATGACTCCTAGTTGGAAGCCTAGGATGGCAAAGTGCAAGGAGTATGGGTGGGGAGAGAGGAAGGCAGGAGCAAATATTTACTTAGCATCTACTATGGTCAAGGCACTTCACACCCTTTATCTTAATACTAACATCCAACCTCAGGTGAGAAACATTTGAATTTTTAAAAAAATAATGAATGTTCAGAGACGTGAAGTAACCCCCCACCCCCTGATTCCCCTACCTAGTAACAGGGCAAAGTAAGGAACCAAATTATAACTGTCAGACACCAATGCCCTGTAGCATCACTGTACTGTGCTGACTCCATATTTCTTCAAACAGCCTACAGGTCCTCTTTCCAGATCTCTCCAGCCCTAATGGAGTGCAGCCCCCTTTCCTATATTCTCTACCCTGGATCATGAATAAAGATACCTTCATTTCTGCCTTGTGTGGCACTATTTCAGTTGAGGGCTAGTGGGAGATGCAACACTGTAAGTGCTCCTGTACCTCCCCTTTTCCCAATCACCTAAAATGTTCCCTCATATTACACGTTACTCTAGATCTGAAGATTCTAAGGCACTGGAATAACAGGTCTTAGAAAATAACCTCCTTGTTAACTGAGGTTTGGGTTTTTTTGAGCTATTTTATTTATTCAGGTAACAAGTACTAAAAATTTTATGTTTGTACCTGTGTCAGTCAAGATATGTTTATATAAACTAAATTTAAAAAGAGAAAAAATGCCAAAACCTTTCCATAATACCATCAATACCTATAATTTTCTATCTTTAAGATGAGAAGTTCTTTCTGAATTGTGTGATTAATGGGTTAATGAGAATTAATCAACTCTCTTGATAGTTACCACAGTCAGTGTATTAAAGCCAGCTCTCCCAAGCAGATGTCCTAGGTCATTGACAGCAGTGAAAGGAGAAACATGTGGAGAAAATCCTCCTTCCCTTTCTGTTTCTGCTAACTGTAACGAACACCGAAGTTCATAGAGTGTGTCGCCTCCAAACATTGCACCAATAAACACTCCATCTGGTTTTAAAACATAATGAATCTGTAATAAACACAAGACAACAAACTACTCAAAATTTTATATAAAAAATTATTAAAAGGATAAAAATACGTTAAAAGAATAAATACGTGGTGTCTGAATCAATATTTTTACGATTATCATTCTTATTTTGTCAAATAATCAGAAAAGTTAACAAATAATATCTAAGGCATCCAGGTCAGAGAAGCACTGTAGTATAATATTACTGTAAAGATAGACAATAATTTATTGGTAGTATTAATACCTATTGATATTAATTAGTTGATAGCATTAATACCTACAAAATATGTTCTATGTTTTCAACTTTTCTAATAGACATATATTACTTTTGTAACTATTTTAAGTTTATTTACTTATTTTCAGAGAGAGAGCACGTGAGTGAGCACACATGTGGGAGAGGAACAGAAAGAGAAGGGGAGAATCCTAAGCAGGCTCAGTGCTGTCAGTACAGAGCCTGACTCAGGGTCGGTTCCACAAACTGTGAGATCATGACCTGAGACGAAATCAAGAGTTGAATACTTAACCGACTGAACCACTCAGGCACCCCACAGTTACTTTTATAATCAGAAAAATACTGAAAGAAAAAAAGTTTAAAGTGCAATAGATTGCAAAAATCACAAACCTCTATCTGTGCCCTTTAAATGTCACTTTGTAACAACTCCCATCAAAAGACAAAGTCTATTTCCCCTCTCCCTGAATCTGGGACAGCCTCACGACTTGCTGTGGCCAAAAGAATGCAGTGCAACTGACAGTGTGCCAGTGTCACACCAAGGTCTGAGATGGCCTCACAGGATTCCCTGTGCTGCCACCATGTCATAAACAAGCCTGAATGAGCTAGCCTGGTAAGGGATAAGAGAGGAGGAGCAGATCTCAGTCAGGCATTCCAGCTATGGCCATTCTTGACCAGCCAGCTTCAGGACAATCTAGCAGCTGATCACAGACACATGTGTAAGCCTGGCCAGACCCAGAAGTATTTCCTAACTAAGGCCAACCCAAATTCCCAGCCCACCAGATCATGAACTAAGTAAACTGTTGTTTTAAACCACTATGTTGGAATAGCCTATTATGCAAAAAAGCTAATTTAAACAGAAAGTTTTATGATTCACAACATTAACCTAGTCAAGTATTAGTTTCCTGTAATGAGAAGTAACTAACTCATTTTCCAGCTTTGAAACAAAAACAACTTTTAATTGATAACTTAAGCAAAACAGTGGTTGGAATGGATTCCAGAACCACAAATGTTTACTCACGGACTCTTAGAATTACCATCCATAAATAGATTTGACTCTATTCTCAACAATGAGGAACATTACAGGAAAGGGTTGATTCTGAAGTAAACCCAAAAATCACAGTAGGCTCTGCTAATCAAAGTACCCATCTTAAATTTATATTTAATATATCATGAAACAATTACAAAACAGTATACAAGTAAACTAACTGTAAAATCTTTGCTTTCTTACCCTCTGCCCCTTTGGTGTTGCTTCCTTCTCTTGTTGCCTAGCAAGTATCAAAGATTCCCTCCTCAGCTCCCTGCAGCTTCTCTCTACTTCAGAGGGCTTATCAATTCCCATGGATTTCACAAGGATGACTTCCCAATCACTATCTTTAGACTGGACATCTTCCCAGAAATGTGCTAAACTCATTTTCATCTGCCTGTGCCATGGACATGTGTCTCTTGGCACTCACCCTCCCAACACAACCAACAAATACATAACACTTATTCTCAAACCCACTCCCCTCTCCAACTGCCTATTTCTGTCAATTACTATTTTCCATTCTCTTTATCTGATCATTACCAATCCTTCCCCTACTTTTACTAATCATTTTCCCAGGCATCCAGATTCAAAACTTTAAGGTTGGATCTTCAGATACAACCAGCCAAATAGTTGACTCCTTTACAGGAGTCCCAAATAGTCTCTATTCCTGTTAATTCCTGCTACTGCCACCTAGCTTTAGTTTCTCTCATGCCTGGATGACAGAAGAAGCCTCTTTAATTGAACCAACTTCTGGCATCAGTTTTCCAACTAGCAAAATGAAAACATCTTACAGAGTTATTTATTTAACACATATAAAACAAGGCACAGTGATTGGCAAACAGTATGTGCTTATGATATGGAAGTTATCCTGCCCATCAGCCTTTTAAAATTATGTTACTTTCCTCTTCAAA
Organism: Lynx rufus; assembly: GCF_022079265.1. Classification (NCBI taxonomy): domain Eukaryota; kingdom Metazoa; phylum Chordata; class Mammalia; order Carnivora; family Felidae; genus Lynx; species Lynx rufus. The sequence continues at coordinate 39,338,649 of NW_025814896.1, read as the reverse complement.
ATTCTCCAGTGGCTCTGAACTGCATAAAGAATGAACTCTAAATTCCTTAATCTGTTACCCAAGTCTTCCTAAATTTGGTCCCAACATACCTCATTTCCCAGTACTAAACTAATCTCCAAAAAGGCTCCCTCTCTGTCCTTTCATCCTCGTGAGGCTGTTCTACCTCCCCCCATCCTGTGATTCTGCCTTCCCACCCCAAATCTGACCTATGCTCCAAGGCCCTGCTCAAGTAATTCCCTCTTCCTGAAACTTTCCTTGGCTACTCCATGGCCCAGTGATTTCCCTCCTCTGAACACAATGCTCTTTACTCACCAGTTCACTGATAAAAGCCAAGCAACAAATGTACCTCACACTCTCTAAGTGTAAGGTGTAGGGAAGATATAAATAAAAACAAATAGGTTCCTACCCACAGAAAAAACTTACAGACAATTAAGAAAAGGAACCCACACAGAAAATGTCTTATATCAATGTGATGTCAATACTATTCAAAGTTATTTTGGACAATATATAAGCTTTTGTAAATATTTAAAACATTTCATAATTAGATTCATTGAATTCCTAGGCAGGGGGGAGTCACCCAATGTACTTCTTCATTTCATCTCATCTCATCTCATCTCATCTCATCTCATCTCATCTCATCTCACCTCACCTCACCTCACCTCACCTCACCTCCCCTCCCCTCCCCTCACCTCATCTCATTTCATTCTATTCTGAGAGACAGCATGAGCAGGGGAGAGGGGAGAGGGGGAGAGAGAGAGAGACAGAGAGAGAGAGAGAGAGAGAGAGACAGAGAGAGAGAGACAGAGAGAATCCCAAGCAGGCTCTGCGCTGTCAGCCCAGAGCCCGACATGGGGCTTGATTTCACGAACCGCAAGATCACAACCTAAGCAGAAATCAAGAGTCAGATGCTTAACCGACTGAGATACCCAGGTGCTCACGCAATGTACTTCTCAATATGCCTAAGGGCATCAGGTGTATTTGGCCCATAGAAGATAATAAATACTTGATTTACTTTCATTTCCAATCATCAGAAGTATAAAATGGAAAACATCTGGAAGTTTCTAGTAAAAACAGAAATATTTAGAAGTTTCTAATAATAACACAGCCTATTGGAGTCAACATTAAGTTTCTTACCTGTTCAAGTGCTCTAGGAAGGTCATTCACCCAGTGTAAACTAGAATATGAAAACATATTTGCTTTAGCTTAATTCATATAATTAGTGTAATTATCACTCATATAAAGAAAGGCCACAACAAAAGGTGTTCATTTTGAAGTCTGAAACTGCATATCAAAATTCACCGATTATTTTCATATAAGTTTTAAAGCAAAGAATATTCCCAGGGGAAAACCTTCCTTCTGTCACACTAGAAAATGTGACAGTACTATAATACTATAAAGTATTTAAAACTTAATTTAGGAAATCTCTTCCATTTTCTTTTGCCTCTATTCACCGTCTCCCAGTGTGTGGTGATATGTGATGGCAAGAATCAGTCTCTGTAGAGTATGGTCACACTATCTTGACTAAGGTGGTATCCTCTTATGCTGACTTCCAGGATAGCACTGAATGCCCATTTCAAACCATACTGTGTTAAGCTCACATTTATCTTTCATAATGTTGTCTAACAATTATTAGATACTTTAAAAATTAAGAAGGTCATACCATATCATAAGGTCTATCATACTTATGGGGAAACTGAAAGCAATGGAATTAGGCACTTGCAAACAGCAAGCAGAGGAGCTAAAACTCACATTCAGACTCCCTGCCCAGGGCTGTTTTCCTTAGACCAACATTCTCTGTAATATTTTTCATTTCATGATAGAACGCAAATACTTTTCTAAATTTGTTTAGCATATCTTAAGAAGCAGGGAAGAGATTATAAACTCACTGAAGAAAACAGCAAGAGTGCATGCAACTCTCCCAATTTGTCTGGGGCTGAGAGATTCCTGGGACATAAGCCTTTCCAGTGTTAACACTGGCAAAGTCTTGGGTGACTGGTCCCCCTAAAAACAGCTATCAAAAGGGCTGTGCTGACATGAAGAGCATGTTGAATCTCTGAAAGAAAATATGACTATAAAACAAGACAGGGGAAGTAAGAATATTTTATTTTGGGGGCACCCGGCTGGCTCAGTTGGTGGAGCATCTGTGAGTTCAAGCCCCCCAGTAGGTACAGAGATTACTGAAAAAAAAAAAAAAAAAGTCTTAAAAAAAAGGAATATTTAATTTCTCTATTAGACTCTGAGTTCTTTGAGGGCAGGATCTCTGTCTGGGTTCATTTTTGTATTCCCCAAAAGAATCTAGCTCAGAGCCTAGTATATTATAATCTATTCAATAAGTATTTATATATTTATGTAATAAATGTGGAGGGCCACAGTAGGAAGCACAAATGGAAAAAAATAACCTTCGGGACTATATTTCTGTGTGGAAGAAAAACTGATGTTGAAGGAAATACTAGCTTTTCCCTATTTGCCAGAATGAGTTTGTAAGGGCTCTAACGTTTGAATATTGGAGCCAGTATATTCTTTACAACTCCTGCCTCCATTAATATTGATACTAAGTAACGTGTATTAGGAAGGAAAATCCTTCTATCATAGATCAACTTTAGCAAGCTGAAAAAAGTTAGGGAGAAAAAAGTTAAGATACTATATCATATTATCTCCACTAGGGAGTATATAATTTATAATTCTTTACCAAAGAAATCTTATTGTTTATAAACCAAGAAAACTGGTTTGTGACTTTAAAAAAGGTTATTAAGAATTTACTCCAGGGTGCCTGGATGGCTCAGTAGGTTGGGCAGCCAACTTTTGATTTCCACTCAGGTCACGACCTCACTGTGGGATTGAGCCCTGTGTTGGCTTCACGCTAACAGCACAGAGCCTACTTGGGATTCTCTCTCCCTCTCTCTCCGTCTCTTCCCCACCTCAAAATAAATAAACATTACAAAAAAAAAAAAAAAAACTTGCTCTATTAGCTATTTTATTTATCTCATAACAATTAAAATTTTATAGTACGAATTACCTATTTAAAACATACATTTTGAAGAAGTACAAACAGATTACCAACCTTAAGCTGCTAACTACCAGGTCAAATGTATTTTCTCTGAAGGGAAGGAACTCTTCATCAGCTAAAACACTGACAGTAGGGATTTCCATTTCTAAGGTATTTTTCTAGTGATTAAAAAATAAACACATTCATATAGAATGTCAATTACTAATACAATCATTATTTAAGTCAACGTTATATTTATTTGGCAGTTTCTATCCCTTTTAAAACCAGAGTCACAGAGAAGCTCAAGAAGTGTTTCTTAAATGACACAAACTGGCTAGTTGGAAAAACATAAAGAGGATCCTATCTCACACTAAAACAAATCTCAGAAGGCTGAAAGTTTCAGTGGCATAACTTAAGCCATAAAAGTAATAGACGAAAATAGGGGTGAACATTTTCATACTCTTAGGTGGAAACATTTTAAGCAAGCATAACTCAAAAGCCAGAAACTATAAAGGAAAAGACTAATCTACATGATAATAAACCAATCAAAAACTTCTAAAAACCCATAAACAATGTAAACAACAAACTTTGGGAAATATTTAAACACAGATGATGAAATTAATATCCCCCCAAAACAAACTCTTACAAACTCCCCACAATAAGAACATGCTAAGGCAACAATGCAGGTACAGGCACATCACAAAATTACTTACAAATTCACAAATTAAGAAATACCAATAGCCAAAAGACATCAACAGCCGGTTGGCTGCATTCATAATCAAAGTGCAAATAAAAATATCAGTAAGATTCTACTTTCTGCCTATTAAACCGACAAAGACAGAATCCATTGGCTCAGTGCTGCCAAACAGGAGAAAAAAGTGCTTTCATACAATATTATATCTTTCTAACGGCAGTCTGGTGATGTATATAAAAAATTTAAAGATGAACATCGATGAGTTCATAAATTCCACTACTAGGAATTTATTCCCAGAGAGAAAAATAAATCAAATGTACAAAGTTTCTTTGTATAAGGATGTTCTTCCCAGTGTTGGTTATTAAGAAACTAGAAATATAACTGTCCTTCAATAGAAATTTAGCCAAATAAACCATGGAATATTCTTATATTAGAATACTATCTAGTCATTTTAAAAGGTGGAATTTGTATGTATGTATATCATTCGTTGATATAAAAGAATGATATCCTGTGAAAAGCACGGCATGTTATCATTATATCATTTGTATAAAATTGTAGAGATAGCTATACATCTGCCAAGGTGGAGACCCAAATGTCAACAGTGGTTGTCCCTGAATGGTGGGGACCAGGGGTGATATTTTCTTCTCCTTTATATTTCCTCCACTGTCTAATTTTTTTATGTGTTATATTTATAATCAGAAAAAAAACAATAAAGCTATTTTCATTTTGAAGGAAATAAAAATAAAGAACTAAAAATAAAACCAAGAGATCAGAAATCAATAGTGTTAAAAAGCTACCTACCAACGCATTTTCTGCAATGTCTACTTGGAAGAACTTTCCAACAGTTTCCTGCAATGGAATAAAATTAATTAGATAATACAAAACAAAAGCCTACTAACAAAACAAAATAACTACTGAAATTGCTCAAGGAGAAAGTGATAATTCGTAGGTAAATTTTTAGCTTTGTAAGGGTATTTTCCTGCAGTAAAACCAGTATAGTACACAACTAGCTTTAATAACACATAGTAAGTTACAAAGATTTAAATTTAAACAACCATGACTATATTTAATACATTTAACTATACTTAATAAAATACACAATCCAGGTGTGAGTAATCAACATCCTGAGTTTACTCCAGAGGATTGAGACTTATGTGTGCTGAGAACTGGTCCCCGCTCCTGGGCCACAGAAGTCCTGGATAGTTTTCCTCCCTCTTTTAGCTGTTCATTCAAAGAGTTTACACAGAGTAAAGAAAAGACTTAATAAACACAGATACTTGGGAGCGGGGTGGGGGGGGGGGAGTATAGGGGCTCGCTGGTTTCATTTTCCCTGTTTCATGTCTCCCCTCTTCTTTCCAAAAGGAAAAAGCACTGCACCACTTCTTTCCTAAGATTAACACTTTCCACTATGCTCTTTTCTACAGGATCCTGATCCCTCCATCACCATCTCTATCAAATCTTTCATCTATTTCTTCTGTGTCTCTTTCCCTCACCTTGAAACAGTCATGAGCCTCCCAATCTGGAAAGATCTCCTCACCTCTAACTACCTTCTGGTTGTTCTGTCTGCAATCTGCAACTCTAATTCTCACCAATGTCTTTCTCCTTAATTCTTGATAATCTATTCCTGCTCTCCCTGCTCATGCTATTTATAAAGATTACTAACAACCTAATCAACTACAACAGTGTGTCTCCTCTCAAGTCCTATTTCACTTGACCTATCTGAAGTCCAGCTCTGTTGTAGTCCTCCCCTCCTCTGTTAAAGAAGCCAATCCTTTCCACTTCATGCATACCCCCTTCTTAAAGAACCTCCTGCCCACAACTTGAAAGGATACCCTATCATTACCTGGCCACTGCTGACTACCCAAGTGCAACTGCCAAGTGGCAGAGCTAAATTTGAAATCCCTATCTGCCCAAGTTCAAGGCAATGCTCTTAACCTCAACACCCCAATTCCAAGTACACATTTCCAACTACCTGTCAGACATTAACACTAATATAGTCCACTGTTACCTCAAACTCAGCAAATCTAAAACAGGAATAGCCTGTGCTCCTTACCCCACCACATCCCCTGACTTTTTCCAGTCAGTGAGGGAATAACTTCAAAGTTACTTTGCATTTATTCGTGTAATGTTCATTTAATAAACCTTCATTGTGTATTCTAGGTACTGGGAATTTAGCAGTGACCAAAAACGAGCAAGTCTATGGAGTTTACATTCCCTAAGAGAAGACAGACACCAAATAAACAAAAACATCAGGTGCTAAAAAGTGTTGTGGAAACAAATAAGGCAAATACCCTGCGGAGAATGGGGACCTTATTTTATAGAATAGTCGGGGAAGGAATTTTTGATGAGGGGTCATTTAAGCAAAGACCTGAAAGAGGCGAGGAAGTAAGCCGCACAGATATCTTAGGGAAGAACACAAGAACAACTATAATGCCAAGCCCTGGCCAGTTTGAGAGTCACTGAGAAGGTCAGGATTGCTGAAAAGTAAGGAATGAGGGGAAGGAAATGAGGTCAGGGACATGTTAGGGAGCCAGATCACTGAGGGCCTTATGGATTAAGACTGGCTTATTACTGAGTTAGATAAGAAGCCAAAAGTTCTGAGCAGAGGACTGGCAATGAACTGACCTGTGCTTTAGAAGGATTACTTTGCTGTGAGAATGGACTACTGGGGGCAAAGGTAGAAGCAGGGAGGTCATTAAGGGGCTACTGCAGTGTAGACCAATATGATAATAGTGAAAGTGGTAAGAAGTAGTAGTTAGGGATATATTTTGAAATCCAAATAAAATTTGCTGATGGATTCAATGTGGGAGGGGAGGACACAAGAAGAATCAATGAATAAGTTTTCTGGCCTGAGCATTGTTTGTGTTTGTGGAGCCTCTCACAACCCCCTCCCACCACCCCGGCCCAAGTGTATGCTTTTTCGAAGTAGATTTTACACAGAAAGCCCACTTTAATTGGTGTCCAACACAGTATCATATATACAGGGGTTAAAACAATAAATGTCTTTATGTTCTGAATTAGAAAATGCAAAATAAAATGGTATAAGCCTTAATAATGGCTACTTATAAATACACAAAGATTTCTAATCAAATGATAAAATATTTTTCCCAGCTAAAAAATTAGTTCAATCACATTTTCCAAATGAATGTCGATCTGATTTTAATTTGAAGTATCAAAAACATCTGCACAGAATGGGAATGAAGAGCAACATATCTTACATAGACTTAAACTATAGGTAGGAATCATTATATAAAATGGATTGAAAAAAAAAAAAGAAAAGCCACTTTAAGAAAAAAATACTTAAGAGGAGACACAAAACAACTATTGGCTTGCCATTAAAAAAAAAAACTTGGCAATTTTGATATAATCAAAATCTAAATATGATACAGGCTGAATTAAGGAAGACTTTAAGATTAGCCAATTTTATTTCTTAAAGTAAATTAAGTCATTGAATAGATATACCTTATTCAAATGCTGTGCTATGTAACCTCTTCCACAACCAACATCCAAAGCAAGGGAAAATTTTCTAAAAAGTAGACACAGAAGTTATGATTTGTCTGTAATAACAGTCCATAAAACAGTTATTAAGAAGTAATTTTTCTTAAATAAAAACATATTAATGAATACAACTTTCAAAAAGTTATATTATCTGCCTTTTCTGCCTCACCTCACAAGCTATTTCTACCAGAGAACATATTGAAAGAGCAAGTCTGTCTGGTACAGACATTCACAGGACCCCACAGTTAACCAGCTTTCCATGAGGCTGCTCCAAGATATGAATTCAAAGAACAAATTTGGTAGGAGTATTTAAATTTGATAATATATCCAAATAAAGAATGAAGAGAAGCTAATGTAAATTAATATGAAAATATCTACATACTTATTTAGAACTTACTAATTATCTTTTTCTCAAATTTGTTGAGGCAACAGGTGACTTAAAATCATCATGTAAAATATCATGAACTATTAATATGTTAAGCTAAACACAAAACAAAACACCAACTAAATAGTAGCTAACTTTTACTGAAATCTTACCAGATTCAAAGCAATGAGCTATGTGCTCAAAGTAACTCAACCCAAGGTCACTCAACTAATAAGCAGCAGTCAGAACTTGAATTCAGTTAGTTTGAATCCTGGAACCAAAACTACTACCCCTATGCTATGTTGTCTTCTCTAAATAAATGTCATACTAAACCACACCAGTTAACACATCTAAGTGTAGGCCATCCACAGGTTTAAGAAAAATTTGTGACAAGAAAACTTAAAATTGCATCCAATAATAACATATTTTCTATTGGAACCAAAAGAGTCCTTTTCCAATTTCTGTCAAAAACCTATGTCAAAAATATAGAACACCAGTACACAATTGGAGAACTGGTGTGAGAAAGAACTGTTTATTTACAAAATGCTCACTATCTTGACTGTGAACACAGGCAGTGTGACATGTTGAAGTGCACAGCTTTGGGATGAGAAAGATGTGATTTAGAATTCTGGGTCAGCAATTTACTGGTTCTGTGACCATAGACAAGTGACTTAATCTTACTGAATCTGTTTCCCCATCCATAAAATGGAAAAGTTACTACCTCACTCGAGAGAATTTTATGAAATGGTGCATGGAAAGTATCTAGCATAGTACAAATGCTCAACAAATGTTGGTTATGAGTTGCTATTATTATCATAAGTTGTAACAGTATTAAGTGGACCTCAGATACCACAAATAAGACATTTAATAATCTGCGGGGCTAGTTTTTAAAAATCAACAAAAGATCAGGATGGACAATATAAACTATACTTTGTAACAATAGAACATTACTTCAAGGACATTTACACTGGTACTTTTTTTTAGACTGGTATTTTTAATGATTTAATTCTAAAGAGTTAATGTTAGTTTAAGACATGCCATAATCACAAGTCTCTCTGTAAACGATGTTTTGCTCAGTACTAAGGCATACTAAGACATACAAAGACTGTACAATCCATACTGACTTAGAAAATTCAATGTTTCATTTTCAATAAATGGCCTAAAATCCAAGCAAATGTAGAGAACTATTTGTTTCATTTCCTAATAAAACAGATGAAATGGGGGTAACTATTTGTAACAATGAAGCATTTTTTCTTACCTTATGAAGTTAATTCATACCAAGATTCTAAGTAGCAAGAATATCTCTAAAAAATTACTGTTTTTGATTTTATAAAATTCCTTTTATAGACAAATGTAATAAATTCATCCCATGTTGGTGTAATTTAACCAACAATTTAACCGCAATGTTTTCATTAGTGGCTTTTGGCCAGATGAAATTGGATCAGTCATTCAGGCTCAGAGAGAAGCTAGGAGTTGTGTTTTTTTTTTTTTTTTTTTTGCAAGAATGAAATAAAAAGAACACTTGTTCTCCTATATATTAAGGAGAGACTTAGAGTGTGATTAACATTGAGAATCCTGGTAATAAATTCCTCTAGATTCTGCCATTCCATACATTAAGCTCTCAGCATTCAATCTCTTGAATTTCCAGTCAAAAAATTGTATTTTATTATGATAATCATCACTTACCTAGCTATGTCATATACGCGGTCTGCAATCCGGCTTCCAACCTGAAGGATTACAAGCAGCAATGATGTATATAAATCGAGTACGCATAACAGAGAAGCGACACTCTTTTTCCAGCATTCAACAATCCATAGGTTACTTATGTTTCAACATGCTGATAAGTACTTCTCCCTATCCCATTTTCAATCTGACCACAAATTATAAATAGGAACATAATTATTAAATTACCCTAGGAAACAGATTGAGGCAAATTACTTCAGAAGTCAATTTAATAAAATCAAGACTAAATATTCATATTCATATATATGTATATATGTATTTGGCTGTAAGATCACAAGGATAAGAAGTAATAGGAGCATAACAGGTACAATATTGTCCACAGAAACCAGCATGAGATATATGAAAGTGAAAAAATATTGTTAGCTGGGGTTTATTAAAGATCAATGTATAAGCAATCATGTAAAAACTTTATTACTTGAAAACTACTAAGAAATTCTGTGGAACTACTACACAGGTAACTTTTCTAAGCAACATGTGCAAATTAGAAAGTTAACCAAACCTGAAGAGACTGCACTTCCTGCTATTCTCCCCAATCCCACCCCAATCTAAAAGAGGCCATAAGGTTGGTGCCTCCTTATGCTATGCTAGCTTCATCTGGCAGGAATAAAGATGTGGGAGCCTAATATTCCTCACATTCCACTAATCCTTCATAAACACCCCAGAGTTTTTATTAGGACTTGGGAGTTCAGAACATATGCGTATTTGCTTTTGGGGGGAGAAGGGGAAGGAAAGAGGTACGGCAGAAGTCTTCTAACAGGGTACACTTGGTGTATCATTCCCACTATGAATACTTTTTGTTTATGTTAAAAAGAACTCTCATACGCTTTATCTCATTTATTCTAGTCCTGTACATTGACAAGGCTTTGGTCAAGTTGTAATCTACACGCTTTGCTTGGAGAAGAGTGGTTAGAAATATACATCTTCTAAGTACGTATCATTATGAACCCTAAAAAGAAACACAGTCAATCATCTGGTCAGGCCAGGCTTGCACAGAGTTCTGTCCAAAGGAGCTCAAAAAGTGTTTCCTGCTTTTCCTTGAAAGAGTTCATTATACTTAACTTCAATTTTGCTTCATCCCCAAAGGAACACTTCCTTAGGATGAACTTGGTGCTGCATATACAGAGAGCAGAAACCCCTAGTTTCTAGTCCACCTGGACATAGGAAGAGGTCTTTTAAACCAGCACAAATCAGAGACCTTAATTTATCTTAAATTTTCCTAAACATAAAACGGATCCCATCGCTTCACTGCTTAAAACCACTCAACAGACTTGCATTCCTCTAGAGCAGTTGACCAACAGAAAAACAATGAAAGCCATATATTTAATTTTTAATTTCCTAATGACCACTTAAAAAAATTAAATTTTTTAAATGTTTTTTATTTTTTTTTTTTAATTTTAACGTTTATTTATTTTTGAGACAGAGAGAGACAGAGCATGAACAGGGGACGGGCAGAGAGAGAGGGAGACACAGAATCTGAAACAGGCTCCAGGTTCTGAGCTGTCAGCACAGAGCCCCACACGGGGCTCGAACTCAGACTGCGAGATCATGACCTGAGCCGAAGTCGGACGCCCAACCGACCGAGCCACCCATGCGCCCCAATGTTTATTTATTTTTGAGAGAGACAGAGTGCGAGCAGGGGGGTGGGGGTGCAGGGGAGCAGACAGACAGGGATACACAGAATCCAAAGCAGGCTCCAGGCTCTGAGCTGTCAGCACAGACCCTGACGTGGGGCTTGAACCCATGAACCATGAGATCATGACCTGAGCCCAAGTCAGACGCCCGACAAGACTGAGCAACCCGGGCACCCCTCTAATGGCCACATTTAAATAGTAAAAAAAAACAGCAGAAATTATTTTTAACATATTTTACTTAATCCAATATATCAAAACTATAATTTCAACACGTAATCAAGATAAAAAAAAATAATGAAATATTTTGCATCCTTTTTTCAGTCACTGAAATCCAGTGTATTTTACACTTAACAGCACATCTCCGTTGGACTAGCCACATTTCAAGTGCTCAATAGCCACATGGGGCCAGAGATGACCATACTGAATGGGCAGCTCAGTTAGACAAGTAAATCCGAAGTCCTCATCTCTTACCGCCCTAATAACCCGAGTCCTCTCGGCCTGACCTCCTCTTCCACTCTCCTCTTCACGGAAGCTTCACTGGAGGCCTCAACAAGGTCCTCAACAAGGTCCTTCCCGCCTCACGGACACTTGTCCTTCTCTTTGATTACAAGGGTACTCTCTCCAGATCTCAGCTTGCCTCATCATGTCCTCTGCCTGAACGGCCTTCTCTGACCATCGGAGTCCTCACCCCACTTCACTTTAGTACCTCACCTTACTTTGGCTGAAATTACATTTCTTGTTCACCTACTCCCATAAGAATGAAACCTCCTGAGGGTAGCGGTCTTACTCTGCCCAGGACATACATGTACACAATTCAAGCGATATTTGCTGAGTGAGTGAGTGAGTGAGTGAATGAACAGCTTACAAATACCCCGGTCCACCCCTTCAGGGATTACAGTAGAGGCTCAGGCAGAACGGCTGCTCAAGGTCACACGTGATGTGGGGTCTGCTGGGGCCTGGCCGGAGCCCCCGGACTCGGAGCCAGAGCTCGGCGTCGCCCTTCCCCTGCTGCCGCGCGGACTCACCTCCTCCTTCAGATAGTCAAACTTCATGGGTTCGGGCTGCCGGGCCGCCCAGTTCTTCTGTTTTCTCTTCAAATCCCGGTCGAAGATATTTAGGGCTCTGGGCGAGGTGCTGCCCGGGGGAGAGACGCCGGAAGCAACCTTTCTAAGGCCGAGGTTCTTTGCGGGGACCCCAAACACCAGAGATCTCCGCCGCCACAGACAGAGGACGCCTAACCGCAACATCTCCGCCGGTAAAGCAGGCGGATTTACGTTGCGCCTGCGCCACCGCGGCTCCGGAGCCTACGCTACGGGTCGCCGCAGAGGTAAAGGGAACGTAGTTTGGACCAGTTCTCTTGCCGTCCCGGAGGAGCGTCCCGCGGAGGACTCTGGGTCTGCGTCGCATGTGAGACGCGACGAGGCGGTGAGTAGGGTTGGATTTCTGAAAGGGCTGCAGGGGACCCCGAACTAATCTCTGACAGGGTCTCCTTCGGATTCACGGGGGGGGTTACCCCCTTTTCCCTTGCCATTCCGGTCTCGTTTTTCAGACTTCCTTGATCCTCCCCAGGGTCCTTTTGAGGGACCTCAGTCCGTAGCTGTGCCCTGAGGTTTAAGGTTGGGTAGGAGATCGTCGTTCTGGGACCACCCTGGTGTTCTCCGCGTTAGAGGGTGGGTACAGGGGAGAGTGGGCTATGGAAATGAAGGTGGGGGTCAGAAGGTGACGTCAGGTCGCCCTTCTCCGCCTGAATATCTGACGTTTATCGAATGGTTTGAGCGTAAACATTAATACTTACACCTAATAACTAGATGAAACACCTATTCCGTTCCCACCTGTTCAGAGGGTTAAATGATTAAGTGTGTAAATGCATCATTGAAACCTGTGATTTTTTTTCTTTTTGGTTATAAAAAGTTGTTTTCAAATTTAAGGAAAAAAATAAGCCTTTCAAAACAAAGCACTACCCTGTTTGATTAGTTCTTTTTTGTTCTTAATAATCAATGACTCTTAGCTCTGCAAAAGCAAATTGAGATGTTAAACCATTAGGAACTATTTTCAAGGGAACAATACTAATCTCTCCCACACCTACAGAGTCTAATATGTTTCAAGAAGAATCAGCCTGTTTGGGCCGTAGTTCTTATAAAATAAGAAAAAATAGAAAGAAGTGAAGTGTATTAACTACGATGAAACTTTACCTGATTTTTGAAGGATGCTCAGATTTATAGAGGGAACTTTGTGAGCTAAACCTAATTGATTTGGGTCTGTTAGGACACTAGCCATGTAGAATTAAGGGCTGTCCAGAGTAGCATGAGGTGAAGACTAACAGAGAATGGGACCAGAATGTGAAGAAACAAATGAGACCAACTGAGGCTTGGGAAACTTGATTACATTAGCTTTTAACTTCTAACAAGTACAGGTATATAAAAAGAAATGTACAAACTCTGAGTAGTTGGCTAGTAAGCATTGGCTTACTAAGCCAATTGGCTAGTAAGCATTTTGCCTCCCTCTGTAAAGCCCTGGAGTTCTGTTTGGTTTTGCCTTAAATTTGTTTCTCCAAATGCTCTGTAATCAAAAGAGGATGTTCTGATTGTTTTTGCTTTTCTGCATGTGACTAAGAATAAGTTTGGGAAATGAAATTGGATGTGTTAACTTTATGTACGTTTAACTTAGAATATATTGTGAATTAGTATTTTTTCCCAAAGCATCTTGTATTACTAATCCTTCATTATTATAACATTTGTTTTGCTTTTTAGTGTTTGATTTCCTCAAAGCATTTGTCCAGTCAGACATTTAAAAATGGCATCCAAAGAAGAAATAATGAGTGACCAGCGGTTTAGGAGGGTTACAAAGGACCCAAGATTTTGGGAAATGCCAGAAAAGGATCGAAAAGTCAAAATTGACAAGAGATTTCGAGCAATGTTTCATGACAAAAGGTTCAAGTTGAATTATGCTGTGGATAAAAGAGGACGCCCCATCAACCACAGCACTACAGAGGACTTGAAGCGTTTTTATGACCTTTCAGATTCTGATTCAGATCTATCTTATGAAGATGATAAAGCATTGAACCAAAAGAAAAGGAAGAAGAAAAAACCCCAGACTAACAACAAAATAGAATCAAAAAATCTAGTTGAAGAGAAAAAGAGAGAAAGCAAAAAAATTAATCAAAAGGATTCTGGAGATAAAAATGATTTGGATAACTCTGACAGAATTCAGAAAATGGAAAAGTCATGCAAATCTAAGAAGGTAGATTCAAAAATAAGTTCTAAGAAAAACAGAGAAGAATTTACACAGAAAAGTACAACAGGGAAAAAAAACATTGTTCAACATAGTACAGAGTCATGTCCCAAAGGAAAAGTAGACTTGGGCGTCTCTGAAATTGTGAAATCTCCCAAGCTCAAGTCCTCTAAGACAAGAAGAGAAATGCTATCAGGTTTGTTGGAAAGATTACAGATACTTTGATATTACATTACTAATTTTTATACTGATTTTTTTAAAAAGGAGACATGTAGTAAGAATTTCTATAGTATAATGAGAATGATCAAATGCTTATTTGGGAGATAAAGCTATGAAAGAAAGAATACCATGTAATGATTATTAATTTTTTATTTTGTGTTATTAATTGCTAGGAGAGAAAAACTTGAGGCTACACAATGATTGTGATTTGTGGTGGGGACTAGTGAGAGCTATGTCCTGTAACCAAATAAAGCGTTATATGTTGTCATCACACAGTAAGAAGAGGTGTCTGAAGAGGGTTAGTAGAGTTGGGTGCTCATTCATCCTTCATTCAGCTACTTGTGGTGACTTGTACTGTGGCAGATAAACATGAGTAAGATATGGGCCCCCATCTTAGGCCTACTACTAGCTTATATGATGTCTGTGCACATTAGAAAAAGTTACGCCGTTTTAGACATGCAGAGCTCCCAGAGCTCACAGTTTGGTAAGGGCCAGCAGCTTTGAGTGAAGCAGTTAGGTTTATTTCCCCTGAGCAGACACAACACGCCTGTAGAGCGTGTTAGTGGAGTTTGGCCTTGATTTCAGCCCTTCCTGGCCCTTTGCAGATCCTCTTTTGTAAATAACGTCCTGCTAAACTCTGCAGTGGCATCAGCTAAAGTGGCACTGTCTAATAAAAAATGTATAATTTTGAATTTTCTAGTTGACACATTAAGAAGTAAAAAAAACAGGTGAAATTCATTTTTAATAACATAATATTTAACCTAACACATCAAAAAGTTCATTCAAGATGTAATCAACTTAAAAAAAGTTTAATATAGTTTACATTCTATTTTCATACTAATCTCAAGTATAAAATTTGAATGAGCCACATTACAAGTACTCAATTGCTACATGTGGCTGCTTGTACATACTGGACACTACAGATCTAAAGTAGAAGAAATTAGGTCCATAATATATGATAGAATAATGGTAAATGGTATAAAAGATATTTAGCAGAGGGCTATGAGAATTCAGAGGAAGACGTCGCTCAAGATATGGCAACCAGAGAAAAATTGATAGGAGAAGTACCATCAGATTTGGAAAAAGTAAATTGAGGGACCAGAGCATTCTATATAGAAAGGACTTTTTGAGCAAAGATATGGTTGGATATGTTCGGAAGAGATAAGTATTCCCATTTGATTAGATAATAAGGTCTCTAAAGGGGTGAGTGGATAACACAGCTAAAAGTGGTTGTTTGGAACTAAGAAATGTCTGATTCTAGTTCATGCCTACTTGTTTACTTATTAAAATTTTGTGTCCCGTCCAGCAGCAAGGAATTTTGAGTGTTGGTGTTGCCAGTTGTTGATGTTGTTAATTGAAAATTGGTATTCAGATGAGCCCAAAGCTGGCTGTGATTACGAGACCCAAGGAGGATAGGCATCCAGGAAGAGCCCGAGAGGTCTTAACAGGCTGAGATTATATTGGAAAGGTAGGAGGTATCAGGCAGTAGACAGAATTCTAGATAGGGAGTACGAGGTCAGGATGGGGTGTCATTTCGTTTGTAGTGGAACCAGGCAGCAAACTGAGGTGTAGGGAGAAGGGATAGGAGTTTGGTTATTGAAATTGGAGAATAAGATCAGAATAGGAACAGCAGCAAAATTTGTTTGATGCTGAGTTTGTGAGATAAGTTAGTCTAGCCTCTTTTAAATTTCACTTGATTTGGGGCATTGGATTAATAAAAATACCCATATAATCCTTTGGATTGATTTTATAGAATCTTTTTATATATCTCCATTAAATTTTCTCAGTAAGCTTGAGAAATTAGGATAAATTAATTGGGAAACAAGACTAAAGTGATTTATGTTAGGATACACAGAGCTGGGCCTGCAACTCAAGTCTTTGAATCTTTCTTTCTACCCCATCATGTTTCTTCCAGTAATTTACATCAGTTCTATAGTCTAGAAAGGCATTAGGTGTAAGTAAGGAATAGTGACTTTGTATATAACCATCATAACCATCTTTTGTTCATTATTCATTTGTCAGTTATCATTCCAGCAACTACTATGTGCAGGGGTCTTTTTAAGTGCTGCAAGGTACAGGTGATGTGAGGAGGTATGGTTTGGTATTATGTGTCATTATGATATGTTGATGCCCAGCACTTGTACTCCTAAGAACTTATTTTAATTGGGCATAAGTGCAAATAATATGCATTATAGCATTGTTTTTAAAATGTAAAATTAGCATAAATCAGGGGATTGATTAAATAAATTGTGATATATCCAAACGTTTATGATATATGAAGCTTTAAAAATAAGTTGCAAAATAGTAATAATGGTGTGACAAGCCACTTAAAAAAATTAATGGATACATCATAGAAAACAGATTTAGGGAATTACGTACCAAAATAGCCATCCAGGTATCTCTGCATGAAAAATTACTAGTCTTTTTATTTTCTTTATTAACCTGTATTTTCTTAATATTTTTCCAATGAGCATTCATTACTTTTATAATGGGGGGGTAACAAAGCATTTTTTTAAGTAGCAAGGTAAGTACTGTTTACAGTTACTGTAGAGCAGTACCATCCAGGAATAGAGAGATAATCCTACATTATCTAGTATTGTATACATGGTGGGCTCTGAGCAAATATTTACTGAATAAATCAGTACTCTGAATGTACTCGATATTATCAAAAATATTAAAATACTAGATCTTTTTTAAGTCTTTCGTGTATTGATTTATTATATAACCCAAATCACACACAAAGTGTGATGTATGTACCATTGTCATATGGGAAAACATGGCATATGTAACAAGATACTCAAAGTTTTATATGTTAATAGATATGTATTTAGGAATAAATATTTATTTAAGAAAAAGTAGAACCACTACATCACATCTGTGACGTCAGAGATACTTAGAACAAAGCTAATTTTTTTAATTAAAAAAAATTTCAATTTAGTGAAAAACATCAGTGATATGCAAAAATCATGAAAATGGCATAATAATGACTGATGCTTGAGAAATAATTGCAGTATTAGATAAAGGTAGATCTCTGAGGTGTTATTTCTGAGCACATTGCTTAAAAGTGAATTCTGGTGCTTGCCTCATAATAACTCTCCTTCACTGTTGTGTTTTTTGATCTCATATGCTGAACTTATGATAATTCCTTTTTTTGGCTTTTTCACATCTACTGGCTAGTTTTTTTTTATGGTCCCCCACTCTCTTGTGGTACTAAAACAGAAGCCCATTTCTTTTCCTCCTAGCAGAACTCTTTCATTTAGTCTCAGATCAAATGGCATCTTTGTGAAGCCTGTCTTAAATACATCTCTGCAGGCAAATTTAGATGTCTCTTCTGTGTTACCTTAGAATAAAGCTTCATTATTCAATAAACAATTTCTTTTGGCTTATGAACAATCAGGAGCATAGGATCATGTTACAAGCCATCTCCCTTTTTCTTTTCCTGAGTTCAATGCCTTTTATTTACATAGTAAAGTAAGTAGTAAATACTAGGTCAGTGAATAACTATTATATGATTATAGGACCAAGGGAAAAACTAACTTTGAATTTCATTCTAAGCATTAAGCTTTTAATATTTTTTTCATTTCTCCAAATAGAGCTTTAAGCAGAAACATAAGCTCCAACTTAAAGATGAATAAAATGTGTGAGATACTGTATATCAACATACACATACCCATAGTAGAAAGAATCATATAAATTGCTTTAGAACTAGAAAATGAGGTTTTTCAGAGTTATGAGGGTTAAAAAAAAATCCAATATAAGTAAAAACAATCTTTCACTCTTCATCGTATTGCTATTAGTTACAAAGTTCAAGATTTAGCAGAAAACCTGTGTTTTGCCCTGCATAGGTGATCTCATCCACATCTCAAGCTTCTGTTGTCACTACACATGAGTGAGTGAAAAGTTTTATCTCCAGCACGCAACTTTTCTGAGCTGTAAACTCATACAGCCAGCAGCCTTCTTGATACCTCCTCGTATATGATTCCAAGGCACTTCAGATTCAACATAGTGAAAACTGAACTCATGATCTACCTCTACCAAGCAAGCAAACTGTTTCTTTTCCAATATTGCATGTTTATCTATGTATGTATGTATGTATCTATCTATCTATCCATCCATCCTCAAGCCAAGAAGCTGGGACTCATCTTTGACAATTCTAAAACTTCTGTGCCTCATACCAAGCCCCTGTCACTAATTACTATTGATTTTAACTCCTGACTCCGAAACTCTGAAGTGAATCCATTAACCTCTTTGTATCTGTTTCTAATAATTTAGTGCTATCTTCATCTCTTGGTAGGAGTATTGTACTACACTTCTAATTTTCTAATCATATCCTCTTGACTCCATCTGGTCAAGTTTCTACAGCATAGTCAAGGTGATCTATCTCACTGTGCAAATCTGATGATGTCCCTCTTTCTGAAAGCATAGCAGTAGCTTATCACTGCTTTTATGACAAAATCCAAACCTTCTACATGGGTTTTGGAAAGCGTGGCCTGTACCTCGCTATTCAGTTTAATTTCTTACTTGACTCTTGGCCACCTGCAGTCCATATATTCTTGCCAGCTTTTTCCTATTCTTGGATCTTTGCATTTATTTTTCTTGGTGTTTGGAGCATTTCCCTCATTTCTCTAATCTTGAATACTTCCTCTTTATCCTTCAAGTAGCAACTCAGTTGCACTTATATAGAGACTCCTATTGTAGCTCTTTATGTGTATGGATGTGATTGATTTTATTTGATCCAGACCCTTCCATCTATTTGCTTAACTAATAACTTCTCTTACCAATGATTTTATATTGAGCACCTAGCACACAGCAGGCACTGCATAATTCTGAACAAATATGTGAATCTACTTGTATGATCTGGGTACATATCAAAATTTCTATCAAGTAATTTAGGCATGAACTTTTGTTGAATTTAGGGTTTGTTTGTTTTTTAAGTCTCTTTCATAGAAATTTTACTGGATTTGAGGTCAAAATAACGTGATTTGAATTTAATTGTGTTTACATTTTCTTAATTTCTCCCTCCTTTAATGTTTTTTGCAGTGGTTCCGCTAATGGCAAGAGACAGTGATGGTTATGAAAACTCGACAGGTGGTAAGAGGTTTGACAAAGATGCTCTGGAGGAAGATTCAGAAAGTGCTAGTGAAATAGGTGATGAAGAATCTGAAGATGAAATTACAGGCATTGGTAGAAGTTCAACTGATGATGATGATGATGATGTTGATGGAAATGAAAATGATGAGGAGGAGGATGAAGATGAGGAGAGTGAGAATGATGATGAAAGTGACAGTGGTCCTGATCTTGCAAGGGGTAAAGGAAATATAGAAACTAGTTCTGAAGATGAAGAAGATATGACAGATTTACTGCCAGAGGACTCTGGTTTTGAGCATGCTTGGAGAGAATTAGATAAAGATGCTCCTCGGGCTGATGAGGTGAACTTTTGAATAAATAAGATTATATGTGATGAGCACAGTACAAGTAGCTTTTATGAATGGTAGAATTGATGTCATTAAATTGGGAAAAGATTTATTGGTAAATACTCTTAATGATGATTCTCATTAAAACTTCTTGATATGGAATTGATTGTTTTAGCTGGTAGTTTTTATTTCAGTTCCTACTGCACCTATTAGAAATGATATAGGGTAATCTACTTAACCTCCATGCTCATGCATGGGAAGCAAAATAGCTTACCAAACTTGGTTATTAAAAAATCAGCTGATTATCGTATTCTGATTCAAGAACTAAAAACCATACAAGAGAAAGTGTTTATCTGTTGACAGTTTTATCATGTGTGACTCAACCAAAGTTTACTTTTTCATTTTTAAATATCATCTTTATTTTTATTTATTTATTTTTTTATATTAAATATAATTTATTGTCAAATTGGTTTCCATGCAACACCCAGTGCTCATCCCAACAGGTGCCCTTCTCGATGCCCATCACCCACTTTACCCTCTCCCTCCCCCCGTCCCATCAACCCTCAGTTTGTTCTCAGTATTTAAGAGTCTCTTATGGTTTGCCTTCCTCCCTCTCTGTAACTTTTTTTTCCCCACTTCCTCTCCCCCATGGTCTTCTGTTAAGTTTCTCAGGACCAAAGTTTCTCTTATACATATTGAAACTATTTAGATAAATACTTATATTGATGATGTCAGAATTTTGGGGGAAAGAAAGCATTACGTTTTTTGTATATTTTATAAGTTTTGGGAATGATAGAGGTTATGTAATATTTAATTTTTCTCATTTCTTAGATTACACGTCGATTAGCTGTTTGCAACATGGACTGGGACAGATTAAAGGCAAAAGATTTGCTGGCTTTGTTTAATTCATTTAAACCTAAAGGAGGTGTTATATTTTCTGTAAAGGTGAGAATTGATTTCATTTTGAAGTAAATACTTGTAAACATTTTGAATCTGATCTTTTTTTTTTTTTTTAAGTCATACTTTTCCTTTTAAAGAAAATAATCTGGCAGTTGTCCACTGTAGTTAGGCATGAAACCAGTATAACAAACGTAAAAGGAAGGAGTAAAATTATTGCTATTGATGGGTTAGGTGATTGTACGTAATTTAAAAACCCAAAGAGATCAATTGGAAAGCTATTACAATATATAAAGCTCAATAAAGGGACAGAGTATAAAATAAATATTTTTTAATTGCATTCTTCAATTCTTAACCAATTAAGAAAAAAAAATCTATTTTTACTAGCAGCAGAAACACAAAATCCTTGAGAATTCCCTTAAACATATGTGACATATGTGAAATGGTAACACTGGTAAATTTGAAAAACTTAAATTTTGAGGTACCATATTTCTGGAGAGCAAGCATAATGGTTAAGAATCTAGGCTTTGTTGTATGACAGACTGCAGGCAGATCTTGATTCTGGGGGCACCTAGGTGGCTCAGTCAGTTAAGTATCCAACTCCTGATTTCAGCTCAGGTCATAATCTCATAGTTTGTGGGAACCAGCCCTGCCTCAGGCTTGAACCTGCTTGGGACTCCCTCTCTCCTTCTCTTTCTGCCCCTCCCCTGCTCATGCTCTCTCTCTCAAAATAAATAAATAAACATTTTAAAAAAATACAAATCTTGATTCTGATATATGGCATGTGATTTTGGGCATTTTATTAATCTCTCAGATGTGTTCTCTCATCTGGCAGTGGATGCAAAAATAGCATTTCCTAGGGTAGTTGTAAGGATGAAATGAAAAGAAACTCACACTTAGTATTTAGTGTAGTGCCTGAAACAGCTCTAAATTATAATTCTGTTTAAATATTTAAAGATGTCAGTTCTATAGGTTTAGTGTAGTTTCAGCCATAATCTCAGTTCAAATGAAAGTAAAGAAAAAGGATACCAGTAATCATCTAAAAGAATAAACAGTGAGAATGACTAATACATTTTTTGGAAAATACACCAGTATAAAAGGATTCTGTCAGGTACAACATCTAAATCTTTTATATTGCTATGTGAGTTAACAAGTTTGGGTAAAAATAGAGGGACAAATAGATGGAATGGAATAGATAAATAGAAGAGTTTATATTATAATTTAGACCAAAATAAGTTTGAATACCTGATATTGGAACAAATGGATGAGTCTTTATATGAAGAGCTTATTTCAGATCTTTACCTTATAATAGCCCAAAATAAACTCTAGGTAAAGTATGGGAAAAAATTAAAAAATCAAACCCCAGAAACAGAATAAAATGGAATTGTGTTTTTATTAAGTCTGTGTTTCAGGAAATAGGTATTAGGAATTTCTAGACTTTGAAAAGGGAAAAGGAATCAACAGATGTGACTACATATATATTTAAAACTTCTACATGAAAACCTATTATTGCCACTCACACTAATAGGAAAAACTCAAATCCCCTTTTTGATAAATTGCATATTGCACAGAATTGAAAAAAAATAGTTTGTTAACATATATATTAAGCCCAGTAGTATCCAAACAAGACAAATTAATACAGTTATATTTCTTGACTCTCAAAAGTAGCCAATATACAAAAATACCAAATCCTGGGTTGCCTGGGTAGCTCAGTAGGTTAAATGTCCAACTCTTGGTTTCAGCTCAGGTCATGATCTACGGTTCTTGAGTTTGAGCCCCACATTGGGCTCTGCCCTGACAGCATGGAGCCTGCTTGGGATTTTCTCTTTCTCTCTCTTTCTCTCTCTCTCTCTCTCTCTCTCTTGCCCTCTCCCTCTCCCTCTCCCTCTCTCTCCCTTTTCCTCCCCCATTCATGCTCACACACACACTCCCTCTCTCAAAATAAATAAATAAACTTAAAAAAAAAAAAATAGTACCAAATCCCAATGAGGGTGAATCCTTTTTTTATACCAAGATTGTATCTAAACTATGTGATAATTTTCAGTTATATAAAGGAATTCTTAATTTTTTTTAAGTTTATTTATTTTGGGGCAGGGGGAGAGTAGGGGCAGAGAGAGAAGGAAACACAGAATCTGAAGCAGACTCCAGGCTCCCCAAGTTGTCAGCATAGCCCAACATTGGACCCAAACCCACGAACTGTGAGATCATGACCTGAACCAAAGTCAGACTGAGCCACCCAGGAGCCCCTCTATTTAAAGGATTTCTTAAAGCATCGGATAATGGATATTGGATAAATGATATGACTTAAAAGATAAATTGAGTATTACAAAATTATTTTTTATTACGTATGTTTTATGTCCTTCAGTAATCATTTTTGTGTATTTTGCGTCAACAGTCATTTCTCATGTGTGTGTTTACATTGAGTTCCTTGAGTGCCTAGACTCTTGTTTTGCTTTTATTTTTCCCTTGGATTCCAGAACCATCTTGTCCTAGTTGATGTATGCAGGAGACACTCTGTTTTTGTTCTCAAGTTCCACATCTGTTTCATTCCAACCAAAACAACTATTTTTAAGGAGATTCCTCAGAATGTTTTAGCTTTCCGTAGTAGGTTTGGAAGTGAGTCATTTTTGCTGTTTTCATTGAGTTCAGTTGTAATTCTTGGAGTTCCGGATATTGTAAGAAAAGTAAAGAATATATTGATCTTATTTTTTTGTGTGTGTGTGTGTGTGTGTTTTTAGATATATCCTTCAGAATTTGGAAAGGAGAGGATGAAGGAAGAGCAAGTTCAAGGACCAGTAGAGTTATTAAGTATACCTGAAGATGCCCCTGAAAAGGACTGGTATTGAGCCATTATAGAAAATAAAATTAAATCTCATAAGTTCATGTCACTAACTCAGAATTGTGGTCACTGTAATGGAACTAAAGTTTATGCTCTGCCTGCCATTCATCGTTAAAACAGGTTGCAAAAGCAGATTAAAGTCTGTCAGAAGTGGCACGCTATTCCAACAACATTTTGTGTGTATATTTACATTTCAGTATTCACAAATTACTGCAGTTTTGAAAAACATTTCTCAGCCTCATTGCTCTGAATAAGTTTTGTTTTTTTTCCTGAGATGTTGCTTTCCATAATAGTAGCATTGAAACCCTATTTGCCTTCAAAATATACAGTTTTTGTAAATTTGAGGATTAAATTAAAAAATAGTGATAACATTGTTTTATCATCATAATGTAGTATTGAAAAAAAATTTAAGGTAATTTTTAAACCACTAGGTGGAGCTGTGTGCACGTAATAAAAATGGTAATTTACAAGCTTGGTGGCAGAAGAGAGCCAATGAAGAGTTTCAATATGTTAAATGAAATTAAACTTACAACCATTTAGACTTGACAGCACATAAATCTGAAATAAACATTTTACCAGATCAGGAATTTCTTTGTACTTAGAACTAATGCTTTCCTAGCATAGTTTGTAATATGTTTAATTATTAATATTATCATTAATTATTAATTATCATTAATTATATTAATGTTAATATATTATATTAATATAATACATTTAACATTATAAACTTGTTCAGCAGTTTTACTTGAGTGGTTATATGTGGTAGCAAAATAAAAAAAATGACTATTCAAGAGTTAAACTCTAGGTAACCATATGTAATTCTTACACTCTTCTAGACACTAAATTTCAATCAAAATACCTAGTCTGTGCCTTGTCAAAATAATAAAATGAGCTTAAGTGTTAATGCCCATAAAGGCAGAGTCATGAAAGAAAGATAGATTGGGATGAAACAATTTTTTGAAACAATTACATTCATTTTTTAAAGGAAGATCGGTATTTGTGTTCTAAGCTTAATGAGTTTTCTACCTTTTAGGACTTCTAGAGAAAAACTGAGAGATTATCAATTCAAACGACTCAAGTACTATTATGCAGTAGTAGACTGTGATTCCCCTGAAACAGCTGGCAAAATCTATGAGGATTGTGACGGCCTGGAATTTGAAAGTAGTTGTTCATTCATAGACCTAAGGTAATCCAGTATGTCTTACCGATTTTATCTTGTAGCACAATATGATTATAAGAAGTAAAATATTAGACTCCTAGTATTTTATGTTGTTTCATGTTGTGAAAGAGGATTTTTTGCTTTGGGATTTTTTGCTCCTGTGGAGCATCACTCTTAAAGAAAACTATAACAAGGAAATGCTAAACTATTATGTATGAGTCACCCCGCATTTATATCCTGAATTTCAAACATACTGGCTATGTTTTTAGTTATATGTAGTGATATTTTCTTTGCAACTCTCTTTTAGAATTAGGAACCAGGTGAATTAACTTAAAAAAAAAAAGCATTGAGGTAGGGGCAGAGGAATTTGCTAATAAACTGGTACCTCTACATCTGTGCTAATACAGTAGCCACTAGTCACATCTGACTATTTAAAATTTTTAAAAATTTTAAAATCATTCATTTGCTTAGTCATTAGACATATGTAAAGTAGTTAATGCAGAGCAGATATAGGGCAGACCATATGTTGGATAGAGCAGATTGCCGTCATCACAGAAAGTTTCATTGGACAATGCCGCCATAAATGCTGTTCTATGAATGAATGGTGTTGCCGGCATTGTCTTTGGACTTCGGCGTTATTTTCACCACGTGCACAGGCTTCACTGACCCAGAGCTGAAAACCCTTAGGTAGTTGTAAATGTCAGTTCTGAGGAAACAGGAAACTAAACTACTGTACCATTTTATCATTAGCCTAGTCCTTTTGAACCCAATACACCATTTTACTATGACACTTTGAATAAAAATCAGTTCTCTGTATCCAGGTTTGTGAGAGGCTTTGTTCTCAAAATGAAATATTTCCGAAAAAAAATGCATCATTCATAGTCAGTGGCTTTCATACTTTGAAAGCATTCCGACTGGTAGAAAAACAAATAAAAATTTTTGAATTGATAATTTGGAATAAAATTTTAGTATGTTTGCATATTTAACACAAAGGGCTTATCTCATCAGACAAGTGTTTCCTTCTCTTTTATGTTAAGAGTTTCAGTTGGAGGTACTTGTTCTGAATGTTTAAATAGTAGTTACCAAACATTTGTTAGAATATCAAACTCTTTGGATGTTACGAATTCATGTTAACATGTTGTTTTCGGGATCATTTTGTTCTTTCTAGTTCTGTTTGGGGACATTTCCATACTATGTTAGAATAAGGTCTGGCAGGCCTAGAAAATAAGATCAGTGACCATGGAAAAAATTTACATTCCCTGTTTTATTTTGTTAAGCATGCATCAGAAAAGAAAATTGAGTTTTCTGCTACTGTCCAATTATCTAGAGAAACTTTTTTTCACCTGCCCAAAAATATAAATGCATGCACATTAATAACACTTAAAAATATTGATTTCAGATACCTATTTCTCTTCTACTAAATCTGTGCAGAAGTGTAGCTGGAGGAGGATACTGTGTAGACCTAGTGAACCTTAATTATCTGTTTCTCTACCAACAAATAATTTTTAGTGGATTACAGAGCATATGCTTTTTTTGTGTATGGAACAAAATCTATATAAATAACAAAACCTAAATATATTAACCATGGGTTATTTAACTATGCTTTTCCCCCCTATTCTTTAGCCTGATGCCTAAGCGTTGTCAGACAATTACATTTACACTTAGTAGCTAATTATTTATGAAAAAATATTGTAAGATAATATTGTGAAGATTTTTTAGTCTTAATTTTAAGCTTATTCCTTATTTTCACTGACACCTTCTGTGTCTGATACTTTATATTTAGAACACTTATCCATTACTAGTTCTATTTGATCTTCAAAATACCGTATACAAGCCAAGACTGTGCCATCAGGAGTCTAGGTCGTTTTGAAACATGGGGGGGGGGGGAGGGGGCATGTGTGTTTGCACCTGATTCATATTAACTGATTCCTAATGCAGGGTTTCTACCTACAGAGTTCATTCAAATTTAGTGGAATTACAGATTTATGGCTTATGAATTTCAGAAATTTTGCGCCAAGGTTATTTCTAACATTGTTTGCCTCATCTACATGTGTGTTTTATAGAAACTTTTATATGGTATGTATGTACAAACTAGAACTAATTAGGGGAGAATCTAAACTCTGGTTGTTTATCACTACAGCATATGTTTAAATAAATTTATTTTTTGTTTCTTAGGTTTATACCAGATGATATTACCTTTGATGATGAGCCCAAGGACATAGCCTCAGAAGTGGATTTAACAGCATATAAACCAAAATATTTCACATCTGCTGCGATGGGAACCTCAACGGTATTTCTTAACTGTTAAAAGTGTATAGCTGGATTCTTGCTTTAAGAAAAGATTTGGTGTATTATTTACTTATAACATCTTTGAAAATGGAAAGTATTCAAAATTTTAATGCACAAATACAAGTAGAAGGGAAACACAAGTATATTTGCATTTTTATTTGTTTGAACCTATTTTCAAATTTTTGTTATGCCTTTAAGCTTGAGTCATTTACCCGCAAATGTTTTTCTCCTCTGTCTTTCCCGTACATTCTTTTTTTAAATTTTTTTTTTTTCAACGTTTATTTATTTTTGGGACAGAGAGAGACAGAGCACGAACGGGGGAGGGGCTGAGAGAGAGGGAGACACAGAATAGGAAACAGGCTCCAGGCTCTGAGCCATCAGCCCAGAGCCCGATGCGGGGCTCGAACTCACAGACCGCGAGATCGTGACCTGGCTGAAGTCGGACGCTTAACCGACTGCGCCACCCAGGCGCCCCTACATTCTTATTCAACTAGGTTCTTTAATAAGTTATATGTCAGTTATTAATACCCTACAGAGTAAGGAGAAGGAGGTAACAGATTATTTCAAATCACAGTTAAAACCAGTAGAAATTTTAAATAGAAACACATTTTTTCTGTGGATATGATCCAAAATTATAAAAACAATTTAAGTAAAGTAATTCAGGACTACTAGATGTCACATTAATGCTTAATAATGAACGGCCAGAAGATTTTTATTGAATTAGTTTGTTACTTAGCTGCCTACCTTCTCTCTTCTTTCCCCCCCATAAACCTTCTACCCACAGATAGACTCTGCAGCAACTACCCAGTCTTCCCATTGCCTTTTCTGTGACAGACCACTGTGCTCTTCTGAGGACAGGCTGATGGTAGAGAGACCTATTGTATCTGTCTTCCGCATGCTATGGTGGGCACTATGTGACCTTGATGAGTTACTGAGTATGGTAAAACCCCACCATTATGCGATAAGTGTAGTTTAAAAGATTCAGTAACGTAAAATGTAGGGTTGGTTTCTTTTCAAGACTGAAATATGACCAAGGCAAGACTGTCCAGACAGCTTTTCTGGAATTCCTAGTGTACCATCCACATCTGTACCAGTTCCAGTAGCAGTTTTATGGTTATCATCTCTGGGAAATTTTCTGAATAGGGGTAATTCTGAATCCTGTGACTAGTTAGAGCTTCTAAGGTAGTGACAGTTATCTTAGCGATCCTTTGGTTAACTGGTGCCCATTTTGTTGCCCTGATCTGGGGAGATTAGCCTGAGGAGAAAACAAAACAAAACAAAACATAGGGGACCCACCCTTATAATTCATTAACTTATAATGAAGTTAAAACATCTGACAAGATCCCATCTGAGAATAGGGGCTGCATAGAGGGCAGGAGTCAATCAACACTAATCATGTTATAGATGAATTTCTGTATCATGGGGGTTTACTGTACTTCCAACCAGTAGATACATTTCTTATCAGTGGCTCTTAATCTTTTTTTGGAAAAAGGACCCTATTGAAATTGTGTTGAAAGCTTTAATAGATTTCACATAGTTTGTAGACCTCCTGAAATACTTAGAACTCCAGGTGAAAAACATGTTTTCTTGGTTCATAATAATGTAACGTTTTCACTAATGTGTTTTATTTCTTTCCCTACAATTAACACACTGATGAATTTCTACTCCTAATAATAGAGTACCTTGCATATAGCAGAGAGATAGAAGAACATAGATTGATGAAAATGGTTCCTCTTTCATAAATAAAATACTTTTTATTAAGCATGTCATTTATGATTTGCTTTAACATGTCTTAACCTTTTAAATATTGTTAAACATCCACATTAACGACAAATATTCTGATACTTTTTTATTCTTATTGGTGAAGGTGGAAATCACTTGGGATGAGACTGATCATGAAAGAATTACAACACTCAACAGGAAGTTTAAAAAGGAAGAGCTTTTGGACATGGATTTTCAAGCTTACTTAGCTTCCTCTAGTGAAGATGAAGAGGAGATAGAAGAGGAGCTACAAGGTACTTGTTAGTCTTTTGGTGTTCTATGTTCACAAGCATTTAGATCCCTAATCTAGGCTTATTAGTGGAAATACGTCTTTGGCAGTAGCTTAAAGGGAGTGCCAAGCTACTTCTTAGGCTGCCTGCAAAGCATACTCAAGTGTACAGTATTATATACACCTATGGATAATATTTGAAACTTTTTAGAAGTATTTTTTTGGCCTGAATTTCTTTAACCACAAACATTTTGTTTAAAACTTTTACCAAACAGGGTCGCTTGGGTGGCTCAGTCGGTTGAGTGTCCAACTTCAGCTCAGGTCATGATCTCACTGTTTGTAGGTTCGAGCCCTGCATCAGGCTCTCTCGGCTGTCAGCATGGAGCCTGCTTTGGATCCTCTGTTCCCCCCACTTTTTCTGCTCCTCCCCCACAGCTTATACCAAACAAAAAAAGCCTGACCTTTTAATTCTTTTAATTTTAATTTCTTTTTTTTTTTTAAAGAGAGCATACGTGAGCCGAGGAGAGGGGCAGAAGGGGTGAGAGAGAATCCCAAGCAGGTTCCACACTCAATGTGGAGCCCAATGGGTGGCTCAACCCCATGACCCTGGAATCATGACCTGAGCCCGAAATCAAGATTTGGATGCTCAAGTGACTGAGCCACCCAGGTGCCTAAAGCCTGGCCTTTTAGACTTGTCCTAATTCACATAGTTTTGTAGTCTCTTAACAAACTAGTCAAATGCTCTATAATGCCCCCTTTTTTAATATTAAGAGTTACTTTTGGATTGATTATTTTTTGTATTCCATTTTCTCCTCAACTAGTTTGGAAAGTCGACTGTTTCAGTTCGTTTAGTGATTGTTTAGAAATTGTGACTTGCATTCTTAATTTATTAAGGTCTAATGGTAATTAATATTTTTACCCTCTTAGATAATACAGAGAATCTTAAAACGACTTTCACGTTATCCTCTGTTTTGTAATCGTCTTTTTTTATAAGTTCCACGGGATATTGATATTTAAACTGCCCTATTTCATTTTACCCACATTTTCTTCACTTTTTTTTGCTCTTTATTCTTTTCTAAATGTCATACTTCTAAGGACCATTTTCCTTCTGTCTTAAATATATCCCTGATAACTTCTGGTAGTGTTTGCTGGTGTCAAACTCTCTTGAGTTTTAGTAAAAAAAATATCCTTGTTTGGCTTTCATTTGAGAAAGATACTTTCACTAGTTAAAAAAAAAAAAAAATTCTAGGAAGTCCTCTCCATCCCCACACTAATGATAATGATAATATTCTACTGATTTGTAGTTTCCTCGTTTTTGAGAAATCACCTGTCTGACATTTTCAGTGTTTTGAAGATTGTCTAGAATTTTTTTGTGACTACTTTTTTCAGTCTTTTGAAGGTTATCTAGATTCCTGGATTTCTTTTTTCTTTGACTACTTTTAAAGTTTTTTTGTCTTTTTTTTTTTTTTTTTTTTTTTTTGTCTTCAGTTTTACTGTGAACTAACAGATTTATTTGTGTGCTTCGGGTTTATTGGATTTCTTGCATTTGTGCCATGGTATCTTTGATCCCTTTTGGAAATTTCTCAACCATTGTCTAGTCACACATTTCTTCTTCTCTCTCTTTCTGGAACTCTAATTATGTGTGTGTGGACACACACACGTATATACATGTATGTATATAAGATATTTTCACTGTAACTTCCATGTTGCTACTCTTGTATATTTCTTGATCTATCATCTGTCTGTGCTGCATTCTGCTGTTTTCTTCTGACCTATCTTCCAGTTCCTAATTTGCTTTTCAGTGGTGTTGAATCTGTTGATAGACTTCCAAAAGTCCTGTTTGGCCATTTTTCAAAACAGCAATACCACTTTATATAATTTTCTATTCATTGCAGATATTTTCAACACTTCCATAAACAGAGTTAAGTATCTTCTTAAAGTCTGTATCTGATGATTTCAGTATTTTAAGTCTTTTTGGGTTCATTTCTATTATTTTTGTTTCCTTGTATATGTAGTTAACCTTGTGTGCTAATTTGATAGTTGAGATGAGAGTATCTAATCAGAGAGAACTTTCATTTACTCTGGTCATTATGGGACTACATTACTCCAGTTTTGTTTTGTTTTTTTCTTGACCCTTTCTTTTCTTCTGTTTTAATAGACTATATTTTTTACAACAGTTTTGAGTTCACAGCAGAAATGAGCTGAAAATACATTGTTCCCACATCCCTCTGCCCACCCTCCTAACACATGCATACACACAGCCTGCCTCATTATCAACATCCCTAACCGAGGTGGCATATTTGTTACAAATGAGGAACCTACACTGATATATCAGTATCACCGAAAAGTCCATTGTTTACATTATGGTTCACACTTTTTTTTTCCTTTTTTTTTCTTTTTTCTTTTCTGTTTTTTTTTTTAATTTATCTAATTTATTTTTTATTTAAATCCAAGTTAGTTAATATATACTGTAATAATGATTTCAGGAATAGAATTTAGTGATTCATCACTTACATATAACACCCAGTGCTCATCCCAACAAGTGCCTTCCTTAATGCTCATCACCCATTCCCAACACCCCACCAGCAACCCTCAATTTGTGCTCTGTATTTAAGGGTCTCTTATGGTTTGTCTCCCCGACTCTGCTTTTATCTTATCTGTTTTTGCTCCCCTTCCCCTATATTCATCTGTTTCGTTTCTTAAATTCCACATATGAGTGAAATCATTATATTTGTCTTTCTCTGACTTATTTCACTTAGCGTAATACATTCTAGTTCCATCGCATTGTTTCAAATGGCAAGATTTCATTGTTTCTCATCACCAAGTAGAATTCCATTGTATATATATACCATATCTTTATTCATCCATCAGTCGATGGATATTTGGGCTCTTTCCATACTTGGGCTATTGTCGATAGTGCTGCTATAAACATTGGGGTGCATGTGTCTCTTCGAAACAGCATACCTGTATTCCTTGGATAAATACCTAGTAGTACAATTGCTAGGTCCTAGGGAAGCTCTATTTTTAATTTTTTGAGGAACCTCTATATTGTTTTGCAGAGTGGCTGCACCAGTTTTCATGCAGAATTGCATCCTCGCTAACATCTGTTGTTGCCTGAGTTGTTAATGTTAGCCTTTCTGACAGGAGTGAGGTGGTATCTCATTGTGGTTTTGATTTGTATTTCCTTGATGATGAGTGACATTGAGCATTTTTTTCATGTATCTGTTGGCCATCTGGATGTCTTTGGAGAAGTGTCTGTTCGTGTCTTTTTCCCATTTCTTCACTGGATTATTTGTTTTTTGGGTGTTGAGTTTGGTAAGTTCTTTATAGGTTTTGGATACTAACCCTTTATCTGGTACGTCGTTTGCAAATATCTTCTCCCATTCTGTCAGTTGCCTTTTAGTTTTGCTGATTGTTTCCTTTGCTGTGCAGAAGCTTTTTATTTTGATGAGGTCCCAGTAGTTCATTTTTGCTTTTGTTTCCCTTGCCTCCGGAGACATGTTGAGTAAGAAGTTGCTGTGGCCAAGATCAAAGAGGTTTTTGCCTGCTTTCTTCCCGAGGATTTTGATGGCTTCCTGTCTTACCTTTAGGTCTTTCATCCATTTTGGGTTTATTTTTGTGTATGGTGTAAGAAAGTGATCCAGGTACATTGTTCTGTATGTCTCTGTCCAGTTTTCCCAGCACCACTTGCTGAAGAAACTGTCTTTATTCCATTGGATATTCTTTCCTGCTTTGTCAAAGATTAGTTGGCCATATGTTTATGGGTCCATTTCTGGGTTCTTTGTTCTGTTGTGTCTGTTTTTGTGCCATAAAATTCTTTTTAGTATTATCATAGGACCATTAAACTAACTTTCTGAGATCCTATGATTGGCCTATCATTTTTTAGACTACTGAAGATACTGCATTATTTTTCTAAGTTTTTCATAACGTGAATTGTACTCCACACATGGAATGGAAAAGTCATCCTAGTTTCTTTGTTCAGACATCTCATATTAATAAAACCACATAATTTCTTAGGTATTTAATAGTCTCTGAAAAAGTATGATTTGCAAGGGTAGTTATGTTGGGCATAAAAGCCTTCTCATTTTTTTCAGGCTTCAGTGACTGTTGCTTATTAATTTTTGGCATTTCAAACTCAACTCCAGATTGAGTGACCATTTTATTTCTAGTATGATCAGAACAACCAAGTCCTTTTTCAAATAGCATGTCTTTCTCTCATATACATACTGATTTGTCTGTAGATTCTTTTTATTCACATGCCTGTATGGTCATTTATCACTTTCTGATAATTCTGGAATAGTTTTTCTTCACTAGCTACTCTAAGTTAAAGGAAAGAAGAGAACATATATATGTTTGTGAAGAATGTTAATAGGTTTCTTTGATTGGTTTGAGAGAACTGACCTAGACTTGAAATGATACTGACATTTGGACAAAAATGTGATGTGTAGTATATTTTTAATATCTTGTGCTCCACTGGTTTCAAATCCTGAGTTTACCACATAGTAAAGTTACATAGGTTAACTTTCCTAAGCCCTTGTGCTTTTCTTTCCACAGCTATGAAATGAGGATAATAATAGTACCTGGCTCATGTTTGGAAAGATTGAGATAATGGTCACAAAGTGCTTACCATACTACCATGTATCATATATTTTACTTCTAAAACTTTAAGAATTAATGGCTTTTTGTTTTAAATATACTACTCATTAAGTTTTAAAAGCATGCATTTTTCTTCATTATTTTAATTGATTGCCAGCTTACTTTAATCTGCAGTGTAGTGCCTCTGATAGATACATTAGTATTTTTGAATGCTTTAGAGTTACTAGATGTTCCTGGTGTTGTTTATAAAAGATCATCACAGGGCTTCTTACTGTTGGACTACTTTTTTCATTCCTTATATAGTATTAAGGCTCTCACAAAGTATTGTCCTTGAATTGGGAAGAAACAGATTTACATGTACTATCCCACATTTTAGAGCTTTGGAAAGTAAAATTTTAGTACTGGAAAAAATCAATTTAAAGTAGGCCATCAGAGACTTACCACTAAAATTTCAACCTGGAAGGAGCTTGCTTCTAATTATGTTTTCAGAAGTAAGCTTTTAATAGAAAGAAATACATTGCCATTTTGTTAATGTGTTCCTGATGTTTTATCCATTGAGTTATGGGATACATGACAGAATTCTATCCAACATTATTTTTGTGGCACAAAGCACAAACAGGAAAAAGATGAATTTCAGCTGTTTGAGTGAAAATATAAAAGTGTGATAGGATGGAAAGAATGTCCTGGACTATTTTTTTATTCATTTAGAGAAAAAAACTATGAAAACATTTACTTAACCAATGTTTTTTCCATGTCACCTTTTTTAAGATGTGAGGGCAATCTGTTAACATTGATGTTTGACAGCTAAATGTTTGATGATATTAGACATTTTTAGTGACCGGCTAGCCATAGCTTATAGAAGAGAGGGTCTTCATTATGCTGCTTCTAAATTTTCCTTTACCAGGGACATTTAGTCAATTCAATAAGTCTGTATGTTTTGCATTAAAACCTAGGTTCTTAATTTATGTTTTTGACTTGGAAAATTACAGTGGAAATATAGACCGAACAAACTTTTCACGTATTAGTTTTCTTTGGTATATGTTGCCCTGAATTTTATATTGTTCCTTTGTATTCTAATTATTATTTTTATAAATTAAGACATGGAAATGTGGATATTTTTCCACAGAGGGATATTAATTGAATTAACTTCTAATTTATTCGCTTTTATTCTCAGTGTATTAATGAGATCCTGAGAGTAAGCATATCAAATGGAAAAGACTCTTTATTGTTCATTTTGGTCTACAAGCAGCTTCCTTTATCTGTCTCTTCAGTATAACAGTTATATCCATGTACCACATGCACCCTTGTATTGACCATAACATTTTAAAGCCACTATGCCAGATGGTGGAAGACGTAAAGAGGGATAAAAGGCTATCTCTGCTGTCTTATTTATAGGGAAGAGAAGTCCAAGAATGTTACATGTCTATAAAATTATTTTGAAATATGAATTTTAATAAAAGATTTCCAAGTACACTACTTAGAACTTATATTGCAAATGATTTTTATTATAAACAAGACCTAATTCTTTCAATGAATTCATTTAATATTAAGAAATTTGTCTGATTTTGGTATTCTGTTTTTGCATTATATCTAATAACATCTTTTAGAAGGTGCTATAGTGACTGTGAGATTTAAATACTAGATTTAAATGTCAATTATTTCTGTATGTTAGATGAAATTGATTTTTTTTATTAGGTGATGATAAAGTCAATATGGAAGAAGATGGGAAAACAAAGAAAAGTCAGAAGGATGATGAAGAACAAATTGCTAAATACAAACAGCTCTTGCAAGTTATTCAAGAAAAAGAAAAGAAAGGCAAAGAAAATGATATGGAAATGGAAATTAAGTGGGTTCCAGGTAAGAATTATATACTTACTATGTTCATTTAT
Organism: Lynx rufus; assembly: GCF_022079265.1. Lineage (NCBI taxonomy): Eukaryota > Metazoa > Chordata > Mammalia > Carnivora > Felidae > Lynx > Lynx rufus. The sequence continues at coordinate 39,303,210 of NW_025814896.1, read as the reverse complement.
TTTTCTTCATTTCAGGATATTGAGGGTATTTTAGATATGAAAGAAAAGAATAACTCTTAGAAACAAAAACAAATCTTATTTTCCAGGAATATTTTGGTGAGGAAGTTAACATGGTATTTGCATACATCATTTAATTTTTTTTAGGGAATAGTGTTATAGACTCTTGCCACTTTATTCTTGATTGGTTTCTTTGATTTACTAACTGTAAAGTATTTCTGTCCATTTATGAAGATAGACCTTTCCTAGGTTTGATTCCAGTATTCTCAAGATGTACAAACTTGAATACAGGCACCATGTGTTCTAAGGTCATTAAACTTCTTTTTAAAATATGTAATTCGTAAATGAACTTTTCTCCCATAACCCCTGTTAGACCTTAATTAGTGAGGTTTCACTAGCACAAAATACATTAATACGTAGTTTTCCATCTCAGTTTTGCTGTGAAGAGTCAAAGAAATATAGTAAGTGATTTTTATAACTGCCTTGAAGGGTTCAACAGTTTTTTTAGAGTAGTACAATACTAATTAAAACCATGTCAAAGCTAAACAAAGATAAAAGCTATTATAAATGAGGATTGTTTTCTAGCATACTCATTTTTTCAGCAACCTGAGCAAAGCAACATGCACCCTTGGAACCAATATTGTTTTTGCAGATTACTGCTGTTTACATACATGTATATCTTTTTTTTTTTTTTTTAAATCCCAGTATAGTTAATATACAGTGTTGTTAGTTTCAGGTGTACAACATACACATATATCTTTTAAAGTTAGGTATAATTTTTGACCAGGATTCAGTTCTTTTCCCACAATTCATCTCTAGATCAAAGAGTATTAACAACTTGTAGGAATATCAAGTGTTCTTGGGGTGCCTGGGTGGCTCAGTCGGTTAAGTTTAACTCTTGATTTGAGCTCAGGTCATGATTTCATGGTTCAAGCCTCACCTTCAGGCTCTGCCCTGACAGTGTGGAGCCTGCTTGGGATTCTCTCTCTCTGCCTCTCTCTTGCTCACACACACATGCATGCACATTTGTTCTCTCTCTCAAAAAATTATAAAACTTAAAAAAAATTAAGTGTTCTATATTCAATTGTATCTATTTCATACAATTAGTATGTTTTTTCACTGGTAATGTTTGCATAGATTTTTATTAGGGGGGGAAACTAGCATAGTTTGATAGTTGGTAGTTGTTTGCCTAGTGTAATAAAATTCCTAGGGTGGACACATCTCCTGCATATTCCTGTAGGAATGTGGTGCTACGTTGTAGCCCATTTATTTTAAATGTTTGTCTTTTGCAGGAAATGGTGGTAAGAAAAATGAAATTTAGTAGTGTTATTGAAACAGTTGTTGGGAGAACTCAAGTTTAGCCTGGAGAGGAAAAGTCTACAAAGTGACTTACTGGTTATTTTCAAGTATTTGCAGGATGACTGTATTAATGAAGACTTAATTGCTCTTATTATCTCAGAAGTCAGTACTTCTGCTAGTAAATAAAAATTGAAGGAAGGTAGAGTTTAATTTAATATAAAGAGTAATTCTCTTAATCATTAGAATTATCCACCAAAAAAATCAAAGAGGCTGCTTTAAGGGGTTAGATGCTCTTTTCAGTAAGTCTCACAGTAAGGTGATCTAACCATTCCACTTGAGAATGTTTGTGAAGAACATCTTTCACTTTATGATTGAGGTTCTTTATAATTCCATGGAATGTTGAATTCTGTCTTTTAAGTAAAATACATTGTAATTACAGTTTAATCTTAGAATGAGCTCATTGAATGAAGATATTTTAAATGAACATTTTTTTTAATGTTTTTATCATTTTATTTTGAAAGAGTATGCATGCACATGATCAGGTGGGGGGCAGAGAGGGGAAGAGAGAATACCAAGCAAGATCTGCACTGTCAGTGCAGTCTGACATGGGGCTCAATCCCATGAACCATGGCATCATGACCTGAGCCAAAATCACGGGTTGGACGCTTAAATGACTGAGCCACCCAAGCACCCCTAAAATGAACATTTTGAATTGGAGTGTTGAATTGACTGAGAAAGCAGATTTATAATAAACTTGATTGAGAAGTTTTATAGCAAATACTTCAGCTTTGTCAAGTGGACCAGATCAAACCTTTGTTTACATTAATATATAGGGAAATTACAAAAAAGTGATATTTATACTTGTTTATACCTGGAAGATATAAGTAATACAGTTTTCCTGGGGCTAAACCTCACTTGGTCATGGTGTATTATCCTTTTTACATATTCCTGAATTCAATTTAGTAATGTTTTGTTAGATTTTTTACACCTATGTTAATCAGGAATATTTGTCTATGGTTTTTGTTTCTTGCAGTGTTTTTGGTATCAGGGTAGTGCAGACCTTATGAAATGAAATGTGAATTCTTCCTTTTTCTGTTTAGCAGTACGTTTTAATCTTGAGTTTAATTTCTAGATGTAATATTAATGTCACAGAAAATATCTTGAAAATGTAAAATGAAAAATTATTGTCTATTAATTCCAGTATCCTAATTCAGCCACTGAGTGATTAGATGGATTGATTTATCATCTCTCTGTTGTTGAACACTCAATCATATTTCTGATCTTTCACTGTGGTAGACTTAAGGTATTGGAAAGAAATGTGACTGAAGACCATTACTAATTTTAACCTAAAAATATCAGTACTTTCTTAGACTCTTCACATTCATCACCAGCCAAGTAACTGGCTTACTATTTTAGGGCCTTTTATTTTTAATGTTTATTTACTTTTTGAGAAAGAGAGCATGAGCAAGGGAGGGGCAGAGAGAGAAAGAGACAGAATCTGAAGCAGGCTCCAGGCTCTGAGCTGTCAGCATAGAGCCCAACACAGGGCTCAAACTCAAGAGCCATGAGATCATGACCTGAGCCAAAGTCGGAGGCTTAACCGACTGAGCCACCCAGGTGCCCCATAGGGCTTTTTACTTTTAAACGGTTTTTTAATGAACATGTCCATTCCCTCTCTCCCCATTTTAGAAATGTTTCTGAGCATCTAGAGAGCAGTGAGACCACAAAGAAAGCTAAATACTGGCAGTCAAGCTCACTCGGTAGTTCTGTGACTTTCTCATTCACATAGCAACTTGACATATGCTGTGGATCAACCTGTGGTTCTCTCACAAGTTGTTAAAACTACCAGTGTCAAAACCTCAAATGTTAAATCTCAGATGCCAAGCATCTAGGACATTATAAATAATCTATAGCTTTTTCCATATTTTGAATTATTTTTATAGGATAACTTCCCAGAAATGGAATTACTAGGAAAAGGCATGAACACTTTTTGTGTCTTGAGATAATTGCCAAATTGTTTTCCAAAAGGGTTGTACCAGCTTATAATGCCTTCAGCAATAAGTAAAAGTGCCAGTTTTGTGGACTTACCATCAAAATTGGGTATATTCTTTTTTTTTTTTTTAACTTTATTTTTGAGAGAGAGAGCATGAGCAGGGGAGGGAGAGAGAGAGAGGGAGACACAGAAACTGAAACAGGCTCCAGGCTCCGAGCTGTCAACACAGAGCCCGATGCAAGGCTCAAACTCACGGACCACACAATCATAACCTGAGCCAAAATCGGACGCTTAACCGACTGAGCCACTCAGGCACCCCAGATATATTCTTTTTTTTACTGCTAATTGAATGGAGGACAGTTGATATTCTAATATATAGTATATATTTTTTAAGTCTTTAGCCATAGTATTTTTGAAAGTCTCAAATAGAGTATTGCTATCTGAATCCTTGGTATATGCATGCACACGAGTATCTGCATAAATGTGCATGTGTGTAAATATAAAGGGTCTTTTATATAATGTATATAGTAAATGACACAAATAAGCTAATCTTCAGGATCTGTTTATTTGTTTGGAAAGTGGGACTAATAATACCTTTCTTGCTGAAACTGAGATATTTATAAAGGTACCTGATAAGCTACAGTACTATTCATGTCATATGTGAATTTTGGTGGATTTGTGTTCAGCAAAATGTGTGTTCCCAGTAATAGTTACCTGGAACCACAGGGCTTTTATGTTATACTTCAATAAACCACAAAGGGTCAGTATGAGATTATAGTATCTCATTTACTAGGTGTTCTATGGCTTGAATTTCCAAAATATTAAGCTTTTCAGAAAAATAAGTACCGTTAATCACTAACACTTGTTGGAATATGTTTGTTTTTTTTTACACTACTTTAAATTTTATTTTTTTTAATTTACATTGAAATTAGCATACAGTGCAACAGTGATTTCAGGAGTAGATTCCTTAACGCCCCTTACCCATTTAGCCCATCCCCCTCCCACAACCCCTCCAGTAACCCTCTGTTTGTTCTCCATATTTAAGAGTCTCTTATGTTTTGTCCCCCTCCCTGTTTTTATATTATTTTTACTTCCCTTCCCTTGTGTTCATCTGTGTTCCCATGTGTCTTAAAATCATCATATGAGTGAAGTCATGTGATATTTGTCTTTCTCTGACTAATTTTGCTTAGCATCATTTGGTTTTTAAAAGGAATTTTATTTTAGAGTATTTAAACTTCTAATCTTTTTACATTGGGTTATATACTATAGTAACAGCATGAGTTTAATTCCTTAAAGGTATAGTATTAAAGGAGGCAGATAACAGGTACATTGGTGTAACAACTAGAATAAACTAGACTTTCTGTTGATACTTTAGTTCCTTATGCAAATGTAGTAATACGATCACATTAGTTAGTATTATGAGTAAGTAAAAATGTTGAATGATAAAATTTTTAAATAAAGTTGTAGTTCATTATTTTGATGTTTGTGGAGTAATTTTTCCCATCTCAGTGTGTTGCTAAAAATGTATCCTGGGTGACTCATTTTGATAAATAGATAAGGTGATGTATGTTGGGTCTTCACCAGTGAATGTGCCTCATTAGGGAATTTGTAATGTACATATAAATGAAGGATAGTCAGTTTTAGCTCACATGTTAAATAACCTCTCTTACATTATGGTTCAAATAATTGATGTGACAATTTTTTGGTTGTAGATGATACAGGGTATATGTAAATAGTATTTTTGAAATTCCATCCAGAATATGAACAAATAATGACGTTTCTTTATAATCTTAAAACATTAGATATGATAAAAGTCCTCTTTTCCTTAGTTATCTTTGGTTTAATAGATGCTATTAACCTCAGCTCAAGTCTTGGTCTTCAGGGTTGTGAGTGCAAGCCCCTGCTCCGGCACTAGGTGTGAAGCCCACTTAGAAATAAATTAAAAAAAAAAAATTAAAAAGGGCTTGTGGGTAGTATAGTCTAATAATATGCCATTCAGAGTTGGGGACTTTAGGGAGAAGGGCCAGCCAGTGGACTGGAGGTGGCAATTAGTAATAAGGACAAACTATGGGAAAGAAAAATTCACCACCTAAAAAGGATATTTGGGATATAGGCCCCAGAGGAGAACAGGTTTCAGTGAGACTCAGATTAGCAAGTAAATGAAGAAAATTCTGTTAATGACTACTAATGAACGATTGTAACTGACTAACTTGTAGAAGGCCTTCATTGTTGAGGAAGAGTGAGAAATGGTCATGTTCTCAATCTTTATTAGATGAGTTGAAAGTTGTAGACTTCTTGTGGTGACAGTTTAAAATAGGGATAAAGGGCGTAATGAGATTAGTATTGGTGGTACTAAAGCTTTAATGTGGTGAGACTGAATTTCTTGAGGGAGCTCTTGTCTGGAACCTAGAGCTATAGGATTCTTTTTCAAAGGAGACATGGAAGCCAGAGGAAAAGCAGCTCAGTCAGTTCACTCAGCCAGACGGTATGGGTACAGCTCTTCCTTAACTTACTCTTTCTTCTACCCTCTACAGTTGTAATTCTGTTTTTATTCTGATGTCCACTTTGTCCTTTGTCCTTCCTTTTTTCCCCTTTATTCCACCCTCATGCTTCTGTTTAGTGTCCCAGTGGGAAGCTTAAACACAGAGACACATTAATGACACATACCTATGTTCCTTGCGTTATTTATTCTCTATTCAAAACTAAAATGTTTTTGAATCAGTTGGGTATTTTTTGCTAGGCAGCCCACTTTCAAACATTATAATTTTCATACATCTCAAAACCTGTTCACTATTTACTTTTGGCTATATCAGTATATCCAATTATTGTCAATGTATTCATTATTTGAAATGTATTCACAAAAATGTTTTTTGGTTGGAACTTTTAAAATAACCAGATGTGTAAAGTTTTGAGTTGAGTGGAGAGGAAAGCATTAAATGGGAAACCTGAACTTTAGGCTAAAGAATTTGCAGTATGCTTTGTGTTTTGATGATGGGATGGAAATGAGTTTGCAGCACATTATTCTGTCTTGTACACAGCTAGTAAGTGGCTAGAATTGTAGGGTGTGTGCTCCTTCCATGAATCATCCAGTTAACACGTTGACTGTAAGGATTTTGTGAAGTTATAAGCTGAAACTTTTTGATGTGAAAAAAAGAATCATTTGTGGAATGTGTAATAAAAATGAAAAGCAGCTAGGGTTATCTAAAAACATTGATTGGTAGCACATTTTCTACATAGAGTTGCCAGTAAATTTCTCTGAATTTCCTGGATTATTTTAAAGATTATTTTCTCTCTTAACAATATTAAGACTTAATTTTAAAAAGAGCTTTCCAAAAAAGCTTTAAAAAAATATCTGAAGCAAGAATTGAGGATATTTTTATACCAGTCATAGTTTCAGAAAGTGCTAAAATTCCTGTATGTTTTGAAGTTTCAGGTTAATTGGTCTGCTGTCTTGGGATGCTTGCAAACATCTAGGATGACTTTTTTTTTAATCAGTCATTCCTTCTCTGCCCATATATCACTTCAGTTGTACTGTTTGCGTCTGTAGCCACTATTTCCAGACAGTAGTACTTTTGCCACAGATTTATAATCTCCCTGAAGTCAGTTCAAGAAGAGCGAGCTTGTTTCATGTATTGTTTTCCCACAGCCCACAGCTATGCTGATTTGTTTGAAGTTGTGAATTCTTTGGTCTTTAAAGCAGAACTTTTGCCTATTCTGTTTGAGGTTGTCCCACATCATCATTCTATATGCTAACTGCCTCGCTAGCCAACCATCATTTTTCTCACACATGTTCCATATGTTATTCTGATAGAATCCACTCAGACTACTTACTTACTTTCAGCAGTTTCATTATTGTTCTTTTTTTTTCTGAAACTGGAAAATCATATAACGTTATGTTTACTAAACACATTGATTTTTTTCTTGATATTTTTTATTGTTATGAAATACATATAAAGTTTACCATCCTAACCATTTTTTAAGTGTACAATCAGTGGTATTAAGTATATTCATGTTGTTGTACAGCCATACCCTCATCCATCTCCAGAACTATTTTTCATTTTGCAAAACTGAATCTGTGTCCACTAAACAGTAACTCTTCATTCTTCCTCTCCCCTGCCCCTGGCAACCACCATTCAGCTTTCTATTTGTATGATTTTGACCACACTAAGTAACTCACAAATGGAATCATACAAGATTTGTCCTTTTGTGATTGGCTTATTTCAGTTAGTGTAACGTCTTCAAAGTTCATCCATGTTGTAACATATGTCAGAATTTCCTTCCTTTTTAAGGCTGAATAATTTTGTTATTACACACACACGTGCATGCATGCCCCACATTTTACTTATCCATCCAAGTGATGGTCACTTGGGTTGCTTCCATATTTTAACTATAACACATTCATTTTCATACATTTTCTATAAGCAGACATAATTGATTATATTAGACCCTCATTTTGAGTTCTCCTTTTTTTGTTTCATTTTTCATACTTATTTTTATTTGTTTCTAAATAATCTTTATAATCATAATGCCTGTACCACATTCCATTGTGTTTCTGATATATAAATGATGAATCACTCCCCTAATGTTGTGTTTTAGGCTCTTTCTAATGTTTTGCTATTGTGGATAACATAATAACCTTATATTGGGTTTTCTTAGGGTAAATTCCTCTTTTTAAAATTAATTAATTTATTGTTGTTAGTGTTTATTTATTTTTGAGAGAGACAGTGCAAGTGGGGGAGGAGCAGGGAGAGAGAGGGAGACACAGAATCTGAAGCAGGCTCCAGGCTTTGAGGTGTCAGCACAGAACCTGATGCAAGGCTCAAACTCAAGAACCATGAGATCATGGCCTGAGCCAAAGTCGGATGCTTAACCAACTGAGCTACCCAGGTACCCCTAGGGTAAATTCCTAATAGTAGAACATCTTCACGTCTCTTATCATATATCTTGAAACAGTTCTATTAATTCATGATGCTAACTGGGAAACATTTTTTCACTTCTGAAGATGCCTCAGAAATGCTAACAACATTTTGCACAGAATCAAAACTAGCTTCTACAGTAGGTTCAGGTTTTGAAGCCACATAAAGGAAAGGACATATGTACTTTCTGCAGATCTTTGGTTTGATACAAAACTTAATCCCACTGTGGGACCATATGCCATATTCTGGTTCTCTGAAACGTTTGCCAGCCTTTCTCAGTGCCCTTTTGGTTAGACTATTGTAGACAGATGTTCACTGACTATATAGTGCAATGATAATTTTCAGCTATGAGGTCCAAGATAAAGCCAGTAAAAATGTCTGTGGCTTGAACTGGTGGCTAGGCTAGGCAGGCTGAATCTGCCGATTTTCATGTGGGAAGGGCTCTGTATTATTCATTTCACATTGACACTGTTTGCCTGATGAGACATTGTTTGCCTACTAGAGAAAGAGGTTGCAGGCCTTCTTCCCTTAGGATGATCTTCATTAATGATAGCACTCATCAAATGAACTGTCAAGAGATACATCCTTAACTCAATTTACTCATTCAGTGACATGGAAAACCTGTATCTGTTAAATTATTTGGCATAGCTTGAAAACCTGATCCTCTGTATGCCAAAAGAGGAGTGCCAGTAATTGTGACTTGAGTGAGTTCCCTTTGGTGTTTGAAATAATATGCCTTAGTGGTAAGTTGAAGCATGTACTTTGAAGGCATATGCTTCCCTAAGAATTGACTCACATAAAATAGGGAATTCTGGCTGCGAAGGACTTAACCAAGATTTTTCTAAGCATTTCAGCTTTGGTTGTCATAAAATAGATTTCATTTTAGATTCCCGTTAGTCCTTTATGTAGAAGCATGGGGGAGATTTTAAAATATTTGTTAAAGTAATTGGATGCATAATTTTGATCAAGAAGAATTACATTTTATTTTTTTTAAGTTTATTTATTTTGAGAGAGAGAGAGAGCACGTGAGCAAACACAGAGAAAGAGCAGAGGGAGAGGGAGAGAGGGAGAATCCCAAGCAAAGCCCAGTGTGGGGCTTGATCCCACAAACCATAAGATCATGACCTGAGCCAAAAACCAAGAGTTGGACATTTAACTGACTGAGCCACCCAGGTACCCCAGAAGAATTACATCTTAAAATGCTCTTTGGGGATGCCTGTGTGGCTCAGTTGGTTGAGCAGCTAACTCCTTATTTCAGCTCAGGTCACCATCCCAGAATTGTTGTGATTGCAGGATCAGTTATGATCTCCAACTGTGCTGAGCATGGAAACTGCTTGGGATTCCCTCTTTCCCTCAGTCCCTCTTTCCTGTGTACACTCGTGCGCTCTGTCCCTCAAATAAAAAATAATAATGAAGTAAAAAATTCAAAAAAAATTAATAAAAATAAATAAATACAATGCTCTTAGAGGAGAAATTTGCACTTACTGGATGCCTATTCTGTATCAGAATCTGTGCTAGGTGCTTTATAAAAAATATGACATTAAATTCTTCCAGCAATTCTTTAGTGATTATTAATGCATCTTACAGAACACGTAACTAGGCACAGACTTACTCAAGGTCACAAAGGTGGGAGATAGAAAAACTATATTTCAAACCTTGATGTGTCTAACTTAAGTACCCATTAAAAATTTTAAAGAGTATTTTCCTTGGATTACTAATTAAATCTGGTGCCTACTATCTTCATTTAGTGCTCTTCACAACCTGTATATGTTTACTCTTGTGTACACAAAGATACGTAAAGATGTGTTCAGTGAATTTTATTTGAGAATTTGGAGAAATTTTATTTAAAAAAAACAATAAGCACTTACCTGGGATGACCTAGTGTGTACTTTCATAGACTTCTCAGGCTGTTGGGAACATTTTGGTCTGCAGCCAGGGTCACCTGTGTGATGATGTCAAAGAAGGCTGTCCTCTAACTAATAAGCTGCTTTGGAAGTTAACAAACAGAAAAGGCAAGAGAAATCTTTTGAGTGTTTGTTGTTGAACACTACAAGCTTCTGGGCCTGCATGTTATTAGTTGGTATTCTAAGATTCTATCTTTTGAGGCCTAAAGAATGTTTGGTGTGTCATGGTTTCCTTAGTAGATTATGTCACCAAAGAATCCCTAAGAATAGAAACAGTGCTGACATAAGATAAACTGTGGAAGTATTGAAGTCCTAAGGTTTTGTTGTTGTTTTTTAAAATTTTTTAAAAATTTATTTATTTATTTTGAGAGAGACAGAGACAATGTGAGTCTTTGTGAAGACGGGGAGAGAGAGAATCTCAAGCAGCCTCCACACTCACAGCACAGAGCCTGATGCGGGGCTCACATGAGATCATGAGCTGAAACTGAGAGTTGGACGCTCAACCAACTGAACCACTCAGGCGCCCCAAAGTTTTTTGGGTTTTTTAAAATGTTTATGTATTTATTGGGGGGAGGGAGGGCATGTGAGCAGGGGAGGGGCAGAGAGAGAGCCTCGAGGAGCCTGATACGAGGCTCCATCTCACAAACTGAGATCATGACCTGAGCCAAAATCAGGAGTTGGACACTTAACCAACTGAGCCTCCCAGGCATCCCAAAGTCCTAAGTTTTACTGTTACTTTCATTCTATATCACTCTCATTCTATAATTTTTTAAATGTAATGGAGGACATTGCCAATGAAATAGACTCTGGGTTAATTACACATCCTGGAAAAGTTGAAAGAGTAACCTTTAAATGATAGTCTGTGTCAGAGATTCCCAACCAATATACTGCCTGTGGATTACAAATTTGCCAAAGGGTTGATCCCTTTAGACCTTAGGCCAACCAGAGCCCTCAGGTTGGTTTCCTTCTCTGGTTGCCTCCTCCATTTATTCCAGTGTGCTATGTAAACATTTATCATTTATACCGCAATAGGAAAAAGTTTGCCAGGGTACTGCTACCTAGCAGTTATTTGCAAAATCTTTTTAGAAGTAGTCAGAGTGTATAGTTTACTTATATATAAACTCCAGCTAAATGTGGAAGGAAATACTTAGGTTGCAGCAAGAAAAATCTAACTTGAAAAGTTGTTAAATACTGAAATGCTAGGGAGGTTGATGTGTTTTTCATTTCCTTTTACTTTTATAATATAAAGTTTTTTCTTTAATTGACTTAGAAATACAATTTTGGTTGGACCCCGGCCTCAAAATGTCCTTCTATATTAATAGCTTCTGTGGTCAGAAACTCTTCCAGGGAGGAAAATAGTTAGGCTCAGTTTCAAGCCACTAATTTATAGGTAGGTTTTTCAAGTACAGCGTCTAGATTGAGACCTGCTTATAGTGAAATTTGTCATAGCATTAATAATTTACTGTGATTATGAAAAGAGCATAGAGGGCTTGGTACCAGAAAATCTGGGTACAAGTACTTATTATTTTGATGGAGGGTAAATGACAAAAGACAAGTGAAAGCCATTTTAATTTTAGCACACAGCTGTCAAAGAGTAAGCACTAACTACTTTTTTTATACTTTACTACCTGTATAAAAAAACAGATTCAAAATGTAAACAGTGTATTCTACAGTTAAAAATAATAATAATAAAATGAACACCTGTGTACCAGCTTAAGAAAAAACATTACATTAATGTTGGTGAGAATGCAGCTGGTGCAGCCACTCTGGAAAACAGTATGACAGTTCCTCAAAAAGTTAAAAATAGAACTACCCTACAACCCAGCAATTGCACTACTAGCTAATTTATCCAAAGGATACAAAATGCTGATTCAAAAAGGCACATGAACCCCAATGGTTATAGTAGTGCTGTCAACAATAGCCAAATTCTGGAAAGAGGCCAAATGTTCATTGACTGATGAATGGATAAAGAAGGTGTGGTATATACATACATTGGAATTCTCGGCGATGAAAAAGAATGAAATCTTGCCATTTGCAACGTTGGGGATGGAACTAGAATGTACTGTGCTAAACTAAATAGCTCAGAGAAAGACAAATTCCATATGATTTCATTCATGTATGGAATTTAAGAAACACAATAGGTGAATATAGGGAAAGGGAAGGAAAAATAAGAAACAGAGAGGGAGGCAAACCATAAGAGACTCTTAAATACAAAGAAGAAACAGGGTTGCTGGAGGGGAGGTGGTGGAGGGATGGGCTAAAAGGGTGATGGGCATTAAGGAGGGTACTTGTTGGGATGAGCACTGGGTATTATATGTGAGTGATGAATCACTGGGTTTACCCCTTAAACCAGTACTACACTGTATGTTAACTAACTTGGTTTTAGATAAATAAATTTTAAGAATTAAATTAAAAAATGAAAGAACGTTACCAATATCTGTGGTCCTTTATGAGACTCCTCAGTTACAACCTCTTCCTTCCTCTACCAGAGGAAACTATGAAACTACATTTCATGTTAATCATTTTCTTTTTCTGTGTAATCATTTTACCACATATACATATATCCCTAAACAGTTTTGTTAATTTTGACCTTTATAAAAAGTATCTTCTCTGTATCCTTCTATCATTTCCTTTTTTCTATTAACATTCTATTTTTGAGATTATCCATATCAACATATAAAGATATGGTCTATTAATTTTCACTATTACACAGAATTCCATTGTAGATATGTAACAATGTGACTGTTCTATTGACAGTTATTATAGTTTATTCCTATCATAAACAATATCTTTGTGAACATTCTTGGACTTCTCACCTAGGAACACACAGAGAGAGAATGCCTTAGGTATATGTAGAATTCCTTGGTTGTGGAGCCTGCTCACAGTTACCTTGACTAGGTCATGCTGAATTGTTTTCCCAGCTTTTACTCTAACCGGTAGTTTCCGTGAGTTCCCAAAGCTCTTTATCCTCATCTTTAATTGATATTGTCAGGCTTTTCAGTTTTTGCCAGTTGAATGTATAAGTAATGGTATCTCAGTATGGTTTTAATGTGTGTGTTACTCTCAAATATTTGTTGAGTTCCTGCCATGCGTGCCAGACTCTTCTTTTCACTGGACATGGAACACTGAACAGACTTTTATGGGGTCCTACATTTTAGGTTATGGTGGTTAGGAGAAAGGAGAGAAGGGGAGATAGAAAATGAATAGGTAAAATAATGAAGTGGTGATTAAGGGCTGTAGAAACAAAAAGATAAAGTCTGGATGGGGAGTAGGAAGTTCAGGGGTGAGAGTAGGTAGTGATTTAAATAGGACAGTCAGGAAAGGCTTCATTGAGAAAGTGGCATTTGCACAAAGACCTAATGGAAAGGACAGTACACACTAGTTGTTATCCTGGGAAAGAGCATTTCAGGCAGAAGAAAGAATAAATGCAAAAGCCTTTAGGGGGAGTATTTCTGATATGCCCAAGAACACTAAAGCAGAAGTGACTGGAGCAGAATGAGCCAGGGAATGGAGAGTAGTAGAAAATGAGGGCAGAAAGGTGGCCAAATCACAGAAGGTTTTGAGACCTCTGGATGGACTTTAGCTTTTACTCTAAATGAAATGTGAAATGGAAGTGATATGACCTGACCTAAAGGATTGTTCAGGCATTTGCCTAGTTACTAATGAGGAAAAACATCTCTTAGTGTTTCCTCATGTGAAGTGCCTGTTCATGTATTTTTACTTATGTAGTATTTGTGTTCCTGAGTCATAGAGTTCATATATTCTGTATTGGTCTCTATCAGTCATATATCTTCTACTTTGTGATTTTGTCTTTTATTCTTTATAGTATCTTTTGAAGACCAAAAAAGGTATAGTCAAATTTATTAACCTTGTCTCTTTATTCTTTTATACCTCTGGTTCATATAATTTAATTATAATCCTTGGGTTAGGGCACTCTCATTGGTCCAGCATGGCCCATTTATTTATTTATTTATTTATTTATTTATAACAGTAAGTGAATACACTACAAAAGCTAGGGTCATGTAGTAACTTACATTTATCCTTTTGATCTCCCCTACTTCTCCATGTCTATTATAACCATCATCCACATCTTGGTATTCAATCCTTGGCTTTCCATTGTATATATTTCCATCTCATTCGTAAGTATTCCTAAGAAGTGTGAGTGCATAAAAAGGCATGAGGTGCTAATGTATGCTACAAAGTGAATGAATCTTGAAAATATGCTAAGTAAAAGAAGCCAATCACAAAAGACTACATATTTTATATGCAATATCCAGAATAAGAAACTCTATAGAGAAAGGAAGTAGATTAGTGGTTGCAGGAGGAGAGGGAGTATTTAAGAGTGTCCTGCTGCGGAGAGATAGAGTGTCTTTTTGAGGGGATGAAAATGTTCTAAAATTGACTAGTGATGGTTGCACATACTTGTGAGTATATTAAAAAACTATTGAATTATATAAATGGGTGAATTATATGGTATATTAAATACTATCTCACTAAAGCTGTTAATGTTAACATTGAGGGGAGGAGTGTGGATTTGTTGTAGATACTTAAAAATCTTTGGGGATTTTTTTTCATTCAACATCACATTCCTAAGATTTATCTCTGTTTTGTGTAGCTGTAGCTCATTTGAGTATATATACCACAGTTTATATATCCATTCTCCTGTTTGATACATATTTGGGATGTTCTTTACTATGGTGAAACATGCTGTTATAAACATTTCTGTGCATCTTCTAGTACATGTTTAAGTTTTTCTGGGTATTTATCAAAGAGTGTAATTGCTGGGTCATAAGGTGTGTGAATGTTCACGGTTATAAGATGAAATACTAAATTCTTTTGTGCTGGTATTAAGTTTATACTACTACCAGCATGCTTGATTTGCACTTCTCTTCTCACAAATGCAATTGATATCTCTTCATGTATTTGTTGGACATATATGTTTCCTCCTCAGTGAAATACTCATAAATGTCTTTTGGCCATTTTTCTGTTATATTGTTTGTGCTTTTTCTGCTGACTTTTCATTCTTGATTTATTTTTCATAACAGTCCTTTGTCTTTTATAGGATTTTTGATAACAGTCCTTTGTCCTTCTTCAATATGAAACTCTTCCCCAGCCTCAACCCCCTTGCCACACACTCTCTTGGAGGTTTATCTAATGAATAAAAGTTCTTGATTTTAATATTGCTAAGTCAGTCATTATAGTTAATGGTTTCCGTGTTTCATCTAAGTAATCCTTTTCTATACAGATGAGACTGATATTCATCTTTATTTTCTACTAAAGGTAGAAAGTTTTGATGTGTTTGACATTTAAGTCCTTGATTCGTCAGGAATTGATGTTTTATATGATATAAGGTAGACATCCAGTTTCATCTTCTTCTACATGGATTTTTTTAAATGTTTATTTTTGAGAGAGTGTGAGCGGGGGAGGGGCAGAGAGAGAGAGAGAGAGGGGACAGAGGATCTGGAGCAGGCTCCACACTGACATCAGTGAGCCAGCTGCAGGGCTCAAACCCACAAACCACGAGATCATGACCTGAGCTGAAGGTGGACACTCAACCAATTGAAGGTGGGCTCTCAACTAACTGAGCCCCTACATAGAGTTTTTTTTTATCCTGTTCCATTTATTAGATAATCTCTCCTTTTCCCCAATAATCTGACCTATCACCTCTGTCATGTACCAGAGTTTCAAAACTGCATGGATCTTGTCTATATTGAATATATTCTGCATAAACAAAACAAACAAACAAACAAAACTACCTGGATCTATTGCTGGGCTCTCTGTTTTATTAGTTAATCGGTCTATCCCTGGACTAGTACCACACTTCTTAAACTGGATAAAGAGTACAAATGACCCCCATATATACCCTGCCCCCCCTAGAACAATTGGTTGAAGGCTCTTTGAAGAAAGCAAACTCCAACAACAACAACAAACCACTTGCGAGTACTGAAGTTTGCAGTATTTTCAGGGCAGAGCCAAAATTCAGTTAAAGCAAGATGATGATGAAAACGTTCAGAGATACAATAATTGAGTTTTTACTGTTAATGCACTGTTAATTCCAGAGATTTAGTGGTAGAGAGTGGAGGGAAGAAGAGATAGTAGCAGAAAAGTAGATGTATAGTTAACTTCTGAGATTAAGAACATGGGAGATTAGGGGGGACCTGATGATTAGGGGCTTTTTGGGGTGACCAAAAATAGGGATAAAAAGCACAGAGATTATTCCTGGTGGGTTCAAGGTGGATTTTGGTGGTGAGGCTGTGAGTATTGAAGATTAGGGAAGGAGGGGTATCTACTTCTGTTGCCATGGATGCACCAAGGTAGTCCCCCCACTTAACCCCATTCTGGGGAGAGGCAAATTTACTGTGTATCACAAGACTCCCCCTTGACTCCTGTTGGCAATTACAGGTGAGGAAGCCAGTATAACTAAAGAACACACCATCTTAATTCCATGTCCCAGGGGCCCACTTCTGAACCCTGCTAGGAAAGGGTTGCCTTTCTCCACAGTGCTATCTTTTGTCCCTGGCTTTTAAGATACTTTAGTGTTCTAGGGTTTCATTTTGGTTTATCTAGATCATATTTTTGCTTGGTAGCTTTAATCTTGTGTAGAGTTAACAGGATACCCACAGTCTTGAAGATTATTATCTTTCATTGGTTCTGAAAACTTCTCAGTCATTTTCTCTTAAAATATTGTGTTTTCCTCATGTTCTCTATTTTTTCCTTATGGAAATCCCATTTGATATGTGTCGTACCTTCTCATTCTATCTCTGATAACTCACATGTTCCATACTTTTGAACCTATGAAGCATGCTGGGTAATTGCTTCAGTTTGTCTTTCACTTCATTCATTTTTTTTCTTTACCTCTGTATAGGCTGCTGTTTAACTTGGCTGTTGACTTTATTATTTCAGTTATATGTTTCATTTGAGGAAGTTTTGTTTCCAAATCTGTCTCATATTTTTGATAATCTTATCTTTTAATTTTCTCTTTTGTTTTTTTTAATGTGCTGATTTCTTATTCTGTATCTGATAATTCCGAAATCTCTAGCTGTTATAGATCTGGCTTTTGTATTATTTTGTTTCTGCGGACTCTGGCTCATATTGGCTTTTTATTGTGATCTCATTGTTCTGGTATCCATCTTTACCTATGGGAATTCTCAGAGGCCTGGGTCAAAAGTACTTCTTCAGAGAGTGCTTTAGAAAGTATTTGCCAGACGCCTAAGGGTGCTTCCATTCCAAGACCAATTGAAACCAAATTTTTGGTTTGAGGTATTTGGGGCCACACAGATAGTGTGAATTCTAGCCACAAACCCATGGATTTGTAGGCTTGTGGTTATAAATTCTCTGGGGAAAAAAACATGTTTTTACTTCCCTTGTTCTGCTCAAAGCCAAAGCCCAAAAAGGCATGTATTCATTCCCTCTAAATTTTTGGAGGAGGGGCAGCACCCACTGAAGGTACCCTTAAGGATCCTGGCTTCAAGGTAGTGGTCTCTGATAGGAACTTCCACCATAATCAGACACTGAACATTGCCTCTTGCCTCCTTGGCTAACAGCCCATTAAAACCCAAGATCCATGCTAGACCATAACGGATGGATGTATGTCCCCAAGGGAAAGTCCTTGCTTCTGAGCTAGTATAACGTTTCTATTTGAGCTTTCTTATTGTGACTAGACTCCAAAAAATCCCCTTTGTTTCCTTACATCTTAGCCCTTCTTAAAAGTTATGTATTAACTTTCTACCTTGTCTGTAAACATTACATGTAAAAAATAAGGGTAGAATAAACAGTTGTCATTCCTCTTTGCCATAAATTAAATAGCAAAATGGCTTCATCAGAGTTAGCCAGAGTTTTATTCTGTTATTATTAGGACAGCTTGTTATTATATACATTGTGATTACAAACTACTTGAAAGGGGAAAAAAAAAAACACAAAAAACAAAGTACAGACAAATACAGAAAACAATAGCTCCCTAATGAAGCCCAAATGTCTTGTATTTGAAGTCGGCTTTTTAAGAACATTCAATTCTAAGAAGTGAGGACAGCTTGGTTCATAATAAATTGAAAATACTTATAAATGGAAGGCATCACTCTTAAGGGAGAGTAAAAGATTTAGAAGAGCTTAGAGTATAAGCTCAAATTCAAGGCAAATGTAAAACAGTTGCTACCCACTGATAGTTTTTAGACATTCAGCAACAACAAAAAACATTAACATGTATTCATTCAGTACATACTTTTTAGGTATTTTCTGTGGATACCTCATTGAATGCTTTGGGAGATACAGAATTAAATGTTATGGGAGAAGCCATTTCCAGTCTAAGTAGTTTATCTATACCCTTTTATCCTTACTATCTTTATTATGTTGTTTCCACATAGTAGGTATAACCATATTGTAACAGTATTAAGTGTGTACAAGGAGCATTTGTATCAGTTCTATCTGATTGATAATTCTTACTGTTTACTATTGTTCCCGGAACTAGTTATTTTACTTTTTAGTTTCACGCATTGTTGCCCTCTATCTATAGGTTGGGAACAAATTTGACTTGTTTATCCTTTCATTTGTGCTTTTCTTTTAACAGACATTAGGTGTCTGTTTAGGTCCTCCACTAGCCACCAGGGTACTCTTGCGAGGCCAGGGGGGAAACAAGCTATAGTCTCTATCTTCACGAGGCTTGCAAGCTAGTAAAGGAGGCAGCCATTAATAATAATTTTAAAAATCACACAAGTATGAAGTTGCAACTGTGATAAATGGTATAGAATAAAAGAATATAGTACTGTAAGAATTTAAGAAAGAGGGATTTACAGAAGTTAAAAAAAAGAAATTATGAACCAGATTCTGAACATGTTCTAAACAATTTCTTGTCCTGAACAAGTCTTAAACCAAGTTCAAAACATATCAAGTATTTACCTTTCTTATTTCAAAGGTTGATAGTTTGACTTATCCAGTATGCTTTAAGGATACCTAAGTACATAATGACTTGATTATTGTGGAGAAAAAAATACCACCGGGAAGATCCTCATTACTCACATGGACCAAGTATTCCTGTGACTTCTATTATATAAGTAAATGTGTTCTTCCCTCTGCCTACCCCATTGAGGATAACTGGCCCATTTGAACAGATACCTTTGATTTCAGTGTTCTTCAGGAGATGGCTGGTGGTTTTCCTCTAAAACCCTTATACATAGAATGAATTCCAAGTTGGGAGTTCTCTCTGATGGTGGTGGTGGTGGTAGTTAGTTACATTTTAAAAACTGCTTTTGGAATTACAACCATGAATAAAGATTGAGTCATTAAATGTTCATAAGTATTCTCAATGGATCCTAAGTCCTCACTTAAATAAAAAGTGCCAGTTTCAGCCTATATCAGAAATCTTAAAATATGCATTTTGTTTTTATAAACAAAACCAACTATACTACCTACTTGAGTTAAGTTATTCATGTCCTGCCCCTTGAAGACTTCAAATATTTCAAATGAGTAAGGTCAGGAGAAATATATAGTCTTGTTTTAGTGGATTTTAAAAACATATTTGAAAGTATTTTTGTATATATGCAAACTACCAAAATAATTTTGAATGGATTGTACTTAAATTATTGTCATAATTGAATCATCTGTTTGTGGCTGGCTTTGAAAGAGTTTTTTACCCCTTATTTGTAGGATTATTGAGTTATTTTTAACTAATTCAGCAGTCCTTGGCTATACACTTAAACTTTTTAAAAACAAATTTGTGCAAAACTAAAAACAGTTATAATGAAGTTGTTTTTTAGTCACATAGTGGCTTCTCTCAAATGAGGCTAAAACTGTCTGAAGAATGTTCTTGTGCATATGCCAAGAGGCTTCTGGGATGGACATATTTTTAAGAACCAGAGCATAAACAACTGTGATCTGTGGCAAGAGATATAAATGACCTCATGATGACAATGAGAACAAAGCATTTTTAACTTATCATGGTGTTGTGTTCATTCACTGCAATGTGTTTGTCATTCTACTTAATACACATTTGGTGTATTAAGTGAGAGCCAGGCAAAAAAATTACAGACTGTATTGAACTGAAGATAACTATTTCTTTGTTGTTATGAACCAACTAAATACCAGAAAAAAAGTTTAAAATATTTTCTGAGAATAATATTTCATGAATTTTCTACAACTATAGGTCCTTTAACACACATACCCAGACCACTTTGGGATAAAGGCCATTTATTTATATCCTAAAGTTTTGATTCATTTTCTGTTGGAGAGAATATGTTCCAAACTTACAAGATCAAACAGTTGGCTTGAAATAAGAATTCCTCCTTCAAGACAGATCAATTAAGTGTTTATTAAGTACTTACTATGTGTCTGGCACTATGTTAAATATTATGGAATACAAAAGAAGGTGACTTTAGCTGCCTTTGGTTTAGTTGGAAGAAAACTCTAAAGTAAAATAGATGTTATATAATCAAGTACCAAATAAAATAATATATAATTTCTCTGATACAAGTAATGAAATAGCCCTTCTTTTCAGAAATGACTTCTAATCATTGTTTAGAACAGTGGTTCTCAACTAGAGGTAATTTTGCTCCCAAGAAGACATTTGGCAATATCTGGAGACATTTTTATTTTCATGACTGAGGCTATTGGCATCTAGTGGATAATGCAGAGATATTGATAAACATCCTTACAACTACAGGATAGTTCCTCACAACAAAGAATTATCTGGTCCAACATGACAGTAGTGCTGAAATGAGGAATCCTGCTATAGAACCTACAAATGTCACAGTGCTAATAAGTTTTGAAGTTATGGGAGCTGGCCTCCTGTTTTCCCGTAGACCTCTACTGCACCTGTAAATGTTCTTTGCCTGAGACCCTTAGATCCTTATATAGAAATGACCTTTGAGTATCCATAAGCCCCTGAATGCTGTATGCAAGTGTTTCCAGTACAGTGTTTCAGAGAGAGATTCTGTATCTTATCAAATTCTCAAGGTACCCATGTTCCAAAGAATGTTAAGACCCTACATGTGTAGTAGAAGTTCATAGTGATTGAGACACATCAAAACAATGTCCTAGTTACTTAAAAGAGACAATGGTACGGAACTTTCCTCAGCATCATTCTAAGCATCACGTTAAGCTTCAGGGATCAAAATTAAACAATACTTTTTGGTGAAAAAGTCTCTAAATATATCAATTTAATATTTTGGAATAATAAAATCTTTCTTAGTGTTTGAAGAAATTATACTATAATACCTTAAGATTATTTAAACATCTTATTTAATAATACAATACTGTGCATGTAGAATTAGACTAGACTGATTGCATGCTAACCCACAGGCATAATATATAAACCTACTATTTTATTATTTGAAATCAACGTCTTTTGTCAGGATTTGTTGCTTTCTCCCAAATGAGGGTCCCAATTTACATTTCCTTAGTGCTGTGTATCTGTTGATTCAGTCAGAGATCTGGACATCATTTTATACAGTTCACATTTCTCTTACAAATGGTTAAGTAAAGTGAATTGTATTTTTCTCATATGAAACATCTTTGAATTGAGAGTTGTGGTTCTGATTTGGCATGCAATAAATCAGAGATCTTACCAACAGTATCTCATAAAAACAAATCTACATAACCTTGAGTATGCATATAATTTAATACTTTTCTAAGTCATAGAAATTTGGAGATTAAGTCTTGGCTTAAAAGCCAAGGAAGGGACCTTAGAGATCATCTATTCCAGCTGTTTCAGGCTGTTCTTTGAGGCACAAGACCCAAAACACTACTTTTAGTTGTTATGTATTTGGACTTCTACCAGATATTTTATTTGAGGGGGAAAAAAAAGGTGTATGTGGGTGGGAGGGTTGCATGCTTCTGATCTAGACCAACCGCTCTTTGCAGATAAAGAAACTGAGACCCAAAGCTTTTGATTTTATTCATCCACTACATACATTTCTTTTCTCTGGGTCAGACCAGCATTTTATATGTATCTGGCCATGGTATAGAGGATAGCCAGGCAATTACAGTCATGTAGCTTCCTAGCTGTACGTTCTTAGGCAAGTTGCTGAATGTTCTTAGTCTCAGTATACTTACCAGGAAAAAAAAAAAAAAGAATTGTTATATCCTTAGGATTGTTTTCACCTTAGAATTTAGAAAATATCTGGGAAGATGATCTGGATTGACCGTGACTCTCTTAAAAAGCATTTTGAATCATTCCACTAATATTTTTCTGAAATGAATATTGTGTCATCTAAATATTGAAGCTGCCTCCTCCCCAAATTGAACCATGATGTCCAGAAAATACTGTAAAGTAAAACAAACATCTTTATTATCAAAGGTGACAGCACCAATAATCACATTTCCTTTACTTTGGCAGTAGTGAGGGTCTTCATGGATGATAGGTCAGCCTCAGGGCTTTTTCTTCCCCACTTTCACTCCTGTCCAGATATTACATAAGCCTTGTAGAAACACAAGTTAGGTACTGCAGAATATAAGAAATAGAGATGAAGTATTTAGAGATGAAGTACAAGAGCAAATGACAACATTGAAAGAGGTAAACTATACAAAGTGGAATCAGAACTTGGTGGTCATTTTGATCTTAAGGATGTATTTCACAGAGTAGTTGAGAGATTATGAGAACTCTTTCCTCCTGGCCTGTTTCAACAAGGATTGCCTTACTAATCAATTTTTGATAGTCACCTATAGTTACCAGAGAATGCAGTCTTTTTATTTGGGCAACAGAGCAATTAGATATAATTATGTTAAAGATCACTTACCATTTGCTATTAAAAGTGAATGATTAGTTGTATCCTGAGAAGATTTTGTTCCAGGATTTTTCTTAGAGTCTCAAAGCAATTTAAGTATAGAGAAATAAAATTTAAACCTAAATAAAGGATTTTTCTTTAGTGGTTTGACTGCATATCAACTTGCTGGGTTTGCTTATTTATTTTGGTTTGGTTAAGTTTATTATTGTTTGTTATTAGGAAATAGCATTGATATGATTTGATCCTATATTACTCTGATTTTGGAGTTACATAATTCAGTATTGTATTTTATTTTGTTACTCTGTTAAATATCTGTAAGTGATCTTTTTGGTAAGTTATATTTTCAACTGAGTGAAGAAAATAACATTTTATTTTTTTATTTTATTTTTTTTTAAATATATACTTTTATTTTACCTAAGGACGAGGGAAGCTTCTTTTTGTAGAATATAGAACTATATCCAGCTAATGTATGAAAAGGGACAGCATAGAATTTAAAATAAGATAATAACATTTTAAACTGAACTCTATTTGTGTTTTTTCTTAGGTCTGAAAGAAAGTGCAGAAGAGATGGTGAGAAACAAATTGGAAGGAAAAGATAAACTGACCCCTTGGGAACAATTTTTAGAGAAAAAGAAAGAGAAGAAAAGACTGAAAAAGAAACAAAAGGTATCAATGATAATTTTGGGCAAATATTTATTGAACAACAATCATGTATCAGAAGATAGCAGAAGATATCAGAAGATAGATAGCTAACCACTCACTAGAGTAGGTCATGTTATCACAATTTTAAGAAAGAGGAAAGGGAAAACCCAATAGCTTAAGTGTTTTCTGCAAAGCTACATAATGAGGTACAAATCCTAATAAAAGCCCAGAGCCACTTTAACTACTGTGCTCTAGTATTTTACATATACATGCTACCTAAATAAAATAAACAGCTTAATTGATACCTAGATATAAAACAGTTTGGTTCTGTTTCTATTTTTGAGAAAGAAATATGCATACAGATTCTTCTACTTGAGGATATATACACATAGAAATTTTTAACATGCATGAATTTTTTTCTACATTTGTGTTTCTCAACCTGAATTTTTCATTTTTCAGTATTAATCATATGAATCTTTTAACATCTTGTCATTAAATCCCTTTAATTAAGCCTATTTCCTCTGTGCTAATATGTTGTCTTGAAAAATCTGATTTGACTCCCATTATTTGGGGATAATATCTTTTCCACAGAGTCCTTAGTAATAGCAGAGACCACTTAATGGTTTTTGCTGCTAAAAATGCTCTATCTTGTCACTGAAATGTAGCATTCTAGCAGTACAGTTATTGCCTTAAGATAATATCAGTAATCACAGAATTTTGCAACTTTAGTAATCTTAAACGATTAGTTCTAGTCCAATCTTGATGCTTTATAGTTTTTGGAAATTAAGTGATTCATCTCCAGATACACAGCTTATTAATGGCCAAGCTGAGACCAGAATCCAGATCTCTCACTCCAGTGTCCTTTCCACTATACCGTATTCTCTAAATATACTACATAAGCTTGTGCTTTTGATGCAGCTGTGACTTTCAGTGCTTGTGAAGATGGAACGCTGCAAAATTGAATGATGCACTGGAGGGATTTTTAATACTCCTCTATTTAGTCAGTGTTTCTGGAAATAGATAATACAATGAGGATAAAGGGTAAAAGCCCTGTCCCCCCTCTTCCTTAAAACTTCTTTTAAAACTAAGCAGGAAGTAAAATATCTTCTAAATAGAATAATTTCACAAGTTATTAAGCCATCTGTGTACTGTAAAACTTACAACTGGGTCTTTTTGGGTCAATAAAGTAGTCTCTTGTTTCTGAGATCTTTAGTAGCTATTCTCTTTTATTTTCATTTGCTGGGCACTTTGAGCTTACCTTGTGCTTTTACTCTTTCCCGTCATTGGGCTAAGCCTGGACTCATTACTACCCCTAGAAATATGTTTGTTGAGTGCCAGTTTGTTCTAGGCTCAGTGCTCTGTACTGGATCACTGCTGGATTCCACAGATCCCTTCCACCCACAGGTTCTCGTATACAGAGGAGTTTCAAGAATTTCCTTCATATTAAAAATATTTTGCCCCTTTTCCTCACTGTGGCTTCCATTTTGACGTTGAAAAATTATTACTGAAGAAATGAATACATGTTTATATGCAATAATTGATGCAGCTAAAGTTTAGATCTAAAATCAGTGACGTGAGTAGATACGTAGTTATTCTATAATCTTTGTTAGAAAAATTTATTACTACTGAATCTATTTTAAGAGTTTGGTAAACAAAATTCATAGAAGCTCTTGCTCTTAAAGGGATATTAATATCAAAGTGAATACTTTTTAGGGCTTGGTGGGTCTTCTTCAGCATGGAAGATAATATTTAACAGTATGTATTCTGAATATTTTTGTTAAAATGACTCACTTTTTAGATTCTTGGAAATAACCTCAATCTGGTTTGTCCGACCTCAGTTCACATGTCCTATTTATTATATAGGTTTGATTTTTTATTTAAGTATTCTAATTTAGTAGACAGTCTGTTCAAATTTGATTAGGAAAAATATTAACCAACAAATAGCCAAAGAGTTTTCAAGGGTGGATTATAGATAAAACAAAATAATTGTTAAAATTGGGTGATAAAAACAGGGGCTTCATTAAGCTGTCCTTACTGCTTTTGCATATGTTTTAATTTTCATAATAAAAAAAATCACTTTCTTGGGGCACCTGGCTGGCTCAGTCGGTTGAGCATCCGACTTCGGCTCAGGTCGTGATCTCACAGCTCGTGAGTTTGAGCCCTGCGTCGGGCTCTGTGCCGACAGCTCAGAGCCTGGAGCCTGCTTCAGATTCTGTGTCTGCCTCTCTTTCTGTCCCTAACTCACTCGCATTCTGTCTCTGTCTCTCTCAAAAATAAATAAACATTAAAAAAAAATAAATTAAAAAAAATCACTTTAACCAGCAAATAAATTGTTATAAATAATTATTTACATGATAATCCACAATGTATAACTTCAGGCTGTTGATAGTCACTGCCATTTCTCAATTTTGTGAGAGATAAGGCCACATCTTTTCACTGATCCCCCACATAAAAGTGTTCTTCTCTTTTGAATGTCTGTATCATTTCATTTTTGCCTCTTCTAGCACTTCCTATCTTGAACTGCTATTACTAATATATGTGTCTGTTTACGTGTCTAGCTTTTTTTTTTTTTTTTTTTTCAACGTTTATTTATTTTTGGGACAGAGAGAGACAGAGCATGAACGGGGGAGGGGCAGACAGAGAGGGAGACACAGAATCGGAAACAGGCTCCAGGCTCTGAGCCATCAGCCCAGAGCCTGACGCGGGGCTCGAACTCACGGACCGCGAGATCGTGACCTGGCTGAAGTCGGACGCTTAACCGACTGCGCCACCCAGGCGCCCCTCTAGCTTTTTTTTATAGATTGTAAAATTTTTATTCATTTTAATTTTTTTAAATGTATTTATTTTTGAGAGTGTGAGTTGGGGAGGGACAGAGAGAGAGACAATCCCAAGCAGGCTCTTCACTGTCAGCACAGAGCTGAACACAGGGCTTGAACTCACAAACCATGAGATCATGACCTGAGCCAAAATCAGGAGTTGGACACTTAATCAACTGAGCCACCCAGGCACCAGATTATAATTTTTTTAAAGACAGAAACCATGTATCTGATAACTTTCACTTTTCCCAACAACCCTACATAGCTTTATGCATTTATTAAATATTCCATAAATATTTATCTTTATCCATAAATATTTGTTGAAGAAACAAAAGAATGATCAGATAGGAGTTATTTTACAAATTAATTTTAAAAACTGGTTTCATTCTAGATTGTACTGTTTGATTTAAAAGAAATAAGATGTTGGGGCGCCTGGGTGGCTCAGTTGGTGGGCGTTCAACTTCATTCAGCTCAGGTCATGGTCTTGCAGTTTGTGGGTTCGAGCCCTGTGTTGGGCTGTGTGCTGACAGCTCAGAGCCTGGAACCTGCTTCAGATTCTGTGTCTCCCTCTCTCTCTCCGCTCCTCCCCCACTCACACTCTGTCTCTCTCAAAAATAAATAAACATTAAAAAAATAAAATTTAAAAAAAATAAAAGAAATGAGATGTGATATATATATTTATGGATATATGTATATACACAAAGTGGAATATTAGTGATCAAAAAGAATGAAATCTTGCCATTTGCAACAACATGGATAGAATTAGAGTATATTGCGCTAAGTGAAATAAGTCAGAAGACAAATATCATATGATTTCACTCATGAGAAATTTAAGAAACACAGCAGATGAACATAGGGGAAGGGAAAGACAAGATAAAAACAGAAAGGGAGGCAAACCATAAAAAACTTAAATACAGAGAACAAACTGAGGGTTGCTGGAGGGGTTGCTGTGGGGGGATAGGCTAACTGGGTTGATGGGCATTAAGGAGGGCACTTTTTTGGATGAACACTGGGTGTTATATGTAAGTGATTAATTACTAAATTTTACTCTTGAAACCAGTACTACACTATAGATTAACTAACTTGAATTTAAATTAAAAAAAAAATAGGGTACTTACATAAAAAAAGAAAAAGAAATGATAGGATTTTTCTTCATGGTCTTTGTAATAAACTGTATGTATTTTTATATTCACCTTAAGGCTCTTGCTGAAGAGGTCAGTGAAGATGAACTTCCCTCTGATGTTGATCTGAATGACCCATACTTTGCCGAAGAAATTACAAAAATAGGTAAGCCAGCCCATATTTGAGTTTTTAATTGGAATTTAAAGAAAGGTGACATGGGTAGAAGCAGTGTAAACTACTCATTCTCTTAAAATTCCTAGAATTTGTGTACCTCTTTTAGTGGCTTATAAGCAAGGTCTGTCCTTTGGGGTATAAACATCTATCCAGTTACAAAGGGTCAGCATACAAATAATTTCATTATAGGAGGCTTTGGTGATGTGATTGATTTAATGGTTTACTAGGGATCCCTGTTTT
Source organism: Lynx rufus (assembly GCF_022079265.1). Classification (NCBI taxonomy): domain Eukaryota; kingdom Metazoa; phylum Chordata; class Mammalia; order Carnivora; family Felidae; genus Lynx; species Lynx rufus. The sequence goes on along the minus strand of NW_025814896.1, from coordinate 39,275,394 downwards.
GGAAATATCCTTGTAGACAGATTGACTATAAAAAGATGAGGGGAAAGGAAGTGATCTTCTTGTGTGCTTACACTGCTTTTCTATGACATATCTCTAGGTCTTTACAAAGACTGAAAAAGTGAAAGTGTGAAATAAATTTGTTTATGTGGATGTGTGTATAAATTTCTTAGAATTTTTATATGGTGTTGTAGCATGAAAGCTTTTCTGCTCAAATATACAAAAACATCTATGTTTCATTTATCCATTTTTACATTTATCCTGCTTCATCATTGTAGATGAAAGCCAGCTTCCTCCCCTTTTACCTTGGATCCCAGAACTATCTGGTATTTGATTTCCTGTATCCAAGGAGCTTTGTTTCCATCATATATGCACTGCTCATTCTTTCCCTAATGCTTTCATTCTTACCTTTTGGTTATGTGTAAATGTGTGTGGTAAGGTTCAGCCCATACATACACAAGTCAGTACAGAGACTACTATAAGCATTTTCCATTTGTTCTCATGCATTTTGCCTTTTTCCTGATCAGAATACCACACACATGAACTCCAAAAGGCTTACTCCTGGAGCAACTCCAAGCTGGCATTGTAAAGAGAAGGATTTTATGAAGTTTCCCTGCTTCTTGTCCCTGGTGACTAGTGGGCCAGAATAGTTCTCAACAGGAAAGTCAAAATTGCTCAAAATTATTTCCTGGTTGTTACAGCCTTTTAGCACTCGCATTTTTTTTTTTTTTTTGATGAAAAAGGAGATCAAGATGAATAAAGTCTATTATAGGATGTCAGATTCTTAGGAATTGGAAAGGGAAATGGAAACTTAGCATATTCTGCTTTTTATCATACCTGAGCGGTCATTTCTAGAAGATGATGGATTTTAGCCTTATCCTCTGCTTTCAGAAAACCAAGTTTATAATGGAGAAATGCAAAGCATTATAGTTTCCTTGTTCTCATTCCAAAGTGCTTCATTTGGCATGTACAGTCTGGTCAGATTGTAGAATTCAGGGCAGGATTCAAAGAGTAAGTTAAATTGTTTGATGGCTTGGGGTGGCTTGTGTCTTGGAATCAGCACATGTAAATTGTGAATAAGCTCTCACTAAAGGTAGTAGCAGAAGTTCCAAGGAAAAGTGTAGATAAAATTTGTTTGCTTTCAATATACTTTTGATTTCAGAATAAATCCTAAGAGTAATTATTTGTATCTGGGCTTAAGTTGTTTCTTTAAAGGGAAAAGAAAAACAGAAAGGCTGAGAATTTTTTTTTTTACATAAATTTTAGGACAAAAAAAATGTATCTTGCCATGTCTGTTTATTCATACTGTCAATAAATATTGCCTCCTCGGTGCTGGACACTCTGCTAGGCTAGAGATATAACAGTAATAATACAAGCACGGTTATGTTTCTTGAGAAGTCTGTGGTATTAAGGAAGTCATGCTAAACAGGTAAACAGATAAGAATATTGTAAGATATTGTAAGATCAGTGTCTTAAAGAGAATAGGGTAAGAGTGCCTGGGTGGCTCCATCGGTTAAGTGTCTGACTCTTGATTTTGGCTCAAGTCATGGTCTCACAGTTGTGGGTTTGAGCCCCACATGGGGCTCTGCACTTACAGCATTGAACCTGCTTGGGATTCTCTCTCCCTCTCTCTCTGCCCCTTCCGTGTTTTCTTTCTCTCTCTCTCCTTTCTCTCTCTCTCTCTCTCTCTCTCTCTCTCTCTCTCTCTCTCCCCCCCCACCCCAAATAAACAAACTTTAAAGAATATAGCGTAATATAGAGGATAAAACTGGGAGGAAGGAAGAGTAGCTTACTTTAGAGACAGAGGGGGGCCAAAAAAAAAAAAAAAAAGGCTTTTCCAAGGTGGTGACATTTGAATAAGACCTGTAGAATAAGAAGGAGTCAGGCATAAAGAACATTGCAAACAAGGGAAAAGTAGGTATACAGGCTGTGAGGTGAGAAAGAACTTGTGTTGGAGAAATTGAAAGACCCCATGTGACTGGAAAATGGTCAGAGGAGTTTGATAGGAGGCCAGGCTGGGACACAGGATCAACCCTGCATGGCCTTGTGTCATGGCAACACATTTTGATTTTACTCTCCTAACAGCAGGAAGCCACTGAAAGGTCTTTAAGCAAGAACATGACATGATCTGGTGTATATGTTGGTTCCTGTGAAGAGAACAGATTGAAGAAAAGGCATCAGTGAGAGCTGAGAGACCAGGCTTTTCAAGAGGTGATACTGGTTTAGGTAGCATGCCAGTAATGGAATTGGAAGGAAAAAAGTAAATGGAATTCTAGATATATTTTAGACATACACTTGTGGACTTATTTGAATAAGGAAGAAATTTAGCAGAACTAGATTTTTGTTTTGAGTCTCTAGAAGAATATTCTTCCATTTACTGAGTTAGGAAGGAATGTAAAAACAGTAGGTTTGGGTGGGAAGTAAGGTCAATAGTTCCATTTTGGGTATAATCACTTTGAGATGTATTAGGTTACATTTATAAAGAAGTCTGGGTGATCAGCCGAAAAGTCAGTGCAGGTACAAACTTAGGAATCAATAGCATATAAATAGTATTTCAAACCATAGAACTGGAAGTTAAAAGCATTGGTAAGAGAGGAGGGTGCGTGATTGGGCTCTAGGTTGGGTAAAGCTTACACAAGGCACTATTACTCTGTCATACTGGAGAAGGTACTACTTGGAAGGTAGGGAGAAAGTTGAAGAAACTGAGAAGGAGCAGCTGTGGAGTAGGAGGAAAAGCGTTAGTGTTTGGAAGGGTGTATAGTTCAAGCCCCATGGCTGAGCAGGACAGAGACATTTTAAGCCAGATGGACTTGGATACATTTGTAACACCTTTGCCCTTGGCAATCCCATAGAGCTAAACTTACATACTCTTCAAAATACGGAGGAATTGAGTTCATTGATTAATGCCAGACCTGATGTTTGGCTTGGGTTAGGAGCCAGTTGTGAGTACTAGAAATCTTTTCTCACTTTTCCTTCTGTTTTTCCCGTACACTATAAACTTGCTATAATTTTTTTCTAAACTACAAACGATATCAAATGAGAGGTTCAAAAATAATGTATTTCTAGAACTAGTTAATAGTTAATTTTTTCTCTTAGAAATGAAATACAGTTGACCCTGAACAACATGGATTTGAACTGTGAATCCACTTATACGTGGATTTTTTTTATAAATGTAGTACAGTACTGTAAATGTATTTTCTCTTATGATTTTCTTAATAACATTTTTTCTTTCCTCTAACTTTATCATAAAAATATAAATGTAGTAGGTACAAATATGCAAAATATGTGTTAATCGACTGTTTATGTTATTGGTAGGGTCTCTGGTTGACAGTAAGCTATTAGTAGTTAAGTTTTGTAGAAGTCAAAAGGCACATATGGATTTTCAACCATGTGGGGGGTCAGTGCCCCAAACTTCTGTGTTGTTCAAGTATCAGCTGTATTGGAAAAATTTGTTTATTGCTGTCTAATTGCATAAACTCTTTAATAAGATTTTGTTTTTGAAGAAGTAGGAGAGAAATAAAATACATCACATGTAAATATACCCTATTAAAATGTATCCTTTGTCTTGACAACCTAGATATTTGATAAACAATAAGCCATCCTGAAAATCTAATAATATGGTATACATACTTGATTCATTCAAACAGTATGATGAGTGCTTATATCCTACTGCTTGCATATGTTGGCTTGCAGTTTTAAAATGCTTTTATATGTACTCTGTCTTCTAATCCAAACTTCAGCCCACTTTATAGATGAGTAAATTGAAATTCAAAAAACATAGTTGAATTGCCCAAGGGCCAGTGGTAAATGGTAGAACTTGAGTTTAAATGGGCTCCCATTTTGTAACCCTACGAGTATGTTGTGAAGACCAAAGCCAGAGCCAAGGACCCATGTGTATAAGAAGTGGATATAGGGAACTGCTGGATTTCCCAGAAAAGCCAGAATGTCCAGGTCCAAAGGATGATTAACAATCTGTATCTGTTAATCTTGGAACTTGCTACAAAAACAGTGAATTGCAAGGGGCTTTATCACTCCCTTCTGGTCAGTACTGAGACCGCATTTGCCCTCCAGTGAATTCTTTTAACTGTTTTCCTAAGAAGTACTCAGCTAAACCCTCTGGAAGAAGTTTTTTATGAGACCGCTTCTCAGACATTACAAGTAATAGAATATGAAATTTCCTTTACAGATATTCCTTGTACAGGTCAACTTTTTTTACAACAAATCTTTTTCCATAGATGTATTCTGTTACATTTGTTGCTTAAAGAGATAGTAAGGATAGTAAGCCCCAGTAAAGATTGTTTAGATTTATTTTTTTAAGCCATTAACATCTGATTTTGAATCTCTGTCAATGTATTAGAATCATCCATATGTACTTTTTGCAGCAGTCCCAGGACATGTGGTTTTTTACTTGCCAGAAGATTTACTAAAAAATAAATACAACATTTCAGAACAGGGACTTTCATTTCCCTAGTACTCTTATCTAACTTAGGTCTGAAAACTTTCCAAGGAGAAAAAAAAAAATGTTTAAAAAAAAATAAATAAGATATGCTCTCTTAATGTGATCTTGTTAACAGTGCAGAAAGGATTTCTACACATTATTTATCTTCTGACTAAACAGTTCAGGCCGGCAGAGTAAATTCTTTGTGAGCAAAAAAATTTTTATCATGCTAAAATTGGATATCATTTTTAACCCTTACCATTTTGGAGATTCTTTTTCCTCCTTTGCTACAATCTTTCTTTCAAGTTTATTTTTATTACTTTTCACCAGGTTGTTATAAAATCTGGAACAGTTGTGGGTTCTTTGAAATCATTTCCCACAGTTGTATATGAAGATCTTTATCTCCTTTATGTATTAATCATATACAGCCTGTTTTTTTCCTGCCATGGGATGATCTTCTGCGTACGTCACTTGTCCATTCACTTCAGAAGGAACTCTTGCCTTGAGAACATAGGAGCAGAAGTAAACTTAGGGTGTGGAAGTCAGACCCTAAGAAACTAGAACCCTGATGATATATATATAGATATAGATACACATTCTTTAAAATAGAGAAAACGTTATAATCTGAAAATAGATACCTCCATTTCCTGGAGAATATTTGAGATAGGAGCAATAAAGATTTTCACTTTAGGAAGAAGGGCTGTCTACAAATATTTCTTCCTGGAAATGTAGACAAATGCCTTGGTAGCACTGAGGGGTGAACCTAAACACTTTATGCTGGCATTTTCTCTCAGCTGGGTATGGCTGCCGAAGTATAGCAGGGACTTAATACACACGGAGCAGTTTCTAAAGCCTCTCTCCACTTTAGGCTTTGCTTTTCTTATTATCCCTCATTAGCTGCAGTTATTCAACCATGTTATATTCTGTGAATTTTACTTTTTCACAACAAAATGCATTTTTTAATGTTAATTCATTTTTTGAGAGAGAGACAGAGTGAGAGTGGAGAAGGGGCAGAGAGAGAAGGAGACACAGAGTCCAAAGCAGGCTCTAAGCTGTCAGCACCGAGGCCAATGCAGCAACGTGCAGCTCAGACCCACGAACCATGAGATCATGACCTGAGCCAAAGTTGGACCCCTAAACAACAGAGCCACCCAGGCACCCCACAAAATGCATTTTTTTTAATTTTATTTTTTAGTTTTTAAAATTTACATCCAAATTAGCATATAGTGCAACAGTGATTTCAGGAGTAGATTCCTTAGTGCCCCTTACCCATTTAGCCCATCTCCCCTCCCACAAGCCCTCCAGCAACCCTCAGTTTGTTCTCCATATTTATGAGTCTCTTCTGTTTTGTCCCTCTCCCTGTTTTTATATTATTTTTGTTTCCCTTCCCTTATGTTCATCTGTTTTGTCTCTTAAAGTCCTCATATGAGTAAAGTCATATGATTTTTGTCTTTCTCTGACTAAGTTCACTTAGCATAATACCCTCCAGTTCCATCCACGTAGTTGCAAATGGCAAGATTTCATTCTTTCTGATTGCCGAGTAATACTCCATTGTATATATATATACCACATCTTCTTTATCCATTCATCCATCGATGGCCATTTGGGCTCTTTCCATACTTTGGCTATTGTTGATAGTGCTGCTATAAGCATGGGGGTGCATGTGTCCCTTCAAAACAGCACACCTGTATCCCTTGGATAAATGCCTAGTAGTGCAATTGCTGGGTCATAGGGTAGTTCTATTTTTAGTTTTTTGAGGAACCTCCGTACTGTTTTCCAGAGTGGCTGCACCAGCTTGCATTCCCACAAAATGCATTTTAAATGGAAAGAGTTGTTAGAAGGAGAATGACATTTGATAGTGAAGGAATATAGCTTAGTGATTAACATTAGAGAGCCTGAGCTGGACTGCTCAAGTTTAAATCATGGTTCCTTCACTTACTAAACTTGAGAGAATTACTTAAGCTCTCTGTGCTTTGGTTTCCTCATCCACAGAATGAAGATTATAACAAATAATAGAATCTACCTCAGCATTGTTGTGAGGATTAAATTAGTTAATATATATAAAGTGAAGAGAACAGTGCTGCTGCCTATCACAATAGTAAGTACTATGTAAGCTTAGAGACCATTGGTTTCTCTGCGTTGGAAGTGCAGAACACAGCTTAGCCAAAGAAGACCGTGTTCAGTAGTTCAGAGAAGATTGGCATCGTGTAATAACATTCTAGAGTAACAGAACATGTCTTTGTAGATTCTGAACCGTCTTATTCGTTGCACTAGTGTTTCATACTTTTGCACCCTGACACCTGTTCCCTTTGTATCCCTCCTACTCCAAAGACCCAAAAAAGGAAGAAAAAAATCAGGCATCAGCATGATCACCAAGGAGCCCAGGACATCTTATGTATGTATAGTCAGACTATCATAACAGTAACAACAAGCACTTTATAGCACTGTGTGTTAGGTATTAACTGACCTCTTCATGTTTACTAATTTATTTAGTCCTCACAGTAACCCTATGAAGTAGGTGCTATTATTATAATCGCCATTTTACAGATAAGGACACAGACCCACACTGCCTTAACCGAACTGTGGTACAGCTGGAATTTAAACCCAGGTCAACTGCTCCAGACTCAAGTGCCTTTAATTGCTGTTCATGACTACCTGTCACTCAGGACAAGAACATCTCATCTAACATCTTGTCTCCAGAAGTCCCTGAGTCCCTAGGAATATAAGCAGGGTACCAATAAGGAGCCATTATCACCATAAGTAGTTTTGCCCAAAAATAGCACTAGAAAGTTAACCGAAGATCAAATTTGTCTTCAGAGAATGAGAGTTTTGTTAAACTTTTACTGTGAAATTCTTAATGCAAAGATGAATTTTTCATTTTCCAGATGAGGTTTTTATATACAGAGTTTTAAGAGTTTATATACTAAAGTAACTTTTGTGTCTGTGTGATTTCTTCTGTTGTTCTTACACTAAAAATGTAAGCTCTATTTAAGCTCAGATAACTATTCTCCTGGATATCTCTTAGGTGTTGTTTTTTTCCCCCTTAATGTTAAACTCTTTAATCTAGCTGCATTATTTTCCTGTACATTGTAAGATGATGCTGCAACTCAATTTTTTTCCCCCAGAATAAAGCAAGTTGCCCAGCACCAGTTATTCAATAATCTCTTCTTTTTCCAGTGATGTATGGTGCTGCATTTTATTATATACTAAGCCATAACTGTTCTATTTCATGAATGGATGTTGAATTTTATCAAATGCATATTCTATACCTATTAAAATGATCTTACGGTTTTTCTTTTTTAGTTAATGATGTAATCATACATTACTTTCGGAAGAAATTCCTTCTTTATAATATTCAGTCACCCCATCCAGATGTATTATTTCATTCACACCCATAGCCATCACTTAGTAATATTTTTTTACTTTCTTCAGTTTCTATATGTTTATTGATAAGATTATTCCTAGATATCTTGCATTTTTGTTCCTAGCATAGTCAGAATGTTATGAATAGTCTTACAGTTTTCCCCCCTTCTGTGTTGGTTTGTTGTGCCAGGTATAAAAGAAAAGAAAAAATCAGTGAAATCTACAAAAGATGGCATATCTCCAGTGGAAGAAGCTGAAATAGAAAGACAAAAGGTAAAACATGATCGTTGTTACATGACTAGTGGATAATTGATATGTACAGTTTAAATGAAGTTAGTTGTCTGCATAAGTTTCTACTGTCCCTAAAAAAAAATAACTTATAAAATAAAATATAAAAAATAAAAATATGTTATAAAAGGTAAAACTTATATAGCAATGGTATTTATAATTAAGTTATAAAACACATAATTAAGTATTTTAGCAGTGCAGTTTTTAAGTTTTACCAAACATTTTTCCAACTAGTACAAAGTTGAAATTTATCTCAAACCCAAAGCATGTCCTTTTTGATTAAAAGGAAAATAACTCATTGTTAAAAATTCTTACTGTGGGGCACCTGGGTGGCTCAGTCGGTTAAGCATCCGACTTTGGCTTATGTCATGATCTCGTGGTTCACGGGTTTGAACCCCACATCAGGCTCTGTGCTGACAGCTCAGAGCCTGGAGCCTGCTTTGGATTCTGTGTCTCTGTCTCTCTGCCCTTCTCCCACTCACTCTCTGGCTCTCTCCCTCTCTCTCTCTCAAAAATAAATAAACATTAAAAAAAATTGGGGGGGGCTCCTGGGTGGCTTGGTCAGTTACGTGACCGACTTCGGCTCAGGTCATGATCTCATGGTTCGTGGGTTCAAGCCCTGCATTGGGCTCTATGCTGAACGCTTGCTTGGAGCCTGGAGCCTGCTTCAGATTCTGTGTCTCCTTCCCTTTCCGTCCCTCCCCCACTTGTGCTCTGTCTCACTGTCTCTCAAAAATAAATAAATGTAAAAAAAATTTTTTTTAATAAAAAAATTAAAAAATTTTTAAATTCTTACTGTAAGACCAAAAATACTACTATTAAAACCTTGAAATAATATTGCCATAAGTTTTAATTCAATCCAGATCTGTCCTGTAATTCAGACTGCTTTTATGTTGTCAGGTGCTAATTTCTCTCTTATTATGTAAACAACATAAATTTAATGTATAAAATTAAAGTTTTTCTTGAAAATGCAGTGACCCTTATGCTTCAGTGACTCCAAAGATCCATGGCACAGATTAATATGTATTTTTGTTGAGATAGGAATTGGAGTCAACAGTGTCCCTATGACTGATGTTCATGTCACTCCCTGGGAGTCAGCCTGACTGGTCACCTAAACTCTGCACCATAATGCATATTTTCTAACCTCCATTTATTGCACATAATAGTAATGCTCATAGAGTAAAGGAACACAAAGAAAATCTTTTGTGGAAAATGGCTTTAAAAAAGAAAGCCAACTAAAAGTGCCAGTGATGAAAGTGAAAGGAAATTAAAGCCATTTAAGTGTTAGTATAGGAAAATTCACCAAAGCCTGACAGCATACTCTGTATTTTCTCTAGTACACGTTTTCTCTAGTATTTACTCAGTTCCTCAGAGTTCGTGTTTAATCCCATGGTTGGTAGAAAATGCTACTCCTCATTGGAAACAGACATATTAGATTTCAGAAGCAAATATTAAAATCCTGCCTTTATAGAAATGTATCAATATTGAAAAGTTAAAGGTAAAAAAGCAAAAGAAAGAAGAAATACCTTGCTGTTAAAGCACATGTTTGGAAAGTGTAGTTTGTGTCACAAAATACTACACATTGTTAGATTGAGTGTCATTACTTAAAAAGACCAAAGTGATGGGGCACCTGGGTGGCTCAGCTGGTTAAGTGTCCAACTTCAGCTGAGGTCATGATCTCACAGTTAGTGAGTTTGAGCCCCTCGTCAGGCTGTGTGCTGACAGCTCAGAGCCTGGAGCCTGCCTCAGATTCTGTGTCTCCCTCTCTCTCTGCCCCTCCCCTGCCCACACTCTGTCTCTCTATCTCTCTCAAAAATAAATAAACATTAAAAAAAATACATTTTTTTTAAAGACCAAAGTGAAAATGAGAAATTTTTATTTGAGAGATTTAGGGAATCTTTTCTATAGCCTATTAACCAGTTATAATAAGTGAAATGTCTGGTTTTTAAATACAGACTTTCATTCCTCTTGGTGATGCTTCTAAAACTTTTACCTTATTGCTCTACCAAGATCTTTGGGTTTCTTTATGAGTTTTGATAATCTACAGTCAGTTTATAGATGATAAATGATGTCCCAGAGCATTAGCGACCAGGTTCTCTTCCTAGAGGGGATATCTGTGCCCCATACTTCTGCTTGGGGGAAAAGAAGCACTGTTGTGTATTTGATCTTTATTTTCTCTCAACAGGCTGAAATGGCTCTGCTCATGATGGACGAGGAGGAAGAGAGCAAGAAACACTTCAATTATAATAAGATTGTAGAGCACCAGAATCTAAGCAAAAAGAAGAAAAAACTGCTGATGAAAAAGAAGGAATTATTAGAGGATGACTTTGAGGTAACCAGGGACAAAAGTCATTAGCCTCTTAAAGGTGGTATTGAATTTAAAGTCAACTCTGGAGATGATCACTGAGCACAACCAAAGTTAGCCTGAAATGTCTTAAGTAGGGCCCGTAGTAGAGCCAGAGCTACCATCTTTTAGTCCAAAACAGCCAGTTCATCCCAGGGTGGATCAAATCACTGTTTATTTAGTTGGGTACCAGGTGAAGTATTGGCTTGTCTTTTGGTAGCCCTATTGCACCAAAAATACATACCTTTTAATGTTAGAATCGCATGCAGTGTGATGCTCACAGTGGGAAAGATATGCATACTCAAGCTTGACTGAAAAATAACAGGTTCATGTCACATCATATCACTGTGTACAATAGCCACTGCAATAGGCTATACTTTTTTCATTGCTATATCTCTTGTTTCTGTCACTCCCTCTTTTCCCTCTTTTTGCTAATAAGTACATATTCCTAATAGTCATACAGGCCTTATGTGTGGGTTTGATTGAGCCTGTACAAAAAAATCTATAAACAGCAGTCAGTAACTACTTAATGACTTCCAAGAGTAGGCCTTAAAACTCCATTGACTGTCTGTGGGATACAGTTTTCTAATGAATCAATACAAAATGCTCACATTTGTATTTTATATAATCAACAACTCACTTCAAAATTTGGCCCCATTTTGGGCCTTCTGATTTATTAATTTATTTGTTTTTCTTTTGTATTTGCAGGTAAATGTTAAGGATGCACGGTTTCAGGCAATGTATACTTCCCACTTGTTCAATTTGGATCCTTCAGATCCTAATTTCAAGAAAACAAAAGCTATGGAAAAAATCCTTGAGGAGAAAGCCCGGCAGAGAGAACAGAAAGAACAAGAACTTACTCAGGCAATAAAGAAAAAAGAGAGTGAAATTCAAAAGGAATCACAAAAGAGGTCCATTGATCCTGCCTTGTCAATGTTGATTAAATCTGTGAAAAACAAAACAGAGCAGTTTCAAGCAAGAAAAAAACAAAAAGTCAAATAGCTGTTTGTTGTTTCTTTTTGGATTGAGAATGTGTTCTCCTAAAGTGTACTGAAGTGATAGAGGGAATATTTATTGGGAACAAAGCTTCCTTTCAAGAATATGAATAAAATCTTATTCTGACAGTTGTAAAATTTCTTCCCCTATACAACAGTTTGACTTAATTGTGGATGATTGACAGATTTGTTCTGTATGTTTCCACAGATTAATCATAATTAATTTAATTAAACTGAAATACAAGATTTATAAAATTTTTGTATTTTATGAAATTGAGTCATACTAGTAGAAAATTACTCTTGTCCTAATTTTTTAAAAGATTATTTACAATTCTTTATAAAAATAGAGCAGTGCCCAGTTGTTAAGTCTGAATAAGAGTTAGGAACAATTTGAAAATATGTAGATGCAATATATTAATTTCTCTGGAAAAGGAGGCAGATTTAGGCATCTATGTAAATTTATTTTTCTGGCCATAATGGATAGAAGCCAATAACTTCATTGTTTGTTCATGTTTATTATAGTTTGTTTATGAAATTAATTTGTAAATAAAAGTATAAACTATTTTTATTATTTTGTGTAGCACTGACTTCTTTACTTTTATATTTATATATAGCACCTTAAATAAACTCTCTGAAAAAATACCTGAAAAATTGACTAAGAGGACAACTCTACGAAGAGGCAGTTCCAGGTTTGCATTGCTCATAATTGTATTTGAAATGTTCGTGAGCTCTGCAATGATTTTTCTATTTGTAGTAACAGAAAATTCTGTCTGCCCTTCAGATTTTTGGAATGCTTAGAAGGGTAGATATGTTGCTATAGAGTTTAAGGATTCTTAATTCCTTTTAAAATTAAGTTAAAACACACCTGTAGGGCCTTAATACTCCTGGATCTCCTTTGGCCTAGGTTTTATAAACTATTAACCATTTAGAGAGGAGAATTAAATGTGCTATATAAATAAGGTAAAAAACAAAATGGTCACTTAGAACAAATGATAAATACGGTAGCTCCTGAAAGGCAGTAGGAGTTTAGCCAGGATTGTGGTAAATAGTAAGCTTAACATTTTTCATATAAAAATTCAAGCCTGCTAATGTAGTATGTGTTTTTAAGAATAAAAGGATGGAAAACTCAGAGGGATATCAAGATGACAAGGGCGTATAAACAGACTCTGAAAGGAGAAAGGAAAAAAAGAGGACATTGCTCATTATAACAGAGAAAAAGGCAAAGTAGTGTGTGTGTATGTTTTCATAAAGCACTGGCATTGTTAGGTAATTCAGCCAAATAAAGCAGTGTTCCTATCGATGCTTCTGTGAACTTCCCAGTCTTTCACTCGCTGAAAGACCATGAATCTTAATATGTTTATGAATATAGTCTATAAACAGTTTTATAATTATTCGTTTCCTTTAAACTATTTAATCATAATGTAGGAATTACTCAGGGTTTGATTTTAAGATTCCTGTGAAACTTAGCCCTTTGGTGTTTGATTGGTTTGGTTTGGTTTGTTTTTTTGTTTTTGTTTTTGAGTTCTATGTTTTTAAGTCACTTTTTAATTGTAAATCTCATATTACTAATCAGGCATGTAATTGCTTACAACAAATAAGTTGAGCTTCTAAGTTATGCATAGCTCTGACTCCTTTTCTCAAAGAATTGATACTTTTTAGGTAGAAGAAAAAATGAAAATAGCATTATCAGGTACATTAAATAAACATTCCACACCAAGAATGTGAGGATATCAATAAATAATTGCTAGTAGTAAAACTCAGGGGAAAAGTGGACACTGTCAAAATTCCAACAATGTGAGAATAGTTCGGGTGACCTTTAAGGTCACATTTATTTTATTTGTTTATTGTTGGTATCCTTGATACCAAAACCAGACAAAGACAGTACAAAAACACTGACTGACATGGTTAGTATGTAGAAATGTGACTCCTGGAGGATCTGTCCCATGAATTTAGGCATAAAAGTCCTCAAAATTAGCAGATTGACTCCAACATTGTAAAAAGAATTATACACCATACCAATAAATGGCGTTTAATTTCAGGTACACAGAGCTGGCTGATTCAAATTCAATCAACATAATCTACTATATTCACAGACTAAAGAAAATAAAATCATATCAATTGATGAGATAAAGTATCTGATAAAATCTAACACCCATTCATGATCAATAATAGGTTTGGAATAGAGAGAAACTACCTAACTTGATAAAGAGTATCTTTATGAAAAAACTAAAATTAACATACTGACTAGTGAAAGACTGCATGCTTTCCTAAGATTGAGAAGGAAGCAAGGCTGTTTTAACCCTGTCTCTGGAAGTTTTCTGCATTATGATGGCTTTGACCGCTGAAGCCTCACTGACCCTAGAGAAACTGCCCCACCCCATGCTAGCCAATTCCTGGAGATAGTAAATAACTTGCAAGCAAGCACGCTTTTCAAATGCAAACCAACCAATCCAGAGCCCATATCGCCAACCACCTCCTTTACTGGGCTTTCACACTCAGGGCTCTATCCCCCTACTCTATTCACCCTGTGTCCCAGAAGCAGACATACTAGGAACAGCCCATGTACCCTAGAGCCTACTGCAAATCCTAAACCTGCTTATCCCATCTTGCCCATCCCTCCCCAAAGAAACCACAAGGAAAGCTCTTGCCCATATCTTCCCCTGCCCTCTCTGCTTCCTGACCAAACCTAGTGTTTCTCTTTGTGGCCCCTTTCTGTGATATGCTATGCCCCCATTTTTGAAGGAATATGAGTATAAAAAACTTACATCATGACTGTCATTCCCATGTCTGCTTGTCTTATATCTGCATAAACATATCCCAGGTATCCTTAAAACAATGTCCACTCTCACTACTCATTCAACATAATACTGAAAGTTCTAGCAAAAAACGAATAAAGTAAAAAATACATAAAGATTGGACAGAAAGAAATATAACTGTTCCAATTTGCAGATGATACGATTGCCCTCATAGAAAATCCCAAGGAATCTACAAAAACAAAAACGGGCGCCTGGGTTCAACTCTTGGTTTCAGCTCAGGTCATGATCTCACATGGTTCGTGAGATGGGGACCCACATCATAGCCTGCTTGGGATTCTCTCTCTTCCTCTCTCTGTTCCTCCCTCTGTCTTTCAAAATAAATAAATTAAAAAAAAAAAACCTCAAACTCATGAGTTCAGCAAGATTATAGGATACAATGTCTTGCACACAAGAATTAATCACATTTCTGTATATGTACTAACAATGGAATATGAAAACAAATTAAAAACACAGTTGTTCCGGGGCGCCTGGGTGACTCAGTTAAGTGTCCAACTTTGGCTCAGGTCATGGTCTTGCAGTTCGTGAGTTCGTCAGGCTCTCTGCGGACAGCTCAGAGCCTGGAGCCTGCTTTGGATTCTGTGTCTCCCTCTCTGTCTGCCCCTCCCCCGCTCATGCTCGCGCGCTCTCTCTCTCTCTCTCTCTCTCTCTCTCTCTCAAAAATAAACATTAAAAAAATTTTTTTAAACCACAGTTCCAAATCAAATAAAATACTTAGGTAAAAACTTACCAAAACATGCAGAATTTGTATGCTGAAAATGACAAAATGCTGGTGAAAGAAACCAAAGACAAATGAGATAAGACTCAACACAGTAAATATGTCAATTTTCCCCCAATGGATGTGCATATTTAAGGCAATTTTGTGGGGATTTTTTTTTCCTTTTTACTGAAGTATAGTTGACATATAATATTACTTTAGTTTCAGGTCTACAACACAGTGATTTGACAAGCTTGTATGTTATGCTATGCTCACCACAAGTGAGATACCATCTGTCTCCATACAATGCTATTATGATGCCGCTGACTGTATTTCCTATGCTGTATCATTTATTCCTGCAACTTATTCATTGCATAAATGGAGGCTGTATATCTCACTCTCTTTCACCAATTTTGCCCATCTCCCCACTTACCCTCTAGCAACTATCTGTTTTCCCAGTATTCATGGGTCTATTTCTGCTTTTTGTTTTTTTATTCATTTGTTTTTTAGATTCCACATATAAGTGAAATCATATGGTATTTGTCTCTCTCTGACTTATTTCAGTTAGCATAATACTCTCTAGATCCATCTATGTTATTGCAAATGGCAAGATGTCATCCATTTTATGGCTGAGTAATGTTCCTGTGTGTGTGTATACATACATATAAATATATGTATATATATAAATGGGCAGAAGACCATATATATAAATATAAATATTTCACATGAATTTATATATATACATGTATTTATACACACACACACACACATGCCACACCTTTTTTAAAAAAAAATTTTTTTTAACGTTTATTTATTTTTGAGACAGAGAGAGACAGAGCATGAACGGGGGAGGGTCAGAGAGAGGGAGACACAGAATCTGAAACAGGCTCCAGGCTCTGAGCTGTCAGCACAGAGCCCGACACGGGGCTCGAACTCACGGACGGTGAGATCATGACCTGAGCCAAAGTCGGCTGCTTAACCGACTGAGCCACCCAGGTGCCTCTACACATGCCACATCTTTATGCATTCATCTATCAGTGGTCTCTTGGGTTGCTTCCACATCTTGGCTATTATAAATGCTGCAATAAACATAAGGATGCATCTATCTTTCAAATCACTCTTTGTTTTCTTCAGCTGAATACGTCGTACAGGAGTTACTGGATCTTATAGTATTTCTATTTTTATTTTTTTGAGGACCATCTGTGCTGTTTTCCACAGTGGCTGTACCAATTTACATTCCCACCAACAGTGCATTAGATTTTTTTTTTTACACATCTTCCCCAACACTTGTTATTTCTTGTCTTTTGATTATAGTCATTCTGACAAGTGTAAGGTAATATCTTATTATGGTTTTGATTTGCATTTCCCTGATGATTAGTGATGTTGAACATCTTTTCACGTGTCTGTTTGCCATTTGTGTATCTTCAGAAAAATGTTTAAGTCCTCTGCCCATTTTTTTCCTTTTTAAAAGTTTTGATTTAAATTCCAGTTAACATACAGTGTAATATAATATTAGTTTCAGATGTAGAATTTGATGATTTATCATTTACATACAACACCCAGTGCTCATGACAACAAGTGCCCTCCTTAATACCCATCATCCATTTAACCCATCCCCCCGCTAACCTCCCTTCTAGCAACCCTCAGTTTGTTCTCTATAGTTGAGCCTGCTTTATGGTTTGCCTCTGTGTGTGTGTGTGTGTGTGTGTGTGTGTGTGTTTATCACCTATGGTTTTCTGTTTTCCTTCTCAAATTCCACATATGAGTGAAATCATATGACATTTGTTTTTCTTTGACTTATTTCACTTAGAGTAATACTCTCTAGCTCCATCCATGTCACTGCAAATGGCTGTGTAATGTTCCATTGTTTATATATAACACATCTTCTTTATCCATTTATCAGTCGATGGACATTTGGGATTTTTCCATAATTTGACTATTGATAATGCTGCTATAAACATGTTTCCCTTTGAATCACTTTTTTTGAATCCTTTGGGTAAATACCTAGTAGTGCTATTGCTGGGTTATAGGGTAGTTCTATTTTTATTTTTTTGAGGAATCTGCATACTGTTTTCCAGAGTGGCTGCATCAGTTTGCATTCCCACCAACAGTGCAGGAGATTTCCCCTTTCTCCACATCCTTGACAACATCTGTTGTTTCCTGTGTTGTTAATTTTAGCCATTCCGACAGGTATGAGGTGGTATCTCAGTGTAGTTTGGATTTGTAATTGCCTGATAATGAATGATGTTGAGCATCTTTTCATGTGTCTGTTGGCCAGACATTCATGGTCTGAATGTCTTCTTTGGAAAAGTGTCTATTCATGTCTTCTGCCCATTTTTAAACTGGATTGTTTGTTTTTTGGGTGTTGAGCTTTATAAGTTTTTATTTTGGATGCTAACATTTTATCCGATATGTCATTTGCAAATATCTTCTTCCATTCTGAAGGTTGCCTTTTAGTTTTGTTAATTGTTTCCTTGGCTGTGCAGAAGCTTTTTATCTTGATGAAGTCCCAATAGTTTATTTTTGCTTTTGTTTCCATTGCCTTAGGAGATGTATTTAGTAAGAAGTTGCTATGGCTGATGTCAAAGAGGTTACTGCCTGTGTTCTCCTCTAGGATTTTGATGGTGTCCTCTTCACATTTAGGTCTGTCATCCATTTTGAGTTTATTTTGTATATGGTGTTAAGAAGGTGGTCCAGTTTTATTCTTTTGCATGTTGCCATCCAGTTTTTCCAGCACCATTTGTTGAAGAGACTGGCCTTTTCTTATTGGATATCCTTTCCTTCTTTGTGGAAGATTAGTTGATCATATATTTATGAGTCCATTTTTGAGTTTTCTATTCTATTCCATTGATCTCTGTGTCTGTTTTTGTTTGTTTTGACAGTACGATACTGTCATGATCACTACAGCTTTGTAATATAACTTAAAGTCTGGAATTGTGATGCCTCCAGATTTGTTTTGCTTTTTCAAGACTGCTTTGGCTATTTAGGGTCTTTTGTAACAAGTTTCATACAAATTTTAGGATTGTTTGTTATAGCTCTGTGAAAAATTCTAGTGGTATTTTGATAGGGATTGCATTAAATGTGTAGATGGCTTTAGGTAGTATAGACATTTTAACAATATTTATTCTTCCAACCTATGACCATGTACTGTTTTTCCATTTCTTTGTGTCATCTTCAATTTCTTTCATAAGTGTTTTATAGTTTTTCTAACATTTATTTGAGAGAAAGACAGAGCGAGAGAGAGAGAGCGCGTGTGTGTGTGTGTGTGTGTGTGTGTGTGAGTGGAGGAGGGACAGAGAGAAAGGGAGAGACAGAAAATCCCAAGTAAGCTCCACATCGTCAGCACAGAGCCTGTACTCTGACATAGTGCTTGATCTCACAATTTGTGAGATCATGACCTGAGCCGAAATCAAGAGTTGGACACTTAACCGGACTGAACCACCCAGATGCCCTTGGGTTTTATAGTTTTCAGAGTACAGATCTTTTCCTCTTTGGTTAGGTTTATTCCTAGGTATCTTACGGTTTTTGATGCAATTGTAAATGAGATTGACTCTTTGATTTTTCTTTCTGCTGCTTCATTATTGGTGTATAGAAATGCAACAAATTTCTGTACATTGATTTTATATCTTGTGACTTTACTGAATTAGTGTCTCAGTTCTAGCAGTTTTTTAGTGGAGTCCTGCAGGTTTTCTATGTAGAGTATCAATTCATCTGCAAATAGTGAAAAGTTTGACTTCTTCCTTGCTGATTTGGATGCCTTTTATTTCTTTTTGTTGTCTGATTGCCAGGGCTAGACTTCCAGCACTATGTTAAATAACAGTGGTGATGGTGGTCATCCCTGTCTTCTCCCTAACTGTAGAGGAAAAGTTCTCAGTTTTTCCCTATTGCGGATGATATTAGCTGTGGGTTTTTTTTTTCCTATATGGCCTTTATTATGTTGAGATATATTCCATCTACCCCTGCTTTGTTGAGGGTTTTTGTCGAGAATAGATGTTGTACTTTGTCAAATGCTTTTTCTGCATCTATTGAAAGAATCATATGGTTCTTATCCTTTCTTTTATTAATGTGGTGTATCACATTGGTTGATTTATGAATATTGAACCATTCTTTTGTGGTGAATGATTCTTTTAATGTACTATTGGATTCAATTTGCTAGTATTTTATTGAGAATTTTTGCATCCATGTTCATCGGGGATATTGGCCTATAGTTCTCTTTTTTAGTGGAGCCTTTGTCTGATTACTTTTTGTAATCAAGGTAATGCTGTCCTCATAAAATGAGATTGAAAGTTGTTCCTCCATTTCTATTTTTTGGAATAGTTTGAGAAGAGGAGATACTAACTCTTCTTTAAGTGTTTTGTAAAATTCCCCTATGAGGCCATCTGGCCCTAGACTTTTGTTTGTTGGGAGATTTTGGATTACTGATTCAATTTGTTTTTGCTGATTGTTGGTCTGTCAAAGTTTTCTATTTCTTCCTGTTTCAGTTTTGGTAGTTTATATGTTATGTTTCTAGGAATGTATCCATTTCTTCCAGATTGTCCAATTTTTTGGTATATAGTTTTTCATAACATTCTCTTATAACTGTTTGTATTTCCGCAATGTTGGTTGTTATTTCTCCTCTCTCGTTTGTGATTTTATTTATTTGGATCCTTTCTCTTATATTTGTGATAAATTTGGCTAGGGGTATATTAATTTTATTAATTTTTTCAAAGAATCAGCTCCAAGTTTCACTGATCTGTTCTACTGTTTTCTTTATCATTTATTTTTGCTCTAATCTGTATTATTTCTCTTCTTCTGTTGGCTTTAGGCTTCATTTGTTGTTCTTTTTCTAGCTCCTTTAGGTGTAAGACTAGGTTGCTTATTTGAGATTTTTATTGCTTCTTGAGGTAGACCTGTCTTGCTATGTACATCTCTCTTATGGCTGCTTTTGCTGCATCACAAAGGTTTTGGACTGTCATGTTTTTATTTTCATTCATTTCCATGTATTTTTTAAAATTTCTTCTTTAATTTTTTGGTTGACCCATTTATTCTTTGGTAGGATGTTCTTTAACTTCCATGTCTTTTTGGTCTTTCCAAATTGTTTATTGTGGTTGACTTCAAGTTTCATAGCATTGTGTTTGGAAAATGTACATGGTATGATCTCCATCTTTTTGTACTTGTTTTTTGCACTTGTTGAAGCCTGATTTGTAACCTGGTATGTGATTTATTCTGGAGAATGCCCCATGTGCACTTGAAAAGAATGTATATTCTATTGCTTTAGGATGAAAAGTTCTGAATATATTTGTTAAGTCCATCTGGTCTAGTGTATCATTCAAACCATTGTTTCCTTGTTGATTTTCTGTGTAGATGATCTATCCATTGATGTATGTCAGCTGTTACAGTCCCCTACTATTATTGTATTATTATCAATGAGTTCCTTTATGCTTGGTATTAGTTGTTTTATACATTTGGGTTATTTCAAGTTGGGAGCATAAATATTTACAATTGTTAGGTCTTCTTTTTGGATAAGCCTCTTTATTATTATATAGTGCCCTGCTTCATCTCTTGTTACACTCTCTGGTTTAAAATCTAGTTTGTCTGATGTAAGTCTTGCTATTCCAGCTTTCTTCTGATGTCCATATGCATGATAAATATTTCTCCACCCCCTCACTTTCTATCTGCTTGTGTCTTTAGGTCTAAAATGAGTCTCTTGTAGACAGCATATAAATGGGTCTTTTTTTTTTTTTATCCATTCTGACACCCTACGTCTTTTTATTGGAGCATTTAGTCCATTTACATTCAGAGTCATTATTGATAGATATGAACTTGGTGCCATTTTATTACTTTTTTTGTCACTGTTGCTGGAGATTTTCTTTGTTCCTTTCTAGTCTTTGTTGCTTTCTGTGTTTTTCCTCCACTGAAAGAGTCCCCTTTAATATTTCTTTCAGGCTGTTTTAGTGATCACAAACCCCTTTAATGTGTGTTTGTCTGGGAAACTCTTTATCTATCCTTCTATTCTGAATAATAGCCTTGCTGGATAGAATATTTTTGGCTGCATATTTTTCCCATTCAGTACATTGAATATATCATGCCACCCCCTTCTGACCTGCCAAGTTTCTGTGGAGAGATGTGCTGCTAACCTTATTGGTCTTCCCTTATAAGTTAGGAACTTCTTTTGTCTTTTTCTTTATATTTTGCAAATTTAACTACAATATGTCTTGGTGTTGGCCTGCTTTTGTTGATTTTAATGGGAGTTCTCTGTGGCTCCTGGATTTGGATATCTGTTTCCTTCCCCATATTAAGGAAGTTTTCAACTATAATTTCCTCAAATAAACCTTCTCCCTGCCCCCTTCTCTCTTTTCTTCTTCTGGGACTCCTATGATACAAATATCATTACAATTGATAGAGTCACTGAGTTCACTAAGTCTACTTTTGTGATCTAAGATTTTTACTTCCCTTTATTGTTCAGCTTCATTTCCCCCCATAATTCTATTTTCTATATCACTTATTCATTCCTCTCCATCTATCCTTGTGGTCTTTACAACCAGTTGGTTTTGAATCTCAGTTATTGCATTTTTCATTTCGGCCTGATATGTTTTTTACCTTTTTTTTCCTCTACAGTAAGGGTTTTCCTGATGTCTTCAATGCTTTTCTCAAACCCATCTAGTATCCTTATAATTGTTGCTTTAAATTCTAGATCAAGCATGGGGCGCCTGGGTGGCGCAGTCGGTTGGGCGTCCGACTTCAGCCAGGTCACGATCTCGCGGTCCGTGAGTTCGAGCCCCGTGTCAGGCTCTGGGCTGATGGCTCAGAGCCTGGAGCCTGTTTCCGATTCTGTGTCTCCCTCTCTCTCTGCCCCTCCCCCGTTCATGCTCTGTCTCTCTCTGTCCCAAAAATAAACGTTGAAAAAAAAATTTTTTTTTTAAATAAATAAATAAATAAATTCTAGATCAAGCATATGCTTGTATCTATTTTGACTAGACCCCTGGCCATGACCTTTTCTTGTTCTTTCTTTTGGGATGAATTCCTCAATCTTGACATTTTGTCTAAGTCTCTGTCTTCTCTGTGTTAGGAAAAACTTAATTTCCGGTTCCTGAGAGTAATGACTTTATGAAGAAGAGGTCATATAATGTCCAGGGACTGGTGCTTCAGGAAGTGACTCTGCATGCCCTCAGCTGCTATGTTATGGCTGCTCTATCCCTCAGGTCAGTCATCTGCAGAGTTTCTCCTTGCTTGTAGTGGGGAGTGTTTGGACCTTGGCCAGAGTGTAGCAAGTTTTAACTAGATATGCTCTGGTCCACTTGCTAAAAGAGAACTGATGCTGTTTCCACTAGATATGAAGGTCTTGTAGAACTCTATGGCCCATGAATGTGGTGTGTGGGTTTGTGCTGGTCTTCTTGGAGAAGGGCCTGTTGCGCTGCTCCTCAGGCACACTTGCAGGAGAAGAGCAGCACCTGCACAGAGCAGAGGGGTGGGACTTGGTGTAAGCAGTTTAGGCTGCCAGTGTTAGCGTTGTGCTGTTTACTGAAGTTGGTTTATGCTGAGGGGCAGGGAAAGGAAATGGTGCCAGCCTGCTCTTTTTACCCTGGAGAGGGGAATCCGTGCCTGCTGCTCTCAAGGAAACACTCAGAGAAGTGAACAACTTCCCCTTGTGCATCACAGGTGTTTTTCAGATCGGTGATTTCACATGATCTGTCTCTGGGTTGCTGGCCCACCTAGAGCACCACAGCGCACCCTGGGCTCTACCCTAGCCAGGCTGTTGACTTTCAAAATTCCAATTCAGGTACTTGGTTACGGCAGGAACCTGCACTGGTCTTCTGAGAAAGGGTCTCACTGTGCTAGGACTGATGCAAGTTTCACCCAGAAGTGTAGTCATACCAGAACTCAGGGGCATGGGATTTGGAGCCAACAGACAAAACAGCCCATGTCCCAGTTAGCTGCCCTCTGTAGGTGTCTCTGCACCTATACTGAGGGGCAGGGAAGGGAAATGGCTCCTGTTTGCTCTTTTGTCCCCAGAGAGGTGCTCCAAAGAAAACAGTCTTTCCCCATACCACTTAGGCAATCTTCAGATTGCACAGTCTGCCCCTGAGATTGTTTGCCTGCCTCCAAGAGTAGGGCAGTGTCTTCAGGTCTCTATCACAGCCAAGCCTGGGGACCTCTGAAACTCCAGGTCTTTGAGCTCTACTGGTGGCAAAAACACAAAATTCAGCCCCTCTCATTTTCCCAGTCAATGACTTTGAGGCAGTGTTCTCCTTGTGCTTATCCCTGTCTGCTTCATTCTCTCTCCCCTTTCTCTGCAGCCAGGGCTCCCTATCCCCTGCAGCACCCGCTATCTGATCCATTTCTTCACACTTCCTATCTTCCTCAAAGTGGCCTTTTATCTCCCCTTAGTTGTGCAGTTTGTTCCATCAGTCCTCAGGTTGATTTCATGAGTATTTAGAATGATTTTATATTTATCTAGCTGTACTGGAGGAATCAGCCAGGTTTAGGGTCCTCCTACTACGCCGCCATCTAGCTCCCCCTTCCCTCTACCCGTTTTAACATCAAATTATTTTTGTTGTTGTTGCTGCTGAGTTGTATAAAGTTCTTTATGTATTTTGGATATTTGCCTTTTATAAGATATATCATTTGCAAATATCTTCTCTCATTCAGTCGGTTGCTTTTTCATTTTGTTGATTTTTTTCCTTCACTGTGCAAAATAATACAATTTCTACCAAATCCCAGCAAAGTTTTCTATAAACATATTCAAGTTTATTCTAAAATTTATAATGAAAGGTACAGGCCCTGGAATAGTTAAAATAATCTTAACAAAGAACAAAGTGGGAGGAACCACTCTACCTTATATTAAGGCTTACTATATAGCTACTATATCAAGACAATGTAGTATTGGCAGAGAGACAAACACATAAGTTAGTGGAACAGAATAGAGAATGTAGCAATTGACCAACATAAATATGCCCAGCTGATTTTTAACATACGTACAAAAGTAGCTCAATGGAGGAAATATACCCAGAAAAAAGTGGATAAGTCATCAAAAAAATTTTTGCTCTGTGAAAAAGCTCTTAAAGGGATAGAAAGATAAGCTACAAACCACAAGGAGATATTTGTCAACTACATATCCAACAAAGGATTGATACCTAGAATATAAAATAATTCTCAAAACTCTACAGCTTAAAGGAAATTCGTAAAACAGGCAAAGGACAGGAGCAGACATTTCTCTGAAGAGAATGTACAGATGGTAAATAAGCATGTGAAAAGATACTCAACTTCATTAGCCATTAGGGGAATACAAATTAAAACCAGAATGAGATATCACTACGTATCAGAATATGTAAAATAAAAAATAGTGACACCAAATGCTGGCAAGAATGCAGGGAGATCGTTAAATAGGTCAGACCAGGAGAAAGTTATGCATGCTCCCCAAAGAACTTTATGAGACTATGAGTGAGACCAATGGTTGTTCCCCAATATTTGTTCTCTCCATCTTCTATGGTAATAGAATCCTTTAGTTAAGCATAAAGCTTTGCATAATAAAACCATTTACCCATACTCCTTTGCAGCCTGGTATGGAAGCAAATTACAGTTTGTAGGGACCTTCTTTGAAATCATCAGACTAGTAAATTTTACCTCCTGCCTTCTTCCTGTCTTTCACTCTACTGCCTGGAATGCAGAGGTAATGGCTAAAGTTGTTTTGGATCTTCAGTACAAAAGCCACACTCCAGGTATTGTAAGTGTTATATGATGACAAATGGTGAGCATAGCATAACATATAGACTTGTCAAATCATTAAGTTATATGCCTGAAACTAATGTAACATTGTGCATCAAATATACTTCAATTAAAAATAAAAGCCACATTCCGTTATCTAGCCATAATGTATGGTAAGCTAGAAAGAGCCAGGATCCCTGAGAAATTTGTGGAACATAGCCACCATAACATCCATGGGCTGTTTTTTCAAGACATCTATGTGACAGAAAATAAAATACTACCTTGTTCAAGCCACTATTTTCTCAGTTCTCTGTTACTTCCTGTTCCACCTGTATCCTAACTAATGCAAAGACAAATATAATGGTATAGGGCCATAGTCTTTATGGACTATTTTGCCCTGGTTTGAGACTATTGCAGACTATTTCTTCATATTCTTTTTTTTTATTTTAATTTTTTAAATTTACATCCAAATTAGCATATAGTGCAACAGTGATTTCAGGAGTAGGTTTGTTCCTTAGTGCCGCTTACCCATTTAGCCCATCCCCCCTCCCACACCACCTCCAGTAACCCTCACTTTGTTCTCCATATTTATGAGTCTCTTCTGTTTTGTCCCCCTCCCTGTTTTTATATTATTTTTGTTTCCCCTCCCTATGTTCATCTGTTTTGTCTCTTAAAGTTCTCATATGAGTGAAGTCATATGATTTTTGTCTTTCTCTGACTAAGTTCACTTAGCATAATACCCTCCAGTTCCATCCACATAGTTGCAAATGGCAAGACTTCATTCTTTTTGATTGCTGAGTAATACTCCATTGTATATATATACCACATCTTCTTTATCCATTCATCCATCGATGGCCATTTGGGCTCTTTCCATACTTTGGCTATTGTTGATAGTGCTGCTATAAACATGGGGGTGCATGTGTCCCTTCGAAACAGCACACCTGTATGCCTTGGATAAATGCCTAGTAGTGCAATTGCTGGGTCATAGGGTAGTTGTATTTTTAGTTTTTTGAGGAACCTCCATACTGTTTTCCAGAGTGGCTGCACCAGCTTGCATTCCCATCTCCATATTCTTTTTTTTTAATTTTTTTTAACGTTTATTTAATTTTGAGACAGAGAGAGATGGAGCATGAACGGGGGAGGGTCAGAGAGAGGGAGACACAGAATCTGAAACAGGCTCCAGGCTCTGAGCTGTCAGCACAGAGCCCGATGCGGGGCTCAAACTCATGGACTGCGAGATCATGACCTGAGCCGAAGTCGGATGCTTAACTGACAGCCACCCAGGCGCCCCCCCCATCTCCATATTCTTAAAGAAACTCTTGGAAGTACATTATGGTCAAAGTGCTTGCAACTTGAAAGTGCCAAAATAAGATACTCAGTAATGTAAGGTTCCCAGGTTTCTGGAAATGGACATGAGTCAAGAGAAATGAGGCAAATCCCCTTCGAAGGCAACTGGGACCTTTTGTCCTACAAGCCCCACTGACATTGGAGTTACAAACTCTATATTCAGCATCTCTGGGTTCACATTATCACTTTCTTGAAAAGTTTATGAAGGAGCAGTTGCCAACAGCAAGCCAGAACCAGGCCCATGGGAAAATGAAAAAGCATGAATGAGAGTCAGTGCTCAGCCTTTAAATATGGTTGCCCAAACTTTGCCAAAATGTGGAGGTGAAAACTCCATACTGTAGGAGAGTGCCAAAGCAAATAGACTAACAAATTATATTGTGTTAGGGAAAGCTGTGAGAAATGCTAGCGTTGGGGTTATGAGCTGTTTTCACGAATTTTTTTAAAATTAAAATTGAGTCATAATCCTTTATCACTGTACATGCTTATGTCTTGAGTAGACTGTCATGAGTTTTTAAACTCTTTTACTAAAATCTGAAATTAGTTAGTAGTGCCTTTTCTTAGACCAGTAAGAAGTAATAATCTCTATCATATTTCAAATAGTTCTTCTGGATGAGAGAGGCAAGAAATGGCCAATAAAGCACATTAAAAATATTTAATTTGGGGGGAAAATTATTGAACTAAAACTAAGAATTAGGAAAGACCTTTAAGTTAGTAGTGGAACAACTGTAAAAGAAGAAGTTTAATCTATAAACTGACAGTAGCTCATTATTTGATGAAAGAAAAATTTTGAAAACAATTATTTGAGTACCTATCTTCTTCCATTTGGGTCTGCTACCTGAACTTGTTCAAGGACAACCTTAGGATTCTTTTGGAGAGCCCAAGCAATATCAGAAACCATCCAGTAATTGTTGTGTTCCTTCAGATTTCTTTGCATTCAAGTGACCCTCTATTGCCCTATCCATTCCATTCCCCTATGCCTCAGGAATGTTGCATGTAACAGAAACCAACTCAAACTAGCTTAAGCAACAATTTTAAAAGACTGAGAGTGGATATTTATTATAAGGGTCTTGTGGGATCTCATAGCACAGACTCCAAAGGCAAATCTCAGGAAGAGGCTGGGAGCAGGAACCAGAATGTCCTCAGAAACTCTCTTTTGTTCATCCCTGTTTTCTTCAATTCATCTTATTTTGCTCATATTGCTGCCTATACACCTCTCTCTTTAGCCCATTGGGAAGTGGAATAAGATGACCACATCAGGGTTGCCATGTTTTAAGTTACAGGCTCATATTTTATGTTACTGAAAAAAAGTTTTTTGTCTTTTTTTTTTTTTTGAGAGAGGGTGCAGGTGAGTGAGGGGCAGAAAGAGAGAGAGTTGGGGGGAGAGAGAGCAGGGCTCACCTGAAGTGGGGCTTGTGTTTTACCTGAAGTGGGGCTCAAGTTCACCCAATGAAGGACTGGAACTTCCAAACCGTGAGATGATGTCCTGAGCTGAAGTCAGATGCTTTAGTGACTGAGCTACACAGGTGCCCTAAAGGTTTTTGTCTTCTGTTTAAGATTCAGAAATGAATTTTAAATTTTTCATCACAGCGCCATTAAAATGAAGATAAATTAAACATTTATATGATTGCATACAGTGTAATATTAAAAACAGCTTAGGAAGGGCACATGTGTGGCTCAGTTAAGCATCCCACTGTCGATTTTGACTCAGGCTATGATTTCATCGTTTGTGACTTTGAGCCCTGCATTGGGCTCTGTGCTGACAGTGTGTAGCCCTCTTGGATTCTCTCTCTCCCTCTCTTGCTCTCCCTCTCTCTCTCTGTCCCTCCCCATCTCGTACTCTCTCAAAATGATTAAACATTTTTAAAAAACAGCTTAGGAAATTTACTTTTGAATCTTATACACCAACCAATACAATTTAAAAAACAATTTTTACACTATTATTTTATGATTTATATAATAATCTAAAAGATGTTCCAAGCATTTAAACAACTAAACAACAAAGGAACCTTAATTTCTACAAAGAGAAAAATAAATTATTAAACTGGCAATATATTAGTATTGGCAAGAGAAGAAATTTTGTCTTTTCTAAGTGGTCAATGACTTTGATATTCAAAATCTGGGGAAATGTGGTGCACTTTGATGGCTCAGTTGACTCTTGGTTTGGGCTCAGGTCATGATCTCAAGATGTGGGATCAAGCCCTGCATCAGGCCATGCTGACAGTACGAAGCCCCCTTGGGATGTCTTCTGTTCCTCTCTCTCTGTCCCTCTCCTGCTCCTGTGTTCTCTTTCTCCCTCTCAAAACAAATAAATAGGCTTAAAAAAAAAAAAACCTGGGAAAATGTATTCACTTGGAAACTTCCTTTCTTTATCCTTTGTCTTGATGGCAATCAATAAAGTTCTTAATGGATATCTAACATTTTTAAAGGAGGAACTCCTATATCTGATCTTATTTTTTGCCTGAGCTAAGAGGAATTTTGACATCCCACTTCACCAATGTATACACATAAGCTGTGTATGATAGACTATAAGTATGCAGGAGACACTGGTAACAGAGATTGCCTCTGAAAACCAGGGGAAAGGGGAGACTTATTTTTTCCCTAGATACCTTTTTAGATGGCTTTGTTTTACGGTATGCTACTTTAAAACTTCATTAAATAGTCCAATCTCTAATAAAGAGACATGTGATGATTCTGAACTGGACCTTTTTGCTATAAAGGACATTACTGAGACTGTGATAGAACTGGGGTGGCCTGAGGATTAACTGGTGGCTAGATATCAGTGTGGATTTCCAGATTTTGATGGTTTAATTTTTGTCATATAAAAGAATGTCTTTGTTTGAGGGAAATAAACACTAAACGGTTTAAGGGTGATGAGGTATCGTGTCGGCGGCTTACTCTCATATGATTTAGGGACAAACAAACGTCTTTGTACTGTATTACAACTTTTCTGTAAATCTGAATTTGTTTCAAAGAAAAAAATTTTTTCCCTCTTTAAATAATTTAACCTCCAAATTTCCAGAGAAACAATGTGCCTGGCCAAAGTTAAGGGCACGCTTGTGTCCCCTGCCTGTGTCCCCTCCTCATCCATCAGCTGTGGTCAGTGGGAGCAATGAGACAGTTCTCTCAACAGTTTCTACAACGGAATTGGAGAAGTGATCAGTAGATGTCCCCTCCACCGACAGTGGCTTTATGCTACTGGATTTTTTGGTAACCCATAAATATTTATGAATTAATCTTGTTAGTTCTCTTTTTTCCTCTTTGTGGAAGAAGGGAGAGGCAGTGGACTAGGCATATGAAAGGCAACAAGAATCTGAGATGCCTCAGAGAAGTGCCCAATGTGGAACTACAGGCTGTAGACACACTGTAATGACCCCTGCTTTCCTGGTGAAAATCCCATCCATGACTGAAGACAATGTCTTAAATTTTTGTTTTGTTTTATATTCGAGAGAGAAAGAGAGAGAGCATGAGCAGGGGAGAGGCAGAGAGATGGAGACAGAATCTGAAGCAGGCTCCAGGCTCTGGGCTATCAGCCCAGAGCCTGACACGGGGCTCAGACTCTAGAACTGCGAGATCATGACCCAAGCTGAAGTCAGACGCTTAACCAACTGAGCCACCCAAGCGCACGTGAAGACAATGTCTTATCATGATGCGTTATCATATTCTCTGCCTGGACAAGAACTAACATTGACAGTGGACCGTTTTAGTGTACTACAAAAATGCAAAAGTCATAAATGTTTCTTCATCAATTCATAGTACTTAGTTATGTATAGGTTGCACTTTATTCTGCCACTCCATTTCCCCTTGAGTTTTCTTGGAGGGTTCCCTTCGTATGTCCCTTAGAGCATTGGAAACCACTGCACCACAGGGACCTTCCTGCTTTGGCTTTTCTGGGGAAACTTTTCAGCCATTATCTTCACTTGCCATGTTTCATCACTATTAAAATACATTTAAAATTATTTGAGGAGAGCCTGGGTGGCTCAGTTGGTTAGGTGTCTGACTTCAGCTCAGGTCATGATCTCACAGCTTGTGACTGAGCTGTCAGCACAGAGCCGGAGCCTGCTTCAGATTCTGTCTCCATCTCTCTCTGCCCCTCCCCCACTCATGCTCTGACTCTGTCTCTCTCTCTCTCTCAAAATTAAATAAACATTAAAAAAATTTTAATAACATTATTTGATATAATCAAGTGTGGCCATTTAACACTACACAAAAATTTCTTTCATGAAATGGAAAGTTCCAAATTTGTTCTGAAGTGTCTCTTTCCCCTAAATTATGATCAACTGTAGGAGTTTTTCAGTCTCTGGCATCTACTATATATGTTCTCTTCACTCACAAAGAAACAGGAAAAAAGGAAAGGTAATGGGCACTTTTGTGCCATTCTCACAACTTTCTTTACCTTTCACAGGTCACCAGAGTAGTAGTTCCAGTCACCTTATTTCTGGCCCTTCCATTTTCTGGACACATGGCAGGGATCTTCCCCATACCTTGTGAAGTTATATGTGGCCGTTGACCTTTTTTGGTCAATGAAATATAAGTGGAAGAGATGTGTGTCACTCCCATACAGAAATGTTAACAACTAATATAGAATTTATTACATGCTCCTCCCCCTTCCCAGCACCACTCTGATAGCCATATCAACAGCCAACACCTATTGTTCATGTAGCATGAGTAAAAAACAAACCTTGCTTTAAGCCACTGAGACTGAAGTTGTTTGTTTCTGCAAATAACCTCACCCAACCTGCCAGATAGAGATGCCTCATTCCCCCAGTCTCTGCTATTCTGAATTCAGTTTCCTTCCTTACCCTCAAATTCCCTATGTATCTACAAAGGAAGCCTCTCCCTTCTATGAGAACTTGATCAATGTTAAAAATTGCATAGTATTTATTATTGTTTATAAAAATGTGTTTTTCTTATGATGGCCTACTTATGAGATATCTACCAGTATTACTTCATATTACATCCCTCCTATTAGGACAATTTGGTAGACCAACCCAAATGGTTTCTTTCTTTCTTTCTTTCTTTCTTTCTTTCTTTCTTTCTTTCTTTCTTTCTTCTTTCTTTCTTCCTTTTTCTCTTTCTTTCTTTCTTTCTTTCCCCTCTTTTTCTTTCTTTGAAGCAAAAAGACATGAGTGCTTAGTAAAACCTAATGAAAATGAAAAGATGTTCCTCTTTGTTGTTTTTTGATTAAACCTCACTAAAGCTATGTTGTGTCTAGAGTCAATAATGCAATGCAACTCAGGGAAGCAGTGTGATCAGAGGTGCTTGGAAAAACAGAGGCAATTCGAAAAAAAAAAAAAAATCCCAAACTTCAAAGCTGTTGTATGACAATAGATAGCTCTCATGATCTGCGTGGTGTGTAGGGGCCTAGAACAGCCCTTCTTGTCCTAAGCCCAGGGCGATTATTAGGAGTGATTACTGGATGTGTAAGTCAGGACATGCAAGGATATAAGATTACAGGTTGAAACCACAAGAGCTTTTGATTTGTTAAGTAATTTAAAGAGATGAGACAAACAGATGAACAGCCCCACGTGATTTCTATTACTCTTGCCTTCTAAAACTAAATGCAATGTTTCCAATTAGTTGTGACAGTTGGCTTTTGTATTCTTTTTATATATTTGGGGATTCCAAAACTAACCTCACTAAGCAACACTAACACGTATTTTAAATAACCAAGGTGGCCAAAGAACAAAATGACTGGGTATGGTGAGTTCTCTTTGGACTGTGTCTTGGTAGTCTGTATCAAGACTTAAACCATAGCACACATTCATTGGTATGTTTGGTCAAGAGGGACAAATGGACAGGGTAGATGAAAAATGAAATAGCTTATCAGCTGCTGATCCTAAAGATAGAACTGGAGAGGGGGAGAGGGAGATGGTCATTGAATCTTAGGGTGAGCATAAAGTAAGAGTCAGATTTACCACTTACTTCTTGTATTACGGTCCCAGTAAGAAAAGGAATTCATCTCAGATGTTCAAATGAGGGGCCTGTAATGCAAGGACTACTCACCAGGGAATAATCAAGGAGTGAGAAAGGACTCAGAGCAAAGCAACCATGGGGAGTTACTTCTCTATTCTGGGAGGGTCATGGAGAGAAAATGCACTCACAAGAGCTCAGGGGAGATGGAATCATGAGAAGGAACTTCCTGGTGAAATTGCTGATATGGAGGAAAGCCTCCTTCTAATATTTGTGGGACCTAAGCAGTCATATACAGGTAAATGTTTAACAATCAGCTGTCTGGAAACAAAAAAATAGCCCCGATTTGTTGTGTTTGCTGATGTCCATAGTATAAATACTCTTACCATGACAATTTCAAGCTACCAGACTGATGTGACTAAATACGGAGTTGAGGGGCGCCTGGGTGTCTCAGTCAGTTAAGCGTCTGATGTCAGCTCAAGTCATGATCTCATGGCTCATGAGTTTGAGCCCCGCGTCAGGCTATATGCTGACAGCCCAGAGCCTGGAGCCTGCTTTGGATTCTATGTCCCTCTCTCACTCTGCCCCTCCCCCGCTCATGCTCTGTCTCTCTCTCTCTCTTTCAAGAATAAATAAACATTAAAAAAAATTTAAACACGGAGTTGAGAGGAGATGCATGGAATTGGTTATGGAGATCTGGTATGAGCTGACTCTAGCACACCACTGGACAGGAGGAAGTGTGCAAATGGAGACCCACATGTCACGCATTTAAATATTTAAATGTTACAAAGCAAGACTGCATACTGTATGTGTTCTGTTCTCCTACCTTGATAATCATAGCAAATAAGGTGCTTTACCCAGATCCCTTATATTAGATTTCTCCGGAAAAACAGAACGAATAGGATGTGTGCGTGCGTGCGTGCGTGTGTGTGTTTACAGAGATTTATTTTAAGGAATTGGGTCATGTGATTATGGAGGTTAGAAAGTCCAAATTCTGGAAGGTGGGCTTTCAGGCTAGAGGCTCAGAGAAGAGCCAATGTTGCAATTCAAATCTGAATGCTGTTTGCTGGCAGAATTCCCTCTTGCCTGGGCAGTCTATTTTGTTCTATTCAAGACAATTAATTGAATGAGGCCCACCCTCGTGCTTATGGAAGGCAATCTGCTTTACTCAAAGTCCACTGATTAAAATGCTAACCTCATCCTAAAACACCATCACAGAATCATCCAGAAGAATGCTTGAACAGATATTTGGACACTTGGCCCAGCCAAGCTGAGGCTTAAAATTAACCATCACATCCTTCCTTAAGATGAAGATACTTGTGGAGCACCTGGGTGGCTCAGTCTGTTAAATGTCCAACTCCTGATTTTGGCTTGTCATGATCTCATGGTTTGTGAGTTCAAGCCCTGTGTCAGGCCATGTGCTGACAGAGCAGAGTCTGCTTGGGATTCTTTCTCTCCTTCCCTCTCTGCCCATCCCCACCTCTCTCAAAATAAATAAATAAACATTTAAAAATTGTTTTTAAAAAGATGAAGGCATTTGTTCCTCAGGTGCTGGGAGGTCACAGCTGAGCCCCTCCTCTCCAAGCACTGCTCTCTCCTTAAGGGAGCTGCCTTTTCCAAGATCACAACTTGCCCTCCCTGCCCAGGACATGTCAAGGTATAAAGATCAGTCTCTTTTGCTTCAAGGTGGAATAACACTAAAGGGCTGCCCCTGATACTGACTTCCTCATGGGATCAGCTGAGGTATGTGCTGTGATTGCATCATCCTAGGCCTATTTCTCTTTGTGCTAGCCTTACTTCCCCCTACACTTGTCATCTGACGGTATTCTCAATAAGTCTCCTGCACACAAATCTCCATTTCAGAGTCTGCTACACCTGGCACAGGGGTCAGCAAATTATAACCTGTACTCCAAATGGAGCCCACTGCCTGTTTTTGTAAGTTTTCTTAGAAC
Organism: Lynx rufus; assembly: GCF_022079265.1. Lineage (NCBI taxonomy): Eukaryota > Metazoa > Chordata > Mammalia > Carnivora > Felidae > Lynx > Lynx rufus. The sequence continues at coordinate 39,241,566 of NW_025814896.1, read as the reverse complement.
ACAGCTATGACCCATATACGTATGGTCTATGGCTGCTTTCACCCACTCAGCTGAAAATCAAGAAGTTGCAACAGGGGTGTCTGGGTGGCTCAGTCGGTTGAACGTCCGACTTTGGCTCAGGTCATGATCTCGCAGTTCATGAGTTCGAGCCCCACGTCGGGCTCTGTGCTGACAGCTCAGAGCCTGGAGCCTGCTTCAGATTCTGTGTCTCCTCTCTCTGCCCCTCCCCTGCTCATGCTCTGTCTCTCTCTGTCCCTCAATAATAAATAAACGTTAAGAAAAAAAATTAAAAAAAAAAAAAAGAAGTTGCAACAGGCAATGTCTGGTCCACAATGCCTCAAATAACTATCTGGCTCTTAACAAAAAAAAGTCTGTGGGCTGCGTGGGTGGCTTAGTCAGTTAAGCATCTGACTTTGGCTCCAGTCATGATCTCACAGTTCATGAGTTTGAACCCCATGTCGGGTTCTGTGCTGACAGCTAAGAGCCTGGAGCTTGCTTTGGATTCTGTGTCTCCCTCCCTCTCTGCCCCTCCTCCACTTATGCTCTGTTTCTCTCTCTCTCAAAAATAAATAAACATTAAAAAAATTTTTTTAATAAAAATAATAAAAAAAACAAAAAAAAAGTTTGCAAATCCTTGCCCCCACACAACAAATATACTTTTATTACCACAAAATTGAAAAGTATGTGTAAATCTGAGGCTTTTGTATAGTTGAAAGTGAACAAAATATTAAAGACAACTAAATTAAATTGTTATTTCATATGATTGACCTTGTGTTAAGGCCAGCAAGATTTGGATGAATAATAAAATAAAGACATAATAAATTTATAAATTTATTCCATTCATATATTCCACAAAATTAATTTTTGTCTTAATTTTAATAAAAGCACTATGTTTATAATGTAAATTCCACATAACTTAAGTTTTGTTGATAGTAAAAATTGGAGAACTAAAAATAAAACGTAATTGTACTTGAAATGTTCACCATTTCAGTAAATTTTCATAAAACTTGCAAAGTAAATATAAATTTTAAATTATTTTTCATGTTTTTCCTCAAAAGTTTTTTGTTTTAGAATATTCAAAATTTATTAAGTTTTTTAAAATGCTTTATTTATTTTTGAGAGAGAGAGAGAGAGCACAAGTCGGGTAGGGGCAGAGACAGAGGGGAACAGAGGATCTGAAACAGGCTCCATGCTGGCAGCAGACAGCTTGATGAGGGGTTTGAATTCATGAACCAGGAGATCATGACCTGAGCCAAAGTCGAATGCATAACCAACTGAGCCACTCAGTCACCACTATTAAGTTTTTAAAAATGAGCAAATTATTAATTAGTTTCAAAGTTAAATAAAAAATATGTGAAAGGCAATTTCGTATTTATTTTTTTAATTTAATAAAACCGCAAAATATTTTTAAGATATAAATCTGTTCACAGTTGTAGCATTTGATGTTTATCCAGTTGCCAAATGTAAAGAATTGGTATCATGCTAAGTTCAGGTGACATCTAGACTGCATATACACAACATATATTCCTTAGCTGCCACGCATAACTGTTGTAAATACTATACTAAATTGTGAGGACTTCTAGAGCAAGAATTGGAACATCCAAAGAGCAACAAGAAAATGGATACCGAGCACTATTAGAAATCAATACTTCATTCTTCAAAAACTGATTGTATCCCTGAAGAGTGGAAGAGTTTAACAAGTTAATTCATAGATCTTTTATCTAAGGACTCTGGTATTGAATTCTCCCACAGACCAAGCATTGTTTGCACTGTTGGTAGTGCTTTATCCCAAGTGTGGGTGACAGAGGTGCACGTGTGCCCTTTGAGATATATATATATATATATATATATATATATATATATATTTGGCCCGTGTCTGTGATATACAATGCTTTCTTAAGTATCAGGTGCAGGGCTGCCCCCTACAGCCTGGGTTTCAGAGCGGTACTACCAGTGGCTCCCATTGACAAAACCCAACAAGAAGCAACTGCAAGGAGTTCTGGTTAGCAAGGGTCAGACTCCCAGGCAGGGAAGGGAAGGGAAGGGTGGAGAATGGATGGGAGCAGGGTGTGGAGTAGTGGGAGAGAGGGGGTACCGAATAGTCTTACACTCATCTTTACCTGACAGAGCTAGTTTATAGGACAGTGGAAATTGTCATATATGTCATCTCTGGAACATGTGCTGAAGGTCATTGACCTCATCCTTTCTCGTGCTTCCATAGTAATCCAAGTGTCATCACAGGAGAGCTGAGTATTTAGGTTATGTGCCACTTCAACTCACTTTTTTGTTTGTTTGTTTTACTTGCAATTATTTTATGCAAAATAAAATTTATTCCCAGGCCGTAAGTTTTTATTTCTTCAGTTTCTTCTGGGATGTCTTTGTTCTTCTGTGAAAGTTCCTCTTCTGGTTTAGGAACAATCTGCTCTTTTTCAGGAAGGATCATCTCAATGTGGCAGGGAGAGCTCATGTATGAGTTAATCTGACCGTGAGCTCTGGTAAGTTCTACCACATCTTGGAGGCTTTGTTCACCTGATGTGCTCAATGACCAGAGAATCTATATCTAAAGCCTTAAGTTCAGCATTATTCTCTGTGTTTTTAAGCATGTTCAGTAAAAAATTCAGCACTCTTTTTGGGTCACTGACCCTATGTTCAGCTCCATTGTTTGGCCTGGGCACACCTACTAACTACTCAGTTGGCAGTGACAGAATGGCACACATTGCTTCTGCAAAGTGACATCCTTCAGATACTTGGTGTCTTTTGGGATGTGGATACCCTTGATGGCCTGGGAAGTTTCATATTCACTACTTTTTTTTTTAATTTTTTTTTAACATTTATTTATTTTTGAGACAGAGAGAGACAGAGCATGAACGGGGGAGAGGCAGAGAGAGAGGGAGACCCAGAATCGGAAGCAGGCTCCAGGCTCTGAGCCATCAGCCCAGAGCCCGACGCGGGGCTCGAACTCAAGACCGCGAGATCGTGACCTGAGCCGAAGTCGGACGCTCAACCGACTGAGCCACCCAGGCGCCCCTCACATTCACTTCTTAAAGTGAACACAAAGATTTGAACCTCTTGATTTGCACGATTTTGTAGGGTTGTCTGGGTCAAGTGAATAGTGAACCATTTTCGGAGATCACCTTTCGCCGCCTATGGGAAGAACCACTTCAATTCACTCTTTTTTTTTTTTTTCCTTTGTATCCCCCGTAGCACCTAGCTCCATAAGTATTTATTTATTTTAATAGAAAAGATTGTTTGATAAAGTGAGAGCAACAATGGAAATATAGCTAATTTTTTTTAAACATAGGGATAACAGAATCTCCCGCAAGCTGTCCATTATCTCGTTGTTTCCTGTATTTGGTGAGGAGCACCTTTGAAATGTCTCACATTTACAGCCCAGTGATAAATGCATTTTTTTTGATAATTTTTTTTAATGTTTATTTTTGACACAGAGGGAGACAGAGCACGAGTGGGGGAGGGGCATAGAGAGAGGGAGACACAGAATCTGAAACAGGCTTCGGGCTCTGAGCTGTCAGCACAGAGCCCGATGCGGGGCTCAAACCCACAAACTGTGAGTTCATGACCTGAGCCAAAGTCAGACGCTTAACCAACTGAGCCACCCAGGCGGCCCTGATAAATGCATTTGTAGGAAGGAGACAGTGGTCATCATCCCAGATCATGGCTTTCCACTATTTGTACCCACAGTGTCCTCAAACATGCTCACGGATTACCAGAAAAATCTAAACTTCCAGCCATCTTGGTTGTAGATCTCACTCTGCCAAACCACCACTGTGATGCCTGCACCCACTGCCAGGCCTGGCCCAGACACAGGCCCAGACACAGGCCCAGACTGACACTCTCCTCATGTGTCACCCCCTCCAGATCTCCAGCCCATTGGTGTGTCATTCCTGCTTCTGAAGAGGATTTTAGAAGCCAGTGGCCCACTATCCTGCCTCCATCAGTTTAAATGAGTGAAGATAATTTAATTGTTTTTTTTAAGTTGTTTTATTTTTTGTTTTTTTAAATTTACATCCAAATTAGTTAGCATATAGTGCAACAATGATTTCAGGAGTAGATTCCTTAGGGCCCCTTACATTTTTAGCCCATCCCCCCCTCCCACAACCCCTCCAGTAACCCTCACTTTGTTCTCCATATTTATGAGTCTCCTCCCTGTTTTTATCTTATTTTTGTGTCCCCTCCCTCTGTTCATCTGTTTTGTCTCTTAAAGTTCTCATATGAGTGAAGTCATATGATATCTGACTAATTTCACTTAGCATAATACCCTCCAGTTCCATCCATGTAGTTGCAAATGGCAAGACTTCATTCTTTTTGATTGCCAAGGAATACTCCATTGTATATATATGCCACATCTTCTTTATCCATTCACCCATCGATGGCCATTTGGGCTCTTTCCATACTTTGGCTATTGTTGATAGTGCTGCTATAAACATGGGGGTGCATGTGTCCCTTTGAAACAGCACACCTGCATCCCTTGGATAAATGCCTAGTAGTGCAATTGGTGGGCCATAGGGTAGTTCTATTTTTAGTTTTTTTAAAAAAAATTTTTTTTTCAACGTTTATTTATTTTTGGGACAGAGAGAGACAGAGCATGAACGGGGGAGGGGCAGAGAGAGAGGGAGACACAGAATCAGAAACAGGCTCCAGGCTCTGAGCCATCAGCCCAGAGCCCGACGCGGGGCTCGAACTCACGGACGGCAAGATCGTGACCTGGCTGAAGTCGGACGCTTAACCGACTGCGCCACCCAGGCGCCCCTATTTTTAGTTTTTTGAGGAACCTCCATACTGTTTTCCAGAGTGGCTGCACCAGCTTGCATTCCCACACTTCAATTCACTCTTAATCAAAGACTTAGATCTCTATGTTTGGCAGAACAACACAAAGAGCAAACCAAAGCACTCACCCTGAGGTTGAAGTTCAAATGGCTTTCATTCTTCTTTCTTTCACCATAATAATAAAATCATAAGTTGCAATCTTTGAGAAATGAAGTAGAAACCTTTTCATGGACACAACAGTATGTTGATTTAAGAAATAGTGGTGACTTGGTTCTATTTCAGAGACTTTCCAGATTGGTCTGAGAGTTTCTTGAGTCTTTCTAGAAGTGCCTCGCCCAACCTGGAGTTTTTTCTCTGCCTTATATATGTGGATGGCAAGGAAAAGAATATTGCATCACTAGCCCACTATCAAACAAACATTCTTCTATACTCAAATGGTGTTGATTCTCTGAAGGGGCAAAATTAATATTTATCAAGAGTCTACCAAGGGATTCATGGAAATTAATTTCTATTGAATGTCTACAAAATATCTCCTGGGAAGGAGAAATAACGTCAATCAACCAGGTTGGCAGGTCATATAGACTCAAGCCAAAGTCATCATTTGGGGTTGATGGATGACCTGTTAGCTAAGAAGCTATTGGTGAGAGTCAGGCATGAAAGAGAAATGAGATGAAACATTTAACATTATGCTTTGCTCTGAATAGCTGAGACTACTTTTCATAATTTATATCTTTCCTGAGATTTTGAGGTCAAAATCATAAGTGAAGCGTTGGCAACATAGCACTAGAAATACCATCTCCGTTAGGATGGTTGTGGAATTCTGGAGAATCTGTGCTTACTGTTGGGTTGTATTTTTGTATTGGGTTATATTTTAACATCTGAGGGTGCGTTAGGCAGGATAAATTGTTTACTGAATATATCTGGAGACACCAACATTGTTTTTCATCTGAATGTTTTTCCTTCTGTATAGTATACATTCTGCCCTAAAAGACATAGAGCAGCTGCCCAAGACAACACAGGCCACTGATTTTTAATAACTCTGAAAAACAAGTAGAGTAAGCATTTTTGTTTTCCCATTCCACCAGGGGGAAACCTGAGACTCAGGGAAATTATGTAACTTTTCCCAGGTCACAGGAATAGTTCATAGCAGAAATGGAATTACAAGTTAGGATACCTCTCTCTGTGCACTAAACCACTGTGAAATGCCATAAAAGAGCATTCAAGCAGGCTGGACCCAGATTATCTTACCAAGCTATGTCCCTGAGTTCAGCCATTTTGCATTAATTTCACAATATTTATAAAGCTCTAACCATGTGGAAAGTACTGAGACCCATTTAAATAATTGCTGAATATGTGTCAAACCATCAAACAGGTCACATTCTTAAACACACTGATATTCCCTATCTCCCACTGGCCAGCTTCATATGAGTAATTGTTACCTGTCTAGATAAAATGGAGTCCTATCTTATAAATCAGCAAAATTTCCCTCAGAAGTGTTTTAGGAAAAGGTTCCTCAGAAGTTCTTTTTGTAAGTTACCTTTGAAAGTACTCTGGAAATGACACATGTGAGTCTGACATACTCAATATGTGCTACTCAGTCAGTTCTTCCACCATTTTTGTACCTTTTGTTGAGGACCAGTTAAAGCAGTGGCTGGCATAGGCTTATCTTTTACAATACGTATACAAGAATCATATTATGTTTGACAAGATGCTCACACCATGGGAGAAAAGACAGAGCCAAGAAAGGCTGAGGAAAGAGCTGCTGCTATCTGCCATCTCAGATGGAGATTGGTAGAATGGTGGGTAGAGCCACCCAAGCAATTTAAGCTGCATTGTCCTCTTCTATAAGCTAAGTGTCCATGTGATACAACCCCATTGTGTCCAACCTCTCCCCTGAAACTTAGACTACCTTTAGTTTTTCTGTCTTCACGATTCTAGTCAGATGTCTTAGTTAACATTCTTTGACTGTAAGTGTCAGAAGCCAATGTAGATTTTAAAAAGAGGAATCATAAAGTTATTGAGGTGTCTGGCCAAACAAGAGAACAAACATGATGAACATTCATTGGCTCCCTTCTGAGCATGCACTTCCCTCCTGCCCCCTGCCAATTGTTCCAGGTTTCTACTTGGAGATCTGTATGGATCTGGGAGCTGGACTCCAGTTCTACTCCAGGGGTGGGACATGTGACCTAGACTCATCCAATCAACAAAGGCCATCTCACTTCTTACCCTCCCAACTCCCCTCCCACCACAGTAATTGGTGTAGAGATGGACATGTGACCTATGTCAGTCTAGTTAGCATGACTCATGAGACTTCAGTTTTTGGATCTCTTTCTTCTTGGATGAAAGAAAGCATATAGCTCTGAGGGCTATGGCAACCATTTTTACCTCATCATAGAGAAGAGATGAAAAAAAAAGCCAGGTCTTTGGGACTATCATTGACCCACTTGATCAAGTCTCACTTGAAATGAGATTCCTCTGTCTTTTCAGTAGTATAAACCAAGAAAATCTCTCCCTTCCCACCGCCCACCCCCTGTCTTTACTCACCATCTTTCTCTTTCTTTCTTTCCCTTTCCTGTCTTCTGTCTCTCTGTTCCTCCCCCTCCTTTTCGTTCTCTCCTCTCCCTTCCTTCCTCCTTCTATTCCCCAGACCATATTTACTCACCATATAGCCAAATATGGTTCTTCAAGATTACTGATAGTTCCTAGATTCATCTCAGTTCAAATGAGCAGGTCAGATTGAATTAAAATGTCTTACACCAACATCACACTTCTGGAAATCAGGAATTTGGCTCAATCCTCCATAGCCTTGAGAGAAGAGTCAGAGAGTGGTAGATTTGAGAGGCAGAAAAAGACACAAACCCCACCAGTGATCCACCACAGCAGTGACACAGGGGGAAGCTGGACAAACTCAGACCAAATTTGTACCCTAATAAATTGGTTGACTCAAGGACCCTAAGATCAAAATGAAGTGAAGGTGATGACATATTTTTTTAAGTGGAAAATAAGCTGTCAGAAGATAAATTCTCCAATTATCTAATTTTTCTTCAACAAAAATCAGATGAAATGATGTCCTTTTGAAGAAGTGTATGGAGTGCAAGATTTCATCAAGTAAACCAAAGGCAATTCCTAGAAGCCCTTTGAAAAGAAAATGCTAAAATTCCTATGACCACATGAGATGACGGATGGATGGCAGGAAGCAAACGGTAAAAGAAGAAATAAGGAGCAGCATTTATATTTAGGGACTTCTGTTCACATGAGTTGCTAAAAATGATTACCAAGTGATTTAGGAAAGATCTGGTTTTTAAAGTTATAATTATTTCACAAGTAAAGTGCTTTGAATTTCTTTAAGTCTGGCACACACAGAAACCTCTGGTTCAAGATTGCATTATGATTATCCCTTTGTGGTGGCAGACATAGTTCAAGAATGTTCTGTGCTTAGCTGAGCTCATTGTTCCTGTTCAGAAATATTTCAAATTCTTATTAAAGTTTCTTGGGGGCAAGGAGAGCTTTGCCCTTCTGAAAATTTAACTCAGCTTTTTTTTCCAAAAGTTATTCTTAATGAGCAGTTTTTTTCCCCAATACATTTGAAAGATGTTTTAAAGTTTTGTATCAGTTAGGATTCTTTCAAGTTGACAGAAATGCAACCCAATCCAGCCAGGCACAAAGAGAATTTACTCACGGATCTGAGAAGTCTAAGCTTGGGTATGCTTCAAGCATGAAATTATTATTTTAAGTCATCAATTAGACATTAATAACCATCAAGATTTTAGGTGCTCTAATACTTGTACACCCATGTTCATAATAGCATTACTCACAATAGCCAAAAGATGGAAATAGCCCAAAGATCTATCAACAGATGAATGGATAAGCAAGTTGTCAGGCATGTATACAAAGAAATATTAGTTAGTCATAAAAAAGACGAAGTACTGATACATACCACAACATGGATAAACCTCAAAAACATTATGCTAAATGAAGTAAGCCAGACACAAAAGAGCAAATATTAAATGATTGCATTTATATGAAATATTCACAATAGATTAATTTATAGAGACAGAGCATAGGCTACCAAAGGCTGGGGAAAGGAAAAGATAGGGGTAACTGCTTAATGGGTATGGGGTTTCTTTTTGGGGAGATGAAACATTTTGAGTCAGATAGAGGTGGTGGTGATATTGTCAAAGTATTAAATGGCACCACATTATTCACTTTAAAATGAAATGCTATGTGAATCTCACTTCAATAAAAATCAAGAGTAAAGGAAAATAATTTTTAAAGAAGATTTTGTGTTCTGCCTTAAAAAATAGAATTTTAGTAATTAAAAAAATACTGCCGACTGTGATCATAATTATAGTAGTGCTCTTATGGTTGGCTTACCTCTTTTTTTACTTTTAATTTTGAAACAATTTTAGACTTAGAGTATGGTTTTAAGAATAGTGTGAAGAACTTCCATATGCCCTTCACCCATATTTGCCAATTGTTAAAATTTCACTGCATCTCTGCTGTAGAGAGTGGAGTGGTGGTTACCAGGAGCTGGGGGTTGGAGAAATAGGGAGATATTGGTCAATAAGATTCTGGTTATAAAATTAATAAATTCTAGGAAATCTAATGTATAGCATGGTGATTATAGTTAATAATTTTGTATTGTATACTTGAAAGTTGCTAAGAGAGTGGATATTAAGTGTTCTCACCACAAAAAGGAAATGGTAATTATGTGAAGGGATGGAGGTATTAGCTAGGAGGTGTTAGCTAATGCTATTATGCAATTATTTCGCAATATGAAAGTGTATCAAACCAACACGTTGTACACCTTAACTTAGGCAATGTTATATGTCAATTATATCTCAGTAAAGCTGTAAAAAAATAAAATAATTTAAAGGTTTTTTTTTTTTACCACATTTGCTTATTTTCTTTCTATCTTTATTTACTACTGGCTAGCAAGTAGGTCTGAAGACACCTATAAAGCAATGGCCTCTGGGTAAGTGAACCCTAGATGCTGTAGTTTGGGGTAAGAGTAGTGGGATGGGGGCAGTGGAGAGAACATTGTGGTGAGAGAGGAAGTTCCTGGCCATCTGCAGCAGCTTTGCAAGAGTGATGGGTCACTGCCAAGATGAGTGCTGGGTACCACCAGTACAGGAAACAGAGGATGTGATGGCACTGATCCAGCTCCCTAAGTAGAGGGACCTGCTAATCAAGCCATCAGGCCCATCTGCCCACATTTCTGATTCTTCTTTGGATTGCGCTTGCTGTCCTCTGCTTTTGAAGATGACACCACCAGTAATGCGCCCCAGCTGGAAGAACAGGTGTCACTGATAAGACCAGCAGGACCCAGTGGTCTTCCCACGCTAGGACCATATGGTGATTCCTCTTTGTTTTGAGGCTCTTGTTGCCACTCACAGTCTTGTGTTAGATGCGGTTAGTTTTTAGACTGTGGACTGCCTTATTAAGAGGCCTCTCATTTCTTGTCCTCCCATGTGTGAGAGCCTCTCTAAGCCACAGTAAATACTTTTTCATCCAACACAGTTCTGTGGGACTCTCAATTGTCATGTGGGAATATATTCCAGCTTTATTCACACTAATGCTGTTTATATAATTGATTCTATAAATGCACATATGCTTTCAGCTGTTTTTAAAGCAAGACAACATGTTTAGAAGTTCTTTATCCTTTTACTGGCAGAATGTATTGAAAAGGACATTTTTGGAGAGTTGTCTTTAAAATATACACAATTGTGTAGAAAACAAAATGAAGAGCCTAATAACCCTGCTTCAGCGTCGGAGTGGTTATCACAGCTTTTATGCTTGTAAATACACATTGATGACATGAGTTTAAACCACTTCAACCAATGAAAATTCAGCAATGTCCTGAACAAAGGCAAATAACACAGAGAGATTGGCGTTTTCCAGGCACTAGAAAGGTATAAATTTCTTCATTTTGACACTCCCAGAAGCAGACTCTGAGACTGGAATCTGAGTGCTAGTGGTCTGTCTGGGATGAGATCCCAGATGTTGGGGGAGTAGGGAAGGGAGACATGGAGGGGAAGGAAGCCAACAAAGGGCAAATTGGTTGATAGGTTAAACTATTGTGGACTGCTCAAGCTTAACTCTACTGGAGTTCTTTTGGAGACAGCACAGAACAATCACTTTAGAGTGAGCCCCCCTGAGGCCTGAGGGATCTGGAGTATTCATATAGGAGTTATTACTTGAGGATTGCTCAGTGACTCTACTGCTAGTAGAGTGGGGCAGAGCCTGGTCTAGCTAAAAGGCTTCAGACGAAGACATTGAAATGCTAGTAGCTGAAATTTGGGTATGCCTGTATTGTGATAGAAATGCTTGAGGGAATATGATAATATCTGCTATCTATGAGGTAGTCAGGGTTTATAGTTTTACCATGTTGCTACTGGGAAACAAATTTAGAGCTATTTAGTGACATTCCCAAGGTCACATGGTGTTCCAGAGTTCTTCTAGCTACAGATTCTTTTACTGAAAACCCAACTCTGGGAATATAAGCTGGTGCAGCCATTCTGGAAAACAGTACGGAGGTTCCTCAAAAAACTAAAAATAGAACTATCCTATGACCCAGCAATTGCACTACTAGGCATTTATCCAAGGGATACAGGTGTGCTGTTTCAAAGGAACACATGCACCCCCATGTTTATAGCAGCACTATCAACAATAACCAAAGTATGGAAAGAGCCCACATGTCCATCGATGGATGAATGGATAAAGAAGATGTGGTATATATATACAATGGAGTATTCCTTGTATTGCCACTCAATTTGATTTTGGCAATCAAAAAGAATAAAATCTTGCCATTTGCAACTATGTGGATGGAACTGGAGGGTATTATGCTAAGCAAAATTAGTCAGAGAAAGACAAATATCATATGACTTCACTCATATGAAGACTTTAAGAGACAAAACAGATGAACATAAGGGAAAGGAAACAAAAATAATATAAAAACAGGGAGGGGGACAAAACAGAAGAGACTCATAAATATGGAGAACAAATTGAGGGTTACTGGAGGGGGGATGGGAGGGGGGATGGGCTAAGTGGGTAAGGGGAATTATGGAGCTTACTCCTGAAATCATTGTTGTACTATATGTTAACTAATTTGGATGTACACTTTAAAAAAGAAAAAAAAAAAAAAAGAAAACCCAACTCAAACTGACACAAGCAAAATAGAGAATATATTAACTCATATTACTAAAAAGCTCAGGGGTAGATCGTCACATTCAGGGGGATCCAGAAGCTCAAATGATGACATTAGCACCATAGTCTGACCATTCTTTTCTGTGTATATTTATTCATTAAATATTTATCTCTAGAAATGAAACCAAATAAATAGTTGACAGGACATCTAATAAACAACACAACTCAACCAAGAAAGTAAATTCCCTATGGAAAAATTATAAAGTAATTTAAAATAATTAAATATTACTAAGTAGATAATAATAATAGGATCATAAAAAGTGTATATATGTCTACAAGTTGGGGAACTTTGACAGGTTCAGAAATTGGAATGAATCTATACAAAAAAGCAGCCAATTTTGGAGAAAAAATGTGTTTTATTTCCTATCCAACTTTCACCTGAGATCTTACAACTCCAGTGCCCTCTCTGGTATTTCAGCAGTTGCTCAGCAATTCAGAATCTCATTCATAGTATTTTAAGCAGTGCCGGTGTGCATGGGTGGTGTGTCATATCCTCCATCTTGGATTGTGGTGTCACCCCTTTAGTGGACCCTGTGGCTATTTCAATATGCTTCTACCATACATTTTCTTTTTATCCATCTCAGACAGTATGACCCTCACCCTGTTCCAAGACACTAATGTCGGGATCCACAAAAAAGAGCCTAGGCTAGTAAGATTAAGCAGGTAAACTGGGGGGGGGTTGATTTTTGGTGGTAAGAATAAGAGAAACTGGCAAGAGTGGCAGGTTCTGGGAAACTCAGAGCAGAAGAATGAGTTGTCAAGTTAGTTCCTGGGAAAAAGAGAGGAGGAGGCACCGTGAGGGCATCAGGAAACAGGAAACCCATGAGGATAACTAAAACAAGAATGAGATGAGGGAGTGTCCTGCAGGTTGGGTTCCCTGGGAGAAACTCTGAGATGCTGAGATGGAATTTGGTTTGTAGGATAAACATCCTGGGAAGTGTCTTGGGATCAATGCCTGAGGAAAGTAGGGGAAAGAGGCAGGAATGGACAGAGGGAAAAGTTAAGCTGCAGTGGGGGGGCTAACAGACTCAGTCAGTTCATGGGAAGTTCAGAAGCCAGAATGGGTCTTCAGAGTTGTTCTGAGTCAAGCTGAGATGGCTGGCCTTTGAGCTTCAGCATTGATTAGTCTTTGTATGAGAGCAGCCCCTGGAAAGAGGTGGTCTTGGATGAGTCAGCTTCCTGCAGCCAAGGCAATCTTTGAAGCCTGAATGACTCAAAAATACATCTTTTGAAATTCAGATCTCTGCATGCAACTGCCAACTTGACATCTCTTTCTTATCTCAAAACAAGTTAGGAGATGGACATCCAGGAATGGGAGCACAGAGAGCAAGATGATGATGGACGGTGCAGAAAAGTCACAGAAGACAGAGGCCAGGGCACCAAAGCTTGTATCACTCCTTTCATAGTTTCCCAAAGGTTGATCAGTCACCCTAGAAATGGCTCCATGAGAATAAACCCCAGATCTTTAAACACTCCTGTGATCTCTACTCCTCCACCCAGTATCCCTCTCATTGAGGAACTCCTCACATTTCACACAGTTTATGAATATTTTCTCCTTTTGCTTTGAAAGTTGATCTTTTATTACTAGTTCGGTGTGAAAAGACCTTTGGGAACTAATAGAAGACCAATGTAATTTAAAGATCTCAGAGCCAAAAGACTTTGGAAGAAAGGTCCTGGGCCTTCAAAGCAGAGATGACAGCCAATGGCCTCAGCTATTGAGATTTTCTTGGGCAGCAAAATCCTGGAATACAGGAATGAGACTTCCTCCCTCCCTGTCTCCCTTTTCTGTCTGCAAATTGTTCCATAGGGCAAATACTGAAATGGAGGAGATTTCAAATTTGATCCCCAAAACTACAATTTATCTCCAAAAATTTGGAGGAAAGAAAAACAAAGAGAAAAACTTCAGAAGAATGAAACTGTACATTTGTGGTGGTGGAAACAGTATGGGACTGGAAGCCAAGAGATTTGGGTTTCTGGTCCTGATTCTGCCACTGAAAGTAGTTGTGTGACCTTGAACAAGACACTGGTGTTTTCTTGGCCTGCTCCATAAAAGGAAGGGGTCTGGGAATGGTTATCTGTAAATGCCCCCCTCACTTCTTCTTCTTTTCTTTTTAACTTGTAAAACATTTTTATTCTTGGTATCTTTCATCCTGTTGAGTTTACTTGGTGGAGCTCGGTTGTTTCTTGTCCCAGGATGAAAAATCTGGGCAGCCAGAATGACTTTTCCAATAATTCATAAGTAATAGAGTTTCCCAGTCTAACTTTCCTTTTAATGCAAAGATTCTATTATTTGCCTAATTGTGAGCAACAATAGCACACATTGCAGAACTATGTTGAAGTCAGCAGTGTCCTTCCATATATAGTAATTCAGTTGAGCATCACTAATGTTAACAGGTCTATGAGGTAGGCTGGGCAACTAGTGACAGTTTTCCCATTTTGCTCGTGAAAGGAGTTTAGAGACATTTAGTTACATACTGTAACAAGGTTCTTCTAGTTGCAAGTTCTTCCTGAAAAACCAATTCAAACTGGCCCAATAAAAAATGAGAGCTTATTGGCTTATGCAATTGCAAAACCCAAAGGTAGGTTTTCAGGTTCAGCTGGATCCAGGAGCTCAAACTATAATATTAGCATCTTATCTCTTGTCCATAATCTGGTCATTCTTTTCCATGCATATCTTTCATTAAATTAAAAAGCATTTCTTGAACACCTGCTATGTGTTAATCAGTGTAGGCATAGGGAATCAAATGAACAAAACATTGTATTTAGAACAGTGACTAGCACACAACAATGTTCGATAAATATTCATGGAATTTACATTCTTACATTCAAGGAAACATTAATAGAACTTATGTTCTATCAGAAGGAGAGGGTATAAACAAATAATGTGTATTACGTCAGATGGTGATAAGAACTACAAAGATAACTAAGGAAAAGGTAAGGGAGATGTGGTCAGAAAGGAGTCTATGATAAGGTAATTTAAAGGCTTTTTAGTATGGAAATTTTAAATACACAAAAGGAGAGAAAATAGAATGACCCATTACCTGGTTTCACCCATTTAGATGCACCCATGAACAATATTTTTCTAATCATGTTTCACCTATTTCCCTTCTGTCTTCACACACATCCACACATGTACACATACACACAATCACAATCACACATAGCAAAACAAACCAAGACACCATGCCATCCTGTCCATAGGTATGCAGTCATGACAGATGAGAACATTTTCAGCACAATCTACAATACCATTATTGCACCAAACAGAAGCAATAATAAAATCTTTAGTATCAGTGAATACTCAGTGGTAAGGTGATATATGAAGGAAGTGAGGGAGCAAATCATCAGCTATCTAGGGAAAGAGCTTGGCAGACAGAGAGCTGGAGGTCCAAAGGCTCTGTAGTAGGACCTGCCTGGCATGTTTAAGGAACAAAATGGCAGCCAGTGTGGCTGGAGCAAAGGGAGCAAGGGGGTGGATGGGAGGAGATCGGTCAGAGTTTAATTGGGAGCTGGACCCAGGAGAGCATCAAACAAGGTAAAGACTTTACTGAGTGAGACAAGACATTTCAAGGAGATTACTATGGAGGTTTCAAGCAGTTGAGGTAACACAGTCAGATTTTTGGTTGAAAGGATCACTGGCTGTATAGTGGAGAATGAACTTTAGGTGACAGCTTAGAAGAGATAAAACTTCAAGAAACTATTGCAATAATCCAAGCAAGATACAGTAATAGATTGGAGCAGCCTGGTGGAGGCAATGAGAAGTGATTGGGTGCTGGATATTCTTTGAAGGTAGAGTAGAAAGTGTTTCCTGATGGATCAGATGTGTGATGTGAGAGAAAGAGAGAAGTCAAGGATGACTCCATGGAACTATTTATGGGATAGAGATCATGGGAAAAGCATATTTGGGATATGTGGATAACTGTGGGGAATAAGCTTAGGAATTCCTTGAGCCTGCACTGATGTGTTAACAAGGCATAAAGAATTACAAAGCCGTAGGATGCTCACACCCACGTTTGGGTAAACAAGATTGGGTGGATAAGGATAGAGAAGGGGGGGCTAAGACCCCCAGAATTAAGTAGGGGGGGCAAAGACCCCCAATAAAAGGTATATGAGGTAAGCAAGATTAGGTATTCAGGGCAAAAGAGCCCGCCAGTTTAGTACTATAGCAGAAAGCTGCTTTCACAGGAGGGAAGGACCAAATTAGGTAAACAGGTAAATAGGGCTATAGACTGCTGCACTGGGGATGAAGCTGCCCAGAGTGGAGCTGATTAACAAAAGAAAGGTGCCTTGTTAACCCATCAATACAGGCTCAGGGAATTTCTAAGCTTATTCCCCACATAAGTTAATTGCCTACATAGCACCCATTTCTTCTAAAAGCACCCCACATGTGAACTGGGTGACAGAGGTCCTATTCTTAGGTTAAGCGGTGACCTATGATTGATTTAAGGGATTCAGTACATTGTTGTTGTTGTTGTTTTAATTTTTTTTAATGTTTGTTTATTTTTGAGAGAGTGAGAGAGTGTAAAAAAGAGAGAGAGAGTGTGAGCGGGGCAAGGGCAGAGAGACAGGGAGACACAGAATCCAAAGCAGGCTCCAGGCTCTGAGCTGTCAGCACAGAGCCTGATGCAAGGTTTGAACCCACAGACCGTGAGATCATGACCCACGCTGAAGTTGGACTCTTAAACGACTGAGCCATCCAGGTGCCCTGGGATTCAGTACATTCTATAACCTAGTGACTGGGTTAGAGACAATTCTCAGTGATTTTCTAAATGTGAATGAGGGAGCATGTCCCCCAGTTGTTATTGGTGGCTACCATGTGACCACAGAAACAACCAGCCCTGGGATAAAACCAACACTGTGGGAAGAATAATTAAGGTAGAAAGACCCTGGAGGGACTGAATCAGCCCTTTCCTGAAGTTCATCTTTCTTAGTTGCATGTGGCAATAAGTCTTCTCTCTGGCTCAAACTAGTTTGACTTTCCTTGTCTGTTGTTTGTAACTGATTACACCCATCTTGATTGCTTCTTTGAAAAGGATGGCCACATTTCAGACTGAACCACATAAGCTTTTACGAGATTAATTTCATGAGGCCTTATTTTTCAGGATGTCCCTAAACTGTAGAAGAAATAAGTATTTTTTTGGCATGATTTCACCATTTTCCCTCCTACCACACATTTGCTCACAAGAGTAGAACTCCAATACCCTTCTAGAATTTTGATACGAGGATTGTGAAAGGGAAAGGCAATTCTTTGAAAGTAGGTTCCCCAATTTGAGGGACATTCTATAAAATAACTGGCCCCAAATAACAGGTCAAGGTCCTGAAAGATGAAGAAAGATTGAGTAACTGTCCAAAAATAAAGGGGGCTAAGGAGACATGAAAACCAAAGACAACATGTGATCTTGGATTGGATCTTGAAGCAGAAAAAGGAGATTAGTAGGACAACTAGAAACATTCGAATAAAGGCTGTAGATTAGCTAACAGTATTGAATCAATGTTAATTTTCTGATTTTGATAACTGATCTATGGTTATGTAAGTTGTCAACATTTGGAGAAGCTGGATGAAGGATATACAAACATCTTTGTAGTATTTTTTGCATTGTTTTTAAAAGTTGAAATTTATTTGAAAATGAAAAGTTTTTTAAAAATTTAAATTAAAAAATAAATAACAGCTTTGGAGTGTCCCTTTATTAATGCATTTATTAAAGTCTCCATTGCCATGGTTTTTCATGAACACAGAGGGGGTATGGATCTACAAAACTGCCCTGGAAATTCATGCATCTGCAAGACTTAGAAATTCACATTTCTACCCTGGAAGACACCAAGCTGAAGGCAAATCTATTTCTTTTATGATGCCTTGTTAAGGGCCTCTGACCTGGTCTTAAAAGAATGTTAAAAAATGTTTGCTTTGAGAGTAAGACAGATGTCAATCCAGAACATTTTTAAAGTAGGCAATCATTCAATTAAGACTTTCAGTGTCAGATTAGAGCAAAAGGATTTGACAGAGAAATGCAGAGGAGGCTCATCTGAGTGCATTGTTTTGGCACCTATGGGTGAGTGGTAAGCCAGCATTTAGAACGGGTAAGCCTGGAAAATAGATTTGGTGGAAAAAGAGGATGATTCACTTACCAATAATAATAGTGATAAATACTGCTGACAAGGAACTTTTAATTAGCAAATGGAAAATAAGCTCAAGACACATATGCTGAGTCCCTTAAAAGTGAGGTCAGAACAAATTCCTTTCAAAACCAGGAACATTTGTAGTAGGTCCCAGCCCTGGAATCTATTGACCTTGGTTTTTTCCTTTTCTTTTTTTTCAATGTGGGAGATAATGTTTTCTCTTTCAGAGGAAATCTAATTACTTTCCCACTGAGTTAACATGAAGATTATTCTGAAATGCATCAGAAAATTACCACACAGTGTATTTATTTCTTTCTTCAAGTAAAAGGAGTATCTTGTTTTATTTTTCAGGATCATTAACTATGATTCTAATTCATATTCTGCAATTGAAAAGGAGGCCAGGACCCAATTCTGGGAAGTGGGCTCAATGAAAAGCCTTAATATGGAAACTTGTTTGGAGAAGTTCCTGTCTTAAAATGAGGCATTGACTGGGCTGGAGGGGATGTCACCCCCAGAGCATTCAGTGGGAGACATGTTAACATTCTGTGCATGATGCCTCCACCTCAGAGGTGTGTCATTCTATGTTAAATAGGATGATCTCTGATTTTACCTTTTGCTCTACTTCCTGACAGAAAATGCGCTAAAATTTCCTCTTCTCTTCCCCATGTTCTCCTTCTTCTTTTCTCTTCTTTTCTTGTTTATTTACTTCTCAGGTCCATGACCACAGTCTTCTTTGCCATCATGTGCAGTATCATTTTGCATGGTTCTAGGGAATAAGATATTGGGAACAGAGAAAAAAGTGACAAGTGATAAGGGTCCAAAGTCTTCCTTCCATTGAGGGTTTCTGGACATCCAACTCCAACTGTGGACAACATCCAACCTGATCCAGTGTTTGGTGTAACCATACAAAAACATTATTATTTGTGTCATTCCTTTGAGAGCAAGTGCTGATCTCCATCCTGGTTCCACTCCTTGCTTAAGTCAAAGCCTCACTTACTAACTTCCTTGATCTTTTTTTTTTCACACCCTGGTGGGCCTTGGGTTCATTGCATTAATGTTCCCAATATTTCACTGCAATAATCATTTCACAATATATGTAAGTCAACTCATTATACTGGACACCTTAAACTTATATAGTGCTGTATGTAAAAAATTCAGAATTCAAAGACCCATAGAGTTGACTTATTCCTGGGAGCTTCAGTTTCCTCGTGTTTAAAATGGGCATAATATGGGACACCTGGGTGGCTCAATTGGTTAAGCATCTGACTTTGGCTCAGGTCATGCTCTCACAGTTCATGGGTTCAAGCCCCACGTTGGGCTCTATGCTGACAGCTTTGAGCCTAGATCCTGCTTCAAATTCTGTGTCTCCCTCTCTCTGCCCTCCCCCCACTCTCACTCTGTCTCTCTTTCTTAAAAATAAATAAACATTAAAAAATTAAAAAATAAAATGGACATAATAAATTGAATATAAAAATGTTTTTAACCCCCTAACAGCTATGAGAGGAAAGTTGCTGTTGTTCCATTATGAGTATATATCACTCTACCCATCTCTGCCATGAGAAAATAGAAAAAACATTATGGAAAGATTGATGGTTAGTGGCCGTTTCTGGCAAGCGATGAACATTGCAATAAGAACAAAAAAAAAAAAATGAAAATACAAGACTCAGGCTTCTTGAGGTTTTTGGCTTGGCCCCCAGCTAATCACAATTCCAAATGCTGGCCAGCAAAACAACACAATCACATTTAGTTAGGCTCTTTTGCGATGTTGTGGAACATGCATTGGAAAGAGAAAGCTAAGGGTGTGATGCACCTGGGACTCCCAAGAATGTTGCAGAAGCCCAGCCAGGAGTGGCCTCGGAGGCATTCCAATCATGTAAACGGAGTGATTATGTGAACTGAGTCTTTCCACTTGGCTGGACATCAGAAAAATAGCTCAGTTAGTATGGAGGTGAAGGTAGTGTGCCTGCAAACTTAGACTTATCCTGAATGACTTCTCTTCGGGAGCAACGCCAGGTTCTAGTAAGTCATATAGGCTAAGACAGAGATTGGCTACATTAGTTGTTTTTGTCTTCTTGGCTGCATCTTTCCAAAATAAACTCTCCTGTATAACTACTTCAATGAATGAATCTGTTACTATAGATTAAAGGATTGACTCCTATTTAGAGTCAACAACCCCTTCCCAATTACCCAGTGGTTCCCAAAGTGTGGTCCTCAAACCAGCAGCATCAACACTACCTGGAAACTTAGAAATGCAGAATTTCAGGTTCCACCCCAGACCAATTGAATCAGAAGCTCTGGGGGTGGGGCCCAGAAAACTGGGTTTTTGCAGGCTCTCTAGGGGATTCTGATTCACACTAGAGCTTCAGAACCACTGACCTATACACATTCTCTTTTGGCCTATTCAAGAAAAGAGCTCCAACAATTCTTCCCTCTGCTCTCACATCATCAATTTCTCCTTCTTCTGATCATCCCCATCAGCACAATTATTCATGCTGTTATTTTTCTCGTAAAACATTCTCTTGACCTCACTTCTCTTGCTATATAGCTTTGTTCTTTGCTTCACTTTAGTTTTGATAAACAAAACTCTTCAGAAGAACTGTCTGGGTTTTCCTCCCTTTAAACTGACCCAGATTAAGCTTTGCCATGAGCACTCCAAGAAACTGTTCCAGTCAAGGCTGACCAATGACTTCCAAGCTGGTATCTAATGGATGATTACCACTCTGTGTCTCACTTGGTCTCTCTCTCTTCCTGAGAACATTTCCTCACTTGCTTTCAGGTCTCCACTCTCTACTGTTTTTCCTCTGTTAAAAAACAAAACAAAACAGGGGTGCCTGGGTGGCTCAGTCAGTTAAGCGTCCAACTTTGGCTCAGGTCATGATCTCACAGTTGATGAGTTCGAGCCCTACATCAGGCTCTATGCTCACAGCTCACAGCCTGGAGCCTGCTTCAGATTCTGTGTCTCCTCTCTCTGCCCCTCCCCTGCTCATGCTCTGTCTCTTTCTGTCTCAAAAACAAATAAAAACATTAAAAAAATTTAAAAACAAAACAAAACAAAAAAACAGTCAGCTCAGCCCACTCTTGATTTCAGCTCAGGTCATGATCATGCAGTCATGAGATCAAGCCCCACATCAGGCTCCCCACTGAATGTGGAGCCTACTAAAGATTGTCTCTCTCTCTCTCTCTCTCTCTCTCTCTCTGCCCTTTCCCTGCTCCTGTGTGAGCTCTCTCTTTCTCAATCTGAAACAAACAAGCAAAACTGTCCCCAAATGGCATCACATAGGTTCAGGCCCAAGTCAATAAACCTAACTGCAGTTTAAACCTAACTTTAATCCCTAACCTAACTGCAGTTTAAACCTCCCAGGAATGTAACCCTTAACAAGTCAACATGGAATTTACTGGCCAGTAATGGAAATTTACTGATAGACTCCTTTCCCTCCCCTTAGGAAGGCAACCTTGCCTAAACTATGCATTACTTGCTAATAAATCCTTTTCTTCTTCTTTTTTTTAATGCCCTCTCTCTCCCTTTACAAACTTCTGTTTAGCTCAGTGGAGATACCTTCTATTTGCTAGATGGGATGTTGCCTGATTGAGAATCATTTAATAAAGCCAATTTTAGATCTTCAAATTTACTCATTTGAATTTTTTAAAGTTTATTTGTTTATTTTGAGAGAGAGAGAGAGAGAGAGCACATTCTGGGGAGGGGCAGAGAGGGAGAGGGAGACATAGAATTGAAACAGGCTCCAGGTTTGGAGCTGTCAGAGCAGAGCCCAAAGCAGGGCTCAAACTCACCAACTATGAGATCATGACTTGAGCCAAAGTTGGACATTTAACCCACTGAGCCGCCCAGGTGCCCCCAAATTTTGTTTAATACCTCCTACCCCACTGACTCCTTCAAAGCCTTCTTGGCAGGTTCTTCCTCATATCCTTGCCATCCTAATGCTAAATGCCAGGGCTCAGTTTTTGACCCTTCTCTTCTTTGTCACACCCACTCCCTTAGGTGATCTCATTTTTATTCTCATGACTTTAAACATGAACTATATGTTTATAAGTCTTAAATATATATTTCCAACCCAGAAATGTCCCACAAATGCTATATTCCCATATCCCACTGCCAAGCTGGTAGCTCCACTTGATTATCTATTAGATATATCAAAGTTAACATGCCCCAGCTGGACCTTCTGATCTTTCCCTACTCCATCGAAGTTTGCATCTATAGCCTTTGCATGTCACTGATTGAAAATGCCATCTTTCCTAAGGCCAAGAAGCCTGGAGTCATCTTTTAATTTTCTCTTTCTCAAATAGCACACATGCAATCAAACAAAAAATCATGTTGGCCCTAGCTTCAACATATAACTAAAATCTGACCATTTTTTTTTTTACCATGTCCACTGTTACCATCCTGGTCCTGGCCATCATTATCTCTTACCTAGATTACTAATAATGGTGTATGAATGGTGTCCCTTATCTTTCTCCATTGTTCCTCTACAGTAGTCAGAAACTAGAACAATCCATTTATTTTATTTTTTATTTTTAAAAATGTTTTAGTATTTATTTATTTATTTATTTATTTATTTATTTATTTAGAAAGGGAATGAGTGCCTGAGTAGGGGAGGGGCAGAGACAGAGGGACGGAGAGAGAATCCCAAGCAAGCTCTGTGCTGTCTGCTTACAGCCTACCCTGGGACTCAAACTCAAAAACTGTGAGATCATGACCCTAGTCAAAATCAAGAGTTGGATACTGAATTGATTGAGCCACCCATGTGCCCCTAGAACAACCCATTTAAAATACATAAGATTGGGAACTCTTGGCTGGCTCATTTGGAGAGCATGGGACTCTTGATCTTGGAGAAGTGAGTTCAAGCCACATATTGGGTGTAGAGATTATTTAAATAAATAAAAGCTAAAAAAAATGGTAAAACATGATAAGATCATGTCCCTCTTGGTCTTAAAACTATGTAATAAGCTACTGTGATATTGTGATTTATAATAAGAAATATATATTTGGTCTTCATTCCATTCCTGGCACAGAGCTCCTAAAACCCTGGGAATTTCCTTATAGATGAGAGCTATAATGATGTTTTTGTTATGTTAATGATGTGAATTTTGGAAAATACCTGAGGATGGGAGCTGGTTACCAGGGGAACCAAAGGCAGGACTGAAGGGTTGGAAATTTTAGTCCCATCCCCACAATCTCTGGGGAGGGGGAGAAGGGCTGGAGATTGAGTGCATTTGCCAATGGCCAATGATGCCTCAATCATATCTATGGAATGAAGCCTCCATAAAACGCAACACAACAAAACAAAACACAAAACTTCCCAGTGGGTGAATATGTGGAGATTTGGGGAGAGTGACAAGCCTGTAGAGGACAAGGAAGGACACCCTTTTCCACATACTTTGCCCTATGCATTTCTTCCATCTGCTCTTCCTGGGTTATACCCGTTCATAGTAATCTAATAATCTAGTAAGTACAATGTTTCTCTGAGTTCTATTAGCTGCTGTTGCATATTAATCAGACCCAGAGATTGGATCATTGGAACCTCCAATCCAAAGCTGGTAGTGGGGTGGGGTTAGCAGTCTGGACTCAGCCCTTAACCTGTGGGATTTGACATTCTCTCCAGGTAGATAGTGTCAGAATTGAGTTCAATCGTAGAACACTCAGATGGTGTCAGAGAGTTGCTTGATATGGGGAGTGAAACTCCTACATTGTAGTTGTATACAAATCACAGCTCCCTATTTCATTTGAAGTCCTCCCCCATCAATTGCCTCTCTATCTCATCTCCTAATTCCACCCCCCCCCCCCGACTTCCTGCTCCAGCTACACTGACTTTGCTATTCCTTGAAACCTCCAGGCTTGCTCTTGTCTCATGACCATTGAACTGATTGCTCCTTTTGTATGAAATGACTGGGCCCCTTAACTTCTTCAAGTCTTTTCTCAAATGTCACTTTTTAAAGTGAAGCCACTTTGTCCATTCAACTTCAATTGCAGCACCCCTAGTCCATCTTACATGTCTTGCTCTTCTTTTCCTCTCATTGCACTTACCATCTCCAACATATATTACTTATCTGTCTGGCTTATTGCCTGCCTCCCTGCACCAGAAAATACATTTTACAAGGGCAGAGATCTTTGTTTGAATCCCCAAATCTTAGAACAGTTTCCAGCACATGGTCGGCTCTCAATAAATATTTGTTAATATTCAACTGAATGAATAAATGAGTGTGTGAGTAAATGCATGTGGAGTTATTTGGGGCTTTAGTGATACTGATGTCATCACTCTGTGTCTTTGATCTTAATGTATCTTGTCCAGAGGAGTTGAAAATTTTCTTCCAGTTGTCATAAACCCATCTGGATTTCAGTTTTTATTGCTAACATCATTGAATATCATATCTTCAAAATCTCAAATTAAACAGAATATAAATGGAAGGGGAAGGAGTAGAGGAAGCCAGACACCCCAAACTGTAAATTTCAAGGGGGAACTAACACATCTAAGCTTGAAAATATTCACTGTTGTTGGTGTTAGTTTTGTATGGAGGCCAGAAGAAAGTGATGGCACTTGAAACATAATTGCAGTTGAGTTCAGTAGATGAAGGGCTGGGAAAATACAGAAGACCCCATGACAGGCAAAAAGAATGGTGGGACATTTCAAATACAGGTCATGAAAATCAAACTGAGTGAATAAAAAAGAATTTTGGCCATGATACAGAAGTTTTGCACTTTCTTCAGAAGTAGCAATGAACTTGAAGAGCATATTGGTTATGTCAGTTTGCAGTTGTTGCTATCACAAATTACCACAAGCTTAGTAGCTTCAAACAACACAAATTTATAATCTTACAGTTCTGCAGTGTGAAATGAATCTCACTGAGCTAAAATCAAGGGCTGTGTTCCATTCTGGAGGCCCTAGGGGAAAATCTGTTTGCTTGCCTTTTCCAGCTTTGGAGGCTTCTCACACTCTTTGGCTCATGGCCCCACTTCATCTTCAAAGCTAGCAATGGTTACCCAAGTCTTTCTCACATAGCATCCCTCTGGCACTGATGCTTCTGATTCCTCTTTCCACGTTTAAGGACCTTCTCATTACATTGTGCCTATCTGGGTAATCTAGGATAATCTCTTTATTTTAGAATCAACTGATTAAGTCTTAATTCCATCTATAGTCTTATTTTCATTTTGTCTTATGTGATATTATAATTTTTTAACAAGAAATACACACAGTAGTCCCCTCCTTATCTGTGCTTTCACTTTCCAAGATTTTCCTACCCACAGTCAACCTCAGTCTGAAAGCAGATGATCCTCCTTCTGACCTTTCCTGCTCAGAAGGTCAATAGTGGCTTAACCCTACATCACAATGTCAACATGATTCACCTCACTTCACCTCATTACGTAGGCATTTTATCATCTCACCAAGAAGTTCAGTACAGTAAGATATTTTGAAAGAGAGAGACCACATTCACATAACTTTATCACAGTATATTGTTTTAATTGTTCTATTTTATTATCAGTTATTGTTGTTAATCTCTTACTGTGCCTAATTTATAAATTAAACTTGGGGCATCTGGGTGACTCAGTTGGTTAAGCATCCAATTCTTGATTTGGGCTCGGGTCATGATCTCACAGTTCATGAGATTGATCCCCATGCAGAGCCTGCTTGGGATTCTCTCTCTTCCTCTCTTTCTGCCCCTCCCCCACTTGTGCTCTCTCTCTCTCTCTCTCTCTCTCTCTCTCTCAAAATAAATAAATATTAAAAAAACACTTTATCATAGGTATGTTTGTATAGCAAAAAACATAGTGTATATAAGGTTCAGTACTATCTGTTTTTTTAGGCAGTAGATGCTGGGGGTCTTAGAATGTACCCTCAAAGGATAAGGAGGACTCCTGTATTTGGTTCCTGGCACAGAGCTCCTAAAACCCTTGGAATTTCCTAAGTGATGAGAGCAGTAAAGTATCTTTTGTTTATTAATGAGGTGACTTTTGGACCCCCCATCCCTCCCCCAACCGAATGATGAGGGCTGGTTGCCAGCAAAACCAACCAGGTGGTTAGAGGATTGGAATTCAGTCCCATCCCTCTAACCTCCAGGGGAAGATTTCGATCAATCACCAAAGGCTAGTGATTTAGTCAACTATGCCAATGTAATGAGGCCTCCCTAAAAACCCGAAAAGACTTGTTAAAAAGAAAACCACAGCTCAAAATGGTGTCACTTAGGTTAAGACCGCAAGCCAGTAACCCAAGACTTCATACCTAACCTAACTGCAGCTAACCTAACCCCCCAGAAATGTAACCTTTAGCCAGCCAACATGGAATTTCCTAGTCAGCACTAGGAAATTTACCAATAGACCTCTTCTGATCCCCTCAGGAAGGCAACCTTGCCTAAAAAAAAAGATTTTTTGCTAACAATTTCCTTTTGTTCACTCCCTCTCTACCTTTAAACATCTGTCCTCTTCTGTAGCTCTTTGGAGCTCCCCTCAACTTGCGAGATGGGATGCTGCCCGATTCATGAGTCGATTAATAAAGCCAATTAGAGCTTTCAATTTTACTTGGATTAATTTTTGTTATTTAACAGACTGGCTCGGGGAGCCTCTGGGGTTGGTGGACATGAGGAGGTGCTGGAAGAGTGGTGTGCCTGGAGAGGGCCTGAGGCTCCATGCATTTGCCCTATACCTTGCTCTATGCATCTCTTCCCCATGGAAGAGTTCCATAGTTCCTGAGTTCCTGAGTTCTAGGCTTTTACAATAAACTGGTAATCTAGTGTTAAAAAAACACAAATTCAACTAAGTTTGAAGGTCTAATTGGATTTATTAAACAATTCGTTAACCAGGCAGTGTCCCCATCTAGAAAGTAGAGAGGAGCTCCAAGGGATTGTATAAAATGGAAAGTTTTTATAGGAAGGAGGGCAGGGCAAGAAACTTACTAGCAGAAGAAAAGAAAGCATTATTCTAGGCAACGTCACCTCCTCTTAGGTGGAAGGGAAGGGGCTCTCATTAGGTGGGTTACCTTCCTTTGGAGGATGGAGAGGGCCCATGAGACAGGTTACCTCATTGGTGCTTACCAGAAAATTCCTGATTGACAGGGTAAGACTTATATTTCTGGGGGAGTTTGAAACTGCAATTAGGTTAGGTATTAAGGCCCAGTTTGGTGACTTGGCCCAAGTGACACCAATTTGGGCCTGTGATTTTCTTTTTAACACTAGTAAGCAAAATGTTTCCTGAGTTCTGTGAGTGGCTCTACAGATTAATCAAGCCTAAGGAGGGAGTTGTGGGCAACTCTGATTGGTCAGAAGCACAGGTAACAATCTGGGCTTGCAATTGGCAGTCTTATGGCCCTGAGCCCTTAACCCGTGGAATCTCATGCTATCTCCAGCTAGGTAATGTCAGAATTGAGTTCAGTGGGAGGACACCCAGCTGCTTCCCGACCATTTGTTATTGTTGTGGGGAAACCCTACAGCCTTCTCTCTTCCACCCCTCCCATTGGAATTGGAGGTACAGACCCCTTTTACATTATAAAATAACGTATTCACAAGTTCCTGAGGTTAGTACATACACATTTTGGGGGGGCATATTATACCTACCACAGATGATATTGTAATCACTACAGTTTGTTTGTTTGTTTGTTTGTTTAGAAATGGGTTCCAGAGGTGTGCCTGGATGGTTTAGTCAGTTAAGCATCCAACTCTAGATTTTGGCACAGGTTATGATCTCATAGTTCATGAGATTGAGCCCCACATTGGGCTCTGCACTGACAGCATGGAGCCTGCTTGGGATTCTTTCTGTCTCCGTTTCTGTCTCTGCCTCTCTCTCTCTCAAAATAAATGAATAGATGTTTAAAAAGAAAAAGAAGAAGAAGAAATGGGTTCTAGAAAAAAAAAAAAAGAGAGAGGGATCAGACTAGTCCAAATAACCTCTATTTATCCATGTTCCTCACTGGCTATTCTAAGTGCTAAGTACTCAAGAGCTGTGCAAAAAAAAATTTACATGACTGATTAGAAAACAGGAAGCATCCATAGCTGACAGTAAATATTTTTTGGATGGATTATTATAAAGTACAGTAAGATTAGTCGTGTTTTTACTCCACAGAAGTGTTTAGGATCTCTGGGGGGCAAATAAGAGGATTTCCTACAATATCCTATCTGTCATTATGTCATATATTTGAAAACTTTAGAGATAAGTAATAGAGATTAGAAGACAATGATATTAATTATCAAATAATAATGTTTCAGAGTTTCTCAGTGAATGCTGTTGGACTTAGGTAAGTCCACGGATATTTTTTTACTGGCCTCCCTCCCTACCTTTGGAATAGATGATGCACATACTTTCCAATTGATCTTCATTGACTTCTCCCTCTCTCACCTTCCTCAAGTGGTGTTTAATAATGTATGAATGATCCTGAATTCATGTATCTGTCATTGGTAACACCTTCTTCTGGATTCTCACACTGGTTCTGATGGAAGATAACTTGGGACCTGGGTCAGAGGACTCTGTCATTTCCACTTTCCTAGAGATCTACTTCTCCATGGCTAAACTGGGCCCAAAACATAGTAGGCCTTTAACAAATATTTGTGGATTGATAGATTGGGTTAATCCTTTGTGAATGAGTGGTTTGGAGCAGATGAACTTCATCTCAGATCTTACATGGGGCTCTTCAGAAACACGTCCTGAAATGAAGATTTGTGTGTAAGTAATATGTTAAGGAAGGACTTCTGAGAGAAACAGGTACCAGTGTCAGGGGGACAGGACGAGGGGAGGAAGAAGCCAACCAAAGAAGAGATCTCCAGCAGAGCCACAGCTTCTGCTGGATCCCACACGGAGGCTCTAAATTGAAATTATACCTTAAAGTTAGTACTTTTGTCAGGGAAAGGACCTGGGCTTTATATTCTGCTATCATTCACTTGTTGGCCAAAGGTCACCCAAGGGGGATGTGAACTCCCAGGCACTTCCAGCTCTCAGCAAAGTTGGCAAAGTGTCTTTGGCAGCTCAAGAGATGGCCTCTGAAAAGAGGCACAGGTGATGGTTTTCCTAAAAGCAAAAACACAGAAGGCAAGGGAGGGACACAGAAATGGTCAAAGAGATCTGAGGGGATCTAGGTAAGCCCCAACAGCATTCACCACAGCTTCTTCCAGCTCTACAACTGTAGAAATATTGCTGCAAAGTGACAAAATTTCCTTATTTGTATGGGCAAAAATTCACATTTTGAGAATTCTGAAAGAGAGGTACTCCTGTACTTGAGATACATTTGCCTTTAATAAATATGGGTTTGCTCCCAGGAAATAAATTTTTCCAGTGGTAAATGTGGCTCTAAAGTACCATGGTATATATAACTTCTGCATTTAAAAAATTCCATTTAGTTGTTTCTAAGGGTATTTCTGACTTTTCTAATCCAATTCTACAGAAATTCTACAGAATTTCTAATCCAATTTTCTAATCCAATTCTACAGAAAAATGCATTTGACTGCATACTAGATCCAAATGTCCTTCTGATTGGTTACGGTATTAATTTGGTTTAATATTGATGTTTTGGACATTATTCATGGCACGGTTAAAAAACCATAAAAATAAAACTTGAAGCATATGTTCTTTGGCTCATTTATGAACAAATATCTCCACAATTAAAGTAAAAATTACTGAAAATAAAAGAAACTGAAGAGGCCCATCTCCTCATGATCCTGAAACCAATGAGGGCAGAACGGTCCCTCAGAAGATTGAGACATTTCATATATAAAGCTTTAAGTTAATCTGGTTTCCAGTGAGGGCAGGTCAAAAAGGCACTTGAAAGCAATGCAAAGTGTTGGTTTTGGATCATTTTAACGCTAAAACACATATTTAAGTCATTTACACAAGACAAACTAACAATTTTCTTGGCCAAGAGCCTGCCAATTACAATGTTAAAAGAGCAACATAAGAAACCATGAGCTGTTTGGGATGTAATTTGAGCCTGTTCTTTGGACCAGCAAAACTGTGAAAGACCAACATGTTCCTATTTAGGACCAGCTTGTTTCCGTAGGCTTACAGGGCTTCTGTGTGTCAAAACTATTC
This sequence comes from Lynx rufus, assembly GCF_022079265.1. Lineage (NCBI taxonomy): Eukaryota > Metazoa > Chordata > Mammalia > Carnivora > Felidae > Lynx > Lynx rufus. Next base: position 39,211,439 of record NW_025814896.1, on the reverse strand, counting down.
TTGAAGCTGTTTATCTTTGTCTAGAAAATGGCAGAATTACAAAGATACCATTTGACCAACACAGTTATGAGCAAGATGTAATATTTCAATCCACCTAGAAAGAGCAATGACTGATTATTAAATATACCATACGTATTTCCAGTCATAATGAGGATGTTGATGATGATGGTGATGAGGAGTAGAAGCAGGAAGGGGAAAAGGAGGGGGAGGGAAGGGGATGGAGGGTACTGTGTTATGTTTCTTTCTGTTACTAAGCTGCTCTGGGGCCTTTTTACTTGCTCTTCCTTCTGCCCCAAACTTGTTCCACATTTTGATGTAATTGGTTCCCTTCTTCACTGAGGTATAATCCCAAAGTCATGTTCACTAGGCAGCTTTCCTAGGGCTGATCTAATATTATTTTCTCTGACACACAAACATCCTCTATGATATTGCTCTGCTTTGTATTCTTCATAACACTCATTAGTAACAAAAATTATTTTGTCCACTTAATTTTTTACTTATTTGTTGTGTGTCTCTTCTAGGCTCACCACTCTTATCCTGTGGAGGCCTCTGACTCACATCCAGCCCCCTTCCTTTCCCATCCCTGGTTCCATCCTGTGCCATGAGAGGCCCTTGTACATCACGCATATGGGCAAGCTTGCCCATCCAAGTCCTGTCCAATATACCACCATGCCTATAAAGGGTGAGGTATAGCAAAGAGGACTTTGCAACGTACTTTGCAACTTGTTTTTAAAAGTGAGATAGATTATTGCCTGGATAGAGAAATGGCTAGATGCATGAAAAGCAAGTACAGCCAGATATAAATGGTAGAATCTACATGGTAGATATATAGGTGCTTGGTTTTTTTGTTTTGTTTTGTTTTTGTTTTTTATTTTTTAAGTTTTATGAATGTTTGAAAATTTTCATCATACAAAGTTGGAAGAAACACAGAAAAATAAAAGAATTGGTTTGGACTCAGGAGACCAATGATTGGGTCACAGATCTGCTACTCACTAGCAGAGCTAACCTTGGACAAATTCCGAACACTGTGAGAATTATATTAAAAATAAATAGTTTGACTATGTATCAGTCAGGACTTTTTTGGCTGGAAGTGACATAAAGCCATCTCAAAGTAGCTGAGAAAGAGGTTAGCATACATACCTGGGAAGAAGAAGCCTTCAAACTAGACCATTTGAAATTTCTCCCCATTTCTTTAAAAAAACTTTTTTAAGGCTTATTCATTTTTGAAAGGGAGAGAGAGAGAGAGGCAGAGAAAGAGAGGGAGACACAGAATCTGAAGCAGGCTCCAGGCTCTGAGCTGTCAGCACAGAGTCCCACATGGGGCTCAGACTCATGGACTGTGAGATCATGACCTGAGCCAAAGTTGGATATTTAACCAACTGAGCCACCCAGGCGCCCCTCTCCCCATCTCTTGACTCTGCTTCTCTTTATGTGTTGGCCTTTCCCAACACATAGTTTTCCAACTCCATATGCACTTTTCCCATGCAACAAGGAAAGAGAATGGCTACAGATATTATCTCTTTCCAATTTAGTGGCCCCACATGTAAAAGAGGATTCTCTCCCTTGGGGCACCTGGCTGTCTCAGTCAGTAGAGCATATCATATGACTCTTGATGTTGGGGTCATGAGTTTGAGCCCCATTTTGGGGCATAGAGATTACTTCAAAAAAAAAAAAAAAAAGAAGACTCTTTAAACGTCAATAATGTAAGATTCCAGGGAAGAATTTGGATTGGACTGAATGAGTCCTGAGCCTTCCTTATAGCCCCAGGATGGTATGTGATTAGCTATGTCTGGATCATGTGCTCATACTTGCTCCAGGCTATGACTGGAAGACTCAGCAAAGCCACATAAAATGGGATTAGGGATCAGTCTCCATAGCCCAAGGAACATTGTTACCAGGGGAGAAAAGGGAAACTAGAGACAGAAAAGAAAACAGATGCCTACCATATAGCCTGGGCTCTCAAGAATCTAGTGCTAATGTTTTGAAAATGCTGTTCAGACTTCTAGGCTGGTAGTAGATGCTCAGAAAGTATGTGTTGAGTAAAAGAGTATGTTAAACACCCATGGGAATGACAAATTACTTTAAATATTAGTAATGGGAAAGTTCTTAGAGATCAGCTAGACTAACCCTTTCATTTCACAGATAAAAGAAAATGAGGCTCAAAGAAGTTAAGTGATGTTCCCAAAGATATGTGATTACTTCTAGAACTAAAGCATCCCATTCTCCCATACTGCCTCTCCATATTTCTTTAAAGCATTCCTATTTCCAACAGTTTCCCTTTGCCCCTCAGCTTTCAGTAGATTAACCATCAGCTAACACCACCCAGGCATCCTGATAGCAAAGAAAATAGAGGCTAAAAATTACAAAGAAAAGGAAAAGAAAAAAAAAAAAAGAAAAAAGGAAAAGAAAAAATAACAATGTTTAATTGTTATTCTAATGAGTTAAGCCTCATGTTCAGCACAGGCAGGCTCTTCTAACAGAAAAAAGACAGATCTGTTGGCTGCCCCCATGGATGGCTTGTGGATAAGTGTGTTTACACAGCTGGGTTGGTCCAGAAGGAGCCAGGACTGAAAACAGTCGATGAACAGGCTGATGGCAGGTGACAGCTGGGAGCATCTGTTTCCTATTACAGATATTAGGCTACAATAGTGCTATCCTCTGACCCTTGGGTCCAGCTTCCTTGGGGGCCTGGGTGTGTTCCCAGATCTCAGGTGCTGACAGCCAATTTGCTTGCTAACACATCCTCAGGGTACTCCTGGGTTAGAATGGTTCTAGTCTGGGATTTGGAAGAAAAGCTCAGAATTCAGATAGGGTGGGTGAAATTATTGATGTTCAGCTCCTAAAGCAAAATTTAATTCTGTAGTAAAACCTGTTGGAAAGAATAGGTCATTCATTTCCTTCCTTAAGCTTCCTTCCTCCCTCTCTCCCTTTTCTTTGTCCCTTCATTTGCTCTTTTCTTCCTCTTTAGCTAAGCAAGAATATTGGAAGAAAATCTACTCTTAATTTTGGTAGAAAAACAGAATTATGCTGCTCCCAAGTTCTCTATGGCAGTTAGCCACACTGGCCAGCATCTGGAAGAAGATCTATTCTGTCTTCATAAGAATGAATATTAGACTTAGAACATAACCAAAAGGTATGACTGGATGAAGGATGCTGGTCTTCATTTGGGTTCCCCTGAACGTAGACCCTGAGAAAGGAACTCAGGTGCATGAAGTTTTTTGGGAGGCGGTTGTAGGAAGCAGAAGTGAGGACCATGCAATAAGGCAGGGAGAAGGAAGCAATTGCTGCTGTAGGCAACCCATGACTCGATACCCTGAGATCTGAGAAGTTTATAGGAATGACTTGCAGAAATGGGGGAAGAACAGAAAGCTGGAGCATGAAACCCATCTTTGGTTGAGGGTTGCCCTGGGGAGTGTCTAGACACAATTGTTTCTAGGCTGTGTTTGGGCATTAAGGCTGAGAAAGCTATGTGGCATTGGAAATGGCTTGAGGCCAGAAAATAGAAAGCCAGGGAAGCTGACATTGCAAGTTGGAGCTGCTTCCTAGAGATGAAATCAGAGCCAGAGGCATCTGCTAACAAAACGTGAGCAGCCAGAATAAACCCATATAACTACAGGTTAATCTGTGACTGGGATATGGGATGCCATTACATTATCCTCCTTACTTTTGTACATCTTTGAAAATGTCCATAATAAGAAGTAAAAAAAAAAAGTTATAGCTTAATATACAAATCACTTCCCTTTAATGTCATTCTCACACTTAAGAGAAGCATTGGAATAGAAGCTAAATAACCCATCCCCGCCCTCCGCCCCCTGCCAAATACTATCAGGCACATTCTTCTTTGTAAAAATTATAAACGTGGAGACATGTTATGTGTTCTAAACAATATAAAATAATGAGTTAATAATTCCAAACAAATAATTTGTTTTAAGTTTGCTGAAATTGCATTGAATTCACAAAAGTAGATTATATAGCATTGGCAAATATAAACGTTATTGGGAGGGGAAAGACCCTGACCCTATATTGAAAAGAATTATGAAGTTGCATTCAAAGCATCCTGGACAATGGGCATCTATTGTTTTTTGCAGCCTACCATCCATGCATGTCCCCTGCTCTTTTTCCTCAGTTAGCTTTTGGCTTTTGTTTGGGAGTTGAAAGAAGGGAGAATGGGGAGGTAAGATTTTTCTTGAAGGAGATTAACTAGTAGAAACCTTTCTTTTATATTTAACAATTCCATGAATTGATTAGATAACTGCCCATCCTTAATATTTCAAAAGACCTTAGAGCAACTGCACTGACACAGGTTAGAAATCTGAAAAATTGGGTATGAAGGCAGGTTAGATAGAAGATTGTTACTTTTACTTAAACTGCTAGAGGGTGTCAAGAGAGGTGTCTGGGTTGGGTGCCCAAGATAAAGGTTTGCAGAGCAGCTTTGGGAGGTGATTGCTACATGTAGCTAAATTCTGGGAATGCAGTCCGTAACAGTGTTGTCCTATCAATGGAAGGGAGCCTATCTATGCATTTATTTATTTATTTATTTATTTATTTATTTGTTGTTGACATATAATGTTACATTAGTTTCAGAGGTACAACATAGTGATTTATCTATGCATTAAAAACTACAAACATCTTTTCTATTTCTGCCTGTTCCATTTAATATTGCTGTTTAAAAAATTGCTCCATATTCAATGATATAAAAAATCAACTATTTTATTATGCTTATAGATGGACTATGTGAGTCCGGAATTCAGGCAGGGCACACTGGGGATAGTATGTATCTGTTCCCCAAAGCCTGGGTCGAATTTTTGGTCCTATGTAACAAGGGACCCTTCTCAACAACATCTTCCTTAGCTCCCTTTGTGCCCTTAGTGCAGCCTCCTCAAGGCCTTTTAGATTTCTAACATTCTCCTTTAGGATCCCCTCCCATTCTGGTTGCTTCACCTAGTTCCAAAGGCAATGCCACATGTTTTAGTCTTGTTACATTATTTTGTTATGTTTTGTTATGATATTCATCCACTTCTAAGAAACAAAATCTGTTCCAGTTACTACTGCCATGTAATAAGTGGTTACTCTTACAATTACTATGTATAAACTTTCTCTTCCATCACTAGAAGTCACTGGTAGAAATATAAAGAAAGAAGTCCCCATGTGACTTATCTATGATGGGAGTGTACAAAAGAGAGAGAGAGAGAGAGAGAGAGAGAGAGAGATAACTAGTTATTGAAGATAAGATGGGCAAACTGGAGGCACTGGAGTTGTCCAGAATCATGAGGACATCCTCCCAGCCATTGCTATCTTTCTTTGGGCTTTCAGTGTCAGGGTCATGGCATGATGCCCTCAATATAAGAGCCAGTGGACTGTGGTTCTGTTGTTGGAGCCTATGACTAAGTACTACTTGTACTGTAAACATAAACAAAAGCTATTTCATTGTTATTATTATCAAGATTTGGAAAGGGCAAGGGGAGATGGCCTGTTTCTGCTCATGACACCTAAGCTGGGAAGACTCAAAGGCTGGAAGTTAATCCATGGCTGAAGACCGGATCTTCTGAAGGCCCATTCAATTACATGTCTGGTAGTTGGTGCTGGCTGCCAGCTGTGATCTTACCTGGAGCTGTTGGTCACAATGTCAATATATGATTTTCCCATGCAGTTGCTTGTGCTTCCTCAGAGCATGGTGGCTGGGATCTAAGAGCAAGCATTGCAAGACAGAATTGCAAAGAAACTGCATTGCTTTTCAGAAGTTACATGGCATGGCTTCTGCTATAATCACAACCTGGCTCAGAGTGTCAAGGGTGGGGAACATAGGTAGACACACCTTTATATGGAAGGAGTATCAAAGTCTCATTGTTCAAAGAGCATGTGAGGTGGACAATGTGTGGCCATTTCAGAAAAATTATCCACTGCACTGTCATATACCAAAACAGTAAGATGACATATTACAGATATAGAACATTCTGTGGTTACTGGTGATATGTCAAATCCTTTACCATAACAAGAAATAGCATAGATATCAGAGGATTAGAGACTAAGTCTCTGGAGATAAAGGCAACTCTTTAAACCTGTCATAAGAATCTTAGGCTCAGAACTTGGGATCCTCAAAGTCAACATTTATTTCTTTTTAAATGATTTTTCTGGAATTATCTTCTTCCTCCTGAATTGTATCTTTTATAAATACCTCGGTTCATAGTAAATTTTCTCAGTTTGGTTTCATCTGAAAATATCCTCAATACACTCTCATTCCTGAATGCTTGTTTAGCTGGGTAAACAATTCTAGGTTGACATTTCTTCAGGACTTTGGAAATATTTTATCAGTAATTCAAAAATACCATTTCGTCTTCTACCTTCGATTGTTAAACCAAGATTTCTAATTTCAGTCTAATCATTTCTCTTTAGGTATTTTGTCTCTGGTTGCTTTTAAGATATTTTTGTCTTTGATATTCTGAAATTTCAGTATTATGTGTCTAGGTTTGTATTTCTTTTATATATCCAGCTTGAGATTCATGACCTTCCCAAATATGAGAATTTCTGTTTTTCATCAATTCTGGATAATTCATATCTATTGTCTTTCTTTAATGTTTATTTATTTATTTATTTATTTATTTATTGAGAGAGAGAGAGAGAGAGAGAGAGGCAGAGAGAGAGGGAGACACAGAATCTGAAGCAGGCTCCAGCTCTGAGCTGTCAGCACAGATCTGGATGCAGGTCTCAAACTCAAGAACAATAAGTATATCTGTCATCTCTTAAAATATTACATCTTCTTCATTCATTCCATTTTTTTATGTTCATGGAATTCTAATGTTATATATATTAGACATTCTATCCTTACCATTCTCTCTTCCATGTCTATTACATTCTCTTCCATATATTCCACCTCTTTGTTTCTCTGATCCTCATTCTGGGTAGTTTCTTTATATCTACTTCCCAATTTGCTTGATTTTTTTCTTAAGTAGTGTGTAAGTCATATTTAACCCATATGCTGTTATTATTATTATTATTTTAGTGAACAATTTTGTAGTCCTAGATCTTTAATTTTTTCAACTCTATCAGATAATTTTTAGGTATTTTGTTTTTTTAATGTTTATTTTTTATTTTTGAGAGAGAGAGAGAGAGAGAGAGAGAGAGTGCATGTGGAAGGTGCAGAGTGAGAGGGTGGGGACAAAGGATCTGAAGCAGGCTCTGTGCTGTCAACAGAGAGCCCAATGCAGGGCTTGAATCCACAAACCCTAAGATCATGACTAGAACCGTGAGATCATGACCTGAGCTGAAGTCAGATGCTCAGCTGACTGAGTCATCCAGGTGCCCCTTGTATTTTCTTAATCTTTGCTTGGTTTTCTACTCCCTCACTTATTTTTTTCTACTCCCTCACTTATTTTTAAAAACATTTAAGAAATATGTTTTTCTTATTCTGTATCCAGTGACTTCAAAACCAGAAGCCTATGAGATCAAGTCCACTGTCTCTTGTTTCTGTTCTTACTAAAGACTGTTTGTGTTGTTTCTGCTTTTCACCTGATGGGCTTAAAAACCTAGACCTTAGCATCCTGCTATATATATGTAAGTGTCCTTAGTAGATAGAAATGGGCCTTGAGCACTGGCATCCTGATGTAAATTAAATAAAACAAAAACGATTTCATCCCAACTCAATCCAATCTTATTTCTGTTAGTAGTTTCATTTGTATTTTAGTACATGACCTTCTATTTCCCACATATATTGTATATGTATGTATGTAAATATAATAAAAATAAATACACAGACACACATATGTAAATTATATGTTAAGTATTATTTCGGATTTTTTTTTTTTTTAGTTAACCATATGCCATTGATAGCTTTTCATTTTAGTACTTAAAAATGGTTAGATCATCATTGTGTTTTAATAACTTATTTAGCTATTCCATATTGATAGAAATTCAAGTTTCCAGTTTTTTCCTTTTCTCCTGCACAAGCAATGGTGCAATAAACCTCCTTGAGCAGTGCCAAACTTGTAGACATTATCTGATGAGTATTTTTTTGCATGAATATGTATATCTTTGTGCACATATAGAAATATTGTAGGTAGACTCTTAAAAGCGGTTCTTCTTTTTTTTTAATTTAAGTTTATTTATTTATTTTTGAGAGAGACAGAGAGGGAGAGTGGCAGAGGGGCAGAGAGAGAGAGGGAATCCAAAGAAGAGAGAATCCCAAGCAGGCTCCGCACTGTCAGCATGGAGTCTGATGCCAACTGGAACTGATGAACCATGAAATCATGATCTGAGGCAAAACCGAGTCCGATGCTCAACCTACTAAGCCACCAGGTGCCCCTTTTAATTTTTTTAAGTTTATTTATTTATTTTTTTGAGAGAGAGAGAGAGAGAGAGAGACAAAACTGGATCTTCTTTTTTTTTTTTTTTTTTTTTTTTTTTTTTTTTTTTCAACGTTTATTTATTTTTGGGACAGAGAGAGACAGAGCATGAATGGGGGAGGGGCAGAGAGAGAGGCAGACACAGAATCGGAAACAGGCTCCAGGCTCCAAGCCATCAGCCCAGAGCCTGACGCGGGGCTCGAACTCACGGACCGCGAGATCGTGACCTGGCTGAAGTCGGACGCTTAACCGACTGCGCCACCCAGGCGCCCCTGGATCTTCTGAGTCAAAGGGTAAGTACATTTAAAATTGTGGTAGATGACCATCAAATTGCCCTCCAAAAATATGCGCAAATCTTTATTCCTCCAACAATGAACAAGAGTGATTGTTTTCTCAATCCTCACCAACAGGATATAGTATCATCAGTCTTAAAATTTTAGATAATCAGATAGAAGCGGACTGCTGTCTATTTCAATCTGCAATTAAATACTTAAAAAAAATTATTTATTTATTTTACACCCCAGCGAGGTGGGACTTCTTTTCATAAACTGTACTTCTAGCAAGGGCCAGGGTCAAGTTAAACTTCTGGTCTGGGGACCATAGAGCTATTGCTTTACTTCTTTCAATTTTTGCTTCCTAAAACAGGTTGAAAGGTGGTTGGTTACTTGTTAAAGGACTCTTGTTAATAGTTACAAAGAAACATTAGAGGGATTACATTGTTGCTGGATCTTGATCTTGGATGCTACGTGTAAAAGAAAGGTTATTCACACTTTCGTTGTCCCCAGGGCAGGGCTAGCTCTCACCTCCCATATGGAATCCGGGCAGAACTGTAGTTTTCCCTACTGTATGGGGCCGGGCGGGGCGGGGGGGGGGGGGGCTGCAAAGACAGAGTAAAATTAAGTTCTGAAGTGTCACTTCATTAAATCATGGCTACTCTAATTTCATGTCCTATCACATCGCTGGTCTGCCAAACCACTCGGATCAGTTAACAGTCACAGGACGCCGGCTCACTAAGAGGCTGGTTGAGGGGAGATTGGCAACAGCGCCTGCGCAGCTCAGAACGAAGCTCCAGGTGAACTCCACGCAGAACTTCTGCGGCCAGGTGAAACGTTCGCTAGCAGTGGGCCGAGTCAGATCAGCGCGTGGGCGTAAGCTTCCGTCCACGTGGCTAGGCGCATGCCCAATGGAAAAGCTTGACGTAAGCCCCGCTTCCTCACCCTGGCAACGGGCGGGTGACTACTTCCGGTGCTGTGAGGGCTCGGGGCTGACGCGGGTGAGTGTCCCTCTTTCTCACGCTGTCCGCGCTGCTGCAGCCGCGGCGGCGCTGCCTCTGTCCAGGCCCCGTACGCTCACCGGGACATCCTCTCCGGGGCCGGGAGGGGGCGGCGCGCATGATGCCCACTTGCCTGGGGCGGTGCTGAAGGAGCGGATCCGGGATGTCCCTCGGCCCCTCGGTCGCGCGTGGCGCCCGTGTCGGTCCCTTCTCAGCGTTGGCTCCAGCTTGGCGGTCTCATTCCTTCTCCGAGGAAGGGGCTGTCTGTGTGTGGGCAGTCCTCACTGTCCTTCACTCACTTTGCAGTGCGGGCTGCGGGGCTCTCCGAGTCGGAGGCTCGCAGAGACCCGAGAGTGTGCGCCCTAGTCGTGCGTGGCGGGTTGGGGCCAGGGCAGCCCCGTGGTGTAAGAGGCCTGGTTAGGGTCCGTCAGGACGTTAGCATTTACTGCTCAGGCGGCGGCGGAGGAAAGGACCGAGAAGATGGAGAGGAGGGTGGAAAACAGGAGCCGGAGCAGCCCTGGAAATAGAGGGCATCGTGTTTCCGGAAGGAGGGAGTTTAACTTGACTCGCCTCTGTAGGGGAGGGGAAAGGAAAGGTATTTTCGGGACCATGTGACTGAGATCGTTGAATACTAACCTAAGGAATTTTTATACACTCGGGAGTTAAAACAGTTTCCTTTTTTGTTTGTTTTAAATAAAGCTCCACCCCCACTCATAAAAAGCAGTGCATGCTTATTAAAGAATATTTGGAGAACGCAGAAATAATTATAAAGAGATCACCTGTAGTTTTACCAACCCAGCATTTTGATCCCTTTCCTTTTTTTTTAATAGCAAATTCTCAACCTATTTGTGATTATAGTGTGTGTGTATAAAGTGTGGTTATAACCAAAAAGCATAATTTTTGTACATTGCACCCATTGCATAGATCTTTTTTTCCCTTTAGATATAATTAACATACCATAAACCCATCCTTTTAAATTGTAAATTTCATTGGTTTTTACTATACTGATAGAGTTGTGCACCTATCACCACTATATAGTTCCAGAACATTTTCATCATCTCCAAAAGAAACTGCCCATTATAATCACTTCCCGTTTGATCCCCCAGTCCCTAGCAGCCACTAATCCACTTTTGTGTCTATTGATTTTCCTATTCTGGACATTTCATGCAAATGGAACTATATAATATGTGGCCTTTTGTATCTGCCTTCTTTTACTTAGCATAATGTTTTCAAGGTTCATCTATGTTGTATTATGTATCTGTACTGCTTTCCTTCTTAATGGCTGAATAATATTCCATTATATGAATATGCCACGTTTTGTTTATCCATCATCAATTGGATATTTGAATTGAATTCTCTTTTTGACTATTATGAATAATTCTGTAAACATTCAGGTACAGATTTCTGTGTGGTTATAGGTTTTCAGTTCTTTTGGGTGTATATCTAGGAATGGAAATGCTGGGTCATATGGTAACTACATTGAACTTTTTGAGGAGCTGCCAGATGTTTTCCAAAGTGGTCTGTCCAGCAGGATAAGAGGGTTCTGATTTCTCCATATCCTTGTTGGCACTTATTATCTATCTTTTGAATTATAGCTATGCTATTGCTTATGAAATGGTATCTCACTGTGGTTTTGATTTCCATTTCCCTGATGGCTAGTAATGTTGAGCATCTTTCCATATGCTTATTAGCCTTTTTTGTATCTTTGGAGAAATGTCAGTCTAATTCCTTTGCTCATTTTTATGTTGAGATTTTAAAAACTTTGATGTTTATATGAGTTCTTTATACAGTCTGGAGGCAAGTCCTTTATCAGGTATATAATTTGCAGTGGTTTGTTTTTTTTTTTTTCTTTCCATTTTGTGGGGTTTCTTTTTGCTTTTTGAATAGTGTCCTTTGAAGTATAAACGTTTAACCTTTTGGTGAATACTAATTTATTTATATTTTCTTTGGTTGCTTGTGCTTTTGGTGTCCTATGTAACACCATTGTCAAAGGCAAGGTTATGTTTTTTCCTAAGAATTTTATAATTTTAGTTCTTACAGTTAGTTCTTGATCTGTGTATATCGAGGAATAGGTGGGTAGGAATTAGTAGGATTCCAAGTTCATTCTTTTGCATGTAGCTATTCAGTTTTTCCAGCACCATTTGTTGAAGACTATCCTTTCCTCATTTAATGGCCTTGGTACCCTTGTTGAAAACATTGACCATAAATAATAAAGGTTATCATTTGTTAACCATTTTTCTATGTTGGATATTTAGGTCACTCCCAGATTTTTGTTTTTCTATATTATCCTGTGTTAAACACAGCATAAAAGACATAAAGTCTTTTTTGTGTTTGAGGTTATTTTGGTAGAAAGTGTTCTCAAAATTGAAATTACTGGGTCAAAGATGAAATAAGTCTGTTTTGGAGCTCATTGAATGAGGCATTAAACCTTCAATGTCATGATGTTAAGAGTGGCAAAGTTTTTCTTTATCCATCAGTTGCTATAGCTTAAGGGCTGTATTTCTACAAAAGCCTTTTGCTATAAGATGAATGTATTCCCTGACTTATTATTCTTTCAACTGTTTCTAAAAGACTAAATAAATCTAGAGTGAAAAACTTCAACACCAGGGGCAAACAGGACATGCAGTAGTTTTCTAAGTGGTGTAAAGAAAAAAAAAAGTGTCCTCACATGCAGTAGGAAAATAAAACAGTCTTTGAGAGAAATGGGGTCAAGATTTAGACCTTAAATCAGTGTCTTCAAAGTCCCTAGAGCAGAAACAATGTTTTATTCTGAGTTTCTTTTCTGGCCTTGATAATCAGATTAATTTACATTCATCTTAGTCTCAGAGATGGCTAACTTAAACCTGTAGATAATACATGGTTTAATAAAAAAAATAAAATACATAAAGCTATTAGAAAATCAAGTTTTCCTTTCATCTTTGCCCCTCAGTCTCCCAGTTCTCCTTAGAGGTATCCACAGTATTATTGTTACTTGTGCTTTAGTGTAGACTAGTTCATACAGAGTATCTCTGGAAAGGTAGTATATACAAAATTACACATTTTAAGTCTCCTGATACTTACTGACGAATTCCTTTTCAAATGGTTACATCAGTTTATGGCGGCTGTACAGTGCTAGTTAGGAAGATTTCATTTTTATTTGTATTTTTTTGAATATTCTTCCCTTAATATTGGATATCGAGTTTATATTTCCTCTTTTGCGTATTGTCTGTTCGTGTCTTTTGGCATGCTATTCGTTTTGATTGGAGTTGTCCTTTTATGAGATTTATTTTGGCAGCCTTTTGTAGTTGGTTGTTTTACAATAGTCTGGATTTGGGGAGAAAAATTAAAATGCTTTTTGTAACATTTATTCTAAGAGGTATGTGAGCTGAACAAGGGTCAAGGCAGTAGGGAAAAGGAAGTTAAATGCTTGAGGGAGAAACTTACAGACTTGGAACGTAGGTATAGTCCTAGATGACATGAAGGTGTGTTAGAAAAAAATTAGTGCTATTAAGCAAAATAAGGAGTAATGTGTAAAGAACTAGATTTCTATGGAAAGATGAGTTTGTTTTGGGTAGGCTAAGAGTGAAGAGGATCCAGGTTGAGCTATGCAGGAGACTTGTGGCTAGAGCTCAAGCGACAGGATAAAGAGTTGCAAATCATCTGATTTACTGAGGGATGATTGTTTTGAAAGATTGGCAGTGGATGAAATTGCTCAAATTTGAGAATTGGTCCATGGACAGGGAGTCATGTAAGAGGACAAAGTTGGGAAGGGTCAGAGGGCCATCAAGAGCAGGGGATCTAGGAGATCTCTAGGGGATCTAGAGAACAAGGGTTGTGAGCAGAAAAGGCCATTAAGTTTGGTAACTTGGAAAAGATACAATTTATGTGAAGCAGGAAGTTTGTTTTTTTCCAAACAGCTTTATTAAGATAGAATTCATTTATCATATAATTTATCCACTTAAAGTGTACAACTCAGTGGTATTTAGTATATTCAGAATTGTGCAACCATCACCACAATCAGTTTTAGAACATTTTTATTGCCATCAAAAGAAAGCCCGCCCCCATGAGCAGTCACTCGCCAATTCCCCTTTAGCCTCCCAGGCCAAGACAACCATTAATCTACTTTCTGTCTCCTTAGACTTGCTTACTCTGGACATTTCACATAAATGGAAGCATACTATATGCAGCCTTTTGTGTCTGACTTCTTTGTTTTCAAGGTTCATTCATGCCATACTATGTATCAGTACTTATTTTTTCTATGGCTAAATAATATGCCATTATATGAATGTACCATATTTGCTTATCATCAGTTCTTGGACATTTGAATTGTTAATCATTTTTTGACTATTATAAATAATTCTGCCCAAAACATTCATGTACAGTTTTTTTGTGTGGCTATGTTTTCAGTTCTCTTGAGTATATACCTAGGAGTGAAATTATTGGGTCATATGCTAACTTTGTTTAATTTTTGACGTAACTGTTGCGGAGGATGGACAAGTTGCCAGTGTTTGTTAGAAATAATAAAATGAATTTTAATATCATCACTAGTGGAAAATTGCAAAATGTCCATATTCAGGTATATTATTCATAAATAAAAGCATTATAAAAATGAACCATATAATTGTTTTCTGTTGTGTAAAACTATAACATGTTTGTGCATCTCCTTTCATTGGAAACTTTGTGTGTTGAATGTTACCTCAAAGCTTGGCTGAAATGTTAGACATTTTTCTTGTGGATCAAAATATTGATGTAAGTATGCTTCATCAATTTCAAATAATGATTTGTAACAATTAGTACAAATGTGATAAAAAATAATCCCAGGGATATTTGATGTTAGTCTACAGAAATGATTTAGTTTTTACTCCTTAGTCTGAACTGTAGGGGTCAAACACTATGATCTTTTTTTTTCCTTTTTCTTTGTTTTTTTTTTTTTTTTTTGGATTACCTGTAGTTTGTGTGGCCTCAGAAGTTCAAGATCCAGAAAAACAAAAACAGACTTCTTGGGCAGTATTGTTGGTTTGGCCATGTTTTTGTCTATTCCTGCCCTAGGTGGGATGAGTATTGAGAAGTTTCAGCATATGACATTTCCCCCCTTACTGAAGTTTTTAAGTGAGATCTCATAGGCTTGCTCTATTTTGGAACTTGGATTTAGCTAGTTGCTTCATGTTTCCATAAAAAAAAAAAAAAAAAGAAAAGAGGTGGGTTTTTTTTTTTTTTTGTAAATAATATGTTTAGATTTTTAAGAATTGAAAGGTATAAACTATGAACAATAAATTTCCACCCCACTTTTGTCCATTAGTCATTCAAATCTTCTTCTGGTGGCCGCTATTATAGTATTTTTTTTTTTGGCATATTCTTGCAGATTTGTACTTTGCATATATATTTAGCTGTATTACTTTTTCCCCATTCCCTCAAAATATGGTATTTCATGTACATCTGTACTATGCCTTTTTTGCTTACCAAAATATCTTTAAGATTAGTCAATCTGTATTTCTTTATCAAGAATATTCTCATTTTTTCCAAAGGATGCTTTTATTTTTAACCACTTACATTAAGACATATTGTTGGTTCATATTTTTATTATTGCAAATAATCCTTCAGTGTGCATTCCTAATTTTGATTGATTTTGCCAAATTGCTCTTGTTCAGTTCTGTCATCTTTAGGTTACTACTATAGTGTGTGAGAACTCCTGATTCTCAATTGCCTCAAAACGTGATATAATTTGGATGTTGGCCAACCCAAGTTAAAAAATGGCATTTGGGTGTAGTTTTGTTTTGTATCTTTCTTTTGAGTGACGTTTAGCCTTTTTTGATCTGTTTAAACCGTTGTATAATTTTTCTATGAACTGGGATTTGCCCATTTGCCCTTTGTTGTCTTTTTTTTTTTTAAGTCTTTTGTTGGAACTCTTTATTTATTAGGTCAGACCTTTAATAGGTTTTGAGTTAAACAAAAACTGATGTTGGAGTAGAAGTTGCTTCGTTTCTAATTGAACTAAAAACATTCCGGTAACCATTGGGAGTTGGAGGCCAGAGTTGTACATTGGATAGCCTGTGTATTTAAGTTCCTTTCCTAGTCCAGCAGAACCTTCGGGCCAACATTTTTGGAGGAGTTTATGGAGATGACATGATTAGCTAAATATATTTCAGATATTCTCTCTCGGATGGTAGATTGCTCAAGAAATAGCATATTAATTCATCTTCCACATTTTATTTTTTTCAGATAAGCCTGAGAAGCAATGTTTTTAAATCTCTCATATATATTAAAATGCTATTACATCAGCCTTATTCATTGTAAAATATAGGTGTTTCAGTTTCTTATTTATGAAAGAATGCATCTGATAATGGTGAGTCAGAGTAGCTTGAAGTTTAATAACTCATACTGCTTGGATGTGTGTTCATTTTAACTGAAACTCTTAATTTTCCGAGGCCTGAGTTTTCACTCCACCTGTGTTTGTGGGACTGTTGGGCCTAAGCTCATTTCATGGCTGGGTCAGACATGATGGCATGTATGCTAATCATTTAAATTCCACTTCGAAAAAAAATTTAAAAAAAAATCCACTTGGTCAACTGACACATGAATAAGTAGTAACCAAAGTCAAATAAGTGAAATAACCAAAGAGAAATAACTAAATAACCTAAGTCAAATAAGTGAAGTCATTAGAATAGAATCCTTCCTTAGAAAGTCAGCAATCACCACAAAACAAAAACAAAAGCAGGCATTTCGATTCATGTTTATTTAATCAATATCAGCATTCTTTTGTAATCCAAATTTTCTTCCTGCATTTATGAATATATATAAACATTTTAGTACAACAGCAAATATATTTTTTGATTTAAAACTATCTGTCCTTTAGGGACACCTGGGTGGCTCAGTCAGTTAAGCCTCCACCTCTGGTTTTGGCTCAGGTCGTGATCTCATCCTTAGGGAGAGTGAGCCCTGCATTGGGCTGTGAATGGATGCGGGGAGCCTGCTTGGGATTCTTTCTCTCTCATCCTCTCTGCCTCATCCCGCTCAGGCTAACAATGTCTCAAAGTTAATAAATAAACATAAAAAAACCTCTATTTGTCCTTTTTTAAAAAAAATATATTTTTTAAAAGCTTATTTATTTTGAGAGAGAGACAGTGTGAGTGGAGGAGCGACAGAGAGAGAGAGAGAGAACCCTTCTGTCAGGGCTATCAGCACAGAGCCCGATGTCAGGCTTGAACCCACGAATTGTGAAACCATCATCTGAGCTGAAACTAAGAGTTGGACGCTTAACTGACTGAGCCACCCAGGCGACCAAAAGCTATTTGTCCTTTAAATGAAATGGTCTGTGATAAAAATTCACTGGACTCTTTTTTTTCTATCAAACTTTTATTTTATTTTATTTTATTTTATTTTATTTTATTTTATTTTATTTTATTTTATTTTACATCATTTTATTTTATTTTTTTATTTTTTATTCTCAAGTGAGATAACATGCAGTGTAGTCCTGGTTTCAGTAGAATCCAATGATTCATCATTTACGTATAACACCCAGTGCTCATCCCAACTAGTGCCCTCCTTAAAGCTCATCAGCCATTTTACCCACCCCCACCAATCCTCAGTTTGCTCTCTGTATTTAAGAGTCATGGTTTTCCTCCCTCTCTGTTTTCATCCTATTTTTCCTTCCCTTCCCCTCCCCTATGATCGTCTGTTAAGTTTCTCAAATTCCACATATGAATGAGAACATATGATATCCGTCTTTCTCTGACTGACTTATTTCACTTAGTGTAATACCCTCCAGTTCCATCCACGTAGTTGCAGATGGCAAGATTTCATTCTTTTTGATTGCCGAGTAATACTCCATTGTATATATATACCATATCTTCTTTATCCATTCATCCATCGATGGACATTTGGGCTCTTTCCATACTTTGGCTATTGTTGATAGTGCTGCTATAAGCATGGGGGTGCATGTGTCCCTTCGAAACAGCACACCTGTATCCCTTGGATAAATACCTAGTAGTGCAATTGCTGGGTCGTAGGGTAGTTCTATTTTTAATTTTTTGAGGAACCTCCACACTGTTTTCCAGAGTGGCTGTACCAGTTTGTATTCCCACCAACACTGCAAGAGAGTTCCCGTTTCTTCACATCCTTGCCAACATCTGTTATTGCCTGAGTTGTTAATTTTAGCCACTCTGACTGGTGTGAGATGGTATCTCATTGTGGTTTTAATTTGTGTTTCCCTGATGATGAGCAGTGTTGAACATCTTTTCATGTGTCTGTTAGCTATCTGGATGTCTTCTTTGGAAAAGTGTCTATTCATGTCTTCTGCCCATTTCTTCACTGGATTATTTGTTTTTTGGGTGTTGAGTTTGGTAAGTTCTTCATAGATTTTTGATACTAACTCAATGGACTCTTTTTAACCAAGAATTAAAAGAAGTTAAAATACTATATTGCAGTGCTTTTCAGACCACCTCTGGTGTAAAGAATCAAGTTAAAAAAATTTTCAATCCACTGTTGACTATTTATTTTGTAAAGTGCAAAAGAACCAAAACCCCAAACCAAAGAACTAAACCCCAAACAAAATGGAAGTATGGAACTGTGAATGAAAGATAAAAATGAAAGCTCAATTTTTTATTATATTTAATAGATAAAATTGCCTCAAAAATATAAACAGAACAAGGAAATAGAAAAAAAATTACACAAGTTGTACACATTTGTTTATTGAAAATGTGTATACAAACCAATTAAAATATTAATGAAATAATAATCTCTTGCACACTGGTAGCAAACCCTGGTCTGCAGACCACACTTTGAGAAACACCAGTTTTTTGGATTAGGCAGCTAAGTCACTTTTTATATTACTATTTATGTTTTATATTAGAAAAGAAGGACCTTTGCCCCTCCCCATTTTAGAATAAAGTACAGATTTTTACCTGACAGTATGAATCTAGGTGTTTATGTCAGCCACCCGACTCTCAGATTTTCTTTAAATCTCTGTGTTGATTTTTAAATGATTCATTTTTTCCCTAATCTGAGATATGTTCTGCCATACCATAATTACTGTTGTTAAGCCAAGATTGCTAGAAGCTTGTGAGCTTGTGAGAAAAATTAGGAACTTGGTGGTATAAGTTGTTTTTAGTTTGTCTCATTACATTTTATATGTCATCTATCGAGCACCTCAGAAACAGAGCTTTTCATGAAAATTAAGTATTTGCACGAGTGTTGTTATTTTCATTTCTTGGTTTGGGCTTACAATTTTGTTAGCATTTATGTTTTACAGTCAAGCTGTGGAGCATTGTACTGTTTGTCTTAAGTTCTTCACAGGCAAGTGCGAATCCGTTGCTTCATATCTTTAAGCAGCAATTTATAGATCTTAAATTTTCGCATCACACAAAAAACTAATTATGTGAGGTGATGGACATGTTAACTGATATTATTGTGGTGATCATTTCACAGTATGTGTGTGTGTCAAATCATTTTGTACGCAAATTTACATAATGTTATATGTCAGCAATAAAGCTGGTGAAAAAAGTAAGCTTGCGACCTGGGCTTTATATCAAGGCACCATCTTTGATTCTACAATGTCCCAGAGATTATTAGTATTTGGTTTGGAGGGAGTAGAAAGTAATATTTAAGTTATATTGAGGTTTTCTACAGTGTATATGCAGTGAAAGATAAAATATCTTTAGACTCAGTAGGAAGTCTTTTTTCAACAGTTCTTTTGTTTATATGACTTCAAGCAAGTACTGTCTGTGGACAGAGATTTAAATCTTACCTTTTCATATTCTTTGTATTATCCAGTTAAATGACTTTAAAATTAGGTTTTTGGAAAGTTATCTTTGCACATATTTGTATAAGTTATGTTTGTGTTAGAGAGGGAAATGTATACCATCTTTGGCTGTTTTTCTTTAGGGTAATTCTTCTCCTGCAATTACTTTTGGATGGAAGTATGCACTTTCCCCAATAGAAGATGGTAATCTCAGAGAATGACCATGGAGAAGGGGATGAGTTCTGGAGAAGGGCTGCCTTCCAGATCATCTCAGGTTTCGGCTGCTAAAATAACAGTCAAAGAGTTGGAAACAAAGCAATCCCATAAGGAGAAGCGAGGGGGCTTTGTGTTGGTACATGCAGGTAAGCTCTAAGTGGGTGAGTCGGAAGATGAAAATAATGTTGATTTTTTTTTTTTCTTGCCTTGAAGTACACTGAGAATTGAATTTCACATCTGGAGGAGGCAAACTGCCAGAGAGGAGTTGGAACCAAAGAGTGACTTCAATACAGGCCTCTCCTATTCCCTACTTGGAAGATCTTACACTGACAGCTCTTCTTATGTCTTCTTTACTTCTCTACCCTGTTACTTACTTTCACCCCCTATATGTAATAGGTATAATTAAGTAGTGTTAGAATCAGACAAAGTAATTTTTTTTAAGTTTATTTATTTATTTTGAGAGAGACAGTGTGAGTGGGGCAGGTGCAGAGAGAGATGAAGAGAGAGAATCCTAAGCAGGCTCCACACTGCCAGTGCACAGCCCGATGTGGGGCTTGAACCCACGAAAGTGCAAGATCATGACCTGAGCTGAAACCAAGAGTCAGATGCTTAACCGACTGAGCCACTCAGGTGCCCCCAAAGTCATTTCTTAAACTCTAGTTTCTGTTTTTAAAAATAATGCTACTGAGAAATTTTACTGACCCCATATTGAGTTGTGGCCTTTTTAGAATAGAATTATACGATCATGGAGTCAGTTTGCCTTAATACTAAAAATGAGGAAGAGAGATTAAGTAGCTCCAGCCTCACGGCTAGTTTGCGCTAGAGCCAGGTTGAGAAACCCTTATGTGGACCCATAGGCCCAGTCTAGTGCTTTTGGTAATACATCAGCCCATAATCTCTACTTCAGAGGATCTGGGGGACAGACACAGTGAAGTTCAACTCCTGGGTCCCCACTCATTAAGGATTTTGGATTTCAGAGCAGTGCAGCTCTGCTCTCAGCAGGCTTTTTTTTTTTTTTTCCTTTAGTCATTTTTATTTGCCTGCATTTATCTAAAATGCATGACTTCTGTGAAGGGAGAAGGAATGGCTGGATCTCCTTTTAACTTTCCTCAGACAGTCAGACAGGGTGGGATCAAGATTAACTTTGATATGGGGTGAGGAGTAGAATTGTTTTTTCTTGCCAAACTGGTGTCCTGCCTGGTCATTAAACTTTGGCTATATCTAGACTAGACAACTTGGGGAGTCTTACAGAATCTAATCCAGGAGAATCTAAGAAACCCAGGTTCAATTTGCTTTTCTTTCAAAAGATTTTTACAAAGAAATGAGGTAAATTTTAGAAATAACCCAGTTAGAAGTAGACTTGGGACCAGGAATGCCTGCCTTCAGACTCCTAGTCCGGGGCTCTTCCTACTATAATGTTGATGGTGCACCTTTTGTAGTACCCAGTGTTATTTTATTTAGAATGAGTATGTGACAAACATACAAGAAAGGTTTAAAATTTTTGACAAGCAACAACATAGAGCTTTTGATTAGTTGGAAAGCATTGCTTTTTATGACTGTCATGGTAATGTCCCTCTTCTTTTACTCACTGGATGGGAATGGCTCTTAGATATCTTAGATAAGTTGGTGTTGGGGCCAGCAGTAATAGGCAGAAATTATGTGGATTAGAGTGACTCTTTTTCTAAACCATTAGAAGGTCAGATAGACTGATCATGGAGAAATATATATTTTGCACATTTAAGGGACGAAATTTCAATTCCTTATCCATTGTAGAGATCTTAAAGCTTTTTTCCCCCCCACTAGAGGAGACTTGCCCAAATTTTAGTCATTTGAGTCTTAGGTTCTTGATTTTTCCTAGTCTGTATACTACCTATACTGTTTACCTAATATCAAAAGGCTGAACACTTTTTACCTTAAAACTTTAAAGCTGAAACTTATCTTTACTCAAATGAAATGTCAGTATCACTTGCATGAGGAGAAAATAACTTAAAAAAATTTTTTTTAAGGTTTATTTATTTTTGAGATAGAGACAGAGCATGAGCTGGGGAGGGGCAGAGAGAGAGGGAGACACAGAATCTGAAACAGGCTCCAGGCTCTGAGCTGTCAGCACAGAGCCTGACGCCGGGCTTGAACTCACAGACCGCGAGATCATGACCTGAGCCAAAGTTGGACGCTCAACCAACTGAGCCACCCAGGTGCCCCAAAAATAACTTTAAATACAGTGTAATTTACAGTGTAAATAACCAAACCAGTGTAATTAAATTTTAACTAAGTCCTGTTGCTTGTCTGTGGCTTAGATCCTGAGCCTACCTTTCCTTTGTTAAATAGAGAAATTAGCAAATGTTAACCAGATATTAAAGATGTATTGTGGCCATGCTGAGACTTTTCCCTTATTCAAAGGGGAGTTGTATGTTAATCCTATTAAAACTGTCATCCATACACTAAAGTTATTTATTTAGCAATAGTGTCCCATGATTTGGGAAATACTGCTGAAAGATTGAGGCCCCTAGATCTAAGGCGACAGACCTGTTAGAGAAGCATGAAAAGAGGCCTGTTAAATATTGGCATAGGCTGTATGAAGTTTCACAGTTCTCTTGAGAAATAGGATTAGAATTTGGGTGTATGGATTCCTGTTGGTTTTGCATCTTTTCTGCTCTCCTGGGTCCCTGATTGATAGCTTCATGGGCTAGTTTTTTCTCTGACTTGAGGAAAGGTGGGTTAGGTTTGTGTTAGAGTCTGTAGGCCTACATGAACAGCCCTGAGGCTTAGAAATGCAGTTCTTAACCTTCTTTATGTTGGACCCCTGTAGGGCCTTGGTTCAGGGGAGTTGGGGGAAGTGATTCAGAGTTCTCTGTTAAAGAACTTTGTTTAGAAGCCTAATCATCAAGAGAGTTTCAGGGCCCTTGTCTTGGTTTCTTTCTTTTTTTTTTTTTCAACGTTTATTTATTTTTGGGACAGAGAGAGACGGAGCATGAACGGGTGAGGGGCAGAGAGAGAGGGAGACACAGAATCGGAAACAGGCTCCAGGCTCTGAGCCATCAGCCCAGAGCCCAACGCGGGGCTCGAACTCACGGACCGAGAGATCGTGCTCTGGCTGAAGTCGGACGCTTAACCGACTGCGCCACCCAGGCGCCCCTCTTTCTTATTTAGATTATTCTCAAATCCCTAACTAAGCAAGTATTCACCCTCTTAGGGCAACAGATTTCAGAGCCATTCTCTTGAGTAGGTTGCTAGGTGTTTAAGAGACAGGGACATCAGGATTTCTTATAGACATACATGAATGTGCTGTCACTGAGGTTTCAGAGACACCCTGAGCTACAGTCCAGCAGTGAGAGGGTGTAAAAAGTTTGGATAGCAGTGATGGTATTTTGGTGGTTGTGGGAAATAACTTCAAATGTTATGTAGAAACTACCTAGTTTTCTGGTTATTTTTAAGGATTCAGGATTCTGAGCAGTTATTTGCCAAATGGCAGGGGCTTTCTAAAGGTCAACAGAAAGGAAAGTGAAGGGACTCTGTCCCTGACACCTCCTGGGTTATCAACTCCAGACCAAAAAAAAACAAAAAACACCTGACTTTGGAGAGAGGTTTTTGAAAGGAGATGATCTTGGTGGAGTCCCTTTGGGGATATGAGCTATTTTTAGTGCCTCTGTCAGGAAAATAGCCTTTGAAAAAGAAGGTAAGGCATGTCATTAAAAAGGCTATGGTAGAGAAGGAGGCGATTAGATTTTGAAAACTCCATACATGTAGGATAATACTTTTATTGTCACCAAGGGAGCATTAGTTTGTATGAACTATTTATATGATATAAGCAAAATCTCTGATATTTTAATGATGACTAGCAATCGGTTGTTTTTTTCCACTACAGGTGCGGGTTATCATTCTGAGTCCAAAGCCAAGGAATATAAACATGTATGCAAACGAGCTTGTCAGAAGGTATGAACAGAGTGTGTATGATGGAAACATTTCAGTTTTGGCCAGCAAGCAGCTTTACCTTGAAATTCAAAATTTTAAGGTTTGACTTAGAAGAGAGTCTTTAGTTTGGGCCATGAAATTATTTTGCTCATATTTGCGGGGTCTTTTGTTTTGTTTTGTTTGTGTTTTTTATTCTCCAAATGATGCTTAGATCTTTCCCTCCCTTTCCCAGATTAAAGTCTGTATTTTTGGAAATGTGGGCACATAATTATATATCTTTTAATCTTTGCAAAGGCATTGAGCTCCATTGAAAGAGTAGGGAAAACATTTCAAAGGCAGCCAGTGTATCTTTCAATGAAGAGAAGAAAATAAGTAATAAAAAATTAAAATGGGTACTTTCTTAGGGAGATTATCCTGTACTTTTTCCTTCTGTTTTTCATTATGTAGTTTGTATCATAGCAAATTCATTGTCATTCCTGAGTTTAGCTTTGCCCTTGTTCTCGGTTGTGCTTTTTTTTCTCTTTGGTTTTTGAGGTTTTGCTAAATTGTTGAATACTTAATTTGGATGCAGGAATGGACTCAGAAGTAATATTGTTTGTTTTTATTTTGATCTTGACTGTATACTCTTACTGGCAAAGCATCCATTACTTTTTATGCAAATACAATGTTAATGGATATTATATATCGAGTAAATTTGGGTCTCTCCCTGCTCTTTTTGTTTATATTTAAATACCATTGAAAAGAAAGATTATGAGTCATTAATGAAATCCCATAAGTAAGAAAATTTTATTATAGGGATTTTATCATTTTTTAAATTTATAATGAAGCTAGAAGTTCTCTAAACTCATATTTTTTCTTATTTTTTAATTTTGAAAGTTTTTATTGTCTGAAATGTTTTATATCACTATAGTCCTAGAATCCTAATACATTTTGAATGTATAATCAGCCTTCTCAATCTATACAATGAATGAACTTATTAAAAGCTTAATGAGGAATACAGCTCTTAATTTTTGAGCATTCTCTTTTGTTGACTAAATTAGAGCTTTAATTGTTCATTTAGAAATCAGTTTTCCTTCTCTCTCTCTCCCCTTTATACTTAAGAAATAAGGTGATTTTATAGGCTGTTACTCTGTATAATTCATATTACAAAAGAACATTATTTGTTTATCTCAATATTTTGTACAGTGGTCTGCCCTTATCTATGGGGGATATGTTCCAAGACCCCCAGTGGATGCCTGGAACTGCAGATAGTACCAAACCGTATATGTACTTGTTTTTCCCTATATATACATACGTATGAGAAAGTTTACTTTACAAATTAGGCACAATAAGAGATTAATAACAATAATAATAAAATAGAACAGTTATACTGTGTGTATATAAAAGTTATGTGAATGTGGTCTTTCTCTGTCAAAATATCATATTGTACTGTACTTACCCCTTGTTGTAATGATGTGAGATGATAAAATGTCTACATGCTGGGATGAAGTGAGGTGTATAATGTAAGCATGATGATGTAAGCGCTAGGCTACTGTTAACCTTTTGATGATATGTTAGAAGGAGGATTATCTTCTAGACCGCATTTGACTGGGGGTAACTGAAATTGAGGATAAGGGGGAACTACTATAGTACCAAAAATGCTTTTGTCACATATATATGTCCATCTAAATGTTTGTGTGACTGAGAGTCACTGCTTTTTAGTTAGGGATGTGGAGAGGAAAACAGTGGGAAAAGATGTTACTAGCTAAGTCTGAGATTCAATTATGAATATGAAGTATAAATTATCAGGGTATTTATGTATTTATTTTTGTCTTTCTCCAAATTTTTATGTAAATTCCAGTTAGTTAGCATACAGTGTAATATCAGTTTCAGGTGTAGAATTTAGTTATTCATCACTTACATAGAACACCCGGTGCTCATCACAAGTGCCCTCCTTTGAATTATCAGGATATTTAAATGAAACTGAATTTGATAATATCTATGGCTATTTTGAATTGCCCTGTGATGATTGAAGCCCTTCCACTTATTAAATTGCCTGCACTTTTCATTTAGTGGCTAGATTGTATTCATTGTCTTAATTTGAATTATCAGTGAGCTATATCATAAATTATACTAAATATAAACACTTGCTTGTTTTAAATCTAAGTGGTTTATGTCTTGAGGTACGGAATGGGACTAGTGATCAATTTTTATTAACTTTAAATGTCTCCTATACTTCTTTATGGCCTTGGAAAGTTTCTGGGCCTATTTGGGAAGTTGTGGTTTTACAATGAATAATCTCTCCCCTTGGTTTCATAGGCAATTGAAAAGCTACAGGCTGGTGCTCTTGCTACAGATGCAGTGACCGCAGCTCTGGTGGAACTCGAGGTATTTCTTTTCTCTATGTTTTATTGAAAATATTTATGAGTTTATGTTCATTATTCTTAAATGACATAAAAGTATTGAGTTAGTTAACCATCAATTATATGACCAGTGTTTCCCAACTGTATTAACAAAGTTATGAAGAGCCCTGTGATATTGCTAGGTTATTTTCCTTGGGGACTTCTCTTAGTAACATAAAAGTTGGTTAAATCAACCCTGCCTCCCCCCTCCCCCCCCGCACCTTTCTGTGAGATTCATGAATGCTAAAGTTACTGGTGTTTGGGTACTTAAATTTTCTTAATATGTTCAGTAGGAAAATTCCTGAAGTTAACTCCTCTTCCCCAAAAGTAATACATTAGAGAAGAAAAAATTTCAGCTGTCTAGAAGTATCTGATGTGGAAGGGAAGTTTCCTCATAAGCCTGACAGATCTATATCCTGAAGCTATGCTCTGTGAAGTGTGACATGTACAGTGTGATTGTTAAGTTGGTCTCTGGTTAACTGAAGACATTGAGGAATTCAGTGGAGAGGCTCTCAAGTTTGCTATAATTTGTTGCAATCTATGAGTGTTTCCTTGTTCTTATAATCTGGAACTTTGAGGATGAATTTGTCCTGGAGATATTGAGGCCTTCAGAAGACTGACTTTTGTTGATCAAACTTTTAGAAGATAGATTTGTATCAGTCTATTTAGAGGATTATAGTGAGCCAATAGTTTTCTGGTTGAGAACACTACTTGGGAAATCAAATAAGATATGAAGATAAAACAGTGATGAGTTTGAGGTAGGAGGTGAATGGAGTAGGTCTTCCCAAGTTGACTGGATTGTGGCTCTTTTGTTTACACCCTCATTTCAGAGCACCTACCCAGTCATGCCAGGCCTTGCGTTTCCCTACGAAAATTGTCCAGGAGTTTACCAGAAGTCTTAGCCCTGTTTTCTGTTTATTCCCCTGCTTAGTTGTAGAGCTACACTTTTGATCACTCTTTGTAGATTTTAATTTATCCTATTAATGCCTTCAGATTGGCCCAAGTGTATTCAAAGAAGGTGAACATATATGATGGGTACAAGTTCTATTGTAGTGTGGTCCCTGAGAGAGACATCTAACTTGGGGTATGTTGTTCCCTCCTCTTGTGACTCATGCATCTTATACCAGATCTACCAGTCATTAGCCCTGGGCACCTCACAGATTCTCCTTGACTCAGTTTCTCATTTATAATATGGGGGTAATTTCTGTTTCATAGAGTTCTGAAGATTAACCGAATTAACGTGTGACAACCACTTAGGTCATTGTATGGCACATAGTAAGCACCCCTTAAAAGTTAGTAATTATTGCTATTATGAAGTGCTTTGGAAATGATATATATGAGGTGAATATTTATGGTAACTGTCAATGACACATATTTACAATGTCAAGAAAAGGTTAATTATCATGGAGGAAAAGAGAAAAGTGCTTCAAGAAAGAAGATTGATATACTAACTACCAGATCTTACCTTTACTCAGAACATACACACACAAGGAAAGCTTCATCTATCTTAATTCAATTGTTAATTGCAAATTACTGTCCTTTGTGCATAAGACAATGTCCTGAGATAATCTGTGCATGGAGTCAGTGTGGGTCCAGGGAAAGAAAAAGAAGGCTAATGAGTAGCTGGGGGATATACTGTAATGGCAACTATAAATACAAAATTGAGCAAAATTAAGTTTTTCTTTTCTCTTCATCTTAAAATAACTTTAATTTTCTCAAGTTATACTTATATCATGTTGAATATTTTATTACATTTTTCTCCAGTGATGAATCAGTCATACTTTAAGAGTTTACTTATTTATGCTTAAAAGTGATTGAAGATACATTCTGAAATAGTAAGTAGCTCATGAGTAAGTGAGCCTTATAGTTTTAAATGATGACCTTTGTTTTTTAAGAGTGTGGATAAGAAGTTCTTTTTTAAACAAACTTGTTCTATTTTTGACTGGACTATGTTATATGGATGAATACTGACCTGAGTGAGTGTAGTGTACTCCTCGCCCTAACCCCCATTGTTAAATCTGGAGAATTTCAATTAATTATCTTTAAAAAATCATTTTTATGTGGAGTCTTTGAAATATGTTAATAGTTTAAAGGCTAAGGCTAGCTGGAAGAATTTTCTTAAATCTTAAGAATTATATTGGAAGTTGTGCTTATACTGCCCCCTGCAGTTTCAGCCACTTTGATTCACCACCTTTAAACAAGGTGAGGTTTTCAAGTAGAGTTCAGTTGAAGGAGTATTATAATAGTTTGGGTCAATGGAAAGCTACAAGAAAATCAGATTCTAATATTTTCTATACTTAGAAAGATATACATAGCAATTTTGAGTCCTTTCAGCTTACTGAAAAGTCCCAGAGAATCTGATTTATAATGTGTTATGTTTACTTTGAGAGTAACTGCTTATCTTTAATTTAATCAATCTATTTGGTAAAGCTAAGTCTTGTCCTGATTACCAAAGCCATACCTTTGCTTTTTGACTTTGGGATGTACTTTTTGAGTAAAAATAGGGCCCCCTCTTAAAAACCTGTCTGTTACTTTACTACTTAGGCAGATACTGAAATCGGTTTGAATTCCTTGAACACTGTGGACTGAAATGACTGAAGTAGTTTCATGGTCCTTACTGGCTAGAAGGGATATCTGGCCTTGTATTTAAAAAAAAAAAATATGAGAATTGCAGTTACCCAAATAGTCAAAAGTATAATGAGCTCAACTCCATGCCATAGGGGAGGAAGAGACAAGATAAAAGAAGTTTATACCTAGAGACACATACACACTTAATGCAGGCCACCCAGACTCATCATTTTGAGCTTTTTTTGGAAACTGATTACCTTGTGTAGTTTCATTTTCCTCATCTACCACTACAGACAAGTGGAGTCATCCTAAGACAACCACTTCTGGACACTAGAGGGGTGTTTCCATCATTTAAATAAGGGAGGAGGTGAGTGCATAAGTTTCTGCCTTTAACTGACCAGCTTCTCTCTTCAGGGTTTTGGGAGGGAAGGTGGCCAGTCCCGTTTGAGAGGTGTTCTGCAGTTTGGGAATGAAAATGATATGATACCAAAGTGTATTTTGTTTATCTTCAAAATGTGAGGGAGGAAATGGAAATGTCAGTTTATAGATCATATTTTAATTTATTGTTAAATTTATTTGGTTCTATTGTTTCATTTAGCTATTTATAGCTTTTTGAGATTATCCTTATAACTGATGGGAAAGTGACTTCTATTTATTGGATAGTACATTTCTGATGTCACTCGTAGAGAAGACAGGTATCATGAAGCATCTTGATCTTCCTATCTGGGGCTATGCATCTGGAAGACAGTTGTTTTTATGGCCGCTTCGGGAATAGTTTTGGTTCAGGTAGTGGCAGTGGATTGTAAATTCTAGACCGTAATTGGCACATTTCACATGGTATAGCTTCTAATGCGAATTTCTTCTTTGAGGAAATTGGCTTTAGATCTGGATGAGTCATGATGCAGCTGCTAAAGTAGAAAGTGTATCATGGATTCTGATGGAAAACACACTACTCATAAAATACTTGCTGAAACTCTCTTTGCACATTGATGTTTTTCTATAAAAGTATTAAGACCCAGCTTTAAAATTTCTAATAAGGAATTATAGGTGATATGGGAATGACAGACTTTGGAGAGGTTATTGATGAATCTGGCTGAGAGTTTGAATATCTTGGTGTAGACTTTGAGAGATTTTGGCCAATTCATTTTGAAAACTGGTTATTTTAGTAGGTAGAATATTGTGCATTAAACATAGTGGTAGATATAGCTTTCACATTTCATATAGTGAAAGGCAACTTGCACAGGCTCCTTTGTTGAAAATGTTTTGTTGAGTTTATGTTATTCTAAGTGGACCCTGCAGTTCTTTCATTGACTTGATTTGATTCATCCTTTAAGGCTCCCTGTGGTCAGAGGAGATGGTAGTTCATGGTTGAAGCTAGTTTATTGTTCAAATGTTTTAGCATTTAAAGAGCACATTATATTGGGCACATATTTTCATATCTGTCTGCCTCAAACAGTCTATTGTCTTTGGTCTCTATATAATCCAATATAATGCTTGCTTATAAACTCTAGGAAAATTATTTAAGAAGTAACTTCTTATTCAGATGGCTGATAGTTTGGGGTGTGAGAGAGAAAAAAGTATTTACATTATTATATACTTAATTATTACATATATTGTTACACATTTATCTGTCTCTACATCCTCTTATACCCAGAGCCAGCTCTGCATGCATTTCTTTAAAGCAGGGATCTCCAGAAGGTCATCATTGTGTACTAGTCAGTTGTTGGTACCCTGGTCCAGGCCTCTGGGCAGCTGCAGGATTAAGCCACACCCCCTTCTCTTGGGCTGGAATTGTCTATATGCCACTGGGAGAGAGAGCACCTAAGGCTTGCCTGTCCTTGAAATGCTTAGTGGTCATGGAGATGGTATGGATTGCTCATGGCATATGGGTATATCTAAGATGGAAGGAAACATATGGGAAGGGCTGATATACCTCACTTTCTCTCAACAAACCTGCTTGCAAGTTTGCTTGTGGTGTTTTTGTGAGTAGACACTTAACCACATCTTGCCCCCTACGCAACTTCAGTGTTTGTTTTTTGTTGTTGTTGTTGCAAATAAATAGGGGTTTGCTTTATAGGCATTTCTGTTTATTTGGGAGGTTAGAAAAATATGCAAATAAATAAGCATCTCCAATTTTCTGAACATTTTCTGTTTTGCAGAAATCATCTTTTCATAAGCAGAGGGTAGCTGAGTATGTCAGTGGTTCCTTGCTTCCTCCGCCCCTCCTCTCCCCCAAGGGGCTGCGCTGAACACATTGGAAAGACAGTTTGATGCATTTAGCTCACAAATACACAAGTGTCCATTAACCATAATGTGACTGATGAGTCCAATTTTAGACCTAACACTCTTGAAAGTCTCATTTTTCTCTTCAATTGAAAATATCTTTTATTCTCTATAATATGGGGAGGATCTGTGTTTATATATTTGAAGCAAGGAGTTTTTTTTCATTTTTAAAGTGTTTATTTTTGAGGTGGGGGGGGGGAGAGGCAGAGAGAGAGAGGAAGAAAGAGAATCCCAAGCAAACTCTGCGTTGTCAGCCCAGAGCCTGATGCGGGACTTGCACCCAGGAAACCACGACCTGAGCAGAAATCAAGAGTCAGATGCTTAACCGACTGAGCTGCCTAGGCACCCCTTGAAGCAGAGTTTTGCTTCTTTTCCTTTGTAGTACTTAACCCGTTTTCATTGCATAAAATTTGAGTTTTGACTTTAGATGCTCTTTTTCCTTTTTTTTTTTCCAACTTAGTATCATTGATTATTTCAGTCAACTACCCCATTTGCCTGTCTGTTTAGCATTATTTCCAGTGGTGCTTCAGTATTTCTGTGTATTCCAGCTGTTTATAGAGTCTTTATGTTTCTCTGCATTTTTTTTTTGTTTTATTTTTTGAGGTGTACATACACAGTTACACTTCATGGAGTTGCATCCAGCCAAGTGTCCATGTTCTTCTTGTGAAGAGGCAGAGAAAATCACCTCTCCCAAGAATTTCCACCTTCTGACCAAGGGAAATGTGTCCTGAGGAGCTGTACGCAGATGGGAGGCAACTTGTTTGCTTGTTCTGCTGCTAGAGCATTGATTTAATTAGAAGACAGGCTGTGGGTGGCCATGTGCAGACAAAGAAGCACCAGACAGAGCCCAGTTAGCCTGGGACAGTAAAAGTAAGTTACGCTCTTTTTAAAACACTTTTGAGTACTGATGCTGATTCTTGCCTTTAATACTAAGGGGCAACTTGTAACTTACTGTTTGTGTTTACACAATAGGTACATCTATCTGTTCTTTTTGTAAGACCCTAGAAATTAAATGTGCTCTCTAGCACAAAGTACCTGCTTAATGGACAAGCAGTGATTTTTTTCCTTTAAATTTTTTTAGAACAATAAGAAGACTGAGTCACTTATTACATTCTAAATTAATTTTGCACTGCATCAAAACTATGTATTAGTTTTTGATGAAGTCAGAACACTGAAGTACAGAGCTTGTTATGTTTTACTTTGTACTGATGGGAACATGAAACATTTTTCACTTTTTTTCTAGCCATTTCTTGATGAGTTGTGTGGATCTTATCAGATGTATTCATATTGGCTAAATCTAGTAGAAGATACGGTCCAAGACCAGACTTAGCAGTTCCCGAGGAGCATGTAGCTTTATAAATGAACCTTCATTTTGCTCTTGGAATTGTTCTTCTCCGAACATACTACACTACTTTTATATATTAAAGCCACATTTGGTGGAATGGTGGAATTGGTGGTAATCTGTATTTTGGCCGTGTGAAAGCAATTTAGACTTATGAATTGAGTGTAAAATATCTTCTTGTCCTGTATTAATAGAGTTATCAGATTCATTGGCCCTTAGATTTATAGTATAGTGATTATTGAATCATTTTGTGTGTGTGTGTGCATGTGCTTGTGCATTTGGGGCATCAGTTTTATAATTGAATATCTACTGTATTTTTTTATTTTTTAAATTTTTTTATTTTTTTGTAATTTCTTGGCTAAGAAGCTTTTTCTGTGTTCAGCAAAATCATGGGCTGATATCATGCAGGTCAATCTGTAAGACTGCCCTTTGATTTTAAATTTTTGCCCATTTTCTCAGACCTGGCTTTTATTTAGAATCTGGAAAGGAATGAGGAAGAAACTTAAGTTACATGATTTTTAGGAATCCAATCAAGATAACATCCTAACTCCTGCTCCAAAGTAGAACAAAATATTGCTTCAATTCTCTTTGATTCATTTTCTGTCTGTCTAGTTTTTATTTGTATGGTAGGCTTTACCTAAATGCTAGAATGATGCAGGAGCAAACAGCTTAAAATTGAATTCTAGGCATTCCAGTTGATGAAAGTTCTTTGGTCATTACCACTGCCAGGGAGTTTTTACTGGTAGTCATTCTCACTCAGGGTCTAACCTCCTTCATGGTACACACATTTCCTGGCAGTTCATGACATGCTTATACTATAACATAGGACATCAACGCTGTTAACACTTGTTAGGCTTCTTAGAAGATTCAGGGTGAGGCATTTATTTATGTTTTCTTCTCTTGGAGTACATGCAGATGTTAACATTTTCTAGTGTGCTGGAAGTCTTTGTAATAAAAAGAAGCATTATAAGTTACTACTTATTAAGTTAGTAATACTTCTTTCTCCCTTCCAATTCTTACCATGTCCTCACCTCGCATTTGATAGAAGGATGGTTTAAGTTACTGTAATTCCATGGTCTGTTAGATTCTTTTTGAGTGATACTTCCATATTATTGTCAACATGGTTAAAAGGTATAATTATTTATAACCTTTTGAAAGGAAGTGTATGTGGATGCCAAATTTGGCTCTACTAGAGAAACAGCTACATTTGTCTTTTCTATTGTACCTCTTGTGGAAAGGACAATTTCAGGTACTGTGTGTGCTAACCTCTTCCTGGACATCGTAAAGAATCCAACTAAAACAAAGTTTAAAACTATTTCAGATGTGCAAGTATATTGGAGCCAATATTTTATTTTAGAGATCTGTGTTGTGTTTGACAAGTAACTCTTTGTACTGCGATTCTGTGGCCTTCAATTAAAAAAAAAACATGAAAGTAAATTGCTGTGATGTCCTTTTTCTACTTAATTAATTATGATATATGTTTATTTGCAAATTAGTCAGATTAATAATAGAAAGGAGATTCATAAAGATCTGCAGTGCTTTTTATTAAAATGTTTTTTGTAATAAATTAGGGAAAAATATGGTCCTATTTTTTGACAGAATACTGTATGCCAGATCAACAAATGCTCTAATGAACAAGTATCAAACATTTGTTGCATTTATTCTGACATTTCCAGAAGAGTTTGGATATTTCAAGAAGATCATAAGAAGTCTTAGTTCCTAATACATATGCTGTTGTGTGTGAAGGTTTTTTTCCTCCCAACATAAAATATGTTGTCTTTTGTGTTATTGAATAGTTAAAAAAATGAACTGTCGCAGATGCTAAAACTGGGTATTCAACATACTATATTTGACTCAAATGTTCACAGAGTGTGATGCAAACAAATGTTCTCTCAACTTACATCCAGGATAGCTAAAATATTACTTTAACACGTGTTAAAAGTAGAGCACTGTAACTATTTGGCTAGATATAATTCCGGGCTGTCTAAGTTGAGTAATTTCCTCAGGCATTCCAACTTTGATCAACCACAGCAAGAACTTTTAGCATGTCTGTAAAGCAGCCAGTGCATCTGTAAATATGTCCTGAGGTAGAGAGAAAAGAGAATGCCAAAAAAAGAAAGAATACTTTCTGTCATTAAGGAGCAGTTACAGAATGAAAATGGAAAGTTTTTTGTTTCCCTAGGAACTCTTTTTAGATCATTGAGCCTCTGATGTCTAAGTATGCCCTGTGGTTCTGTATTAATGAATGAAAGATACCTCATTTGGGCCTAGTAAAAATGTTTTTGGCTAACTCTGCTGCTGAAACTTATTGGTTAGAGTCCATTAATTCTTAAACTTTCCAGTCTTTCTTAATGTAATGTTAAGTGGCTAAAAATCTAACATAAACAATAGTATATATCAGTCAAGTGGGTCTTGCTTGTTTTTAATTGGCTAGTATTTGAGTGAAATATGATCCTATTTTAGAGAATAGTTCTAAGTTCGTTTTCAACACATGGATGAAAGAAAAAAAAGGTTTTCTGGGTTTTGTTTTCAGTGACCTGAAAATGAATTTGCAAATATCTACTGGTTTCTATACAGAAGCATTAACTAAGAATATTTATAATGGTAAATTGCCCTGTGCTATGTTGGGAGCTGCATGTTTCTCATATTTTTAGACACAACATGCTCCTATCACATTGATATCACTTGGCCTGAAGATCTTTCAAGGAGTTAACAACTACTCGCAAAGTGGATGTTAAATGGAATGTTCTGTCCAGCTTCTTTCCAACCATGTTGTCTACAGTCTCATGGTAACAAATACTTTGACCTTTTAATTAGCTCCAGTTGTGAAAATTCTCCTTTTTAGGTCAATATTGTATCAGACATTACGACAAATCCATAATCTTGTAATTTCCTTGTGGCAGATCTCTATTGTCCACATTCTTCAGTCAGTCAGTCAGTCAGTCAGTCAGTCAAAACAAGGTTAACCCAGTTAAATAAAATTTACTAGTAGTAGGGGCACCTAGGTGGCTCAGTCGGTTAAACATCCGACTTTGGTTCAGGTCATGATCTTGAGGCTCATGGGTTCGAGCCCCACATCGGGCTCTGTGCTGACAGCTCAGAGCGGGGATCCTGCTTTGGATTCTGTGTGTCCCTCTGTCTCTGCCCCTCCCCTGCTGGTGTTCTGTTTCTCTGTCTCTCTCTCTCTCTCAAAAATAAAACATTAAAGATTAAAAAAATTACTAGTACTAAAAAAAAGTTTTATCGTAGTTTTACCAACCTTTCTAGGTGCCCACCCCCCCCCCCCCGAAACTGGACAAGTCAGGCAGTATATATTGGTAGATTTATACCTTTTTAAGCCCATCCCCTGTATCCTGAAAGAGGTGTAGAGAAATGGTGAATGGGAAAGTTGTGGAGGATAGGTAGGGGAAGGGCAAGGCCTGGGTAAACTAATTGTGATTTTCATGGACAGGGTACTTGAGCAGATTTCTGAGTTGGTTACCTTGTTACTGTTTCTTTGTTTACCCAAGAATTTTTCTTCCTGTAAATATTGTCCATCTGAATGCCATAATTTCTTCAAATTTAATGCTTATTTAGTTTCATGTGCTTATTGCTTTGATCTTGAAATCATTACAGTTCACACTGAGATGAGAACCAACTTTCTAAAACAATGTGGAATCTGATATCTAATTTATAGATAGGTTCTTACTATCCTTTAATTATTTCACCTGATTTCCTCTTTGTCTTTTTTTTACGTTACCTGAATATTGAAGCCCCCACCCCATGGAGCTATGTAAGCTGTGTGTGTGTGTGTGTGTGTGTGTGTGTGTGTGTGTTTTGTTTTTTGAGTTTTTCTGCTCCAAACTACTGGCTCCAAAGAATATCGTGTTTTATCATTTTGATATGTCAGTTCACCATTAAATAAAGTTCCATATGAAGTAGACTAATGGTGACCAACATAATCTTGAGAAGAATACCATGATTCATCTTTCTTCTTGTGGATTCTGGGTAGAAAGCTTATCTGACTTATTTGGAGAAGCAAAATAGTATTATAAATTCTAATTGTCATAATCAGAAGATATGTGGCATTTGACACTAACCTGGCTCTTTCTAGTAAAGTGTGTTGACACATTGTAGTTAGACTACAGTGCTTGTAGTGGCTTACTTCTGTATTTGTTCTTCTTGTTTACGCAGCAAGAAGAAAGAATATTCAGTATTTTAAATATTCAACTAAGCATGAGAATGAAATCATGATTTGTTGTTTGGACTGGCATTTGTGTCAAAGAGCTACTTTGCCTGAAATCTGTATCGTGTATTCAGTTTTCACTGAAGACTTAGCAAAGCTCAGATTTTGCAACAGAAGCTTAATACCTTATTAACCATTAGGCCAGAGATTGCAGAAGAGACAGTTCACAGATATGTGTTGATTGGCTGTTAGACTAGTTCATAAAAATTGGAATTTGTTGCCAACATTTAAAAATTAGGAGACTAAAAAATATGTATTTCTAGCTTCTATTGAAAAAATGATACCTGGCTACATGGAGCATGCATTCTCTCAGGCCTGCAGTCTGCCAGTTTTAAGTATAGGAGGCTTTGTAATTAAGATTGTATTTTCAGTTCAAGGTAAAGCTGAAAATAAGGCTTGGGCAGATACACCAACTTTTGTCTTGTTGGAAAGGCCTAGAAAATGAATTGATAGCTTAACAGGGATTTCTACCAAAAGTAAGGGTAAAAGTGGAATGAGCTTTGATTTGAATTTTTGCAATTGGAATTGGACTGAAATATTAACTTATTATTTTGAAAATGAACTTCAAATCAAACTAAAGACTTTTCAAAAAATTTCCTATCAAAGCAGTTTGAACCAGAACCAAAGTATCTCACTCCAAAGAGTTTAGAGCTGGAGCTAAAGCAGATCAAAATACTGTATGGCCCAACTAAACTTGAACTAAATTGTTCCTTTATTTACTTCTTGTCTCAGGAGTAAAATATTATTTTCAGTGTTTTGTGGTGAAGAATGTACCAGAAAAGACCATAAGTACAAGCATATTGCACTGATTTCCAAACTTTTTCTTGCTAACCTCCTAAAGGACATTTAGCTTCCAACATCATTTATCTTATCTTGATTCCACTACTTCTAAATGGAAAACATACTTAGAAAAGTCATTGATTTGCACATAATACCTGTGACTGCATCTGTGATGATTATCCAGAAAGCTTTGTATGTTCTTTTCAGTAATTCTCTCATTTTATTAATCTTCCAGTTCACCTAATTTTTCTGCAGTAAAAGTTGAGTCTTGGCTTCCAAAGTGGTTAGCTTTTGTAGCCTCTCTTAGCTCACGTGTGCTTCCTTGCTTCTCACCTCTTCCATGCTTTTGCTGATAGATGCGTGGGAAACCCTCCTTTAGATGAGGTTCACAAAGTGAAGTTAAACAGATTTTGGAATTCATTTAGGTTGGAGTTTCTCAAGATGTGAGTTGTGGCCACCTGGATTAGAATCACTTGAGGTAGCTTTTTCAAAAAAAAATGAAAACATTCCCTATCTGCACCTCAGAGGACCTAAATCAGAATCTTTGGGGATGGGAATCTGGAAATTTTAGTTTTCTGATTCTTTTTAAAAAAACCTTTTTGTTTTGAGAGAATTGTAGACTTACATGTAGTTGTAAGAAATAATATGGAGAGGGGCACGTGGGTGGCTCAGTCAGTTGAGTGTCTGACTCTTGATTTCAGCTTGGGTCATGATCTTGCAGTTCGTGGGTTCACATCCTACATTGGACTCTGCACTGACAGTGCAGAGCCTGCTTGGGATTCTCTCTGGTTCCCTCTCTTTCTGCCCCTCTTGCATGCTTTTGCTTGCTCTCTCTCAAAAATAAATAAACTTAAAAAAATAATACAGAGAGATTCCTTGGGTCTTTTACCCCACAATGGTAACAGTTAAAAAAAAAATTGCAGTTAATCTTTTATTTTCAGAATTATACATTATAGTTTCAAAAATTTTTAATGATGTATAATATACACATAGAAAAATATACATGTTTATTATAAGGGACAGCTCCTTGAATTTTTCGGAGTGAACATAGCCCTGTGGAACCAGCACCCAGATAACAAAACATTTGCACCCCTCCAGAAGGCCAGTTATGTCCCCTTCTAGTCACTCTGGGGTAAAGCCTGTTCTGAAATGGAATCATGCTGTAAATAACTCTTTTGTGTCTGCTTTTTTTTTTTTTTTTTTTTTTTGGTTAATTGAGGTGAAATTCACATAACACAAAATTAGTCATTTTAAAGTAATTGAGTGGCATTTAAAGATTTGTAATATTGTGCTACTGCCACCCTCTGTCTTATTCCTGGAACATTTTTATCTCCCTGAAAGAAACCGTGTACAATTAAGTGGTTGCTTTCCATTCCCTCCTCCCCTAACCCCATGGCAACCACCAGTCTGCTTTCTGTCTCTATGGATTTACCTGTACTGAATATTTCATATAAATGGAATCATACAATATGTGATCTTTTGTGTCTGACTTTCACTTAACATAATGTTTTTAAGGTTCATTCACATTGTAGCATGTATTAGTACTTCCTTCTTTTTTGTAGAGCATAATTCAACATTGTTCATGTATATGCCACAGTTTATTTATCCCTTCATCTATTGACAGGCAGATCTAAGTTGTTACTACTTTTTCCCATTTGTGAAGAGTGTTGTTGTGAACATTCCTGTTACACGCATTTGTCTGAGTACCGAATTGCTAGATGATACTAACTCTTGTGTTTAACTTTTTGTGGAACCATCAAACTGTTTCCACAGCAGCTGAACCATTTTATATTACCAACAGCAGTGTATGAGGGTTACAATTTCTCTACATTCTTGCCAGCAGTTGCTATTTTTTGTCTTTGTGAGTATGGCCATCTCATAGGTGTGAGATGGTACATCATAGTGGTTATTATTTTTATTTCTTTAATAATTACTGATGTTGAACATCTTTTCATGTGCCTGTTGACCACTTGTGTATCTTCTTCAGAGAAATGCCTATTGGAGTCTATTCAAGTCCTTTGGCCATTTTTTAATTGGGTTATATTTTGGTTATAATTGGAAGTTGGAGTTCTTAATATGTTCTAGATACTGTACTACTATTGCAAGTCTGGAATTATGTCAAAATAAACACTTGAAAAATAAATTGTAACTACCGCTGTAGTGTTGTTTCCCCATTATAGCCCTCTGACCATGCCCTATCTCCTGTCCTGTTTCATTTTTCTCCATCATATTTACTGCTATCTAATATGCCATCTAATTTATTTAGTTTTTTATTGTCTGTCTCTCTTATCTAGAACGGAGGCTCCATGTGGGCAAGGATATTTTTCTGTTTTGCTATATCCACATGGTTTACATTATGGATTTACAAACTATGGCCTGAAAGCCAAATCTGGACTGCTGCTTGGTTTTGAACAGTCTGCAAGCTAAATATGGTTTTTACTTTCTTAAATGGTTGGAAAAAAAGGTCAAGAGAAGAATATTTCATGACACCAGAAAATGTTGTGAAATTTAAATTTCAGTGTTTATAAATGAAGTTTTATTGGAACAAAGCTATGCTTATTTGTTTTTGTATTTTCTCTGGCTACTTTCATGCTAGAAAGGCAGAGTTGAGTAGTTGTAGAATTGCCTGTGTGCCCCACAAAGCCTGAGCTGTATAATATATCTGGCTCTTTACAGAAAAGATTTGCCTGGCACATAGATGTCCAATAAATATTTTTTGAATGAATGAAACTTAACCTATGCTACCACAGAGGTATCTAAACTGGAAGTCCTTCAGTAATCCCATTCTTGAGAGTTTGAGTTTCATTAGCTGCTAAACAAACAAACCAACAAAATATCCCCAAATGATTTTTTGGTAAATACATTTTCATTGGTCTCTATTCATCCTGTAAATAATGATGATTGATGATAAAATACTAGAGAATTTGTAATTCTTAGGATAGTGTCAGGTAGGATATGTATACACAGGTTTTATCAGGGTTAGTTTGAGAAAGGCTATAACAACATGGAGTGTACATCCTGTTTTTATTACTCTATTTAAAAGAGATTCAACAGCTAGTTTGTTTCAGAACCTGTTTATTTTTTCCCTTTCTCATCAGCTTTAGATTAATAAAGCTAACCTGCATGCTAATGAAGGTAGTGATTAAAATAATTTTGATATCTTAGCATACTTCATGTGAATAAGAAACCATATTATCACATAATTTCATTCTACTGTATTTTATTCATCTAATGGTGTGTTTGTTGATTTGTACTTGAATAACAGGGTATGAATACTAACATACCAGTAATTTCCTGTAAATGTCTAACTTCTTAAAGGGAGATTAGAAATTGGACAAACATAAATCATTTTATATAAAAATGATTTTATATTGTGCCAGTCTAGTTTTTGTACAACATTTGAAAGCTAAATTGTTTGCATCTGTAAGAGCTGATAATAGAGGTCTCATAATAGATCCCCAGAGGTACACTATACTCTATAGCCTTGCAAATAGTTCTTATTTTATGCTTTCAGCAAAGGATGTTAAATGGGTAATACAGGTTGTGGTTTGTAGTGAAAGAGTAATGCTTTGCAGATCTTTGCCTTGGCTCGGTGTTTGCAAATTTTACTAATAGGAAAGGGTTTACATATCCTGATGGGGGTGTAGCTCCTGACTTGCATTTTTGGCTTTCCTGCTCTCTCTTTGCTGGGTTACACAGTCAGAGGGATCTTATTTTGTAAAACTTTGTCTCCTCTGAAAGTCATGAATAAACTTAAAAAATATTTTGCTTTTGGGGAGCATGGGTGGCTCAGTTGGTTAAGTGCCTGACACTTGATATCAGCTTGGGTCATAATTTCGCAGTTGCGGGATTGAGCCCCACATTGGGCTTCGTGCTGACAGCATGGAGCCTGCTTGGGATTCTGTGTCTCCCTCTCTCTCTGACCCTCCCCCACTCCTTCTTTCTCAAAATAAACTTGAAAAAATATTTTGCTTTTAAAATTTCATCTTTTAGAAGCTGAAAATGCTATTGCTTGAATTTATTTCATTTCTCTTGTTTTAATTGTGAAACAGTTGAATTCTTTTTTTTTTTTTTTAAGTTTCCTTATTTATTTTGAGAAAGAGTCAGAGTGTAAGTGGGCATGGGGCAGAGAGAGAGAGGGGGGGAGAGAGAGGGAATCCCAAGCAGTCTCAGCACAGTCAGCACGCAGAGCCTGCTGTGGGGCTTGAACTCACGAAACCTTGTGTGATCATGACCTGAGCCAAAATCAATAGTTGGATGCTTAACTGACTTAGCCACCCAGGTGCCCTGAAAAGATTGAATTCTTAATACTCTATTACATTTTTCTGGTATTTCTCTATAAGGGTAACCTGTAAGAATCAATAAGTATCAGCTTAAGGGGTTACAGTTCACAATCATTCTATTTATATCTGGTTGTAATTAACTCCTATTCATTCATTCTGCAAATATTTATCAAGTAGCTACTAAGTGCCAAGCATTACGTTAGACATCTGAATACAATATCTAAAAAGACAAATTACTGTACTTACCGGGCTTAACAGTCTATGAAGAGAATTAGACAAACAGAAAGTACATATAATGTCAAGTAGTAAAAAGTGCCATAAAGAACAATAAGATAGTAAGAGAAAAAAAATGGTTGGGGAAGTTTGGAGAAATGCTAATAACTCAGTAAACAGAGTGCCCACAGATGTCTTTTGAGTAGAGATCTGAATGAAATGGAGGAGAAAGCCATGCAAAGATGTTGGGGAAGGGAGTTTTTGGTTAGAGGGAAAATTATCCCATTATCTCTTCTTACTCAGCCTATTCTTTATAACACTTTATCCCCATGGAACGTCAGCTATTTACATATATGTATATGTGTATGTTTCTGCATAAACACACAGTCTTTATTTATTGGCTTTTTCTCCTATTAGAGTGACTCACTAAACTCAGCATTTCAAAGGAATGAATGAACAAATGTGAAATCCCTGAGGTGGGAATGTTCTCTGTGTGCTCATGGAATTACAAGGAGGTCAATGCGGCTTATAAATAGTATGTGTGAGGAGGGAGGGGCCAGATTATGTAGGGTCTTGTACATCTTGGAAATTAAGACTTTAGATTTTATTCTGAGTATTATGGGAAACCATTATAGGTTTTTGAACATGGGAGTAACAAAATTTCTGACAAATTTTAAAAGGATTGCTTGCTACTGATTTGGCATAATGCTTTCTAGTTGAACAAACTGATTCAAGTCAGAAAATAAAAAAATGACCATTTAAAAAACTTAATGTATATTTTTTATAAGGGGAAAATTAGTATATAGGGTGATCAGTTTATATCAAATGAGAGATACACTTCTTTTTTGTCAGTTTTATTGAAGGGTAATTTATATACAACAAAATTCACCAATTTTAAGTGTACAGTTTGATTTTATGACAAATATATACAATCATGTAATCACCATTGCAGTTGTATATAACATTTTCATCACCTCTAAAATTCTTTTTCTCTCTTTTTAAAGTTTGTTTATTTTGAGAGAGAAAGTGTGAGGGAGAGGGGCAGAGAGAGAGGGAGAGAGAGAATCCCAAGCAGGTTCTACACCACCAGCACAGAACCTGAGTGGGGCTCGATCCCATGAACCTTGAGATCAAGACCTGAGCCAAAGTCCAGAGTCGGATGCTCAACCAACTGAGCCACCCAGGCACCCCCAAAATTCCCTTTTAATGCCTGTTTGCCTATCCCCTCCTTTTCATTGACCTCTGGCAACCATTATCTGCTTTTTATCATTTTGCCTTTTCTAGAGTTTGGATTAAATACAGTCATATGATATGTGGCCTTTTGTGAATGGCTTCTTTCACTTAGCATGATGCTTTTGAGATTCCTTCATCAGAAAGAGGCTCCAGGCTCTGAGCTGTCAGCACAGAGCCTGATGTGGGGCTCTAGCTCACAAGCTGTGAGATGATGACCTGAGCTGAAGTCAATACTTAACTGACTGAGCCACCAGGTACCCCGCTATTGTCTGTCTTCTTAATTTTAGCCATTTTATTTTTTTATTTTATTTTACTTTTTAAAAAATTTATACAGGTTATGTAGTGGCATCTTATGGTTTTAATGTGCATTTCCTAATGACTAATGATGTTAATATGACTAATTTCATTATTTTCATGTTATTTGCAATCTGTACATAAAATTATTTGCCCATTAAAAATTTTGGATGGTTTGTCTTACTGAGTTGCTCGGATTTTTTTTTATAATCTGGATACAAGGACTTTGTTTTTATGTTTCGTAAAAATTTCTCCCAAGCTGTGGGTTGATTTTTTAAAAGAAACTTTTAATTTTAGAACAGTTTTAGATTTACAGAAAAATTCAGAAGGTAGTACAGAGAATTCCCATATACCCAACACCTGATTTCCCCTATTACTAACATCTACTTTAGTATGGTGTATTTTTCACAATTAATGAACCTATATTGACACATTATTATTGCTAACTAAAGTCTGTACTTAAGATTTTATTCATTTTTACCTACTGTAAACAGTTTTTCTGTTCCAAAGGGTTTTTTACCTTAGATTATTATATTTTTCATCTTAGAAGTTCAATTTATTTATTTTCTTTATAGCTTCCTTTCTTTTTACCCTCATGTTTTTCTATACCTACTTGAATATATAGATTATGTTTATCAGAACTATTTTAACATTGTTAGCTACCTTTGGAATTGTTTGCTAATTCTATTATCTGTGTCATTTCTGGGTCTCTCTTCATTATTTGATACTTTCTTCTGGATATGGACCATAGTTTTCTGCTTATTTACATGTGTGGTCATCTTTGATTTTATACTAAATATTGTGAATTTTGTATCTTTGGGAGTCGGCTGTTGTGGAACTTCTTTGGGGCATACTTGTTCATTGAAATCATTTGGATTTTTTTTTTGAGGCTTTGCTTTAAAACTTTGTTAGTGTAGGTCTACAGTAACCTTTCTAAGACTAATCTGGTCTAACTTTTGAGGCATTACCTTCTGAGACTTTCCCTGATAGCCTCATGCTGGCTGATGGGAACATGACCTATTCTTGCTTCTGTGTGAGCTGCAGAAATTGTTCAGCTTACTGTTTTCCAGAGCTTTTTTCTTTGGCCTTGGTAGTTTCCTAACAAATATATGCAGACTAAATACTTATTTAAAGACTCTGTATCTTTAGACCTCTCTCTTTGTAGCTCTTTCCTCTTTGTAACCTATACTGCATATTCTAACCTTCTTCGCCTCTTTGCACTCATAACTTTGTCTCCTCACTCTCTTTAGGGTTTCTCTTCCCTGTGCTATAGCCTGGAAAATATTTCTGGGAATTAAGTTGAGATGTCTGATTAGCATCTCTTCTTTCAGGATCACAGTCCTGTGCTGGCTGTTGATTGAACTCCATTTGCTATATATTTTGCCTGATTTTTCTAGTAAGGAAGATCAGTATAATCCCTATTATGACTTCAAAATCAGAAACAGAAGTTCAGTGGACATACTTTTGAAGTTATAAATATATTTCAAAGTAGGAGAAATATTTTTGAAAAAAATGTTTCTAAGATATCCTTTAATTTTCTTTACCTTTTCTTATATATTTTTAAAATGTCAATTTAAATCGTCATGCAGTAGTCATTTTCAGAATAACTTTGTGTTGTG
Source organism: Lynx rufus (assembly GCF_022079265.1). Taxonomy (NCBI): domain Eukaryota; kingdom Metazoa; phylum Chordata; class Mammalia; order Carnivora; family Felidae; genus Lynx; species Lynx rufus. The sequence goes on along the minus strand of NW_025814896.1, from coordinate 39,166,763 downwards.
CTGAGCAGTGGGTGTTATGTGTAAGTGATGAGTCACTGAATTCTACTGAAACCAAGAGGTTAACTAACAAGAATTAAAAAAAAGAATAACTTTGTTCAGTTTGTGAAAAAATTGGCAGAGCTGATTAGCTGATATATTCCATTTCAAAGATTGTTGAAATAGTGTATACATTGGTGCAACCTTGTGTGTGTATTTTGGGAATTACTGCATATGGGTAGATGCTTCACATTTTCCTCACATTTCAGTTCCTTTTTCATACTTTGAAGATATACATGAGTAGGCAAAGGAGGTTATGTGAAGTAAAACAAAACAAAACAAAACCTTTGTAATGTGGTAATTTACTTATAATCTCTTTGTTCGGTTCTCAAAATATGAAATAATCTAAGGCAAGAATTCAGACTTCATCTGTTTTAAACCATAATCTTTCTTTGGTTGTGTTCTCTTTCCCAAGATTTAGTTATGAACTGATTTAGCTAGAAATATTAAGTTGGAAAGCCTTATTCAGAAGCATTACGCCTAATTATGCATACTCTTTCCAACATCTTATAAAATGCCTTTTCTTATTCGTGGTTTAATGTCTCTCTCAAGTTTCAAAGTTCTGATCCCCACCCCCCTTTTTTTTGTGTTCCCATTTCTATGATTTCCATTCCACGTAGTTAGTATTTCAAGCCTATGTTGTAAAATAGCCCCTAGTTTAGTCTCTCTGATTCCAGTCTTCTCCCCTTCCTTTTCATACAACATGTGAATGTCAATTAGTTTCCTTGACCAATATGCTAACCTTGACTTTCTCTTATACAGAAAGCTTGACTGGCTTCTCAGTGTTTTTCAGTCAGGTTCAGATTCTGATGAGTAGCATAGCTCTATCTTCATATTTGGCTCCAGTAAACCGTTTTTCCTGAATGTTTCTTCTGTGGCTCTGACACTTTCCCATTGCCTATATGTTGCTCACATCATTTTTACCAACTGTCATTTTCTACCTTCCTGGCTAGTTTTTACTTTTGTTTAATGTCCTTCAGGAAGCCTGCTGTAGGCCATTTCTTTTTGGGTGCTCAAAGCATTTATTATCTACTTACTCATATCTATTTAATTATATAACCTTTTTGTTATTTTCCATCCTGTGATCTTACTATTAATATTCTGTGGACAATTAGATTATCTAACTGCATTAGGACAAAAGCCCTTTTCTTCAATCCCTGACCCCTTTGCTCTAGTTGTAGGTACATACTAGGAAGATTTAATGTTTTGGTCAGTTTTTCTCGGATCTTGCAGAAATACAGGAAACTGGGGACATTTGTAGATGACTTGAGTTTTTTGGTGATCTATGGATTGATCCAGATTTGCCCTGATTTCTTAGATAGTATTGGTCTTACCTTAGAACAGAGTTAATTTTCTAGAATGTGAGGTAGAATTGTTCATTTTTATGGCCTTTAGTTATTTTGGAGTAGGCCTTTCATTTATGCAGTGACTCTCAGGAGTGTCAACCTAATCTTTCCGCCCCTGGGTCTTTTTTTCTTTTCTTTTCTTTTCTTTTCTTTTCTTTTCTTTTCTTTTCTTTTCTTTTCTTCTTCTTTTCTTCTTCTTTTTTTTTTTAATGAAATCTTTTGGGACTTTGTCCCCATGATTTTTTTTTTTAATTGTAAGATTTTTTATTGTTAGATTTTGTTCCCATATTTGTGGTGGGAGATTATGTATGATATTGTCTTGACATAACAAGACTAATGGTATATATTTTTAAAAACTGTATTCACAGTATTAGAAAAATAAGGCAGTATTTTTCTTTTAGATTTCAAATACATGACTGGCTTCTGATTCCAGGCTTTTATGTTCTATGTAGCCTGTTGATGTAAGCTTTTTTTTTTCTTTATGATATCTTTTTAAAGATGTAATTCATATACCAAAGAATTCACCATTTTATAGTATACAATTCACTGGTTTTTAGTATATTCATAAAGTTCTGCAGCCATCACCCTGTCTAATTTTAGTTCATCTGAATCACCCCCAAAAGAAATGCAGGATCTATTAGCTGTCACCCCCCATTCCCCCTTTCCTAACCCCTGGCAACCACTGATCTTCTTTTTGGATTTGCTTATTCTGGACATTTCATATAAATTGGATCATCCGATATGTGATCATTTGTGACTGGCTTCTTTCACTTAGCATTGTTTTTTAGGTTTATCTACATTTTGCCATGTATCAGTATTTCATTACTTTTTATTGCTGATTAATACCCCATTGTATAGATATACCATGTTTTACTTATCCACTTTATCAGTTGGTGGATATTTGAGTTTGCAAAAATGCTGGAGTATGAGTATTGAATAAGCTGTTAAGAATATTTGGGCTCAAGTTTTGTGTAGACAATTCATTTCTCTTGGGTATATACCTAGAAGTGGAATTGTTGGGTCAAATGGTAATTTTATGTTTAAGTTTTTGAGGGGCTTCCCGACGTTTTCCAAAGTGGCATTACCATTGTACATTCCCACCAGCAGTGTATAAGAGTTCTAATTTCTTCATATCCTTGCCAGCACATCTGTCTTTGTGATTCTTTTTGATGTTATTGTAAGTGGAATTGTGGGTACGAAGTAGTATTTTATGTGGTTTTGATTTGCCTTTCCTTGATGTTGAGCATTTTTTCACGTGCTTATTGGCCATTTATGTATATTCTTTGGAGAAATGTTCATTCATGTCCTTTTCCCATTTTAAAATTGTGTTTTTATTTTAGAGTTGTGGGAAATTTTTATATATCCTGGATACAAATCTCTTAAGGGTAAATGATTTGCATCCCTCCCCCCCAGTTCTGTGAGTTTTTTCTACTTTTTTTATTGTGTACTTTAAAGATTTATTTTTAAAAAGAGAGAGAGAGTAGGGGAGAGGGCCTTAGGGTGGGGGAGGTGGAGAGAGAGAAAAAGAGAGAGAGACACACACACACACACACACACACACACACACACACTCCTAAGCAGGCTGCACGCTCAGTGTGGAGCCTGATGCGGGGCTTGATCCCACAGCCCTGGGATCATGACCTGAGTTGAAATCAGGAGATGTTCAACCGACTTAGCCATCCAGGTGCCCCTATTGTGTACTTTGAAACCCAAAAGTTTTTTATTTTGAAGAAGTCCAACTTATCTAGTTTTTTCTTTGGTTGCTTTTGCTTTTAGTATCATATCTAGGAAACCACTGTCTAAACATTTGCTCCAGTGTTTTCTTTGAATGGTTTTTATAGTTTTAATCTTTACATTTAGGTCTTTGTTTTACTTGGAGTTAAGTTGTATATGGTGTGAGATAGCATCAAACTTTCTTCTCTTGAATTGAATATCCAGTTGTCCTAGCTCCACTTATAGAAGACTGTCTTTTCTTTATTGCATTTTTCTGGCATCCTTGTTGAATTGACCATAAATGTGAGTCTTCCTTTTTTTTTTTAATTAAAAAAAATTTTTTTTTTTTTTACTTTTATTTATTTTTGAGAAACAGAGTGAGACAAAGCGTGAGCGGGGGAGGGGCAGAGAGAGAAGGAGACACAGAATCTGAAGCAGGCTCCAGGCTCTGATCAAGGGGTCAGCACAGAGCCTGATGCGGGGCTTGAACCCATGAACTGTGAAATCATGACCTGAGCCGAAGCTGGACACTCAACCGATGGAGCCACCCAGGCCCTGTGAGGCTTCTGTCAATCCTATTACATTGATCTATATGTCTGTCCTTAGCTACATGCTTATATCATATCGTCTTTTTTTTTTTTTTAAGTAGGTTCCATGTCCAATGTGTGGCTCAAACTCATGACCCAAGATGGAGAGTCACATGCTGCACTGACTAAGCCAGCCAGGCACCCCTATATTACCCCTATATTGCTGTATACCTCTTGATTGCTGTATTTGTGTAGTAAGTTAAAAAAAACCTAGAAGTGTGAGCCCTCCAATTTTGTTTTTTCTTTTCAAAGTGGTTTTGGTGGTTCTGCATCCCTTGCACTTCCCTATGAAGTTTAGGATTAGTTTGTCAATTTCTGCCTGAAAAAAGGCAGCTAGGATTTGATAGGGGAATGTGTTGAAGCAGATCAGTTTTGGAGAATATTGCTCTTAAAGCTATTAAGCCTTCTGACCTATGAACATGGCTGCCTTTCCATTTATTTAGGTATTCTTTAATTTTTTTCTCAACATGTTTTTTAGTTTTCAGTATATAAATCTTATACTTATTTTTTTGAATTTCTTCCTAAGTATTTTATTCTTTTTGATGTTATTGTAAGTGGAATTGTTTTCTGAATTTCCTCTTCATATTGTTCATTGCTAACGTATAGAAATATGATTGATTTTTGTACATTAATCTTGTATCTTGAAATCCTGTTGAACTTATCAGTCCTAATAGTTTTTAGTCAAGTCCTTAGGACTTTTTATTATCTTCAACTAAGAGGTAATTTTACTTTTTCTTTTCCAATTTAGACACTCATTATTTCTTTCTTTTACCTAATTGTTTTGTCCAGAATATCCAGTATAATGTCAAATAGAATTGACAAGAGTGAACTTTGCTATATTATTTCTGATCTTTAGGGAATACACAAATAATTTTTTGTTAGAAAATTCAAATCATATAAATAAAATTTACCATTGATCTTCCAAATCTTTCCTTCTCATCCCTCTCTCCTTGGGGGGCTTAACCAGCAAAACATGGTGTATTTATCTATATTTTTATATAATAAAAGCATAGGTTTGCACATGTGTTTTTTAAAAAATATTCAGTTTTTCACCATTAGTTATGATGTTAACTCTGGACTTTTTGTAGATGCCCTTTATCATGTTAAGGAAGTTCCATTCTGTTTCTAGTTGAGTGCTTTTCTCATGAAAGGGTATTAGATTTTATCAAATGCTTTTTCTATGTTTATTGGTATGATCCTGTTTTGTTTTGTTTTTTTTTCCTTTCTTTATTAACATGGTGTTATGTGTTATCACATTAATGTGTGTTATGTGTGTTATCACATTAAGTTAATGTGTGTATCACATTAAGTTTCACATATTAAAGCAAATTTACTTTTCTGGGATCCCTCTTATTCATGGTGTATAAGACTTCTTTATGTTTTGCTGCATTTGGTTTGCTACTATCTTCTTGAGGATACTGTGTCCATATTCTCAAGATATATTCACCTGTAGTTTTCTTTCCTCATTGATGTCTTTGTCTTGTTTTGGAATCAGGGTAGTACTGGTATTGTACAATGAGTTGGGAAGTATTCTTTCCCTTTCTAGTTTTTGGAACAGTTTATAAAGGACTGACATTAAATTTTATTTAAGAATAACTATATTTTAGGGGCATCTGTCTGCCTCAGTCGGAGGAGTATCTACAACTCAGGGTCATGAGTTTGAGCCCCACCCTGGGAGTAGAGATTACTCAAAAAAATAGATAAAAAACTAAAAAAAACCCACAAACTAATGATATTTTGATTTTTGTTTTTATCTCTTAGGATTCTCCATTTACAAATGCAGGAATGGGATCTAATCTAAATCTCTTGGGTGAAATTGAATGTGATGCCAGCATAATGGATGGAAAATCCTTAAATTTTGGAGCTGTTGGAGCACTGAGTGGTATGTGGACATTATAACACATTATCTCTATTCTTTAAAGAACTATGAATATTAAGATTTGATGCCTCCTAAAGACTTAGTCAATCCAGTGTTTTCTACCATTCTTGCTAGGAATAGTGTTGAAAATAAATTGTCTTCTTTTCCTTAATTTAAAACATGAAAATCTTAGGTGTGAATAGTTTTAAAGAAAACAGTGGCAGCTTATGTTCAACTTTTTGTTAGAGTTGGATCATTCTCCTTCATTCCCTTGAGATTATAGACATGTAACATGTGAGTTAACATGTTCTATTAATTTTATAATTTTTGAAGTACACAAATAATATATTTCTTGTTAGGAAATTCAAATGATACAAATAAAATTTACCATTGATCTTCCAAATCTTTCTTTCAAATCCCTCTCTCCATGGGGGGCTTAACCAGTAAAATATAGTGCATTTATCTATATTTTTATGTAATAAAAACATAGTTTTGCACATGTGTTTTTTAAAAAATATATGTATATGTGTGTATATGTACATTGTATGTATTTTTTTCTTATACAGGATGTCTCAGATTTTTTCCCACATCAGTACATATAAGATATATCTAATATTTTGCAGTTCTTTTATTAAAGCGAAATATACATGAAATGCACAGATTTTAATTAGAAAGCTGCATGAATGAATGAGTGAATTAAAAATTATTGTCAAGTTAGCTAACATACAGTTTAGTTTTGGCTTCAGGAGTAGATTCCTGTGATTCGTCACTTACATACAACACCCAGTGCTCATCCCAGCAAGTGCCCTCCTCAGTGCCCATCACCCATCCCTCCACCTCCTCATCCCCTCAACCCCATCAACACTCAGTTCGTTTTCTGTATTTAAAAGTCTCTGTGAGGGGCGCCTGGGTGGCGCAGTCGGTTAAGCGTCCGACTTCAGCCAGGTCACGATCTCGCGGTCCGTGAGTTCGAGCCCCGCATCTGGGCTGATGGCTCAGAGCCTGTTTCTGATTCTGTGTCTCCCTCTCTCTCTGCCCCTCCCCCGTTCATGCTCTGTCTCTCTCTGTCCCAAAAATAAATAAACGTTGAAAAAAAAAATAATAAAAGTCTCTGTGATTGTGCCTCCCTCTGTTTGTAACTTATTTTCCCTTCCCTTCCCCTGTGGTCTTCTGTTAAGTTTCTCAAATTCCACATATGAGTGAAATCATATGATATCTGTCTTTCTCTGACTTATTTCACTTAGCATAATACTCTCCAGTTCCATCCACGTTGTTGCAGTGGCAAGAGCTCATTCTTTTTCATCAGTCAGTAGTATTCCATTGTGTGTGTGTGTGTGTGTGTGTGTGTGTGTGTGTGTGTGTGTGTGTATACATATATATACACAACATCTTTTTAATCCATTCATCAGTTGACGGACATATGGGTTCTTTCCATGATTTGGCTATTGTTAGCGCTGCCGTAGCGGGATTCTCGCATAGAGAGTCATGACACCGAGGCTTTTCTTTCCAGGAAGCAACTTTATCAGTGCCGGCATGTTTCAGTTGGGTTTGTACCTGAAGAACTGAACTCTCAACGCCACGTGGCATAGTTTTTTTATGTATTTTCTACTTCTTTGTCTCCCATATATGGTAACACACAAACATGCAGTCTGATTAAGTGATCTCATGATACAAGGTCATGAGGAATGTCACATATGCATATAGCCAGGTTGCCTTGAAGGTTTTTTTTTTTTTTCATAGGGAAGGAAACATTGGGGTGCATGTGCCCCTTCGAGTCAGCATTTTTGTATCCTTTGGATAAATTCCTAGTAGTGTAATTGCTGAGTCATAGGTTAGTTCTATTTTTAATTTTTTGAGGAACACTGTTTTCCAGAGTGGCTGTACCAGTTTGCATTCCCATCAACAGTGCAAGAGAGTTTCCCTTTCTCCATGTCCTTGCCAACATCTGTTGTTTCTTGAGTTGTTATTTTTAGCCACTCTGACCCATGTGAGGTGGTATCTCAGTGTGTTTTTTTTTTAATTTTTTTTTTTTAATGTTTCATTTATTTTTGAGACAGAGAGAAACAGAGCGTGAGCAAGGGAGGGGCAGAGAGAGAGCAAGAGAGAGAATCCGAAGCAGGCTTCAGGCTCCAAGTGGTCGGCACAGAGCCCAACTCAGGGCTCGAACTCACAAATGTGAGATCATGACCTGAGCCCAAGTCGGATGCTTAACCGACTGAGCCACCCAGGCGCCCCTCAGTGTGATTTTAATTTGTATTTCCCTAATGATGAGTGATGTTGAGTATCTTTTCATGTGTCTGTTTACCATCCGTACATCTTTGGAAAAATGTCTATTCATGTCTTCTGCCCATTCCTTCACTGGGTTGTTTTACGGGTGTTGAGTTTGATAAGTTCTTTGTTGATTTTTGATAGTAACCCTTTATCTGATATGTCATTTGCAAATATTTTCTCCCATTCCATCGGCTTCCTTTTAGTTTTGTTGATTGTTTCCTTTGTTGTAGCTGCATGAATTTTTAAATGTACATAGCCATGTAAACCATTACCCAGATCAAGATGTAAAACACTTCCATGTCAAAATACAAAACATTTCTATAATCCCAGAGGGAGTCTTTATGCCTTTTTCTTGTCCATATCTCTCATACTCTGCTCCTACCTTCCCTCCTTATCCTCTTCTCTCCTAATTGTGACTTTAAGCACTGTAGATTAATTTGCCTCTTACTAAAATTTACATAATGAATCATACACCTTTGTGTCTATTTTTTGTTTGTTTTTTTTTGTTTTTTTGTTTTTTTGTTTTTTTGCTTAACACTATGCCTATGAGATTAACCCATGTTTTGTGTCATAGTAATTTTTTCTTTTTATTACTTAGTAGTATTTTATTGCATGAATATATAATAACATTTATTCTCCTTCCCGTGATAATTTGAACTGTAAAGAATAAAGTCCAATGAATATTCTTGTACATGCCTTTTGATAGACATGTGTACTTAATTCTCTTGGGTATTACCCTAAGATTTGGAGTAAATAAGTTTAGGTGCATAATATACTGTGCTTTAATAGTTACTGTTAGACAGTTTTCCAAAGTAGTTTTTACAGTCTCTACTCCTGCCAGCAGTGTATGAGCATTTTGGTTACTCTACATCCAGGCCAACATTTAGTATTGCTATTCTTTTTAAATTTCATCTGTTTTGATATCGGTGCAATGACATTATTGTTTTGATTTGAATTTCCCTGGTGACTAACAATACTGAGAACCTTTTGATATACTTACTGGCCTTTTAGATATTCTTGTTGCATAGTGTGTGTTCAAATGTCTTTTGCATATTTTGTATTGGATTATCTCTTTTTATTGATTTGTTCAAGTATTTTATATATTTTAGATACACATCCTTTGTCTGATACCTGTATTATGAATATCTCTTTCCAGTCTGTGGATCACCTTTTCACTCTTTAAATGCTATCGTTTGATGAACTGAAGTTTTAAATTCTAATGTTTACGTTACTAATCTTTTATGGTTATTTAAAAAAATATTTTATTTAAGAAATCTTTGTCTACCCAAAGTTCTGAAGATCATCTCCATTGTTTTCTTTGTTCTATTTTTTTTTTTTTAAGTGAGCTCTACACCCCAAGGTGGGGCTTGAACTCATGACCCCGAGATTAAGAGTTGCGTGCCTCACCAACTAAGCCCGCTACGCATCCTCATTAGTTCTGTTTTTTACTCTTCACGTTTAGCTCTCTTATCAAGCTCAGATTAATTTTAGTGTATGTGAAATAGGAGCTGACATTAATTTTTTTCTACTTACGGATATCCAAATGGTTCATTGCCATTGTCAATAGAAAGGACAGTGCTTTCCTCACACAGCTGTGTTGGTAAATCAGGTGACTGACTATGCATGCAATGGCTTGTTTCTGTACCCTTGATCTATTCTATTGTCCTATTTATTGCCAGTGCCATACTGTCTTGATTACTGTAGCTTTATATTCTTTATATCTGGTAATATATTTTTATATTCTTCATATCTGGTAGTATGAGACTTCCAACTTCCTTTTTTTCTTTTTTTTATTTGTTTAAAGATTATATTGGCTATTGTAGGTCTTTGGCCATTTTCGTAAAAATTAAAAAAAAATTAATGTTTATTATTTTGAGAGAGAGGGAGACACAGAGTGTGAGCAGGGGAGGGGCAGAGAGAGAGGGAGGCACAGAATCTGAAACAGGCTCTAGGCTCTGAGCTATTAGCTCAGAGCCTAATGCGGGGCTTGGACTCATAGACCTCGGGATTGTGACCTGAGCTGAAGTCGAACACTTAACCTACTGAGCCACCCAGGCACTCCATTTTCGTAAAAATTTTAAATCAACTTGCCAACGTCTACAGTAAAACCTTGCTGGAATTTTGATTGGTATTGCATTGAAAGTATGGAACATTTGTGGAGAACTGATGTCTTAACAGTATTGAGTATTCCATCCCACAAACATAGAATATGTATTTTTACATAAATATTGCTCATTTTTTCTCAGCAATGTTTTATTTTCAGTATAAATTCCATGTATATATTTTATTAGGTTTATTCTAGATACTTAGTTTTTTGATGCTATTATAAAGTACGTATATTTTAAATATTGATATCTAATTGTTTTATTGTATTTAGAAATACAATTGAGTTTTGTATATTGGCTTTGAATTCACTGTCCTTGATAAATTCACTTATTAATTTGAAAAAGTTTGAAAAAATAAGTCCCCATGAAATTTTATATACATAATTACCTATGACTCATGTAATTTTGCTTTTTTCTTTCCAATATATATGTAAACTTTTTATTTTTTTCTTACATTATTATACTGGCTGTGACATCCAGTGCAATGCTGAATATAAGTGGTGATAGTGTATATCCTTGCTTGATTCTTGATCTTAGAGATCAAGATCATTCTGTGTGCTCTGCTAGCTTTTGGATTGTTATAGATACTCTTTATCAGATTGAAGAAGTTCCTTTTTAATCTTAGTTTGCCAATAGTTTTTATTATAAATGGATATTGAAAATTATCATTAAGGGCTTTTCTGTATCTATTGAGATGAAGGTTTTCCCCCCTTATATTGTTAAATATGATGAAATTTGTGATTGATTTTTGAATATTCCCTTCATGGCATAAAATCTTGGTTGTGTTTTTATCTTTTTATATTCTGCTGGATTCAAGTTGTTGATGTTTAATATTTTGACATCTATGTTCATGTATGTGTAAAAATTGGTTTCAATTTTCCTTTCTTGTAATATTATTTTAAGGTTTTAGAATCATGTTATGGCTGGCCTCATAAAATGAATTGAAGATTTTTTTTTTCACTCCCTTTGATAGAGTTTATGCATGGTTGGAATGATTTCTTCTGAGAATTTATTAGTTATTCTAAATTAGTGGAGTTTTCTTTGAAGGAAGTTTTAAAAAATGGGATTCAATTTCTTTAATAGTTATAAGATTATATTTTCTTTTTCTTGTGTGTGTTTTCAAGGAATTTGTCTTTTTCATATGAGTTGTCAAATGTATTTGCCTAAAGACTTTATTAGTTTTCTTTTTGATTTCTAGTTTAATTCACTGTGGCCAGAGAACATCTTCTGTATGATTCCAGTCCCTTGAAATGTTTTGAGACTTGCTGTATGGCCCAGTTTATGGTGTGTTTTGATAAACACTCCACGTGAACTTTATTTTTTTAATAAAGTTTATTTATTTATTTTGAAAGAGAGAAAGACAGTGGGTAGGGGCAGAGAGAGAATCCCAAGTAGGCCCTGTGCTATTAGCGCAGAGCCCAATGCAGGGCTTGAACTCACAAACTGTGAGATCATGACCTGAGCCAAAACCAAGAGTCAGACGCTTAACCGACTGAGCTACCCAGGAGCCCCATTCCATGTGAACTTCAGAAGAGTATGTATTTTGTAGTTGTTAGGTGTGTGTTCTGTATGTGTCAACTAGGTCAATTTGGTTATTCACTTCTTCCAATCTTCTATATCCTTTCTGATTCGTGTGGTAGGTAAGAAAGGGTATATCAATTAATTTTAATTTTAATTTCTTTTATTATTATATTTTATTGGGATTTAATGAAATTTCATATATTAAAAGCCATTAGCGTTTCTTTGTGAACTGACTGTTCCATATCTCTTGTGGTTTGCCTTTTAACTTTATTTATAATGTGCTTTATTATATTGGAATTTAAAATTTTTATTTGTCAAGGTTTTACTTGTTCTTTTGTGGCTTTTGTGTTTTGCATTTCTTAAGGTTTCTCTTATAATTATAAGTACAGTTAATCTATATTTTCTTCTAATACACTTATAATTTATTTTTCATTTACTTCTTTAAGAAATAACCAACAAATTGTCCCTATACAATTTGTTGAATAATAATAACAATAACAACTACCATTTATTGGGTGATTGTTGCATACTATGCATTGTTCTCCAGTAGCTTACGTATACTTAGTCACTTAGTTCTCACAATTACCTTTTGACATCAGTACTTTTATCCCCATTTCACAGATAAGGAAACTGAAATACAAAAGAGGTTTAGTAATTTGTCCAAGGTTGCTGTATCAGTCTGGGTCTAACTAGGAGACAAACCACACAGTAGATAAAATAGAAGTTTAATATAAAGGATGATTAAACAGTGATAGGAGAGTAACTATATAAAGATGGAATGAAAACTCAAAATGTGTTCTAGGGCAGAGGGAGAATACCCAAGTAAGGATAGACTTGAAAGGAGATTCAGACATCAGTAAAGAAGGTATGATTGCAGCTCACTGTGGGGCAGAGTAGTTGTTGGGTTACCCAGGCCACAGTCACTGTGAGACCAGGAACAATCCTGTGGGGCACATGTGAGCTCAAGCTGGTGGGCAGATACACAGGGGTCAGGAAACTATGGGAACTGAACCTCTGTTGCACAGGATAAAGATTGGGCTTTTGGCTCACAAGGCAGTGTTCCCCATAGGACACTTTGCTGTTTGTGCTTGTGAGGCTGAGAAGGTGTGTGACTTGAGCTGGGCACAGTCCTGTTCTTTCTGGGGCTGTCAGCTATGCTGTTGTAGTTTGAATCAGGAGCTGGTGAGAACATGTGGTGGCCAAATGCTGGAGAAAGCTGCACTCTGCAGGCCCTTAGCACTGGGGAATACCATGTGGGCCAAATAGTGAAGAAGAACTGACATTCTGCAAGCCTGGCTAAGAAGGCACTGTTCCTTCTGCAGTATGTCTCCAGTGCCCTCTACTGATAAAGTTACCGGTGTGCCAGCTGGCAAAAGGAACACATTTAAAGGGTTCATATCTATTTCCACAGGTCAGGCAATGAAGGGAGAATCTGTAGCTGAGAAGTAATAGATTGATAGCCAGTACAGTTATAAAACAGTCTGACTCCCATCACTCTGTGTTCTTTCTACCTCTCACATAGAGTCTATCTTTTCATACTCATTTGAACTACTGTCTGTGTCATGGATTAAATGTCCAAATGCATGTGTGTCTGTGTCTGAATGGTAGCTTTATTCTATTCAATTGATGTATTTGTCTGTTTGTACCCAAATCACACTCTCTTAATTAAGAATAGATTTTAGTAAGAAATGGTATCTTGTAAGGTAAATATCTCTTCATTTTTTCCCAAAGTGTTCTCTTCCTGATGAGTTTAAGAGTCAGCTTGACATACATCATAGAAATCCTTTTGAAGTTTTGATGGAGAATTTGTTGATTTGAATTTATAACTTGGTTTGACAATTATTAGAGTGTTTATAATATTGAATCATCATATACAGAGATGTAAAATTTTTTTTTAATGTTTATTTATTTAATTTTGAGAGACAGAGCAAGCATGAGTCAGGGAGGGACAGAGAGAGAGGGGGAAAGAGAATCCCAAGCAGGCTCTGTGCTGTCAGCACAGAGCCTGATGCTGGGCTCAAACTTAAGAACCATGAGATCATGATCTGAGCTGAAATCAAGAGCTGGACACTTAACTGACTGAGCCACCCAGGCACCCGTGCAGAGATATAGTTTAAGAGCTAGCACATGTTTTTGTTGTTTAGCTAAATGATTTTGTTTTGAGGCAATATAGTGACTTTAATTTGAGTTTTTATAGTCTCTTTATATCCCACTACTGATTTTTTTCTTTTTTTGGCATTAATGATATCCTGAGAGGCATCCATTGATTAGTGGTTAAGGGTATGGTCTCTGGCATTAGCTGCTTCTGTTAAAATCTTAACACTGTGATCTTGGGTGGGTAACTTAACCCTCTGTGCAAATATTTCCTCAGTAATCAGGTTTCGTAAGTATACTTATATGATAGAGTTGAGAGATCAATGAAATAACCTGATACATTTAAGGGTTTGGCAGTGAGCCTGGCATATATTAGATACTGAGTTACTATCACTGTCTTCGGTCATCATCACATTGTCATATTTGTCATTGTCATTGTCATCATGGCACCGTTTTTCACACTAACACTTGCTGTCTTATCATCCGTTCCATATATACATCCTCTTCTCACTTTTCTTCACATTCTGTTTTCTGTTCTGGAAACAATCTGAACCATATTTTAGGTTACCAACCTGTATATACTTGACCTCTTTTCCCCACTGTTACCCAATTTGTAGGATGTTCTCTTTATTCTATCTCTCCTGTAGGTGAGATTTAAAATTTTTGGCCATTAATTCCTCCTCCTATGTTTGTAATCATGTTTATGCTTTAGAGGAAATTCAATTTTTGGTAGTAGATGCCACACTTTCATTATTTTTTTATTCTATTCTGAAATCTACTAACAAGAAACCTAATTTAAGTATATATTTCAAATTCAGTCTTTGCTGCTGTAGCACATGACAAAACTGAGAATGTATGTTTTATATTCTTTTCTTGCATCTACTAGGTATTCATATGTTTGTTGATTTTGTCCTTATTGTTCATGATAATTGAGGGTTTTCATTAGTATGTATATAAGAGTTTTCTAAGATATTTTAAAGTTGTTTTATTGAAACACCACAAAACTGAGTGGGAAACTTGAAGGCATTTTTCTGACTCCATTTTCTGCCAATTTTATTTTATAGGAATCAAGAACCCAGTCTCAGTTGCAAACAGACTCTTGTGTGAAGGGCAGAAGGGCAAGCTCTCGGCTGGCCGAATTCCTCCCTGGTAACAGCTTTGTTCTGCCTGACTTTCCCTGGGTCTTTGGTCTTTGGTGCATGCGGTGTTTGAAGGCTATTTTTATCCACAGAAGGCTGATGCTATTGGTTACACACCAGCAGTAGCTTGCCTTTGAGAGGAAGACACACTTTGTTCTGTAATCTTGGAACATTTTGTACTTGATAGAGCTTCAGATGGAATAGAATATTACAGATTAAAGCAGAAAAGAAATCAGAGTTAATTTTTGGTTTTGTAGTTGATTACAGAGATGTTTTTGCTGTTACTAAGTGCACAGTTGGGTCTTTTATTATGAAACTTTAAAAATTCAGAGTCCAAACTGATTTTAATTTTGAGATGATCTTAGACTAAAAGTACTTAATTTTTCTTTTCTGGAGAAACACACTGTGATGTTAAGATTAGTAAGATTACATCTTTTCTCCAACATTAACATACAGTTTTCATTAAAAAAAACTTTGAACTTTTGAAGTATTTATAAATGTAGAATGAACACGGTGAAAAGCCCTCATGAACCTTATACCTGGCTCCAATAATTACATTGTTTTTGCCCTTCATCTATTTCACTCATCTTTCTTTTTCCTTTTTGTAGTATTTTAGTTTTTATTTAAAGAATTTTTTAAAGTTTGTTTGTTTGTTTATTTATTTATTTTAAGCAGTCTCTATACCCAACATGGGGCTTGAAATCATGACCCCAAGATCAAGAGTCATATCCTCCTCTGACTGAGCCAGCAAGGTGCCCCTTTCCTATAGTATTTTAAAGCAAATCCTTGACATCATATTTTTTACCCTTAAATAATTTTGTAAACTTCTTTGTTTGCAAAACAATCACTATCCTATTAGTATGCCTAATAATAGTAACAAATATGCTTCAATGCCATTGCATACTCAGTATATCTTCTGCATGCCTGGGTGTGTAGGTTATATTAATGTGTGTGTTGAAAATTGTGATATTACTGTACCACTTTATTTGACTGTTATAATTTGAAATCATAGAAAATAAATTGACATAGTTTTGAAAAATCTTGAAACTTTTTACCCATATATACTCAAGTAATCCTTTTAATCATATACTTCTCAGGTGTGTTTAATTGTGATGCTAGAAAGGTCAATTATAAAAATTTTCAGAGAAATATAATTTTTAATATTTGTGTCTTCAACAAAACAAGGAGAAGGAGAAGCAGATGTGAAATTTTGAGATTGTTTATAATATGTCTGGTTGATACCAGTAAGTTTACTTTTATAAATCTGAAAGTAGGAAAAATGTTTAGAAAATTCTTAGACTTTTCTCATAATTTGTATAAAAACCATGCTATTTTTTTAACTGGTATGAAGTCCACTAACCCAAAATTTACTAAGTTTTCTTTAATACATACACAGAATCCTACTGGATAGGACTTATTTTGAGGGAAGTAGTAGATGTAAAGAGATTATCTCCGGATTCATATTCTCAATGTTGATTTAAAATGTTCTGTTTTCGGGGCGCCTGGGTGGCGCAGTCGGTTAAGCGTCCGACTTCAGCCAGGTCACGATCTCGCGGTCCGTGAGTTCGAGCCCCGCGTCAGGCTCTGGGCTGATGGCTCGGAGCCTGGAGCCTGTTTCCGATTCTGTGTCTCCCTCTCTCTCTGCCCCTCCCCCGTTCATGCTCTGTCTCTCTCTGTCCCAAAAATAAATAAACGTTGAAAAAAAAAATTAAAAAAAAATAATAAAAAAATGTTCTGTTTTCTTTCACCCATATTTGCTACTGTACGTAAATTAGCATAATTAATTCTAAACCAATTAGAAGGCACATGTAGGGAGGAAACAACAATAAAGTTGTTTTAGTTGACAAGAAAAATAGCATAAACCTTGTGACAAGTATTTTACAGTTCATCTGCAAATCATCATAATCCCATTCCCCACACTACTCCTGGCATTTATCAAGTTGTTTCTTAAGTTTATATGGAGGAACAAGTGTACAACCATAGATAGCCAAGACATTTTGAAACAGACCAAAGAGTTGGACTTATCTAAAAGCTATCCTGATACCTCATAGTATTATCATAATTAAAACAGGAAACAGATTGACAGAGGTATAGGGATATATATAGAAAAAATCAGTAGGACTGAACTGGGAGTCCAGAAGCAGACCAAGTATGGAATTAAATTTAGTCTCTCCTAAATGTCATCTCAAAGTATTGTGGGGGAAAAAAGGATGGCATATTAAATAAATTGTGTTGGGACAATTGGCTACCTAGTGGATAAAAGTTAATTTAAATTCCTCTGTCATACCATTCAAAAAAATAAAATTCAAACATGAGGTTAAAAAAAGCTTAGTATAAAATTTTTTAAAGAAAAAAATGAGAGATTATGTTTATGACTACAGGGTAGCAAAGACCTTATTAAAATTAAAAATTAAGGCTAAAATATGGAAACATGACAAGTGAAAATGTCTAGCGTTATACAACTGAAGGTACTATGATCTGAATTAAAAGACATTATGGCCTTTGGAACTGAGGACAATTATTTGCAGTGTAAGTAGCAAAAAAAAAAAAAAATAGTAACCATGTTTAAGAACTATGAAGTATTAAGACAAAGATAGCCTCAACTTTAAAAATTGGTAAGCAGTACAAATAGGCAGCTTATAGAAAATAAAATATTAATGGTATAAAAGTGCCCAACGATAATCAGGGAATTGTGAATTAAAATAAGATGGTATTTTCATGTTATTTAAAGTAGCAAAATTAATAAAGACGAATGTTATCCAGTGTTGTTGAGGTTATGGAAAAGCAGGTTCTTTGTTCTACTAGTGGTAGGAACATAGATTGATATGGCCAGCTGAGAGACATTTTGTTATTATTTATTAATGTAAAAAATTGAAAATGCACATGCTATGTGCTCCAGCAATTCTGTCCTGGGACAGAACACCTTCACATGTACACAGGAGGGCTTCTATAGCACAAGAAGCATACAGCAACACTACTTCTGGTGTATAAAATGTAAACAATCTAAATGTCCATCAATGGCTAAATAGACTGTTTTCTAGTCATATTTTGAATAATCTGCAGTATTGAAAGGGAGAAACATTTATATATAGTAAAAATGGATAGATCTGTATGTTGTAAACAAATCAAATTGCTGTATGATATATTCAGTTTAACTTATGTTTTCTTAAAAAAATACAAAATAATGTGATGTTTATAAATAAGAATACCTGTTTCCTACCATCCAGTTTGGGAAATAAAATATTACAGAGTGATTTGAAGCTTCCTAGGTGGATCCCTTTCTAATAACATCCTTATCCTTCCCATTGTCCCACACCCTTACCCTGATTTTGCCTCTGCTCCTGCTCCTATGTAACAGTTGTCTTGAATTTAAGCTTCTCTTATTCCCATGTATTCCTTCATAATATTGCAACATAAGTGGTGCTCTAATTTTTTAAGGCTACATATATATGTACATAGATGTACAAAGAAGGTCTGCAAAGGAGGTTACCAAAGTCACTGTGATTACCTCTGGGAAAAGAGGAAGGGAGGGAACAAGATGAAGCAATTGTCAAAGGGTACATGTGCAATATTTTTATATTTTACAAAGATAAAATACGTGGGAAAAAGTGATGGCCTTTATGGTATAGTGATGCTATACTTGTCTGGAACTAGTTGTCTTATTTTATCATGTATATAGTTCTTCAGCTTTGTTCTTTGTTTTCAGAATTGTTTTGACCATTTCAGGCATTTTGCATTTCCATATGAATTTTAGAATTAAGCTGCCAGTTTCTATAAATACCCTGCTCGAATTTTGATTAGGATTGCAACATATTCATTTATTAAAGTCTTCATTAGCCTCTCTGAACAGTTTTATAGTTTTCACTGTACAGGTCTTGCAAAGCTTTTATCAAATTTATACTTCAGTATTTCATCCTTTTTGATACCATGATAAATTATATAAATAATAAATGTTACTTTCCAATTATTCCTTGCCAATATAGAAATATGATTGATTTTATTACATTGATATTCTTTCCAGAGAATTTGCTAAATTCATTTGTTCTGTAGTACTATTTTTATAGATTTGATAAGATTTTCTATATAGATAGTAATGTCTTCTGAGAATAAAGATTGTTTTACTTCTTCCCTGTTTTTCTAATCTGGGTTACTTTAACTAATTTCCTTTTCTTTATTATAGTGGCTGGGACCTTCAATGCAATGTGGAATAGAAATGTGAGAGTGGGGGAAACAAAAGAAATGTGAGAGTGGGCATCTGTGCCTTGTTTGTGATCTTAGGGTAGAAGTGTTTGGTCTTTTACCCTTAAGTATGATGGTTACTGTAGGTTTGTCATAGATGTTCTTTATTATGCTGAGAAAGTTCCCTTCTTGGTGTTCTAAGAGTTTTTAATAGGAATGGGTGTTGTACTTCTTCAAATGCTTTTCTGCATCTATTAAGATGGTCTTACAATTTTTCTTACTTGGTCAGTTAGTGATTGGTTGATTTTCAACTGTTAACAATGCATTCCTGGGATAAATTCCACTTGGTCATACTGTGTTATCCTTTTGATACATTGTTGGACCCAATTTGCTAAGATTTTGTAAAGAATTTTTATAATATATGAGATACATTGGTTCATTGTTTTTTTCTCTTGTCTTTGGATTGGGTTTATTTTGTTTCTTGGATATATAGGGATACATACTTTATCAAATTTGGAAAATTTTTGGCTATTATTTCCTCAGATGTTTTTTCTGACTCCTCTTTCATCCTTCAGGACTCCAATTGCATGTGTATTTGAGCTCTTGTGGCCCTGCAGGTCACTGATAATTTATTTACTTTTTCCATTCATTTTTCTCCTTGTTTCATGTTGAGTAACTTCCATTGCTGTTTTCTTTTTTTTTTTTTTTTTTTCAACGTTTATTTTTGGGACAGAGAGAGACAGAGCATGAACGGGCGAGGGGCAGAGAGAGAGGGAGACACAGAATCGGAAACAGGCTCCAGGCTCTGAGCCATCAGCCCAGAGCCCGACGCGGGGCTCGAACTCACGGACCGCGAGATCGTGACCTGGCTGAAGTCGGACGCTTAACCGACTGCGCTACCCAGGCGCCCCTCCATTGCTGTTTTCAAGTTCACTAGTTATCTTTCTATAATATCTAATCGCTTGTTAATCCCATCTACTTTGTTTTTCATCTCTGACTTTGTAACATCTCCAGAAGTTTGATTTGCAGCTTTAGAAAATGTTTTCCATGTATCTACTTAACATGTTTAATCTTTCCTGTAGCTTCTTGAAGATATGAATAGAGTTATAGTAACTTATAATATCTTTGTTTACTAATTTGCTATGATCTGTCATTTCTGAGTTGTTTTCAGTTGAATGATTTCTTTCATTATAGGTTGCATTTCCTTGCTTATTTGCATGCTTGGTAATTTTTTATTGCATTTGAGGCATTGTGAATTTTACTTTATTTGGTGCTGGATATTTTTATATTTTAATAAATATTCTTGAGTTTTATTCTAGGATATAGTTATTTAAAGACAGGTTCATCCTTTCAGGTCTTACCTTATACTTTGTTACACGTGACTAGAGAAGCATTTCGCCTTGAGCTAATTTTATTTTGCTATTGGGGCAAAACTCTTCTGAGTACTATAACAGATGTACCTAGAATGAGGTTTCTTACTTTGACTGATGGGAGCAGGAGCTGTTCCTGGCCTTTGTGAACTTGGGGCTTGTTTGCTCTAAAATTTTTGTGGTAGTCTTTCCCGCACTTTGGGTGGTTTCTTATTACACATACACTCATCTCTACTTAGCTGAAGACTAGAGGGGACTCTGTAGATGTCCGAGTCCTTTTCTGTGCAGCTCTCTCCTCTCTGGTATTCTGCCCTGTGAACCCTGGCTGTCTGGGCTTCTTTGGATGCCCAGCTCTTTCTCTTCAACTGAGAAACTGCTGGGCTTTGCCTGAATTCTTCCTGGGCCATGGCCTGGAAACTCTCTAGGCAGTAAGCTGGGTCAGTCATAGGGTTTACCTTGTTTGTTTCCTTTCTCTCAAGATCACTGTCCTTATGTTGCCTACTAATGTCTGAAAACTATCATTTCCTGTATTTCTGATTTTTAAAATAATTTCTTCAGATAAGGGTGTAAATTTGTTCTCTGTTATGCCATCTTGTCCAAAAGCAGAAATCTCTCATGTTCCTGGAAGTTCACCGTACACCTCTAGTAATTGAGAAAAAACCAAATTCTTTTGGTGTCCTAAATCAACAAAACCAACTTTATCATGTTTTTAATTTGAGTTTATTTTCATATGACCCTAATAACTGTAGTTATCTAATTAGTGTAATAATAATAGCTAACATTTATTGCATTTGTACACTATTTCAGGCACTGTTTTATGTGGTTTGCATGTATTGACTCATAAAAATTATTCAGTGATTTATGAGGGTAAGACATTTTGCAGATAATGAAACTGGGTCCCATACTTGACCACTGTTAGTTAGGCTATTAGGAATTTATGGAGTCCTTCCATATCACATTAGAAGCAGCAGATTAGAAGTAAGGGTAGAATAGAATCGTTTTATAATAATGAGAAGTTACTGTGTATACTCATGTAGTTATTTATTCATTTTTCAATTCACTCAGCAAATATTTATTGTTCATTTTCTCTATGCCAGGCATAGAGGTACAAAAACTATCAAAAGCAGATGGAAGACTTAGAAATCATGGTCCTCTGGTGTCATCTGTCACCACTCTATGGGGATAGCAAGACATTATATATAATGAATGTTTTTTTTTAGGAAGTCTTTAAATAAAAAGTTCATTGGGACGCCTGGGTGGTTCAGTTGGTTGAGCGCCCAACTTCAGCTTGGGTCATGGTCTCGCAGGTTTTGAGTTTGAGCCCATGTCAGGCTCTGTGCTAACAAACTGCTCGGAGCCTGGAGCCTGCTTCAGATTCTGTATCTCTCTCTCTCTCTCTCTCTCCCTCCCCTGCTCATGCTCTGCCTCTCTCTGTCTCTCAAAAATAAATAAATGTTAAAAAAATTAAATAAAAAGTTCATTTATCTGCATACCTTATTTTTTGGTTATAGCCACTAAGATATGTTGTATTGTTTAAGTAGTGGTGTTTGGTCAGATTAGTAGAGTATTTGATATTTTTATAAACTTGGTGGGCCAACCTTCATAAACTGTGTCACATTTACTCAAGTTTCTATATTTTATTTTATAGCTTGGATCTTTCTTCTTCCATTATGATAGGGTATAGCTTTGACAGGTATTATCATTTAGAATAAGGGATTGGCAAGCTATGGCTTATGGGCCAAATCTGGTCTGCTGCTTGCTTTGTAAATAAAGTTTTATTGGGACACAGCCATACCCATTTGTGTATGTATTGTCTGTGGCTGCTTGTACACTCAAAGGCCAAATTGAGTTGTTACAAAAGAGACATTCTGGCCAGAAAACCGACCTATTTACTATCCCATCCTTTACACAAAAACTTTGCTGACTCCTAATATAGAAGTTATAATTTTTGGAAATTATGTTTCTTTTCATGAAAAAGGGAAAGCCTGACAAACATTGTTTTATGTTTAGTATAAATGAAACCTAAGGTGCTCATTTGACCCCAGGATTTTCTTCAGAGGCAAATTTAGCTTTTGGTACATTTTCTTAAAATACTATTTAAATACTATTTAATCTATTATATTTCATAAATTCATTTAAATTTGTATTACTTTTGTTGTGTGAATGTGAAAGACAATTAAAAAAATCTAAAGATTTTTATTCAGAATGTATAGATTTAGTTGGATAACAATAGTAGAAAAAATTTTCTAAGACAACCAGAGAAATGTGAACATTGATGAAATATATTATGGTTCTAAAGATTGTTTATTTTTTATGTGTCAATTGCTTATGCTGAGGTTCTGTTTTTTAAAAATTCATTTTTTAAATTAAAAAAATAAAAATTGAAATTAAATTAAAAATGGTTTCAAAGAGTTACGTGCTTATTGTTTAATTTGGTTGTTACATGTTATTTCCAAATACAGCAAGTTCTCCTTTATTTGCACTTTGTGTATAAGCTTTTAATGATCAATAGCCATTAATTTGTCTTTCATCAGTTTTATATATTTATGATGAACAAAGAAGCAACAGATAAAATAGATAGAAATCAGTTTTAAGTCCAAAGAAATAACTATCATTTTCTCCTATATCTTTCTTTTCCAGAATAATATATTTTGATTATTGGGATCCCTGAGCAATCTTGAGAGCTTTCTGAATCACGAAATGACACTTTTTAGACTGATTATGGAGTCATGGTTCTCTGGAAATGGGTGGTTGCCAGCCATGAGATTGCAGTTCGCATCTTGTATTTGCGCCCATAGCCCTTGCCTGGACCTTGACTGTGCTAGTGCTTGCTAGCAGCAGCAGCCAGAGGGCAGCTTGGAGGAGGTTTCATTCCCCCCACCCCAGGGCTGCTTCCAGTAGAGTGTTGCTGCTTTTTGTTTTACATCACTGTGAGACTTGTTTTAATGTAAATTACATTAGGTAAAACACAAGGAAAATACTGTCCCTTAAGGAATTTTGACCCCCTAGCTTATTATTACTTGTTTAATATCTTGCCAATGTTTGTTTAATGCTTAGTATGCTTTAGGCACTCTTGTAAATGCTTGGGTATGTCAATGAAAAAACAAAGATTCCCATTCTTACGAAGCTTACAGTTTATTTGAGGAAGATAGAAATAAATAATAGACATATAAATTATAAAGTGTATAGTATGTTAGAAGGTGAAAAAAATGTGAAAAGAATAGAATGACAGGGATTGAAAGTCCTAGGTAGGGGAATACAGTGTGTTGGGAACAGTTTTTTTTTTTTTTTTTAGGTTTATTTATTTTGAGAGAGACTGTGAGTGGGAGAGGGGCAGAGAGAGGGAGAGAGAGAATCCCTAGCAGGCTCCATGCTGCCAGCACAGAACCTGACACGGGGCTTGAACTCACAAAACTGTGAGATCATGACCTGAGCTGAAACCAAGAGTCAGAAGCTTAACCAACTGAGCCACTCAGGTACCTCATGTTGGGTACAGTTTAAATAGGCTTCCTCAAAGGAGATATTTGAGCAGATGAGGGAATATGCCATTTGGGAAATAAGGAAGAGCCTAATAGAGGGAACATTCAGGGTGAATGCCTTGAGGCTGGAGGCTCCTTGACATGTTTGTGTTTTTATAGGAGGCTGGAGTAGGGTAAGCAAAGGGGCAAGGGGAGTAAGAGATGAGGTAAAGAGGGAGCAGAAAGGATCAGATCACTTGAGAGCTTGTAGATTCTTATGAAGACTCCAGTGTTTACACTAGAGTTCTCATGAGAGGTTTTGCAAGTTTTGAGAGGAGGGATATAATTTTTGTCTGACTTGTGTTTTACAAGGATGTCAGTGGCCAGTGAGCATAGACTGGGGCAGGGAGCAAAGCAAGGCAAGCATTAAAATATTGAGTCCATTGCAACAATCCAGGTAAGAGATGATGGTAGTTCAGAGAAAGGGGTTAGCAGGGGAGGTGGTGAGAAGTGGTCAGATTCCAGATATTTTACAAAGGTATATTCTATGGGATTTCCTAAACTTGATTGAGGCAAAATTTCCCTAAAAGCTTTCTCCTTGGGGAGTCATAAGGCTGAGAAATTGGAATTGATACTGCATGTAATATTCTAGAAAATGAATTTTTGGCATGTTAGTATCATGTAGCTTTTCAGATTTTAAAATTACTTCGAAAGCACTGTGCCATTCTGTGTGATGATTAACTACTAGACAGGTAGTTTTTGATAGTAGGAAAAGGTCATATATTCAGTGTTCTTATTCATAAGATGGCATCCAAATAGTCAACTTCCTATGAATATTATAAAATGGCTAAGGTATTTTAAAAACTTGCATAGCAGCCAGTGGCAAGTTGGTTTAATTTAGAAGCAATGACTGTTTAAGAAATGAAAAATAAAACTAAGAATATTTTGTAAAATGCCATTGATTCCAGATACTGGGCTTGAACCCAAGATGAAGTGGGCGTGCTAAGAATACTAGATTCAGCTCCAAATTTCTGTTCTAATCACTTAATATGCTACTTCGGCATCTCTTTTACATCTTTGCATGGAGAGAAGTTATTTCTTATATCACATTCCTTTTCTGGAAGGAGGAAGTGCTAAAAATGCCATCAGGACAGCTTAACTCACATTCAAGTTTCTATTTCAGTTATTCTTCATTTGAACTTTACATGACAGCTTTTCTTTGCATTTTCTTTGCAGTGGTCTTCATTTGATACAAGAATAGGAGAAACTGTTCTCTATTTCAGAATCCTCTAGAATTTAAAAAAAGATATAGAGGTTTGAAGGAGTAAAGTTGTTTATTCTTGTTGGCTCTCTCTCCATATATTGGAAAACAGTTATTGGACTTAACCATTTAGTTTCTCAATAGAACTATTTGGACATTTCTGAGTATCTCCTTAGATTTTGTTTTGCCAGTATGTCATTGGTCTCCTTACTAACAAATGAATCTAAAGACTTCAGTATGCATTACTTTGAGTTTTAGTGTTGGAATGATTAGAAGAACAGAAACAAAAACTAGAGAGCCAAAAACTAATGAGCAGGCATAAGTTCAAGGAAACCCATTACTAGCTGGCTGAGAGCTTTAAGAAGTTGGCTATGGAAGGAGATGAAGTGATTGATTTTTATGGTAACCACTTGCTGTTACTGTGTTAGGGAATGGAGTGGTTAATTATCCTGCATGCCCTTTGAAATCTTTGGAAATAAGTCTTTTACAGTTAGCTAACAGTATCCTTTCATTTACTTCATTATGTTAAAACTTGCAGTTTAGGGCTTAAAAAATTACTTTTGGGACATACCACAGTACTCGCCACAGTAAAAATGATTCTGAGAGTCATATATTTTATAGGTCATTTATATATTTTCGTTGCATTAAGACTTGCAAATGTAAGCACATCTCATTGTTTTTGGGCATCTCTAGATGTATCCACTCATTTTAGGTAGGCCCAGGTGTTATAGTAGGTAAGAATACTAAATCTGAGGACATTCACTGATACTTTGACTCTTAACTTGATTAAATGGATCGTGTGACCATGATGATCCAAGATAAATCTTAGTATTTTCCACGGGGAAATCAACTATTTTTTGCATCTCAGGGTGAATTTTGCCGGTTTTTACTTGTTGGTTATTGCAAATGAAATTGTACCATTTCCAATTGTAAAATTTCTAACTTGGGGAAAATGTTTAAATAATTTTGGGGCATGTAGCCATATTGTTATTTTGAGGTAATAAACCTAGAATTATATCTATATGCAAAACATTTTTTCAGTTGCCTTACTATATGATTTATATTACTTTATTGATATAGGAAGAGATGAAACTGAATTTTTAAAAGAATAATTTTTCTGTTGTTAGCTTTTTAGTTGGAGAAGGAGCCTACAGATGGGCAGTAGATCATGGAATACCCTCTTGTCCTCCTAACATCATGACCACAAGTGAGTAAAAATTTTTCAAAATTAAGCTATATTGGCATATATACCTGAAAGTGTTACATTGTTTTAATCCACATGGTACTCTGATATTTAAGGAAGGAAGCTTACATGTTGAAATATTTAAAGTTAAAAGATACATTGAAAGTTATTTGATTTTAAGCCACTTTTTATATTCCTGAGGTTTCCCCCATTCTCATGCTTTTATGGAAGTATTGCTAAAGGATCCCTTTTAGGTTACTTAATATAATTACTAAGAATAAAACCTTAATACTACCCCCCTCATAGAGGGAGAAGAAAACAGAGGTCAGCATTTATCTGTCCTTGAGCTGAGGAAGGCCTTCCTAGGGACCAAGTGCAAGAGAAGGAAGAACAAAAGTATGACTACATAAGAGTTAAGACTGAAAAAACACTTACCATAACACTTACCATGACAAAGTGATACATATCCTTAATCCAGGAGAAGGTGTGTCAAATTTAAAACCACACAAATACAAATAATACCCAAAAAGAAAAATGATCAAAAGTCATAAATATATAATATAATATAACTAATAGGGAAATTCAGATTAAAAAAGAGTACATGTTAAATTTGTTCCCTCTTAATTTCTGAAAGAGTTAAAAATACTGTATTACTGCTCATAAGTGTGTGGTGAAATGAACATAATACATTGTAGGTACAAATGTAAATTGGCAGAAATTTTAGGGGACAACTAAGTAGTGTAGAGCAAAACCTTAAATTTATCCTGCTTGTAGGAACTTGTCATTAGAAATAGAGACAAAGATTTATGTAGTTCTCAATAAGCATTATTAAGAATATCAAAACTAAATGGCAACCAGCAGAATGGGAGAAGATCTTTGCAAATGACATACCAGATAAAGGTTAGTATCCAAAATCTATAAAGAACTTATCTAACTCAACACCCAAAAAACAAACAATCCAGTGAAGAAATGGCAAAAGACATGAATAGACTTCTCCAAAGAAGACATGCAGATGGCCAACTGACACATGAAACGATGCTCAACATGGCTCATCATTAGGGAAATACAAATCAAAACCACGATGAGATACCACCTCACACCTGTGAGAATGGCTAACAGTAACAACTCAGGCAACAAGAGATGTTGGAGAGGATGTGGAGAAAGAGGATCTCTTTTGCACTGCTGGTGGGAATCCAAACTGGTGCAGCCATTCTGGAAAACAGTATGGAGGTTCCTCAAAAAGTTAAAAATAGGACTACCCTACGACCCAGCAATTGCACTACTAGGCATTTATCCAAGGGGATACAGGTGTGATGTTTCAAAGGGGCACACTCACCCCAATGTTTATAGCAGCACTATCGACAATAGCCAAAGTATGGAAAGAGCCCAAATGTCTATCGATGGATGAACAGATAAAGATGTGCTATATATATTTACAATGGAATATTACTTGGCAATCAAAAAGAATGAAGTCTTGTCATTGGCAACTATGTAGATGGAACTAGAGGGTATTATGCTAAGCGAAATTAGTCAGAGAAATACAAAGATCATATGACTTCACTCATATGAGGACTTTAAGACACAGAACAGATGAAAATAACGGAAGGGAAGCAAAAATAATATAAAAACAGGGACGGGGACAATACATAAGAGACTCTTAAATATGGAGAACAAACAGGTTTACTGGAGGGGTTGTGGGAGGGAGGGTGGGCTAAATGGGTAAGGGGCATTAAGGAATCTACTCCTGAAATCATTGTTGCACTATATGCTAACTAGCTTGGATAAATTAAAAAATAAAAATAAAAAGCAAAAACAAAAAACAAAAAACAAAAAACACTCAACAGTTTGTGAAAAAAAAGAATATAAAAAAATTTGAAAAAATCTTAATGTCCAACAGAAAGAAATGTAAGCAAATTATCATACGATGATATGTAGTAACTCAAAATTGTTATCAAGAATAATGTCTGATAATGATTAAATCTAATGGCTGAAAAATGAAAAATGAGTTATAAATATTTACATGTGAAATGTAAAAATGTTAAATTTTTATTTTTTATCATGCTAATCTATGACTATAATTTAAAGAATCAAATGAGAAAATGAGGAATCATTAACTGCGAGGAGTTAAACCAAAAAGGTAATGATTATATATCATAAGAGGTATTTGATAAGGATCAGCTCTTAATAACATTGTATTCAAAATGAATAATCATGTAGCTGAATGTTATAGGGAGGCTGGCGGGCAGAGAAATATGTACATGGTAGGCAAACAGGGAGTGTTAGAGGTCTAATTCTCATAGTCCCCACCACTAATTCTACCTTAAAATCTTCCCAGTAGCATTTATTTAGTTTTTATGTCAGGCAAACAAATCTGGTCAGTTGATAGTTCCATTTTGTTTTTTCTTGGAGACATGCCAGCTGGCACCTTAAAGTTTAGAATGGGTTCACAGAAAGCCTGCTGAGGGATTGTCATCCCTGGTCTTTACCTCACTATCATTTTGGATTCCCATTTTGTCTCTCCAACATCAAATTCTCTGATTCCTGACTCTCATATGTTTGTTTCTTTTTCATTGTATTCCATTACTTGATATATGTAAGACTAGAAATTGTTTTCCCTGGGTTTTGAAGAAATTGTTCTCTCATGTTCTAGTTTCCAGTCTTTCTGTTATGCATTTTGATTCCCAGTTCTTTGTGGTATATTTTTCATCTTTGGAAGGAAGCCTTAATTCCTATGTTCTTCTTATTATAATGAAACATCTTGGAATGGGTCTTTTTTAATTCAGTATGTCTGGTACTCATCCTGAGTACTTTTAATCTGGAAATTCATGTGCTTTATTTTGGGGAGAAATTAAAAAAATTGTGTATTAATATCTTCCCTTATCTTTCCTCTTTTTTATTTTTCTAATTTCTATGAATTGGATGTTGGATCTCATGCTCCAATCCCTTGTATCTTTTTCAAAAGTGATTTTTTTCTTCTTTTTGAAATCATTTTTGTCCTACTGTCTCAGAAATGTCTTCAGTTTTGTCTCCTAAACCTTCTACTTCTGATGAATTTATAATTTTGGATTTTATTGTCTTAATTACTAGAGATTCATCTGTGATTAATCCTTTTTTTTTTTTTTTTTAATTTTAAGTAAGCTGTATACCTAGCGTGAGGCTTGAACTCACAACTCCGAGATCAAGAGTTGCATGCTCTATTGACTAAGCCAGCCAGGCACCACACTGACTAATACTTTTAAAATGTAGTGCACTGTTCTTATTTCATGAGCTCAATATTTTTGCTCATCTCTTAGGATATTATGGTTTAAAATTTGCTATCTGCTGTTTCTGCTTCTTCTTTCTTTTTGTTTGTTTCATGCATGTTAGCAAATTTTTCTATCTAGTGACCCCTTGCTGTTTTCACATTTATGAATATGGTACTTAAAAGCCATTTGGAAGCTTTGTGTTTGATGACAGGTCTGGTTGACCTCAAGAAGGGTGGTGTGATCAGGCTCTTTTGTTGGGGGGAATTCCCAGGTATTCCCCCCAACAAAACCAGTTGTATCTGTTTTCGTTTGGATTAGTGAGAGAGAAATTTTCCCAGGTCTGCCAGGGCTATAGCCAGTATTGTGGTGCAGAACAAGGGCAGGGGCTGGAGGTCTCACCTTTCCTGTTTCAGACTTATGTAGAACCCCTGATGTAGAACTTTTGTGTAGAGCCCCTGATGATACCTATTCCCACTTGTGCTGGATGTACACTAATTCAAGGTCCATATGGTTTAGTCAACCTCATATTTTCTGCGGGCATGAAGGGGGGATTTAGGCATCTCCATGTTTCTTACTGACACTTTCCACCAGTTCTCCTATTTTTAGTCCCAACCTGGCTTTCAGAAATACCAGGTGCCTGGGGCGCCTGGGTGGCTCAGTCGGTTAAGCGTCTGACTTCAGCTCAGGTCACGATCTCACGGTTCACGAGTTTGAGCCCCACGTTGGACTCTGTGCTGACAGCTCAGAGCCTGGAGGCTGCTTTGGATTCTGTGTCTCCCTCTCTTTCTGTCCCTCCCCTGCTCATGCTCTGTCTCTGTCTCTCTTTCTCTCTCTCAAAAAAATAAACATTTTAAAAAAATTAAAAAAAAATACCAGGTGCCTTTTATTCTGAGGTCTTGTAGTGTTTCTTTGGAAGGAATTTGTTTACTTTGGAAGAGATTAGTTTGCGTTGTGATGTCTTGGCTACCAGGCATCTGGATTCATCTTCCTCTACTCAATCAGTAACTGTCCATTTGCTTTCTGTTTTCTGAAATTGTGTTGCTACTGCCCTTTTTGTCATCATCCCTTATGTATGTCAGTCTTTTTTCTCCCTTCAGTTTCTTTTTGGTAAGATTTTAGTAGGGTGTGAAGTGAACTCATTTATATATTCATTTTGCCAGTTTTACTTCAGAGCATTTATATAAAAAGGTGTTATAAAATCACAATTACTAGATATTTTGCAGGAGGACAAAAATATTTTTGACTAATATATTAGTATCCTCAAAATAAGAAATATATATTTGTTTTATGCCATAAGCTTCTTATATAACCAACCAGCAAGAAATATTCTCTGAATAAATAAGGTGTTTGAAAGTTGTGTGATTATATTCACACACACATATAATATGTATATTATATATAATATACTACAAAAAATCATATTGACCTATGGTCAATTTAGAGGGAGAAATTATAATTATTATTTAGATTAAACATTTTTTTAAATGCTATTCTATATTGGGCACTTGTCTATTCCTCAGTAAAAATTAGTTTCTATACTTGGTAATGATGTGTTTTAACCTTGACTACCTTTTGTGTTGGTGGGGGGCATAACTGGTGGGTTTTTATCCCCTTTCAGTGTTCAAAGTTTTCGGAATGTCTTTCTCAGTTTATTCTAAAATAATATTTTACATAGTGTCTCACATACTTAAAATTTCATTCCTCTATGTAGATGTAAATTTCTATCTGGTATTATTCCCTTCATCTGGAACAAGTATTTCTGGTAATGCGACAGGTGTCGTGGTGAAAAATGCTGTCAGCTTTCATTATCTGAAAAATCTTTATTTTGCCTTTACTTTAAAAATATTAATTTCTTGTGGGATACAGACTTCTAGGTTGTCAGGTTTTTTTCTTTTAGCACTTTTTTCCCCTTTTTTTTATTATGGTTAAAAAATGTGACATAAAATTTACTATTTTGACAGTATTTAAGTGTGTAATTTAGTGTATATTCAGTGTGATATAACCAGTACGTATTTCCATAACTTTTTTATCATTCTAAGCAGAAACTCCGTATCTGTTAAACAGAAAATAACCGTTTCCCGTAACCTCCATTCTGCAAAGTCATTCTCTATGATTGCCTGTTCTGGGTACCTTCTATAAGTGTGAATCATACAGTATTTGTCCTTTTGTGTCTGGCTTATTTTACTTAGCATAATGTTTTCAAGGTTCATCCATGTTTGTAGCATGAATTAGAATATTGTTCTTTTTCTCTCCTTTTCAGATTTTTTTTTTAAAGGTTTTTTATCTTTGGTTTTAAAAAGTTTAACCATGGTATGCCTAGGTGTGGTTTCTTTGTGCCTAGTATTTACTGTGCCTGCTGAATCTGTGGTTAATGTTTTCAATCAAATTAGGGAACCTTTTGGACAATATTTGTTTAGATTTTTTTTCTGGTTCATAGTCTTCATTTGTTTCTGGGACTTCATTTCTACTTATGTGAAAACACTTGATACTGTCACATGTTATTGAAGCTCTCATTTTACCTGTTTGTTTTTTTTTTTTTTTCCCTCTGTGCTTTCTGTACTAGTCAGGGTTCTCTACTGAAACAGAATCAATAGATTGATTGATCTATCAGATTTATTATTGGCTTTTATATTTAACGCAATTATAGAGGCTGACAAGTCCCAAGATCTTCAGGGTCAGTCAGCAAGCTGGAGACTCAGGAGAACCAGTGGTGTAGTTCCAATCCATGTCCAAAGGCCTAAGAACCAGGAGAGCTAGCTGTGTGCTTCCAGTCTGAAGCCTGGCAGGCTCGAGACTGAGGAAGAGCCAATGTTTTAGTTCAAGTGTAAAGGCAGGAAAAAGTGTTGCAGTTTGAAGGCAGTCAGGAAAAAAGGATTCTCTTTTATTTAGGGGAGAGTTTGCCTTTTAGTTCTATGAAGGCTTTTGACCGATTGGAATAATTCCCCCTATATTAGGGAGGGCAATCTGCTTTACTCAGTCTACCAGTTTAAATGTTAATCTCATCCTCATCAAACACACCCTCGCAGATATGCCGAGAATAATGTTTGACCAAATATCTGGGCACCCTGTGGCCCAGGCAAGTAGACACATAAAATTAACCAATATGCTTTCATTTGTATGATTTCTGTTGAATTTTCAGGTTCACCAGTCTTTTTTTCTGCAGTGTCCAATTTGATGTGAACCTAATGTAGTTATTTCTTTACAGTGTAAAATATTATGTTTTCATAATATTTAGAACTTTCAGTTCTAAATTCTAAATTTCAGAATATTTAGAACTTTCAGTTCTAAAGTTTACATTTTTTATAAAATTTCTATATTTCTCCTGAAATTCCCTTTGTCTTCACTTATTATACCCATTGTTAACATATTGATTGTTATTTTATTTATTTTTAAAAATGTTTATATCCGGGCACCTGGGTGGCTCAGTCGGTTAAGCATCCGACTTCAGCTCAGGTCATGATCTCACAGTCCATGAGTTCGAGTCCTGTATTGGGCTTTGTGCTGACAGCTCGGAGCCTGGAGCCTGCTTCAGATTCTGTGTCTCCCTCTCTCTGACCCTCCCCCGTTCGTGCTCTGTCTCTCTCTGTCTCAAAAATAAATAAACATTTAAAAAAAATTTTTTTTAAATGTTTATTTCTTGAGAGAGTGAGAAAGAGAGTGCACATGCATGAATACATGGGAGCATGAGTGGAGGACGGGCAGAGAGCGACAGGGAGAGAGAATCCCAAGCAGGCTCCACACTGTTAGAGCAGAGCCCGACAGAGCAGAGCAACCCACGAATCGTGAGATGATGACCTGAGCCGAAATGAGGAGTCAGATGCCTAAGTGACTGAGTCACCCAGGTGTTCCTGTTTATTGCTATTTTAAAATCGTTGATTGCTAATTCTGAAATCTAGGTCACTGGTAGGTCAATTTCTATTGACAGGGTTTTTTTCCTCTTGACTCTATCACTTTTTTTTTGTTTAGTTGTATGTCTCATAATTTGTTTTTTTGTTACATCTTGGGCATTGTAATGATATGTTGTAGAGACTATGGGCATATTATCTTCCTTTGAATGATATTGGGTTTTGTTTTAGCATGTAGTAAAATTGTAGATCACCTTGATTTTGTTACAGCCTGGTTTTAGACTTTGTGAAAGTGAGTCCATTTCAGTTTTGTTCTTAATTCTAGAGTTAATCCTTAGTACTAGTTGTGGTCTTTTTTCCTATGATATGGCCTTTCTAGGGTTTCACTTGAAAGTCTCAAGCTTTAAACTTTGTCTCTCCTACAGCAAGTGTTTGTCAAAATCTGTCAGCTTTTCAGCTGTTGTTTTCCTCACTAACCTCTATGGAATCTTGCATCTTATATAAACAGTTAAGGGCTCATTCAAGAATTTGAAGGGATGTTTACATAAATTTGGGGGCTTCCCTTTTTCTGTGTGTGTGGCTTTCTCCTTTCCAGGATTCCTCCCTCAATTTCCAGCTGCTTCAATAGTCCCAAACACTTTCAACTCCACCTGGCAAGACTATAGTTTTCTATTTGAGATCTATTTGCTGTGCCTCTATAGTTTTGACTGTAGTGCCTCATAGAGAAAGCTGTATGAATGTTGATGTCATCCAGTGTGTTTCTTTTCTTTCAGTGGTTGAATCTTCTCCTATTTCTACCAGCCTTTGGTCACTAGTCTTCAAATAGCTTTTTGTTTTTAATTTAAAAAATTCTGACCAGAGTTTCTAATTGTTATTGTTTTGTGGGTTAGTCTCATATAAGCAACTCCATTACCAGGAGCCAGAACCTATGCTTAGTAAATGTGTACTATTAGCAGATATAATAATATAAATAACAAATATAAGTTAACAAATATACCATTTCACATTATAAAAGGGAGTTGATTACTTAAACATTATATTTGTTACTTTTTAATTGTACCTTTTTTGTTACCTTTTTTTAAAAAAAGATGTTACTTTTTTTTTTTTTTAATTAGAGCATTCTACATAAACCTTCCCCTTTCCCAGTCCCAGCCTCTCCTGTCCACTCCCAACAGCCACACTTACTTGTTGATTTGCTTCTTTCTGTGTCAACAGAAATGCTGGAATATATAGTATTATTCTTTTTTGTTTTAGATAAATGGTATCATACTCTATAGTATTTTTAGTAAGTTTTTAGAGGAGTGGTATCATAATATGATATTTCTTATGTTTTTTATCAGTCAGCAAAATATATTCTGAAATCTATCCATGTTGATATATATAGAAATCAATTAATTTTTAAACTGCTGGATAGCATTTACTATACATTTTTTTTAGCTGTTTCCTTATTGACGAGCATTCATGTTGTTCCTAGGTTTTGCCATTAATGTTGATGATTTCACAAATATTCTTGTACAAATGTGTTTTATTTATCTAGTTGGAAGTAGATTTGCTCACTCAGAATATACATTTACCATTATCCTGGCTATTGCCAGATTCCTCTCCTAAGAGCTTTTATTTTTTGTCTATTTTTGAGAAATCTGTGTTTGTAAAGTTGCTGCCATTATTGACCATAAAGTAGCTCAGAGCATAGGCTTTAGAGGCATACAACTTTGTGTGACCACGGACAAGTTACCTCCAAGAAACTTTTCTCATGGAGAGGTTGTGTTTACTTGAGATAATGTGTAAAGAATTCTTATTCCAATCTCTGGCACATAGAATCACTCAAATGTTAACTATTAATATCACTTTTACTATCATTAATGTTTTGGACATGAAAATAATTCTGGTGATATAATTTCATCAGAATTTAATCAGTCTAGCTCTTCAACACTGACTTGTGGTTTTAGTGATTGATCCAACTGGAGTTAGGTGTAACCATTAGAGCAGTGGTTTTCAACTTTGGCTGCACATTAGGATCCCTGGAGAGCTTTGAAAAACTCTGAAGCCCTGGCTGCACCCAAAACCAGCAACTCTGTAGCTGGCACCCGTGCATCTGACGTTTTTAAAGTTTTGCAGGTAATTTCAATATATATTCAATTTTAACATGTCTGAGATAAAGCTTCTGTGTGTTTTATTTAGTTATTAAAAAAATTTTTTTTAATGTTTATTTATTTTTGAGAGAGAGAGAGACAGCGTGCGAGCAGGGGAGGGGAAGTGAGAGAGACACAGAATCTGAAGCAGGCTCCAGGTTCTGAGCTGTCAGCACAGAGCCTGATGTGGGGGTCGAACTCACAAACCGTGAGATTGTGACCTGAGCTGAAGTTGGATGCTTAACCCACTGAGCCCCCCAGGTGCCCCAAGCTTCTACATGTTTTTGAGTTCTTCCAGAAGACTCATTAAAGTTGAAATTGAAAATAGTTTTGTTGTCTCTTAGTAAAGACCAATCTTAAATAGCTTGTGCTACAAAGTTGCCACCATCTATTCCTTAATTTTTAGCTGTTTTATGCTTTGATTGGACCTGAGGTACATGTTTATATTAAGTAAAGAGTTGATTGGGGACATTATTTTATCCTATCAATTTATGGGCATGATTCTGCTACAAGGAATCCTATTTTTTTTCTGTTGGCTGGGTTGTGATTTTAGAGTTCTTCTGCCTTTGAGTAGGATACTTTGAAAGACAACATGATTGATAAAATATTTTATGTACTAATTTTAGAATTTTATTATAACAGGTGTGTGATATATTAGTACTTCACTCTTTAATATGACCAGTTATGCTATTTTAAATTTTTTATTTTTAGGTAATTATAAATTCACATGCAATTGTAAGAATTAATATAGAGAGATCCCCGTGTACCCTTTGCTCAGTTTCCTCTAATGGTAATCTTGCAAAACACAGTGCAGAATCACATTTGGGATATTGATGTTGATGTAGTCAAGATACAGAACACTTCCATCTTCACAACAGTTTCTCAGGTTTCCTTTTTTATAGTCATACCTCCTCACCTCCATGCCCTCCTTAGCCCCTGGAGCCACTAACCTATTTTCCATTAGTATAATTTTGCTATTTCAAGAATGTGATATAAATGACACCATACAATGTGTAACCTTTTGGGAACTGGCTTTTTAATAATTCAGAGTAATTCTTTGGAGATTCATCCAGATGGTTGTATTTATTAATAGCCTATTTCATTTTATTGCTAAGTAGTATATGATATGGGTATACCACTGTTTGTTTAATCATTTACCCATTGAAAGACATCTGGATTGTGTCCAGTTTGGGACTGTTATAAATAATGCTGCTATAAACATTTGTGTACATTTTTTTCTATAATTCTTTTTGAATATTTTGGCAAAATACACATAACATTAAATTTATCATCTTAAATATTTTTTAATGGTACAGTTAAATGGCTTTTAGTATATTCACATTTTTGTGCAGCCATCACTACCATCCTTCTATAGAACCCTTTTTATCTTGCCAAACTGAAAACTCTGTACTCCTTAAACAGTAATTCCCTATTACCCTCCACTTAGCCTCTAGCAACCATTCTCATTTCTATCTTTATGAATTTGACTACAGTGGGTACTTCATATTAGTGGAACCATACGTTATTTGTCCTTCTATGACTGGCTTATTTCGTTTAACATGATGTTCTCAAGGTTTATCCATGTTGTAGCATCTGTCAGTTTCTTTTTAAGGCTGAATTGGAATATGAATATGGAATTCCATATATATGTATATATACACATGATGTACACACACACACACACACCACAGTTTGTTTATCCATTTATCTGTTGATGGATACTCGGGTTGCTGTTCGGCCAGTGTTTATTTTGCTGCTATGAACATGGGTGTACAAATCTCTGTTAGAATCCCTGCTTTCAATAGTTTTGAGTACTAAGAAGTGCAATTGCTGGATTTTATGGTAATCCTATTTTCAATTTTTGGGAGGATCACTGTACCCTTTTCCATAGTGGCTATGCCATTTTAAATTTCCACTAATAGTGCACAAGGGTTCCAGTTTCTCCACATCCTCACCAACATTTGCTATTTATTTATTTTCTTTAAATAATAATTATTCTAATGGGTGTGAGGTGGTATCTCATTGTGGTTTTGCTTCATATTCCCTAATGCTTATGATATTCAGCATTTTTCATGTGCTTATGGGCCATTTCTATATCTCTTTGAATGTCTCCCAAAAGGGGAAAAAGAGGTAAGTTGAAGGTGGAGAAAAAGCACAAGTCTTTTAAATTCCTTGAAAGTCAGTTCAGCTGGAGGGGGAGGGCATTGCAACAATAGCTGCCTACTTCTGTTTCTGCACCTTGTGACCAGTACCAGCAAGAAGAAATCAGAAACACTGATTCCAGTATTTGGAGGACAGGGTCTTTATTGCCCAACCTGGCTCTCACAAGCTCTGTGCAATCTGCTCTCAGAATACATGCGTGGTTGTCTGCCAAACGGATGGGGATGGAGAATGGGTCGATTTCAGTAAGAGCTGAAATTGGCCCCAACTAACCACGGTTTACTTCAAGCCTTCCTTTGAAAGTAACAGCCTTAAATAGACTCCAGAGGTCTGTAACACTTGTATTAGATTTTGGCAGGACAGTTATTGTTTAGGTAGGGAGATAGATTCCTGTCACTTCCTACTGGGCCATCTTCTTTCTAACTCCATTTTATTAATTTTGTATTATAATCATTATGATTTAAGGATATTAATCCTGTCTCAATAGCTATTTGCATATACTAAAAAGTTTAAATGTTATTTATCATTACTGTTGCATATGATATCTTTTGCCATATAGACATTTTAAATTTTATATGATTGTATCAGCCAACCATTGTTTTAACAGATTCTGGCTTTGATAACATTTTATGGGAAATCTTCTACTTTAAAACAAAACTATTAAACTAAAAAATAGCAAGTATCTCAAAAAACTCTGTTATTTATGCCTATATTGTTGGATAATGGTTTAACTTTTTTGGGCATTTAAAAAGTATGTGTTTAAATTATTAATATAAGATTTCATTTTTATGTGTAGTGTGAGGCAGGAATCTAATTTTTCCCCCCAAATAGGTAACATATTGTGCCAAGACAGCTTATTGAGTAACATTCATTTCCTACTGGCATGAAATATCATTGTTTTTTCTCAAATAGAATATACATCAATTTGTTTTTGGATTTGATGGGTAGTTCCATTAACTCTTTTTTTTTTTTTTTTTTTTTTTTTTTTAGTTCATTTCTGTGTTATTACTACAGTATTGTTTTCAGGCTTCATGATTAGTTTATTATTGGATATTTTGCAATTTGGATTCATTTTGAAAATAACATTTCTCCACTTTGCTTTTTTAACCTATTTATTATAAACTATTGTATACCTTCTGTAGGTAGACTATTATGTTGGAGTTACAACAAACAAGTTTTCTTCTACATATATTCTGTGTCAGTTGGCTTTCTCTAATATACGTACTGTAGTAGAATTGTTGGATCATAGTGTCTGCCTATCTTCATCTTACCAGATGATGCCAAAATATATTTCAGAATGGTCGTTGCCAATGGATATAATTGTTTTCATATATGTATATTTATGTATATATTCACATGTGTATATATGTATATACACATACTTTTATATAGCTGCCTTGCTAAACTCTTCTATTAATCCTTATGATTTATCTGTAGATTCTTGTTGATTCCTAAATTCATAATCATGTCATTTGTGAATAATGATAGTTGTGTTTCTTTCTTTTGAATCTTTATACTTTTTTCCCTTCCCTTTCATAGTGACAAAGGATCATTAGTATAGTTTAATTGAAGTGATGATATTGGACGTACTTAAGTATAATGCGTTTGATTGAAAATTTAGTGATATGTCATATTTAGGGAGTTTTATTTTGAAAGATTTAAAAAATTGTAAATGAATTTAATATTGTATTTTTGTTTATTAAGAGGACATTAATTTGTTAGTGTAATGAATTATGTTGAATTTTTAAATGTTCAAACAACTTCATATTTTTTATATTTGTCACATACTATATTATGAAAAAAAACTTAATTTTTTTTTCTTTTACTATAGTTGCCATATATTTACTTGCATGTGTTAGTAGCCCCATGAAAGACTTTGGTTAGTTGACTTTAAAAAAAATTTTTTTTTATGTTCATTTATTTTTGAGGGAGGGAGAGAGAGAGAGTGTGTGGGTGGGGGAGAGGCAGAGAGGGAAACACAGAATGCGAAGCAGTCTCCAGGCTCTGAGCTGTCAGCACAGAGCCTGGTGGGGGGGGTTTGAACTCATAAACCATGAGATCATGACTTGAGCCAAGGTTGGAAGGTTAATCGACTGAGCCACTCAGGAGCCCCAGAATTGACCTTTTTTTTTTTTTTTTTTTTTTTTTTTTAAAGAAATGGCACTCTGTATCTAGTAATGTTTACTGCCTTGAAGTCTACTTGTTTGATATTAAAATAACTGTAGGGACGCCTGGATGTCTCAGGCAGTTAAGTGTTCAATTCTTGATTTCAGCTCATGTCATATTCTCAGAGTTAGTGAGATCAAGCCCCACGTTGGGCTCTGTGCTGACAGTGAGGAGTCAGGTTGGGATTCTCACTCTCCCTTTCTCTCTATCCTTCCCCTGCTTATGTGCCCATGCTCTCTCAAACTAAATGAGTCAACATTAAAAAAAAATAACTATAATAGTTTCCTTTCGTTAGTATTTGCATGTATATCTTTTTCTGTTTGTTTTTAATCTGTCTGTGTAATCTTATGTTTAAAAGCAACACATATATATTAAAAATTTTTTTTGTGTGTGATCTTTGTATTTTAATTGGTGCATTTAGTCCATTTACATTTAATTACTCATATATTAGATTTGAATCTAATCTCTTACTCTTTGCTTCTTATTTGTCCCACATGGTCTGTGTCTCCTTCTATATCTCATTTCTTGCCTTCTTTAGTATTATTTTCCATCATTACATTTTCTTTTTCATTAATATGTTTCTGTTACCTTCTTTTACCATTCTCTTTGAATTAACTTAGAGATTTCAACATACATACTTAGGAAAGTTTATTAGATAATAGTACTTTTTACCACTTCTCAGCCAATGCAAGAATCCTAGAATACTCGAATGAACTACATGTAATGTCTTCCCAACTTTTGTGTTTTTATTTTAAACTCGGTATGCATTTAAAACAGTGGGAGACATTATTGTTTTATAACAGTGAGTTTTCATTTAGATTTGCCTATTTACTTTTTCCTTTGTACTTAATCCCCTCCACTTTTTTTTTTGTCTTTCATCTTTCACTTTGTATTATTTTCTCAGTTTCTGAAGAACACCCGTTAGTATTTTGATTACCATAGGTCTTGATGGTGATGAATTTGCTCATTCTTGTTTATCTGAAACTATTTTTATTTCACTTTCATTTTTGAAGGATATTTTCACTGAATATAGTGTTCTGAATCAGCAGATATTTCTTTTTAGCTCATTGCAGGTAATTAGTCCACTGTCTCAGGCTTCCATTTTGCTGTTGAAAAGGCTGCTGTCATTTTAACTTCTGCTTATTTGA
Organism: Lynx rufus; assembly: GCF_022079265.1. Taxonomy (NCBI): domain Eukaryota; kingdom Metazoa; phylum Chordata; class Mammalia; order Carnivora; family Felidae; genus Lynx; species Lynx rufus. Next base: position 39,125,946 of record NW_025814896.1, on the reverse strand, counting down.
AGTAATCTGTTTTCCCTCTTGCTGTTTTTAGATTTTTCTCTGTCATTGTTCTTACTCTCTTTTACTTAATGTATCTTATTATGAACTTTTATGATTTTAATTTAATTTATGGATATTCTTTGGAATTATTAAATCTGTAGATTAGTGGCTTTTATAATTTTGGAAAAGTTCTTTTCCAGTTTTCTAAAACATTACCTTTATTCCATTCTTTTACCTTCATCTTATTAAATTCTGATTAAACGTATATTAGACCATCTCACCTTATCTTTCCTGTTTCTTAATGTTTCTTTGGTTTTCTCTATTATTTTATTTCTTTTTATTTTATTTTATTTCTTTTAGCTGTATTCTGGCTTTTTTCTGATCAGTCTTCCAATTCATCAGCTCCTTTTTCTATATCCTATCAGCTACCAAACGTATACATTGAGATTTTAATTTTGAGTATTTATTTTTTCATTTCTAGAAGTTCTGGGTTTTTTTTTTTTTTTTTGCTTGTTTTTTTAAAAATCTGTGCTATCTTTAGTTTACAGTATGAACTATAGCTACTTTCATGTTTTTGTTTGTTTTTAAATTATTATAAGTGTGCTTGTTTTATATTTCTGCCTGATAATCTGAAATCCTAATTGGGATTTTTTTCTCTGCTTGTTGTCATTTATAGTGCCCCATCTTTTTTTTTTTTTGTGCCTGATTATCTTTATGTGCTTATCATTGCCCTTAAATAATTATTTGTGTAATTTCACCATGGCCTAGGATGAAGGTGTTTTTCTCTTGTATTATATTTTGCATTTATTTTTGCCAATTGTGTGTGCACTGTTTATGGGGAAAATACTCCTCTGTCTGTCCTTTACTCTCATCCTACTTTCATACTCAGAACTCTCTACATCACTTTTGATACCAGATGTATGGGTTTCTACACCAAGCATTTCTTCAACACCGTCTGGGTGTCCTACAATTCAGTTCAATTCTGATTCTAACTGGAGTTAGTGTAGACCACACAGGTCAGGGCTGTCTTACTAGTTTACCCCCACCTCTTGCCTCATTAGATGCCAATTGAAAGTGTAGGTTGTCACTTGTACTGACCAACTGGCTATAAATCATAGGTTCCCATGAGGCCATCCTTAGGTCCAATTAATTTGTACCATCCTCCCAACATGTAGATATGTTTAGCCAGTTGGCAACTCTCCAAACCTTGTACTTTTGGGATATTTATGGAGGTTTCATCTTCTAGTTATGCTCAGTCATTAACTCAATTGCCAGTCCCTCTCTCCTTCCCAGAGGATGGAGATGGGGCTGAAAGTTTCAAGCTTTTAATTATGGTTTAGGCTTTCTGGTGTCTAGTCTTCAGCCTGACGCTAGCTAGGTGCCCACTAAGAATTGCCTCATTAGAACAAAAGGCATTCATATCACCCAGGGATTCCAAGGGATTTAGGAGTTCTGTGTCAGAAACTAGGGTCAAAGACCAAATATTAGAACAAAAGATGGTCCTAGTGCTCTTATAATTTAGGAAATTACAAGAGTTTTAAGAGATCTGTGCCAGGAACTAAGGTCAGAGACCAATATATATTTATTCTATTATTTCACATAGCATCCATCAGAATTTACTTAAACTTAGTTCAAAGCTTAACATTCCCTGACCTACCCAGACTTCATGTTTGCAAGTCTGTTGAAGGGCTCCAGTCAATCCCAAACTTATTAGGGGTAGTTTTTTTTTTTTCTTCTTTCTAATTCCTCTTATCTCTGTCCTTGTCCTCCTCCTTATTTTTTTTCACCCTTAATCTAAGACAGTCTTGTCTGAATGGACTTCATGTTGGGATAGAAGGTAGGGACAGACTTGTATAGTTCTGAATCAGCTCTACTATGAGACCATTAGCCCTTTTAATACCTAGCTTATTGTGGGAAGTGTCTCTTATGAAACTTGGCTCTGGGCTTGATTTATATCTTTTCTTGATGCCTTTTAACCAAACTCATGTGTGCTTGTGTTGGCAAATGCTCACAGTGCCATAATAATAGCATTAGTCTCAGTTTACCCCCAGAATTTAGCTTGGTACTTTTTATAAGTTTTTTTAATGTTTTTAAGGTGCTGTGTTTTCATATTTTATCTGACATTTTTAGTAAATTCAGTAGAGAATTACTCTGAATAATTTAGTCTGCCATTATCAGAAAACTTTGATAATCTCTTTAGCATTGTATTCTAGTTCATAATTTCTCTCTGTTTTGAAAGATTTTATTTTTAAGCAATCTCTACACCCAACATGGTGCTTGAATTTACAACCTTGAGATCAAGAGTTGCATTCTCTACCAAGTGAGCCAGCCAGGCGCCCCTCATAATTTCTCTTTTATCAGCTGAATCTAATTGGCTGTTGAAATCTATATGTTAAGTTAAAACTTTTTTTTTTATTTTTTTATTTTTAGAAGTTCCATTTTGTTCTTCTTTAAGTCTGCCTGGTCAGTGTATCATTTTTTTGTCCCCTAATTATATTTTCAATATCTTTTTTTAAATTTCTGTGAGCATAAACATGTTTTATATTCTGTATCTGATTATTCCATTATCTGAGGCTTTGTAGGTCAAATTATGTTTTCTTATATTTGGCTGACTTTTTAAAAAATTAATGTTTTTTTTATTTTAGAGACGGGGGGAGAGAGAGAGAGAGAGAGAGAGAGAGAATATGAATCCCAAGTAGACTCCATGCTGAATGTGGAGCCCAATGAGGGGCTCCATCCTACCTCCCTGGATCATGACCTGAGCTGAAATCAAGAGCTGGGTGCTCAAGTGACTGAGCCACCCAGGTGCCCCTTATTTGGCTGACTTCTATTCTTTATTTTTGGTGGTTCATTTCTCATATACTTTGTAAAAAAAAATTTTTTTTTTAAACTATGGGCTCATGTTAATTGGAAACTGTGAATTCTCTAAGGTCTGGTAAGTTAAGGTATGCTTTTCCAGGGAGTATTTCATTTGTGTTTAATGGGTTTTTGAAGCACTGAAACACTAAGATGTGCATGTGTGTGTGTGTGTGTGTGTGTGTGTGTTCAGACCGGACAGATAATATGAATTCTCCTCTAAACTTGTCTGAATGTACTTTTTGCTCATAAATTTTCTAGTGAGACCTTTCCCCCTTTTACATTTATAGCCACAGCTGAGACTTGCAAATTTCCTGTTTCTTTGTGAACAGTGGCCTTTTCTAGTTTTCCCTTTCACTATGCATATTACTCTTTGAGATTCCTTACTTTTTTTGTCCAAAATCCTAAGATGTTTTCTCATGCTGCATTGTCCCAAGATTTCGTCTTGTCATTTATGCAGAGACCTTCAAAACTAAAGTTGGTAGTAGCATGCGTTAGCAGATACCTCTGGGTACCATCTACCTTTAGGACTCTTCTTGTCTATCTGTATTTGATCTTTTTCTTAAGGTTTTAACCTCTTCTAAGGTTATTTCTTTTATTCTCCTACTACTTCAGTGTACATTGCAAAAAATCTTAAACCCTTTTATTTGCCATTCTTACGGATTTTAGTCTGAGAAGGCTCTTCAGGATATCTCATTACCCCATTGCTCTAATATTTCTCAAATGTTATTTTTAATGTTTCTTTTATAGGATTCAGTTTAGCTGCATTTAAAAGAAACAAGAGGAAACTAGAGCTGGCAGAAAGGGTGGAAACAGATTTCATTCAACTAAAGAAAAGAAGACAATCAAGTGAAAAGGTCAGGAGATGTTTGAAATATTAATCATTAATGTATCATCATGGTATCTGTAATTTGCGTTTAGACATACAAGCTTTAGAATAGTACTTTCCAGTAGGAATACAATGCATGGCACATATGTACTTTTAAGTTTTCCAGTAGCTACATTAAAAAAAGTAAAAAAAAAAAAAAATAGGTGAAATTAATTTTAATAATTACTTTATTTAAATCAGTGAATCCAAAATACCTCTTAAAAATGTAACCAATGAAAAAATTAGTGAGCTATTGAACTTTCTTTTTTCTTTTTTGTATTAAGTCTTCAAAACCAGTGTATATTTTATGCTTATAGCACATCTCAATTATGACACTAAGTTTTCATTGGAAATACTTGGTTTGTACTTATATTTCATAAAATTAACAGTTGAAAAAGTAGGTTTACATAACAGGTTATGCCAAACAAACTTAAAAACTTTCCAATAATTGAATTGAATACATTTTAAAATTAAAATTAATTGATATTTAATAAAATTAAAAATTCAGTTTCCCATATGCCCCTGTCACATTTTAAGTGCTCAGTAGCTACATGTGGCCCATGACTACTGTTTTGGTTCTTGCAGCTCTAAATAGTGATTCTTAACATGCTATTTAGAGGGTAGAGTGTGTTTTAAGGAAATATATATATTGGATTCATGTAGATTTTTTACATTCTAATTACATGTTTCTGTTTTTTATTCTTTTGCATTCTTTGTTTGCATTTAATGTGTTAATGTGCCATCATGAGTCCATGTGTTGTATTTGTTAGGTGTTTTGAGGGGTAGAAAGAAGTTGAAAACCACGACATTCTTGCTTAGCCTGTTGGGGGCCAACAATTCATGTTGGCTGTCTCATATCACATTTGTTTGATGTACTTTGACATCTCATTAATGTTCTTTATTGATTATTCCTTCTATAATTGCTCATATACTGGTTTATGCTTTAGCTGTCATAGTTTTATATTGACCCTATATAAAAGCATAATAAATGATCTTTCATAGCTATATATATTTTCCCAGTATGTTGCCACAAGGAATCAAACATTTTGACCCAAATCTTTTCATATTTCTGCCAGAGATGAGTAGGAAATTAGAGGGTGAATGAACAAATTAGTAAATAGATCTTGGTGAAAAGGGATAGTAGTGTGTTTCCGTTTCTTGGGTTATCTGAGGGAGCAAATTTAAGACTTTAAAACCTTTGACCTTTTAAAATACTGTGATAAAATTTGCATGCAGTGAGCAATTTAATCACTTTTATAAATGATTATACCCATGTAACCCATATGCCTGTTAAAGTGTAGAACATATCTAGTTCTTTTGTACTTCCTTTTGGCCAGTCTCCACCTTGTACAGGCAACCACTGCTATGATTTTTCTCATCAAAGATGTTTTGTATTGTTCTTAAATTATGTATAATTGGAATAATACAAAAGGTACTCTTTTCTGTTTGGTTGCTTTCACAAAGTGTTTTTGAGATACTTCTCACTGGCTCATTTTTTTAATTTACTAATTAATATTCTCTAGTATGAATGTACTGTAATTTGTGTCTCCATTCTTCTCTTGTTGGACATTTGGTTTCCAGATTTTAGCTATTCTGAATAAAGCTGCTCTAAACATTCATATATATATATATATATATATATATATATATATATATATTTCTTTTTTGGACATAAATGTAGGATTTTGATGCAGAGAAGTATCAGTTGAGAATATATTTAGCTGGTCTTATTCAGAAGATTCATTTTTTTTTCTTCAGAAAATATTTGTTAAGTTGTTACTCTTGGCACTGAGCTGGGTAGGAAGAAAAGCAATGATAAACAACGTGGAGGAAATTCATGATATAATGAAACTATATTTTAGTGGATACAAACAGAAACATATAAGCGTACAATTAGGTAAGATAGTTACTATGTTTGGTAACTGTTATGAAGGGAGTCCCTCCTCCCCTGAAGAGGATGTGATACAGAGTACCTTGGATGTGAGAGACACAAGAGAGACTCAAAGGAAGACTCCTTTAGTTAGTGATCAACAGAGACCTGTCTGAGGATATAACATTTGAAAAATCAGAAGTGAGTTCTATGAAGAGTTAGCAGAACTCATTTGAGGCAGAATGAACTGCACGTGCAAGGGTCCTGGTGGGGAGTTAGCATATTGGAGGAATGGAGATGAAAGTCAGTGTGCCTAAAGCAGAGCGCAAGAGGAGAATGGTATGAAACAAAGCTGGAGAGGTAGCGAGGTGCTGGCTCTGCTAGGATCTGGTTGATCATGGGAAGGACTCACAGTTTTATTTCATGACTAATGAGTAGCCATTGATGAATTAAAAGCAGAGAAGTGATGCCATCTCACTCTCATTTTACAAGGTTCTCTTGGGCTGTTTTGTGTTGTATGGTTTTGAGGGTAGGGGCAAGAATAGAAGTGAGGAGACTAGGAAGTTACTATAGTTGGGAGATGTTGACAGTGTAGACTGTGGGTGATAGGGATGAAATGGAAGAGAAGTGAATATATCAGGGATATATTTTGAGAGTTCCTAGAAATACAGGCATTATTGCTGTCTGAGATATTGGGAAGGAAGAGAGAGGAATTAAAAGTTTTAGCTTCAGCAAAACTTTTGCCATTTGCTAAGGTGAGGAGGGCTGGAAAAGGTATGGCTTCATTATGATAGAGGTGGGAAGTGGAAATTTGGCCCATATTCCCTTAATGGACTCAGATTAACCAATACTTCCCATTTTCACCTTAAAACATGTTTCCTGATGCCAACAGCACCCTAGACACCCTGAAGCATTAGTTTAAAACACCCTAAACACCACCTTGTAGTGCCATGCTCCTCTGCTGGTTTCAGTTAAATTATATGCCACCTAGAGCCTCATTAGGCTTGCTTTTATCTTTGTAATTACATAATTCATTAAGTCTCCTGTAAACTGATGAATACTGAGTTTAAAAAGAGAGTTGTGGGTTTGAAAACTAAGATTGCTGTTTGAGCGCTAACTTGAAAAAATAGGGTTGGTTTATAAAAAATTGCTCTAGAATTAACCCAGCTGTAAAAGATTGAGAAAAATCATAAAAGCATTCTGCATGCAGAGTGCATTGTTAGTGTTTTTATATTCTTGTTCTATTTTAAATAATATGAAACTTGAAATCGTAGGACAATTCAATGTATTATAGTTTATGTAAGAAAGATGATATGGAACATTTAGTTGTGGGACTGCATTCAAAGAAAAGTCTTTGGTCTTATATAAAAAATTGGCCAATGAATGAACCTTTGTGTTTTAAATAAAATGTTTAAGTTATGCATACTTTGTTTTTAAACGATTCTCTACTTTACCAAGAGAATATTCAACTTTTGAAAAATTTAACCAACCTCTCATCATACTGGTTAGGAGGATTTTCAATAAAAATCTTGATATAGCAGAAGGAAAGATGAATTGTGGAGTTGGGTTACTATGCATCTGAAGCTTGTGGGCAGATCAGGAGAGAGATTCCCACTTGGAAATTATTGAAATCAAAAGGAATATAAATATATATGGCTAGATAAGCTCACTAAGAGTTTAGAGAAGATAGAGGTCTGAAAATTGAATCTGGGAAGAGGAAAATTCAGCAAAGAACGAAGATGCAGCAGGTAAGACAGATGTATCACCAAGGGAATGTCTAGTTAGCCAAGAAAGGAGCAGTTCAAAGTCAGTCATCACCTGGGTCAAGCACCACTGAGAAAAGAGCTAATGAGAATGGAGGACTCACCATTGGAGGCTTTGGGCCTAGGTGAGGACAGTTTCTGTGACATAGTGGTTGTGGACCCCGGTGGCATGGATTGATCAGGGAGAAGTGTGTAGGTAACTCTTTTGAGAAGTTTTACCACGGAGCAGTAAGAGAGAGGTATGAGGTCAAGAGACTGTGCCATTGTCAGTTATGGTCTATGAATTCAATGAGTAATGTAACATACAAAGGCTCAAATTTCTTACGTCTATATGAAAATAGTGATATTCTCTCACAAGCACTGTCTGTTATGAGGAAGAAAAGTGAATAGGTGTCAAGTGCTTTGTGGCTATCATTGATTTAGTCAGATACAATAGTGTTTGCCATTGTGGCCTTCATCTTTAAAGTCACTTCAAGAAAGAAAGAAAGAGAAAGGAAGAAAGGAAGAAAGAAAGAAAAGAGAGAGAAAGAGAGAAAGAAAAAAAGGAAGAAGGGAGGGAAAAAGGAAGGAAATTAGGAAAGAAGGAAAGAAAACTGCTGTCCAAATTAGTTACCTTGGGTGGAGTCTTGTAATGGAGAAAGGGGGCTTGGTAAGGGAGGGAGGTAGTGGTGGATGGAGAGGTTGAATTCAGGCATGATTCTAATAGAATATTTTAGATATCTTAAATGACAGGAAAATATTTTTTAAATGTTTGTTTGTTTAGAGTGAGAATGCACACGAGCCAGGGAGGGGCAGAGAGAGGGAGAGAGAGAATCTCAAGCAGGCTCCATGTTCAACATGGAGCCTGATGTGGGCTTGATCTCATGACCACAAGGTCATGACCTGAGCCAATACGGAGTTGGATGCATAACTGACTGAGCCATCCAGGCCCCCTGGGAAAATATTTTTAACATTCAGAATATATGATCATTAATGCATACAAAGCTTTGTGCTTAGCACTGACCAACAGAAATGACTAGGATCCAAGGGCCTGCCATTAGGGAAAGATGCTGGCCAGAGGCTTTGTTTTAATAGATGTTTGCTACATAACCTTGGTAGGCCTTGTCTCTAATAGTAAAGTTAAGAAAACATGCTCACAGAGAGAAAAGACCACCAGGTAATGAGCCAATGGGGCAGAAAATCATAAATTTTAAGAGGAGGTGTAGTAATTTTTTAGACATATGACAGGAAAGGACAAATAGCTATTTTCTAAATCAGCCTGTATTTAGTTTATTTTTCCTTATCCTGGATGTGTAGTTTCAACATAGTTTTGATTAGCCAGCATTGACTGTGTTTGTTGTCAGTGAACATAGGACTAAGACTACTGTTTGTTGTGGCTACTTAATGTAACCTGTGAGTTGGGTATATAAATATGATAAAAAGAATAGTGTTTGATAATTGTCCTAATGTTGATATTTTTTGTTACTCAGTGTTGAAGGAAATAAATATTGTCTTGAAAAGTATATGGTACAAAAAGTCAACATTTTTAATTCTGAAAATAAAGTAAACCAGTTAGGCCCTTTTGTTGCATTGATATTTCTTTAAAAATGTAATTGTACAGATATTAGCACAATACCAATAGAAATAAAAATTAAAGCAAGAAAATTATTTAATAGCTTCCTATCTCACTAAATTGTAGTGTTTTTATTTTCCTTAGTCTTTGATCATTTACATTTACGTTTGACTTAGTTTAAAATAAGAATGGTTAATCCATGGAATGTTTTTGGCGGCAAACAATAGAAAACCTGACTGTGGTTAGGATGTGCATGTTTGTCTTCTTGCTCCCTGGCTTCTTGCCATATAATAAAAAGTTTGGAGGTGGTTGGTTGCTGGCATTAGCTTAGGTTTCCAATGATGCTAGAGCCAACATATCTGGGATTCTCTTAAGCCCTTCTCTCATGTCTTTTGCCTTATGGATATAATATAGCTCCTACGATTTTAGATGTCACATCTGCATTCAAGGTGAGAAGAAGAGAGATGATGTGGGTGGGGGAGACTATTGCCAGATGTATCTGTTACTTTTTAAATCTGGGATGCAAGAGTTTTCCAGAGTCTCCCTATAGACTTCCCCTTAGTTATTTTTGGGGGGAGTAGTAGAGAAGGAGCACAATTCAGTCACTTGGCTGTTCTTGGCTGCAAGAGAACTTAGAAAGTTGAGTGGGTCATCCCAATGACTGTCTTTTATATAGCTCATGGCTTGCTGGTGGACACTTTGTTTTCCCAGACAAAATAGTGGTTTTATTGTCAAAGGAGGGGGAAGAGAGTGGTTATTAGGTCTGCAATTTGTAGCATGTGGCATAGGGGGAGAAAGTTTATATGTTTTCCTTCCCCACAATTAACATGTCCCTTATTACTATAAACTGATATTGGGTTAGGCAGCTAATCTACACATAAATTGGATAAAAACATATTTTTCTTGACTTTCAGGATATATAGATTTTAAGATACAATATTAAAACATGAGGAACATAAATTCTTAGTAATTGTCCTTTCTTGGTAATTGGCACCTCTGTTTCATTCTTGTTTATTTTTTATACCTTAGAGGACAGACAGGCTGGAGAGGGAGAAATTACTGTTTAACTATAGTATTGTATAATATAAAAATAGTAATTGTTTACTCTCTGTTCCACTCCCCTCCACTCCCAACCCTTCCAAATTTTTCTTTTACCCACTTCTTTCCCTTATGGTATATAAACAGTCCATACTTTGTGCATGATAGTGCTGGACCATAAAAATGTGAAAGGTGGAACTGTGCAAAGGGGTCTTAATGGCCAACAATTATACTTGTTCCATGACATTTAAACATTTTTGTCAACACATTAAGAACTCTTTTACTGTTGGTTTTAAATGTATAGAGAAATGATTAAAGGTAAGTAAAACTAATACTTATTTAGTATACTAATTTGAAACATTAGAGGCATTAGAGTGTTTTTATTTCTGCTTTGAAAAAAAAAGTTACCAAGAGGAGTTTGAACAGTGCTTACCTTCTTGTCATGTAACTTATGATACGGTGTGAGCATCTTTTTATGTCATGGTGAATTGTTAGACACCTTTTTAGTTTTGGATCAGGTTCTAACATTTTATCTTTTGCTCTTTCCATGTTGCAAAATACCTCCCAGAGTTTGTTTCCTTCTTGCTTCCCTCCCTGTCTTCCTCCCTCCTTTTCTCCCTCCCTACTGTCTCCTTTGGGTTCAGTTTATTTCTTCATTTATTGTATAGTTGACATACAATATTACAGTAGTTTCAGGTTGTACAACATGGTGATTTGGCAATTTTATACATTACTCAGTGTTTACTATGATAAGTGCAGTCATCATTTGTCATCCTAGGACATTATTACAATATTATTGATTATATTCCCTATGCTGTACTTTTCATTTCCATGGCTTATTTATTTTATAACTGGAAGCTTGTACATCTTAATCCCTTTCATCTATTTTGCCACTTCCCTCTGGAAACTACCAGTTTGTTCTCTGTATTTATGGGTCTGTTTCTGTTTTTTGTTGTTGTTGTTTGTTCATTTGTTTTGGTTTTTATATTGTACATAGAAGTGAAGTAATATGTACTGGTCTTTCTCTTAGAGTCTCTTTAATGTAAGTGTTTTTTTTTGTTTGTTTTTGTTTTTTTTTTTGCCAGTGTCACTTCCTCTGGGACATCTTTGTCCATTTTATCACAACCGCATTCCTTATTTATGTTGATAAATTTGTCTTCACCAAGTTCCTCTGACTCTAGAACTAGGAGTCTCTTGAGTGTGTCAGTGTCCGACATACCCACTATTACCTGTTTCTTCTATGACTTCATTTATTTTTGGTTAGAATCACTTCCGGCATTATCACTTTTAATTTCTTGGCTTCGCGTTCATCTTTGCTGGTCAGTTCCTTCTTTTGATGACCATTTTTGGTAAAATGTCATATGAAATTATCACTAGGAGACAAGGAGGCAGCACAGCTACACCCTTTGCTGTCCGTGCACAGTGACCCATCACTGACAGACTTTGAAGGAAGTGACACGAATGATTACTGATTGTCATGGGCCTCTGATGATTACATAGTGATCTGTGAACTGAAGAGCTAAAAGTGAAACTATTCACAGTCAACATACCATGGTAACTGAAATTTGAACCGTGGTGTTGAGTGACTGGTACTGTTTAAACTGTGGTAACTGAAATTGGTACTAGGCAAAGTGAGGACTATGTTTCTGTAAAGGAACCTGAAATATTTGTCCTGTGGAGTTTCCTTCAGTATGAGTTTTGCTGCTCACATATTCATTGTACTTTTCTGTCCTTTTAAATTTCTGCAAATTGGCATCTAGATCTCCCCTGACAGTATTGTCATGAAGTCTCATTGTTCGACTGTGTATCGATAGGTCTTGTGGTATGTGTGATGAAGTGATGACATGTTTTAAATTTACTTTTTGCTTTGTTTTGATACAAAAAGAAAAAAGGTAGTTAGCAATAATCTTTTTCATGTTTGAGAAAGAAAACCTTCATTTTGGAATGAAGTGGTTAGCTCATTGGCCAATGGCTGTGATTGGCTCATGCCACAGGACTGACTGAGTTGCTACAAAGAGGAGATGCTCACACTGGGAAAACAAACAGACTCAATGTACACCATAATCTAGATTTTATAAATATCAGTTTCAAACAGTTAGCCCTGGATATTACTAGAAGGGACTCTTTTATTCTTAGAGTATTAGAAGAAGTTGGGGGTATTGTTTGATCTCAATATATTTGATGTTTTAAGCCTTTTTTTCCCCCCTCTTCATTTTTCACAAGCATATTGTTGGAATAGTTTCCATGTTTTTTTCTTTAATAACAGATTTACAGTTGAATGTACATAGAATTCTTTGCCTCCTCTCACCACTTTTACAAATTAATTTGGGTTTTTAATTATTTTCATTGGTTTTTAGATAAAGCAGTTCTTGCATAGGGTCGTGCAATGAAAGATAATCAGGTGTTTTCCATTTTGTGAATATCTTTTATTCTCTAATTTCTAAGGACAAGTTGAGAAAAATTTGCAATGCTTTATACAATGTTGTGTGTTCAAAACCACTCTAAAGAGATGCTACAACTTTTAATTTTGTGTTCTTTCGCCACCACATAGGGACATCAAATTGGCCACATGTTTCAGAAAGGAAATGTTGGGCCTTGCTTTGTGCGCTTCATATAAATATATTCTATTCTTTTGAAGTATATTGTGGGTAACATTTTTCTCTTTTATCCACCATCTTGAAATTATTATGTAAACGCTTAACTGTATCATACTAAATCACTGTATTTTTTGGGTGAGAGGTAGGTTAAGATCAAAGAAAATAAATGCACAAAAAACAACATATTTTCCTCAGATTGTTCTACTTGTACACATGTATAATGTGTACAGGGAAAGAAGTAATTAGTCTTATAGAAATTTACTTGATCTGGAGTTTTGTTGTGTTTCTTAAGAAGATGGTTAATGCATAGATACGAGTAAACAGAAGAAACTTCTTTGAATTCTCTTTACATAAAGAAATATATATTGAAGATTTTCATAAAATTGAAAATTCATTGTGAAGTGATTACTTCTGTTTGAAATTATTACTTTGAGTTGTGATATATTAAAAATTATATTTACATCACCTAAGACTATTTTGATTACTGTATAAGCCTATAGAATTGACATGTAAGTCAGATATGTCTGTCTGCGGTTTGTTGTACTTTATGTAGTTAATCAGTTATTTAAATTCAGAACTTTCAATGCTTGATAGCTGGACAATTGCAGTATTTTTTTTTTTTTTTTGGTCCTGTTTCAGGAAAAGTTTCTTAGTTCTCATATAAAGATTCACTAGCTAGTAGGTTGGGTTTCTTCCCAAGTCTACCTTGAATTCATGCCAAGCTATGCCTTAAATCTATACTGAGTCTTAAAATTGTAAGTGAGATAAGATTGAGGCAAGAAGACATTGTTAACAAATCTTAACTGCTCCTTTTATTTTGTAATGAAAATACCCCGTGGTTTTCCAGGGGACTTGTAAATTGGCATCAGATATTGTCAGCCTTGTAAATCCTCCCTCTCTTTTTAGTATTCAACAGTTCTGTAGACTCTCCTTTAAATTTTAGTGTTTAACAGAATTAGTGGAGGCAAAAAAGAGCATTCCTTCATTATCACTGGAATAGTCCCAGCTGATCTTGTGTATAATGTAGAAATCGCCATATTGTAGCTTTCCTAACAGGAAATACCTTCATTGAATAGAATTTCACTGGGGCTGCAGACAGAAGCCTTCCTATCTGGGAACTGGCTCAGACCATGGTGTTAAGAGCATCAGGTTCTAAGATCTTTGAAATATGTCCTCATATGATATCATAAGGCTCTAATGATCTGGGTTGACCCATTACAGACATAGTAATGCTGACACATGTACAGCTAATAAGACCAGCAGAATGAACCAATATGTGAAAAGACAAGTGTGTGTATACATGTGCACACACACACAGCAAGAACAAGGGTGTTTTAGGGTCAGAAGACAAGAACCAGTGCTTAATTAGGTTGAAGGAAAACTATCAGAGCTTTTAAAGGCTTGATTGCGCTACTTCTCTAATCAGCAACCCTTCTCTAATCTTCTGATCTATTTACCAGAAGATTTTGATAAATAGGTAGTTGCTGGGAACTATTGATAATTCAGGAGGCTGGAATTACTTGAATGGAGGGAGAAGGGTAGGCTGAGAGATGGGGCATAGTAGTTCACGAGTTCTAGTTTAGGTCTGTCATTGGTCAAGACTCTCTAAGCAGTAAAGTCAGCATGTTGAACCAGGTGATTACCATGGTTCTTCCCAGCTTGAGAATTCTCTGATCTATTTTCAGTAGCAACATGGAGTTTGTCCAAACCCCCTTCCTAGATCCTCTCATTAATAAGAGATTCTTTTTTTCTAGTGTATTCTAAACCTGACATATGATTAGATTCATCTGAGGAGTTTTACAACTATAGATTCTGAGGCACTACTCTCAATACACTGAATCAAAATCTGCAGGGATGGATAAGTTATTTGGCCAGCTTTTGAGAATTATTACTTTGTTTTTCCTAATATGTCACAGTGGGTCTAGAAAAACATCTGCATAGTAATAATTGTTTAAATAAACACAGAACATTCTGGGGGAGTTAGGAATTACATAATTTGGTTGATAACTTCATGTGCACTGTCACTCAGTTGGCTCTCCTCCAGGTAAACTAGAACTTCTTTTTCCCTTTTCTGTGCTTCATAGTTTCTCTCCAGGTCATTATCATCGTCCATAGGCATCTGTTTTAGTTACCATAGTTTCTCAGCTTGGCATATAATAAGTGCTCAATAAACATTTGTTTAATGAATACATGCACTGTTTTTTGTTTTTTGTTTTGCTTGTTTTGTTTGCTTGTTTGTTGGTATTATTACCACCATCTAGTCCATAAATTTCCATCCTTGATGGGTAGACAGTAGCAGTATCTGCATAACTGGTTTCCCTGCTTTTAGTCTTACTCAGTTCCTCTTTGATCCTGTATATTATTCCAGGATATATTTCTTTAAAAATACCTGAATTGCTTTTGTTGTTTGGGAAGGAACCTTAATAGAGTCTTTACCCTCCGTAGCTTAAAATCCAACTTTTCAGTCTAATTTTACAAATCCTCTTGAAACTTGGACCCAACCTACTTTTCTATTATTTTTCTTCTGGAATAATCTTTTTCTCTTGCCAAATATATTTGATTTTTTATGAATTTCATGAAAGTCTTTACTTCTATGTTTTTGCTTATGTGTCTTTTTTTTCATGGAATAAATAATAATTAATAATGGAATTCTAGCCACTTCTGCCTACTGAAATTCTGGTCCAAGTCCTGTCCTCCTTTAACAACTGGCTGAAATGCTACCCAGATCAGAACAAATTTCTTCCTTTTACTTTGTGCATATAATGGTCATTCAATAAATTCTTATTGAATTGAACTCTCTATACCTTTGCCATTTTGAGATTGGTGTGTATGGTTATTTTATAATATTTGTGTTGGCTCATGGAGCCATGAGTATTTTGTTTTTTCATCCTTATCACAGTGCTTAGAAACAGTACTTTTACTCAGTTAACATTACTAACTTAAACATCTACAAAAGATGATTGTAATTTTAAGTTTGACAGAGAAAACCATATAATGTTATTTCCTTCAATTTTAAGTTTTATGGTCTTTCAAGATAAGTTTGAATCTATTATTTAAGTGCTTCAAGCAATACTTTAGTCTAAACAATGCTTCGCTATTAAGAGTAAGCTTGTTTCTCGGGATGTAATGAAAAGAGAGGATATCTGAAATATTACTAATAATATCACTGTACTTCTTCAATATTGTAAAGATCTGAAGATACTATATAAGTAAGTGAAGGAGATGATTGTGGGGAAATAATATTTTAGAAACAGCCCCCAGTCTCAACCAACCATTCCAAAGAGGTGAGTCAGGAAGTGCCCACAAGAGGGCGTGCCCATCTAGAGAAAATTTGACCATGTCTCTTTCCTGTTATGCAGGTAAAAATGTCTGTTTTACAAATGCACTTCTAGATCATGTCTTCCCCCCCCCCCCTTAAGAAAAAGAATGGACTCTCACCACTATAAGAATTTCTATCCATTTTCTAGCACCTGTTTATTTTGGTTCTGTGATTTTTCCAGGGGCAGGTGACAGAATGGAAATGGGGATTGCCTTGCAAGCTAAATTTATGAAGCTGTTATTGTGCTTTTGTGTGTGTGTGTGCGTGTGTGTGTGTGTGTGTGTGTGTGTTGACCATTTTCATTTTTCAAGCATTGCCATCTCTTCTGTGATCATTTTGGGTCATTTGCTCAAGGGATAGACAGTGCTTTGTTTTCATTGCTGCATAGATTTGTGTAGCCCGAGGTTACGTGGAACTCACCAGCAAGTCACCTTGAGGAGTACACAGGCTTTGAGTGATGCTCCGCCAGAGCCCTCTTTTATGCCGGCTTTTATATAGGTTTAGGGAGTAAATGGAGCATATAGCACTTAGGCCCTGACCACTATATTTAGTCGAGGGGAATGAAACAAAAGAGAAATCACACTATGTATTATGTGCTGGAAGAATGAAGCCATTGGTGAGAGCTATGGGAATTAGTAGGGTGGAGAAATCACTCTAAACTCTCTTAAGTTTCTCATGGTAGGTTTTATGGAAGAGGTAGAATTTAAGCTGGGTCTTGGATAAAGGGTAGGACTCAGGTATCTAGGTGGAGAGAAAGAGAAAGCCTTAGGTTTAGAAGCCTGTAAGTAGATATGCTTGGTTGCGCTACAGAGTTTCTGCAGGACCGTGGTTTAAAATGCAAGTGATTCTGGGGTCCAGCCAGGTGGCCTAAATGTGTGGGGCAATCTAGAGAGGTGGAGCAGTTGGTGATACATGTTCCATTTTAAGGTATTCAAAACGCAAAATGTCTAACACCAAAATTACACTTTGCTGTTGAAAGCAAACTCTGGTTTTGGCAGTTTTTAATCCCTGGTGAGGGCATGACAGTTGATCAGATTCAACTGTGCACAAAATTTAGCATAGTAAAATAGGCCATAGAGGAATTAAGTCCATAGCCAGAGTTCTCCCTGAACATTTGTCTACTTTTTTTGTTTTTTTGACATTTATCTACTTTTATTTGTACTTTTAATTGTCCTTAAGAGCCAATGAGAATATTTTGAAATATGTATGAATGGGGCCCATCCTGGTGACTATTTGTCATTAAACACAGGCTTTTGAGTGTTGAGAGTCTGAAGATATCCTTGAGATTGAATGGCATTAGAATTTCTAAGATACAGTACTATCATAATTAGTTTAGATGGATTTTATATCCTAGAATATACTTAGCTCCTCTCCTACTCTTTGTGATTCTTTGATTTCTTCCTACCTTCTAATAAAATTTTAAGCTATTGAGGAATAAAAGGGGAAAAAGTATGTGGGCACTTTTTCTTTCCTTTTTGTTTTTTAATATCTTTATGTCTTAATATATCATCTTTAGTAGTTGTGTATTTATGATTTTTAATAATTATATTTTTGTGGGTATACTCATATAGTTATATGGTCGAATAGATGTTGCTATACTTTTAAAGTCTCATATCAAATAAAGTAACTTATTACTTTGTTATTAAAGTCAGTGTCAAATATTCAATCTGGAGAGGGTTGAATTTAAATCCAGGTTAAATGACCCATCCCAACTGTCATGGTGTTTCATTGGCAGGAATAGACTCCAGATTGTCCAAGTTACCTTCTAGTCCTTTATCTGTTATTCCCCACTGCTTTAAGACTCAGTTCAAAGGCCAGTGGAGCTCTGGTATTTAAAAGAAAAAGTGTAATTTTATCCAGAGAAGGTAAATGTATGCCCTGAAATGAAAGAAAGACCAGAGGTCCAGACCATGGCCAGGTGTTCCTGGAAAGAGCCAAATTGGACAACTAAATTGAAAAAGGTTGCCTGCTCTTATTAAAGAGACTTTGTTGCTGTCTATTTAATTAGCAAGGTCTTAGTTCATTTACTTGGGTGTTTTTTAATCTGCTCAGGTAATGAAGTTCATAGCCTATTAGTGAGTATGCTGGTAGCATGTTGCACTATCTCTGTCACTGAAGTACTATGATATACGTGCCTATATGAAGTAAAACTGCTAAATAGTCTTGATTCCCTCCTCCCTTGAACATGTTTCTCAGACAGTGTTGACTGAGTTTAGTCTCCAGTGGAAAAACAAAGTTAAAGTTAAAGTATATTTTATGTATTACTTACATAGAGTTTTTAGGAAAGCAGTTTGGAATTAAAGAAAGTGAACAGGTTAGTTAAAAATGAGAAGAATGTGATCTGGTGCCAAATGACCCCAGAGGATGGGAGGGCAGTAAAGAAGTGTTATCAAAAGAAAAACATTGGATGGGAGAATGTGATCAATATCAAGACATATAATTTCTTTATAGATTAGGTGAGGCTTAATGTTTGATGGTAAGAGTAAGTTTGTTTTGAACAGTAGTCTAGAGGGTATGCAAAACCTCCTGAAATAAAAAGCATTCCTATATTGTAAAAAATGAGTCTGGACGTCAGTGTGGTTATTATGAGGACCAGCCAAAGATTTCATACTTTTGGGAAAGGATCTATTCAGGAGTGATGTGCAAAAAGCATTGCATTTAGGGAAGATCTAAATATGAAATAATCAGAGAGAAATATGTGAGGTAATAGGAAAACTGCTTTAGATAGGCTGAGTTTGGATCATGCAAATATATTGAGCAAGATGCAGTTTCAGAGGGCACAGAGTTTGATTTATTGATGAAGGTCAATTAAAAAATATTTAGTTACAGTACTTTTGTTAGTTGCTGCTTACAGGTGGATGAGGAACAAGACAAGACACAAAAGATCCTAGGACAAGCCAACATATAGAGTCTTCCCATAGAGGGGAGAGCCACCTGTTTTAGGTTGGACCTTTGGATGCAGGGGCATCCTACGTGGTTGGGTAGAGATTAAGGAAATCCTTTCTGGAGTTATTTGAGACCTCAATGGCAATATTTTGGCATGGGATGGGGAAAGGGGGCAAAGGAGTGGGGACCCACTTTTGTACTGGATGAAGTATGAGTTCGGAGGGATGCCAGTATCTGCTATTACTCCAGAGAGCCAAGGTTCTCTTTAGGGGAGAAGGTAGGAGGGCTGGATCTTTGCTGAGATTTAGGTGATATACAGAGAAAATTATTGCCTATAAGACTTAATTTGTTCATTCATTCAATAAGTAGTTTTTTCACAGAACTGACTTGCCTTTTTTTTTTTAATTTATGTATTTAATGTTTGTCTTTCACTGATTTTTCTCTATTTTCTCCTTTCTCTTTGTGTTTATATTGTCCTCTAACTTCCTTAGTTGGACACTTAGGCCCCTTTTTGTTCTTTTCTAATACCAACATTTGGGGTATAAATTTTTCTCTACCACTTTTGCTGTATGCCACAAATTTTGAAATGTAATATTTTTATTATCATTCATTATTAAATATTTTTGTTTCTATTTAGATTTCTTATTTGAGTCATAAGTTATTTCAAAGTGTTTTTTTTAGTTTCCAAATTTTATTTAATTTTATTGACTCCTAACTTAATTGTATCATATTCAGAGAGCATGTTCTATTTGATACCATTTCTTGAAATTTGTTGTAATTCAGTTTATGGTTTAGTGTATGATCAGTTTTTACACATATTTATATGTGTTTGAAAATAATGTTTCCCCTCTAATTGTTGCTCCCCTCTAATTGTTCACTTTGCAATCACACGTTTTAAATTAAAAAATTTTTTTTTACTAGTTTATTTTTTGAGAGAGAGAGAAAGAGGGAGAGAGTGAGGGAGCAGGAGAGGGGCAGAGAGAGAGGGAGAGAGAGGAATCCCAAACAGGCGCCATACTGTCAGTGCAGAGCCTGATGCAGAGCTCAAACTCACCAACTGTGAGATCATGTCCTGAGCTGAAATCAAGAGTTGGACTTAACCGACTGAGCCACCCAGGTGTCCCTGCAATCACACTTCTTTTTTTTTTTAACATTTATTTATTTTTGAGACAGAGAGAGACAGAGCATGAACGGGGGAGGGGCAGAGAAAGAGGGAGACACAGAATCTGAAGCAGGCTCCAGGCTCTGAGCCAGCAGCCCAGAGCCTGACGCGGGGCTCGAACTCACGGACCGCGAGATCGTGACCTGAGCTAAAGTCGGACGCTCAACCGACTGAGCCACCCAGGCGCCCCACAATCACACTTTTTGATGTATAATTTGGGTCTCCTGTTTCTTACTTGTAATTGAGAGAAAGGTGTTGAAATATCTCATCATGAGGTATGGTTTATTGCTTTCTCCTTGTTGGTGTGCTTTTGCTTTACGTACATTTGAGGCTATTCTTTTTAAGGTACATACAAATTTAGAATTATTGTATCTCTAATTATATCTGGTGCAATTAAACTTTCAGCATTTGTGATGTAGAGACTCTATCACTATTAATACCTTTTGTCTTAAAACTTACTTTGCTTATGTTTGATTGGTACTTGTTTGGTATATCACTTTCTTCCCCATTTACTCTCAACTTTTCCATACCCTTATGCTTTAGGCACATCCCTTATAAATAACATGTAGCCATATTTTAAAACCCAACCTGACATTCTAATAGCATGTTATTATTATTTTTAAAGATAATATTAGTTTTGATTTACATCAGTTTTGCCATTTCATTTGCTTACTTATTCCTTCTTTCATGCCTGACTGTCCTACTTGGATTATTGTCTTAAATCTGTTTGGGCTGCTCTAACAATATACTATAGACTGGGTGGCTTATAAACAACAGAAATTTGCTTCTGACAATTCTGGAGGCTGGGAAGTCCAACATGAAGCCCCAGGCAGATTTGGTGTCTGTTGAGGGCCTGCTTCTAGATGGCTATCTTTGTTCTGTAACCTCATATGGCCCAAGGGGCAGGGGAGCTTCAAGGGCCTCTCTAGAAGGGCATTAATTCCATTCATGAGGGCTCTGCTGTGTTTCAATGCCCCACCTCCTAATAGCATCACGTTGGCAGGTAGGATTTCAACATGTGAATTTTGGAAGGACACAGACCTTCAGATCACAGAAATTATTTTCATTCTCTTGAAGTATATAATTCACTTGTTTATTCATGCATCCATTCAACAAATAGTTATTGAATACCTAAGAGATGTCAAGTACTTTTCTCAGTGCTTAGCAAATTTTAGTGAATAAACTATACAAAGATTACTGCCTTTGTGGAGCTTCCAATCTTGTGGGTGAGATTGGCAATTTAAATAATGCAAAAATAAATTGTACAGTTTAGACAATGTTGAAATATTATGGAAAAAAAAATAAAGTTTAGCCAAGAAAGGGAGATTAGGTGTGCTCGTGAGTCAGTGGTAGAGAGGATATAGTATTAATCATGCTCCATGGAGGGCAGCTTGTAGTATTAAAAAGAATGGTCCTTCAGGCTTTCATTAAGTGCAGATCTCTTGGTGGTAACCTTATTTTATTTATTCATTTACAAATGCCTTTATTTTTTTGTTCCTAAAAGGTAATCTTGTTGGGCACCTACTTCTAGGTTTATAGTTCCTTTTCTCTGTGTACCTTGAAGATGTACCACTGTCTTCTGGCTTTCATTGGGGTTTGGGAAATTCTCTCATTCTGTTGTAGGTGATCTTTTCTTTCTATCTGGCTCCTTTCCTTTTGTGGCTTCTGGGGGATCTGGATTCTTTTTTTTTTTTTTTTTTTTCCCAACTTTTTTTTTTTTTTTTTAATTTTTGGGACAGAGAGAGACAGAGCATGAACGCGGGAGGGGCAGAGAGAGAGGGAGACACAGAATCGGAAACAGGCTCCAGGCTCCGAGCCATCAGCCCAGAGCCTGACGCGGGGCTTGAACTCACGGACCGCGAGATCGTGACCTGGCTGAAGTCGGACGCTCAACTGACTGCGCCACCCAGGCGCCCCCTGGATTCTTATATTTCAGCAGTTGTGGGAAATTTTAGCTTTCTTTCTTTCATTATTTTCTCTTCTTTATTTTGTGTGCTCCTTCCAGTTGGACATTTGTTAGACTCTCTCATCCATATATATATATTTTTTTTACCACCTCTTTGATGTTTTCTATCACCTTCTCCCCCTACTTAAAATACTTACTACTTAAAATTGATTGTAATCAAATGTGTATTAAATGTTATATAAACATAAATATAAATGTGTTATAATATTAGGAAAAAATTACAAAATTTGTTCATGACTTGGTTTTTGAATTCTTGATTGTGTACTTTTAGATAAATACATCTGCTATTGATTTTTTTAAAGGTAAAACTAATGTACAGTACAGTGCACACATCTTAATTCATCTTTGATGAATTTTGACATTTATAAACCCATGTAACACATACCACTATCAAAATATAAAACATCATTACTCCAGAAAATTTTCTCATGCTCCTTCATAGTCAACCTTGCCTCCCAAAACAACACTTTTCTGATTCTTTCTCACCATAGAGGAGTTTTACCTTTTCTGAACCTTCATATAAATGGGATCATATGTTATGTACTCTGTTGTGTCCAGCTTCTTTGATTCAGTATATGTCTAAAAGGTTATCCATACTGTTGTGTGTATCACTAGTTCCTTTTCATTGCTGGGCATTCCTTCCCTACTGCCTGTATCACAATGTGTGTACCCATTACCCTCTTGATAGGTAGGCATTGTGTTGTTTCCAGGTTTGGCTATTGCAGTTAAAAGTGCTGTGAACATTTTGACAAGTCTTTTGTCATATATATTTTGATTTCTCTTGGGTAAGTACATAGAGGTTTAAATTCTGGGTGTATATTTAATTTAGGATTAAAAATTTTTGATTTAAAATTTAAAAATTGTGATTAATATTTACTCCAGAAAATTAAGAAGCCAAATTGGATATATTCATCATCATATTTTTAAACTGATATTTGAAGTCATTGAGATGGATTCTCTAAGCATGTTGATCAGATGAATGCAATTTAATGATCTAGCTAATATTATCTAAGGGCTTTGTCAGAATTATCATTCTTAAATTCCTCAATTTTTATTTCAACTCCAGTATATCTTACGTTTACTCTCCTTAACCAGTGGTTCATTATAAGTATAAAATAATTTTAATTATGTAGCATATGAATATGAATAAAAATGATTTAAAGCTGTGTGGAACTCCCCTTGTGGTTTTTACTCTTCAGCTGTGTAATAAGTTAAGTCACGAGTATGTTCATCTGGGCTTTTTCATCACTTATACATGATCACTCAACATGCACACCGAGGCTCTCAAACTGTTCCATTTTGAACCAAACAAGAAACAAAAAACCCCAAAAACAAATAAACAAAAACAACAAAAAAAACACACCTTACTGTAGTTAATTGAAATGTTATTTTAAAAACCAAGATTAAAATCATTGCTTTTTTTTACCTTGAATGTTGCGAGCCTTAGAACACTGTGTAAGTATTCTGCCATTTGGAAAGCATTGCCCTTTGTGGTCTTTGAGAGTTTGGAACTTTAGGTAATCCTCTGGAACTTTGTTATGGTATGAATTTATAATTAAAGCTGTAATGTAGAATATTAAAACCCCTTAAGAGCATGATTAACCCATGCCTTTTTTTTCCAGTTCTATAATATTTTTTTTATTTTTTAATTTTTTTAATATAATTTATTGTCAAATTGGTTTCCATACAACACCCAGTGCTCATCCCGCAGGTGCCCTCCTCAATGACCATCACCCACTTTCCCCTCTCTCCCACCCTCCATCAACCCTCACTTTGTTCTCTGTAACTTTGTTTTCCCCTTCTCCTCCCCCATGGTCTTCTGTTAAGTTTCTCAAGATCCACATATGAGTGAAAACATATGGTATCTGTCTTTCTCTGACTGACTTATTTCACTTAGGATAATACTCTCCAGTTCCATCCACATTGCTGCAAATGGCAGGCTTTCATTCTTTCTCATTGCCAAGTAGTATTCTATTGTATCTATAAACCACATCTTCTTTACCTATTCATCAGTTGATGGGCATTTAGGCTCTTTCCATAATTTGGCTATTGTTGAAAGTACTGCTATAAGCATTGGGGTATATGTGTCCGTATGCATCAGCACTCTGTATCCCTTGTAAATACCTAGCAGTGCTATCACTGGGTCATAGGGTATTTCTATTTTTAATTTTTTGAGGAAACTTCACACTGTTTTCCAGAGTGGCTGCACCAGTTTGCATTCCCACCAACAGTGCAAGAGGGTTCCCGTTTCTCCACATCCTCACCAGCATCTATAGTCTCCTGATTTGTTCATTTTAGCCACTCTGACCAGCGTGAGGTGGTATCTCAGTGTGGTTTTGATTTGTATTTCCCTGATGATGAGTGACGTTGAGCATCTTTTCATGTGTCTGTTGGCCATCTGGATGTCTTCTTTGGAAAAGTGTCTATTCATGTCTTCTGCCCATTTCTTCACTGGATTATTTGTTTTTTGGGTGTGGAGTTTGGTCAGTTCTTTATAGATTTTGGATACAAGCCCTTTATCCGATATGTCATTTGCAAATATCTTCTATTCTGTCGGTTGCCTTTTAGTTTTGTTGATTGTTTCCTTTGCAGTGCAGGAGCTTTTTATCTTGATGAGGTCCAAATAGTTCATTTTTGCTTTTAATTCCCTTGCTTTTGGAGATGTGTCAAGTAAGAAATTGCTGCAGCTGAGGTCAGAGAGGTTTTTTCCTGCTTTCTCCTCTAGGGTTTTGATGATTTCCTGTCTCACGTTCAGGTCCTTCATCCATTTTGAGTTTATTTTTGTGAATGGTGTTAAGAAAGTGGTCTAGTTTCATTCTTCTGCCTGTTGCTGTCCAATTGTCCAATGGTATTTGTGCCAATACCATACTGTCTTGATGATTACAACTTTGTAGTAGAGACTAAAGTCTGGGATTGTGATGCTTCCGGCTTTGGTTTTCTTCTTCAATATTACTTTGGCTATTTGAGGTCTTTTGTGGTTCCATACAGATTTTAGGATTGTTTGTTCTAGCTTTGAGAAGAATGCCGGTGCAATTTTGATTGGGATTGTATTGAATGTGTAGATTGCTTTGGGTAGTTTTAACATTTTAACAATATTTATTCTTCCAATCCATGAGCATAACCCATGCTTTTTTAACTTTATTTTTATTTTGAGCTAAAAATATTTTTGTTAAGTTTTTTTTTTTTGTTGAGTGATTTAGAAAATAAATAACAATTATTATTTACTTTTTTTTCCTTTGTTGTAGATATGTTTGGCACTAATTTATGTGGTGCTTCACAGATATTTAATGCATATTTGTTAAAGACAATAAAGAATTATTTAAGAATAGACACTTTTTTTCTTCTAAGATTTTATTTAAATTCAAGTTAGTTAACATATTGGTGTAGTATTAGTTTCAGGAGTAGAATTTAGTGATTCATCGCTTACATATAACACCCAGTGCTCTTCCCAAGAAGTGTCCTCCTTAATGCCCATCACTCATTTAGCCCATCCCCCACCCACCTCCCTCCATCAACTTTTAGTTTGTTCTCTATAGTTAAGAGTCTCTTATTGTTTGTCTCTCTCTCTGTTTTTCTTTTCTTTTGTTTTATTTTCTTTCTTAAAGTTATTTACTCATTTTTTAAATTTATTTTGAGACAGAGAGAGAGCAGGAGAGGAGCAGAGAGAGAGGGAGAGAGAGAATCCCAAGCAGACTCCATGTTGTCAGTACAGATCCTGATGCAGGACTCAATCTCATGAACCCGTGAGATCATGACCTGAGCTGAAATCAAGAGTCAGATGCTTAACCAATTGAGCCACCCAGGCACTCCTGTCTGTTTTTATCTTATTTATTTTTCCTTTCTTTCCCTTATGTTCATCTGTTTTATTTCTTAAATTACACATATGAGTGAAATCATGTGGTATGTATCCTTTCTTGACTGACTTTCTTTGCCTAGCATAATACTCTCTAGTTCCATCCATGTCATTGGAATGGCAAGATTTCATTCTTTTTGATTGCTGAGTAATATTCCATTTTATATAGATATCACATCTTCTTTATCCATTCATCAGTCAGTGGACATTTGGGTTCTTTCCATAACTTGTCTGTTGTTGATAGTGCTGTATAAACATTGGGGTGCATATGCCCCTTCAAATCAGCATTTTTGTACCCTTTGGATAAATACCTTGTAGTGCAGTTGCTGGGTCGTAGGGTGGTTCTATTTTTAACTTTTTGAGGAACCTCCATACTGTTTTCCAGAGTGGCTATACCAGTTTGCATTCCCACTAACAGTGTCAGAGGGTTCCCTTTGCTCCCCATCCTAGCCAACATCTGTTGTTTCCTGATTTGTTAATTTTAGCCATTCTGACAGGTGTGAGATGATATCTTATTGTGGTTTTGATTTGAATTTCCATGATGATGAGTGATTTTTAATGTGTCTGTTAGTCATTTATATGTCTTTAACGATAGACATCTTGACTGTAGTTCACAGAAACATCATTTATAGTATTGGGCATCAGAAGGGTGAAGAGAGAAGAAAACGGTCATTGGGTGTTCTTATATCCACATTTTCCTTGGTTTCAGCCAAGCCAGACACATGAGAGTAGGTAATTCTAGCTAAATCATACTTTGTTTACACATACCTGATATACTCTAAACCTACAGTGGCCCCCGCTGTGGGGCTGGTTTGTGGAAGATAGACATGGAGCCAGATCTAGGTCTCTTGTAGCCAGAGCTATCATTCCATGGTTAGGATACTAAAAGATCGCAAAGCTTTATGCTGCCGTTGCTGTATTGTCATGGAGGGCATCAGTCATCTGCTTTGCTCAAGTGGAAACTCATGTCAGTTATAATACAGCTCATAAACCTAACAAAAGTGTATTATGAAGGTTTGGTATCTTCTCAAAAAATATATTTCTGTCTTTATTATTGTATTAGGATAGTTCCACCATATACCAATTTCAGGATGCACTTATATATTTGAGATATTATTCTTTCCTTGTAGCTCTTTGATATTTGAGTAATTCTGTGTAGAAGAAATACCAGGTTAATGAGATAAGTAACTGATAGATGGTGTGTCTTGGCAGATTTCTGAGTTAGAATGCAGGTTAGAGGCATAATTTTCTGGTGGGAAGTACGTAAACTTTGTTTTAAGAGATTTATTCCTTTTAAAGTAGTTCACGTGTTACCTAATTTAATTTTTACACAATTGTGTAATAGCAATCTCCAATTTGGAGCAGAGAATAATAAAAACTTTTGACATTAAGCCCACCAGTGATTACTAGTTTCTTGGTTACTTGAAGAAAATTTTATTTCAGTGTTTTCCATAACACATGAAATCTCTGTGCCAACTTTAGATACATGTGTTTATTATAAGGAGAACTATGGTCTGTACAGTTGCTTTTTAGTCACAATTTTATCAAAAAAATAATGCAAATAGCATGTTTCAGTCAAGGACAATAAGTGCATGTGTACCTATGTGGTGCATATACTTTCAAGTATTTATGGAGTGTAAGAGCATAATAGTAGCTCTATATAGTAACAGTCATTGTGTGTTTTTTAACCTTTCTAAGATTTCATTTCTGTACAAATGAGTTCTGTGAAATTATTATGGCCAAAATACCAGTGTTTGTCTTTCACTCAATTTATCTACACTTCATAAAAATGCTTAAATATTACTTCATCATCCTTAAATTTGCCTTTCAGAATGTGAAATATATGAACTAATTCTTGAATATTTATGAAGTAATTCTGATTTTTGCAGGTGTTGCAAGCCCTTAGGAATATTTAGCTTAATTTGGAACAGGATTCTTTATTTTTTGCTTGATTTTTCATTTTTGAAAACTAAGTTACAGTAAATCCATCTATGTATAATATTTTTGTATTTTTCTATAGTAGTTTGGTTAGACATGAGTCCTCATAGTTTATGATATCATGATTGAAATGCTAAGAGAGTTGTCTTATAAGTAATGTATATCATTATGTATACATTATGTATCCCCTTAGTAAAATTCTGTTTTACAGAATGCATGGGATCCAAAGTCACAGTTAATGAACTAATACCCTTTCTTGACTTTATTGTTGTTAAGGAAGTGTTTTACAGTTTATATTTATTCATATGAGAGTTATCTATTTCTAAAAAAAACAGTATGAGATCAATAGTTTAAAATATTCTGTGTTCATTGTGGTATGATCATGGTGATACGCTACCAACTGATAGTTGAACCAGATAGAACTTAAATCTTTTATGCTGACATAATGATAGTCTTAGGTGATTTAAATTTCTCCTTCAGCATATTTGTGCCCATAAAATTATTTGCCTTAAAATGAGTAGAACAGATATTTGGCTGAAAATGAATCCTGTAGGATGCTGTCTTACCTTATTTCTTAAGGTAGGTTCTAGGAACCAGCAACATCAGCATTATGGGGGAAGTTTGTTAGATATACAGTCTTGACCAATGCCAGGTTACTTAATCAGAATCTACATTTAATAGATTCTCAGTTGATTTGTGTGTACCTTAAAGTTTGAGAAGGCCTCCTGTAGAAGACATAAGACTTGGTATTTGGGTAAGGAACAAACACTTCTCTATCTGAGGTTGAAGTGCAAGAGTATAAAGATTTAGGAATTATTTCTTAGAATAATGAAATGTTTCTCCTTAAAGTACATTTCTCTTTGGGATTCCCCCCCCACTTCTTTTTTTTTTTTTTTTTTTTCCTGGAATAAAATGTGTCTAATGCAATTCTTTACTTTGATACTTTCATCTTACCTACCAAAGAAGATAAACTTCACTTCTTCCATACCAAATGAACAAACCTAATTATTGTTAAGTCTTCCCTAAGATAGTGGCATCCTGTGGATTTGCATGAAACTGAATCTTGAGAAAAGGAGACGGAAGACTGAGACCCTGATGTTAGAATGACCTGGCATGTGTCGTCACTTGTTTGGCTTGTTTCTGTGACACCACAGATGCATACATGCACTATTTCCTCCTAATTAAAGAATAAGTATGCCTGAATGTCTGCTATGTGCAAAATGAAACAGTGGATCAGGCCTTTCCTCAGAATTTATAGTCAGGTTGGGGAACTGTCCTTGAAAGTCAGGTATCCCGCCACCCGCAGAACTGTGGTATTTTGGGATATGGTCATGTGGATCCATTGGCTAGACGTCCCAGCTGTGGTTAAAAGGGAGAGTGGGAATAAAGCACTTATTTCAGTCAATTACACATTTTCTATTTAAGTAATATCATAGTGTATCAGTATATTTAAGAGGAGTTAGAATCTAGAGCAAAGCCCAAAGAAACGTACATGTATAGATGTACCTTCTCCTAACAAACTAATGGAATATTTGTTGAGGCATACTCTACCTCTGGATTTGTCAGTTTGCTTCAAGTAAAAATCTTTTGTTTGCACATGTCTCCAATATTTCAGAACTCCCCTCGGCATTATTCAACTTCTGTGGTGGTCCTAGGAAGTCACTGACTTTTCTGGGGATTGCCTGAATGTGGCATTTCTGAAACTTCTTAGCTGGGAATCCCTCAAGTACAGATGAAGTCTTGCTCAGTAGTATGGTTAACAGCATAGGAGGAGGAACTGCTCTTGTTGAACCTGGTGGGGTTGTGCCTGGCTCTTTCCTGCATTCTTGGGGCTGGGAGTGAGGGTGGGAGTCTTGAGTTCTGGTGCACAGTTTAAACACCAGTGCTCTAGTGTAGGAAAACTACTGTGATTGCCATTAACCTAAAGACCTGCAGTAGCCTCCCTTTTGAATATACAAAGAGTTTTTTTTTTTTAATGAAACTTACTTCCTGCTTCCCATAATTCTGATTTTTATCCAGTATTTTAAACTTTATCTGTCTTGCACAGGTGACCCAGAAATATTTGAGGTAGGAGACAGCTGCTTATAGTCAATACATGTGAAAAGCCTTAAGCCTGTGTGACCTGGAACAAGACTCAGAAACACAAAGATTCCTCCCAGAAATGTGCCGTTTTCTGCTGTATATTTGGCAAGCATATTATTAACACAGCAGAGGAGGGAGGTGGCCATAAATTTCTCATAAGGAAGGAATTGTAAAAGAAAATTATAGCATAGTATACTTCAAGATTGTAAATGCCATTCTCTTCATTTATTGTGCTGAGGACATTACTTTTAGAAATTTGTATAAAATATTTTAGAAAATACTGTTAATGTCATTTATTGATTCACTTATGCCATGGATAGATTCCTCTACCGATTTTTCAATCATGAACTTAATACTTGAGATTAGGGGGCACTGTTATACACTAATTTATATTAGGTTGTGTTTTTTCTTTCTCCCTTAGAAAGGCATGCATGGCTTATTATTAGAGAAAAGCAACAAGACAGCTTCTGCTCAGGATTTTTCGGTAGAAAATACATTTTGACTTGAACAGGGTTTTAGTGGCAACTTGATAATAGATAATTTTAGGAGATTGGTGAATTCTGTCATGATTGTACTGAAAAGTGCTATGTGGTCATATCGAATTGTGACACACTGTGCTTAGTGAGTGCCCATGCCCTGCTTGCTCTCCAGGAGAATGACTCGGGCACTTTGGACACAGTGGGCGCTGTAGTTGTGGACCACGAAGGGAACGTTGCTGCTGCTGTCTCCAGTGGAGGCTTGGCCTTGAAGCATCCAGGGAGGGTTGGACAGGTAAGTAATTATGGGGTTTTTAAACTGGCTTGTTAATTTAAAACATGGAGTTTTCTGGCTCACCATTTTTTAAAGCCAGTAAAAACATTTTTTCTTTAGAAAAAATAAATGATATTATGGTGTGTGTGTGTGTGTGTGTGTGTGTGTGTGTGTGTGTGTGTTTAGTATTTATGTAAGACAAATCATCAAATACCATTTCAAGATTCTAAAAAAAACTATCTCATGGCAATAGAGTTCTCTATGATCTTTACAATCAGTAATATTGTATGTTGTTACTTCAAAAAGGCTGGGTACTTGATATTTAGTATACATTCAGTAAATATGTATGATCTTCCATTTCTTTCTTTGCAAATGTCCTATTCGTTAGGGGTAAACGCTACCTGACTATATTGTGGCCTGCTTTTTAGGTGGGAAAATGACTTTAGAGTTACATTTTTATATTTCTTCCATTTAAGGAACAGTAAAATTTTGACCCTCTAAAATCCTCCTCTGGTTAAGCATTTCAGGAATGGAACCAACACATGATCCCATTCAAGGAATCTAGATATAAGGGGGGTCTTTTTTATGTGTAACTGGCTTATTCCTGTTTCACTTGCACATTTTCTTTACCATTCCTCCTTCCCCCCATCTCCAAACTTTAGTTCTGTACAGAGAATGGGATTTCACAGTCCATTTGATCTAGTAAGCTTTCTGAGTATAAACCAATTTGGTACATTACTTATGGGCTTAATAAATATTTGTTGAGTGAACTAATGACTCATGGAGTCTGTTAAAGTTGTTGCAAGGACTGTGCTTAAGCTCAGTACTTGGATCTCATGTTACACTCAGGGCACTGCTTGGCATGCTCTGTATGCTTTGTCCCTCACATTTGAGGAAGAGTCGGTATCACAGTTGCTTTGGACGTGGTGGTGAGTGAATGCTTGGAGGCCGGTGATCTGATTCATGGAGGACATCTTTGCAAAGCCCCAAGTGATGTTCCTTGATATGCCCTTTATAGTCTACAGGCCACTTACAGTCCCATGGCAGAGGGAAGGGGTAGGGAAGAATAATTAATTTTGTGCTACTCTTTGTCTACCATACAAGGGGATTTATGAGGAATGATTACTCAACATATGTACAATGCTTTGAACTCATTATAAAAAGCCTTTGTCTGGTCATGGTGTTTTTCCACATTATAAAGCCCTGTGTATTTGTCAAATTTGGGATAAGAACCAAGCTTGGCATATCAGATTTGGATGCCTTGGTGGAGAAGGAGAAAGAAAAGCCAGTATTAGCCGCCTTCATTGCATTGCAATTCCCATGGCTTTCTCACTGTTTTTTGTTTGTTTTAGTTAGCAAAATAGCAACAACAGAACCAAGGATAGTTATGGACTATGTTAGCAGAATATTTCATTGAACAATCATGAAGCCATTCTGCCACTACACATGGGATGTCCTGGAAAAAGAAACACTTCTGTAAAACTTAAACTTGTTGATTTGTGCCACTTGGCTAGTTTATGAAGACACAGTTTGTGGGAGCTGAAAATCAGGAAGAGGTGTGGTGGATAGAAGTAAAGGTACTTCACAGGAAAATGCATTTGCTTAATTGGATTATATTGCTTAGATAGAGGAGATATAATAAACCTGGAAATACGTAAACATCAGATGACAGTAAGGAACCATTCTTGACAATCAGGAGGGAAAGAGACAAAATATACAAGCAAAGTATTGAAAAAAATGGCTTTTTAAAAAATATGACGAAACTAGGTTCTTTTAAATACATTCTAAATGCACAAGTGAACTATTTAAGAGTCTTAACATATTACCCTGCTCTGTATATATGATAACAACCATTCAGATGGTGAAATGGCAATTTGAATTAGAACTTACTTGCTTGGCTTACCGACACTAATTAGAATTTACAACTGGGACACAAGAAAGGAATTATTAAATTCCACTCTCCCCTCACCCGCAACCTACTCCCACACAAATAGGCAGTTGATTTTAGTGGTTAAGAGTGTGAACTTTGGAGTCAGGTAAACCTTTATTCTAATCTCACCTCACCACTTTGCAGTTTCTTTACCATAAACAAGTTATTCAAAGTCTTTAAGCTTCACTTTCCATAACTGTAAAATGGGGATAAATAGGTACCTTAACAAAGTTCTAGAAGATTCAGTGATGCAATGCATTTAAGTTGCTTATCACAGTCCCTGATAATAACAGCTATAGCTACTGTTATTAATCTCTTGCTACATGCAACAAGTGTGTTCATTTGTGTGATCCTACAACAACATTATGAGGTTGGGGTTTTATAATCCTCATTTTATAAAGGAAAACAAGTACCAAAGATGATTAAATAATAATAATAATGATGATGATAATATTTATATGACCTGTTTGTAGTGAATGTTCATATTTTTTAAAATGTTAATGAAATTTTACTACTGAAAAGAAGGAAGCTTTTTTTTTTTTTTAAGGCCTGCTTAATGTTTTGTTTTATCCAAAGAAGTGGATAAGAGACGAACAATCTCTGATTCTTTCTTTTATCTGACCTATCACTGTCTCAGCCCAATTGATTTCAGAAGATTAAGAAGGAAGACAGCTTTAGGTCATGAAATTGAGGGGAGGTAGCATAAAAGGAATTTGCTTAGAGAGAAGAAACACAGAGTAAGTGTTTTTTTCTTTTCTAAAAAAAAAAAAATGAACTTTGGGTTTCTAAGAGCTGTCCTTGTGGCCCTGTTTGTTATCTTTGGGTGCAGGTTCCTGGTCAAGATAATTGTTGGGAATGGAAAGGACAGTGGACTAATGTCCAGGGTTTTCAAAGAAGGAAGAATGGGCCCTTCTCCTCAGGTCACAAGTTCTCTGAGGCTTTGACTGACTTAGCACCTGTCCTAGGTAGTACCAGATGAATGGCTTATCCCACAAGTCTGCTAGTTTTATTCTGAAATCACTTCTATAGGGCTTTCAGTTACTACTCTGACTCAATAGTCTTGTGTATTTTAGAAGCATTGTGTTTTCTAAGGCTATAATAGATTTCCTACTGTTTGCCTCATGGGAGTGTTGTGTTCAGTTCTTGGTTCTACTTTTAAGAAGGTTATTGTCAGTGACATCTGGGGATGGCATGGGGTACTTCATCTCCAATTATCTTGGACTTTGGATTATTTCTCAAGGAGGGTGATTAGGGGAATAGGGTGTGTGTGCATCTCAAAGTTTTGAGGAATAGTTCACAAATTCCTGCTCTGGGTAGAATATTGAAGCAAATGAATTCTAAAGTCCTTATAAAAAAGGATACAATACTGTAGAAAGCTAAAGTCTGTCTGGTCAGCATTCCCAGTCTTAGCTTCTTCCCCAGTCCTTACAAGTAAGCTCCTAGAAATAGCAGTTACTTTTTTCTCTTTTATGGGAACATATTTTTTTCTCCATCAGTGATAAGTCATGCTGCATACTCAGTGTATCGTAGCTTGTTGCGGACTTCTCCTCCTCCTCCTCCTCCTCCTCCTCCCCCTCCACCTCCTCCCAGCCCAACAATATGTGTGGGCTTCTTTCTCTTTAGTTCCTAAACATCTTCTTAAAATTTTTAATTCTTTATTTTGAACCTCTGCAATGAATCCCACACATTGCTGTGCCAACAGTTAGCCATTTCTTTACTGATGGACATCTATGGTTTCAGTTTGCTATTCTTACCAAACTTGTGGTGGTGAGCATTCTTGAGCAGTCTTTCTTCTATTTCTCTGGGATGGCTATCAAAAGATGTTTCTAATTCTACTAATAACTAAGGAATGGAAAAGTTAATCAGTTTTGATTCCCCTCCCAAAGGCAGAGAAGTCATTGTGGAATTGGAGAGGTGAATCCAGGCATTCTGGGTGGCATTATTAGAAACAAAATAGAAATAATTGTCATGTTCTTTTATAAAACCATAGTAATTTGTGTTATGGGTGGTTTCAGCCAAATAAATCTGCTCTACCACCTCATAAAGTGATTAGCTTGAATTGACCTATTTGCCTCCTTTCTTTATATCTGGCAGAATCTAGCACAGTGGTGAGCATATAATGGGCCCTTTGGTAATAACTGTTTGCAGTTCCTATTGTGCCACTTTAAGGGAGGCATGGCAAAAACCCTCCCAAATAGGGTTTCTTAGGGTATGCCAGGAGGACCCCCTGCATCCCAGCCCCACCCCCTACCACAGGGCCCTGATTAATAATGGCAATTCATTGGCCAAACCCCAGACCACTGAATCAGAATATCTGGGAACCATGGTTCTTATCACCAAGCTTCTCAAACAATTTGACATATACCTAGTTTCAGAACCACTATTTTAAGGCAACCATGGGGGTGATTTCAAGGGGCCAGAAGAGAAACTCCGCTGACAAACTGCAATAGGGGAAAGGTTTTTCAAGGAAGGAACAAAACTACTGCTGATGAGAGTCTAAGAAACTTTCTCTTACTGTTTCTGAAAAATTTTAGATTAATACAATAGTTGGAATATATAGTTTGGATAGTGTTAGAACCATTGTTTAGGTAGGTCTTACACAGTCTCTGGTATTATTTCCCATTTGATATACATCATTATTAAACCAGGCTTTATTAGATGGGTATGATTTTGTCTTCTGTTGAAAGCTAGTAATTACATATAATATTTCTGAAATACTCTATGTATCTATTTTCTTTTTTCCCAGGCTGCTCTGTATGGATGTGGCTGCTGGGCTGAAAACACTGGAGCTCATAATCCCTACTCCACAGCTGTGAGTACCTCAGGTATTTGCTGCTTTCATGACCATATTTCATAACTTCAACATTGTTAGGTCATTTAATGATTGAAAACAATATTTTTATGTAAACGTAAAGCAATATTTTTATGTAAACATAAAGCATGTGCTGAGACATTGCATAGACAAGTGCATTAATGCATGAAAGATCTTTGATATTTGGGAGGTTTTAAAAATTGTTTCACAATGTACGTATCACAGTATAAATGTTTTCCTAACATTTTCATTACACGTCTGGAGTTAACTATAACAATTATAGTTTTAATGTTTTTTCCCCCTAGTGTGACTCATGATAGTGCCAGATTTAGATCACAGAAGATATAAAAGTAATAAGGCATTTCAAAACTAAGATAATCTCTTGATTAAAATGTTGGCATAAAATATAAGATGTATTTCAAAATGTATGTTTTATGACATTTATTCCTCTAACTATACTTTTAATTAAATGTAGGTCCTCTTTTTGTATCTATATTAGAAGTCATTATCATTTAGAAATTGTGTGTGTGTGTGTGTGTGTGTGTGTGTGTGTGTGTGTGTGTGTGTTGGGGGTTGGTTAATGGGCAGAATGGTTGGTGTCTAGATCCAGGTTTTCATATACTTATGTAGGTATACTTGAAGCCTTTTCTCTCAATGTGGTGATATGCATGGTTGACAAAATAAAATCATCCCCTTTGCTGTGTTATCTCTCAAGTTACAGTCCTAAGCCTTTCTCCTCAATATCCTCAGGCTTTATCAGGTGGATGGATATGGCTGCCTTTCCTTCCTTCCTTTCTACAGTTGCTTGCCACTTTGGTTTCTATTTCACCATACTAACAAACCCCCAATCCAGTCTAGTCCTGTTTTCCTGCTTACTCTTGACTCGGTGGTCTCTGCTACAGGCAGCTCTCTCCTTTCTGTCATAGCGTAGATCCTGGAACTCTCTTGGTTTGTCCCGTTCCTCTGGCCTGCTCCATCTTGGCTCACTTCACAGACTTCCCATTTCTATCAATTCCAGTCTTGGGCCTCTCTACTTTCCTTCATTTCTCTCTGTGCTTTCTCTTGGTGATCTGGTGTTTTTTGTGTCACTGATCTATCAGGTGAAGTCTAAACATGAATTAATGTTGAATCTTAATCATACTAATATAATTGGCAAAAAATTGGTTTTCATTCTTTCATTTTTGAGGAGATGAGTATAATATAATAGGAGTTAATTTTTAATTTAATTTTGGTGGCACATGGAAATCTCTATGCATGATATTTAGAAATTAGCTTGTTCACATAATTAAGTATGGCCCTATGTTGATAGAAAATTGTGGTATTTGAACGAACTGAAGTCCGAAGTAGATAATACATTGTTTCATTTTTATTTTCCCAAAGGAGTATTACTCAGTATATGTTGTATGGACTTTATTTTTGGTCATTAGGTTATTCAGTGAGTTGGTTTGGCATTGTTTAAATGTTACTCTAATTGTCTAGATGTTAGGAGACCTGGATTGTACTCTAAGCTGAAATCCTGAAAGCCTGCCTGACTGTCGTTTTGGAAAAGAAATTCAATCTCTTGGGATTGTCCTCCTCTCTCCTTTTAATTGGTGATGTGGAAGTTGGAATAGAAACACATTTCATCGATTTGATTCTATTAAGTACAGTGCAGTGGGTGGGTAAAACTAAAATTGTAAAATTAAAGTCTTTTCCCCTTCCCCTTGGATATTTTCTCCTTTGTTCATCTTGCATCAATTGAACATAGTTTCATATGACTAAAGATAACTTTTGGTTTTCTAGTTCATGACATCCAGTGCAGCTTTTAAACTTGGATGCCCAGTTTGTCATGTTATATCATTCTGAAGTTTAAGGACTAATCATCATCAGTCCTCAGAGCCTGAGGGAAATAGAGCAAGTCTCCACTTCCTGCCATTCCTGGGACTTTTGTGTGATTTCTTCACACTTGTTCCTCCTGGGGTTGTTGCTATGAGGTTGACAGTGAAA
This sequence comes from Lynx rufus, assembly GCF_022079265.1. Classification (NCBI taxonomy): domain Eukaryota; kingdom Metazoa; phylum Chordata; class Mammalia; order Carnivora; family Felidae; genus Lynx; species Lynx rufus. Next base: position 39,088,739 of record NW_025814896.1, on the reverse strand, counting down.
ACACATGGCAGCATTGGGTGACCAAGTCAGAAGAAAGGCGGTGCACAGAATTCTGGTTGTTTGGCCAAAATAGACTGGTGCCTTAGGCTGTTGCAGAAAATTTAGAGACCTGGCCTACATTTTAGGTTTATAGTTCTTGGAAGGCAATAATTGAAAGGCAGAGGGAAGATAGTTATAGTCAGGGTAGGGCTCTCCCAAGGCCACACAGGTGATTTGATCATTAGCCTTAGGGATAATGATCCATCACCTTGTTCTCATCACTGGGTGGGGAGGAATGAGTGGGGAGTGGGGAGTGGGGAAGAGAGAGCAGTGTGGCAGGATCTGACCATGTAAACTCTGACTAAGGTTCTGGCATCATGGAAATTTGTCTAGTTAGGAAGGGAGCAGGGTAGATACCTGCGTTCTTGTTCAGTCTGTTTCACTTACTGCCTGTGACCCTGGCATGAGGTTATTTGTAAAGTAGGAATATGTACCTTAATATTGAATAAGTAGACGTATGTAAGGCACATAACATACTTCTTGGCTCAGAGAAGTGATTCAATACTTAACTGTGTTTCATTGAATTGAAGTCACACCTTTTATAAGGTACACCATTATCTAAAAAAAACATTGGTTGATTCGTATTTTTTTTATTGCAATAAGAACACTTACCATGAAATCTATTTTCTTAACAACATTTTTAAATGTTTATTTTATTTTTGAGAGAGAAAGACAGCATGAGCAGGGGAGGGCAGAGGGAGAAGGAGACCCAGAATCTGAAGCAGGTTCCAGGCTCTGAGCTGCTAGCACAGAGCTGGACATGGGGCTTGAACCCACAAACCATGAGATTATGACCTGAGATGAAGTTGGACCCCCAACCGACTGAACCACCCAGGTGCCCCATCTTAACAACATTTTTAATGTATAATGCCCCATCTTAACATTTTTAATGTATAATACACTATATTTAACTTTAGGCACAATATTGTACAGCAGACCCTTGAACTTATTCATCTTTCATTACTGAAACTTTATGAATTTTCACTATCAACTCCCCATTTCCCCCTCCCCTCAGTCCCTGGCAATCACAGTTCTATTCTCTGCTTCTGTGAGTTTGGCTATTTTAGGTTTCTCATGTAAGTGGAATCATGCAGTATCTGTTCTTCTGTGACTGGCTTATTTCACTTTGCATAATGTCTTCAAGGATTATCCATGTTGTATATGGCAGGATTTCCTTCTTTTTTAAGGCTGAATAATATTCTGTTATACATATATGCCACATTTTCTTTACCCATTTATCTGTTGGTAGACATTTAGGTTGTATCCACATCTCAGCTATTATGAATAATGATGCAGTGAACATGGAGGTGCTGAAATCTCTTCAAGATCCTGATTTCAATTCTTTTGGATAAATACCCAGAAGTGGAGTTGTTGGATCATATAATACTCCTATTTTTAATTTTTTGAGGAACCCCCATTCTGTTTTCCATAGCAGGTGCACCATTTTACATTCCCACCTACAGTGTACAATGGTTTGAATATCTCTACATCTTCACCAACTTTATTTATCTCTTGTCCTTTTGATGCTAGCCATTCTAACGGGTATGAGGTGATGTCTCATTATGATTTGATTGGCAATTCCCTGATGATTAGTGAGGTTGAACACCTTTTTATTTACCTGTTGGCCAATTGTGTGTCTTTGGAGAAATATCTATTCAAGTCCTTTGCTGATACATTAATCTTGCTATTTGTGTTTTGCTATTGAGTTGTAGGAGTTCTTCATGTCTTTTGGATATTAACCCCTTATCATTTAATTTAATTTAATTTATTTTACTTATTTATTTATTATTTATTTATAAATATAATTTATTGTCAAGTTGGCTAACATACAGTGTATACAGTGTGCTCTTGGTTTTGGAGTAGATTCCCATGATTCATCGCCTACATAGAATACCCACTGCTCATCCCAACAAGTGCCCTCCTCAATGCTCATCACCCATTTCCCCCTCTCTCCCGCCTCCCCCCATCAACCCTCAGTTTCATCTTTGTATTTAAGAATCTCTTATGGTTTGCCTCCCTCTCTGTTTGAAACTATTTTGTCCCCTTCCCTTCCCCAATGGTCTTCTGTTAAGTTTCTCAAGTTCCACATTTGAGTGAAAATATATGATATCTGTCATTCTCTGACTGACTTATTTCACTTAGCATAATACCCTCCAGTTCCATCCACATTGTTGCAAATGGCAGGCTTTCATTCTTTCTCATTGCCAAGTAGTATTCTATTGTATATATAAACCACATCTTCTTTATTCATCAGTTGGTGGACATTTAGGCTCTTTCCATAATTTTATACCCCTTATCAGGTATATGGTTTGTAAATATTTTCTCCCAGTCCATAGGTTGCTTTTCCATTTTGTTGATTATTTCTTTTCTTGTACAGAAGTTGTTTTTGTTTGTTTGTTTATTGTTTAATTTACATCCAAATTAGTTAGCATATAGTGCAACAAATGATTTCAGGAGTAGATTCCTTGATGCCCCTTACCCATTTAGCCATCCCCCCTCCCACAACTCCTCCAGTAACCCTCTGTTTGTTCTCCATATTTATGAGTCTCTTATGTTTTGTCCTCCTCTCTGTTTTTGTATTCTTTTTGCTTCTCTTCCCTTACATTCATCTGTTTAGTATCTTAAATTCCTTATATGAGTGAAGTCATATGATATTTGTCTTTCTCTGACTAATGTCACTTAGCATAATACCCTCCAGTTCCATCCACGTAGTTGCAAATGGCAAGATTTCATTCTTTTTAATTGCCGAGTAATACTCCACTGTATATATATATACCACATCTTCTTTATCCATTCATCCGTTGATGGATATTTGGGCTCTTTCCATACTTTGGCTATTGTCAATAGTGCTGCTATAAACATTGGGGTTCATATGCCCCTACAAAACAGCACACCTGTATCCCTTGGATAAATACCTAGTAGTGTAATTGCTGGGTCATAGGGTTGTTCTATTGTTAATTTTTTGAGGAACCTCCACACTGTTTTCCAGAGTGGCTGCACCAGTTTGCATTCCCACCAGCAGTGCAAAAGAGATCCTCTTTCTCTGCATCCTCGCCAACATCTGTTGTTGCCTGAGTTGTTAATGTTAGCCATTCTGACAGGGATGAGGTGGTATCTCATTGTAGTTTTGATTTGTATTTCTCTGATGATGAGTGACGTTGAGCATTTTTCATGTGTCAGTTGGCCATCTGGATGTCTTCTTTGGAGAAGTGTCTGTTCATGTCTTTTGCCCATTTGTTCACTGGATTATTTGTTTTTTTTGGGTGTTGGGTTTGATAAGTTCTTTATAGATTTTGAATACTAACCATTTATCTGATATGTCATTTGCAAATATCTTCTCCCATTCTGTCGGTTGCCTTTTAGTTTTGCTGATTGTTTCCTTTGCTGTGCAGAAGCGTTTTATTTTGATGCAGTCCCAATAGTTCATTTTTGCTTTTGTTTCCCTTGCCTCCTGAGACGTGTTGAGTAGGATGTTGCTGCGGCCAAGGTCAAAGAGGTTTTTTTTGCCTGCTTTCTCTTCTAGGATTTTGATGGCTTCCTGTCTTACATTAGGTCTTTCATCCATTTTGGGTTTATTTTTGTATGAAAGTGGTGTAAGAAAGTGGTCCAGGTTCATTTTTCTGCATGTCGCTGTTCAGTTTTCGCAGCACCATTTGCTGAAGAGACCATTTGCTGAATAAAGATTCCATTGGATATTCTTTCCTGCTTTGTCAAAGATTAGTTGGCCATACATTTGTGGGTCCATTTCTGGGTTCTCTATTCTGTTCCATTGATCTGAGTGTCTGTTCTTGTGCCAGTACCATTCTGTCTTGATGATTACAGCTTTGTAGTATAGCTTGAAGTCTGGGATTGTGATGCCTCCAGCTTTGGTTTTCTTTTTCAAGATTGCTTTGGCTGTTTGGAGTCTTTTCTGGTTCCATAAAAATTTTAGGATTGTTTGTTCTAGCTCTGTGAAGAATGCTGGCATTATTTTGATAAGAATTGCTCCTGTACAGAAGTTTTTTAGTTTGATGTGGTCCCACTTACCGATTTTTGCTTTTGTTGCTTATATGTTTGATGTCATATCCACGAGTAAAATACACAATATAAGATACATATATTAAGTGGGGGTGGGGGTTGGAGGGTCGGGGGAGGAGACTGCCAATAATAGAATGACACTCTTCTTTCTCATCACTTAACACATGGTTGTTGCTTTACAAGAAAATATACAACTTGGGGGCATTCCTCCAACAAGAAATATTTGTTGCACTGATAGTAATTTCATGTGCCATTGCTGTTTCCATGCCTTCCTATGTTTTTAATTACTTTTTGTTTCAATTCTGTATCATACTATACTCCCTTTGAACCCATGGTAAATGACAGGTAAACTCAAAACATGTAGTTTCAACGTGGCACATAACTCAACTGAAGGGTCAACAATTGGAACAGCTTACTTACCGCTAGAGGCAGTGCTATGTCACAGCTGCAGCCTAGAGAGGAGGCACAGGAGGATGTCATCAATTAAAATGCATCTCCTGATTTTAGAAAATTTTAACTGTGAAAAAACAATAATTTAGAATTAATAAACTACAATTAATAAACTACAATAAAAGATTTTTTTATTCTCAGCTTTTTAATATTTTTGGTGAAAATAACTATTTTAGCTTTTCTTAAGTAGTGACATAAGCTCTTGAGAAAAGGGGGTACCTGTGGGTATATTTGTTTTTCCTGAGTGCCTGGCATAGGGCCTTGCACTTAATAAGTGCTTACTAGACAAATTAAAATTAAGACAGATGATGATTTTTATAATCATCTAAGTTGCTGAGAGACTGGAACTTAATTATTTCAGTCACTAAAATGAAATGATAATTATGTAATGGGATAGAGGTGCTAATTATTGCTGTAGTGGCAATCATATTACAGTGTATAAATGTATCATTAACATGTTGTACACCTTAAATTTACACAATGTCATATGTCAAATACATTTCATTAAATGAAAGAAATGTATATGTGATTCCTCACTCTTCTAGAAGGATGCTTCTCATTTCAAAAAGATTATTCACCATGTAATATCCTTATATAGTACTTTAAAATTTTATTTAATTTGCCAAAGTCAGAATCACACATAATTTTTTAGTAACACATAGATGCATAATGTAAGATATATCTGTGATCTTTCTCTGGCTATGGAAAGGAAGAGCAGATTGAGGATTAGAAGATCAGAAGGAGGAAAAAAGAAGGAGATTAAGTTTATGCTCTGATTGACCTTAACACTGGTATGCCGTTACTTGTCTGTATAGTATGTTTTTTTTCTTAAAGAGAAACAATGAATCCAGCAGTTATATGGCAGTTGACTGGAGTTCAGGAGACACAAGCTTCAGTCCCTCTTTTTTAAAGTGTTTTGGCCTGAAGAAAGATCTGCTACTTGGTTTCTGGTATGTGGCCCAGTGATTTCTGATTTTGTAGATTCTTTGATTTTTCTAGATTTTGGCTCTGGGAAGTTCTAGACCCCTGAACGTGGTGAGGATGTGGCCATTGCTTGCCAGGAATAAGTTCAAAGGTTGGTGTGATAAAAAATGCAAAAAATTGAGACCAGGCTTTTGCTTAAGTATTTCTGAGGTAGTGATTTTTTTTTTTTAAGTTTATATATTTATTCTGATAGAAAGCATGAGCAGAGGAGGGGTAGAGAGAGAGAAAGAATGCCAGCAGGCTCTGTGCTGTCAGTGCAAAGCCCCATGTGGGGCTTGACCCATGGGGCTCAAACTCACAAACCTGAGCCAAAAGGGTGAGGCAGGGGGTTGGTAGGAAGAGAGAAAGAAGAATGAGAATCCCAAGCAGGCTCTATGCTGTCAGCGCAGAGCCCAATGCGGGGCTCAACATGGGGCTATAGAACTCACCATGACCTGAGCTGAAATCCAGAGGTGGATGCCTAACTGACTGGGCCATGAGGGCGCCCCTGTGAGCCAGCGATTCTGAGCCAGCCCTCTTCCTCAAGGGCTGGGAATTATGTTACCGCTTCTTGGTTTTCCTTCCCAGTCTCCTTTGTTAATGTTTCTCATCTCCCTGACTTCTCAGTTTTGGAGTACCCTGAGACCTAGTCCTTGAACTTCTCTCTTTGTATACCCACTCCTTTGGTGTTCTTACCAGTCTAATGGCTAAGTACCATCCATATATATGCTGATGACTCCCCCATTTTTATCTCCAACCTGGGCTTCTCCCAGGACACCGTTGTATATTCAACTGCTTGTTCAGTCTCCAGTCATATATCTGATAGGCATCTCAAATTTAGCATGTCCAAATATGAGCTCTTGATATTGTATCCCCTTTGCTGCCTGCCACCTGCTTCTCTTGCAGTCTTCCCACACAGCAAATGGCAACTCCAGCCTCCTAGTGGCTCGGGTCAAAATGTTGGATTCATGCTTGATCCCCTTTTGTTTGGTTTGGTTTGGTTTCCCTTCCCCCCCTCTACTTCCCTCCGCTTCCCTTCCTCACCCACATCCAAGCCAACAACAAACTCAGACTATTCTAAGTATATTTATAGTCTGACAATTCTTAGCACCTCCACTGCTACCAACAGATTCAGTGTGCTATCACATCCAATCTGGATTCTTTCAGTAACCCCCTAGCTGGTACTTGTTTTTGCTCTTTTGCCCTTTTATTCAGTTCTTAACATAAGAGTTGGGGTTCTAACCTATCAAATCATGCCATACCTCTTCTTTGAACTGTCCAGTCACTTCCCATCTGACTCAGAGGAAAAGCTGAGGTCCTTATGAAGGGCCTCTGAGGCCTTGTATACAGTGTTCCCACTTTCTTCTCAGACTTCAGCTCTTGCTTTTCTTCCCTTCCTTATTCAGTTCCAGCTACATTGGCTGCTTACTGTATTTTAAACATGCCAGGCACACTCTTACCTTCAGAACTTTGCCTCAGTTGTTTCCTTTCCTGTTAGCTCTCTACCTTCAGTAGCTTAAGCTGCTGCCTCCCACTCCATCAACTCTTTATTCACATGGTTCACCTTCTTAGTGAGATCTTCTCTGACCACCCTATTTAAACATACAAATCTTCTCAGCCCACATTCCTTATTCTCCTCCCATGTTTTGGCTTTTTTGTCACAGTATATCTTTCATCTTTCTTCTTGCTGGAGCTTGCAAGCTAGCTCTGGCTTCTCTTCCTCTTTATATTTATTTTTTATCTAAAAAAATTTTTTTAATGTTTATATATTTTTGAGAGAGACAGAGACAGAGCGTGAGTAGGGAAGGGACAGAGAGAGGGAGACACAGAATCTGCAACAGGCTGCAGACTCTGTGCTGTCAGCACAGAGCCGACATGGTGCTCGAACTCACGGACTGTGAGATCATGACCTGACCTGAAGTCGGACACCCACTGACTGAGCCACCCAAGCGCCCCTCTCTTCCTCTTTTTATAAGGACACTATTCCTATCATGAGTGTCCCATCCTCATGACTTCATATAACCTTAATTACCTCTCCCCAAATACTACCACATAAGAGATAAGGGCTTCAACATATGAATTTGTGAGGGGACACAAAAATTAAATCCATAACAGGTATAGTAAGCTAGGTCAAGCCCAGATGATTCAGGGCTGAGAGGAATGTTAAGGGAAGTATTGAGAGTGGTTATTCTGGTGAGAATGGAGGATGCCTAAGTAGAGGGGTGAGTGCAAGGTGTATAGAGCTTAATGTAGGATCTCTAGATGGCTTTGATTTAGTATTTAAATATTCTTTTGTATGAAGTGGGGATCTTTTTGAGTAGGGAGATGCTCATACTTTTGGAAGATAGAGAGATAGATCTTTTATCTCTGAGATTGTTCAGGAATGATTAACAATGATTCAGACAATGAGAGGCAAAACTGGTCAATAAGTTAAATACATTGCTGTGAGTTCTACTGAGTTGGATTCCAGACTCTTCAGCCTACTCTGGTTCTTTTATCTGCCTTTTCAGGCTGTCCTAGTCCTGTTGCATCATCTTCTTACAGTCAACAGGATTCTTGGGGGGCTCAGGGTAATGAGCAACTACTTAAGCTGGAATAATTTGGTATATAATACATTGGGTTGAGAGTCATGCCATGAGAAATCTTTCTGTGAATTATGACTTCTAGATGTGAGCATAGATAAAACCCTAACATTCATAAACATCATCATCTTAAAAGCACTTGACTCTTTGGACTGTTTGGTTAGTGGGGGTGGGGAAGAAATATTGTTCATTTACAGATAACAGAGTATTTAAACTACCAGTACATTTCTAAGAACTAAGGTAATTATCTGGGATGGGAATTCTATTCTGACACTGTTGCTTATTTTAATTATGTCACTTCATATCTGATGAACTATTAATATATTATTTCCTGCTTTTTACATAAGTAAAGTCACTGATGGTTCAAAGTTAAGTACAATTCTGAATTATGGTAGGTCATTTTCTAGGAAAACCAGTTCAGTATGACAGCTTTGGTTATCGTGCATCTTAGAAGTTTTAAATGAGTGGATTTTTTTTTCCTAATTGTGAAATAACACTTGCTCATTGAAAAGAGCTTGGGAAACAAAACTGATAATTTTGCCATCCTGTGGTAGTCTGTATTAATATTTTTGGGAGATTTTTCAGTTTGTGTTATGCTTTATATTGTATAATTAATGATGTGTCATTAAATATTCTTCAAAACATAATTTTAAGGGATATGAAGGATGTCTTTTCATGTATATGTGAGTTCAGGTATTTTGCTCTTATGTCAGATGACTTGTAATTGCTCTCATGCTATAAAACAACCTGTTTTAGAGGCTTTATCCTGTGCTCAGGTCTGGGTATGGTAAAGAGAAGTAAAGACATTCTCTGTCCTTAAAAGGGCATGAAATCTCTGGCCTTACTTGATCATATAGGGAAGTTTCCTATTACCAGTATAGAAATATGTTGAGGGGTGCCCGGGTGGCTTGGTTGGTTTAGCATCCAACTTCAGCTCAGGTCATGATCTTGCAGTTCATGAGTTCGAGCCGCATGTTGGGCTCTGTGCTGACAGCTTAGAACCTGGAGCCTGCTTCAGATTCTGTGTTTCCTTCTCTCTCTGCCCCTTCCCCCTTGCTCGTGCGCTCTCTCTCTCTCTCTCTTTCTCAAAAATAAATAGACATAAAAAAAAAAAGAAATATGTTGAAATATAGGCTATACCAAGGGCTTGCTAGCCCTGGCTCTGGTTCTGCTGCATCCATACACCTGAGGAATGTGCATTAAGTGCCTCCCAGAGGGTCACTTGCAGGCCCTCAGGGCACCTGATGAGTTGGCTGTTGCTGCTGGCCTTAGTACATCTTTCTTCCTGCCACACTCCCTTCCCCTCAAATCTCACCAAAAACAGTGACTTTAAGTTTAGCACTATCTATCACCCTCATAAACTCACTAAAATGTTTCTAGCACCCTAGTGTGAAGAATAGTAGATCTTTCTTTGGAAAAGATTATAGAGTTGGGTTATAGGGGAACAAGTGAGTCCCAAGATGTTCTTTTTGATGTTTGTACTTTCTCAGATTTCTTTTTTTTTGCCAGATACTTATTTTGCATTGCTTTGTTGTTGTTTTTGAAAGAACAGACTTCTAATTTTAAAACAGAAGGTGAAGAAATGGTAGAAACAGAAGCATAAGATCAAGTGATGGGTTAAAATGCCAATGCTGTGATCCTTAATGTAATTCTCCCTTTGATTGTTCTCACTTGAAAGAATGCCTTTTCCTTCCTATTGTCGACTACTACCTGCTGTCAGTTGGAGAAGGGAGTAAGTCGAGCAACTTGTCAAAGACTTTCTAAACTCCCTTCATATGGTTCGCAGAAACAGAGCTGGATTTTCATTTCTTCTTTCATTCAACAGGAGTCCCTTTCATGTTTGAAAATTGAAAACGCGTGTTTTTCAGTGTGGAGCGAGGATGTGTGTGCCCTCTGGCACACCTGTTTCTAATTTCCTGACTTGAAAGCATAACCCATCAAAAGGAGCAGAAAAACAATTTCTTTCTGACACGCTGCTTCGTGCTCCTTACTGGACTGAAGGCCTTCGTGGCTTTGCCATCTTAGCTCCCTCTGTAGAAGGTTCTTGTTAGAGGCAGAGTTCACTCAATACAAGCAGTGCCTTTTATAGCACAGAGCCATTTTTGGTATTATTTTGTTGTGGTGGTGGTGGTGGTGGTGGTTCTTTTTTAGCTCAGGAAATTTACTTGAAATAAGATTTATTTTAAAAATACAAAAAGGTCTTTAAAATTTTTAAATATTAAATGTAGCTGGGCAGTATATGTTGGAATGATATATGTAAGCTGATCAGTGAGCCGATTGGCCAGGAATAGGGTTTGGTTGAGCATATGAATGTTTAAATTCCAGAGCGCTGTTTAACATAAATCAAATATTTCCAACGCATTACTTCAGATTTGTGTGTACTTTAAAGTCTTGCCAGCTTAAACGACTGTAAGGCACAATATGTTGACTTTGAGTTTTGTAAATTGATAATTTGTTGCTATGAAAGTTGTACATGGTATAACTCATCACTTTCTGAAGGTACATAGTATATCTGATGTTGGCAAGCTGTTAGGAAAAAAATGATGCCCGGGGAATTTGGGCTTTAGCTCTCAGATGCCTGAGGTATGGGTCTTTGGTTCTTTTAAAGTTTCCCTGGCCATTTTCAGCATAAGGTACATAGTTCTTTAGACACAAACCTTGGTTTAGGCTTCCTATTTCTGAGAGTTGTTTAGGATAATAATCTTAATAAGTCTTCAGAAACAGTTTCTCAGGCTATTTTTTAAAAAACACCTACTCTTTTCACACTTTAGCATGTATGAATAACCTGTTAAAATGCATATTATGATCCAGTGGGACTGGGATTCTGCATGTTTCACAAGATGCCAAGACTGCTAGTCTGTAGATATACTTTAAGTAGTAAGACAACATTTCAGTAGGCAGTGTCGTGCTGTCCCCCAGCTGGGCCTTGCCTCTAACACTTATCCCATACAATTTCTCAGTCTCTTCCCACAGTGGGTTTTGGTGGATCAAAAGCTAAAGAGATCTAGTGTATATCCTAGACCATAGGTATCCCTGAGAGCATTAACGGTGTAACAAGTTAACTTATGGGCCAGCATTGTTAGGGGACCACTGAGACAGGATTATTGTGCTGGCAGAAATGATATTTATGTTTTCAGACTCTTCTGGGATGCTCCTTGCCCTAGCCAAGGTTCTTGTTGCAAACAGAAGTGGGTAAAACAACTGCTGACTCTAAAAGGTGCTGACTCTAAGAGGGGTCAGAAAGAGATAATGCTGAATCAAATGTGTATTATTTTAACTAGTTCTGTCCATGGTGACTGGTTAATTTGGGCAAAAAGATTTATTGGTGAATCATGGAGAAAAAGTGGAGATAATGTAAAATGTTGAAATAGCTTACATTTTTTTTTTAGCCTGTTACTGAATACATGTCGTGTTTCTCGTTAGTGAATCACAGCATGATCAAGCCCACAGTATAACATGTCTGAACCAAAGGATACCTTACATTTTTTTTTTCAGAATGTTTTGTTCAAATCATGAAAAAGTATATTTATTTATGTGTTGTATTTGTCTTTTGGCTAGTTGAAAGCATGGATAGACATTTTTAAAAATCTGAGTTAGATATTGAAGAATTAGCGACTTCATTAAATTTCTACAGTGGTATTGTAGGTCTACATATACCCACATTGAATGTAAGATCAGGTGCATGCTGGAGGCAGTTTGGGGTGCAGGATATCATGAGTTTGGGAATCAGACTTGGGCTTGAATCGTTACGGAGGGAGCATGTTGGAAGGGTATGTCCACCTGTGCCAAGATGGGGACATCTTTCTTTATAGAAGAGAAACATACAGATATGTTCATTATCATTGAGATTATTACTTTGTGGCATTGTATCTCCTGTTGGCTGGAAGTCAGTGTTGTGAGGATGTTTTGAAATGCTGAGGAGTTCTGTTTATTCCCTCTTTTTCTCTCTATTCTAGCCCTACCTGACAATGTTTTCCTAGTTCTTTATAAATTATGTGTTGTAATCTGTCATATTAGTGATTATTTACTAATGTTGGTGATGGAATAATAATCTCCTGCTTGGATTCTGCTATGATGATGTGGTGGTGTATTCTCAGAAATATGAGAGTATCTGCCCTATGTAGCCAGTATAGGTTATAAAATTCATGTCAGAGGATAGATAATACACATGGAAGATTTACTGAGCATTTGTTGCATCTGAGTTCTTTATCCTTAAAAGTTTAGATTTAAAAAAAAAGAAGAGGGCGCCTGGGTGGCGCAGTCGGTTAAGCGTCCGACTTCAGCCAGGTCACGATCTCGCGGTCCGGGAGTTCGAGCCCCGCGTCGGGCTCTGGGCTGATGGCTCAGAGCCTGGAGCCTGTTTCCGATTCTGTGTCTCCCTCTCTCTCTGCCCCTCCCCCGTTCATGCTCTGTCTCTCTCTGTCTTAAAAATAAATAAATGTTGGAAAAAAAAATTTAAAAAAAAAAAAAAAAAAGAAGAAAAGAGGCGCCAGGGTGGCTCAGTTGGTCAGTCATCCGACTTCAGATCAGGTCATGGTCTCAGAGTTTGATCCCCGTGTAGGGCTCTGTGCTGACAGCTCAGAGCCTGGAGCCTTCTTTGGATTCTGTGTCTCCCACTGTCTCTGCCCCTCCCCCGCTCATGTTCCATCTCTCAAAAATAAACATTAGAAAAAAAGTTTAGACTTGCCTCTGCTTTACCTGTTAAGCTTTCATACTTATGCCAAAGTAAATTTAGTGGAATATAGAAATATAATATTTTTGACTGATATATTTTTCATACTTTCTTGTATAGATCTTCATTTATCTCATTTGTCTTACCTGCTTTGACTTCCCTTCACATCTCAGCAGCAATTCTTTCTTTGTAGCTTTTCACATCAGAATTATTTGTATCTGGGTACAGACTTGGGTTTGTGTACAGCCCTGTGCTTTCCTCAGAACAACTTTTGCATATTAAACCCTGCCCATGTCTTCAAGTTCATGGGTAGTTCTTAGCAACTCACTGTGCAAATTGCACAGGTAAGTTTTTATGATGATCTACACAATAAACTCTTACTGTGAAGTCCTAGCTATTGTCCTTTATTCATTTCTTTATTGCTATCATTGCAACATAAACAACTTGGCACACAGTTTCTTGAGGAAGGAGTGCATGTTTCTCTTGGCTCCTGTGTAGAATCCCTTCCCTCCTTATCCATATGGTGAAGTCTGGTTGATCTTTCAGGTTTGAGCTCAAATGTCTTTCTTCTCTTTTCTGCAGCCCTGCTCTTTCCCTCTTCCCCTCCTTCTCACTCAGTCCTGCAGATTTACTCCCTCCATGGTCAGTGGGGCCAAGAGTTAGCATTTATATGACTTACATGATTGTTCCTCATTACAAAGCCTGGGAGCTCCTTGTGGAAGAAGCTGGTGGCTCAAAGATATAGTTAAAAAATAAATAAATCTCTGTTGAATTGAAGCACTATTTTTGTCTATTTTGATTGCCATACAGTCTGATTGGCACTTTGCCCATTTTGAAGCACTGTCATACAGTCTGATTGGCACAATGACTTACTTGTTGCCACATTGGTAAACCAGAATTAGTGCCCCTGCTTACTGAAGAGCTTTTTACATATTCATGGTAGAGGCTCTGTTCTTTTGAAGAGAAGGGTTGTTTCACTTTAGTTTAGTTGTGATAAAATCTATTACAGTTTTTAATACCTTTCCATTACTGTAGTGATTAGAATGCTTTGGCCTGCAGGTTACAAAACTCACAACCCCAACTGGCTTTAACAGTAAGGAATGGTATGATGTTACATATGAGGAAGTTCAGAAATAGGTGGACCCCAGGGTTGGTTGGTTTAGGGACTCCACTGATGATATCAAGGACCTAGTTCTCTTCTGTCATCATCATTGTTGGTCCCTTCCGTAGGCTGATGGCAGAAAGGCTACTGCATTGCCAGAAAAACTCATCACACAAAAAACTCCAGAGAAAGGGGGAAAAAATCATTTTTTGGGTAACTCTTTTCTAGGATTAAGGAATACTTCATCAGAAGCTTCTCAGCAGACCTCTCCTCACATTTTGGTGATTGGCTAATGTTGGGTCACATGTCCATTCCTGAGCTAATCACTGACAAAAAGGAATTCTCCATAAGCCTATCATGGACACGTGATATGCCTGTGGATCACATATGTGACTGTGGGCTGGGGGGAGTAGAAAGCAGAACAAAATTAGGATTCTGTTAGGAAAGAAGGAAGTAGGTATGCAGATAACCATCCTACTAAACTTGGCACTTACCATCATTTTGTGATCAGTAATAAGGATGATAACTACAGCTATCATTTGTTGAGCATTTGCTGTGGGCAGGCACCATGCTAAGTACTTTTTACATAATGATTCTCATTTTCAAATGAGAAATCTGAGGTTCAGAAAGGTCAAACAGTGCCTGAGTGCCTAAAGAATCTAAAGAATCTTCACTCAATGATAGTAGAGAAATATGAAAAAGAAGAGGGGCTAAATTGAAATTTAATCAGTGATTGTTGTACTTAAAATGTTATAGGTTGCATATTTAAAGAGTTAAAAAATATACAGTTGTCATTTAAGTTTGTCCTTACCAAAGCCATACCTTTTGCCATTATTTTTGGCTAACACAGAGCTGGCTGTGGAAAATGGATGTTTTTGTTTTGAAAAATCAAATGCAGTAGATTAAAAAAAAACACGCCACCACAAAGTTTGTTTATATCTTCATTTCACTCAAATTGAATAGATGAAATGGGATCTGGCCTTTTTCATATTGTTTATGTTCTGCTTTGCTTCTTGGTGCTGGGGCAGAATTCCTGGTTCTGTTTGAATTTGTTTTCCTCTCAAGTATCATTTGCAAGATTATTGTGTAAATTAATAAAGGGAAAGTATTTCTAGTTGGTAAGCATTGTAATTGTCTTAATATGACATAATACAATGCAATTTTATTAGCATTATAAAATACCTTTTAAACACGTGTTCCCTTAACCTCATTCTACTTTTTTTTTTTTAAGTCTAGAGGGTGATTTACATAAGTAACCACTGTAATATTTAAAATGAAAGCAATTTACATAAGTAACCACTGTAATATTTAAAATGAAGGGTCATTTGAGGGTCTCACTCCTTTTCATCTCTTAATATAAGGGCAAAGTTAGATTCTTGATCTGTATTTCATTTATGTGTAATAAAAGGGCCTATGTAAATAAAGTACATGAAATCAAAGTGACTAAAGTTGTTTTTGTTCAATGAAACTGTTATATAAATGGCATTATATAACTGAGGAATGATGTTATATCCTCTGATGGATAGCTTCTGATTTTTGTTTTAGCTATTATAATGCAACACATTAGATGCTTAATTAAGTGAAGTTAGTCTAAAGCAGCCATCTGTAACTATTTGGTTATCTATTGCTGTTTAACAAACCACCCCCAATCTCTGTGGTTTAGAAGAACAACCTTTTCTTATTTCTCATGATTATGTGTGTTGGCTGGGTCTCAAGTAGAGACCCAGTTTTTGTCGGTTATGCTTGGGTATTCTCATGTGGCTGCATTCAGATGGTGGCTTAACTAGATGTCCATGATAGTTTTATCACATGGATGGTGCCTTGGTGGGGACAACCAGAAGGCTGGGCTCAACTGGTCTGCTGGGATGCTTTGGACTTGCTTTTCTTCCCACATAGTATCAGAGCTTATTCCTCTTTAATACGGCTTCTCCAGCAAGATAGCTGGATTTCTTACATGGTAGCTCAGGACGCTCAAAGTGCAAAAGTAAAAACTGTCAAGCCTCCTTAGGGCTTAGGTCTAGGACTAGCATTCTGCTTATGAAAGGGCTAATCCAGATTCAGTGTAGGAGGAGATGAATACTGGGCAGCTTTGTTCATTGGGGACCATCTTTGGAGATTAGCTACCATAGTAACTATATTTTTTTGAATTCTGTCCCTGGAAACAAGCACATAAACATTGTTACCTGCATAAATGTATACACAATCCTAGTAGAATTTTATGGGATTCGTAGTCTTAGATTGCTCAGCTTAAGTACCCCTGTTCTAACTCATAAAGTTTAGGAATTTAATAACTCCTAAGTTAGTGATTTAAATAGTAATTTTATTAGTTTAAAATAGCTGCATAAAATTCTATTCTATGGTTGTTTCAGTTTTTTAGAACGACCATTGAGTTGTTTCCTGGTTTTTGTTTTTGTTTTTTATTTTTTGTTTTTGTTTTGTTTTGTTTTGCTTTTTGCTGTTCAAATAGCAGTGATTTTCTTGTACATTACATTTGAATACTTGTCTATATCCTTACCACAAGTACCTGAAAATATACTTTATGACTCAAAAGGAATGGACATTTTTAAGGATTTTGGTAGATATTGACTTATTATATCCTTTTTTCTTATGAAGAACTAAGTATTTTTAATTTGTGTCATTTTATATATATATATATATATATATATATATATATATATATATAATAAAAGAATGCATCATAGATGTAAGTTATGAAACATAAAAATAAAATAAAATCCCTTGCATTTTTATCATTAACTTAACATGAATATTAGTATTAGTAATATCTACTCCTATCCCTTCCCAAACCCCTGCGTCTCCTCCAGAGTGATTATCTCTGATTCACTATCCTGAATTTTGTATCATTCTCTTACCTTAAAAAAAGTTTAATATGTATACATCCTAAACAACATATTACTGTTTTATGCTTCTCATTGAGCTCTAGAAACATAGTATCATATGATATACAGTTCTCTGTAACTTGCCTCTTTACCAAATACTATATTTCTCTAGTATTTGTCCAAAAACTTGCTCTATAACTCTTCTGCATTTATCTTAACATTTGTAGAATACTGTGTTGTGTGACTATATCTTAGAATTCTATGATTTCCCCTGCATTTATTGGCTCTAATTATTATTTTACTTCTCATTTATATATTTTTTATTTTAATTTTATTTTTTTAAATTTACATGCAAAGTAGTTAGCATATAGTGCAACAATGATTTCAGGAGTAGATTCCTTAATACCCCTTACCCATTTATCCCATTCCCCCTCTACAACCCCTCTGTTATCCCTGTTTGTTCTCCATATTTAAGGGTCTCTTATGTTTTGTCGCCCTCTCTGTTTTTATATTATTCTTGCTTCCCTTACCTTGTGTTCATCTGTTCTGTGTCTTAAAAGTCCTCATATGAGTGAAGTCATATGATACTTGTCTTTCTCTGACTGACTAATTTTGCTTAGCATAATACCCTCTAGTTCCAGCCACATAGTTGCAAATGGCAAGATTTCATTCTTTTTGATTGTGGCTCTAATTATTTTAAAAGGAAAACCCTTTCCTCATCATCTGTTTGGCTACCCACAGATACAGTTTATACAGGAAAGGCAGAAACGATGCTCAAGTCTTTTTATTTATACATCAGTTTTCAAAGTAATGAAACGATGCTCAGGTAATTTCATAAGATACTCAATTAGGTTTTATTGTACTGAATTTATTTTTTAAATCTACACTTATTTGTTCGTATGAGAAATTGTCAATTTATAGATTTATTATATATATATGTATATATATATATGTGTGTGTGTGTGTGTGTGTGTGTGTGTGTGTGTGTGTGTATATATATATATATATATATATATATTTGATGTGTTTCAGTCCATTGCATTCATTTAGAAGTTCTGACATTAGAAAGAATTCTAAATACAGCTGTGTGTTTAGAAGTTATTAGGTACATACACATTTAGGATCATAATGTCTCCTTGATAAATTAACCCTTTTATCATTATAAAATATCGTTTTTTATCTCTGGATAATCCTCTCTTTTGATAACTGTTTAACATTGAGATAGTCATATCAGCTTTCTTATGTGTAGTGGGCCTGCCTGGGATATCATTTTCCACAATTTTACTTTTATCCTATCTTGCTTTTTATATGAAATTATGTTTCTGATAAACAAAGTGGGCCCCTCCCCTTTTAAATTTAATCCAGTTTGATAATCTGAGACTTTTACATGTAGAATTTAGTCCATTTACAATTAATGTAATTATTGACATGATCAGGCAAAATCTGACCATTTTGCTTTTTGTTTTGTATTCTTTCTTTCCTTTGTTCTTCTCTTCCTGTTTTCCTTTGGGTTGAATATTTTTTTGGTAGTTCATTTTTTTTCTCCTCTGTTAATATTTTGTTCTGCCTCAATATATTATGTTTTTTGTGTGTATTTGCTTTAGAGATTGCAATATGTATAATTAAGTTACCATAGTTTATTTTATGATGATAACAATAATACTGTACTTAATAAACAATGTAAGATCCTTTTACTAGGATAAATTCATTATTTCTTTTTTACCCTTTGAGTTCTTGACATATATATATTTTTTTCAATATATGAAATTTATTGTCAAATTGGTTTCCATACAACACCCAGTGCTCATCCCAAAAGGTGCCCTCCTCAATACCCATCACCCACCCTCCCCTCCCTCCCACCCCCCATCAACCCTCAGTTTGTTCTCCGTTTTTAACAGTCTCTTATGCTTTGGCTCTCTCCCACTCTAACCTCTTTTTTTTTTTTTTTCTTCCCCTCCTCCATGGGTTTCTGTTAAGTTTCTCAGGATCCACATAAGAGTGAAAACATATGGTATCTGTCTTTCTCTGTATGGCTTATTGCACTTAGCATCACACTCTCCAGTTCCATCCACGTTGCTACAAAGGGCCATATTTCATTCTTTCTCATTGCCATGTAGTACTCCATTGTGTATATAAACCACAATTTCTTTATCCATTCATCAGTTGATGGACATTTAGGCTCTTTCCATAATTTGGCTATTGTTGAGAGTGTTGCTATAAACATTGGGGTACAAGTGCCCCTATGCATCAGTACTCTTGTATCCCTTGGGTAAATTCCTAGCAGTGCTATTGCTGGGTCATAGGGTAGGTCTATTTTTAATTTTCTGAGGACCCTCCACACTGTTTTCCAGAGTGGCTGCACCAATTTGCATTCCCACCAACAGTGCAAGAGGGTTCCCGTTTCTCCACATCCTCTCCAGCATCTATAGTCTCCTGATTTGTTCATTTTGGCCACTCTGACTGGCGTGAGGTGATATCTGAGTGTGGTTTTGATTTGTATTTCCCTGATAAGGAGCGACGTTGAGCATCTTTTCATGTGCCTGTTGGCCATCCAGATGTCTTCTTTAGAGAAGTGTCTATTCATGTTTTCTGCCCATTTCTTCACTGGGTTATTTGTTTTTCGGGTGTGGAGTTTGGTGAGCTTTTTATAGATTTTGGCTACTAGCCCTTTGTCCGACATGTCATTTGCAAATATCTTTTCCCATTCCATTGGTTGCCTTTTAGTTTTGTTGGTTGTTTCCTTTGCTGTGCAGAAGCTTTTTATCTTCATAAGGTTCCAGTAATTCATTTTTGCTTTTAATTCCCTTGCCTTTGGGGATGTGTCGAGTAAGAGATTGCTACGGCTGAGGTCAGAGAGGTCTTTTCCTGCTTTCTCCTCTAGGGTTTTGATGGTTTCCTGTCTCACATTCAGGTCCTTTATCCATTTTGAGTTTATTTTTGTGAATGGTGTGAGAAAGTGGTCTAGTTTGAACCTTCTGCATGTTGCTGTCCAGTTCTCCCAGCACCATTTGTTAAAGAGACTGTCTTTTTTCCATTGGATGTTCTTTCCTGTTTTGTCAAAGATGAGTTGGCCATACGTTTGTGGGTCTAGTTCTGGGGTTTCTATTCTATTCCATTGGTCTATGTGTCTGTTTTTGTGCCAATACCATGCTGTCTTGATGATTACAGCTTTGTAGTAGAGGCTAAAGTCTGGGATTGTGATGCCTTCTTGACATATATTTTAATGTTTCTATTATGTTATAAACCCCACAGTGTATCATCTTCATTATTATTTTTACTTTAAATGGTTTGTTATCTTTTAAAGAAATTTGCACACAAATAAACACATAGACACATACTTAATAGCTTTTTAAAATTAAAATGGTTTTAGCCAACTAGCTCTTCTTTTTGATGCTTTTTATTTGTAATACCAACCCTAAAGAATGCTTTTTAGTATTTTTATAGTTCAGCTTTGCTGGTGATGAGTCTGCCATCTTTGTCTGTCTGAAATGTCTTCATTTCCTCTTTATTTTTGAAGGATATTTTCTCTGCACAGAGAGTTCTATGTTGACTGTATTTTTTCTTCAGTAATTCAAAAATGTTATTCTGTTGTCTTTTTCACTTTCAGTGTTTCTGATGAGAAGTTTTATAGTTGTCCCCTCGTGTGTAATATGTATTTTTTAATTTGTGTATAATATTTTTTCTTTGGTTTTCAGCAGTTTGACTGTGATATCCCTAAGCGTGATATTTTTTGTATTTATCTTTCTTAGGCTTTGCTGAGGACCCCAGGTTATTGAGTTGGTTTCACTTGTCAAGTTTGGAAAATTCTCCTCCATTATATCTTCAAATATTTCTTCTGCCCTGTCCTTTCTTCTTCTTCTGAGACTGCCATTATATGCATTTAGTATTCTATAGATCTATGGTGCTTTGTTCCATTTTTAGTCATTCTTATCCTTTTTGTGTTTCAATATGGGTAGTTTCTCATGACTATTATTAAATTCACTGATATTTTCTTTAGCTATCTCTTATTTGCTCCTAAGCCGGTTGGATGCATTTTCATTTTTGATACTACTTATTTTATTTTATTTGGTTCATATTTGAAGATTTTCTCTGTTAAGATTTTCCTCCTTTCCACTCGTTACATAAAATAATTATTCTAGTTATTTTAAGGTTCTCGTGGTAATTCTAACATCAGAGCCATTAGTAGCCTGTTTCTGTTGACTGTTTTTTCTGTTGTTTATAGGGCACATTTCTTGCTTTTTCATATGTTTATAATCACTGGTTATATGATAACCATTATGGTTGGAACACAGACAAGATTGAAGTAAATATTTGCTACTGAAAAGGAATGCATTCTATACATCTAGGAGAGAAATGAATCAATCTCCTTTGTAATTGACATATTCAAGGACTTAGAACCATTATTCGTTTTGCTGGTAAAATTTTTCCATCTTTTGTCAATAAAAGACCCTTTAAGTTGGATTCAGTCCTCTTTAATGTAACTATTATTGATAGTTTCCTTGCTTTTAGGTAGAACAAGATACCTCAGACTCCTCTTGGGCACTGCCTTAGCCAGGCCCAGAACCAGTTATTTTTCCAAGGATCCTTATTTCTTTTTTTAATATGAAATAGTATGATTCTAACATGATAATCTAATTTCATTATTTTCGCCACAGTTTCCACATTAGCCCCTAGGCAATGAAAGTGTCACTGTTGCCTTTGTCACATGGAATTCATGGTCCCAGCAGAAGGTATTTGTATTAGAAATCAAATTGAAAGTTTGCTTCCTGGTTTATAATCATATACTTGTATATTTTAAAGTTAAGTCAGAGCTGTGTGGGTTCTTTATTTGTGGTTTGTGGATCCTACGGAATCTATACATGGCTTTTCATGGAAAATACCCTGAATTTCCTGAGACTGTTTAATTTTAGGCAAAGATATATCTTTTTTTTTCATGCCCTAGGAAGCAGAGTCTTAGGCAACTTTTGAATAAAATTGTAAATAAACGTTTTGGCTAAACTAAAAGTTTAAGTGTAATACACATGAATGTATTTTCTTCTTTAACTAGCATTATTTCTTAATGATGTCAAATGAAAACCTTGAGAGGTGCTAAATTTTATACTGTCTGTTTGCCTTTTATTAAGGACACTTGAGGTGTCCTACCTGTTTTGCTTTTTCCTTCTTTTATCTGCTTCTGTGATTTTTGTTAGTTGGTGGTTAAGATAGCTTTAGGACCATATTTTTACTGTTATTCCTTAAATTCTACTCTGATCTAGACAAATGAATATGATTACCATTTTCCCTTTTCACCTTGAGAACTTGTGTGTCTTTTTCCAGTCTCAGAACTACCCTTGACACTGTGTTGACTAGAGAAAGGGATAAGCAATGACTGGTGAGCAGATTTAAAACTTTTTCCCCATCATACTTTATGAGGCCTCTAAATACTGAATGTTGGTTTTAAACTCTGAATATGGCTTTAAAACTGATGAAATGATTTATATTGCCTCTCCTTTGTACAGAGGAATTTATTGAGAAATAACATCAACTCAGATTTCCTTTTTCAGATTTTAAAGAGACTGTGGCCATTCAAATCACTCCCACAAATCACTTATATATTTTGTCATTAAGAAAAGTATTAATTAAATGTTTAACATATATGGCTGACTTGGTAGTTATAGGCTAAATTTATGGTATAGTATAACTGTCTTGCTTATATTCTGTTTGTGGGCTTTGTAAATAATATATAGTCGATATGTGTACTGAAATATTTATTTTACATTACATCTACATTATTATAGATATTTATAACTGTGTTTGGCTTTTTTTACTCATAAAGTACACACTGTGGCCTTGATGCAAAGTGAAATTTCCAACTTTAATATTATTTCTTTGGGGCTTGTTTAGTGACTGTTTCTAGGATGTTGTGGTTTAAATTGGGAGTTATCTACAGTCCTAATTGTTGGTATCAAAATTTGTTGTGCTCTTTATCTGCAGGTAATTATTACTTTGATCTTGACCATGGACTTAGAGTTTTGAGGCTTTTGAGTTTTCTTTGTATCTCTTTTTTTTGGTATGGCATGATTTCTGCAGTTGTGGGCCATCATGGAGCCAGCATGTTACTTAGAGTTACAAGACTTGGATCTTATACTCTTTGTTGTTCCTATGTAACACTTGTTATTTGTCCAGTGGGGATGGCAATACCTTCTTTACAAGTTAATTGTAAAGCTTTAATGAGATGATACTGTAAAAGCCCCAGATACACAGTTGTTGATCAGTTGATGGTGAGTCTGTGAATCATGACCTTTTATCTTTCCCCTTAAAAAATAAAGTTCTCAGGGTGCCAGGGTGGTTCAGTCAGTTAAGCGTCAGACTCTTGGTTTTGGCTCATGTCATGACCTCTTGGTTTTGTGGGTTCAAGCCCTGCATCAGGCTTTGCACTGGCAGCTGGGAGCCTGCTTTGGATTCTGTGTCTCCCTCTCTCTCTGCCCTTCCCCACTCATGCTGTCTTTGTTTCTTTCAAAAATGAATATAAACTTTAAAGTTGTTTATAGTTGAATTTTAATATTTTATTGATTAATAGCATTTTAAAAAGGGTTTCTCATAAGTTGTTATTTATTTTTGAGAGAGAGAGAGAGGGAGAGAGAGAGACAGAATATGCAAATGGGGGAGAGGTAGAGAAAGAGGGAGACACAGAATCCAAAGCAGGCTCCAGGTTCCGAGCTGCCAGCACAGAGCCCAATGTGAGGCTTGAACTTGTGAACTGTGAGATTATGATCTGAGCCAAAGTTGGATGCTTAACCAACTGAGCCACCCAGGCACCCCTGGAATGTTATTGAAGTTCTAAAAGTACTTACAGCTATAAAATTTTTCCTTATGAGGAATTTAAGACCACTTAAGCTTAAGCTTAAGCTTTTTTCCAGTGAGAAAACTGAAGCATGGAGATCTTAAGTGACTTATTTCAGATTCCATAGCTGGAGGTGGTTCTACTTATCTGTGGTTCTCTCTGATTGAACAGGACTCTGGATAGAAGATGTCCAAGAGCATCAGCTGAACATTACAAACAATGAGGCTTCTTTTATGGCTACTGCCCTAGTGAGGTTCGCAAATGCAGATTAGTCTAATTCTTATGCATGTAGTATGTTTCCCAGGCAAACTCAACAGTAGTGATAGGATTTTAGGGGCTCCATCATAGCTAAGAACACCATAGTTAAGAACATCATAGCTAAAAACTAAGGTGGTTTTCTCTGATTTTCACCCCCTGCCTGGCACCATTTGCCCTGGGGCTTTAATTAGAGTGTTGTAATTTATTATTATCATTATCATTATTTTCTTTTTTGTTTTAGAGAGAGAAAGAGAGCGCGTGCACGCATGTGAGCAGGGGAGGGGCAGGGAGAGAGAATCTTAGGCTCCATGCTGGCCCTCCAATGCAGGGCTCACTCTCATGACCATGAGATCATGACCTGAGCCAAAATCAAGAGTCAGATGCTTAACCATTTGAGCCATACAGGTGCCCTAGAGTGCAGTAATTTAGATAACTAAATCTAGAATAGTTAGATCAGAAAGCAAGGTACTATTTTATTATCTTTATTTACACTCAGAATGAATATGTGGTATAGTCCCCACGTTGAGATGTGACTTTGACAGACAGGGCCAAGGGAAAGAAGGAGTGGCTCAAGCTTTGGTGGAGGATGCTTCTGTGTTGTTAACCACAGACTCTTTCTGACATGGCAGATTGGATAATGGCTGTTCACTACTAATTTTTGTTGGAGCTTTTTTATTTGTTTTTTAGTTTCTGAAAGTATTTGCATTCACAAACCTGGAACCCTTCTCATTTATGTAGCTACCTCTTGTTCAGACAGTTGAATCTTTTGTGGTTTGGTTATACCTTCTCAATAAAATTGGTAATAGTGGTAATAACTAGTAATCGTCAAACATTTAGTATATATAGCACATGCGGAACACTGTGCTGTAGATGAGATATTTTCCTATGTTTAATTGTAACTGTTGTAATATATTTTTCTGTACTTTAAATAATTATGAAATGCTAAAGCACATATTAATCACATCCTTCTTTGTAAGAGATGAGATCTATAGGAGCTAATTATAAAATTGGTTTCTTTTCATTATTTATTATTGATCGAAAAAATCAGAAAAGCCTGAGTTGTTTTTGATAGATCACTATAAATATCCAAAGTGTGCTGATGGATTATGGATTAGAGAGAGCTAAATATTGAGGAAATACTAAATGTGTGTTGGTGGGTATAACTTTTAGACTTGACTGGATTAGACATCTTCACTATTATTCCATCTCTTTATAAAGCTCCTTATGTTTTCTTCTTGTATGTAATAGGTTCCAGGTTTGATAACCATAGGGACACTGTGAAGACTGAAATCATGTGTGTTCTATCACTTTTAAGGCAGTCCTCTCTTTAATTTCACAAGACAGGCTTGAAAACCAGAAGTAACCCAACTCCAAAATTGGCAGTAAATCCTCCAAAAGGGAAAAGGTGACGTACTGTGTAATAAATTCCTTTGTTGAAAAAGAGATGTTGCAATACTGGAAACTGAAGTACCAAATGTTTCCTTTTAAATTTGGAAAGGCCTTTCCTCATTACTTATCTGTCCCTGTGGACTTCTAACAGGGGATGTGTTGAAAGATTTTTCAGATGCCCACTAGCCGCAGTGAGAGTGAATGGCAGCATTTATAAGATGACATAAATACTTCACAATCATCAGTAATCCTTGGAGATGTGTGGTGTGCCAGTGGTACTGAATGTGAGCTTTTGTTGCTGCTGATCCTTTACTCGTGTATGCAGGCTGCCTGGGAATGTGGCTTATGTCTCTCCTGTGAATGCAACTTCACTTTCCCCCCTCTGGGGGCTCTTTGTATTAGAATGAGTCTAGAGTGGTTTAGAAGAAATAAAGTTTCCCAACGAAGAGAAAGATCTGGATTAGGAGTTATACTTTAAAATCCTTATCTCATTGTGAGATCCTGTGGAGGAGTTATCATAATCTTCTATATGTAAACATTACATTAAAACCCTACATTTGAAAACTACATCAAAAACTTGACATATAAGGCCCTTTTAATTTTCATTTTGTAACAATTTGGCTCATTAAATTGAGACACCATTAAATTGAGACAAAGATTAAAAAAAAGATGAAAACTTATCTTGAAATGATGAAAATGTATCTTAAGTGTTACCCAAGAATTGGTAAAATTTTGTTTCTCTATACTTACTGCAAACACTCTTCATTTTGTTACTTACATATTAGAACTAAAACATGATTTGACAGTATGATTTTGGGGGGCTGTTATGTTTGCATATTTTTAATTGTCTTAGTTTGAAGGCTGTATCTATCACTAGAGCTGAGGTGAAAATACTCAGTGTGATGAAGGTCAGATGAATAAAACACCTGTAGCATTAGTTCACAGTCTCATTTACCAACTCATGAACTCAGGTAAAGGGAAGTAAGTGCATGGGACCAAATCCCATTATGGGAGTCTCTGCCTTGGTCTTTACATCTTGCCTTAAGAGAAAGTACTGTGAATGCCAGAGTGTAATGTTGAAGTCAGGCAATAAACCTGTTGGGAAGGCATTTATTAAAGGAATTAGGGAAGGGGCGCCTGGGTGGCGCAGTCGGTTAAGCGTCCGACTTCAGCCAGGTCACGATCTCGCGGTCCGTGAGTTCGAGCCCCGCGTCAGGCTCTGGGCTGATGGCTCAGAGCCTGGAGCCTGTTTCCGATTCTGTGTTTCCCTCTCTCTCTGCCCCTCCCCCGTTCATGCTCTGTCTCTCTCTGTCCCAAAAATAAATAAAAACGTTGAAAAAAAAATAAAAAAATAAATTAAAAAAAAGGAATTAGGGAAAATAGTAAGAGTAAATAATGAACAAAAATCATGCATAACCTACAATTCCTGGATAACCACAGTTAAAATGTTTTCTGCCAGACTAAAAGGGATTTTTTTTTCATATTATTTGTTTTGTTTTGATAATGAAAGGTTTACTTAGGTGATCATTTTGACTCTATGTGAAGTCTCAGTTTGCTTTGAAGCAGTAGCCTTTAGAATTGCAAATCAAAGGCTAAACTCCTTTTCAACTGTATTCTAGGCTCTCGGTGATGATTGTCAGGCTAGCTGAGAATCACTTTGTCACAATAGAAGAAAAGTACACAGACTAGGTTGAGGTGAGACAATGACAGAAAATGGTTTTCCTTAAGGTTATTACCTTTATTGTAATATTTATTAAGTGCTTACTAAGGGCCCAACTTGATGCTAAATGTTTTATGTGCATTATTTCATTTTTGTCCTCACAATAGCTCCATGGGGTAGTTGCTACTCAGATTTTTCATTTTACAATTGAAGAAACTGAGGCTTAAATAAAGACTTCCAAAGTCACTCAGCTGGATTTAAACATGAGTGTGACAATAGAATAGAAAATACTAATTCCTACTGTATAGGGCCTTAGACCTTAAGTAGGTGTGTGTGTGTGTGTGTGTGTGTGTGTGTGTGTGAGAGAGAGAGAGAGAGAGAGAGAGAGAGAGAGAGAGAGAGAGAAATAGAATGCACAAGGGGTCCTCCTCTAAACAAGACCCTGCTGCTTGACTGAGAACTCTCAGATTTCTCCTTTAGTAAAGATACAGAAACTCTTTTGTAATGTAGGCCAATGTGTTTACTAGAGAAATGATGGCATTATTGGACACTTGTAGATGAGGGAAAAATAAAGATGCTCTATTTACCTTCTAGTTTCCTCGGAGTTTTGCCAACTTTTTCTGGATCCTAAACAAACCCACAGTCATTCTAAAGACTGCCTCCCTATAGTGGTCTTATGACTTAGGGAAGTTGTCACTTTTTACATGGATAAAAAGTGCTATTAAATATGTAAGATTCCATTTTTCAGGCATTATAAAGGATTTATTTTAATTAAAATGACTCCCATTTATTCAAATAAATTTGGCTGTTGGTAGCAATTAAATATATCATGGATTTTCCAGAATAACTCAGTGAAAATAAGTATGCTCAGACCAAATGATATTTTTCAGGTATTGCTGCGAATGATATTTGATAGATAAACCTACACAAACTTATCAAAAATTATATTTGGCTGAATGCAGTTTTATGTTTGAGTTGAAGGAAGTAAGTAGAAGTTATCTTCTTTCAGTGTAAAGTTTTCTGAGTCATTTTCTTGCTCAGCAAATAGCTCTCTATATAGATTAAGAATGCATTTGGCCTAAATGTCCACTGACAGATGAATGGATAAACCAAATGTATATATACATACAATATATTATTTAACCTTAAAAAGGAAGGAAATTCTGCAACATACTACCATATGAACGAGACTTGGAGGACATTTTGTTAAGTGAAATAAGTCAGTCACAAAAGGACAAAAGTATATGCTTCTACCTATATGAGGTACCTAGAGTAGTCAAATTTGTAGAGATGGAAGTTAGAATGGTGGTTGCCAGGGTTGGGAGGAGAGAAGAAATGGGGAGTTGTTGTTGGATGGGTGCAGAGTTTCAGTTGAAACTCTGAGTTTCAGATGAAAGAGTTCTGGAGGTAGATGGTGGTGATGGTTGTACAGCATGACAAATGCCACTGAAGGTATGTTTAAAAAATGATTAAATGGTAAATTTTATGTTATATATATTCCAAGACAAGAAAAATGAAAAAAGAATGCGTTTGGGCTTAAAAAAGAGAACTCAGTTATAGTGGCTTAAACAGACAGGTTGTTTTGTTTTATTTTAGATCTCATGTAACAAGAAACCTGGAAGGAGACTGGGGTCAGTAACTGGTCTGTCCTTTCTCTCCTACATTCCTCTGTTGGTATGCCTTCCCTCTTATGTATGTCCCCGCATGGTATAGGATGGCTGCTATACCTCATTTAGCACTGCAGATGCAGACATGGAAAATTAGATTGAGTCAGACATGACAGAGACATTTAATGTAGTGCTTCCTGACTATTTCTATACTCCTCCATATTTCACAGCCCATTTGTGGTTGCCTGAGACCATGTGACTACTTCTGGCCACTAGACTGGAGTGGAAATTATATGTGTGACTTCCAGGCCCTGGATGCCCTCTTGTTCTGGAGTAGGTATAATCCAGGAGGTGCAATTATAGATGATGGCATCTCTATGAGCCTAGGTTTGTTCCTGAGTGACTGTGTGGAGTTCTCTGGTGACCCAGGTACAACCTATAACATTAATGAGAATTATATTTTTGTTATTTTAAGCCACTGGGACTTGGTGGTTATTTGCTTTTGCAGTCTTGTGTAGTACTTTGACTAATACTCCCGAGTGGGCTTCTGCCAGACAAGTTTGGTGAAGGCAAACTTGTAGGCTTTTAGGAGTAAGAGAATGGATATAAGTTGTTGAAGCATTGGAGTTTTATCCGGATAAGGAAGGAGGTAAGGCCCCAAGAGGAGTGCAGGATAGTTCGAAAGCAACAGAATTAATGGATGGCAGTTTTTAGTGAGGTGGAGGGAATCGAAGTGCTCCAGAGGTGAGCTGGAAAGATAGGAGGGGTGGGATGATTGTGGTTGAGACTATGGAGGAGTTAATGTTATTGATAATGACATAGTCATGGGAGGGAATGTATGAGGTAGTGCGGATAACTTGAAGAGAGGATATCAGAGAATCTGGATGTCAAGCTGTTTGTTGGGAGAATCATCTAGGTAAATATTAAAATCAGCAGAAATTATGACAAGGAGTAGTGTTGGGAAGAGTAGAAGTAACCTGGGAGCTAAAATCTCAAAGAATTCTTTTTTTTATATGTCTGAACTGTTTGTATTCACCCTCACTCTCAAATGGTAGTTTTAACTGTTTCTAGGTTGACAAGTTATTTTCTGTTTATTGCCTTAGCAATAAAGTTATTAGTCTTCTGGTCTCTTTTGTTGGTTGGGAACTTATCAGTTAAAATTTTAAATTTCTTTGTAGATGATCCTCCTTTTCTTTATGATTAGTTTTTAATTGCTTTTGGTCCAGAGCTTCACTACAGTAGGATTCATTTTCTTTGGAACTCTGTATGCATCTTCAGTTTAAGAATTTCCTTGTAACTTAAGTTCTGATAACACTTATTCATGATCTCTTCAAATGTTAGTACTCTCTCCCTCCATTCTTTCTTTTCTCTATTTCAAAATGCCTGTTAATATGTTGGATATTCTCATTTTATACTCTAGGCTTCTTAACTCCTCATTTTACTTCTTTTTATCATTCTAGGATACTTTTTAGATTTTTTTTCCCATAGGTATACCTTATATTTCTCTCTCTTGCATTGAGTTTTTTTTTTTCTTGCATTGAGTTTTAAACAATTATCTTTTAATTTAAGAAAGTTTTATTTGGTTCCTTAAAAAATCTTGTACACCTCCTCCTGGCCCCTACTCCCAGTTTGCCTTGTTTTTAAAAATTATGATCTCCCTTCCTTTTAATTTTTGTACTACAAATTGTTTTAATATAGGGATAGTCAAACTATGACTTGTGGGCCAGATCTGGCCTGTGGTCTAAATTTGTACAGCCCATAAGCTAAGAATGATTTTTAAATTTTTAAAGGATTGTTATAAAAATAAAAGAAAATTTGACAGAGATCATATATAGACTACAAAACCTACAATATTTACTTTATCTGTTTTAACTGAAAATGATTATCAGCCTCTGTTCTATTAACACTTCTTGGTTTGATAATCTTTTACATTATTTTTTTTATATCTGCTTATTCCATCTTGGGGTGTGTGTGTGTGTGTGTGTGTGTGTGTGTGTGTGTTTGTGTACACATGCATGCCCATGCATGTGTGGTTTGTAATTTTTTTATTATGAATTCATCTTCAGTTTGGGTTTTGAAAGGTTAAGGATCCCCACAAGAGGAAATGTATTCTAATTCTTGCAAGAGAGGACATGTATTATAATACTGAAGGCTTTGAGTGTGGGGCATATTGAAGTTTCAGCAACAGGAAGCACATTGGGAATGAGTGAGCTGAGACTGGGCTTAGGGTTGGGATTAGTGGGAGATGACTTGGCATGGAGAGTGGTTCATAGTGGGCTGTGGGAATGTCCAAGGTTCCTGCTGAATCTAGGGTTCTCATCTAAATCTCCAAGGTTGATCTATAAAATACACAATGCGGGCACTGGCATCTGGACTGGACAGGATGGCAGTTTACTGAATACTCAGTAGTCAGGGAGGGGTCCAGCACCACTGGGGAGATCTGACATTTTGCAGCAGCACCCCTGCCAACTGCTGTGCATTCTGGACCTGGCACCAAGTAAGTGCTCAGTAACAATCTGGTGAGTGAGTTGATGGGGGAAGAAATGAAAATCAAGTCCACATTTTGGGGACTGTTAAGTACCAGGCAGGTGTCTGTTGCCAACTTTTGCCCTAGACTACTAACAAGATAGGAAGAACCTGGAGAGATACCTCTAGTAGTTGTTTTATAGATACCCTTGGTTTCTCTACATAAATAATTATGTCATCTGCAAAGCAGTTTTGCTTCTTTCTTTCTGATATTTATGCCTTTTATTTTTCTTGCCTAATTGCAATAACTTGAGCTTCCAGAATATTGTTGAATAGAAGTGATAAAAGCAGACATCATTATCTTGTTTCTGATCTTAGGGAGAAACAATTCAATTTTTCACCATTAAGTATGATGTTAACTGTAGGTTTTTTACAAATGCTGTTTATTTATGGAAATCGATAATCGAATTTAGAGGCTTGTTCAGATTCAGGGTAAATATTTTGATGTGGGGCAAGACTACAAGGTGTAATTTTATCAAGGGGCATTTAATGTCTGGTTGTATCTTTTTGTGCTATTAGCAGCTATTGATGATTGTTGCCTGTATTAGTTATTACATTATGGGTTATAAGTGATTATATTCTAATTCTCTGTAATTATTATTTACTTGTTAGTTGGGGCGTTTCTATGGAGAAAATTTTCCTTCATAAACTATTTGGTTTCCCTGCTGTACAGTTGCTATAGGAAAGACAAAGAAATGCTAGATTTTTTGCTTTCACTTACCAATTTTCAGAAGAGTGAATTGGTTCCATAGCATCTTTCAAACGTAAATGTTTTTTAGAACATAAGTTATGAATTCACTATGTTTTTCAACCCATGCAGTTTTCATTCTTACTGATGCTAAAATAAGTAAGTTTTTATAGAAAATTGATATTTACAGATATACCTTGTTTTACTGTGCTTCACTTTGTTGTGGTTCACAAATTTCTTTTTTAAAAAAATTGAGTATTTGTAGCAACCCTGTGCTGAGCAAGTCTATTGGCAGCACTTTTCCAACAGTATTTGCTCACTTTGTGTCTCTGTGTCACATGTTGGTAATTCTCACAATATTTCAAACTTTTTCATTATTATTATATTTGTTATGGTGATCTCTGGTCGGTAATTATGACTTGCTGAAAGCTCAGATGATGGTTAGCATTTTTTAGTAATAAAGTATTTTTTAATTAAAATATGTACATTGTTCTATTAGACATAATACTGTTGCACACTTAATAAACTAGAGTGTAATATAAACATAACTTTTATATGCTCTGGGAAACCAAAACGTTTATCTGATTCGCTTTATTGCACTGGTCTGGAACTGAACCTGCAATATATCTGAGGTGTGCCTGTATCACTTTTCTTCTAGGTTTGCTGTTAGGTCTTCATTCTATGTATAATTCATGTTTTCTGCTAAGATCTGAGAACATAAATATATACTTGTATGATAAGGACAAAAGGAGGATGCAATGAAAGCCTTATTTCTTCATATCCACATATAAAGAATGGAACTGTTTTCTTTTGAATCACACTTCAGCTATCTGGCAGCATATTCTAAGAAACCTTGGAATTTTGTGGGTGAAACCACATAAGTCAAACTTTTCTTTGATTGGAACCTGCAGGAGAACAAGCTTTTGATGTCAACGCTCTTATGTTAGAGGTGATATATGTCCGAATAGAAGTCATAATTTTAAAAGTTTCTTGGTGAAAAATCAGTCATTGGAAAACCCTGTATATTCTTGTATAACAACGGAGGAAAAGTCTCTCTGACACATACTGTGTATTTTTGATGTAATGTTAACTTCATGTGGTTTAGCTCTTTGACTTGAGGCATGTGTACATAACCTTCTGAACACTCATTTAGCTTATAATATGCCAATTTCCTAACAATTATTATTGTTCTAAAGTATAACATTTCACTCTTCAACATCAAATATGTACACAAAGGGAATTAAAATTTATGGGGTTTCATGAGCTTAGCACAGTGTCTTTACATTGTAAGTGT
Organism: Lynx rufus; assembly: GCF_022079265.1. Taxonomy (NCBI): domain Eukaryota; kingdom Metazoa; phylum Chordata; class Mammalia; order Carnivora; family Felidae; genus Lynx; species Lynx rufus. Next base: position 39,055,829 of record NW_025814896.1, on the reverse strand, counting down.
CAAAAATGGTTTATTTTCTATTAACTTTATTGTTGTTTTATCCCTGATTATAAAAATAATATTACAAAAATTTAACAAAATAGGGAGCACCAATAGTCTTGCTCACAGAGTTATATATTAAATTGCATATCTAGATCTTCTAAGTGTAGATACTTACAAAATGATATTAGATCTGGAAAGATATTTACATTTACACTTTACCAAAAAATATAGGGAAGTTACTTCTGGAAAAATGTCAAGTGATTTTTTTTAAAGTTTATTTATTTATTTTGAGAAAGAGGGAAAGCACGAGTAGAGTAGGGGCAGAGAGAGAAGGAGAGAGAGAGAATCTCAAGCTGACTCTACATTGTCAGTGCAGGGCTTGAACTCACAAACTGTGAGATCATGACCTGAGCTGAAGTCAGATGCTTAACCGACTGAGCCACTTTGGTGCCCAGTGTCAAGTGATTTAAAAAAAGCTTTTGACATTTTTTGAATGGTTTGTATTTTTGGCAGTGAGTACATATTTTATGTGTATTCATAATATACACATATGTGTGTATACACATATGTGTGTATGCATCTTTGCATGTATATACTGAGAGGGTGCAGAGGAAAGGAGGGAAAAAGTGGGAAGGAAAGGTATATATATATATATATATATATATATGGCATATATGTATATGGCAATCTTTTTCATTGCTAAGAACCTTCTCTCTCCATTTACCAGTGTTGTGTGTGTGTGTGTGTGTGTATGTGCACGCAAATTAATAACATGAGAAAATGTTACTTTGTCCCTGGACCTATTGGGGAATCTGAGTGGATTGTTCCTTCTTTTGCTGTGAGTTTTTTGACTATAGAGTTGAGTCATACTTCTCCTTTAGTCTCAGTAGATGCTGAGATCATTTGATATCCTTTACCTGTTGTGTGAATTAATGAAGGACCTGATTTTCTAAAAAAACTATTGGAATACCTTTGGCAGTTTTTTTTTTTTTTTAAGGTGAGCTTTTTATTTATTTTTTCCATGACAAGAACATTTTTTACTTGAAGCATACTTCAGAATATTTGGTTCTAAAAGATGTATATAAACCATTCCATTCAAGAAAAATAAGAATACACATTTTCCTCAGGTATACACAGAAGAATCCCCTGGTGAAATCACATAAAGGACATAACAAATATTAAAAATTTAAGAGTATGGAAATCATACCAGCTATGTTTTCCAACCACAATGGTACAAAAGTGAAAATCAACAATAAAACAAAGCTGAAAATCTACAATGTAAATATTAAATATTTAACATGTAAATTTTAAACAACAAACTATTATACAAGCAATGGGCCAAATAGGAAATCAAATGGCAAATCAAAATATGTCTCAAAACAAAAGAAAAAGAATACACAATATTCCAAAACCTATGGGATGCAGCAAAAGCAGATGTTAGAGTAAAATTTATGATATAAATGCTTGTATTAAGAAAAAAAAGTTCAAGTAAACAACAATATACCACAAGGAACTAGAAAAAGAAGATACTTAGCTGAAATTTAGTAGAGGAAGGAAATAACAAAGTAAAATCAGAATTTAAAATAGAGACCAAAATAACATAACATTGAAAGTTATGTTATGACCAGTTTAAAACCAAAAAAAAAAAAAGCAAAAAAAAAAGCAAAAACCCACAAAAAAACAATTGGCAATGCTTTAACTACATTAACTAAGAAAAAAAAGAAGACTAAAAATCAACATGGGGAATGGAAGAGAAAACAATACAACAGATAACCATAGAAATGCATAATGTGATAACAGATTATTATAAACAATTATATACTAACATCAGATATTTTAGGAAAAAAAAACCTAGATAATCCCTAAAAATGCACGAATTACCAAGATTCAGTCATGAATCTTAAAATCCAAGAAGTAGGAAATCTTCTTAAACCAATAACAAGAATGAAAGTTGAATTAGGAATTAAAAATCTCCCAGCACAGAAAAGCCCAAGACCACATGGTTTCATTGGTGAATTCTACCAAACATTTATAAAGTAATAATAACAATATCAAAATCTTACAAATAATAGAGGGAACATATTCAAAATAATTCCATGAGACCAGCGCTATCCAGATACCAAAGCAGGATGAAAACAATACAAGAATAAAAAAGTCTAATTTGTCCAATATAAGTATTACTACCCTGGCTTTCTTTTAATGTCTGTTTGTGTGATAAATGTCCCTCCATCCCCTCACTTTTATTATTATTTTTAGTGTTTATTTTTGAGAGTGAGGGTGAGAGTGGCATAGGGACAGAGAGAGGTTGACCGAGGATCCAAAGCAGGCTCTGCATTGACAGCAGAGACTGACATGGGGCTCGAAAACATTAACTGTGAGATCATGACCTAAGTCAAAGTCAGACGCCCAACCGACTGAGCAATCCAGAAGCCCCACTCAAAGTAATTATTGATAAATATGTGTTTATTGCCATTTTTTTACTTGTTTTGTCATTGTTTCTGGAGATTTTCTGTGATCCTTTCTTTGTCACTTTTGGTCTCTCCTTTGCCCTCAGAAAGTCTCCTAATATTTCTTGCAGGTCTGGTTTAGTGGTCATGAACTCCTTTAGTTTTTGTTTGTCTGGGAAACTCTATCTCTCCTATTCTGAATGATAGCCTTGCTGGATAGAGTATTCTTGGCTGCAGATTTTTCCTATTTGGCACTTTGAATATATCAGGCCACTCCCTTCTGGTTTGACATGTTTCTGTTGAGTTAATCTGTAACTTTCCTTGTAAGTTAAGGACTTCTTTTTCTTGCTGCTTTCAAGATTTTTCCTTTATCACTATATTTTGCAAATTTAATTACAAGATGGCTTGTTTTTGGCATGCTTTTGTTGATTTTGATGGGAATTCTCTGTGCCTTCTGATCTGCATGTCTATTTCTTTCCCCCAGATTAGGGAAGTTTTCTGCTGTTATTTCCTGAAATAAATTTTCTGTCCCCTTTTCCTTCTCTTCTTCTGTGACTCCTATAATATGAATGTTATTACATTTGATGAAGTCACTGAGTTCCTTGAGTCTATTCTCATGTTGCATAATTCTTCTTTCTCTTTTATTCAGCTTCATTATTTTCCATTATTTTGTCTAATATATCTCTTATTCATTCCACTGCTTCTTTCAGCCTGCTGTTTATTGCATCAAGCCTGTTTTCCAATCTTGTTTATTGCATTCTTTATTTCTGATTGGTTTTTTAACTCTTTCATCTCTTTTGTAAGGGTCTTACTGATGTCTTCTATTCTTTTCTTAAGCCCAGTGAGTAATCCTTATGATTTTTGCTTTAAATTCTCCATCAAGCATGTTTGCTTAGATCTCCAACCATGGCCTTATCTTGTTCTTTCATTTGGGATAAATTCCTCCATCTTGGCATTTTGTCTAAGTCTCTTCCTTCTTTTTTTTTTTTTAATTTTTTAAATTTTATTCATTTTTGAGAGAGAGAGACAGAGTATGAGCAGGGGAGGGGCAGAGAGAGAGAGAGAGAGAGAGAGAGAGAGAGAGAGGTAGACACAGTATCCGAAGCAGGCTCCAGGTTCCAAGCTGTCAGCACAGAGCCTAACGCGGGGCTTGAACTCACAAACTGTGAGATCATGACCTGAGCTAAAGTGGGACGCTAAACCGACTGTGCCACCCAGGCGCCCCTAAGTTTCTTCCTTCTTTTGTGTGTTAGAAAAGCCAATTATGTCTCCTGCTTCTGAAAGTAATGCCTTATGAAGTCATGTAGTGCCCAGGGTCTGGCGCTTTAGGGAGTGTCTCTGGTGTATGCTGTGTGTGCTGTGCTCTTGTAGTTTAGCTGCTCTGTCCTTTAGGCCAGTCATTTGCAGAGGCTCTCCTTGCCTACTATGGTCAGTATTTGGTCCCTGGCCTGAATGTGATGAGTTTTAACTAGGTGTGCTCTGGTCTGTCTGTGAAATGAGATCTGACACCAGCTCCACCAGAACTGAGGCCCGGCAGAACTCTGGTCAGGAGATGTGGTGTGGGCAGGAGTTTCTGTTGGTCTTTTGGGTAGGAGTAGGGAGCGGCTGTCACACTGGGACTTAGGCAAGCTTGACTGAAAAGAGCAGTACCGCCAGAGCAAAGGTGTGTGGGACTTGGTGTAAGCAAGTTAGGCAGCCAGTGTCCATGCTGATCTGCTTCCCTCAGGATTTTATTTTATTTTTTAAAAGATGGGAAGCATAAGGTCTTATGTATCTACTCTTGTCTTTTGGGTAAGAGGACATTTATATTTTAATTAATGCAGCTGATTTTATGTAGAAAAAGCATTTCAAAGGGCACTTAGTATTTTTTTTAAAAGACTTATCCCTCCAATGTTATCAAAGTAATTTTTAATATTTTGTATATCTAAGAAAAAAATCAGTCTCCTCAGAAATCTTTTATTTGAACTTATCAACCTGTAATGTAAATTAAATTTCCTTTGTCTTAACTTTGGCAGACAGTTTCTAATATTAACAGGTAGAAAATTGAAATAGAATTCTAGGCAGTGCTTCCTATTGCCATCATGTCTACCCTTTTTTAGTGTGTCTGAATGGTCCAAGTTCACTCCAGGGATTTAAAATGCATTCTTTGTTTTACAATTACAGAGAGTATTCACCTGTGAAGGCTATGTAAGTTACTATTATAAGGTGAGAAAGGTGCTATTTTATTAAGTCCACTTTACAGCTGTTGATGTGACATTTTATCGAAAGGTAGGTAGAGGGAGATGCAGGTTGTTGCTGGCTGTTTAGATTTCTCCCATGCCCCCAGGTATGTGGGGTGCCAGAGGCAAAATGGTAGACTCAGGCCACTTGTATCTAAACAACGAAATGTAAAACAATTTTTTGTAGTTACCCAATAATGGAAATAAGACAGAGCCCTAGGAGATTCCTAGGCAGAGAATTTGAATTCCTTCCTGTATTATATAAATCATTCCTATGAAAAAGGGGTTTTCTTTTATTTTTCTCTGTTTCCTTTTGACATTAGACAGTTGTTTCTTTATTTTCTGCTGACTCTTATTACTAAAATCCCAGATTGTTCATAGAAGTCATTTCATCCATCACTGAATTATTCTGCAACACAACCACTTCTTAAGTAGTACATAAGGGTGTTTTAGTGCTAAGAGGATAAGAAGGATGTTTATAGCATTGTTTTTCCTCAACTGTTTTTGGTTTCCTTGGATTTCTAGGATGTGGGGAGCATCTTGTGCGTACCATACTGGCTAGAGAATGTTCACATGCTTTACAAGCTGAAGATGCTCACCAAGCACTGTTGGAGACTATGCAAAACAAGTTTATCAGTAAGTATAACATTAAAAAATTATGTTCTTCTAAATGTAGATTGATTTACTGAGCTGTAAACTAGTTGGATACCTCATTTGTGCCATGAGATCTAGCTCCAATCCCTAGGATAGACTTAGACCTTCAATTAATGCTGGTCATAGAGATCTGGTATACCAAATACCCACTAATGCATGAAATTTGCCATATAACTGATCTAATGCCCAAGCTATGAGACATTATCTAGGATTAGAGGGGTATACACAGTAGCATAGAATCCTACTAAAACAAAATTCAAGGAACAATATCCTTTAAAAGTTTTATAGTACATTTTGATTCTTTTTTTAGTTAGTGTTATATTAATGAATCTGGGGCTGCCATGTACAGTTGTATAAGGCTGAGTTGAAATCCTTCCTGGGCTCCACTTGCCAAGCTGTGTAACCAAATGTGAAGCTGCATCAGTTTGGAGGAAAGGGTGCCTTTTTCTAATCTGTAGAAAGGTTTTGTATGGCCTAACAGTGGCTGTATCTATAACTGTTACATTGGTTTAAAACTATCTGATTTAGTCTGATTTTTCATCATGTAACATTGAGCTTACCACCATGGAAAGAGTAGTGAAGTTGTATAAGATGTATAAAGTACAGTTAAAAATAAGTTAGGGTAATAACCATGAATAAATTAGAGAAAGCGTATTATAGGGTTAGTCTGGGAGGTTGTATCTTTACTTGGAGAATTAAGACAGAGTATAATAAGATGCTAATTATGTGATAAGGACAACACAGACAAAAATCACAGAAGGCCTTAAAATCTCAGTATAAGAGTTCACATTTGACCTGATAGAAAGGAGAGAATCCTTATTTGTTTCTAAGTTGACAAGTAAAATGGTATCTTGGGGGAGGGCTTATAAAGTGTATCTAAGATTGTCCAAGACCATCTCTGTAGGCAAGAGACATTAGGACCTGGAAATGGTCCAAGGGATGAAGAGGATGGAAGAAATGGAGAAAGTGGAAATATTGATAGACTCAGATTTTGAGACTAGGTGGATGTAGCCCTCTGGATCAAATCAGGACATAGAAACATTAACATTAGGTTAATCAGGGGAAGTTTAACATAAAGATTTGTTAACTATGTTGAAAGTATAACTATAATATATAAAGAAACTCTATGTTGTACTCTAGAGAGTGTTCAAGGAAGGACATACTTGTAAAGGGTATAGATCTTGATGAAGAAGGTATGGTTTGGCCGCCGGGTAGCAGAGAAGAGAGGTTCACTGGTTTGACCAGGCTGGGACTAGTATGGAGTTGCTGAGAAAACAATAGGCCACTCTCTAGAATGCATATAGAGAGCAGATATCAGTACCCATTGGCTGGGTGTGTAGTGGGAGCCTGGTACCAGTGGGGCAGGGACACAGAGGACTTCAGAGTCCACCAGGCCACAGAGGGCTTACAGAGGGACTGACTACTTGGTTTTTGACCCTCTGGGCCACAGGGGCTACATGCAGACTATTCAGGGTCTTGCCAGTGGAGTCTTGTGCAGCTGCAGGGGGCCTATTGCTAAGCCCAGGCTTAGATGTTAAAGTCACCCACCCACACTGTCTTCACACCCACACTGTCTCTCTTCCCCAGCCCATGCTGGATATTGCAGGAAGGGTGCCTATTGTAACTGTGTATCTTCTCTAGTTCAGCTGAATGTCTGAATCCTTGCCTTCATTCTGTTAGTTCCTTCCATATAAGCCTAGTCTCTTTATACATGTCATTTTATATTTGTTTGCCATTTTTCCCTCTCTACTGGATAGCATCGGGATTCAATGGACCTTCTTTGTCATTGGGAGGGACCATCTGCTTCATAGTCACTCTGTTCCCAGTGTTGGCTTGTACTGAGATAGGACTTGCTCTCCACTTCCTTACGGGTTGCTGGCTACTATTGCTACCAAATTCACTATGGTGTCCTTGGTATTTTTGTAGTCTTTGACTTCTTCTGTACACACAGCATCCACTTACAGTAGATGCTAGTGGTAGTAGAATCAGATGATCGGAAACTTCTTGGAATAGTCAGTGAGAATGTCAAGTCCTCACGGCCTAAGCATATCAGGCTAGTTTTTTGTTTGTTTGTTTTGTTCTGTTTTGTTTTGTTTTACTTTACTCCTAGAGCATCTTACTGGCCTGAGGGAATGGGGAACTTTTCCATGTGGCTTTCTGTGTCTTGAGGCCCCCTCTATTCTTGGATCCTTCAGATCTAGCTAGGGCCAGAAAAGCTAGGGCTTTTTTATTTGTCTCCTCTTTTTCTTCCACCCTTACCAGCTTGGAAGGAGGGACAGAAGCCTATACCAGTGATCAAGTCTTTTCTTCTGGTTTTCCCACAAATGTCCAGTGTGTCCAGTCATACCCCGACCCCAGTGCTACCTTTAGGGTACTGGTGGGGAACTCCAAACTATTTATTTTGCCAAATTTTAGGCTTTACCTGCTCAAATCATATTTCATTCTAGAGCTGTCTGTACTTAGAATTTATGAAAGTCCACTTAGAAGCTCAAAGGATAAAACTTAATATCAGCTACGTAAATACACAACTGATGGGATCAATGGAAGTTTCTGGGGATGGAGATAAAACTATATTTCATTATTGTACAGGCCTTTAGTAGGTATTGTGCTCTATTAGGAAATATTTTTAGGGCAGAGAGAGAAAGAAAAACAGATTATGGACAGGAAAGAATTGGATATATCTGAAGGAAGAACAGAGTGAATAACTATAGGAAAAGAATTCAGTATAAAGAGATTTTGTACACATGCTTTCTTACAGTTATTTGAACTGAGGTTATGAAGATATAAGGAATGGTATTAATTGTATGCATGCTAGCAAGAATTGCTTGATAGCAAAATGTGAGCTGAGGAATGAGTTAGGGACAGGTCTTTGAGGTCTGCCTCTCATGGTTTTTCTGAAAAAGGTTGATTACATTTGTGTCACTATATCATCAAATATATCAGAATCAGACTTCGGTATTATTGGTCTTTTGTTGTAACAATTACCATCTGTTGATTGCTGTTTTTATTTTTTCTTTTTTTTTTTTTTTTTAATTTTTTTTTTTTTCAACGTTTATTTATTTTTGGGACAGAGAGAGACAGAGCATGAACGGGGGAGGGGCAGAGAGAGAGAGGGAGACACAGAGGGAGACAGGCTCCAGGCTCTGAGCCATCAGCCCAGAGCCTGACGCGGGGCTCGAACTCCCGGACCGCGAGATCGTGACCTGGCTGAAGTCGGACGCTTAACCGACTGCACCACCCAGGCGCCCCTGTTTTTAAAGGAAACCAAATTTTTGACCTTAATAACACATATAATTTATATAATCTGGTATTTGTTACCCAGCTATATTAGAAGCATTCTTAGAACATTAGTGGGAAGGAATAGTAAGAGGTGAAAACTGGATGCTCAGGAGAAGTTAACTTCCTGGAACCAATGGTGGATGTGGAACTATGGCATGTGGCAACTTTCTGAAGCACTTTACTGAGTCTAAAACCACAGATTAACCAGCTGGTTGTACCTTTCCAGATTTAGGTCCATGCTGAGGAGTTCCTGAATTCCACTCTGTTCTCTTCTGTTGCTTGTCCTCTCCTTTTCTCTAGCTTTTTGCAGCTACTCAAGAGAGTTGGACTGCAGTCTGTCATTCCGCCACTGGATTCCATGACCTAATACATATTGAACCCCATCTTAAAAATTCCAGAATCATGGAAAGGTGTAAGAAACTTCAGAGCCCACCTGTTTATTTAATAGTTGAAGAAACTTAAGTTTCCAAGTTTAATGACTTGTCCATGTCACTTAGTCAGTGTGTATATTTTCTGTAAGATCACACTGCCTTTTTTTTTTTTTTCTTTTAAATACAATGAATGGGAAATAACAGAAGGAGAATGTTCTGGTGGTTAGCAGAGTTGGGTTCTACTCTCAACTCTGTGTCTGACTCACTGGATGTAACAAGTTACTTAAGCTGTTTTGTTTTCTTAAAAAAAAAACAAAAATAATGTTAGGCAAGAGACAGTTTCTAAATTCCTTTACATACTAAGTTCTATGAATTCTCTACTGCATACAACCTGAAAATGTGAAATTCTTTTTAATCAGGTGATTTGGAAATGGGATTAGAAAATGCAAATTTTCCAGAACCACTTGGGAATTTTCAGGAACCACAGATGATATTTATAAAGTAGGTAGAATGAAATAAACAGAGTTTACCAGAGGCCTGGACAAGGAGCAAGGAGGTTGGGTTCTTTCTTCTTTTAACAGTGATGAAATTCATTGTTTGTTATAGGACAAGTCTTTTTGTTCTCAGTTTCCTCATGTGTAAAATGAGGGGCCAGAAAGTCCCTTCTAGCTCCAAAATTCTATTTGATCCTTGGTTTGTTTACAGGCCAATCTAAACTGTTTATGTGAACATACAGTTGTAAATCAAATTGCTCTTTAATTGAAGCTATGAATTAAAATTGTTAATGGTGGATTTTAAATTCCTATTTGAAGTAATTTGGTTGAAATCCTTCTGACAGTGACTGCGACAAGCTAGCAAATACTTTTCTTGGTTTTATGGAAAGACACTACTGTATTCTTCCTTTCTTCCTTTGCTTTTTCTTTAAAAAAGCATTTGCATAGATAATATATCTAGAGATTCTCATTGCAGTGGATACATAGAAAAATTTTAGATAATAATCAAGACAGATACCCATTTCCCATTTACTCTAAGTCCCATTGCTTTTGCCAGAAAGAACCACTACTGACAATTTGGTATGTGTCTTTATAGTATATTCTTTTTGTCCATGCACACACCTCTCTCTATCTTTCATCATTTATAACAATTATAGAAGAGATTTCTAATATATTGTTTTGCAAAATACTTTTCACTTAACATACCGTGATACTTTTAATGTGTCACTATGCATAGGTTTATAGCTGCATATCCCATGTCATAATTTATCCGTTTCCCTACTGAGAGAGATTCATGTTGTCTGTAATTTTTAAACATTTTTTAACGTTTATTTTTTGAGAGACAGAGAGAGAAAGAGCATGAGTGGGGGAGGGGCAGAGAGAGAGGGAGACACAGAATCCGAAGCAGGCTCCAGGCTCTGAGCTGTCAGCACAGAACCCGACATGGGGCTCGAACTCACGAACTGCGAGATCATGGCCTGAGCTGAAATCGGATGCTTCACTGACTGAGCCACCCAGGTGCTTCTCTGTAATTTTTGTTTATATCATTTTCCCATGTGTGAATGCCTATTTCTCTGACTCTGAGCATTTTACACGATGCCATTTTCACTCTTTTTGTAGCATATCAATTTTATTTTTTTAACTTTTTTTTAGTGGTTGCCCTAGAGGTTGCAATATACATTTACAACTAATCTAGGTCTATGTTCAGATAATATTATGCCACTTCATGGGTAGTGCAAGTACCTTAAATAACAAAAATTCCTAATTCTTCCCTCTCATCCCTTCTATCATTGCTGTCATTCATTTCAGGCATACATAATCATATATAAGTACACCCTCCCACACACACAAGTGGGTATGTTGTTGCTATTATTATTTATATAAATTATTATATATGTTGGATCACTTAAGAATAGGAAAAGTAAAGTTTATTTGCCTTCCCTTATTCCTTCTTTAATGTTCTTCCTTTCTTTATGTAGAATGATGTCTCTGCCTTATCAATTTCCTTCTCTCTGAAGTATTTCTTTTTAACATTTCTTGCAAGGCATGTCTACTGACAACATATTCCCTTAAAGTTTGTTTGTCTGAGAAAGTATTCCTCCTTTTGAAAGATAGTTTTGCAGCATACACAGTCAAGTTTGGTGGATTGGGTGTGTGTGTGTGTGTGTGTGTGTGTGTGTGTGTGTGTGTGTGTTGTTTTTCTTTTGACACTTGAAATATTTCACTTCAGTCTCTTCTTGGTTTCATGATTTCTGAGAAGTCAGATATAATTCTTATCTTTGCTCCTCTATGAATGCGGTGTTTTTTTTCCCCTCTGGATTCTTTCAAGATTTTTTTTCTTTATCTTTGATTTTCTGTACTTTGAATATGATTTGCCTGTATACAGTTTTTTTGGGGCATTTATGTTGCCTGTTGTTCTCTGAGCTTCCTGGATATGTGATTTGGTGTTTGACTTTAATTTGGAGAAACTCTCAGTCGTTGTTTCAAATATTTCTTCTGTCCCTTTCTCTCTTCTCCTTTTGGTATTCCCATTTTGTTTAGTTTACATCTTTTGTAGTTGCTCCACAGTTCTTGAATATTCTGTTTGATGCTTGTTCTGTCTCTTCAAACGATGTTTTGTGGTTTTTAGTATGCCTTGTAATTTTTTCTTGATAACTAGACATGATGTATTAGGGAAAAAGAACTGTGGTAAATAGGCTTTTAGTAATATGGTGATGAGGTGTTGGGGGAGGAGAAGTATTCTATATTCCTGTAATTATGTCCCAGTCCTTTAGTAGCCTATGCCTCTGGTCTGTGAACTTCATAAGTGCCTCTTAGTTTTTCACCCCTACACTCTTCTCCCATGTAGAAGGTTAGAGCTGGATGGAGTTGAATATTTTGCATTGAGTTTAGGCTCCAACAAAACCCCAACAGATTAAGCTCTGATAGAATAGTTTCTCTTGAGGGTAGGCCTTGTTAATGAGAACAGAATGTTCTCTTGTATTTATTTATTTAAAAATTTTTTAAAATGGTTATTTGTTTTTGAGAGAGAGAGAGAGAGTGTGTGAGCAGCAGTGGGCAAAGAGAGAGGGAGACACAGAATCTGAAGCAGGCTCCAGGCTCTGAGCTGTCAGCATAGAGCCCAATGCAGGGCTCAAACTCATGGACTGTGAGATCATGACCTGATCTGAAGTCAGATGTTTAACCGACTAAGCCACCCAGGTGCCCCATCTTGTATTTAAAAATGGTTCCTTTTCTCCTGTTTCTGCTGGAAACAAGAAGGGATTTTTCTGAGGTCTTCACTACTGTGAAAACTTGGTAGAGCTCCAGGAGTTAAAACTCACAAAAGTGTCATCCCATTCCTCACCCCACAAGTTTTTAACTCACCAGCTTGTCCACACTGAGACTCTAGTAGTTCTTCAAAAACAGTTCTGGTTTTCCACTAGTTGTATGGAGGTTTCTCTTCATGCCTTTGCATTCTGATAAGTTGGGATTCTCTGTATCTGTCTCTATTTTGGGGGGCAGTAGTTTACCTTGTAACCTCACTTTTCTGACGGATCTAAGAAGAGTTGTTGATTTTTCATTTGTTGTTAGGATGGAGTAGCAACTTCCAAGCTCCTTACATACTGGACTGTAAATTGGAAGTCTCCTTCACACTCTTTTCAAATGGTTATTATCAATTTTAAGAAAATATTCAAGGCGCTCCTGGGTGGCTCAGTTGGTTGAGCGTTTGACTCTTGATTTTGGTTCAGGTCATGATCCCAGGGTTGTGGGATTGAGCTCCACACTCAGCATGGAGCTTGTTTAAGATTCTCTCTCCCCCTTCTGTTCTACCCCAGTTATGTGTTCTCTCTATCTCTCTCAAATCAATCAATCAATCAATCAATCAGTCAATCCAAAATCATGGATAAAAAGATAGCTTCCAGTTTTGAGTCATCTTTTCTTGATGAGTGAGGTTGAGCAACTTTTCACATATAATTTGACCTTTTGTATTAATATGTGAATTATCTGCTCATAGTTCTTGACCATTTTTCTGTTGTACTGTTTGAATGATTTTCTTTTAATTGATGTTTAACTTTTATTAATAGTAAAATTACCTAAAATGAAAATTTTTTAAATGGCATAGCAGTAACCATCTCTTCAGAATTTTAAAATGACCTTGTTTTTTTTTTTTTTGAGTGGTGATATGTTTGATATCTGTGACCTTCTGCAGAAATAAGGTATTGTTTTAAAGTAATTTTACACTTATGATTAAGTAATTTGTTTTCATGTATTTTTTCTAGGCAGTGACTTATTATTTTCTATTTTTTATAATTTGAAATAAACTCTGAAATTATCTTAAATGTAGGGCTCTTTTAAAATCTACTTTTGAGGGGCACCTGGGTGGCTCAGTTGGTTAAGCAACCGACTTTGGCTCAGGTCATGATTGTACAGTTCATTAGTTCGAGCCCCGCATCAGGCTCTGTGCTGACAGCTCAGAGCCTGGAGCCTGCTTCGGATTCTGTGTCTCCCTCTCTCTCTGTCCTTCCCCTGCTTGCACTCTATCTCTCTCTCTCTGTCAGGAAATGAATAAACATTAAAACAAATTTAAAAATCTCCTTTTGATAAATGAGACTTTAATGTGATAGAATGGAGTGAAATTGAAAGACATTTTGAAGATTGAACTGTTTTTGTTTCTACTTGCATTACCATTATGTCAAGATCCAGAGCTTTGGTTTGACTTAATATAGGAACATGAAAGAGAATAACCAATTCATGCATTTTTTAAAAAACCACTTTTTGTGTAACATACAAAACCCATAAAAATGGGTACTATAAAAATAGTGCTTTAATAATACTTCATGCTAACCAGCTGATTATAGACCGAATGCTTAGTTAACTAGGGAAAAGAAATAAATAGGTTTCCTTTTGAGTTGTGCTTTTTAAGTGATTACACACACACACACTTAAAAGCTCTTACAATGATTCAGATGTGACTTTTCCTATTCATGGTTATTTTTGAATGAACTTGGTTTCATGAATTATTCTTTTTTTCCATGCAAACTGTGGCTGTATGTGTGGTATGTGAACTTCAAGGAGGCATTATAGCTTCTTGCCCGATTCTTAACAAGTAGTGTCCCAGTACATTTTTTTGTTAGTTCTGCTCGCTACCAAAAATAGTAGTTGATCAAATGTTATCTGTAAAACTCAAATTTCCCTTTTCTTCTCTTTAGCTTTCTACGCTATTAGTATTATCAACCAACAGTCTCTGTGACCATTGTTGAAAAATACTGTGCAGTATACAGTATTATTATTTAAAAAGTGGTTTTCACTGTATGTTATTTTATATGTTTGGGGGATATTCTTACACTGTTATGACATCATAGGTTTATTGTCAAATGCAGAATGCCATCTACAATTGAGTTGAAGGGAGTCCCCTCTTGTGATTTTTCTGCCAAATTGAGAGGTTGTACTTGATAAATGTTTTCTTGTAATGACAAAATTTTTAACTAAAATCCTAATAATTCATGAGCATTAGCTTCCATAGGAAGAACAAAAGTACAATGTCAGTACACATTTTAACCTCTTCCTGAGATCAACTATGTTTCATGGATTTCTTTATAATTTAAAAAACTTTAAAAACATGCTGCTCTCTTTTTGAAACACTAAAATCTTTTTCTTTTGTACCATTCTGAAGCCTACTCTTTTTATCTATTAAAAAATCAAATGTGTTTTTCCTTTATTATCAGAAATGATGTGATGCTTAGTCTGTTGTACTCACATGTCCAAGTTGCAAAATAAGGAAAACAATAAATTAGGCAAATTCCAAAGCGTGATTCATCACTAATCCTTGGGCCCTATACATTTATACTTTCAGAATTTTTAACATCTTTTTATTAAGCAAATATTCATTGAAATCCATTTAATGTACTTTGTTGGCTAGTGCAAGATGTTTAGAGATAAATAAAACAGATTTGTGGGCGCCTGGGTGACCCGGTCGGTTAAGCATCCGAATTTGGCTCAGGTCATGATCTTGTGGTTCATGGGTTCAAGCCCTGCATTGGGCTCTGTGCTGACAGCTCAGAGCCTGGAGCCTGCTTTGGATTCTGTTGTCTCCCTCTCTCTCTGCCCCTTCCCAACTTGTGTGCGTGTGCTCTCTCTCATTCTCTCTGAAATAAATAAACAAACATTAAAAAAAATTAAAGGAAAAACAGATTTGCTATCAAGGAGCTTGCATTGTAGGTGAAGAAAAAAAGCAAATGCATAATAATAAAATGTAAGATGCAATAAGTGCCACACTAAAGTTCAGGAAATATAGGCCCTCCTGTTCCTGGCAATTTCATGAAATAGAAACTCTGGAACCTTCTGATTACAAATAATCCAACAGTGCTGGGCAAAATACCAACTGAAAAGGAATCATACTTTCAAGTGAATAGAACAGAATTTTCGTTTAAGGTGGTCCTGGATACATGAAGCTCTCTGGGCTTAATGAAAGAAAATTTAAATCTTTCCTGAGAGAATGTTCTTTCAAGTCAAATCTTAAAATGATCCTCAAATATGAATCCAAAGTATAATCTTAAATTGCAATGCAACACTTTACGTAAAGAGAGTTTCCATGAGAGAATATATGTCAATAGAAACTGTAACTAGATTACCAAAGATGTTACATATTAGAATTGCTAGATATAAAATATGAAATAAGTATGTGGTAGACATTAACTTGTTTAAAGCTTTTATTTTAATTCCTGTTATTAAATATACAGTGTTATATTAGTTTCAGGTGTACAATATAGTGATTCAACACTTCCATGCAACACACAATGCTCATCACAAGTGTACTCCTTAATTCCCCCAGCCCCCTCCCCCTCTGGTAACCATCAGTTTGTTCTCTATAATTAAAAATCTGTTTCTTGATTTGTCTCTCTCTCTTTCTTTCCCCCTTTTGCTGTTTGCTTTGTTCTTAAAATTCCACATATGACAGAAATCATATGGTGTTTTTCTTTCTCTGTCTTATTTTGCTTAGGGTTATACTTTCTAATTGATGTCATTGCAAATGGAATGATACCACTTTTTATGGCTGAATAATATTCCATGGTGTATATGTACCACATCTTCTTTATCCATTCATCAATGTATGGATACTTGGACTGCTTCCATAATTTGGCTATTGTAAATAATGCTGAAATAAACATAGGGGTGTGTATCCTGTTGAATTCATGTTTTTGTATTCTTTGGGAAAATATCCAGTACTGCGATTGCTGGATCATAGGGTAGTTCTGTTTTTAACTTTGTGAAGAACCTCCATACTGTTTTCCCCAGATAGCTGTTCCAGTTGTGATTCCCATCAACAGTACACAATTGTTCCTTTTTCTCCACATCCTTGCCAGGGTGAGCACCTGGGTGGCTCAGTCGGTTAAGCATCTGACTTCAACTCAGTTCATGATCCCATGGTTTGTGAGTTTGAGCCCCATGTCGGGCTCTGCACTGATGGTGTGGAGTTTGCCTGGGGTTCTCTCTCTCCCTCTCTCTGCCCCTCCCCCACTTTCTCTCTCTCTCTCTCTCTCTCTCTCTCTCTCACACACACACACACACACACACACACACACAATAAAGAAATAAACTTTAAAAACAAAGCAAAACCAAAAAGAGTCTCTTGTGGTTTGTTCCCCCTTTCCTCCTTTTCCCCCTTCCCCTAAGTCCATCTGTTTTATTTCTTAAATTCCACATATGAGTGAAATCATATGATATTTATCTTTCTCTGACTGACTTATTTCACTTAGCATAATACATTCTAGTTCCGTCCGTGCTGTTGCAAATAGCAAGATTTCATTCTTTTTGATGGCTGCGTAATATTACACAGTAGTGTGTGTACACATATACATCTTCTTTCTTCAGTCGATGGACATTTGGGCTCTTTCCATAATTTGGCTATTGTTGATAGCGCTGTAATAAACATTGGGGGTGCATGTGCCTTTTTGAATCAGCATTTTTGTATCCTTTGGATAAATACCTGGTTAGTGCATTTGTTAGGTTGTAGGGTAGTTCTATTTTTAATTTTTTGAGGAACCTCCATACTGTTTTCCAGAGTAACTGCACTGGTTTGCATTCCCACCAGCAGTGCAGAAGTGTTCCCATTTCTCCATGTTCTTGCCACCATCTGTCGTTTACTGAGTTGTTAATTTTAGCCATTCTGACAGGTGTGAGGTCGTATCTCGTTGTGGTTTTGATTTGTACTTCCCTGATGATGAGTGATGTTGAGCATCTTTTCGTGTGTCTGTTAGCTATCTGGATGTCTTCTTTGGAAAAGTGTCTGTTCATATCTTCTGCCCATTTCTTCACTGGATTATTTGTATTTTGGGTGTTGAGTTTGATAAGTTCTTTATAGATTTTGGATACTAACCCATTATCTGATATGTCATTTGCAGATATCTTCTCCCATTCTAAAGGTTGCCTTTTAGCTTTGTTAATTGTTTCTTTCACTATGCAGAAGCTTTTTATCTTGATGAAGTCCCAAAAGTTCATTTTTGCTTTGTTTCCCTTGCCTCTGGTGATGTTTCTAGTAAGAAGATGCTCCGGCCGAGGTCAAAGAGATTACTGCCTGTGTTCTCCTCTAGGATTTTGATGGTTTCCTGTCTCACATTTGGGTCTTTCATCCATTTTTAATTATTTTTGTGTATGATATAAGAAAGTGCTCCAGTTTCATTCTTTTATGTGTTGCTGTTCAGTTTTCCTAAACATTTTGTTGATGAGACTATCTTTATTCTATTGGATATTTTCCTGCTTTGTAGAAGATTAGTTGACCATATAGTTGTAGTTCCATTTTTTGGGTTTTCTATTCTTTCCATTGATCTAAGTGTCTGTTTTTGTGCCAGAGCCATATTGTCTTGATCACCATAGCTTTGTAATACAGCTTGAAATCTGGAATCGTGATGCCTCCAGTTTTCTTTTTCTTTTTCAGAATTGGTTTGGCTATTCAGGGTCTTTTGTGATTCCATACATATTTTAGGATTGTTGTTCTAGTTGTGCAAAAAAATGCTAGTGGTATTTTGATAGGAATTGCATTAAATGTGCAGATTGCTTTGGGTGATATAGACATGTTAACAATGTTTGTTCTTCTAATTCATGAGCATGTGGAATGCTTTTCTATTTCTTTGAGACCTCTTCAGTTTCTTTCATAAGTGTTCTATAGTTTTCAGAGCACAGATCTTTTACCTCTTTGTTAGATTTATTCCAAGGTATCTGATGGGTTTTGATGCAGTTGCAACTGGGATTGATTCCTTGATTTATTTTTCTGCTGCTTCACTATTGGTGTATAGAAATGCAGCACATTTCTGCATATTGAATTTGTGTCCTGTGAGTTTGCTAAATTCGTGTATTAGTTCTAGCAATTTTTTGGTGGATCTTTCAGGTTTTCTACATAGATTGTCATGTTGTCTGCAAATAGTGAAAGTTTCATTTCTTCCTTGCTGATTTGGATGTCTTTTATTTTGTTTTGTTGTCTGATTTCTGAGGCTAAGATTTCCAGTACTATGTTAAATAATAGTGGTGACAATGGACATCCTTGTCTTGTTCTTGACCGTAGGGTCATCCCCATTGAGGATGATATTAGCTATGGGGTTTTTGTGTATGGTCTTTGTGATGCTGAGGTATGTTCCATCCAGCCCTACTTTGTTGAGGTTTTTTGTTAAGAATGGATGCTGTGTTTTGTCAAACACTTTTTCTGCATCCATTGACAGGATCCTGTGATTCTTATCCTTTCTTTTAATAATGTGGTGTATCATCATGTTGATTGATTTGCAAATACTGAACTAACCCTGCAGGCCAGGAATAAATCCTGCTTGATCATGGTGAATAATTCTTTTAATGTTGAATTCCATTTGCTATTATTTTGTTGAGAACTTTTGCCTCCATGTTCATCAGGGATATTGGCCTGTAATTCTTCTTTTTAGTGGGGTCTTTGGTTTTGGAATCAAGGTAGTGCTGGCTTTGTAGAATGCGTTTTGAAGTATTCTTTCCATTTCTAATTTTTGAAACAGTTTGAGAAGAAAAGGTATTAACTCTTCTTTAAATATCAGGTAGAATTTCCCTGGGAAGCCTTCTGGCCCAGGACTCTTGTTTGTTGGGAGATTCTTGATTACTGATTCACTTTCTTCGCTGGTTATGGAATTGTTCAGATTTTCTATTTCTTCCTGTTTCAGTTTTGGTAGTTTATAAATTTGTAGAAATGTGTCCATTTCTTCCAGATTGCCCAGTTTGTTGGCGTATAATTTTTCATAGTATTCTCTTATAATTGTTTGTATTTCTGTGGTGTTGGTTATTATCTCTCCTCTTTCATTCATGATTTTTATCTATTTGGGTCCTTTTTCTTTTTGTTAAGTCTGGCTAGGGGTTTATCAATTTTAATACAGTCAGCTCTTAGTTTTGTTGATCTGTTCTACTGTTTTGTTTGTTTATATATTTATTTCTGCTCTAGTCTTTATTATTTCCCTTCTTTTGCTGGCTTTAGGCTTTACAGGCTGTTCCTTTTCTAGCTCCTTTAGGCATACGGTTAGGTTGTGTATTTGAGACCTTTCTTGCTTCTTGAGATAGGCCTATATTGCAATGTACTTCCCTCTTAAGACTGCCTTTGCTGCATCCCATGCATCTTCATGTTGTGTTTTCATTTTGGACTGTTGTGTTTTCAAAATTCCTTCTTTAATTTCCTTGTTAACCCATTCTTTCTTTAGTATAATGTTCTTTAACATCCATATATTTGAGGTCTTTCCAAATTTTTTCTTGTGGTTTACTTCAAGTTTAATGGCCTTGTGGTCTGAAAATATACATGGTCTGATCTCAGTCTTTTTCTACTTGTTGAGGGCTGATTTGTGACCCAGTATGTGATCTATTGTGGAGAATGTCCCATGTACACTTGAGAAGAATGTGTATTCTGCTGCTTTAGGGTGAAATGTTCTGAATATATCTGTTAGGTCTATCTGGTCTAGTGTGTCATTCAGAGTCATTGTTTCCTTGTTGATTTTCTGCTTAGATGATCTGTCCATTTCCCTGGGATGCTAAAGCCCCCTACTATTATTGTATTATTATCAATGAGTTTCTTTATGTTTGTGATTAATTGATTTATATATTTGGGTTCTTCCACATGGGGGCATAAATATTTATAATCGTTAGATCTTGATGGATAGACCCCTTAATTATGATATAATGCCCTTCTTCATCTCCTGTAAAAGACTTTGGTTTAAAATCTCATTTATCTGGGATAAAGAAATTGTGGTTTATATACACAGTGGAGTACTACGTGGCAATGAGAAAGAATGAAATATGGTCCTTTGTAGCAACATGGATGGAACTGGAGAGTGTGATGCTAAGTGAAATAAGCCATGCAGAGAAAGACAGATACCATATGTTTTCACTCTTATGTAGATCCTGAGAAACTTAACAGAAACCCATGGGGTAGGGGAAGGAAAAAAAAAGGAAAAAAAAAAGAGGTTAGAGTGGGAGAGAGAGCCAAAGCATAAGAGACTGTTAAAAACTGAGAACAAACTGAGGGTTGATGGGGGGTGGGAGGGAGGGGAGGGTGGGTGATGGGTATTGAGGAGGGCACCTTTTGGGATGAGCACTGGGTGTTGTATGGAAACCAATTTGACAATAAATTTCATATATTGAAAAAAAAAATAAAATCTCATTTGTCTGATATAAGTATGGCTGCTCCAGCTTTCTTTTCACTTCCATTAGCATGATAGATGGTTCTCCATCCCTTCACTTTGAATCTGCAGGTGTCTTTAGTTCTAAACTGAGACCCTTTTAGGCAGCATATAGATGGATCTTGTTTTTGTTTTTGTTTTTTTAAAATTCATTCTGATACCCTGTGTCTTTTGATTGGAGCATTTAGTCCATTTACATTCAGTGATTATTGAAATATATAAATTTAGTGCCATTGTGTTACTTGTAGAGTAGGTGTTTCTGGTGATGTTCTCTGGTCCTTTCTAGTCTTAGTTGCTTTTGGTCTTTTTTCTCCCTTCAAAGAGCCCCCCCTTAAAATTTCTTGCAGAGCTGGTTTAGTGGTCACAAACTCCTTTAGCTTTTGTTTGGGAAATTCTTTATCTCTCCTTCTATTCTGAATGACAGCCTTGATGGGTAAGGAATTCTTGGATGCATATTTTTCTCATTCATCACGTTGAATATATCTCTTTTAGCCTGCTAGGTTTCTGTGTACACATCTGCTGTTCTTCTTATTGGTCTTTCCTTGTAGGTTAAGAACTTTTTTTCATGATCATTCCTTGCCTGTATATTTTGTGAATTTGGCTATGATATGCCTTGACAACGTATGGCTTTTGTTGAATTTAATTGGAGTTCTCTGTGCTTCTTGGATTTTGATGTCTGTGTCCTTTCCCATATTAGGGAAGTCTCAGCTATAATTTGTTCAGATAAACCTCCTGGCCCCTGTTCTCTCTCTTTTTCTTCTGGGACTCCTATGATACAAATGTTACTCCATTTTAGTAAGTTGTTGAATGCCCTAGGTCTACCTTTGTGATCCATTAGCTTTCTTTCCCTCTTCTTTTCACTTTCATTATTTTCCATATTCTTATCTTCTGTATCACTGATTCACACCCTGCTTTGTCCATCCTGATTTTTATGGCCTCCATTTGGGTTTGCATCTTGGTTATAGCATTTTAATTTTGGCCTGACTTGATTTTAATTCTTTTATCCCCACAGAAGGGGATCGTCTCACGTCTTCTGTTTCTTATAAGTCCAGCTAGTATCCTTAATAAGTTGTTTTAAATTCTAGTTCAGATACCTTATGAAAATAAAAAATTAAAAAATATATATAATTTATAAAAATAAAATTAAAAAAACAAAAGAAAGAATTGATAAAATAAGAAAATAAATGAAGAAATAATGTTAAAAAAATAAAGAATAAAAGTAAAAGGGAAGCTAGATCCTATTTCCCCTAGAGTGAAGCTTTGTAGCGCTCTGTGATCAGTAGACTTTGTGTGAGTGAGTTGTTTGTGCTGGTCTTCTGTGGGAGAGGCCTTTTTCACGAATCTTAGGTGGATTTGCCCTAGTGGAGATGCACTTTAGGGTGCAGGGAGGTGGGTCTTGGTATAAGTGGCTCTGGTCTCCAGAAGGTGGTGCTGTTTGCTCCCTGTAGGCTTTCAGTGCTAATGGGCAGGACGAATATGGTGGCACCCCACTATCTAGCCCAGGAAGTGAAATTTCATGCCCCCCACTCTTTATGGAACCCTCACAGAAGGGCAATCAATCATCCCTCTTGTGTCCCCAGTTGTGGTCACATCACTGCATTCACCCTGACTTTGTCCAAGCTTTTTTATCTCAGGTGCATGACTAAATTTCAAAACTCAAAATTTTAGGGACTACTGCTGGACGGACCCTCACTGTTCCTCTGGGACAGGGTCTCCTGGAACTTTTGCCGCTTGTCACCCATGCAAAGAATGCTGTGGTATAATCATGGTTCAGAGTTTATGGCAAAACAAAGCAGAAAGCCAGCACCCTAGTACCCCAGCTCCCTGCCCCCAGCAGGAGTCCTACTCCTGTGTTTGGGAACAGTGCAGCACATTAGCACTGCCCGTTCTTGTGTCCCAGAGGACTGTCAGTCCTCACTGTCACTCCTGGGACTCCACCCTGCTTTGCCACCTGAGCATCTTTAAACCAGGCTCTCCCTTCATGGCAGCAGACTTCTAAAAAATTCAAATTATGTGCTCCACTGAACATAATACTTGTGGTTGCCTCATAAAGTAGGCTACCTCTCCACTGCCGTATCCACAGTTATATCTCCCCCAAGTCAACTCTTTGCTCCTCCTACCTTCTATAACATGGTTGCTTTTCTACTTACAGACTTGCAGTTTTTGTTCTCTCATCTCTGATTGATTTCTTGGGTGTTGAGAATGATTTGATAGCTATTTGGCTGTGTTTGAGGGAGGAGACAAGCTTAGGGTCCTCCTATCCTCTGCCATCTTAACTCCTCCTCTTATATGTTCTTTATACATTTTGGATACTAACCCTTTATTGGATATGTCATTTGTAAATATCTCCTCCAATTCTGTAGGTTGTCTTTCAGTTTTGCTGATTGTTTCCTTTGCTATGCAGAAACCTTTTATTCTGATGTAGTCCCAATAGTTTATTTTTGCTTTTGTTTCCCTTGCCTCAGGAGACATATCTAGAAAAAAGTTCCTACAGCTAATGTCAGAGAGGGTATTACCAGTGTTCTCCTCTAGGACTTTGATGCTTTCAGGACTCACACTTAGGTCTTTAGTCCATTTTGAGTTTATTTTTGTGTTTGGTGTAAGAAAGTGGTCCCGTTTCTTTCTCTTGAATGTTACTGTCCAGTTTTTCCAGTACCATTTGTTGAAGAGAATGTCTTTTTCACATTCGGTATAGTTTCCTGCTTTGTAAAAGATTAATTGACCATATAGTTTTGGTTCTATTCCTGGGTTTTCTCTTCTGTTCCATTGATCTAAACGTCTGTTTTTGTCCCAGTCCTATACTGTTTTGATTACTACATCATTGTAATATAACTTAATATCCAGAATTGTGATGCCTTTACTTTTCTTTTTCAAGATTGCTTTCGCTATTCAGGGTCTTTTGTAGTTCCATACAAATTTTAGAATTGTGTTCTAGTTCTGTGAAACATGCTCTTGGTATTTGATAGGGATTGCATTAAACCTGTAGATTGCTTTGGGTAATATAGACATTTTAATGATATGTGTTCTTTCAGTCGATGAGCATGGAATGTCTTTTCATTCCTTTGTATCATCTTTAATTTCTTTCATCATCTTTCATCAGTGTTTTATAGTTTTCAGAGTATAGGTCTTTCACCTCCTTGGTTAGATTTATTCCTGAGTATCTTATTATTTTTGATATAGTTGTAAATGGGATTGTTTTCTTAATTTCTTTCTGTTGCTACATTATTGGTGCACAGAAATGCAACAGATTTCTGCACATTAATTCTATATCCTGTGACTTTACCGAATTCTTTTATTAGTTCTAGAAGTTCTTTGATAGAGTCATTGGGTTTTCTATATATAGTATCATGCTCTCTGCAAATAGTGAAAGTTTTACTTCTTCCTTACCAATTTGGACACCTTTAATTCTTTCCTCTTGTCTGGTTGCTGTGGCTAGGAGTTCCAGTACAACGTTGAATAAAAGTGGTGAAAATAGCCATCTTTGTCTTGTTCCTTATCTTACATGGAAACTTTCAGTTTTTGACCATTGAGTAAGATGTTAGCTGTGGGTTTCTCATATATGGTTTTTATAATGTTGAGGTATATTCCCTCTAATCCTACTTTGTTGAGGGTTTCTTTTTTTTAATCATGAATGGATGTGGTACTTTGTGAAAAGCATTTTCTGAGTCTGTTGAAATGATCATATGGTTATTATCCTTTTTCTTTTTCTTTTTTTTTTTTTTTTTAAATTTTTTTTTTTCAACGTTTATTTATTTTTGGGACAGAGAGAGACAGAGCATGAACGGGGGAGGGGCAGAGAGAGAGGGAGACACAGAGTCGGAAACAGGCTCCAGGCTCTGAGCCATCAGCCCAGAGCCCGACGCGGGGCTCGAACTCACGGACCGCGAGATCATGACCTGGCTGAAGTCGGACGCTTAACCGACTGCGCCACCCAGGCGCCCCTATCCTTTTTCTTATTGATGTAATGTATCACATTGATTGATTTGCAAATATTGAACCACTTTTGCATTCCAGGAATAAATGCCACTTAATCGTGGTGAATGATTCTTTTGATGTATCATTGCATTTGGCTGGTATTTTGTAGAGGATTTTTGTATCTATGTTCATCAATGATATTGGCCTGCAGTTCTAATTTTTAGTGGTGTTTTGATCTGGTTTTGGTATCAGGGTAATGTTGGCCTCATGGAATGAATGTAAATTTTCCTTCCTTTTCTATTTTTTGGAATATTTTAGGAAGAATGGTATTAACTCTTCTTTCTATGTTTGGTGGAGTTCGCCTGTGAAGCCATCTGGTCCTGGACTTAGAGTTTTTGGGAATTTTTTGATTACTGATTCAGTTTCTTCGGTGATTATTGGTCTGTTCAAATTTTCTATTTCTTCCTCATTCAGTTTTGGTAGTTTATATGTTCCTAAGAATTTATTGGTTTCTTCTACATTGTCCAATTTGTTGATATATAGTTTTCCTAATATTCTCTTACAACTGTTTTAATTTCTGTGGTGTTGGTTGTTATTTCTCCTCTCTCATTTGTGATTTTATTTATTTGGGCCATTTCTCTTTTCTTCTTGGTAAGTTTGTCTAGAGGTTTATTCATCTTATCAAAAAAACAGCTCTTTTTTTTTTTAATAATTTATTGTCTAGTTAGCTAACATACAGTGTGTACAGTATAGTCTTGACTTCAGGGGTAGATTCCCATGATTCGTCGCTTACATACAACACCCAGTGCTCATCCCAATAAGTGCCCTCCTCAATGCCCATCTCCCATTTTCCCTTTCCCCCAGCCCCCCACCCCCACAACCCTAAGTTTGTTCTCTGTATTTAAGAGTCTTTTATGGTTTGCCTCCTGCTTGTAACTTATTTTTCCTTCCCTTCCCCTATGGTCTTCTGTTAAGTTTCTCAAATTCCACATATGAGTGAAAACATGATATCTGTCTTTTTCCTGACTGACTTATTTCACTTAGCATAATACATTTCATTGATTTGTTCTATTATTTTAGTTTTTTATATAATTTATTTCTGCTCTAATCTTTATTATTTCCTTCCTTCTGCTGCTTTAAGGTTTTATTTGTTCTTATTTTCTAGCTCCTTTACTTGTAAGGTTAGGTTGTCAATCAGATTTTTCTTGCTTTTTGAGGTGGGCCTGAATTGCTATAAACTTTCCTCTTAGAACTGCTTTTGTTGCATACAAATGTTTTGGAATCCTGTGTTTTCATTTTCATTTGTTTCCATATACTTAGTTAAATTTTCTGTTTGACTCTTTCATCATTCAGTAGCATATTATTTAACCTCCCATATATCTGCAGTCTTTCCAGATTTTTTCTTTTTTTTTTTTTTTAATTTTTTTTTTTTTCAACGTTTATTTATTTTTGGGACAGAGAGAGACAGAGCATGAACGGGGGAGGGGCAGAGAGAGAGGGAGACACAGAATCGGAAACAGGCTCCAGGCTCTGAGCCATCAGCCCAGAGCCTGACGCGGGGCTCGAACTCACGGACCGTGAGATCGTGACCTGGCTGAAGTCGGACGCTTAACCGACTGCGCCACCCAGGCACCCCTTTCCAGATTTTTTCTTGTGGTTGACCTCTAGTTTCATAAGTGTTGTGGTCAGAAGAGATGCATGATATGACTTCAGTCTTCTTAAATTTATTGATGATTGTTTTGCTAGTATCTGATCTATTCTGCAGAATATTCCATGTGCACTGAAGACAATGTGTATTCTGCTGTGTTAGGATGCAATGTTCTGAATATATCTGCTAAATCCATCTGATCTTGTGTGTCATTCAAAGCTATTGTTTCCTTGTTTATTTTCTGTTTAGATGATTTGTCCATTGATGTAAGTGGGGTGTGAAAGTCCCCTACTATTTTTGTATTATTATCGATTAGTTCTTTTATATTTGTTACTGTTTTATGTATTTGGTGCATAAATATTTACAATTGTTATATCTTCTTGTTGGATTGCCCCCTTTAGTATTATATAGTGTCCTTCTATGTCTCTTATTAATAGTCTTTGTTTGAAAGTCTATTTTGTCCCTTATAAATAACAATATAAATATATTGCTAGTCCAGCTTTTTTTTCACATTCATTTTCATAATTGATGTTTCTCCATCTCCTCACTTTCAATCTGCAGGTGGCTTTAGGTCTAAAATGAGTCTCTTGTAAGCAGCATATAGACGGGTTTTGTCTTTATCCATTGTGTCATGCTATGTCTTTTGATTGGTGCGTTTAGCCCATTTACATTCAAAGTAACTATTGATAGATATGTATTTACTGTCATTTTATTATTTGTTTTGTGTTTCTAAAGATTTTCTCTGATTCTTTCTTGTCTTTCTGTCTTTCATGACTTGCTGATTTTCTTTACTGATATCTTTGGATTTATTTCTCTTTATTCTTGCATATTTATTGGTGATTTTTGATACATGGTTACCATTAGGTTTGTATATATCTTCTGCATATAATACTCTGTTAAGTTAGTTATTTTTTAAGGTTTTTTTTAGTTAAGTTAGTTATTTTTTAAGAACCCATTTTTTACTTCTCTGGTTTTAGTTATGTGTTTTTATATTACCCTGACTGATTTTTTACAGAAATACTCATTTTTACTGCTTTTGTGTTTCCTACCTCTATACTGTCTCTTTTGGTCTCTCCTTTCAACCTAAAGAGTCCCCTTTAATATTTCTTTCAGGGTTGGGTTAGTGATTGAACTCCTTTAGTGTTGTTTGGGAAACTCTCTATCTTTCCTTTTATTCTGAATGATAGCATTGACAGTATTCTTGGCTGTAGATTTTCATGTTCAGCACTGAATATGTCATGCCACTCCCTTCTGGCTTGGAAAGTTTCTGCTGAAAAATCTCCTACTATACCCTTATGGGTTTTCCCTTGTAAGTTACTATTTTCTTTTTTGTTTATTTTTCTTTTTTTTTAATTTTTTTAAATTTTAATTTTTTTTTTTAATTTTTCCAAATTTTTATTTAAATTCCATCTGGCCAATACACAGTGTAACATTAGTTTCAGGTAAAGAATTTAGTGTTTCATCACTTACATACAACACACAATGCTCATCAGAACAAGTTCTCTCCTTAATACCTATCACCTATTTAACTGATCCCACCAACCTACTTCCCTGCCAGCAATCATTAGTTTGTTCTCTACAGTTAAGAGTCCATTTCTTGGTTTCCCTCTCTCTTTTTCATTCCTCCATGTTCATTTGTTTTGTTTCTTAAATCCCACATATGTGCAAGATCACATGGTATTTGTTTTTGTCTGGATTATTTCTCTCAATATAGTACTCTCTAGCTCCATCCACATTGTTGCAAATGGAAAGAATACACTCTTTTTAATGTATGAGTTATATTCCATTGTATATATTTATATATACCATATTTGCTTGATCGATTCATTAGTCGATAGACATTTGGACTCTTTCCATAATTTGGCTCTTGTTGATTATTCTGCTATAAACATTGCAGTGCATGTATCCCTTTGAATCAGTATTTTTGTGTCATTTGAGTGAATACCTAATAGTGAAATTGCTGGGTTGTAGGGTAGTTTTATTTTTAACTTTTTGAAGAACCTCCATACTGTTCTGCAGAGTGGCTGTACCAGTTTGCATTCCTACCAACAGTGTAGAGGGTTCTCCTTTCTCTACATTCTCACTGACACCTATTATTTCCTGTGTTGTTAATTTTAGCCTTTCTAACTGGTGTGAGCTGATATCTCATTGTAGTTTTGATTTGTATTTCCCTGATGCTAAGAGATGTTGAGCATCTTTTTCATGTCAGTTGCATATTTGGATGGCTTCTTTGGAAAAATGTCTATTCATCTCTTCTGCTTATTTTTAAACTGGATTATATGTGTGTGTATGTGTGTTGAGCTTTATAAGTTATTTCTATATTTTGAATACTAACCCTTTATTAGATATGTCATTTACAAATATCTTCTCTGATTCCATAGGTTGCCTTTTAGTTGTGAATATTTTCTTCATTGTGCAGAAGCTTTTTATTTTGATGTAGTCCCAATAGTATTTCCCTTTCTTCAGGAGACATATCAAGTAAGAAATTGCTACAGCTGGTATCAAGGAGGTTCCTGCCTGTGTTCTCCTTTAGGATTTTTATGATTTCAGGTCTCACATTATGTGTTTAATCCATTTTGAATTTGTTTTCGTGTATGGTGTCAGAACATGGTCCAGTTTAATTCTTTTATGTGTTGTCCAGTTTTCCCACATCATTTGTTGAAGAGACTTTTTATCATTGGATATTCTTTCCTGCTTTGTCAAAGATTAATTGACCATATAGTTCTGGTTCCATTTCTGGGTTTTCTATTGTGTTCCATTGATCTTTGTGCCAATACAATACTGTTTGATCACTACAGCTTTGTAATGTAACTTGATGTTTGGAATTGTGATGCTACAGCTTTGCTTTTGTTTTTCAAGATTCCTTTGGCTACTCGGGATCTTTGTGGTTCCACACAGATTTTATGATTGTTCTATTTCTGTGAAAAATAATGTTAGTATAGGGCTTACATGGAATGTGTAGATTGTTTTGGGTAATACAGATATTATTTGTTCTTAAAATCCTGGAGCATGGATTATTTTTCCATTTTTTTATGTCAACTTCAATTTCCTTCATCGGTGTTTTATAGTTTTCAGAGTACAGAATTTTTACCTCTCCGGTTAGGTTTATTCCTAGGTATCTTATGAGTTGGTGCATTTGTAAATGGGATTGATCCCTTGATTTCTGTTTCTGCTGTTTCATTATCAGTGTATAGAAATGCAGCAGAGTTCTGTTCATTGACTTGGTGTCCTGCAACTTAACTGAGTTCATGGATCTGTTCTAGCAATTTTTGGGGGGGAATCTTTTGGGGTGTGTACATATATATATGTACGTACATACATATATATATATATATATATATATATATATATATAGTCATCTGAAATTTAAGTTGCTGTCTTCTTTTGTCTTAGTGATTGAAAAATTTTTCTCTTTGTCTTTAATTACAATATTTCTTGGTCTGAATCTGCTTTTGTTGATTTTGGTGAGAGTTCTTTATGCTTTCTCTATATGAATATCTGTTTCCTTCCCCAGATTAAGAAAGTTTTCAGCTATTATGTCTTCAAATAAATTTTTCTTCCCCCTTTTCTCTTTCTTCTTCTGAGACTCCTATAATAGGAATGTTATTAACATTTGATGGAGTCACTGAGTTCCTGAAGTCTACTCTTATTTTGCATAATTCTTTTTTCTTTCTTTTTTTTTTTTTCAGCTTGAATACTTTCCATTACTCTGTCTTCCAGGTCACTAATTCATTCCCTGCTTCTTCTATCCTGTTATTCATTCCATCAAGTGTATTTCTTTATTTTTTAAAAAAAATTTTAAAATGTTTTATTTATTTTGAGAGACAGAGAGAGAGGGAGAGAGAGACAGAAAGACAGAGTATGAGAGGGGGGAGGGGCAGAGAGAGAAGGAGACACAGAATCCGAAGCAGGCTCCAGGCTCTGAGCTGTCAGCACAGGTCCCGATGCAGGGCTCAAATTCATGAACTGAAGGATCATGACCTGAGCTGAAGCTGGATGCTGAACCGACTGAGCCACCCAGGAGCCCCCATCAAGTGTATTTCTCATTTTGCTTATTACACCCTTTTTCCTTACTGTGTTATTCCTTATGTTTGTGTTAAGGGTCTCACTCATGTCTTCCACTCTTTTGTCAAGTCCAGTGAGTATCTTTATGATTATTACTTTAAATTCTCTGTCAGACATGTTATATATATCTGTTTTGCTTAGATCTCTTGCTGGCTCTGGCCTTGTTCTGTTCCTTTATTTGGGATAGTTTTTGTGTTGTTGTTGTTGTTGTTGTTGTTGTTGTTGTTGTTGTTTTGTCTTCTCATTTTGTCTTAAGTCTCTGTGCCTGTTTCTCTGTATTGGGAAAGTTAGGTATGTCTCCTATTCTTAAGGTTAATGACCTTATGAAGAAGAGTTCCTGAAGTGCCCTGACATGTGGTATCTCCTGTTTTCCAGGGCCTGTTGCTTCCAGGAGTGTCTCTAGTGTGTGTTATGTATGCTCTCTTGTTTTGTCTTGGCCACTTTATCCTTCAGCCAGTGGTCTGCAGAGACCTCTTTTCTGTTGTGGGCATGGTTTCATCCCTGGTCTGAATGTGGCATGTTTTTACTAGGTGTGTTCTGGTTTGTGAAATGAGACCTGTCACTGCTGCCACCAGAATGAAGGCCCTGAAAAATTCCCCTGTTGGGAAATTTGGTGTTGGCAGGGGTTTGGACTAGTTTTCTGGGGTAGGGTGTCTGCCCTGCTAGGACTGAGGCAAGCATGACTAAGTGGGGAGGTTCCACTGGTGCCTGGGTGTGTGGGGCTTTGTGTAAGCAAGTTAGGTAGCAAATGTTGGTGCTGCATTGCTTCCCACAGGTGGCCCTGTACTTATGCCGAGGGACACAGGAGGGAAATGGCACCTGCCAATTCCTTTGTTTCTGGAGGGGTCTCTCTGTGAATGCTGTCTCTCTTGGACACTCTGTGAGATGAACAAATAGCCTCCCCATGTCCATCAACAGATTACTGCATGACAGTGAAAATGAGTGCATTACAGCTATACACTGATGTATAGATGAACCTTAAAGTCATAATACTAACAAAATGCAGTTTGCAGATGGCTGCAGTGAGTATGCCACCATTAATAGGACTTTGCAAAACCAAACACTATTTAATTATAAATCCACATACTGTAAAACTATACAGGAGATGAGCAAGTTATTGACAAGTAGTTCAGGGTAATTTCCCTTGGGAGGGAGGACCGGGGGAGTCTCAATAGTATTAAGAGTGTTAGATTTTTCTATTTGTTGAGTAGATTGATGGATATTATTCTTTTAATATGCCTTGTAAATTATGTTATATTGTTCCTTTTATAATTAAAGCTCTTAAATATGACAAAGTAGGAGGGGCAAAGGAGTTCAAAAGAAGCAGATAAGAGATGTCATATCTGGTAGACTGAGGAAAGTGTCATGAATGAGTCGTTTTTAGGAGGGAAAATCTTGGACTTGTTTAGTGAATAGCAAGTAGTCTGATTTAAAAGTGTACAGAATATATTAAAGACAGTGTTGTAATTACAAATGAAAAACAAAGCAACAATTGGATTTACTGTAGTGTTGACCACATAAGGCTTTTGTAATAAAGTGCGATACTAGCATGTTGGATAGATTGGAGGAAGAAGGCCCTGGAAGTGAAGGCCATTGCAATTATAGAAGCAGAATTTTATGGGATAGAGAGGAGAGTCAGGTATCAGAGACTCTCCACGAGAGAATCTCTGGGGCTTAATGGCTGATTGACTATGATAGTTGCAGTAAAAAAGGAATTGTAACTAGAGTGACTTGAAATTACATGTCAGTAAGAGATTATGAGAATGTCATTTATCGAGCATTGGACATGTGGAGAAAATGGGGTTGTGTTTGACCATGTTAGCACAGAGGTATTTATAAGCAAGATAGTCAGTTGGATATATGGGCCTGAGCTTGAAAGGGAAGTTGAGACTTTAGAATTCAGTGGAAAGTTGAGACTTTATGGTATCTTCCATGGAATGTATGATGCAGCTGAGGAGGCCAGATCTACTTGCATGTCATTTCCTCAGAGAGGTTGTTCCTAACCACTCTACGTAAAATTCTTACACCTCTTCTTACCCTCCTACTTAGATTTATGTTCCTTCTTAGCACTTATTTTTTTTTATGTTGTTTTTTTTTTTTAATTTATTTTGAGACAGAGAGAGACAGAGCATGAGTAGGGGAGGGGCAGAGAGAGGGAGACATAGAATCTGAAGCAGGCTCCAGGCTCTGAGCTGTCAGCACAGAGACTGATGGCAGGGATTGAACTCACAGACTGTGAGATCATGACCTGAGCCGAAGTCAGACGCTTAACCAGCTGAGCCACCCAGGCGCCCCTCTTCTTAGCACTTCTTGATTCTATACTTCTTTGTTTTTTATTGTGTATCTCCCTTTAGCAGGAATCAACTCAGTGAAGGCAGTGATTTTGACTTATTTTCCTCCCATTGTTCTATCCCCAGCTTCTTTTTTAAAAAAATGTTTATTTTTAAGGGGGAGGGAGGGGCAGAGAGAGAGGGAGACAGAATCTGAAGTAGGCTCCAGGCTCTGAGACATCGGCACAGGGCCTGACACAAGGGGTCAAAACTAGTGCACTGCGAGATCATGACCTGAGCTGAAGTCGGACAGTTAACCGACTGAGCCACCCAGGTGCCCCTGTTCTATCCCCAACTTCTAATAGAATATTTGTGGAATGAATGAATGAAAGAGTGAGTGAATGAATGAATGAATGAAGAGCCAAAGGTAAAAACCTCTGAGGATGTCTGCCTTTGCAGTGGATGGAAGAGAATCCTGTGAAGGAGGTAGGAAAGAGAGGGAGAATGGATGTAGCTGAGAAAGATACTGGTTTGGAAGACAGAGGCAGAAGAAAATTTTTTGACATAGCCAAGGGATATCTATGTGTTTAGAGATGTAAATGAATATCAAGAAAAAGCTTTTTGGTTTAGGCATTAGGATGTAAGTCAACTTCTCACCTTGTATCATAGTGACAAAAGGAGAACACTGAGCAGCTGGGAAGGAAAGAGACCTAGAAATGGTGAAGAAGTTCTTGAGCCAAGTTCTTTGGTGACAGGTGAGGTAGGTTTAGAGTTTGGTAGATGACTGGCATCCACAGCTTTGCATAGTACATAGAGTTATTGAAGATTAATACTTTGTTTTTCATCTTTTTCTTCCTTAACTGGAATGTGTCTCAGGGAATGTCACAAAGTTGCAAAATAAATTATATTTTTCTTCCTGTGTAACAAAAGATACATATGTAGAATCCCAGAATATTTTTAAAATTGTAGAAGTTTTATAAATCAGAATAAATTTAAGTGAGAGGATGGAATGGAAATAAAAGGGAAAAAGAATAATAGCAATTAACTATGAAGATAACAATAATTTATTTATTTATTTATTTATTTATTTATTTATTTATTTATTTTTAAGTTTTTAAACAGTCATTTTAGAAATTTAGGTGGTTTTCTAAGGGTCTTCAAGAATGCTGTTTGGGAAGCTAATGGCAAAATTGAGCTTTTTCCTTGTCTTTTTCTGAGGAGTTGCTGTGGTGAGCTCTGAAATACTTCTCAGAGTGGTCTCCTTTTTTTGTTTATTTTTAACATAAGTTTAAAAAAATACTTATGTATCTTATTTAAAACAAGATGCAGAAACATTGTACAGAAAGGCTAGGAGATCCCATAATAGGAAGAGTGATTATAGATAATATTCAGGAGAATTGTGAAAGTAGTAAAAATTTGAGGCATTTTTTTTTCCTTTGGCTGGAAAGGATGGTGGAAAATCACATTTATTGACTTGGATAATCATTTTGGAAATAAATAGTTTATTTTCTTACTAAATTGAGTAACACCCAAGTTTGTTTTTTTCAGTGCATATTGAATGTGAGAAACAGAAGCATCCCAATTTCAGAAGAAACCCAGAAGTTCCCTTCTGTGGTATGGCTGATGCATTATTCTTAAAGGAGAATCTTGAAATAAAACTAGGCAGCCTCAATCAGTTTTCTTTTCTTCCTCTCCTCTTACAAATAAGAAAAAAAAAAAACACAAAAAAAAACAAAAACAAAAGCCTTGTTATTGTATTAAATTACTAACAGAGTTGATCAGCAGCAGACTAATAATATGGACTTATCAGAATAAGTGGAAATGGGTAGCCACCACCAGAAGTCTAACTTTGTAGGGCTTGGGGCATTCCCAGCTAATGTTGGTTTTCTCCCTGTGGCCTAGGTTTCCTGTTTATACAAGAACTCTAGCCTCCTCCTACAGCCTGGAAATCCCAAATATTTTGGATAGTTGGAGCTTTTAAAATAGCAAAGGATGATTTGTCCATAGCAGGTGTGTTCTTACACAGACCTTTGGGAAAACAAAGAAAATACCATTTAAATTAGCTATGGAATTTTGGTACCTGGAAATAATTTGGTAATATTATTTGGATAGAAGGCAAATAATAAGTACAGTATTAAAAATGAAAAACAGCAACAACACCTTTGTAAACATGTTACGTTAAAAAGAACAGTAGTTTTGTTGCTGGTCTATTTGATTCAAACGTGGCCAGATGTAAGGGACTGTGGACTTGATTTTAGAAGTTGGTACCATCATGTAATTTGAATTTTATGCTAAAAGATGTTTATGAAATATTAGGATGTAATTAAAACCACACAAGGAATTTGTTTCATCCCATGCAGAAAAGAAATAAAGATCTTTGTTTCCATATTAGCAATTTTTTTTTTTCCTGAGGGTACTGATTAGGTGATCAGAAAGCTTTTTTGTCTTTTCCTTTAGTTTGTGAGCATGTGGACAAAACCACTAATATTAGTTATAGTAAACTCCAAGCACATAATTATAATGTTGCAAGAAGGAAAGGAAAATTAAATCATATGGAGCTGAAGGCTGAGTTGTACAATATATTGACTGGTTCATTTGAACAGACCTTATATTACATTTGATGGA
Organism: Lynx rufus; assembly: GCF_022079265.1. Lineage (NCBI taxonomy): Eukaryota > Metazoa > Chordata > Mammalia > Carnivora > Felidae > Lynx > Lynx rufus. Next base: position 39,020,704 of record NW_025814896.1, on the reverse strand, counting down.
TGTGAGTAAATAAATAAATCCATATATTGTATGCTCATAATAAATTTTAGAATTGTTTTTGTGGTTGTAAAGTTGCTTTCCCGCATTGTAGCCTAATGTTCTTTGTCATCAGATATTTGAGTGTAAGTATGATTTTTGAATCTGTGAAAACCACGTATTCATGAAGGAAGAATAGGGTGTGTGTAAACAACATTATTCAGAACCTTTTATGAATGTGGTAGAACCCAGTTCATTCATTAGCATTAATCGTGGGAAGCTTATTTTGAGTGCTTCTCACATAGTCCCTCTGAGGCTTAATGACACTGATGATTTTCTGCTATGGTACCTTGCTTCTGGCTTGATTTTCAGTTTCAAATTGGGTAAGCTCAGAGTATTTTCTTTATTTGATTTAAGTAGCAGATTTATATTCATTTTAAACATTTAAATCAAGTAGTTTCTTATTTGTATTTTTGACTTGGAATTCTGTAATTGTATTTTTGGGGTAAACTTTGAGTGTGTTTGCTGTAAGTGTGTGTGTATGTGTGTGTGTTTGCATTTCCATATTTTTTTTAGGTCAAAAATAATCCTGTCTGTTTTTCTTCCCTACTTTCCTTTCCTTCCTGTAAAATATGATATTCTCAAGAGCTTCTCACTGTATTCTGTAATTATTTAGATACAAAAATGCAAAACAATTGACTGTTTTATAAATATAGAAACCTGTATTTAAAGAATCCAACCCAAACACCACCTGACTGATAGCCAGTAGAAATGATATAAGTAAAAATGAACTCCCTTTGGATAAATAATTTTGAAAACACAGCACTTTAAACAAAAACATTTGGGAATGATTAGCCTTTGATATACTTTTAGAGACAATTAGAGAAATTTTAACAGATTAAGTAATAATAGTTATTCATAAAAATTGCCAATTAGTAGTATAAGAATTATTAATATCTTAGACATGAAAAAATTCTGAAGGTAAGAGAGTGTCTTTGTTTTTAGGGGGTCTCTTCCACAGTATTTAGAATGAAAGCTTATAGTGTTTGCAACTTACATGGAAATGGCTCAGGAAAAAAATATTTTTATGTGTATTACTTTTGCACTGTAGACTAATGATGACACTCAAGGGTAATTGACTTCCTTTGTAGAAAAGCTTATGATGAAAGTAACAACTCTTTGGGACTTAAGTTATAACAAAACTTTACCAGTTAACAAAGTGAAGGGAACAGAACTGCTTTACAGATCCTGAGAAATTAATTACAATTATAACATAGTTCATTAAACAAATGAAAACTTATATTTAAGGAAAAATATACAGAAAATAAATATGTGTGTTTTGGATGTGCATTTATTTGGCAGGACAATTACATTTAATAAGAAGGCACATAAATATGAATATATGATGTGTACATTAATTTTTTTATTTTTTGGATTTATGAAAAGCTCTCAATATTGTCACATATGAAAATATTCTGAAAGCAGGCAATAAAGAACATAAACTGTCAGGGGTCACATTTCATCATCTCTACATGCCAACTTTTGCAGTACTTGTGGCACACACTGTGGGCTGGTTAGAATGTCTAGTAGTCATTCTAACTTATTTCACCCTTGCATGCCTCTATTACACAGACTGTAAAAGCTAAATATTTATGTTTTAAGACTCCTTTTCAGAAATAGGCATACAGTATTGGGTCAGGCTAATGAGATGCAAGTGAGAGTCCACTTGATGTTTTCTGGGACAGTCTTTTGTTTTCTTGATAAAAAGGGCTGATATTACCTCTTTTATCTTCTTCCTGTCCTGAATATGGATGTGATGCCTGGAGTAAGAGCAACCATCTTGTTTCCATAAGGAAACGGACAAGACTCACAGAAATCATGGCCTTGACACTGTAGATGTGCTGCCACAAATGCAAAAGCCACTTTCCTCTAGACTGCATGTTAGGGGTGGGAAAAGTAAACTCCAATTTGTTTAAGTCACAGTCAGATTGGTCTTCTCTTAGGTGTTGCAAAAAACACTCATAAATGGTTCTGTGTATATCCCCAGTATTTATGAAATGGAAAGTGTATTAAAGATCTGGCTACTCATTTATTTTCAAATTTTATTGTGTTTGTATGTGTGTGTGTGTGTTTATGCGTGTATATACCAGCATATACACACATATACTTACATACATAAATGGGGGCATGCTCTTGTTTGAATCCCTAATTGGTCACTTCCATCCCCTGTTTTTGTTAACAGAAACATGCATTTGCCCAAATATTAGGTAACCATGTGCTTTGTGGTCCCCCCCATGAAGGTAATAGGGAAGAACGGGATTATTGTTATATTCCAGTCACTACCCTATGTTAACACAACTGTTGTGTTAGACTGTTAAGCCTAGAGTTGATTGTTCTGGCAGCCAAATGCATCAACCTCTGTGCTTGGTTATTAGAGATCTGTATGACCTGGTGGTGTCTTTGTCCTTCCATAAGGTTTATGCTGTACTGTGCTATCAGTCTATTATTTATTTGGTACAAAGTTAGTATAGTCACATGATGCAAGATACAAGAGATACAAAAGGATAAACAGGGAGAAGTCTCTCCCAAACTCTGTTCTTCAGCCAACCCAGCTTTTCTTTGTGGAGAAAACCAAGGTAATTTGTTTCTTTGTATTCATCAAGAGAGATCCCATGCCTTTATGTGCAGCAGCGTGATGTGTGTGTTCTTTTCTTGCCTTTTACACGAACAGTGGCAAGACAGTTATATGACAACCTTACATTTAGCTTTTTTCACTGAATTTATCTAGGCAATCCTTCTGAGTTAGTGCATAAATAGTTTATTTATTTTTCTTCACAACTGTATAGTATTCCATTATATGGATATGGCATAATTCTATTATGTAGACCCTTTTTAGTGGATGTTTATAGATTGTGTCAGTCTTTTGCTATTGCGAACAGATGCCATAGCAAATGAAAGTCAATTCATCAAAATCATTTAAGGATTGAAACAATATGTGTATGGTTACTTTAAATTTTTTTATTTTGGTTCCTGAAGATCAACAGAGTAAGGAGGTTATGACTAGAACAGGGATGGGAATAGAATGAAGCAAGTCATTTTTTGAGGGGAACATTATGGTCCTGAAGTCCCAGAAAGATGGTACCCAAAAGTTCCTGTGTTTGTTGTCTAGATCAGTTGTGATCTGAAGCCGTTTATGTTGCTCATTATTGTAATGAATGTTTTAAAGATTGTTATAGGTTTGGATGAGGTAAGAAAGAGTTTCTTTCCTATTTTTTATCAGTTGTATTTATTCACTTATTATAATAATCTTATATATTATATAGCGCTTTATACTTTTCTAAGATTTTTTCAAATACTGTTTCAGTCTCTCTTTTAATACTTCAGGCTAATATTGGATGAGTCATCTCCAGAACCAAATATCAAATGTCAACCTGGTGACCTACATCATGCATCTAGGTAGTCAGAGTTAAGCCTACAACACAGATCTCCTAATTTCCTGGGAGAGGCCAAAAAAAAAAAAAAAAAAAGATATGAGTGTGTTTTTGGGCACATGTTTCAACACTCCTCTCCAGATACAAGAGACCATTCTTTACTGAAAGGAACCATTCAGACCCCATTTGAGTAGGGCTGACCCATCTCCCATGTCACAGGGGTGGGCATGTGACCCAGTATAAGCCAATCGGAATAGTCATCCTTCTGGCTGTGGTGGTTGATTCAAGAAGGAATGTGGTATCCAGTCAGGCAGATGGGAACACTCCCTTGGTCTTTTTCTGCCAAAGCTATGCAGAGGAGCCATCTTTCTCTTTAGTTTGTGAGTGATAGGATTAATTTAGGGGTTATCAGCGGTATGGATCTGAGGTCTGAAGCTAGGTAAAAACCCCAGAATTCCTAGTTATCTGAGCCTGGGAAATGATCATTTTTGGATAGGAACAAAGCTTGCTAATTTACATGCTGTCTTCCTTCCATGGAATAGCATGTTGTGCCTTTTATTCTGTCTTTGAGTAGGGAGTGGCGTGGAGAGAAAGGCTGTTGAAGTGGAAGTCATAGGATCAGTTCAAATCTCTATTATGCCACTTGCTGGCCTTTAGGGTCTTGGATGATTCGTTTTGTCTTTTTAAAAGCTACTTTGAGGATGGCACCTGTTGGGATGAGCACTGGGTGTTGTATGGAAACCAATTTGACAATAAATTTCATATTTAAAAAGAAGCTACTTATAGCTTAAGTTTATTAAGCTTAACCAAATATTTATTTTCTATTTTTGAAAGCCATTTATCATGGAACACTAGTTTTTCCTTTTATAAGAAGACATCAGGAGGACCTGTGCACGAGCTCCACGGTATCTTCACTGTACCAGCCTCCCATTCTGCTGTCCTTAGAGTGTGGCTCTAACCACTCTCTGGGCAACATATTTGCATTTAAAACAGGAAGAGGGGCAAGGGCAATGAACAAAAAGAATGTTCCACCTGTCAATCCTCTTTCAAGGACTTTTCCTAACCCTCACATGACTTCTCTGTGTGTCTTATTGGCCAGAACTGTGGCCTGTGGTCACCTCTAGCTACAGAGAGTCTAAGAAAGTCATTTCTTAGCTGGACACATTGCTGTCCCCTCAACAAAATGGGTTTCTTTTAGTTAGAAAGAAGGAGAGAATGGATGCTAGGTAAGCATCTATTGTCTGCCATGGGGGTTAGATTGGATAATTGGTCTATTGGCCCTAGCTCTAGAATTTATGAACTCTATTTAATAAATTTGAGGAGAACTGGTGATTAAGGCTTTAATGCTTAGTGCAGCAGAATAACCTAGATTAGGGTTTGGCAAACCATGGTCGACAGGTCAAATCCTGCTGGCCACCTGATTTTATAAATAAAATGTTATTAAAACACAGACACATTCGTTTGTTTACGCATTTTGACTCCTTTTGCATTACAGTGGCAGAGTTGAGAAGTTGTGACTTAGACCAGAAGGGCTGCAAAGTTGAAAATGTTTACTATCTGGCCCTTTTGCAAATCTCTGGCCTAGATGATTCAGAAAAGCCCCTCCATCTTGATGCTTCCAGAAACATACATTTCTTCATTTATTCAACAAGTATTTGAACATACACCACATTTCAGGCATTAGATCAGGCACAGGGGTTATAGTAGTGAATGAAACAAAGTCCATGTCCTCCTCATGGAGCTTCTATTTTATCAAGTCAGGCAGACAGTAAATAAATAGGTAAAGCTTCTCATTTGTCATATGGTTATAAGAGCTACAGAAACAAATGATGTAGGAAAGGTAGGTAGTAACTGTAGGGGAGCTTGCAGTTTTTGAGCATGGTCAGGGAAGACCTCCCTTAGAAGGTTACATTTAAACAAAAATCCAGAGATGAGGGATGGAGCCATGTGGCCCATGAAGGGAAGAATATGCCAGAATAACATGTGCTAAAGACGTAGCAATGTGTCTGGAGGGACTGAGGATTCGGAGGAAGGCCAGTGTAGCTGGAGCAGAGAGAACAAGGGGGAAGATGATTAGGGATGAGCTCAAAGGGGTGGTTAGGACCTCTATGTAGAAACTTACTCATGGAGATATATGAGGAGAGGAATAACATGGCCTGACTTGCATTTCAACATGGTCATTCTGGCTGCATTACCAACAGTAGACATGGAGGGCTCAGACTGGAACGTGGGAGACCAGTCAGATGCTCTCATGCTATATCAGGCAAGAAATAGTAGTGGCTTGGACTAGAGTGATGGTGGTAGAAGGGAAAGAAGTGATTGGATTCTGGCTAGTTTTTGAACGTAGAGCTAACATGTTTTGCTAATAAATTGGTATAGAGTAAGACAAAGAGAGTCCAAGATGACTTGGCTTTTGGCCTGGGCAACTGAAAGAATGAAATTTCTGTTTACTGATGTGGGAAAGCTTCCAGGAAGAGTAAGTGTTGGAGGCAAGTTCAATAGTTCCAGGCAGTTCTTATCAAATACGCAAGTGGAAATGTTAATCGGGCAAGTGTTTATTCAAGTCTCTAGTTCAGGGAGAAGGCCTGGGCTAAAATACATTTGAGAATCAAGAGTGTGCAGATATTTTAAGGTGATGGACTATATATATGAGATTCTCAGAGGAATGAATCTTGATAAAGAAAATGGTGAAGGACCCTGGAATCACTGTCATGAGATCCTTGAGTGAGAGAAGGGATGTACCTAGTGAACAGGCAGGAACATGAGCAGTTCATCTGTGATAACACACAAATCAAGAAGATATGGTGGGGATGTATGAAGGTTTTCTTTCCTTGTTTCTGTTTTTTTCAGGGAATTGGGAATCAAGGTCAGCTGCAGAGTTAGAACTGGAGGAGATATTGGAAATTTGAGGGTAAGTGAGAAAGTATAGGTCAGTCCTTGGGAAATGTATGATTTCTGAGCAGCGTTAAGGGACCAAATTGAGGTTAGTGATCATGAGTGGTTAGCACAGTAGTGCCATTCTCTGGTCAAATTCAGCTTATGGCTGTAGACATGGAGTAGGGTTTAACGATGGTTGGAATTTTGCCAGGTGAGTATGATGGTCAGTAGCAGGGCAAAATAGTTGACGGTTTCTGCAACCGTCTATGAAAGAGGTGGAAGTTGTTGGTAGTCACACTAGGGTATATAATAAGGAGAATGAGTGACTGACATGGAATAAAGGATAAGATTCTTGGGAGAGGATAGGTCAAGGAATTGAGAGATCAGGGAGTTGGAAGCATAATCTCCATACCTTGAAATCATGAGAACTTACAGCAGTATAGATGTCAGAGAAATAATGAACTAGGACCTTAAATCTTTTTTTTTTTTTTTTTTTTAATGTTTACTTATCTTTGAGAGAGAGACAGACAGACAGAGCTCATACTCTGGAGCAGGGGAGGGGTAGAGAAATAGGGAGACAGAATCAGAAGTAGGCTCCAGGCTCCAAGCTGTGAGCACAGAGCCTGACGTAGGGCTTGAACTCACAAACCACAAGATCATGACCTGAGCAGAAGCCGGACGCTTAACCAACTGAGCCACCCAGGTGCCCCAGGACCATAAATCTTTGAGGAGTGACGGGGAGTGACCTCTGGGGACCAGTGGATGAACTGCCACATGGACAAATCTGAGGATAGGAAACTCAAATCTTAGTAAGAGTCTGTGGGCAGCCCTGAGGAAGAGGAAAGATACTACCCCACTCCAGGCATGACATGAATATTTTTATTCCATGAAACTCTTTACATTAGTATAAATTTCAAACCTTGTATACCCCTAATAAGTGTAGCAATGCCGACCATTTGTCACAATTAAAATGAAAAAAATGTACCGTTTTCTGAATCCACAAGTACTGACATTGTATGTTGGCAAGTATACCTGAATGTTTTGAAATCTGCTTGGTTTTTTTGCTGAGCTGGGCCATTAACTGGCATGAACATGAAACAGCCACAGGGCTCAGGAGCCCTGAGATGGAGTCCAGCCAGGTGGGTACAGGAAGTGAGTGATTCTTCTTTTCTTTAGCCCAAAAATTAATGCATAAACTTAAGTATGAAAATGAAAAATTTGAATTGCTGGCATTACCCTTTTTCCTTCAGGGCGTTCTCCATCGAAGCATTGTTCATTCAACCGTCTGCATAGATCTTGCTCTTGTTAAAAGTGGCCCTAAAATGTGTTGTTTTGAAACTTTTGGATTCACCACAGTTTCTAACATTGTAACCTTTTGGTTGCACACTAGATTAAGGTTTTGTGCAGCACAACTGACCAGGCTATATTTAGTTGTTTGTCTTGGTGGGAATGCATAATTGAAATTGCACAAATGAAAATATCCCTCTATCCCCTCTTCAAATTTAGAATTTTTTATGAGTCTCACAGTGGTGCTTCACTTGATTTGTGTGTTGTTGGACAGTTTTGTGGGTGAAGGATCTTTCTGCTCTTTGGTTAATTATCCCCTTCTGGGAGACAGGTCCAAAATAGACCTTGCTTATACGGAATTCCCCGAATTCTTAGAGTGACATTTCAGTGTTCGTCTCAACTTATTAACATAGCAACTCTCTTCATGAAATTGTGAGTTGCATATATCTGTGTATCTGGATTAACTTGCTCATCTGTATGTAGATAGAGTTCCTAAGATTCTTAAAAGCAACATTTCAGCTTTATTTCAGATTATTAATTGCTATTTATGAAGTTGTGATAGTTTTATACATTGATTTATATTATAGGTGACATACGTAAAAAATTTTTATTTAATTTTAGATTAATTTAAATCCTTCAAATGGATGGTTTTGTGTTTTTATTATTTTTTTCTTACAAAAGTTCTATAAAAGTTGTTAAACATAGAATTATTTGATTGATAATTTCCTAAAGCCACCTTATTATATATATACCATACTGTTTTCCAATTTTATTTACCGGAATTATCAGGTTTTTCATAATGTATATAACTTACAGAACCCAATTTTCATTTTTTCTCCTTTTCAATATGTTATGGACAAGAAGAATCAGTAGGTTACATTGCTTGTTTTTTCCTGCGATGTGCCTACTTTGATTTTTGGCCCTTTTCTCATTACAAGCTTTTAAATTTAACTTTATCTTACTTTATTATTTTATTTTTCCTTAGAGTTCCTTGAGTTTGGCAGTCTACTTACTGCCCATTCTTCTAGAAGTTAAAGATGACTGATAAATCAGTTTGGCCTTTAAGTGCCATTGATAACATATGACTTCTAGCAGAGACACTTCTACAAAAATACAAATGAAGGAAAGGAGTTAAAGTTTTTTGGTTACCTTTGCTTTCTTTCTAGCTGTTCTGTAATGATAGGATCTCACTCTCCAAAATGTTTTTAAAAATTTAAAAATTCATGGCTCTCACTTTTGCCTGTTGGCCAATCTTTAAGACATTTATGGTTTACTTCTGCAGTTTCTTTTTTCATTTTATTTAGTAGGCATAGTGAAAGGTTATCCACAGCCCAAGGCTTCTAGGCATGTGTAGACTCTAAAAATCCACAGTTAAATAGGGCAAGCTGAAATTCCACAACAAAGATGAAAAAAAAAAAAAAAAAAAAGCTTAGGGCTTTATTTAGTAAAGAAAGACAAGCTGAAAAATAGACCCAGCTCAGCACCCTATGGTTAGCAAATTAGAGCTCGGCTCAATTAGGGCAGGAAGGGAATTCCAGAGATGAACAAGGCCATGATGGACCCACAAAGGGAAGGAAGTTGGAGCAGTAGACCAGGGAAAGAATTTCAGAGGAAATGGTAGACCTCACTGTGCTTGGGATTCTCTGACAACTGTCCTCAGAGCACTGCAGTTGATCTTACATAATGATAAGGGGACATGTAAATTACCTGATTGAAATGACAAATCTAGGTGCATGACTGCTTCCAAATATTCCAGTGTGGCACATGGGCTTCATGATGGAGAGCAGTGACCCAAATGCTGTCCTTAGCAGAACACCTGCCATCGTTCCCCAGTGCAATTTCTCCTTGTCCCATTTTTACTCTAAGCAGCATCTTCCACAGTATGGTGGCCAGGGGTATGGTCCTTTTGCCACCTCACTGGGCCTGGGCAAGGGAAGCTATCCATGGGGACATGGGAATGTCCCTGCACACTCACTAAATAAGTCTTATCTGGACTACCATAGAAGTATCCTCAGCAATCTTCCTGCCTCTTCCCATGACAACTACCCTCAACCTAATCTGTTCTCCACATAGCAGCCTGTTCCAGTTTCTCGTCTATTGTTTTTTTTTTTTTAATGTTTATTTATTTTTGAGAGAGACAGAGACAGAATGCGAGTGGGTTAGGGGCAGAGAGAGAGGGAGACACAGAATCCGAAGCAGGCTCCAGGCTCTGAGCTGTCAGCACAGAGCCCGACACGGGGCTCGAACTCACGAGCTGTGAGATCATGACCTGAGCTGAAGTCGGACACTCAACCAACTGAGCCACCCAGGCGCCCCTTGTCTATTGTTTTGATGGTCCTCCATTATAATGAGGTCCTCCGTTATAATGCACACATTACCTCATGGATCTCTAATGCAATTCCTTCCTGTTCCCTCAGTCTCATCCCTGGTCACTCTCCTCCCTTGCTTATAATGCTGGCTTCTCTGGTCGTCTTTTTGTTTTTACAATTTCCCAGGTTGTTTCATACCTCAGGACCTTGGCATGTGCTATTTCCTGTCGGGAATGTTCCCCTTTCCAGTCTTTATCAGGTTCCTTTCTCCTCATCTTTTAGTCAAAATTAAAATGCCACCTGCTCAGAGAGGCCTGTCTACCACCATTAGTCTCCTTCTTAGCCCCCCTGTTTGTTTCCTCTGTGGAACTGTCACAATTATGAATAATGTGTGTGTGTATTTGCTTGTTTGGTCATCTCCCCCATCAGAATATAACCTTGCTGTGTGCTAGGACCAAGTGTGCCTTGTTTACCAATGTAATCCAGCACTAAGAATTGGTTTGAATACATAATTAATAGGTACTCAATAGTCATAGAATAAATGAAGAAAAAGTAACAATAATTCACACAATCTTCCAGGTTATGGGTTACCTTTTTGTTGTCCCCTCCCCTTTCAAGAATAGCTTTTGTATTTTCCTTAACCCAATTTATGTGTGTGACAGTTCAAGGAACAGAATGCCTCTCAGCGCTCACTGTGGGAGTTCTAGGGTCTAGCCTTGTTCTTGCTTGACTTTTTGAAACAACTAAAAATATTGTTGGAGCTCTGTTAGGATATTAAGTCGTTGGTTAACATGACCACTGTCATCACCTTGTGAAGCAGAAGATCTTGGAAGTGGTACTACCTTCCTGACTTTCTTGATTACTGATTGCTATATCTTATAGTTTAATCTCATTCTTCTCTCTTGCCACAAGATTCCAATGTCTTCACTAAATATAGAATACGTGGAGATTTACATTCAAGTGAGATACAAAATCCTACATATTACTGCAAGGATACATTGTCTAATTGCAGTCTAGTTCTCTGTGTAAATGTCCTCCTGCATTAATGGGTGTCTCACTGTTATGGGTTCAGAATATATTAATTCACTATACATGCATCCAGGACAGATTCATTTAAAGTTCACAGTGTAAACAATGTAGTGTTTCTAGAACTAGAGTTGTAAGCTCAAGCACTGATAGAAAATTGCATTTATAATTTTCTAAGTAAATGCCCTCTCAATACAATAATAAATGTAAAAAATATTGAAGCATCCAGAAACTTACAGCAATCTCAATATCACCAATCACCATTTGCTAAGGAAAAACACTCCTGTATCTTCTCTGTCAGTACTTCACTTTAACACTTGTGGTCACCAAGTGTGTGTGTGTGGTAGTGGTGGTGGAGGGTGGAGTCCCACACTAAGCAATTTTTGGATTCTCTGATCACTCAGTTGGGTGTCCTACAACTGAACTCACTTCTGAGACTATCTACTTGGAGGTAGCATCAGATACCAAAGCTTAAGGGCTCAGAATCCCACAGGATTGCATTACCCCCACTCCCAACTCCAGATGCCACTCACAAGCCCAGGTTGTCATCTGTGCTATGGATATAAATTGCACGTTCTCATGATACTCTCCTTGGGTTTAATTAATTTGCTAGAGTGGTTCACAGAACTCAGGAAAACAGTTTACTTACTAGGCTACTGGTTTGTTAAAAAAAGGATGTAACTGAGAAAAGCCAGACGGATGAGATGCAAAAGGCGAGGTGTGTGGGAAGCAGCTGGGAGCTGCTGTGCCTTCTTTGGACTTACTGCTCTCCCTTTTGTCAACACAAAATGAACAAACCTTTTAGAATTTATAAGAAAGAGGGGCACCTGGGTGGCTTAGTTGGTTATGTGACCAACTCTTGATTTCAGCTCAGGTTATGATCTTACGGTTCGTGAGCTAAAGCCCTGCTTTGGGGTGAGGGGGCAAGTGGGTTCTGCACTGACACAGTGGAGCCTGCTTGGGATTCACTGTCTCCCTCTCTCTGTCCCTCCTCCACCCAAAAATTAGTAAGTAAACACTTAAAAAAAATAATGAACAACGACAGATGGGTATATAATGCTCTTAAATGTCTGATGTCCTTTGTGTATCTTTGTGCAGTAATTGGTGGAGATGTTGAAGGATTCCTTACCTCAATAGCCAGGGTTCCTTGTCTCACCACTCCGAAGAATGAAGAGATGGACACAGAATAAAGGGAGCAGCAGGCAAAAGTTTATTAGAGTAGAAGATCAGACAATAAGAACAGTATGGAAACTTTCTTTACAGAGAGGGGGCATTCGAAAGTGAACTGTAGGCAAGGGACTTTTGTAGGATTTCGGTCAGCCTCTTTCCTTCCGCATTGTTCCTTCTCGGGTTCTACCCTTACTGGCTAGGTAACTCTAGCCATTCCTTTACGATTGGCTCGTTTCCATCCTATGAGGGGTGGTCTATGACCAAACCATTCCATGTGGGTCATACATTTTATGGTCTACTTATCTTTAGTCAGGTCTTTTGTTTGTCAAATTTCTGAGGGAAACCTGAGGGAAACTTGAGGGGGAGTAGATCTGTTACATTTTTAAGAGGAACCTTCTGTCTGAGGGAGTTTGCTCCAGGTCTCATGTTCCCAGCATTGTTTTAAAACATGTGTTTTTTTCCCCACCAGGGACCTTAGGTCCTAACTTTTCCCTCTTTGCCCATTTTTATCCTACCTTTTCCTATTATAGAGACAGTCTGCATTATTTGATCACATTGATTTTGTTTACTAAGTTGAGATAAAAAAAAAAAAAATACCAGCATAGTCCTCCTGAAGCAAATGATGTTGCTCATGAACATTGGTCCCTTGGATAATATTGTAAATACCATAAGATAGTTCTTCCATTCTAACAGGAATGGAATCTAGGATTCAATGAGCAATAACTTTATCCACCCAGACATTTTTTTATATTTCAAACACTTTAAAATTTTTCTAATGTTTTCTTTTTTTTTAATTTGTTTTTGGAAGAAAGAGAGCTAGAGTACAGGAGAGGGAAGGGCAGAAAGAGAGGGAGACACAGAATCTGAAGCAGGTTCCAGGCTCTGAGCTGTCAGCACAAAGCCTGACACCGGGCTCTGAGCTGTCAGCACAGACCCCGACACCGGGCTTAAACCCACAAACTGTGAGATTATGACCTGAGCCGAAGTCAGATACTTAATTAACTGAGCCACCCAGGCACTCCCCAGATACTTTTATATACTTAGGATTGATTAGTTGACTTAAATATTTGCCAATTCAGTGTTTTCACTTCACTCACAGACAACTTGCTGTTTTGCCTGTCTTAGAACTGAGGGGTTTAGTTTTGGTTTTGTCCTGTTTGTGTGAGTAGGCTGAGGGTTGCTGAGAATGATTTTCTTGATTTGGAAATATTACTGATGGTGACTATAGCCTGTAGTTAATCAGGTAAGATGGATCAGAAGAGAAAGAACTGATCATGAAGAAAAAAAATTGTTTTTTCTCATACTAACATCTCAGAAGATATTCTATAAAGATGTTTATTTGATCCTTTTAAACTAGGAAGAGGTAGGGGCACCTGGGTGGCTCAGTCGGTTAAGTGTCTGACCTCGGCTCAGGTCATAATCTCACAGCTCATGAGTTCGAGCCCCGCATCAGGCTTTGTGCTGACAGCTCAGCCTAGCCTGTTTCAGATTCTGTGTCTCCCTCTCTCTCTGCCTCTACCCTGCTCGTGCTCTGCTTCTCTCTCTCTCTCTCAAAAATAAATAAATATTTAAAAAAGTTTTTTAAATAAAAAATTAGGTGGAAGTATGCTTGCAAATTTTATTTTAGGGGTGCCATGTCACATTTCCTTGTCTAAAAATCCACATGGCTCCACCATTTGGAGGTGTCAAACATATAACTAACTCCACTTCTGGCTTTCCTTGGAAAAATTTACCAGGAAAGCATAAATCTTAAGCAAAATCACAATTTTATTAAATTATATTCAATGAAAATTCCAGTGAGAGAGGTAAAAGTATAAGCAATATAATTTTTTTGTAATTTTTTAGATGTTTATTTGTTTTGAGAGAGAGAAAGTGCATGAGCAGGGGAGGGACAGAGAGAGAGGGGGAGAGAGAGAGAATCCCAAGCAGGCTCTGCACTGTTGGTGCAGAGCCCTATGCAGGGCTCTAACTCATGAAATGTGGTATCATGACCTGAGCCTACACCAAGAGTTGGATGCTTAACCAAATGAGCTACCCAGGTTCCTGTAAGCAAGCTTATTATTAAGATGATATGGAGAAATCACATGAAAGTAACAGAATATTTTGAAAATAATGACTAATCAGAGGAACCTGGCCCAGTCAGGTAGAATATACTATAAAGCTGTAATAATTAAAGCCATTTGGTATCTGTGGGAATAGTTTCATCAAAGGAAGGGGATTATCTAGATATAGATGCAAGTATATATGGGAATATAATGTGTGATTAAAAATGCATTTCAAATCGTTGGGTATGACATGAATTTTCCATCAAATTTACATTGGGCAATTTGGTGATGGTTTAGGAAAAAAATAATAAAGCAGGATCTCCACTGCAGTCCTTACACCAAAAGTAATTCCAGATGGACTGAAATTTTAAATGTAAAAACTGAATTATAAGAGTACTAATAGAAAACATGGACTTCTTATTTTCATAATTTTGGACGACAGAAAACACTCAACACAGAAGTTGTAAAAGGCAATGGTTGATAAATTTGACCACATAAGTATTAAAAACTTATCTATTACAAAAAAAGTCATAGACAAAATCAAAAGATATGTGACAAACTGAGGGAAAATATTTACAATACACATGACTAAGTACTTATTGCCTTAACATGTAAAGAGTTTAGGAAATTAGTAATAATAAAGAAAGAAAAACCTGTACAATAGAGAAATGGATAAAGGAAATTTTTGGTTTGGGATTATGTTTGACATGATGGAAGGCCAACTGCAGGGCTTAACACAATGAGGGCTCATACTAGAAGTCTGAAAGCAGTCCAAAACTGGCACAGTGGCTTCATGGTACACCAGAGGCCTAGACTCTCTGTTTGGTAATCTCTCATGGCTCATTCTTCTTGGCCACAAGATAGCTGTTCCACCTCTAGGTACTACATCAGAGACAAATGGAAGCAGCTAATAAGATGCATCTGCTAGGTCATGATCTCACAGTTCACGAGTTCAAGCCCTGAGTCGGGCTCTGTACTGACAGCTCAGAACCTGGAGCCCGTTTCAGATTCTGTGTCTCCCTCTCTCTCTGCCCCTCCCCTGCTTGTGCTGTCTCTCTCTCTCTCTCTCTCTCTCTCAAAAATAAATAAACATTGAAAAAAAATTTAAAAACAAAGATGCATCTGCTAGAAACTCTGCCATTTCACCTGCTAGCTGCAAAGCAGTTTGGGAAGCTGGACACATTTCTGCCCCAAACAAAACTAGAGGTTTGTCTGTAAGGAAGAAAGGGAGAATGGATAATGGGTAGGCAAAAAGTTGCATATAACAGAAATATGAAGGCACAGATAAATACAGATGGCTTGTAAGCCTACAGATATTTAACTTTATTCATAATTAAATAAATATAAATCAAGATACCAATGAGATACCATTTTTCATGTATCAGATTAATAGCAATGAGTTTGGTACCCAGTTTTGGTAAGTTTATGGGGAAAAGGACACTGTCAAACACTTTCTTATGGGTGTAAGTCTTTTTAAAAGGCAGTTTGGGATCTGTAGCAAATAATTTAATGAGTATGCTGATTGATTCATCAACTCTACATTTACAAATGTATCCTATATATATATTTATACATGTATGAATGGTAAATGTATACACATGTTCACTGTAGCATTACTTGTAATAGGAAAAAAAATAAAGCCAGAAACAACCTAAATGCCTATCCCCAGGGAACTAGTTAAAGAAGTGATGGTATATATGTCCAAGAGTGTATTTGTTGTTAAAAAGAATAGGCTAAGTTTGCATGAGCTGATATGGAAGGATCTCTAAGTCATATTATTGAATTTAAAAGACCAGATACAGGGGCGCCTGGGTGGCTCAGTAGGTTGAGCATTCCACTCTTGATTTCAGCTCAGATCATGATCCCAGGGTCATGATATTGAGCCCCCCCATCGGGCTCCATGATGAGCATGGAACCTGCTTGAGATTCTCTCTCTCTCTCTTTTGCTTTCTACTCCCTGTCTCTCTTGTACTCTCTCTCTCTCTCTTTCTCTCAAATAAAAAAATAAAAACTAAATAAATAAAAATAAATAGAATGCCGGATACAGAGCAGTTTACATACCATAACCCACTGAGTGAAAACTTGAAAATGGATGTGTGTTAAGTATGGATGATTTCAGAAAGGATGTACATGGAGCTCTTGATGGCACTCACCTCTGTGGAATGGGACTGCAGTAAGACAGATACTTCCATTGTATATTATGTTGTTCTATTACATGTTCTGCATGTGTGGGATTCTTAGTATGTTTTTAGGAGTATAGTAATTAATTAAAACTATGCCTTTAGTAGGGAATACCAGCATTAATAATCAGCTGAATACTGGCCCTTGCTTATCTTGATTTAAAATGAGAACTACCATTCCTGGTTGTTAGGCATGATTATATATGGGAATGTATTTATTTACTGTGCTGGAAACGTTGTTGCTTCAGGGCCCCAATACCTGGATTGCTATTCTTTGTTGGATTTTTCTCCTCAAATGTCACCGTCAGAACAACTGTCCCTGACCATGCTGATTAAAATGCTCTCTCCCTTTTAACCCACCTTAGCACTGTATCTCCCTTATGTTGCTTGATTTCCCTTTCTAGCATTGATTATACTTATGTATTGTCTGTCATATCATACGTGCCTCGGTATGTCCATTTGGGCTGCCAGAACAACATGGGTAGATTTTATAAGCTAGATTGGGTAGCTTATAAACAACAGACACTGATTTCTCACAGTTCTGGAGGCTGGAAGTCCAAGCTCAGAGTGCTAGTATGGTCAAGTGAGGGCCTTCTTATGGACTGCAGACTTCTCACTGTAACCTAACATGGCAGATATGGTAAGGGAGCTTTCTTGGGCCTCTTTTATAAGGGCACTAATCACTTCCCAAAGGCCTTATCTTCTAGCACCATCACACTGGGCATTTTCAACATATGAATTTGAAAGGGATACAAACATTCAGACCATAGCACTTGTGGACACATTTTGCCTTAATCACTGCATACTCAAGGGCCCAAGCAGTGCTTGACAGAGTTGATTCTCAAATGTTTTAAAGTGAATGTTTATGAAATATGAAGTATTTGTTGAATGAATGTTATATCTCTCAAATTCATGGCTTCTAGTCTAGTATTAATAAGTAAGTGTGAGTCCACACCACCATACCCTATCCCCACTGAAGACAGCTTGCTCGGTCAGGACCCCTTATCTTCTGCCATTATCACAATTTTGGCCTCTCCTGCCTTGTGACATTCCTGGAGATGGAAGTTCTGGCAACTGTAACTGTGGGGGAAATGTGTTCCCTGCACAGCCAGCAGCTTGGGGTGATCTGGTAGAGTTGAGAGGGAGAGAATCTTCTTCTTACTTGTTAAAATTAATATGGAATATGCCAGGACCAGGGCTGGAAAAACGGCCCATTTGGTTTCCCCTCCAGTGACTCTTCAGTTGTCTGTAGGCCACTCACTTGTTTTCTCTGTCAAGGATTCATGTTTCTCATCCATTCATTGTTGCATAAGGGTGAATTGGTGGAATCCTGGATGCCTCCACTAGCAGGTAGAATACTGGGCTGGAATTTCAGGAAAAGAAAATACCTACTGATCCTTCTTAAATTGTTTTATGATTTTTTATGAAGTATAATTTGACATAACATATTAATTTTGAGTGTACAATGTAACGATTATATATACTGCAAAGCGATGAGTACATTAAGTTTAGTTAACATATGTCACCATACATAGTTTTTTTTTTCTTTTAAGACCTACTCTTAGCAACTTTCAAATATACAGTACAATATTATTAGCTTTAGTCACCATGTTGTACATTACATTCCCATGACTTATTAATTTTATTACTATAAGTATGATTTTTTAAACAAGTCAGCTGAATTGTTCTCTTCAGAACAGAGACTTTGTGTCAAACTTTATGTGTGTGTATATATATATATATCTTGTCATTTTTGTAGCAGTATTAGGTGAATATATTCTGTGGATTGGTTAAACCAAAAAGCAGAAGCTTTAATGGACTCAGTTTGGTTTCTTACTTGTAATCTTTGTGGCAGAATCAGTAAATTTATCCACAGACTGTCTCTCTGATATGTTTAGGTTCTGATTATAGTTTGGAATTTTCTGTTCTGACACAAAAGTTAACTTTTTCTATCTTTCAAATTATGGTAGATAAGGGATTTCAAAAGGGCCAATGACCACACTTAACTCTTCTCTTTACAGTTAAATTGGAGTCTTGAAAAGTATGTTTATCACCAGAAAACCACACATAATGAGGACACCCATGAGCTGTGGTAGAGATGGGTTCTTGAGAATAGGTATAGTCCTCAGTGTTTGTAGTGAGAGGATCTGGGTCAGTGGTTAGTATCCTGATCCCCACTTCCTCTTTATGTTTCTGAAAGCCTGTCATTTACCTCTCTGTGCATCAGCTTCTTTCTTTTTTGATTGCGTTTTCTCACGTCAGATGAATGTAGTAATACTCCTTATGGTAGGATTTTTGTAGAAGCAGGAAATGATAGAATACAGTTAATATACATCTAATGGGATGATGGTGGTGGTCTCACAGACTTCTTTTCAAGGGCAGCACATAGTGGCACTTCATTAATGGAGCTAATGCTTCTGAACATGGTTGTTGGCTCCTCTCATTATGTTATGTGGTCTTCATGTCATTCTGCTTACTCTTCACATCCAGAAAAGATAAGTTAACTAACTCAAGTGCATCTTTAAGAAAAAAAGATTCTTCTTCCAAGAAATATAAACTGTTACCCTGCTTCTGTTTTTAAAGAATATTTGTAATAATCTCTCTAATTCTTTTGGAGTTGCAGGTATGTGTTTCCAGTAGGGTACATTCATTATTCCTCTGCCCTCCGTTTTCTTGCTCATCTGACCTTCAAACCATCCTTGTGTCTCTCTGTATATTTCCTTTTCTCAGTAGATGTGTAATTCCTCCAAGAGAAAATGGCGTTCAAATGATTTGGCATATAGATGTTAAAAATAAGAAAGCAATGTGTAGAAATGTATTTGAAAGACAGACGTTCTTTGTTAAATGTAATGGGAAGGTGAAACACTAGCAACTGCCTTCTGGCTATAGAATCACTCTCTCAATAAGTTCTCACATGTTGAAGAGGAAGCATTGTATCAGGTTTTGCAAAAGAAGCTTTAATCTTTTGTCTTGTTGGCATCAGATAGTGGCTGATTGCTGCTGTGGGTAGACATGAATCTCTAAAACTGAAAATACTCCTGCCTATTACAACTGGTAGAAGATATCAGAGATTGTTACTCTAGTCTCCCAATATTTCCAATGAACGAAGAAAGCAAGGTAAAGTGGGTTGTCTGAGTTCAAGTAGAGCATACCAAATCTGGGATCCTGATTTCCTGGTTCTGTAGCCCATTTGAGTTTCCTGGACATTTTTGGATTTGTCTGTCCATCCATGAGTCCACTCCACTGGCCTCTTGGTCACAGTTGATCGTTCTAGGCTTCACTGACTAAAGCTAGGCCAATCAGGTTATTTCATTTTCCTAAATCCAATTGATGGCCGCTGAGAATGTTAAAACTGAAAAAGAGGGCACCTGGGTGGCTCAGCCAGTGAGGCATCTTGATTCTTGATTTTGGCTCAGGTCATGATTTCATGGTCCATGAGGTTGAGCCCCGCATTGGGCTTAGTGCAGAATGTGGAGCCTGCTTAGGATTCTTTCTCTCTCCCCCTCTCTCTGTTCCCCTCCCCAACTTGTGCACACATATGCTGTCCCTAAAAATAAATAAACTTTAAAAAAAATTTAAAAACTGAAAATGAGAAATAGTTTCTGGTGGTGCAAGTTGTCAGGAATACAGTTCTGGAACTATCAATGGGCATTGCTATCCATAGAGAGCTATTTCCAGCTGTTACTGAAACCTGTCACATCCCCACCATTGGATTTTATGAGCCACCAAATTCTCCTTTGTACTGAAGATCATTCTGATTAAGATTTGATACTAGCAATCCAAATAATATGGGTTAATATTCACATTGACTTCTGTAATACTTATAGTGATTTTCCTTTCAAATTCTTCATCCTTAAAGATCATGGCACAAATTTAGTATGTAGGTGTCTCATTTGTTTACAGTATGGATTTATGATTAAAATGAATATTCAGATTATACACATTTGATCACAATAACTATTTCTCTTACTATCTGTAATTATAAGTTTATTCCATAACAGTTTTAGACTTGGGTATTTAAGGAATCTGGGATATTTTGTTGGGGTGAATGAAGCTTAATTTTTATTATTTCATTATTAATTTTCTTTAGATATTTTATGCAGCTTCTTGCACATGTATTAATAGAGCTTTGGATTGTCTTAGTTCATTAATATTTTCCCTATTTGGGTATGAAAAGCACAGTGCCCAACATGTTACTCCATGTTAATGTTTCTTTTTTTTACTGGGAAGAATAAGGAATAGTGTTTCCTTATATTCAGAGACTGTTTAACATTTAGGAAAATCGATACCCTATCACAACCACTGAATGTCAGTTGAACACTGTTTCTGGCTATTGTGGAAGGTTAGCCAAGTAGTTACAGTAATAGATCTTGTTCAACATGACAATTTTTGAGAACCAGCAAAATGCTGAAGTGTCTTCCCACCATCAGTATTACTACCACCAGATGTTTAAATAACACTTCAGAGGTTACAGAGCTTATATATATAATTCAATCCTTACAACAGCCAGAAAGGTGTCTTTTAATATCTATAGTTTATAATTTAAGAAACTGAACCATAGTTGCTACCCTGAGACTCAAAACAAGGCCTTCTGTCTGAGTCAGCATTTTTTTTAACATCACAGTGATAATGTGAAATCTGAGTACTTTTCATGAAAAATTTGAAATCTTCAAATATACTTTAATCATTGTTTCATCAAATTATTGAATGAATGCATACTGAGAATGAGGAGCCCTGATGTAGCTTCCATGGCGCCCTGGGGGCCCACTCTCCTTTCATTGCATTAACATCCTGTCTTGCCATCCTCAATGTCACACTTCAGTGGTGTAAGCAGGAGTGTGTGGGTGTGTGTGTGTGTGGGGGGGGAGGTATGTTGAGGAGGTTGGGGATAGGAGAAGGCAGTGAATAAGTGGAAGAATTTCATTAGTCACCAAAGGTGCTTTAAAGGTGAATCAGATATCCTCACCCCAGAGAACTGTGTCTATATATGAAACGCACTGGAAGGATAAATTCCAGTTCATGGGGAGATAGGGATCCAGGAAGAATAGTTCACAGTTAGAGGTCTTGGGGAAGTGGGATACAGGGAAGAGAGGAAGGCTTGCCTAGCTAAGGCATTTGTATACTATTCTGTGGGCACTTGGGGTCTACTGAAAGTGTTTGAATGGTTTAATGATATAATCATAGCTAGGCTGCTTATTTCTTATTAAACTTTGATGTCTCTGTTTTCCATGTCCCCATATTTAGTCTATGAACAGCCTGTCTGGTTTTACTTGCAGAATATATCCCAGAGCCAGCTTCTACTGACAGTCTCTGTTGCCATCAGGCTCACCTAAGCCACTGTCATCTGTCAGTTGGGCTGCCATTTCAGCTTCTTTAGTGACTTGCTGCTTCCATGCTTGCCCTGCCAATCCATTCCATACTACAAAGTAGCCTTTTGCAATATTAAACAAAAACTATCACTGTCCTGGTTAAAGATTTCATCATCTTTTCATCACACTTGAAGTAAAATTCAGACTCCTTGCTGTACCCACAAGGCCTTCTGTAACCCTATGTGACCTGGCCTTGCCTCCCTCTGAATTCCTGCCTCCCTCTGAATTCATGTTCTGCACTCTCTTCCCTCTCCCTCAGTCAGCTCTTACCACCCTAGTCCCTTTGTATTTCCTGAACATCCAGGTTCCTTCTCACCTTAGGGTCTCTGCATTTACTTGTTCATCTGCCTGGAATGTTCTTTCCTCAGGTCTTCACATGGTTATTAGCTCCTTACCAAAAGAGGCCTTTCCTGACCCTTGATGTAAAATAGCCCCTGCTTGAGTCACACCTTCTGTCATTTACCGGGATTCATTTTCTCCACAGCGCCTATCACTAATTGGATGAATTTCTTTATTGACTTGTAAGTTTACTTGTCCCCTAACCTGTTCAACTAAATTTAAGCAAGGACTTCATTTTTTCCATTGTTACATCCCAGTGCCTTGAAAAGTCCTGGCATATAGTACATATTTATTGAATCAATTAATTTAGGGATTTGAATGACTGGAGTAGGGAACCTACTGCAGTGTTTTCAGTACAGTGAGGGTACATTGAGGGTTTGTCAGTGGGAATGAAGGGGCGGAGCTCAGTACACGTGGAATCATAGGGAACTGTTGGGATTTGACTTGGTTTCATGTTTTGAGTCATTGAAGAGGGAAAAGGTAGAGAGTTTTGAGCTTGGATGAGCTATTAGAAACCTAGGAGAAGCTCCTGGATTTGGTGGGGAAGAGAACTGTTCTAGAGGTGTCAAGAGTTTGGATGCTGATGGGGTGGAAGTTTTTAGCAGCAGTTGGAATGTGACTTTATCCAGAGTTTCCCATTCCCTAAGAGGTATTGCTGCCAAGCAGTCGAGGACCATGGGCTCAGAGACATGAGGGAAAGCCACATTCACTGTTCAATTGTGGCATGGCTGTGACAAGTCATTGAACCTCTCTGAACCTTAGGTTCTTCATCTATAACATGATAAAAATACCTCATGGCATAGTGGTGTTGGGGAGGAAAAATTTTACTCTATGTTTCAAAAGTTTCTTCCAGCTGGTCTAAGATTAAATTGACATGAAATCAATTTACAGGAGAAAATTAAATTTAATTTTATACATTGAGAAATCCCTTATACATGAGAGATTCAAAGACAGAACGGTAAAATGAGGTATTTATGCCATGCTGAGCTAAGGAATGGTATAGGGGCCAACAGCTTCAAAGGAGAGGGGGGCAATAAGAAGAACAAATGTTTGGTAGTTAGATATTTGCTATGCCATACAAATGGGTTACTCAGATAAAATTTATCCCTGGTGGTAATTCTAATTCTGAGAAAGACCCCCAATTTAGATTCTAGGTAAAGGAGGGTCTCAATTGCCTTCAGCTCAAAATAGCCTACATGCCAAAATGACACATTTTGGGAAGGTTTGCTCTGAACCCTCTCAATGGTTCTGAAAACTAAACTATAGAACATGAAAGCATGGAACCAAGCCCTGATGCAGAGTAGTTTCTCAATGACTGTGAATTTCCTGTCTCCTTCCCCCTTCTTTAAGAGGCTAAGGATTAAAAAATTTACTCCAGTTCCACAGTTTAAATTTGTGTTGTTTTTCTTTGCAAGGCAAAACAAATAAGTGGTTTAAAAAGGCAAACAATACCCCCAGACTTAAAATGAAAATGAAGGGTTCCCTGTTCCAACTCCAATTCCCTGCCCCCCAGTTTCCTCTCCCCTCGGGCTACTACTACTTTTAACTCTTGTAGCTATTTCTTTTAGAACTTAAATCTGTAATTCAAAATAACACACTTGCACTACTATTCCTTCAGTTTTCAATTTTAGATATTATTTAGATATCAAGATATCTTCATATTCATATGAGGGAAGGCAAAGATTTAATTCCCTTATATTTCTAAGCCCAAACCTACACATACTACATCCATCACTCCTCTCAATGTATTATGTCCCCCGCCTTTTTTTTTTTTTTAGCTCATCAGTATTGTGAGTTTATATTTTTGACTCTAGCTATTGACATCTGAACTATGTAGTGTACTGTGATTCTGTTTCCTTTCTTATACAAATTCTTATTTTTTTCTGCATTAATATTTGCCTCATTATTTTTTAGGTTTCTTTTTGTTTGCTTTTTGATACTGATCACTGGTTGATTGTCAAATTTCCCTCAAAATCTGAAACATTTCCTCCCAATAATTTCAAACTCAACGTGTATTCTATAAGTTTGATTTATTTTCCCCTTGGAAATCTCTTTCCAGCCTTCTCTGGCTTTCTGCTCCAATTTGGACTGTTGACTCTCTAAGCCTGCTGCCTCGCTGTGTGTCATCTAGAAATCTTTTTGTATTCTTTTCTTTTGGATCCCCTATTTCTTTTTTTTTTTTTTAATTTTTTTTTAACGTTTTATTTATTTTTGAGACAGGGAGAGACAGAGCATGAACAGGGGAGGGTCAGAGAGAGGGAGACACAGAATCCGAAACAGGCTCCAGGCTCTGAGCTGTCAGCACAGAGCCCGACGCGGGGCTTGAACTCACGGACCGTGAGATCATGACCTGAGCCGAAGTCGGCTGCTCAACCGACTGAGCCACCCAGGCGCTCCTGGATCCCCTATTTCCAGATCTTGTTTTCTTTCTCATTATGTACCTTATTACTTCATTTTGCCAAGGCACATTCATCCTACAGCTTTCTGAGGAAGTATGTGGGAGGTGAATTCTTTGAGACTTTGTAGAGCTTTATTCTGTTTTCATACTTGTTTGACATTTTGGCCTAGTATAGAATTCTAGGTTGGAAATAATTTTCCTTCAGCATGTTGAAGATGGTGCCTTCCTTCTAACCTTGTAGTTTCCATTGTTATGTTGAGAAATCTGGTGCCATTATGATCCCCTTGCTTTCTGTGTGTGTGTGTGTGTGTGTGTGTGTGTGCGTGTGTTTTCACATGGAAGTTTTTGGACTTTTCTTTATTTCTTCAATATTTTGATATGTCACAGTGATATATATCTGTGGCACTTTTATTTTATTTTATTTTTTTCATGAGTTGTGCTGGCAGGTTGATGAGCCTTTTCAAACACTCACCTTTCAATTCCTGGAAATGTTTTTGAATTACTTCTTTGAAGTGTTATTTCTTCTATTCTCTCTTTTTGAAACTCCTATTATTCAGATATTGGACCTTCTGGCCTGTTCTGATTTTTTTTCCTGCCATTTTCCATCTCTTTTACTTTTCTTTTGCTCAATGCTTTGGCCTACGTTTTCTCTGTTTTCTTTTTTGTTTTGGTCTCTGTCTTTTCTAGAGGTCACACTGAAACAACTAGTGAACCTAGGTTGTCTATACTATTGAGCAGTTATATACCAAGAAGCTGAACTGAAAACCTTCTGAATGAGCCACATTTGTCATCTGGAAGCCCTTAACATAAGGCAGTTTTTTTTTTTTTAATTTTTTTTTTCAATGTTTATTTATTTTGGGGACAGAGAGAGACAGAGCATGAACGGGGGAGGGACAGAGAGAGAGGGAGACACAGAATCGGAAACAGGCTCCAGGCTCTGAGCCATCAGCCCAGAGCCTGATGCGGGGCTCGAACCCACGGACCGCGAGATCGTGACCTGGCTGAAGTCGGACGCTTAACCGACTGCGCCACCCAGGCGCCCCAAGGCAGTTTTTGTTTAGGGTCTCTCAAGTAGTTCTTTATCCTCGAGATGGTTGTGTGGCTGGAAGGGAATTATCCAGTCACGTGCTTGGAGTGTATCAGTTTGACTTCTTGTATCCTGGGAGCTTGTGGGTAAAGGAGCTAGTTATTTCACTGTTTAGCATAAAGACTTCCACTTCCGACATCCTGTGTTCATTGTGGAGACTCCCTCCTGCCTTGTGCTGAGTCTGATGACCCCACGACTCAAGTCCCTCTGGTTTATCCTCTCTAGAGAGTAAATATCCTGGCATCTCCTACGTTAGGAAGAAGTAACTTCTTGTCTAGGCAGGAATCTGGGGCTGATCTATCAGGGGTTGGCAAGCTATTTCTGTTAAGGGCCAGAAAGTAAAGATTTTAGACTTTTGGGGCTACATCATGGTCTCTATCACATATTCTTCTGCTTCTCATTCTTTTTAAAAAAATAATCCTTTAAGGCATAAAATAAACATTCTTAGCTTGTGGACAGTACAAAAACAAGTTGCAGACCAGACAAGTCATAGCTTACTGATGCCTGGTGTAGAGGGTCCTTTTGGACACTCTGAATCAACCATCTTCATTTCAGCCCCACCTTGCATCCCTGTCTTCAGAGGAACTTGAAGTTTCTAATTTCTGATTCTTTGTGGGTTTTATGACAAAACTGGGTGATTTCTTATAGGTGCTTCCCCCCACCCCCAGTTTTAACCATGTTCCCCATTAAAGCTTAGGTTTCAGCTTCTGCAGGTCCACTAGGTGAGCAAGTAATGTCTATCTTCTTTTCATTTTCTAAAACATGAGTTTTTTTCTTGTTTGCCTTTCTCTCTGTCCTTATTGGGTCATGCTTTTGGAAGGAGTGGAGATAAATATATATGTTTAATCTACTAAGTTTAACCAGAAGCTTCCCCCCAAATCCAATTTGGTTGATTTTTATTTTTTACTACTTTCTTTGATAGCTCTTGGGTTAATTTTGCATTTGTTTTCCATGTGCTTACTTGCTATGCCAGATGTTCGAAGAAGATGTCCTTGGGGAGGAAAAATGAGGGGTTTTAAAATGTAGTGTTCTTGAAATGCTCACAATGGTTCAGTGTGTGAGATCCCAAAGAGGCCCGGTTGTTTCTAACCACCAGACTCTCATAATAGAAATACAGTTTCACCCTTATTTGTGTAAACCATCAGGATCATTTTTAAATGTTTGTAGTAAAGTTTGTGGCTTATTGTTTAAAATTGAATTTAAGGTAGTAAATCAAAGCTTTTGGTGGCATGCCCCTGACAGCAGGGAGAGCCTGGTAAGTGATCCCTAAAAGCTGATCAAAGAGACTTGCTGAGCATTTTTTCCTGTATTTGTGTTTTGGTCCTTTAATCTGGTAGTGTTTCCAATTCCCTTCTGAATACTGTAATGCACACTCCACCCCCACTCAAGTCTTCTTGGCGACATCTGGGATTGTCTTTGCCAAATGGCCCCCGTTTGGGCATAAGCCTGCCTTTGCCATCAAGCCTATACAAGGTTCGAACAATGGTGATTGTCAGAAAATGGGCATTCACACCACATTTTTGTTCTTGTAATCAAATGAAAATTGAAAATGAAAAAAGCAAAATTCACTGAAAAATGACCATTTGCCGTTTCTGCCTAGGTTCACCTTTCCTGGCCAGCGAAGATGGCGTGCTTGGAGGAGTCATTGTTCTCCGAACTTGCAGATGTTCTGCAGAGTCTGACTCCTCCCAAGATAAGCAGACACTTCTAGGTAAGCTGGACATACACCTTATAGCATGTCTTTCTTTTTCAGTTTTTCAAGACACAGGAAGATTTTTTCCTTAACAAGTTATGGGAAGGCCGGAATGCTCCCTTGGTATCTAAATATGTCTATCCTACTAATCTTTTAGCATAGGTAAACATGTAAAAGATGAATATTCATTTTTAAGTGTATGCTTACAGCATATTTCAAACGGGCTTAGAACCTAGGACCTTCACTAAAGCCCAATATTAAGAACATTGGACCATGTATTTGTTCCCTGCCTTATTCCACAAAGCATTTGAGATGACCCATAACAACATACACAGTAACAAACATAGAAGAAGCTTCTTCCTCTTCCCCTCCCAAAAGGGAATCAGAACCATGTGAAGAGCTACTGGCCTAGGAGTCTGTTCTGGCTCCATTGCTTATTAGCTATGACGCCTTTGTATATGGGTCTTACTGTTCTGTGCCACTTCCTCTTCTGTAAAATAAGGACATCTGCCCTGCCCTCCTTGTAAAATTGTGGTGAAGAAGGGTCAAATGAGTGTTTTGCAGATTTGCAGATGTCCATCCAGATGTGTGGTTTTGTGTCTAGCCAAGTGTAGTAGTGGGGTTAAAAAGCAGCCAGTCTTCCATTTGCCAAGGCACAAAACTGTGGGGCTGCCTCTGCCCACAGGGGCGCCTTTTTCATTCATTCATACAGAGGGGACGTTTTTTAAAACTCCATAAAGGTGCCACAGAAGTTAGGAGGGGGTCTTATATGTTTTTTTTTTTAATTGACTTTTTAATTACCTATATATACATTCCAAAAAGTATACAAGTTATAATTGCAACTACTTGATGAATTATTATAAACCGAACCCACCCATACAACCAGCACACAGATATAGTAGAACTTTACCACAACCCCGAAATCTCCCTGGCAATCACCTCCATTCTTTGCCTCTCCAGAGTTAGCCACTATGCCGATTTTAAAACCATGATTAGCTTTGCTTGGGTTTATATTTTATATAAATGGAATCATGGAATATGTACTATATGTATCTGATGTGTTCAGTCAGCATTAAGCCTGTTATATTTATCCATGTTACATGTGGCAGTAGTTTGTTCATTTTCGTTACTGTATGGTATTCCATTATACAGACATACTACTGTGCATTTATCTGTTCTTTCCTAAGTATTTTTTTAATATAAGTGTTATAGATCATCCACAGGAACTGTGGTAGTTAAACCCTTTGTATAAATTTTCTTACGGAAAGTGTGGGTGCTGCCTGATCTATATTGTATGGTTGTTGTGAATTGATATAGTACAAGTTGAGTCTGTAAATTAGAAAATCAAGCATTTCATATGACTTTAAGAAAAGTATTTTTTTCTATGGGAGCCCAAAGAGCTTTCATAAAATTTCTCCCCGAATTACTCAAAGAGAAAAAAAAAATGGACTTTGGTCTCTGACTACTAACCTCATCGTTTTGTTTTGTTTTGTTTTGTTTTGTTTTGTTTTCGGTATTCCCTTTCTCTTTCCACGCACTATATTTGGTACCCAGGTTGCTCCCAGGAAATGTATTTTTAAATGGCTGTCTTTTGTTAAAACAAGTCAAATTAGTCAATTGCTTCTTTGGTATCTTTAATCATTGGTGAATCTTTTGAATAAATCTTCCATAGTTAGATAGAAGAGAGTTTGCTTTTAAAATATGTAAGAGGAAGGGGCACCTGGGTAGCTTAGTTGCTTAAACATCCAACTCTTGGTTTCATTTCAGGTCATGATCTCACAGTTCATGAGTTTGAGCCCTGCATCAGGCTCCACACTGACAGTGGGGAGCCTGCTTGGGATTCTTTCTCTCCCTCTCTTGCTCTGCCCCTCCTGTGCTCATGCTCTCCTCTCTTTCAAAGTAAATTAAAAAAAAAATATATATATATATATATGTATATATATATATATATATATGATGTACATGGGCCTTCCATAAAAACTCAGAACAACCCGGCTCAGTTGGTTAAGCGTCCGACTTTGGCTCAGGTCATGATCTCATAGTTCAAGGATTCGAGCCCTGCATTGGGCCGTGTATTGACAGCCCAGAGCCTGGAGCCTGCTTTGGAGTCTATGTCTCCCTCACTGTCTGCCCCTTCCCCGTTTGCACTCTGTCTCTCTATCTGTCTCTCTCTTTCTCAAAAATAATAAGCATTAAAAAAAAAAAAAACTCAGAATAACCCTTAGTACTGGGGACCAAGGGACTAGTTATTAAAACTGTTTCATAGACTATTCCTAGGATGGACTATCAGTTCTTTACTGAGCCTAGATTCTTGCCCTTTAGAGTTAATCCTGAAAATTGTAAGGTTGTCCTTTCCTTTTTGGTGGTAGAGTATAGAAAAGCATATATATAGAAAAGTCATAGAATTCCAGCTCATTTTAAATAGTTTTTATCACCAATGTAGTAATTTGTAAACTGATTCCTATTCTCTGTCTCAAGAAGAATGAGATGCAAAGTGTGAATTTCTAAAATAAGTGAAATCTTACCATTTGTTAAAAATAACTAGAGTGATTGATGTTTATAAAGTTTACCTAAAATCTGGTGAACATAGGTTAGTATAAACTTATAGATTATACCAAATCCATGGATTTTTACATTTGTTTGCTTCAAAAGAGTCATGTATGTTCAGTACAGATAAGAAAGCAAATCTAGTATAGAAATATAGGAAAGGAGATGTGAAAGTCACCTTGGCCACCCCAGAGTCACCAGTCTCTGGTTCTGGATATTCTTTTTTTTTTTCTAATGTTTATTTATTTTTGAGAGAGAGAGAGACAGAGTGCGAGTGGGGGAGGGTGGAGAGAGAGGGAGACACAGAATCCAAAGCAGGTTCCAGGCTCCGAGCTGTCAGCACAGAGCCCAATGCAGGGCTCAAACCCACAGACCTTGAGATCATGACCTGAGCTGAAGTCAGACACTTAACTGACTGAGACACCCAGGTGCCCCATGGTTCTGGTTATTCTTGTAGGAAACACCTTCACTCTATAGGATATGCTCATATTTCTATTTCTTGGTTAGTCAGTAGTGTGTGACTTCTTTTTAGGAAAAAAAAATTAAGAATGTAGTTCATACCACTTTCCACTTCCCTTTCCTCCTGGCTTTTGATAGATTTCTACTCTAACTTGAAATCATAAGTTTTAATTTTATTGCAACTGTAACATTGTTTCTTGATTTATTTCTTGGTTCCTCAACTTTATACAATTTCTATCAACCATATCTCACCCCCCCTTGACTATGTAAGTTCAGGAAAGTTCTTGTGCTCTTCTTTTCTCCTCCTTCCCCACTCCAACTCTCACCTCAATCTCTAGCAATAATGTCATAGTTATTACCATCCATATTCTGTCCTATATCTAACTTGTCTTCTACACTTTGATTGGAGGTTCTGAACAGTGACAATTAGTAACCAGTATAGACAGTATCAAGATTTTATAAACATTATTCACTGCAGATCCCAGTATTGGAA
Source organism: Lynx rufus (assembly GCF_022079265.1). Lineage (NCBI taxonomy): Eukaryota > Metazoa > Chordata > Mammalia > Carnivora > Felidae > Lynx > Lynx rufus. The sequence continues at coordinate 38,990,018 of NW_025814896.1, read as the reverse complement.
GATTGGATCCATAAGAAGTATCTGTCATAAACCTCTGCCTGTAAAGGGAGAATATTTAAAATATCAAGGTCAAGTGAATTCTTCCATGCTATACCCCATCAGTTGCTCCAAAGCAGGCCACAATTTAATTTGCCTCATCTTTGGACCATAACTTCTCATTTATTGCCTTATAGAACTCTCATGAGACTATAACTTTATAAACTTATGCTTCCTAATACTTAGTAATATCTAGTAACCAGGAGAGCTCAGAAGTCTTTCTTTTCTACAATCCAAATAAAATAATTCCCCAAATTAAAAAAAAACTTGATTGCTTTATATTGTTCATTTTTTATCTGAAGAATAGTATAAGCAGAATAGTCTCTAACTTAAGCTTTTTCTGTGCCCACTCTCTTTTCTGAAAATCGTAAATAGTGTTCCCATTACACCACAGGAGCAGTTTCAATCAAACGCTATTGTCATTTGGTGGAGTTTCCAGAAATCCATTACTGAACCTTTCCTCTTGACAAATACATCAGTTACAAGAGCCCCAGTGGGCCACTTCAGGGGGTGGGATGACTCAAATACAGGGCACTTTCCAGGTTTATCCTCTGTTTACTGGTTTATTAATAGAATTGGCTAATCTCAGGTATGAAGGAATGTTAAAAATCCTCTTGTGTGACCTTGTTACATATGCTTTGTCCATAAACTGTTTGCAAGAAGTGGAGCTTAATTCCTCTCTATTGGGACTCTTCTTCTAAGGCTTAAGAATATGGCAGTGTGATAGAGTGTGACTTCTGAGGCTAGATCAAAAAAGGCATTGTGGGGGTGCCTGGGTGGCCCAGTCTGTTAAGCATCCTACTTTGGCTCAGGTCATGATCTCACTGTTTCCGAGTTCAAGCCTCACATCCGTGCTGACAGCTCAGAGCCTGGAGCCTGTTTCAGATTCTGTGTGTGTGTTTTTCCCTCTCTCTCTCTCTGTCTCTCTCTCTGCTTCTCCCTTGCTCGTATCTGTCTCTCTCTCTCAAAAATAAACATTAAAAAAAAATTTTTAAAGGCATTGTGACATCCTCCTTGCTTTCTCTGTTGGATCACTCACTCTCAGAGGGACCAACTGTCATGTTGTATGAACACTCAGGCAGCATGAGAGAGGTGTCCATGTGGCAAAAAACTGAGACCTCCTTCCAGTAGTCAGCAAGGCATTGGGACTTCTTGCCAATAGCCTCAGCTCTGAGCGAACTTACAGGTAACTGCAACCATGAGGGAGAATATGAATCTCTGAGCAAGAATCACCCAACAAAGCCACTCCTGAATTCCTCACCCACAGAAACTGAGATAATAAATGTTTGTTGTTTTAAACCACTACATTTTGGTGTAATTTATGCCAACACAGATAACTAACAAACCTTTTAAACCCTCTCACTGCCAAAGGGGCCTCTAGTTTGTCTAAATAGTTATAACAAATCAAGGTGCTCTGTTGCATCTTTAGGCAGCTCAGTCTATAATATTGCATCAGTGGTTCCTAGTTTTCTTCTCTGACATCCTCTGGGACAAATGAAATCAGTGCCTTCCCTAGCTTGCAGTCCCTAGTCACTCTTTTCCAGACTGTCTCCTTACCCACCCCACCTCTATTCGTCTCCCATCTCCATATTGTCACCAGACTTTGCTCTCGATAATACATCTGTAGCTGGCCCAGAGAACCTAACTGTGGGCTCAGAAATGGGCAGTCAGGAGAGAAGCAGGCTGCCCTGAAGAAAGGGCAAAAATGAGAACTAGACCTAATTGTGTAGAGAGACTAATCCTAGGATCAGGGGAATAGTGGTCAAAAGAAGAGCCACAAAAGTATATGTAATTAGTTTACTCTATGTCTAAGCTAAATGTTTAATAACTTTCTCTGTGTGCTAAAATAAAGACAAAACCTGTATCTGTTACTATCACTCACTCCCTACTTTTCAGTTCTTCCCTGAGAACACATACATACTCCTGCCTCTGCTGGTCATTTCCCTAGAAGACAGACAAGAACTACTGAACTTGATGGGAAAGTCCTCCTCTGATCTAACCCCAGAACATGCTTTCATTGTTGTTTCCAATTAGTCCTTCCCTCTACACATCCTCAATGCCCCAAGTTCTTGCCACTCCAGATTGGTTGGTCTTCTTCCAAAGGGTCCTGTTTTTCCCCAGTAACTTTCATGTGCTTTTACCTGTGCTTGGGATGCCTTGGGCCAATTACATTCCTTCTTTTAAGACCCAGGACAGATGTGAATATTCTTGGAATCCTTTGGAAACCCTTTCCCCAGGTGATTTGTTCCTTCCTTGTGTGTGTGTGTGTGTGTGTGTGCGCGCGCGTGCATTTTTTTTTTTTTTTTGCAACATGCATTTGGCATCCCTTGCAACACTTGCCATGACACATCCTAGACATGTGTTAAAGTGTCTGTCCCTCCCTCTACGCTCACACCTCTTAAGCTTTTTTCTGAGTCCAAATATTTGACAGGAATAGATCACAGATTTTTGAGTGCCAGTGACTCACATGGAGGATCCAGGGGTTTAAAATACCTTTCCAAGCACTAGAAGCTTCAGCTGCCTCTGAGAATCACACCACCAGATTGTGAATCATTTGAGGGCAATGACTGTGTCCTATCCAACCTTATACCCACCCACCATAGTAGCCTCTAATTATTAGGTGAACGAGTTAAGTGCCAAGTGGAATTTCTCTATTGATTCTTTAACAGAAATGTTAAAAGAAATTAACACTCTTCCAGAAAAATGAAATGTCATATAAGGTATCTTCACATGCTCTAAAAACAAACAAACAAACAAACAAACAAACAAACAAACAATATGGCTTGGAAATGGTGGATAATGATGAGTGTTTGGGAACAAGTTTTGGAGACAGTTTAAATGGATCGCAGGAGACAGCCTCTGCAAACAGCCTTGCAAAATGACAATTTGGATGTGAATGTGTTTGCAACACCCATCTCTCCACCTCCCACCTCCCAGATCATGAGATGCTGGCAAATCTCAGCCTACAAATCACTGTTTTAACGTAAAGCAAATGCTTGTCCCTGGAGTGAAACAACTGAAAATAATTTTCTCTCTGCTTTTAGAGAGAAAAAAACCAATAACAACAATATATATTTTACCTGCTAAAGTACAATTACATGTGCTTTCCAGGCCTGTACAAAAGTGCTTTATTGAGGCTGCTGTATATAGTATGGTTAATAATTGTGTAAACAAAGTCATCTCAAACCTCCCAGTGGAAAGAAATGAGTCCTTTTCTGTTTTAAACTTGTGATTTGATACAAGTAATTAGAGTCTATGCAAATATCTGGCATAAACAGCCATCTCACTATATGAGTGCATTTCTTTCCTTGTAGCTTGCCTTTACTGTGTTGGTGGGAGCCTCACAGACCTTGTGAAGTTCGAGGGTCCCTGCTTGAGAATGGTTACTAAGAAGCAGTGAGTATGGGGATCGATGAGAAACAGCCTCCATATATTTAAGGAAAATCTTAAGCAATTCAGGATAGGAGGCATAGGGGCTCTTAGGGGCTGTGTGTTCAGCCAGTGGCCTCTGTGCTGCTGTTGGGAGTCCTTTATCCAAAATAAATTTGAGGCACACAGTTCAGCCAGAGGCTGATCGTCTGATGAACACATATGGTAATTGTTACTCCCCCATTAAGTTACCCTCACCTTACTCAGAGAATGACTCCAGGTTCCTTGCTATCTAGGCATATGTTCATTATGCTGATAATTAAGTGGTATACATGATATTGCTTATAATTGTCCAGCTACCCCTTTTTCCCGTTTTTCATCTTAACTATGAAATGTTTCATATATTTTTAAAAGAATGTAATAAATTTGTGAGTTATAAAGGATAATAATAAAATGAACACCTGTGAACCCACCACCCAGCCTAAGAAATAGCCCATAACCCGTATTTTTGAAGCCCCCATGTGGGCCTGACTTTATATAAATGGTATGTCACATGATTTTTCTCTGTGAGAAGTTTTGCAATTTCTTACATAATTACTTCAAAGAATAATGAATCCTTCTATCATTTTTGACTTAGCTCTATCAAATTAAACTGTTCTTCACTTGCCAATTAGAGCTTAAATGTGGCGTTCCCTTCCCCCCTTCTTAGAACAAGCAAAGTTCTTTATCAAGTACTCTTCTTGTCACTGTTACCAAAACATGCTATGGTTTAAGAATAAAAAATGTTAGATTGAGTTGATGCTTCCTGGAACATTAAAAAGATAAAAGGTCATTTTACTGTAAGTTAAAATTCCAAACCGCCTTTTGGTTTTACTGGCATTAAAAATTTGGCGAGCACACATAAACACATGCACTTCAAAGGAGCTTCATTCTTGGGGCCCCGGCAGTATCACTTATTTCCATTTCATGGCACATGCCACCATGAGCACTTACGAGGAGGCATTCTGTTGGGCTCACATGATCATAAAAATAACTCCTAAAGAGAAGGCAAATTAGCTATTAGGCTGGTAGTGGAAAAGAGGTAGTGCTGGATGCTTGTCGACGTTAATAACTTGTCTTAGAAATATAACTAAAACTGTCTGTAAAGAGGGTCCAGTGTCATGGCTGGAAACTGCTTTCTTTTCTTTTTATTTAATTTCCAGTTAGTTAACATACAGTATAATATTAGTTTCAGGTGTACAATACAGTGATTCAGTACTTCCACACAACATCCTGGGAGGTGGGTGGAAAATTATTTCTTTAGTGCCTCAGCAATGCTTTGGAATTATTATATCTTCATTATAGTCTTGATAGAGGCTGACATTTTGGTTCTTATTTAGGGATCAGATGGAAATAAGCAAATTAAGTAGTTGTTTTTAAATGCAAAGTAAATAAGCAGACATGATATTTAAACTTTTTAATAACTGAGTTGCATTAATCTATTGATGTAGTGCTCTGAGATTTATATTTTTCAGAATTAGTTGTCTTTTTTAAGACAAAAATGTTGATTACAAATAGATATAATCTGCTTTGTTTGCCTTATAAAAGAACATTTTTTTCCTTTAAATATCACTAACTGTAGTTTTTTAAAAAATTATTTGTTTTGGGGCGCCTGGGTGGCGCAGTCGGTTAAGCGTCCGACTTCAGCCAGGTCACGATCTCGCGGTCCGTGAGTTCGAGCCCCGCATCAGGCTCTGGGCTGATGGCTCGGAGCCTGGAGCCTGTTTCCGATTCTGTGTCTCCCTCTCTCTCTGCCCCTCCCCCATTCATGCTCTGTCTCTCTCTGTCCCAAAAATAAATAAACGTTGAAAAAAAAAAATTATTTGTTTTGAGAGAGAGAGAGAGCAAGTGGGTAGGGCCAGAGAAAGGGAGTGAGAGAATCCCAACCAGGCTCTACGTTGTCAATGCAGAGCCTGATGTGGGGTTCAGTCTCAGGAACTGTGAGATGGTGACCTGAGTCGAAATCAAGAGTTGGACGCTTAACTGACTGAGCTACCCAGGCGTCCCATCACTAATGTACTTAAAAAAAAAAGAAAAAAATTAGAAATAGAGGTTTATCTGTAATTTTTTTCCTCCATCCTGAGAACTATAGTTCTAGCTGTAATCAAACCATGTAGTTTTGTTTTTTTTTTTTTTTTTGGCTACAAAATATTCCATCTGATATAAAGAATATAAAGATTTATGAATAGAATTCTAGTGGTTATGTAACTCTTATTACTGTGGTTCTCCTAAAACTCTCAGAAAAACATTTTGACAAATTTTATAGTCCATTTTCATCTGCTCAAAAGGGTGATAGAGATTACTCCTGTATGAAATAAATCCTAAAAAAATATTTTTTGAATGGATGAAATCATGTTTCAGTAAAACTTGTGTCACTGAATGCTTTCCTGTTCTCAGAGAACTTCTAGGTTCCATCCAGTGGTCCCTATTTCCGGAAGTTTCTAATACAATAAAATGATAAAGGAAGAGAGCTGAATTGTCCTTTGAGGCTTGTATTTGACCCACATCCCCTTCCTCCTTTTCAGTCATCATGCTTCTTTAGTATTGAACCAATCAGGGTGAGCCTTGGGAAGAGAGAATATTTTCTTGGCTTAGTATAGCCAAGGTTCTATAGAACCCATTCCTTTTAATACAGTTCAGTGGTTAAAGTTTTTTAGGGAGGCAAGCCAGCTCAAAACCACTTAATGGCCACAGGGGGACACACAAGATGAATCTTAAGGATTCCATGTCAGGACAGTAAAGCATCCCTGTGTGAGCCCTATACTGGGTTATAAAGAAACTAACAACCAGGGGGAAAAATCTATAGAGACAATAGGAGGCTGTTCCATTTATGGTTCCTCACTCTTCCCATTTTAAAAATGAATTTGTCTTTATTCAGCAAGCTATAACTTAAAGCACTGTGTAGAACGTCTAAGGGGAAGACATTCCACCTAAGTCTAAAGAGCAGCAGCTGACTTGGCAACTGCCTAGCCCAAGACAGTTCTGATTTTAAAGTTCTGTTTTCCTTGCAAGAAAGTCTGGGATGTGAAGCCAGGCAGAGGGGTTTTAAATGGGTGCGGGAGCCAGTGCAGATGGGGGTTGTTAACAACAATTGAAGAACAACAACTTTTTTTAGAGGGATGGCTAAGAGCTTCTCTCTGGTCAGAAAAGAGAATCTGTTTGGATAGAGAAAACTTGCTTGCACCCCTGGTAAAGAAATTTTATTTGACTTAATTTAAACAAAATGACCTGTGAATCATTTTGAAAGAGAAAGAGGTATCCTGGGGGGAACATCTTACAAGGGATGGCTTGTAGCTCTAATGTTAACCAGTAAAGGTGGTGATTTAAATGTCCCCAGGAGTCAAAGCCTTACATAGGGACTAAAGGCTGTCTCATATAGTGGAGGGACACTATAACTAAAGTAGAACCACCCTTGGGCATTATACTGTGGGTGAGTTTCTTTATTCCAAACCATTAAATGCAACTTTCCAGAAAGGCTAACCTCTAAGATTATGTGCGAATCCATTCTGGATGTCCCTATAATACCATTAACCTGTCATTCATGAGGAGCACATGCACAGCACATCCTACCTAACACATTCTCTGGCACTGCAACAGGATCAGTAGTGTTGGCCTTTTTTCATATCATGCTTATGTGATATGATGTGATGTGAAGTCAGCTGGTAGAGAAGAAACTTGCCAAATCCTTTGACCATTTTTCACATGTTAAACCCATTCAAGAATTTATTTCAGCATGGCTTTGGTTCTTAAAGTTTTCTGATGGAGATCTTTTCATGGTCTGGTCATTTTCAGTAGCCTCACAATCCCTGTGCTTTGGCTTTCTACAAAACAATAGGCTTTTCAGATTAGTAGTTGAAGTGCAAACAGTCACCAGCCACTACCAAAGCAACATGGCTCTTTCACAGGCTCAGGCATTGCACTCTAGGCTATTCATTTACCTTGTATGCTGCTTGAGTTCATGATTCTCTACATGGAATAATTACACGTGGAAAAATCCCATTACTATAATATAACATCTGCCTGGTTTTCTGTGTTATTATTAGAATTATTTCTTAATACTCTTACCATAAACTTCCATTTTAAGTTTATGAAACAATTTCAGTTTTAGTCCTTAAAAACAAGAAACAAATTATAGACTTCTAGATATCACTCATGATAAGAAATACTACTGTTCTATTATTTTTTTTCCCTATGTAACTCTATCTTTTGCCAGGTTTTAATTATAAATTAAGAGTTAATTAGACAGTTTTAAAAGTTTGTGAGATAAACTGGCCTGAGACAAATAAATGTTTTGTATTCATTTTTAAAAACTTATAGAAGTTTTGCAATTTTTAAATTTCTATTGGGAATAAATTTTTGTTCATTTTGATTGTTCTTTAAACATAACAGATTTTGCCCTAATTATATGTGCCCAGTGTAAATTTATGTAGGGACTTATTCATGGCCTTTCATAAGATTTGATTATATTTTAGGTAGTCATGAGACATAAAACAATTTGATAGCATTAGATCAGTTTCATATCATAATAAAGCATTCTCATGAAGGACAATTGAAAATATATGGTATTATTACATCAAATTTCAGAAGTTCAGAATGTCATAATCTAAACATAGAAGAAATTAATTCTTAGATAATATAGATTGATAGGATAATTAAGATTTTTAGGGAGGTGTGGAGAGAAAACTAGGGTAGCAATACTTACATAGGACAAAATAGACCTTAAAACAAACACTGTAACAGAGACAAAGAAAGACACTATATAATCATTAAGGGGACAATCCAAGAAGGTAGAACAATTGTAAATATTTATGCATCCACATAGGAGCACTCAAATACTTAAAGCAGTTAATAACAAACATGAACTAATCAATAATAATACAATACTAGTAGGGGACTTTAACACCCCACTTACATCAATGAACAGATCATCCGAATAGAAAATCAACAAGGAAACAGTGGCTTTGAATGACATATTGGACCAGATGGATTTAACAGATATGTTCAGAATGTTCCTTCCTAAAACAGCAGAATACATATTCTTTTCAAGTGCATATAGAACATTCTCCAGAATAGATCATATGTTAGCCCACAAAACAAATCTCAACATACTCAAAGAAATCAAAGTCATTTCATGCATTTCTTCTGACCACAATGCTATGAAACTAGAAAACCATAAGAAAAAATCTGAAAAGAGAACAAATACATGGAGGTTAAATAACATACTACTAAACAATAAAGGGGTCAACCAACAAATCAAAGAGGAAATCAAAATGAAATTAAATGAAAACACACAGTCCAAAACATTTGAGATGCAGCAAAAACTGTTCTAAGAGGGAAGGTTTTAGCAATACAGGTCTACCTCAAGAAACAAGAAAAACCTCAAATAAACAACCTAACCCTTACACATAAAGGCGTTAGAAAAAGACGAACAATTGAAATCCCAAACCAAAAGAATGAAGTAAATAATAAAGTTAGAGCAGAAATAAGAAAAATATAGAACATATCAATGAAACCAGGAGCTGCTTCTTTGAAAATATCAACAAAATTGATAAACCATTAGCCAGACTCATCAAAAAAGAGAGAGGACTCAAAAGCAGAAATTAAAGAGGAGAAATAACAAATGATAGCACAGAAATACAAAGGATTGTAAGAGAATATGAGGAAACGTTACATGCCAATAAATTGGACAATTTGGAAGAAATAGATAAATTCCTAGAAACATATAAACTACCAACATTGAATCAGGAGAAATACAAAATTATATAAATAATCAGCAGTGAAATTAATCAGTAGTCAAAAAAATCATCACAAACAAAAGTCTAAGACCAGATGGCTTCACAGGCAAATTATAACAAATATTTAAAGAAGCATTAATACTTATTCTTTTCAACATGAATAGACACTTTCCCAATGAAGACATCCAGATGGCTAACAGGAAAAGATGTACAACATCACTCATCATCAAGGAAATACAAATCAAAACCACGATGAGATACCACCTCACACCTGTCAGAATGGCTAAAATTAACAATATAAGAAACAACAGGTGTTGGCAAAGATACGGAGAAAGAGGAAACCCTCTTGCACAGTTGGTAGGAATGCAAACTGGTGTAGCCACTCTGAAGAACAGTATGGAGGTTCCTCAAAAAACTACAAATAAAACTACCCTAGATCCAGCAATTCCATTACTATGTATTTACCCAGAGGATACAAAAAATGTGGATATGAAGGGGTACCTGAATCCTAATGTTTATAGCACCATTATCAACAAGCAGCAGACTATGGAGAGAGCCCAAATGTGCATTGACTGATAAATGGATAAAGAAGATGTGGTATATATAAATGATGGAATATTACTCAGCCATCAAAAAGAATGCAATCTTGCCATTTGCAACAACCTGGATGGAGCTAGAATGTATTATGCTAAGTGAGATAAGTCAAGCAGAAAGAGAAATACCATATGATTTCACTCATGTAGAATTTAAGAAACAAGACAGATGAACATATGGGAAGGGGAGGAAAAAAACAAGAAGAGAAGGAAACAAATCACAAGAAACTCTTGATGATAGAGAATAAACTGAGCGTTGATGGAGGGAGGTGAGTGGGGGATGAGCTAGATAGGTGATGGATATTAAGGAAGGCCTTTTTGATGAGCACTGGGTACTGTATGTAATGATGAATCACTGAATTCTACTCCTGAAACCAATATTGCACTGTATTTTGCCTAATTTAATTTAAAAAAGGTATTCTCAAACGATTCCAAAAAATGAAAAAGGAAAACTTCCAAATTTATTCTATGAGGCCTGCATTACCTGATACCAAAAGCAAATAAAAACACTACCAAAAAAGAGAAATGCAGGCCAATATCTTTGATGAACATATATGCAAAAACTTCTCAATAAAATACTAGCATATTGAATACAAAACTACATTTTAAAAAGTTATTCACCATGATCAAGTGGAATTTATTCCCAGGATGCAAGCATTGTTCAGTTTTCACAAATCAATGTGATATATCACATCAACAAGAGAATGGATAAAAAGCATATGGTCATTTCGATAGATTCAGAGAAGACACTTGACAAAATACAACATCAATTCATGATAAAAATCCTTAACAAAGTAAGTTTAGAGGGAACATTCCTCAACATAATAAAGGCCATATATGAGAAACCCACAGCTAACATCCTACTCAATGAAAAACTTAAAGCTTTCCCCCTAAGATAAGGAACAAGACAGAGATGGCCATTCTCACCACTTTTATTCAACATAGTAATGAAAGTCCTTGCAAGGCTCTTCCAAAAAACTGCTAGAACTAATAAATGAATTCAGTAAAGTGGCAGGATGCAAAATCAGTGTGCAGAAATCTGTTGCATTTGTATACATCAATAATGAAGCAACAGAAAGAGAAATTAAGAAAACAGTCCTATTTATAATTGCACCAAAAATTATAAGATACCTAGGAATAAGCCTAACCAAGGAGGTGAAAGACCTGTACTGTGAAAACTTTAAAACACTGATGAAAGAAATTGATGATACAAGGGAATGAAAAGACATTCCATAACTTCAGCAATCAGACAACAAAAATAAATAAAAGGCATACAAATTGGCAAGGAAGAAGTTAAACTTCCAGTCTTCACAAATGACATGATACTGTACATGGGAAACCTGAAAGACTCCATCAAAAAATTGCTAAAAGTGATACATGAATTCAGCAAAGTTGCAGGATATAAAATCAAAGTACAGAAATTTTGCATTAATATATGCCAATAATGAAGCAGCAGAAAGAGAAATCAAGGAATTGATCCCATTTACAATTTCACCAAAACCCATAAGATACCTAGAAGTAAACCTAACCAAAGAGGTAAAAGATCTATATGCTGAAAACTATAGAACATTTCTGAAAGAAATTGAAGAAGACACAAAGAAATGGAAGAACATCCCATGTGCATGGATTGGAAGGACAAATATTGTTAAAATGTCTATACTACCCAAAGCAATCTGCACATTCACTGCAATCTGTATCAAAATAACATCAGCGTTCTCCACAGAGCTAGAACAGTTCTAAAATGTGTATGGAACCAGAAAAGACCCCAAATAGCCAAAGTAATGTTGAAAAAGAAAACTGTGAAGATGGAGGCACCATAATTCCAGACTTCAAGCTGTATTTACAAAGCTGGAATTATCAAAATAGTATGGTATTGGCACAAAGACACTTAGATCAATGGAACAGAATAGAAAAACCAGAAATGCACCCACAAACCTATGGCCAACTAATCTCTGACAAAGCAGGAAAGAGTATCCAATGGAAAAAGGCAGCATCTTCAGCAAATGGTGTTGGGAAAACTGGACAGTGACATGCAGAGGAATGAAACTGGACCAATTTCTTTATTTTTTTTAATAGTTCTTTTAAAAATTTTTATTTTTTGAGAGATAGAGAGCCAGTGGGGGAGGGGCAGAGAGAGAGGGAGACAGAAACCCAAGCAGGTTCCACGCTGTCAGCGCAGAGCCCAATGCAGGGCTCAAACTCATGAACCGTGAGATCATGACCTCAGCTCAAGTCAAGAGTTGGATGCTCAACCAACTGAGCCACCCAGGAGTCCCTAAACTGGACAACTTTATTACACCATGCACAGAAGTAAATTCAAATTGGATGAAAGACCTAAATGTAAGACGGGAGACATCAAAATCCTAGAAGAGAATACAGGCAGTAACCTTTTTGACCTCAGCCACAGCAACTTATTACTAGACATGTCTCCAGAGGCAAGGGAAACAAAAGCAAACATGAACTACTGGGACCACATCAAGATAAAAAGCTCCTGCCCAGTGAAGGAAACAACAAAACTAAAAGTCAACCTTTGGAATGGGAGAAGATATTTACAAATGACATGTCTGGTAAAGGGTTAGTATCCAAAATCTGTAAAGAACTTAATTAAATTCAATTCCCCCCAAAACAAACAATCCAATGAAGAAATTGGTAGAGGACTTTTCCAAAGAAAACATCCAGATGGCTAACAGACACATGAAAAGATGCTCAATATCACTCATCATCAGGGAAATACAAATCAAAACCACAATGAGATACCACCTCACACCTGTCAGAATAACTAAAAGGAACAATTCAGGAAACAACAGATGTTGGCGAAGATGCAGAGAAAAGGGAACCCCCTTGCACTGTTGGTGGGAATGGAAACTGGTGTAGCCACTATGGAAAACAGTATGGATGTTCCTGAAAAAGTTAAAAATAGAATTACCCTACCACCCAGAAATTACACTATTAGGTGTTTATCCAAAGGTTACAAAATGCTGATTCAAAGGAGTCCATGCAATATTTATAGCAGTGCTACCAACAATAGTCAAACTATGGAAAGGGCCCAATGTCCATTGACTGATGAACGGGTAAAGAAGTTGTGATATATATATGCGATGGAATGTTACTCAGTGATCAAAAAGCATGAAATCTTACCATTTGCAACAATGTGGATGGAACTAGAGTGTATTATGCTAAGTGAAATAAGCCATTCAGAGAAAGACAAATATCATATAATTTCACTCATGACGAATTTAAGAAACACAACAGATGAACATAGGAGAAGAGAAGGAAAAATAAGATAAAAATAGAGGGGAGCAAACCATAAGAGACTCTTAAATATAGAGAACAAATTGAGGGTTGATGGAGATGGTGGCAGGGGGAATGGGCTAAATGGGTGATGGGCATTAAAGAGGGCACTTGCTGGGATGAGCCACTGGGTGTTATATGTAAGTGATGAATCACCAATTTCTACTCCTGAAACCAATACTACACTATATGTTAACTTACTTGCATCTAAATTAAAAAAAAAAAGTGGGGGGGGGGCGCCTGGGTGGCTCAGTCGGTTAAGCGTCCGACTTCAGCTCAGGTCATGATCTCACAGTCCGCGAGTTCGAGCCCCATGATGGGCTCTGTACTGACGGCTCGGAGCCTGGAGCCTGCTTCAGATTCTGTGTCTCCCTCTCTCTCTGCCCCTCCCCTGTTCATGCTCTGATTCTGTCTCAAAAGTAAATAAACATTAAAAAAATTATAAAAAAAGAAAAGATATTCAATGCTCATAGGTTGAAAGAACAAATATCATTTAAATGCTATATTACCCAAAGCAACCTACAGATTTAATGAAATCCCTATCAAAATACCAATAGCATTTTTCGCAGAACTAGAACAATTCTAAAATTTGTATGTAACTACAGAAGAATTTGAATAGCCAAAGCAATCTTGAAAAAGAAAAGCCAAAGGATCATAATTCCAGATATGAAGTTATATTACAAAGGTGTAGTAATCAAAATAGTATGGGAGTGGCATAAAAATAGACACATAGATTAATGGAACAGAATAGAAAATCCAGGGGCGCCTGGGTGGCGCAGTTGGTTAAGCGTCCGACTTCAGCCAGGTCACGATCTCGCGGTCCGTGAGTTCGAGCGCCACGTCAGGCTCTGGGCTGATGGCTCAGAGCCTGGAGCCTGTTTCCGATTCTGTGTCTCCCTCTCTCTCTGCCCCTCCCCCATTCATGCTCTGTCTCTCTCTGTCCCAAAAATAAATAAACGTTGAAAAAAAAATTTTTTTTTAAATTAAAAAAAAAAAAAAAGAAAATCCGGAAATGAATTCACAACAGTATGGTCAGTTAATCTTTGACAAAGCAGGAAAGAATATCCAGTGGGAAAAGGACAGTCTCTTCCAGAAACGGTATTGGGAAAATGGACAACATGCAAGAGAAATAAACTGGACCACTTTCTTACACCATACACAAAAATAAACTTAAGTGGATTAAAGACCTAAATGTGAGACCTGAAACCATCAAAATCCTAGAGGGGAACACAGACAGTACTCTCTTTGACATCAGCCATAGCAACTTTATTCTAGATATGTCTCCTGAGGCAAGGAAACAAAAGCAAAAATAAACTATTGGGACTACATCAAAATAAAAAGCATCCGCACAGCAAAGGAAACAATCAGCAAAACTAAAAGGCAGCCTACAGAATGGGAGAAGATACAAATGATATCTGATAAAGGGTTAGTATTCAAAACATATAATTAAACAGCCAAAAAACATAATCCAATTAAAAAATGGGCAGAAGACATGAAGAGACATTTCTCCAAAGAAGATCTACAGATGGCCAACAGACAAATGAAAAGAGGCACATCACTCATCATCAGGGAAATGCAAATCATAAACTACAATGAGATCTCACTTCACACGTGTCAGAATGGCTAAAATCCATACAGGTGTAGGAGATAAAGAAATCCCCTGCACTGTTGATGGGAAGACAAACTGGTACAGCTACTGTGAGAAACAGTATGGAGGGTCCTCAAAAAGTTAAAAATAGAACTACCTCTTGTACTGTTGGTGGGAATGCAAACTGGTACTGTCACTGTGACAAACAGTATGGAAGGTCCTCAAAAAGTTGAAAATATAACTACCCTATGATCCAGCAATCACAGTACTAGTGTTAAAAATACAAAAACACTATTTCAGTGGGATATATGCACTGTTGTATTTATTGCAGCATTATTTACAAAAGCCAAATTATGGAAGCATCCTAAGTATCCATTGATAGATGAATGGATGAACAAGATATCACACACACACACACACACACACACACACACACACACACAATGGGATATTATTCAGCCTTGAAAAAAGAATGAAATTTTGCCATTTTCAACAACATGGTTGGAGCTAGAGAGTATAATGCTAAGTGAAATAAGTCAGTAAGAGAAAAACAAATACCATATGATTTCAGTCATATTTTGAATTTAAGAAACAATGCAAACAAAAGGGAAGAGAGAGAGAGAGAGAGAGAGAAATCAAGAAACAGGCTCTTAATTATAGAGAACAAACTGATAGGGAGATGGGTTGGGGGGATGGGGGTTAAAGAGTACACTTTTCATCATTAGCACTAGTAATGTATAGAATTGTTGAATCACTATATTGTACACTTGAAACTAATATAATACTGTACATTAGCTATACTCAAATTAAAATTAAGATCTTAATGAAATTAACATGGCCCCCAAGCTCAGTGTTGAAGTGCTTTCCTAATGCAAAGAGGTTGTGCTGCCTTGTGGAGAAAGGGTGCATGTTAGATAAACATCATTCAGGCAAGAGTTGTTATGCTGTTGACGATGAACTCAGAGTTCATGAATAACAGTATCGTACATCCAGAAAAAGGAAGAGGAAATTCATTGATCTGTATGTAGGGCTGCTCCAAAAATTCCTAAAATAATGTCTGTGGTGCATGATGAAGCCATGGAAAAACTGGACAATGAGCTAAACTTGTGCATTCATAAGATAATGACCAATAAACAGAGCATAGGGGACAGCATTGTTTTGAGGCTGAAAACCAAATTCATGAGCAGGTCATCTAGGGTCAGGAAAATGGTTAACTCTTCTTTGCTTGTGTTTCATTATAAAGAAATATAAGATGTCTTATACAGAAACACTTAAGGTTACTTACTGATTGAAAATGTTGTGACCAGAGGCTTGTGGGAATCGAACCCAGTATTTTCCTTAGGAGCAATAGCTCAGTATTTGCTAATTCAATATTCATGGCAACACTGTAGAATATAACTACCACAAAGTGCAGGGATGTATTTTCAAATGGCTATGCTTCCATCATTTGTGAGAGTGCTCTTTTCTCTACCCCAGCTAACATAATGTTTCAAACTTTGATATCTGATAGTTGAATAATGGTAGTTTGCAGTTTTAATTTGCATTACATTTAGTATGAAAAATGTAGAACATCTTTTCATGTTTTGGAGCCACTTATATTCCCCTTGTTTTCTCTTTTTCCTTTTGTCTTTTTCTCATTGATTTGTGGCACATCTTTATGTATGAAGAAAATTAGCTCTTTTTCTATGCTACAAATTGCAGATATTTTCACTAGTGTGTCATTTGTCTCTATACTTTTTTCCCCATATGGCAAAAGAAAATACACATTTTTTTTTTTTTTTGATAGAGAAAGAGAGAAAGAGTGTGAGCAGGGGAGAGGGACGGGTGGGGGGGGGAGAGAGAGAGAGAGAGAGAGAGAGAGAGAGAGAGAGAGAGAAAATATTTTAAGCAGGGTACACGCTGAGCATGAAGCCCGATGTGGGACTCAATCCAACAACCCTGGGATCAAGACCTGAGCCAAAATCAAGACTTGGACGCTCAACCAACTGAGCCACCCAGGCACCCCAATAAACATTTTTAATGTAGTCAAATGTATTGATCATGGCTTTTGTGGCCTCTTGGGTTTGTTACAGTTTTAAAAGCTTTTCTTAAGAGATGTATAAGAGTTGTGTTTGTGTTTGAAGTTTTGTGATCCTTTGGTGTTGTTAAGGAATTTAATCTTTTCAGTATATAACATTAATTACAAATCTTTCTTTCCATGCTGGGTAAATTTCAAAGCAATAGAACGATGGAAGTTCACCAGGTTTTGGAATCCAAAAGTCCAGTTTGAATTGTAGTTTATGCACTTACTAAAGTGACCTAAGCCATATTACTTACTTGCTCTTAGCCTCAGGTTCCCCATCCGGGCATTAGTGAGTTCTATTACAAAAGACAGTGCCTGGCACGTGATAGATTCTCAATGTTAGTTGCTCTCTCTCCTGCTTTCCTGAAGCCCTTGACCAAGAAATATTTTGATAAATTAATGTAAGACATATACTTAAATAAATAGGATTTCTTTACAAAAGCATTCTATAATTTAAATTATAAAATATTTTCTGTTGAGTTTCTCAAGCCAGCCTGAACTAGTAACTCATACATACATACATACATACATATTTGAGTTGTAGGTACTAAAAATTGTGTGTCAGTACAATGCACATTGCAAAATACATTTTTTGGTAATAAATGGTTTTTGGTAATTTGGTAATATATGGTAATTTTTTGGTAATAAATGTGAAAAAAGTAAATGAAGACTGAATTTTTAGACACTGCATTATTTTCTTTAGGAACTCCTAGACTATGTCTAGAAACTTCATTGGAAGCCCTTTAATTAAAAAGCAATTAGTTAATGAAATCAGTCAGTGTACCCAATTTATCCTGTTTCATAATTCTAAATTTTTTACATACTATAAAAAATACTTAAAGCAGGCTACATTTTTAGAGAGAATAATGCATTCTAAAATCATCAAAATTGTGTCGTAAAAAATAAAGCATAATGTGTTTATCCTTTAGTTTCATGACTAGATCAACTATATTTCCATGTATTTTTCTTTCCATGGCTAATTCATGAGCCACCTTAACATGTGGAGCATAAGGAGAAGTCGCAATTTTAGAAATGCCTTAACTTTGTATTTAAATACAATTGCTTTGTCACTACTCTAAGGAAATTCAGTAAGACTTGAATGCCTTTGCTCTATTAGGCAATTTAGAATATCCCAGACCTTGTTCTGGACTTCAAGATTTTTTGTAGTTCAAAGCAGATGTGTGAGGAAGAAAAAACATCTGGTGAAGAGAACTTGCTTTGTCGCGTGATGCTGTTTTCCTGCACTCTTCAGCAGAGCGTCTGTTGAGCAGGTTGGCAGGTTTGATAATTAATTAATGATGAGGGAATGAGCCACGTATCTGAGGAACTCAGTTTTGCCCCTTACTGCTTCTTTCTTCCCCACATGTCTGGCAAAGCCTTCAGAGTCTAGGATCACTGATCCCACAGTTGTGTCTCAACTCCAACACTTGTCTTCAGGCTTAATTAGCTCAGAGATATAAACAGATGGATGGTCTGGGACCCAGAGGGTTTAGTGTTGAGCAATGCAGTTTTATTATCAGGGACTTTGAAACTTTTGTTGGAGAAGTACATCATCAAAACTTAAAAAAAAACCTTAGAATTTTGAAAGTACATACTTGAAGGCGACAGAGCTGTGTGTATCTGTATATTTGTGGATTTTTCTTTTGTCACTTTTTATTTAAATAGAAGTTCAAACTTACAGGAAAGTTGCAAGAATAATACAAGAGACACCCATTATTCCTTTACCCAGATTTACCCACTGTTTTTATTTTACCCTGTTTGTCTTTACATCTTCACTCCTTCCTTCCCCTCTCTTCCCTCTAGACACACACACACACACAAACATGCACACACATCATACACATTTAAACATGTGTTTTTTTTTAATGAACTATTTGAAGGCAAGGTGGATGTCAGCTATCTTTACTCCTAATACTTCAGTGTATATTTCTTAAAGACAGGCCATTCTTCTAAATAATCACAGTATAGTTATCAAAATCATAAAATTTAATATTGATATAGGATTATTATCTAAGCCATAGTCCCTTTTAAATTTCATCAGTTGTCTCAGTATTGTGCCTATGATATTCCCCACCCTCCCCAGACCTATTCAGGATAACACATTGCATTTAGTTGTCATATCTCCTTTACATGGGAATGGTTTTTCAACTTTTTGTGTATGTTTTGACTTTGACATTTGTGAAGAGTTCAAATCGGTCCTTTAGTAGTATTCCTGTAATTGAGTTTGTGTGGTATTTCCTCACGCAGTCTGGGCTCTGCAATTTTGGCAGAAGTACCACAGGAGTGGTGGTGTACGTCTGACGGTGTCTTATCAGGGGGCACGTGGTGTTGATTTTTTCTTAATTGGTGATGTGAGTTTCGATCATTTGATTAAGGGGGGGCCCACTGGTTTCTCCACAGTGAACCTACACTTACCCCGTTTCTATTTTGTAAGAACATTATGGAGAGATATGTTGAGACTATGTAAACAGCTTGCTCATCTTCAAATTTTCACCCACTCGTTTTAGCAACCATGATGATTTTCTAAGTCTGTTATTTCTTCTATATTTACTAGTTGGCATTCTGCTGCAAGGAAGAGCTTTCTTTCCTTTCTCTTGTATTTATTCATTTATTTATTTGCATTAGTATAGGTTCATTGGTTCTTATTTTATTCAGTGGTGATAATTCCTTACTATCATGATTTATTTTGATACTTTGGCCAGTGGAAGCCCCTCAGTCTGACCTCGGGGTCATTTTGATAAGTTGTCATCATTCCTTGAGCTTTCTTACTTTCTGACATGCAAAAAGATGTTCCAGATTCATTTTATATTTT
Source organism: Lynx rufus (assembly GCF_022079265.1). NCBI lineage: Eukaryota > Metazoa > Chordata > Mammalia > Carnivora > Felidae > Lynx > Lynx rufus. Next base: position 38,970,493 of record NW_025814896.1, on the reverse strand, counting down.
CTCTGCCAGCCCCAGAACGAACATTCTCCAAGGAATCCTGGTTCCTTTTCATGGAGAATGGTATTTAGAAACCAAGACTCTGTGTGTGTGTGTGTGTGTGTGTGTGTGTGTGTGTGTGTGTGTGTGTTAAGGGAAACTACGTTATGGAATATTACATGTGCTAAATCATTGTGTACTGTACGTATGAATGTATGGTGCATGTGTGTGTTTAAGTTTACAAGTTTCAAACAGAAGAGCACTTATTTTACATGTAATAATTATAAGTTTTGACAAGAAAGAAATACATTTTTCATTTCACAGTAAATGGCATTACACAGTTTTGAGTTCTAAATCATCTTGACATTTATGAAGGACCAAATGGAAAGTAGGCAACTGAGTGTGTTAAATATAAAGCTATCTTTAACTGTTGTATTAAAAAGCAAAGATTTATTTTCCATCTGTGATCTGAATGTGCCTACTTGTGTTCTCTTCCACGGCAGTGGAATTTCTGTGGAGCCACACGACAGAGAGCATGTGTGTTGGATACATGTCAGCCCAGGATGGGAAAGCCAAGGTAAGCGGGAACACTGGGGCATAACCTGAAAACCTTGCAGCTGTTGCATGAACCTCTAACTGGCTAAGTTGATACAAATGAAATTTTTCGGCTTCTGTTGGGCAGTAACTCTGTGATCTTTATGGGAATCTGATTAAGCACAGTTAACGATGCCAAAGAAAAACAGCAGATCTTTTTAGCTTTTAATGACAAAGCAGGGGAGATTAGGAAACACCACCTCCCTTTTATTTTCATCTTGTTCTTCCTCATCTATTGTGAATAACTGGAAAAGAAGGAACTGGGGATTGAGAAGAGAAAGTGGGAGTAGAACTGATGGGCTGACCGGGCTGGGTGATTTTGCCGGGAGTGTTGGAATAGATCAAGGAAACAGAGGGAAAAACAGTGCTTGTATACCACCCTACATGTTCAAGGGCAGAGGCAGCTGATGTGCTTGCACATGCAACTTGTCCAGTGCTCTGGTGTGTTCTGGCATACCCTGGCATGATGCCCTTGTGGGAAGAGTCAAAGGTCTGTGCTCTGGGCGACACGTGCCTGTGGCATGCATCCCTCGGTGAGTCACAACAATCACACAGACATACACAGCACCTCGTGAGTTGCTTGGTTTCACTGCACCCACGGTGGGTGAGTCTGGGAGTAAGAAATATAATTTGTGGGTTTTATTTTATACTGGCCTCATGTTCTTCTTGTTCATAAAAGTTTTAGAAACAGCTGTGGCATATGATGTTTACTTGGCATTAAAGTGCCTCAATTGCAAAGCTGTAAAGTTGGGCCACCTCTTTTTTAAAGGACATAATTTATTTTGCATATTGGGAAATATAAGTAAGGAAACTTCTGATACAAACTGTCTGATAAATATTGAATCATTAACAAATCAAAGATGCATGCAGCAAATTAAGGGTCCATGTCAGTTTATTGCTTATTGCTAACCCATCCAGACTGGCCTCTATATTATTCAGCAAGCCAGGAGCATCACAGGGCTTCTGTGAGTACAGCATACAAGAACATTTCATCAGACAAAGATTGACTTATATTTGTCATGGTATTACTGAGTTCTCCTCCCCTTTGTCTTACCCTCAACTAATACAGTTTTCACATTGTATTAGTAGGCTTATTTCATAAGAGAATGCACAGAGATTGCTTTGTTTCATAGTATATACGGAGAAGAATTATAATTGCTCACTTTAAAGGTGATTTTTGAGCTTCAAGCAACATTGCCTAATAGAATTTTCTGTGATGAGTGAAATTATTTATATTTATATTTTGTTTATCCAGTGTGATAGCCACTAGTCACGTGGCTATTGAGCACCTGAAATATGGCTAGTATACCTGAGGAACAGAATTTTAAATTAGTTTAATTTAAATTACTTAGGGTTTTTTTTTTAATGTTTATTTATTTTTGAGAGAGAGAGAGAGAGAGAGAGAGAGAGAGAGAGAGAGCATGTGCACAAACAGGGGAGGGGCAGAGAGAGAGGGAGACACAGAATCCAAAGCAGGCTCCATGCTGTCAGCGCAAAGCCCAATGTAGGGCTCAAACCAATGAGCCGTGAGATCATGACCTGAGTTGAAGTCGGATGCTTAACTGACAGAGCTACCCGGGTGCCTCTAAATGACTAACTTTTAATTTAGATAGCCACATGTGGCAAAACAGCTACTGTATTGAACATCATGGGTTTAAAGAATGAGTGGAAAAATGGTTATTCAAATAAGTATTTTCAGAACACTCTTTTCTTCCCAATGACAAAATAATTTCCAAATATAAATAAGCCTGATAAGCCATAAGAATGGCTTACAGCCATTTAAGTTTCTCTTACCCCATACATGTTGACTCCGAGCTAAAATTGCTTTTTAATAAAAGAACAAGTAGGAGGTGGACTTCAGTATTTAAGCCAGTGTGGTGGGGGTACCATCATGTTATTTAAGTCCCTTGTGTGGAAATGTTCCAGTTATCCCTGCTGGTGGCCTGTGGAAGGCACCTTACTATTTAACATGAAATATGGGTAGTAAAGAGAGTGGAGAGTCCTGCATTGAGCCCAAAGATGTTTGGCCTCTGGTTGCATTGCTTGACATCTGGTCGATGTGGTTTTCATATTGCTGGTAAATTCTCCAGCTGGTAGTCTTGATTGGGCCAACAGATACAGCTGCTCCTCTTGCCTCACTTGTAAATTATGTTTTTGACCTTCCTTGCAGAGAGTTAATCCCTCTCCCTTTCTTCCTCCTTTGAGCCTGTGGCTACAAATGCTTTCCAGAAAGAAAAAAAAAAAAAAAAAAACCACCCAAAACACTAATGCTTTGGCTGTTGAATTCTATTGATCAAAAAACCATCTCTTCTGTCATAAAGGCTGGAATTTTATTGTATTGCAAGTAAGACAATGTTAGAAATGAAAAGCTGGCTCAAAAGAGAAAGGGGCAATAGCAAAGTTTGTATTCCTTTTAAGAGAGTAAGTAAGCCTTTGGCCTACCCCTCTGGTTTCCTGACTTCAATGAAAAAAATGCTGAATTAATGGTATACCCATTCAGTATGATGACTGGTTTGTAAAACATGTTCTTATATAATGTTGAGGTCCATGGTAGCAAAATAAGAAAGAAGGCATCTTTAAAAATTAAACCAAAACAAAACTCAAAAACCAAACAACAAAAAACACACACATTTTTTAAATTTAAAAACTATTTCTAAAAAGTTCTTTTTTTTTTTTTTTTCCAATTTGGACTTATTGTTACCTACCTCAGAAAATAAACCACCTGGCTATTCAAACATTTTATTTAAGCTAGCTATGTTCAATCCAAGTTAAGTCCTTGAATTAAAGTTCACCTCAAAATCATACTGCTTTAAAAAGACTGGATAATAAATATTGTAACCAAAATCCATATATGATTTGAATTAAATAGAAGTAGTTTCTTTTACAAATTTCTTTGTTTTCTTCTCTTTTTTATAGAATATTCTTTCAATTGTATAATTTAATTTAATTTCTAAGTCTGGTAACATAAGTTAAAGAGTTTTTTTTATTAAACCAAAACTAGGGCATTGATACCAGTTGGATTTAAAAATCAGATTGCCTGTATCCTACCCAGATAGTGCCTAATGAATAGTTTTTAATAAACACCCTGTGTGCATGGACTACTGTAATAAAAACAGATGTTAAGACTGCATAGAACTTATTCAAGTGTAATAAGTGAAACCTAGGTTTTTTTTTTTACTATGTAGAGGTCACTTTTTATAACAATAGTGAAAATACTGTTATAAAAAAATTCATTCTTGAGGAAGAGCAGGCTGTTTTATGATCTTAACGTGTCTCCCCACAGAATTCTTATTAGTTGCAGAGAAAAATAAATATAAATGGGGAAACCAGGCAACAACTTGACCTTGTGATCAAAATTAATGTGACTAGTGAGGGGCAGATGGACATCATGTGGCTCTGGATGTGATAACCTGAGAAAGGCACAACATCATTTTTATAGTATTCCATCTGGAAGTGCATAACCTGAATCTAAGCACAAGGAAACATCAGACAAATCTAAAATGAGGAACATTCTATGAGAAGAGAAAAAAAGGACTATATTCTTCAAAAATGTCAGTGTCATAAAAGACAAAAGCTGAGGGAAATGCTCCAGATTAAACAATAGTAGAGTCTTGACAACTAAATGTAATACTTGATCCTAGACTGGATCCTATATGGGAAGGGGGAAATGCTATAAATGCGTTACTAGGTCAGTTTACAAAATTGGAATATAAATAGAAAAAAGTGTATCGTTGTTAAATTTGTTACAACTGTACTGTGGTACATAAAGAAATATTCTCACTCTTAGCAAATACAGACTAAAGTATCTAGGGATAACGGGCCATAATATATACACTATCTTCTTGATGGTTCAGAAAAAATATGTGGATGGATGGATAGATGGAGAGCAAATTACAAAGTAATGGAGCAAAATGTTATCAATAGGTGAATCTGGGTAAAGGATGTATGGATGTTCCTCGAACTGTTCTGTAATTTTGATATTATTTTTGCATAGACAATTTAAAATGTATTATCACTCTTGGATATTATGGTACATTTGATTAGGTTTGAAATGAATACATAATGGAATGATGCAGTGCCAGGAAGCTGGAGCCTGAGTTTTCCCTCCACTCTGCACACTTGGTGTGATCACTCTGCTTCTTGGGATCTCAGGAGCCTCATCTGTAAAATGAGAATAAGAATACCTTATTATGCCTAAGTCCTTTCTGGGAGAAGGTATGATAACAACAAAGAAACAAAATCTGTCTCTGAATACAGATGACTGGACCCTATTAACTCCTTGATGTATCTATATATCTATATCTATATCTGTCTATATATCTATATCATAGATATATTGTATATATTATAGATATTTGCATATATTATGACCCCCTAGATTTTGCATTTATTAGCACCCCTAGATACTTGCCTCCAATATGCAAAATTCTAAATTCTGCATTCCAGATTACATAAGCAGATATGATTCTCAGTAGAATTTTTGCAATCTGAATGTTGTATTTACTCTTTTGTCTTTTTTGAAGATAGTTTCTGAGGCTTAAAAAAAAATAAACATCTATATAAAAGGAATAGAACATATGGGATTTCTGAGAGTTTTTTGTTAGGCTTAATGTACCTCTCAAATAAAGTCTAGGAGGAAGACAAATACAAAATGTGAGGCAGACAAGAAGGAGTTATCAAAGGAATTGAGAAAGAAATTTCTACTCCCAGTTAGGATGAAGAAAGTCACAAGAGACTTGCTCCTACTCCCAACAATGAGAATGAGCTGGATAAACTATAAAATCATAAATTTAAAAAACCATCCAAAAAGCTGAATATGCTAGAAAAACCTGAATGAACTAAGTCCCAGAAAGAGACAAACCTTTTTTAGGAGAGAATAAAAACTCTTGACTGGTTTATTTCTGGCAGAACATGAGGAAGAAGAGTAAAACTGACATAGAAGAATATAAAGAGAAACCAGCCCAACTTTTAATGAACTGTTTATGGCCACATGTGTGACAGCTTAAAATCCTAAGAAGCCCCAGTCACAGGGTGAGTCTCACAACCACCACCAGTTCTTCCCTATGAAGCCTTCACCAAGTGAACACACCAAAGGCTTGGAGCATGGTAAAGAACTGAGTGATTCATCAAGGTGTGTAGGATTTGCACCAAGTACATGGCAGTGGCCAAAGAAAGACTGGAGATAGAGCAAGAGGGCTGAGAGACATCTCCCTGAGGTATAGGGGCCCTTTATCAAGTGCAAGGCAATTGCAAGAGAAGGCTGGGATAAAGCAAAAGAAATGATAAGAAACCTCCCTTATTTCTGCAAGGTGTACAGGACCTTCATCAAGGGCAAAGCAGTGTACTAATGAATGCTAGTGCCTGGGGAACAGGGTGAAGAAATAAGCTATGGCATGGAAACCTGGGGGAGATTATCAAGAGTAAAGAGATCACCTAAGCATCCCAGAAATCTGGTGGCTGGGCTATAAACAAAGAGAAATATCCCATGATTAGAATACTGGCAGCTGGATTATAAGACATAGAGAAGTCTTCAGAGTCTAATCAGGGCTCAGATCCCAGACTTTGCTTAAGGGAGATCCCTGATCCAGACCTCAGAATATTAGCCAAGAGTGAACTGAATCTAAACCTACCACAAAGCCCAGAACCAGTTCACTAGAGATTAGACTGATTCACAGTCCTAACCTATGGGAAGAGGGTGTGCCATTTTCTTAGGATAAATAATATCCATGTTAAATATAATTTACTATTATTTTACATGCAGTGTCTATCACACAATTAAAATTGAGTCCTCTGAAGAAACAGAAAAAAATTAATGGAAACTTATCCATAGATGACCTGGATGTTGGAATTAGCAGAGAAGGGTAATAAAATAATTATGATAACTACAAAAAGAAATAACAAAATGGAAATGGTATAATGGAAAAATACAACATCAGAAATAAAGTACTTATTCGATGGGCTTAACAGGAAATTGGGGTGGAAAATATGATTAGTGAACTTGAGAACCATCCAGTAGAAACTGTCCAAAGTTAAACACAAAGAAGAAAATGAATCTAAGAAACTGAAACGAGTGTCTGACCTATGGACACTGGTTCATGGTACATGAACACAAGTGGCCTAAAATGTGTGCGTTTGGATTAATATAGCTGTGAAGTTCTTACGTTAGTATTTGAATGTAGTTTGAGGTAAATGTGCTTATTTAATTTCTAGAGCAACAAATTTAAGCATAACAAAAAAGTTGTTAAAAAAATCAATGCAAGACATATAAGAAAGTATACTACAAAATATTAACCAAAGAGTTGGTAGGAAAAGAGGAACAGAAAAACATATAACATAAAACAAATGCTGTAAGACTTAAGTTCAATTATGACAATAATTACATTAAATGTGAATAAAGTAAACATTCAATTTAAAAGGCACAGATTGGGGCGCCTGGGTGGCGCAGTCGGTTAAGCGTCCGACTTCAGCCAGGTCACGATCTCTCGGTCCGTGAGTTCGAGCCCCGCGTCAGGCTCCGGGCTGATGGCTCGGAGCCTGGAGCCTGTTTCCGATTCTATGTCTCCCTCTCTCTCTGCCCCTCCCCCGTTCATGCTCTGTCTCTCTCTGTCCCAAAAATAAATAAACATTGAAAAAAAAAAATTTAAAAGGCACAGATTTTCAGATTGAAAAAAATTTCAGAAGACCCTGTTTATAAGAAATAGACAAAATTAGTAGTATAAAGATTCAGACAAAATTAGTAATGAGATTGTAGAAAAAAATGTATCTGCAAACACTAAGCATAAGAAAGTTGGTATGGTTATATTAATGTCAGGCATAGGAAACATTCTAAGGTGAGGCAGCATATTTCATATTGATAAAATGGCCAATTCATTAAAAGAAGACATAAAAATTCTAAGGATGTATGTACCGAGTAAGGGAAGTAAAAATTGAGAGAACTATAGAGAAGGAATCAACAAATCTACAGTGTAGTTGGGAATTTTAACATTCCTCTCTCAGTAATAAGTAGAATAAAAGTCAGTAAATATATGAACAGCACTATGATCCAGCTTGACTTAAGCAATATAGATTCCACACTCAGTAAGCTATTCTTTTCAAGTTTACAAGGAATACTCACCAAAAGAAATTGGAAATTACTTCAAATAGAATGATAATGGAAATATCTTAGAATTTATTGTATGCAATGAGAACACTAAAAGAAAAAGTGTGTCCTTAAATGCTTATAGCAGAAAATTTAAATAAATGAGTAAAACTTCCATCTTAAGAAGATTTAAGGAAAGTAAATACAAAATAATCAAGATTAAAAAGTAAAAACAGTGATGTAGAAAATAAAAAAAAAATAGAGAAAAATCAACAAAGCCAGAAATTGGTTCTTTGAAAAAAGTTAATAAAATTGATGTAGTCTTAGAAAAAATGGTCAGGAAAGAGAGAATAGAACAAATTACCAATATCAAGGTTAAAGAGGGAATATCAATGCAGAATCATGGATCCTACAGACATTAAATGGATAATAAGGTGATACAATGAGTAACTTTATTACAATACATTCAGTAACTTAGATGAAATTCATAAATTCCTTGCAATAAAAACCCAAATTAGGAAATCTAACACAGAAAATTGGAAAAAAGCATATACATATTTAAGAAATTGAATTTATCATCAAAATCTTCTCACAAGGAAAACTTCATGCCCAAAGAGGCAAGAAGAAATAGGGGCACCTGGGTGGCTCAGTTGGTTAAGCATCTAACTCTTGGTTTTGGCTCAGGTCATGATCTCAGGGATTGGTTTATAAGTTCAAGCCCCACATCAGGCTACATGCTGCTGGTGTGGAGCCTGCTTGAGATTCACTCTCTCTTTCCCTCCCTCTCTCTGCTCCTTCCCCCACTCATGTGTACTGTCTCTCTCTCTCTGTCTCTCTCTCTCTCTCCCTCTCAAAATAAATTAACTTAAAAAAATAAAGAAATAATACAGTCTTTCACAAAATCTTTGGAAAAACAAGGCAGGGGGAATGCTTTCCAACCCATTTTATGATGTGAGGGTAATCTCCATATCAAAATTTGACAAATATTTTATAAGCAAGGGAAACTACAGACCAATATCCCTCATAAACATAGGTGTAAGAATTCTTAATTAGTTAATTATTAATTTAGGATTAAAACTCTAAAAATATTACACACGCACACACATATATACCATAAATACACACCAAGTAAATTCTTTTTTCCAAGAGTGTAGAATAGAATTAACATTTAAGAACCAATCAATGCTGGGGTGCCTGGGTGGCTCAGTTAAGTATCTGACTCTTGGTTTCAACTCAGGTCATGATCTCATGGTTCGTGGGATCAAGCCCTGTGATGGGCTCTGTGCTGACAGCACAGAGCCTGCTTGGGATTTTCTCTCTCCTCTCTCTCTGCCCCTCCCCCACGTGTGTGTGTGTGTGTGTGTGTGTGTGTGTGTGTGTGTGCACGCGCGTGCGTGTGTGTGTGCATGTGTGTGCGTGTGCGTACGCACACATGCAAAATAAACATTTAAAAAATAACACAATGTCGATAGTTGATCCCAAAACATTTGTATATATCTATATACAAAAGAACGAAGTTGAAAACTTACTACACACTATATATAAAAATTAATTCAGAATAGATCAGAGACCAAAATGTAAGAGCTGAATCTACATTTTTTTGAAGAAATCGGGAGTAAATCTTCATGACTTTGGATTAAGCAATTTTTTTTCCACTGTGACTCCAAAAGCACAAGTTACAAAAGAAAAAAAAATAGATAAATAGGATGTCATCAAAATTAATAACTTTTGTGGTTCAAAGGACACCATCAAGAAAGTAAAAAGACAACCCACAGAATAGAGAAATAAATGTATTTGGCAAGGGATTTGTATTCAAAATATATGAAGAACTCTTTAAATTCAACAATAAAAAGACAAAAAATGGGCAAAGGATTTAAATAGACATTTCTTTTTTTATTTTGAGACAGTGTGGTGGGGGGAGGGTCAGAAAGAGAGAGAGAGAGAGAGAGAGAGAGAGAGAGAGAGAGAATCCCAGCAGGCTCTGTGTGGTCAGTGCAGAGTCGTATGCTTAACTGACTAAGCCACCCAGGTGCCCCTAGACATTTCTGCAAAGGTATATAAATAGCCAATTAGTACATGAAAAATGCTCAGCATCAGTAGTCTTTAGGGCAATGCAAATCAAAACTACAATTAGATATCACTTCACATCCACCAAGATGGGTATAATAAAAAAAATGAACAACAGCAAGTGTTAGGAATATATGTAGCCTTCATATATTGCTGGTGGGAATGGAACATGGTATAGCCACTTTGGAAAACAGTTGGCCACTTCCTTAAAAAAATTAAACCTATCAGAGTACCACTACTCCTATTTGAAACTCTTCTGAATATTTAAACCAATATAATGAACGTGGAATCGAAACGACGTATAATTTCTGAAAAGGAAGGAACAGACAAGAAAGCACCAATGTCTTTGCGATATGATGTAGACCTAGAAAATCCAAGGAGATAAACTATTAAATTCTCGGAATTATGAATTTAGGAAGAACAAGTAGAAAATAAAGATACAAAATTCAGTGTCTTCTGCTTATAGAAGCAATAAAGAAAAAAAAATTAAACCTAGAGTTATCTAATAAACCAGCAGTTCCACTCCTAGGTATATACCCATGAGACTTGAAATGATGACCACACAAAAACTTGTGCACAAATGTTTATAGCAGCATTATTCATGATAGCTCCAAAGTGGAAACAAATATCCACCAACTGATGAATGGATAAAAAGAATGTGACAGATTGTAGATTAGTGGTTTCTGGTCGGGGAGGAGAGTGTGAGAGTGCTGATGAGTAGAGGGTTTTTTGGTTTTTTGTTTTGTTTTTTCTTTTTGAAGCAATTAAAGTGTTCTGGAATTGGAGCTGCACAACTTTGCAGATATACTAAAAGTGCTAAATTGAACACTTACTTAATGGGTGAATTTTATGGTACATGAACAAATCATGTTCAAATATCTCAACAAATGTGTTAAAAATATCAACCAATGTTATTTACTGTATTACCAAAATAAATGAGAAAAACCATATGATCAATCTAGATATATGCTCATTTCAACTTCCATTCATGATAAAAATCCTTGCAATACCAGATATCTGGGAAATACCTCAATTTGATAAAAGTCATCTCCCAAAAACCTACAGTAAAAGTCATGCTAAGTGGTGAAACAATGGACAATTTCTTTCTAACACTGAGAACAGGCAATGGGGAGATCCACTGTCATTACTTCTATTCAGTATTTTACTGGAATTCCTAACCAGTGCAATAAAGCAAATAAAAGAAATAGAAAACAAAAATTGGAAAAGTAGTAAAAACTGTAGTTATTCTCAGGTGCCATGGAATGATTCTAAGACATGATGTGCAAGACCTGTCCTCTGAAGGTAACAGTGTTGCTGAGAGAAATAAAAGAAAACCTAAGTAGGTGGAGAAATATGCATGTTCATGGATTGCAAGTCTCAATAATGTTAAGATAGTCATTCTTTCCAAGTTCATCCATAGATTCAAAGCAATCCCAATAAAAATTCCACCTGTTTTTTAAATAAGGAATTGACAAGCTGGTTTCAAAATTTCTATGGAAATGCAAGGTATCTAGAATTGTAAAAATCAACTTTAGAAAAGAAGACGGAAGTTTAGAGAACTTAACTGATTTTGAGACTCCCCATAAAGCTAAAGGTAGTGTTGTCTGGTGGAAGAGACAATCCTAAATCCAATATATCAGAAGCTTTGAGATCAGCAGGAATACATCTCTCTCTTCTGCAATTTCACATTCTAAAGGAGTAAATTACCAGACTTGTTGACGTAGCAGGGTTCATAAGACACTGCAGGATTTATAAAAACATTGCCTCAGAAACTCAGGTGGAAACTTGCGTCTCAAGAAGAAACTGAATGTATCCTACAGGGAGGTCTGGAATAATCACTAGCAATTTGGCTGCTGCTGTTGTTATCAGATAAAAGAATTGTCTTTACAGTAAAGGTCCTCTAAAGTGACAAAAAATAAAGTGTACCTTCAACAACTTTATTTAATAAAATGGTCTGTAAAAAAATGAAAGAAAATTTAGATGGATACCAGTATCTTCTAATTTATGTGTCTAGGTTTGCTTCTTCAAGAAGCTTACCTAATTGTTTATCAAGTATTGCCAGTGTTGAATGGTTAAAAGCACATAATATCTGGTAACCTATCATAAGTTTTTCATAATTTCACTTGTTTTCAGTGTGTTTAGACTTGGAAAGAATTTTATTAGGCAGAATTGCTGTTTTAGGGAAATGTTCTTTTGGAAGTTATATTAAGATCAGTGAAAGAATTATTGTATTACTTCTTTTTAATCCTCTAAGATTTTTTTCACTTTCAAGCATAACATGCTATGTAAGTGTATCTTCTCTAAAAGATAACTGTATAACAAAGTAAGGCAGGTGACTTGGGATGTTGAGACTGGGGAGAGAATGCAAAAGACTATTTGTAATCTATATTCAGAGAAGATGTCAGAAAGTGTAAAATGGAAAATAAATTCATAGATCCACATGGATATAGCCTGGGAATAAATGTTTGATGAAAAATTGTACTTTATTATGTTTTGAGGGGTATTAAAAAGTCTTGTCCTTTGGTTTATTTTACCATTATATGGTTATGTTTACAAATCCTGGCCACCATTAACTTTTTCTAACAATGTCTGACAGCTTCGTAATATCAGCCTAGATATTTAACTAATTAAAGCAGTTTATGAAGTTTTAAGAAGGTCTTCTATGCCAAGGGTTTATACCATTGTGAAAGTAAATCCTCACAAAGCTAAATAAATTCTTCCGTATACCTTTCAAAACAAACAAATCTAAAAACATTACGTTGAGTGAATACAGCCAGACACAAAAGACTACTTTGTGAATCATTCCATTTATATAAAGTATACTAGGTGACAGAAATCCAAAAGTGGTTGCTTCAAGGAAAAAAAGCACAAGGGAATTTGAGGTGTAGTAGAAATATATTTCATATGAAAATTTCCTTTTAGGTTTTGGTTTCAGTTTCATAGTTATACAGATGGTCAAAAGTCTTCAAATGCTTTACTTAACATCTATACATTTTATCATCTCTAAATCAAACCTCTACTTTTTAAAAGTCTAAGGAAAGGTATTAGTGGGCCTGTCTTTAGGTGTGGTGTAATGGTAACAGGAATGGGCTTTGGAGTTAGCCAAACTTGGATTTTGATCCTGGAGCCCCTGCTTTTATAACCTGGGGCAGGTTACAACTCTGACGCTTGGCTTCCTTATATTTAAAGTGAGAATACTACTGATGCTCTCATAGATTGCTGAAAATTAACTGAATAATATAACTAAAGTGCATATAATAGAGCTACATGAACGACACTGGGTGTTGGTGATGGTGGTTGTGTTAGGAGGAGGCGGTGATAGTAGACATTCTAGACATTCTGTCAGGGCCTTCACACTGCACAGCTCCACAGCCTTCGATACACTGCAGTTGTCCTCCCAAAGGTGCCTTTTACATGGTCTATGACAAGAGCAGTACCTCCTGGATTTCTATCCTGCACCTCTTGTGGAGCAGTTATTCCATTTGACAAAATGTAACTCTAACTCGTAAATATAAATTGACTGATGAGTGAATTCAAAAATCTCAGAAAAACAAAAAAAATTGCTTGAAGTTACAAGAAAACACACACACAGCCTCCAACCCTGTAGTTCAGGCTTATATGATAGTAATGCCTTTCAAAAAGCTGTCTGACTGGAGGCCTATCAACCTGATAGCACCACAGACCTAAGTTTTTTATGAACTCCAAGATTTGCCTGCTGCTTTTCTGTTAAGCTCACCCAACTAAATAATTTTTCTTTTAAAATAGGGAAAAATATTGGTGACTAGCTCCTGTTGAATTTCTCTTGTGTTAACCTTGAACATACAGGCAGCCTTGTTAGATTCTACTGAGCACTAGACAGTGGAATACTTTAGGGTATATTGCCTGTGAATTCCTTAAAAGAGCTCCGTGATAGTACCCCGTGGCATTCAGTCACTGGATTTATTGGGCCATATGGGTTTATTGGACATATGTTAGATTTATGATGATCACCTAGATACAAGTTGGCCCTAGTCTAAACCAAATTTTAACTGCTTTTGGTAATTTAGCCCCCATACTGAAGGAGCCTGACAACCTAAGGAGCCTAATCCCTGACAGGAAGCCCAACTGCCTCAGGATGGTAACTTAGGTACCACCAACAAGCTGTGTACGAAGAAAACATCCCAGACAGCAAAATTTGCTGGAGACACTTAGGGAACACAAGGAAAAGTGGCTAATCAGTGATTTTACCTGTACCTTTCAAGTTTGCCCAGAATTTCAAATGTAGAAAATTGTATTTCTTGTCCATGCTGTTAAGACTGCAAGGAGGATCCCATTAGGTCTGTTTAGAAAGTCCTTTAGACAAACAGGAGACGATTGTATAAAACCGAATGTGTGGAAAACAAACTTTAAGACAGAAGTCTCCTCAGCCTCCAGTTTATTTCTAAGAGTAATCGGTAATTTTTGCCTAATTAGTCTTATGACATTGATTTCTTCCAAATGGTTCATTGACATTGCTCCAAAGCAGTAAAAAGAATAAACAGCAGAGAATTCACATGTTGGCAAGAGCATAAATCTCCTCAGACGTATTAACCATATTTATCCAAATAAATCTCATTTTAATCATGGTATAGGTTAAGATCTTTGCAAAGATAAATAGATCTATTACCTAGACTTGTAAACACTGGATGTTAGTTGAAGTGAAGAGAGTAAGCCTTTTTGTTGTTGTTGTTATAGCAACATGGAAAATAACGAAAACATTACTTTCTCAACCTCTACATAGTTGCATAGTCATCAGTCTATGTAGTTCACATCAAGTGTGAATTGAACAGTAGACTATTATCTTGTTACCTTTTAGTACTCAACATTTTAGGTAAATATGTATACCTTCCCAAGGCAGACTGTTTGTCCACAGGACGCATAACCATGGCCTGTAACTAAGACAAGTGCCCTTGAGAATGATTGCCCTCATTACCCACAGTGAGTGAGTAATGATTGCAGAATGCTGTTTTCTTTCTTTTGGTTAAAAAGCAGAGGGCAAATGATGAAAGGGATCTTCTTTTTTTGAAAAAAAATTTCATTTTTAATTGGAGTATAGTGGATGTGTAATATTAACTTAGTTTTAGTTATTATGAATATTGGGCACCATAAATGTGTTACAATATTATTGATTGTACGCTCTATGCTGTACTTTTCATCCCTGTGACTTATTTATTTTGTAAATGGAAGTTTGTACCTCTCAATTCTCTTCACCTATTTTGTCCCTCCCCCCACTCCTCCCCTCTTGGCAATTACCAGCTTATTCTCTGTATTTATGAGTCTGTTTCTTTTTAGCCATTGTTATTTGCTGTTTACTTGTTCATTTGTTTTTTAGATTGTACATTATAAGTGAAATCATATGTTATTTGTCTCTGTCTGGCTTATTTCACTTGGCATAGTACCAGTAATACCCTCTAGATCCATCCATGTTGTTGTGAATGCAAGATTTCATTCGTTTTTGTGGCTGAGTAATACTCCATTGTGTATCTGTACCACATCTTTTTTTTTTTTTTTTCATTTTTTTTTAACATTTATTTTTGAGAGACACAGTGAGACAGGGCACGAGTCGGGGAGGGGCAGAGAGGGCGGGGGGGACACAAAGAATCTGAAGCAGGCTCCAGACTCCGAGCTGTCAGCACAGAGCCCCACGTGGGGCTCGAATGCATGGACTGCGAGATCATGACCTGAGCTGGAGTTGGACGCCCAGCCAACTGAGCCTCCCAGTCACCCCTATACCGCATCTTCTTTATCCATACATTTATTGATGAATACTTAGGTTGCTTCCATATCTTGGCTGTTGTAAATAACACTGCAGTAAACATAAGGTGTTTTTGTTTTCTTTGGGTAAATACCCAGAAGTGGCATTACTGGATAGTGTGGCACTTTTTTTTTTTTTTTTTGAGGAACCTCTATACTGTTTTTTTCATAATTGGCTATACCAATTTACATTCGCACCAGTAATGCATGAGGGTTCTCTTTTCTCCACATCCTCATCAAGACTTGTTATTTCTTGTCTTTTTAATATTAAATATTCTAAGAGGTGGTATCTCATGGTGGTTTTGATTTGAATTTTCCTAATAGTAATGTTGAGCATCTTTTCATGTGTCTGTTGGCGATTTGTGTGTCTTCTTTTTGGAAAAATGTCTATTCAGGTCTTCTGCTCATTTTTTGATCAGATTATCTGTTTTTAGTGTTGAGTTATAGGAGTTCTTTATATATTTTGGATATTAACTTGCTATTGGATATAGCATTTGCAGCATTTTCTCCCATTCAGTAAGTTTCTTTTTTGTCTTGTTGATGGCTTTCTTCACTTGCAAAAAGCTTTTTAGTTTGATATAATCTCAATTATTTATTTTTGCTTTTGTTTCTCTTGCTTGAGAAGACAGACCCAGAAAAATACTGCTAAGCTTGATGCCCAAGAGATTACTGCCTATGTTTTCTTTTAGTTTTCTGATTTCAAGTCATACATTTAGGTCTTTATTCCATTTTGAGTTTGTTTTTAGTATGGTATAAGTAGCCCATTTTTACTCTTTTGCATGCAACCATTTAGTTTTCCCAGCACCGTTTATTGAAGAGACTGTCTTTTCTCCATTGTATTCTTGCCTCCTTTGTCATAGATTAATTGACCATATATGTGTGCATTTATTACTGGGCTCTCAAGTCTGTTCCCTTGATTTATGTGTCTTTTGTGTTTGTGTGTGCCAGTACTATACTGTTTTGATTGCTGTATTTTTGTATTAAATCTTGAAATCTAGGATTATGATAACTCCTGCTTTGTTCTTAAGATTGGTTTGGCTATTCGGGGTCTTTTGTGGTTCCATAAATTGTTTGTTTGTTTGTCTGTTTGTTTTGCTTGTCTTATTTTTGGCTCTAGTCCTGTGAAAAACTGTTGGTACTTTGATAGGGAGTGCATTGAATCTGTAGATTGCTTTAGGTAGTATAGACATTTGAACAATATTAATTCTTTTAGTCTATGAGCATGGTATATCTTTCCATTTGTGTCACCTTTGATTTCTTTCATCATTGTCTTATAGTTTTCAGAATATAGGTCTTTTACTTTTTTATTATTAATAATTGTTTTTGAGTATAGTTGATATACAATGTTACAGTAGTTCCAACTGTACAATGTGGTGATTCAGTTTCTCCATACATTGTGCTCTGCTCTCCACAAGTATAGCTATCATCTGTCACTATACAACACTATTAAGATATTGTTGACTATATTTGACAATGGCTATTTTAACCAGAAGGAAAGTTTTTCAGTGTGTTATCATTTTTGACTACTACAAAAGTCTTTAACTTCTTTGGGTAAATTTATCCCTAGGTATTATATTCTCTTTAATGCAGTTGAAAATGGGGTTGTTTTCTTTATTTCCCTTTTAGCTATTTCATTATTAGTGTTTAGAAACACAGCAGGTGTCCATATATTGATTTTGTATCCTGAAACTTTACTCAATTCATTTATTGGTTCTAATAGTTTTTTGGTAGTCTTTAGGATTTTAGTATTGTGTCATCTGCATATAGTGACAATTTTACTTCTTCCTTACCAATATGGATGACTTTTATTTCTTTTTTCTTGTCTGATTGCTATGACTTGGAGTTCCAGTACTATGTTGAAGAAAAGTGGTAGGAGTCATATCCTTGTCTTGTTCACTATCTTAGGGGAAAGGCTTTCAGCTCTTCACCATTGAGTATGTTATTAGCTGTGGGTTTGGCATATGTGGCCTTTATTATATGAGGATATGTTCTGTACCCACTCTGTTGAGTTTTTATCATGAGTGGATGTTGAATTTTGTCAAATGCTTTTTCTGCATCTATTGAAATGGTCGTAAGATTTTTATCTTTTATTTTGTTGATGCAATGTTCACACTGATTGACTTGCATATATTGAACCATCCTTGCCTCCCTGAAATAAATACCACTTGGTTTCGATGAATGTTTTTGAATTTGGTTTGGTTATATTTTGTTGTTGAGGACTTTTACATCTTTGTTCATCAGAGATATTGGTCCCTGATTTTCTTTCGTGTGGTGTCTTTGGTTTTGTTATAAGAGTATTACTGGCCTTAGAATGAGTTTGGAAGCATTCCTTCCTCTTCTTCTTCTTCTTTCTTTTTTTTTTTTTTTTTGGAATAGTTTAAAAGAATAGGTATTAACACTTGTTTAAATGTCTGGTAGGATTCACTTGTGAAGCCATTTTGTCTTGGACTTTCATTTATTGGGAATTTCTTGATTACTGATTCAATTTCATTATTAGTAATTCATCTGTTTACATTTTCTGTTTCTTCCTGATTCAGTCTCAGAAGGTTGTATGTTTCTAGGAATGTATCCATTTCTTCTAGGTTGTCCAATTTGTTGGCGTATACTTTTATATAGTAATCTTTTATAATTTTTTGTATTTCTGTGGTGTCAGCTGTAACTTCTCTTACATTTCTTTTTTATGTGAGTTCTCTCTCTCTCTGTCTTTGGTGACTCTGGTTAAAGGTTTTTTAAAGGTCAATTTTATTTATCTTTTCAAAGAACTAACTCTTAGTCTCATTGATCTTTTCTTTTTTTGCCTTTGTTTTTATTTATTTCTGCTATGATCTTTATTATTTCCCTCCTTCCACTAACTTTGGGCCTTGTTTTTCTTCTTTTTCTAGTTCCTTTAGGTGTTAAAGTTAGTTTATTTGAGATTTTTCTTGTGTCTTGAGGCATCATTCTTAATTCATGTCAACTTCCCAACTCAACACAAAGTATTGGTTTTATGATTTTAAATATTCAGTATTACCCATTGATTTTATAAGAACTTTCATTACATTATTTTATTGGTGAGTGATGGGAGCTGGATCTACCAAGCATAGTATTTGGGAGGTACTAATGACAATGACCACACAAAACTTTAGCACATGTAAGCTTTCCATAGTTACATCTTTGGTGAGTGTCTCCATGTCAAGGTTGAGGGTAGAACTTTCAGTCCAAGTGGTTGTTCGGACACAACATTTTGTCCCCACTGTCTCTCCTTCCCAGATTTGAGGTCTAAAGTGGGGTTCATTAACAGATCAGCTTTTTCAAAACATTAAAAATTTTTACATAAAAAATTAAGATTATACAAAATGCAAATTTTATATAACATTTTTGTGCAAGATTTCAACATTTAAATTTTACATAAAAATATGATTTTTTTCCTTCTGATTTGTTTTATTCTCTAAGAGAAGATTTGGCAACACTGGTAACCACCCTCTTTGGTAGGACCTGCCACTCCACTTTGACAGCCCTACACTTGGCCTGCTTCACTCACAGACATTTGAGATTGACCCATGTTGTATATTTTGAACCCGAAGAAAAATCTGTCTGCTAGAATACATTTTAATTTCAGTACCACGCATTCAAAAAATATAGTTTCTGTCTTTTAAAAAAACCTTCATCTTGGAGTGTCCAGTTTGTCTAATCCTAAGAATTAAATTTTTTTATGATAGTTACACTGTATGATTTTCATGTCTTGTAAGTAAAGCAGTATTGTAAATTTGTGAAAACTTATCATTTTAGTAATAACTGATTGAGACATTTGGATATGGTTGAGTTATTCTATTTATATTCCTTTCAAATACTTCTGGATGCAATAAGTGGTAGGTACTGGCGATTCACTTTTATGCTCTTGAGCTGTCATCACTGTGCTATACATGTTTGGACTACACTGTTTGCTGTACTGTTGAAGGGGTAAAAAGAAACTTCATTTAGGATAAAGATTGTATTAACATTTTGCTATTAGGAGATGCTCAAAGTACTTGAAAACAGCTTTTTCTTCACTTGAAATAGAAAATATTGTTTTAAAGGTGTCTCCTATAACAGATAAAAAACCCAATAATCCCCTGATTTCTTCCATTGATAGTTCTTGTGGATATTATGATCAACATTTGAATAGTTAGAACTGCCAACTATGGGAGGCCTGGGTGGCTCAGTCAGTTGAGCATCTGACTTCAGCTCAGGTCATGATCTCACAGTTCCTGAGTTCGAGCCCTACATCAGGCTCACTGCTATCAACTCAGAGCCCAACTTGGACCCTCTGCACCCTCCCCTCCCCCCCCCACCGGCTTGTGCTTTCTCAAAAATAAATAAACATTAAAAAAAAAAAAGAACTGCTAACTATACTGCTCTATTAAAAATGTTTATAATGTGGGGCACCTGGGTGGCTCAGTCGGTTAAGTGTCTGACTTCCGCTCAGGTCATGATCTCACCGTTCATGAGTTCGAGCCCCGTGTCAGGCTCTGTGCAGATGGCTCAGAGCCTGGAGCTTGCTTTGGATTCTGTGTCTCCCTCTCTGCCCATCCCTTGCTCATGCTCTGTCTCTCTCTGTCTCTCAAAAATAAATAAACATTGGGAAAAAAAATTTTTTTTAATATTTATAATGTGTATTTTAAGGATAAAAATGGAAGATCTTAGCAAAACAAGCTCTTAATAGACAGTTAGTAATAAGTCCCAATAATAACTTAATAGAATATACTTCCATTCCAAATTTCTATACATTTCCAGTGCCATATGGGCAGATAGGAAGACCTGGTCTTTAATATGATGACCCTTTTAGATACAACAAGTTCCTGAATCTAGCATTTGTGTTTATGTTTTCTTTTTTATGTTTTTGTTCTGTAAGCCATATCTGGGACAAAAGAGAAATAAGTATAACTTATAAGATCTTCACAAACGTCAAAGTGACAAAAACACATTTTTTTTAAACTTCAGTTAACCAGTATTAGAGCTACTCAAGGATTTATTATACTGCTTAACAACGATTGACTAGGAAGGAAGCCCTAATTCTTTGGCTTTGACAATTTAGCTATTTAAAAAACTCAGTTTAACTAGGAATAGAATTTTGATACAATAAAGAAGCTCATTTTTTAAAATGAAGTATTTATTAAATAGTATTGAGTGCCTTTTATATTCAGGTATTTCCCTGGAGACATAATAGTAAACAAGGAAGTCAAGAATCCCTATACTTGTGGGCTTACATGCTGAGGGTAGGGGGGTAATAATAAACAAGGTAAGTAAGGAATATACTATGTTTGTGATAAAGTGCAAAAAGAAATGTGAAGCTGGGAAGGGTTTTAGGAAGTACAAAGGTTCCGATGTTAGGTAGGTCTCACTGAGAAAGTAACATTTGAGTGAAGTCTGGAAGGTTTATGGAAGCAAGGCAAGAACATTCTGGGCATAAAGAACAGCAAGTGCAAAGACCCTCAAGTAGGAATATTCCTGGTATGTTGGAGGGTCATTGAGAAGGCCAGTCTTAGTGAATCAGAGTATGTAGCGGGGGTCCAGATCATAAGTTTATATTGGTCCCTGTCAGGGTTTGGGCTTTTTCTCTAAGATGGGAGCCATTGGAGGCTCACTAGCATCATGTCATTCACTAGCCCATGTGTGACATGACCTGACTTACATTTTAAGAGGTGACTCCAGCTATGAAGGGGAGACAGAGTGTTAGGTTGTTGCCACTCATATAAATGATGATAATGACTGGACTAGAGTGTTAGCTGTGCAGAATCAGTTGTGTGTGAGAATCAGTTGACTTCTTTGTGTGTTTTAAGGTAGAGCCAATGATATTTGCTGATTGATTGGATAGAGGTATGAGGGAAATAGAGAAGGCAATGATGACTCCTAAGAGTTTGGCCTGGACAGTTGGAAGAGTACATTTGGCATTTACTAGGGAAAGGAAGGTGAGTGGGAGAGGAAGAAGGCTTGAGGGGAATGAGGGGAAGTAGAGCTGAGTTGGAGTATCTTAATGTTGAGACACGTGTTAGGCATTGAATGGAGATACTCAGTAGAGAGTTGGATATATGTGTCAGGAGAGAGGACTAAGCTGGAGAATACTTGGGAATCTCAAATAAATGCTTTTTCAAACTAGAAGACTGAAAGAGATCACCAAGTGAGTGAACACAGACAGGAGAAAAGAGTCCTGAGGACCTCACATGTTTATAAGTTTGGGAAATGAGGAGTAAAGGAGGAGGAGTTTGGGAAATTGGGAGCGAAGGAGATTGCAAAATGGCCATAGAGTGAGAAATGGCCACAGAGGTTGATGGAGAACAACATGAATGTGGTGTTTTAGAAACCAGGGAAAGAAAGTATTTTAAGGAGAAGAGGGAGACCAACTTTATCAGATGCATTAGTCTAGTACCACGTAACTACGTCTGACCACTGGGTTTAGCACTGGAAGTCTTTGCTTACCTTGACAAGAGCTGTTTCAATGGAATGGCCAAGGCAAAAACCTGATTATAGAGCAGTTACAGAGAGAATGGAAGGGAAAAAAAATTGAGGTAACAAGTTCAGATAAGCCTTTTAAAAAACTTTGCTGTAAATGGACATAAAGAAATGGAGTGGTAACTAGAGGAGGAGGTTGGTCTGGAGAGTTTTTATTCTTTCCTCTTTCTTCAATACAGCCAGATGCTTTACTCTATGTCCAAAACACTTCACAAATATTTTTCTATAAAATGAGCAGAGGAAAAGCTGTCCAACTGTTGAGTCCTGAGGTTCCCCAATATTTAATGGTTGATATGGTGAGGAAGAACCAGCAAAGGGAGCTGAAGTCTCAGCATTAAAGTAAAATAAGAGCAAACTCTTAATAGTAGTTTGAGTGTAGCTGGAATTAAAGAAAAGCATTCATTAACTTTTGGGATGAGCTGGCTTAAAGTCACATAGAATTCTTTTTTTTTTTTTTTTAATGTTTATTTATTTTTGAGAGACAGAGTGTGAGCATGGAAGGGGCAGGGAGAGGGAGAGACACAGAATCTGAAGCAGGCTCTAGACTCTGAGCTATCAGCACAGAGCCCGATGCAGGGCCCAATCCCATGAACCATGAGATCGTGACCTGAGCCGAAGTCGGACGTTAACCCACTGAGCCACCCAAGCGCCCCTATATAGAATTCTCTATTGAAATGTAGGGGAGGAAATTTTCTCCTCTACCCTTCTAGGTTCTTTTGGCTGGTCTATTAATTAAATTGACATAAAATAGACTAACAGGAAAAAGCAAGTTTAATTATGTACATATACGAGTCCCATAAAAAAACATGAGACACAAGGACAAATGAGTCTCTTGAGGCCTGTAAGCCATCTTGAGATAAGGAATGGGATAGGGGCCTGGGGCTTCCAAGGGGAGAAGGGTAATTCACAGGACAGTAAGAGCAGATGTTTGGTAATTAGATGTTTGCCCTGCGCTACAGATAAGCCTTTCACAGACACAATTATCCCTGGTAAGGGCTCTCTTTCTGACCAGACCTCCTATTTAAGTTCTTTTGGGTAGTTAAGGGAGAGATAAAATGGTTTTCTTGATTCTGCCGGGTCTCAGTTGCCCTCAGCTCAAATAATGCATATGCCGAAGTGGTATATTTTGGGGTCACGTATTTTGCTCCCCTCAGAAGGATGTCTGAACCTTGAAGTGTTCACATGCCTATCCAGCTCTAAGAAGAGTGGACTGGGTTGAGCAATAAGTTTGCACCATTTCCCTAACATTTAACCATGCTCTTTTTTTCAGAGAGCATCTCCCAGGAGTCAGCTTGGGAAATGCTGCTGTCTAGGTCTCAACACCGTAGTTAGTTCATTGGTATTACATGGGTCAGATCAATAAGAAGTCAGGAAGCAGATGGTTTTAACAAGGAGAACTTTCTTCAAAGGGTTTGTTGGTGGCTTTTATTTTTACCCCTCCCAAATTCCTCACTGACAGATGGACTGAAATTCTCAGGAAATAGTCCATTACACAAATAGTAGTTTCACTCTTTATGATAGTTTAAACATTAGCCTTTCATTTCTTTTCAAATACAAGATGCTCCTTTCAAGCAGTGGTAAAATCTATGTTATCTGGCAGCTTACCAACCAGAAGATTGTAACTGACATTTTGGATTTTCACCCAGTATAAATCATTAGGATGTTGAGCCTTTCCTACCAGGTTCTCTAAGAATTAGAGGCCACTGGCCTGTCTTTACCAAGAAATTGGTGACTCAGAGCCTCCCCTTATAGGACTGAGTATAAACCCCTTCCTTGGCCTGTAGGACTCATCTACACGCTCTCCTCTTAGCTCAGAACACTTTGCCACCACTAGCCCCTCAGAGAAGAAATATCTGAGATATCAAGTTAGTTATCTACAGTCACACAGCTACAAAGAGGTGGAACTAAGATTCAGGCTGGACAGTCTGAACGCCAGAACCCAAGCTTCTAACCACTTAGTTATCTGGAGAGGCCTTAGCTGGAAGTGTATATTTAGGAGTCTCAGCATATGAATTTTTTTTTTTTTTTTTTAAACTTTAACATCAGGGGCACTTGGGTGGCTCGGTTGGTTAAGTGGCCGACTTTAGCTCAGGTCATGATCTCACGGTTTGTGAGATTGAGCCCCACGTCGGGCTCTATGCTGACACCTCAGAGCCTGGAACCTGCTTTGGATTCTGTGTCTCCCTGTCTGTCTGACCCGCCCCTGCTCACACACTCTCTCTGTCTCTCAAAAATAAATAAACATTAGAAAAAAAAGAAAAAAAAAACTTTAAGATCAGCTGAGATGACCAAGGGAGTGAACACAGGTAGAAGAAAAGAGGCCTGACTCCTGGAGAACTCCAGTGTACATAAGTTGGTGACAGGAGGAGGAACCTGCAAGGAGACTGAAAAGTTCTGGCCTTAGAGGTTGAGGAGAACCAGATGAGTGTGGTGTCCTGGAAACCGAGAGGAGAAGGTGTTCCGAGGGGAACAGAGGGACCAACTCAACCAGGTGCTGTTGCTGAGTCCTATGTGGACATTAGAGTTACTTCTGTTCCTTCCTTTTTCAGCAAAGCTGGGGAGTAGAGTGGGGACACAGTCATACTTTCCAAAATGAGTCTAGAACAGTGATAGATTGTGTTCTACATTAAACACTCACTAAATCACCCTTCTACATAATTAAGAAAGTACAGGAAGATTATGGGAAGAAAAAAAAAATTCAGTCCTGGCCCTGAGTGAATCCTTCTGGAATATAGTGAACTACCCACATTAACTGTTTTTAACATTTTGGTATATTTCCTTCTGTTTTTGCAACTGTGAATTTTTTTTTTTTTTTTACACACAGTTGTGATCATGTGGAAAGCATGGAATGGCATATACTGATTTATTCTTTTATCAGTAATAATATATGGAGCCTGGGTGGCTCAGTCGGTTGAGTGTCCGACTTCAGCTCAGGTCATGATCTCACGGTTTGTGAGTTCGAGCCCCGCGTCAGGCTCTGTGCTGACAGCTCAGAGCCGGAGCCTGCTTCGGATTCTGTATCTCACTCTCTCTCTGCCCCTCCCCTGCTCATGCTGTGTCTCTTTCTGTCTCAAAACTAAATAAAACATTAAAAAATTTTTTTTAATAAGATCAGTTTTTAATATAAAAATAGCACATGTTCCTCTTACAATATTTGAAAAAGAAGAGTAAAGAAATTTTTAAAAATCAGAGTACAGTACAAAAGGTCTGTACAACCTGAGTTTGCATTCACATTATGGTATCAGATATATGTTTACATTTAGTCTGCGTGACCTATCCACCAACCTTTCTTCCTGCTTGCCTGCCTACCTACTTATCCAAGAGGTAGCCTAGGACAGGCTTTACTCCTGCAGAGATGGGAGTAGGGTGAAAATCCAGCCTCCTAGTCCCAACCTCAGATACTCAGTAGGTGGTTCTCAGTAGGTGGTCATAAAACTACCCTCTAAAAAGACCTCCCAGTACTAGGCTGGGTCTAACGAAAAGGTGACACAAAGTCCCGGGACCAACTGGAATTTTAGTTAGTTCTTAGAGGGGCTATTAAAAAAATCTTTAACCTGTAAGCGTGTGACTCTTGATTTTGGCTCAGGTCATGATCTCACGGTTCTAGAGTTCGAGACCTGTGTTGGGCTCTGCACTGACAGTGTGGAGCCTGCTTGGGGTTCTCTCTTTTCTTCTCTCTCTGCTCCTCTCCAGCTCATTCATTCTCTCTCTCTCTCTCTCTCTCTCTCTCTCTCAAAATAAACATTAAAAATCTGTAACCTGAATTCTAGAAAAATTTAGAAATGTGTTTTTTTTTTTTTGAAAAAACGTATTCAAACATTTAGAGGGCCTAATACAAAACTATATAGAATGTTAGAATCAGAAAGACTCAGAATATGATTGAGTTGACTTTTTCATTTTTACCTACAAAGTAGCTGAAGCCCAGAGAGCTGGTAACCTCCTAGTCCTGTGACCAACTAGTTTGTCAGCAGCAGAGTTAAGGCTCAGACCCAGTTCTCTGAATCCCAGAACCATCCTGAAATTTGTTGGTAAAATTTGTGGCAATAGCTTTTCTGAGCAAGCCCTCTTTCACCCTGGGAAACTACTTAGTCATAAGCCTCCTGCAGTGAGAGGTGTGTCTCTTAACAGAGCTAGATTTAGAATCCTTCATGGTAAGGCTTTGTGGGAGTAAAGAGAGCCCTAAATTTGGAGTCCACAGGCATTCATTCAAGTTTCAGTTTTTCCACTTCCTCTGTGACCGTAAGCAAACCACATAACCATTCTGAGCCTTGCTTTTTTCCACCTGAAATACAGGTATAGGAAACATCTTTGTACATGGCATTTTGAGGAGATCTCATAGATGTAAAAACATTATGCAAATTAAAGTATTATGCAAATATAGGGACTTGGTGTTTTTATTAAGATTTCTTAAGGAACTAGGTTCACGAAGAGCTAGTTTCTGCATCCTGCAAAGACATAATTGCCTTCAGAGTACAACCCATGTGTGTTTCATTCTTTTGTTCCCTCATAATAAGTGCAGAATAAATATTTGGTAAATAGTGGAAAGCTTTTATCACCTTTAGCAAAATGGAATACTCATGATAATTCTCCATGTGAGTGATGGTATAATAGGTACTGTGGGGCCTGCCATGTTTATGCGGATGCCTTTCCAGGCTTTTAAGTTAAAAATAGGAGGACAATCTTGTCTGATGTTGCCTGTGAAGTGTGGTGTTGCCTGCATGGTAAAAGAAGTAACAAAAGTTGCCTTGAGACTGGAACAACATGCTGTTCTCATCAGACAGCATTTTCAGGCTCCTTGGACATGATATTTATATGTGAGAACAATAGAACTTTTCCCTTTATGTAGACATGTTTCAGTGCTAACAATGAAATTCACCATAATGCTGTCTTTGTGTTTTGTCCACATTCACCATTGGGTCTTTTATGGCATCCTTGTTTTAAATGTGGAAAACTAGGTAGGGGTGACATACAGTTAAATGACTAACATATGGCATTAATTCCTCATTCTGTTGATATTTCTGATTTGTTAAGTTGAACTTAAAAATTACATCTTGAAATTGCTCTGGCCTATTTATTACTTTTAGTGTAAGACAATGATGGAATAAAAGTAAAACATTTGTTTTTGGATTCATTAACAATGTATACAAAAGCTAAATGAAGTAAGCATCAGAGAATGTTAAAACTTGAGAGGCTACTCTAGAGAGAATCCAACCCAAAGTCCTCATTTCATAACTCGGGATACTTTAACTGATTTGCCCACGAACACAGGGGCTTAGGAAGTGAGCACCCAGATCTTTTAACCTGTAGTTAAGTGGGCTTTTCTTCTATAAAATATACACATTATTCTGGACTATATTAAGCAAGTTCATGTGAAACTGTAGACTACTTGAGGACATCTGCTTTCAGGATGAAGTCTAAAGACCAAACACTATTTTTAGAGCAGTAAACTACATTCCAAGGTTTAATACCACACACAAAGAATGCTCAGAATATACTTATTCACAACTTGTATCTCCTTGAAAGACAGCCCTTGACAGCAGTGGGCAAGGAACTTCTGGGAAAAGGGTGGGGGTGGTAGTGCCTCCTGACTCACTCATTGAGGGGTGAATGCCCCTAATAGAAACAAAGCGATAAAGCCAACCAGACATATTTCTCCTGCCCTTCTCTCTGGAATCGGTCATTTAAGGTCTATCACATTTGTGCCAGTAAAAGAAAGCATGACTATTATCACATCAGGTAAGAATTCACTATGTAAGGACATAAGATGTGCTTAGCCAACAGAGCCAACTCACAGTACCAAATGTATGGGCTCCGAGTAGCACAGTGATAAATACAGAAGACAAACTTGCCCTGTAGCTGAATGGGTCTTCATTCTATGAAATATATACATTATTCCATAGTATTTTAAGAAAGTTCATGTGACACTGTTAGTAGATGGAAAAATATAAGTTACTGAGGACTCAACAGTTGGAAAATTACAGCAGAATTAACAAGAGAAGGGAAAATGGTAGGGAAAAAGATCTGTCTCTTCAAATGCTTGTGATAATGTAAGATTAAGCAGGAGGCACTTATGTCTCACTAGGCTAAAGTCCTGTTTTCCATATTCCTCCTCATGCTGAATTCATCAAAATTGTATTAATGCGGCCTAACATAATAGACACATAAGGCACACAGCCTGCACTTGACCACTACCTAGTTAGCTGATGTCTGTGATGCTCTCTCTGTCTAAAAGAAAGTGATATGTGCACTGACATGCAATTGTTGTGTAAATGGATGAACAGAATCTGTTGAATCATGCTAGGTCAGTCTTGGAAAATAAGCAGGCTTTTATTTTCAGACTTTTTAAAGATCCACAGCTTCAATATCATTTTGACTGTTTAATTTATACAAGTCTCTTTAAAATTTTATAACAAATGTAAGTTTAAAAATATAAAATTAAGAAATATAAAATGTCTAATTTGCAGTTTGCTCTTTTTCACTTCCCAACCCTCATTAAAAAAAAAAAAAAAAAAAAAAGTCTTGGGGCACCTGGGTAGCTCAGCTGGTTGAGCAACCAACTCTTGATTTTGGCTCAAGTCATGATCTCATGGTTCCTGGGTGGGGTTGAGCCCCATGTTGGGCTCTGTGACAGCACGAAGCCTGCTTGGGATTCTGTCCTTCTCTCTGTCCCTCCCCCGCTTGCACATGCACACAAATAAACATTTTTAAAAGGAAAGAAAGAAAGAAAGAGAGAGGGAGGGAGGGAGGGAGGGAGGAAGGAAGGAAGGAAGTTCTTTATTCGTTTGCCAAGTATACTGAACCCCTACCATGTGCCACACTATCTTTTAGGAACTGAGGAAAAAGCAGTGAACAAATAGATAAACTCCCTGCCTTCATGGAGTTTATGACCCAGTGGGGGAGACAAGCAATGAATAAGATAAAGGAGCAAAATAAATGGCTAGTTAGATAGTAGTAAGGACATATGAAACATTGAGGCAGAGAGGGAGATTCAGGTGAGTGGCCAGAGTAAACTTTCTTGAAAAGGTGGCTTTTGAGTACATATCTGGCAAAGTTGAGCAAGTGAGGCACAGGGACAAGGATGGAAGAGCTTTCTGGGCAGTGAGAACACCACTTGTAATGGCCTTCAGGCAGGAGTGTGCTATGTGGTTGAGTAACAGCAAGAAGGCAAGTGGAGAGAGGGAAAGGACTGAGCAAAGGAGGGAGAGCAGGAGGAGTTCAGCTCAGAGAACTAAAGGAAACCAGAACATATGGGGCATTTTTGGATTTTACTCTGTATCACTTTAAGATCTGTATCTATTGAAGACTGAATTATGTCCCCCCAAATTCATATCTTTAAGCCTGAATGTGACTGTATTTGGAGATAGGGCCTTTAATGAGATGATTAAGGTAAATGGACAGAAGGGTGGGGCCCTAAAGTCCTTGTCGGATGAGGAAGAGACACTAGGGTTGTACTAATAGAGAAGAGACCATCTGTAAGCCAAGGAGAGAGGTCTCAGAAAAACCAAATCTACAGATATCTTAATATGTGAGAAAATAAATTGATGTTGTTTAAGCCACCAAGCATGAGGTATTTTGTTACAGAAGCCTTAGCAGACTCATACTATCTTAACACCCAGTTCACTTTGATGAAAGAACTTTCTGCTAGTCAAATTGATCTTGAGCAAACTTTATTAACTGACAGCAATACTTATTTTATGTCAATCCAAAAGGAGCTAATTCATCCTAAAGGCTTTGTATTTGACTTAAAACATATGAGTGTTCAGATTAATCATCTAGAACAGAACTAGCAAGTCAGTCCAGCTAGATATAGTTTCTTTTGCGTTGGAGTTTGAAGGTACCTCTTACAGTTCTTTTATTTCTGTCTCTTTTTTATATAACATAGAAGAATTGGCCTCGGGCTGGTATGAATGAAGAAGCAAAATGCTGTAACTTCTCTTTCCATCCCTTTTATCCCCTCAAACCATGTTCCCTCTTTAATCTCTTATCATCTTTCTTCTAACAAAACTGGTTTCTTAACATCACAAGAAATGATGAGGGGGAAAATGATTGGCTGCTTTTGGAGCCTTATTATTTGAACCCTGAGGCAGTGGAAGAATCAAGTATTTATCCTTTCTTTCTTATGTGAACTTTATTTTGGAATATCAAAAAGTTGATGAGAGAAAGTTCTTCATAGATGAATTTCAGCTGTTAATGTAGTGAGAATGACAGAATTAGGAAACCACCCTTTGGGAACTTCCTCATGAAATAAGGGGTCTTAAGCATGATTATCAGTGGCTGCTACAACCATTGGACAAAAGGTTGATGGGGAAACTTTATATGGAAGGATCAGGCTGCCATGACCTAAACCCAGTGGATTAAACCCACTGAAAGAACATCACTAGATATTAGGTGCCTTCTGAACACATGCCACAGGAGAAACAGCTTCACCTGTGGAAAATTCTTGCCAAAATGGTAGCTGCTGCTTCACCTCAGTGAGGGAATATAAGGGTTGCCAAATTTTTCAAGACGAGCTAGAAATCAAGATGCTTTTATATAACTTCTCCATTTAAAAATATTTTCTATTAGGGCACTTGTTGGGATGAGCAGTAGGTATTGTATGTAAGCGATGAATCATGGGATTCTACTCCCAAAGGCAGCAGCACACTGTATATACTGTATGTTAGCTAACTTGACAATAAATTATATTAACAAAAATATTTTCTAGTTTTTAAAAGTTGGAAAAACTGTGTGGCTCAAACCAAGTAAACTTATCAGCTCTTCCTTACAAAGGTCCAACATGTCATTTTTGTGTCCCTCTGCCCTCCCATTCTACTTTCCTTCTAGTGCCAAGGCCTCTGGAATGTCTTCCTCAATTCTTTGATCCACATCCGTCTTCTCACTCCTAACTTCCTATGGCATTTGTGGTTGGGTATCTGTGGTATTATGATTTATCATAAGAAATGTTTATTTGGTCTTCCTTCATGGTTCCTGACTCACAGCTTCAAAACCCTTGTAATATCCTAAGCAGTAAGAGCAGTGGGATCATATTTTATTATAATTGGTCTTTTGTCCTCAGTTCCTAAAATCGAGATACATCTTTAAGAGTGAAATGGGTGTCTTGTTATTCATAACAAACCCCTTTCAACCACACCAGAGTTTATGTTAATGAGACAACTTACGGAAAACCCCAAGGTAACCTAAGGATGGGGACTGTTGCCAGGGGAATCAACCATGTGATTAGAGAGTTGGGACTTTCAACCCCACCCCCCAACATCTAAAGAGAGGTGACGGGCTGGAGATAGCTCAGTCACCAATAACCAATGATTTAATCAGTCATGCCTATGTAATAAAATCTCCAGAATACCCGATAGGGTGGAGTTGGTGAACATGTGGGGGTGCTGGGGCAAGTAGCATGTCTGGAGAAGGCATAGGAGCTCTGAACTGCTTCCCAATTACCTTGTCCTGTCCATCTCTTCCATCTGGCTGCTCCTGAATTATATATTTTTACAATAAACCAGTAACTTAGTAAGTAAGCTGTTTTCTTGAGTTCTGTGAGCCACTCCAACAAATTAGCAAACTTGAGGAGCGGTTGTGCTATTTATAGTGGGTAAGTCAGAGGCACAGGTGACAATCTGGATTTGTGATTGGCATCTGGATTGGGAAGGAGAAAAATTCTCGTGGAACTGACCCCTTAGTCTGGAGGATCTGACACTATCTCCTGGTAGATAAGTGTCAGAATTGAGTTAAATTGTCAGACACTTTGCAGAATTGAGTTAAATTGCTTGGTGGTGTTGGAAGACAACTTTGGAGTATTCTACCCTTACAGTGCATGGTCACTGTAAGGGCTTTGGTTAATGGTTTTCTAATCATTATATATGGCTGTACTTGTCTTCCCTACAATGCTATCTAAAAACAGGTAACCAATGAATAAAATATTTCCAAGAGCTTTTTTTGGACTGTGTCTGTCCAGATTTTATTTTTCTAACCCCACTGAAGGAGGATAAACTTGTTTAAGAGGCTCTTTCCTTGACTTTTGTGGCAGATCGCAACAATTCTAAGAGTGGAAAGATGGATTAAAATATAACCACTAAATAAAGGCTTTGAGACTTTTAAAATTAAATTGTGTGCTTACAGTTTTCCTAGAAACCACAAAAGAGCAGTCACTAAGGTGGTCTTCAGAGATTTAAAGACATGAATATGAATGATAGGAAGTCTCAGCTACTACTTAGATTGTGATTAGGACATCAAGGAATTATACAATTTCTATAATATTTTTTCTTTAACTTTCTCATTTTGAAATCTTAGGCTAAATATGTTATTATACAATGTATTTGATTTTATAGCAAGATATAGGCCTAAGAATATTGGCTGTGAATTAGTTTAATTTTGAAGTAGATAATTCTTCAAGGAATGTTAACCTCAAGGATCTCTCTGTGTCAGTCAGGGAATTAGCAAGAAAGCAGAGAATTGTGAGTACAAGGCCATTGGGTTCCACTGGTGTGGAGCTGTTAGCATCTGAGAAATCTAAAACTCCATCTTATTCTAAAAACATAATCACTTGGAAAATTGAAAAGTTTAGTCTTTACTTTAAAAAAATCTGTTTAGGGGCGCCTGGGTGGCGCAGTCGGTTAAGCGTCCGACTTCAGCCAGGTCACGATCTCACGGTCCGTGAGTTCGAGCCCCGCGTCAGGCTCTGGGCTGATGGCTCGGAGCCTGGAGCCTGTTTCCGATTCTGTGTCTCCCTCTCTCTCTGCCCCTCCCCCGTTCATGCTCTGTCTCTCTCTGTCCCAAAAATAAATAAACGTTGAAAAAAAAAAATTAAAAAAAAAATCTGTTTAAAAGAATCTTTACTATGACAACTAGTTTGATTCACTTTTTAATCAAACTGGTTGGTCACACACGTTAAAGCACCTGCGACTGTGTAAGTATAGCCCTTGAGGGTGTATTTTAGTCACTTCACTCAGTGAGCATTTCCAGAGTGTGCGAACGTTCTAGGCCAAGCATTTTGACAGGTGCAAGGAATATAGAGGTACGTGTAAGACAAGCTCCTGTCTCCAATTGACTTTCCATGACAGAGACTTAAAAATTAAAAGCAAACCAAAACCAAGACAGTTACATGACAGGACGAGAAATGCTCAGATGGGTGCCATTAGAGCTAGAAGAAGAGCTTCTAGTTTGAGTTGGGGATCCAGTCAAGGGAGTCTTTACAATGAGAAAGAACCAGAAAAGGACATGATAGACATGGAGTCATGGTTAAGTGTATGAGTGGGGCATGCAGCAAGAAGTGGAGGAAAATAGCCCAAAATGAACCTGTCTGCTGCTTTTTCATGTATAATTTTATATGTTATTTATTATTAGTTATAAATTTCAATAAAAATACATTGCTTTTTAAATTGCCTTAAAGACACCTTGTTATGGGGCGCCTGGGTGGCTCAGTCGGTTGAGCGACCGACTTCGGCTCAGGTCATGATCTCACGGTTTGTGAGTTCTAGCCCCGCATTGGGCTCTGTGCTGACAGCTCGGAGCCTGAAGCCTGCTTCAGATTTTGTGTCTCCCTCTCTCTCTGACCCTCCCCCACTCATGCTCTGTCTCTCTCTGCCTCAGAAATAAATAAATATTAAAAAAAAAAAGACACCTTGTTAAATTCTTAATGATTATAAGGTTATAATCATAATATAACCATATAATAACCATATAATCTTAATGATTATAAGGGTACCCAAGAATCTACACAGTCTCAGACAATATAAAATACTTTATTGTGCTTTTAAATGGTGACATATATATTCATTATAGAAAATGGTCTATTTTTAGCTACAAGAGGAATTCAAACCCACTTCTCTAAAAGAACTTTTCGAGATAAACACTCATATAAACATTCTCTTAAACAGCTCCCATTGTTTATAATGTGATTTGATGCTCCATTGAAATTTCCAAAGAAAGCTTCAAATTCTTCCGGCTCAAACTTTTTCAGACCAAGGGCAGTGATTTTCTGATGAATCAGAAGATCATGTTGATGGATGAAACTGGGGAAGTGCTGACATTTGGATGGATTGTTGGCCATTGTATTCCTCCCAACACCAAGATCACGCCAATGTGTTTTGCAATCACAAAATCCCTCCTGACTAGATGATGATTTAAGAAGTTAATCTTAGCTAGTTTGTCTAGTTGAGCATTTCCGTCCTATGTAAACAGTAAAATTTATACAAATCTCCATGTATTTTCGAAATATTTTGCCATGTACTGTTAACAGATTATCTCAAGACCACTATCATCTTTTCCAATCCTTTTTCTTTTCCTTTCTAACTCTCCTAGAGACTTTGCAGTTCAGTTTATTTAGTTGTTCTTCTGTCGTAAACCTGGTGGGGGTGGGAGTGTCAGAGATAAGTTTAAATTGGCCATCTGTGTTTTTGTAAATCTCAAGGGATTGTTATCAAGTCCCCTGGTCCGTGGGGCAAGAATTTCTTCCTTCTAGCTCTGGTCTTTTCTTTGGTCAGCAGGAAATCAGTTGCTTTAAGACCAACATCCCCCTGGTCAAGTTGCAGGCCATCTGCTTGGACATATGTTCACTCTTTGATCTTTAAACAATTAATTTATTCTCTGTAGCCTCTGGTGCCTGGACCACCAGGCCTGCCAGGAGGTCCCATTGTATTCTCCCTGAATCTCTGGGAAACATGAAGACAGGTTTTCCTGTGAGCTTCTCTTCTAGGGACAGATATTTGAATGAACCTGATTGGAGAATTCCAGCCTATTTGTGAACAGAACCTGATGGTGTTAATATTTCTTCTACGGGGCTCTGCATTGTAGATTCATTCCTAACTAGCCCCTTCTCTTAATACTATCATATGGACTACTAATCTGGTCCAGGTCAGAAATTGTCATTTCTGCTTTATTCTTTTATTATTATTATGGTAAAATTTACATAACAAAATTTACCATTTGATCCATTTTTGAGTGCGCAGTTCAGCAGTATTTAGTATATTCATGCTGTTGTATAACCATCACCACCACCTGTCTCCAGAACTTTTCATCTCCTCAAACTGAAACTTTGTACCCATTAAACAGTGACTTCCCATTACCCCTCCCCCAACCCCTGGCAACCACCATTCTGTTTTCTGTCTCTATGAATTTGACTAATAGACACCTCATATAGGTGGAACCCTACAATATTTGTCCTTTTGTAGCTGGCTTATTTCACTTAGTATAACATCTTCAAAGTTCATCCATGTTGTACTGTGTGTCACAGTTTCCTTCCTTTTTAGGGCTGAATAATGTTCCATTGCTATATATACTATGTATCACATTGTGTTATGAACTCCTGGGTTGTTTCCACCTTTTGGCTATTGTGAATAAGGTCACTACAAACATGGGTCTAGAAATACCTTTTTAAGTCCCTGCTTTCACTTGTTTGGGATATATATCCATAAGTGGAATTGTTGGACCACATGGTAATTTTATGTTTAAGTTTTTGAGGAACCCCCATGCTGTTTTCCACATTTTCAATCCCTGTCACATAGTTGCATGATGGTGTTTATGACTGTAGGGGGTGAGATTAGGGATGAAATTGACTGAGGGACCTCTATCTACTCTTCCAGGGATCTTTCTTGTTTAGAAGAACCTTTTTAAACAACTGATGAATGATAACTGGGGAGAAAATTCTCTTTTACCTCATTTTAAGAAATTTCTGGAAGAATAAAAGTGGCTGTATCAACACTGAGAATTGTGAGAATTGAGATTTTTGTGCCTGATGTGACAAGGACTTCTGGGTAGCAGAATTGAACAACACACCCTGTTCTAACTCCTGCTAGATTAATGAGGCACCACAAGAAACAAAAGAGCTACAAGTTTTCCTACTGGGGACTTCTCGGGTACAATATATCCATATGGTGAGACCCAAGTTTGGCCCTCAAATGCAGCAGTGAGGCCAGATTTTGGGACAGGGTTCCCAGAAGCATGAGTATGGTGAGTGAACTCACTGATCCTCATATCCCAGGAGATACCACAGAGACTGCCTCACCCAGCTCTCCACCTGAGGCAACAGACCTCACCCCCCTGTAGGTTACAGGTTGCTTCCTGCCTTGCACACAGAAAAACTAAGTGCCCAAAGAACACTTCCCATTCTCTAGAACTTTCCAAGTTGTTGATGTATGTCAGCTACTCTAATGGGACTTGTGTGGTGAGATTAAACAATAGTGTCCACGCTCAAACTATAACAGAGTTAGCTTAGCTGTTACTCCATCTAAAACAGGCTTGTTTCACATTTGGTTGCATGAGAGGATATCATTCCCATTCTAGACTTCGCCACTTCACTAGCATCTAACAGCCTCACCTTGGGCTTGAACTTACTTCAGTTCAGTCCTTAGGAAAAACTTGTTTAGAGTAGCAGAATTAGAGAGGATTACCTAAAGGGATATGCAGTCCTTCTGTTCTTCTTAGAAACTCCCGACATTTATCTATCCCTGGATTAAGCCAGATGGTCAAAAAAAAAAAAAAAAAAAAAGAATTCCTGGCTGACATCATCCTGACCCTTTATGGAACAGCTTTTACTATCTTCTGCTCAGAGCCAGCCTCCTTTGAGTGATGTTAACACTCAGCCCTACAAAACTCCTTGTTGTACAACTGATGTCTTCACTCACCCACAAAACATGGTACCCAGTGTGTATGAAGCCCTGTAAGAGAAATAGTTCCCAGACTTCGTACCGGGAACAGGAGTTCTCCTCTGAGCAGTTGGTTTGTTGTGAGGCTGTGAACACACACATGAACCACCTATCTGGTCGTGGAATGAGGATGCTGAGAGACAGGGCAACAGTCTGCCTCTAGCACAGGTACAGAACTCAGGCTAGAATTGCATGGTAATCTCATGCCTGTCTTTACCTTATTTTATAAGCTCTTATTTTTCTTTTCTCTCATTGCCTCACTTTTTAGGTTGTTGAATTGTCTGAATTTTTGCAAGCTATTCAAATCCTTTAGGGAATAAAATATAAACATGAATCGGGTATTCTCAGTTGCTTTGAATATTCAGAAGACAAAATGTATATAAATTACTAGTTTTCAGAGGAACTAGAATATACTTAATATAGTTGGCGTTAAAACCATGACTATTCTGAATACGATGAAATTCTAAGTTCTTGTTCAATCTGTGTCTCTACTTGCTAGTGCTATGCTTAGCATATAGTAGTTGCTCAGTAAACATTCCCTGCAGGATTTGAACAAACAAGATCTCTCTGCACTTAAAGGTTACCACCCTCATGTTCTGTAGATACTGAGAAGCAAAGAGAGGCTGTGTCACTCCAGTATTTCCTCCATCCTTGTCACATATGGGAGGACACAGCTGGCACTTCTAACGCTCTCCTGTCTCCCTCTCTGCAGACTCACATTTCAAGACTCCCTCCCGGTGCAGTGGCAGGACAGTCCGTGGCAATCGAAGGTGGGGTTTGCCGCCTGGAGAGCCCAGTGAACTGACCCTCAGGCTGAGCATGAAGCGTCTGAGAGGCATTTCAGAACCTGAGCTTTTCGGGGTTTTTAACTGAACTTGGATGTTTTATCTTCGCCATTTTATAATTCCTGTTGCAGCCTCGTGCACTGCTCGCGACACTAGTGCTGCCGTGGTTAGCGCTTAGTGACATGCAGGTCTTCGGCAGGTGACGGGACTGAGTGTGCGTGTGTATGTGCGTGTGTGTGCAGTGCGTGTGCTTGCTTCTCCCCTGATGAAATAGAAACTCCTTACTGTGTAACCTAAGACCGGGAATGACTAAATCATCTTCACAAAATGTGTGCTTTACTGTTTACAAGTAAAACCTAGAGTCGCAGGAAACATTTTTGATTTCATAAAGAGGTACCAGCTGTTGTTGATGTAATGCGTCCGAACTGAAGAGTAAATCTACTTGTTTAAGTGATTTGACAGTGGTAGTGCTCCATTCAATAACAGTAATAAGTGATACAGTGTTTTATTTGTTAACCAGTTTAAGTGGATCCTGTGGTAACTTAAACTGTTATTCTCATCCCGCATATGGGGCATTTTTCTTTAACAAAGAATGGTTTCAGTGAAACAATGTAGCAGAGAATTAAGGTCAGAACCTTTTTAAATAATAGTCTTATTGATAAAGTTTGTACTTCTTTCCTCAAGCTTTTCTAAGCTTAAATACTGCATATCTTCGAGCTATATGTACTATATTATGAAAGAATATGTAAAGAGAACATACAGTAATGCACAGTCCCTAATTTGTGTATAATGGAATGTTATTTACAATGTAACACTGTAAATAAGAAAGCAAAATTTATGGGAAAATTCAATATTATCTTTGTTTCCTGTTTAAATATATTTTTAAGATAAAGGCACAAAAATAAAAGAAGCGTATTACTGGGTGCAGTGTGTGACTCCTCTTCTCAGACTAATAAATTAATCTTTTGAATCCTAGATTGGAGAGCCATTTTTTATTTTGTTTGTAAAAAGTTACTTCTTCCAGAAATCATCCCTTTATCTTTGTTGCTATGATTCTGATAGTTCAAAACCTGTCTTTGTGCAGTTAGGCCTGGACACTAACATGATGAAAGTTGAACTTAGCTCATGATTGAATGGCCAGTATCAAAATCCCTAAAATGTTTATCGCGAGTTGATAAAAACTAACAAAGGGAAGGAGTAAGACCGCTTTGGTTTGAAAAACTGTAGTGGCAGCTGAAAACTCAATGGTTTCAGCTGATAAATTGCTTCTAAATGTTATAGTTAGTGATTCTGGAGCCACATAAGAAAACCAAGACTTTTCTTTTGATTTTATGTGTAAGAAGTGGCTATCAAGAAGATACTAAAGATAGACTCACTCAGGGAGAGGAAGTTCCCTGCACCATATAATCATGGCTCGGGCGGTAACTGATAAAGCCCCAGATGAAATTATATACTTGACATCGATGCATGGCCAAATTATAAAGGAAAGACAACCAAAATGGAGTGGGTGTAAATATGAATGATTTGGGAGTTGCTGATTTATATTCCTTGTACAGGCAATTACATTTGTCTCGCTGTGTTCTCGTAGACAGGTTGGTGCCATGATATCTGTTTCTCATTCTTAATGAGGCTGAGAACTTAGTAAGTGATGGGCTGGCTGGTGGGGAGCCTTTGGCTTCAAAAGCTTTCAAAGACCTGTTACCTGTTGGCAGAGTTTTTTAAGGAACTGGACTGGATCACGTAAAACTATCAGGACACTTTGGAGTCTGAAAATCATCTGACCTATTTCACCAGGAATGCCATTTCTTTTCATCTTCTTTTGACTTTATTCTGCTCATATTTAAAAGTTTGGGCTTGTTAAAGACCCTTTTATGAAGATTTTAAAAACTGGTCAGTATAAAAGAGCACAGCCCCTCCAAGAACAGTTTGTTAAAGCTTCATTCTCCAATTTCTTTTTTCTTTCTTTCTTTCTTTCTTTCTTTCTTTCTTTCTTTCTTTCTTTCTTTCTTTCTTTTTTTATTTTTAAATTTAAGGAATATTGTCAAACCAGGAGGGAAAAAAAGTGATATTCAGAATCATTGAGGCACCAACGTAATGGGCAGTATAAGTGCCTTAGTGATAAGATCAGATATTAAAGAGCAGATACCAGAACCAGAGGATATTGACAGATATAAAATCAACCTCATTTCACACAAAAGTAGAAAGAGTCGAAAGAAACAGATAAGAAAGTAACTTCATTCCCTAGTCTGGTTTATATCACCAAGATTCTGAAGCAGTATTTTAACATGGATGAACTTACCGTCTGCCTATATTCCATTTCCTTTTAAGACCTGATCATTGGATGCTCGGTTCTCTTGAGTACAAATAAGCCTGGTGTGGATCCCTCAAGGCCATCACTGCAATCCTGCTCTGGGTTTGGAAGTGGGAATCTTCTGGAAGGGCGAGGAGATGGAGGCCATGTGCTCTACCTTAAAGGAGCCTAGAGTGTCCATGCTGTCTGATGAGGCATGAAGGTCTTGTCCAGGACTGTCCTTCTCGCTTGTCAGCTCTGCCTCTCCTCCTGCCTCCTGTGTGTCTGCCCAGAGCAGACCCTTTCTCAGCTTTTCACTGCTGCTTCTAAACAGGAAGTTGAAGTCCAATATCGATGTATGTATAAATCCGTCCTAAATGCTAGTCTGTGGTGCTTATCTGTGAGCAAAAATGGATGAATTGTAGTTTATGGCTATAGGAACCTCTTTGTTGGCTGCTCAAAAGTCTTTTTTGCCTAATTCCTCACTTTCTCCCATGTTTGAGAGGCGGTGATGGTGCATTGTAGTTACCAGCAAATATGCAAGGTTTGGCTGTTTTGAAGTACTGGTAGGAGGGGGAGGGAGGAAAGGAGGCTGTGAAGAAGGGAAGATTTAGAAAAGTGCGGAAATTATTCTTGAATCTTGAGATTGCATTAAATTATTGTGGATTTTTTAAATGTTTACTTATTTTTGAGAGAGAGATAGGGTGCATGGAGGGGTGGGAGGGCAGAGAGACTGAGAGTCCCAAGCAGGCTGCTCACTGCCAGTGCGGAGCCCGACGTGGGGCTCAAACTCATAAACTGTGAGATCATGACCTGAGCCAAAATCAAGAGTCCGATGCTTAACCAACTGAGCCACCCAGGCACCCCTGTGGATTTTTTTTTTTAATCTGGTCATTGTTATTATAAAAGCAATTCATGCTCATTACAAAAAAAAAAAAAATCAGAAAATAGGAAAGCAAAAAACAAAACAAAACAAAACTCATAACTCCACTTCCCTAGAGACAACAGTTAACACTTTATCTTGTACCCTTTATGACCTTTTTATGCATACATTTTCTGTGTTTTTAACACCAAAATGGGTTTATATAACCTGCCATTTTCACTTAATAATGTCATAGGAAGATGTCCAGACTTAATAAGAATTACCTCATTTATTATTGGTTCAGCTAATGTTGTTCAGTACATATATTTTATCCTAAGACTTCTGTGGAAATCTGTCTCAGTACTAACAGACTAACAATACAGTCAGCATCTGTTTTCTCAGGGTACAGATCCCTGCAATGAGCACTGTGAGGTCTTACTTGCCCTTGAAAGCCAGCTGAGCAGGTGTCCTAGGGCAGACCATTGCCATTGCCCATTGATCCTCCATTGCAGAGTGCCCCCAGACAACATGTAAAGGCTAGTATCTGCACCTCTATGCCTCAGGACTTGTTCTGGAACCATAGAAAACTGCACTGTCCCTGCACACAGCAGGCCAGAAGTGTCAGGGAATCAGCACGGCCCAGAAGCAGCTCACAGTTGATGAACGGAAGTTGTATGAGCATACTAGTTCCTTTGCTTCTTGGATGGTATAAGTCAGGTGTGTGTTTCACACTGTGTTTGAGAGATTTTCCATAGAAGTTAAGCTTCAGTTGCCGCCTGTGGCAGTTGACTTATTAATACACCTTGTGTTGACTTTTTTCCCTTCCCTATTCCCTTCTTAGTGCCCCTGTTTTATGATTCATGGGGTCATCTCCCAGATGAACTGTTTGTACTTGCCACCCTGTCTCAGGGTTGCTTCTTGGGGACTTGAAACTAAGAATCCATTCTACATAGTCTTGGCCAGGAG
Source organism: Lynx rufus (assembly GCF_022079265.1). Taxonomy (NCBI): domain Eukaryota; kingdom Metazoa; phylum Chordata; class Mammalia; order Carnivora; family Felidae; genus Lynx; species Lynx rufus. Next base: position 38,928,999 of record NW_025814896.1, on the reverse strand, counting down.
GCATTTATACCCTCTTCTGATTGAGAGGATGAATTCACCAGTCTACTTGTGCCCTGCACTGGAGTCTCTTCCTGCCTTGTGCTCCTGATGAACCATTTTATTTTTTTTTTTTTATATATGAAATTTATTGACAATTTGGTTTCCATACAACACCCAGTGCTCATCCCAAAAGGTGCCCTCCTCAATACCCATCACCCACCCTCCCCTCCCTCCCACCCCCCCATCAACCCTCAGTTTGTTCTCAGTTTTTAACAGTCTCTTATGCTTTGGCTCTCTCCCACTCTAACGTCCTTTTTTTTTTTTTTTTTTTTTTCCTTCCCCTCCCCCATGGGTTCCTGTTAAGTTTCTCAGGATCCACATAAGAGTGAAACCATATGGTATCTGTCTTTCTCTGTATGGCTTATTTCACTTAGCATCACACTCTCCAGTTCCATCCACGTTGCTACAAAAGGCCATATTTCATTTTTTCTCATTGCCACGTAGTATTCCATTGTGTATATAAACCACAATTTCTTTATCCATTCATCAGTTGATGGACATTTAGGCTCTTTCCATAATTTGGCTATTGTTGAGAGTGCTGCTATGAACATTGGGGTACAAGTGCCCCTATGCATCAGTACTCCTGTATCCCTTGGGTAAATTCCTAGCAGTGCTATTGCTGGGTCATAGGGTAGGTCTATTTTTAATTTTCTGAGGAACCTCCACACTGCTTTCTGATGAACCATTTTAATCCATAATATCTGATTGAATATTCTCCAAGTGATAAGGCTGGATGTGCCACAAAACTGGAAGGAAGAGAGCCTGGGAGGCTCAGTTGATTAAGTGTTGACTTTGGCTCAGGTCATTATCTCACGGTTCCTGAGTTTGAGCCCCATGTCAGGCTCTGTGCTGACAGCTCAGAGCCTGGAACCTGCTTTGGATTCTGTCTCCCTCTCTCTCTGCCCCTCCCCCACTCATACTCTGTCTCTCTTTCTCTCTCTCTCTCTCAAAAATAAATAAAACATTAAAATTAAAAAAAAAAGTGGAAGGAAGTTCATAGCCAAGTCAGTGATGACAGGCACCCGACAGCAGGAGACAAGTGCATACTTTTAAGGAGGTAGGGAATAAACAAGCTAAATAGCAGCTCTCCATCAAGGATTGAGGGACTCCTTAAGAGAAAGAAACTGGAATTGTGTTAATGGGACTGGGAAGAGACCATAGCCAAAGGTGTGTTATGAAGTTAAGAGATTTGAAGAGACCGAAACAATGGTAGCCAGTGTTCCCATGTCATGAACACATGTCCACCATGACCATGCATAACAACTTCATATGGCACCCACTTTCAGAATGCCACCTCTCAAGCCTAGATATCCCCAACATAATTTTGTGGTTAATTTTTTAAAAAATGCCTCCCAACATTTTTCTTAAAATGTCTATTAACTTTTAACGTTTAACTAAAATGTTTATTAAAATCAACTTTTTTTTTTTTACATAAACCCTACAATTGCTCAACATTGTGAATCCCTTTGTGCCATGAAGCCCAGTCTCCTATCCAACTTAAGCTTACAGTGGTTAGTCATGGGGTGAAGGACCAAAAGGGGACTATGGGCCCCCCTCCCAGGAACACTAGTCCAAGAAAAGATTGAGCCCAGAAAAAATGAGCCCCTGTGAATATGATTAATTTCTTTTACTTTAGCTATGTTCTAAACCTTCCCCAAATGCAGATTAAGCAGGGAAAGGAGATGTGGGTGTGTAAACGTGGTGAGCTATATAGGTGGGAGTGAGTGAATGGGAGGTTGACCGCATAAGAGTAATCCTTTTACATTAATATTTGCCCTGGGACATTAGGAATTCTTAATGAATACACCACTTTTCCCCAACACTTAATTTGGGTTCAAATTCATAAGGTATTAACCCAGATGCCTATCATCAGAGACCTACAGGCTGACCAGATTAACCAGGCAGTTTTTCTTTGCCCATATACTGCTGTCTCTGAAGTGTATGGCCACAGGAAGGATTAAATCTAAAACTGGCAAGAGCCTCCCTCCAAGACTGTGCTCTCAGCTTCCAGAAGCCCGTCAGCCAAGCCCGCGGTGGTTCACCGTGACCAGTTGTGGAAGGCGGGAGAGAAAGCAAGCACAGTGGTCTCTCCTTTACATGCTAGAGTCACTGAAGCCCTGAAACCACAGTGGCAAAGCTGGAAAAAACTGGGTTTTTCTCTGCCTTGATGGGGATTTCACTGATTGTCAACAGAGCTTCAGAAGCTGGAAAGAAAAAAATGCTAAACAGTTTTCTTAATCACTGATGTCACTGTCCAAAAAGGTGCTCCTAAAATGGCTTTTTCTGGCCTTGGAAAATCCAGGAATGTTTAAAGTATAGAAGATTTTGTTCTAATATATGAAGAAAAGTATGTTCTTTTTCATTTATAAGTAGTAAGATTATAATCTGTCCACCCACGTTTTTCCCCAAACCTGTTAACTAACAGTCTTTTCCATCTAGTTAATGGTAACTCCATCCTCTTGGGTGCTTGGGTCAAAATTCTTGGCGTCCTCTTTTTATGTTTCTATTGTTGCCTAACAATTCTCCCCAAATCTTACAACAACTATTTTTTTTTCTCACAATTCTGTCAACGTGGCTTGGCTTCTCTCAGTGGTTTCTCTGTGGCACTTGCTGGTAGTCACAGGTGTGCTGCATTCAGCAGGAGTGTGAACTGGGGGTTGGGCTGCATGAGCTTCCTTTTTTTGCACATGCAGGCGTAGGGCCTTTCCCTCTGCTCGTGACCACTCTACATGGTCTTTTCATGCTGCTTCTCCCATAAGACATGGCAGCTTAAGGTTCCCAGGAGCATAAAAGTAAAAACTACCAGGCCTTTTTAAGATTAGGTCAGAACTGGCCCAGCCTTACTTTTGCCACATTTATTGCTTAAATCAAGTCCTCTGGCCCACCCCAGATTCAAGAGGGGACTGCATAACTGTATAAATACAGAGGGAAGGGTCTTTGGGGGCCATCAACCTGAAATCCTTGAATCTACTTCTCCTATTTTACAACTGCAAGAAACTCTGCACAACAGAGAACAAACTGAAGGTTGATGGAGGAAGTTGGGTGGGAGATGGGCTAGATGGGTGATGGGTATTAAGGAGGGCACTTGTGGGGCACCTGGGTGGCTCAGTCAGTTGAGCATCTGACTTCAGCTCAGGTCATGATTTCATGGTTCTGGAGTTCGAGCCCTGCGTCGGGCTCTGTGCTTACAGCTCAGAGCCTGGAGCCTGCTTTGGATTCTGTGTCTTCGTCTCTCTCTGCCCCTTCCCTGCTCATGCTCTCTGTCTCTCAATAAACATTAAAAAAATTAAAAAAAAAAAAGAGGAGGGCACTTGTGATGAGCACCGGGTGTTGTATGTAAGTGACGAATCATTGAATTCTGCTCCTGAAACCAATATTGCACTGTATGTTAACTAAAATTTAAATTCAAAAAAGCAGAAAAGAAACAAATAGTCTGTTAGTAAATGCTGTTGGCCCTCCTTTAAAATGTGTCCTAAATCCAACCACTTCTCCCCCTCTCCACTGCTACCATCCAGATCATCTCTTACCTGAGAAATTACAACAAGGTCCTCACTGGCCTCCCTGCATCCAGAGTTACTAGTCCACTTGGCAGCAGAAGGAGTCTCATCATGGTGCTCCTCTGCCCCAAACCTCTAAACAAATGCGTCAGTTATATGGTAGATTAGAAAGGGTTGAGTTCCAGAGGAAAAAATGAAGCAGAAAGGGGACGCAGAGTGCTGACGGGAGAGTGGTAAGGAGGGTGCTCATTGAGAAGGTAACATTTAAGCAAAGAGTTGAAGATGAGGGACGAGTAAGCTATGTGGATCCATGTGGAAAGTGCTTTCCATGGAGAGGTAGAGGCAAATTCTTAGAAAGATACAGGCCACCACAACTGACTCAAAAAGAACTAGAAAATCCAAATAGATTTATAACAAGAGATTGAGTTGGTAATCAAAAGTCTTCCCAGGAAGCAAGTCCAGAACTAGATGGCTGTACTGGTTAATTCTACCAAACATTTAAATAATTATTACCAGTTCTACACAAATTTTTCCAAAATACAGAAAAGGAGGAGACACTTCTCAACTTATTCTACGAGATGCAGACACTTTGAGACAGTCAGGAGGCTCTCCTCAAATAGTTAAACACTGAGTTTTTCCCCTCCTAGGTACATACCCAGGAGAAATGAAAACATGTCACACAAAAACTTGTACATGAATGTTCATAGCAGCGTAATAGCCACAAAGTGGAAACAACCCTAAAGTTCCCCAACTGATAAACAAAATGTAGTATATAATACTACTTTTTAGTAATATAATTTAGTATATAATACTACATTATAGTAATATAATGGAATATTATTTGGCAATAAAAAACAATACAATACTGATAAATACTACAACATGAATGAACTTTGAAAACATGCTACACAAAAGAAGCCAGTCACAAAGGACTACATGTTGTGTGATCCCATTTATTTGAAATGCCCAGTGTAGGTAAATCTCTAGAAACAGAACCTATAGATTAGTAGTTGCCTAGAGGTGGGAGGGAGGAGGGACAGGGAAAGTTAAGTGGTGATAAATAAGGAGTGTAGGGTTTCCTTGAGGATTAATTAATGATGTGCTTAAATTAATTATGGTGCTGAATGCATCACTCTGTGAATGTAGTAAAAGCCATTGAACTGTATACTTTAAATGGGTGAATTGTATGATAATATAAGTTATATCTCAATAAGTTGTTAAAAAATAGAAAACAATTTAGGATATAATTTAGGAAAAAAAATACTGGAAAAGAATACCATACCCTAGCAAATTCTTCATTTTCCTGGTTGATAATTTCCAGTTTTTCCCCAACATTTTTCACTTGCATTATTAAAAATTAAGGTGTTTTTAACATAACCACAATAACTTAGCCATAGTATTACGTCTAAAACATTTTATAATAATTCTTTCATATCATTAAAAGTCTATTAAATGATTGCATTTCCAATTGCATTATGTATTACTATGTGCTTGGGCTGCCATAGCAAAGTACCACAGCCTGGGTGGCTATGAAATTTATTTTCCTCACAGTTCTGGAGGCCAGAAGTCTGAGATCCAGTTGTTGGTGGGATTGATTTCTTCTGAGGCCTCTCTCTCTGGCTTTACATGGCCATCCCTATCTGTTTTGTTTGGACATTGTCCTTCCTCTGTGCATGTCTGTGTCCTAAGCTCCTCTTCTCATAAGGACACCAGTCATATTGGATTAAGCCCCACGCATATGACCTCATGTTACCTTAATTAGCTCTTTAAAGGCCCTGTCTCAAAAAAGACACATTCTGAGATACTGAAGGTTAGAACTTAAACATATATGGGGTGCCTGGGTGGCTCACTCACTTAAGAGTCCGGCTCTTGATTTTGGCTCAGGTCATGACCTCATGGTTGTGGGATCAAGTCCTGCATTGGGCTGTGTGCCATCAGCTTGAGACTCTCTCTCTCCTCTCTGCCCCTCCCCCCCTCAAAATAAATAAACTTTTAAAAAGCAAACAAACATATGAATTTTGGTGGGGGAGGCACAGTTTAACCCATAATACATTATAATGTCATTTAAAAAACGTTTTCTTGTTTGAAAGAGATGTTTCCTTTTTAAAGGAAAACAAAACACAATTTCCTAGTATTAATATTACTTCAAACTATAGCCACTTAAAAATGTACAAACATAGAACTAAGTATAAACTTCTTGTGTGTAGAGCTCTTTTACAATAATAAATCCAGGTAGATTTCCAAGTGAATACAATATCCAAAATCAGTCAAAGTTTATATTAACAATGATATGATGGCTATATTACATTGTTTTGTTATTATTTTACCTTAAATCATTATTTGATTTTATTTTGGTTATTGGGTTTTTCCATCCTAAAATTTCCATGTGATTTTTCTTTGTATCTTAAATTTCTTTGCTGAGGCTTTCTATTTTTTTATGTCAAGCATGTTCATAATTGCTTGTCAAAGCATTTTTATAATGGCTGCTTTAAATTCCTTATCAGATAATTCCAACATCTTGGGCATCTGTTGACTGTCTTGTCATTCAAGTTGAGATCTTCCTGGTTCTTGGTATGAGTGGCATTTCACTGAAACCTGGATATTTTGGTTATCATTTTATGAGTCTCTGGATCTCACTTAAATCTTAAATTTAAAATTTTAGCAGATCTCCTCTGATGCCACTTTGGTGGGAGAAGGGGGGTGCTCCCTTGTGACTTGCCAGATGGAAGTAGAGAAGCCTGGACTCTCCACTTAGCTGCTTAGATACCCATAGGGGAGTGGCTCCTCATTACCGCCTGTGGAGGTGGGAATTCAGGCTCCCACAAGGCCTTTTGCTGACATCCTGCCCACTGTGGGGAGGGGGGGAAGAGGCTCTTTACTCCTTGGAGGAGATGAAAGTTTCTATTCCCCCTCAGCCTTCTTAGACACCACTTGGAAGAGTTGGTGGGGGGGGGCGGCGTTAGGATGCTTGTAGCAGCTTAATGAGGATGGAAGTTTAGGCTCTCCCTGTGACCTTCACTGGAGGGGGTGGGGCTGGGGTTGTAGCCTTTTTATTTACTGTGGTATTTGGCTGAAAGTAGAGCCATTATTGTCTAAAAGTTTTCTGTTCTGCTAGATTGCCCTTTCTTGGTCTGTTGGCCTGAGAGAGCAGACTTTTCCTGGGGCTCTTTTGTCTGTGTCCATTGGTATTTCTGGGTTGCTGGCTCCTCCACTAACCAGTCTGGGATAGATGAGGCAAAAATGAACTCTCAGGGAACTCATGACCATGTTCCTTAGGACTCATGGTCCCAAACTGGCCTGCCTTCTTTTCTCCACCTGTCCAACTTTTCTCATGTTTGTTTTGTATATAATGCCCCATGTTTTTAACTGCACTTAGTAGTAGGAAGGAATAAGGGAAAATGCCTCTACTGCATCTTTCAGAAGCAGAAGTCCTGATTTTTATTATAGAAGCCTTTATTTGGAAACTGAGTATTTCACTAGCTGACTTGATTCTTTGATTTTAAACTTGACAGCCATCATTTGAGTTGCTAACATGATTGGCATTATACTTCTTTTTTGATAATGAACCTGTTTTTTAACTACATACCCATTATTTTTCTATCCAATCCACTTAATAGATACCCTGGGAAATTGTGATATAGCCATTTAATGAAAAATTCCTTAATTGAGGGTTTAGTACTACATTTACTGCTGGCAAATGTTGGTGCATAGAGAGACTAATGCATGCACCACCTCTGCTCAACCCTGAATGTACAGATAATACCACAGAGGCTATTTTGTTTTCAGCATAGCTTATTACTGATCGTGACTTGGTTCTCTCACTTATTCTTTTCCAGCCGCCTATAATCTTTATTTGGCATCAACATTACTACAACCCCAGATACAAATGCAAATGAAATTGCCTGGCATGAATTAGTTGCAAGGTGATCCCTGAATATGTTTGTATTAATTCATTTTAGTTTATCATCAAAATGAAAAATTCTTAAGTTATAAATTCATTGAATTCATGGGTTCTATAGAGGCTACATCTATATGGACACACAAACTCCAATTTGAGAAACTTAAGTCTGCACCATTTCCACATTTAGCTAGTTAATAAGAAGAGTTACTAATGTACTACAAGCTAGCCTGAAGGTAGTTGTTTAAAATTGGGGCACATGGTTGGGGACAGACAGTCCCATCTGACCAGTAGAGTAATGAGGATAATAGGTTCATTCTTTACTCATCTGTATCTGACAATCCTCCTCCATTTCCATTACCATTTCCAGTGTGACTCAGCTGATTTCCAGTTGCTATACTCTAATTACCATACTCTGTATCTCTGTGCTGGGAGTTCTCTCCAAAATCACAGAAGACAGCTCTGCCTGTGGCATGCCAGAAGGACCAGGGCATTAACATCTCCTGGACTAGCCCTCAACTCATGATTCTCAGGAGTTGGTATACAAATACTCCAACTCCTTTACCTCTGGAGTGGGATATCACTGGGGCTAGTGTTTGCACCATTTCCCAGAATTTCCCTTTGGTGTTTCCAGTTTCCACAGTGGTGACTGCCTTGCTAATGCATCTTTTATTGGCTGTCTTCCCCTTTCTCATCTCCTATCCCCACTATTAGTGTTTCCTGTACCTCCCAAATAAAGCCCTTGCACTCATATTCTTATCTCAGGATTTGCTTCTAGGAGAGAAGCACATTATAAAATGCTTTTGCTTATGATAACTTATTTGACCCATAAAACAACTCTGGAAGAGAGAAAGTTATATTGGTTAAGTCTAGCAATGGAATGTGAGTCCCACGTTCTGTTACACTCTCTCGTGTATCCCAAGAACAGCACCTGGCATGTTGTAGATGTTTAATAAATAATTGATGAGTAAAGGAAGAAACTGATGCTCCTGTAAGCAATTTTATCAATTGCCAGTGAGAGAGCCAGGGTTCTTTGACCCAAGCACAGTATTCTCTCCATTATACACCCACGTCCTGTTCTTAACCCTGTTGTCTCAGATCATAGCCTGCAGAGGAACTTAAAGATGACTTAAATACGCCAATATTGTTAGCCACCTCTAAACCATAGTGATGTCAATGGTTTCAGAGTTAGTGGAATACAAAGATCTGTGAGGATATTAAAGATATTTATGGGACAAATTGCCAAGTCGCACAGACATTTGGGGGGCCACATCATTCCCATGGTGACCATCTGGAGCTGCAAAGGCCCATAAAATAGAGGCAACTAGTCTTTCTCAGCTCCAAGGTAGTTAAACACATTCTAGCCCAGACTTGTCTTTATATTGGTTTCCTCATCAGCAGTATGAACATATAAAAGTCATTTTACTTGAAAGAACCTTGTTTAACACTCCAACTTATGCTTTAAAAAAATTGTATCATACCTTCTTCTAGTGAGTTCTATAATAAATGGACACTTGTAGATAAAACCATATTTAGCATTATGAACAGAGAAATAATATGTATTACAGTTAGCTATCAGATTAGATATTAACTCATTAATCAATTTTTACTTAAATCATGCATCTTCCCTCAAATGAATGGTTATTCTGTGAAGCCATTTTGATTCCTGAGCACTGCTTTCCCTAAACTCCTTAAAGTCATCAGGCACATTAAAGGATATCCGATTTCATTGGTCTAAGCTGAGTGATCGCAATTCATCAAGGCATGAAAAGTCTGTCCAGTCTTGTGGAATATCATTAAATGGTTCAAGGACGTTTCTAATCTTAATGATGGCCAAGGGGGAGCAACTATTACGATGATGAATGGGAATGAATATCTGGAGAAAGTTCAAGGCATGTTATACTTACAAAGACTAATACATGTTGTTTATCTAAATCATCCAACTGATTAAAGAAACACACAAAGCCCAAGACAGTTAAAAGCAGAGAACCAAATAGGCTTTGACCTACCCTGGTATATTTATCGCTGACCATGTCATGCGTGTAAAATGTATTGCTCCACCAAGATGCCGTGTATATAAATCGGGAGGGTCTTTTGAGGCTGATGTTGAGTAATATAGGCTGTCCAGTTTATTGCCTGGCTAAATATTTATATAGAATGAGTTCATTGATGGTGGGGAAGCCTCCATAAAAGGAGTCTTTCAATGTTACTAACTGATTAGCTACAACGCCTAAGGCTTAGCAAGAGCTAGGTGGTGGTAACTTTGATACTTCCGCTCCTAAAATCAATTCCTGAGCTGCTCGGTGTTTTGAATCCTTGCTCTGAGTTGGATTTGTGTGTGTGTGTGTGTGTGTGTGTGTGTGTGTTTACCTCTTGGTACCAAGACCAGTGCAGAGCCTGCAAGGAAAGAGGAAATGCTTTTTTTTTTTTTTTTTTTTTTTTTTTTTTGGTACACCCCTAGAAGAATGCTCTTTGGAACTATCTTTCACTGGGAGAACATGTCTATTAAACTCACACTTAGTTCATGGCAGTCAATGCTGGTATAAAAGGGGGATGGCTCATTTTATATCATAAAGGCCAGAGAATAAATCTCTTATCCAGGGGACTTGTTTTTGGCTCTCCTTTCTCTGGGCAAGAGCAGGAAAAATCAACCACACAGGTGGCTGGGAGGATGTTGGGCCACTGTCCAAATACTTAATCTTAGTAAATATCTTTTCATTAGGTGTGGGAGTGGTAGGTTGTTGGGCTGAAATAGTACAGCCATTGCTTAAAGGATTGTTGAAAGATAAGAAACTGGAGTTGTTGAAGATTTAGAATTAAAGACTTTCTTCACTTGGATTCTGAGACACTTAATGCTTTTTGGTTTTCCTCATACCTCCCTGGTTTCCTTCTCAGTATCCTTTTATGGTTTCTCTTCTTTTCCTGGCCACTGAACGTTGGTGGTCCCAGTGCTTGGTTATCAGCCCTTTTTCCCCATAGATGATTTTATTCTGTCTGGTGCCTTAAGTATCATGTCTCCCAAATCTCCAGCCTGAACTGCACCTAAACTCCAAACTCCTGACTTGGTATGTTCACTGTAACACCCAATAAAGCATTTCATAATGTGCCCAACACAGAACCCTTAGTTTCTGTCTCCCCATCTCCACCCCCAAGCCTGCTCCTTCCCCCAGAATTCACCATTTCAATTGATATTCTCATTTACTCAGTGGCTCATGTACAAAATCTGCAAATTGCCTTTGAGTTCTCTCTTTTCCTCATCTCCACAACAGATACCCTACGCTGCAGCATGAGGAGCTGGCTGACTTAGAAAGATGCATCCTAAGTTGGTCTTGGAAGATGCGCTAGGTAGGGCACCTGATGAAAAGCACATTACTCTAGATTCCTTCAAGTTGTTTTTTTCTTTCAATGGGCATAGGTATTTCAATGCAGATACGAGTTTGACCCATCATAGGGGTCAGCTATGTAGACTTCAAATCCTGGGTCTATGTTTACAAAACTAGGAGTTTCAGTCCAGCTCGTAAGCTCATGGACAGGGGCACAGGGCAAGCTGTTGTATGTCAGGTGGACCTTTGTTATCTGTCTGTCTTTGGCCACTACAGGAACAAAAAATGTGAGGAGAACTGACAGGAGCAAATCAGTCCCTGCTCCTCCCCCGATGGCCATGGTGGCCATGGCACCACTCATCTCCTGGCATTTTTCCTTCTCTAGGGAAGGAATTCCTCATCTTCCTTCCTAACCTTGCTTCATTCCTCAGCTTAGTGCCATTGAGAAAGCATGGCTTGTCCTCCATGGGATCCCAGGCCAGCACTTTCATATTGCTTACTTTATTTTTCATAATCAAACATGTTATAATGAAGAAATGGAATTCTTTATTTAATTGATGGTGAAAAGCATTTCCTTCTCATTATTGGAACTATAAAAGTGATACGTTTGATATACTAGAAAATGTCTTAAAAATGAGACAAGGAAGAAAATTAAAGTCCTTTAAAATCCCATCACTGAGAAATAATCACAGCACTTAACATTTTTAAATGTTTTCCTTCCATCTTTTTTTTTTCTTAGTGAATTTATATTTGGAAGAAAAAAATTGTACCAAATTTTGTCTGGAATTGGACTTTTTTGTGAGTTATTATACACAAACCCCCTCATAGGAAGAAACTGGCATTTCTGATCAATGCAGATGCAATTTTCTGATGCATTCCAATGGGATTAAGATCACATTTGAGAAACCAGTTACTTATCCTTCCAGGTGACTCCCAGCTGACTGTTAGTAAAGATTCTAAAGATCTTTAATTAGATGTTTCTTTCACTTGGTATCTAGTCTGACAAAAGTTACCTAACCATTTCTTTTCCCATAAAACGTCCCCCCTCCCCCGCCAAAGTAAGTCCTTGGATTAGCCTGATATATATAGTTCCTTTCCCTGCAGCAAGATTGCCATAAAACTTTGACTCTTAATCAAATTTGGAGCAGGGTTCAGCAGTCTTATTTAGAAACCAACTTCTTCCACCTTCATTTTATTAAAAAAAAAAGGGGGGTCAATTTCATGTAGGTAGAATTTATATATTATAAAATACACCCATTTCAAATGTACTGTTCAATGAATTTTGGAAAACACATATTTCTGTGTAACTGCCACCACAATAAAGATATAAAACATTTTTATAACCCTGAAAGTTTCTCTAATGCCGCTTTGCAGTCAGTCCCCCCTTTCCTTCTGGCTCTAAGTAATCACTGATCTCTTTTCTGTTACTACAGATTGGTGTGGGTTTTTTTTGCCTTTTATAGAATTTCATATAAATGGAATCATATGGTATGTACTCATTTGCATCTGACTTTTAAATGTGTTTCAGAGATGTATCCATGTTATTACATATAGCAGTAGATCACTTATTTTTATCTGCTGTATAGTATTCCACTAAATGAATACACCACAATTTATTTATGTATTCTACTATTGATGAGTACCAGGTTTTTTTCAGTCCAGGACTACTAAGAACAGTACTGCTAAGGATATTCATATTTAAGTCATATTCATATTTAAGTGAGGGTGTATGTTTTCATTTCTCCTGGGTAAATACCTGGGAGTGAAAATCCTGGGTTAAATGGTATTTTACATTTTTAAAAAAATTTTGAACATTTATTTATTTTCAAGAAACAGAGAGAGACAGAGTGCAAGTGGGGGAGAGGCAGAGAGAGAGGGAGACACAGAATCTGAAGCAGGCTCCAGGCTCCGAGCTGTCAGCATAGAGACCGACGCGGGGCTCGACGCAGGGATCTCACAAACCGTGAGATCATGACCTGAGCTGAAGTCGGTCGCTCAACCGACTAAGCCACCCAGGCGCCATTACATTTATATAAGAATATAAGTATAAGAAATTACCAGACTGTTTTTCAGAGAGGTTGGGATCTTCCATTTTTACCATTATTGCTTCTTACCAGGGGTTTAAAGGGCCTTTGGGAAATGGGAGTTTAACAATGAAAAACATGGATATGTTGTCTTTTCTTTTTGGTGTTCTTCCTTTTGAAATATATTTCTCTTTCTTTTTCATTTCTGTGAAAGAGAAATAGCCAGAAGAAACAAAATGGTTATCTGATCCTGAAGATAAAAGAATTGAAGAGAATGTTAATGAATTCCTAACCTAAAAGGGGTGAATTTTTCCTTCAACCTACAAAGTTGTCCTTCAGACTCCAGTTCAGACTCCTTTTTCAGACCTGGAGATTACTCATTCCTCCTAGCTCAGCCCCAGTGGGGTAATCCTTTGAGGATTTCCCATAGTTGGCCTAGTAAATGTTTCTTTGGCACAACACCCTCTTCCTTTATAGCACTTAGTATGGTTTATAGTCATTGATATTTGTGGAATTCATCGATGAGTGTCTTTTCTCCTTACGTCATGACATGAGGAACCAAGGTTCTTTATCTCCCCTGGCTCACAGTGGAACTAAAAAAATTTTTTTTTTTTTAATGAATGAACAAATGAATAAGAGAAGTAGAAACAGGTTAACAGAACAAGACTGCCAAGCTAACGGTTGTGACTATATAAAAGTGGTTGAAATACATGTATTTGTTGACTGCCAACTCCCCAAAAAGACCATACCAGTACTCTACTGATCAAGCAAAGCTGTTTATTACGTACTGTAATAAGGGAGAACACCACCTTGACCAAGTCTTAGTAGTAGCTTCAAAAGGAAAGGTCAGAACACATGTGTGTAGGGGTTTAGATCTGGTTTTGAGTGGTTTAAGGCAGGTCTTTCAATGTGGGGATTCCAAATGGGCAAAGTTCACAAAAAGATAAAGGTTCTAGAGCAAAGTATATTCTGATAAACAAGTAGGTCTGTCCCATAGAGCAACTTGTTGGCCTGAAAAGGGGCTGGTTGTGTAGTCCATTGTTTGAAAATAAGTAAATGTTCAGGAAGCTCCTGGAGCAAACACTGAGGTTATTTAGTAGACAAGAATTTTCTGGAACAAATGGTAAAGTCATGTTGATGTAGGCTTAGTTCTGTTAGTTAAGTTATGAAGCTGCTGGCAGCTCCCAAAACCCAGTTCCCCAAGACTAAGTATAGAAAGGCAGATTATTTCTCTGACCTTTATATGCTGAATGAGGAGACTGTGCTTCACAACAATTGCTCATATTCTTGATTGTCAGGTCTGGAAAAATCTGTAGGCATGACTGGAATACTAACTTCTGCATTCCCACCTCTTGAATTTAAGCCATAAAACCTCTTATTATGTAAAATACTAACATCTCAACAACAAGTCCTGGAAATGAGATATGGGTTTGTGAGGCTCCTCTCTTTTTGCCTTTTCTCTGGCTCTCCTTTATTTTTTGATTTATGATTGCTTTACAAGACAAAACTTTAGTTTCCCTGTCAAGAATCCAGTGGGAATGAAGAGTTAGAGGAAATACCAGCAGCATGTTAGTCTAATAGCAGGAAGAAGCAGTAGGGCTGAATTACGAGCAAGGCTGCACATGGTATCAACATAGCTATTTTGCTGCAAAGCGAGGAACAGTGAGATTTCTATAGGACTCTTTGAGGTTGGGGGATCTCCTTGACCAAGATAAATGGGAGCTTAGGAGGAAGGAGACAGGAAGAGTTACACAGAGGCATTTAAGTGTAGCTAAGTTAAGTTGGCATCTCCCCACCAATCAGATCCCTAGTTACATCATGAACCATTCAGCTGGTCAAAATGGAAGACAGAGACAGACTGTAAAGCATTCCAAAGGCACCATCACCATCACGTTACACGTAATTTGTGGCCAAGGCTTGACACACAGTGTTGGAGGAGGCATGCTAGAGCTCATGCAATTCCTCAGCCACGTGTATGGTGGGATAGGGATGTAGGAAAATTTCTGGCCATGGAAAGTAAACATCTCACCTCCAAAAGGGCAGAGTCCTGCAAACACCATGAAACAAAGACTCAGTATTGTGAAATGAGCCAAGAATTTCCCAAAAGGGAGGGTGGAGCTTGGGCATGGCTTTCCTTCTCTTCCCTTGTGTAATATTGTCACATCATCTGGGGGTATCGTGTGCAGAAGGGAGCCTTTAGAAAGTTGGCTGTGCTATAATTTATGACTCCCCTCAGCAGCTAAATCTTTGCTTTCTGCTCTACTGCCCGGCAGCCATAATTCCTCTCTCCCTTTTTCACGTGTGTGTGTGTGTGTGTGTGTGAAATATATAGACATAATTTAAAAATTAAATAAGCCCTCAAATAACAAGGGCCTTACCAGTTCTTACCCCTAACTCCTGCTGCCCAAGGCCCGCTTGCTTTCAACTGTTTCTTTCTTTTCTTTTTTTTTTTTCTTTGTGATTTCTCTCTTTTTGCTTATACTCTTTCTGGATTATTCATTTTAGAACATATGTGTTGACTTCCTGCTGTGTTAAATAAGGACACAATACCTTTGCACACTCCCTCCCCTTTTCCTCTCTCCCTATTCTCATAATTACATTGCAGTTTTTAGCTGAATTAATTGTCACTATTTATATTGTTATGGTTGGTAAATATGGTTGACCCCAAAACCAAGTAGGTATTGTGATTATCTTTTTTACCCAGTGCTTAGTTTTATTGTTGTTTTTCACTCCCAGAGTTTTCTTGGTCCTACCTTAATTTTTTCCATCAGGTCTGTCAATCCCCACCTGTTGATATCTTTTCCAAAAGCTCAAACATGTCAGATAATTTGTTCTACTTGTTTCCTCTGAAGTCTTCTCTCCTGAACCCCTGTGTTCTCCTGTTTTGATGCAGTCATTAGGACTACCTCATGGTTGTCATCCTGGAGTTTTTTCACCATCACCCTGCAGCTTCCCTTTTTGGATTCCTCGTTTTTTGGATCCCCATGTCTCCCCCTTTCTTGGCTTACCCCCTCCTTTTGTAAGAAGGTTCACTAGTGGTTTCCTAAGGCAGGGCACATGGGAGGGACTTATTCCTTCAGTCCAGGGAGGTGTCTGAAATGTCTTTATTGTCCCTCTTACAATAATTTGGAATTTGGCTGCATATAAATTCCTGGTCAAAACTCAATTGCTTTACTGTCTTCTAGCACATGTTTTGTTGTGACTAGTCCAATGCAAATTTCATTTCCCATCTTTTGTAAGTGACATTTTTTTTCTCCTTTTCTCTCTCTCTTTCTCTCTGGGATATTTTTTATGATCTTCTCTTTATTTCCACGAGTCTCACAGTACTGGTCACTCAGTGGACCCTTTCAGTCTCAAGGCACACTCTTTAATTATGGAATTTTTCTTTTATTATTTCCTTGTCATTTCTTTCCCTCTCCATTCTCTAAGTGTTCAAAATAACTATTATTTGGATCTTGGATCTCCTAGATTGATTCCCTGAGTCTCTTAATCACTCTTTATGAAAACTCTTTGTATATATTTGTTCTTCCTGAGAGGTTTCATCTACTTTATTTTCCAAGCCTTCTACTGATTCTTTTAAATTTTAGCCATCTTATTTTAAATTTGTTAGAGTTCTTTCTTATTATTTCATCCATTATTTTTTATAGTTTTCTCCTCTTGTCTCATGGATGCAACATCTTCTCTTTTCAATCTAAGAATTAGTGGGATTTTTGTCGTTTTCTTCTGATCTCCACATTATCGCTTTGACCTTCGTGTTTCTTTTTTCCCTAGTTCTTTGTTTTAGTTTTCGTGTTCTTTGTTTCAGTTTTCGTGTTCTATGTTAGGAGACATTCCTCAACTATTTGGTGGTCTTTGGCTCTCTGTTGCTATTTCTTTTTTTTTTTTAAGTTTATTTATTTATTTATTTATTTATTTATTTATTTATTTTGAGAGAGAGAGTGAGCAAGTGGCTGGGGCTGAGGGGAGCAGAGAAAAGGGAGAGAGAGAAACAGAGAGAGAGAAGAGAGAGAAAATCTCAAACAGCCTCTGCACTACCAGCACAGAGCCTGAGGTGGGGCTTGAACCCACAAACCATGAGATCATGACCCGAGTTGAAACCAAGAGTCAGACACTTAACCAGCTGAGCCACCCAGGCACCCCTCTCTGTCTCTATTTCTAGTAAAGTACTTAAGACATGACTGGAGGCTTTATATGCCAGAAGGGCATCACAGTGGAATCAGGCAGTGGTCCAGCTGCTCTGTGGGAGGACTCCCAAATGCCAGTCAATTTCCCCACTGAAGAGTCTTCTAATTTTCTTACCAGAGGCTTATGCCTAACTGCTGGAACAGTAGAGGTACATAACCCACTTCTTGGAAGTGTAGATGCTTGAGCTGACTGTGAAAGCCACATTGCCCAAAGGCTGAGTGTGGCACTGGTGATACATGAGTTGACTTTAGGGTACAAATGACTAAATATTTTTCATTATAGTATATTTGCTCTAGTATGTGCTGGCAAAAATATAACTAGCACACCAAAACCATGGTGTCATGGATCATATCACTTAAGGCAAGCTAACTAAATGAGAGTGACTCAAGTTCAAACTATTAACATCAATAATAGTACAAGATGGATAGAAACAAGGCAAAAAGAGAGTAGAAAGGGGACTCCATGTGGAATGATGGACAAAGCAAAGGCACAGAGATGTGTGGTGGGGAAATTACAAGTCCCTCTGTGTGTGGGTGTGGAGAGTGGAAAGAGTGGTCAGAGACTAGATTATGAAGAACCATGTATTTTTGTAAGTGTTACTTTAAAAAAATCTTTTAATGTTTATTTATTTTTGAGAGAGAAAGAGAGACAGTGTGTGAGTGGGGGAGGGGCAGAGAGAAGGAGACAGAATCCGAAGCATGCTCCAAGCTCCGAGCTGTCAGCACAGAGCCTGATGCAGGGCTCAAACTCACGAGCCATTAGATCATGACCTGAACTGAAGTCAGAGGCTCAACCAACTGAGCCACCAGGTACCTCTGTAAGTATTATTTTAACACTGGTTTGACGGTTGTACGGTGTCTAAGTCCAAGAGGCATCATGGTTACTCATTGTGGCTAATCCAAGTCAAGTCAATAAGTAATGATTTTCCTTTGAATTATTTACAACAGTTAAAAAAGGATATAGATTGGCTTCCTGCTGTCACATAGGAAGCTGCTGGTTTTATCTCCTGCTCCTCTCCTCTGCCCCCATATAGCCCTCATGCCCATCACTTCATTGGATATAGTACGATGAAAAAATGTAAATGCATACTAACCCAAATCTCAGAAAACCTTAATCAGGAAGACAATTCTGCTATAAAATCTAAGTTAATGCATTCTCAATGAGTATACATATAATGAATTTGGGATTTCTTATCTTTGTGGATATTCTCATGTTTTCTACCTCTGCACATGTTAGCTAAACTCTGGAACACAACATAGCAATTCAAGTGTTTTGTAACTTTACTGCCCAATGCAGTAACTACTAGCCATGTGTGACTATTTAAAGTTAAAATAATTAATAAAATAGAACATTGAACGTCTCAAACTAGTCACATTTCAAGTGCTTTCTGGTCACATGTGATAAGTGACTGCAGTACTGCATATCACAGATATAGAACGTTTTTATCACCAGAAGTTATCTTAGATCACACTGTCCTTTGGTTACACAAAGTCTATTCTTTTTTATTGAGATATAATGGTTATATAATATTGTATTCATTTCAAGTGTATAACATAATGATTAGATATTTGTACAAAGGCTGCTTTTAAATTTTAGAAAATCTTAAAATAAGATAAAAGTAACCATCACCACAATTGTGACACAGAACAATCCTATAACCACCCAAATTTCCTCATGCTGCTCCTTTAGAGGCACAATTTCTCACCCTCCCCCCAAGCAATCACTAATCTAGTGTGTCTTTTCCCATAGTTTTACCTTTTCAAGGATATAGTATAGATAGAATCATATAATATGTTAACCTTTTGAGGCTGGCTTTTTTTTTTTTATTTATTTAAGTTTATTTATTTAGAGAGAGACTGTGTGTGTGCAAGCAAGGGAGGGGCAGAGAGAGAGGGAGAGAGAGAATCCAGAGCAGGCTCCACACTGTAAGCACAGAGCCGGACGTGAGGCTCGAACTCATGAACTGTGAGATCATGACCTGAGCCGAAAATAAGAGTCGGTCACTTAACTGAGCCACCCAGGCGCCCCAAGACTGGCTTCTTTTACACAGCTTAGTGCCTTTAAGATTTATTCAACTTGTTGCATCTACCCAAGTCTTTGTGCGAATAGTATTCCATCATATGGTGGTTTCACAGTTTGTTAACCTACTCACCCATTGAAAAATATCTTGGCCATTTCCGTTTTAGGAGTTTATGAACAAAGCTGCTAAAACATTTGTGATCAGGTTTCTGTGTGAATTATAGGTTTTCATTTCTCTAAAGTAAATATCCAGGAATAGGGTTGCTGGGTAATATGGTAAATATATGCTTTATTGTACCAAAAACCACCAAACAGTTTCCCAGAATGGCTATTCTATGTTGCATTCCCAACAGCAATATATAGAGTTCCAGTAGCTCTGTGTTTTTATTAACAGTTGGTATTGTCTTTTTTTTTTTTTTTTTTGGCCATTCAAGTACACATATAGTAGTATCTTCTGGTATTATTTTGGAATCCTTAATGGCTAATTATGTTTTGCTTATTTACCATCTTTGCATCTTCTTTGGAGAGAGGCCTATTCAGTTTTTGCCCATTTTAAAATTAGATTGTTTATTTTCACACTGTTGAGTTTTGAGAGTTATTTATATTTTCTGGTTATAAGTTCTTTGTCAGATACATGAATTGCAAATATCTCTCCCAGTCTGTATCCTTCTTTTCTTTCTTTTAATAGTGTCTTTTGTGAAGCAAATGTTTTTAATTTTGATGGTTCTCATTACTATTGCTCTATAATAAATCTTAAAATGAGATAGCATGATTTCTCCAAATTTATTATTATTTTTCAAAATTGTTTTGGCTCTTCTAGTTGCATTTCCATATGAATTTTAGAGCCAGTGTTACTTTATCCACAAAAGAAAATCCTACTGGGATTGAGATTGGAATTTAGTCAAGTCTTTAGATCATTTGGGGGGGAAATTAACATCTTGACTATGTTGAGTCTTCCCATTCATGGATGTGGTATTTCTCTCTATTTATTTAGATATTCCATGATTTCTTTCACTAATGTTTTGTAATTTTCCTCATATATATTCTGTACCTATTTTTTAGATTCCTACAGAATTATGTCATTTCTGGGGCTATTGTAAATCATATTTTTAATTTTTTTTATTTCTAACTGTTGATTGCTAGCATAAAACAAGATGATTGATTGGTTATCTTTCTTTTTTGAATTTTATTATGTTATCATTATTTTTAAAAGTAAACTCTACCTCCAACATGGGGCTCAAACTCACAACCCTGAGATCAAAAGTCATATGCTCTACCCACTGAGCAAACTAGGTGCCCCTGCATGATTGATTGCTTTTAAATGTTGACCTTGTATCCTGTGACCTTGATAAGCTCATTTATTAGTTCTAGATTTTTTTTGTAGATTCCTTGCAAATTTCTATATATACTATGATATTACATGTGAATGGGCAGAGCCTTCTTTCTAATATCAGGGTTTGGGTAACAATCTACTGAGGGATCAGATAGAAATTTCAAGTCATATAAAACAAAGCTGAGTTTTCTGGTCCCTTTCTTTTTCATTTCTATCTTTTTGATAGAAATTTGTTTTATATTATCTGCATGCTTTTCCTCCCATGCCCCTAATCATAAGAATAAATATTCTCTCAGTGATATGGCCTTGTGGTTTTGGGGACATGGTCTTTGTGAAACAGTAACTATTCTAAAACCAAAACCAACTTTCCTAGATGTTCTCAAGAATAAGTTACCTGGGAGGTAAATGTTACATCTTTAGCACTAGTAATGATAACATGAAGCTGGAGGCAGACATCCTTGTGATCCAGAGGCCTCCTCAGGAGTTCCTGATAATGGAATGGAAAAGCATCAGTCCCAGGAAGAGACACCCTGTGGAGCCAAGGAGGAAAGGGGCTGACATTTCTATCCCCTCAAAAGGCCCCTGGCACCAAACCACAGCTGGTGTCTTCCAGACATAAAGGTTCCATCATTTGTTTATGGGAAAATGGTCCTCCCACCACTGGCTGATCCCTCCTGACCCCAGGATTTTTCAAACAGCTTAGCCCACACAAATGACAGGCTGAAGTTAACTGTACCGTGCTAATTGAGGACTGTCAAAAATATCAACAGGCAGGAGGTGGCAGGACATGGGAGTTTTGCACGTCAGAGTTGCTGGCTCTTGTATGATGCACTTGATCTGTTGTGGGTCCAGAATTGTCCTAGGGAATAAGAAGGAAGGTGAGAGCTGCCTTAGCTCCCATGCTGTATGCCATTAATCTGGCACCAAAACAGGAAGCAACATCAATACTCAGGGCCAAAAATAAAGTTCAGGCGCCATGTCCAGAAGCCCTAAAGAGAAGACAAAGGGAGTCTTTTAATTAAGACTGACCAGACATAATAAACCTATGGAAACAGAACAACATGCTTTCTGGCATGCACTACACCACCCATACCACAGTATCAGTAGCTAAAAATTCACATCATTTGAGTGAGAAGAGAAAAAAATAAGCCAACAAGAAATTTATTACGTCCCTAGGGATGGGTCAACTTACCACATTTCTTTCCTAGTAATGCACAGTTATGATAGGACTGTACTAAGTTCAATCTCTCTACCTCTCTATTATGTCCATCATAGAGGGGCTTCCAAAGAGAGCTGGGGCTGTTGGTGAGACCCAGATTTTATACTTTTTTTCAATAAATACTCACCAACATTGGCCATACCTGAGCTTTTGACAAGGCACAGGCACTTTATCTTTTTTTTTCCTATTCGTTTCCAATTTTATTGAGATATAATTGACATGTAAAATTGTTTAAGGTATACAACATGATGATTTGCCACAAGTATATATTATAAAATGATTACCATAAGATATTTAAGTGTTCTTGATGATATTGAGGCAGATCCAATCCATCCATCCATCCATCTTTCAATCCATCCATCTACCCATCCACTCATCCATCCATCTACCTACAATTACCCAGCACCTACCATGTGCCTGCCACCTACTGATAGAAGTGCTCAGAATATAAAGTTGTACAACACATAGATATCCCTGCCCAAGAAATTCATAGTCTTAGCTACCCTTTTAAAAAATATTTATCCATTTTTGAGAGAGAGAGAGAGAGAGAGAGCGCCAGGGAGGGCGACAGAGAGATAGAGACACAGAATCCGAAGCAGGCTCCAGGCTCTGAGATGTCAGCAGAGTCCAATCCAGGGTTTGAACCCATGAACTGTGAGATCATGACCTGAGCTGACATTGGATGCTGAACTGACTGAACCACCCAGCTACCCCCCCTTTTTTTAAGAAGCCATGTTATTTTCTTTCTTCTTTTCCTTATTCATTTGACAAATCCTAATTATAATATAGCCACTTTGTCTTAAATTTTAAAGTAACTTTTATTTTTTTCTTTATTACTAAGAAAATAGAAGACAAACTGCTGTCAGTATGTCTATAAATATTCTTAAGACCAAAGTTTCTCAACATCAGCACTACCAACATTTTGGGTCCAATGAATCTTTATTGCAGAGGGATGCCTTGTATACTGTAGTAGGGTATGTAGCAGCATCTCTGGCCTGCTACCCACTCCCCCTTAACATGTCAGCAGCAACTCCCTGCCTACTTTTATCTTTGTTGGAACAACCAAAAATGACTCCTGAGCATTGCTGAATGTCTCCTAGGGCCTAACGACCTTAGGCCATTCTGGGTTCAGGGTGGGGTTTATTGACTGAATCCTATCATTCATCCCACTTCCCCTCCAGGAGTCTGGATGACACTTATCAGTTATCAGCTTTATGCATTATTCAGTTTGTGGCAAATGGACCACGAGTGAGCCTGACTGGTTTCATCCATCCAAAGTAAACTGAGAAGCTGGAAGCAGAAAGAGGCCTCATTGTGCCTGTCTGAGGCAAGAATAGAGCCTATGGCCCTGCCAGAGCAGGTCTAAGAGGGCAGGAAAGGGGGAGGTTCTGTTTTAGGGTTTTGAGACAGAATGGCCCTAACTGCCTTGTGTGCTGCCGACATGGCCAGTTAAGATAAGCTGCTGTATCCAGGTTGGAGGGTTGTCCCCACAGCTGGAAACCTCCTCTGAGAAAGCCACAGAGTTGGAAGGAGTTCCTGTTTTATGGGTCAAGGCAGGAATGTGAAGGACAGGGAAAGAAGAGTTCATGGAGAATTTTTTTCTATGAATGTACAGGAACACATACATATTTTAAGTAAAAACCATATCCTACTGTGTTTTGTGGCCTTTTTAGTATCGCACTGTATGTATGGTTTTATAAACCTTTCTTAGTTCCCATATCAACCCACATTAAATGACTTAAGACATCATTTGAAAGGCCTGCACATTACTTGCCTGTATGTAATGTATTCAGTCAATTCGCTTTTGACTGTTTTCAAATTTCTTCTGGTAGGAACACAATTAAGCATCTAGGAGATGAAGACTGAAATTTGCCACTGATTGTTGCCTACGGGCAAATTATTACATGTGGCGTATTGGTTTAATGGTGTGTACTGCAATGCCCTCCTGAAAGGGAGCCCTGAATTATTTGTAGAGGAGCTAAAATAACCTTGCATAAATGAAGAAAGGGTAACATAACAGATGCACTGCATATTTTTCAGGCTTCTCTGAAGCCCAGATAACTGCTAAAGTCTGGAGCCCCAGTTTCAAAGACTTGAGCCCTTTTGTGGATTTTGCTTTCTCCTAGCAGCCAACAGCTCCCACGGTCCTGGTAAGACTGTCCTCTCCTGTCCCTGGGCCACTTAACTTTTGGCACATTTTAGTGCTTTGCCACTGGCACCGAGGTGTGGTCAGAACCACTTTTTTCTTCTGGATTTGGCATCCCTGATGAAGTTAGGTGCATTTTCATAGACTGTGAGCCCCTCTGGAGAAGGCTATGTGTATATACTTTCAATTTTGTGTATGTTTTGTAAATAAATTGTAAATAATTATAAATAATTTCAATTTTCTGTATGTTTTGTCATCTTAGAAAAATTCTTCTCACAACCCCTTCCTGGGTTAGAAAATTCTTAAAGATAGCAAAAGATATGGCCAAGAACCTACCCTTGATGTGCAAACTAACCAATCCAGAGTCCCACTTAACTCTATTTGGCCAATGCAACCCAGGAGGCAATATTCCTCTGCCTTAATCATCCTACGGCCGGGGCCAGTGCCGGGAAACTAGTAACCACTCCTAAAGCCCGGAGCCTGCTGAAAGTTTTCAAACTCTCAATCCTAAACTGTTTACCCTGCTCTGCCTGGTCTTTCCCCAGGAAACCCCAATAAAGGCTGTGGCCACAGCACAACCTTCGTTCACATTTTCTGCCTCCTGGCCACCCTCATGTCTTTCCTACGTGGCCCAGCAAGGTGTGCCATGTGCCTATTGTCTCTAGGATCTGTAAGTATAAGAAATTTTGTTGTTCCCGGAACCTCTCCTCTGTCTCCTCTTATGGCCACACCTGCTGACTGTCTCATAAAATCTAAACCACTGGGGTGCAAGACAAGTCTTCAGGCTTTATGAAGCTGATCCCCAAGGCTTCCGATCTCAAGTTGTGGGGATTAGTTGTCACTTGAGTGCTTTTGCGACAAAGAATCTAGGCATTGATGTTTTTATTTTTCTGTTTTCAACCAGAGAACCCCATAAGGAAGGGCTTCTGGGATTCACCCTTCTGTTCTAGAAGTTCCTAGAAAAGTAGACTTTAACCAGGGTGGATTTTAAACACTACTACCATTTACATACTGTCTAGAAATCAAAAGCTCACTTTGTTGCAGATTTCATAATTTTTTCTTCATCTCTCTCTTCCCCAACTTAAACATGACCCCAAAAAGTGCCGTCTAAGTTGTGAAGCAGGAGACAGACAGATCGCCAAGGTTAATATTTGTGTTTGGAAGCATGGCCCCGGTGGAACAGGCAGTAGCCCTTGAGCTGCCTCCAAAGTTTCTCTTAGCCAGTGTGTTGGTCAAACAGTCCTGCTCTTCATTCGCTTTTTACAGTTTGGGAGGGAGCTGAGTGTTTTCATGGGAAGAGACCGACTAGACTTTGAGGAGGCTGTGGCAGTGGTGGGGGCCAGTCCCCTGGGATCCTGCTCAACATCATCCCCAGCTGTCCCCTTCCAACCTCTGGCAGAGTTAGGAAAACCCAGTGGATCTGGGGAAAGAGTAGAACTGATGGGGTTGGCTCAGCTAACAAATGCCCAGTGTTCTACCTACTCTGAATCTGGTGCCAAGGTCCATCCTCTAGAGACACTGACAGCTCTGTTCTGTAAGGCACCAGCCTTGCGTCACTCAACTGGGGATAGGTGCATACTAGACCTCCCTCATGCAAAATGTAGGCCCACTGGGAGCCATGCCAGAGCCCTGACATTGGATTCATGCAGGGGTGTTTAACTCAGGGAGGCAACTCATTTTTCTACTGGTGCTCTGTGGAGGTCAAGGACACCTTAGATTCTTTGGGGGAAGAACTGAGGGGTGCAGTGTCAGCCCTCTGAATTGCCTCTTAAGTGGAGCCTCAAGCCCCACCCTACTATTGATGGCTTCCAGTGCCCAAAGGCCTCATGGGTCAGAAAATGCAGCTGAAATGAAGAAAAAGTTGGACAACAAAATTCCCTACATTATTCTTACTGCTTTAAAAAAACAAAAACAAAAACCTGTATGCACACATATAAAAACTAAACAGATATAAAAACAAAAATTTTAACTGTGGTCTCTTCATTTTCTCTAATGTGGTGTATTGTCTTTATAACAAAAGAAGAAGAAGAAGAAGAAGAAGAAGAAGAAGAAGAAGAAGAAGAAAAAGAAAAGTAGAAAGGAAACAACTCTAAAATTTTCACCAAGTTCTCAAAGGTAGAGTCAGGAGAGGTTAACGTTTCCAGGCATCCAGCCTGGCGAATGTGTGTAAACACGCATGAGCCTGCAGTAGGTGGTAGTGGATTGAGAGTAGGTGGGAGCAGTTTGACTGGACACACTTACCTGTGTGGGGTCTGACCTCCCTACATGGAACTGAGTACAGTAGAATCCTGGAAGACTTAGGGCCTCCGCTATGCCTCAAGCCAAAGAAATCTTGGAAGCCCCTGGGGCTATTTCCTGGGCCTGCCGTGACCCATTAATCATGTCAGCCCCTGAGTGAGACTGGAGGGGGGTGAACACAAGGCCAGCATAGAGGGAGAGGGGCCAGCACAGTGGGCTAAGGGTGTTAGGCACATGGAGAAGGCAAAGCCCTAGGAAGATGGGAGAAACACAAAGGATGCTGAAGAACTTGGCCTTAAGGGACATCCTCTCTCACACTGAGTATCAACCTTATGGTCTAATCTTACCTTTACCTCCCAGGAGGGTGGATGTTACTAAGTGTAACCAGGAGATCATTGAGAGAATAAAACTTCATTCCAGAAAAACTTCCCTGGGCACAGAGATCCCTACTGGCAGATCTTCTCTTAAATTCTGAGAATCTCTGATTCTAAATGAAGGATCTCTCCCCCATCTCTTATGACCCAGCTTCCCATCCCATTATGTAGACAACTACCACTTCCCTTTGCCTCTGTTTACTTAAATTAATTGTACCCTTTTATCAGGATCTGAAAAGTCTGATTCCAAATGTTTGGTTGAAGGGAACTCTGGGTTTGGGAATCCAGTCTGGGCATGTGTGTGTGTGTGTGTGTGTGTGTGTGTGTGTGTGTGTGTGAATATTTCAGATACTGCAAACTTGAGGCTATCCCAAGACTGGCCCCCAACAATGATTCTGATTCCAATTTCAATATGTGGGGGCTTTCCCCATACAATCAAGCAAGCAATTCTCTGACACAAGTTGAGTGTCTTACCATTCAACTCAATTCTGACACTGTCTACCCTGAGATGGCTTCAGATCCCACAGGTAAAGGACTGAATCCTCCAAGACTGTCACCTCCCCTAACTTCAGATACCCTTCAGAAATCTCGGTTGTTACCTGTATGTCTACCAACTGGCTCTAAATCAGAGGTTCACATGACCCCCTCCTTAGGTTCAATTAATTTGTTACAGCAATTCACAGAACTCAGGAAAACCTTTTACTCACTAGATTGCCATTTTATTATTATATAACTCAGGAACAGTTAGATGGGAGAGATGCATAGGGCAGGGTATGGGGAAAGGGCACTGAGCCTTCATGCCCTCTCTGAGTGTGCCTTTCTCCCCAAGTCTCCATGTAGTCACCAACCCAGAAGATCTCTGAATCACATTTTTCTGACTTTTTAATGGAGGCTTCATGACATAGTCATGATGGATTAAATCATGAGCCTTTGGTGATTGATTGAACCTCCAGCCTATCTCCCCTCCCCTATGGGTCATGGGGATGGGACTGAAAGTTCCAACCCTCCAATTACCTGGTTGATTCTCCTGGCAGCCAGCCCCCATCCTTAGGTAGGGTCGAAAAGTCACCTCATTAACTTAACAAAAGGCAACTTTGCTGTACTCATTACTTAAAAAATTCTAAGGGTTTTAGAAGCTCTGTGTCAGAAACAAAGTCCAAATATATATTTATTATAAACCACACCCCCAGAGCCTGGAGATCAAGACCAAGAGTACTACCTGGCCTTCATAGGTCATGCTTCTCCCCCTCAGGATGAGGTTCCTGCTAGTGTCCCACAACCAAAAAGTCCATTGAATTACAGAAAAGAGAATATTAAACAAGGAAAGATGGAATCAGTCTGGGGTTGGGGAAGTTGAGAAAGAGGAGGAGAGCATCTACAAGCAGAAGGGCTAAAAGTGAGAACATTCCTGATTGGGGCAACCACTTGAAAGCATGCAGAAGCTGGTGGACAAGAGGGACTGATGGCAAGGCTGGCCTGGCTCTAGTGGCAGCTCTGTTTCCATTAGACTCGGGAATCCTCCCAGGTTCTGGATTCTGCAGGAATAGGCTCTGTTGGTTGGGGTCCTTGATGCCTTTCTTCCTACAGGTTGGCTGCAGCCACTGACTGTGGGAGCTGAGCAGGCGCTCTGCAAACAAGAGTCACAGCTGAAAGAAAAGGCTGTCAAGTAGGAGCTAGAAGCACAATTCACTGAGGCCTGAGGGGAGCTAGAAGCGTGACTGGGGGAGCCCTGTATCTCAGGACAGGGTCTGGCCATCTTTGGATGAGAAGAACTTCCTGACTAATGAAGCAGGGCAGGAAGCGCAGTTGCTTGGCCCAGTTCTACTGTCCCCTGGCCAATAGGGAGAAACATTAAAAGAAAGTAGATAGATTTCTTTTTGTTTGTTTCCTGGTCCAAGCATGGTCTGGGGAGTCTCCTTGGCTTTTGGATTCAGAAACTTTCATGTGGGTGCGCACAGAATTTCGCATTGTCTCTAGAGCCAGAAAGCAAGTACCTGAGGAATGAAGGCCAACAGGGCTGTTTTTCCAAGAGCCCAACTGTGCCTCCCTCAGGCACTGCCGAGCCTCTGCTCTCCCAGGAGACTGGTGGATGAGCGTGGCCACTGCTTGTTTTGGTGGAGGTTCTGGCTTTCCCACATGGGCCTCCAGGCATATCTGATGCTGGCCTCTTGCCGGACCTCATTTAAGACCTCCGTGTGGGCGGCAAGGATTGGAAGTGGAATTTCTCACTTTCCCCCCTCACATGGGAATGCCACCAAACAGACCCCTGCCAGAGGTGAGGGAGGCCAGGGAAGGGGCATTCATCCTCACTGGCCAGGACCCTTCCCTGACCCTTCAGCCTCTCAGCATGTTGCAATATTTCCTCAGAAAAAGGATCCATCCTCGGAGGCTGTGCCAGCAAAGCGCATGAAAGCAATTTTTCACTCTTCTTGAGACATTCCTTCCTGTATCTCTGCCAGCCACGTTCACTAGCTTCTCCTTGTCCAATACCCCAGACGGCCAGAAGTGACCCAACCTGGGCGGGCACCCACCCTCCAACATATACACCATCAGGGGGCACCCTGTTGGGAGTATTTGACCCCCCTCCCTTGCCCCCATCTTCTCCCCCTGTGTGATTTCACCAAACGGGACATTCCAAGGCCCTCTGCAACCCTTCATGTCACTTGTGCAATATCCAAACTTGAAAGCGGAGAAACCATGAGCCAGATAGTGTCAACCAAGGGCTAGGAGTTCCAGAAATTCATCAGGCTGGGAGTGTCCCCGATTTGCTGGTGAAGTGAACTTGCCCTGTCACCCCTGGCAGGGCTGGCTGACAACTGGTCATGCTCTTGACTTGCACAATCTTGGTTATCAGGCAGACATGAGCACTGCAGGAGGAAGACTGTCTTCTTATTTTGGAAGGGAGGACTCCAGTGCCTGGAGGGCCTGTCACGGACTCTGCTGCTTCTGTCCCAGCTTCCAGGTCCTCTGACCACAAAGCAATACTCTGTCACAGCTCATCTTAATACACATGGCAGACAGAACTGAGCCTTCTCTTTTCTGAAAGAAACATCCTGGAAATAGCATAAAGTCAAAACAAATAGAAAAACAAACAACCCATCCAGACCTGCAATCGGTGCCCCACGGGAAAAACAAGCTCTGTCTGGGTTTTTGGGCAGCGAAAATTTGGGATGGCTGGCCCACACGTGTGGCTCCAGAATACTGTCTGAGTATTGTAATTGATTGCTAAAACAGCCCCAAGTTCTTCCTAAATTTGCCTGTTACTTTGAAGCCCCTCCTCAAGAGGTGAAGTCTATTTCCTCACCTGTTGAACCTGGGCTGGCCTGTGGCTTGCTTTGACTAACAGGATGTGGTGGAAGTGAGCATGTGCCAGTTCTGAGTCAGGGTCTCAAGAGGTGTTGCATACTTTCTCCCAGTCTCCTGTGACCACCGTGCGAACAAGCCCAAGCTGCTGGAGGATGACAGACATATGGCTAGTCACCCCATTGCCTGACCGACAGCCATTCAACCACCAGACATTTGATTGTGGCCATTGTAGAGCAGCCAGTCATCAGCTGACCCTCTCCCCACCCTGCCATTTGATCATGGACACATGAGAGAGTTTGCCAAACCAGCCCAGATGAGAAGAAACACCCAGTGCATCCATAGAATTTTAATTTGTTTGGGGATGGTTTGTTATATAGCAAAAGCGAACTGATACACCAGCTCAGTCTATCATTAGGAGAAGGGTGGGGAGAAGGTGAGAGAGAGAGACTTCATAGGAGGAAAGTTGTCATGCCTGTTTGCTCGACCATCCCACATACACACCATCTCCTTTGCTTTATCACCAACCCTAATGTTACAGACAAAGTTCAGACAGGATAGAAAAGTTGCTTAGACTCATATACAAAATGGCAGAATGGAGAGTCAGTCTCAGGACTTCTGACCTGTCTAGTGTTCTCTAGGGTCTTATTTCTCCCCACAAAAATTCACACTGGGTGTTCATGATATTTGCAAATGCCAAACAGGTGCCATAATTGGAATTATTGCCTGGCTTTAGAATCAGAAAGACCAGGGTTCAAATGCTGGTTCCACCCTTCCGATGAGCTATGATCTTAGGCATGTGGCTTAAGAGTTTTGCAAAAGGAAAGATGAAAGTGTTTTGTTTCTAGAGGATTAGAAAAGTTAACATGCTTATTCTCTGGTTCTATGGTGACATTTTTGGAAATGTCTTAGCTTGGAATGCTATAACAAATTAACATAAACTGGTTGTTTTACATACCATTTTTTCCTCATAGTTCTGCAGGTTAAAAGTCCAATATCAGGGTACCAGCATGGTTCGGTTCATGGTGAGAGCCATCTTCCTCAGTTGCCAAGGAATATCTTCTCATTGTATATACTCACATGGTAGAAATGAAAGCTAGCTAGCTCTCTAGCTTCTTCTTATAAGGACGCTAATTCCATTCATGTGATCTCTTGTGACCTAATTACCTCCCAAAGACCCCGCTTCTAAATACCATCACACTGGGGTCAGTGTTTCAACATATGAATTTTGGGGTAACACAAATATTCAGGCTATTGCAGGAAGCAAGTCCTTCTCCAGCACAATTATGAGCCCTGGGGCCACCAGACTCTGTCTGGGTGAGAAGCTTAGGAAGTGAACCTTGCTTTGAATGTATTTGGCATCTCAACTGGCATTTAGAGTTGACCTCAGGCAAGTTTCTGTTTACTCAGCCCTTAAGCTGTAGGTTAGAGTATTTGCTAGAACTCACTGGGAAAAGCCTGAACATGTAATACGACTAAAAGAGGAGAGTATTTGCAACCATGATACTTGAATTTAAGCCCCAACTACTTCCTGAGCAACTCTAATCTCTTCAGCACTTTAGTTGTTTTTTTTTTTCTTTTTTTTTCCCCTTAGTTTTACTGAGATATAATTGACATATAAGATTACATCAGTTGAAGGTATACTGTAATGATCTGATGCATATAAATTTAATATATTTACAGAATGATTGCCACAATGAAGTTCAGTTAACACCCATCACCTCATATAGTTACAATTTTTCTTCCTGTGATGAGAACTTTTAAGATCACCTCTCTTAGAGGGGCGCCTGGGTGGCGCAGTCGGTTAAGCGTCCGACTTCAGCCAGGTCACGATCTCGCGGTCCGTGAGTTCGAGCCCCGCATCAGGCTCTGGGCTGATGGCTCAGAGCCTGGAGCCTGTTTCCGATTCTGTGTCTCCCTCTCTCTCTGCCCCTCCCCCGTTCATGCTCTGTCTCTCTCTGTCGCAAAAATAAATAAACGTTGAAAAAAAAAAATTTAAGATCACCTCTCTTAGAAACTTTCAAATATGCAATATAGCACTGTTAACTGTAATCACAATCTCCTTACTTTCAAATTGGAGATAAAAGTATGAGATAACAAAAGGTAAGGGGCCATAAGAGTATCAGTTATTATTATTATTGTTACAAGAGTAAAGTTATTACCGAAGATGATTAATTGGAGAATTTGAAAAGTTTTGGGTTAAACAAAAAAAAAAATGTGTATCTTAACTCCTTCAAAAGTGAGGACCTTTAGAACAGTGTGCACAGGTATGGTAGAATTCTTGTCTAGGTAATTGGGAGTATCAGTTAGGAATACTGCATGTGATAGAAAATGCAATTAGCAGTGGCTTAAATAAATAAATAGGCATTTTCTCACTTGATAAGAAGTCTGGTGGTGGAGGTTTTCTGGCATTGGTTCAGTTGCTCAATGATGCCCTGTGCCCACTCTGTCGCCCTTAATGTATTGGCTTTTATCCTCATGCTTACTGTATCATGGTCTCAAGATAGCTGTGCAGCTCCGGTCAAGGGGAAAAAGTGGAGGAATCACAGTGTTCTCAGAAACTCCCTTAGGAATTTTTTTTTCTATTTGGCTCTTATTGGCTAGAAATGTGTCATATGACCACTTAAGTCGCAGGAGGCGCTTTGTGACTCTATAGCAGAGGTAACCAAATGAGAATACTTGGGAATGTGTGGTCCTCACTAACCAATAGTTATGCTACCGGGGAAATGTGAATATTTTCTCTTTTCTTTCTAATTTTTGCTTGCTTGGACTTCCCGATATTTTGGTAACAGATACATTTTGTGTTTTCATAATAAGAAAGACATTGATTAAGGACTGCTATTCTAATTTTTTTTAATGTTTGTTTTATTTTTGACAGAGAGAGACAGAGCATGAGTGGGGGATGGGCAGAGAGAGAAAGAGACATAGAATCCGAAGCAGGCACCAGACTCTGAGCTGTCAGCACAGAGCCCCACTTGGGGCTCGAACTCACAGACCGCGAGATCATGACCAGAGCCGAAGTTGGACGCTCAACCGACTGAGCCACCCAGGCGCCCCAACGGCTATTATTTTAAAACTGATCAAATAAAAGACTGCAGCCTACTGTTTTCATATTGCACATAAGAATGACCTGATTACACATATGTTGTTGCCTGGTTGTGGTGTCTCCTTCTCTGGTCTCCCAAACTAAGCAGAAGATTAATTAATGCTCAACATGTGTAAAAGGTTGACAAACTGCCACTTGTGACTTTGGGGAAACAAAGTTATTTTGGGGAGTTATTCTATATCAAACCCTCTGCAGATTACTTTCTAGACTGTTGTTCTCCACTAAAAGATCACATATAAGGAAAGAACAAACTTTTGAGATACATAGAAACTAGTTCAAATGGGCAATTGCCAAACGTCAAACTTTGGTAGGGATGTGGTATGCAGGCAAAGTTTATAATCAGAATTCTGGTCTCTGAGTCTAGGAGAAAAGTTGCCAACTGTTATTGACAAAATGGCTGGTAAGCAAATAAAAAAG
Organism: Lynx rufus; assembly: GCF_022079265.1. Taxonomy (NCBI): domain Eukaryota; kingdom Metazoa; phylum Chordata; class Mammalia; order Carnivora; family Felidae; genus Lynx; species Lynx rufus. The sequence goes on along the minus strand of NW_025814896.1, from coordinate 38,895,878 downwards.
GTGATAAATGATGCCACCAGGAGATGCTGCCATCTCACCAGTGAGACCAGTTTCGGGGAGAGGGAGGAATGTGGCTTGATTTACAGTAGATGATAATCATGTGTCTAGTCACTGGAGATCAGAAGAAAGCTTGCCTTTAAGACACTGCCAATGAAACTGGAGCAAAGGGTAGGCTCTTCTCTTGGGTGGTGTCAAAGGGAAGCTTTGCTCTGCATCAGGCCAGTGGGATGTGAGTCATAGTACGTCCTCTGGGATGTGGTCATGGCCACGTGACCTCATGTTCCACTTCAGCAGCCCTGACCTCTGCCGATTTATCAATTGTATGTAATCAGTCCTTTTAACACCTAATGATTTGGAGACCAAAAGTTTCTTTTCTTTTCCTGTAATGTATGATTAGAGGCTGCAGGTACCTTGTTTTGTATTTTCTTAGAAAGTCCTGTTGCACATGTGTATGTGCATGCTTTTGTGTGTGTGTGTGTGTGTGTGTGTGTGTGTGTGTTGGTGGTGCTAGTGGGAGGATTGTGGAGAAGTGACTGACTTTCATATTCTCAGTCTACAAGACCAGATATTGAACAGCTCACCTGTGATGACTTAGTATTCTTTTTTTCCCTGAAAATAGAAACTACTATGTGGAGGGTGAATTGATCTCCATCTTCCTTGGATAACTCTGAGGAATGCTGGGGGCACTGTAAATTCAGGAAAGTCCAAGAAGTGAATGTCACATTCTCTGCACCACGGAATTAGCATGAAGGAGGGCAAAACATCCCTAGCATGAAACACCACTGAAAGAAAATTCTACTGTGTTCTGTCACTTGGAAGAAATTCATCATGGTAGAACTTACTATCCTGTGTAAGGGCAAATTCTTTCTTAAATACAGTGGAAACCACTGGCCTTGCTTGGCCCCCTTCCGTTATGTTCCATGTGCCCGAATTTCCACAGAATTTCTATTTATAACACCACAGAGGTGCTGAAGAGCTGTCAGAGCCACACTCAAAGCTTAACTGAAGCACTCACGTTTCCTTTCCTTCTGGCCTCTGGTTACTGAAAACATTTGCTGAAAATTGCTGTCCCACTCAAGAACTGTCAAAGGTAATTGTGTTGCACAAAAGTTACCGAGAAGCAGGAAGTAATATGGTTACCACCTGGCGACCAAGTTAATAGAACCTGTCTGAGGAGCCGCAAGCCTGGCACATGTGTAGACACCAGTTTATGTCTGAAAACCACGACAGCATAAATTTGTGAGGAAGACGTGTATCAGAGGCCTCTTAGTGGCAATTTACGATACAAATCCCTATGTAAAGGGCAGTTGTCAGGTCACCAAATCCAGTGAAGTCTGAGGTCCTGGGGGTGGCAACGAGGGGGAAGATGGGGGGAGAATGTGGTCCTGTGTGAAGCAAGTGGCAGTACTTACTTCAAAAAGCAAGGTCTAGACTTGGCTATTCTCACAACTGGCAATGACCTTGGTGTCTAAGAAAATGAAAATCAGAGACTCAGGAGGTTGGGGGCGGGGCTAGAGAGTCTGAGTCTCCCCACCTTTGCTTCTGGCCTCCCCTGTGCCCGTCCAGATGAGCAGGAACCTCTTTTCCTCTTAAGATTTCCCAGAGAAGGAAATCCTCCTCGTTCTTGATAGACATTTACAGAGTCTCACGTCCTCCCTGAGATGCCTTTGTCTTAGCTTGAACTTAGAAGACACCAAGAAGCTCTCAAAAAACAGGTGCCTCTATTCATATGGCAAAAACTTCACTAAACCCCTAAATCCACTCATGGGTTTCTTTGGGAGCATCTAGTTCTGTCTGAAACTGTCTTTTTGGGTCTGAAGTTGTGGCTGTCTGGATGTGAATCCAATGCTTGGTTGTGAACACCCTAATCCGGTAGTTGGGGTGTGGCTCAGAAAAGACACATTGGAACTAGGAATTTTCAACTGTGGGATCCGGGGTCCACATTGGAATGATCCTGTCATCATCACAACATCAACCGATATTAGGAGTACTTGCTCTTTTTATCTTTAGTGATATTCACAGTTGCACTTTTGAGGTACAAAAAAAATTCTCACTTCTCAGGCAGTCTCTAAATTGAAACCAGGGATGGCTACATAATTCATAGGGCTCAGCACAAACTGAAAATGTGGGACCTTTTTCTCAAAGAGCAGAAAAAAAGCTTTTTTTTTTTTTTTTTTTGGTGACCTCTTTCAACCTCTCATGGTATTTTTTATTTGCTATTTTACTGTCACACTCCCTCAAGAATGGGGAGACTTGCAGGGTGAGTGTAGACCTTCAAAAGCACCCAGAGCCCAGCCTAGCAACTGGATGTGTGAGGTGCACATGACCAGCCCCAATCTTCTCTGCACCTGCCCCAGGGCCAACAGGAGGCAGAGGCCCCAGTAGCCCATCGGTGGGGATCAGGGAACAGGTAGCCAGGAACCCAGGCCAGGGAGGTGAGGGGATGGCAGGAGACAGCCACTGTCCTGTTGGACTTCAGTCACAATCCACAAATTCAAAGATAAAATTACTCAGGTGTTAAAAATGGTGACCACAGCACTGAACTCAAGTGCAAGGCTCCCTTCTGAGTTCCAGACCCTTTGTGACTTCACTGGTCCTAGTTGAAGCTTATTTTCTTTCACGATTTCAAAGGCATAACATGACTCATTGGGCCGTCTGAAATCTTATTGTTGGAATCTTCTTTCCTGATTTTGATTTGACCTTTTGATTTCCGTTCTTTTCTATGTAATCTGTTTCTAATTCCTGGAAGCTTTTAGGATCTTCTCTTTAACCCCAGTATTCAGAAATGTCTCACTTCTGCACCTTGGTGTACATACATTTTTCATCGTTTATTGCCTAGAGCCCTCAGAGGACTGTTTTAGTCTGGAAACCAACGTCTTTCTGTTCTGGGAAATTGTCTTGCATTGTTTCCTTGGTAATTGTTTCTCCTTTATTTCTTTTTCTGTTCTGTCTTCCTGCAATTCCTGTTGCTGTGTGTTGGATCGGTTCTCTAATTTGTTTTTCTTTCTTTCCTAGTTTCTATCTCCTTGATCTTTGCCTCCTTTCTCTGGGAATGTTCCTCAACTTTGTCAACTGTCTATGAAATTCACAAAATTTCTGCAATCATATTTTTCACTTGTAAGAGGTTTTTTCCTTTTTAATTTATTCATTTTGCATAGCAAACTGTTCTTATTTGGATGCAATATCTTTTTCTTATGTATTTGAGAATACTATTTTCAATCCTTTTATTCATTCCTACATTAATTCTGTTCCTTTTGTCCCCCCTCTTTGATCGTTTCTTCTATTCTTTCATGTTGGAGACTTTTCATAATGTCTGGTGATATGTTTATGTGGCATAAAAAATACTTGGCCTTTGTCCCAGTTTTCTGGCACAGAACTAAAGCCCTTGGAATCTCCTGATGGAGAAGAGTATCTTTGGTATGCTAATGAGACAACCTTTGGCTGAGGGTCTCCTAGATAGTATCCGAATGGTAGCTGGTCTCCAGAAAGATCCAGCCATGATCAGAAGGTTAGGAGTCTCAACTCAACCCCCTGACCCCTGGGGAGAGGTGAGGGGCTGGAGATGGAGTTCAATCACTAATGGCCAGTGATGTAATCAACTGTGTCTATGTGATGAAAATTCCATAAAAACCCCTAGACCACAGGGTTCAGAAAGTTTCTGGGTAGGTGAATACATGGACACACTGGGTAGGTGCTTGGGAGGTGGTGCCTGGAGAGCGCTTGGAAGTTTTGTGACCCTCCCACCACACCTTGCCCCATGCATCTCTACCATTTGTTCCTGAGTTGTAACCTCTACAGTAAACTGGGAATATAATAAGTAAAGCTTTCCTGAGTTCTGTGATACTTTACAGCAAAATACCAAACCTAAGAAGGGGGTTGAGGGCACCCCCAATCTATAGTTGGTGGGTCAGAAGTACCAGTGGCCTGAGACTTGTGATTAGCATCCAAAGTGGGACAGTCTTGTGGGACTGAGCCCTTTAGCATGTAGGATTTGACACTAACTCCAGTAGACAGTGTCAGAACTGAATTGAATTATTAGACACCCAGTTGGTGTCAGAGTGTTGGGGAAATGGTGTCAGGAAGGGTACTGTGTTTTTTGATGCCGGGAGGGAAGAGAACCTCTCAGTCTATTCAAAAGTGAGGCACTATGATTGGGTGCATTAAGACCCTGGATGGGGGCACTTCACCACAGGGTGCTCAGGGAAGGAATCACCAATTCACTTGAGAACTCCAAAGTGTTACCATTTGAAGGTCTTTTCTCTGAACGGTTTAGAGGGGAACCTAACATACACCAGGGTATATGTGAGTGTAGGTGCTCACATGCATGTATAGGTAAGAGGAGCTCTGGAAACAGCATGGGGGAGGAGTAGTGTGGGATCCGCAGTATGGCATGTAGATTTTTCTTCACCCTCTTCCCAAGTCCAGTTGCTCTGAAGAATCAACCTCCAGCTTTCTTCCAGGAAGGGAGGGAAGGGCTATTGCCTGCATGTACACTTGGGAGAGGAGACTTGATGGGTTCAACCACACCATGGGCAAACTTCCAACAAACACCCTTTCCCACAAGGGGCTTTGCTCTCACCTTTCTTTTGGAATTTTCATTGCTTATAAACACTGAGCAACTCCAAGTTTCTTCAGGGTGAAGCAGCTTTGTTCCCACTTGTCTGCAAGCAATTGGCTTTCTCCTTTCTTCATTTGCCAAGGTAATTACCATTCTTCCATTCATTTCTCACCTTCCAAAAATTTGTTGAAAGCATTTATGGCAAAATGTCTCTCATTCTCTTTGACCTTGTTGATTAATTTGTTTTTAAAAATTCTTCGCCTGTCATTTTAATGAGATTTGGATAGGAAGAAAAAGTAGTTATGGTCAATTCCAGTAGTTTTAATCAGAAGTTTCCCTTGGAAATCTTAATTTTTATTGGCATCCAGACCCTTGAACTTCTCTTTTAGGCAAATCCCTACTGTTTACTACATAAACAGTAAACAATTTAGAAAAATACTAACTTTTAGTCTATATCTCATGGCCTGTGTATATTTATTTACATACAATTCTAATAATCTTGATTATTTAGGACTCCAGCTTTTAGTAGGTTAGAGGCAGAATTTTAGTAGTAAGTTAGATCTGAATGTAACTAGTCATATATCCTGGGAGTATCCAGAATAGCTGGAAGACCAAAAGGTGGCAGAAAACTTGTAAGGGGCACCTGGGTGGCTCAGTTGGTTCTGCGTCCAACTCTTGGTTTTGGCGCAGGTCATGATCTCATGGTTCATGAGTTTGAGCCTCATGTCGGGCTCTGCGCTGACAGCGTGGAGCCTGATGGGATTCTTTCTCTCCCTCTCTGACCCTTCCCTGCTTGTTCTCTCTCTCTCTCTCTCTCTCTCTCTCAATAAATAAATAGACTTATAAAAAAAGGAAGCTTATAAGTTAAAAGAACATATAACAACACAACAGTTTATTTAGGTACAAACAGTCCTAGACACTTCAAAACGCATTGCTGCTATCAAGTGTAATGCTGATGCCATCTTCCTATTACAAAACCTTCTATGACCCCCCAGTGTCTGTTGATATAAGCCTAATGCTCTCTCACTGTTCCATCTATTCCCAAGCATATGACCTGCAGTGCCAGTGAAACACCCTGCTCTATTTCACCTATGAATTTCCACTTACAAGCTGTGAATTTCTTAGCATGGCACACCATTTCTTGCCATCACAAGTCATTCTACAAGACCTATTTGAATCCTCATCATGTATTCTCCCTCCTTTCTCTTCTTTGTCCCTTACCCTCAGCAAGAGCCCAACCATGCTAGCCCCCTTATCTGGGACTTCCAGCCTCTGGAACTGTGAAAAATAAATTTCTGATATTTATGAGCCACTATGGTATATTTGTTGTAGCATACCAAATTGACTAAGACAGCCATTACTCTCAGCGTAATGCCTTGTCAGTAAATGTTCCTGAGTAAAAGGTTGTTAAATCCAATCGGAAGTATGATAATTGATGTTTGATGTGATAATCTTTAGTCCTCAAGGACAAGTCAAATTGGAATCTGTACAGTTCATTTAAGAAGAAGGCATATGTGTGATATATTTTAAAAGGATTTCAAAAATAACAAAAAGAAAGAAAGAAAAAAAAGAATGCCATTAATAGAATCAGTGAGTATGTGATATTTTGAGATTGGCTTTTTTCTTCAGTATAATTCCCTTAAAAATAATAAAAATGAAACAAGAAATAAATTTGTGTGATGTATAAAGAAAATATTACCTTTAATTTATCATAAAATTTATTTCGTGATGACAGAACAATGAAGTACTATTTTTCACATGGACAACAATCCTATTTTACCACCAAGCTGTTTGAGTTTGAACATTATAGCTTACATATGGAACATCGACTATGTCTTTTTAAAGGGAGGCAGTGGAAAGAGATTGTGGCAGGTAGGGAAAAATGTGAATATTTTTATTTCAGTATGTTTTGGAGAGCAGCTATGTGTTTCTTGACATAACTGACCTGTTCCCAAAATGTTTGGGATCAAACCTTATCTTGCTATTGACTCATGTTGTAATTTCAAGATGCTTTTATCTTTGCTTTGGATTGATCTTTGATTAGGTGTGACTGCTGACACATTTGCTTTAAATTTCTCTCTCCTCCCCTGTCAAGTGGTTAATGATCTCAAAATGTCACAATGGATTCTTCGGATTTCCCAGGAAGTCAAGTGTGGGTAGAACAATAAAAAAAATTTTTTTTCAATGCAGAATCACCTTAGTGATTTCTACACATACCTTCCAGGCCAGCTTCATGGGTATGTAACTTGGGCAGTTGCAAAGCCCTGTGCTCAGGAGGGCCCCAAGCTTGGCTGAATGCACTGCTGTTACTATCTTGACATTCTTAATAACTTTATCTTATGTTGTATAAGTGAAGTCTGAGAAGGCAATAGAGCATGTACATGAGCTGAAGAGATATGTACAATGTGTGGGTCCGCTATTCTTTGCTGCCCATTTCCAATGGTCCATGAGTACAGAACTCTGCATGGGAACTCAGCACGTTTCAAGGCATGTATGTGTAAACATACAAAGTAAGCTGTAGTACTGACAGCCCTGGGAGGCAACATTTTGTGTTCACACCAGACTTGCTTCGAATGCAGAAAGAAGAAAAGGGCATTGTAAGAAGCATGAATGATCAAGAAACCTTATCATCTCCTATATTAGCTAACCTTGTATGCTAGTAACGACACAGAAGGAAAGAGAAAGGTCAATGTTCCTTTCCTTTCAGTCCTTCCTAACTCACCAGGAGGCCCAAAATAGAGACTGTTGGTAGAATGTGCATGTGTGAAGTAAGATAAAAACACTTGAGTTAGCTTTGTGCAGCATTTCCACTGTTCTCATAAGAACAAAACACATATGCGTATATGAGTTATGAGATACAAATTGTGTAATTTTGGTGATTCTTTGCACATGTTAAGCACTCTTAGATTTTCATTTAAAACCGGTGTTACGCAATATAAGGATGAATGGTAAAGCTCATGCTAATAACTTACATTGTGATTAATTAATTAATATATATATATATATATTTTTTTTACTTAGAGCAACATTAAGCAGCAACTAAAAAAAACACCATGACAAGTCAAGAGGGGGGAAAAAATCCACAGATTACCAAATTCACCCAAGATAAAATAAGTACCTAAGTAGTCAGAGAACTAAATAAATTGAATCTGTAGTTTAAAAGTTGCCACTAAAGAAAACTCTAAGCTTGGATTTTCTCACTGGCATAGTCTACTAATTGTGTTAAAGAGACATAATATTAATTCTATACAATCTCCTCCAGAAAATAAAAAAGAGGCAACATTTCTAGTTTCATTTTATGAGGCCTGATTTATCCTGATACCAAAATCAATGACATTGCAAGAAATGAAGACTACAGACTGATACCCCTCATGAATACGGATACAAAAATCCACAAGATGTTAAAAAATAAAATTTAACAGTATATAAAGCCAACAGAGGCTTATCTAGCATATGTAAGACTGATTCGATATTCAAAAATTAATCATTGTAATCTAGCATATTAACAGTTGAAAGAAGAAAAACCATATGATCATACAACTGATATAGAAAAAGCATTTGACAGAATTTAACATTAATGTATGATAAAAATTCTCAACATACAAGGCATAAAACAAAGATCCCCAACCTAAGAAGGCCATTTTACAAAAATGCTAACATCATACCAACATCATACTTAATGATTGAAGATTGAATGTTTTCTCTCTAAGACTGGGAAGAAGACAAGAATGTCCACTCATTTTTCCTATTGTACATTATCCTGAAAGTCCCAGACATTGCAATAGCAAGAACAAGAAATAAGAGTCATGCAGAGTGGAGAGGAAAAAATAAAGCTGTCCTTATTTGCAGGTGATATGATTGTCTATGTATAAAATCTCAAAGAATTTCTAATTAAAATCTCATAGGACTAATAAGTGAGTTAACAAGGTCATGGGATATAAGGTAAACACAAAATCAATTGGTTTTCTATATACTAGCAATGAACAACTGAAACTGAGTTTTTCTTAAAAGTGTGATTACTGTAATGCTTTGCTAGTGCTGTCATAACAAAGTACCACAGACTGGATGGCTTAAACAGCAGAAATTTATTTTTTCATAATTCTGGAAGCCAGAAGTCTGAGAGAAAAGTTTTGTTAAGGTCATTTCTTCTGAGACTCTCTCTTCGGTTTGTGGATGATCAACTTCTCCCTATGTCCTCACATGGTCTTCTGTCTGTGCATGTCTGTGTCCTGTTCTCCTCTTCCTATATATACAGGGACACCAGTTATATTGGATTAGGGCCCACTCTAAGCCCCTCAATTTAACTTAATTATCTCTTTAAAGACACTATCTCTCTCTCTTTTTTTTTTAAAGTCATATTCTGAGGTACTGAGGGTTAAAGACTTCAACATATGAATATTAGGGGTGGGGGTACGCAACTCAGCCCATAATAACCATTAACAGTAGCTAATTTTTCTGAAATTAGCTGCTGTTAAAAATGAAATACTTCATTTATAAATCTAATGAAATGTGCAGAATCTGTATGAAGAGTTTGAAATGTTATGAAAGAAATAAAAAATGTCCTAAATAAACAGGGGAAACATACCAGGTTTATAGATTACTATTAAACATAGTAAACTGTCAACTCTACCCACATTGATCTATGGATTTAAGGCAATTTCGATGAAAACTGTCATCAGGATTTTTTTAGATGAAGACAAGCTGTTTCTAAAATTTATATAAAAATTAAAGTACTGAGAATAGCAAAAGCAATTTTGAAAAAGAATAAAGTTGGTGAACTCAGCCTGGTTTAAAGACTTGCCATAAAGCTATAGTAATTAAGACAGTGAGGTATTGGGGAAGGGATAAACTTATATATCAACAAAGCAGAGTAAAGCATCCAGAAAAAGACCCACATAAGTACAATCAACTTATTATTGACAAAAGTGCTAAGATAATTACAAGGAGAGAGGATAGGCTTTTCAACAAATGGTGCTGGAGTAATTGGACATCTTATGCAAAAAAAGTAAACCTTGATCTAAACCTAATTTTTTATACAAAAATTAACTCAAAGTGAGTCAGAGATCTAAATTTAAAATGTAAATCTATATAAGAATTTAAAAAAAAAAGAGAGAAATGTTCCTGACCTGGGGTTTTACCAAGACATCTTAGACATGACACCAAAAGTAAAATAGATAAAAATATTGATAAATTAAAATTCATCAAAATTAATCTTTTTTCTTGGCAAAAGACACTCTTGAGAAAATGTAAAGAAAAACTACAGTCTGAGAGAAAATGTTTGAAAAACACATACTTCACAAACAGCGTGTATCCAACCTGTATCTTCAAACTCAACAGTTACAAAACCAACAATGCAATTATAAAAATGAGCAAGAAAATGGGCATTAAAGAGGATACATGGAAGGGAAATAAACACACGAAAAGCTGTTCAATTTCCTTAACCATCAAGGAAATTCAAACAAAGAACATAACAAGGTACTACCATATACCTTTTAAAATGGCTAAAATAAAAAAATGTATATACTGACAATACCAAGTGTGGCTGAGGATGTGTGACAACTGAAATGCTCATACATTGCTGGTGGGAATTCAAAACAGTACAGCTATTTGGTTATTTTCTTAAAAAGTCAAACATACACTTACCATATGACCCAGCTACTGCACTCCTAGATACTTATTCTAGAGAAATGAAACCTTATGCACAAACACCTGTACATAATTGTTTATAGCAGCTCTTTTCATAATTGCCCCAAACTAGAAGCAACTTAAATGTTTTTTAATAGGTGATGGATAAACAAACTATGGTATATTCATACAATGGATTACTACTCAGCAATAAAAAAATAATGAGCCATCCACACACAACAACAGTAACAACAACTTGGATAAATTTCAGAGGCATTGTGCCCAGTCAAAGAAGCCGTTTGCAAAGGTAATACACTGTGTATGTTTCTATTAACCATGGCATTTCAAAAAGACAGAAATGTAGTGATTGGTGGTTGCCAGAGGTCAGTAGGGTGGGGTGGAGGATGTGACTATAATAGGTAGTATAAGAGAGTGTTTTGGGGGTTGATGAAACTGTTTTTAGCCATAAAGAAGCTTCCGTTTCAAACTGCTGGGGTTGAAGAACAAGGTTTTTTTTTCAAGGTGAGTGTTAAATATTCTTCTTTTAAAAACTGTTAGTAATCAGTTCTATGAGTAGTTCATGGCATGAATAAGAAAAATCATGCCCAAACTGATGAATCCAGTTCACCACGTGGGAATTATGAATGAACACATGTTACCTACATTTCAGTATTTTGATGCTGGTAGGATTCACCGAAGAGCTGATCATTTTGGATCTGGCTTTCACCCGAAGGGAGTTTTGCCTTCTGAAGGCAGCAGAGGGATTTTGGGCATGGTCAAGTCTCTGGGGACAGACAACCATATGATTGTTCCAGGAAACAGGTTGAGGTACAGTGAGTCTATATTATAACCCCTGCCCCTTTTTACCTTTTGTTTGTAGCAGAAATTGTGAGCCCCCCTCATGACATCGAATCCCTGCTCTTTTCTGCTTTGGGAATCAGAATGACAGATTTCTCCCCATTTTACTTACAGAGACAGATATTAGAAGAGCAAGCAAGCAAGAGCTCTAAACAAACATCTTAAGCACGAGGTCTGCACGTGTTGCAGATTTTTCCTCACTTTTCATGCTCAAACTCGCTTTCAGAAGGGACCAGAGACCTCTAACCCCTTGCTAAGAACAAAAGATAATAGTTTCAGTTGTGGTATCACATGTGTTTCCCATGAGAAGGGAGGATCTCCAGGGATACCCCCCATTTGTCGCACTGTCCTGTGGGCACCCCCTGGTGGTCACTTTTGTTTCTAGGTGGAGCATCTCTGTTTTGGCATCCAGAAGTTCCCTGGCTGGAACACTTGTGTAAAACAAATAGAAACATTCTGATATATTTCTTTGGCGCAGCAAGCATTAGCTGACCAGCAGAGAAGAAGAAGCAGAAAAGAAACAAAGTATTTTCTGACCAAATGGTGTTAAAATGTAGTCATCAGAGCTAGGAGTACTTGTGTGTTTCTTAGCTGCACGAGCAAATCGCTTTGTCCCCTCCCTGTGCTTTAGTTTTCTCATCTGGAAAACAAGAAACTTAAACTAGATTATTTCTAAGGGTGCTTTGACTTTAAACTTATCCATTATCTAATATATGTATGTTTAGTAAGTGTCTTCTATACAGAGGTGTTAGAAGCTATTTGTACTCCCTGACTTAGCACCAGCTGTGAGAAGAGATCAGTGCCTGGGAAATTGAAGACGATGTAAAGACATCTTGTAGGCAGCTTTTTGACCTCCATCACCAATCCCTTTCCACCTGTGGAAGGGAAAGCATCTTGACTATATGAAATAGACGATAATGATGAGCGCACAATTAAAACCAGTTGAAACTTAATTTCTTCCAAGAGGCTCTCATCCAATCGCAGTTAAAACCCACCAGTCTTCAGAGAGACTTAAGGATGTACATTTAAATCCTACACTCCTGATAAAAATGTAGATAAGACCCTCTTTCAACACTTTTGGGTCTTGCCTATCATTTTAAGACTTCATAAGTCCCAGAGGCACCTGGGTGGCTCAGTTGGTTAAGTGTCTGACTCTTGGATCTTGACGCAGGTCATAACCTCACAGTTGGTTGGTTCGAGCCCCATAATCGGGTTCTGTGCTGACAGGGCAGAGCCTGCTTGGGATTCTCTCTCCTTCTTTCTCTGCCCCTTCCCCACCCTGTTCTCTCTCTCTCTCTCTCAAAATAAATAAACTTAAAAAATAAAATAAAAAAAGAATTCATAAGTCCTGAAGCTGTAAGTTGTATTTTAAAAATACATTCACATGTAGTTATATCTTACAGATAATGAGGCAATTGATCCCTACACTGTTCTGTGTATTTTTTTTAATGTTTATTTATTTATTTTGAGAGAGAGAGAGAGAGAGAGAGAGAGAAATCCCAAACAGGATCTGGCTGTCAGCGCAGAGCCTGATGCGGAACTCAATCCCATGAACCATGAGATCATGACCCGAGCTGAAATCAAGAGTCGGAAGTTTAACCGACTGACCCACTCAGGCGCCCCTGTCCTATGTATTTTTAAGCAGCTCAATTGCTCCCACCTTCCACTTCCTTACCTGTGAGGTGGGGATGTGAAAGAGAACACCCATAGGGACATGTTTTGTAAGGGGCCACACAAGCATGTGTGAGTGTTATTAAAGCTGATTCACACCAGATCCCAGGTAGGTACCTGAAAGTTGCAACATTTTCCTACAGAACATCAAGCAATTACTTCACATGTTTCTTGGCTTCAAATTAGAATTCCTCTTTAGTGCAAATTATCCTTATTAGGAGGAAGATAGATAATATTTCTTAAAGAAAAACATGTCCTAAAAATAACAGACTCACTCCATAGAAATCCAGAAAGACTCAGGAGAAATACTGCATTTCCCATCGATTTGGCTCTGAAAAAAAAAAATAAATTCTGTTGGGAGAAGAGGACAGAAAAAGGCTTGTTCATTCTCCCATAAGGAAGCCTCCATTTCAAGCTGCTGGCCTTGAAGAACAAGGTTCTCTTTCAAGGTGAATGTTAAATACTCTTCTTTTGAAAATTTCTTTTAATAATCAACTCGAGGAGCAGCCTGCAGCTTGTATAGAAAAACCAGGACTAAACTGATGAACCCAGTTCCCATCAAATGGGAGCTATAATCATAAGGTGTTTATAAAGGTTAAATAAGGTGATACATATTTTTTTTTAATTTTTTTTTCAACGTTTATTTATTTTTGGGACAGAGAGAGACAGAGCATGAACGGGGGAGGGGCAGAGAGAGAGGGAGACACAGAATCGGAAACAGGCTCCAGGCTCTGAGCCATCAGCCCAGAGCCCGACGCGGGGCTCGAACTCACGGACCGCGAGATCGTGACCTGGCTGAAGTCGGACGCTTAACCGACTGCGCCACCCAGGCGCCCCAAGGTGATACATATTTTTAAATGCCTAACAAAATAAATATCTAAGATGTCTTAGCTCCATATGAGCAGTACTATGTTTGTGTTTTGGGGAATAAAGGATACAAGGGTCTCAGCTGCACTAGGTAAAAACAAACAAACAAACAAACAAACAAAAAAACACGGTACTGAGCTTTCTCTATGGAAATGCACTGGAGGGTGACCCTGGTTCTTGAGTCTTTTATCCAAGGGGATCAACTCTTTCTACCTCTGTGGTGTGATTCCAAGTTTCCTGTCCTCTTCCCCTTGAGCCACTGTACTCCTGAAAAATGACTTCCCTCCCTTTGAACCAGTGCTCAGTTCCTCAGCACCTGTCTTTTCAACAGGTCAGCCTTCGCGTGTCTCCTGCTTGGCCTGAACACACCCCACCCTCATCCTGCTCACCATCTCATCCGTCAGACCATCCAATAGGGATTGTGGCTCTCCTTGCTTGGACTCTATCCCTCGTCAGTCTGGTTGCTCCCCCTTAGTGCCTGCTTTTCCTCAGAGCTGTCCTGACACAGCGCCTGGCAGGTGGGGGAAAATGCTTGTGACAAGTGGCTGTGTGCCTTTTAGGACTCTTTTGATCCTAGAGGAATGGTGGGTGGTGGGGAATCTACCAGAGAAATGGAGATGGTGGTGCCTTCCCTCAGAGTGCACACCTAGTTGTTCTGGGAAGCCAGGAAGGATTGTGGCTTCACCAGAGTGTTTTCTGCCCTACTTTGTCAAATGTTGTCTCTTCCTACAGTAATCCTGGGACTCTTTTCATCCCGGGGTTTTATTCCAAATGGAATGTTAAGAGGGTTCAGATGCTGAGAGACAGCTCAGGGAGGTGGGGGTGGGGAGAGGTGTGAGCTTGTCCAGATCTGTGGCTTTGCCAGGACTGTTTTTAAGTTGACACAGGGCTAAATAAAAAGCCCCTTGCTTTGATCTCAGGGACTTCCTGGGTAGACTGTCTGATTAGATAAAGATCACGTATCCACCCGCCTCCCCCAGCCCCCCATCCTTTAGGAAGTAATCTAAGCTTTGCAGCCATTCCTTGTCTTACACTCCTGTCTGTTTCTCTCTCTGTCTCACTGGGTCCCTCCCTGGGTCTTGGGTTTTTCTTTCTATTTGAGCAGGAAAAGGAGCCTGAGAAAATAGGGCACTTCTTCCCCCTTTAAGCCTTCTTAAGTTGTTTAGAAACAAAGCAAAAGCTTTGTTTGAGAGCCTCATATGGACCTCGTCTGGTCCTGGGCATCAAAGGGAATTGGTCTCTGTTTGCAACATGGTCAGCTGCTGGGATGCTATGAAGTGAGGAAGTGGCAGGTGGAGGGTTTGGAGAGAGAAATACAATTGGTCCCTGCCCTGGGTCCATCAGCCAAGGGTGTTTTTTCTCTTAGAATGACCTGTAACTCTGCAACTTAGACCTGGACACTGAGGTGAAGCACTGAGAACCATCTCTAATGGTGATGAACTGGCTTGGTCTTGGGATTAGGGCAACTAAAAAAAAAAAATGCTTGAAACTCAAGAGCTGCCAAATTAAAAATCATTTAGGCTGGGTCACAGCCTTCCAGCTTTGTTCAAGAGACTCTATGACGTTAAAACATGAGACTTTGTAAACGGGCACATGCACTTCTGATATTTTATTTGAACCTCTGTGCCAATCACTGTCCTACGTGATACACACAGTTTACACAATACAAATGTTAACTCATGAAACTTCATGACAACCATGAGCAGCACTACCAAATGAGGAAACTACAGCACAGAGAAGTGAAGTATCTTGCTCAAGGTCACAAAGCTAGCACGTGACAGATTAAGGATTCAAACCCAGGCAGTTGAGCCCAAGAATCTGACTCCGCTGCCCCGCTGCCCCCCGCCCCCGCCACCAACACTTAGAAATTCACTGAAAATACACATGGGAGGAAAAGATACACATTTATGAATTCAGTAATATTTTAAAATATTTTCATCCACATGAAAAAGAGTCACACAAGTACGTGGGAGGCAGTTGAATGTAGACGTTCATTCATCAGTTTCATAAACATTTCTTTGAAAGCTGGCTGTGTGTGCCTGGCCCTGGGCTAGGTGCTGGGGATGGCAGAGGCTGAAATGCACCAGCTTCCTGTGTTCAAGCTGAGGTCTGGGCCCAGAGACCAAGGATCACATGTGTACAGCAACAAGGCTGAGGGTTTTAGATGCTGTGGGACTGGGGTCCTGACACTTCCTGGAACACGGCATTTCTCTCCTTGGATCCCAGCAACAATCGTCACTTCCCCTGCGAGGAAAAACTCCGCTCAAAGCAGCGTGCTTCAGTGGGGCTCCCTGTCTGACATAAACATTTTGACTGCAGTTGTCATAAAGTTTAATAGGATTTAGGCTCCTGTGGAAGAAGCTGCTAATTCTCTCTCCAGTATCTTTTTTATTTGTCATAGAATCTTTATTTGTTAGCTGAAACACATGGCTGCCCCAGAGAAAGACTTCCTCATCTCTCGTGAACTAGTTGAGTGCAGAGGACTGAGTTCTGGTGAATGGGATGCAAAGAGAAGTGTGCCTATAGCTTCTGGAAAGTCGCTTTTCACTTCTTTCTCTTATTTTGCTTGCTGGAATGTGAATGTGAAGGCTGGAGTTTGGGTAGTCATTTTAGACTATGAAGTGGAAATTGCTTGGAAAGAAATGTGGAAGAAACTGGATCCCATACCTCCATGGAACTCTCTAAGGCCAGATGTGTTTTTCACAGGAAAGTAATAAACCTCTATCTTAGTTAAGCCATGGTTATCTTGTTTGATATGCATCCCGCTTACATGATATGTGACGTGGTTTTATTTATTTATTTGAATCTTTCTAAAGCTACCCAACATCTGCCCCATATGCTTCCTTTCTTTTTAAATTAACCACAGTTAAGTTCTCTCGGTTTCAGACTTGAGTCCCGACTGGCACCATCTGTCTCAAAGTGTTGCCCTGGGTTTTGCAAACACACGATGATACCAGTGCTTTTAAGGTTAAAATACCTCCTGCAACACAAAGCTAGTACACCATACGGACCTCTGCTAATGAAGTATGAATTCTCTTTGGAATTTGGCAAGTATTTTTGCTTGACGTGTGCACTACTATCCTTTCCATGGATTTGTCTTAGTTCTCAGAAAGACAGGAAAAATGTTCTGTGCTTCTCCAGGGTCCATGTCCCCTCAGCCTTTGCTGGGGGGTGGGAGTGGGGGCTGTCACTTCAGGACATGGTTGATGGGACCAGGAGTGTGAGCTGTTGGTCCTCTGCACGGGACCGGACGCCTGGGCCCTTTGTGCTGCAGTTCCACCTGCTGCGTGTCCTCCCCACCCTCACCCCCTGCCCCTGACTTTGCTGTCCAAGGTCATCCCCTCAGAGCGGGCTGGCCAGATCCTCCAGCCCCCAATCCACAGACGGGTTGTTCAGAATTTCCAGTGCTTTCTTCCCTCCCTGCTTACGGGCCCCTGTGGGAACTGCACTGGTCAGAGAGCCCCCTTCCTTTAACCAGACTCCAGACACACCATTGCCAGGTGTTCTGCTGGGTCCACAGCCCCAGAGATTACAAGATGCCATGCCCTCTTTGGGCCTCTGTCATATCTGCTGTGTGTGTGTGTGTGTGTGTGTGTGTGGTAGGGAGGGGCTCAGCGTTAGTCATCTTTTACATGTAGCCGAACTTAACCCCTTCATACCTTCAAGCATCATAGCAACCTTAGAACTCTGAAATCCAACCCTCTCTTTTTTGGGACAGATAAATAAGCTAGAATGTGGGTTATGTTTTTTCAAGCCTCCATTTCTTTTTTTTTAATATGAAATTTATTGTCAGATTGGTTTCCATACAACACCCAGTGCTCATCCCAACAGGTGCCCTCCTCAATGCCCATCACCCACCCTCCCTGCCCTCCCTCCCCTCCCTCCATTTCACCATCCTTTTTTCCCTATAGTTCTCTCTCTTCTCCAATCTGTGCCTTGTTGAGCCCTCTTCTCCCAGTTTCCTAAGTGACTGTTCCCTGTTAGGATTAAGTGAGGCTCACTCTTCAACCCTTGGCCCTTGGGAGACCCAGACAAGATGTGGATCAGCCGCCCCTGGTGTGCCTGAGCTCTGTCTTCTATAACTTCCAGTTTCTGACTAGAAGCAGAAACACCTGGCATGCCAGGCTCACATCTGGTTCTTCCAGCGGAGGCCAGAAGTTGCTCATAGTCTAAGTTGCTCTTACTCTGTTTGCTTTTCTGCAATTCAATTTTTCAAGGGAACAGACGGTGGGAGAAATCTGTGGCAGATGAATGCTGAGTCATCGGTGATGGTGATGAGATGGACCACAAGAGGGACCGGTGGGGGTCGGGGGAAGCCTGTTGGGATTCAGGGGCCCTACTTGAATTTGGAAGGTGTTTAGATGAGAATCAAATCTCACTCCCTCACACCTAATCCAGATGCTGGTTGCATGAAGGGAAGGTGGGGCAGAGGGAACAGAAGTAAGAAGACAAACTATCTCCATGTTTGATGTCCAAATGGCGAAAAGAAATGTGGATTTGGAGCCAGGTTTAAACCCAGGTTTAAATATGGATCCACTTGAGTGATTGTGGGCACGTCTTTCTACTCCCTGAGCCTTGGGGTCCTCACCTGTGATATGTTAAAAAGGTAACCGAGATGATTTCCCAATCCAGTGTCTAGCACAAAGGAGGTGCTCAGTAAGTGGGTATTTTAGCCTGAGGTGGGAGCCAATGGCTCCCAAAGGGGCAGTTTTTAGGCTGTCTTCTGGGCTCTGGGGGCAGCTCTGGGAGCAGGACTGCGGGGGTTGGGGGATGATAGGAAACATGACTCAGCAAAGCTGTGGGACTGTTTGAGGCCTCCCATCCAGGAAATGCTGGATTTGGGACCAGTGCTGTGTTTATTCCAAGCTGTACACACAAGAGAGGAAGGAAGAATTTGGAGAGATGCCAAGTGATTCTCTTGGAGTAACCAAGATGGCTGCTAGTCGAAGTGGGTTCACTGCCTGGGAGTGGGCGAATACAGATATCCCAACCTTAGTATTACCATCAACAGCCAATGGTGGCCTGCACAACTTCCTCTGTGTATGGACTCACATGTGCCATGGGGCATAGACTCATGACCCCGTAGGATTCCACCTGACCTCACTACATCATTTATTTTTTCTTTTCAGTTTTATTTTTAGTACTTAGTTTAAAATATATCAAATATATAGAGAATAATGTAACAATTGTATGTTGTCCAATGCTCAGATTTAACCAGTATTAACATCTTGCAGTATATTTTAGGTTTCTTTTTTTAAAAAAAGAAATATCATATTATCTCTAATGTTTTTTGCCTTCTCCACC
This sequence comes from Lynx rufus, assembly GCF_022079265.1. Lineage (NCBI taxonomy): Eukaryota > Metazoa > Chordata > Mammalia > Carnivora > Felidae > Lynx > Lynx rufus. Next base: position 38,876,995 of record NW_025814896.1, on the reverse strand, counting down.
CACTCACTGTCATCCATCCCCAGAGGTAACTGTTACCTTGAAATTCGTGGTTAGCCTTCCCATGCATAATTTAGTACTATCCCCTATGTCAGTGTCCAGACATAATGTAGTATTGCTTTGTGAGTTTTTAAATTATTGAAATTGTGCAATACTTAATATATTCATTTGCAATTTGCTTTTTTACACGTTATAGTTTTATGACACTGTGACAGTATGCATAGCTTTAGATCATTTATTTTCACAGCTGGGTGGTATTTTGTCTTACTAATACAACACGGTTTATTTGTCCATTCTTCTATTGGTAGACAAATTGTTTCCAATTTTTGATAATACAAAGAAAGCCCTCAGGGGGTGAAATTGGTGACTTCTGCTACATGCACTTTACAGCATCCATGTTATAAGGTAGAGTCAAATTATCCCCAATTTATATCCCCAAAAGTGTGGCAATAAGAGTTTCTGTCTCTTTGTCCCCTTGCCAACACTTGATATCATAAGACCTTTTTTCCCCCTAAATAATATGTGGCAACTCTGACTTATTAATTACAACCATTGTAATTAATCCTCATCTGGTCCCATAGTACCTATCACATTGTATGACAGTCATCTGAATTAGTCACCCCCTGCACCATTCACTTATGACAGGATTCCTATCTGTCCCTCTATCTGTCTCCAGTACCCAGCACGGTGAATGATGACAAGCACACAGTAAGTGCTCAGTACACACATGTTGACTTAAATCTAAAGAATTAACATATCAAAGAATGGTTCGTGTAGGAGTGGAACCAAGATTGATCAAAGAACCAGAACCTTCAACCCCTCCTGGATAGAAGGTCAATTAATGTAACCACTTGGGAGAATTCTTGGATGGTATCTGCTAAAGCTGAACCTGCCCTAGGACCTATTAATTCCACTCCCAATGGAAATGTGTGTGTACAAGCACTAAAGGACACACCCTGGACTGTTGCAGCACTATTTGTAAAAGCTCCAAACTGGCAAGGACCCAAATGCCTGTTCATGGTAGAAAGGTTAAATAGAAAGGTACAGTCCTAGGCAGTGATGAGAAAGAATGACCTAGAGCTGCAAACAGCAATATGGAAGACTCTCATAATGTCATATTGAACAAAAGATGCCAGACTTCAGGGAGCATATGCTAGAGGATTCCATTCACTTGATGTTCAAAATCAGGCAAAACCAATATGGTGTCATGATACTGATTACTTTTAGTGGGAAGTGGGTACTAACAGTAAGGTGGCACAGGAGTGATGGTAATGTCTTCTTTATTTGTTTTCCATTGAAGTAACATTTACATATGATGAAATTCAATTTTTTTTTATAAGTGCACCATAGTCCAATGAGTTTTGGCAAATGCATACAGTTGTGTAGCCATCACCATAATCAAGACATAGAACATTTCATCCCTGGGAGCTCCCTCATGAACCTTATATTCTATTTCTTGACTTTGGCCATGAGTGTGTTCACTTTGTGAAAATCCATTGAGCCACCCATTTATGACGTGTACGTTTTTTCTGATTGTATGCTATACATCAATAAAATGAAGAGTATTTTTGAAAAAAGATTGGCTCAAAGAATGGAAGTTGGCTACAAGATCTCCAGTTGGGTGGCAAAGGGAATGAGAGATGAGCAGGGGGGAAGGCAACTGGGAGGGTACGAAGTAGAAATATTGAAGAAGAGGAAACAAAGTGAGTTTGCTTTTATCTCAAACTTCAGTATTTTGTATTTGCTGATGGTGAGTAGTGTGAGCCAGGCTTTATCTTCCTAGAATGGGATCCCTGCTTTCCTCCTTTTTTTTTTTTTTCTCTTTATAATATCTTGTAATAGTGGGAGGGAGTGCTCAAGAGTGGCTCCATGAAGGGCTTTTGCCTGAGACCTGGAGAAGGTGGCCTTGGCCTCCACTCAGTAGAAGTCCCCAGGTGAGGGCCCTAAAACATTCTTGATAGAAAGGTCTGCCCTCCATAGCAATCAGCACAGAGGACCTCACTTTTCTTTTGACTGGAAGAATCCTGATCACATGGCTCTGAAGCATGAGGTCTCTGGACACCTCTTCTTGGTCTTGGCTGGTCCCTGAAGGGGAATTTGAAGGCGCCCTGGGAACAGGTGCATCAGTGGTGTGGGTGTCCCCAGTCTTACCTGTGTAAAGATCTCATTGGAGTTATATGGACAACAGAGGCACTGAGTTACTTTAGAAGCTCCAAAGAAGATTTTGTCCTGGGAAACCCTGGCTTTTCTCTTTGCCTTTTCCTCTTCTTTCTCCTCCATTTGCTAAGCTCTCCAAAGGTAAAACAAACCAAACCCAATCTAGGTGTAGAGGAGAGTAAAGGAGGGTAGAGCTAGACAAAGCAAAACCACTTGTCTACTGGTATAAAACTTTGAAGCAGTTCTTGTTAAGATCTGCTACTGCTCACTTTCACTAAGGAATTAAAGGGGTACTTCATTTAGACCATTCCCTTCCATGGCAGATAAACCTAATATGTGGCCATGGCATTTGTGAAAAATAAACTTAGCTGCATAGAAAAAATTCATTTTTTCTTTAAAAGTCAGGCTTGAAATTTTTATATCCTTTGAGTCATATTCTTGAAGCAACTGGCTGATTAATTCAAGAAATGTTACTTTCCCAATTCAAACATGACATTTTGAAAATCATCCATGAATTACATGCCTCAAGAATGAAAGGCTTTTCTGTGCCATTTAAAAGGCTTTTTTTTCATTTTAAGGGCAATCATGAATATCTATAAGGGTACATTTATTACTCCCAGAACAGATAGAAAATTAGCAAAGTTATAAAATTCTTACCCAGCTTTGCTATTGCAGCTGTGTCTCCGTCCAGCCCCCCGCCAATTCCCCTGCCACTAAAATGGTTGAGGATGATGTTATTTTTGCCATTACAGGCAAGGCACTGGCTGTTGTATGTTGGCTTTCCAAACCTCTACAAGGAGATGGAGATAGTAAAAAAAACCCAAAAAACAAAAAACAAAAAACCAAAAAAAAAAAAAAATCCCCAACTGTATCTAAACTTTGTTCTTCTGGTTCAGCAAAGAGTGCTAGTCCCATAAATTTGTTTCTAAAAAGTCTTATCTTCTGATCCCAGAAAATGCCCCTCTTCTAATCCTGTATGGTAAACCAATACTAAGTCTCAGAAAAGCAATGGGCTGTAAGCTTTCTGTCTTAATTTATACTACTGTATTCAGGATCTGTACACATGGATGTATGTTTCTGTGTATACCCACCCAGTAATTACTGAGGCAAGTCTTTAATTAGTCTGAAATAGTGCAGGCATAGTGGTGACAACCCACACATTTTTCCATTGGAAATTGTAAGTAGATGACAAAGGGAGAACCCCATCCTCTTTCCTCCCCACACATAACTTCCTGTGAAGCCTTTTCATGATTTTGTATATCAGGCCAGAATCATTGCTCTTGGGGATATTGATCACTGTCGCCCAGTTGATTATAACAGTGCTACTCAAAGTGTGGTCTATGGAGAATGATTGGTTTGTAGTCACCAAGGAGATTAATTCAAAAACTAAGAAAAGGCGTTCAGCAATTTTTGGAGGTATCTGGCAGAGTCACTTTCTGTCTGTTGGCTCTAATTGTAAAAACTGAGGGTTTATCATGTTGTTTTGTAGAAACAAAAAAGATCTATTAGAGCACCAGTTGTTTTTTTTTTTTTTTTTTTTTTGTAGAGCTATCAACAACAGCAAAACCTCAGTTCCACATGAGGGTGATAATAGTAAGCTTATTTTTGAATAGCACTCAGTAAGTACTAAAGCATCAAGTCTTGGTTTGGGACTCACCCAGAAGCAAAGCCAGAGAGAATGATCTGAGCAGGTAAGCACATTTGGGAGACGATTCCAGAGAGCAACAGTAGCGGAGTCGGGAAGAAATACAGGGGAGGGAAGGAAGCCGATAAATGGTGTGTTAGCAAGCAAGTTAGCACTGTGGGTGACTGGAGCTCAGTCCCACTGAGAATTCTGGGAATGGTACAGAATATGCTTCAGAATTGCCCCACTTGAGGGGTGATGAAGCTGGGGTGTTCCCCCATCAAGTTCCTGTCAGTCAACTGTTAAGTGCTCCTGGGGGGCACTGTTAAGTCCCTGGCACTTTGGTCTGTTCCTATGCAAGCCAAGTGGGTCCCACTGCCTAGAGAACGTGTTCAGGCAAAGGCTTGCAGGAGCTTCCAGTTGAGAATGGGGCTGGTATACACAGATGTGTAGTCAGTGTGGTAAGTGCCAAGGGGCAAGTGCTGGACATCAAAAGCATCTGCCAATGAGTAGGTAAGACAGGTGATCTTATCCAATTTATAGATAGTAAACTGAGGTCCAGTTTAACACTATAAAACAATGTGGAAGGTGGTGAGGGGCTGGGAAGGACCTCTCTTCTTTGGTTACCTACTTTCAGCCCACCCAGAGTCCTTTTTTGCTTGCTTATATTCCTGCTTTGTGTAATCAGGTAGTTGGTGATCTACCTCTGTGGCAGACTGGCTAATGCTCACATAGTCTTTCTCTGTTTCTTTCACCCCCAACTAAATTCTGTTTCCCAATCTGCCTTGTGAAAGAGTGTGGCATGGAACAGAGCTGTGGAGATGAAGTGGAAATGATGTCCAGTACTTCTCTCCTTGACCTATGCAAACCTTTATGCATGGCCTGCCTGCTCTTTATTCTTCAAGCAGGCTGGGATAGAGATGACCCCCAGGACATCCTAGAGAGTTACATTTGAGGATGGCCAACCCACAGTATGGAAGGAGCCTGGACCCTTGACTCATCACCTAAAAGAGAGCCACTTGACCAGACACATCCCCTAGATTTTTACTGTGTTAAGCCACAGTGATTTTGAAGATTATCTATAATAGCTACTAGTATAGTATTACTATAAATAATGCAACATACATGTGTAATCAAATAATTTATTCTTCTTTATATCACTTATCATTATCTCAGATTATGTCTTTATTTTTCAGCTGTCTGCCCTCCAACAGGAGTATCTGTATTTGTATACTGTTTTATCTCTGGCATCTGGAACAATGCTGGGCAACTGGGAGATGTTTAATATACATTTTTCAAGTGACTAAATCCCAATGTCCAAACTTCATTGCATCTGACAGGCTCCGAGAACTTCATGGCTCTTAGTTCATTCTCATAACAACTGTATGAGGAACTGAAATGCATAGAGGCTGATTAATCTATCCAGTGGTACCCAAAAGGCAATTGTGGAAGCCAGGACTAGAATCCAGGAAGTTTGACTCAACCTTCAAATTCTTAAGCCCTCTGCACATTGTCTGACATCTGCCAGGGGCAGTGCTAGGAGCTGAGAGTGTAGAAAAGTAAGAGACACAACACCTGCCTCTGAGGCCTACCCAACAGGCAACAGCATGGGGTTTGCTTGCAGTAAGGAAAACAGACCAGTCTCTGTTCTAGAAATGTTGAGTTCTGTTACTGACCCAACTGGAGCAAGGGCTCTGCTATAGGAGCAAGCATCCTCTTACAGAATGACAGAACCGAGCAGAATATGTAGAAATAAAGCCAGATCCTCTGTCTCCAATGTGAGATATCATAAGGGTTGATGCAGGGACATTTGGCAGATTTGAACAATTCGAGTAAAGGCAGAGTGAGTTAGAGAAAAACAAACACCAAACTGATCCTGTGAGTGCTGTTAAGACTTAGGAAGAGAGTAGAACAAGGGTTAAGGTTACAAACGTTGGCTTGATTAGAAAGAACTGGCTTCAGCTGGCCCTGCCATTTATGGAGCATTTATGACGTTGGGCAACTTTGCTAACCTGGTTGGGCTTCTTTTTCCTCATCTGTAAAATGGATGTGATGCACTATGCTTGCCTCCCATGTTAATGTGAGATGCACAGAGGCACAAAGTGTGTGCTCAGGAAAGGGTGGCTAGTATAGTACCTATTCTTTGATCCCTGATGTTAGGCTGGAGAACTCTATCCTCTTGGCCGCTGAGCTACACAGGCAGAAACACCCCGGAGCCTGTAATCATGGTGGACAACTGTAATGGGGCCAAAGAGAAAGTTCCGTTGTCCCTGTTCTCTTTCTCAACTTTCCCATGTGCAGCCACTAGAGGGCCTTGGGCATCTCTGTTTGCCACTATTGGCTTGCTCACATGGCACCCAGGAGGCCCAGTGATTAGAAAAAAGACTCTTTTTCCAGCAAAGGAGCAAGAAATTTGATGAGAGTCATTTGTAGAGCACTTGTTGAGGGTCATATTTACAGGTGCTGTTGGTGAAGGTGCAGACAGCCTTCTCTGCTGCAGGCAAAGTTGGCCCTTGAGCACATGCTCCACTTGGAAGGAGAGAATTACTTAGGGCTACCAAGGGGCTGGCTTGAAGCCCTGTGCTGAATCAGACAAGGTTGCCTTATTAGCTGAGCAGAGGGGTCTGGCTTTCTGAACATCACTCATTGGCTCTGGGACTGACAACTAGCTTATCCTGATTAGAGGCAGACCATAGTTCCACAAATTTCCAGAGGTGTGACACTAACTTGTACTGGAGAGTAGGGATGTATTCAGTAGGCCAAAAGCTCGGGGACCTCTCTGCTCCCATTTCACCTCAACTTCCAACTCTCATTTCACTAGGTCAGCAAAGTCTGATATGAAAAGGCAAAGAGCCCATTGCAAACATTGCTCATATCAGTCATTCTCACTGTAGTAGGAAAGAGCTCTGTTCCTTTTTGTCTTCCAGGCTAAATCCTTAATAAAGACACCTTAGATATGGCTCCATAACTTACCACTCTTGTTCCTCTGCTTATCATTCTAAACATACTAGCCTTTGGGAAACACCAAGCTCATTCCTAATTCCTTGTTTTTGTTCTTTTTTTCTGACTCCAAATGCCTCCATTTCTCCCTCCATCTTTGCTTTATGAAATACCACACCTCCATTGGACTCGACAGGTACTTACCTGATTCCTGCCTCTGTTTTCCCATAGTACTTTGCATTTATCCTTAATAAAACATCAGAGGGTTATTATACGTTTTTTTCTCTCCTCATTTGGTTGAGTTTCTCATGTGCTTCATTTCCAGTCTCTGCTTGAATACCTGTCTCAACAGGGAACTCAGCAGCTCAAAAGTAATGCAATCCAATGCAACCAAATCTCTTTGCAAAAATAGTTTCCCTATTATAGAAACCAAATATGTTTCCCTGATATATAGGTGTATTGATTCTCTCCCTACCAGTTCAGTTACCTAAAATTCCTTCAGATGTCAATAGGCTAGGAAAAGAAAGATAGGTCCAGTGTGATATATCCCGCCCCCCCCCCCCCGAGTTTTGGTTTTCTCATCTGTAAAAGGAATAATCTGCATGATTAGTTCTACTTGCTATTGTAATTGCTGAATTTTGTCTGGAAGCAGCCCTGCTCACCTGGACTGTCTTAAACCTTTGCTCTGGCTTGGTTTTCTTAGCTCCTTCTTAGCTCTGAGGAGGCAAAAACTTACCTGTGGGTCAATGACTTCAGCTTCCTGGGGACTGGGTTGACGTTCTTGGTGCCAAAGATGCTGAGTTATACCACCCACCATCACATCAATCAATGAGCCTTTTATTCCTACCTGGTTTAGACCTTCCTCTCCCCCCTGCCTTGGAGTCCAGGGCTTACCAGGATTATTTATGGTATTTGTATCATAAATATTGGCAGGTAACACATTTATTGCAGGTAACACATTTTATTATGATTTTATTATATATTCTCTTTTCCTGGAGTTTTGCAAGTAAAGATTTCATAAGAACAAATTCTTTATTTGTCCTAAGTTCCACGCTACAGAACCAGGTAATTGCTTGAAGCACAAGACTCAGTGACTCAATAAATACTTTACAAAAATAACGTAGTTTTTTCCCCTTTCTTAAAACATAAAAAAATTAGATTTTTTCTAAACATGAGTCCCCCTACTCTTTTTATATGTATTTACTGGGAATATATTGGTGGAGAAAAAAAATGTTACGATGGTATTAAAATAAAATAGATGAAATGAGATTTATGTTCTTTTACCATTTATTTTGCTTGTTTTTCTTTGGAAAAGTGCTACTATTTTTACATCTGACCTTCCTGCAGCCTTCTGAACCTACTAAGACATGAGCAGAACGTCTCCTACTCTGAAGCCTTTCAGTAGAATTATAGCATTATGCTAATATTGGCCTTTTATTTTAAAGCCTATTTAAAACCAGTCATCAGATTTGCCCCTAAAATACCCATGTGCCCCCCACCCCCTATCCAATCTTAGGCAAGGGCATTTTGGAAGCTGAGACTCCAGCAAGGTCCCTCAGGACTAAAGAATATTTGTTTTTAGGTGGCCGTTTTCTTATTTTGATACACTTATGTTGAGTTATTTAGTTTTTCTTTTTTTAAATCATTACAAAATTCCCTTTCTCTCCCACCTCCGGAAGCCCCTGTCTGAACTCTCACAGAAGGGATTAAACAGTTTCACAACTCCAGCGAAAAAGTTTATGCTTAAGTCACATTCATATTAAATAAGTTATATATAAAAACTGCTTATAACGTTTACAACTCAGTCTTTTCCTCTTTGCTTCTCTAGAAAACATTGGATTGGGGTGTGAGTTGAATCTCACCCACTATGGCTTCCAGGTTCTTCTGGCTTCTTTGTCCTCATCCTCCTGCTGACATCGCCCCTTGGAGGAATTTCAAGGAGCTCTGTGGGCATTTCAGATGGCAAGGTGGCTTCAGATGGCAGTCACCTGGGGCTGGTGCACACCCCTAGTGTAATTTATGAAAAATACCCATGTGGTATATACAAATATACATGTATGCGGATAAGAGGGGCGCTGCCCAAGCGGTAGATCAGTGTAGTGCATTTGTGTCACAAATACCCGAGGTGGCATCTCCTTAATACTCCCTGGCCTCTTGGAACTGCTTAATGTAATCTTCATCCGAGGGGCTCTCTGTGCACTTCTGTCCATTGTTGGGAGGCCGGGCCTCGTTGTATCTGCTCCAGTCACCCTTGCAGATGATCCAGGGCAAGACGTCCACCTTGTAGTGGAGCTCAGCTGAGAACTCAGTGCTGATAAGGTTGGGCGTCCCAGCCCCTTTGCCCCTGGTGATGAGCTGCATGTTGTCGCCATAGCAACAGTGCTGGGCGGCCAGCGTGGTGCTCTCCAAGGACAGCATGGAGCGAATGCAGTACCGGGCCGTGGGCTTGTAGATCTCTAGCTTCTCTTTGGGCCCACTGGCATCCTTCCAGCGGAAGTCCTTGCGCTTAATGCGGTCAAAGATGTCCGCAGTGCTGTAGGCCACCTCTGTGGGGTAGGAGCAGGGGCAGCTGGGCAGGTCATTGATCACCTTGTGCATGTACTTCTTTAAGAACTCACTTTTGCAGCTCATCCATCGCTCGCAGCTGTCCGTGTCTGAAAAAGACCAGGGAGAAACCCTCTCACTACATGCAAAAGGGGAAGCAGGTTAAGGCTGAGGTCAACTCCTGCCCTCCCAGGGGCAACCCCTGCAGCCCCCTGGAACCACCAGCCTTTGGTTGGCTTGTTCACCTCCCTTGAACTTGGGAACTTTATTCACAAGGCAACCCCCTCTCCACTGTATACTATGAAAAATTTTCAGACACATAGAGACACATAGTCTCTACATTTAAGCAGTGACTACCTATATGCCATCACCCAGATTTAACCACTACATTTGCTTCATCTTTTTTGTTTTTTTGAAAATATATATTATCCTTGAGTTTTAGTAGGCATCTGGGGGGGAAAAGGAGGATATGGGGATAACCACAACCCCCTTATCACCTATGACAAAATTAACAATAATTCAGAGGGCTATTTTGAATCTGCTCTTTAAATAAGTGGTGACAAGGTAAGGCAGAAAGCACCTCCAGGGGAATTTATAGAAACAAGTTTTATTTGTGCCCCTCACTCACTGGTTTAAACTAGAGCCATGGCCTGATCTCTTAACCATGGGTACCGAATAGCGACGACCACTGCAAGCAAATCCATATAAGATGCCTCAAACGGGAAGGGGCTGGCCCCTGCTTTTAGGGCACCTAACATTTAGGCCAGAGGCCATTGACCTGAAGAACCCACCCCTGGTGGTGTTCTATTTGGACCTTACAATATTAAAAAATATTGAATTAATTGCCAATGAATTAATAAATTATTGAATTAACTTAAGACTTAGGTGATTCTAGTTATTAATGTGGATTCCTGGTTTTATTTGAAAAACCTAAAGATATGTTTATGCTGGTCCTGCACTGCCCGAAGGGAACAGGCGTCATGAACAGGCCAACAGTGGCAAATGTTGCACAAACCAAGGTTGAGCAGAAAAAATCTGCTGGGGTTGTCTGGGGGTGGGGAAACATTCAGCGTCACCAGAGCAGAGGTTATAGGGAATGAGTTTAGGCTTGTTTAGATGGCCCTAGGGAACTGCTGAAGGCTTCTGAGTGATAGCGAGCTATTAGCTAAGCTGTACAATAGGAAGATACATTCAGAGCTGATATCTGTCATAAGAGTCCAGGTGGGAAGGGAGGGGATGGAAGGGATCAAGAGTGGTCAGAGAGTTAGGGCTGCTGGGCCTTGGTGGGCTTGAGGGTAAAGGAGAAAAGACTTTAGGAGTGACTCCTCAGCTCTGACCCCAGGTGCCTGGGAGACTGGTGGTGTCCTAGGAGGGAATCAAGAGACTAGGACGGGGGTAGGGTTGGGAGGGGCAGTTTGGAGGAGGGTTCAGGCTTCTCTTCAGTGGAATGAGGAGGAGAGATATAGGGCATCTCTCAGGAGCTCAGAAAGGCCTGGCCTAAGATAAAGAGTGTGGGGTCTTGTGTTGGACTGCCTGGGATCAACTTCCCGCTCAATCGTTTGGTAGCTCATGACCTCGAGCACAATATTCTCCCTCACTGTGATTCAGCTTTCTCATCTCTACATTGGGGATGAAAATAATGCCTGTCTCATAAAGTGTGCTGAGGATTAAACTAGAACACAGGGAGTACCCAGCACGCACAGGACCGGGGTGCTGCCTGAGGGCATGTGCGAAGGCTCCATTTGGACCTGAGCTCTGAGACTCCACCCCTGTGGAGCCCCTGACTGAACAGTAGTGAGAGCATGCAGGCCTCCTCCTGGGAAATGTGCGTCTGCAGAACCAGTGAGGGTCTCTTTCAGAGAGCACGGTCTTCAGAAACAAAGTTCAGTGAGGTGCTAGAAAATGGCTTTGTTATTATCCTTCTAGTGTGGAAGGTCATCATAATTCATGTGCCTATAGAACATGCATTGACTTATTTTTATCAAACTTATGTAGATGTTCAGTGTGATGGGCATGCTCTAAATGCTTTGCAAATACTAACTCATTTAATTCTGCAATAACTCTATATGGCACTATTACCTCAGACCATTTTACATATCAGATAACTGAGTCAGTACAAGGTTAATAAATGACCTTGTGCAAATCAAGCTTTGTCCCATCTCTGCTAGGCATCTTCTGTTTGGGATTTTATATCCTCATTCCATGTTTTTTCTTGCTCTGGAAGGTTTTTCTTGCTCTGGAGTCCTCAGTGGATTGCATCAACACACTCCTTGAGCCCTGACTTCTTTTTGGGTTGAGCCAAGGGGAGGACCTGGCCAGAGACCAGGGGAAGAGAGGAGAGCGAGGTCAAGGTATTTGTTCCCGTGTCTCCTCCCTTGCTACTGCAGGTTGGCTAAATCCTTCTTTAGCAACAAGAGTGCTGTTGGTAACCCTCTCCACACGGCTGTGGATTGTGGTAGCCACTCCTCCCCTTGCTCCCTTCAGGCCAAGGGGCAATAAGGGCTCCCCACTGCTCTGTACGGCCCCGTACATCCCCTTCTTGGTTTCCATTCTACCCTGCTCACACCTTTGCAAACAGACCCTCATCAAATGCTCTTCAATTATCTGTTCAGTGTGCCATGTTTGTTCATGCCCAGAACCTGACTGATACCCAGTCCTACTTGTGTCTGTGAGTCCTCAGTCGTATCTCAGGTGTGACTTTGCACAACAGGACCCATCCTCCCAACAAAGCAAGCAGCTGCCTGTCCGTAGGGTGTGCAATATGGAGAGACCCGAGAAGCTCTCTGCCCCGCAAAGACAATCTTTGTTGCTCTACTATTTTATGTAAATGTCCCACATTTAGTCTTTAATTTTGGTGTCGGGGGAGTCAAATGCATAGTGTTTGCAGAAGGCTCCTGCGAAAGGTAGCCTTGTGTGTGTGTGAAAGACTGAGGTGGAACCCCCGGGTGACACAGAATTTCCACACTGCCTCCAGTTTGGCTGAGGAGACAGGGCAAAAGTGAAGAGGCTAAGAAAGACTTTCTGGGTGACACGAAGAAGTGTGACAGAAGGAGTCTCATCTTTCTGCAATAAAGAATTGCACCCCAAAGCATGTGAAGCTATTTTTAAAAAGGAAGCTTTCACCTCACACCTGAGTAGTCACTTTTTTTAAAATTTTTTTAACGTTTATTTATTTTTGAGACAGAGCATGAATGGGGGAGGGTCAGAGAGAGAGGGAGACACAGAATCTGAAACAGGCTCCAGGCTCTGAGTGGTCAGCACAGAGCCTGATGCGGGGCTTGAACTCACGGACCGCGAGATCGTGACCTGAGCTGAAGTCAGCTGCTTAACCAACTGAGCCACCCAGGTGCCCCCTGAGTAGTCACTTTTAATTTTGTCTGGTTCGTGCTTATTGTGTTTGGTCTAGCACTTTCTGGCAGATGAGGAGCAGGGTATGCCGAAAGGTTACAAAAAAATTGATGGGGTAGAGAGAGGCAGGTATAATGCCAAGAAAGTTCCCTTTTTCTCTCCGTCCCTCCTTTTGCTGCAGAACTGAGATCAGCATTTCCTGACTTCTTGGGGACACTCAGTGAGGCCTGTGAGAAGAGACCCCATGCAGCCTGAGGCCCTACTGAGGCTGACTCTGTGTTCAGGGAGAGCAGTCCTGTCCCACTTCTTGCCATGGAAGCTGTGTAGCAAGCAAGGCAGACCCAGCCGGCTGCTCTGCTCAGGCTGGTCTGGGAGGCCCGGGACTGCTCTCTCCTGCTCGGACTGTATTCAGGTAGCAAGAAATGTGCTGGGAGAATTGGACCCCATAAGAGGAAAACAAAACACTTAAATGGATCCCGGGATGGGACAGCACTGCAAAAGCAAAAGGAATCACCAAAACATTAAATCAATATTTGAATAAAAAACCAAAAGGGGCGGGGGAGAAAACTCTCCTTACCAACTTCAAACAGCTTGGTGGCGTTAAACTCCTCGCTTCCCGCAAGCAGACTCACTTCGGTGGCAGCTGTCCTGAAGGTGTCTTCGATTCCTAGACACAGACAGGAGCTCATTTTCCCCTAGTTTTATGGAAAAAGTTACCCTCCACAACCCCCCCCCCCCAGCAAATACAGAAACAAATACACCTGAACAAAGCTTTTTTGTATTCATGACCACTCCTGGGTAGGAACTTGCCAGTGGAGGAAACAGTAAAAAGCAGGTAGTAGAGCATAAAATATATTAAAACCCCAGATACCATTTGCAGCATGAAATCAGATCCAAATGTGCCTGAATTAGCCTTTTTTTTTTTTTACCATATTTTTATTTTTTTTTAGAGAGAGTGCAGTGTAAGTGGGGGAGAGGGGCAGAGGGAGAGATAGAATCTTTTTTTTTTTTTTTTTTTTTTTGACAGAGAGAGAGAGAGAGAGATGGAGCAAGTGAGCCTGGGGCAGAGAGAGAATTCCAGGAGAGGCAGAGGGAGATAGAGGGAGAGGGGGAGAGAGAGAGAGATAGAGAGAGAGAGAGAAGCAGGGCTTACCCCAAGCAGGATTTGTGTTTACCTAAAGCGGGGCTCAAGCTCACCTGATGTAGGACTTGAACTCATGAACCATGAGACCATGACCTAAGCCAAATTCATATGCTTAATGACTGAGCCACCCAGGTGCCCCTGAATGAGTCTTAAGGAACTCATTCACTAGGCCCAGGAATGGGGTTTGGGGCAGTGGGGGACACATGTCTGCAAGACTGTCTGTCTGCTGGTGTCAGGGTGACAAACTGAACTAGAGGCAATGGTTAATATTTTGTCTAGTGGCCAATACCAGTTTTAAGGACTGACTGGGTTAAAATTATAACTAGTCTGGTGACGTTGGGGAAGCCTCTTTACCTTTGTATGCCTCAGCTTTTGCATCTGTAAAATGGAGAGAAAGAAGTGCCCCACCTCATAGAGCTGAATGCATTCAACAAATTATGTGTAAAGAAAGCACGGTAGTTAAGCGGTAACTGTTGGTTGAGAGTTTTCCCTGGTTGAGAAAACCAGTTTTCCCTGGTTGGTTGAGAGTAGCTCATTTTGAGGATGTCGCAGTCCACAACTAAAGACCAGATACCTCAAATTCTAGGACTTTCAGCATTGACAACGATGCTTCAAAGAGAATACGCCGACCTTGTCATTACTTGCTCTGAGGGACTGAACTCAGCTTGCCTCATACTTCTTGGTTCCTCTTTCATCCCCAAACTACCATTCCCATCCAGGCTTCCCTTACGGACAGGAATCCTGTGCTAGCTGAGGCATCCAAGGAGGCTGGAGTGGTGGAGAGCCTTGGCTGCCTGCTAGGTGTGACTTGATTTCCTTTAAGGGGCTCTCTCTGACTTTATGTGAGGCCCCTTGAACTTATTTGTAGGGTTGACTTAGGGGACAAACTTTTACAGGGTAATCACTGCCAGGCTGGGGAGATTGCCTGCCCCACGACTCCTTCCAGTAAGGCTGAGAATCAACAAACCAAATAAAGAAAAAGATCCTGTAAAAAAAAAAAAAAATCCTTCATGAAGCCCTGAAAACCTGGAAGGCCGAGGAACAGAGAGGCAGAAAGGATGGAAGGAGGGCAAGATCAGATGAGAAGAAAATGTATGAACAGTGCTGCTGGGCATGCTGCTCTTGGTGGTGAGAGAAAATGAGAAGGAAACATTCAAAATGGTGGCAGAGAAACATTCACAATGGTGGTCACCAGGTGGTAGACTTGGATCCGGATGCCAGCCTGGGAAAAGAAATAACAGGCAAGCCCCCAAGCCCTGACAGTAAATGCCATCTGTATCCATGACTGGCTGAGCCCCATATCCTTCCTCCTGGTGGCAGTGGAATAGTTTAATGGTTAAGAACATGGACTCTGGAACCAGACTGCCTGGATTCAGATTCAAGATTGATCACTTGCTGCTTGTGTGACTCGTACAAGTTAATCCCACGCCTGTTTCCACAGCTGTCAAGTGGGTACAATAGTAAATACTTATTTCATGAGGCTATTGCAAGGATTAAATGAAATAATGCCCCAAAAGACCTAAGAAATTGGCTTGATACTTAAGTCCTCAAACAATCCTATTCTTCATGATCTTCATTACATTTTGTTTTCCTTCTTCACCATCTTCGCTTTATCTTCATCTTCGCCTTTGTTTTCTTGTTTTATCTCATCTCCATCATCATCATCTTCTTCATACTGTCCTTCTCTCCCTTCTTCCTTTTCTTCATGTATTTCTCCTCTTCCCCCTTCTCATGTTATTATTATTTATTGGTATATTTTGTACCCACCTAAATCCCATCACACCAGACTTCCAACTCAGCTTCATTACAGTGAGCATAGGAAAGATCGGGAAGAGCATCTTGATGGTTGCTCCATTTTCTGAAATCCACCTGCGTGGCTGACATGGAGCCCAAGCTGCCGCTTGTTAAACGCCAGCCCCATTTTCTACACATGCCCCTTTGCTAACAGACACATGTCCAGTCTGATCCTTCCTCTCTCCCCTCAGAAACCCCTTTGCTCTTTCACTTCTTTTCTGTTTCAGATCTCAGCCTTATGGTCTGACAACCAGCTTTCTAGGAGTAGGAAAAGGAAGTCTGGGGGTGCAGGGATCTAGTTTTCTGCCTCTGATAGTCATCTTTCAGATGAAGCCAT
This sequence comes from Lynx rufus, assembly GCF_022079265.1. NCBI lineage: Eukaryota > Metazoa > Chordata > Mammalia > Carnivora > Felidae > Lynx > Lynx rufus. The sequence goes on along the minus strand of NW_025814896.1, from coordinate 38,861,110 downwards.
TTGGAATGTACAGTTTCTTGGAAGAACCTGAGATATTATTTGAAGCTGGCATTCTACCTGGCAACGGGAACGCAAAAGTAAATGTAAAACTGCAGATCAGGAGCTGGTAAATTTTTTTTGTAAAGGGGCAGAGAGTAAATGTTTTGGCTTTGTGAGTCACATGTAGTCTTGGTTGCATATTTCTTCCCCTACCCCTACTCACCCTCCTCTCCCTCCGTTTCCTCCTCCTCTTTCTTCTCCTCCTTCTCCCCTTCCTTCTTCTTGACCCTTTAAAAATGTGTAGGCCATATAAAAACAGGCCACATTTTGACACCCAACTGCCACAGACAGTCACAATTATTCTTTTACCCCCAATGGCCTCTCTCCAATTGCAATTAGTTTAGTTTTTAAAACACTGACAATGCAGTTTAAAGGGATAATTAACTGCCAGGTTTCCTCCGTTTCCTCCCTTGGAGGCTTCAGCAACTCTCACACATCACCGACAGGGCTACCTGCATGGTTCTCCTGTATGTGGCTGTCAATCCACTCATCCTGGCTTCCTTATCAGACCACAAATGTCTGTCTGCGTCTCTTCAAGGCACAACAGATCCCACATCAAAGTCTCAAGTTAAACAGAATCCCCCCTTTAAATTAAACAAGTACACTGTGGCATTGCATTCTAGGTCATGGCTATAGCGATTGTGCATAAGGCTCAGAAAACCCATCTTTTCATCCATTCAGCTCATTATGCTTGTGTTAGCTCTTGTTGTTTCAGCCTGGTCAGAATTCTTACTAGGGAAATGGTTGTCTTTTAGAAAGTCACTTTCTCTAAGGCTTAAAAATAAGTTGAAAACTTCCCCCCGAACTTGGAGCCACTCCCCTGTGTATACCAACCTGGGCAGTTTGGACGATCACATGTCCTAGATTCTGTTGCGGTACATGCGTAGCCACAAGACCTAGTCCGTTTCTGGTTGCCGTTCCCACAGGTGACACTGCAGACAGACCAGAGACTCCAGTCGCCCTCACCATCTGTGGAATCTGGAAGGGAGCCAGGGATACGGTCACCAGCCTCGCCCAAGGAGTCCCCAAATCCCTCTTGTCAAGCAGCCTGCCAGTTGTCTTCTTCCATCGTTCTCACTGTTGGAGAGGACTAGATGCCGGCTGGAGGCAAAAGGCTTATGGCTCCAGGGTTCATTCTAGGGATTAGCTTCATGAGAGCACGACTCTGTCTGAGGTTTTGAGCACTGTGGTGGTCAGCACACAGCCAGGGCCTGACTCCTAGAAGGTGCCCAGTCAGTGCTTATTGAGAATGCCTGCATTTGTAGAGTATGGGATCATGGAATACTATGGTAGGTAGTTTTCAAAGATGGCCACCATCAGTCCTTTCCCTCCTATTACATACGAGAGAGAGAGAGAGAGAGAGAGAGAGAGAGAGATTGAGAGTGTTTATTTCCCCTTCTTTAAAATCTGAGCTGACTTTGGCCTTAAGAGGGGCTGGCAGCTTCTGACTTTTGCTCTAGGCAATCTGGTCACTGTGAAAGAAACTGAGGCTAAACTTGTGAGTTGTGGGACACCGCATGGAGATGGAGGAGGCACATGAGGGGCTGCAAGGCACACACACATGAGTGAAGCCTTGTTGAACCTTCCAGCCCTTCCCAGTGGACAGAGGAACACAGTGGATGCTTAGGAGCACACCAACTGCCTAGTGGGGCCCTGCATGAACTCCTGAGCCACAGAATCATGATAAATAATAAACTGCTGTTTTTTTGTTTGTGTTTTGTTTAAAATTTTTATTTTAGAGAGAGTGAGAGTGCAAGTGGGGGAGAGGGGCAGAGGGAGAGAGAGAGAGAAAGAGAGGGAAAATCTTAAGCAGGCTCCATGCTCAGCTCAGAGTCTGATACGGGGCCTGATCTCATTACCCTGGGATCATGACCTGAGTCGAAATCAAGAGTTGGATGATCAACTGACTGAGCCACCCAGGCACCCCTAAAACCATTGTTGTTTTGGGATGGTTTGTTATATAGCAGTAGATAACTGCTACATAAAGGTAGAGATAGAAATGATCCTTTGAGTTCATCACTCAATATCTATCCAATGAATATTTATTGAGCCCCTATTATATGCCAGGCATAATTCTAGTTATGTGGGAAATATCATTAAATAAAACTTTCAAAGATTTTTTTCCTGGTGGAACTAATATTTTAGTAAGAAGAGTCAGACAATAATCAATAAAAAATGAGTAAGTTATACAGTGTATTAGAAGTCAATAAATGATAAGGAAAAAAGGAGTAGACCAAACTGGGGGGTGGGGGTGCTGAGAATGTGAGTGGTGTGAGGAAAGTTGGTATGTTATCAAGATGAAGTTCCTCTTTTAAAAGTAAAGAAACCAAGTCCTGGAGGGACTGGGGAACTTACCCAACGTCATAAGGGTAACAGAGAGGAAAGCTTGGGCCCTAGTGCTAAGCCCTTGGTCTGCACAGCATGATCCCCTCTGAAGCATCTGCACTCTGTAATGCTTTCTCCTGGTTTGTCCAGATCTTCCTACGGCCGTGGGGCTGCCGCCAATGCCAAACTTGGAGCTACAGGCATGTGCTTTGCAGGGAAGGGGCCCTCTCTGTTCATAACAGGTCGCGGTGATTGTTATGATGTAGGCCCATCAGGAATGTAGTCCACACATGTTTCTACCTGCAGGATGGGCCCTGTGCCAGCCTCCCAGGCTGCTGTTTGCATGGCATCCACTCTGAACACTCCTTAGGCAAACGCAGGGCCGCCGAGTCTCGTCAGCCCATTAAACGGAGTTGGGGAGGGGGGTGTCGTTCATGGTTGTGTCCTCTTCCCTAACCCAGAGCAGAGAGTTTGCCCACACCTTGCCTGCCCCAAGGGCCCCCATCCATTTCTTCTCTCTCCCCAAAAAGGAATCTTTTTGTATTTTGGTTATCTTCTAAGAAATGGTTTTCCAGCAACACGGCCGAACAGGTGTTTGAAACTACTGTCTCGTGTGAAGGAGTTGGGCCCATTTCCCCAGTGTCAGCCTCTCCATCTCTCTTATCTCTTACTAGGCATCAACAGTAGAATTAGAGAGACAAGTTGCTTCCAGAGGGCGAAACCACCTCAGTAAGGGTGGTTGCTGCTCCCTCCAAGACCTCTGTGGCCTGGTATCTCTTGGTAATCTCCCCCTGAGAACACCAGAGCAATCATGAGATCACACTCTGGTCAGTGGGAACATCCAGGTGCAGTGGGTTATAGGCACACACTAACACACTGAACCATATCCGACACGTACCACCAAGACCAGATTTGTTGAAGGGAACAACGACAACAAAAGTCACAAGTAAAGGTCGTAATGTCATTAGACTCATAAAGGGGACAGTGGGCAAGTCAGAGAAAGCTTACTAAATCAGATAAGTAGAGTTTATGTCATGTATATGCTAGGTACATAATCCAGTGATGCCAAGTGGTGTAGCTGTTTTGCTCAGCCGAAGCAATGGGACCTCAACCATCTAGATCTCCTACAGCCTTTCCTTCCTGTTGCAGTAAAATGGAGGGACATTTTGGAAAATATCTTTGACCTTTAAGATTCTAACATTAAACCCGCCATGAGGCTTATATTGGAATCTTTGCACAAGGTAATTTCTGGTCTTGGTTTCTTGGATCTAAATTATTGAATGTTAATACTGTGTTGGATATGTGAAAAATGACTTCCATCATTCCTTTCCCCATATCTGCCCTTCGGTTACTCTCTTCTCCTGCCCACCCCAGCCTGGGCCATGTGACTTGCTTTGGCCAATGGGAAAATAGCAAACATGATGCAAACAGAGGCAGGAAAAGTGTTCGTGGATTAGGGTTTGCTCTCTCGACACAGAGAACTCTTCCATCACTATGTGAAGAGCCTGGGCTGGCAACCTGGGGGGTGAGGGACCAGTTAGAGAGGCATCGCTCAGAGCAGAAAATGAATATGAACAACAGTAACCACTAAGATGACAACAATGACAGTAAAAGACAGTCCCTGTGACATCAAAGAGTTCAATGAAGGAAGAAAACAATCCACAGGGTACTGGGCTGAGAGCTGGGTCTCAATCATGTCATTTGAAATTTTAAAGTAGTGATTAAGCAGTTTCAGGTCACTAGAGTTCTGTGGGACAGTTACAGTGTCTGGGCAACTGGAGTGATTTGGGTCTTGACTTGGTCATTGGCAAGCCTCCACCACTAATCCTAGATGAGAGTGGCTACCAATTATTGAGGGCCTGCTTTAACCAGCTTCTCTGTCTAAATACACTGATTAAACTCCTATAATAATCCTGTAAGGTAGGTAGAAACTTCCTCCTTTTATGGATAAAGAAACTGAGGCTCAGAGAGGTTAAGGGTCTTGCCTAAGGACACACAGCTCAAGCCTGGCAGATCTGGGATTAGATGTGAGGTCTCTGTGGCAGCATGCTGTTCTATATCCTGGTACTCCTGCAGCTTTAATTCTGGCCCATGTTGGCCTCTCTTTTTTAAGACACCCACTTATGTGGCCATAATTCAACATTACAAAGAAAAAGCCTTGACAAAAATCACTGTGAAATCTATTAAAATAGGACCATGACCAGTCAGAGAATTGCAAAGAACTGAGTCCCAACCCAGGTTTACAGTAAGCGATGCCTATCTGATTTCATTATATGGTTGATTCAGAACAATTTTGGCAATGGTATTCTACTATTTGACAGAAAAATATTTACTCGGATTCTTTCTTGGTCCTTGATGATACCTTAAGTGTCTACACAGAAGGTATTTAAAATGCAGCATCTCAAATTGAGTTCAAAATTGAGCCAACCCGTGGTCACATCATATGTTTCCACAATCGCAACTTAGGTATAACTGACTCCCATTGTGTATTTTGGAATTTATTCTAAAGATGCCATTAAATTCTATTTTTTTTACACCAACATTTTTTTGAAGAACTCTCTGGCCACAAACATTTAAGTTATTACGAAAGATGCTCCCTTCAAAAATCCAAGATCAACTTCCGCCACAAAGGCCGGTTCCTGTGGTGACTTTCACACATACTTAGGCACAGTGAGTCTTGCTGCTTTGCCACCGCAGGAACCTCGCCATCCTGGGCCATGTGTTCATTCCCTCTGTCCTTCACCACACACATCACAGGGATAAATACTTAGACATTGTTTAGTAGTTTCTTATTGATTGAAATAAAGAGCATTCAGCTCATCCGATGCTGTGTGGAATTCTGGAAATCACACATTCCTTGTGAGCCCGTCGGGGAAGTAAGTAATCGTTCATTCATTCTGCATGCTACTGAGCATTTACAACATGCTCAGAGTCTTGCTAGTCAAAGTGTGGTCTGAGCACTGTCAGCTTCATCTATGGCATCAGATGCTGCATTTTAAAAGACCCCAGGTTAGGGGTGCCTGAGTGGCTCAGTCAGTTAAGTGTCCGACTTCAGCTGAGGTCATGATCTCATGGTTAGTGGGTTCAAGCCCCATATCGGGCTCTGTGTTGACAGCTCAGGGCCTGGAGCCTGCTTTGGATTCTGTTATCTCCCTCTCTCTCTGCCCCTCCCCTGCTTGTGTTCGTTCTCTCTCTCTCTCTCTTTCTCTCAAAAACAAACAAACAAACAAACAAACAAACATTAAAAAAAAGACCTCCAGGCTATTTGTGTGCACACTGAAACCCAAGAAGCACTCCCTTAGGGATATTTTAAGGGACGAGATTTTCTTTATAAAGTAGCAATCCTGATATCTGCTCTAAGGATGAGGAAGTTACCAAGAGATAGTTCAAACCCATGAAAGATGGGGGTTTCCCATGGCCCAGGGATGCTGTGAGATCCAGATGTGGGATACTGCACAGGTATTCTAGGCCTAGAGAGCTGGGGTGAAGGTGACAGAGGCAACCACAGGAACTGTCCTAGTAGAAGCAAATTCTATCCTCAAGATTGAAATGGACGATGCTCTTAATGTTCATGAATTTGGTAGAGTGTATTCTGTAAGAGCTTTAGATGCAAAAGTTGTTTCTAGTGGTGGTCTTCAACTTCGATGAGCATGAGAATCACCTGCTGACCTTGCCTGAGAAAAGAAAGACACAAAAAAGCAAAGAAAGACCAACTCCAGGTCTCACTCCTGGACACTCTACTTCAGCAGAAGGACAGCAGCATCTCTCAAATGAGGCTGCACACCGGAGTCACTCATGGAGCTTTGAAAAACTAATGCTTGGGCCTCAACCTGAGAGATCCCAATATAACTGGTCTGAAGACAAGTCTCGGCATCGACTTTAAAAAATTGCTGGGGTGAGTATAATGAGCAACCAAGGCTGAGAACCATTGCTCTGGGATAGTGGTGCTCAATGTACCAGAACCTCTGGAAGGCCTGTTCAAACACAGATTTTGGGGACCCCACCCCAGAGTGTCTTATTCAATAGGCCTGGGGTTGGGGCCTGAAGATCTGCATTCCCATCACAGTCTCAGGTGATGTTGATGCAGCCGATTTGGGGTTTACACTTTGAGGAATGTTGGTATAGAGAGAGATGGGGCTGGACCAGGATTGGCATTTTATTTTCATTTTTTTTTTTATGGGTATTTTTGAGAGAGACAGAGTGTGAGCAGGGAAGGGGCAGAGAGGGGAAGACACAGAATCTGAAACAGGTCCCAGGCTCCTAGCTGTCAGCACAGAGCCCAACATGGGGCTTGAACTCTGAAAGGCGAGATCATGACCTGAGACAAAGTCAGGCACCAAACTGATTGAGCCACCCAGGTGCCCCAAGGATTGGCATTTTTAAACATGCAACCAAGGGATTCTGATGTGGAGGGTCTGAGCTCCATTCTTTGAAACAATGTTCTGTATGTGCTGAGCAAACAGCTTAAGCCAAAAACCAGTGGTGACATGTCAGACTGGCACCCAGAGATCCTCTGTGTTTCTCTTGCTCAACACCATGGGACTTTTCCCCCCATTTATATCTTCTAATCTAAGCATCCATTTCTATTGTCCTAAAGGATGTGCTATGTTTTATTCCCTAGAGAGGCAGAATAACACAATGGTTAAGAGAACAGATGCTGGACTCGGACCACCTGAGATGAATCCTAGGTCTTGACCCTTCAAGTCAAATTGTTTAACTTCTCTAGCCTTCAGTTTTTCCATCTGTAAAATGGGGTATCGGCCTCAAATTGCTGATTAAATAAGCTAATATATGTGAGATGCCACGAAGTGGGACTGGTGCATGGGGAGTGCTATAAAACGTTGATGATTATTCTCAGTCCTTTCTCTTAGAAACAGATAAATTGGACTTCTTCCAGAAAAGGGGGAAGGTTTGAGAAGCCTCCTGGCTGGCAAGAATATGGGAGTTCTCTTTCTGCTACCCTAGTATTTGATGTGTATCTCTACCATGGCACTGTTTTCCTCTCTCGCTTAACTTTTCTCCCTTATCCACAGACGGTGAGATCCTCATTAGGGAAGACCCATGTCTTTCTAACTTTTGGATTCCCAGAGCCTAGCATGGTGGCAGACACAATGCATGATCTTCAGAAAAGGTCTTCCTGCTTTGGAAGTTGCCTGCTATCATCTATTAGCAGCAGAAATGACTCTCCAATATACAACTGGTCTTCCTACTGAGAAATGGAGGTAAGGGTGAGAAGGCAATGGTGTGAGACAAATCATCCCCATTGTATAGCATTTGTTCCTAAGGCTGCGGATGGTGAAGCCACAAGAACACTGTCACGATGGGTGAATTTGTAAGATATCAGATATTCTCATAACATGAGGCAGACTGCCTGATTCCCCACAAAGCCTTGCCAGGTCTGTTTCATTTCCTCTTTTTGCACACATGAGATGTGTTTCCCAGCTTTCCTTGAATCTATGTGGGCCATATGACTACGTGTCACCAACAGAATGTGGTGTGGTGGTGTGCTAAGCAGATGTGATGTGTATCATCTCCAGGCTGAGGGGTTAAGATCATGGGTGCCTTTTCTAGGCTCCCCCTGTCCCCTTGGCTGCCAGCCAAGGAGCATAACTCAGGTCCTGATGGTTTGCCGAGCTCCAACATGGAAGAAGCCTGGATCCCTGAATGACTGAGTGGAGCTGAGTTTCCCCCACTGTCTCCCACTCCGACTCAAGTGAACCATGATTTTTATTATTTAAATCACTGAATTTGTAAGTTGTTTGTTACCTCACTTCTCCTACTCTAAAAACATGGGAAACTAGAAATCCCAACTTGGAGTCTTCACATTTATTCGTGGGGGAGCCTTACTTTGACAACCTGTGAAGCACATGTTCATGTGGATTCCCAAGGGCTGCTCCACTGCCAATGTCAAACATAACATGGTTGCCTGGTCAACAGAGGCAACTGGACACATCTCTTTTTACTAAATTGATTTTTAGTATGAATTTTTCAGTAAAATATGCAAGGAAGTTAATTTGGTGCTATCTTCACTTTTAGAAATAAAACTTTTTTGGGAAAAAAAGCAGAATGTCAAAGATCTGTAACTAAAAAAAAAAAAAAAATTCTCTCCTAGGATAATTGGTATGATTTAAAAATTATAGGCTTTCCAGAAAAATGTGGCTGCTGGTGCCTCCTTGGGGCTTCTGTGGAACAAAGTCTTTATGAAGACCAAAAACCACATACTGTAAACTGGGTTTTGCTTGGCTCCGTGTCCATTAGGCCTCATCATCCTCATTTATTCTCCCCATCAATTTTAGATCGCTGGGTGGTAAACTCACCATATTCTGGCTGGTCTTTGGTTTCAAAAGTCCGGTGGCCCGGGGCTGGACGGTCCCACCCCCTGGGGGGGTTGAGGAAGTTGCTGTCGTCTGAGGTACTGTCGTACTTATAGTCTTGGTCCCCGCTGTTGGCCCTCGTCAGGGACAAGGACCTCTGCCACCAGGCCCTCCAGTCAGGGGACGGGACTGACCAGCTGGGCTTATTCTCTGGATGCTGATCTTTATCTGCTTCAGAGTCAGGACCATCCACCACCTCTATGGTGACCTGAAGAATTCAGAACAGGGCAGAGTCAATGAGAAGTTGATAGTCTCCAAACTAGGTACCCTCAGAAGAAAGTCTAAGAGAGTAGAGGGAAATGATGGCTGTGTCCCTCATGGAGGAAAGCTGAGACCACATGGCGATACAGAATGGAAAACACCCAGGAATGGCCCAAATGAACCACATGACCAGACAGAACTGATGTACATGGGCTTCAGGTTGTGAGGAGACAGTTCATCACTAGGGTTCCTGATTTTCTGATGACTACATTGCTGGGAAGTCTTTAATTCAAGAAGTAAACATGTACTATATGTGTTTCTAAGGTGACACAAGAATAATTATAAGAAAACCAAACACTTCTTGAGTACTAAATCTGTAACCAGGCACTGTTTTACGTGTTCTACATATATTAATTTATTTAATCCTCATAATAACCGAATAAAGTTGGTACTACTGATTGGCCCCTATGGTTGACTGTCTGAAAAGATGGCCTCAGCAATTCATCCCATCTTTGTATTAAGAAGTGGAGGTTATTTCCTCTCCCTTTTATTCTGGCCCAGTCTTGTGACTCACTTTGTTCAGTAGAATATGGTAGGAGTGACGCTGTGACAAGCCTCATGAGGTCTTGCAGCTTCCATTTTCATTCTCTTGGAATGTTCCTACCACTAGGTAAGGAAGCCTTACACATAGTGAAGAGAGAGGCCACTTAGCAGAGAGCTGAGGTACTTCAGCCAATGGCCAGCTCCAGGGCCCCAGTCATGTGAGTAAGCCCATCTTGGATGCTCCAGCCCAGTTGGGTTACCACAGTCAATACCATGTGGACCAGAGACAAGCTCTTTTGGCTGAGCCCTGTTCAAATTCCTAACCCACAGGACTGTGGCCAATCCAGGATCATCGCTTCAAGCTGTTAAATTTTGGTTGCTAGACAGCAACAGGTTAGCTTTTTGCAGAGAAGTTAACAACTTGCTGAAGGTCACACAGTGAGAGTGGCAGATGCAAACTGTCTAGCCCTAAAGCCCATGCTCTCAACAACTTTGTGACACTGACTCTCAAAAGGTAATAGAAGTACTGTCCCCTCATGCAAATAGGGGGGCAAGAAGGCCACAGAGGCTGGTGGGGACTGGCCACCACAGGTTGTGTAGAGGTTGTGTAGAGGTTGTGTAGAGGACCACAAGGTCCTCAAGAGCCGCAGTTGTGACTTTCACCCATCCCACATCCAGACTCTGTGTGCACTCCTCAACTGACCCTGAGGGTCAGAGCAGATAATCCCAGAGCCAAGGTTAGAACTTGCTCTTGGATGTACAGAGCCTAGTTTTGAAGTCACGGGGCTGGAAGAATGCAGTTTCTTGGCTCTGAGAGACAATCAACGTAGAGAAACTTGTTTAAAAAAATATAATAAAAGACTCATTGGGTTCCTTTGGCCATCACATAGCCCTTGCAACACCCCCTGGATGAGTTGTGTGCAAATGAATCAGAAACATGTGCTCCGAGTAATCAGCGCAAGATGTACTGGGCAGATGCGTTTCCAGTTTTGCCCTAACTCGACATCTGAGAGAGTTGCTGGGATGCTCTGCCAAATTGCACCAGGGTGTGCCCATCTCTGAGACAAACAGCCCCTTCCTTGTGTACTAGGAATGGGGAGGTTTGAATTCTACTCACTTTGACATTCCAAGGAGGTTGCCCAGCCTATGGTAGGCCTGGGCTATGGCCTTGTGTGGTCCAGACACAAGGTCAAGGGTATGACCATCAGTCCCAGAGTATCCTCGGGCTACAGGAAGCCAAGTGAATCTTTTTCTGGTGTGGGATACCTAGAAGGGCATCATTGGCTTTATTCCATGCCACCATCATCTCCAGCCTGGTAAGCATCTCTTGCATATTAGTAAATAATTATGGAATGTTTAGTAGTCTTCCAGAAGGGAAAAAAGGGAAGAGAAGAACAGGAATACCTCATACATCTTATATCACTGCTGTTTGTTGCAAAGGCTGGTTGCTGGAGAGTGACTGGGACCCACATGCAGCCCTGGGAGGACAGGTGCCCCTGGAATGCACAGCTGGGTGGTGCAGAACTGAGCCAGGTAGTGACAGGGCAATGCTGAGCCTTCAGAGACATAACCTTTCTCTTCTGCAGTCTCGTTCCCCTCTGCCTACAGACTGAACGACTGAGCCGCAACAATCATCTGTAAGGCTATTAAGGGTCTCAGAGGGGAGAAGCTGCCAAGAGCCAGGCAAGCCTGCAATTATGGTAATGAAATCAGTCTCTGGGTAGAAGATAAGGGGGAACGTGCCCAACGGTTTTGGTATTCCATTTGTATTCAGACTGGAGTCGAAGGGATTGCCTAAGCAGACGTGCCCTGCAATTTCTCCAAGCTGGGAATAAAAACAATTTCATGTTTTAAGCTATTACCGTCAATACGATTTTTCCCCCCAAACTGTTGCTCAGGTCCAAACAAAATAGATTTGTTGCCTGGCCAGGCAATAAGTAGCAAAATACGAATTTACTCCAAAAACCATATCGATGACTGAATCTTAACAGCTTAGAGGTTTCTTTTTCCCCTTTAGTTTCTGGCCACAGCCCCAACTGAATTAAAAACAAAACAAAACAAACAAAAAAACAAAAACACACATAAATCTTAAACCCACCCTTCCCTGCAGTTAATAATGTGGAAATCTCATACTGATATCAGAAGAAGAAATCTAATCTTGAACCTGAAATTTTATAGGCATCCAATTAAAGAAACTTAATGAGCATGATCAGTGGCTTCTTGGATGGCAGAGATTAGTTTTATATTTCCTGTTGCTCTCATTCTTATTTACATGTTATTCAGCATCAAAGATGTGTGGATAAAGATGCCTTAAACAATAATCAATGTGACAGGCTGAAGATGTGGGAGTATAGCAGATTTCCAAGCCAAAAAAGATGCTAGACCTTACTATCTTTTCTGTTCCTTAATATGCATAATTGATGTGCTTTAGTATATTTATTTTTTCTGGACTTTTCCACACCATGAATCAAGACAGTACAAGAAAGAGAACTCTTTTAAAAGACCCAAGTCCAACTTCTGGCAGGAACTTGTCAGCTCCAAAAAAAAAAAAAAAAAAAAAAAAGTCCGAAATAAGTGTCGATTTGGGGAATTCTGTCCAAAATTGGGAAGTGAGGATAAGATCCTATGAAGTGCTACCAGCTTCTTTCCTTCTCTTGATAGTTATTTGTTAGAAACAAACTCTTTACAGTAACTTGCTCTGAAAAACACTTTTCATAGAGAAACTAACACATTTCTCAGTCTATTGGTTAATAAACTAATGACTCTGCGAATACATAAGCTTTGACCTCTCAACTCGGGAGAATCTTCTAGAATCTTTTAACTCAGTCCTCTAGGCCTGGAGACCTCTGGTGATTAGGCAGGTGTGGGTTGGTATTTCCCAGACAGGAAAATGAACCTGTATGGTGAAGTGATTTCCTGAAGAGCACAGAGCATCCAGACAAGGAAATAATCTCCAGTGAAGAGTTAGGTCCCAGATTACGCTCTCCCTCCTTCCATGACAAATGCAGCACAAAGAACACAAAATGGACTAAGGAAGTATATAATCTCTGCCTCTCAGACTCACCGATGCTCCAAAACACAACTATAGTAACCCAGCAGTTACCAGTAACTGTGGTTAGTACTTTGAGGTTTGCAGTGTGCTTGCCCAAACATTATTGCTTGTTCTTCACTAGTTCGATCTGAATTTCAGGCACAGAAACTGGATTGGAGAATTCAAGTTCCTGAGGGGAACAGCAACATGCAGAGCTGGTCTCAAAACTAGTTCTTATGATTCCCAGTTATTTTTTTTTAAGTTTATCTATTTATTTTCAGAGAGAGAGAGAGAAAGAAAGAGAGAAAATGCAAGTGGGGGAGGGGAAGAAAGAGAGGGAGAGAGAGAAACCCAAGCAGAATCTGTGCTGTCAGTGCAGAGCCCTATGTGGGGCTCGATCTCACAAACTGTGAAATCATGACCTGGGCTGAAATCAAGAGCCAGACTTAACCAACAGAGGCCACCCAGATGCCCCTGATTCCCAGTTATTTTATGCATGTTTCCTCTGCCATCTTAATCCACTATCATCATCAACCTGAATCTACCCATTTGGGGACACTTACCCTTTACCTGTCTCTGTGTTAAGTGCTTCACGTGGATGATCTCATTTAATTCCCACAACAAACCTTCTTTTGTTCAGTATTGTACTACAGAGGTACTCATGGGTGATATTATCACCCTCATTTTATAGATAAGGACACTGAGGCATAGAGAGGTCAAGTCACCTGCATGAAACCATAGAGACCAAGCCTGGTAGATTCAAGGGTGATGCCTGATCCAATGCAGCTCAGTGCTCTGGACAACATGCTCCCATGAGAATCTTAACAATATAGGCTTGTCCACATAGCTGTGTGGGCCCATGTCTTGGGCACAGAATTTCTTGTTTCTTCCTCAGTCAGACCTGCCGTTCCAAAAGTATTTTAGAGGAAAAGGAGGAGGGGAAATCTCAAGTTGTAGTCCTGCCCAACTCATCTGATTGTATCTTGTGGCACTCAAGAGGCCTATGACCATGTAAATAAGTCTCTGCAAGTAAAAAAAAAAAAAGAACTTTGGGTGACTATTTTAAGTCTCCCTCAATTGGAAAAAAGAAATAAGTATATTGGTTGAAACTAATACTAATTTCGGCTTGATCCAGAAAAGAGAAGTATTTGTTTGTGAATAGCTACTATGGTAATGAAGTGATGCAGTAAGACTAGTAATGAGTTTATTTTAGAGACTTTTGTCTTTGCTATCTGACCATCAGCTGCAGACCAAAAAACCCAGCCAACAATACTAAAGTTCAAGTCTAACTTGTCCTGGGGGAATTTCCTTTCTTTCTGAATGATTTATTTATTTATTTTTAACAAAACCCAACTTCTAGAATTGTTTCAAATTTAATATGGAGATTGTGTTCAGGAGTTTGAGGCTCTTCCTTTCTAATTCGTACATTGTTGTCTTTTCTTTTTCCCACTCACTTCCACAGCCCTAAACCAGTCCCACCTGGCTTGGAGGGGTGGGGTGGAGGTGGGGTGAAAAAAGCTCCAAAAATCCAGGCTTTTTAAAGGATTTCCCTTCCTAAAAGTTAAGAGGTCCAAGATGGATGTGACAGGCTTGCACAGGCTCAGCAATATCACTTTGCAAAGGTGTGGGCTATTTGGCAAGAGGGACAGCAGACCCTAGTCCTGGAGCGTGGGAAACTCTTCCAGACACTGGATGGATTGGGGGGGGGGCTGTTCAGAGAGAGGGGTATCACATTCCTGTTCAGCTCCCCGGCTTCAGAGCAGGACAGCTAGGTGTGGGGGTGAAGGGCAGGTTGCCAGGGGAGGGGGGAAGACAAGGCCAGGGGCCCTAGCAGCGGAAGCTGACCCACTGATGCGCCCTTCACCTTCTTCACTCTCCTCCCCAGAGAGACAAAATGCTTTGACGGCCTGGGTGATCAGTGGGGCTGTCTGCTTGGCTGAACCGCCTCGTGTCAAACCAGTGCATTTCAACAAAAGGGCAGTGCTCTAAGGAAGGGGCAAGGGCTGCCAGCACAGAAACCATCACCCCCTTTTAGAAAGCACCTCATTTTTAAAGGACCACCAGGGCACTGGTTTACTCAAGTGCAGTGGTGCATGGGGTTGCAGGGGATGGCGCTGTGTGTGTCTGTGTGTGTGAGAGTGTGTGTGAGCATGCGTGCTAGTGTACTCACATGCAGACCTAGGATGGGGCGCTCAGGGATGGCAGCTGCTTCGTTCTTTCTTTGAAATCTTTCTGAGTGACCCTTGTGGTCTTCCAGAAAGAAGAGGCCAGAAACACGGCTCAATTTTCTTTTCTGTCAGGCCAACAGGTCATCAGATCAACAAAACATAGGCTGCTCACCCCTTTCTACTGCCTGAGGAAGGCTAACAGACACGGGGATTGCACAAAGCAGAAGTGGAGTGGCCCATTCAGGCAGTGGACAGAAAAGTGGTAGTAGCTTAATCTTCATGGGCTTTGGACTCTACAAGTATCTGGGCTAGAGTACCATTAAATTTTTAATTCATTCTGCCCATAACCCTGATATTTGCAGCTTTGGGGAGACCTATGTTCTTGGGAGTTACGGTGATCTTTGCTGTCCAAAGGGCAACTCAGAAAGGTATGAGGTCCTGAAAGAGCAGCCCTGGCCTCTTTCCACTCTGTGCTCTAAAGCATCCCTTTCAGAAGCAGCACCTGGAGGAGAACTTTTTGTTCTTGAGCTGGGGTGGTGGTAAGACAGAGTGAAAACAAAGCACTGATTGTTTCTTTCCACCTGTTGTAAGTCTATGTAAACAGGTGGCTTGGGGTCTGAGAGGACACAAGAACAAATAATTTCCATCTCTGCTGTGATTCCTTTCTGACAGTGCACAGGGAAGCTGCATTTTATGAAAGTGCCAGAAGCTTTGCCAGAATCTGGTGTTTGGCCTTTTCATAACTCACCTCCATTTATTCTTTGCTCCTTGGTTCATTCTAGTTCTCTCCACATCCACCAACTCCAGCCGCCCCTCACCTCAGGAAGCTAAGTGGAACTGTTCCAGAGCATTCTCTCCTTCCCATCCAGCCAAACAACACAGTTGAGGATGATTTAAAATGAATTGTAACCTTGGGTGTTCTATTGACCTCATGCACAGATCCATCATGCATTTCGCGGTTGCCCTGTGCTTCTTTTTGAAAAAGTAATCTGGGTTTCCCAGGTCTAAGGATCTCAACCACTATTCTTCCCTGACATTTAGGTTCATGTTTTAAAAAGGCCCAAGTGAGGTCTGGGGATTTCCAGACCGATAGATTTATCTGGGAGAGAAGGAGGGGGGAACTTGAAAGTGTTGCCCCAAATTTGGTTCTTAGGTAGAGCCCCATGCACTTAGTAACCTTCCAGTGAGAGGACGCTCTCCCTGTAGCCTTCAGTTCGCCTGCATCTGGGTCTTTTCTTGTAGGCTTACCTAATAAACTCTTAAATCTATTACATTAATAGCTCAATCCTCAGCATTAAGCCCTATAGTACATTTCCCACCTCTGGGGGAATAAAAAGGTGAGCCACAACAAACCTAAAATTGTTTGGAGCATGGCCTAAGCTCCCCTGGAGTGAAGGTAGTCTGGTCCTGAAACCATAAATTCTATAAAAAAGGAAGAAATCACTTCCTGTAGAGGAAGGCCTGATGGGGAGCACTGTCGAGCAACAGTAAGGAGATGTCTGCACCTTTTTTGCCAATCTGCACCTCCCTCAAGAAGATCCTCTGTTCTTTAGCAGAGAGCCATGCAGCTACTTCCTGGAGAGACAGGAGTGGAGCAAAAGGCCTGTTTTTCTAATTAATCAATTAGAACAATACAAGACTCATCGGAAATGTTAAGAGGTGCATGATGTGATTTCTGTGTATGAGTTGTCAAAGAATACCTCCAAAGCATTGTTCACTTCTAGACCCTCAACATTATCCTGCCCCATTTCTTCCCATCTATGCAGACCTGTTCACAATGGAACATAGCATTTTTTTTCTCTCTCGCCTCTGTCTCCATGATCCCTTTGGCACTGTCTTAAGTGGTAGCTGCGGGGGCGCCTGGGTGGCTCAGTCGGTTAAGCGGCCGACTTCGGCTCAGGTCATGATCTCGCGGTCCGTGAGTTCAAGCCCCGCGTCGGGCTCTGTGCTGACAGCTCAGAGCCTGGAGCCTGTTTCAGATTCTGTGTCTCCCTCTCTCTGACCCTACCCTGTTCATGCTCTGTCTCTCTCTGTCTCAAAAATAAACGTTAAAAAAAAAAAAATTAAGTGGTAGCTGCGACCTTCATATGCATGTCATTTCCTGGAGGGAGAAGGTCTTACATTTCTTAATTTCCCATAACCTAACACAGCACTTTATACACAGTAGGGGCTGGTCAACATTCTAACGGAGGTGTATTCTCCGTGACATTTCTTAGCCACTATGACACTGGTATGATGAGCAAAACAACTCTGACCAAGGAAATCTGATCTAAAGTGGTGTCATGCACAGAATGTTAGTTAATTAAGGATCAATAGCTATGAGGTCAAGTTCAGGAACTTTCTGCCATGTAAGCTAATTGGAATTTGAAGCAGATAGGAAGAATACAAAAATGCTGCCCTTCCCCCAAATGAAAAGAATTGAGAACAAAGCTTAAAAGTATGGAAGCAGGCAAATGAGGACAGGAGCTACAACAGGGACTAGGTTGCCAGGGGTGGGTGAGCCTTCCTTGGTTATCATGGCTACCATTTTTGGGAAGACACAGAAGGAATTACAAGCAAAATTCAAAATTAGGAGTTTGTCTATGAAACATGGATTTGTAGGGTGAGTACTTCTGGGAGCCCAAGAGTCTACATTTGAGCTGCAACCACTGTTTACTAGACATATGACCTTGGGCAAACCAAATAGGAACTTACTGAGTACCTGTTGCATTATTGATAATGGAAAATGATGTGTGCTTCAGCTCCTTCATGAGAGTGTTGGAAGAGTCAAATCATATCAAAATTTGCTTTGTAAAGCATTCTATTTCAGTGTAGATGAGTTATTTTTAATCCCAGGTACCCTTTTCCCTAACCTGCCATTCTCTTCAGCTTCTTCCCATCCCATCTTAGCGGTACTGATTCATCTCTCTCCCAGGAACTTCTGTTCTCCCCTCCCTTTCTTTTATCCATTTTTTAAAATCAGTCATTTACATTTTAGAGCAACTGAAGTGTTGTCACCTCCTGAGGGGGTTGCTGGTGTCCAAGGCAAGCTAAGAGGCATTTGTGAGAGGGCCTTCCTGAGTACTTTTGAAATCCTACTATGATTTGTCTAGTGCAACCACGTGTTAGATGGGCCGTTTTCTAGAGCTACCATATTTCATCAATTTCAGGGCATCTTATTTTGTTTTGTTTTTACAATTCAACAGCTCTGAAATCAGGATGTATTGTAGTCATTGGTGTTTTCTTTTTTTTAGTGGTTCATGAAATAATGGTTCCTCTCACAATCAAGGGTGTTACACAGATGAAATACAACACTGTTCTCATAGAGATAAAATGATCGTAAATAGGATTCATTAGGGGTTAAGGAGGAAAACGAGGTAAGGCAGTGGTTGCTTTGGAATCAGGTCAGGACACAAAGAGACAGATTGTTTCATTTTCTTCCACCTTTCAACCCTCTAGCATTACCTGGATATTTGGATTCTGCCCATTTATATCAGCTTTGGAAAGATCTGGAAAGTTTGGTAGATCAAGGAGAAAGGATCTGGGGCCATCTCTTTGTAGGGAAGGGTGCCCAGCGTCTTGCCGGAATCGCTGTCTGGGGAAGGGTTGGTGTGCAGCCTGGTGATCCAGATGCTCCCCTGGTGCTTCTTTGGAGAGAGAAAAGCTGGTTTCTGATGTAGAGTCAGTTTCCACGTGGAGGTTATTCTAAAACAAACAGACAAGCAAATGAATAAATGAATATGAGGCACATGATTTAAAAATACCAGCCTTAACAGTCCATTAAGTTCCGGAGCAAAGACAATTCCAGTGGCTGGAATTAAACCAGGATGGCATTTCCAGCTCATTTTCATTCCCCCTGGTTTATTTACTCCATCTTCAAAACGCCCAATCATCAAGAAACATTTCCCAGGCTGCTACCTGGGAATTTTCTGAGGGCTAATGAGTTATGGACTATATATTCCATTAAAGCACATCAACACAAAAGTGCTATTTTGAAGGAGAAGAGGTATTCATTCAGAACTGCAATCAAATTATGGTTTCTTTCTCACAGCTTCAATTAATTAACCACTCTGGCATTAGTTATAGCCCCGGTGTCCAGAGCTCATTTCGTCCGTGCAGGCCATGCAACAAAAGATCCGACCAAACTGTATAAAATACTTGAGTCAAATCATTGAATATATCCATCCATTGATCCATCCATCGATCCATCTCTCCACCCATCCACCTATGCGTTTCCCCAACCTATCCATCCATGCAACCATGTATCCATCCATCCAGTCAACAAGTGTCAACCACATGCTAGGCACAAGAGATAGAGCCATGAACAAGACATAGGCCCTATTCTTTTAATGTGTACAACTACTATGACAGATCAGATCAGAGGGTGGTGACTGGTAAGAAGGAAGAAGAACATGATAGTGGCCAGGGACAACATTCGATGGGTTTCTGGAGAAAACCTCCTTGGGAAGGTGAGACTTGAACACCTGCAACAATCTGGGGAAGGAACATTCTCAAAGAGGAAACAGTAAGTAAGACAGTCCTGAGCTGGGGATGAACTTGGCCCATGTGAGAGACAGAAAGAAGGCCAATGAGGCTGGTATGGAGTGAGGGAGGGAAGATGGCATGCGATGAGGAGGAAGAGACAGGGATAGAAAAAGAAAAGTGACAAGAAGGCATTTTGAAATTTAATGCCTTTATTCTGCAAAGAAAAGTGCAAGTCTGTTGTTTCTCTCAGCTAGTAAAAAAATGTCTCTATTTAGTTGTCTTTTGGGGGAAATTTTTCTAGTGATTGAAGGGTGTAAAAGTTGTTGGACTTCTTTCCTAAACCAGCCCTTCTTCTCCTCTCATTCTCCCTGGACTTCTCACTGGAGGTTTCCTCCATCCCATCAGGGATGGCATTTTCATGTTTACTGGTGAAGGGAGATGTAGAGATAGAATTTCACCAGCGTTTGGGTCAGTGGTTAATGCTTTTGTTATTCTTGGGCATGTTCTGGGGTTTTGGAGTGTATATTCCAGCACACTGTCTCCACACGCACTCCCTGCCCCCACCGCAGTGCCTTTGACCCAGCCAAAGGGTTACATCTGGTATCAAAACACTCCTGACTCTGAGTACCAAAGGTCAAGAATGGCCAGGGGATGGAACACATGCAGCAGATAAATATCTTCTTAGAGAGCTAACCTGAGGGAATGGATTTTTCCTGTATCTCTTTAAACAGGAATGGGTCTGAGGAATAAACTTGCTGGTGCAGGGACCACCTTTGTGAATGTTCCAAGAGGCCAAGCGCAATTCTGAGACAGCCTGTCTTCTGTCTCCTTAAAACCTGCAGTTATAGAGTTACAGAGCGGGGAAGCTGGCTGCTCCTCATCATGTTTTTGCTTGCCCTCCCTTTTTGCTCAAGAAATGTGGCCAAGGGCTGTGTCTTTGTTCACCTTTCCAGCCACCTCTCTGCCATGGTTTTTGTCTCCTGGCACATCCTTGCAAAGGGAGTTGCCCTGGCATACTCAAGCATTGCTCAGTGCAATGAGGGCCAAATGTATTATGCTGAGACTGAGCCCAGCACATGGAGAGAGGGGGTGGGGGAGGGGAGGGGAAGGGAGGGAAGGGGAGAGAGAGAGAGAGAGAGAGAGAGAGAGAGAGAGAGAAGCATGCTAAGTCTTCCCTCAATATGAGTTCTCTATCATTGTTCCCTTGCTCTTCTTCCGGGATCCCCAACCCTAAAACTTCTGAAACAGTGTTAGGGAACACAGCTGGATTCTCATGGAGAATTTCTTGCAGCGGATTTGTGAGTATAAGTCTCAGAGGGGACCAAGATTTGCTTGCCAATTGCTTCCGGAATCACTTGAGAATCCAGCCCTAACTTCGTTGTAGTTACTGGGACATACTGCTTAACTGGGTTAAAAATGGAGCTCTCTTTCCTTTACCCTGTGATGAAGTACACTTTCTACTCCTAAAACTCACATTTTAGAGGAAGAGATAGGAAAGGCTGTTTGGCATTTTGCTTAGACGGCTGAAAAACCAAGGACTGAATCTGAATGGTTTCTTGCTCTGAGTCTGGAATTTTCTTGGTAGGAGATACACCACCACAGAGTGATCCTGGTTTAGCCACGAACCAAGAAACCCATTAAACATTCTATGGCTCAATGATCCTCCATGTAAAACAGTCCCATGCTGTCCCAGCAGGATGGTTAAGACAACTCAGTTGGGTTGTTGTCTACACATGAGAAAAAAAGAGAAGTTTAGAGTTAGGGCAATCGGCTGGCCAGCTCAGGCCACAAGCTCCTCTGCCGGGAATAGATTGGGGCTAGAGTATGTTTTGGCTTGAGTTCTGCACACAATTGTGGCATTTCTCCATCTTTTCCCGATCCCCCTGCCCACCCCCCAAACAAGTTCAGTGTTTGTAAAGCATTTGGAAGGTTGTAAGTAATAAAGAAACACCAATCACAATCTCTGAATATCTGAATTATCCTTGTGTCTTTATCAAAACATATTTAACTGGAAACCTTGGCTCCCTGCAATTGGCAAGCTCCCAAATTTCCAGAAACTGGAAGCCCTGGGGAAGGTTGTCTTACAACACCTCCTATAAAATGAAACTCCACTCTATTCAATCAATAACAAGATTTGGGAGTAGCCATTATTTTGGAAATCTAGATTTTTGCATCTGGGGTAGGAGGCAGCAGACAGGATCTGCCAGCAGTGTAGGAGAAAGCCTTTTCTTCCTCTTGTCTTAGGAGCACACTGCACATCTTCCTTGCAGAGGCTCCACCAGAGGTCTGGGTTGATTGCCATCACTCCATCTATAACAATGAGCTCACCCACTGAGTGTCCCCTTAAGTTATTCTAGCAAAGTGAAGATTCTCAGGAAGGGTGGATCTCAAAATAAAGATGTTAAATAGTTTGTTTTACTCAGAAAAGCAAACACCTTTTTGTGAAGGTATTAGCTTGGGAAAGTTCAGGAACTGAGAAAGGAAAATGTCACCATACTTTCCAAGGCGCTGCGGGATTCATTTTGCCTAAACTCACATGACATGAAGAGGTCTGCTTAGTTTGAGAAAATATTTCTTTACCCACAATGTGTCTTTGAGCTGATCTTCAATCAGTGTTGCCATTCCAATAGCATTGTTCTCTCTGAAACTGTAATTTAAGAGCTGGGATTACCAATAAAAAGAGGAACAGAAGAACTAATGCTATTATATGGTTCATACACATTCACTGTTCAACAGCTGAGGCAGGTGATCTATAGCAGCCAAATTATATAGCTTCTGCTTGACATTCCTCATCTTTGTGCATAGCTCCTGTCCCTCTGTTATTTTATAATGATTCTTACCTAAAATAGAAAACAAAGTAATCATAAAATGTTAACACTGATAAAATAATAAAATGGGAGCCATGTATTTTGCCTCAGAGAGCAGTATTGTGGCAAATATTGAAATTTGCCTAATTCTATCTACCTATATCTATATCATCTATATCTATATCTATATATGTATCTATATATGTGTCTATATCTGTATCTATATCTATAAATATATGGGTTTTTTCAGTATTTGTTTCAGGCGGCAATGTTCCTGGATAAAACTACATTTCCCAGCATCCGCTAGAAGTAACTGTGTGATACAGTTCTACCCAATGAGGTGTAAGTGGAAGGTGCTGGATGAGACTGCTGAGTGGGAGGCAGTCAGTTTACCATTTGCTTTTCTCTGTTCTCCTTTCTCTTGCCTAGAATGTGGACACAAGTGCTGTGAGTAAAATGAGGCTGCTGGCAGGCATGAAGTCGAAGGCTAGTCTCTAAAGTTGGGTGAATGGGCTTTCAACAATAGCCAAGTTATGAAAAGAGCCTAAATGTCCATCAATGATGAATGGATAAAGAAGATGTGGTTTATATATACAATGGAACACTACTTGGCAATGAGAAAGAATGAGATCGTGCCATTTGCAGCAATGTGGATGGAACTGGAAGGTAGTATGCTAAGTGAAATAAGTCAGTCGGAGAAGACAGATATCATATGTTTTCACTCACATGTGGAACTTGAGAAACTTAACAGAAGACCATGGTGGAAGGGAAGGGGAAAAAATAGTTATAAACAGAGAAGGAGGAAGGCAAACCACATGAGATTCTTGGATACAGAGAACAAACTGAGGGTTGATAGGAGGTGGGGGAGAGGGGAAAATGGGTGATGGGCATTGATGAGGGCACTTGTTGGGATGAGCACTGGGTGTTATATGTGAGCGATGAACCACAGGAATCTACCCCCCAAAACCAAGACTACACTGTATACACTGTATGTTAGCCAATTTGACAATAAATTATATTAAAAAAAATAATAAAGGTGGCTGAATGGAAAGATAGGGGAGCCTGGGTCCCTGAAGGCATGGTAGAGCCATCATACCAGTCCTGGATTGGTGGCCTCTGAACTTCTTTTACCACTACCACGAGCATTAATGTTGACATTGACAATGCTGCAGCACCGGTAACAACGTTCCCTGTTGTGACTCTAATTTTAGAGCTGTGACTACCAATGAGAAGGGAACAGCCCAGTTCAGTTAAGTGACTCGAAGTTGGGCACTCTGTTCTGTGCAACTGAACACCATCCCCAGCTGATAGAGGTACCGACAGGGCATTTAGTGAGTCATCATGGTGAACTTCACAGTGGCAGCCAGGCTACTGATACCAGCTAACTTTCCTAATAGCCTATTCCAAATCTGCCATCCATACCCGTCTCCACACATTTATAGAATCTGCTCATTGTCTCAGCATCTATATATTAAATTTCTCAAACGTATTACTTACTGTGTAATGTAATATTTCCTTCAATTTGTCCTAAAGTCCTATCATTAAATTTTAAGGAATTTGTCCTCAATAAAAGAAACCAGAGCTCCTTGGGCAAATGGCTGATTCCAGAGTTTGGGCCAGGAAGTATAGGTGAGTTTGGGATACTTTGATGTGGCAGAAAATGAGGAAGCTTTTAGTGGTTAATAGTGTCCTCTCTGGGGCGCCTGGGTGGCTCAGTCGGTTGAGCATCTGACTTCGGCTCAGGTCATGTTGTGACTTTTCCACCAGGCCACCGCTTCCCTGGTGGCATTTTCTGGGTCATTTGGAGGCTTCTAAAGCTATGTGGTTCTGGGATCTCCTCCCTCCTCCCTGCTCTTAGCAGATGATCCTCAGTGCCCCTGGGAAAGATGAACAGAGGAGAAAAAAGTCTCTCATCGGTAGATTGGGGACAGTTTCTAAGATGCTAAGCCCAGACACTTTCTCATTTGTGTCCTTTCTTCCCAGGACATCACTGGCCCAACCACTGTTTCCAGCCACTGCCTGGCCAGAGCTGCTCATTCTGGCCATCCTTGTGACCAAGGTGGGTTGCCACAGCCACATCAAGGTCAAAGTGGTCACAATGTTTAGAGTTTCCAGCTGGACATTTGGCACAGGTAGAGGGAGAGGTTCTTTGGAGAGGATAGGGTGGTAAGCTCAAGGGGAGGCAATCAAGGTGTGGAAATGAGTGGTGGGTCCACCTTTGGAAAAAGCATGCTAAGCATCATTGTCCCAATCTGCAAATAGCCACCTGCCCTATTCTGCAAACACCCACCAAAGGCTGGTATGTGAATAAAAGGGCTTATCTGACCATTTCCAGAACCTCCAGAAGAGGCACAAACTGGTGGCTGGCTAAGAGAGTTTTAGTGCCTTATTTATTTATTTATTATTTATTTATTTTTTAAAAGGCTGTGGTAACTATTCCCAGATTAACACAACCAGGCAGACTTCTTAGAGGCAGACGGGACGGCAAATTTCTGGAGGGCAATGAACAAATATATCTGCAATCGCGAAGCCCACACCCTCCAATTCCACGAGCTCAGGGGGCACCCAATAAGTACTAGTTGATGATAATGATGGCTACGGGCCTAGTTAGATTTCATTTTAATTAGGCTCAGGCTACAGGCCTCATTACCCCTAATGGGGCTTTTATGTGGGATTCTAAAGAAAAAAAAAAAAAAACAATCTAGGAATCTTCTATTGAAGATATTAAAGAAGATATTATTAGCAATGCTTTTGGTCTCATAGACTTTGAACAACAAACAACAGAGATTATAATTAATGTCACTGCAGCCTCTCTCCTTAAAACATACTAACAATATAGCTAATTAGCAATATGTCCTCATTTGGGGCTGGACATCTGCATATTATTATCGACAATGCTTGTTTCCTTTTTCCAGATTAAAGGAAGCCATGCTGCACCCAGGCATATGGCCATTCTCCTTTCACATTAAAACACTCCGTTTTTCTTCTACCCACGATAAACACACTCAGAGCTTTATCTGTGCTAGGCATCGATTTTTGTCTGGAACACTTCCACGCATCTAAAAATAAGTTCAAGAATGCCATTGGTGGTATTTCAAAGGGAAGAGCAAAATTTCCCTGTTTGGGAGATGAAAGAATGAAAGGGCACCCTGATTATCTTTACACATGATCAGAGAGCAGGCGCTTCTAGGAAGAGAAAACCAGAATAAACAAAATGAGTTTCAGGCAGTAAAATCGGCTATCTCAAGGGGGTGCACTTGCTCGTAGGGCTCAGGAAGATAAGCACAGAGACCATTATAGCCATGGCAGCAGGGGGTGATGGAGGCTTGTCCTGTGAACTACTGGAAAGAAGTAACCAGGACCCATGGGGAGAACCCTACACTGGTGAATATATGGAGGACAGGGCTGGCCACCCTCTGTTCTCTCTCTGTTCAGTGTGTGATGGCAATCACGCACCTTCAGCCAGCAGGAACAGAGAGAATATCAACAGCTTTATTTTACAGCAACCATGAAAATGCCAATTCCTGGCAGAGGGGAAATGGCTAGAGATATGCTTCCATCTTTGCTGTGGAAGCTTGAAGACAACCCTGGGAACTAGTGACATGGGCACATCATGTTTCAAGAATGCAGGAGTGTTGCATCTTGGTTGGGAATGGAGGCTTCTGTTGAAAGCCTGACTAATAGCTGAGGAATCTTTTGTTACAGTGGCAGAATGTATCACAAGAATGTTTATTTTAGGGCTTGGGAATGACCCTGCTTATGATCCCAGGCGAGGCTTTAGAAGACATGAAGAATGGTCAACTGGCTGCACTTGAGCAGGGAGCTGGCTCCATGGGGAAGGGGCCACTACTGTGGGCCACCCACCCCTGTGATTCTTTCTTAATTGAAGGCTCTGGGGGCTGGCTGACAAAATGGAAGTCAACACCCCACTGGCTTGTCTCAGATACTTCTGTAAACAGCTTTGATCTTGAAAATGTGCATGTTATTGGTGATTTTTCAAGTTGTGCTTTCTCCACTGCTGGCAAAGAAAACAGAGTGGGAACTATCCAGGGCCCATTTCCTTTATGTCCTGTTAAGCTAAAGAATGAACAGAAATGAAATACAAATTTTTCTTTCAAGTCTAAGAAAACATGTAAGAAGCAAGGGGAGGAAGCCAATTTGGCCAAAAAAACAAAACAAAACAAACAAAACAAAACAAAACAAAAAAAAACCTTCACCCATCATCTAAAACATCTCTGCAAATGTAGGGGATGGAGAAATTGTATTTTCCAAAACCCTTCTCAGGGGGAATGGTGGACCTGCCTAGAAGGCACACTTTGGTAAGTCCCTTTTGGTGTGAGACAAACCCTCCTCAAGAGTAAGCTCAGGGGAGGTTTTTGTCTGCTGAGAGGGCTGTCTGAATCTCAAGGCTGTAAAGAACAGGCCAGTGGTGGCCACCAGGGGGCCCTTGGGCCACTTGGAACTTGGCCTCCCCTCCATGTCAAATTTTGAGCAAAATACTTAATGAGTCTGGATTACTGAGGGTTTTTCAAGTTGTGCTTTCTCCATTTGTAGTAAAGAAAGAGTGGCAACTATCCAAGACCCATCTTCCAGGACCCAATTTGAAGAAGCACCAAATTGTTAATGTGCCTAAATGGCCCAACTATCTAAGCCAGCCCTTGACAAGAGAGGGCTGGTGTCAAACAGGACAAGGAGTCCCAGGAGGCTAACATCTCTGCAGGGATTCAGTGTCTCCCCACATGAAATGGGGGGAGGCTCCCAAG
Organism: Lynx rufus; assembly: GCF_022079265.1. Classification (NCBI taxonomy): domain Eukaryota; kingdom Metazoa; phylum Chordata; class Mammalia; order Carnivora; family Felidae; genus Lynx; species Lynx rufus. Next base: position 38,834,395 of record NW_025814896.1, on the reverse strand, counting down.
ACCCAGGTCAACGCTGGTGTTCTGCTGTTGACAGAACTAAAGAGCACTGGAGGGCAGAGTTCAGCGGCTGACCTGGGCGTGGGGGTGACCCTGGAGACCCTTGCCCAGTTTATTATTTTAATCACGAAGATGGACTTCTCTCAACACTCAAAGTCAAGATCCTTCCTTGAAACCTACCACAAATCTCTGCTCCAAGTACCTCTAAAATAGATTTTATTAATTAAAAACATTTTTTTAACGTTTATTTATTTTTGAGAGACAGGGAGAGATAGAGCATGAGTGGGGGAGGAGCAGAGAGAGAGGGAGACACAGAATCTGAAGCAGGCTCCAGGCTCTGAGCTGTCAGCAAAGAGCCCGATGCAGGGCTCAAACCCACAGACCGCGAGATCATGACCTGAGCTGAAGTCAGATGCTTAACCGACTGACTGAGCCACCCAGGCAACCCCTCTAAAATAGGTTTTAAAGGAATTTAAATTTATTTAATTTAATAAATGTATAAATCATATAAATAAAATATAAGAAGTATAGGGGCGCCTGGGTGGCGCAGTCGGTTAAGCGTCCGACTTCAGCCAGGTCACGATCTCGCGGTCCGTGAGTTCGAGCCCCGCGTCGGGCTCTGGGCTGATGGCTCAGAGCCTGGAGCCTGTTTCCGATTCTGTGTCTCCCTCTCTCTCTGCCCCTCCCCCGTTCATGCTCTGTCTCTCTCTGTCCCAAAAATAAATAAACGTTGAAAAAAAAATGTGTAAAAAAAAATATAAGAAGTATAAATAAAATATAAATAAATTTATATATAAATAAATTTAATATTTAATTTATTTAAAGGAATAGGTTTTTTCTCAACGTTTTTATTTATTTTTGGGACAGAGAGAGACAGAGCATGAACGGGCGAGGGGCAGAGAGAGAGGGAGACACAGGATCGGAAACAGGCTCCAGGCTCTGAGCCATCAGCCCAGAGCCCGACGCGGGGCTCGAACTCACGGACCGCGAGATCGTGACCTGGCTGAAGTCGGACGCTTAACCGACTGCGCCACCCAGGCGCCCCAGGAATAGGTTTTAAAGGAATTGGACCTTGGCCTGGAAATCCTGGAAAAGGGCTTATGGTATTGTGGAAGGTGCCTGGGCCAGGAGGTATAAGGCCTGGTTTTATGTCCTACCATTGTCCCTACCTAGTTTTGTAAACTTAGGTTTCTGTACCTGTTTGTCTGTGGTTTGCAAAAATGTCTACAAATACTCTAAACATCCATGCCTTGGGTAGCTGCTTCCAACACTGTCATTCTGTTTGGCCACGTGATTTACTTTGGCCAATGAATGGCCAAAGCAGAGAAAAGTACTTGTGTATTGGGGCTTGTCTATTTCTGTTGTGCTTTGTAATCCCAAGACCACTGTGTGGAAGAGGCCTGGGCTAATCTGTTGGATGATGAGAGGCATGTGGAACACAGATAATTCACCCCAGACAAGCAGCCAGCCAATGACTAGCCACTCAAATGGAGACCATCCTAAGACCATCCAGCCCTAGCTGAGTCAACCCAGAGTAGAAAAGCCACTAAGACGACCCATAGAATTGTGAAAAATAATCAGTGTTTGTCAGTTTAAGCTAATGAATTCAGAGTGATTTGTTATATAGCAAAAGCTAACAGATTCAGGGCCTCAGTGATTTCTTCTGTAAAATGGGCATGGTGAAGTGGGGTGGGAACTGCAAAGAACTTCTCCATCTATCCAGTTCTGACATCCTAGCAATGGAGTCCTTGAGAGACACTTGTCCTGGAGAAAATATTTTCCAACAATGCAAAAAGAATATTGTATCAAATGCTTCAAATTAAAGGTGGGAAGATTAAACAAAAAATCCAATGGTTCTAAATATATAAAAATGTAACTACGATTTCAATTATTAGAACACCTTCGCCTTCTCCACCTGCTAACTCAAAGCTGGGTAAAATCTGTCAGAAAACCACCCTCTGCCTACTGCTTCCGTCAATTACATGTGCTGCTTTGTTAACAGCTCTATTGCCAGTTTTTCAAAGATTCAACTTGAGATTTAACAATTCTCCCCTTGCACTTTCATGATGCACCTGTACAGCTCCGTGGGCTGCCAGAAACTAGCAATGCCCATTTACTAGGGAACCCCTACTGACACTATAAAACAATTATAGAGCTATCATAGACCAAATGCAGCCTGAGGTGAAGAGAAAGCTGTGCACCACCAGGAGTGGCTCCCTTGCCCACCTGCCCATACAGATTGTTCTTATTTGGACTGCTGTTCTGTTCTCCAGGGAAACTGTTTGATCCCTATTTGGAAAGCTGGCAGAACATGCGATTGTGATCCCTTGGCTTAGTCTGGCTAACCCTTCTCTATAAATGGTTCGGGTGTTTGTTCTTTTCGTGGATTCACTCAACAAACACCCTCCTGGGCACGCACTTTGTGCCAGGCGCTCTGCTGTGGGTGAGACAGGTCAATAGCACATCGCTTGTTAAAGACAAATTATCCCAAACTTGGAAATAAAGGAAGAGGATGTCTGGAAGTCAATCAGTTCATTCCAGGGCACAGTGTGACAGGCCGGTTCAAGATTATTTAACTCTAAGAGAAGGTAACTTTGTTTCACTTATTATTGACTATTGATGAGGGCCCAGACTAAAAGTTACACAGTAACTTGTACATTTTGATCTTGTAGAAATCCAATTTGTTTTTTGGCCTGGTAGAATATTAACTCATTAAAAATTGTCATCATAAGAAAAAAAATCGTAACTCTGTGAGGTGATGGCTATTAACCAAACACTGTGGTGATCATTTCATAATATATACGTCCATCAAATGATTATGTTATATACTTTAAACTTATACAATGCTATATGTCAACTGTATATCAATAAAACTAGCAAAAAAAGAGAGAGAGAGACAATAACTGAAAGTTTACTGTTTTATTGCCCTATAGGACATTAACCAGTTTTATTTCTAACTTACAAGTTTACATCCTCATGATTTTCTTAAGTAATGTTTTAATTTTTTTTTAATGTTTATTTATTTTTGAGAGACAGAGAGAGAGAGAGACAGACAGAGAGAGAGAGAGAGCAAGCAGGGGAGGGGCAGAGAAAGAGGGAAACACAGAATCTGAAGCAGGCTCCAGGCTCTGAGCTGTCAGCACAGAGCCTGACGTGGGGCTTGAATCTACAAACCACAAGATCATGACCTGAGCCGAAGTCGTACGCTAAACCAACAGAGCCACCCAGGTGCCCCTTAAGTAATGTTTTAAATATGTGTTCCTCAAATCCTCTGTTCTGGCATTAACATCTTAGTTCTCTCATTAATTAGTTAATGTTAACAGTAGGTCATGTGCCAGATCGGGTGGGCACCCTCATTACTTTCAACCATTTTATTACCTCCCTGTACCCATACCGTTTCCTACTCTGACCCTAGAGAAACAAAGCAACCCCCAGCGTTGTTCTCCACAAAGATAATTCTCCCACTAGAAATCATTCAGTTCGTTAAGGTTCAAGAAAAGAGAACAACAGGTTTTCAGAGGCTGTCTTTCTGCGAGTGGTCATGAAGTGAGGGTTTGCAACCGAGAACATGCTTATAGGTTTACTACTCTCCCCAGCATAAACACCATGGTATTAGGATGTATTGGTCTGATTCTGGGCAGGAAACGGATGGCACTGAAGTCCTGGATGAGCAAGGAAAGCTTAATAAAGGAACAATTAACACATGTCTGAGCAAAGAGGCTGGAAACCACTGAAGACACTGCAGTGCCCAGGGCCACTAAAGCCAGGGAAATTTTATTCCCCCAGGCCTGAAGAGACAAGGAAAGAGGGAGGTCTCCATTGCCAAAAGTGAGAGAGAGAGTTGTGTGTGGGGGGACATACGGGGCTTACTCAATACTGCAACTTCCCTCTCCTCTTCCTCTCACCTGCTGCCTGAGAGAAAGGGAGCCTGTCGAAGTAATACACACAGATCAAGCACCCAAGAGATAAGCTAGGATGGAGAAGGGCAAAGGTTGGGTCTAGACAGAAAAACAGAAGATATAGGGCACATAGCTCATGTCTGGGAAAACCACATGAGCACTCGTGCCAGGCGCTGGATATGAAATCTAATCTTTACAACGTCCATTTGACGTAGCCATGAGTACCCCTATTCCACGGATGGGCAAGTGGAGTCAGAGAAGCCCCTAGCTAGTAAGTAGGCCCCACAGCCCTGTTCCTCCTGCTGTGCCCCACAGTCCTAACTTCTCCCCTGGACTAAGAGGGTACTTACTCTTTAGAGTAAGAGGGTCTGCAGCCCCTTGAAGCCCCGTCCTCCCCCAACTGCAGCTCCTGCCCAGGGGTAATGAGGGGTAGCTGTTCCAAGAGGACTGGCTTGCAAACACTGCCCTGAAGCATACTGTTGATTTATTCTTCCACCCTTTTCCCCCATTTTGTTTGGTGGGGAAGTCCTGGACCCATTTTCTTAGGAAGACTCATTCTAGTCCAATGCTTCTTGACTTGTGCAGTCAGACCGTATACATTAATATACATATAATATATATATTTATAAATATATTTATATTTATAATAATATTTTATTATTTATTATAATTATAATATATTATAAATTATAAAATTATTATTATTAAATTATTATTTATTATAAAATTTATTATTTATTATATTTTATATAATATATATTTACCTACATATTATATATAATTTGTGTTTATAAATATATTTTACATATTATTTATATAGTGTATATTTATATGTATATGTATAAACACTTATATGTTTATAAATATATATCGCATATAAATACAGTCACACTGTACAAGTTGAGAAAGATTGGGCTAGTATGAGTTTTCCTAGGAAAATGAATCTAGGACTCCCCCCTGCTAAAAAAAGTATATACTTAAATGTATATATTTATAAATATAAATTCTACCTATCTATTGAGAGAGGAGATGAAATAAGAATGAATGGCACATAGTACTTCATTCAAACATTGTGACCGCTATTCAGGGGACCAGATGAGGCAAAGAACAGACAAAACAGGTCACAAAGAGCCAGTCCTCAAACATGTGTTGCTTTCGATATTAGCATTTGCTGCCATCACATTCATCCTCATGCCTGCTAGATTTGGGGTGAACTTTGGAAGTGGCAGCAGCCCAAATGGCCAGGCACCCACAGTAAAATGTTTAAGTAAGATGCCTGCATAGAATAGTCACAGAATGAAACCCTATAGAGCAATGAGCAAACTACAACCACACCCAAGAACATCGAAGAATCTCACAAACATGATAGTGAACAAAGCAAGCAGATACCAAAGAACATAAAGCATATGATTCTATTTATACAAAGTTTAAAAGCCAGCAAAACTAACAGTGCTGTTAGAAGTTAGGACAGTGGTGCCCGGGGCATGCTAGTGACCTGCAGGGAGTTCTTGACTGGGCTCTGGGGCACTGACCATGCTCTTTTCCTGGTCTGGGAGCTGGTCACACAGTGCATTCACTTTGTGAAAATTGATTGAGCTGTGTGCTTATGATCTGTGCTCCCTTTGGTATGCATGTTACTTAGATGAAGAACTTACCCAACTACCAAAAACACAAGAGAAAACAGAAAAGGAATCCTAGAGAAATGGCAATTGGCAAGATCACAGATATTACTTAAAGATGCCAAGCTTCTCTACTACTGCTATTTTCTGAACAATAAAGGGAAGAGGGAAACACACCTTTTGAAAAAAGAGGGGCTCCACCTGTAGAATGGGGAGCATCTCTGTGGTAAACACACGTCTTTTTTATTATTCCCTTTTCTCATTAGTCTTTCTAGTACTCACGGGTATATTGTTAACCTTTGCTCTTGAACGTTTCCCTGCCCCCTCAGGCTCAGCTCCTATCTTCCCTAGTTGTAACCACACCTCCGTCTCCACCACCTTTTCAGAAATGTCTTCTCTGTACTAGCCTTGTCCCAACACTCATCGTGCATCAACTCAGTGCCTCCCCAAGTTCCCCACCGGGTGGGTACAATTACATCATCTCCACCATACAGATGACAATGCTGAATTGAGAATGTTATCAAAGTCACTCAGCTCACAAAGAGTCTAGCTGGGGCTGACTGTGACTGTGAATCCGGCTGATGGGCAGGGGCTGTAGGTGTTAATGCTGGACAGTGGAGACAAGAGATGGCAGCCTGTGTTGGCCAAAGCCACCGGGAAGAATGTTAACCACCCCAGCATAAAGGGAAGGATCAGGACAGAGAGAGAGAACCAACCTAGATGACTGATGGGCAGCCCTTCCAAAGATGCCTACCCTTCAGGACAGAGGGAGTGGTCAGTGCTTTAGTCTTTTTAATTTTAAAGCCATTTTCATCTCCACGATCCCCTATTAAGACATAGCTAGTCCTGAGAATAGTCACAACAGACCTGTCTGGCAAGAGCAGGGCACAAAGTGGGGATCTGGCTCCTCATGTTGACGGAACATGATCCCGGAGATCTTTGGGAGGAGGTGGCACATGGAGAGAGTTTCTGGGCTGGGCCCAGAATGCAGGATTCCCGACTCCCAGCCTGATGTTCTTCCTACCGAATTGTGTGCTTCACAACTGGGTGCTAAATACCCTCTAAATAAATAGATGGAAGGACAGACGGGTGAATGAATGAATAGGATTTCAAAGCTCCAGAGGCATAGGCACAGCTGAATCACCCTGCCTCCCTGATGTTAGGATCCTGGGATGTGGGGAGATGAACAGAGGCTCTGGCAGAGGTGGGGAAAGTCCTCCCTGCCTCAGTTTCTGGCCTGGTCTCCACTGGTGAGGTGACCCCAATTTCTGTCCAACATGACATGGCACCCGCCTCCCAGTGATGTCATGAGTAGTGCCTGGCTTTACTCCACCCAGAGAGAGAATGTAGAGACAGCATTGGAGGCTCCAATGCAGACAGCCACCTGTGTGTGACTGATTCACCATTCAACACCGAGTAAGTGCACCAAGCAGAAGCCTTGGTGGGGCAACATGGGGCAGCAGGCACTTGGGAAGCAAGGACAGAAGGGAGACTCTGAAGGAGATGAGGGGTAGGAGCCCAGGTATTTTGTTCTCTTACATTCAGTTTAGATTCTAAACATTTTCTGAATCTACTTGCTTCTCTTCAGTGTCAAATAAGAATCCAAATATATTCTATATGTATGTCTACATGCGTATTTCTTTACATATACACATTTATAAGTGTGGATACATAAGTGTATACATGTGTTCACCAAGCTCATGGAAAGTGTTAATAAGCTGAATTATCACCTGAACCTACTTGTTCTCAAAGTGTGGCTGCCAGTCCAGCAGCATCAGCATCACCTGTTAACTTGAAAAATCCTGACTCTCAGGCCCTGTCCTGCAGAATCAGTCTCTGGGGTGGGGCCTGGCAGCTTGTGTTTTAACCAGCCCTTCCAGGAAGTCGGAGGCAGGCTAACATCTGAGATCCTTGGCTTTACCCAGGAGAATATGAGGAACAGGTGGCTGAGTAGTAGCTAAGGAGCTATTATTCTGAGGGTCACTTTAGCAAAGGGAAATATTTTCAGGAAATGAAGCGCTCTCAAATGGTTGGTAAACTGAGGGAAATGTAACCAGGTAAATAGCAAATGAGCCCCAAGGCATCCAGTCCAGCACGGGGAGACCCTCTGAGCAGTCACCCACTCCTCAGGGACTCCCCCCCTCCCTGCAATGAGGACACCAAGGGCAGAGCTCCTCAATTCTTGGGTCCCTGGGTGAAGGAAGGTGCCGCTGAGTCAGGTGACATTAGGAACTAGGTGAAAAGGTAGAACCTCAAAGATGGAGGCTATACTATAAGACTTGGCTCGCTTCCCACTTATCCCCAGCATCAATGTCTTCTAGCCTCGTCCTGCTCATTTAGGTAGCTAGTGTCCCGAATGGGACAGCAACGGGTTTCTAACTGAAATCCCCTTCACAGTGTATCTGTCTCTGAATAAGCCACTCTGGGCCATGGGGAGGGACAGGCTTGGGCCCTGACTGGCTATGGGATAAACTTTCCTAGCTCAGAGCGCTGGCAGATTAAACAAGGCCCATGAGGGGGCCCTCAGGAAGGCCAGAGAGAAATTATCCATCAGTATATGAGAGACAAGGGAAGAAAGAAGGCAGGAGACAGAGGAGACAACTGGACGAAGAGTTTCCTTCAGGCACCCCAAATGCCAAGTGCCTATTACCATGGTTTGGAGATGGCTCCTCTTCAAGCCTGAGAGCTCCCTACAAACCCATCACAAGGATAAACCCCAAAGTGTCCACCATCAAAGCTGCAGCTTTCCAGGAGATGAAAGAATGACACAGGTATGAAGTTGGAGAAGCAAAATCAATCTGTTCCCAGCATATCTACAGCCCTTACCATCAGAACCAAATGTGCTCCATTCCACAGGGAAACACCTCTGAGGAGGAGTCCTTCAACAGCTCCCCTTCACACTTGCTCCTTAACCTTCCAGGGAGGCCTTCTGGGAGCAGAAGCCTGATGGATGAGTCCAACCTGAGAAAACGCTCTTTTCAGACAACCCACATAGGCCCTGACTGGATAGGGCTCATGTAGCAACCAGAGCTCCACTCTCCTCCAGCAAATTTATACCTCATTCTGTGAAAATGACATTTATTTGCTTCAGCTCAAACTCCCCCATTCACTCCCCAAGTCTGCAGATGGAAAGAGTGGCTTGGAGTTAGAGAAAAATCCATTTTTAACCAAATGCTGGGTAGTCAGCCACTGAGAGGTCCAAATGCTCACCTTCCCCAGGGGTCTAGAGAAATGCACAGAGTATGCAGAAACTTCTCCAACAAGGTACATGACACAAACTTACAAATGTCTTTCAACATCCTGACTTTTGAAAGCAGGCTCTATAAGGTCAGAATGTAGAGTTTGTTACAAGTGGATCTGCTCATTCCCTGACCATAGGAAGTAAGTTTCTTGCCTTTCCAAAGACAAAAAAAAAAGCATCTCATGATCCCTCCCTCCCACACGCCACTTCTGGTTCCCTCCCCTCCCTCCCTGGCCAGGATCTCAGGCCTGGATCCCAACTAATAGAAGATCACGTTCCCCGGAATTCTGCCCTCCCCAAGGGAATTTCTCCCATCCCAGGTCTTGAACAAAGATTCCATGAGGCATGTTTGATCTCTTCACGCTCCATTTTCATTAGTCCTTCACACTCGCCATCACTTGGAAAAATACAAACAGCATGGTTCAGTTTTAAGGTTAAGAACTGACAGTCTCCATAAACATTTTTACAATGGAAGCTGACTTATCCACTGCCAGGATTTGGTGTCTGTAGGAGGGGGTGAGGTGGGATGAAGGCAAGGAGTGAGTAGTAGAAGCCTTCAGCGTCAGAACGAGAGAACAAGTACTGGGCATTAAGTACAGGTGAAAGACGCCCCTGTGGCATTGCTGGCAAAGAACTGGATTGACCCATCTCTGGATAATTAAGGCATCGCAGGGAGAGACAGGGAAACCTGAGATGCAGCATACCCCAGGTATGCATTCCTGACTTATGGAAAATACAAAGCGATCAGTAGTCCTAAGCTGGGAGGTTGCATGTCATGAATATTAAAAGTGACCTAGGAAGAGGTTATAAAATCATCTCATTCTCAGGAAGAGACAGTGGGTAAAATAGATGGATGCATAGTAGACCCAGAACTTAACCCACACTCCACCCTAAATCACCTCAAATATTTAAGAGCTGAACTTATCTGGGATTCATTTTGAATGGTGTGTGGGCAGATGAGCCTCAGGACCTTTATTCATTTACTCACTCAACATGTAATTACTGAGAGGCAATTACTCTATTCCAAGGACTGGGAATGTGATGGTGAGAAGATATACCATTGTTGCCTTCATGGAGTTTCTAGTTTCTAGTAGGGGTTCCCATGTTTTGCTGTGCCTCCTGATGCCCAGGTCACACCCCAAACCATTTAAATCAGGGTGTTTGGAATAGGACCCGGATACTTTTCAAAGATCTCTAGGGGATTCCATTGTGCTGCTAAGTTTGGGAATCACTTAGGATTCTTTTTTTTTTTTTCCTCAAGTTAGTTAACATACAGTGTAGTCTTGGCTTTGGGAATAGAACCCAGTGATTCATCTCTTACATATGACACCCAGTGCTCATCCCCAAAAGTGCCCTTCTTAATGCCCATCACCCATTTAACCTCCCCCAACTCCCCCACACTTAGGTTCTTGACTGCGTTGCAGTGATTTGTCCCATCAATGAGCACCAAAGCTTGCCAATCACTTACCCTAGCAGCTCTTGCTCTGCCTTCTGAAGCTCCATGTGTCCACAAGGACTTCATCCTAATGTCTTCAGGACAAGTGCAAAATTCTGTGTAGCTCCCAAAGGAGTTCCCTAACTACAAGTACTAGCCACATTCTTAAACGCTGGTAGGAGTACCTCCTTATTCCAAACCCTAAATCGGAACGCATTAGCCAGCACCTAATCTGATAATGGTATAAAATATTTGAGACCCAAGCCATCCCAGAAACTCTAAGCCTCCTGCTGCCATAGCTACAAGGTTATTTCATGGCATAAATCCTGGGAGCAGACTCCCAGGGGGTTTAAATCACCCGAAGTCTTTGTTAAGATAGAAAAAGAGAACTTGCTTGATAAGCCCTCTCCCTCTGTTCTCTCTGAGCTTTTATATCCCGTGTTCCCCTTCAAGCAATCAATGGAAAGCCATTATAGATTTTCTTGGACCTACTCCTGGATTTTCATCAATTTAGAAAGGAAACATTACATTAAGTCTTTTTCTGGAAGGCCCCAGGAATTTTCAAAAAATGAGAATAAAAGAAAAGAGAGAGAAAAAGGAGTTTGCTTTGAAGTTGCAATGAACGTGCCAGAGGAAACAAAACAAAACAAAACAAAAACCCAAAACCAAAACGATGGATCCTGAGAAAAATGTTGCAGAAGAAGGACTTCCCCTGCTTCCCATTGTGCGTTCTTAAGGCTGAAGTGGTCCCCACTCAAACGGCCAGCGCCTGCCAGTTGGCCAGCCCAGCAACATTCCACTATAGAGATTAAAACCAACTTTATGATTGTGGTGCAAATAATAAAGAGCCTGGCAGGGTTTCCTTCCAAAATGAAAGCTCATTTATTTTCCGAGGTGTATAATTTGGTTGTAAATGTTTCCTTTGGGCCAAAACATCCCAGATTGGGTTCTTGCCTGGAACACATCACTGCTTTGCTGGAGAAGAATGGCCTCCGTGTGGTCCTGCCGCATCCATCCACTCAGCATGGAGGGGTTCAAGTTGGCCTGCTCTTCTTCCCATCTGGAGGCAGCAGCCAGTCTGCTGGGCAGAACCAGACATGAGGAGGCAGGAGGCGCTGGGCCTGGACTGGCTGCACCAGCTCCCAAGCCCTGGTCCACCTATGAAATGGGCAGGCTCAACACTCACCCTCACTCATACCTGTTATGGTACCTCTTGATGGTGGGGAGAGTGGAAGATCATTAGAAGCCCTGTCCCCTGTAAGACCTGGCTTTTCTTCTAGGTCTTTGTGTCCTTATTTTGTTTATCTTTTCAAAAATCATCCTAAAAAAATCCACCCAGCAATGACTAATATTTGGATAAAGGCAAAGTCAGATTCTTTCCAGGGCTCATGGGCTGACCACATGTACTTAGGGCCAGAATTTGGACCGTGGTGTGTAGTCAATCTCACCCAAGTATAAACAGCTCTCTCTCCTATATAAGCAGCTTCAGAAATAGCAGCCCTTTCTACCAATTTCATGTTTATCAACTCTCTTCCTTATATCATATACTTTCACCCTATCTTCCACTTGTATCTTCATGGTAAATTCAAAGCCAGAGCTATGTTTTGTGGATAAATATATATTTATTGCACTTCCTCCCCCCTCCCAAACAGCTGGTAACACAAAACAGGGAAACATCTTGTGGGATCAGAGGAATGGCATCAAAGTCATCCCTTCAGGATATCTGAAGTTGTTACTCTAACACTGGGATCAGCACACAGAAAGGGGAGAGAGGTGGGCTGAAAGGAGAAACAAAATTAGTGCAGTTCACTGTAGGGAACACGAGAGGAACACTGGTAGAAATTAGTGTTATGGCACCTGGCTCAAGGGGTGAAGTTCAATGGTCTCACGTATTATGAAGTCACCTGCTGGGAAATGATGAAGCATGCTTTGGCTAAACCTAAGACCCTTCTGAGATTGACCTCAAAGCAGTATGTCAGGCACAATGTTACATAAAATAAAGTTGCTTTCTACAGAGTGTAGACACCTCACTGCTAAGATGAATGGCCCACCAACTTGTCAAAATTATATCAAATTTTCCAGCTGATCATGGCTTCTCTGAGTCAGTTCCCCCACCAGCTATGGGCAGTTCCCCTCAGCTTTTTGGATAATCACCTGCTGCTGGACGTTAGACTGCTAATTCAAGTGGAGAAACAAGAAATGTTCTTAAAGTAGAACCAAGGGATTAAATGCTAGAGAATAAAGGTTTCTGACAATTCACGAACAAAGAAATTACTAATATGAATAGGGCACCATAGCCTTAGTCTCAAGTAGCGAATTCCTTCAACACTTTTTGCTGCTGCCATCAACTACATGGCCCACCTGAAACTTGGAAATTCAGGTTCATACAGTATTTGGAAACCACAATACTGATGCAGGATGAAGAAGTCATAGAGGAAATTCTGACTTTCATCAGTATCAGACCAACCAAAGCAAAGGATTCAGACAATGCCTGTTGCATGAAAGTCATTTTTGCACTGTGGTTAGGGAGTTTTATTCTAGGACACACACATTATACTGAGATAAAAGAGAAACCAAGATCTGACTTTTTGAAAAAACATAATTCTTTCCTACTTCACTACCTTATGTCAATACATCTGAGCCTCTGGGGCTGTAAGTCACTTCCTGTCATGGTCAAGTTACATCTCCTTTATGAAGCTTTCAATATTTTTCACAGTTCCCAGGTGCAAACATGACTTGGCTGAAAGTCATTTTGAATTCAGAATATTGCCTACAGAGGTCTGGATAGTGGGTTTTGAGAAATAATTACCCTTCATGCCTGAGTCTCTCTTTTAAGTTGCTCCTCCTCCTACACAAACACACACACACACACACACACACACACACACACACACACACACATTGCATATACCACTTTTCCTGACAGAAATGCCTGTGGTTCCAGCCAAGGCATCTGGCAAAGTCTCTCGGGTCACTGGAACCCTCTTGACCTGTGCAAACTACAAGCTGCATGATAACTTACTTCATCACATAGAAGTGAATCAGGGGACAGCAACACACACATACACACACACACACACACACATACACACACACACACACACGGTGACATTTAAAAGCACAGTGTTTCTGATGCTGCTTTTTGGGGTAAGTTGGAAAGGTTAATTCATGGAGGAACAAGAAATTGCAGATTCAGGGCCCCCTCCTACTCCTGATGGTCTTTTATTTATTTATTTAAAAAATCTCTGTTCTACTTCCTCCTTTGCCCTGGGATGGTTAAAAAAACTCAAAAGAATAAAACATTTATTACAATCCAGGGGTTGTTGAGTGACTGTGAATCATCTCACTAAAAAAATCAGGTCAAGCTAAGTAGTTTTACATTTAAAAGAAAAAATCAGATCTGAATGGAGAAGCCCGAATTAGTCATTTCCTTCTTATAGGTCAGGGCATTGGAACTTGGGAAATTAATTGGGGCTCTGTCATTGTCATCAAGTAGGTCAATTTTCTGGGTGTCAGTTTCCTCATCTATGAAATGAAAATAAAAACACCCACTTTGTCTTCCCAAATACAGTGAAGGCATTTCGGAAAGCACATACTAATGGACAGAGCAAATTTCATTGAACATGTGCTATATGCAGGGGCTACACCATGTGCCCTGGGGGTATAAAAGAGAAGCAAGCTACTATGTCTGCTCTTAAGACTCTTACCCTGTTTTGGCAGGCAGAGGCGGGGGAGTAGAGATGTTTCACACCCTCAGATAATTATATATAAGGAAGAATGCAATCGTCACTTAATGGATGTACAATGTTATAAGGTTACAATGTTATAAGGGTTCAGAAATGGCCTGACAGTTCATAGAAAAACTGTTGTGGCTTGTCCAGAATTTTCACAGCTGGAAAGAGGGAGGAAGGTAGTATTCGCCGAGGGAATGGTCTGAGCAGAGAGGCAAAAGAGCATGGGGAGGGCACAAGGACAAATAAGCGTCCAATTTGGCTGCAAATACAGCCTATAAAGCAAAGAGTGAGAAAAGTTGATTAATTCCAGATATGCAGTTCCTCAATACCTGGTCTGAGGCGAGGAACAGGAGAAACCATTGGAGGTTCTTAAGCTATGGAACATAACAATTTTTAAGAAAATTAACGTGAGTGTTACATTTTGAATAGGCAAGAGAAATCAGAATGAAAAATAAGGAGATCGTGAGAAGGATCCAGTTCACCACACGAGACAGTGAAGTGGAATTATCCACTGGGACAAATAGGAATGGGCAGGGACCCAGATACATGTGGAGTGGAGTGTGGAAGGCAGCTTCTGAAGGGCCCTCAGTGGTCCCATCTACTGGAATTCACACTTCTGTGCAATCTTCCATTCCTTTGAGGGTAGGATGGAACACGTAACTTAGCTTCTAACAAATAGGATATGACAAAAGTGATGGGACGTCACTGAGATTAGGTTACAAAAGACCATGGGTTTTGTCTTGCTCACAATGTCTTTTTGGCTTTACTCACTGTTTGCTCTGATTAAGCGAGCTGCCGTATTTGAGATCCTCTATGGGGAGGCCCCTGGCATGGAGCTTTGGGCACCCTCTGCTCACAGCCCATGAGAAACTGAATCTTGCCAATAAGCAAGTCAGTAAACCTGGAAGCCAGTCCTCCTCCAGCCATGTCTTGAGATGACTGTTGTCCTGTCTGATAAACTTGATTGTGACCCTGCATCAGAGGTGCCCAGCTAAGCTGTGCCTGAGTTTCTGACCCACTGAAAATCTGAGATAATAAATGTCTTTTTTAAGCTGCTAAATTTTGTAATAAGAGATAACTAATACAGGGAGGAAGATACTTAACTGGCGTGGAGATAGTGGGGGACAAATGCTCTTTGAGATTAAAATCCCAGCCTCATGGCCCAAAGTGGTACACAGTCTCTTTTCTAGGCTTTGTGGATTTTAGAAACTTTTCATAAAAAGAAACCTCTCCACCACCCCCTTTTTTTCACTGGTTCCTAGAGCTGATGAAGGAAACATGACTTGATTTTCAATTTCAAGCAACTCAGGGGGGCATTCCAATAGAAAAACCAGCAGGAAATTAATGCCATACATACTAGGCAAGGCAGATGCTTCTAAATCTGACATTTAGGTGAAACACACCTTTCCTTTTGCCCTCTTTTGCTTTTGCATTGGCAGTTTGGTTTTAGGAGCCTGGTAAGGGGAATGTATTCTCTCAACATAAAATGCATCACCCCACCAATGCATTTGTGGCACCAAAATACTTGAATGATAGTTAACAAAAAAACTTGGCCAAGGGATTTTTAAGAAATTATATTCTCTCTTCATTTGCGTTTGAATTACAGCAGTATGTAGCAAAGTTTATGGAATAAACTTTCATGTTAAACCTTTTAAATATGTTTTTACATGGAATGTGATTACTTGTAATTAAATTCTTTTTGCTGGTCTTCTTGTAGTCAAGAAAACTGCCTTACCACATAGCTTGCAGGACATAAGGACATACAATGTCTAAGGAGGTAACCACATTCTGTTTTTATTAGCTAAGGCTTTTTTCCCCTCATAATGACATCCTCCATCTTCCACAGTAGTGGGAAACAGAGCCTCTGAACTTGAGCTTGACACCTAGGTGAGACCTGTAGTCATCACTGTGGTGAGAGACTGCCACCTGCAAACCAGTCAGAGATGAGCTGTTCTGGATCAGCTCTCCTGCTCATATAGACTTCATTCTAAGAAAATGAGCTTGCATTTAGTACAAGGTTGAGGCATATTTTCTTTCTGCATGAGTTTACCACGCTTGTCTGAGAGTGAAGGGGAAGACAGCAAAGTACAGTTTGGGTTTGTCCATGAGTGTGACCTTTCTGAACTGCTAATGGGCTCTGTCTCTCACCTGCAGGTGGATCAACCCCTCCTCCATGGAAGCTGTGGTAAATAGATGAGTATTTCCTTCTGAAAATTCCATGAGCATTGAGACTTATCTCCATTCCACTAAAGCAAACACATAATCTGGATAATTGAGAAAATAAGTCCATCTTCCTTTCAAACATCTAACTATTTTGGGGAAACTGCACCTGCTACTCTAACTGCAGAAATACTGTGAATTCAATCCAACTGTATTCCCAATTAAATGGGTTATAGCAACTTCTACTTAAACTATCTTTTGCTGATTAGTATCTGGATAAATATTCACAACGCAATTAAATGCTTAGAGGTGATGGCTGTGGCTTGAAATTTGGGGCACGCTTATTTTCTTCCTTAGGTTTTGGTGCTGGGCAAGGACTAAGTTTTTTCTTGACTACATGTCTTATATTCTGAGAAGTCATGGACTGCATGGTAATTAATGGTCAATTATTGGTCAGGCAATGAGACAAACCCAAAGGTGAGGCAGGAAGAAGACATGAAGCTGAGAGCACAGGCTCAAGTGTACACAGAAGTGCACACACAGAGTCTCAAAGCATAAGGCACATTGAGTAATAAGGCAGAGATGGCTAGCTGTCCACCAAAAATATGTACACTTGCTCCAAAGTGGAGGCCGCCAGGGAATGAATTTCCCAGCCACCTTGTATCAAGGTATGACTGATATGAACAGAAGTGATGTGTGTAATTTCTAAGCTGGGACTATTAAGGAGACATAGTGCCTCCATCAGTCTGAGTCCCTGAATGACTGCATGGAACCGGCCACTAAGAAAGCTGAAGAGGATAGAAGTTGAATGTTGTGTCCAGGACCACAGCTGGTTGGTGGCAGAGTAGGGATTCAAACTCATGGTCTGATTTTCAAGGCAAGAGCTCTTTCTGACAATTAAAAAGGAAATTTTGCCTGAACCTACTGTGGGGCATAGTGGTCATAGAGACTGAAAGTATGGACTCTGGGATCCAGGCAGCCAGGGTTCAAATCCTGCCTCTACCTCTACTAATTGTGTGACTTGGACAAGTTATTTAACTGTATAGTGTAAAACAGAGTTAATAATAGTGCCTGTTCATGGTGTTGTTTTGAGGATTGAATAAATTAACATTCATCACATGCTTAGAAAAGTGCTTGGCTCATAGTAAGTGCTATATAGGTGTTTGATAAAACCAGGTAGATAGAATCAGGTGAGTTCTGTATAACTACCAGCTTAACCAATACCACACTGAACACTAAAGGATCTCAAGCTATCGCTGCCAACCCCACCTTGTGAGACCTAAGTAACCCCATCCCTCATCTAATGCCTTTACATCAAACCAAATAATCACAGAAACAAGAACCCAGAGGCCACCATGCCATTAAGAAAAGGGTGTCAAGAGAAGCTCAAGACCATTCCCATTATGGTTTCTTTAGCTTCCACTGAGCGATCTCCCATGACCATATGCTCTCCATCCCATACAGCTTTAAACATTTCCTAATTGAACTCAACCTGTCCCCCTCCACCCTCTGAAACCCTTGTAAGACTTTCATTCCATGATAAACTATCTCCTCTCATTGTCAGCTTCTTGACTTTTCCTTCAACCTCCTCCTATGTCTTCCTGGTCCCCATACCTGCTTTCTGACCATTTCTTTCCCCTTCTTCCTGAAAAACAAAACCAAAAACACATAAACAAACTCTGCTCCTTTCAGGATGATGGCTGTTCTAGTTGCTATTGTGATCATTCTTCCTCATTTATTGAAAATGTAAACTTCTGGCTCAGTCTTCTTCACCAATCTCATCTGTTGTCCTATTTAGTAACTTCAACATCCATACAGATGGCCCTCCTAGCCCCTTGATCTCTCACCACCAACAACCTTTTCCTCCACTGTATCTCAGCCACCCTCTGCCCAAGACCTTCCATCAGCAAATCTTCTACACAAAGGTACTTCCCATCCTGTTAGCTCATTTCCCTAGTTTTAAACTCACTGAGATCCCTAGTCTTCTACCATTTTCTCACCGCCCTTCAGCTCTTCAGCTTTCTATTTTACTTTCTTTCTTACTTAGCACATGGTTATATATATATATATATATATATATATATATATATATATATTTATATTTATATATATATAACCATTTCTTTGTAACTCCCCACGACTCTCCTGGCCTCCTCTCCCTCTGATCTATTTCATGGGCAAAACCTCAGTTCTGGTTGAATCCAATTATCCAACTTCCCTATCTATGTTAGTAGCCAAGCACATGGATGATGGGAAAAATACAATAGCTCAACTTTATTTTTTAAAATTTTATTAATGTTTATTTAGTTTTGAGAGAGAGACAGAGACAGAGACAGAGCACAAGCAGGGAGGGGCAGAGAGAGAGGGAGACACAGAATCTGAAGCAGACTCCAGGCTCTGAGCTGTCAGCACAGAGCCAATGTAGGGCTTGAACCCACGAGCTGTGAGATCATGACCTGAGCTGAAGTTAGACACTTAACGGACTGAGCCACCCAGGCACCCCACAATAGCTCAACTTTAAAACCTGGTCTGTTTCCCATGTTCTCAAACCTCAAACAAGTATTCAGCACTGTTCCAAAATTGACGGCCCTTCCCTCACAATTTTGCCTTCTCTGGTATCCAAGATGACTATTTCATATCTACTCTCTCCAAATCCCCTACTCTTCCTCACTGACCTCACTGCATATTCCATTGAAGGAACAGGAGCTTTCCTCATCCATGAGAGTTGTATGGTTAACTCTCATATACTCACACTATATCTACACTCCTAACTGCATAGTTCATCTTCTTCTTTTCAACTATTGCATGGAACAATCATCCCTGCTTCTATCAAAGGTCAATTCCCATACATAGATTCTTGCTTTCTTGATCAATTTACCCCTCAGCCCTTCCCTCTTAATCTGTCACCATTCATTTTCCCCTTTTTACTGGCTCAGTCTCAGCATCAGTGATGCCCTGGTATCTCTGATCTTAAAACAAATGAACCAGAGCGTTCAACTTTGGCTCAGGTCATGATCTCACAGTTTGTGAGTTCGAGCTCCGTGTCGGGCTCTGTGCTGACAGCTCAGAGCCTGGAGCCTGCTTCTGATTCTGTGTCTCCCTCTCTCTCTTCCCCTCCCTTGCTTGTGCTCACTCCCTCTCCCCCTCTCTTCTCTCTCTCTCAAAATAAATTAAAAATAAAATAAAATGTTAAAAAAAACCCAAATGAACAAAATACCCTCCCTTAACCCCAAGTCTACATGGTTCCCCTTCATGGCAAAGCTTCCCTAAGACTTAATTATAGATGCTGTTTTTTTATTTTTATTTTTTATGTTACTTTAGAGAGAGAGAGAGAGAGAGTACATGAGTGGGGAAGAGGGATGGGAGAGAGAGAAAGAGAGAGAGAGAGAGAGAGAGAGAGAGAGAATGAATGAATGAATCTTAAGCAGGCTCCACCCTCAGGGCTTAATCCCATGACCCTGGGGGATCATAACCTGAGCTGAAATCAAGAGTTGGACACTCAACTGACTGAGCCACCCAGGTGCCCCTAGATTCTGTTTCTTCTTCTTCACCCGCCTTTGCTACTTTACCCAGTAGAGGCTGGTATCTATTCCCATTCTTCTTAAACTGCTCTCATCAAGGCTTTCAACAATGGCCATGATGCCCAGTTGAATGGGCACTTCTCTGTCTTCATCTTTGCTCTCACAGCAGCATTCAAAATAACTCTTTCCTTAAGGCATTCTCCTCCCTTGTTGTCCATGACACAACTCTTGGTTCTCCTCCTATCACTTGGTAGGACATCTCAGTCTCGGTTCCCAGTCTATTTGACCACTTCTCTGCTCATCATCTTCACTTGGATGTCCCACAGGCATCTCAAATTCTATATATTTGATATAGATCCACTGATATGTATGCCCCCCCCCCATAAAACTGGAAGTTATCTTTGACTCCTCAGTTTTTCAACTCTGAAATATGACCCATTAGCACATCCTGTTGGCTCTGTGTCAGAACGGTGTCTTGCATCCATCCACTTCTTCACATGTTAGTCCACGTCCCTTCATCTCTTGCCTGGATTATTTTATTACAAAACCTCCTAACATGTCCGCACCCCTCCAACCCATTCTCCACAAACCAGACAGAGCCATCATCCAAAATCTCTTTAATGATTCCTTCCTTGCTGATCTCAGAAGCACAGCTATATCTTTTATCATGACCTACAAGGCTCCACCCTCTTCTACAAATTCTAAAATCACTTTTTCCCTTATACTTACTCCCTTTCTCCAGTCTTTTTTCTGTCCCTTAGTCAAGTCAAAGTTTCCCACCTCAAGGTTTTGGTGTGTGGGATTACATTGCCTGAACTGCTCTCCCCCTAGTTCTTTGCAAAGATAGCCCTGTCTTATTCTTCAGCTCCAGGCTTCAGTGTCACTCTTCCACCAAGTCCGTCCTTGGCCACACTCTTTTAGTAGGTACCCGCAGGTATTCCCTATCTTTGCTCCCTGTTCATGTCCTGCTGGCACTTATTACCATCTACTTTACCATCTATTATTTTACCATCTATTACTATTACTGCTAAGCACCTATTACCATCTACTTTACATCTATTACTTTACTTATGAATTAATTCTTCTCAATCTCCCCTTCCAGAGCATAAGCTCGAACTCTGTTGAATCTCCAGTGTCTAGCACAATGCCTGCATATAGGAGACACTCAATATGTAAGTGCTAAATGAATGAATGGAATAATGGGATGCTTACTGTATAGTCAGGCTATGCTCTATACTTCTATGTACATTATGTCCTTTACCTGACTGCAACCCGGTAACTGAAATAAAGCTACAATTCATGTTCATTGAATTTCCTTTCAGCTCTCATAACAACCTAACAGTAACTATAATATCAGAGCCTGGGCATTTTAGATGTACATATGCTCCAGTTCTCTTAAAGATGTCCAGAAATGGGAGGTTGTGTGGCTTCCTGAAAGAGGACTGGCCTACGAGTTGGTCAACCTGGAATGAGTAGTATAGTCTTGAGGAAGTTCTTTCATTTCTCTGGGTTTTGGATTCCTCATGCAAGAAATGAGAGGTTGGGACTTAGTTTTCCAGGGGTCTTGCCGACAACAAAATTCTAGTGTTTGGTGAGTGCCTGCAACCTGCCTTTTAAGTAGAGCACCTCATCATGGTTGTGGGGGGTAGCACAGAGCTTAGATGAAGCCCTGGTTCAACCGAGTGAGCAGGGCAGTGACCATGCCTGCAACCACATGCTGTGACCCTGGCATACACCTGTCATATGCCCCCGTATCTTGATGGCACAAGAAGCACTTCACTTAGATTGTTAGGACCAAGAACCTTCCAGGGCACAGCCATAGCAATTCTCCTGACAGCATCCACCTGTCCTTGAGTCTCAAGGGGGAGCCCACAGATGGCTCCCTGATGTTGCTTCAGGCTGAACATCTGGGATTTTGCGGGTGCTGAGTTTTTCTTTTAAAAAGAGTCTGTGTGGTCTACAGACAGCCCCTGCCACTTTGGCAAGCTCCATCTCACTGGCAAGTTTCCACAGCACTTCCATTTACGCCGCATCCGAAATGGTGTGAAGAACTCCGACCCAAAGAATAGTAGAAACATACAGGGGCCTTCTAAGTAAAGTAAATTGAGTTAATGATTTGAGCAATCTTGGAGCAACAAGCATTCAGGGGCCCAGAGAAAAGATGCAGCCTCCTTAGAGGGTTGCTCTTTAAGGCTGTGATTGTGTCTCTTAGTTTTCCCCTGTGCTCACATCCCTGTCCTTCACTCACATTAGGAAGGTAGAAATGGTGCTCTTCTTGGGTCCATGGCACAGAATTCTTCCCTTATTTTGGACCCTGCCATTCTGTAACTGAGTTCTCTGGTTCTGGTCAGGCCCACTTGCCTTCTCTTCTTCCTCCCCTTTCCCCATTTATGAACAAATTTAGGGCCAAGGACACTGACATTCATTTTTGGGTTATCTCATAGCTTAGCATCGGGCCAGGCCTTGGAGAAGAAGCAGTGAAGGAACCACCGTCAGGCATGGGGACCACACTGGACTGCACCTCAGGGCAAGGAGGCCAGCAGTGAGAACTTGGAACAGAAAAGCTGTCTGCCGCAGTTGCCTTCAGAAGAGCCAGACTCATTATTTCCACCTGCTGCTCAGCAGTTAGAGTTACTCTCCTTGGGATTCCATGGCCTCTTCAAATATTTCCAGTTTCTTCCATTGGATACTTATTCCCATTTTAAGTGAGATTTATCTCATTTCATAGGTGTCTTATGAATTGCTTTGCTTCCATCAAACCCTCAACAGGAAAACTGTAGCTGTTTCACACGATAGGTGTGCCTTCCTGAAGGTGCCAGTGAGGGGAACACAAAGGAAAGGATCTTCTCAGCAGTTAGCCTTTTTCCAGCAAAGTATGGTATGCTGAACCTGTTCAAGAGTAATGGATTAAACAGGAGGGGAAGCCTTGGGCCAGGATGACTTGGCAACTCTTGAAATGTTTTATCCCCTGTGGGCCAATGCACCACTGTAATACATGATTGCATATTAAAAGGATTGTTCTGGATTGTTTGGTTTTGAGCAGGCTGGTAAATTTTGACTGCAGAAGCCTCTTCCTCCACAAGCTGGGCCAGATCCCAAGTTACGCCAGGGACAGCCTATACGTTGTAAGGAATTTTACTTGCATGCTGCAGAACCTTATTCCCTGTTAGAAAGGGAACGAGGTTCTTACTTTTCTCACAGTCATAAAACAACTCCATTCTTTTGTCACTCAGTATCCATAAGTGCTAATAACTCCCTGAGACTTCCACACTTAAAGCTGTGTGAAGGAATGCTGTCCATGTTGGTATTAAGGGACTGCATAGAACTGATCCAGGCTTAGTTTGGGCTCAGTCCTTAAAAAAATGTGTACTCCACAAAGGGCAACTCCAAATAAGTTAATGAGTACTGGGATACAGACTTTGCCATACTGTCTGACTTCAGTGAGGTGGCTTGAAGTAGATCACCCCTCATCAAGGACTTTCCCAAGAACTTGCAAAGCCTAGGGAAAGGGTGGGAGCATAAAAATATAACTCAATTGGTCCAAAAAAAGTCACCATGTTGAATAGAAGGCTGTCAGACCAACGGCTAGACTTTTAGGAGTGTTTGGGCACATGTAACCACAGTGATGGAATGCTCACCTCACAGCGCTCTCAAAGGTATTCTTTTTTTTTTTTTTAAGTTTTAAATTATTGCTTCTCTTTATTGTACACGGTGTCCTATAAAGAAGATATATGTCTACAATTGAGCTTTGAAAGAGGACCACGGGGCCAGTTCCATTTAAAGGGAATGAAGTCAAGCAGTAAATTTGCTGGTCATTCTTTTCATATGGACTGTATCTTAGTCAGCAGTTGGTCTTTGATGTCATAACAATAGCACTGGGCCATGGAGGCAGAGGAGGATCCTCATAACACCGAAACTAGTCCACATTCATTACAATTTGAAGACCAGTCTGCAGGGTAGTACACATCAGGGAGCAAAGAGAGTGGGCTCCAGGGCTTGTGGGTTGCCTTTCCCAGTGAAAAATGGCCATCTCTTCTGTACCGTCCACCCTGCCCACTGCATTTTTTACAGTATTTTTAATTGAAGTCTGATACACATATGGAAAATGCACATATATAACTATACAGCCCAGTGAGATTTCATAAACTGAATGCATCTGTGTAGTCCACACTCACATCAAGAAACAGAACATTACTACCAGTGCCCCAGACAGCCCCTTTATGCTCCCTTCTAGTCACTTCCTTGACAAGGGCGACCAGTGTTCTCTCTTCTAGTTCTTCCTGGTTATTTTATATAAACAGAATCATCCATGTACTCCTTTGTGCCTGGCTTCTTTCAGTCAACATTACATTTGTGAAGTTGTACATGTTGTGACTAGTTGTTCGCTATCTGTGTGTGTACTTACTGATTATCTGTTCTACTGTTGACGGGCATTTCGCTGTTTCCAGTTTGGGGCTATTTAAATAGTGTTGCTCTGAGCATTCTTTTTCAGGGCTTGGAGTGCACATTTCTGTTGGGTATATTTCCAGGATGGGATTGCTGGGTCAGAGGGTACATTTATATTATTTTAATAGCTTGGAAACCAATTTTCCAAAGTGTTCATACCAGTTCACATTCCCTACAGGTGCTCCACCTTCTTGCCAACACTTGGATCTCTTCAGATTTGGGTTTTTTTTTTTCTCATTTTTTCTTTCCGGCAGCATATTATAGTGATTTCATATTTTCAGTGGTCATATATTTTTTAAAATTATTTTTTCCTTTCTATCTAGCTATCTACCTAGTCAGTGCTCAATTCTGTGACAATTGGCAAATTAATAAGCTATTAAGATAGCTGAAATGAGACTGGTCCCAACTCAACATCTGGGGTGCAAAGCGAGAAGAAATAGGTATGCAGAACATACCTGAAGTATAAGACACAGCCTACCAAAACAAAAACAAAACAGAAGATAAAATACACTGGGGATTTAGGGCAGTCAGGAACTTGGCAAGAATAACTGAAAAAGATCTGGAACCAGAGTGGCTGACTAGATATTAGCAATGTAGTGCCATAAATAAAAACAGAAATATGATACTACTCTCACCTATGGGAAACATTTTAAAAAGCTGACTACTTGTTCCTCAGAAGACCTTGAGAAAATGGACTTTGTGACACATTGAAGAAAGGGAAAATTGGATTAGCCACAAGGAAGTTATCCTTCTGGCCAGCAACAGTCATTAAGAAAGCAGAATATATAGCTCAGAGAGTTCCTCAGGCTTCTGCCCCCAAAGCTTGTCCTGTTTCTCTTCTGTTATGTCTGAGAAAGGAAGGTAGGAAAGGGTGTCCCCCTTCATCAGGGAAGTGGTTGCAGGCTTAAATTGTTAAGGTTTGTGAGTGATGAATAACATATTTGCGGGCACAGTTCCATCCCTGCCATGGAGCACATGAATTTTAAGCAGTGAGACCGCACAAGGGAGGGCATTCAGAACGAAGACACACAGAGATCGACGTGCATTTCTTGACTAACAAACAACCTTTGGTGGGTGGAATCCTGTGCTGGCAGAGAAATCCACAGCCTTTTCTACCTCTAGTTTCTCAGAGGCAGGGTCCTTCCGGCCTCACGCTTCCCCTCAGCCTGATGCTGGCTCAGAGTCAGGCTGGGCTGCTCCACACCACAGCCCTAGGTGATGGCTGGGTCCCACCAGAAGTGCTCATCACATCCATCCAGCATCTGCTTCCGCATGGTGGGTAGCATGGGGAGGGGGCTGCTGTTTAACCAGGAGGACAGCTGCTTTCCCAGTCTCTTCTCTCAAGCTGCCCCTGCTCTTTCTTTTCCTTTTCCCACATGGGAGCAGAAGCCAAGAATAGCCTTTTTAGAAGCATCACTGATTGGCGTGAGGCAGAATGTGTCAGCCACATGGAGCCAAGCCTGGACTACAGCAGTTCTGTGGTATCTTTCCCTCCACATGAGGTGCTCTGAGCAATCAGATGTTAAACCTTGGTTTCCTCATATTGCTTTGCCTCAGTTTCTTCAGCTGCAAAATGGAGATAATCCCCATTGGGCTATTTTGAGTTAAAGGTGTAAATACATCTAACGTCTTTACAGCAGTGTCCGGCATAGAGTAAATGCTCAGTGTTAGCTTTTGCATCATCGTTATCAGTTTTGAAGATGAAGTTCACAAATTAGAATTATCCCATTAGGATGTCTATTCTTAGGTGAAGAAAATGAAATGCAGAGAGTTGAAGTGACTTGCCCAAGGTCACACAGCTCTATCATACCCATGAGTTAAACCATTCCTATACATCAAGGGTGGTTGGTCCTTGCAACATTATAAGTTCCCAGTGATTTATCTATTACTGTTATCCCATTTTACTGAACAGGACACAGAAGCAGAGAGAAACGTGAGACTTTTGCCTAAGGGTACACATGTTAGTGAGAAGCACAAGTGAACTTGAAACAAATCCAAAGCCCATGCCTTTTGCCACTCTGTCGGGCCTGGTGACTAGTTTGTGCTGAAGGGATAGTGTGGCCCAAGCAAAGCCTTAAGAGTGCCCGTTGCCTCTGCCTTTCTGTGCATTTGATCATCATGAGAGGAACATGTGGCAGGTAGCTCACTGGTTGCAGAAGTATGGGAAACACATGGAAGAAACCCAGACCCAGCCCACAGGTTGCAACTTAGCCTGCCTAGATCTACTGAACCCCAGATGATCTGCAGACCCATCAGCATGAGAATACATGCTTATTGTTACAGCCACTGAGTTTGAGGGTACTTGGTCGTGCAGCATAATTGGGCAATAGATGAATAATACCTGACCTGTATTGAGTGTTTTCTGGGACTTGCGACTTGTAAGATACGCATCTTGAATGGTGCTTCTTAAACTGTGACATGCATATATATGATGAGTCTGGGGCCCTTATAAAATGTAGATCCTGACTCAGTTGTTCTGGATGAGGCCTGAGATTCTAAGATCCCAGGAGATGCCGTTGCTGTTCCACAGAATGCACTCTGGGTGCAAAGGCAGAGAAGTCACCCCAAGCTTCTCATCTGTGTCTCCGAGCCACAGCTGCACCTGGTGAACATCGAGGCAGCAGATGGGTAAGGGAAGGACAGTCCCTGCCCTCCAGTGAGAATTCTGGGTGGGTTTATAATACTGTGCACTCATAATGTCTGGCGTAGCCAGGAGATCAGCTCATATTAACATTTCCTCAACCCATTTCATGGGCTAAGGATTAGAATCACCTAATGAGATCTCCCCTTTTTTACTTTTTGCCCTTTCTACTTCCTGGAATTTGAAGGTTCATGGCAATAAAACTGGCGTCCAATTCGGGGCGCCTGGGTGGCTCAGTCGGTTAAGCATCCGACTTCGGCTCAGGTCATGATCTCGCGGTCCGTGGGTTCGAGCCCTGCGTCGGGCTCTGTGCTGATGGCTCAGAGCCTGGAGCCTGTTTCAGATTCTGTGTCTCCGTCTTTCTCTGACCCTCCCCTGTCCATGGTCTCTCTCTGTCTCAAAAATAAATAAATGTTAAAAAAAAAAACTGGCGTCCAATTCATTTGGGGGTCATAACCAATACCAGATTTCTAAGTCACAATATAACTGAGTCCCCAGGCAAGAGATACCAAGTCTATTTCTGGTTTTCTTAAACTCTAGTCAGGGAAGGCCTGGGACAAGAAGATGAGGGGAGTGATGGACAGAAGCTTATGGAGGAAACTGAGTCTTCTGCTGGGACATCTTTCCAACCTGTTTTTCTGTCCAGCACCTAACTTTCCCTCTACCACCGTCACCTGGAGAATTGAGCCCCATGAAATTTCCATACTTTGGGCATCCTGGAAAAATAGGAGAATTCTCTGCAAGAAGACAATCTCTTCTCTTCTTCCTTCCATTTTTCATAATACAATTGAGTCTTGAACAACAGGGGTCTGAATTGCATGAGTCCACTTATGTGGATTCTTATTGGTTTTGTTGATAAATACAGTATAGTTCTGTAAATGTATTTTCTCTTCCTTATGATTTGCTTAATAACATTTTCTTTTCTCTAGCTTGATTATAAGAATACAGTATATAATATGTATAACATACAAAATATGTGTTAAGCAACTGTTTATGTTATCAGTAAGGCTTCTGGTCAACAGTAGCCTATTGGATGTTAAGTTTATGGAGAGTCAAAGTTATACGTGGATTTTTGACTGCATTGTTCGAGAATCAGTTGTATATTGCAGAACACAGTCTACAAATGGTTTAACTGTAAGAGGATCTCTTCCTGAGACTCAACGTCCAAATTCTCTGAAGTTTTCCAGTGGCATCCGTGGATCGTTACAGATCCCAAACATGTTATGTGAGTGCCTTAA
The DNA here is from genome assembly GCF_022079265.1 of Lynx rufus. Classification (NCBI taxonomy): domain Eukaryota; kingdom Metazoa; phylum Chordata; class Mammalia; order Carnivora; family Felidae; genus Lynx; species Lynx rufus. The sequence continues at coordinate 38,806,464 of NW_025814896.1, read as the reverse complement.
AAAGATCGCCACAATTTCCTAATTAAGCTAAACATACACCTATCGTATGACCCAACCATTCTGCTAAGTATTCACACAGGAGAAATGAAAGCATATGTCCATGCAAAGACTTATACCTGAATATTCATAGCATCTTTATTTTAATAGGCCCAAATTGGAAACAGCCTAAATGTGCTTCAATGGATGAGTGGATAAGCATGTTGTATGCATACAGTGCAATACTAATTGGCAATAAAAAGGATCAAACATTTTATACATAAAACATGGATGATTCTCAAAGTCATTATGGTGAGCAAAGAAGCTTGTTGCACTGTAAATTCTGTATGATGTTAGTTACATAAAAATCTAGGAGGGGCGCCTGGGTGGCGCAGTCGGTTAAGCGTCCGACTTCGGCCAGGTCACGATCTTGCGGTCCGTGAGTTCGAGCCCCGTCAGGCTCTGGGCTGATGGCTCGGAGCCTGGAGCCTGTTTCCGATTCTGTGTCTCCCTCTCTCTCTGCCCCTCCCCCGTTCATGCTCTGTCTCTCTCTGTCCCAAAAAAAAAAAAAAAAAAAAAAAAAAAAATCTAGGAAATGCAAAAGCTATAGTGACAGAAGGCAGCTCAGTGGCCCGGAGATTGCTGGAGAATGAAGGAAGAATCACAAAGGAGCACAAAGAAACTTTCGGAGATGATAGATTTATTCATTATCTTGATAGCAGTGCTGGCTTGACAGGTGTCAAAGCCCACTGGATTGTTCACTTTAAATATGCATGGTTCCCTTTATGTCAATTACACCTCAATAAAGCTCTGTTTTTAAAAATAATAACACAACTGCCACTTTTCCCTCTATCTTCTTCCCACTGCTATCTCCAAGAGGCAGTTGGGAGCCAAGGCATGTTTTTCATTTGTTTCATTGGCATGGGCATGGATATTCTATCTAGATGCCTTTGGGAGTAAGTTAACACCTGGGGGGCTTATGGCATCATTTCTAGCTTCCCTGGATCCATCATATAGATTCTAACCACATCTCGTTATTTTTGAAAATAGAGATTGGTGTCTGGCAGGAAGTGGCCTATTGCATTCACAGACTACCTTCCTTTTTCCAGGTCACTTATGTGAACATCTGGGGATTGGAGCGCCCCAAACTGTGAGTCTGGCAGCCCAGGGTCCCAAACTTGAAGACAGGCCCTGCAGCACTGTCTCTGCCAGGGGGTAAAGGGGTACTGCTCTGTTACAGAGGTATATCAGTCCCAGACAGTGCTCTATGCAAGATGACTTGGTTTACTAAAGTGTGCATGGGTCAGACCAAGAGGAAGAAGGAGTAATTAATCCACTGTTTTTATATCTACTCAGTTTACAGAAACAACTTTTCAGTGACACATGCCGGTCAGTGCTTGGGGAGTTGATGAAGCTACATTTATCAAGGCATCTGGGCCTCTGCCTTTTTAAGGCATTAGATGACAATCCCATATATCTATGAGGACTTTCTATTGTTGCTCACTCTCCTACCTAAAATAGCACACAAGCACAGAATCAGCTGCTTTATACACCAGCAATTTGAGGGTTTGCCCAGGCCTGATCTTTCCCATTCCTACAATTTTGGAATTCCCTCTGTTTCCAGCTGCTCTGGGAGGGCATAGCATGGCCTGATTCTGTTGCTGCCCATAGCATGTACCTTTCTGAGACTAACAGGCCTCAACCTTGTTAATGATAGCAAGAAGCAGCAGGTGCCTCATGGAAACTCTGCCCCATAGCTTTCCTATACCATCACTATCTAGAAAAGTGGTCACTATCCCCATGCCTAATGTGTGAGTAGTGCTTCATTTAGTTTGGGTTCTCCCACAAGGAAACTCTGAGACAAAGAGCAAGTAGTATATTTGGGAGATGATCCCAGAAAGCTTTGGTAGGGGAAAAGGAAAGAAGGCAGAGAAGGGAGAAGCCATAAAGTTATGTTATCAAGACAATGACCACAGTGGGCAGTGAGTGTTTAGTCCCAAGAGGAACACTGGCCACTAGCATATTGACTTTATTAGCATTGTATTTCATCTAAAATATGGACTCATCAGCCACAGAAAGAAGGAAATTAAATTTTATCTTTTATGTTCATGGCTTCTTATGAAGTTCTTACTGAAGTGGAGCACAGAAAAGATTTAAATAAAATGCAAAATGAGATCTGTTTCTTAATAGCATACTCCTCCATTACTTCATAAACTCACTGCATATAATCTGGGCATTAAAATGACACCCCTAACTCATCCTCTGAAGAATCTTCTGTCCTTTAGGAAATGAATACAGAGGGATACCCTAGCTGTCACTGAAAACAGAAGCTTCATCACCATCTTTTTTTTTTTTTTATAGATTAAAAAATCCTGAGCCAAGGTTTGCAGAAGATGTTCTCAGAAGATAAAAGAGAAATGAGAGGACCACAGAAACCATTAAAATGCTACAAAATAAGACCAATGCAAACAAGTTGAAAGAAAGATTGAGATAATCAAATCTGGAGAAGACAGAGAAACTATTAAATAATAGACTTCAAATCCTACATGAGATGGTTTTTGAAAAGTTAATGAATAGTGGGGAAAAAAGGCAAACATGAAATAAAGATGTAGCATAAAAGATTCAAAGGACACATCAGAGGGAAAATATTGTGACACTGAGGGTTTTTAAAAGACACAGAATATGGTGGGATTCTTTCCTTTGGAAGCTTTAAAACCAAAATAGATTCTTCTTTACTGAATGGATAGTTCTCATGACTTCAAAGATCAATGATCAAGACTCAAAGATCAATGCCTTTTAGAATATGGCTGGCAAAGAAAGAACAAAGGGGCTACACAAACAATAAAACTTCCTTTTGTTTTGTATACAGGAAAATTAAATTAAGAAATAAAATTATAGTGTTTCAGTTCAAGGTGGCAGATCAGGCATTTTCATTTACTTCTTTTCCCTCTCCAAATTCTACTGAAAAGGCAGCTGAAATACAAATAAGTAAATAAATCCAGAACAGACGTGTAAAGCAGAGAAGTTTCGCCTACAGAAGAAGGAATGATTTCTAGTTGACATGAAATAAATTGTATCCAACTGAAAGTGAAACACTAAAGGAGTTGAGAAAAAGTGAGTTTCTTTAGAGGAATTCTTATAATAATATCAAGAATAGAAGCTGTGTCAGTTGTACTACTAGGTATTTACTCACGTGACATGAAAATATATGTTCACAGAAAGGCCTGTACAAGAATGTTACCATGGTCTTTTAAAAAAATATATCCAACGCATGGGAAATGATCAAAATGTTTACCAATGGGGGGGATAGAGAAATAAATTATGATATAGTTATACAATGGAATACAACTCACCAATAAAAAAGAGAAATCTACTGATACACACACCAATACAAAAAAAATCCCAAAAACATGTTGAGCAAAAGAAGCCAGAGACACACACACAAAATTGCACACCTGTGATGCCATCTACATGAAGATCTGGAACAGGCAAACTAATTGTGATGAGAGGAGTCAGACACTGGTTGCCTCTGGGAGGAATGAACTGCCAATAAAGATTCACAAGAAGGCTTTCTGGGATGATGTAGACATTCTATATCCTAATTTTGATGGTGGCTACATGGGCATATACAATCGTCAAAAATGGAACTGAACTTTTAAGATTATTTTATTGTACGTAAATTATTCATTACTTTTAAAAACTTAAAAAATTCGAAGAGAGAGAAAAAAGAGAGTAAAAAGGAAGAGGAAAAGGAGAGGAGGGGAGAAGAAGGAGGGAAAAGAGAAGAGGCAAGGATATAGAAGTTAGAAAAAGGTGAGGACAGGAAACTGATTAAAGAGTGGATAACCAAGGAGATTACTCAAGAAATGTTCTCACAACGAAGACAAACTTGGGGCTTCAGATTTAAAGGGTCCACTGAGTGCCAACCAGAACAAACTACTAAAGTCTTAAATCTAAACACAACATGATGACATTTCTGAACATTATGAATAAAGTGAAAAATCCTAAAAGCTTCTAGTTTAAAAAAATAGCCAGCTACAAAGACATAGCATCCGATTTTGAATGAAACATGAGCTGATGTAATAAAATTGGATTTTATCTTCAAAATTCTGAGGGGAAACAATATGGAACATGGCCAACTACCAAATTAGCATGTAAGTGTGAGAACAAAATAAAGATATGTTAAAAAATTTAGGATCTCAGAGAGTTTAGCCTTTGATAAAACCTTCCTAAAATAACTTTTTGAGAATGTTTTCCAACAAAATAAAAGATGAAAATATGAGATTCAAGTAGCAGCAACAGCCAGTAAAGAAATAAGTAAATTTTATAGTTATGTCTAGATAATTATTAGAAACATAAATGAAACTGCTAAGAAATTATTCCTAAGAGTTATAATGAAAAAGAAAGAAAGAAAGGAAGAAAGAAAGAAAGAAAGAAAGAAAGAAAAAAGAAATAGAAAGAAGAATAATTTAGCCTAAATATTCAGATAATATGATTAAAAGCTGAGAGATACACAGGACACAGAGAGAAACAGAATATCAGAATCTTGTTTTTGGAGGCTTTAGGTTATAAATACGGATTGATTCTCAGCACTGATAAAAAGTGTAAGTTCAAATCTGTTAAAATGTTGAGAATAACAGCAATAGAACACTTTCAATACTTGAGGAAAAATGAACAAAGTAAATAGTATTTAAGTACTTATTGAATGTTTAAGTGCTAAGCTCTGATAAATTACTTAGTATGCATTCAGTGTTTTAATTTTTAAAACAGCACCAGGAAATAGTATTATATATATAATTTACAGATGAGGAAATTAATATAAAGGCTAAGTCTCTTGCCAAAGGTTACACAGATAAATTGGAGAGTAAGAGGCAAAATGGAAAAAATTGTGGAAATTTGAAAATACTACACAAAATGGGAAAAATATCTTCAAATCTATCAGTAATCACAACAAATATAAATGAGTTAAATTCATTGATGTGTTGCATGGAAACAGAAAATTGAGCTATCAGTTATTAATAAGAGAGCTATTTAAATTAAAAAAAAAGTTAGACAATGTTTTAAAGTAAAGGTTGGAAAAGGACATTCGACAAATCTCAAAAGAAAAATAAATAAAACAAGAGTTGCAACATTAATATCAGACAAAAAAGTATTCAAGACAAAAGTCAATAAAATGATAAATAAGGAATTTCATCTTGATAAAATATAACCACCAAAAAAGGTTATTTTATGTCCCAACACCATGGATTCGAGACAAGTAAAGCAAAAATTAATGGGATAATGAGAGACAGAAAAATCAACAACAGTAGGATAAAAGTGAAATTAATTTTCTTGAGAAATCAGTAAAATAGTGGACAGTAAATAAATCAAGTTGGAGGGTTTTCAAAATATAATCAACAATCTTGATCTGATAGGTTTTATAAAGAGATCCAAGAGTGTGCATCATAAAACATAAAGAATATACAGTTATGAAATATTTGCAAAATATGCTTGTACTATGTATAAACTTTATAGTGATAAAGTGTAATTTATCAGTTTATAAAAATATATAATTTTCTGGGAAAACATAATTTATCAAAATTGACTCAAGAAAATTTATATTATCTGAATAGACTACTAGCCATGGATTAACATGGAATGATAATCAGTAATCTCAAGCAAAGAGGTACCAAGCCTAAAAGCACTTATGAATGAATTCTAACAACCTCATAAGAAAGAGATGATTATTATTTAAAGTGCTAAAGTGAAAAAAAAATGAAGATTTTAACCTCATCCCATGGAACTCTAATGATACACTATTGAAATGGATACTGCTAGCTTTCATGCTCGCACCAAGAAAACTGTAAGCATATATTTCTATAACTTTCCTATATTCTAGAACTAACAAATTGGAGAATATAACAACAAAAAATAAAACCCTATCCACAATAGGAAACAAACCTAGGTATGATAGGACAAGTGGCTATTCACTTGGACAAAAACCAAAGTTGTATCTTCATCTTAAACCTTAAACCCACAAATAACTTCAAAGCAGACTGTTGTTCTAAACAACAGCAGCCAACAACAATAAGGAACTATAAAACTGTTAGAACAAAATATATTTAAAGATTCTGACAATCTTTATTTGAGGAACCTTTTTGTAAGTAAAGCAAGACAACCGAAAATCATAAAAGGATTCAGAGTTGATTACATTCAAAACAGAAAGTTTTTTGGGGCACCTGGGTGGCTCAGTGAGTTAAGCATCAGACTTTTGCTCAGGTCATGATCTCATGGTTTGTGAGTTTGGGCCCTGCGCTGGGCTCTGTGCTGACAGCTCAGAGCCTGCTTCAGATTCTGTGTCTCCCTCTCTCTCTCCCTCTCCCCTCCCCGATTCATGCTCTGTTTCTCTCTCTCTCAAAAATAAATAAGACATTACAAAAAATAAATAAAGTAGAAAGTTTTTCATGACCAAAGGCAGCATAAACAATATTAAAAGGTGAGTGCAAGATTGGTCTAAACATTTACAAAGCATATGAGACAAAAAATGAATATGGTAGATATTTGTAAACATAGCCACAGTAATTTCTCCCATTGCTATACACACGCTCCTTTGCAATATTACTTTTCTGGTCCTCCAATCCAGAGGAGTCTATTCCCTGTGCCCTAGACTCTGAGCTGGCCCAGTGATTTATTTGGCTCATAGAATGTAGCTGAAGTTGTACAAGTTCTTCAAGAGGCTTTGCAACTTCTGCTTTTACTCTCTTGCTGCTCTAAGTCCACCACGTCAGGCTCTGTGGGCTAGGTTCCTTGAAGATGAAAGACTCTGTGGAGACAGAGCCTAGGTGACAGCCAGCACCAACCATCAGACATACGAGTGAGGTCATCCTGGACTATCAAGCTCATGTCAAGCCAACACTAGGCTAGAGTCACATGAGTAATTCCAGGTGAGATCAGCAGAAGAACCACCCAGCTGAGCCTGGAGCAAGTTTTCTTGATGAGCTAATGAAATAATGGTTGTTTCTAGCCACTAAATATTGGGGTAGTTTGTTATGTAGTAATAGCTAAGTGGGACAGTCATCCATAATTTATAAAGAATTCCAGGGAGAAGAGCCACCAGCCTGTCTGGATAATGGGAAGGCAAGCCATGAAACAAGAAATGCAATGGCTGTTGACTTGAATCAGAGCTGGGAGTCTTTCTGCTGAATAGGAACAAGAACTTGGACTCCAGTATCAGCCTGCCTGGTTCTGAAGCTCGGCCCTGTCCCCATCACAGCTGTGTGGCCTTGGGCAAGTTACTCAAATCTCTCCAGGCCTCAGTTTCCTCATCTATAAAATGAGTATACAAAGACTCAAATTCTCTGTCAATCCCACAGAATCATTGTAGGAAACGTACTTGTATTAAATACAAATAAATGTTGCTTTTGCTTCTACTGCTATAAATGGCTCTGATGACCTCTTCAGTACCAGAAGCTAAGTTGTTTTACTGAAGGCAAGTAGAGTGATAAAGGGAGAAAGAGCTCATAAAGACAGTAGTTAGGAGATAGAGAACAAAGACACTAAGTTACATTTCAGAGTTTGGGTTGCTTTAATGGCATTGTAAAAATAATCAATTTGATGGTTTATAATACTTGCTTATATCTCACTGTCTTAATAAATTCTAACTTTCCTATTAAAATCTGTAGAAATTTATGGTTTTAAATCTGACTGAGATTCAGTAGAGAGGTAGTCATGTGAATTTCAAATAAAAGAAATATAATAATAGTTGTTATTATTGCCTGGGGATTCTATATTTTGGGATGTTCTATCTTCCAGACTGCTTTTATTATATATCATTGTTTTCTGACTATTATTAAAGACCTCAAAGAACTAGTCTGCGTCTCTGAACATGAGACACTTTTTCAATGAAGAGCTTAGATTTCATTCAAAAGTGAAAAAAGTTAATGTTTCTGTACATTTTTATGCAGCTGTTGCAGACAACCAGACAATTTCTTATCAGATATTTTTAAATATTCAAAATGGTGTGACGACTAACATCATTGGTTTCATGAGCCACTTGAAATATAGTGCTTCTACGTGGGCAACCTTGGACAAGTTACCTAACCTCAGTTCTTTTAGTTGAATCAAGAATAATGATAGTGCCTGATTCACAAGACTTTTGTTGATATATGTAAACTGCTAAGGATAGTGCCTGACACATAAAAGACACTTGAGAAATCTTAGTCATGATTGTTGTTATTCTTACTACTATTTTATTGGGTGTCCTTAATAATGTCAAAACAACCAGATCTTAAATAAGGGAGTATCTCTTCTTAAATGACCCCAAAGATATTACAGTTTGGGTAAATAAACGAACCATGTTTATTTCTCACTCCAACCTCATATTTTAGAATATTTTAAGCAGAAATAACAAGAACAATCATGTAGTCTAGGGACTGATTAACTTCCTGGTTACAAAGAATGAATTTAGCAGCTTAAAATATCACAGAACCAACACATTTAAATGGATTTTGAGATGGGTTACACATGTCCAGTAAACAGAAAGAATATAGTGTCTGCAGTTTTGTTTTTAAATACACCTGCTACTAGTGAATTCAGTGTCCTGGGCTGAAAACAATAACCTAAATGTTTTTTGCAGACCTCCTCACTTGGTGGGACATATTCTCTCTCTCTCCATTTGAATGGTAAGATCTTTGGAGAGCCAGAGAAATAACTTTAGTCAGGAAGAATATAAAACTTTTATAATAACAAATTACAAAAGAGAGTAAAATTATGAACCAAACTGTTAAACTCATCATTCTGCCTGGATAAGTGCATTGAGTGGACAGAATAATCAAACACTATTGCGAGATAAGCTGAAGCTGGTGGATTAGCAGCTGCTTGGGACCCAAGATACTCCTAGGAGCATTACTCCTTCTAAATCCCCCATTTCTTTTGCCCTCTTGGGGAACTTCTTCAGCCAAAGGCCCCTTTGAGAATTTAATCCACTTCCCCTTTGCAGCTGCCACTTCCACCAGCTGCTTCTCTCATTACCTTACTGTTCAGGCAGAAAAGGCCAACCCCAGGTTATTCTAATGATAGCAAACACCTCATAAAGAAATCTGCCAAATTTACTTTTCCATAGAACATCATTTTTATAGCTTTTCATGAGTCCATGAGGAAAGAAAGCATCATGTATAAAATATGACTTCCAGAAATCTTGAAGATATTAAGAATTATGCCGGCAGTCGTAGACTGGTGGGTGTCGCACCATCTACAGAATGGGAGTGTCTTCCGTTTCCCCAAAGGAATCCGGTAAGTCTGTCATTGTACCTGTTTGCCCACAGAAGACGGGCAGGCCCCACAAATTTAGAACATCTTCAGAGATTCCCCAAATTAAAATTTCTTTTTAATGGGTATTTATTTCGAGAGAGAGACAGAGAAAGAGAGAGAGAGAGAGAATGTAAGGGAGGGGCAGAGAGAGAGGGATACACAGAATCTGAAGCAGGCTCCAGGCTCCAAGCTGTCAGCATAGAGCCCTATGCTGGGCTTGAACTCACAAACTGAGAGATCATGATCTCAGCTGAAGTTGGTCGACCAACCCAGAATGAGCTACCCAGGCGCCCCAGAAATGTCCCAAATTTAAAAGAACTGTAGGCTCTGGGTGTATTCTTTTCCATTCCTGGTTTTGTATTTGTGCTCAAGGATCACCTTGCTTTAGTCTATAACATCCTGGCAGAGAGAAAACTTGGTATAAGTAATCAAGAGTTTGGAATGCATGAAAATTGGCTAGTTTCCTAATCTCTCTGTGCCTTAGTTTTTGCATTTGTAAAGGGGGCATATTAACAGTATAGTACCTCATTAAATCAATGAAATTCTGTAAAGCACTTAATACAGTGGCACACAGGCACATAGCAAGCACTACAGAAATATTTAAGTGAATTCTCTAACAATTTTTTTTTCACAAAAATTACATTAAAAAGTACATTAGCAGGGGCAATGGTTGTAAAGTCCTTTGGGAACAATAAATACTACTTATCTCCACACTGCAGAGCAAAGAGTTTAAAAGAGCTGGTTTGAGGAAGAGATTTTAGGAGGCAGAAAATTACCGAGGCTTCCTGGGAAAATCCTTGCTGACTTCTACCCATGCTCCAAGTTGACAGTTGTAACACTCAAGGAAAAACGCTTTCCAGGGCAGTGACAAGAAATCTATACCTGAGCAATCCTTTATTCGGAAAACATAATTAACCTTGTGTCTGGAGCCCCCTCACTCCTCCCCAAAGGCGACCCCCTCTCCAGCCTTGGAGAGCAACGGATGCTCAGAATCTCATTCCTAAAGCGACCCACAAGAGGGGCAGAACGCTGAAAGTCTTAACTATATTTTTAAAAGCCCCAGGTGACTCGGGCCCCAAGCACGACAGGTGGCTTGACTCCGCGCCCTCCGCAAGGCTGGGGAGGGACGTGGGAGGCACGTGGACCGCGCGGGAAAACAGGATGTCTGTCCATTTTCCTCCGGGACATTATTTCCCGACCCTTGGCGATGCTTTCTGAAGGGGCAGACTCCCTGGGGTTCTTTCTCCCAAACCCAGTTTGGGGGTATTACCCTATAGTTAAGAGTCTCCTGCCGTTCCCCTCACCCCCCAGAGTAACATTACTCAGCCACTAAAGGGCAATCAAAGACTGTCAGCACCCCAAAAGAAACACATACCAAGCCGCCCATCCCAAGCCTCGCACCCCCAAGTACCTGACCTGTGAAAAACCTGGAGGACAGCATCTGCCAGACCTCAATACGGGGTTCAGTCTCCAGGCACGCAACCCCACTCCGTCTCTGCCTAAGACAGGTTGTCCCCGCAAGACCGTTGCTCTTTGGTGGGGCGGGGGACCCGCCCCCTCGCATCCAGCCTGCGCTTGCTCAGCACCCTGCCACCCGGTCCCCGCTGCCACGCGCGCCCCTCTCTGGCGGCGCACTCACCTGCAGCTGCGTCCGGCTGGCGTTGCCCGCGGCCGCGTCCGGCCCGTCAGCGGCTCCCGAACCGCGCAGCACTGTGATGTGCAGCGTGAGCAGCAGCAGCCCCAGCAGCAGCAACAGCTCGGCCGCCAGACGCACCATCCTCTTGAGGCGCGCGGCTTTAGGACCCGGCGCGGCGGGCGGCGGCGGCGGCGCCGGGGGAGGCGGAGTTGGAGCCCGGGAGCCCGGCAGCGCGGCTCCCGCCTCGGCCCCCGCTGGGCCCCCGCTCCCGGGGCCCGCGGGGCTGGCGCTGGGCTCAGCAGGGCGCGCCGGGCCGGGGGAGCAGGAGCCGCCGCCGCCGCCGCCGCCGCCGCCGCACCACGGCGGAGCCACGGCGGGGCCGGGGGCGTCCAAGCCGGCTGCGGAGCAAACCCCGGCGCTCCCCGGCGGCGGCGGCGGGGACGGGGGGCTGCCCGGGACCCGGGCCGGGCCGGGGACCACCCTGCGGGCAGGGGGTAGCGGGGGCGGCGGCGGGGCAGGCGCAGCCGAGCCCCCGAGCGCACATGGGCGCCCCAGATGTGGCCGCGGCGCCGCAGCTGGAGCGGGAGCGGCCGCCAGAGGAGCGCGGGGAGCAGGAGGAGGAGGAGGAGAAGGAGGAGGAGGAGAATGAGGAGGAGGGCTTCAGTGGCGGCCCGGAGTTACCTCCACGCTTGGCTCCCCCGCCCTTGCCGCCCGGAGCCACTCACCCGACGAGCCACCTCCCCTCCTCCCCGCGCTCCTTCGGGCCGCGGGCCGCGCCGCCCCGCCGCCGAGTCCTAGGGTGAGCCGGCTCCAGATGGGGACCCCGGGTACACGGGGGCTGTCACAGTTTGGAGGTGACCCGGGCGCCCCTCCGGGGTCGGCGTCCGCCTGCCGGGCTGCGCCAAGTGCGCGCACTGCTGCCGAGGTCGCTGTGGCCGCCGAGGGCAGAGCCTTGTGCGTACTGAGGCTCGGGGCTGTGGGTGGGTGGGGTGCCTGGGCGAGTTTAGAAACCTTTATTGACAAAGTGGAGTTGGGAGTTGTGGTGGTGGAGAACGGAGGGGGCTCAGGGCAAGCCAGGTGTCTGCGACTGTGCGCCCCTTGCTGAAGCTGGCGTGCGTGTGTACCAGGGGAATGATAAAGTGTAGTTCCAGAAGGGTCTTGACACTTGCTCCTGGACGGTGGGCCTCCGCTCCCTGAGCAGCGCTGCTCACGCGCCCGTGGCGCCTGGTAGACCCTGGAAAGGGAGGCGAGTCGGATTCGCTAGGTGTCGGTCCGGTGGAGCGCGCAGGTGGCGCGGTGGGAAGCTTCAGGGCTTGGCTCGGGCGCGCAGTACGTAGGTGGGGCACTGGGGGTCAATCTCAGCTCAGGCAGTCACGGGTCGAGGGGCTCATCCCGGAGGCGCTGCTCCCGGAGGGGACCTAGGGGCTGGCGTCGCACAGCCGCCGCTCCTGGGCCACCGCCTCATGACCGCGCTGCAGCCTCCGGCTCCCGCGCGCGGCTCATGCCGTGCTGGGGGCAGCCGGCGAGTGGAAAGGCTCCGGGGTCGAGCAGAGAGCGCGGAGCTTGGCCTCGAGCGCAAGAGCAAACTGGGTCCGATGGTAGGCTTGGATCACCGCAGTGGCACCGCGCGTTCCCCTCTCTTTTGATCTTGCTCAGGATCCCGCCTTCCCAAAGTAGCTCAGAATGGTGAGCGCGCTGTAAGACTGGGGCCTTTTATACTGCACTTCCTCCGCCTCCTACCGGGTTTCCTCCCTCCCTCCTTCCTTGTGCCCGCCCAGCCAGTCCCTCCCCGCGTGCGGAGCCCTCAGCCTAGGCGTTCGCACAATTCATTTCGCAAATTTCCAAGCCTACCTAGCCTTTAGGATTCCAGTGCTCCGGGGATGAACCTTCCGTCGTTCCCTTGGTGGTTGAAATTAAATAAATAAGCAAAACTTTTTCGCCTGCCCGTCCCCCCGCCCACCCACCCCCCACCCCGTTTCTGCCCTCCTCCTCCCGGTCCTACAAACTGAAGATTCTTAAGTCAACTACCTTCGGAGTTCACATCTTTATGCAAGGCATCTCAGCTGAGTCTAACCCAAATTAAGACAAGAAACACTTCACCATTCCGAAAGTTTCTCAGGTCACCGTGGCATTTTGCAGAATTTAAATAGCAATAGTAGTGTAGGGTGTGATAGTTGCGTTTTAATTTGTGTCAGGGGGAAGGAAAGGCTAGGCTAGTTGCCGTTTTAGAGACGCCTTGAGCATCTTTAAAATTCTAACCAGCCTTATCATTTTTATTAATGGATTGGCAGCTGTTTATAAAGCACTCGATATCTTTCCCTTTTCAGTAATTTTTGGGGGGGGGTGAGGGGGAGGAGTGCAGGGTCTGGGGAAGGGAGATATTTGGAGGGAGTGCTTGCTCTGGATTTTCAGGCGGTCGGTCCTGTCCAGCATCCATTGCAATCTCCAGGCTCTGAAATGCCAAATAATTGTCAACCCGAGGGCTGGGGGAGAATTTGAAACAATAGACCGTCCGCAGTTCAGATTGGAGATCAAAGGAGATCCTAGCAGTTCAGATCCCACAAGGATCCTCCAGTGTGCTTTCTAATTAGAGTCACTTCCAAAGGGGAGCAGGGTGGGACAGTGGGCACGATGATGAAATACATAAATTAAGATGGCAAACTAGAATCTGAAGGCAGAGAGAGTTTAAGACCGGCTCTATACCACAGTTGTGCCAGATTATGATGTGGGCGCACAGGGACAAATGACTTTTCCTATTGCCTGAGGCAGGCTGGTCTAAATTAGAATCCAGGCGCTGCTGTGTCCCGTATTTCCATCACACACAGTCCCCACATGTGAGCCTCAATTGCCTCTCCTCTCATCTAAAATTAACATTTTTGGATCCTAAGGAAAAATAACTTAAAAAAAAAAACTCTGGAAAGAAATCCTTGCAGTGAGTGTAAATTCTTGTAAATTTGTAAAGGGGGAGTTAGAGATCAAAGTCTTTGTAAAATGTTGTAAAAATTGTAAATTGAATTTTGGGGACAGAAGTCTTTATAAAATGTTGAACAAATGTATGAATGAATCCTATTAAAATCCTTTCACGCTGCGAGATCCAAATTCCAGGTGAGTTTATGTTCTAGTGAGTATACATAGCCAGTATCGATAAACACCCGTAATCTGTGACTGAACTTGCCAAACCAGGCTGCTTTTTAGGGGGTAGGGAAAACCGGACTATAATTTTTTGTGGAAAGAGAATTACAAATTTAATAGCCCAAACAAATTAAGTTGCAAGCACATTTATGGAATTGTGAATTGCTGATCAGTTAAAAAAAAATTCCTACCTCCTCTTTTAGAGTCTTATACAACTTATTCATATCTTTATTATTGCTCTTATTTTGCCCTAATAGAATGTGCCTTCTCACCAGATCCGGATCACCATTTACGTAGAACATTCCAGAATACGTGTCCCCTCCCCTCCCCCAGCATATAGTTTTCTTCTTCCTGGGTTCATAGAGAATATTTTCCAGCAACACTAGATCTAGGTGAGGTGTGAAGAGCTCTGTTACATTCAGGTCTGGTTATGAAATATCACGAGTGAGTGGGGCATCCGGATGGCTCAGTCGGTTTAGTGTCCAATTTTGGCTCATTGGGCTCTGTGCTGACAGCTCAGAGCCTGGAGCCTGCTTCAGATTCTGTGTCTCCCTCTCTCTCTCTGTCCCCCACCCCGGCTCGTATTCTATGTCTCTCAAAAATAAATAAACAAAAATAAATAAATAAAACTCATGAGTGATCACCTATACACACGCTATCTTTCCTTTCTACATAAAAAAGGACTCTGAGGTGAAAGGAGCCCAAATCTCTGAGTTACTGCTCAAAATAGAGCTATTGGACCACGAATATCTGCATTTAACCTTGCGCAGTGAGAAATAAAGCTTGATTGTTCAAAGCCACTGTGATTTAGGGATGTTTGCTATAGCAGCTTATTATTACCTGTCCTGACAAGTACATTCTTCAAGAGAGGAACACCTGTCTCATCATCATTGTATTTCTAGACCTGAGCACAGTGCCTTACATGGAGTAGTTGCTCAATCAGTGGTTGCCCAATGAATGTGGTCTTTATATAGACCTTATTTAATAAATTAAGTGTCCTTAAAGTGTTCCTACTATAGGTGGCTGACCTATAAATATTAACTCTTCTATGTCTGGAATGTACTATCCTCTCATAGATTTTTGTCTTGTGTTATTGGTCTGTTTCTTTTGCAGACAAACTTGTGTAACTGGAATATTAGGAGAAAGCAAGCAAAATTAATAAATCAGAAAACCTTCTTGGAAAAATTACTAAAGAGAAACTTGCAAGTCTATTATGTCAGGATTTTACTGTTGTTCCTTTTTTAAAAAAAACTAAAAATTGTTGCAAGACAGTAAAGAGTAGTTTTAGTGTCTTTAAAACACACTTTTTTTTATCATGGAAAAATTTAAATATGTACAAAATTCAAGAGGCTAATATAAGAAGTCCTTAGACACCCATCACCTAGCTTCAACAAAACTCATGTTTCATCTGTATTCTCATGTACTTTCTCCCTCTCGGATTGTTTTGAAGCAAAATCCATGACATCATATCATTTCATTTATACATATTTCAGTTTGTAGCTCAAGAAGGCAAGGGATCAATTAAAAAAAATTTAAACATGCACACTGTATGTGAGGTATAAAACAGATTTGAAAAGCCAAAACCAGAGACTTACGGGGTGCACGAACAATTAGCATTTAGGGATTGCAGTGGAGGCTGTTATGTGTTACCAAAAATTGTTTCTTTTTCTCCCTAGACTACATTTCCCATTATCCTCTGAAATTCTGGCCAATAGAATGTGGGTGGAGGTAATGTGTGTCACTTCCATATCTAACCCATAAAAGTCTCCTGTGCATGATCCTTCTCTTTTTCCTTCCTTGCTGGCTAAATGTGTCTGCCCAGACCTTAGAACAATGATCAGCCTGGATCCCTGGAGCAGAGCCCTTACCCCACCCCTAACTGTGCCCAGAACACCCTGGCTGGGCTTTTGTTTCATCTATAAACTTAAAAGAAAAATAAACTTAAAAAAATGTGTTAAACCACTAAAATTTGAGGGTTCGTTATAGGAGTTTCACCACCTTCCCTAATAAAGGGAGTACTATTCTGAGAAGGACGGGTGGCAAATCTTTCTTTTTGAGGGACGGATAGCAAAATTTTTTTTTTTTTTTTTTGGTCTGTGGGCTACAAGGTTTCTCTTGCAAATACTCAACCCTCCTGTTACAGTGGTGCAGTGGGAGAGCAGTCAAAGATAATACATGAACAAATGGGTGTGGCTGTGTTTTCATAAAACTGTGCATACACAACAGGCAGCTGGACCACATGACTTAGTTTGCGAATCCCTGTTTGGAGAGACTGGCACACCTCCCCACCTCCTCCCAGGTGCCAATATGAAGTGAAGTTAGATGGATTCCACTTGCTAGCCATGTACCTCTTGGGCCAGTTATTGTACCTCTCTGAATCTGTTTCCTCCTCTGTAAATTGGATCTAAGAATGGCTGTTCTAGGGCTGTTGTGAAGTTCAACTATCACTTCCACATCAAGACAAGGTGAGTAGTCCCAGGTCTTTGGCTCTACTAGATGAAGGACACCATGTTGTGTCCATGAGGGCAGAGAGCTTCTTTGTGTCACTCACTTCCAAATTTGCATAGTCGATGCTCCATAAATATTTGTTCAATGGATGCAACTTTTAGAAAACTGCTGGAAATTGTTGCTGAAAGAATCTGAGATAAACTCTAAGCCCTCAAGGAAACACAAACAAACAAAAAGCCCAAAGTGTTGTTTCATTAGAGTCCTTTGAACTATGAAGGGGTCACAGCACTCAAAAGTGAGAAAATCACCACCCTCAGAGGCTCAGAGGCTCAGAGGCACTCCCAGGGGCCAGGCTTATGGGACACCTGGACCTCTGGCATTCTGCTTCCTGGGGCTCCAACACACGCAGGCAAAACAAAACGTGTGAAGATTGCAGGGATGCCTGTAGCTCTCTCCACTCCACCCTAAGGGCCTCTAAATGTACAAAGAACCTGAATCCACTGAGTGCATGACCTTTTGAGGAGGCCCAGAAATGGCATTCCAGAGTGAGGGCTGTCCTTCCCAGACATGAGCTGGAGCAGTGGGGAGATTGGATTGGCTTTTTGAAAAGGTTTATGAAGGTTCTTCGTTATGCGGCAGCGTCCTTTACTGCATTTCTAGTGTGATATTAAAATATGAGATCCTGCCTGTCCACTGACATCTTCGGCAAATAGCTGGCCCTCATAGCTCTCCTCTGTATTTTATTTACTTATTTTTTTGACATTTTATTTATTTTTGAGAGACAGAGAGAGAGCACGTGTGCAAATGGGGCAGGGGCAGAGAGAGAGGGAGACACAGAATCCGAAGAAGGCTCCAGGCTCTGAGCTGTCAGTACAGACCCCAACATGGGGCTCAAACTCATGAACTGTGAGATCATGAGATGAGCTGAAGTCAGACGCTTAACCAACTGAGCCACCCAGGTGCCCTTCTAATCTGTATTTTTAAAAAGACCCCTTTATTGCTTTTGCTTTGCTATAATTACTTCTGTGCAATCCTGGGAAGCAAAATAAAATCTCAGGGGCATGTTATAGCTGGAAGAGAAAAGCAGTTCATAGTTATAAGGTTATATATTATACATGGTATAATTTTTTTTTAACTTCTGACGATTTCTAGGCAGGAAGTGAGTGAACTATTCACTCAGAGTTGAATCTCAGAGTCTAGATGTTGGAAGGGGCCCACAGAATTCACTATCCAGCTACCTTCTATAGATGAGGAAACTGAGGTCCAGAGAATTAAAGAGACATTTGCAATATTGCAAAGGCACTTGATGGCAGTATTAGGTTTCCCAGCTCCAAGACCAATATTCTGTTGTTCAAAGTAAACTTTTAAAAAATGAAAATATGATCTACACATGGAAAAGAATACATATCCTAAGTGTACAGATCAGTGGAATTTTTACTACCCAGATCAAGAAACAATATATTACCAGCACCCAAGAGGCCAATTACCCAAATGTTACCAATGTCCTGACTTCTATCACCACACATTTGAGTTGCCTTTAAAAAATTAATATAAATTGAATTTTACAGTAGATTTTCTTTGGTATCTGGCTTCTTGTGCTATCATCTATCCCTTTACTCAACTTTTTATTCTGAAAAATTTCAAAGCTCGAGAAAAGTTACATGTATAATTGAATGAACACCCATTCACCCTTGTGGTAGATTGCACAAATGATCAGTTTTTCCTTCATTGTACCCAAGCCCTTCACAACATGACTTTGTGGCTTCTCCCATCACGATGTGGAAGCATCTCCCCTTTGACTGTACTGGCCTTGTGATTAACTTTGACTAACAAAATGCAGCACAAGTGGGTTTGTGCCAGTTCTGTGGTTAGGCCTCAAGAAGCCTCACATGCTTCCTCTCTCTTTGTGTCTGACTTGGAGCTTTGTCACTGCCATGTGAATAAGCCAGGACTAGCCTACTGGAAGAGAAGAGACAGGGTTCCAGTCACTCTAACCAATACCCACCCTGTCCCCAGAAGTAGAGCCACCTACTGATTGCACACACACATAAGGGGACCCAACAGAGATGACAAGAAGCACCCAGGTGTTGTGTGGGGGTTTGTCATACTGAAAAAGCTTCTCAGTATAATCCTTCACCCCAAATATGTCAGCATATACCTCCTGAAGAGGTTCTGCTATATCATCACAGTCTAATCTTGCTCAGGACACTTACCATGGATACAATAATCTTATCTAATTTAAATCCCTATTCAACATTTTCCTACTGTTCCTACAATATCATTTACAGTTATTTATTTTTCTATCCAGGATGCAGATGAGAATTACTCATTGCATTTAATTCCCATTGTCGTGTCTCTTTATGTCTGTCTTGAACAGTCCCTATCTCCTCCCCACCACCCTTTTCTTTTGGTCTTTCATGTCATTAACATGTTTAAAGAGCCCAGGCCAACTGATTTTGCAGTATGACCTTCAGTTTATTCTTGTATGATTGATTCTCCAATATTAGTTTTAGATTATGCACTTTGGGAAGGAATGCTACCTGCATGATGTTGTGTTCTTCTTAGTGCATTGCATCACAGGCACCATGAAGCCCAATTGTCCAGTTGTTTGGGAATCTCTTTCAAGATGCAAAGATCTTGAATCATTTTGTAAGGTTAGGTGAGAATTCTTGACTGAGGATACATTGGTACTTTTTTTATGTGGAAAGAGAAAAACACAAGTTCATCTAATTTCCCAGCAAACTACACCACTTTGTTCTAAGTTGTCAACCTTGTCCAGTCCCCAGAGGGCAATGGGCTATGACCATATTAGAGGGTGATTTATCTATGTGAGTCACTTATTTTTTCATTTGGTCTAATCAGAAGTCATTATCAATTCATTCTTTTTTTAATAATTATTATTTTTAAAGTTTATCTATTTTGAGAGAGAGTGAGAGCACACACAAGTAGGGGAGGTACAGAGAAAGGGAGAGAGAGAATCTTAAGCAGGCTCTGCACTGTCTGCATAGAGCCTGATGTGGGGCTCAAACTCACATACCATGAGATCATGACCTGAGTCAAATTCAAGATTTGGGCATATAGTATAGCCAACTGAGCCACCCAGGCTCCCTTATCAATTAATTATTAATCATCTAGCCTCAAACAACTTCTTCTTCTTCTTCTTCTTCTTCTTCTTCTTCTTCTTCTTCTTTGGAGGAAAGAGCAAGCCAGACTTGGTGTAAGACAAAAGAGAAATACATTTGTTATTAATCACAATTGGCTTCAGTGATTTAAAAATAATAAATACACTAACTCTATGTTGCATTAAAAAAATACAAGGAAGCTAAATATACTTAGAGAAATTACAAAGAGCTCAGTCAGATGAGAAAACGAACAGACTAGAAATGGTCGCTCTTTTTTAACAACTAAGGAGTAGTGGAAATAATCTTTTCAAAAGCTCCTGGCGAGGTTATGTCTGAAAGAAAGCTAAAAGCAGTAACTTTGCATTTAGAAATGGATTTAATGACAGCAGTTCCTCAGCAGAGAAGGAGCAAATGGACACCTCTAAGATGCCACATCAGAGATACATCCACTCACAACAGTTTGCAACTGACTGCTTCTCACATCTTTACTAATAAACACAAGATCTCATCACCAATGCTTGTGGCAAGGATTTCACAATGACTGGGGGTGTTGGGCTTCATTTGTGAGCCAGATGTGTCTAAACTGAAATCTGAAGATTCTCATTTGGTAAACTCTAAACAGGATGATGAAAGTTAAATGAGAAATAGCCCTTTGGAGGAACAAGCATGAAAGAGCTGTTTACACATTTTTGGAACTCAAATTTGGTATGGTTATTTCACAAAGGTCGAGATTTTCCTTTATTTACCTGGTGTCTAACTTAGTTCTGAAATTGTAGTTGTTTTATCCCGATGTGATGAGTAGGAAGTAGTGTTTTGGAATAAAGATTTTCTTTGTTGGGGATATGAAAGCCAAATAATACTTTTAAGGGATGTTCTGGTTACTCACACAGACTGAAGGCTAAACTGTTCTCACACTCTTTGTGTATGTGTATATGAGTAAACAATATGCGATGGTGATATCAGGCACAACGATATTGAAAGGCTTTTTATACATGTATTAGTCAGGGCAAGTAGCATCAGCTGCTATAACAAACAACCCCCCCCCCCCAAAGCTCAATGACTTAACAAAATAAAAGTTTACTGCTTGCGTATACCATAATACTTTGAACACTTTGGTATTAGAGAGAGCAGACTTCCTTTGAGTAATGGGGCCAGGCTCTTTTCATTTAGTGGCTATGCATTTTCTAGAACCTTTATCCAGCAGACAAGGGAAGAGAGGAAAAGATAGATGGAGGATTGCTCAGGAAGCCATTGGCCAGAACTCAGTCACATGGCCCTGCACAACTGCAAAACAGCTAAGAAATATAGATTTCCTCTGTGTTTAAAAGGAAAATAAAATGGATGTGTTGGATGTTTAGTGTTGTTTCCACATGACACTATCTCTGCCAAAATACCACTTGTTTTCACCAGTATGTAAACAAAAGCTTGTAGTTTGTGGACGGGCTAGGTAGAGGAGGGGTCAACAAATTTTTCTATAAAGGGCTAGATAGTAAATATTTTCAGCCTCGTGGGACAAGAAGGGAAATTAAAGACATTACATATGTACTTTTATAATCATTTAAAGTATACCTGTTAAAGCTCTGGGACACTACAAAAAGAGACAGTGGACTGGCTGTGGCCTATGGGTCATAATTTGCTGACCCCCGGACTAGAGAAGAAATTCTAAAAGGAAATACAAGGTGCTGAAGGATTTTATGTTTCTCAGATTCCTTTCTAAGCTGACTTTGACTTTGGTTGAGATTTTTCAGATGACTTCTTATGCCAAATTACATGAGAATGTAGACTAATTGAGGTCATGAAGATTTTGCTCAATAAAATATTTACATTCTTAGGAGATAGCATATAAAATAAAAACATCTACTATAGGGGCGCCTGGGTGGCGCAGTCGGTTAAGCGTCGGACTTCAGCCAGGTCACGATCTCGCGGTCCGTGAGTTCGAGCCCCGCGTCAGGCTCTGGGCTGATGGCTCAGAGCCTGGAGCCTGTTTCCGATTCTGTGTCTCCCTCTCTCTCTGCCCTCCCCCGTTCATGCTCTGTCTCTCTCTGTCCCAAAAATAAATAAACGTTGAAAAACATCTACTATAAATTCAATAATAAATGGGAAATATTAGGTTATATTTCAAAACATAGTAAACATATATGTCATTATAGAAGGGTTCATTTCTGCAACATAATGCACAATTACCACATGCTAGCTAGTATTTTCTAGGTACTTTGTAAAGATGTATTTACTGAGATTAATCTGGTACTTTCATTATCTCAATATAGCAATGAAATGTTGCATTTCTCCTTATTTTTCCTTTTCTTGGTTATTGTACGACTGGATAATAGTATTAATGAGAAACTGGATTTATGGAATAGTCCAGGCAGAGACACGAAGGAAGATGCCTGCTTGGCCTCACCATATCAATCCTGACTCATTAGCTGGTGTGATAAGGGGTAAGATTTTATATATCATTTAGGTTAAGTAAATTTAACAAACTTTTAAAAAGCGAGGTACCTGGGCAGTTAAGTGTCCGACTCTTGATTTTGGCTTAGGTCATGATCCCAGGGTCGTGGGATTGAGCTCTGTGTCAAGCTCCATCCTGAGTGTGGGGCCTGCTTGGGGTTCTCTCTCCCTCCCTCTGCCCCTCTCCCCTGCCCATGCTCTCTCTCTCAAATAAAAAAAATATATAAAATAAAATAAAAAGCATTGCAAAAATGTGGTTTGTAACATAAGATTTTATTAATGAATAGAAGATTTGTTATTTTTATTTTTTTAAGTTTATTTATTTTGAGAGAGAGAGAGAGGTAGAGAGAGAGAGTAAGTGGGGGAGGGGTCAGAGAGGGAGAGAGAGAAAATCTCAAGCAGGCTCCACTCTGTCAATTCAGAGCCCCATGCGGGGCTTAAACTCACAAACGGAGAGATCTTGACTTCAGCCAAAACCAAGAGTCAGATCCTTAACCGACTGAGCCATCCAGGCACCCCTCTTTTAATTTTTTATTAACCATTTTTGTAATTATAAAAGCAATATGTTTTCACTGTTGAAAATATGGAAAATTATAAAAAAGGAAAATCGATTATACATATTTCTATCACCTACAGATTATCACTATTTGCCTTCTGGTATAGTTCTTTCCTGTTGATACACATACACACACACACCAAACACATACATACATATGCACATGCAAATATACATAGTTTATATACCTATTTAGACATTTTACATAGTTTGGGGACATAACTGAAACAATAGCTCATATGACCATTAAAAATCTTCTAAAAGAAAACTTTTAATGATGGCAGCATAGTATCTTATATGAATATATCATAATTTACTTAGCTAACCTCTGTTTTTGGATACTTCTGTTACAAAAATATCTTTAAGTAAAATACCACTAAGAGAGATACATGCAACAAAATAGTTACATCAATAGAAAAACATGTGAGAATATTCATAGCAACTTTATTTCTAATAGTCCGCAGCTGGAAAAAATCTGAATGTGCATCAATTTTAGAATGGACAAGTAATTTTTGCTATATCTATACAATGGAACACCAATCATCAGTGGAAATGAACTGATGACTGGCTACTGCATGTAACAATAATGATGATTCTCACAGCCATAATATTTAATGGAAAAAAATAGATACCAAAGAACACCTTCCCCATGATTCCATTTATATGAAATTCAAGAATAGGGGCAACGAATCTAAGATGCTGAGAGATCAGAATAGTCCTTTGGGAGGGATGCAGACAGGAATAGGGCATGAGGAAAAGTCCAGAGTGCTAGAGGTGCTGTATATTTTGGTCTGGTAATTACATGCTACATTAATAGATTAAAATTAATTGAGCTGTACACTTCAGATTTGCGCAGTTTGTAAATTGTACCTCAATAAACAAAAATAAGAATAAAAATATCCTGTGATGCATCTCTGAAGACAAGTTTTGACTACATTTCTATAATAGTATAATCTCATATGTTCTAAAAAGTGCTGTTTTGAACTAAATAGCATACTATTTTGTAAAAATCTAGGATCTCCTTTTCTGTTACCCTTATAAACTAGATAAAGGACAGCATTTTTCAGATAATGCTAGTAGTGTTTAGTTTTGTCAAAGAATAATAAATCAGTTGTCAGAATCAGGACTAGAACCCTTCTTTAGAATTCATAGAAATTTCCATTTAATCCAGTACTGAATGTAAGATATCTGAATTCAAGGGCGTCTGGCTGGCTCAGTTGGAAGAGCATATGACTCTTGATCTCAAGGTGGTGAGTTCAAGCCCCATGTTGGGTTTAGAGATTATAAATAAATAAATAAATAAATAAATAAATAAATAAATAAACAAACTAACTAACTAACTAACTAAAAAAAAAAAAAAAGAAAGAAATTTGGGCACCTGGGTGGCTCAGTCGGTTTAAGCATCCAACTCTTGATTTCAGCTCAAGTCATGATCTCACAGTTCATGGGTTTGAGCCTCGCATCAGGCTCCATGCTGCAAGTGTGGAGCCTGCTTGAGATTCTCTTTCCCCTCTCTTTTTGCCCCTCCTCTGCTCACGCTCTCTCTCTCTCTCAATAAATAAATACATTAATTAAAAAAAAATCAGAAATCTAAATTCAAAAGTCAATATAATTAAAGATGTTATTCCACGAACTACGCTTTACAAAAAGGATTCATAATAGGATTCTTTGTCTTGTAAAATTTCCTAGTACAATTCAATTATGCTATAATTAATAACAATTGTTTTATATTTTCAAGATACTGCTAGTTTATAGAGTAAAATAATATGCGTCCTAGAGTATACTAGCTTTATATATCAATACTCTGCTATGAGTATTAGTATTAGTATTAGTCTAGTTTCTGCTGTGATAATGCTGCTTAACAAAAACACCAACATTTCAGTGGATGCGGTAACAAATATTTTAGTTTACACTTGCAAATCTGCAGGTCAGCTATGGCTTCACTGATCTTGGCTGGTCCAGGATGGAGTATGGGTTTTAAGTTAGTTTCAAGTCTGCTCCCCATGTCTGCATTTCAGAACTCAAGCCAAAGGAACAACAGAGAGTCCTGGCCCAGCCACATGAGCACATTTAAAGCCTCAGCTTTATGTCACATCCACTTAACATTCCATTAGTCAAAGAACCATAGCCAAGCTCAATATCAAGCATTAGGGAGGTGAAAGCCTAGGGTTAGTACACTATGTCTGTACCAGTAAATACTACTGCATTACAAACAGCACCCAAACTCAGTGTCTTGAAAGAAAAATTTACTATATCTCACAAGCCTGTGAGTTAGTTGGGGTGGTTTTGCTAATTTGGGCTGGTCTCATGCATCTGTGGTCAGATGCCAGGTGGGCTGGGGACTTGTCCATCCAAGGTCACCTTAGCAGGGGCAACACAGCTCTCTTCCATGTGCTATCTCATTCGCCAGCAGGCTAGCTTGGACTTGTCCTCATAATGACAGCAGGGTCCAAGAAAGAATGGAAGATCGTAAGGCTCTTGAGCTAGGCTTTGGAACTTGTACAGCATCATCACTTCTGCTGCATTCTGCTATCTAAGGCAAGTCACAAGACTGGTCCAAATTCAGAGTATGAGCAAATAGACTCTAATGCCTGATGGGAAGACCTTCAAGGGCACATTGCAGAGTGTGCCTTTCTTACTAATAGAAATGCCACATAAGGAATAAAAACCTGTACTGGGTTGCTTATCTTAAGATCTTACTGTATACTGTCCAAAACCATTAAGACATTGCCAGGTGAAGGATTTTGTTCCCACTTAAGGCTTTAGTCAGGCTCATACTGAGATCCTGAGGAAGTTGTCTACTTGTACCTTATGAGAGGAGAGAAAGGGATACATTATACTATTCTAATTTGACTCTCCATGTTTTCAGTGTTCATCATTCAATTAACTGTAAAGAAACTACATGATCACAGAAACCAATGCCAGAATAAATTTAGGCAATGAATAAAATTGTGTAGATAGGGTGTGAATTTTATTCTCATTCCCTCATACTTTTCTCCCAAAGATCTTTCATTCTTCCTTTGAATGTCTGTACCGGGACCTGTGGTGGATTAGACTATTTTCCCCGTTTCTCCAGTGGAATGTATTTTCATACTCCATTGATATTAGGCTTAGCCCTGTGACTTGCTTTGGCTTATGTTCTGTGGATAGAAGCAATGGTGTGTTAGTTTCAAAACTAGGTCTTACGAGACCTTGTTTCTTCTCATGCTCTGTGCTTCTGTCCAGGGGCAGCTACCTAGGTTCTAAGGAGGATGAGAGATATGTGGAGCAGACCTGCACCCAGCCCCCAGTCTGTGGTCAAGGCCAACTGGGCCAAACTTAGGTCATGCAACCCCACCTTCTCTGCAGACAGGCGAATAAATGATCATTGTTTTAAGCTACTAGTTTTAGGGTAATTGTTGTGCAGCATTATTTTGGAATTAGTTAGCTGATTCCTAAAATTCCCAGGGAAATGAGCTGAATTATCTATGACTCAGGTTCACATTTAACCACACAAAACTTGAACAAATTCCCTGTAAAATTGTATAGTTGGGAGACATTCATATCTTACATTTGTAATTTGCCACATCTATATAACTCTTCCACTATTATTAACCTAATTTTGTGGACTTAATTTCAAACCAATCATCTATTTTTTTGTTTTTGTTTTTTAATGTTTATTTTTGAGAGAGAGAGAGAGAGAGAGAGAGAGAGAGAGAGAGAGAGAATGTAGGAGGGGCAGAGAGAGGGGACAGAGGATCTGAAGCAGGCTTTGTGCTGACAGCAGAGAGCCTGAGGCCAGGCTTGAATCCATGAACCGTGAGATCATGACCTGAGCTGATGTTGGAGCTTAACTGACTGAGCCACCCAGGTGCCCCTCAAACCAATCATTTAGATCAACATTTCCACCTATCCATATACAGACAATAATACCCATGAAATCAAAAGTTTGGTGCGTTGTTATATTTTTCATATCTGTAACTGTATCTCTATCTATATATCTGTATGTACATATATACAGTAGTAGTGATAATTCTATGCATGCATCATCAAACCCCATTTGCTACTTTCCTGGGCACATAGAAGATAACATTTCCAAGCTAGGTGGGACCATGTGACTGCATTCTGGCCAAGAATGGTTAGATTAAGAATGGTCAGAATCAGTGGTAATGATTTACTCATTTCTAGACCTGGTTCCTAAAGTCTCCTACACTATCTATCCCCCTCTCTTTCTTTCCTTGTCTACTGGCTAGATGAAAATAATATAATTTAGGACTCTAGGTTCCTTGAAAATAGCAGAGTCAGCTAAGGGAAGGAAGCTTAATTTTTAAACTATGTTATAGATCAGAGACCTACTCCACTCACCCCTTCACCCTCTCTTGCCATCCCACCAACCTGCACTGGACTGTCCATGAGTGAGAAATTAATGCTTACTGTGCTAGGCTACTGAGAATTTGGAGTATATTTTTTTTTAGTAATTAGAGTTACCTGTCTAATAAAAAATGCACAACCCTTAAAATTAGAACATATCCATCCATTTATTACTGAAGCTTAACCTCTGCACCGCCTATAATCCATATGCCATAGTTCGAAAACACTGCTGTGATTCAAATCCCCATTTTACAGTCAAAGAAATAGTCCCCCAGAGGGAAGGTGCCACCCAAGTGTGCATGGTGAGTTAGAGCAGGAGCTGGGGCTTGAATCCAAGATGCCCCAGTCCCAGACTGGCCATATTCCAGGAATGTCGTCCATATATTTAGTCCCCTCAGAATTATGAAATAGCTCGTAATCCACACTGCCAACATCCCATATTGCCTCGGCACCATGGCAGATGCCAAGGACTTTCCTCTTTGATCACCTGTGACTCTGCTTGAGGGTCTTCTCTGGCCACAGGGGTGCATCCTGCCTGCATGCGGTGATGTCCCAGGGCTGCCCTCCACCAGTATACACACACAAGAATTGGTGGGCCAGTACTCCTGTTCCCTTCCTTCAAAGCCTGTTCTACACAGTCTCTCAGCAGAGCTTCAGAGGTACCGAATCCCCCCTTACCCACCTACACTCCCCTCTCTTGGCTCCTTCCCTTTTCCTCTCACTTTCCCCACCCTACATGACATGGCAGATAGCTTGAGGTGAGTGGCCTCTGAACAGAGACCTGAATTTCGGGAAGGACATGCTAGAACAGAGTTTCAGGCAAAAGATTCACCACTTAAAACATCCCTGGAGGTGGGCATGGGCTAGATTCCTCTGGAGAGGTTTGAATGTGTCCCAAGAAAGATGGATGGTCAGCAAAAGGTCTTAAACAGAGGCGCCATTTAACCAGACTTATTTTCGGAATTCAATAACAGACCTTCCCAGAAAATGTGAAGACCAAGGCATTGGTGCTTTTTGGCAAGAAGCAGCATAGGTGCCCCAACAAGGTTCACCTGTGAGCTCCCTCTTGGAGGGGAGGCCAGGCCTGGGTCCAGTGTCCTGTGCATGGCGGCCAATGCCTGCCCTCTGCCTTCCATTTTCACCATGATCTGTCTGTTCCTCCCTCCAGTCGAAAAGAGCTGATGGAGGTGGCCCTGGAGGAGTGAAGGTACCCCCACTGCTTTCTAAACGGACACGTTAGTCTATCTTAAAACCCTTAAACTGCCAGCTACCTCATGCTAAATCCAGAGTGGAGTTAATTCAACTGGGGAGAAAATATGAGCCATGATTAAACAGGCATTTCCCCCACACTTCGCCCTGCACGGAATAAACATCTTTTTGTACCACACCCCGTTAAAATTATTAAAGGAGGCTCCAGGAATATTTCCATGCCCAGGGGAGGAATTCTATTACAAAGGTGGGCAACATTGGCCCTTGAAAACTCTAACAAGGGATCCTGGAAATGGCGGGGAAAATTGGGAGCTGTCTATGGAAAATAATTGACTAAAAGTGGCCCAGACAGGCAGAACAACTCAGCCTTCTGAGGGGAGTCTCTGTCACCCCGTTTCCTTCAGAGGTGGGGAATTCTGTTGTGAAAGCAATTAGGTTGTTCAAGACTTGGAACTAAGACGTCTCAAAATTAAAATAAATCTATGGAAATCCAAAACCAATCAGTACTCAAAAGACTGATTAAGTCTGTCTTTAAACGTATAGATGCTTGAATAATATTATTTGAGTTATTATATTCATGAGGATTCTGAGAAGTCTTATGGCGTTATTAAGTTTTATGCGAAATGATTTTGCAAAGCTGTTTTTGGTGTGAGCCAATGTGACAGGCACTTGGATAAACAGGTTTTTTTTTTCCTCTGGGAGGCACATTTATTGTGGTTTCAAAATAGATTTAAAGAGTTGGGTCAGAAATTGTTTTAAAAGGTGAGCTTACACGCAGGTTTTGCATTTCTTAGTCTGAAGCCCTCACATCCCGGCCCCCAGCCCCACTCTGAAGTTTAAAAAGATGATTTGATAGTACAAATTATTTTCTTTGTTTTCCATTTAACTGAGCTCGTGTTTTTTTTATAGACATATCAACTATTTTTATAACTTAAATCTCTACAAGCTGTGGCATGAAGAGAAATAGCCAATGATTATAAAAAATGTATGCTAAATCACTGCTAATTAAAAATGCAAGTATTGACCATGTTAACAGAGTCAATTAATTGTTTTTTTTTTTACATTATCATTTAACTTTATTCTCTTTTTTATATCCATGAAGACTCATTTTATTAAAAGAGGCCATGATTTCAAGTGCACCGAGGCGGTTAAAAATGCAAAAGACTTCCAGTATTTGAACAACATACTATGGATATTCAGATGAGTATTTTCAGTTGAAAAAAATACATATTCAAATATGTGAAACTTCATGAATGTACTAAAGGAGAGATTTTTACTTCATTTTTTTCTTATTTATCTTTAACTTTAGAGAAGGGATTCAAATCATTACATTATCAATCTGCCCAGTCTCTGTGCTCTGATGTTTTTCATAAAACAGAGATAATAGTATGTTAGCTGACTGGAATTTAAATAAAAATTTGAAAAGAGAAAAAAAAAACTAGGGATAATAATAGTAGCTACTTGTAGGACTATCGAAGGTATTAATTCAGTTAATAAAGAATCTAGGACATTGACTGGCACATGGTAACTTTAAATACATGTTATTTGTATCCCCCAACCTCCAACCCCCAGTTATCGAGTGTGTAGCTAATACTTAACAACTGCTTACTAATGAATATTCTGGTCAGGTAGACCTTTTCTAGAATGTGAGTGATAAGACATGTATTTTCATTAGCTCAGGGAGGCCATTAGCTCAATGACGCTCACATTCATTGGTGCTTATCCTGTGGTACAGCAAACCATTGGTGGTGGTGTGCTGCAGAAAGACCCATTTGTAAGACCGAATGTTAAATTTCCCGGAATTTTGTGCACCGCTTTTAAAGCATGACCATTATTAACAACTAAATCACATAAATGTGCAATTAAATAAATTCTATTAAAAGCAAGTTGATATTCAAAATTTAACATTTCCTCATTATTATACATTTTACGATGACCTCTGCTCTTGAATTTATTTATATCTGTTGTAGCTATGCAGTGGCAAAACTGTCTAATGGTGCGCTTTTACACATCTCCTCCCAACTCTGTGTTCAGTGATGTTATTTAATGTTGGTAGGCTGAAATCAGCCGTGGAGTGAATATTTATACCATAGAACCCAGCAAAGGCTGCAAATCAGGGCTCACAAGCTACTAAATATTTGTCAGCATACCTGTGACTATGCTCAGCCTGGAGGTGGGGGTGAGGGTGGGGGTGGCAGAGATTAGGATCGATGAATATAGTCAAAAAGTGCATTAAGGGCACCTGACTCAGTAGGTTGAGCGTCCAACTTCTGCTCCCAGCATGATCTCATAATCTCGGGGTTTCTTGAGAGTTCGAGCCCTACATCTGGCTGTCTGCTGTCAGTACAGA
Source organism: Lynx rufus (assembly GCF_022079265.1). Taxonomy (NCBI): domain Eukaryota; kingdom Metazoa; phylum Chordata; class Mammalia; order Carnivora; family Felidae; genus Lynx; species Lynx rufus. The sequence goes on along the minus strand of NW_025814896.1, from coordinate 38,775,949 downwards.
GCCTGCTTAGGATCCTCTGTTCCCCTCTCTCTGCCCCTACCCCACTTGTACTCTCTCAAAAATGAATAAACATTAAAAAAAGTTTATCATTTAACAAAACCTACAATTTTTACTGCTTCATCCCAAAGTTTTCTTCATGTTTAAGTTTTCACGGATCATTACACAGGGAACACTGAACCCCTATTTGTGATATTTCTGATCACTCAGTGTGAAAATCTATGTGTATTTCCTCTTCTCATTTTCTTTCTTTGCACACAAGCATTTAGATGGTTAACTTTCGGTAGCATAGGAGTAGCATTTTATGCTGCTCCTGGCTCTCTGCCCCCAAAATTTTTCTGAAATTCACCAACTTCTTACCCCCAGAGCCAGCTGGCTCAGCAAGGCCTCCTTCAGGCCTCATCAAGGCCCTGCAACAGCCTTGACCTTCTCATTTTCATTCTTGTTCTTCGCAAATCGTTTTCTCCATATAGTGGTAGGAATGGTGTTTTTTCAGAATACATCAACTTTACTTTTTTCCCCACTTAAAATTTTTTTTTTAATTTTTAATTATTTTTTTAAATGTTTATTTATTTTTGAGAGAGAGATAGAGCGCAAGCAGGGGAGGAGCAGAGAGAGAGGGAGACACAGAATCTGAAGCAGGCTCTAGGCTCCCAGCAGTCAGCACAGAGCCTGACGCAGGGCTCGAAATCACAAATGGTGAGATCATGACCTGAGCTGGAGTCAGAAGCTTAACTGACTGAGCCGCCCAGGGGCCTGGACCATTTTATTTTTTTTTAAATTGCATTACTGAGGTATGATTGACACACAAAAATCTGTACATGTTTAATGTATACAACTTGATGAGTTTGGAGATAACTATACATTAGCGCCATCTATATGAGAAACACCCATCACCTCCAAAAGTTTCTTCCAGTTTTCTTTCTTTATTATCATTATTATTACTAATCATTTTTGTGGTAAGAACACTCTCGTGATCTACCCTTTTAGCAAATGTTTACAACATTAATAACTATAGGCACTATGCTATATAGTAGATCTCTAGGACTTAGTCATAGGAACAAATCTTTGAAACATGCAAATCAGGTCATGTCACTTCCGTCTTAAAACCTTTCCAGGGGGGTATGCATTGCACTTAGAGTAAGATGTAAATTGTGTGTCACAATCCCTAAGAATCCACAAGATCTGGTCTTTGCCTATTTGCCCTACTTCATCTTCTCATTGTTCCTCTTATAGTCCCTGGAACACGTCCATTTTTTTCTGTGTCAGAGTCTTTTGCACAACAGCTCTGTTGTCTGGACCATCTCCACGCTTCCCATTCCTCAAAGCCTCGCTGCTTTTTGTCCTTCAGATTCAAGCTGATATGTCACCTCCTCAGAGAAGTCTCTTTGATCATCCTATATAAAATGGGTCTCTCCTCTTATATTCGTCTTAATATAGGTCTGTATCTCTTTCATTTATTGCATTTTGCATCATTTTAAAATATGTATTATTTATTTGCTCGTCTTTTGTCTGGTTCCCCAGCTAGACAGTAGGCTTCATGAGTTCAGGGACTGGGTCTATCATGTTTCATCAGAGTATGCCCAAAGTCTGGAACAGTGACAGATACATAGCGGGCACTCAGTAACATTTCTTGAATGAAACATGCATGAAGATTTCTTTAAGCCCAGGGTTACATTTTGTTATAACTACCATTTTCAAATGAAAATAACATGAATTTTGCTTCTTTCTCTTTTGACAGAATAACAAAAATTTGTTTCCCTTTCATGTATTTCTTCCCACTTTTATGTCTTTACTGGTCTGTTTCTTTTTGCCTGGCCTACCTGCTGCCCCTCTACCACCTGCTGTCCATGAGGTCTCATCTCCAAGGTTACTCCCCCAGGAACTTTCCTCTGGTCTTCCCAGATCGATATGCCCTTTATTCAACCTCCCTCTTCCTCTATTGTGCCTTCCCAAAGGCTCTTACCTTGCTGAATGTGATTGTAAAGTAGACTATAAACTTTTCCAGAGCCCATACAACTCTATATCCCCGAGGAACCTAACAACATGCTTTATAGATAACCCTGCCCTCAGTAAAAGTTGCTCAATTAGTTTATGATGAAAAACTGAAAAAAAAAAAAATGAGCTAATTACCCAAATGTTTCCAAATGTCCAGATGTTTATCTTCATGTAGGAAAAAAGAAAACTTTGAATGACTGATTAAATGTCTTCCTTTTCATCTTTGTGGTTTAGAATTGTTTAAACACAATCCCATGGTTTGTTTCTTATCAGCTTAACCGTGTTCTCTCCCTTGCTCAAACAGTGCAAATTTGCCTTCGCCTTGTGCTTCCTCTTAAAAAAAAAAAACTTAAGCAACTTAGTGTTTTCCTCTTTAAAGAAAGGCTGAGAAACACTAAAAGTACTAGTATTGAAGAATAAATATCGTGAGGTGAAATTCCTTTTGTGGATTTTGTAGGAAGAGCCAAGGCAGACCTGCTCAAAGGACTGGCTGTCTCTCTAGGCTGGGATCAAAGGGCAGGTGACCTAGATTCCAGACTGATGTTTGCAGCATAATGTGTTTGCAACTCTGCCTCCAAATTCCAAAGAAGGTCACAGTAAAATGAGTGGGGTTGATGATGACTCCATTTTCTTAACTTAAAAGGCTTAGAAAAGTAATGTGCCACTCATTTTCAAAGTTAATGAAAATCTTGTTTTTATTTTGACTTTGTACAAGTATATCTTATAACCCAGCTACACAAAATGGGGGCTATGAACTTTCTGGGATGATGGCGATGATCTCTATTTTGATAGGGTTGTGGATTACCCAGGCGCGTGCATTTCTTAGAATTCATAGAACCAAGCACTTAAGACCTGTGTGTTTCCCCTATAGATATTGGGCCACAATTTTTTAAAAGGAAAAAATAAAAGATAACACATGGGTATTGGGGGAAAAAAAACAAGTAGTACTGAATTAGATAAGGGAAAAGATTCATAATTTAAAAATGACATAGGCAATTATCAGGCAATGTGGTCCATGGCCAGCAGCATCCTTCGGCATCACCTGGGATCTTGTTTATAAGTGAAGACCCTCTGGCCTTACCAGGGAACTGCTGACTCAGGACCCATGGTTTAGCAAGGTGCCTTGTGTAATGTGTCTGCACGTTAAAGCTCGAGAAGCCCTGCCTTAGAAAAACTGGGTGGGGCACAGGTATCTTCTCCACTCTGAGGTCCCTTTTACCAGCTGTGCTGCCTTGTTTACCTGTTACTTTGGTTTAAAGTTAGCCATTTCCTCACCTTCCCACACTTTGCAGAATCTCCCTTTCCTTTTCTCCCTCACAGCCTCCGGTGCCTGTGCCTGGCATTGGAGGCTGTCACTTGGGCCCAATTTTGTTCACAGCCATTCAGTGACTGGCTGAAATGAACCTGGTGGAAACCACTTAACTTCCATGCACTTCTGTTTACGCTTCTTTACAAAAGACATAATGGCACTGGACTACCCAGAGCTTAAATTAATTAATGTTTATAGAGCACTTCAAGCCTTGGGGATAAAAGTCTCTTGGAAAGTGTGTGTAATTATTATTATGGCTAATGAAGCTGGCCGCTAACCCCTCCCCCTCACTGGGGGGTGAGGAGGTGCCTTTAGTAACAAAATCCAGAGAAGGTAGAAATTTAACTCAAAGGTCATTTTCCTTCTTTGGTTACTCTATTGATATTTTCAGGATCTTTTTCTTTCTTTCTCTCTCTCTCTCTGTCTTTCAACTACAAACTGCATGGCATGTAGATAAATTAAGTCAAGTGGGTTTATGGTAAAATAAGCAAACCATGTTCTAAATGCAGTGCTCTTCCTCAATCTCCTACACTGCACCCCTATTGTTCCCTTGTCTGGGAAGGGAGATCTGAAAAGCCTCAGAGAGAGAGAGAAGCTTTTACTAGAAAGTGACTTAGAGTTTATAGCGATGGTTCTCATGATGCTGAAGTTTATTATTTAGTCTTGGGGTTGACCAACTTCCAGAAACATAAAAGTTAGTGCTAACTGCAGTACGAAGATATTCTCAATAGGTCTCTGCTCTAAGAACATTACATTCTAAAGGAACAGACGCCTCTCCAAGTGGCAAATGCACAATTGACAGCGTTTCAAGGGAGACTCATCTGCTGCACAAATGACACTCAGCATTGACAATCTTAAATTACTCTCTATTCATTTCTATGGTTTCAGTCTCAGGTTGTCTCTGTTAGCTTGATTTCAGGGATCCTGAGGGAAGTAAATGCAAAAAGTCAAGGAAGGTGTCCCAGTGCCTTTTGGGACCTTATATGAAAACAATCAATTATTTGAGTTCTGGGACATTAACTCACATTTATACGTACTAAGAGAAACTTGCTACTTTATCTGTTTGGAATCATTTCGAAGACAGAAACTTTAGATGGAAAAGATCTTTTGGGGACGAATTCACACGTTTGTTAACTGGATTTTATCATGCCTAGATAAATCTTCCCAAGGAAGAATTCCTGAATCAGGCCTCAGGACTGCTCTGTGCAGGAAGAGTGAAGTCAACACCTTTGGTTGAAGGAGTTCATCTACAGCACGGACCATGCTTGGAGGAAGAAGAATCACTGAACTTGAAGTGTGAGCAATGTCTTTTGGCCACTATCTTGGCAGCTTATTCAGGACAGGCTCACACCTTCACTTCCTCTGTATTCCCTAGAAAGGTTGAAGGCCCTGATTGGGGTGAGGGGGCAGATAAGTGCCTGGGTGGCTCAGTCAGTTAAGTGCGTGACTCTAAGTTTCAGCGCAGGTCATGTTCTCATGGTTGGTGAGTTTAAGCTTCTCATCGGGCTCAGTGCTGACAGTGTGGAGCCTGCTTGGGATTCTCTTTCTCCCTGTCTCTCTGCCTCTCCCCTGCTCATGATCTCTCTCTCAAAATAAATAAATAAACTTAAAAAAAAAAAAGACCCTGAATGGGGGATAGTGAACAACTGTTCACTGAAAACCTGAGTCAGAGTCCTACAGGCAAATACAGCAAGTTAGTTATGAACATAAATATCAAGTTCACTGAGAGGGCAAGGGTCAATTAAGAGGCATTCCTGAGAATCAACTTTGCCCTGCAACATGAAAAGTTGTTCCTGCCCTCAAGGGGCTTGTGAGATACCTACAGAGACAAGATAAACAGATGAATGTCTGTCTCTTCCCCTAGAAGAGTTTTATGAGGGCAGGAGCCAGGCCTGTTTTACTTACTCTTTGGGTCTTGGTGCTTAGCAGAAGCGCAGTATGTGTTCTTCAAATACGGGGAGGGAGAGGGGTGCCTGGGTGGCTCAGTTGGTTAAGCATCTGACTTTGGCTCAGGTGATGATCTCACAGTTCCTGAGTGTGCATCTGGTAGACGTGTGAGTTTGAATCTCATAGTTTGTGAGTTTGAGTCCCACATAGGGCTCTGTGCTGAAAGCTCAGAGCCTGGAGCCTGCTTCAGATTCTGTGTCTCCCTCTCTCTCTGCCCCTCCCCTGCTCATGCTCTGTCTCTCTCTCTCTCTAAATAAATAAATAAACATTGAAAATATTTAAATGCAGGGAGGCAAAAGAAGGAAGGAAGGAAAGAAGGATGAAAGGAAGGAAAGGAGTGAAATAAACTATGCATGTTGTTGTTATTCAAATAGAAGTCAATTACTATGCTCAGTCTTCAGGAAGTAGGGAGGCAGTGAACCAGGATCCAATGGCGTTAAGGGTTTGGAGAAACAAGTGGGAAAAGGAAGACATTCCAGTGGAGGGGAATAACAAGAACAAGGATGAAAATGAGCAAGTATGTTTGTGGGATGAGCTGGGAATTAAAGGTAAAAAAAAAAAAAAAGATGAACAGAGAGAATGAGATCAACTTACAGGCATTTAGGTATGAGGTAGAAAGGCAGTGTTGCCCTTTATCAGGTCTTGTCCTCAGAATAATGAAAATTTATTAAAACTGAAACATTTACTTAATAACCCAGGCATTTCCAAATAACTGAACATTTGTGATATCCAGAAAAGAATGTCGAAATATTAATGAAACTGAAATTTTCTAGGCTTTTGACAAAGACCAGTAGAGATCCCAAAAAGGCTTTGCTATTTATATATTCATGCTGGATGATAAGTTTTTTAAAAAATTTTGTTTTAATGTTTCTTTACTTTTGAGAGACAGACAGAGCACGAGCAGGGAGGGGCAGAGAGAGAGGAGACACAGAATCCAAAGCAGGCTCCAGGCTCCAAGCTGTCAGAGTCCCATATGGGGCTCGAACCAGAACTGTGAAATCATGACCTGAGCCGCAATCAGATGGGGCAGATGCTTAATCAACTGGGTCACCCAGGCGCCCCTACTGGATGATACGTTTTGAAATTTTTTGAAATAAGTTGCGTCTGAGGGAAGGCATAATTATAATAGTATATGCATAAAAATCAAAGTCTTTTTTTCATGGAAACTAAATTATTTTTGCAGTGGGCATATCTAAAACCAGGAAACAAGAACAGAAAGGGGTTAAAAAATTTGTTTAAAACTTTTCTAAGTCATTGACCAGGATACACAACTTGAACCCTAGGCTCTCTGGAAGTGAGTTGAAATGTTCTTTGAACATAGAATTCTCTATTATAAAATAATAAGGGGGGGGGGGGAGTACAACTTTTCACATAACTTAGAGAGCACTCTGATCGCTGAAGCCCAGTCTCTTGATGTTCTGTACAGGACTGAGCCAATTCAGTGAGCAAAGTGTAAGTAGGTTTTGACTTGGTCTGGACAAAGTTCTTTGAGTGTTCAGACAGGCAAATCTAAGAATAATAGTAGTGAGTGAAGTGTGATCTTTCCCATTCATCTTAATGGGGTTGTCAACTATGAAGTTTAATTATATCACTGTTAGCCATTTGACAGCAGTTATGAGACTCAGAGGCCAGCAATTAGTGGTGACTTCTAGCCCAACGAAGTACCTCCAGTTTCTTGATTGTTGTAATGATTGTTCGCTAAGCAGAAGGTCAGTTACAGTCTTTTTGATCCCAGTCAATCGCCTTAGTGACTGAGTCATTGGCTGCCTAATAATTGGCAAATCCTCTGGTCAGTTAGATCTGTCTTAGGTGTGATGGTCATTCTTCCCAGATGAACCAAGTAGTCTTTCATTTCTGACTGTGATTTCATAAAGAAAACCACAAAATAGGATTAAGAAATGGCCAGTGAGCAAGTTCTGTTTCTTTTGTGTGACTGCCCCTTTTCTCCCTCTGGGGGGATCCAGTCCAACTCACTAACCTGGTAAATACTCAGTGAGGTTGAGTTGCAATTGACAGGCAGAGCCCTCAGGGAAACAAAGCTCGTGGACCAGTTTTTCCTTTATTCTTCCATTTATTCATTTCATAAAATGTGTTTTCAGCTCTGCTATGTGTCAGAAACTGGTTTCAAGTAAGTTTGGTTGACAAGTGAACTTACAGTATACAAGTGAGCAAATTAGAATTTACTTGTGTAATTCCAGTACTCTAGTAACTAGTTTAGAATTTACTTATGTAAGAGAGATAAAGTGCTATGATGACAAGAAAGCAGGTGCTGAGGGTGGTATGGGCATTGACTCAGATCATCAGTGAACAGGAGAAATACCACGCAAGTCAAAATAGGAGCCACATACGTCATTAAATTTTCCTGTAGTCACATTAAGAAAAGTATTAAAAAAGGCATAATTAATTTTAGTAATATATATTTTAACTTGATATATCCAAAATAAAACTTCAACATGTAATGAGTACAAAAATTATTATTTTTAAATGTTTATTTATTTATTTTGAGAGAGAGAGTGTGCACAAGCAGGTGGGGAAGGGGCTGGAAGAGAGGGAGAGACAATCCCAAGCTCAGAGCCCCACTCGGGCTGGATCCCACCAAGCTATGAGATCATCACCTGAGCTGAAATCAAGAGTCAGATGCTTAATCAACTGAGCCCCGCAGGCACCTCATCAATATAAAAATTATTAATGAGATGTTTTACATTCTTTTTTCTTACTAAGTCTTTAAAATCTAGTGTATATTTTACATATATAGTACCTCTGAAGTGTTCAACATCCACATATGGCCAGTGGCTACTATATTGGACAGCACAGCACAGTTTTAAACAGTGGATGAAGAAGGACTTTCCATCACCCAAATAGTGAGAAAGAGCAGCCATGTAGAGATATGTATTCTAGGCAGAGGGATCATGAAGTACAAAGGCACTGAGGCAGGGTTAATTTTTTTTTTTAATGTTTATTTATTTTTGAGAGAGAGAGAGAGCATGAGCAGGGGAGGAGCAGAGAGAGAGAGGGAGACACAGAATCTGAAGCAGGCTCTAGATTCCGAGCTGTCAGCACAGAGCTTGATGTGGGGCTCGAACTCATGAACCGTGAGATCATGACCTGAGCCGAGGTCAGACGCTCAACCGACTGAGCCACCCAGGTGCCCCAAGGCAGGGCTAAGTTTTTAACCAAGTTTGATTTCAATTATAAAATTAGAAAACAAATATAACTTGACATTCAATTTATAATACTTGTATGCAGCTCTGCTAAATGGCAAAACCAAATTATCCTCTCAAAATGCTCATGTAACACAACAGGCCATCATTTCCTAGGAGCTTAAATGAAATGACCTGTTTGGCTCAATTGAATAGCTTGATTATAATAGAAACGAACTCTGTGTAAAACAAAACTCTTTAAATAATGGCTAAGTGAATGCATCTTGAACATATTTTTTCTTTTGTCTTCAAACATGTAAATTCATCACAGTCTAGTGTGCATTTTACTGATAAATATACTAATTGTAGATTCTAGGTTCTAATAGTATTATCTGTCTTCAGGACAGGACTTTGTGAAAAATACATCTGTGGACCATTGCTTGTGTTTTATCTTTCTCTGGAGGCAGGCTGTGTTTGACCCCTCCGTTAGCCTAGCCACATAATGAATTAATTGGAAACAAAGGTATGCTATACATAGAAATGAGAGCTCACAGAGAAATCCCCTAAAAAGAATCATTGAATACATTTTAAAATAAAACGTCTGGAACATGCTCTTCATATCAAGTAAACATTCTTATATTTGTATATGAGTTTGATGTATGTCTGCATTTGGATTCTTCCAAAACTGACCTTAAGAGGAGAATGTGAGTATAAGAAGCTTATTCGAGAGGCAATTCCAAGACACAGGGGTAGACAGGAGGAATGAGACAGGGAGGGAAGGAAGCTAGTACAAGGTGCATTAAGAAGCCAGTCATCCTGGAGGACAACTGGAGCCTATTCAAGCTATGCCACTCTGGGATTCGTGTAGAACATGCTCCAGAATGATCTCAGTTCAAGGGTAATAAATTTATTCCCCAACTCCATCTGTCACAGGCCACACTGCTCCAGGGCTGGGGGAAAAATTTGAATCCCTGAACACTTGTGACCTGACTGCCACAGGGCAGAGAGGGCTCCAGTGCCCAGAGAAGAACTTCAGCAAAGAGATGTGGGTGTCGGCAATTGGAAGGTGGGAAAGGCCAAGTGAATCAGGTGGTCCCTGAGAGTAGCTGCTCCATGTGTATAATGGAAATTCATCCAGTTTACCTTTAGCACTTAACAAGTATATCTTGCATCATCAAGCACTTTACAGTTTTCCAAGGGCCTTCATTTATGTTATTTTACTCAGTCCTCCCAGGGACCCTGAAGGTTGGATTGAGCAGGGTTTACTAGTCATATGTGATAGAGGACAGATTCATGGGGACCTATGCTCCCAGATGGTAAGGGAGGAATGCAGGGATTTGGTTTTTGTGGAAATTATGGTTGCCTCCCCTGTCCCCTCAATCATTGTCTCCCCCCACTGCACAACTATGCACCTGGCACTTTGCATGGGATTGACCCCACCCCCACCTATAGGGATGGGCCTTGATTGGTCAATCGGATCATTGTATTCTTATTAACATAATGTGATTGGTTCAGTTCATTCAGAGCAGAGCGAAGGACCGTAGTAAACTAAATGACGGGGATAAGAGAAAGATATATTTTTACCTCTTTTTTGATTTTACGCGTGGATGAGACATCTGTAGCCCTGTAGTTGTTGGCAGCCATCATGTGAGCGTGAGGCAATCCAGCCTTGCGAAGCCAATGTCACCGATGGCAGAAAAGAGAGATTGAAATGCACGCACACAAAGCAAGAAACAAAAACAGAACCCTTGGAGACATTATTGACCCACTGGATAAAACCCTGCTGAAGCTGAGAAACTCCTTATATGGTTTATGAAAACCATCTGGGGTAGGATTTTCAAACACTTGCAGTTGAGAACGTTTTACCTGATTCCAGACTTGGTGCTCTACACCAAATGCCCCATGTCCTCCTCAAATGAAATGACTTGAAGTTCCTATATTGAAAATCTAGAGGAATTTTACATATCATTTGCATAACATGTTCACATAAATTCTCTCTTTTCATTTGAAGTGTGTGTCATAATCCGTGGAAGCATAAATACAGTCCCCGTTATAGCCTGAAGACCAGCTCTATGTTAGCAATGGAAGAGCAGAAGTGTTAAATAGATGATGAAGAAGAAATTGTTTCAGTTTTAAGTGAATTTGTGGCTAACATAGAGAATATACTATAAATTCATTTTTTTTTTGAGAAATCATAAGTTCAGACAATAAAGGAAGAAAAAGTAAAACTAATGATACCTAGAAAATCAGATTTTCTCTTTTTGGGGGATATGTAACTGTAGCCACTATAAGGGGTTTGTCTACTTTTTTCTCCTTCACCCATCTCACTTATATAGATTAGAAAAGTGAAATACTCATGGTCTTAGCCTATCTTGTTGCAGCTACAGATGGTTACATGATATAGTTCCAGCCAATAAGATGTAAGCAGGAATTTCAGGGAAAGCTTTTGTTTTTCTGATAAAGTGGGGCATGTAATACCATGCCCCTTTCCACTTTTCCCTGTCCTAAATGATGCAAAGTGCAGAACTATTGTGGCCATTTGGAGATAACGAGGAGACAGACGTAAAGCCGAGGGGGGTGGAGTGAAAAGATAGAAACAATCTGGCTACCTGGTGGCCCTACCAGTGGAACTCATGCCAAAAACAGTTGTCTCTGACTTTTCCTAACTGGTATATGCAACCACCTCAACAAGTTTTTGAATATCTAAGGTTATTTTAGACTTTTGCTTTATGTGTTTTTTTATGTTTCAATGGTTGTAACTTGACTCAGGAGATATTCGTATGTCAAACATGTCAGTGAGTGAGTCTTTTTTTAAACATGTATTTATTTACTTAATAAAAGAAATGCCCACCTGCTCTGGTAAAGCAGCAAGAGCCTCTATTGTGGATTCAGACAGTTTTAGGAGAATATCTGGGTTCTTCCCACTAATCACCTCTTTGATTTTTCATTCACTGGGCAATTTCTCTCCTAATTGGTATATTTAGACCATTCATATTTAAAGTGATTATTAATATAATTAGAATAATATCTCCCATGTTTGTAATTAATTTTTTTTTTCGTTGCATTGTTCTTTGCCTCTCTTCCCCAGGCTTTCTTCTTTTTCTGGTTTTAATCAAGCATTATATATGGTTAATTCCATTTTACCTTTTCTCTTGACATATCAGGTATAATTAAGAAAAATTTTAGTGGTTTCCTTGCAGTGTAAAATATACCTTTTTTAAAAAGCTAATGTAAGTCCATCTTCAAATAACATTATAACATTTTACATGAAATCCAGGTTCCTTTTAGGAAAATATTCCTAATTTATCTGTCTTATTCTCTGTGACATCACTGTCTTTTTTCTTACTTATCCATATCTTATATTCACTGCAATATGTTACTCTATTACTTTTTAAGTTATTATTTAAACTAAGAATAATAAGAATATCTTATCTCTACTTATTCCTTCTCTGATACTTTTTTGTTCTTTATGTAGATGCGAGTTTCTGACCTAAATTATTTTTCTTTTGCCCGAAGAGCTTCTTTTAATATCTTCCTTGCAGAGCGGGTCTACTTGTGCTGAATAGCCTTGGTTTTGTTTGTCAGAGAAAGTCTTCATTTCTCTTTCAGTTTTTTCTTTTTTTAAGATTTTACTTTTAAGTAATCTCTGCACCCAAAGTGGGGCTCAAACTCACAACCGTGAGATCAAGAGTCACATGGTCCACCTACTGAGCCAGCCAGGCACCCCTTTCTTCCAATTTTGAAGGATTATTTCACTGGATATAGAATTCCAAGTTGATGGTTGTTTCTTCAACACTTCAAATATTTCACTTTGTTCTCCTTTTGCTTGTGGTTTCTGACGGCAAGTGCACTGTCATCCTTATCCTTATTCTTCTCTAAGGAAGGTATTATTTCCCTGTGGCTTCTTTCAAGATTTTCTTTTTGTCTTTTTCTGCAGTTTGACTATGATAGGGTTTTTGGTTTTTGTTTGTTTGTTTGTTTTTGTGTTTATCTTTCTAGGGTTCCCTGAGCTTCAGGATCTGTGATGTCTTAGTACCCATCATTAGTTTTGGAAAGGTCTCAAACATTATTACTTCTAATATTTCTTCTACTCTATCATTTCTTTCTTCTTCTGATATTCCCATTACTTGTATGTTACACCTTTCAAAATGGCCCTGCAGTTCTTGAATCTTCTGCTCTGGGAAATTTCTGTAGCTTGAGGATAGTTTAAACCTATCTTTAAGGTCACTAATTCTTAACTCAGTCATGTCAAATCTATTGATGAGCCCACTAAAGGCATGCTTCATTTGAATTACAATATTTTTTTTTAATTTTTAACATCCCCTTTGCATACTTTCTTAGAGTTTTTATTTCTCTGCTTATGTTAACCATCTGTTATTGCATGTTGTCTACCTTTTCCATTAGTGTCATTAGTGTATTAGTATAGTTATCTTAAATTCGTTGTCTTATAATTCAAATATTAGTGTCATATCAGAATCTGTTCTGAGGATTGTTTTGTTTTTTTTCAAACTATGATTTTTTTTCTTTTGTATTTTGTATGTTGTATTAGGTAATAAGAACTAAGGTAAATAGACCTTTAGTCTGAGGATTTATGTTTGTCCAATTAGGAGTGTGACTTTGTTTAAGGCTTGCTGTAGCTATGCATGCGAGAAATTTAGAAATACTCTAGTGTCGCTGTTTTTGTCTTGACTTTGAACTTCCCTAAGCATTCCTTACCAGAGAAAGTCTGTCAGCATTTTTAGTGATGGTTCATTATTAATATACTGGAGTTCTATTAATATTATGATAAGATGTTGGGGAAAGGGCATACTTTATAGACTTTAAATTAAATCTCAACATTTTAGTCAGTCTTTGGGCTGTGACCTTCACAAGTATTTTGCAATTGATATAGCTATTTTCCCCTCTGCACCCTACTTCCTTCCCTGGCTGCAGTATTCCCAATCTATTTCCTTGGAACCCTGTCGCATGTTGACTATGCTCCCCAATCCCTTCCTCATTAGATGAAACAAGAAAGCTAGAGGGGACTGGAGTGGGAGACATGACCCTTTCCCAGGTGAGAGAAGGCTCTGACAACGTTCGCCCCCCCCCCCAACCTCCTTGGAGAGTATGAGTTTGTTATGGAAATGTTCTGGACATATTTTTATAAGGATTACTTCCATCCTGGCCAGTGGCCTCTTCACTGTGAGAACCTGGTGGATTTCCTGGAGATAAACCGCATAAAAGTTTGATCCCCCCCTTCCAAGACCAAGGCCCTATGGATTTTCTTACTCTCATGCTAGTCCACACAGCCTCCAGAAATTCATCAGAATTACCTTTGAGTGTCTCTACTACTTTATGGCTCCAACAACTTCTGTTCCAGTTCAGCAGATCATAATGGTCACTTCTGGATGACTCTGCCTCTCCAGATTTCAGAGCGGCTGTTTACACACCTCAGCTCTCTGATGGGTCCACAAAAAGTCATGGATTTTCAGTTTGTTTAGCCATCTTGCTGTAAGAATGGGGGTGACACTTTCAAGCTCCTTACATGTCAGAGCTGAACCCGAAGTCCCCTTCCCTCTCCTCTGGATGTCTCTTTCTTTACCTATTAAAATGAGTACATTTATAGCTACCTTCTGATGCTATTGCCATTATTTTATGAGGCAAAAATCTGTGAAAAAACTAATGCAATACCTGTAGCAGGTGGTCAATGAAATGTCATTCTATATTTAAATTTTAGATGGAATTCCGCTATAAAAAAGCTAAGTAGATTTGAATTTGATACATTTACCTTGCATGAAATCAAGTGGATGTGCTAAAAACAAAAATTAATAGAGAGAAAATAATTTAAACAATGTGAAGAGTTCTGTCAATCCATAGTAAACTTATGTCAACTAACAGGAAGGAGCAGTAAAAAGCTGGGGAGTGAGGGTGAGGAGGAGAAGGAATGAAAACTTCCAGGCAAGAGAAACAATGGATGGGAGATGCTTGGGGTGGGAAGAAGCTAAGAACATTTAAGAAATATGGGAGTGGAACTGAAGGGGGAGAGAGGTGGCGATAAAGCTGGAGGGGAGGTCTAGTGATCATTGCAGAGTGCTTGGACTCTTTTTTAAGATTAGTGGACTAGTTTCTCCAAAACTCAGTTTGTATCATTCACGTATTTCATTGTTTTAATTTTTTTAGAGGTTTTATTTTTTTAATGTTTATTCATTTTCAGAGAGACAGAGAGAAATCATGCGCAAGCTGGGGAGGGGTATAGAGGGGGGTGGAGAAAATTCCAAGCAGGCTCTTCATTGCCAACACAAAGGGCGACATGGGGCTCAAACTCTCGAACTGTGAGACCAAGACCTGAGGCAAAATCAAGAGTCAGAGGCTTAACCAACTGAGCCACCCAGGTGTTCCTCATTCACATATTCAATAAGTAGAAAATTGGCAATGGTGCCTTACTGTTGATTTATTTTGTATTTTTTTATTGCTATCTGAAGTCAATATTTTATGTATTTATGTGAAATTATTATCTCATGTCTTATTTATTTTTAAATTTATTTTTAATTTATTGGTTCTTATTGGTTATTATTACTGTTGAAAAAACTTATTATGTATTATTTTTTAAATCTTTCATATTTGGGGGGAAGTGATCTTCTCCAGTCTTTTGTTTTTCTTTCATTTTAGTTCCTACCATCTTAAAAATGTATGGCTCTTCCCATCTGTTGGTGTAATAATTTGGTGGCTGATAATGATAAGCATTCATTTCTCACTCATGTGTCTTTGAGTTAGTTGATATTCACCTGATCTAGACTGGGCACTGTTTACAGAGCTGGTGTTTGTTTTTGTTTTTGCAATATGGTCCTTTAAATACATCCTTGTTTGGTTTCTTGGACTAGGTTATAACAATTCCATAGTTGACTGGGCAAGTTTTTGTGACTCTAATGACCACAGAACTCAAGGTCAGACATTTGTAAGTTAAAGAGAAAGAGGTGTCTTTTTGTTTGGGTTAACCCAACAGAAGACCCAGAGATAAGGATCTGGGTGCCAATAATTAGTTTGGGAGAAACATAGTGATAGAGTGGGAAAGGGAGATAAGAAAAAAAACCCAGCCAATAAAGTGTTCATTGATGAGCAGGTTACCTCTGTGGGCAGCTGGAGCTTTAACCTGTTGAGGACATTGGGGGAAACTGTACAAGACATACCTTTAAATTATCCCCCAAGATGGCAAAGAGGTTGAAGTGCTTACCTGCCAACTCCCATCATTTACTGGGGAGGGTTGCTCCTGGGATATCAACTTCTGCTTTATGTGGACAGGTGGCTACTAAGAATAGAAAAAACCCTTAGGAAGAGAGATGCTAGTGCTCTGGTAGGAAGTTGTCAGCAGGAAAATGTCCACCAAGCTGCAGGTAACCTCCAGGGTGGGCAGAGAGGACATAGGCAGAGCATCTGCCACAAGAAGGTACTACAATGCAGAGACTAAAATAAACCCAAGAATGTCATGACTCTTTTTATTAAATACACTGTGAACTCAGCTGGTCTTCAGTAAACACTTGTTATATTTAATTAGACCTTTGGGTTCATTTAGCAGAACGTGAATACCTTGCAGATAGGGACAGAATGGTTGCCTTCCTTTCCCAACATCTAGTTCAGAGCCTGACATACCATTACTCAATAAATGATGGTGTAGGGAGGTAGTTTAGGAGAGTAGAGAGAGTTTGACTTTTGGGGCTGAACAGACTGCATTGACTCTTGTGGTTTGGTGACTTATGCCATTGTATTCCAGTGGTCAAGTTACTTGCTTCTCTTATTCCATTTCCTCATCTTCAACACTGAAATAGTGATGCTGAACTCAAATATTATTGTAAGAAGAAAATGAATTAACAGATGTTTAGTGGCTGCTCTGGAATTTCTATATTGGGACAACTTAGAGGAGACAGCAATCTAGACAGAAGAGGAAACAGGGATAGGTATTTTGCAGAAGACTGAGAATATCATCAATCGGGGAAGAGATCCCTCCAAACACCCACTTGATGTTGCTACAATATTTGTTAGATTCTTAGACTAGGGTTTAGCAGGTTACAGGCTTTTAACCAAATGTAGATGTTATTATCAGGCTATTCTGCCAGAGATTGTCCTGGTTTGGAAATGTTGTTTTGTTTATATCTTGTGATACATAATTGTTATTGCAGTATAGTGATGTGACTCCTGAAACAGAAGTTTATAGTCCAAGACAGAAGGTACCCTTGAAATCATTCCTTTCTCCTTTGCTTTTTCTTTCTTGTGAGTATCTGAGTCCTGTGGGTGACTATCAATCCAGGAATCAAAATTCAGAATAGGGTGAGGAACCCAACCCAAAGCCTGGATGAGTGATGAGAAGGTCAGTGTCCTTACCCTCAACATTAAGAATGGCCAATCCTGTCCCCGTAGGGTATGAACTCTGTAGCATAGGGAGACTTGATGGATGGTGGTATTGGGGAAATCAACGAATTCATCCTAGAAAACAGGATGGAGTCCAGCTCTGTCAGTATTCTCACCATGTTGGCTGCTAGGCAGGTTTGCAGGGTGTCTTGAAAAACTTGTAGCAGGCTCCTTTAAGTAGATGACCATGGGGAAAAGGTACTAGATGTTAACCCTCAGTGATGAACATTCCATGTCTGTGATCCGGGTTTCACTCTGAATGGAGCTTAAGGCCTCTCGAGAGGCATCTCCACTCTCCACTCTTTTGTCTCTGAATGCAGAGCCATAAACCTATAAACAGCCTTGACTAGTTATCTTTAGGGCCTGGCATCCAGCCAGCAGGGACTTCAAATCACGACAGGAAACAAAAAAGAATTGTTAACCCAAGAGAGTAATGTTCCGAGCTATTTACGTTGGTATTTTTCTTCCAAATTAAGTTTGTTTTATTTTCTAATTGTGGAAGATCACACCCCCCACCTCATAATCCTTACCCAGAGAAAATGGGGTGTAGTCTTCCAGATCTTTTCTTATGCAGTATATAAATACATGTTTTAAATATGTAATTAGTCTTGTAAAAATATTTATACTTCCAATATCAATAGATACATTTTTTCAGTATTGTTAAACTTTGAATTCATTAAACTTAAGTAAATCTTAAAATAAATAAAAAGTAGTTTAAAAATGAGGCATCGGGGCGCCTGGGTGGCGCAGTCGGTTAAGCGTCCGACTTCAGCCAGGTCACGATCTCGCGGTCCGTGAGTTCGAGCCCCGCGTCAGGCTCTGGGCTGATGGCTCGGAGCCTGGAGCCTGTTTCCGATTCTGTGTCTCCCTCTCTCTCTGCCCCTCCCCCGTTCATGCTCTGTCTCTCTCTGTCCCAAAAATAAATAAACGTTGAAAAAAAAATTAAAAAAAAAAAAATGAGGCATCAAAATTAAATAAATCTCCTATTTATGGACAGTTATGTTATTTCCAACATTTAGATTTTATAAACAATACTTTGATCCTTGTTGCTAAATCTTTGTGATACCTTTATTTGTTCTTAGCTTTCTTTCATATGTATATATTTTTAATCTCTTAATCTCCTTGGGCTGCATTCCAAAAAGTTTCTTTCTTTGTCTACTTAAACCTTCTTTTGTTTTTTAATGTTCATTTATTTTTGAGAGCAAGAAAGGCAGAATGCAAGGAAGGGAGGGGCAGAGAGAGAGAGAGAGAGAGGCAGGGAATCTAAAGCAAGCTCCAGGCTCTGAGCTGTCAGCGCAGAGCCCTACATGGGGCCAGAACTCACGCACCTGAACCATGAGATCATGATCTGAATGGAAGTTGGATGATTAACCGACTGAGCCACCCAGGCAACCCTTGTCTGTTCAACCCTTCTATTGAGATTTTATTTTTAATTATCATAATTTAATATTTCTAAATTTCCATTTTTCAAGTCTGTCCTCTCTTTCTGATATTTTCTATTCATTTTTTAAAAAAATGTCTTTAATCATTTAAACATGATTTTTTTGTGGTGCCTACTATCATGGTTTCTGATAACAACTGCTAGTGCTCTTGTTCACAGTGGATTCTTTCCCCATGAGTTTTGTAATTTTGGTTCATGAGCTCATCTTTCTGTGGACCTCATTGGGAATCCTGGTGTAAAAATATGCCCCTTCAGAGACATTTTCTGATAGCTTCTGCCAGGCACACAATGGGTATTATCAGCTCAGAACATGTTTTATATTAACTGATAGGAGAACTCTAGTGAAAATCTGAATGCCAAATCCATGTGGTCAGACCCATGATTATGAATTCTCAGACTAGACCAATTTTGTCTCCATCTAGATCCTAGACAGAAGAATGTCATTGTCATCTCTCTCTGCCTTTGGGTGGATTGTTCTAGTTCAACTTCTCATCTGTCAGTGGCCAGAGTCCTTATCTGTGTTCCCCTACATGGGCATTAAAACCCAAGCCTAAGTTGTGAGACCAGAAAAACATCCATAGAACATCCAGAGTTTCAGCTCAGTTGTTATAGCTTAAGATTCCAGGTTCCTCTTCATTTTTTATCCCAAGAGATTTCCCTAACTTTCTTGCAAGGCTCAGCTCTGCATCTAAAAGAGTCTTAACATTTTCTCTAGTGTTTCCACTTTGTAGTGAGAGAGTTTTTGGTTATTTAGACTAAAATGTTGCCAAAACTTAAAAGGTCTTAAGTATATCTGCAGTGTAAATTCTCAAAGGAGGAATTTCACGTTTAAGAGACATGTATATTTTTAATGTATCTCATACATTAACATTTCATAGATAATACACAATGTGGAAAGCAGTTTGTCCTCAGAATATCTTATAACTCAAGAGCACAATGATAACCCAGGACAGCTTTGAAATAAATTCTTAGCTCTTTGGATGAAACCTGTCTTCTTATTTCTCTCTCACTTTAAGCATCTTTTTGTTAAAACTCTATCTTTTCAAAAAGTGAAAAAAGCAAATTGCAGAGAGTGAAGCTCACTCTTAGATTTTTATTTCTGGTACATTTCTTCTTTAACAGAACATCTGCCTCATCATGAACTTTGGAAGTTTAGATCAAATGGGCCTAAACAGGAATGCTCATGGAATTCTGATGAACAAGAGTTTTCTAAAAATATGTTCCCAAGTTCTTCCCTCTACAAGGTGAGGACCTACTATATGTATATTCAATGTTCACATCACTCGCATATATACATGTCTAAGGCTGGGTGGTGAAAACAGAGGAAGACACTACCTAGGGATGAAGCAGGAATGAATTAGTGCACATGCTGTGATTTTTTAGTGGCTACCTCTCCTAGTCCTTAAACTGTCACTGAAGAGTAGCTTTGAACAAGTTGCAAAACCCTGAAAGGTCATAACCCAGGAAGGGAGAGACTCCGGGAACATGCACCAGCGAAGATGCATATGGATAAACAAGCCATAAAGTGCACCATATTTTCTCTTTTCCAGCATTCACTGAAGAGTTGACCTCATGCTATTACCCTGTGAAAGTGGAATTTTAAAACAGCCAACCCCAAACAAACCTGTACTAATCCCAGGGTGGCCAGCTTTACCCATCGCTAATGAAACCCAGGAGGGTCCCGAAGTGAAGTGTGACAATTTGAGAGGCAGAGTGAAGATCACAGAGGTGAGAAGACTATCACCTCTCTTTTCCCATCCCAAGGAACATACGGGCCAGACTTAGCATGTCCGAAGTTCTTGTGGCCTGGACAGAGGTCCCCTGCCTGAGAGCTACAAGGAGATGGATGCCCACCTCTGTCACACCCTCTCCTCTAGCTGGCCCAGCTCAGCCCTTTCAAAGGTGCCTTAGCTGAGGGCATTCAGCTGTGACAGCCATTTGCACATGTTATTTCTGAGGAACTAGGTGAATGCACTCACATGGAAGGAGGTGATGAGAATGAGAAATGGTATAAGTGACTGGTCTGATCTCCTGGCTGGCAGGCTGTAGGGTCATGACTCTGTGCTCCCTCACAGGGGTATGGTTAGAGCTTATAAGTTCTCTTCTGTCTGACTGGAGTAAATGGGGTGGTGTTGGAGCAGTGCTGGCAGAGGAAGGCTGGATCTCCAGGAACTAAGATATAAGGGTATTATCTGCCACAATTCTGCTTCTTATTGATCTCTAGATACTCCCTTGGATGGTAGAGTCAGGCTCTGCCATATTCCTCAGAATGGATCCAAAGAGTCAGAATTAAGTCAGCCATCAGACAGGGATCAGAGGTGGACCTCCTCCATGCCCACTTTTCCTTTCTGACTGGTTGAAATCAAGAGCCTCAACCACACATGAAATGATGATGTCCTGGAGCTTTGTGAAGCCACAGGTGGGAAAATAGCTTGGGTCCTTGAAACACTGTGTGGAGGAGTGTGCTTTACAACCCCAGATATTAATTTTGAATTTTATACAAGCAAAAAAAAAAGCCCATCACCTTATATTAGGAAAGTTTAATGTACTTTAATAAATTATCATTCTGAGATTTCTTTTCATTGGATTCCTATATAAATTCTGCTTTTTTTTTCTGGATGCCATGTCTTCTTTTAGTTTGGATGTATTTATTTTTGAGGATTAATCAAATAATATTTTAAAGAAAGGGTACTGAGGAAATAAATTTCTGGACATTTTATGCCAAAACAAAAAGTCCCTATTTTGCCCTCTCTTGATTAGGTAGATTTTTATAGACAAAGGATTTTATATTTAAAACTATTTTTTCCCTCTGAATTCAAAGGCATTGCTTTACTGCCTTTATGCATCTATGCTAATGAGACATTTATGATAGAAAAAGTGTCAGGAGATAACAGCAACCGTGCAAACAGCCAGTACATACACGAACAAGAATCATGTGTAAATGAGAATCAAACATTAATGAGAATCCATTTTCTTCTCTATCAGATTGACAAAGATTATAAAAATGGTAATACTCAGCATTGGTGCATATTGGAAAATGAATATTTGTCTACACTGCTGATGAGTGTGAAATTGGAACAAAATTTCTGGAGGACACATTTATAATATCCAAAAATAAGATCTATTACTTTTACTTTGTAGGTGAGATTTTTTTTTTTCCTAACAGGAAACATTCTAGTTCTCTATTATCTTTGGTGTAGCAAAGTTTCATTGAGCTACATTTAAGTGAAAAGCTATTTTTATTCATCAGCTCAGCACTTACTGGGCCATTTCTACCTTCTGTTTTGTTCTAGCCTCAAGGAAATAGTTCTATGATTTATTTTTTTTTCCTGCTTTTAATTGTCCTGATTTTTTTTTTCTTTCTCAAGCTGTCATTAGATGGATATTGGTTCTTCTGTATGGATCTGTTATACATTTTAAAGTTTCTCTCATGTTTTTTATCCTTTTTTTGGTCTTTTGCTTTATATTACTTTTTTTTCTCTTAAAAAAAAAAAAACCTTTTTTTAAAGTAACCTCTAGGCCCAGCCTGGGGCTCGAACTCATGACCCTGAAATCAATAATTGCATGCTCTGCCAACTGAGCCAGATAGGTGCCTCTAACCTTTGCTTTATATTTTTTAGAGATTTTAAAAACTTCTCTTCTTTGCTTTCTATTGATTTAGTTTCATCAAATATTTAAATATTTTAAATTTTCATGAACTCTAGTTCCCTTTCATATCAACCTATTCTTGTTTTGTCGATGTGATATCTTCATATAATTAGTTTGACCAACAAGGGTAATAATTAGAATATGTAAAAAGTTCTCTTTTTCATGTTATCTGTTCCTGTCACTGAATGTTTTTGTCTTTTTTCAGGTTGGCTACTCATTTTGGTGTTGTTGATTTTCCTCAAATATCTGGTAATCCCTGATCTTTCATCCTTCCTCACAATTGAGGTCTGTGCTGATTAATTTGAGTAGCTGGCATGTTTCTTCTTTACTTGGCTATTATAAATAATAAATGCACAATACAAAATGTAATTTTAAAGAGTGTTATCTTGTTAGAAATGGGCTCACTTTAATAAAATATTTTATTTTTCTATATAATATGCTGGTAATATTGACTATCGATAGGACTGCTAGATTTATCCATATAGGAAATCTGTAACATTGGTTTGATCCCACCTAAAGCTATCTGATTAATAAAATATCTTACAAATATACACTTTGAAATTTTGTCTAAGAATTTTTTGAGTTAAAAATCTCTTCATATTTAGTTGAAATGTTTTAGGGGAATCAAATTATTTTTTTTAATATCAACACATTATTTTATATGTAAAGGAAAATCATTGTGTCATAGATGTCTATACTTTGTGACCATGATGTATTGATGCCTTATGTGGGCATAGATGTATATGTAAAGTGTGTGAAATTGGTGTGAACACTATTAAAATAGTCACATGACTTAGCTACAATTATGTACAAAATAAACACATTATGGGGAAATCATGTATTGTTGGCAAAAGAGATTATTTTTCTTTAAAAAAAAAAAACCCTCATGGAATGATTGGCTGAATCAGCCTGGTGAAAATTTTCATTCAGAAGATGCCAACATCTTTTTCCATGATCTTACATTGCTACCCATTCATTTTTCACACATAGGGCCTTGTTCATACTGGGGCTCACAGTCAAGTTGTAGGCTAGATTGATCTCATCACAGTGAAGCCATTACACTTTTTTTGGTCTTCCTTACACATTTGCTCCATGCATGCTTAAAATCTGGAAAAAACATACTCATGGGCTGGAGAAACAAAGAAGCAGCAATTTCCTTGCCTTATTCCTTGGCCAGTGATGAAGTAGAGAGCATGATGTGGTGATTGGAGCCAGACCTAACTCTGGCCATGGGCATTGCTGCCGACCCCAACCTAATTAAGAAAGATCTTGAATAAACTTGGGTGAGAGCCAAAATCACTAGCCTCTTCAATCAGTATTTTTGATATAAAAATTAGCATCTGGGCTGAGTAAAAGGGAGCCCTGTTTCTTGCCAAAGCAAAAAAAAAAAAAAAAAAAAAAAAACCTCTTTTGCTTCTACTCTGACTTCCTGATGTTGGATATTTTATCAATTTGTATCTGTGATCATTTTCAGAGCAATTGACTTACAATTGTCAAGTTCTGTCCTAAACCCTGTCACAGGCATCAGCCTTTTCCAAATGGGTAAGCTGGACTGACTTGTTTTCTTATTCCTCCTTGAGTTACCCTTCTAATATATAAAGTTTAGCTGAAGTAACTGTAAGAAATTTGACTGGACAAGGAATACGACAAAGGAAAATAACGCAATGCCCCGTTGGAGCTTTGGAAGTCCTCTTTACACATTGGTAACACCCTGAAAACTTCAACAAAATGGCCTTCCAAGATGAGTCCACTATTATTCTCTCCAAGAGTAGAGGATCATAGTAGAGAGTAGTAGTCTAGAGGATAATGTATGTTGAGGTCTTGGTACAGTATCTGGCACATAAGTGTCCAAAAAATGATTGATTTGCTTTCAAGATATCACATGACTGCTTCAGAAATAATTCCTAGTCTTGAGGTGCCTGGGTGGTTTAGCTGGTTGAGCATCTGACTTTGGCTCTGGTGATGATCTCACAGTTCGTGAGTTTGAGACCCACATTGGGCTCTGTGCTGAGCTCAGTTCAAAGCCTGCAGCCTGTTTCAGACTCTGTGTCTCCCTCTCTCTCTGTTCCTCCCCCACTAGCACTCTGTTTCTCTTTTTCAAAAATAAGTAAACATTAACAAAAAAACTCTTTAAAAAGAAATAATTCCCAGTCTTGATCCAGGAAATTCACACTCAGGGTATGATATAGAGAAAGAAAAGATTAATATTTGATTCATGTTAATGCCTTTGTTATACTAAAGACTACTTTCAATGAAATTGAAACAAATTAAGGTACAAAGACATCGCTACCTTTCAGAGAAACTCAGTGAAATATTCTCTGATGAAACCATATGATTTTTGGGGCTTTCTTCAAAGTAATCTGTGAATGGGGGGAAATAGATGAAAGGCCATGAACTGATAATGTTTGAAGCTAGGTGATAGGTGCATGTGGGTTCTCTATACTAATGTCTATCTCTTATTGTATGTTGAAAAATGTCCATTTTAAAACCTTTTAAAGTAGATGGATTAGAAATAATTTTTAAAAAGTGGATGGACTTCTGTCAGTTCCAATCTGAGTCCCTCCCTAAGAATTCCCTTTGGCTGAATAGAATTGTCTTGCCCAAAGTAATGCCCTCTCCCACACCTGTACCTTGGTAACTTGTATCTCATGATTAGTTGATGACAGAAAGAACATAGAGGCTTGTCTCCTTTGCTTCATTTTGAGATAATTCTAACAGGCCATCTCTGTTACATAGCCCTCCATGGGATTGACTGAGGCCTTTATTACGATGAAATCACAGGCTTCTCCTTTTTCCAATCCTGTTTCCTTGCTCCATCCTAGATATTGTCCCATTGTATGTGGTTTCAGTGGTGTGCTGGTAAAGGTTTAATAGATGGCTCTCCACGTACCTGATTTGTAGTGTTTGCCAATTTCCATGGTGTAAATACTTTCAACATGGCCAAATTCAAGCTACCAAGGTGACGTCACAGAAGGAGGAGGTGGAAACAGATGGGCACAATTGGTTCTTTTGACACAGTTCAAGTCAGCACTACCACTCTTGCCAATTTTCCTTAATGGAATTCTTAAATGCAAATCTCTATCTGAGTCTTTATTTAGGGTAACCCAAACTAACACAAAACCATCAATTATTTTTTATATTGTCTATTTTGGTGATTTGTCTATTAAAGAAACTAATATTTCATAGGCAGAATGAAATGACATTGGTCACCTCAAGTGTTTCAGTGAAACACACACACACACACAGCCCACAATACTGTAAGACAGTGTCCCATAATAATTGCTTCAAAACATTTAAAATACAGACACCTTTTAATTTCTTAAAATTACACAGCTACATAGGGTGTTCTGAGAAAACAGACTTCAAATAACTTGTTTATACTGAGACTAGGAAAAATGGCCAAGAGATCACCAGATAAGTTCAAAATATAATTGTTATTATTGCCGTAAATCAAAGTACATATTTAAGAGAGTTAAAGTTTCCTTATCAAATATTTTAAGTAAGAGTAAGCCATTTATAAAATTTGCTATCTCTGTAGGAAATACAGAGGAGCATTGCATGTTTGAAGAACTGTTAAGACTTTTACCCTATTCAAGAGCTGTTGTTGGAATAAATAAATAATCAGAGGCAAATATCCAATTTTGTAGAAAAAGAAAGTACCTGGAAAATGGGAACAAAATGTCCCATTGAGGAGAAAAGGTTGGAATAATTCACTTTACTTTAGTAGTATAAGCACCCTTAATTATCAACAGACACTCAGGACAAAGTTTCTGTTATGTTTAATTAGAGACAACTGATCAGTCAAAACAAGAACTCCAACAATGGTTCTCAAATTATGACCTGGATTAGAATCCCCTGAGGAGACTTGCTAAAATGTAAATTCCTGAGCACCAACAGCTATTCTAATTCAGTTAAGTCTGGTGTGGGGCCCAGGGATCTGCATTTTAACAAGCTTCCTAGTAAATTCTGAAGCCCATGGTGTCTGTCAAACCAAAGCATGCTGAAAGGTAATGTAGCCAAACATCCACAATACAGTTCCATAATAAGATTAGGAATGTGTCTATGCCATTTCCGTTACACAAATGTATTTCCCTTACAAAATCAGTCTGCATCCTTTATCTACTGTTTCACTAAAGGCCATTTTTAGAACATATTCCATCTATCTATCTATCTATCTATCAGCCAGCCAGATTCTCATCTCTGTACCTTTATACTCTTGCTTGCTCTGTAAAGGAAGGGGAAAGTGTGTGTGTGTGTGTGTGTGTGTGTGTGCGTGTATGCATTTGGGAAGGTTGGGGTGCATAACAGAGTTTTGTTAGAAAATTCTCTTTCTCAACAGAACTGGCCAAAGGGACATTTTGGCTGTGGTATAGTTACTGAGATTCAATAATCCCTATTGATTTGAAATTATGCTTTTATTAACCTAGCAGATATTTTCTTATAAAAATTAAAAATTCTCACAATCACCCTCTTAACCAACTTCACTCTATATGACATGTGCTCTTATATTACCAGCCCTATGGGATCTGGGCCCCTCCTAATGTGCATTGAATTTAGTTGTCCTCATAAGTGTATTCAGTGTAGACCCTCTGACAGAGTATTTTTTTTTTTTTAATCTTGCACTTGAGAATGTAATAAATTGCCCTAGGATCTTGATGAAACAGGAGTAGGAGTAATGTCCGCCTTGCTCCCCAGGCCGGGTGGGTAAGTAATTATTTTCCTATCACGACTTAGACTCCGGATCTTCCATAAAAGGCACACTGGTCACAAAGACATCCTTTTATAAGCTTAAAACTCAAAGCGTGGGTGTGAAGATGTGTATGAAGGTCATGGACATCCAGAATGGAAGGGGATGTTTACTGCTTACTGTACCTCAGGTGAAGCCCAGATGTTTCACTGGCCTCTTTGTCTATTGTTCCCTCTATAAGACTGAACACACTTATGCATTTTGGATAATTAACTAGAATCAATTTTGTTTCAATGAACATTTTCTTTCTTTCTTTCTTTCTTTCTTTCTTTCTTTCTTTCTTCTTTCTTCTTTCTTTCTTTCTTTTTAGTTTTACTTATTTATTTTGAGAGAGAGAGAAGGCATGAGTAGGGGAGGAGCAGAGAGAGAGAGGAGAGAGAATACCAAGCAGGCTCCACACCAGCAGTGCAGAGCCTGACTCAGGGCTCAAACTCATGAACCACAAGGTCATTACCTGAGTCGAAGTCGGCGCTTCACTGAGTGAGCCACCCAGGCACACTTAAGTGCACATTCTCGAGTGAGAAGACCTACATGTCTTCCTTTTTTGGGGATATTTATACTACATATATTTTCTTTGCATAAGTAATCCTATGCCAATTCATTGGGAAGAGTTGGAATTTAGTTATCAATATTAGTCCTGGGATGGGGCAACTGCATTTTCAGAACCACTCCCTCTCCTCTTTTGCTAAGAGTGATCCTAACAAATGTTTATGAGAAACTTTACCATTGTGATCCACTTTTAAACTGATGTACCTAGTAGGGGTTATACTTTCCCCATAAAAAGCTCTCTACACAGATCACCTTTATCCTTTAATAAGTTGTGAGCATCAGGGCATATTGCTGTATCCAACACTGGTGCTTCAGGCTGGGTTTCTTTCTCAGTGCACAGCATGAAAGCTTGGGTCCATCTGTGTCACAAGTCAAACTTCTCTTGAAGTGATTTGTTTATACTGTCATTTGATGGAGTGGAATGTTCTGTAACTCATTCAAACTATTACAGAAGCTTTGCTAAAAGGTCACCATTGCTCTTTGGAGTTTCCAAATCTGGGAGCCATCTGGGAGCTTGTTAAAGATAAGGTTTTCCACTGGCTTTTTCCATACCAACTAGATCCAATTAGCAAAAGGGTACTATTCCAGATAAGTTTGTGTTCACATTTAGAAAGAAAGACAGACATAGCAGAGACAGAGAGAAAGAGACAGAGAGAGAACGGAGGTAAATTACAATTAGTCGCTCAATAGTGTATAAGCCTACTTTACACCAGAATTGGAGTTCGTGTTCCAGCAGACAGTAAGAACTCAATAGGTCTGAATGGGGGTGTCAGTGTTAAAAAAGTTGAATAGAAGTTGCTTTCAAATGTTGTTTTTGAATCAATACATTCAAGTATAGTCTTGAGAGTCAACTCTAAAGGAAATTGAATCTCACCATTTACTCAAAATTTAATAGGAAAATGACAACTCATTCCTTAAAGTAATAAGGGCTATGTTCGCAAGCTAAACATTCACTCCACATGGCACAGACAACCTTCCAGTTGCTATAACATTACAGTTTTAGTCTAGGCCTAAAATTGGCTTGTGTTTGCTTTCTGCCCCCTTCCTTACAAAACAAAAGTCTTGGATTTTCCAAACCTCAAAAGCTCAGCTGTAAAACTGTAGGAGACCAGCGAGAGGAAAAGGAAAGTTTCCTTCAAAGACGTCTTTAGTCACTGCTGGCTGATTCTGCTCTCTCCCTCCAAACGTTAACTATGGCTTTTGACACTTGTCCTTGGAAAAAGTCCAAATGTGGCAAATGGTAGAAGCAATATTTCTTTACCCTCCTGCCTGGAGCTCCCCATGATACAGATGAGTTCTAGCTGGGGCATTCATGGGTGAAACAAGGAGGTCAGCTACTGCCCACCACCTCTGCTCATGTCTGCAGATGAAATAAGTAAACACGGAGTGAGAATCTATTGAATTAAAAATCAAAACCCTCTCATTTGGTTGGAATGCCTGAAAGAGTCTGGACCAAAGAGGCTGCACAGTAGCAGCTAAAACACAGGCTCATTGCCATTAAAAATGTTCTAGGAAGTGTGTGTGTGTGTGTGTGTGTGTACGTGTGAGTGTGTGTATGTGCACGTGTGCGCATGCGTGTGTGTGCATGTGTTTGTAGCAGGATACTTGGATGAGGAGAAAAGTTAAAATCTGGAACCATATTTTTGTCTTTGCAGTTCCGGATTGGAGACATTAAAAACATGACATTTCCTTCAGTTCAATTCAGCTGGTTCAGAAACCAAAATTGTCCTTAGAAAGGGGGAGAAATCCATTTATGTTCCTTTTGAGGCAGGGAGGGAGGTCTTTCTGGCAAAGTCTTTAGGTGCAATTCAGGACCAGGAGACTTAATCGTCCAGTTCAAAGCTTGTCTCATCATAGAGTTCAGGGCGTGCTGACTTCTTGTGCCGGGAATACTTCAGTTGCAGGAGATCACCCATTTCATCCAGGTTTTCCAAAACCTGCAAAGAGATTGCCTTCCATCAGTTATTCTTTAAACTCCTAAATGGCTCTGCAATCCAGAGCCTCAGAGATACAATCTTCTTTTGCCATCTTCTTTGATTTTAAAGAAAAGGAGAAAGATCCAAATCATTAAGGTGTGGTTTACAAACCAGCTGTAGAGGAATCTTAGATGCTAATTCATTTTATTTCATATTCTTTAACAGCTTACCCCATATTATGAATATTTAACTTATTTTGGGGGTGTGAAGAGAGGAATAAAAGTGTCTGATGCATGCTTACCCTTTCAGGCCTTATTTTAAAATTTAATGAATTATATATAACCTTGTGGAAGAAAAAGGTAAGGTTGCAGGTTACAACTGGGTTATGTCTTCATGACATAAATGGCCAAGAGCAAAATGGAACACTGTGGGAGCTGATTAGTGTCTTCTTCTCTCTCTCAAATTTCCCTACCCCCAGCTATTAAAAACTCATCTCTGTGTCCCATGGAATCATCAAACTTAAAACCTTAAGGGACTGAGAACTCATCCATTTCAGTTCTCTCCATTCAGGCAGGAAAACGTATCCCCAGTTTTCCCGAGAAACAACCAAGATCCAGAACAGACAAAATCTAATATATCACTAATCTTATGGTACTGGGGATATGCCCTTTTAACATATTTAGGCCTATCTCTCTTACCCTGTCCGTTGAGACAGACGATATTAGGATCTAATGCTTTGAAAAAGGGAAGATGTTTGTTAACACTGGAACGAATGATTAGTGGAGCATAAGGATTTTCCTCTTTGGGAAGTGTTTCAAACTGGCATCAAGTTAGGTACCCACCAACATGTGAAGACTCATCTATTTCTGGGTGGTAGCATTACGGGTGGTTAAAATGTTCTTTTTACTTCAATGTACTTTCTAAATTTTTCCAGCAAATCTAAGCACTAAGACAAAGTAACAAAAGTTGGATTTAAAAGGACATCAACTAGGATAGTGTCTGTTGCTCTTTGCTGAAGGCGGGGATGGAGTAATACAGGGCGTGCATCTGCATACCTGGCAGGGGTAGGAAAGACAATTCCTGGAAGGTATGGGAGGAGAACATAGGTTTTTCTATTCAGGTTAATTTCAACCTTTTTTAGCTTCCATTTTTGTGTCTGCTACAAAGTGTACGTAATATATTGACAATGCATATATAACTTATAAATGGATTTGTGTTGAAGCCCATTGATCAGACTACCCAGAGCACACCTGTACTCAAATGAAGGTAGGTTTATTCCACTTGCTGCAGCTGGGAGTGTGTATTTCAGAAGAACCATCTTAGGAAGAGGGAGTTGGGAAGGTCTCCTTATCACATTTGGACTTGTGCTCCAGATGACTCTAAGCAGGGACCAGTTCTGGGTTGGATGTTGTCTGAAGCAGGAGAAATTCAGTGATTGGCTATGTGCCAAATTCTTAGGTGGAGGGCAGGATGCCTAAGGTGGGGTGATTGGTAAAGGAGCAGCAATCATGTTAGAAGAAGGAAATTCTGAGGCATTTTGTGTTTGTAAAGTGGCTTTGACTCTGTCTTGTTCCAAACATGGTCATGGAGGAGACTTGTCTAATATGTATTTTCTGTGAGTGTTAATGTTCGGTTGTTACCTTAATGCCCTGGCTGTTCATGGGTCATTTTTCACTTTCCCTGATGTGTATATTGAGGAATATGCTCACAATTTTTTATTGATGTAGGTGCCTGATTTCAAAAGTTTAGAGGCATCTGTCTAGATGATGTCTCAGTGCTCCTTCCAAACCAGGTAGTCCAAAGGAATTAAGAACTTGCAAAGAGAACCACAAGGTCTGATGTCTACAGAGTTGGGCATTCATGAATGTTTCAATGCTGCTGAGATCACAAAAAATACAAATCCACCCCCGCTGCCCATCTCCTTCTGTCATCTCTGGGTGCTTCTCCCTGGCCATCTCCTTTGCTCTACCATGCCTAATGCTGCTCTCTTTACTCTTTTCCTCCCTTAATGTGTAAACATGCTCAAGTATTTCCCAATTTTCAAGCGCCTTTTCTAAACCTATTTTTTTTTTGCTTTTACTGTCAAACTCCTCGAAATATTTGACTACTTTTTGAAAAAAATAAATAATTTGTTAAAGTTAATCACTAGAAATAACTCATTTTAGAGAACCTGGGCAATATGGAAAGATACAAAGAACAACAACAAAGTTCACCCATCATCTCAAAGACCTAGAATTTGCTCAGTTATTAGTGTGCCATGCAGAAAGTTGGTATTATGTATGTACTCTGGAGTATACATTGGTTTAAGTCCTAAGAATGTAATGGTGAAGCAGAAAGACATGGAGACTCTGTGTGTATGTGTGTGTAGTTTATTATTGGAGCTCAAAGTATTCACTTTTTTATTTGTTGTATTCTTATTTCTGTTCCCTATATTCTCCTAAACCTGTCTGCTTGGAGGAACATCGAGCTCCTGCTAATTGCTAATCCAATAGCTTCTTCCCATCTCTTGGAGACACTTTGATCCTCCCCCTCCCTGAAACTTTTTCCTTCTTACTGTGTTTAACACTACACTAGTTTGTGTCTTTTCAGACTCCTCTAGCCCCACTGAAGTCTCGTTCCTCACCTGTGGTTCCCGTGTCTACGCTGGGAGATGGGCACTCTGCCGGAGCCTGTTCTTGGCCTGTTCACTTGTGTTTGGACAATTATATCCTCTACCTTTGCTTTCATGATCCCTCAGCTGCCCAAACTACAGAAGCTCCAGCATTGCATATGCTCCCAAGCTTAGAATCTGATTTTCTTTTCCACAGGTGGCCCATAGACATATAATCCCAACCTGTCTAAAACTGAACTTGTTTTGTTTCTCCAGTCTCATTGATGATTTGCTGTTCTTTTTTTTTTTTTAATTTTTTTTAATATTTATTTATTTTTAAGACAGAGAGAGACAGAGCATGAACAGGGGAGGGGCAGAGAGAGAGGGAGACACAGAATCTGAAACAGGCTCCAGGCTCTGAGCGGTCAGCACAGAGCCCGACGTGGGGCTAGAACTCACAGACCGTGAGATCATGACCTGAGCTGAAGTCGGACGCTTAACCGACCGAGCCACCCAGGCGCCCCGATGATTTGCTGTTCTTTATTGCATACCTTATCTCATATAAATGGTTTAGCTTTACCATCCTTCCATTCACCAGGTCTGGAGACCTTGAATTATCTTTGATTCCCTCTTCCCAAATGTTCCCTGCATGTGATCATTTGCCAAGTCTTGGCAGCTCCGTGCATTTACGATGTCTGTTCATATATACGTTTCTTTTGTTTCTACTGCCATTCATCTTGTCATCTCTCTCTCTTTTTTTTTTTTTTTTTAAACAGCTCCATTTTAGGTCCCTTCTTCTTGCCTTTTCCTCTCCAATCAATTTGTTACATTTATTTTGTAGTAACATGATTATGTCACTCCTTTGGTCAGAAACCTTGGATGATGTTCCATAACTTTTATTAAAAAAGCCTTAGCTCAGGGGTGCCTGGGTGGCTCAGTCAGTTAAGCGTCTGACTTTCACTCAGGTCATGATCTCACAGTTTATGAGTTCGAGCCCCACATCAGGTTCTGTGTTGACGGCGCAGAGCCTGGAGCCTGCTTTGGACTCTGTGTCTCCCTCTCACTCTGCCTCTCCCCTGCTCATGCTCTGTCTCTCTCCCTCAAAAATAAACATTAAAAAAAAAAGGCCTAGCTCAAAAGTCACCTCTCCTGTGAAATATATATATAATATCCATATCCATATATATCTTTATATATTATGAGTCATTATATGTGTATGTATATTACACATATACACATAATTAATTCACATCTTTGCACATAACTTATTCATATGTAATGAACGAATTCATATAATCTCATATATCATTTCTACCTTCATGCTTCCACAGTTGTCCATATTTCTTTTCCAAGATGAATTTATTTTGTCCAATATTATCACCAGTTGCTTATTTATTAGTACCACCTCTTAGAGTTTTTGCCCTAGGGTTTTGCACATAGTAGACAGTCAGTGTGTTTGCTAAACTGCATTGACATTATGAGACAGTTCCATCAACCCCACACTGATTGAGATGGCTTAGTTTTCTGATATCACTCATTCACATAAAGATCAAAACCAAAGGACAATGAAATGTGGTTTTTAAATCGTTTACACCTCATGTAGGTCTGGATGATATGATAGATCTGTCTTTGTTATTGTTTTTCCAACACGTTGCTTCATTGGATCATATTTTATTATGATGGGCTTGGTGGCTACGAAAAATGTCAGGTTGTGGGAAGTTAATGCTGAAATAACACGTCAGGTTAGCTTTTGCATTTAAGAACAAGTAAATAGCATAACATGTGGCTACTCAGTCTGTTTTATGAAGCCAAATACTGACTTGAGTTAAGTCTTCACTAAACTCGTTTTCTTTTCTATCCCCTGAGTTGATCACATTGTTGGACGTTGTTGGCATACCCTTGCTTTTTTAGCAGTGAGTTTATGAGTGTTGTTTTTCTACACCACCAAGAGAACCCAGGGACACCGAAGCTAGCTCAATAAATGAATGTGCTCAGAATGCAAGGCACCAGTGCTGGAGATTCTGTTGGCCTGTCGTGTACTTACTGTGTCTAGCATCTCCCGGGTATGTGCTGCTGAAACACAAAACCGAGCCCGAGCTTCTGCGAGGGGAGTAGCTGGAAATCCAACGACCACCACCCCGATTTTTCTATTTAATAGATGCCTTGCAAAAGCCCTACGGGAAAGGTAAAAGAGGAGGTTAACTGAGAGATGACAAAGTTACATGGCAGGAGAAAGAATATGCTAGTTGACATTTCTTATTTTATATCAGTAAGTAAAAATGATTAAAGTTACTAAGCTTCTGTCACATATAATTGACAAGGAAATGGGGCAGTTCTTCCATGGCACCCATGGCTGAGTGTGTATATTATCGGGTCCAGCACATTCATTAGAGCATTGTGAGTACTGAGTCTCTGACATAGAGCAGAAAAAGCTGATGTATATAACCCTGGTTTAACAAGTTGGCATCCTTTGTCTGAAGGGTTTCTAGGAATAAAAACCCCAAAGCTAACACAATGCAATTGCATAAAGAAAGAACATACATGAAGTGCAAAGTTGTATGTCTTAAAAATTTAATACCAATAACAGAATACGGAAATTTCAAGAAGCCTGTACTTAGTGACAAGAATTTGAGAACCAGGATCTGAGGGTCTTCAGGAGCCAATCCTGAGCTGTATGTATTCTCACTCCAGAGCCAAAGATATATATTTTTTGCCCTCATTAAACCAGACATGGAAAACAGCAAGGGTCTCCTCATTTTTTATTGTATGAATAAATACATCCAGGTATGGTCAGGGATAATAAACCCATTGACTGGGTTCAAGGGGAAATGGGGAGGGAGACAGGGAAAGAAATGTGCATACACAGAGTGGCTGGTCCGTAGATGCAGCCTGTAGGATATAAGTCCTATAACTGCAATGCTTTTTGACACAGGGTAAAACCTTTCTAAGCTATGATTCCTTTCTCTTATCTTCTTCTAGCCTCCTTCTTTCACAGAGCTAATCTCAGTGACAATTCTAGAATATCAAGCTCTCAAAGTCTGCAATTTTTTTGTGCTAAGAGCCAACATCAGACAAAAAGGCATGTGCCCCCAAGTGAATCTTTGTCCACTTTGTGCTCTGTTGCTCTCTGTGGGAAACCTTAATTACGAAATGTCTCTGCCCACAATCAAGGTAAATGCCTCAGATCTGTTCTTAGCATTAAGAGGTTTCTGGTGTCCTATTTTAGGCTGGAAGCTGACAGCACCACACAAACCTTCCAGTCATAACTCAGGAAGGATTCTTGAACCAGACGTGGAGAATGAGCCTGTTCATTTATTCATTCCTCTTGCCATGGAGCTGTCTGCCTTTTTGGTTACCTGATGCAGAATGCACGTTATCAGACAAAGTGATGGAGATTGCAAGACCTACTGAGAATACTGCCTCTCTGGCCCTGTGGCCTATGCAAGGCAAGATACGCCTTCTATTTGGACTGGGAAGATTAACAAGGAGACGAAGCTTTCTGAGAAAGCTTGAAAACAGAGGCTGTTCTTTCTCTTTCTTGTTCACCCTATGGAAGGCTGCCCATGGAACTACACAGGATGAGAGCTCATAATTATCTGAGAAACAAGGCAAGGGCTTTTATTGCTAGAATACAAACTACCTGACCCATGATCTCAGGCTACTTTTCGGGACTCCCAAAAGACCATTTTCACTGTCTGTATGTTTCTCTTTGTACCAGAGGAAGCGAGTTTTGCCAAAGAATGCAGAGCAAAATATATGACTGTTGATTCATTAGGCTAATCTGAGGCCTCCCTGGAGCACTTTTGGGCTTAAAATTTACACTACTAAACCTGGCCTTCTCCAGTTAATGTGTCTGATTGCCCTGAACATTTTATATAATGAGCCTCTGGATTTGTACTCCCCAAAGCAAATTAAAGCCAGTGTGGGCTGCAAGAAACCAAACTATGTGGATAATAATAATAATAATAAAAACATTAGCACTGCGTTATGTACAGCATCCCTGCCTCTTGTATCCTCTCATCCTCCAAGTGTATCACAAGGCCCAAGTTTATTTGGTAAACTCTGTACCAAATAATAAATACATTCTTGATTATCTGAGTGAATGTTTCATGGGTGAAATCACATTGTACTGAACGTCATAGAAGATTCCAGTGGTAAGAGCTGCAACAAAACTTTGCCCAAAAGGATATGTGGCTAGAGACTTTATTTTCATTCTGCAGTCGGTGGAAATGTGGAGAAATCACAATTCTTTAGTAAAATCAAAGGGTTTAAAATGAGCAAATGAAAGATCAAGTGCTCATACACTGGCTTCTACAATTAACTCCTTGTCTCAAAAGCTTTTCTATGTATAAACTTTCCATTGAAGAAGTATTTGAGAAGGAAACAAGGCCAGGCAGCAGGGAGGCCCTTGCCAGCAACTCCTGCCAACAATACACGATATTACCTTTTGTAACTAACCTGTTCTAAGTTTCCATAGACAACCCAAGCAATTAGATTTTTCTTTCCATTGCAGTGATTGATGCCTTTTGATTCACCAAAGATGACATTAAAGAGAGTTAAACTTATAGTCTGTGTTGCTTTAATGAGATGTGCATGTTTTCCTCCGTGGACTGAAGCTTCAGAGGCTGTGCTATACACTGAAAAGAGCTCTGGTGTAGGAGGCCAATGGAACTGGCTTTAAATTCTGGGCTCGGGGCGCCTGGGTGGCTCAGTCGGTTAAGCGGCCGACTTCGGCTCAGGTCATGATCTCACGGTCCGTGAGTTCGAGCCCCACGTCGGGCTCTGTGCTGACAGCTCAGAGCCTGGAGCCTGTTTCAGATTCTGTGTCTCCCTCTCTCTGACCCTCCCCTGTTCATGCTCTGTCTCTCTCTGTCTCAAAAATAAATATACGTTAACAAAAAAATTAAAAAAAAAATTCTGGGCTCTACTATCTACAATCCGAGTGACTCTTAGCGGTTTAACTTTTGTGGGTCTCTGTCCTCATTTGTAAACTAGGACTAAGCATCCCAGCCTTGGTGAGTGATTGCTGATGTAAGAGTCTTACTCAGCATATAATCAGTGTTCAGCCACATCATCTCCTCCATAAATACCATGTGAAACTGGAAGGCATTAGATAGACACATCATCTGGTGTCTAACATAGCATATTTGATATGGACAATAGCAGGATATCTACCTACTATTTTCCTGGAAAGTCTATTTTTATTAATGCAGCCAAAGATTGCAATAATTATTTTGGACAGCCATGCAACCATGGTGATTCATTTTTGCACTCAGTTGAAACTAATAACAATAATAATAATAATCCTAGTAGTAGAAGTAGCAGTAATAATAATAACTACCATTGATTAAGTTATTATAGTATACCAAGTACTATATTAAATGCTTTATGTACATTGATAGTTAATACTACTAATAACAGTTCCCACCTAGACCATCGTGCACATGGCCAGCTCCTGTATAAGAAACAACAGGGGCGCCTGGGTGGCTCAGTCGGTTGAGCGGCCGACTTCGGCTCAGGTCATGATCTCGCGGTCCGTGAGTTCAAGCCCTGCATCCGGCTCTGTGCTGACAGCTCAGAGCCTGGAGCCTGTTTCGGATTCTGTGTCTCCCTCTCTCTGACCCTCCCCTGTTCATGCTCTGTCTCTCTCTGTCTCAAAAATAAATAAACGTTAAAAAAAAATTAAAAAAAAAAGAAACAACATGTTTTATTCTGATAGGCCTCATTTTGCTTAATCTTCACAATGGCCTTATGAAATAGGCACAATTACCTCCCATTTTAAAAATGAGAAAACTGGGGCTTCAGAAGTTTGCACAACTTGTCCAAGATCCCCCAGGTAGGAAGAGGTAGGGTCAAATCCTTTCTCATTCCAGACTCCTCAATACACCAAGGAGCATACTTTTACAAGTAACACCCTGTTTTTATTTTTCATATTAGCTGTTGTCCAGTTAGGATTCCTGACATATAAAAGAGCAGAGGTACTCCCTCTCTCTTTGCTATCGCAAAGTTGAATTATTGAATTTAAATGCATTTGTTTTTACTATTTGTGAACTCTTCTTATTACATGGATTCATTTTTCCAGCATGTTGAGATTCTATTTCCAACCTCCACCATCAAAGTCAGAACTATCCGTTACACTCCCTACTGCCTCCCTCCGGTGTTGTGCACTTGAGGCTCTCAAAAATAAAACAAATTTATTTTTGGTGTCTTCATTTGAGCTAGTGATAAAATATTAGATAGACATGGGCTAAGTGTGGAATCTTACTTCCAGAACACCCCATTTTGCCAACCACTCTGATTAAACATAGGCTTTCTTTTGTGCCTTCTGAAATCAGATGGTAAAGGGTTGGGATTATCTGCTATTTTGAATCACAGTTATACCTCCTCCCTGCCATAAGTACAGAGCAGTATCCTGTGTGTGATGTTTCTGTAGCACACTGTCTTCTTGCCCACTACATGCATAGCCTGACCCAGATCTGTGAACAAAGGACCCACTGATGGTAATGGTGTGGCACACTAAAGAACTCATATGTGTGTTTTGTTATTTTGCTGTGGTGAAATGATACAAAAGCATATGCTGAAGAATCAATCTTTCAGAAACTAATAACTCATTCCTACCCATCATGAGTTCTCAACTGATAGCCCCAGAGCCCCTTATCTATACTTAAAATACTCTGCCAATCTATTGAGACTGTTAGAGAGTCAAAAAAAAAATTCCAACAATAGGGTTATGTTGCAGGAGAGTCAGGACCAGTAGAATCTCATAAATATATGTTGACTATTACTTTCCATCGTGCACATGGCCAGACACCCAAATAAATATTTTACATTTAGAAAGGATTTTAATTAAGTTCCTTTTAATAACAGAGGTAGTGTGTGGCAGGTTGGAGAATGGCTCATGTATAAAATTGTCTATGCCATATTGAGAAATAGTCATTTTTTTCTCTTTATGCAGCTATTCTCATGCTCAATTTCAGAGCTGTAATCAATGGGAAACAACTCCGCACAGGTTTATAGGGGAGGCTTAAAGTTTGGTGTTCAGAGCATGAGCCCAAGTTTGGGTTTGTCTCTTGGTAGTCTCTTGATTTTATTACTGCTTAACTTGTAGGAGTTTGGGCAAACTATTTAATTGTTATCAGCCTCAGTTTCTCCCACACTTGAAATAAGGGTGCCTTCTTCTGAGGATGGCCATGAAAAATCAGTGGAGAAAGCACAGAGCCTGGTAATGTTGTTTTCACATGTTGGGAGAGATGGTCTTCAGAAGTTCTCCTTGAAAAAGATCATGGGGCAGAAGGAGGCACAGGTTCATCCTTAATTTACAGTTGAGACCCAGCGGGTGACACCCAAATTCACAGAGCTCAAAAGTGGTGAGCCTTAGCACATGGTTCCTTTTTTTTTTTTTAATTTGTTTTTTACTTGAGAGAAAGAGAGAGTGAGAGGGAGAGAGACAGAGTCCTGAGCAGGCTCTATGCTCAGTGTGGAGCCCGATGTGGGGCTCAATTACATGACCCTGGGATCATGAGCTGAGCTGAAATCAAGAGAAGAGTTGGATGCTCAACCAGCTGAGCCACCCATGTGCCCCTTGATTCCCTTCTTAGAAGACCTGTGAAAAGGCCCTGCTGATGGGTTGGCCGGGGGCTTCCGAGAAACTATACAAATGAATTCTGAACTCGGCACCCCATTCAAAGTGCATAAGCAATGCCAATGCTGAAGGAGCCTCATAGAGTCAGAAGCACTGTCTTTGTCAGATCACCCTGAGGCTCCACTGTTATTCTGAGAGTCTACTGAATACTCACGCTACTTTAGCAGGCATGTAAAGGAGCAGGGGAACGACAGGAGATTCCTCATTGCCATAGATAATGAATCCCATTTCGTTCAGTCTCTGTCTGAAGTATCTTGTATTTTTTGCAAGTTGCCGTACTCTCTGAAGCCCTGAAAGGAGACAGGCATGAAATCCATCAATACCACCAGGAAGAGAGAAGCAAAGGTCAGATTGACTTGGCAAGCATTCCTAAGTCTTTCTGCAGACCTGCATCATTAGCTGGGAGGGGGTCAAAATAGGGTGGGTAATATCTCTTGGTGAGCAAGTGTGGGCACTGATATCTGAGAACTGTCCTGAGTCTGGAAGACAGGATCCAATGGGTGGGGGTGGGGGGGAATTGTGTTATTAGGTACTGCTAGCAACTAAAAGTAGGCTAGTCTGTGGGGTGATGAGGGGACAAAAAGGGTGTCTAGTAAGAAGGAAGGAAATGAACTATCATTTACTAGGTACCTACCATGTATGGATTCTGTTCTAAGTGCTTTAAAGACATTAACTCAGGGAAAGGGAATGTGACAAGAAATGACACACACACACACACACACACACACACACACACACACTTGTTTTAGCCAACTTGAGCTGACCCATTAAGTTGTTTCTCATCTAAGTCTCCAATCAAAGAGCATTTCACCTAACCTGAACTTAAAGGGGTAGCACATCCCTGAACAAAAATAGGTCCAGCTGAGACCACAACTGTTTTCTGAGGCATTTGATAGTAGTAGAGTAATAGAGGGAAGGGAATAGAGGGAAGGGAAGAAGGGGACCTCTGTTTTCCCCAACCACAAAAAATGATGGTGTGGGCTCCAAACAGAAGGTCAAGGAAGGTACCTGTGTCCATTTCCAGGACAAAAGCTCAAAAGCCTCTGGCCTCCATGTGTGTCCCAGTGAGGACATCACATATGAGAGGACAAAGGGAATTAAAGAGTGGAAAGAGTTCTGAAGAAACATGTCTACTCTATGAAGTAAATGAGCAAAACAGCCAAAACCAGAGTGTGTGTGCTCAATACAGAAGATTGAACAGAACTGGATGTTTAAGTCTCCTGGAAATCACTCCAGTGTTTGCATCTGATGCAAGGTGGCTATTGAGCAGGAACAGCTGCTATAGCTGACCTCCATTATGATTGGTCAGGTGTCCATTAAAACTGATCAGAGCTCTTGTTCTACTAATTTTTCAATATTCTGGACATCGATCCTTGGTATCTTTAACTCTCCTGGTGGAAAATGGGTAAAAATGTCAATAAATATGTTAATCAGGTTTCTCCAGTTCCTTCTTGGAGAGTTGGCCCCAGACTGTGTCTTGGCAAAAGGATTCACAGTGGGCATTTCCTGTTCAGCATCCTTCCTCCAAAGGTCCATGATGTTCAGTTAGAGTTGGCCCTGACTTTTCTCTTTGCTACAAGGGTAGCACATGATCAAGACGTGGCCAATTGGAACATTCCATCCCCTTGAATATTGGCTATGGAATACAACCTGGGCTCATCAGTCTTTCAGATCTGCTGAAGAAGAAGTATAAGAATGAGGTCATCCTC
The DNA here is from genome assembly GCF_022079265.1 of Lynx rufus. Lineage (NCBI taxonomy): Eukaryota > Metazoa > Chordata > Mammalia > Carnivora > Felidae > Lynx > Lynx rufus. The sequence continues at coordinate 38,734,934 of NW_025814896.1, read as the reverse complement.
AAGCTACATGTTTGTCATCATATGGAGGAACAGGGGAGAGCTTATAGTCTAGTGGGAAGACTGATATTACATCTAAAAATGGATGTAAAATTGCAAATCTAATAAGTGCTGTAGAGAATGCTATATGGTGTTATGAGAACCCATATTAGAAAGATTGGATCAAATTTGAGAAAGTCAATAAATGATGAGTGAGCTGAGATCAGAAAGGTGGACAAATGTTAACAGGAAAAATATCAGAGGACAGCATTTCAGGTACAGGAAACAGGTGCAATGGTCTAGTGGTTTGTAGAAGAAAAGAGTAGTTGAGAACCAGGTAAGATGTGGTTAAATGTGGGGCAAGATAAGGCTGGAGCGATGGGTAGATTGAGAAAAAAAGGACAGGAATTGAAGAATCCAACATTTCATGGTTAGGAAGAGGATGAACTTAAAAGGATGACAAAAACAGCAATCATAGAGGAAGAAGATAACTCAGGAGATAAATTAGTGTTCACCGAATTTGTTAACATGGCAATCATTGGTAACCTTCATTTTGGGGTCCCTGGTTTGGCCTTTGGTTTTAAAGGAACAGGTAGCTTCAAGTAGGGTTTACTTTAACTCATATGTTAAATTTTTGCTGCATAGAAAAAGCCTCCTTGGTGCTTAAAGATGAATTGCTTTGTAACATGCTGAAGGGTTTCTTGGAAACTTGTATGTGCACAGTTTATTTATTTATTTAAACTTATTTAAATTTGTCTTTATTTAAAAAATTCATCTATACATCAAGACTGCGTGTTTAGGGAGGTGATAGCATAACAAGTAGGGAGATATTGTAGAAGAAGAATGAAAAGAAAAAGAGGGGCTGGAGTAAGACTTGTTTTAATGAAGGTGATTCAAATGAAGGCAGAGATATACATCAGCCACCAAAATGTATTCCATATGGCCTGTCGCCTTGTACGTTTAGCTCTTTTGTTGATTGTTAGCTGCACAATGAATAGATGACTTCATCAGGCTGGGTCTGATGATTCCTAAATGATCCCCCTCAAAGACCAGAAGGATTTCCTGGCCTGGAAGTGCATGAATGACTTAAATTGCTTTTCCCAATGGCATTATCTTTGCGCTTGCCCATAATGACTCATCTATCATTGGGCTGCCCAGCTACTTAATTGGCCCCGTCTGTCCCCTTTGCCTTGATTAACCCAAGTAACTGGATCATCAGCTAATGTCATCACTTTACTGCTTCTAGATTGTTTGGAGAGTTGACTGAATAGATCAGAATATTGATCCCAGGGGTAGCTGACTCTTAAGAATTCAATGTTTTCTTCTTGCCCTGTCTTTTCTATCTTTGAATCATTTAGCACAGCATGGCTGACAAGCCATTATGATACACTTCGTGGTCACCATGTTTTCTCATATAGATCACTATTAATGCCTTTGAGGTCCTTTGCATCGGCCAAGATACAGCTCCTTTCAATTACTCTGTTGCTCACTCTTTAAAATTGGAAACATTCTACTCTTGTAGGGCCTGGGGGCAGAAAGGAATTTGTATATATAAAATGCTACTCATCTAGACAGGATGTGGGTGATTTTATTAATTATGCTGTGCTTTGAGATCCTTGCTTTAAGAGTGTTTGTAAGAGAAGGAGGAAATTTTAGCACTTGTCTTTTTGTAGAGATGGCCATGCCAGGGTGGCACTGAGATTGGGCATTGCAGCCACATTCCTTTCCTAACACTCAAAGTCTCTAATTCCAGAATTTCTGGTTCTTCTTTCACATATCACACAGAAGACAGGGAAGGTCTCTGCTCAGATAAATAAGTAAATGAGCTGATCTCTTATGTAGGGTTCTGGAGAGTTTATACGAGTGTTTATTTTGCTATATTCTGGGTTCTCTGAAAAAGGAATAGGCTTTGGAGTGAAATGGACTAAAAAACTAAACTCCACCTGGACAATTTAAGGCCTTAAAACCTTGGTTTTACCTGTAAAATACAGATAAATAAGCTTATCACACAGAAAGATAGGTGGAAATAAAGGGGTTAATGTAGAAACATGCTTAGTACTGTGCCTGGCATGCAGCAGGTGTTTGAAAGGTTAATTACCTTTTTCCATAGGGAAGTAGTTCCAAGTAACCTCAATGGCACCTCAGAATCGCCTGGACAGGTTGGCAAAAATCCCATGCCCGGTCTGCACTCCAGACCAATTAAATAAGTATCTATGGAAATGGGACCCAGGCATGAATTTTGTTTTTTGACAAGGTATAGCCACGGAGACTCAGATATCTCAGAAATAGCCACCATTGCCAGTCCAAGCCCAAAGCCATGCATTTCTGTGTTAAGAGCCGTGCCCTATGTTTATTTCTCAGTTAGATGTGGAAAATAAAAAATGGGCACATGTCGTGGCCTCTTGTTTGGCACGATTACATCTCAGCAGTTAATCAGTGCTTGGGTGCTTGGGTAGTACATTTTGTGGCGGGTGACCTGCTCCCCTGACAGCTGTCTGCTCCAAAGTGCTCATTCAACTTGAGATCAACCCAAGTGTCCCCCTCACCCCTCTCATGAGGCTGGATAAAATATGGATGAACCCATCCAGGCAGCTGACCTGTACACTGCCGTTCTACCCATTCAGCTTTCTAGCTCTGCCAACTTGAGAGATGGGCTAGGTTAACGGAGGCCACAAATACTTTAACCTTCTCTCCAGTGCTGTTAAAACAAAAACAGCTGGGGCAGGGGAAGGAAAACAAATAAAACACAAAGCATCCCACTACAAAGCTTTGCAGTCCCCTAATAAAAACAATCGTCTGTGGCGTTTCCAAAAATATGTTTGGGACAAGTCAATCTCCAGAGGGCCAGAAGGCATCACAGACGGTGGAGACTCCCCGAATGACCCGTCAAAAGCTAAAGAAGGAAAATTTGTTGTCTGCTGAACCACTGGCATGCAAAAGAGAGAGAGAGAGAGAGAGAGAGAGGCATTTCCCTCTGAAACACTAGGAGGAAGAGGTGGATTTTACAAGCTTGTGAGCCAGCTCCAGTGCCACTCTCGATTTTCTGCAGATTTTGCAAGCTCCCTGGCTACCAGACAAGACATGAATATGCCCAGATGCCACATAGTGACTTATTTTGTTATTTCTCAGGCTTTAAAAATGCACATAAAGAAATGAATGCTGCTCTGCCTCCTTAAATTATTTAGCACACCACCGTGACAGTCACAATACAGTCAACGGACTGTCTATGGACAACCTCAAACATGCCCTTAGGCAGCATTGCTTGGAAAATGTTGTCCCTGTTTTTAGAGATGGGAGGAGTGTTTCCATAGAATATTTCTCACAATTTAAGAAGTTGACCTTTCTGAAAAATCAAACTGATGTTAAAGAATGCTTGAATGGCCTGAGAATGACTAATCTCCTTGTCTCTTGCCCCTTCTTTGTCCATTCACCCATGGCTTCTCCCCCCTGGCATGGGGGGTTGGTACTGGGGAGAGACCTTGGAGTCAAGTGTCAGTGTGACAGCAGGAACCCAGCAGTCTGTTATTTTAAGCTCTGGACACCAGACAGGACATTTTGTTTCCAACACACTTAGGGGCAGAGTGATCTCAGGAAAGATCAAGAGGCTACAGAGCAGCAAGAATCATAAGAATCACATTAGCAGTGACAAGCTTCCCAGTGGGATGGGGAAAACTGTTTGGAGTGGTTTGCTAAGAGGAACACACATTTTTATCAGGCACTGAAGCTCTCCCTTTTGATGTCCAGATTCCAAGGTTACGGCGTGTTTTATAGTCATATACTCATGTTCCAATGACTCTTCGGGTCCCTCAGTCATACCCCCGGGAATGCATGCAGGAGCAGGGAGGACGGACGTTAAGGGTGGACAGCGGTCTGCACGGCCTGATTTCAAGGGCCCCAAGAGGACACCATTGCCTCCACTCCCTACCCGCTGCTCAAATATACCATCAGGCATTTAACTCATAAGGAGACATGAGAATGGACATGTCCTGCACACCTATTATGAGCCAGAAATTGTGTTTTGGGGCCCTCTTTGCAGATACAGAAACTGAGGCTGGAGATCATTAACGCATTACCCAGCTGACCCAGAAACTAGCCGTACTTCCTCGTCTATCAAAGTCTGCTGTATGGGGAAAAAGCTGGTAAATTCATGTCCGGTGAGGTGTGAATTCTATGCTTCATGGATTCACACATTTCAGAAATGAAAAGCACTCACTAGGTAAAGGAGTCAGGCCAGCTGCTAAGGTGAAGCAGAAGATAAGAATATTCTGAGGCTGTTGGGAAAGAAGTGGTTTAATGGTAGGGCAAATATCAAGTAATAGATCATTGAGAGGAAGAGCCTTAAGACAGATCTAGGCAGAGTTAGCAGGGTTTTCACACAACAATGCTTCAGAATAAATGATAAGATTTCATGCTAATTTGCATTTAAATAGAGAGCAGTATCTTAGCAAGTCACAAATTACGGAATTCTACACATTAAAGAGGGTAGTTTGGGAGACTGGGGCCTTCTGGAAACTTTGTAAATCAGTGATTCTTAAGCACAGGAACACACCAGAGTCTTCTGGGAATATTTCTTTCTCTAGAATATGTACAGTAAAGCACCCCCCCCCCCGTAGGTATTCTGTTCCAGAAACATTCCCAGGGTAACTGTGTTGTGCATCAGTTAAGAACCATTGTTGAAGTCATAACTTACAGTGTGGGTATTGATTCTGTTGATCTTGTGTGTCTGTTTGGAGGTGGGGGGCACCTGGGAAATGGGTAACTCACTTGCCATAATGTTTACACCACAGTCATGAGAAAGACCCGTGGAGTCAGACCACTGATAGTGGTGAATGCCACCCTAGGATTTGGAAGGTTTTGGTGGGTAATGGGGAGCCATGGCAGCATCATGAGCAGGGCATGCCATGGTCTGAGGGGTTTGAGCAAGAGGAAGCTCATGGTGTGTGGCATGTGGATTAGGATGAGGGGGAAAACTGGAAGTGGCAGGACAAGTAGGAAGCCAGAGTGGCAACAAACATCTGAGGTGGGTGAGGAGGTGTGTGTCAGCAACTGTTCTGATCTGTGGCGGGAAGGCAAAGGAGGTGGCAAAGGACAGGTCCTGAGCAACTGGGTTCATGGGATTTCCTGGAAGGGCTCTGAGAAACATTGCAAGTCAAAGTGGCCATCGGGGAGCCCCATCAAGGCAGCTGCCTACATAATCCAAGCCTCTGGCTTTCCAAGTATCTGCTGGGGAAGCCTCAGAGAGCGGTGTGGGGATCAGGGACATTAACCAGTGTTTAAGACTTAATTAGGTTAGGGGCACCTGGGTGGCTCTGTGGGTTAAGCGACCGGCTTCAGCTCAGATCATTACCGATCACACCGTTTGTGAGTTTGAGCCCTGCATCAGGCTGGCTGCTGTCAGTGCAGAGCCTGCTTCAGATCTTCTGTCTCCCTCTCTCTCTGCACCCTGCCCCTCCTGTCCCCCAACTATTGCATGCTCTCTATCTCTCTCAAGAAAAAAATAAAACATTAAAAAAAAAGACCTAATTAAGCGAGCCCATAGGAGGGACTGGGCTCTCCCTGAAGAAAGAGATTCGAGGAGAAGGGCATCTGATGTGAAGGAGATTCTCCACTGTTGGTTTTGAGGTGGAGAGGGCTGCATGGTAAGGAGTTCAAGCAGTCTCTAGGAGTGGAGAGGGTCTGGCTCACAGCTGGCAAGGAAATGGGGACCTCCTTCTCGCAACCCCCCAAACTAGAGTCTGCCACAAACATGTGAGCTTGGGAGAGGAACCTGAGCTCCAGAAAAGAGGCCAGCTGCAGACACCTTGATTTGGCCTGGTGAGAACCTTGAGCAGAGAACAAACTGTGCCCCAACTCCTGACCCAAGGAGACTGAGATAATAAATGATGTTGTTTTAAGCCGCTAAATTTGTGGTCATTTGTTATGCAGAAATAGAAAACTAATACATTCATTCTTTCTAGCCCCGAGCACACGCTGGGCTTCTCCAGGCACAAATCCACCTGCTTAATCCTCCCCAGCTGTGGCTGGTAGCATAGCTGGTTTTCTCTGCAACTTGTCCTGACAAGAGAGGGGCTGGGGCATGGCATCGGCTGCATTTGGGAGTTTTTGCTGCTTGGCTGAAAATGACCCAGTGGAAAAACAAGGATCAATGTGGAACAGCAGCTCCCCTTCACCCTCTAAGATGCTACAGCTGGAATCATGTTCTTTCCTTCTCCTGTTGTGCTGAGCTAACATGGAATTTCATGTGCGCTCCATCACAAACTCCCCCATCTCAGAGTCCAGCCACACAGAGGAGACAAAAGCGAAGAGGAAGCTTCTGTAGGGCTCACAGTGTAAAAGGATATCTTGTTTGTGGGGAGGGTGGAAGGAAGTGGCCACACTAACCTTCTGCCCCAGTGCCATCTAAAAGACACACAGATTCTCTTTACACTCTTGCTAGGGAAATGTTTTAAGGCCTCCAAGCAAGTGCAGAATTTACTGAGCTGCCCTAAACCTCTACCCTTGCCTAACTCCTAAGGTGAAATAACAAAGGGGTGGGTTTTGCGAGCCACTCCTGCACAACCAGACCAGCTTCCTCTGCTCGCTGGAGTTCAGTTTGCTGGCTCACTCTGTGTTTATTGGATAAATGCACGTTGTCCTACGTACACATAAGCAGCACCAGGGCAGAGAGGCGATGCCTGTCACTTCGCTCGCTCACCCCAACCTGAGGTCCATGCATACAAAAAGGCCAGGTAGGACTTTTTACCCCCCAGCACAGGTGATTAATCACGATGGAGGCAGCCCCTCAGTTGAAAGCCAGCGGAGCGTAGCGCCTGGCCATCTGTTTTGTATTAGCTGTTGCTGAAATGCCAGTGGCCTGAAACCTTTAGAAAACACAGAAAGCCCCAAGTCTCTTTCTCTACCCCTGTCTGGTCCCCAGCGGGTAACCAAGCACATATCTTCAGGAAGCAGCAGCTAATTCCTCCCTCAACAATGCCGGGGCCCTCTGATGGCCCCGTTCCAGGTGGGTTCTCTGTGCACTCCTCTGGCATTCACTGAGGGACTTCCAAGAGACAGAGCTAACAGCATGTTGCCAGGTTTGAGGGGGGAAGAGAAACTGTAGGAAGGCTGACTTTTCTGTCTGCTCTCTGCCCCCGGTAGGTGCTAAGAAGTGAGAGACCTTTTAAAACCCCATATCTAATTATTAGAATTTCTTTGCCCCAACCAGAGTTCTTTTTTGGTTTTCCCTGCCTCTTCCTCCTTTGAGGAAGAAACAGAATTCCTGCTGAAGAGTATATTAGTAAGAACAGCCCCAGATGAGCTTGATGATGTGGATGGATTAGGGTAGTTTTCAGCTCCCACACAGCACTGAAGAAAAGCAACAGTATATAAGGGGAATTTGTGAATGGATCTCATGTCAAATACAAGCAGTAAGAAAGTGAGAAAGTTTGACTGGAGAGCAAACTGCTGTCACCTAGTCCTCCCGCTCCCCCTCCCCAACGCTAAATCTTCCCAGTTTAGTCACTCCCATTTTTAAACCTATCAAACTCAAGTGTAAAAATATGTGTGCCCTGTTCCAGGACCCAGAGCAAAGGTCCAAGGTCACAGCTGGAAGGCACGGGTGCCACTTTCTCCAAGTCCACGTGGGGTTAGAAGCAAGGTCAACACCTCACCTGCCAATCTCATGATAGAAGTTCACAAATGACCAGGATGAAGGAATTAATCCATACAAAATGATTTAAAGATGAGGCATGCTTGTATTTTTCAGTTCAAATGCATGATATGATAAGCCTCACTTTTTTTCCCTTTATCTTTAGATCCCTTTATCTCTTCAGAGGGTTAAAAAAAAAAAAAGGAAATTAATGAATTTCCTTGAAAGACCTTGCCATTTTATTCCTCTTTTTCCTAAAAGTTGAATAAAAAATAGAGTTTAAGCCTTCAGATTTTTTTTTTTTCAAATTTCAGATATGGGCCAGTATGAATGATCTGGTGTGAACTTACCCATGTAGAGATAATATACGTGAACTAGTGCTTCTCAAAGTAGATGAAATGCCTCAAGAGAAGTTGGGCAGGATCGTATATTCATATGAACTCAATGTTGATATGAATGCTCTAGTTTTATTTCTCTGCCTGCACAGAATTCAGTCACCTCTTGTGATGAGTCACATTGACCAGCCAACTGCTGGGTGCTGGTATGATGAGCATCAGAGGTTCAGTGCTTGTTCAGAACTACTAGCCCCCTTTGAGTTCATGGTCCCCAAAGAACCCAAGGGTGGCTGTGTGGCAGGGTTGGGGTGACTCAAAATGAACACATCCATTTTAGATAACTAGCCTAAATCGGTTCATGTGTATAAACTGCACTTTTTAAATTGCAACTTAACAATATTCTGTCTCATCACATTTCCCATTCCAAAAAAAAAAAAAAAAAAGTCCTACTTGTCTGGGAATATGTTACTATTTCCAAAATATACATTCTTCTCTGTTCTGGCCTGATGTCCAGAGCTGTACCAATTTCATGCCATTTTAATTTCTCCTGGAGAAGCATTATGCCCAGGGTCCATTTTCTGTCTCCAAAAAGTGCACAGTATTGAGGAATTTAGCAACATAATAATGATAATGTTCTTGATAACTGCCATGGCCTGGGACTAGGTTCTGTGCAAAAGAAGCAGAAATGGTTGTACTAAAATCCAGACTCAGAGCTCTGAGAGTCCCTATAAAAGGGAAAGAGGTTCATCTTCGGTTCTTTGGACTTTGTTTTTCTTCTTTTCTTAGCTACTTTTATTCCATTCCTGGTCAAGAGTTTATTTACTAAGTCAATAGAGAAAGACTGGGAAACTGTCTAAAGTATACAGTGTCTTCCTACAGTATACATCCATCAAAAGTCTGGGGAAAGAATGTCCTGGACTGAGGTTAAGTACTGTGGCAAAGACTGGCTAGCTATTCACTGAACCCATTTCCTTCTAGGCAGACAGTTACTTCATTTCCGTGGCTCCTTTGTGGTCAGGCAAGGTCATGTGGCCAATAGAGTTATGGCCAATAGAATGTGGGCAGAAATGAAATGTGCCTTTCCAGTCATGGCCCATAAAAACATTATATACACCATGCTCTATTCTCCTTCCTCTTCAGTGGCAAGCTTGGAAGCCATATGTTGAAGCTGGAGAAGCGACAAGATGGAAGGAGGCTGGATTCCTGGAAGAGAACTACCTGTCCAACAGGAACACCCATTTTGGACTTTATATGGCCAAAAAATAAATTTCTATTGTGTTAAGTCACTAATATATTGGGACTTATCTGTTACAAGAATGAATTACTTTAACTAACACTAGCCTTATAAGACTGTATATACCATGAAAACTTTCAAGGATTTAAAATCCTAACACTCCTCTACTTTTCATTGACTCTATGGTGTAAAGGGAAACTGTAATTTTTCTGCAGGAATTTTAGTTTCTCAACCTCTCATTACTAGTCACCAAGTAATGCCATGAAAACATGAAGTTTCTTGATTGAAAAAGATCCTAAGTGCAAATCATCATTAAGATGGAGGAGGGAAGAGATGGGGGTCCCTCCAGCATATTCAGTGGAAAATGCCATTTTGGATGCCTAAGAATCAACCTACTCTTCTCTATTTTAGATATGTACTTTGCCTTGGATGGAGAGGATTAGCTGGTGGCCAGGTCTTGCTGATTACTGTGTATAAAAAAGTCACATGCACTTTTGAGCTTTGGATGTCTCCATAGGAAATGTTAAGTAAGGGATTCAGCTAACTGCTTGTATAATTAAAGGAAAAACTCCATTTTTTACTTCTGCTTTTTGGGTATCATTGGCTTGAATTACCCAGCTTACTCACCTCTGTATTCAATGGTGTCTAGACAAAGTCTTAGTATATGTAATAATATAAAAACATTCATTTATCAAAAGAATAGAAAAGGAACTCTAGATTTAGTCCACACATGTACTTGTCAAGGAAGTGATTCTAACTCCAGTATTTGAACCAAAGTAATTCTATAGGTAACCTATAAAGAAACGATATCATAATTGTTGATAGGTGGTGATTAGATTCTAAGCCTTGTCCAGGAAATCTGCATGGCCCCAAATCTATTCATTCACTTACATATTTGATACTTAAGGCACAATTAATTAACCAATCACTAACTACTTGGAGGGCTGGGTTGGGAGTGTGTGACTAACATTGGAGGAGGGGAAAATTGCAGGAGATGGAGGAGGGAAGGAATATTTTCTGACTGCAGTCATTGAGATAGGGCTTAGAAGGCTGAATAGGGGTTAGGAGATAAAGAATGGGTATAAGTGGGTTGTGGGGAGAGATGAACACCTTCCAGAGAGAGGAAACATCATGAACACACATAAAGAAGCTACCAATTCCTGGTGAATAGTTGATGGGATATGGCCAAAGCTTACACTGAATGCAGTCATTCATTCAGTCAACATGTATTGCTTGGGGCCGGGGACAGTGTCCTTGCCCTCACAGCATTTGTGTTCTCCTGAGGGAGACAGATGATAACCAGGGAAGCAAGTATACAATTCCAGGTGGTGCAAGTGCTATGAAGAAACATGGTGCAGAACAGGTGAGTAACCCACAAAGAAGAGGGTGATATTTTAGAAAGGGTGGTTAGGGGAGATCCCTCTGGGTTGGTGGCAGGAGTTAGAAAGGTCACTCCAGCATGAACCCCCATTTCAAGACCCTGAGTTTGGTTCTGAGACTGTTCTGAGAGATGAGCTGGAATGGCAGAAAGCATAAGGGCATTTGTGTCTGGGGTCCGGAGCAAGGAAGGTCCTGTATGGTGGTCGAGGAATCAACATGAGGAAATGTGGCAAGCCTCCGGGGAATCAGAGAAAGTCCCAATTGTTTTCTTTCATTTTGAAGATAGATTTGTCAGGCTAAGACAAATTTTATCAGTGACAATTTTTGACTTATCTGTGATTTTGAACATAATCTAAACTCGTTCAACTAACAGAATGTATGCTCCTTTTCCATTAGCTGTTGCTTTTTGCATAGAAACCAGTCATCTTTAGCCCCTCAGATATTCTCAGTGAATAGAACTGGGGATTTTGCAATGAAGGGACAGACTACCCAATTTTAATTTTAGAATAAACAATGTTACCATAAAATAGTGACACCATGGTATAATCAAATGTAGTGGTGTCTGGGTGGCTCAATCATTTAAGCATCCAAATTCAGCTCAGGTCATGATCTCACGGTTCATGAGTTTGAACCCTGCATTGGGCTGGGCTCTCTGCTGTCAGCACAGAGACCACTTAGGATCCTCTGTCCCCCTCTCTCTCTGTTCCCCCCACCCCGCTCTCTCTCTTTCAAAAATAAATAAACATTAAAAAAATATAACCAAATGTAGATTTAAAAGACATCCCCTCCTCATTTCAGGCACGGAGAGCCTCTCCATCCCAGAGGCTGATACTCAGAGGGAAAAGGAGAGCGACCCCATTAGCTGAGAGCCTTCATTCCCCAACCCTGCCAAAGGCAGCATGGGATGTGCAGAGTTCTGAGGCCCAGGTAAGGACTTCTTCACAGATGGAACGTTATTTGAATACTTCCCAAGTCATGCAGGAAATAAAAATCTCAGAAAGATTTAGTGTCAGGAGGCCCTCTGTTGGGGAGCGTGTCTATTTAATACTTCCTTCTCAGATCCTGGGCCCATCACTGTTTTGATTTGCCGACAGGCAAAGGAGGCCAGCTTGAGGAAGAATTTCCTGTATTGGCACAATGGCTGGAGGTACTTAGCTTCCATTTGCAGATTCAGTGTCCCCATCCTTCCTTAGCCTTATTGCTCAAATTCACCAAAACCTAGGTTTCCATGCTCTGTTAGGCTTCTTAAGCTTTTTATTCGTATTGAAAGTGGAGAATTGAGGTAATGATTTTGATAATATCTAAGTTTGATTGGTAGTATCTAATATGATCAAGGAAGGATATGAGTAATATTGTGGCTGTGTTATCTTTTGTAGTAATAATGTCTGTGTACTATATTCAGAAAATATATTAAATTAGTGGTGCCTGGGTGGCTCAGTTGGTTGAGCGTCTAAATCTTGATCTCAGCTCAGGTCACAAACTCATGGTTCATGAGTTTGAGCCCCACAGTGGGGTCTGCCTGACAGCGTGGAGCCTACTTGGGATTCTGTCTCTTCCTCTCTCTGCCCCTCCCCCACACATGAGTGTGTGTGTGTGTGTGTGTGTGTGTGTGTGTGTGTTCACTCTCTCTCTCTCTCAAACTTTAAACAATTTAGAAAACATATTAAATTAAAAAGATAAAACACCCTATTGTTGAGGGGTGCCTTGGTGGCTCAGTTGGTTAAGCATCTGACTTCAGCTGAAGTCATGATCTAATAATGGTTCATGGGTTTGAGCCCCGTGTCAGACTCTGTGCTGACATCTCAGAGCCTGGAGCCTGCTTGGGATTCTGTGTCTCCCTTTATCTCTACCCCTCCCCTGCTCATACTCTCTCTCTGTCTCTCAAAAATAAAAATGTTAAAAAAAATTAATAAAAAATTAAAAAAAACAACCAAACAAACAAAAAAAAACCCATCCTGTGAAATTCCCATCTTTTTGAGGATCCGGTATGATGAATTGCCTTATTTCCAAGAAGAACGTAAATCATTGTTTCATCTTTTTTTTTAATATTTATTTTTGAGAGAGAGAGAGACTGAGCACGAGCAGGGGAGGGGCAGAGAGAGGGAGACACACAGAATCTGAAGCAGGCTCCAGGCTCTAAGCTGTCAGCACAGAGCCCGACTTGGGGCTAAACTCACAAACCACGAGATCATCACCTGAGTCAAAGTGGGACACTTAATCGACTGAGCCACCCAGGCACCCCTTATTATTTCATCTTAATTTTACTTTTAGTTTTTCCTCTACCTACACAGTATCCAGACACATCTCTGCTGTTACCCCGAAACTCCCTGTTTAAGGGTAAAAAGGGACAAGTATGACTTTGAAGAACAAAAGAGAATTTCATTTTTCTTAACTTTATTGTATAAGCATAGGATATTTTATTAACAATAATAAAGGTGTAGTCTACTGAAATTGGGTATTATACATTACGAATTGGTATTCTGTCTTTATTTTTTCTTGTAAGTAAAAATTGTTTTCACACTATTGTTTTCATTTCTAGGGATACTACTGGCCACTCAATTATAAACATCAAATATTTCCACACATATGATAGCAAAAAGACATTTTGTGATTCAAAAAGTTGGTGACCATCTCAACAGCCTAGCCCTGAAGAACCAGAAGGGAGAAGGATGGTTACATCATGGATATTATGATTTTACCACAAGTCATTTTGGTGAAATAAGAACTGAGTTAGCCAATGGAATGATTCAAATTTAAGTACTGACTTGTTAATTATAGCTAGAATTGTTCCAAAATTATTCCTATCTCTGGTTAAGTTTTATATCAAAAAAATTGATTTCCATAAAAAGTAAAAATATTACATGTCTGGATTAAACTTAGATATTTGGATAAATTGGTCTATAGGCTGCGGGTTGGCAAGGAGGCAAGTAAGTGCTTGATAAGAATATAGTTGCTATTTCATCCTGACCTGAAATTGAAGGTATTCCAAAATCTTAGTCTGATATTCAATAGATATATCAGGTTGAGTAGACCATGTTTATTTAGAAGAGTGTCAATATCATTTCCACACCATGTCATTAAAATTGTAACAATCACAGCAGGGACATGAGTAGCCAATAGGAGGCTGACAATTATAGTGCAAAGTCAAGCAGACCCCATGTATTTACAGGAAAAGCCATTCTTCCCAAGTTATGAATATGAAATACTTCGTCATAATTTATTTTAACTTATTAAACTTCATTTGTCATAATTTAATTTAAACTTAGCAGTTGCCCATTGGGGATCTCCTTTCTCACCAAATGGATTCCACCTATTGAAGATGCACTAAGACTTGAAGTAATTATTGTACCTTGTCCAACCCAAGGTTTGGACACGAATTATTAGAGAAATGGCAGTCTCTCTGTCAGATGTCTACTATCAAATCAAACACCATAATCAGTATTGTGATCATGAACTCTTAATGACTTTATGTACTTCAAAAAGTTATATGGAAGCACAAGTTTAAGGGAGAGGCTATTGTGAGCACAAGTATCTCATGAGGGCACAAAGCCCTTGGCTATCAGGCACTAATGGATTGTGGATTTCTTATGAATAGAAACCATCATCTTCATATCACTGGTGGTAAGCACAGTGCCTGATACATAGTAGGCTTCCAAAACATATTCTCCAAGTTGAATTAAAAAGAAATGTGCTAAGCCCTAATTGTGCATTGGCCATAATACAGATGATGATAAAATATCTGTTCTGGGACATCTTTTCATCAAAAGAGTCAAGCAGAAATCTTTGAATATTTAATATCAGCCATCTCAGCATTGAACTTGCCCACCATGGTCAAGCCTCTTTCGTGGGTTTCTTGCCCTATGTCTACATCTAGCTTTGCTCATTACGTTTATATTCTAATTATAATGTCACCAATGTCTGAAAAGGTTGTTTACGTGTCACCTATCATCACTTCATGTTTCAGGGAGTGATGGGAGAATCCGATGGGAGGGAGAAAATGACTACAGATCATCATACAGCTGTGATTCTCAAAGTGTGGTCCCTGGGGCCACAGTATCAGCATTGCTTGGAAGCTTGTGAGACGTGCAACAAGCATTTCTGAGTCAGAAACTGTTGGCAATCCATTTCCACTATCTCTCCAGGTGATTATGATACAGGCTCAGATCTGAGACCCATGTTTCTGCATAAGGGAAAGGATAGGGTGTGTGGGGGGGTGTGCTTATGCAGAGGGAAATGTAAAGAAAACAGAGGATGAAATTCTGGCAAATGAAGACAGGGAACATGTCTAACAGAGAAGGGAAGTGGGGGGTGCCTGGGCGGCTCAGTCTGTTAAGCATCTGACTCTTGGTTTCGGCTCAGGTCATGATCTTGCAGTTCATGGGATCCAGCCCCGAACTGGGCTCTGGGCTGACACCTCAGAGCCTGCTTCAGATTCTCTCTCCCCCTCTCTTTCTGCACCTGTCCTTCTTGTTCTCTGCCTCTCTCTTAAAAATAAATAAAAAAGCCCTAAAAGAGAGAGAGAGAAAAGGGGGGGGGGAGAACAGACAGAAAAATAAAAAAGGAACCAGAAAAGAAGAGTGTCTGCATAACTAAGGGTAGACTGCAAAGAGAAGAAGAGGTAGAGAGGTCAGACCAGTCTGGCTGGGGAAGGGCCAGTGGAGTAGGCGAGCAGGGGTGACCTTGGAGGGAGCAGAGTCCATGGAAATGGGCAGAGGATGAGATGAAGTTGTTGAAAAATGAGTGGGGAGGAGGAGGGGAAGCAGGCAGAACCAGTCAGTGTTTCAGGAAGGTCTGTAGCAATGGAAGACAGGCAACTTGCTTGCTGTCGGAAGAGGAAGGGATAAGGGAAAACTTTTTAGGATGAAGGAAATGAACATCCCTGAGAAAAGAGGCAGTGCCTATAGAAGGTGGGGAGGGAGAGAATCAAGCACAGAGATGTGGAGACTAGTCATTTATTTGCTGGGCTAAAAGGGAAAGAGAGGATTCTGTATTTGAACAAGTATTTGTTGAGAAACTGTAACTGCCAGGCACTATTCTCAGTGTAATGAATAAAATGGACAAAATGCTTGTTCACCTGGAATTTACATTCTAATGAGGGAAAACGAAAAATGAGGAGATGCATATGTAATTTTTCAGTGCTCATAAATGCCATGGACACTAAAGCAAGGTAAGGAGAGAGTGTAGTTTAGGATAGCGTCGCTCCCCTCACAGCTGATGTTTGGCAAAGATGCCAGAAATGTAAGGGAGTGGGCCACACAGATATTGGTCAGAAATGCTGGTCTGGAGAGACCAACAAGGGCAAAGACCCAATGCAGGAGCCGTTCCCTGAAGAATGAGGATGCCAGCTGCTTGGAGTGGACTGATGGTGGAAAGATGGTGGGAAAACAGAAGACCTTATCAGGAGAAGCCTTGAAGAACACATTCTGACCTCCACACTCCAGTAAGATGGGAAGCAATGAATAGTTTTGCACTAGGGGTATTCTGAGTTACATTTCTTTAAAAGATTGCTTTGGTTTCTGTATGGAAAACAAGTCATCAAAAGGCAAGAGCAGAATGGAAAGAATATTCAGGAGGATACTCCAGTAATCCAGGTGGGAGCTGACAGGTAGAGTTGGGGCTGGCAAGAAGGGACCAGATTCTGGACATACATCAAAGGATGTGCTGTGGGATTTGCTGATGGAGTAGGTGGAGGTCTAAGAGAAAGGCAGAATCCTAGAATGAGTAAAAACTATTGAAAATTTGGAGGACAGAAAGCAGATGAGTTAAAATAATAGTAACTGTTAGCTTTAATTGAGTATTTACTATGTATCAAGCATCGTGCTAAGTCCCTCACATTATTTATGCCTATGTATGACCCCAATTAAAGATAAGGGACCAAAGCTAAGCAAGACTAAGTAGCTTGCCGGTCACAGAACAAGAGTGGCAGGGAGACTGGGCTATATGCAGTCTGGCCGCAGATTGCACACACCCATTTTTTTTTTTTAACTTTTTTTTATTTTTGAGAGACAGAGAGCACAAGCAGGGGAGGGACAGAGAGAGAGAGGGAGCACACAATCCGAAGCAGGCTCCAGGCTCTGAGCTGTCAGCACAGAGCCTGACACAGGGCTTGAACTTGTGAACCTCGAGATCATAACCTGAGCTGAAGTTAGAAGCTTAACCGACTGAGCCACCAGCTGCTCCAGAGCGCACACCCTTAATCCTCCATGAGATACACCCTCTATATTCTCTGAGAAGGCAAAGATTACCCAGGGTGGGGAAAGGGAGAGTGCAGAAGGAGGCCAAGATTGGAAGTACAAAAAGAATATTACTGATTAATTAAAAAAATATGAATCAAAGATTTAAATAAATAATAAGACAGTTGTTGCCAGTGCTTTCTTAGGGGGGTTGCTATGGTTTGGGGCTTAGCCTCCCATGGTGGCTTATGCCACGGCTAGGTGAAGAGAATGATCAAGCTGCAATCTTTCCGGACCCCTTCAAAAGTGGTGTCAGGTACAGAGGGTCCCAAATACTGAGTGATCCCTCCAGCTGCCGCATGGGTGTGGAATGGATTCCAGGCTTCCAGTCCTGTGAGATAAACATCCTCTAGATCTCGTTTAGCATAAACACTGACCTGAAATCGAGGAGCCCAGTGAGATGGAAGGTGAATCATGACGTATTTATTAAGCCGAGCACCGGGTCTGACACTCACAGGAACACCAGATTAATTCAAGACACATTTCTTGCCTTTAAGGGGCTTACAGCATCGACTTGGCTTATGGACCACCCAACCACCATTAGGATGGAGAAACCAAATCTCCACTTTGGGCTTATTGTGCAGCACGATGTGACAGGCCAGGAGATTAAAAGGGCCTTGGTGCATGTGGAATGCATGCATGGCCTGCAGCCCCTCAGCCTGTGTGCATTAACTCCAGGAGCAGCCTGGCTGCAGAGTGAAGGTGGCTGTGCATAAACATTGTCATTTCACTGAGACTGCTATTTCATCTTTGAACTTTGGCTTCAAAGGAACACTGACCTTATTCCTGTAGCTTGCCTCTCTTTGAAGCCTATGGCTTTGCATTGCAGATTAAAGTGAAGATATTCATCAAGGGACAGATCTGGCCAACTGCTCCCCAAACTCAACCTGAAACAAAGCCTTGAAAGGCTCCAATCACAGTTGCAGTGGAGTGGGCCAAAGATGAAGGCTCGGAGCCTGACTCTCTTTCTCAGATCCTGTAAGGCAGCTCTGGCATGACATAGTGCATCCCTTTGAGCTCCGGGCAACTTTACCCCGAGTGTCCGTATATCTCAGCAGAAAGGGGTGAGTTAATGCAATATTCCCAACCTGTCCTATTCATTTCATTTAAAGCAGGCATTGTTGTAAATGAGGCCAGCATGAATATTCACTGGTGCCTTTGAATTCTTCAAAAGATGTATCAGGCAGAACCATCTGAAACTTGGCTGATGATTCTGTCAATTTTCTTTTCTACTACTTTCCTTTGTTCATCCCTTTGAAAAGAAATTGTCCTGTCTTTCCCCTTGGGTCCTCCCATCTTGGCTCTTAGAAAACAGACACCACACATTGCCTTCTCTGTTCTTTTTCCTTTCTTTTCCCTATTAAGATGGCAGAAGGAGTAAAGTGAGAAAGTTTAACTGGGAGGTAAAAAGAATAATAACTAACTAATTAATTAGAAGGCTGAGAGAGAGAGAACCAAGGGAAATATCTCCCACCTCAGAGGAAGAAAAATTGATGCTAGAAGACTATCAAAGAACAAATGATCAAATCTTTCAATGTGGTTTTTCTGCAGATCTTCATCTGTGATCAGATAAACAGAGTGAGTTCTGTCTGTGATGGAGAGGTAAACCAATCCAGAGGAGGCAAGGAAATGATTATCAGGTTGGGTACATGTAAATTAACTGACTCTGAGAGCATGTACACCAAAAGGTTTAAGAAATTAGTGCTCCTAATTTTTGGATAACTTCCTTCCTTCCTTCCTTCCTTCTTTCCTTCCTTCCTTTCTTTTTCTTTCTTTCTTTCTTTCTTTCTTTCTTTCTTTCTTTCTTTCTTTCTTTCAAGTTTATTCATTACATGAGAGAGAGAACACAAGGAGGGGAGGGGCAGAGAGAGAGGGAGAGAGAGAGAGAATCCCAAGCAGGCTCTGCACTGTCAGTGTGGAGCCTGATGTGGGGCTCAAACTCATGAACCACCAGATCATGACCTGAGCCAAAACCAACACTCAGACACTTAACCAAGGTATCCCCAGGCACCCCTCCTAGTTATTCACCTTTAAAATAATACCATTTTTGTCACTGTAGGACAATTCATTTAACTCGTATTTTAGCTTAAATTTCAAACAACTGTTTTCCATTAATAAATGCATGAAGTTCAGGAAGATCATCAATATAGCTTCCTGAGAAGCCAGAGGTTCCAGACCAGTTTTTTTCATGCAACTAGGACAGCTCACATGGGAGCAACTCTATTTCTAGCTTTGGTTTTAAAAGGTTGAAAGATTATCTGATTATCTATGCCATATCCTTTAATTTACTAACTCCCTCTCCCACAAATTTGGGTGTGGTCATATGCCTAGTTTTGGCCAAAGGACTATAAGCAAGGTGGTAAGTGTCTCTTCCAGGCGGATGCTCCTCTGTTCTCTGCCAGGAGACTGCCAAGCCTTAGGCTACAAGTAGCCTGAGTCACTGCCCCCATGGAGGACAGCTGTGCAGAGAGTTGTCTATTTGTATTAGACTTGGCATGAGCAAGAACTAAACTTTGATTCCAGGAAGCCATAGAGATTTTCAGGGTTTATTTGTTATGGTGGCATAACTCTTCTTATCCTGACTAATCCAGGGCCTTGGAGGACATCTAGTCTTACCTCTCTTCCATCATAAGAATCTTTCTATAGCATCCCTGGATGTGGTCCAAATACTTATCACCTGAGATTTGAACACCTCAATAATAATAGCAAATAACAGTAGTGAGCAATTATAAGATGGTCACTAAATAATTGTTTTCAGACATAATTTTAAGAATTTTATATATCTTAATTTACCTAATTTTCACAGAAACATGAGCTCAATCAATATGATTTTCCTAATTTTACAGTGGGAGGAACAACACATTGGGAGGTAAACTTGCTCAGAGGTGAACAGATAAGTTAAATCACTTGTTAAAGCAAGAGTAAATAGCATCCCAGGAGTCACATCCAGGTAGCAGCTTTCAGTTTATGCCTTTAACCATTGCACCACATGGACTCCCTAGATTGGATTTTTATTTCCTTTGCACGCAGACGATTCAACAAGAGACAGAATCATAAAACCCCAAAGACAAGGTTGGAAGAGACTTTGGAGAACAATCAATCACTGCATTTTACATGGAAGAAGAAAATCTTTCTGCAAGCCATTTTCCTGTTTTAGTGAAAAGTAAAGGTCTATCTCGGGGATTTTCAAACCAGTGTCCTGGGGAGCACTAGGACCTCGGGGGCTGCCAGCATGAAGGTAGGTAGAGACACAACTTCAACCAGCTCAGCCCTGTTCCGATCTGTTGTATATAGGAGACTTCTGGGTAAAATTTGTATGTGAATAAAGTACTCTGCTGTTTTAATAAAATTGGGAAATGGATCTCCCCATGCTTGTACTGAAGCAGGAGGCTTGGAAGGTTGCACTCAACAATGGAGGGCTTCCCACCAGCTGGGAGGTGGGGGGGGCACATGGATTTTATGGCTCAGGGACCAGTCCTGGGGCCAGGATAATCTGCTACTTCCATAAATGCACTCACTCGATTGCCTGGCAGCAAGACTGCCTTATTCATCATTGTATCCCCACTGTGATATGTAGTAGAAGCTCTGTAAGCTGTATCTAAGAGATAGAAGGAGAGTTCCAAAAGGCTTTGATGAAACAATTTTTCAAAGAGACGATTAAGCTCCTTTGGCTTGAGCAAAGAAACACACTTTGGCTGTGGTGACCCAAATGTCTGCAAAATGACTGGGAAGTTGTCGTGTGTGTTCTGTCCACATATCCTCAAGTGGGCAGTGGTAACCAACCCCTTCCCAACCTCTGGCTTGTTTCCAGGGAAACACAAGTGACGGCCCCAAGCAGGCACAGGCAAACACATACCGCTGTTTGCTTCATTTTAACGGAACTGATCACACAAAATTATCCAACTTTGCAGATCATGTTAAGAGGTGAATTAGAAAGTTTTCTTTGCTTAAGAAAAAGCATTTCTTTCTTTTTCTGTGTGTGCTAGTGTATTTTTGTACTATGGGTTATTATATATCACGTACAAATTGGGTTTGTACAAATTGATTTTACAAATTGGGTGAAGACAAAGGTATATATCTGAGAAGGGGGCAGATTGATAAGGCAGAAGGGAGACAGAGAGAAGTTTAAGGAAGGATTTATGGGAGTTGTGCTCCCCTCATACCCTCTTACCTTGTGTGGTTCCATCCAGTCCCATGATAAATTTCATTGATCTGATGATTTGCTCTGCTATCGGTGGGCTCATGGATGTAGCATAAGCAGCACTATGTGAGTGAACTCGTAAATAATCCACAAGGTCCTTTAATAAAAGAGTAAGCCCCAAAAGAAGGCAAATAAGTCTCAATGTTTGTGGTGAGAATTATATCTCATCCCCTCCCCACCTATCATAGGACAAGACGTTTGATTCTCGAATGTGGTCTGATTTTCAAGGGGGAATCACCAAACGGTTTATTTTGTGTTATCTCTTCTTCTTAGCCTCTCCCGCAAAAACCTACATGGCATACAAAAGTGGGATGCTGAGAATTCAGAGTTAAAGTCTGTAAGGCAAAACCACATGTGTAAAGCAAAAACGATTTCCCAAACATTTGTTGAATACCTAGCACGTAGGAGCACTGGCTTTGTATGCAGGAATCTCCAAAGAATACAGGATGCGCTTCTTGCCCTTGAGCCTACAACATTAGATTGTGCCCAGGGAAAAGTAATGGGAGGAAAAGTAACAGGACGTGCAAACCTGTATATGCAATAGGGTGATAAGACTTCGGAAGACAGGGATGGGTATTGCTAGTGGGAGCAGAGTGGGAAGGAGGGCTTCAGTGAAGAGGAAGAGATGGGGAGGGAGGGCTTCAGTGAAGAGGAGGAATGGTCTTAAAGAATCAAGACAGATAAAGAAGAAAAGGGAGTGGCAGAAGGGAGAGGTGGGAAATTAAACCAGATTATACATGAGGACCAGATAGACTCTGGTTATGCCTTGGTCAGCAGACAGCTATTGCAATTTTTGTGCAACGTTATTTGGAGTGCTGACCCACTGCAGATGCTGGTCTTTAGTGATAGGAATGACTCTTTGCTTGCATGCCTGACTCCTGAGGCCAAATAGAAGGTCCCAGGTAAGCTTGCTGAAAGCCTTAAGAAGCTCCTATAACACAATGCCACAGTGGGGAGGGCCATAAGCTTGCATCTGGAGGTGCTCAGTATTGACTGACTGGACCATCCACTGGTCCACCTGTGCTGGCTCATGGCTTAGGACCCTCAGGATGCTCTGCAGAAGAGCTAGTGGGCTGATGATAGTTCTCAAATTAGCAATGAGTCAGAAAAGGATCAGCCACCTTCTCTTCAAAGATGAGGAGACAGTTTAGAATCCCACTGAGGGGTCTTTTCTGATCTATTCCCTCATAAGGTGAACTGGGTAAAGCCCTGCTTTGGGCAGACCCATCTCCTCCTAAACACCCATTTCCACCCCTAAGCCTGGGACTGTGCCCACCCTTCACTTTTCCATCTCGCTTGGAGAAAGGGTACTATGGTTGTTCACAAGCATTTTAAACATTCTTTTTTTCTAAATTTTTTAATGTTTTATTTAGTTTTGAGAGGAAGAGTGCCAGTGGGGGAGGGACAGAGAGAGATCATGACCTGAGCCAATGTCGAACGCCAAACCAACTGAGCCACTCAGGGGTCCCACCGTTTTAAGCATTCTGAGCTCATCTTCCTCAGTAAAGTGAACGGCCCATCTCACAGGTGGTTGATGATGTGATGCACCTACCTGGCCCATGGGGGACACTAGCAGCTCCATTCTGTCCCTCCTGCCTCCTTCAATGTGTCCTTCATTCTAAATCTCCTCTTCCATCATCCTTCTTCCCCAACTTTCTTTCTATTGTCCTTCATTTCATACTCATTTCTTTCTTTTGTTTCTTCCTTCTACTCTGATTCCCTTTTTCGTTTCAAATTCTCCATTTAAATCTTTTTCTCCTCTCCATTCCTAAGTATTTCCTTCTTCCCTTCCCTTCCCTATCCTTTCTTATCCTTTCCTGTCCCTTTTCTTTCTTCTCCCTACCCCCGGGGCCTTCTTCTCTGCTTTCATTTTTCCTTCAGCAAATTTGTACAAGGACTTGCTCCAGGCTCTGTTCTAGATATGGGAGACTAAGAAGAGAAGGAAGATATAAAGACTAGTCCCTGGTAGCCATTATCCACTTACATTAAAATTAAAATTAAGTTTCCATCTATGCTTTTGTTTAGTGAATCTCATACAGGCAGTTGGGTGGGTTTTCACCATAGTCAAAGAGTATGTGCATCATGATGGCCTGACTTAAAGCATTGGCCACACAGTATTTGGAAAGTTCACTCTGGAGGATTGGGGGGCAGAGGTGGGGGTGGAGAGTGTGCAGCTCAGAGGGAGGGGGGGGAGAGAGAGAGAGAGAGAGAGAGAGAGAGAGAGAGAGAGATGGTCATTTTCCAGGGTAGCTGAAGCCAGGCTGTTCTTCACAGCATTATGCTCAGTGCTGCTCCATGAGCAACATCAAAGGTTTTCTTTCTCTGTTGAGAGTTAGTGCCTGACAATGCTGGGGAACCCGAGTAGGAGAGAGTGGGTAGGGCACAGGTGACAGGATGATGGGGGCTCATGTGGACTAAGGCTGGAAAGGGCTGCTTCAAGGAGGTGATCTGGCCTTGAAGGATGGATGGATTTGGACAGATGCAGAGGAAGGGAAAGGCATGGGCATGTGCTAAAATTAGGAATGAGGCCGGCATCTTATCAGCAAAGCATAAAGAGTCAGTCGGGAGTAGAGGGAAAATTTCTCACGACAAAGTTATTCCCTTGAAGGGAAGCATGACCAAGGAGTTACAGGACAAGCTCTGGAACCTGACTGCTTGGGTTCAAATCCTGGCTCTGCCACTTACTGATGTGTGACCATCGGCAAGTTACTAAATCTCTCTGGGTTTTACTTTTCTTCTCCGAAAAATGAGATAATAGTAATGCTAACTTCAGGGTCATTATGAAAATTAAATGAGTTAATATATATGTAGTACCTAGGGGGCACCTGGGTAGCTCAGTCAGTTTAAGTGTCTAACTCTTGATTTCGGCTCAGGTCATGATCTCACAGTCTGTGAGACCGCATAGGGCTCTGGGCTGACAGCACAGAGCCTGTTGGGTTCTCTCTCCCTCTCTTTCTGCACCCCCCCCAAAATAAATGAAAAAAATTTTTAAAAATCCTTAAAGATGTGCTTGGGTGGCTCATTATCCAAACAAAACATGGTTGGATAACAAGGATTTGGACCCAAACGGCCTGGCTCTGGAATCCCCACCCTTAGCACCACACTACAATACTTCTCCAGACCAGAGGGGCTGGCCTGGCATGCGGTGAGGGGGGCAGGGGAGCACAGAGACTACCACCTTCACTTGTACTTCACTGTGATACTTTCCCTGATCCACAGATTGCTCCTTTTTGGGGGGAGGTGGGAAGAATCCCTAATATACTCAAGTGTCAACAGCACTAAACTACAGACCGAATCACATCAGTCTCAAAATTCTTTGGGGCTATTGCTCTTGTTTCTCCAAGGGGAGTGAGACCCCCTTGAGAGCAGGGATGGATTAAACACTCTTCTAAAGCCCAGAATGGTGGGTACCTAGCAGGGGCCTGGTAAATACTGATGATCTAATGAAAAGAAGAGGGGTTTTAGGGAGTGAGGAAGGATGGGGAGGGTCCCTGAAGTATATAGGGTATATAGAGGGTAACTAAGCTGTATGCTTAGGAATAAGAATAGAAATATTCTCTTCGTTTTGGGGCATCACTGGACAAAGATCAGACAAAGAAACAAAACAAAGCTTTCTTGCGTCCCTAAAGGGCTCTTCTCAATGTCCTCAGCCCCTAATTTTCCTTTCCAAATTGGGAAATTTCATAAAGCCAAGGTCATGTGCATTCTTAGTTTGAATAAATGCCTCATCAAAGCAGTTATCATTCCCTTTTAACATTAAGACTGTCTTGCCCACCATCTTATTTCTTTTAGACTGGGTCCCCTTCCTCTGAAGGTCTTAGTTTGTGGACAGCGCTAGTTTTCTTGTGTGGTTCAGAAAGTGGGGCTCTTTAAGTAACTTCTGCTGAGCATCAAGGAAGGTCTTGATGCCTGGTTTCTGGTTCCCTCTTCTCATTCCCCCACTGGGCACCAGGAGCCATGAATTAAGAGTTTGCTTTGGTCTTTTCAAGGAAAGTCTGGGTTATGTCTTCCTTCAGGGTGGGTTAGAGGTCTCCTCCTACCAAGGTTTCCAAGTCTTTTTTGTAAGTTCAAAACCCTGATTATTTTCTCTACCCATGGGCCTGGAGTTCAAGGGCAAGGGTAGTTTGCTGAGGAAGTCAGACAGGAGGCTCTTAGAATAAACATCTCGGTGTTCATACCATGACCCCCATTTACTTCAAAGGGCTGTTAAATATAGCCGGGGCTGAGCAGACAGGGCAGAGCTAGCTTCTGCAAGAGGCCTGCCTTTGTCTGGCACACAGGCTTCTGGGGCTAACGCTCACCCCAAACTTGGCTGCCCTGTCAGACTTCCCTCCTCCAGAATTCTAGCCCTGCAATCTATCAATCATTAAGGCTACCTTTTCTTCACTTGCTTGCAATCTTCTCAGCCTATGGAGACTATGAAAGCCAGTGGTTAGCAGCAGGCATGCAAGGGGACTCAGGATCCATGCCTGAGACATATTTGGACCCCTCAAAATCAGGGTCTTCAGTGTTGACCACACCTCCTTAGCAACTGGATCGACACACACATTAAAAAACAAAAATAAGAAACCTAGCCCCATCAGCTCAGGCTCTAACAGGTGGAGAGAAGTCATTATCTGATACTTCACCTCAAAGGTCTTGAAAGGACAGAATGTTCCAAGTTGGGTTGCTCACAGATCATCTACAGCAGTTCTAAACTCAAAGTGAACAAAATAGCAAAATCTTGCTGGCTCTGGAGAGACCATTTGGGAGGTCTCCCTAAAGCGGGGAGAGAAGGTCGAGGCCAGGGCAGTAAATTACAACAAGCAGAGATGACTTTGTCGGACATTCTCTGACAGCAAGCCTGAGGCCAAGACAGAATCTTTACTCTCAGTGATACTATCTTAGCACCAAATCATTTTTTTTCTCCCCTTGTTTCCAAACACTTTTCTTTCTGTGACATGTCTGGTGGCTAACAAAGACTGTAGTCCTGACTTTGATCAACTCCACAAAGACTTCTAGAGCCTCCTAGAAACTGCTATTAGGAACATAGTGTCTCTACTTTTAACCCTAGCACTGACATTTAAAAAGAGAGCCAGACAGTTGTACCTTTTTCTAGATATTTTGACCCAAGTAATTATTTTCAACTCTCAAGATTCACTAAGAACCCCATGAACATAGTGAAATTGAAATTATTAGGGATTCAGAAAAATGTAAAGTTCTAGTGTGTGCATTTTAACATTCTTAGGGGTAAATTTTGTTGCTTTTGTACTCAAAGGTTAGAATCCTGGATATTTTGCAGTACATCCCCAAACTGAAGTATACACTGCAAAATATCCGGGAGAAAATATGATTAAACTCTGAAAACTCTTCTAATTATTTAAATAGGTAAGTGGAAAGATTTCTTTCAAATTAAAACTGTTAGCATTTGTCCAATCCTATGACCTATCAATTAAAAATCCTAATTCAAAACAAAGTCAAAGTGAAATTTTTTTTTTGCAAAAATACTCCAAAATCCAGAGGATTGAAAACCGTGAGTTAAATGGAAACCACACGTAATTTAAAATTAATATGACTTGGGGCACCTGGGTGGCTCAGTTGATTAAGCATCGGATTATTATTTTTAAAAAATTTTTTTAACGTTTTATTTTATTTTTTTTTTTGAGACACAGAGAGACAGAGCATGAACGGGGGAGGGTCAGAGAGAGGGAGACACAGAATCTGAAACAGGCTCCAGGCTCTGAGCTGTCAGCACAGAGCCCGACACGGGGCTCGAACTCACGGACCGCGAGATCATGACCTGAGCCGAGGTCGGCCGCTTAACCGACTGAGCCACCCAGGCGCTCCAAGCATCAGTTTATTGATTTCAGCATAGGTCGTGGTCTCACAGTTCCTGGGATTGGTTGGTGGGATCCAGCCCCACGTCCTGTCTGAATCCCCTGCTTGAGATTCTCTCTGCCCCTCCCCTGCTCATGCATGTATGCTCTCTCTCAAAAATAAATAAATAAATAAACAAACAAACATTAAAAAAAATTAACATAACTAAAAAAAAAAAAAAAACTAAAGGTACAGACAAGTAGATACCAAAATTCCATTAACTCTTAGGCATAGCAGGTTGGAAGGAAACCAATTTATCTGAGTTTATCACAGACTCACCAAAACCATTCCAGACAGGTGTGTATTTGACCGATTTTGAACTCATCAGGGAATGGCACATATAAACACTTTCTCAAGTGGCCTCCACGTCTTGGAAACTGCCCTATGTTTTCTAGGTTTTGCATCTTGCTCTTTTAGGGCAGTAAGTCTCTGTAGGGACTAATGGACCTCTGCCAAACACGCTCTAATTCTTGCTGCCATCTAGTGGTAAATTCAGAGACTGCAGTGTATAGTGTGGAGCGGGAGAAGACCTGGAGAAGACCTTTCCTCTGGAAAGGAAATGGGTGGGGGAAGGATGATGCCGTTCTCTGGATCCAGGCGCGCAGAGAATGAGTATTTTAAAGAGCAAGGAAATGAACATTTTTCTGCATTGCAATTAATATAAATGATAATTTTCCACAATTGCCCAGTGTCTGTCCCAAATGAATACGAGTTACATAGATAAGAACAAACACACTTTTAAAACAGTCCTCCTGACTTTAGGATGGAGAGTAAGAGAGAACCGAGTGAGCTGGACCTGACTTCAGGCCAATCAGGGGTCTTTGTTTAAAGCAGATATCAGATGAAGGAACTCCAGGGGGAAAATGTGACATCTACCAAATTTGACAACATTTCAAGGATATGCTTGCTTCAGTTTATTCAGGTGCCCTTGGTTCAGGAAACATAGTTACGCTTGGTTAAAAATTTTGTAGCTCAGAACTGCTGCTAAAGTAATCACAAAACCACAAGCTCACAAAGCAATGTAACCCGGATAAGGGACCTCCTAAATTTGAGACCCTCTGATCCCCTTGCTTCGACAGTTGAGAAGGGAACGTTTAACCTTTCACCAGATTTAGCTAAATTTTGTAGATCCTAGGCATTCCCTATGTTTTTAGCATTACCAAACTAATTCCCAAAGGCCAGCGGAGGGAGGATGGAAAACGATGCTCTGAGCTTAGAAGAAAGTAATGCTTATTGAAGGGTCAAGACCACTGAATACTCTGAACATTTGAAGCATTTGTGCATCTCATGGCAAGGTAAGGGACCACAGTGAAATCTGTTGTTTTAAATCATGGGCTTTCAGTGAATAGACTGTATTCTGCTACAATCCCTAATTTGTCTAACTGGTTTACCAGGACTCTGAACTCTTGTGTGTAAGTAATGAGTAAGGAATTGGGAATTTTGGAGAAACTGTTGATGCCACCTGCATGCACTGGTTTTGGGCCCAGTGTGCCTCCTCAGAGAAGCCAACATCACTGTCATAAGTCACTTTGGGACAGGTGTAGGCCTGAATGAGACAGCTATCAGGACTCGGATAAAGGGCAGACAACAGGCTTCTTTATCAATCAAATCCTCTCTTTAATTTCTTTTATTTTTTATTATTTTTTAAAAGTTTATTTATTTGGAGAAAGAGAGAGCAAGTGAACATGAGTTGGGGAGAGGGGCAGATGGTGGGGGACAGGGAGAGAGAGGGAATCTTCAGCAGGCTCCATGCGCAGCACAGAGACTGACATGGGGCTCCATCCCACAAACAATGAGATCATGACCTGAGCCCAAACCAAGAATCGGATGCTTAACCTACTGAGCCACCCTGGCACCCTTCTGTTTAATTTATTTTAAACACTTATTGGTTTATATTGGCAATCCCCTTGATGATACTGGCCCTAAAACAACAGGGATAACACTCAATAGTCCGATTCCATCAGGTGAGAATTTTAAATCATGTAGATAAGATATTAGAGGGGCATCTGGCTGGCTCAGTAGGCATAGCATGTGACTCTTGATCTTAGGGTCATGATTTCGAGCCCAACATTGGGGATAGAGATTACTTAAAATAAATAAATAAATAAATAAATAAAATCTTAACAAAGAAGATATTAGAGGGTGACACAATTTGATGTATGGCTTATCCAAAATGTGGGATAGAATTATTTTGCAGAGAAAATCTCTTGATCTGATCTTATTATGGCTTTGATTAAAACTCTTAAAACCCAGAACTTGTAGTACAGGGTCAACCTCATTAATAATCTGACCTTTGCCCACTGTTGCTATTACCTGTTTTATGTTTTTCATGCTACAAAAACCAAACTACTTCTCATTCTGTAACGTTCCCTTATCAATTTCTGTGGTTTGCTATACATTATTCCCTCTTTTTGAAAGATACCTTCCCTTATCATTTGTCTACAAGACTGGTATTTATTCTAAGACTCCTTAGATACTACCTTGCAGAGTGAACCATCCCTCTCCTTGTACTAAGTCTTTGTGTATACTTCTGGTGTTGTCATTTTATTACAATGTGATTACTATTCACTATTAGAGAGTGAATTCTTTGACATTCTGGGTCTACTTGGCTGTGAAGCCACTGTATCTGGGTTGCCATGATCTATTGAGGTGTGGTGAAGTGAACTGAAGTCCTCACGGAATCCAGAGAAGCCCTGCAGACTGTGTCCCCAGAGTGTTCAGGTTTTAAATAGACACAGGGAGTCCCTCTCTTACCTTCCTTCCAGCTATGTAACCTCCTGAGGCTCCAAAGCTTTTGGTGAATGTGCCCATAAACACATCAACATCTCGAGGGTCCAGTCCAAAGAATTCTACAACACCCCGGCCAGTTGGGCCCACGGACCCAATACTGTGAGCTTCGTCTATGTAGAGGTAAGCCTTGTATTTCTTCTTTAGAGCCACGATCTGAGGCAGATTCACGATGGAACCTTCCATGCTAGGGCATAAGGAGAAATGCTTGTCACTTGCGTACACTTTCTTGGGAAGCTCTGTGATGGTCTCCCTTCCAGTACTTCTCAGACAGCCTGCCCTGACACCAGTCAGCCATGACAGGGATATGCAATTCCTTTCTTCTTAAGGCATATTCTATTTTGCTAAGATAACTCTGTTAATCTTGTAAAGCTAATCTGGTATTATTTTATTGGTATAATTCACATTCAGTAGATTCAAGTGCTTTGAGTTGTTATAGCTAATTCCCAAGTAAACAACTAGCTCCCTGCATTGTTGATCAATTTATTTGTAAAGTCAGCTAGTGTAACTAGACTGACCATTTTGGATTCTAGGTATTTTGCTAGTTTTAATTAAATTGCTCTATGGTAATCCATCTTTATCAGGTTGCTGCTCTCTGTTTGACCAGTTCTGTCTGACCTAAACTCAGTGCTTGAATTGCCAAAGATTAAAGGAAAGAATTAAAAACACACAGAACTCTGCCTAAGACACATAGTATTAATAAAAGCACCATAGAAAGTTCTTAGGATCTCTTCTTCAGTGCTTATTGGAAATCAAGGGCTTATTTGAGGTATCTGGTAGTGTCCCATCTTTTTATTCCTTTAGGCCAATGGTTCTCATTCTTGAGTGAGCATCAGAATCCCCTGAATTATTTTTTAAAACACAGATTACTGCCTCCCTCCAACTCCCCACAGAGATCCTGATTTAGCAGATTTGGGGTGGGCTGAGAATTTGTATTTCTACCAAGCTCCCAGGAGATATCCTATCGCTGGTTGGGAACAACACTTTGAGAACCACTGCCATAGATGAACCCTTTTATTTTAGTCCTAAGTGCTTAATTTTTCATGGTATTGTAAATTGCAAAATCACTTCAAGTCCTCCAGCAAAGGGAAAAATATGAAGTAAATAAATAAGTAAAATTCATATTTACACGGCACCTTTGGAACTCAGTGGATTGAAAAGAACTTTTGGCTTTAATCAGTTGTCAGAACACTTGGTGAGCTGTGTCTATACCACACACAGTTTTGACTGCACTGACAGGCGAGTTCTATGAAAACACACAGACTCTCACCCTCACCACACAAAGGAGATTGTCAAACAACTCAAGCAACCCTTCAATTTAGCTCAAGAACTAATCGATTGACGCAAACAGAAAGTTGAACTTCTCCCTTCTTCCTAATTAGTTTATTTATTAAATTTAATGCAATACAAAAATAAACTTAAGTGTCAGATCGATTCAGTCAAAACAGTCCAGCTGGTTGTGCAGTTGCCCAGGCCAAGTAGTGTTGGTCTGGAGGGAGTATAATGATCATCAAGTGCAGGATTTGTACTTTTGGTTTCTTTAAAGGCCTTTCTTATTTAGAGCAGTTTTAAGGTCACATCAAAATTGAGCAGAAGGTACAGAGATTTCCCATGCACTCCCTGCCCCACATCTGCATAACTTTCCCCATTATCAACATCCCTCACCAGAGCAATGCCTTTGTTACAAATGAACCTATGTTGACACATCATCACCACCCAAAGTCCAGAGTTAACATGAGGGTTGTCTCTTGGTGTTGTGCATTCTGTAAATTTGGACAAACGTATGAGGACATGTACCCATTCTTAGGATATCTTACAGACTATCTTCACTGCCCCCCAAATCCACTGTGTTCTGCTTATTTGTTCCTCTCCCCACCCAACCCCTGGCAACTACTGATCTTTTCACTCTCTCCAGAGTTTTGCCTTATCCAGAATGCCATATAGTTGAAATCATGCACTGGGTAGACTTTTTAGATTGGCTTCTTTCACTTATTAATATGCATTTAGGTCTCTTCCATATCTTTTTATGGCTTGAGAGCTCATTTCATTTTTAGTGCCAAATAGCATTCCACTGTCTGGATGTAGCACAGTTAACTTATTCATCCTCTGACTTGAAGGACATTTTGGTTGCTTCCAAGTTTTGGCAATTATGAATAAAGATGCTATAAACATCCACTTTCAGGATTTTGTATGGACACATTTTCAACTCCTTTGGGTAAATACCAAGGAGCATGATTGCTGGATTGTATGGTAAGAATATGTTTCATTTTGTAAGAAACCACCAAACTGTCCTCCAAAGTGGCTGTACATATTGCATTCCCAGCACCAGTGTATAATAAGTCTTTCTGTTGTGGCACATACATCCTCGCCAGCATTTTACTGTTGTCATTTTTCCAGATTCTGGCCTCCTACCAGATGTGTAGCGGTATCTTGTTGCTTTAATTTACATTTCCCTGATGACATATGATGTGAAGCATCTTTTCATATGTGAATTTCCATGTATGTATCTTATTTGGTGAGGTGTCAGTTAAGGTCTTTTTAATCAGGTTGTTTGCTTTTTACTGGTGAGTGTTAAGAGTTCTTTGTGTATTTTAGATAACAGTCCTTTATCAGATCTATCTTTTGCAAATATTTTCTCCCAGTCTCTGGCTTGTCTTCCTGTTCTCATGGCATGGTCTTCTGCAGAGCAGAAGTTGGTAATTTTAATGAAGCCAGTTTACTGCATTTGTGTTTTTCACAAGGCCAGTCTGAATGGCTGTTTTCAGATTTTCATGAAATGGAAAACAAATACAGTCATTTTCTCTTATATAAGTTTGTAAGTTAATTCCAGTATTTTCTTAGATTAATTGCTTGTTCACATGGTTTGCATTGAGAGTAGAAGGTAAGGCCATCTGACTAAGCTTAGATTGTAGCCACACCACTTCCCAGCTGAGGACTTGGGCAACGTACGTGATGTTCTTTGCTTCACGTAGAACAAGCATGATGATGGAACCCTGCTCATAAGGTCTTTTTAAGGAAGCCTAGAAATAATGCTTGTGAAGTGTCTGACACATAATGAGCACTCGTTGAGTCATTCTTTTTCTTAGGAGGAGCTTACG
The DNA here is from genome assembly GCF_022079265.1 of Lynx rufus. Classification (NCBI taxonomy): domain Eukaryota; kingdom Metazoa; phylum Chordata; class Mammalia; order Carnivora; family Felidae; genus Lynx; species Lynx rufus. Next base: position 38,702,207 of record NW_025814896.1, on the reverse strand, counting down.
AGAAAATGGTTGCAGTGAGGCCCAACTCGAGAAATTGGTAGCCCTTGACAATACTCTGTGTCGAATCTTCTAGGAGAGAGGCATATGTGTGTCATACATAATAAATAGCTATATGCCCTCAAAATTCTAGAATCTACTTCTCATCTTTAACATGTTATAAGTTGGTAACACAACTATGCTAAAAACCTGCCATGTCACAAAGAGCCATTCTTTGTTCTGGAACCGAATTTGGCAGGAGCCAGAGTTAATGCTGAACAGTTTGCAGACACTCAAGGCAGCTAATTAGCTATCCTTCGCTGGGGCTGGTCTAGCTGATGTTAGGAGTCTGCCCACCTGGTTTATATTTCTTCCTCTAAGATTAATGACTCTACAATACTGCTGATTTCTGGAGTTAATGCAGGGCACACATGGGTCCTAGGGAGAACTCAGCTTTTATAAAGAGTTATATTCACCCGCACTAAGTTTTCATTTTCTCAGTGTGACCAAATTTGAATCGAACCTTTTCCTATAGTGGGATATTGAGATTGTGCATGCATAAAAAAGGCTATCTGTGTGATTCCTATAAATTGCCATCAAAAAACACTGCCAAAAATGAAGTGTTTTATTTTTTCTTCCTGAATGGAAGGTTGTGTTTCAGAGACTTCAAAAAAAGAAAAACAACTAAAATACAACTGTAGGTAGAGATAATTCTACCCGTTCATTTGAAGCTCTGTGAAAGGACCTGAATTATTCTTAAACCAGCAAGCTAGTGAATAATTTCTTTATATCTTTTCTGTTACATAATGTATTAGCTAAGTGACAAGACTCTTTTTTGAAATCTCCCTCTCACCACCTTCTCCTCCACATATAAAGCATATTATCCATTGGCAGGATTGGGCATTAAACCACTGATTTGCCAACTTACATGGTGGAAAAATCTCCTTGGCGGGCCCAAAGCATAATCCAAGGAAGAAAAGAAGGTAAAGAGAGGAAAAGAAAGGAGCTAAGACTAATTAAAAATAAAGTACTTTCTTTTTCTTTTTTCTTTATTTGTTTAAACCGTAGGTTAAAGTTCTCAATCCTTAAACTTACATTAATTTGGGCAGGAGAATGGCTTACGTCCTTAGAGGAAATGATATTCTGAGACTTAAACATTTGTTTACATATGTATTTTCTGGAAGGGCTAGTTATTATTTCTTAATACTTTTTATTTTGGAAGTTTGGGCTCTAGTTATACTAGATTATATCCCAGGTTATTTGGGACCCGCTGCCCTTCTCTAGTGTGTGTGTGTGTGTGTGTGTGTGTGTGTATACACACACACATAAATATGTGTGTGTGTGTGTGTGTGTATACACACACACATAAATATGTGTGTGTGTGTGTGTGTGTGTGTGTGTGTGTATATATATATATATATATATATATATATATATATATATGGCTTGAACTCACGACCCTGAGATCAAGACCTGAGCTGAGATCAAGAGTTGGACACTTAACTGACTGAGCCACTCAGGTGCCCCTTTAGTAGATTTTTTAGTAGTTTTGAGATTTCTCAACCACAATGACTTTTCAGAGACACAAAACTAGAAGAGTCTGACTTTAAAACAATACTTAAAAGAAAGCAGATGAGAATGCTAAAATACGATTGTACTTTTAAGCCCCAAATCATGAACTCATGGAACTTTATATTTCAAGTTTCAATCTCCCTATTTTACAGATGAAGAAACTGAACCCTAGGTAGGTAAATGGTGAAGGCCACATGGATGACTTCACCTTTTCTGTGTTTACTTCGTTGGATGGCGACACGTGAATGGACTCCCTTGTTGATATGTGGCCTCTGTCCCAGCAGGGCTGCCTGGTTTGAACCCTGGCTCTCTCTCATCTCAGCCATCTGCCTTGAGTCGAGTGTCTTCATCTTCACAGTGACATCAAAATACTGGGGGGACACCTGGGTGGCTCAGTCAGTTGAGTGTTTGACTTTGGCTCAGGTCATGGTCTCATGGTTCAGTTGATGAGTTCAAGCCCCACCTTGGGCTCTGTGCTGTCAGCACGCAGCCCACTTCAGATCCTCTGTCCCCCTCTCTCTGACCCTTCCCCACTCGTGCTCTTTCAAAAATAAATAAACCTTTAAAAATAGATATAAAATGCTTTATAAAAAATGTACAGGGGAGGCTTACTCAAAATCACACATGGGGAGCAAGGAGTAAGCCCACGTGTTTAGTAAGTAGCAGACACATAATAAATGTGAGCTCCTTCCCCTGACATCCATTCTCCAGCTGGGTGAAGAGCAAACAGCTTCACTCTGCAGACAGCTTACCGTTTTCCACGTTGCAACTTCCTCAACTGAAAATAAATTTAATGATGGAGACAGCTGCCCTTGTTGTGGACTTACTGTGGGCTGGGCTTCTGTCAGGAACTGGTCCTATGATCTTATTTAATATTTACAAAAGAACCCTATGAAGGATACAGCGCTGTAGGTGACAACACTAGGATTTGAACCCAGGGCCTGGGCCTTCCTCCAAACCCTGGCTCCTCCATATTCTCTATATAGATAATGAGACTTAGATGGTTTATGGATGGCGGCATTATTATTGTCATTACTATTAATTACTATAATTATCATTCTCATAACTGCTTTTGTGAAGTTTATGGACTTCTTAGACTTGGTATCTAGCTTTTCCTACCTTGATACTTGCCTGAAACTGTCTGATTTGGCTGAATGCTCTTTTTAGGAATTATGAAAAAAAAATGGACTCATGGGAGGCTTTTGTGGTGGGGGGACTTTGCCCATGGTGGCAAACCATAGCAATAGATAAAAAAATATATATCTGGGAGTAAAACTTCAAAGGAAGCTTTGTGTTGATATCAACAAGGTATGTGTCTATAACACAACTCTAAAAAGTAGAAGTGTGTTTCTGAACTGTTGATTCCTAACCCTGGCCCTTTGGAAAATCCTGTGGGAAATAATTTCATTTTTTGGTGATAGAAGCAAATGAGAATGCCCACTATGTGCCAGAACTCCAGTCTAGGCTAGCCTTGTTTTAAAAATGAGGAAACTGAGGCCCCAGGAAATATTGAGGCCTAAATGGTGCCCTGCTTCTTAGCATTGAATGGGCCCTTTTAGCTCACAGTTTCATTTAAAGACAAGATTCTGTGCGGGTAAGATAAAAGAAAGCTCCTGTGAAGGGAGGTCCATGGAAAGTGGAGGTTTCACTGTATAAATAAATGTCAGGATGACTGAGCCACTATGGTAGATTGTCTCCAAAGACTGCCTGCAAGTCTCCCCATCTCTCCACACACAAGCCAATCCTCCCATTAAGAGGTGGGCTCTGGGGCACTTGGGTGGCTCAGTTGGTTAAGTGTCTGACTTCAGCTCAGGTCAGGACCTCACAGTCTGTGAGTTTGAGCCCTGCGCTGAGCTCCGTGCTGACAGCTTAGAGCCTGGAGCCTGCTTCAGATTCTGTGTCTCCCTCTCTCTCTGCCCCTCCCCTACACACACTCTGTCTGTTTCTCTCTCTCTCTCTCTCTCTCTCTCTCTCAGAAATAAATAAACAAAAATAAATTAAAAAAAAAAAAGAGGTGCTCTCTCTCTTCCCCTTGAATCTGAGCTGGCCTTTTGCCATACTTTGACCAATAGAGCATGGCAGATTTGCTGTACTGGTTCTAGGCCTAGCCATTAAAAGGCAGCAGCTTCTGCTCTCATCTTCTTGGAAGACAGATGTTCCTTCCATGTTGTAAGGAAGCTCCAGCTTGATCGCTCAGTGAGAAGAGCCTACATATGGAGAAGGCACTCCAGAGAAGAGAAGGGAACAAGGTACTTCAGTCAACCGCCAGTGCTGAGTGAGGTCATTTTCACATTCCAGATCCCAGCTGAACTCCCAGCTGAATGCAACCCCATGAATGACCCCAACCAGCACCACGTGGAGCAGAAAAACTGCCCAGTTGGTCCAGACAACCCACAGCGATGTGGGGAATATTAACTCATTGCTGTGTGTAAGCCGTTATGCTTCAAATGGCTTGTTACACAGTATGAGATAACAGAGCAGGCACCATTGCTAGTGAATCCCAGGTTGTGGTTTGGTGCCATGCCGGTGTGGAGCCAAAAGTCCACACCTGGCCCTCCTGCCCTCCTGAGACCATGGTGTGACATGGGCCCAGCCATTAACAAGCCTTGCTGCTGGAGTGGTTTCTCTATGTAACTGATGGGAATAGTTGACAGTGAAACGCTGGTGGTCCACTTAATTTCAGCCACGATCAAAGTACTTAAAACACAACTTTCCTTTAGTGGAGCTAAGCTTTGTTTATTTGCAGTTGGATTCGGTTAACTCTGGTTAAAGGAGACGCCCCATCTGCTCTCCCTCAGCTGATCCATGCTCCTGCAAGCCCAGGCCTGAATGACAGGTGTTTAGATAAGGGCTCCCCTCCTAAGCTGGCAGCTGGCACAGATCACACAAGGGAGCAAGACCTGTGCCTGAGGTTATGACAGCCCAGAGTCCATAGGAGATGACTTCCCAAAAGTAGCAAGTTCAAGGCCAGTGAGTAAATTATTAATTAAATTGAATTTTTTTTAATTTTTTTAAATGTTTATTTTGGGTTTTTTTGAGAGAGAAAGAGAGAGAGAGAGAGAGAGAGAGATAGAGAGAGAGCAAGCAGGGGAAGGGCAGAGAGAGAAGGAGACACAGAATCTGAAGCAGGCTCCAGACTCTGAGCTCTCAGCACAGAGCCTCACATGGGGCTCAAACTCACAAACCGTGAGATGATGACCTGAGCCAAAGTCGGATGCTTATCTGACTGAGCCACCCAGGAGCCCCTAAATTGAATTATTAATTGAATTAATCCACAGCAGGGTATCTCAGCCTCAGCACTGTTGATATTTTGAGCAGGGTGATCCTCTGTTGTAAGGGCCTACCTTGTGCACTGTAGGATGTCTAGCAACATCCCTCGCCTCTGCCCACCAGATGCCAGTAGTACTAAAGTTGCGACAACTGACAATTGCCAAGTGTGTCCAGAGTAGAGGTGGGTTGCGGGGAAGAAATCACCTTGGTTGAGAATGCTGCTTTAAGGTGATTGCAAAGACTTCACAAAGAAGACACGGTCTGGGGGCTGACCTGAGGAGGTACTGCATACATTGGGTTACTGAAAACGTGAAATACCAGCTTTGCAACCCCACAGAAGCACTGGGAACACCCAGAACACCAACCCCTGGGGCAGTAAGGACTAGAGAAAAAACAAAATGATATCTGGCTTATTATTGTTGTTGTTGTTATTATTATTATTATTTTACATTTAGTAGAAAGTACTTCTTTTTTTCCAAAAGGGATGAAGACACATTTCTTCTGCTGCTGGTTTATCTATTCATGGAACAGAAACGATGTGCACTCTGGCTGAATGAAGAGCTCTATCAGATCTCAAGTTTCCTTTGCAAACACACTTCTCCTTGCAGGGAAGTTAAGCTCTCATTCCCTTCTGTTTAATATTGTTCACTTTTCTGTAATTATAAGAAACGTCTCCCTTGATTCTTTCAACATTACGATTGTTTGAGAGCTGATTTAGGAGTGAGCACTCTGAGATGATGTTTCTTTGACTCAGGGACTTGGGCATTAAACAGAAGGGGTGGGAGGCACCCTTCATTTTAGTGTCAGTAATCAGTTCGGACAGAGAATGAAGCAAATCCCACCACCATGTTCCTCATAAAAGTGCAGCTCTCAGTGGCTTAGTGGGTGTTTTGTCCACTTAGCTTCAAAGTGGTGGGAAATGGAGCATACCTTCAGATGCTGAGTCCAGCCACTCCCAGCTTTGGATCAGGAATTGCCCTTGAGGTTAGTCTTACCTTGTGGAAGATGAGCAGGGTTTTTGTATTCTAATGCCAACAACTGGCCAAGTTCAGCAAGCCACTGGAGTTTGTGTGTACTGTCTAGTTAGAAGCACCTGGGTACGTAGCAGCCATATCTACTATAGCCATAGAAGGCAAGAAGCATTCTGATGTTGAATAACCCAGCCAGCAAAAGCCTTTGAAGTTGTGGGCCAGTGAAAGGTAGTGGAAAGAATTATTGCAATGCCCTCTAAGGGCATTTCTGAGGACACCTTCACAAGCATCCAGCCTCCAAGGTATTCTGCCATATGTACAGACATTGAAAAGATAGGTGACCCAAGGCTGACAGCTCACATTGGTAGCTCTGGCTCAGGTCTCTCCATAATACCTAATACCTAACTCGTTTTTCCATTTAGCTAGGAGAGGTCAGCCTTTCCTCATTTGTTAGCTTGCTACAGGCCCCACTGTGTGCAAACATCTCAGGTGATTTACATACCTGTAGATGCCCTCAACTAGGATGAGAATCTTCTTCCAAGCTCTGCGGATTCGAGGCTGGCCATAGATTACAGCATCTCTCAGGAGCTTCTCTAGGCTTTGCATGTCTTTAAATAATACCAAAAAAGAAAGTGAGTCATGACAGGGTTTGCTTTTTCCTCCCCCATTTTCTTTTTTGAGAAAGCATCAGGTTTCTTTCTTCTTCTTTTTTTTTAATGTTTATTATTTTTGAGATAGAGATATAGAGCATGCAGGGAAGGGGCAGACAGAGAGGGAGTCACAGAATCAGAAGCAGGCTCCCGGCTCTGAGCTGTCAGCACAGAGCCTGATGCGGGGCTTGAACTCACAGACCGCAAGTTGGACGCTCAACCGACTGAGCCACCCAGGCACCCCAAGAGAAGGCATCAGGTTTCTTAGGTTCAGGCTTAGACCTGAACTTTTTCAGAGAGCCAGATTAGAATCAGAGAACACCTGGGGAGGCTTATACTTTAGTACAATTTAACTCTGACAAGATGAATAGTCAGGTTTATATAGTAGGCAGAATCACCCCACCCCCACCCCCTGCTGGAGGCACATGGTTTTATAGGCTCTTTTTCTTTTGAGAGAGAGAGAGAGAGAGAGATTGAGAGAACACGAGCAGGGAAGGGGCAGAGGGAGAAGGAGAGAGAAAAAATCCCAAGCAAGCTCTGCACTGCCAGTGCAGAACCCACTGTGGGTCTCGAACCCACGAACTGTGAGATCATGACCCGAGCCGAAGTCAAAAGCCAGACGCTTAACCGGCTAAGCCATCCAGGCACCCTGGTTTCATAAACTCTTAAAGGGCTCTCCTCTCCTGCTTCGGCAGAGATTGGAGATTCTCCATTAAGTGCATCCTGTGGGCTTCAGCTTTGATACCAGGTTAAAATGAACTTGGAGGTATATCATTAACTGATACTCACCAGTTGTGTAGCCATGAGCATATGAGAGTTTAGCTGAGTTAGTACAGAGTGGTGTCATTGCTGGCAGGTGTCTCACTTCCTACACTTTGAGACATGACTTTCGACATCCCCCACTCCAAACTTTAAGGCACGGGAAAAATTAGCACTCCTTCGAAAATTATTTGGAAGCATCTGGATACATTAATAAGTGCTCACAATTATTAAGCCCTATCTGGATTCCAGCCTTCCTTCTAAGCATATTCTTTGTAATGACTTGTCTAATCCTAAACATGACCCTAAGGGGAGGTACCTTCATTTTATGTTTCAGGAAACCAGGGCACATATAGGTCTGGTAAATTGCCTGAAGTTTATGATCACAACCAGCATAGCCAGGATCTGAACCTATGCAGTCTGGTACCATGACACGCATTCGGAACCACTACCTTAGTTGAGAGCTCTTGTTCCTTCTTCTCAAACTACTCCATGGTCATGTTGAACAAAGAAGGATGGATGTCTGGTGGATTATTCTTGTTAACTTGTTATGTCAAATATAATTCACAGTGACTTTTCATTTATCTGCAGCCAGATGTAGATGACTGAGGACTTAGGCTGAGTGATTATTGGGGAAGATTGGCCTACCATTCCAGCTGTAGGGCTGTGTGTGTGTGTGTGTGTGTGTGTGTGTGTGTTTAACTTGCAAAGCCCAGAGAGAGAGAAAAAAGGCAGAGGCTTATGTGCAAGTTTTTTAGATTCATTATATTTTTACCACATTTCTTTGTACCTTCAGAACTCTCCCTTTTTGAGAATCTGAAACCAAAATACGTTAGGTCTATAATCTGATTTCAGTTTGAAAAGCTGGAGATGCTACTGAACAGCTGACCTGACTGCTATGTAATGTTCATCAGGCATTAGAGATTCCACTAAAAAATGCTCACAGGAGGGCTTCCTGGGTGGCTCAGTTGGTTAAGCAACTGATTTTGGCTCAGGTCATGACCTCAATGTTCATGAGTTCGGGCCCCGTGTCGGGCTCTATGCTGACGGCTCAGAGCCTGGAGCCTGCTTCAGATTCTGTGTCTCTGTCTGTCTCTGCCCCTCCCCTGCTCTCTGTCTGTCTCTCTCCCAAAAAATAAATAATAAACATTAATTTTTTTAAAAATGCTCACAGGAAAAACCTAGCAGATATAAATCTAAGACGGTACAGTCAATATTGGTTTTAGCCACTGCATCAAGAAGCAATATACCAAAGAAGAGATATTCAGTGGATTGTCACTGGTCTAGGCTTAAGTTGGCTGAGGTTCTTTCTTTCAGTGGAGATCCCTGAAACTTCATTTTTAGTCCCAGTCTGTGGTGGAATCTGTTTTAGGATTTCCTTACAGCTCTAGTACCAGCACACAATATTAGCACAAAATCAGTGTTTGATTATGGAAAGGAATGTAGACCAGGAAAAAGGAAGGAGAATACCACTTTAAGATCTAAATAGAAATTATGAAAAAGGATACTTGCCTCATTTCTGCAATAATATTTCTTTAAAATTTTTTTAAAAATATTTATTTATTTTTGACAGACAGAATGCAAGCAGGGGAGGGGCAGAGAGAGAGGGAGACACAGAATCCAAAGCAGGCTCCCGGCTCTGAGCTGTCAGCACAGAGCCTGACGCAGGGCTTGAACCCATGAACCATGAGATCATGACCTGAGCTGAAGTCACTTAACCGACTGAGCCACCCAGGTGCCCCTCTGCAATATTTCTTACATTAACTGTGTTTTTGGTTTTGAAGACAGGCAGACATCTTGTGTCTTCACAGATGTAGTGTTTTACTGACACTACATCATTACCCACTAGATGGCAGCCAAGGAAACAGAAAGCAGCTTTCTTATTTTGAGAATTTCTGGGACAGTAAACCTTTGCCTGTATGGACATTTTGCTTTAGGCTGAGTTCCTAAGATGTTGAAGGAACCCGCGTGATTGAGATATACAGCTCCTTTTTCTATAATCTACTGCAGGCCTGTTAGTCTCTGAATGGAATAAAGAAATGACGAATGTAAGATTTCTGTAGAGTGTTTTCCTTCTGCGAAGTGGAATTTATAAGTTTTTTGGTACAGAAATGACACATGATGAGGGTGGTTCCAATGCCATAATAATAAAAACAAACCCAGTGAACCAAATTAGCAGTCACTTAAAAAGTGAATATTCTAAGATGTTGAAAAATCTGTATATGCAGACGTTATTCTACTTTTTATGCAATCAACTAGGTCACGTACATATTATAGGTTTAGTCTGGGATTAGGTTTAAAATGGACACCACTAAAGAACATAGAAGACTCTCTCCATTCTTGCATTAACAAGCTGGACCGAGAACAAGCCTTTAAATGGCCACGATGTGTTTCATGCATTTTGCAGATGGAAACAAGAGGAATCCCAGTCCCTTCCATGGCAGGGAACTCATCCTGTTCCCCTTGAACAGAGAGTTGCCTGGGGATTGTCTTTGGTGAAGCTTCAGAAAACCCGTGGGGTCCACACACTGGGATTCTTGAGCAGAGGGGGATTCAATCAGTCTTATTTCCCCTTGTGAAGCAGAAACTCATTGACCTCTTAGAATCACAGAAGCTGCGCAGAGAAAGGGATAACTTCACTCAGTGCGGGATTCTGGACTTACATTAGTGTCTGGTAGCTTCTCTTCGGTTCTTAGGGTCTGCCTGTATAATGCTACAGCATGTGGGGTACAGATCTGTAGGATTCAGGGGTTTGTGGTTTATGTTCTGCAGGCCTTGTGCGAGTCTACTGTTTCAACAAGCCACATGCTAACATTTTTAAATAATGTTGCTTATTAAAGCACTTATATTTGCATGATGTTAATCCTCATGACACCTCTAAGAAGTAGGAAAGAATGATTAGGTTTGTGTTTTTTGTTTCTTTTTTTTTTGTTTATTTATTTATTTTGAGAGAGAGAGCAGGGGAGGGACAGAGAGAGGGGGAGAGAGAGAATCCCAAGCAGGCTCTGGACTGTCAGCATGGAACATGATGTGGGGCTTGAACTGTGAGATCATGACCTGAGCTGAAATTAAGAGTCAGATGCTTAACTGACTGAACCACCAGGTTTATAAAACCAACAACAACCAAAAACCAAATGCAAATAAATCAGTTTGATATATAAAGAAAATACTGAGATATAGATATTAAAATAAAAGAATAAATTTGATGCTATCAAGGGCATATACATAGCACTATTGTATAATATCTTTCTAATCTTATGACACGCTACGAATTTGTGATTGCCACAAATTTGGGTATCAGCAATGCCTTAGACATCATTCACTACCATCTGGCTCAATAAAGTGATTTTCTTTGGTTTGTAAAGGGCTGAGAGGAGCAAGCTGGCATGATGGGTGCTGAACATTTAGCCATTAAAAATGAAAACAGAGGCCACATCTAGGTGAGTGATGCAAAGGAAGTCCTGGTGTGTCACAGGCATGACTAATCGGTTTACTGAATTACTGAACACCTGGAATAATCCAACAGTGTGCCAAAAACGAATCAGGCTTAGGTGACAAATATACTTTGAGAGCCTGTTCTTGAGCCTGTCCTTAAATTCAAAGCCCTGATAGTATCAACAAGCCTCTGGGGTCTGGGGAAGCTGCAGTTAATGTACTGTGAAAAGTGGGCACGGGGAAACAAGGAAGCCATATTCTTCTCAGAAGAGAGGTTGGGTATAGTTCAAAAAGTGTCTTCCTGATGATAAGAAGTCGATATTGGGCTTTGTTCTAACTTTTGCATACAGTACAACACTGTTTCTTCTGCCACGGTTTCCTCGTTCCTCTTCTCTTGTGCCACTGACCTTTTATCGAGACACAAGACCGTTCTTACTGCTCATCCGTCAGTGGCTTTCCCTTCCTCTGGATCCAGGGCCAGCTGTCATGGTCGGGCTGAATACGGCCTGTACCTTCCATATGCTGCTCAGTGTGGTTGATGGTTCATACCTTCTTCCTTCAAAAGTCCACAAAACCCACCTCCAGCTACAGCTACATTTAGATGCATTCCCTGCTTCCCTGTTCCATGGGCTGCTCACCAAAGATATTTTCATGTCTGCACATGATAGGCATCCATCAGATATCTCTTAAGTGAAAAGATGGTTGGATGATGAAGGAATGCTACCTGTTACTCTAAGCCCTTACTTCCCATCTGTTCCACCATTCTTCTTGTTCCTTTGGAGATGCCCAATTTCATCCTTCAAATGCTGAGCCCAAATGTGGAATATTAAGCAATGGGTACTTCAGTAACTGTGAATGATGACAAAGAAATCATTCTTACTTTTAAGATGGTGATGGGGGAAATGCCTCCTTTTTTAGCCTATGGGGGAAATGCCTCCTTTTTTACCCTATGGGGAAAAGCATAATCATGATGGCTAACTTTGGTAAGCAAAGTAAATGTCTTTCTCAAGTCACATTTATAGTCTCTTCCTCATGAGATCAGTGAGGGAATTTCTGATGCATTGAAAATTTGGTATGTTAAGTTTTATAGTTTGGGTAAATACTTAGGCTCAGATTTTCTTGGTAGCTCTGTCAGTATGTGGGTAGGTGTTGCATGGCCTTTGGACAGGTTTGTAAGAAGCATGGTGATCTTGCCAAGAGTGCGAAAGGCAACAGAGAGCAGGGGACTGAGCTGATTTGAGGGTGAGGCAGGTGCTAGGGGCAGGGCCTGGGTACCTGGGGAGGGAAACCAGTAATTCTGACCTCAGGGACATGAGACAAAGGACAGGGAGAGCCTAAAGCATGGGGACAGAGTGTCCTCAGAGTTCTGGGCCGATGCAGCATGTAGAGCTCTGATTCTCCGGGAGGAATTAAACATAGTACTCAACTGGGATCCCTAAGTGCTTGAGGTCAATGCAGGAAGGTAAGATGCGATTCAGGGAACAACTTGGGGGCTCAGAGGTCAGTTCTGGGATCCTGCATCTCAGATCAAGGGCAACCAGAGTGAACCCTGGCTGCATCTGCCTAACCCACTGCCTTGCTCTGGGAGGGCTGCATGGAAGAGCAAGTCTCCTGCATTCCACTAGCCAGGGGGAGACAGCCTTGGAAAAGGCTGGGAAAGGAGGTAAAGGCGAATTGTGCTTAAAAGTAGGAACTGGAAGGGCACCGAGGTGGCTCAGTCAGTTGGGCGTCGACTTATGCTTGAGTCATAATCTCACAGTTAGTGGGTTGAAACACCACATCGGGTTCTGTGCTGATAGCTCGGAGCCCTGAGCATGCTTCAGATTCTGTGTCTCCTTCTCTCTGCTCTTTCCCCGCCTGTTCTGTTCTCTCTCTCTCTCTCTCTCTCTCTCTCAAATAAATAAATAAAATTAAAAACAAGGGAACTAGAATCAGATCTCCTTGGTGTAAATGCCAGCTCTGCCTCTGTGTCTAGTTCTGTGTCTCCTCACCACTCTGTCCCTCTGTTTCTTCCCCTGTAAAAAGGAGATGATCCTAGCAGGTGTCTCATTGTGTAGTTATGAGGCTCAAATGACTTAGTACATGTAAAAGGCTCATTGCAGCAAGGGTTCAATACTATTAGTTGTTGTAAAACATATAGAAACAATCACTGTCTTTATTAAAGTGAACAGCTCAGTTCAGGAGTCCAAGGAGGACCTTAAGATCTAAAAGGTTGTGGCTTATAAAAAAAATAGTTTCAGTGTTGTTTATAGGTTTGATCTTCCACTCAAACAGCACTCCTGAGCCCTCAGAAGCAGAACTCAGAGTTTTCCCACAAACATTGCACTCATTGTTCTGTCTCCCCTTGCCCTTTAAATGCCTCTAGGTACAACCTTGGTTCTTCCTCTCCACTTTTTTTCTTTTCCAACTGCTCCAAATTCTTGGTCTGCCCAGCCCTCTGACCTCACTGAAACTCTCCTAGCTGAGAAAAAAATTGCTTCTCCTCTCCAAGACTAGTTCCAGAAGCCCTTTGTGACGCCCTTTAGGTCGGAGATTGCCTGCCTACCCTACAGCCTTGTAAGTGTGGTCCTGCACCAGCAGTACTGGTGACACTTGGGAGATGGGCAGAAATGCTGAGGCTCAGACCCCGCCCCAGGTCTACTGAATCAGAGTCTGCATTTAAACAACCACCCCCTAGTGAATTCAGTGTATGTTAAAGTCTGAGAAACACTGTTCCAGAATCTAGATCCTAAGTAATTACCAGCAAAGTGAACAGGTTCTGAGAAAAAAAATAACTCAGTCCTGATTTTCCCATATCTCTGCAACAAGATGTCACCCTTTCCAGAGACTTAAAATTTTCCCAGGGTTTGAGGTCCTGAAATGTCAGGGTGTTAATACTCAGCCCAGAGGATGTGTCTACCAAAGGCATCCGCATGCCCCAAGGAGCTGCGGCCCACTTTCTCAAAATGCACCAGAATCGCAGTGGAGAACAGATTTACTGGTCACTGGTCAGAGCTGACTCTGTAGCTTAGGCTGTCAAATGTGCTGAAGAGTCTTTTTTGTGGCACCTAATGAGTCACAAAGGCAACCCAAGGACTGGCTATTTCACTGAAGCTGCCCAAAGGAGAAAATGCAGAGATATTCTTAGCATTTAGCCAGAGGAATTCAGAGGCTAAATTTTAGCATTCTGGGTTAAAATTTAGGCCACTAACAGGACAAGCAATCATATAGATTGATTTTTACACAATAATGCACTGATATGGCCTGGAAGTAGCTGGACTTAGCTAGTGGGTAAGAGTGTTAGTTAGCACATGCTGTACAGGCCCTGCCTATATCCCTCAGCCTGGCTCCTTATTGAAAACACAGGCCATTCTTGGTCCAAGAGCTTTCTTCCTGGCTGTGGGGGCATACTGAGCCTAAGCAGGAACAGCCTCCAACCTCCCACACATGGGAATTGGTGTATAAATAACCCAGTTCCCGCACCCCACTGAAGTATGTCTACACTGAGTTCCCAGGTAGGATTAAGCTCTGGCTGTCTATTGTGGTAACCTGCTTGACAACATGCCTTTTGTTGGCTGCCTTTCCTTCTCTGTCTCCATTCTCTGCTCATCTGCTGGTGCTTCCTTGGATCATGTCCTAAATAAATGAGTTACACTCAAACCCTTGTCTCTGGGTCGCTCCTGGGAGAAATGAACCATGATAAGAGCAACACACGTGGGTTTGAATTTGGACTCTGGCCGTTTATCATGTGTGATGTTGGACAGGCCATTTAATCATTTTGAGAATCAGTTTTCTCTTAATAAGTAGAGATAATGGAAAGAACTATAAATATGGGGTTTTGTTAAAATTAAATGAACTGATTATGCAAAGGGCTTAACATAGTGCCTAGTGATAAATATGGTCTCAGTAATTGTCCGTATTCACTATCCAGGAAGAGTTAATCTATGGTGATAAAGAATTCTAGTACCTGACTTTGAATTTGGTATGGCTAAAAATGCACTCTGAGTCCTTGGAGATTTTCCCCTGGAGGGTAGCCTTTGTGTGTTCTGATTCTGTTCCCTTTCAGAATTTTCCTTCTGTTTGGTCCCTTTGTTGCTTGTTCTGATCTTGTGGGAAATAGAGAAATGAGGAATAGCTTGACGTTATTTAAGCTGTTCAAATAGGATTGAACATCAAGCTTGTCCAAATAGAATTCAAAGCTTACACTGGTCTGAATAGGTGTAACTGCACCTTAGGTATATTTTAGCCATACACAGTTAAAAAATTCAAGGATCCACAATTCTGACTGATATACAGTGGCTCTAAATAACAAAGAGTATCCTTTAGTACTGATTTACATAAAACAGGACCTCTTCTCCTCCAAAAGTCAGGGGAGTATCTCAAGGTGTAAGCAGAGGTCACAGGCAGAGGAAAGCCCAGGAGGGCAGAACAAGTAGCCGGTTGTGTGAAATCCCATCATCCCGATGTTTAAGTACATTCTGGTTTAGGCAGCCATTCTTAAGAACCCATCTCACACGTTATTAGCTTCGGTCTCTGCTGTGTTGTATGCTTATCCCCACACAGGAAGGCAACTTAATATCCTCTACATCTTCTTTACATTATTAGTCCAATCTGCATGGATGCACGTTGAGGATTAAAGCATCATTGTCTATTGAGGAATTTAGTAGTATCCTGGGAACAGCAAAGTGGGAAAGACAGTCAGCAGCTACTGATGCCTTACATACCGTGATCCTACTGAATTCTTTCTCCTCTGTACACCGTCTCATCTCTCTCACGTCTAGAGGAAGAAGTCATTCAAAGGCCCCTGGAGGAACCCCTTTCTCAGACGTGACTGTTTTTGCGATGTAAACACAATAGCTGTGAAATTGTGCCCATTCCTAAAGGTAGTAAGCACGCTAGTGAGTGGGCACAAAGGCTTTGTGTGTGAGAATGAAAGTGTATTCATTTCCTACCAGGCTGTAAGAAATTAGCACAGACTGAATGGCTCAAAACAACATGTTCTCTTACAGTTCCGGAGACCAGAAATCTGAAATGGGTCTCACGTGATTTTAATCAACGTGTGGGCATGGCTGCCTTCCTTTCTGGAAGCTGTACGTGGAGAATCTATTTCCTTGCCTTTTCTAGCTTTCAGAGGCTTCTGGCATTCCATGGTGTGTGACCTTCTTCCCTCTTCAAAGCCAGCAGTGACCATCAGAGTCTTGCTCACATGGCACCACTCTGACACTCCCTCCTTTGCTTCTCTTTTCTGCATTTAAAGACTCTGTGATTACACTGGACCCATGCAGACAATCCCTTTAAGGTTAGCTGTTTAGCAACTTGAATTCCATCTGCAACTTTAATTCCTCTTTATCACATAATATATTTATAGGTTTTGGGGATTAGGACATGGACATTTTTAAAGGCCATTATTCTACCAACCACAGAAAGTTGAAGAGCAACAGCAGCTTAATAATAGAATTTTCACTAGATGATGGAATCGGGACCCACATTGCACACACTCTCAGCTAGTTGGAAGGGGCAGCATTTATACAGACAGCTCCGGGCTTCACCACTGAGCAGTTGTATGATCTTGGACAAGTTGTTTAATACCTCAAAGCCTGGATCTCCTCATTTGTAAACTAGCACCTACCTCATGGGGTTGTCCATGAGATTAAATAAGTACATCAGAGAAGGCCACTAGCTCAGCATCTGGCACAAAGGAAATTTGCAGTAAGTGCTGTTTACCGGTATAAAATGACCACAGCTAACATTTATTAGAAAGATGTAAATGAGAAATGTTTTCTGTTTTCTGGGAACACAAAGGGAAGGCGTGAAGAATAAGTTACTGAATGTTTTAAGAGCTTTGTAAAATTGGTAGATAAAATGAAATTCTTGAATTAAAGTTCCAGCAAAAATTAAGGAATTAAAATTTTATTTGAAGATAATATCAAACTCAACAAAAAATTATAAGAATAAGAGTACTACAAAGAACGCCCACATACTCTTTTTTCCAGATTCATCTATTAACACTATTCCATTTACTTTATCAATCTATCTATCTATCTATCTATCTAATTTTATCTATCTAACTAATTTTTTTTATCTATCTAACTAATTTTACCTAGTATTATCTAACCTACTGGCCATATTCCAATTTTGTGAATTAGTCAGGAATGTCCTTTATAGCATCTCCCTATCTCTTTCAGAATCCAGTCCAGGGTCTGGTACTGTACTTAGTTATCACAGCTCTTTGGTATCCTTTTATCTGAATCATCTCCTCAGCCTTTCTTTGTTTTTTATGATATTAGCATATTTACAGAATACATTCCCTTTTTTTTTTGTTTTCTTTCCAACAAAGTGTTTCTACTTTGGGGTTGTCTAACAATAAAACTCAGTGTTCTGATCTGTATACTATGTTAGTTATGTTGAATCTTTCTCAGTGTATCACATCTGGAGACACACAATGTTCACCTGTCCCTCACCAATGATATCAGTTTTTACCAGCTGTCCAGATGCTGTCGGATTTCTTCCTGATATAGTTACTGTGCTTTCTGTTGGATGTATTTTCACTGGAATTGCTATCCTGAGATTAGAATCTGAAGTAAGAGATATGGAATAACTGCATAGGGTGGCATGGGCAGGACCAGGAGAAGCTGGCTGAACTTCTCTCTGTCCCTGGAACAATTTCTGAGCAGTTGGAACTAATGGAAAGATTCAATCTGTGGGTGAACTGCATACTTTATTTGAGTATTTAAAATAAAGTTGTTTTGTAGGGGTCTGCTTAGAAGTTTTCCCACTGTATGGTTTCTGTTCAATCATCTGTATATATTTGTGTTTGAACAAAAATGTGGAAATAATCTTCATTGATGTGTTCATGTTGTTGGCATCTACTCTATATACCCATGAATAACAGCAGAATTTTTGATAACTGTGGGATTGGAATGCAGGGGATGATTATCCCTTCTATTCATATTTTAGCCTCAGCCAGCAGGAAAAGAATCAATTCAAGCCATCCCTTGCCCCACTCCCCTCAAAAGGAAGAGTTGTTAACATAGCGGGTCAGGGCCTGACGTTCCTTCGCCATGTTGGCCATGGGAAATTGTCTCAAGAAGCATTAGCCAAAACCAGTTTCACTTCCTGGCTTATGTGTTACAAGCTCTCAAGTTTCTAGTCTCTATGTAGACCAAGAATGGCTTGTCCTGCAAGTCATTTTGGCTGCTTTTCCAGTGACCGGGTGTGTAAATGGTATAAAAGGACTCCGAGTCTGCTGAGTCATTCATTTTGGATTCAGAGGAAGAAGTAGGAAATGACACTTGGGTGTCCAGCTTCTGCCCCAGCAATGGCGGCTAGAGAAGCTGTATTAGTTATCTATTGCTACGTAACAAATTACCCCAACACAATTAACACTTATTATCCACAGATTCTGCAGGTTAGGAATTTGGGAACCTTAGGTGGGTGTTCTGGCTCAAGAAAGTTGTGAGCTGCAGTCAGGATGTTGGAACTACAGTCATCTGAAAGCCTGAGTGAAGCCAGAAGATCAGTAAAGATATCCCGTTCACGTGGTTGTTGGCAAGAGGCCTCAGTTCTTCTGTATAGGCTGCTTAAGTGCCCTCACTAGTGATGCCAGAGAGAACAGGCAGAAGCCATAAGCCTTTAACACCTAGCCTTAAGAATGACATATCATCACTTCTACTGTATTCTTTTGATCACATAAACCAATCCTGAGACAATCCAGGAAGGGACTATTCAAGGCATAAATACCGGGAGGTGGGCGGGGGGCGGGGGGAATCATTGGAGAATCACTACCATAAAATCTTAAGCTGGAGAGTAGGAAATTCTTGGTTAGTGTTTAAGAAAACGTTTAGTCTCCCAGTTGAGTATATACACATGTCTGTCTGCTTATCTATCTATCTATCTATCTATGTATCATCTATCTTTCTATCATCATCTCTATAGACCGCCAAGGGAAATCTGGAAAATGGTAGAATTTGGGTTAAATTCCAAATAGTAACAAATGCAGGATAGTGAAGGTGTACAAGAACTATTATGGGGACAGTTGATCTTTACAATCCATAAGCAGATGGGTCTTTTCCTTCTGAGGCTGTTCAAAGCCTATCTCAAATCAAAGCTTATACCTTTGTTTTCACTGCCA
The DNA here is from genome assembly GCF_022079265.1 of Lynx rufus. NCBI lineage: Eukaryota > Metazoa > Chordata > Mammalia > Carnivora > Felidae > Lynx > Lynx rufus. Next base: position 38,683,464 of record NW_025814896.1, on the reverse strand, counting down.
CTAGACATGAGGGAGGGCTACTAAAGGCATTGAACAAAGCCAATTCATCCAGAGATCAGCATGGAATGAAGCAGAACTGTCCAAACACCTTTTGTTGCTTCCTGAAGTACATATATCTTAGTTTGTGTATATATATATACATATACATACATATATACCTATACATATATATATATACACACACATATGTATGTATGTATATATATACATACACATATATATCATATAACATATTGGCTCTTCATTAACTGGCCAAGACCTTATTTTTCAGCTCTTCTCCAGTAGTTCAGCCTCACACTAGAGGTCTTGCTGCTTTTTACATACTCCAGGTTATTCTGTTTAGAAATTTCCTTTCCCATATCCCTGATCAGAATTCTCTTAATCCTTCAAAGTCTATGGCAAATGCTATCCATTTCATGCAATCCCCAAAGTGAAATGATCTTTGCATTCCTCTGGGTCATCATAATGTTTTCTACTATCCTTTGGTGGCACTGGCAATGAAAATGATGAGGATAATAATAATCACAATAACACAGCAGGTACAAGTGACTCAGAAGTTTTCACTGCTAGGCATTGTGCTAAGCACTTTATATGCCTTCACTTACATATCAGTGAATCAGGCATTGTAATTATCATTTTTGGAATAAGTAAATTGAGATCCAAGAAGGTTAAATTATTTGACTAGGACCACATGCTAATAAGCTATAGGACAAGGACACAAATGCTTGGGGGGGGGAAAGCCTATACTTTTTTCTTTAATACCAAAGATATTGTACGATAACAATTATATTTTTAGGAAAATTTATTTATGAGGAAGTTGGCATATTTTAAATGTAAAATTCAATGATTTTAATAAGAATGTAAATATCACACCAATCAAAATATCAAATATTTCTATGACCCCAGAAAGTTCCTTTATGCCTCTTCTCACCAATTCCCTCCCCTACAATCAGAGTCAAGCATCTTTGTGATTTCTATGACCATAGATAGTTTTGTCTGTTTTTTATTTGCTATAAACAAACTCATACACTATATACTATTTTGTGTCTGGTTTATTTCATTAAAAATAATTTTTCTGAAGAGTCATCCATGGTGTGGGTATCCGTAGTTTATTCCGTTGTTTTTTTTTTTTTTTTTAAATCAGAGAGTCATATTCCATTATATGAATGTAACAGATCTTTTCCATTCTCCTATTATAGATATTTGGGTTGTTTCCAGTCTTGGCTATTATGACTAAATCTGCTGTGGACATTCTTGTACAAGTCTTTTTGTGGACATGTGCTGGAAATTCCAAGGTGAAGAATTTATGGATCATGGTATAGGGATATGTTTATAAGACTGCCAAGCTGTTTTTCAAAGAAGTTGTATAATTGTACCCTCCAGCAATGGGTGAGAGTTGCTTCATATCTTTGCTAATATTTGGTGTTGTCATCTTTTTTATTTTAGCCATTTTGGTGAGCATGAAGAGGTCCACTGGCCAAAGCCTGTACTCTTAATCACTGCCTGATATTGCTGTGGCCCTTTTTCTACTTAACCCACAATACAGTTAGTTTGATACATATCTGCCTCTCCTAGTAGATTGTAAGCATGTGCTGGGTGGGAATAGTGAAAGGAGTTCTTCTAAGGAAGAACACCACTTTTTACCTGACAATAACATAAAACTTAAGTCTTAAAACTTTCCTAAGGCAGAGTTATAGAAAAGGGAGAGTTATAACACTTCTGATGATTAAATGTCAGTCCTAAGAGATCAGTCATGTTTTCAGAGGCTGCACTGTAAGACCACAAATAACAGTGACACTAATGTGTTTGGGTTACAGTTAGCAATCTGGGTGTTTAAGACACTTCAACCATTTATTTAAGGTCAGCAGAGGTTAACAAGCCAGTAGTGAAAATAAACATAATTGCATTTCATGAGGCTAAGTTCCCCCATTCAAATGGGGCAAGGACAAAGACGCATGTTCTAGAAGAAAGCAGTATATGTCAGGAGAGATGCATTGATACTCACTGTTGTGTTTGAAGATCCTTATGGTTGCACCTGAGAGTCGGGCCCCGAGTACGAGAGATGCATGGTTTAACTCATCACTTAAAATGAGGCATCCCTGTTCAGAAAGCAAACACACAAAGCACAGGCCAATAAATAAAATTAAAGAAAAATAGCATGTGGAAATAGAACGACACTTCAAGACCTTTAACAGACATCCCTCAAACCCATTTTAATTTTAAAAGGCCAAGAGTTTTACCTGGTGTCTATATGGGTAAAATCCTGTAGACAATTAGCTGATGAACATGGGGATTATTTTAAGGGATTATATCTTTAATCATTTGCATTTGATTTTCATCAGAGAAGATCATTCAAGATCTTGGTTAAATGCCAGCTAGCATTTTCTAAAGAATTGATGTTTGGCAGGAAAATGGATATACTTTGGGTGGGTTGTGGATTTGCTGGGGTTCCTCAATCATGCGTTGGATTATTTGGGATATGGTGTTCTTGTTCTGGAGGGGAGGGGTCTTTTCTGCAGGGTCTTTCAAGCTCTTGTTTTCCTATTCTCATTCTCCTCTGTATTGACATCATTGTAGACCAAAGTATCAATGCTTTCCAGTTAAAAACTTTGCATTTGGAAAAGTATGGATGGCAATTCAGTCTGAGGCAAGTGAAAAAGATCAATCAAATTTACTTCTTATAAATTACAGTTGTAAATTTATTTTCCTTTTTTAATTTAAAACTTTCAAAACTATAAAATTGTTCCAGCATACAAAAAATGAAGAGACAAACTATGGTGGCCATTTGTTTTTGTGGCCACCCAGAAGGTTTGAGTTCTTGCTCATACTTTAGAAAGTTCACACATGAAGTGTTGTAAGTTTTTTGGGGAAGAGCCAACAATACTCTAGATGAGTATGTGTGTATTTATAATTTTTTGGTGGACATTTGAGAGTTACTTATAAACCTGATGATACCTCACCCCTAAATTCTTCAGCATGTACTTACTAAGAGCAAGGATGTTCTCTGGCTAAATCACAATGCAATGATCACACCCAAGAAAGCCAACATTTATGTAGTACTATCATCTAAGAGACAGCCCAAATTCATGTTTCCCCAAATGTCCTAATGATGTCAATGTCTTTTATAGATGTTTTCTTTCCTTCTATTTTTTTCAGTGCAGAATCCAATCAAAGATAATATGTTGCATTCAGTTGTCATGAGTCAGATTTTTTAAACCTAAATCTGATTATGGCACTTACTTAAACGCAGCCAATCAATGTCCCCATTTTCCTCAGAAAGAATTTCCAACACTCAAGGAGAACTACAAGGCTCTGTGAAATTTGGCACCTGCCTTCATCTCCAGTCTCCTTATCATCCACTACCCTATATTCTAGTTCTTCCAAAGCTCAGTGCTTTATGCATGCTGCTATCTCTTCCTTACCTTAAAGAAAAAAACTTGACAAGTAACAGATTCAGTTCTCACATCACACACTTTGCACGAGCATCTCAGCCTTTCTTAAGAAGAGCTTGGAAGCAACTCTTTTGCTTTTCTCCATGTATGTGCATGCCTTTTCTGTGGCATTCATCCTATTTTATTTGGTGTATCGTTTCCCCCACCAGACTGTAAACTACATAAACTTACAAGGCACAGATCTTGTTCATCTTTGTCCTGTATCTTGCCTTATATGAGGGCAAACTAGTTTCTCAAAAAGTGATTTGTTAATGAATAAATGAGTGACATGAGCAAAATGTTTTGTTCAAATAAATGCCCAATAAGTGTTTTCTGCATTGCACCTGGGGACTTGGGAACCTAAAAATTTAACTGTTTTTGCTAAACTATCATCAAAGATGAGATGTGACCCACATCTAGGGCTTGAATTCTATAACTGAAATATCATTATGAACAGATTTGCTGGACTAAGCTGTTATATTTATTTAAAAAGCTGGACATCCAGGGGCAATTGGATGACTCAGTTAGTTAAATGTTTGACTCTTAATTTCAACTCAGGTCATGATGTGGTTTGTGAGATCGAACCCCACATCTGTGCCATCAGCACAGAGAATGCTTGGGATTCTTTCTTTCTCTCTCTCTCTCTCTGCCCCTACTGCACTCATTCTCTCACTCTCTCTCTCAAAATAAACATTAAAAAAAATAAAAAAATAGAAAGCTGGACATCCAATCAGCTTTTCCTAAAAAAAAGGACCTTCTCAGCCATACTTCTAATAGTACCTGCCCAGAGTTATAATTCTTAGGCACACGGAAGAAGACAATTATGTTAACAAATTCTCACCTTTCCAACTAGTGCTGGGATATTCATTGAGTTAGTTGCAAATCCCATCCCAAAGACCATAGCTGCTTCTACATTCAGGAACTCAGCCACAAGGTTCTCCAACTCTTTGTGTTTATCCAAACTTCCTACAGGAAATGATAGGATGAGTCAGTTTTCCCTTCTCTCAACAAGATCGAAAACTCGAAACCCAGTGCATCACCAAAAGACATGTGTGAGAATGTATGTATATTTGTCACAGCCCCAATCAAGAAACAACCCAAATGTTCACATACTGCAGAATGAAGGAATTAAATGCCTTGTGGAGATATTTACAGAGCAGAATTAAACACAGGAAGGAACAATAGTGCCCCACGCAACAAAATGAAAAGAATCTCACAAATATATTGTTGCGTGAAAGAAGTCTGACACTTACACATGCATACAGGCTGAATCCATTTACATAAAGTTTACAAACTGGGGTGCCTGGGGCACTCAGTCGGTTAAGTGTTCGACTTCGGCCTAGGTCAAGATCTTGCCGTTGCCGAGTTCAAGCCCTGCGTCAGGCTCTGTGCTGACAGACTGTGTTCAGAGATTGGAGCCTGTTTCAGATTCTGGGTCTCCCTCTCTCTCTCTGCCCCTCCCCCACTCACCCTCTCTCATTAGAAGTCAGGATAGTGGTTAATTTTGTTGGGAGCACGAGGAGACCTTTGAGATTCTCTAAATGTTGTGTTTCTAGATTTCGATGCTGGTTACATGGGTATGTTTGCTTTGTGAAAATCTAATACTTAACAACTGGCGTACTTTTATATATAAATATTGATAATGCAATAAAACCTACAAAAAATACCACAATTTTTCTCTTCCCTCACCCTACATCCCTCAAGTGATTAATTAAATTGTAACGCTCCCAGGGGGTGCCCCACACTTAAATGCAAACAGATCCCATGACATCTATAGACAGTAGTAAATCTAGTTATAAATTATTGAACCTTTGGAGTGTGCTAGATTTCAAAGGTTACCATTCAAGTTATCTCATTTAATCCTAAAAGCCCAATAATGCAGTTATCATTACTTTATAGATTAGAAAACCAAGGTGTAAAGAGGTCACAGATAAAAACCAACAGAGATAATCCAGTCTAACTCCAAAGTTCATGTTTTACCGTTCTGCTATCTTTTATATGCTTATGCTCTGACTCCTTCTTATACTGAATCGCTCATGCCTTACTAAGAGTAAATGTTAATGATCCTCATATTTTTCTGTTTGCCGTCACTGTCCTAGATCTGCAGTGTCCAATATAGTAGTCACGAGCTACATGTGGTTAGTGCAATAGGGTTTTAAATTGTACTTAATTTTAGTTAACTTTATTTAAACTTAAAAACTGAAGCATTGTAAAATATTTTCCACTGAACACAACTTTATTATCTGGGTAGGATTATATTCTACTTATTTCACTTTAACCAATGAAAATTTAGTGTCTGAACTGAGATGTCCTGTAAGAGTAAAATACACACTATTTTTTGAACATTTAGTACAACAAAACAAATACAATAACAAAAATAATGTAAAATGGTTCATAAATATTTTTATGTTGATTACATGTTCAAATGATAATATTTTGGATATATTGGGTCAAACAAAACCCATAATGAAATTAAATTTACTTGTTTTTTTTAACTTTTTTTTTAATGTGGCCACTAGAAGTTTTATTTCATTTTATTTCATTTATTTTTTAATTTTTAAAAATTAAAAAAATTTAATGTTTATTTATATTTCTGAGATAGAGAGACACAGAGCGCAAGCAGAGTGAGGGAATGCAAGAGAGAGAGAGGGAGACACAGAATCCGAAGCAGGCTCCAGGCTCTGAGCTTTTAGCACAGAGTCCAACACCGGGCTCGAACTCATGGACCATGAGATCATGACCTGAGCTGAAGTCGGACACTTAACTGACTGAGCCATCCAGGTGCTCCTGGAAATTTTAAATTACATATATGTCTTGCATTATATTTTTATTGGACACTGCTGCTGGAGATGATTCATTGGACAAAACACAAAAATGTACAAGTGGAGGTACGTAATTTGCAACCACAGAACACAGAAGCAGATTTAACTCAGCTTTAAGTTAGAGGAATATTGTTAGCACATTCAGGATTACTTATAAACATGCTTTTTTCAACCTAAAGGTCAACATGTTTTACTATACAGAGTGTGATATCAGAATTTTATTTAAATTGGTAAATTAGCTTGCTTCTTGTGCTAAAATGGTGAAGGGTTGAACTTGAGAAGGCATTGACTAGTGAGTTCAAAATTTTATTTTGCATTTAATATGAAAGAGCACATTTCATGTATCATCTTTGCCCTTCCTGAGAGGTCACACTGTCATACAACAGATGGCTGCTGGCCTTTCTTCTCAGTTCAGAATTCATTTATCCTCCCAAATGTCAGAAACCATAGTAAAACAAGTATTCTAGCAGAATCAATTTTACTCAAGCTTGGGGGGAGGGGAGTTAAAACTTAAATTGTTATTTAAAACTTTATTATCAAAGATACAGAGAAAAAAGGAATACTAAAATTTAAAGATGTGACATGGGCACATAATCACTCATTGTATTTGTTTTTACCTAACAGAGACTACATCCAAAGGGAATGACCCCACGATAGATAGTGACCAGGCCATTGGCCTGGGCATGACATCCTTGGGTTCTGGCCCAGCTCTTCTGCTAAATAACAGAACAGCCTCTGGCTAACTCTTCTGGAAGTTTCCAGAGAGGTTGGGAGAAGTACTGTTTTAGGCTTCCCTGATGTTGGGACTGTTTTTTTCCTCCACATAGAATGGTCTTCTTGCAGCTCCCACTCACTTTTTGACGTCCACCTAACATGATGTCTTTCCTCAGGTGCTGTTTTCTTTTTTTTTTTTTTTTTTAATGTTTTTATTTATTTTTGAGACAGAGAGAGACAGAGCATGAGCAGGGGAGGAGCAGAGAGAGAGGGAGACACAGAATCCGAAGTAGGCTCCAGGCTCTGAGCTGTCAGCACAGAGACCAATGCGGGGCTCAAACTCACAGACTGTGAGATCACGACCTGAGCCGAAGTCAGACGCTCAACCGACTGAGCTACCCAGGCGCCCCCTCAGGCGCTGTTTTCAACTTCTCCAGGCACACTTGGTCAGTTTCTTCTGAGATCACAAAAGCTTCATCACATAATGATTATAGCACTTATGAAGTTGAACTAAGAACATTCATGGGGCCATCTTCTCTACTACAGAAAGAGCCCTCAGCGTGCCAGTACTGTGTGCAGGATGTTCATCTTGGCAACCATAGAGACTAGTGCAGAACTAACACACACTAGGTGCTTGTTGAGTAGCATGCAGACTTTTGATGGAGTATAAGGACAGAACTGAGCCCAGAGTAGGGGACTGCACATGGAAGAAGGTCCAAGAAGCCATGTGATGCCAGGGCAACAAGGTGTCTAAGTAGTGAGCTCCACTTTGAAAGTACCCATACCTGAAGAAGTCCCTGGCAAGGATGAAAGGTGCCCAAACATTGCCAGCTTGGTAAATTTCCCCATGAGCCTTTCCTTCCCAGAGACTTGGGTGACAACTGTGTCCTGGCCCAGTCACCCAGAAGTGATGAGTAGAAGTTCATGGTGACTCTCTGTGATGTCTTTCTCCACCTTCATCTTACCCAAATCTGCCATCCCAGGGCTTTAGCTGTAACAGTTGCATCACCAAAAGTCCTTAGGATTATGTGGAATGTATTGTAAGCAATCAAATAGCCAACCAACTAATAAGAAGTGGGTGTGTCCAAGAACAACCTGAGAAATTGCCCTGTATGAGGTCTTTATCATTAGCCCTGGCTTAAGGAGAGGGAGAAGAGAGGAAATGCAGGTATCCATATTAGGTCTACAGATCCAGCCTTCTTCTGGATTTCCAGTGGTCAAGTGGATAGTAAACTAATTTTCAAATATACCAATTTCTATGACCAGATGTCTCACAGCTGAGGTATGAATTATGACTGGTTTTGCACGTAGGAACTTATCTTCATTTATAGAAAACAACAGTCCCCACCCCCAACCCACCTTATCATAGAATTTCTCTGTTTGGTGCTCCTGGCTCAAATTTCATAAACAGATATGAGAGAGTCTCAGGATTGCTAGACATTTTCTACTTCAGGAAGCCATGCTTCTCAAAGTTAGCAAAGCTGTCTGGGTGGGATGTGGTTCATTAAGGAATATTGAGAAGTATGGCTTATTTGTATTAATAGAGTGCTACTTTCCTCCTCCTGCTCTTCACACTGAAGAACTAAAAATGTAGGAAGACTTGGGGAAACAAAGCAGTCACAAAAACGTAACAAGCTTGCTTTTTGTAAATATTCAGGCTATACCCCAATTTGGGTGGAGGTGCCTGAGTCATGTCAAGCTGCAGTTGGTGGTCTGAGTGCTTGAGTGGTTCTAGAAATTATAGTCAACATTTTGTCTTTATTATGTAAATATGGACTTTTTTTTTTAAATCCCAAGAAAGCATAGCGATAGTCCTAACCAAAGGTACAAATAAATCCACAGTAATTTTTACTTCTTTTTCTCTCTGACTTTGGTTTTGTTTCTGTTTTTCAGTCTCTGAAGGTCAACAACAGCTGCAAATTGGCTAGTGACAATGGATCTCCAAATTGCTACGTTGTGCATATATTGACATTTATTCTCATCCTGAAGGTTTATTTATCCAATGGGATACTGCAAACCTGCTTTGTGAATAAAAGAACAAATACAAACAGGATGTATCCTCTTCCCAGCTCTCTCCATGGTATTTTCATGTGCCAAACACTGGGCTTAGCACCATCAGTCAAATCAATAAAAATTAGATGCAGGAGAAAGTATGGATATTATGTTTATAGACTGGATACTTCTCCTGGATTTTTATTAATACTGACTGGTTCATACTCTTTAGTCAGAACATAAAGACTGCTGGCCTTCAAACTGACACTGACTAATAATAGTAAAGGGTGTGGGTGTTATTAACAAGCCTGTTTCACCACCCATGTCTTCTGTGTGGCACACGTGAAGACTAGTTTTCAAATTGTGACTGTAGTCACTTTTTTTCCAGAATATCCTGTTTGTCGATTGTTCTTTAGACTTGATCTAGGAGCAGACTGGCATTTGTCATGACAACCTGCCAGCGGGCTCATCTGGCTGTTCCAGTTGTGCCATGGATATCAGCCCACATCTGAGCCAGTTTGCTTGAACTGGGGACCTGAATGTGGGAAGTTAAGAGTAGACATTGACGAGGTCCTTGGTCTTCCTCAAGTTGATATCAGTGACTATAAAGGATACACATAGGTGCTGGTGTCAATGAAAGTTAATCTGTATCCTTAGTGTGTTTAGATGTAACAGGATTTTTTTTGTGTGTCTAAATGAAATAAAAGAGACAAAACTTTGATATACGTTGATGTGCACTGGATTTGGAAATCTGAACAATTGCTAATAAATCTAGAGGACTCCTCTTCCCTACTGCTATGATGGCGAGTGCTCATCTACACAGCAAACATTTTATAGAGGGCCAGAGAGAAAATATTTTGACTTTGTGGGCCAGACGGTCTCTGTTACAACTATTCAGCTCTGCCATTATAAAGTGAAAGTGGTCATAGACAATACACAAAAGAATGGCTGTGGCTGTGTGCCAATAAAACTTTGATGGATACCGAAATTTGAATTCCATATAATTTCACATGTTGCAAAATATTATTCTTATTTTTATTTTTTTTGACCACTTAAAATTGTACGAAGTGTTTGTGACCTGCAGGCAGTACGAAAATGGGGCAGCTGGAATAGTTGGGTGACCTTTGAGGTAGATGGTCTCTGATGTTAGCTATGAATAGTATGGGGTAGTGCCAAGAGCTCTTCAGTGGAACCCAGGAGAACTGGTGTCCAGTCTTGACTCCTCAGCCCACCGACTGCAGACACATTGATTGGCAGGTTATTAAAAAGCTCTAGGCTTCATGCATCGCATCGTATACTATTTGTGTGGGTGGAGAGAGGGTGGAGGAACACGCACATATTCTGAAATTCCGAGTTTCAACTTTGTTCACTCATCCCAGGCATCGCCTTGCTGGAAAGTATTATACTTACATAAAATTATTGGGATATCTTGTTGAATTGTTATGCTCACTTGGCTCTGTTGAACCTACAAGGCCAAATCTGCACTTGCAGAAATATCTCTGCTCGTTGCAATTTGGCTGTGCTGTAATTTCTGTCATTGTCAAGAGAGGGGCAATTACCTTGTCAGAACTATAACAGGTATCTGGAAATTACCAAAAGGCTTTCAGAAACCGAGATACGCTTTCATTTTCCTACTCCCAAACAATTCCCCTGAGAGTCTGTCTCCCATTAAAAATACCCTTAAAGAAAAATAAAGAGGCTTAAGAGAAACACAATGAAATCTCATTAATCAGAATTTACAATAATTTGGTTGGAGAGGAGCTGGCACTGTTTATGAAGAAGGGTTTTGCTGTGTAAATTAAGAAGGTACAGCTAATTGATGTGGGGATGTTTATAGCTTATTTAATCAAATCCACTGCTTTAAAGCATGTTTATAGCATTGATTTGCATAAAATGGTATTAATTAAAATTGTTTTTTTAAAAAAAGAAAACAAGATCTCTACTTAGTAGCAATTTCTTAGAAACTGCTCAATCTCATAGGAACTTTAAGGCCATAAGATGATATTTATTTGAAATTGCTTTAATTCAGACATTTTGCAGATTCAGGCTGGCCCCTATTTCAATAGTTCAGGCTGGTGAGACTGTACATTTCCTGGATCTAGACACAAATATTTGAGAAAGAAACACAGAAAGAGCCATGATAATTTGAATGAAATGATAGCAGACAATTTTCCAGGAAGATAAAGAGGGAGAAAAATTATCGAATGATTTAGGATCATGTTCTCAAACTGAGAAATAGAAATTTCAGCAAATTGGTACAACTAACATAAATATCACACCCGAAGCTTGAACATGGAAAATAATTTCCTATTCTATCCAGTCGCATCATTTCCTAACTTAATATGTCCCTTCTGATGTTTTTAAGATGAAGCTGTTTGAAGGCTACTTCTTAAAATTCCAATTATGACTTGAGTGAATAGTCTGCACTAGGCAGTTTTGAGGTATGTTTACTATTCAGGTTTCCCTGATGAGCTGAATCAAGCACAAGGCTTTCCTTTTCAAAGGAAGAGAAGTCTCTAAGTAGAGATGAGCTTTGCTTGAAGCAGAGTTAGTCTTGCCACAATTTCATGAGTGTGTTTTCTTAGAAGTGAACTTCTGACCAACAGTTGCCAGCAGCACAAAGGGCTTACAGAGGGTATGTGTTCAAATCATATACTGTTATTACACATTTGCTCTTACCCAGGAAAAGAAAGAGAGAGATACGAAACACCCTTATAGGATAAAAGTGGGGGAGGGGGGAAGAAAGGAAACAAAAGTTTCTCTTTCCTTTGCCTGAATTTAACGTTTCCTGCATTTGGACATTTAGACCAGCAATGTGTGGCAGGATGCGCTCAGACATCAAAACCAACTTGCTTCTCTGATTTTCTGGCTTGCCTCTTACCTACTTTACAGTTTTTATTTATACTCCTCCGCTCCCAGGCATATGTGGTATTCACTCCACATAAAGTAAAACACCATTGCCTTTTTGGAAAATGTTTGACTAATTTGGTCAAGAAAGGCGGCCATGCAACATAGTTTCCAGTGGTTCCCAAAGTTTAGTCCCTAGAGCAGTAGCATCAACATCACCTGGGAAGTCATTAGAAATGTGAGATCTTGGGTTCTATTCCAGCCCAGCTGAACCAGAAACTATAGGTGGGGCCAACAACCTGTGTTTTTCCAAGCCCTGCAGGTAATTCTGATGTGAGCTGAAGTTTGAGAGCCAGCGGTTTAAGCTTAAGAATCCACATAGCCTGTGGCGGGGTCCTTTCAGTAGACCGGAAAATTTGGTCTGATTTAGTGGGCACGTCTTGGAAGTGTCAGAATTATTTTCATAAGTCTGTGCCTTCATTTTAGACTCTTGTTGACTTTTAAGGAAATAACTGACCTGAGAAATATGAGATCATTGTGGAAGAATCAGAAATTAAATACAAAATACAGTATAACCATCTGTATCATGCAAATATTCAAGTAAAATATATTTTTAAAAATGTACTCATGATATACATACTGTTATAAAACTTGTTTAATTCTCTTAACAATCTATTTTCCATTTTACAGAGGAGAAAACTGAAGGCCAGGAAGGCACAGAGTTTATCTCAAGCCCTAGCAAGTCAAAGGGGAAAACTAAAATTTGAACCGAAGCAAACTAAACCCAGAGCCTCTGCTCTCAATCATGGTGCTAAGAAATTACATTTATAATATTTACATGGTTAAATAACATTATGGTAACCAGACCTACCAAGTATATTTAATCAATTTTCTATTGTTGGAAATTCACTTATTTTTCCCAGTTTTTACTATTATTCAACATATCGCACTGATTATTCTTGATCATACATCTTTGAGCACTTATTCAAAAAATTTAAGGCAAAATTTCTCAAAATGAAATTGCTGAGTTACATGGCTTTCTATTGATACATTTTCAAATTGCCTTCCAATATACTCTATCTACAGTTTATAAGAGTGCCCTTTACTCCTTTGAAACTATGGGATTTTTTTTTAAACTTTTGCCAACCAGGCAAAAAATGGGAACTCCATGTCTTTTTTTTTTTTTTTTAATTTTTTTTTTCAACGTTTTTTATTTATTTTTGGGACAGAGAGTGACAGAGCATGAACGGGGGAGGGGCAGAGAGAGAGGGAGACACAGAATTGGAAACAGGCTCCAGGCTCTGAGCCATCAGCCCAGAGCCGGACGCGGGGCTCGAACCCACGGACCGCGAGATCGTGACCTGGCTGAAGTCGGACGCTTAACCGACTGCGCCACCCAGGCGCCCCAGGAACTCCATGTCTTAAACATTCTTTGATTATTGGGGCAGAGTATTTCCACAGGTTCATTGGCCATTTACCTTTCTTTCTTTCTTTCTCTTTCTTTCTTCTTTCTTTCTTTCTTGCTTGCTTGCTTGCTTTTAATTACCTATTTGTGTATTGGATCTACTTCTTAAAGTAAGATTTTCATTACACTGTACAAACACGAAACATATACATTATACATACACTATAACATACATATAGAAAAGGAAACAAATTGGGGTGCCTGGGTGGTGCAGCCTGTTAAGCAACCGACTCTAGATTTCAGCTCAGGTGATGATCTCATGGTTTGTGAGTTCAATCCCCACATTGGGCTGGGTGCTGACAGCATGGAGCCTGCTTGGGATTCTCTCTTTCCCTCTCTCTCTGCCCCTCCCCTGTTCACGCATACACTGTCTCTCTCTCTCACTCTCAAAAGAAATAAATAAACTTAAAAAAAAAGAAAAGGAAACAAATTGTAATTATAGAACACTATGAAGTTTCAAAAAGTGAACGCACGTATAAACTGCATCAAGATAAAAAAAAAATACAGACAGCACCTAAGAAGTCCCTTTGTGCCCCCTTCTAGTCACCATCTATTTCTCTTGAAAGGTAATTACTACCCTATGCATTCTCAGCAGGGATGATGTTACTCCTGACAGTGACCACCTGTTCTTGGAGGGAGGGCAGATAACTTACTCTGTGTATAAGGTACAGATATCCATGACCTCAATAAACAGGTGGTTATTATATATGCAATGTTAAAATACCACAGGAAGCAGTGATAAAGAAGAAAAGATGGAGAAACATCACACTATCCTGACTGTGCAGTTTTGCTCTTTTGCACGTTGTCAAAATCTTGGCCCACTTCTTCTAATTTTGTTGTTTGACTTTTAACTTCGCGGACATGACTTTTACAAACAGGAGTTTAAATGCTTCATTTTGTTGGCTCTTCTCCCTTATGATTTCTGGGAGTGCTTTCTCTGGTTCTCCTGAACATGAGGACACAGTAGACAACTATCTGAATCAGGCTTGACAAATCTGAAGGGCAAGTAGTTGTGCCTAGACGTTGGGCTGGGAACAAGCTTCCTTTCCTCTAACAGGGAAAAGTACCTGTTTTCCATGGACATGGGTGGCCTGTGTTGCATGGTGTCAGTCTGAGAGTCATTTAAAATGGATCCCTCCCTCTAAGAGGACATTCTTCTGGGTAAGGTGAATTAGGTGAGGTGAATTCTGCTGGAGGTTATTATGGGTAGAACTGAAATATGATCAAGTGACAAGCTACGGAAGAGGCTGCTATGGTCTGAATGTTTGTGTCTCCCCCAAATTTATATTGGAAACCTAATGCCCAAAGTGATGGTGGTAATAGGTGAGGCCTTTGGGAAGTGATTACGTCAGAAAGATGAAGCCCTCCATAAATAGGATCGGTGTTCTTATAAAAGAGGTCCCAGACAGTTGGCTCATCCCTTCCACTACATGAGGATATAACCAAAAGTTTGCAACATGGAAGAGTGCCCTCACTTGACCATGCTGGCAGTCTCTAGAATGGTGAGCAATGAACTTTATTGTTTATGAGTCACATAGTCTGTGATATTTTGTTATAGCAGCTTGATTGGACTAAGACAGAGGCATTGCACATATCAGAGGAGCTACAGCCTGATAGTCCTAGCAGGGCCCTTACCAAGGAAAGCAGAAAAGTACATTTTGTATTTGAATTGTTGGAGTCCTTTTCCTGTGTTTATTTGTTCATTTATTATCACCTCACTTATTCATTCAGTTTTGATTTTATTTACGTAGTTATTTCTGGTGGTGGTGGTCGTTCTTATTTTTTATATTTCAATCTCAAATACATTTGCAATTTACACAAGTGTAATTTACTTAGATATAATACATGAAGTAGGAATCTAATTTATTTCCTTATATGATCAGTCATTTATCATGACACTAATTATGACATAATTGGTCCTTTTCCAACTGATATGAAAAATCGTTCTTTTAATTTTTTTTTTTTTTTGAGATAGAGTATGGGAGCAGGGGAGAGGGGCAAAGGGAGAGAAAAAGAGAGAATTTTTTTTTTTTAACGTTTATTTATTTTGGAGATAGAGAGACAGACTGGGGGAGGGGCAGAGAGAGAGAGGGAGACACAGAATCCAAAGCAGGCTCTAGACTCTGAGCCTGTCAGCACAGAGCCCGACATGGGACTCAAACCCACAAAGTGCAGGATCATGACCTGGGCCAAAGTCAGACACTCAACCGACTGAGCCACCCAGGTGCCCCAAAAAAGAGAGAATCTTAAGCAGGCTCCATGCTCAGCACAGAGCCTGATCGATACAGGGCTTGATCCCATGACCCTAGGATCATGATCTGAGCCAAAATCAAGAGTTGGATGCTCAAAGGACTGAGCCACCCAGGTGTCCCAAAGTTGTTTTTATTGTCTACAAATAAGTGTGCCAAGTGTGCCTGTCTCTAGACTTCCACTTACACTCCCCGACCTCCTCACCCTGTCCATTAATGTCATTAGGAATGTGTTCAGTTTACATACTCATTTGGTGAAGAACTGATATAGAAGTATAACACTGAGGGGTTCCTGGGTGGCTCAGTCGGTTGAGCGTCTGACTCTTGGTTTCAGCTCAGGCCATGATCTCACACTTTGTGAGATCAAGGCCCGGGTGGGTCTCTGCACTGACCGCGTGGAGCCTGCTTGGGATTCTCTTCCTCTCTCTCTGCCCCTCCCCTGCTCATGTGCTCACACGGACATGCTCTCTCTCTTTCTAAATAAATAAACAAACAAACAAACATTTAAAAACAAGTATAACACTGAGTCATTACCTTCTAGGATATGTTATCTCTAATTTTTTCAAGTCTTCTTTTAAGTTTTTTACAAAATTTTTACAGTTTTCTTCAAATAGTTTCTAGACATTTTGAACATAAGTTTATTCCCTAGGTGTTTGCTAGTTTTGTTCATACTTATGAATAGTATAATTTCTCTAATATATCTTCTTACTGATTATTGATTATTGACTTTATTAATTTTATTTTATTATTAAAATTTTTTTATTGTTTATTTATTTTTCAGAGAAAGACAGCATGAGCAGGGTAGGGACAGAGAGAGAGGGAGACACAGAATCTGAAGTAGGCTAAAGGCTCTGAGCTGTCAGCACAGAGCCCGACATGGGGCTCGAACTCACGAAGCGCATGATCATGACCTGAGGCAAAGTTGGATGCTTAACCAACTGCGTCACCCAGCCGTCCCAGATACTTATTATTTCTAATAACTTTTTTGCTATTTAAGTATGTAAAATGGAAGAAAGTAGACCAAAACTCTGTCCCTCCTTCTCAGCTCCCTCTTATCTCTGTGGTGGCCCCAAGACAGAGCCCCTCCAGAGGTCCCCTTTGCTCCTCACAGATCACAGCTTGAAAACCAGAGAGGTGAACAATCAAATCATCTAGCAATAATGGTTAATTTACCTCTTATTATACCTATACTTCTTATTCTCTCACATGATGGTCATTCAATAAATATTTATTGACTTAAAGAATGAAAAGTGAATGAATATTATGTTGTCTAGTACTTCCAAATATTAAAGATGGTAAAACACATCTTCATCTTTTTTCTGACTTTAAAGTGAAAGCTTCTAGTGTCTCATCATGAAATGTAGTACAGTTTCTTTGTTTGAAGTAGTTATTTTTTTATTGCATTCTAGAATCTCCTATTTTTATTCTATTAAAATTTGTGTAAGGAATATTATAAATGCTTAGTGATATCTATCAAGATAATCGTGTTTTCTTCTTGGATCTTCCTTTTTTTAAAAAAAAAATGTTTATTTTATTTATCTTGAGAGAGAGAGAGAGCAGGAGATAGGAAAAGAGAGGGAGAGAGAGAATCCCAAGTGGGTTCCACATTGTCAGTGCAGAGTCCAACACAGGGCTCAAACTCACAAACCATAAGATCATGACTTGAGCTGAAATCAAGAGGGACGCTTAACCAACTGAGCCACCCAGGGGCCCCTTTGGATCTTTCAATATCATGAATTGCTTTATTATTGGGCTAATGATCCTCATAGTCCCTGAAGGGGACTTGATCCTAGCACCTTGATCCTAGCATCTTGTTATTTGAATACACTGTTGGATTTGCAATGTCAGTTGCTTACATTTTTTTTTTTTTACTAAGTAATACTGCCTTCAATTTTCCTTTTATTAAATGCTTGTTTGTCAGATTTTGTTCAGTGGTCATCAACTCTGGTTGCTGCTCATCAAAATCACTTCTAGTGACTTATTAAAATACAATGCCTTAGTCCAATAGAAACTGTCCTTCTCTAATTCGTAAGTTTCTGTTCTTATTTTTAATAATTCAATACTTCTGTTTTCCTTTTATTCCTTACTGCATGAGTAGCTTATTTTACTAGCTTCAATCTTTCTTCTTAAAGAAAAAGCTGGACCCTATGGTGTTCTCATAGTTGTTAGTTGCATGTTTAAAGCAATGTAAATGTAAGTTCATTTCCCTTTTGATTCAAGAACCTTTTAGGAAAGGGCTTTAAAATCTTCCAGAGGTTTTAAAACAAGGAATAGTTTCTAATTTTGTTATTTATTTTTAGCTTTATTTCACTGTGATCCAAGAATGTGACCCCTGTAGATTCTATGTTTTGGAATTTAAAGAGGTTTTCTTTGTTGCATAAAACATAGTAAATTTTTGTGAAAATTCAGTAACTAGAAAGATGAATTATGCTGGTAATATGTTTTAGGGCTCATAATTCAATATATAAATATTAAATGAAGCTCAATAGTTAAATTGTTAGTGTCCTTTATGTTTTATATCTTCCTTCCTTTCCCCCTGCCTTCCTTTCTTCTCCCTCCCTCCCTCCTTCTCTCTCTCCCTCCCTCCCTTCCTTCCTCCTTTACTTTTCAAGGACTGGGAGGTACTTTGTGGTCTCCTATCACTATTTTATTTTTCTTTCTTTTGTTTCTAATAAGCCTGTGGAATGTCAAATTGACCCACATGACTTCCAAAGCCTCCCATAGTTCATTATTTTAATTTCCAGGTGTACAGAAAAATAGTGTTACTTGATTCATAGAGGACTTAGGAGTTGTATCTGTCTTCATTATGGGCTCTCCACATCATTTTTATAAGGTGAGTCTCTTATTGTGTTTAATGGCTAATAACTTTAAGCTAATCTTCTGCTTTCCTTTTTGTTTCCATTTGCGCCACACATTACGTTGTTTGTCTATTTTTTAAAGTTTAGCTTCTTCTTTACTCTTCAGCTTAATTCATATGAAAGAAGAATGAGCAATTATACAATTACTTTCCCCCAGGGGCTGCTGCATTACATTTTCACTGTCGAACCAATACAGGCAGACAAACAGCTTCCACATACGGAAAAATTAAATAGTTCTTTCAGATAAAGAAATTCAAAGATCAAATGCGGGGATACCTTGCATAAGGGAGATATTATTGATCATTGGTTGATGTTAATCCTCAGACATCATGAACAATTTGTACACAATTCTCAATCCTAGTACTGAAAATCTAAATGTAAACAGTTATTCAGGTGACTTTCCAGCTAAAAATCTGGAGGCAAACCACCTTAAAAAAAGGATATTGAGCAGCAGTATCTCCAACTTTTGAGAAGCGGTTCAGTTTAGAGTTTGCAATAACACACCAAAATCAAAAATTTCTAATCTTTCATGACATGTTAACAAAATTCTTGGGAATAACTAGGCTGTAATTACCAAAGATATGGTTTCTGGCACACAGTTTGAAGTAGACTGCCCCGATCAAGGAGAATTCCAACCAAAGCAAAAAACAAAAAACAAACAAACAAACAAAAAGACCCCACCCATGAATATAGAAGAGAAGAATTAAAAATGTGTCTGGCATTTTAAATGCTTGATTGGGACTCCAACTTGCCATGTCACTCTGCTTCCTATTTAGGATATTTAAAAAAATGCACCCTTCCCCTCATCAGCCTAGATGGAAGGTTAAATTGACCACAAGACAGTCAAAGACTCCCTTAATTCTGCGTGCCACGATTGTTTCGTTGTACATGACACTAAACAGCAGCACGTCATTTCACCTCTTAAAAACAGCATTTGCAATTGTGTACATATGAGTCTGGAAATGTTTCATTACTTATCGTTACTTGCAGCTCGGTGTATTTTGGGCTGAGTTCTAATATTTGCAGGTGCAGATCGGGCAAACAACCTTACTCCTGGGCTCTCTCTTTGTTGCCCTTTTTACTGACTGGACCTCCCTCTTGGGCACTGAGTGGATTGGTGGTGGGTGCAGCAGGCAGGTGAGAGGCAAGTGTCTGGCTGAGATCTATCTACTTTTCATCCTTTGGAAGAACTTTTTTATTATTATTTTTTTAACATTTATTTATTATTGAGAACAGAGACACAGAGCATGAGCATGGGAGGGGCAGAGAGAGGAGGAGACACAGAATCCGAAGCAGGCTTCAGGCTCTGAGCTATCAGCACAGAGCCCGACGCGGGGCCTGAACTCACAAGCCGCGAGATCATGACCTGAGCCGAAGTCAGATGCTTAACCAACTGAGCCACCCAGGTGCCCCTGGAAGAACTTTAACTTACGTGTGTTTGTTTTTATTACAGCACAGAGTTGAGTTTGGGTTTTTGGCCAAATCTCAGTTGTTTGCTTTCATTGGGCAAATATGGTCTTCTTAACATATTTTTGGCCAAAATACCATGTGTGGTCTTCTATCCTTTCACAATGCTTCAAATACTTCCTCTTGATTTTGTTTTTGTTTAGTTTTCTATTTTGTAATATGATTCTGTGTGCTTTCCCCCTTGAACATTGGAAACTATTTTTAAAAGCTCTGGGGAAGTACTCTTAAGTGATTAAATGTTCCTAAACTTTTACTTTGGGTTCCTTAAGAAGTATTTTTGGTTACTAAATTGGTAAGCCTCTTTGGTCCCAAATTTTCATTGATAATCCACTGGCACTGTTAACCATTCTCTTAAGACTAGATAGCCTATGTTGTCCAAAAGTTATTTGCATTTCTTGAAATAAATGGTATTCAACATTACACTACTACATTCTTGTGTGTTATGCTAAGGTTACTGTTTATGTTGCAGAATACTTTCAAAGGTACCCTGTTTATTTATTTATTTTTTGACTGCTCATATCCACCCTCGTTATCAGTTCTTCCTTTTGCCTAAAATTAGTGTGGGTGGCTTCTATTTTGCTCTCTCACTGTTTCCTTGAAAATTGTTAAAATCTTCTTCCCAGAGCTCAAGCTGGAGACTAAGTGAAGCAAGTAAAAGCCCAGTGATTCAGAAGGCTGAGTAAAGAGAGAAAAAAACTTAGGCTGCTGGCAGTCCAAACTGGGATCTTCATCTCTGACTGGCTTCTCTGGGCTCGGTGACTCTGCAGAAGCAGGGACTCCTATTCCGTATCTGGCCCCCTACAGGACACAAACCATTGCCCATGTCAGGCTGCCTCCTGTTAGCTTCTGCTGGCTGTGATTGGAAAGTGTTCTGTCTCAAATGTGTTTTCTGTCTGGTTCTTTAACAGTCCCGGTGCTGGGTGTCTCTAGCACCAGAGGAAACATTCCCAAAGCTTACTGACTCCATGCCTCTTAGGATTGGGGGTATTCTTCCAGTCTCTGCCTACCCCCGCCAAATGGGCGACCCAGTTCTGCTAAGTGATTGACGTAGAAACTTCCTCTATACTCTGCTTATGCCTCTTGCCTCAAATGAAGATAAATAAGATGCCTTTCTTAAAAAATCTGGGCAAACACTTATAAACTCTGGATCTTTAGCTAAATGTTTATTGAATGGATGGATTAAAAGATTACTTTGTTCAACTTGAATTGTTCTTTGTTGCATGGGTCTGAATAATTACATGTTTTTAATGCCCTTCTGTCAACTGGTTATCTAAGAGGGGCACATGGCTTGTTTTCCATTAATGGTAAATCCCTTTTTAGTAGATTTACCTTGGATTCTTAGGCTGGCCTGAAACTGACCTGGGGAACCCTGCATACATTATTCTGGATGGGAAACTGCTGCTATAGAAGCTGAGCTGGACTGGGAGGTAGTATAGTCAATAAGCCACTAGGAGCACATTATTCAGTCACTATGATTCTGTTTCCTCCTCTAGAAGATGAAATAACATCACCCGTGCCACCTCCTAGAGCAGAGAACTTTTGTGAAGAATAAATGAGATGATATAGAAGAAAACAATGTATCAGAAATATGGCAAGACACTCTAGAGGGGCAAGCCTGCATCGCTTTTTCCCCCTGAGGTGGAAAGGGCCAGAAGTTTCCTTCTCACAGATTTCACTCCTTTGAATAAGAGAAAAAATGTTTCAGCTAAGAGAGAAACAAATAGGCAGACAACTTGGCCAATTCAATCCCTCCCTTTATAAAGCTTATGTTTTAGCAGCAGCGATGGGCAATATCCAAATACAAAAGCAAGATCAGTGATGGACATCATTAAGAAAAGTGGAAGGAAGAGCAAAATCTAAATGAAAAGTTGCTCAATGGATATACAACTTTAGTCATGAAAGAAGAATAAGTTCTAGAGATCTGCTGTACAACATAGTGCCTATAATTAACAATACTGCATAGTGCTCTGTAAAAATTCATTGAAAGTGTGGATCTCAAGCATAAGAGACTGTTAAAAACTGAGAACAAACTGAGGGTTGATGGGGGGTGGGAGGGAGGGGAGGGTGGGTGATGGGTATTGAGGAGGGCACCTTTTGGGATGAGCACTGGGGGTTGTATGGAAACCAATTTGTCAATAAATTTCATATATATATATATAAAAAAAAGAATAACAGGTATGGGGGCACCTGGTTGGCTCAGTAGGTGGAGAATGTGATGCTCAGGGTTGATCCTGGGATTGTGGATTCAAGCTCCATGCTGAGTGTAGAGATTACTTAAAAATAAAAATCTTAAAAAAAAATAAAGTATTAAAAAAAAATGAAGACATACTATGAACAATCACAACAGTTAAAAACTTTGTATTTCCAAGGTTATAAGATGTGCTTTTGCATTGCAATGAAAGTGGTAGGAATCTTCACCTAAAGTTAAATGCTATCTTACATATAATATGAAAGAGATAGTGACAATTAAGACTTGAGTATTCATAGAAAAGTGTAAAATACTTGGGGGAGGCAAATTTTATGTAATTTATATCTAATACCTGAATATGAAAAGATGCAGAGTGTGTTAAAATATTGACTATTTTGATGCACTGCTAATGGACTTATTTATAAGATAAATTAAACAAAAAGAGTTTACTAATTAAAAAAAAAAAAAAGGAAGTGTGGATCTCATGTTAAATGTTCTTACCATAAGAAGTGGGGACACAAAAAACTTTCTGAGGCGATGGATATGTTTATTACCTTGGTTGTGGTGATGGTTTCAGGGTATCTATGTATCCAAACCCAACAAATTGTATACATTAAATAAGTATAGTTTTTTGTTTTTTTTAAAAAAAATTTTTTTAATGTTTATTTATTTGGGGGACAGAGAGAGACAGAGCATGAATGGGGGAGGGGCAGAGAGAGAGGGAGACACAGAATCGGAAGCAGGCTCTAGGCTCTAAGCCATCAGCCCAGAGCCTGACGCGGGGCTCGAACTCACGGACCGCGAGATCGTGACCTGAGCTGAAGTCGGACACTTAACCGACTGAGCCACCCAGGCGCCCCAAAATAAGTATAGTTTTAAAAAGTATCAATTATACTTCACAAAGCTGTTTAAAAAAAATAAAAGTGGGAGAAAAGACCCAGAAAAGGACCAGATGAAAGGGGCACCATAGTGTTATTTTAGATAATGTGGTCAGGAAAGATCCATTTTTATTTATTCTGGAGAATTAAAACCTATAATTAATAAATTGCCTGGCAAGAGCATAATGCTTGAAATTTCCAAAAAGGCCTTCAGATACTTTTTTCTTTTTGCATTTTATAACAGCTTTTTGAGGTACACAATCTAGGTAGGATTCAAGTTCGAGAAGTTACCACAAGGAATCTGAGACCCAACTGGACAAACTTTCAAAACAGTGAACATACATACCCATTTCATGTCTGGTGCTGGCCACACCTAAGCCATATTGCTCTAAAACATCCTTTACCGTCTTCATAGATTCATCATAACTGGCAGCCAGGCCAAGGAAGTTATATGAGCCCATGTTGATCACATCTTTAATGATTCTTCCAGTAAACCTGCAGAGAGAAGAGCACAAAGGGCATTCTCATTTCACATCATCTAGTGTTCCATAAAAGACTTTTACAAGGAGATCTTGGGTCTGGGCCAAATCATATATTTTCTTTTTCCTTTCTGACATGCACTGCTGTCGACACAAAAGGGTCCACCCTTCGAGGACAGTAACCCTATATTGAAGCTGGGCAAAGCATTGGAAAAAGGTATCCCAAGTCATGGAATATTACTCGGCCCTGATTTCCCTTGGGCACTTGCTTCTGTGACACCTGTGCTCTTGTTTACATTCCGGCAAGAACTTTCTAAGTGAGAAAGAGCCGGCGTGATCACTGTCTCCTTCAGCAAGAAGTAGGGGTGGGGTATAATCTGTCAATAAAGCCTAAGAGGCTCTTCCTGGCTGGTTCTGTGTGTCCTGCACCTTCTGACACAGGCTTTACTTTAATTGTAATATAAAACAGCAACCTTGGCAACTGAATTACCATGACTGCCCCAATGGCATTATGAGGGCTTGCAAAGGGCTCCATGATGGAAGACCAGTGGCTTCCATGATTTGGCTTTTATCAGATCTGTAATCTGGGGCCCCCGCCAGGATTTCCTGGAAAGTAATTCCTTCAACTAAGCCCCTCCAGAAGGCTGTCTCACCGAAATGTCCAGTTGTAGTCGTCTGACACCCTCTCCATCACATCGAACAGAGCCGACGGGGCGCTGCAGATGGGCCGGTTCCAGTTGTCTCTGATTCTCATGTACAGGTTCCGCGTGTAAAAGTTCTCAAAGTTTTGATAAAGCGGCACAAAATCCTGTTGTAACAGAGGCAGAAGTTTACCTTTGGTCTCCTGCTTTTTGTACTTTATTTGCATTGGAAGGCTGGAAGAGCCATGCAAATCCTCCATCTGCAAATAGTTTTTGAGCAACGCCCTATCAGTAAGGGGACAGACAGGTGGGTCCACAAATAACTCTGTGAGGCCTCTATTCCCAAAGAGCTTACATTTGAGTGGGAAGAAGTAAAAAAAAAATGTGACACATAAAGGTAGCAAGGGTGACAGTGCAATACAAGTCCCAAAATGAGTGGTGGAGACAATGAACCCTGCAGGATTCCATCTGAAAAGTAACAATATATGTTTATGTCAAAGGAGTTTAGCTGGAAAAAAAGCAGTCAGAGGATAATTCAGTCTTAACTTTTTTGAACATGAATATCCCACTCATGTTTTCAGAAATGTGGATGAACTTGATCTTGGACCTATTGGCACAACTCTTGGCAGTTGGCTAGCTGTCATATAGCTGAGGGCCTAGAAACCTAGTTGACGAGCGTGTGGGGGCACCTGGCTTCTCCCACAGTCGAAGTAATAGCACTGCTTTATTGTATAAAAGGTTATCCATGCATGAGGGGTTTGCAGTCTGGCTGAGGCTTAAAGCAAGACATATCTAACTTTTGGTCATCTAACTCCTAATAGTACAAAGCAGAAAATACAAACTTTGGTCTAAGCCAAGTACTTCGGGCATTTGTAAGATTAGATCAAGAGAGAGTCACATCTTGCTGGAGGAATGAAGGTAGCTTTATGTAGGAGAGGTCTTGGAGCTGGGCACTGAAGGTGGAGTGAGATTGCTTGGGCAGGGATGCTAGGAAAGGGCACTCAGGATGAATGGATCTGTGCTGGAAATGTAGTGTGTATTTGAGAAAAATGAGGAAAAATAAAACATGAGACAGAACTTGTCACTCTGATCAGAACCTATAATGGCTCCCACCTCATTCAGAGTCAAAGCCAAGGTCCTGAGGGGTCTGCTCCCCGTTACCTTCCCGATCCCGTCTGCTTACTCTTCCCTGTGCTATGTTAAGGCTGCAATATCCCGTTGGGCACAGAAAGTGGGAACTCAAGTGTCTAGATGAAGAACTCACACATTATCCTGGAGGCAATGGGGAAGCGCTGAATAACTGGGAGGAGTTTTCTTATTCTCCCATTCTCTTTGAGTTCTTCACTCTCCTTCCCTTAATGGAATAGAGCTGATATCCTGAGGGAACAAGGGGGACCAAGGGTAAGGCTTTGTGGAAGACCTTCTTGTGCTACTGGTTTGGTCTACTCATCTCCTGATCTGGTCCATTCCAGAGGAAAATATATAGAATCTGCAGGTTTTGGTGGCTGGTGGTTGCATCCAAGCCACAGTCTTTTTTGTGACATCATTAGGTTTTCAGTGGCAATGGCATCATTGCTGGGGGGAAATTGTGATTATCTATAAGAAAGAATGTTTCTAACCACACACTGGGGGACTATCTGTTGCATGTAAATTTGGAGGATGAAAAGGCAACTGGTTACATTTGTAAGTTGAAAATCTCATACCAAATGCATTTGTCCCCAAGTAGCTAAGTATCCTGATAGAGGTTATAATAATTATACCCTTTTATGGTCTAACAGGGAAATGAACATATTTTTGAGAGAAAAGGAGATTATGCAATTTCAGGAAAATCTTTTCCAAATGATTTCCTCTTTTTTTTCCCCCAAACTGTTTACTGATTTATGGATTACTCCATATCCCTAAATGGATTACTCTATATCCCACAAATGTTATTTCTGTCCTCCTCTTTCTAGCTTTATTTCTTATTTGAAATGACATCATATAAATTCATACTATCATGAGAAAAGAGAGATGTAGGTCTGTAAGTACTATTTTTGGACTCTGGATGGAATTATAGTTTTAGATTTTTTTTTGAGAAATCTTAGTCAAAATAAAATAAACAGCTGGTTCAGGAAAACACTTGGTTTTAGGTAGGAAAAACCCCAAATATTATGTCTACAATCTTTTTTTAATATACATTTTTTTATTTTTGATAAAGAGTGCAAGTGGGGGAGAGGGGCAGAAGGAGAGAGAGGAAAATCCAAGCAGGCTCCATGCTCAGTGCAGAGTCTGATATAGGGCTCAATTCCATGATCCTGGGGTCATGACCTGAGCTGAAATCTAGAGTCAGACTCTCAACCAACTGAGCCACCCACATACCCCTATGTCTACAATATTAAAACACAATTAATTTCAATGTAGAACCACAAGATGATAGAACCACATGTAGAACCACATGATACCAGGGCAGAGGGGACACGGAAATCATAGAGTTCAAATACCCGTTAGACATGGGAGGAAAACAGACCCAGCAAGGTGAGTGACTTGAATTCTGGCCAGCCTCTGGCTTCAGTCACTTTGTCAGGAGTCACTTCAGAGTGACTTCAGGCTGGCATCTGCCCCACTTGGCCAAGCTTCCCTCCAAAACATCAGTGGTAACAAAAACCATAACACACAAAATGGAAAGCTAGAGCCAACAGATTGCCAGACCATGGAGGAATGTCCACTCATCATAAGCAACTTGGCATCAACTTGAGGAAACAACCTAGGGCTTTTCATCATTGATGCCTCATAGATGTATGCCATCATAGCCCCTTGAGGGAAGGTGGGAAAACACTCCATGCTGTCCAAACTTTCTGACTCCTGGCTCGGAGATCCAGATTTTCCACCTATGAGGAAATAGGCAGTCAGCTTTCTATTGAGATAAGTGCTCTGAGGGAAACATACAGGGATTCTAACTTATTCTGTGGGATCAGAGAAGACTTTTTATCTAGTAGGAATCATCTTCACATTCAGTAGGATTTTTTATAAATTAAGTACTTGAAACTTTTCTGCCAAAGGGATGGGCCAGTTTTTTAACCATGTAGAGCCATTTCGTTGTGAGTAGTGTGAGTGCTAACCCAGATCTGAAACACAAGCTCGGCAGTCTATGTGTCCCTGAGAGGGAACTGCTTAGAATTCAAGGTCTGGTTCAAGGAAGAATTGCCTTCTTTTGCAGCTTTGTCCTGTTCTTTCTCTGCACCTGTGAGGCTTCCTGCCTCTGCATGGGTGTATTTTCACCCCACCCCATTCCTTTGAGTACCAGTGAGGTTTCTTCAGGAGCAGTCAACACCTTCCTAAGGTCAATGTCCTCTAATCTCAGGTAAGCCTCCCACAGCATTTTCGCTCTACCAGAAAATGAAACTGGACTAGATATTGCAAAAACAGGAGCATTGCAAGATATCTTTATCTATCTGTAGATTCAACTTGTCACTTGGCCTACTCACTACCTTTATTTTTCCTCCTGACACAAATGGCTAGATGTGAGAGTGAAATTTGGGCCATAAGAACACAATTGTTTTGGGGGTGTGGAGTGTAGGAGGGTTGAGGAAAATCCAAAAATGCAGGCACAAAAATGTCTTTTGTTTCTACTGCAATATGGCAATCTTTCTTTTTCCACCTTTAAGCTAGTAGGATACTTTATAATTTTCCAAGTGTTATACATATTTCTATCCAACTTTTATAGACGAATCAATGGAAAGTCAGAAAATATGTAAGGAGTCATGAGTTTAATTCCCCAAAACATTTTCTGTAATAATTGAGCATGTACCTCAACAAAACAAACAGAAGGAAATAACTAAGAAGGAAGCCAAATAATGCCAGGAAAAGTAGTAAGAAAGTGATGGAATATAGTTTAGCCCAAGTAGTTTTGTATATGCAGTATAGAGAAACAGAACCTAAAAATTAACAAATAAATGATAACTTGGAAAATGGGTATGTGGGAGAAAGAAACATTATTAAATTCTTCACCTGGTCAGTGGAAGACTCTAGTTAGTGAATAACTATCTAAATTCTAAATATATGTGTTAAAAATTCAAAGAAAACCATTAAAAACTGGTAAGGAGAAATACTATATACAACTTCCTAACAGTGATGAGAAGAAAAAAATGTACAACAAAGAAAATTCAGTCAAATGTATCAAAGGTATGAAAGGAAAAGTATTTAAAATAAAAAAAACCCCAGAAAATGTAAATGTTAAATATAGAGATGGCAGGAATAAGTTTAAACACATGAGTAATTAAAGTATTAGGTTTAACCACAAGGAGTTGCCAATGTCTGTTTTTAACCTACAAAAACAGCAATTTCCTATGGTTCAAGAAAGTAATTGCTCATAGCTTATATTATTATTTTTTTAAACACAGAAGTTTTCACATGTGTTTTAAAATAAAACTATATGCTGCTTATAAGAGACCTACATTTTCTGAAAATGATGAAGACTGAAATAATGAGATGGCTACTGAAGAAAAGGCAGATGTATAAATACTAATATTGGAGACAGCAGAGTACAAGGAAAAGCAAATCTAGGGAACAAATACACCAAGAACTGTGAGAGCCAGGATTATATATCTGACAGTTACACTGAAATACATAAGAAAAAGAAAAACTGACAAATCCATACGCACAGTGGAAAACATTAATACTCATTTCTCAGAAATTATAAGCTTGATACAAAAAAAGAAGTAAGTCTAGAGGATTCAAATAACATAGTTAGCCCATTTGTTCTAATAGACTTGAAAGACAGTATACAGTTTTTCATGGCGCATATGTAAAGTTACTAGAAATTCCAATACAACTAACTGAGAAGCTGTGGCAGCTAAGGAGAGATACTCATTAAGGTGGTAGCAGTTGAAATTAAAATATGAAAATATCAACAGCTTTCCCATATGCCATCAATAACTAATTAGAATATGGGATTGAGAAGGGCTCCTGGGTGGCTTCAGTCAGTTAAGCATCTGACTCTTGATATCAGCTCATGTCATGATCTCACCATAATCTTGCAGGATCAAGCCCTAGGTCAGGCTCCACACTAAGTGGGGAAACTGCTTGGGATTCTCTCTCTCTCTCTCTCTCTCTCTCTCTCTCTCTCTCTCTCTTTATCCCTTCCCTGCTCATGCTCTCTCCCAAAATAAATAAACATTTAAAAAATACGGGATAGAGAAAAAAGATAGTATTCAAATAATACCACCATCGAAAACTTGTACCCAAATAATGATCATAAGAGGAAATCTAAGACCTTAGAATAAAGAACATTATAAAATTTTATTAAAGAACATAATAAATATCTAAATAAATAGAGAGTCGTATCATGTTTATTAATGGGAAGACTACTATTCAGGTGTCAAATTTTCCAAAGTTCACCTATACCTATAGATTTAATATTACCAATTAAAATGGCAACAGTTATTTTTTTTAAATTCGATGCCTGAAAAGCTCATTCTAAAGTATACACAGAGAAAAAATCTGTAAGAATTACCTAAAAACTTACAAATTTACATGAAAAAATAGACAAATGGATCAATAATTCAAATCAGTGGATTAAAAAAATGCAATTAATTATATTGAGACAACTTAAAAATCTTTAAAAAGAATGTTCTACCTCACACAATACATAGAAATCAATTCCAAGTGAATTTATGGGTTAATGAATAAAAACCACAAATCATAAAAGTACTAAATGACATTGTAGGAAAATTTGTTTTAACTTTAAGATGAAAAAAATGTCTTCCTAAACATGATTAACTCTCCCTTCCCGAAGAACAAAACTAACAACAAAGAAAAGGAAATGTTTGATACATAGGACTTAAAAAAATAAAATGGCTGCATATAACATAGAAAAAATTAGAAGCCAAGAAACAGAATTAGAAAAATATCTAAAATCATTTAATAGGCAAATTATTGATATAAGGATATATAGAAAGAGAGATCAGTGAGAAAAAACAATTTAATGAAATTAAGAGCAAGGGATATGAATAGGCAATTCTAGAGGAATAAGTCTAAAGCACTAATAATCATGTGAAAAGAAGCTTAGTCTCACTGTTAATCGGGAAAATGCAAATCAAGACAAGAACAAAAAATGTTAACCTATGAGAGTGGCAAAAGAAAAAATATGTTGATAACATCAACGTGTCAAGCTCTGGTGAAGAGACAAGCACTCCTAGGTACTGCTGACTGGAGTCTAGCTAGGCAAGCTTGTTGAAAGGCAATTTGCCGATCTCTCAGAAGTTAAAGTGTACATTCCTTGAACCCAGAAAGCCACCTCTAGGAATTATCCTTGAATAAATACATATGCTATTCATCGAAGAATTGTTTGAAATAATAAAATACTAAAAAAGGAATATAATCATATATCCACATTATGCAATACCATCATGCAAGTATTAAAAGGAATGAAGTAACCTTGTACTGGCATGTAAAGATCTCCAGATAAGGGTTAGGTGATAAAAAGTAAGTCACACAACAATGTGTATGATATCCCATTTATCCCATTTACGAAAGGACAGAGTAAGTGCAAATGAAACTTTTGTGTGTAATTACATGCATGAAAAAGACAGGAAGAATGCAAAAAGAGATTGCTTCTGCTCATTATTTCCATAGTAAAAAGGTAAGGAAAAAAAGACACAAGTTTGAGAGGAGACTCTTCATTAGGGCTTGTCATAGTTCACCCATGTGACACATTGGCAGTATTAATTGGTATAGATAGCAAAGCTCTACCTTATCAAAATCAATTAACTCTGCCTGCCTACTATTTGTAGATTCCTTCTTGCAAAGGGAAGCAGAGAGGCCTATATTGTAAAAGAACTAAACAAATGATTTAACTAACATTTAAATGATATTACGTTGTGTGTGTAATGTGTGTGTGTGTGTGTGTGTGTGTGTGTGTGTACACATAAGTATATATATATGTATTTGTTTGGATAAATGTTGACCTGAGTATTCACTGTATGGGGCTGTGATCTGATTTTACTGATGGTCTTATTTCACAAAATATTTCTAGAACTATCATTTTGGAGCTGTTATAACCTATGGTACATGCTTCACTGCTAGGAGAAATTGTGGAAAATATTCATCCCTTGCAGGGCGCATTTGCTTTTTAGAAGCAGTCAGAAGGTATTTGGAACCAAGCCTATTTGGGGATATTGGGGGTTTCACTGGCCAGCAATTTCTGCTGCATTTAAAGCTATTGATTTCTTAGCAATATTTAAATCAAGGAAGTGAGGGAGTGACCATTTGTATGCACAGGAAAGTCTGAGAAACATTGTTCTAAAACACTGGTTTCTAACTTTGGCTATACCTAGGAATCATGTGGGAAGCTTTTATGAACCCCACTAAGGGTGCACAACAGGTCAATTCAATCAGAATATTTGCAGGCAAAGCCCAGGTATTAGAGGCTTTTAAAACTTCTCAGGTGATTCCAATGTGCATCCTAGGCCAAGAACCACTGGTCTAATATTACCATCTCACAAGCTGCTGGTTAATATGTTATGTTCCCAGGGAAACCCCAATGAAAGCTCTCTGAGTTTGGACTCACCCAGGTCCAAACAGGAAGACCAGAGCTTGGGCCATCTGTGTGTGTGCTTTGGACAAAACTCATACTCAGTGACCTTAATGGAACCCATCCTTCAAATTATTCAGAAGGAAGTCTCTCTGGGGGAATCCTGCTATCCTATCAGGATGCAAAAGGGAAATTTTTAATTTATGCGAACATTTGGAGATTTGTCTTAAAATTCTTTACAGTTACAACTTGCTGAACACTCTGTTTCATGTGGGAGTAAAAATCTCTGGGGATGGGCCAGAAATGTCTGGGATTTACTTGTAGGGGCACTGGGGACTGTCTGGATCCAGTGTGAACATGAAATTGCACTGAAATGTTTTACAACAGGCTAGTGCCATATGGAGTGGGTCTTGCTGAACCAGTTATCGAAACATAAGGATTGAGAAATGGGGCTGTGCTTGAGGTTTTTCAAGTCTCTGATGTTGCTTGACATTCATTTGGGTTTATTTGCTGACATCCTCTTCTAGATTTTGCAAAGTTAAGTTGTTGCATCATTGAGAAAGTGATTTATCCAGAGGTCTTTAATAAATTGTAATTCACTGCTGAAGCGGTCTTTGGTTTAAAAAATCAATGTGTCCCCAAAATTAAGAGTTAAAAGGAGAACTTATGCAAGAATATTTAAACCTTGTACCTGTCTGTATGGTCCTTTTCCTTGCCACTGTATTCTGATTGTTAGTGGAGTCTGTCAGAAGTGCAGATGCCTTGGGCCTATGATCTTTTTTAGTGCTCTTCTGGAGGAAGATTTTTATTTTTGTATTCTTTTCACTTATTTTGTACTAAGTGAATCAGTAATGAAGTGATCTAGATAAGGGAATTATCAGAGCCTCATGTTTTGGAGTGTTAGAGCTAGAAATCAAAAAGAAGAAGAACACAAAAAGATTCTAATTTGGGGCATCACTTTAGTTGAAAGGATGGTTTGGTCTGAGAGGAGTCATCCCAGTGAGAGAGAAGATAGGAAAATTGAATTAATGAATTCTTGTATTTGATTAAAAAAAGAAAGAAATGAGGGGATGAACATGTCAATTAGCTTGACTGTGGCAATCATTTTGTTATGTATATTTTAATCAAAATATCATGTTGTACACCTTAAATTTTTACTACTTTTATTAAAGATAAAACAAATAAAAAGAATGCACATAGAGGGGCACCTGGGTAGCTCAGTCCCCTTAAGCGTCTGACTCTCGATTTTAGCTCAGATCATGATCTCACAATTCATGGTGATCGAGCCCCACATCGGGCTCTGTGCTCACAGCGTGGAGCCTGCTTGGGACTCTCTCTCTCCCTCTCTCTCTCTCTGCCCCTCTCTGCTCTCTCTCTCAAAATAAATAAACATTTTAAAAAAAGAACTCACATGGAGTAAAAGAGTATAATCAGTAATCAGACAGCTGCTTATGATCTTTCTGGAAAACATAATTACTATTCTCTACCACCACCTCACGGATGCACTTTTCCTTAGTGTCATTTTGTTCTTGGTTGGTTGTTCTTATGGGACAACTTATTCTGCACTCTCAGTGGCCAGAATGGAATATATTGCTCATGTCTGCTAGAAGAACCAGGAGTCACTGGAAAACAGCGTGTTTCCAGCAAGAGACTTTAAGATGTGCCTCAGGTAGCTTATCAGCACAAAGCAAGAGTACTGTCAGAAGTACAGGGCTGGGGGAAATATTAAAAGGATAAAGGTCAGCCTGAAGTTAGGGTTTCTAGTGACCAAGTCCCATCAAAAAGAATATAGCTACTGCAGCCATTGTTACTCTGGAAGGCTATAAATGTCTAAAGGGGCTCAAAAGGAAGGAACACATAATAAAAAGCGTGCCATGTGAAAGGTATATCCATCAAGATGAGTCAATGGCTGATGCTCTCTACCTCACAGAGGTCAAACAGGTGGGAAATCATTTATTTTGTAAAGAAATGCAAGGCACTGATTTATGTGATGCACTGCCTCCCTCCTGGGAGGAGGTTGGAGCAGTTCTTGCAGCCATAGTGACTGGTGCTACAATACAGGCTGCTTGTGCTCAGTGTATCCCATTGTTCAGGACCAGGCACCCCTTCCCCCAGTGCCAGGAGTGTTGGAGGCTGGCAGCTTGCTGAAGGAAGCTGCCTGGCTCAGGATCACATCCTTCTATGGTGGTTAGCTCCCATCTATCTTCCTTTGAGACTCACACCTTCCCTCAGTGAGGAAGCACCCTCTCATCTCCAGGGCTCCCTGTGGGATCCACTGAGGCCTTGTCTGGGACTGCATCACAATTCACCTGCCTTATCTTGCTCCTGTATCTTGCTCCCTTGCAGGTATACAGGTGTTACTTCCAAGATCACTCCATAAAAACCATTCTGCCCTCAACTCTCCATCTCAGAGTCTGCTTCCCCGAGAACCAGTTTGCATATATATAAAAATATGTTCTGCTTGAAATGTAAGAAATTCTTTAGAAAAACCAAACTAACTAGCCCTGATGGGTTGATAGAGCAAAAATATTGGCACAGGTCAGAAAATAGATGGCAGAGCTGAAGCCTAAGCCTGCCAAGGGATGCCACACCTGAGAAATTTACATTTGACTCACTCTCTGTCCTAGTAAATATTCTGAAATGTGCTAATTTATTGTGCACCAGTTACCTACACCTAGGGAGCAGGCAGATTGGTGATAAGAGCTTCTAGAACAGACAGCTGGTGTCAGGGAGGGGCTGTGGGGATCCTTGGGAGAATGGCCAAGTGGAATCTGCTTTCTCATTTCAGTCTCCCATTTCATCATCAGCTCCTACTAGATTTTACTGTTTCTATATTCTTTGCCACTTAAGAACCTGTACATCCTCAAAACCGTATCTGTGGACATCTTTTTGCCAACATAAAACCTTTCCATTGTGATGGGTGTGCCACTACTATTCTCGTTTCTGACCAAAGTAGAAATTTGAGATTACCCTAGTTTCTTCCCTTTATCTTATTTTCTATACCTGCAGCTGCCAAGACTTGTTGATTCTACTTCCTAAATATCTCTATAATTCCCTTTTCTTCATTCCATCTACCTCTTCCCCAGTTTAAGCATAAATATCTCTTTCCTAAAATATTATAAGGCTTTTGAAATTGTCACTTTGCTTCTAGTCTTGAATTGGAATTTTATCTCTTACATCTACTAAATTCTCTAAAGTTCTTCATTCTCTTCTCTTCCTTCCTCTTTTTTCTCCATAGACCTTCCTTGGGAGATTTCATCTACTTCTATGGCTTTGATGTTGATATGCTCAAGATATTCTAAAGATCCCACAGTATCCACACTATCCATATGGGACTTTTCTCTGAGGGTCTAGACCTTTATATCTATGTGCCAATTCTCAAACTCTCAGAAAAAAAATTGGCCCCTTTCCCCTCCAATTGGATCTTTCTTCTCTATTCCCCATTTCAATGAATTCCACAGCCTTCTTTCTGCCCAGCTGTCTAAGGCATAAACCTAGGTGTGGTCTTTGATTTGTCCATTTCCCTAATTCCCCAGGTCAAGCCAATCATCCCTGACTCCATCTTCTTTAACATCTCTTGGTCTTATCTCTTACTACCACTCCTATTATAACTACTACCCTGGTCTTACCCCAAAGTCTCATCTAGCTTTTTTGTTTGTTTGGTTTTTTGTTTGTTTGTTTGTTTTTAAGCTGGATTTCTCCATCAGCCTCTTAACTGGTTTTTTGGTCTGTGCTGTCCTCCTGCAATCCCTTCTTCATAGGCCAGTGGGCATGGTCTTTCTAATCTGCAAATCTGCATTCCTCTGCCTGAATTCTTTCAATGCCTACCCATTGTTCTTATAATAAATATCTTTGGCTTATAGAAACCCATTATAGTGTGGTCTCTACTTGCCTCTCAAACAATCTTTCTCCCCACATACTCCCACTGTCACTTACAATAGTCCAGTCATTGGAATTCCTCAGTTTCTTGAATGTACAATGCTTTCTCTTACCTCTTTCACACCATGGTTTCTTTCCCTATGTTCTTTACTTAGCTGTGTTCAAGTCTCCATCATGTGGAATGATCTATGCCCATAATCATCATAGTATTTCAAAGCAATTTTTAGAAAAAAGGAATTCAGGGCATCATAAACCATTTGAACCGATTTAGAAAACATGTTAGGGAGATTCAGGCTCTTTGCAGATAACTGAATATTTTCCATGTTGTCCTGATAGCTCTGTAGACTTTTGTGGGCTAACTATCAAAAGTATCTAGCTTGGGTTCTAAATTGGGGTGTTTTTGCACTTCACGATGCATTTGGCAATGTTTGCATGCATGTTGGATTGTCAAAGTGTGTGGTTGGAGCACTGGGTGTTATATGGAAACCAATTTGACAATAAATTTCATATTTAAAAAAAAGTGTGTGGTAGAATGCTAATTCACTGATATGAATAGAGGCCAGGGATGCTTTTAAAAATCCTATGATGCACAAGACAGCCTCTCCCATCAAAGAATTATCCAATCCAAAATGTTAAATGGTATTAAAGTTGACAAACTTCGACTATAATGAAATTATAGTTTCATATTTCACTCAGGCACACTTTTCTATTCTAGAACAAAACATAAATAATACTCATCTTGCAGTGAGAAGACCAGCATACAGTCCTATCCAAACGCCTTTGCTCTTATATTTTGATTTTTTCATTTCTTTAAAATGGTATTTTAGGAGCACCTGTGTGGCTCAGTCGGTTAAGCATCTGACTTCGGCTCAGGTCATGATCTCCCAGTCTGTGAGTTCAAGCCCTGTGTGGGGCTCTGTGCTGATAGCTCAGAACCTGGACCCTGCTTCGGATTCTGTGTCTCCCTCTCTCTCTGCCCCTCCCCCACTCACACTCTGTTTCTCTCTCCTTCAAAAATAAATAAACTTAAAAAAATTGTCTTTTAATACCTATCTCATGGGATTGTTATAAAAATTAAATATAATAATGTCTGAGAAAACCCTTAGTTCAGTATCTGGTGAATAGTAGTTAGTTGCTCAATAAAATACTTAAAAAAAAAAAAAACAAATCCAACACATAGGGTATGGGGTTTATGGGGTGGAGATGAATAGAATTTACCCAAATGGTTTCTGAGAGCATCACTCGTTTTAGGATCTGTACACGTATCACCACTTCTGAGAACATTTAATAGAAGAATATGCATTGACAAAGATCCAAGCACGTACACATACATACTTTTTGTTCTTCTCGTTCTACGGCTGCGTTGCACTTTTCTATTCCGCAGTTCCTCAGAAAGTCTCTGAAATAGCCAAATAGGGTTCCAAGTCCATATCCCAAGTAAGTGAAAACCATAACATGAAGAGGTGCTTCCTCAAAGGATTCAACAATTGGCTTATCGTAAAAATGTGGTTTCCCATTTTGCTAAAACACAAAAGAAAATAGAAGGTTAGTTCTCTTTTATTGCAATAAAATATAATACTTAAAACTTTGGACTTTCAAACTTTTAAATTTCAAAGGACATGTTTAAGATCATAAAAAGTGCTTAGAGAAAAGTGGAAATTGATCATTAAAGAGGGTAATCAGAAAGTTACATTTTATTTTACAACCCCCTAATAAAATAATTGATTCAGGCAAAAATTCTCAACAGATGCTAAATCCATTAGGTGAAAAGTTAATGAGGAATATGGTTTTTGCAAGATGCCAAAGTATCACCCCGTAGGTTACCCCCTAATCACAAATCTGAGGTTACTACCTTGACCAGGTGATCAAATTACATCACCAATGTTGGAACAAGAGCATCTGTGCTCTTACCATAATGTAATACTCAATACTCTAATGATACATTTAACCTGAGTTTAGTCAAATGTTTATATCTAATATTAATTTCACAAGAAATATCAGGATCAGGATAAGGGAATGTGGTAAATGACTTCATGAGGAAACAATAAGATAATCCACAATGTGCACAGCAAAGGACATTATCAACAAAATGAAAAGGCAACCGATGGAATGGGAGAAAAAAATGTGCAAACCATATATATGATAAGGGGTTAATATCCAAAATAGATAAGGAACTCATACAACTAAAAAATTCTTATAAACCATGTTTAAAAATGGGCAAAGGAGGGGTGCCCAGGTGGCTCAGTCGGTTAAGCATCCGACTCTTGATTTCAGCTCAGGTCATGATCTCGCGGTTCATGAGATCGAGGTCTGTGTGGGGCTCCGTGTGCTGACAGTGTGGAGACTGCTTAGGATTCTCTTTCTCCCTCTCTCTCTGCCATTCCCCCACTCATGCTGCTCTCTGTCTTTCCAAATAAATAAACTTAAAAGAAATGAGCAAAGGACCTGAATAGACATTTTCCCAAAGAAGATATACAAATGGCCAACAAGTATATGAAAAGGTGCTTAACATCACTAATCAGGGGGATGCAAATGAAGACTACAGTGAGACACCACCTCACACCTATTAGGGTCTGGGTACTCTCAAAAAGATAAAAGATAACAATCATTTGTGAGGATGTGGAGAAAAGGCAACACTTGTACACTGTTGGTGGGAATGTAAATTGGTACAACCAATATGAAAACATGCAACCCATATGGAGGTTCCTCAAAAAAATTTTAAAAATAGAACTATCACATGATCCAGCAATCCCATTTCTGGGTATATATCCATAGGAAATGAAATCAGTGTCTTGAAGAGGTATCTGCACCTCCAAGTTCATTCCATCATTATTCATGAGAACCAAGACACAGAAACAATCTAAGTGTCTGTAGATAGATGAATATACAAAGAATATAGAGTACTGTGGAATACTATTTAGCCACAGAAAGGAGGAAATCCTGCCATTTGCAACAATATAGATAAACCTGGATGACATCATGCTAAATGAAATAAGCCAGACATAGACAAATACCGCACAATCTCATTTATATGTGGAATCTAAAAGATCTGAACTCACAGAAGCAGAGAGTAGAATGGTGGTTGCAAGGGGCAGGAAGTAGGGGAAAGGGTGAGATGTTGGCCAAAGTACACAAATCTTCAGTTACGAGGTGGATAAGTTCTGGGATCTAATGTGCAGCATGGTTATCACAGTTAATACTGTATAGTATATTTGAAATTTGATCAGTGTATCTAAAGTGTTTCACCACACACAAAAAATGGTAACTAGGTGAGGTGATGGATATATTAATTAGCTTGACTGTGGTAATAATTTCACAGTGTTTACATGTATCAAATAACATTGTATATACAGTTTTTATTTGTCAATTATACCTCAAAAAGCTGGAGAAAAGAAGAAAAAAGGGGGGAAAAGGGGTCTGTGGTGGAGGGGACTTTAAGAGACACAACCCAATGCTGTGTGTGTTCTTTCATTGGATCCTATTTTCTTGTTGTTGTAAAAGCCTGGTTAAAAATACATAATTTGAACAACTGTGTAAGTCCAAATGTGGCCTGGGTATGTATCTTATTAAGGAGTTATTGTTAATTTTGTTAGGAGTGACAGTAGTGTTATAGTTATGTGGGGAAATGTTTTAAACTTTATAGTGTATGCTGAAGTATTAGGGGAATGAAATGTTATGACACCTGTAATTTCTTTCCAAATTAAATACATATGAAGCAATTTGGGGGAAATGTTAATAACTATTCAGTTAGGTAGAGGTTATATGAGTGTTTGTTATTTTTTAACTGTGTGTGTGTTTGAAATTTTTTATAACAGAAAGTTATAGGAAGTATTTCTTTATATTAGGTGTCAACATTCCAGTGGAAAGTCACTTTTAGTACCAAACCATTCTGATTCCTGCTTAGTTGATTTGTATATAGTAGCATAATCAATATTGGCTCAATGGATTAGTGAGTAAATTATTCCTAAGGATAATGTTTAATTACATTTTAGTCTTTAATAAATATTTATACATTCATTCATTCTTTCATTCAACAAATATAATGCAATGCACAGATTCTGCATTTCTCAATGAGGACTGTTTTAACTACTTGGAATATGTAACTTTTAGTGACTTACAGGAAATTGTCTAATGCCTACTAATATTTAATGCATTAATTTAATTTACACATATATATTTAAATGATGCATTATATGACATCATGTTAATTGGAAACATTCTTTTTGCTACTCTCATAATCTCTGTTGTTACTACCAGCACTGTTTGATTCCATCAACACAGTTTTCTAGAACATGTCACCTTCCTTTCCTCTATGTTGCTTGAGCTGCAATGTTATAGGATCTCTATGTGACTTAGTCACTGGAAGTTTTATCCCAAGCCACAAAATATATGACAATCAAAAAAATCTACCTGTAGGGGCCCCTGGGTAGCTCAGTTGGTTGAGCATTTGACTCTTGATTTCGGCTCAGGTTGTGGAACTGGGCCCCATGTCAGGCTCTGTGCTGAGCATGGAACCTGCTTGAGATTCTCTCTCTCTCTGTCTGCTCCTCTCCCCCACTCGTGTGTGCTCTCTCTCTCTCTCTCAAATAGTAATAATAATAATAATAATAATAAATGTATCTGTATATGAATATTTCTCATCTCCACATAACTTGTTTTTAAAGCAATTTAAAAAATCTTTTTATAATGACATTGAACACTTAAATTGTTACATCAAAACTCCATGAGATATTATTCCTTGCCTCCTTATTTATCCATTATATCAGGTTACTTTTCTAGATACCCAAAACTAACATGGATGGATGTTGCTCTTGTCTCACATGTCTTCCCCAAACATTACCTGGTGGTCTCAAATAATGACAGTGAGATAGCATTGCTTAATATGAGGTCTTGAATGAGAGGTTATAATCAATGTCCTGTATTTGGGATTACAGAGTATTCAGTGGGTGCCAACTGTGAGCTGACTATATGCTATGTTCTGGGGATACTAAGATGAACAAAACAGACCAGGTCCCTGGCTCCTGATTTCTTGACCTCCTTCTCACTATGTCCTCACAGCAGTCCTGTAGGTCTGGTGGACAGCTGATATTACTACTGTAGTGCCAATCTTTGGCTCCTTTCCCTGGCTCTATTCTGTGTTTGACCTTTGGACTGCATCTGTCTCCTGCGTTTCAAGTGACCTCCTGACTCAGTTAGGAACCATCTCCTGGTTCCTTCCACATCATTGGGGCACACAATTAGCTTCCTTTCTTCCTGGATTTGTCAGAGTCCAGAAAAAGAGACTGAGATCCTCATGAGGAGGAGTTGATAAACTTTTGTGACTTGTTGGTACAAGGTCGAGGAAGAGGAAAATGAAAAGTATCTGCAAGGAGCATTATGGTATTGTTGATAAGAAGACAGAGGGAATTAGAAGGGGGTGCTGCTTATGGGGGAAGACAATGCTGAGTTGGAGGTGGTTATGGTTCTCAGAAGTGGGACTGTTTGATGAGCAGTTAGAGATGCAGGGAAAGAGAGAGGCCCTGGCTGAGACAGAGTCAACTACTATGAGGTACAATTTAAGCCATGATTGAAGGTGAATGTGATAAAGGACTAATTATAGAGAACAGTAGGTCTGAGACAAAATTAGGGACCATAGGGAAAGAAGGGTGAGTAAAAGGGGCCAAATACAGGTGACTTCCAGAAAACTGATTTAGTCTGCTCACAAATTAACCACTTTGGTTGATTTCAAAGATGGCTAAATTATGTAACCCCATGAAAAGAGATAAACTTCCAGGCCATCCTGTGAAGATCAGCAGAAGATTCTCCCTTTTTCCTTTCCTGGCCCTATATCCATTTATGAGCTCCACATGTGGCCAAATCAAGCAACACATTTCCCCTGAAATCCATGGGAACTTTCTGCTTACATTGGCTCTGACGCAAACCTGCAGTGCACACAATGGTCTACCTAGATGCAAATAACACTCTCAGTTGGGTGCACAGCCTGAGCTTGTGTAACTATTATTTTGCCCCTGTGACTTGTTCTGGAAGAAAGTTATAACATAAAGAAGAAATTTTCAACAATGCCCATCAGCTCCAACCAATATCAACTTTATTTTCTCTCATATAGCTTGATTTATTTATTTTAATTTAATTTAATGTAATTTTATTTGGCAGGGAGAAAATGAGATATCTTGATGGAGAACAAAGTCACATGGAAATATATAGGTCTAAACAGATGGAAAGCAACTCATTTACTATATCCCTTTATTTAAAATTGAAGTCCATCATAGCTCTTGGGAAAGATTTCTGAATCTGGGGTTGGATAGTTATTCTGAAATATGAGATTTTGTCTTTTCAAAGTAAATGAAGCATTAAAATATTGCTTAATAAATTTGCTGGCCAAATACTGACACAGCATGGTAATCTGTAATGTGCTTTTCTTCTCTGTTCTAACTTTTCCTTCATAGCCTTGAAAAGAAATAGATCCTGAGCCACCTGGCCCAGAGAACCTGCTCATTTGGGACATTGTGACACCCTGAGGTTTGTTCACCCTGAATTCCTGTCACATCTGGAAATAAACAGGGTGTTGGGGCATGCTGGGAGGACCCACTTTTACAGATGACTAGTCTTCCATTCAAAGTAGCAGGTCTTTTGTTGGCTGCCTATTGTAGACAGTTCTAGGTTAACATCAGAGGGAATATGAACTCAATAAATACAGTCACTTTCTCCCAGAATTGTTAATGTTATGGTGTATGTGGGAGGTGGGGTGAGGACAGGAAAGGGAGTGAACAAAAACGACCACAACATAAAACAAAAAGTAGATGTCATAAAGATGCCACAAATGGAGGGACCATATCATACAGGGGGAATCAGGGATGGCTTCCTGAAAGAGGTGGAATTTGAGCCCAGTCTTAAAGAGCTTAATGGTAGACAGCCCTTGGACAGCCATGAGACTGCCAGGGTTCAAATCCTGGTACTTTCATTTGCTGACTGGATGACCTTGTTCAAGTTCCTTAATTTCTCTTGTCCTTAAATTCCCCAAGTGTACAATGGAGCTAATGAAGTTGTTTTGAAAATTAAATGAGATAATATATGCAAAGTACCTGCCGCAGAGTAAGTACTCATGAAATGTTAACGATTTTCATGAAATCCGAATAGAGAAGAGAGATGAAACTGTTAGACTAAAACATTTAGGAAAAAAGGGAAAGAATATGCATAGAGCCCTGGCCAGTACTTCTACACAGGGAGAAGTGGGAGGAGGAGAATCTTCCAGGAGACAGCAAATGTGGGAGGTTCAAGAGGGAGGAGAAGAGGGGAGTTGGGACACTGGAGCTGAGGAAGACCATTGCATATGTGGTGTGCTGGTGAAGGGGTGGGACAGACAGGAAGTGGTGGTATTGGGTACTAATAGTAAGGGGAGCTACTTCTTTGGGAATAAAGAAACAGCATATTTAGGAATTTAAGAAATTACCCAATAGATTAAGGA
The DNA here is from genome assembly GCF_022079265.1 of Lynx rufus. Taxonomy (NCBI): domain Eukaryota; kingdom Metazoa; phylum Chordata; class Mammalia; order Carnivora; family Felidae; genus Lynx; species Lynx rufus. Next base: position 38,640,579 of record NW_025814896.1, on the reverse strand, counting down.
TAACTGGAGATAAAGGGAAGAGATAGTATAATTCTCAGAACAGGGACCCTGAGGGGGATGGGCAGAAGAGCACATGTGACTATCTTGACCAGAATGACACTGAGGGTCTCAGTAGCATCCCCTATGCAACCTCCTCAGAATTTTGGAAAGAAAGAAAAAAAAAAACATGCTGCAGGCTTTTGTTTTGCTCTAGGTCCTTAGAGTGGGATAAAAAGGGATGAGCAAATCTGGAATCAAGTTAATTCTGTAGATTAAGCACTCACTCAGAAGCGAGCTTTTGTTTTCAGACTGAGGCAGTCCACGGAATTTGGCACATTCCATTATACTGCTGTGTTGGTCCATGGAAAGAAAAGCCAAGATGAGGATGAAGAGGCTGTCAGGTTTTGGTCACTAGGAGGGTAGGAGGGTAGGAAGTTTGGGAATAAGACAGTCTTTGGGATGACAAAATGCTGAAGGGAACTTCTAGCACCGGAGATAAAAAAGAGGGCCATCTTCTTTTTTGAAACAGGATCTATGCAGAATTTCCCACATTATGAGAGTTGGGTAGATAGTCCTGCGAGGTCTCCTAGGTAGAACACAAACTTCCAAGGATACTGCATTTTTAGGAATGAGTGTCTACCTACATTGTAATAGCTAAGTTTTGAGCAGAGAAACAGAACCACTGTGAATGATATGGAATAAGAGATAATTCTAGAGATGATGTTGTACTCAAATGTGGGAAATGGTTAAAAATTTATGGAAGGCGAGACTATTTCCACAGTGGTGCTGGTGAAGAGCTTCCATAATCTGTCTTAGCAGTAAAACAAGCATAACTCATAAAAATTATAAAAATACAACCATTTAAAGTACCTGGAAATGGTCTTAAGGACATACAGCAGATGAAGAAACATTTGCTTACTGCTAGTGTGTGTGTGTGTATGTATGTGTATATATATATATATATATTCCTTTTTAAAAAAATTATCATCCCTAAGGTAGTAAAATTTAAAGCAGTTCCTTCTTCAGTAGAATCCTTTTCGTTTTACTCTAAAATATTTGAGTGTCTTCTTAATTCCAAAGTTGCCATTTATTTCTCTTCTAAAATACTTTGGAATGTCAATTATATGAATGACATAGCCCCAAAGCTCATGAAAGCAGAATGATACAGAAATGATGAGAGTACACAATTCTACCTTGTTTGGAAAGTGCTTTATACCTGAAAGTTGTTTGGGTATATCAAGAAATAAGTACATTAACCACAGCCTTATATTATGTGTTTGGTAGATTAAATGTTTAGAAATGCTTTATGAAACTCTTATGTCCCAGTTTAGTCTATGTCCTAACATCTCATTACAAATAAGTGAGACACTTCTGCTTAGAGTATGCCATTTGATTCTATATGTAGATAGTCATGTTCAATTTGGGAGTAAGCACCTTACTAATAATTTTATTTCTGATTTTTAAGACACCAGGTATAATTAATCATTAACTACTGGCAACCCCTAGATTAAGATGTTCTACATGATAGAGCCAAGTGGAAACCTCTTATCTAGGGTATTCCAGGAGGGTGGCTAGAGTTAAAGAAACTGAGTTGCTCAATCAACAAAAATTATTCAAACCACTGAGATACACTAACATATGACAACTTAGGTTAAAATTATTTTTATACAGTCTTAAAACTCATCAAGCATCCAGTCTACCTAAAAGATTTTGTTATTGTTGCTTTCTCCTATTTCAACACTAAACCAAGCCTTATTAAGTGCCTGTGTTACCAAATACTGTGCCAGGAGACCGGATGTGCCCACAGATAGACTACAGGCTGACAGATGTTAACACAGGGAGATTTTCAGGGTACTGTGGGAACTGAGAGAAAGATGTATCTAACCCTGGCTGGAAGAGGTAGGAGAGGCTTCATGAATGAGAACACAGTTGACCAAGGGCTTGAAAGATGAATGCAGGAAGGATAAGGGCAGTAAGAATGGATAGAGAGAAAGATCCCCAATATAGAACTGAAAGCATCAGGCGAGATGCTCATCAACCTTTCTCCTGGACCACTGCAATCACTCCCTGGATGGTCTCCTTATTCCATCCTGACTCTTCAAATTTTCAGCAGCTTAGGTAACTTAGCTATAAAGTCCATTTATAGCAGTATTTCCAAAGTGCTCCCTAGAGATGGCCATTAACAAAAAGGGTTTTGGAAAGGCTACATACCTCTGTGTCTTAGGTTTTGATAGTCTATAAAAGTTAGAATATAAGAGCCATCTTTCTCATCCTTCAATGTTCTTCCCTATTGCTAGCACACAGCTTCCCATGGTAGGTGCTGACTAAAACTCACTGATTGAATCAGCTTATTGAATGATATCAAAATAACGAAGTGAAAAACCATTTAACTTTGGGAAATGCAGCACATGTATCAAATGTATTTTTAGCCTTTCATGCAAATCTACCTAAGCCATGACAAAAATTCTCTCTGGGAAGTGGTGGTTTCTAGCATGAAGCTAAGTGTCTTAGCAGATAAATGACCTGGCTCAAGTTCTCTGATTTGCTTCAGCAACATTAAACTTTCATTCACAGCTTGATTTTTATCCCCTCCAAATCTTTTCTCATGAGGCTACTTTCCTGTGATTTCTTCAGTTCTTACTCTTTTCCCTACTTGCCCTCTGCTGCCACTCTCCTTGATCTCCACTCCACATACATATATACCCTTTGTCCAAAGTTTGAGGCCCAGCTCTGGCTGCTTCACTTTGTAAAAAGATCCAGCATCGATGTACTCACTGCATAACACTGTCATTATACTCACTCCATCATATTACAATAATATTTTTAAAAGAGAAGTCATTTAATAAAAGGACAGAAAATAAAGGATCACTTGCAAAAACAATAGCTTTCATTATCTTGCACTCAGGCCTTTCAAATATTTCAAATATTTTAACCCCGTTGTTTGTCCAGTGTGGCAAAGGCTGGCTGTTCACCAAACCCATTTCTCTTTCCTCTTCCTCCCAGCTGGGCTACATTTCTCATATCCCACCCCCATGTGACCGAGTGATGGCCAATGTGAAATGGCCACTTCCATGCTTGGCCCATAAAAAAGTCTATCTCATGGTCCATGGTCTTTCTCTTTCCCCTACTGCCCTCTGAATGGTGATAGCCAAAGTGACCCTGAAGCCACATATTGAAGATTGCAGAACTTTTGTTAGCCTGGTTCTCTGAATAACTACGTGGGCAGAGTCCTCACAACCTCCTCCTCCTCCAGTTTCATATCACTATCACTTAGACTTACTACAAATGAGAAATAAACTTCTATTAGGTTATGTCATTGAGAATTGGTGGCTCATTTATTATGACATCTAGTCTTATACTATAGGAATTCTTTTAAATTTTGTTGTTGTTGTTTCCAACCCTTGCTTAGATGTATTTGAGAGAAGTCTAAGAACTGAGTCACCCCCTGAGGAAACGTGTGTATCAGGACCCATCTGGACTGATAAAATTCAAATTTAAATCTGGGGAAGCTTATGCCAGAAAATTCACTGAGTCAAAGATTCAATTCTTGATTTATTGAGCATCTCTGTATGTTAGGTAGTTCATGATGGGAAAAAGGATGTTACCTGATTTAGGCTTCAGTGACCACAGAAGTCAGAGAGACAAGATTATAAACATGGAAATTTTTCAGGGGATAAGATTTTTTATATATTAACTACTCCAATCCTTTTTTCTAGCAATGAACAAGTTCCGTTCTTGTGAGGTTAAGTTTGTTTTCCATTGTCTTGGCTTTTCCCTTTCACCACCTGAGAAGGTAGCCTGTCAGTCAGGGCAGCTCATGAAGACAGCCATAGGCTTCCAGAGGGTACACCCAGATTGGGAAATGAAGGGCTCAAAGAAAAGGGAGGATTGCTTGGAAGGGTGTAAAGAGTCCCTAGCAGAGTGCCCAGTGAATATCTGCTGTAGAGATGAGTGAAATGAGAGAGAGAGCAAAAGAGAGAGAGACCGAGAGCACTAACATTGGGAAAGGCTGGGAGAGGAGAGGAAGGCCTTCTGGGATAGGAGGACTAGCATGGGCATTTGCTAGTGGGTGGAAATGAGAGGAATAGAATCTTGCACAGACCTCTGGCTGGACCTCGTGTGTTACCTACTTAGAGATGAGATGTATGGCACCCACTGGAATTGAATGAGCCTTCTATGGCAAGGTAACCTAGACTTTCTGTTTCAGATAGCAGTGAAAGAAAGGTGTGCCTTCACTGGGATGCCTGTTTATCAGAACTGCAGGAGGAACACAGTGCAGAAAAACTTGGAGGATCACCAGATCTAACCTGGGATGACAGCTGGAGAGGAGGCTCTAAAGTCAATTTGACATAATTTAACTAGGAACAAAATGGCTATTCTTCACCAAACTGCAGTGATTGCATTCTTCTGATACTATTTACAACCAGCTGGCTTACTTGAAGAACACAGAGCTTTTATTAAGTTATCCTGATAAACCAAAGAAAACAATGTACCAGTGATTTAATATCACTGAGAATCACTACCATCTATTATCTTCTTGATCAGTTATGTGTCATGTAAGAAGAGTGCCTCTCTCTGAGGTGCTCAAAGATTTTGTGGCCATGATCTTATTTATTTACATGAGATTCTTAAGAGGGAGGTGGCGGATTACTGTAGTAGAATTAAAATTATCTTTACTTAATAATAGAGACATACAGCAATTATGGGGAAATTGAGCAATTTCCCCAAGGTTATAAGGCAGGACAGGTCAGGGCAAAGTTGAATTTTTCAACTTTACAATAGCAAGGTTGAAGAAGAAAAGCTTGAAGTTAGACCTTTGATACAGGATCTTTGGAACATATTTCAGAAATAAAATAGCTATAGGACTGAATCCTTTATCTTTCCAGGTAAGTACCAGTAGCTGCAAACACTCTGTGGGAAGGGTGCTACCATGTGCATGTACCTGTACTTGGAGTACCATTCAGGGAGTCTCTCTTATAGCCCATCTTCATAGAGTTCACAGGCTAATGGGGAAATAAAATATGCATAGAAAAACATAATATTTCAGGACTAGAAAGAAAGAAGTATTCAGTAGCAGCATCTAATCAAGTGTGTAGCAGTGGGAAAAAGCAAAAAGGGAGTCTGATAAGTCATCCCGTACTTATACATTTGTTCATTCATTCATTCAACAAATGCTGCTATGCTAGGTTCAGGTGACATCGTGGTGACCAAGAGGGTCACAGCCCCTGACCTCATGGTCTATATGTGTGCTGTCCAATACAATAATCTCTAGCCACACGTGGCTATTTACATTTAAAATTAAATAATTACAATTAAATAAATTTAGAGATTTAGATCCTCAGTTGCACTAGTCACATTTCAAATGTTCCATGTGGCTAATGTCTACCTTATGGAAGGGAGCAGATATACAACATTTCCATCACCAAAAGAAATTCGGTTGTTCAGAGATTGGCCAATTGTGGCCTATAGGTCATATCGGGCCCACCAACTACTTTATTATAAATAAAGTTTTATTGGAACACAGCTATACCCATTTGTTTATATATTGTCTATGGCTGCTTTCATACCATAACGGCAGACTTAAGTAGTTGTGACAGAGACTGCATGGCCCACAGAGCTGACAAATATTTACTATCTGGCCCTTTACAGAAAACTTTGGGAACCCCTGGTCTAGATGGAAATATCAGTACAGAACAAATACTTACCAAAAGGGAAATGCTGAATAAATGAGTGCTGTGGCATGGACAGACTAGGGATCTGACCTAGTTCAGGGAAAAAAGAAAGGCCTTCCTAAAGAATACAGTGTTTAAAATGAGATCTGAATAATCAGTAGGAGTTTACCAGGCACCATTTACCCAGCAGAAGAAAGGGCCTGAAGAACTGGGGGGTGGGGTGTGTTTGGCAGGCATAGACAGCACAGTGAGGGGACAGGCATGGGTAACTGTCATTTCTGGGAGGGGAACTCTATCCATTGTGTCTGCTGCTAGCACACCAGTGCCTAGAATGACATCTGATATGTAGTAGATATCCAATAAATATTTGATGAATGAATGAATGAATGAATGAATGAATGAATTGCCCAGGGAGGTTATGTAGAGCTTAAAAACAGAGTTTAGCACTGCAGCCTTGAGCCTAACAAGGTAGCCACTGAGGAGTTGAAGAAAACCATGGCTTAAGAACCTGATCAGGGGCACCTGGGTGGCTCAGTCTGTTAAGCATCCGACTTGGGCTCAGGTCATGATCTCATGGTTTGTGGGTTTGAGCCCTGTGTCAGGCTCTGTGCTGACAGTTCAGAGCCTGGAGCCTGCTTCAGATTCTGTGTCTCCCTCTCTGCCCCTCCTCCACTCATGCTCTGTCTGTCTGTCTGTCTCTCTCAAAACTAAAATAAAACATTAAAAAAAAAAAAAAAGAACCTGATCAGATATGTGTTTTCCAAAGGGCCCTTGGAAGCTGGGTGAAGAATGGATCTTTAGGAGCACCCACATTCAGTGATTCACAGGGATTTGTGGTCATGTGGTTGGTAATTTTAAAGTCTTTCCCTCATCCAGCGTGGAAGATTTAATGAAGCAAACTTATTCAGTTGATTTTGAAATTTTGAATTTATCAAAAACCAAAAAGGAAAGAGTCACTTAAACTGCATGGGAATGAACCAATAACACAGGTGTGCTTTGACACCAGGTGAGGTGTGCACTGTGGTATTTCTTTACCATGCCAGGCAGCCAGTGACTCATAGGTGAGTTATAACAAGGGTGGGGCTTTTGGAAGGGCACAAAGTGTGGTTCTGGGAGTCATTTGGCTGAGCTCAGTGGACTGAACTTGGATTACAAACAATGGTTTTTCTCTTTGAAGCAAACTGAATCTATTTTTTTCTTTTGTACCTCAGTGATGTTGAACTACATATTTGAACTGCACCCAAAACTTCCTGTCCTGTGAAGCTAGACCAAACTGTGCCTGACATTCAGCACCATGAAGAAGCAGAAGGCCCTGTCACCTAGAAAGAAAAAAACTTGCTAAGGATTCAGTTGCTGTTCCTTCTCTATGTGTTTATTAGTATTTGGTTCGTGGTTACACATACCTATTCTCCTTGCTTTTCTCCTCCCTTTTTTTGCCTGTCACCCTGTAAAACCACACATTTTATGCATGTCAAGAGCAGTCTGGAACCTATAACACGGTTTACCTTTTGCTTGTCTTTGAAGGCAGAACGTGTCCTTAAAGAGATAATGGTTAGTTGAAAGTATATGGATTTCCTGGCTGAAATCTTTGTTTCCATGGAAGACAGCATATACCATTTTAGTTTCCATGAAAACCTTTTGCTCTGTGGAAAAGTAAGTATCCTGTCTCCAAACAACAAATTCACCAAGAATATGGTGTCATAAACAATTTATTTCATTGTTTTCAAAAAATATGATAATAGCCATGGTCATAGCTATAATTACCTGATTAATTTTTCTTACCTTGTGACATATAATGTAGAAAAAAGTAACTTCCCCAAGAGCAAGGCTAATCTTGGCTAGTTTTTATCTGCACTCTTGAATCAACTAATTAAGTAGATTCAGGCATTTTTAGCCATATCATAGTTTCTGAGCCCTAAGTAGTGAATTGGTGTGAGGCCTGAGTCCTTTGGTTGGTATAAAGATTGTTTACACTTAACAATAACAACAACAACAACAACAACAACAACAAAAACCCACTGTGTTCATGACCTGCTTTTTTCAGACTTTAAGTCATTTTCTCAGACCACCATGTGGAGTAGTTCTGTTTTCAGTCTGTAGGCTCCTGATTCAGTGATCTTGCTAAGGACTGATCAGTGGTGGGGCACCTGGCTGGCTCAGTCTGGAGAGCATGCAATTAATCTTGGGGTCATGATTTTGAACCCCATGTTGGGCATAGAGTTTACTTTTTAAAAAAAGAAAGGAAAAGAATTGACCAATGGCAAGCATGGCCCCTTAAAGAAAATGCCAGAACCTCTTGCATAAACTAACAAACCAAATCCTGAGGTACATCAGTTGTGGGATTTTCCCTGGTGCCCCAAATTATTTGCAAGAGTTGGCAAAAGGTGTTACTGCCAAGAGCTTCTATGGAGTTTGTTTTTGGTTCTATGATGTGAAACGCAGTGTTGTGTAGAGGTGCTAGAAACTGGAAGTGGACAGAGGTGTGTCTTGCTCTGGATTGGCCATTTTGAGGTCTTGGGCAAGTGATGACACTTATTTGAGTCTCAGTAGCCTATTGAGAAATGTGTCAATAAGATCTAGAAAATGAGATAACATGCTTCTCTGAGATCTGAGATCAGTTCTTCTAATATTATTCAAGTGTTTGAGACGATCTGGAGCCTAGTTTCTTTAAGAATAATTATCAAGTAGGTAACAGAGAAACATGCCATGTAAAGAGCCCAAGAGCTCCTACCATGTCAATGTCATTGCCTTGGACAAACTCAGAAAAGGAACTAAGACACAACTAGACTACAAGAAAGTGCTCATGGTATGAAATGCTTGAAAATGAAGTTGAGGTTGATAAAGGGCTCAGAAGAAGGTACTTTTGAAGAATACACATGCTATATAACATAAAGATGTGAAGACAAAGGAAATGATTTTAAAAGAAAGATTTATAGGAAGTTGTGCTATCTGATGTACCATGTAAAATCACTTTGCTGCCCAACTATGGATATCTAAGGTAGAAATTAACATTTTTTCAAGGCTTTTAGAATTTCAAGGACTTCTTAAAAAAATTTATTAAAAGTGGCCCCCAAAGTTTACAGCACTTTTTTTCTTGTGAATTAAACTACTGAAGGACATATGCCCTGATTTTTTTCATTTCCCACATGTTCTTGCAAGGAGTAGTTGATGGAGTTGTATGCACTATATTAGGGCTGGATCAGTCCTTTGAGACATTATTGAACTTTCAGGTCAGAATGTCTGGGATTGTTGTTCAGCTCTGTCCCCATCATCCATGTGGCTTTGGTCTCATTATTTTTCTGAGCCCTTGTTTTTTCATCCCTATAATGGGCCAGTAACAGTCATTCTGTCTACTTCACAGCATTGATGTGAGGGTCCAATAAGATCTTGGATACAGATGATTGTACAGTGATAAGGATCTGGGTAGCTGAAGGTTAAAAAAGACAAAGAATTGGCTAAGTTTTTAAGAAATCACTGTCTTAATTTCAGGTTCCCCTGAAGCAGACCCTGAGTAAAGGATTCAAATGTAAGTTGCTTATTTAGAAGGTGACCCCAGGAAGCACTGGTAGAGAGGGGGATGGGACAGTGAAGGGAAGGAAACCAGTGAAGAGTGTGCTGTCAAGCCATTTACTACTGTGGGCAATGGGACCTCATTTCCAGATGGGGAAACTGAGGCACAGAGGGATCATGCCACTTGTCCAAGGTCACAGATCTACGAACATGAAGCTGGAATTCAAGCCTACACAGTGCCAATGGGAAGCCCTACTCCCAATCTCTATCTGATGATTCAGCTTATTAGGGCAGCCAGGCTGTGGGGTGTGGCAACAGGTTATGTGATGTTAGGAATCAGATGATCCTGGTTCCACTACTTACCAGACAAGTGATTGTCTGATCTCTTCAAACCTTGAATCCTTATATGTGAAATTTGAAAGCCTATTGTGAGGACTCACAATACTATTTCAAAAGCATAAACACATGGTAGGGCCGAAAAGCATAAACCTCATGTGTGGTAGCAGTCATTCACTCTAGTTAATATTGATTTCTCTGACACGGTGTTCTCAGATATCTGCAAAAAAAGAAGTTTCTAAGTGTGGCTTTTATTTTGGAAAACAAGAAAGGAGACACCTTTACTTCCTACATGAGACAAACGCAATTTTGTAATATCAATTTTAAGATGGAGGCTAGAGAATTTGAAATAGCAGATACCACTCAGAGTCATCAAATACTGTGGTCCGTATTTGTTTAACAGTGTGTGGTGGGCAGGGTCCTCACGTTGGTGTGACTTTGGAGGTAATTACTTAGCTTTGTTGACCTTCATTCCTCCATCTATAAGAAGACAAGGGATGGAGTGGAATTGTAGTAATTTCTAAACTAAATTCTCTTTCTGCCAGATGGATTATACTAAGGTCAAAAACAGAAAATTGCTCTTGATACCTTTGGAATTCTCTGTGTATGTACAACAGGGGAGTTTCTCTAGACAGCCTTCTGTTAGCCTTTCCTTTAATTAATGAGATGTCAATTTACACATTACTCACTTCTTTTTTAAGCCAGCATCCATCTTGGTAGTTCAACTGGAGGAATGAACATAGGGGTGATATTGTGCCCACACATGAATGGACTGGTTAGGGAACATGTAGACCCAGACCCAAGAGACAGGAATGCTTCTTTATCATTCAAAGGAACATATAGAAATACAACCCCACAATAGCTTATGCATGTTCAAGTAGTTAGTTTGAGCACATACAGGCAGCACTATCCTGAACAAAGAGGCATAAGATATACCTAATGGAATATCCAACACAAGGAAGAAAGTTGGTTTTTTGTTTGTTTTTTTGTTTGTTTCAGATTCCATGTCTTTTAAGAGGGAACAGACCTCCGTGTGACCAGACAGAGGGGCATCAGAAACAACTAGGTAACATCTGTTACCATGACTTCATGGGCCTCGGGTCAAAGACGTCCACCTTCTCAGAAGACCCCTGCCCCAAATTTTGCCCTTAAGAACCCTGACTTGTAAGCCAGCGAGGAGTTTGGGGTTTTTGAGCATTAGCTCCTTGTTCTACTGGGTGACACCACACCAATAAATCATCTTCCTTCATGGCCAAAGCGCCCTTGCAATTTTCCTTTGCGTGCTGCATACCAGATGGATGGATTCTCATTTACTTTGGTTATATTTTATCCAGAGATTAAACTCACCAATGTTAAAGGGACAGTTTTATAACATCTTTCCACAGTCAAAACTATATATTATGTAACGTTTTCTAATAAAAACAATCAAAAGGCAGTGTAGGTCAAAATTCACTAAGTGGTGTAATTTAGATTTGTACATTTCATAGTGTATAGATTTTACCTCAAAGAAGAGGGGGAAATAGCTATAGACAAATATTGAAGCCACATGGTATGCATGCAAAAGGGTTTAGGATGAAGTGTACTGATTCTACATCTTTCTTTGAAATGCATAAAACTTGATAGAGAATTGATAGATGGATGGATTGATGGATAGTCATGTAATAAACAAATATAGTAAAATGTTAATTATAGAATCTAGGTATATGAGTATTTATAGTAGAACTCTTTTAATTTTTATGTGATTTTATAAATATTCACAATAAGACATTTGAGAAAAAGGAAATTATTTTTCTAGTGAAAAAAGCACCTGGGGCCAGTCTGCACTACTAACTAGGAGTTTAATCTTAGGCAAGTTCACTTAATTTTTGTATGATCAGTTGACTCATCTAAAAAAATGGGATAGAGTAAGAGTATTAGACTCATAAGGTATTTGTAAGGTTCTTAGCATGTAGTGTGATGGAAAAGTTTGTTAAATGAAATTTAAAAAGTCATCTCATATACAGGGACATGAGTGGGAGAACAGATTATACTGATTGTTTTTGACATTCAACTCTAAGAATGCAGAGTTTTATTAAAACCAGATGACAGGCTTATACACCCTGAGGTATTTGTCATTTTCTCTCTAACCCAGGTAAATTTCATCTCCTACTAAGAGGTAGCAAGAATCATCAGGATGGGTCAATAATACTTAGTTTCTGTTTTCATTTCCTTCAAAAAATTCCACTTGCTTAAAGCATGCTCCCTGACCCCAGGCTCAGTGTATATGTAATATCTGGATATCAGTATAAAAGCATGTAGCTACCTGGTCGTATAAAATAATCTAGTGATTCGGTGATTTTCAAAAAGAGAACAGTAAATGGTAGTCATGTTCTCCATCAAAGGTTAGGAAACCTGTAAATTAGTTAGTAAGAGGTTTACACTTTGAAATTTACAAAGAAGCCTGTGTGTCACATAAGTGGAGCTTTCCCCATCTTTTAAAGAACTAGGCATATGAACAGCAAAGGCAATTTAAATAACAAACAAAATAAGCTGAAATGAGAGTTCTTACTAACAGTAGATTAGCACAAATAGGTGGTCTTTACTCATTCCACAAATATCTTTGAGCACCTACAGGCTCTGATCTAGGTGCTGGGGGTTTAGTTATGAATAAGACAGAAATCTCTGCCCACATGGTATTTACATGCTAGATGTTGAGGCAGACAAGAGACAGGAAATCAGTTAGTATGTACGTCTGTGTGCAGGCCATGCATGTATGTGTGTGTGTGTGTGTGTGTGTGTGTGTGTGTGGACAGTGTTAAGGACTAAAGAAAACAATCAGGAAGGGAAGGGAGGAGGTGAGAAGGTTTGCAATTTTTTTTTTAAGTTTATTTTTATTTTTGAGACAGAGAGAGACAGAACATGAATGGGGGAGGGGCAGAGAGAGAGAGGGAGACACAGAATCTGAAACAGGCTCCAGGCCCTGAGCCATCAGCCCAGAGCCCGATGCGGGTCTCGAACTCACGGACCGCGAGATGGTGACCTGAGCTGAAGTCAGACGCTTAACCGACTGAGCCACCCAGGCGCCCCAAGGTTTGCAATTTTTTAGATAGAGTTGTGAGCTTACATCTCACAAAGAAGGTAACATTTGAGTGAGGACTTGAGGGTAGGGAAGGTGCAGGCATGTGTACATCTGGGAAGTGCATATGGGAGAGGAGGTGTGAATGTCCCACATGGGAAGATGCATGGCCTGTTTGCTCCAGTGTGGCTGGAAAAGATTAAGTACAGGGAAAAGAAGCATGAGATGAGTCAGAGATGACCAAGCCATAGACTCTTATGGTCATTTTAAGGATTTTGGCTTTTATTTTAGAGTATAATTTCAGCCATGGAAAGGATTGGGCAGAAGAGTGACATCTCTGGATTTCATTTCAACAAGACCCCTCTGGCTGCTCTATTGAGAACAGTCTTGCTGGTGGTAGTAGAAAAGAAGGGAGAGGCAGAAGCAGACTATGGTAGTTTTAAAATATGTCCATGAATTCTTTGATATTCTTCCCATTGAGAATTGGTTGGGGAGGGGGGGCCCTTGGACCAGGTGGGCTTGCTTGTGACTATTTCAACCTATCGAGTAGGGTGGTAGTGAAACCGAACTCTGAGGCTAGGTTATAAAAGGGCATGAGATTTCTACTGCATTTACTACAAAACACTCTTAAAGCCCTCCCTGCCAGTGAGACCACATAGGCAATTCCTTCTTGTCCTTTTTTTCAGCCATTCCAGCCCAAATGTCGGACATGGGAGTGAAGAAGCCATGTTGGAGACAAATCCTTCTGGCCCAGCTATTCCAGATCCAGCCAGTAGAGTCATCCCAATTGAGGGCCCAGACATCATGGAACAGGAAAGAGATGTCCCATTGTGTAATTTCTGAATTCTTGACCAGTAGAATCCATGAGTATAATAAAATGACTATTGTTTAATGTCACTATGTGTTGGGATGAATGATTATGCAACAATAGATAACTGGGGCACAGAGAGAAGAGATGAGCCTCCTACAACAATCTGGGTAAGAAATAATGGTGGCTGAACTAGGGTAGTTGCTGTGGAGAGGTGAGAAGTAGATTCTGGATATATTGTAGAAGTCGGATCATGTATTTGCTGACTGATTGAATGGCAAGTGAAAGACAAAAGTCATGAGTGATGCTAGGATTTTGGGTTTCAGCCACTGGAAGGGCAGAGTTACCATTTACTGGGATGGGAAAGACTATAAGGGAACAGGTTTGAAGGTGGAGGGTGGGAGTCTCAGGAACTCAGTTTTGGACATGGTAAGTTGGAGATGCCTTTTGATGATCCAAGTGGAAAGTAGGTGGTTGGAAATGACATAGATACACACACACATACACAATCATAAGACAAGATCAGATCATTGTGAAAGAAATGTAGTCAGAAAAGAGAAGGGGTGGAAGAACTGAGCCTTGGGTCACTCCATTGTTTAAAGGTCAAGGAGATAAAGAGAATCCAGGAATGGAAACTAGAAAGGAATAATTAGTGATATAGGAGTATTGTATTGTAGAAGCCAAGAAGAATGTGCTTTAAGGAGGAGGGGCTGATTACTTGGGTCAAATGCTGCTGACAGGCCAAGTAAAATGGGTCCTGAGAGGGTCCTGAGAAGCCACCATTGGATGATGGAATTTGAGGGTTTAAGACTATCATTTATTGAGCACCTATAATATGCCAGGCATTGTATTGAATATTCTTATAATAGCAGTAGAGGAGAAAGAGATGGCTGCAGGCTAACTTCAATAGATGATAGCTATCATTTATTGAGTATCTATTGTATATCTGATAGTTAAGGGGAGACTTACATATGCTATCTCATTTAATCCTCACCATTGCCTTGTGGGGTATGGATCAGGGACGTGAAGCCGCCCAATGTGGCACAGCTAGTAAGGGTCAGAGCTGGGACTCAAACCCAATTCTATCTGATGTTGAAGCTCTCGGTCTTTCTGCTATCATTCCTCCTGAAGTGGTTTCCTGGGAAATCCTGGTGAAAAGCCACCAGAAAAGAAATATCTTTCTAACTTCAAGTTAAGTTTTGCTCAAGGTTTTTAGGGAGGATTTAAAAATGGTTTTCTAGTAAAAAAGTATGAATGCGCTGTAGAGTAACTTGCAAAATTCTAATATAAATTTTCTAAGTAAATAAATAACACGTGTGGGGGCTTGTCGCCTGAGTGGCTTTGGATTACATGTGTTTTTCTCTCTTTGGTGAATCAATTTGTGAATTCATTACCCTGTCTTCCCCGGAGAGGTTGATTTGCTGGTTATTCTGGTTGGGTTGTGAGGGCAGATATAGCCTAATTAACAAAGGCACTCCAGAGCTGAGGTTCTTAACCTGGAGATTTGAGAAAGTCAGGGAAGGCATGAATTCTCTACCTGGAAAACTTTGGGACTATGGACATGTTTGTTTCTCCACAGGAAGTATCTATCAACTTCTCAAAAGGATCCTTGACTTCCAAAAGGTTAAGCCCCACATGCAGAGAAAGACCATCAGGTATAACTTGTAGTTATGAGGATAATCATGATTTTCACTCAATCCTTTTCTTGGGCAACTTTTGAAGGCCCAGTTATGTCATATCTAGAGAACACTAATGGTGACCAGGCCTTATGATTGCATTGTCTAACAAAAGCCTTGTGGGTCACTTCCTACAAAGCCTGAGGAATGAGATTTGACCAGTAAAATATTGTCAGTTCTCTGACATTTTGACGGACATCTTGGTACATAATATTTGGTCAGGAAAATCAAGTATATGTGGTTGGTCATAATTGTTCCTCAAACTTGCACATCCCAGGACCAAGTGTTAACAACTCAGGAAAATGAAGATGTGAGATTCCTCTATTGCTTTTTAAAAATATATAGTCTAAGTTAAGAAAAGCCAAATTCCCTGAGCCATTTTCCTGAATATATATGAGAAAATATCACTCAATTAATGACCTCTTATTTTTATCGTCCTATTTGCTTATAGTTCCGAGGTTATAGATTTGTGACTGGTAGCAATGTTTCCATTAAATCCATGCTATTTGAATTTTTAGATTAGATGCCAATATTTAAAAATCAGCAGATCCCACCAGCCCCCCCACCCCTCCAGGCACCTCTCCCCACCCCATTTGGATTTCCAGCTTCTTTTGAAACTCTTGAGGCAGCAGGATTCAGATTGGCTATGTGATGTAGATTGGGAACAATTCTGAATACTTCTCAGAGCTATGCTTATAGTGTTGTTTTTTAAATGGTTAATCTAAATTTCGAATTTGTTTCTAATTTAGTGGCAACAGCTCCTTCTCACATGAATTTATAGGTTGGTATACTGTACAATTCCAGAAAAACTACTTTAGTTCAGGCCTACTGAGACAAATGTGACAATACTTAGTGAAAAGATTAAGTGTATTTAAAAATAAATGTAGTTGATTCTTTGCAAGTAATTAGGTTAATATCAATCTATCACTAGCAGTATTTCCAAAGGGAGAGTTTTTCTAGGACACCTTAACAAATAGACAAAATTAATTTTATATGGCCGATATTAAATATGCTTAATTAAAAACATGTATTGTTTTAATTAACAAAAACATCTGCACCTGAGCACACATGCTCCCCTGAGTCAGCTCTTTCTTTGTAGATAATGCAGTAAATTACAGGCCTCCTCAGGTTAAATAATTACACTCCAGATCTGGCAGCATTCAAATGATTGTGCTTTTGCATTGGTGATATTTGAGTTTATTGTATTTGGTATTTGGCTATGCCAGCAAGACACTGATCTTAAAGCATACAGCCATTATTTCAAAACACAAGCCAAACAAAAGTGTACAGTTTAGGGAAAGTCATCTTTGCCACAGATTAAATGCAATGGATGGCCCAGACAAACTCTTCCCTCAAAAGGCAATATGCCAGTACTTTTGCAAATGGTTACTAAGCGAGATTGCGGAGTGATTTTTCTGGGCATTTTAAGAAATAGAATATCCACGTGTTCATTTATCTACTGCTGCTTAACAAACCACAGTTAAAACCTTGTATGTTTGCTCAGGAATCTATAATTTGGGCAGGGCTCAGCTCAACACATCACTACTGCATGAGGTATCAATAGGAGCAGATAGACACCAGGGCTAGAGGACCCACTTCCAACATAGGTTACTCACACAGTAGACAAGCCTGTGCCACATCCTAGCCAGGGGCACGACAAGGATACTTGGTTTCTCTCTACTTGGGCTTCTCTTTGGGGCTGCTTGGGCTTCCTCCAAGCATGGTGGCTGGGTTCCAAGAGCAAGTATTCCAAGAAGACTGAGATCAAGCCAGAGGCTTCTTGTAACTAAGTCTCAGAAGTTCCAGATTATCCCCTCTGTCTCATGCTATTGGCCAAGTGAGTCATTAGGTGCAGCCCAGACTCAAACCTCTCAATGAGAAATATCCCAAAGAATTTGTAACTATCCTCCATATATCACATCACATGTCCAATATGTCACTATTAGCACCTATTCAAGGTGGCCATGTGTCCTGGAAGAAAGCTTCTGAATATCAAATTATTCCAAGGCTCCATCCGGGGTTCAGTCTGAGTCCATATTACTCAGAGTCACATGGATTGATTTTCTGTAAAATCAGAGTTGTTTAAAGTGAAGTATGGGGGTGGGGTGGGTCATTGATGTAGTGTATCCATGAGTGGATTATGTTGCATATTGAAAGCTCTGGTATATGACAGTTTGGTGCCATTTGGTGATAAGCTCATATATTCATTAAGAACAATAAAAGCAAACAAGCAAAACAATCCATAATACCTTTAACTCACATTGATCTTGCCCGTCAAGACTGAGGTAAATTAGCCTTTTTGCTGTAGAAGGAGGTATGAATCCCATTTCTATTAATGTCTTGCGGTTAGAGAGGCAGTGTGGACTAAGGACTTGGATTCTAAAATTAGACAAACCTAGAGTTTCCAAAGCTAGAGCTGATACTTGTGAGCTGATGACCATGCCATGACATACATCTTTTGTTTTCTCTACTGCCAGCCACAGTAGGAGGTTCTGTTTATGTTGCTTAAGAGCATAATCTAGTCTTTTATGATTAGGCTGAAGATAATCCATAAGCCCTGTTCTAGAAGTCACCAGATATAAAACCTACACAGCCTGAGAAAACCACATCTGATCAAGCCAATTTTCTTCTCAAAACTGCCTCATTACAAATATATATGGCTATACACTTTTGTTGCTCTATCTCTTGCATTCTGATGATTTCTTTCTGCAAGCACCTATACCTCAGTTTGAGGGCTTTCTATGGTCATACGTACTCAGGCTAGAAGTGCTCTGTGGTTAATGTTCCTCTGAGCATCCCTCAACTGATGATGGACAGGACTTCACTGATATATACCTCTTTTTCTTGTGACTTAGTTGGGGCAACTTCAAGGCATATTCTACATCATCACTGAGTTGTCCCCCCAAATCTGAGCCCTAGTTGCCCACAGTGGTAACCTGTTCATGAATGTATTTTCTTCCTTGTCTTCTGAGTCTCACTTAACCATTCCCCTAATTCCTGGGTTCACCTCTCAAATAAATTACTTGCACTCAAATCCTTATGCCTGGGTCTGTTTCTTAGAGCATGTAAATTAAGACAAAGATATTTTATGATCTTATTTTGCCTACTTTTACAGGCTTATTACTGCTTATCTCCATTAAACATCCTAAACTTAGTCTCATTAACCCAGCCTCCCAAGACCAAACACATCTTGATGTTTGTCTTGATGTTTTGTATCTTTTAAAGACCATTTCCCTTTGTTAGAATGCCTTTTCATGACTGTGTTCCTGGCTACTTTGCCTTTAGGAGTCAGTCCAAGAGTGGCTTCTTTGACTTCCTATCCTGGGTCAGATGCCCCCTCCTCTGTACTCCCAAATATGGATCATATACCTCTGCTCTGACACACTGTTTCCAAAGATGGTCACAAAAATTCCTCCAATATCCACAATCTTTTGCAAGCTCACCCCATTAAGAAGCAGACCCCATTTCCCTTCCCCTTTCATCTGGACTGGCCTTGTGACTAACTTTGACAACAGAATGTGGCAAAAATGAGCCGAAGCCTTACAAGGACTAGCCGTTTCCATTTTCATTCTCTTGGAAGCCAGCCTTCATGTAAAGAAGCTTGAGCTACTCTGTAGATACTGAGAGATCACATGGAGAGATTATCCTTGTGAAGGAGACACAAGATGTCCCAGACAACAGTCAGTATCATGGTCTCAGTGGGTCCATATTGAATGCTCATTAAACACCATATGGAGCCCAGACAGCCATTCGTACCAAGCCTTGCCTGAATTCCTAGCCCATAGAAATCAACATCAGTTGTTTAAAATGACTGAATTTTGGGGTAATTGTTAGACAGCAATGGAAAACTACAATATCTATTATAGAACTTGTCATTAAATACCACAATTACTTATTTACTTGTCTGTCACATTTGTGAGCTACTATAAATGGAGACAATTTTCATCTTAATAGCTGTGACACCTGACCTATGGGAATGCTTTACAATGGTGAGCCTAGGAAAAAATGAGGCTTCTTAAGGAGATCACAGAGAAACCTTGTCACACTGGAGATTTTTTAAAGGAAATGAGTACCAAAAAACAAAAGGTTCTAGAGAATGATTGTGGAAGACAAGAGTGGATGAAAATTCAGAGCAATTGCAAGGGACCTCCAAAATGTGTATTAGAATTCTTCTAACAATTGGTGAGATTATTGACCTCTGTTTCAATCCATATGCAGCCTAGATGGGCCCCACAGTCACAAGTATTTACGAGGGCCTGTCAGGCAGTTATCACTCTGTGCAATTAAACTGTACATCATGGTTCTCACTCTCCGGAAGAAGTTTACTGTAACAGAAAAGCAGATGTACCAACACATTGTGGGCTGCAGGAGGATATGAAAAGGTGGGGAGGACAGAAGGCTCAGATTCAATGATTTTAGACCTAGGCAGGATTTCCACGAATCCGCTTCATCTTTTCCCTTCACGTAGTGTTTACCGAGTACCGCCTGGGCATGGCACTCCCTCTCCCTCTTATGCTGAAGCCTCGCCAAATTGAGAGGAGTTTCTCACATGTTCCACACTCTGTCATGCCTCATAGCCTTTGCTCTTTCCCCCTTCCTTCCTGGAATGATTTATGACCCATGCTTCCATCCCTTCACCTAGCAATGCTTGTATTCGTCTCTGGAGCTCCTCCCCCTTCTTTTCCTCATCCCGTCCCCAGGAAGAAACCCCCCATTTGCTCTGCCATTTCAAATGTCTCCAGATTCAGTGTGAGTCCTCCCTGCTCTGCAAAACCATCACTGACCACCCCAACCTGGGGTTTCCTAGAATGTGGTGGAAAGGGAACTGGTTTTGGAGCAACATGAATTTGGGTTCAAATCCTGGCTATGCCGCTTGTGATTCTGCACAAGCTCTTTAATCTCTCACGTTTCCTCATCTGTAAACTGGTCATGATGCTCCCACTTCATAAGGCTGTAATGAGGGTGTGGGAGATCGCTACATACAGTGTTTAGCTGAGTCCTGGTATGTAACACACCAGTGATACATGTTATTTTCTTCCTCCTCTCTGAACTTCTGGCATTTAATATCTGCACCACTCATTTGTCCTCAAATCATAGTTATTTTGTGACAGCTCCTGTCCTGTACCATCATTTAACTTAAGGTTATTCCTTGCTCATTTTTAATATACGCTTCCTCCTAATATCTAAAATATAACTTTTTATATCTTTATATGTCCCAAGAACAACAGATTCTTAATAAATATCAGTGCATGAATGAATAGACAGTGGAGTGGGTGGCTGCCTCTTAGGGCTTTCTATAGTACACTTTGTAAAGTACAGCATTCCAGGTTAAGAACTCACTCAATTAGAATAACTCTAATTTCAGGGTATTTTTTTTTTTCCAGGAAAGGAATGATTAGGGAAAAGTTCAACACTTTTCCTTATCCTACTGGATCAGTGTAACAGAGGAAAATGAAGACCCCATCCCATGAAAAGATAACTCGGAGGCAATGCAGTATTGAGAACAATGAAGACACAAAGACTACCCCTCCAGCTCCAGGCTTTTTTTTTTTTTTTTTTTAATATGCATGTATGACCAGATCAGAGATAATGAGTGAGAATGAAAGAGCAATTATGTGAAGAGTAATCCCCAATTGATTACATGGGAATTAAGTAAGCTGATAGGAAATATCAAGTTTGGATTAAGATATTAAGGGCCCTCCCGTCATTTAGATGGAAACAGTCATGAGGAGGGAGGACAAATCCTCTGTGACTGACTGAGGATCCATCTGTCAGAAGTAAGGGGTAGGATGACATATTATAAGTGAACGAATAAATGGACTTAATCAGGGATGAAAACCAAGGATCAGTGCACCCTCAGGACATATGAGACTTAAAGAGAAGACAGCACAAAATAGGGCCAAGCTCCAAAAAACCTCCAGAAAGGAACTCTAGAAGTTTTCTAGACAGGTGTCTGCTCCCTTGCTAGTCTTGAGGTTGCGGTAGTGAGCTGCACTCCATTATGAGGATGGCAAAGCCATGCTACACTGGAGCAAAGAGCAGGAGGGTTCTTGAGAGAGTGCCTCACAGTGATTTCAATATGCTTTTTTATGCCAAAGGACCCTTTGTTCAAAGTCTTATAGAGTCCCACGATACATAAAAGAAACAGAGGTATTGCTGTATGATTGCAAAGAAGCAAGAAGAGAAAGGGTGAGGGGATCTTGGAAGATGATAATATCTTGGATCCCGCTTCCTAGGACCTTATGCTTAGCAGAACATGTTGGGAAAACCACTGGCCCAGGATATCTATAAGCCTTTATGAATTGCTCTTGTCAACTGGCAAGGTTTTTGGCTAAGATTCAGTTGGTTAAAGCCTTCCAAAGCAAAATGTACTAAAACTAGAGACTAAAGATCATGTAGTAAAGATGACTTCATCCCCCTCGAGGGGAAAACAGGCCTTTGTCTGCTTTACTACACCAAAATCTCAGCAGGGTTTATTCTTTCTGGAAAATATTCTTCAAGTCATAACTGAGACTCTCAGTGGAAGCCAATTTCAATTTAGTAACACCTAAATATATCTGAACCAACAGGTTCTGGATGGCTCTTCAGAATGAGCTGTTAGAAGAGACAAGAGCAGCCTTCATATTTCCTAAGAGAGGCCTTGCTGTCCGAGGATATTTTCAGTCTTACAGGACGGTTTAATAATGAATACTTGGGATCTTGAGGTTCATCCTAACTTAAGAGTGAATGTAACCATTGAGTTAAGTTTCTAACCTCAGACACTAGAAGGGTAGTTACAAAACCAAGAGAAAGTAAAGAGACAGAAGAATGGCTTTGAAGGCCTTTCTGCCAAATGAGAGCCCTCAGGGTCATACTGGCTGAGAGTGTAAGTAGGTTTGTGGCCAGTGTTCCTGGCATGTCAGGAGTGTAGAGCGTCTTGGGTGGTTAGTAGTCTGAATCAACACTTACTGACAAATAGATGGCGGATACTATCATGACTGTCCTCATGGGAAAGATAGGAGTTGAATGTTTTCTCTTCACATTGCAGTAGGTTTCAGATACTCAGCTGAGAGAGACCAGACCTGAGGTTTTTGGTGGACACTTCAAAGCCGAGGGTAATGCCTATTGTTAAGAAGGGGACATATTTTGGGACCACTGCCTTTTCACACATGCTCCAGGCTCCAGAGTGCCCCTCCCCATCCATGTCTTTCAACTGGAAGCATGAATTTAATTCACTGAGAGGTGGACTGGCCCCCAGCCTGCCTTTCCTGTCCTGTGATCTTAGAACAATCTGACCTTTTCCCTGGGTGGATGCTGGTTCCTAGGGGATGGATGTGTAATGCAGGACAGCAGGGGTTCCCCACCCAGCTCCACATTTCCTAAGAGTGAAGGCACCTGTTTGGCTATGCTAATTTGCTCCTGATGCAGGTGAGCTCACCCCTAGCTGCTTTAGCACAGAAGGGAGGAAAGATGCCTTTTCACAGGTACCTTATATACCTAGGCTCCCTCTTTGAATGTGCTGACAACATTTTCTTAAGTTCCTCTTCCTCCTCAGTAACATCCCCATCAAACATTCTGTCAGAGCAAGAGCCAAAAACAGAAAAAAAAAAAAAAAGTATCAAATGGGAAAACAATGAAATGCCTGTTTGGTTCCTGTGTGCAGTGAGCAACAATAAGCCACACTTTCTGAAGTGTCTCAGAAAGGAATGCCTGTGATGTTCTTTCAAAGAAGGACTCTGGCCCCAAACCAAGCTGTAAGCCATGACAATGCTCCACTAAACACCAAAAAGAATTCGCCTTTCAGCCAGAGAGGCATTTCTCATGTACTGGGGGAAAATGCCACCCACACCACGTCACCTCAGCACATTTACTGTCACTCCCCTCTTCCTGCTGAAGCCAGAGGAACGTAGCACACTGTGACTGTTGGGTGGACTGAAACTCAGCTGAGGAGTCTGAGCCCTGGGAACTCTGCCCCCTAAGATGTGCTCCCAGGAAAGCAGGAGTCTAGGAGGTGTGTTTGTATTTTAGGGAGTTTACGGCTCTTGGGTCCTCTCTCCTACAGAAAGACCTTCTCCCCTTCGTCCCCACCTAAACTTTCCCCGTAGCCAGGCATTTGAAGTTAGCTGAAGTGTCAAAACACTTTGTAAAAAGGCCATTGAGTCAGGAGGGCTTCACCGCGCCTGGGCAAGTTCAAGTCCTTCAGAGGAAAAGGGGAGGGATCGCCTCTTACCTGGGCTTCTTTCACTATTCCATTTTTCGTGCAGTTTCCACTTTGCAGGCTGTCGCTCTGTTTCCTGTGATTGTGCAGATTCCCATTGCAGACAGCACCACCTCCAGGATTAGCCATTTGTGTGAAATGATGGAATCCAGCCGGTTTTCGTCCAGAGGTTCTAGGCAAGCTTTAGTTTTGAAGTTGGTGAGGGAATGAGAGAGGAAGCACTTTGGGCTGAGTCCCTGAAGGAATCCTACCGATCAGGCTTTCCAGAAGAAGAGCAACAGCCTATCTTTGGGGCAGATCTTTGAAACAAAAAACAAGTGGTTACCTTTACACTCCTCAGCTCAGAATGTGACCTTCAGGACAACAAACCTGCTTTTGAAACTAGGAAGGAGATTGTCCATGCTGGCTCCTTGGGGGGGCTGAGGAAATCTGGAAACTGCAAAACCCAGAGGCAACTGCGAGGAGGCCGGCTGAGGGGGTGGAGCATCTTTTAAAGACACACACACACACACACACACAGCACAGTCAAGGTCTCCTATGTGCAGTCAGTTTCGAATTTACGTCTACCCCCACCCCTCCCTCCTGCATCTAATTACAACTTTTGGTTGTAGACCAAGCTCAAGGTCAACATTCCCCCCCCCCCAAACAAAACAACACTCAGCAGTGGTTGCCTGGGCTAGCAAGAAGGAGAGGAGAATGGGAAGTTACTGTTTCACTAGCACTGAGGTTTTTAGCTGGTTCCTTGGATGGTGGTGATGGTTGCACAACAGTGTGAATGTACTTAATGCCACTGAACTTTACACTTCAAAACGGTTAAGATGGTAAGTTTTGTGTGATGTGGCACACAATAATACATAATACAAAATGGCAAAAATAATAATAATGTTCAGAACCCATCTGATGTTAAAGCCAGTGATAACACAAGGGGTATTGGCTCATCCAGAATTCCAGTAATACGAATCTGGGAGACAGAATATTTGGTTTCTGGTTAAGGCTGTGTTATTTTACCATGTGACTTCAGGAGAGCCATTTGCCTTCTTTTTTGCCTCATTTCTTCACGTGTACAAAGAGACAAAACATTTTTCAGTGGGCCAGTGGCTGAGGGGGCAGCAGGAAAATAAAAGTGTGGCCTGGGTTTGTTACTGACACAGGTGTTGTGGGGCAGATGGTGAATGCAGTGCCACAGTCCTGCTACACCTCTGGTTTACTCATTAACTCTTATTGTCTCGATGCTTTAGTTACTAGAGGGCTGTTTTCTCCTACCATCAAATGGCATTGTAGTTTGTTGGACAGTGTCAATCATTTACAGCTTGTTCAGTCCTCAAGCCCACTGTCATGGTTGCCCTGAATGGAGCCTTCTTTAACATCAGGCACTTAGGAAAAAACAAAAAAAAACAAAAATGAGCCATTTATTGGATCAATGGACAAAAACAAAGACACACACAAGCAAAAAACAAAAAACAGAAATGGTCCCGGTTGTTAGAGCCTCATTTCTTGGTTCTCAGCTCTCTAGGACTGGGTTCATTTCCCAGTCCATTGGCTTATGGAGGAGGTGATGATAATGCTTCTTCTAACCATGGTTTGCATGTGAGGGTTGCCAATTTTCCACCTCAGGGAGAGCTAAAGGAATAAGGTGAGGTCTTAGGCCAAATAATGAGATGGGGCTAATGCCAAGTGTGGCCACCCCTTTGTTTCTCAAGCTCAGACTTTCTATTGCATCTCTCCCAACCTTTGTTATCAGAGCAGAGCTAGCTTTTCCCTGGCTAACTGTAACTCCCTGTTACACTGGGAGTTGGGAGTTATTTGTATTGGCTTATTTCCTTCTAGACTTATGCAAAAAGGAGATGAAAAGGTAGGATGGGACACTGATAACTGCTGGCCTGACTGCCCCAGCTTACTTAGGGAGACAGGTTGAAGGGGTGCCTGGATGGCTTAGTTGGTTGGGCATCTGACTCTTGATTTTGGCTCAGGTTCACGGGATCCAGCCCAACATCGGGCTCTGGGTTGACAGCGTGGAGACTGCTTGGGATACTCTCTCTCTCCCTCTCTCTGCCCCTCCCCTGATCTCATGCATGCTCGCTCTCGCTCTCAAACTAAATAAACATTTTTTTTTTAAAGGAAGACAGGTTGAAGACATGGTGTTATTTTGACTCAGCTCTAATTATCCATACAAAGTTTTTTTTGTTTTTTTTAATAAAGATTTTGAGATAAAACTAACTAAATTCTGTACATTAGATGTTTC
The DNA here is from genome assembly GCF_022079265.1 of Lynx rufus. Lineage (NCBI taxonomy): Eukaryota > Metazoa > Chordata > Mammalia > Carnivora > Felidae > Lynx > Lynx rufus. The sequence continues at coordinate 38,615,104 of NW_025814896.1, read as the reverse complement.
TATCCCTCTTCCTTTTCTTTTCTTCTTCCTTCTCCTTCCCTTTCATCTTTTGAATTTCCTTTTCCTTTTTTCCTACTCTTCCTCCTCTTCCTCTTTTATGTTTTGTTTTTATTTTCTTTTTACAAGGGGACAAAAACCATATATAAAGAATACATCTCAAAACAGAACTGAAATCTGCATCACTTTGCTTTCCCCCTATTGTCAATTGCCAACTTTAGATAATCACATGTCAACCTTCTAAAAGTATCTATTACATGTCCTCATTCTTGAAACTTTTCCACTTTGCTTGCCATGTTGGAATATGTGAGTTGCAATGTGCACAAAATCATATAAAGACAGCGACCATTTGTCATCAGGCACCACGGACATGCATAATCATGATGGCTCATTGTTTCTCCAGGAAAAATAAGTGGGGAGGTCTGTTTGCATTGTGTTGTAGCTTTGAGTTTAAAGACATTTATTGCTATGGTCTGAATCTTTGTGTTCTCCTAAGCTCATATGTTGAAATCATGACCCAAGGTTATGTGGTATTAGGGAGTGGGGCAGTTGGGAGGTGATTAGATCATGTTGGGAGAGTCTCCATAAATGAGATTTGTGTCCATACAAAAGAGGTCCCAGAGAGCTCCCTTCCCTCTTTAGCCATGTGAGGTTACAGTGAAAAGACAGCCATTTAAGAAGCAGATTCTCACCAGACACCACATTTACCAGTGCCTTGATTTTGGACTTCTAGCCTCCAGAACTGTGAGAAATAAGCTTGTGTTGTTTCTAAGCTACTCAGTTTAGGGTATCTTGGTATAGCAGCCGAAACATACTAAGACCTCAATCAACACTAAATGCCAACTGAATGTTGGGTATGATTTGCTGTCTCTGAATAACTAAGTGAACTTCAGATCAACCAGGAAACTTAGTATTTCAATAACTGTCAAGTATCGGTTTTCTACGCCTCTCCATACAATAACGAACAAGACAAACACAGTCTCCACCTTCACAAAACCAAGAGTTAGCAGCACTTACATATCCTTTCAAGAAATCTCATTAGTGAAAGTAAAAAGAAACCTGTCCATTAGTGTATTAAAGGCAAAGATGAAATCAGTTTACTGTGGCCTTGTGGTGTTTCCTGAAGGGGATTCTTGGCCTAGATGCCCACTTCTAGAAGTAGGGAAGAAAGAGATGTTCAGAGGCCTGATAATATGTTCTGAAAATGTTGGCAGAAAAGGGAATGAATGACAAAAGTAAGTGGTCAGAATTTCACAGTGTCTAGAGATCTATTCTTTCTCTGTGACTCGGTCTTTGCTTCTGTAGTGGAGGGTGACGCTAATGCCAAAACTAAAGTCCCACACACCATGATATCTCTCCTTCAACTGCTGTCTGGAGAACCATCAACTACAACGAAGAGAAGTAACACAAATTGTTATGGGTTGAGACATTTTATTGAATTAGCCAAATAATAAATACATTTTTTATTTTCCCTTCCTGATCCATGAAAATCCTATTAAATAGATGCAAAGATCGAATGATATCTCTGTACCTCCTGGGATTTGATAGTCTGGGATTCCTCCTCAGAGAAATATTTAAACGTCCTAAAGTATTCAGACTAGAAAAATTTTAGTGCAAGGATAATTCAGATCCAAAGCTTTTCTTACCAATAAGTTGTAAACACCATGACACAAGAAGGCCAGATATCAGTGTTACAGATTTCAGGTGTCTGTTTGGTTTTTATTTCTTTCGAAACATTGACTAACAGAATGGCAAAGCTATATTAAGTTAGAAAAAAAAATCTTTTTATTGATGACTACTACCCCATGGTCAGCAAGAGTGGAGTAATTCTGCTTTTCTCCTTGACATAATCCTCTGGGAGTAGTGTCTACTTGAGTTCTTTTGGCGGCAGTTACCTTCAGAATGCCTGTAGCAAATAACAGGCAGTGTCTCTCCTCCCTATGGATGCCCCTATGGATGTCTGGACTCTTTGGCTATGAAACAACATCTGTTAAAGAAAGCCCAGAGAAAGAGGAACATAAATACCATATAATTTCACTTGTATGAGGAACCTAAAAAATAAAACAAATGAATAAACAAATAAAAAGCAGAAACAGACCCATAAATACAGAGAACAAACTCTTGGTTGCCAGAGGGGATGGGGAGGTGGGTTGGGAGAAGGGCAACATGTGTGAAGGGGAGTGGGAGGTATAGCCTTCCAGTTATGGAATGGATAAGTCATGGAGATGAAATGTACAGCAGAGGGAATATAGTCAATGATATTAGAACAGCATTGTATGGTGACAGGTGATAGCTATGCTTGTGGTGAGCAGAGCATAACTTACAAAGTTATTGAATCACTATTTTGTACATCTGAAACTAATGTAGCATTGTGTATCAACTATACTTCAATAACCCTCCCCCCAAAAAAACTTTCAGAATTGAAATTTTCAAAACAAAACTAGGTACTTCTCAGAAGTACTCCAGAGCCTCTGCTATAACCCAGCTATTCCAGATGTTTGGAAATGAGCTTCTCACAGGCACTGAATTTGGGTGAAATTTACCTAATTTTATTAATCAAAAAATTTTTTTTATTTCTGTCACTAGAGAATTCTTAGTTCCTTTAGAGAATTCTTTGCACAAAGCAACGATGATTTACTTAAGTGGGTTTTAAATTAATACTTGGCATATTAAATTAGAAATTGAAAACCTAGTAAAGTTCAATCTTTGTATCTTATTAGGACTTTTGTATAAAATAAGAAAATACTTTTGTGATTATTAATTCATTAATATTTGACTGATATATGTTGAGTAGGCTAAATTCTCCTGAAGCAAAAAGTGCCATTTATAAACTTAGTTAATCCACTGCCTTAAAATATTTAAAACTTAGTTAATTAAATGCCTTTAAAATTTAAAACATAAAAACACTTGACTGTATTTTATTTTTTTTAAGCATCTCAAATGACTACTGGGGAAACTTCTAGCCTTAATAGGCAAAACCCTGCCAAACAAAAAAATGACTTATGTAAATTTAATAAATGTAAATAAATTTACATGGCAAATCGAGTTCTCAATATCCCAATGGTGTCTGAACTGGTTAGTATGCTGTTACACATCTTAACTTAGAATTACAAGACTTCTATGTTGAAAGTGTCTTAAATATTATAATTTTTAAGCTCATTCACACACATACATTATTCCTAAATTTAACAGGCAAGCATTAACACTGTGAATTTTATTTTCTTTATCACCTCCATACTAATGTCAGTATTCCCAGGATTCAAAATACGATCACCCAACTTTAGGGAACAGATGTACCCTCTTGGTAAGGTTGAGGTTCCTGGCAGTGGTCCTAAGGATAAAGAGAATTGACAGAGGTGTGGGGGCCCCAAAGGCCATGGAATCCAGGAGAGCTGAACCAGAGCCCCAGTGATGGGCTAGTCCTATATTTTTCCATCTTGTCAACAGAGAGCCCCGAGTCCACTTTGCTGGACTTCTGGGGGCTTATTTGAGAAGAATGAATTCTGTAACTCTCTTCACTGTCACATTGTTTCCTGCAGTGTTTTCACATTCTCTTTTTTAAAAAAATCAGAAGTCAGGGGTGCCTGGGTGGCACAGTTAATTAAGTGTTGGGTGGCTCAGTTGGTTAAGTGTCTGACTCTTGGTTTTGGCTCAGGTCATATCTTGCAGTTCGTGGGTTCAAGTCCCTCACTGGGCTCTGTGCTGACGCACGGAGTCTGTTTGGAATTCTCTCCCTCCCTCTCTTTCTGTCCCTCCCCTGCTCTCTCTCTCTCTCTCTCTCTCTCTCTCTCAAAATAAATAATAAAACTTAAAACAAATCAGAACTAATTTTACAACATCTTGATTGAACTTGCTTCTTTTCATAATATATGTTATGATTTGGAAATTTTATTATACTGACCAAATAATAAATTTTTATTTTGCCTTCCTAATCTATCTTGGGCATTCAGGCCCAGATCTTTGGTTATTCTAGTGATAATTTCAACCCTCCTGGTTTCACATATTGCTGTGCTACAGAAATCAAACTCCTTCTTTAGCTCATACAGTGTAAATTCAGAGTATGGAACAAAGTAGAACTGTCATAATCAAATCATCTATATGTTCTTAAGGTCATGGACAACTTCAATTCTCATTGTCAAGTTTCTGTGGACGGAAGTAACTAGACTGAATAGAAACCAAATTTGGGTATAATCTGGATTTAAAAAATTATGTATCTGATATGTTTATTTTAATTACATTTGCTTTTTTTATTTTAAAAGTAGAATGTTACAAGTTACTGGAGAGTTCTGTTGACTTGGATTCTTGATTAATCTTTACTTTGTTATGGCTTTAATGGTTGAAATAAGAAGGATGATATAAAGGGGAACACCCGTTCATCCCATATTAAAGCAGGTTTCTAGTAATAAACTCTTGAGATGTGTCTATTAGGTGCAGTTCAATCAGATTTCTCTTAAATTATTCATGACTGCCTAAAATGAGCCAGTCACTGTGCTTAGCTGTCAAGAAACAAGCTCTCAAGAAACAAAGATGAATCGGATACAGTCCCTGCCCTCAAAGAACTGTGGGCAAGGGAAACACGCAGGGAAGTGTAGTCCAATGTGAGGGGAGAATCAAGAACTAGGGAGTACACGTGAGGGAACAACTAATTTTGCCCAGTGTGGAAAACCACACATCAGAGGCAGGATTTGAACGAGGACTTGGTACATGAATAAGTGAGTATCAGGAGACAAGATGGGGAAAGAATGTTTCAGGCAGAGGGAGTGGCATGAAAGCATAAATTTGAGGCTTGTGTGGGAAAATATATGACAAAAGAGTCACATAACAATGAGGAGAGACAGATCAACTTTTTCTAAATGAGGAAGTGAAATCAGGGGTCCTTTCCAAATTGCAGGTGGGATACGAAGAGCTTGAAGTGCATGTGGAGAGGATATAGGCAGGTCATTGCAGGAAACTTCCCAGACCTCTTGATTGACCCTGGCCCCCAAGTGGATGGGAGGGAATGCAGACATTTTAAGTGAGTGCCAAGTAAGGCTGGGAAGCGACTGTGAGGGTGAGACTTTGCAAGGCTGCCAGGACATCACTGAGGCTGTCAGTGGGTGCATGGAGGTGTAGGGAGGGACCCCTGCAATGTTTTGGTGAGACCACTCAGCACCAAGCAGCCTAGGAGTGTGCTGAATTGTGCCACAGAACACCTAGCACACCATTTGGGGAGGCGTCGTGCCTCACTGTTGCAGGGAGCAAGACTGGATGCATTACAGTTTGCTGGACAAACCTGGGAGAGTGGAGATATGGCCCCTCACTTTCTACTCCCTCCATAGTGGCCTTCGGTGTGAGCAACCCCAGAATGAGAAAGAGATGGGCCAAGGGAAAACATACTACATGTGATCGAACATTAAATCTGAATTGACCAAGAAGTGACTGCAATTCTCTGAGAAAACCCAGAAAGTGACCATACCAGTTTGTCTGCTATGGGGTAGAAATTGTGACTCTTAATGAAGTTTAGTGTTCACATCTCTGGGGTTTGTGCACCATTGTGATTGGGAAAGTCGTGAATAATTCATTATTTATCATATTTATTACCACAGGCCTTTGCCTGGAAGTAGATCAAATCCACTGAGGCGAGGCAGTCCGTGCCTCTTTCGTATCCTCTTGGCATCCCCTGGGAGCCCTGCCAAACAGTTCCCCATGTGCCAGCTGCCTCCTGTATCTCTCCTCTATGCTGCGCTGCACAAGTTCTCTGACCACGGGGTGCGATGCACTTATGTGGCACGGCTAGCTAACTGTGTTAGGAACTCACATCCCTGGGAGCAATCCCCAACCAATGAAGGACAAGAGCTTGTGCATAGATGCCCATATTCTTTTCTTCTCTATGGGATGATTCTGAGGTGTGTTAATTGTCTCTCAAGACTCCCCAATGAGATTGAGTGCCCCCCTGCCACCTCCCGCAGTAAGCATCTTGTGAAAACACTTGTTACTAGTTTTCCTCCCTTCTTTGTTCTATTTATCAATCTTCCCGGAAATGCCCTCCAAATGAAGGCTTGTACCCAAATCCTTGTCTCAGAGTCTGTTTGGGAGAACCTAAACAAAGACAAATGAGTCCCACTTAGTCCATCAGATCTGTTGATCAGAGATCCAATTGTACCTTTTGAATGATCAATATTGGATTGCCCTGAAGATTGAGAGACAACATATGGAAAAACTCAATGTGGTTCTTGAGTAAAAAACCTCAGTAAACCTGGGAGAGAGACAAGAAACCTGCACTCTTGTGTCTCCCATAGGAAAGGTTTGTGGGGCATATAATAAGAAGAGAGTCTCTACAATCCTAATTGGGGAAAGAAAGTCATGAAGTTGAGTTATAGTATCAAGAAAGCACTAAGCATTTGAATGAGGAATGGGCTCAGAAAAGTCTCTGAGAATGTGTTTTTTAATGTTTTATTTATTATTTTTGAAACAGAGAGAGAGAGAGACAGAGACAGACAGAGTATAAGCAGGGAAGGGGCAAAGAGAAAAGGAGACACAGAATCTGTAGCAGGCTCTAGGCTCTGAGCTGTCAGCACAGAGCCTGACGCGGGGCTCCAAATCACAAACTGAGATCATGACCTGAGCGGAAGTAGGTCGCTTAGCCAACTGAGCCACCCAGGCGCCCCAGAGAATGTGTTTTACCTGCATAAAAAGTAAAACTAACCTAGCTTTTCTTTAAAGCCCTGGTGGAAAAAAAAATCCTTTTGTTTCTAGCTAGTCAGGGAAGATAAATGGAAATTGTAGGCTCATTATCTTTCCTAGTTTTCTACTGCTGTAGTAACAAATTTTCATAAACTTGTCTGTAACCACACAAATTCATCATCTTACAGTTCTGTAAGTCAAGGGCCTGACGTGGGCCTTACTGGGCTAAAATCAATGCATGAGCAGGATTGCATTCTTTCCTGGAGGCTTTAGGAGAAGCTGTTTCCTTGACTTTTCTACCTTCTCGAGGTCCCCGCCCCCCGCCCTTCCATGGTTTACAGCTTCCTTCCTCTATCTGCAAAGCCAGCAATTTTGTATCTCTTCTGCTTTCTTCAGTTGCCCATCTCTGACTGAGCACAGCTGGGAAAGGTTGTCTGCTTTCCAAAAATCACATGATTAGATTGGGACCATCTGGATAATCCAAGATAATCTCAGAATAACCTCAATTACATCTGCAAAATACCTTTTGCTACATAAGGTACCACATTCACAGCTTCCTGGGATTAGGGTGTGGACATTTTTGGAAAGCCATGATTTTGCCTACTAGAGTACCTATTACAAATAATTTAAAATATATGAAGAGTCACAGAGGGTCCCTTTATTTAGTTTATTCCTGCTTTTTTATTTTCAGCTGAAGTCTTTTTTTTTTTTATTTAAATTCGAGTTAGTTAACATACAGTGCAATATGGGTTTCAGGAGTAGAATTCAGTAATCCATCACTCACATGCAAAACCCAGTGCTCATCATAACAAGTGCCCTCAATACCCATCACCCATCTCGCCCATCTCCCACCCACCTCCTTCCATCAACCCTCAGTTTGTTCTCTATCATTAAAAATCTTTCATGGTTTGGTTTGTTTCCCTGTCTTCTCTTCCCTCATCCCCTGTCCTGGCTTCCCATATGTTCATCTGTTTTGTTTCTTAAATTCTTAAATTTGTTTCTTAAATTTGTTTCTTAAATGATATCATATGGTATTTGTCTTTCTCTGACTGACTTATTTCACTTAGCATAATACACTCTAGTTCCATATACATGGAATATTACTCAGCCATCAAATAGTTTATTCTTCTTTTTTTAAAAAAAGAATATAGTAAATGTGTATTTGTAAAGGCTTTCGTGGGTTTATTCCTCAAGTTACATATCCCAAACCTTTTCATAGCAATTTTTATTGCAGTCTTATTTATTTAGACAAAAGAATACTACGTGTGCAACTCAATGAATTTTCAAAAAATGAACACATCTAGGAATCACCACCCAGATCAAGAAATACAATGGTCTAGCCTGAAGAGTCTCCTCATGCCCTGTCCCACTCATTGCTGTCTTCTCTCCAAAATAACACACTAGGTTGATTTTTGCCACCATAGATCAGTTTTGCCTCTTAATCTTAAACAGAACTATACAGTGTAAATTCTTTTTTATGTGGTTTCTTTCACTCAATTATTGTGTTTGAGAGAGTTTTCCATGTTGGAGTATGCAGCAGCAACTTGTTCATCCTGACAGGTATGTAGCATTCCACCTTAAAAACCTACCATAATTTATTTATCTATTCTATTGTAGACATTGGATTGTTTCTAGTTTTTAGCTATTAATGTTATTGCTACTGTAAATTTTCTAGTATATATATCTCTTGTTAGCCATATATATATACATTAATGTTGAGTATGTACCTAGGAATGGAATCATTGGGACATAAGGTATACATGTTTTCAACTTTGGAAGATACTGACAAACAGTTTTCCAAGTGTTTGCACCATGATCATTCTAGCTGGTCTACATCTTCAACAACACTCGGTACAGTTAGTCTTTTAAAAATTTTAAACATTCTAGTGTGTAGTTGTATCTCATGGTGTTTTTTTTTATTTTGTTTAAAGACAGAATTTACAAAGTGAAATGTACAAATCCAAAGGGTACAACTGAACAAATTTTATCAAACCTTAAGCTTGTTTGAGCTTTCAGATTCCAAGTTGTTGCACTGTGAATTTTCCTACCCAGACAATTTTGGAGAAACTAAATCTCTTGTGACTGAAGAGGAAAAACTGTATTTATTCCATGTTCCTAACCCATTCCTTCTTGTGTCAGACATAATACTCAGGCAGAAGCAGGCACTCAACTGGGTCTGTGGACTGTTGGATTGACTGAGTGAGTACGTGTTAGTAACCTGAGAAGCCATTACCTACTTCCTCAAGGGACACTTGTCCAGGAAAGGGAAAGGCAGAACCTTAGCCTATGAGTCTCAATAACATTACATAGTAGCCTAGCAGCAAGAGAGTTTGCTTGCTTGGCTCCAGGCTCTTGTTGTGGCTGCCAAACCACAAGTATGTGATAAGAATGAAGCCAAGAGCATTCTGACTTCAAAACAGTCTCTTTTCTTCTTCTTCTTTTTCCTCTTCTTCCTCTTCTTCTTCTTCTTCTCCTTTTTCTTCTTTTTCTTCTTCTTCTTCTTCTTCTTCTTCTTCTTCTTCTTCTTCTTCTCCTTTTTCTTCTTCTTCTTCTTCTTCTTCTTCTTCTTCTTCTTCTTCCTCTCCTCCTCCTCCTCCTCCTCCTCTTTCTTCTTCCTCTCTCTCTCTCTCTCTCTCTCTTTCTCTTTTGGCTCTTATCACATTCCTGTATGAGTCACGTACAACTAGATATTTATGTCATGGTTAAAGCATATTCTTCTCCATGCCCCTGGCACACACAAGTCCTGATGCTTCATACTTAGCTTGCTACAGGAGATGACCCGTGTAGTTTTAACTCATCTGCAAGTAAACAAGGTGGAAAAAAGCTGTTGGCTTGTATAAAGATGTTGACCTGGATATTCTCTGTTTAATTAAACAGTCTCAATTTTCATTTCAAGAATATATGTCTTATGAAGGCTGGATGGTGTGGATAACTGGCTCTGCTGGGATTAGGCAAATTAATTTCTCTGAAGCTTCTTTATTTCCATCTATAAAAGATAATAGCAGCCTTCTAGGGCTGTCATAAGGATTATATGAAAGAACATTGGAAAGCACATTGTACAAAAGTTTAGAGTCTCTCTTCCACCTTTATCCATGAACATGGTTAGTGATGATGTAACGACTTTTATGGAGCTAAGAAGAAATGTTCCAAAACCACAAGCTGTAAGTTTGATTGATGTAAGATCACCCATCAAGAAAGTTTAGTAGGAGGGACTGCAACTTCAAATCATCCGGATCCTCTTAGAATTTCTACCCAAGAAACAAGGAAGGGGGGCAGATATTGGCAGGGATTACATTACCCAGTTCAAATGTAATGTCCACACTGAAGTGACTCCAGGCTCTATCATCTCAGACCATGTTTTCCAAAGCCACTATGGTCATCACATTTCCTTGGTCAAAGGAGAAAGGTCATTGAGCAGTGCCTGAGGGAGGGTTTTATGGGATATGTGTGGAAGTGGAACATATTGCTTCTTCCTATTTCCATTGTTGCAACTCAGCGACCTGGCCATGCTTACCTGCAAGGGAGGTTAGGAAAGGCCATCTATCTGTATGTCTGGGAGGAAAAGAAGAATGCAGATTTTGACAATCATTAGCCACTTCAGGCATATATGGCTGATAGCTTGATGCAAGGTAATCTTTCCCACATTCATGAGAATTTAATTGTAGCCACATCACTGTGGCAGCAATGTAGGTAAAAATCAGAGGCTATCAAAAAATATTTATAAATTGCTTTCAGTCCTGTTGTTTAAATAAAACCTATCTCTAGGTTTCTTTTTATGTTTATTTATTTATTTTGAGAAAGAAATACAGAGAGAGTGGGGGTTGGGTCAGAGAAAGAGAGAGAAAGAGAGAATCCCCACAGAATCCACGCTGTCAGTGCAGAGCCCAATATGGGGCTTGAACTCATGAACTGTGAGATCATGACCTGAGCCAAAACCCAGAGTCAGACGCCCACCCAACTGAGCCATCCCAGCGCCTCATATTTCTAGTTTTCTTAAATTCAGAGACTCAGTGGGAGGCATTTATGTAGCCTGTCTCTCAATTTTCTAGGCAGTTTATTTGGATTCCTAAGTGTGACTGGGTCATTTTATATCCCTGCTGTGCATGGTCTAGTTAAAACCCACCTCATTCTAGACAGTTGAAGGGTAAACCCATCCTGGGGTGGTCTGACGCTGGATGTAAAACCTGAGGTGATTCTAAGCTTCCAAGCTTAATTCTCTAAGCTTCCAAGAGGCTTATGACTGATATTTCTGATATACTGACAAGAGGTTCAGCACTATGGATCCTAGCTGATGATGAGCTCTGGAGCTGCTGGAGGGCCGAATCTTTCTAAGCACAGCAATTGTAAATATAGCACACATAAAATCACAGCCCACAATTCAACTGTGCAAAAAAAATGTAACTTTTCTTGGAACTTAATCTCGAGGACCCATTCCCCTCCTATCAGATGGTTGAGATAATATCAGTCCATTAGTCTAGTTATGGGGGCCATTCATGAACTCAGCTTGTTCCGGAAACAGCAGGCTTGAAGCATGATACTCACTACCTTTGGTCATTGACATGTGCTACAGAGCATCTTCTCATTCTGCCCTTCTGCCCCTTTCAGCTCCAGGGGATTTCTCTGTCCCTTCTCTGTGCCATGTGGGAAGGCAAAGATCCAATCTGCTGTTTCTCTGCCAGGCTGTGTCCCCCAGGACATCCCTCCCTTCTCAGACTTGCTGCTGTCACTCATGTGAGTCTTTTGTGTTCCCCAAGGTCTTCCCTTTTGGAATACAAAAGTCCAGAGCAATTTTAGTCCTCTCCATACTGTTCTGTAACTTCTTCCTCCTGGCTCAATGAGAATAGAGTAGCTGAACAGCTAGGGTGAGAGGTAAAGAAGAGAGTGAATGTCCATCAATAACTATATTAGAATAATATTCTACAACAATAATTCACCTGCACACCTATATTCCTTAGGACATATAGACACATACATACAAAGGAAGAAAGCAAACATATTGTCTCCCTATGGCCTTTGAAATGGATGTGTGTGAGCTTAGGCATTTCAAATTGTTTTCTTTCAGCTACATATACATACATACATATATACAGACACATACATATATACACAAACACTGTAGATAATTTTGTAAGAAAAATTGTCCACAATTCAGAGATGGCCAAGGGAAATAACAAAATGTCCTTTCAGGTGGAGTGCAGGACAAAGTCCAGTGAATTCTCAGGGGGTCATCTGATTCTGTAAGAGTGTGCACCTTTTGATTGATTTTCTGTTAACTATTTTACAGTTCTGTGGAGTTAAAGGTTAATGTGTAGAAAATTGATAGCAATGCTAATGATTCTTGTGGATAGCAATGCAAGTGAATTTCGACTAGTAAAGATACAATTGATTTCTGCCAATTTGAAAAGATATCCCCACACATTAAATTGCCTTGTCTTATAGAATACTATCCAGTTTCATGTTTATTAGAATATTAATGTCTGCATTCTTCTTTCTCTATATATTTATCAACATATAAATATATTCATATGTTTTTTCAAATTCTCCTTTGACCCAGTCTTAATATATTACTGTTGATTAATATATACCCATTTATTATTATCTTTTATTTTTTTTCTAATGTTTATTTTTGAGAAAGCGAGTGAGTAGGGGAGGGGCAGAGAGAGAGGAGAACAGAGGATCTGAAGCGGGCTCTGTGCTGACGGCAGAGAGCCCGATGTGGGGCTCAAACTCACAAGCTGTGAGATCATGACCTGAACCGAAATCAGATGCTTAACTGACTGAGCTACCCAGGTGTCCTGCATTACTTTGATCCATTTTAAGGTCAAAATATTTCAGGACTATATCCTCCTGTAAAATTAAAAGTATTAGAAGATGTTACAGTCCTCATTTTCGCCCTTTTCAAGAAAAACAAAATGCTAGCTTTGGAGGTTTAAATTCAAAGCGACATTTGGTGAGATATAAAAGTTGACCACATAATAACTTTTGCATCCATACTTTATAGAGGGTGGCCTGTAGGACGTTGGATAATGGACATCAGTTACATCAAGGGATATATGATTTGAGTATCATACGGCTAACAATCTCCAATCCAGTTGTGAAGTTAAGGCATGGATAGGTAAAATGAAAAGTGCCCATAAGATTAAAATATCTAATCAATATCAAAATTAATTAGTAATTTGAGATAAAATAAATTATACTTCTCCAGCAGTGAAAAGTATGGTCATCATGTTGTAATTTGGGGGAAAGAGAAGAGCATAGGTGATAATGTTTTACAAGGATATGTTGCCATTTGCAACAATACGGATGAACCTGGAAGGCACTGTGCTAAGTGAAATAAATCAGACAGAGAAAGACAAATATTGTATCATCTTACTTATATGTGGAATCTAAACAAACAAAAACATTTTTGGAAAAAGAGATCAAATTTGTGGTTATCAGAGATGGTGGGGGAATGGAGTATTGGAGGAAGGTGATTAAAAGGCACAAACTTCCAATATATGCTAACTAACTTAGATGTAAATTAAAAAATAAATCAGTTACTTAATAAAAAAAGGGACAAACTTCATGTTACAAGACAAATAAGTAGTAAGAATGTAATGTACATGATGACCATGGTTTTCACTGCTGTATGATATACAGGAAGGCTGTTAATAGAGTAGATACTATGACTACTTACCAAAGGAATTTTTTTTCCTTTTTCTGCCTTTTCTTTTTATCATATCTATATGAGACAATATATGCTAACTACACTTACTGTGGTGATCATTTCACAATATATGCAATTCAAACCATCCTGCTGTACATCCTAAGCTTATATAGTAATGTATATCAATTATATGTTAATAAAACTGGGGGAAAAGATATTGTTTTATATCAGTTTGGTATATGGGTACAGAATTGATCAATCAGCTCAGCTTTTATTATTTTCCTTTTTGTCTCTTCTTCAAACCAAAAGGTGTGATTCAAAGTTGAAGGGTACCATTCCTGGGGTCCTTTTTTATAATGTTTATAACAATTCTTGCTTTCTTCAGACTGGCTTCTCTTGATTTTTATTTCTGGCCTGAACTCATGATTCACGATATTTTGCAAAGCTGCCATAAACATTTTTTCTTGAATTTCCATACAGAGAAAATATGAGTAGACCTAAGAGCAGGACTAACTACCTACTTTGCAGGCCCAATACAAAATGAAAGTATGGACCCTTTGTTTAAACAAGAAACAGAATATTGCCACCACCCCAGAATCTCCCTCATGCTCCCCCAACTATTACTTTCCAAGGGTAACCATTACCCCCACTTCTAATGGCAGATTAATTTGGCCTCTTTTTGACTTTATATTAGTGGAATTATGAAGAATATATTCCTTTGTGTCTGAATTCTTTTGCTCAACATTGTGATGGTAAAATTTTTCCATATCCTTGTATGTAATTGTAATTTCTTTGCTTTTTTTTCTAGATAACATTCATTTTATAGAATCTTAAAATTGTTACCACTAGTATCATAGTAGGTTTCCTTTTGTCCCAGATCTTTTCTTCACATGGGCACACACACACACACACATTTTGATGAATTCAGTCTATTGTGAATGGAGGTGGGGAAGATGGGGTTGTATATTAACTGGGTTTTGACCTCTGCATAGAGTGTTGCTTGCTCAGTAACTGCAATGTGTTAAATATCCTGAAGATATTGGTGGACACATTTAATCACATCATCTTCTTTTCTACATGGCTACTTTTTTTTTCTTCCTGTGAACGAGATAGTGCATGAAACTTTAGCTGGTGGCATACCAAATCTGTATTCAACCTGTTTTTCCAGTTCTGGGAACCTGACAACTTTCCCTCATTCCATTTCCAACTAGTTGGTTTCTAGTTCTTGCCATATTGGTATAATGATAAGCATGAAGAAATCACGCATACCAAATGACAGATGGAAAAATTCACAGAAACGAACCACAACTAAGATGTGCATCAATTACATCTTAACTTGTTTTGAATGCAGGGATAGGTCATCAAATATTTTCTGCCAATGTTTTTGAAGTCTCCAAGACTGAACTTTATTCTTTTTATTTCTTTACTTAGCAGTGTTATTAATGTGTAATTCACATACCCTATAGTTCACTCGTGTAAAAGATACAATTAAATGGTTTTTACTACACTTCTAGAGTCATGCAATTCCCACCACAGTCTCAGAACATTTTCATTACCCTAAAAGGAAACCCTATACCATTAGCAGTCACTCCTCATTTTTCTCCAGTCTCCTCCTCCCCTCTGTTTGTCTCCAGGTAGACAACCACTAATCTAGGTTTTGTCCCTATTGTTTTACCTTTACCTTTTATGGACATTTGATATAAATGGAATCACATGATATATGTTCTTTTGTCAATGGCTTCTTTCACTACATCACGGCTTTTTATGGCTGAATAACATTCCTATATATATATATATATATATATACACATATATATAACATTTTGTTTAACATTCATCAGCTGATGAATATCTGGATTATTTCTGCTTTTTGATTATTATGAATAATATTGCTA
The DNA here is from genome assembly GCF_022079265.1 of Lynx rufus. Lineage (NCBI taxonomy): Eukaryota > Metazoa > Chordata > Mammalia > Carnivora > Felidae > Lynx > Lynx rufus. Next base: position 38,599,903 of record NW_025814896.1, on the reverse strand, counting down.
TGATCACTTGTGTACAAATTTTATGCAAAAACATGTTTTCATTTCACTTGGGTGTATATGTGGTTGTAGAATTACTGGGCCATAGATTAATTCTGTTTAACCATTTTTAACAACTAGCAGACTGTTTTCTAAAAACTATCTTACTTGCAACCAGCAATGGAGAAGTGTTCCAATTGCTGCACATCCTCACCAACACTTGTTATTATCGGTCTTTTTGGTTATATAGCTATTCTAGAATGTATGAGGTGGTATCTCATTATGGATTTGATTTGCATTTCCATGATGGCTGATGATGTTTAACATCTTTTCATGTGTTTATTGACCATGTGTATGTTTTCTTTGGAGAAATACCTATTCATGTCATTTGCCCATTTTTAATTGGGTTATTTGTCCTTTTTTATTATTAAGTTGTAGGAGTTATTTATATATTCTACATACAAGTCCCTTTTCATATGTATGATTTCCAAATATTTTATCCCATTTGTAGATTGTCTTTTTGTATTTTCTTTATGGTATTCCTTGAAGCACAAAATTTCTTTTTTAATTGAAGTATATTTGACACACAGTGTCATATTATTTCAGGTATACCACATAATGATTTGACAATTCTGTATATCCGTCAGTGCTCACTACAATAAGTGTAGTCACTATCTGTCATCAAAGTTTTTAATTTTAATGAAGTCTAATTTATCTATTTTTCTTTCTCATTTATTTTTTTGTGCCATTGAATTTGATTCTTTAATGAGATTTCGAAGCATTATTGGAATTGTTAATGTTTAAAGATTCTTTTTTTTCCTGGAACATAGTTCCAGGAAACATAGTAAACTATGTTTATTATCATTTTAGGGAAGAATTTGTAATGTTAAACCACTCAGTGATTTTATTTTATTTTTTTTAACTTTATTTATTTATTTTGAGAAAGAGTGAGCAGGGAAGGGGCAGAGGGAGATGGAGAGAGAGAATCCCAAGCAGGCTCCACGCAGTTGGTGCAGACCCCTATGAGGGGCCCAATCTCACCAACTGTGAGATCATGACCTGAGCCAAAATCCAGAGTCAGATGCTTAACTGACTGAGCCAGCCAGGTGCTCCAAGCCATTTACTGATTTTCTATATGTTTTGGGGAGGTTGGGATTCCCTCTTATTGCCTATAGCTGGTTTGAAAGAAAATCTTTTCTTAAAATAAAATGGGATTTTTTTTTTCTAACAAGAGAAAACAGGGTGACCAGGAGATGAATGACCTTGGAGTCAGCCACAGGATAAGAATGTTTGGGGGCTGTTTGGCATCTGGTTATCCTGGCAGCCAAGATGCAAAGATCCTAAGGGAATCAGTCTAGTAATATGTACTTAGTGATTCTGGGCCCAGGCTGGGCTAAGGATTATGGAAGACTGACACACAGGCTGAGTTCTGTTCTGTTTAGGATCTCATAAAGTAGACAGAAGAGACATATCTAACATACAGGAAGCAATTATGAACAATCTCTCTAATTCCCAAGGTATCCAATTTAATGCTCAATTGGTAAGTCTTCAGTAAATATTTATATAATTACCTGAAAGATAATGTAGAATCAGGGATTAAATTGTCTGGTATGGAGTATAATTATGGTGTGACTTTGGGCAAGCCATCTCACCTTTCTGAGCTTTTATTTATTCATCTGTAAATGGGCACGAAAATACCACTTAGTTCAGAAGGTTGTCAGGAAGGGTAAATGAGACACTGCCTATGTAAACATGCATGTAACTATCAAAACTCAAAATTGTTATGAATGCAGGAACAGAGATAGCAGGGAAGAGTGGTTTAGACATGGGGTTTGGAGTTAGAACCTGGTGAAAGTTCTGTATCTGTGTTCTCTTGGACAAGCCCTTGTTTGTAAGACGTACATTGTGAGATTTTTGTGTGGAATATTTTAAATGAGGTCATATATACAAAGGTCTGAAAACTGGAGGATCTTTTAGGTGAAGAAGGCAATAGGTACAAAGCATTAAAGTGCATAGTTTTCCCAGTATGTAAGAAAAAAGTTCTAAACAAGCAGAGTTGCGAACACCTGGGCAGAGGGGAAGGACTAAATATAGAATCAGAGAACTTATAGCAAGCTCCATGGAAAATCAGAGAAAGACTATTTAATCAGCAACTATTTTGTTTGATACTTGTCTCAGGCTGGAGAAAAAGTGATCTGCTATATTGGGAAAACTCCTGTTATGGGTAAACTGGAAGCCTGGGTTTGGTTCTAGCTCAACCACTAGTTAACTGCGTGTCTCGGACCAGTCACTTAACCTCCCTGGGCCCTGTCACCAGCTGAGTTCCTCAAAATTTAATTTGAGTGACAGTAAGCTCCAGGCTGACCTAGTTTCCCCCACAGTGCCACCGTCAGACTGCTGCCGAGGTTTAGAAAACAAAGAATGTTGGATCATCTGGGACTTGGAGCGATTTTCTAATGCCCCAGACTTGGTGCTTGGACCATCGTTGATGGTTTATAGCAAAATATGTGAACACATTTAGATACCCAATTTCAGTCCAAAGTGGTACTTGGCAAGATGTTCCAGATCATTCATATGTCTTTCTGCATCACAACAGACACTCCCATGAAATTGCCGCAACACATTTCTTGAACATTTACTATAGCATACATAAAGAAATTCCTCAAATCCCAAGTGTGCTTGCACTTCTAGTTTTCACAAAACTAAACACAACTGACTAATTAGTTCCCAAATCAAGAAACAGACTATAACCAGGGCCCCAGAACCTTACTTACTTTCTGTTCCAGTCATTACCTCCCCCAAGGATAACCATTATTTCTAACAGCATAGAGTGGTTCAAAAATGTCAAAAAGCTCAATAAAAATAAGAATTACTGGGTCTTTATTTAGAGATCTTAAATGTGCATAAGTGTAATGTGCCTAGATAAATAGGTACCACACTTTTGGAAAATAACTTGGCACTATGTCTCAAGATGTGTTAACATGTTTGTTCTATTCCATTCTCAGAAATTTATCCAAGGAAAATCTGCTTAAAAGGGATTATTTTATATTCATGAATATTCTCACTTAGTTATTGATAATTATTAGACCAGAAATAGCTTTGTGGATGTCAGATACTCAATACCAAATGAATCATTAATTAGCGTAATGAAGCAGTAAGCAGCTGTTAAAAGGGAAGATTCTGCAATAACAGGGAAAGCATTCATCTTGTAATGTCTAGGAAAAATTGCAAGTGTAAAATTGCACTATACTAGAATCTTTTCTTCATAAAACGCAAATGCACATGTACTAAAGCTGGAAAATAGTTATGAAGGGATGGATGTTGGTTGCTTTCTATATCTATTATATTATAAAACTGTTACTGTGATAAAAATCCAATGGGCAAAATAAGAACATGTAAGCTTCTATGTTTAAAATGAACATTTTATAACAGTACGTCAGGACTTTTAGAGTACAAAAGGAAATCATAAGCCTATTTTTTTTTAAATCTAAAAGTCACCCAACAGCTATGAGAATAATAAAAACGTTAAAGTACGGTAGCCTCCAATGTTGGCAATGCTTCAAGGCAATGAGCACTCTCTCCCCTAATTGATGGTGGATATAAAATTGCTACAATCTCTGGAAAACAAGCAAGCATTAACTGGTAAAATAAAAATTCATATGCCCTTGACCAACATTCTTGCTTGTAGGAATCTACCCATGTAAATAAAAGTACCAGGACTAAAAGATAGGTGTATCAAATGTATCTGGTGCCCACAGCCTTATTTGAAGTAAAAAAACAAGCAAGCAAGCAAACAAACACATCTGGGAACAACCTGAATGTTTAATAATTGGGCAAATTTTGGTACATCCATAAATGAAAGGTTTTGCAGCTATGGTAAGGAATGACTTAGATCTCTAAGATTGACTTGGAGGCACACTCATGAATGGTTGCCAAGTGAGATAAAAAGAAGACATATGTGAAGAATACAAATTTGCTTTGTAAAAATATTATAAAATGTCATACACACTTGTGGGGCATTGAGAAATATGTGAAATTATTCTAGTTACCCGGGAAAATGAATGAATGGATATTGGCTTTTTCTTTTTTCTTTTCTTTTCTTCTCTTTTTTTCTTTTCTTTCTTTTCTTTTCTTCTCTTTTTTAATGTTTATGTATTTAAAAATTTTTTTAAATGTTTTTATGTATTTTTGAGACACAGAGAGACAGAGCATGAGCAGGGGAGCGGCAGAGAGAGAGAGAGACACAGAATCTGAAGCAGGCTCCAGGCTCTGAGCTGTCAGCACAGAGACCGATGCAGGGCTTGAACTCATGGAGTGTGAGATCATGACCTGAGCTGAAGTTGGACACTTAACCAACTGAGCCACCCAGGTGCCCCAAATGTTTATGTATTTTTGAGAAAGAGAGAGACAGAGCATGAGCGAGGAGGGGCAGAGAGAGGGGGAGACACAGAATCTGAATCAGGCTCCAAGATCTGAGCTGTCAGCACAGAGCCCTACGCAGGGCTCGCTGACTGTGAGATCATGACCTGAGCCAAAGTTGGACGCTTAACCAACTGAGCCCCCCAGGTGCCCCTGGCTTTTTCTAAATGTATCTTTACATCCATGAATTTGAGTACATGTTATTGCATAATCTCTGAAAAGGAATTTAATTTAAAAAGATGTATTTTTTAAGTCGACGATTTTTCCAAAGCACTTATGCTTGAATACTGATCAATAAGTCCTCTGACATAACATACTGTTAGGTATAGAATTGTTACTAATGAGGCTATTTCATCTAATACCAAATGGCATATAAGACCCTACATATGATACCTCTTGTGCAGTTCCATGAATACAAAAACCTCTAAAATAAAGGAGAACTGATTATGAATATTCATTTTACAGAATGTTCATTTTTTGTGCTTATGAGGACTATTTTTAGTGTTTCTTTTTTTTTAAGTAGAATTATATAGCATCCTTAATGTTTTCACTGAATATGACATTTTCCTAAATGCTGTCCAAGAATAATGGCATGGGATAAAGTGAGTGAGAAGCATCTCTTGATTTCCTACATCCACAAATATTTGAGCCTCACTTTCAGCCGGTAAAATGCTGCAGTTGTTCCTTTCTTCACTTAAAATGGGGTGGAGCAGAAACTTGGGCCAGTATCCAGATGTGACCTCTGGCATTCCCCAATTCTCCAACCCTGTTCACATTGTCCAAACTTGCTTCATTGGAAGGGCAGGGCTCCCGTCAGCCTTGTCTCCAGAAACCACCTGCTTAGTGGTGAAAGGTGCCATAAGAGCTCTTAGTCTTCCAGCAATTACAGTATAGGAACCACTAAGAGCACGGAGAAAATACTTCGGTCCCCAGGGTGTATTGCAAGCACAATGGTCCTAAGAGTCACATGTTCCTTCTTGCCAAAGGATCGTCTGACCAAGGATCTTATATAGTCAGCCAAGAGGATTGTTGATACACCAATCAAATTGTTACCTATGGGCACAAATTTGGTTAATTTTTTCTTAACCTACATTTCTTTTTTATTGTTTATCATTCAGGTGACAAAAATTCTGACATGATTTCTGCCTCTTCATTCTCCAAACCGTAAGGCATGGACTCATGTTATATATGGCACTGAGTTACAAAGTGCCCAAATCACAGAAAAAGAGGAGTTACTGCCTTGAATCTCAGGGAATATCTTACCTAAACTTCCTCTTCCTGTCCGCCCCCCAAGTATCCCTCACAGATTGTTCTTAACTAATGATAAAGCTTAGTTCTCAAAGTTTAGTAAACTACTTTGGAATTCAGCATTATAATATTTTAGGTTGTGAGAGGGAGTTGTCCTACAAGGGCCCATGCTTAATATATTTTCTATTGTGGTGAGAACAGATAGCATGAGATCTACTTTCTTAATAAAAATTTAGATAACAATAGTTAACTATAAGCACGATGTTGTACAGTACATCTCTAGAACTTTCTCATCTTGCTTCACTGAAACTTTTTACCCGTCGAATAGTAACTCTACCCTTCCTACCTCCTTCTAGCCCCTGGCAACCACCATTATACTTTTTTTGTGTTTGACAATCCTAGATTTCTCATATAAGTGGAATCACACAGTATTTGTTCTTCCGCAACCGGCTTATTTTCCTTAACATAGTGTTTTCAAGGTTTATCCAAATTGTTGCCCATAGCAAGAGTTCGATCTTTTTTATGGATGAATAATATTCCATTTATGGATATTTTGCACTTCCTGTATCCATTCATCCATTAATGGGTATTTAGGTTGCTTCCACATCTTGGCTCTTATGAATAATGCTACAATGAACTTAGAGATGCATAAACTTCTTTGAGATCCTGATATTCTTTTGAATAAATATGCAGAAGTGAGATGGGTGGATCATATAATAATTCTATTTTTAATTTTCTGAGGAAGCCGCTTACTGTTTTCTATCACAGTTTCATCATTTTGTTTTCCCACCAATATTGTACAAGGATTCCAATTTCTCCATATCCTTGTCAACACTGGCTATCTTTTTTATTTTTATTTATTATTTTTTTTGAAGATAGCCATTCTACAAGGTGTGCTCATCTTGAGTACTCTAACATCTTAATGTAATCTAGACCTCTCAAAAAGGTACTTTGGTTCAAATAGCATTCTTTTTTTAAAAAATAAAATTTAGGGGGTGCCTGAGTGGCTCAGTGGATTAAGCCTCTGACTTCAACTCAGGTCATGATCTCACTGTTGGTGGGTTCAAGCCCCGCGTCAGGCTCTGTGCTGACAGCTCAGAGCCTGCTTCCGGTTCTGTATCTCCCTCTCTCTCTGCCCCTCCCCCACTCACACTCTGTCTCTCTGTGTCTCTTGAAAATAAATAAATGTTAAAAAATTTTAAAAAATAAATAAATAAATAAAATAAAATTTAGTTTATTTATGTATTTTTTGAGAGAGAGAGAGTGAGCAGAGGAGGAGCAGAGAGAAAGGAAGAGAGAGAATCCCCATTGTCAGCGCGGAGCCTGATGCAGGGCTCGAACACACAAACTGCGAGACCATGACCTAAGCCAAAATCAAGAGTCAGATACTTAAGTGACTGAGCCACCCAGGTGCCCCTCATCTAAGATTGTTACGTCTGTTTCTGTGGAGGATCAAGGACTGGAACTTCTCACTCTGCCATCTTACTTATATGACTCACCAAGATGTTTCCTGGAACCATTTTACTTTTTATTTATTTATTTATTTTTTTAAGCCTCTTTCTTTCTTTCTTTCTTTCTTTCTTTCTTTCTTTCTTTCTTTCTTTTCTTTCTCTTTCTTTCTTCTTTCTTTCTCTTTCTTTCTTTCTTTCTTTCTTTCTTTCTTTCTTTCTTCTTTCTTTTACTTTTTTTAAGATTCCTGGGGACCTACTTCCTGAGATTCAGATTTAATTGATATCAGTAGGTGTCTTTTTAATGTTTTATTTACTTTTTGAGAGACAGCAAGTATAAGTGGGGGAGGGGCAGAGAGAGAGTGGGGGACAGAGGATCCAAAGCAGGCTCTGTGTTGACAGCTGACAGCAGGAATCCTGACGTGGGGCTTGAACTCACAAAGTGCAAGATCATGACCGGGCACTAAGTTAGCTGCTCAACCGACTGAACCACTCAGGTACCCTGGGACCATTTTACTTTTAAGTGATCCTTTCTTTCTTTCTTTTTTTTTTTTTTTTAATGAGGCTAATTGAAATAAAACAGAAATATATCTATATTATAATTTTCTATTTTATGTGATATTTTATAACAATCCTATGAGGGAAAGACAGGCAGATATTTTATTTTTATTTTATGAATCAGAAAACTGCATCCAAAGAGGTTAAGCTCATTGTCCGCCATCTTACTCTGTGAATGAAGGTATGCACACAGTTTTGTCTGGGAGTGTGAAAAGCAGTTTCCCCCATTCAGTAGCATATGGGGAAAGGGATGATAGTTCTGAACACTGTGAGTTGTTAATTGTAGCTATCTAAAGCCCAGAACCTCCCTAGTTTGGTGACTTTATTGCTGTCCTGAATTGGAGCAAAAAGGTGGGGCATTCCACACCTAAACTCTCCTGTTTTTATCCATATGTATGGGTGCTTGTGGTGTGGTTTGTGTTGGAAACTGCCTGCATAAACACGCTCACCAAAGGAAGAAAATAAGGGAAATATATGTGGCAATATGTACCATATATATATATATATATATATACCCAAACATATATACATTTATCATCACATAAGGGGCGCCTGGGTGGCTCAGCTGGTTGAGTGTCTTGACTCAATTTTGGCTCAAGTCATGATCCCAGAGTTGTAGGCTCAAACCTCTCATTGGGCTCTCTCTGTGTTGAGTGTGGAGGCTGCTTAAGATTCTCTCTCTCCCTTTACCCCTCTCCCTTACTCACATGCTCTGTCTCAAACAAAATACATATTGTCATAAAAAAGCTAATCCAGGTTGTTGTAAAGGCAATAGTCATAGGTATAATTTTTAAGTAGAATGCTGAAGAGCAGCAGAAATGTTTTGACAGTAACATAATAAATTCTGTGGCTTCTTTGGTGATGGATTAATGCAGTAGAAATGTGGCACCTTCTCGTCAGAATCCACTGACATTGCACTACTCAAAGACATTATTGTTCCCATCTCGACTGGCTCTTTTTGTGGGGAGATTCACATGCCTCAGAGAAGAGGCAGGAGGAACCACAATGAGAATAAAAAGATGGAAATAACATTTTATAATTTATCAAGCTAGAGAATTCCACGGTTACACATTTTATTAAAGAAAAAAAAGCACAGATATTTTTTTCTTTCTTAACCTGTGTTTTAGATGCTGCAGCATCTTTGTGCTAATCTATCCCCATCTGTGCTGGGGCATCACCACTGATCCAGTTCTTGCCAGTGTCCTCACAAAGGCAGCAGATCCATGGTGCAAGGGTGCCTTTCTTTAAGAAAAATACTGAAAAGATGATGAAATTTTTCCGTGTTAAAGTGACCAAGGCTCAGTTAGACTTTTCCATCATGCATTAATAGTGTCTAGACCATTTTACCCAACCTCCTTCAAAGCGGGTTGTTTGGTATCTTGGACTGTTATTTGTAAGCTTTCAATGAGAAAAAATATATACACATATGTTAGGGAGCTGGTTCTGATTTGAGATGCTTGGGGGACGAGTTGCACACCTTTGGAGACAGACCAATATGGGCTTGACTTTTGCATTTGATCTGGTCCTTACAAACTCTGAGCTCTCTGCAATTCTGAGACTCAGTTTTCCTGTCTATATAATTTACAACAAATATACTGTTTCTTCCATGTTTCCAGACTCTCTGGCCTATTTACTACACTTTTTGCCAACTAACAAACCCATTGTTTTAAATTTAATGCCTATGATTTGAAAATAAAACTGACATACTGTTTTAAAGTAAGGTTATCCTATGGTTTCCACCTTTTCAAATACCCTATAAATACAAAAGGTTTCCATTTATGGATGTGAAATGCATGATAATGGGGTGTAAAATAGTGTACTTAAAGAGAGGACACAAACTCTACAAACTGACCCAGAAACGCTTTCAGGAACTATGAGTGCTTAATCTTCCCTAATTTAGAAAACATCATTGAGGAAAAAGTGCAAAAAAGGTTGGTTTTCCTTCTACTGGGTTGACCTATTCTGAGGATCCAGCAGCATGGAAACAGAGCCCTCAATCTGTCCCATCTTCTACGTGTTTACATGGGTCAGTTCTGGGTAACTCAGCCTTCCTAATTTGACTGTGTATGGGATCTTATTGATGTAGAAGAACCCTCATTTTTTGCAGTTGAAGAAACCACGGTTCAGAAAAGTGTGTAACTTGTGCAGGAAGAGTACACGTGGCTAATGGCAGAAAGAGGGTAAGAAGCTCTTTCTCCTGATCCGAAGTCCAGGACTCAGGACCATGCCTATTCTATGCAGAATATAACTCTGTAAAGAGGGATGATTTAAATTCTCATCCATATTCTTAAAAGGAAATAAAAATTCCTTGTGTGCGGTAGCAATAACTTTGGGAAAAGTCCTTTTATGAATGGGTCTAGAGCCGAATGGCTGATTCCCTAAAGTTCCAGGGAGAGGTCTAGTGCCATAAATAACAAAAACAAGAGGCTTCCTGATGAGAGCCTAGCTGTATGTTCTGGCTTTGATATTAATTCAAGAAGCTAGTCTGAGTCAGAGCAATTGCAGCTGAGATAAGATTTAGCCTAATGAAACCCTTTGGGGAGTGCCTCATGCCATTTCCTGTGCTGTTTATGTTTTTGACTTGTGCAATCCCACAAACTATGTTAAATACTTCTTTTGTGACGTAGCCATGTTGATGCCACACATCCAGAAGTCCTTACAGAGAAAAAAAAAAGTCTAGAAGCTTCGTACTTTCAGGAGGAAGACCGGCTCTTTTAAAATTATTATTATTATTTACAGAATCATTTACTACCATTTACTCGTTTTTTAAAAATGTTTATTTATTTATTTATTTATTTATCTACCTATCTATCTATTTATTTATTTAGAGAGCACCAGAGAGCATGAGTGGGGGAGAGGCAGAAAGAGAGGGAGCAAAAATCCCAAACAGGTTTGGCATTGTCAGCACAAAGCCTAATGCGGCGCTTGACCCCAAGAACCACAAGATCTTGACCTGAGCTGAAATCAAGAGTCGGATGCTTAGCCAACTGAGCCACCTAAGTGCCCCTACCATTTACTCTTGTTATCAAAAATAGTTCAATTCTTTTTGCAAAACAAAAACAAAATGGCACGTACTGGACATGTACATCACATTTTTCTTCCTGTGACTCTAGCTTACCCCCACCCCACTAAAAGAAACAAAAATTAAAAGCCCAACAACAACAAAACAACTCTATCTGACCACATTTACAGAAAATGACACCAGGATACACTTTTTACAAAAACAGAAGGAGGTGTCATCTGCTCTGTGTCCAAAGATTTCTTCTCTATGTCTTGTACCAAGTGAGTAACAATCATTGAACAAGCTGTGTGCCAAATCAAAGTGTAACTTCTGCATATGTCAGATCTCATGAGAGACGGTGAATGTAGGAATTTTTCCAGCAGTATGAAAAACTTCAGAAAAAAGAAAAGGAAAGGTGTTAATGTGGGTGTGCTCCTCAAAATCCAAGTGTTCGTAACATGCCATGGCCAATGCTGCCCTTGCTACTCAAACTGCAAAGCCTGCTTAGATTATAAACGTCATGATGCTCAAACTCCTATATGACCAATGGCAAGAAGAAGCTAGAGGCATTTGCTGTGCCAGAAAAGACCTTGCAGCACACCAAACTCACTTTGGGCATTAATGTGGCTAACATTGCTGTGCCCAAAGCTAGTACCAGCACCATGTAATTAATGTGACACGGTCCCCAGTAACATTTTTAGTTGCCAATACATGATGATGAGAGTTTGGACGAAGCTGTAGACATGAGATTTAACTGTTCAGAGGTCTTTAAATTTATCTCTGGTAGGGAAATAGCTACAGTTTTCCTGCAGCTATGTTTTGTTGGTTTAACTTGCCAGCACTGCTGAATATAGACCACTTGTATCAAGTGTTTTCATTGCTGAGTTATATGTACTAGCATTACGGAAATAGTTTTCAGATAATGGAGGAGAACTCTACAACTCTGTGTCCTTAGTTTGAAGACTGGCTATCTTTTAAACTTGATTTTATACTATTTTTCCTTTGGCTATGGCATTCTCGGTCATGCAACCAATAATCCCATCTCCTGGTCTATGTATAATTCTAATAGTTATACCTTGTAAGAGCAGTTACATATGGGTGAGTAAAAGTCTGTTTCTCTGTTGTTTGATGGCAGCGACTAGCCACAGGTGGCTACTTAAATCTAAATTTAATACAATTAAAATTAAATGAAAATTCAAATTCACTTCTTTAATCACAAGAATCACATTTCACATGCTCAATAGCCATATGTGGCTAGTGGTTCCATATTGGCTAGTGAAGACCTGGAACATTCCCATCATCACAGAATGTTCTATTGGGCAGTGCTGGTCTATTTGGTAAAGACTAAGGAAGCAGGTTTATGTAATTGACCAGATTACATTAGATATGCTAATTGACACTTTCTGTTTGAAATAATGAAAATGATGGATGGAATTTTTCTTCTTTTAAAATTTTTTTAATGTTTATTTTATTTTTGAAAGAGAGAGAGAGAGAGAGAGGAAACAGGGAAGGGGCAGAGACAGAGGGAGACACAGAATCTGAAGCTGGCTCCAGGTTCCGAGCTGTCAGAATGGAGCCCGATGCAGGGCTCGAACTCACAAACCGTGAGATCATGATCTAAGCTGAAGTAGGATGCTGAAATGACTGAGCTACCCAGGTGCCCCAAGAATTTTTCTTTTTTAAATTTAAGTGCCTCACTGAGCTGGTATTTAAAAAAAAGGCATTTGCAGTTTTCAAACTGAAGTGGAAGCAGAAACGGTATGAGTTAGATTAAATGCCACAGCGGGAACTTCTCCAGGAGTTTCTAAGAAACTTGAGAAACTGAGTTTCTGATTTGGCTTTATGGAACAGAGGACACAGGAGGCCGATCTTCGGGCCCACCCAAAGTAGAAGTCTATTGGGACATCTCACAAAGCTGGGATTCTTAAGGGCTATTCCTTTGGAGGGAAGGTGAACTAAAAAGAAATTTCACCCTGAAGGAAGGAACATAGATAAAACTTGTTTTTTTGTTTTTTGTTTTTACCTTGGTATAGGATAGAAAAGAAATCTCTAAGAATATGTGAGCCAAGGTTTTAGTCCATATTCACACTCCCTTTGTGATCTGGAAAATTTCAATCAGATCATTTAATTGAAGTGGCCCCATTCTAATAATACTCTTAGGCACCTCGTGATGAAAATGCATATCCTTTCTGTAAAACCTCAAATTCAAACTCACATTAAATAACTTCCACACAAAAATTAGATGAAAATGAGCAGCTCATGGTCAAAACATTACAGTGCACAAGAAAGTGAAGTTCACATTCATTTGCGATAATAGAAATACAAATTAAAACCAAAATGAGACAAAGTTGCACACTACCAGCTTGATAAGATTTAAAACTTGATGATAGTAAGTGATCACAAAGATGTAGAAAGATCAGGACTCTCATCCACTGTTGGTTTGGATGTAACGGTACCGCTTTGGAAACCAGTTTAGTATCAAATATGGTATTGAACCTATGCACTTCTGTAATATAATAATCCACTTCAAGAGAAAATTGTGTACATGTGTAACAGAATAGGTATATAAGAATGTTCATAGCTCCATGATTCATGATAGCCAAACATCAAAGACCACCTAACTTACATGATAGCAGACTGAATCAATAAATTCCAATATAGTCATGCAATGAAATGAAATTCAGCAGTGAAAATGACTAAATGAAGCTACATGCCTCAGTGTGGATGAACTTTGAAACCAATGTTGAATGCAAGAAGCAATCTTAGAACAAAATTTATCACATAATTTTATTTATGTAAGTTCAAAACCAAGCAGAACAAAATTATAACCATACATAACTTAAACATAAATATAAAGGGTATGTACTATTTATACATTAGAGATACAAACACAGATGGGAAAAAAAAAGCTGAAAGAAAAGAATGGTTAACACACCATTCAGAGGTGAGAGAGGAATATCATATGGAAGAGCTACTCAGAGGATCTTCTAAAAGACTCTGTCTTCAGTGTCTTAAACTGGGTGATGGAAACATAGCTATGCCTTAAAGTACATATGTATTGCATATCTTGCATATTTGGTCTATTAAATAACAGTGAACGTTCTGAATGAAGTACAATACAAAGGATCATCTGAGTAGTAAGAGGCAGTGCTGGAATTGTCATCCATATCCGCCAGGTGAATTGGCTGCTCCTTTCACATACATTCCCCAGCGCATATTCAAAGCAGTGACTTTCCTTCTTCACCTCTTTCTCTGCCATCAACATTTCTTAACATATTTTCTTTCTTTTTTTAACATTATTTTTACAATTTTTTTAATGTTTATTTAGTTCTGAGAGAGAGAGACAGAGTGCGAGTCGGGGAGGGGCAGAGAGAGGGGGAGACACAGAATCCGAAGCAGGCTGCAGGCTCTGAGCTGTCAGCACAGAGCCCAGTGGGGCCTTCAGACTCACGAACCAGTGAGATCATGACCTGAGCCGAAGTCAGTGCTTAACTGACTGAGCAACCCAGGTGCCCCAACATTTCTTAACATATTTTCTATCTTCCAGAAATCTGTACACATCTCTTGTCCTGTAACTACAGTCTCACTCCCTATTCTCTTCAGTGTTTTAGGATAATACAATCACACACGTACATACAAACTGACCCAATTAGATAGAGATGATTCAGGCCACAGAAGAGAACTTAAAGAAACATACCAATTTAAGAAGATATTGTATCCATAAATCAAGAACGTAATGCTATGAAAAGGAACAAAGTGTAGTAAATGATCCTTTTAAATAAAAAAAGGAGAAAATAAAAAATTCTCAAAATGTAGAACATGAAAAGGGTATGGAATGTTTTAGAGAAATCGAAACAGAGATCTATCCAGGAGGTGTAACAGCCAGCAAGTAGTAGCGCCCCAAAGATAGAACAAAGCAGATAAAGGAGTCTAAATTATCTGAAGAGCAATGAGTATTTTTCAGAGCTGAAGGGGAATAGAGTTATTTGAACAGAAAAGCCCCTCATCCGCATTCTGATTATGAAATGTCAGAACACTAAGGATAAAAAGAACAAAAGGAACTTTTGACTACAGAATTATTGGAAATATCAGATACCAGAAAAATAATGGAAAATAATCTGCCTTCAGATTTCTCCATCCACTCATCCTTCCATCCATGTGTCCACCCACACATGTCAACTCATCTTTCCTGAATTTTCTTTTATGATATCTACATTTCCTAAGCTATTTCCTTACAGTAGTTATCATATACACTTTAAGGAGATCAGTGATGTGTTTTCTTTTAAATATGAACAATATTATTAACTCTTCTAGTATGGCATTTGCTTTTATGTCTTATAGTAGGAGCTGTTTTACCCCAAATTCCTTGCAATTTGTTTTAGCTAAAATGAATACTTACAATACATGTGATTCTGAAACTTACTTTTTTTCATTTAACATCTAAATAATACACAATGTCAATACAGATCTAATTAACTCCACCTCTTAGCTATCTAATATTTCCTTATAGACATTTACCACAATTTATTCAACTGCTTGCTCATTAAGAGTCATTCCACTTATTCCCAGTAACCCTGTGTTAGTATCTTAGAGTATCAGAATCCAAGAGAATTGACAAGTATCCAGAGTGGGTGGGGAGCTGGTGAGATCCAAATTATCATAGTGTATTTCAAGAGTTTGTACTGTGTGTGTCACCCTCTATCTGTACAGAATTCTGGCATCTCTACACAGAACTATCATCTGCTTATCACTGGAAAATATATCTCCAGGTGACAGCTTAGCTTTTCTTCTAGGGAAAAGGTACATGATGTATACATGATGCGAGGCTGTATTTTTCTTCTCAAATGGGATTTCAGTTACTCTTAACTCACTTCTGCTTCCCAAGCAAGTCACAAGAATGACAAATTCTACAGATTTCTATCTTGCTTTAGAATAGGAAACATAATTTCTGACTCCCCAAACTGGTAACCTTAAGTATATACCTCTTAGAGCTTATCTGGGTGAGAGATGGTGAATAGTAATTAATTTGGTTTCCTAAGCTAATTACAGAAAGTTATATGCTGCTTTTTTTTTACATGAGCTCTACCTCCCAAACAGATAGAAGGACACGCTTCAGCAAGCACTATATTACCTCTCAGTGTGAGAAGTAAATGTAGCCAAATTGGTTTTATTTCCAAAGCAAATTTTATGAACCATGAACTTAACTGAAAAAAAAATTCTTTAAAGAGTTTACCGTGAATTCTTTTAAATGTATAAATATGTAAAAATGTATACATATTTGAGCATAATACTGGCTTTTTCTGCATCAGGACTTTAGTCCTTTTCATTATAGATTTTTTGAACACATCACTGCTTTATCTTTTTCTATTGACTTTTCAGAATTTTTGGCCATAATTTAGTCTTTGAGATACAGGCTATTATTAAAGTATTAACCGTCTAATATTCATTATCTCTTACAAAAGTCATTAATTTTTTAATCTAAGCTTATTATTTTATCTTTATGATAGGTTTTTATTGGCATTATTGCTCACCCTTAGACCCTTTACAACCATTATTTCCACTATTTTATTTTGATTGATTTCTCAGGTAATGTATTGGTTTTTGACAATTGTGTGAGATGTGTAACCACCACCAAAAATAATATGAAGAACATCTGCACCCCTCAGAAAGTTCACCCACGCACTTTTCCAGTCCATTTCCCATGTCTCCTTTTATTTCCTTCCCCTCAAACCCACTACTTGATTCCTATTTCCACATATTAGCTCTCCCTGAATTTGGATTTCAAATAAATGCGATCACCATGGCACATACTCTTAGCTAGCCTCCTTAACATTATATTTTGGAGATTCAACCATGCCATTGTGTCTATCAGTAGCTTATTTTTAATTGTAAAATAATATTCCATTATGTATATACTACAAATTGTGTATCTAGTTCTTTGCCAGTGGGCATTTGGATTGTTTCAAGCTTTTCAATATACTGAAGAAGGCTTCTGGCAATATTCTTATATGAGCCTTTTTATGGACATATGTTGTCATTTCTCTTGGGTAAGTACCTGGGAGTGAAATTACTGGGTCATAAGGTAAACTTTATAAGAAATTGCCAAACAACTTCGAATAATGAATGTTCTACTTTATACTCCAATGAATAATATGCAAAGGTTCCATTTGCTTCACATCTTTGCAAGTATTTACTCTTCCAGTGTATCCCATGATGACTGGTTATTCTACCTCTCATTTTGATTTTTTCAGTTTCTCCCGCTCTAATTGATCCTACACAGTACTCCGAGGTTCACTGTCCTCAGGCTCAATTCTAGTGAAATAATACTCAACTCAAGTTCTTTCAATGACAAAAACATGGAATGTTAGGTTAGTCTGACACGGAAGGTTCTCTGTGATCTGACCCTTGCTTAAATTTTTAATTTTATCTCCTAATCTCTAATACACAAATTCCACACACCTCACATTCCAGCCAAACTAGCTGTAGCTGGCAGTTCCCCAAACCTGCTAGGTGATTTCTCCCTCTGATTTTCTTCACACTGTTCCCCACCCTCAAACCCTTCCCTGACATTCCTCATCCCCCACGCCTGCCCATTCCCCAGCACTCAGCTCACATTGTAACCTTTTATGACATCCAGTCCCCCAACCATGATATTGAACTTGAGAACCCTTTTAGAATTTGATTTTTTTTGCCTTTGTTTTAGGATGTTTCACTTTCACCTTTTATTATAGTTCATTTACTATATATCTTTGGGTTCCTTCCTGGTTGCAAGCTAGTTTGAAGCCAAGGATACATATCCTATTTCTTCTCTGTTTGCCATGGCCCTGAATCACTCTTCATGGAAAGACTGACTAAGCTGAATGAGCTCTAAGTGGAAATATGAGTGCTGTTTATGATCAGTGGTGGCCACTCCTTTTTAACTGAATTTTGTCTTGTCTGCTTATTTAAAACTAGTTATTTGGAGAGGCTATCAGACCTACTTACCAGATGCTGTTTGTATAAAAAGCGGCAGAAGTGACAAAAATGTGGGCTTTGGAGTCAGACAGACCTGTGTTTCTGCCTATCAACTGTGAGACTTTGACAAGTCACTGAATACTTTTGGAGTTTAAATTTTCTTTTTCTTTCTTTTCTTTTCTTTTCTTTTTTTTTTTTTTTTTTGGTGAGAATGATTGTGCTTCATTGTCTTGTTGTGACAATTAAATAAAGTAAGTTCTCCAAGCATGTTAGAGTTTTCTTCTTTTCTTTAATACAGAATGTTGATCCACAGATAAAACTTTAAAATTCTCCTTAATGATTGTTCTTTATGTAAAATTTAAAAGAGTTAGGAGGACATTCATTATGGCCCCATATTGGCAACAATGAACCAAACCTAAGGACCATGTAAGTTACATACCCACTTTCTAAAAAACCACTGGGACTGAGGTAACTGGGTGGCTCAATCGGTTAACTGTCAGATTCTTGATTTCAAGTCTCACAAAGGGTTCCGTGCTGACAGTGTGAAATCTGCTTGGAATTCTCTCTCTCCCTATCTCTCCATCCCTACCCACCGCCCCCCCCCACTCTCTGTCTCTCAAAATAATTAAATAAACTTAAAAAAAGTTAAAAACAAAACAAAACAAAAAACACTGGACCAGGCCCTGCCTCAGTTGAGCAAGAGGAGACACATGATCCCTACTGCCCAAGAGAGTCAGCCAATGCTCCTTCCCATCCTATTAAAGAATTGAGGAAAAAAAAAAAAAAAAGAATTGAGAGAAGTGTGGATTCATAAGAAGTGTGGGTATCAGCCTGGTGTAGCAAGTGTTCATGATAAAGATGCTTTCTCATGTCTAAAGACAAGTGATGGGATTTCTAAGAGAATCACACATAAAGACCAGGGATGCCTGCAAAAGGGAATGCTGGATCTCTTTCCCAGATAGGCAACTCCCAAGGCAAGCATACTTGCAATCTGCCCCATAGCCTAACTGAAGAGGGAGAGGGAAGACAAAGGGGCAGGATAGACAGCAAGGACGAATGGTGGAGATGCTCACACTTTCACAGTTAGGATGCAGAGTTTCCTATGGCATTACAGAAAAAAAGCCAGTTTTGCATCATCTAGTCAATTATCTACTAAAGACAGTTGTTCAAAGGCAAAGGCTCCTTACTGCAAGGTGTGTCGTTTTCCACCAGGAAAGGATGATAAGGGAATGTGGATGTGAGCCACTACATGAGCAAATTGTGTCGTAGGAAGAACCCCAGTTAGGCCTTCCAAAGATTTTGTGCATGCAAACTGTGAGTCAGTGTCAGAATCTCTTTCACTTGGGGGCATGTTGGTGGCCACTTTGGGGCAGCTCAGAGTCAGCAACAACCACAGAGAAACAACAAACATATCCAGTAAAAAGGCATTTACCATTCCCCCTGATCTCCTCTTCCTCACCCAACATCCGAGTAGCTAGAGACTAGAAAAAAGAGAACCAAGAGGGATTCCAGAGATGGACTGTGTCTTCCTATTCACCAAGTTCAAGATGCCGGAGCAGCAGGAAAGAGCAGACCACAGTCTCATCCATTCTGAAGATTCAACCTTTAGAGAGGGGGTAAAATGGGATTTAAATAGGCATTTAGATAAAAATATTAAAATGAATAGAATCTTGGTAATTGAAGGTAACTAGAAAATCATGGAATCTGCCCAAGAGATACCTAAGGGACTAGACGGGGAGCTGCAGCAGAGCTCCAAAGGAGAGGCACAGTGTGGAATCAGAAAAAATTTTCTTGTTTTTGTTCCACTCTGTTGAGATTTAATGAACTGGCCAACAGTGCATTCAAAATAATAAAATTTTCACAAATTACCCTTGTAAGTAGTCAGCAAGTTACACAAAATTTAAGAGGACATTTAGAAAAAAAAAGTTTTCATTATGATAAGTTGCCTGAATAGGACACATTTAAAATATTGATGTACTGAGGATAAATTTTACTGAGAAGAGATTTCATATGGACTTTTAGCAGGTTTTGTTTTTCTTTTAATCAGTTTTCTTCTCTTCTCTTCTTTCTCTTCTCTTCTCTTCTCTTCTCTTCTCTTCTCTTCTCTTTTCTTTTATTTATTTTGTGAAGCAGATTCTGCTAGTTGCCTCCCAACAGCCTTGATAATGGAGTCCATTTTGTTCAAGTCTGGGCAGTGTCACGCCCCCTGGGATAGATCTAACCAATCTAAACCAACCATAAGGTCTCTATTCCCTTTGCTGGTGATTGTTTCAGGAAAAGGCTGGCCAGTAAGCTGTGCCTACAACTGCTGGAAAATGTCCAGAAGAGGTTTATTTCAGGCCTCCCAAAAATCCACAAGAAAAGACACCTTCTCCCTTCCTTCCTTCTCTGTTGTGTGGCAAGGAGGTGGTTCTTGGAGCTACCACACGCATCTCATGTTCACAGGGAAAGGTTCTACTGATACTCTGTGGAGGGCAGGCTGCAAGTGGGAAAACATTTTCATCCACAAAGGCACCGAGCTGCAGGGCCACACTGTGAGTAGCCTTCATGCAGCTGGCTTGGAGACAGGTGGCCTCCCCTTTGTGGATCCAGGACATGGATGTCCTGCCTCTTGCGCAGGAAGCTCCAGCAGACACACTGGGCAAGGGGCCAGTGTCCTCCTGGGCCTGGGGGCCACGGTGGGAAAGAAAGACAGCTCCTCAGAGACTGGACACTGCTCTTAGCAGAGGCCCTTCTGAAGTTGCCAGAGCTCAAGGCAATCAGTTGTGATTTGCTAGTGCCCACAAGCCAAAGATTTTTGGTCTGCCCAGAATGAAGAAGGCCATGGTCTCATCCAGGAAGAGCATCCGGGGCACATGGCCACTGTGGTTTCTGTATCTACATCTGAGGGTCTTGAGGGCCTCAAAAGTTCTTCTGGTTAGAAAAAAGAAAGTTCAATGGGCCAGGAAAGTAGTGGCATGACTAAGCTTGGGCTGACATCTTGTGGTTGGGTGTGAAATAGGCATTTCAGGAAGAAATTCCCACAGACTGGGAAAGAGTGGGAAGATAGGGGGCCCTGAGAATAGCAAATATTAAGAAGCAATTAGCTGGGGGCTTATGGGTGGCTTAGTTGGTCAAGCCTCCAACTCTTGATTTCAGCTCAGGCCATGATTTCACGGTTCATGGGATCGAGCCCCACATTGGGTTCCACACCCACAGGGCTGAGGTTGCTTGGGATTCTCTCTTTCTCTGTCCCTCCTCTGCTCACACACTCTCTCTTTCTCTCTCAAAATAAATAAACATTTAAAAATTAAAAAAACCCAATTAACTAAAAAACAAAAAATTACCAAATGTTTTCTGATTTTATGATGATATTCTTTAACTGAATTTTAAAATATATCTATGAAAATGTAATATGCAGTATTATATATATATATATATTTGCTAACCTATATGGAAAATTATATATATATTTGCTAATATATATATTTGCTAATATATATATTTGCTAATCTATATATATATATATATATATTTGCTAATCTATATATATATATATATATCTGCTAATCTATATGGCAAATTAAGTATATATAATTTGCCATATAAATGGCACAGGTAGAAGTTATCCAAGAAAAGGTTAGTTCTGCATCCAGTTAATTTCTAGTACATGGGAGATCTTCTTTCCTTTACTGTTTGGTGGTCCATAATCTGAGCAGCCCGTAGATGCTGGTAGGTATTCCTGAGAACACTGAAGAATGTTAGGATGTTCCACAAACCCACCTATGCCCTGGTCACTTTATGTTCTAGGCTCAGGCTCAGGCTAAGTCCCTTCCGTCTGTCTCCTCCTGCACATCTCTGACATCTTTTCCACATTGTAGTTATTCCCTCTGGTCTGTTTTGCCAAAGAATGTGGACAAAGAGTCTCCCTCCTATCATAACTAATAAAAGGGCTGCAGATTAAACAGACTTTCCTGACACTTGAGATAACATAAGGGAACTGCAGTACACAAAAGGAAAACTTGAAAATAATACTCCAGCTTTTATTTTCCTGGAATTCACTACCTGCTTTTCCCCTGTGATTTCTCTACTGGCCGTAGCTCCTAGCTTAATGCCATGTAACCAAGTCCTGCCTTTTGCTCCCAAAAGGATCCAAAGGGTTTTTAATGTCATCTGAGTGAAAGACCCTGAGTCCTGCCTCTGGTTCCTGAGGATGCAAAGGCTCAATTCACATCATATTAATTTCTGCAGTGGTACATCCAGATCATGAGGATACCAGATGCTTTCTTGTTGAGGGCAGAGGAAAAAGGGGTGATTGATTCAATTCAATTCAACCCCCATTTCAGGTTTGGTATCTGGGAGGTGGCATGGGGGGTAGTTTTGGGATACTGGTCATGTTCTATTTCTTAATCTGTGAGCTGACTCCATGCTCATGTTTATTTTGTGAAAACCATGCAGCTGTACTTACTACATTTGCACATTTCATTATATATGTTATTCTTCACCAAAGAAACTTTGCTTGAAAATTCTAATACCTCTGCACATTTGCCAGGACATAAATATACAATGCAGCAGGTGGCACTTGTAAAAAGCATAAAAATCAGTTTTAGAGAAATAAAGATGCCACCTTTCCCCATACATTTGAGTGAGTGTAAGTGTAAGTAAATGTAAATGTAAGTAAATGTAAGTAAAAGTGTAAGTAAATCTGCTTTATGTGCTTTTGCTAAAGAAAGTGGGTCAAAAATCTACAAACATGGTAGACTTCTCAAAGACAATGGCAAGTGCCGCCATTAGGAAACACTCAGGCTAGTTCTATACTTAATACTCTCCAGAGTAGGAAGTTAATGTGGAACCAGTTTCAGGGGACATAAATTAAAGAAGAGATCTAGTTGTCATTATATCTGCATACTATCGTTATAGCTGTGTTAATAGTTATTGTTATGTTGATGTATTATCGGAAATACCACATACTTTTTAATATTCTTAAAAGTCATAAAGAACTTTAACTAGTATCTTCTCCAAATTGGCGGTAGCCTCATAATACATCCATGTATAGTGGGAAGGAGAAAAAAGAAAGGAGAAAGTGGGTCAAATTCATACCTTTCAGCATTTGCAACATGTCAGGTGAACCACATTATCTTTCAAGCTGCTTCCTCACCATCTGACCCGCCCACCCACCCCAGAGCCTGGCAATGAGAATAAAGAAAATGCTGCACACTGAAGTCCTCTGTAAACTTCCTTCACAGGGTAAATCTTGATGATTGCAGATCTGTCTTGAGAATGAAAGACCAAATGAGTCCATGTTCTGTAACCCTAATGGCAGCTTCAGATTTCCAGCACTTTGGTACCTTGCTAGATGGTCTCAAGGAAGCAGTGTTGGCAAAATTCGATTGCTGCACCCCTATGCCCGTAGGAGTATTATTTATAATAGCAAGACATGGGAACAACCTAGGTGTTCATCGATGGATGAATGGATAGAGATGTTGTGGTATATATATACAGTGGAATTTCATTCAGCCAGAAACCACAAGGAAATCATACCATTTGTGACAACAGAGAAAGACAAATACTGTATGATCTCATTTATATGTGGAATCTTCAAAAAAATCATAGGAAAAGAGATCAGACTTGTGGTTACCAGAGACAGAGGAGGGTGGGAGGAAGGGAATTGGAGAAAGGTTGTCAAAAGGTACAAAGTCCAGTTATAAGATCAATTAAGTACTAGCTATGCAGCACATACGATGACTGTAGCTAACACTGATATATAGGAGCTATATGTAGTTGAGAGAGTAAATCTTGAGAGTTCTCATCACAAGAAGAAAATTTGACTTCCTTCCCCACTTTAAAAGAAGTATCAGATGCCTCCTCCAAAAGCCTTCATAGGATGAACATACTTATTCTTGGATAACAGCATATCTTGCAAGATCTTTTCTCCTCTTTTTACTGTCGCTATATGAGAAGATGGATGTTAGCTGAACTTATTGAGGTAATCATTTCACAATATGTAAATTAAACCATTATGCTCTATGCCTTAAACTTATACAGTGATGTATGTCAATTATTTCTCAATAAAATGGGGAAAATGTAAAAATTCAACTAGCCTTTGATTAATGGTGCTTAATAATCTGCCACATGAAGTGATGTGTGTGTGTGTGTGTGTATATATATATATATATATATATATATATATATAGCTTGTGCTGCCTGGAAGTTAATTGTTCTGTGGGGTATGATACAAAGTGGGAGTAGGATAATTCTATTCTTACATTCAGCTCTGCACCACTGCAGATGATGTGTCAGTACCCACCCCCCACACACACACACTTCTTTCTCTGCCACTGCTTCGGTGCACATACGTGACCTCTAACTACCAGTTCCTGTGACATTGTGCTAGGGGGTGTTCTCTGGTGAGTGAGGCTGACTCACTTTTCGTGTGTCTCTATACTTTTCTACACATATATTCATTCCCAAAAATATCCAGTATTGTCCAGACTTACAATCTACATGTCACTGGTATCACAATTTAGGTGTTTTTTGTTTTATTTTGTTTTTGTTGTTGTTATTTTTTTCCAAATCATTTTACTTCAATCAGTGTTATATTTTTGAGTTGCATCCATATGGATACATATAGCTGTATAATATTCCATTGTATGCATATAGTATATGTTTATCAATTCTATTTTTTTATTATTTAGGTTATTTCCAACTTTGTTTTTTTGTTTTGTTTTTTGTTGTTACAAACAATATTTTTGTGAACCTCATACACGTGTCTCCTTGTGGATGTGTGCAAGAGTTTCTTTAGAGTGGTATCTAATCATAACAACATTGATAGTAAGACCTGAGGGGGCACCTGGGCAGCTCAGTAGGTTAAGTGTCCAACTTCAGCTCAGGTCATGATCTCGCGGTTCACGGGTTGGAGCCCCAAGTCCGGTTCTGTGCTAACAGCTCAGAGCCTGGAGCCTGCTTCGGATTCTGTATCTCCCTCTCTGTCTCTGCTCCTCCCCCCACCTCTCTCTCAAATATAAATAAACATTAAAAGAAGAAAAGTAAAAACCTGCAACTTACTGAGAGCTAAAGATATAACTTCTAAACATTTCAGATGTATTAAATCTTTCCATTCTCACTTCAAATAATATTTAGATAATATACTCAGATAATTATTATCCTCATTTTATGCATACAGAAAATGTAAGTGGGCAGTTGATGGGTCATGTGCTAAATTTTCGATTTTACCAGATATAGCAAATTATCCTTCAAAATGTTATAACAATTTCCATTTCCATTAGAGGTATATGTAAGTTTTTATTGGTCTATATTGTTGCAGCACTTAAAAACATCAGACTTTCAAAAATCTTGATAGAGTTAAAAATGTATATTTATGTGTTATTTGTGTCAATGGCTCAGATGAGAAAGAGAGAGATCAAAGTAAATCCTGTCTTAAGAGTATGGATAGTAAGGAGACCACAGAAGTTAGGAGTTTGAGAACACAGTAAAATGCCCCAAGGAGAGTCAAACGCTACTGATTGCTAGCACATGCATCTCCAAAAGGTGGAGCATACACTAGTATTGGCTTTGTTTTCCCAACACTCACAGGCGTACAAAGGGGAAAGTCTCAACTGAAAATCAGAGTATAGAAAATCTCATCTCTAACTTTCAATTCTCTCTTGGCTTGAATATTATAACTTTACAGTGAGTGATGTATCCTGAACACCCCACACTCTTTTTTACTTGTGAATGTTTCAAATAGCACCAAAAAAAATCAGTACCTTTGTTTAAAAAACCTAAAATATTCACTTCTCCCCAGAATTGGTTAATTTTTTTATATCTCCTGCAAAAGGAAAGGATGTTTATTATGTATGTTTGATTGACGGAAAGATAAACTCAAATTATGAACATAAGGAGATTAAGGATCTTTAAAATTATGGTCAAAAGCAGATAAAAATAAAACTTTTTGGCTCATGGAGGTTGTGGGAAATGCCATTTTCCATGAACACACTTACATTTACACTTTAAGTGCACCGAGACCTAAAATCCCACCAAATGGAAAATTCCCACCATTGGGAAGTGGGCTTCTTACCACATGGGCCGCTGATTCCCTCCTCATCAAAGGGACCCTTTGTATTTAGCAGATTTCAGAAACTCTAGTATTTTGGTGAGGGGGGCTATGCAAACATACTTGACTGAGTAAAAGTGTAAGATACGTTTTGCAAAGAAATAAAAGTTCAGGCCATAAAATTTAGGATATGCTCACAGCAGCAAAAACAAAAACAAAAACAAAAGCAAAAACAAAAAAAAAACACTACATTTTAGACACACAGTCCATGTTTGTGTGGCAAACGCCTTTCCCCACAGAAACTTAGAAGTACTATCACCTCCAAAAAACGGTAGTCCCTCCTCCTCAAAGGGAGCATTTCAGAACTCTAAAACTTCTGATTCTCTATTGATTTGTACAGAACAAGCTTTATGAGGCCACGAACCACCCCTCTGATTAGGCATTTCCGGAGAGAATACTAAAGTAACAATACAAGTTTCCTTCTTTTTCTTCTCAGTCCCACCCATCTTTAAAAGGTCTCTACATTCTTCAAAAACCAACCTGGATTATTTAGTAGAAAACATGTGAAAAATAAATATCTCTTCCTAGCATTCCAGTTAGAAAGAGAGAAAAGAGTATAATAGAATATATATATATATATATATATATATTAGAATTATATATAAAACAGTCTTAAACACCAAGAATTATATATATATATGTAATATATATATATATATATATATATATATATATATATAATAGAAAGGGTATAATGTCACTATTATCCACCAAATTCCCTCCCTCAGGGATGGAATGTCTTCTCTTCCTCTTGCTTAGAACTAAAATAAATATATATGTCATGGTGGAATCTTGGTTATGAGGGATTGGTTTCTAAGTGATTTAGTGATAATAAGCCAGTCCTTATTCTTCTATGAAATTACTTGAAGGTAGATGGAGTCTGCAATGATATTTTTTAAAAAAAGATTCTTGTTTTAAAAAACACTACCCTTTGTGTTTTGATTTAGACACAGTGTGTCTATTCTCCATTAGATCTATTCCTGAGCTGTCCTAAGGTATCTGAGATCTCAAACTATATACAACACATGATTCCCCAAGAGCCCATCCCACTAAAGAACATTCTAATTAGCAAGCTTTCTGGTAATGAAGTACTCAGAAGCCAATGTTTCTGCAAGTATTATTAGTGGACATTCATAGGATTAATAATGGCAAGACAGTTTACCTGATGCAACTTATAACACCTGAGTGTAAATAAAAGTTCAGTGAAGCTAGTCATTTTGATTTATTTTGATTTTTTATTGTGTCCCTCCCCACCCAACCCCCCCCCCCCCCCACTGCCTAACCTCAACCCACAGCCATTGTGTACATTTTAAGCATAATTCATTGTCCATTGGTGATTGGTGTCTGGGCTCTTTATGCTATGGACACCCACCATCGAATGCCTGTGGCAATATTTTCTTTAACATTTAAAGTTCCAGAGGGCCAGGATTACATTGAAAGCACTCATCACAGCCACTCATTCATCTAACAGACATTTAGTGAGTGCTTACTATATGCCTAGGACTGTACTATACCATGACTTAACCCTTGTCAACTGAGTCTTTATTAAACTACATCAGTAAGAGATGATGCCTAGACCAGGACTGAAAGACAAAAGAGTAATAATGAATAGAGAAGAGTAATAATGCTCTGAAAGACCTTTGATGCTAAGAGCTTTGGGTCCTCTGTCTACCTGACCTACTTCATTCTGCCTTCTGTATTTTTAAATATTTTTCTCCAAAGCCTGGAGCCTTTGACAATAACCTATAATATGGAGAAAGATATTAAATAATATGAGGACACACTGTTAGCAATAAAGAGTGAGAAACAGTTCTCACTGATAACAGCTTCTTTTTTCACTCAACATTAGTTAAGGGACTGGTTTAAAAAACAGTCTTAAACACCAAGACTTAATTGCTCAAGTCCATAAAAATCCAGAAGAGTTAACATGGAGCTTGGAGGAGAATTTCCAATGTGTGACAGGCTCTGCCAGCGCTGAAGCCTCGTCACATAACCACAAGTGGGATTTCTGAAGTGGAAAGTTGCCTTTGGAAAAATTTCTGCAGTCGTGGTAAATATTTGCTTGTTTGCTTTCCTCCATTAGCTCAAATCCCCCTCAGTACGAATGGCAGGAGAAAGGAAGATTTTGGCAAACAAGAATGTGGGGATTGTAATGGATCATTCAGTTCAGGGGTCTGTGAACTTTCTGTATAGGTGCAGATAGTAATATCATTGGTTTTGTAGGTCATATGGTTTCTATGGCAACTACTAGCCTTGACCATTGTAGCTTGAAAACATTCATAGATGGTACACACACAAATGGGCATGGCTGTGTTCCAATAGAAGTTTATTTCATAAAAAAGCACAGGGCCAGATCCTGCCTGCCAGCAGTGGTTCTGACTACTAATCTAGTTGGATCCTTCGTTTTTTTAATAAAAAGGAGCACTAATGTGCCAGCAAGGCCCATGTTCTTGGCATGGTCTAGAGGGAGTTAAGACCCAAAGAGCAAGAAAAAAAATGATGGAGAATAGTAGCATTTACTAAAATTAAAACATTCTAAAACTATACATTTTATATGAACTCATACAAAATGAAAGACAAAATAAACATGTAATGATTTCCTTTGGGCGAGCTTAGGAACAAAGGGAGTGGGAATTTGGAATAAATAAATAAAATGAGGAAAATAGACTTTGAGGGGTGAATGATTATGCTGTGCTTTGAACAGAGCTTCTGGTTGACACAAGCCCTGCAGCTGAGGCCCCACTAAGAAAAGATACACTCAAAATAATACAAAAACAATACAAATTTTCATCTTGATTTCAACCCAAAGAAACACAGCCATATAAAAATACGCCCTGAATGTAGAAGATCATGATTTACCATGAATATAATATGATATAGCCTCATGGTATTGAATAGCAAATATTGAAAGCACCATGCAGGATGCCATAGTATAATTTGTACAAGCTATGGAAATGAACTAAACATCACTTCTAGAAGCTCCCCATCTTTTGGGAAAAACCAATGCCTAAATGAGTATTATTGAAAGTGTGGTTTGTGGAACACTGGTGACCAGAAAATTTTTACTGCAGATGTGGGATGCTACATGTACAACAGTTGAGAACAAGTTTTTTTTTTTTTTTTTTTTAATGTTATTTGTTTTTGAGAGAGAGAGAGAGACAGGTTGTGAGCAGGGGAGGGTCAGAGAGACAGAATCTGATGAAGGCTCCAGGCACTGAGCTGTCAGCACAGAGCCTGATGCAGGGCTTGAACTCATGAATCATGAGATCATGACCTGAGCTGAAGTTGGACGCTTAACTGACTGAGCCTCCCAGACACCTTGAGAACAAATGTTTCAAAACTTTCATAGCAATCTGTACCACAGCATCTAGGTGGACTTGTCTTACTGCACCAGCTATAGATTAAGTCAGGTGTCATCGAACTCATGTGATGAGACACAATGGCAGAAGTCACATAATCATTGAACTCTGTAGGTCCCCATTCTGGAAAATTGTCCAGATTAAGGAGTTTGTGATGGATTGTAAATCGAGTACTATTTTTTTCATTGAAAGAGTCTTGTGATAAAAAAAAAAAAAATCCAGTTGAACTGAATAATGTGCTAAGAAAAATAGTAAATATAGAAATTTCATAAAGGCTAATAAGTCAAGATATTTTTCTTTTGAAGATAGTAATGTTGAAGCTGGTCATAAGCAACTGTTAATGTATGTGGGGGCACGTGGTTACTGAGGGGAAAGTTTGGTGGAGAATGTTTGAACTGCGGAATGAACTCTGTTTCTGCAAGGCAAGCAGCCAGTTTGTTACTTTAAGGATGAAATGGGACAGTCTTGCTTATTTGTCTAATACTCTGGGCATTTTAATGATCTTAACACTGCCTTGCAATGGAAAAGTTCAACATGTCTTTCTATTGTGGATAAGACCAAAGGACAAAAGCCCAAATCAGAAACTTGGAAGAATAGGGTTTCTAAAGCAGATTAGTTCCATGATTTAACAGTAATTACAAGACAACTTCAACAACAAGAACCTTGTTAGTTCTTCTATGTTTGTCTTTGGCTGCTACTGGTGCTGGCCCCTGGGGACACAGGAACATTGAGGCTCCTTCAGCCACAACTTTGTTTCAGTATTAGACTCCTACTTCCTGTTCTCTACATCACTCCTGCCGTGATTCCCAGAACTCAGAGCCTCACCTCCCTTTGTCCAAGCCCCCCAGGTTTCTCCTCAAGACCAGACTGTTCACCTTGAGGCTCTGTTTCTCCCTGTATCTGCACATCTGGGATGTCAACACTTATTTATTTATTTATTTATTTATCTATCTATTTATTTATTTATTTAAATGTTTATTTATTTTGAGAGAGAGAAAAAAAACCTGTACATGTGCACACATGTGCACGAGCAGGGGAGGGGCAGAGAGAGAGGGAAAGAGAAAATTCCAAGCAGCACTGACAGCACAGAGCCCAATGTGGGGCTCTATCTCACAAACTGTGAGATCATGACCTGAGCCAAAATCAAGTGTCAGACACCTAACCAACTGAGCCACTCAGGTGTCCCTGGGCTGTCAGCTCTTGGTCTGCCAACAGAATTGAAAGTGGAGTGGACTTAGCATGGGCAGCCAAGGAAGCTGAGTCTTGTTTTTGTCATCATGGAAATCCCAGCAGTGTGCACTGGAAGGTGCTTCAAAAGGATGGGGCCAAATGCTTCTGGGCAAAGTCAGAGCTGCTGGCCACCCCAAGTCTGCTCCAAGCCAGTACCCTTCTTGGCTTCTCAGGGCCAGCTCACTCCTGTGTCCTGGGAGGGAGCCCCTACTATTGGCTCCTAAAAACTTGGGGCATATAGCTCCATGATGGACAGATGGAGGCAAGGCAGGTGAGAGGGAAGCAAGGCTGGAAGGAGACAGGAGTGTTGCTGAGTGTGGTTCTCTGGAGCAGGGGCAGCTCTCAGGACTTCCTAGGATGGAAGCATGAGTCAGGTAGAGGGAACATTGGATCACAAAGGTCTCATTGCTACCCACTCAGAACAGGGTCCTGGATTGCCCAGCCAGGCAAAGGGGGTGGATATAAGGCAGATTTCCAGGGCCTGAGACTGGCAGAGAGAGGCTGGACATGAAAGGATTGCACTCAGGCTCCTGCTCCTCCTCCTGGCTCTTGTCATTACAAGCTCCTTCACATGGTACTCTCTCCAGGCCCCCCTCATACCTGTGTTCTCTCCTATAGTCTACAGCTTTGCTCACTCTCTCTCTGCCAGCCTCTACTCTTGGTTCCCTGCTTCCACCATCCCACACTTGGAGTTCCCAAAACTTTGATGCTAGCATCTTTGGCTTACTAGCTGATCTTCTGGGCATTCCATCTACTTGGGGTCCTCAAAGCAGCTTTGAAGTCTAGATGACTATGATGACAATTTGAGCTTTCTGGATCACTATGCAGATGGGAAATGCATCCTATCAGAGGAGAGAATTAAATCTTCTTGCAAGGTCCTTTTGAAGATGGGGCTAGGGAAGACATAGGTCACCTAGGAGCAGTAGGTATGGGTACCACAAAGACACTACTGTTTGTAAATTCCTACAGAGGCCACAGAGGCTGCTAGGGAGAAGGCTTCAAAATATGGCCTATGTCCTGGAATAGTTTACCCTGGTGAAGCCTCTGGTCCCCAGGATGATAAACAGCATTCAGTGGAAGAAGATGTCTTGCTGGCCTCTCTTCAATCACTAGGAGAAACTAGTGCCATATAACCTTGAAAACTCACAAACTGACGACACAAGAGGACCCTCTCTGAAGACAGCAGAGCCCAATGTAGATAAGGGACATTACTCAGAGGAGGGAAACAGTGGCCATTGGAACATGCACAGATAGGTCTTACAGTGGAAGAGTTTTAGACTCACATAATTACTATATGACAGATCTGATCTTTAGAAGGAGAAGATAAATCTCTCAAAAACAGACTGATATGATGAACAACTTCTACAGAAAAATCCAAGTAATTTTTTAACAGTACCAGATTATAATATTTTTATAAGAATTCTGCATGATGCTTTAAAAATTATGAGTAAAAACGAAAGAAAAGTTAAATAAGCAAAATGGAAGATGTAAAACAGTACAATAACAAAATTCAAGAATTAGAAAAGAAATTACGCTGTAAATTACACATTGGTACTTTTAATTAAAAAGTCTGTGCCATTTTAATTATAGCCTGGACTGCAGAAAGAGCTCCTCATGTAGAGACAATGAGAATGACCATTTGAGAGAGGTCCTTAGAAAATAAGCCATTAGAGGGGTACCTGTGTGAGTCAGTTGATTGAATGTTCGACTCTTGATTTTAGCTCAGGTCATGATCTCATGGTTCCTGAGTTTCACTGACAGTGCAGAGCCTGCTTGGGATACTCTGTCTCCCTCTCTCTCTCTGCTCCTCTCTTGCTAGAGAATATATGCATGCATGTTCTCTCTCTCTCAAAATAAATAAATAAACATTTAAAAAAAAAAAAACATTAGATGGCTCAGCTTTGACGGTCAATTTCAGAAACATGTTCACCAGATGTTTTCACCAAAAAGGCATGCAAGCCAGGGGGGAGCTCTTTCGCCCTCACATAGATATCAAGGAAGTTCTCTGCCTTGCATCAAAAATGTCCCAACTTTCAAGGACTTCCTGTTCTGAAAAAGGAGGATTTGGGCTTTTACCTGAGGAAAGGCCTACAACTAGTCCTAGTGAGTCATCAAAAGGGACCAGTAAATTAATGACCTGAAGTAGACTGTGATGAATCATATTTTAAACCTTAGAGCAGTCATTTA
Source organism: Lynx rufus (assembly GCF_022079265.1). Classification (NCBI taxonomy): domain Eukaryota; kingdom Metazoa; phylum Chordata; class Mammalia; order Carnivora; family Felidae; genus Lynx; species Lynx rufus. The sequence goes on along the minus strand of NW_025814896.1, from coordinate 38,567,431 downwards.
AAAATAACACAAAACTAGTAAGAAATAATCAACACAGGAATTGTAATGTTAGCTGAAAAGCATTCGACACCAAAGAAAGCAGTCAATAGGTATGAAGAATAAAAATGACAGGAGACATATAGAAAACAAATAAAAAATCACAGACACAAATGCAATCACATCACATTTTATATCACATTAAATATACATGGTCTAAATACCCCAATCATAAGGCAAATATTCTCAAGCTGGATAAGAAAGCATGGTTGGACTATAGATGTTTTCAAAAGACACACCTTAAATTTAAAGACACAGAGAGACTGAAAATAAAAGAAAAAAAAAAGATATGTAAACAGTAACCAAAAGAGAGGTGGAATGACTATATCAATAAAATAGATGTTAAGAAATAGTATTGGAGAGAGAAACATCTGAAGGATAAAAATTGAACACATCAGGAATATACATTATAAATGTATACATATGTAATAACAATTCTGTAATACATTGAAGCAAACACTGCTAGAATTGAAAAGAGCAATAGAAAATTCAATAGCTATAGTTGGATAATTCAAGACCCCATTCTGAATAATTGCTAGAGCAACTGGACAGAAAATTAGCAAAGAAATGGAAGACCTGAACAACACTATCAATTAACTTGAGATATATGGAATACTCCACTCAACGATTACAGAATACAGATTATTTTCCAATACACATGTAACATTCTCTGTGATATACCATATGCTAAGCCATAAAATAACACTAAATTTTAAATGATCTAAATCAAAGCATATTCTCCAACTAAGCCAGATTTGGTATGCTTAAAAACTATTTTCCCATATAAATTGAATGTCAGAACAGTAATTTTGTTTGTTCAAGATCAGGGTGAAATGTCCTATGATTTAAACTTTATAAATTTCCTATATTGGATTTATGAGTTACATAAGTTACCACTGTTTACATAACCAGTTTAAAATAAAAAATTATGTGTATAAATTTAAGTTTGTGTATATACATAGTGAAATGAAATGATAATAATGGGTGCCTTTTTAATGTTTTAAATTTAATTAAATTTTATAAAGCCACAGATTTAATGTGTTAACTAATTTGTAATTTCCCAATCCTTATCTAAAGATCTTAGATAAATGAGTCAATTAATTAAGTTTTGATAGCCAAGAAAGTTTATTATTATTATTATTATTAAAGATAGAGCAAGCAGGGAAGGGGCAGAGAGAGAGTGAGAGAATCTTAAGCATGACCTGGGGATCATAACCTGAGCTAAAATCAAGAATCAGATGCTACCCAGGGACCCTGAAAGCCAGGAAAGTTTCTAAAAGCAGAAAAAAAAACACTTACTAATAAACATAAATTCTACTCTTACTATTTTAAATTGTAATCGATTAACAACAAATATACAATTGTCTTCGGATGACATCTATCTTCTCCAAATTATACAGCTAGAAATAAATATGTTTGTTTATACATGTGTGAGAATCCATCCACTTCAATTGTTAAAATGATGTTTTTATAAGGAAAAAATAGTGACATAATACTTGTTTTTTGTCCTGTAGTTCTTTCTTGTGCTGGTTATTTGATTAAAGATGACTTTAATATAAATGGTTAATTATATAAGATATAAATATAATATGCATAAAATAAAATATGGGAATTTCTGCTTAAGAAATTTATAATAGTTTATTCTCAGGATAAATTTAATATATCTACATTGTTTAATATAGTGATAAATTAATTATATCTAAAGGCTACAGGTAAAAGCTTAAATAATTACCTCTTTATATATCTGTATATCCCTAAGTATATACATATAGTAGTACAGTAATAAATCTTTCACCCTAAATTATTACATAAATAATGTAAAACAGAAATAAAATTCTATGCTTAGATTGTGGAGTTTGCTTTTGTAACTTAATTATTCTGTTAAATATTGGTGCCTTTTTACACTTCAATCAGTTTTTAAAAACTCCTTGGTTTTTTCCCCTTAATTTTGTTTTTATAATTGTTATTTATTGTGTTTTTATGATGTTCTAAAATTATTTCTGATTTTAGATAGTTATAATTTATATTGCCTTTGGTGCTATCAGTCTTTATTTTGTCCTTCCAAAATTCACAATAGTAATTTGCTCTTTTACTGTACAAAAAAAGAGGAAATAGGATAAATTAAGTTTGTTAAAATTCTTCAGGCCTTAATGAATTCAGAACTACAATGACAGACTTTGTCCTCCAACCTTGGTGTTTAAAAACAAAACAAAACCAAACCCCACAAAACCAGAAAAATCCAAAAGAGAGCTGATCTTCCTGGATGAATTGTATATAAGTAGAATCTATCAATAGAAATATCTTTTAATAATTATACACTCTCCAAGTTACAAGAAGTAGGCTTATGTTTAAAGCTAAGTACCAGAACAGTAACTATCACAAATTTCTACTCCAGGATTCTAGATTCACAAATCCCTTTGTGTCCATGAAAATTCGGAACAAGTGGTAGGAGTACTCACTTGATTTATGTGAGAATCACAAGGGACCTCCTGCTTATCTCAGTGTTTTGTGAGAACCAGTGGCCAAGCCATAACTGACTTGTTTAATACGTCCAATAGCAAAACCTGTGAAAACTTCCATTGCAGGGTCTCCACTACATTTAATGAGTTCTCATCCTATACTCTTTTTTTTTTTTTTACATTTTAAAAACTTTATCATGCTTTAGAAGATATAAAAATACAAAACATTTGCATTTTTTTTAAGTTAAAAGGTTTTAACACTGGCTACATTTTCAACATTTTCCTTTAGATAGATTTCTCTAAGATTTAATAGACTGAAGTCAGACCTCATACTAGCTTTACCAATTTTTCAAAAACAAAGAAGAGTCCATGAGAAAACAGTTACATAGGTTATATATTTACTGCTCCTAACATATCCAATTATGGCAAGCCTTGGAACCAAGCATTCATAGGCAAGCCAAGTCATGCTGTGATTTGATGGCCCCATCACCATTCTTTGCACTAAACTCTGGAAGAAGGCAACATGTCAACCCCTTTAGTGATTTCCCAGTGGTAACTTCTACAGATGCCTACTAGTAGCACCTGGCCCTAGAAACTCTTGCTCCTGGAATCAAGAGGTCATGAGGCAAAAGCCAGTGTGGTAGGGCCCAGGCCCACATGGCCTTGGGGCAGTTGCAAGTGAACAGTTCACATAATCATCAGGAGTAACTTGTTTTGGTTCTCAAACATTTTTAGTACTCAAATAGTGATAGTAATATTAGTCCCTTAACTGTAAGCCCCCCAAACAAAACTAATGAAGTTCTCAAAACAGTTTCAAAATTGTTGCTGTACTTGAAATAAGTTACAATATAAAAAAAAAAAAGTCCATGGAATAACTTAAAGACCCACACTGTTTTTACTAGAATGTGTCGATGCTTAGTTGATGAAAAGAGCAACTTTAGGATTTCCAGAAATAACAACATAATCCCATGGTAGTCTGAATTCCAATCAGCCAATTCTTAAAGTTTTCCATAGAAACATTTTTTAAAGTTTATTTATTTTGAGAGAGAAAGAGAAAGAGAGCAGGGGAGGGACAGAGAGAAGGAGAGACAGAATCCCAAGCAGGCTCCACGCTATCAGCAAGGAGCCTGATGCAGGGTTCGAACTCACCATCTGTGAGATCATGATCTGAGCTGAGAGCAAGAGTCAGACATTTGACTGAGCCACCCAGATGCCCCTCCATAGAAACTTTTTTAAAGAGAAACACTGAATATTTATGGTACAAGTACAACAGTTTTAAAAGAACAGCATTTGGGATACCATGCTTATGAATTCTAATCAATACAATTCCCAAAGTATGGCTAAGAGTTAACAAGAAGCACAATCATCGGAGAAACCACAAGTAGCAGTCGGCCATTACTAACTACATTATTGTAGGCATGCCACCAGCTCAGAGCAGCCTTTGGTTGAGAGCCTGTGCTGGTCTGGCTGAAGATGCTCCTGTACCTGCACCAAAGTGCTTGGACAACAGAGAAGTCTTAGTCACTCTTAGAAGCTACCCATGAAGTCTGGACCAGGTGCTGGTTACTACTCACAGTCTAGCACCTGAAGGCATTCATCAATTATCTTATGAGTACTTCACATGGACACAGAAACCCAGCTCTTTGAAAGTAAGTCTCTTAGCCTTTTTAATTTTGTTCTTTAAGATAACATAATATTGATCCAATGATAGAGGCACAAATTTCTTTTTCTCTCTCCGGTGTCAACGGTAATTAAACACATGGATGACATCCTGTACCCACTGAGAGCCTCTCATTTTTTGGAGGCCAATTGAATACAGGCCATTAACACATGCCCCAAATGTTTTGCAAAGAACTTGGTATAAAAGAACCAAAGGGTTCACACCTATCTGATAGCCATGACCACTTACTGTGCCCTTCAAAGGTCTCTATCCACTGCTGCCTCACTTTAAATACAAACACCCTCCTTTCTTTACCTGAAGAAAGAGAACCCAATAATTACATAACATCATTTTGGGAGCTATCTACCATCAGTATGGATATTCTAGATGAGATAACTCTGACTTTCTTGTCATTTTATAGGCTCATACTTATTAAAAACAAAAAAAAAAACCTAAACAATTTCAAAGCTGGGTATGGCATCAGAAACTTGAATTTGCCTTTGACATATAAGCTTCACCCAGAAATTAAATTATTTCCAGATGGCTAAATTAATGGCTGTTTCCTGGACTTGTCAGCTGACAGAACATAAAGAAGTAGATATTTATACTGATAGTGAGTATATTTTTGATTAGTTCATGATTTTGAAATGCTTTAGGAATGAAGAGATGTCCTGGCCACTATAGGATAGTGAATTGAAAATATTCAGATGTTTTGCTCTTATCTAAAGTTATAAGACATAATGAAAGTAGAGTTTTGTGGAAATGCTTTATAATATTATCCACAAGAGCAAAAGGTATTACTGAGGCTGCTTCCGGATTTGTCCCACCTGTTGATGATACAACCCCCAAAAGACTGTGAAGGTGGGACATGGGTATGGTTGAGGCTTTTCCTTCTGGAAAGCTATGGCAGTAATGACAGGGGAAAATTATTGCTTGATTTTGCATTTTTGACTTGGAGAATCTTTTTTTTTTAATGTTTATTTTTGACAGAGAGAGAGAGAGAGAGAGAGACAGAGCATGAGCGGGGGAGGGGCAGAGAGCGAGGGAGACACAGAATCAGAAGCAGGCTCCAGGCCCTGAGCTGTCAGCACAGAGCCTGACGTGGGGCTCGAACTCACAGACCTCGAGATCATGACCTGAGCCGAAGTTGATGCTCAACTGACTGAGCCACCCAGGTGCCCCCTGACTTGGAGAATCTTAACTTATCTTTGCAGTAATGGGGACACATAGTTCACTGGTACTACTATTAAGAACTCCGTAAGGTTTACCTTTTATTCAGAAACTCCATTTTATCACCCATAAACCTCAGGGAAAATAAAAAGAACTAACAGAATCCTAAAGCCATAATGATCAAAGCACTCAAAAACCCTCAAGCTTCTAAGGCCTTATTCCCATGGGCCTTGATAGCAATAAGATCAATTTCTCATAGGGCTCAGAAGTTATCTCCTTCTTCATTATTAACAGGTTACCTCATGAGTTTGAGAATTACTTTCAATTCTAGATTCTACTCTTCTATACTCTGATATGAGTAATTACTCTAGGGAACTCATATAATACCTCTGACTTTATCACCAATAGGTACAAACAATTTCTAAAACAGCCACTGAAGCAGCCGCTGCATATGAGACCTGGAGGTTTTGCGCTCTCAAAAAGGCACCAGAGAAAAACTGCCCTTGACTCTCAATAAGACAAGACTGTATACAGTACTGCTAATGACTGACACAGTGAAACTCCAAGGTGTTGATCTTTAGGCTCTGTTTCCCAGCTTAAAAGACTTCTCTGGTCTACTGGAGTCTGCTCCATCAGGAGACCTAACACTGAGGGTTCTTAGAAATTCTCCAGATGATGTTGGGTGCAGATGATGTTGAGTGCAGAAATGGATGGCTTTCACCCAAGACCCAAGATGTCAGAATCAGATAAATGTTCTGCTCTTCAGTAACCCTTTCCTTTCTTCTCTCTACGCAAACCAAATCACAGCTTGTGTTGTCCTCTGACACTCTCTTAATATGATCTCCCTTATCATTCTGTTACTTTTAACTGACCCTACCCCATGCCATGATCTTCTACCATTTAAGAAAACACAAAATACTTTGGCACATTTTTCTCAGACCATAGCTTCTGGACAAAAATTTGATAACTGTTCCTTTAAACACTCAAGGTAAATTCCCTTATACTGATCTTTCTGGTTCATGAGCTTCTCTCACATAACTGATTCAAAATTTAGGCTAATAAAAATTGGATATTGACCCATGTCAACAAAATGGTTCTGCAAAAGCCATTACAACCCTCTCAGAATAACCTAGTCCAGTGGGGACTAATGTTGGACTGTGTTTGATCCAATTGTCAGATACACTCTCGGTTTTTTTGCAGGAACTGATGGATTCTTTGGGGTATAGAGTATTTGGTGAATACTATTGCAAAATAATACTTATAATCTCAATACAGTTCGTGCCCCATTAGGATCTGCTGCTTTTGTGGTCATCAGGCTTATCCTAAATACAAAGATAACTTAGTGTGTATTGTCTGCTACATACTAATCCTGCATATTCAGGATAATTGTTAGAGATTTTCATATATTTAAAACTACTACCCTTCCAGGGGATCATGTTTCTCTGAACAAAAGATATCCAGAGACCTCCAGAAAGAGGCAAACAGCGTCTACTTGGAAGAACTCCAAGAAACATAACTGACTTTTCCATGCATAGTATTTGAACAGCAACTCCCATGGTAGGGATACTGCAACTAGAAAAGTTGCATGAAGTCCAAAACTTACTTTTGACACTAGCAGATGTCATGAGTTACACACTTTGTTCTTTGGAAACCCAACAAATCAGAATAAATTTATTAGTCAGAATCATAGATAACCACAAAGATGTTAGTTTCCTCTTAACTAGACAATGGAGAGTTTGTCTTATAGCCAACACTTCCTGCTGCACCTACCTACTTCAGGCAATAAGATGGAGAGCCTGTGATTAGGCTAAAGGAAAAGGCACCCAGGTCTCCACCACTGACCTTGTTGGGTTCCAGGCCATGTTTTCTTGCCTCAGTTTGATGATTATGTCCCTGTGGTCAGGCCTGTTGAAAGGACTAATAACCATTCTGTTTCTGGTAACCTCCTGCAATGCCGTTGAGTGATGCATCCCATCCAGAGTCTTAAACGCTCCTGGGCAGTCATTGCCATGTCTGATGATTCAGCAACTCACCCTGCAACAAAGCAGCAGGAGAGATTACCTCTGGGCCAGTGCACTCTGGACCAACACCTGATTAGTAATGCCTCAGCAACAGAGAATATCATCGATTTATGTCCTGAAACCTAACAGTCTGGTCTTGGCTGAAAGAGGGTACCAAGAAAGAGAGAAGCGGCCCCTGACATTTGGGAACAGGCTTGGCACCGTCTGTTAAGACCTTGCTGTTAGGAGCAAGACCTGGCCCTCACAGCTTGGACATAATGCTCTCCTGTTCAGTAGAAACAATTTCACAGAACACCAACATTAGGAAGGCCACATTGCAGCTCTGAGGGGTCAAGGCAGAAAGAAAACCACTCCATGGTCATGTCCAAATGTAGTCAGACACATGAACATTGTCCAAATCACAAAGTTGAGCAAATACCCCTCCTGGCTAATACATCTAACAGCTGCTTTACCCATCATAGCACTAACCTCACTTCCTTCCAAATTGTACATAAGATTTTTCAAGCTACTTCATCATAGAACCAACTCTACTTCCTGCAGCATCTATTGCAGAGCAAAGATGATTCCTCGAACCTGCCCCTAAAGCACCCAACCCAAGCCCCCAATCCTATAGTGTCTTCTCTAACATGTTCTTACTGAGAGACTCCACACTTCCCCCATGGTATTGCCCCTCATTTCAATGAGAAATAAATTCAACTTGTTCAATCACAGGTCTATCCCTGGTGGTCTTTGGCTGGAGGACATTGACAATGTAAAATAAAGAACACTTCTGAGGGTACATCCTTGGATACCTGGCTAGACACATATCCAAGGACTGTTTTTTTTTTTAATTGAAATTATTGCCAAAGAAGATAACCCCAAGTCACAAGGTCAAGTTGTAACCTCCCATTGATCGAACTGCTTATTTTATTTTCTTTGCTTGTATAAATAATTAATATGAACTATTTAGAATAGTATGATGGTGTTATTCTTTAAATATTTTTTTCTTTATAAAATACTCATGTGATTCTGAGGCAGAGAGCAGGTTGGGAATTCCTTGTCTGTGCCAGTGGGACTCAGGTGAGGGTTTGCATTTCATTACAACTTTGCAGTAGGTAGTCCTTGTAAAATCCTTACCCACTATCTCCTTGGGCCCTAGGATAGTGCTAGAGGTTAGGTGGCACCTCTAACCTCAAGAAATCAGAGTAGTTGGTAAATCATAGTAAAAAAAATAATAAGAAACTGACATATACTAAAAACTCACTGTGCTGTGCACTATTGTGAATCCTTTGTGATTTTAACCTCACACCCCAGAGGCAGGTACTGTCATTAGCATTGTTGGTTAAGGGGAAGACTGAGCTGCACGGATACTCAGGAAACTTGCCGCAGGTCAATGAGCAAAGAGGGGAGTATGCAGCATGGGAGGGGAGCATTTGGGTCCAGAGTCCTTGCTCTTGAAACCACCATCTGGGGCCCAGCAAGAGCCAGGCCCAATCTCTGCCCTTCCATGTACAGAGCTTTCAGGGGGCTCATTTATCCCTTCTCTTCTTGAATTCCCCTCTTCGGAACAATCAGGACAAGGTGAGGGCAGTGACTGACACAGAAAAATGTACTGTCCCGCTGTGGCAGATGCTCCTTCAAAAGGTGACTTTTCTCCTTGATGCCAAGTTCTCTTTTGCATAAAGTTGTGGGATAAGAGCAAGGCTAAAGCCAAGGGTGGCTCACAGCCTGACTTGTTCCTGGTGGAGCCTGAAGTTGCTCTGAATATAAGGACTTTCTTACTTATCTACCTGGTCCCAGGGGAAGCTGGATGGCTCCTGGTCAAGACTTATGCAGTTAGTTTCCTTCTGACCCCATGGAAGTTGCAATGGCATTGATTCCTAGAGTGTGTCAACAGGACGCCTGGTTCTCTGTGGCTTTTAGAGTTTCTGAGACCCTGAGCCCCCAAAGGGGGCTGCACCAAAGGTTTAGTGACTGTTCATGTGCCATCAGCATCTCAATAGATGACTTGTATTTCTCTGCAAAAATAGTACTTTTAAGGAGAAAAAGCATGCTACCTATAACAAAAATCCAGTCCCCATTCCTATATCCACCTCCCTTTCCCCAGAGTTGACCTTGATCTTGAAGGTGATGCACACCATGATGTGGTATTTGAATACTCTTATTACACACCCCTGTCTGGTGAACAATATGTCAACTTGTCTCCCATATATAGGTTTGCACACAAATGACCTCACAGTTCATGTCCTCTCCCAGGTCCACTTCTTCAGGATATCCTACTTTTGTGTCTGGGTATTTTATCTCCATGGGTCAGGTATGGGAAAAGGTACAGAGAGATTTCTTCTGATAGTGCTGCCCAATATTTACACAAGCACAGAAGATAATTTGGTTGGAAATTACAGGTTACCATGATTCTTGGCTTAAGGGCAAAGTGAGAGACAAACAAATCGGGGCCTGAGCCCACGTGTTCCCAAGGACGGGCAATCTCTCGGCCTGATTCTGTGCAATGCTGCACATCTTGGAACTGGCTGTGTTTCTCTGAAGGAAACAGGCCCAGAGAGCAGAGGCACTTTCTCAAGTTCTCAGACAGTCTGAGCAGAACAAGTCCCATATCCCAAGTTCCGGATACCTGGCCCAGTGCTCCCTGCACTGACCTCAGGGCCTCTCGATATGAGGGTCCATGAAGGTCACAGAAGCGTGTTTCTTTTTCCTCTTCCTCCAGCAAAGGGCAGCCATTTATGTATAAACTGTTATAGTTGGTGGTTTCCTTGCTCTGCTTCAGGGAAGCTCCCTGAGAAGCCACAACTGGACTGTGTTCACTGGCCCCTGGGAGATAGGGCTATGTCCTGACTTCAGAGCCATCACCCAGGCCCTAGAATTCTTCCCAGGATTATTGATCTCTGTTAAGAGCAACGTGCTTCAGGAAGGTAAGGCCTCCCTGGACCTAGGGGATGAGTCTAATCAATCTAAGCCGATCACAGGGTTCTCACTCTTTTTGCTGGTGACCGTTCCTGGGACAGCCTGGCCAGTGAGCTGTATACCTCCATCTGGTAGAAAGTGTCTAGAAGAAGTTTGAGGTGGGGGGAACTTACAGAAATACACAAGGAAAGAAAGAAAAACCACCTTTTTCTCCCTTCTCTGTAGTGTGACAACAGGGTGGTTCTTGGAGTATCTCACACCCACGAGGGAAGTTTCTGCTGACACCCTGGGGTGGGCAGGCTGTAAGTAGGAAAGCATGTTCATCCATTGAGCTACCAAGCCATTCCAGAGTTGCCTTCATGCATTGACAGGAGACAGGTATTCGGTGTCCTCTCCAAAATCAGGGACACTAGTTTCCTGTCCTTGCACAGGAAGCTCCAGCAGACACACTGGGCAAGGGGCCCGTGTCCTCCCGGGCCTGGGGGCCACAGTAAGAAGGAAAGGCAACTCCTGCAGAGACTGGACGCTGCTCTTAGCAGAGGCCCTTCTGACACTGCTAGAGCTCAAGGCAACCCGTTGTAATTTGTCAGTGTCCACAAGCTCAAGATTATTCACCTGCTCAGACTCAATAAAGAAAACAAGAGGGAGGAAAGGGATGAAGAAATTGATATGTGGCCTGGAAAAATATAGAAATGACTAAGCATAGGCTGACATCTTGTGGCTGGATCTGAAAAAGGCATTTCACTAAGAACTGAAAAGAGCTGTCATTGTGGGAACTGCTGGAAGGGATGGCCTGCGGTCTGAGAACACAAGACTTAAACTTGCATTCTGCCTTCATTTTTACTCATCTCCTTTATTATTACACTTTTTCAGTAGCCTTTCTCAGCATAGCTACAAGAAAAGGAGTATTTTAACTTTAATGACCACAGACAAACTTAATTCTGGCTAATAGTAAATTATTATTACCACTATTTTGGTTTTAGATTAATAAGCCATTCACCTAGTGTCATTAGATAACCCCTTTCTTTGGATGGTCGACATAATGCAGTAGACTTGAGTGATTTGTAGAGTTAGCTAACTAGGAGTTCAAAAGGTGTGCCTCATACCTTTCCTTCTTTTTTTTTTTAATTTATTTATTTATTTTTGAGAGGAAGAGAGAGAGAGAGAGAGCACAGGGTAGAGGCAGAGAGAGAGGGAGACAGAGGGAATCCCAAGCAGGCTCCACACTGTTAGCACAGAGCCTGATGCAGGGCTTGATCCCACGAAATGGGAGATCATGACCTGAGCGGAAATCAACAGTCAGACAACTAACCGACTGAACCATCTGGGCGCCCCCCTTTCCTTCTTGAGAGTAAGCTCACAGACAAGATGTGTTCCCATTTACCTAGATGGAACCTAATAGCAATGCCTGGTGTCCATAACCAGCAGGTGGTAGATGAAGCCTTGAGTGCAGGTGCCTCAGACCCCAGAGCCCAGAGGTAGAGCTGATGATCATCACTTCCTTCCAATGGGTAGTGCAAGCAAGGTCTGCACATTGTCTTATTTAATTTTTAAAACCACTCTGTAAGGTACATATTGTTATGCTCACTCTACAAGTGAGGGTGTGAAACTGAGGGTTCTTGAGGTTGGCTCCCTGGGAAACTGAGCCTTGGCCTATTTCCCAAACCAGGCCTTATCATATGTCTCCACTTTTGAGATAATCTACCTTTTGCTGTCCTTCGCCTCAACACTTCCCTCCCTTTCTTTTATACGTCTCTCCTATATCTTGGGCTCCCAAGAAATTGTCTTCAGCATTTGTTGCTACGGTTCTTCTTGAAATATTAGTCAATAAAGAGCTGTTATCCCCACCCCCCCACCCAGGGACATTTACAATATAATAGATAAGGGGCTTTGAACACAGAGAGCCTTTGGGATTAAAAGGAAACATGTCAGACTGCAAGAAATATATGAGAGGAGGATATTTGGAGAGCAGGTAAACAAAGATCTCTTTTAAATAACCCCACAAAAAAATAAACAAACAAACAAACAAATAAATAACCCCACAAAGACAACACTGTCCTCGGCAGCCTAGGGCTCCCAGACCGCCCAGATTACATATCTGGTGTAATTGAAAATCCAACTAGAGGCAAGTAGTTGTTTACTCGGCATCCCGGACAGATTTATCACTAGACCAATGAACACACTACCTGAGAAGAGCTAGATGCTGCTCCTAAAGCAAATAGAACGGATTTCTCCATCATTTTCAAAACCAATATCTTTATAATTCCAAAATACAAAGGGCCAGAACATTTTAATTCCAATTAACCTCCATCCTTCATTTTTCCTAGAACAAATTTGAATAACAGTGAACTGGTGTACGATATTGTCCCCCACAGAAAATACACTCATGGAACACTTATTAAGGTCAGTAAAATTCTGCACTCGATTCCAGTGTGGTGGTTCTTTGCCCCCAAGTGAGCAATGCTCTGATACCAGCTGAATGTCTTACAGTTCAACTCAACTCTGACACAGTCTACCTGGAGATGGCATCAGATCCCACAGGTTAAGGGCCGAGTCCCACAAGACTGCTTGTCACTTCAGATGCCAGTCATGAGTCCAAGCTGTCACTTATGCTTCCAACCAACGGGATATACATCAGAGGTTCCCATGCCCCCTTCTTTGCATTCAATTAATTTTCTGGAGCACTCACAGAAGTCAGGAAACGGATTTACTTATATATTACTGGTTTATTACAAAGGGTATTAAAGGATACAAACTAGTAGCCAGATGAAGGGACACTTAGGGCAAGGTATGGGGTAAGGGTGGGGGCTTCCATGCCCTCTCTGAGGGCACTCTCCCCCAATTCTCCATGTGTTTGTGAACTGGGAAGGAATCTCCCAGAACCCCAACCTTTTGGATTTTTCTATAGGTCTCATTACATGGACAAGATCAATTAAATCATTGGCCATTGGCACTTGAACTCAATCTCCAGCCCCTGTTCCGTCCCTGGAAATCAGGGGGTGGGACTGAAAGTTCCAACCTTCTTATCACAAGATTGGTTCCCTGGCAACCAGCCCCATCCTGAGATGCTTTCCAAAAGCCACTGCATTGACATAATCTCAGGTGTGGTTGAAAGGGGTTTGTTATGAATACTAAGACACCTTTATCACTCAGGAGATTCTAAGGGTTTTAGGAGATTTGTGCCAGAAACATCTGGGATGAAGATGAAATACATATTTATTATAAATCACAATATCACAGTCAGGCAACCAGATCCCTGGCTAAGCACTTTTTCTAAATTATCTTATTTAATCCATATAAAACACCTACTAGGTATATGGAGATCTCTATTTTACAGATGAAATATCTCACTACCAGATGGATTAGGTGGCCTGTCTGGGGTTGTAGGGACAGAGCTGGCATCTGAGTTTAGACATATTCATAGTATTTACCTGATTTTTTTGGTAGTAAAATGAAATATCAACTCTGATATTTTAAAAATTGTCCTTTTCCCTATGTGATAGTGGGTAATGAAGGGAGGGAAAGAGTCTTCCTCTCCCCTGAAAGGTCTTCCAGTTAGAATGAGAATTAAATTGGATTTACACAGATTAACGGGAGGAAAAAAATTCCAAATTTTGTTATGTGTGCGTGAAGTCCCGACAATAAAATGGAGACCTCCAGAAATGACCAAGGCAGAGAGATTTTATACTTTTTAAATAGAGAGACAATAAATCTGTGAGGAATTGACAGGTCAAAGAAATCTTAACTTTGGGAGCTTCAGTTAGTAAGGAATTCTAAACAGAATTTGGGCTGTGATAGTGAATTAGTAAAAAGTCACAAGGGCTGTTTATACAGCCTTCTCAGCCCTTAATCTCCCATCTCTGGTGATAAGGATGTCTCTCTACCTCCTGGTCCAGGGAGGCTACCTTCCACATGGGAGATTTATTTCCTGCTTTCAGGGGGACAGAGGAGGGTCTGGGCGTTCTTGCACAGGCCGTCTCTTCAATAACTTTTATTTAAGGGTGCCTCGGTTAAGTGTCCGACTTCTGCTCAGGTCATGATCTTGTGGTTCATGAGTTTGAGCCCCATGTCTGGTTCTGTGCTGATAGATCAGAGCCTGGAGCCTGCTTCAGATTCTGCATCTCCTTCTCTCTCTGCCCCTCCCCTGCTCACACTGTGTCTCTGTCTCTGTCTCTGTCTCTCTCTCTCTCTCAAAAATAAGTAAACATTAAAAAAAATTAAAATAACCAATATGCCAAAATGACACATTTTGGGACAACCTGCCCTTGGCCCCTATGGCAAGAATGGTGGACAGGGAACTTGAACATGCATCTCAGTCCCTTTTGCTAATTGTAGTTACCTGGTTTCCCTAGGTATGTTGTGGGAGGCTCTCTCTCTCCTTTACTGCAATGATCCCAAGTTGGAGTCCCCTCTGGGTGACAGCAGGGATTCTGAGAACCCTGGAGAGTACCAGAATGTTCCTCAGGCCCACTTGTGCCCTGGGCACCTCCTGTTGCATACAAAGTTTCACCTCCTCCCTCTTTCTGCTCCTGCATGGCTGTGAACCCCTTTGTCCCCTTGTAGTTATTCTCTCTGGTCCATTCTGCCAGAGAATATGAACAAACAATAATTCTCCAAAGAACAATTAACACATGGCTTTTTCAATTCAACATTTAAAGATAATCTAAGGGAGTTACAATGTAGAAAGGGGAAACAAAATAAAATATCAGATCCCTTTTTCTAGAATTCAGCAACTTGCTTCTTCTCTGGGGCCCTTCCTGCCCTCCTACTTCAAGAGTCCAAGTTTTCAAGATATTCCAGAATACAAGACTGCTGACTCCTGTCCAGAAAACAAAACATCAATTCACATCATCCTAACCTGTAAGGGGAACACTCTACTGTGAAGATAGTGGCTCTTTATGTTTCTAAATGGGGCGCTTAGTTCCCAGGGGGTACAATCTGCATTTAGCTTAACTTCACCTGTGGAGTGTTTTTCCAGGACACTGATACTGGCTTGTATTTGATAACCATTTGAATGACTGAGGGGATGTGCTAAAAATGTCTCTTCTAAAAACTGAGGAAGTTTGCCCCAAATACAAATTTAATTTTTACCTTTAAAACCACAGGAAAGGCATGCTTAAAATATGCTGTTTTTTTTCTTAAATTATGGCTGTATGTTGGGGGGAAACCAGTTGAATTGCTCCAGGCCTCAAAATTAAGATAGTAAAACATAGACCACAAGGTCTTCTGAGGTTAAAGTAAGGTAACTATTAAAAAGCATCTTGCAAACTATCAAACACTATAAATGCCAAGCCACTTCTGTTTCGCTTTTGTTTTCAGGGTGACTTGACCCAATCCTTCTGCAACTGATGAATTAGAGCTCATTAGTTATCAAGTGTGGTTCTGTTTACATGTAGGCATATTGGGAGAAATATGCCAAAATTAACCTTTGCATCTCTTGGGATTAATATTTTGAAATATCTGAATATGCCTTTCAATTGTATATTTCTGGGTAAATGACACTTCTCTTCCTGAGGCAGTTTTTTTTTTTTCAAAGGAGGGAAATAGAGGGGCGGCGGGGGAAAACAGAAATTAGGATTAAAATTATTATAACGATAGTTAAAGAGAAAAAATAATACTGAGCCCTTGAATGAAATACAGGGTCTCCTCACCCTTCACACAATGCAATAATCTTGAAAATTCATTTGTGATTTGTGATGAGGGATAGAAACAGAAAAGTGTTCATCTTTAGCCCAGAATGCTGCCCTATAGCCTGCATAGTTCCGATAAGGATCAAATAGGTGCTGGCTGTTACATTCTTAAAGCATCTCATGACTGCCTGTACAGCTTCCTGGTTAATATCGAGCTGAAGGATAAGCACCAGAGAAAGCTTACAAAAGTAGTTTTACAAGTAGAAAGTCGAAGAAAACATTTATGATCTAATACTCCCTTACATCTCCTCCTCCTTGAGCACTAAGCGTATAATCACCACCATCATAAAGCAGAAGTGCAGCTCTTTCTGCCCCCGGGCTGGGTCCCCATGCTGTAATAAAAGCACCTTTTTGCACAAAAAACGTCTCAAGAATTCCTTCGTGACCGTTTACTCGCGTCCTCACATCAATTTCTGTATGTATATCATACTTCAAGAAAAGATAACTTAAAAAAATCTATACAAGTCATCTACACTCTACCTCACAAAATAAAATACTGCACACGCGTGCGCGCGCGCACACACACACACACACACACACACACACCAGCAGGTTGGGGGGATCATGAAGTCAATCATAAAGAAATTAAAAAATGCTTAATTTTTTATGCACATTTGTGATTAGTGTGAACAAAAGTGTGACTTTACTTCATGCACTTTTGCTACGGAAAGTGAACAAAAACCAGTGAACCTGGAAAACTCCCGAAACATGATGGCAGAGACACCATCAGGAAAAAACTCAAGATGCCTTGGTAAATAATCCAGTCTCAGTTTCTGGGCTAAATTTCAGGCTATAGCAGTTTAAGAATAGGTTTGGCACTATTATATATGCATGTATAGACTTATTTGTTACAATAGACTTCGTATATTTTTATTGTTATTTTGTATTTTTAGAAACGGCACATAATTTATATTCTCAGAGGTCATAAGTCAGCTTTAACTACAATATTCCCTGATCCTAGCCTGAACCTTCCTGAGGTGCTAAAACTCAACAAGGCGTTGTGGAAATCAATTGTAATTAGAGCAAGGAGAACCTATGTTGGAGTCTGCCCCGACTCAGCACTGAAAGGACCTTAAATGAATTGTGTAACTTCTTGAGTTGTACTGTGCAATTCTGAGTCTATCTGGAGTTGGTTAGATATCACAAGTCAATGGCAAACACCTCTACAAGACTGCTCTCACTTCAGATGTCAGCCCCAAGCTTGAGAGTTCCATCTGCCTGCACTTTTGACCAACTGGCTATAAATTCAGGAGTTCCCATTGTTCCTTAAGGCTTGATAGTTTGCTAGAAGATCTCACAGATTCAGGAAAGGCTGTACTTATAAATAATTAAAATAAAGAATACAAGTGAGGAGCAATCAGATGGAGAGATGCACAGGGTGATGTCTGGGATGGTCCCCAAAGTGAAATTTGCATGTCTTTTGGACATGTCTCCCTCCTGGCACATTAATGTATAATCACCAACTAAGGAAGCTCAATTGAGGTTTGGGTATCAGGGTATTTTACTGGGATTTCATTATGTAAGTATGATTGATTGGATCATTGGCCACATGACTGCACTCAATGCCCAGGCCCTCTTCCCTCCCAAGAGGTTGGACTGATATCATGTGCCCCTCCCAAAACATGAGACAACTGGTTGGTATTTCCAGTATGGATACCTGCCTCACCGATATGGGAAGCTCCCCCTCTATTTATCCTATATCATTTTCCTCTTCAAGGTCTTCATGTACCCCCAACCAGACTCACTGGTGTGTGGATTCATCTCTACTCTCCTCAGGCCATCAACCTAACTCCTACTGTATGCACTAAAAAGGAAGAACAACCCCTTCCTACAGGCTCACCTATCAGACCTCATCTGCCTTGGATAGCCACCAGGGAATAAAAGAGGACTTAGAACTAGATGGAGGGGCCATTGGATGAAGTACTCCTGTCCCCCAGATGCAATAATACACCTAACTGGAGTCCCCTTTTATAAAGATGGTTTAGCTCCTCTTCACCCTGCTAAGCTTGTGCCCCCCTCCCTCCCTGTCCCCATCTATTCCTCTGTGGTCCACCATGAAATAAACTACCCTGTGAGGGGAGCTCAGATTCCTCCTTCTCCTGGCCTCTTTGGGCAGTGGTCCATTCATGTTTAATGTTCTGGTGAGAGATTTTTACATCTCCAAGGCCTCTCTCTCAGCAGGAAGCAGCTTCAGAAGATGAGACCTTCAGCCCTTTCTCTTTAGAAATAAGGAGGGTCAAATCTGTCAGAGGGAATAAGAGAGAGCAGGGACAGGACTCTGGTCCCCTCCACCTATCTAGGAAATCCAGGATTCCTAGATAATAATAATGTCCCTTGGGTAGATCTTCCAGGATAGCTATAGCCTTTGGGTAGGAATATGCAAAGGGAAGACCCTCACTGAATGGAGACACTCAACTATGAAGAGAGGACCAAACCAGCCTGCACCAAGATAGACCCCAGTACCGACTTTCCCACTCACTATAATGCTAAAAATCATATGTGGGTGGAGATTTAACATGCTAATGACACATTCAATGTATGTAACACCATATTCTGTCCACTGTGTTTGTGCATTCAACCTCCAGTATCTCCTTACCCCAACCTACTTGGATGTGTCTCTTTTCCTACCTTAGCCCCTTTAAAAAATTTTTCAGGGAGCTAGCCTGAAGGACGCTTTCCGTTTGTGTTGTCTCCCTTGTGCTCTGGCATAAGCCCTAATAAAAGCCTCGCCTGGAACCCTTACTTGACCTCTATGCAATTTCTTGTTTAGAGAGCCCAAGGACCTAAGTTGATACCATCAACACTCATGCCATTAGCCTCAATCAATGACTTCTAGGACTTGATGGGTACACTTCCAGCTTCCTCTCCCCTCAGATGGGTCAGGTCTAAGGCATTGTGATCTGTACTAGTCCCGTACTTCCTGAGTCACCTTGGGGACAGCTGGTTTGACAACACATTCTTCTTTGGCGATGTTTCCTCCCTGTTTCCTTTCCTACTCCAGTCCCCCGTGTTACTTTTATCACCCCAACGAACTAAATGCCCATAAATTCTGGACTCAGGGTATGTTTCTGGGGAAAACTTCACTAAAAGTATGACCGATAATGTTCATTCCCTATTGTGGGTCTTGACAATGTGGATGTATTATCTCATTTTTGTTGTCCCTGAGATCTAGCATCATGTCTTTACAACCACCACGTCCCATAGCCAGTGGCAATACAGAAGAAAGCTGAGGAGGAAGGAGTCCTAGTTTATTCTGGTAGATGGGTATTTGTATGGTAGGGAAAGATAGGATAAAATAGGCAGAGAGGGAAAGGTTAGGACCTGAGGTCCCTGGGGGGAAAAACGCATACTTTGAAACAATGCTGGGAGTGTCTGACCACAGTAAATCCCCTCTGGGGTAAGGTTCCTCTTAAGAATGTAACAGACATAACCTACTCCCACTCAGGAATTTGACAATCAAAATACTTAACTATAAGAAGTAAACCATAAAACTTATGTTACACAAGGACAGTATGACCATAGTCTGATTCTTCACACAATGCAACAAGCCAATCAGGCATGAACAACCTAACACCTAGAGTCACCTATCCAGTTAAGGGTAGAACCTGAGAAGGAAGGAAAGGGAAGGGAAGGGAAGGGGAGGGGCTGACCAGAACCTTGTAAAACAAAGACTCTTGCCTATAATCTAGGACATTCACTTTTGAGTGCCCTCTGTCAATAAAGAGAGCTTCCATACTATTCTTTCTTTCTGATCTTATGTTCTAATAAGCTTTTGCCTGCTGCTCATTTTGTGTCCACCTCTTCATTCTTCAAAGTGGTGAGACAATGAATCCTGGATATTGAGGGGAAAAAATCCTGCAACGTTTGTGTGTATATGTGCATGCCCAGACAGTTCAATTTCTAAAAGTAAATATTTATTTAGTATTTTTGGGACAGTATTTCCCTTACTGATATTCTGAATAATCTGGAGTTTAGCGTGTCCCCAAATAAATAAATGTGAATTGTGTTCAAGAAAGAAAAATTATATGTTTCCTTAAGGTAAATTATCAGATTTCTTACCATAATCATTTATCAGAGAGAACTGTGACTTTATGAGATAAAATGCAAGAGGTGTTTTTTCTGCCTTTCTTATTGTTCCTTCTCCTCCTTGTTCTCTCTCCCTTCTTTTTGCCACTCCATAGTCCTTCCCTACACTGGTATTTCCTGGACATTCCCCACCTCTCACAGACACTTTTAAAAGATGGTATGCTTTGATGATTCCTCCAGATATCTGTCCCAGGGTCTATGCATTTTTACATAACAGCATATTTCCTCTATCTTCAACTCTTGCTAAAGCATTCCAAAAGACAGTGTCTCCCAAGGAAAGAGTTCAAAAATTGTTAGTCAGAATGTTATGTAGAAGTTTCTGGTTGTTCTTAGAATCATGAGTTCCCTCTAAGTCTTGGGTAATTCAGGAGGTATCAGACTTAAGTTTTGTAATGGAGAATAGATATAATCTGGGTTGATCAAGGATCAGATGGAGAGAAATGGTCAAGTACTCTCTCTCTCTCTTTTAATTATGGAAGATTCCATCTACCTTCAAGTGGTTTCATTCAAGAATAAAGACTGGTTTACAATAGCTAAATAGCTCAAAAATATTTTCAAGAGCCCACAGTATACCATGAAACAGGTTTACTTTGCTTCAGGGAAGTGGGAAGGATAAGACATTCTTTCTATCCCTGAGCTTCAGGGATTTTGTCAGTAACAGTGACACCAAACATCTCTTTGGGCTTCTCTTTGGAACTGGAATGCCAAGAAGAGACAATTGATTTATCTCAGTATTTTCCACTGGAGAATCCAGGTTAGTTAAGAAGTCCATTTGTTTCAAAATGTATGGGACTAAGACAAAAGAAGAGAAATATTTTGGTTACTGTTGATGTTTTTGCTGGGGTTGCAAGATCAGAGGAGATGGTTCATAGCTAGTAAAAATTCTTAAATTTAATAGGGACCTAGGATTTTCAGAGTTCTGCAGTTCTTCTTTTGAGAATTAGGTGTAGTGTTTTATGGAGGTGACAGTACCTTGAATTTTCTCTGTGGAGAAAGGAGTTTGCCATAAAAACATTGGATGTGTAACTAAAATATAATTAATTTTATTGTTAGAGCCTATCTTAACTTTTTATGAACTGAATTTGTTTTTAGTAATAGAAGGCTACCTTTTCATCCAGTCAAGCATGTTTTCATAGCTCCCTTACAGAAATGCCCAAATTTCTGCAATCCACTCAACACAGAAGGCCCTTTTATGAGGAAGGAATCTGTAATAGCTTGATGTGAAGCCCATCTCCCACCTTGTGCGGATTATCCAGCTGGTGTCACTTTAATTTTTTTTTAATGTTTATTTATTTTTGAGAGAGAGAGGTGGGGGAAGAGGCAGAGAGAGAAGGAAACAAAATTCGAAGCAGACCCCAGGCCCTGAGCTGTCGGCACAGAGCCCCACACAGGGCTCAAACTCTTGAACCAAGATCATGACCTGAGCTGAAGACAGACACTTAACCCTCTGAGCCACCTAGATGCCCCGGTATCGCTTTAAAATCCCTATGGGTTTAAAGGTTTAATACTAATGATCTAGTGAAAATTGGTGTCTTCCATTGTTTAGTTAGTTATAAGGGTGTTTTGGAGTTTTTTGTTTTGGGAGGGGGCCTTGGTCTGATTTGGACTGAAGACTTTTAATCTTCTTGTGTTTCTAGTTTGAGTGTGTTTTCACATTGATCAAGCATACCTAACAAACTTTTCTTTCTCCTAGGTGAGACAAAAGAAAATGAATGATTGCTGGTGAAAAGTGATAACTTTAGGTTAAAAGGAGTGTTATTGATTTGTTCTGTGTTATATGAATAATTCATAACAAAAGGAGAAAGCAGAGGTGCTTAGGGACACAACATTTATTGAAAAGTCATAATATTAAAAGTAGGGAAGAATTAAGAGTTAGAGATAAAGGAATTTTCCATTCTCTGATCTCTAATTCAGATATCCCCCTATGGTCTTTGACAGGAAATTATTACTGGGTAAAAGAAGAATTAGCATGTGTATGGCTCTATTGCTTGGGTGTGCGTGTGTGTGAGACTACCAATTAGTAGTCTTCTGTTAGGGTATTTCTACTGAGTTTTCAGATCCTAACTTCTGTTCCTGAAATACACTTCCCTTTATTCTGCTGATCTCTCTATTTCAAACAGTCAATGAATGCACTGTTTACATTGGCAATCTCTATGTACATATTTGAAAACAAATTTTAAATCTGATGGCACCAAGTTTTGATGAGACTGTGAAGCAACAGAAATTTTTATATATGCCTGATGGGAATATAAATTTTATAATTGGGTAGTATTTTATAAGCTAGAAAATTTATATTCTAAACTCAATAATACCCCTCCAATGTTTTCCTTATTGGTAAAATGGAGTTAATAATGTATCTACTTAACAGAATCCTTAGATTAACTTAGTAAAACAAACTAATTAGTAAAGCTAATTAAATTAATTAAGTCACTAAATTAGTAAAACAAACAGACTAATAAAAGTTAGCTCTTATTATCATTAGTAGTAGTTGCAGTAACAGTTATAGTATATTCCTCTTGTTAACTATGTACTATAGAAAACCATTGTTTATAATAACAAAAAATTTTTTTGAAACAACTTCAAAGAATGAATAAGTTCTGTATACTCTTACAGTGGAATACTATACAGGCAGTACATGCATCAACAGGGATGAATCTCAAAAATATATCATTGCAAATTGGTGCAGCCGCTCTGGAAAGCAGTGTGGAGGTTCCTCAGAAAATTAAAAATAGACCTACCCTATGACCCAGCAATAGCACTGCTAGGAATTTACCCAAGGGATACAGGAGTGCTGATGCATAGGGGCACTTGTACCCCAATGTTTATAGCAGCACTCTCAACAATAGCCAAATTATGGAAAGAGCCTAAATGTCCATCAACTGATGAATGGATAAAGAAATTGTGGTTTATATACACAATGGAATACTACGTGGCAATGAGAAAGAATGAAATATGGCCTTTTGTAGCAACATGGATGGAACTGGAGAGTGTGATGCTAAGTGAAATAAGCCATACAGAGAAAGACAGATACCATATGGTTTCACTCTTATGTGGATCCTGAGGAAGTTAACAGAAACCCATGGGGGAGGGGAAGGAAAAAAAAAAAAAGAGGTTAGAGTGGGAGAGAGCCAAAGCATAAGAGACTGTTAAAAACTGAGAACAAACTGAGGGTTGATGGGGGGTGGGAGGGAGGAGAGGGTGGGTGATGGGTATTGAGGAGGGCACCTTTTGGGATGAGCACTGGGTGTTGTATGGAAACCAATTTGACAATAAATTTCATATATTGAAAAAAAAAAAGAAACAACTTCAAAGAATGAATAAGTTCTGTATACTCTTACAGTGGAATACTATACAGGCAGTACATGCATCAACAGGGATGAATCTCAAAAATATATCATTGAGTAAAAACCAATTTTCAGAAAAATAAAGTACGATACCAGTTATACTTAGGCTAAAATATACAAACAATATTGTAGACTTTATAAGGTATAATTATAAATGCTTTAAAAGCTTAAAGAAGATATAGAAATAATAATCCCCAAATTCAGGATTGCTGATAACTCAAGTGAGGAATGAGGGGTCTGTAATCAGAGATGGAATTTCACTTTCCAACTTGGGTCCCACAAAGAAGGGTGGAGAGAAGAAGGGCTGTTCTGCTATCAACGAGGTAGTGACCAGAGAATACACATCAACATTCACAAGTGCATCTGTGGAGTGGTTTCAAGAAGCATGCCCCTTGGGCACTTAAAGGGATCCAGAAATTTGCCATGAAGGAGATGGGAACTCCAGACATGCACATTGACACCAGCTTCAACAAAGCTGTCTGGGCCAAAGAAATAAGGAATATTCCATACCATATCCATGTGCGGTTGTCCCGAAAATGTAATGAGGATGAAGACTCGTCAAACAAGCTCTATATGTTAGTTACCTATGTACCTGTCACCACTTTTGAAAATTTACAGACCGTGAATGTGGATGAGAACTAATGGTTGATTGCCAAGTAAAGGTATAAAACTGCAAAAAAAAAAAAAAAATGGAATTTCAATTGGATGGTGATTCTATTTCTTAAGTTGGGAGTTCACTGTATCTTTCATTGTCTTTTACTGCATCTTAAATATTGCCCTCCAAATAAATTAGCACAGAACAACAGAAAAGAACAAATACCATATTAATGAATTGGTGTTTGTGTGTTTCCTGTGAATAGTACTTATTTGTTAACTAAGTAGGAGCCTGTATATTGAAAATCAGAAGTGTTCATACAAAAAAGGGTTTGAGTCTCTGCTGAGACTGGAACAAAAAACACACTGTGGAAATGTATGCATTCAACACTCACCAGTCAACACCCATAGAGTTACAGAAGGCAGGCCAGTTGACCTGAGAACCAATAAGTCATCAGCTTTGCCCAAGTGAGCTGAATTGCTTTGTCTGTTCTGAATTTCACAAAATATTTTGCTCTTCCATGGCCCTAGGGATGGTTTTATCCATTTACATCTGAACTATTTTTATATTCCTTGCTGGCTGTTCCTTATCATGCCCATGCCAGCATTTGCTCTCATGTTAACATTTCCAGAGGGTGGTATTTTGCCTGAAACACATATCAGAGCTCATTTATTTATTTTTTGAGAGTCTATCATGTGCCAATAATTATTGGGTACTGACTCAACTCTTTTAAATGTTTGATAAATGGCTTTTGAATTGATTTTTCTAAATATTATTTACCCATATGAGAAATGTTGCCGAGGTAGGCCAGAAAGGTGAAGCGGCTCTAAGGGACATCTTTCTCATGCTGCATGTCCTCTATCCTCACCAGTGTCCTACTTGAACCCCAAAGTTGGTGTCAGGTATGTTTCTAAAAGATCCTCCAAAGCCCAAAGCCCTTTATATTATGTCAGGGTTACTCATGATTATTAAGTTTGTAAACATCTTTTACATTTTACATTTTTGGTCGGAAGAAGTGAGAACATTTCTGAGATCAACTTATTTTTTCACTTAGTATCAGTTATAGGGCTGATTTTAAATCAATTCTTAGGGGCATCTGGGTGGCTCAGTCAGTTGAGCATCCAACTTCGGCTCAGGTCATGATCTCATGGTTTGTGAGTTTGAGCCCCACGTCCAGCTCTGTGTTGTCAGCTCTGAACCTGGAGCCTGCTTCGGATTCTGTGTCTCCCCTTCTCTCTGCTCCTCCCCTTCTCATGCTCTGTCTCTCTGTCTCTCAATAATAAATAAACATTAAAAAAATTAAATCAATTCTTAGTCTCACATGCTGTGGCTTAATTGTTTCAACTCACAGTCCAGAGGAGTAAACATGGGGCCACGCTGCATGTTGAAGTACTTCAAATGACTGAACAGCTTCTGCAAACACTAACGGGTGGGGTCACATGACAGCAAGAGAGATTTCTGAAGTGGAAATTTGCTTTCAGAAAAATCTCTGCAGTTACAGGGATTTCTGCAGACACAGTGCATGGTGATTTGTTTTTGTTTTTTGCTTTTTCCAATTGGCTTGTTCACAGCTTCTATCCTTGGCACAACATTATTGCTCTTTTATTTGAATTTATCCACAGAGTTTATGATAATAATTATTATTATATTTTTCATAATAGCTGAGATTCAGTCAAGTGTTATCATGTGCCAGCCTGCATTTTAAGCAGAGTTTTTCTAGCCCAACCAGCCTAAGAACACCAGAGATAAGTCTCTAGTCCTACTAAGCCAGATAATTGACTCATTGCAAGGAGGGAGAGAACACGCTAGTGGAAGTGTGGTCTATTGTGCCAAATAAAATAAAAAGTACAATTGTAGGATTTTGGAGAAGGGTGAAATTTAACATCTGAAGTAACATCCTGATGGACTCAAAGCAAAGCAAGGCTATGTATAAGGCGTCAGCATTAAATCTGGACACAAAATGGACTCAAGATCCTTTTGCTTGTTTGAGACAGTAAAATTAAGGTAGATGTGGAGGACTATAGCTAGAAACTCCTTACCTGAAGGTTTGCACATGGCTTGTAAGTCTGGGCTGTTTTTCTGTGTCAAAGGGACTTAGATTCTCTAGGTAAGAGCAGGATGCTTTTGTGGGAAGCTGTCAGGAGCACAGACAAGTCTGGCTGTCAGCCAGAAAGGAAATGGGACCTCAGTCCTACAACAACAAGGCACTGAGTTCAGCCAACAATCTGAATGAGCTCAGAACACTTTTCCCCAGAGCCTCTGGTAAGGAATGCAGCCTGCCGATACTTTGATTTCGTCCTTGTGTGAATCCTTAACTTAGCAGAGGAACCATGTGAACCCCCGGGACTTATGACCTACAGAAACTGTAAGATAATAAATGTTTGTTTGGTTTTTTTTAAAAGACACAAAGCCTGAAACAAACAGAGTGGGGTTTCATTCACACTGGGTATGATTTCAAAGAGCAGTATTTCTCAGAGTCTATGATTTAGAGAACAGAGTTTCTCAGTGGGTAAAAAAGCATTTGTCACCCAATGAAAGGGTTTTGCAATGCTTTACAGCTATAGGGTGCCCTTGGGAGGAATGTTGTTTGAGGTTAACTTGGTGCTGGCTTTATCTTTTCTATTTACCGAGCTTGATAATAGCCAGACTTTTACTTTAAATTCCAAGCTAATTTTTACTTTCTCAAGGAATTGACTTATTTCATCCTTAAACATTCCTATGCAGTAGGTAGTATTATTATCCTATTTTATAGATGAGGAAACTCAAGAGTAGGAAGTGACCAACTGCCCAAATGGGAGAAAAATTGTAAGGAGTGGTTCCAGGCTTCAACCTAGGCCATCTGTCTTCAAAACCAAGTGCTTAACTGCTTAATTTTCATTCTGTCCTGTTACATGAGCCTTTTCATGTAGGCCAATAAAATATATTATTTTAGGAAATGGAAATAGAATTTCTCTTAGGGAAAAAAAATTCATTTCCACCATTTCTCAGGCCAGAATATGAGACATAGATTAATACAGGTAACGGTACAAACAGGGTAATTGAGCAGGTCTGTGTTAACAACAGTAAAAATCCTAACATGTGTACACATTCATCATATGCTAGGCCTATATAAATGTATTAACCAACTTAACTTTTTTTTTTAATATAATTTATTGTTAAATTGGCTAACATACAGTGTATACAGTGTGCTCTTGGAATTGGGGGTAGATTCCCGTGATTCATCACTTACATACAACACCCAGTACTCATACCAACAAGCGCCCTCCTCAATGCCCATCACCCATTTCCCCCTCTCCTCCGCCCACCCCTCCATCAACCCTCAGTTTGTTCTCTGTATTTAGGAATCTCTTATGGTTTGCCTTCCTCCACTTCTGTTTGTAACTATTTTTTTCCCCTTCCCTTCACCCATGGTCTTCTGCTAAGTTTCTCAAGTTCTACATATGAGTGAAGACATATGATATCTGTCTTTCTCTGACTGACTTACTTCATTAGCATAGTACCCTCCAGTTCCACCCACCTTGCTGCAAATGGCATGATTTCATTCTTTCTCATTGCCAAGTAGTATACCATTGTATATATAAACCACATCTTCTTTATCCATTCATCAGTTGTTGGAGATTTAGGTTCTTTCCATAACTTGGCTATTGTTGAAAGCGCTGCTATAAACACTGGGGGTACATGTGCCCCTATGAATCAGCACTCCTATATCCTTTGGATAAATTCCTAGTAGTGCTATTGCTGGGTCATAGGGTAGTTTTATTTTTAATTTTTTGAGGAACCTCCACACTGTTTTCCAGAGCGGCTGCACCAGTTTGCATTCCTACCAACAGTGCAAGAGGGTTCCCACTTCTCCACATCCTCTTCAGCATCTATTGTTTCCTGAGTTGTTAATTTTAGCCACTCTGACCAGTGTAACTCACTTAACTTTTACAGCAACACTGTAAACTAGAGTGATCCCCATTTTATAGATGAGCCAACTGTGGCCTCCAGAGGTGAAGTAACTTGCCCAAGGTGATATGGATTATAGGAGGTAGAGCTGGGATCCACATATGAGAGTCTTGTCTCTAAAGCTCAATATATTAGTGACTTTGTTATATATGAATACGCAAGAATTAGGGGACATAGGGACAAAAAGAAGGGAAGTAGGAATAGAGGTGATGTGGTGACTGAACCCATTGAAAGGGAACAAGGAACTTCCCAGCTCAGATGGCAAATATTCATTTTGTACTTGTTTATACTGCTCTAATATAAACATCTCTGTCTCTTCAAATATGTTCTGTACATAAAGGTTTCTATAAATGGGATTCTTTGGTAGTAGAGTTAGGAAAATGAGATTCAGAAAAAAGTCACAAGATATATAATGCAAGCGGTATAATTCATGACAGATTGTAAATAATAGCCAGAAGGAATGGGAAAAATATCACCTCAGGTATTTACAATTGTTATGGTGGTGGTGGGGAATTTGGAACTTTCCAGAACATGCAAAGAGAGCTGGAGTCAATCTTATTGAGATTGTAGACAACGATGTTGCATGTCTATTAAGCATTGAAAGTGAAAACACCCGGAAAGTTGATTTTAATTATACCATTGACAAGTGATATATTAGTAACTGTTAATTATTTCTGGCACCTAGCATAACATCAGGTATGTGGTTGTCCTGAATAAATAAATATTTGTTGAATAAAAATCATGAATAAATGAATGACTGGTTGTTTTTAAACAACAATAATTAATGGATAGAAGTGATGTATTTTTTTCTGTTGTGCTTACAGATGATTAGAAACTTTCTCACCCACACACTATTTATATCTTTATCTGGTGAGTTAGAGTATAGGCTACAGACGTTTGCCAATGCCTTCCAGTTTATGACAGTGGCACCTAATGCATGTGTCATGACTGAAATCAACAAGTAGGTGGTACTTGATTCATCAAATTCTGCATAGTGAAATCAATGTTGATGAGATAACACAGACTAAATTCAGAGCACAAAGTCTGTCATGACCAACGCTTATTCATTTTCTTCCTAAATGTTTGTATTACCCATTTTCTAAAATGGAAGACTTTTTATAATATACCATGACTTTTAAGACTCAATTTTCTGAACGTATAAAACTTTTGCTTTTCTTTTGGTGATTTATTTTCAGGAGCATTATTTACTGAGTGCCCTTTTCTGGGCTGTGATGCAATGGTGGTCTTGAGGTAGGCAATTGGCAGCATTCTTGAATTGCAAGTAGCAGAATCCACTCTACTAGTTAAGTAATAAAGTAAACTTATTCTTAGATATTAGATAGCTCATAGCATTATAGAGGGCTAGAGAATTAGATATGGAGCCTAGGCAGCAAGAATGCTGGCTAAATGATACCGCTAATGACGCCAGGAGAGACCCAATGCCACTACCATCAGGCACACCAGCTCTACAGGTGTCATAGGTGCAGGTGCTATTTCCATGACCTCAGCCAGTGCTCCATGTGAAATACGAATTCTCTCCACTATACTTAGTCACCCTCACCAGAACATGGATTCTACATGGCAACTAGTTTCTCTTCCAAATCAAGTTGGGAATATGTGATTGGGAGTTGAAATCATATATCTGGGTCTTACTTACAAAGGAATCTGGAAATGATTAATTCTGGTTTCTACCTAAGGAAGGCAGACTTATAATGTGGGAAATTCTAAACAGAGAAAGGCTCCTCAAAACACACTAGGTACCCACTCACATGGTATTCATTCACTATGGCCGTGGAATCACATAGGGGTGTACATTGGGCCATATTTTGGACAAGGAGGAGAGATCTCTTCTACAGGACCTTATCCTGCTGCCCTGTTAAAACAGCTCTTTCTTGGTCTTGTCTCTTCTTTTCTGTTAGTTATCATCTCTTCCTGTTGCTGGTTACAGGGGAAAAAAATGTTTATTCTTTTTATTAGTCATGCTAGATACAATTTGCTGAGTTTTTTATTTTTTCTGGGCTCTATGCAAGAGAGCTTTACATATATTTCAATTTTATTCTTCATAAAACCTTCATAAACCTGTGAGATAGATATTCTTCCAGCCTTGAATTTTATAGGTGAACACACTGAGGTTGGGAGCAGTTCAGGTGTCTTATGGGACACGGAGTGAGTGACAGACCTGAAATTTGAGCCACCTCTTCAGACTCCAACTCCTGTTCTCTTCTTGTCCATTATGTTAAACCTTTCTCTTAAATTTACACACAGTAATTGATCAATAGACTCAATTGTTCTCCAAGTTGATTAATTACTTATAGGTAGTTAGATTGACATCTTTTCCCTCTACCAATAAGTGAATGAAGCGTTCTGAATTCATGTAACTTACAAGAGTTTCAAAACTGTCAACAAAACAATCACCAGAGAGTAGCACTGCTTCAAAGATAAATCTAGCTATTTTGTGTCGGGAGGGATTATTCTAATGAGTTCTGAATGAAGCAAGCTAGGACTGCTGATCTTGTAAGAACCACAACCATTCTGCACTGATTCCTGGGGATTCAAGGATGAGTAAGGCTCAGTGGCCACCTTTTGGGGCAGAGAGTCAGAAGAGGTCCCAGCTGGTTATTCTATAGGTTTGGTTTGATCCATCTTTTCTGGTAACTCTAACTAGAGCCCATCCTTTGACCCATCCTCCAAGCTAACTCACCATCATACCCACTAATACCAAAAAGTAAAGTTGCAGCTTTAAGGCTTTTCCCTCTTTCAAGCTTCAATGGCTATAGATTTGCCCAACAACCCATTTACCTCATGGATACAGGCGAAACACAGGATGGTGTCTTCAATAGGGAGAATGATTACTACATCTATCTTGAGAGGTTGTTATGAATTTTGAAATTTACATGTTACTGTGGGTTATGCCATGGCTCATCCTGAAAACCAGAGATGCTGGCTTTTGAGAATATTAGCTAAAACTGATTTCCTATAAAATTCATGTATGCTTGTTTTTTGTTTTTTGTTTTTTCAACGTTTATTTATTTTTTGGGACAGAGAGAGACAGAGCATGAACGGGGGAGGGGCAGAGAGAGAGGGAGACACAGAATCAGAAACATGCTCCAGGCTCTGAGCCATCAGCCCAGAGCCCGACGCGGGGCTCGAACTCACGGACCGCGAGATCGTGACCTGGCTGAAGTCGAAGCCTTAACCGACTGCGCCACCCAGGCGCCCCTCATGTATGCTTTTAAAATTGAAAGACTCTTTTACTTCCTAATAGCCACTGATGATTTTTATCTTGGGAAAGATATACTGTTATTTTTATAAAAATAGGTTTGAGAGCAGGAGTGTAAAACAAACTTCTTAATGTTTTTCCCTCTGTAGAGCCCACTTCTGTGTATTTTTACAGAGAAGCTCAGACTGTGTTCCATGGCATACCCAGGATGCATATGCGGGGTTCCTTGGGGTGATAGCAGAGGGAGAGTTGGGGGCACCCTTCCAGATTCACAAGCCCTTACCTGCTTCCCCAGTATCCCTCTGCTTGAACCTGTTTGGTATTTGGGGCTTTGTGTCAATTTGCATTTGAAAGAAGGAGTTCACTGCTCACATGAGTTTGGAAACTACTGAGGTAGAGAAGGGTTGAGAGAAAGCAATTTGTTCCTACTCACTGATGACTTCAAGGGAGTATATTAGGCCCCACCTGATCTTTATATGCTTGGGTTTCAGTTAGTTGTTTTCGTTCCTCAAGGTATGAATTCCCAACACCCAATGTACCCATATTCATTTGTCATTTCAAAAAGATGCCCAAATCAAATATATATTACTGAGCAAATCTGCCATTTTGGAAAATGTCTGATTTTGTCTATGAAAGCAAATCCTAAAAAGGTTATTTTCTGAAGAAAAAAAATCAGGTATGGGATTTTTGCAGTAAATTAGGGAGTATTAACATGGTGTGACACACTCAGTTTGCCCTCTTCTGGAAGTTTCTAATTCAATTTGTAAAAGTTGAATTTTCCTGTGGCTGATACTGTCACACTGGTTCTCTGATTCTCTGTCTGCCCCCTCCCCCACCTCCACCAACCTCCCACTTGGCAAAATGTCTTCTGCTCTCTTTTAAAAGGGAGGAAGAGTTTTAAAAAGACCTGCTACGTGTCCCAGTGGTTTGTTTATAGCCCCCTCAGCCTGCCTTGCTCTGGGGCTAACACAAACTTCAGCTTCGAGTGAACAGAATGTTCGCTTCTCTGTATGTGGATGTTTTTGTCTCTGTACCTGGGTCTGCCTATGGGCTTGGTCACTCCCAAGTGCTGGAAATGTTTGGCTGACACTATGCTGTGCACGGACGGCATATAACCTGCCAGTGTCAGGCCTGGCTGCCCTTGCCACTGATTGCTGGGTTCATTTCATTCCTCTCTACATTGGGAGACTCGGGGCTCTCTCTGCTTCTCCTGCATGTGCACAGAGCAACCAGTGGCCTTTTCTCTTGCCTCCTTTCAGGGGTGCTGTGGCCCTGTTCCTGAGAACCACTGGCTGCCAGTGCAGTGGGGAGAGCACATCCCCAAAGTGTGGGGAGAGCACAGCCCCAAAGTGGAGCTGGGCTCATTAGCAGGCTTCTTCTCAAGCCCCAGTGTGCAGGGCAGACATCAAGATAGACAGACAGGAACTGAATTGGGCTCCAAATTATTTCTGAGTTTCACCTCTGGCAGTAAAGTCCCACATCTGACCCCAAGCAGCAGCCTGCAAATTGGTCTTCAGAGCTCTCCTTGGTGGCTGGAGACAGAACCTAACACTACAATTAAGGCTGTGCCAGCCTTTCAGTGATCACTGTGCCTTTTCTGCTGCACTGGACTGTCTGGAGTGAATGGAGCACCTCCACCCCCACAGAGGGCAGCCCAGCCCAATTGCTCTGCTTGGAGGGGTATGTTGCCATTTGAGCCTTGGAATTATTATTATTATTGTAGTTATTTTTCAGGCAGTCTTTAAATGGTCTTATCCTTATTTCTGACTTCAAAGGTGGACCTTTCTTTAAGTATGGAGAGGGGAACAGGGAGGCCCCATGTGAGTACGAGAGATGGATATTGGGCCTTTGAAGGATTAGTTCATTCCTTCTCTCCTTCCTTCCTTCAACAAATATTTACTGAGGGCTACAGTGTGTCAGGAACTCCTCTAGGCACACTTGTGGTGTTCACCAATGAACAAAACAAAGATCCTGCCCTCGCAGCACCTACCTTTTGGCCTCTAAGTGTACTAGGACACATTCAGATGGAAATACTGTCCCTGGCCACACCCACACCCTTAGGGCTACTGAAAGCAAGGCCGGTATCTGCCTTGCTCTGAGCCCAGCAACAGTTCATGCTCCTCGGGGCACACTGTGGCATCACCAGCAGCTCACAGCCCCTCAGTGCCCAGTGACTGGCAGCTCCTGTGCCCAGCTGTTGGGCTGTGCTGAGACAGGTCTTGTGGCTGACTCTACGTGCCCATCCCCCACCGCCCGGATTTTGGCTCAGTTCTAGAAGGCAGTCTGGTGCCTGCTGCCGTTCCGCCTGGAATCCTCTTTCTTTTGCTGCTTCCGGGATTTTTCTGAAGTGGGAAAGGGCTGCTCAGCCTGCCCTAGGAGTTAATGACCCTCGCCCAACCCTCAAGGGACCCTCGGCCTCCACTAGGAGGTCGTGGATAAATGCTCCAACCTCCAGGAGCGGGAAACTTTGGAGGCTTGCTCTGTGTTCTGGCTGCCCGGCTGCCATCAGGGTAACAGCTCAACAGTGCACGTTTTATCGGCTCTGCTCTCTGCCCTGTCTCCTGCTTTCCCACGCCACATTCCTACTTCACGGAATCACCAAACCAACCAATGGCACTTGAGCCCACGTCTCAGACACTACTTCCGGGGAACTCCAATCGGGACTCCTCTGTCACCTGTCTTCTCAAGGACACTCATTTGAAGGCAACCTAGAGAGTGATGGCGATGGTGATAACTGATGATAATAACAGTGACTGCCTTATCTATTTGAGGGCTTGCAGCTCACCAGGCACTGCTCTGAGCACCGGTGTGTGCTGACATCTTTCTTGCTCACAGATGCTCTTTCAGGTGTCATTATTACCCTCATTTCACATGTCAGGAAACTGAGGCACCAAGAGATTCAGTAACTTGTCCAAGGCCACCCAGTCATAGAACTGAGTCATAGAATTGAGATTTAATTTAAGGCTGTCTCTAGAGTCTATACCCTGTGCCATCTCTCATTTCAAGAAAATACGGGCCCCAAATGCACAGAAAAGGCTCCGTGTCTTTTCCAAGTCAGTGAATGAGGCTGTGTTGGTGCCAGGAGAGGGGTCTTGAGTGTCACTGAGGAAAAGGTGGCAGATTTGTAATTTCAAAGATGTATCATCTATGTATCTACTGTCTATCATCTCCTATCGCACATGCTCTTTTTATAAGTGACAGTCACTCTTCTCACCTCTTGAACTTGGGAAGCTTATCTCCACAGTGGATATGGTGAAAGTGATGTTCCATGACTTCTGTGGCTGGGTCAGAAAAGGTGACAGGGCTCTCTCTCTCTCTCTCTTTTCTCTCCCTTGTCTCAACAAGAGACTTGGGAACCCTGAAGCATCTGTGTAAGAACTCTGGGCACCTGCAGTTGCCATGCTTGTGAGACCTTATGGAGAAGCCACTAGAGACAGACAGCATTGTCCAGGAAGCCCCAGCTGATCCAGCCCACATCTGTGCAAGATGACCTCAGATCAGCCACCAGCTGACTGACGGCAGCTTCATCACGGACAGAGACAGAACCACTCAGCTGAGATGCTTCCACATTCCTAACCCACAGAAACCATATGAGATAAACAATGATTATTTTTGTTTTAAGCCACGGAGATTTGGGGTGACTTGTTATATAGCAATCTAATATAGAAAATTTCAGACAATAATCTTTATGGCTTTTACTAATTGGGTTATAACCCATTTTGGGTAAATGTCTAAAATATTTGTAATGATAATAACATTATCTAACTTTTACTGTGAACTTGGTGTATGTCAATTACTGTCCTAAGCACACTGTATGAATTAACTCATCTAATTGTCACAGCAACTTCATAATCTCAGTATAAATATGAATGAAAGAAAGGACAGAGGTGAGTTAACTTACTCTATGTCGTGCAGCTGGTAAGTGTTAGACCAGGAGTTCAGAACTGCAGTCTATGCATTACTCCATTAAGCCCCAAATCACACAAAGTCATACCGAATCACTTTTCGAACTGTGCCAGGACTTTATAATAAAAATGTTATTTGTATACAAGAATGTCTGCTTGCAAGTGATACCGTTTGGAAAGGAAAAATTGACATCAATGTTCCTCATCTGTGTGACACTTTAAATAAAACAAAAATGAAATTACCCAGGAATTAGACTAGAATTTGTTTTATAGGTAGATGTTTGTACATTTCAAGTGACTATGACTGGCTCCATATTCAACTTGTTGGTGTAAATAATAAACTTGTGCAATTATTACTTGATACACTTAATAACTACAAATGTTTGTCATTGGGACCAAAAGGTTACTCATTATAGGAAAGCAAAAATTTTTTTTTCCTAGTAATTGTAGTATTTATTGATCACTTAGCAGATGATTCTATAGTCATTTGTTGATTTAATTCTCCCAACAATTTTTAGAAGAATCCTCTTAATGGTATCATCTTATAGTAACTTTCCCAACCTTGTTGGGGAGGTTCTGGATCTAGGAGGTGGCTGAGCTGGGTTTAAACCTAGACCCAAGAGATGCCGTAGTTTGGCCCTCTCCTCCCTGGTGGTAGAAGACAGCTGACCACACAAACATTTCATGTTTGTAAACTGAGTTTTTTCATTCACTTGGGGCTGTTTGAATGATTTTTACATCCATAGGAAGAGGGAAAGAAAGACATTTCAGGAAGACAATGTCTTCCTTTCTTCCTGTTTCTGACAAGTTTGGTCTTTGTAACCCTTGACAAGGAAACAGATTTCCTTTACACACCTCTGTCTCCTTACCTAGAATTCTCCTCACCAACCTTCTCTAACCAACTCCCCAATCGTCTGGTTCCTTTATACCTTTGCCGAAGAGTCAGAAACTTCGAGGGTCTTTCCTGACCCCTCCACGTAGCCATCAACCACTCCTTACTTTCAGTTCCTTGCATATGTATATCTATCTCTGTACAATATCAAAATAACCCATTTTTGCTGACCTTCTTCACTTCCTACCTGGGAACTACCTGAAGATTGAGACTATCTGGTTCACTCGTGTTTCTCCAGTGACTAGTTCTGTTTCTAGGACATAATAGGTGTCCAGAATATGGTTGTGTGATAAATGAATAAGGGTGAGCTTTTAAAATAAAAGGGAGTATGAATATGGCTTTGTACTTCCATTGCTTAACTACGTCTGCTGTATAGCAAGTGCTCAAGACATTTACTAAATGAATTGGTTCAGCAGATTAGAGGTTTTAGCTAGAGTCCTAAGATGAGGCAGTTTTATGGAAAACCATAAGCTTAACTATCCCCAAAATGAACATATTTCTTTTAAAGCAGCTTTAAGAAACTCAACGCCCTTACATTCTGGAGGGAACAGAGATATTTTCATTTTATGCCTAATAAGGAATAAGATGTTCTTTTGACTTTTTCTCTTTTTAAAGCCAACACATTCACTTACAGCACTAGTCTACCAGTTATTTGAGAGTGAAGTTAGGCTTAGAGCTGTATCCCTATTCCTCTGCCTCTATTCATGTTGAAGAAAATAATTTGAATTTCCATGTACAAACTCCCATGAATGCTGGGTATGATGGGAGACAGCCATGCAGGCCAGGGGAGGGGGTGGGGAGCATGTTTACTCAACTTCAACTTCACTGTTTTGACAGTTGGTCATGATAAATTGGCTGGTACCAGATCATCCAAGAATCATGTTTTTCTATAGTCATAATGCCAGGGAGTGATCATATTATCCAATCCTCTCATTTGATAATTGAGGGAAATAGGGATGTAGGGGGTGATGTTTCCTGCCTACAGTTATATAATTAGTGGCAGAGTTAGAAATAAACACCACTCCTCTTGAATCTAAGTGTCATTGTCACTATTTCAACACATTCTATTGTTGTCCATTAACCACTGAACAAAATTACTACAAACTTCTTGGGGATAATGGCTGTACTTCTCTCCTCTGCTATTTTTATGACATCAAGGTTCAATCTCTACATATCCTTGGCTCAGCCCATCATGTGTCTACCTAGAATAACAAAAGAGGGGTCTCTATCACCTTCAAGCATTGCACAGTAGAGAGGGTAGGTCTCCTGGGCACCTGCTTTTTTGCTCATTAATGAATTCTCTCAAGTTCAAAATGGTCAAATTCCAGCTTAGTAAACTCCCATAGAATAGTCATGTGTCTGTACCTAGACAATGCTTGTCCTGAGGAAAGGGCTGATATTGGCAGCAAAAGAACAATATGGATGCTCTGGAGGCTTCTATTTGGAAAACACTGAAAAACCATCTTTAAGGCTCCAAGGTGGCAAGTCTGCTTTTTCACCTGTTTTTCCTTCCTGCTTTTCAAAGAGTGCACATCCTTCCTTCATTCTTTCCCCAATCCTCTATCCATTATGGTTCTTTGATGGCAAAGTTGGTTATAGCAACCAATTTTAGTTAATGTAAGAGGAAGCTATTCTTTGGAAGGTTTATAGGGGCTCATGGAGCCTAAAACAGGGGGAGACTCAGATGTTGGCAGGAGCAGTGTGGGGCAGGAGGCTCCCCTAGGACCAAACACTCCTTGGTTTAGGGTCCCTCATCTCTCTGATTAAGGTTCATATTCTAGGTCACAACTATCTAGTGGGTCTGGGTTGAGTCACTTGATTTAAGCAAGTGATTGATTCTAGTTCAGGGAAGCAGGGCTCTGATCATACTCCATCTTAGTTTGAGTTTCCTAAGAAGCAGACCAAGAGACAAGGATTCAAGTATACATAGTGATCCCAGGAGGCATCTAAGGGACAGTCGGAAAGTGAGACAGAGAAAGGAAGGCAGCCAGATGCTTAACTGAGCCAGTTCCTGCACTGGGCACCAGGGGATTTATCTCACAGGGAAAACTGAGGAACCTATGTGGAACCCACACTGCAG
Organism: Lynx rufus; assembly: GCF_022079265.1. Taxonomy (NCBI): domain Eukaryota; kingdom Metazoa; phylum Chordata; class Mammalia; order Carnivora; family Felidae; genus Lynx; species Lynx rufus. The sequence continues at coordinate 38,529,427 of NW_025814896.1, read as the reverse complement.
AGTATCTATCCCAAGGGCAAGGGAACTGGGATTTATGTCCACCAGCTCTCATCAGTGATTGCTTGGGGGTGATGGGAGTCCATCCTCAGTCCCTTCTGGAATGCCTCAAGAAGGAGCTGAATGGTCTTGGGAAAGGGAAGCACAGACTGGCAGCTGAAAACCAAGCAATCTTGCACTAACATATTGTATTAGTTTTCTATCAGTTTCTATTATCTTTCTTTTAATTTCCTGATTACCATAAACTTAGTGGCCAAAAACACAAATTTATATACTGAAGGTCAGAAGTGTAAAATCAAGGTGGTGAAGAGCTACCTTCCTTTTGGAGGCTTTAGGATACAATCCATTTCCTTGCTTTTTCCAGCTTCCAGAGGTTGCTTGCATTCCTTGGCTCATGGCCCCTTCCTGTATCCTCAAAGCCAGCAGAGTAGCATGTCCTCCCTCTGACTCTGCATCCCTCTCTTTTTGTTGTCACCTAGGCTTCTCCTTCTCTGACTCTGCCTCTCCTGCTACCCTGTTATCAAAGATTACATTGGGTACACCAGGACAAGCCACGAGAATCTTCCCATACAAGGTTCTTCATCACATCTGCAAAGTCCTACCCATCTGTGTAAAGTAACATCACAAGTTTCAGGGATTAGACTGCTAACATCTTTGAGGGGCCATTATCCAGCCTACCACACAGGATAGGGCCCCAGACTGCTAGCCTTTATTGGGGGCAGGAGGGAACTGTTGGGAACAGGGCATACACACAGACCAGCCAAAGAAGGACAAATATCTTCAATAGAAAAGCATTTTCTCCTTGCTTCATAGAGTAAGTTGTCCTCCCTGCTAGCTCTACTTGGTTTAAGATGAGAGAAAATGAATGGCTTTGTGTCCTTAATCCCAGAACTATGGAATGATGATACCCACTAAACATCCTGTAGGATTCTCACACTGATCCCAACATGGCTGAGAGCAGTTCAAATCACTATCCGCTCTTCTCCCTTGTCCAAGTCACCTTCTGCTGATGTTCATTTGCACCCAATTCAGCCACCTCTAGGCCCACCATGTGACTTCCAGATCAAGTGTCCAGCAAACAGCAGGAGTTCCCTAAATATATTTGCTGATAGAAGTAAAGGAGGGGGTGCAGATACTGATGGAGCCCTGTGTGTGCATGCATATATGTGTTCACATTCACCTTCTCTGCATCAGAATGAACTCTGTGCACAAACTAAGAGGCAAGCCTGGCTTGGAGCCTTTAAGCAAAAGTGAGGGGCACTGTAATTTATTTTGGGTCAACCCTTGGCAGACATAATCAATCTCCTCTCATGCTTCTCCCACACTGCTGGCATGCTGAGCAGTGAGGGTGGGAAGGGGGAGCCAGGAAGCCCCAGCCCCTGACCTGTCCTGCACTCTTGTGTGGATCAGCCCAAGGCAGGATCAGAGCCTGCTTGGAGGAAAATGCTGACATCTTCTTGGTGATATGACAGGCCTCCCTCTGAAGGCCTGATGTTTCTTGAGCAGCTGAGTTTCAGCTGCAGGGCAAAGCTATCATACTGGTTTACTCTGGGATCAAATTAGAAAAATCATTTCCCCAAATACCCTCTCTTGCTAGAGTTCCCACACAGTTAGAAGAAACAAAATCTCCCTCAATCGATTCCATTGGTTCTGATGTCAAGTTCCTAAGCCCCTCTGAGGCTCCAGTACCTCACCCTCCAGGCTCCTTTCCTTCTGCACATGGTCCTATATATCACTCCTCAAACCTGTCTGGGCAATTCTGTTATTATTGAGGGAGCTGAACAAACTATGCCTAAGTTGTGTGTTTGTTTACAAATAGAAAGTTGTGCTGTCCAAATGCCAAATTTTAACTAATGATAGTTTCTTTTAAATAGAACACTTAGGTGGGGGGCAGGAGAAAACCCAACCCCCTTCCTCACAAAATTAACCACTGTTGCTGACCACTTTTGTGGTCCTGGCTCTACGCTTTCTGAGGAATGTATAATTGGAAATAGAAGATATTTTTCCAGCTACATTTTCTGTGGGAATTATGTTTTAGTTTTATTTTTCTTATTTTTAGGTCTCCCATGATACTTCATGAGTGTCAGCTAGACCTTTGACTTTCAGGTTTGCTCTACTCATTTGAGTAATGGCAAAGGGAAAAGGAGGTGAGGATTTAAGTCACTTTTCTAACCCTACACAGTGGGCTGGGTAAAGAGACTGTGTTAAATAAGAGTTGCCACTCCTTCTTTTTCAAAAATGGCTTGGCAATGGTCAGCCAACTGCATGGCCTAGTAAAGAAGGCGCTTTATCACAATGCAAGGACTTTTCCCCTCGGGCTTGGGACAGTGCAGATAGAGGTAGGAGAGGGGATGAGCAGCCTGTGTGTGGTCTCTGGGATCTAGTCCTCTACCTGCCCAGCCAGACACCCTAGAGGGCTCCAAAAGCCATTTCAGACCTCAGTGGGCATGTATTCAGAGATACTGCCTTTGTGGAAATTTAAGTACATCTGAATACTCTTCAGCTTGAAACCCCACAAGGCAGGATGGAGCTCAGGAAGATGTAGCATTTGAAGCATTGCCCTGTTACCTGACAGCTTTCAGGAAAAGCACTGCAGACAAAGCCTGTGGTCATGCAGTACTGGGCATTTAATGGCTCCTCACTACCCTTTAGATACACTAGGAGTCCTTGCTGTGACTCCCCAGGCTCTGAAGACCCCGTGTAATTCTGCTTTTTAACTCCCATTACCTGCTTTGTCAATATCTATCTTGTCTACTTGTTTATAAGCTCTGCAAAGGAAGGGACCAAGTTTTCCTCACGCACAGCTTTATCCCCAGGGCTTAACAGAGTTCTTGACACATAGCAGGTGAGCAATCATTGTTGGTTGGATGAGTGAATGAAATCAAATAACTTCTTCAGTTGACTGGAGTAGTAGAAAAATGTTCGGAGTCAGGCAGATTTGGGGAAGCTCAGATCACTGGCCTGGTCAGACCATAATTTTGTGGAAAGGGACTGAACTCAGAGAGGTTCTTGCTGTGCTTACTCTGTGCCCATGGTTGGTCAGGGAGAAAATGGTTTAACATGCCTGGAAGGGACACAGAAGCTGAAGTTTCTTTCTGGTTGGTTTGTGAAAGTACATGCAGCAGAAATGGTCACCACCTGTCTTCAGACCTGGTCTTTACCGGATGTAGGTGGGTAAGAATTGGTGTAGTTTCTTTCCTTCCCTTGGAATAGAGTTATGTCGAACCCCCTTCTTTGGTGTTTATGCTGGGGTGTGCTCAAATTAGGGAATATTGCTTCCCAAAGATTTGAAGAACAGCTACTCCAAACCAAGAAGCAGCCCAGTGACAGTTCATATACCTACTGCCTACCTGCCTGCTGACACCCATGCTCAAACTCAAACCTCCTAAGTGGAGACACAGCCTGTCCTTGTGGTGTGATCTATTTCTGTTCTCAGGGAAGCAGAAGCAGGCCTATGACATCCAAGATCCATTAGATGGCTGTATTGCATTTCTTTCCATTAACAGATGTTTCTTCTCCCAGCACAGAGAACTCTGTGGTAGCCTTCTGACTGTGTGTCTCACAGTGAGACTTTCTGTCTCAGACCTGCACTGAGCACTGTGTTGTTCTGGTCTCATCACACTTCTCTGTCAAAGAGTGTGAAGATGTTCTGGAAGCTTCCTCTCGAACACAGCTGGGGCTTTTAGATTCTACAGAGATAGTGTGGTCTAATTCAGAGGTACTGCACTAGTTGTCAGGAAATGTGGTTTTTACCCCACTTCTTACCCTACCTGGGACAGTGAGATTGTATTAGTTTTTCCTTCTTTCTCCACTCTTGTCACGATTCACTGGGAGTTGAATATCTTCCTGCCCTATTGGCCTTGGACTTGGTCATGTGATTTGCTTTGGCCAATGGAAGGTGATGTGACAGGATGCTAGTTATAAGCTGAGGTTTTAAGGGCTCTCACTCCTCAAAACTCTTCTGCTTTTAATGGCATCTTGAGAAAATCTTGCGCTGGGTGGGCAACTGTTAAACTTCCAGAGGAGACGAGACCCACAGGATTACCGGTCAACCTGCCACTTGTGAGCAAGAAACAAGTATTTGCTATTGCAAGCCACTGAGTTTTGGGGTTGTTTATTGTTGTTAGACATTGTTGCCACCAATATCTGATTAATATAAAGACTTTCAAGTTTTTCTAATTTATTTGAATTTAGGTGGGATATTTTTTCATCTGAGGTATAATTTGCATACAATAAAATGAATAAATCTAACTTTTTTACTGCATTTAATGAATTTTGCGGGGGCATTTAATGAACTTTGTCAATGTTATACACTCATGTAACTGCTGCCCCAAACACACTATTGAACACTTTGTAACACTTCAGCCAATTCTTTCCTGTTCCTTTCTAGCAATTCTGCACCCCCCACCCCCGACACACACACACACACACACACACACACTCAATAAATAACCACTTGCTGATTTCTATTACTGGAGTTTAGTTTTTCCTGCTTTGGGGCTTCATATGGTATAGTCTCTTTGTGTCTGGCTCCTTTTGACCAACAATGTTTTTTAAAGGTTCATCCATGTTGTGTGCATAACTAGTTTATTCTTGTAATTACTGACTAGTATATCATTGTATGAATATACCACAATACACCATCATTTATTCCTATATTACCCAGTGATAGACAATTTGGTTGTTTCTGGATTTGGGCTATTGTAAATAAAGCTGCTCTGTGTGGACATTTGTTTTTACTTCTTGGTAAATAGCTGGAAATGGAGTTGACAGGCTGTAGGGCAAATTATTTTCCAAACTGGTTAAGCCATATTGTCTTTGGTTAACAACATATTATAGTTTTAATGCCTGTTACATGCTTGCCAACACTTGGTGTTTCCAGTCTTTTTAATTTTAACCTTTCCATTGGCCATGTAGTGGCATAACACCATGGTTTTACTTTTCATTTCCCTGATGGGTAATGGCAGTGAGCATCTTTTCAGGTGATTATTGGCCATTACTATATCTTCGTTTATGTGTCTAAGTCCTTTGCCCATTTTTTAAATTGGATTCTTTTTTTTTTTTTTTTTTGTCTTACAATTGAGTTGTCAGAGTTCTTCGTATGCTCTGGGTACAAGTCCTTTATCACATACACGCATTGCAAACAATTTCTTGTAGGTTTTTCTATCAGTCACTGAGAATTGAGCATTGCAATCTCTATTATTGTGGATTTGTCCATTTCTTCCCTTAGTTATGTTAGTCTTTGCGTTTTGGAGTCACGCATTTTGGAGTTCTGTGATTTAATACACCACTTAGGACTGTTTACATCTTTGAGATAAATTTCTTTAATCATCACGGAATGTCCTTCTTTATTCCTTATAATACTGTCTTGAAGTTTACTTTGTCAGACATTAATACAGCCACTCTAGATTTTGTTTGCTTATTGTTTATATGTCAGATCTTTTTCCTTCTTCCTTTTACTTGCAACTGATTTGTCTTTATATTCGAAGGTGTCCTTTTAGACAACAAATAGTTGAGTCTTCATTTTTGTCCTGTCAGATACTGTATTTCAGGTTTTTTTTTCTATTTAAATTCAATAATTATTGTTGTCATGGGTTTATGTCTACCATTTGATATTTATTTTTATTTTCTATTTGTCCCATCTGTCCATCTTTCCTTTACTTCTCTTCTGCCTTCTTTTGGGTGAATCAAGTATATTTTTTCAATATTCCATTCCATTTCATCCCTCAACTTTTTTTTTAATGTTTATTTATTTTTGAGAGAGAGAAAGAGAGAGAGCATGAGCAGGGGAAGGTTAGAAAGAGAGAGACACAGAGTCTGAAGCAGGGTCCAGGCTCTGAGCTGTCAGCACAGAGCCCAACATGGGGTTCGAACCCATGAACCATGAGATCATGACCTGACTTAAAGTTGGATGCTTAACCGACTGAGCCACCCAGGTGCCCCTCATCCCTCAACTTTGTAAGTGATACCTCTTTATGTCATTTTTTTTTTTTTGAGTGGTTGGCCTGGATTATAATAAACATCTTAAGATTATCACAGTCTTTTACAGGATGTCTTAAGCTTTCACACACACTGTAAGAATTTATAACGTTGTTAAATTTACTCCCCCGCCACCTTATATGCTTCTGTTGCCATTTGTTCTTACTGTTGTATGCTCTAAACCCTATAAAATACTCATTATTTTTGTTTTAATTAATAGATTTAAAAATTAATATAATATGATAATTTTAAAAGTGTTTATGCTTACCCACACAGTTTGCTCTTTCTGGTATTCCTCATTCCTTACTAGTGATCAAAGAATCCACGTGGCATTTTCCTTCAGTCTGTAAAACATCTTTCAGTTTGTCTTGTAGAGCAGACCCTTGTCTGTAGAAGAGTCCTCCTCCACCACCCTGTGGGGCATGAAAACAGCCTTGATTCTCCTCTTCTCTAGGAGGAGACCATTATTTAAGTTGTTGTTGTTGTTGTTTTAATGTTCTCAGGTCTCCAAAGGGTTTGAAAAAATGATTTTAGAACTTATTCTTTTTGTGTTCTTGGTTAGGGTGGGAATAACAGTGTTTTAAAACTTCCTTAATCTGAAACAGAAGTCCAGGATTTAGTTTGCTCATTTGGACATGAGAAGTTTAAACTTCAATCATTTATTTGATCAAAAAGCATTTCTGAGCAGCCCTTCCAGAAGCTCAGCGTCCAAACTATAGATAAGCATAGAGCTTTCCTTGCAGTGACTTTTTTTTTTTTTTTTTAACGTTTATTTAGTTTTGAGACAGAGAGGAAGAGCATGAACAGGGGAGGAGCAGAGAGAGAGGGAGACACAGAATCTGAAACAGGCTCCAGGCTCTGAGCTGTCAGCACAGAGCCCGACGTGGGGCTCGAACTCACGGACCGTGAGATCATGACCTGAGCCGAAGTCGGACGCTTAACCGACCAAGCCACCCAGGCGCCCCATCCTCGCAGTGACTTCTTAGATAAAGTTTTATATCTCTAATATGACCCTGAGCATGACATTTTAACATGTTGTTTGACACTTTGCATTTCTGTATCTTGATGCTTGATAATTCTTGAGACTTTTTATTATTTGTTTTCCTGATTCATTCACAGCTGCACAAAGGGACTGTCTGCTTATTTTGGAATGGCTGATCTGTGTTTTTGTGTGTGTCATTTCCCACACCCTCCTTCCCATCTTGGAAATGTCTTTTCCTTCTATAGTCAATGGCCATTCCCCTTTCTCTCTCTTGAAAGCACCTAAGACATTTCCTTCCTCCAGCCTCCAGCCCCAAATTCAAAAAGGCCCATAATTTTTGGTTTGTGCCTCATTATTCAGGTTTGAATTAACAAAGCAACTTCCAAGATAACCTTACTGCTTATGAAGGACTGGTGTTCATTTTGATTGGTCAGTACCTGTGCATTACTGGTTATTATATATTTCGTAAATCACTCTACCAGGACTGTCAGACCTTTGCATTGTGCCTACCTCATAGTATGTACTTAGTACATATTTGATAAATAAAGTAAGAGTCTCCAGGATGATCATATGTGATAGCAAGGTTTTCTAGCTGCCAGGCCCTGTTCTCTGGAGATGGGATACAAAGACAAATGAGGCACCATCCCTGGCCTTAATTGGGATCCATACATGTATGTTGGACATCTACAACCTTCCATCCCAATGTTTTGTTCAGGCCACTGCTATGGACACCTGCTGTTTACCAGTGTATCCCAAGTGTACTTGCTATATCCCATATCTCTTGCTTTTTGCACCATTGCCAATACTCTCTGAATCCAGTTTTGATTACTGGGAAGACAGGATCTGGAGAGTAACTACACTGCTCTTTGTTTTTCAGGCATACAATTCTAGTTATATGTGACATAGTCCCTCAGAAGATCCCTAGTGGATAGAGCTCAGTTGCCTACAGTGTTGGTCAGCTCAGTAATGACCTCTTGGATTGCCTTTCCCTCCTCTCATGTTTCATTCTTCCCAGTCTCCATGCCTGTTCCTTAGGAATCACTTTCAAAGTAAATTTCCTGAATGCAAGCCATGTTTCTACCTTTTTACTTGTAAACAAGTAATCACAGAACAATGTGATTAGTGTGTTAATAATCATTAGAATCATGAATTTTAATGGGGAATTCTTTACTGAAAAATTACACTTGAAGTAGTCTTTAGGGAGGAGCAGAAGGCAGACAGATAAGATGGAGAAGGGCATTCTATGCTGAAAGAACAGTGTGAAAGTCAAGGATGGTAGCCAGATTCCAATATGGCCACCAGGGATTATAACCTCTTAGTATTGACACCCTCAAGCAGTCCCCTCCACCACTGTACCAGGACTGACCACATTGTACCAGGACTGACCTGTGAGACCCATAGGACAGGACAGAATTGATGGTATGTCTCTTCTGAGATTAGGCTATAGAAGGCTTCAGCTTCTATCATGGGTTCTGTCCTTCTTGGGTCTGTTCTCTGGAGTGGGAATGTAGCTGCCATGCCATGAGGACAATTTAGGCTACTTATGGAGAGGTGACATGGTGGGAAACTGAGTTCTCTGGCTAACAGTCAACAACAGCTATCAACAACCACATGAGCGAGCCTACAAGTAAGTGTCCTAGCCCAGTCAGGTCTTCAGACGATTGCAGCCTGGGCCATCAGTTTGACTGCAACCTTGGGAGGAATTCAGACCCAACTAAGCCACTCCTGGACTAAGATAATACATGCTTGGGATAAGTTGTTATGCAATAGTAACCAGTACAGAAAGGAATTGTGAGAAAGCATCATGCACTTTGGAATTAAAGTGAACCTTTTTAGGTCCTTCCAACTCCAAAATTAATGACTGTATCATCAGTTAAGTCAACATTGTCGAGATTAAATGCATCATCTTTGAAGACAGACCACCCACATTAAGTCCCTCCTCTGGTGCGTACTAACGTTGTAATCTTGGACAATTTGCTTGACTGCTAAGCTTTAACTTTCTGGTCTGTAATTTGGGATTGGAACTCATATCTATCTCAAAGGATTGTAAAAGTTACATGAGACACTCAATGTAAAGCTGCTATTATTTTTCTTGAACATGATAAACACAGTAAATTTAAGCTATTATTATTTTTATAAAAATAGTCCCAAGTCCCAAACCTCAATTACAAAGCTAGGTTACAGAATAATGTGACAGCCTCGCTTTTTCTGGTTTTATTTATAGTCTCTCTTAGCCATTTTCAAGGATAAATTCAACAGAAACTTTCCCCTTTTCTTTTTAATCAACTTAGTTCCAGAAGTCTAAGAATTTGAAGTGTAAAGGTATATTCAATACCTTTAATTAGTAACCACTAATACATTTCCCCAATGTGCCAACAAAAAGGTTGAAAGTAATCAGCTGATGAAAGGTTAATTAACTCAATCTTTCATGGTTCAGAACAAGCTGAGCTATGCTTCAAAAACACTTCATTTTGGGAGGAGAGACTTATGAGCAAAAAGAAAAATGAAAGAAAACTCCATCCAAACTAAGCTGAGAACAAGCAAGCAAGCAAACAAACAAACAAACAAACAATAAATAAACAAAAACAAAGCCAAGGAGACTGACAGCTCAGCCTTATTCCCTTTTTTCTCAAGACCTACCCACTCCTGAAGGGGAATTGGTACAGGGAATTCTGTGAGATGACACAGTCTGAGGAAATGGTTAATCCAGTCCCTCCCAGGGCAGAACTCTGGATGGCAAAGCAGCGGGGAGGACGAGTCAGGGCTCTGAGGCCAGTCAACTAACACACTAGCCATTAGATGAAGTTTCTATGAAAGGTTCTGGCCTCTCCTGAATCTTCCCCCCATCTCCCTCACCTTATTTGATCTCCCTAAAAAAACCTGTGTCTGGCAGGTCATTTCTACCCTATGAATTTAAATAACCAGATTACAGCTCCTACGGGCATTTGGGCACACAGTTCCTCTATCCTCCATGATAGAAGGACTTCAAGTACCAGGGAACAGTTGGGGCAGATTTTTGTCTGAGCATCAGTGAATTTTCAGTACCCAAGAAATCATCCCCTGGGGTGGGCTGCTACCAAGAGCATCCTAAGGGCCCTTACAGCAAGAAAGGCATGACACAGCCCACAGTGACATGAGTCAGATTGAAAGTACAACCTCTAGGAAGGCAGACTAACATCTGCAGTTACTATGGAATTCAGTTAATCCCATTGATATCAAGGGATTCAATTTATAGGAAGTATTTCTCCTTTCCTTCTTATAAAGCTAACATATATAGTTTGGGATTCTTTGTGGCAGAATTTTGTCATTACATCAAATAAGCTCTACCAGGAAAACTTTCTTAGATTTTTCTTTGTTTCCCACTCCTGCTGTGACTACATGTTGGGCTTCTTTTTGCCCATAATGCCCATTGCAGTGCCAAGATGGTGCAGGGAAGTCACATGGGAGCTTGATAAACACATGGCTGTAGGATGCATGGAATGGCTTCTGGCTTCCAACTTGGACAAGTTGATATTCCAGATGTTGAAGGCAACTTGAAGAAATGGTACTAGCCTATGTCCAGGATTTAGAATTTGAAGAAAAGATAAATAAAATGAAAAAGAAAATAAGGTTCTTGTTTTTACTTTCTTTCTCATATTTATATCTCAATCTAAAATGTTCTTTAGAAAAAAGAGAAGAGTCATGGAAAAGAGTGAGGAAAAACTAAGGAGGGGGTAAAGGGGGGAGTTCACAGACTGGCGGGTGATCTGAAGGGGTTTGGATCCTCACAAGGGGCAGCAGCGCAGTTGACAGAAGACACATGGTCGCTCTGCCCACTCTATGCCCACTCGGGCAGGTATTGTGGTGGGAAGTCACCTTTCAGTGTGTGGAGAAGGGACGGCCTACTTTCAGGTTTCCTCATGGATTTGTGGGGTGTCCCTGAGTTCTGTGAGGCTGTGGTAGAACTGTTTTGTTCCTTTGCCACTCTGTATCTGAGTAATCTTGGAAAGAATAATCCTGGAGGTCATGGATGTCTATTTTCACTGATGTCATCTGGCCCACTGACTAATGCCATGAAAACCCTGCACTGTCTTAATGGTGGCTGCAAGGACAGAGTGTCATGCCTAAATGTGTTTTAGGGTGACCATCAATGCCACTTGAGACCTTAACACAGTGGAACTAGCACTGTCCAAATGCTGGAGGGGGCGTGTGTCCAGACTTGACTGTGACACACTAGACTCTTATGAGCCACCAGGTCCACTCATGGCTAATGAGGGCATCAGACTGGATGAGCTCATTCTTCCCTTGCTCCTCCATCAGTGTAGATATTTACTTTACATCAGCTCTTTATAGATCTAAATTATGTGGGTATGAAAAATGCATTTTTATGTTAGACCTCAACCTTTGGAATTAACCAGCTTTCCAGGTCTTACTTTATCAAACTCAGGTCATGATCTGCAATTTTCTAACCAGCTTGTCCTGCTCAAATCATATCCAGCCCATCTTAATTTATGATTTCTATACTGTTGGGGAAAAAATATGAGTAGTGTCTACAGAAAGTTGAAACACCATCAAACACTTGCTCTCATGTATACACAACTTTAAATACTTCATATAAACCTCTACAAGCAGATTGGAGAAGTGAATCATTAAGTGAGTGATGTAATGGTAAATAGCTTTCACTCATATGATGCTTTCGGTATGCCAGGCCCATGTTTCATGTGCTGTACGCATATCTCACAACAACCCTATGGGGTGGGCTTTATTTTTTTTGCAGTTGAGGAAACACAGTGCATGTGTGCAGTCAGGCTGTGTTGGATAGGGCCTGTGCATTCCTTCAGACATGCCCGCTGTCCCTGGAATCCAGTTCCACTATATCCATTATCCAAGGGGAAAAAGGCTACAGGCTTGGAAGTCATCCAGCCCTGGGTATGAGTTCTGGCTGTGGTCCTTAGCTGTGAGATTTCTGCCATATTTCTGAACCCCCCTGAACTTCATTTCCCTTCTCTGTAAAATGAAGGTAATTCCATGTACATGGCAAGTTGCAGTGGGCTAAATGGATTAATGGGGGAATCTGGCACAAGGAAGTTTCCCCACCAATGCTGCTTCTCCCTCCCATGCCTTCCATTTCCTGTGTTCCCTCCCTCCCCACTCCATCTGATTGATTTTGCTTTCTAGTCATGTGTCATTTACTTCTTGTGCTTCCCCAGAAGAAAAGTTAGAGTTGCACCCTCTCTGTAAGCCCCCCTTATCACTTTTTCTCTCTTTTTCTCACCCATGAGTATTTCCTTTCTGGATTCACCACCTTCCTTAGGCTGGGATGCTCAAGCTTCATTTTTTTTTTCTTTTTCCTTTTTTGCAGAACAGCCCATGGGGATGCCATCCTGGGACTCTGAACATCCTGTCCCTCCCTGCTCAGTACAATCGCATCTCAGCATCTAAGAGCAGCCACATAACCGCAACACAGACAAGAGTCAGAGGAGGTCACTGGATTCTAATTATAAACAAAGCAAGCCGGAGTTGTATAATTAGGTTGGAAGGAACAGAGTTACAGTTGTTTTAAGGGTTGTGACCCAAACTGACAAAAGGCAGGAAACTCAGGGAGGCAGATGCCTCATCAACCTTGCTTTTGAATGGCTCGGTTTGGGGGGCTGATACATTGTTCCCCTTCAAGGGATTTTGAGCTTCTAATTTCTGAATTTTCATTTTTAAGGCATTCACAGAACATTATACCTGGGAGACTGATGGACTCCTTTGAAACTTAAATAACCCAAAGGAGCCATCCAAAACTGTGGGTGGAATATGTATTCATGCATTTTTAAAAAGGTATATTATATACATCAGAGACTTGGATGGCTCATTAGGAAGGGTTTGGTGGAGTATGTAATTCAGGATTTAATGTGCTGTCCATGGACTAAGCTTATCAGGGCTGTGCTAAAGCTGTTTTATTTTACTTTATTTTCCACAGTAACATCTAAAGCCTAAAGCATTTACACAAAATGACTGACTAATCATTTGCATAGTTTCATTTTTGAAATCTAAGCCTTTTTCAAGTTAGATGAAAACCAGACATACCTGAAGCCAATATGCCTTCCATGAAACTTCAATAACCTTGGTAAAATTTTTCTTTTTCTTCTTTTGATTTACACCTAAGCTGAGAATGAGTTATTTTGTCTCTGGGAGATTTTCTGTCCTTGGATCCATGCAATGCAACTTTGGGCATGCCTCATAGAAAAGCAAGCTTAAGTTGGATTAAGCTACATAAGCGTTTGTTAATATTTTATTATTTAGCATATCAATCATCCTTTATATTTCCCAGGGTTCAAAAAAAAAGGAGAAGGTGGTTGGCCAGATTTAGAGGGAAGCCAATGGGATGATCAAGCTTTGGGGAATTACATATTTGAGATATGAGAGGAGTAATCAAGTGGCAAGGGGGAGGAGACAAAACTTAACTCCCCACACCTTGTGTGGATTCAAAGATTGATATTTCCCCCAATCCCTGAATATCGCACCTCTTTTCTTCATTTCTATTCTGCCAAAAATTGTAAACATAAAACATATTTCTTCCTCTGTTGCTGTCCAATTGGCCAGCAATATTCAAACTACCCATGGGTCCATATGGCTCTTGAACATCGCTGAACATTCCTTTTTCTCCAAGGCAGACCTTGGAGAGCTGCCGAGAGAAGCAAATTCAGTGAAGGAACAATCTCTCTTTTTAGTGTGTGGAGAATGGGTCATATTGCTGATGCTGGTGGAGAGCCTGAAAGGGTCCCCAGCTCTTACCCAGAGCCTTTTGACCATCCTGAGGGTATTGCAATGGTGAGAAAAGGTACAAGGAAAGATCTATTTATATTCATTCATTCATTCATTCATGCACTTATTCATTAATTCAGTCATTCATTTGGAAAGGCATATTTTTCAGGTAGTATTTAAGGAGCAACATAAAGGGCTTCCAAGCTATTTGACACTGTGGATGACTGTAGAGAAACATGCTTCATTTAAAATATGCAGGGGAGTATGTGAAAACTCCCTTTTCAAGGTAAACTGGAAAATGGTTTGGGTTTTTTCTAATCTGTTTGTTCTGATAGCATTAGGTGAAGCATTGTGTTATGGGTAGCAAGGAAGGGCAAAAAGGGAGAGAATAATTTATTGAACATCTGCTATATGCCAACCAAGCCGATCACTGTGCTAGGAATGTTACACACATCTGTTATTTTGTCCCCTACCACCCAGCAGGGTAATCAGATTGCCCTCCTTACAAGTAAAGCAGCTGAGACAAAAGGTGAGAAACTTGACGCATGATAACATGTTGGGTTAGCAGTTGTTGTCTTGGTTCTGCAGCTAACTAGCTCTGTGACTTGTTCCAACTCAGAGTATCTGTCTCATTTTTCTTCTTTGTCCGATGAGTGAGCAGGACTAGGGCTCTAGCAAATCCTGGAAGGAAGGTTCAGGACTCTAATATTCCATGTATTTTCTGTAGATTCTGTGATCTCTTCCAAGAAGGAAACGTTAGTGCCTCTAAACCCATATGATAGAGCCAGCACCTGGGAAAGCCCAAAGTGCCATGTGGGGCCTCTGCTATTAGGTTTTGGGGGAAGCACAGCAAAGGAGGATCGTCTTGTTTAGTCTGGAAAACGTGAATGATCAGGTTATCAGCTTCTAACAAGCGAGAAGTTGAGGAATACTGAACATTACTTTGCACCAGAGATACGAGTGAGATTTGTGGCCAGCAACCAAAACAGCCTTGTGCTCGCTTCTCGGATGCCCCTGACTCCCTTTCTTAGCTGGACAGAGTGCCATTTCCTGCTAATTTATTTAAGATAAATAAATTAAAAGTAGCTGTGTCTTGTTGCCTACTATTCATCTTTCCTTAGTCCTTTCTAGTCTTCTTTCTAAATTTTCTTCTTACCTCTCGCCTCATTTATTTTGCATAAAACTCTCCTATAGATCCCAAGATTACTTTGCCACTCTTAAAACAGTAAACTGGGGTATACGGGTGGAATAAAAGACCATGGTCAGTTACTCTGTGTGAGACATGAAAGCAATATCATTTGACATAACCCTTTCCTGATCTCCAGATCCCTGTGTTGTGAGCAAGCATTGTTATTTAGAGCCCGATAATTATTTTATTGTTTTATTTATTATTTTATTTTGTCTTTTTGGACTTAATTGTTTTTTAAAGTACATTTTCTGCAAACATTATGGTTCTTGGTATGTTCAACTTAAGATCTTCAGTTCAGAAGAAATACTGAGCTCAGCTCTGGGCTTTGCTTTTATCCAACCTCTGTCCCTTGTGTAACTAACCCCCTTTATTTTTCTTTGGCCTATGTGAAGATTGTCCCTGAAATTAGAAAAGTAATCTCTTTCTAGATTAATTCATTTGTGATTTTATTAATTTCTGGGCCAGGCTCTTCCATCTTTTACAATATACTGGTGATGCTAAGAACTTATCAGAAATGTTTTACCCCCAAAGTCTATGACCTCAGTTGAAAAGCACAAATTGAGGATTTACTCTGAGGTAGATACTATTCTGTCCACAGAATGCAGAGCTGAGTAAAGCATTGTTTATACCCTCAAGGGATTTATATGCTTGTACACAAATCCACAATTTGCTACTATGAAAAGCATCCCAGTGAAGTGTTGTGGGGTTCAGAGTTAAGAGGATCAAAGGTCCTCTTGCAAGTGTTTGAGGTATGTGGAGGTGAGATCATTAGCTGCTTTCTATATCAAAGGGTTGCTGCCCGTAGGGACATTATCCTCTGTGGACACTTGGGGGTGTGTAAGTGGCATCCATCTTTTCCCTGTTATTATTCCTGTGGAGAAATAGTCCTATCAAAGGCCAAGTCCCACATCCAATCTAATGCCTTGAAAAGGATTAAAAATATTCAACAGACTTATTGAGGTAAAATTTACATTTTGTTCCTGTGTTATTTGGTTTCTCAGTAACCCTGGGCGCAGTTAGCATTCTTTCCTGGACAGTGTCCTGTTACCTGGGTTACAGTGACATTAACCCCTCCTAGATGCCCCTTCCTCTCAGGCTGCCTCTCTTCCCTACCCACTGGAGAGGCCCTTTCTTTCACTGTATCCAATTTTGGGGTTCCCAAAGACTAACAGCTGGGCCAGCATATTTTCTCTCCCTTTTCTCCCTTTCCCTAGGTGATTTAATCCTTTTTCATAACTTAAATACCATCTTATAATGATAGTGCCCAACTTTATCTCTAAGCTGTATCTTTCCTTTAGGCTTTCATCTCACTTATTTAACTGCCTATGTGCTATTTCCATTTGGATATCTCACAGACATCTGAGACATAATTGTTTAAATGGAATGATTGGTTTCCACCCTCCCCTCACCCCTGTTGCTCCTGTTCTCAGCAATGGTGTTAACAACCAGCCACTCAGTTGCTCAAGCCAGAAGTCTAGGATTTCACCCGTGACTCATTCCCTCCCTCTCTACGTAGGATCAGCAGTGATCCCAGTGAGTCTGTTTAATAAATGTCTTGGATCTGACCACCTCTCACTATCTTCCTTAACACGCCTTTGGCTGTGACTGTCATGGTCTTCATCTGAATTAACACAACTGCTCTCCCTGATCATACTCCAGCAGTGATCTTAAGCATGCGAATCTCACATTGCCATTTCCACCTTACCTAAGCTTCCTCAATGGTGCTTTTTTTTTTCTTATATCCATCCCTGTACAACAGGCAAAAAAGAAAACAAATACAACTCTTTTTTTCCCCGTGCATAAACATGACCATTCCTCTTTGTTGTTATGAGTCTACTTTTTTATTCTTTCTTCTTACCCTCTGAGGATCTTCTAAAAGGAAGACAAGTTTCCTCCTTGAGAGAAGGTGGGGTGAATTTTTCAAAGTAACACAGTGTTAATATAATCAGAATTGGGAAGGAATTGAAAAGGTCTGCTGAAAGGTCTTTGCCCTCCATTCCCCAATATTCCATGAGTCAATCTGCCAATAACAGGTGCCAACAGAGGAGCATTTATTTTCACTGCAATAATAATGCCAATGCCACTGATTCAAGTGGAAAATATTTCAAGGGTGACAGATTCTGTAACACAGGAGTGAGAATTTACTGTTTTTATCTAGGTTCCCCCTACAACTGGCCTTCCCCTTCATTTAAATTTCACTGCTACTGGAAGAGGATGGGTTTGGGCCTGGCTCCCATATGGAAATTAATTGATATTCTTCCTCACACTGGGCTGGATAATTTAAAAATTAATATACTGTGCAGACAGAAGTGCCTAAAGGTTACAGAGACTGACTGGTGAGCTGCAAGCATTTAAGTCTGCCAAGCAGAATAAGAAATAGATAAAGCTAAATTACAGACCTATTAAAAATAAATTAGTGGTGTCGAAAAAGCAAATTAAGATGCAGATAATCAATCTAATTTCAGGGTCTCTGGTGAGTGTTAATGCTTAATCCTTCTCATGTTTGATGAAGCCATCTATTAATTAAAAATATTTATATAAAAAATAGCCTGCACAAGGTCTGTATTTCAAGAGGGACCAACTTCAATTGATGTGACTCTCAGATGATGGCCTTGATTTTATAGCGAAAGGCAAGGCCTGCCTTTGCGCTGTCTAAATTAGAGCCCATTTTCTAAAATCTCTTTGCCAGCTGGAGAGAGCATCTGCCTCACTTTCCTCCACTTCCATTTTTGTCCACTCTTCTCTTCTCTTCTCTTCTCTTCTCTTCTCTTCTCTTCTCCTCTCTTCTCGTGACCAGTTCTAAACCATCCATCTTGTTTCCTTGTGCCCCATCAGTGCTCTTAATGCAGAGGTTGTAGCTGCATATCAAAGCATAGAAAGAAGTTGGATTCATAACTGCTTTTGAGAGGAAAAGGGTCAAATGAGCAGAAAGACCATGAACTGGGAGAAGGGAAGATGTATTCATTGAGATGGGGGCATAGCAGGATGCCGAGTCCTGGAGCAAACCCATAGGAAAAAATCACAGAGGATTTTAAGTCCTGTGAGTGTTGGCAGATATGAAACTCTTGGATAGGGGTAAGAGTGAATCCTAACGCAACTTACAATCTGATAGCATTTTGCTTTCCTTCTAGTCAGTATATTGAAGAAGAGGTTTACCATAAAGGTGCCGGAAGCATAGGACCAAATGACAGTTAGCCTTTTACGTCTATTTCTCTCATCCAACCTCTGATGCGGGGTCAGAGAATAACTTATCAGGGAGGCTGTCCAGAGCTGTGTCCTACTTACTGGTCCTTCTGGAGTTAAAGCTCATGGTTTTGCAGCATGGGAATAAATAGAGAAAAGGAGGCCAATACTGCTGCTGTACCTCACTGTCCTACTTTGCAGCAAAAAGGGGATTGAGTCAGAGGCTGGAATCAAAGCAAATCTTCCCAGCCTGCTAAAGGCTTGCTCCTGCAACTCTAGTGCCTGCTAATAATGGTAGGAAGAATGGTAGAAGGCAACATGCAGATTTTGGGTCTTTTTAACTCACTTTTTAGTTGAAAATGTCATACGACACACAGGAAAAAGCAAAAAAAGAAAAAAAAAACTTTGAAAAAGAGGGATAAGTACAGAGTGAAAAGCCAGGCTTCCTGTATCAGGCGGGGTTTGATTATCACAGAGGAAAAGTGCTTTGCACTGGGAAGAAAGGAAGAAAGAAAGAAGGAAGGTAACTTGCAGCCCTGACAAAACAGAGCTCTTGCCTGGATGAGGCGCCATGCTCCTTGCTAGCCGTCTCACACGGTAATGCTATTAGGAACAGGTCTCCCCTGTGTTTCTGTTGGTTGTCCCCAAGGAAGCACTGTGCCCACCTTAACCAGGCCCCCTGCATCTTGATTCCCACCCAGTGACTGCAGGCAACAGGCTTTTCCTACTCGATGAGTTTGACACCTGAGAACGTTAAGTTTAGTACCTTATTTTGTACAGTCTGTACAACAATGACAACAGCAACAGCAATGAACAGGTGAATCATTATTTTCTTCCCCACAGCACTTAATTTACCTGGGAGAAGTGGGTGCATTCCTGGGCAGGTCCCAGCCATTGCATCAGGTCTAAAGATTTTTGGCTCCCCTGCCCACTCTGGTTTCATGATGTTGTCTCTGCGGTGTGCCAACGCAGATGCACAGTGTGGATAACAGTGCAGATGAGCTGCATTGCTAATAGACCACAGTACTATTTTTATGTTTATGTATTTCCATGCCTCTCTCTATATGTGTGCATAAAAGTAATGCCACTGCTTTGTGGCAACGTGGAAATGAAGGTATCTGCCAGGAGACTGACAGGTGACTCAAGAGACTAAAGCTTTTCTTCAGCAATTTCCCCGAGGGCTTCTACAAATTTAGAGCAAAAGAGAAAGTTTATATCACTGTATAGGGAACATTCAACCCAAATTGCTATTTAAAATTTAGAGATGGCCCCAGCCTCCCTTTTCAGCATTATAAGGTATATTTCATAACTGCCAGAAGGGGGTTTATGTCAGATGGCATCCTGTCCTTAGATACTGCTCTTTGATGCTGTGACCTGACCACCTCATGTATTTCCGTAGTTTTGCCACTTGGACCATTGTGAACACTTCAGTCATTAGATGCTGATGATTCATAAAGAAAATTAACAACTGAGAAAGCCCATGAGTTCCTTCATCCCTCTATATCCAATCTCCGTGCTTCCCTTTGCTCCAGGAAGCTGACCTCAACAGATAATTTCCCCTGGACCACCTTGCCCTCTGGTTTCCTGTGTGTCCACCAGAGAGGGGCAATGGTAGAAGATCTTCAGTGGAAGAGATTGGGGTCACAACTTCAGCCAGGAGAGGGTAGGTCAGTCTCTTTCCCCCGCTGTAGCTCCCGCCAACATTCTGCTCATGCTCTTTCTTAGAGCTGCTTCTTTATGCGGTATCAACATCCTGCTGCTGCTAATCCGTGGGTGCTTTGCCAACCGAAGCTGGCTTCCGGAAACCTGCCTCCATGTCTGAAAGTAGTCCTTCTATGAAATATCCTCTGTTACGAGTTTGAATATCTCTACCTGTGTTCTGCCAGGACCCCAAGTAATGGAGCTGCCATACCTATTGGGAAATTGGCTGAGTTGTGGCTTCTAAGGTAGCAAACTCCAGAACAGGCTGAAGGCTCATAAAGCTGCAGGGAGTTCTGGCCTCGTGATGAGTCCTGAGTCCAGGACCTCTGAAGTCCTCATGTCTGAATTTATGAGTTTTTTTTTTTTTTTAATCATCCATTGGTAAGTCTCACTGGGATTTAATCAGTAAGAAAATATCAAATGGCAGATGGCAGTATAGTTACAATCTTGAACTTGACATTAGAGAGATGTGGATTCAAATCTTAGTTTTGATAGTGATTATAGACGCTTGCCCTTTCTGAAACTGTTTCTTTACAGGTGAAAGGGTGTCATCCTATCCCATTCATACAGGGTTCTTGTGAAGAGTAGGGATGATGGCTATAAAATAGCACGGCGTCAGGAATGCCTCTTTCAAGGCACACTTCCCTGCCATAGCCCCATCTATGTACACACACACGCACACATGTGGGCACACATACACACACATGTGAGTGCACACACTTAGCATTTTCCTCCCAAATATATCTTGACTTTAGCTTCAATAAGAGTATCCAGAAAATACAGCCTGATGGGGTAGGTACTATCACTATAGTGGTTTGGCAATATGTCAACTAGACCAGGCTGAACTACATCCCCCAAATTCCCTTTCCTGTATGGTTCCAGTGAGGGTATGCCATAAGAAAGACTTGGGGGTGAGAAGTAGAGTGTGGAAGTGAGATGGCAGCCATATTGTGATTCACACCCACTGTCTCTGATTTGCTAACTTGCCTCATCCTTGCAGGCTTGCAAATTCTCGTTCCACCATCCTGTGACCCTCCTGTGGTTCCTCTGACCCAGGGAATTGGTGTGTGTGTTTAGCAGCAGACGAAAGTCTTTTGCAGGACACCAAACTTCGAAGGTCAGAGGCAATACAAAGTGATATGCATTTCAGCCCATTTTCAGGTTTAAGATAATGTGTGTAGGTTCCATTTTGTTCCTTGTTCTCCCCACCTTACAACCATCTTACCTTCCCAGCTACCTGATGTCCTATGGATTTCCATCTCTGACATCAGTGTCAGACCTATAACACACACACACACACACACACACACACACACACACCAGAAACTGAAGAACAAGGCTTTAGGTTCACTTGAACTCTATTTCTTGGCTGAGGCAAGGACTGCCTCTAGACTTGTAGTACTTCTACAATTAAAGGTGGAGGCACCCAGACTTGCCTGAAGTTCAACCAGTAGCTGGTATCATTGCTCACGTCCTGTTTCTGGTGGTGTGAAGAGGCATTGACAGTGTGTTTGAGTGGTCAGAGGCCACTTGGAGAAGTCAGATCCCCACGTTTGTAGAAACCCAGAACTGGCATCTGGCAGGGATGGAATCTAGCTGCATTCATACACTCACAGTACCTACAGCTCACCAGTCTCTGCTTCCCTTGCCCAGACACCCTCCAGGAGCCAATGTTGGGTCAGGAAGAAAGCACAGCATGGCATTTAGAGGTTCTCAGGAATGAGGAAGCAGTGGGAACCTGGCTTCTGTTGAGTTACTGATATCCCCAATCATGCTGTAAGAAACATCCTCTTAAGTAGGGTGGATAACGTATGAAGATATTCACCTTTTCTCCCCCTCACCCCCCGCCCCACACTGGATTCTCCCTTTCCCTCCAGTCATGCAAGGTGATTCCTGCTTCAGAGGACCGATGTATAAGGGCAAGGCCAGGAAATCAAAAATGGTCTGTAGCTTTCCCAGGCTTTTGTGTTCTAAAATCCTATGCAATTAGGGGAAATTGGAGATTTGCAGCTAAGGGAAAAAAAAGGACTTAAGCTTTGCTCTCATCTTCAGAGTAGGAAACTATTTTCCTTGGTCCAGTAGTGAGAGAGGGGAAAGTAGTCGATAGGGTCTGCAGGAGCCTTCTAAGAATGCTTTTCTCCAAAAGCAAAGCCTTGGAGAGAAAGTGGCAAAGTGGTACATTTAGGAGACAGGTTCCATGTAGCCTCGCAGGAAAGTTCCTGGATCCTTGGTGTCACTCATAGACAATTGAGACCATTTGGTCAGGTCCCTGACCAAAAGGAAGACCTTCTCTGCAATAGTCTGACTGCAATCACACCATTCCTTCTTATTTCTCACCACACCAGGACTGTACACAGATGTATTCAGCCAATATTTTGGGATAGTGATAACATGATAAGAGCTAGCTCTTACATTGCAGGCATGATGTGCCAGTCACAGTTCTAATCACTTCTCATATATTAACTCATTCAGTCATCATGAAAACCCTACAAAGTGACATTTTACAACCCATTTTACAGATAAGGAAACCAAGACCACACATCCAGGAATCAAATCTAGGCCATTCAGTTTAGGATCCATGCTTGTTTGGTGGCTGTCAAAGACAGTGATTATTTCTCATTCATATACCTGAGTTTGTAGGCATAGATTAATACTAAATAGGTAACCATGTTTGCAATTAACATATTTTATCTTGGCAGTTACACAGGAGAGAATCAGTCACTTTGTCTGGAGGTGGAAGCAAGAGGTGTAGACCAAGACCTGCTAATAATACTTTAGCAGCCTTTCAGGGGTCAGAAGTGAAGGCTTCCGATTCTCAAAGAGACCTGTCTGTGGCCTCAATAGTATCATGCTCTCAGCCAAACGTCTGGAACATAATAAGCCCCCAATAAATATCAGCTGCTTTAATGATTATGATGACGATTATGGTTATTATCACCCCAGAGGAGGCTACACAGAGCCAATTTGCCAGCACAGAATGACTGCCCTCTCGCTCCACGTTTCCCTTCACAGGACTAGATTCATCTGAGGTCAACACGGCAATTACTCCACCTCTGCCTGGAGTGTCCAGTCCTTAATTCACTTCTCTCTCCTGTTGAGAATGAACACAATCTGATCTTCTAAATTAAGAGTTCGGTGTACTAACACTTTCAAAATTATTTGCATTTAAAAGGGGAGGGTAGTGCTTAACAAAAATGAAGACATATTTAATGATGTAATCACAGGATTCTATACGGTATTTAACAGTGGAATAGCAGGATTCAATAGCTGTGATAATGGTGAAGTGACCACGAGCTCTCAGGTCTTCCCTATGACTAAATGCATGCTCTACACATCCTCCTTCCTGTCTGCCTCATAGGTAGGGCACAACAGTATGATCAAAGAACTGAGAGGTGGCTGCACATGGGAACAACTATGAAGGATAAAACATCATTGAATGATACTCAAAACATCAGGGGCACCTGGGCAGCTCAGCTGGTTGAGCATCTGACTTCAGCTCAGGTCAATCTCAGGGTTTGTGGGTTCAAGCCCAGCATTGGGGTCTGTGCTGACAACTCGGAGCCTGGAGCCTGCTTCAGAGTCTGTGTCTCCCTCTGTCTCTACTCTTCCCCTGCTCACACCTCTCTCTCTCTCTCTCTCTCTCAAAAATGAATAAACATTAAAAAAATTAAAATAAATAAATAAATAAATAAAACATCAAAGCCTCATGAAGACTGCTGGGAAATAGCTCTGTTTACATAGAGGATACAGAAGCCAACCTGCTGTGTGTTTGAGGGTAGGAGGTGTCAGAAAGAGTTCCCAAGAGCAGCCATACCAGAAAATACAGGTGTGTATTATGCAAGGGATGCTCACCCAAGATGCTTGTGTGACTAGAGAAGTATTTTTGGAGAGGTACGACATGAATGAATGAATGAATGAATGACTTAATGAATGAATACATGAGTCTCGGTGATATTAAATTCCCAGTGAACAAGTGACTGTTTGGTAAAGACCAGTTGATTTATTTGATCAAAATGAGAACAGATAGTGTTAAGTCATTCCCATGGTAGCTATTAAAATACCTTAATCACATATAATGTTCAATAAAGATTTATGGGGTCAGTGAATATAATGCATGAGGTGCAGGTAATAGAAAGATCAACAAACAGCAACCCAAGAAGCTCCAGTTTCTATTTTAGCAGAGTCCCAAAGCGGCTGTGTGACTGTTGCTCAGTTTCTCAGTCTCTCAATCTTCAGACACTTTCTCTGCAAAATTAACGGTCAAACCTGGATAATATTTAGGCTCATTTCCAGCTAGATAATGGAATAGTAGTGTATTCTGTACTTGGGCACCTTCAAGTGAAAGTTGATAGTTACTCTTTGGAATGCCATGTTTCTCCTTTGGGTACCTCCTCCCTTTGATCAGTGGCTACCTGGTGACAATCTCTTTCCATGTCCTGTCCCAAGTCTCCTGAAACGATCAGCCACATCTAACATTTATCAATTGCTGAGTTCCAGATGAAACTCTGTCTTTGCTTCTAATTTTGCTTCTGCTATAGGTTTACAGGTGACAGATGATAAAATATTAATTCCCTTAAGTTCTTTCATGTACCATATGTCTGTGTGGACTCAAACAACAGGTAGAAACATGTAGAAATAACATGAATTTTGATGGTAAGTCTCAGATTCTTTGCTTTAGAGGACCTATCCATAGATACTAAGATTTTTGAAATTTTGACATTTGTGCTTAGGCATTTTAATTTTCCATTTTAGTTCTTTGAATCTTATTTATTTACATTTCTTTTCAGACAAAATGATTTATAACTAGATCTCCCCTCTCACTCCATCACCTATAACAAAATACTTCAATGATATTAACATTTCCTGCTTAATTTACTCTTTTCTGTTTATAAGTAGGACAATATTTAGTTTTAAATCTGATTTCACGCTAAACTTAGAGAAAAGGCAATTTTCATTTATGTCTCTTCCAGAAGGAATATGTTCAAATGTCAGCTATTTGTGGACTTTTCCTACTTGGCTTGTGACAGATATATGAGAAATTTGACAATTGTGGTTTTTAACAGCCCACCTCAGAGGTGATAAATAAAATGAGTTGACAAGGAATTCATCACCTTAATGTGGATCTGTGGGGTAATGGGAGACATCAAGCATGGGATGCCAAAGCATCCCCAGTGTTTGATGAGACCCTGTGTCTGGGTGTCCATGGCAAAGAGATAAAGCTGTCAGTGAGTTACTCTTAATGCTGTTGGACAAATAGCCATGCCACCCACCTGTCCAAACATAGCCTCCCCTTATAGAAAATCAATAATTGGACCTCAAAAGCCATGCAAATTAGCACAGCTCCACACACCAGGGCCAACGCTAATCTCAGATTGGCTTAGATGACTATGAGAGAAGAGAAAGCAAGGGCTATGGGAAGGCAAGGAAGATGACTCATGGTTCATTTGGGGTTTGCTTTTGATTACTGACACTTTTTAGATGTAATAACAATAGAGGCATTTTTGTATTTCTTTCACGTTTAAAAGCATTTTGGAATGTGTTGCCTTGGTTGACCTTTTTTACATGGTCAACCATGGAGCGAGATGTATCATGTCCCAAAGAGATAAAGCTAGAGCTTATCCACACTTTGCTACTCTACACCGGTGCTTTGCCAACTCTAAATGACTGCACATATCTGAGAGGAGGAGACTTTTTGCTATGTGCAATGATAATACCTCCACTGACCATACTAGAGGCTATGGAAAGATCAAAATGAGATAGCTGATGGGAAACTACCAAGGGAACTTGTAAAATTCCATAAAAAAAAAAAAAAAGAGTCTTGCTTGGTGTGTTTAGAATCTCACTATGGTGTTGTCCCACATAATAGTATCAGTTATCTCTGGTCCATAAACCCTGTCTTTTCCACACAAACTGTTTACATTCCTGTGTTCTCTTCTCAGGAAATGGCACAGGCTAAGACCTGGGATTTGCCTTAGACTCCTTTGTCTTTCATACATAATCAATCATTTGTCAAGGTCTATTGTCAAAACACCCCCTTAATATCCTCCATTTCTGTCTCTTTTTTAACCTGGAATTTTCCAGTACCTCCAATCTTGTATTCTCAATACTCCATTGTGGCTATAGTCATGGTTCTAAGTGCAAATCTAATCACATTACTGCCTATTTAAAATCAACTCTTCTTTGCTCAAAGAACAAAGTTCAAATTCCTTAACAAGTCTGACAAATCTATAACCTGGATTCTCTGAACATTCCCATCTCTTCTCTGTCCTTCCTCACAACCCCAAAACACTGTATTTTTGCCTTAAGACATAGTAATGGTTCTTGGAAGGCACCACAATGTCTTTCACCTCCAGCTTTTTGTTCTGGGACATTCTCACTGCTATTGACCAAGATCACTTCTATCCATCTTCCAGGGCTCAGTGTAGACCTTCCAGGAAATATTTCCCAATTACCTAAACCAGTGTTGGAGCTTTCTCCTGCACATTCCCTCCGTGAATTCTATCAGAGGACTGAATTGCACTTTTTTTTAAAACTTCCTTAAATATAACATTCATGCAGAAAACTGCATCACTCATAATGTACATACAGTACACTTATCCTGCAGTGAATATACTCATGAAATCACCACCCAGACCAAGAAATTTAAATAACTCCCAACCCAGAAGCCCTCTTAACACTCCCTTTTAATCAATATACTTCCTTCTTCCCAAAGGTAATTATCATTTGACTTTTACTATCATAGTTTTGCTTGCTGTAGAACTTCATATAAGTGGAACCATGCAGTACCTCTAATTTTATGTCTGATTTCTTTTACTGGGTATGCCTGTGAGATTTTTCCATGTTGTTGTGTGTAGTTATAATAATTTTATTTTCATTACTGTGTAATATTCCACTGAATTAATAGACCCACTATTTATGTATCCATTTTACTATTAGGCATTTATGCTGTTTCCAGTTTTTGGTTATTTTAACTATGGTGCTATGAACATTTTTTTCTCCATCTTTTGGTAGAAACAAGCACTCATTTCTCTTGGATACATGTCTAGGAGTTACGGAGTAGGTGCATGTTTGGCTTTAATAGACACTGACAAACATTTTCCAAAATGATCTTACCAATTTTTTCTCTCTAGCAGTGCATGTACATTCCAATTGTTCCCCATTTTGGGGACTTGCAGTGGTTAGCAACAATGGACATTGCTAATGGTTAGCCATTCTGGTGATTGTACAGTGGTGTTTCATTGTGGCTACAATTTTCTTTTGTTACTTCACACATGTTTATTGGTTATGTATGTGTCCTCTTTTGTGGATGTCAGTTGAAGTCTCTTGATCATTTATCTATTGGAGTGACTTTTCAGGTACATGTGATGAAAATATATTTTCCCACTATGTGGCTTACCTTCTCATCTTTTAATTGTGTCTTTTCATGAGATGAAATTCTTATTTTTAATGTTATCCAATTTATTGGATAATTGGATAATTGGATAATTATCCAATTGGATATTGGATAATTGGATAATTATCCAATTGGATATTGGATAATTGCTTCCTCCATGGTCTTTATGTTTTTGTTCTGTTTTGGAAAACTTTCTCTCCCCTGAGGTAGAGAAGATAGTTGTGGATGTTTTCCTCTAGAACTTTTCTTGCTTTCCCTTTCATATTTACATCAACAATATATCTGGAATTATTTTTCATGTATGCTATCACACTGTATTTTGATTATCTATTTAGTTGTCTCCCCATCCAGGCTGTGAAGGGCTGGGAAGAAGAATGTGAATTACACCTTCTTGATCTTCATTGGGGGAACCATCTGTGTGATGCATAGTTCCTACCACTCTCAAGCAGTCAAAATACTTCTTACTTTTAGATAATTTCCCTCTCTATATTTTAGAAATGTCTTTATATTTAACTAAAATTGCATCTTAATGTATTATTTGAGAAAATATATGCACTATGCCTTTTCCATCATGATGTTATTTTACTTCTGGGATGCTTTCTCCATTGTACATGGCGCATTTTCATGTCTATGGCTGTCAGTGTCACTTTCAAGTCCATGTAAAAAAAATTGTACAAGAGGGGGAAACTGTGTGGCATTAGTTTAATTTATTTATTCCCTAGAAGTTATTAATTTAAGCTTTTCTCCTTCCAATGTTCATTTTACTTATTTATTTGTTTGTTTATTTATTCATTCATTTATTACTAAAGTCTTATTTATTTATTTATTTAGTTGAAAAAACACAAGCAGGGGAGGGGCAGAGAAAGAATCCCAAGCAGACTCCACACAGTCAGCACAGAGCCCAACGTGGGGCTTGAACTCACAAACTGCGAGATCATGACCTGAACTGAAATCAAGAGTCAGACATTAGACTGACTGAGCCACCCAAGTGCCCCCAATTTTTATTTTTTAAAAATTAGGTAAGACATTCACATTGTTCAGATATCAAATATGTGCATTGACAAGTCTTGCTTCTGCTTCTGTCTACATCTACCAGTTATCTCTAATATCTCTTGGTTTACCATTTTTATCAATTTCTTGTGTGTACTTCCATTATGTATTGATAAACAGAAGGATGCTACCTAGCAGACAAGGGCACATGACCAGAGAGCACACATAACAGGACATCTGGAAAATAATTTATTGGGAAAGAAAATCATAGAAACATAAGCAGTTAGCAGATATGTGGTCCTCATTGCTTATCACTCTCTGAGGTGGCAGAAGGGGATCTAGAAAGGCAGATCCTTAGGTTTGAGGAGCAGGAATCCAGCCCTTGGTTGGTGGGCTGCAAGATTCCCCTCCCCTGGCATGAACAGAGGGCTGGGCTAGAGTCCAAATCCTGTGACTGCAGCTATGTGACAATAGTTCAGTGTCCTCAGGACCAAATGCATTATCACAGTCCTCGCGGGGATCAATTGCCTCAGACTAACACTTTCTGTAGTGCCCTAGAGGAGATAATCACCTTTTCTGAGAAGCCAGCCTACAGGCTATGAAAAAAGTTTAAACTTCACTTCTCAGTTCACTCCTATCCCAAGGGGTAGATGGTATGTGTCAGAAACCCATACCATTTTAGCCTGTAAGCTCATGAGGCTAGTCTCTGGTATCACTGTAGAAGACATTGGAGGATGGTTAGAACAAGAATAGGAAAATTAAAGCCATGAATATAACTTTAAGCTCCCCTCAGTGAAGTCTCAGAGAGCCCAGCCCCAGCCCAGAGGATAGGTCCCAGGTTGCTAAGAGCTCTAGACAACCCTTCTTCCTAGTGTCCCATATGTGGGACACTGAACCTTCTGACTCCGCACTGATGTTGATGCATATAGCTCCAGGTAGTGTGTTAGTCTAGGATAAGACTAATTGGCCAACACATAATAGTGATTCTGTTCTAAGATGACCCTAGAATTTAGGCTAAACTTCTGGGTCTTTGAGGCATGGAGAATCTTTTTGGTTACTTGGCCTAGATGTTTGACAAATTCTATATTTTTGTCATCATCACAGTTATCCCTTACCCAGGAACTAGACTACGGTCAAGGTTGTAGTATGCTATGTCTCCTCCTGAGGCAACCATAGATTTGCACCACTCAGATTTCTCTTCAAGAAAGAACCTGTGTCAAGCAATGCAGATAGCTGTCAGTGCCCAGCTGTAGCACTTTCAAGATCTCCTGTATTGTCTCACCTGAGGCTACACTGCTCCTGGGCTTCTCTAAGCCAGTGTGTGACCATCATGAGAGTATGAGGGCCTGGACTTTGCTGTTCAACGTTGGACTATTCAATGGCCATTCTGTGCACTGGAGCTCCCCATTGGGTGGCTGAAACTTTCTTAGAGATACACCACAGCCTGTGCCATTTCCTACACAATCTTTCTTTCCCTTCACTCTCTGGATTCATATCTGCATCAAGGTCTGAAGGGTTTCCTTTCATCCCTTTACATGCCACAGGTTTTACTCTCAGTGAATCTCTTATACTTTTAACTCTTGGTGTCTGCTTGTTGGAGGTCCTGAACTGACAAACATACTCTGAGAAGATTGTTTCTTCACACTTGCGCCAGAAGGGATAAGTAAGGTCTTAGAAGAGGTGCAGGAAAATCTGTAATGGCTAGATGACCACCTGTGTCTTGGGTTCAGATTATGTTCAACTGAAACAGTAAGGGGAGGTATGTTGAACCATATGGAAATAGTAGCCCAGGGGAGTGACATCACCCAGTGGAAAGTGTCATATATAGTCATTTGAGTCAAGCAGTCAGTAGTCCTTCTCTCCATTGTTGGATTTAAGCAGTGTGGCAAGTTGGCTGAAGATGGCATCTGTAGGTGCCTTTCATAGGTCAAGAATATCTCATCTAGGCCTGAAGAATTGGTCTCAAGACTCTTATACTAACTAAGGAGAACATGCCATCCTATAATAAGTAAAGATTCAACTAGCATGTCATGTTTGACCTTAGCACCTAGGATTAAAATTATATAATTGACTTCATTGCAAAGTACTGGCTGATGCAATTCAATGGAGTATGCCAGGATACTGGGGATATCAGAAGCAGTATTTTAGGAGACAGGGTAATGACTACTAACTTTTTTCAAGACCCAGCAGAGTGTGGTAGATGCAACATCATGACACATTTGAGGCCTCCAACTGTTAGAAATGCAATCAAGAATGCAATCAAGAATGCATCCAGGTGGCGTGGATGACAATTTTACCAGAGGGGTCAAGGTGCAAGACAAATGGCAGGCACTGGTCTTTTTACCTACCACCAGCACCACTACAACTATCTGAGGTTTCACGTATTCCTGTCCTACCAAGCAATGGGCTTCCTTCTTCCAGGTAAGTGAGACCTTATGTCTCACAACCAAGTGATAATACAAACATATTCTTATTTTTAGATGACACGCTAAATATTGGTTTGCATGCAACTTCTTTCATTTAACAATGTGTCCATATAATTTAGATAAATGAACAGTCCTTGTGTTTTTCTCCATCCCTGTGGCAATTTCTCTGATGAAAATACTTGACAAGCATGAAAAGAATCTACAAGGATGGCTGCCTTTGTCCCTTTCAAATCTTAATTTTTAGGTTCCATTTGAAAAATTGATATTGGATAGGCAATAAATTATCAGTCTTTTAAAGTGTGAGGAAACTGTTTCTAACATCAGAAAGGCTTACAGACATCTACCTAATTAAAGTTGATCTTTTAGAACTGATTGATTGATGAAATACCCAATGACCAAAAGGTGCTGTGAAGTCATGTCAATTTAGTAATACTTTCTGATAATTTGATTATGAATTATAATAGCATATAATATATATATATATATATATCCATGTGTATATTGGTATGTATAACTATGGAAAAATGTTAGCATATATAAGGGCAATATATAATAGTTATTCAGAAGTAATATTTGGTGTCCATGTGGAATATTAGAGTCTCTCATAGCTATGGAAGCAACGGATACACCATCTTAACATCTGGCATCAGAATTTTTTTTCTTAGAAAGAAAGAAGAATCTTTGTTTAGGAAAATGCCCGTAAATTTGGGGGATGGAAGAAAAGACCCTGAAGCATGAGACCAGAAAGATCTAAAGCAAGAAAAGAGAAGACTGAATTGCTCTGTGTGAGATGGAGAGGATTTGTTTCTACCTTGGGTGAGCATGAAATGAAGAGGACGCATGGAGTAAAGCCGGGACCAGGAAGTCGCTATTGGGCTAGGGAAACTCAGAGAGTAGCATATCCATGGAAAACCCCTATGGGGTGGCAACGGAAGGCTTTTAAAGAAGAATGCTTGATGTTTACCTCAAAGTTTTTCTTCATCATGTCTAAAATCCTCTTCTTTTTATTGTCCATAAATCTTCAATAAAGTTTACTAAATACATGAGTTGCCTTATGCAAGAAGGTTTTTACTGGGACAAAGATGGAATGCATAGGATGGCAAGATGATTAATAAATCAAGAAAGCAGGCAGCCAGAACTAAAGGGGTCCTAGAATATAAAACTTCAGAAATTCTCAGAAGTCTTCGGGGGACTTCTGGAATCTCTAGAGTATGTGTGAGTTGTGGTGATGGGGTAGTTGCGGCACTTAGGAAAAAACTTAGGTAAACCTCAAAAATCTTTAAGTCCCTAGTTAAAAATTAGGTTTTATTTATTCAGTTACTCACCAAATATTTGAAGACCTACAATGTACTTTTATAGGTCCTGGAGATAGGGGAATGAACAAACCATAGCTCCTGTCTGTATAGAGCTTACATTCTAGTGGAAGACACAGTTAATAAATAAAAGAGCAAAAAACATATGCAATTTTATGTCAATTATTAAGAGGTGCTATATGGAACCAAGCAAGGAAAATGAATAAAGCCTTAGAAGTTGCTTTTTCTCATAGGATGGTCAGGAAGGGTTTCTAGGAGGAAGTAGAATTGGAGCAGAGCCTGAAAAAAGATCTGGGGAAGAGCATTCTAGGTGAATGGCCAGTGAAATAGTAAGAACGGAGGTTTCTATAAATTACCTAGAAAAGGTAAATTGGTACTACTTCCACTTGAAGATTATACTTTTTTAAAAAAATATTTTTTTAATGTTTATTTATTTTTGAGAGAAACAGAGCCTGAGCAGGGGAGGGGCAGAGAAAGAGGGAGACACAGAATCTGACGCAGGCTCTAGGCTCCAAGCTATCAGCACAGAGCCTGAAGCAGGACTTAAACCCACGAACCATGAGATCATGACCTGATCCAAAGTTGGATGCTTAACCTACTGAGCTACCTTAGACACACCGAAGATTATGCTTTTGATAATGATGATTGTGGGTATAGTTGATAGGAACAAAAGTGTATATGACCATAACAATATATACATACAATATGCATATTATTTAACTACTGTTCTTAGTGGTTGGAGACTTTACGAGTAATTTATCATTTAGTGCTTGTGTTGTGAATAATAAAACATCCTCCATTAAAACATTACATTGATATTAGTTAATTTTCTATTAAGTCTTTGGCTACCACAAATTTCAATATAAAATAAATACCTAATAAAGCAGGATGAAAATGCATAATCAGGAATTCTTAATGGTGGTATAACAATATGTGTTATTACTTAAAACTGATTTTAAATTGGGGATTTTCAGTTCACATCTCACTTTTAACCTAAGATATGCCCTTTGAACAAATTTTTAAGTATCCTACAGTATTGTAAACAATAGGCATTATGCTGTACAGTAGATCTCTAGAATTTACTCATATTGCATAACTAAAACTTTGTACCCTTTGACAAATACCTCTCTGTTTCCCTCTCCCCGAAGACCCTAGAAACTACCATTCTACTTTCTGTTCTAAGAATTTGACTATTTTAGGGGAGCCTGGGTGGCTCCATCGGTTAAGCATCTAATTCTCGATCAGCTCAGGTCATGATCTCACAGTTCGTTGGTTCGGCCCCATATCAAGGGTCTGTGCTAGCAACATAAAGCCTGCTTAGGGTTCTGTCTCTCCCTCTTTCTGACCCTTATCTGCTATCTCTCTCATGCTCTCTCTCTCAAAATAAAAACATAAATTTAAAAATAATTTAAAAAAAGAATTTGACTATTTTAGATTCCTCATATAAGTGATATCATATTAATTGTTCTTATCACAAAAATAATAATAATAAATCAAGAAAGTTGTAGGAAATTTTGGAGGTGATGTGTATGTTTATGGCATAGATTGTGGTGACAATTTCATGGGTATATACAAAACCCCACAATATAAATGAAATTTTCACCTACTCATTTCAAAGTAGAAATGCTGTGGTATTCCTATAATAAAGATACAGCTAAATCATTTTTAAAATTTTTCATTTTGTCTCTTTTTATCTTTCAGTCTTTGCACAATTCACTTAAGTGCAGCTCAATTTTAGTATCAGTTGCTTGAAATAATGACACCCACCTGGCAGAGTGGTTATAGGGATTTGAGGGTGATTATCTAATGCCTGCTATATAAAAGGACTGAATCAAGTTTATTTAAATGCAAATTTATTTATATTGATGTAGAAAAATATTGTATTACTGACATTTTCTACTTGGCAATTGACAATATTTATCATATGTTGAATGTTTGACTATTTCACTAAAATAGTGGTTATAGGGCTGCCTGGGTGGCTCAGTCGGTTGGGCAGCTGACTATGGCTCAGGTCATGATCTCGCAGTCTGTGAGTTCGAGCCCCACGTTGGGCTCTGTGCTGACAGCTCAGAGCCTGGAGCCTGCTTCTGATTCTGTGCCTCCCTCTCTCTCTGCCCCTTCCCTGCTTGGTCTCTGTCTCTGTCTCTGTCTCTGTCTCTCTCTCTCTCTCTCAAAAATAATAAACATTAAAAAAATTTAAATAGTGGTTATAAATTCTGGCAATTTTGACCCCAAAGGAATATCTGGCAATGCTCAGAGACATTTTTTATAATCATGACTTGGACACTGAGACTTGGTCTTAGTGTAGCTGTATTTTTTTGACCAGTTGGTTTAGGCATTTGAGTATGGTGAAATATCACTAGAGCATCTTTGTTGCCTTATGGAAATACTAGAAAGAAGTGTGTGGTGTGTGAAATATTGGATTAGTGTACATCAAGTATTCCCTTCCCTCTCCTACTGTGAGCATTTGATGCAGGAAGCCATTATGTGACTTGCTTTTGCCAAAGGAATGTTAGACTTGTGTGGCAAGTGGAGGCTTTAACTGGACTTAGATGGTTTGCCTTACTTTTATTCTTTCTGTCATTTGCCATTAGACCTTTCCTAAGAATTCTTTCATCCAAGGATACAAGAGACACTTGGATCAGACCCAAACCCAAGCCAAGCCTAGTCTAGCAGATGTGTAGACTGAAGCAAAGCTACTTGGCTGAGTCAAGTTCAGAGCAGCCAGGTGCTGATCTACAGACCAGTGAGCATGAAAACAAATGCTAGTTGTTATAAGCCACTCAGTTTGAGATGGTTGGTTATGCAACATAATTGTGTCAATAGCTGACTAATACATGATGCATTGAGAAGACATCACTTACTAAGCCTAATGCATGTTCAATGCATCTAAATAAGTTAGGAAGATCAGCAATTTGAATACAGGAAGAAAACAATAAAGTGGAGATATTTATTATTAGCAAGTGTCCCTAAAGATCCTGGCATTTAATCTGGCAATCACAGGCTCCAAGTTTCAGAGATGCATTTGACACTTACTGATTTGGACTTGAATATCTTGAATATTTGAGCATTCTCTAAAACAGTCAGGTCAGAAAAAATAGTTTCAGCAGTGATCATATTTTTCAATCAATTGACAAATGCTTGCACTTTGGAGGGGGGACAGTCTCCAAAATTGTCATTTGATTCTCAATAGTGTTTGAGGTCTTTTTTATCACACACACACACACACACACACAAAACAACAACAAAAACACCCCCAAAACGAAAACTAAGGATTCTTGAGCCATAAAATGGATGCTACAATACTGGTCCTTGGTTGGAACTTTCCAGAATGTTATTCCTCCATTTTCTGAGATCCCATTACCCTCCCAACCCAACATGCTGCCTTTTTCTCTCTATTCTACAATACTTATTTGGAACATGCTTACTGATAGGCTTACTAGGCTGAAGAACTTTGGGGGTAAAAACCACAACTCATGAGCCATCTGTTGTGGCATATGTGCTGTTGTCATTACTCGGTATTTGGCAGTGGTGTAATGCTGATTTAAAACTTTATTTCAAGGGAAAATAGGAATTGTGATGACTTAGCATTTGTATGTATGTATATATGACTTAGCATTTGTATATATATTTAGGATGAGGGAAAGATCAAAATAAAGTGGTGAGTCAGAGCCTTCTGGGTTTGGAAGGAAGACCAGAGTGTGGGCAGCCTGAAGGATGGTGTCTGTACAGATGGCAGAATATCTGTTTTGTGTGCCAAGTGAACTTACAGAAGCAGCTTCCGCTGACAGCTTATTTGGTAGAAGTGAACATATACATTTTGAAGGCTAGCTGTGGAACTACGACTAACAAGCTCATGTTGACTTTTTTTAATTGCATTTTTTGTTTTGAGATAAATGTAGATGCACGTGTACCTATAAGAAGTAATACACAGCAATCCAACATATCCTTTACTCAGTTTTCTCCAGTGGCAATGTCTTACAAAACCAAAGTCAAATATCATAACCAAGATATTGACATGGACACAGTCAAAATACCTCATAACTCCATCACCAAAGGATCCCTGATTTTGCCCTTTTATAGCCACACCTGCTTCCCTCCTGCCTCCCCTTCCTCCTTAACCCTTGACAATGACTATTCTGTGTTCCATGTCTATAATTTCAAGAATATAATATAAGTGGAATCATATAGAATATTGTAAACTTTTGGGACTTGCTTTTTTCACTTAGCATAATTCTGTGGAAATTAACTTATATTACTGAGTGCATCCATAGTTTTTTCCCTGTTATTGGTGATTGGCAATCATTGAATAGATGTCCCACACTTTGTTTAACCACTCACCCTTTGAAAGACATCTGAGTTGTTTGTGCTCTTTGGCTACCATGAATAAAACTGTTATAAACATTCATTTACAGGTTTGTTTGTGTGTTTGTTTGTTTTTGTGAACATGCTTTCATTTCTGTGGGATATATGCCTAAGAATGCAATTTCTAGATTGTACAACAGTTGCATGCTTAGTTTTTAAAGAAATCGACAATTGTTTTTTAGTGTGGCTGTACTATTTATTTAATTTATTCATTCATTTATTTAAAGCATTTTTATTATTTATTTATTTTTTAATTTGAGAGAAAAAGAGAGAGCATGAGTGGGGGAGAGGGGCAGAGGGAGAGGAAAAGAGAATTTCAAGCAGGCTCCATGCTCAGCACAGAGCCCACTGCAGGGTTGGGTCCCATGACCCTGGGATCATGACCTGAGCTGAAATCAAGAGTTGGACACTCAATTGACTCAGCTACTCAGGTGTACCATTCTACATTCCCGCCACCAGTGTGTGAGTAATCCAGTATCTCCACATTCTAAGCAGCATGTTAGAGTTGTCACTTCTTTTCTTAGCCATTCTGATAGGTGTGTAGCAATATCTCATTGTGATTTTAATTTGCATTCCCTAATGGCTGATGATATTGAACCTACTTACATGTGCCCATTTGCCGTCTGCATATCTTCTTCAGTGAAATGTCTTTTATGTCTTTTGCCCATTTTCTAATTGGATTTTTTTTCTGTTGAGTTTTGTGAGTTCTTTATATATTCTAGATAAAAGTCTTTTGTCAGATATATGAATTGCAAATATTTTCTCAGTTTATAGTTTGTCTTTTTATTGTCTTAATAGAGTCTTTTACATAGCAACAATTTTTAATCTTGATGAAGTCTAATTTACCATTCTTTCCTTTTACTGATCATATTTTTAATGTCAATTCTAACTGCTTTTTGCCTAGGTTTGGAAGATTTTATCTTATTTTTGTTTGTTTGTTTTGTCATTTTATGTTTTATGTTTAAGTCCATGACAGATTTTGAGTTAACTTTTGTGCAAAGTGGGAGACTTACACAGAGATTCTTTTTGTACATGTGCCTATAGATGCCTACTTTACTTATTCCATCGTCATATATAGAAAAAGCTATTTTTCCTCCATTGAATTGTTTTTGCACTTTTGTCAAAAAATCCATTGAAGATATTTCTGTGGTTCTATTTCTGAGTACTCTGTTCTCTTCCACTGATCTATGTGCCTATCTCTCTGCCAATACTACATAGACTTGATTACTGTGGGTGCATGATTAAGTCTTGAAATCAGGGAAACTGATTCCTCATCCTATATTATTTTTCAAAATTATTTACAGATATCTTTTCTGGAAGTTTTTTAAATCATAAATTCAGTGAATATAATAGTTACAGGGCTACTCAAGTTATCTATTAAATAATTGGTGATTTGGAGTAGTATATGTTTTTCAAGAATTCTGAAGTTGGGTAGTAACCATGGTGACAACAGATCATTTCTAAATCATCAGAGAGAGCAGTTAAGGAGAGGAAGCAAAGATCAAGAGATTCATCTTAGTAGGCACTTACTGAAGACTTTAGAGTTAAAGGTAAAATAAACTCATTATTCAGAAGTAGATATAATTCCTTGGAAAAGTTAACACCCTCCTGCATTATTCTTTATTTTCTTTAGTCTTGCATTTTTCTTCAATAATAAAAAAAGGAAATACATGGGAAAAGAAGAATATACAGTCTCATCTCCCATTTCCCCAGAGATTATTACCACTTTTACTTACATGCATATCCTTCCAGCTCAGTCCCATAATATTTTCTGTTTCCCAATGTCCACATCTAACAATGCCATTAAGAAGGTTTTCTGATGACTAGAATTGTTGTTCTCCAACAATGATTTAAAATGGAAATAGATTGGCTAAAACCCAATAAATTTCTAAATACTGGAAAATGCTGACTTGATATACAAGTAGCCTGCAATCCATGCTATACTCATATTTTTGTAATGATAAATCAGATAATTTAAATTTTGGAAATACAGTCAGAAGGAAGATTTAATTTTAGTTGTTTGTTTCTTCTTCTTTTTTTTTTCCAAAGCATTCAATGTGACCTACCATTTCAAATCAATGTGTTTGTGTGTTCTTGTTTGTGAAGTGAGGGTAACAAGTGTTTTACTTCACAAGGTTGCACTGAGGATTAAAATAATGACATTTACCATGAAGAACAGAACCTTACAGTGGTTAGTTATTATCATTGTTGTTATATGAGCCAACTTATGTCCTTTACCAACATGGCAAGAGAAATGAGGTTAGCAGATTTGCTTCAAGTCCAATGATCGTTTCTCCTATTGTGTGGGAATTTACAAATCTCTGGCATATTTGTTTCCATAAGACTTCAGCTATATGAGATAAAGAGCACCAAAAGTTCTTGACTGGATTTCATGGTTTATATACCTGACTGGAAAGACTTTCCTGCAAAATAGATCAGGAATAGCATGAGGTCAGATGTATTGCAGGGTTGTTCTTGCTGGTTTTGCCTTGGGGGGTTTTACCTTCAGCTGGAGGTGGAAAGATACTGAACAATCTCACCCCCTTTAGGGGCCTAAAAGGATTCAGTCAGTGGGATGGCGTTTGGTGAAATACTTTAGAACAAAAGAAAGGAAAGTAACCATGACTCCAAAAGACTTGCAATATTCTTAAAATAAGTTAACATTAAATTTAAAGTACTGTAAAGTTGGGGTATGGGTTGACTTTTTTTAACCCTTGACGTTAAGATGACATGGTGTGAATAGAGTGGACACGGTCATTTCTTTCTCAAGCTAGTCTATGCAGATGACTACAGAGTAACAGATTCTCATTTGTGCCAAAGACATTCAGTTCCTTCCTGGCCCTGGCAGAAGATGGAAACTGTGGGCACCTTTCCAGTTTTCCATGGACTTCTCACGTAAAGGTGACATTTCCCCCAGCAACAATTTCTGTCTCACCCTTTCACTGCATGTCAGTCTGGGGTTAGATCTAACAAATTGTCAGTGTTTCTGCTTCATTCCCCATTCCCCAGAACACCTTTTTTTTTTTTTTTCCTGTCTCAGCAGTGACAGATTTCCCTTCCATTTCCCCCTAGCCCCAGATTGTTTTAATTACCACTACTGTTTTTTTAGATGGTAAACTGTGAAAATGGCCTCTGGTTGTTTAGGTTGCTTAGTTTAAAAAAAAAAACAACAAAAACAACACTTGCTTCGAGTAAAAAGAAAAAAAGGCACACAAGATGCAGGGATCTATTGATTTACTCATTTATTCATTAGGAGAGGAAGTGGAACTAAAGATAAGAGGTAATTCATCTGCTGTGTTCACCCCATTTTGACTGCAGAGATTTTTCTTAGTTCACACTCTATTGACAGACTGTCTCATGGGGGAAAGGGGAGGAGCTGTGATTTTGTCCTTCATGGGTAAGTCTTGGACCTGAAGTCATACCATTTCCCTGAACTATTTCCTTCCTAGAGTCCAAAGAAGAGGGGAGGTGGGAAAAGAAGCTCACACTTCCTTGAACGGGCTGTTCTGCAGTGGAGTGTCAGTATAGATCGGACATTGCGGTATCTTCATTGAGTCCTTAAAGCAGAGTGCTCGAAGCAGATCCACCCTCCTCTAAGCCTCAGTTTCCTCATCTGTAACATGGAGATAATGTAACAAGTTTAATGTGTGTGTGTGTATGTTAATGTACAAGTATACTGTAGATTGTTGTATCTTATGGTAGCTCTTTTCATTCATGACAGAGAATCTTTAAGTTCCTTAATTGACATCTCTTAGTAATTTAGTCTAGCACAATGCCTGGTTCATTAAAGGAGCTTTCCAACGTGCATGAATGGACAAATGAACAAACTAAACTGATGACATAAGAAAATAGGAGGAAAGGAAAAAGTGAGTGGTGTTTCAGAGAATGCAGTTCATTTTTGACCTCTTAAACACAGGAAACATCTTTAGGGAAAGAAATTCTGTTCTCTGGAAGCGGAGGCACCATTTAACTAACACTGTAAATGGGGTTCAGCTTAACACTTAGGTTTAGTTTAATGATGCTATACAAATGATTATATCTCACACTTCCTTAGTGGAGAAAAATACCAGTCAATAATAATATTAATAATGATAACAACCAATATTTATTGAGAGATTACCTCTTTTCTGGACACTATCCTAATTGCATTACATATCTTAACCCATTTAATCTCAATTTAATTCTCACAAGGCTGCAAAGTAGGCACAGTTATTATTTCATATTAAAGATTAGAAAACTGATGGACAAAGGTGATAGTGGCAAGTTGATAGTGACAGAATTGACAACCCCTGAAAACAAACCCAGTTTTAGAATTTTACTTTGGACATTTTCTGTTTTTGTTTTTATTTTTTTTCCCCTCCATATGGTGATGGACTTCTTTTTTGCCTAACTGTACACACCCATCTACCTCTGTGCAGACAATCTAAATATGTCACTGTTCATTAGTTATTTGTACCAACGATCATACTGCATTTTTAGAATGTCATATTTGACAATGTGCTAAATAGCCCTCTGCTATGAATAGCCCTCTGTATGAATCAGCTTGTAGACTGGCAGGCTTGTTCTTGTCAAATCAGTTCTAATCTAAGCTTGGCTAATCACAAACCTTCTTCTTTTTCTTCCTCAGTAGCTCTCAGGCAACTTTGGATGAATAGTGCTCCAGCCAACAAAGCTTCTTCCTTCAGCCAGGCATTGCCACTTCCTTTCCTGACTTGAAGCATGGTTGCTCTGCTGTTAAACAACTAACAGCAGTTTCAGCACCGGGGACAGCATCTTTTAATGAAGTGGTAATGGAATGTAGAGTAGGACATGCCTTGATTAAAATGGAATACTCTGCTTAAAGATTACAGTCCATTCCCATTTCTTCATGCAGTTCTAAATTTGCTTCTGGTTACCAGGCTTCCTTTCAAGCCTTAGAAGACTGCAATGGAGTTTGTGTATGCTGTGCCTCCAAATAACTTTTAATTAGACATTTAAATTAGACTGGTGCTGGTTCACTGAATCCAACGTTTTTATATTTCTCCAATCCAATTATTAGGTGTTTTAATTCCCCAATTCTTGGCTTTCTATTTATTTTAATATTACTTACTACAACATTAAAACTATAATTTCTAGATTTTCTCATAAAGAAAATGAGATATAAATGTCCAAAATTAACAACAAAAATTCTAAGCAGTCAAGCTCATAATAAAAAAATAAATAAAAAACTGTCTTAAGCCATCAAATCCATAATCGAAAGCTAGCTATTCTCTAGACAGGTGCTGATGAAGGAGAATGAACAAAAATACTCTAATGTGAGGGGAAAACACAGAAGAGATGCTAAGGGATTTTGTTCTTTTTATCAAGGTGGGGGTGAATGTCAGCCTTCTTGCTGAGATGGGCCACTACACAAAACCACCCTAGTCTACATAGCCAGAATAAAAGTCCCTTCTGGATGGGGGAGCCTGTATCATAAAGTGACAAGCTGAGTAGGTAGATGGAGGGCTGATGGCCTTTCCAAACATTTATCAAATACTTTCAGACATTGTTCTTGGTGCTTTTGCCTATTCAGTACTCACAACACTGTTATAACGTAAGTACTATTACAATCTCTGTGTAGAAAAGGAAACTGAGGCATAGAATACAAGTAGCTTGTCTAAGGTCACACAGATGTAAGGATTGGGAGCAGGGTTTAAGCTCAAGCTGTCTGGTTCCTGAATTTGCACTTCCAACACTCACACTATTATATATTTCCAACAGGGTAAGTAGTGCAAAACAAAAAAAAGGCCAGTCTGAGCTTTCAAGTCAAGTGATCACAATGGAATAGTTCTTGCCTAATGGAGATATTGTGAAGACTAATTATATCAGTTCATATTAAATTCTTAGCTTAGTACCTGGCACAGAATATTATTCATGGTTACCATTAATTAATTGAAAGCATGCTACGTGCCTTAAAGAAAGAGCAAGCCATTTAGAGACAACAATGACAATAATGAGATAGAAGTACAAAGGAGATGAAGTCTGAAGCAAGTTGTTAAAAGTGGGTTTAGGTATCCCCTTCATGTATATAGTGCCTTCAGCCTTGACTGGTAGTGGTCAGAGTCAGAAGGTGAGGGTTTTGAAAGGTAAATAACTTGTCTTTCCTTCATGCTGTGGTACATGAAAACTGGGTGTTAAGTCTAAACAAACCTTGATCTCCACCACTGGCTCTGCCTTGGGCTATCCATGACTACCCTCCTCTGAGACTGGTGAGCCCTATCAGAGCAGTGACTGGTAAAGTCCAATAGGCCCCCACTGTTTCATTCACCAGCAATTCAAGGAAAACAACTACAAGCCAAACATCTGCAAGGATCCTCAAAAAGACATATGCTTTGCCCCAAGGCATTCGTTACCTAAGAGTGAAAATAAAGCATGCTTATAATTACCCAAGAATGTGGGACTGAGATCTGAGGGACACATGTAGATACAATTAATGTGTATCCTCCAGCAACAGTGACCGAGATCTTTTTCATGAATTTTCATCTGGGGATTTGGATCAGATACAAAATGGAGGTTTTAGGGAGTTGTCAGTGAGGTAGTTAGGACTTATGTATGTATGGAGGATGAGTGCTTAGCATCTGTG
The DNA here is from genome assembly GCF_022079265.1 of Lynx rufus. Lineage (NCBI taxonomy): Eukaryota > Metazoa > Chordata > Mammalia > Carnivora > Felidae > Lynx > Lynx rufus. The sequence continues at coordinate 38,486,576 of NW_025814896.1, read as the reverse complement.
TTAGATTGATTGAATTATCATTATCAACATTATTCGCTTCCGTCCTCCTTCCTTTTGGGGTGGATTACATTTGGCTGCCCCACTGAATTCGGGTTGAATATGAGATGGACTTTGAACAAAGGATTGTGAGCAGATGTAAGGCAAGCAGAGGCTTACCCTTTTCTGCTCTTGTGAGTTTCCATGAGAAGGACATGCTTGTGGTAGCCACTGGTTCATGGAGAGATGTGGAGCAGATGTGGACCTGATCTGTGGCCTGGAGCAACCCCAGCCAGTTTTCCACCTGAGGCAATGCCATCCTAGTCTACTCATGGAACCACGGACAAGAAAAAGAAATGTTTGTTGCTATAAGGCATTGGAGTTTGGAATGTTTGTTATCACATGATTGAAGAAAAAAAATGACCATTACAGCATCTATTTTTTTTTTTCTCTCTAAGAGCCCATGTGTAGTCTTGGTGTGAAAGGAAATTCAAGTACCCAGTGCTCAGTTTTGAAGCTGATTAGGGCCATATTCCATCTTTCTTCTCTCCTACGTAGGTTTATTTGGGGGATGAGGGAGGCTTCCTATGAACCAAGATTAGACAATCATATGGTCTTTCCTAAGACTTTAAACCTTGAGCCATGACTCAAGAACACAGGAACTGTCGGTCATACATGATACACGTGGTACCATGACTAGGGTTTTCCAGACAAGAGACTATTGCTGTGCCTCTTGCTTCCTGTTCTCTGTCACTCTTTTGGCACTTACTTCCTCTAAAACCCAACCAGCCACTCATTATTTAAGCCCCCAATATTTTCTTAATGTATTTCCCATTACCTAAATAAGCCAAAGTCAGCCTCTGATGGTTGTAACCAATACTTCTAACTCACTAATACTACTATTGCTAATACTGCCTCAGAACATGATTTTTAGTCATGGAGACAGTCTCAGTCACATGAAAGCCCTTTTGGAAACTGTTATTAAAATACCATATTGAGAGCTGCATGTCTGCACCTCTTAAGGTTCCTCCTATGTTCCCCACATTGGACAGGTATTTGTGATGAGAAACCACCCTGGCTTTTAGTTCTACTAAAGTGCATCAATAAGACTTTTGAAGCCTTAGGGATCTTTGAATTTCCTATGGTGTGTGATAAGGCTCTTTCTCATTACTCTAAGAATAGCCCAGCTCCCAAAGCCATTCAGAAATCCACGGAGGGAGATCTGGCCTGCAGGCTTTGCAATAAACTCTTATTAACACTATCAAAAGTAATCTGCTTTTGTCTTGACCTCACTTTAGATTCTCAGCAGGTATAATGGACAGATTTGTAGAGTTTCCTTTTCCCTTTTAAAAGACTAGATAAATGTACCTTTTCTCTCATCAGATTATAAAAGTCCAATGTAAATGGAAAGTTCATTGCTTTCCTTGATAACAGACATAATCTTCCCAAATGATGCCCCTCTGTCAGAAGACATACGAGATAGCCCTAGAGATTGTTTTCTGTTAAAGCAGGCTGAGAATAAGTTTAATTTCCCACACCATGCACTTTAACCTTTCTCAGACTGATGCAGTGAGAAGGTGTTTTGTAACAACTTTCAGTGAAGAAAAGATGTCGCTTTCTGCTGCTCCTAGTTCTCTTTGGGCTGTGTTGGGGACAGGCAGCTTGGTCACAAATGACCCCATGTCCAAGTCTTCCAATTAGTTTAATTTTGTTATCATTTACTTATTTGGTGGGGGTGGGGGTGGGGGTGGGAGCACTGAGAGGAGGGGAAAGAGACTACTAACAGCAATGCTGCTTTAACACTCACTGTTTAAGTCAGCTCAGGCTCAAAGCATAGAGCTTTGTTATTCAAAATAACACTCATTGAATATAGCATTTTACACATTTCAACACATTTTGCCTTATCTCGGCTTCTCGTCACACAGTTCTATGCAGTTCTATGTCATGTCCCTTTGACAGATGGGAAAAGCAGGGCACACACAAACATCAAGAAGTTTGACTCCATTTGCACAGTTAAACAATATTAGCTATGGGTCAGGTTTTGGATCCTTAGATTCTTGGTTCATTCCCCTCCATTAACTAACAGGGTAAATGAGAGTCTAGTAAACAGCAATAGGGTTTGAAACCTGAAGACCAGAGCAGTGGTTCCAGCTGTGCTCCTTCCTGGTTGTTGTTGTTGTTGTGTGTGTGTATGTGTGTCAAGACTAAGCTATGTTTTCTCATCTGTGAAGTAGGAATCATGACAATGTCTGGGTTAAAAAGAGGTGATTTTCATAAAAACACTTCGTAACATGCAATGGATAATAAAAGTAAAATTCGTATACTATGCATTTATGATAATAACTGATATTTATTGAGCACTTACTGTGTGCCAGACATGACACACGTTATTTTATCTTTTACATTGTGAAATAAAACCTATGTATAGAAGTTCCTATATGAACTACCACCAAGTCAACGATCAGAACATTGCCTGAAGTCCAGAAACCACACACCTATCTCCTCCTCCTCCTTCCTCCCCCAGAGGTTACCACTGTTCTATTTAGGCGATCACTTCTATGCTTTTCTTCATATTTTAATAATTCTAAATAATATAGTGTAGTTTGCCTCTTTTTGAATTTTATGTCAGTGGAAACAGATAGTATGCCCTCTTTTGCATTTGCTTTTTTTTTTTTTTTTTTTGGTCAGTATCATGTTTTAAAGATTCATGCATCTTGTTGCATATAACTTGAGTCATTCATTTTCATTGTTGTATAGTATGCTACCATTAGAAGATAATAATGATTTACCCAAACTCTGTACCATCGACAGATGTTTAGGTTGTTTCTAGACTTTTGCTTTTTAAGAAGAGCATACCTACAAAGAAGTACACATGCATATGCTGTTCTGTAGGCTGTGTACTTCATAGTACAATGACTGAATCACAACTTATTTATATATCTTAAACTATAGTGTATACTGCCGAATTGATTTTTTTTAATGTGGGTATTCTGATTTACACTTCCACTAACAACATATGAGATTTTATATTGTTCCATACCCTCTCCTACATTCAATATTGTGTTATGTTTACATACTAACTAGTCTGGTGTGCATATAGAGGTATCTCCTTGAAGAATTAATATGCATTTTTCTGATTACTAAGAAGGTTGCATCTGTTTATAAATTTATTTATCCTCTTTTTAAAAAGTATTTGTTTAGAACTATTGCCCATTTTTAAATTGGATTGTCTGTATTTGTCTCATTGATTTATAAGATAATTTTCTTATATAATCTGGATACAAATCCTTTGTTATACATGTATCAAATATCTTTCCCCACTATGTGCCTTGCCTTTTCATTCTCTTGATGGAGTCTTTTGATGAACACAAGTTCTCAAGTTTAATGTTGTCTAATTTATTAATCATTTCTTGTATGCTTAGGTCTTTTTGTATCTTGTATGAAACCTTTCATTTCTGTGAGGTTGTGAAGATGTTTTAAAATGTTTGTTTGTTTGTTTGTTTTTCTGTAAGCTTGTAGTTAGGGTGGAGCTGCTACAGAGTTTATCATCAAGCAGCTGGAGCTAAGGGAGGAGGGGAAGAGAGGAGATGTGGATTTCAGGCTGGTGACACCCATTTACCATAGAAGGCTTAAAAAGGTCTGTACACAGGCCAAAGTACACAAAAAAGAGGGTGATGCAATGGGCTGGTCTTGGCACAGGATCTATGGTTGGGCCATGAAAGATAACAAGTATTTTCTCTTAAGACTACTTCAGGCCCATAGACACTCAAGAAACCAGAAAGAAGTTTTGTTCCTTATTTTGGTCAATTCTTATCCAGGTACTGTTTTCCATAAAATAAACATATCTAGAGAGGAGAAGGATAAGTAGAGATAAAATATTTTTGTTTTTGAAACAAAATTTCTCCTCCTTTTAACGTGGAAAACTCACACTTCAGGTAAAATTTAAGACACGGAATATGAAATTAAGGTTGGAATGTTTGGTGTCTTTTTAATGTAAGAGCAGGGATTATCAACTTCGTGGAAGTTGATTCAGTTTATAACCTCCTTTTCTCCCTGTTCCTCACCTCTCCAAACTACAGACTTTATTTATATTTTACAGAATCTTAGATTTGCCAGATCTCAAATTCAACCTTTTTATTTTTCAGACGAGGATACCAAGACCTTCATATGATCACAGAGCTATTTAGTGAAAAAACCAAACCAAGTTTCCAACTCTGCATGCTTTACTTCTCAAAGTGCTATAGGATATATTTTTTTTTAAATAAAACTAAATTGCTTGGAGAAATGTCTGACGATTTGAGATACTAGTAGTGATAACTAGAGACACTTGTAGCTGTTGTAAAGTGGTAGAAAAGCCCATCAAAGCATGGGCAACTCTTCAACTCCCATCTTACATAAAACCTTAAATATTTGAATCAATAAGAAAAATTAAGTAACAAAATTTTTTAAATATACAAAAACTTTGAGTAGACGGTTTACAAAAGAGAATACCCAAGTGGCCAATGTATGTGTGCAAAGGTGCTCAATTTCATTCATCATTTGGAAGATGCAAATTAAACCATAATGTGGTACATCTAGACACCCACCAGAATGCCAAAAAAAAAAAAAGGCAAGAGAAAAGAAAACAAAAACATTACAGATTATACCAAGTGATGGTGAGAATGTGGATCACCTAGAACTATTATGCTGTGATGAAGAAAGCGTAAAATGATCCAACCACTTTGGGGAACTGGTAGTCTACTAACGTTGAATATATGGAAATCCTACAATCATAATCTAGCAATTCCACTGCTAGTTACGTGCCCAAGAGAACACATATGCACACCAAAAGACACATACATTTTCACAGTATAACTTTCCATAAGAACCTCACTTTGGAGACCTCCCAAATGCTCTTCAACAATAGAAAACATAAATGGATTGTGGCATAATTACACCATGGAGCACTACTCCATAATGAGAAAACATGAACTGCTACCACATTGAAGCAGGATGAATAAATCTTGCAAACACAATATTTAGGAAATGAAGGCAGACAAAACAGTACATCACCTGTGATTTCAGGTTTACAAAAATTAAAAACAAAGATATGCTGCTAAAAGTCAAGATAGTGGTTACCTTTGTGGGGACAATAATGGGCAAGAGGAATTCTGATAATGTTTTCTTACTTGATCTGGGTACTGGTTATACAGGTGTGTTTAGTTTGTGAAAATTCACCAAGCCATCCATTTATATGTATGTATATTTTTTTCTCCCTCTTTGCTATGCTTTAATAAAATGTTCAAAAAAAATCTTAACTTGCAGCCAAGTTTCAGGGCCAGAGGTCTTAAGGAAAATAACACTAGCATCCTCATGACAATCTGAATACATTTTACATTTACACGACACTCCTTCCACTTAGCCTGGAATCTGCCACACATCTGTATCCCCCATGGCACACAGTAAGTTAACCCAGATGCTGAAGAAAAATCATAGCAGTGGGAGATTGAATTTAAGATGAATAGATTGGGGAAGGAAAGATAAGTTTTCAATTGACATCAAGAATGAATAGAAGGGTCGATGGGGAAGCAAGAAAAGAGAAAATGATCATTTTTGGCAGGAGTAAAGGCAGATTTTACAGTGGAGTCTGGCAGATCGTGAATGGGCAAACAGAGCACAAAAATGAGCAATGGTTATGACCAATGTAGGGGACAAGGCAGGGAACTGGGGAGTCCTCTGCCCCTGATAAAACACATTGCTGTCACCAGCTGACTCTGCCAAGGGAAGTTTGTATTCCTGTCTCACACCATACTTTTGAAAAATACTAAGCCAAAAAGATAGATGGAGGGAAGGAAGGAAGGAGAGAGAGTGTAAGAGACTGCACAACTTCAATCTCAAAATACTCCTTTTTTCTGTACTAGAATGATAGTGGGACTTGCTTTGATAGCAAGAAAAGAAAAGTGACTTTGAGCACTCACAGCATGCAAGGAACATCCATAGGTATCATAACACTTAATCCTCATAGCAGCTTATGAAGTGGTGAAGGCTATTCACATTTATGTTTGGGACTTGAGGCTCAGAGAGTTGAGACACTAGCCCACTGGCCCGTTAGTAGTGGAAAACAGAGCCTAGCTTTGAGCCCATTGCAGTCCGACTGAAACTCCTTGCTCTGACTGTGAAAATAAGCACTTATGGAAATAGCTCTGTTTCCCACTCTGCATTGTGCTCCAGGAAAGAAGACAATTCTCTAAAGAGACAACTGGCCTGCATTGTCTGGTTAGCATGTCTGTCTGGGGAATCCACAAGGCAGGTTGTGACACTATTGACAGGAAAAGAGGCAAGCACACTGAATCCCAAACATCATGGCAGGGGGCTCTGATGTGTCCCCCAGTACACCGTGGACTGGTACTCTTAGGGCCAACCCCTTTCTCTTTAGGTGGGACCTGAGTCTGAGCCTAACCACAGGCTGACTAGGTGGGTATATATCTATATGATATGATTTGGGTTGTACCACAAATCCCCAAGAAACCCCAGATTATCCTGTGTTTGCTTCAAGATAGGAATTCTGACCTCAGCTGCCTCTCTGCATCCTCCAAGGGTTAGTTGTGGCTTGGAGAGGAATCCCAGCTATTTATCACAAAGGCATCAATTGTTTCATTGGGAGAATCCATTGCTCTTTTGGCCCAAAGAGGTGCATTTTGATGGAGGATAAGTGGAGAGTGAGTGCTGATGATCTGAGGTTGGTCTCATTGCATAAGGCAGTGGGGTATGGGGTGTGGGATAGGTGTGAGAAAGGGAGAGCTGGTAGCTATACTTGGGAGTGAGAGTGGAGGTGAGGGGGGAAAAGCCACACACACACACACACACACGCATCCCCCAAAGGCACTCTGCGAGTGAAGCATTTTAAAGGAGTCAGATATTCTGTATTTGACCCTCACTTTTCTCACTTGTCAGTGTATGATCTGGGCCAAGTTACTTAACCTTTCTGAGTCTCATTGACTTCATCTGAAAATCACTACAAGAAAGATTAAATGTTAGGAAAATTCGCCCATAACTTCCCATGCTGTGAACACAGTGTCTGGTCTAAGGGCCTGTGGACATATCCAAGGTGACACTGCAGAGCCAGGAACACATAGAGAACACTATAGAGAATTAATGTCTTCTAGGACCAGTACTCACTTAATGACAGATAGAAATGGGTATATAAACATTCCAACTCCCTTGCCCTTCAGCTGTCCCCTCCCTCTTTACTCCTTTACTAGTGTTTTCCAGAATTACCCCCAAGATAAATTACTTATATTTAAATCTTTGTTTTCAGGATGTGTTTCTAGGGCAACCCAAAGTAAGACAGTAGCAGTCATAAGGTTTGGATGAAACGAATCCCAGTTTCTGTTCCAAAAGCAGCTTCTAAAATTTTTTTTTTTTTTTTCAACGTTTATTTATTTTTGGGACAGAGAGAGACAGAGCATGAACGGGGGAGGGGCAGAGAGAGAGGGAGACACAGAATCGGAAACAGGCTCCAGGCTCTGAGCCATCAGCACAGAGCCCGACGCGGGGCTCGAACTCACGGACCGCGAGATCGTGACCTGGCTGAAGTCGGACGCTCAACCGACTGCGCCACCCAGGCGCCCCATAAAAGCAGCTTCTAAATGACATAAGCAAATGAGTGTGATCCCACACCCCCTGTCCTCAGCAATTGAATTAGGGGTGGGCAGTAACCAAGACTGATGCAAATCAACATATGACTTCCATGACTGGTTTAGGTGTAGTCCATTCAGCAGGGCACAGATTCTGACTTGTCCATTTCCACATCTACAGTTCCTAACAGAGGTAGGTTCATCTAGACCAGGCCTTCTGTCAATGTTCTGTCCTAATTCATGCTAACATAATAATGACTAATAGATCTATGTTATCACCCTTTTCAGGAAGAATTATACCTTAAAAGAAGGAGAAATGATTTATCCTTGAAGTGTGTATATCCTTACCCATGGGATCTTGGCAGTGTAGCAGATGACTGGAGAAACTTATTTGAATAAGAAAGACTTGTCTTTCAATGGCATGGATTAATTTTGTCTGCTTATGTAGTTATGTAGCTTACATGAATGGAATAATACAGGACATATACTTCATTCAGCCTTCTTTGGTTCAATATGATGTTTGAGAACATTCATACTGTGGTCAGTAGCAATGATTTACACAATCTCCTTGCTGTATAGTAAGTATCCTAGCACATGGGTATGCACAATTTATCTCTCCACCCTACTGCTTGGGAGCATATGTGTCCTTTCCAGTTTGGAGCTATTATGAATAGTGCTTCTATGAACATTCCAGTACATGTCTTTTGGTGCTCATAAGTATGCAGTTTTCTTGAGTATCTACCCAGGAGTGGAATTGCTTCATCATAGGGCATGCACATGCTCTGTTTTAGCAGACATCCCCACAGTTTTCCAAATTTGCTGTATTGTGCTTTGTATTTTTAAAAAGTCCGAATTAATTCTCAGCCTTTAAAAATCACATCCCTAGGACACCTGGATGGCAGTCAGTTAAGGGTCCAGCTCTTGATTTTGGCTCAGGTCATGATCTTGCAGTTCATGAGTTTGAGCCCTGAATCGGGCTCTGCACTGACAATGTGAAGCCTGCTTGGGATTCTGTCTCTCTCTCCCTCTTAATGCTTCTCTCTCTCTCTCTCTCTCTCTCTCTCTCTCTCTCAAAGTAAATAAATAAACTTTGGAAAATAAATAAACATAAAATAAAAATCTCACTTCCCATAAGAGGATCTGGCAAACAAAAGGTCACATTGCCCAATGAAATCAGATGACTAGAGCTAGTTGTAGCCACCATCCCCAACCAGTTGCTTCATTCACTGACAATACTTTCTTGATCCCTGCTTCTGGGTTTTCTTTTCTTTCATTTGTGACTAAAGAAACATCACAGATGAATATGAGAGCCCCACAACCACTCATTTTGAGGATTCTAGAAGCTGGCTCACTTATTTCTTTGGTTTGGGTTTCATGGGACACAGACCCTGAGATAAGGAAGTGAGTGCAGATATTTCATTTACAGCATGATCCACAGGAACAAAGCTGGGGACTGGGGAAGGGAGACAGGGAAAGAAAAGAGGCCAATAAGTGTGGGCATCTGGAGCTCAGTCCCACCAAGGATCTCTAGAAGCCAGTGTGGAACATACTGCAGAAGTCTGCTACTTGTGTGGAGGAGGTCAGGCCTCATTCATTGCTTGAGGACTGCTGGGGGTGGGCGGTGTTCCCTCCCCAGGACTCCTGGTCTGTTGTACTTGCATGCAAGGTGGGCTCTGGAGATCTGAGAATTTCTCAGGCAACCAGAAGCAGATGCTTGCAGTTGGAGGCCAAGAACTAGAAGGGTAAGACAAGGGCAATAAGAGTGAGGTATCGACAGTGGCTGCCACATCACTATACTCCATGTTTACTCCCAAGCCTCTAGTCCCCAGAATCCTATACCCTAGAACCTTGGGTTTTACACCCCCAACACAAGAGTGTTGTTTTTCATCAACAAACCTGAAGCCTCTGCTCTTATTTCAGAAGGTCTATCCACACTCCTCCACCACCATCCCCTTCCCAACTGCACATTTATGGCAGTCCTATTCGCATTACAAACAGAGTCTCTGCACAGAGAGCCTTTCACTGCCTTTCCCATCCAGGCACAGAAACACTTCCTTCACTTCTGTGCAAGCACATTTAAAAGATTTTTAATAATGCGTTTGCCAAGATAGATTCATCTTCTACTTGCATGTCCTGCTATTTGCAACCAAGTAGAACAATTAAATTGTTGCGCATTCCCCTAAACTGCAAGAAGAGTTGACAGGAGATGGGAAATCTGTGCGGAGATGAAGTAGAAATTCTGCTTCTTTTTATTACTCTTCAATTTTCAATTTATATTCCAAAATGATTTTACTTAAAAAGAATTCTTAGATTCTTAGAAGAGAATAGGGTCTGTGTGAATACAAGATCTGTGCATTTATCGGATTTTGCATTAATAGCATATAGACTGCAGTGCCAAAAAAAAAAAAAAGTGGCAAACAGTCCCTTTGGCAAAAGGATTTTTGCAGGAGGGAAAATCCAACTTTTCATTTAGGAAAGAATGAATTCTCAGCCATCCTCAGACTTAAGTGTGAGTTCCCCAATTAGGATAATTTGTAGAGGGATATGGTTAGTTCCACATTACTTTCCATTTTTACCAAAAAAGCCAAGATATTAAAAAAAGCCAAGGTCTAAAAACAAACCTCAAAAAACAGCTAAAGCAATTAGAAAAAGAGTATTGGCCATAATTCTTATGTTAGCTGCTTTTGAAAACTCATTTGAAAGTGACCAAGGATTTAAAGATATAAAATCAAACAAAAGCAACAACCAAAAACACGTTATGAAAATTCCACATGGCTAACATGTGCAATGGGAGATTGTGATCTGGAAGTACTAAATCCCAGACTGGAGAAACGGGAAAATTAAGTTGAACCTCACTCATTTTCAGTTAGCAATAGGTATTTATGCAGACAGGCATGTGCACGCACACACACACACACAAACACACACACACACTCACATACACACACACAGTTGGTTCTCGTTATTCAGTTGTTATATTCTATAAAGTCGCTATGGACACTGAATTGGCAAATATTGAACTGTTGCCCCTAAAGGAAAGTCAGCTTTAAGTTTCCACACGCCTCTGATCACAACATTTTGGTCAACTCAAATGCCATTCATGTTATAGAGGTTGGTTTGCCAATATTCTTGTAAAACAAGCCAGTCTCATCACTGTTGAAAACACTCTTCCATTTAATCCTTTTCCTATATAACACTGAGAGAAAATTGTAAAAAATTCTTTCTTAGCTTCTTGACCTGCAGAACCTGCAAATTTAGCATTTTTCAGGCCATATTACTTTTTGAAACATGCAAGCCAGCCCTCCCTAGCTGAGAAGGGCCTGACATTTTCCTGACCCTGGGTAGCATGACCATGAATTTCTTTGGTGTCCAGCCTCACAGCAGTGTCATCCAGTATACATTGCTTATCAGTTGTCAACTTACACATCCACAAATTTAGCTACTTTTCCATCTTTTCTGAAGCACTACAGATGATAGTTTAAAACATTGTGGAGTGGCCTCCCATACAGATTAGTGAACTTTCCCTCTCTTTTTTTTCTGGAAGTACCATGTTTTTGATTGATGAGCACTGAACCCACAGCCAATGTCACCATAATTCCTACCTGGACAAAGCTTATCTAACATGCATACTTTCTCTGTACGTCACATCACAGCCTTTCTACCCTTGGAAACACTAGACAGCATGTGAGTGCTTTGTGGGGGACTGATTTAAACAGGGAAATCACCAACAAAAAGTACAAAATGTGAACAAAATGACACTAAATAGACCATGGAAAGGACATTTGTTTACAGAGCAAGAGCTGAGACAAAGCAAAACCTTGTCTTGTTCGAGACAACGGAAGATGGAAATGTGCGTGTCCAGCAGCTTTGATTTTCAGTACACTGTGCCTGCCTGTTAGTGACTGTGGAGGTTCCAGATGTATGGATTTTGGAGTTACAAGTAAATTTTAGAAGAAGGTGAATTTGCAAATATGCAATCCATGAATAATGAAGATCAACTGTGTATTCTTGTGACTTCATGCTTCATATGTTAGCTCTGGGTAATTCAAATTGAATTTTCATTAGTATTTTTTCATGCTTTCATAGGGCAGGGATGATATATTTTGGAATATATATATATATATATATATATACATATGTATATATATATATGTATATTACAAAATGTATTTTGTAATATATTACAAAATATATGATATATATTCCAAAATATATCATACATATATATATATACACACACGCACACATACGTATGTATTTTTGGTATCTTCTGTCCCTAGTTCTCTCCATGCTGGCGTTCTCTCACCTCCCTTGATTTATAGAAAAGGTTTTTCTTGGGGTGCCTGGGTGGCTCAGTTGATTGACTGTCTGACTTTGGCTTAGGTCATGATCTCACTCGTGGGTTCGAGCCCTTTGTCAGGCTCTGTGCTGACAGCTCAGAGCCTGCAGCCTGCTTCAGATTCTGTATCTCCCTCTCTTTCTGCCCCTCCCTGGCTCACGTTCCCTCTCTCTCTCTCTCTCTCTCTCTCTCTTTGTCTCTCTCTCTCTCAAAATAAATAAATGTTAAAAAATTAAAAAAAAAAAGAAAAGGTTTTTCTTCCAATCCTTAAGTGCTATGTCCTAAGTGATATCTTGGAAATATGTCAGTATGTTTTGAATCCTGCTTATGGCATATTTTTAGTTACGTGACCTGTGGCAAATTAACCTCAAGGAAATTTATTCCCTAATACTAAATTGATATAACAGTACTTCTTTCCTAACTCCACTGTAAGAATGAAATAAGAAATCAAAACTAACTGCATATTATTAATTAGATGGCACTTCTTTTCTATGCCCTGATTTGAATGGAGAAACATATAAAGTAGTGGTTAAAGATTGGATTTGGAAGTCATTTACCTTGTTCAAATCCCAGCTCCACCAGTTACCTACTGTGAAAGTGAGGAAGCAAGTGTAGAGACAAAGCCTTCTCCAGCCTGGGTGACCAGGTGGAGCAGAAACCCCACTGACCTGCACCACGATATGAGTATGAAAGGAACCCGTGCTGTGTTCTGAAAATACCACATGGATTAAATGTATTAATGGAAGACTTATATCTCAGAATAAATTCTGAGATGTCGAGAGTAACTGGTTTCTGTTGTGTAACTAAGCCTAGCCTGACAAATACTAACAGGCCCACAGGTCTGTGACCTTCCTTGGGCCCAAACTATTATGATAGCTATACAGTTAAGAAGGTGGATGGTGAGCTTATGAGAGCTTAGAAAGGAATATGATGATCCCAAGAGACCTAGGTGTGATTCTTTAATGTGTGTATATGTATTAGGGATCAGGGTGTGATGCCTGTCAAAGAGGGGGTACCCAAAGAGGAACGAAAGCTTTATTAGAATATCAAATCATTATTAAAATTTTACCATGTGGATAAGGGACGATGGAAATAGTAGAATGAAAGAACATTCTAGGCAGAGGAAATTGCATATAGTCCACAAGTATAATGCAGCAGGTCCTGGCAAGGGCCAGAGCTCCCTATCTTGTACTAGGAAGTCATTGAAGGGGAATGGTAGGAGCTGAACAAGGCTCTAGAAAGATTACTGAATTATCAGCACTGATCACTGATAGGAATAGAGCGTTGCTATAAACAAGGAGAGCAGTGGGAGGCTCTCTTCTCATTTTATCTCCCTGCAGAGTCAAAGTGTCTACACCAGAACGAGGGAAGAGCTGGCTCTCAGAGACACTGAAAAAAGAAGGTTTTATATATGTTGAGTGTATATGTAAGCTATAGCCATAATAATGCTAAAAACAGCAATAGCAAACATAACAAACAATCGAAAACTCGGTAGCTTATAGACATAACATTTTCTCACTCATGAAGCCACCAGTTAAAGTTTGGCTGGTCTTTGCTGGATTCAGCAGGGCTTGGCTCCAGGCTGCAGGCCAAGCTCAAGCCAATTCTACTTGTCTCATTCTGAGGCATAGGCTGGAAGGGCCTTGGCCTCGCAGAATCTGTTCTTTGCATAACAATGGTACAAGTACAAAAGGTTAAACCCAGCTGTGTAAGCATATGGTAAGTCTTTGCTCACATCACAACTATGGACATCCCATTGGACAGAGCAATTCACATGGACAAACCCAAAGTCAAGGTGTAGGTATGTTGGGTTTTTCCAGAGAAACAAAACTGATAGGATATTTACTTACTTATCTACTTATTATAAGGAATTGGCTCATGTGATTATAAACCCTGACCAGTCCCAAATTCTGAAATCAGCAAGCTGGAGACCCAGGGGTGCTGAGGGTATAGTTCTATTCCAGAAGCCAGCAGGCTTCTCAAGACCCAGGAAAAGTTCATGTTCCAGTTCAAGCTTGATGGCAGGAAAGAACTGATGTCCCAGCTCAGTTAAGTCAGGTTGAAGGAGTTCCCTCTTACTTGCAGAACAGTTGGCCTTTTTGTTCTATTCAGGCTTTTACCTGATAGGATGAAGCCCATCCACATTGGGGATGGCAATCTGCTTTCCTCTGTCTACCGATTCAAATGGTAATCTCCTCCAAAATATCCTCACAGACACAGCAGAATAATATTTGATCAAATATCTTGGCACCCTGTCAAGTTGATAAATAAAATTACTCATCACAGTGAGAAGGAAAGCACACTCTGCAGACTGAGGGCCCACAGAGATGTAGCATGAAGATCAACTGTCAAATCTGTAGCAATGGGGTTGCAAGAAAGTGAAATAAAATTTACTCCAAGATTTTGAATCTGATTAACTGGAAAACTGTCCATCTTCTAGTCTGCTTCATTATTTGGCCAGAGAATGTGTAGTTAAAGATGAGGCACCTGAGTCTTGCTGTAGATGGAGAATAAATGGGTCAAACTCATCTTCTTTCCAATGCAAGAAGATATATGAGCTCCAGGAAATTTCTTTAGACCTTCTCAAACTTCTTCATTCCTCATTTAGCTGCCTGTCTTTGAAGATTGTCATTGTCTCATTCTCTAAATTTATTCTTACAAGGTATGAGACTATTGGCAAATTATCAACTTCACTGTATTTGTCTCTTGACCTGTAAAATGGGAATAATGATTCTACGTACTTCATTTTAAAGTAGGTAATATAGATAAAGCACCTAGAGCATTACTAGGCCCCGAATAAGTGCTACACACATATTATCTGTTTTATTATTAACTCATTTAATCCTCACAATACCTCTATCATGTAGACATACTTTATAATCTACATATTATAGATGAAGAACCCAAAACAGAGTAAGTAACTTTTCCAAGATTATACAATTAGTGAGATAAGTCTAAATCCATCCGGCCACTACTTCCACACCCACTTTCTTCTCAAAGAATAATTGCTTCTTCCATCCAATGGAAGGAATTCCAGACCATCCTTTGTGTATCTGTATTCATATTTATAAAAGTGTAATATTGTTTTGTATATGTGTGCAGGTTCTCTCTTGTGAAATGCTACCATATCATATCCTTGGCATATTTTGTTTTGCTACTTGGTTTATTCAATTTAACACTATATTTTGGAAGTTTTCTGGTGTCACCAATATTAAATCCATACTATATAAAGTGGCAAATAATCTGACAATCTAAATATACCATGTTATCTAACCCTTTCACTGTTGGTAAACATGAAATTCCCTTCCAATTCTTTATTATGAACAATGCTGCACTGGTCACCCTAGTACAATCCTCCTGGTGTGCATGGATGAGTGTTTCTCTAGGCAAGATACTGAGAAATATACTTGGTGGACCATCAAATGTGTACGATGACAATTTTAGTGGCTATCAGCAAGCTGCCCTCCAGTGTAGCTGTACAAGTTCCATTCTCACTGGCCATGACAGGCGTTTGTTTCCCTGGCATCAGGAATGCAGCAAATGTTAGGGTTAAAACGACAAGGTCTGGTGGGGAGAGAAAAGTCCCTGAGAACCACAGGAGACTCAAGACAAGTGTCTTTCCTTTAGTGTTTTCATTGAGCCTCCTGGACTCACATTGGTTTCCAATTCCCAAGTATTTTTAAGGGGAAAAATAACACAAAAGAGATTATTTTCTTTTATAATGGGGAGAGGATTTTTTCTCCCCATTTTTCTGTGCTCAGGAGGCTCCCCAAATCTCACTTCTTTATTAGGAAATACACTGGGATCTTTTGTTTCAAGCAGAGAGAGCGGTACTTTTTTCCCCCATCACCAGCTAGTCTTGTATGCCCAACTGGCACCACTATAAAACCCTTCTTGAGGAGGAGCCACTCCCTGTCCTGACTCTCATGTTATATTTAGAGGTGCAACACAACACAGCAAATTTCAGTTCACTAAGGAAGTCTGCATGACTCAAGAACATAAAAAGCTATAAGAAAAGAATCTTTCCCAATGGCCAAAAAAGCAAACAATTTATCATGAGGCATTTTCCTTATGGCAATTGATAGCAGTCTTTGTAACTACCTATAGTAGTCAGCAGACAATTAGGAAAATACTGTTCTTCTAACAATTTAGAAAGTTCAGTCTTTGGAAAATGGACAGCCAAGCTTGGTTCTAACCTAGTAACCAAAGCTATCTAATTAATTAGTTCTTGCAGGTTTCAGGCGGAAAATGGCGTTGCTGTGTTACAGTAATAATCCTGCTTGTTGTTGAGTTATCAGCAAACTGCAGCTCCTCTCTCAGGGGAACAAACCCTGTAATTTAACAAATCACTGTATTTTGGGTTTTGACATTGCACATGCTTTTCAATTTCCATCTGTTCCTTTGGTTCATTAGTATTTTATTGTTGCTACAGTCAGAAACATTTTAATAGTTTTCTCCCTCTAAAATAACACACCATCAACTATCTTCTGTCATCCCTTTGGACACCTAAAAATGGCATGTCCATTCCAGTTTTAAATCGCTTTTCGGAAGTATTATTTTGGGCATTTTCCCAAACGTCCAAGATGGCTGCCTTTGGCTATGAACTAGAATAATTGCTTTGTATATGAAAACAAATATTCAAAGTCTGCTTGAAACACAGATTTTTAGAAAAGAAACAGAGCAGTGTCCTTTTATATTCCTGGACTATATCTTTATTAGATCAGAATAAGGTTAAAAAAACTCAGTGTGTGCACCTATAAGTGCATATACACACACCTTTCACATACACACACCATGCTTTTCCCAAAACAAACATCACAAAAATCAAATAAGAACACCCACCCACACTCCATGTACACACACAACCACAGTCTTCCCAGCACAAGTCACACACGTACCATGCACTAACACACGTACTTCAATACACACATGTACTATACAAACAAATCACATACACACTCCATGTATACATACAATCTCAGATACACACACATGCACACACTGTAGTCACACACATTCCACTCTCCCTCAAACACATATATGTGAATACACATATTCCATATACACACATGCATGCATACACACACATTCACATATATACATGATCTTCATATACAAAAACCACAAACACACACATATAGGACTATCAGATATGTGAGGATGAGTGAAAATATTAACCCACCAAAAATAGCAGTGAAAAAGTTATAAATAAACACAAGTAAAATATTACATTAAGAATTTATAGTGGGAAATATTTTGGAATGAAATTTAATATTATTTATTTATTTAATAAATTTTAATAACTTCCATAACATCAGATATTTGGAGCCAAGTGGTGGTTTTCCTTTGTTGCCATGTCCTGTCTGTGTACACTCAGACCCATTCCTCCTCAGTTTAAATGAAAGGTCAAAGACAAAGTTGCAAAAATAAAATCAGAGTATAACACACATACACACACATGTACACACACACACACATTTGTAATATACATGGGGCGATGGTGACAGAAGGCAGTATTGGTTCTGGAATGTATTGGGAATATACTATGTGTTATGAACAGAGATCTCTCTGAGGATGCGGCTATCCATCACTAAGGAAGATGAGACAGTCCTGTTTGGAAATGTTCTCAAGAATGGACAGCCCTATCATTCTCAGGCACCCCTTTGTTCTGTGGTATTTCTGGGCTGTGCTTGATTTCTAGCCTCCTACAGACTGATTACTTGGAAGGACCAGCTCTGCCTGGAATGCTCCTCACTGGGAGACCAAGAGCCCTCATCCCTAGGAGTGGCCAGTAGGTCCCTCTGGAGGATGGAGATCAGCTCAGTGTCTGTGAAAGCTCAAAGAAGTGTCAGTGCACTCTAAGAGAGACTCCCCTCAGCAAGGCTAGGCATTCCCTCGGGATCCGCAGCCATACTCTCATGTCCTGCTATGTGACTGTCTTTTCCTCAGTTTTGCCTTTAAGAAAAAGTTTTAAGTGCACTGCAGGCTGCTGTCAGAACTGTGAGTATGAAGGTCAAATGCAGAGGAGGCTTAGAGTGACATCAGACTTCACAAGTTTAAGGACTGTCTCAAGTTGCCTCTGATGGAAAATCAATTCATGGAAATTACTGTACCGAGAACCCTACCGATTAGTTGTGCTGTTCACCCTTGTCTCTGTCTCCCCATTTTCCCTTCCATTCCTATTCACCTGCTTGCCCTTCCTCCCTCCCTCCCCCTCTTCCCTCCCTCCCTCCCTTCCTCCCCACCTCCTCCCTCCTTTCCTTCCTTCCTTGCTTCTTCTTTTTTCTTTACTATTTTCCTTTTCTCCCTCTACAGGCTTTAGTCTTTTTAAATTAAGATCAGAGAAAGCTATGGTATTGTGTTTCAAGAGGAAGAGTGTACAGCAAGCCTCTACTTAAATATAATCCACATCAGCGGGATGTCCAGTTGTTTCAAGTAGGATTGTGCTTCAAAATTTGTTATAAAATTTAGTTGATCAACTAACAGGCATTGAATATTGACTTTTAAACATATCTCCCAGTTCTTCCCCAGTAGAAAACCATCTTTGACTACAAACTAGTCTATAACTATTTGGAGCCACTGGTGCCAGCTGAAGTTAGTTTAGATGTGGGCATTTAAGCTATAGAATCTTTATCTTTTTCATCTGAAGGGTGACTAGAAATTGATCTCACATCCACTGTTTTAATTTTCCCACAACTGTTCCTAAACTTACCTCCTTAACGGATGTCCTTCCCCTCTTCAGACCTCTATCAGATTCCTCTCCTCTAATAAATAAAGTCTAAACTCTTCAGCAAGTTCACACTTGAAGACGGTCTTTGCAGACTGGCTCCAATTTCCCATCGATTCACTCCCTAAACTCTAAAATTTGGTCACCGGTCTTCAAATCCTAGTGTTTGCTTTCCTTTGGGCTCCATGTATGGGAAGCCCATTCATTCTTCAAGTTTACAAAGACTCTCCATGTGTCTGAGGCAGAACTAATTGTTCCTTCTTCTGGAATCCATAGCACGTGGCTTGTGCTTCCACTTAGCCTTGCACAACAGTTGGGGTCTGCTGTTCTCTCTTTTGAGGACTGGCACTATTGTCTTGGTATAACCCATAGTTCCTAGCATTTGTCTGACACAAAGTAGAACTTCAGTAAATGATAATAGAATTATTAACTTGAAAGACATCAAAGGAGTGGGTATCTGCTATGTTGCCTGCCTAGCACCCATTCCATCTCCGTCAAGTAAAAGCATCTGGATTTTTCCTTTAGAAATTATGTCTTCCTATGTCAAAAGTCATGTTGACTAACCTTACCCTGTTGGCCAAGGGATGTGCATGTGACCTGACCTGGTCAATCAGATTCAAAGTGATTG
Organism: Lynx rufus; assembly: GCF_022079265.1. Classification (NCBI taxonomy): domain Eukaryota; kingdom Metazoa; phylum Chordata; class Mammalia; order Carnivora; family Felidae; genus Lynx; species Lynx rufus. Next base: position 38,467,290 of record NW_025814896.1, on the reverse strand, counting down.
CTGCAGCGATAGATACACAGCCCAAATGGGTTTACTAAAGTGAATGCCAGTTGTTTTATTTACTTATCTATTTTGCTTAAATAACTGGAAAAGAAGTTTATTCCTTTGCTACTAGAGCAAAACTATCAGGATGTGAACCTGGACTACTAAGGCTGCACTTACTACTACCTCTTGAGAGAGTTTGCTTTCAAATGATAACCATGTAGAAGAAAGAACCAAGAGAAAGGGAGGGATGTATTCTTTTTTTTTTTTCAATATATGAAATTTATTGTCAAATTGGTTTCCATACAACACCCAGTGCTCATCCCAAAAGGTGCCGGGAGGGATGTATTCTTGAGGACAGATTTTAATTCAGCCATGCCTGAAGACATGTGTCCTTGGATATTTGACTGTACAACCCAATATATTACTAATTTTGCTTTAATCAGTGTAATCATTCTTCTGTTCATACTCTTTTTTGTTCATTCTTCCATTATTTTTCTTCCTAACCTCTGTATTCAAAAGATTCCTGCGAGAGCCATTTTGTGGAATAACAGAAATAAGCAGGTATCTGTCCCCCAAGGTCAAAAGATCAACTATAAAAAGTTTGTTTTCTGCATTTTCAACATCATGTTTCTAAAGATATTTTCCTGGAACCCAATGATCCTAAGTAAAATAGAACACTGCTTCTTAGTCTTAACTTACCCATGAATCCCCTGGGGATCTTGTTAAAATGCAGATTCTGACCCAGAATGTCTGGGGTGGACCCGAGATCCTGCATTTCTAATAAGCTCCCAGGGACTGTGATTATGCTGGTCAATGGCCCACATTTTGTGTAGCAAGGACCTAGAGTCAGAGGTCATCATTAGTGCCTAGACCCTTCTGCCCAAAAGAAATTGCCTTTTAGCATGCCACTTAAAGTGGTGATGGTTGAATTTGCCACTGTTTTCCAGATAACTTCCTTACTTTTAAACTGACTTTCTGAAGAAAAAGAAGCAGAGCCAAAATCAGGTTACTAATGGGGGGACAGGGGTGGGGAAGAGTGAGCAATGTGTGAAGCCAGAGCAAAGGAAGGTGGAATAACTCACTTAGATGCCACCGATCCACAATGAACATCTTGAAATCCTCTCTCGTTCCCCATTCTTGAATCATGAATTTGTCCTCCTGGAAGCATTTAGTGCAACACAGCCCATCTCTGCTGGGACTCGGCAAAATTTATGTCACATGCTTTCTTCTGGGGCCCACCCTGCTGCCCAACAGAATGACTATCCCACCTGGGCTCTGATCTCATTTATTTCCTTCCATCTGTGCCAGGTTCCTGTGTTCTGGTGCCGGGAACTGAAGCAGCACCACTGCTCACCCGTATCTGAAGTTGGCTGCTTACTGACAATGCTGGGCGGCTCAGGATAAGCCTTGCATGTTATCCTGCCTGATGATGCAGTGACTTAGTTTCACTGTAACTGAAACATATGCCTTGTGAGTTTGTTATGTTTGGGGATTATTAATAACTGCACCAAAGTATTTAAGCAGGCATGAGCATCTCATCTCCCAGTAAACATGTCACTTTCAAATCCAGATTCTGCCCCCACATATTCATAAACTCTTCTCATCAAAATCACTTTTTGTGTTGAGACTTGGCAGACCTCCCATTTTCTAACACATCCTCTCTGAATCTCTCCGGGTTTTCTCTCTCCTAATCGAGAATTACTCAAGTAGAGGAGCCATTACTTGATCCTAAGAGCATCCGTCATCGGCAGAGGTAAATGTGAGATGCCTAATCTTCCTTGAACCCCTTCTGTAGGTCTTGAGTGAAGGGCAGAAGATAAGGCTGGATGCTTATCATTTGTGTTTTAAGAAGAAAATGTGACTTCAGACTTCAGAAACATTGGACTTGGTGTCTCATAGCTTGAAAAAGACACTGGTTACTTCTTAGCTTCTGGAAAAGAGCGTGATGACAAGGATGTCAGAACTAAAGTCAACAACAGGAGAGAATAATTAGAAAAATCTGTGAGACCAAGTTTGTTTTTCTGTTATCAGTGTTGGGAGAGAGAGAGCTTGAACTTAGTCTTTGGAATAAAATGTGACATTCAAAATAATACTTGGCATAGATGGGCCTTATATTAGTCACCGTGAAAGCTGAATGAGCAGCTTTATGGAATGAACAAAGTTGGCTTTGCGTCAAGGCAGACTCCTTCCTGTCTCTCAGCAGGCTTCTGGAGGCTTCTCCTGCTTGCTGATGGATATATGCTCAGAGGATGAAAACTGATTCTTTTACTAGATTGAAGAAAAATCTAACCAATAACCTAAATATTATGTAAAACGACTGTACATGTTGTACTCTGTACACAAATGTAAGTTACATTTGATGAATGGGTGCTTCCATCAATTACATATGTATAAACACAGGAGAGAAGGGATGCGTAGCAGTGCCAGGGAATGGGGGAGACAAAATGGCCTTTCTTCCAAATTACTTTGGCTACATTCCAGAGCCAGTGTCCTTAATTCAGCCACATATGGGTGGAAAATCACTCTTTATGTATTTGTTATGAAGTTTCTTTTCTAGTATATAAATAGAGGTATTATTGGCAGAGGGTCCCTACTGATACAAAATAGATGGTAGGAAGCATGGGAAACCAAGTTTTTGCTTCTTTAGGGTTTTGAGTTTACCCGACAGGGTTCTGCTGTTGACAGGCAAATAGCTCTATAGATGTTATTGGGAGAGTGAAAGGTGCATTTGTGAGAAATGTCAGAATGATAACCAAAGGAAGGAGAACAGAATGCATTACTCATTGTGGCAAGGATGTTCCCAGCAGTATATATACCATTATTATTATGAGAAGACTCCAAGATTTTACCAAGAGGTTACTATTTATCCTTAAATTAAAAGGGAGGTCTGTTGTGCATGCCTTCCACGAGAACATCATCATTAGTTGGACTGGATACCTCTCCCAAGAAAAATGTCTCTGCTGTCAAGAAAGAACAGGCCAGTTGCAGTGAGAGTGGGGCCCACAAGAGGTGCATACATCTTCCAGGTCATTTACTGATGGTGTCTCCCAGAGGGCCTGGCTGGCCTGAAAAACTGCTGCCTTCACTGGAAGGCATCATTTGGGGTCCTGAAACTGAAGCTGGCGGTCCTGGCATCTAATCCCAGCTCATCTGTGTGTCTACCTCCTGCAGGGTAAGCAAATCTAGCTCTCTGAATTTCTGGGAATATGGGAGTCTGGGACTACAGTACCTCTCCAGAGACTTTATATTCTATGACACTATGATTCTCTCCTCTCCCGTATCTAGCCTCTCTGGAAATCCCATTTATAAGCAAAATATAGGCAGATTCTGTCCACTATCTCCACAGCTAGGACCTGGTCCAGCTTCCTCATTCATTTCTCACTTGAATTATCACAGCAGCCTCTGAACTGACCCATCTGCTTTCTCTTCTGCCCCCCACAGTCTGTTCTCAACACAGCAGACTGGATCGTCTTATTGAAATCCTACCATACTGCTCCCCAGTGACACACCTTTTCTCTCTGTGCTTATAATGTCCCTAGTGCCTGAGGGCCTGACCCGGGTTCATCTCTCTGATCCCATCTCCTACCATCTCTCACTTGATTATCTCCATGCAGCCACAGAGCCAGCCTCCTCCCCCCTGGCCCTCAATCCACGTCCAAGTGTCAGCTGTTCCCCTTGTTGGATTGCTCTTCTTGCTCCCTCCCAACCCCACCATATCCCAGATATGATCATGACTATCTCTGTCACCCCCTTCAACCCCTACTCAACTGCCATCTCCTAGATGAGACTTTCCCTGACCATTACATTTAAAAGTGCATCAACTCCACGGTACTTGCTAATCCCCTTATTCTGCCTTTTTACTTCCCATAGCTCCAAACTTCTGATATATAATACAGTTCACATATCAATTACAGTAAAACCTTGGTTTGCAAGCATAATTTGTTCAGGAAACATGCTTGTAATCCAAAGCATTTGTATATCCAAGCGAATTTCCCCATAAGAAATAATGGAAACTCAGATGATTCGTTCCACAACCCAAACATATTCAGATAAAAATGATGACAATTCTGTAATAAAATACAAAATAATAAATAAAATACAAAATATAAATAAAAATACACAAATTAACTTGCACTTATCTTTGAAAACCTTTGTGGCTGGTGTGAAGGAGACATGAGAGAGGAGGGTTATTGTGTAGGACAAATTTCACTCTCACTAATGGAATCATGGCTGTCTATTGGCTCAATGGAATTTTTTTCTTTTCTTGCAGCTTTAACAAGGAACCTATCCACTGACACTTGCTTTTGCCTCCTTTTGAGGATTTTGCAGAAATGTGACATTGGGTTGTCATTAAACAGATTCATCGCTCACACTGCTACAGCCTTATTCGGGTGGTGCTTTTCTAAAAAATTTTGCACTCTTTCCCACGTTTTACACATCTCCCTAATCTCATTTGAAGTGAGGGATTCCTCCACCTTTTTCTCCTCCTCCTCTGCAGACTAGATGCAGACGCAGACTTCTTATAAAATCTTGCAATTTCGGCTACTTGCATACCTCGTTTGTACTTCCTGATGATTTCCTTCTTAACTTCCACTGTATTGATCTCCTTCTTATCACCTTTCTTTTCAACCTTTTTCTGCATGGGGGCCATTGTATATGCTTGCACAGATGTTGACTACAGTTCAGTATTTCTAAATTCTTGTCATATACTGTATTTGATGTAAGGCAATAAGGTAGCAGAAGAAAGGGTCTATATCTGCAGACAGCCTGACCTAGAATGAAGCAAAGCATTCTTTTTTTTTTTTTTTAATGCTTATTTATTTTTGACAGAGAGAGAGAGACAGAGCATGAGCAGGGGAGGGGCAGAGAGAGAGGGAGACACAGAATCCAAAGCAGGCTCCAGGCTCCGAGCTGTCAACACAGATCCCGACACGGGGCTCGAACCCACAGACCGCGAGATCATGACCTGAGCCGAAGTCGGACGCTCAACCGACTGAGCCACCCAGGTGCCCCGAAGCAAAGCATTCTTAACTTACTCTTGTATGGAAAAGCAAAGGACTGTCCATAGGTGCTTCAAGGTGACAAAAAATACAGTACTGCCAGTTTTGTGCACCTTCTAATGTTCTGAAAAAGCACTGATTTCTGCCAAACATCACGCCTGAGACCAAGCATCCCAGCATGGGAGACTATCACCCGCGATCCTACACTGAGAGAGACAGAGAAAGAGAAGAACCATTGGCTCAGTTGTGATCCTGTGGCATTTGGTGATGCATACTACTTGTATTGTAAGACACCGCTTGTTTATCAAGTTAAAATTTATTAGAAATGTTTGCTCATCTTACAGAACACTTGCAGAGGAAGTTACTCACAACCCAAGGTTTTATTGTATATATATTTTTTCTCCTTTACCAGAGTGCAGGTGCCATGTGGGCAAGGACCTTGGCCTATATATATATATATATATATATATACACACACACACACACACATATATATATATACCATATACATATATATGTGTGTGTGTGCGTGTGTGTGTATATATATACATATATATATTAAACTGTTGTATCCCCAGTGTCTAAAAGAGTTCCTGCTTCAGAGAGGTGCTCAGTAAAAACTTGTAGGATGAAATAATGAATCCTTGAAACTCTTTTTTCTTTTTCTTGTCATGCTTTGAGATGGGCATGATGCTAATAACAGACAGCAGTGAAAGTCCAGGAAGAGAGAATGCCTCCATATTGGAGGGCCGACAGCACACAGAAGACTGCATGACTCTTCTTAGGTGGTGGAGGTGTTTATAATTTGGTATTTGCACCTTGCACTTTGTTGTATATGCTGTCAGTGTTCTTCCCTGTGCCCTGGGTGTTTGCTGTCCCTCCTGCTTCGGCACCTCTGTCTGTGCCTGAAAGTTTTCTCTGTCCATAGCAACATTGTGGGACCCACGTCCAGCATGGGCTCACACTACCAGGGAGCTAATTCCCCTAGAAGTACCCTCAAATGATGAGCGAAGGGAGTTGATAGCTGTATATGCCCTTCAGTTGAGACCATTCTCTGCCATGTCTATCGTGTCCCAGAGGTCTGCAGTGGGTTCAAGCCACCATTGCCAAGTGGTAACCTTCTCATAAACATATGCGTTACAGACTTCCATCCCTTCCCTGAATTACTTCCCTACTCCTCTGCTCTCCCAGGGATCTTCTTGTGATCACTTCTTGAATAAACTGCATTCTTATCGCACAACTACTTCCAGGGGAACCCAAATGCTCATAAGCACCTAACAAAGACCATCCTCCTGCTTTGTGGGTAGTTCAAGGCCTCTGTGTGTCAAGAAGATCACATTTCCTGTGCAAGTTAAGCATTGGCTAAGGATATGGACCAAGTCATTCCTAAAGCCCCCTCCTACAGCATGACCTGAGATTCCAGTTTGTGAGGGCAGGCTGATGTGAAAGAAGTAGTTAAGACCCCAGACTCTGGAGCCAGACTGCCCAGGTTCAAGTCCTGACTATTACATGCCAGCTGTATGATCTTGGGCACATTGTTTAATCTTTCTCTTCCCCAGTTTCCTCATCTGTAAAATAAGTGTGCTGATAGTGCCGGACTCTGAGGTTGCCATGAGGATTAAATAAATTCACATTTGTGAAGCACTCTGACCAGTACGTAGCCTAGAGAAGACACTACGTAACATTAAATAATGAAGTCCCCCCATCTGCCAACAGAGAATCAAGGGCTAAAGAAGGTTAAATTCACTGACCCAGGTCATACAACTGAGATATTCTGGAACTGGAAAGCGACTCTTTGGGATCCAAATCCAGTACGATTTTTCATATTTCACTCAACTGGAAAAAAAAAACCCAAATCTAAGCATCCATGTTTTCTTGAAACATATCCCCATAATGAAGATTGGACATTTTTGGTTTTTTCTTGTTTTGTTTTTGTATAATAAGTACTAGCTAATTAGTGGAAAAGCATAAGCAAGTAAATATGCACTACAAGTTAATTCGAAACAATATTAGGTTTATATATTTGGATTGGTCCGTATAGCTCATAGAAGAACTCTGGTGGGTAAGTACTTCACTTGGACAATAAATCAATTTCTGTTACCCCCCCAGTACTATAATCATCAAATATATGAAAAGTTTTTGTGTGAAGGAAAACAATGGTCTCTGCCAATTCTCCATGGAGCATTGTAGAAAAGGATTTATGTTAAATTTTGTTGAAAGGAATTCCATTCACATGTGGGCAGAGATTTTCTGATTAAAATGGAGAGTCAGAATTGAAGTTGGCTCTATGTGGGGTTTGAGGGACATTTGGAAAATGTTTTTGTTCAAGAACATCTTCCCTACTGGCTTGTATGGGTACCTAAAGGCCTACTATTAGAGGTTCATTCCTTTGGTGAGTTTCGTTCAAACAATTCATTAAATATTGCTCATGAAACAGCCACTGGGTTATGTGCTAGGTAAGAGGTGGCTATTTCTAAGACCCTCTACAAAATACAAATATCTCTGAACAGGTGACACATTATGCTATTGTCAACAATTAACACTTCAGTAGGAATTAGCTTGACACATTCTTTTTCAGCTATGACAGCTGCCTGAGAACACACTCCCAAGGAAATAAGACATAAATTTTCATTATGGATAGGGAGATGGTGGATAGAGGGGCCAGGGTATGGGCCATGGCTGTAAAGGAGAGTATTAAACATTTGTTGGGCATGGGCCATGGACCAGGCACTGTGCCCGCTCCTTTCCAACCATCCTGAGGGGAGTTGGATAGCCATTGTGATGGGTTCCCATCGCAAGCCCAAAGATAAAATGGGGCAGGGAGAAGAGAGGAGCATTGTAAAGACCCACTTTGCCTCCCTCTGTGGTGTTCTAGGGCCCCTGGATGATCTATAATGAGGGAGAATGAATACTTATCTCCCTTGGCTTACTTCTGAGATAGGAGAGTAACCAGAGTTTAGTAAGAGAAATTCTGCTGTTGCCACATAGAATTCTTAGCCAATGTGAAATTATTCATAGAAATGAAGAGGTTGCAATGAGTGTTCAGGTTGGCCAAATTTCTTTCTACCATAAAATGCAAGTCTATGACACTGGTAGTTTGATAAATATATGTTTAGAGGACATATAGTCGAACAAAGGTTTATAACCCTTACTTAATATACAGCAACCTGCTTAGAAGTACAAATTGGCATTGAAGTTAAATATTAACAATTTTGACAGAAACAGGAAAATTTCTGTCTTCTTACTACATGCACCTTTATACTTCTTCCTTCCCCATTTTGTGATTGTTCATTCATCAGGTATTTATTGAACATTTAGTATGTGCCACTTAGCCTACAAAACTCTTAAGTATGGCATGTCTTTAATATCTGTTTAAGTTGCTATATTAGATGGAGCGTGTGCTTTTCTATTGTTCAAAAAGTAAACAGTTTCTCTTCTGATTAAAAAAAAAAACGATCTGAACCTTGACCAAATACTTAGAAAACTCATCTCTAATAGATAGAAACATAAACATCATTTCAAACAATATTTAATGTTTATTTGTTTTTGAGAGAGAGTGCCAGCAGGGGAGGAACAGAGAGGGAGACAGAAGATCTGAAGCAGCCTCCATGCTGACAGCAGAGAGCCTGATGTGGGGCTTGAACTCATGAGTGGTGAGATCATGAGCTGAGCTGAAGTTGGGCCTTCAACTGACTGTGCCACCCAGAAGCCCCTCAAACAATATTTAAGTCCTACCAATTAAGGTCAAACCATTATATCCAATTAAACTTTTAACCTTCTCCTAGTTTATTACACTCACATTATTGCTACAAAGTTCACAATTTCTACAACAGGTCCCCATCTTGGTGCCCTTGCTCATTTCTTTTTTTTTTTCTCTTTTTTAAAATTTTTTAAATGTTTATTTTTGAGAGAGAAAGAGAGAGAGAGAGAAAGAGAGAGAGAGAGAGACACACACAGCACGAGTGGGGAAGGGGGCAGAGAGGGAGACACAGAATACGAAGCAGGCTTCAGGCTCTGAGCTGTCAGCACAGAGCCCGACGCAGGGCTTGAACTCGTAAACCGTGAGATCATGACCTGGGCTGAAGTTGAACGTTCAACAGACTAAGCTACCCAGGCACCCGGCTCATTTCTTTTGTAAACAGGCCACATCCTGTCAAAAGTCAGGGCTGTAGCCCACCACTTAGTAGCAATACAACTTTGGCCAAGTTGTGTGACCTTTTCCATCTCTGTTTCTCCCTCTGCAAAATGGTGATGGTAATACATGTCATGCTAGCGTGCTCTGAGGAATATACACATTAAATGAAACGATGTATAGAAGCTGCCTGGCACAGCTCTGGAGATAGGATCCATGCTCGATAAGCAGTGATTACAATCCCACTGCAAGTTTCAACCATTCCTGGGAGCTTTGCATTCTTGCTTGCTCCCTCCACCAGGCACTGGGGTGAGCCAGCCCTGTCACCTCAGCTAACCACTTCTCTGACATCACCTCTTGCCGCTTTACACGAGGTCTAAGTGCAGCTATTTTGCTTGAAGTTCTCTCTGAGCCCCTCTGCTCGGTTTTGTGTTTCCTAATCAGAAGACAGAAACTGAAGCAAGCTCTCTCTGCCATTTTACCATGGCAACCAGCTGTTTCTAGAGAAGTCTTATCCCCTTTCCTGGTGTCAGTAGGAAATCTGTAGTTTACAACCTTTTTCCTCCCCACCCCCCACCCCCCCCCCCCAGCTGGGTTAGTTTTAGCTATTTGGCTGAGTCTTTTCTAACTTTACAAGGAATAAATAGCTTTTAGACCATAACCCTGTTTATATTTTAACGTATTCCTGATCTCTGCCTCCCTGTCCAGAAAAGAAAAGTAAGAAAAAAATACACAAAGGCTTTGCAGCTGCCCAGGCTGTTTAAAGAAGCCTATTGTAAATTTCCTCTCCCTGTGGGCGTTCTCAGGGGCCTCAATCCAAACCCTGCACAGATCCCTGACCTGCACTTCTGTGTTCTGTCACACAGAACCCCATGTTTAGAAGGGGCCCGTGCTGGATTTAATGTTCTGCCATCACTCTCTCTGAGATTCTTTATAAGTTTTGAATAAGGGATCCCCCGCATTTCATTTTGCTCTGAGTCCACTAATTATGCAGCCAGTCTTGCCCCCAAGGCTCTTCTCCTTTGCCTTGGGCACCACCTTCGGTCTCCACCCCACCACCTGCCACCTCTCTGAGCGCCTTCTAACACCACTGCAACTGTGACGCTGGGCGCCCTGCCAAGGCTGTGCCGGGCTCACACTCAAATACACTTTTATTAGAAATTCCAGTTGGAGGAAAACAGGAGGGACCTCAGTGGTTACTCTGTGCCCTTCATGTTTACACTGTTTTCATCTCTCCTAAACCTTGTAAAATGAAAATGGGAATAAGCACTACATTCCCAAAGTATGTTTGTTCACCCCAGCTTTCCAGTTGTGGTTGATTTAGCGATACGGCGCTTTTGGTAGACTTCCGTATTAAAGAGGAGCATGTGAAACAGACACCTGTGTTTAGGTAAACGAATAGAAATTATTACCCCTCAGAGCTGCAAATGCCTCCAGTTTTAAGTATGACATTTGTTATAAAACAAGCACAGTATTTCATCTGCCAGCTGTGTGATAAAAGCACATTATTTCCAACCCACTAGGTAGCACTCCCCGATTAGAAGCTTGATGTGTAATAATTCAGGTATCCTGAGCTCCATGTCTTCTGAGATCCTTTATCAAGAATACTCACCAATCTAAAAGAGGGGAAATGTGACAACTGGCTGAGTTATTGAATTGGAAATAAAGGCATTTAAGTTTAAGACCCGAGGAATCAGAAACTTGCAGTGGGGTAAACCTCAGCTAATAAATATCATGGTCATTTGATTCATCAACAAAAACCCATAGCCTAGCATCTGTGAGAACATGCACAGGATAAATGTCATGTATTACAGGACACAGGCAGAGGCTGAGGATGACAGTAGGCAAGCTTTGGGGTCGCAGGGAGGATAATGGGCCACATCTGTACAAATGGGATCCATCTTTTCCTTTAAATTATCTTCTGGTTAAAAAAGGAAAATTGGGATAGTACTGGTAATGATTCCACATTAAACCCTTGGTGAACTCTGTTACCTGGCTCTCTAGGGACCAGAATTGTCTCTTGTTTGTCATTTCCTAATTATTGGGAATTATATCATTTCCAGTCGAGTTTTGGTGTTGATTGCATTTTATTACATTTTAATCCTATGACTATTGGAAAACCAGATGTAGCGGGCATTGGTTGCACTCTTCCAACTCGCATCTGTGATTTTTTTTAAGCTTATTTTTTTTTTTTGAGAGAAAGATAGGAAGCACATGGAGAGGCAGAGAGAGAGACACACACAGAGAGAGAGAGAGAGAGAGAGAGAGAGAATCCTAAGCAAGCTCCACACTGTGAGCACAGAGCCTGACTCAGCGCTCAAATCCATGAACCGTGAGACTGTGACCTGAGCGGAAATCAAGAGTCAGACACTTAACCAACTGAGCCACCCTGGTGCCCCATCACCAGTGATTTTTTAAATAACACAAATCTGATCAGTCAGCTTAGCTGTTGGAACCTCATCAGTGCTCCATGAATTAGTCCAGAGTCCTCCCCCTGAACCCTGTGAGTTCAGGTGCCTGCCTCCTTTCCCCAATTCTTACTCTTCATTATTCACCCTGTTTGTGAGGCCCCAGTGAAGAGGAAATGTGTTTCCTTTTCCACTGCAGAAATTCCCATCTCCATTCACGGCACTGTGAGCAGGTGCTACGTCTATTGCATTCACTCCTCATCTGCATGACCTAGCACCAGGCCTGGCAAGAGTAGATGCTCATTAAAACAATTATTTTTAAATGAATCAATAGCCAAGTGTAACAAAGAACCTTCCCCACTAATAATGTGAGCTGAAGTTCAACTGTTATCCAGAAAATAGTAGAAAAGTGTATTAGATTCGAGAAGGACAATGTGGGTCCACATGAAGAATTTAGCATTAAAGACGGAAGATACTCATTTTTTAAAAATCTGTTTTTCTCCAGCTAACTGGCTAGGTGTATAAAAGTAATTTGAAGAAACATTTCAGCTTATGAAATATTTTTGCTTATGAAACATTATTTACAAAAATAATACATGAAACATTTGCTTTTCAACCCTTTCAGATGGGCCTGACAAAGTAGCTACTCCTGTCAAGCTCTCTGTGCAGCTTTACAGACACTGTTCTTTCTATGCAGTATTCCCACACAGCGATCCACAGAAACCGCACCACAGTGGGTACTGCTCCAGTCCTGTCCCGCTGCGGTCTAGCCACGGAACAGGGGCGGCGGGTGCTGGTGACAGGGTGTTTCATGTGGGAGCTGAGGTGTCAATTCTTCGAGTCCAGGGCAGTGCGTAACACCAGCATCAAGGTGCACACCCAGCTGTCCCGGGCTGCAGCAAAGCCTTGACCTCCAGGGACCTGGCTGCTCTCGATTTAATAAGGAAACTGTCAGGAGACCTTGCATCGTGCAACTACCCATCACCTGAGAGTCAAATAGCTGTAACTGAGGATGGCCACATCCTGAAAAAGATACGTAGCAGCTTCTAGAATTGAGACGAGGTTAGGAAACTATTAGGTTGGGTTGATGAATGATTTGTGCTGTCATTTATACCACCTAATAAGCACTTTTACGATATTATTTATCTTTAAAATTTAGTGAAGTTAGAGAATAAAAATTAATGTTTTTCCTTTATGTTTTGACTTATAAATAGATTTATATAGTAATTTATGTCACTGCTTTGGTTGTTAAATATTTTAAATATTATTCTTGGTTTTTTCAAATTTATTATTATTAATATATATAATGCTGCCAATCATTATTATGCAGTTTTAGTGAGTTCCCTAATTCTTTATTCCTTAGTTCCCTTCCCTGTAAAATGGGATAGAAAATAGTACCTATCTCTCAGAATTATTTTATTAAGTAAGTAATGTAAAGTGCTAGGGTACTTTTTGGGACATGGTTGGAGGTGATTAAATTCAGTTATTATTATTTTCATTAACCCTTGCACATGCTTCCTTGTATTGTTATCTGCAAGTATATGTCTTGGTAGTTAGAGGAAACATTCTCTAGAGCTACAGTGATATTTCCCCACAAACTTAAGATTAAGTAGGCCCTTTCAGAATTAGTGTCTAATTATAACAAACTGGAGTGGAGATATGCAGGCATTGTAATGATATCAAGAGCCCCAAGATCTGGCTGAAGCTTGGTTAAACACAGTGATATATTCAAAGAAAGACTTTATCCACCAGATAGGACCTGGCCCATCTTAGAAGCACTGGAAAAGGAGAGTTCAGTTAAACAGAACTCATGAAGCACAAGACCGGATCCTGCCTTGCCCTCTGGGGATTGCTCCCTCTGGCTGGTTGTGGGTGGGGGTGGGGCACAGAGGGTAACGTGAGCAGTACCTGGTAGCTGCTCAGGACAGCTACCTGTCCTGGAGTAGATGCCTCCTGGAGTAGATGCCTCCACATAAGGCCAAAAGAGGCAGGTGAAATCCTACAGTGGAAACAGAAATGTGTGGCTCTCAGAGCCTAGATGCCAGTCCCCCTTTGAATCTAATGTTGGATCTTGGACTCTAGAGCAAACTCCTCCTACAGATTGTAATTCATCTACCACTGAATCTTGCCTACAAGAAAGGAAGGCATTGTCAGGTGGATGGGCATGTATATCTTCCTGGAAGTTAAGTAAACTCCACTATATCCTCTCAACAGCTATTTACTGAGGGTCCAATCTATGTAGTGCACTATTCTATCAACTGGGGGTAAAAGAGTGATTAAAACAAACACAAATCCATGGCCTCCTAAAGTATTTATCCTCTTGGTCTGGGAGTCAGGAAATAAATTATCTAGTCTTTTTTATTTTTTATTTTTAAACTTTTATTTATTATTAAGAGACAGAGCGTGAACAGGGGAGGGGCAGAGAGAGAGGGAGACACAGAAAGGGAAGCAGGCTCCAGGCTCTGAGCGGTCAGCACAGAGCCCGATGCGGGGCTTGAACTCACAAACCGCAAGATCATGACCTGAGCCGAAGCCGGACGCTTAACCGACTGAGCCACCCAGGTGCCCAATAAATAAATTATCTATTTACCTATCTATCTGGGGGGAAGAGAGGGCCAGAGGTTGGAATTTTAGGTCAGAGTGGCAGAGGACTTTTAAGTAAAAGCTTTGGGGAACTGTCGGAGAAACAGCAGGCAAAGGGACTCACAGGCGTGCCAGCCCAGGTGGTGGTGGGGCACTTAGGGGCTGAGGCTAAGTGGCGAGCGAGGAACAGAGAGAGCAGGCAGGCAGATCATGTAGAGCTAGAACTCACTGCAAAGGCATGGGCTTCTATCTGAGGATTCTGAACAGAGGAAGGACATGCTCTAAGCATTTAACAGGATTCAAGATCTGCGTTTCTGTAGAGAAGCAGGTGAACAGGCACAGGTAGGAAAGCCAGAGAGGAAGCTATTACAAGGCAAAGATGATATATGGGACAGGCAGGAAAATGTAGGCAAAATTGTTTTCATTTCTCAATTTTGTATATTAGTACCTTATGAGCAGCTTTATCATTAGGAATCAACATCCAGATTATAATTAATTAGGGCCACTCACCAGATCATGCAGCAGGTGTGACTTCATAGTCTAAGTGCAAGATGTAACTTTTGTTCTTTTATAAAACTAAATGTAATTCTAGTTAGAGAACCGTAAATCTTAGGGTAAATATAATCATGTAGCATTTTTTAAGGCGGTTCTGGGTTTTCTCACTCAATTTAGGGATTTCTCATGCTTCTTCTCATGGTGGGAATTACTTGCTGCTGTTTCCTATCCCCATGCTTACATTAACATGGGTGCCCTGGTGGTCATTGTTGTCCTATATTCGTATCACAGAAATATCTGGGCTTCTAGCTGGACTTAGGACAGTAGTGCCCTGTATTCTGGGGTTCCCAAATCTAACTGAGGATGCTCCCATCATCTGCTCCCACCCACTTTGGTCTGCCTCTTGAGTGGAGAGTAACCAATGGTCTGATTGTCTTGATTTTCATAGAAGGTTATACTCTCCATTGGCTGTGGAGTCTTTGAAAAGGCTGGTGGAAGCAGGGAAAGAAGCTTATGTCTGCTTTTTAAAAAAATGTCTTTGACATAGCCTTAAAAACTCTGTGTGTGTATTTCTGATACCTGTATATAGAAACCAAAGAGCAATAAAAAAGAATCAACTATTGATAAATGCAATATCTTGGATAAATCTCAAGTCATACCGCATGTTAACACACTATTTGACCGCATTTATATGAAACTGTACACAGTACAAACGAATCTATAGGCCAGAGAGCAGATCAATGTTTGTGGAAGGATAGGGCAAAAAGGAGAGATTTTAAAAGATCATGAAGAACTTTTGTGGGTGAAAAATATGTTCATTATTATGATTGCGGTGATAGTTAAATGGATGTCTGCATATGTCAAAACATATCAAATTGCATAATTTAAATATATTCTGTATACATATGTCAATTATAACTAAATAAAGCTGATAAAAACTGAATAGAGACAGGATCTTAGGGCAGCTGTGTGATTATAAATAGTGGCACTGAGCAGCTGAAGACATGGCACTTGATGTCTTCATATTGCTCTAGTCCATCTGGAATGAACTCCATGGAGGAAAAAGGCTCTTTTTTCCCACAATTCTACACAGACCTTTAATGGCTGTGAGATGGGGAGATAGAATATTTTGGTTTAGCACTTGCAGACTGAGCAGTCTGGGCCATGGGGACAGAAATGGAGAGGTGTCTGAAGTTGCTTCTGGAAGCTCCCTCCCCAGCACATGTATCCTTTGTTTCAGCAGAGGCTGCCCTTCTGGACTCTGAAGTAGTGCCCTGTAGTGTCCTGGTCATGATCAAACAGCCACCCCTTACTCTTCCCCACACGCCCGCCTTCTCAGCTGCCAGGACGAAGTCTCCTGGGTGGAGACCCAGTGTGATAAACCACACCATGTGCCATCTTGCTGATGGTGAGACGGCTGATGGAGGGCAAATCCAGCTCCAACATGTATGTCAAGTAGCATTTCCATGCTGATGGATTCCTAGGCTCTTTAGTGGGTGAAGAGCTAGGTGCTCCAGGACTCACCCTGCATCTTTCTGAGTGGTCCTAGAGAACAGTCTCACAGTTCACCATCCATCTTCTTATTGATGAACACACTGTTAGGTCTGCCAGTTGCCCATCTTAATGGCCTTGGGGGGCCACAACCATGCCTCCTTGTTGACTCAGGGACCTCAGCACAGCCTTCCATTTGCCCACCCATGGCTGTGTTGAAATTGCTTGTGATGTGCATTGACTGGTGTTACTCTTAAGGATAACCACGTAGGGAGCCCCCAGGAGCATGGCAGACACCTGTTAGACACATTCCAGTAGCTCGAGGTGGATGTGCAGGTGAAGAGCACTGTCATGACTCTACCTTTCTCTCTAAGGTCTTCTTTGAAAGAGAAGGCCGAGTATTAACTTGTTCTCTCTTTCTGAATTTTACAATAGTGACCATGAAAAAAGAAATGATTCAAGTGCCAGGGATGGGGGGCAAGGACTGTGGGAGAAGGAGATGGGGGGTCAATTCAGTATATCCCCTACAATATTACTTCACCATTGTAGATTGTTTTTCTTGCAAGGTTAAGGACCAGTTCCTACACCTTCTTTAGTAAATATATCAATGCCTGACACTGTTGAAGGCCTTTGGAACAAGACCCTGGAGAATTATCTTAGCACTGCAGAGACTCCCTTTGGGATGGGAGCCTTCCTAAATATTGTGAACAGGACAGTTTGGGTTTACAACATCATGGAGATGTTGCTAAAATTATAAAGCCCCAAAGCTGAAGTTGGCTTCCTTTCTAAATGCTGTTTTGACATTCCTCTATATATAAGACACAGGAAATGGGGCAATAAAGCCAATCTTTACTGCATTATTTGTGCAAAATATCTGGTGCAGACTCTTTCTTGGGAACCCTGGGGAGAGCTCTAGGTTATAAGAGAGGAAAGAAGAAATGTCCTAAACATGAGCATCATCCTGATACTATTTCACCAGAACTTTGGGGCTTGGGTGACCTCAGTGTAACTCCTGCCCTAAATGTTCATTCAGGTATTTTATTAAATTGACTTTCTAATCACCCAGAAGACATTTTCCTGAAGCATAGCCATGACTGGCAGTGGTAGGTGTGAAGGGTAGAAAGGAGGATTCAAATTTCCCCAAATCAACTAGCTAAAACAAACATCCAGTCTGGAGAGAATTTTAGCAATTTTAGTTTCTTTTGTAAAATCTATCATTAAAGCATAATATACATACACAAAATTATACTTACTGTAAGAGTACAGCTAAATACATTTTCAGGAATAAATCAGCACCAAGATAAAAATAAATAAATAAAGCATTTTCAGCCTTCTAGAACTACCCCCCCACACACATGTACACACACAGATGCCACTTTTTGTCACTACCAACCTCTCTCATCCAACTAACCACTGTCCTGACTTTGAATACTACAGGTTAGTTTTGCCTGTTTGGGAACATTACACAGATAGAATTGTACAATATGTTTATTTTTTGGCCTCTCTTGCTCAATGTTGTATTTGTGACATTCATCTGTGTTGCATATGACAGCAGTTCATTCATTCCCATTGCTTCTCATTTCCATTGTGTGAACATATCACAGTTATTTTTAATCCATTCTAGCAATGGTGGAAATTTGTGTTTTTTTCAGGTTTTAGCAATTATATAGCTTCTATGAAACATTTTATACATGGATTTTGATAGCCATAGCCCACCAAATTCTTTCCTGGTAACTTGTATATTTGCTTTCATAATGTTTCTGTTAAAGTTTTTTGCTCATTTTTCCTTTTTTATTGGGTTACCTGTCTTTTACTGATTCATTGGAGTTGGTATGTATCCTGAATTTGAGACTTAATCAGACCTAAATATTGCCAATGACTTCTCTCATTCTGT
Organism: Lynx rufus; assembly: GCF_022079265.1. Lineage (NCBI taxonomy): Eukaryota > Metazoa > Chordata > Mammalia > Carnivora > Felidae > Lynx > Lynx rufus. Next base: position 38,449,302 of record NW_025814896.1, on the reverse strand, counting down.
GGGTTGACAATATTCTTTTGAAAATCAAGAGATTTATAATACTCCTCTTATGCTTACAGGCTATGTGATTTGGGGGGCATTCACCCGTTTTTTCTAAATCAAAGTTTTCTCACCAGCAATATGAGACTTCGATTTCTTAATTTTCTAATTTTGAGCCTGATTTACACTGCATGTATGTAATGCATATATTTCTCCAGAGGTTGAATGAGTCTCTAGAGAAAAATTTGGAGGTTCTCATCAGTTGGGTCAAAGTGAAAGAGGAGAGAGCAAAGGAACCACACTAAGTGTTTAATAGAGACAGGTAGTGGCATCTCTGGGACAATTCCAGCCTTGTACTTCTTTCCTCCTCCTGTAAATTTCTAGCCACTTAGGAGGTAGTTTTGAGAGTTCTATACTGCAAAAGGAATTTCTAGTAAAGAAAATTTACTTCCCATGCAGGGTGATAATGGCCATTACTGAGTTTGGCTGAACTGGAGTCCCACTGCTTTAAACATTCTACCCTGTGGCCTTGGGCATTTCCTGCTTGGTGTGAAGAATCAGACAGCTGCCCTCTCATCCCCAATGCAAGCATCTATGATAGTATTGATGCTTCATAAATTGTATTAAAAAGGTCAATGAAGATCCTGAGCAAAAACAAAAATTTGTATGGTGATGGTGGTAGAATATTTGTGTGAAATTTTGCTTCCTTAATTTTGTTGCCCTCTTCTTGACCTCAGAAAGGTATGGATTATTCCTGTTTCCTCATGAAGAAGCCCAAGGAATCAGTGTAGGTTGATAAAATCATACGTGGCCACTGAGCACTTGAAATGTGGCTTGCTCCGAATTGAGATGTGCTATAAGTTTAACACACATACAGGACTTCAGAGACTTGGTACAATTGGTTGAATGCAGATTACAAGTTGAAATGATGATATTTGGAATACATTGGGTGAAATAAAATCATTTATTAGATTTAATCTCACCTGTTGCTTTTTACTTTCTTAGATGTACCTATTAGAAAACAATTTTTAATTATCTATGCAGCATGTTTTATTTCTGCTGGACAGCATTCTTACAGGTTATGGCTGATGAACACCATCTCCATGGCTGTGAGTTCACCACTGTCCCACTTAGAGTGGTAGGTTCTGCTTGTTCCATTTTGTTAGAGCACCAGAGGAAGCAGAGGAAAGAGAGAGAAGGCCAGCTCTGGCTTCATAGCCCCACCTCTCACAAATAGATTCCAAGTTATCCACCCTCTCTTCAAGGATGTGAATGGGAAGTAAGAGAGGCACATCCTCCTTATTCCTTCTACACCTTGTCCTGGGACCCCTCATAAAAGGCTCTTTTTCTATTTCCCACTTTGGCTGCATCTAATCCTTCTAGCCCATTTTATTACTAGTTCAAGTGGCCCCACAGATGCTTACCTTGTCTCTGGGAGAGGAAAAACTGGTAAATAGCATATTCACTAGATACTTTTAGGTCTTTAAATTTTTGCACCTATTTGGTGTGGCTAGGGAAGGAATCTGTGCTCTCAAAATACCCAAGAGAGAAGAGGGGAAGGAGAAAAACAGAAAATACTCCAACTTATAATTTAAGAAATAATGCTGCTACATAGTAATCTCTAACAGAATACCGATTATGTGTCAGTAGTAAACTGACACTGATTGATAGCCAGGCGATATGCTGAGGGCATTCAACACATTATCTCATTTGTCTTTGCAATCATCCATTGAGGTAGTACCATTATCATCCCCATTTTACAGATGAGGGACTAGGGATTGAATTCTCTCTGTATCCTCTTTTGCTAACATTCAAATTCTGACAGTCTGACTCTAGAGCCCACCAATTTAATAACCATACTTTACTGCACTAAGTAAAGCATCCAGCAGAATATCAAGCACACGGTAGGGACTTAAATGGTAGCCTCTAGTCCTATCGTGGTAACTGTTTTTATTCATACTGTGCAACGAGTAAGAAGCATAGCTGGTTTTCAAGTTCAGTTCCAAATCTGTTTTTCCTGTCCTGTCCTTCAAGTCCACTCCTGTGATCCCATCATCCTTTTTAATGACTCCTATAGTAGACTGGGGGTGGTGTAATTTCAACCACCTGCCAGCTCCCACTGGCCCATAACAGCTACTGGAGTGTTGACAGGAGTCTGAGGACACATCAAAACTCCAAAGAAGGAGAGCCACAGTGGATTGGGATATCTTTCATGGGCATGGTGGAGGGAGTGGTGGTAACATGGCCACCTGTTAGTCATTTCTGGCTCCCACACTCACTATATCCCATTACTCAGAGACATTTAACCACCAAGTCTATTCTCCCCAGCTCTTCCTTTATGCTCTAGCTCTTCCTTTCTTCTTTAAAAGAAAGCTGCTTCTCAACTAATTTAAGCCATTGCCATAAAGAGTGGGGGACAATTCCCAGAGGCACTGACCATATAGTAGGGAATTAACTCCAAAGATGCTCTTCCCTAATCTACCCTTTCTCATAGTTAGATGTCATGTACTCCAACAGGCCTGGGGAGGTGGACCGGGAGGCGTTGGGAAGAAAGGGAAATACTTGGAAGCAGCTAACCTTTTCTTGTAACCCCCATCACATGGCACCCACCTGTGGATGGAATCTATTTTAGTGATAAATGGTTGGAAGCCCCTTAGCAAATCCCAAATGAACAGATTTTAAATGTTTGCTGGGGGGCCTACCCTTATATTTGGACTCAAAATAGAATCAGTTTTCTCTCCATAACTGAGATGATTTGGAACACAGATATTCTCTCACAGACAGGCCCAGGTACTCTTTATTACGTGGCATAAACACAAAGCACTGATATTTGTTTGAAATATGCCCCTAAAGCCTCCAAAGGGGGGAAAAAAGTGTGTGAAAATGGCATGAATTAGAATAGGCTATAATATTCTGAATGTACCTTCTGTCCTCAGCCTTGCTGTTTTGCAGAAAGCATCTAAAATTTATGCTCTTAGATTTGTCAGTTTAAAATTGTGAGCTGTGTGTTAGGCCAGCACAGTAAAATATTGAAGGCATCACTGTGGATGGGAGAGTGAGGGTGGGATTGTAATACATCAAGATCAAAAGAATTGTGCAGACTTTATAAATTCTTCAGAGATTTTTATCCTGCCTCATTTGTGAATTTTAAGAAGCTTGGCATAATATCTTCTTTTTCTCCCCTTAGATATTTAGGAAGGACGGCAAATTATATTGTTTTCCTGTCACATTTGGAGACAGGCTGTCGATGAACAAGCTGTAAATGATATAATATCCTTAATAAATAAGTGTGGACAAATCACTTTGCAAAACAAGGTTAGAAAAAGAGGCAATAGATGGTCGATGACTCATGGCAAACTGATAAGGAGGCTTAGGCAGTAAAGAGTCTGTTCTCTCATATAGCAGTATTATTACAACTGCCTTCACTCTGAAGCATTGTGGATTTAACAATTTTGGCATCACGATCTACAATAATCTTAAAGGAAAAACACAACATTAAGTACTGGAAAGGGAAAATACTTCTGGGCCTTCTTTAAACAAGTTCTAATGTCATTCCCTTACAGAACATCTGGGTGGTATAAAAGGCTGATCTGAAATAGAATGTTGAAACAGGGGAGTCCAAGTTAAGACACATTTTTATTTTTTTTTCAAGAGATGACATTCCAGGCCGGCTTTGCCATTTGCTTTTCTTTTCCACAAGCCGAAACCAAGATGTCTTTAGAATCTTCCTGGGGAACATGGCCAGACCTTATATCCCTTAGCAATAAACTTGAAATGAACTTGATTAAATCATATGTGATTACATTACCACTTTTAAATATGTCAAGAGATCCTTATGATTTGGTTTATGATCACTTTGGTATGGGTAAGCTGGTCCTATTGGATAGTGGAAAGAAGCTAATTGGGGGAAAATTCTTTCCTTCAAAGACTTATATAAGCCTGTCTAACTGGCATATATTTGCTCAAAAAGGCATGCCTGACATAACATTATTTGAAGAGGCAGTTTTTATAATAGGCGTAGAGCTTGCTGCATGTTCTTCTATTTCAAAACATGTATGTGGAAATAAGCCCCATGTCCCTGTTAGAACCGAAGGCTGAATGCCAGACAACATCTTGGATGAAGGAAGAACATTCAAGTAACTTATCAATTGAGTTTCTGATTAGCTATCGGTTGTCTGAACCATTTTATGTTTGCCTCTGTTCTTAATTGCATCTAATATTGAAGATGTGATATCTGTGTAAGGAGTCCTTATTTCTGCCAGGCTGTCTGCTACATGCCAGGAATGTCCTGGGGGCAGTACCCTCAGAGGGCTGACAGTCCAGTGAGGGAATGTTTTACTCACGTATCTTACTCAAGCCATTATGTTTATAAATGTGGTCCCCAATCGTGAAGGGCAAGACCTCAATGCAATTAATCCTTTCTGAACTCCTGCTGTGTGCAAAAGCACCATAAAAATGTACGAATTTCAAGTATATGGTTATAAAATCCAAGGCTAACATTCACAATCTGTTTCGTTCTCAACAGAAAATCAGCATCTTACTTAATCAGTGGGTGTGTTCTTAACTAGCCTGGGCCACCAACAACAAGAAGGTGCTGACGATGGCAGTAAAAGTCATTCTGACCCAGAAGTCTATGTATTCATGGCTTGCTCAGGGCAAAGAGGCCATGCTGGAGCATAGGCTGCCGCTGAGCCCTGGTGAAAGAGATTCAACTGAAGCACCTGGCTGAACAGTATGGAAGAACAGGCAGAGTGAAGAAACTCCACAGTTATGGGAAATATCAAATATGCATTTGCTTCCATTCCCTGGCCTGTTTACTTTTTCATCTTTCCAGCCTTTAGAAACAAGTATTTTTCCTTCTAACAGAATAAATGGGAGAGATGATGAAAAAAGAGTCTGTCTTCACAAGTCAGTGACTTCACAAGTGACTTCACAAGTCACACCAAACAACAGTGGCTGCTTTTAAAACCCACTGCAGGGATGCCCGGGTGGCTCAGTCGGTTGAGCGTCCGACTTCAGCTCTGGTCATGATCTCCCAGTTCTTGGGTTCGAGCCCCAAGTCAGGCTCTGTGCTGACAGCTCGGAGCCTGGAGGCTGCCTCAGATTCTGTGTCTCTCTGTCTCTCTGCCCCTCCCCGACTCACACTCTGTCTCTCAAAAATGAACATTAAAAAAACAATAAAAAAAAAAACATTCCATCTTGGAAAACATGCACTATTATGAAACTCAGCTACATTTCTCCACCAGAGGTTATAAAGATGTGGGTGGAGTTGAGGGAACTAAGTTGATTATGAAAAGCCCACAAAGATAATGCTCAGGTATCCTTTCAAACACTTGGTACCAACAGCACAACTTCTGTGCTCTGTAACATGCACAGATCCAAGCAATATTTTCACTCTCAGAGTGGCTGTATTTTAAAAATGAGTAAGCATATGCTGGTGAAAGCAACAGTTAGTACAATTCATTTGGAAAGCTTTGGGGCAGTATCGACTAAAGTCAGGATAAATACATATACCCCATGACCCAGGATGTGTATCTTCCCAGGTACATATCCCAACAGCAATGAATGTATATCTTTACAAAAAGATGTGTACAGGAATGTCCAGACCAGTGTACTGAATGAGCATCAAGAGTAAATGGATAAAAAGGTTATATTCTCACAATAGAGTATTATATGCCAGCAAGAATGAGAGAACCATAGCCACATTCAACAACATGGATGAATTCTGAAAACAAAATGTCGAGGAAAAGAAGCTAGACACCAGTGAGTGCACACTGTATATGAATTCTGAAAAATAAGCAAAAACTACTGTGATGTGTCAGAATAATGGTTGCCCTTGAGGTGGTGGTAACTGAAAGGGGATCCAAGGGGGCCTCTGGATGGTTGCAATGTTCTTGAAATGGGTATTATTTATACAGGCTTGTTCACTTCATGAAAACTCATGAAGTTGTACACCCATGATTTTTACTCTTTCCTGTATATATTCTATACTTCAAAAATTATCATAAAAAAGTGGTAGGCCACTGTGAGATAGCTTATAAATCAAGAGCAGGAAGAATTAAGTAACTCAAGTGTCTTTTGTTATTAACCAATCAACTCTTTATTGTGCACCAACATTTGCCTGGCGATACTATGCTCTGGAGAGGAATTTTTAAAAGAAGAACAACACACAGGACCTTCTCCAGATGAGTGTAAAATGTAATTGGGATGATAAGCCAGAAGAAGCTATTAGAAAATTTCATAGGTCAACATAAAGTTCAAGCACCGATGAGTATGTTTGGAAAAAAAACATCGTCAGAGTTTAGTTAGGGCCTAGCTTTCTCCAGCTAGTGACTAAGATCTGCTTTCCCTCCATCTCTTTTTCAGTGGCACTTCTTTGAGAAGCCTTCCCTGACTCAACTCTCTTCTATACTCCCATAATGTCCCCAAACAATGCTGGGTAACCCACATCATGATGAGTTTAATTAATCATGTAGTATATTGTTTATTGTACATCTCTACATGTGGCAGGAACAGTTCTGTTAACATCTATATCCCTGGGCTTAGCTCAGACTTAGAAAATTTGCTTGAATAAATAAGACGGGGAGAAAACATGAGCTGACAATATGAATAATAAAGACTTTACAAAAGGGCCTAACCTAAGCTCAAGTTTGAATGATGTGTAGGAAAACGAATAATAACTGAGCAACAGAGAATGTCTAAAAAGGTTTCCATGTGAGTCTCCTTTAATTATCAAAATAACCCTATGATACTGGTCATATGATTCCTAGTTAATTCATCCCTCTCTACTATTCAGAGAGGTTAACTAACTCGCTCCAACTCAAAGTTGGTGAGTGACCAAAACTGGAAACTTTAAATGGTTCAGTGCCTTTAAATGACTTATCTTAGGAAAAAGGAAGGCAGCTTAGCGAATACAGATGTGTTCATCTGGATCAATGGAACTCCCATACTATTATACGCATTATTTGGCCCTGAGAGATCTTCTGAGTGGAGACTGTTTTGTTCCATTAAGCAAACAGTGGGACATTTTTGGTTTGTTTTTTAAAGAAGGCAAAATGATTTCTCTAGAGGCTTAATCCATTTGACCATATAAATCCCAGACAATTGTTGAGTCTTAAAATAGTCTTGTTCATATCTGAAAAGGAGAGATTTGGGTATAAAATCAATATAAGAAATCAAAGTGCTTTTCTCAGATAAAATCTAAGAGGACCTGCAGTGAGGAAAGAGCTGGCGTGTGAGGCCAGAGTAATGACTGACCCTGTCCTGGCAGGTGACTGAGTTCTGAATCCTGCTAATAAGTGTGTTCTCAACTCCCCTCCCACCACCCCACCTGTATATTGCATGTATGTTTCCAAGTGCCTGGGTGTTTTGTAGACGTATGGTATAGCAAATGCCCATCATCTCCTCACTGTCCAGCAGATCAATATATCTATATTTCATTTCAGCTAAAAACCATCAGATGGATGAAGCTAGGGGAAATAATATACAAAATAATAAAAGCCTTAGAATTTATTTCATTTAATCCCCTTCTCTACAAATGACAACTTTGGGGCCCAACCATGTTGTATCAGTTAGCTTTTGCTGCCTAACAAACCATTCCAGAACTCACTAGCTTAAAATTTTGTTGTTGTTGTTGTTGTTGTTGTTGTTATTGTTTCTTTTAATCTATATTAGCCTACAAGGCACTTCGGAGAGTCTTCTGTTCTAATTTAGAACTGGGTTCTGGGTTCATTCATGCATGCTTGGTCAGTCAGTGGGGCAGCAGGGGCTGGGCTGATCTAGGGTGGCCCAGCTAGTCACATGACTAGCTGTTCACTGAGGTGATCCTTCAGTAGGCTAGCCTGGGCTTGATCACAGAGTACTGGGAAGAATCCAAGAGAGTGAGTGGAAGTTTGCAGGTCCTTTTGAAGCCATCGCTTTATTAAATTTTGTTGGCAAAAGCAAGCTACAAGGCCAGACTGGCTTTAAAAGGAAGTAGAATAGATTTCATCTCTTGATGGAACAGAAAGGTCATATTGTCTAGTATGTAGATACAGGGAAAGGTGGGGACTTAGAGACAATTTTTTAAATCAATCTATCACAGAAGTGAAATAGAAGGACTGGTCAAGTGTCATTATAAAGCAAAGGCAAGATCTACTCAGGGTCCCAAGCTGCAACCATGCTTCCTCCACCATATTGTGTATTTTGTTTGGAGGGCTGAGCCCTCTTCTGGGAAATGCTAGCACACTGGCAACAGTGTTGGTGGAGTATAAAGATAAGAATGCAAATGGTGCTTGTTTTATTTCTCCTTCATATCATCAGGTTTGATTGTTGAAGTTAGGAAAAAAGTTGTTTTTTTTTTTAAACAGAAAATATGAAAAACCATAATGAGGATAATTAACAATCACATCTTTAGATCAAAATAGAGGGACCGAATTGCCAAAACTTTGAGGGGTCTGATAAACTGAGAAACAGGCCTTCTGGAAACTTAGCTGTAAGGAAACTGAAGTAACTTCTCTACAGTAAGGGTGGTAATGGTAGGCAGAATAATGGCCCCCAAAGATGTCCACATTCCATTCCTCAGAATCTGTGAATATGTTGCCTTGCATGGCCAAAAGGACTTTCAAAATGTGATTTAGGGCATGGCCTTGGGACCTTGAGATGGGGAGTTTATTTTGGATTATTTGGGTAGGCCCAATCTAATCACATGAGTCCTTAAAAGTAGAAGAAAAGGGCAGAAAAATGGATCAGAGAGAAATGATACAAGAGAGACTCAACTTTCCCTTTACTGGCTTTGAAGATGGAAGGAGGGAGCAATAAGCCAAGAAATGTAGCAACTTCTACAGCCTGGGAACTCTCCTCAGCTTATAGCCAGCAGGAAAGCAGCCATCTCAATCCTACAGTCTCAAGGAATTAGACTCTGCTAACAATCTAAATGGGCAGGATACCAGTTCTCTCCTAGGACCTCCAAAAGGGACACAGCATGCTGACATTTTACCTCAATCTTGACTGCTGATCTTGACTCTATGAGACCATAATGGACTTCCGATCTACAGAACTATGAGATAATAAGTGTGTGTTGTTTTAGGTCTCTAAATTTGTGGTGATCTCTATGGCAGCAATAGAAAACTAATACAGATAATAAGCCATAAAATATATCCCTTCTACTGACAGACAAGTTATTTCCAATTTTCCACTATTGCAATGTTGCAAATAAACCTTCTATATTCATATTTAGGTATATATGATGCAAGTACTCGGTTAGAATACATTCTTCCCAAATAGAAATTCTGTATCAAAGAATACAAAAAGCTTTATGTTTGGGGACACCTGGAAGGCTCAGTCAGTTGAGTGTCCAACTCTCGATTTCGGCTTAGGACGCGATCCCAGGTTTGTGGGCTCGAGCCCCACATTGGACTCCTCACTAAGTATGGAGCCTGCTTAAGATTCTCTTTATGTCTCCCTCACCCCCTCTCCCCTGCTCTCTCTCAAAATGAAAATAAGTAAATAAAACTTTTAGATTTTGCTAGAGACTCCCAAATTTCCTCATGACAGTCATTGCTAACTTAACACTCATCAACAGTGTGTTTGACTGCCTTTTGCCCTTCACCTTCCTCAGCACTGGAAATTATCATTCTTGTTAACTTTTTGCCAGTATGATATGTGAAAATGCCTTCTCACTATTAAATTTTGTATTTTCCTGGTTACTAGGGAGTTCTTTTCATAACACTATTGCTCCTTGACGCATCTTTTGTAAATTTCATGTATCAAGCCTTCTGCTCTATAACTCACCTGTTTATTTAAACTCTCTTTTTCCGTGAAGCAAATCATCAGTGAATCCCCTTTTGTTACAGAGCCAAAACCTCAGACTCATGTTTTAATCCCCGCTCACACTCAGCTCTGTGACCAGTGCGTCCCCCACACTATGCTTTCCTCACCTCCAAGCATCTTCTGCTTTTTAGTTCCTCTGCTGCCTTCCTGGTTCAGACTCCCATTACTTGCCAACAAATGACTTTCCTTGCCCCATTGCTCTCCCACTGCCCAAGTTCCCTTCTTAAATGGAAATTCTGATCCTACTGATCCCCTGCTCAGAAAACCTCAGCAATGGCTGCCCATTGTACCCAGAGATACAAGATCTCTCAGCTTGGCTTGGAAGGCTTCCCCTTCATGATGTGACCCTGCTATACTCCCCTCCATCCTGACTCTCCCCCTTTAATAGTCTACTATTCTCTTACTTTCTTGCATTCTGTTTTTGTTATTTCCCAAGTGGTGAATGCCCTTTCTAGCATTCAAAATACTTCCGTGTTTTTCAAGGAACATTTCAAGTTTCCTCCTCACATAGGAAGCTATTTTTTCCCACCGACATTTATTATTACAAGTTTTAACATACAGAAAAGTTGAAAGAATTGTATAGTGACACTCCATGTATCCCACCTTGTTTCTACCATTAACACTTTACTGTATTTGCTTCATCCATCCATCCATCCATCCACCCATCCACCAACCCATCTCATTTTGTATGCATTTCAAAGTGAATTGCAGGCTTTAGTACATTTCTCCCTAAATACTGCAGTGGCGTGTCATTAACCAGAGTTCAGTACACTTATAGTTTCCCTTTGAGGTAAAATTTGCATGCAATGAAATGCTCACATCTAAAGTACATCATGTGTTGAGTCTGACAAGTGCATACACCTGTGTAACCCAAACCTTCCCAAGATCGAAAACAGAAAGTGGCCTTTATACCCTTAGCCAGTCACATCCATACTCTAGAGGACACCTCTGTTCTCATCTTTTTTTAACCATGCCTGTTGTAGAACATCACATTAATGGAATTATATAATATATATACTTTTGGGTCAGTCTTTTTTTGCTCAGAAAAACGCTTTGTCAAATGGCCTTGGAGAGGAATAACGTGTCCATGTCTTACTCCTCCTACTGAATAGCTAACTCTACGAGGCCAGGGCTCTGCCATGCACATCTCTGAATGCACTGCCTTGTTGCATACCCAGCCTTACGCACAACAGGGATTCAATATGCCTTCACCAAAGTGGGAAGCAGACTCCCTAAAAGAACTGGAAATATTAGAAAAAAACACACTTCCTGTGTTGTGCCATGTTGAATTGAAGTTAAAGGAAGAGTAAACATTTCTAAGTTCTTTCATTTAGTGAAAAGTACGGAACAAATACCTGCTTTTCATAGTTGCCTCTTCTGTTTCTGTGAAGGAGAGAGAAGAGTGGGTTCATCAATGCAGCCTCAGAGTGCCTGCATTATGAGGCAGAGGGCAGCCATTCCCTGTGCAAACTGGCAACACAATATCCTTCAGAATCCCTGTAACAACATGGATAGGGAAAGTTCATGGTCAAGATCAGTATCTTACATAGAAATCTGGAGTTAAGACTGCAGGTGTAGGTGGAAAAAAAGAGGCCTCAACACATGCTCAACCACGAAAAATTGGATCTACTTGGGGTGCCTGGGTGGCTCAGTCGGTTGAGCCACCAGCTCTTTCTTGATTTCAGCTCAGGTCATGATCCCAGGGTCGTGGGATAAGCCCCATGTCGGACTTCATAATGAACATGGAGCCTGCTTAAGATTCTCTCTGTCTCTTCTTCTGGCTCTCTCCCCAGCTCACACTCTCTCTCTCTAAAATAAAAACAAAAACAAAAACAAAAATAAAAATAAAATAAAAATATAAAAAAATAAAACAAAAGAAAAATCAGATCCATGTGTCTTACAATTCTTACGGGAAATTTCTACAATAGTGATTAAAAATAATAATCATACTTCTATGTTAGATTGGCTTTATGGATAAAAATGTGCTGGGAGGGTTGAAATATATAAAAATATAGTAAATGGTCCTCACCTTTGGCATCTGGGGACTTAGGGTCTCACGGAGCACAAAGGTCATTGAAAAAGCACAGTGCCACTGTGGGGTTGGCCTGATGACCTACAAGAACTGACTTACCTTCCAAAAGGTGCCCGAATCAGAGTATGTTAGTTCTTTCTTGGTGTAACAATGGTTGATTACTTAACATGATTGGGGAAAAGTTAAGTTCTTTTTTTCTAAAAAGGGTCATATATTTTCTGGCCATAAAATTCCTACTCCAGTAGCTGACTCTATTTCACTTGCACAATTTAGTGGCTCAGATTATAAACATTAGCCTCACCATCTGATAATCATAAAGCACATTTAGATTCAGCAAAACCAGCATGATCAGTTTTCAACTCTGGTGCTTAAAAGAGCTCTGTTTTTCTGTTCAGAAGACTTCCATTGGCTATTTTTTTTCATTGACCCTTACTATTTCCTTTTCACTTTTCTCCATGCCCTCTTCTGAGTTATTACCTACAATGTTGTATGTATTTTTCTTTTTGTAACTGTTTGCATTTAAAGAGAAAGCAACTTTCCCAAAGGAGGCCTATACTGTAGCTACTGTTGGAATGTACCTTGCAGGATGGGCTAGACTGTACATTCTTTGGGAGAACAGAAAATCATTCACTATATTCCAAGCAAATTATTCACAGGGGCCTTCACAGAGGGATCGCACAAGGAAGCATGTTTTTTCTCTCTCTTCCCCTAATGTTGTTTTTTGACATCTTCATGTCTGTGTAGTCATATTCATTAGGAATCAAAGTGATGTGCCACCCTGGTTAATTTTTCCATGCAGAATTCTGTACTTGAATTCTGTACAGACAGAAATGCTAATACTTCGGCCAAATACCTATGATTATCAGCTCAATCTTTAGTGGCTGGAATCTGACATAAGTCCCCCGAATATATTAAAGTTGGCCATGGTAGTTGGCAGAGAGGCTTGTTATGTTGACCTTGGGCAAAGCCTTACCTAACAGCAATTTAACAGAAATATGGATGCCAAGACACTATATTTTTATAAAGAAGAGAATGAATAGGCTATTTAAGTTAAGCGTTTGCTGTTATACAACATAAGATCAGGATTCAGACTACCATGGATGAACCACATTCCAGTGAGACCCCAAGAGACACAGACATTATGCTAAGATCAGAGAGGGACATCTAACTGCCTATTATTGTTCACCTCACTGTGGGGGCTAAAAGTACCTAGTGACTCTGTATTCCATCCAACAGTTTAATTGCCACAAATTGTGACATTTTGGTACAATACGGGCAGAAGATCATGTCTCTAAAGTTTCTCACAGAATCTAGAGGTAGGAATATATTGAATTAAATCAATAGAGGTTTCCCAATGAGGATTAACTGCTAGAACTGCTATCCCCCTGCATAAAACATGAAGGAAAAGAGTATCATTTGTAAAACAGTGAAAGACTGACTTCTCTTTCAAATGCGAGTTAAAAATTGTCAAGACCAAGCATAATCACATTGAAATAACGTTTTTGAAATGTTACGTTAAATATAATCAAAATTAATCTTACCAGTTTCTTTTTTGCCTTTTTCTTAATGTTTTTTATTTCTTTTGAGAGAGACAGAGAATGCATACACACGTGCATGTGGGGGAGTGGCAGAGAGAATCCCAAGCAGGCTCTGCACTGTCAGCACGGAGCCCCACACAGGGCTCAATCTCACAAACTATGAGATTATGACCTTAGCCAAAGTCAAGAGTCAGACGCTTCACTGACAGAGTCACCCAGACACCCCGTCTCTTTGTTTTTTTAATGTGGTTACTAGAAAAGTTAAAATTATATTTGTGGCCTACAGTGTATTTCTGAAGGACAATGCTTCCAATGGCTTCTTAGCCTACTATTCAGCTTGAAAGAGCAAATCCTCACTATGGCTTACAAAGTTCTACATGATCTGGACCTCGATGATCTCTTCAACCACCTGTCTGTCCTAGGAGCATTCATTTGTACACTCCACTGTAGCTACACTTATCTGAATACACAAAGCTTACCTCTCCCTCAGGGCCTTTGCACATGCCATCCTCTCTAACTGGAAAGCAGTTTTCTGGATTTTCTCATTTGTTACTCCCTTACTTCATTTAAGTGAAGATGAGAAGATGTTCTTGTTCACTCTGCCTAAAACAGACTCCCATTTCCTGATGCTCAATAGCCCTTTATCCTGCTTTGTTTTTCCTCATAATATTTATTGCCATCAGAAATTTTATTATATATTTATTTTACATTATTTGTTGTTTCATTTATTGCTTAATATTTTATTTATTTTCAATATCTCTTTCTAGAAGGTAAGTGCCTTTTTTTTTTTTTTAATTTTTTTTTTCAACGTTTATTTATTTTTGGGACAGAGAGAGACAGAGCATGAACGGGGGAGGGGCAGAGAGAGAGGGAGACACAGAATCGGAAACATGCTCCAGGCTCTGAGCCATCAGCCCAGAGCCCGACGCGGGGCTCGAACTCACGGACCGCGAGATCGTGACCTGGCTGAAGTCGGACGCTTAACCGACTGCGCCACCCAGGCGCCCCGGTAAGTGCCTTTAAAGAAAGGACAGTAGTGTGCTATATCCAACTCGTATTAAGTCACAAGGGCCAACTCTTAAATTCCTAGAAATTTTGAAAGCTGGTTTTATTTATTTATTTTTTAAAGTTTACTTATTTTGAGAGAGAGAAAGAGAGAGAGAGAGAGAGAGAGAGAGAGAGAGAGAGAGAAACCCCGGTGGGGGGAGGGGGCAAAGAGAGAGGGAGACAGAGGATCCAAAGCAGGCTCTGTGCTGAGGACAGACAGCCCAATACAGGGTTCGAACTCATGAACCATGTGATCATAACCTGAGCTAAAATCGGATGCTTAACTGACTAAGTCACCCAGACGCCCCCTGAGAGCTGGTTTTAAAACACATTGTTAAAATTAAATAAGTGTATAATTAAATGAATTATACTGAAAAAGGTAGTAAATAATCTTAATCACTTTTTAATTGCTTTTTTACATTTTATTCTTATCCCTGCTCTGGAAGTTATCTAAATCAATTGTATCTATAGGGTGGAAAAAATATATAGTGGTGTACTAGTACCAATTTTTTTCCAATGTATGTTGGTAGCTTAAAATTGGCCATAGTGGATATATTTACACCATGGAGATTGGCAAATGCTACAAATCAGGGCTCTCTTTTTGGTGGTTTGGAGGAAGTCCTTAAACATTGCCAGTGCACCATTGGGCAAGACCTTGTATTTTCACTGCTATTCTCCCCATGTCTGTAGGAATAGGATCTAACACATATGTGTTGTTGAAGAAATGTTGATTTAATGGATTTCACAAAAAGGGCAGAGCTTTGTAGGCTAAAATCATTCAAGATATGAAGAAGGAAATATGTATCTTAAAAGGTTTGGAAAATTTAGAAACCAAAGAGGAATGGGGTGTGCATATTTGTGTATATGTATACGTATGTATGTGCGCACATACATGCATGCACATTTTGGATCAAAGTAATCACCTAAGGAAAGGAAGGAGGCATTTACAATTAATTTAGAGGCTGAGAATGGAACCATTTTTAGTACAGAAAGAAAGAGAAGGCTGTGCTTGAGTTCTGCAGGTGGATGCTGGGATTTAAGCAAAACTCTGGATTTCTGAACAGATGAATACGTAAGGACCCACACCTGTCCTACTGTTGCCATGACCCTTGCATCCACCTAGAGGTGGCCTGACTGCTCCTCTCCATCCTGGAAAGGCACCCATGTGTCCCAGGAGGTGAGCACTCAGGCCCAAGGTATCACAATTCCTTGTGGGTTGCATCTTTTTAGCTCAGTGGTATGGACTCTGCTCATGTGCTAATTCATGCAGATGTTTCAGAGGCTGTGAAATATCAGTTTTTTCAGACTCGAAGGAATGCAGGCCCATGCAACTCTGTGTTACGGTCACAAGCCCACACCCCTTCCGCATCAGCTTTCAGGCCCTTTACTTCCAAGAATATGAGTGTGGAAGAACAATTTCAGCCTTTCTTCTCTAGACTTTGGTTCACTGCATCATGCAGACCCCATAGTCCAGAATTATTCAGAGCCCCACCACAGACAGAGAATCAGCTAAGACTTGTTAGGAGTGGGAATTCTGGAAAAACCAAATCAGACTGGCTCCACAAAAAAAGAACATCGCGGGAACAGGGCTTGCTTTAGGCACAGCTTGATCTGTGCCTCATATGATATGACCAGGACCAGTTTCACTCTCTAGGCGACTCTTAAACAACAAAGTTCCATGTCAGCTTTATTTTCAGACAAATGCTTCCTTCACAGACTTAAGTTGACTATGACTTTTCCAGACCTTACATTTTCTGAGCTTCAAATTCCCTAGAAAAGGGTGAGAATTTCTCTCCTAGATATCTCAGGGGAAAACAAAAACAATTATAATAAAAACTGATACTTGAATACTTTTAATTTGGAATTTACTATGCAAGTACTTTACATACAACTCCTTTTATCTTTACATCTTCCATGTGAGATGGTATTTAGCTTATTAACTATTTCAGAAATAAAGTGAGGTTAAGACAGGTTAAGTAACATTCCAAGTGACTTGCCAAGTGGGGACTCAAACCCGGGCATCTGCTCTCCAGTGTGACCTCCCAGGAAGCCCTTTGTATGTATCTCATTGGCTCCGATAAGGCCATGTACACCAATCCCTGGACCAATATCTATGGCCGTGAGCTGCGTGTGGTATCCTCAACTGGAAGCCCAGAATGGGCTCCCCTCCCTGTCCCCCCAGACACACATAGACGTAATTTCCTATGCTTTGGCCATGATTTCCTGGAGCCCTGGGCAGTGGGAGTGGACCAGTCCCACCTGCAGAGTAATGGATCCTCTGTGACCTTGGGGATGGGAGCCCTCCATGGCCATGCTGAGTGGTTGCTCCACCCCAGTGTAGGAGCTCTTTTGTCTGTCTGACAGCCCTGCCTGGAGGGCTCTGTGCTCCCAGGTACACCACAGGCATTTGGGAACTCATTGAAAGAAGCCATTTGTGCCAGGCTTTTGAGCGATGTATGGCAATAACCTAGAAGTGGAAAGCACCACTCTGAGAAATGAGGGTGTCACATTTTCATCAAGTATGGCCCCGTGGTTGGGGAAGGGGGAAAGACAAAAACGACCCCTTCGGCTGTCCAGACCTTTCCACCTTGTCAGCTTCATGAATCTGAGCACCAAAGCCTGTGGCAGTTGTCTGTGCTCTGAGTGAGACAGTGATGTAATCCTGATTAAAATAGTTAGTAAGGAATTAATGAGAGGTTATCTCCTTGTCTTCAATCATTTCCTGGTGAGAAGAAGATTCTCTAAGCAGAACTCATTAGAGCTGTTCCTTTGCTGTTACTGAAATTACCCTGTTTTGAAATTACTCAGGGTTTTTAAGAAGCAAACTCATTTCAAGTCATTATTTCTGAATGTTATGACTATAGTATGAAAAAATTGTTTTATGTTTTTTTAAGCCAAAGATCTAATCCAATCAGAAGGGTTTGAACACTCATTCTGGTATCTAAATTCCACTGATTTTAGTTTATTTTAGGATGGAATTTTTGCAGGCATATGAAGGAAGACAGAGACTATTTAAATGGGTCTCCATCAGAGATAGTAAATGAAGACAAATTTATTCTAATGTGTTACAGGAGAATAATTCAGTTCAGTCCAGTACAACAAATATTCACTGTGTGCCTCCTGTGTTAAGTGGAGTATTTAAGATACAAAACCAAAAGAGCATTGTTAGAAACTTGAGCTGTTAAGGATAAAGACTCTGGAATCATACTAGAAGCCTGAACATTTTGCCATCTTTTGTCATCTAGGGCAACTAAAATATCTAATTTTCAGTTTCTTAATATGCAAAATAGGGATAAATGTAACACTTGCTTTATAGGATTAATATAAGGAATAAAAAAAGAAATCTCTGAGAAGTATTTAAAAACATGTCTGGTGCATAGTAAGGATCCAGTGGGTATTTGATCAACGAGCTCAAATGAACATGAAACTAAATAAGAGAACTTTCTGCTTGGAAGTTTGACAAAGTATATGGATCACTATCTGGTCAGGGTCTGCGAACAAATCACATTTTATTTCAGGTGATCATAATGATTCTCAGCAAAGCTGCTTCCATTAGAGCACCTGGAAAAACAGAAATTACATCCAGGTTTATAAGGGAATTTATCATGCAACAAAGATTGCATTTTTTTCTTCTTCTTTTATTCAAATATAATTAACATACAGTATTATGTTTCTTTCAGGTATATAATATAGAATATATAATATAATGATTCAACAGTTCTATACATTTCTCAGTGCTCATCAAGATAAATGTACTCTTAATCCCCTTTAACTATTTAGCCAAATAGTGAAACCATAAAACTCCTAGAAGAGAACATAGGCAGTAATTTCTTTAACATTGGCCATTGAAACATTTTTTACATGTGTCTCCTCTAGCAAGGCAAACAAAACCAAAATTAAACTATTGCGACTACACCAAAATAAAAAGCCAAATAGTGAAATAGTTAAATCTCTCCCACCCACCTCCCTTCTGGCAACCACCAGTTTGTTCTCTATATTTAAGAATCTGTTTTTTTGTTTTGTTTTGGTTTGTTTTTTTGTGTGTGTGGTTTCCTTAACTGTGCAAAAGCTTTTTATTTTGGTGTAGTCTCAATAGTTTAATTTTGCTTTTCTTTCCCTTGCTAGAGGAGACACATGTAAAAAAAAAATGTTTCAATGGTCAATGCAAAGAAATTACTGCCTATATTCTCTTCTAGGAGTTTTATGGTTTCAGGTCTCAAATTTAGATCTTTAATCCATTTTGAGTTTATTTTTTGTATGGTGTAAGAAAGCGATCTGCTTTCTTTCTTTTGCACGTAGTTGTTCAGTTTTCCCAAAACCATTTGTTGAAGAGACTGTCTTTTCCCCGTTGGATATTCTTGCCTCCCCTTTTTGGTAGATTAATTGACCATAAAAGTATGGGCTTATTTCGAGACTCCACTCTGTTCCATTGGTCTATGTGTCTATTTTTTGTGCCAGTAGCATACTGGTTTGATTACTACAGCTTTTTAGTATATCTTGAAACTTGGGCTGTGATACCTCCAGCTTTGATTTTCTTTTTCAAGACCAGGGCTTTGGCTATATAGGGTTTTTTATTGTTCCATACAAATTTTAGGGTTATTTGTTCTAGTCTTGTGAAAAATGTTGACATTTTAAAATTTCATTTTAATTCAGGATAGTTGATTGACTATATCATGCTGTAATAATTGCTACCTATATGGAAGAAGACATGAGGTTCCTTCCTTACTCCACACACAGATATAAATTCACGTTGAATTAAAGAGCTAAATGAAAACAAAAATAACAATCTTAGAACAAATTACAGGGGAATATTTTCATAACTTAGGGAGGATGGACATTCTTAAACAAGACAGGAATCTCAGAAAACATCATAAAATAGAGATAGTTGGCTATGTAAATATTTTAAGAAATAGTATGGCAAATATAGCATCAGTAAAGTGAAAATGTAAACTATATATTGGTTCACATAATTACAACAGAAATGATAAGTAAAGAGCCCCACTGTTCAAAGAGCTCTTTCAATATGTAAAATTAAAACCAAAGACAAATAACTCTAATACGTATGACTAGACAGTTCAGAAAAGAAGAACTGGAGAAAGTCAATAAATTTAGAAAAAGATGTTCAACCACAGTGCAAACTTGAAAATGAATTACGATTTTTTCAGTCATCAGATTTGCAATCCAACGTGCAGAGACTTTTAGGGGGATAATGGTGAGGCAGATGGGGGGATGCTGTCACACTTTTCTAGAGGGAGAGCAAGTTGCTACTATACTTGAGAAAGTTACCTAGAAATATTGCTTAAAAGTAAAAAAAAAATTTTGCTACCCTTTGTCCAAAGAAGCCCACGATAGGGAATTTTGCTTACAGAAATAAAAGCACCAGAAGGTACTGATATATGGATCAGAGTACTGAAGCTCTGCAGACGAAGAAAATGGAAAGTAAACTGGAAAATGCATCAATGATGTAAGGGCTGAATAAATTGTGGTATGTATATCCTATTGAATATTATCCAACTTTTAAAGAAAATGAGTTAGGGATGTTTACTTATTTTTCCATCTCCTAAATAAGTTTTTCCAACCTCTTTCTTGCTTTTTTGCAGGCTGTTCTCGGCCTCAAAAGGAACTTTTTACTGTGGCTTTGTTTACATTTTTCTCGACATCAAGAGTGGGAGAACTGTACCCTGGATGGAAATTCACCTGTGAGATACATATTCTGTGTGGCATGAAATTGCTGTCTGAGACATAGCAGAGGAAGCAAGAGGGATGGAATACTGAAGGCACATCAGCATTAGTGTGGAGGACAGCAGAGGTAGCATATAAATTATTCACTTAGCCTAGTTGCTTCATAATAAATTTTAAGGTATGGGGCCTCCTGCCCAAAGAGGTGCCTCTTTACAAGACCATGGGAGATTTACCCATGAAACCTAGGGTTGTTCTCATGACACCAAAGTTAATGTGGCTGTCTGTCCC
The DNA here is from genome assembly GCF_022079265.1 of Lynx rufus. Taxonomy (NCBI): domain Eukaryota; kingdom Metazoa; phylum Chordata; class Mammalia; order Carnivora; family Felidae; genus Lynx; species Lynx rufus. Next base: position 38,428,926 of record NW_025814896.1, on the reverse strand, counting down.
CTGGGAACTGCTAATGGAAGTCATGACTACCTTCTGCACCATCAAAGTCAATAACTTTTTTAATAGCGCCAACTTGGTGCCCTCTGATGACTTCCAATATCTGAACTAAATCATGCATGCTGTCATTTCTACACATATGTATTAAGTCACTGATTGTATCATGCACTATTGTGGACACTGGGGGTAGAGTAGTGAATCAAACAGACCAATTCTATGCTCTTATGTTCATATTCTAATTAGGGGCCAAAGAGGAGAACAGACAATAGAAAAAATAAACAAGTGAATGTAAAGAGGGTGATGATAAGTACCTAAAAGAAAATAAAGCAGGTTAGAAGACGGGAGAGTACATATACACATGTGTGCATGTGTGTAGGCTATTTTAAATAGGGTGGTTAGGGAAGGCCTCTCTGCAAAAGTGACATCTCAGCAGGACCCTACCTGCCTCCTGAGAAAGGGAGTTTCAGGTAGAGGGAAGGGGAGTGAAACTGTTCGAAGCCAGGAGCATGCATGTGTGCCTACGTGCGTGCATGCGTGCGTGTGTGTCTTCCCAGAGAAGGAGAGTCAGCTGGTACACCAGGAGCAGACGGAGGGGGCTGAGCAGCTTGAGGAGACAGACCCATGGAGGCAGCAAGGGCTGGACCACTGACAGCACTCTGGCTGTGATGAAGATTGTGCATTTAACTCTGCTTGAAGCCACCCCAGGTTTTGAGCAGGAGCCTGGTGAAATCTCACTTAATGTTTTAACAAGGGTCGCTCTGGCTGCTGTGAAAAGAACAGGCAAGAGGAAGCAAGGGTGGAAGCAGGAATCTTGTTAAGAGGCTTTTTCAGAGTTTCGGGGATAGATAATGGTGGCATAGGCCAAATGGAAACTGATACCACCGAGCATGGTCCGATGTGAGGCAAGACACTGGGGTCAAGTTGTGACACCCCTGGTTTTGGCTAAGACCCTGAGAGAGCCCCCTTTAACAGACATTTCCAGGACCCTGATCTACATCCTGAGGCCTTGTTAACAAGAAAGGGTTAAATTTTTCATGGCAGGCCTCTGGCTGAGCTCTGGGGAAAATCTGCTGCTAGTATCTGTGAGAGGCCTCTCTCCTCCAGTTCTCCTCTGAGTCTCCAACTCAGATTCATACCTCACTTCAGAACTGAACAAAAGTCAATCTCATTCAAATAATTCATTAACCACTGGGAAGGACCCCATGTGGTCCTCTTATCCTGAATCCTCTCGCTATCCTGATTTTACAAATGATGCAGCTCCAGGTCAAGGACTGAAATGGTTTCTCCAGTGTAGCAGGGTTCTCTCCATCCAAACCATCCTAGTGGGCTTCCCAAGGCATTCCCATGTCCTGCCTCATCTACACTTCTCCGTAACCTTGCCAGTACATGGAACAGACACCAAGGAGCTATCCAGTGGGAACAAGCGAAGCTCAGAAGTACTCACTGAGATGCCCAGTGGCCACATTTCTCTGCTCATTGTGAGCCTGGGGTCTTCTAACACTCAGCACAGCGCTGCATGCCATGGGCGGGACCTGGGACACTGCTGACTGACAACAGAGAACTAAGGAGCCTCCCGGGTTTTTTTTCCCTTCAGCCTAGCTTATTCAGACACTGAGTTCCTTTAAAAACAGGGCTTTCTGGGGAGCAAAATTCAACGAAACTCTGTTTCTTCTTGTGGGATCTGTTGGCTTACTTAGCATCTCTCACAGGAGACTTGGGCAGAGCCAAACTTGATGCAGGAAACAAAGGCAAGAGAAATGTAGTTTAAATTAAATCTCCTTACAGCTTACAGCCAACGATAGACACCTGAAACACGCAGAGCATGACCTTCTTCAAGGAACTCATGGCCGCCTTACTGCTTTAATGTTTTTGTTTTATTAAAAACTAACGGTAACCTTATCTTAACAGCAGCTAACCCTTCAAGGTCCTGAAAGCTTTGCTTATAAAATTCCTTAGAAAGTTTATCTCTATCCCCTCCCTCCACGAACTTAAAAAATATATAATCAGTCACTCGTCACCACCCCAGTGCAGCTCTTTCTGCCCACGGGTCTTGTCCCCGTGCTTTAATAAAATCACGTTTTTGCACCGAAAACGTCTCAGGAGTTTTTTCTCAGCCATTTGCTCACGAAACCCACCTCATAATTTCATCAAAACTCAGAGCGCCAACCTCTCCAGGACAGAAAGGGTCAGCACGGGGAGCAAAGCCACAGTCGAAGGAAAGGAAAGTTCCTGAGTTGTTCTCAGCACTAAAAATCTGAAGCCCTGGCTTTAACCCATCTGAAGCAGGCTGATCAGAGGAGGCACATCATTGAGAAAGGAAGACGGCAAGATCTCATGCTTTTCAAGGAATCGCTGCTCCCTGTCAGCTCAAGACTCAGAAGGCACAGAGGCACACGGAAGGCAAGGGTGCCTTTTATTCTGGCTGCTTCCTCGCGCTGCCTCCAGCCTGCTGGGGGAGATGAAGCCGGCTGGCTCTGCTCTGAGGAGCTCGGCAGCCCTGTCTGCTTAATTTCCGGTGGACCCTCAGTGCCCAGGGAGAGCGCGTGTTTTGCTTGTGATGTTGGTAATGAACCGCCGCTGGGAACAAATTAATGAGTGTGTCAGAAACTGCAGTGGAACTGTATTACGATTCATAAACACCACGATGAAAATGCCAGTTGAGCTCTGGTATAAATACACACACACTCTGAAGAAGCAAACTCCTTTTCCTCCTAATGAGAGAAGAATTTAAAATAACATCATTCTGCCCTGAGCCACATTGCCAGAGGAGAACTCCTTAGTGGATAGATGGTTTTTTTCTAATTTTATATTTAATGCATAAAGAAACCTAGGAGAGTTTAATTTTACTTTTTATATTTGTGTGCAAATGTACTACACTTTGAGATACATGTAGTATATATACCACGTAGGGGTATAAAATATTCAAAAATGTAAATAGTGTCACCTTTCCAGGGGCTGTACCATGTTTGTTTGTTAAATGAGATCTTTCTCTTTTCTTTTTCTTGACTATCGTGTTTACATGGCCTTTCATTAATGTTCTTTAATGTTCTGAGTTTGGAATTCGGATTCAGAAATTAAAATTAAAAATGACCATGGGGCGCCTGGGTGGTTCAGTTGGTTAAGCGTCGGACTTCGGCTCAAGTCATGATCTGGCGGTTTGTGAGTTTGAGCCCCATGTCCGGCTCTGTGCCAACAGCTCAGTGCCTGGTGTCGGATTCTGTGTCTCTCTCTCTCTCTCTGCCCCTACTCCGCTTGTGCTCTCTCTCTCAAAAATAAATAAAAATATTTTTTTAAAGTGTAAAAATGACCACATTAGTCCACAGAGACCTGGGACTTTAAAGCTCATGGCTGACAAAGAAAAAGAAACTTCCATTTATTTCAAAGGTGCATTGTGGTTGTATTAGAAGCATCTATATGCGATCCCTGATATGCATGAGGAAGCTCGCGTCTATGGTGGGGGGTGTTGCTGCAATAAAATACCTAACACGGGGCTTCCATGGCGCCTGACTTTCCATAATGCCCATGGGGCTACTGCAGAGAGGGCTGGGAAATAATGGAAAAAGAATCTCTGCAGAAAGGCTCCAGGCTTTCTCCTCCCAATTCCACAAAAGAAACCACTCTTTTATCTCCTTAACATCTCAGGGCTCCAGGTAAATTTCATTTCATTAAAGTGTGCTACAAAGCAGAGCCAGAAAACGTTAGGTTAGTAGCGGATTGGGTGTGGGTTTCAGAATCAATGAGACTTGATTTCATATATAAAGTCCAGTATTTATTCGCTATTGGACTTGGGGCACATGTAACCTCTTGGAGTCTTGATTTTTGTCTAAGACTGAGTGATAATAACCCCTACTTGCTTGGTTGCCATGAGAATTAGAGAGAGCAAATTAAAATGCCTTGCACTTAACTGATTTTCACAAAGGATTGTGTGATTATTATAACGAGTTCTGGCTGGTAACTAGTCATACATTTAAGTGGTTTGTTTTCCTCCCCTGACAACTTCAGAACATTAAGCTTCCTTCCTCCACCCGCTCTAATGTCAAGGCTAACAGAAGGCAATTTTGCCTTAAGTCAGAGACTCTATTTAGCTCATCACAACCTCAAATATTAGCTAGAGTTTCAGGAAGGAGAACAAAACTTGTTCAAAAGTACTGCTTATTTGTCATAAGTGACCAATTTGAGTTTAGAACAATGGTGGGAAAAGCTTTACTAAGACGTGAAGCAATAATGTAACAGTTCTTTACCACCCCATTTTGAGTTATCTACTCTTAAATTGTTCCTGAGAAGCTTCTTGACATCATTACCTGTGAATTTCCATCTAAAACAGTATGCAAAACAGAAAGTACAATGACTCAATCAGGTTGGTGTCAAACCAAATTTTTGGGAGTAAAAGCACACATCTGGGTTTGATTCCAGTGCAGTCCCTTGGTTTCTAACTTTAGAAGTTGGGCTGGGGGGCACCTGGGTGGCTCAGTCACTTAAGTGCCCAACTCTTGGTTTCAGCTCAGGTCATGATCTCGTAGTTCATGGGTTTGATCCCTGCACTGGGCTTGGTGCTGAGAGTGCAGAGCCTGTTGGGATTCTCTCTCTCTCCCTCTCTCTCTGCTCCTTCCCTTCTTGCTTGCTATCTCTCTCTTTCCCTCTCTCTCTCAAAATAAATATATAAACTTAAAAAAATTAAAAAGAAAAAAGAAGTTGGGTTTGTAGCAGGTGCTATGTTAGTGCATCCGTCCAGTCCTATTACAGATTTGACATGTTGAGTCACTTGTTTTCTTCGATTCCTTGTCAACAGAGTGACTCACTGTTGACATGGCAATCCTTCATTTTAAGATTCAGGTCAGTAGTTAATGAATTGCTCAGTGGTCAATAAAGTAGAAAAAAAATGACAAGAAATGCAATTGTTTTGAATAGGGTATTAGTCTTTGCCGCTAGGTGAAATGAGTTGTATTTTGTAAATTCTAGGATAAAATCCAAGCTAAATAATACTGGCTAAGAGAAAAGGGAGGAATTTGCATCCCCTCCCCTCTTTGGGGATTCTGTTGCTCAAGTTGAACTATCTCACATTTATTTTACATAGTTCAAAAATCAAAGATGAGGCATTGTGTGGCCTTTCCAAACATAGCAACCCAAGGTGAATTTTTGATGGATGCATCCAGTTTCACGTAGGCAAAAGATCTTCAATGTGCTATTCACAAAACAACAGTGGATGTTAATGGGGGCATTGCAATTTAAGTTCCTGCATAACCAAGTATGTCCAGAGATGGGATACCCACTTTGCTCATTTATAGAAGAAAAAAAAAAATGGTGTTATAGATCAAAATGGCTTCTATCCATCATGAAAATGCATTCTTGGAGAGCAGTGAATCAAAGCTTGTGGAAGGCCTTTTATGAATCACTCAGCAGAGAATTGGAAAGTTTTAAGGATTCATTCATATTCACAGCCACCAGACTTTCTGAAATGCTTGTTAACTTTCTGGGACCATCTTAGCACAGGAGTGTTTCACATGAGCAAACACAGGGTCTAAACTCAGTGTTCTCAAACTGGTTCTTTGTGTAACGTCTGAAGTGAAACAACATCACTTGTTCCACATTGAGTGAAACACTCAATGGTAGGTGACTCAGCAACCAATGTTGATTTGTAGGTAGCTGCCTGAAGGCCAGGGTGGGTCCCAGCCTGTTTTGTAGACTTCCCTTCAGTTCTAGGAAGACAGCGTCTTTGTTTTACTTTTACACATTTACATTTACACATTTCTTTTGCTATGCCACTCATTTTCTTGGGATATGATTTTAGTAATGACCAACGTCACTCTGAAATAAGATACTATCTTAGTTCACAACCACATCCTGAGATAAGGATTCAAGAGCAAGTGGTTTATTGGGAAGGCAAGCTGAGGAAAAACTGAGTCATGGGGGGTAGGGGAAGGAAACTGATAAGGCATGGGTTATAAAGTAAGCACTGGAGGCAACTGGAAATCAGTCTCATTGGGAAGCTCTGGGAAAGGGTGTGGATATTCCTTGGAGTTACCTCACATGAGGGGCAGGCGGGGTTCAAGAAGAAGGCAGAAGGGAGGCAGTGACAGCGTATGTTACAGATGGTGACATCATGATGAAGGAATTGATTTCAAGAAAGTTATTTGGGAATTGGGATGAGTTTGGAAAGGGCAGAAGAAAATCCTGTACATAAGAAGATAAAGCAGTGGGAGCCAAAAAGATATCACAGGGATGCCAAAACATTTGGTACAATTGATTCTGTGTTGAGGAAGGGTACTTGAGTTACTGACCATCTACTATTAATCTTTAAGTATCCATAGAGGGAGCACCTGGGTGGCTCAATCGGTTAAGCATGCAGTGCTTGATTTCGGCTCAGGTCACGATCTCACAGTTTGTGAGTTTGAACCCTACAACAAGCTCTGCACTGATAGCTCAGAGCCTGCTTGAGATTCTCTCTTTCTCTCCCTCTCTCTCTCACCCCCTCTCCCTCCCTCAAAATAAATAAATAACCATTTTTTTTAAAGTATCCACAGAATGATTACTCAGCATGTAGATTTCCTAGGCTCTGATCCTTTGTTTCTTCCTGTTGGATTCTATTTGACCATATTTTTGATGACCATCATAGTAAACAAGTGAGGAAGAATAGGAAGAGGAGGAAGAGGAAGAAGAAACAGGAGGCAGGGGTAAGGGAGAGGAGCAGGAGGAGGAGAAGAAGAAGAAGGTAGAAAGGGAGGAGGAGAGAGAAGAAGCAGGAGCAGGAAGAGGAGACAGAGGGATGGGAGTTGGGGGAGGAGGAGAAGAGGAAAAATATTAAGAAAGGACAGCAAAAGACAATTTAGACTATATAACCTAAATCAGACGTCTTTGAAAATGCATCTATGGATCAATTCTAAACTGAGATGACTTTTTTTTTTCCTAGTCCATGGAGGAAAAAAAATAAAAGTCAATACAGGGAAATTTCCATAAAGGTAAATAAATCTACTGTGATATTATTATATCTTTCCAACATTTGGATATTAAATCTTTTTCTCTTAGGCAACATAGTAATAATGGATGGGTATTTTAAAAAGATACTTTCTCAAGCAGAATAAAGAATTAGAAACCTCATGTCCTTAGTTTTGTAAAAGTCCTTAGTTTTGCTGGTATGAGAAACCCAGAGTCCTGAAACCATTCCCTCATCCTCTGAGACATTCTTTACATCATTCTGAAGATTTAACCAATACTAATGACTCTAGGACACTCAGAAGCAAGGCTGCATTTGAAATAGAGACAGTATATTCAAGTGGATCAGAGCATAGGATGGGGCCAGAGACACTAGGTCTTATAGCACAGCCACACGCTGTTCTTGAGAACTATTATGGATTATTCAAACCTTTGTGTCTCAATATACACATCTGTAGAATGAGCAAAATAATCAGAGCACCTATCTCATAAGGTTGATGTGAAAATAAACACAATAAGATAGGTATAATGCCTAGGACAAGATCTGTCACACAATAAGGAAACAATAAATATTACCTATTACCAGTTATATGTATGTCCTACTGTGTGATAATGGAAACATGGTAATTCAGCTGGAAATTTCCAAAATTAAGGTGTTTTTTGTTTTTTTTTCTGAGATGATGCTTTCTAATTAAATTACTTGGTCTATACATGTTACAATAGGAGAAGTATTTTTTTAAATAAAAAAGAGCTTAAAATCAGGGTGCCTGGGTAGCTCAGTTGGTTGAGCATTTGACTTCAGCTCAGGTCATGATCTTTCAGTTTGTGAGTTCAAACCCCATATCAGGCTCTCTGCTGACAGCTCAGAGCCTGGAGTCTGCTTCCAATTCTATCTGATTCTCTCTCTCTCTCTCAAATAAATAAATACTTTAAAAAAGAGCTGAAAAATAATTTTAGGGACTGAGGATGGAGATATGACTTGCTGTAGATAAAAATTTTTAAATTTTCTTATGATTTTAATGAATAGAGTAACCCTTCAGACGGACTCTACTGTAAAGAATTTATATTTGTCTGAAAGCATTTGTAAAGCTTTTAAGCTTTAGCACTAGTTCTTGACAAGTTGTTTTACTCACATTCATTGTAAGCATTTCTTAATATAATTGGTGTGGAAAACAAGGACATTTTCTTCTTAATTAAGATACCCTTTGGAAATTTATAATTGGCTATAGTAACTATATAATACTATCATATATCATAGCAACTGCATTATAAAATAATAAAGTGAAGGAGGTCATTTTGTGATTTTAGGTTTTTTTCCTATGGTTTCAGCAGCATTTTACCAGACAAGGTGGAACATAAGAAAGGATGGCAATGATTCCATTATACCATGAGTTTTGCACCAGCATCTATGAGAGACACAAAATAAGAAGACAGAGTCTTGGGGTGCCTGGGCGGCTTAGTGGGTTAAGCGTCCAACTCTTGACTTTGGCTCAGGTCATGATTTCACGGTCATGGGATCGAGCCTTGTATTGGGCTCTGTGCTGACAGTGTGGAGCCTGCTTGGGATTCTCTCTTTCTCTCCCTCTCTCTCTGTCCCTCCCCTGTTCATGCTCACTCTCTCTCAAAATAAACAAATATTAAGAAGAAAAAAAAAAGAAGAGTCTTCACAGATAGGAAAATGAACAATGAACAGATGGGCTAAATCTGCGTTTCCAGATAGGGCTCTTTCCACACATGAAAGCACCTCCATGGATAAAGGAAAAGGAGTTTTGTCTGAACTCAGCACCTGCAGCAATAAATGCTGACTCTTTTCCCATTACCTTAAAAGAATCGTGGCCAGGATAGCAGGGACAGCAACGGGAGGAGGGAAAAAAGATGAGTTTAAGATACATTAGCTTCTTTATCTCCTAATGGAGAGACTAAAATTTGATTGTAATTCCAAGCAAAACTGCATTAGCTGAGCTCAGCAGAACTCTTGCGAGACAGTTATTGGCCACCTCTCATGATTTCTCAAGTGGTCAGTTGGCTGGACGTTTACAAGTCAGTTGGTTTCTAGACTTGCTGGATGTGTGGCTAGAGTACCTGGAAAGAACTAGACAATGCTTAGCTTGCCTTTTTCCTGTAATGTCCTTATGTTTAATAAAGACACAAGCAGCTGTCTCTGGATGTCTACTATAATTTGTTGGGAAAATGCAGCCCACAATTATGGTTTTCAAAATGATATTTTCCCGTCTGACAAAATACTCTTCTGTTTTTATTCCTGCTTAGGAATTTGGAAACTGATTTGGACAGTCTCCAAGTGTCCCTCTCCTCATTGCAGGTGGTAGGTTGATAGCATGTAGGTGTCTACTCTACAGGAGGTAGATGGCTAATTCTGGATCCAGATGGTTATATATAATTCAATACAATTACTTAATTTTACTGGGCACACCATGTGCTTCATTTGTCCAACTTATTATTCCTATTCTGTGCAAAAGATCCCTTTTCTAGGTGCTGAGAATGCCAATAAAGTGTAATGCACAATCCGTCCACATGTATGTAAACACACTCACATCACATGGATGTTTGCTGATCCAGGACTGGATTTACAGATTTTGAGAAATCATAATTGAAATTGGGGCTTGTCGGGACACGTGGGTGGCTCAGTTGGCTAAGCATGGGACTCTTGATTTCAGCTCAGGTCATGATCTCACCCTCATGGGGCTGTGGGCTGGGTGTGGAGCCTGCCTGAGATTCTCTCTCTCTTTTTCCCTCTGCCCCTCCCTGTCTCACTCATGCTCATGCTCTCTTTCTCTAAGGGAAAAAAATTGGGGCTTGCAAAGATGGCAGTACCTAAGATTGGGTGGCTTGTAAGATGACAGTGCTGAATGTGCAGTTTTTAAAAAGATGATCTACAAAAATATAATTTGTAGAACTCAGCAGTTTCAGCCAGAGTACATATTGTTATGTAGACTGAACATCCGAAAATTAGAGGCAAATAAAATTTACTCTCTTATATGTTTTTCAGTTGTTGCTTTAGAGCCACCATGTGTGGAAACCAGAGTGACACAGCCAAGCTGAGTGCAAGACTGAGTTTGCAGACACAGCATTCCTGCATCTGTAGACTCCTCATCAGATCTAAAGCTCCCAGGTTGGTATCTCAGGTGATGACTAAAAAAAGGTCATAGGAGATGACATTCTCTCGCGCGCTCGCTCTTGCTCTTGCTCTCTCTCATTATCTTCCCCCTTACCTCTCTATCTCCTATGCCATGCTGATATTAGCTGCAGAATTTAAAACTGATGTAACTTTAGCTTGGAGAAGTACGACATGTCAGAGGGTTTCAGCAATGCAGTGACTGCTGAGCACAGACGAATTCAGGGGACAGTGAATCCCTGCCATTTTCTCACTGCTTTTCAGTAAGAGGAAGAAAAGCCAACCCCACAAGCTTGCTTAACTTTCTGTTACAGGTGGTGCACTCATGGCCAGAGATTTCAATCTGGTCCTGTCCCTCTCTGACCTCACTTTCCGCTGCTGCTCCTGAACATGCTTCCTATGTCTTTGCCCAATTAAATAATCAAGGAGTCTCTGTAGTTATTTAGAAGCGGGAAATGCTTCTACTAATCATTTAAATTCAGCTAATCTATTTTCTCGTTGTGGAAACTTTCTCTCACCACCCCATTTCCTCACCACAATCTTTCTCCCACCACCTCCAGGCCCTAGACTCCATCTCACCCCGCTTTGTGCTGCCATGCCCAGAAAAAACCAGTAGGCTTCCCTCATGATCTGTGTCCACATCTGTCTCCATCATTAGCCTAGAAGACAAAGATTGCAAAGCATGTAATCATTTGGTCGCCAATGCCTGGTAGACACAACTCCTACCTGGTGAGGTGAATACCTAAAAGATGTTTATCAAAAGAAGTGGGATAAAGAAATACCATTATTTGAAACACTAACACCAAGGATTTTGAAGTAAATCCAAGATTTATCAGCTCTGGTTTTGTTTTACTGTTTGCTTGTTTTTACAGTTAATGGAGAGTATAGCCACTTCTGACATGCTTCCCATCTACAATGCATAGATTGTGAATGCCAGAGCTAGTAACAGCATAGTCTAGAACGGAGAAGAAACAACATCTCATCTGCCCATTCTTTGCTCTTCACCTGCAACACCAAACTCAAGGCCTTCAGCATTTGATAAGAAGTCAGAAGAGCTGTATCTACAAACCCCATTTTGCTCTCAGCCTCCCTGTGTGATTCTGGACTCCATGCCTATTAGAGGATTACGAAGTAGCAATTAGAAAATGTATAAATTCAGAGTGAATTTTTATTCATCTCTTATTTTATGACTAGCAATCTACCTCATAATACTCACTCGTTGGTTGAAACTGCTGAGTTCTACAAATTATATTTTCACAATGACTTAAGAAGTCTGCTTGGCATATTTTCCCAGAACATAGCAATCCATAAAATGCTGGTTGTCTTATATAAATATAAAGTAAATGTATAATTACTTACTGAGGCAACTAAGCCAAATACTGAGAAAGTATAGAGCCAGGAAACTATAATGTATGGCTGTATTGGATATCTCAAGGGATCATAGATTTTCTTACAAAATTTAGATATTCTAAGGCGACTTCCAATTTCACCAGAATGCATTAAAGAAACGCAATAGGAAATAAACAGACAACAAGCAGAGTAAGTGCACTCCCAATCGAGGGCTCAGCCTTAAGTAACTCTAAAAACTATCAAAAATAGGTGTAAATAATGAACACATAACAATTATGAACCATGGAAATAATTTGAAATAGCAAAATTATACTTTAGGCTTAGTAGCCTTAAATGTAGGGTAACCAATTATCTGAAAGTGCCTCCATGGTGCCATAAACTGCAGGAACAGTTTATACACTTAAAGCAGAATCCATTTTTATTGAAATCTTCCACTCAGAGCACTAATAGGTAAACCCGAAAAAAAAATCTCTTATTAAAGTGAAAACGAGAATAATTCTACAGTCCATCCTCTCTTTCCCCTCCTGTGCCTTGTATGGTGGGTCTAAGACCCTAGGACTTTGCTAGATCATAACAGTGACCAAAAATTAGGCGGGCTCATTAACCAAAATTAAATATTTGACTTGTGCGAATCTTGTTTTTTCTAAATTACTTCTCTTATTTTAATAGGTGATAGATGTATTGGTTAAAAATTTGAAAAGCAAAAAAAGAATGGAAATTTCTCATTTAGAAATGACAGCATATAGTTGATTCTTTTCATAAATCACCCCCAAACAAGAAGGGAAAACAAGAGGAAAAAAAAAAAGAAAATCCGTATTAGTCATAGTTAGGGCCGATTGACATGTTGAATAAGAGTGGGTGAAAGGGGATTAAAGGCAGTGAAGAGGATCTGTGTCAGTCACCTTCCTTCTTTGTTCTGGAGCTTCAGGGTTGCCCTCCTTGGAGGCACTAAGAACTACCAGTCAATTGCATATCCTTCTGGAGGAATCTGTATTATTTTCTGTAATCACACAAATAGTACGTACTGTACATGCAATTCTACGTTGTGATATTTTTAAAGGTTATCATTCCGGGGGTGCCTGTGTGGCTCAGTCAGTTAAGTGTCCGACTTTGGCTCAGGTCATGATCTCACGGTTTGTGAGTTCGAGTCCCAAGTCGGGCTCTGTGCTGACAGCTCAGAGCCTGGAGCCTGCTTCGGGTTCTGTGTCTCCCTCTCACTCTGCCCCTCCCCCCGCTCATGCTCTGTCTTTCTCTGTCTCTCAATAATAAATAAATGTTAAAAAAAATTAAAGGTTATCATTCCATATTAGCTCAAACAGATGTGCTAGTTTTGTTTTTTTGTAATGACTATGTAGTATTTTATTATATGTTAGTCTATAATTTATTCACCTATCCTTGTTAGTAGACCTGTAGGTCGTTTATAATATTTTGCAGCTACAAGCAGTGCTCCAAGGAATGAAGCTGGATTGCTATCTTTGGCACATGCATATCTGTAGAATATATTCCTAGAAGGTGAATTGTTATTTCAAAGGGTATATGCATTTTTAATTCTGATACATCTTTTAGCATGCATAGAGGTTGTTCCAATTTATGCTTTTACTGGCAATGAAAGACATTGACTTTCTTCACGATGATCTGCATAACCTGTTTTCAAACTTTATGATCCCTTCTAATCTTTTCATGTTAATGTCAAAGTTTAATACGCAACTTTTCCATAGTAGGTGAAGTTAACATTTTTTTCAATATTTCAAACTTTTTAATCACCCCTAAGTCACATCCTTTGTTCACTTTTTCTATTGAGTTGTTGGTTTTATTATTTAAATTGATTTGTAGAAACTCTTTGTATATTAAAGGAATTAATTTCCTGTAATATGAGCCACAAATATTTTTTACAAATTTATTGTTTGACTTTTGACTTTGTATATAGTGCTTTGGAAATAATTAAAGAAGAAACTTTAATGTAGTTTAATTACCTTTCTTTTTAAGCTGTCTACATATTTTATCACACCAGGGAGTCTTCTCCACTTCAAAATTATATTTAAAAATTTTTGTATATCTTCTTTCAGTAATTTTCTGGTTTTAGTTCTATAATAAGTGTTTTTCTAATCAATCTTAAATTTGCTTTATTTTAAAGTTAAGGTATGGAGTTTAAGATATATATACTTTTTTTTCTCAGAAGGCTATTAAACTGTTCCAATATATTTGTTAAATAAGCTTCCTTCCTCTGCTCCTGGAATTGAAATGTTATCTTTATTGCATATTGCCATGTGTGTATAGATATTTCTGGACTTCAAGTATTCATGTCTTATTCATGTGTCAGCACTACACTATTGAAATTACTGTGGTTATTTAATATGCTTCAACACTTGCTGGCTCTAGTCCTCTCTCCTTAATGTTCCAACATATAATAATGTTCCAAAATCCCCGAGATAATTTTTGCTTGGCTATTTCTCCATATGAAGTTTAGAGTGAGTTTATGTAGCTCCAAATAGAATACTATTCAGTTTCTCCTTTGGATCACCTTCAATTGATAGACAGCCCCAATGTGGTTAATATCATATGATGCTAAGAACATAGGATTTCTTTCCATGTTTTTAATCTCTTTTTTTTTTGTATCTCACTAGTGTTGCAAAATATTTCTTTATAGATTGTTTATATTTTTGTTAAATTTATTGATTTATATTTTTTGGCTGCTGCTCTTCAGGATGTCTTGTATTCCACTGTATCTTCTGGTTATTTGTGTGCATGAATGCTACTGATGTCTGTGTCCAGATAATTTTTGAATTCTCAAGTTGTTTGTGGCAGTTTTTAACTAGATTCTAATTTTCCATATTAACATCTGTACACAGTCATTTCATATCTTGGTTTTTCACTATAATCTTTGTCTTTATTTTGTTTTATTGTATTGGTTGGGATTTCTGCAGCAACATTAACTGATAATGGTGACAGCAGCATCCTTATTTTATTTCTAACATTAGTGAAGATGTTTAGTAGTGTTTCCCCAATACACCTAGTGCTGACTTTGGGTTATGATCATTTATATTTCTGAACATTATTTTTTCCTACTATATAGTGTTATTTTAAAATCAAGAATGGATTTTGACTCTTATTAAAGACCTTTATAGCACATATGAACATATATATGATGATGAATTCATTTTTGATTTGATATTGATACTTCTTGCATTTTAATATTGAATCCCACCTGAATATTCTGTCTTAGTTTTTTAATATATTGCTGCATTTTGCTTTATACTATTTTGCTCGGCTTCTTATATCACTTCTCATTATGTGATTAATCTGGAGTTTTCTTTTATTGTACTAACTTTGTCAATACTACAGTATTTTCAAAGAAAAAAGCTTGAAGTTTTTTTTTTCCTGTACTTTAAACAAATTTAAAATAATAAACATTACAAAGATCTATGCTTTAAAGGTTTAGTCAAAATCACCTGGGAAACCATCTGTACTTGAGGCTTTTTTAGGAAGGCAGTTCTTTGAAATATTTTTTCCCCCAATAACAATTGAATTGTTTAGGTTGTATATATTTTCTAGAATTGGTTCTGGTCAACTTTTGCTCAAGAATAGGCACTGATAATCAGTTAACTATAGAGAAATCATATTCTTGGAATTACGTTGACGGCTATTTGGGCACTTTGCATTTCTTTGGTGAGCTATTATAAAGTTACAAATAAAAAAAATAGAAATTCCAAACATGCACCACACAATTGCTAAGAGAAGCATAGGAAGGTACCTTAACTGTATATGTTCTGCTGTGTTCCTATCACGGAAATTGGCAGGCATATCTGAGTGGCAAGAAAAGGTAGTGAAGGTTTTCAGATTGTGGAAAGTCTTTAAGATGCTGCACAGCTCACAAAAATAGTCATGTCCGTGAGAATGTTGCTTGGCAAAAACCTATCTCCCTACTACTTACTATTCTGAAATTCAGCCGCTCACCCTTGGGGGTCCCTAAGCCCTGGATCTTCTTCCAAAGCTCTGGTACATCCTTGTGAATGTCGAAAGCTGACCTTCCAGAGCCATAGCTGACTCTGCTTATCATCTTGGATCACAGGCTCACACCCATAGTGTCAGTTTTTGTGTTATTCCAAGTGTGTTGTGTTGTGCAAGCCTAGAACTGAGAGTAATTTAGGCAACAGGAAAGGGAAAAAAGGAGAGCAAAGAAAATAATTTGTCATCATCTACCATGTATATGACCTGATAAAAACTCTAGCCATGTCATTTAATTTTGATGTGTCATTTTAATTTTTCCAAAAGTTTCACAAAGAACTGAGGCCCAGTGAAGTAAAATGAGCTTCCTAAAGTCACATAATTAATGCATAACTGAGTTGCAACACGAACCTGTGTTCTTTCTCTGACACTAACCTGAAACTCAAGTGACAAAATGAAGAGCTGCAAAGAAATGGAAGTTTTGTTGGTAGAATAAAATATTAGTGACCCCAAGAAAAGGGGTTAAAAAAATTCCACGGGTAACAAAACTGGAGGTCACCAAAATTTCACATCTGAGCCAATCATTTTAATTCCTCTTTTATCAGGCCTTTTATCACATCAGGGGGAAAATAACATTATTCGTTTGTACTTTGAAGCTGTCAGATACATTAAAAAAAAAAAAAGGAAAGGAAAGAAAGGAAGGAAAATTATGACTTTGTTCTTAGCAACTTCCTGGTCAGAGAAGTAATTTTCTGAGCAGTTAGTTTTTGAGCGTGGATGCTGCTGTTTTGGTCTGACCTACACATCTGCCCGCCATCCATAAGAAACTGGCAGACACCTTTTAGAAGGCTTTCCTGTGAAAAGGTAGGCTTTACAGCGATGTACAATAGGCGTTTGATCCAGAATGATTTCAGGAACTAAATTTCAACATGGAAACAGCTCCAACCAGTACCTCAGTAACCAGAGCTCACTGTTTGCTGGACTAAAAGGAAGCTGGTATTTCAGCCTTCTCATTAGCTCACACATATCCCTCAGTAATTTTCTTAGAACTGAGATTTTATTCCACTAGGCTAAAGGTGTGTTTCCCAGAGAGTTTTATGGAAAATGCTATTCCCTTAAGATGATATTACAAGTGATATCTAAAGTTAATCATTTGTTTAGAAACTGTCAAACACTACATCCATCTCTTGGTGATTTGCGATACATATTCACAAACTAAAGCTTTTTTTTTTTTTTAGTGTTTTTTTTTCATTTATTTATTTTTGAGAGAGAGAGAGACAGAGCGTAAGTGGGGGGGGGCAGAGAGAGAGGGAGACACAAAATCCAAAGCAGGCTCCAGGCTCTGAGCTGTCAGCACAGAGCCTGATGTGGGGTTCGAACCCATGAACAGTGAGATCATGACCTGTTCGAACCCATGAACAGTGAGATCTGAAGTCAGACACTTAACTGACTGAGCCACCCAGGCACCCCTATTCACAAACTAAAGGTTCTAAGAAGTCCTGCAATAAAGAAACTTGCTTAACTTTGTTTAATCCAGCATTGTCAAAATAACACTCAACCAACGATATTTCTTTTTATTCGTGTAACACTATAAATTTCTTGTGCTATTGTATATTCTGTGTATAAACTCTTTCTCTAAATCTGGGGTTAGCAATCTAGAGCACATGAACCAAGTACATCCACAGCCTCTTTTTGTATACCCCAGAGCTAATAATGTTTTTTACATTTCTAAAAGTTTGCAAAAAAAAAAAAAAAAGAAAAAAAGAAAAAAAGAAAAAAGAAAAAATATATAACAGAGGCTTTATGTAACTCTAAAATATTTTCTCTGGTTTCTTCCATAAGTTCGCCAACGCCTGTTCATCTAAACCAAAAATATTAACACAATTTAAGTAAATAAAAATATATCACCTATTATAAATTATATAAATGAATGAGGTAATAATTCTCTTCCTTCTTAATTATTATTCCACTAAATAATTCAAAATTGAATTATTCAAATGAAAAGCATTGGCAATGAAAATATTCAAGGGGTTCAAGCAGCACTTGAAGGCTTAAACTCTCAAATTTTGAGTTTATATCAGGAAGTAATATTTCATGGGATAAACTAAAGATTAGCTTTAAATGACTCAAAAATCACTTTGATGCTATACCAATTGAATAATTTCTATCCTTGCATGATCACTTGCCATCTCTTATAGTCTCTTATTTATAAAATTAGCAGATTGACCTCACTGTTTCATTTAAGGACTGGGTTTCAAAATTTAAATGCTTAATGTTTGCAAGCTGCAACTCTGTCCCACATTGACTAGATTATATCAAAAAGTCACTGACACTGGGAAATATTTTCAAAACACACATCTCTTAGTTAGATCCACTCTCTTACCATACAAATTTTGTAGGAGCAAGATAGGTCTCCTGTGTGTAACTTGATAGAACTTCCAGAAACTTCTTTTTTTGCTTTTATTGCTCTTTTTTGCTCTTTCTTCTTCCCTTCTTACTGCTATGTAACAAACCACATTGTAATTTAGTGGCTTGAAACTACAATGTAACATGACTGCATATTAGTATGTCTTATGATTCTATGGGTTGACTTGGCTCAATTGGGTGATTCTCACTTTGGGTTGTTCATCCACGTGTGGTCAGAAGGCATATAAAGATGCAGTTATCTCAAGGTTTGGTTGGCCAGACACCCAAGACGGCTTGCTCACATGGTTGGCATTTGATGCCAGCTGTTAAACTGGGAGCCCATCTGGGGTTGTTGTCTGGGACACCAACAAGTGGTCTCTCTGTGGTTTGAATTTCTCACAGCATAGAAGCTGAGTTCAGAGAGTGAGCATCCAAGAGGCCCAGATAAAATCTTCAAAAGATCTAGCCTCAGAAGTTCAGAATGTCACTTTACAGCATTCTATTGGTCAAGCAAGTCACTAAGGCCAGTTCAGTTTTGGGGGAAGGGGAAGTAGGTCCCACTTCTTGATGTAAAGTGCAGCATGAACAGGAAGGAATTGGTACCATTATCTTTAGCTTTACCACAGTCCACATCTGGATGATACCTATTCACCTAAGAAGCTCTACCATCCAAGCCTTTGGTGAATAAAGGGATGGCACTTCCTCTTTTAAATTTCTCATTGATAAGGCATTGATGCTATCTACTGTTTCCAGTGAAAACTACAAACTTGAGTGTACTCTATAATATCCTTTAAAGAGGAGGTATATTTAGGGTGACCTAGAGTTTCAATTGTTTTGTTTTTCTGTGGCACTTTCTTATCAAGTAACTCAATGTTTTGTGGAACCTCATCCATCATAGAATATCATACAATTTGGATGGTATGATGTAGAATGCTTCGTTAATTTGAAGTTGATGTGACTCTTCAAATACAGGTAGTATACACAGCAAGACAGTCTTCCTATAAGGTAGGATTTATTTGTTTATGCAACTGAATAAAAACAATAATTGGACAGACTGATGCATTATTTAGGGACAGTCCTGAAAGCAATTGGTCTGTTTAAATGTGTCTCCCCATTTACTTATTCAGGTTGTATATTTTCCCCTTAATGTTCTATCTTTTGTGTATATGATCCTATGTATTAGTCGGTGTCTATATAAGGGATACTTTTATTCAAATAGGAATAGGTCTTGGGGCACCTGGGTGGCTCAGTCAGTTAAGTGTCCCAACTTTAGCTTAGGTCATGATCGCATGGTTTGTGGGTTCGAGCCCTGCATTGGACTCTGTGCTGACAGCGCAGAGCCTGGAGCCTGCCTTGGATTCTACATCTCCCTCTCTCTCTGCCTCTTCCCCACCATCCTCTGTCTGTCTGTCTCTCTCTCTCTCTCAAAAATTGAATAAACATTTAAAAAATTCAAATAGGAATAGGTCTTGCTGTTTGGGTTGACAGTTATCCAAGGCATAATACAATGAGTTAAGGAAGGGAGAGAAAGGCCCATTTAGTCAGGCTTTTACATTCATGGAGGGCCTTAAATTTAGAACTGGATATTTTATCAAGTGAGTTCAAACTTATACACCAGATAACGCCAATAAAAAACATTCATCATACAACTTTAGACCTGAATTCATGATTGGACCACTACAAAAAACTTGCTGTACATGACATATTTTTTTGTAACTAAAACTAATTTCTATGACTGTCCTTGAATAGCATTATATTATAATACATTTGTGTGTATACATTAAAATTGTTGAGGTTTTTTTCAATATAAACACATCTTATTCACCACAGGTTTTGAACTTTGTTTTGATCTTTCTTTATTTTGCTTAATATATGGTGTACCACAAGAGATGACAGGGCTTCAAGAAGCCATGCATCTCAGTCCTCTGCATTTTCTGGGGGTCAGAAAGATGCTGTAAATGGTGCTCCGTTACCCAATTTAGATAGCTTTCCTTATGTGTAAGTAACATAGGAAAGAAATATTTATCTTCTTAGCAACAGATTTAAGAAATTAATTTGTGGGAGAAGGCTGGCTCTTCTGAAAAAAAGCCTTTGATATGTGGCTGTAGTATGGAAGTCAGCTTCAGACTGGCTTCCACATCCACCTAAGAGACAGAATTTTAATAATGTTGTGAGAAGAAGGAAGTTGACCAGCTGAACAAAGAGTGTGGGGGTAGTTCAAAGAGGGAGCAGATCCCTACACCTATTAATTGCTTCCCATACAAATTGTTAAGATGCTTGCTTCCATAAATTTTACATTGACTAGAAATGCTTTTGTGGGTTCTTTTTGAGAACCTCAGGAAAGGATAACGAGACAACTGGCTATTGGGACTAAATGAAGCAATAATGTAATTGGATGATGGTGGGTGTCTGAGCAGGACCTCGACAGGGCAGAAAATAGACAGCTTGTGCCCAGGCTGCTCTCATGAGGGTCTTGATAACAGGAGGAAAAACAGGCAGGGCTCAGCTGGGTCCAAAGAGCTTTCAGCTATTGAAGAAAATAACCTAGGCTCTATCCTTGCCCCATCCTTGGCAGGAAGCTCTGTCCTACAGGGAGTTCTAGTTCCCTATGGGGAGACACAGTTAGCAGTGGGATCAGAACCAATTTTTGGTACTAAATAGTTGGGAACCCATAGCCTGGCTCTACCCAATGGTAGAAGTGTGACATTTGGAAAATTCCTTAACGCTTGCTGCCTCAGTTTCCCCCAAAGTGCTTTGGAATTAATGATGTTCATTTTGAAGTGTTTTTCTGAGACTTAAATTATGTAATGCATAAAACATTCCTTCTAGAGACCCACATCTAAGTAAGTGCTTGGTGAATGATAGCTACTATTATTATTAGTGGTAGCAGTACCACAACTAGGAAAGATGTTCAGACATCGGTTAAGGGCACTATAGGGGAACCATTTCCTCTGAAAGAACATCATATTTTTGGAAATTCCACATTTGCATGGAATTAAGCAGCACCAATTCATTGCATATATAGTTAAAGCAACAGACACAAACTTGGTGATTTTTCAAAACCAAGCTCTGAGACTTGGAGACACAATATCTTCTGGGCTTGGAAGAGGCTCTGTACAAGAAAATAAACATTAAGATGACATTCAGTAAGGGCCAGTGTGGAGCCTCATACAAGGTCAAGGAAGGGAAAAAAATGGAATCCATTATATTCAGAGCTAAATAATTGCTGCAGCTTACAGAGTTTCTTAGGTCAGGTCTCCAAGAGACAGACCCTGAGGTCAGGATTGGTGTGCTTCCAGGAGAAACTAGTGAGGGTGGAGAGGAAGCATGGCAGGGAAAGGGGAGGGTGGAGCTAATTAGTATACAGTTATAGAAATCCCGGCCTCAGCCTGAGCCTATGGAAGCTCTGGAGCCTCCCTTTGAGGTAAAGGAACTGCCTGTTGTTACCTGGCACCTGTTAGTCTTTGACACTTTCCAGCTTTCATTGTGTGGCAGCAAACAGAAGCAGAGTTGTGAGCGCCTGCTAGAAGCTCATCACCCCAGCCTTGCTCAGGGCATGATATTTAGTTGGGACCCACCCTGACAATCAAACTGGTCATAAAATATTTAAACCTTTCTGTACAGTAACTGGTTGGTAAAGAGCCGTTTCTCTAAGGCCCCGTGACCACTCTGGTTTCCCCAAGTCCATTCTCAGGACCCTTCAGATCTCCCCAGGCTTCCTGCTGCTGATCTGATTGTTTGGTGTTCTACCACAGATGCTCAAGATTTGCAATAGCACCCATGGACAAGAGTCTGACAGATCATTGTTATACCATTTCATAAGTTGTGAGTCAATACTTCAATGAAATTGCATACTGTTTCTTAAACTCTCTCCCCAAGAGAACAAATTCCAAAGCACCATGGAAGGTAGCAAAAGCAGCACATTTTGGCATTTTCATAGGTTAATTTATCTTCCTTATCTGGAAGGTCCAGACATTTTTAGTAATGTCCATGAACTGATTTAGTAATGTGACTTTTAATGGCAAGTCAGCTCACTTATCTTCGAAATTCAGGTGTTTAATGGGAAACTTTGGTGAAATAGCCTATAAAGTGACACACCCTGAGAAGAAAGAGGAAGGTAGCATGTCACTATCTAGTAAAACAAGGCTTGGTGCTATGTTTACTCCTGTCACTTCCACTGAGGCTGCTATAATGACTGTTTTGATAAGTTAAATCTGTCTTCCATCCAAGTTGTTCCATAGAGATATTTCATAGTACAATGGAGAAGAGGACACACCTATGAAGGAGGTGATGGAGTAACTAAGGATGTGCCTTCAAGATGAATGGACTTAATTCTTTCCATGAATCATTTGCCTCCTAGTCAAATTCCAATGGGACTTGACTCAAAACAGGGTCCTGTTCAATCATGTTCAAGAATAGGTGAGACATTTATTTTCAAGCTGGCACCTGGATTTCTTCTAACTGATGGACATGATAGCACACCTGCTGGTCTTAGATGTGTGTATTCAGGTGTGTGAAGATATGTAGAAGGGGTTGTGATAGATTGTGTTTTCCTAGAAGTAGATCCTAAAACAAAGTTGTGAGTGTTAAAAGCTTACTGGGAAGTGATTCCAGGAAGTAATGGAAGGGAAGTAAGGAAGAAAAAGGAGTGTCATCAAGCAGGTTTTCGTTGTGGGCCACTGGCGCTTAACACTGATGGGGAAGTTAGGTAATGTAGAACCAGAGTAGAGCACATTACCTGGGTTTACCCCGACCCAGACATTAGTAACATCACTCTATGTCTAGGCTGCTTCAGTTCTGTGTTTATCCGTCTTCTCAGGATAGGCACCTGAAGTTCAAAAACCTGGTTAGTTGATGAATCAGAACAAATGGGAGCTGGATAAATGCTTTGGCTATTACTTGACATTCTTGTCATGTGGCATTAAAAATGGGCATGTCTGTAACTCAAATCATAGAAACTTGAGAGATTTTACTAACTGCCATCTTCTATCTGTTTTTTAAAATTTTTTAAAGTTTTTTTTTTTTTTTTTTTTTTTTTTTTTTTTTTTTTTTTAGGGAGAAAGAGAGAGGGAGCAAGCAGGGGAGGGGCAGAGAGAGAGCAGGAGAGAGAGAATACCAGGCAGTTTCTGCATGGTCAGCACAGAACCCAATGTGGGACTCAAACTCACGAACCATGAAATATTACCTGAGCTAAAACCAAGAGTCAGATGCTCAACTGACTAGGCCACCAGGCGTCCCATGCAATCTTCTATCTTTATAAAGTCCTCAAGGTTATCCTTCCATTAGCAAACTCAAAGTGGCCATTTTGACATTTCTGGGTTGATGTTTTTACTAATGACTCTTCCAGAAAGAACACAAATGTGAAAAATGTTAGATATCTCCAAGGCAAAGCAAAGGAGACACAGGGGAAAATGGGACTTTTTCATAATGTCTCCAAATTCTGTTTCTTTAATTTCTATTACCAAGGAATGAACCCTGAGAAGCAATCTAAGGAATATTAACCAGTTGGGCTAAGGAAACGGAAAAACCACAATACCATGGCTTTAAGGCAATCTATGTGATTCTGTGTAACAAAATGAGTGCTAGTCTGGGAATCAAAAGGCTAATATTTAAGACCATGGCCGCACATCTAGAGCGGTCACCATGGTCAACTCCTTACCTCTTCTGGCTTCAGTTTTACCATATACACAAGGAAAAATACGCATTATACAATCTCTTCTTTTGCCAAAATTCAGCAAATGTATATTCATTTCTCTTTCTACTTACATTTTTTTTCCAGGGGGAATGTTAATATTGTCTTTTTCATTTTCATGTATTTTCCCCACTACCTAAGCAAGTTCACAAACTCTTGGAAAACATTTGGAAAAAATAGAAAAGAAAAAAAAATCCATAGCCTATCCATTCCATTTTAGTGTGCCTCTTTCATTCTTTTTTTATGTAGTCTAATTAAAATGTATACACTTTTTTTGTATTTTATTATAGCTGTGAGGAAAAAAAAAAACCAGAAAGGTGATAGCTCATTTCCAATACTTACTTGAAAGGATCCCATGTGGAAGAGATGACTGACTTGTTCTATGCAAAATCAAGGAATCAGTGAGAGGAAGCAACATCAATTTTGCTTTATTACAGGGAAAAGGTTCCTTTTCTGTGTCCCCAGAAGAATGGTGGTACTTGAAGGGCAAGCAACAGGAAAAAATTGGAGAGGTGTTAAGACAAGGTGATGTCACTCCATTTTGGAGAACATGTAGCTCATTTTCTGATACTCTAGCTGGCTCATTCCATCTTTGTAAAGTCTTGAATTGTAACATTCCATTAACAAATCAGAGCAGCCACTTAGTCATTTTCACATTTCTGGGTTGTTGTTCTTACTAATGACTCTTTCAGGGAGGATACAGATTGTCAAAACTTTCAGACACATCCATAGCTGTACCCAAGGCAAAGGAGAGAGATAGGAAAACAGAACTTTTTCATTATCTTTAAATTTCATTTTCTTAATTTCTATTACCAGCCACCTTAAGCTGAACCAACGTTGCCTTGTACATTTCTCCTAATAATCCCACGTTGGTTTATTTTATCCTCTCTCCATATTCTGTTTTTACACCATTATTTATCAGACCCCTGGTATTGGTTCTTTGGATTAATCACTGATGATCTGGCTTATATTGGCTGTGGGTAACATAGGTATAAAAGCAGCAAGACATGCAATGCGACATCCATTAAATCTTGCTCATAAAAACAGATTTGAATTCTTCTTGAGAAATGGATAAAAACAAGAACTCAGATTCTTAAAAGCTTTTCACCACTTCCCATCTTTCTTTCTTTCTTTCTTTCTTTCTTTCTTTCTTTCTTTCTTTTTCTTTCTTCTTTCTTTCGTGCAGTTCTTGAAAATAAATTTTAGTGTGCATGGGAGTTAAACTCATCATCAACTGGAAGCCAACTCTGTTCTGCTTGAGGAACCATCCAGAAAGGGATATTTAGGTATTCAACATCCTTGTAAGATGAGAGAAGCATAAGCAGGAGGAATTAAATCCTCTTTGACATATCATTGCAAAAGGCATTTAGCTAAAACATTTTTCTACCAAATTGCCCTTTGAAGGTTTTATTGAGATTTACAACTGAGAGGCTTTAGAAGACAGGTAAAGAAAGGTGGAAATTCAGGCATGATCTGGAATAGGTGTGCTCAGGCAGATGTATTTTTTATTGGATGTATGCTACTTTAATTTCTCTTTTTGCAACAATTATTTAATAATAGATCTATCTTTACATGGTGCTTCACATGGTGCTTTTAACTCTTCAAGTTACATCGATTTGTTTTATTTCATTTGATATTAAAACAAGAGCTCCAGCAATAAGAAATGAAGGCATGAAACCCATTCAAAGATGGTGGACTTTACTAAAGTCATAAGAATATTCATAATAGTAGTGACACTTCATTCCTGGTCTTCTTGCTGCCCCTTTCTTTGTTTCCGACTTTTTGTTTGCTTGTTTGTTTGTTTCTTTGTTTGCTTTGTTTCTTATTTCTATGGATGATTATACATATATTTTATCTTTTCTTTAAGTAAATTATTCTTAAATTTGAGGCAGTAGAAAGTGAAATAAGGTTGACCCAACAACAATCTACGATCTACTACTGCCTTTCAGGAGGAATAGTATGATATTATGGAAAGAACCTGGGACAAAAGACAGAAAATGAATCAGATCTTAACTCCCTGCCGCTTTGACTGAGATGGGTAAGCTGGACATTTCTACACTTCTTCTGACATGGATTTCCTTACATTCTGTTTTGAAAGAAGTATGTTTAGCAAAACCCATTTCCCTTCTATGTCAAGAGCCTACTCACCTAGTCTTTCTGAGCTTTATTCTCCACATATTTCAAAATTCTTTCTAAGGTGACCCTTAATTAGATGGTATTAGCTAGCAGCTCCCAGTTGCTTGGAATGGTTCAGTTGTCCTGTGGTTGCCAAGCATGGTATCTCCTTTTCTTTAAGTGGGATTTCCTAATATTCTGTGAAAGAAAGAATGTGGAAGATTTCTATAACATATACAGTTACTGAATCTCTGTAAGTACTGATTTTCAGTTACAATCTCTGTTAAGTGTCTTTAAATTGGTGACCACATCCTCATCATCATTTTGTGTGGCTACCTTGTAGTTTCAATTACGCTTAAGTTCATTACTTCTAAACAGAAATGCAAAACAAAACCCCTGCTCTGCAGGGCATAGCTTCCCTCCAAGTAGAGGGATCCTGGGGTAGTTCTGGATATACAGGATAGCATAAATTTTGGGAGTTCACAGAAGACGCAGATGTCATCCTTCCTCCCCACCCCACTACCACCTTTTATGGGTTTTTCCCAATTTCTAGAAATTAAACCTTTTATTCTGGGATAATTGCAGATTCACAGGCAGTCGTAAGAAATAATACAGAGAGATACCCTTTGCTCTTTACCCAGTTTTAGCTATTCTAGTTCTCTTTCTCTTCCATGCAGATTTTAGAATAGTTCTGTCTGTATCTATAAAAAATCTTGCTGTGGTTTTGATAGTAATTGCATTAAACCTGCATATCAGTTTGGGGAGAACTGACATCATTTTTGTGTCTTCCAATCCAGGAACATGGCATTTTCTCTCCATTTATTTACATCTTCTTATTTTCTTCCATTAGTGTTGTATAATTTTCAGCAAATAAATCCTGTAAATATTTTGTTAGATTTACATCTAAGTATTTCATTTTTTGAAATATTGTAAATGGCATTATATCCAACTTTGGTGCCCATATGTTCATTGGTAGTATGTAGAAATATCATTGAGTTTAGTATGTTTACCTTGTATCCTGAAACCTTGCTGAACTTGCTAGTTGTAGGAGTATTTTTGTAGATACCTTGTGATTTTCCATATAGATAATTATGTCACCTGCATATAGGAACAGTACTGTTTATTCTTTTCTGATCTATATGTGTGTTTTCTTTCTTTTTCTTGCCATATTTCACTGGTTAGAACTTTCAGTACTATGTTGAATAAAATTAGTGAGGGAGGACATTCTTGCCTTATTTTCAATCTTAGGGAGAAAGCATTCAGTATTTCACTATTAATTATAATATTAGTAGGAAGGTTTTTAAAATAGATGTGCTTTATCAATTCGAGGGTATTCCCATTTTCCCCTATTTATCTAAGAGCTTTATCATGAATTAGTGTTACATTTTCTCAAACGCTTTTTCTACATTGACCAGTATAGTCACATGCTTATCCTTTAGCCTGTTAATATTATGCACTATAATTGATTGATTTTTTGAACATTGAACCAGCCTTATGTCCCTAAAATAAACCCTGTTTTGTCATGGTCCATAATTCTTTTTATATATTGCAGATCTAAATGCTAGTATTTTGTTAAAGATTTTGCATTTATAATCATCAAAAATATTGAACTATTACTCTCTTTTTTGCACTATATTTGTTTTGTTATCAGGGAAATATTAGCCTCATAAAATCAGTTGGAAAGTATGATTTCCTCTTAAGTTTTCTGGAACGATGTATAGAATTGATCTTAATTATTAAATTGTGTGTCTTAAATATGTGATAGAATTCTCCAATGAAACATCTGGGCTTGAAGATTATTTTGGGGGTCATTTTTAAAGTAAGAATAAAATTTCCAAAATAAGTCAGTCAGAGAAAGAAGAATATCATATGATTTCACTCATATGTGGAATTTAAGAAACAACAGAAGAACATAGGGGAAGGGAAGCAAAAATAAGATAAAAACAGAGAAGGAGGCAAACCATAAGAGACTCTTAAATGCAGAGAACATACTGAAGGTTGCTGGAGGGGAGATAGTGGGGGGGGGATGGGCTAAATGGTTGATGGGCATTAAGGAGGGCACTTGTTGAGATGAGCACTGGGTGTTATATGTAAGCAATAAAGCCCTAAATTCTACTCCTGAAATCATTAGTACACTATATGTTAACTAACTTGGATTTAAATAAAAAATAAATAAATAAATAATTTTTAAACATTAAAAAAAATAAATCTATAATCACTAAAAATAAAGAATTCAATTTCCTGTCAACTACACTTCAATAAAAAATAAAATAAAATGCTATTGTATAGTTAAATGCACAGGATCCTGCAAAAAAGAATACAATTTTCTTAACAGTAATAAAGTTATGCAAATTATCTATTTCATAATTGTTGAAATGCATTTTCCAAAAAAATGGACCATTTTGTCTAAGTTGCCAAATTTATGTATGTTGAGTTTTTTTGCAGAATTCCTTTATTGTATTTTTTAAATTTCTACAGGTTTTTTAGTAATATCCCATTTCACTTCTGATATTGGCAGTTTTTATTTTCTACTTTTCTTTGTCAGTACTGCAAGAGGTTTGTAAATTTTACTGATATTTTCAAAGACGCAGCTTTTTGTTTTAATGTTTCTTTATTGTTTTTTTTTTCAATCCCATTGATTTATTTATCTTTATTATTTATTTTCTTCTGCTTGCTTTGGATATATTTTGTGGATTTACTTAAGTTTATCCTGTTTGTTTCACTCAGCTTCTTGAATCTGTAGGTTTATGTACATTGTCAAATTTGGGAAGTTTTCAGCCATTAATTCTTTAAATATTTTTTCAACTTTGCTCTCCTTTTTCACATCTTGCAAGATTCTAGTGACATAAATAATAGATATTTGTTTTAGGGCCACAGATCCCTGAGGCCATGTTCATTTTAATTTTTATTCTAACTTCTCCGTGGTATTGGGATTGGTAATTTATATTATTTTATTTTTCTATTCATTGATTCTTTCCTCTGTCACCTCCATTCTGCTGTTCAGCTCATCCATTGAGCCATATTTTGGTTATTTTATTATTCAGTTCTAAAATATCCATTTGGCTCTGCTTTATATTTCTTTGCTGAAACTTTTTTATTTCTTTAGTGAATATTTTCATTTCTTTCTTCAAGCATATTCATCATTGCTCATGGATGCATTTTTATCATGGATGGTTTAAAATCTTTGTCAAGTAATTCTAATATCTCTGCAGACTTGGTAGTAGCATTGATTCACTGTCATTTTCAGTTTTGTTTTAGATTTTCCTGGTCCTTAGCATTACGAATGATTTTTTATTGAAACCTTCATATGTTTATATTACATCATGAGACTTTGGATCTTATGTAAACCTCTTATTTCAGTTGGCCTTTTCTTACACAGTCCCAGCAGTGCAAGCTATTGGAAGGGCCATCTCACTACTGTCAGATGGAGACAGAATTCCAGGTTCTGTCGACTACTAAGGTGAGGGGGATTCCTTGTTGGAGTTCTAGTTCTCTTCGTGGTGTTCACTGATACTGCAGTGAGGTTGCCACCCTCATTTTGTGTGGTAGGTTTCTTAAGAATTATCCATGGTCAGAAAACACATTTTGGCCCTTCTTAGGCAAATGAGTGATCAAATCCTGTCCTGATGTTCCCTTCTCCAGGTAGAATTCCATCACTGGTCATTCTGCCTTATACCAGCAACTTTAGATTTCAGCTTCCCTACCACATAGTAGCTTCTGGAAGGTAATGTCTCCATCTGATTAACTTCTATCTCTAGTTCCCAGCATAGAAAAAAAAATTGTTATGTGTCAGTTATGTTTCTCTTCTTAAATAGCCTGGCTCATTGTGTACTCTCTCACAGCCACAGATGTGGCCCAAATGCAAGCCAGCTGTCTTTATCAATGTCTATCACTGCTCACAAAGAAGGATTTGAAAGGGAGCAGAATAAAGTTGTGAAGAATAGTCAATAAAAGTCAAAGTCTGCCTCAGACCAGTTGCAAAATCTTGAAGAAGTTGCCTTATGACTCTGAGCCTCAGTTTATAGCCTCTACCTATAAAATGTACGTATTAATAGCACTCCCCTTATAGAGCTTTTCTAAAATAATGAATTATTTCATGTAAAATCCTTAGCACTATGCCTGCCACATAGTAAGCAATCAAACAGCTTTTTTTTTTCAGCGATTGTTGCAAATTCATGCTTAATATTGGTGGTAGGCAGCATCTAAGATGAGCTCTGATGATCCCTACCCCTGTATTTATGCCCTCCTATAATCCCCTTCCCCTGATTGCAGACTAGACCTAGGGATTCACTTCTAACAAACAGAATATGACAAAAACGATGAGATGTCACTTCCAAGATTGTTATAAGAGCATGACTTTTATATTGCTCACTCTCTCTTGCCCTCTTCCTTGCTTATTCTGAGGAAGCCTAGTTGCCATGTTGTAAGCCACCCTATGGACATGACCATGTGGTAAGGAAACTGTCAAGGCCTCTGACCAAAAGCCAGCCTTCAGCCCAACAGCCTGTGAGGAACTGAATCCCATCAACAGCCACATCAGTGATTTTGGAAATTAATCTTTCCTGAATTGAATATTGAGGTGCCTGCAACCTGCGTCAACTTCGTGACTGAAGCTTTTGAGAAACCTAGAGACTGAGAACTCACTAAGCTTCACCCAAATTAAAAAAAAAATATATATATATATATATATATATTACTGAAGTACAGTGGACATGAGCCTCACTTATGCTTCTGATTCACAAAATAATGTCTGTTACTCTTTTTTTTTAAATTTTTTTAATGTTTATTTATTTTTGAGACAGAGAGAGACAGAGCATGAACAGGGGAGGAGAGAGAGAGAGGGAGACACAGAATCTGAAGCAGGCTCCAGGCTCTGAGCTGTCAGCACAGAGCCCAACGCAGGGCTCAAACTCATGGACCGTGAGATCATGGCCTGAGCCGAAGTCGGACGCTTAACCGACCAAGCCACCTAGGCGCCCCAATGTCTGTTACTCTAAAACACTAAATTTTGGTATAGTTTGCTATACATTGTTAAAAAAAAGGATGAAAATCATAAGACCAGTAGGTGATGGCTCTTTAGAATCTTTATATTCAGAAAGCAGCTTATTATGGCCATGGTTGTACATTAAGTTGCAGGAGAACTATGGATGGTAGAGACATGTGCCTCTTATTCTGTGCCCCCTACCTGATGCTCCCCCCCTCATGTTTACCTGGTCGAACATAATTTATAATAAGCACAATATCTGAGGCTGAAGAGCAAAGCGGTGGTGATATGGGGCAGAGAAAAGGAGGGAAAAGAATTAGGACTGACATTTTATGTCTTTTAAAAAATCTGACCTTTTGGAAATATCACTGTGTACATTTAAAATATTAATAAAGGCTCTTGTTGTTAGTAGGCGAAGGAGGTTGTTGTCATCTGTGACCTTTTATTGAAGTAAAAGAAAATTGACAGTTTTATTAGCAATAGAATATCACATGAGAAAATGCAAAGGAGGAATAAAAGCTGCCACAGTAGCAATTAGTTACATAAACTGAATATCGTTAGGCAGCTGAGATTTTAGACAACGGGAGCCATAATGTGAGTTTGAGCCTTCTCCACTGAAGCCAGTGTAAATGATGGCTACATTGAGAAGGCACTATTCTTACTCTATTTCTTCTGGAAAGAACATTTAAGTGTATCTCTATTTTTTTTTTTATTTCAGCCAAGACATTTCCCTCAAGAAAAATCATACAGACGAGCCTCTAATCCCCTATGCATTGCTACTCACTTATGTATCCACTCAACAAATATTTATTAAGCACTCACAATGTGCTTGACATTTTTCTAGGCTCAGAGGAATCAACAAAGAAAAAAGAGATAAGGTCCTTGCCCTTGGGGAGCTTATGTTCCAATGGGGAAGACAGAAAATAAGCAAGCACATAAATATATGTAACTGCTATGTTGTAAAAGCAAGATCTAGAAGGAGCTATCACAAAATAACACCATTCTTTCCTGTCTGCAACTTATTCAAACCCTCTGTGAAATGAGTTCTTACTCTCTGTGGGTGAAATATTGGTCCAATCCCAGTTCTTCTTCAACTATCGTCACTTCAACCATAAAAATTTCTGCCATCACGTTTAGGCACAAAACAGTTTCATTTCAGTAATAAAAGTATCCAGTCCCTATGGACTAGTCAAAACTCTTCTTTTCATTTATAAATAAATCTCACTTTACCAACTAATAGAAACAGCCACAGTCTCTTTCTCACCATGAGTCTTTCCACCTGTTTCGCATCACCTAGGAGACAGTTTCCAAAAGATCCTCTGAAGCTTCTAATAGGCTGGGGACAAAATGGCTGAGGGAGGGAAAATCCAAAGCAAACCAACAGCTCTCCCCAAATTCCTTTTCTCTGAGATGTTCCTTCTTAAACTTTTCATACACTCCCCAACATCCTGTGCAAGATGGCGCTTAACACTTCATTTTAGAATGTGCAAGAACCTGCCACTTACTGGTTCATTCTTAGCTTTTTAGAGCCCGAGCCAGATTAAAGACAGAAAGGACCCCAGTTAAACATCTACTTATCTATCTATCTATCTATCATCTATCTTCTTTTGTATTTTCTAGGTACTAATAACAGCAATAATTTAAAATAATAAGGTATTACTTATCTATCTATCTTCTTTTGTATTTTCTAGGTACTAATAACAGCAATAATTTAAAATAATAAGGTATGGCATAGAATGTTATTTGGGTGATAAGCAAGCATTTTTAAGGAGGTAATCCTGCCCCATTGAACAGAATGTACAGAAAGAAAGTAAGGAGGAATAGTAACCTTGAGGCAACCTTGAGTTTATTTACCGAATAAAATTTAAGCAACTTGAAAGAAGGGATCTTCACTTATGTTCACATAGCACTATCCATTGTGCCTTGCTCAGCACTGTTTGATAGTAAATTTTCAACAGTTTTTGTTTTATTAACTAAATGATTGGGGGGATAAAAAACTGAGAGGTCCCTCATTGATATTCTTAGCCATGTGGATTCATGCCCATTGAAATACGTCATGTGTGTTGCTCAGATTGGTGAGTACAGTTTTAGAGTCTACCAGCCTCTCAGAATTCTTCCTTTTGCACATATTTCCCCTAACTTCAGACCCAGTCTTTTTTTTTTTTTTTTTTGGTCAAGAAAAATCACTTAAAAAAAACTGTGATCTGTATTTTAGAGATTGTTAACTTGAAAGAGAATCTCAGTCTAACGTTTGAACATGTCTTGGTTTGATATGTGATGCTTCTTTTACTGATATATTTATAGATGCAGGAAGGAAACTTGGACATTCACAGAAAACTTTATGAATATTTGAAGGAATGCCCATCAAGTGGAGTTAAGAGACTAAGCGCTTTTATAACAGAAAAAAAAATAGCTGTCATAGAACCCAAAGTCAAATGGGAATTGTAAGTGTAAACTACATGAAATCTGTTTGCTGGAAAAAAAATATATTTCTTTATGAAGGACCAAGGCAGCCAAGGACTGTTCTGACCACACTCTCTAGGTTATTCTAACACTAGTCTAAATGCCAAACTTACTCCATGTCTAAGAAATTTCTATTCTCAGATAAGTTGTCAAGTGGAATTCAGGGACAATGTAAGTTGTTTATATAATTTAAGGGTTAACCTTAATTAGTATATGATTAAGCTAGTCGGACTTTTAGTTACAAGAATTTGAAATCAAAAATGCATGGGAAAAATGGTCATATTTTTAGGTAAGGACAATACAGTCATTAAAGACTGAATCACCTAATAATATGTAACAGGTACCCAATGGTTATATTGTTTTTCATTCAGCCTACATTTATTGGTCATGTATTATGTGCCAAGCACTGAGCTAGACACAGAGCCTACAAACCATGACATGCTTTGTGCCCCTAAAGGCAAAATGGAGGCTGTACTTTATTTTATGTTGAAGATCTAATTTTTTGGATATATAGAGTTAAATTAAATATATTTTTAAAGTTAATTTCATTATTTCTTTTTTACTTTTTAAATATGAATGCTAGAAAACTTATTTATACAAGTGGCTCACTTTCTGTTTCTATTGCATGACACTGCTCCAGAGGGATCTACTCACACATGCCAACCCGTCTGCACTTCAGTCCTGCACTGGTCCAAGTCCAGAAGTGGGCTTCGATACTAATGCTGTTTACTCACAGCCTAAATCCATTATCCGGTACTCTGATAAGTGGCATTTAGCCTTTCTGTCTGGACGTATAAGACCCTCAAGTCTTTAAGCCTGCATCTCAAGTACAGGACTGTTTATAAAAACATTTTGTATTTTTTTTCCCTTGGATAAGTGTGTGCCAAACTTCAAAAATGACTTTAAAAATACCCCTGAAGGGGGCGGCTGGTGGCTCAGTCGGTTGAGTATCCGACTTCAGCTCTGGTTATGATCTCAAGGTCCGTGAATTCGAGCCCCACGTTGGGCTCTATGCTGATAGCCAGAGCCTGGAGGCTGCTTCGGATTCTGTGTCTCCCTCTCTCTCTGCCCCTCCCCTGCTCATACTCTCTCTCTGTCTCTCAAAACTAAATAAACATTTTTTTAAAAATTAAAAAGAAAATGTCCCTTAAGGGAAAATACCGGACTTTTAAGCCCTTAGAGTTGTAAAACTTCTTCATCCAGACTGAATATCAAAAATATTTGCCACATATATTAACTATTACAGGAAAGTTTTGGACAATAATCAGTAATTAACCATTATTATTATTATTAGGAAACTGAAGAAAACCAAAGAAGAAGATACAAGAGGACAGGTCTGGTTGGAATACAAACATGACTGAGCATGTAAGTGAAAAGTCTCTTCAAAGAGATATAAGGATAAATAGCTGGTTATAAATTGACAGCAATTACAGGTAGTGATCCTGTTGTTTTTTTCTCAAGAACTCCCTGGGTAATGTTTTTACATACTTTTGTAGGTTGGGAAATATCTTTGTGGTAGATTGCTTGAAAAAATGGCCACAGCACTGTACCCTGTACCCATGACGCTTCACCCTGCAGCTTTGTGGTTTTTCTCATGGAGAGGTGGAACCTCTTTCTTCATCCATTGAATTTGATCTGGCCTGTGACTTGCTTTGACAAATGCAGCAGAAGTGACTCTGTGTCTGTTCTGAGTCTGGACCTCAAGAGATCTTTCATGCTTCCGTCTTTCTCGTGGGACTTTGCCACCACCCTGAGGACACATCCAGATACCCTGCTAAAAGATATTTTGAAAGTGTGGAACATAAATGAACTGTCCTAGGTGAGATCAGCCTAGATTAGCCAGCCACAGACACCTGGCAGCTCACCACAGACATGCGAGTTATTCCACTGAGCCAGGACAGCCACATAGTTAAGCTCAGCCCCAGCTACTAACCCATAGATTCATAAGCTAAATTAATGATTACTGTTTTGAAACCCATGGGGGAGGGGAAGAAAAAAAAAAAAAGAGGTTAGAGTGGGAGAGAGCCAAAGCATAAGAGACTCTTAAAAACTGAGAACAAACTGAGGGTTGATGGGGGGGTGGGAGGGAGGGGAGGGTGGGTGATGGGTATTGAGGAGGGCACCTTTTGGGATGAGCACTGGGTGTTGTATGGAAACCAATTTGACAATAAATTTCATATATTAATAAATAAATAAATAAATAAATAAATAAAGATTACTGTTTTAAGCCACTAAGGTTTAGGGTGGTTTGTTATGTAGCAAAAGTTAACTGAGAGTTCTAATTCTTTTATTTCCTTCCCATCCAACAAAATCTAAGTTTCTAAGGTTGGATAACTAATACTGATTAGCTCCTCTGTAACATTTAAGTGACAAGCCTATTTGAATATTGAAATCATACTTCTTTTCAAGAAAATGATTTAACTTTAAATGATACTGAAAATTTAGAAGACAGTTAAGAAGGAGGGGGGCTATAAGTAGTCTGGATCTATGTGATTTTAATAAGGTCAGATGATTTTCAAGGTTCTAAAACAATTTTATCTTCAGATGACTTCTCACTAAAAAAACCTGTTATATTTTTTAAAAACTCGCATCTTCCGTGATTCTGATCATTTCAACGTTTTTTGTTTTTTGTTTTTGTTTTTTTTTATTTTTGGGACAGAGAGAGACAGAGCATGAACGGGGGAGGGGCAGAGAGAGAGGGAGACACAGAATCGGAAACAGGCTCCAGGCTCCGAGCCATCAGCCCAGAGCCTGATGCGGGGCTTGAACTCACGGACCGCGAGATCGTGACCTGGCTGATGTCGGACGCTTAACCGACTGCGCCACCCAGGCGCCCCATTTTTTTTTTTTTCAACTTTTTTTTTTTTTTTTTTTTTTTTTTTTGGGACAGAGAGAGACAGAGCATGAACGGGGGAGGGGCAGAGAGAGAGGGAGACACAGAATCGGAAACAGTCTGATCATTTCAGAATGTTTTCCAGTGTTTTATTATGTCCTCTGAAGATCTGAGTTCAGTCATTAAACTTCATCCCCTAGTAGGCAAATTGCTCATATTATTTCCATTTGAGTGGGATAATACCATAATCATGGTGCTCCTTGGAGTTACATTCGCCTTCAGGGAAATTGTGCCTGCTAATATAGCTAGGATTAAATGTTAAGGTGACATGTCATGTGACACTTGGCCATGCTAAAAACTTAAAGCAATAAGCATCCTACTTCAAATATGCACATAAGAAAGAGAGTTCTTTTTAAAAAAATTTTTAATGTTTATTTATTTTTGAAGGAGAGAGAGAGAGAGCGCACATGAACAGGGAGAGGGGCATAGAGAAAGGGAGATACAGAATCCGAAGCAGGCTCCAGGCTCTGAGCTGTCAGCACAGCTGAGTCAGACGCTCAACCTACTGAGCCACCCAGGCACCCCTAAAGAAATCAGATTTAATGAATGGGGCTATAGGTCATGCAAACTGGCTCTTTGTTGGACTACTGTTTTATCTCCTTATAACAAAAACAAATGTGGGGTAGGAGTGTTAGACAAGAAGAGTTCCTGTATGGTGCTGTCTACTGGGAAGGTTACAGAGGAGAAATATGGGTCTTTGGAAGTTAGTATAGGATGGGCAGAAAGTGAGGGGTTGAATGAGGTGATGGAGAGGTGCAGAATCCCCACACTTCAGGGATACCACACGACCTCACCATAACCTCCTCAAACATAGGCAGGTTGTGACTGTATATCTTGAGGAAACTAGTGAGGTGTGGAGTTGAATGTCAGTGAATCTCAATGACTGACATGGTCATGGGTGTGGAGAAGAGAGGAAACAACAGGATGGTGACGTCGGGGATTTTGTGAAATTGTGGGGAGGAACTGGAATGATTCACAATGTGAAATTAAATGTTCCCATTAAGAGCACCTAAATCTGACAGGCAATAACTCTCTAAGCTACTTACAAGGTATTATGCTGTAGGACATTTTCCAGCATATGGGTCATAAGGAACAAGGTAGAGATGTGTCATTAAATCACTCCCCTGGAACTGAGATATGCACCAAGTCCTGGCTGCAAAAGTACAACTCATTGTGCAGAGTAAACATTGATCCACTGAGGCCGTGGTGGTTCTTATAGGGAAGAGGATGGAGTCTACTCCAAGAAAGACATCAGAATCTCTGGGGAAGCATTTCCAAGACTAAACATTGCAGAGAGATCCAGCCTCATGAGATATCTGAGAGAATTATGTGACATTACCAAAGTAACTTTCTCATGAAATTTCAGACTAGAAGTTGGTGATGATGTTTAACTCAGTTTTGTTTTTTTTTTTATTTTTTTCTTTTTTAATAAAGACTATTCTAGAAGGTAAAGAAGTTCCATAGTGGGTCCCAATTTGTTGAGAGGGGATTTTCTGTGTCTATCCCAGGGCTGGCTATGAGCAACTTTAAATTTTTTTTTTTTTTTCAACGTTTATTTATTTTTGGGACAGAGAGAGACGGAGCATGAACGGGGGAGGGGCAGAGAGAGAGGGAGACACAGAATCGGAAACAGGCTCCAGGCTCCGAGCCATCAGCCCAGAGCCTGATGCGGGGCTCGAACTCACGGACCGCGAGATCGTGACCTGGTTGAAGTCGGACGCTTAACCGACTGCGCCACCCAGGCGCCCCTGGCTATGAGCAACTTTAGTTGAGGCTACTCGTTTCCGGAAATTGGAGATATTTGCCAGAAGTGTAGTGTCAGGAAATAGAACATTTTTAAATCAATGTTAGGACAGTATCTATCAATCTGGGGCTTATGAATTCTCTAGAAGAAAATTTGCCTTTAAGATTTTCATTGGATGAGTGAATAAGAGAGCAATATTTCAAAGCCTATTTCAGAACCTCCAGATGATTTCTTATAAGTAAGTCTTTTCCTTGTCCTGCAATTTCAGTGCCTATGTTTTCATTCATGGAGCCAACTGAAGGCTCTAAGATGTTATTATATGTTACAAATAAAAGTTTTGTGGCTGTTTAATAATGGGAAGTGGTGGGAGAATTGAACCAAAGGCATATCAAATTCAGAGGCAGCACTAGGCTCCAGAAATTTTATTTTTCTTTTAAAAGATATCTAGGGATTACTCATATTTGGGAAAAATGGGGTTGGATTATGCCACTGAATTGCTGCAAAAGTGGCAGGCTATTGGGGAGAATGTGCTAGGAAATCTGTATTGTCTCACGTTGGAAATGCTCTGTTCTGGTTGCTCTGTGAAATATAGCAGCCTCTAGCCAAGTGGGGTATTCAAAAACACATATAAATGGATTAATTTTTTTAAACATTTAAAACATTTCAATTATCACATTTCATTAGCTACATTTTAAGAGTTCAATATCTACATGTAATTAGAGGCTACTGTATTTGATAGCACAAACAGAAAATGCCCATCATCACAGAAAATTCTACTGGATAGCCCTGCTCCATGTTCTCCAACTTTCAAACATCTCAGTTTCTTCATAGAAATGTTTTCTAACACCTGCTTAGGTGTATGGCCAATGAAAGAGTTGGTTGGATCCATATATCTATTTGGTGACCACTCATGAGCAAGGCAATAAAAACATGTAGGTGTTGAGATCTGAAACTTGTATAAAAAGCATGACGTATTACTGGAGTTGATAGTTTTGAAATCAGGATTAACTAGAATTAGTCATAAGAGGAATTATGGATAATTTGGATATCATCTGAGAAGGTTCTGGAAGTCTCACTTGCTGTGAAGCACATTTGAGAGAAGGAAAGTGGACTGTGGCATTGTCTTCAAAGAATAAGACAAAAAGGCCAGTAAAGTTTCAGCTGTAAGGTCTAAGCAATATGCCAAAGTGACTGAGTCTCTTCTGGTTAGATCCCCAACATGAATGGTACCAGGGATTAGAGTTTGCACTGCATCCTGGGGAAGTCAAACAAGCTCAAACACCATGACCATGTTGCATCCCTAAGGAGGCTGAAACCCAGCTTTGTACTTTCTATCTCTACCAGGATTTTCACACATGAGCCTGGCATCATAGTAGCAGAGGTGTCAGACTTTGAGGCCACAGAGCACAGAGTGGACACCATTAGTGGGTTCTGTATCTGAAACCAGATGAATTGGAGACAGTGAGTTTCTTTCTTTCTCTGGGAGTTTCTTGCCAGCTCAACAGATTAGGGGCTTGGATTTAGATTCAAGTTATAGATAAAATAAGAAAATAAGTAAATGTAACACCCCTTGCTTATCCAATTTTGAAGAATGAGAACTATTCCCCATAAAACTACATTACTCAAAGGAATAGAAGGAAATTTTGTGCAAAGTTTATGTAATATGTAGAGTAGGC
Source organism: Lynx rufus (assembly GCF_022079265.1). Taxonomy (NCBI): domain Eukaryota; kingdom Metazoa; phylum Chordata; class Mammalia; order Carnivora; family Felidae; genus Lynx; species Lynx rufus. Next base: position 38,389,598 of record NW_025814896.1, on the reverse strand, counting down.
AGGAGATGAAACCCGAGCAGCCCCTAAGGACAGAGGGGAAGAGACAGACAGATCCTTGAGGACGCAGGTCCAGAAATTCCCAGAAACCATTCAAGGGCACTGGAGTCAAAGGAGTCCCAAGACTGAGGATGAAGATAGGCTAAATCTATTATGGTCAACAAACAGCAAGTTATGCTATATGTTATCTTAAAAAGCATTGCATTGGGGCACCTGGGTGGCGCAGTCGGTTAAGCGTCCGACTTCAGCCAGGTCACGATCTCGCGGTCCGTGAGTTCAAGCCCCGCATCAGGCTCTGGGCTGATGGCTCGGAGCCTGGAGCCTGTTTCCGATTCTGTGTCTCCCTCTCTCTCTGCCCCTCCCCCGTTCATGCTCTGTCTCTCTCTGTCCCAAAAATAAATAAACGTTGAAAAAAAAATCCTTTAAAAAAAAAAAAAAGCATTGCATTATTTGTGTCTTGACATTTTACGTATTCTGTGTCCCCCATCACCTCATTTCTTCATTTAATATGGTATATTTAATTAAGACACATTTATACCATGCTTACTATATGCTGGGCACAGTTGTATAATGTTTTATAAATATCAATTTATTAAATCCTCATAACAATCCTACTATTTAGAATTGACTGCCACAGTCTAAAAATGAAGAAACTGGCACAAAGATGATAAATAATATCCTAAATATTCCACATATAGAAATTGCTCTGCTGATATTTAAACCTAGGAGTTCTGGTTTCAGAATCTGTGTTCTTAACCACATTGCTTTGCTAAACCACTCTCCATCTTTAATCCTTCATTCTATTCTTTGGTGGCTAAAAGATACAAGTTAACAAAAAAGGTCAGCTCATGTTTCAGTAGATTTTGTTGAATTCAGCAAAACAAAACCCTTCTAGTCCTTCAAAAAACATTTTCTGCAAGAAGGTCATGGCTAACTTATCATTTTCTCTTCAATTTCACTCACTAAACATCAGTGGAACGACCCACTTCTGATTTTGAGTCTGGTGGAGGCTTAGCTGAAAATTCAAGGCTCCCCTTTTGAACTAGGAAGGGGTTGGTTGGGTTTCTGGACCAGGATGAGGAAGGAGACCATTTGACATTTTATCAAGATATACTTCACATAGCTTAAAATTCTCTTTTCTAAAATGGACAATTAGTAGTGTTTGATATATTCACACATTTGTGCAGTTGCCACTAATTATAGAAATTTTCATCAATCCCCAAAGAAATCCCATCTGTTTTAGCAGTCAACCCAGGTTCTCAGTGTTGCAGGATTTTTTCCCTCAATACCCAGTGTTTGTTGTCTCACCGCTTTGAAGAATGAAGAGGTGGACACAAAATGAAAGGAGCAGCAGGCAAAAATAAGAATAGTATGAAAGCTCTCTTTGCAGATAGGGGGCATTCGAAAGGGAATATCCCCGACTATGGGCAAGGGACTTTATTTTATAGGGTTTCGGTCTGTTCCACACCCCTTTATTTTCCTGTTTGGTGGTGTGAAAACTGTAGGTGCTGAGTTGTTCATTCCTGTGGGAAACATGGATGGGGGAGGGGGTGTAGGGAGTGTCTGTTAACACTCTCAAGAAAAACTTCAGGCCTGAGGGAGCTTTTCTCATGGTTAGACCTGAAGGAGTTTTGCTAAGGGAGTTTTTCTCATGGTGCGATGTTCCCAGGCTTGTTTTAAAATATGTGGTTTTGCTCCCAGGGACCTTCAAGTCCTAGCCTCTCCCTTTACTGCCTGCTGAATCTTATCTCTCCTTATCATATCAGGCCCCTGAAAACCACTGATGTACTTTCAGTCTTTATTAATTTTTCTATTCTGGACATTTTATATAAGTGGGACCCTATGGGGGCGCCTGGGTGGTTCAGTCAGTGAAGCGCCCAACTCTTGGTTTAGGCTCAGGTCATGATTTCACAGTTTTGTGAGTTCAAGCCCTATGTGGGGCTCTGGGCTGGCAGCACGGAGCCTGCTTGGGATTCTCTGTCTCCCTCTCTCTCTGTCCCTTCTCCACTTGCAGTGTCTCTGCCTTTCTCATTAAATAAATAAATAAGCTTAAAAAAAATAAATGGCACCATACAATATGAGGCCTTTTATGTCTTGCTTCTTTCACTTAGTATAATGTTTTTCAGGTTCACCTATATTGTAGCATGTGTCAGTACTTCATTCCTTTTAAGGCCAAATAATGTTTAATTGGAAGGTTATTCCACATTTTGCTTATTCATTCACCAGTTGAGGGACATGTGGATTGTTCCCACTTTTTGGGATTATGAACAATGCTGATATGACATCTGTATATAAGTTTTTGTGTTGATACATGTTTTTAATTCTCTTGGGTATATATACCTAGGATTAGAATTGCTGGGTCATAAGATAACTCAATGCTTAACTTTCTGAGAAACTGCCAAAATATTTACCAAAGTATTTACCAATACAACCAAAGGGTTGTACCATTTTACTTTGTCCTCAGGAAAGTAGGTGGGTTCCATTTTCTCCACATTAAAAAAAATATATTTATTTTTGAGACCAAAAGAAATAGAGAAAGCAAGCCAGTGGGGGAGGGGCAGAGAGAGAGGGAGGCAGAGGATCCAAAGCAGACTTTGAGCTGGCAGCAGAGAACCCAATGTAAGGCGCAAACCCACAAGTCACAAGATCATGACTTGAGCCAAAGTCAGAAGCTTAACCGACCAAGTCACCCAGTGACTCCACTTTTTTCTCCACATTTTTGACACTTGTTATTGTTTGTTTTTGATTATATGCATCCCAGTGGGTATGAAGTAGTATCTCATTATGGTTTTGTTTTACATTTCCATAATGACTAATGATGTTGACTGTCTTTCCCTGCACTTATTGAACATTTGTATATTTTATTTGGAGAAAGGTCTACTTATCCAAATGCTTTGCCCATCTTTATGTTGGATTATACGTCTTTTTATTATTACATTGTAAGAGTTCTTTACATATTCTGCATACGAGTCCTTTATCAGATATATGGTATGAAAGTATTTTCTCCCATTCTGTGGGTAGTCCTTTCACTGTTCTATGGCATCATACAAAACACGAATGTATTTTATTACATTCATAATCATATTATTTCTGTTTTCTTTGGAATGCTTGTGATTTTGGTTTCATATCTAATAAATCCTTGTCTAATCAAAGGTTATGAAAATCTACACCTTTACTTTCTTCTAAGGATTTTGTAGTTTTATCTCTTATAGTTAGGTCTATTTTGATTTCATTTTTGTATCCGGTGTGAAGGAATGGTATAACATTATTCTTTTCCATGTGAATATGTAGTTGCTTTGGCACCATTTGTTAAAAAGACTACTCTTTTCTTCTATTGAATTGTATTGGCACCCTTTTCAAACAGAATTTCATCATAAAAGTATAGGTTTATTTCTGGACTCTCAATTCCATTCCAGTGATCTGTATGTCTACTATTAAATCAAAGCAGTCCACAGTTTCAACATGCATTAGATCATGTTATACCCTTTTCAGTGATGTTTTGTATCCTTGCAAGACTGAATTTTCAGATAAAAATGTATAAAAATCAATGTGGAAAAAAATGAGCATGACGGTGTCTGGTCTGATCCTGAATTTTGAAAAGTTTTGCAGTGTTCAATGGGTACACACGTCCCATTAATAATTGTGTTTATTCACAGCTGAATCAATATTTATGTGTGTCATGCTTCTAAATGACTAATCACTTGTTAATATATACATATATATATATACATATATATATATATGTATATATATACTTAAAAATTGTTGCACTGAGCTCCTTGGTAAATGGGACTGTTAGTATTTCCTTTGGCCTAAGGGTGTTGTGAAGAAATTAGTGAGATACTAAGGATACTGTTTTGAGTCTAGAAAACTTGGGATCCTCTGACCAAGGAATTTAGTAGAATTAGACAGACATGTGACCAAGCAAGCACAGTCCAGTGTTACAGAGTTCTGAAAGAATCCCATATCAAAAGTGGAGTGGATTGTCCAGCTTCAGAGGAAAAATGACACTTAATCTGAGTTTCAAGAACAAGGGAGCATTAACTCATCAAACACAGCAGAGTGGAAGAGAAAGGGGCCTTGGAAAAGCACATGGAATCGGAAACATGGAGAGTAATTTATCTAAGATGGGTTTGGGGACAATATGTCAGACGGAGACCACCTTTTCTTTCAGAAGTTAAGGAGCAACCACCAGGTAAGAAATGGAGCACCTGAGTGAGTGTTCGTCTAGATACCTGATGATGATGAGAAGGAGAGATAGGACAGGAGCTCATTGCTACTAAGATTCAGGGAAGGTGTTTGTGTTTAGACTCACCTGAAAACAAAGCTTGAGACAAAAATACTAGCACAGGTAGTTTATAGGACACATGAACAAGGAAAATGAGAGTGGCACAGAAAAGGCCGAGCAGATATGAATGTGTGATGTCAAGGCTGCCATTGAGGGCAATGGGGGCTCAAATCTGTGGGGCTTCTGAGAAGCCTACAGACTCTCTTTCAGAATTGTGCCCATGACAGACATATCCTCCTCCTTCGGGGACTTTAGCTCCCCTGTACTTCCAGGCGGTGTCAGCACACAGTGGATTCCTGTACCTTATGGGGAGGTTCTGAGACGGAAAAGCAGGGAAATACAGATGAAGGGGCCTCTAGTGGCTTGAGTCTTGCATAGAACTGCCCAACATGGCTGTGGCTAAAATCCAAGAAGGCCCTAAGGGATGGGATAAAGGGAAAGAAAATCAATTGCGACAGAAAACAGTCCTGCATAGAGGAAAAGAAGCCACAGAAGTGAGAGTATCCACCTATTAGAGTAGTGATTTTCCAAGTGTGGTCCTCTAGAGAAGTAGCATAAATATCACTTGGAGAGTGTGTTAAAAAATGCAAATTTTGGGGTCCTGTCCAAGACCAGCTGAATCAGAAAGTCTGATCTTAGGCCCAATAATGAATGTGAAGTCTGTAGATATGCACTAAATTTTGAACGTCACTGTGTGTGTGTGTGTGTGTGTGTGTGTGTGAGAGAGAGAGAGAGAGACAGAGACAGAGAGACAGAGAGAGACAGAGAGAGAGACAGAGAGAGGGAAAGGAGAAGAGAAAGAAAGGGAGAGATAGAAATGAGAAATTCGGGTGAGATATGAGAAGAGAGGTGCAAACCCAAGCATTAAATATTAACTCAGTACATTGAATATGTACTGAATGTTTATGTATGCAAGGTATATCCACACAATTATGTTTGGCATCAGCAAAGGCAGAAGAACATGTGCCCAAATAAAATACAAGTATTCCTAAGTTTCCAATTTTACTCAGTAACTTCAAAATCCATCCCTATCCTGCGTTTTACAAGACATATTAAAAAGTGACCAAACTCATTACTTTGAATTTTATTACCTCTCTGTATCTCTCTTCTGACATGATGAAAAATGAAATGCTAAATTGCGGGTAAGAACAGTAAGAGAAGGATAGGATCCACCAACTAGTTAACTGGTACTTGAAAATCTGTGAACTAAAGATATGCCCTTTATTCTGTGTCTGTCTTACACTCTGGTGGCAGCTAAAAAACTAGAAAATTGTCAGTGCTTCAAGTTGGGGATGGATGCCTTTTCAGCATCTACTGGCATGAAGCAGTTATGAACAAACATAATGCATCTCCCTCCACGATTATTTTCTAAGGGAAAAAAAAGCATAAAAAAGTTTCTATTCATTGTAATTACAAGAGAAAAAATGTCTTTTTACTTATAGCATGTAATTTAGAGTTATGAACTGAATACCCACTGGAAACCATGCCATCTTCTTTCTGAGGAAATATATCCCTATGCTGTAAAGCTTTTCTTTAGGGAGAACGTAGATTTTTATGGTATTTAGTGATCATGGAAAATAATTGCTCCCATTTTCTATCCAATTCTACTTAGGACTAAATAAGCTGACTCTATTGCATCTTTCATGGTGCATTTTACCCAGAATGACATTAGTTGGGAGAGGGAGAGTTACCCTGGCGGACAGATAGCCAGGTGCTGACTATGGTTCTCTCCCCTCAGGAGAATGGGTAGCCCTTCTTCCTCATACATCATTGTTTAACAGGGCAAAAGTCACAAGTCTCTTGCCTTGATGGAACACATTATCAGACTGTGCTGTTTTGAGGCCTGCTTACCATAGCCAGAGGTATAATTCATTTGTACGCATTTCAACACCCAGCTAGTCCTTCTATGTGAGTTTTGATGGGGGAGGGCTTTGGATGAAAAAGCCAATATAAGAGCAATGCTGTCTATAGCCAGGAATGTATGCTCAAGAGACAGAGAAAATAAAAGAGATGAGTATTTCAATATGTAGTGTGGATTATATTTGGATTACTAGCAAATAAAAATGTATACAACAGGGAGAATTCTCTACCAGAGATTAAATTTCTCTTTTTATTGGCCATGTACTAGGGAGAGCTGATGACTCACTTTGGGTGAGTATATAAAGAAAATCTATTTTTTTTATATCCCCCACGACAGGAGGGAAAAGTGTGTGTGTGTGTGTGTGTGTGTGTGTGTGTGTGTGTGTGTAACCTGTCTTTGTGAGTCAAAGGAGGAAATTCTTCAAGGATGCAAATTGAGATATCTAAAAGGGGGGCTGTGGCATCCTCCAAGGGGAATACAGGAAGTTAAGTATTGGGAGATGCTGAGTTTTTGGCTGATGCCAGAAGTCTGGGCTCAGCTAGCATCATGAAGGGTCTTGCAGTATGGGCAGCCAGTCAGAGCCTGATAGCGGCCCCTAGCTGAGATGACCCAAACCAGCACTGAGCTCTAAGCATGGCTGAACACGCAGTAGACAGGTGGTTACCCTACCATGGCATTCCCCAGTCACCTCTATTTTGCCCATGTCATCCGGGTATCCCTAGCTACCACATTCTGTGCCTCAGAGATGCCCCAGAGTTGTGGCAAACTCTACAGGACATTTAATAAGGTAGAGGTGCTTGGTGTTGATATCACTAGCCAGCTAGTGGTTGAGGAACCCACTCTGATGATAGATGTGGATATATTGATAGCTGGAAGGGAGTGTTAGCTTCTGTTACCTATGCATATCTTCATAACAACAATGTCCATCAACAAATATTCACAGACCCATGTTTTACAAAATGCAAAATTTAGAGTTTAAAAAACAAATAGACTGACATTCCCTAACTTCAAGACTTACTAGAAAGTTAGAGTAAGCAAGACAGTAGGCTGTTGGTGAAAATTAGACAAACAAATCAATGAAACAAAAGGAAAAAAACATAAATAGACCCATGCAATATGGTCAACTGATCTTAAAAAAGAAAAAGGGCAATTCAAAGGAGAAAGAATAGGCTTTTCAAAAATAGTTCCAGAACAACTGGACATTCACAAACTGGAAAGAGAGAGAGAGAGAGAGAGAAAGAATCTAGACACAAAGCTTATACATCACGTAAAAATTAACTCAAAACAGATCGTGGAAAATAAGGTAAACTGCAAAACTAAAATTTCTAGAAGCTAACATAGGAGAAAATCTAGATGACCTTGGGTTTGGTGATGATGTTTTAGATACAATAAAAAAAAGTATGACACATGAGAGAAAAAAACTGACACATTGAACTTCATTAAAACTAAAAACTTTTATTCTATAAAAAACACTGTACACAGAATGAAATGGCAGGCCACAGATTGGGAGAAGATATTTGCAAAACAAGTATCTGATAAATGATTGGTATCCAAAATAACAAAGAACTCTTACAAAGAACTCTTAACACTCAACATGAAGACAAGAAACCTGATTCAAATGTGCAAAAGATCTGAGCAGATACTTCACCAAAGATCTATAGAGGGCAAATAAGCATATGAAAAGATAATCAACATCTTCTATCATTGAGAAATTAAAAGTTAAAACTACAATGAGATGCCACTACACAGCTATTAGAATGGCCAAAATTCAGAATACTGACAGCACCAAATGCTGTTTGAAGATGTGGGACAGCAAGAACTCTCATTCATGGCTGCTATTTGGCCTGCAAAATGATACAGTAACCTTGGAAGACACTTGGATGGTTTCTTAAAAAACTAAACATACTCTTACCATATGAACCAGCAGTTATACTCCTTGGTATTTACCCAAAGGAGTTTAAATATTATGTTCACAACCTGCATACTAATGGTTATAACACCTTATTCCTAATTGACAAAATTTGGAAGAAACTAAGATGTCCTTCAAAGGGTAAGTGGAGGGGCGCCTGGATGGCTCCGTCGACTAAGCGTCTGAATTTGGCTCAGGTCATGATCTTACGGTTCACGAGTTCTAGCCCCATGTCAGGCTCTGTGCTGACATCTCAGTGACTGGCGACAGCATGAGATTCTGTGTCTCCCTCTCTCTCTGCCCCTCCCTGGCTCACGCTCTGTCTTTCTTTCTCTCTCAAAAATAAAATAAACATTAAAAAAATTTATTTAAAAGGTAAGTGGGTAAATAAACTCATACATCTGAACAGTGAAATATATTCAGCACTAAAAAAAAGCAGCTATCAAAGCCATTCAATGACATGGAGGAAACTTAAATGCATTTTACTAAGTGAAAGAAGGCAATTTGTAAAAGGTCCAATTCCATGACATTCTGCAAAAGAAAAAAACAATGGAGATAGTAAAAAGATTGGTGGTTTCCAGAAGTTAGAGGGGAGAATGATGAATTGGCGGCACACAAGTGATTTTTAGGGTGGTGATACTACTGTGTATGAAAGTATAATGGTGGATATATGTCATTATTCATTTGTCCTAACCCATAGAATTACAACCCTAAGACTGAACCCTACAACAAACTATGAACTCTGGGTGATAATAATGTACTTTTTTATATTTTATTTTTCCTTACCTCTATTGAGATGTAATTGACAGATAACACTGTGTAAGTTTAAGGTATACAATGTGATCATTATATATATATATATATATATATATATATATATATATATGTGTGTGTGTGTCACAGTTTATTGTCAGTCTTTTTGCACTAGATCATAAGTTTCATGAATGCACTGGGCTTATTCTGTCTTGTTCATCACCAGCTAGGACAGTGCCTGGGTTACTAAAACAATATTCAATGCTGAATGAATGAATAAATATCAATTTTATTTTGGAAGGCATGATTTTTTTTTCCTGTCCCAGAACATGCCTGGATTATAGCATTAGAATACAACATAATTCTTTCAGTGCTGATGATGCAAAAGGTTACTTACCTTTGGATGCTTTTACCCCTACATCCATTACCTTCTGCCACTGATGTCTGACTTTTGCTGAGGAACAACCATAAATTCAGCCATGGACTCTCCATTGGATCATGTACTTGTTTCTAATCTTCTAGTTACCCAAACAGATGGGAATTCTCTGTCACAAAAGCCATAAGGCCAGAAGCATCAGAGTCCATTATACACCTACAGATTCTATAATGGAGAGCTTTCAAATTACCCACCTCAGCTGCAGTATCAGTTGGTCGGAACAACCCAGTGAAAATAATAAGAAAATTACCTATGCACTGCCAGCCATAGATAGAATGGAAACAAACTGTTTCAGAAGTTTGGAAAGCCCATATCAATGTCTGAAACCCTGCTGCCCAGTGGAAAATCAGAGACCATCAAAACAACTAAGCATAGTCCACTAAGTTGACTGGGGTTTCTATTACCGAAACAATGCTTTCCAGAGCGAACCCATAATGAGCAAAAAAATGATGGGACAGAGGGGACTACCACACTTTTTATAGTTCTGGAAAAGTCTTTGCAATAGACTCAATCCCTGGATCTAGAACGCTGTCCCTAACTCCAACCAAAGAGGCCAATATCTGTCCTAGTATGCCATCTTTTATCTCTTGTACTGGCTGCCTGAATTCACAAGCCACCACCATTCAGGAAATCTAGAGAATGGGACTTATAAACTACAAGCCTGTACAGACTACCAGGCTTCTAAATGACATCTAACCTCAGCCCCTGGTTTATTGCCCAATAGTACTTTAAGATAAATTAAAAGATTTCAGATCAATGGTTCTTGGTTCAAGTCCAGGAGGCCTCTATCTGGTCTTTCTTACAAGGTGGTTGTAGACTGTGGTGGTTATCAGTTCAGACCCTAAGTACAGGCCATTGCATTTCAAGCTTCACCCTAATACACCCCACTGAATGATGTAGGACAGGTGCTTATCTGTTCTCAGGCTCTGTTTCTCCATCTATAAAACAGGGCCAATAATAGTGACTACCTCATGGGATAGTTATAAATCCCAGTATAATAATTCATGCAAATAACTTAGCATGACTTTTACTGTCATCTTTTCCTACTTTCTCCATGATAACATCATCACTGCAGGTGAGTAGTTCCATCTATATCCCAGAGCTATGGGCACACTTTCCCTCTCCTGTATACTGTACTCTCAACATAGAACATCTTCTCTTTTCTTATGTAAAACTGACACACAGTTTATGTTTGGAGAAACTTTCCTTGAGAATTCTTTATCAATTGCCCTATGTGCTGAAGCAGACATTACATGGTACCTTGTATTTTTAACACATTCTCGTGCAGTTATTAGGCACCAATGCAATGTCTACAATGTGTCAGTACATTTAGTAGATGCTGATCACACAAACAAGACTTTGCACCTCTCTTAACAGCTGCCACTCCAGTGAGCTACAGTTAGACGAGAAGATGATTTCCATGCATGGGAGCCCCAGGATGGAGGGCATCTAATTCTAGCTGGGCTGAGGTTGGAGGCTTTGTGAAATGATGTCCTCTGTGTATCTTTTTACCCAAACTATCTTACAGGTTCCTTAAAGCCATGCTTATCTCAAAGCATTTATAATCCTTGTGTATGGAGGATTACACATAATAAGGGCTCAATGAGGTCAACTGACTCAAAGTTAAAAAGCTGAAAAGATACACTCTTAAATTAAAAGATAATTTAAAAATTAAGAATTGTAAGAGCTATTTAAAATCGAAAAATTCAACTAAAAAGGTTGTTGACACAGTAAAGGATCCTGTGATTACAGGGCCTGGCCATCTCAGAGACAAACAGGTTGATGGCCTGAGGATGTGCTTCTGATGTCCAGCAGCCCCATAGAGATATTTTCTAAAAGCTGAGGCTCCCCATAGCCTCCAGGGTGGAAAAACAGTAGGGAGAAGTCTTGCTTCTTCAGGTTCCTTTAGGTCAACAAGAGGCTCAGATCTCCATCAGTCTCCTCCTAGCCCCCTGCAGGACTGCATAATAGGCACTGTCTCCTGCCCGCTCTCCTTAGACAGATGGCCCAGCAAATTGATGAGCTGGAAGCCCTGTGTGGTGATTATTGCATTTACTAAAGAGTATTTATTTTTCTTGACTAATTATCCAGTTTGGAGATTTCCTAATCCTTGCTGTCTGGCCTAGAGTTTACAAAAGCTCTTGTCCCATGACTGATGACTTTTTTTTTGGCCATTGCAAACTCTGCTTAAGCCACAGAAGGACAGGAAGTGAATAGGATGACTTTAAATCACTGGCTTATGCTGCTGAGGAAGGAAAGTTGCTAAGTTCAGGGCACATAAATGCATCTTCACACTCAAAAAAAAAAAAAAAAAAGAAAAGAAAGGGAGAGATAATCTAATCAATACATTTGGGGAAATGGATTTCACCTTCTTCATCAGCAGTGAATTCTACTAGAGAACTGTCATCAGATGTGCACCTCGTCCCATCAGTGTTAGCTGCATACACAACACAGTTGTTACCTGTGCTGTGAATGGCATACTCAAAGGGAAGAGATTCTCAAAGTGTGGTTGCCAGACCAGTGGAATTACTTAGAACTTGTCAGACTGCAAATTTTGGGGCCTCACTTCAGACCTACTGAATCGGAGACAACATGTTTTAATAAGTGCTCCAGGTGATTCTTGTGTATGCTAAAGTTTGAAAACAAATGCAATAAAATAGTGCCTTATAAGGGATCACACTTCTGCCTTCTTATTTACCTTTAGAAGCACAGAAAAGGCTCCTGTGATATGGGACTTCTAAACTAAAAAGATTGCTGTGGGTCTGATTCTGGTACAGAATTCAGGAAGCTGGTAGATGTTTCAGGTGAATATCAGAACCTACATCTTCCCTCATACCAATTCTCCTCCATCATACTTGACCTCCAGAAGTTGAGAAATACTGTCAAGGCCCACAATCCTTGTAGACCAAATCTTTGTTAGGCTCACTGTGGTTCCTGCAGAAAATTGGGGCCATACCACATTGTCAAGTCTTCCTTAGTAAATCTTACGTATTAACAAAGCCTGAATTCACACCACAGAGATGCAGAAAAATTACAACATATGAAGAAGCCCCCAAATCAACTCATTTTCAGAAAGATCTTCCTTGAATGTACTCCTCCTAAAGGAAATTTCCAACAAGGTATGAACATGGATGGATTTCAGTTAGGATTGCTGTGCTGATTATGATGCTCTTTGTTATAAACAATAGAAACCTTAGTTCAAATAAACCTAAACAAAAAGGGCTATATGTTCATTTATGTAAAGTCTAACATGTCTTTAGACATCTTTAGACATGTTACTTCAGAAACAGTGACAACTATGGCATAGGGCAACTTCTTTTCTTCTCTAAGTCCTGTTTCTTTTCTCTTTGAAATTTATTCTCTGCAGAATCACCTCAAATGGTGACAAGAATGGCCTCTAGCAGTGTAATACTTATGCTTGACCAACACAGGCAAAAGAAAGACCTTTTTTTTTCCTGGTAGCTCCATAAAAAGCCTAGGTTAAGACTCTTAATGGCCTGCCTTGGTTCAGACACCTATTTTGTCACCATTGGTAAGGCTAATACTGAATTGGTAGAGGCAATGCCAACCAAGAGAAACAAAAGTGAAAAAGAAGGGTTCAGCCAAGTGGAAAGGAAAGGCCCCAATGTCCAAAAAGAGATGCTAGGCTGGCAAAAACAGTTGATTTCTATTATAGGCTCCAAGAAAATACATACAGCCTAGAGTTTTAGAATATGCTTTTTGACCCTGCCATTCAAATCCAATATTGGTCAATGGTGTCAAGTGTCCTTTTGCTGTTCTCTTTAAGAACAATGAACAGTCCTGTGGCATGTGTTAAATGGTGGGAGGAAAGACCCATATGACTACAGCTTCTACTCATTCATAAGGAGGATATTCAGGAAAAATACATAAGAATCAATTATCTAAAAATTTTAGAACCAAGTGGCCTACAAAGAACTCAGCTTTGAAAATAAATTTAATAAGTTACTATTTTAAAAACTGGTTCATAAAACCACATTCATTGTGGCTTTTTTCATTGCATATTTTCAAAAACAGGTAGTTGGCTTACAAAGCACAACCTTGCTCCGTCCTCCCAGTCTGAAGGTTAGTCATTAGTGACTAACCCCTGTCTTTTAAGAGGTCAGAGCTTGACAAATCCAAACCTAGATACGTACTCTCCTGTGCCTAATGAAGAGTTGTTTGGGTTTTCATACCTGGTGTGAGATGGTAATACGTGGACAGGCAATTGTGGAATAGTAAGTGTGGACAGCAGCTGTGGAACATAATGCAGGGAAATGCCGTTGAATGTATCTGCAGTGTTGTATAGCCCATCTTTGAGGAAGGAGAATTAGGGAGCTCTGGCTGGAGCACCAAATGTCACACCTCTCTGCCTTTCTATCAGATGGGACCCCACTACGGATGAGTTACATTATGTGAGGGTCTCAGCCCTGCCCAAAATGTATGCAGCCCTCCCTGCCTGGTACTGTCCAGTCAGATGCAGTCTGCTGCAGGCCTGGAGGGGGAAGGAACAGACTCAGCCTTCCTCTTGTTGTCAGCATTGATATTCTGTTCCCATCCAAATCAGATGGCAAGGTCACTATAGGTAAATGTGAACCCCATCCCTGTCCTGATTTCAAAGGCACCACAACAGGACAAGGTTTGTGTCAAGAGGGTAGAAGGAAGATTGGATTTGAAATGGCAGGTTTAGGGTGGCTACTATTTCAGGCTCTGGACTAGATGTGGGATTGTATCCCTGCTCTACTATTTATACACCTGTGTTTTTGGAAAAGTTAAGAAAGAAACAAATGAACAAACGAAAAAGACGAAGCAACAACAAAAAACACTGAGCACCAGATTCCTCATCTCCTTAATGAAGGCTCAGATATACTTGTGAGAATTAAGAGAGACAACATATATGAAACGTCTATTTGCTGAACACTCAGGTGGTGATAATTATTACAAGTACTATAATCTGAAATAAAGTATAAAAAAAAGGAAACAAAAAACAAAAAAGTCTAAGCAAATTCACTTGGCCAATGAGTTACTTTTTCAACACTCCTGGAACTTTGCTATGAGTAATCCCAAAAGTCCACACAAACTTTAGAAATGTGCACCCTAATTTAGTTCTTAAGGATTCTTTGAAAATTTAGATTTATGCTTAGTGTTTTTCTCTCAGGCATTTCTGATTGCTTCATGTTTTTTGATACTGGCAATAAATTGTCTAGTTTTTATGCTGTATTAAGATACTTTAATAAACTGTTTGGTTCAGTAGTTCTCTTTTTTAAGTTAATGTATTTTCAGCTTGTTTGTAAGAATGTTTCTATTATTATTTCAAAGTAAGTTAGAGCTTGAGAGAGGTTGCTGGTGAAAATATTCTCTCTAAGATGTTGTTATAATTTACAAAGTCAAGAAATAAATTGATACATTTTGATCAAGATTGGATTAGGAAATACCACCTTTCTCTGATATGTATTAGCTTTTACCTTATTTTCATCGATTATGAGGTTTATGGGCTCAAAAGAGCATGCAGTTTTGAAGTAACTGGTAAGAAAGCATTCTCAATTTGGTTTTAGGAGTGATCTGAAAATAGGACATAATTACATCACAAAATAGTATTTCTGCAATGGTTTAAATAAAAGGGAAAGATCTGTAAGAAGGAGGAAGTGGAATGGAAAATTCATCTTGTTAAGACCTCAAGGAATATCAAAAACAGGAAACACTGCATTCGTGCCTAAATCTTACAATGCTTTTAACTGCAATAGATAGAAAACTGGGCTCAAACTGGCTTTAACAAAAAATGAATTTATAAATTTCTGAGCTCACATATCCTGAAAGTCCCAGAGATTGGCCAGGCTTCATATAATCAGACCTCAATTTCTCTCGGTCTTGCTGTCTTAAATGACCTCATTCTTGGGCTCCACAACCTAGAATGAGAGAGAGTGAGGGTTCTTTCCTAACAACTGAACCAGTTATTGGGCTTCTCATTGATGTGAATTGGGTCAAGTCCTCATTCCAGAACCAACCCCTGTGGCCAGGGGAATATGTGTCCTGTCTGAGTAGACATGAGTCTATGGCCACCCCTGAAGTCTGAAGCATAGTCACCATTCGAAACCACATGTGGAGATGGTGGAGGAGGTGAGAATCCCCCAGGGAAAATCAAATACTATTTTTGAAAAGGGAACAATGACTGGGTTCTCCAATGTGCAGTTTAAATTCTACTTTCCCTGTGACATCTTTCCAGATCCACAGATCACACAGTGACTGCTTCTTCCTCTCAACCCATAAAAGATACTGCAAGTAATGTACTTTGCCATGACAGCCATTATTTTAATTCCTTGTACTGTTTTTAAAATCTTACATTATTCTAATGGATGCTGATACCTTGTCCAGATTCCCTTTAATGGTCGGTGCACTCAGCCCTAGCTGCTGTGAGTGTTGGCTGCCAATACCTCATGGTGGCTCCCCTTCTTTAGAGAATTGCTTTCAATTTAGTGGAAACCATTTTAGTCAAGAGTTTATGTCCTCTACTCCCAATTCAGGTGCAGCCTACAGCCAAATACACTCTAACAGACTACAAAAAGCTGAATCCAGCTGGAATCATATCCTTACTTAAGTCCTTCCCCTGGCCCATCCTGATTCCCTCACTTCTCTTCTCCTGAGAACCCTCCCCCAATAAGTCATGTGCTCCAAATCCCTTTCTCAGGCTCTGCTTCTATGGGACTTGACCTGAGATAATTATTCAACTTGTCACATTGATTTATCTCTAGTTTTTAAGATTCTTGATAGTAGGGACCATGTTTTGGCCCATCCTCAATGTTTAATATGATTTAAGTCTTCATATATATATGCAGTGGTTTTTTTCAACTGCCTTGAGAAGACAAGACCAATTCTTTTATTGCAATGTTTCTCAAATATTAATGGTCATACATGTCTCCTAGAGATGACTCAGTAGGCCTGAGATGGGACCTGAAATTTTCATTTCTTTTTTTTATTAAGTGTTTTTTTTAATGTTTCTTTATCCCTGAGAGAGAAACAGAGCACGAGTGGGGGAGGAGGAGAGAGAGAGGGAGACACAGAATTGGAAGTAGGCTCCAGGGTCTGAGCTGTCAGCACAGAGCCTGATGTGGGGCTTGAACCCACAAACTCCGAGATTATGACTTGAGCTGAAGTCAGTAGCTTAACCAACAGAGCCCCCCAGGTGCCCCTGAAATCTTCATTTCTAACAAGTTCCCAGATGATACTAATGCTACTGGTCTGGGAATAATGCTTTGAATAGCAGGTCCTACTATGCATACATTATTTTTAATTACCCACAGCATTTAGTATCATGCTTTCTAAACAATAAGCACTCAGTAAATGTTTTTTATTGGATTATAAGCTAATTGAAGGATGTAGGAATTTAAGGCATTTTGATTGAAAAGAAGGCTTATTTAAAAAGTGTGCTCTCTAAAGATTTATAGATTCTCTGTCCCACACGGAGGGCTCTCAGCAAAAGTTACTAAAGGAGACATTTTTTACAAGTTTCCAGATAACCTGCAATAGAAATATTTCCTAAATCTAATTTTTTCTGTTCTAGGACCCAGAGCTAAGGGGCCAATTAGTAATGGGGCAGTAATTCTCAGATATGCCAACGGAAGTTGAAAATGGCAATTTTGGGAAGAAGTACAATGTGATTTCTTATTTGCCATGGGAGATCCAATGTCCATCCTGGGCAGCAGCTTCCGAGTTTAATCTTAAAGTCAGCTATGCTTGGGCATTTGATTTATTTCTAGAAAGGATAATGGCTGCAGTCAGGCTTCTGCTGGGATGTACGTCACGGGTCCTGGGGCCACGGGTGGCTTCATCCCAGTGCTCACAGCTCCGCCATCCCTCTGGCATTATGTTCTACTAATTATAGCTGAGATAATAATCAATCCGTCCTTTCTGGAATCCTGAAGTATCAGGCTCTGTTCTCATCAAAAAGTGGGATTCTTTAGTTTTAGCACCAGACCTTTCCTTTAGAATGAAGATTTTGTTCATTATGTTTATGTCTTCTGGGAGAGAAAGAAAAATTATGTAAGCTTAATAAATCCTAATGTCTATACACTGCAAGTGTATAGAGCAAGACAGTTTACTTAGTATAAACATGCAGTTCTCAATCCTGGGTGCATCAGAATTGCCAAGAGACTTAGGTGACAATGCAGTTTCAGTAGTTCTGGGGAGGGGCCCAGGCATCTCCAGTTTTAATAACGCTCTCCCAAGGGTTTTAATGCACAAGGTTAAGCATCACTGGTGTAAAGTGGTAATTTTCAAACATACTCGGCAATCAAAAAGAATGAAATCTTGCCATTTGCAACTACGTGGATGGAACTGGAGGGTATTATGCTAAGTGAAATTAGTCAGTCAGAGAAAGACAAAAATCCTATGACTTCACTCATATGAGGACTTTAAGAGATAAAACAGATGAACATAAGGGAAGGGAAACAACATAATATAAAAACAGGGAGGGGGACAAAACAGAAGAGACTCTTAAATATGGAGAACAAATAGAGGGTTACTGGAGGGCTTGTGGGAGGGGGGATGGGCTAAATGGGGAAGGGGCATTAAGGAATCTTCTCCTCAAATCATTGTTGCACTATATGCTAACTAATTTGGATGTAAATTTTAAAAAATAAAAAACAAAGTTAAAAAAAAATTCAAACATCTGTGTGCTTCAGAATCATCTGGAAGGATTTTTAAAATGCAGATTCATGAGCCCCACCTCAAACATTCTGACTCATCAGGTCTGGGGAGTGGCCTGATAATTTGCATTTCTAATAAGCTCAAGAGATGCTGATGCTGCTGGTCCACAGATCACATTTTACTTAGCACTGGAGAAAATACATATTAGAATCTCCCGGGGAGATTTTAAAATCCCCATGCTCAGCACAAGTACCAGCACTTCTTGGGGTAGGATCAAGGCATCAGCATTTTTTTAAAGCAGTTGATTTCAGTGTGCAGCTACAGTTGAGAAGCACCAGTGGGGAGTAATATGTGATCACTCTTAATCTGTAGAGAAAGCCACTTGTGGGATGCAATCGTGAAGAGTATTCTCTTTGCAATAGGCAAGTGCAGGTGCAAACCATGGCACAGCTGTCAAATAACTGGGGCACTTGGTTTACACTAATCCACCTAAGCCTCAATATATTCATGTATCAAATGGGTATTATACCAATAGTAACTCCTTCAAAGAAATGAGATAATGTATTAAAGCTTTTGGCTGAAAGCCTGACACACAGTAAGTGTTCAATAAATATACATGGGCACTATTATTGTATCATTTGTTATTATTACCACTGTCCTTATATGAAGAATTTTACCGATAATTTCCCCTTGCTACACAGAATGCTTCTTGGAACTACTTGCTTACCTATGATATTTTCTTTTTCTTTTCTTTTCTTTTCTTTTTAAAATTTATTTATTTATTTTGAGAGAGAGAGAGAGCGGGAGCTGGGGAAGGGCAGAGAGAGAGAGGGAGAGAGAGAGAATCCCAAGCAGGCTTCACACTGTCAGCACTGAGCCCGATATGGGGCTTGAACTCACAAACTGTGAGATCATGACCTGAGCGAAAGTTGGATGCTTAGCCAACTCAGCCATCCAGGCACCCCAATATGTTGTTTATTTTAGATAGTCTATGTTGTATGTGTGTGTTGAGGAGTGGGGTAGTTCTGTATTTTCCATATAGACAGATAGTATGTACATTTAGCTTTAAGAAACATTTATCTTTCTATGAACTTGTTTCCTGGTGAGCTTTCAACCACAGGTTTTAAGAACAAGAAGGTGTATTTAGGAGGGTGTAGACTAGAAATCTTGAAGTTATAGCACCTGAAAAAGCTGAAGGAGGGAGACTGCTTTTAAATTGCCCCACCCTTTACCTTCTCCTATGTCCACACTCTTTGCAGTGTGACTGTGCAGTTCTTCTCATGAATAGCAGGAGTCGTTTTGCTACGCCTGGCATCTGGGCTGCCTTGTAACCTGCTTTGGCCAACAGAGTAGGTGGAATTGATTGGGAACAAGTTCTGCAGATGGATCCCACTGAAGTGAGAAGAAGTGAGAAGTTCTTGCTCACTTCTGTTCTCTTTTGCTCTTCTGCCTTCATCATGACAACATGCCAGGCTAGTATGAAACAGCATGAGACAGAGAGAACAAATTCAAGTCTCCCCCAGAATCCCAACTGAGGTTGTAGACACATGAAAGAATTCAGCTAAGATCAATAAGATTCCCTGGACAACCCACAGAACACAATAGATGCATTCATAGTCATCTTGGGTCAGCACAACCACCCATCCCACCTACAGAATTATGAGAAATAATAATTGTTTTAAGCTACTAAATTTCGGGGTGGTTTGTTACATGGCATGAGCTAACTGATACCGAAGATTGACTAAAAACAAGAAAAAAAGTGAAGATAATGGGGACTGGAAATAATGATAGCCATATTTGCTACATCCAAAAAAATTGTTTAGGCTTGGTCTTCTAGGCACATTACACATGCACATACACATATAAATGAACAAATATTTACTTCCATAAAAATAAATTACATTTCACAGAGGCATTGGAATCAAGGTTTTCTGGTCATTTACTTGATGAATGGCTTTTATTTTATTTTTATTTTGTTGTTGTTTAAGCCAGCAGTCTGTAGACAAACTCAGAAAGCCTTCAGTAGGAGAGACCTTCTGGTGGATGCTGTTCCAGACAAAAGTCAGATGACATTTTTAGTGTTTAGGTCACAGAGAAGGCTAAAGGAACAATAAATTGTGCAGTTTCCCATTTTAGGCTTATAAGATTAAGAAGAATCTACAAGTTGCAGGTCTATCTACAAAGTCATAGCGGGTATTGAAAATTGAGGACAAAGGGCACTGGGGAAACTACTAATTTTGCTTTTTAAAGAAACTGCCTCTCAGGGACATGAACACATAGCATTTATCTTCATAAAGCCTTTGGCAAACTCACAAAGAAAGGTACTTTGAGGTCACGAACTAGTGGCCCTGTGCACTTATCAGTGCTGAAATCCCAGATCCACTCCTCAATAGAGAAAATGAGAACTGCCAACATACTCCTGTAACAGAACTGTCCTTTTGTAAATGGGCTTTAACTGTTTAGCCTTGTAAGATTTAAGTGCCTAAGAATGTAGAATCCAAATATTCCACACAAAATATTAAGTTGTGTTTAATTTCTTTAAAGGGCTCAAATAAATTTGGCAAGGAAGCTTATTGCTAGCAATTTAACACATAAAATATTCCATTTGGGGGTGTTTCCTGTGTGTTTTTTGATTTACATAATTTGTGATCTCCAAAGTGGAAGGCAGGAATAACTAAAAATAAAACTGGTCTCTTAGATTAGTTAGGTCACAATGTCTATAACAAGGTATCCTGAGCTCAAGAAGCATCAATTACTGGACAGGTGATTTCTATGTTGCAATGGATATTTACTGAGCATCTCCTGTATGTAATGAGATCCTATGGGGTGAAAGGGATGAAGAATTACTCCCTCAGAATGCTCAACCTTCTGAAAGGTCAACATTAGAAAAGAAATCAGACAATGCAACAAACAGTTAATTACAAAGTGCAAAAACTAGTAGAGGTGAAGGGCAGAGGGCTTTACTGCCAAAGGGCAGCATTAAGGAAATGGTCACTGGGATATTGAAAATACTTCTGAAGGGGGAATATGAATTTGTCAACTAAAAAGGTTGCGGGAGGCCACTCCTGGCAGGAGACACAGCTTCAACAATATTACGATGCCTTGATGGACTTTTATATACTTGGGAAACAGCAGTTGCTTTGGTATGGCTAAATATGGCAGGTTCACCAAGGAGAGTAGGAGGAGCTACAGCTGAAGAATTGGGTCTGAACTACATGGTGGATACCCTAGGGTGCCATGGTAAAAATTTTATCCTGGAAGAAATAGAGAGGGTGGGGCTAGAGGCAGAGAGATCATTTAATGGATTATGGCGGTAGTTTACATCACAGATGGAGACAGCCAAAATAAAAGATTGTGTTCCTGGTCAGGGGGAAGCAGACCTTGAGCCAGGATATATTTGCAAATGATTTACATAGGCAGTACTTTCAAAAGAATGCATGCAGTAATATGGGAAACAGAACAGAGAAGGCAAAAAAGTCAAATAAGGATGTGAGTTCAGGAATAGTCACAGTCTCAGTCTAATCCCCACATGAGCTCTGTAGCATAAATTACACCTCACTCTGTATTCATACCAGTTTAGTCATTGGCTGGAAGCTATCCTGAGGGAGATAGGAACTCTGAGTTGCTCTGGCTCCCTTTATATGGGAAGCACACAAATCCTTTGTCTAGAATCTGCTTCCTGCTAACCAGGAGTACAACACCATTCCTATGCCCAAAGACAATCCTCTGAAGGTCAAAGGTATGGGCTTTTGATGAAAACATAGAGGTTGGACAATGGTGGCATGCAGCTGGTAAAAAGATCATAGGGGATCTGGGCAAACAACTAACAGTATCTATTATACAGTGAGAGTGGAGACAGGACAAAGAACAATAGTTTCCAAATTGTGTCTCTAGGAGCCTTCAATTCTGTGAATTTTCTCTAGGTATGGGCAATGGGAGTGGTGGTTGTAAGTTTGAAGATGCTGGGTTAAACAAAATTGAAGACCTGGTTTACTATTGGAATCTTTAGTTCCTTTGATGTCCCAAGAGAAACATAAAATATGAAGCATTTTCTAGCTTATATGACCAGAGCACACTTTGAGAAGTACTTGATTAGGGAGATATTAGGGGTTTGAAGTGGCCAAACTAAGGAGATGATGATAAGTGGTGAGGATGGGGAAGGTGTCTGGGGTAACCCTTATGTTTATGCCCTGGGAGGTAGAGTGGTAGGTCAGTTTTGGGGGGATTAGATAATTAGTTCAATTTTGGACTTGTTGAGTTTAAGATCCCTACTGGAAGGATAGAAATCTGTGGTAGGGAATGAACTTTAGGAGATACAAATTAAATCACATTTGTAGATGAGATCATTCTGGATGAGGAACAGTTTAAAACACCAGAGTTTAATTGAGGTTTAAATATAAAATAAATATTTTATATTTACATTTATATTAAATAGTTTAAAACACCAGATTTAATTGAAGCAGCCCACACAGTAACCTGATAAAGAAGAACTGGAAATATTAGAGAACTAAGGATGAAGAGGTCTAGCAACCTAAGAACTAAAAAGTATCTTTTTGGTTTGGAATTTTATAATCCTAATGAGAAGATATCAAGTGGAGTATTGAATATGTTCAGCATATTGCAAAGGGTAGAAAATCTAAGGGAAGCGGGGAAATGGAGTGACTGCTGTGCAAATAAATGGCTGTGAGAAGAATAGGAGGATAAAGGAATGAATAACGGTTTCTTTACATGGAGAAAGTTGAGTAAGTATACACCAAGAGGAAGGAAATATTGGAGAACAAAGAGTTGAAAATTTATAAGAGAAAAATGAGAGATTAAGGTATTTGAAATGCACAAATTAAAGAATTATGGTGATAGTGGATTGGGATGATTGCCATGGTATAAGAACAGATGAAATAGTTAGAACTCAACTCTTAGTTTTATTTGTGGAGCATGAAGAATTATCCTCTGATAGACTCAAGAGTGTGGTAGCTCCCTATTCATTCATCAAATGTTTACTGATTATCCTACAATGTACTAGGTACTATGGTAGGCACTGGGGCTGTGGGGATTGGGCAGTATCTGTGTAGATATAATTATGCTTATTTCCCTCAAGGAGGAAACATTAAATTTTTTTTTAATGTTTATTTACTTTTGAGAGAAAGAGAGAGAGAGAGAGTGCAAGTGGGGGAAGGGCAGAGAGAGAGGGAGACACAGAATCTGAAGCAGGCTCCAGCCTCTGAGCTGTCAGCACAGAGCCCCACATGGGGCTCAAACTCACAAACCACAAGATCATGACCTGAGCCGAAGTTGGACACTTAACCGACTAAGCCTCCAGGTGCCCCATGGAGGAAATATTTTAGAAAGAGAGATAGCTTGAGAGGAGCTTGTGAAGTTTGGAGCAAAAGAACATTGACTCAGGACACGTAATAGGATCATTGCATAGCGGTGAGCTATGCTGAGTGGCATGAACGATAATAATTATAACTTTCTCCAGTGGTGCTCAATAGAAACTTGGTGGGAAGGAAAAGAAGCTTGGAGGGATCTGCATTTGGAATTTTATAAGATGGTTTGATGGAATTAAAGATAAAGATAATTAACTAGCTGAAGTGATGTATAATGGGGTCTCAGGAGGACAGGCAGAAAGTAAGAACAATGAGGTCAAAGGACTGATGTAGAGAGGGCTAGGAAGCGTAAGTGTTAATTTTGTAGCTAGGGAATAGGATTTTAGAGGTGGCTAAGCTTCAGGTTCTTAGTATTGTCTTGGGAGTGTGGAGTTGAAGTTCAGTGGAGGTGAAGGTCACTGGAATTAAGGAGGTTACTTTTCTGTTTACAGAAAAGACCAAACATCAGTGTCACCTGTGATGCTAGCAAGAGTTGGAGCAGGGATCAAGATCACCAATCATTCCAGGATCCCCAAGAATGAATGGATGAATCAATCAATCAACCAATCAATCAATCTGTACATCCAATTTGTCCTATTGGAATCCAAGAATACTATTAAAGCTATATAAGACATGCATATCCAAGACCCAATGTTCAGTATGAAATGCTTTCCTAATTTACCAAGCCATAGGTGAGAAATAAGCAGGAATTTTCCACAAAGCAAAACCAGCTTATTCAAAGACCCATCTTCTTTATTTCCTGTGTTGTCTGAGGTTATGATGTCAAAATGTTTGAAACCCTTCCTCTATTCCCTGAAAGTGATGGACAAGGCTTTGCTGAAATGGGTGTGAGATACTCACCTCAAGCCCTAGGGTGTGAGATACTCACGCATCCAAGCCCACTCACTTAGCTCACAGATCACCAAAACTGCTCTAGGGAGGCTCACCGAATGTTGAAAGTAAAGGACCTAAGCCATGTGTCAAAAGAGAGCAAGGAGACTTTCCCCATCTGAGACAGATATCTGGTTTACTTGTCACCGACATAATCTAAGGGAAGTCATTTCTTCAGGAAATCTCAGATGCTTAGCATACTGTTTGACTAGTCTCAACAGTTCAGAGATATTAATATAACAAGGGGTAAGGCATACCAAATATACACCATATAGAATGAGGTGAGTAGTGACCTACCCATTGTCACTTCATGGTATTGATTTCTGTTGATAACTCTCAGAAACTTCTTCCAGGTGCTTCCTGTCATCCTTTCTCATCAGTGTGCAGGTCCTTACCAAGTGGCAATCACAAAGAACAAATTCTTTAATAAGTTTGCCCAAATTCCACAGCATGATCTAGGATGTGTGGAACTTGGGCCAGGTGATTTCCTTATATTATTTTTGATCTTTACAACCACTTTGAAAGGTAGGCATTACCATCTCACATTTACAAATTGGTATATTGAGGCTTAGAGGCTAAATTTCTTGCCTAGTGGAAAAATCAAAAGTAATTTTGGGCAGTAATCTGAGCCAGGTCAGGCCAGTAACAAAGCTGGTGCTTTCTCCAAAATTCTGGGTGTCCTCAGAAACTCCTGAAACTATAACTTTTCAGATCCTATTTGGATGTCTTAAGGATGAAGGTTGTTTATTGCTTGGATTCCAGATCCACCAATATTTGATTCCATAGCAGCATAACCATCTCCCAATCATCTTAGATTGCATACTACCAGTCAAGAGAGGTGCGGGAAGATAAAGGAGTCCTTTTTGACCCTTTCCAGATTCAAGATTCCAGGAGGGGTCCTGAACAGTCTTTGATTAGTAGTAATGACACTTTCTCACCTTCCCCCCAAAAGTGGCTGCTGTTATAGTTCTATATTTTCAAGGAACAGAAGCAAAAGCAACAAAACAAATAAGCAAAAAAGAAAAAAAAAAGATTCCAATCCACCATTTCATCCCATATAACCAATGGACTCCAAACAACACATTTAATGGATGGGGGATATGTACATAGTGCACTCTCATGACACATGTTGGAAATAGTTAACGCTTATCAACATGATAGGAAGAAATGGTGACTTGGAGCTTGTGGGAATCAAACTGTAAGAATTTAACATATGTCAGCACATTCTGGCAGGAGGCCACCATGACTGGTTTTCCAGCCACCAGTCATGGAATGAGAAGTTGGCAAACAAAGTTTGCCTTTGCTTGACTGCCTTCAATAGTACAGAAAATTGTAAATAGCTTTGGAAAGCCAGTGGATTTATTATTAGGTTTTTCTGCAATGTTCTTTCATAGGGGGAACGACATGGAATCAAATGTCCCCACAACATACACGGTTCTGGTCTCAGAGCCACAAGCTTAGCAAAACCTTCTCTGCTTTTCTCAAATGCTGAGATTGATTTCTCTCCTCGGGGTGCAGTGCAGGAAAATTCTTTTTAAACTGAAAAAACTTTCGATTCAAAAGCAAGTTCTGAATAAATAAATACACAGATGGAGCCTCTTTGATATGCAGTTTGATAATGAGAGAGAATAGAACAGTTTGGGAAGACATCTCTCTGATATTAGGGGAATGGCTACAAAGAATGAATTTCTTTAGGGAAAAAAATCCCAGTGAAAAATAGTTTCATCTCCCAAAGATCAAATGTAAAGAGATTTACCATAGTTTAGTATACTGCTTCACTTAGCTTAGATTTATTTTTCTTGCTACATACAGACAGAAAGGGATGAAATGTTTTGGAAGGGTAACCTGTGCCCTGGAGGTCTAGAGTCCTAAATTTTGACAGAACTCCCAAACTCTACATCCTCTTTTCTCCACTTAGAAAGGATACATTATTCTTGAAACCTGATGTGTTTTCCATTCTATGATAAATAATATGTAAAACCCACTGTCTCAGTCAGGGTTTAATCAGAGAAGCAGAACCACTAGGATTATATATATCTATATATATATGGATTTGTTACAGGGATTTGACCTGTAACAACTCATGTGGCAGCTCATTAAACAGTCTCTATAAGACTATTGTTTTGCATCTGATGCTGAAACTTGAAGTCCCCAGGGCAGGCAGTTGGGAAAGGAATTTGGAAGTAAAGTGGGAAAGATAATGGGCAGGTGAGAGCCCACAAGGAAGAACTCGAACCATGGCAGTCTTATCGCCTCCCAGTTTTGTGGCGTAGGTGTCCTGCAGAAACTGGAGCTCATTGTCATAAGCTGAACACACACCTGGCCCAAGAGTGGAAGAAGTTGAAGGAATCCAGGGGAAGGTGGAGACACAGCTGCCTTCCCGCAGCAACAAGGTGAACTGCTAGATTAATGACAAGGAGTGTGAGTGACAAAAGCATCTTCCCCAACCTTTCAAAAGCAAAAGCATATGGCTAAGGCATCACCTCCGGCAACCGTATCTTCTAAGAAAATATCTCTGGTGGCCTATCATTATTTGGTTTTTGTTTGTTTGTCTGGGGGGAGGGGGGAGAGGGACAAAGAGAGAGAGAGAAAATCCTATGCAGGCTCCATGCCCAGCACAGAGCCTAATGAGGGGCTCGATCTCATGACCGTGAGATCATGACTTGAGCCAAAATCAAGAGTCAGATGCTCAATGGACTGAGCCATCCAGGTGCCCATCTGGTGGCTTGTCTGAACCAGAAACAGAGGAAGGGAACTCTGGGAAGTGTAGTTCAGCCTAGCCATATTGATACATTACAAAGCATCACACCAATTTTCGTGAAGGTACACTGGCCCTTACTCCAAAGCATATTATCATACTAGGGGCTGTGCCAAGGCAGGTGGCATGGCCAAATCCAACACAGATCCATAGTTTCATCAGGCCATAACCTCCACACAATTGTTATCAAACTCCACTGTGCCTCCTTTCTTGAGAATTCTTCCAAAGTTTTCTCCCCTAAAACAAGGGGAAAATGCATACCATTAGCCATTGTCAAACACACACAGAGTAGGCCAATATAAAGAATAAGGAAGGAGAGAAAACATATCCAAGTTCTCTGAGACATGACAAGTTCTTTTTTCTCTAGTGACATGTAGTTTATGATTAGACCAAGTTCTGGGTTCCTCCTCCAGTAAAATGTTTATATCAATCGATTTGGAGTCTGTGTGTGTGTTTTTCAATAGTGTCCATTCATAACCCAGACTCTCTGTCAAGCAATATAATCCACTGGGCAGTAAATATATTTAATATATAATATAGGATGTAATCTGAGGTGACTGTAGCATGAAAATACCAAAGCTGCCTTAGAAATAAAGAATCCTATAGTTAGGTTTGACAGGACGAGTATTTGTAGGTAACATAGCTGCCGTTATGATGCAACATTTCAATAATTTAAAACTATCTCACAAAATGATTTTGTCTTAGGTATGTGTATGTGTTGGTGTTGTATGTTAGGTATGTGTCAGTGTTGTTAGTGTCAGTGAGTGTACAAATGAATGAAAAGAATTTCTTCAGGAGGGTAAGAGTTTGAACCTGGTTTGAAAGTGACAAAAAACTTGAAAATGTAAAAGAAGTCACCAGGTGGGGCATTATTATAGTGTGAATAAAGATAAAGTGAGTGATTGTAGAAAATCTTAATGGTGAATTAAGATTCTAGGCCGGGGGAACCTGGGTGGCTCAGTCAGTTAAGCGACCAGCTCTGGTCACGATCTCACGGTTTTGTGGGTTTGAGCCTTGTTGGGCTCTGTGCTGGCAGCACGGAGCCTGTTTGGGATTCTCCCTCTCTTTCAGCCTCTCCCCTGCTTATGCACTCTCTCAAAATAAATAAATAAACTTAAAAAAAAAGAATCTAGGCTGTTGAGTAGCTGGGATAAATGAATAAATGACCCTTCTTACAAACAGGCTAAGAAATCTGAGTTGTATATGATACAATAAGGAGCCATTTGTGGGTTGGGAATGATTTGATGAAAATGTCAGTTGAATATATCAGATGGGTGATAGAAGGGAAATTCCAAAAAACTCAAAACTTAAGAGCTGGTACAAAATTCCCATTAATGAGAAAAATAAGGACCCTAAGGATGTGACTATGAAACAGAAAAGTAAGCATTCGCAAGTCATTAAGCAGAAAGAACTTGCCATCAAACAACCAGCAAGTGACACTGAGTTCCTCCAGAGCTCTCAACTCAGGACCAAGCTCTGTGGGCCACACTCCTGAAAATATAGCCTCTCTTCTCTTTGAGGAAGGGCAGGGCTAAGAGACCAATGATGAAGGGAGAGACCCTCTTTTCCCTAAAATAACGTATTGTGTAATAGAAATAAGATCTTCATGAGGTAAGAATGGTTGTTCTTCATGTTTATGATTGGGTTTGATTACAGCATGACAGATTTTAGCTTCCAAGACGTCCACATCTATGCCCACACTTATGTCACATGCTCTTCTTACAATGAGACATTGGCACTCCTTCCTAAAGAGGTGGGATCCATGCTCTCTTTCCTTTAAACTAGTAGGCAGGAAACTCTGACAGAATGGATGTGGTGTGACTTCTAAAGCAAGGTCATAGAAGGCAGTACAGTTTCTGTCTTGCTCTCTGTCTCCAGACACACACTTTGGAATCCCCAAGTTGCCATGTTAAAAGCCCACCTGCCTGAAGCTGTCATACTGAAGAGACATGTAGAGAGACCATAGCATTAGAAATAGATGCCCAGAGAGCTTCACCTGTTCCAGTCCTCGACTGTTTGTTTTCTGAGTCCAGGTGCTGACATGTAAGTGAAGTATGCCTGGGTGATTGTAGCCCCAGTCTTGGGTACCCCAGTTCATGTCCCATGGATCCAGGCTTTCCAGTCTTTTAGCTCAGGACTGACCCTGTTGGGCAGAGACAAGCTATCCTTACATATTCTGCCCAAATTCCTGATCCATAGAATCCATGAAAATGTTAAAACCTTGCTTTACATCACTGAGTGTTTGGATAATTTATTACACAGCCTTTAAGGATTCTGGGGCTCAGGAGAACATAGGTTGACAGAAAAGATGGAAATACGTGTCCAACAAAAGTAGAAGTGATGCAGAATATCATTAGTAGAAGTAGTATCGACAGTACTAGTTACAGTAGCAGGAGCCTTGATGGTGGTAGTAGAACTAGTTAAGTAGCTAACACGTTGAATTTCAGTATCTTAGATCTCTTCTTTTATCTAATCCTTAAAAAATGAAAATGGGGAGAGTGTGTTGCTTATCTCAATTTCTCAGAGGGGAGAGATGAAGTGTAAAGAGATGGAAGAAACTTGTGCAAGGTGCCTGAAAGTGGTGGAGAGAGGATAAGGCTCCGAGCAGTCTGGCTTCAGAGTCGGCACACTAACTACTGGAGTATCCAAGTGAAGGCCTGAAGGTAGTGGGGATCTTAGCGCTGAAACCGATAACCAGTATTTTTTCAGACTCTCTCCCAGGTGCCATATTAAGGGCTTTTGATGAATTATCTTACCAGGCAATGCAGGTAGGATAGCTGGCTAGGAGTATAACTGAGCCCAGTGGCCTGAAATGGGCTCTTTATTTGGGGCAAAAAGACAGGTTAGAAAAATTACTTTTCCTTAGTTATGAGTTTTGGAAACTACGTAAGACAATGCAGAGTAGAAGTAAGTAGGTACGTCATCAAAAGCCCCATAACCAGAGAAGCAGTTGGGAATATAACAGGAATCACAGTGTAGATTGTGAATCAAACCCAAGTGCTCCAAATCACAGAAAGTCTATGTGGCACATAAGCAATTACTCACAAATACCCTTTTATCCTAAGCCGACATCCTCACTAACTTTGAATAGCACTGGAAAAGAATCCAATAAAGATCCAGCCTGCAGGCCTACTTTTAAAACGTTATTATTAATATCCAGTGATGCAACATTCATTGTGAGTCCCTCATAATAATCTTCAGGGCTAGGATAAAATTCTTTCTTTCATTTAGTAGAGCAACTCTCAAAAATTAAAACAGATGCAAATATGCGGCTTGCCCACGTTCTGATTCTATCAGATATTCATCTGACAAATCAAAGCCTTCTCATGAATTAGCATTTACTGCAAGATGAAATCTGGGAAGATGGAATAAGGAATTTTCTCTCTACAATATATGCAGCTTTTTTTTTTTAACTTTCCCTTGATTGTGATTTCTGGTCTCCTCTATCATCACCTGTGTTTGATCTCTGCAGCACCATTTGGATTTGGATTACACTGTGAACTCCCAGGAGGCAAGTGCTGTCCGACTTAATATATTCTCTACAGCCCTCAACCAAGGACCATATGGAGAAGGGCTCGATATTAGGGGGAGTAGTGATGGTGGTATATACGATAGCCATTTTTACCCACGGCCATGCTCTCCTTCACCCCTCTAACAGAATGCATTTTCCCCCCAAATCAACTATGCGCCCAAAGCTAGGAAACAGATCTTGATTTAGTAGAGCCAATTCTGTTCTCCACTGAAACTACCAATATCAGAAGGCATCCAGGAAAGAGTCTACCCTCAGATAAAATACAACCCTTTTCTTCTTATACAGTTCCTCCTTCCCTCTTGGCATCCTGTGGCAAGGAGGTACTGCAGCAGCCATCTTGCAACCATGTGGAGAAAGCCTGAGAGGTAATGGCAGTGGGCTGGAAGAACATTAACAGTTAGAAAGAACCTGGGTCCTGGATGGCATCACTGAGGTAATGATCTTTCCCTTAACCACCTATCTCTGGACATCTTGTTTTCCACCTCTTTACTTTTTTTTTTAATGTTTATTTTTATTTTGAGAGAGAAAGAGAGAGAGAGAGAGTATGAGCAGTAGCAGGACAGAGAGAGAGTAAGAGTGAATCCCAAGCAGCCTTCACTCTGTCAGTGCAGAGCCAACTTGAGCCTCGATCTCACGAACCATGCATGATATCACGACCTGAGCTGAAGTTGGATGCTCAACTGACTGGGCCACCCAGGACTCCACCTCTTGACTTTTCACTTGAAGCCACTTTAATCAAATTTAATGTTACTTACGGTCAAGCATATCCTAGGGGACACAATACTGCTCTAAATGTACAAATAAGATTTTTAGTAAAATCAATATTCAAGAAATGTGGATAAGAGTTATATATTCAAGTTATGTAGCTCTTACAGGTTTTTAGGAACCTGAAACCTGAATTAGCTGTTCTCTCTCTTTTTTTTTAAGTTTATTTATTTATTTTGAGAGAGGGAGTGTGTGCATGTGTGTGCACACAAACGGGGGAGGGGCAGAGAGTGAGGGAGAGAGAGAATTCTCAGCACAGAGCCTAATGCAGGCTCCATCCTGTGAACCCAGAGATTATGACCTGAGCTGAAATCAACAGTCTGACTGACACTCAATGGATTAAACCTCCTGCATTAGCTCTTCAGGTCTGGGGCAATTGCTCAGCACTGGAAAATTTTAGCTGGTGTGTTTATATTCTCCCCAGGATACAGTTAGTAGAGCCCATCATCCTTAAGCCTATTTTGGGAAGATTGTTATGTTACTAGAAGATAGAAAATGAGGCAAGGGGAAGGGATGCTGCCAAGGAATCTCAAAATCATTGTGAACACATGAGAGGAGAGAGGACTACACCCAGCGGTCAAGTATTTGAGATGGTAGGAAAGACGGCAAGATTGTAATCCTAGCTAGGTCACATACTACCTTTTTTATTTTAGGCATTTTTTTTTTACCTCTGTGAGCCTCAATTTTCTCCTCCATGAAGTGGAAATAACAGTAATGCTTGTATTATTTGGATATTGTTAGGGTTAAATGAAGTCACGTTCTTAATACAATACCCGGGCCATAACACACATTTATGATGGCTTTACGAAATCAGAATTATTTCCCGACAAAGAGGTGCTTCTGCTAGAATTAGCCTTTTATCCTCTTGTTTCCAGGAAATGATGGGCTCCCCTCCTCCCCTTTCTTTAAATCCCTGAAATTTGCCTTTGGTAATGTTTTCTAGCACCTTCTTCATGATCAATGTTTGTTGACCTGGAGTCATTTTTTTTAAAATACTGGAGAATGGAGCAGGTTTCATAATATCCCTTGCACTGGTCCTGGACTCCTTTGTTATGCAGGCTGACAACACCAACTCTTAAATCTCTCAGTGGGGCTTCCCTGGGAACCAGGCAATGGCAAAGGAAGGCAGTTTCAAAGTAACATTGATTTGTCCTAGGCTCACTGCAAGCTTCTTCATACCCACCCTTGCCTAATTTTGTTTATATAGGTATTTGAATGTTTATTTATTTTGAAAGAGGGGGGGAGGTCAAAGAGAGAGGAGAGAGAGAATCCCAAGCAGGCTCTGCCCTGTCAGCACAGAGCCCAATGTGAGGCTCGATCTCACTGTGAGATCATGACCCAAACTGAAACCAAGAGTCTGACACTTACCCGACTGAGCCACCCATACTGATATGCCCCTATATCAGTATTTGCAAACAGGAGTGTAATCTCTGCAGATACTGTGGGAGTGTGCGTGTTTCAGAAATGCGCTTTGTTTAAAACTTTCAGTTTTGTGAATTAAATGCTTTTGTGACACGTGTACTCTCTAGTTCTACTCAAAGTGTGGTCCAGTGACCAGCAGCAGTAGAATCGCTTGAAACTTGTAGGCAGGCAAATTCCTGGCCCACCCAGACCTACAAAAGCAGAATCACTAAGGGTGGGCCCAGGGCCTGCGCTCTATCTGGGTCTCTCCCTCATTCAGATGCACACTTAAATTTGAGAACCACTATTGTCTTTTGCTCTATTATTTCACCTTCTACTCTTTGACGGTCTGTTTCTGCCTGTTTCTGACAGGCAGTTGGCTTTATGACATGTACCTACTATATACATATCCCTAGCACAGGGCCAGGCACTAAAATAGTCTCCAATCTAGCCAGGAGTCATAGTAGACCAATTCATCTAATCGCAGATGGGCAGAAACGCCTGTTTGAACTCTCTTAGGAAGCAAAAGTGCTGGAAAGTTAGAAGAGAAAAACCTAGTGAATAAAATCAATCAGAACTACAAATGTGGACAGAAGACATATGTGAGATTTGAGGGTGGACAGAATTTTCTATAACCTGACCAGGCAGATATTTTTATCTAAAAGTGGGTAAATAGTAGGGTACATTATACTTTGAATCGTTAACACATATTTATTTCAAGAATCTGAGTCTTGTCTCCTCTTCCCCTTCACACAAATGGAAGACACACATTATTCTCCCACACCCACTCT
Source organism: Lynx rufus (assembly GCF_022079265.1). Classification (NCBI taxonomy): domain Eukaryota; kingdom Metazoa; phylum Chordata; class Mammalia; order Carnivora; family Felidae; genus Lynx; species Lynx rufus. Next base: position 38,356,213 of record NW_025814896.1, on the reverse strand, counting down.
ATTCTCTGAAACCCCATGTCACCCCTGGCTTCCAATTTTCAAAATAATCTTCCATGGGCCATAAAGGACCTACCATTGTGCTTTAAAGACATCTCTAATTAATAAATAGCTGGTTTTTAAAAAAGTCTCAAATAGCTAAACACACACAGGGAAGATCAAGTGTTTGCCACACAAGCAATCAAACAAATTGATGAACAGGAAGAAAATGACTCTGGAACTAAAACTGTTCTATTATTAACTAGCAATCTGCATATTTTCCCCCAATTAATGCTTAGAATGGGATGTGAGTCAGTTGAAACCTAATTACTGGCATATCACTTTGTTGATGAGAAGCCTGCCACAGTCACTGCTCCTGCTTCATTTGCATGAACCCCACAAAAACCACCCCGTAGGATGTCAGTCACGGCTTTGCTACCAGAAGTCTGTGCTGTAGCCAGAACTTTCTGGAGAAATGCATACCACCTTCTCTGCTGAGTAAATATTCTGTCACTCACAGTCCTTATTCAATGAGGAGGAAGATATGTTTCTTGTAAAAATTTTTCCAGGAATTATTCCTACACATTCCTGGTACGGTGAAGTACTAGGGGTTGGTTTCCAGAATGTGATTAATAGTAAGTTTGGAGGAGGACCCGGATTTTGTAGTTGGTGTTTATCATCTTATTAAATATATATAAACATGTAAATATATAAATATATATATTTACATATATATATAAACATATAAATAATCAAACAAAAATACTTCCCATTGAACAATGGCACTCCTAATTTCCCCACCTCCCTGCGAATAGATGTTGCAGGTACTATTACCTTCATGGCCTAGGATGGGGCAGGCTACTTCCTAGTGTAGAGGCATGAACACTGGCCTTGCCCGCTAGTCTCTGCTCCCACGGTACTCAACACATGTACATTCAAGTGACCTTCCCTGAAATACTGCATCAGGGGTTATATTTATAGATCCCATCCTAATCAGGCTATTCAGTGTTTTTATGTCTCTGCTTGGTTCTCCCTAGTATGACCCAAAATAGCTATGTTAGCCTTCTCCATTCTCCTCCAGCACCCAGGCTAATTCACCGGGGAAGTCTCATTTTAGTGAGAAAATTTAAGTTGGTGTAGAAACAAAGATATCTTACCTTTCTGTATCTGCTCAGGTGATTTCTTTAATTATACCCCCTGTTCCTTATTTCTTCCATCTCACCATTCACCCAGGCCTAGAAAACTTCTTAGCATTTCTGGAATTTCCCTGCTGCTGCCAACCCTCTCATTGAGACCATGGATATCAATAGAGAGGTATCAGGTATGGCAGAAGTTAGGCCAGGGGGATGAGAAGTCCTTCAGTACATCCGTTAAGCAGGGCTACTCATGTTCTGGGCAGTGTACCTCTCCAGCGGTGTCGTTTGCCAGCCCCTTCATCCTGTGCATGATAGCCCACCTATGGCCACCTGCTGGCATTGCTCTTCTCTGTCAGGCTTGCCATGGCTTCAGGTTCCCTTCGACTTGTGTATTCTCTGTCTGGAGTGCTTATCTTCAGCTCTTTAAATCCTATTCTTCCTTCAGGACTCAGCTCAGATATTACCCTCTTTGAGGAATCTTCCCTGTCCCTACAGGCAATCTCTAATGTGCAACACCACACCATGGGGCCACCTATGCCAATATGCTTATAAGATACACCCTATGACAATGGCCCCTTATGTTGTTGTTGTTAGAAGTCTCTTTACCTACATAACATGATTCCAAGCAGGATATTGTCTTCTACATCCCTAAGATTCCTACCACCATGCACTGTGCCTGCATGAGATAGGCATTCACTGAGAAGTACACAGATGTGTGGTCAAAAGCCCCAACACAGTTCTCTACCTGTGTGAAGTTGAGAAATTCACTTACTCTTTCTGCATTTTAGTGTTCTCATTTCCAACAGAAATTTCTAGACAGTACCATTTGTTTCCCATCTCCTTCTCTAATGACCTAACAAAAAGGTATTTAGCCTGAAACCATGCATAGAAAACTTCAGCCCAAAAAAATGGGCTGTAGGGGCCAAGGGCTGGCTGCCCCCAAATGTGCCACTTTGGCATATCGATTATTTTAAATTCAAGTTACTTAAGAGACAACCTGTGTAAGAAGAACACTTGGCTCTCCTCTGTCCCCCTGGAAGCAAGAAATAAATTTCCCAAGTGGAAGGCACCTTTCCTGTACCGGGAGGTAAAGAGACATCCTTATCACCACAGATGGGAAACTTAGAGCCAAGAATGCTATAGAAACAACCTAATTACTTTTTTTTACTAGCCAACTACCTCAGCACAAATTCCACTTAGAATTCCTTACTAATTAAAACTCCCAAACATTTTTTTCTCCTGTCAATCCCTCACAAATTTATTGTCTCTTTGTCTAAACTGCATATATAAACTGCCTGCTTTGGTCATTTGTTTGGGTCTGAATTTCATTACTAGGCCTCCGTGTGTACATAATAAAATTTTGGCTTTTTCTCCCACTAATCTGTCTTATGTCAGTTTAATTCTTCGTCCAGCTGGAAGACCTTTATGGGTAGGGAAAGAATTTTTCCTTCCCTATAGGGCAACCTCCTTGATAACATAATTGGGGAGGGTTTCTGAGTAAGGTTTTGGAATCAAATTCTTCAAAAAAATTCTTTATCTGTCTTAGGTTACATTCCCAAGAAGATGCATAATGGATTGGAGAACAGAGGAGCTCTTTGTCTTACCAGAGATCATGTTAATTCTATATTTTTTATTTATTTTTATTAAAAAACATTTTTTTTTTGAGAAAGAGAATGCACGAGTGAGGGAGAGGTGCAGAGGGAGACAGAGAGAAGACTCCTAAGCAGGCTCCACGCTGAGTGGAGTGAGGCTCGATCCCACCACCCTGGGATCGTGACCTGGGCCGAAATCAAGAGTTGGATGCTCAGCTGACTTAGCCACTCAGGCACCCCCCCCAAAGATCATTTTTAATCTATTCAAATCAAAAGTGATTTTAAAATTTATTCTACCTTAGCCCATCCTCATTTTTATAGACAGAGAAACAGAAATCTCTGGGTCTGTAATTTTTGCGGATGTTTTTGTGGAATCTCCTACAATCTCATAGTGGACCATTGCCAGCTGTAAATGAAAAAGGCATGCTCCTTAGCAGCGGGGAAAATGCCACCCTTAGAGTTTACCACTTAAAATGTTTATTTTGAGGGGGTGACCAGAATAAAAGATCAAGGCAATGAGAAAGGTTGCAGAATGTTTACTCACTTAAAGAAATGACAGTGTCTTTCTGGAAAACAACATAGGTGTTTTATCAAAGAAAATATATTCATTTAGTAAAACATGGGCCTCCATAGAGAAGTATAGATTTTCCTACCAACAGACCTTATGAAAGAAGGGACTCCTGGGAGCACAGTGTTAGAACACAATCATGTCAAGTCACGGGGGCATGCATTCCTTTCTTTTTCCGACAGGAGCTTTTTAATGTGATCCTAATTATTAGTTGCAATCTTGCACAGGCGATCTGAGCAATGATCTGAGCCAGCTCATCTGGACCCCTTTACAGCCTGGGCATGTGGTTAGGCACCTTTGCCTGGCGCTTAGTATTTACATTCCATAGAACCTCAAATACTGCTTCTTTGCCTCAGGACGGATTGGTAGTAGACTTTATATACCAGAGGAAACATTTAATGAACTTGATTCTTATTTTCTATAACTCTCTAATTCTGAAACACTGAACCTCCTCAGCCAGAGAGGTTTGCGGGTAATTTTTTTTTTCTGTCAGAACACAGAAAAGTGGGGAGTGGGACTCACCTTAAATTGCTGGTAAGAAAGGGGGCAATGACCCCTTTTTGGTGAATTGTATACTTGTCAAGACTAGAGCATCTGGTTGGTGTGCTGGGATGTGGTTCCTAAAATAGCCAGTGTCCCTCTGAGCCAGAAGTCTATAATAAAACTTTGTTTTACTGTGGCAGAGTAGCATCTGACTTATGGATAAGTCTCTCTAGAAAGACAGTTTAATGACATTTCAAGTATATAAAATAAAATAAACACAGGACATTGAAGGACTTATTTAAAGCTGATTCCTTAAGAAAAACAGATGAATAACAATTAACATGCCGTAATAAAGGCTTTTGAAGCATGTTAGCATAATTTATTCCTTTAAGTAAGGTGTCAGCCCTATGCTTCCGATTAATATATTTAGCAAACAAAAAGAATTACCCCACAGAAAGAATTGCTTTAATTTTTTGTTCCACTCCTGAGCTTTCCCCAAACCTAAATGAGGGTTAGCATTAGACCATTAGCAAATCTGAGGCAATTTCAGAGAGTTTGCCATGCACCCCCTTCTCTTTGGTAGACTCTGTTTAATAAAGGAGTACTTAGGCAGTTTATTGATTGCCCCAGTTCTGTTCTGGAAGTTCCAATTGCTTCAGGGTCTGGACAGGGTTCATTCTTTAACAAAGGCCAGATAAGGGTAAACAGAATACCGCTAATGACAGCATTCACCAAAATTGCTGACGTGGTGGCTTACCAGCTGCCTTCTCTGTTGGGTGTCAGCGCAGGCGTCTAATTCTCTGGGCTTTATGGCTCTTTTGTTTCATGCTATTGATACACACTGCATTGCTCTCTACTCAGCGCTATCGTTTGATGACTGAAGTTGTTTGCTGTGGGTGGCACATTCTTGGTAATGAGCCCACTACCTGCACCTACGCATCCCTGGTAGAGTGTCCTCTGTTTCCAGTTTCCCCATTTCTCTACACACAGCCGCATTCTAAGGCAGCTACTGCTAGTGACCTGGGCTTTGCCCTGCTTTTGAAAGGGTCATAGTTCAGTCCCTGAGGTGGCTTTCTCCAAGCCGAGGTTACCATCAATGGTCTCAGGTGGGGTGTTCAAGTACCACCCAGGTACCAGGGCCAAGACCCTAGTGATTGCCAAAACTCACAGGGAAGATTCTGTTTCCTGCGTGATATGATCCTAAATGGTCAATTTCAGTTTGGGTTGCTCAGAATAAGAAAAAATGTTGTTTTTTTCTCCCCCTGGGGGAAGAACAACCTCCAGGTCAGTGAAAACTAACTGTATTCCACCATCACATTCTGGTATTTCCAGCCTAGAGCCATTTCTGTGCTCAAGGATACCATTGCCTTGGACAGGTCTGGAGAAAGATACAGCCAGGATGCAAATGTTAGAAACAGAGCTCTGCGTGCATGTTCCCTGGACCTTAATCTTTCTTACATTAGGTGCTAATGCCACGAGGAACAATGTGTGATCAACTGAAAGCAGGAAGACTGGACATTGATGCTAATGGATCCATCACTACCTGAACGTGAAGGTTGGTGCAAAACACTTAGTAAACTTGTACCTCTTATTTTTTAATTGGGAACTTAAATTCTTTGAGGAGCAGAAACAGGACACTGGCACCAATAGCAGGGGAAACTGTGTCTATGGAAAGTATTAATTGATGAGACCTTGAATGAGGGGCTCTAGCTCTAATGTCGCAAGAAGGCTGAAAGGAGTAGATGAAAGCCAAATAGAGAATCTTCATATCAGAACCACCCTAAGAAAGATTGAGGAACAAAAACACTAGTTTCTCTTTCCCTACTGCCTCACTAAATATTTTTCCCATCTGGTTGATAATTAAGTCTGGGGTTTTTATTTGCCTATTTGTCTGTTTCCTCACCAAAACATCAAGTTTCACTATTTCTGGGAACTGAAATCTATACTTGTGAAGCCCCTGGGGTAGAAGATCTATACAATATTTTCTTCTGACTTAAATGTCTTGGAACATTTTGAGATATTTTGATCCTAGCTTGCCACTATCTAGGCCAGATAAAATGAACCACTCAAAAACCAAAGGGAAATATAACTGCCATATCATTTAGTTGAAAGAGTTGCTATCATCCCTCCTTTTACTATTTCCTTAGCATAATCATGGTTGTTTGATTGTTTTGGTTAAATACCTAGTCCCAGAGCAAAGTCAATTGCTATGAAGTAGATAAATATTGGGAATTTCCACTAGAAAAAATACTAAATATGAAATCCAGTCTGTACAAAATGGCAAGATTATGAGCTCTGATTCTGAAAATAAGGACTTTGGCTAATGAGGCACTGCTCTGATAATCTGCATTGTACCAGGGGCAGGTGAGATTCCTGTGGATAATTCCCAGTGTCTGTGAGATTGGTCGTAAAAATCACTATGAATACAAACAGTTTGGGAGTTAGAAACTCTGATTTTGAGCCAAGGCTCTCCATAGGCAGGAAAAAGTAATCAGTTTGTGAGAATGAAGTTGAAGATGCAGAATAAAGCAAGAATCCTTGATCCTGAGATGAGCAGATGCCCTCCATCTTGGGGCTTCTCCAATTAAATCAAGAGTGTTTTTGCCTTTGTCTTTTCAGGTGAAGGTGAAACTGGCACTGATATTTTCCTGAATTTCTTTTCAAGGTTGAGAATATGTGTAGCACAGCTCAGTCATTGCTATTGGTGCCCTGATGGGCCAAAAGAATACTGCAAAATAAGATCCTAGTATATGCCTCTTTGCTTCCTGATAAATTCCTTAAACTATGTCTTTAAATTGGTGCCATGAGTATCACTTATCCTATGAAGTCAAAGATTAAAAGTGTATCCTACATGAAAAGCTGAGGCACAGAGAACATTTGCCTAATCATTCCTGGCATTAGAAATGCTTCAAAGACCATCTGTCCACTGGTACATATGGTTGGCTTTGCTTTGTCACTGGAGCTGGAAGGAGGGCATCTAGCTCTCTTCCTTCCCCAGTTCTTTCATTCATTAATCCTTAGAGGAATGTTGCAGAAGAAAAAACACTCTGATGTTCAGCCCCTTATGGTGGGAGTTCCAGAACCTTCATAGAGCTGAAGAGACTTCTGTGGGAAGAGGCATTGAGCATGACGAAATCCAAATGCTTTTAGAGATGAGGACAGCATGATGTAGAACTGCTGGGAAATATTTGTAAGACCCTTGAGACTGAAAAGCTCTAAGATATTTTATTATGACTTAAGTGTCCAAATATGTGTTAGATATTTGTATATTTACATAAGTATAGAAATATAAATATACATATGAATAGAAATTAACCTATCTAGTATTGAGTGGAGTTTTTCCTGATGAACCATAATTATAGGTAATTCCCCAAGCTGAGAAGGACAAATAAAATGTAGCACTCTGTTGGTTTCTTGGGGGAGTAACTGGGTTCATGATAGAAGTTTTTTTCTTCTCATTTTGGTTTGGGTTCCTCCTAAAGCAGGAGTGACTTTTGCATGTAAGTGACCTATTTGGGATATGATTTCAGGAAATCCCAATAGACTGTGAGGGAGTGAGAAAGGGAAAGAAATCCAATAAAGAGTGTATTATGGAGCAGGTAGTTACTGAAACAATTGAATCTCAGTCCTGCTGGGGAATACTAGGAGGCAGTGTAGAACCCATCTCAGAGTTGTCCCATCAGGAGGATGTGGAAGCTAGGGTATCTGTACACCAACTCCAATCCCTCATTTCTCAGCAATGTCAACCCCTCAGCATTTCTGGTGGCACTTCATGTGGCTGAAAACCCTTAGCTGAGACTCATAGCTGCATGCACTAGAATGCTGAGTGTGTAGTGAGTGTGGTAAGTGTGAGGGAATGACACTGGGATGCTTACAGGATCAGCTACAATTCTCCTATCATGGCTAAGAGAGGAGGTATGATCTCTTGAGCTCCAAGGCCAAATTTTGTAGCCCTCCAAGAGAAGATGACCTGTGATACCTTGTGCTACTTTAAGAAAAGGGGGCTATCATCTCAGGATGGATATTTACCAAGGTTTAGAATCTGCAAACTTTCTGATTATAGAATTTTGTCTTAGTTCTTGGAAGTTTTTGACACAGGTTCCCTGGAGTTGGAAGTGGTATCTGAACATAGGGTCTAGTGTCTTCTTGTAGTCCAGTAATTTCCAAAGGCACAGATTTCTCTAAAGTGGTCGATAGAGCAGGCTTGAAAGCATTGTGTAATTGTGTTGTTACCTACAACCCACGGAGAGTGAAGACAAAGAATTTAATGGTTCTGATGACTCCACATGTGTAAGATAATGAAGGTTAATAGAATCCAGGAGTTGTGGGGTTCCTAGCCAAGTACTGGGATCCCTAACCTGAAGAAAGGTTTGGAAGCCTAGACCACTGGCAAAGCCAAAAGAAGACTCAGCTGCCTCTCTCTAAGAGAGTGTTCCATAGAAGGGTCAGGGAAACGTTGACCATCACTTTAGGAAAACCACAGATGTCTATGGGAAGGCAATTTGATCAGACAGAAATGGATCCACTGAGAGCAATAATCATAATTATTGTATCTAGTCAGCACATATTTTCTTTTTCCACTGGAAGAATTAGAATCTAGAAGAGTTAGGAGAAGGAGAGAGCTTTAGATAGGTGATGAATTTGAAATATTAAACAGGATTATATTCAGTTGTAATAACTGAAACTTATTAGAACATATGAAATTGAGCCAAAAGTTCACTGGTAAAGGAAAAGATGACTTAAAGGATCATGGTTAATAACAGTCATCTAAAATGTAAGGGGAGGGTTTTTGCATTTTCCTATGCTCTAGAATATTAGCCTCATGAAAACAATGATTCTACTTTGCTTAGTTCCTTTTCCAGCAATTCTAAAACAGGGCCTATGCCTAGTAAATGTGTAGTAAATTCTTGTTGAATGAATGAAAATACATTCCACAGTGAATTACTATTGTACTAACTGTGTATAGAAACATGAGAACCAATTAAAATGTAGATACAAATATTAAAGATAAACATTTTGGTATATATCAATGCTTCTCGTGTTTCTGGGTCTAAACTCCTGCATTTTCTTTTTTGTTTTCTATTGTCCAGCCAAACTAACCTTACTTCTCCCTGAATTGCTCTACCGCTTTCTGACACAGGATTTTTCTCTTGCTAGGTTCTCCACCTGGTCTGCTTCCCCAAAGATCATAGCAAAGCTCACCCCTTCTCCATTTTCTACTTCTGTTCAAATATTTCTTCCAAAAGACTCTGTGTAACCATGTTCTGTCTCATTAGCCTGTATACATATTTATTCTTTAGAACTCCTGATACATCCTAGTTCTGAATTTTACTTGGTTCATCTCTGCTGCTTCCACTAGAAGGTAAGCTCCATGAAAGGAGAACATTTTTCTGCCTCATGAACCACTGACTACCCAGCGTGTAGACCAGTGCCTCAAGCAGAGTAGACGTCTTAGTTTGAATATACAGAAGTAATTTCTTTGGCTATATCCCAAGAAACACAGGTGAGGGATCAGGAAAGAGAGAGAGCAAAGAGAAGGCAGCCAGTAAAGACTGTGTCATTGAGTAGGTTACCCTTGGGTGCAACTGGAGCTTAACCCCGTGAGAACCTTCTGAGATCCTGTGTGGAACTCCCTCAGAATTATTCCACCAAGGGTGAAGAGAATCTGAGGTATTTATCTACTAGCTCCCAACTCTCATTTGTTGATGTTTCTTACAGGGAACATTAATTCCTCAGCACTTCTGGTCTATCTTTCACCCTCTGCCAACAGCAAGATAAAGCCTTTAGGCAGAGGGTCCCAGATGTTTAAGTGGGAACTGTTTAATGAATCTGTAGATAATCTCCAGGAAGGCTAAAGGGATATGGCTTTGACATATCTACTACAGTAGGTATTGAGTAAATGTTGAATGAATAAATAAATCATCATAAAGAAAAAACAAAATGAATGATATATAAAGGCAGCATAGAATTTTTTATGTTAATAGATAATGTATCACTAAAATTATAGGCCAAGTGCTATAAAGGAAAATGTTTATTTTCTGAAAGGCCCTAGAAAAGTAAACAGTTAGGGTTGAGAGCTAAACAATTTTTCAGATCAGTTTCGCAAAAAAGTGACATACTCACTAACAGATTTGCATGTGGCTTTTAGAGTATTGTGTGGTGGGGAGGGGCATTTGCATATATAAAAAATGAGAGCTAAAGTTATTTGATATTTTATTGTTCATTTAGGAGAAATGTTTTGTTCTATTGGTTTCATTTTATTAAATTGCTTCTGAGATGCTGACTCTATTTCAGACAGTCTCAGCTTGTTCCTTACTCTGAACATGATGCTGCACCTGCTCTTTGTTCTGGGCCTTGCAGCTGTATCTGAGCAAAGGAAATAATATCCAGTCTGATGTATGAACCAGTGGAAGCACTAAGAAGTAGTCTTCAGGGGCTTTATCCTCTGTATTATCTCATTGCCTCCTAAGGTACTGCTAAATAGCCACTGTAAGTAAAAAACAGTTTATGTGCCCACAGTTCAACATCAGCCCTGCCCAGCCAGAGTGTGGCCCTTAAACTCCCATCATACAGAAACTCTGGAACTACTGCTTTTCTGGATCTATTCTTTATGGTTCCAGGATAAACTCTGGGATCCACAGCAACTGTCCTGCTATGCTTCCCCTTGTTGAGAATAATCAAGCTATCCCAGTAGTACATCAGGCATGTAATTATTGAAGTTGTTATGAGTCTCCTTGGAGTTTGTAGTTGAGTTAGAACATAGGGTTTAGTGCCCCCTTGTGGTCCAGTGATCTCTACATGCAGGAGGTCCACTAGAATGGGCTCTGAGAGACCTGTTTACAAATCCTATATTTTGATTTTTTTAACTCTAAAAATTTTGTAATAACTTTACATTTACAGATTTACAATAATAATACAAAGAGTTTTTATGTACTTTCTACCCAAATTCATCAATTTTTAATATTATGTTACATTTATTGTATCATCCTATTTTTTCCCTAAGCTATTACATATGCTCCTTTATTCCCCAGTGCTTGAATATTTATTTACTAAAATCAGGGATGATTTCTAATATAATTGTTAAACAGTTATCAAAATCGGGATATTTAACTTTAGATGTAATACTTCATTATTATCTACAGTCCATATCTAATATCATCAATTCTCCTATTAATACCGTTCATAAGACACTCTTATTTTTTTGTGTAGGAGCTAGTTAGGCATCATGCACAGTTTTTGTTTTATTTCTTTTCAAATCTTAATCTGAGACAGCTATTCAGTCTTTCTTTGCCTTTTGTAACACTGACAGTTTTGAAAAATATAGGCAATTTAAGGTTGTTTTTTTTTTTTTTTGTTATTGGTTATATGGCATGTTTCATGGGTGTGATCACAGCTCCAAAGGGACTTAAGAGAAAGAAATTCAACACAAAGAATAGGTCTAAAATTGGAGCAGAAAATGTCCAAGATCTTTGATATATCATGCAATCATGTAACAGTGCAAGTTCCAGTGAAAAGTTAACTTCCTAAAGAGAAGATTCTCTCAAGCAAATACAGAATATGGGATGTTTTAATCTATTGCTGTCTCCTCTAAAGGTGTCACCATCTCTTTCCTAGACATTCTAGTGTTCTCATCTTACCATCTTTTGACAGGAATTAAATTAACTCTTGTCTCCATGAACCTTATTGCTCAAAATGAACCTCTCACAGTCATGAAATATGAGTACCTCCAATGCAGTCTGTTATCTTATTTATGGTGTAGCTGATATCTCTCTTTCCCAGCTCATGTGAAAGTATACGGCATACAGTATGGAATTATTCAAATGCATTGCTTGTGTGTTGTGTTTTTTTTTTTCCTCTTTAGTGTGTTTTTGTTTTTAGCACAAACAACTTTGCTCTCTGTTAGCAGTCATCAGCCTAGCTTTGGCCTCAGGGAAGAGCAAAGGCATCGCGAAATATAAATAAGCCCACACAATGAAATGCTGATACTCAAAATGAAATTGTTTCAACAAAAGTTCATTGAGAGTTCCAAAATGTCCCAGCCCCATGGTAGGTACTGGGGCTCCAAAATGAATTAAGCAGATATTCTTCCTGATCTCTGAGAATTTAAAGTTAGATGGGATGTAAAGAAAATTAATTATGCGATTCTAATTGATAAACAATATTAGGAAAATGTACCATGACACTGAAGTATGTAGAAGGGTATGTTATCCAAATCTGGGAGCCAGAAAGTCTTTTCCCAAGAGGAAGTTTCTTCTGCACTGAGACCCTGATGATAAGTAGAAGGTAGCCAAACCAGGAGGGATGATGAGGAAGAGAGTGGCTCAGATCAAAGTTACCATTTGTGCAAAAGTCTAGAGAAGAAAAGGAGAGGGGAATCAGAAGAACTGAAAGATTTGCAATGCATCAGTCAGCTATTTCTATAAAAATGCTGTGTAACAAGCCACCACAATTCAGTGACTTTCTACTATAAGGATTTTTTCTCCTACTCATGAGTCTATAGACTGACTATAGTTTGGCTCACAACCCTTCTGAGGTTTCAGAAGGATAGTATGGTTTCAGGTTGTGGTTAATCTGGGTCTAGATAGAAGATGTGGGTTAAATTCAGTATTCGTCAATGTGTTTATTCCAAAGATCATGCTGGAGGGGAAGAAGTTACCCAGGAATATACTTCTCATGACAGATCATTGAAGCAAAAAAATCAAGTCAAACTACCCAAGCATATTTAAAGTCCCTGCTCATGTTATGAATACCAACATCCCATTGGCCAAAGCAAACTACATGGGCAAGCCCAAAGTGACAAGATGAAGAAAAACACCTGGCTCTCGTTGGAAGAGAGTATGTGGATATATACTGAACATAAACCTAAACTATTGCATATAGTATGTCTGGATTATACAGATTTTAAAGAACTGGAGAGATTGGCAGGGGCCCTATGAACCACTCACAAAGTTCGGCCTTCATCCACATATGGTTTTAAATTAGGAGAGACAATCATATTTGTATTTTAATTTGATCCTATTGTTGCAGTTAAGATAACAGATTAGAACAGAGCAAGACTGATGCTGAGGCAAATAAAGGAAAGATACTGGGGGGACAGAACCACCTTTGAAACCTTCTCCAATAAATTAAGAAAATATATAAGCTGCAGAGACATCCTAGCCTACATTACTATTTTTTACTTCTTTAGCTTAACAGATTAAAACAGAAACCAAGATTAGTGGAAAGTTCAAAAGCCAAATACATTGATTTGAAATTGGTGATAGGAAATGGATCATATTATTCTGGATACTCTATTTTGTAATTTTATAGGTATTATTTCGCTCTACAAAACATTTGCTCTATTATTCTAAGTGTGGAGCCCTCAAAACTGTGTCTTATAGGATATAATTGCTCAGTGTATGGTCCTTGGATGAGATGCATCAGTATCGCTTGGAAGTCTTCCAAAGACACAGAATCTTGGGCCCTCATTTAGACCTATGGGATTAGCAACTAGTAGCATTTTAATAAGATCATTAGATGATTCCCATGCTCACTAAAGTCTTAGAAGCACTGTTAGGATATTGAAAGAAGAAATACAAATTAGAAAAAAAAGCTTCAGTTACTCAGTCAGTGCCTTACATTTATAAGATGCTATGGTCTGCAAAGTAGTTAATACAGAGATGTATTACTCTAGGTCTCCTATATCGAGGTAACTTCAAACTAGTAGTCTGAAAGTCATATAGAACCTTTATACCCAAATATTACAGTATATGATAAGGGAGTTAATGTTAAGTAATGATTTATCATTAGCAACAATCAATTTTACCTTGGGGTGAATGAGGAAAGCTTAGCTGAGAGTGTGATATGCAGACTAGACTTTGAAATATTTCTGAGATTCCAGAAACAGCTCTGAAGTAAGAAGACATTCCAGGGGGTAGCTCAATGCAGATAGTTGGGAAAAGGCAGGGCATATTCAAAAAAAGAAAAGAAAAGAGAAGAAAAGAAAAGAGAAGTAAAGAAAGAAAAGAAAAGAAAAGAAAAGAAAAGAAAAGAAAAGAAAAGAAAAGAAAAGAAAAAAGAAAAGAAAGAAAAAAGCCTCAGGGAAAAGTGTAACTGGACTAACCAAATGTGAGAGGAAGCAGATGTTGGACTATCCTTTGAAACTAGTTAGTTTAAAACGTGCATAAGGAGAACTAAAGTTAAAAGTAAAGATAGGAAAAGAATGTAGAAATGTTTTGAGGTAGGGAAAACAATGGTATTCCACATACAGTGGTGGTCAAGAGCTTAGGCTCTGGAATCAGGGGAACAAGAGAGAATTTTCTATTCTGCTACTTAGTAGCTGTGTGACCTTTGGCAAGTCATTCAATACTTTCTAAGCTTCAATTTCTTCACTGGTAAAATAAGGGTGATTACACATACCTTGTGGGAGTTTCTTACAATAATGGTTCCCAACAATTTCACCTCCTGCTTTACATGTCTTTATATTGAGCCACATTGACTCTGCTACTTAGTCACCTGACTTGCAAATATCATACAAGCAGAATCTTGCCAAGTTCCTAAACTCAAGGTGTTTACACTTAAGCTCTAGTCAAAGAAACATTCAAATCAGAAATCAAAGTTCAGTTTGAATAACTACCTAGGAGTGGAAAAGCTAAATCACATGGTAGGTGTGTTTTAACTTTTTAAGGTTTCTAACAATTTTATAATAGGTATGTTGTAAAAACTCATTTTTATTTTAATTTTCCCAAATGACTGATGAACATCTTTTCATGTGCTTATTATCCCTATATCTTGCGAAGTATCTGTTCAAATCTTTTTCCCATTTATTTATTGTTTTTTTCTGTTACTGAATTTTGAAGGTCTTCTATGTATTCTGGATACAAGTCCTTTCAGATGCTCCACAATTATTTTTTTCTTCATCCATGGCATGCCTTTTCATTCTTCACAGCAGCTTTATCCATAATCAAATAGCCATCATCCATAACCAAAAACTAGAAACAATACAAATTTCTGTCAACTGGTGAAGAGGCAAACAAATTGTAGCATGTTCATACAGTGGAATGGCACCCAACAACAAACAGGAATAAAGTTGGGCTTTTTTTATTGTTGTAAGAGAACCCTTACTGTTTTGTTTTGTTTTGTTTTATTTTGTTTTATTTTATTTTATTTTTTAAAGTTTACTTATTTATTTATTTTGAGAGAGTGAGGGCATGAGTGGGAGAGGGGCAGAGAGAGAAAGAGAGAGAAAGAGAGAGAGAGGGAGGGAGGGAGAGAAGCCCAAGCAGACTCAGCACTGTCAGCGCAGAGCCTGATGCAGGGCTTGGGTTCACAGACCACGAGATCATGACCTGAGCAAAAACAACTGAGCTCAGATAACTGAGCCACCCAGGCTCCCCAAACCCTTACTGTTTAAAACCACTGAATGTTAGCGTGTTTTGTTATGTGGCAATAGATAACCGGAACATAACTCATAGGCTGTTATGTACATTATCTCACTTCATCTCCATGATATTCTTACAAGATATGTACTTACAGGGAAACTAAATAAACATTAGATATTATTTTTTAACTTTGAGGATTCAGTTTAAAAGAAGACAGAAGCATAATATATACAGTCTATATGCTATTCTACAATTTGCCTTTTCTTTCTCTGCTTTTTTAATTTGACAATATATCACTTGTGGATTTTTCCCTGTCAGCACACAGAGTTCTACCCCATTCTTTGTAATTATCTACTGTTCTATTGAATGGATGTTTCATAATTTATGTAGCCATTCCCCTGTCTAGGTTGCTCCTTATTTTTTAAACCATTACAGATCATTTTATAATGAATATATTTATACATATATTTCAGTGCACATTTGTGAGTATAATTGTGGCATAAATTCCTAGAAGTAAAAATCATGGTTTAAAGGAGTATATACATTTTATTTTGTGGTAGATCATTTATCTATCACATGGATATACAGTGAGGCTGCAGCAATTCACACTTTCATCAAGAGTATATGAGCTGCCTGTTTCCTTTAATCATTGTTAATAATATTATAAACTATTAAATCTTTGGTAGCTTTCAATCTGATAAGTGAAAAATTATGTTTGTTTCAATGTACCTTTACTTAGTAGGAATGATGTTGCACAACTATTCACGTCAACACACTACTTAAACTTCTGTGTTCTGGTCAGATGTGTTGTACATTTTTCTGTTGTGACTCTGGTCTTTTATTATTGATTTGAAAGAGTACTTTATAAATTGAGGAAATTACCCTTTTTTCTTAGGTGCTAAGAATTTTTTTTCAGGTTGATCATTTTTCTTATGACCTTTGTTTACAATATGGTATTGCAGTCATACGTGAATTTTGCATAGTCAAATTAATCAGTTTTCCATATTTCCCTTGGGTAATTTTATAGTTTAGCTTTATTTAAATACTTAAATCTTTCTTGCATCTGTTTTTTTGATAGAGATCCACTAAACTATGTTTTCAAGTATCTAACTAATTTGTCTCAATTCCGTGCATTAAAAAAATCCATCAATTCACATTGCTTTAAAATATTGCTCATATGAAATATAGAGTTCAAGTCCAGTTTTGGACTCTTTTCTATTATCACTTCTTCTATTCATGGCCCCGTCACAAATTGATATAATTATTGTAGTATTATATTTAATTGTGTTATAAAATCTGGTAAACTTCAGTCTCTTAAATACTCATTTCTCCTCAGAATTGTATTTATTATTCTCACATATTTGTGTTTCCATAAGAAGTAAAGACTAGTCCACAAAAAGTATATTTTTACAAAAATTATAGGTCATTTTAGGAAGAATTGAATGATATTACAAAATAACAAGACTCCATCACCTGGACTTGTAATCTTCTTCATGTTCCCCAATAGTGGCCAATACTGATCCTTTAAAGACACATTTGTGTGTGTGTGTGTGTGTGTGTGTGTGTGTGTTTAATGGGAAGAGCCTTGTGGAATCAAGCAAGGTTAACAATAAGGGATGATGTTGGGTAACTCTCCTCTGATCAAAACCAGACTGAGGCTAAATAACACTGCTCCCTGGGGTATCTGGGTGGCTTAGTCGGATTAGCACCTGACTTTGGCTCAGAATCTCACAGTTCATGAGTTCGAGGCCCACATCAGGCTCTGTGCTGACAGCTCAGAGCCTGGAGCCTGCTTTACATCCTGTGTCTCCCCCTCTCTCTGCTCCTCCCCAGCTCGCACTCTGTCTCCATCTCTCTCAAATATAAATAAACATTAAAAAAAAACATTAAAAAAGAAGACTGATCCCCTTGTATCTTTTTAAAATTAGTTCAGAGAATTTTCCCAAAAGAGGCATCCCAAGTATATTTAAGTAAATCCCTCGCAACGGAGTAGACTTAACAGCTTCTCAGGGTCACCGCATGGAAGGAATAACATTCAGTGGCACATATACGTTGTAGTATATTTACTTAACCATTGTTAAAATAATGAAAACAATAAACCTTAATGAAAAATACCCAGAATAGTAAGTAAAAACTGAACACAAATTTTACATTCATCATGATTACAGCTATTTGAAAATCACTCTGCTCATAACAACAACAAATACAAAAAACAAAACAAAAGAAATGCTAAAAAAAAAAAACTCCAATAAAATGGAGGCATTAGAGATTTTTCTTCCTAAAAAGTTTGATTAATGCTGGTATAACAGTCTTTATATAGTAAGACAAATTAAGAGCTTGATTATTTCGTAGTCATATCTCCTGAAGAAGAACCCTACGAGGAATATGACATGGAGGTATGATAAGGATGTTATTTATTCTGGCCCATGTGTGGGATGGCATCATAACATAGTAACACACAAACAGAAACTGAGGTCTGAAGATCCGCCTTCAGGATCCTAGCTCTGTTGTGTTAGCTGGAACTGATTTGACTCTCAAGATTCCTCCCATGGAAATGAGATTCAGAGAATCACTTCATGGAGATTTTAGAGCCTTGTTCCTCAAAGAGTGGTCCATGGACCAATAGCATCAGCATCACCTGGGGCTTATAAGAAATGCAGAATTTCAGGCCCCAAGCCAGTCCTCTAAGAATCAGAATATCTGAGAGTGGAACCTAGCAATCTGTTTTCACAAGCCCTCCAAGTGACTCTCATGCATGCTGAAGTTTGAGCAGCATTGCTTTAGAAAACTCAATGAATCAAATATAATTACAAATGCTGATTTCTACAAATCCATTATCATTAAGTCAATCACACACAGTAAAAGGTTAACCAGGCAGAATGGAGGCCTGGGAACAATTAGTGTCATCCAAATTGTGGAAAAATTTCTCTCTCTCTCTCTCTCTCTTTTTTTTTTTACTTACCATTATTTGGACTTGGACAAGACCATTAAGCATTCAGTAGATGAGGATTCTGCCTTTTAATTTCATAAATATTTATTGAGTTCTACCTGTGTTCCAGGCCTTGCCTTTTATGCAGGGGGTTCAGCGATGAAAATCTACATGGCTCCTGCCTTCAGAGAGTTTCTAGGACACCAGGAAAGATAGGCAATAAACCGATCATAACAGATGTGACAAAGATTACAGAAGAGTCATTAAGTGCTGTGAAAACATCTAAACTGGGGCTGTTACTTATGAGTCAGAGGATGGACATTGTGGGCTCTATGAACCCCTTGGATTTTGTTTATTGGGAGAAATATGTGTTCATAGTTTAATTGTTCTGCAGAGAGTTTTCAAAGAATTCCTTGAAATCCAAATCTTTAGGGACCCCTACTGAGATCAACATTGCAGGCCAGTTTATTATCCCAGTGTTTGAATACATTATCTTCATTTATGAGATCCCTTTTCCCCTCTTCCCCTAGGAATAATTACTTTGGCCTGAATTACCTGAGTATAGATTCAAAAATCTGTTTACTCTGCAGCATAGAGCTACCCTTTTATCCTTCTATGACAAACTGAAGACAAATTCTTTCCAGATGTGGGCTCGGTCAGGTGCAAACCTGTATTGCTTTGTTGCAAGATATGGATGTAGAAGAAATGTCCTACGATGAGCTCTCAAAAGGGCCTTCACTGACATTTGCTCAACATTTAATTCACAGTTCTTGGAGATGAATGAGCAGTTCTGGGGTGTAAGCTTAAAACCCTGCAAGTTGATTAAAAGCTGTGCTTAAATCCAGACCAATTAATAATTGAGTCCCCATGGGGTTAATATTAAGGGTAGTTGTTATTGTGTTTTTCATCTTCATTTCAGAGTTTCTGCAAATGGATTAATCAGCCCTTGTGTATTCACTCTACCACCAGAGCAACAAATCATTTTGATTATTATGTTACAAATACCAGCGACATTCAATAGACCTTGCAGAGAAATTTTTATGAGTTTGAGCAAATATCCACCATTGCACATGAGGCAGATCAGATACTAATAGCAGCTGCAGGTTTTGGAACTTCCCAGGGTCCCCCGACCACATGCACTGGATTGGAATGTCAACTTGGTGATTTAGTTCACCCTCATTACCTAAATCATCGCAGAATGAAGGCAAATATAGCACTTGGGTTTAAAATATCAGCACTCATGGGGCGCCTGCATGGCTCAGTTGGTTAGGCATCCGACTTTGGCTCAGGTCATGATATCATGGTCTGTGGGTTTGAGCCCCGTGTCTGGCTCTGTGCGGCCGAGAACCGTCGTAGGTGACCATTAACAGAACTGTCTCAACAACTATTGCCAAACAGTACCCTTAATGGCATGTACAACATCAGATCACTGGAAAGTACATTCCTGTAAATGGATTTGTTTTACAAGCCTGTTATCATTCTAAGGTTTGCATGGGCATACTCTTTACCAATCTTCCTTTCACTAAGAAGGGGGGTGTGGCCTAAAAGAAAACAGTCACAGACAGACTCAATGAGTTAGGTATTAGAATGAAAACTAAACATAAGAGGCGTGCCTCTCAGCACCCAGGTGAGGTGCACTTGACTCTCCTATTTATGACACCTGGCAGGCAGTCATAATGCGGAAGTACCATCCCGTCCTCCTCAAGTCAAACCTCTCAAAAGAAAACATAAAGGGAGTTACAAAAAAAGTCAGGCCTTAGGAAACAAGTAAGGCAAATCCTGTGTGTTAAGAATTGGTATATGAGGATTGTCATAGGAACAGGTCCTCTCCCTTTCTCCCTTCTTTCCTTCCTAGAGAAACATTGCTCATGTATGTGTCTTACTCTTCAGTAGTTAGGAGTTGCTGAGTATAAGAAACAAAGAAACACTATGTGTTTTGCCAATCTTAACATCTATAAGCTGTAAAGATAGGCTTCTGGAAGTCTGTGCCCAAAATAGGCAATAGGCTGGAGTTCCTTCCACCTGCCAGGCTTTTATGATTTCTGTTAACATGTGGGCCAACGGAAAGCTGAGTCATGCAATTAAATCTGAAAGATGAGAAGAGGAGTATGTCCAGGTGTGTTGACCTGACTATCTGAAATGATTTTCCACAAATTTAAATCAAGATGTGTTTATCAGAAGGCTTACAAAAGTATACAGATCAATTCATTACATTATATATGAAAGAAATCACTTTAATTGAAACAGCTCAATAAGCCAAGATTTGGAATGTTGCAAGAATTTGGAGACAGGAGATTAAGTTGCCATATACAATGAATTCCTACAGTCTGGGAGGTGATTTGATTTCAAAATAGACAAAGATTACCTGCCTCAGAAAATCTTTCCTGTGCCTGAGGTCTTGACCAGCTCCTTGTTTGGTGTGAAGCTGTATATCTAGAAGGTGTCAGGAAAGGCTAATGAATATCTTGGCAAGGGGAACCCAGCAGTAAGTGATGCACATGGGCTGGTGCTCCAGTAAGCAAGCAAAAAGCAGGGTCTCTGAAGGAAATCAGTGGATGGGTTTGGAGGAAGGTTGGCAAGAAAACAGGGGGCCCTCAATGGACTGTTGGGGAAATGGCTGTGGGTAGTCAAAAGAGAGTAGGGATAGTAACATAGGCCACTAATATAGCAGCTTCTGTCTTTGGGTTCAATTCCATGACCCTGTGTCCAACCTCCCTTTTCACTTATTGTATGTTAGCTACCCTGCTTAATGTCCTCCAGAAATACACCAATAAATAGCTGCAGATGTAGTGTGGCTCATGTCTCATTTTCACAGCGTTTTTCTTTTCCTTTCTGTCTAAAATGTAAACTGAAATTAAATCTTTCCCTGAAAGAGCTTAGAGCTGTAAGAGGATGTTATACTAAGAGATGGTAAATCGATCACCACCGAGATGGAACAATCCAGAAAAGCATTACCACATCCTCAGTGCACCTTGAGCAATCACAGCAAATGCCTGGGAGTCTGGAATAACACTCTTTTTCCTTTTCTACATTTAGATATTTTAAGGAATGGCAGAAAGCTCTGGTCTGCCTTCCAGTTGATTTTGACATGAATACCGTACAATAGAATATAAATATAATATAAGGAGTCCTGGGTGCAAAAGCATAAGAGTTAAGCCACAGTTTTGAACTCACCACTACACAGTTACGTGCCTTCAGGCAAGGCAACTAACTTCTCAAAGACTCAGTGTCCCCATGTTTAAAATGGATTTAATTATTAGAGCTCAGTTGCTGTGCTAATGCTCTGTTGAAATTAAATGTTTCAAAGGCACTACTGGAAATATGAAAAAAAATTCCAACATGAAGTAGGCATTGCTAAGAGAGTCATTGAAAATAGGGTTCAGAGGACACTGAGGAAGCAGGGCCTATGTACCCCCCTCACATTTGAATTCCAACACCATAGACTTCTGACTTTTGTCAATTGCAACTAATCAATTACAACTGGCCCTCCTCCGCCTCCTATTTTGGACTAGAGATAATGTAATACCTGTTAGCTAAATAGTCAATCCTGTGTTAAATATCCAGCTTAACACTGCCAGCCTAATTCTTTTAGAACAATTTAGGTAACCTTGTGGTTTTTGCCTTTGTAAGCCTTCACTCCCTGCTGGCAATTCAGAGCACCCTTTAGATTTCAGTCAATTTCAGTCTACTCTGTGATCCCCAGACTGCAATCCCTAAGACCCCAAATAAGTGCTTTGGGTTGCTTTACAGCCTCCTCCTCCTCTTGGTCAACAGAAACAAAAGGCATAATTACAGTCATCCCTGAACAACAGAAGTTTGAAATGTGCTGGTCCACTTATACGTGATCTTTTTCAATAAATACAATACAGTACTGTAAATGTGTTTTCTTTCCCTTATGACTTTCTTAATAACATTTTCTTTAGTTTACTTTCTTGTAATCATACAGTATTTCATACATATAACATACAATATATGTGTTAATCAATAGTCTATGTTATCAGTAAGGCATCCAGTCAACAGTAGGCTGCTAGTAGTTAAGTTTTGGGGGAGTCAAAGATCTATGTGGGTTTTCAATTGCATGAAGGGAGTTGGTGCCCTAACTCCCACAGTCAACTGTACTCCTCTTCTTGGCTCAGTTGTAAATGGAGCTGGGAAGCTCTGTTTGCATCACTCATTGTCCCACCCATCAGCTTACATGTGCCCATATGCCCTTCGAACTTCACGGCACATGGTCCAACTACCACCCTTAACACCTGTACCTCTTGCCCCAGATCTTCTCTGCCTGCTGGAGCCTACCTTGGCACTTGCGCAGCACACGAGACGTACTAGAAGGAATGCACTCTTTCCACCAGAGCAGCCTTCAAATGATGACTAATGGAAATTGCTATGTAAATACACCAGCTCTCTCACCACTCAGGGGAGATAGCCCTGGATGCACGTCTACACAGGGTTTCAAAGTCCCCCAGGAGGATTAAGCTCCGGTCACCCATAGTGTAGCTGGCTGATAGCCTACCCTTTGTTGTCTTCCTCCCTTTCACTGTCTCACTTTACCTACCTCCCTGCTATGTCATCTGGGATAATCTTCCAAATGTCCTCTTGGTCCTTGGATTCTTGTCTCATGGTCTGCTTCTTAGAGAATACAACCTGAGACACTATTCATTTGATCATTACATTTATCTAGACACACCACTGTCCTTTAATACCCAACTCAATCAATCTAAGCAGCTTTACTTGATAACCAACATATTCTCTGTTTCCCTCTTTTTTCTTCCTTTTTAAGAGAGAGAGGGAGAGAGAGAGAGAGAGAGAGAGAGAGAGAGAGAATCTTAAGTAGGCTCCATGCTCAGCATGGAGACTGACATAGGGCTCGATCCCACAACCCCTGGATCATGACATGCACCAAGATCAAGAGTCAAATGCTAAACAGACTGAGCCATCAAGGTGTCCCTCCCTCTTTTCTACAAATCTCTCAGTACATAGGTATAATGTCTGTTTACTTTTTTTTTGAGCCCTTGCTTTCAAATTTCAATTCACTTGGGTATATACATAGACGCAGAGAACATTTTATCATCAGAAATAAAATAAAATGAACAAAAAGAAAGCTCCTGATTTCAGTTATATGTGGAATCTAAAAAACAAATGAACAAAAAAATAAACAAAAAACCAGATTCTTAAATATAGAGAACAAACTGGTAGTTGCCAGAGGGGAGGGGAGTGGGAGAATGGGTGAAATAGGGGAAGAGGATTCAGACGTACAAACTTCCAGTTATAAAATAAATAACTCACAGTGATGAAAAGTATAGCATAGGGAATAGAGTCAGTAATACTGTAATAACGACGATGACAGATGATTACACTTGTGGTAAGTACTGTGTAACATATAGAGTTGTTGAACTCCTATAACATTGTATATTAATTATTTAATTTTTAAAATTAAATTTAAATAAAAATAGATTTAAATAAATTTAAATAATTTTTTTAATTTAATAAAAATAATTCAATTTTTTAAATTAAAAATAAATTTTTAAAAAAAGAAAGCTTCTACTCCCAGGATTTCTCATCCTCAGTCCATGAATGGAATTCAGGGGATCTATGAACTTGGATGTGAAAAAGAAAATGACATCTTTATGGTCACTAACCTATGACCTTTAACTGAAACCTATAACCGTGTAGCATTTCCTTCAATGATGACCAAGGGCAATGCTGCAGGCCTGTGTCTGTGACTCTGTCACCAATAGAAATCACAGATGTTTTCATATCCCTTTCCCATAATTGGACATATCTCAGGAAATCATTACATTTTTCACTACTCCAAAGTTATGGTGGTTATCAGATCTATAGCTGGATCTTGTTATTCATGCAGTGAAAAAGTCATCTTTTGCTCCATCACAAATTTTAAGAAATATTTTGATAACTGTATTTCAGTATGATTGGTTTCCTTTGCAGTGCTTTGAATTTTGTTTTATACATTTAAGAGGATGACTCTAAGAGGGCGTTCATATTCTTCACCACACAGTCAAGGGCTCCAAGGCACAAAAAAAGTTAAGAAGCCTGCATCATCTGTAATCCCCGCCCCATAAGTGCACACAGGTTCCCTCATCTGCTTGAGGTGCCCCTGGAGGACTCACAGTGCAGAAACCTGACGGTCAGAGCATGCCTGCATTATTGCTTCCAGGCAGCTCTGTGGAGGAAAATCAAAGTTTCTTTGGAGGAATGATCAGGCCTTCTGGGTCCTCAATGCTGTTCAGGCTCTCTCCGCCCCCCAAAACTAAGACAAGAAATTTCACTTCATAATTACAGAATTCTCTCTGTTTCTGGAATGGCTTTGGAAGTGTTTAGAGTCCATCTGGGCTCCAAGGAGTGAGCAAACATGGGCATGAGCTTTGCAGTTCTGGGGCTGGTTTCACTGGAGGAAGCAGCATGTAGGGTGCTGGTGTAGTTCAGGCTACAATATACCATATCATTCATAAAAAATGTATACCTATTATTGAGCATGTGGTGTCAGGTGATGGAGAAAAGACTGAATTGGGATTCAAAGGGCCTGGGTGTTAAGTGCAGAATCCTTTCTCACAAGAAAATTTCAGTAGCAACACCTCTGTCCAGAGGGGTGTACAATCTTACTCTGAAACAACCTGGACTGATGTGTTGGAAGATGCTTTTTCTGCATCCTTGCAGAAAACCAAAAAGGCAAGACCCTGGGGGCTGCAAATGCTACTTATGGAGGTAATACCCATTAAAAGAAAATCCAGGGTAACCTTAAAGGAAGAAATCCTGGGCAGGAGAAAGTGTACCAGTTCAATGTGCACATGAAGGGAGAGGGAGAGAAAAGATGCTAATCAAACTGCATCGCTCTCAGAAAAGCCAGATCATCTTTGCCATGAATCTTATTTTGTGGGTGTCAGGAAGTTTCTTAACAGCAACGTTGGAAATTCCATTATGGAGGGGAAATGACTACTATTTGCTCCAACTATCCTTCTAGTTAAATCTATTCCTCCCATCCATCCAGCCAGCCAGCCATCCATCTTTCCATCCATCTGTCATGCTTCTATCCTGTTTTCCATTCCTTCTTTCATCTGACCTTTTCATCCTTCCATCCAGTCCTCTCTCTTCATTCTTTCCTTCTTCCATTCATGAATACTCTTAAGAGTGACACTGGGACATGATGGTTTAATGTCACACTCTAAAGTCAGGCTAGCTGGTTCAAATCCAGGTCCAGTGTTCACTAGACATATGTCCTTGGGTAATTCACTTTAAGTCCCCATACTCGAGGTTTCTAGTTTCTCTGTTGATAAACAGCAGCTAATAATAACCCCTACTCCATTAGTTTATTCTGAGGATTAAATAAGCCAATATGCATAAGATGCATATGGTAAAACTGACTTGTATTAAGTGTTATAAATACTAGTTGTTGTTATTAGTATACTCCTGGTATTGGGTTAAAATCTGCAAAGATAAATTTTTAAGACACAGCCCTTGTTTATAAGAGGATTCTTATATCTGAGGAGAGTTAATACATCATCTGAAGATGAGCAAGTAATTCACTTCTCAATAGGAAGCTTTATCGCATTGTGTTCATTTCCTAAAGTGTATAATTTAGCATTATCACGTCTGAGGAATAGTGAAATCTTTGAAGGTCTTGGGTTTCCAAACCACTGCTGCACTCTTAACAATTGCCGACCTTTGCCCCATTTCAGTTTCATTCTATCAAGTGTATTCATCTGAACCTTGATTTGTACACTGAGTTTCTTGCCAGCCTCCTGCAATGCAATTTAAAATGAGAGGCAATATAATATTCTTGTTGGGGATAGCAGGCGTTCGATAGAATGGATTGGAACTCTCACCAATGTGAGCATGATTTAGGTCCCTTTGTTATTGGGTAAGGTCTGCATGTTCTTTCAGCTCCATTAAGATGGGGCCTTTCAAACAGTGACTGCAGTCAATTCCTTTTGTCCTTTTAGGGGGAAAAAAAAAAGCTCCAGAACTTTAATACCCAGAAAATTTCAAATTAACATTTAAGAATTGCAATGTCTAGTTTGAGAAGTTAAGCAAAGAATAGCTTAGTTTAGTTTGAGGATCTATTGAAACTCCTACCAGGGCACCATATGAACATACCTCACTAGTCTCCTGTGTCCAGAACCAGGATCTTACAGGTTTGACTTTACAAACAACCTAACATCCAAAATCATGATCAGTCAGAAAACAAATATTACCACACTCAACTGACACCTCGACTTTGAAATGATTATGAAAGGAGTATAAGACAAAGACAGCTTACACTATGCTATGAAAATAAACAAATCCTGAAATCTCAGTAGTTTAGCACAATGAGGATTTATTTCTGGCTTATGCAAAATCTGAGGCAGGTTGATAGGGACTTGCCCCCATTTTACTGTTAGAGATCCAGGCATCCTGCATGTTCTACTTCCACCATCTCAACATGTGACTTCTCAGGTTACTGAAGAAAGAACGAGGGGAAGGAGGAGACACATCAGGTCTTAACTGGCTCATCTGGGAGGGGACATCCACCACTTCTACTTAGATCCATTGACCAAACCTGTTTCATGGCCTCATCCCAATGGCAAGCACTCAGAAATCAAGTAAACACATGGAATAGTTGTTGCATCTAAACATCTCATTCATAATTGGTGGATATGTAGATATTCCAAATCCATAAGGAAAAAGATGCTAAACATATAAAGATAACAGAAAATGTGGATTGTTTCTAAATGACAGTGAAAGTACTGGGCAAGAGTTGGGGGAACTAGAGGCTTAATCGAAAACGGCCTGGCCACCAGCACAGCACTTCTCGAATGTTTCATGTTTTATCATTAAAATTAAACTTTTCATGAGTTTAAAAATGCAAAACTTCAGCTGTGTTCCCTCAATGCTGGAAAGATGACATATGTTCATGTTTTGGATATCTCCCAGCATACAGTATGCCCTCCCAAGGATTTGTCTTCCCTGGTTTAAGTAGCACATTCTAAATGTCCAATTAACAGTTATTAAATGGTAGTGAGGAGGGTGCATTTAATATTTAAGGAAATGCCATTGTTACATTGAAGGCCCTGCACCATTGTTGAGCATTTGCTTGGATGCCTTGAATGCCCTATTCTAAAGTGCAAGTTCATTGCAATAACAGTGCTTTATACACTTTTTAATTAACTTTTCTCGTGAATCCTCTTCAGTGACCATTCACAAAGGGCAATGAACCCAGGACATATAAGTCTGTCTGAAACCTATTTAATGCCATAAGACTAACAAGGGCCCATTATAGGAATTTCTTCTTCCCTCCTTATCTTCCTTTGTTTACCAGTCAGGATTTTCACTGAACAGCAAAGACAAGACTCAAACTAGTGAATCCTATGGATACATTCTTGCTGTCAAAGGACAAATAAAGAGAGAAGCCTTCTGAAAAGAAGAATGAGTTTGCCTAATTTCCACTTTTGTTTTTGTTTTTTCCAGTTGATGCAAAGCTACCCCCATATCTCACTGTTTCCTGCCCACTCCTTACCCCAATGTCTGAATCCAGATGGCTCTCCTGCATTCTGGACCTCTTGTTACCTGAACTCCAAGGTCTGCCTAGGTCTGCAAATCTCAACCTTGCTTATACAACCAAATCTGATAATAGCTATTTAAAAAGAATTAACACAGTTGGTTAAGCATCTGATTTCAGCTCAGGTCATGATCTCATGGTTTGTGAGTTCGAGCCCTGGCATTGGGTGAGCTCTAGTCCAGCTTCGGGCTCTGTGCTGACGGTGTGGAGCCTGCATGGGATTCTCATTCTCTCCCTCTCTCTCTGCCCCTCATGGAGTTCTCTCTGCCTTTCACTCACTTGTGCCTTCTCTCTCTCTCTCTCTCTCAAAAAAAAAGATAATAAGAGCATTCTTTACCTAAGATTGTTTTTTTTAAATAAAATAAAATAAAAATAATTGACACCTATGAAATAATTACATGATTAACCAAATAGTTATTGTGTACCTTCTATCCTCCAGGCACCATGGGTACAGATAAGATGATAACTATGGAGCGAGATCAGTTCCCTGTTCTTCATGCAGTTTACTTTCTTGAAGTGGAGAACAGGTAAAGAAATTAAAAGTAAGATGGTTTTGAATGATGATCAATAATACAAAGGAAGGAAAATAGGATGATGTGATAGGGGAGTGACTAAGGTCAGGGCAACATGCACAGAGTGGTCAGAGAAGGACTGCCTGCCCATGAGAAGGGGGCAACTCTGGGGAGATGGGTGGGGTAGCAGGCCAGGCAATGGTGCCAGAAGGAGCTGGGAATACAGGATGGCAAGGACAAAGATTACCTTCCTCCTCCCATGCCCAATAAAGGAATGTAGCATTCCTTGTTCTTATCTCTGCCCCAGTGCCCCGGATCCTCTGTGAAAGCTAGGATATAAATTTCATATTAAATGTAATAACAGATCATCTTCAAGAAAGCCCTCATTCTCTCTTTCCCGAATCAGCTTCTCTCCAAGGAACTAAACAAAACACCTGCCTTGATCTTTGGTCAAGCTGCTCTGACCCAATTTTCTCTATTGAGACCAATAGCTGATGACAAGTTATAATAGAAACAACTGCTCACTTTCCAGCTGCCCTCAATCAGCTAGGCAACATCCCTCTGACTGATTAAGTCACTAGGGAAAATCTTTTCTCTGTTCCCAGTGACTGCTGATTGATGGCACTGAAGGAGCCTTGCTGCTCACTCCCTGATTCAAGGGGGCTATCAATTTCTGCAGATCCCTTGGCCAGTCTACCCCCATATGTTTTAGGAGTTGGAAGAATTGCCTCAGAAGGACATGTGGCCATGTACCCAAGGAGAATGATGGGGACAGGGTGAGATGAGGCAGAAATGACACAGCCTCACAATTAGATCAGCACTGAGCTCAGAAGCAGCCAGCCCCATCATTCTGTTTATATCACAGCTACCTTCTCTCCCTATGTGCCCTCATGCCACGGTCTGCAGGCAGATGCAATAACAAGGAAGAAAAGGAAAGAGAAGATGGATGCTATGAAGGTTGGGAAAAGTTTGGACAATTCAGGTCTTTTAAAATAAGAGAAGTTCTCAAAGAAGTTTATCTGGGATTTAATAACCTGGCATCATACCATAAATAAAATGGACTCCTGCTTTCCCTTTCCCCCAACCCCTGCCTTTTGAGACAAAAGATGTGAAAATAATCTGCAGTATATACCATGGGGTGAGCAAGGAACAGGGTTTCAAGAAGGCTTCTATCAGAGCCCTGTTCTGTTAGCAGATTCCTGGGCAGCCCTGAGCAAGTTCCTCAGCATCTCTGATTTTAGCCTGCGCATCTACAAAGTGAGGCAATTTCATTGACAAGACTTCTAAGGTCCCTTTTTGTTCTAAAATGCCAATAATCCCTATGCAGTTGGACAGATTCTTTTTTTTCTAATTTTTTTAAATGTTTATTTATTTTTGAGTGGGGGAGGAGGGGCCGAGAGATGGGAACAGAGGACCTGAAGTGGGCTCTATGCTGACAGCATACATCCTGATGCGGAGCTTGAACTCACAAACTGTGAGATCATGACCTAAGCGGAAGTTGGGTGCTTAACTGGCTGAGCCCCCCAGAAGCCCCAAGTGATTCAGTTTCACTGAAAATAAAGAAACTTTTGACAGATACTAGTTTTAAAAAAGACTTTTAATGTCTCTTTCTTAAAAAAACAAACAAACCAGTTATTCAATAAATCCATATGTTAAGCTCTAACTTATGTCCCTAACTGGTGTAGGGACATTCTGCCTAAGGCAAGATGGGACAGGTTGGAATGCTGCAAACACTCAAAGGAGGAATACTTTTCTTTCCTCCCTTTAATCCGACTCTAAATTTGGTTAGAAGAAAGTGCTTTTGAATTGGACTTCAGTGGAATTTTCCAAATCCATTTCACAAAAGTTTTAAGTGTGTTTGAGAAAAGTTAAACACATTCCTGGTGCCCAGGAAGCTCAGAGCCTAACTGGGAGACAGGCCTAGGAAAGATAAATTACAGAGCTATAGGGAGAGCTCACCTGGGGCAAGCCCATATACTTTGACTAGGCAACCAAGGTGTATGCACACTGGGCCAGGGGTCACACACATTAGATACAGTCATGCAGTGCTACAGAATTCTTAACCTGCTGCCTTCTTGGGGGTTAACACATTTTTTTCATGGGGCTCCCTCTCAGTGCTTGTGAAATGACAGCTACTCTTAAAGCAGGCCAAAATGGTTTCTTCTTTAATACATGAAGATACTTATTGTGTCAGAGCCTACAGGTCCTCCAGCCCTTCATGAAACTCTTTAACATTGACCAAAGACTTTCCTTCCATGGCTGGGGATAGGTTGGTACAGTGGCTCTCAATCTTGGTTGCACAGCAGAATCACTAGGGAGCCTTTAGATATACTTCTGTCCAAGCAGCACCCCAAACAAATTAAAATACACTAGAGTCCAACTAGAGGTAGAACTCAGGCATTCTGGACAATCCCAATGTGCAACCCAAACTGAGGGTCCAGCTAAATGTGTCTGAAAATCTGAGAGGAGTCACATTTAGGACTGAATTCAGGCTAAGGTGGATGTGACTGATATGATTTACTTTCATAAGAGGCTATTTTTGATAGGAGAAAGGGTAAGGATGGAGTATGCTTGGGACCATCTCCTGATCCTTTAGAGCCTCTGTAACTTGGGTTAATGATGATCATTAATCACAAAAATAAGAAAACATAACAGACTTTCAATGAATGCTACATTGCAAGTTGTATTACTTTTAATTTCAGAGTCTTAAAAGTGGGTATCTTGAGCCCCACTTTAGAGGTATAGAGAGATTAGATAATTTGTCAAAAGTTTATAAGGAATAAATTATGAAAGCAAAAATCAAAAC
The DNA here is from genome assembly GCF_022079265.1 of Lynx rufus. Lineage (NCBI taxonomy): Eukaryota > Metazoa > Chordata > Mammalia > Carnivora > Felidae > Lynx > Lynx rufus. The sequence goes on along the minus strand of NW_025814896.1, from coordinate 38,325,298 downwards.
TATATCTCTGTTTCTTAAGTCTTTGCTTTATCCACACACCCCACCCCTACCCCCACCAAGAGCCTAGGTCAAAGGGTAATAGCAAAGGGCATGTATTGTATCTGCTTCGTGATTGCTACTGAATAGACTGGTCTCCTGCAACCATCCAGGGGAAAAGATTTTTACACACCTGTCTTTTTGGAAGGCAATTCCTCATGTTGGACATAGTGGGACAGGGTTTGCGAGATTAAAAGAGCTTGTACCTAAATTTTCTAAGCATAGCAGAACAACGGGGGCTCTAGGCTAATTGCAGAGGGTGACTAGTTAACTGAAGTATTTTTAGAAGCAAAACAGAAGGTGGCGGGCTCAGTCCTGGGTAGGTGCCTGTGGAGGTAAACTCAGATTATGTTGATCACTCACTAAAGGCTTCTAAATTTACGGTGGAGGCAGCGTATAGCTGGCACAGAAGCATCCTGCCTCCCTAAATGACATTGTGTCTGGCTACACCCATGTAGCAGTGATCACATTAGAGCCAAGCCTCCAGCTCCAGGCTGTCAAAGACTATTGAATTTGCTGTATTTTCTGAGCAATAAAAGCAGACTTTTAATTTAATTAATCTCATCCTTGATTGCATTAACCACCCATGTGGCCAGAAAGTACAGCGTGGACCTCGGGCAAGCAGACCCTGTCTGCATTAACCTCTCAGGCATTGAGGACTCAGGGTTTCCACGAAGGGAATGATTCATTTTGCTGTTGATCAGAAACAAAAGTCAGCCAAAAAACCTGTGCCGGCTTATGGACTAGATGCTTGGGAAGCAAATTTTAAATAGGGAATGGGGAGGGCAACCCAAACATTTCTTTGACAATCTTTTGATCTGAGGAATTCAGAACCATTTTCTTTGAACCAATGAAACCTTTTATCCTCAAAGGTATGAAATTTCTAAGAAAGCAAAACGTTGATTTCAAAGTAATAGACATTAGCTGAGTTTGATCTTGACATTCTGGATATTGGGGCTTTAGTAGATGGGATTGAACACTCAGAGACCATATGTTGCTGACAGAATCAGTCTATTTTTAATGAGAACTCAAACATGTGTTCACCTGAAATCAGGTGGTTTAGGGAGTACTGGATGGTAGCATCTAAAATGATACAGATAGGCTGGGTAAAAGGGAAAAATGTAATGAGAGGACACCTAATAGAGGGCAGTGTAATGTTTTACACTGAGGGTAAAAAAACAAACCTGTACAAAAGTGGTGCCCTGCCCAGATCTGCTTTCTTGGGCTTGTGTCCTCGCCACTAGCACGTGAGTGTTGACTGCTACTAGCTCAGACCTGGCTTCATTGGAGAAGAATTGCCTTCAGTTGATAGGAGCCTGGAGAAGTAACACTGTTCTTCAGGGTAGCCTGCAGCCAATAACAGAGGAAATTACGATTACAAGAGGCTGATGAGCCCCCTAGTTTTGGGAGTGGGACCACTCTGTTGCAATTCACCTTCTAGAGCTCCTTGTGTGATTAGTCTGGACTCCAGTTGAGACCACAAGTGTGATATTGTGATTTATATTTGGCTTTCATCCCTACTTCTGGCACAAAGGTCTTTAAATCCTTGGAATTTCCTAAGTGATGAGAGAGATGAAGGTGTCTATTGTTGTGTTAAGGAGTTGACTTTTGGAAAGCTCCTAAGGATAGTGTAGATTGGCAAGACTGTCAACCAGGTGATCAGAGGGAGGGAAACTTCCATTATCCATCCACACCCTCCCCCACCTCTGGGGAGGGGAGAAAGGCTAGAGATTGGGTTCAGTCATGGATGAACAGTGATTTAATCATTCATGCCCATGTACTGAAGCCTTTATAAAAACCCAAAAGGGCAGAGCTGGGCTGGTAAACTCATGGACGTGCTGGGAGAGTGGCACCTTGGGAAGGCACAGAAGCCTCTCTCCATTTCTCCATACCTTTCCCTGTGCATCCATTCCATCTGGCTGGTCCTGATTTATATCCTTTTATAATAACCTGGCAATCTACTAAGTACTGTGAGCCCCTCTAGCAAATTAATGGAACCCAAGGAGGAGATCATGGACACCTTTGGTTTATAGTCAGTCAGTCAGTCAGTCAGAAATACAGGTAACCAGTGCTTGCAACTGGTGTCTGAGGTGGGGAGACTGGGGGAACATTCTTAATTCTTATGGAACTGAGCCACAAACCTATGGAATCTGCTGCTCTCTCCAGGTGGAGAGTATCTAAATGGAGTTAAATTCTCAGAACTGCGTATTGGTGTAAGAAAGCCCTGCCCCCTTCCCCCTATCCTCCCCCAACACACACTGGAATTGTAACTGGGGCCCAAAGGCACAAGAGCACTTGGCTCCAGGGTTTCCAAACACACCAGATTTGGCCACCAGCTGCTGACAGAATCCAAATGCAGAGAGAGTAGTGGTAAAACAAGAAAGAAATTTATTTCAGTAAGGCCAACACTGGGAAGACAGCAGACTAGTGTCCCAAAGGTTGTCTCCAACGTGCTGAAAATACTTCTAAATTTATGTAAGGAAAATGTGGGACAAAGGCCGGTGGGTAAGTGCAGCTGGGTGGTAAAGATCAGGTCTATCATTGTCTTGGGGTCACCCACCAGCTTGCTGGCTTCAGGACAGTTATTGCTTCAGGGTATAGTTTTGGTTCCCTTCAGGGGATGCTTTGCCTGCTGGGTCTTTTGCCTGAGTTAGAAGATAAGCCAGATGCAAAGAAGAATTTACTTACTTAGAAAGTACAGACTGAGGTCAAAATGGACATAGGGCAACCACTGTGTTCTCTTTCAGAACCGGTGAGTCTACCATCTCAGGCTCTGATTACCAGAAACCTGGCCTAAGATATTCTGCATTGATAAAGACTTGTCCAGAAGGAAGTGGGGGGATGTCTTGTAGCACCAGAAAAACTGCACTAGGTTTTGGGCACACCACCCAAAGTGGCAATAGGCACAAACTCAAAGACTCTCACAAGGAGGTTATTCAGACGGTAAAAATTCTAGAAACTCTTGACTTTAGAAGGTCGTTTTAAAGGTTGGGATTATGGAACATACTTGGAAAGGCCTTGAACTGTGTGGGTGTTGGAAAACTATTTGTTCCTCTTATAGGAAAGAACATTTGTTAGTATGGTGGAAAGTTCCCGTAATGGCTCCCAGGCTGCAATCTAGTACACTGTTCATCTCTACTACATTCAAAATTCAGTGGAACATCCCAAGTAAAATTACAGAATATTACAAAGCACCAATTCATCCAGAAACATTTATTGACCATTTATTTTGAGTTAGGCAATGTTCAAGGTGCTTAGGGTTAAAAATGGAAAAGAAATAAAAACTGGAAAATGTAGCTAAGTTTCTATGTCTCCCTTTCCAAAATAAGGCAAAGAATCTTCCACAGAGAGGAAACCTTCCTTGTGTCCTTAAGAGTGATGAAGTGTAGTGAGGCCCCACTTTGAGCTGATAGAAACTTGAAGGAAAGAAAGATCTTTGTTAATTCAATTTTTCAAGATAAATCAAAGTCCAATAAAACTGAATACCCTACTTCTTATTCTGTAGGTTTGTGAGGATGTTTTGTTTTGTTTTGTTTTCTATTGACTGTTGAAGAAGAAAAAGGAGAAGAAGTTGAATAAAGTGGAGAAAGACAACCAATTTTGGGCCGGAGCATTGAGTGGGACAATCTGAATTTGTGGATCAAATTAGCCTTCTGTTCTCTCTCCTTCTTCCTCTCCCTTTCTCTCTCTCTTCTTCTGTCTCTCTTTTCAAAAATAAAATACAAATTTGGTAGATTGTTCAAATGTTTGAAACCCAAGGAGCCCAAGATAGAATCAGCTACCATTCAAAGTGCGCTGCGGATCAGAGCGATGGATTACCTGCTGCCTGGCATGGTAGCCATTCAACCTTTGTTCAGTCGACCTCTGGATATAACAGAATCAAGGAAACCAATTTCAACCATGGCTCCTTCCACCAACTCCCTGTGCTTCAAGCTCATCCACTGTAGTTCTGTCATGTATTGGTTTGATACTATTTCAAATCCACTTGTTTTGACTTAAATGAGGTTTGTTTTAACCCATTGTTTATGACAAAGACAAAAAAAAATGTTTTGATACAAGAATAAAGTAAGCTGGGTCAGGATGTCATTATTTCATCTATCCTCACCATTAAGGACTCAGTAGCTCAGCTGTTGGGGCCCCCACTCGGGGCTCATCTATGAAAACCTATGAAGAAGCAACTATGTCAAGGGGATATTTTGACTGTAAATACCAAGAGTTTGTGAGGATTACCCAAGTGTGTTTGGTTTGGGCAAGGAGGCACTTTACTGCTCTAAGTAGCTCCACAATGACCTTGGGGTAATTACCCTCTGTGCAGTAAAGGTGAATCTTTTACCAGCAGTGATGAAAGCTGTGCAGTGGCCCCAGAAGTCAATCTGTTTATGCGTCAACATCAGTCCCACTGTTCCTTAGCAATGTGCTCTTGCAGCAAGGGACTTCTACCTTTGCCTGGCAGGTGAATGGCACCTCTCTTCCATTTGGCTGAGCCTTCTCTCTCTCCCAAGTACCAACTCATTATAAAGGAAAACCTCAACTAAATTTGAACTTTATTCCTTTCATCTCCCTTTGCCTGGAAAAATAGTGTGATTATCATTGATTTAGAGTATATTCTTTCTTTATTAGTTTATCAAGAGACATCTTGCATGCTATTGCCTTGTGAAATTCCCACAGTAAACCTGCATTAAATAAATCGTTGGCAGGGCGCCTGGGTGGCTCAGTTGGTTAAGCGTCCCACTTCGGCTCAGGTCATGATCTCACAGTTTGTGAGTTCGAGCCCCATGTCAGGCTCTGTGCTGACAGCTCAGAGCCTGGAGCCTGCTTCAGATTCTGTGTCTCCCTCTCTCTCTCTGCCCATCCCTCACTAGTACTCTCTCTCTCTCTCTCAAAAATAAATAAAAACATTTAAAAAATTAAAATTAAAAAATAAATAAATGAATTGTTGGCAAAGACAAACTCAGTCTCTGAGCATGATTTGCCTCCCCAAACAAAACAAGTTCTCTTCCTCAATAATATCTTGGGTGAAAGCTATTATAGCTTTCATAGCTTGGGTGAAAAAAGAACCTTCTGGGCTCTCCTGAGGGCCATCATTTGGCAGGGTTCAATAGGTCACATACGATAAATCTGCTTTAACATTTGAGTCCAGATTTCAGTCCACTAGACTGTTGGCATCCCTGGCACCTACATGAGCACAGTGAATCAGAATCTCCAGAACATTCAGCACTGTTGATGAAATCAGGCAGAACAAAAAATTTTTTTCTTTCTCTTTGATCTCACATCATTGTAATAAATTTTTACAACTATATGCCAGCTTCTGTTGATAGAAATTAGCATATTACACCTTGTTGGCTTTGTAGCCATTCCTTCCCTTATTTGGCTTCATAAGTTGCCCTGAGAAACGTTAGAATCTGACTCTACCTGAAATCTAGAGACCATGAGAGATGGGGTAAGATGATAGGAGAATTTACTTCCCTTTGCAAGGGAACTTGCTGGAAAGGCCACAGCATGTGTAAATATGTGCAAGGTTCTTTCTGTCAGCCAGGCAGTCTTCACGGGGAATGAGGATTTGGGATCTTACAAGTCATCTGAGGTTTCCTATATTTCCTTATTCTAGTTCTCGTTTTCCCTAGCTAATGTTCTAAAAGGCCTGATGAAACCCCAAATTCAGCAGGCATTGTCATATAACAACCACAAATATTAGACTTCTCGTTTAATTTTCAGACTTAGAGTAACAAGAGTTAAGAGATGAAAAGAAATCATAGAAATAATGGTGATTCTATCAGGGAAAGAAAGTTTTTGGTTTTCAGCCAAAGTTTTGAGGTGAAAGGTAAGAAATGTGACATTGTTGATCTCTTTTCTCAAGTCCAATACCATCAGACACAATACCTTACCCTTTGGTCCTTAAATCTTCTTATACTATTTTAGGGAAGTAGCCAATTGACCTCCTAAAGCTGTGCCTTCATCCCTAGTAACCATCTTTGAGCATTAAATTAATTTTTCTCTGTGCTTTGCCAGAGCCCATCCCTTAATACTAACTGGATGTTCATTGCCAATAGCCCCAGCCAAGCCAAGCAACCAATCTCTTCTTTTCTGAATTTCTTAGAGGGTCTGATGACCACCTGCTTCTGCTACCTGCCTACTTTTGTTTCCAAATTCCATATCAATAAGTGTTCTAAGCTGCAAGCTATGATAAAATCTAGATGAGTTAGGTGGAAAATACATTTTGGAAGAGAATGCTGGATAGCATGTGAAACCCTGCACAACCAGTTAGAGCATTGTAGGTGAGGGTGATCCCCAGACCATACAAGTGTGGAAGAAAACAGCTACCGCTATGCCCTTAACATGGAAGCATGCACTGCTGACATTTAGTGCAGCTGCTATTGCTGTTTCCAGCAGGCTGACTTTCTTGCATCCACCTCCATGACTCAGACTGCTGTCAATGATGCTTCAGAAGTGGCTACTGCTGCTATGGCTGTCTGTAGAGCACTCTTTGTGTTTCTTATTTTTAAAGACCTACAGGGGGAGTGGGGTTGACTGGTAGAACCTCACAATATATCTGAGCCCCAGCTTCAAGGGGGGAAAGGGAAAATATACACATGGGATGTTGTGCTTTTAGGGCGAGAGAGAGCTCAGAATCATGTGGAAAGAATCATATTGTCATGGATGTGGCAAAGAGCAGTTTTCCTCCTCTACTGCCCAACCTGTGATTCAATATTTCTAGTTCCTATTTCATACTTCTTGAAGCAGCCTGTTCTCTGGCTGGAGAGCTCTCAGTGTTAGAAAGGTCAATATGGCACTAATCAGATACTTTACATAACAGTGCTATTAGTAGAGAAAGAACCAGGTTTGATGCTGGGTGCTTTACTTCATTATCTTATTTGATCAAAACTTATGACTAAGAAGAAGGCAGTGTCCATTTTTTAGATGAGTAATTTGAAATTTGGAGAGGTTAAAGGACTTGTCCAAGATTATATAATTAGGAGATAAATACAGAAGCTTGAATGAGAAGGCTGCACATCTTCACTCTTCCCTGTACTCACATTCTTTTCCTTGTGACTTTGCAGGCCCCTACCCCACTGAGGAAGAAACGGCTTTCCTGACCCTTGCTTATGGGCTTGTCTACGTGACTTAATTTGACTGACAGAATGTTGGTATGTAATGATACAAACAAAGGTGAGATGAACTCCATATTGAATCATGCGATCCGTATTGCAGACTAATAGAAAAAAACTCAAACAAAAAAGAATGGGAACAGAATTTGACCTATAATTAAGTGCTGAAATGGGTGGCATAGGGTTTCTTGTTAATAAGAGATTTCAAAGAATGAGAGATAAGTGAGGGTGAAAATGACCAGGAAAGGTTTTATTGAAAAGCAGAATATGAATGGGTCTTGATGAATTCAGGAAATTGTGGTTGGTGTTGGTCAGGGAATTTAAAACCCAATAACAAAGAGAAGTTGCAGGCAGCAGTGTAGGGAGCATCTTCTTCCTTCCACCCCTCCCTACTCTTACCAACAGAAAAAAATAGTCTTTCTCCTTCTTTAGTTTCTAACTTTTATTTACAATGCACTTTTCTCCATCATGTCATTGAAGAGAATAAAATAAATAGAGTTGAGTGCTGTGATAAGAAGTCTTTCAACCCAGCTGTGTGTGTGTTGATCAAAATATTTAGATAGAGTGCTTGTCAAAGCACTTAGGTAGGGAGAGATAAGTTCCATTATAAACTTGGGAGCAAAACAAAGTAGGTGTAAGAATATGAGGTAAAATTAGTTGTTTAGCTTCATTGAATTTGTATTTGGCTGTTCTCCCTTTAGCCACTCAGCAAGAACAGAAGTTATTTACCATGTGTCTAACACTGCAAATGTACAAAGAAATACAAGAAACGGTGTGCTGTGGAGCTATTTGGAAATTGATATTCCTACTTCCTGAAGCACAACTGTCTTGGCTATCTTTTAAACACTTTTGAAGTATTATCTCACTCATACAAAATGGGGAACTATTCAAGTCTATTAAGTATTAAGCATTAATTATACTAGAATATAAGGGTTTTGAGGGCACTAACAGTATTTGTTCAAATATGTGTCTCTCAAGTGTTCAATGTATATATCTTTTTGGTTACATTGAAAGGAGAATTTAATTCAGAACCAGGATCTGTATTCAGTGTAAACCATTCCCCTGTGTGCCCTTCCTTCTTGTCTTCTCCAGCAAATAAACCATTTGGAACCTTGTCTATGTATCCTTCAAAACTCACTCTCATGTTATTTTATTATTTCACACCCAACTTTAGCTGCTACAGAACTGGCTTCCTTCCTAAGACAGCATTTCGTTGAACTAAATTGAATTCATTAGAGACAACAAGCTTATGATTAGCCAACAAGCTAATTTCTTGATCATTCATGAAGCATCCAAACAAGTCGGCCAGTCACTGTAACCTAGGTTGTCTTAGCCTCTGGCATAGGATTCACAACGACCATTCTTTAAAGTGCCTTGACAATTGGACAAAACACATAACATCTGTGGGCCCCAATCTCCTCTTCTGAAAATGGGTGTGAAAATCTAATATCCAGTGATTTTTATGGTATACCACAAATATAGTGATTCTGTGGTGTTAGATCCTATTCTCCATATAGATAGTAGCTTTCTTGCTATACTATATCCTCTTTCCCTTCTTTCCAACTCATGGTGCCTAAAATACACTTGTCTACTCTGGTGTTTTCTAGCAGACAGTGCTTTTTTGCAACCTGAGTATTTTCCTGTAGACAGGTAAAAACATAAACCATTATTTTGCCAAAATTTTATTTTTCTCCTATTAGCTTTGGATATAATATTGTTTCTTGTTTCATTTGTATCTTAATAGTGAAGAGAATGCAGCATTTATGACTACCGTTATCCTTTTTGCACTATCCTTCAGTAGTGCTCTGGAAGAAATTTGTACTAGAAAGTAACTCTCACAAGTTATTTACTCTTTTGTTTGCAATAATAAAATATATTCAATGTACACCAATTGTTGTACATTTAGTTAAGCTCAGCTATTTGGGAGAAGTGAAAAAACTATTTGCCAACTGATATGCCCCAGACCATAGAGATTTGGGATATTTTGTGGCCCATAACTTCATCAGGAGTTAATGTCCCATTAGGTGGACATTAGGTGCACTGTTAATGGGATAAAATAAAATGTCTGAAACTAGCTTCTTTCATGCTATGGCTTGGTGTATGATGATGGATTTGAAACCAAAGACTGGATCTCATGCTCTGAAGCATGGTGCTGGTACACTGTACCTTTCACAAGACCCAAACTTTCGGCCGAGAGAGAAATGTACTAAAACTGGTGTCAGCTCTCAGTTGGCCCCCAAAACTGACATTCACACCCATGAGTTTATGTCAAGTCAGGCTAATCATTCTTCATGGGTTTCCTCCAGAATTCCTTTTTAAAACCTCTTTAAAATAGCCCCTTCCCAAAGAAAAGAAGGGAATGATATTATAATAGTTTTAGAAGTACAAGATTATGATATTTTCTGTGTTTAGGGATTTCACTAACTGAAGAAAATTCTATATAGGATTTAGTTAAGAAATTATCAGTGTTTGACTTAGATAAGAAGCTCAGTCTGCACCGTTTCCCATCTTTAGCTTAGAGATGCAGGGGATATACCAATGGGAACATATGATCATCACCCCTATTACAATTACTTTCTGAGATGACCAGAGAAACTTGATCCAGCAGCGCCAAACAGATGAATGCCTACTACAGTCTAGAATTTAGGCAGGTATTATGCACATGGAAAGTAGGAGTTGCTAATGGAATCCCATCCACTCTCGCATAGAAAGTGAAGATAACCAAAAGGGATATAAACATCATTAGTACACATTAGGTTGGATTTATCTTCTTTCAAGGAAGAGATAACATTCCCCCATCTCCCAAAGTATAACAACTTAAAAGCATTAATACATTGAACACCTTCTCATGGAAAGCCAGTCAAAAAATTAAAATTGTATTTCTAAGTTATCAGGAAAATAAGGGAAATCCTCATTGGTCAAGACAGTAAAAGGTGAAATCCAAAGGGATCAGTGAATAATGAAACTGGTGGGTGCTCCAGCTCTCTGTTCATCTTAACAATTTATCTTAATGTTAATGTGGGAAGGAAGATAAACTTAAAGATCACTCAATCTAGAATAAGGCCAGAACTCCAAAAGCCTCATTGTCATTTGAAGAGTAAATTAGATGTATGAAAAGAAAAATGCTCCCATAAAAAGTACTGGTAAGGAAAATTGTCTGTCTCAAACTTGCTGCTAAGTAGAGGAAAAAAATGCCTTGAGAAATCCTAACCATAAACCATTCCTTACTTAGCCTGATGGACCAAATTCAGACTCTCTATGTTGTCTGAAAAAATACCAAGATAAGAATTTATTTTAAAGGGATCCAGAAATGGTAGTGCTTCTCTGAGCCACGCAGGAATAAAACCAATACTCTGTGGATGAATGTACTTCATGCTAGGTCTTAAACAACTGTCACAGAATAAACTCCAAAGACTCCAGCACATAGTGAAGCAATCTCAACCATGTGCAGGGAAATGGGATACTACACTTAAGAGCCAGTTTAAAAATGATAGATAGATAGGGGCACCTGGGTGGATCAGTTGGTTAAGCATCTGACTTCGGCTCAGGTCATGATCTCATGGTTTGTGGGTTAGAGCCCTGCATTGGGCTCTGTTCTGACAGCTCAGAGCCTGAAGCCTGCTTCAGATTCTGTGTCTCCCTCTCTTTCTGCTCCTCCCCTGCTCGTGCTCTGTCTCTCTCAGTCTCTCAAAAATAAATAAACATTAGAAAAAAAATAATAACTTAAAAAATGATATATAACTGATATACTAATATATATTATATATTATATAATATAATATGTTTATCCTATACACACACATGCACAATTAAACATCTAAAAATGTAAATATTAGATATACCTAAATATTAGAAGGTACTTAGAAGAATATATATATATATATATATACAGAGAGAGAGAGAGAGAGAGTTCATTAAAAATAGAATAGGTAAATGTGAGAAAGAAACAAGACATTATATTAGATGGGCAAGCAGTTTTGAAAAAGAACCAAATCAAATTTACATAGATGAAAAGCAAAACATAATGATTGAAAACTAAAGGATGAGAAGCAGAATAAACACAGGTTTCTAAACTTGTTTCTAAACACAGGTTTCACATTTCATGGTGAAATAGTATCTTAGTGTCTCAGTAATTTTATCAAGGTGTTTCTAGGCCCAAAGAAATTCCCTACAGTTCCATCTGTTAAATAGTTACATTTGGTTCAGACACTTAATAAGTACTTGTCATAAGAAGTTAGTAGGAATTCAAAAATTAGTAAGAATAAATTGAATAAAAAATAACAATTATATTTCATTCTTAAATAACCATTTCAAGTAATGAATTAAGTGTACCAGTTGGGAACTGCATAACTTTTCCAAACTGTAATTCAGATTGGACACAACCAGACTCATTTCTTGTTTCTGGTACTTCGTTTTGATAACAATAACTGCCAAAGAATGGAATGTTGAAACCGACCTACCTTGAGGTAGCAGCACAGTGTCTTATTACTACAGTGTTGAGTTTTTCTGTGTTCCCCTCAAATATTTAAAATATTCTGTGGCTCCTGTGAGTTTAATATATCACCCCAAAGCAAGTCAGTAACCTGACAAAAGTCAGTTTGGGAACCATAGATTTAGATACTGCTAAATGGAGAACTGGTGAATTGGAATACAGATTTGAAGAAATGATCTAGAATTCAGCACAGAATTTCAAGAGAAGTCAAGCAATAAGCTAACATGATGCATATGGTTAGATGTTTTCAATGGAGAAAGAGAATATAGTGGAAAGGTGTTATTTGGGATATAATATCTGACAATTTTCCAGAATTAATAAAATCCTAGTAGTCATTAAATTCATGACACATAGTAAATCCCAGGTAGAATGGGTACTTAAAAACAAACAAACAAACAAACAAACAAACAAAACCCCACATTATTACCTAGATCTGTAACACTAAAATTGCAGAGAAAAAAAAAAGGAAAAAAATAAAATCAACTTTAGAGAAAAGAGAAGTTGAAATTAGATTGGCAGTTGACTGTTCAATATTAACAGTGGAAGCCAGATACAGTGAATAATGGTATTTTCAAGACACCATTGAGAGAGAAGAATAACTGTCAATTAAAATTCTCTACACACTGAAATTATCTTTTGAGAATGATGGCAAAATAAAGACTAACTTTTAAAAGCTAACAAAAATTGAACATATTACTAAAAGACCCTCACTAATGAATCTTCTGAAAGACTGTCTTTGGGAAGAAGGGAATTATAAGAAGTTATGATGAATAAATAAATTGTTTAAGACATGGGTAAATATTACCGAATGTGAAGTGTCAAAACACTAATGACAATACCTTAATCTATGAGAACAGAGTAAAATAATTCATTCCAATTTGAGTTCTTACAACAGAATATAAATGGAAATGGGGGTTGATTCAGGTTCAAATATTTCAAGGTCTTTATATTTTTCAGAAACTAGGTAAAAGTACTAATATTAGACATTCTTAAGTTAACCATAAGTGACAAAATGTCTAGAGTACCTACTAAAATAACATGAATAAATGCTATACCTTCCAATTTAGAACAAAAAAATGAAATGTTGAACACACACACACACACACACACACACCCCTCACACACAAACACATACCAAATTCTATTAATCAACAAATTAAAGGTTAAAACAAGAAAGGGGAAAAAAGCTCTGATGATCATTTCAACAGAGACAGGAAATGTTCTTGCTAAATTTCCTTATTGATTCATGATAAAATTTCATTGCAAATAAGCATGGAAGGGAGCTCCTTAATCTGTTAGATTTATCTACAAAAAAGTCTACTACACATTAGTTAATATTGAACATTTAAAGCACTTCTTTTTAAAGCAGAAGGAAGATGGACTTGGTCAGTATCAGTACTTGTTTTTTTTATATTGTTTTATATATATATCCTAGCATGTGCCCTAAGATAAGAAAAAGATACTATAATTATATGTGGATTGGAAAAGAAGAAATCGAGAAAGCATTAGGCACAGTTAATATGGTTGTGAACCTAGAAAATACACACAGTATAGATGGTTTACTAAAACTAATAATTCAGTTTAGCAAATTCTCTGGCTATAAAATCATTACACATGATTATAAATAAGACAATTGCATTTCTATTCACCAGCAATAAGCTATTACAGATTATAATTTTTAAAAGATACAATTTATAATTGCTAGCAGAAAATATAAAGTATCTGATAATAAGTCTAAAAAATATGTACATTAGGCACCTGGGAGCATTTGACTCTTGATTTGGGCTTAGGTCATGATCCCAGGGTCATGGGATAAAGTCCCACATCAGAGCATGGAGACTGCTTGGGATTCTCTCTCTCTCTCTCTCTCTCTCTCTCCCTCTGTACCTCTCCCCCACTCACCCATGCTCTCTCTCTTTCTCTCTGTCTAATTTAAAAAATACATATGTACAAGGCTTTCAGTATTTAAGAAGAATTAATAAGCCAGATTTATACCATGTTCCTGGATATAAAACTTCAAAATAAAAATAAAATTATTTTCTCAAATGATCTATATCAAGGACATGCAAACTTTATAAAGGATGAGACAGTATTCTAGACTTTATGGGACATGTAATTGCTATCACATCCATTCCACTTTGTTTTGTAGCTTGACAGTGGTTATTGACCATAGATGTTGCTGGGTTCCAATAAAACTTTATTTGCAAAATGAGGCAAGGAGATGGCAGGCCAAGTTTCATTTGTGGATTATTGTTTTTCAATTCCTGATCTAGAGAATCTATCTTTAGTGCAATTCTAATCAAAATCTAGAAGTCTGTGTGTGTGAGCATGTAAACTAACAAGCTAATTCTAACATTTCTATGACCAAGGACTGGTGTAAGAATGATCAAAATATTTCCAGGAAAGGACAAAGTCACTTATCCTACCAGAAACAAAGACTATAAAACTAGAGTTATTAAGATAGTACAAAATAGTCAAACAGATGAACAGGATAAGATATAAAGCACAGAATTTACTTTATGACAGAGGTGTTACTGCAGATCATACAAAATGAATCACTCAGTACACAGAGCTGGCACAACTTCTCCATTTGGAAATGGATACTCATGGATTTCTACCTCCATACACAGGCAAAATGTGATTCTGTATGAATTACAGATGTTAAAATTAAAGGTGCATCTTTAAACTTTTAGAATAAAATATGAAACTATCTTTCTTATCCTGGAGTTAGGGGCAACTTCTTAAGTAAGACAAAAAATAAATCTGCAAACCTTAAAGAAAAACCCTATAATTATACTAAACTGAGATCATCTGCTCATCAAAAACATCTTGATAAGAGTAAAAAGGAAAATAACAAGCTAGTGTGAAAACTTTTACACATTTAAAAAACCCCAAAGAATTAATATCTAGAAGATACTAATACCTTCTATTTACCATTAAAAATAGAAAACCAGCATAATTAAAAATACTCAAGAGACATGAGTGGACATTTCATAGAAGAGGAATTATAAATTGGGACTAAACACTGGGAAAGATGGTAATTTTCAATAATTGTTTGGGAAATAAAATTAAATCCATGGTGCAATATTTTACAACCCATATTTTAGTGAAAAGCAAAAAGATACAGTGCACCACGATTTGGCTGGGATAGTATAAACTGTTAGATCCAATTTAGAAAACACCTTGAACCAATCCACTAAAGTAGAAGGTGTTACTATGCTGTGATCCAGAAATCTCATTACTAGGCAAATAGGGAAGCTATTGCTTGACTACACGAGGCAAAATTTTAAAAAGTATTTATGGAAATATCGTTTAGCAAAGCAAAACACTGCAAACTACTTTAATATAGCATCCATTCTATAGAATGGATAAATACATTGAGGTATATTCACATAATGATATTCAATATAGCAGTGTGAATGAAATAATTACAGATCAACATACTGACATGGATGGATATTAAAAGCATAATATTGAATAAAAGAAGCAAGGCTCAGATATACCAGAAAAGGTACATCAGTTTCTATGTATCTATTGATTAAAGGTGTAAAACAAAACAATGCATAATTAAAGATACATCAATATATGTTGAAAACTATTTCACTTGGGAAGCATAAGTGCAGAACTTGGGAAATGAGTTAATTCTGGGTGGGATTAGGGGAGGGAAACAAGTAAGGGAATGGTGAAGAGTTCCAGCAGTTTCAACAGTTTTCTGTTTCTTAAGCTGGATGGCAAGCACACATGTATTCATCTTATTATTCTTACACTTGTGAAAAATAATTATTGTGTGTACTCATAGCAATAATGAATTATGATGTAAAAAGCACTGTAAAGAATTAACCTTGAAAAAATAACGTCAATGAAAAATAAAAATAGCAAAAAACAAGGGAGCATTAGTTACAGGGTGTTAGGATCAACATACTTCTAAAAATTCTGAGCCATTAACTTAAAAGGTCACCAGGCTAGAACCATTTGACCCTTTCTCCTGCAATGTTATTCTGAGATTCCTGTAACAATTAAGCAAAAGATGGAAACTCAATTTCACTAGAATCTTAGACTACAAACAACCTATTGCCAGAATCTGAAAGAATGGCCAGTAATTTCTGACTGATGCAGCAATATTGATGACAAGTGATCAGTAGAGTCCTGTCCTTTGCATCCTATGTTAGAGTGGACACTCTTCCAAGAGATGATAAGAGTTTTCATACCTCTAGCACCCTTACTACACATTAGATCCTGTGGGGAGCCTTAAAAAATAAGTCCTACAGGGCTGGTTCAATATTTGCAAATCAATCAATGTGTACATCACATTAATAGAAGAAACGATAAGAACCATATGATCCTGTCAATAGATGCAGAAAAAGCACTTGACAAAACACAGCATCATTTCTTAACAAAAACCCTCAAGAAAGTCAAGATAGAAGGAACATACCCAAACATCATAAAAACCATATCTGGAAAGCCCAGACCTAATATCATCCTCAACGGGGAAAAACTGAGAGCTTTCCCCCTGAGATCAGGAACACAACAGGGATGTCCACTCTCACTGCTGTTGTTTAACATAGTGTTGGAAGTCCTAGTCTCAGCATTCAGACAACAAAATGAAATAAAAGGCATCCAAATTGGCAAAGAAGAAGTCAAACTTTCATTTTTCGCAGATGACATGGAAAACCCAAAAGATTCCACCCAAAGTTGCTAGAACTGATACATGAATTCAGCAAAGTCACAGGATACAAAATTAATGTACAGGATTCGGTTGCATTTCTATACACCAATAACGAAGCAACAGAAAGAGAAATCAAGAAATCAGTCTCATTTACAATTGCACCACGAACCTAACCAAAGATGTAAAAGATCTGTATGCTGAAAAATATAGAAAACTTATGAAAGAAATTGAGGAAGATACAAAGAAATGGAAAACATTCCATGCTTATGGATTGGAAGAACAAATATTGTTAAAATGTCAATACTACCCTAAACAATCTGCACATTCAATGCAATCCCAAACAAAATTGCACTGGCATTCTCCTCAAAATTAGAAACAACAATCCTAAAATTTGTATGGAAACACAAAAGACCCCAAGTAGCCAAAGTAATGTTGAAAAAGAAAAACAAAGCAGGAGGCATCACAATCCCAGACTTTAGCCTCCAGTGCAAAGCTGTATGGTATTGGCACAAAACCAGGCACACAGACCAATGAAATAGAATAAAGAACCCAGAACTGGATGCACAAACACATGGCCAACTAATCTTTGACAAAGCAAGAAAGAGTATGCAATGGAAAAAAGACAGTCTGTTTAGAAAATGGTACTGGGAGATCTGGACAGCAACATGCAGAAGAATGAAACTGGACCACTTTCTTACACCATACACAAAAATAAACTCAAAATGGACAAAAGACCTAAATGTGAGACAGGAAACCATCAAAACCCTAGAGGAGAAAACAGGCAACAACCTCTTTGACCTCAGCCGCAGCAACTTCTTACTTGACACGTCTCCGAAGGCAAGGGAAATAAAAGCAAAAATGAACTATTGGGACCTCATTGAGACAAGCCTTCTGCACTGCAAAGGAAACAATCAACAAAACTAAAAGGCAAACAATGGAATGGGAGAAGATATTCGCAAATGATGTATCAGATAAAGGGTTAGTATCCAAATTTTATAAAGAACTTACCAAACTCAACACCCGGAAAATAATACAGTGAAGAAATGGAATAGACATTTTCCAAAGAAGATGACCAGATGGCCAACAGACACATGAAAAGATACTCAACATCACTCATCATCAGGGAAATACAAATCGAAACCACATTGAGATACCACCTCATACAAGTCAGAGTGGCTAAAACTAACAACTCAGGAAACAACAGATGTCAGTGAGGATGTGGAGAAATGGGAACCCTCTTGCACTGTTGATGGGAATGCAAACCAGTGCAGCCACTCTGAAAAACAGTGTGGAGGTTCCTCAAAAAATTAAAAATAGATTTACCCTACAACCCAGCAATAGCACTACTAGGAATTTATCCAAAGGGTACAGGAATGCTGATTCATAGGGGCACATGTACTCCATTCCAATGTTTATAGCAGTGTTTTAACGATAGTCAAATTATGGAAAGAGCCCAAATGTCCATTAACTGATGAATGGATAAAAAAGATGTGGTTTATATATACAATGGAATACTACTTGGCAATGAGAAATAAGGAAATTCTGCCATTTGCAACAACATGGATGGAACTGGATGGTATTATCCTAAGTGAAATAAGTCACTCAGAGAAGGACAGATATCATATGTTTTCACTCATATGTGGAACTTAAGAAACTTAACAGAAGACCATGGGGGAAGGGAAGAGGAAAAAATAATTTCAAACTGAGAGGGAGGCAAACCATAAGAGACTTTTAAATACAGAAAACAAACTGAGGGTTGATGGGGGAAGGGGGTGGGAGAAAGGGAAAACAGGTGATGGGCATGAGGAGGGCACTTGTTGGGATGAGCACTGGGTGTTGTATGTAAGAGAAGAATCATGGGAAGCTACTCCTGAAGCCAATAGCACACTGGATACATTGTATGTTAGCCAACTTGACAATAAATTATATATATATATATATAAACATATATATATATATGTTTATTTTTGAGAGAGACAGAGACAGAATGTGAGTGGGTTAGGGGCAGAGAGGGAGACACAGAATCCGAAGCAGGCTCCAGGCTCTGGACTGTCAGCACAGAGCCTGATGTGGGGCTTGAACTCATGAGCTGTGAGATCATGACCTGAGCCGAAGTCGCACACTCACCCGACTGAGCCACCCAGGTGTGCCAACAATAAATTATATTAAAAAAAAATAAGTCCTAATGCCTGATTCCTGGCATCACTCTTGACGAATAGGGTCAGAATCTCTCAGGGTAAGCACACACATTTTTTTGTTTCCAAGGCGATTCTAATGTGCATCCAAGGTCAACTATCCAGTAATCTAAGAATTCCAGCTTTTGTATCTTTAAGGTGAAGAAAGAAACTCTCAACACTTGCAAAGCAAATATGAACACAGAAGACATATATGTGTATGTGTGTGTGTATATATACAGACACATATATATCTAATTTTATTTTCCAATCTTTTACAGTTTTCTCACACATCTCTAAATCAAATGTAATGTTTGTTTGTTTGTTCGTTTTATTTTAAATCGGTTCCCTGCCCAGTATGGAGCCCAACATGGGGCTTGAATTCAACACCCCTGAGATCAAGACCCTGAGATCAAGACATGATCTGAGGTCAAAAGTTAGATGCTTAACTGACTGAGCCACCCAGGCATCCCTCAAATGGAACATTTTTAAAAAGCAATTTCCCTTTGTGTCTTTCTTTATTTTTTTTTAATTTTTTTAACGTTTTATTTATTTTTGAGACAGAGAGAGACAGAGCATGAACAGGGAAGGGGCAGAGAGAGAGGGAGACACAGAATCTGAAGCAGGATCCAGGCTCCAGGCTCTGCGCCATCAGCCCAGAGCCCGACACGGGGCCCGAACTCACGGCTTAACCGACTGAGCCACCCAGGCGCCCCTCCCTTTGTGTCTTTCTGAAGGAGTCAACTCTGCTGTCACAGAAACAAGAATTTTTCTTTTATCATTCATAGTTCACTGTTTTACATAACAATTGAAAGACATATTATAGCAATTACAGTAACAAGTATGGCTGGACATACCAGATTTGGGAACAAATACAATTGAGTCTTGGGAAGTACTGAAGAGAAGCATAGGGAACCCTAAGGAGTAGCTACTAAGCATGAATGTTTGGCATCCTGTGGGCAGCAGCATTCTGAAGAAGGAACAAATAATTTTCAGCAAGTAGAATATGGAGACCATTTGAGAGAGAGAAAAGACAAAATATTAGAGTGAATGTGATGTTTTTGAACCCACTGTTAAGCAGGAATGGATGAAAAATTCTGGAACCACCACATACATTCAAATGTGGTGAGACAATGTGGAGGGAGAACATCACCCCACGACTACCTTACCACCCCTGAGGAATTTTGCTGGGATTTGAGCAAAACAACCTGTCCAATAGCTGTGGACCTGAGAACAGGAGGGGAGAAGCAGAGTTCAGGGAATTTCACACACGTGGCCTGTATATCTCCTTTGGGAAAGAAGAAAGAGAAAAAAAACCCAAAACCAAAAAACCATAATATCTTCCTGAACACCAAAGGAGGAGAAAACCTTAAAAATGTTATTTATTAGGTATGTTTAAATCAGTGGAGCTCAAAGGAAAGTTTTACTGACCATATGGTTTAAAGGCATCACCCATATTTCCCGTTTGTTTTTGTGTTTCTGGTTGGAGTCTGTTTTGGTTTGCATTCTCCAAAAATCAGACTGAGAAACAATTGCAGGGCACATAATTTATTGCAGTGGTGATCTCAGGAAACATTGGTACAGGACTGAAGAGGTAAAACAGATAAAGGCCGGGGTGACTGGGTGGCTCAATCCAACTCTTGATTTTGGCTTACGTCATGATCTCATGGTTTATGAGTTAAAGTCCCACATCGGGCTCTGCACTGACATTGTGGATCCTGCTTGGGATTCTCTCTCTCTCTCTCTCTCTCTCTCTCTCTCTATCTGGGGCACCTGGGTGGCTCAGTTGACTGGGCATCCACATTGGCTCAGGTCATGATATAGTGGTTCGTGGGTTGGAGCCCTGTGAGGGGCCCTGTGCTGACAGCTCCAAGCCTGGAGCCTGCTTTGGATTCTGTGTCTGCATCTGTCTCTGCCCCTCCCCCATTCATGCTCTGTTTCTCTTTCAAAAATAAATAAACATTAAAAAAATGAAAAAATAATGAAACAGAGAAAGGAAGGCAGCTAATAGAGTGGGCTTGTAAAGAAGTTGCTACTATGACTATCTTAATACTTCATGTTGGAGAACCCTGGGAGGTAGTGTGGTATACACCAAGGGGGTTTCTCCCCAAGGGTGAGGGAGCTGGGGAATCTGTCCACCAAATCCTCCTCCATCGTTGATTGAGGGCTGCTTCTGTAGTCATTAACTCTCAAGGCTTGCCCGGATTTGGGGTCAAATGTACTCCTGTGGGCAGGCAGGCAAAGAATCATATGGCTTCATTGTAAGTTGTCTTTGGTGTATGTGAGTGAGAGGGCCACGATGCTATGAAGAAGCCTGACAGCATCTTTATCAAGACAGCATCTTTTGTTATGTATTGCATTTCCTTACTTAGAGATAGGACTGTCTGAAGATGTCCTTTGTATCATCTTCTTGGTGGTGTTTTTGTGAATGGAATTTGCTTAATTGTGAGAAATAAGATTTGCCATCTGTATGCTCTATTCTCTAAATTTGTGCAGTATTTATACTTACCTTTTATTTGATGTGTAAGTACTGGTTCATGGAGAACTTCATGAATAATATTGTAGGAGGCTAAATGCTGGATACACCCAAGAGTGTTGTGTGGCTATTAAGGAGCCATTTGCAGATGAATGTATCACAAGATGTTAGATGGTCTATGTATTTAGCATAAAATCCCCCAAAATAAACAAAGCTTTTCCCATTTGATTTTTCTGACTAGGTTTCTACCTGTTGCTTACAGGATGCACAATATGTTGGTAATGGAAAAGGGCACATAACTGAATTATAATATTGAAAATGCCCTTGACCCAGTCATGAACATCCACATTTTCTGTTTCCAGGCTGCCAGTAGACATCATAATTTGAAACTATTTCCTGAATGACTTCAAGCCAGACTAGAATTTAAAAACAAGAAATATGGAGGGGTGCGTGGGTGGCTCAGCTGGTTAAGCATCTGACTCTTGATTTAGGCTCACGTCACAATCTCACATTTTGTGAGATTGAGCCTCAAGTTGGGCTCTGTGCTGACAGTGTGGAGCCTGGCTGGGATTCTCTCTCTCCCCCTCTCTGTGCCTCTCCCCTACTCATGCCCTCTCTTTCTCTCTCTCTAAATAAATAAACTTAAAAAAAAAAAAAAACAAGTAATACAGAAGATAAATTGGAGATGCTCTTTAAGAACACAGAGGCAGAAGAAAAAGAAATTAAAATGAAAAGACAAAAAAATGACAGAACTGAAAACAGAGAATTAGCCTAACAATTGAAGGTGTCCATGAGGATGAAACAATGTCAATCAAAGCAAACGAAGAAATAAAAATAATATAAAAATATATTTTTTACCCCACAAACCAACTTGCTTAAAAGCACTGAAATATGTTAAGACACATTAGGTAAAAGTCAACTAACAGGGGTGCCTGGGTAGCCCATTTGGGTAAGCATCTGATTTTAGCTCAGATCATGATCTCCCGGTTTGTGAGTTCTGACCCTGTGTGGGGCTCTGTGCTGACAGCTTGGAGCCTGGAGCTTGCTTTGGATTCTGTGTCTCCTTCTCTCTCTGCCTCGTTCATGCTCTGTCTCTCTCTCAAAAATAAATAAACATTAAAAAAATTATTTAAAAAAAAGTCAACAAATATTGAAAAAATTAACTAAATGTTACAAGAAATATCTGTGGCAACTACCAATGAGACATAATAGGTTCCTGCAAAGAGACAAATTCAGGGTAGGTGGAGATTCTACGATGCAGCATCAAATGACAGAAAGTAATGCAATCACATCTACACAATTTGTAAGGAAAAGTTTGTTATCTAATTTATAATTTAGAGCTACTCTTTATTTAATGCATATAATCTACAAAAGTCATGTTCTTACTTATTGAAGTGCTCAAATACAAAATGCCTATGTCCTCTCCTTGAAAAAATGACTTGACTATCAGCTTCAAATAGCTGGCTGAAAAAAAAAAACAAAAAAACCCCACAAAAAACAAATAGCTGAGTGAGAAGTAAGAATCAACAATCCAAGAATGGGAAAGTCATGGCATACAATTACAGGTGATGATTACCAAGACAAGTTAAAATGGAATAGCTTATAAAGTTGTGAAAAACTCGGACATACAATTGAATGCCAATTTCAAATTTATCTTCTTGAAGATAATACTTCAGTATTTAAATATGGTCTGATTATAATTATCTGGCTCTGAGAGTATATGTCATAAAAATAAATGCATGAGTGTTGCAGAATGCGAAACAGAGCAATGTAAAAGTGCCTGGTTACTTTTCTCACATAGAAGGAAATCAGAGTTTATTATTTTGTTCTCAACTTTGATGCATAAAGGACTTTAGGTTGAAGAATGTTTTTGGAAATCTTAAATGTAACCTTGAGGGATATCATAGAAAATGAACATTTTAAAAAGAGGAAAAGATAGAGTCAAATGAAACAGAAGCCATACAGCAAATAAGAGAAAGCACATGAAACTACAATGAAGCAGAAAAATAAGAATCAGAAAGCTGCCAAACATAATAAACATGTCAATCCTGACAATTAACAAAAATGAGACAAAAACACAAATAAATGCTAAAATTTAAGCATTCACAGATAGGTCATGAAGCAAAAGCCCAACTATTTGCTGTCTACAACTGATAGCTATATAAAATACAATGATTCAAAAACAGTTTTAAAAAAGGGTGATGCGCAAAGCTAACCAGAGAATTACAATAACAATAATAATATTAGGCAAAGTAAAATGCAAGGCAGAGAGCATAAAAACAGTACAAGGAGACTTATTTATAAAAGTCAGAATTCTCATGAGCCTACCTGTGCTGGAAAACAGGACATCAAAATAGATACAGCCCCAAGTGAGGAAAGAAGAGATACACATCGAAGCACAATAGATGTGGCAGGATTTATTACACTTCTCTAATTTTTGACAGATAAAGCAGACACTAAAACAAATAAGAAAACATATGACTTGAGTAAAATAATAAAAAAAATAAAATAAAAAGTAAAATAAATGAAGTTACATACATATTTTCCCCAAATATCTATGGATTATTTCTAAAAGATATTTATGTACTAGGTTCCAAAGAAAATAAATGCTTAAATATAGAGCTTGCTGGCCCTTTCTATGAACCCCAACACTAGTCCAGGTACTGAAGGAATTGTCCCTTAACTGAGAACAACTAAAAAAATTATTGGATCCTACCCAGTGTGTGACTTTGGCCTTCTGCCAGACCTCCCCATGCTTCTGGTATTCCTCAGTTTTATTGTATGTTCTCATATACACTTCTCTTATATGCTGGGTGGGGATGTAGTCTCCCCACCTCATTTTGTCTGCTGTCTTAGATGAGCAAACCATATGCAAAAAAGGTGAGAAACTGGAGTGCCTGGGTGGCTCAGTGGGTTAAACCTCTTGACTCTTCATTTCAGCTTAGGTCATGATGTCAGTTTCATGAGTTCAAGCCCCATGTCAGGCTCTGTGCTGGCAGCATGGAGCCTGCTTTGGATTCTCTCTCTCCCTCTCTCTCTCTCTCTCTGCCCTTCCCTGAGTCATACTGTTTCTGTCTCTCTGAAAATAAATAAAGAAACTTTCCAAAAAATTTAAAAAAGGAAGATGGTAAATCTATCATTATGTTTATATGATATGATTGAATATCTAGGAAACCTAAGAGAATCAACTGAAAATACTACCAAGCAATAAAGAATGTAGTTAGATATCAGATTATAAAATAAATGTAAGAAATAGAATTCCTTCATAGATACAAATAACAATCAGTAGGAATACATAATAAAAGACAAGACTCTGTTTACAGTAGCACCAAGTTCAAACTTAGTAAGAAACATGTAAACTATATAGGAGGAAAACATTAACATAAGACTTAAAAAAAAAAGTAGACATAAGCAAATGGGAATACTTAGATTCTGAATTATTGATAAAAGAGGTCAATTCTCCCTAAGTCAATTTATAAATTTAACATGTCCACACTAAAAATGCCAACAGATTGTTTTTTCCTTTGTACAAGTCGAACTGATTCCAAATTTACATGAAAAAAATAAACTAGCAAGAATATTCAGGAAATCTCTAAATCTGAAAAGCAGTGAAGGGGACCAAGCCTACTCAAAATAAAGATGTGATATAAAACCTCACTAATGAAAGAGTACAACATTGGCACATGATGAGTCAATTGAATGGAACATAATAGATCCAGAAATTATTTCAAATACATGTAGTGTTTAGTATATGATTAAGGTATATGATACATGTAGTATTTAGCATCTGAAACATGTAGTATTTAGTATATGGTTATGTCTGAAGTTAGTATGTTAAGTAAGATTATTTTTTGTTAAGCAAATGATACTAGTATAGTTGGGTAGCTATCAGAAAAAGAATGGCATTAGCTCCATGCTTGATTTAGTACACTAAAATAAACTTCAAAAAGAGCATATATTTAGAAAAAACTAAAAGAAAATGTAGGTAAATTTGTTTCTAAATTTGCAGTTGGGAAGAACTTTTTAATATACCTAAAAACCAGCAGACATAAAAGTCAATAATGTTAATAAATTTTTAAAAATGTAGTCTTACATGAGAAAATAAGAAACATCAAAAGAAGCATAGCCTGTTTTTAAAAATTGTCAGCTCATATAGAAGACAAAGAGCTTAAACCTGCACATATAGAGAAATTATTAAAGTTGATAAAGAAGACAGCAATCCAACAGAAAAGAAGGCAAAGCTCTGAAAAGATACATATCAGTAATCAGAATAAAAGAAATACAAATAGTCCTTAAACCATGTGCACACCCGTTTCTCATGAAAAGTGTGATGCAAATTAAAACCACAGTAAGATGCCGTTTTTTATTCATCATATGGTAATAATTCACAATTTGGACTACACAGGAAGTCTCATACATTGCTAGTGGGAATACACAGCTAGTATGCAAGGAATTTTGGCAACGTTTGTCAAAATTACAAAACCATTTATTCTTTGTCTCACAATCTTACATCTAGGAATTTATCACATACATACATCTGCTCACATATGAAATAATAATATAGTTACAAGGTTATTCATTGCCAACTTTGTTTTCAATAAAAGATTAGAAACAACACAAATGTCCATCACTACAAATTATATGAAATAAAGTATGTCACATCCCAGCAGAGGAATAATACATGGCTATAAAAAAAGAACAGTAAGACTCTTTTCTATTAATATGGAAAAATATCCAGGATGTTTTTCCAAGTGAAAAAGAAAAAGCAAGAATATTGCAGGTGAATTCTACTTTTTGTTAAGAAAGAGGAAATAATACATATGTGTATCTGCTTGCAATTATATAAACATTAAAGAATACATAAAACATGATGAACACGGCTACCCACGAGGGAGTGGGCAGTGGAGTAGACACGGGTGAGTGTAGAAGTGAGATTTCTTAATTCATAATGTGAATATATTGTTCCAATATTTGAAATATGTAAATGTGTTATCTGTTCAAAACAAATACAATATGAAATACAAGGAAGATGAAATTCAAACTGAGAAAAATACTTGTAACATGTATCATTCTCTAAGGCATGTTTTTTAAAGCTATTAATATAAAAGAGCTCTGATACATTAGTAGGAAAATTTCTATTTCTCCTTAGAAAAAGACAGCTGGAAGGGCCCTTGTACTGAGCTCTAGACTCTTTACAGCAATAGTCTGTCAGATGTCCTGCAGATCCAGGGACTCAGCTGTCTACAATCCCCGGGACTTGGTTCCAGCCCCTCCCAACTGTCGTCTACCAACAGTACTGCCAATCCAGAGACCCAGTGGGAGATACTCTTGTCTGTATCCCCAAAGATCCTGAAATATTAACACAACTGATGGGACAAATAGTAACGCAGTAATACGAGGAGACTTCAATATCCCACTTTCAACACTGGATAAGTCATCCAGAGAGAATATACAATAAGAAAACAGTAGACCTGGACAACACTATTGACCAAATGGATCTAACAGATACATGCAGACCATCCAACAGCAGCAGAACATATATTCCTCTTTAGCACACACAGAACATTCTCCAGATAAATCTTGTGTTGTGGGACCCAAGGAATTTAACAAAAATCCCCTACCCCTGGACAAGTAGAGCAAGACTAACTCCATTTTGTGCTACACCCACCATCTCATGTATAACCCCCACATGACCTACTTATTGCTTAAGACACTCCCCCACCCTAGTCAAGCCACTGAGCACACCCTTACTGGAAACCGGCTCATATAGGAATACGGAACCCCTAACCGCCAAAGAATGTAAACCCCACCTTTTGCCTGCCAAACTTGCGCGCCAATTCTGACCAGAGTGATAAGCTAGTTCAAACAGTTACTATAGGGTAAATTGTAATTCAGTTGGCCACCTGCGTGTGGACTGACATGACTATGCAACTTTCTGTGTGTGTTACAATCTCATTGGCCACTGGCCCCTATAAAACTGCTACGCCTTTTAACCTAGGGGTCCAAGTCCCTGCTCCGCTGTGTTGGGTATACTTGGGCCCAAGCTCCAGCTTGCAAATAAACCCTCGTGCATTTGTATAGGCTCCTTGGTGGTCTCTCGGATTCGAAATCGGGGGCATTACAGTGTTGGGCCACAAAAGAAGCCTTAACGATTTTTAAAAGATTGATATATTAATTTTTTTTTCCGACCACAATGGTAAAAAACTAGAAATCAACAATAGGTTGAAAATTGGCAAATTCACAGATACGTGGAAATTAAACAACACATTCCTGAATGATCAATAAGTCAAAGAAGAAATCAAAAGGGAAATCAGAAAATGTATTGAAACAAAGGTAAACCAAAATGCAACATACCAAAACTTACGAGTTATAGCAAACACAGTTCTAAGGGAAGTAGGGAAACTTACAACAATAAACACATAAATTTAAAAAAAGAGAGAGAAAGATCTCACACAACCTAGTATTATACCTCAAGGAAATAGTAAAAGAAGAATGAAATAAACCCAAAGTTAGCAGAAAGAAGAAAATAATGAAGATTTGAACAGAAATAAATGAAATATCAAAGCTAAAAAGACAAAAAAAAAAGTCCATGAAAGTGATGAGGGACCATAAGACAAGTTGAGGACAAAGCACAAGCTAGTGAACCCCACCTGTGCCCCCAAGGCGTACACCCCCCACCCCTAGGTGGGATCTGTGTGACATTCCTCAGGCACTCCTGGCTGCCCAAGAATAAAGGAAAAGACAGAAAACAAATGGTTAACTAATAGAGATCACAGTTACACAGGACTTGAGTCTCCCTCAGTTTACCAATTTCTTGGTAAATTGCAAGAAAAAGGCAATCTTATCAGTAGCCTAATCTCTAGAAATCTATAGACTCAGTTTCCTGGAGCCCCAACATCACTTCCCCTCCATAGCGATGTGGGGAACAAAGGCAAGAAGGAAATGGCAGGCAAAATTAAATTTCCTTATAACCTGCAGCCCACTGACAAATACTTGAGGCAAATACAAAGTTTAACAGTTCTCCAAGAACTCCCAACTGTTGTATGCTAATACCTTACTTGAGAAAAACAACCTTAACTTGACAATAGCCAGGCCTCCCTTATCTTGAGTCCTCTTTAGCATATCAAAGTCCCTCTGGAGGCCTCCCTTTTGACTTTAAACCCTCCAACTCCATAGCATGTAACCAGTCACTCTTCATAACCCCAGTGTAGCTCTTTCTGCCCACAGGTCCTGTCCCCATGCTGTAATAAAATGAGCTTTTTGCGTCAAAGACATCAAGAATTCTTTCTTGGCCATCAGCGTCCAAACCCCTCACCATTCCAAAACCTCATCAAAAGTAAGAGTTGATTTTTGAAAAGATTTTTTAATTGACAAATCTTAGCTAAACTAATGCCCAAAAAAGAGAGAGAAGACTCAAACAAACATAATTATTAATGAGAGAAAAGACATTACAACTGACATCATAAAAATACAAGGGATCATAAAAGGCTACTATGAATAATTTACCTGTCAAAAAATTGGATAACCTAGGGGAAATGGATAAATTTCTAGAAACACACAATCTACAAAGACTAAGTCACGAAGACAGAAAATCTGAACAGACTATAATGACTAAGGAAATTGAAGCAGTACAGTCTCCCAACAAAGAAATCCCAGGACCAGATGGTTTCACTTGTGAATTCTACCAAATATTTAAGGAATAATTAATGTCAATCCTTCTCAAACTCTTTCAAAAAATTAAAGAGGAGAGAACATTCTCAAACTCATTTTACTAGGCCAGCCATTACTGTGATAAGTAAACCAAGTAAGGATTGAAACTAAGTGTCTAAATTGCAATGTATACATTTTTATGCTCTCTGAAAATTTTACCAAGTGCCTATT
The DNA here is from genome assembly GCF_022079265.1 of Lynx rufus. NCBI lineage: Eukaryota > Metazoa > Chordata > Mammalia > Carnivora > Felidae > Lynx > Lynx rufus. The sequence continues at coordinate 38,296,467 of NW_025814896.1, read as the reverse complement.
ACTTTTCAACAAATTAAACTACTGAAAATTATATAATTAAAAATAAAAGAAGATTCAGGAAAACAGTTCCAACCCTTAGATTGAATTGTTGGTTGTTAAGTCCCATAAACAGTTCCCTTGGATCCTGGAAGAACACTGTTCTTTCAGGTAGAAACAGGTTTTAATAGTTTGTTTTCATTTTGTTTTGTTTTATAAGGCGAGTAGGTCTTTAAAAGGGTGTCATCCAGGCAACAAATGCACAGACCTTTTATGTAATAGTTCAGTGCTTTGCAAACCATAACACTCAAATAAACTGCTTGGGAATCTTGTTAAATGTAGGTTCTGGTTCAGAATGTTGGGTGTGAACAAAGAATCTGCATTTCTGACTAGTCCCCAGGAAATGCTAAGCTTGCTCATCCATGCACCACACTCTGAATAGAAAAAAAAAAATCATCTTCAGGAAAGTATAAATGAATCCCACTTTTTTGCAAGGGGCACTCAAGCTATTTTGTTCTCTCCACTAGTAAAATGGAGTTATAATTTCAGATGAGAAAGCTCTCTCTTTCAGCAAACAGCAAACACTGCGTTGGATTTTCTGTCTTGGCTTTTGGCTTTTGGCTTCTACTCTGTCATCTGGCAAAATGGTTTCCAGATAAATTCTTTATCTTATTGCCCTGATCAGTAGGATTGTGTAGTTATCATTCTCTCCAAGCCCTGCTAATGATATGCAAAAAGCCATCCGTCATTTAAATTGCCACAGACATGATTGAAGAATGGAGGTCCCTCTATGGAGGGGGAGAGCAAGAAACAATGAGAAAATTTTGATTGGAACCCAGCCAGGGAAGATTTGGGTTAAGAAGAGGCCCACCTCCGGCTTCTTGATTGGGTCTGAAAGATGGGAGTTCATGGGGAGGAGACGGAACAGTATGGCCCCTAATTGTCCTGACTGATGAAGGCGCAGTGATTGAGAGGAACATAATCTGTACACCACAAACTGCTCCCCACGTCGGAAGGCTCACCACAAACCCACTTTCTGGCTGTTGATAGTAAATCAATGTGGGCTGAGGTCCAAGATTTTCCTAATAGCTCTTTCTAAGACCTTTGGGAATAATAGATGGGGAAATTACATCAGATTCTCTCAGCAGCCAGAGAACAGCTTTAGGTAGACTCTTTCCATCTGTGCATAAAGGAGGATGAGTGAACACAACCTGAGAATGTTGCAGCAAAAAGTACCTGTTTTCACCCTCTTATCTGCGACTCCACATATGGACCATCATAAGAGAACAAGTCAAAGTCATTGAGACCTAGAGGGCTGCAGATGTGTTTGTTTCCTCTTTCAAGGTTACCATAGTTCCATGTCAGAAAATATACATATTTTGGCTGTTGGGCTCTAAAACTTTTACAACTGAGGATACAAAATTAGAACTAATGCTTCAGGGAATGCAACAAACTGGGTACAAAAGTGGTCATTATGGCAATTGTTATAAGAACAAAAAAGATGGCAACAATGTAAATGGCCACTGATAGGGCAATAACTAAAACAATTATGGTACATCAGACAATGGAGTATTAGGAAGTCATTAAAAATCATGGTTTCAAAAGATATTTTTTAAAAAGCAATGAATTTAGGGGCACCTGGATGGCTCAGTCCGTTAAATGTCTGACTCTTGGTTTCTGCCCAGGTCATGATCTCACGGTTTTTGAGTCTGACTGCATTGACAGTGTAGAACCTGCTTGGGATTCTCTCTCTCTGTCCCTCCCCCTGCACCCCCTCCTCATGTGCGTGTGCATGTGTGTGCACGCGCACACACACACACACACACACACACACATTCTCTCTCTCTCTCTCTCAAAATAAATAAACTTTAAAAAAGAAAAGCAATGAGCCTGGAGGGCAATTTCATTTATTTTCTATATGTAAAATGGCAGTTTATTTAGAAAAGATATATAAAATATAAAGTATTAAGAATGAAACTAGAGTTGAGGAACCAGATGAGAAGATGATTATTGCAGGGGGGGAGGAAAATGACCTGGTTTGGGGCAGCAGTCAGATTAGATCAGCCTCAAAGGCCCATCAGGGCTACAATCCTACCTGTGTATATCTGAACGGAAATACAGAATAATGTAACATTGTGTGTCAACTCCTGCCATAAACTGTAAAAAATAATGTATTCCACAAAGACAATAACCATTCCAAACTAATGGTGTGCTAAATGCTACTTTTGGAAAGGGGAGAATAATTTTGCCCTGGGAGTGAAGCCAATGAACCCAGTCCAACTTTATTTATGTTTCACTGTGTTTAGGACTGTTCCTCCTGCCCCCAGTATTCCAGAGGCTCTTTGATATTTACGAGCTTTAAATCTCTTTCTCCAAGCTGTTTGGCTTTTAGAGCCTGGCAATGTCAGGCTCCCTTGTTCTTTCTGAAAGCGTAAGTTGCTGGTCTTGCAGTTTTCTCTGAATCAGAAAGTTCTTTTCTTTCTGGGGAAAACATTCTGTGGTGGCAACAGGTTGGTCGGCTGAAAAGCATTACAGCAGAGCTAGAAATACAGGCAGTGGGCTAGGAGGAGAACTTATGAATTCCTGTGAGTTTGTTATGTGTTCAATTATGTTGCCCCCAAAATATGTTGAGTCCTAACCCCTGGTACTTGTGTTTGGAAATAGGGTCTTTGCGGATGTAATCAAATTAAGATGAGGCCATTTGCATGGGCTCTTCATTCATATGATTGGTGTCCTTTTTTTAAAAAACAAAATTCAACCAAGTAAATTTGAAGATGTAATTGGCTTTATTAAATTTATTAAATGATTCCTGAATCTAGCAAGTAGAAGGGAGCTTCACTGAGCTGAAAGAGACAGAGAGAGAGGGAGAGATTTTTTAAGACAGAGAGAGGACATTAAAAAAAAAAGGAATTTATTAGCAGGAAATGCATTTGTTTAGACAAGGTGACCTTCCTAAAGGGAGTGGATGGGGTCTATCAGTAAATTTCTTAGGATTGACCAGGAAATTCCATGTTAATTGGTTAAACATTACATTCCCAGGAAGTTGAAACCATGGTAGGTTAGGTACTGGTCTTGGTTTGTTGTTTTGGACTAAGTGATGCTATTTTGGACCTGTGGTTCTCTTTTTCTTTTTTTTTTAATATATTTATTGTCAAGTTAGCTAACATACAGTGTAGTTTGGACTTCAGGAGTAGATCCCATGATTCATCACTTACATAAAACACCCAGTGCTCATCCCAACAAGTGCCCTCCTCGATGCCCATCATCCATTTTCCTCACCCCCTCCAACTCCTGACGCCCCTCTACCCTCAGTTTGTTCTCTGTATTTAAGAGTCTCTTATGGTTTGCCTCCCTCTCTGTTTGTATCTTATTTTTCCTGTGGGTTTCTTTTTTTTAACACTTTATAAGAGAAGATGGTCATGTGAAGACTTAGACTTAACAGGGAAAATGTCCTGTGAAGACAGAAGCAGAAATCGAAATGATGCTAAGGAATGCTAAGGATACTAAGGAACAAGCTAAAGAATGCCAAGGACTGACAGCTACACCAGAGCTGGGACAAAATAAGGAAGGATTGTCCCTTACAGGTTTCAGTGGGAACATGGTCCCGCTGACACCTTGATTTTGGACTTCCAGCCACCAGAACTTTAAGAGAACAAATTTCTGTTTTTTAAAGTCCCCCAGTTTGTGGCACTTTGTTACTGCAGCCCTAGAAAATGAAGACAGAGTTCATGAAATATGTTGATTCAATGGTAAAAATAATGGCCATTGAGTGTTGAATTTAGATTCTTTCATATTTTTATTTCTAATCTTTACAATAATCCCAAGCAGTGGAAATTATCACCTGTATTCACGAATGAGGAAACTGTTACTCAGGCTAAGAAAATTTTCCAGGTGGCCCAGTTAATATGCATAGAGATTTGAGCCTGGTCTTGATAGCACCAAAGCCTGGAGAATGAGCCAAACTATAGAAACAAAATGTATCTGTAGTTATGCCAATGAATTCTCTGTGTAATGTCAACATTTCTCTATAATAATGAACAGGTATAATTCTATAGAATATTTGTTTTCTCTGGGAAAGTCACAGTATCTGCTGCCATTAAATGGCAATTACCTTGCAAAACTCTTTCGTCCTTTTGATCTCAAACTTGCCAAGTGCCCTAACAGAACAATACATTGCAATTTCCAAATCATTTAAAAAAAAAAAAACCAAAAAACACCACCTGCAAAAAGGTTTAAGAACTTAGAGGAGAAAGGGAGAAATAAAATCATTAGTGTAACCTCAATTTCTTTGTTAAATATGTTTACTACTTGCTTACACGAAGGACAGGATAAGGTATATGTGATTTCTAGAAATAAAGCCATTAGGACAGCAGGCTAATACTTGCATTCATAGATTCAAGAAATATTTATGGCAGTCCTACTGCGTGCCAAGTGGCCAACACAACCTAGCCTGGGCTCTCACTGACCTTTTGTTCTCTTGTGTGGAAACAAATACATACATGGTTTGACAGCTGTGATAACATGGAGGACAAAAGTGAAGAGCAGAAAAGAGGGGTTTCAGGGAATGGGGAGGATGCTGCCATTTGTGATGAGTAATCTGAGAAAGCCTCTCTGGCTCAGGGATTTGGGTTTGTTACTGTGTGTTACTATGTAACACAGTGTATTAGGAAAAATTACCACAATGCATTTTAAAAAGTGCCCTTGAAGTCACTGGTGAGCTTTTGCGTAGGTGCAAATCCTTTCCTTGGTGAATTTAATCTTTCCAAAATAACATTCCTTCTCCATCCTTACAAATGTAAAATGCAGCTTTCACTTTTAGTAGATTATGATTCCCATGTGGAAAGTAGGTACTGTAACTAAAGGGCTCTATGTGTTTTTATCACGTACAGCTAGAAGCCCATGCATACACCACCAGCAGTCATTCTATTGCAAATGTGTGGACTTGGTTAATAATCCCACTTTCTTAGGCAGTATATACAAAAAATAATACATCTGTCATATGTGACAAAGCAATGCCAAAAATGGTGGCTCCAAGTCCAATTCTACTGAATACTACGTATAGGAACTCCCCATTTTTAGCACTCTCCTGGCCTTCAGGGAAAGAACATGCTGTGGCAATACCAAGAGTGTGGGATAGAAATCTCTGGCAGGCCTGGAAATGAGCATAGAGCCAGACCCACATGCAAGCAGATGGAGTCTCAGCTTTCACCAAGATAAATTACCTAAAGGTCCCTCCTATTTATTCACAGAAGTAACAGAATTTCTCAGTTTATTTAAATCACTTTTATGCTAGGGAGGAATTTTTAGAAGGGTTTGAGACTTTTAAGATGTTAATGGTTTTCCATGAAAAAGACTACAAAAATACCAACAACAACAAAAACCGAAATACAACTGGAATCAATTAAGTTAGGAAGACTCCAGATTAAGTAAAGTTAATACTGTTTTCAGCCCAAATATATCAGAGCCTTTAATAACTGAATGCTTACCGTGACTCTGAAAGGAAAAGGCAATATCCACCATTCTGAAAATTAGGTGATAGGACTTTTCATGAGAGACAAGTTCCTGGGAATACATTTTTGTAAAAACATTTGGCTAGTGTTTTCTAGAAGGGCACAATAATGGAATTATTTCCTGGCTGAAGAAAGACTTTGTATGTCATAGCCATTCTCATTCATTGTTAGACACATGGCTGTCAGGCCATCAGCTAGCTTCAGCCTAGGTCCATCCTTAGTGGAGAGCTGGAGTTATTTGAGACATGGAAGACTGAGATACAGAATGCACTGAGAAGCTTGGGATGTGCAATTCTAGGTGGGTCGGGGAGATGGCAGCATTAGATATTTGAGTAAGATGTTATAAGATCAGTTGAGATTGAGGGTGGCAAAGCATATCTACGTTTTAAAACTTGTTACTAGCTGAAACCATATTTAAAAGTAACATGACATCCAGGGTCCATTCTCCTCACCCAGTCTACCAGTAGGATGGGCAGTGTCTACAGTTGGGATGCTGCCATTTGATCCTTTGCACGCAGTACTTCAACACTAAATCTATATTCTAATTGAATAGGAATTCAGTGTTATTTGTTTGTGAATTTACCCAAACCCAGAGATTTCTCCTAGTTTTAGGGGACGTATGTTTTTGCCCTTTCTCGGCACACTTTTGCCCCTCTTTTAGTAAATAAAAGCAGGACCCCAGAGTCCCTCTGGAGAACCACCTCTCCCCCAATGTCAGTCCATGTGGTTTAGGTAAGCTTATCATTTGGACTTTCCTAAAAGTAGCACATAAGGTAAATAGAGACAGGTAGTTTATTTGGGAGGCAGTTCCTGGAGCAGGGTGAGGAATAGGGAGACAGAGACAGAAAAAGAGGAAATGTCTGTACAAAGTCAACTATAGAGCTGGTTTTCACAGTGTGTAACTGGAACAAAATCCTACTAGGACTCTCAAAGAAACTTTATAGAAGACACCTAATAATTGTCTGAAAGCTGAGACATGGGGACTGCTACCCATGAATCCCGAAACTTTATAGAAGACACCTAATAATTGTCTGAAAGCTGAGACATGGGGACTGCTACCCATGAATCCCATGACCTATTATTTGACAGATGCAAGGGCATCAATGCTTGTGCACATCGAGACTGCATTAAGTTCAAGCTGAGAGAGCCTGCATGGTTTTGGAGTAATCTCTGATGCAGAAAAACAGATATGGCAGGTGTCTGAAGCCCTTAAATCTAGAGGTAGGTCTAGATTAACCTAACCTGATTGGCTATCACATCCCTAGGGTTACTGTAAAAACAGTGATTGGTTCAAGATGATCATGTTACTCAATTACAGCCAATAACAGTGAGAATTTTTCAGCAGTTGAGGGGGGAAATAGTCCCTTTTCTCCATCGGGCTTGGAGATTTGAGAATATAAGGCCGGGAGCACCACAATCCATTTGCAGCCATGCGGGAATTGCCAGTTCAAGGGCAATGGAGCCAGGAGAGGAAGAGAGACAAACTAGAAGCCCAGGATACTGCTTGAGCAGATGGAATTTGTTGTGCAGAAAGTCAGACTGACAGCCTGAAGTTTTAATTTTTACAAGCCAATACACTTTCTGTTTTTAAGTCAGTTTGTGTTGGGTTTCCAATTGAGACCCTTGATTTGGGTGTTAATTAGAGTGTAGTACCAGACCAGCAGCATCAACATTACCTGGGAACTTGTTAGAAACGCACAAGCTCAGGACCCAGGCCAGACTTGAGGATTCAAAGTCTCTGAGAGGCTCAGAGAACCTGAGTTCTCAGGCTCAGGAACCTGTATTTTAACTCGTGATTCTTCTAGATGATTCTTAGGTATGCTAAATGTGAAGAACCACTGCCCTAACAAATGCATTAAGTTAACCTGCCAGAGGCCAAAATATCATAGGTAAAAAGAATTGGAAAACCTCGCATCTAAAAACACAACAAAACAAACTAAAGGCAATCTTAAATGTGATTTGATATTTGGAGCAAGTTGCTTTCAAAATGTACAAAATGTACCCAGAATCAAGAGCAATCACAGTAGCTTTAAAAATTCCAGGGTGACCTGGAAGGGCACTGCAGAATAACTGCCATATATTTTTCATTTTTTCCTTATTAAAATTTTAGATTTATCTGCACAGCTCTGTCTCATTAGAGGGCTTGAAGACTGAAAAATGAAGACAAGAGCTTTAGATTTATTTCTTTGGATTTTACTTATTCTGACCCAAACCAGACAGAAGAACAATTACAGTGGATTTTTTTTTTTCTTTCCTTCATGGCAAGAGTATCTGATGAAATTTCATTTATATCCTCAGGTTTGCTAATGCTACTAAACACGGTCACCTTTCAGACCTTGAATGGTACAAAATGACTATTTTCTATTGTCTGATTCTACAAAAATAATTACTCTGAGGAATTACTGGAGAGAAATAAACCTTGAATTTGATAATATTGTCCTCTAAAGCTACACAAGGAAACAAAATTTGATATATTGGCCAAATTCATGGCTGCAGTCAAATCTTATCAAATCATAGAATATGAGGGAAGACCAATGTCCATTAAAGGAAGTAGAAATTATAAACATTTAAAAAGAAATAGAGATTTATTACTCCTCTATGGGAATCATAGCCTGTTAACCAACTGTTTACAAGCAGAAGTCCAAAAAGATCCCTTTTAATTCCTAATTAAGACTTGCAAAATTCATCCATATGGAAAATAGTCGATTTCTGGCATTGCTTAAACAATGTTTCTCTCAAACATCACGCTATAATTTGCCAGCAAAATTCTCCCATCATAGATTTAGGAGGTTTCTAATCCTCACAGGAATTGTGTTTCTAGGGCTTTGAAAACCGGTTATTTAGAATCTCAGACTACCTTTTCCAGAGACACTATGTCATAAAAAGTGATTAGTTCCCAGGTTGGTTATGGAATGTCATCAGCCCACAAAATGTCATTTCCTCTCTCCTTTGGACATGCGACTAAACTACATTTCCCAGTCTCCCTTGTAGTTGGGTGAGGTCATGTGGCTTGCCCGAGGCTATGTGACTGTCCTTTAAAAATATTTACCACACTCTCCAGATCTTCCGTTCTCCCTTTCCCTTGTCCGCTAAGGAGGACCAGTGGAGGACTCTCAGACCATAGGGCAAGAGTCTGCAGGGGCACCTGATGTGACTCAGTCATTTGGGCATCTGACTTCAGGTCAGGTCATGATCTCACCGATCATGAGTTCAAGCCCCATGTCAGGCTCTATGCTGACAGCTCGGAGCCTGGAGCCTGCTTTGGATTCTGTGTCCAATTCTGTCTCTCTCTGCCCCTTCCCCACTTGTGCTCTGTCTCTGACTCTCAAAAAAATAAATGTAAAAATTAAAAAAGAAAAGAATCTGCATACTACATCCTGTTTTTGGTAAATAAAATTTATTGCAACAGAGCTTATGTCCATTTGTTTATGTGTTGTTTGTGGAAACTTTGGCATACAATAGCAGGAGTTGCAATAGATTGTATCACTCAGAAAGCTGAAAATATGTACTATCTGGCCCTTTAAAAATAAAGTTCGCTATCTCCTGAAAACTTGGAAGCAACAAAGATGCCTGACAGATGAATGGATAAATAAACTCTGGTACATCCAGACAATGAGATATTATTCATTGCTAAAAAGAAATCAGGAATCAAGCCATGAAAAGACATGGGAGAATCTCAAATGCACATTACTAAGTGGAAAAGTCAATCTGAAAGACTATGTAGTGTATAATTTCAACATTCTGGAAAAGACAAAACTATGGAGATAGTAGAAAGAGCAGTGGTGGCCATGAGTTTAGGGGAGGATGGACGGAGGGATGACTAGGTGGAACACAGAGGATTTTTAGGACAGTGAAAACTACGACACTGTGAAGGTAGATACGTGTCATTATATATTTGTCTGAACCCACAGAATATACAACATCAAGAGTGAATATAAACTGTAATAATGTAATTTAATAATATATTATAATTTAATATATTAATTAATAATATATTTTGATTTAATATAATACAGTGTAAACTATGATGTGTTGGTGTGAGTTCATCAACTGTAACAATTGTACCCCTGGTGGGGGATGCTGACAAGGGGCAGCTGTGCGTGTTGAAATGGGGACAGGGAGAATATGGAACATCTCTGTATCTTCTGCTCAAGTTTTCTGTGAACCTAAAACTGGTCTCAAAAGTAAAGTCTAGAAATATAAATATAGATGATAGATAGATAGATGACAAATAAGTATTCCAACCTCTGTCTAAGGGATTGTGGAACCAACAGATGGAAAGAGCCTGGTTTTCTGAACGACCTTGTGATCTAGTGTCTTTTGCCGCTGCACTTACATGCTTTTGATTTTAATGCAAGCAGCAAACAAATTTATATTTTGTTACACTTCAAGATCTGGGGGATAAGACCAGTTGTAGATGCCAAGCTGGGCTATCTGAACTAACACATCAGGGTACCCGTCAAAATTATTTGTTTCAGTGGCGGTAATATAGTAAACCTGACCCCTAAGTCATTCTGAGGTCTTCCACAGTCAGTGAGTAATGCAGGGCCCCTTGGAGCTATGTTGGAATGGAGGGTGTGGGGTGGGCTGCCCCCACAGAGTCTGCCCCTAAAGGATGTGGCATCAACACTGAAGGAGAAGATGGGTGAGGTGTTGGTTATTCTCATGAAGGGGATGTGGACAAATTGCATTCATGAATTGACATCTTTCTTCAGTGAAGAAAAATCTGTAGATGGACCTGATTGTAAATACCAAAACTACAGATCTTGATAAAATAATTTTTTCTACATTTGGAGGTACCTTCAGCAGTAGTTTGGGGTCCAGAATAACAATCTTTTCATAAAATGGAGAAATACATTATTTTCCTGTCTTCTGTAAAACAAAACAAAACAAGACAAAACAAAACAAAACAAAAACTGTGTGTTTTTTTTCCCCCAGCCTTCATTTTTCAATTCCCCTGGATTCAATTTGCCCCAAGAGCTCTGAAATGCTTAGATTTTATTTTATTATCTTTCCGGAAACACACATTTGCTACATCTTTCTTATATTTTGCTGATATTATAACTCCTTTGGAATGAATCCTAGCATCTCCAATGTTGCACTGAGAAACTTGAGAGACAGGTTAGCCATTTGCTCTACATTAATGGGCAGAGAACTCTATCCTCGGGGTAGCTTCCTGATTGCTGACTATAAGAACCAGTGTCACTTACACAATAAAAAGTTTTATGTGAATTTTTTTATTGTCTCCCTCCTGGAAAATTATAGTTGTTGCTCATCCAGCAGATGTGTGAGGCCGCAGGCTGAGTGCATCTGCCTCTCCTTTACATGGTCACTCTGGTCCCTCCCCCAACAGAGAGGCAATTTTCCCAAAGCTTCTTTGCAAATCAAATCTAGATCACAGGACACTTTTGCAAGCATATTTGTGACTCTGCTCCCTTTTGTCTAAACTGACCTCTGTGTATCTTTTCCTCATGTATAGTTGAAGAGGACTTCACCTTTTCCTACTGTTTTAGTGTAGGTTTCCCTAGAGGCTGACCCTGAGTGAGAATTTCAGTGAAAATACTTTCTCTCAGGGGTGACCCCAGAAAACACTGGTAGGCTTATGGTAAATAGTAAGATGGGGTGAGAGGGAAAGCAGTCAAAAAGGGTGTGTTACCAAGTCAGTTACCACTGTAGACTCAATCCCAATGGAGAATTCTAGAAGCCCTTAGTAGAGCATGCAAAAAATTTATCTTATTCAAAGGACGGGGAGCCACATCCCACCAGCCACAGATGGATGCTTTTTGGTGGTGTTAGTTCCTTGGAACTTGCAGCTCATCACAGGGTGGGCAAAGTGGGCTTCTTAGTCCAGAGAAACCCCTCAGGCAAAGAAATGCAGATAGTGGGCTTTGAAAACTGAGCTGATGTGCACCAACATGGGATGTGGCAGGCACCGACAGCATCTGCTACTTTGGAGGAGGGTTCAGTGTCACCTCAGGGCTTTTCCTCAGGTCTGAATTAACAGGCAGAACCTCAGATAAAACTAACCACTGGAAAAAGGGGTTTCTGCCACCTTACTTTCTCCCTCCCTAAAGAGTGGCTTTGTAAGTAAACTGGGTATATTGTTGCTTCGATAATGGAGCTTCAGAGGAAGCTCGAACACTTAACCTTCTAGACTCTTCCCTTCCCAGCACTGTGATACCTAAAATTCCAAAGTTCATCAGTTAAATTATAAATTCTCTGGGGGCACAGAAAGTGAATAAAAAACGTCACCTGCATTGATCTGCGGCATGAATGAGCACTTTGAAAACGTGAGGAGGTAGTGGATGAGAGGTGTGTTGAACGTGTACGAGGGGGCTTGTGCAGTGTCTGTTGTGAGTATGCAGGTGGCCTGTGTATTGTATATTTGTGTTGACTGTGTGTGTGTGTGTGTGTGTGTGTGTGAAGCTGTTCACCTGAGGTAGTCACCATCAAAGTGGTACCTGAATATATGGGTTTCACTGAGAAAGGCAAATATTTGAGGTTCTAAGAACATCTCTGCCTTCTCCTTAAGGACCTGGCTGGCCGCTCACTGTGAGGAAAAGCCCCTTAAACCATTTACTTTACAGCTCTCCCATCCCCTCCCCACCCAATGCTGTTCAATTCCTGCTGCTTTCACATTAGCTTCAACTGCAGACTCTGCTGGCTGGGGTGTGAGGAAGGCTCTGAAGTGCTCTTATATTCCCAGGTAACTCAGTCATGGATCCTGGATCTCCAGAGACCAGAAGAAAAGGCGCAGGCCCTGGGCTAGAAGACTGTCTAAGGACCATAAATACTGACTAATTTAAGTGAAGAATGTGTAAAAGAGGTGCCTTAAGCAAGAAGACCAGACATTACTTGAACTTGGACAAAGGGAAGGGAAAGTACCCGAAGAGCCAGAGAGAACCTAGGAATTATCTATTTTCTAGCAATAGTGCCTGCCTTGTTTCCAGTTTCCTTCCATCCATCATGTCCCCACAACTCATAGAGTGTGCCATGACCATCCCGAACCCAGAAACCACTGGCGCTAATGAACCTGTTTCCCAACCCTTGCTATGCATTGGAATTAACTGAAGGATTTTGAAACTGCCAGTGCCTTGGTCTACCCTGGAGATTTTTATATAACTGGTTTGGGAATCTTGGACATCAGAACTTTTAAACCTCCCTAGGCAGTTCCAATGTGCAGCCGAGGTTGAGAACTACTACACTGAACCAAGTCAAGTTTAGAGAGGTATCCCGGAGAATGTCCTGGCTATTGTTGAACATCTGATTGTCATCTTAAAATTAATGTCTCCAGACCTACACTCATGATTTACCCCAAAATGCCCAAATCTGCTCTTCCCACCGTTTCCCATTTGCTCAGGGCAATGACCTTGGTGTCATCCTTGAGGTTTCTCCCACACCCCACACCCCTTCTGTCAGCAAATATTGAAAGCTCTGTCTTCCTCATTCACCTGGAAAGTGATGCCCTTTTGTTATCCACACCTTTACCATCAGGTTCAAATTAACCTTGTTTGCTCATCTGTATTATTGTGATAGCCTTCTAACCCATCCACCTACTTTCGTCTCCCCAGGCCCTTTTAAATCACATCACATAGCATTCACATGAGCCTTATCAATCACAAACATCATTTCCTTCTTCTGTTCAGAGCCCTCCAATTGTTTCTCATCTTATTGTGGGTAAAAGCCTGAATCTTATATACCCTTATGTGATCTGCCTCCAGCTACCACACAGTGGGAAATCCTCTATGGAAAGAATTCCTTGGTTAGGAAAGTATGAGAACTTCAGTGTTAAACCAAATTAAACAGGCATGGTAGAACTTCTCCAAAACTATAACATGCTGTGTATCAGTATGAAGTCCCCAAGGACACACTGTATGCAGCACCTTCCAAACTCACTCAAGGAAAACTTTTTTGAAAAATACCATCTCCACTTCCCATTGACTATGACATTAACCTGCTTTGCTGACTCATAGTAAAGGGAACTAGATGGGCCTGCTAAACCCCATCACCTGAGCAAAACCAGGAGGGCCTTGAAGAAAGTGGCCAAATTCCTCACCTTCACAGGCCAGGCCAGGAATATGGGCTGAATGGTTGGGTTTCTGTTTATGTTCTTCGTTCTAGTTTCTGAATTTGGTAATAAGAAGCACAGCTGGTGGATTAACTGATGTTTATGAATTAAAAAAAGATACAGAGATTCAGCATATTGTTGAGTGGTGGTTAATGTGGGGATTGGATAGTCCAGATAGAATAATGACACCCTATGTATTTAAATTACACCCTATTTTATTTGAAAAGGCATATGTCTCTTTAAAAAGTTAATAAACAGGGGTGCCTGGGTGCCTCAGTTGGTTAGGCATCCAGCTTCGGTTCAGATCTTGGTTTCACGGTTTGTGGGTTCAAGTCCCGTGTCAGGCTCTGTGCTGACAGCTCAGAGCCTGGAGCCTGCTTCGGGTTCTGTGTCTCCCTTTCTCCCTGCTCGTCCCCCACTCATGCTTTGTCTGTCTGTCTCTCTCTCTCCAAAATAAATAAAAAATATTAAAATAAAAAAATTAAAACGTTAACAAACATATTTTGCTACTTAGCTGGACTCAAGAAATATTGAATATGGTAAAAGCCCTTAAAGAAGCAGGTAGCATTTTAAGTAAATTGGTATCAATCAAAAATGTCGACCATGCGGAGTTGACTGCTCTTGTTTAGGGGCTAGAAATCAGATGGTTTAAGAACCTTATTGCTATTGTGCATGCTTGTAACCAGTGCAAGGCAAAGATTCACTCTTTCCCAGGGTAGGTGTAGAGAGAATATTTTCCATCCCTGTATCGCTTGAAGCACCCTGACAGTGGTGGCATTTTGAAACCCAGAAATAGCTTTAAAAACCTGCCATCTGAACTTGGGAAAAGTAATAGGTTTTGATACGGCATAGACATGCTATGAATTTAGCAACCAACACACTAGGCTCCAGCCCCATGCTACCCAGTCTCACGGGCCCTCCTCCTTTATTGCTAGGCTTCTATTTGAGGGCAAAGAACCTCAGAGTCTGAGACATAACCTGACCCAGCTATCCTCTTCAGAAATTCATGCCTGCAGCTGTCCAAATGGTGCTGTTGTTTTTCTTCAAAACCTGATTTCTCTTCCTATTCCCCAGCTGAGCTCAAACAAAGACGAACAGATGACACATTTCTACAAACGTAGCATGTTTGTTTTGTTGTAAATACATGCAGAGATCAAGAAAGTTAAGCCAAACTTTGCAAGGCCAGAGGTGTTACCAAGAGAATGCCATTACAGTCACCTGACCAATACACACACACACACACACATACACACACATATATAGTTCGCCAAAGATTAAGAAAGAGAAAGCTCACAGTCCCCCACCCCTTAACATTTTATAGTCAAAGAGGGAACTGCAAACTGTCAGGAACTCCCTTCTTTCCAAGTGTCTTTGAAGCAGATGGATTTCAGTTAGATGCATAGTAATGCAATTAGGGTTGCTTTATGTTTAATTATAAATCAACAGAAATAACCGTTGTTCTCATTGTTGACTGGGTTACTTTGCCATTTTGAAACTATCCTCAAATACTGTTTTGCTTATATTTTCCATTATCTTTGGAGATTTTCACAAAATCTCACGCTCAGAAACAGATGCATGTACTGGTCTAAAAAATTAAATGTTTCCATTTTCATTATTTACTGGTATAATATTTATATAGTAGAAGCTTTCCTCCAATTAATCATGCAATGTGAGTGTTTGATCTAGGAATCCCCTTTAGGAAATAGAGGAAAAATGTATGAGTGAGGTCAGCGAGTGTATGTGGCAGATAGGAAGGATGCATTTGAGAGAGCAAAAGAAAATATATTCAGGAACAACTGAAATACTAGGGAAGAAAAGAAATTGTGTTTAGTGGAGGAGAGTGGGTCAGAGAGAGAGTGGTATATGCTTCATACCAGAAAGCCTCTGCATATATGATATAGGACTTGAATGACTTGAATGCCTTACTATGTAGCTGGTGGAACTCTAGGTCCCGGGAAAACAGCAATTAATAACAATAAGAAAAATTAATAACAATAAGAAAAACAATATATCTGTATATAGATAGATATATACAGATATATACACACACACACACACACACACACATATATATATATATATATATATCTGCCTTCAGGGAGCATATCTTCAGGTGAAAGTTACAGTCAAATGCATAATAATATCTTAAGTGGAATATGTAATATATTAGGTGATAAGTGCTATAGAGAACATTTTTATAAAATAGGATGAGGGATAAAGAGTAGGGGAAAAAATGAGTAAAATCTTTTTTTCTTTAAGTTTATTTATTTATTTTGAGAGCAAAAGAGCATTAGCAGGGGAGGGGCAGAGAGAGTGGGAGAGAGAGAGAATCCCAAGCAGGCTCTGCACTGTCAGTGTGGAGCCCAACGTGGGGCTCGAACCCATGAACAATGAGATCATGACCTGAGCTTAAGTCAGACACTTTACCAACTGAGCTGAGCCACCCAGGCACCCCAGAAATGAATACAATCTTAAATAGGGAGCCAGGGAAGACCTCGCTGGTGACATTAGAGCAAAGACCTGAACCAGGTGAGGGATGAGGGAATGAACCTGATATACAACACCTAGAAAAAGAAGTTGGAGTGGTGGAAACAAGTCCTAAGGTGGGAGTGTGCCTGTCAGGTTCAAAGAGCAACAAGGAGATCCATGTGGTTGGGTTGAATAAATGCAGGGGAGAGTGGTAGGGGATTACTACATAGGGGTAATGGGAGGACCAAGATGCTGGATAGAGCTGGAGCAGTTGTGTAGCATGTGCACTGCACAAAGACACAGGTTGAAGGAGCAAGTGGAGTCTGTCATCCAGCCAGCCCTTGACTTGCCCAGGTGTAAGCTCTGTTGTAGGGCTGCATCTGCCAAAGGAGATTAGAGCATTTTCATTCTCACAAAGGCACCAACCACTCAAATAAGGTTTCAGTAAGCAGACCTAAGAAGTATCAGAGTTGGACCCTTAAAAATGTTTTTTGACTAAAGACATTCTATAAACTTCTATACCATTGTGATGACATTGGTTTGAACTCTGGAGAAATAGAGGGTTTGAGCACAGATGTAACATGATCTGACTTGTTTAAGATCAAGTTTTCACCTCTGTTGAGGATAGACTGAAGGGGGCACCATCAGATGCTTGGAAATCAGTCAGCAATTTATGAAACATTTAGCTAAGAAATGATGATGACTTACACTGGCATGTAGTAGACAATATGGTAAGAAATGGTGGGATTTGGGGTGTTTAGGAGGTAGAAGCAACAGAACTTGTTAATGGCACAGACTGTTAACAAAATAGAAAGGTCTATTGATACCGAGTATTTAGCCTGAGCAACTGGAAGGATGGGATTTCCATTACTGAGATGGAACATCTCTGGAAGAGCAGAGCTGGGGACATATTAGGTTTGAGATATTTATTAGCCATCCAGATAAACAGTCAAGGAGATATTGGAATGTATGAATTTGGAGTTCAAGGTGGAAGTTCAGAATGCAGAAATAAATTTGGAATCATTAGTATATGGATGTTTTTAAAACAAAGAGACTGAATGAGGTCACACAGAGAGCAAGTGTAGATGGATAGAGAAGAGGTGGAAATCCTGAGTCATGTGATTCTCCAATAGTAGGACATCATGGAGATACAAGCAAATAACTACCAGAGTCTGAGAAGTAACTGCCAGTGAGTCAGAAGGAAAACCTTAAATGTGTGAAGACCTGAAAGCCAAATGAAGAAAGAGTTTCAGGGAGGAGTGAGTGATCAACTGCCAAGGATCCACCTTGGGTTTAGCAATGTGACATTGACGAGAGCAGTCTGACCTTCATGGAGCAGTAGAAAAGAAACCTCATCAGAGTGGGTTTAAAAGAAAATGAGAAGTGAGCAATTAGAGAGGGAGAGTATTGGACACTTTTGAAAGGGGTTTAACTATAAAGAAAAGGGAGGGAATGGGACAGTAGAAGGAGAAGTGGATCAAGATTGTTTCTCAGAAGAAATAATGACATATTGGTATATTGAGAAGGAAGATCCAGTAGACAGAAAAAAAGCTGGTGAAGCAGGAGAGGGAGAAAATAATCTTTTCACACTTATAAGTATAAAAGGACAGGATGTAGTACATAAGGGTACGGTTTAGCCTTGGATGAAAACCAGCCTGGGGGCGCCTGGGTGGTGCAGTCGGTTAAGCGTCTGACTTCAGCCAGGTCACGATCTCGCGGTCCGTGAGTTCGAGCCCCGCGTCAGGCTCTGGGCTGATGGCTCAGAGCCTGGAGCCTGTTTCTGATTCTGTGTCTCCCTCTCTCTCTGCCCCTCCCCCGTTCATGCTCTGTCTCTCCCTGTCCCAAAAATAAATAAACGTTGAAAAAAAAAATTAAAAAAAAAAAAAAGAAAACCAGCCTGGGAATTCCATGGTAACAGAGAAAACAGGAGCTATGGGCACAGATACAGGTGAGTAGGTAAACGTGATGGTGGGAGTTTGTGCAAGTTTTCTTCTGAATGCTTCTATTTTCTCACTGAAACAGAAGATACATCATCAGCTGAAAGTGAAAATAAAGAAAGCTGTACTGAAGGCTTGAGAAGAGAAAAGGAAGCATGAAACAGTTGTTCAAGAGAGGAGGAGAGTAAACTGAGTAGGAAAGTGCAGCATTATTGCCAGGCAATGCTACAAGCCAACTATGCTCAGCTAAATGAATAGGTAGAGAATCTAATTTAATTATGGCTGGAGTTTTGCCAACAGAATAGGCCAAAGCAAGAGAGAAACAAAGGGATTGGGGGTATATCCAAGGGAGCAATTCTAATAATTAACTTTAGAATTGAAGCCAGGAAAAGGGTTCAAAGGCCATAAAGAGGTTTGGGACAGTGAAAAGATGGTAGGAGCAAAGGACTGTAGATCCTGACCCAGGGGTTGAAGATCTGTTGGAGAAATTACCAGATAAAGGAGAGATGCTTGAAACTGAGATCATGAAGATCTTCTTGAGTGGTGATGATAATGTCTGGGGTGTGACCAGCAGTGTGAATGGCTAAGTTGGGGAGGAGGACAAGATCACTGGAGGAAAGGAGGTCAAGGAATTGATGGCATTGGAAGGATATCTATGTCAGTGTCTTTCAAACAAGAGTGTTATCACCTGGGAGGAGGGAGTTGAAAATATGTTAGGGAATTTTTAAAAATAAAATTTTTATTTTAGAATAGTTTCAGATTTACAAAAAAAAATAGGAAGTTAGTACCAAGTTTCCATATACCCTACACCCTATTTCTCCAATTATTAACATTTTAAATTAGTATAGTATATTTGTCATAACTAATGAACTAATATTGATAATTATTAACTAGATCCACACTGTACTGACATGTGTTTACTTCTGACCTTTTTTTTTCTGTTCCAGGATCTCATCCAAAATGCCATATTACATTTAGTTGTCATATCTCCTTAGGCTCCTCTTGGCTGGGACAATTTCTCAGGCTTTTCTAATTTTTGCTGACTTTGTGTTTTGAGAATACCTACATCAGCTGTTTTGTAGAATACACCTCAATTGGGATTTTTCTGATATTTTTTCTCATGATTAGACCGGGATTATGGGTTTTAGAGAGAAAGACCCACTTTACAGAGGTAAAGTGCAATCTTCACATTGTATCATGTGTACATGCTATCAACGTGGCTGATCACACTTGACGTTGACCTTGATCACTTGACTGAGGTAGTTCATGTTTCTTCACTACAATTTGATTCTTTTCTTTCCCTTTCCACACTCCAGTCTTGGGAAGGAAGTCATTGCATGCAGTCCACAATTAAGGAATGAGGAGTTTTCTGGAATGCAAAGTAGCTACACAAATTATTTGGAAGTCTTCTGCATAATAGATTTGTATATTTTCCTTCATTTGTTTATTTATTCAATTATTTATTTATATCAGTATGAGCCTGTGGATATTTATTTTATACTTGGTGTTGTAATCCAATACTACTTTGCTTATCGTGTTATTCAAATTGTCCCAGCCTTAGGAGCTCTTTCATTTGACTTCTGTGCCCCTTTGACATAACCCCCATCATTGTGGAAGTTTTTTTATTTTTAGCACTTACTTTCTAGTCCTACCATATGCACCAGGTTCATCTTGTAGATTTCCTGTTCCAGACTATAGTAGCCATTTCTCCAAGGAGCTCTGGCTTCTTTCATTGGAGAATGGTATTAGAAATGAAGATTGGAGTGTTAGCTTTGTTCATTATTGTGCTTGTTGTTGCTTCTAGGGCCTCTCAGTTGACAAAGCAAGAAAATATATGTGCGTATACACATGCACATTCACAAATGTACATATATATGCTCACACGCATATATGTATATATGCTTATGTATATGCCTATATATGTATCTATACATATACATGTATAGATACACTTATGTTTATACCTATATACACACATACACATATGTATGTACTTATATATACCCATATGTGTACATATACAGACATAATAATATATGTATGCATATACATAGATATACCTGCATATATACACATATGTATATATACACATGTGTATACATACACACATATAGAAATAGACATATCTATACACACATGTATACATACACCCATATCTGTAAATATTTCTATATGTAACAGTTTCTATAGTATCTATATTAAGCTAAGCATGAATTCATACTGATGTTTCTGACTCCAACTCAGTATCATATGGATCATTCTAGCTTCCTCCACTTGCTTATCTGTGACCTCCTTCTCTGATGGGGCACTTTCAAACCTGGAAGCATTACCGGCAATTAAAGGGCAGGATTAAGACAAGTCAAATACTCTGCAACCCAAGAGATAGTTTCATATTTGTGAAGAATTTCCTTCCCCTAAATAATATCAGTGCCCCCTTGGGAACACTGATTTATGTGGCCATCACATCCCCAAGAATTCCAATGGGAATAACATTGTATAGAGTGACAATGAGTGACAAAAACTTCAAGAAATGAAGGGAGTGTCCTGTAGGTGGGTGAATGACTGCTTCAAGGATATGAAGTGAGAGTATATGAAGTGAGGGACCTTACTAACAAACTTACTAATTTGATTTTATTAATGGCCCCAATTTTCCAGACCTCCCTATATTCATGGCCTTTCAAATGTGGCCTTGCAGTGTCTCTTGTCAGCTATGGAATCTATTCCCCCACTCATTGAATCTGAGCTGGTCTTATGAATTACTTTGGCCAATAGAATGCAGTGAGAGAGATGCTGTACCAGTTCTGACCCTGCATCTCAAGAGTCTTTGGGTGTTTCTGCATGTCTTCCTATGCCTCTGGTATAGAACATGGCCCAGTTAATTTTCCAGAGGATGAAATACAGAAGTCTCAGAACAAAGTCATACAGCCCAAACCATCCTAGATCAGCCAACATCAGCTGATCCCCAGGTATAGGATAAGTCCAGTCAAAACTAGAGGAAACTCCAGCTGAATGTGGCTGTATCTTGGATGGCTTACAATGATTCTGGTATTTATGCCCTGGTGAAAGCTTTCCTTTGAGTGTGGGCTGGACCTAGTGACTTATTTCTAATAAACAGAATACAGCAATGTGATGAAATGTCACTTCCAAGATTAGGTTACAAAAGGCTGATTTCTGTCTTGCTCATTCTTTTGCTTCTCTCCTGTAACCCTTGCTCTGGGGGAAGCAAACTGTTGTATTGTGAGGAGCCCTATGGAGAAGCCCACATGGTAAGGAACTGATGTGTCCAGCAAGAATCTGAGGTCTGCCAACACTCAAATGAGTAAACTTGGATGCTGATCAAGCCCCAGTCAAGCCTTGAAACAAATGCAACCCTGGCCAACACGTTTATTGCATCCCGTGCCAGACCCAGAGCAAGAGGACCCAGCTAAGCAGCACAAGATTCCTGACTCAGTGAAACTATGGGAAGATAAATCCATATTACTTTAAGCTGCTACATTTTGGGATAATTTGTTAGCTCAAAAATAAATAACTAATACATCAGCCTAAACCAGCAATCTGACGATCTGATAACTAAGCAAGCTCATTGCTTTAAGCCTCTGGTTGTGGAGATAGCTTGTTATGGAGCATTGTCATGGCAATAGACAACTGACATACGTGAAATTCACACCTGGGTGTTTTAGGGAGCAGGGAAAGGGGATGGATTGGAAAGAGCAGTGAAGAGAATGGCAGACAGTGTCCTCACTTCCAGGCCCAAGGCTATGGAGAGGGTATCAAATTTGTTGATTTCTGTATACAGATTTTGCAATTTTATTGTTTAATAGCTTCATCTTGCATACAGAAATGGCCCTTTTTAGATCATAAAATCTTGTAAATCAATTGTGTAAGCTATTAATTTTGATAGACCAGAGAAGGATAAATTTTCTTCTCACAGCTGAGATCCAATTCTATTCTATCACAATGTCACAATGTCTATGTGCAATATTCAAGGGTGTTTTTGGTTTTGGTTTTTTGGTTTATCATAACAGAAGATCAAAAGCATATTGTACAGTTGTGTAACAGAAGTAGCCTACATTTTTTTAATGTTTATTTTTTTGAGAGAGAGATAGAGTGTGAGAGGGGGCAGAGAGAGGAAGAGACAGAATCTGAAGTAGGCTCCAGGCTCCAAGCTGTCAGCACAGAGCCTGACACGGGCCTCGAACTCACAAACTGTGAGATCATGACCTGAGCTGAAGTCGGATGCTTAACTGACTGAGCCACCCAAAAGCCCCTACATTTGAATTTGCTTTTTATTTTTTATTTATTTTTTTTTTTAATTTTTTTTTCAACGTTTATTTATTTTTGGGACAGAGAGAGACAGAGCATGAACGGGGGAGGGGCAGAGAGAGAGGGAGACACAGAATCAGAAACAGGCTCCAGGCTCTGAGCCATCAGCCCAGAGCCCGACGCGGGGCTCGAACTCACGGACTGCGAGATCGTGACCTGGCTGAAGTCGGACGCTTAACCGACTGCGCCACCCAGGCGCCCCTGAATTTGCTTTTTAAAAAGTCACTTAGGTAATTATAGGTAGATAGAAACAAATGGAAATAATCTATAAGTACAGAACATTTAAGGAAAGCCTGAAATAGATCATAGGTAGCTAGACTAAATTAGAAGACAGATAGGTAGGTAGGTAGATAGGTAAATAGATGATAGATCTATTGATATAGATATAGATAGATGACAGATAGGTAAGTATATAGATGACAGATGGTAGATAGATAGATAGATGATAGATAGGTAGATAGAAAGATGATTGATAGATAGATAGATAGATAGATAAGACAGATAGAGATCCTCTCCATCCACAAATACACATATATTGAAACAGTAAAGTTACCCCAGGTGTAGTAGATGCTATCCCGATGGCCTTTACTTGGCCAGTGTATCCATCCCCCAGCTACAGAGCGTTTACTGCTAAAGAGCTTCAGGCTGCACACTTCTTTGGAGACTGCTCTCTGCAGTAAAGGAGCCATCTCACTAGGGAGGTTCTATGACAACACTTGGAGTGATCTGCAAGGATCCAAAGTGTCCAGCCCCTTGCCTCAATGTGGGGCCAACTCTTAGGTTTAAATTCATGATCTGGAACTCTCTGTGTAATCAAGCCAAGGTTAATCTCCAAAGAAGACCATATGCTTGCTTAGCTCTTCCCTCTGCCTCACCAGCTTCTCTGACTCTTCTTCTCCTGAGAGCCCTCCCTCAACAAATCACATGCATTGGAGTTCCCATCTCAGGGTCTGCTTCCAGGGAAAATGACCATGAGCTTTATACAGATTTTCTTATTTTCTTTTACAAATTTAACTTGTAATTCGACTTGAATATTGGCATTCCCCAGTGTGTGTAGGTGTGCATGTGTTTCCCATGGGTGGCTTTGCCCAGGACAAAAATACTTGACACCCTTTTCCTGAGTCATGTTGGCCGGTTATACCGTCTTTCTGCACCAACTCTCAGTCCCAAATGCTGTCTTCCATTTGGTCTTGTCATGGAATGAAAGAGCTCAGTCAGCAGGAAAACAGAGATTCCTCAATTCGTCTTGCAATATGGCTTTGGTAGACTTGGAAGTTTCTCTGGAGCATCATGAGAAAGAAATGTCTGGAGTCTGAGCTTGGTGCTCAGGGTACCAAGAGACAATTCACATAATCTTTATTGTGACATTTGCCTCTGCCTCTTACATCTTTCTGAGACAGTGCATTCTTAAGATCAGAAACATCACCTGAAAGGCACTGGCAGGGAAAGGTTTCTTAAAGGCACAATGTTCCCTTTATGTACATTTCTTTCCTTTACTGGCCCTTTGATAATTATCTAGGTGAAAGAGGAGATAATGCAGACTCAGGGCTGGTTGGAGCCTCTAGTACAGTTGTACCTACTTCTTGTATAAAGTAACATGAATTCTAAATGTCAGTATAAAGGTACTTTATACAGGGTGTAAATCTTTTGATTATTTCCACCACAAGGGGCTTGAGAGAACAAAGGAGTTTGTTTCCATTCAGAAAGGAAGAGAGAAGGAAATCTTGAATGTTTTTTTTTAATTTTTTTTAAATATTTATTTATTTTTCAGACAGAGAGAGACCGAGCATGAATAGGGGAGGGTCAGAGAGAGGGAGACACAGAATCTGAAACAGGCTCCAGGCTCTGAGCTGTCAGCACAGAGCCCGACGTGGGGCTCGAACTCACGGACCGCGAGATCATGACCTGAGCCAAAGTCGGCCCCTCAACCAACTGAGCCACCCAGGCGCCCCTTGAATGTTTTTTTAAATGTCATACTATTAAGCTGCTGGGTGGCTCGGTGGGTTAAGGCCCTGACTCGTGGTTTCAGCTCAGGTCATGATCTCACAGTTCATGGGATCTAGCCCTGCACTGAGCTCTGCACTGACAGTGTGGAGCCTGCTTGGGATTATCTCTTTTTCTCTCTCTCTCTGCCCCTCCCCTGCTTGCAACGCACTCTCTCCCTCTTCTTCAAAATAAACATATAAACTTAAAATATTTTTTAAATAAATAAAATGTCATATGATGATGGTGTAGAGTCACATACACATGCAAATTGGGTTAACCAGCTGGCATTTTGTTAATTTAAGAATCCAGGGCCATCTCCAATGGTACATTGTGTGGATATGATAATGGGGGCAAAGTTCCTGTTAAAAAAAGACAAAAGTCTGAGTCTGAGAAAGTTTAGAGTAAGGTTGAGGTTGACAAAGTCCACAAAGGGAATTGAAAACACATTGCTGGCTGACTAGACATCAGGTGTAAATCTCCTCTTCTCCTAAGTAAGCTCATATAATTCTAATTACAACCCATGAAATAGGTACCCACTCAATCCCTATTTTACAGATGAGGGACAGAGTCTTAGGGAGATTAATATAATATTTCCAAGGTCATAAAATGTGTGAGTGGCAAAGTCTAACTCCTAATATCCTTACTTTTGTCAAGTGATGCTAGATGTGATTGAACAAGTCAAGTGGCAAAGGGCTGGGCGAGACAGAGGAAGGTTTGCTATGCAGAGTGTATGAGAAAGAGTAGCATTTGTACTGGACCCTGTACTGGACCCTAAATGAAGACCATGAGTGTCTATAGCAGTTAAGAGCAGTCTAGTGAAGTGAAGAACAGTACAGCTTCTGTGTCCACTTTGATGTGTGATCTTACACAAATTAATGGACTCCAAGCCTTGATATTTTCATCCCTTGAGTAAGACAAATAAAACCTTACTTTTTAGGGTCATGATAATGATTAAAAATTATATATGTGGAGGGTCTGGTACATAGTAGACATAATAAGTGATAACTGATCAACTAATTTGTTTATTTGCTTACTTCATGGATTATATTGCCTTGGGTCCTGTAGATTAAAAACTAGGCAATGACTAACCACTCAAGACAGTTCAACTGCAATCCCAATGAGGAGATGTATGTTACAAAGGCAGAAAGGGAGCTTGTGAAAGGAAACTTCAGGTTACATTCCAGATCTCATCAGAGAATAAGAAAATGCCATTCCCAAGGTTATGTTTCCCTCTATTCCCATACACACTCTATTCCAGTCATTATGAATAATGGTGAGTTCTTTGCAATCCTACTGCTTCTCTGACTCTACTGCCTGATCTCCTACCATGTCTGGGTTTTTCTGGATATCTCATTTTTCACAGCTCAGCCTAGATATTATTTCTCTGAGAATCCTTCCTTCGTGCACTAGATGCCTTCCCTATCTTATGCTATAGCACCTTTATCTCCCTTATCAGAGCACTTATATCCCTGGATTATAATTGCTCACTTACTCACTTGACTGGAACATAACTGGGGTTCCATATGGCCCAGTTTCTGTACAGTACTACTTAAAGAAAACTGTTGAGGACCACTCAAAATGTTACTCTCTTTCAAAAATACCAGGGGTACCAGTGGGTACATTTAAAGTAAAAAACTTTTAAAATATTTTCTTTAGCTAAATCTCTTATTTTCAATATCTGTTTCATGCCTGAGAGATGCTGAAACAACAACAACAACAACAACAACACAGGAATAATAAAAGCTGTCTCTTTGCTTCGTTTCTCTCTTCCTTCCCCAAAACTCTCTCCCAAAAACTTTCCCAGACCTAGCCTACCTGGTTTTTCTTCCCTCTCTCTTCATCTACAACACAGATCTTTATTATGATGATCAATGTAGCATATCTACATTATTCGGATTTATTTTCCCTTTTGCTTTACTAAGAGATGTGAAGATGACTGGTAAGCAAGAATCTTCAGTTGGGGAGATGGAATAGAGAGGAGGGAAGACACATTTACACTTTTGGCTCTTTTTTTTTTTTTTTTCTGTACTTAAATTCCCCAACCCCACTGAAGATAAGGATCAGGTCATGTTAAATAATATATTCTAAGCATTTAGCATGGTGCTTAGTAAAGAGTGGACATTTGGATACATGAACAAATGAATAGATAACACAAATGGGGGAAACAGACTTCCTATAAATGTTATGAAATAGGCAAATTAGTCTGATTTTAAAGACTGTGAATAGCAGCCTCTGTGCTTTCCCCGAGCTGAGGATACTCCTGAGATGACCCTTTTATCACGTTTAACAAATACTTAAATCATATGGTGTGGTTAAGGTTGACATAGAGTAGTTCAAAGTCCAAGTTCATTCTTAAGAGATTTATCAAGTCTGAGGTAAATAATCCTGAATAGCTTTCAGCTTCATTTTACTTAGTCCTGAGGTACTTAAAAGAGATAAAATGACTCCAGGGCTAAGATTCTAATGTTTTCTGTTGAAAAATTTATTTGTAATCATAGTATTTCTATCTGTTGTAAATACTTTGGGATCCTACTTACATTTTATTGCAATCCAGAGGCTAATCAACATTACCTGTTGCTAAGCATTCACTTTTACTTGGCCTCATTCGGTAGGGAAATACATATTTGCAAGGCTGGGCACAACCCATGGAAACATATAGATAAAATATTGCTTCAAAATAAAGCTAAAGTGGGGTACGTGGCTGGCTCAGTTGGAAGTGTACAAGACTATTCATCTCAGAGTCTTGATTTTGACAAAACTCAGTTGGGGGTAGAGATGGAATCCATCCATCCATCCATCCATCCAGAAAAAAACTAAAAACAAAATAAATAAAGTAAGCCCAGCAGAAGCATTAAAATTAAATTTTTACTGCTTCAATTATTTTATATATGCTCACATGATGATGATAACACTAATAACAGTAATTACTACATGACCAGGCAATATACACCATGCTTTATGAGTACATGTGGGTTCTACAAGGTTACAATATGAAAGGAAAACTGACACTGCTCATTTCCAAGAGTACCACCAACTACAGCAGCTACATGGTGGATATGGATATGGGTTCCAATCTGGAAAGAAGTGATGGAAACTACCTCAAAAGGGCAGCTAATAAAAATTCTAGTCAATGAAAAGCTTGGATCAGCCTGTGTATTGAGAGAGGAAATGACCGGTCTTTCATTATTCTCTTCATTGAGAAGAGAGAATAACTTTCCCATCAGGAGTTGGAGGCCCTGGATTGAAGATGAGGAGGGAGTGACAAATGCAGAAATAAAAGACGACCATCCAAAGATAATGAATACAGCCTATTTATTCAGAGTTTGCCATAGCAAGAGGGTGAGCCCTCATCCTTTTGGCAGAGACTTAAGGCAGGCAGGGGAGGTACAAACAAAGGGAAGGCTTCATGTGTGCCCTGACTGGAGACTATTGGTATGGGGAAGCTGGAGTCAGCTTAAGCTGAAGAGGGCATCTTTTGTGATTGATTTAGGGAGCATATTTGGCTTGTTCTTTTTGGTTCTGAGTTGAAAGCAGGGACCAAAAACAAGAAAGCTGGCAGTCATAGACCAGGACTGTTTCAGGCTGGTTTGGCTTCCACGATGAGTTGCTGCAGAGGTTGTAGGTCAGAGTTCTGTTGTCATATATAGTCTGGTCATTGTCCATTTGTATATTTTATTGTCTCTGGGGCTTCAAGTCTCAGGTCCCTCAGATGACTGGTTGTGTTTCATGAGAACTGGTAGGTCTACATCATCACTGACCTGTAATACATACAGGGGTCTTGAATTTTTCCAACCATTGGTCTGACAATGTATCAGTCATGATCTTTGGAAAGGCACCAAAGTGAGAATTGTGAGTCCTAGAATTATTCGAGTTATTGCATTAATTTAACCTATATCCCTTAGCAAGTCAAATTTCAGAACTTTGCTTTTTATCTGCAAGTTGAGGACTCTATATGTTCCAGTTCCAAAGATGTTATTCTCGGACTCTAATCCTGGAAAGTGTGCTCATTGCTTTACCAGCCCGTTTACCATGGACATATGCTGAAAAGTAAAAGACACAATGCTTGTTCTCAGGGGAATATTCTCATGAGCCTCTGGATGAAGAGGAAAACAATTATTTTCTCAACTGTGTGTTGGGAAACGTAGTGGATAATAAATAGTTATTTTCCTGGGACTGATTAGGAATGTCTCCCTATGTCATAAGGATTTTCTACTTTGTAAAGAGGAATTTTCCCATTTAACATAATTACATAAAATTATGGGTATTGGAACAAAACTCAATCAATATTTATTGAGTAGGGAGCTACCACAAGATTTTAATTGGAATTTTAACTTGAAAGCTATCTTAGCTGGATCTAGGGTCAGGGAGATAAAAGAACAGTTACGTATCAGTAGAATCCAGATGTAAATGGTAGCACTGTTTTCCTTTACTGAGTAAGATACTCTGACTATCCTAATGTTTTCCATTTCTGAGCTTGGGATAGCAAGTAGTGAGATTAACAGGGGTTCATATAGTGAGGGACAACTGAATTTGAAATATCATGATTGATAAGCATGTATTTGCAGAGACCAGACCTTACTCAAGTCTGAGTATAAACATTTAGTTCAATCCCTGTCACATTAGGTGCTTTATAAATGTTTAATAAGTGAGCTCAAAATTCGCAATTCACAGGGGGATCCTGATTTAAGAATATTGATTCCATCTCCAGTAGCTTGAGCCATATGAAACTGACCTGTTGTTCAACCTAATATATGTATCATATTTATTTATATAAATCCAACAGCTTTATAGGTTTTTCTTGTTGTTTCTTGTTTGAATTCTGAAGGCCAGTAGTTAATAGTTTCTCATCAGTCTGACAGGAGTGGACTTTGTGTTAGGAAATGTGACCACGTTTAAGGAAATTTTCTATAGGATATTGTTTAGATTTTCCAACTTTTTTTCTTTTTTTTTTTTTAAATATGAATTTATTGTCAAATTGGTTTCCATACAACACCCAGGGCCCATCCCAACAGGTAAATTTTCCTACTTTTGAACAAAGTGGAATACACATTCCTTTAAGTACGTTTTGGTTTAATACACACTTTTTTGAATAACCAAGGTGTGGATGATCTACTCCTGGTAAACAAGACCTGAATATAAGTATGTTTCAAATTCCTTGTGTTTTTGACATGGTGTCTCCCTAAGCAAGAGAAATCACTTTTATCATCATAATTAGATATGTAGTTTTTCTTATTGGCATTTAATAATAGTTAAATACTAACAGATACTACATGGGGTTTCCTTAACTCAATGACAAAACCCTATGTCTGATGTGAAAACACTGGAGGAGGCAGACCAGTGGATGGTAGGCCAAGATGCTGGGGAATGAGAGAGGGGGTTATGGAGGGGGAATTGGGGCTGCTGTGATTACTATATCATTGCCATCCCATTAGAAGATGCCTTGTGATCAAAACCTGCTCCTCCAACCTCCTCCAAATAGCTTGTTAGTAAGTCCTGAAGACCCAAGTCATCATCTAGCAGGCATTGCAACTGTCACCTCTAACACAGGTCCTATTTATCCTGGGTAGACAATGTCCGGACCACTAAAATATGCTGTCTTAGAAACATGGCTGGGAGAGCAGGGGTGTGATAAAATTAAAACTATTTGGACTCCATCCTTTTTTTATTTCTTTATCCACTACACTTGATAAAGAGGCTCTTTTCCTTTGTTGACCTTGTTGGGGAACCTGGATGGCTCAGTCAGTTGAGCATCCAATTCTTGATTTCAGCTCAGGTCATGATCTTGTGGTTTGTGGGATTGTGCCCTGCACTGTGCTCTGTGCTGACAGGCTGGAGCCTGCTTGCAATTCTTTCTCCCTCTGTCTCTGACCCTCCCCCTCAAAAATAAATAAATAAACATTTTTTTAAAAAAGCTTGTTAAAGAGAGATATTAAAGAATGCCCAGTTTAATCTAGCCTTCAGATAGCTTGAGAAGAAATACAATACACTCTCTATGCTGTTTCCCTGTTATTAAATTCACTAGCTCATCCTTTTTAAAAACGTAAAGAGCATAAGAATCATAAGAGAATCTTATTGAAATACAGGTTGTGATTCAGGAGGCCTGGTGGGTTTGAGATTCTGCATTTCTAACAAACTCTCAGATGATGATCATGCTACTGGTGCAGGGCTTGCACTTTGAGAAAAAAGGCTACAGCCACCTCGCATGTCCCAGGTCATGGGCCTACGTGCCTTGGGGCTTTGATGCAGCTTGAATTCCCTTCCAATTTATAGTCCACTGTGTTCAGCTCAGGACAGGATCCTAAACAAGCAATCCTGAGCTTTACCTCTGCAACTGGCCCTTTAGTCTACTTTGGTGGCCTCAGAATGTTCATGGTATTCTCCAGCTACTCAATGCCCCCTCTCTGGTGTCCACATTAGACAGTAATTCAATGATTAATATCTTCTCTTCCATTCTTCCTCCTTTACTCCAATGAAGAAAGGGAGGGCAAGAATATGACCATATCAAACGAATCAATCCTTGGGACCCAAATGAAGTATCATTTTTGTGGGGTCTAATGCCCTCAGCCATTAAAATGTACATATATCATTAAGAAGACTTTTAAGAGAGAAACACCATACCTACAGGAATGAGTATTACCTTTCTATAATCAGCATTAGCACTCTGTCTAGTATAAAGTTTGTAGTTATAAACAGTTTCTCAATGAACCCATGGAAATTTTAGGCATTAGGAAAAAATGACAACAGTAAGGTGTTTGGGGGTTAAGTTGGACTTAGGATTCATTGCCCCATAGGTCCCAACTGGCAAAGCAATATTAATCCGGTAGTAGTTTATACAATTATCTCTGATTCAGGCACTATTTCCCTAAAAATGAGGAGACAATATTCGATTGTGGTTTCCATCACAAGGATCTTACCTTTGGTGAGGAGCACACACAAGTATTTGAATGGAATGAAAATACATTGAACATTCTTGGAGGTAGCTTGGAGTTCACCAGAGTGGGCAATTGTGGGTGACCGTGCCACTGCAAGTAATTCATTCATTAAATCCCACCTTAATATTTGTAAGTCAAACCAAAGAAGAAGAAAAGGCAACTGGCTGAGTGGAAGAACTTATGTTGTCACATGGAGCTCATCCTGGGATCCCAGACCCATAGGAGAGGGTTATATCATTAAAAGATGGAGGCTTTCTCTAAACCAGCAAAGACTCCCAAACCAACTACCATTTTGAATTTCTTTCTGGTGGTCCCAGTAGCGGTCTTCTTCTTTCATTGATTTTTTTTCTCATAAAGTAAAATAAATTGCTGTAGTTTTGCAGCAAAGAAACCATTTCTCTCTCCTCTCCAGAAACCTGTAGTAAATAAGACCATTGCTTTTTACACAATTTGCCCTATGTTTACCTTTCAGAACAGCACAACACAGAATGCTACTAAGAATACTAACCAGACTTTGAATTTATTTTTTTTAATAACTCAGAGAGGACATGAGCAGTTAGATATTTACTGGGGAAATTTTTAGCATGTCTGGTTTTTAACTGATTTCTACACAAGATGGCAAGTTTTTAAAACTCACACAGAAAATGGGTATAAGAAACATTTGTGTAACACTTTAAAATATATGAAGCACTTTTGTAATTCTCAAAGCTCATTTCCCCTTCAGAATAATCCAATGATGAGTACATGTTTTTATTCCCTTTTTCATACATGAGGAGATGAGGACTCAGAGAGATTTAGAAACACAAGGTCACACACATCAAGAAGGAAGGAACTCCATTCTCCAAATGCCATGCTCTTTTCCGATGCACCTTATTTATATCCCGTGCAGCGGTTTTGGTCTCCTAAGCTGTAAAAGAAACCTGTTTAAATGTGGCTAAATAAAAAGGGATCAAAATTGCCTGAGTGATGCGGTTTAAGCCATCTGAAGACACTGTGCTCCAATCACTCTCTTTCATGTTTTGCCTGAACCCTGCCTGCCACCTGAATAAAAAATGATTAGAGCAGATTGTCACTAAAGAGAATGCTGCTTTCCATCCAGGCAGCAGGGCATGATAAAAGAGATCTTAAGGATTCTGGCAAATTAGAGCTGCAAGTCTGCATTTTTTTAATTTTGTGAGCTGATATAAATCACAGGGACCTGTCAGGGAGCATTCAGATGTACTGGGCAATCCAACTTCAGAGATAAGCGAAACCTAAAAGCAGCTCACTGCACATCATAATTAAAGAGCTAGTTGTCTTCAGCAATTTCAGTTCCTGTGGGATTTTCAATGGATTTTTTTTTTTACTTTTTGAGCTTGGAATAAAAGAGAGAGAATCCCAAACAATCATCTCTGAAGTTTTGTAATGGAACAATTTCTTGCAGTAGTGTGCAGGTCACTCAGCTCCTAAGGAAATCATCTGGTTCCTAGGCTTTGTTCTTCCTCTGTGGATGTCTGGTAAGTCACACAGTCACTCTAGAGACTCAATTTCCTTACCTGGAAGAAGAGTGATTTAACTGAACTCTGAATCCTAACACTAACATTCTGGGGTTCTATGAAATTTCTCATTTCTCAACAGCCATCCATGTATGCACAGCTTTCAACTTGAAATGGCCATTTTCATCCTGTGATCCTTAGACAGGGAGTCCCTTTAAATGACTGGCAGATGTCCAGGTTACAGATCAAACCTGGTCAGTGAAGCTCATCCACATAAAGAAAAGAAATGAAAATCGTGGTTAACAGAGCAATTGTGTTTCGTCTTGCTTCTGTCACCTTCTCCGTGTTGGTTCAAGACTGACATCCCCATAGTATTTGTAGGTGGCTTTTTTTTTTAATGTTTTTCAATGTTTTTATTTATTTTTGGGAGAGAGAGACAGAGAGACAGAGCACAAGCGGGAGAGGGGCAGAGAGAGAGGGAGACACAGAACCCGAAGCAGGCTCCAGGCTCTGAATCGTCAGCACAGAGCTCGAAGCAGGGCTCAAACTCGTGAACTGTGAGATCATGACCCGAGCTGAAGGTGGACGCTTAACCAGTTGAGCCACCCAGGCACCCCATGTACATTGCTTTTCTTGAAATCCCCTGCTCTTGTGTATGATGAAAGCGGACTTCTCACTCAAATGTATGCACTATAATCATTTAGGAGCAGGATGATGCCTCACCCCCCTGGGTCCCCAGATTGAGAGCCGCTGCATTTCATAGGGGACATTCCAGCTCTAGCAACTAGATGCAGAATTCATGGAATGCAAAGTCTTTCCTGGCTCCCTCAGTTTATGACCATCCCTTTGAGGGCCTTTACACATATTACTGAACATCTAATACCGAACAAGCCATTCATGTCCACAGAACCTGCTATCCTCATCATAGTAGGCTGTAAGACCCCCAGGTCAGAGATAAGACTTTCCCCTCAAACATTATAATTCAAACACACAGTGAAAGGAAGAGAATGACACAACCATGTACCCTCTATCCTCATCTAAGAGAGGTTTTTCCACATTCACTGCAGATTTTCCTCTATTTTTGTAAAGAAATAAAGTGTTACCCAAATAATTGAAGCCCCATACCCCCTCCCTACTCTTCCTTTGGAGGCTGCCCCAAGGAAGAAGTTGGTGTGTCTTTCTCAGCCATGTTTTCGAATTTTACTACATATATATGAATATCCATACACAACGTTATGTTGTATTTGTAAAATTTACATCACTGCTATCACATTGCAATTTTATTTGTGCACCTAAAGTTGTGTTTTTAAGATTGATCTGCACAGCTCTACGTTGATCTAGCTTATTCATTTCAACTGCTGTACAGTATCATCATGGAAATGCCATTCAATTCATTATGTTTCTATTTAGATTATTAGATTTCTTTTTTTTTTCTGGGGACGAAGTTTAAAAGGCATCTTGTTAGATTATTAGATTTCAAGTTACTTAGTGAGATTTAGATTATTATCAACTTTTCTCTTTTAAAACTAATGTCCCCTCTTATACACTAGAGTTTCTCAATGGTATGTATTTAAAATTAGAGCACTCAGTATCTTGTTTTATCCTTATTGTTAGTAATCTGCCTTTACATCAAGTATATAGAAATTCAGCCCATGAAAAACTGTAATAATTGAATAATTTTATTCCTGTAAAAGTAAATTAAATCAATAATGACCTTCTGCTCACTATTTTCAGGCCATCAGAGTTTCATTTTAACTACTGAAGACACAATCCTATTTTTATTTTTAGATGCATAATTTAGAGGAAATAACTATGTGAAAAAGCACTAAAATATAAAAAGAAATGGAATGTATCTCACTCACCTTTATCCAACATTTCCTATCCCAAAGAAGTAGAAAAATATCTCACTATTAAAAGTCTTCATTTTAACACATCAAAAACCCAAAACCTTTATCTCCCAACATACTGTGCATTCCCAGTTCCCGTCAGTGCTGCTTGAAATCTAATTCATTTCCTATTATTTCCCATTTCTCCTTTTATTAAACACAGATTTTATGATTAATGCCCTGGAAAATGCCAGAAGATATTTTTAAGAGATAGAGAAAAGTGCTATTATTTCTTCACTGAAATAACATTATAGGGTAACGACTCTGAAAGTGGCAGGATTTCAGCACTCAGGGCAAAATGACAGTAACCTAGCATTACATTGCTCTGGCTGGGGATGATTTATCTGTTTGTTCTGGCATATTACACACAATGTGAATGAGGCCTGGACCTGCACGAAGGAAGGAATATCTCAATGAAAAAATAAAGCATCATTTTAAAATGTGAGGTGACATGCCAAAACAAGAAGAGCAATCCTAAAATATAGTCATTCAACACGTGTTAAAAATAGTTATGATTCTGTTCTTCCAATGGACTCCATAAATCAGGTGACCATCATTGCGTTCTTTGTGAGGGAACTTGGGTAATAACCAAGGGGAACCATGGCGATCAGCCTCTCTAGGAATTCCTCAAAAGCCTATATGTGCTCTTCTTGTCCAGATTGTCTAGATATTCCTCATTACAAGCAAGCAGTATCTACCTCACAGAGGACAACTCCATGAGGTGAAAGAGAACAACAGGTGTGATTTGTTGTTGTTTTCTTTTATCTTTTTAATGTATTTTATTTATTTTTGAGAAAGAGACAGAGAGACAGAACATGAACGGGGGAGGAGCAGAGAGAGAGGGAGACATAGAATCTGAAGTAGTCTCCTGGCTCTGAACTGTCAGCATAGAGACCGATGGAGGGCTCGAACTCGTGAACCACGAGATCATGATCTGAGCTGAAGTAGGACACTTACCCAACTGAGCCACCCAGGCATCTCCATCTTCTTCTTCTTTTTTTTTTTTTCCAACACCTACACTGTTATGCTAAAGATGCAGGTTGTATAGTCAAAATCAACTCCTACTTCCATTTGTGGTATCTTACATTCATTCACTGTACCATGTTACTCATTCCCAGAGTTCAGGGTATACCTTACTTTTTACATTTCCCCTTCTACCCACAGAATAACAAATTCAATTTATTTAACTCAATCTTTGAGAAATTAGTGAAGACCAAATGTGGATATAATGCACATAGGGTGAAGAAAATGAAGAAGTGCAGTTACTGAAGCATTTCTATATATGTTATTCAATTTGATCTGCCAGTTACTCTATGGGCTAGAAGTTTACCTACTTTGTGAACTGCCTTAGGTGGGAGTCCACCAATCACAAGATATAGCCATACAACTTGAACCTTAAACAGTCCAGTGATCCTTCTCTCTGCTCATCTCAACTTTATAAACTGAGCAATCAAGGGGCACCTGGGTAGCTCAGTTGGTTAAGCGTCCAACTTCAGCTCAAGTCATGATCTCACAGTTCGTGGGTTTGAGCCTCACATCAGGCTCTGTGCTGACTGCTCAGAGCCTGGAGCCTGCTTCGGATTCTGTGTCTCCCTCTCTTTCTGCTCCTCCCCCACCTGCTCTCTCTCTCTCTCGCTCTCTCTCTCAAAAATAAATAAACATAAAAAAAAATAAAATAAACTGAGCAATCAATAAATACTTGCCCATACTAGAACTAACTATAGATAAGGGGTAAAAATATATTAGAGTATAAAGATATATTAGAGTATTTCTCTGCTCTTAGTATCTTCAAAATGGTAGGAAGCAGTAAATAAACAAGCATATCTGTGAAGATGTATGTATACAATAAAAAATACTAGCTCAAGAAAAAGCTCCATATGGCTAAGTAGTATTTATTGTCAAGAAATAATATAAAAAATATAATATAAATAATTATAAATAAAATTTATAATATAAAATAAAAAAATATAAAGAAGGTTTTGTATAACTTTTTCCAATGCTGTACCAAAAGGACAAAGAAACATTGTCACTTCAATAATTATGTGTTGAGAAAGGAGCACTGTAGATACCCACCTTTCCATATCTCTTTTTACTTATAGCCCATGACATCATCTCTAATAAGAGGAGGGATCTCATATGAACCCCATAATTTCTGTGTATTTCAGTCATTTCAAGTATGAAATCTGAATGTTCATACTTTGCTTTCCTAAAACAAATGGTTCTTCTAAATCCTTAATAATGACTTTGATCAATGTAGGCACTTCAGACATTCTCTGGTTTGGGCTGTTCTACACTAAATTCTGTTCAAAAGGAGGATGGTGATAGTAATCGCCCAGGAAGTCTGAGGACGTAGCATTAAATTTTACATCATCTCCAAATGGGCAGGAGCAATGTGGCCTAGGAATTTTGCTTCCCTTTGGCTAAAGTGTGCAAGGACAACTGGACAGTCTGAGATGCAGTAAATTATCTGTGATTCATGAGTTATGATTGGCCTGGATTATAGCCCCATTTTGGAAGAAGTTAAGAACTCAGTGCTTTAAAAGAGCAGAAAATATACTATTTTAACATTTTAGAATGGAAGCTTCTCATCTACCACCCACCTTCTGTCCTTTTTATAGCAAAAAAGAACATTTCTCTTTTGTTTCTTTGTACCCTTTTTTTTCAACACTCTTCCTACACATAAATTCACATCCCTCTCTTTATTATAGAACTATTTGCAACCACCCTGAATACCTCATCAAGAAGGATGGTACTGAAATAAAGAATATGTCTTCCAAATAGTATTTTCAGTGGAAAGTTTGAGTCAGGTATATGAATGAAAACATCTTTCATTCCCTAAACAAAGAAGTAGAAATAGCCTTCTCTGTATCTGCCTCAAGAGAAATCTTTAGGGAAAAAAATGCTTTTCAATGAGACTTATTACATTTTAACTGTTATATGCAATAAGATGAAAGTCAAGAGCCACGGCCCAGAAAATTAAAGGGATACAAATCTCCTTCACTTTGTTTATTAAAAAAAAAAAAAAAAAAGGAATGAATCAGAAAGAAGTCCCTCCTTTTGCTTTCCAAAATGCCAAAATGGAGGAAAGTCAGTGGATTGGAATATTATTTCTGTTACATTGTGTTACTTCTCCAGTTCCAAAAAACATAATCTTGGCAAATCATAAATGTTTTGAATTCATTACCAAAAAGAAAAAAAAAAAGGGAAAGAAAATCCGCGCCCACAACCCACAAAGCATAATAATCTGTTGCTTCTCTTCTACTTTCACTCATTTTGATTGGATTCCCCAGAGTTTAAAAACCACAGTTTGGTTTGAACAAGAACCTGAGATGGACATTGAAGAAGTCAAAAGGTGCCAACACCTCCTAAGTCAATATAAGATTACTCAAGCTCCATTTAATTATCATGTAGAATGCAGCCAAATGGCCTGGGTTTTGCTTGTTTGTTTGTTTTCAAAATTATTTGAATTTCCTGAGAGGATGCCATTTCAAAGAGCCTCTCATCAGGATAATTTGGGATAAGAATAAAGGGTGTATTTCATTCAAGCATCCTTTATTCACAAGAGCCTAGGAAATAGGCCAAGCAAATTAATATATCTTAGATAAAAATGTCTAGGACTTAATTTAAATACAGCCTAAATGATTAATTAATTAAATCATTAAATAGAGCTCATTTGATCTATTTTGCATGATAACATGCTTTGGAAACAGTCATTAGAAAATCATGTAAATGATGTTCAACCCAAGGGTGAGGTGGAATGGGGGTAATTAATGACTAGAAAAAGAACAGACTAGCATTTATTGAGTGCTTATTATAAGCCAAGTACTTCTGTTTGTCTTTACCTGTATTATCCTGTTTATTCCAAATAACAATACTACAGTGTAAACATTATTATTATCAGTGCTTTATGTAAGGAAAATGGAGGTAAAGAGAATTTAAAGAACTTGCTCAAGCCATCATATTTGGTAATTGGTGTCATGGATTCACACAGGAAAAATCGGGTTCCAGGGCCCATGCTCATAATCACCACACTGAGCAAAAGAAGGAGGCAAAATTAAATCAAGTACACAAGTAAGTAGGTTGGTGCTTACAGATTTAATATTTAATGTACTTTCCTGAAGGTCTCTTCCAAGCAGTAATTTGCAATTTTGCTAGGATGAAGATATGAACAATGGTCACTATCAGGCTGGCAGATAGGAAGGACTTAGCAAGTTAATAAGCCTAACCAAACACTCTCCTCAGTGGCTCTGAATGGGATTTCCATTCTCACCCATTGTCACTCATGCTACAAGTCAGTAAGTACCTATAAAGGGATACAAAATGAATGATTTCTTTTTGAAAAATAAAATAAAATAAAGTACACGCTATTGTAGATGAAGTTAAAAGTAAGATTATATCTAGGTGTAGGCCTAAAAATGTTTGCTTGGTGTTTGTTAACTTATCAATAGAGAAACTTAGATGAAAACTTCAGTTTAATTTGAGATGTCATTGAAGATTCTTGTTTTTTTTTAAAGTTTTATTTCAGTAATCTCTACCCCCAGCATGGGGCTCGACTCATGACCCCGAGATCAAGAGTTGCACGCTCCTCCAACTGAGCCAGCCATACGCCCCAAGATGTCATTTAAGATTCTTGATCACAGTGTGAGAGTAGAATCTTCTACACTTAGAATCTGAATATATAGTATACTTCTTTGTAAAATGATGACAAAGAGAGTCAGGTACTCTAGCCCCAGAATGAAACATAAAAGCTTTGTTCCAGAAAGATTCTCAAGCAGCCATAGCTAGAAAAGCTGAGCAGATGAAAAAGAAGTGTTGACAAGGCTCATTTCAAGGTCATATTAGACCTTGATTTTAATAAAGTTTAGAGACAGCTATATTACATTAAAAATGCATTTCTCTCCTTCGTCTTTTTTTGTGACTATTATTATTAAAAATGTAACTTTTTTTCCTCTTTTTGACCTGGTAATTGTGTCTAGTTGAGCTGGTGCATTGTTCATGAACTTCCTGCTTTTCCTGGGGTGACAGAAGTAAACACATGATTCTGTGTGAATTTGTGACTACATTTGTGCCAACCATGGAAATGTGCTTTGCATGTAGGTGTTTGCAAGAAAACTGGGGATAAAATTATGAAGAATGCAGAAAAAATAAGAATAATCTTTCACTCATGTAGATGACCTAGAGATCATGAAACTTCACTGAACGGTCACTGGCTAGTATACAGGCTGACTGACTCAATAAATGTAAGGACAGGCAAGGGGACAGCTGGACAGAAGGGTTCTGTGACTCTTGCCTCCCTTTCTATCCTCACCTCTTCTTTCCTACTCCTGTGACTCTACCCAATATGCCTTTGCTCTGCCTTACTCTCCCTTCTCCTTCCTGTCTGTTCAACTTCTCTAATCTTCCAGGTTCACTTCCCATCCTAGAGGGTGTGTGAAATCTGATTA
This sequence comes from Lynx rufus, assembly GCF_022079265.1. Lineage (NCBI taxonomy): Eukaryota > Metazoa > Chordata > Mammalia > Carnivora > Felidae > Lynx > Lynx rufus. The sequence goes on along the minus strand of NW_025814896.1, from coordinate 38,256,461 downwards.
CTGCTGCCCAGACAGCCATGCCCTTTCCCTTTCTTTTTCCTTAGTTATATTGGTTAAATTATTACCACCTTGGTATGTTTTCTATTGTTCTCTAATCATTTCACGTGTTTCTCTAACTAGATTGTATATTCATGATCTCAAATACTTAACAGAGAGTCGTAGGGTACTAAAGAAGGAACAAACAGGACAGAAGGAAGTGAGGAGGGAGAGAAGGAAGGAGGGAGGAAGGGAGGGAGGGACGATGGATGGAAGGAAGGAAGGAAGGAAGGAAAAGAAGGAAGGAAGGAACGGAGAGAAGGAATGGAGAGAAGAAGGAAGGAAAGGAGGAAGGATGGAGGCAGGAAGGGAGGGAGGATGGGAGGAAGGAAGGAAGGAAGAAAGGAAGGAAGGGAGAGAAGGAGGGAAGGGAGAGAAGGAAGGAAGGAAGGAAGGGAGGAAGGAAGGAAGGGAGGAGGCAGTGAGATTATAACTTACATAACAAAATACCTTATAGCCACATAAGCACAAAGCTAGTGTTGAGCATATACAGGTACTCAGCAATTTCTGGTGACCAGTTTTCTGTTTCTGGATCCTCCTTTAAACAGCAGTTTCTTTTGAACATCCCTCCCACTCCTAACCTCCCTGCATTGCTACTGTAAGTTAAGAAAAACAATTATTTCAGAGTGCGCAGGGGAATGGGAGGAGGGGCTAAATCCTGCATGGGTTTGACAGGTAATTAACTAGCAAAAGAAATAGCAGAAAAGAAAGGATTGAGATAGGAACAAGGCAGCTTCCCAGAAGGGTAGCACAACGTCTATTCAAAATATAAATTGGATCTAAACACCAAGACGTAAAGATGTGAAAGCACTTACATGTATTTTTAAAATGTCCTTGGGAAAGATGAAGCATCATTTTCGCTTGCTGATAAGCTACAGTTTGAATTTCAAGCAATACATAGTTATTTCTTCACTTCTGCTCATGGACGTTACAACGCCAATCTCAGGATTTCAGACTACATATATATGTGTGTGTGTGTATATATATATATTTTTTTTTCCCCAAGAGTAAGCATTATTTTCTATTTGCAGAGAAAGCGTGTGATCATTTAGATGTGAAACTTAGTTCCTGTTCCAGTCATGTGCTGTGCTGCCCTCCAGTACCTTCCCCACCTGTGCCCTTACTCAGCTCCCAGGGTAGTGGGGCTCCCCCTCACCTGCTATGTTTCCCAGGCTCCCAATACAGCACTTTCCCAAGGGGTGCCCCAAATGGGAGACTGGGTGAGAGTTTGGAAATGGGGGGGGGGTGGTGGAAAGGAGGGCACCTCTTATCTCTGGCGTCTGCCGCAACATGCCTCAAAGTCAACATCCCCCAAGTCTCTGCAGCCCAGGGGTGCTGCTGGTCTCCTGCTACCAGGTGAGACACCACTTTCCTCTTTGGACCCTTTGTCCTCCAGCATCTGTGCAACTGACTTCCTGATCCTGAATATAGTAGTATAAAATATTACAAAAACAATTCTGTTTCCTAGACAAAATTCTTCCTGATCCAGATTTCACAAAGTTGGTCCAATGCTGCACCATTTGTAAAAATAAAAAAAATAAATAAATAAGGAGAGAGAGAGAGAGAGAGAGAGTATTTGCTGGAAAAAAAAATTAAACTATATATTTCTTTATTTTAAACTAAATGTTATATTTTTAGCAGTGGCTGGTCTCTCTTTTCAAATATCTCTTCAAACCTATACTTGAATGTTTATCTGAAATTACTTGTTAGCAAATCCCACTTCAGAGTGGGGTGAATGCAGAGAGCAGTTTGTTTATTCCTTAATTATAGCATTTGCCATAGTTTATATTACAGTTTAATTTTCATTATCTTCTTCCATGCCTGACTCTTAACTGGATTATAAATATTTAGAGGACAGGAGGCACCAGGCCTAAATTTCATATTTAATCTCGAGAAAGTAGAATAGAAAGTTCATGTAGTAAATTAACACTAAGTGTTGGTAGAATGAATAGTGGTTAGGAAGAAATGATCAGATATTGGATGCATCATTCTGGTTTTTACCAGGTCCTTATGTTGAATGAACTGTTTACATAAGAACTGATCCCCAGTTCCTTCAGCTGGAGGTGTGTAACCTTACTTGGATGCAAATTTAACTTGAATTGTGTTGCTAGATAATGCATATAATGTGTTCTAGAAAGATGGAAACTGCTGCTTTTTAAACATAAATTAAGCACAGATTAAAAGCTCCAAGCCAGATACCAAGTCAAGCATTGATGGCTTCAAGGTTTTTTGGTTTCAATCTGACATTTCTACTTCAAATTGAGTTATTTCATGATCTTAGTTTGTATTACCCAGAAGTATACTTTGAATCAAGGATCCAAGTACAGTGGTAATGAATTTATTTGGGAGATGATCCTATGAAGCACACTGGCAAGGACTAGAGAAGTGAGACAGAAGGGAAAGAAGCCAGTGGAGGATGTGTTAAACCAGGTACCACTGTGGAAGCCAAGGGCTCCACTTTGCTGGGGAACTCTTAATGAGCCAGGGGTCAAGGAGTTGAGGTATTTTCCCATCAAGTCTGCCCCATCTCTGTTTGAGGGCAGCTACTAGGGCTTTAACTCCATGGCTCATCTAGCCAATCCCATGCACAAGACACACATGCACCGGAGAGAAGAAAAAGCCTTTAGACATAGGACTGCAGGTTCTTGCAATGCAAAGCCATTGGTAATTACCAGAAGGTAAGAGGCAAGGAGAAATGGATGGGATACTAACAGCATTTTCTATAAATATGGAAGATAATACATATGGTCAACATTCAATACAATGTATCGTATAAGTTTGTTTGTTTATGTGTAGAAATGGTGTGTGTACATTTTTTTCAACCTAAGATCTTCTATATTGGAAATACAGTATAAGATGAAGAATACACGTAATTTCATGCTTCTCTGAATGCCCAAAATCTTTTCTCTGATTCTCGGAAAATATACTTATAAATTGCTACCTTGTGTTGACTCAAATAAGCATACTTAAATGAGTTTCTTTGTACATAGCATGTGCTTCTATTTAAAATGTGTATATCCCACAGCACATAACACAATATTTTGAATATAATTTAGTTGCTGAATGAAAGGTATAGTAAACTAGGCTGTTGTGTGGCAATATTTACTTCCTCCTTTTAACTGCAAGGGAGAGGTTACTTCTGTGCTCCATTGATGTTGGGCTTAGCAATGAGACTTCTTTGGGCCACATGCATGGGCAGGGTATAGCTCCCACCACTTGACATAGGGCTTGGCTATGTGACTTTCTTTGCTCAATGGAATGTTAGTACATGTGACACAAGCAGATGCTTAACATGTGCTTCAGGTCTGGTGTTGGTCTCTTTGCAATTCTACATTTCTACATGAAAAGAACCCTTCCTCAGGTAGCCACTTGTTTAAGGAAAATAAGAAACACACAGAGTAGACCTGTATCCACTATGTAGCTGTGAGCCAAGCCCAAAGTCAATCCTTGATCAGCCTATCCACAGATATGTAAACTAGAATAAATAATTGTTTTAAACACTGACTTTTGAGATAGTTTGTTACATAGCATTACTGTGGTAATAGCTAACTGACACACAAAGTAAGCAACCAAATCCTTTAAATATTGAAACAGTACAGTAGTGGTTATAATAGTTACTGTTTGTAAAATATTAGACATACAAATGCAGAAATTATTTTAATATGCTAATATTCTTCCTATAATAATTGATTCAAACCTTGTTAGATATGCAAAGTAGTAAAAGTGAGGTTAGAAAAGTAGTGAAAAACAACACAAACTATAATTCCTTTTTTAGTTGTAACAGAGGTTAAACAACACACACACTTAGGATATACAAAAATATAACATGTAATATTTTATCCAAACTTAGGTTTTCAAGTCTCAAGTCACAGTTCATAATCTTACAGAGATCTCTGCTAATCACCTTATTTAATACTGTCCCCATTTAACCCTTCCTACCATTATACATAACCCCATTATCTTTTTTTGTAGCATTTGTTATATCCCAAAGTTCTCTTGTTTATTTATTTCTTTATCATGTGTGTCTTCCACTAGAATGTAAGCCTTATTAAGAATAAAGTTCTGTCTTTTTTTTCTTATCTTTGTGTTCCAGCATCTAAAAATGGTATCTAGTACTTGGTATGTATCCAATAAATAGTTGTTTAAAAAGTTGATGTCTAATAGCTACCAATAATAAATACTACTTTCCATATTTAAGTTATTCTGGAGGCATTTTTGCTAACTTCTAGTCTTGAATTTCTACTCTGAATCAATTTAGTAAAAGCATCAGCCTTCATAATAAGGTGTTGTTGGATGCTTGGTTGAATAGTTCAAGCTGCATTACATTGGATTTTTGAACAGAGGGTCTTTTTTTTTTTCTTCTTTCTTAGATTCTAGTGAAATGTGTGCAGTGGTTTCAGGTATCCGTTCTTCATCTTAGTGGAACTATACCCAGATGATGGGGAAATTACCCACAAGCACACTTAGCCTTTATTGGATTTTTCTGATCTTGTTATTCATATCCTCTGGCAGCTGGCTCGAAAACAAGCAAGGGAGCACTACAATCCAAATTGCATTTTAAAATGTGAATATTGTGCTTGTTACTTTATGTTTTATGCATTGTTTGCAAATAGGAAATATGGTCACCTCATATTTTATGGATTTGCTTTGGAAAATGATTCAAAGGAAGTTCAACATTAGGAGCACAGAACTTAGCTCTAGCATTTTTGAATGCTTGATTTTTCTTCCCATGCTATCCATTTCCTTAATAAAGAGGATACATTAAAGTTATACCTTGCCTTTTGGCCTCATTATTGTAAACTGGTAGGGACTAGCCTTGAATTGTGTATGCTTAATAAATATATACTTAACGATAAACTGGAAAAAGCACTGTATGGGGCCCTAAATTCAGGAAGTAAAATATTTTTTTCCCCCAAAATATATCAGGGCAAATTTTTCCTCCTAATAACATATGAAAGGGATCTTGGGCAAAAATTACACATTGTCATAGAATTGCAGATTTAGGGCCAAGTTGATCAAAAGTTCTACAAGCAATGTGACTAAGCTAAAATGGCTACTTTTAGCTATGGGTTACACTTTATTTTGGAGTATGGCTTTTTTTTTTTTTGCCTATGTTACTGAAATCATGGTACATCTTTTCAGTAGTAGCTTATCTTCCTGTGGTAGATTCATTCTATTGCTATAGGTTTCAACTGAAAGCTGGAAGTGTATCTTTCTCTTTCCACCACATTTTATGTTGTCTCCATTGTGGCTGTCACAGTTATAGCCCCCATTTTCTTACTTTTATAACATTTATTATTCTCAGACATTTTTCTTGCTCATTTACTTGTTTACTATTTGCTTTCTTGTTTTGTGCTGTTTTGTTTTGGTTATCTATACCTCCATTAGAATATAAATTCACAAAATCAGGAATTTGTATATATTTACTTCTTTGTGTTTGCAACTTTGTGTTTGCAAATTAATACCCAATAAGATGTGTCAAATTCTTATAATTCAACCATAAAAAGAAAAATAAACCCCATTTAAAATGGGCAAAGGAGAATTCCGGAAGATGGCAGCGTAAGAGGACGCTGGGCTAACCGCGCGTCCTGCTGATCACTTAGATTCCACCTACACCTGCCTAAATAACCCAGAAAACCGCCAGAGGAATAGCAGAACGGAGTCTCCGGAGCCAAGCGCAGACGAGAGGCCCACGGAAGAGGGTAGGAAGGGCGGCGAGGCAGTGCGCGCTCCACGGACTGGCGGGAGGGAGCCGGGGCGGAGGGGCAGCTCGCCGGCCAAGCAGAGCCCCCAAGTCTGGCTGGGAAAAGCGGAGGGGCCTGATGGACTGTGTTCCGACAGCAAGCGTGACTTAGCGTCTGGGAGGTCATAAGTTAACAGCTCTGCTCCGAAAGCGGGAAGGCTGGAGGACAAAGGGAGGGTGAGCTGCGGAGCCCCCAGACGACAGAGCTCAGTTTGGTGGGGAACAAAGGCGCTCGCCAGCGCCATCTCCCCCGCCCATCCCCCAGCCAAAATCCCAAAGGGAACCGGTTCCTGCCAGGGAACTTGCTCGCTCCGCGCAAACACCCAACTCTGTGCTTCTGCGAAGCCAAACCTCCGGCAGCAGATCTGACTCCCTCCCGCTGCCACAGGGCCCCTCCTGAAGTGGATCACCTAAGGAGAAGTGAGCTAAGCCTGCCCCTCCTGCCCCTGTGCACCTTGCCTACCCACCCCAGCTAATACGCCAGATCCCCAGCATCACAAGCCTGGCAGTGTGCAAGTAGCCCAGACGGGCCACGCCACCCCACAGTGAATCCCGCCCCTAGGAGAGGGGAAGAGAAGGCACACACCAGTCTGACTGTGGCCCCAGCGGTGGGCCGGGGGCAGACATCAGGTCGGACTACGGCCCCGCCCACCAACTCCAGTTATACACCACAGCACAGGGGAAGTGCCCTGCAGGCCCTCACCACGCCAGGGACTATCCAAAATGACCAAGCGGAAGAATTCCCCTCAGAAGAATCTCCAGGAAATAACAACAGCTAATGAGCTGATCAAAAAGGATTTAAATAATATAACAGAAAGTGAATTTAGAATAATAGTCATAAAATTAATCGCTGGGCTGGAAAACAGTATACAGGACAGCAGAGAATCTCTTGCTACAGAGATCAAGGGACTAAGGAACAGTCACGAGGAGCTGAAAAACGCTTTAAAGGAAAGGCAAAACAAAATGGAAACCACCACGGCTCGGATGGAAGAGGCAGAGGAGAGAATAGGTGAACTAGAAGATAAAGTTATGGAAAAAGAGGAAGCTGAGAAAAAGAGAGATAAAAAAATCCAGGAGCATGAGGGGAAAATTAGAGAACTAAGTGATACACTAAAAAGAAATAATATACGCATAATTGGTATCCCAGAGGAGGAAGAGAGAGGGAAAGGTGCTGAAGGGGTACTTGAAGAAATAATAGCTGAGAACTTCCCTGAACTGGGGAAGGAAAAAGGAATTGAAATCCAAGAGGCACAGAGAACTCCCTTCAGACGTAACTTGAATCGATCTTCTGCACGACATATCATAGTGAAACTGGCAAAATACAAGGATAAAGAGAAAATTCTGAAAGCAGCAAGGGGTAAACGTGCCCTCACATATAAAGGGAGACCTATAAGACTCGTGACTGATCTCTCTTTTGAAACTTGGCAGGCCAGAAAGAATTGGCACGAGATTTTCAGTGTGCTAGACAGAAAAAATATGCAGCCGAGAATCCTTTATCCAGCAAGTCTGTCATTTAGAATAGAAGGAGAGATAAAGGTCTTCCCAAACAAAAACTGAAGGAATTTGTCACCACTAAACCAGCCCTACAAGAGATCCTAAGGGGGACCCTGTGAGACAAAGTACCAGAGACATCACTACAAGCATAAAACATACAGACATCACAATGACTCTAAACCCGTATCTTTCTATAATAACACTGAATGTAAATGGATTAAATGCGCCAACCAAAAGACATAGGGTATCAGAATGGATAAAAAAACAAGACCCATCTATTTGCTGTCTACAAGAGACTCATTTTAGACCTGAGGACACCTTTAGATTGAGAGTGAGGGGATGGAGAACTATTTATCATGCTACTGGAAGCCAAAAGAAAGCTGGAGTAGCCATACTTATATCAGACAAACTAGACTTTAAATTAAAGGCTGTAACAAGAGATGAAGAAGGACATTATATAATAGTTACAGGGTCTATCCATCAGGAAGAGCTACCAATTATAAATGTCTATGCACCGAGTACCGGAGCCCCCAAATATATAAAACAATTACTCATAAACATAAGCAACCTTATTGAGAAGAATGTGGTAATTGCAGGGGACTTTAACACCCCACTTACAGAAATGGATAGATCATCTAGACACACGGTCAATAAAGAAACAAGGGCCCTGAATGAGACATTGGATCAGATGGACTTGACAGATATATTTAGAACTCTGCATTCCAAAGCAACAGAATATACTTTCTTCTCGAGTGCACATGGAACATTCTCCAAGATAGATCATATACTGGGTCACAAAACAGCCCTTCATAAGTTTACAAGAATTGAAATTATACCATGCATACTTTCAGACCACAATGCTATGAAGCTTGAAATCAACCACAGAAAAAAGTCTGGAAAACCTCCAAAAGCATGGAGGTTAAAGAACACCCTACTAACGAATGAGTGGGTCAACCAGGCAATTAGAGAAGAAATTAAAAAATATATGGAAACAAATGAAAATGAAAATACAACAATCCAAACGCTTTGGGATGCAGCAAAGGCAGTCCTGAGAGGAAAATACATTGCAATCCAGGCCTATCTCAAGAAACAAGAAAAATCCCAAATACAAAATCTAACAGCACACCTAAAGGAAATAGAAGCAGAACAGCAAAGGCAGCCTAAACCCAGCAGAAGAAGAGAAATAATAAAGATCAGAGCAGAAATAAACAATATAGAATCTAAAAAAACTGTAGAGCAGATCAACGAAACCAAGAGTTGGTTTTTTGAAAAAATAAACAAAATTGACAAACCGCTAGCCAGGCTTCTCAAAAAGAAAAGGGAGATGACCCAAATAGATAAAATCATGAATGAAAATGGAATTATTACAACCAATCCCTCAGAGATACAAACAATTATCAGGGAATACTATGAAAAATTATATGCCAACAAATTGGACAACCTGGAAGAAATGGACAAATTCCTGAACACCCACACTCTTCCAAAACTCAATCAGGAGGAAATAGAAAGCTTGAACAGACCCATAACCAGCGAAGAAATTGAATCGGTTATCAAAAATCTCCCAACAAATAAGAGTCCAGGACCAGATGGCTTCCCAGGGGAGTTCTACCAGACATTTAAAGCAGAGATAATACCTATCCTTCTCAAGCTATTCCAAGAAATAGAAAGGGAAGGAAAACTTCCAGACTCATTCTATGAAGCCAGTATTACTTTGATTCCTAAACCAGACAGAGACCCAGTAAAAAAAGAGAACTACAGGCCAATATCCCTGATGAATATGGATGCCAAAATTCTCAATAAGATACTAGCAAATCGAATTCAACGGCATATAAAAAGAATTATTCACCATGATCAAGTGGGATTCATTCCTGGGCTGCAGGGCTGGTTCAACATTCGCAAATCAATCAACGTGATACATCACATTAACAAAAAAAAAGAGAAGAACCATATGATCCTGTCAATCGATGCAGAAAAGGCCTTTGACAAAATCCAGCACCCTTTCTTAATAAAAACCCTTGAGAAAGTTGGGATAGAAGGAACATACTTAAAGATCATAAAAGCCATTTATGAAAAGCCCACAGCTAACATCATCCTCAACGGGGAAAAACTGAGAGCTTTTTCCCTGAGATCAGGAACATGACAGGGATGCCCACTCTCACCGCTATTGTTTAACATAGTGTTGGAAGAGCTAGCATCAGCAATCAGACAACAAAAGGAAATCAAAGGCATCAAAATTGGCAAAGATGAAGTCAAGCTTTCGCTTTTTGCAGATGACATGATATTATACATGGAAAATCCGATAGACTCCACCAAAAGTCTGCTAGAACTGATACATGAATTCAGCAAAGTTGCAGGATACAAAATCAATGTACAGAAATCAGTTGCATTCTTATACACTAACAATGAAGCAACAGAAAGACAAATAAAGAAACTGATCCCATTCACAATTGCACCAAGAAGCATAAAATACCTAGGAATAAATCTAACCAAAGATGTAAAGGATCTGTATGCTGAAAACTATAGAAAGCTTATGAAGGTAATTGAAGAAGATTTAAAGAAATGGAAAGACATTCCCTGCTCATGGATTGGAAAAATAAATATTGTCAAAATGTCAATACTACCCAAAGCTATCTACACATTCAATGCAATCCCAATCAAAATTGCACCAGCATTCTTCTCGAAACTAGAACAAGCAATCCTAAAATTCATATGGAACCACAAAAGGCCCCGAATAGCCAAAGGAATTTTGAAGAAGACCAAAGCAGGAGGCATCACAATCCCAGACTTTAGCCTCTACTACAAAGCTGTAATCATCAAGACAGCATGGTATTGGCACAAAAACAGACACATAGACCAATGGAATAGAATAGAAACCCCAGAACTAGACCCACAAACATATGGCCAACTCATCTTTGACAAAGCAGGAAAGAACATCCAATGGAAAAAAGACAGTCTCTTTAACAAATGGTGCTGGGAGAACTGGACAGCAACATGCAGAAGGTTGAAACTAGACCACTTTCTCACACCATTCACAAAAATAAACTCAAAATGGATAAAGGACCTGAATGTGAGACAGGAAACCATCAAAACCTTAGAGGAGAAAGCAGGAAAAGACCTCTCTGACCTCAGCCGTAGCAATTTCTTACTTGACACATCCCCAAAGGCAAGGGAATTAAAAGCAAAAGTGAATTACTGGGACCTTATGAAGATAAAAAGCTTCTGCACAGCAAAGGAAACAACCAACAAAACTAAAAGGCAACCAACGGAATGGGAAAAGATATTTGCAAATGACATATCGGACAAAGGGCTAGTATCCAAAATCTATAAAGAGCTCACCAAACTCCACACCCGAAAAACAAATAACCCAGTGAAGAAATGGGCAGAAAACATGAATAGACACTTCTCTAAAGAAGACATCCGGATGGCCAACAGGCACATGAAAAGATGTTCAGTGTCGCTCCTTATCAGGGAAATACAAATCAAAACCACACTCAGGTATCACCTCACGCCAGTCAGAGTGGCCAAAATGAACAAATCAGGAGACTATAGATGCTGGCGAGGATGTGGAGAAACGGGAACCCTCTTGCACTGTTGGTGGGAATGCAAATTGGTGCAGCCGCTCTGGAAAGCAGTGTGGAGGTTCCTCAGAAAATTAAAAATAGACCTACCCTATGACCCAGCAATAGCACTGCTAGGAATTTATCCAAGGGATACAGGAGTACTGATGCATAGGGGCACTTGTACCCCAATGTTCATAGCAGCACTCTCAACAATAGCCAAATTATGGAAAGAGCCTAAATGTCCATCAACTGATGAATGGATAAAGAAATTGTGGTTTATATACACAATGGAATACTACGTGGCAATGAGAAAGAATGAAATATGGCCTTTTGTAGCAACCTGGATGGAACTGGAGAGTGTGATGCTAAGTGAAATAAGCCATACAGAGAAAGACAGATACCATATGGTTTCACTCTTATGTGGATCCTGAGAAACTTAACAGGAACCCATGGGGGAAGGGAAGGAAAAAAAAAAAGACGTTAGAGTGGGAGAGAGCCAAAGCATAAGAGACTGTTAAAAACTGAGAACAAACTGAGGGTTGATGGGGGGTGGGAGGGAGGAGAGGGTGGGTGATGGGTATTGAGGAGGGCACCTTTTGGGATGAGCACTGGGTGTTGTATGGAAACCAATTTGACAATAAATTTCATATATTAAAAAAAATAAAAAAATAAAATATACTACAGGTTAAAAAATAAATAAATAAAATGGGCAAAGGATTTGAATAGACAGTTTTCCAAAGAAGACACACAAATGGCCATCAAGGACATGAAAAGATGCTCAACATCATTAATCATTAAAGAAATGCAAATCAAAATGTAATATGATGCCACTTCACATATATTAGAATGGCTATAATCAAAAGAACAGATAATAACAAATGTTGAAAGGATATGAATAAATTGGTAGAAATGTAAGATGGTGCAACAATTTTGAAAAACAGTTTTTCAGTTCTTTAAAACATTAGCCATATAATTAGCACACAATCCAGTATTTCCACTCCTAGGGATATACTCAAGAGAACTGAAAATATATACAGACACAAACACTCATATATGAATATTCATAGCAGCATTATTCATAATAGCCAAAAGAGAAATAACCAAAATGTCTATAAGTTGATGAATGGTTAAACAAAATGTGATATATCCATATAATGGAATATTATTTTGTCATAAGAAAGGAAAGAAGTACTGATACACAGTACAACATGAATGACACTTGGGCACATAATGTTAATTTAAAGAAGCCAGACACAAAAGGCAATATAATGTATTATTCCACTCATATGCAATGTCCAGAATAGGAAAATCTCTAAATACAGAAGGCAAAATAGTCATTGCCAGGGGCTGGGGGAATGGAAGAATGGGAACCACTATTAAAGGGCATGGTAGTTTTCATACAGATGATGGAAATGTTCTGGAGTTAGAGAGTAATGAAGATTGTAAAACTTTCTAAAATATTCTAAGCAGGACTGAATTGTATACTTCAAAATAATGAATTTTATGAGGTATCAATTAAATATCAGTAATGAAAAATGTAGAATACAATCAGTTATAATAATAACCATTAGTAGGATGCTTGTTATTCCAGGTATCGTGCTAAGGACTTTACATGTAACATGAATTATTGTCGCTACACAACTCTATAAGGAAGACTGTCATTATGCCCATTTTGCAGTAACTTCTAGTTAGAAAGACTAAATAACTTGCCAAGGCCACAGAGCTAAGCAGTGGTGGAGCTGGAACTATTGGGGATAGAACCTAGGTAGTACATCTGGTTCCTGAGCTGGGGTTATTGTATGTGTGGGAAGACTACAGCCAGAAAGATGTATTTTTGTTGTCATCATATTTACTTAGATATGTGCTTGCATTTTGCCTCAACTTTCCTAGAAAGAGTTTTTTTAACTCTTTGGGGTCAGGAGGGTTGTAAATATTTATAGATTGACTGTCAACTACAAATAGCATAAAATAACTCAATATTTTTAGACAATGGTTTTTGTCCAATAAGACAGAAACAGAAATCTATTTAAAAAGTTCCAAAGATTTTCAAGAAAGAGTGGAGGAATGGAATAAAATGGTGAATTGGGGGCAATAAAATCTAGAGTTTTAATAGGCATTTTCATTTTATATTTAGTCATGTATTTACTTTGTATTTACTTTATTAGAAACCATAAAACTTTGATTCTAGCATTGGTCTTGCAACCAGTGCATGGGTCACTCAGTCTCTGGGCTTTACTTTCTTCCTTTGTGATATAAAGGAGATAACTAAACAACTCCATAGTTCTGATAGAGCTTTACCACTCTATGATTGTAGGAACTGTGCACCTTAGAACAAATATACCTGAGTGTCCTTTATATCTCTAGTTTCAGAAAAGGATGTGGGCTGAAGGTCCTCTCTGAAGTTCAGTTAGAGCTTTTTCATGCTCTTCAGGAAGCCCAAGAGTATTTCCCAACAAGTCAGTCTGTTGCCCTGCAAGCTGCATGAGTCAGGGAAAGTGCCTGCTGCAAGAAGCCCAGAGAAGCCAGGGCTCAGAGACTCAGTAGATGAAGTAAAAATCCTGGGTATCATTCTGGATCTTTCCTCATTCCCAAATTTAATGGTAACAGAACCTCTGATGAAGTGGAAACAAAAATGGTGGACTTGTAGGAGAGAGACAATAATGAAATGTAGAGATTGAAGGTGATAGGAAAATTTACATAAAGAATCCAGGGCTTTTGGGAATCAAGGGGAAGAATCAAGAGTCCCTCACCTTCTCCCTTCAAGTTCAAAGACTTTAGGATAGAAAAAAATTGGACATGACAAAAACCCCAAATTCAATGAATGCAATGAGTCACCGATTATAAAAGCATCAAGAGATCACAAAAATATGGGGGTGGACCACTTCATGCACGAAACCAGGTATAGTTTGAGCACGGCTGGTATTCCTTGGAGTTCCCCTCAGGTACCTTTCACCATCCCTGTGTTCCCATCTCTCAGCTTTCTGTGCTGTAGCCTAAGGTGCATACCTGCAAACATCTGCAGGACTGTCCTTTGGCTACTGAAGCTTCTCTGCCCACATCACTAGCAGAGATCAGGAAGTACCTGGTAGTTTACAACCCCTGGAATAGACCTTGTGCAACAAGTAGGAGAGCCCAACTCCTTGCCTTGAGTCAAGGAGAATTCTGAGGTGTTACTTACACACCATAGCTCCCTGTAGGATTAGGCTGAAACTGAGGCTTGGCCTGAAATTGCATCCTTGCTTGACTTCTTCCTTCTTCCCTGCTCTATTTTTCCTCTAGAAGTACTTTTTAAATAAATCATTTTCACAGCAATCATCACCTCAGGGTGAGCTTCTGGGAACTTGACCTAGGACACTGGTGTTGTACAGAAATGGTGGCTTTTATCTCTTAAGATGGCAGAGAATGGAGACCCTTCCATCCCACTTCATGGGACAATCTGACACCCTAAGGAAGAAACAATGTGATTGGATCTAAATAAATTTAATGTTGGGAGTTCATGACAATTATGTCAGGTATATTCTTTGCTGAGCAAAATACTGCTGGGGTTTGTGAAAGACTAAGAAAAAAATCACTGTAGCCCCAGCAGGGGTGTGCACCAATGGTTGTGATAGACCAAGTACTCACATTGCTTTAGACACAACAGGAGATCACACAAATGTGACAGTAGCTACAGCCATTGAGGCAGGATAATCTTTCTTGAGCACATTTTATCTGCAATTCCCAGGCCTCTGGTACTGAAGGTAACACCAGTGCCATAACAGATCCTCCTAGATTAAATGATCCAACTTCTCATAATTGTACCATAGTGTTTCAAATTCAAGGGGGAGATGCATGAGGATGCTCCCTAAAGATTCTTGGATGTATCAACAAATGGAGACCTAAGCAAGAAGTATTAGACTTCCCATGAATGAGAGTGAGTTGGGGCTGAGATCTTGCACGGTCAATCAAACTTCAAACAGCAAAGCAGGGAAACACAGTAACTAGTTAACTAATCACAAGTCCATGCCAATACTGACTTGTGGAATCCATTCACTTTTTCCCCATTTCTCCACCTCTGTATCTTCAGGAGGTCAGTTCATCATCATTGGTCTGGACCAATGTGGCCATCTCCACCAAGCTCTCTGCCTTTAGCTTTGCTCCCTTCCAACTCATTCTCCATTCTGTAAGTACAATAATCTACTTATAGCACTCTTAAGATTCTCCAATGTCTTAAGACTCTCCCATGTCTCTCCATTATCTTCAGCATGAATTTGAAACTCCATAGCATGGATGTGAAACCCTTTCATGATCTGGTCTACACCCACCTCTCCAGACACACCTCACATCATCTTCTCCTGGCGTTTTATGGCTTATACATCACTCACACACCCCTCTCTCTATTATGGCTCTTCCTCCCTAATGACTTGGTTTTGAAAATCCCCAGTACCTAGCTTTGTCCCAGGTCCTCCTACACCATTAGTTTCTACCTGCCTTCCCTCCTGCTTCACAGAACCGAACCTGGTATCCATCCACATTCTTTAGCAGGCACCCTAGTATTTGCTTCCATTTTTTGATTCTGTACATCTTTTTTGGTGTTAACATTCACATCACAAGGCAGATAAGAGAGGACAGCTTTGAGATGAGGGTTTCTCCTAACTCACACTGCTCAGAAGGCCATTCAACATGAGATCAGCTGCTTGATACACATATTTTTCTAGCTTTTGCTATAGGTACCTACATGTTCTAAGTGATTGCAAGGGAAGGACCACACCTTTGCCATGTCACGGCTTCTTTTCTTCAACTGTGGACATATATGCTTATATACTAGTAGAGTTGTAACAATGCCAACACTCAACACTGGCTCTTTTACTTCCTGCCCCAGCCCCTCTTGCAGAAACACCTCCCAGTTCCTTGGATACTTATAGTTTCTATTACCTTTAGTGGTTGTTGTTGACGATGATTATGGAGTTGATGACGGTGATTTGCCTGCAGCTAGTGAGGCATAGAAAAATCCATGCAGATTAAAGACCTCCAAGAGGTCTGCCTTCTTTCCTTTCCCTAGTCCCTTTCTACAGTATTGATCCTACCTTTATTCCTTTCACAAATCTCTGCAATAACCTGGCTCCCTTCACCACTGGCTCTGGCTTTGTGGGGGGATTTATTATGAACTCTGGTTTAGAGACTTTAAATAGTCTATAATCTTGGCCAGGCTCGAGCTCAGCCAGTCCTGAAAGCCTGCTAAATGAAGCGTGACAAACGCATGCTCATTTAGTGGTGACTGGTGACAGCTGGGACTATGATGTATCTATCCCAACAGCAGAAGCGGGACATTTATTTAGTAATAGCCTTCATCTTCTCTCTCCTCTCAACCTCACAAAATCCCACTTCTCGGGACAATTATTGGAGTAGTGGAACTTAAATCCCCATATTTCCAGAAGCACCTACATAAAATCATCTTCAGGCATGGATATGACAAAGCTAGGGATGCGAGTCGTGTCATTTGTTTCCCTGCCTGACAGAGCAAGGCAGCATCACTGAGGCAGGACCCAGGGGAGCCCATTATCCCAGCCCAAAATGGCACACAACCTGAATATCCTATGCCTCCCAAGTTCATTATGGGAAAGATGAAAACCAGCATCTTTAGAATTACCATTTTTTTAAATTGGTCTAATGAAATCATGTATGCTCTCTCCCCCTTTGGGTTGGCTTGTTAATGATTCCTGCTTACATTTGCCCTTGAAAATTGAAAAGACTTCCTGTTAAAATGTGAGAAGAAACCCTCCAGAAGTTAAATCAGGATGCTCTGGCTCCCTTTTGCCCAGCAGTCTGTACTGGTATCTCTTTGTGGTTTTAGTTTGCATTTCCCTAATGACTAAGGATAGTGAGTATCTTTTCATGTGCTTATTGGAGATTTGCATATCTTCTTTAGTGAAATCTCTATTTAAATTTTTGCCCATATTTTATTAGGTTATGTGTCTTCTTATTGGGTTGCAAGGGGTTTTTGTACATTCTGGATACAAGTCTTTTGTCTGATATGCATGTGTCGTAAGTATTTCCTCACTCTGGTTTGCCTTTTAGTTTTCTCAAATGCCTTTTAAAGAGCTTTTTAGAAAAAAAAATTGATGCAGTCCAATTTACCCAGTTTTTCCTCTAATAGTTCATGGTTTTTTATGTTGTAAGCAATCTTTGCTTAGCCAAAAATCACAAAAATAATTTTATGTTTTATTCTCAAAGTTTTGTAATTTTAAATGCACCCTTATGACAATGATCTATTTTGAATTACTTTTTGTATATACTATCAATATGGCCAAGTTTCATTTTTTTCCTATGAATATCCAGTTAATTCAACATCATTTGTTGAAATGATTTTCCTTCACTCATTCAACTGTGTTGATAATTTTGTCATAAACCAATTGACTATATAGATGTGATTTACATTCTGTTGCATTCCATCACACATTTTCACTAATACTAATGTGTCTTACTGACATCTGGACTGTAGCCAGGCTGGATTTTGAAACTTCCCTTGACATCATGATTGCTTCTCATTGGCATATATATGTGTATGTGTGTGTGTGTGTGTGTGTGTGTGTGCGCACACACATATATACACACACACACACACACACACACATATATATATAATATTTTCACTGTCTTCTTTAACTCTGTCCAACCTTATACCAACATCTGTGATCTCCCTGTCTCAAATATCAATATTTTATTCCTTAGTAGTCCATTCCTTGAGAAGCCTGCTGTATATGAGGAGGGAGATTAACTGTAATAATGTCTGATAATGACTGATATCTTAGTGGACACATTTACATTTTCCAATCTAGGACCTTTAAAAGGTACTATCTTAATGCAAAGATTTAGCTTTATTGATGGTAACTTCAGACACCATAATAACTTTCCTATAATAAAGCTCACATCTTGGGATTAAGTGTGCCACTTGGCACCCCTTAAACCAATGCTCCTCAATGATGGTAGTGGTACCACCACTGGTGACATGAGAGAGGCTTTCAGGTTATAGCTATATATTGTTTTTAAATATTAATAGCTATATAAGTTTTTGACTATGGATTAAGAATTCAGGAACCTAAAAATATAGTTTCATACAGTATTACTTCACAAAAGTTCATTGATTTACAAAAAAAAGTCAATGCAAAGAAAAATACTGACTATATGATATGATGTTAATGATATATATATATCTTCACCCAAATGATGAACGTGATTTGCCTCATGGAACAGAGAGAAACTGGCCAATATCTTCCTGGGGTTTTGTAAACAATCTGACCTACTTCATTTTTTTCCTTCCCTTCTGATCATGTGTAAGAACCAGTGGATTCTTTAAAGAGCTATTGTCCACAATGAAGTACTCGCTCCTCTTTCTGTGTCATACCTAATGTGTATTTCTTTACCTTTGTTTTCTCTTTTCCTACCCTCGTTCTGATGAGGTAAACACTACCGTGTCTTTTATGGTATAAGCCAACCCTCTTACTCTTTCTGCTTCCTTTCTACCCTATGTGCAGCATACTAGTTTGCCATTCATGAAAACTCTTCCTGGATCATTAAATTATATGGAAAGAGGGTCCCCCCACGCAGAGTGCTTTTAAAGTTAAACGAAAAGCTCCATTAAATGCCCTCTTATCTTTGTAAGCTTGAGGCAGAAAGAGTTCTTTTTTTACTCATTATAGCAATTATTTTCTGCCTGCTCTTAAATATATCTGGAGATTTCAAATCATGAAAGCAATTTAGCTATCAAAACTGCCATAATAAAAAAATATTTTAAATCCAAACCAAATCAACTAAAAAATGATGGATAAAACTGCTTAGAAAAGTCTGTATCGTGCTCTAGTCCAAGCAATCTTTATTTCCTTGAAAAGACTGATCTTCTACATCATTAAATTTTTATTCCCATCACTCCTGGATTGTTTGACCTACGGGAATCTTCCATTGCCTCATATTATACTTTTAAATTTTTCAAAATTGTATTCAGGTATAACGTGCATGCAATAAAATGCACAAATCATGGGTGCACCACCTGATGAAATGTTATATATGCCTACTCTTGAGCAATCATCACACAGTTGAAGATCTAAAGAATTTCCAGCAGTCTGAAAGCTCTCTTGTTCTCTCTCACTCAGCACCTTCCACAAAATACCCATTGATCTGACAGCTATTACCACAGATTCATTGGTTTCTCTTCCCGATTCATATAAATGGACTAATACAATAAATACACTTACACAGATGGCTTATTTCCCTGAATGTTGTGTCTGTGACTGCTATATGTACTTCTGCCTAGATGTTTTGTCTGTTCTTTTCCATTGCTATTTAATATTCCATTGGTGAATATATCATTATACAATTATCCATGGTACTGATGAGTGTTAGGGTCTTTTTAATTGTTGACAACTATGAATTGTACTGAAGTGAGCATATATTCTTTTGCATATATTTTGGTGGACATATGTACTTATCTCTCTTAGATATATATGTAAAAGTGGTACAGACAAAACAAATGCTTAATCTTAATAGACACTGCCAATTAATTGTCTAAAATCGTTGATTGTGGTGATGGTTGAACAACTGTGTGAAAATAATTAAAAAGCATTGAATCATATAATTTATATGGTAGATTGTATGGTATGTGAATTAAGCCTCAATAAAAATCAGCTTCCATTATATTTCTATTGAGTATAATTGTTTTATCTTCACCTCCTACCTTTCTCATCTTGGTTTTTGATCCAGCTAGAATTGATTTTTGTGTGTGTGTATGGAGTGAGTTAGGAATCAAACTAACTGTTTTTCATGTGGATTATGAATAGATACAGAACCACTGTAGAATAGTCATTGCAATAGCACTTTTATTGAAAGATAATAGTTCTTGGCTGTTGTGCATCTGTTTCATAATATTCTCACAAAATCCCCTTTTTAAAAAGTGTCTTATTTTTTTAATTATGAAAATAGTATGTGTATGTATTACAAAATTTTTATTTATTTTTTTTAAATTTTTTTTTCAACGTTTATTTATTTTTGGGACAGAGAGAGACAGAGCATGAACGGGGGAGGGGCAGAGAGAGAGGGAGACACAGAATCGGAAACAGGCTCCAGGCCCTGAGCCATCAGCCCAGAGCCTGACGTGGGGCTCGAACTCACGGACTGCGAGATCGTGACCTGGCTGAAGTCGGACGCTTAACTGACTGCGCCACCCAGGCGCCCCTTACAAAATTTTTAAAAGAGAGATATGAAGAAGAAAGTAAATATTATATACAAACCTACGCAGATATCATATTAAGACATTTATTTCTGCCTTTTTCTTGATATTTCTCTGTATCTATATATAGAATTGTGATGTAAAATAAAATTTATGTTCTTTTCCCACATAATTTCATATTTTATGTGTTTTCTAAATCATTAAATATTCTTTGAAAACTCTTAATGTAGATTCATGTAAAAATACATGCTAACCTGGGGCATCTAAGTAGCTCAGTAGGTTTAGCATCTGACTCCTGGTTTCAGCTCAGGCCATGATCTCACAGTTCATGAATTCGAGCCTGGCATCAGCTCTACACTGGCAGTGAGGAGTGTGCGTGGGATTTTTCCCCCTGTCTCTACCCCTCCCCCACTCATGCTGTCTCTCTCTCTCTCAAAAATAAACTTAAAAAAATATATATGCTAATCTATTTTCTTACTTTCTTATTATGAAAATTTAGAATAGTATTTTATATTTTCTTAAGTTACTTGATTTATTTTGAGAGAGAGAGAGGGAAGGGAAGAGAGAGGGGGAGACAGAGAATCCCAAACAGTCTCCATGCTGTCAGCATGTGCCTGACGTGGGGCTAGATTTCACAAACCATGAGATCATGACTTGAGCCAAAATTAAGAATTGGATGCTTAACTAACTGAGCCATCCAGATGCCCCAGAATAATATTTTCTAAATACCTAGGAATGAACTTAACCAAAGAGGTGAAAGACCTGTACTCTAAAACTATAAAACAATGATGAAAGAAACTGAAAATGACACAAAGAAATGGAAAGACACAGGCTCATAGATTGAAAGAACAAATATTGTTAAAATGTCTATACTATCTAAAGCTATCTACAGACTTAGTTCAATTCCTATCAAAATACCGACAGCATTTTTCACAGAACTAGAACAAGCAATCCTATGATGTGTTTGGAACCACAAAAAACCCCAAATAGCCAAAGCAATCTTGAAAAAGAAAAACAAAACTGGAAGCATCAAATTCTAAACTTCAAGTTATATTACAAAGCTGTAGTATTCAAAAGAGTATGGTACTGGCACAAGAATAAATACGTAGAACAATGGAACAGAATAGAAAACCCAGAAATAAATCCACCATCATATGATCAATTAATCTTAGCATATTAATCATAGTTGTTGTTTTTAATTAATTCCTGATGTGATCATTACAATATCCCTGCCATGTCTGTTTTTCATGCTTGCTTGGTCTCTTCAAGGTTTGTTTTTGTTGGGTTTTTTTTTTTTGTTTTTTTGTTTTTTTGCTTTTTGGAATGTTTTATACCTTTTTCTTGATGGTTGGACATGATGTACCCAGTCAAGGAAACTGCTATAAATAGGTCATTAGTAATGTGGTGGTGAGCTGGGGGCGGGGGGGGGGGGGTGAACCATTCTGTAGTCCTGTGATTAGGTCGTAGTCTTAGGAAGCCTATGCCCCTGAACTGTGAACATTACAAGTGTTTCTCAGATATTTTTCTCCCTATCTTAGGTGGGACAGGATGGCTCAAGTGAGCTGGAATTGGATATTTCCCTGTCTTACATTCAGTTAGTCTCTGATAAAATCCCAGCAGATTAGGCTCTGTTTAATTAGTTTATCCTGAGGGCAGGCCTTGTTAAGAATTTCAGAGTATTCTGGTGTATAACCCAATAACTCCTTTTCCTCTTCCCCTGCCAGAAGTATGAGGAGATTTTTCTTCAATATTTATCTTAAAAACCTGATCAATCTCCCAGTGGTAAATCTCACAAAATTGTGGTGCTCTCTCCACCCCAAGACTGGGTCTCTCTGAAATGTTTAACTCTCAGAACTGTCCTCACTGAGACCCCAGCAATTATTCAATCACTGTTCAGGCTTTCCTACCCAGGCACTGGTTTCCATGGAGGTTTCTATTCCTGAGTCTTCACTCTGATAAGCTCTGATAAGTCTGTCTCTCCAATCTTGTAGGCAGCAGTTTTGCCCTGTGTTTTCCCCTCTAAATTCCTCTTATGGATCCAAGAAGAGTTGCTGATTATTCAGTCTGTTCAACTCTTTACTTGCTCTTAGCATAGAGTGGCAACTTCTAACCCAAAGCTGACATTTATTTTTTCAAGTCTTTAGATATCTACAATCAAACTTTAATGAAATAACATTTACACTTGATCAGCATTGTTTATAGGTCAGTTCAATGATGACTCAACAAAACAAAACCCTCATTTAAAACGGATGCATATATTAATATAAAGAAAGGAAGTACATAAAATGAAAAAAAACGTTCATTTTTAATTACACTGAATCCAAACCTTACAACACATGAGTTTGGTAATCTCCATTATATTCCCTAATCTCTCAGATGGGCAATCCCTCAACTGCAAAATGTGAACAGCCCTTACTTCTATGTGTCATTATAAAGATATAATAGATCACATATGGAAAGCCCTTGACAAAATTTGTCATGTTATGAAAGCTCAGTAAATGGAAGCCATTATTTTTCATAGACTCTATTAAATCTTGTATTTTTGGACTTTTAGATTATTTCTCTTTTTTATTTTCTAGAAATAACAGTGAGCTATCCATCTATCATCTATTTTTGTGTTTGTTTACATTTTCAATATTTTTACAGGCTCAGGTTCCTGAAGTTGTGGAAGGTTATGAATATTTTTAAACCTCAGACAAATGTTGCCAAATTGCAATTTTAAATAAGTTACACCAATTTATAGTTCCACCACAAGATTGTGAGAAGACCTATCTCAATACTTCTTTAGAGGCAGGTTACAAAGAAAAAGAAAAGTTGATTTGAATTTCTTTGATTAGTAGAGAATCTGCACTACTTATTTTTAATGTATTGGTCAATGACATTTCAGTTTTTGTTTTTGTCCTTTTCTATGAATATTATTTTATAGATTTTTAAAATTTATTTTATTTTTGAGAGAGAGAGAGAGAGAGACAGAGAGAGAGAGAGAAAGAGAGAGTGTAAGCAGGGGAGAGGCAGAGAGAGAGGGAGACACAGAATCTGAAGCAGGCTCCAGGCTCTGAGCTATCAGCACAGAGCCCAATACGGGGCTCGAACCCACAAACCATGAGATCATGACCTGAGCCAAGGTCAGATGCTTAACCGACTGAGCCACCCAGGCACCCCTACATATATATTTTTTTAAAGTCTTTGGCTATTGTGGTTTCCAGTTTGTATTTATTAAGTCAAATATGATTTATTTTAATTTTCATAATTAATTTTTAGAAAGATGATTTTATATATAAGTAATACAAGTATTATACAAGCATTACAAAAAATCAGACAAGTAAAAAATACACAAGAAAAAATTTTCAAAATTACTCCATATCTTACTACTCAAAAATAATCACTGTCAGCATTTAAGAACTAATATTTTAGGGATGTCTATATAAATGATCTAAATAATAAATGATAAATGAATAAATGTAAATTATTTTAGAAAAATGGTTATCACACCACAATGCTACACTTATTTAGACTTTTAATTAAAATTTAATTACATTTAACCAAAGGTAGGAAGCAAAAACTGCATTGAAATTAAGGAATATTGAGCTTCAGATAAATGTTTCTTCACCACCTGACCTTAATTGCCAAAAGAGGCATCTGAAATCAATATATTAGATTAGAGATACTTTACTATGTTAGAGTATTTTTTTGAACTTATGCTTCAAATTTAGACAAGTTATATTGACTTCCTGCTCTGAAAAATAAGGAAACTAGTTTATTCTCTTCAAACTCCCCTCCCAATCTTTGGTATTTATATATTATAAATATATATTTAGCATTTATAGGTTTAACTTTGTCAAAAACTTTATCAGTAATAGAATGGTTATTATTTGATCTTAATTTTAAAGTTTAGGGGATACAATGCCTATCACTCTTTCTTTTACCATGATTTCTTTTTCTTCTCCTCATTCCTGATTTTAAACTTGGATTTATTCTAGACTGACCTGATATTTTTTCATAAGCTGGGCTTCTGATTACTCCGATCTCCAATATTGCACACTCAAACATGTCTCTGTATTGCCAGTATAGTTTAATAAAATCTGGTTGGGTACAAATTCTTGAGGCTTTATTATTTTTATCCCTTAGAACTTTGTTCCTGTATTCCAGTATTGAATGCTGTGGTGGAAAAATCTGAGGCTAGTCTGCAAGTGCCTTCTGTGTTCATGTGATTTCCTTATCTACTCTTGAAATCAGTAGTTCAACTTCACAGGAGATTCTTTGTCTCTTTTTTAAAACCCTCTGTGGTCCTGAATCACATCACCATAACCAATGGATATGTGGATGAGCCTTTTAGACAAATGATGCTCAGAATGCAGGACTTCTGTATTTGGCTCCAGAGAACACTATGATGGCAAGTGCCGGGGAGCATGTATGTTGCCTCCCATCTTGCTCAAGACTTTGCAGTGTTGAGAAGGCTTGCTTCATAATATTTTCATCATATTTCTTGAAGAAACAGGGTTTTCTCAATTTTTCAGGGATTTTTTTTCCTAATTGTGGTCAAGGAACAAAATGTGGAAAAAAAGCATTCAATTATAATAATGTTAAGAGGTGAGAATAAATCACTGTTTTACCATGTCTAATTTACACTTTTCTGTGTGAGAATTCAAACTGCAAAAATAAAATTGTTCAGCTATTATACAAACTTTTATGTTTTATACATTAACTTATTATGTCTCTAAATGTAAACATATATTCTAACATAGACAAAGGGTAGTGAAGCAATTAAATATAAAGTATTGAAATTCAAATTTATAATCAATATCATCTTACATGTAATTTTTTTTTGAGAGAGAGGGTGCATGAGTGGGGCAGGGGCAGAGGGAGAGGGAGAGGGGGAGAGAGAGAGAGAGAGAGGAGAGAGAGAGAGAGAGAGGAGAGAGAGAAAGAGAGAGAGAGAGAGAGAGAGAGAGAGAGAGAGAGGGAATCTTAAGCAGGCTCCACACTCAGCACAGACTCATGGCCATGACCATGAGATCATAACCTGAACCGAAATCAAGAGTTGGACACTTAACCAACTGAACCACCTAGGAGCCCCTTCTTACATATAATTTTATAGGATTAGAGTTTTCTTGCTTCAATTTATCTTTTCAAAATATATACATATTAATATATATTAATAACATACAGTGTGAATATATTAGATGTTACATGGATTATATGTAGTTGATATATATTATATGTAATTAGTATGGAAATATAAATTTAATATTATATAATTAATTAACTATATGTATAATTGGCAATATTCTAATTTTATGGGGACAGCATAACCCTGATATCAAAACATGAAAAAAAATTTACAGGCTGCGATCCATCATTAACCCAAACACAAATATTCTTTACAAAGTTTTAGTGAATTGATTTCAAAAATATATAAACCATGACCAACTGGAAATTATCTAAGGAAGACAGAGTTGAATTAGCATTTGAAAAGTAATGAATATATATAGCCTACTAAATTCACTTTATAAGAATATGACCATCTAAATTGATAAAGAAAATCATTTGATACAATTTGACACCCATGTATAATTAAACCTCTTAGCAAATTGGGAATAGAACTTCTTCAACCGATAATATAATTTGAAACAATTCCATTTACATAGCATCATAAATCAGATTCTAGAAATAAACTTAAATGAATGACATGAAAAACTTCACCAAAAGTGGCAAAAGATTGTGAGAAATTAAAGACCTAAATAGTGGAGAGAAAGACTATATTCATGGATTGAAAGTTTCAAAATTATTGAGATATCAATTTCCCCCAAATTGATCTATAGATTCAACACAATCACAATTAAAATTTAAGGAGTCTTTCTTGTAGAAATCGATAAGCTGGTTTTAAAATCCACATGAAACTGTAAAATATCTAGAATAGCAGAAAATATCTAGAATATCCTTCTGGAAGAAGGATAAAATCAAAGGAATTAGACTACATGATTTCAAGATTTACTAAAAGGTGACAGTAATGTATGCAGTGTGACTCTTTTGTAAGGATAGAACAGTATAACATGGGATAAAATAGAAAGCTCAAAAATAGAACCAAGCTATCTAGTCAACTTAATGGTAAAACCTTTCAACAAATGGTGCTGGAACAACTGAATGTCTATATGGAAAAAGTTATCTGTGACACATACCATATACAAAAATTAACTTGAAAGAAATCATAGAAGAAGAGGAAACAGATTTTTTTTTTAGAAAGGACATAAAAATACTAACCACAAGAGAAACAAATTCACAAGTAAGATATTATAAAAACTAAAATCTGCTTCTAATCAACTAAGACACCATTATGGAAATAAAAAGGTAAACTACAGACTGGGAAGAAATATGTGCAACAAATAACAAAAGTTTCATATCCTGAATAAATAAAGAATTTCTAAAAATCAATACTAAAATAAAGTGACCCCATTTAAAAATTTTTTTTAATCTTTATTTATTTTTGAGAGAAAGACAGAGTGTGAGCAGGGGAGGAGCAAAGTGAGAGAGACACAGAATCTGAAGCAGACTCCAGGCCCTGAGCGGTCAGCACAAAGCCCGATGTGGGGCTCGAACTCACGAACTGTGAGATCATGAGACCTGAGCCAAAGTCAGAGGTTCAACTGACTGAGCCACCCAGGCGCCCCCAAAGTGACCCCCTTTAAAACAGACAAAACAATGAGCATCATAAAACATTTTCTAAAGACAGGCCAACAAACACATGAAAAAAAATTATCAACTTCATTAATTGTCACCTAAATGCAAAACAACATCACAAGGAAATTGCATTATACACATGTCAAAATATCTAAAATTATAAAGCTTGAAAATAGTGAGTGTTGATATGTGGGGCATCTGGAAATCTTGTGCATTGCTAATGGAAATAGGAAATGGCACAATCACTTTGGAAATTAGCATTTCTTAATAAAGTTAAAAATAAATCTATGTTATGACTTAGATATTCCACTCTTCGATATCAAGGAGAAATAAATGTGTGCACAAAAATGATTTGTACAAGAATGTTCATAGTTGCCTAGCTCATAATAGGACAAAACTCAAAATATCCTATGTGTCCACCAACAGGTAAATAGATAAGCAAATTTCAGTAGGAAAATACAATGAAATACTACTCCAAAATAAGAAGCAACAAACTATCGATAAATGAAATATCATTGTTAAAAAAAAAGGAAAACGTGTTGGAGAGAGAAGCCACATGGAAAAGAGTATATATTGTATAGTTAACTTTATATCAAACTCAAGAAGAGGAAAAACTAATTTATCTTCTTCAAAGTCAAACTAATGGTCACCTCTATGGAAGTGTTAGATAATTGACTAGAAAACGGCATTAAGGAATTAATGAACTGCTAGAAATATTATATACCTTGATTTGTCTGATGGTTTCACAGATGCGTATATTTGTTCAAAATTAATTGAAATATGTACTTAAGATCAGTTCATTTTCAATGTATATCATACCTCTCAATGAAGTGCATTTTTCAAAAGAGTAGTAATATTTGTCAGAACAAAAAAGTTCATTTTATTTATGATAAAAAGTTTTATCCACTGTGATTTTGGCTTCACACCTGCCATGATGGCTATTATAAAAAAACAAAGGACAAGTGTGATCAAGGGTATAGAGAAATAGTTGCTCTTGGACACTGTTGTTGTGAATGTAAAATGGCGCAGCAGCAATGGAAGACAGTATGGTGGTTCTGCAAAAAATTAAACATAAAACTACCATATGATCCAGCAATCCCACTCCTGGGTATTTATCCAAAGAATTGAAATCAGGATCTTGAAGACATATTAGCATTCCTATGTTCATTGCAGCGCCATTCACAATAACCAAGATGTGGAAACAAACTGAATGTTCATTAACAGATAAATAAAGAAAATGTGAAATACACACACACACACACACACACACACACACACACAACTGGAATACTATTCAGTCTTTAAAATGAAGGAAGTTCTGCAATATGTGACAATATGTATGAACCTTGAGGACATTATGCTAAAAGCAAGTCACAGAAGGACAAATACTGCGTGATTAGACTTATTGTCTCTAATATAGTCAAATTCATAGAATCAAAGAGTGGGATGGTGGTTGCCAGGGCCTGAGGGGAGGGGGGAATGAAGAGTTAATAAATGGTTATGAATTTCAATCAAGCAACATGAATAAACCTTGGAGATCTGCTGTATAACACTGTACCTATAGTTAACAATAATGTACACTTAAAACTTTGTTAAAAGGGTAGATCTCATGTTAAGTGCTCTTAACATGCTTTTAAAATACAAAATATTTTAAAGCTTTACACAAGCTTTTTCTTGAAAGATAAATAACAAAATATTAAAATGAGTTGACAATATGAACAAACATTTCACAAAATTAAATACAAACTGTCCATAAATTTTGGAAAGACACTTACTTTTATTTATTTATTTATTTTTAATTTTTTTTTAATGTTTATTTTAATTTTTGAGACAGAGAGAGACAGAGCATGAGCGGGGGAGAGGCAAAGAGAGAGAGAGACACAGGATCGGAAGCAGGCTCCAGGCTGTGAGCTGTCAGCACAGAGTCCGACGCGGGGCTCAAACTCACAAACTGCGAGATCCTGACCTTAGCTGAAGTCTGAGGCTCAACTGACTGAGCCACCCAGGCGCCCCAATCACTTACTTTTAAAGAAATGCAAATTAAGCAATCATGTGACAATATCTCTAAAATTGGTATCGTTAAACAGTGATAAAAATGTTAATATTTGCTAATATATAGATCTTCCTCAACTTATGATGAGATTATTATCAGTTGTTTACCTTAATGATGTCATGGCTGATTGAGCTGGGGCTGCTGCTGCCCAGAGTCACAAGAAAATATCTTACCACATATCCCTAATCCTGGAGAAGATACCAATTTAAAATTTGAAGTATAGTTTCTACTGGACACATTTTGCTTTTGCAGCATTGTGAAGTTGAAAAAT
Organism: Lynx rufus; assembly: GCF_022079265.1. NCBI lineage: Eukaryota > Metazoa > Chordata > Mammalia > Carnivora > Felidae > Lynx > Lynx rufus. The sequence goes on along the minus strand of NW_025814896.1, from coordinate 38,227,424 downwards.
CCTAAATGAAAACATCAAGTCTGGGGTTGTCTGTATGAGCCTGTAGAAAAGCCCTACATGCATGCACTTTTTAATAGAAGTCTAAAATTGGTAAACTTGGCACACCCTCACTGTACTTAATTTAATCCATATCTTTCAAATTTTAAAAGGCCACGTTTTAACCTATAAATTCCACGTCTTGAATTTTCCCTAAATATTCTCTCATAAATGAATCCAAAGGAATATGCTAAAGAATTCATTCCACATCATGGTCTGTAAGACCAGAAAATCTGGAAGCAGTAAAAATAACTATTTGCAAGGGAATAAGCAAATTATCTATGGAGTATCTCTGGACTTAAGAGGGACTGCTATACTATTTTTGAAAAATGAGTTAAAACTTGGGGTGCCTGGGTAGCTCAGTCGGTTGAGCATCTGACTCTTGATTTTGGCTCAGGTCATGATCCCAGGGTTGTGGGATGGAGCTCCATGTCAGGGTCCATGCTGATCATGGAGCTTAAGATTCTCTCTCTCTCTCTCTCTCTCTCTCTCTCTCTCACACACACACACACACTCTCTCTCTCTCTCTCTCTCTCTCTCTCTCCCTCTGCCCTTCTCCCCCTCATGTGCTCTCTCTCTCTTTCTCTAAAATAAAATAAAAAAAAAAGAGTTAAAACTCTGCTATAGGGAAATGTCTTTAAGACACAGTGCTAAGTGAAAAAGCAAGGTGGAGGACGGTGTATACAGTATATGCCCATGCAGGGAGATCATGTCTGGAAACACATCTTTTGATATTGGTCACTCTTGGGAATAAGATGAGTTACTAGAATGGGTGGATGGGAGACTCAAATTTCATTGTATAACATTTAAATCTACTTTAATCTTGCTTAAAATAAAGATTTATTGTAGGGCTGTAGAGCTACTGATAAGACATTTTTATAATATTGCAGAAGAAAAAGAAAAAAGGGAATCAAGAAGCAGACTTTTGTTTCAGATGTGTACACTGATTTTTGTTAGTCATTAACATTAGTGATTTGGTTTTTCAGTTTCCTAATCTAATATTATCAATATTTTGTATGAAAAAGAAAGCACTAAATGTGATAGAAGGGTTTATACTGCATATTTACATATAACAAACAGGTACACAATGAGATTTCTGATGAAAGCAAAAATGGTTACAAATAATTCCTTTCCCAGTCTCCTTGCCCCTTTGCAATATGACTCTGAAGATCCTCCCATCAAAATATGAAGCCAATTTCAACCTTTGAATCTGAGGTGGCCTTTTGACTTATTTTGGCCACAAGAATGCCAAAGAAGTAATGGTGTACCAATTCTTAGCCTAGGCTTCCTTTCATATTCTTATTCTCCTTGTTGAAATATGCCCAAGATGCTAGGTAAGCAAGCCCAGGATGGCCACTTAGATGATGAGAGAAACATGGCACACTTGTCCCCATCCCTCCAGCTTTTAGACAACCAATCCAAGAGGCAGTGCTGGATCACTGGCAGCTGACCACAGAATGCAAGAATGAGCCCCCCAAGAACAGGAGAACTGCAAGGCTGTTCCCAGCCCAAATTGTTCACCCATGCAACTAAGAGCTAAATTAATGTGTCTTGTTTTAAGCCACTAAATTTTGGGATCTTCTGTTGTGCAGTATAAGCTGATGTATACAAGATGAAAGGGATCCATATTTTTATCCAATCTTATTTCTTTCTGTTCATTTGGTTCATTTTGGTTCACTTAGCCAAATAAAATGGGCACCTATAATGTGTTAGCACGGAGTGAGGCTTTATGGTGCCATGCTTCCTCTCAGAGGGGTGGTCATCCAGCTGGTGTCTCATGGTCTGGTGGCCACAAATAAGGAGTCTGGTCCTACACTGCCTAAACTCTAGTGGACCTCTGTTGTGTACTTTGGGCAAATTTCTTAAGCTTTTACTGCATCAATTTTTCATCAATAAAGAGGAATACCAATAGCACTTAGATGATTCACTTGTTGTTAGGATTAAATGAGTTAATAACATGGTGTTTGAAACAGCAAATGGTAATTAAATTAAAGATGCTAACATCTGAAATTGGAAGAATATTTTTCTTTGCATGGAATCAGCAGTCAGATTTCCAATCTAGATGAGGGAACTACTATTCAGAAAGGGTGTATGGATGGATAGTTATTAGTATCATAAGTTGCCCTTTATCCTCCAGCTGCAGTGAGTATTGGCTGCTTACAGCTCACTACTACCCACCTTATTCTGAGATTTGCCCATGGTTTGCAAGAGTTGCCTCATGGGAGGATGTCTGGGAGTTTACACACAATTTCTGGAGACAGCTTGCCGCTGACTTGCAAGAGGGTAAGAATGATCAACCTCTTTGCCTCAAGGTGGGATGTCATCTCTGGTGCCCTGCATGCTCCAGAATTCCCCGTTGGATTAGGCTGAGTCTAAACTTGAGCTGAACCCCCATTGGTGCATGGCTTCTTTCCCTGGCCCATCCTACTTTTTTCACTTCTCTTCTACTAAGAGCACTCCTCAGTTAATCACATACATTGAAATCACCATCTCAGATCAGTATGAAATGTTACTTTCTGACCTTGCACCACAGATTGTCAGAGAAGCTCAGAATGATTTAGCAAACCAAATTTGAACAATGACAAGATAAAAATATATGAATTACAGCAGCTATCAGGAGAGAAGATGTTCGCTCTAAGACAACTTGAGGGACAAAACGAGGGACAGTGTAAATGCAGCTATACTGCCTCCCTTCTGCCTATCTGAATATTAAGCTCTGCTTCACAAAGTTCCCATCTTCTCAGATCACTCAGTGGGAAGGTTGTGCCTGTGGTGATTCTCAATGGACTCTTGTTTGGGCGCAAATTGGCAGCCTGCTTCTTGACAGGGGAACTATGATCTTGTGAGTGACAATTTTGCCTCTGCAGACTTTCCTGGGCAGGGTCTTTCCCATGTCAAAAATTGAATGACAGCAGGGTGCCTGGTCTTATTAGTTTCCCTGATGCAAGTCACTTTTCTCATTTATCAACCATTTATAAATCACAAGGTCTAGAAAGTAGACACAGAAGGATACTCAGTGTCAAATATAAGGCAGGCTGCAATCTTGTTCTGATAGGACAGGGTGTCTCATTGAGGAAAGACAGAGGTGCATTTGGGGGACTCTAGGGCAGTGCTTCTCTGATGTGCATACAAGTTACTCAGGAACCTTGTTAAAATTCAAATTTCCGGGCCCCACCCAATGTTGAAGTGCATGTCTGGTCCAGGATAGCTGAGGATGTCCACACAGCTACCACTCAGCCATCCAGATGCCCACAAAAATGAATCAAATAACATCACTGAGGTCTGGAAAAATTAAAATCAACTTCTGCTCTGAATTAACTCATTAAACTAAAGAGTCTTCTGCATTAGGTTTGAGACAAGCTCCCAAATCTGCATTTGTAATAAGCTAAGCTCCTATGTGATGCCACATTTAAGGAGCAAAGCTGAAAAAAAATCTCTTTTTTTCCAAGGCTGGGTTTCTGATTTCCCCCTCGTTCCCATTCCCATTGACCTTTATTTTTGAGTGAGAATCCTGGGATGATATAAAAAGCAAGATGGGCCAATTGATTGATTTTTTGGTTAACTACTATGAACTAGCACTGCTTTAGACACTGCAGATCTATCAGTGAATAAACACTCACAGTGCCTGTTTGTAGGGATCTGACACCCTCATGAGAGAGGCACACAATAAGCACTAAGTAGGAAGTACATATAGATGGAAATAAGGCTTATGTGGGGCGCCTGGGTGGCGCAGTCGGTTAAGCGTCCGACTTCAGCCAGGTCACGATCTCGCGGTCCGTGAGTTCGAGCCCCGCGTCAGGCTCTGGGCTGATGGCTCGGAGCCTGGAGCCTGTTTCCGATTCTGTGTCTCCCTCTCTCTCTGCCCCTCCCCCGTTCATGCTCTGTCTCTCTCTGTCCCAAAAAATAAAAAAAAGTTGAAAAAAAAATTTAAAAAATTTGAAATAAGGCTTATGTGATAAAATAAGAAGGGAAGAAATGGAGAAGGAAGGGGCAGAAGTTCCACTTTAGAGAGATTGGTCAGGGAAGGTGTCTCTGATAAGATGACATTTGATCAGAGGCTTATGTGACTTGAGGGAAAAAGGAATGTTCTTCGAGGAAGAAATTTCAGGGAGTGCAAACAGTGTATGTAGAGGTCCTGAGGCTAAACCATGTTAAGGCAAAAGCAGGGAGATCGGCTGGGCTGAACTAGAGTAGGTGTTGAGGAAAGTGGTAACGGTTGAACTCAGAAAGGAAACAAGTGACTGAATTCACAGAACCATAAGATTTTTAAAAAATTTTTATTGAAATATAATTAACATACAGTGTTGTATTAGTTTCAGGTGTACAATATAATGATTCAATAATTCTATACATTACTGAGTGCTCCTAATGATAAAGGCACTCTTAATCCCCCTTGTCTATAAGATTTTATTTCAAGTGAGTTGAGAAGTCACTGGAGGGCTTGAGTTGGAATAGAACATGATACGATTCACATTTTAAAAGAATCACTATGGCTTTTGTGTAGAGACTTTAAAGGGATAGAGCTAAGCAAAGGAGGCAGAGTGACAGACCCAGTACTGTTGATGGTGCAAACTGGGCACATGGGAGGAAAGGAAAGAAGTGTTAAGAGCCTAGATAAATCCTGTGGCTAAGGCAACACATCCTTCTGATGGACTGATTAGATTTGAGGAGTCAGAGGAAGTCAGGGTAAATCTGAGAGTATGACTTTGCAACTTCAAGAATGGACTTCCATTTACTGATGTCAAAAAGACTTCAGGAGAACCACATCTGGGGGGAGCAGAAACCAATACTTAACTTTGGCTACATTTGGTTTGAGATGTTTTTGAGCTCCCAAAGCAGATAAACCAGTCAGGTGGTTGCAAATGAGCCTAAGTTGGGGGTGGGGGATATTGGGACTGGAGATGTTATCTCTGGAACCATCAAAAAGCAAGGGGACTTGGGCACCTGGGTGGCTTGGTCAGTTAAGCTTCAGATCTTGATCTTGGCTCAGGTCATGATCTCACGGTTTGTGAGTTTGAGCCCCTCATCAGGCTCTGCACTAACAGCACAGAGCCTGCTTGGGATTTTCTCTCTCTCCCTTTCTCTACTCCTCCCCTGTCTTATTCTCTGTCTCAAAATAAATAAATAAATCTTTAAAAAAAAAAAAAAAAGGCAAGGGGCCCAGATGACTTCAAATAAGGAGGATTAATAGCAAAGCTGTCCTAAGAGTGAAACTGGAGAGACCCCTGCCTTTACATGTTGAGAGAGGAGGCAATAGAGAAAGGAGACTGACAAGGAGCATCCCGAGGGGTAGGGGGACCTAAGCAAGAGTGGTTTCCTTAAGTGATGACAAAAAGTTGATGAAAAAGTGAACCGAAGTGACAAAATCCAGAGCTTGTCACTAAAATTTGTTGTCCTCTATTAAAAAAAAACAAATCCCTGGGCACCTGGGTGGCTTAGTGGGTTAAGTGACCAACTCTTGATTTGGGCTCAGGTCATGATCTCACACTTCATGTGTTTGAGCCCTGCATCAGGTCCGTGCTGACAGTGCAAAGCCTGCTTGGAATTCTCTATCCTTCTCTCTCTGCCCCTCCCCGATTCGTGCTTGTGTGCGCTCTCTCTCTCTCTCTCTCTCTCCCCCTCCCTCTCTCTCTCTCAAAAAAAAAAAATAACAATAAACTTAAAAAAAGAAAAGAAATCCCAAGTGAATAATAAAATAAAGCTATATAAAGAATTCTGTAGAAAAGCAGAACAAAACAAAACTCTGCGTCTGACTGGGCATGCACCTGCAGCCTAAATCCTGCATTTCTTCTATTTATTGTCACAGTATTATACAAGAATGGGCTTTCAGAAGGATTGATTCCGGGCCTCTATGTGTACATAAATGATCAGAGATTTCATTATTTGCCCAAAAATAGAGTCATGCATTTTAGAAAAGATGTTAAATAATAAATGCTGACATTTTAAGAAGGATTCCAAGGCATCCTAAATACCGTAATGTGGTAGAACTGGGACAGGAACACAGGGATGAATGAAGACTACATCTTATCTCCCAATTTTCTCCATTCATTTTTTAAAGCCAATATTTTTGTTTATCACTCCAAATTTCAATGAAGAAAGGGGACTCAGTGTGGGGGAGTCAGTAATCCATTTCAGCATAGAGAGACTAAAAATGTTCTGTCCTGTAATTTCTCTACACTCGTCATCAAACTGCAGTGTGAGCTAGAAACCAGAGGCCACACATCAGACGCTATGTGAGTCCTCAAAGACAGTATCTGGACTTGGGATGATTCAAGGTTCATAAAAGCAAACTGTAGCAGCTGCCAATGTTTGCAGTTAATTATTGGGACACTGTTGCTCTTGACTGAGCCCCTGGTTACACTCAGCACTAGGACTCCCTTTTCTCTTCCCCAGAAAAACTGTTCCTGCTCATCCGGCTTCTTTACCCCTTCAGAGGAAGAGTGCTGTTGTCCAATCTGATGCCCAGCTAGATTCTGGTCTCTGGACCATGGAGCCCTCCTCACACTCTTAGGTAATACTCCTATTACCATCCACTCAAATCCCTCCATTTTCTACCAAATCTCATCAAATACCCAATGACCTCATCTTGTCTCTCTCATTTTTTTTTTCATAATGAATAAGAAGGAGGATAAATATTGAAGCCTCCAATCCAGAGAGCTTTAAAGCTCCTGTGTTTCCTACTCAAATGGCCAACCCTTCCTCCCTTCACTCTAAGATGGCTTCCTTGGTAGCCACAGGGTAACAGTTACCTCTGGGCTATTTCAGATTCAAAAAGCATGGTAGAGATCTTGGAGGAGGAAATGGAATTTGGCAAGAAGCTAAGAATGGGAAGGGAAGGATGGTGGGATGGGAGAAAGGTAAAGGACCATTTGTGTCAGGATGCTTTGAGATGGAATATTCAGGGAAGATTGCCCACGGGTCATGTTTTTGTCTTCAGATATTGTTATAGACTGAATTGTGCCCCTCCCTCCAAATCATATGTTGAAGCCCTAACCTTCAATGTTGACTATATTTGGAGATAGGGTCTTTCAGGAGGCAATTAAAGTTAAATGAGGTATAACTGTGGGGCCCTAATTCTATATAACTGATCTCCTTATAGGAAGAGGAAAAGACACCAGACAGTGCTCTCTCCCCAGTGGAAAGGCCATGAGAAAACATGATGAGAAGAAGGTCCTCTGCAACCTAGTAAGAGAAGTCTCAGTAGAAACCATCCCTGTTGGCATCTTGATCTTGGACTTTGAGCCTCTAGGAATGTGAGAAAATAAATTTCTGTTATTTAAGCCAAAGCAACTCAGTCCCTGGTATTCTGTTATGGTGGCCTGTGCAGACAAAGAAAGATATGAATACATAAACCAATTACGCTATAAAGATCTACAGACCAGTTCTCCTATGTGTCCAAAGATTTCTCTTTTCAACTAGAAGACAAAAGAGGATGGAGATGAAGTGAGGATTCAGAGGGATAGGATGCTCATTACCATTAAAAATTCTGAGTGAGAAACAGGAGTTTAAATATAAATATATGCTGTGAAGATTACTACAGGCAATGAAGGAGTGGTAGCATCAGGTTACTACTGATGTGCTTTATACCATGCTCAGTCAGTAGCTTCCTGGAATCCATCTGTCCTTGGTGTTTATAGGAGAATAATTTGTTTCTAAACATTTTGAAGATATCAGAAGAAAGAAAAGAGTCCATGTGGATGGACAGAGAGTTATTAAGGACTAGAGAGTACATCACATTTATTTCAGGATATGCATTTGAGCAGCAATGAATTATCATGGATTATCATCTGACCAGTGCCTGGCTTTTTTTCCCCCTCTCATCATCTCTCCTTACTGTTGTTCTTCTTCTTTGCATAAATGTGCTTCTACAATCAATATTTTTTCTGATTACTACCATATCCCCTTGCCCCTCTTACATCCAAGATTATGCCTTGAAGAAGATGGCCTTGGGTTAAACAACGAGGGGTACGCTCCAAGGAACCAAGTTTCCAGGAATAGTGGGAGAGGGAGATGACATGTTGTAGGACCCAAAACTCAGCCATTTTCCAGCCAAGTGAAACTTGCATGAACACTCTGAGCTTTGATTGTGGCTGTCAAGAAAGAAGGAGCAAACTCCAAGCTCAGAGCCTACTATACAATTGATGGTCACTGAGACACAGCCTTCTATTGGACTGTCTGACTTGCCATGGTGTCCTTCATTTCCAAGAGAGTAACCTCCTCTTTCCAGCCTTGATTTATATTCTCTTCCTTCCCCATTTTCCCCTGTCTCTACTAAATCTCTTTCCTTACTTCTAAAGTGAAAACAACAATGCCAATCTTTCATGATTCTTAGGGGACTCAAATGAATAGAGTAAATACTTTATAAACTATAAATTAAAATGCCTCGATCAGTAGATGTTGTTGTCATTACTCTTAGATGGTAAAGAAAAGTGTGAGCCAGGTGCAGAAGTCATTTAAAAAACAGAAGGCAGGCTGAATCCAGGGAGCTTGCAGATAATAGTAGAGTGACTTAAATAGGAAACATAGACAGATGTACACATTTTTCCAATTGTGCATGGTGGAAATTCTCCAAGAATAGGACAACCCAAGAGACCCCCTGCCTCTTCTCCTAGAAATCTTTTCATCCTTTAACAATACCCCTCTTCCAAGATGTATCCTTATTCACAGCCTGTTTCTACCAAACTAAGTGGAAATTTGGCACTTATTTGCTTATTTTCCTCAACATAATCAGGCAAAATGAATTGGTCCGAACATATAAATAATAAGAGCTGCATTACCTGATTCAGTTTTGTACACTTAGCAGGTTAACAATGCAAATGGAAGCTAAATGCATGCAATGAAAGAAGGCAAGAATGGATGTTAGAATTATTTGGCTTCCTGATTATCTTACAGAAGTCTGGGATATGGGTAAGCTTATTGACTCAACATTGTCAAAACTGGTTCAATCAAACAGCTCAGCCAAATCTGCAGACTTCCCACCGTGCCTTCATTCTAGCTTCCATTTGTAAGCTTCAATCATGCATTGGCATGATAAGATTTGCTCTACACCCTGTGTGCTGACAAAGTGCTTCTTGCTTTGTATGTTACCATATTGGTTCTCCTGAAGATCTGAGGTGAATACCTGTAAACCTCTTTTACAGATTGGAAAACTGAGGCCTATAAATTTGGCACAAGGTTACTTGTCTGGTAATTGGCAGAGCTGGATTTCCACTGTACATCTCTAGACTCCAAAACTAATGCTTTTAGTCTACCTACCGAGAAGGCCACACCTCTGTAGATTTTTTTTTAAGTTTATTTATTTATTTTTGAGAGAGACAGAGACAGTGCAGGTGGGGTCGGGGCAGAGAGAGAGGGAGGGAGAGAGAAAATCTCAAACAGGCTCTGCACTATCAGCACAGGGCCTGATGCAGGACTTGAACTCACAAACCCATGAGATCATGACCTGAGCTGAAATTAAGAGCTGGACACCCAACCGACTAAACCACCCAGGTGCTCCTCTGTGGATGATTTTTTAAAATTTTTTAAATGCTTATATATTTTTGAAAGAGAGAGAGACAGAAAGAGAGAGAGAGCATGAGCAAGAGAGGGTCAGAGAAAGAAAGCACACAGAATCCAAAGCAGGCTCCAGCTGTCAGCACAGTGCCTGATGCAGGGCTTGAACCCACAGACCGTGAGATCATGACCTGAGCTGAAGTCGGAGGCTGAACCAACTAAGCCACCCAGGAGCCCCAACTGTAGATGATTTTTGATCCTCTCCACGTCATGATTCTGGGACTGACTTGACCCCACGATATCCATATATGTCCTACTTCAACTTTGATCTCTTCATTACAGTAGGCTTTTCTACCTCCAAGTTTTCCACCACCCACCATCCTAGATCTTCACTATTCACCTGAACATTTTAGACATCATAGTTATTAGGCCTCTTCCTACTTAGTATGGGCACCAGCAGACCCTCCATGTATAGATTTGTAAGCATGGGTCCATGTCTCCAACTCACATTGCAGTTCTTGTAGGCAGAAAATATCTTATATATTATCTATCACTATACTATTTATCATAATATCATGCACATAATTTTCACTCAAAGTCTATTTTTTAAAGGCAAAGTAATTGAATTAATAGAGGGGAAAAACATTTTGAATAACGTGTAGGAATACGTGCTGCTTGATGTGGAGTGTGGCTCCACTTCTACTATACATCTTTAACTGATCATGATGGAAAAAAATTTCTTATTTTCCATTGTTTCAGATGCTTTGCCTATATTTCTCATTAGCCTTGTGGTAGAGCTGCTAATTTTCTGTATCAATCTTTCCAAAATGAAGCATGAGTGATAATACACCTTAGGAAAGTATGAATGTTATACCTTATTTCCACATAGAGACATGAATTATTATTGTAATTATCCTTCAGGCACTGGCAGAAATTGGGGCTGTGTCTCCATTAAATCAGGAAAGGTAGAAATTTTCACAATTTGATTTGTATAGGCTCTCTGGGACAATCTTCTTGAGGCTGGATCACCTGAATTGCCATTCATCCATTTTCTTATACAGCCTACAAATATTGATTGAATTCCTACTACATGGCAGGCACTGTGCCAAAAGTTGAAATAGGACAGTGGCCAGACAGATATAGTCCCAGTTTCATGAAGCTAATATATGTTGGAGATCTCCTTCCGGGAGAAGCTAGTGGCCCACCCTCCTCCTAATGTCCTGCTGTGAGCAGGGCAGCCTAGGAATCAGGCAAGAAGTGGAAATTTTCAGGAAAATTCTGTCTTCAGAGCTGCTGCCCACAGTCCCAGAGATCAGCACCCCAGATTTAAGTGTCCAGATTTTGTCTTTCAAATGCTCCTCTGCATGGGAATATTTAGCATCCAAAGTATAGACTTGATGATAAAAAAAAAATGAATATTTATTTTTGAGAGAGAGACAGACAGAGTACAAGTGGGGGAGGAGCAGAGAGAGACAGAGACACAGAATCTGAAGTAGTCTCCTGGCTCTGAGCTGTCAGCACAGAGCCCAACGCAGGGTTCCAATTCATGAGCTGCGAGATCATGACCTGAACCAAAGTTGGCTGCTTAACCGACTGAGCCACCCAGGCATCCCAGCCTTGATGATTTTAAACAAAGCATGACATTTATGAGCTAAAAGACACTTTGGCTGTTTTTGGAAAGTAGTTGTATGGAGTGTAACACACACGTGCATGTTATGAAGAGACTCAGTGACTTTTGCGAGGTCACAGGGTTGGTTGGGGCAGAGATGAAATTCAAACCCAGCCCCTGTTCCATTCTCTTTCCGTATCCTGCATTACCATCCAGTTATATGTAACTTGTACCTTAATATGAATTTTTAGGAACTACTATGGCCCACTGTCAAATAGTAAAGGCTTTATATGACTATCCATCCATATTCCACCTGTTAAAAATCTTCAATACACAAGATGTGTCTTCTACTTTTAAAACATGAGTCATCTTATAGATTTTCTGTCACCAATGGTCGTTAGGTCTCTAGGCAAGTCCTTGAGTTCCACTAAACTTTAAAAAAAATAGAATAAATCAGGGCACCTGGGTGGCTCAGTCAGTTAAGTGTCCAACTTCAGCTCAGGTCATGATCTCATGGCTTGTGAGTTTGAGCCCCACATCAGACTCTGTGCTGACAGCTCAAAGCCTGGAGCCTACTTCAGATTCTGTCTCTGTCTCTCTCTCTGCCCCTCCCCAGCTCATGCCCGCCACCCCTCTCTCTCCTTCTCAAGTATAAATAAACATTAAAAAATTAAAAAAATAGAATAAATCTAGTTTAATTACATGCCAGAAGACCAACCATTTGGAACTTCTGAGAACCTAGTATTTCCTTTCTTTCTTCAGCCTTTATGTTCTCCTGATTAATAGGCAAGAGACACTAAGAAAAATGAGAAAATAACACTAATATTAATCGTTACTCTATTCTAGATTTCATGCTGACTGCTTTCTTTATAAACTTTTTTTTTTAACGTTTATTTATTGTTGAAAGAGAGAGACAGAGCATGAGCAGAGGAGGGGCAAAGAAAGAAAGAAACACAGAATCCGAAGCAGGATCCACGTTCTGAGCTGTCATCACAGAGACCATGAGATCATGACCTGAGCTGAATTCAGACGCTTAACTGACTGAGCCACCTAGGCACCCCTCATGCTGACTGCTTTTAAATATGCTTACATGCAATCTTACAAGAACTCTCTTAGGTATATATCATTGATATGCTCTTTTTTAGATGAGGAAACAGAGAACTTAGAGTACTTTCTCAAAGCTCATCTGACCTCCATACCCATTCTGCCTTACCTCTCCCCATCCGTGGTCCATAAATGCGTCAATAGGTTTAGCAATCTGCCAGAGCCAGGACCAGAATGGGGCTGTGAATCAGTTAGGGTATGATTGAATTTCAAGCCAGATCTGAAAGATTTCTGTATCATATACAGTTTTAATTTAGCCATGTCTTGTCTCTCTTCCAACAGCACACATGAGGAACCTTGTAAACCAGAACGAAATTATGTTAGGTGAGACCAAGTAGGCCTGTAATTTGATACTTTTGAGCCCTATAGACGTCTAACCACTTTCATGATTTGGTATTCCAGACACAACTCCTTTCTTTCTTACTTTGTGTTGTAGGGTAAGCCTGTTCAGGGTGTCCAGGAGCACCTGCCCCTCAGGTCATAATGGCTTAGGGCTCTAAGAATAACAGATATCTAAGAACTGCCAGAAAGTGTGACTGAGTTCTGAAGGGTTTGGATGGTGGGTACAAAGTGCAACCTGGTGGGTTTCTCTGCCCAAACAACATGGTGTAACTCAGAAAAGAATCTCCCAGAACAAAGTGAAGATGAAAACTGCTGACTGCAGGAGCGTTTTATGATAATATTACTTGAGGCTGTAGTCCAAGTGCCAGCAACATCAGCATCACCTGCGGCTTGCTAAAAATGAAGAGTCTTAGGTTTCACCTTAGACCCACACATCACTCTCTCTAGGAGTAAAACCCAAGAATCTATTTCAACAAGTTCCTTGGGAGATTCTGATCCACACCAAAGTTTGAAAACCTTGCTCTACAGTATCACAACCAATGCAACTGTAGCCCTAGCTTATATGCTTGATACTGAAAATGGTTAATACCTGCTACTTACAGGGCCCCTGGACTGGCAGAAAAATTAGAGATTTCAATGTCTGTTTCTCCTTTTATAGCATCAAATTATATAAGTAAAAATATCAGATTTTTTCTTTCCCAAAGAAAACAAATAGAAAGGACACAAGCAGCTCTCAAATGTCATATTTTAAAAGGCCTCAAAAGTTTCCTGTTTGAAAATCTGTACTTTTTTTCACAGACAATACTCACTAGACTCCTGGGGTACTAACCACATCAGTGAACTGAACTATTCACTACCCCTCTGGGACCTTTGGGATGAAACCACCTAGGGTTCTAGCTTCACATTGTCCTCAGCCACATGCCAGGCCCAAGGATGCTGCATGTTCTAGGCCACTGATGGTAACCTTGGCTTGGAATATCACAGAGGGGACACCTGAGAGTGAGTGGGGAACCTCAGGCTGGGAGCAGTGTCCGGGACTCTGTTCTGGCTGGTCAGCTCCCAGTGCTGGTTCTTTCCTTCTGAGGGACACAGCTCCACCTACCTCCCCATCAGGCTCACCATGTATGGGTCTGATCAGGGTTACGCCTCCTTGTGGAGCAATAAAAACATTACCAGCTTCCCTTCTGATCCCTGTCTTCCTCAGCTCGGCTTCAGTTTTCATATGTCAACAGTGGAGGGAATAATGGTGAAGGAGAAAGAAGACTCACCAGAGAGGAAGGCTTTTAGGGAGGACTTGGACCCATAATTCAGCTCTGCCTCTCTATGAGGTGCTGAGTAGAGTGTCTGGCACAAAGTAATTGCTCACAAAATTTTCAAAATAAGACATTCTAAACACAGTAGTGGCAATTGATGTAAGCAATTATAATAGTATTATTAAAGGTTTTGTTATTGTTGGTGTGGTCATTGAAACAACTGGCAATTTCTAATGTGCAAACCATTAACTTTTCACATTGGAAAAATAAACCAGGAGCCATGAGTCCTTTCTATTTCCCAACTCCTTTTCTCTTACTTCTCCCCCTAAGAGCCACTGAGAAAACAGATATCAGAGGGGTATAAAGGGTTATGCTTTCACTAACAACAGGGTGACCTGTTTTCTGAGTAGAGCAGGGAATGTGATGTTGTTTCTTGGATCCAATCCTGAGGCTGCCAACAGGGTGACACCATGGCAGGAGAAAGAAGAAAAAGGAACAAAGTGGAGGTAAAGTAAGTACATTCACTAAGTCAAACACTGATTGTTTTGAGTTTTCACAGTTCTTATATCTTTTGCAATGTATAGTGAGGAAGCTATTATTAGCCTCATATCCCGACGATAGTAGAAGGCAATGGAGACACCTGCCAATCAAGATAGTGGTCTAAGGTTGTGCAGGCCATAAGCACCAAGGGCTACAATCTGACCCAGCTCTGTGCACATCAAGGGCTGCATGCTTTCTACCGTAACTTCTTCTCCCCCTCCTCTCCTTTGCTGCCCTCACCAGAGCTGCCTACCACTCTGGATTACTAATGGGGCCACTTGAGAAATGAGAACTCACATCAAGTTTAGGAGATATGGAAAGATGGAAAGTAGATCCACTATAGCCAAGAGGAAGAAGAGAAAAAAGAAAGGGGAAGGTCATGGAAGAAACAAGTGGTGGACTGCAAGTGAGAAGTGAAGTTTCCCTGGGCATTCACCTAGGCCACTCTGCAGGCACTGTCCATGTCAGAGAACAGTAAAATGTAATCACATCACTGCTGTAAAAGCAAGAGCATAAACTCTTTGCTAAATGAACAGGCATATAAAGTACCATTATTCACACAAGTGTCCTACTACAAGATCATATTCAAAGCCATGAATACTCTTCTAAGACTTTTGAGGAATCATGGCCACGCATGTGAACTGTTTGAAGTGGAACAGCAACCTGCACTTATTATTGTGAATCAGTCTTTGTTGAGTGATTGTATTATGAATGTTATGAATGTCTCACAGAGGAGGAATCTGTTCTTGACAAAAATCTATTGGACAAAGCCAACTTAACAAGACATCTCCAAAAGTGGCTGGTACTTGCTGACTACTCACAGCTCCAGGGACCTTGCAAAAAGTTGAAATGATGAACTTTTGCAATCCTGCTTGATTTGACATAGAAAAGAAAGAGAGACATTAAACTAGGGGAGCTGGGGTTATTGCACCCGCTCATTTTGAACCAAAGACTCACATATTCGGCTTTCTTCCTCGGTGGATATGGAAGTGGGTATCCATAATGCAATTCTTTTGTAACACCCAAAAACAATGCATTTCTAACTACCTTCGATTTGCAGAGTTGCAATAGATACAGAGAATTACTTTGCCCTTTATTTTGACCTTGACCTACACAAGATGATGTTGAAACGTGAGAAAATTGAGAGAAAAAAATGTCTCAGATTCCTGCATCTGGAATAAAAAACAGATGGCTTTCCCAACACTACTAAAAAAAATGTGATCAAACTTTCTCAAAGGATTTGAACTTCCCCTTTGAGAATAAGTTGTATTTGGCATCTAAATCCAAACCTACTTCCTTTCTGCCAGCATAGGAGGACTGCAGAAATTTAGGCTGCAACAAATGTACAGTAATAGTTCACTTCCCAAAGTCTTCCTCATCCAGTATATATGTTTGAAATCACCAAAACACCACTTTCTGATCTAAGTCATAATTGCAATGTACAGATAGAGTACAAGGTGAAATGTAAATTCTCTCTCCACCCCGAAGGCATAAATGTACCAATAAGTTGTCATCCCTCACAAGCTAATTTTCCTGATAATTGGTATTAGAGTACAGTGTTTCTAAACAATGCCCTTGTTAATTTATATTTATATAAAATATCTATCCCATAATGCATTTAATTGAACTGGTTGACATCCAATTTTCTAAGCCTCGTTTTTTCTTACATGTTGCTAAACGCTCAATTCTTTTTTCTAACATTAATTAAATTAATTAATATTTAATAGGTTTTCAGAATGACATACAATCTGAAACTATGTTCCTTATGAAGAATGACTTTCTGGTTGTCAAAAATCAAGACGCAGACAGTCCTTCAGGGTTCAACTATTTTTCCATAAGAAATCTTTAATTAATCATCAGTTTAGCTGTCGATGACTCTCTCATCTCGTTCTCAGGTTTGCTCCCTTTTTTCTTCCTTAGAGCTGCAGTTCATGACAAGCTGCTCTGAGATATGAAGGTATTATTCCAGTGGAGGAGAGATGGTGTGGTTATTTTTGCAAATCACCAATGGTGGCCCTTTACAATGACTTGGTAGACATCAAACGCTGGGGGGTTTCCCATAGAGACTATAGACCCTCACACTTTGAAGGCAGAAAAGCTGATAGGTTCCAATTTGTCCCCAGTAGTTTCCATGCAGCTTTCTGTGGTGGGAGTGAGTAGAGATTCTATTGTTTTAGCCTTGTGTCATTCTCCTTGTACAAAACATCTTTTTTTATTATTAGATTCCCACCCCCCACCACCAATCAAACATAGCAATGAGACTGTGTAGATAAATTGCTCTTGTCTTGTCACTGATCATAAAAGCTGAAGACCCATGCCACTGAGAGCATAAGGTCTCCAAAACATCGCCTGGTTATGTGGGAACAATTAAGGAAGGATGTCGAGTGATAAAGTACTCCTTTTACTTTGACAAGAAATGAACACAAATAGTAACAATTCACACTTCATCTGTTCTTGACAAGCCTTCATAATAGATCAAAAATGTACATAATTTTACCCCAAAATTAGAGGATGCAGGATTAGAATTATAAGTAAATATGTTAATTGATTTTAAGGTGGCTGGGACCCTCACATAGCACATGCCACCCTAAGGAAAACTCAAGAAACAATTTAGGCCAGGCCTTCCTAAGAGGCCCTCTTAGGAAAAGGTTGTGACAGACCCTCTCTCCTACAGCAATCTTCAAAAGGCTTGCTTTAATGGCCCATAATAATGTTCACCTTCATGTGCATAATTTAATTCCAAAAGGAAATATCCAAGTGCCATTCATCTCATTTAAATTTAATTCTACCTGAATCAGGTCTGGCTTTGATCAAAGATGGTAGTATAAGGAATTGTAAGATTATTAACCCTGATAGTGAAAATAACAGCCATTAGAAAAGCTACCATTTGTTGAGTATCTTGTATTATATGCCAGACATCACCATAAGCAGCTTGTGGTATTACTTAATGTAACTCACACTTCAACCCTGAGAAGAAAGTTTCTTATATCTTATTCCCATTAATCCCACTATAGAGATAACAAAACTGAGGTTCAGTGACACAGCTATTAGATAGAAGAATCTTTGCTCATGTCTTCCAAACCACATATTCTCTAATAAGGCTCACAGGCCCCAGTGTACTCCAAACTTCATTTCACAAAGAAAATTTAGTAACTTCTTCAGTAGGTATTCGCTACTCACTTTTATGCATAATTAAGAAATTATATGCTGCTGATAACTCTGGTAATGTAATGCCTAACCTCTCACATTCTTCCTTGATTGCCATGCAAAGGATTTGAAAAGAGATATTTTAGAATAATTACCCATCAGTAATCATCTCCACACAACACAAATCACATTTGATTCCCTATTAAGACAGACCAAGAGAATGAGAGGTTTTCACTTCAGAATGTTTTCTGCTGCAATCAGGTTAATTCTATGTTTCCATTCTATTGGTCTTCTGAATTTAAACATGGGAACATGGAACAAATTCTATATAGGGGATAATAATAACTCCAATCATGTGTCTTGGTCTACTGGGGAAAAGTGCTTAACCATTAGCTTTCCAAATGAAGTGCCATCCCATTTAGGAGTGTCACTTTCCAGGAAGGGTTCATTCAGCAAATGGGGGTGGACATTTTATTACTGCAGAACAGTTGTTACCTTGGTTCATTCCAAAGCTCAGAGCTTCACAATCATAGCCTGTCACATAAAATAATTCATACAGAAGAACAAAGAGACAAATGTCAAGCCACCATAGTTAATCGATGTCATTTTGTAACACCAATCAACAGTCCTCCAATCCATGGTGATAAATCATGTTTGATTTATAAATGTAGTAACCTTTCAAGATGATCAATATATCCATGATTCTTGTGGGACACTTGCCAAGATTTAGCTTCCTGTCTTTTCCTTTATTTAAGTAGGTCTAGAGCCTTAATCCAGCATCTTAATCTTAACCTGAAAGATCTATAATTTTGCACTATAATCAGCAGGCCTACCAACAACACCTTCATCCAACATCATTTCCTCCTTCCCCCAAATTTGCTTTCTGTTTCTCTTTTTTCCACTGTGAGGATACAGCAGCCATCTCTCTGAGAGGGGAACATGTCTCTCCATGTCTCATATGAAATCTGCTCATATGAATATCTGCTTCCCAAACCTGTCTACCAACAACTGCTTTGTGTCCTCCTTCAGTCTCAGTATAGATGCCCCTTTTCCATCTCTGGAGTGTTCTTCCCTTCCTTGCACTCACAAGAAAGCATCATGTGCATTGACATGGAAATTCAAGTCAGGTTATTACTTTACCTCGGGGCATTTTAATTTAAGTAGTTTTAAATTTTCTAATTTTAGCTGGTGAAACACAAGTAGTTGGGTGGTTACGTACGTGTTTGGTTTATAATTTATCTTCAATTATGCAAGCACTAAAACTGTGTGTTGCATGCACTTTTATTTTTTTTTTATTTTTTTATTTTATTTTTTTTTTCAACGTTTATTTATTTTTGGGACAGAGAGAGACAGAGCATGAACGGGGGAGGGGCAGAGAGAGAGGGAGACACAGAATAGGAAACAGGCTCCAGGCTCCGAGCCATCAGCCCAGAGCCTGACGCGGGGCTCGAACTCACAGACCGCGAGATCGTGACCTGGCTGAAGTCGGACGCTTAACCGACTGCGCCACCCAGGCGCCCCTGCATGCACTTTTATACATACATGTTATGCATCATGAAATCTATCAAGCATTCAGAAGAGTGAAAATTTCAGGAATAGTTAGTAATTGAACATTTATGTATCTGCAGCACAAATAAAGAAATAAAATGTGGCTGGCACCTCAAAAGCCTCCTGTGTGTCCCTTGCCAGTGGGACCTCTCTCCTTCCTCTTGAGGGTAAAAATATCCTGACTTTGTGATCAACCACTTCTTTGAAGCTTTATCTTTTACCATAAAATGAATGTCCTTGTCCCATGTTAAGTAACTTTAAGCACTCAAATCAGGTAGGGGGAGCTTTATAGAATCAAGCTCACTTTACCACATATCTGTGGCATACAGAGTAAGTGCCAGATATGAGAAGGAGGATATGTGAAGATAGGAGGAATACAAGTTATGAAGACATAGTCTCTGACCCCAAGAAACTCACAAGTGTTGGGAGGCTCTACAGGAGCTCATGAAAGCATAAGAGTGAGAAATTTTGTCAACTCTCACCATAATAAATAGAACAAGGGGAATTGGAAGGGGAGAAAAACAAAATATAGCAAGATTTGTCATTGCTCTGTTTCTCCAAACCAACACATGGGCTGACCACCATCACATTAGAAGAGTATGATCAAGTCTTTTTCTAGAAAATGAAGTGTGTGGAGCAGGATGAGAACCGCCTCCTAGGTGAATCTGACCAGTGAGCATGTTCTCTGTCTCTGGCACTATGAACAAGGTTTTTCCAGCTCATTTCTGAGACAAGACTTATGACGTGTCAGGGAAAGAAACTTTGGAAGTAAACTCTTAATCTTCTGAGGGCTTAATACATGTCCCATTCTTTATATTCCTTATTTGGAAAATAAAGATAATGGGCTACTGACAAAGTATACTGGGATGGTGTTTGTGGGGGATTTGGCACAAAGCTTGGCACCCAGGAGAGAATAAGATCCAGCTTAACCTTGTAGAGTTGTGAGTTCCATTATCTAAGCCATAACTTTATCGAATAAAGAACTGGGTCGAAAATGAAACTGAAAAGAATCTTAAAAGATTATATAGAGGCCTTAACGGGGTTATGTATACCATCCAGATAGCCTCAATAACACATTGTTCTCTCAAGGCTGTGTCCTTGAAAACAGCTCCCATGTGGACAGAGCATACATTCCAAGGACATGGGAGGGAGTACGGAGCCTCCAATTGCCCAGGTCCAGCTTGGAGATCAACCAGCAGTCACGTTCTCTCCATGACCTCCTCCAACACCAGCTCAGACGTTTCCCCAAACTCCAGCTGTTCTCACTACTTCCCCACGTATTCGACACTGGTCAAGTCCATTTTTTTCTGCTGTAGTACTGTATCGATATTTATATCTTTAATAATGTTTCTTTTTCTACATTAAATTTTAATTTTTTTAATCTTTATTCATTTTTGAGAGAGAGACAGAGTGTGAGCAGGGGAGGAGCAGAGAGAGAGGCACACACAGAATCCGAAGCAGACTCCAGGCCCCAAGCTGTCAGCACAGAGCCCGATGTGGGGCTCGAACTCATGAACCGTGAGATCATGACCTGAGCCGAAGTTGGACGCTCAACTGACTGACCCACCCAGGCGCCCCTACATTAAATTTTTTTTAATTTTCTTGCATTTGTAGTAAAACTCTAGTTGAATGGATAAAAATTAAGATTTGTGGATGGGCAAAGCTGGATTCATATCCTGCATTCACTGCTTACAAACTGGGTGATGTGAGCAAATTCCCTACCTTCTGTAAACCTCATCTATAAAAGACACCTAGTAATTTTGCTTCTGAGTTTTACTGGGAGGATTAAACGTAAGAATTTCAGTAGTGAAATCATAATTAGTAGTGGTTATTGTTGTTTTCTCCCTAGTTAGATTCTAAAATCCTTGGCTGTGTAGGTATGTGGCATTCTTTTTCATATCACCCTCAGAGCTGAGGAAAGAGTTTGCTGATGTAATCCGCTCAGTGGATGTTTGCAGATTAATTGCTTTGGGCCCAACATCATGATGTGTACCAATCCTGTCCTCAGCTCCAGTGGTGTGCTACTTTCTATCTGAAAACCCTCTAACTCCAAGAGTTGGCTACAAGTATGGTGTAACAATACAGAGGTGAGGGAAGCAGGAGGGGGTACTTAGAAAGTGCTTTTATGTGTTCCTGGGATTACAAAGCAACACTGGGTTGCTTATTAAATAAATGTGTCTGGTTGACAAAATGGCTGTCCCTGACTTTGACAAAAATGATCAATGAAACTCATTTTCTATAGGAAGATGCTTCAATGAAAGGCAAAGTCTAATCCTAATATTGTTTAGCTGACTGAATGCTTTGTGTCTGTAAAGGTCCTGCCAATTAAAGGTGTTTCAGCCAAGTCATCTGCATATTTCTCTAGCAATATGATCTGTCAACCTACACAGCATGATTCCTGAGCCTTAATATTATAGTAAGAGAAGCAAGATATGGCATAGGGGCTGGCTGACTGGATATTAGTAATGACAATGCTTTGAAAGACCAAAGGCACATATTACCTGCTTGGAGATTCTGTGCTTTTGTTAGAAAATTCTGAGTTTTAACAACTAGAATTTATAGGGCAGTGTCACTTTGGGGCAGGTATTTGGCAATTGTCAGTTACTAAAAGTCAAATCACTAAAGTGGCAAACAATCCCAGATTTGAGGTGCTTTAGGGTTTGTGATCCTAAGACCTTGGAGGTACTGGTTAATGACTCTCACTGAGTAATCCATTATAAATCTCATCTCGTCATCCTTTGTTTAAATTTGCTTTTTATTAGAATAGAAATTGGTCTTCCTTTTTTAATGTTTATTTATTTTGAGAGAGAGAGAGAGAAAGTGAGCACTAACGAGGGAGGGGCAGAGCGGGATGGAAAGAGAGGATCTTAAGCAGGCTCCATATTCAGTGCAAAGCTCAACATGGGTCTAGATCTCACGACCACAAGATCACAACCTGAGCTGAAATCAAGAGACAGATGCTTAATCCACTGAGTCACCAAGGCAACCCAGGAACAGAAACTGGTCTTCTTACTGCACAGACATACAAGATGCACTTATCAAGAAGACTGGTAATCTTTGGAAAATAATTCTAAACTTAACTGGTCCCATAAGTTTTATTGCTCCTAAGTGGAAATATTCTAATTTTATTGCCATTGTCCACAAAACATTTGAAACTCCTAAGGATATGCAACTGTTATAACTGCAAGGACATGGTCTTTGACTTAGACATCAAAGGGATTTGAAATTGTATTTGCTTCTGCCACATTCTAGCAATGTGGTCTTGCAAAAATCACTGAGTTTCATTGGTAAGTATAGACGAAAGAAAGAATTTCCTTTGAATGAATTTCCTCTGAATTCCTTTGAAAGAATTTCCCAGAATGATGTTTGGAAGGTATTATGATTGGAACATACTGGTATTCAATAAATATTAGTTTTCTTTAGTCTAGAATTTACTTTGGATTAAATATACCAGCCCCATTGGAAAAATCAGTTTAACTGTATTCCAGTCATAAACTTATTTTTGATACAAAGCATAATTGCTCTCATGTAGTCCCAACCTTCTTCAACTTGATTAAATATTCTCTGGTGAGGCTTGGTGACTTTGATCAAATTCACCCCAAAAGATGAGCATTCATTAAAAAATAAAGATATTTGATGTTTTATTTTGTGCCTAGTGCCTAGTACAGCTCCAGGCACATAGTAGGCTCTCAATAAATGTTTGTTGAGTGATCAGTCCATAGCCAAAACTTCCACTCTGAAAGTTGAAAATTTCAAAGATATCAAAGATCAACCCACTTGAATATGTGTATAGTTCTCCAAGAGAAAAATATGCATTTGTATGGTAAAGGTCTGGTATGAATTTTTTTTCTGGTAGAAATATTTTTTTAAGTCACTTTAGATTTTAGTCATGCTTTGTCTATAAAACCTTTCCTATAATTCAAGACAGTCTTAATTCCTCCCACTGAAGGAAACCTCCACAACAAAATGAATAAAATGTGAAACTCCAGAAATACCACCAGGAAAATTAAAAATCCCTAATGGCAAAAGGAAAAAGCTATTACTATTATTCAACTACTGATGTAAAAATAGAAATACACATAAAACAACTCACCTATATTATTTTTTTTGCCTCCCTAATAAAATGTAGGTAAGAGCATTTTCATCTCCATTTTTATAGAAATGGAAACAGGCTCAATGAGGTAAAAATCCCCAGGCAGGTCATACAAAGAGAGTGGTAAGCATAGTACTTTTTACTCTAAATTCCCTGTTATTTACACTTGACAATCATCTTATTTGGTCAAAGACTGGTCCTGCCATTGGAAAGGGAGACCCACAGTGTTTGTTGGGAATAATTTTGCTTTTTGTTGATTTTTCTTAAAGGTAAATGATGACAATTACCTCAGTATTCAAAGCCTATTTAATAGTTAGACACAGTAGGAATCTGGTTTTGTTATGGTTTCCAGAGGCCAGAAAAGCCTATTTCTCTTTATTTTTCTCAGCTTTTCTTTTCAATAAATTTTAAACCCTAATCCTAGGCCAAGTTCTCTGGAAGCAGGAGAAGGGTGGGAGATTCTTATGCAAGTCAGTAATTGAAGGTGAGGCCTATTTGGAGTAGGAAGGAGCAAGATGAGAAGGGAGAAAAAGTTGGACAAGGAAGTGGTTCAATTAAAACCTAGCCTAACTCTGATTCCATAGAGAGTTCTGGAGTCACAGAGTTATACCTTCTTGAGTCAAAGGAGGCAAGTTTGCATCCTTGTATCAGTCAATAACTGGATTTGGCCACTCCTGGGATGGGAAGTTATAGTCTTCCAGGAAAAAGGGATCTTGTCAGCTGAAGGCAGTTATCTGGAGAAAGGGACAGTTGAGAGTCATTAAAATTCAATGCTCAAAGGAGGTAGGAACGCTTGCCTGGTAAATGGGAAATAGATAGGACAGCAACAGTGTCCACCACAACGTCTTGAGTAAAATGCAACAAATTCATTTTATTTATTTATTTATTTATTTATTTATTTATTTATTTATTTATTTATTTATTTATTTTTAATGCTTATTTATTTTTAAGAGAGAGAGAGTCAAAGTATGAGTGGGGAAGTGGTAGAGAGAGAGGGAGACACCGAATCTGAAGCAGGCTCCAGGCTCTGAGCTATCAGCACAGAGCCCAATGTGGAGCTCAAACCCACGAACCATGAGTCATGACCCTAAGCTGAAGTGGCTGCTTAATTGACTGAGCCACCCAGGTGCCCCAAAATGCAACAATTTTAAACACCCACTCAAAGGCAAACCTTTCTATATAGTACATTCTTAAAGGTATAGTACATTCTATATATTCTATATAGTACATTCAGTTCCTACTAAGATGTAAAAGATTGAAATTAGGTACTCAACAGAACTATGGATTCCATTAATTTAGGGTCAAATGACAGAACCAAAACAAAAAAAATAGGCAGTTAGGGACACCAAAAATGATTTTAATAATTTCATGATCTAGTATATAAAATTTGCATTATTTGAAGAAAGTATGTGGGGGAATTATAACATGTTTTAAACTACAAGGAAGACTATAGATAGCATGCTTGCAAAGTAAGTAACTTAAAATTATTCACACCAGAGTTTTCCCTTTGCCCATATGAATATATTTGACTCTATTAGATAGATATGACATCCAATAAAAGGCCTGTACACAATGTAATCCATTCTTCCTTTGAGTAACACATTGGGGGAATTTCAGGCCTGATGATAACATGTTCTGGGTCCCTGGACCTATTTATGTGTTTTCTTTGGCTTGGAAGGACCTGTTGAAAGCTTTTTAGTACAAATTATTTCTTCCAGTCTTGTCTAGGCCTCCTAGATTGCCCTGGAGAAGATCAGAGTCTCCTCTGTTGGCCCATGAAGAAATGAGACAGATCTGGGAGTACCCCAGAACTCAAGGCACCATTTCCTCTGGCATTCTCTGTGAAGGCCATTTTCATGGTCTGCAGAGAAAAGGTTAAGAGCATGTGGAGAATTTGGACAAGGCCTCTCTGGTTGTTTTGTTCATGGGAGTAAGTCAGGGGAAGGTATTATGTCTCATATATCCTGACTCCCGCACAAGGTGGATACTGAGTGTGATAGACAGCTGTATGGACACTAAATGCCACCCTTTCCTTATGGACACTCAGCATGACATCATTTCCCAGGTAAGTGAGATCATGCATATTAGTTATCTATTGCTATTTTATAAATTACCCCAAACTTTAGCAGCTTAAATCATCATACAGTTGTTATCTAACACAGTTTCTGAGGGTCAGGAATCCAAGAATGGCTTAGCTGGGTAGTTCTGGCTCACGGTTTCTCAAGAGGTTATAGTCAAGCTGCCAACTGGGGCTACAAATATCTCAAGGCTGAACTGGTATTAGACCATCTCTTTCCAAGCTCACTCACATGGTGGTAGTAGGTTCTTTGCTGGGTGTTGGCTAGAAGTTTCCCAACATGGAATTCTCCCCATTAGGCTGCTCAAAACATGGCAATTTGTTTTCCACAGAGTGAATTATCGAAGAGAGAGCAAGCTCAAGATGGAAGCAGAAATCCTTTATAATATAATCTTGGAACTCATACCATCATTTCTGCCGTAGCAATATGAGAGGGGACCACACAAGGTGTGAATATCAGGGGGCAAGGATCACTGGAGGCTATGTTAGCACTGCAACTTAGTTCTGGCCAACAGAATATGGGTGGAAATGATGTATGCTATTTGCAAATAAGCATGTGGAAAACACCCTCCACAATTTTCCATGTCTATTTCCTAATTATCCAAGTGAGTAGTTAGGTCTTAAAAATCCAGAGAGGAATAGAACCAAAAGATCATAAGAGCCTGCATCCATGACTGACTGCACAGAGCAAACCCTCTATGACCTAAGGAAGAAAGAAACTATTAGTGTGTAACACCACTGAGATTCTCTCTTTCCTTCCTTCCTTCCTTCCTTCCTTCCTTCCTTCCTTCCTTCCTTTCTTTTACATCAGTTAGCTTCCCCTAATGTGTATATGTGTGTGTATGTGCATTTCAATTCAGAGTTTATATATTTTGATTTTTCACAGCTTTATTAGTATGCACTTGTTAGTATATTTGACTTGTGCAATTTTTCCCTCTATGTTGTTAGTATTGGCTGTTCCCATTAACATGTAAATTTCTGGAGATCAGGAATCCTGTATTCTATTTTGTCTCTATCTCTCTCCAGCAACCAGGTCATTATCCTGCACCTAGAACAACTATTATCCACAGGTCAACTGCATGCAACCTTATTTCAACGCAAGGGAAAAGATGTCCCATGAAGTCTTAGCCCAAAAAGTCTCATTTCAGGGACTGACCTAAAGAAGAGGATATTACAAGTCTTAAAAGCTTAACTTTATAGAAAAGAGTCAAAATTTCAAAATCTATGTTTAGCAAGGCCATCTTATGGAAAACAAATGCATAATTTTATACAATAGATAACCCAAATATCTGTATAGGAAAGAACTGTGCAATGGCACTTTTATGTACTCAAGCCAATTAAAACTTTTATTGAGCACCAACTATATTCAGTAAACAACATCAAACTTTAGCTTTTACATAGTCATATTGTTTAGAAGTGTTGTATTTAAATATATATTTAATATCATATGTAATTATAATTAATATATATTTAATATTATATATAATTAACATTTATATAATATTTGTATTATAATATAATATTGGAATCTATACACCTACATATCAAGGATTTTATTTTATCAAACTGGTTTACATTGTAATCTTTCACGGCATTAGATTAGCAGAAATGGCACTATCTGTGTCCTCCAACTCCTGGAATAAAGCAGAAGGCTTTTCTCATTTCCTGTACCAAAGAGTTTCAGTTTTTTAGTCTAAGGATATAAATGAAGTGTAGTATCTAGGAAAAATATTCACGTCTTTTAAAATGAGAGATCCTTCCTTGAAAGGTTACCTTGATTTTAAAGTTTCAAAGTAATTAAGAGAACAAACCTGGCTGGGATACCACTGGTTGTCTGTGACTCCATTTTTTATCACTGTCTGAAAGACAGATGAGGCAGGCCACAGGCATGTGAAATTCCTGACAGATTAACTTTTGGGGAGTCAGACCAAACTAGAAACTGCTGTTCCATTTGCATGGAAGTAAGAGCAAATATGGCTTACTTTTAAGTGATATCCACACATACGGTAAATAGAGAAAATGTAGTGGCCTCATTATTGGGCTCAGACTAAGAATTCAGATCTTTTGTGAGAATTCACTTTTGTTTTTTAGTTGAACACCAAATTCAATTAAAATGAAGTGTGTATTGATTCTACTTTTTATAAAGTCCTATAATTGGAAGTTCTGGATGTAATACACTTTTAAGTATCAAATCACAAATAACAATTCTATCTGTGAGACATATTATTCGCCCTTGTCAATTAACCAATCGCAGAAATTTTTCTCAACTCTGATTACCCTGAACACAGATAATGAGTTCTCCTTCCAATTTTTATCAATTTCCTCCTTGCTCTATAGAAAATTATTGGTGTCTGTTTTCTTGTTAAGTTACTAGTTGATTTTATTTTTCACTTGATTTTACTTAAAGTGAAACTTTTTGTGATTATAACACAACAAAATCCTAGAGAAGAAAAGAGAGTCAGGACCACTTAAATGTATACTTTTTTGGTGAAATCTCAGTGATCCCCTCTCTGAATTACATATAGTGAATACTATAAAGTAATAGTGAACTTCTCACTCACTGTCCCCTGACCCCCAGCCCTTATTGTTACACACATACAGAAACCATCTATGTTGAAATTATTAGAGAATTTAAGTTTGTGGTATAGAATTTAACAAATAATGAGAAAATCAAGTTTGCTTCTATAAAATAAAACAAACCTAAATACACAAAGATACCTCCACACATACTTACATATACACACATATGCAATATACTCCCCATAGAGAGATGTATAATAGGGGATTATATTTTATTCCATGAGAATTTTTGCATCACAAAAAAGTGACTCAGGGTGACAGATGGTCCACACTCCCCAGGGATTGCAACAAGACAGATGTAACTGTAGAGGGGATGTAGGTGTCCTGCCTGTGATCTTCAGTCCCTTGCAGTATCCTGGCATTACCCAATGTGGCTCCTAGTAGATTTTTACAATAATTTCCTCAATGAATTATGCTTCCCCAAGTCCACAATTATTTTTTTTAATTAAACAAAAATTTTTTTTAAGTTTATTTATTTTGAGCGAGACAGAGACAGTGTGAGCTAGGGAGGGGCAGAGAGAGAGGGAGACCAAGAATCCCAAGCAGGCTCTCAGCTTTCAGCACAGAGCCTGTTGGTCTCTGGGCTCAAACTCATGAAACCACAAGATCATGACCTGAGCCAAAACGAAGGGCCGGATGTTTAACCAACTGAGCCACCCAGGAATCCCTAAAAGTTTTAAAAAATGTTTATTTATTTTTGAGAGAGAGGGAAAGAGAGAGAGAGAGAGCATGACCAGGGGGTGGGTCAGAGAGAGAAGGAGACACAGAATCTGAAGCAGGTTCCAGGCTCTAAGCTGTCAACACAGAGCCTGATGCAGGGCTGGAACCGTGAGAACCATGTTAGTCGCTTAACCGACTGAGCCACCCATGCACCACCTCTCCAACCCTTTATCATGTGACTCTGCCACTCCTCTCAACAGGAAGTCTTGACTCTGGTCTGGCCCCAGGACTTGCTTTGGCCAACAGAATGAGGTAGAAATGATGCACAATTGCCAAGGGCAGGCATTTGGAAGCTTATGGCTTATGTTTTCACCCTCTTGAAACCACTCTGAGACCACCATGATGGGAATAAGCCCAGGATGAAAGATCACATGAAAAGAGATGCCCAGCCAACTCAACCAATAAATGTCCTTATATCTGTGAGCCCAGGTAAGACAGAAGAATCACTTAGGGAACCCACAGAAGTGTAAGAAGCAACATATCATTGTGTATCTTTCTTTAACTTTTTCATTTGAACTAACTGTAGACTTATACAAAAGTTGCTGAGATAGTATAGAAAGTTTCCACATACCCCTTACTGGGCTTATATTATCACCGCATACAACCATAGTGCAATGGTCAAAACCAGGAAATTAATACTAGTAAGCAAAGAGTTTATCCAAATTCCACCATTTTTTTTGCATGACTGCCTTTTGTTCTGTAGCAGGATCCAGTCCAGGATTCCACATTTCATTTAGTTTTTGTCTCCTCAGTCTCCTCTAACTATCACAGTTCTTCAGTCTTTCCTTGTCTTTCATGACTTTGACACTTTTGAAGAGTACTTGTCAGTTATTTTGCAAAATATTCCTCAGTTTGGGTTTGGCTGAGGTTTTGCATTTTAGGAATGAAATGATGTCCTTCTCAGTCCATTTTATCGGGGAGTACATAATGTGAAGTTGGCTTATTACTGGTGCTGCTCACCTTGATCAGTAGATTAAAGTGGTTTCTTTCTGATTTCTCCATTAAAAAAATTTTTTAACATTTACTTATTTCTGAGAAACAGAGAGAGACAGAGCATGAGAGGAGGACGGGCAGACACACACACACACACACACACACACACACACACACACAATCCGAAGCAGGCTCCAGGCTCCAAGCCATCAACACAGAGCCCAAATCAGGGCTCAAACCCATAAACCGCGATATCATGACCTGAGCCAAAGTTGGATGCTCAACCAACTGAACCACCTTCTGATTTCTCCATTTTAAAGTTGTTATTTTATTAACTTTATAGTAGATAGTAACTTTATAGTAGATAAATATCTTAGGAGAGATAATTTGGAATATGAAAATAATGGTTTTAAGCTTCTAAGTCTTGGAATGGCTTGTAACAGATAGATAAATAGATATAGAGATAGATAGATAATAGATACATAGATGATAAAGATAGATATATAACTGATACAAGGCATAAGTCAAGCAGGGACTTCAGTTGGGGAGGTGAGACAGTGTGATATGGAAAATGGAAAAAAGGGAAGGGTCTATGTAATTTGAGTATCTATTGCACTTTTGTGATAGATTGGTGGGTAAAGAGATTAGAGTCATTCTGATACAGCAATATAATATTTGAGAGCTAGAGAAGAGAGAGAGGAATTTTTTTTTCTTTTTTAAATAAGGGCTTAAAGATGTAAGTTTTGACTTGACACCTGAGTGTGGAAGAGAATTTTTTAAATTACTTTTGGTAATTTGAGTACAATGTTATACTTTTGGTAATTTGAGTACTTTGGGCATGTAGAGTCCCAAGATTTATTAGGGTTTTATAGAATTTTTTTTCCTTAATGGGTAGTTAAAGAGTGAAGCTGTGGGCAGAACCATACATTCTTTAAACAATGTAATTGTAATTGCTAATATTCCCATCACCCTATGTGTATAAGATGAATGGGAGTCTACTTATTGGACAAAGCTCAGTCATCCATGAACAAAAAACAGGAGTATAAGTCAGAATGTTATTTCTCAGAGAAAATGTGGCTGGTCTTCCTATTGTTTTGTAATAAGACATATACAAGAAGATTCTGGCATGACACAGAATCTGAACAGCTCTAACTGCAGCTAATGGGAAAAAAAAATGCACAGGTATCTAGGAAATTGTAAAGCAGAATCACTAACAGTTACTGAGTTCCTTGGCATTGGTGATAAACCAAAAAGCTAAACAGATAAGTTACTTGCATTCATGGAGTTTATATTCTAGTACAGGAGAGCTTCAACAAACAAATGCCTTATTTAACATACATTTCAGATAATTCTATATAGTTTCAAAGACAAATAAAGCTGGACAGAGGCAAAGAGAGTGACAGGGTACGGCAGTTGCTATTTTAGAAAAAGCAATCAGGGACAACTTGCCTAAGATGTGATATCTGACTCCACAGATGACAGAAGGCCATCAAGGGAGGAATAATGGGAACCAGTCAACAATGAGAGGGACTCAACAGGTAGATGAGACCCAGCAGAAGGAGCCCAAAAGCATACAACATAGTAACACATAGAGAGAGGTGCAAGGCAAGTGATGTGTACTGAAGAAGATTCTCAGTAGATAAACCAGCTGTGGTTCTAAGACAAGGTACTCAGCCTGAGATCTATGCACCACCTGGGCCTGCAGGCAGATTCCAAGGGGTCCATGAATGTGGCTGGGGAAAAACTTAAATGGAATTGGATGTAATTTACTATAGTATGGAAACAGATCAGTAGTTTCTAAACACTTCATGAGAAGCATTTTTTTTCCTTTTTTTCCCCTTTCAAATGAAATTTCCTGCATAAGTGTTAAAATGTTTTTAAAAAATGCTTCATTTCTTTGGCTGAAGTAAGTGTCATGGTCTCTGAGGCTCTCACTCCTGATCTGTCCTTGAAAGCCCAGTTCTTCACAGGGCACAGTTTGACTAGCGCGTCTTTCTTTCCTCTGAAATAAATATTGCCCTGCCCCACAAGCCTGTAAGTAGGAATACCAAGAGATTTTGACCATAGCAGATGGGGTGATGCACATTAAAGAGCTGGGCAGGCCATGCAAACTGGTGTACTCCCTTGTGCTTGGAGAGGTAAACAGTGATTCTACCGGTTCCTCCCCAGATTTTCCTCTGATAATGCTCACTTTGGCCAGCTAATTGACAATTACCCAAGCAGGTAGATATTAGCCAAGTCCAGAATATCCTAAAATATCTTGAGCTAAGCCCTTTTTAAAAAGTATATGTGGCTTAGAAACGCAGACATAAAACGTTATGTATATGTTATTGTGGGGGAAGAAAAATTTTACTCTACCCCTTAAAATTCTTTTGGCTGCTCTTAAGAATTAAATTGGCATAAGACAGATGAACAGGAGAAAATCAAATTTAATTATGTATGTACAGGGAATCCATGAGAATATGAGGCCCACAGGCAGTCAGACAACTGAGGCTTATATACCACCAAGCTAAGGAGAAGGGGGTGGGGGTCTGAGACTTCAAAGAGAAGAAAGACAATTCATGAGAAGATGAAAAGGATTAAACATCTGGTAAACAAATGTTTTCTGGGCCAAGTAGAAACAATGGGACATGAAGGGGAATTTTAACAAACAGACTTTGGTAAGTTTCTCCTGTACACCACACCTAGTTCACACTATGCTGTAGTTATCTATGGTGATAGTTCCCTTCCTGGAGCAGGTCCTCCATCTAAATTCTTTTAGGCAGTTAGGGAGCCTTCTGTTTCTTAACAACAATCATCCTAAAATAATCCACATGCCAAAGAGACACATTTTAAGGTGGCAAGTTTTGTTTCCCGACAGTACTACAATAAAAAAAAACAAAAACAAACAAACAAACAAACGAAACAAATGCAGACACTACTGATCAATGGCATAGCACAATTTACCCAGTTTAAGAAAATTATTTATTCACCACCCCATAAGACTATACAATTATTCATTGACATGAAAATCATTTCCCAAGCTCTCTCTACCATGTGTATTCGGGAAGAAGTGACAAAGGAAAAAGTAAGAGGACATGTGGGGCAGCTTTTGCTACTCCATGACTGTGCTTTGCTTATTTAATTCACACTGATCTCAAATGATTTTTGTAGAATGGCTGTCACTAGGATTTAGATCTTTGACAATAAATCCCATTGCTAAGTATTTCCTCAGATTTTGTTCAAAGCATTTTGTTGTCAAATTGAGGTCTTTAAGGAGCTATCATCTATTTAAAAATATATTAGAACAGTCATAAGTTCCCTTCTTCTTTAAGTTTCTCAAGTGAAGAGTTATTGCAATTGTGTTTCTGGAAGGTGCATATAAAAATCACAAATCACAGTGCATTCATGAGCCTGTCATGAGCCTTCCAGTAGTTAATGTAAAAAGGAGATGGAATTTCACCAAAATAAGACAGAACTTTCTGATAGATCTGTCTAAGGAGAAAATAAAAGAAAAATAATTTTAATAAGTTTCCTGTTACTGGAGAGGGTTTAAGCATAATTTTTTAAATGCAAGAGCTATATCAGACTCTACAATGTAAGCCATATTAAATGTTCCCCAAAGGATGGCATTCACTTTCCTTTCCAGGTTCTTTTACAAACTATTACTGCCCTAAAAGATCATTAGAAAAACCTGTTGATTATTGGACTTAGTGAATGACAGTGGAATACTACCCTCACAGGTCTTAATAGGATCTAAG
The DNA here is from genome assembly GCF_022079265.1 of Lynx rufus. Classification (NCBI taxonomy): domain Eukaryota; kingdom Metazoa; phylum Chordata; class Mammalia; order Carnivora; family Felidae; genus Lynx; species Lynx rufus. Next base: position 38,194,210 of record NW_025814896.1, on the reverse strand, counting down.
TAAGGAGAAATAAAGTGAAGATACATATGGCACTTTAGGGCTAGTGGGTCAATTTTAAGGTGGGTTTTGGAAGGTGGAGAGCTGAGAGCTGATTGAGACAGGGCAGAATTTATGGCATAGCTTTGAATTGCTGAGCAAAGTTTGTGGGTGCTTTGAAGAGAGAGTTGATAAGCATGCTGTTAGTCATGACATTTAGGTAACTTCAGTTATTACAGTCATATTTATTTTCCTGGAAGAAGTATATTCTGGAGCAAATAGTTAAGCTACTTTGCTTGTTTTCAGTACTGTTTAACATACATAGAGAAAAATATCCCAGTCCCAATATTGTTTAACACAGAGACTGGAAATTATGGTGATTTCAGTTCTCATTTCCAACCCTGCAATTCTGTTTCTTTTCTTTGGTATGGCAACATTTTCAAGAAAGTGGTAATAATGATCAATCTCACTTTTGACTTTCAAAATCCTCTGTGAGTTACGCATCAACAATTTACATACAAAACCAAGTTTTCTCCCTAACATTGTATTTGATTTTATCACTGTATAGTTATTAAAGACTTGTTCATTTAATATTCACATTTTGTGAGCACATTTTATGTCAGTTTAAATGGTAAAAAATAGCCAAAAGTAAATTTGTGCCCAAGATGAGTAAAGGAAAATACACCCACTGTGAAGTCTTTCCTACTTACTTAACAAATGCCTTTCTAAGAGTTGAGTGATGTTTTGAAGGGCGGGGAGGTGTGCATGTGACAACACACAGGTGTTTAATATGAGACTGACTAGATAATTGAGAATCGTGGAGGTGACATCTAGCTGTTTAGGGTTATGTTGACTCTTTATACTCTGCTTAAAATCCCTATTTTGATTTCTAGTTTCATCTCTAATATGTAAAGAGCTTGGATCCGTCCTGTCTTCATAGTAAGAAAAAGGTGAATAAACTAAAGCAAAGACTTTTCTTGGAACCATCAAGAATTCAGGTCATTCATAAGGCACACTGACACACAAAAATCTGGAGACAGAGACAAATCCAGAAAACCTCAGCCAAGATGTATTTACCTGGAGCAGAAGCTGTGGGAGCCATAAACTGGTAGAAACACTCAAGTGGAGATTTGGAAGAATTGCTGGAAGCTGAGTGTACATGAAAAGCTTCTGGGGATGCAAGCTTGGGGTAGACCCTATACTTTGGTGTGTTTTACCTCTGGAACCCCAGAAAGTTCTCAGGGTAAAGATTCAAGAAAGATCACCTCGAGTAGGGTTATTTTTGTGAAATATGCCCGGACCATTCTCCATAAGAAGGAAAGACACTGCAGGAAAAAGATGGCCAGAGCTTCATCCCAGCTAGGTGAGGAATATTCCTCCCACTCCAGCCCCTGTGAGCCTTCCTGTCCCACCTAAAGGAAAAAGAAAAGCTAAGAAACACATATGAAGGTCACAGTCCAGGGACATAGGAAGATTGAATTCGCTGAAAGACTGAGATTTAATCATAAGGTTATAGGACACTCCCACTCTGCCATACCTTACCACAACAGCAACAACACTGCAGTGTAATAACACTGGGTTTCAGCAGAAAGAGCTGCAAGATGCAAACTCTGAGGAGGAGTACTTATGAAAGCCTGAAGTCAGCAGGGAATATCAAAACAATATAGCTACAGCAAATGTTAAACACAGTAGAACTCCTAGCCAGATTAATATAAAACCTCAAACGAAAGGCCTATTTACTTCAAGTCCCATTACCTGATGTATAATGCTTTTAACAAAAACTTACAAGGCATTTTAAATGCTGTATATACAAGGCATGTTAAATGTATATATATATATATATATATATATATATATATACACACACACATATATATATACACATACATATATATATTTATATATATACACACACACATATATATACACACACACATATACATATATATGTATATATATCTTATGCTATATATAAATGCTTTGTTATGTATCTATATAATATATAAGATATAAGATTATATATAAGAATGTATTATATATATTATATTCTATTACATATCCCATTATATTACATATATATTATATCTTATGTATAAAATACATATATATTTTACAAGGTCAGAGAATAAGGAAATACTCCAACAAACGAACAAAAAAAATCCCCACAATGCTGGGGTATGTTAGAGGGACGAAGTAGTCAATTGAAAAACTCCCAGTGGCCAAGTCTGAGACAATTTAAGCAACAAAATAAGTAAATTAGATTATAGCCCACTGTATTAAATCTACGAGTCCATAGTGATATAAATAAATGGTTGGCTAAATAAATAAATGGAGGATAAAAAGCAAATATCCCTGTAGAAGAATTAAAAATAATTTAATGTAGATACTTGTCCCCTCAAGGAGGTAGAGATTAATTTTCTAGTCCTTATGCATGGGCTGCACATAGTGACTGTCTTCTAAAATGTATAGTGTAGAAAAAAAGAGAGAAGAGTAACTTACTGTGGAAAAAACCTACAAATACTGTCTTGGCCTGGTGATCAAGGTTGACACCAATAGCAATATCATGTGAAATGCACGTACTTTTGATATGATGTGATGACAATGGCACTTTACCCCTGTGGTCTTGTTCCAGAATATCCATCATCCCAGTAAGATCATGAGAAAAACATCAGACAAATCCCAATTGAGGTAATTCCACAAAATAACTTACCAGTACTCCTCAAAACCGTCAAGGTCTTCAAAAATCGAGGAAGGTCTGAGAAACTGTCACCACCAAGAGGAGCCTCAGGAGACATGACAACCAAATATAAATTGGTATCTCAGGATCCTAGAACACATACACACAAAGGATATTAGGTTAAAAAAAAAGAAACTAAGTTTCAGGGCATCTGAGTGGCTCAGTTGGTTAAGCATCCAACTTTGACTCAGATTATGATCTCGTGGCTCATAAATTAGAGCCCTGCATCAGGCTCTGGGCTGACAACTCAGAGCCTGGAGCCTGCTTCGGATTCTGTTATCTCCCTCTCTCTCTGCCCCTCCCACGCTCACACTCTGTCTCTGTCTCTCTCTCTCAAAAATAAATATTAAAAACATTAAAAAAAAGAAACTAAACATGAATAAATATTTGGATTTTAGTAATAATGTATCAGTATTGGCTTATTATTTGTAACAAATATATCATACTAATATAAGGTGTTAATGAGGAAAACTGGGTGTAGAGGATATGGAGACTCTGCATTTTTGTCCCAAATTTTTTCTGTAAATCTATCTGTTCTACGATACAATGTTTATTTTTTAAAAATCCCAACCTTCAAGAAAAATGTTTTTGGAGAATACAGACTGAGTCATTTGGACAGACTTAACATAATAGTTACATAAAAGATGGCTACTATGTCAAGGAAGGCTGAGCAAATTTCCATGATGCCAAACAATTCTTAGGGTTCTCCTAAAGACTAGTGACCATCTGGGTGAGGCGTAAGGATGACACCAACATCTGGACACTTATATCTACACACCTGTCTTTCACCTGTAGAAAGATATGGTCACTAGGTCACTGAGAAAATCCTCACAATTTTTTAATACTGAGCCTTCAGTCAAGAGATGGGGATGAACTTCACATAACCTTGAAACAACACTGCCTGGCTCATTGAGAGTGGCTGTCTGTAAATGCTGACATTTTCCTTTGAAAGTCCATTGTCTTGCTTCAGGCAATAGACTACCAAAAAAAAAAAAAAAGGGGGGGGGACAGAAAAGGCAGCTTGAGATTTATGATCTTATTGTGATTATGAAATTACAAAAAGGAGCCAGCCTTGTCCATGCTGGCCGCAGACAAGTGTAGCTATAACTAAAATTTACAGGATGCATAAAAAGAATCACATCGGCAGAGTGCTGTAAATCCTGGCTGCCCAGTCACCCCAGCAAATTCCTAATGGATCATCATGCCCTCAAGTTTAAATGGTTGTTCTTAAGAAGTAAAGGTAAGTGACAGGTTAAATACATAAGCAAACAGTGAAATCATTTCATTTCCTGAGTTTGGAATGGGTGGGATGGGAGGAATAACCCACACAGGGAAACAAAGCGTATGTCTGCAGGAAACTTTCATTCACGTTCCTACTAGATGCTACACTTTGAACAAGGCTCTAGGGATACTAATACACAAAAACACATTCTCAGCATCAAAGAGGCCACTCCTACACATGGAGAAAATCTGCTAACCTGTGGCAACACAGTGAAATAACTCCTGTGAAAGAAGTAAGCCTAGTACTGACTGAACCAAAGAGGTGTTATATGATGTCTTAAGAAGTCTGGATTTTATGCTGAGGGGATGGAAACTTACTGAAGAATTATAAATGCTATTATTTGTTTAATTCTAGAAATATTATGATGGTTTCCATGAGGAAGCAAGTTATGAGGCTGTTGTGATTGTCCAAGAAAGAGACACATCAACTGGGGCAAATGGTCAGAGGGATAGAAAGGAGGGATCCATGCAACACTGGCATGTGTGGGAGAGAAGAACTGGAAACCATCCCTAGTTGTGTGGTTTAGGCAACAGGATGAATATTGGTGCATTCAGTAAGACAGGAAATAAGGAAGGAATCCTAGGTTGAATTCTCTGGATATAGGCTCTGGGATGGAGTATTTCATGCAGAAGCTGTATGGAAGTCCTCTAGGGAGGTACCTGTGGGACAGTGGGGCCAAGAGTGCTAGATAGAGTCTAACCCATGCTGTGGTTATAACTGAGGCCTCAACTGATCCTATGAGAGCTCTGAAGCTAGAAGAAGCCCTTCTGAGTTTTTCCAAATTGAGACAAGGGGACTAGGCCTCCATATCCCTATGGATCACTGGTCACAGGCTGCTCCCTCAGAAGTGTGTACCTTTGAGAAAATGAGTTTCCTACAGCCTAAGACAATTTCCAGGAAGGGATACAGCCAGAGATATCTCCAATAGCAGAAGGATAGGTATATTGATTCTAAAGAGGGACTCTGAAGGAGTACCACAGTATCCCCCACAAGGCTATTTTTTGGAAGGGGGTGGAAGTAAGAGTTCAAAAAATCATTAATTTTTGAGAATAAAATACTCCCAGACTCCAAATTCAAGAGAGGACAAAACTGATTGTGGGGTTTTATTTTGGTTGTTTTCTTTTACTACAGCAACAAGTAGCCACCTGAACTAGTTTTAAGTTGGTCCCCATTAATATCAATATCCAGACTAGCCCATCAGCAACAGCTTCACTAGAGCAACCACACTTCCATATCTTGAGATGGGTTCACCTGTGATATACCAAGATATAGACATCCAGTGGGCAATTGGACAGTTGCACAAATGTGCAGGAGCTGGGAACGGAGATCTGAGTTGGAAATGAGTTGCTGTAGTTATCAGTTTATGGAAAGTAGCTGGTGCCATGAAGGCAGAGACATTGCCTGGGAGCATGTGGAAGATGAGGAAAAGAACCAGGTCTAGCTAGGAAACCTCCATCAGTTGCCATATTTATAAAACTTTAATGTGCCTATGAATCCTCTGGGGGAGTCTTTTAAAAATGCAGATTGTCGGGACTCCTAGGTGGCTCAGTTGGTTAAGTGTCCAACTCTCAGTTTTGACTCAGGTCATGATCTCATGGTTTCATGAGTTTGATCCTTGCACTGTCAGTGCAGAGCCTGCTTGGGATTCTCTCTCTTTCTCCCTCCCTCTCTGCCCATCTCCTGGTTCATGCTATCTCACTATCTCAAAATAAGTAAATAAACTTAAAACAATGTAGATTCTGTGATTCAGTAGATGTGGTGTAGGCCTCTGAGATTCTACATTGACATTAGACTTCCAGGTGTAACAGATGTTACTGGTCACTGGATCACACCATGACTAACAAAGAGTTAAATAATGGGAAGAAGAAGAAGAGACAAAGACCAGAAGATGAAGCAAGATCCACAGAATTCAGAGGACAGCAATTGAAGTTCAAGAAAACAGTATCATTTGGCATGTCTACATGTGCTTAAATACAGGCATGGCTTGAGTGATCATGGAAGGGCTCCAATTGCTTAGAAGGTCCTGCTTAAACCACATACTTATTACCTTCTCAGAGTAATATAAAAAATGAGATCTTCTGACATGGATTCATCTACTATATTAGCTAGCAGAGGTTATGTTACTAAGAAACAGAACATTGAGTGGAAGATAAAGTCGAAGGGGGAATAACTTATGCTGATTTTGAGAAAAAGGATGAGGCAGAAGAATGGTACCAGCGATAGATCAGCACTGGATAGGCAGCTGCAGAGGACACAAGGAAGGGACATCAGGGACAAGGAAAAGAATTTTGTAAGTGCAGACAAGAAAAAAGAAGATAGACGTTGTCTGTTCAACACTATGGCTGAAAGACTGTACCAAACCTAAGAAGCACAAGAAAGAAATGCACTTTCTAAGGAGCGAGTGGAGAAAGGAATGAGCAAACATTTCAAACACACACACACATAGTTTCATAGATAATTTTGTAGGAGTGGGTGCCTTAGTTTGGGTTTCCCCCAAAGCAGAGTGGAGGCAGGTAGTTTATTTGTGAAGTGATGCCATAGATAGAGCACAGTAAAACAGGAAAGCAGGTAAAGCCAACACAAGTGCACATAATCAAGGTCACAGTTGTTGGCCACAGGGGCTCACTTCTGTCAGCACTTCTGAGAAGCTTTCAAAATGCCTCTCAGAGTGTCCATCAGTCTGTCCACCACCTTGAATTGGTGGAGCATTTTTGTCTGCAGGTATTAACCCTCTACACTTCTGGCCTGTTCTTCCTGCAGATTCAGAGGAAGCCCTGAGCAAAAAGGCATAAAGACCTGCACATCCAATGCTGGCAATCGGACTCTGCCATGAACTTGACCTCATGTGGAAATGCCCACCTGCGGCTGTGGCTGAAATCAGACTTGGGATGAGGGATGTGATGCCACATACCAAAGGCATCAACCACAAGGCAACAAAATTAGTGGATCTGTAGATACTTTCCGAGGCAGTGTACTTTGTAGCTCCCAAGTCTAGGATGCTAATGCAAAACAGTGGTTAACTGGGGGTTGCTAGTAGTTGTCTAGCAGTCTAGAAGCTACAATCAGCCTGTTATCTTCATGCACAGAGATACTCTGTAAATACTTCCCTGGCAACTCTGTTCCTCCCCATTAATTGGCCAAGCTAAACCTTTGTAAGCAGTTGTACAAGAGGTAAACTTCAGCTTGGTCCCTGCCAAAATCATCACAAATCCTGAATTAGTCGGATGTGAATTAATGAGCTTTTAGCGGAGCTTGGTTTTTGTCAGACATATTGATCCTGGAGTGAAACAGCCCATTAAAGGCTATAATTAAGATGCAGTTTCTGTTTGAAGATGAAGTGCCTGGGCAGGGACAAATTGCAAGATGCTTGTTCCTGTGAGGCTGACAGGTGATCAGGGGATGAATGTGTAGTTGGAGTTTCTCTTGTTTTCCTCCTGACAGGAAATCACAGCCAAGTTTCAAATGAAACAAATCAAGTTTACACAATTAGTTAGACCCTAAAAGCTAGAGGAGCTCCAGATCCACAAATTACTGGTAGAAATAGTTTTCCTACTAAGCACAAGGAAGCTCTTTTGTATTAAATAAACCCTTCTCTCTGCTTGCTGGCTTGCCTGCTATAATAACAGGGGACTTTTTTTCTTTCCTAATTAGACCTCCTCTCGCTAGAGAATTGCATTTGTTGGAAAGACTCACTTGAATATATGTTTGGAGTGTTAGCAAAAACCCCACAAGAAGGAGCAGTAATAGAGGCCAGGTGTAGACTCTGGCTGGGCAAGTGGCATGGTGAGAAGAGCTACTGGCTATGCCAGAGGGGACTTTAAGATCCAGGGGCTGGGGGTGGGGCGGCAGTGGTACCTGGATGGCTCAGTCAGTTAAGCGTTGCACTTTGGCTTAAGTCATGATCTCACTGTTCCTGAGTTCGAGCCCCGCTCTCACGGTTCCTGACTTTGAGCCCCAAGTAGGGCTCTGTGTTGGGCTCTCTGCTGTCAGCACAGAGTTGGTTTCTGACCCTCTGTCTCCCCTCTGTCTCTGCCCCTCCCCCACTCGTGCAGGCATGTATTCTTTCTCTCCCTCTCAAAAATAAATAAACATAAATAAAGATCCCCTGGGGAGCAGAGGTCTGGAACAAATGCTGGTGGGTGTGTAGAAGAAAACAAGAACCCTTCTGCATTTTCCTTTTGGAAGATTCAGGAAATTTTCTACTCCTCTCTAATATATTTGGCCTGGCTGGAATTTTTTTTTCTTTTTTGAGGAAAGTGAGGAGGTGCCAAGGACTTGTGAGTTGGGTACAAGGTGAAGACAGACTGCAAACAGAGATCACAGGACAATTTCTTGGCACCCAAACTCAGGGCAAATGAGATCCTTTGAGGACAAGCGGCAAAAGGAAACATACTAACTCTCTTCTGCACAGGACAGAAGGAGTAAGGAGAAAGAAGGGCAGGGATAAGGAGCGAGGTGTTGTACAAAGTACTATACATTTCTGGTTTCATCCAACTGTAAACTGGAACACTGGTTATCACACTCAACAATAGAGAGCAAATATAATGGTGCAGAGCCCAAGGAACAATAAAATACAACAGAATGTTCAAGTTCACATAATATCCTAAAATAAATAGACATAAGTAAATGAAGAAAATTGGCTTTTGCCTTGAATCAAAAACACAAGGATGGGGAAAACACAGATCAGCTTAATCCAATCCCAACTGGTGTCTATAAAATCAACTTTAAGAAAGAAGCATGTGATTTTTACATAGTTCTGTTCACAAAGGTATAATAAGATTTGTACTCACTTGGAAGAAAACCAACTAGCATAATAGTTACCTCTCAAGAAGACCTGAGCTGATTCAAACAAATTTACCAAGGATACCCAACCGGTCCCTGTAATATGATGATTTCGTGACACTCAGAGGTAGATGATCAAGCAATATGTGCACATGGAAGTATGCCAGATAACTGAAACTACTCAGAGGGAGAAACAGATAATCCTGAGGAGGTGGAGAGGGGGTTAGGGGGCTCCTTTGATGAGATGCTTTTGAGTCAAATTGGGATTGCATTAATCTTAACAGCCTGCTACTGTAAGAAATATATCCAACAATATAAATGGAGAAAGGAATTTGGGTAATGGTTTGTTTTGGTAATGGCTTGTTCAACCTCCTTTCTGTGCCTTCTACTTATCATTAATTTTATGGCAGTTTTACAAGCATTTTGGCAATAATAAGATTGACATTAGTTTTTGCTATAAAGAGAAAAACTAAATTATGCAGTTCTCATTCTTATCCCTTCTTTGACTTTAGAGATAAAAATTTTCATTTTGTTCTGATCCATTAGTTTGCATTTGATTTGAAAAATAAGCACAAGTTTCTTTAATTTATCTGAAAATGACATGAAAATATAGATGGCTTCAGAACATATTTTCAAAAGTTACATTTTTGGAGATGGAAGCTTCACTAGTCCAATAAAGGTTTGATTTTTGATATTAACAATCTTATTTCCCATTTGCCCTGTTCAATTTTAGCTACATATGTGAAGTTACCAGTATATATAGAGTCATATTCTGTATTCACACTGAAGACCTAGTTACTATTTATGGCATGACTTTATCTGGAGATAATCTCATGTTTTTAGTAGCACTTTTATTTTTAATGAAGTATTTCTAAATCATTCATCCATTTTCATCAATTGGGATATAACAGTATATGCCAGTAAGAATAATAGACAATTTAACAAACAAAACACAAGCAACTGATTTTATTGTTTGACTATTGAAAACACCATTGCCAAGACCAACCACTTCAATAAATATAGTATTAGTCAAGATGAACTGACTGACCCAGTTCTTTAAACACAAGCAAAATTTCTGAGAAAAATATTAAGTACCTAAAGTGTTTCTGTGAAAATTAAAACTAATCTAACATTTCAGCCTTGTGAACTGTATATAAAAGAAATAATCATATTACTTATTCTTATGAACATGCCAAACTTCCTGTTGACAATTGGATAGACCCCTGGGTCGCACTTGGCATCCTATGACTACACACTTGAGATACCCTTTATTAAACAAGCCTCAAGTCACACATCCTAACCCGTACTAGGGTACCAGTTTGGTCAAACATTAACCCAGTTCAGGCACTCATCCTTTAGCAGCTGGGAAGAATCGAGACACTGGAGAGTTCAAGGTTTCCTTCCTCTCTCCCATGAATCCCAATAAGTTGAAGAAAGCAGGAAAGCACTTAAATTTCACATCAGTAGGCATCATTAAACACCTCTACTCCCTTACACCACAGGGCAGAAGCAAGTAATCACAGGGGGGAGAGAGAGAGAGAGAGAGAGGATATAGATATAGATTAGATATAGATATAGATAGATACACATATATAGAGAGTATATGAGAGTATATGTGGTATATAAAGTAACCATATATATATATGCATATATATATACACACATATATATATTTGTGTGTGTATATATAGATAGATGCAGATATACATTAAGTAGATAGACAGTTACACAGATACAGATATACATTAGCCATATATATTATATACGTGCCTACACACGTTCATAAAAACATATACATGTATCACATATACACATGTATGTCCATATATATGGATACATATATACACATACAGATATATATATATATAAACATCAAAGTGAGGTCTTAATTTTCCATTGCTATAATTGCTCTAATAAATTACAGACAAGCAACACTATGAATTTGCTTTTTCATAACTACTCAAATATTTTCAAAACATGTTTGTAACATGTCTAGCAGAGAGAAGCTTTATTTCTTTGTCTTTACCCTAAACGCCAATGGTTTGGTCTAAAACCTTTTCCCACTTGAAGAGAGCTAACTAGTGAACTCTGCAACCAAGAAATTCTACCTAAATCCATTCTGAAGATGCCTTTCAAGTAAGAACAGCCATTTAAACTGAGGTCTTCATAAGCCAATCCCAATAGGACCCAGTAATTTTATTGTCCTTTACTAAGAAATGTTGAGAAATGTTAATGTTATATGAAAATTAAGATATTTTTTCAAGGAATATGTTCTTCCTTCTCCATAATACTTTAGGTACTGAGCCAACTGGGCGGCTCAATCGGTTAAGTATCTGACTTCGGCTCAAGTCATAATCTCACAGTTTGCAAGTTTGACCCTGCATCGAGCTCACTGCTGTCAGTGTAGAGGCTGCTTCTGATCCTCTGTCCCCCCTTTTCTCTGCCCCTCCACCACTTGTGCGCATGCACTACTGGCAGGCACGGGTGTGCTCTCTCTCTCTCAAAAATAAATAAGCATTTTTAAAAAAGAATATTGGGTATCATTTTGATAACATATAAAATAAAAAAAATAATTTCTAGTGCTTTTAAGACCTACTACCTGTCATTGCAAAGCCCTGATATTCCAACATACACATATATTTTTGTTGTCAACATATCTAAATACATAATTGTATCCATCATTGGGATGAATGGGTAAGTTTAATGATTTTTCCCTCAAATTTTAACACAAAATATATACCATATACAAATTTTGCTCTTTCTTTTTTCTTTTTCCTTTCTTTCTCTTCTTTCCTGATACAATAGAAATAACCAGCCCAAATAATGGTTACCCTGCCTAGAGATACTAAGTCCATCAATCACTCATCTCTTTTTCATGAAAGGTTCCTTTTGCTATCTATTTATTTGTACTATTATTATTTTTTTGACCAGCATGAACTTCCCATTGAAGCCTGTGGGAACTGAATCTCACCCTGCCTTCTGTGAACCCAGGTTCAAGTCCATTTCAGAAGGCTCCAAGTTTATGCCTTGGGTTTTCTCCCTCTTATATCATTCCATGTAAACTTCCGTAAGGTTTGTTTCAGGGAGTTTCCCACAGCACAGTCATTTTAATGGACCTTTCACTTTGTGTCTAATGGTTCTTCTTCTTCTGAATCACAGAAGCAAAGAGGATATAATTCATTTTATAATAGTGGAAAATTAAGCTGCTGTAAAATGCCTGTGCATGTCCTCAGTCAAGCTCGCCTCTCCTCTTGTTCCTCCAAAGTGAGGAAAGTGGCTTTTCTCCATCTTTTTCCTGAGGACACCAGAGTGTGTCATTAAAAGGGCCTGCATGAAGTGAGCACAGACTTCCATTCCAAACACAGCGCAGTAAGCAAAGAAAGACAGCTTCATAAGAAAATGGCTCTAGTGAAGGGTTTCATGGATCAGAAGAGCTAGTTGAAAAGTGGCCAGCCCCCAGCCTGAGGTGGTCTCACCACCTCAGGCTGGGCTCCCCAGTGTGTCCCAAGCTGCTCTCCCCACAAGGCATGGTCACAGCCCCACAAGACCTGCAGTACCTGGATGCTGGATGATGCCCTGCTGGGAACAAGGGCTCTGCCTACCCTTGCCCATTCCACAGAGAGGACACCCATACACTGAGCCAGTGTATGGCTTCTAAATTTTGCACCAGGCCAGCCTAGGCTTCTAAACATATATTATCTCACTACTTTTTCTCAACGGATATTAGAATTCCCTTTTTACAGCGTGTGTTGGTTTGGAGGGCGAGGGGGAACCAATGCCAAGAGTGGTGAAATAATTGGCCAAAAACACACCACAGAGCAGAAACAGACTTGGAACCTATGTCTGTTGATGCCAAATCCAGGGCTCTTTCTGCTGTAACAGGTTGCATTAGAACAATAAAATAGCCCAACAGGAAACATTATTTTTGAAGATATGTTCTACCACTACCACATTTCCTATAATAGATTATAGTTAGTTTGCTCCAATCTGTTGTCATTTGACTTAATTCCTTAAGATCTTGGATATTCCTTGAGCACCTGTTTAAAGGTCACCTGTTTAAAGATAATTCCTTTAGGAACAAAATATACTGTATGCTATTACAAGCTTTGATTCTAAGGACACACTTGGTAAAACAGATCTCCATGGTAGCAGGGATTTTGTCTCTTTTGTTCATCATAATATCTCCAGTGCTCAGAAGGGTACCGGGTGTATAGTAACTGGACAATTAATGTTTGTTGAGTGAATGAACAGTGAACAGAGATCTCAAAGGTTAGCATCAATTTTGATTGTGTTGATGGGGAAGGCACCATAAGCAAATTGTTTCTACTTAGCAATGTTGCCATGGGAGATGCAAGTAAGCCCTAAAGTAATGAGGAAGATGAAGCTCCTAAAGATTCTACTGAAAAAAACAGAATAAAACAGAAGGGAGCAGGATGGAAGTATACTTTAGAATCAGTGTCAGGACCCATAGAGCCCTGGGCTATGGAAATTGGCAGAGTCAAGTGGAAGCCAAGGGTGTGGGGACAGTACTGAGTCTGAAATTCTTGGAAGAACCTTAGTAAAAAAATCAGCTTTTGGCAACACTCGTGGCCCTCCTCTTTGGGGTTCCCTCAGCTGAGTGCAGAATTTCAGGGCCTGACTACTCAGTATCCTCTGTACGTGCTCTGTGCTCTTAGTTGTGTCTGCTTAAACAAACTGGCATATGGAAGATTGGCCTAGGCCAGGAGTGGTCTGCCCCAAATTGTTTCAAACGTGATGCATGTGAGCTTGCATCCAACTTGGATACATAAGGTGAAGCAACCTTGCTTTGCCATACACTCCTTTCAGAGTGACGGCTAGCCTCCCATGTCATGTCTGCCAAGAAAACTCGTAAGGTTTATGCAAGGAAACAGGTCATTTTTGAGGCCCAGTAGTCAAAGTAGAAACTACCAAATGAGGATAATTGAAAGTTTACCCTTTAGATTGCTTCATGGTAGACTAATGGGACTCAAGATTGCAATACAAGACACAAGTAGCATAACTACCGATGAATGAAAGTCCAGATCACATTAAAAACCTTCATCAAAATCCCACTCTGCAATAGATAATATAAGGTTAGTAGAACTCATTACAAGGACTCTAAATTATGCATAGAAGAACTACTATAGAATGCAGAGAGACATTAAGTTGCCTGATGAAACCTGAATTCTCTGTCCAGGCCTCTGCTGGTATTAAGGATATTCCTTTTCTTGGTGCTGTATGAGCATTAGAAATGTATTGGTCAAAGGTCAAAGTGTTTATCTAATGACTTTTCTTCCTCCTTCTCTTCTTCCTCATTATTATTATTACTAATATCACTATAAAAGTAATACATACATATTGTAAAAGATTCAAACAGTAAGAAAGGATATGAAATAAAAAATTAAAGACTGTCTTCCCCCAGGCCTTATTTCCAGTAGGATTTTACCATTATCAGTTTCCTGTCTGTTTCTATACTTATAAAATGGAAAAAAAAGCTAAAAAAGATCCTACATTTAATATAGTCACACAGATAAAGGAAGACATGACAAAGAGGGAACAGGAATAGAATACTATATAAAAAGAAAAATCAGAAATCTACATAGAGTCCTTGAAAATTAAAAATACATAAATAGCAGAAATTAAAGAGCTCATTCAAAGGATAGAGGAGTAAGTTCAAGAACAATTCCAGAAAGTAGAACCAGAAGAAAAACAGAAAGATCAAAAATGTTTTTTAAAGACCAGAAAAATTTGAGGATCAATCCAGGAAATTCAGTATATAAATATAGCAGTTCCCAAGAACAATCTACATTTTAAAGGGATATCCTTGGCTTTATATTGACAGTAGACTGGATTTTCCTCTGTCATTCTGTGACTCTGTGTTATTTTTACCTTTTAGGAGAGGATGTCATAAAAGTCATCCTGACTGAAGGAAAAATATTTGGAAGTCTTTCTTCTTTCTGTATTCTATGAAACAGTTTTAATAAGGTTGGATTTATATCTTCTTCAAAATATTCATAGAATTGAACCCATGAAACTATGTCAGTCTGGCATTTGTTTTCAGGGGCTTGATATGCAATGCTTTCAGAACTATTTTATTTTATCCTATGGCCATTGGTTTATTTAAAGTTTTTCTTTAATCTATCTTGAGCTAATCTGTAATCATTCAAATTTTCAATTTCTACCAGGTTTTCAGATTTATTTGTATAGTTCAACAAGGTCTTCCATTATGATTTTCTAATTTTGTCTTGTGATTTTTGGCTAATTCCTCGTTCTTCTAATTTGTAGTATGCTTACATTTCCTTTTCCCCCAATTTGTGTGAGTTAGTGCTTTATATGTGTAACTGATTTATTCAAAGGAACAATTGTTGGAAAGGTAGATGATAGATAGATAGATAGATAGATAGATAGATAGACATAGATAGGCAAATATAAAGCAAATTTTTATTTCTTAAGCCATTATTTTCTCTGTTTCCTCCTTATTTTTTAGTTTTATTTGGTAGCATCACATGATAGTTAAAAGCACAGACTTTGAAGTCAGACGTCCTGGAGTCTAATATTGATTTTTCCACTAGTAATCATGTTGCTTCTTCAAAAGCATAAACATAAATAAATATTCTTCTGCTAACCAGATTAATTCCTCCTTTGATGCATATTCCTGTAACAGCTTTTTGTTTTTATCTTTCTTCCCTTCATTTTCAATTTATTTTTTCATTTATTTTAATTGTGTTTCCATTTATTTAAAGATACCCTCTTGGAATATTTCTATTGAAGACTGCAACATGGAGATGCCATTCATTACAATTTTTTTCCAGCTTTCTTGAGGTACAGTTGACAAAAATTATCTATATGTAAGGTGTACAACTTGATGTTTTGATATACGTATATATTTTGTGAAGTAATCACAAGATTCAAGTTAATTGACATAGTGATCCACTCCGATAGATAACCATTTTCTTTTGTTTTCCATTTCTTTTGTGTGTGTGGGGAGAACATAAAATCTACCTTCTCAGCAAATTGCATGTCCACAATATGGTGTTGTTAACCATAGTCACATTGCAGTACATTGGATCTCTAGAACTTATTCATCTTGCATAATGGAAACTCTGTACCCTGATCAAGATGGTTGTGAGTGTCTGGGATGTGAGGTGGAGAATCCAACTATCTCCCTTTGTCTCTGCCTTCTCACAGCATTCAGCAATTAATTACTCCTTCTGGCAAAGTAAATCACAAAGACTTATGTCTCAAAATTCCATAGCCCATAAGCCTCTATTTTGGTAACTTAATGTTCATTTATTTTTGCTCCTCTGTTTCTACTTAGCTGCTGAGCTGTTTGCAGTTTTCCACTCTACCTTGTATGTGGGCTGTTCTCTCAGGAATTTTCAGAGAAACTGACAATCTGTTTGAAATTTACATATCAGCATCCTTCATTGAAATTATTCACTTTCATTGTACCTGCACATTTTATCCCTATTTTTTCCTGGTGTTATTATAGACTGTGACATTCTTGGTTATAGTCATAGCCATTAAGAGAGAAGGATAAAAACTCTCCTAACTTATTTGCTTTAAAATAACACACTAGTTGCTTTCAAACATTGTTCTCTTCACTTATGACTTTTTTTCTCTTTCTCCATCCTGGTTCTGTTGTTATGACTTCCCCCCTCATTCTCTCAACTCATTTTCCTTTCTTAGTTTGGGACTTGGTTAGTGTTTGGGCCCCAAATGATACATTTCTCTTTATCACCTCTTAACATGAGTTTCTATGTTATTTCCTTTAAGCTAAATGGTTTCTTTGTTCCCTGGAGGTGTGTATAATGGTCAGTCTATCAACTTAACAGTTTTCCAATCTATATACCTGAAGTTCCTAAATTCCCATCTAGTGGCAGATTTTCACCTCTGGCAGGACTAAATTCTGTTCCTAGACAGGATTAACATTTGCTAGGATAACCACCTGGCACTCCTAATAGGTATACCATTTTCCATTTCCCTAAGCTACAAAGCACTGCTAATCTAGTTCACCACCCAGCCATTGACCTTAGACCATGACCTTCAATTCTAGATGCTGAATTATTCTCCTTTCATTTACATGCTTTAACCTGACACATTAGGCTGATTTTCTTAGGTGCAATCCATTCAGAAATAAAGATCTTTGCATTAGTTATTTATTCTTGCATAACAAATGGCTCCAAGACTTAATGACTTAAAATGAAAACCATTGACTTTTGTATAGTTTCTGTGGGTCAGGAATTTGGGTACAGCTTAGCTGTGTGGTTTTTGCTTGGATCTCTCATGAAGTTGCCATCAGAATCTTGGTAGGGTCTGCATTCATCAGAAAGCCTGACTGGGGCTGGAGGATCTTCTCCCAACATGGTACACATACATGGCTGTTGGCAAGATAACTCAGATTCTCACCATATAGGACTTCCCCGTAGGATGCTTGAGCATCCTCATGACATGGTAATAACTAGTTTCCTTATTCAAAGGGGAAAAAGAGGACAAAGCTGAAAGACTATTTGATCAGGCTCAGATGAAAGGGGCTACTGGGATTGAATGAGTCAAGATGAGTTCACTCACATGGCTGGAGGTTGGTGCTGCCTCATAATTGGACATCTGTCTATGTGATCACTCATGATCTAATAGTCTAGCCCAAGCTTCCTTACATGGCAAAAAGAATATTCCAAAAGCATGAACGCAGAAACTGTACTGAAGCTCTGAGACTCACCTCATGTCACTTCTACCACAACCTATTGACCAAAATAAATCACAAAGGCAGTGCAGATTCAAGGGAAGGGAAATAGACTCACTTCTTAGGATATCAGGATTTTTCAGTCAGCCACATTCTTTATTACTGATGTTACTATTCCCGGTCATATCTCATTTCCTCACCCCACCTTTTTTAGTTTACTAATTTATCAACCTTGTTTACCCACTGGACTCACCTGGGCAGGTTTTCAAACACTTGTGCCAGAGAATGGGGCCAACCCATGCTTGTGCTTCTTTAAAAGCTATCGAGGTGGTTCCAATGTACAATCAGTATAAAGAAGTTCCTTAAAGGAGGACTAGCTCATTTTAAATATTTCAACCTCTCACCAATCAGAACCAAAGGAAAAACAGACAACTCATTGGTTTATTTTATTTTTCCTTACAGTTAACTGGCATTGAATGTATTTTATTTTTCCTTACAGTTAACTGGCATTGAATGTATCCACTAGAAAACTGACCAGCAAGAGGTTTTACCATATATTTTCTAGACTGGGTGATTTTTTTATCATTTCTACTCAATGGAACAGTGAGGAAGCATCATCATTCAATGATTTTTGCCTTTGAGGCTTCTTTCATACATTTTTGTTTCTTGTAGAAACCTGACCACCTTGTGACTTCTCTAAGACACTACTTCTACTCCTTAAACTGAAAAATAATTTACATGATAGAAAGTGATTCTAGCATCAGCTAGTCTCCTCTCAGGCTATCTCTGTTCCTGTCTAACACAAGACTGGTTGTGCTTACTTTCTTTGGTCATTGAAGAAAATTCCTTTGTGAATGAATTCAGCTATCATTGGCTGGCAGTAATACTGGGTCATAATTTCCTTACGTTCACCCGGACTTTAACTAGTGGCTCACTTCAATCCATTTTGTCACAAAAAACATCCTAAATTTTGGCATCTGGTCTGGGCCAGTGTCTTTGGCCTTATCCCAATGTCTATACTTCCACTACTGTTCATACCTTAAACATCTTTCATATGAAGATTTCATAATGAAAGCTACTCTGTTTCTTCACCCTGTTTTCTTTCCATTCTCCATTTATCTCACAAATGCTAATGTTGTTCACATTTATTTCCATTCTTAGGTACACACATCTGGATCTTACCAGGTTTCCTCCTGAGTCATAATTCCCTAAAGGTCATATCCACCAGGTGTGTATTTTTCTACTCCACCTTCAACCGTTGCTAGAATTGCTGGAGGCCACATATGGGAAGCCAAGAGATAAAGCACATTTTTGAAAGCAACTTGTAAATACATTCTCACTTTTTATGACCACACCCTTTAAGTTTTAGAATTTAATCTCCAGAAAGACTGCACATGTCCTTTTTATCAGTCAATGAAAATTGCATTATCTGCTGTGTTTCCATTACTCCCCTGAGAACTGGGAAATTTAGAACTAATTTAATGCTCAAACATAATTAACATAACCAAGGAGATGAGATCTGAATTTAAGGAAGGAAATTTTCCACATAAGACCCTTTCTGGGCCCTCATTTTAGGGTCTGGTTATGAACACCACTACCTCTGTGATAAGTCAGAAACGTGACCAACCTTCTGGACCACCTAGATGATGGGAACCCTTTCTTTAGCACCTTTTGTTTCTTTAATCAGCACCTCCTACTCAAAACATCTGCGAGTGTCACAAATTCTATCCTAGAGACTGTGAAACACTTCATGAGAATCTGATCCAGAGTATCCCTTCTTAAGAAAGTGTGGGCCAGAGGAGAAAAGAAGTAATGATAAGAAAGCAACAATGCATCTGAACACCCATGATGTGCGAGGTGTTGCATATACACTATATTTCATTTTCCAAACACCTTCAAAATTCACACAGACATCCTGATGAAGTTGAGGCTCACAGAGGTTGTTAACTTACTGACCCAAAACCCATAGGTAAAAAGAGACAAAATAAAAGGGAGCTTGAATCCAGATTGCCTGAAAGAAGACCTAGGTTCCTTCCATCTGGTCATTTCTTTCTTACCTACAAACACATAACTTATTATATGTTTTATTAATTAGTCAATTAACTAGGTACTGCCTTATGATTGCTCTTTTACTTTTTTAACTTTTCAGAAAAGTATGCCTGTTATTATCTAATAGATTGTATAGTGTAGAAAATGAAATGTATATTATACTTTATCTTTCATAGCACACATGAACTTCTGGTCAAATGGTGGGTGCACTATTCATAGTTACAGAATGAATGATTTTTTTAAAATGCTCTTGAGTGTAAGACTTCCTCTCCAAAACTGCTAGACTTCCATGACTGGTTCTGCTCAGAAAGTATAAAACTTGCATTCAATCCTGAACTATCTCCAAGCCATTCTGCTGACTATAGTCTAGTTCCACTAGCTTTAAGGAGGATTTCTTTCCAATAAGACCAAAATATCAGAATGTGGTAGAATTATTCATCTGTGCTCTTGTCCTCATCAATGTATTCTAAGGGTATGGATTATAATTAGCATTTGAAATAAATTATGCTAATGGAGACTTTCCTGGAGCATATTTAGAAACCCTCTTTACAGCTGCTTTCCACCAGAACCTGGCTTACTGGACCGGGTTAGGTTCTATGCCTCCAAAGGTAACTCTCGAGTTGTGTCCTCTGCCTGATCTCACAGTGCGCTGCCTTTCTAAATACCAGAGAAGACTTGGTGTTCTGCAAGAGCCAGAGGTGGGACTGAATCATGTTCCAGAGAGAATGACAGAGGAAATAGAAACTCTCATTTTATGGCATATGACTGTTTACAACAGTTGGCAGGATGCAGCCTGACAGTGGAGAACATTGCCCATTCTGGACATGGCTCTCAAAATGAGGAGAGCAAGATCAAACAGCTCCTTATGACTCAGTGCCACTGGCTTGGCATATTTTGTTTTCATGAAATAGCATCTACACCTTGATGAATGTCCCTTTCAGTGTCTTTGCATTTTTCCAGCCACCCAGTTTTATTACTGAGGAGTGAGAGTGATTTTTTTTTTTCTGGCAAATCTGAAGCTGAATTACCACAGGACAACAGCCTTTCATCAGTATTTGGAGAAATAAAACAACCGCTCCCTGCAGTTGGCCTGTGCTGTTCTCTGGCAATGGGAGAAATTTATGGTGGCTCAAGTGCCAGAGAGTTCCAAGGTCACTTTCTTTTCAGCATGAGAGGAAATGTGAATCCACACAGCATCCCTGCCCTGATTACACAGTCTGAGGTGAACTAAGCACTGGGGTGAGAAATTGAGTTTTGTGTACATAAGGACATCTCTATGAGGGAAGCAGGAACAACTGCAGGAAAAATGTAGGTGTAAACTGGCCTTATTTAATTTCTTGGTTTACTGTCAGGCCCCTCATGAGTATGATTGTTGTCATCTAACTGAACAGCTCCCCAAAACACTTCAGTTCTTGTCTTCTAATAGAGAAATATGGCTGCCCCTGCCTTGCTTCAGATGCCACATGAACGTTAGAAATAAGGATATTTCTACAGTAGACACTTTCATAACTTAGTTCCATTCTCAAACTTGTCTGATTAAATCACATCAATTTGGCCCTCTCTTTATATGGGAGCCATACTCCAGGACATCACTTAGACCCTGCTTTTATGGAATTTACAACCTACATTGACTATATGAGTTTCCTACAGCTGTTGTGACAGATTACCACAAGCTTGGTGGCTTAAAACAACAGAAATACATTCTCTCACCATTCTGGAGGCCAGAGAAATTCAAGCAGGCTTTTTTATTTTTAGTTTATTTATTTATGAGAGAGAGAGAGAGAGAGAGAGAGAGAAAGAGCGCACACAATCAGGGGAGAAGCAGAGAAAAAGGGAAAAGGAGAGAATCCCAAGCAAGCTCTGCACTGCCAGCACAGAGCCCAACCTACAGCCTGAACTCATGAACCGCAAGCTCATGACCTGAGAGACACAAAATGAAGAGTCATACGCTTAATCCATTGAGCCACCCAGACACCCCCTAGAGGCCAGAAGTTCAAAATCAAGATGTTCACAAAGGCTCTAGGGGAGATTTCATTCCTTGCCTCATCCAGCTTCTGGAAGCTGTTGGCGTTCCTTGGCTAGTCGCTGTATCACTCCAGCCTCTGCCTCTGCTGTCACTTAGCCTCTTCTTTTCCAGGAATTTCTTATAAGGATAGTTTTCACTGGGTTTAGGGCCCAAGATTATTTCATCCTGAGATACTGAGCTTAATTACTCTGCAAAGACTATTTTTTAAGATAAGATCACAGTCACAGGTTCTGTGAGTTAGGACCTGGATATTTCTTCTGGAGACATCATGAATGACTCCAGGCCAACAATAACTAAGGCCAACAAGATCAAGTGAAATGTAACGACCAGTGTTCCCCTGATTACCAACTTTTCTGCTCATTGCCTTGGGTGAGAATGGAAGAGCATATCAAAGTTGGAATGACCCTCCACAATGAAGGTTATATGCAAGGTACAAAGCACTGGGAATGAACTGGCCCCAGGACATGCTGCAGAACATTTTACAGGCAAGAAAAACAGAAAGAGAAGAGTAAGAGAAATTTTAGGTAATTATTTCCCCTAAATTGTCTGTAGGAGGGGGAAAAGTCTATTATAGCAGGGAAATATTAGCAGGGGTGGGGGAGATAAAAGAGCAGCTGTTTCAGGATTGGACCATTTCATTTATAAATGCATCAAAAATGATTTTCTCTTCACCCTCAGGTTGAAAGCCTTTGATGATTAGAAACAAGCAACACTCTTCCAATTTTCATATTTTCTTAAGGAAACTTTTTCGAATCATTTTTAAAACTAGCTAAAACATAGTGTAAAATGTGGTGAGCCTTCCTGCATTTGGTCTCTCGGCTTCTATGGCAACCACACCCCCCCATCCCCAGCCAAGTACCATTCCCATAGTATCTGTTCACCTGCCAGGTGAGGGGGAAGATATGGAAAGACAGGATGAGATGCCAATAAAGTGGTGGAAACTCTTTTCCTTAGGGAATCAGACCATGCCTTGCATTATTGCTCCCTGATGTTTCTTCCAGGACTTTGCTGACAGAATATAAAGTTTTCTTCTCTTCTGCATATATTGCCCACTGAGCGCTTGGATTCCACTTGAGACACTCTCTGGGGAGCTAGCTGCTTTTAAAGTCTGGAATCTTCATAGCATTTGAACCTATCTGATATTTTCTTGTTGGATTTATTGGATTATGTATTTATCATTTGTTTGATCGCATGAGGAGGGAACTTCATCTGTACTGTTCACTACTGAATTTCCCAGCACCCACCCAGAACAGAGTTTGACATTCAAATATGGTAAGTGAATGACGGTCCCGGGTGTCTAGGGCAGCAATCTACTGACACTCTACTGATGCCATTGCTTAAAAGCTAAAGTAAAAGGAATAAATTAAATTGAAATGGATCTGTAAATGTTACTTTAAAAATAGTTTGAATATATATCCTCTTTGCAATTTCTTAGCCTATAAATATCCTCTACATAAAAGAGAGGAAGAGATGTAGAAAATGTTTTCCTTCTACTACTTTCACCATGGATCTTTCTGCTGTTGTCATTACTTTTGAATACCAATACCAGATCATCAGAGAGTTGTACAAACCTACCAGTTGTAAAGAATCAGCAGAGAGAACTTGGACATGAAGTTGTGGTGGCAGTTCTACCTTTCTCCACTGGGTAGTGACAGTGCCAGGGATGATGGGAGCATGGAACACCAGCTGGAGGTATGAATCAGAAATGAGTGGGTGACAGCCTGCTTCTGAAGGATGTCTCATAATGCAATTCTTCTCTCTTAATGGCAAAAAATAGACTTGTCGAAAAGGGATTTGGTTTTATTAAAATAAACACCAACACACACACCCCCCCCACTCAATTATCAAATTGGCAGGGTCCCATTTCCCATGACACATTCCATATTAAAATACTCATAGGTATCTCAAAAATATTTAATAAGATGGCAAAAGCCCAAGTGCCTCTGCATAGCCAGGTCTCCCTGGTGCAAACACATAACTCATTTGCCAACTCAGGGATTATGCCAAATACCATTGAGTATTAAAGTGTTAGACCAGGGCAAAGATATACAGATGTCGGTCTCTGCAGCTGACATTCCACCAAATCTTGGTTACACCAGATGGTGTTCATGCATCTGATAGTTACCCACACTCTTTTCTAGCTCTTGTCGAAGTGTCTGGACAAGGTGGAAGCTCTGTCCTTTCAGGCATCTACAGCAGTGTCTGTGATGGGTGGGAGGTTGGGTCGAGGTGGGGCAGAGGGCTGGGAGGTGGGGTAGAGGAGTGGAAAGAGGCACAGCAGACTCTTGAAGACAAGATGGAGTTGTCAAGGCCCTAAGGAAACTCTTGCCAAGGATGGTGAGACAGTGGCTGGCTGGACCCAACAGAGGTGCTGAAGGGCCCAGAGAGTGGCCCTGGTACATGTGAGAACCCAGGGGAGGAAGAGGCTCTGGATAGAAGTACAGATAATAATTTTTGTGAAACACTGAAGTCCAAGGAGGAGAACGGAACCCAGGTGAGAAGGATGATTTACTGAATCCACTCACAGAAGAAATGGGGCTGTAAGCAGATTGGGGTGAAGTCATGTCATTGGTGGATATTGATCAGAAGTCAGCATTTCATTTCAAAGCAAATAAGGGGAAGGGGGAATGTGAGGAACAGCTTAGGTATGTAAAGATTATGAGCTAAGGCCCATTCTATGAGTACTTTTTTGATAATATTCCACCATAATTTAAGTGGAGATACACCAGTTCATAAAATGTGGCTGTTAAATGAATCTGACCTACTATGTACCCATGTTTGGTGATCTTCAGATTACTTATTAATTCCATTTCATTAACATTTTAAAATACTTCCCCCAACTTCATACAAATACCCTTAATGGAAACGGACCTGGATGCAAATGTACAAACAAAAGAAAACCTGACCTAAAGAGCTTAAGGCAATGATGTTATTTGAAAAAACATGACTTACAAGATGAAAAACAGTGAGGGGGAAAAGAAATTAAGGTCTTCTTAAACCTAATGAAGTTTTGCCTTTCCGCTCATTGTTTTTAAATTTGCTTACTTCAAAGAAGAGTTTTTAATTAACTTAATTTCAACTCAATTACTGTGTTATTTAAAATAAGCTTCATAGCTTTCAAGACCTAAACAAAATTTTATCAATCTATTTAGCTTGGTATCATCCATCAATTTACCTGCAAAAGATCTTAACATTAATCACTAAAAGGTTTACCTCTGGGGAAAATTAAACCCTTGCTGCTCTCAATTTCTCATCACTGGACATTCTTAAAATGTGTGTAATGATACACACACTCAGAAATAAAGATCAAAAATAAAACAGTGTTTTTGAAAAGCAAATAGAAAAATTCTATTGTGTTATATTCACAGTTCTGCAACTCTACTAAAACCAGTGACTTGCATACCTTAAATAGGTGAATTTTATGGTATGTAAATTATATCTCAATAAAGCTATTTTTAAAAGAAGAAATAGAAAGCCCAATTAAAATGATAAGTTATTAAACAACCCAAGGACATACAGTCGTTTTTTAAAATGCAGTTTTGAATTACTGGTCATTCAAAAAATTGTTTCAAATAATATGGAAGTTTATGTAGCATCAGAAGGACACTTAGAGAGGGATCAATTTTATACTTGCTTATTAGTTTTAACGTGACCTCTAGTGTTTGAGTTACTAGCCCTACAATGTTGAATTATTTTAAAAATTTTTGTGAGCATTAGCGGATTTCAAAAGATAATATTTAGCTAAATATTATCCTTAGATTCAAAGTATATATGCTTCATTTAAAATCTTGCACTTACACGTTGAGAATTTTAGGTCTTTGTTTTTTTTTTTTTCATTAGCTTAGTTATTCTATCAATTGTATAGTGGTTTTGTCCATCTAAGTTATTTTAACATCCCTTCTTTTGTGACTTTTTTTAAGAGTGGAGAAATGGAGACCTCAAAAATGTGAATGTATAAGTATGAATGTACCTATTAGGATCGGCTGGGGGTAAAACATTGCCAAAGTGCTAGTGAGGAACTATAGCAACCAGAATTCTCATCCATTGATAGTGGGAATCACAACAGTAGACCCACTTTAGACAACAGTTTGGCAGGTTCTCATAATGTTAAATATACACTTGCCATATGACCCAGCAACCAAGGTGAAATGAAAATCTAAGTTTACGCACACACACACACACACACACACGCACACACACACATACACACACACACCAAATGTATGCTAATGTTTATAGTGTCCTTATTTGTAATTGCCCCAAACTGGAAACACCTCAAATGTCCCTGCATTGGGGAATAATTAAATACAATTTGGAATGTCCATTCAGTGAAACAGTGCCCCAGAAGAAAAAGGGACCCACTACTGATATGCCCCAAAATAAGGATGAATCTAAAGTCTGTTATGCTACATGAAAGAGGCCAACTCAAAACTCAAAAGATTGTAATTCCATTAACATCACATCATATAAAGGACAAAGCAAAAAAAAAAAAAAAAAACCTGTAGAAACAGAAAAAGAAAGGCCAGTGGTTTCTAGGGGCTGTGGGTGGGGGCAAGAATTCACCAAAAAAGCATGAGGAAACCTTGGGGAGTGTTGGGCTGTTTCTGTATCTTGATTATGGTAGTGGTTACACAAATCTAGCATTTGTCAAAACACAGAACTCTACGCTGGAAGTAGTGGCTTTTACTATATATAAAGTATACCTAGATTTTTAAAAAACAGAAACTAAAAGTGTCTATGAAATATTGATAATTTTTTTTTTAATTTTTTTTTTCAATGTTTATTTATTTTTGGGACAGAGAGAGACAGAGCATGAACGGGGGAGGGGCAGAGAGAGAGGGAGACACAGAATCGGAAACAGGCTCCAGGCTCTGAGCCATCAGCCCAGAGCCTGACACGGGGCTCGAACTCACGGACCGCGAGATCGTGACCTGGCTGAAGTCGGACGCTTAACCGACTGTGCCACCCAGGCGCCCCAATATTGATAATTTCTTAAAAATGATGCCCAAGTCACGAAAGAGCTCAAACTGAATCTAACAATAAATCAGGAATCACATCTTTTATAAAATATCTTATGGGACACTTTCACTCTTCAAACTCTGAGGACCGCGTGGATAATGCCAAGCAGATGCTGGTAGCACATGGGTCCAATGGAAATCCTACAGCCATTTTTTCTATGTGGTTCTAAGAGTTAAGATTTAGTGCTTCATATTAGTGCAGTATATATCTATTAATTTCTCTCCTATGAATCTAGAATGGTATTTTATATGTACCAAATTTTGGTGAATTGAAAAAAATCACCACTCAAGTAATTTTCTGTGTTTTGGGGTTGAGATTAAGAACCCTGTCCAGGGAAAGCCCTTCTTGTAGATTCCTCCTCATTCCTAATAAAAGGCCCTTAGGGGAAATAACTTCCACTTTGCCCTGGTGAACATATTTGAAATTCTGCTTATTTCTGGGATTGGGTCATGAACTCCCAGGAGAGGGAGGAAGGGACTCTATGACAGATATAGATGCTGGGCACTGTCCACCACTGATTCGTACCACACTGGTCACACCTATAAAATGCATTTTTCCTAATTTAAAAAAAGGTGGAAATTAAGAGAAGGTGTCAAAAGAATGTTGTTACAATAATTTGTAAAATGGTGTCAATATTCTGATTTAACGGGGGTTAAGGGAATTCAAAGTTTCATTTGTGTGTATGCCCCATACTTTTGCATGTATGTGTGCCCCAATCAACTTGCTTGGCTGTGATATCTATCTATCTATCTATCTATCTACCTACCTATCCATTTGTCCATCCATCCCTCCATCTACCTATCCATCCTTATCTACCTTGCTTGGCTGTGGTATCTATCTATCCATCCATCCACCTAGTCAGCTTGCTTGCCTATGATCTCTCTCTCCATCCATCCATCCTTATATCTATCTATCCATCTATCTGGAAAGATAGAAAGAGATTAAATGTGATATACATGTTATTTTGGGACATATATCTCAGCCATAATATGTAGGTACCTTGAAACTTAGGGATAACATTTTCTCGTACAAGTTAGTGAGCATCTATCCGTTCTGTGTCCTGGCACAGTAGTAAATCCTTTGTATTCATTCACTATTTTAATCTTTAGAGCAGTTATTCTCAAATTGTAGTGCCAGAACCTTTGGAGTTCACCTTTCAGGGGATCTGTAAGGTCCGTATTTTTCAATTACAAATCTGTTTGAGGCTGAGTTTTCTTTAAACATTTCAACCAAAACAATGTATCACAGCAGACAGAATGCAGAAGCAGATAAGAGAATCTGTTTTATATTAAGCCAGACACTAGACAGATTTACAAAGTTATAAAACAATGCCAATATTTTAAGTGGTCTTTTTTGAATGCATAATCATTGGTCTTAAGAAGTATATGTTGTTTATGTTAATATTAGTAGATCTATTATAATTTAAAAATAATTAGTAAGTATTTCTGGATGTCTTGGTCTTAATTTCCAATATGATTAACATGAAAACATAGCACCCATCTGTAACAAAGCAAAGGCTCTTTTAGATTCCTAACAAATTTGTAAGTGTGAAAAAGGCCCTGGCGGGGGGGGGGGGCAGCAAGGAGGAAGGACTTGCTGATTCAGAGAAATTCTACAACATAGGTACGATCATCCCTATTTTCAGATGTCCAATATCTCACAAATGTTAAGTATCAGAGTTATCTGACCACCCCCCCCACCCAAACTTTGCTCTCTTCCTTATAGCATTCCGTGTCTTTATTTGGGGCATTTGCAAATGGTGTTTCTCTCAAAAGGGTATATATGCCATTTAACTTCTCTCCCCTGGTAACCTGCTTATTCAAGTGGGACAGGGTAATGGTAGGGTGTGGACAGACAATATTCCCACCTCATATACACCCACTGCTGCTCATTCTTTCCTGGAGGACCATCAGGGATATGGCTTCACTAATGTGCTACCGAAAAGTTCACAAACAGGAGGAGGAGGTATTATTGTCAGAAAAGCTGTGGACAGGTGAGTTCCTACCCCACCCCCTAAAACCTTTGCTTTCCTGATTCCCATAAAATCCACTGCCTTCCTGCATCCTTGTGAGCAGTTGTATATCATTTTGGAAGAAGTACAACTTTGGAGTCAATCAGCTTGCCTTTCATTCTATTCCTCTGCCACTTAACGAGCTCTTCCACTTGGGGCAAGCTATATTTCCTCTGTTGGCCTTACTCTCCTCCTCTGTAAAATGGGGTGATGATGTCCACATGAGACAAGGAGTGAGCAGACTTAATAAACTAACACAATTAAAATGCTTGTAGCAGAGCAGGCAAGGACGACAGGCAGGCATTCGTGCTTCTCCTGCCCTTTGATTTGATCTCTCCTAAATGATCTTCTCTGTTGTCCGTGGATATATGGTCAAAGGAGATCTAGACAACCCTGAGGTTTTATGATGGTTGGTTTTGTACTTTTTATTTAGACTTTCTGGGGGGTGAGGGGGTAGTTTACAGTTACTTCACAAATGTCTTTACAGATGTCTAAAATGTGCCCTGCTTCTTTGACGTGCAATGCATAGAATACTTCCATGTTATCCTATTTTCTCTCAAGAGAACTCCTTAAAGCAGGAAGAACTTATCCTTGATTTCATTATTGGGAGGCAGGGGCCCACCAGAATAAAGATAATGCCTGAGGCTGCTGGACCTCAAGTGTAATTTTTTTAAATGTTTATTTACTTATTTTTGAGAGGGAGAGAGACAGAGACCGAATGTGAGCAGGGGCAGGGGAAGGGCAGAGAGAAAGGGAGAAACACAGAAATCAAAGTGGGCTCCAGGCTCCATGCTGTCAGCACAGAGACAGACGTGGGGCTTGAATTCATGAACTGTGAGATCATGACCTGAGCTGAAATCGGATGTTTAACCAACTGAGCCACCCAGGCGCCCCACTCTCTGGTTTTCTTTTACTCTTCTTTCTCTTGCCCGTGGACTGGAG
Source organism: Lynx rufus (assembly GCF_022079265.1). Classification (NCBI taxonomy): domain Eukaryota; kingdom Metazoa; phylum Chordata; class Mammalia; order Carnivora; family Felidae; genus Lynx; species Lynx rufus. The sequence continues at coordinate 38,164,703 of NW_025814896.1, read as the reverse complement.
CAGGACCAGGGGGGAGCGAATGATGCATAATGTACAGGCACCTCTCGCCACTTCTATAGACCATTCTGATGATATTCCTTTCTAGTTATCTTTCTCCTTTGTCGGAGAACAGAAAATAAGATGACAAAGATCAGGCTGTTGGGGCGCCTGGGTGGATCAGTCGGTTGAGCGTCCAACTTCAGCTCAGGTCATGATCTCATGGTTTGTGAGTTTGAGCCCCGTGTTGGGTTCTCAGAGCCTGGAGCCTGCTTCGGATCCTATGTCTCCCTCTGTCTCTGCTCTTCCCCTGCTTATGCTCCGTCTCTCTCTCCTTCAAAAATAAATAAACATTAAAAAAAAAACACAAAGAGCAGGCTGTTTACACCTGTTAGGCAATTCTTTCAATTCTTTATGAATTTCTTGCCACAGCAAATAAAGTTTCAACCATGTGACATTTCTGATATTCGAGCCATTTTTTTTTTTTACCTAGCAAAAATGGGAATTTGAACCTAATAATCCTCAGCACAAGAAGCTTTCACAGGTTTAGGAGAGATCAGCTACCATAAGAACACTTCTTATGCTGGTGAGGGATCAAATGGTCTCCAGGAAAATAGTAGAATACAAGGAACAAGAGAAGTTTTAAAAGAACTGCATGTAGCAGGCAGAAGTAATACATACAAAATAGTGCTAATAGAGTAGACTGAGTCACTTCAATAGCTGTGTTTTTTTTTTAAGTTTATTTATTTTGAGAGAGAGAGCAAGCTAGTGCACAAGTGGGGGAGGGGCAGAATGAGGGAGAGAGAGAATCCCAAGTAGCTCCACACTTTCAGTGCAGAGCCCAATGTGGGGCTCAAACTCATGAACCACGAGATCATGACCTGAGCCAAAGTCGGACAGTTTGACTGAGCCACCCGGGCACCCATAAACAAGGTACACATTAAGGGGACTGCACCTTTTTTGAGTCTGTCATTTTTTTCCAAAGAAGTTGAAGGCAAGAAGGAGGAGATAAACAAAAAGTGAATGAATGTGTGCACACCCCTGCTGTAAGGACTTCATAAAATTAGGAAGGCCCCCATCCAGCTCAGACATTTTCCTATTTATCAGCAATAAAGAGTGCTGATGGAAACTTCATCATTACTTGTCCAGTCTCCATGAGACATTAGGAAAATATTTTAGTTTTGTTCTCCTTCTCACTCCTCAACCGAATAGCAACTTATTTCAGAAACATCGTGCTTTAGGGAACTGAACCCACTTCAAAGGAAAGTAGAGTCCCTTTCTATGGGAGAAAAATATAAACTCACAGTTATGTTTATTATTAATGGATTTTCCATGATACATGATCACATGAAATACTGTAACTACATTTTGAAAGTTCTTGATTCTACCAAGTAACTTACGAAGCACCACACAAAACACAACCCCTTCCCCAAATCTGCCAATTTGGAAAGGGTTTCTGGAAATAAGGCCTTTTAAATATCAAATGTTGAAGCCTACTAAAATGGGGATGCTTTATTGAAGGTATTATGATTTTTCATGAAATTGCAAGAATTATTAAAATAATTTCCCTCTCAGTGAACTTAGGTAAGAATCAAGCCATAACAGAAGTGGGTAATGTTACTCCAGTCAAGTAGATAGTGTTCATTTGGACTTACAGAAAACTGGACTTGAAATTCGCCTTTTGAAACCTCACTATTTCTAAGAGATCCGTATGTCTGAAACTGAGATCACACTCAGGCCTTTTTGAATCAGCTACTCCTATCAAGGTTATCCCTGCAAGCCATTATCAGTGTGGAGGTGACTTAATATGAGTAGCCAAGAGCAATTAATAAATGTCAATTAAACCAGGTTTTCTTTTCTTTCTACAATCACAGGCAGAGATCCCAAGAGAGCCTTGTGCTAAGCCTGATTTTTGATTATACCATAAGGCTCTTTTCCATTAATTAGGGGACCTCGTGAAGCATACACTTGTCTGCTGCTGGCAGGTCAACATCTGGACCCCCCAGCTCACAACTTTCCAAGTGGCTGTCTATTGCACAAAATACCCAAGAGTTTCCATCAAGAAAAATCAAGACAAATGCCTTGGAAATAAAGTAACAGTGGCTCTAAAGGGGCTCATTCAAGAGAGTTTGAACATGGATCCTATTTCAATAAGGATAGGCTAGGTTATACTGTAATAAGAATAACTCCCAAATTTTGGTGGCCTAGCCCAATACAAAGTTATTTCCCACTCATCCTAACTTGGTCATGAGTCAGGACCACTGTCCTTACCGGCCACATCAATCCTGTGGCCCCTCCATGCTGACCTCTGCTTCCATGAACACAGGCATGGGGGAATAAAGAACTCAAGGGTCAAGCATCAACAATTAGGTGTGACAGCCTAGAAGCCACATACAGCATTTCCACTCACATTTCATTGGCCAAACAAGTCTCATGGTCATGCCTCACTTGAAGCAGCTGAAAAATGAGATCATCTCATATGCCCAGCCAGAGAGAGGAACTTAAAATATTGCTGAGCCACAATAATAACAAAGGCAATGTCTGAATTAAATAAATGTAGACTTCACCCATCTTTAAAGCCACAGGATGGGAAATCATGAGAACAAATTCATCATCAAAGAAAGAAAACTCAGAGATGATTTACCTCAATCGAATTTAAGCCCTTCTTTAGGGAAACCATCTTTATGCTACTTCTTGTGTAACTCCTGTATATCAATTAGCCTTACTGATTCATTGACTTGCTGATGACAAATGACAAGAGGTTCTCTGGAAAGGGACAGAGCATTACCAGTCTCCTGGGATGAGCACCATCTCATGCTACCTTGTTCATTTCACAAAAATAAAACTTGATTGAAAACATTCTCCAATGTTTTACTTTTCTGAGGCTTTTCTCCAAGGGCACACAGCACACTGTTAATAGTTATCATGCTACTTCCTTAGAAACAAAATAGCAGGTCCCTTCCCCTAGCCCTACTCAAAGTAAAGTGTGGAAAAAATCGGCCTTAGAGCACTCAGCAAATTTTTGTCACCCTCATGGTTCCTTCTTGGAGTGATACCTGAACATCAGATGTTATCTTAGTTCAAGGACAGGCAGCTAATAGGCATAAGTTGATTCAATTTATTTAAAATGAGCTGCATGAGTGACCTGAATGGGATGTCCTTTTTATTGAAGGAGAAACTTGCTGCATTTTCCTGCTCACAGCCCTGTACAGAGAGCTGTTGTCGACAGGGGTGAAGGGATAGAGCAGGAGGGAGGTGGGGAGAAAATGAGTTAATGCCATAGCCAATGATTCTGAGAAAGCCTCCTGGTCTGAAACTGATAACACAGGGGTGAGATCAGTTGAAGGGTTTCAGCACGCTGGGTAAGGGGACAGTTAAAAAAGGTCAGGTCAAAGCAATCAGTAGAATTTACTCAAACATCTGTAGCTTCTTAAGGCTTTTAATGAGAATTTCCATATTAACATTTGGTTTTACCAGGGTACTGCATAATTTTCTACTCAATTTACCCCTGACAGGTTACAGACATAACAACATTCTTATCAAATTGACTTTCCATAATGTAGAAAGATGTGGAAGTTTTATGATGTTCTTTGTAGAGTAAGAGAGAAAGGATAAGAGAGAGAATAACTTTAAGGCAAGGAAACCAAAACCAGGCTGCTTTGAATATTTATCATACTTTTTATTTTTTTCATGAATTTTTAATATTCATCAAAAATACATTAACAACTCTGTTTCACTTCAGCCTGGGGATCATTTACAAAATAGACAGCGGTGTTCAGATCTAAACAGCAAGTCTTTACCTCAGCAAAAGAAACTAATTGGGTTTAGGAAATAAACCCATTAGCTCATTTATGAACTGAGGGTGTGGATTCAGTTTCTAGAAGTTTCCTTACCAAAAGGAATTCTGAAAAAACTCGGGAATCATCTGAAAAATGGAGTGTTGTAGCACTGAGTTAAATGGTGGACCTTGAGTTATTAAAGTCTATAGACAAAACGCTATTGATATTAGATTACCAAATAATTTACTTTTAAATGTATGAAACCTTTGCAGTGGGACCAAAAATTGTCACCTATACCTGCGTCCTACAGCAAAGCAGCACTATGCTGGTAGCCTAGGTCTGTCACGCGCTCTACTGCTATTAGGGGAGACAGAGCTCCACCCAAAATACCCCGATGGAAAATGCTTAGATGCACTTTCCAGGGAATCAGCCCATTGGACTCCTTCTTAGAGCTTAGAAATAATATATCTTAGGTCGGATCTACACCTGCAATGTTGTCCTTCCTCTCAAATCAATCTGGTTCAATTTTGTCTTTATTTAGAAGTACATTGATTTGAAATAAGTTTATGCTGGAGTTCCATCCACAGGGAGGGTCCACAAAACTGGGGACTGAAGTCCTGTTATTCCTTTGCCAAGAAGCCCAAAAACCCAAAAGTAGATGTAAAAGAGAAAAGGAGACATGAAACAAACAAACAAAAATCTTCTGCATATAATGTTCATCAAAGTGTTAAACAAAAATGAGACAAGGGTTTAATCACTTGATGGTATAAACAATATAAGAACTGTTGGACTTTCACAATTGGCCCTTCCTTCTTCAAGTGGTCTAGGAGGTCACTTTACTAGACCCATGGCCCTAGCCACCACCTGGCCTTGTACAGAACAGTATTTTGATAGTCAAAGTTAGATTAAAGCTCTTTGCTAATTTTCTGCTTTTTTTTTTCAATATATGAAATTTATTGTCAAACTGGTTTCCATACAACACCCAGTGCTCATCCCAAAAGGTGCCCTCCTCAACACCCATCACCCACCCTCCCCTCCCTCCCACCCCCCATCAACCCTCAGTTTGTTCTCAGTTTTTAAGAGTCTCTTATGCTTTGGCTCTCTCCCACTCTAACCTCTTTTTTTTTTTTTCCTTCCCCTCCTCATGGGTTTCTGTTAAGTTTCTCAGGATCCACATAAGAGTGAAACCATATGGTATCTGTCTTTCTCTGTATGGCTTATTTCACTTAGCGTCACACTCTCCAGTTCCATCCACGTTGCTACAAAGGGCCATATTTCGTTCTTTCTCATTGCCATGTAGTACTCCATTGTGTATATAAACCACAATTTCTTTATCCATTCATCAGTTGATGGACATTTAGGCTCTTTCCATAATTTGGCTATTGTTGAGAGTGCTATAAACATTGGGGTACAAGTGCCCCTATGCATCAGTACTCCTGTATCCCTTCGGTAAATTCCTAGCAGTGCTATTGCCGGGTCATAGGGTAGGTCTATTTTTAATTTTCTGAGGAACCTCCACACTGCTTTCCAGAGTGGCTGCACCAATTTGCATTCCCACCAACAGTGCAAGAGGGTTCCCATTTCTCCACATCCTCGCCAGCATCTATAGTCTCCTGATTTGTTCATTTTGGCCACTCTGACTGGCGTGAGGTGATATCTGAGTGCGGTTTTGATTTGTATTTCCCTGATAAGGAGCGATGTTGTTTCATGTGCCTGTTGGCCATCTGGATGTCTTCTTTAGAGAAGTGTCTATTCATGTTTTCTGCCCATTTCATGGACAAATTCCTAAACACCCACACTCTTCCAAAACTCAATCAGGAGGAAATAGAAAGCTTAAACAGACCCATAACCAGCAAAGAAATTGAATCGGTTATCAAAAATCTCCCAACAAATAAGAGTCCAGGACCAGATGGCTTCCCAGGGGAGTTCTACTAGACGTTTAAAGCAGAGATAATACCTATCCTTCTCAAGCTATTCCAAGAAATAGAAAGGGAAGGAAAACTTCCAGACTCATTCTATGAAGCCAGTATTACTTTGATTCCTAAACCAGACAGAGACCCAGTAAAAAAAGAGAACTACAGGCCAATATCCCTGATGAATATGGATGCAAAAATTCTCAATAAGATACTAGCAACTCGAATTCAACAGCATATAAAAAGAATTATTCACCATGATCAAGTGGGATTCATTCCTGGGATGCAGGGCTGGTTCAACATTCGCAAATCAATCAACGTGATACATCACATTAATAAAAGAAAAGATAAGAACCATATGATCCTGTCAATCGATGCAGAAAAGGCCTTTGACAAAATCCAGCATGCTTTCTTAATAAAAACCCTTGAGAAAGTCAGGATAGAAGGAACATACTTAAAGATCATAAAAGCCATTTATGAAAAGCCCACAGCTAACATCATCCTCAACAGGGAAAAACTGAGAGCTTTTTCCCTGAGATCAGGAACACGACAGGGATGCCCACTCTCACCGCTGTTGTTTAACATAGTGTTGGAAGAGCTAGCATCAGCAATCAGACAACAAAAGGAAATCAAAGGCATCAAAATTGGCAAAGATGAAGTCAAGCTTTCACTTTTTGCAGATGACATGATATTATACATGGAAAATCCGATAGACTCCGCTAATTTTCTGCTTTTAAAATTAACCTATAGAGAAAGTTATATGAGACAACTTTGGCTGAAGAGAAGGTAAATAATGCTAAGCTTGACAATATGAAAGTAAGTATATATCTGAAAGAAAATAAAACATAGAAAAGAAGGAAGAGTAGGCAGATGTGGCACTAAAGTGGCTATAAATAGAGGTATGATAAAGGCAAGCAATAGAGCTAAAACAATAAAACTACCATCCATGGGAAATGGGTGGTAAAGTGAATTAAACCCTCATTTTTCATAACAGTGAGTCAACAGGCTTCATGTAAAGTTATTAAATCAAGAAATAACAGATATGTTATGTAAAGTTAAGGAAGTAACGAACAGAGGAAAAGAAAATAGAAACAGGAGTTGGGACAAGAGAGGGAAGGAATGCATCATAAGCTCTTAAGTACTCTTTAAATTTTAAAGCCATGCATGCTTGTAATTTTTTGGAAAAGTAAAGAGTAAAGAAAGAAGTAAAGAAATAATTGGGAAGCATGTATTACATTGATTTACAGCACAGCCAAGAGCAGAGAACATCCATTTATAACTCTGACAGTGCAGAGAACAGTGGGTGGAAAGCGAGTTTTCATAAGCACACATTCTGGCCCACACCAGGTCTGCAGAAAAGAGAAGGGAGCAAGGATGGGCAGCTGTCAAGTAAAGGAGGGGCACTGCCTGGAACCCTGGCTTTGTCATAGAAGTTACAAGTTTGGGCCTCCCCTGGAGGCCACTTGGAACACCGATATTTGGAAACCCAGAGAGGCACACCCAGAGTTTATCTTCATGCATCTGTGTTCTGTTAAAGTTAATTCTGCATCATCGAGAAGACAAGAATCACACATGCAAATCAAGTGATCCATGTAATTAAAGAAAAATGAGCTAGGAATAGACAAGAGGGTGGGTCCTTCTGAAGAGGTGAACAAAGGGTCCAATGTGGGTGATGGAGCCCTCCAGGGAGTGCCCAGAAATGTGAAGCCAGCCCAGAGAATATGAAAGTTGGAAGAAGCCCAAGAATTTTTCTCATCTAGGGTTCTTAACCCAGATAGAATGCAGGGGTTCATACCCTGAGATTGGGAGAAAAATCCTTAAATAATCTCTCTCTGAAATTTAGTATTTCCTTAAAATATGAATGAAATCAACCAACCATAAGAACACGAGCAGTCTCGACACCTCGACACCCATAGAAATGGCAGGTAATTTTTATTGTATTACTGTTCCTGCAGATATCCTAAAATATGGCTTCCATGGTTTCTTCAGCATTACAGTAGTTCTTAGATTCACCACTAGATCTTATTATTTAATGTTATTATTATTATTCATTATTTAATATGTTAACAAATGTGTAAGTTACTCTGACCTAGATACATTTTTTAATATTTTTATTACCCTATTTCAGTGAGAGCCATTTCCTTTGTAAGCCTATGTATTTTATTTTAAGCATTTAATAATTAATTCTGAGAATTCTATAGGCTTCACCAGACTTCCCATGGGATCAATGACACACAAAAGAATCTCTGGAATCCAGCTATATTAGTTTTCTATTTCTGTGCAAAAAATATAACCACAGACTTAGAGCCTCAAACACTACAATTTATTGTCATCATGTGTCTGTGGGCCAGAAGTCAAGGTACAAGTTAGCTACATCCTCTGCTCAGGGTCTCACAAGACTGAAATCAAACTGTTGGCAGAGCTGGGGATCTCATCTGGAGTTCAGCCTCTCCTAAGCTCATTCCAGCTGTTGGCAAAATTTAGCTCCTTGCCACTTATAAGTCTGAAATTTTCAGTTCCTCAAGGCTGCATGTTGTTCCCCACCATGTGTGGATCTCTCCACAACATAGAAGTTTGCTTCCTTCTAGGTCCTTTGTCTATTTCTTCCCTATAAACCCTCTTTTCTGAGTTCAACTGATTAGGCCGGGCCCACCCAAAATAATCTTCCTTCTGATTAACTCAAAGTCAACTGAAGGAAGAACAAGCAAGGAAGGCATCCAGGCTTCACCATATACCACTGGCAGTTCACTTTAAGAATTGTATCTCTAAACTACTTGCTTCTTCCAGTTGACAGCGATCCCCTGGTGAAGGGCATATTGCCCTGCTAACACTATACTGTGAACAAGTATACCAGCGATTAAGAAGGGCTGTATCAGCATGGAGGCACAGAATGCTTGAGGAAGGGAGGAGCTAAGGGACTAGGGAAACCCTGAAAAGCAGAAGTCAGGTTTGGAGTCCCAGATGTTGCCTACTTAATGGTCCTGCTTAAGGCTCACATTTGGCTCTGGACTGCCTCCCAAAATATGCTTGGTAAATACTGAAGGGCCAGAGGTTGATTTTCACTGGATTTGGCTCCTCCACACTGTGATGACTCAGCAACCAAGGCAGTGGGTTTCAGATGACCCAGACCGAGATGCAGGAGAACCAGAAATGGAGCCAACAGCTAGTGTGCTTGAGTTGGGTGACAGCATCTATATTCTCATGGCAAGGGAAACCACCCATTACTCCACACTGGGCATTTGAGAGAAGACTTTCAGTGTTTTCCCCCTCAACAAACCCTATGCAAACTAAAAATCTGACTGTCGTTGTTGCAGTAATAAAACAGACTTCATACTGAAAAATTAAGAATACAATCATATTAAACCTCCACTAAAGAACCAAGCCAGTGTCTACACCTCTCCTTTTTGTTAGATTCCCATACTAAGGAAAACAAAGCTCCCTCCAAATGGCACTGTGCCAATAATGCTCCCCAGCCTCAGCTTGGTCCCAGCATGGAGCAAACACAGTAAGTTCAGAATGATTCCAATTTATGTTTCCATCAGTCGATGGCATACCTTTTAAACTGGCTCTCGTCCTTCTAATAGAAGTGAAAAGGTGACTATATTTAGAATCTGTCCTAAAGATTTGGGATTGATAGAGACCTAATTGGAGAGCTGCCTTTTAAAAAAGCCAACAGAGTGATCAAACTTAAGGTTATATATATTTTTAAAATATCACCCTCATCCTAAAAGATAATGACTTTTCTTCAGAGCATCAAGCCATGCCCGAGTGAGCTCTCTCCTCTTCAGAAATAGTTTGCTAAATTTTTCAGGCATATTGGGGAAAGGGACTGTTCAGCCAATAACCCATGTCCCCAGGAGGGTTGTGTTGAGGAAAGGCAGGTAAGAAGCATTGGGTTTTGGTTAATCAAGATATACACACACACACACAAAAGCCAGGGTATTGACAAATAAATAGGTAAATCTCACACCCTAAGCCTTTTCTGTCTATTGGGTCCTCTTGGCAGTCTGCAGAGCTGATGGACCTTTCTGGAGGATGATATTTTTCAATGCATAAAGTGAAATGCACAAGGATACAAAGTAAAAACTGAATTATGCTGAAACTTACTAAATATTAAAAAAATAAATTTATGATATAGTAATATTTGTGCTTCTCTATTAATTAGCATATTAAATGACAAGAACTAGTGGAAAGTCAAATAATTTAAGTGTAGTGATAGATTAAATGACATTTTAAGATATGCTGAGCAATTCTATTGTGATATTAAAATCATTGTGATTTCTATTAAAGCCAAAGAACCAGATACTGTTGATACTATTGCAGTTGGCTGCCTATATATATAAATGAAGAGAACTCTAAATTTCAGTGAAATAAAAATGTTTTACTTTTTTTTTCTTTACAAGTTCATGGAATCTCCTCCTAACTACCCAATTTGGGTCTGTAGACTACAGGTCAAGAACCAATGAAAATTACCATGTCACTGTAGATTAAATAATGCAAGTCAAGAAAGTCAAATCTTCTTTTACTAGATTAAGCTGATAATTGCTAAACCCCATTATCTTTTCTACAGTTTCAAACAGTGAGAACAATGAAGGGCAATGGTATTTTTTTATAGAATTTTAAAACCATATTAGACTAGTAGAAGGGTGGAAAACCCTATTTAATTTTAAATCTGCCTCTATGGAGTCAAGAATATGTACAATATACAAATATATGCAACTAGTTTTCAAATTAACATATTGACCCAGAGCACTGGCACTGGAAACAAAATAAAAATAAAAATCAGAGCATAGTTTTCAAGCATCAGGAGGCAGGAGAATGTTGGCTTGCTGCCTAGAACTCAGAGTGTACCTCCTACAATTTTGTCTATGACACAAGAGAAGATTTTTTTGTCCCTGACCTACTGTTGCTTCCCAAGCAAAGCCTCTTTTTCTCCAGAGAGATAGTCACAACCAACCTCCATATGGAAAAGAACCACATTATACTTCCCTCTGAATAATTAAGTCCATTTCATCTGTTCATACTTAAGAAAATTCCCAAATACAAAAACATATTTATAATCACATTTGAAGAGCTTAACATCCTATAAAGGAAGATATTTTGCTTTATAAAATAACTCCCTATAGTGTCCTTAATTCAGTCAACTTAATGAATGACCACCTTGTACCAGGAACTCTTCTAGGTGGTGAAAGTATAATCATAAATAACAAAGATAACCTTGTCCTAGAGCGGCTCACTCTTTGGCGGAAATTTCTTGAAACTGCAGCTCACCTGTGCTCATTATTGTTTTAAAACTCTTTATGCTTGATAGAAACACTGTGTTCATGGAGCAGGAGAAAACTTGAAGGCAGAGCTTTAGAAGCCATGGTTAATTGAAGACATAAAGATAAAGACTCCTAGGATTCCGAGGGGGTAGGGAAGAAAGCAAGGTTATTTTCTCTCAAGGCAGTGGTGATAGCAGAGAGCTGAGACCATGCCCCTAGGGTCACTTTTGGAGGTAAGGGTTTTTGGAAGGGGCATAGTGCCATAAGAAACTCAAAGACAAAGACTGCAACAAGAATCAAGCCAAGAAGACAGCGGGCCTGCCTTCTCTCCCCATGGGCCAATGAGTCTCCACCTCCAATGCATTTAGTGTGACTGGATTTCTCCTAGAAACTGGAGAAAGAATGGTATGCTGCACCCAAAAGGGTGCAGGGCCAAACCAACCTGCTTCCCCAGCCACAGGATGAGAGATACAGGGGTCATTCCAAGGTGAAACATGCACAGAATCCATAGGCATGGAGGTTCAGAACTTCATTTCCTGGGTGTTCTGGGAAGGGCAGCAGAGTTTCAGGGAGCCAGGGTCACATGAGAAGTCACTGCATGTGCACTGGTTCAGGAACACCACTCAGGTGTAACATGAAGTGTACCTTGAATGAAGATGTTAAATGTGGGATTTCAGAAATAGACTCTTAACAAAAGGATTAGAACCATGGAACTGACAGTTGTGCAACAGCCTGTGAAGAACTGAAAATGGTGTGCTAGTGTAGGTCTTGTGTCCTCACAATGGGGGCAGGGGTGGGGTGGTTCACCATGTGCTGTGAGTCAGCCACTTTCTTTTCCAGGAATGGGAATCACTCTCTCAAGTTCTACCCTAACGAGATGGCATTGTTGGAAGAATCTCCTCAAGGAAAAACTGCCTGTGGATTTTGTGCCCCTAGCAATCTATGGGTAGAATATAGGCTGTCTACAGCCAGGGCCCCCAGGTCTCCAGAACCCTAAAAAATAATGCAGTGTTTGAGAGAAGATACTTATGAATTCAGAGTCAAGGTCATGGCCAGGGACACCTGGGCCACAGAAGTATCCAGATAATTCATAAGGTGGAGAGCTTTATGACCTGACCTGACCATATCACAGATTTTGTCTACCTGATATTCTGAGTTCCAAGTACCAAAAAGACCTGAGATCTGCTATAACACACACACACACACACACACACACACACGCTTCTGACTTTTTCTTTAAATGTAAGAAAGCCCATTAGGCAGAGAAAATCAAAACTTGTGAAAGAAAAAAAATGATGAAGTGTGTTACAGGCCTTAGAAAAGAAGAAAAAATCTATTTTAAGACTTGAATTAGCATTAACAGAAGGCAGAGGAGGAGGAAATATAAGAGCAGCAGTAGCAGCAGATAAGAGCGATGGGGCGGGGGAGGGCAGCTCACAGAGCCTGCTGGTCCTCCCTCCAGATCTCTCCCCATCCTTATGTGGGGGCATGTCTACATAGGAAGGCACTGGAAAGCAGCAGTTGGGGGCAAGAAATGAGGGCTTTAGCATTTGCCTTGAAATTCCATGTTCCCAGCACAAATAGTTTTAGATTTTATGTCTCAGGCTGTCTTCATTCGCATCCCCTGGAAACAGCCTCTGACTCAGGGGGATGTACTCAAAGGGTTTTCTAGGGCTTGCTTTCTCAGGAGATGCTTATATGGATGTGCGAATGGTCAAGTGGACAGGGGGAAAATGTAGCCTCCAATGCCATTACAGCAGAAGTCTTGATGATCCTATGGGGAGCTCTAGAGTTGGGATGGACTTCTCATTTGTCCTAATTGAGGCAAAGGAGCCAAGCCTTTGCTGCCTATCTTTAAGCAAGGCAGCCCCATGAGGCCATGGGCAATTTCCATGGTGGGGGGGGGGTGCCCATTGTGAGCAGGCAACCGCTGAAATTCCTGACAGCTGGGAGTAGGGGTATTGCCCTCAAGAGAGGATCTGGGTGGCTCATCAGAATATCCACCATACAGATCAATAAACAGGAGTACGTTGATGGAAGTTACAGAGGCCTAAAGGCCCTTCTCCCCACTTTCTTCCTCCTCAGATTGTTAGGCAGGGTCCTCACATGAGCCAGACTGGAAGCAGTCAGTTCCTGGTTGACTGAGCACATCTGTAATGTGATCCATTACCGTCACTCCTTTTTGCCATCAGTAGTCACTCACAATGGATCACCGACTGCTCCTTCCCATTCCTATATCCCCAGCAAAATGATTGTCATCACCAATTTCCAGGGTAGGGAGGGGTTTTGCCATCAATAAGCAATTCTTGGACACCACATGGGTGTCCAAATTTTGATACTACCTACCTAGAGATAGCATCGAGTTCCACAGGTTAATTCCTACAACGCTGACTCCCCACCCCATTTTATGATAGGGAAAAGATAGGATAAAATAGGCAGAGAGGGAAAGGTTAGGACCTGAGGTTCCTGGGTGGGGAAAAACACATACTTTGGAGCAATGCTGGAGAGTCTGACCACAGCAAACCCTCTCGGGTATAAGGTTCCTCTTAAGAATGTAATGGATACCACCTACTCCCCTCAGGTTCCCCTCAGGAATCTAACAATCAAAATACCTAACTAAAATAAGTAAATCATAAAACTTATGTTATACAAAGGATGGTATGACCATAGTTTGTCTCCTCACACAATGGAATCAAGCCAATCAGGAATGGACAACCCAGCACCTAGAGTTACCCAGCCAATAAAGGTAGAACCTAAGAAGGGACAAGGGGGAATGGAAGGGGTGGTCAACCAAAACCTTATAAAACAAAGACCCTTGCCTACAGTCAGGGGCATTTGCTTTCAAATGTCCCTTGTCTGTAAAGAGAGTTTTCATACTATTTCTACTTTCTAGTCTTATACTCTAATAAACTTCTGCCTACTGCTCATTTTGTGTCCACCTCTTCATTCTTCAAAGCAGCAAGACAACGAACCCTGGGTATTGAGGTACAAAATCCTGCAACAATTTCAGAGGACAGTGACAAGTCCAGATTGTTACCTGTGCTTTTGACCAACCAGCTATAGACAAAGGTTCCAACAAACCCCATGTTGGGTTTGATTAATTTGTTAGAGTGGCTAACAAAACTCAGCTCATAAATGCTCTACCTACTAGATTATTATACATTACTATAGCTTATTATTTGTTTACTATAACAGGATACAACTCTGGAACAGCCACACGGAAGAGATGCATAGGGCAAGTTTTAGGGCAAGGGCCCAGAGATTCCCCGTCCTCTCCAAACAGGCACTCTCCCCAAAATCTCCATCTGTTCATCAACCCCACAAGTTCTCTGAAATTCAATCCTTTTGGGTTTTTATGGAGGCTTTATTATATAGGCATAATTGGCTAAATCATTAACCATTTGCAAGTGATCCAACCTCCAACCACTCTTCCCTCCCTGGAGGTTGGGGGGATGGGACTGAAAGTTCCAACCTTCTGATCACAAGGTTGGTTCTCCTGGCAACCAGCTCCCAAGCTTAGATGGAGTCTAAAACTCACTTCATTAGCATAACAAGAGACATCTTGCTCTCCTTACAGGAAATTCCAAGGGTTTTAAGAGCTCTGTGCCAGAAAAGGAGTCAGAGACCAAATATATATTTTTTACTATAAATTACAACACTACACCAATTCCTAAGGGCATGGCTGGATTCTCTCTTATTGTAACTTAGCCTCTTGGTCTTCCAGAGTCAGAGAATGTTTATACCAAAAGAGCCTCAGAGACTTGCTATACACCTCTAGCTTTTTCAGCTAGAGGGAACTGGTAAAGACCACACAGCAAGAATTACTGTCAGCTTCTCACTACCTTGGGGGGATGACTACAGAAGAGAAAGCAGGAAAGAGCCTTGGATGGGGATGAGAACTTTAGAGCCCTTCTCTAAATATTCTCAAAATATTCTGAGCAAGGGGAAGCGGTACAGCTCAGTTACTAACCGTGAAGGTTATAAATTCTAGCCCCTAATTCTCTTTCCCTTTTACCCAGCTTTGTGGCTTGTGGCCCAGCGCAGAGAAATTTAAAACATTTTCATTACCCACATGGTATGAATCAGCCATTTCTTGATTGCTTGTGAGTCATCGACAGCTGGGATGACTCTACATCCCTATTTGCTTGAAACAGCCCCATTTTACCCTTGGGATCCTGAATTAATTATTAAAGCTACACCCTTTCACTCCCCAGAGAGGCCTTGTTTGGTCAATAAGGTGGCCTGAGCTATAGCCAATTGGTGTTTTCAAGTAAACAGCTTCCTGGCTCTGTTTCCCCATACCATCTCTCCTAATTTTAGGTCTGGGAGGTCTCCTCTATGGTCTCCTCTCTTGCTCAGCCACAGGTACACCACATTTGCCAGTCTCCCTTGCACATGCATTTTTGCTTATGGAACATGGGTAGAAGTGAGGTCACCACTTCCAGAACTGGCCTTAGTGCAAGTCTCACTGTTTCCCCCCAACAATCCCCCAGTAGAGAGGATGGTAAGGAACTAGAGAAGGGAGAAACGACATGACAGAAGGAGCCTATATCTCTGAAAGCCTGATCAACAAAACAAAACCACATTAGACTGAAGTGAACAAGAAATAATTTGGTATCATTTGAAGCCAATGACATTTGAGGTTCACTGCTACCACAATTATGCTCCATGACTAATATACTTCTCTCCTAAATCCCAATCTACAGTCTTGCCCTGGCTCTCCTAGAAGCAGAGCCTGAGCCAGGGATTCAGATGCATGTGGTTCAACGAGGAAGGGCTTCTGGAAGGAGAGGAATCAGGGAAGCATAAGAGGGCAGGGGGAGGAGTTGAGCAAGGACATGGCCTGATCCATGAGGGCTTCTGCAGCACTATTGAGTTGTGCCCCCTTAAGACATGAGAGTTGGCCTTTCTACCTCCATATGAGTACATCATTGGCTTTAAGGTGTCTCCCAGGGGGTTGGGAGGAGAGGAAGGTATTAATAGTGCTGAGTGCTGAGGGTAATTCTTCAGTGGAGCATGAGGCTTGGGGAGGGAAGTTGGGAGACCTTAGCAATGCATACATATAGCATCTGGGGATAGGTGCACCTGCCTACTAAAGGGCATCTATCTGGGTAGGGAACCACTGCTTTCCATTTACCTGCATTAAAAATCATTATGAACCCATGTCAGTGTGGCTTTTGTTCCCAGTTTGGTCCCACAAAATAAATATTTTGACTAGGAATTAAGCAAGCCTAAGGAGAATTCAAGGAAAATATTTTAAAATCAATCAACTGAATTCTCAGTTATAAGCAATTAAAAATGTATTAAAAATGATTCTGATTGGAGAGTACAGCATGCGCAAAATGGGTGAAGGGGAGGGAGAGATACAAACTTCCAGTTATGGAATGAATAAGCCACAGGGATAAAAGGGACAGCATAGGCAATATAGTCAATGGTATTGTAAGAGTGTTGTATCATAGTTACACTTTTAGCACAACATACAGAGTTGTCAAATCACTATGATGCACACCTGAAATAATGTAGCATTGTGTGTCAACTATATGTCAATTAAAAAATGATTCTGGTTAATTTAGCAAAAGAGGGATTTATTAGCAAAGGGGATTATTAGCAAGAGGGATTTTTATTATCAAGTAGCTCCAGAAATTGTTGGAGAATGTAGACGGTAAAAATGGCAGTGATTAAGGAAGGTTGGACAGAAAGAAACATACAAGCTCACAACATCTAAACAGGATGCTACTGAGGCACCGTCAGCACTGGTCACCACACTGCTGTCATCTCCAACATTACCCTCTATTTCATGTAAGTGGGAAGTGCCTTATAGAGTGCTCTGTCCATATGAAGTTAGGGTTGACAATAAAAGACAGTTGAATGCTTAGGTTAAAAAGAACAGAGGAACTGTCCAGGAGCACACTGGAGTACTCTGTTGAAAAAGCATGAACAGGGGCACCTGGCTGGCTCAGTCAGTTAAGCATCCGACTTCGGCTTGGGTCATGATCTCAGAGTACGTGGGTTCTGCATCGGGCTCTGTGCTGACATCTCAGAGCCTGGAGCCTCCTTTGGATTCTGTGTCTCCTTCTCTATCTCTCCCCTGCTCACTTGCTCTCTCTCTTTCTCTCTCTCTCTCTCAGAAATAAATAAACGTTAAAAAAAGAAAACGAAAAGAAAGGCATGAGCAATTCTGCCCGCCATTCCACCATTAGAGGTTTGTGTCTTTGACCTTTTAAGTCTTAGAACATCAAGAGACTCTTCTAAAAATGGAAATACCTTTAACATTTTTCTCTTAAGACCTTAGCTATCAGCCAGCACTACACTTGGGACCGTGTTCAAGTTAGTTAAAGACAAGGTAGTAATGATTGGGGCATCACATGTTCAGATGGAAAAAGACATACCTGGATCCACACAGAGTTTTTTGAGGCCTTCATGTTGGTTTCCCCTGCTAGAGCCCTGCTATTGCTTTTGACCCGGTAATGAACTTTAGAAGAAAAAGCTCTTATTTCAGAAGCTAGAGTCCATCATCCATCTTCAGGAAGCAGTACATTGACTGCATAGCACAACCAGGTCCTACTTCTGACTCCAGTACAGAATCCACAGCACTTTTGGGGTCTCAACACCAGGAGACCCAACTAATGGGCTTATTTTACTCATGTATATTTTTAAATAAATTATATTTTAGCTGGTATGGTAGATCTCAAAAATGACCTCCCTGTGTCCAGGCCCTTTGCCTGGATATGATTTTCAGATCTTCCCACCAAGATGTATAATCCATTTCCCTGCTCTCTAAATATCACTGTTTTTGAGATTGTTTTGATCAATAGCATGTAACAGAAGTGACAATATGTCAGTTCTGAGTCTTGGCCTTGAAAGGATATGTATGCTCTACTCTTTCCTGGAACCTTGCCGTGACTAGTCTGCTAGGATAAGAGACATGTGGAGTAAAACTCAGCTATGCCAGTGGAGGTAATTTTGAAATACCCAAGTCCTAACCAACCTGGGTGCTGACCACAGACAAGTAAGTGATCCTAGCCATGGCAGAAGAACCACTGAGCTGAGCCCAGTCCAAACCACTAACCTATAGAATCATGTGCTAACAAAATGATTGTTTAAGCCACTAAGCAAAGGGCTACTTTGTTGAGCCACAAAAACCAGCTACTACAGAGACTGAATTAGCCTTTGCCAGATGGGCACAGGCAGAGAATAAGGATAATCAAAGTCTAGGCAATCACACTCGCATGTATCTGCCCAGAGACTTTATCCTCTGTTTAGTATTCCTTATACACCAAGACTGTGGTGAGGCATGTGAGTCAGTCATTTGGCAGGAACTAATTATTTGACCATGTATCACTGCCATTTCCAGGAGAACTTGATAGTACCCAACGGCTGCTCACTTCCAACTCCAAGAGAGCTAAGAGAAGAAGAAAAAAAATAATAATAATGGGTCTCAACACATTTGTAGTAATCACTGGCTGCATAATTAAAATCAAAATCTGTCATCTACAGCCAGGGGTAAAGCAGGTAAAATTAAACATAAACTGTCATAAAAATAATTAAAAACTAGACTTTTAAATTAAAAGATGTCTTTTAATAATTAGTTAACATTTGCTATTGTCCTGAACAGACTTGCTGTTAACCTTTAACACTTTGCTCATGCAGTACTTTCTTAGCTGAATTTTAATTATGCCTGAGGGGAAGCAAAAAAGTGATCCATTCATTAATTTATTAAGTTTCTATTCTATATAAGGTGGGCCTTCAACAGGATGCCTCAAAGAATAGGACAGTCTCTGCTCTCAATGATACGATCATACAGAAGGGAAGATAAGTGCTTCAAAATACCACACAATTGTTGATTTTTTGTTAACTGACATAAGGAAAAGGCCCTCTCAAAGAGGTAACATCTGAACAACTTGAAGATATGGGGCAAGAGGTTGGTATTTAGAACATAGGAAGGCTGCAAAGACAGCAACTGATGGGGATCGTTCAGAACCACGTTCAAAAGGGGATTAGGTTCTCACGACTCTCAGGAAGGAGACTGTCAATCTTATTTCAGAAAACCACCCATGTTCACCCCTTAAAGGTCCAGTCAAGTTTCCTTAAGCAAATAAACCTTCTTAGAGCCACAAACTCTAGCAGCAGAGGAATGAGAGACACCAGGCAACTCTGGTGTAAAAGGGCTTCTGCAAAAAGATCAGGAATCTGATTTTTCAGTTCTAGCTGTCCTAAGTCACAAAAGCATCATGAATGTCTATGCTTATCTCTATGGCGGCCCATCCTCTGTCCCTGTGTTGAGAATTTCCAATATATTGTGTATTTGGCATTACCACACCAGTATGGCTTTAAGACAGTGCTTGGTGGGGTGCCTGGGTGGCTCAGTCAGTCAGTTAAGCAACCGTCTCTTGGTTTCGGCTCAGGTCCTGATCTCACAGTTTCGTGAGTTTGAGTCCCGCATCGGGATCCGTGCTGACAGTGTGGAGTCTGCTTGGGATTCCGTCTCCCTCTCTCTCTGCCCCTACCCAACTCACCCTGTCTCTATGTCTCTCAAAATAAATAAATAAATAAACTTAAAAAAAAAAAGACAATGCTTGGTTTGGGCTACCTCAGTTGGAGGTAAGAGAATTGATTTTGGACAATGAACAAATGTTCCCCTCCTCACTGAGATAACAGAAGCACCCAGCTCCTACAAGTACATCTCCCTCCTACCTGCCTCTGTCCCCAGTTACTCTGCCTTTCCCTTAGATTGTCTGGATAAAAGGTCCATGCCTCTAAACAAAGCACACTCCTGCTTTCTGCATCAACCCATCCTTTTCAACACTCAAGGCCATCAATTCAATTTTTGCCTCTTTTCTGTATTGTTATTTTTTTCTTGTTCTTATATTTCTCCCATTGATGAAATTATTTTCCCTTAATCATTTTCTGTCTTCCAAAAAACAAACAAAACTTTTTACTGTCTTCTTTCACAGAACTCTTTAAAACAGTGATCTATGCTCACCATCACCAATTTCTCCTCCACCAAGCTTTTACCCCCTTATTTCAACTAATCTGTTTTCACAAGATCATCAATGGTCTGCACATTGCTCAACCTAACAGTTATCTGTCCTTATCTTACTTGACATCTTGGTAGCTTTGGACAAAGTTGAAAACTCTATCTTTGAAAACATTTCTTCACTTAATGTCTATGACATCACACTCACATTGTTTCCTGTACCCTAGCCACGTATGCTAAGTCTCTACTGCTGAATCTTCACAATCTTATTGACATTGGAAACTATGAATGCCCCAGGGTTCAGGCCTTGGTTCACTATTTTATTTAAACGCATTCCTTTGGTGATCTCATCCAGTCTCATGGCCTCAAATACCTTCAGATACACATATGAGCATGTAAAAGAGGCTCCAAAATTCATCTCTACAGCCTGGACCTCTCCTCTAATCCTCTTACTATCTGACAGCCTATTGGCCTCTCTACCTGAATGACTAACAGGTACCTTAAACGTAACAGGCCAAGACTGAACCTCGATCTTCTTTATTTGGAGAGCTTCACAATCCTTCCCATCTCAGGGCATGGAAGTTCCTTTCTCCCAGACAATGGGGCAAAAATCCTTGCCATCATCCTTAACACCACTTTTTCTCATATTGCACATCAAAACTATTAGCAAACTTAATTGACTAGGCATCAAAATATTTTCCAATCCACCTATTCAGTGACTTATCATAACATCCACTGCAAGACCCTTGGCTAACCACCATTGCCTATTGCCTGAAATATCATGATGGCCTCTTAACTTGTCCAGCCCCACCTCCACACACACACCAGTCCCTTCTCAGGCACGTTTAGCCTTTGTAGTTGCTTGTTTTCCCTCTGGTTTTCCTCAGCTACCTTCATAAATGTCTCTCCCATTTCCTTTAGTAAATGTATTCAGTTGTCATCTTATTTTGTAAAGTCTTCCTTCCTGGCCTCTTTTCTAGAATGTCAACCACTATCACCACCGTTATTCTTCCCAACCCCTTTCCTTACTTTCTTCTCTTTAGCAGTTATATCCATCTAAAGTTTTACAATTTTATTTATTGATCCTTTTTATATAGAATATAAACTATACAAGGTTAAGAATTTCAGTCTAATCACAGCTTGTATTGATTTCATTCTTGTTACCAATTACTTCTTTTCGGAATCTATGCCCTTTGTCATGTACTTTGCTGTTTATACCAAGAGAGGTTGGTTATAATTCTCTACCCCATTGTTGTTGGGATCAGCCATAAAACTTGCTTTGATCAATGGAATTTAGGCAGAAGTGATTGTATCATAGTTCCAAGTCTAGGCTTTAAGAGGCAATGGATATTTCCATTCACCCTTCTTATACTTCTACCATTGCTATGAGAAACACATGCCTCATGTAGACACTGGTCCCAGAAGGTTATGGGCTATATTTTGTATACTCAACAACCTATAGAACCTGTTCATTGAACTCTTGCTCAGCTGAGCACAAGCTAGATCAGTCAGACCCTAATCACCTGACACATACATGAAAGAGAAATAAATGCATATTGTTATATGTCACTGAGATGCTGTGATTGTTAGGCACCAATAGCCAACTAATATACTGTTATGTCCACAGATCCTGGCACATAGTAAGTACCTGATAATAAAATTGATGAATGTCCATAAAAGAAGTATAAATCATTTCATCTGTAGGAGTTATCAGTCCTTGCCAAATATACTGTCTTTTCATCTTCTAACAGAGACCACAGGGCCATATGATGAGTTTCAACCAATGAATTATGAACTAACATGACAATGTGTTATTTCCAGGCCAGAGCCTCTTATTGCAACATTGTAAAGCTCTGTTTTTTCCTTTCACATGGTCAGAAGCAATGTTTGCAATGGTAGCTGCTTTATGTGCAATAGCAACAAACAGAACACCCTGCTAACCTGCTCAACATATAATATGTATGAGAAATAAACCACTGCTGCTTTAAAACACTGAGATTGGGGGTTTTGTTACTGTAGCATAACCTAACTAATACCTTATCTCTGCAAAACTATATATGCAAATGAGACATAGGTTTAGAGCCATTTTATTTTTTTTTAATTTTTATTTGTACAGTTACTTTAAGTAATTTCAAGTGGTATGGGGGTGTTGTCCTTATATGCTTGTTTTATGAGACAGTAAGTTTCTAACATAAATTTTTGTTCTAAAGACTCTTGGGTTGAGATAGCCACATATTGGATGTGTGACATTAAATAAATCATTTAAGATAAATTAGATAAATCATAAATTTAAGTGATTTAGACAAATAATTTGTTTCTTATTTGACAAACAGAACTACTAATATCCCCCTTAGAGGTTATGGTTGTCATTCATTCATGCCCTTGGCACTTACTGAGGATGTATTGAGCTCAGACTTTGAGCTCAAAGAGCTTGATGTCCAGGAAGGGACAAGCCCTAGACCCATATTGCTATATTACCAGGCACTTCATGGGTATGAACAGAGAGGGCTAAAGAAGACGACATCTGGCAGGGGAATCAGGAAGACACCATGCATGACTCAGAAGCAATTATCTGGGCCAGAGAAAAGCGTAATTTGGAGACTAGTTTCTAAACAAACATCATTCTCCATGCTCAGCTCTCTGGCCCATTAAGCTGCTCTTTGTCACTTCTTTGCAAAAGTGCCTGCTTGCTTTTCAAGAATACCTAATGTTTTAACGTCGTATTGCTGTCCTGGATGGCATCATGGCCCTAGAAAAGTTGATTTCTGGTAACCTCACAGTCCGACAGAACCATTTCAGGCCACTGGAGTTCCTTGCAACTCTCCTTCATTGAAGTCATTGTAATTTTTAGTTATTAATTGTGTGATTATTTAAACACCACTCACACCTCATTCAATAATGTTTCATGAGGACAAAGTCTCCATGATATACCCAGGGCATAATACAGTGTCTGATATATAGTAAAAGCCCACAATAAACAATTGGTGAATGAATGAATGAGGGTGAGGTCGCCAATCTCTACTGTATCACTCCATCCCAATCACCACTAAAGTCAGGTTCAATAATGTTTGTTGAATCTGAGTGCTTAAAAGGGAAAATATCCAAATAAAATGAACTTTTCTACAATATAACCTAAACTTTTCACTCAGTAAACACATTTTACGAGATCCCGCATACAAATTTCAAGTCTTAAGTAAGTACTAGAGATGTAATGTACAACATGATGACTATAGTTAACACTGCTGTATGATACATAGAAAAGTTGTTAAGACAATAAATCTTAAGAGTTATCACAAGGAGAATCTTTTCCTTTCTCTTTTCTTTATATTATTCACGTGAGATGATGAATGTTAACTGACCCTGTTGTGATAATCATTTCATAATATATGGAAACCCAATTATCATTTTGTATGCCTTAGACTTATACAATGATGTATGTCAATTAGTTCTCAATAAAACTAGAAAGAAATGAAAGAGAACGTTTAAGGGAAGGATATTTAAGCCAAATGAAAGACTATATAATAGTGGAATTTCTAACCAGAGGGATATTTAATAGAAAAGCAACAAGAAAGTATTTTGGAATATTTTCATATGCATTATCATGCTGTTCTTCAAATTATACCATCTGTGTAATTGTTTACTCATAAGATTGACCAAGAGTAAGAGAACAGAGAGGCAAAACAGCATTTGAAAAAAAATATAGTTTCTCCTAAATCGGGATAATTTTTATTCATTCTACCCTCATTAAAAGTAAGGAACTAATTGAATTAAGTGTGTGCTAGAAATTATAATAACTACCCTTTGAAATGTAAATGCCTGGGCACACGAAGAACAATTAAAGAAGCAGGCCAGATAAAGAGTCCGTAATGCATTCTGATGTAGCCAAACATTTTAGGTTGTGCTTTTTATGCCACTTTATTTGGAAATACTTCACCATAATGTGACATACCAAAATAACTTAGGCAAGAATATCTCTTTTTTTTTTCTTTAGCAAGAATGAACTGTAAAACATTATGTGCTTGGATATAAAACTGAAATCATAGGACTCAAGGAGTCATTCCTCACCATAAACGCTAACTCTGTAAAGAGTAAAAGAGTAACAAGTCTGTAAAGAGTGTGGGCTTCCATCTGAATGTTGGGATGCTGAACCAAATTATATAAATACTTGGTTTGTGTGGAAAATCAACTCATTTAGCACTGTGTCAATGGCTCTAAAAACTGCATGTTCTTATTTTATACATATCATCTGCTCAATTTGCCTTTAATTTACTGTATAAGTAGTGTGACCTCATTTCATGGAGATGAAGACAACCTCAGATTCATTCAGAAGCAATAATTATGGATTGCAGAAGGATAACATAATGAGAAGATCCCGTTTGCATAAAATTGCTATTTTAATGTTGGATGCCAGGGCTGGCTTTATCAGGGTTTGACACATCTGCCAGACTCAGCAATGGCTCCAATGGGAAACAGAAATTTAAGATGAGTGCTGAAAATATTGAACCCTATTAGATTCATAGGGAAGGGCACTTGAGTTGACGTAACAAGTTATCTTTCTGCGTAACAGCATTAGTGTGGGACTGCCAGCTTACTAAGCAGTTATGAGGATTATTTCCATTCAGACTTAAAAACAACCCTATGAGGTCAGTATTATTAATATTATTCCCATCTGACATGTGAAAAAAGTAACTTGCCCAAAGCCATGCAGTTATATAATGGCAGAACCAAAAACTAGATCGGAATACAGAGCCCAAAGTCCTATTACCTCTTCTTTCTCTTTCTCTGTCTTCCATACATGTATCTATCCATTTCTCTCATTCCTCATCTCTCTCTCCATCTGTCCATCCAAACATGTCCTTTTCTCTGTCATTCTCTGTATCTTCATGTCTCTCTTTTTCTGTTGTCTTTCATTCTGTGTCTTTCTCTGACTCTGTCTCAGCACTTGTGAGTTTCTATCTGACCTTCTCATATTCCTTCTCTGTCCTTCATTTACTTTCTTTGCCTCACTCTTTCAATCTCTTTATTCATATAATTATTTACCTATCACCCATTTATATATCTATTTGTCTTCATTTATACCTTCATCCATCCACCCACTCAATACTTTCTGTATCTCTATATACTTTTCCGAATCTGTCATATACTTCCTATTTTTCTCAGTCTCTCTCCCTGTCTCTGTCTCTCTCTTCCTCTCATTTTCTATCCCCCACCCCTCTTTCTTTCCATTCAAAGCTGCTGCTTATCCAGGTATTTTAGTCCTTATCCTGTGTCCCTAATCTAAAGTTAAGAAATCCTAATCCTAAATTAAGAATTTCTAATTTAGATTAGAAATCCTAATCTAAAGTTAAGAAATATGTCCCCATGTGTCAAAGCTTTGTGCCTTGCTAAGGCAGTAAAACATTTATGCATGGCTTAACCAAAGGTCATCCCTGCTGCTACTTGATGAAAGACAAAGTATTTAAAGAAAATTATGCATGGGTCTCTTGCATTCCCACATATATTTGGTGGGGCATCAACAATGCCCTTTGTTTCAGATTATCTTTTCAAAGATGCTTGTATACTGAGCAGCGTTGGAAGACAAAGATAGTGTCTTCCCCTGAAACTGAGGACAGATTTGTTTGCAACCTTGGAAGATAGAGATAGTATCTCCTGCTGGAGGAAAGGGGAGGCATCCTTACTATCAAGGACAAATAAGATAATGTCTCCAGTGAACAAAGGGTGGGTATACCTGCCCAATATGCAATTCAGGTTCTTTAAGCTTAAGGTTTTTCTTCTGTAATGCAACCTACTGCATATCCAGACATCCATTTGGGCATCTGGGTAGCCTGTTCAGTTCTCCTGCTGGACTAGAGGTTTTGGAGAACTGAAACAAATGTCCTGTTGCTCATGCTGCTTGATGTGTCCTTAGTAATAAAGTCCTGTATTCTGTAGTCTGCAGGCATCAATAAAAGTGCAGCAGGCTGACTCGTTAGCTTGCAAGTGGCTAAAATCTCAGCCCCTTCACAATTCTTGCCTCAAAGCTGTACCTTTTCTCAACCTGTCTCATAACAGGGCCCTACGGATTGTCAAAAGTTGTTTTTTATATTATGTATCTTGAAAAGGAGAATGTTTCAACCAAATGCTTCCAGTTTCCAATTGTCCATTAGAAAGTGATAACTACTTCAACAACAACAAACTCCGGTAGCCCTGATCTATGTGCTGCTTCAATGAGGAAGAAAACCCTTTTCATCCATGTGTTTCACTACACCTTCCCCAACCTTACACTTAATTTGGTGGAGTTATTTGTCACTTAGGTGTGATGACATGTTCAAGCTTTATCATCTTTCCAAAGCCGATGCGCCTAAAGGATTATATGTCAGTGTGGCCTAGAATGGCTGAATCTGGGAGAGTATGGTTGTATCAGACCCCCTACGTGATCCAGCTCACGCCCTCTCGGTCTCACCTCTGATGCCAGCTGTGGCTGCAACAGTCAGGTTCTTACAGGCTTTGACTCACTTTGTACCCTCTGAGGCTCATCTCTGTCATGCCCTGTAAGTCTTTCCCTTTCTAATCTGAGGCTTCTCTAATGTTCCAAAATAAGGCAACAGTCCACTCCTGAGGCATGAATGCACTTCCTAGAAGTGTGTGGATCATCGTGGCCCAGGGATAGCCCTCAAGCAGAGGGGCATGAGGATCTGATGGGTAAAATACGTCCCAAGGTTTGTACTTTGGTAGACAATTCTGAGAGACATCTATAAGCAGTTGAGAAAGCCTTGGAAAGGAATTGATCCATGGGGCCCACCGCAGTACCTCAACAAAATCACTTCCTATGGCCTTTTTCTTTTTTTCACTCCTCCTTGTCCCTCAGTCCTTATCTCTGGGATCACCTCACAAACAAACTACCTGTACATAAATTCTGGCCTCAGGTTCTACGAAGTAATCCAGTGATAGAGTAGAAAGATCAAGGCCTCTGGAACTAGACAAATTTGAGTATATATCAGCTCTGCCACCCTCTAGTTGGGAGATCTTGAACAGGTTGCTTAACTTCTGTGAGCTTTAGCTTTTTCATTCATAAGATGGGAAAAATAATACTTGGCACAGGTGGGGAATATTGATTATGGATAAATACTTAGCACAGGGTCTATCACAGCATCTGTGTGCAACAAATAGCAGCAATTACTGTTATTATAGCCTGAGCAAATCCCAGGGGGCACCCTGGAAACTAGAGGTGCAGAAATGGTGATGATTTGACTTCTATGCCTGTCCAGGCACTGCTAAGCTGTAGGACTTTATCACTTTAAGGACCCAAAACTACATGAATTATGTATAAATTACTGTTTATAGAGATGGTTGCACCATAAACAGCTTCTGGATTCCATAAACTTATCTATGCACATGGGGAAAGATAATATATTTGAAGAGTTAAGCCATGTTGTTGCTTTTTTTCTCCCCTGATTCTTTCTACCCCTTGTTCTCTCCTCCATCCAGTAGGCTAAGCAGGGTGTATTTGTGGCCCCAGGGGAGGGATGACAAAGCAGAAATGTAGAGGTTAAAAAAAAAGATTTAAGTAACTCAGAAAAAGACAGATACCACATGATTTCACGCAGAGGTGGAATTCAAGAAACAAAACAAATGAACACAGAAAAAAAAAAAAGAGAGAGAGAGACAAAAACCAGACTCTTAAATACAGAGAAGAAATTGGTGGTTGCCAGATGGGAGGCGGGTTGGGGCATAGCTGAAATAGGTTAAGGGATTAACAAACAGTACACTTAGCCTGATGAGCACTGAGTAATGTGTAGAATTGAAACTAACATAACACTGTATATTAATTATAGTTGAATTAAAAAATGGTAAAAAAATATTTTAAAGATTCAACTCTTGTTTATTTATTTATTTATTTTCATAAACCTAGAGCGGAGTCCACAGCTTTAGGAGAAAGTCTTCCCTCTTCCTTAAATAGTATGGATTTAAGAGCTTAACGAAAGTTAGGAAGGGTAGAGGTTCAGACAGAGTATGGTGAAAGCACACAGTCAAGGGTGGAGGTAGGATCCGGAGATGACCCAGCCTCCTCTTGAGCAGCCTCCTTAGGGGTTGTGTGAGATACAAATCAAATTCCACAGCCTAGTACACTGCAGTAAGTACTGTGTTTCCCCTGATGAGGAAGTATGTTAGTTGTTCTTCCTGTTATCATCCACTGAAGACCTGTCTTCAAATAGCAGCTAGATTTGCAAATGGGCTCCTAAAATTTTGCTAAGTCAACATTCAACTTATTCCATGTGGGAAATGCCTTTTTCAGAATTCTAAGACACCTGAAAGACCCTAAATGAAAAGTGAGCCCAAGTGTGGAGATGGGAGAGGGTTATGTCTTAGTATAACTGTCAGTGTAGACATGTACCCCAGACCAGACAGTGGTAAATCAAACCCCACCACACATGCATTATTTATCAATATATGCAACATTCTGAAGGAGTTCAGAACATGCCACCCAAAATATGCCATTCTGCAATACTGACTTTTGAGTTAAAGGCACTTGAAGAGTAGCCTATACTAGAAAAATCCTCTGTCCTTCCTTCTTTTTCTTTTTTTTCTCAATGTTTATTTACTTTTGCGAGAGAGAGTCAGAGAGAGAGAGTGGGACACAGGTTCAGAAGCAGGCTCTGTGCTGATAGCAGAGAACCTGACGTGGGGCTAGAACTCACGAACCATGAGATCATGACCAGAGCTGAAGTTGGATGCTTAACTGACTGAGCACCCTTTCTTTTTTCTTAAAAGTGGAAGATGGCATATTTATGGAAAGATGCCCTCCCCATTCCAAAAACAAAGTACATTCTTATCAAAAATGAGAAATTGAGATCAAGAGAACTCTATTCAAATAGACCTTGTTAAAATCATTCCTTTCTTTAGTTTTCCCACATAGTTACTTTTCCATAATTGCTCTCTTTGTTCAACTTAAAGTTCTCACCATTTCTTTGGTTCTTCAGTCCTTAGGAAGGTCCTAGGGTTATGTAAAACTCACATTAAATAAAAGTGTATGCTTTTCTCCTACTGATCTATCTAGGTCAATATAATGTCCAGGCCCAACTGGAAACAGACTGAAGACAGCAGAAGTGAAACTCTGCCTTCCCTACAATTTCCTACATGTTTATCTGGTTTATGCAATGCATACTTTATAGTCTTTGTGAATCCCAGAGAGTAAAGGTCCACAAACTTATGAGTTTCAGCCCCACTGAAGATCATTCCTATAAGATGTGAGTCATGAACTGACTTCAAATACACCTTCTCTCTTAACCCCAATGTGTGATTTCTAAAACATCCCTACATTACAGCCACTAATAAATTATAAAAATGGGTATCTGGAAATAATACTCCAGCTAGGAGGTACATCAGGCTGGAAGTGTCTCTACCATTGGTGGACCGTGAGATGCCTTGACCG
Organism: Lynx rufus; assembly: GCF_022079265.1. Taxonomy (NCBI): domain Eukaryota; kingdom Metazoa; phylum Chordata; class Mammalia; order Carnivora; family Felidae; genus Lynx; species Lynx rufus. Next base: position 38,135,382 of record NW_025814896.1, on the reverse strand, counting down.
TGGATGGCAGCCTCAGGACTTCTCAGATTATAACACTCAGTAGGTCATGGAAGTTTTACATAGATGGAGTGAAAGCGGACAGCAGAAACCTTGTCCTTCAAAATGTCAGTGAGAACCAATGCCCTCTAACTACATAAATGCCCCTTACCATGAAAGAGGTGATGAGTTATGCAGGAAAAAGCACTGTGTTTTTGAATGACATTGGAGAAATTGTCCTTTCTTGGTCCCTATTACCTCACTCCCAAGCCCAGAAAATCATTTTTGTAAGGTGTCTCTATTTCAGACCACTAATTATGGGCTAATGCATATTAGTTATCTAATGTTGACTAACAATTACCTCTAAACCTATCCGCTCAAAACAACAGTTATCTCACCTTTTGTGTGGGTCAGGAATCTGGGTAAAGATTAGCTGAGTGCCTATGGTTTAAAGCCTCTCATGAGGTTGTAGTCAAATCATCAGCTGGGTCTGTATCTCATCTGAGGGGATGCCTCCACCACCTGTGCATCACCACAGGGCTGCCTTACAACATGGCACCCAGCTTCCTCCCAGGGTAAGTGGTGATAGAGAGAGTGCATACCCAAGACAGAAACCACAGTCTTTTTTTTTTTAATTCCAGTATAATTAACATACAGTGTTATACTAGTTTTGGGTGTACAATACAGTGATTCAACAATTCTATACATCACTCAGTGCAGATCATGATAAGTGTGCTTTTTTTTAAATTTGTTTTTAATGTTTATTTATTTTTAAGAGAGAGACAGAGAGAGGGAGACAGAGTGTGAGCAGGGTCGAGGCAGATTGGGAGGGAGACACAGAACACAGAATCCAAAGCAGGCTCCTGGCTCTGAGCTATCAGCACAGAACCCGACACAGGGCTCAAACTCATGAACTGTGAACTGTGAGATCATGACCTGAGCTGAAGTCAGATGCTTAACTGAGCCACCCAGGTGCCCCAAGATAAGTGTACTCTTAATCCCCTTCACCTATTTCACCTATTCCCCACCCACCCACTTCCCTTCTGGAAACCACCAGTTTGTTCTCTGTGTTTTTTGTCTCTTTTTTTCTTTGTTCATTTGTTTCTTAAGTTCCACATATGAGTAAAATCATATACTTGTCTTTCTCTGACTTATTTCACTTAGCATTATACCCTCTAGATTCATTCATGTTGCAAATGGCAAGATTTTATTCTTTTTTATGGCTGAGTAGTATTCTATTGTATGTATACACCACAAAGAAGCCACAGTCTTTTTATAACCTAACCTCAGAAGCAACATCCCATCACTTGTTCTGTACTACATTTGCCAGATGTGAGTCAACATGTGAGCCCAACCCACACTCAAGGTGTGGAGATTTCATCAGTGCGATTACCAGTAGGTGCAGATCACTAGGGGGTCATCCTAGAAGCTGTTTATCACAATAAACTCAATTCTATCTATTAGCCACACAGATGGTGTCATTCTGCTTCCACAGATTCTCTAGAGTGTTCTGTAGTTATTTTATTTTTCTCCATTTCATTCCACAGTTTGACCTAAATATTTTCTGTTCTTCTTACCAGTTTATTTTTCAGTGGAAACCTGAATTCCTACTTCATGACCAAAGATAAGTCATCTCACCATTGTCCTCCCTAGTTTCTTTCTTTACTTAAGAATTTATCTGTATTTATATCCAATTCCCTCTTTCTATCATCTCAGAAAAAAGGATGAGAGTGAGAAAGAAATGTAATTTTGTGATCACCTTCTATCTGCCAAGCCCTGTTTTGAGACAGATGGATAGATAGGTAGATACAGAGATATAAATATAGATATAAAAATATGCCCCAAATTAAGATATTAAATTAAAGTATATATACAAATTAAAACCTACTAAAAATTTAACATGTGCCAGAAAATATAATAAACTTGACATTGCATTATCTCATTTAATCCATACATTTTATAGATGGCTTGACATTCAGAGAAGCTAAGTAACTGGTTCAAGCCAAGACAGCTGGTGGAGGATTGTGACTACCCCCTCACTCCCACCTCCCCCAAACCAGGTTTCCTATCTATCATAGTTTACTCATCTCCAAACTACTCTACATCTTTAGTGTTGATCCTGTCTCATCCTGTTTTATCTGAGTGCCTCTTGTCATTTATCATGGAAAAATATAATTTCCATCTCTGGTTTTATTAATTATAAACTTGCTCTCAGCTAATAAGTTCAAGCCTTTCTTAGCCTAAAAAAAAAGGAAGAAGTAAGGAAAGAACAAAGGAAGAAAAGAGAAGGGAAGGGAAGGGAAGGGAAGGGAAGGGAAGGGAAGGGAAGGGAAGGCAAGGCAAGGCAAGGCAAGGCAAGGCAAGGCAAGGGCAAGGGCAAGGGCAAGGGCAAGGGCAAGGGCAAGGCAAAGGCAAAGGCAAGGCAAAGGCAAGGCAAAGGCAGGGCAAAGGCAGGGCAGGGCAAGGCAAGGCAAGGGAAGGGACAGGAAGGGAAGGCAAGGCAAGGCAAGGCAAGGCAAAGGCAAGGCAAAGGCAAGGCAAAAGCAGGGCAAGGCAGGGCAAGGCAAGGGAAGGCAAGAGAAGGCAAGGGAAGGGAAAGACAAAGCCTTGCCTTTTAACCATTACTTTATCATATATCTATCTGATATCTTCTTGTTCCTGTCCCCAAATGTCTCAGTAAAGAGACTTTCCTCAGTGGCTCCCCATTCTTGCCTGTCCTCCATATATCCACTCCCCTCTCCTGCCTTCTGTGAGGTCGATGGAACTTGGCTCCATCCTTTTCACTTACCCTAACAAACATAGCCCTGGTTTCTTAGAATGCTCCATTTTTGTGGGCTGAAATATTTAACGTCTAGCTTCTTTTTCTGTATTTTTCACCAGTCCTCCTTGATCGTATTCATTTTCTTTCTTCCTACCTCTAAAGTATATCTTTGTATCAGTTTCCTAGGGCTGCCATAGTGAAGTACCATAGACCAAGTGGCTGAAAACAACAGAAATTTATTTCTCTCACATTTCTGGAAGTTGGAAGCCTGGATTCAAGGTGTCAATAGGACTCTGCTCCCTCTGAGACCCTTCCTCACCTATTCCTAGCCTTTGGTGGTGGCTATTAACCCTTGGAGTTCCTTGCCTCACAGCTACATCACTCCAGTCTCTGCCTCTGTCATCACATAGTGTTCTCCCTTTGTGTGCCTGTGTCCACATGTTCTTCTTCTTATAAAGTCACCATTCATATAGGAGTAAGACCCTACCTCACTCCAGTATGACCTCACTTTAACTAATTACATCTGCAATGAACTTATTTACAAATAATGTCACATTCTGGGATCCTGGGGGTTAAGACTTCAACGTATGTTTTGGAAGGGACAGAATTCAACCCACGACAGTCTTCTTTGGGATTCTATACTTTACTCTCTACTCTTGTCCCTGAGTCCCAGCTTGAACCAGCATCTCCATGTAGACAGTTCCCCAATTACGCAATTCTCCCCAAATTTTGTTATTTTGCACCAGTGTTCTCTTAGACCAAAACAAGAAGCTCCAAATGCCTAAAAGATATCACAGTTTGACTGTCTCATGAGCACAATAACTCAATTATTCCCAAAGGCCAAAAGTTAATGTGAGACAACTTACCTCCATTAACCATAACCACCAAACCACCATCCTTACTCACCTGGACCCCTATGCCAGCCTCCCATCTAATCTCCCTGCTGCTGCTCTGCCTCTGCCTCCATTTCTCATGGTAGCCAAGAGTAAACCCTTAAAGGCAGAAAGCATAGCATTTCACTCTCCAAAATTCTGTGGCTTCCAGCTACACCTAGGGGAGAGAAATCAACCTCCTTAAAGTGCATATTCTTCTGAAACTTCTGTTTACATTATGCCCCTTGTGTCTCACTCTCAGGAGCTCCACTCATCCCCCTCATAGTAGTATCACCAGTAGCTAGAAGTGTGTTTGGCATACAGTAAGTGCTTGGCAGATGTGTTGAAGAAAGTAGTTAACAAGTAGGAAAATCAAGTTCATTTTATTGCTCCCACATTCACCATGCATCCTCTTTTTGAAGTTGCTTCCTTCACCATCCTAGCTATTTGGTTTGCTCATATGTAGCACAGATAGTCTTCCTGTGGTTGTACACCATCACTCCTGTGCTGGGACTGCCAGTGCCCTCTCTGAGCACTCCAGTTCTGCAAAAACTGTCTACAAGGGCCTCCTACAACACCGTCTCTCAGGGCATCTTTGCTTCTTTGAGGGGGAACACTTAGGGGACAGGGGCTGGGGGAAGGAAGAAGAAGGTCAACCAAGGCTTCTCAATGTGTGCTCTGTGCACTGGTGCTGACCCAGGAATTGCTGGTTACCTACCTACAAGGTAAATACAGGCCACAAATGTAATGCATGGGAAGACAGCATGGTATGGAAGGCCTTCCATAGTGAGGATTTCTCTCCTCAACTCTGTTTTCTCATCAAAGCCTCCAAACAGCATTTCCTGCACCACACATTCTTTAGAATGCCTCTTTTGTGGCTCTTCTCCATAAGTCAAAGCCTGGGCAGTTACCATGCTGTCTTGAATCAGAACTTCTCAATTATGTTAGATGTAGGACCTGGGAATTGTTGTTTTTGTCTGTTCATTATTTTAATTTTTAATTCCAATCAATCACTGTCTGATACTGTCATAAAACATAATAAAAATGAATTACTAGAAAAACGAAATGTCTCTTCGATTCCACAGCAGTATCAAATTGCTATGAAGTTTCCCATGCATTACATTTGTGGCCTGTATTTACCTTGTGGGTAGGTAACCAGCAATTCCTGGGTCAGCACCAGTGCACACAGCACACATTGAGAAGCCTTGGTTGACCTTCTTCTTCCTTCCCCCAGCCCCTGTCCCCTAAGTGTTCCCCCTCAAAGGCTTTTTCTTCCATGAATATCAAGTCAGGTAAAAAGAGTCTTGCAATTTCCTGGACCTCCAAATCATCATTTGTGCTCACAGACACGTAAGTCCACCTTGGATCTTTGTCCCCCAAACATGTCAAATCCAGATCTCTCTCCTCACCAAGTTTGCTCTTTCTCTTAAACTATCAACTCTGTAAACAGAATCACCATTCTCTCCAACACTAATGAGAAACCACAGCCTCACCTACACATCATCACTTCTTTTTTCCCCAACACATCCATCTGCTGGTCAGGACTCAAGGATTCATGTTCTGCAATATTTTCTTGCCTCTTCTATTTTCTTTCTCACCCCACAGCCATATTCCTAGCTTGGGCCCATGTTATCTCTCAACCAAATTATTGTAGTTGCCTCTAAATTGGACTTCCTGCTTCCCGCATCTCTCATTTCCAACCCACTATATATGGTGGGTCTAGAAACATACTTCTAAACTACAGCTCCGATAATCATCCAACATCTTCTCAGAAGCCTTTAGTACTATCATAGTGCTCACACTACAGAAGCCTGTGGTCCTTGGATACACATCAAAGCCCTCCATAGCTAATGATGGCAGTGTCTTTCCCACAGATCTTGGAACATGTTGGGAGTGCCAGAGAATTAGCACCCACAAAAACAGACGCCAACCAATGGGGCCAGGAGTTGGTGGACTAATACCTCAGCCTTCTACCTCCTAGGTAGGGCAAATAGCAGAGGACCCCCAGGGGGACTGAGCCACAGTGGTAACCAGTGTCATGTGGAGCCATACTAGAGCCTGAGGCAAATGAAATATGTATTCTCCTCTCTACAATTTTTAAATGTATTTTTAAATGGTTAATGGGTTTTAAGAAAATATTGCTGATGAGTTTATTTCCATCAAAAACAGTAAAATAAAATTAAAATTTGTTTTTGATGTAAAACATTGTTTAAATATAAAATAATATTGTGAGTTATAATATACCTACTTTTCAATTTTTCAATATACTTTTCAGTTAATGCTCTGAAGATAACTCACTGTTTTAAAAACACATAAAAATGTATTTTTACATAGTTTTCCCTTTTGCCTCAGGTTGCAATATGGCTCAACACAGCATTGTCAGATCCTGTCTTTATTTAAATTTTGATAATTTTGGGGGGGCACGTGGGTGACTGAGTCAGTTAAGCGTCTGACTCTTGGTTTCAGCTCAGGTCATGATCTCACAGGTTTGTGAGTGAGCCTTGCATTGGGCCCTGTACTGACAGCAAAGCCTGCTTGGGATTTTCTCTCTCTCCCTCTCTCTCTGCCCCTCCACCTCTCTCTCGCTTTCTCTCAAAATAACAAATAAATTCAAAAAATTTTTTGATAATTTTTTACCAAGATAATTTTTACTGCTAATTTTGATATTTTAATTTTTTTCATTGCTCACTTTTAATTACTGTCTGCTGGCACTTCTTAAATTCTATGTCTGAAGTAAGTGCTTTCCCACTTCACCCTGTCCTAGCCCTGGTCGTAATCCACATGTTCCCTGTTACTGGCTTTCCTCCCTGCCTCTCCTTTCATCCTGATTCCTGGGATTATTTTCCAAATAAAGTACCTGAAATCTTCATTTTAGGGCCCACAATTGGAGGAATCCAGAAGAAGACATCCTCTGTGGTATAGCAACAACTGACTGTCATAGAAACACTTCCACCACCAACCCTCAAACTTATGCTCAGTCAGTTCAGGGTGTTTTCTACTCCTGCCTTGATTAAATGTAACAAAATACATGAAAGTCTTTTATCAAAAAGCACTATATAATTGTGAAAATTGTTATGAGCTTCTTGATTGTCCACAAAACTCCCTCTCCCTAGAATTCCTTTATTCTGTGTTCACAGCTGAAAAATTAGTCACAGCATTACCCCCATGAAGTCACTGTTCCCAAGTCTCCTCATTCAGTTTTATCCTTTTTTGTTCTGCCCCACTATCTTAGTGGTAACCCGTGTGATAGACCCTTACATTGTTATAAGGGGCTTATATCTTAGGTATTTTAATAAGTTTTATCTCTTTATTATACTGTCAGTCTGAAAAATGGAGACATAACCACTGTACTCTGCCTTGCAGTGGCCTATTATATACCCTAAATGTCTGGTGCATTGAATTAATTGAAGAATTCAATAAATTCAAAACCAAATGCATTCAACAACAGAACTGCAACTTGAGTGAACAGAGCAGGTGGAGATATACACAAATATATTCATAGCACAGCTATCTGGGAACCCAGTGTACTAGATTAGTTGGCTTGATAGGCTGCCTGATTGGTAGGTTTAGGAACACGCCCGTCCAGCAAGCTGGAGGTAAATTTGGCAAGCAACAGTACGCAGAAGTTCTCAGCTTCACCCAACAACTAAAAGTTCTACCTTTACTGTTACCAAACTCTCCTTGACGTGGTGCTCGCCTCGATATGCATCAGGTGACAAATATTCCTAACAGGTGTCCTCAATCATGTCCAGAATTGGGGCATGAGAAAAAAATAGTTGGCATCTGCTCTGATCCTGATGATAGGGTTGATTTAAGCTCTGGCAAACTCTTCTCAAAACCACCTGGCATTGAATCTCAACACACCCACACATGCCATTCAGTTAGCATTTTATAGGACTTCCATAAATCTCCAGCTTCTCCAAACTGCTCTACAGACAGCTGAATTTTCCTTGGCCAAGATTAAACTGTTATGCCACCTCCTCCCTTACCTTGCCAACAAATGGGGGGGGGGAGGGCCCAAACAAAATAACACTCCATATTTCCACCCCATAGCCTTTCTCTATCATCTCAACCATATCAAGTTGTTCATCATAGTATTATTTATCATAGGGGAGAACTGAGACAAAACCTAAATCATAGAGTAATTAATAAGGAAACTGTTCCCTTTTCACAGAACTATATATAGAAAAAGTTATAATAATAGTAATAAACTACTAAAAATATTATTAATTGTAATAATTTAGATTATACAAAATGGGTGATTTTTTCTCCCTTCTACTCATAATCCATTTTAATGCATTATGAATATATAGTCCTTTAACATATATGAAGTAATGACACACTGTACACATTTTTAAAAGATTAATTGCATGGACAATGGAATTGGGGAAAAATCATAAAAGAAGGGCATTTGGAAGAGGGAAATTCTAGTCCAATTCTTTGCTTTGACAAAGACATTCACAAATTCTAAATGTTAGTGGTGCTGATATGTGCGTTTTTGTGTGTATATGTGTATGTGTAACATCCAGTTGTAATACTCATAAATGTTTAACAATGCACTCTAACAAATATCCCAGTTTGTAGCATTTGCTTACTTCTGCACTACAAATATTCTCTTTGGAGTCAAGAGTTGGGCAGAGATGCACACAACTGATCTCATAAGGCTGTAGGAGCCCAGCAAGCCCCAGCACACCACTGGACTTCATTTTCCCACTGAGTGCTTCCCTGAGCCCACGGATAACCACCTAAATGTGGCTCCTTGAAAACAATTACCTGTGGTAATCTGAAGCTCCTCTCCAAATTTCACAGCCCCCTGAGAAGACAAACCCACCAAAATAGAAGACAGAAGGAGCAGATGAACACTGCTTTCACCAATCTGTCCACTCTCCTCAAGTCCCTCTGTCTCCAGGACCACTGGAGCTTTATTGGGGTTTTAGAGCCCAAACATCACACAGGAAACTCTTTTTAAAGGAAGCTTTTTCTTTTTTTAACATTTATTTACTTATTTTGAGAAGAGAGAGGAAGGGCAAGAGAGAGGGGGGCTCCATAACATCAGCACAAGCCCCGTGCAGGAATTGATCCCACGACTGTGAGTCATGGGATCTGAGTCAAAATCAAGAGTCCAACGCTTAACTGAGCCACCCAGGCACCCCTAGTGAAACTTTCTTAAGGGAAATGGCGAAATGATGGAAAATGTTAAATGTAAAAAAAAAAGTGAGTAAAGAAGACTAGTAGCATAATTTGGATTTGTAAGTAAACATGAGAAAACCCAAAATATTATTGGAAAATTGATCAAGGAATTGAAGATCTAGTAGGGACCTTTGTGAATATCTAAATTAATAGTTCATCGTCTAGAAAATAAAACTGAAGCCCAGAGAGTTTAAGTGACTGATTCAAAGTCAGATTTCAAAGCAGTGCATTCTCATTTCAAATATGTTGCTTTTGTCATTAATTTGGCACCACATAAAAATTCATGTGAGCTCAAACTTTAGAGGATTCTTATAATATTTCAAGACAATAAAGACTCTAAATATTTTTTTATATTTTTCCCATTGAGGTGAAGTTTTTAAAATCTCTTCAGTAAGTTTATATTTTAAGCAGAGAAATTTTTCAACACCTAACAGAAAGGCATTGATGTTCATTTTCAAATAAAACTCTCTCCCACACTTTTTTGTTCCCTGATGCAAAATAGAAGCAAGGCTGCCCCCAGTTCACCTCTTTCCATTTCATCAAAGGGAGTGTGTCCCATGCACATACTGCAAATAAGTCACATCTTTGACTTTACTGTTGATGTTAGTCTTTGGGAATGAAATTTGGAAATGACATCCTCAGGAGAATGAGCAGCTTGTTTTTGCTGTTACTGCCAGTAGGCTGCATCTTGTCACAAGTGACTAAATTTCTGAGTGAAAGCCTGAACATTCTGAAACCTTGTTAAACTACCAGTTTAATAAAAAAAAATAGAAAAAAAAAACAATAGTGGAAAACCAAATTCATATCCATGCTTATATTCTCACCATCATATTTCTTAATTTTATGAGCATGTCTTGGGGCATGCAAACCTAACCATGCATATCAGACACACTACAGAGATTTCTTGATTTGTCCATATAACTCAAGTTACAATGTCAATGGAGCATTTCTAATTAGTGGCATGCAAATATTCTTAATACTCTCTGTCACTAGCTGAAACATACATGCAATCTCAGGATAAAAATTAGAAACTCACACTACTATACAAGTTATTTTAAAAGAAAATAACTGGTTTGGCAATTGAAAAATATCAACTTAATCTTCTGCTTATGTTTCATAAATTTCACAAAAACCTTAAACAGCATAATTCTTGGGTTGATAGACAAAATCAGTAAGTTTCCAATACTCACTATAAGTTTCTTCTGGGTTATTTGGAGGGAAATCAGAAGGTATCCAATAGGCAGAGAATAATATTTTGGGCAAACAGGAGGACCACTACTCCAAAAACTCTAACTTCTGTGATTAACATCTTTTCCTGCAATGAGGATGTGAAATTGTAAAATACTCAAGGATTATACACATTCACAATGATTTCTGGAATTTGGACTTCAGCATTCTACTTAATAGAATTCTTCAAGATGGCTGAAGAGTTATTTATTTACTCACTTGATTACTTATTTATTTACTTTCAGAGCTAGCAGGTACTTGGGGAGAATTGACTGGCCACTTGCCGGAGTGTGGTCTCAGATTCACACCATTGCCATCACCTTGGAGACATCAGAAGCGCAGGATCCTAAACTTACTGAATCAGAGTCTGCGTTTTACCAATATCTTGGAGGATTCAAATGCACATTAAAGTTTAAGATGCACTGATTTAGACCCATTCGACATCTGGAGCAACTGAAAAATTGTTTCAAGATCTCATAGTTGGTTAACTAATGATCAAACCTTAAGCCCAGGGCTCTCAAATTCCAGAACTATGCCTTTCCCCTGCTTTCCTTTCTTCCTCTTGATACATTTTTAGGCAAAATGGGCAGATCTTCCAACACAACCACTTAATACTAGTTCAATCACTATTAATGTACATCACTGCCAGTGCCAGGTTTGACTGGATCTATGCTTTGCCATGATTTAAGTTTTGACATCCCTTTATGTTAATATAGTCCCAACTTTGGCATGAGTACAATGGTTGCAAAGTCAAGAGGGATGTATTTGTATCCACTGGCAAAGATAAATCTACTCAGGGGGACTGTAGGAGGGTTTTTTAGACTATTTGACAATTTACCAGCAGATCAGAGAAGCTCATACCCCCGCCCCCACTCACTATTCCAATGAGGAAGAAGCAGAACAAAGCCCTGACATAGCCAAATTTTCTGGGAACCAACAAAGTAAATGGAACTTCATTTCAGAAGGATGGCTAAGAACAGACCAACAGAAGGAAAAAGCTTCAACTGATAACTTTCAGCAAACAGGAGATTCACAGCTGGTGAGAGTGATTTGGAAGCAGATCATAGGAAAAATAGTTTATTTTCTATTACCCTAAGAGGAATGAGTTGGAGAATATGGCTTGATTTCTCCAATCTCTTAAATCATATCAATGAAAAACAACAGCCATTACACAGCAGGAAAGCAGGGAGGGAGGAGATGGGACTAAAGCCGAAGCTGTGTTATTACAAAACATGCAACAATCCCCTTAGTGTTTCAGTTGAAAGTTTGAAAACTAACACAATAGATTTGCAGTTGACTTTGATCACACAGAATTTGCCACATTCCCATTTCTTAAGGACCTTTACATGACTAAAGTCAAAAGGGAACATAAGAAGTCATTGCCATTTGACAGTTAAGCAACTGAGGCTCAGAAGAGTTAAACAACATTCTCAAGGTCATTTGATAAGATGAAAACCAGGATGAAGATCCTGTGTCTCTGATACTCAGTTCAGTGCACAAATTTTGGCATAATACCCACACTTGCTGCCTAAACTTTAAGTTGAATTTCCCAAATGGAAGGAATCTTGCTTGTTTTTGTTTAACCCATTCCTATAAGAGACTGTTTAATAAAAAAAATAAAAACAAAAAAAAATCTCAAGATTCTGGGGAAGTAACAAAAGGATATAGGTTTGCTTTGGAGGAATCTATTCTCCGGAATTTAAAATGTCGACATCCCTTTATGTTAATAATACCCAGCCTTAGAGATCTGGGTCAAGTGTGAGGACAGTCAAGAGAAATCTGTTTGCATCAGTGGGCAAAGAATAAAGCATTTAGAAGAACTGGACAGGGCTCCTGGAAGTCTTTGGGGCTTAATTAATATCTCAGTGGTACATGTGGCTTTGGGTAGTGCTCCTACTTCTGCTTCCTAACTTTAGGGAAGGATAATTTGGCCTCAAAGCTACAGACAGCTGTGAAATCGAATGCTCTATTGGAGCATTTTAAATAGCACATTTGGCCCTTTGGAGGTAACTAAATGGGTTTCACTTCTACAAATTTATAGAACTTGCTCTTCTGCCCAAATTTCTACCTCTTCTGGCTGACTCACTCCCAGTACTTTTGAATTGAGCCCTTCATTACTCACTCCCTACAGCATGTAAGGTAAGCTGGAATTGACGTCACACAAGGCTAGCAAAACTTACTTCCTTTCAGATGCTAGAAGTTTTATCCATCTCTTCCCTTCCATAGCAACACACGGAAAAGAACAAATTGCAGATACTCTAGACTTGCAACCTAGAATTGAGGGTATGGTCTAAGAAATGGTTTTCAACTTGTCTACACATTAGAACCATCTGGGGAGCTACAACTAATCCCCATGTCAGGCTATTACCCAGTCCAATTTCAACAGAACCAGCTGGGTGAGACCAGGCATTAGCCTTCTATAAGGAACTCATCAGGTAAGTCCAATGTTTAGCTAAGGTTAAGAACATGTGGTTTAAAGCAATTCTTCTCAGACTTTAGTGAGCATCTGTATCACCTGGAGGCTTGTTAAAACACAAACTCCTGGGCCCAACAACTGATTAGTGATGACTAACTTGGTGCTACTTATAATGTGGCCCTCAGCCAGCACAATGGCATCACCCAGGAGCTTTTTAGAAATGCAGATTCTCAGGTCCCACCTATGACTGAGTCACTCTAGGTGGAGCTTCTGAATCTTCAGGCTTACTAAATCTCCAAGTGCTACTGATGTTCTAAAGTGTGAGTACCATTGGTCTAAAGAAGCTGGTAAGTAAGAGTGTTACTGCAATGGTAACAGCTAAAAATAATATTTTAGCAATAATATTTCAGGCAATGCTAATATTTCAATCTCTCATTAACTGCCTGGTTTATCAATTGATTCCACAAAACTGTGATAACTGTAGAAGACCTAGCCAAATCCACTTCTGAGACAATTCTTCATCCATGAAAATTAGAGCTAGATAGGTCTGCAAGGACCAAGAGTCTCATTTTTCCTCAAGCCTGCAGAAGTGCAGTTTAACTTGAGAGCAACGCCCATGACATCTCTGAGGGAAAAGTCCAGGATAAAAAAAAAAAAAAATTATGCAAGAAACCTAGCATTTTTGCTTCCTGCTTCAATCAGGAATGCTGTTCTCATTCAAGCCTCTAGCCTGCTTTGTGGGGCTCAGACAGGGCTCAGACATAAAGCATACAGAAGAAAGAGCTTCTATCTGGACCCAAAGTGCAATCCCATTCTCCAGTCCCTCTCTCTCCAACACACTTCCCTGTATAGAACACCTTGTTCACCTCTCTTGACCCCTATTATCTATCTGCCAGTCCTCTGAGTTACCTGAGCCCCCACATTTTTTTTTTCTGTTCAGCCATTGTCTTCAATCAGGTAAAAGTTGTCCTGAAGCTGAAATAGAATGTCAAAATCACTAACCATTCCAGAGTTTTATTTCGGTATTATCTTTGACCGTTAACAGTGTTATAATGCAACTGTGAGCTAGCCCCTCTTAACCACTGAAACTCCAAACAAGGGTTTGAATGTCCTGATCGTCTGGATCATTGATATACAAATCATGCCTTGTTGGTCTTGATCCATTTTGAGTCATTGACAAAAGCTGTGACTATCACTTATGAGCACAAGTCAGTTTTTCCCTCTAATTAAAATGCTACCTCACTTCACAATGGGAGGTTAAAAAACAATCCCTAGTGTTTCAGATGCCTGATTGACATCAGGGAAACACACTAGAATATTAGACTAAATATTTTCTCTTTGAGATTTTTGAGTGGCGGAACCAGGTATTTGCCTTTTTCCAGCAGAAGAAAGATAAATCTAAGAACAGTGGGGTGAAGCTGACCTAAGTCAAAACTCCCCATAGAGAGCAGCAAGCTTCTTAGGCTAGGTGTGGGTTCTGCATAATATTTTATTATTTCCCACCCTTCTTGTTTATTATTTCCCACCCTTCCCACAGAAGTACAAGAGGAATCGAATGCTTCGAATCAGGGAAAATATGCAGATTAAATCATTGCAAACAAGCCTGAGACAATTGCTAGTCTCTAGCTTGGGTTGTCTTCTTTGTTGTGAGTTTTAATATCACAGCCTCCCCCCCTTACAATTGTATTTAAAAAATTGGGCTCACTTTGCACATTGATGTACGTCCTCCTTAGGAAGGTGCTTTGCAACCAGGAAGCTGAATGCTAATGCAGGGGTTGCTATGGTAAGCAATCTTTTCTATTGAGCAGAAGAATAAATAGTTCTATGAATTCCTAAATCAATAGCCAGGGCTGAACAGGATATAACCAGGTATTTTAGCCCCTAAATATAGACTTAGAGCTAGAAGACAGTGTTTTCTCTGTAAAATCCCAATATAATTATAGATGCTTCAGGAAATTTTGTGTTCACCGTTTGAAGCTGATTATTGATATTTTTTTCAGAGTTTTTACATAACCCTGTAACACTTGTTTAAAACAATGTTTTTTTCTTTCATCCAGATAAAGGCAGCTGAGGAAAAAAAAAACTGCTGGTTTTCATGGCTGGGAAAAGAAGCTTTTGCAGAATTAGACCCTAATTAATGAATGCTTAATGAGCTAGAAATGTTTAATGAACATTAAATAACAGTACCATAGGTGTGTATTTTTTTTAAAAAAGACTTTTATCTAAACAAAATGCTTTGTTTCGGTTCTTGAGAAACCTAACTATTCATATACTGGATGGTTCCCAAGCCTCCCCACCTTGTCCCTCTGGCCCTGTTCCACCTGAAGGCAAAGGACACTTATCTTCATCAACCAATGAATAGGCTCCTTGCAGCTGGGCCTCTAGTTGGATTCACCCAATGGTGAGACACCATCAGGAGATAGGAGGGAGGTGGGAAAGAGGGTTTGGCTCCCTCCTGCCCATTGATATAAGCTGGCTGAGATTCTCCTGTAGACACAGCTCCTGGGTATTAGTTGTTCTTTTCTCCCCTAGCTCATTCTACCCTAGGCATGATAAAGGGCCCCTCACTATTGCTAGCTCCAGGGGCTTCAAACTTCTATGTTAGTTCCATTTCATCCTGCCAGCAATTGTATAAACATAATCCCTTAAGTCTCCTCAAATTCTCCATCTGACTGTGTATTTGGTTCTTTCTGGGGCCCTGCCTACTACTCTCACAGGGTCCATATCTCATTAGGATGAGAAAATAAATATATTACAAAATATAACTAAATTTTTATTTAAACACATATTTTTAAGCATATATTTTAAGACAGAACTACACCATTGGGCTATTTCAGTGCCAAATGAGCCACCTCTCCATTGATATAATTAGTAAAGTCAAAAATATCCTCTTTCCCATATTCTGCTGAATCACTTTGATTCATAATTTGTACCTTATTTACATATTTTTTCCTTCACATTTTCCATGTGATTCTCCACCAGAGTGGAAACTTTGTGAAAGAAGCTTTCCTGGTGGCTTTTGTACTCATCAAAGGACAAAGATAAGCCAGGAAAGAGCATGAAAACTCAACCCAGCATTAAGGAAGGGGCTGGAAGAAGCTTTCCTCTGTACATTTTGCCTTTTACTCTCACTGGTCACTTCCATCTCATAAGTATGCCCTTTGGAGGGAGACCTCCAACTCAACATTTTTTTCTCTTTACACAAAAGTCTCTTGGATAAATTTATCAGTTGTGACTGCAGACATTGAGCAAAAATCTCTTCCAATCTCATAGTGGGCAGGTACCTTATCTGGGAGCCATACAAAAGGCTGAGATGTAGCTTTTTAAAAATTACTTTTTATTTTTTTTTAATTTACTTTGAGAGAGAAAGAGAGTGAGCTAGGGAGGGGTAGACAGAGGGAGGGAGGGAAGGGGAGAGAGACAAAGAGAGAGTGTGAAAGAGACAGTGAGAGAGAGAGAGAATCCCAAGCAGACTCCATACTGCTATCATGGAGCACAATGCAGGGCTTGAACTCACGAACTGAGATCATGACCTGAGCTGAAATCTAGAGTCGGATGCTCAACTGACTGAACCACCCAGGCATCCCATGAGGTATAGCTTTGAAGTAGCTCTTTCTCTTTTCCTAGGTCTTTCTCTGTCTTTCTGTTTCCCCCAGGGCTCTGACCTCCCTCAAATCTTAAGACTCAGCCTCCCTCTATAGAGAGGCAGGCATGCAAATATCAGGATGGAGGCAGTACCACCTCTCACCCTGGCAGAACACTCAGCTCCTTAGCATAGCCCTTGAACAAGGCCTGTCCCTCTCTGTGGGACTTGAAATGATAAATGACTCTGTCATTCGGGCTCTAAAGGGATAATCATCATTTTCCAGACCTATCATCCACTCCCAGGACAATACTGGGTGATGGTGTGCTAGGACATTTTCTCTGTGCATATGGCATTGGTGGCAAGAACCTCCATCTCCTACCAATCTATGAATAATACCGTGGATACAGCTCCAGGAAGTTAAAGAAGTTAGTTCAGCTTTCGAAACTGCCTCATTTGCAACCAAAAAACAGCTTAGGCCCAGAGAGAAATAGTCTTACTAAGTTTGAAGTGGAAAATCCCTAGGTTATAAATGAAATGTAGCTACATGGACCTTCGACCAGGTCTACAGCACCCTCCAAACTCTTAAAATAGAAGCTACAAGTGTCTGCTAAATATGAACATATACAAACCCTATGACCCAGAAATCCCATTCAGAGGTGTATATATATATATACAGGTTATATATAGGCTATATATAGGTATATATATAGGCTATATAGGCTATATAGGCATATATATATATATATATATATATATAGGTTCCACAAAAGTCATATAGCAGAATATTCATAGCAGCAGTATTCCTAATATATAAAATATAGATGCTTCCAAATTGTTAAGAGTAGAATAAATACATAAACAATGCACAGCAATAAAGAGTAACAATCTACAACTTTACATAAAACTATGGATGCATCGCACAAGCATAGTGTTAAGAGAATGAAGCAAGACATAAGAGTACCTGCTACATGACTCCATTTATCTAAAGGACAGAAATAGGCAAAACCAATCTATGGTCATCAAAGTAAGGATAGTGGCTACCCTTGGGAGCATAGCAACTAGAAGGGAGTGTGAAGGCAGCTTCCACCACGCTGGTAATAATCTGTTTCTTGACTAAGTTTACAATTCAATAATTTTTTCCAAAATTTACACATCTCATCGAAATAAAGGATGACCAGGAGTCCAACTAATTTAATGCAGAATCACTAATCTATTGACGAGGAGACTTTTTCTTTCCTTAGAATAGGAACAGAGGTGGCTTAATAGGAGTTCCATCCAGATAATTGTCTGGGCTGCCATTTTGTAAGGAATGCTAATACCTGACAAGGGAAAGAAGATAGATAAAATTGTACCTGCCAGAATTCCTTCCAGAGATGGCACTGCATGTGTTTAAAAAAGGATCCTCTGGCAGTCAGTTAAATTTGATAGGATACCCCAAAAAACAGTTGCAAAAATCTGTCATAACTTCAGAAAAGTACTTGGTTGAATAAAATGACCACAATTGTTTAATGATTCTGTGGCAATTTGGTTGGTCATTCAGCAATGAATTCAGCATTCTCTCTCCCTATGTTTCTCTGTGGACAGAGAATGTATCCAGATCCATTGAGGGTCAACTTGGCCACTTGACCTACTTTAGACAATGGAATGTTAGCAGACATACTAAATCAAAATCCACATTTGTACAGAGAACTTGAGTTGCTTGTCCAAACAGTGATATAAACAATGACAAGTGGAAGGGCATTAAATACTTAAGGAAGCTATTATCATATCCATTTCATAGATTGAGACTTCAGATTCTTCACTTTTAACAAGCTCCCAGGTGGTGTTGATGTTGCCAGTCAATGGGCCACAGGTTGGATACAGGCAGTCACACCTCAATGTCTTCATCATTTAGAAAATAGAAACCATATTATCTACTCATAGAGTTGTTTGGGGGCCAATACAAATTGTGTGTCTACGTCACCTAGCACTATGCACAATGAACGGTCATTTGTATTTATACTTCCTATCCTATCTCAAACCATGAAAGAGGAGAGCAAACACATGTGCCTAAGTTTTGTGCAAAAAATGTAGGATGAAGAATAAGAAGATTTGAGTTCAATAACACTGTAGTCACTTGCAACTGTGCAAACTTGGGGAGGTTGTTTAACTTCTGTGAATCCCAGTGTTCTCATCCACAAAAGGAGTAATGATGTCTACCTGTCAAGAATATGAATATCAAATAAGGTCTGTTCCAGGCACATGGTAGGCTCTTGAAATTTGTTTGTTGAATCCAAATGTGGCTCATTAAGTAATGAGTTCATTAATATATCTGAGGGCTCCACACCATTCAAAGGTGCCAAACTGCAAACACCAAGAGAGGTTGTCCTGTGAGCATCCACTAAGCAACTATTACATGCCACAGAGCAACTTGACAGGATATTAGTATGTGTCCCATGCAGGCAGGGCATGGGATTCCTTTAAAAACACAAATTCCTTTAAAAACAGGAAGTCATGCCACCTCCCTGTTGAAAAAACCCTTTAAGTCATCCTGGTACACTTAAAATAAAATCCCATGGGAATGTAAGCTGGTGCGGCCACTCTGGAAAACAGTATGGAGGTTCCTAAAAAAATTAAAAATAGAACTACCCTACGACCTAGCAACTGCACTGCTAGGTATTTATCCAAGGGATACAGGTGTGCTGTTTTGAAGGGACACATGCACTCCAATGTTTATAGCAGCACTATCAACAATAGCCAAAGTATGGAAAGAGTCCAAATGTCCATTGATGGATGAATGGATAAAGAAGAGGTGGTATATATATATATACAATGGAGTATTACTCAGCAATCAAAAAGAATGAAATCTTGCCATTTGCAACTACGTGGATGGAACTGGAGGGTATTATGCTAAGCGAAATTAGTCAGAAAAAGACAAATATCATATGACTTCACTCATATGAGGACTTTAAGAGACAAAACAGATGAACATCAGGGAAGGGAAACACAAATAATATAAAAACAGGGAGAGAGACAAAACATAAGAGACTCTTAAATATGGAGAACAAACAGAGGGTTACTGGAAGGGTTGTGGGAGGGGGCATGGGCTAAATGGGTAAGGGGCATTAAAGGAATCTGCTCCTGAAATCATTGTTGCACTATATGCTAACTAATTTGGATGTAAATTAAAAAAATAAAATAATCAATAAATAAATAAAAATAAAAAATAAAAATAAAAAAAGGAAAAAATAAAATAAAGTAAAACCCCAAATTCTCAACAAACCTTATATGGTCCAGCAACTGACTATTGCTCCAAAGGCATGCCGTCATCTTGGCCACTCTCCACTTTGCTCACTCCATCCCAGCCTCTGCCTCTCAAAACACATGCTGTTTGCACATGCTGTTTCTCATCACGAAACACTCTTCATCTAGGCGTCTATATGGTTCATTACTAATAGATGTCCTATCATTTTGGTTTTAGTTAATCCTCCCTCATTAAAGAGGCCTACCTGACTAACCAATTTCAACTATCACTCTAACCCCCACCATATTACTCTGCCCCCCTCATCCTGCTTTATTTGTCCTCATGGCCCTCATCACTAACTGACACTATATCATATACATTTTTGTTTTCATCTTTTATGACTCTACCACGAGACTCTAAGATTCATGAAGAATGGATTTTGTCCCTTTAATTCATTTATGTGCCCTCAGCTGACATATGATAGATTCTTAATAAACACTGTTGAGTGGATAAATGAAAAAAACTGCTACACCATGAATTCCTATCTAACATGTAGGAAGGTACATGTACGTGTGTTGACTGTCAATATTTAGGTGTTGCATGCAGAGGTTGTCAGTGTATTTACATTTATTCATGCATCCAACATTTTTAAAGAAACTTCTACCTGTCAGACACTCTTCTAGAATCTCAGGTACATCAGTGAATGCTGTAGGTTGGGTTCCATGGCAAATAGACTCTGAGATGGAGATCACTGGTGAAGAACATTTTGGGGACCTGTTCTTAGGGTTGATACCTGTGATGGTTAGAGAAAAATGGGAAGAGAAAAGCTGACCCATGGAGGAGTTGCAGCAGGGGCCTAAGCCCATCCCTCTTGGAGTTGTGGACATTGGATGTCCACAGAGTTGTCCCGAATTGAGGCAAGGATTTGAGGCAAGGATACTTTTGCATCCACAGTCATTGGACACGGGCTGTCCCTGGAGAAGAACATGACATTGGATAAGATGGAGCTCTTCAGAAGAGAACAATTCCAAGAGAAGTAATCTCTTGAGCTGTGAGCCTCCATCGTTCTCAGGATCTAGGGGAATGAGTGCTTTAGTTGTGAGTGTGTGTGTGTGTGTCTGTGTGTGTCTGTGTGTTCGCGTGTGGGTGCGCACACATGCACGTCTGTGGTGTAGGGGGAGGGGCTGCTAGGGCAACAAACACTGGCATCTACTACAGGTAACAAAATAAACAAAGAACCTGTCTTTAAGGAGTTTACATTCCAGTGTGGGAGAAAACAGGCAATCAACAATAAAGTAAATAATCTAGACAGCATATTAGAAAGTGGTAAAGTCCCACAGTACAGCTTGATGGAGAGGCAGTAAGTACCAGAATGAATGTGAGGGGCAGAATTAAATAGGAAAGTGTAGGCTTCATTGAGCAGGTAAAAATCCAAGCAAAGGCCTGAGGGAGGTAAGAAATTCAGCTTAGCAGAAATTAGCCTGGAGGGAAGAGCATTCTAGTCAAAGGGCATACCTGTTGCAAAGGTTGGGGCAGTTTTAGCTTGTCTATGATCCTTGACCCCCAAAACCCTTGAAAAAAAGGAGCAAGCAAGACCTAGTCACAAGGAAGAATAAAAAAAAGGACCTGTGTGCTTTAGATGATACTGGTGATCCACCAGGCAGATCAAAACACACAACCTCAATTATTCCCCATCCTGGCACCAGCAAGCCATCCCGGGGGTTATCCCATGGCTGCTGGCCAGGCCTAGGAGATGCAGGAGAATTAACTGCTATGCAAACCTGAAATTTACCAGCCTCTTTCTTCACCAAGTGCACCCTCGGACACTATTAGTGTCTGAATAGAACCTAGAATTCTGAAACAGTTGATTCTGGCAGTTCTTGACAGTTCAGTAGTTGTTTTGACGGAGAGACATATTCCTGAAGCTTTCTACTCTGTCATTTTTTTTGTGATCTCACTCAAAATATTTTAATATCTGGTAAATTAAATTCTGTATGCTTCTTCTCTTGTCAGGTTTTTTTTTTTCCTTACTACTTTTGCACATTTATTTTTTCAGATAAATATTAGGATAATTTTTGTCATTTCTTAAAAAGAATGAAAAACAAAATCGTATTTGGATTTTCTCTGTAAATTGAATTGATTTTTTAGTTAATTTTAGAAAATTGACTTATTTCAAATGTTATATCTCTTTACACATAAGATATAGTTCTCCATTTATTCTAATCTTCTAACCCTTTTACAGAGTTTTATGTTTTATACAGTACCTGTCCATTTAATGTGATATTTGTTCTTTATTATTTCATATTTGTGAAATAATATTGTTTATAATATTACTATTGTAAATGTAATCATTTTCTTTATTAAAACTTCTAAACAGTTATTATTATACAAGAAAACTATATTTGATTATTTGTTTTGTGATTGGCCACACTACTGAATTCTCCCACTAATTCTAATTGTTTTTGCTTTTCTTAAGGTTTCTTGAATATATAATCACATAATTTGCAAATAATAATAATTATTTCTTTTCTACTTCTAGTATTTATATCGCTTATATTTTCAGAACAATTATAAAGAATAGTGATGATTGCAATTGTCCTTCTTTTGTTCCTAGTTTAAATGAGAAAGTGCCTAGTTTTTCACGATTAATCATGATGTTGGCTATTACTGTGTGCTATAAATACATATATAAATCTATCGATATATACACACATAAATATATGGAAATTACATTTTAATAAATATTATGCTACTACTACATTAAAATTATTATGTGCCTCAGATATAATTTGAATTGTATTCTATACTTTTTGAATGTGTTGAAATAACTTTCTTATCCTTTCATTGACTTATTAGTATAATAACTCAGTACATTTCTGGAAATTGAGACTTTCTGCATTTTTAGCATTACCCTCACTTGATCACTTTAATTGATAATATTTCTTACCTATATTTCATACTTTTACTGAGTGTAATTAAATTGGTCTTTTACTATTTCCTTCTGCTACTCTGTCGTAGTTTGGTTTCAGTAATAACAGAATTTATACAGTTCACTGGAAAATTTTTTACTCTTTATTCTAAAATTGCATAAAATGCAGATCTTTCTGGATTTTTTTCTCTTTGAAAGTATTAATGATGAATACATGTATTGTTTTCCTTGTGTGTAACTAGATGTTTATCTGTTTACTGCATTTTCTCCATGATTAACATATTGTTTAGGGGCACCTGGGTGGCTCAGTCGGTTAAATGTCCGACTTTGGCTCAGGTCATGATCTCAAGGTTCATGGGTTCGAGCCCCGCGTCGGGCTCTGTGCTGGCAGCTCAGAGCCTGGAGCCTGCTTCGGATTCTGTGTCTCCCTCTCTCTCTGTTCCTCCCCTGCTCTCACTCTCTCTCTCACTCTCTCAAAAATAAATAGAGATTAAAAAAAAACCTTTTAAAAAACATATTGTTTAGACTTACAAATTTGGTACTTTAAATTTTCTTAGAAAATTACCCACTTTAACCAAGTTTTCAAAGTTTGTAGCATAAAGCCATGTAAATACTCTCATAATTCTTTAAATTTCCTCTACAACTTAATATTTTCCTTTAATCATGATTTATTTGGTAAATTTATTTTGTGGCTACAAAACAACAAATGTACAAAATATGTATAATATGTACAATCTATGTACAATAGACTTGTACATATGTACAAATCTATTTTGCACACATTTTGTGGCTACAAAACAGATATGTACATAAATAAGCATTATAATTATATATGTATATATATATTTATATATTATACAGGTACATTCTAGCATTATATGTTTCATTCACCTATCAAAAAATACCTTTCATTGTAACTTTCTGTTTTATAATTTGCCTATTACTATTTTTTAATCTATTAAAAATTTTAAATGGTAGGAAAGGAATTCTTTAAAGAATTTTTAAAGCTATTAAAAACATTAAGTACTGGGTTCTCAGACATGTTACCAAAAGCATGATCTATTAAAAAATAATAAGTTAAACTTTATTAAAATTTTTAAATCTTGCTTTGCAAATTACCCTGTTAAAATGATTAACAAAAAATAAGACAAGCCATACACTGAAAGAATTTGCAAATCACATATCTCACAAAGAATTTGGAAAAGAAATATATTAAGAATTTTATAAACTCAACAGTAAGAAAATGGACAAAAACTTAGACATTTCACCAAAGAGAATATACAGAAGAAAAATATGCATAGGAAAAGGTGTTCAGCCTCACAGGCCATAGTGAAATGCTAAGACGATGATAAGATACCACTACACACCAATTAGAATGACTAAAATTTAAAAATATTCTTCATTCCAGTGCTAGCTGGAGAGACTGAGTCTCTCATCCACTGCCAGTGAAAATATAAAATGGTACCACTGCTCTGGAAAATTGTTTGACAGTTTCTTGAACAGTTACACAAACACTTATCATCTGACCCATCAATCACAGTCCGGGGTATTTATTCTAGAATCTTGAAAATGTATGTTCACACGAAACCTGTCCATGATGTTCATAGCAGCTTTATTTGTAATCACGAAAAATTGGAGCCAACCCAAATGTCCTTTCACAGCTGAATGGACAAACAAACAAGTGGTACATCCATAGAATAGAATACTTCAATCAGCAATAAAAAGGAATGAACTATTCATGTATGCAACCACCTCAGGATCAATCTCAAAGACACTATATTATACTGGGTTGGTGTTTTTTTTTAACTAATCTCAAAGAGTAATATGCTATGTGATTATATATAAAAGTAAGTTACACTCAATTAAATAATATACTACAGGGGCGCCTGGGTGGCGCAGTCGGTTAAGCGTCCGACTTCAGCCAGGTCACGATCTCGCGGTCCGGGAGTTCGAGCCCCGCGTCAGGCTCTGGGCTGATGGCTCAGAGCCTGGAGCCTGTTTCCGATTCTGTGTCTCCCTCTCTCTCTGCCCCTCCCCCATTCATGCTCTGTCTCTCTCTGTCCCAAAAATAAATAAAACGTTGAAAAAAAAATTAAAAAAAAAATAATAATATACTACATATATAATATATACACAATGCTCTCAAAGTAGCAAAGTTATAGTAATGAAGAATAAATCAGTGATTGGTAAGAGGTAACAAGAGAGAGTTTCTTTAAGTGATTGAACAGTTCTGCATCCTATCTCTGTGAGGGTTACTCAAAACATGTGACAAATTTTCATAGAACTATACACAAAAGATTGCATGTAAAAACTGATGAATTCCAAGTAAGGTTAGTACCAGATTTTAATAGTACTGCATCCATTTCAATTTCCTATTTTTAACATGTTCTGTGGTTATGTAGATATTGTCTTCTTTTTTCCTAAAAAATCAATCTGATTGCATGGAACTGTACACCCCCCCCCACACACACACACACAAATTCACAGAAAACTGGCAAAATTTGAGTAGGCTCTGTGAATTATAACAATGCCAACTTCCTGGATTTCATGTTTTATTATAGTTATGCAAGATGTTCCCATTGGGGAAATGGCTGAAGGGAACATGTAACCTTCCTGTACATTTTTAAAAATCCTCATGAATCTATGACTATTTCAAAATAAACAGTGTAAAAATATTGATCTCATTATTCTGTTGTGAATAATATGACTTAAAGAATACATATTGCAAAGAGCTGGAAATTGTCATTCTCACTCTTACAAGAAAACACTGGAAAAACTCAATATTGATGACTGAGATCCATGAGAAAACTGAGGTTGCAGAATAAACCACCCTGCAGTCTGGATGGGGAAACAGGCAAGCCCAGAGAGTCCCAGCTGAGATCCGCTTACCTGGCATAAAGCCACTGGAGCCATACACTGGTAAGAACTGTTAAATGTGAATTTTCATGAATTCCTGAAGGCTGAGTGTAGACAAGCATGGCAGTGAGAAACTATGGAGGCTACAGTGTTTGGCAGCCCCCATACCTCTGTGGGCTTTACTTCCAGGAGCTCCTCCTGGTTCTCACAGTGAAGAGCTCTCGTAGGAAGAAGAAAAATAGTCATTCTGAGATACGCTCAGAACCTATTCCATAATGAGGGCCTATGCTCCAGAGTAGAGGACTTTGCCAGAGCATTATCCCATCTGGGAGAAGGGTATTCCTCCCACCCCAGGCCCCACTAGTTTTCCTATATTACCTAAAAGAGGAAAAACATATCAACAAGGGACAGAGCTTCTGGAAAATCAGCTGGGGATGTTGGAGCCAGGTAAGGGAATATGGGCTGGGGAAGGGAGAAACTATTCCACTGGAGAAACACTTGTGAAAGTCACAGCCTCTTAAAGACTGATTTAATTATTAGGGGGCGCCTGGGTGGCGCAGTCGGTTAAGCGTCTGACTTCGGCCAGGTCACGATCTCGCGGTCCGTGAGTTCGAGCCCCGCGTCAGGCTCTGGGCTGATGGCTCAGAGCCTGGAGCCTGTTTCCGATTCTGTGTCTCCCTCTCTCTCTCTGCCCCTCCCCCGTTCATGCTCTGTCTCTCTCTGTCCCAAAAATAAAAAAAATAAAAAAATAAAAAAATGTTGAAAAAAAAAAATTAAAAAAAAAAAAGACTGATTTAATTATAGTATTATAAAATACTTCCTCTCTGTCACACTTTACTATCACAACAACATGGCTCCAGAGTAACATACTGGTTTACAGCTTAAATAGCAGGCATAGTCTCTCTCTGGAGAGGAGTACTCAGAGAAACCCAAAGTCAACAAGGGGAGACAAAAAACAAGGACACTAGAAGAATTTAGGATCTTTAGTATATATAGCTAGAGCAAACATTAAACACAGCCCAACCCTTAGCCAGACTAACGTGAAACCTTACACTAAATGCCTACTTACTTCAGTTCCTTATTACCCAATACGTCCTTGATGTCTATCTTTCAACAGAAACCACAAGGTACACCAAACAGGCAATACACAGATCTGGGGGTTGTTTGTCACACAGCATTTTATAGTACCAAGTTGACTAATAAAGAAATCATCTTCTATAATATCATCTAAATTATTCCGTGTCTTGTTTACAGCATGTGGAGAAATTTATGGCATAAGGTTGAAATCCCAGGGCTCCAGTCCCTGAGCTCTGAGTTGGCACTGAGGCCAACAAATGAGTGTATCACAGTTCATGCTAAGGCAGGTCCATTTCTGGAAGTCACAGGACTCCTCTGGTGGCGGGTTTGGTTCAAGGATGCCCCAGCGGCCTTGCTGGAACTTAAGACTGAAACATGGTCTAAAAGCTTTCATCCACTTTCACTCACTCTCACCAGGTCAGATGTGCTTTGTGGTCTGACAGCTCACCCAGCTTTTCCTAGCTCCCTCCTCATTTTTCATTTTTCATTATAGGTGTTTCCCCTAAAAATAAAGTCTTTTGTACTTAATCCTTGCTTGGCATTTGTTTCTCAGAGAACCTGGACAAGCAGTCTCTCATCCCTTCACTGCTTCACTGACACAGACACTGTTCCCTGGTGGGCATTTTTAAATCACATATATTCATAGACAAAAATTGTCTGTATTTTTATATTGATTTTTCTAGGAATCCAGAGAAATTCAGGGAACTTCTTCAAATGCACTCTCAGCATTGTTTTTTAATCTCTCAAATTTTAAGCTGGAATGACTTTTTAGAAAGCAATGCCACATCCTTTACCACAAACTGGCATCACAATAAAAAGAAAATGCTTGGTATAAAAGAGTTAGGCTGTCCATTAGATTCTGTATGATAGCTATACACTTCAAGGATCCTTATACAAGACAAGCAAGATGAGCTTTCATTTTTTTTTTAATTTAATTATAAATCTTAAACACACTGTGGTTTTGTGGACACATGGCCCCTGAATTAGCTCATGAAGTGACTGGGTTAATAAGACACAGTTGGATCTTTGCAATTATATAGCTATGACCTTGGTTTTATTTCCCTAAGGTCTGAGGAATTTAGAGGCCAGGAACAGATTTTAAATAGATTAAGTGGTGTGTCTGTGTGTGTGTGTGTGGGGGGGGTAATATGTGTGTGTAAGTAGGCCAGGTGTGTATTCTTAACTTTCACTATAGTGTATATGTGTGGTTCAAGAATTGTCTCCTTTATGTATTCAACTGTGAACACTGCACCCCAGCTAAAACCCACAAAGGAGATGGAACCATAATTCCTTGAAGCTAGTAAACACATACAAAAAATGACTGATAAATGGAAGCCAGTTTCAATTTGAGACTCATTGGGAGGGAGTTTGGCATTCTCAGGGAAACTTAAGATCCTTTCTAGTGGCATACATTCAAAAATACCCTTGAAAAAGCTCCTTGACAGTGGTTTTGGCAATGAATTTTTAGATATGACACCAAAAATACAGGCAACCGAAGTAAATATAAATACTGGGACTACATCAAATGAAAAATCTTCTGGGGCACCTGGGTGGCACAGTGGGTTAAGGGGCTGATTTCCAAAATAGATAAAGAGCTCAGATAACTCAATAGCAAAATAATAATAATAATAATAATAATAATAATAATAAATAAACCTGATTTTAAAATGGGCCAAAGACCTGAGTGGACATTTTTCTGAAGAAGACACATACATGGCCAAGAGAGGGACACCTGGGTGGATCAGGTGGTTGAGTGTCTGACTTCAGCTTAGGTCACGATCTTATGGTTTATCAGGCTCTGCACTGGCAGTGCCATGAGGAGCCTGCTTGGGACTCTCTCCCTCTCTCTCTGCCCCTCCCCACTCATGTGCACACACGTGCACACTCTCTCTCTCTCTCTCAAAAATGAATGAACGTTTTTTTTAAAAAATGGCCAAGAAGTATATGAAAAAGTGTTCAACATCACTAACCGTCAGAGAAATACCAATCAAATCCACAATGAAATATTACCTCACATCTGTTAGGATACTTATTACTTAAAAAAAAAAAAAAGATAAATTTTGGCCAGGATGTGGAAAAAAGGGAATCCTGCTACAGTGTTAGCAGAAATGTAAATTGGTACAGCCATTATGAAAAACAGTATGGAGTTTCCTCAGAACATTAAAAATGGAACTACCATACGACCCCAGTAATCCCACTTCTGAGTACACATCTAAAGAAACTGAAATCAGGATCTCAAAGAGACACCTGCAGGTCTTTGTTCATTGAAGCATTATTCACAACAGCCAAGATAGGGAAACAACTTAATGTCCATTGATGGATGAATGAATACAGAAAACATGGTATATACATACAACAAAATATTGAGAAAGAAAGGCATTCCGCCATTTGTGACAACATAGACCTAGAAGACATCATGCTAATTGAAATCAGACAGAGAAAGACAAATACTTATGCTCTTACTTACATGTGGCATTGAAACTAGTCAAACCCATAGAAGCAGAAAGGAGAATGGTGATTACCAGGGGCTAATGGAGGAAATGGAAAGAAGTTGGTGAAGTCTCAGTTTTGCAAAATCAATGCGTTCTGAAGATCTAATGTACCGCATGGTGACTATGGATAACAACCCTGTACTGTGTACTTGAAATTTGCTAGGACAGTGATCGAAGTATCCTCACCACCATAAAACAAAACAAAATGAAACCAACCAAACCCAGCTATAATTATGTGAGGTGATAGATACACTAACTAGTTGAATTGTGGTGGTTATTTCACAATGTATACATATATCAAATCATCAAGTAGTATACTTTAAATATATATAATAAATAAAATACCCTGGAGCCAAAACTTACTTGGGTCAAGATAGAAGTGGGGGGTGGGGGAAGGAAACAACGTTTCTAAATAAGTAAATTACCCAAAAGTCATTTGAATTTTCTTGGGCAAATGAATCAAAGCAGTTCTGCATGTCAGCACTCAGGCACCCACCTTCCTGAAAATCACCTGGCTGACAAGCCATCGGCCCCTACTGGTTGTTCTCATAAGCACAACTGATCTGCTTTAAGACCTATTAAATCAAGCTTTAGACAATGGGCGATTCATCAGGACTGCTGGAAAGAAAAAAAAAAGTTCTTTGGAAAATGATAGATCCACTGTTCCTATTATAGAAAGAACCTTAGTTGGAAAAGTAGAAGACATTTTTGAAAAGAAAATATTTGAACTTCCAATATCTTATAATAAGAAGTACAAGACCCTCATTAAAATGAGTCTTTGCACCAGAACAGAAAAGTTCGAATACAAGCCTTTCTCAGAAAGAGGGGGACTGCCTCTTTAGTCAGAACTCAATTTTGCATTTCCTTGATTTATAGATGGAAAGAATTCCAATTCTCTATTTATTTTGTAATGCTTGGCATGCAAACCTCTAGCTGGCTCAAGTAGTTCTGATGAAATGCAGGACAATGACACCTTGAAAGGTGGTGACAGTGTATCCACTTGAAAAGTAATTGCTCCTGGCTTCACGCACAGTAACTTCAAGATGGAAAATACATTCAGAATAGCAAAATGCCAAGAATGCTTCTAATCTAACTAGAGTCTCTCCCTTATCATTTAAGAAAAGCAGGTGGGATAAAAATAATGCCAAAAAGCATTATTTACCATATCAAAATTTTATTGTTTGTTAAGTTTTCTATCCTCTCTCCTCTCTCTCTCTCAATTTTTCAAATGCTTTTCTTTATATATAGGGCTCCCACCCAAAACTATTAACTGCATTAATTTTTCAATAGACTGATTTTCTTTTTAAATGTAAAGTCCTGGAGACATTTTGTCTTTTTTATTGTTTTGAATTTAATGTAAATTAATTTTTGAATAACTGACAACTGGATTCGTTTTAGTTTTTTAATATTTAAGGCTTGATGCATTCAAAAGAATATATGTAACATGTGTAAAATATGTAGCATAGCACTAACAACCCCTGGAACATCCCTCACTATTATTAATATTGATACATTCACTTGTTTGCTCTTTCTCTACTCTATAACCCTGTCTCCCCTCAACCCCTGAAGTAACTATTATCCTAAATTTTGTTTTTATTGCCTTCTGCTATTTGCATGACTCCTTTGTATCTTGTGTTTAAGAGTTATAAACAATATTTGTTTAGTTTTTATTTTATTAAAAAGGCATCATATTGTATCTAGTTTTTGTGGTACTGGCTTTTTAAACTCAATATTCTTTCTATTTTTAAATTCATTCATTTGTCACAAGAGCTGGACTTCATTATTTTCACTACAGTCTAATACGCGATTGTGCAAATAAGCTGACTGCTGAACAACACAAGTTTGTACTGCACAGGTCCACTTACATGTAGATATTTTTCAATAAATATAGTATAGTACTGTAAATATATCTTATCTTCCTTATGATTCTTTTAAGTTTATTTATTTATTAAGAGAGAGTGTGTGCAAGCTAGCACAGGAGGGGCAGAGAGAGAGAGGCAGAGAGAACCCCAAACAGGCTCCGCACTGTCAGCATGGAGCCTGATGCCAAGCTCGATCTCAGGAACTGAACTGTGAGATCATGACCTGAGCCAAAATCAAGAGTCGGACGCTTAACCAACTGAGCCACCCAGGCACCACCACCCTCCCCCCCTTATGATTTTTCTTATTAACATTTTCTTTTCTCTAGCTTACTTTATGGTAAGAATACAGTATGTAATATATGTAATATACAAAATATGTGTCAACTGACTTTATGTTATGGGTAAGGCTTCTAGTAGACAATAGGCTATTAGTAGTTAGGATTTTGGGGAGTCAACCATTATATGCAGATATTTTACTGCATAGGGGTCAATGCCCCTAGCCCCCATGTTGTTTGGGGGGTCACCTGTATCACAACTCATTGTGCTGTCCTTTGATTGATGGACTAGATTTGATCCATGTTGGAAATATCTCCTAGTTTGTCAGGAGTCTTCATTTTTCCTATGTTATCTTTGAGAACTTTGAGTTCTTAATTTGTTTCTGGTCAAATATATTCATCTGGGTTTTTTATATCTAGCATTTTTGTCATATTTAAGAAAGGCTTCCTTCTCCAAAGTTACAGATCTGTTCTTCTAAATATTTTAGTTTGACTTTTAAGTCTTCAAACTATTAGGAATACATTTTTGTGGCGGCTATTTTATTAGGTGGGAACAAGTTTAAAAGTTTATATTTTCTTGTTTAAAAACATTTTTATCATGGGGTGCCTGGGTGGCTCAGTTGGTTAAACAACTGACTTCAGCTCAGGTCATGATCTCACAGTTCAGGAGTTCAAGCCCCACATCAGATTCTGTGCTGACAACTCAGAGCCTGGAGCCTGCTTTGGATTCTGTGTCTCCCTCTCTCTCTGCCCC
This sequence comes from Lynx rufus, assembly GCF_022079265.1. NCBI lineage: Eukaryota > Metazoa > Chordata > Mammalia > Carnivora > Felidae > Lynx > Lynx rufus. Next base: position 38,103,886 of record NW_025814896.1, on the reverse strand, counting down.
TCTCCTGTTCATGTTCTGTCTCTCTCTCAAAAACAAATAAACATTAAACAATTTTTTTAACTTTTTTATCATTATAAAGACCCTTTGTACCTCAACCCTGTTTTTTGTCTTAAAGTCTTTTTTTTTTTTAAATTATTTTAATTATACTACACTTCTTTGGCTTCATATTTGCCTTGTATATTTTCCCCACATTTTTACATTCAAATTTTCATGCCCTTGTGTTTTGGGTGCATCTTTTACAAAAAGTATGTAGATAGATTTTCTTATTATTTTTTTAGTAATCTAACCATATTGCAAAAACTGGAAATTATCAATGAAATTTAACCTTCCAGATAGAACTCTCTTTTTATTTAATACAAGTAAAGACACAGAGGGTGCTTTCATATAAAAATAATAGGCTGGATTCTACCACACAATTGATTATTACTGTAAAGATAAATTAGTAGCTTTAAAAGAACTTAATTTTATCTCCAATCCGATTCTTTTAGAACAATATGTGTGGACACAGCCCTAAATATACACTGTATTTCTTGGATCATCTCAACTCTTATGAAGAAAAATCCTCCAATGAGACACAAAAATGGCTTTATCAAATGTGACAATAACACATTTAACAATATGTCCCAGTGGAGACTAATATAAGCAGGGAGAGTACCTAATTACTTAATCAGATTTTTTTATTGCATTTAGCAATGTAGTAACGAAACTGCCCAGGTATACCTAAAGAGGACTTTGAAAGATGTTCCTTCTGCCCTCCACCCTCACCAGGGAGCATTCCCTCTTGTTAGGAAGATTATTCATTATTCAAACCATTGTTAACAGTTCCCAAGGTCTGGACCAGCTGAGGAAGGTAAGAGATTATCCATAGGGAGACAAAGACGTCATACTTACAGGTTGTAAAAGAAGTTTTCTGGTCTTGGTTGGGCTCATCACATAAGTGGGTGTCACTGGCTTAGCTGGGTTGACCTGGCTCTACTCTACGTGTCTTTTATCCTCCAGCAGCCTTGTTCACATAGACATTAGAGACAGCCTCTTTATCACCCTTGTTTATCACACTTTAAAGCCCCTTCTTGTATCACCCTTATTAACAACCCATTGGCCTTTTAAAATGTCCTACAATCTAAATGAGCTTGGAGTCAGGCTAGGAAGGCATCATAATGCTATAAAGCAGAGGGTGAAGATATTGGTAGGGGTGAGGTGGGGGGGGGGGGCGGGACATTAATGTAATCAATCTACCACAGAAACTAATTTCTCTTCCTGACTCAGAAACTCAGAAATGGAGGATAGGAGCAAAACAATGAGCCTGTTTCAGAAAGGACTGACAGGGAACCATTGTCCTCAGGGAAAGGCAAGTTTTGGGTGAGACATGACCTCTCTAAAGGACAAGCTTGTCCTTTAGCCTAGGCCCCTCACCAATCTTTGCTTGCTCTTTGAATAGCTGGGGCATATAATTGCATTGAATCAATTTTTACAAGGAGAAGGAAGAAACCACGAAGAAGCAGGATCCTTTGTCTAACACTGAGTTATGGCAGGAAGCAAGATGATAAAGTGACAGTACCCATAAAGGAATGGTATATTTCTTCTCAGGGTTATAGAGAATTTTTGGGAAAAGACAAACCTCTTGTAACTGCTGTTAGGGAAGTGTTGATCCGTGATTTGCATAAGCTGTGGGCATCTCCTTTGAATTGTAGAAAAATTGCAAATTGGGGAGTACAGATACATCAAGCAGGAACAGCTAGATTTCTGAGGCACAACAGCAAAGTAGTAAAGAGCCTTGATTTGGGATAATGAAAAGTATTCATGATTTTCTTATTTTATATTTTAGGACATCCCCTTTATTGTTTCAGTTTCTGTGTGTGTGTGTGTGTGTGCATGTGTGATAGTCACACTACAAATTTGACATATAATTTTAGTTTATTTGGGTGGATTCCACAGTGTTATATTAATGCATGTTTTTGCATTCCGCTGCTAGAAAACAGGGCAATAAATCTTAGGAGATTCAGACCTAATCTCTCTTGCCATACTGGAATGAAAAGCTAGAATTTCTGCACATATTTTAAGCTGCCTCCTTCCTTAATGCATTGTGTCATGTTCTTAGCAGTTTCTCCCATAGAAGATAGGCTTTCAATGTGCATGTCGGCTTGGGGGAAATCTTGCTCCTATGTATTAACTGCTGACTCCTTTAATCCTGTTAGAATTTAATTTCCCTTGATTGAATGTGGTGTTATCACCAGGTGCTGAGAGGCCCTTTCCTATCAGTACATATAAATCCTGTTAGTCCTCCCCAGACTCCAGATGTTGCAGAGTCTTCTGAGGTCAGACTCTTCTAAAGGAGCACTTACTCTCAGGTTCATCCAATCCAGAGTGTGAAAGTCAAACTTCTGGACACAAATGTCTTGTTTATTTCTGTCTGGCTAAGTTATGGGGTTGAGGCATCGGTGCTTGCGGCCTGTGAGAGTCCCAGGAGTTTTCAATCACTTCTCAATAAATACCAAGTTCAAGGACTTTTAAAAAGCCTTACATTAAATTGTGAGGTGTTCACTAATTAGCAAGATACTGACCCATAAAAATCTCTATGGTTTTCAATTCTTCCAATTTTACTAAACAAAGCATTTCCTTTTTATATGCGTGACCTGCTTTAACTGCTTATCCCAGGAAACTCTTCCCAGCAATTGCTGAGATTTGTAATGAAATCCATTCTCAGCAATCCCAGTGTCTTTGCTTCTCTGTGAGAGATTCTTCCTGCTCCCAGCTTCCTCTTTCTGCATCTCATTTGTTGGCCATTTCCTGCTAATTACCTTCCTCCACCAAACAAAAGAAAGCAGTTCTAGTCACAGTCAGTTTTGCTACTTGTTAGCACCTCTAATTATTTTTTTCAAAAGTTTGATTAAGAAGAAATTATTGGATAAATTGTATTTGAGCATCTGTGGATTTCAGGCATTAATTAAATTTATTACTAACAATCAACTTTGGTAAATTTTAAGACTTTAACTATTTCACTGACATCAATTTGGCCACCAAATGTGGTCTCAATATTCTGTAGATGCTGTAATTTAACCAATTTAACCGTAATTCAGATAAAATACTTGTTCTCAGAGGAGTGAGGGTTTATTGTCAGATTTTTTCAAGGATCTCAAACTCCAAAACATTCAGGTCAGCTTTATGAAAGAATTGGGCCAGGTGGCAATGTGCTGATCGCAGGTCAGATCTAAAAATGGGGAAACCAGCTTTATTAAACAGCACAGCCATTGTTTCTGTGTAGGAATGCTGGTCCACTGCTGTCAGGATTTCTTTTTCCTTTTCTTTTTCAAGTAGTAATGGTATTTTGGATTTTTCTACAATATCTCATAATTTATAAATGTGAGCTTTCATACTAGCTTTATAAGCAATTAACCCACTACATTTACTACATACTTACCTTTCCAGCGAGATTTACTCTTTATTATACATTCTTATTACTAATTAGCACCCTTTCTTTTCAGCTTAAAAAAGTCCCTTTAACATTTCTTGTAAGGCAGTTTAGTGATGATGAACTCATTTAGCTTTTGTTTATCAGGAAAATTCTTTTCTTTTAAATTTTTTATTTTTAGAGAGAGAGAGTGTGTCCATACGTGTGTGAGTTGGGGAGGAACAAAGAGAATCTTAAGCAGAATCTATGCTCAGCATGCAGCCCAATGCTGGCCTCAATCCCCAAACCCTAGGATCCTGACCTGAGCTGAAATCAAGAGTCAATGGATGCTCAATTGAGCCACCCAGGTGCCCCTATCTGGAAAACTCTTTATCTCTTCCTGAATGTGAATGATAATGTTGTGGAGTAGAATGTTCTTGGTTGGAAGCTTCTGGGTTTTTTTTTTTTTTTCTTTCAGCACTTTGAATACATCTTGCTACACCCTTCTGACCTGCAAAGTTTCTGCTGAAAAATCTGCTGCTAGTCTTATGGGGGTTCCTTCATACATAACAAATTGTTTTTCTCTTGTTACTTTTTATATTCTCTCCTCTCCTCGTCTTTAAGTTTTGACATTTTAATTATAATGTGCCTTGTGGTGGGTCTCTTTGGGGTCCAGTTTTCTTTTTTAATGTTTGCTTATTTTTGAGAGTGAAAGCAGGAGAGCGGGGTAGACACAGAGAGAAAGGAGACAGAGGATCCGAAGCAGGCTCTGCACCTACAGCCCCGACGCAGAGCTCGAACTCACAAACCAGAAGTTCATGACCTGAGCCTAAGTCAGATGTTTAACCAACTAAGCCACCCAAGCACCCCTGGGTTTCTCTTATTTGGAACTCTCTGGGCTTCCTGGGTCTGGATGTCTGTTTCCTTGCCCAGGTTAGGGAAGTTTTCAGCTATTATTTCTTCAAATAAGTTTCCTGCTCCTTTCTCTCTCTCATCTCCTTCTGGGAGTTCTATGATGCAGTTAGTCTGTTTGATGCTCTCCTATAAGTCCCTTAAGGTATCCTCACTTTTCATTCTCTTTCTTTGTACTGTGATTGACTGAGTTCCATTACCTTGTCTTGTGGTAGACTGATATCTTTTTTGCTTCATCTAGTCTGCTGTTGATATTAATGCCATGGAAATTAAATACTGGACTCCTAAGTCATTAATAGGCAAATTAAAAACAAAGTATTTTGAAATGTATTATAAAAATAAGACAAGGGGTACCTGGGTGGCTCAGTCGGTTAAGCATCCGACTTTGGCTCAGGTCATGATCTCGCCGTTTGTGAGTTCAAGCCCTGCGTCAGGCTCTGTGCTGATGGCTCAGAGCCTGGAACCTGTTTCAGAGTCTGTGTCTTCCTCTCTCTCTGACCCTCCCCCGTTCATGCTCTGTCTCTCTCTCAAAAATAAATAAACGTTAAAAAAAAATTAAAAAAAAAATAAGACAAATCAAAACTTGTGGAACATAGCCCAAACTATGAAAAGAGGGAACTTTACAGCCATATATACAGAGAAGAAAAACTGATTATCAATTATGAAGAAGTTAAAAAAGAATTCAATGGGGATGCTAATTGGTTAAGCCACTATGGAAAACAGTATGGAGGTTCATCAAAAAATTAAAAATAGAATTACCATATGACCCAGTAATTCCACTACTGGGTATGGGGAACGCTAATTTAAAAAAAAAGGTATACATACCCCCATGTTTATTGCACTATTACTTACAATAGCAAAATATGGAAGCAACCCAAGTGTCCACCTATAGATGAATGGACAAAAGAAATTGGTGTATATATACAATGGAATATTACTCTGCCATAAAAAGTAATGAATCTTACCATTTGTAACAACATGGATGGATCTAGAGAGTATAATGCTAAGTGAAATAAATCAGACAAAGAAAGACAAATGCCATATGATTTCACTCATATGTGGAATTTAAGAAACAAATGAATAAATAAAGAAAAAAGACAGATAAAAATAAAACAGACTCTTAAATACAGACAATAAAAACCAAACAGACTCTTTGGTGGTCACCAAAGGGGAGCTGAGTGGGGGGATGGTGAAATAAAGGGATTAAGAATACACTTATCCTGATGAGCACTGAGTAATGTACAGAATTGTTGAATTATTCATTATGTTGTATACCTGACATGAGTATAACATTGTGTGCTAATTATGCTTCAGTAAAAATAAAACATTTAAAAAATAGAAAATTAAACCTGAAAAAAGAAAAGGAAGTAAAAAGGTTGAGGAAGAAATTAATGAAATTAAAAGTAAATATAATACAGAAGGGCTCAACCAAGCCAAAAATTGTGGTTTTTCGAAATAACATGAAATTAATAAACCCCTGGCAAGACAGATCAAGAAATTCAAAAAGAAGCTTAAACCACCAATATACAGAGTGAAGACAATACTATCAGTAAAAATAATAATAATAATAATAATAATAATAATAATAATAGAAGAATATTGTGAAAAATGTTGTGGCAAAAATATTTGAAAATTTAGACATAGTTGGAATAACAAATCTTACTAAGTCTGTATTAACAAGAAAAAATAGAAAACTCAATGAATCTGATAGTTATTTAAAACCTAAATATGTAATTAAGAACCTTTCCACACCCAAAGAGTAACAAAAACAACAACAAACTTTAGACTCCAGATTACTTGACCCATGAATTCTACCAAATGTTTAAGAAAAAAGCAATCCCAATACACAGATTACTCTAGATAACAGAAAAAGAGGAGAGTCACCTAGCTTCTTTTAAAACAGCCAAAACCTATAAGGACGTTATAAGAACGAAAAGTTATAAGCTTATTTCCCTGGTGAACACTAATGCAATCTAAACAAAATAGAAATGACCAAAGCCCAGCAAAATATACCTACAGTAATAATACATCATGACAAAGTGGAGGTTGGTCCAAGAATGCATGGGTGGTATACATTCACGTCCCATTCAGTATCATTCACCACATGGAGAGAATAAAGGATAAAGCATTTGATAAAACTAAATATTCACAATAAAAACTCAGAGAAGGTAACTTCCCTTGATAAAGAACATGTAAACAAGCTTTTCCTCTGATATTGCGAAGAAGACAAAGATCTGCTATCATACTTCCAGTCATTATTGTACCGGAGGCATAGCCAGTGCAGTAAAGGAAGAATAAAAAATGACAAGTGAAAAAATATAAAATGAAGGAATAAAATCTTCATGATATGCAGATGAAATAATTGTGCATATAGAGAATCCAAAAATAAAAATATTCGTATTAATGAATAAAAACAAGGGCACTGGATACAAGAAATATTGAAGAATCATCTCAATCCTATATTCTATCAAGAAACAATTAGAGGGGCACCTGAGTGGCTCAGTTGGTTAAATATCTGACTTCGGCTCAGGTCATGATCTCACGGTTCCTGAGTTCAAGCCCCGCCTGGGGCTCTGTGCTGACAGCTTAGAGCCTGGAGCCTACTTTGGATTCTGTTGTCTCCCTCTCTGTCTCTTTCTCTCTCTCAAAAATAAATAAACATTAAAAAAAAAAGAAACAATTAGAAAATGCTCTCTTTAAAATTGATATCTTTTACTTAGACACTGAATTTCCTGCATAACTCCTGCTAGATTAGCTTCCTCTCTATGTTGGAGGAAATCTTAAGATTGATGCTGTGAATGCTGTTCACACTCCTTGGTATATTTAAGGTTTTATTCAAGTAACATATACTTTATGTTCTTGCTATTCAAAAGTACAGGTGTTTTTACCAAAGTGCTAATAAATGCTGAAATTTAATCAGTTAAAACAAGGATACCATTTATAATAGCATAACAAAAGTCAAACATCTATTAAAAAATCTAATGAAGAATTTGAAACCTCTACAGAGAAAAAAATCTAAAGAAAATCCTGTAAAAATCGATTTACTATTTTCCTGTATCGAAAGACTCAACATGTTTAAGATGTTAATAATCCTCAAATTAATCTATAGGTCCAATGAAACCCCTTTAAAAACTGCCACCTTTTTAGTGGAAATTAACAAGCTAATACTAAAATTTATATGTGAATAGGGCCAAGTAATAGGGAAAAGAAACACTACCAATCTGGAAGATCAAACTCCCAGGTATGATGACTTAAACTACCTTTTTTCAAGATAAAACCTCAGTAAATAAATCAGAGTAGGATTGTCTGAAGGACAGATAAACAGATCAATGGAATGGAATATAGAGTCCAAAAACAGATCCAAGCATGACAGTTGATTTATGACAGAAGTGATACTACAGAGTGATAGCTAAAGGCTGTTTTTTCAATTAGTGGTTCTGGGTCAAATGTATATCCATATATAAAAATAAACTTGCCCATATTATCATCTACAGAAAATCAATTTCAGGCTGAGCACAATGGTAAGACAAAATATAAATGGTTAACAAGAAGCTTCTGGGACATAATATAGGAAAACACTTTCATGTGACTGGTATAAGAAAAAGTTACTTAAGCAAAAAACACTACCCATAAAGAAATAGATAGATAAATAACACTTGATTATCACTAACTACCAAGAAATACATGGGCAAAATGAGAATTAATTAACTAATTCTGTTCATCTGTTCATCACAACACACAATTAAGGGAATGAAGAAGCAAGCCAGAGAATGGGTAAAGATATTTGTAGAATACATAACTTGTAAACACAAAGGATTTGTATTTAGAGAATATAAACATTCTTGCAAACCAATATTAAAGAAAAAAAAGAGGCAAATAATCCGATGGAAAAATGGGGAAAGTTCCTGCATGGCTATTTTTCAAAAAGAGACCATCCAAAGGGCCATTAAACATATTAAAATGCACACGACTGCATTAATTATTGTGGAAATATAAATTAAAACCATATTGAGATACATATTATTACATACCCACCAGATTTGCAACAATCATCCAGAATGACAATATCAACAGTTGGTATATGTATGGAGTAATCAGATCTCTCACACATTGCTGGTGGAAATATAAAATGGTACAACCACTGTGGAAACCTTTCTGGCAGGTTCTCATAAAACCAAACATTTATTTACCATATCACCTAGCAATCATACTCCTAGAACTCAATAGAAATGCAGGTATATGTGCAACAAAGGATATATAAAAAAGTGATTATAGTAACAGTATTTGTAATATCCATAAATTTGAAGCAAGCCGAATGCCTATCAGTGGTATTAAAATGAATAAATAATTTGAGTTGTATCCACACAAATAATCACTGCCTATCAATGAAAATGAATGAACTTTCATTACTTTGAACGACCTGAACAAAACAAACCACTCATGAAAGAGAACATGCTATAATATCCCTTTACATAAAGGTTGAAACATTATTAGAAGATATCCCTTTAGGAGAGACTGAGGACACAGTTACTGTAAGGGTCACAAAAGTAGCTTATGGGATATAATACAGAATTGCTTTACTTTTCTGGCCTGGGTATATTCACTTTGTGGTAATTCATCAAATTAGACATATATGATTTGTTCACATTCCTCAATGTATGGTATACTTCAAAAAGTATTCAAAAATGTAAATTGGTGTCCGATGTTTATAGCAGCACTATCAACAAGAGCCAAAGTATGGAAAGAGCCCAAATGTCCATCAACAGATGAATGGATAAAGAAGATGTGGTATATATATACAATGGAGTATTACTCAGTAATCAAAAAGAATGAAATTTTGCCATTTGCAACTACATGGATGGAACTGGAGGGTATTATGCTAAGCGAAATTAGCCAAAGAAAGACAAATATCATATGACTTGACTCATGACCATAAGGGAACAGATGATCATAAGGGAAGGGAAGCAAAAATAATATAAAAACAGAGAGGGGGACAAAGTATAAAAGACTGTGAAATATAGAGAACAGAGGGTTGCTGGAAGGGTTGTGGGAGGGGGAATGGTCTAAATGGGTAAGAGACATTAAGGAATCTACTCCTGAAATCATTGTTGCACCATATGCTCACTAACTTGGATGTAAATCAACAATAAATAATTTTTTAATGTAAATTGGTGCAACCATAGTGAAAACCAGTATGAAAGTTCCTCAAAAAATTAAAAATAGAAATACTACATGATCCAGTAATTCCACTATTGGGTATTTACCCATAGAAAATGAAAACACTAATTCAGAAAGAGGTTTGTACCCCTATGTTTATTTCAGCATTATTTACAATAGCCAAGATATTGAAGCAACTCAAATGTTGACCGACTGATGAATGGATAAAGATGTGATATAGATACAGATATAGATATACATATAGATATAGATATTTATATATCAATTATAAACAATGAAATATTTATATAATATGTACTATATATGTGTATATATACATACTGTGGCACACGTTGACTTGGACATCTTTTGAAATAAGTACCAGTTCTAGGATTCTCATACTTTTAACTCAGCAATACAGATTTATAATATGCAATGTGCTTTCAAATTTCCCCCTATCTACAATATAAATAGTGACCATGAGGGGCGCCTGGGTGGCTCAATCGGTTAAGCAACTGACTTTGGCTCAGGTTATGATCTCACAGTCTGTGAGTTCGAGCCCTGTGTCAGGCTCTGTGCTGACAGCTCAGAGCCTGGAGCCTGTTTCGGATTCTGTGTCTCCCTCTCTCTCTGCCACTCCCCTGCTTGCACTCTGTCTCTCTCTGTCAAAAATGAATAAACGTTCAAAAAACATTTAATAAATAGTGACCATGAGATCAGTGACTGAGATTTCCTAACTGCTGGTGACATTTTGGAGATGGAAAATATTGACCTATCCTACCACCAACTTGCATCACTGTTTCTTCCAATGTGACATAAAAACCCAAAAAATCACAGGATGGCAATATTTGAACAAAGGACCCCAATGTCTTGTGCTTCACATCCACTGTCTGTCCATTTCTACCTGTTACATTTAATGTTTATAAACTCCACACCTAGAAGAAGCCAATACATCTTGCCAAATTATTCACCAGGGTCAATTCTGCATTTACATTGCCTTTTCATCTTAAAAATTACAAAAGGAGTTTGGCTTCTTTTTGTTTCAATTTTCCCTATAGCATCACCGTTCAATGTTTGCATTTGACAACCCTGCAGGAGGTCTGGATTAACAGCCAGCATGATGCGTCCATGCTCTGTAAGACTACTGCTCTCAATTGTGAAATCATATATATGGTAAACCCTTGGTTTGCAAGCACAATTTGCTCCAGAAACATGCTTGTAATCCAAAGCACTTATATATCAAAGTGAATTTCAAGAACTGTTGGCTCAGTTGTGATCATGCGACATTTGGCATCACATACTACTCATATTGCAAGACCTCGCTTGTTTATCAAGTTAAAATTTATTAGAAATATTTGTCTTGCAGGACAAGTTATTCACAATCCAAGGTTATACACACACACACACATGCACACACACACAAAGTAAGTAGAATGTGTATAGTTGATATGGTGACACATAACAAAATCACATAAACACAAAATTAAGCTAAATTATTTCAAATCATAAGCATCCACTCTCTGGTAATAGTATGGATACTTTGATGTATTCAGTGTACCTTAGTTGAAGTGAACCAGAGGAAAAATTTCCCTTGTATAGGAAATTACCACTCTATCCCCATATAGCAATATTTCTTATGCTTACTTTATAGACCATGACTCAGTGGCCTATGAGCAGTGCCAAGAGGATTTCACAACCTGAGCCCACCGGTCCACTGGGACGTTGTCAGGAAGTGATGACACTCTACTTCCACCTCAAAATGCCTCTTAGCTGGTTTGTGGAGTTATTCTCTGACACTGCCTCATGGGCACTCAAAGCCTTCATGTTACTGTACCCTTCCTTTATCATTTAGCCATCCAGTGGCTTTCCCTTTTCCCAGGACTTCTCTTAGGGTAACCCCATGCTCTAATATCAGCCACCTCTGATGGCTGAGTTGCATCAGGATGGAAGTCTGAGACACTGCCATCACTATCGCTCTGTCCCACGTGTGGGCACAAGCCCGATCCTGATTCCTTGAACACACCAGAGGCCAGGCTGTAACTTTTTTTTTTTTAAGAGAGAGACAGAGCATAAGTGGGGGAGGGGCAGGGAAAGAGGGAAACACAGAATCCGAAGCAGGCTCCAGGCTCTGAGCTGTCAGCACGGAGCCCGACACAGGGCTTGAACCCATGAACCGCGAGACCATGACCTGAACCGAAGTCGGATGCTTCACCGACTGAGCCACCCAGGCGCCCCCAGGCTGTAACTTTTAAGAAGGTGTCCTGGAAGTTTGAATGGAGGAGTATGATCACAGACTATTTGGCAACAACAACACAAGCCCAGCTCCATCTAAAATAAAATTTCAACTCGGCCAGCAACTGGCTTATTAAAGCCTACACTCACCAGGTCCATTTCAGGCTTCTCTAGGCTCTGGAGTCAGAGCTAAACAAATTTTGATTTTCAGGGAGAGGAAGATTCTTATATACTCTTCCTTAAAATCTGTGTAATGGGCTGAAAGACATACCAAAAAAGATATGTCTATACCTTAACTCCCCAAAACCTGTGATTATGTGGCAGAAGGTATGATTATCCTATGGATCTTGAGAGTAGGAGCTTATCCTACATTATCTGGATGGACCCTAATGTAATTGCATATATCCTTATAAGAGAGAAGCAGAAGGAGTTTTGAGGCAGGTATACAGAGGAGTATACACACAAAAGGAGGCAATGTGACCCCAGAGGCAGAGATTAGAGTGATACGGCCTTAAACCAAGGGATGCCAACACCACCTGAAGCTGGAAGAGGCAATAAGTGGAATCTCCCTAAAACCTTTGGAGGATCTGAGATGGCTTTGGCAAAACTTCCATCTCATACTTTTGGCTTCTAGAACTGTGAGAATACATTTCTGTTGTTTTAAGCTACCAAGGTTATGGTAATTTATTACAGTAGTCCTGAGAAATGAGTACAATCTACCTCTCAAAATTTTTATTCTTTCCTCCAGATTAACCCCTTTTGTTTCAGAAGCAGAACCCAACACACTCTGGATAAGGGACTGGGCTCTTCTTGTGAACTGAGATTATTTCATTGGGCCCTGAATTGGTATGGCTATGGCCCAGGTCATCAGAGTGTTTCAAAATAGTAAAAACTTGGGCATTGTTTCCTTTATTTGGAAAACAATAAAATCAGGTTTGTGTAGGCAGTGATCAGTGTTTCTTGGCCTCAACCATCTGTAAGAACCATGCACTGGGCCACCAGCATTTTGTTGATGCTTACTGTACCTAGTACCTGCAGAGAAACTAAAAGCCAACTTCTGCAAAAGGGAAGAAGACCTGGGGAGCTTTCTAGAACTCTGTCTGCCCTTCCATCCTTCCAAGAGCCAGGGGTTAGTATTGTTTTAAGTGAAATTCGCTTCTCATCCCATTCTTTTCATGATTCCAACATCACTAGAGCTGTCCCAACCTTTAACTCAGAGGAAGATCAGAGATATGAATGTTATGCAAAACAAAATGATCGACTTGCATGCAGAAAAGAAGAAATTTACAGAAAGCAAAAACAAAGGCCCATGCATAATCTACTCACGAATCTATGACTAAAAAAGAGTTTGATCTTAGTTCTTACAGAACTAAGTGGAAAGATAGAGGTGAAGGCTTTAGTGGGTGATTGATCGCCAAGATAATTGACTAAAAAAATATCAGTTCCCTTCAGAAGAAACCCAACTTCAGTGTCTCTGATAAGAAGCTCTGAAAGGAGCTTACCTGTGCTTTATTTTCTCAAGTCTTGGTGTCACAATCTTATCTGTTGCCACTTTATTGCACATTCCCTGGTATTAGCACTTAGAATTTCTATACTCACCCCACTGTTGGTCTAAGGCTTTATAGTTGGCAAATCTGAACTGGAAATTCCATGTTGTACTGGAAAGGGGTTGGGTGAGTCAGATCTGAGTTCAAGTTTAGATTTAGCCACTTCGTAGACATGAGGGCTTACGAAAGTTACTGGTTATTTACCTTCTCTAATATACATTTGCTCAACTGGCTAAGACAGGAAACACATTTATATTACAGAACTTCTATAAGAAATAAATACAAGGATATTTGTGAGGCTGCTTTCCCCCCTACAGGTGCCTACATCCTGGTATGAGCATAATACACTACATTTTGCTGTGTACACAAAATAAGAATTATAGAGGGTGGTAATTATGGGTGATGCTTCTTGTAGAACTGGGGTTAGCATACTTTTCAACAAAGGACCATATAGTGACTATTTTAAGCTTTGAGGCCATGTGGTCTCTGCCTGACCATTCAACATGGTTCTTGTAATGTGAAAGCGGCCAAAGGCAATAATAAATAAACGGAATGTGGCCATGCTATTATAAAACTTAGTTAAAAAAAATAATGATATCTCAGTCTATTTAGGTGCTATAACAAAATGTCACAGACTGAGTAGCTTATAAACAAGCTAAATAAATAAACATTTATTCCTCACATGTATTTATTTATGGAGGTTGGAAGTCTGAGATCAAAGTGCCCTTATGGTTGCATTCTGGTGAAGGCTTTCTTCTTAGTTCATATTGGGCAACTCTTGCTGTGTCTTCACGTGGTGGGAAAAAGGACTTCCCTAGATCCCCTTTTATAAGAGTATGAACACCATTCAAGAGGGCTCTGCTCTTATGACCTAATCGCTTCACAAAGGCCCCACCCTCTTAATACCATTACCTCTGGGATTTAGGATTTAACTTATGAATTTTGGGAGGATACAAACAAGTGGCATCCCAGACTTGCTGTGGGGCATAGTTTGCTGGCCCTAGCTATAGAGCCTCTCTGATCATCATTGGAAAACCTAACTGTCCCATATGATGTCAACCTCAAACATTAAGCAAGAATTCCTGAATCCAAAATCCCACCTAATGATTCCTTATCAGAATGAATGTACTCATAACTTAGCTGGTAGTACTTACTGGTACTACCTAAAGATAAAAGTTAAGACTTTTACCATTTAATACATAATTAATTCTCCCATTTGTTACTAAAACCATATTTTTCAACTTTTTTTTAAAGTTTATTTGTTTATTTTGAGAGAGAGGAAGCACACGTGCAGGAAAGGGGCAGAGAGAGGGAGAGAGAGAATCCCAAGCAGGCTCTGTACTGTCAGCATGGACCCTGATGTGGGGCTAGAAGTCATAAACCATGAGACCATGACCTGGGCCAAAGTCGAACACTTAACTGACTGAGTCACCCAGGTGTCCCAATATTTTTCAACTTTTAAAGAACTTTGCTTGATTTTAGTATTCTCATTAATTACAAACATAATTAATTTGATATTATCTTTCTAAATGATAGCCTTTTAAAAAATGTAAAATGATAGGCACCTTGTGAATATTCAAATACCTTTCCAGGATCAACACACTCTATATTCCTGAATTCACCACCCTTTTAAAAAACATTTTTTGGGGTTCCTTGATGGCTCAGTCAGTTAAGCATCTGACTTTGGCTCAGGTCATGATCTCATGGTCCATGGGTTCGAGCCCCATATCAGGCTCTGTGATGACAGCTCAAGAGCCTGGAGCCTGCTTCGGATTCTGTGTCTGCCATGGTCTCTCTCTCTCTCTCTCTCTCATTCTCTCTCTCTCTCTCTCTCTCCCTCATTCTCTCTCTCTCTCTCTCTCTCTCTCTCTCTCCCTTCCTCCCTCCCTCCCTCAAAAATAAATAAAAATTAAAAAAAAATTTTTAGGGGTGTTTGGGTGGCTCAGTCGGTTGTGTGTCCAAGTTCAGCTCAGGTCATCTCAAGGCTTGTGAGTTTAAGCCCCATGTCAAGCTCTGTGCTGACAGCTCAAATCCTGGAGCCTGCTTCAGATTCTGTGACTCCCCTCTCTCTGCCCCTCCCCACTTGAGTTCTATCTCTCTCTTTCAAAAATAAACATTAAAAAAATTTTTAATTTTTAAATATTTTTGTAGAAATGACAGGGATATAGTAAAGTCAATGAATCTTAAATCTCAATTAACTTGTACATATGCATACACCTTTATAACTCCCCAGAACAAAATCTAGAGTATTTCCAGCTCTCCAGAAGTCTCCTTGTACCCCTCTACATAAGTATAACTTGAAGGGTAACATCATTCTTTTACAGATTTTTAAAGCTCCAAGTAACCCAGACTACCAAACTCTCTCCCTTTTATTTTCTAAAAGGACTAAATTGATCAGACCTAGTTTTCTCTCATTTTGTCTTACCTCCAAATGTTCTGTGCAATGAAACATTTGATAAACTAACCTCTTCTGCAGAAAACCCACCAGCTTACCAGGTGTGCAAACAAGAATCACTCTCTATGGCTGCCAGGGTCATTTTCCTTGGAAAGACTTCTCATGTTTGGAAGACATGTTGGCAGAACTCCAGTTCACAATCCAGCACATGTCATCAGCCCAGCAATTTCACTTTTTTTTTGCCAAAAGTTCCCCAATTTTGCCCTTGAACTGCTGCAGCTTCTTAACAGATATGTTACTGAGCAATTTGTGCAAATTAAATTTCGTTATCTTCTTAAAATGCAGTATTTTAACAAGCCCTGAATGTAAATTTTTTAAAAGGAGACTGCAGTTGGAAGGCAAGAATTTAATGGCAAATCTTTATGAAAAATGAGGAAATTTTAAAGTTACTCTTTAACTATCAATATCCTCATATATCCAATTTATTTTTAAGCAAGCTGCACCTATAGTGTGGATGGTAATAAATCATGTTCAGAATCCCAACACATCCCTTTAAAAGGCCAGGAGTGTGTGTTGGGAGAAGCACTTGAAATTTTACTCAAGGTGGTGAAATTTAACCACTCTATTAAATATTGAGAATTTAACCAAAAGAGTTAATGTGGCTAATTACCTGGGCAGACAAAAACTGGCCTGTCTAAAAGTAAATTAAAACTAAATGGTTTGAACTCCCATTTCTGACCAAGATGGAGTATGGGGATCAGATTTATGCTACCACCTGAAACAACCAGAAAACAGATAAGATATACAAAACTTATTTCAAGAAATTGAGTATAAAGGACAGTGAACCCCAAGAGACCGGAAACAAACAAGGTCAGCCCTATGATTGTCTCAGCTAACTGCCTGGAGAGTTTTCAGTCCATGGCACATATCTCTCTTGAGAACACAGGATGAGACCAGCAGATTCTCTGAGTTGAAAAGACAGAGATGAGAGTCTTAGAGACCAATGCAATTGAAGTCCACTGAACAGATGATCAGAGAAGGCAGAACTGAATACAGAGGGAGCCCAAGATAGAGGCAGAAGGTTCCACTTGAGTTTTTAGTTCAGTACTGATCAGTACATATGTGTGAAGAAACACCTAGAGATGAAAGCTACAATGTCTGAGAAGAAAATAACACTGGATGGGATTAACAGCAGATTAGATATGAAGAAAAAAATAGTAAACTTGGACACAGCAAAAGAAGTGATGCAAAATGAAATAGAAATAAAAAGAGAACAATGAGGACACCTGGGTCGCTCAGTTGGTTAAGCATCCGACTCTTGATCTTGGCTCAGGTCATGATCTCACAGTTTGTGAGTACAAGCCCCGCATCAGCCTCTGTGCTGACAGTGCAGAGGCTGCTTGGGCTTCTGTCTCTCCTTCTGTCTCTCTGGCCCTCCCCTGCTCACTCTCACTCTTTCAAATAAATAAACTTAAAAAAAAGAACAACGACAGTAAAGCAGAACATCAGTGAGCTGTGCAACATCTTCAAATGGCCTCGTGTATGTGTGAGGCAAATGCCCAGGGAAAGGAGATAAGGGGATACAGAAAAAAAAAAAAATATTCAAATGGTAAAGCTGAAAGTCTCCTAAGTTTGAAGAAAAATGGCAGATCTGAGCAGCTCAAAGAACCCAACCCCAACAAACAAAAGGCAGATGACATCACAGTATATTATAATCAAATTACTCAAAATCACTGAGAAAGAGAAAATGTTAAAGGCATGAGAAAAAAAAAAAGATATATACAGAGGGACAAAGATAAGGATGATGTAAATGTACAAAAAAGATAGCACAGCCTGACCAAGTAAGGTTTGCTCAGGAATACAAGGTTGGTTTAATACTGAAAAGTCAATGTATGTCACTATATTAGAAAACTAAAAAAAAACATATGATCATCTTAATAGGTGCAGAGGAAAACATTTGACAAAATCCAACATCTGTCCCACTAAAAACTCCCAATGTAGCAGGAATAGAAGGGGATGTCCTTAACCTAATAAAAGGCATTTATCCAAAACCTACAGCTAATGTCATACTTCGTATTTAAAGACTAAATTCTTTCCACTTAGATATGAAAAACGGCAAGGACATGTACTCTCATCATTTCTATTCAATGTTGCATTTAGAAAATCTGATGAAATCTTTTAAAAATCTACTAAAACTAATAAGTAAGTTTACAAAAACTTTAGAATACCAAATCCATGTCTGAAAAGGAAGATTAGAAAGGAGGAATTACCAAGAGACATGGCAAAACTTTTGGAAGTGGAGAAGGTGTTCATTATCTTGATGCTGGTGCTGGATTCATGGATTTATACATTTGTCAAAACATTGAATTTCAGTATATGCAATTTATCGTATGTCAATCATACCTCAATAAAGTTGTTTTTAAGAAAAAAAATTATGTTCCCTTGAGATATTTTCCATCTTCTTTGGGAATTTTGTCTTCAAACTCACTGCCAAACAACATCTATATGAAACAAGAGGTTATACTCTGAATATAGAAACAGTATATTCAATATTTTATAATTCAGAGAAACACCAAGGCTAATTCATTTTGTTTTAATTTTTTTTAACGTTTATTTATTTTTGAAAGAGAGAGAGACACGGAGTACAAGCAGGGGAGGGTCAGGGAGAGGGAAATACAGAATCCAAAGCAGGATCCAGGCTCTGAGCTGTTAGCACAGAGCACAATGTGAATTCGTAAACCATGAGATCATGACCTGAGCCGAAGTCAGATGTTCAACCAACTGAACCATCCAAGTGCCCCTTTTTAAGGGTAATTTTCTATGAGGAAAATAATCGCTTATCCATAGTAGATAAGGAAGTCCTACTCTCTTATTGTGATTGCTCACAAATGTGTTTGTCTAAGAGAATCCATAAAGATTCACCCAATTTCACCAGTGTACTATGTTTTCTAAATGTTCTTGTCACTACATTCAACTGCAGATTACACGGATTACACGGACTTCTACTCTCTGTGTTGCTCGAGTCTGGACTAGACCAACCTATTTCATGAGGCCCTAAATAATAACATGAATAAACCACTACTCAATGAAAATACAGATTCAAAGCACCAAAGAATTATAAGTTTCAACTTCTCTAAACATCTCAGAATCCTACAGAGGTATTTCTGGGCTTCTCAATTCCCTCCTTCAAATGTTCCTTTATGAATATTTTCAAGTCCTTTTATAATGGTTTTTAAAAACCACATCTATTAAAATAGGCTGAATATACTGAGGATTACAAATGTTTTAATTTATGCTTGTGGGCAACTCATTTTTGTGCAATTCTCTAAATAAAAGCCCTCCTGCTGCCTCAGTTTAATTAAAGTGTGTCCTGAGTTTGCAGAGGCTCCCCGTGTACTTGAACTTGGTGTAAATGTGTTGTGGAAATGAAAGGTTGCTGTTCCGCACTGACCTTTTGTGACTTCAGGCCTGTGCACGTCCATCTACTTAAAAATGTACAAGTAAGTTCAAACCTACAGAACAAGGACACTGTGCTCTATTAAATACTAGTGAGACCCAGGCCGATCAGTTTAGCATAGCTTCCTGTTGTGGAATCCCAGCTGGCTGTGCAACAAGATAATGTATAATATGCTTCATCAGGGTAAAAATATATTACGCAAAATTTTATATTCATTATATTTTAATGTGGTTGTTATCTATTTTATTTTTAATACTTTTTACTGTTCAGGTCAAATGATGGTTATTTAAGTGAGAAATGGATTGCTGATTGTAAACGGACTATTTGAATGAAAATCTGATGATGCAAATGACAAGATCAAAAATGCTCAAGATGAAACTTGGAACAAATCATGTTCTGTTAGCACCAGGTGGATTCTTAAGCTGATGTGAATCACACTGAAAACAGTATGTGAAAACAAACAGGTGCAAAAAAAGTGCTCTCATAGTCACTTGTAAATAAAAAATAATAAAACCATAGTATAGGTAGTATGAATTTATTCCTAAACATTGCAGGGAAGGAACCATTATTTTTTCATTTTTCTAAACTAAATTTCATCTGACTCCAAGCCATGCATAGTGAAATCTGCCATTTTCCCTATTGCTTCTTTGGCCACATTCTGTTGCCCTAAGTGCTGATATCTCTTGAGGTCTGGGCACTCATACTAAGAAGTTGAGCTGTGTCCCAGCTCATCTGCATATGGCCTTGACCAAAGGGGACTCCTAGATTCTGCTCCCAGAACCTGAAGCTTCCTGACAATGGTGCAGGCATGTTCTTGGCAGAACCAGAGATCTCGCCACCTCACAGAGCACTGAATGGCAGCGGGAAGCAAGTTCCCATCATGATGCCAGCCACATCCTTCCCCCTCCTACAGTTTCTCTTCTCCTAATAGTCTACTCTAGAACCCACTTAGAAAGAGCCAAACTTTCAAAGACAACTGCTAGTTCTCCCTTGGGGCCAGAGAAACTCAGACAGCACCACACAAAGTCTTCCTAGCTGCTACCAGGGCCCAAGTCTCCCATGTTCCGTGTGATGCCTGGGTTTGCTGAGGGAGTCTGGAGGGGCTGCAGTGACCAGAATGGGAGGAGAGACTACCTTTCATTCTTTTTCAGATGCCTATGGGAGAAAGCCAGACGATTTTTCCATCCTCCATGTCATTCTCGGATGATAGTTATTTATTATCAGGGCTCACCTTTAGAATTTTTGCAAAATAACCCTATAGCCATTCCTATCCAGTAAAAATGGACTTTTTAAGCAAAATCGTCTCAGTCTAAAAATAATTATTTAACCTTTACTTACCATAAATCAAACCACTAACCCTTGTCAGAAATTTTATGAAAAAAGACAATAAAATGGTCTTCATTCAATGTAAATGACTGCTTTTCCATTTTTCTACATTTTCATGCATTTAAAAATTGTGTATATCTATTTTTGTAAGTTTTTTTTAATATATTAATTCTTGAGAGAGAGAGAGAAAGTGAGCCAGTGCATGAGCAGGGGAGGGGCAGAGAGAGAGAGGGAGAGACAGAATCCCAAGCAGGTTCCACTTTCAGTGCAGACCCTGACACAGGGCTCAACTCAAGAACCATGAGATCATGACCTGAGCTAAAATCAAGTTGGACACTTAACCAACTACCCCATATTTTTTAGATATATGAAAAAATAGAAAAATTGAAAGGCAGTAACTTACATAGAATGATATAGATAGATAGATAGATAGATAGATAGATAGATAGATAGCTGTGTACATATGTAATTTTCTTTCCTCTTTAGAAAATACAAGTGTTAAAACCAGCATTTTCTTCATAAAGTGTACCTTTTACACTTGGAACACTATCTCTTTCTGTCCTCTTTCACCCCTTTTTTAAATTTAAAATTTTTTTAAATCTTCTAGTTATGTTTCTGCCCTCATTTTTATAGCCTGTGAATAACGTCATATTCTGTAAATGAATTTAATCATTTCTGTTTTTCATAAGAGAATTCAGCCTGTTCTCATTTAAAATAACAATTAAGCATTGATTTTATTCTGTTCACCTTTCTTTACGTTTTCCTTTTTTCTTTTAACTTCACTTTCTCAACTTGCAACCTTTGTTTCTTTGGACATTGAAGTGTACTTTCTACTTCCCACAGTGATTATCTTCAAAATGCCAGCAGTCATTAACAAACACACATTTCTCTATTATAGGAAAGCAACTTACCACGTATTTCCCTTCCCAAAAAATTCTCTTCTTGCCATTCCAATAAAATGAGAGCTTCAGACATTTTATTTTTTAAAACCTATTTTAGATGGAATATTTCACATATAGGAAAACACATAGCTCTTTGGTGTACAGTTGCAGGAATTTTACATACGTATGTGGTCTGGGAACCACCACCAGGTCAAGATATTTCCATATTTCAGCAGCCCTGAAATTCCTTCAGGCCCCTTCTTAATCAATACCCACCATGTACCTACCAATGCAGTCACTGTCCTGATGATTCTTGAGCTTTTAATAAAAGCAATCCCATACTGTGTTCCTTTGTGCCTGGCTTCTTTTATTCAGCATTATGATTTTGAGATTCATAAAAACATCTGTCAGGAAATCACTCTTTTTATTATTGAGCATATTTCATTATATGAATAAACCACAATTCATTTATCCTTCTCCCACTGATGGACATTTGGGTTGTTTCCAGTTTGAAGTTATTATTAATCACACTGTCACGAACATTCACATATATGGTTTAGGTAGACACATGCCCTCATTTTTCTTAGGCACATATCTAGGTGTGGGATTGCTGGGTAATAGTGCATATTTAACTTTATTAAAAACTGCCAAATATTATAGTTAATAATACTGTGTGCTTATTTGAAAGTACCCAGGAGAGTATATCCTGAAAGTTCTCATTGTGAGAGAAAAAAAAATGGTAACTATGTATGGTGTGGACTTACTGTGCTCATCAGTTTTCAATATATACAAATATTAATGTATTACACTGTATACCTGAAACTAATATATGCTATGTCAATTATACCTCAATTTAAAAAAATCTGCCAAGGGGTACCTGGATGGTTCAGTGAGTTAAGCATCAGACTCTTGTTTTCCAATCAGCTCATGAGCTCATGGTCGTGAGATCCAGTCCCGCCAGCTTGGGATTCTCCCTCTCCCTCTCCCTTTGCCCCTCCCCTGCTCACAAACGCTCTCTCTCTCTTAAAAACAACAACACACCTGCCAAAAGATTTTTCCAAAGTAGTTTTACCAACTTGCATGCTGATTAGTAATATATGAGAATTTCCATAATTCTTAATCTATTCCAACACTTGCTATTGATGGTCTCTTTAATTTTGGGCATCCCCATAAGTTTATAGTGACATCTCACTGTGTTTTAATTTGAATTTTCCTGACACTAGTGATGATGAACACCGTATGTTCTTTTATGACACACATTCAACTCTTTTGTCATTTTTAAAAATTAGTGTTTCTGTCTTACTGGGACTTTATGAGGATAAAATATTCATAGTATGTATATCTCTAAGAATGAGTAAAGAGGATACAAAAGAAACTCATTTAAAATCAGTAATAAAATGATTCCATGCAAAATAAAAGGGGAAATTTTTTAACATGCAATTTATAATAGAAATCTAAATAACCCATAAACATGAAAAGATGTTCCACCTTATTGAAAAGTTAGAAAATGCAAATTAAAACATTCACGAACCATCAGGAACTTTAATCAATTGGGCAAAAACCAAAAGTGTGAGAGAACTGAGAGTTAGTTAGGATAGTGAAAATTGGGAACCTTTATAAATTATAAATTGGAACCAATGCCTTGAAGATGCACTGGACAGTATCTAGAAAACATGAATGAACATGCACATCATTAATATTTGACCATTTTGCTTCATGGTATATATACACTACAACACATGTAGAAAAGTGCTCAGTGTAGCCTTGTTTATACAGTGAGAATTTGGGAAAACATGAATAATCAACAATAGAAAAAGGAACACAGAATTGTTCTAGAGCAGTGGGGTAAACTACACATAGATATGTTTCACATGGACAAACCATGGGAATGTGATTTTGAACGAAGACAAGTGATACATGATCATTTACCAAGTGCTTTTATTTTATTTTATTTTATTTTATTTTATTTTATTTTATTTTATTTTGAGAGGGAGAGGGAGAGAGGGAAAAGGAGAGAGAGAGAGTGTGAGCACATGCAAACAGGGAGAGGGACAGAGGGAGAGAGAGAATCCCAAGTAGGCTCACTCAGCGTGGAGCCCGAAACAGGGCTCGATCCCACAAACTGTGAGATCACAACCTGAGCCAAAATCAAGTCGGACGTTTAACCAACTGAACCGCCCAGGTGCCCCACAGAGAGCTTTTCGAAAGTATGATAAATTACACAGTATTGTTTAAAAGTGAGAAATAAGATATACATATTGTTCTGAAAAATCTGGTGCCTACACTAGCAACATCGGCATTTCCTGAAACATGTTAGAAATGTAAATTCTTGGGGTGCCTGGCTGGCCCAGCCAGGAAAGCATGCAACTCTTGATCTTGGGGCTGTGAGTTCGAGCCCCACATTGGGTATGGAGATTACTTAAAATTAGACATGTAAATTATTGGGACCACCCTCAGACCTACTGAATCAGTATCTCTTGTGGGTGGGGCCAGCAATCTGTTTTAACAAGCCCTGAAGTAGATTCTGAGGCTTGCTAAAGCTTGGGAAATATAGATTATAGACCTACATTTTATTTTCTTTTCAATGTTTTGAAGTTTACTTATTTTGAGAGAGAGAGACAGCATATGAACAGGGGAGGGGCAGAGAGAGAGAGAGAGAGAGAGAGAGAGAGAGAGAGAGACAGAGACAGAGAGAAGGAATCCCAAGCAGGCTCTGTACTGTCAGTGCAGAGCCCGATGCAGGGCTTGACCCAACAAACCAGGAGATCCTGACCTGAGCCAAAATCATGAGTTGGAAGCTTGAGTGAGCCACCCAGGTGCACATGGACCTATTTTTTTTTTTTTAACATTTATTCATTTTTGAGAGACAGAGAAAGACAGAGGATGAGTGGGGAAGGGGCAGCGAGAGGGAAACACAGAATCCAAAGCAGGCTCCAGGCTCTGAGCTGTCAGCACAGAGCCCAATGTGGAACTAGAACCTATAGACTAGGAGATCATAACCTGAGCTGAAGTCAGACATTTAACTGACCGAGCCACCCAGGTGCCCCAAACCTATATTTTACATAGATACCTATTTACTAAAAATAGTATAGATAGCCAGAGGAAATAAAAATATCCTGCCAGTGGTTGTCTTTAGAGTTGCTCAAATATCTGTAATGTCATGTCTATAAATATAAAAATAAATCTGAAGCAAGAAGCATGAAACACTAACATCTGTTACTTATTAGTGGTGTGTATGAGGGTCTTTGTTAAGTTATTCTGCATCCTTCTGATTTTTTTGAACTTTTCAAAATAAAAAGGAGGTACAGAGAGCACAGGGTATGTGGTTACTGAATAGTGCAGGGATTTAATGTGTTAACCGAAACATCTTAGTTCTTTCTCCATCTTCACATTTAATTAAGAATACCTTGAGATTGCAAAGCAAAATCTTTTAAAAACAAAACAAAAGAACCCATGATTTTGTAATCATTTACACTTGTTAAATTTACTGTATCAAACTTTTCGTGATTCTGCGCTCAAAACAATGTAGAGAAATAAATCAGAAAGCAGAGTGGATACTAAATTATAACTGGCGTCTATATAATCTCTATTTTAGCGCTTTAGTGTGATCAGAACATTGTTATCATTGATGTAAGAAAAGTTAAAAAAGAAAATTAGAAAATACACTTATTTGAAACAAAATGTTACTTGTATTCGTTTTTATATTGGGATTGTGGAAGACTAGTATAAGCAAGGCTTCTCATTGTTTTTACAATGCTTTGCTTTGTAAGACAGTTTTTCTTCTCTTTCTTCCTCCTGGGAGGGCTGCCCTTCAACCCCAGAAGATAGATCCAGTGTTACTCAGTACTTCCAGATTTCCCAGCTACTCTTACTGAGGATTTTTCAAGTCTCACAATTCAGATTTTAGGATGTCTCCCTTAATGTTATCTTCTGCTACATGATGTTTCTGAAAAAAGAAAAGCCACTTTTGCTCCATACTCCACATCCTAAGCTTAGGATGAAATCTACTTCACTCATCAGTAATGGAGGCTAAGCCCATAGAGCCAGGCTACCTTTGGCTCTCTTTCATTCAACAGTGACTCTCTCGGTGTAGCACAAAAGTATAAAAACAGCCCTTGACCACAAAGGCTTAAATTCCAGTCAAGGGTGTAAGAAGTATCCATTTGCAGCATTGTGTACAAAAACAACAACAAAAAATAGCATTCTATATGGCAATCATAAAGTGCTAAATCATTTGGGATGATACTGAACAGACAAGGAATTTTAAGAGAAGTCAGGCAATGGTGGAAGGTATTGGCAGGAAGGTTCTGTGAAAGAAATGAGGTGTAGAAGTTAGACAGAATTGAAGAAAACTGGGCAATAGGAATAGTGGGGGAAGCAGGAGAATAGTGTGGCTGAGGGAAGAAGGCTGTAAGGTCAGCAGGGGGCAATGAATAGCAAAGATTGTTAAGGTGTGAGAGAGAAAGTAGACTCCAGTTATGAAGCTCTGAGAAATTTAAGAGGTGCACAGACTTGATGTACAGAACATCATATGTTCCCTGATTAATAAAGATTTCATTTTTAAGTGTACTTAACCCACTTCACAAAAAATCTGGGAAATCATGCAGAAAAATAAGATCTTTCTCCATTTATTATCCTCATCATGAACTAGTATTAATATTTTATTGCCTGTCTTTTTATTTCACAATATCTGTTTCCTTTTCATTTTTTTGAAAGTATAAAAATAATGCATGCTCATTCTAGGAAGTTTGCAAAAATGACCAAAAAATGTGGGAAATACCAGTTGATATTTATGAATCATCAGCATTTACATTTTTAACTCATGTGAGCCTTGCAACAACCTCAGTATCTGTAATTTACAAAGGGATTAATATAGCACAGAGATGTTAAATAAGTAGTCTAAGATCACCCAGTACATATACAGTGCTGTCACAACTTGACCTCATGAATTATAGTGTCAGAGGCCATGTACCATTCCACTGGGCTCCACTGCCTATCTCTCTTCCAAAAATATGAGTTTAATTTCTGCGTTAGAATCCATGATATATACATACCAAGAATCTTTAAATATTTCCTTATTATAAGATACTGTGTCTAGCTGAAATATTTTCCTCTTGTAAATAATGCAACATTGAATATTTCTACACATAAATGTTTACAGGAGTGTTCAATTATCTCCCCAAGATACATTATTATAAGCCAAACTGCTAAGGCAGACATAGAAAAAAGTTGAGGCTTTTGTGTTGCTAAAATATTCCCAAAAATACCCATCTATGTTACTCATGCCACTCCCAATATGTAAGCAAGAAGAGACTTCTTTATATCTTTTCTATCTCTCAGAATTGTATGTTTAAACTTTTCATTTTGAGATAGTTGTAGATTTACATGCAGTTATAAGAAATAATACAGAAAAATTCCATGTACATTTTCCCCAATTTACTCCAGTGACATCTTGCAAAACTTTAGCACGATGTCACAACCAAGACATTACATTGATAGAGTCAAGATATGGAATGTTTCCATCACCAAAGGATGCCTCGTGTTGCCCCTTTATAGCCACACACACTTTCCTTTGTTCCAACCTCCTCATTTCCAGGTACGACTAACTTCTCCACTTCTATAACTTTGTCATTTAAGAATGTTATTTAAATGGAATCATACAGTATGTAACCTTTTAGACTTACCTCTTTTCAATGAACATAATTCTTTGGAGGTATCCAGTTTGTTGCATGTATCAATAGTTTGTTCATTTGTATTGCTGCTAATAATCCATAGTAACAACGTACTGTGGTTTGTTTAACCATTCACGCACTGAAGGGAATCGGGGCTGCTTCCGGTTTGGGAGTGTCATGAATAAAACTACTAAAAACATTTGTATTCATGTTTTCGTGTGAATATACATTTTCATTTCTCTGGGATAAATGCCCCCGAGAGAGCAACTATTGGGTCATACAGTAGTTATACATGTATTTTTATAAGAAACTGCCAGTTTTCCAGAGTGGCTGTACCACTTTACATGCTTATCGACAATGTATGAGTCATCCAGTTTCTCCTCATCCTCACCAGCATTTCTTAAACTAAGTACTTTTTATTTTAGCCATTCTTATAGGTTTGTTTACTCATTGTGGTATTAGTAAATCATGTGATTTTTTAAAATTTAAGTTAGTTAACATACAGTGTAGTATTGCTTTCAGAGGAAGAATTTAGTGATTCATCACTTACATATAACACCCAGTGCTCATCCCAACAAGTGCCCTCCTTAATGCCCATCACCCATTTAGCCCATCCCCCATCGAACACCCTCCAGCAACCCTCGGTTTGTTCTCTATATTTAAGAGTCTCTTATGGTTTGCCTCCCTCTCTGTTTGTGAATTATTTTTCCTTCCCTTCCCCTATTTTCATCTGTTGTGTTTCCTAAACTCCACATATGAGTGAAATCCTATTATATTTGTATTTCTCTGACTGACTTATTTCACTTAGTATATAATACACTCTTGTTCCACCAACGTTGTTACAAATGGCAAGATTTCATTCTTTTTGATCACCAAAAACTATTCCATTGTGTGTGTATATATACACACATACACACACACACATACATACCACATTTTCTTTATCCATTCATCAGTCGATGGACATTTGGGCTCTTTCCATAACTCTGCTATTATTGATAGTGCTGCTATAACCATTGGGGTACATGTGCCTCTTTGAAACAGCATTTTTGTCTTTGGATAAATAAGTCATGTGATTTCTAATCTTTATTAACATAATACAAAAATGTGACTTCTCATTGTAATTTGGAGTTCCTTTTTTTCCCATCTTCTCAAACTTTTTGACCATTTTTGTTTTTTCTATAAACTATATAGTTCATGTGCTTTTTAAATTTATTTTATGTATTTGTATACTAATCATATGAACCCTCCATTTTAAAATTATTTTCCTGATTTCACTGAAATTACTTGAAGAAGTGTTTTAGTTTTTTTTACAAAATGTATTCACAAACCATAATGACCACTATATTCCCAACAGGGTTTCTAAGTCTGCTTCAAATCTCAGTCAGGTCAGTTGATTAAACTGAATTGAATTGAAGCCTTTTATAATTTTGAATAGAATCTTCCCTGCATATTATGCATAAATTTACTCAATTTCTATTAGTAATACGCTTGGTATATTATTCACTGACACTAACACATTATTTGATACCAATGGGTTATCAGCTCTCTCTAAAACCAGTTGTTTTCTTCTTCCTCTCCTTCTTCTTCTCTTTTTTCTCCTTCTCCTTTTTCCTGTTTAGTATTTTATAGTCCTGAGTCAATTTCATGGTCTTGTAATGCAAGTGTCATACTTGGAAATGCAGCCATTTAAATCCACAAAATGTACATAGATTTCTGAAGAGAATAGGGATTATACATAAAGTCAAAGGACCAACAGAGCTTGAAAACTGTGTACCTGTGTGTGTTCATTCTGGTTCAGCCATGGACTTCTCATTGACCTCAGAGAAGGCCTTCTCTGTGCCTTTTCCATTTCTTCTTCTGTAATAAGGGATCACATCATTTTCTTCCCTCTGGGTCTGATCCAAGAAAATTCACTGATGAGATAAAGGCAGTGGAAAGGTCAAGACAAAAGATAGCCTTCAGTCAGGAAGATGGTCATTTAAATTATCCACCCAGGAAATACTGGAGTATCAGATGGGAGGGGCAGATGTCGATATCTGAAGCAGAAAGCACAGGAGGCTGGTGCTGCAGGAGGCCCACCCAAGAACCATGGTACGCATTAACAGCCAATTACAATAACTCAGAACACCACCACGAAGGTCAGCCTCAGAAGTCTTAACAAAGCCTGAGATTATTCCAAAGGGTTGCTGTCCATACACACAATCAGCTTGCTCTCTAGATGAAACCAGATGAAAGAACTCCTGTCGACTTACAAAGGTGAAACCATCTAAGGTGGGGCTGTGCACTGAATCTACCGTTTGGAGTCAGAGAAAGGAAAACGTTGTCAGGAAAGACCCCCATTCTCTCAGGAAGAAGCAAACACTTCCAGCAGTGTGAGATTCAGTGAAACATCCATCCCTCTGAAACACATTTACTTGTGGAAGGCAAGAATTTACCCATGGAAGACAAGTCCTTTTTCTCGGCTAGTGGAAGCCACCTTCCAGAGTATTCTAAGCAAGCCCAGAATCCTCACACCTCCAGGCTCCTGACATTTTAAGGCTCATGTAGGCCAGAAGTTAGCAAACTAAGGTCCACAAGCCAAAAGCAGCCTACCATGATGTTTCTGTATAGCCTGTGAGCTGAGAATGTCTTGCACATCTTTAAATGGTAGGGAAAAAAATCAAAGGATGAACAATATTCTGTGACACATGAAAATCATATGAAATTAAAATTTCAGTGTCCATTAATAATGTTTTATTAGGTTGCAGGCATTCTTATTCATTTAAATGTTGCCTGTGGCTGCTTCGGGGGTTACAACAGCAAAGTCAAGTAGTTGTAACAAAGACCATTTGGCCCAAAAGTCTCAAATACTTACTATCTGGCCCTAAACAGGAAAAAAAAAAAAGTTGGCTGACCCCTGATCTGGGCCATCCTCCCACACAATCCTTATATAGACCCAATAAACCATCATCTTGCTCTGTGCTTCATGCCTGTCATGGCAGGGAGCTCATCACTTCACAAGCAAGCCTGTAACTTTGACAGCAACAATCATCAAAATTATCATTATTTTGAACTCAAATCTCCAACCCTCTGGACCTAATTGTGCTCTATTAAAATGACCTAGAATAAGTCTACTCCCTTCATGCATGATGACAAAATGAAATGAGAAGAAAATTCTTCCTTGTTAAGGTGTTGTCAGCTGCTCAACAGCAGAAGAGTAAGGGAGAGAAGGAGCCAGTTACCTCAGAGACTCACCAAGTCCCACCAAGCATGCTCCTGGCCTTGGCTGCGCACAGGAGCCAAAGCTGTGGTCCTGAAGGAGCTAAATGAATTTCTTTTTTGTCAATATCACGTTAGCCCCTGTGGAGCAGTCTGGCTGTGAACCTGGCCCCCTAATTCTCCCAATGGCACGTCTTGGGTAACTGAATCCCTACCATTTAGCCTTCTGTCCCCAGCCTTTTCACTCTTTGGCCTATAAACTTGTCTAAAGGAAGCAAGAAAAAGTATGTTAAGTTATAAGGTAATCTCAGGAATCATCTTGTCCAGTGCTGCTCAAAGAGAGGTCCGTGGACCAGCAATATCAGAATCACCTGAGAGCTTGTTAAAACTGCAGGATCTCAGGCTCAATCAGACCTTCTGAATTAGAATCAGCATTTCCACAGGATCTCTAGGTGATTCATACGCATGGCAAAAGTGGGAAAGTATACAGCTAAATCTAAAACCATCCTATAAATTGGGGGCCTCAGGTTTAAATTTAGTGCCTCAAATCTTATGTCTGGTTCTCTTTTGCTCTTCTAAGTAGCATCCACAAATACCCAGGAGAAGTAGTGATCATGCCTTTCAGCATGAAGTAACCCAGAAGGCTGCCTCATCCTGATTCTCTCTATTTAAAACCAGTACTCCTGGTGATCAAATGCTAGTCCATAATCAGCTAGCTCTGAGCTTAATCTCTTCATGTCTAATGTTAGTAAACCATTCAGCTAAAATACATACACATAAATTCTTAAATAAATGTCTGTCTTTCAATGCCCTTCAAAGGGTGGATGGTTGAACGAATCATGGTACATCCATACTAATCAAACCACTCAATAATAAAAAGGCACAAATTATTAATATACAGAAAACCTTGGATAAACCTCAAGCAAGTCATGCTGAATGAAAACAGCCAATCTCAAAAAGATATATACTTCATGATTCAATTTATATAATATTGCTGAAATAACTTAATTAGAGCAATGGAGAACAGGTTAGTGGGTGATAGGGACTGGGTATGAGGGAGAGGGTGGGTATGGCTATAAAAGGATAACATGAGGGAGTCATAAGGGGATAAGAGTTTTTCTGTATTTTGATTATGGTGGTGGTTACATAGAGCTACACTAGTGAGAAACTGCACAGAGTTAAACACACATATGCGTGTGCACACACACACAAGAACAAGCATTGTTGATGAACTCTGAATAAGCTTTGTGAATTATACCAATATTGATCTCCAGATTTTGATATCACACAACAGTTATGCAAGATGCAAACGCTGGGGAAGGCTGGATGAAGAGTGCACAGAATCTTCCTGTACATTTCTTAGCAACTTCCTGTGAATCTGTGATTATTCCACAATAAAATTAGCTTGAAAAGGGATAATTTCAAAAATGCATTAACAAACAGATGAATGAATGAGCAAATCAACAAAACAGAACATTATCCACAATAGGAGTGAGAGAGGCAGGTCCCTTTCAATTGGGAATGTTTTCTTTTTTTTTATTATTATTATTACAACATGTTACTAAGACTCCGTCAGTTATAAATTCTGTCCTCTAATTTGGCTGGTTCTAACTAGACGTAGTTTTTGCATTTGGATAATGAGGAGACATTTTTAGCCTTCTGATAACTGTACCTAAGATATGATTATATAATAAATCAAATGTCAAAAATCTAGAAACATTTATTAAGGATAAATCTTGTCTTTCTGTAAAGGCACAGAAATACATCATGCCTCACACATTATACTCCTATTGAAGACATTTATTTGGGGCTGAAAGAATTAAAAACACATTCATGGGACTATGAGGTCAATATTTTCATATGTAGGCCCTGCCCCCACCTCCTGGATCTCAGATTTTCTTCTTAACAGCCATCTTAGCTAAAATGAAAATGGACTGTGCAGTTGAACATAATAGCCACTTTTGCCCCTGCACATGTAATTGCTTGAATTTTAGTTTTAATTCTCCCTCTCTCTTGCTGTAATTATGAACACAATTAAGTGTCAGAGGTCAGAGCTGCTCAATTTTAAGAAGAGAGGAACAGCCAAGATGAACTCCTTTTCCTGCCTTCAAATACCAATTGCTAAAACAGCTACAACTAACATTTTCATAGTGCAACTGATAACACACTTTCACTTAGAAATATCCATTTAGGGGCCAACTCAGACAATATGGAAAATGGTGTTAAAAACTACTAAAGTAGGAACAGAGAACTGCATGTACATTTTCCAATGAATCAGCAAAAGCCTAAGTACAACCGAGTACACTGACTCCAAGGAGAACTGGGACACTCCACCCCTTGCTAAAATCTCTCGTGCTGATGTTTTTGAACTCCTGACCATGGCCGCCATCACTCTCCAAGAGAACTTGTATGTGTCCTGAGCTTGGGGAAAGGAAAGAGAGTTAAAGGTATGAACTAAGACTTGAATCTACCAAACAATCGTAAAAGGTAATGGCTTTAATTTGAGCCAGAGTCTACCCAGTGGGGGAGGGTGTCACATTAATTGGCTGCAAGACCTACCCATGGACCAGCCTCTTGGTTCTTTATGACTCCTAGTTGATAAACTGAGTGCTTATGGAAATCAAACAGGGCAGAGTAGTTCCAAGGGCTCCAGAATCCTCAACAGGTATGTGCTTTGGGAAAAGCAACACTTATTCAAGGCTGCAGCAAGGAATATTGAAATGAGTCCAGAGCCAAACTAGAACCCAAATACAAAATTCAAAAGGACAAGCGGTAGTGTCACTAAATGAGAAGGGGCAAGAAGCAGAAAAAAAGCAAGACTGGGGCACATAGCCCCAAAATCAAGCATCAAGGTGCAGGTGTGTCCACCAGGAATGATTGGGGCATTACCTAGAGCAGATATTGTTTCCTGCAGCTGTCTTTTGTGGACCATGCAGAATGCAGGCAAGCTGGATAAGCTAAAAAGATCAGAAGGAGGGCAGACTGGAGAGATGTGAGTAGAGGGAAGGAAATAAGGTAGTTATTTTCCTCAGGCACCTTATATAGTACAGTGGAAAAGTTAGATGTATTCATCAGTAATTAAAAGACAAGCATATGGGCATATGGGAAGTTTCCTTACTAGAGAAATAAATAGTGGCCCATGGGAATATGGGAAAAAGAAAAGTTGGTTTTGATTCAGGGAATCTTAGAAGGCTTTGCTAGGGAAGAAGCATTTAAACTGGATTTTTATAGGTAGCATTTTAAGAAGCAGAGATGGGGAGAAAAATCCTGAGAGAGGGAAAAGCAAGTTCAAAAACAAGGAAGGTAAGAATATATGAAGTATCTTTGCAATGTATTATTTGAATATAAAGAGAGCAACTGACCTCATAGACCAGTGGGCCCAGAAAGATGAAGGGGAGACCAACTTAGACCACTTTGGGCCTTGCCTGATAGAGAAAGTTACCTACATGGTGGATATTGTGGGAAATGGGGAAGCAGAATGGAGCAGGCAAAAACGTCAGTGAGCAGAACGTGTCAGAGAGACATTATGAGGTTCTTGACTAGAGGTATTTAAGAACCTGAAGAAGTGGAGGATGACTGGAGGCAAGTCAGTGGGAAAAGAGTCAAAGATAGTTTTGAGATTTCAAACCAGTATTACTGGAAGATGGTAATGTTGTCAAAAAATATATTGGTACTAGGATATTATGAGATGGTTTTAAAGATTTTTTTCTTTTTGTCAAATGATTCATGTCAAAAATATACATTTCTACCTACTTTGAAAATCATGTATGAGACTGTAACTTTAAAACATTTCTCATATTAATTTAGCTGAGTTCTTTACATTGAATTCAATAAAAGCAGAAACTGAGACAAGAATTTGGGTCCCAAGCACATGATTTACTGAGAGTGCTCTTGGGAGAAATCTGTGAGTAAAAGAAGGAATCAGTGGGATAAGGAAACTAGCTAAGCAAGACTGTGGGTTCTTCCGGAGTTCAACCTCAGGCTTGATCCCATGGGAATCTTTTGAACATGAATTGCATCACAGAGTTGGTCCCAATATTAAGCAAAGGGATCAACTTTTTGTACCCCTGAATTCATCAGTCCTCAGCTTCAGGCAGTCCTGGGCCAGTGAGATAAGCCTAATATCTTGGGTATGAAGGCTCCTAGTAGCTTAAAGCAATTCTCTAGAGAAGAGAGCAGGTGTGAGCCTTTAGTTAACATTCACAGCAGCTGGGCATGTGTGTACCATCCTAATACAAGGAACCTACGTGGGGTACCATCACTGCCCACTGCCTACAAGTTTGGTTGTCCACCACAGATAACTAAATATATTCTAGGGTATTACAAATAAAGTATATTTTGATAACTCATTATTTCTTTAAATTTCCCTTGTCTCCCCTAATGAGGATGAGCTAAAAGAGAATATGTTCCAACTCACATCTCTAAGGGGGACATCTTGGACCAAGGTCTTTGAGATAGCAAGAATACTGCCAAGAGAGTGTCAAGCCCTCTGAAACTTCCTGTTTTTAACCCAACTTCTGTCTTCTCCACAGAGTGTCATGGTCAGAATATACTCTTGTCTGAATCTGAGTCATGATCTTTGTTGCCTGATAACATTTTAGCTTAACCATCCATTGATCTCAAATAACAGGAAGCATCTGAGCCCAGACATAGAATAAGAATTGAATAAGTGCCTAGGCTTTGGTGCTGAAATTCTGAATCAACCCAGACTATCTGTAAGAAGAACTTTTAGATGAGCTCTGTGTGGTTGATAAGCAAGAGTGAATGATTTTCAGGAAAAGTCAGGGTCATAGCTTCCTTGCTTATAACAAAGAATCAATGAAGGCAGTAGTTGGATTTGATTACTTCACGAATTTGTGAGGTTTTTGGAACATACCATAGAAAATAGTCTATGCAAGGATTGTTCGTTAAACAAGAAAGATTTAAAAAGTATTCCAAAGGAAAAAAATGGGGTTATATCACAAGGACACAGGAACTAGTTTGAAGGAGCACTTGCTGGCCAAATCTAGGACAATTTGAGCACCAAAATATTTACGGAAGGTAATCTTTGAGTCTATACCAAAAATAGCTAGACAAATCAATAAATAAACAGGGGGAAAGGGAGGCTCTTGCTCAAAAAGAATGCTGATTACTGGCTGCAGATGCAGCATATGAACTATAGTTGGAATATCATTATTTTGCAACTATCATAACAAAGACAGGATCAGGCAAGAATTATCAAAGGATGCTAAATTCATGGAGAAATTTTGATGAGGAGCAAGATGGTTGCATGGTCTTAAGCGTCTTTGACAAACTGTTTTACTAGTTGCAAATGAAGTATATTGACTATACTGTAAGGAAACTGGGAAACCCCTTGATGAAGAAAAGCTTGGACGATACTTTGGTTGATCAAAATCAACATGACTAATGAGGGGCTAAAGGACATAGTATGCCTCTGAATGTGATGTCTTCACAAGCACACAACATCCTCCATGCAGTATTCCAGCTGAGAATGTATAACCTCAATCTAGGGACAAAGAACTCTCAGAAATCCCCAAATAAAGACTATTCCATTAAAAGGAGGCACTTGAGTTACTCAAAACTGTCAATTTCATAACTGAAAAGACAGGCTGAGGAACAGTTCCAGATTAAGGAAAACTAAAGAGATATGACAGTCAGTTGAGCATCTGACTTCGGCTCAGGTCATGATCTCATGGTTCATGAGTTCGAGCCCTGCATTGGGCTCTGTGCTGACAGCTCAGAGCCTGGAACCTGATTCAGAATCTGTGTTTCCTTCTCTCTCTGCCCCTCCCCTGCTTGCACTCTGTCTCACTCTGTCTCTCAAAAATAAATAAATGTAAAAAAAAAATTAAAGAATGTCTTTATCCTTATGAAATCTATACTTAAGAATTTAGGGGTAAAGAGGCATAATATATGTAACATACTCCCTAATGATTTACAAAAAATCAATTTATGTATATGTGTATGTATGCATATGCATATTTAGAAAGAGAGGAAAAATGACAAATAAACAAATTAAGTCAAAATGTCAACAAAAGATAAATCTGGGTATTCCTGCATCTTTTCTGTAGGTTTCCAGATAAAAAGTTATTTACAATTAAGATGTTTTTTAAAAAAAACAGGGGCAAATATATCGGTACCTCAGTACAAATATATCAATACCAAAATGATTCCCTGCCAGCTGAACAAAATGGAATCCATTCCAGCACACCATCAATGACCTGGCCCCTAGACCACTACTGATACTTCTAAAGTGGCTTCCTGCTTCTCAAATGCTCCCTCTCTGATCACTTGGCCCACGGCACATAAAATGATATGCCTAAAACAAGCACAGTTAAGTGCTGCCCCTCTCTGTTTTAAGGTCCCCTGTTGACTACCAATTACAGATCAAACTTCTTTTTGACCTTCAAAACCCTCCAAATATGACCCTAAATTGGTATTCCTTCCATATTTTCTCCTATCTGTGACAAAATGTGGGGTCAGAAAGACCCCAGGTTCTCACCTAACTCCAAAATGCATTGTGTGAGATCAGGAAAATTTGCTGACCTCTCTCAGGTGCAATTTCTTCATTTGCCCCCTGCCCCTAAAAGGAAATTATAATGCAGAATATATAGGATGATGATAAGGATGATTATATCACCATGCTTCATCACAGTCCCCCAAGTCTATAATAATTGCCATTCCTCAAGTCATTACAGAAGCTTCTTCTGACTGGAAGTCCTCGTCCTTGACTGTTTTCCTCTGTGAGAGCATTCTTTGATCTAATCTCAGTCTCGTATCTCCTATGGAGGCCTTCCATCTTCCCCACACATTTGCAATTGCTCTCCCTTCTGCATTCTCATAGCCCTTTGTTCATATCTCTATTTTAAATTCATGTTTTATTTTCCATCTTTGTCTTAGTATTGGACCAAAGGAGCTCTCAATAAGTGTGGGCTCAAAGCATATGTGCCTTATGGAGTACTGGGGGATAATACTTACTATAAAGAATAGTAAATACACGTATATTATTATCTCCCATTTTGGATTACACAAATTCATTTAGAGTGGTGGCCATGTCTTCATGTATCCATCTGAATTCCCCACAGGGTACTCAGCAGAGTGGAATGGGGTTCTGTGCCCTCACTTTCATTGAAATAATAATAATGATAGTGATAATAATAGCTAAAACTTATTGAGCATTTACTAAGCTCCTGGTCCTATCTTGGGCACTCCATACATATTAAAACATTTAATCCTCACAATGATTTCATGAGATACATACACTTTAGTACTAGTCTCATTTTCTAGATAGGGAAACTGAGCCCCAAAGAGGCTAAATAACCTGCCACAGCCAGTAAAGCAGTGGAGCCAAGAATGAAGCCTAGAGAGCTGGGCTACAAAACTCATTCTCTTAACCATTACTCTGTACCATTTATCCTCGGAATATATTGGGATCTGAAGCAGGTTGCCACTGTGACAGCAAGGAGAATGTCTGTAAACAGGGAAGATTGTCACTAGAAGATACAATGCCGCAGGGCAGCCATCCCACCTGGTCATTCTCAGGAGGACATGCTCTTTTATCTGGTGCCTTTTCAGCAATAATACCCTGCTTTCTTCTAGTGTCTTCCTTTTTCCTTCCCCCAGGCCAGCAGCCACTCTTTTACTATCAGTTTACCTTTGTGGGCTCCACATCCTGGATGCCTTACCACCCAGCCTCTTCCTCTATTAAATTTTTACCGTGACGATGATTTGTAACAACAACCCCCTAAATCTCAGTGGTTTACAACAACCAATGCCTACTTTTCTTATTCTTCTCTAAAGGTCAGCTGTGGTTTGGCTACTCTTGGTTGGGTTTACCTGGTTCGGGTGGGCTGGGCTGGACTCAGCTCCATGTGTTTTCATAATTTTGAAACCAGATTAACACAAATACAAGTTCTTCATAAGAGAAACAGTAGAGCAAAAGAGGCTAAACTAACTACAGAGCATATTTAAGTCCTGTGCACATGATACACCTGCTAATCTCCATTGGCCGAAACAAGCTGTATGAACCCAAAATGAACAGGGCAGGGAGGCAAAATCACATGGCAAAGGAGCATGGAAATATAACTATGTTTTAGGAAGGAGTGAAAAAGTAAGAATAATAATCCTACCTACAGAACTCTCCAATGTCCCAGAGACAGCAAGGCAGGGGTTTCCCCACACAGAGAGCAGTAGGAACAGCACAAAGCATGGCTTACCCTTGGGCTCTGATGTGGACTCAGCCCCAGCAGTCATTTGGAAGTGGATGGATGAGACCACACCATGAAGGATGGCCAGAGAGCATACTCATGTATAATGCACCTGCCTCAGAAAAATCACATTGCCCCAATCTGAATGAGTGGGGTATGATTATGCAGTCAACCAACAAATAGCTACTGAGCATGGAATTACATCAAGGTGGTGTTTTGAGTCTCAAAGAGAAATGGTACATCAAGAGCCAATTGACATCTCTAGGAAGACAGGACTAAAACACTTGCAACACATACTGAAGGAGCCAGTGTGTGATTAAGTTCTCAACCACATAGAGGAGCTCCTAGAGAAAAGGACAGTATTTTACAAGTGATAATTGCACAGCACAAAGCACACGCAGAGAAAGCCTTGGGGAGTTGAGAGCTTTGAAAGAGGACCTTGAATGTCCTATAGATAGAAAGAACAGATAGAAAATGTTAGATATGCATTTCCAGAGAGGATAACTGGATGAGTCAGGAGAGACGGGGGACAATAATAGTGTGGGATATTATAGGACTGTCATTTAAAAGAGTTTTAGAAAATCATATTCCAGAAGCCAGAGAGGGATAAAGGAAAATGGCCTGAACTGACAAATCCTGTGGCTGCCTTGGTCTGAAAGAAATTCCTGAGCTGTCTTTTTGAGTTCAAGTTCTATTTTCTGTGTTATTTTTTACTATTTCAAGCCCGTTCACTTTCTAACTAAACTGTGTGGAAAGAAACAAAATTTAAATGATTCAACATATGTCACCCAGAACTACTGGGCCTTGCCGTTCTTTTTTAAAGACAACCCCCATGAGGGTTCTATTTTCAGCCGGAGCAGATTTCCATTTCAACCAGAGCTCCTTGGGGTGCTGCGTTTCCCTTCTCTCCTATTCAGTGTGGGAGCCAGTTGGGATTCTTTAAAAGACCCGCTGTGTTGCTGAGTGTCCTGGAAGAATGCAGCATTGCAGCAGATCTAGCTAAACCAATAAATCATGACCCGGACACACCAGCCATTGGGCCCTCCTGTTTATCACCAACAAAAGGAAATGCAGCGCCTTTTCTTTCTTCCTCTGTGCCAATGCAGCACCCCAGGGGTTATAACAGGAGGAGGAAGAATTAAAAGCTGAAAGCTAGATATTTTTCTAGCTTGAGTTAAAATGCTACTTTGGGATTATAAATGTCATTACAGAGACTTCTGGTGCTCACCCAGATCTGGTTGTAGGAGCATGGGAAGATGAAATATCCCTACCCTGTTGCTGTGGGTGGTGATATTTGGCTGTTTCTGGACAGTGGACAGAGATGCGTGTGGAGCAGTGAAAGACCTCACATTTCTCTAGTGTCTCTTCCCATGACTGTTGAACAAGGAGGCTGCTTGCTCCTGACACTGCAGCTAATAGTTAGTGGTGCCCCATCAGCCTGGACTGCCACGTTACTGTCTGGAGAACAGTGGTCCTGAAGGATTTCTGGGACACTCAGAGGGCATTGCCTAAGCAAGAAATACACCACCTTTGCTGTATTTAGGCACTAAAATTCCAGAATTATCTGTTATCACAGTTTCACCTACCTCTGCTGACTGATAAATGTTAACCCGTATCTACAAGGGTCTAAAAGACAGTGACCTTGACTTAGGCTAGAAGATTTAAGACGAGGCAAAATAGAGCCCAGTGCAGCGGTATCTGGGCAGCATAAAGTAACCCCCAAGCTCCAGTGTGTGTTTTTAGTCCTAGGTGAATCCCTCACAATCTCATTTAGAACCTAATAGGTCTTAGTTTAGATACAATTCTAATACAGCTTCTTCTTTCTAGCTTAAAGCACAAAGTCAGAGGGGAGGGTGTTCAGAGTTGTGCTTACAGCAACAAACAGAGAAAGCTGACAGTTTATCAGCTTGGGTATTTCTCTGGCACTCTTGGTCCCGAATTAGATGAATTTACAAGTTCCCATAAATTTTCCTGGGACTTTCTGAAATGTCATTTAGTTTGTATATTGGCAGATTGTTTAATATCTTCTCTGTGACCCACCACCCTGTGGTGCCAAACTTTACCTAAGGAGGATACAGTGGGAAATATCACGAGCACGATGTTGTTGAGGAGAAGCCAGTGCAAGCTCATTAACTTGGACACATACTCTGGCTTCTCACCACTGGCCCACAGCACTGGATCTGAGTGTAGACACAAAATGCATAAGGAACTATAAGGCATCAGGTTCTTATTATCAAAGAGCAGTGTGATTTGCAGGAGCAAACTCATTATAAAAATATGGACATTTTGCAACCCTGTCTAGTATTGCAAGCTTCACTTGTATTGGACATGGTCTCTTGAGGACCCTTTTCCAAGGTTAAGTTGACCTACAACTAGTAATACCAGGTGTACAGAACTATAGATCTTTGATTGCCATTTTCTCCTGCATACTTGACCACTGTTCATGGAGAGCAAAGTTGACAGGTGGTGCCCAAGGGAGATTTGCTGGAAGCTAACAGATCACATTTGTGCTATAACCATTAGATGTTTATATCTAGAACATCTAGATGTTCATAACCTACCTCTACAGGCCATCCAAATCCTATGGTTTACTATGCACCATGGGGCATTTCTCCACATCTGAAGCCAAGCAAGGAGGGGGTGACTGGCAGAGAAACTGCTGAATTTAATTTTCTAACCAGTTATCTCCCTGAATAGATACCTTTCTTATGAAAGTGCCTTGAACTTTAAGAAGAGAGGCGCCCTATATTCTTAGCCAGCCTATCTTCCAGAATTGCATCTAGCCCATGAGCACTTGCTGGCATTTATGTTTAGTAACCAGGAGTTTGGAGTGATGTTCAAAAGAGGATACCTGAGGGTGATCTATGCCAGGTAACCAAGAATGACCTGCAGGAGGCCCCCACCTCAGTGGCACATGATGAAGCATCCTCAGTAAAGAGTCCCTATTGAGTTAGGAAACATTCACAAAGCAAGAATTCAATGGTGACCAATTCTTTCACAAATTGGGTGAAGTCAAAAGCCTCTCATTCTACCTATCACTGCCACAGGAATAATCAGAGCTCTGCAGTGGTCATTTACAAAGTGGGTTGTCAGACACAGTCCTTTGTGCGCAGTTAAGAGCAATGAATTTGTGGACAGGGGTCCTTATCTCAGCTGTACCCTTCTCTATCACTCAGAGCAAATGGTCAGGCTGAAATGGTGGGACTAAATCGTGAGGGGAGGACACTAGCAACTACAGTCTGATTTTCCAGGGTGTGATTATACTAATGACAAATATATGGATAGTTTAGGGCTTGTCGTGATCTAGAATTAAATAATGACTTGCATGGGGCGCCTGGGTGGCGCAGTCGGTTAAGCGTCCGACTTCAACCAGGTCACGATCTCACGGTCCGTGAGTTCGAGCCCCGCGTCGGGCTCTGGGCTGATGGCTCAGAGCCTGGAGCCTGCTTCCGATTCTGTGTCTCCCTCTCTCTCTGCCCCTCCCCCGTTCATGCTCTGTCTCTCTCTGTCCCAAAAATAAATAAATGTTGAAAAAAAAAAAATAATGACTTGCAAAATTTAGAAAATAAAGCAGTTAAGATGCTAGTCTCTCTGATCTACCCACTTTACAAGGGGATTTATTATTATTATTATTATTATTATTATTATTATTATTATTTTAGAGACATGGAGCTAAAACCAGATAAGTTCTTACTGTAGTAACTGAGGTCACAGTCATCTGTGCTTTGCAAACTTAAGAATGCATATAATTTGATCAAGGAAACCGCATTTGCTCACTTTCAAGGAACTTCCTCCTAATACGTGACAGTTAACCATTAAAAATTAGCCACTTTAGGGGCGCCTGGGTGGCGCAGTCGGTTAAGCGTCCGACTTCAGCCAGGTCACGATCTCGCGGTCCGGGAGTTCGAGCCCCACGTCGGGCTCTGGGCTGACGGCTCAGAGCCTGGAGCCTGTTTCCGATTCTGTGTCTCCCTCTCTCTCTGCC
The DNA here is from genome assembly GCF_022079265.1 of Lynx rufus. NCBI lineage: Eukaryota > Metazoa > Chordata > Mammalia > Carnivora > Felidae > Lynx > Lynx rufus. The sequence goes on along the minus strand of NW_025814896.1, from coordinate 38,061,526 downwards.
CCTCCCCCGTTCATGCTCTGTCTCTCTCTGTCCCAAAAATAAATAAACGTTGAAAAAAAAATTAAAAAAAAAAATTAGCCACTTTAGTCTCATATGGCAGAGATTTTGCTTATTTCTGAGGAGCCATGAAATGAAGGATTTAATAACTGTATTTTTGTCCTCTCAAAGCTTTAAAAGTAGAATTATCTCCTATTTCTGCTCCTAAAGGTACAATACGGAGGCCTGTCATTTGCTGGTAAAAACGTTGGAAAGAAGAATGATCTGGGGGCAGTGGGTACTATTTCAACATGGTACTTTTCTTTCAGAAAACTAGAGCAATTGAGGGACAGGTAAGCACAAAGATGATTAGTTGGTATTTCACTAATGGAATGTGGTTAAAGACCTACTGTTTCTTCCCTGTTTGAGGGATTCTGATATAACACTCATGGAAGAAGACAGGTAGAGTGAGTGTGAATGTTAAGTTTGTGTATAAGATGGACGGTGGAAGTGTTGGAATACTTCCTAAAATCATTCTACATGACTATGTACATCTATCAACCTAAAGCTCATCCTTACCCACACACCTGGCAGCACTGTAACTCATATCAGAATATTTGAGTATTTCCACTAGTCTCAATAGGTCTATTTACAGTCTCATTGTTAGCAAAAACTCACCTTCTATACGGCACTGTCAGAAATGAGAGGCCCTAGACCACTGTTGTCCATGATCTAATGTCCTCATCATACTGGAGCTCTGACCTTTCACTGTTCTAGTTTGGCCATCTCCCTGAACTTGGGGCCCATGGGTGGACGTCAGGGAATCTGTGAACACTGAAAACTCCATGAAAACGTGTGTGAGCTTGTGTGTGTGTGTGCGCGTGCGCACGCGCATGTTTCTTAGAAGAAGGTCCATAGCTTCCAACTGTGTCTTAGAGTAGTTCTGTAATGCTCACTCCAAAGAAAGGAGAGAAAAACTGGCCACAGAAGGAATGTATTCTATAGTGTATACCCAGCTCAACAACACATTTACCCTTTCTGTCCTCTCAAAGTCTCTGTGAGGATACAGGCTCATCTTGGTCCCATTCCACATTCCCCTCTGTTTCTTCTCTTTCCTTCACATTTTCTCCTCCCCCTTGAAGCATCCTTAGCCCCCAGTGAATCACATCTGGTTGCTCTCTGATGAAATTATTCCCTCATGGGTGTTAACTGCAGAACATATTATGTCTCCCACACTCTTTTGCTCTATGTTTAAAAAAAAGAAAAGAAAAGAAAAGAAAAAAGAAAAAAAGAGTGAGAGTTCACACCAAAGGAATGAATGTAACAGAATTTCAGACACTGTGGTCTCGACTGAAATTACTTAAGGGTCCTTCCCAGCACCTTTCCAATCCCACCAGCAAGTGACAATACTGTGCTGCTTCCCTGTGTGACTGATTCCAGACAAGTCACTTCCTAAACTACAGGAAGTCAGCAAAAGGACACAATTCTGGTGCAACAGAAGAAGTAGCAGACAAACTTGCTGACAGAGTAAATAAGAGTTGGCTGATTTTCATGTTAATTTGTAATCTGATCATGTGGCCTTATCTCTAAATTGTACAATTACACCTCTTTAGTAACCTCAAAGAACCTATATCAATGTCCTGTCTACAAAGAGAAAAGGGCAGAGTATGGCCAGAATCCCTTATCTTGCTTTTCCTAAAATGTAGAACAGCATCTTCCAAAAGAAAGTCCAGGCAAGGATCTCCCCTCACTCCAGGACAGAGCAGTCTGTAGCCTCCAAGTCCCTTCTTCCCACCCCCTGGGAAGAGGAAGAAGCCCCCACATTATCCTCCCGCTGATCCATCCCAGCATGCTCATGGGAGAATCTGGAGCTCCTCTAGCACCCTCTCCCCTCCAGTTCCTCAAAAACATACCCCACAACCCAAAGGGTACTCCCAAATATGTACAGACATCAGCACCTTCCTCCTGGAGAAGAGACTGTAGTCAATTATCTGTTGACAGTTCTGAGAAACTGTCTATGTTTAATAATGCTTAACTAAGCCTGCAAAAAAAGGATCACTTTAGAACCTCCCTGCAGCTTCTTCAAGTCTCCTGTGACAATCCTGAAACCTAATCATCTTCCATATTTTGCCTACTTTTCTGAGCAATAGTGGGTGTGCGTGTGTGTCTCTTTTCCATTATCATCAATGGGAATTGGGAGCACTTAAGAGGCAAGCCTTTCCCTAGAGATGTAATTTCATGCATTAAGATATCAAAACATGAGAGAATACACATAGATATGTGGTGGATTCATATGATTGGCTCCATTAACACTAATGGGAATGAGGCCCGTGTCTCCCTGCCACACTGACGGGACAGATATAGAAGAGCTGGCACCTCAGGAGGCCCAGGCTTGATGACTGACCTCACCCTTGCATGTAGTTTCCTTTGTTTTCAAAACCAGCTGGATAAATACAGCAGAGGCCTCTGATTGAATATAGATACCAGGTCCTCACCCTGGCAGCAGGCAGTCTATGAGGTATGGCTTTAAAGATACGCATGAGACAGACTCTATAAGCTACATAAACATCAGTCATTTATGGTCACATTATTCAAAGAACAGACAAAGCAAATTAAGGATATATGTTTTCCTAGTGTTAGAAAAGGAGACAGCAGGCCCAAAACGGAGTCACTTATGCTAAACCCCACCAAGACTTAAAACCTAACTGCAGCTTCAGCTTCTCCCAGAAATATGATCTTTAACCAGCCAACCTGGAATTTCTTTGTCAACACAAAGATGTAATCCACTGATAGACTCCTTCCATTCCCAGTAGGAGGGCAACCTTGCCAAAAACAAAGCATTCTTCACTAATAATTTCCTTTCCCACTCTGTCCCTGCCTTTAAACACCTTTCCCTTTCTTTAGCTCTTTGGAACTCCTTTCTATTGCTAGATGGGATGCTGCCTGATTCATGAATCATTCAATAAAGCCAATCAGATATTTAGAATTGAATTTTTGTTATTTACCTCTAGAAGGGAGATGCAAAATCCTGAACCTCAAAGACCTACACCTGCTGCAGACTCAAACTACCAACAGGACCAGGTACTCCCTGATGGACTCACTTTCCACATCATTCCACTCCAAGCCTTGTCTGCCTTCTCTCTTTTAGGGTAATATTTGCACTTGCCTTTCCTTTGATGTCTTCTCTCTGTCATACTTACTGACACTCTCTCCCCATTGAGTGTTTTGTATATCCAACATTTACTTGATTACAAAATCCTAGACCCTTCAAAACATAAAATTGCGTGGAGGTATATCATCTTAAGGAAGGTGACAATATGGTCAAATTATTCACTAAAATCCATTAGTTAGTGAGAAATAAATATCAAGTATCCAGCAAAAGCAAAACAGCAAAGTGTAGCAATTAAAACCTTAGAGTTAGACATTCCTGAGTTCCAATCAAATGTTTAATGTGTAATCTTGACCAAGTCATTTAATCTCTCCTGTTTTCACATGTTAAAACAAAACAAAACAAAACAAAACATGTCTACTTCATAGGATTGTTGGTAAGCTTTGGATCAGTAATCTATGGCCATAATAATGCTGCATAAAATAATATGCACAAAACCTCAGTGACTTAAAATAAACATGTACTTTTGCTTAATAATCTATGGGTTGGCTGGGAGGCTCTGCAGATCTGCCTTGGGTTTGGCTGATTTGGGCTTACTTGCTACATGGCCTCCTAAGGCTTGGAACTGTTACACAATCACTTCCACTGCACCTTATTAGTCCAAGTAAGTCACATGTTCAAACTCAAACTCAAGGAGTGAGGAAATAGATTCTATCTCTTGATAGGCATTGCTATGATGTCATTTTGCAAAGGGTGTGGTAAAAGAAGAATAGATGACTGTGGTCATTTTCCAGTCAGTCTTCCACAAAGCTAAATGAACTTGTAAAGGGCTTAGCACAACACTACCACACAGCAAATTGCTTAATAAAATACATCAATTGTTAAAACCATTATAACCATACTATAATTCCTAGTTATTAATGATACAGCATTTTATCTGACACATTCTATGCATCTCTTCACATTCTCTTCATGCCAACCTCTTCCAGATTCATAAGCAATTGCTTTGGTCTTAATTAGTGCACAAACCATCAATTCTGCTTGGGCCTTAGTGGCCTGACTGCAAGTTGCTTTCCATAGGAAAGTCATCAGGCCCTCTCTACAGCTGAAAGTTTGGTTTGTCTCATGACATCTGGACTAATGTAAAATGTCACACTGTGAGGCATGGGGTCTGTCACCCTGAGGAGCTGGTAAAGCAGCTGGATGAACAAACTGTGGTGTGGAAGAGCCAGTCCTCTATGGGGTCACCTTTGACCAGTGGAAAATAGGACACAGGAAGGAGCAAACAAATAAATGTCCTCTCCTTATCCTCTCATGGACTGTTCCATGAGCAGAATCTTTATAAATCCTGTCCAGAGACATTTTGTGGGGCTGAGCAAACATACCTGCCAGACAACATACTGTATCTACTCACAGATAGATCATCATGAAGCAGTGACTAGTAAAGCATCCTATTATCTTGTTTTCCACACTTCCCTGCCTCACTTTATTTTGTCTTCACCCTCCAGTCCTGTGTCTGCATCTCCCAAATAAAGCACTGGCACTTAATCCTTGCCTCAGGCTCTGTTTCCATGCAACTCTAAGATAAGTACATTTATCATATATCTTGTGCATATATTACATTTATATGTTATAAATGGTTTAAGGATAAATAATAATGTACCAATATTTGTCTAATGATGAAAGCCTATAGGAATAAAGCATACAAGTAACATGTGTTCAGTCCACTCATGAGGAGAACTCAGATCCTTTTTGTGATTAAATAATAAGGTTGTTGTGAACAGCTTGGAAAGCAGACATTAAAGTAAGGATTTGGAGGGAAAAAATTGCTTTAGTGTCACAGTTAGTATTAGTTTTAAATTGGATATAAGTTATGTTGCTGGAGGTGTTTTACAGAGCAGGTTGGATGGGTGGAATGAGTGAAAGGACTGGCCAAGAAATCTGTGGACTACTCCCACACAAAGCCCAGAATCCAGAGAACCAAGGGCTTTATCTTATAAGAGTCTGCATTTCCCAAATAGGACCCAATTATTCTCCTTCCATCCCTTCTTTTAATGCATTCTCCTTCCTTCCCTACATTGGGACAGAATGTCTAAAGAATTTCCCCAAATGGAGAGATAAAAAAAATAATAAGAAGAAAAATAAAACTTCTCAGACTACAGAAATGAACTAACAGAGGAAGGAGGCTCTCTCCTGCCGCTATCCCCAGGTTCTACAGATTCTTGTAAGAGATATTCAGAGAGCATCAATATCTTGGATATCTGATAACAGACAGTTCTTCTTAAATTGAAGGGGCCGAGGTGGGGTGGACATTATCAGAGTCATGATACTGTAAAGTTGTCTGTTAAATTATACTTTAGTTGGCATGACCTCCTCAGTTTACTGGGAGAAACTGTAAGACGGTGTTCAGAACACGACTTTGAGGAGTCAAGTCTGAGTTTAAATGTGGGTTGCCATCCTCATCGACCTTCTGGCAAGGTTAAACAAGTTGTGTCATCGATCTTTCTTTTCTTGGTCTTAGAGTTGGTAATAACATCCTTTTAAACTAGTGTCTTAGGTGAGTTAACCCTGAGATAAAAACTCATATGCAAGGGATTTTTTAAGGAATTGCTCTCAGAAAAGGCTGATGAAGGAATGAGGGAAGCTGGTCCAAAAGGGAGAAGCCAGGTGAGGGGGGAGAATGTTCAGGTAAATTCCCAACTTCAGCCTGATCCCAAGGGGAGCTCTGGAGTATAAAATGTACCCCAGAGTTTGTGCTACTTCAGAGCAAATGAGCTGAGCTTCCATATTTTAGTACCAATCAGTAAGACCCACCTCCTCATTCATAAAAGGGGAATCATATCTATGTTACTGGGCTAATTGCATTCCAAATTCTACATGTATAAGAACTCTTAGCAATATGCCTAGTGGAGATGAGAACATGACATGTAGTGGGTTGTTTCTAATAATGATTGTCATTATTTTTTTAAGTGTATTTATTTTAAGAGAGAGAGCATAAGCAGGTGAGGGGCAGAGTGAAGGAGAGACAGAATCCCAAGCAGGCTCTGTGCCACGAGCACAGAGCCCAATGTGGGGTTTAAACTCACAAACTGTGAAATCATGACCTGAGCAAAGATCCAGAGTTGAACACTTAAATGACTGAGCCCCCCAGGGGCCCCAGTGATTGTCATTATTATTGAAGAAATTGAGCAAGTTGCTAAAGCATCACACATCTAGCCAGAGCAGAGCCTTGAGAGAGGACATGTGTTTGGTTCTTTCCTTCTGACTCTCCGAGGAGTCACAGAAACTCTAAGCTGCATGCTTACACTCCGGATCACTTGGTACCCAAGTATCTTCTTCTGGGTGGTTCTACTCTCAAGTCAATTAGAATTAAAGTGAAGAGTTAGAAATGAAAGTGATTCTGTCATGTGTTTGTTAGTGCTGTTCTGAAAATCTGAACAGAAAAGGTCAGACAATTCAAAATGTATTTGTTCATGTGGGTGCATTCACATGGAAGCAAAGTTTAACTGGAAACGTTTCACCTTGACCAGTGTCAGATGTTCATTTGGAAGCAGAGCCTTGTCATCTCTCATTAAGTCTCTAAAACACGCCTAGTACATGGTAAAAAGAATATATATCATGTGAAAAAATCCACATTCTTTCCTGAAACTATTAAGCACTTTTCCATCTTTCTTAATCCTCATTCTGGGTACTATGCTTCAAATAAAGAATACCCGTGTGCCTCTTACTGAAACAATATTCTCAAGCTCTTCAGGTCATTCTGCCTGCATGCCATGGCCAGAAGAGCTGAGAGTTTATATCTCCCAGAAAGAACCTTTTACTGATGCCTTTTGAACGTGCTGAACTGTGAAACCCCAGCTCCCTTGTCATGATGTAGGACAAACTATGGAGCTCCCTTTGGGGTCAGGCTGAGCTGGGGATTCACATGAAGTTTCTCCATCCCCATTTGGCTTCTTAGTGTTTCCTATCAAGCTTCCCTCACTCTTTCACCAGGCTTTTCTGGGAGCAATTCCTTAACAAATCACTCTGAAGCGAATCTTTGTCTAACAGTCAGCTTCTGGAGTCCTAACCTAAGACACTGATAACAAAAAGGATTTTATTGGGGTGCCTGGGTGGCTCAGTTGGTTAAGCGTCTGACTTCGGCTCAGGTCATGATCTCATAGCTTGTGGGTCCGAGCCCCGTGTCAGGCTCTGTGCTGAAAGCTCGGAGCCTGGAGCCTGCTTTGGATTCTGTGTCTCCCTCTCTCTCTGCCCTTCCCCCACTCACACTTTGTCTCTCTCTCTCTCTCTCAAAAAAATAAATAAACAATAACAAAAAGATTTTCTTAACAAACATAAGGCCAAAGCAAGCTAGCAACATGGCATAATAAAAATTAACATTTACTGCATGACTCATTTATCAGGAAATGTGTAAAGCAATCTATGGGTTACAGTATCTATGGGCTATGTTTGCAGATAAAGAATAAATTATAAAATAAGTACTAATAAAAGATAAAAGTTAAGTAATATGTTTATAACCACACAGCTAGTTAGTGACCAAGTACATCTTCATTCAAACTGATTGATAAAGCCTAGGCTCTTAACCAGTCACCACCTTTGAGCCCTTGAACTTGAAATGGAGAAAATGTGAAAGAAGATCCTTTAGCTCTTATTCCAAGAGGCATCCATTTCAATGTCTGGATTAATCAACCAAGGAAATTCTCTTTGTTTTCAGATTCTCAGCTAGGTCAGCTTTGTGAATGTTTCTGGATTTTGCATCATATTCCATGGAGGAAAGTGTGGACTGATATTTCACTTGCATTTTTATGCTTGTGTTACTTAGATCTTCTTAGAGACCCCATTGAGTCCCAGTGCTAGCTGCCAGTGCCAGTGATTTCTCCATCAGGGAGTGGGGTTTAAAATTATCACTGACAACAAAGGCTCATCCACTAGAAATGTAATATCCCTGAAATCTGACCTTCTTGAAGTTCAAAAGATAGTACCACTAAATTGAAAAGAAACCTTCAATGCAGGGTTGATCTTACGGACTATAATGAGGACCAGAGTTTCAATCTGCTCCCCAAGTGTGTGGCAATAAGGAAGGAAAGAAAGAAAAACAAAGAAGTGGAGATGAAGCTAATTCAGTGGAATTCAGTACAACAAATGTATTGAAGGTCTTCTGCCCTCACTTACTTCATTATTCTGGGGCAGCACCCCTGCCGTCTCCTTTTCAAACTCTGCCATAACTCCTACAACCACATTCAGCACAGCAACAATACTTCACAGCAATTCTAAGGATAACAGTCCCTTGGTATTTCTCTACCACTAATAAAATCTATGTGGAAACTTTAAAGCTAATGGTCATAAAGAGTAGCGACACAGATGCATAGCCAAAGAGAAAAGAGCCAGGGACTTAGGACATTTCATTATTTCTTTGCTCTTTCCCTCCTGCCACGTATTAACCTAAACAGCAGCAGATAGTAGATCATGGGACACCTACATGTTGGGGTGGGTCCTCAAACATCTTGAACCATGTGAAAGATACCATATAAGGTGCCAACATCTTCTCTCCTACAAGAAGCTTGGAGGCTAACACTTTTGAATTGATTGATACAGCATGAAATAAGTAGATTCTATTCATGATTGTGTGGGTTTAGTAGATGAAGAAATCATTTAGAGCCAGGCTGATCAAGGCAAACATTGGGAAGGAGGTTCATTTTGAACAGCAGTTAGCTGTGGGAAGGCTAAGAGGACTAGAAAAGGCATCCCAGGCTCAGAGTCTGCATGAGCAAAGGTGTGACAGAAAAAATTTAGAAGACATATCAGATACATAATGGATCCACATGCAATAAAGAGTTTGAAACAAAAATTTGAAATATTTGAACTAGGCTAAACTGCCTTCCAAATATTTTTGTAATGTCAAATGCTTCCCTTATTAAAAATCCACTGATTATTGCTTGACAAACTATAGTACTAATCTAGTTCTGTATAACAAACCACCACAGACCCAGTGATTTATGACAACAACCATTTTGTTTACTCACAATTCAGGGGATAAGCAATTTGGGCTGGACTCAAACGAGTGGTCTTCTGTTGGTCTAGTCTGAGGTCACTCATACAACTTTTGTCATTCTGGCAGCTCATCTGGGGTTAAGTGGTCTTGATGGCTTTGAATATATGTTCCTATTTTGGAGACCATCTTAAACCATGGATTCATTCATGCTGAGGGCATGAACTCCACCTACCGCACTCTCTGCATCCCCCTAGACTCTGCACTAGGTGGAATCTGTCTCATGGACTCTGCCCTTTCATCAGGGTCACAGTGAAGATTCTGATAAATGATGTTGAGAGAGCTAAGGGTTGTGGATCTGAAGCCAAAACATTTACCATTCTTTTACCATAGGGAAGGAATTCTGAGCAGTATTTCAAATTTGGAGGTAAATCTATGATATTTATCCAACTAAAAAAAAAATCACCCACTTCCATGAACATTCTGGAATGGTTAGAGAGATGGTAAACCCATCTTGTTCAGTGCTCTACAATAAGACATGGAAGGAGTCTATGGTATCAGGAAAACATAGCTATGATGAGCCTGAGTGGTGACATTCTTTACTCGGGGAGAAAACAAATCTGTGTACTCCTAGTATATGTCTGCAGGCTCTGGCATAGATCTGGAAAGGAAATATTTCTCCCTTTGGTCTAAAACACAAGACACATAGCAACTAGCAACTCCTTTTCTCCTTAACACCTGCATAGGGATTTGTCATACCTGCAAGTAATATTTATTTTCATTTACTTTTGGTATTGAAAATCCAGCTCCTTAACCTTCTGATATTTGAGAAAAAAATATCATTTAGTGGCCTGAAACAGCATCTAACTAAATGGTGTCCAAAAAGATGGAAAAATTTCATCTTCTTTCTAAAAATATCCCAGAGAGGTTTTTATACAGGGAGAATACATTTGTTGCAATACTCTGCCTACAGCAGCTGTCCCAAAGGGTAGGCAAGGTTCTCAAAGTACTTCAGAAATGTTAATGCATTTATTCCTCAAACATCCCTAATTAATATATAAAGAGCAAGAATTTATTACCATTTTTTTTTAAAAAAGAGCCACATTAGCATCTGTCCATATCCCCGTTGTCCCTAACCCTGTGGTGCACATTGACCTGACATCCAAATGTCACCATTTGCATCTCTTTGCCCAAGGGCTTCTCTTGACACCACATTTCTCTGGCCTTATGCACAGCAGGCTGAAACAACTGGAGAATTAACAGTCCCCAGGAGCAGCCATCAACTAATGCCTGACAAAAATTAAAAATCGGTATGCAGTACCATCCCTCTACAACAACCTCTACCCTCTGGTGAGATGACTCTGAGCTCCATGTTCTACAATGGCTCCAGGGTACCCAGTGGGATGGAGCTCCAGTTACCCACAGCGACACTAAAATTGAGCATCTCCCTTGAATCATCTGCCTTGCTGTCCTGGTGCTTCCTGGAGTTGCCTTCTAACTAAATCACTTAAACTCCAATCTTTGTCTCATGTTCTGCTTCTGGGGGAAACAAACCAAGACAAACAGTGATGCATAGAGTAAAACTGTTTGCTTTTAATTAAATCAGATCTAATCTTCAGGTCTGGGATCTAGAATTGCTTCCATAAGACCTTCCTCTTCTTTCTATATTTAGAATTGTGAGAGGCACCTGAGTGGCTCAGTTGGCTGGGCATCAGACTCTTTATTTCAGCTCAGGTCATGATCTCAGCGTCATGGGGCCAAGCCCTGAATTGGACTCCATGAGCATGGAGCCTGCTTGGGATATTTTCTCTCCCTCTCTGTCTCTCTCTCTCCCCCCTCCTCCACTTGTGCTCTCTCTCTCTCAAAAAGAAAAAAAAAAAAGAATTGTGAGGTTTATAAATTAGAAGAAAAGACCACAGGACATTTTATTCCAAACTCCTCATTCTACATATGAGGAAACTGGAGGTCAGAGAGGTGAAGAACTTGCTTCTTGGGGTAAAGCAGAGCACCTTTTGTTCCCAGAACAGCACTGTCCACACTAAACCACCCCACATTGGTTGTTCTGAGAGCATCTATCTTTCCTTACTGAATATGATGCAATCGAAATAATATAGTCCAGTAAGGTAGAGAGCAAACTTGCAGATAGCACAATAAAAATAAAAAAGGCTAGAATAAGAAATAGGGAGCAAAACTGGAGATATAGGCTTTGAGTTATGGAATGAATAAGTCATTGGACAAAAGATACAGCATAAGGAATATAATCAATGGAACTGTGATAGCCTTGTATGGTAACAGATGGTAGCAACACTTGTGGTGAGCACAGCATAACATCTAGACTTGTCAAATCACTATGTTGTACACCCGACCCTGCTGTAATATTGTATGTCAACCATACTCCTATAAAAAGTAAATAATAAATAAAAATAAATTTTAGGGGGTGCCTGGGTAGCTCAGTCAGTTAGGCATCTGACTTCAGCTCAGGTCATGATCTCCTGGTTTGTGAGTTGGAGACCCGTGTCAGGCTCTGTGCTGACAGCTCAGAGCCTGGAGCTTGCTTCTGATTTTGTGTCTCCCTCTCTCTGCCCCTCCCCTGCTTGTTCTCTCTCTCTCTCTCTCTCTCAAAAATGATTAATGGTTAAAAAAAAGTTTTTTAAATAAATTTTTAAAAATAGGGAAAGAGTAAAGAAAGAAAAAACAGGTTAGCCTAGCAATGAAAGGTTAAATAGAGTGCAGTGGTTCTCAGTTTTGAACAGACATTGGAATTACTTGAGGTGCTCTTAAAAATGTGGAGGCCTGGATCCATTCCCCCAGAGATCCTGATTTAACTGATTTGGTGTGCACCTTTGGCACTGGGACTTTAAAAAAGCAATGCTCAGTTGACTCTACTGTGCAGCCAAGATGGAGAACCACTGGTCTGGCATACCAAAATTCTTCCATCACTGAAATAAGAAATCATATTGCTTTAGGTAGGGACTCTCAGCAGTCAAAAGAGGCTCCAAGGATATTAAAAAATGAAGAATTAACAAAAGAAGGTGTAAAAATATTTTACACATGTATTTTAAAGGTTTGCATTTAATCAGCTAACATTTATAGAGAGTACTGTGCAGTATAATTACATATTAACTACAGTGCCTGTTGTAGGGCAAATAATGGCCCCAAAGATGTCTGCATCAAAATCCCCAGGACCTGTGAATATGCTGCCTTACTGATAACTGAGATTTCAAAAATATGATTAAGTTAAGGTTCCATAAATGGGGAGATTATCTTGGATTACCCAGGTAAACCCAATGTAATCACAATAGTCCTTACGAAAGGGAGGCAAGAGGGTCAGAGTCCGAGAAGAAGCGAGACTAGAAGCAGAGGCTAGAGTAATTGGCATTGCTGGAAGGGGGCCAGGCACCAAGGAATGAAGGCGACCTCTAGAAGCTGAAGAAGACAAGTGACAGATTCTCCCCCAGAGATCCCAGAAGAGAAACATCCCTGCCAACACCTTGATATAAGCCCACCTAAGATCCATTTTCAGACTCCAACCTCCAGAACCATGATAATAAATTTGTGCTGTTTTAAGCCACTAGGTGTGTAGTAAATGGTTGCACTAGCAGCAGGAAACTAATACAGGGCTGCTGGTGTGAGCTAGTCATGATACACACTTTAAGGTTTTGTGATAAACATTTCTTTCACTCCCATACCCACCATCCCTGTGGATAATGTAACCTAAAGATAAGAATGAAAGCCTAAAACTGGAGTCCTTTGTGACTGTGCAGTCCAAGCCATAGGACTCTCTTGGCCCCAGTGACCAGCGCTGGCTCCAAGGACATATGATACTGCTGCAGATGACATCAAATAGGACACAGGCTAACATCTGCCTAAATATGATACCCAACACAGAGAATTAGGGATTCTGAAGAATCATTTGTTCACCTTTTTAAATCTATTCTTCTATTCATCCATTTATTTATCCACTCAACCAACACCATTTGGCTCCTGCTATTATGTTGGGCAGAGGTGTGATCTAGTATAGTTAGGATTTCCAGATAAAACGCAGTTAAACTTATTTCAGAAAAACAACAAATGATAATATATATATAAATATAGAATATTAATATATTAATATTACTATTATATTGTTTGATGTTTACTTGAAATTCAACTTTACATGGATGTCCTGTATCTTTATTTGCTAAATCTATACAATCCTGAGGTTAGCAGTTCTCAGCCAGAGTTCCAAGACACACTCCTGTGTTACTGGTAATTTGTGGCTGCACTTTGTGAATGACCTGTGCTTATAAAAACTTAGAACCTGATTCTAACTGAATTTATTCTGGCATGCTGCCTCGTGCCAGAGAGAGACTTTTTGTCAGAATAAAAAGAAGAAGGCAATGCACACAACACTTTGGCACCCCCTGGGAAATGAAAGCTGCCATGCTTTTTGAAAGGTAGAAAATAAGGGAAGAACATGACTGATCCAGTGTGTATTACAAGGACTCATAGACTATCTTTTAAATTCTGCCCTGTCATTCACTAACTGTGTGACTTAAGGGAAGTTATATCTTCTCTGAACTTTGGAGGTTCTTTTCCTATAAAATTAGAACATTATATAATTTCTAGGTCATTTGATCCATCAACTAATATTTATCCTTGATCAAACAACTAATATTTACCTGCTATGTGTCAAGCCTCATTCTAGCTGCTAGAGATACTATGTCGAACAGGCCAAAGTCCTTGTTCTCAAGAAACTTATATTTCTTTGGTTATATAATGATTAAAGAAACTATCCCAGCACTGAAGCACACAGTCAGTGTTCAACAAATGTTATGGAATGACTGCTTTGATTTATAACTTAACACCTTATCCTCAAGAGGCTTACTCTCAAGTAAACAGGTTAGCCTTGCCTGCCTTGTTTGCTCAAAGGCTTAGGAAATGCTATTTGGGAAAAACTATTTTAATCTTGAGTAGCACAGGGTGTCGGGGAACAGATTTCATTAGGTTGTGTACTTCCTCTGTGAGAGAAGTTTCCAAGAAGCAGTTCATGACAGGAAGAAGTACAGTGGATTCTATGCTGGGTTTGCCTGTAAGTCAGATGGCCCATGCGGGGGATGTTGCAACTTTTGCAGCTTTGGTAACCCATATGGAGATGGGGACAAGCAGGAGTCATAGGCATCTATGTGTTTACATTCAATTTCATGTATTCAAGTAACATTTATTAAAGTAATTTCCATGCACAATGGAGGTAACCTTCAGTTTTCAAAGCTGACTGCAGTTCACACTGCTTATATGCAAAAATCTGGCAGCAGCAACTGTGCTCTGAGATTATATAAGAAAGAAATATCTGATGGAATCCACAGTATTTTTTTTCATGTTGTGAAATATAATTTCCCTAATCTGTATGTGTGCCTAGGAAAGTATAAATAGGAAAGACATTTATCACAGCATAGAAAGTCATCTATTTATTCAACAACTATCCACTGGATGGCCTTTATTAAGCATAGTACTGAGAAGACAAGAGAGAAGAGAAGAGAAGAGAAGAGAAGAGAAGAGAAGAGAAGAGAAGAGAAGAGAAGTCATGTAAGACCTTGCTACTGAAAGTGTGATCAATCTGTGGACAATTAGCATCACCAGCTATGAGTTCTTCAGAAAGGCAGCATCTTGGGTTCTACCAAGACCTATTGAACTAGCATCTACATTTAACAAGGTCCCAGGGTGATTCAAATGTACATTATATTTTGAGAAACCCTGATGTATGATACCATCATGATGACCCAGAGAGGATGCTGCTATAGAGACAGAATTTATATACAATATCAAGAAATAAGGAGAGGGACGCTCGGGTGACTTAGTCAGTTAAGCTTCTAACTCTTGATTTCAGCTCAGGTCATGATTTCACGGTTCATGAGTTCAAGCTGATAGCACAGAGCCTGCTTGGGATTCTCTGTCTCCGTCTCTCTCTATGCCCTTCCCCTGCTTGCTCTCTCTCTCTCTCTCTCAAAAATAAATAAACATTTAAAAAAGAAAAAGAAATGATGGGAATAGCTCTATGATTTTTCTCAAATTAAAACCCAAATCTCCTGCAATGCCGTTCTCTTTCTTTTTTCTCACATGTCATTTCAAACTTTTTGTTTCTTTTACCACAAACAACAGTGGTAAACGAATTCAAAACTATATTATTCCTGTCTGTATGTATTTATTTCCTGGGTTTCATTTCTTCCTTGTGAATTCTGAACTTTGGGTATGCAAATTCTCTATTCATCTTGTTTTTGAATAATGCAGCCTCACTAATACGTGAATGCTTTTTGCCATTAGCTTCAAATATTCATGCCAATAGTTGGTATCAGATTAACATAACAGGTAAAAAAATGACTCCAAAGTCAATTATATCCAGGTTTGCAGTATTTTTTATATCTGCAGTAAAGTTTAGTATATCTCCTTCTCTGTGAATGTACATTGATTTTTTGTAAATTGAAACATAATGCTCATACAAAAAATTATAACCCTTTTATTTATTTTTAAATGTTTATTTATTTGAGAGAGCGCACATGTGTGCACACGCGCAAGCAGGGGAGGGGCAGAGAGAGGAGAGAGACTCCCAAGCAGGTTCCACACTGTCAGTGTGAGCCTGATGCAGGGCTCGATCTCCCTGCATCAACCACAAGATCATGACCTGAGCCAAAATCAAGATTCAGGTGGTTAGCTGACTGAGCCACCCAGGTGCCCCAATTATAACCCATTTAAATACAATTCAGTGGTTTCAAGCATATTCACAAGGCTGTACAACCATCACTTCATTTCCAGAACATTTTCATCTCCCATTAACAGTCACTGTCCATTTTTCTTTCCCACTGCTCCTGTTCACCACTAATTTATTTTCTGTCTTTATGGATCTCCCCATTTTGGACATTTCATATGGCCTAAAGTGTCTGGTTTCTTTCACTCATGTTTTCAAGGTTCATCCATTTTGTCACATGTCTCAATTCTTTATTCCTTTGTACGGTTGAGTAACATTGCATTATGTAGATGTCCTAAACTTGTTTATCCATTCATTTATAGATATTTAGTTGCATCTGCTTTTTGGCTACTATGAGGAAAGCTGCTATGCACATTCATTTACTAGTATTTGTGTGAACTGATGTCATCAATTCTCTTCTGCATGTACCTAGGAATGAAATTGCTGGGCCATATGGTAACTCTATGTGTACCATTTTGAGGAACTGCCAAACTGTTTTCCACAGCAGCTACACCACTTTAGCTTCCCAGCAGCAGTGAGTGATGGCTCTAATTTCTCCACATCCTTGCCAACACTTGTTCTTGTCTGTGTTTTTTTTATTATAGACATGCTGTTTGCTGTGAAATGGTATTTCATTGTGGTCTTCATTTGCATTTCCTTAATGACTAATGATGTTGAAAATCTCTTCATGTGTTCGGTGGCCAAGTGCAAATCTTCTTAGGAGAAAATGTCTACTCAAACCGTTTGCCCATATTGGGCTTTTTGTTGTTGTTTTGCAGAACTCTTGATATATCCTAGCTACCAGACCCTTTACAAATTATTTGTCAATATTTTCTGCCATTCTGTGGGATACTTTGTCACTCTACTGATGATGCCCTGTGGAGCACAGGTTCTTTTGTTTGTTTCCTTGTTTGTTTTAATGTAGTCTAGTTCATCTATCTTTTCTTTGGCTGGTTGGGTTTCAAAAGTGTCGTATCTAAGAAACTGTTGCCTTATCCAAGGTCATGAAGATTTACACTTATATTGTCCTTTAAGAGTTTTGAAATCTTAGTTCTTATTTAAGGTCTTCAACGCATTTTGAGTTAAGTTTAGTTTACGGTGTGAAGTAGGGGTCAGGCTTCACTAGCACCACTTTTTAAAAACATCAATTTTTGAATTGCTTTGGCACCTTTAACAAAAATCAGTTGACTGTAAATGTACGTAAAATGTGTTTTATTTCTAGACTCTTAATTCTATTCCACTTATCTATATGTCTACCTTTATGCCATTACCACACAGTCTTGATTATTATACTTTGTATTAAATTTTGAATTGGAAAGTGTGAGTCCTCCAACTTTGTTCTTTTTCAAGAGAGTTTTGGCTCTGCTGGATCCCTTGAATTCCCATATGACTTTTAGGATCAGCTTGGGAAATACTGCCATCATGACATGTGAAGTCTTCCTATTCATGAACATGAATCATTGTTATATTTATGTATTCTTTCATTTCCTTCAATGATGCTTTTAAGTTTTCCTATGGTTGCCCAGGGGATTATAAATAACATCTTAACTGATAACAATCTAGTTACTTTAACACGAGTTTAATTTCAATAGTATGCTGAAACTTTGTTCCTATACTGCTTGACTCTCCACTTGTTCCTCTGTGTCATTACTGTCATATAAATTACAACTTTATGTTCCATGTGCTCATCAACACAGATTTATGGTTGTTCATGTATGCAGATATCCTTTAAATCAGAGAGGAGAAAAAAAGAGTTATAAACCAAAATAACATTTTTACTGTCTTATGTATTTACTTATATAGTCACCTTTACTATTTTTAATGTGGATTTGGTTTATGGTTTAATGTTCTTTTATTTCCACTTAAAAGATTTTCTTTAGTAATTTCCTGTTGGTCTCCTAATGACAAATTCTCTGTTTTTATTTATCCTGCAATATCTCTTTTTCCACCTTCTTTTTGAAAAATGCTTAGGCTAAATACAGAATTCTTGGCTCAGCTGGTTGAAAAGACTTTTGGGACATTACATATATCATCTTGCTGCCATCTGGTCTCCATGGCTTCTGATGGGAAATCAACTGTCAATCTTATTGATGATCCCTTATATGGAATGAATTTATTTTCTCTTGCTGCTTTCAAGACTTTGTTTTTGTCTTTCAACAGTTTGTTTATGGTGTGTCTAGGTGTGAATATGAGTTTGTTCTACTTGAAGTTTGTTGAGTTTCTTGTATATTCAGAATAATATTTTTCATCAAATTTAGGAAAATTGGGACCATTATATATTTAATAGTCTTCCCTGTTGGCTCTCTCTTCTCCTTGTGGAACTTCAATTATGACTATGTTGACATGTGTATAAGTCTCTGCTCATTTTTCTTCATTTTTATCTGTTCCTCAGTGTATATAACCTCAATTACTTTATGTTCAATTGTGCTGAATTTTCTGCCTGCTCAAATCTACTATTATGTTCCTCTAGTAAATTTTAATTTCAGTTAGTGTACTTTTCAATTCTAGAATTGCTACTTAGTCCTTTTAGTTAATTTCTGTCTCTTTATTGATATTTGCTACTTGGTGAGACATCATTCTTATGCATTCCAATAGATTATATGTTCTTTGACTATAATTAAAATAAATGATTTCAAGTCTTTGTCTAGTAAGTCCAATACATGAGCTTCCTCAGAGACAGTCTCTATTGACAGCTCTTTTTCCTGTTAATGTACCATACTTTCTCGTTTTTTTTTTTCTTGTAAGCCTCATTATTTATTGGAAATTGAACATTTAAAAAATAACATGGAAACTCGGGAAATTAGGCTTTCATCACATCCTATGTTTTGCTATTACTACTGAGTTTTGTTTTGTGACTGGGTGTGTGGTTGGTGGTGGTGCTGATGCCTGTGGTAATGGTTTTGTTGGTTTAATGGCTTTCCTGAATTAACTCTGTTAAGTCCCTATTCTTTTATACTTGTGGTCACTGAAGTCTCTGCCTAGTTAACATCATGGTCAGCTAATTACTGGACAGATTTTTATAAGTATATAAAACCAATAAGTCTACCAAGCTTTGTTGAGGGGCTCTGTGTATCTGCTGGGGAACACCATTAGTACTTAGCCAGTATTTGACAATTCTACCTTATGTTTCACTTCCTGCTGACAACGAACCTCAAGGTAGGCCACAGTTGAGAACTTAACGCCTTCTCAGATATTTCCTGAACATACACACATCCCTGTGCATGCACATAAACTTTATATCCTTGTGATTGTGTATGTGAGCTTTTTAAAACCCCTATAGATATCTCCTTTCCCAGCTTTTCCTTTAAAACTTTTTGGTTAGCCTGTGGTTTTCTCCATAGTCTGTTATTTACTGCTTCAGACAGACACAAAGGTAAGCAGTTTAATTCTAATTGTTTTTGACAAATTCTGCCAGGTTAAAGGATTTTTTTCCATTATAGGAGGTCCAAGTCAAGGCAAATAAAGACTGTCTTGCAAGCAGGGTCTTTCAGGGAACGACTAGATAGGTCAAATAATGATAATCTATGGGAATGAAGTTTAAAGGAGCTTCAACTCTGTTTCTCTTCTAGTTGCTACCAGGCTGCCATATTTAACTATGGGCATGGGCTCTAGGTTTTCAAGGCAACCAGCTACCACATAGTTTACGGGTGGAAAGAGAGCAACAGGACAAGTTAAAATGCCCTAAGAATAAGGCTCACTGTTTTTACTGAGATCCAACCATTGTTACTGAATAAATACTTCCCATATAACTAAAAGCCTTTTGTTCATTTTCAGAGTTATAAAAATGTTGATTCTATTTATTACCAATATTTTTGTAGATTTTATGGAAGAGAGAATTTTCAGAGATCCTGCCATTTTTGCTGACACCAATGACATTAATAATTTTAGAGTAAAAATGCATAAAATGTAAAATATTGGTCTGAGGGGAAATTAGAAAGTCTTAAAATTTCATCTTGTTTTATTGTTCAATACCTCCCATGAGGAAACAATATGTTATCTGTGTAATATTATAACTTTGTGAACATTGTGCATATTCATTTTCCTGAGAATTTTGTGAAGGCATAAAATGGTCGATATTATATTAAACATAAACAGGAAGATGTTTTCTGAAGATGCCTATTTCTCAGAATGGCAGCTGTACCTTGGAGACAGGGACTAGCTATTTAGGATAAATAAATTGCTTCAGGCCTAGACTTAGAATTCAAGAAATGTGGTAAAATAAGCCTTGACTTAGGTGTTTCATGTTTAAGATAGGGCCTGGAATTTGGTGAACTATTGCAGGAGGTAAGAGTAGAATTTCCCATTGTGGAGTGGTAGCCCCAAGGAGCAAGCCAGCTAGGGTGAAATCAGTACTTGTTGTTATTAACCAGACTACTTGTGATACCAATATTGACTGTGTTTATTTTCCTTGTATTACCATTGAAGGTGAGATCCTTTTCTGAAAGCTAGATAAGAATGTGTATTCAGGAGAAATCTAGACTTAACCTGATCCCACCTTAAAAAAAAAATGGACCAAAATCAGCATTTTTTGTATTTCTGATCATGTGCAACATCATTAAACGTCCTTAGAGTCAAAGCTTATCATCAGAGGCCACAGGCATAATTTTGCTTAGGCTGCATAGTCATGAAAGGTTTCAATGTCAGACTTTCAATCTTACCTTTAGATTATATTATCTATATGGTCACTGGGTCAGAGGATAAGCACTACAGGAGTGAAGAAATATATAAGATATTGTTGCTTAAAGTGCAGTCTGTGGACAATTAGCATCACCATCTTATGAGAGATTTTCACATACATAGAATTTAAGGCATCACACTAGACCTACTGAACCAGAATATACATTTAAACAAGATCTCCTGGTGATTCATGTGCACATTAAAGTCTGAGAAGTACTGCCATAGATAATCTAGCCATGGATTGTTGAAATTTGATTGTATACACTCCATTAAACAAGGCCTTGGGGAATTTAAAAGGTTGTTTTTGATCTTTCTAGCTACTCTGCTCCTTTCAATTGCAAAAGCAACAGGGCAGCTAAAATATTTTAACCTCAATGTGGCCTCTTATAAGTTATTAGCTGAGCTATATTAAATATCATTCTATATAACGTTGCAGTAAAATTTCTATGGTGAGAAACAGAGAAAAGTCATGCTTTTTCCCCCAAGAAAGTTGATTTATGAATCCTAGAGAAATTCCATAGTTAAGTCATTTTATGTACTGAACAGGGTCTACACCAAGAAAGCTACTTCTTGAAAGAACTGCCAAATACCATTCTTACATATTTAATGGGCAGAGGTGAAAATGATGATAAGGAACAGTCCTACTTTGTTGCAGAGCTGAACTTTCCAAAATTTATTGAATATATGAATTGTCACATTATATGAGAAATTCAGTAGTCGGTTGTCCAGGTGTCTTGGGAGGAAAAGCCCTGTAAGATAAGGAAGATCAATGGAAATCAGGAGCATCTTAAATCAAGTTCGCTAAAAGCAGAGCCTGAAATGGGGATTCAGATGTATGGGATGTATTGCAGGAGGCTTCTCCGGTGAAGGGGAGTAAGGGAAGCAGGATGGGCAGGGAAAGCACATGAGCAATGTGGTATGAGCTGATGTGGTATCTAACTTCAACCTGATCCCACAAGGAGCTCTGGAGTATGAATTTCACCACAGAGCCCCCTCTAAGGCCAGGAAACTAGCCTGTCCCTAAGTCAGTCAGTCATTGACTGCCTCTTGAAGATAGACATGACCTCCTTGGCTAAGGGTAAGTCCCCAGAGCAGAAGTCCTCATGACAGCCAACAGAGATAGTGGCTCCTTTCTTGAGGACAGCTTGGAGGTGCATCACCAGGGCTTCAAAGGAATCATACTGGGAATGAACCGTGACTCTAAAACATCCATATTATTACCCATGAATACAAAGCTCAGTATGATCTCACAGCCTCAGAGGAGACAAAAAACAGATCTTGATATAGGGCATATTTTCCATTCATCCATATTTATTTAATCTGTATAATTTTAGCATGTATGGTGTGCATAGTGCTAAGCTGGGCCCTGTATGTTTTTTTAAGTTTTCAATATATAGTGTCTTATTTTGGGTTCTACTTTAAATGCAAACCCTGAAACAAGGACTTGGGTACAGGTAATATGTCTGGAAAGTAACTTCAGGAAGCACAAAAGAGGGTTAGGAAAAATGAAAGAGGGAATGAAGAAAAGGTTCACTCCAAAATAAATTGTGACCTGTTTGTAGTAAAAAGCTCTTGTATAGCATATCACCACCTTGGACAAATGGGGTTCAGTCCCATTGGTGACTTTTTGAGGAATGACTTAGAATTGTGCCACCAATTCCCATCCCTTATTTTAAAAGGACTGTTTCTGGAGGTGTGATCTCCACAGCACAGCCTGGCTACCATGACTTTAGGCTGTATATAATGTGACTAGAAAGAAAAAAAGGGATCAGTTTAGACTAATCAAAGTTTCATACACGAAGTAAGAATGCTCCAACTGAGGCAGATGAAAGGCTAAGGAATACGATACAAGTAGAAGAAAGGGAATTTGAACTTGACCTGCAGAGAATGAGGTGTTATGAAGATTAATATGGGCACAGTAGACAATAAAAGCACTTGACTTATCATGATCATTGTGGCAGAAGACTATAGCAAGATTAGCAAGCATGCAGTCATTCAACAAATATGCATTTAGCACCAACTGTATGCACAACCTTCACAGCATCAGGGTCAGAGAGACAGCGCCCTAGAACTCATCCAGTGTGGTCCTCCAGCCTGAGTTAAGTCAAGACTAAGCAGCATTCCTCCAAAAGCAAATATCAGCCCTCAAATGTGGTACCAAGTTGCCCTCTCCCAAGGTTCAGGGAGACCGCCTAGCTGACTCAGGTTGAGCCTGTGGGGTCCTGGGCACATCTGAGGGAATTTCTCCTACATATGGTGGGCGGGTTGGTTGCTAACCCAAAGCTCAGGAGGCCAAGGTTCTAGGTCATGCTCTGCCAATGAACTTCACAAGCTTTACCCCTGTCTGGGACTCCATTTCTTTTTCTCTAAAAATAAAGCAACCCGACTTGGGGATGTCTGCAGCCTTCTCCTATAAAATTCTGCTCTGATGAAACCCCAACCCTCATTTTATGGAATGAGTACCTGGCTGATTTGCCACCCCCTCAAAATCCTGCCACACCTGCAACATGTTCTTCCAGAAAGGTCCAGCAATGCTTTTGGTCCTGCCTTTAAACTAGCATGGCAAAGTCATTCCTCATATTAAAGGTCATTTGCCCATTTGCAAGGTTCATAAAGCAACAACATTCTTTTTTATTTGTTTGAAATTAGCCACCTTGTATTTCCCTTAAATAAAAATCTAGTGGAAATTCTTCACCTCATCAATTTTCATAACTCAGGTGCAAACTCAGGCATGCCTTCCTTTTGTGCAGAAAAGCTCTTCTGTGATGTGTTTTGGGTTTCTTTCTACATGAACAAATATCTCTAAATAAAGTTCTACAACATTTATTATTTTCCACTATATAATATTTTTAAAGAAAAAAAAAAAAAGAAACACTTGTGAGATGTGCTGATTGATAACAGAATAGACCATGCCTATGGAAAGCCTTTCTATTCACAATACAGAGCCACTACAAAGCCAGGGAGGTGGTGGCTTACATAAACCTTAGCCATAGGATCCAGGAATAAATAAAATACCATCCCAGATCTATAAAATGACAATAAATGTCAGTGCTCATAAGTATTCCCAAATCCGCATGGTCAGCCGCAGAATCTCAACATGCCACGTGTTCCACCTCCAAGTCCAGACAGAGATCTAAGCTGTGCTTCTCTGAATAAACCCATCTGAGAGCATCAAGAGCACATGCTGTCCTTGAATTCTGGAGTAAGTTGGCAAATGCAAGTTCAATCAAAGGCAATAATGTAACAAGTGTTCCAAGTGTAATAATAATACATTTCTACAGCCAAATTAATAGGACATGCAAGACCTAAAACCTAAGTGGGAATTAAAACTGCTCTTTTAAATGGAAAAAAAAAATCAAACTGTGTAGAAAAGAGGCATCACATTAGTCACACACGCTAGAAAGGTCTAGATTCCCAAGGACAAGGGGCATTTTTTTTTTATTCCACTAGGAAAATAAGTGTTCATGGCTAATGTTGCAGCACTAAGTTGCACTAAGTGAAAAATTTCATTTGGTTGCTATTTTTGATAAAGAAACTGTTTGTGAATGTTCAGCAAGGGCTGGACTCCAGAGGGATCACATCAGAAATGTCATGTGTTTATAAGAACTTAAGAGAAGGAAAGAATGTATCTGTCAGCCTTGGATATGCAGCCGTGATGCCTTAAATATTGTGCATATAACAACTCTGGAAAACATTTTCGTTTTGCCCTTTGGGACTTGAAGGAATAACTGCAAAAAAACAAAAACAAAGGGACGGTCCATTTTACATATCTGAACTCTCTAGCAGCCACATTATTCAAAATCCTAAGTTTCATAAAAAGATTGCCTTGATAGAAACTTTAAAGGCCATTTAGTTCAAGTCCCCATCTATGTGGGAATATCTGATGGGTGTTTATTCTCAGCTTGGACACTTCAGGCAGGGAGGGAGATGGGGTCTTTTTTCACATCTCAGTGTCCTGCAAAGCCATGACTGCCTTATCTCCTTGCTTGTCTCCTTCCTTCCTTCCTTCCCTCTCTCTTCCCT
The DNA here is from genome assembly GCF_022079265.1 of Lynx rufus. Classification (NCBI taxonomy): domain Eukaryota; kingdom Metazoa; phylum Chordata; class Mammalia; order Carnivora; family Felidae; genus Lynx; species Lynx rufus. The sequence continues at coordinate 38,037,031 of NW_025814896.1, read as the reverse complement.
CCCTTCCCTGCCTCTCTTTCTTCCTTCTTTCTTCTGTGCCTCCTTCCCTCCTCTCTTCTTTCTTTCCCTCTCTCCCTCCTCCCTCCCTCCTCCCTTCCTTCTTTTCTTCCTTACTCCCTCCCTCTAACCCCACTCTTTTTCCTCATTCCCTCCCTCCTCTTTCCTCTTCCACCTCCCTTCCTCTTTCCTTCCTTCACCATTTTCTTTTCCCTCCTTCTTTCTCTCCTTCTTTCCATCACCCCTCTTTATCCTTTTCCCTTCCTTCTATCCCCATCTCCCTTTCTTCATTTTTAAGAAACAGCCCTGATTTTGAGAAGTTTTACCCTCTGTCATGCTAAAAATCCATTCTCTCTCAATGTCCTCATTTGTGTACAGTTCTCCGCCTCAGAACCCAACAGAGTGACTCTGTTTGGCCTACAGGACCCTTTCTTTCCAAATTCTACAAAAAAACCCCATGCTTCTCCTTTCCCAGGTTCCAAATCTCTACAAAATTCACATGTATGGTTTATGAACTGGAAACCAGTTAGGGAAGGAACAAAATTTTTAATGCTTATATATTAGCTACGTTTTTATGATTTTGTTACTTTACTGTCAGGATGTCAGGAGAACTAGCCAGGTAATAATAATACAGTAGTCAAAATTATTGCACATTTACCATGTGCCCAGATAATGTACAATGTATTTACAGGGACTATCTTACAGAATTCTCTCCTCCTGCAAGAACGCTATTTATCAGCCTTTTTGTACAGAGAAACATGCCCAGGGTGAGCCAGCTAAGAAATGACAGTGTGGGTTATTGAGCCTCTATTAATCTCCTAACCTAGTGCTCTCAACCACTACTCAGTCCTGACTTCACATGTGTGCAGTATTTAGTTTCCAAAAAGGCATTAAAGCCAACTTCTAATTTTTCCCAGTTTTATAGTTAGCATCCCCAGGAGTGCCAGAAGCCCTGTTCCCACTTGTGAGCTCTGCATGCCTTAGACAGAGGTACTCAGCAGACACAAAACCCACCGGGCTATGTCTTGCTACCTCACCCTAGTCAAGGCTGCTCCCTTGTCCTGGACCACCCTCCTCATGCCTCTCTCCATGCCATGTCAGCACCCTGCCTTTCAGGCAACCTGTGTGCGTCCAGCCGGCCCCATCATCAACCCTGGAGATCACGTCCTGCCCGCCCTTGCCTCTCACTCAGCTCAAGAAACACCCTGGCTCTGTTTGAGGTTCTTATGTGGGAGACTTCTCATCTCCACCAGATTATGAGACCTGCCAGGGCAGAATCCAGGCACACAATAGGCCCTCAGCTCATGCATGCTGGACACGTTGATCAATGCATCTCCTTCCCTAGCATCTCCACTGAAGGCTAAGGTGCCCTTTCTCTCCTGAGCTACACACACAGCTCCAATTTCTCAAAGGAGCATGAGCATACCTCAAGTCCCAAAATCCTTGGTTGCTCGTCTGCTTTACAGCATCACTCAAACTTTGAGTTTCTTCCAGTAGCCTGCATAGAAAGAGGGATTTCATAAGCGGCCAACAGTGTATTTTGTGCTCAAATTCCTCATTCGCACAAGACCAGAAAAGAAAAACAAAAACAAAAACAAAAATCCATACTAGCCCCTGGAGTGTCTCAGCTTCCAAAAGAGTTGTTATTAGAAAATTGCCCTTGACTGAGACCCTGGAGAGGAGCTAGTGCTTCCCGTGGCACATGCAACCGTGAGCAAAGAGCCCCCGAAGCATTGGGGCATAATTTTCTCTCTTAATAAAAGATTAATTCCCATGTAAAAGGCTGCATGGGGACCATCATTACTTGCTGGCAGGGCCGTTCCATTTCCCTGTGCCGTCTCTGACCTGTTCTGGAAAGCTGTATAATGTGCTGTCGGGGGCGTCATTCCAGAGATGGAGGAATGCAAATGAAACCAAGGAAGAGGTTGTGCAGACCTAGATTGAGACACCAAAGTTCTGCCCTCAGCTCTGACATTCCCATTTCCATTAATTGGTTTTCACTTCCACTTACCAGACCATCTCAAAGAGGCTTTCTCATTCTCTGTGCCATGATCAGAGTGTTATAAACACACCTCCACATGCTCTCCCTTCTGCCTGCTCACTCCCCTACTTTACGATTGGGCCAATTTCTGGTGGTGGCGGTAGCTGATACTTCTTGAACACTTTCTAGGAGACGGGCCCTGTGCTTGGAACATTACTGTGAGTTATAGCTTTTAATACTCTTAAATCCTGAGAGAGGCACCTGTATTATTATTGTAAATATATAACCAGTAATATTATATGTCATTATACATAATCAAATTAATGTTTATAAAATGTACAATGGAATGTGTGATTAAAAAATAATCATCTCTATTGTGCATCTTAGGTTGGAAAGATCATCCTGGGTCCCTCAGCTAATAAGTAATAAGCATTTCATTTAAGTCTAAGCTTTTCTAACTTTTTTAAGTTCTTGCATTTAACTAGTCTGATATACTACCTGTCTGTTTATTCTTCAAGGCCATGTTCAAATATTACCCTCTACATGAAGAGCCTTTTTGGTGGCAACAAAGGCGAGTGGCTTTTCTACCCTCCCTATCACACTTTTACGTATATAACAGTAAATCTGAGTCTCATCAAGGCCTATTTCAAAATAGTGCCAAAATCAGATGAAATATTAGTCCCATATCAAGAAATTGTAGAAAAGAAGGAAAAACCTTTTTGCAGGCTCTTAAGAAGATACCAAAGTTAGGTTACATTCATTAAACCTAACGCCAAGGCAAAATATCTTAAATTTGTCATATAGTTCCCACCCACCCCCATCTGTTCTATGGTAGTTCTTCCCTTGCCCCTGTATAACAAACTTAGCAGGCCCCATGACGTGTCTGGTCACAATTATATCATCAAAATTCCTCATCACTTTAAATCATAATAGTAATTAAAATGTCCAATCCCTGTAACTGCAAAGGCCTACATGTAGAAAGGAGGGGAGATATTCAGAAGTTTCTTTTCCTGTCCAGCTCCTCCTTCTACAGCTCTCTAAGCTTGATGTCTTACTTTTCTAGAATTAGGACATGGGAAGTTTATACTAGACTGAAACCCTTGTAAGCTGCCTTTGTATTTTCCAATAAACAAGAGCAATGCATACTGTATATATTACATAAAATAGTCATCATTATATTACATAACAATATATAATATAGAAATATGTAATATTAGATTTCACTAGTATTTTTTAAAATTTAAAACAGCACACAGAAGAAATAACAGCCATCCATAATTCCACCACCCCAAATGACCTCTGTCCACATTTTGATGTACATCCTTGATTACTTCTCCTTCGTCCATAGGTTTACACGTTGCATGTGTATGTTTAAAGAAGATACTTTCTCTAGATGGTCTTTTTGAAATCTTAGCAATGATCTTTCTCTGTCCTAAGATTCTTGAGTGTGATAAGTACAAAGAAATCATAAATCACCTGTTGATAACTAGTGTAACATCTCTGCCTTCCACAAGCGGTCATGTGGACAGGTTAAGGGCCTAGACCTCAGAGCTAGACTCCTTGGGGTCATTACAAATATCTCCCCCCTTCCCCAACTTAGTAACAGAGTACCATTCAGTAAATGAAATCAATTAATGTTCCTATGTATATAGAACAGTTAGTATACCAGACTAATTAAATGCAAGAACTTAAAAAAGTTAGAAAAGCTTAGACTTAAATGAAATGCTGATTACTTATTAGCTGAGGGACCCAGGATGACCTTTTTCCAACCTAAGATGCACAATAGAGATGATTATTTTTTAATCACACAGTCCATTGTACATTTTATAAACATTAATTTGATTAATTAAAACTGATTAATTTAATCCATTTTCTGATCTGTAAAAGTGGGGACTGTTATAGTAACTGTCCTCATTTTCATTGTTAGTTGTGACGCATAAAATATATAAATGATCGTGTCTGTTTAATATTGTTTGAAGAGTGTCCAGCAAATGTAAAGTTCTCTATAACTGTTAGCTATTAAGACAAGGATGATGATGCTGATGCCGACATAATTACACAGTGGGAAACACAGTTCTCGAGAAGCTCCTAATTAGTGAGATGAAATGAGTATCCCCGTTGAGCGCTAATCTATTGTCTTAATTCTTTTAAAAAGTCACAATAGGTTTTAACAAACAAGGTGGAACTTAGTAGGATTTAAATTAATTTGAGTCTGATGTTTGATATATATATGTTATTTTTCCTTGCAGTGGTTTTCCATTTATCAGGGGTTTTCTGGGTCTTCTTCATGTCCCCTAAAATCTGACTAGATGACAGTAAATTGCCCTTGTCCTAATAAACTAACCCTCAGAGAAGAGAAGCTACACATGAACCTCACTGGTGCTACCAGCACTGCAGTCCACGCACACTCTCGCTAAACTCATCTCTGATCCGAGCATCAGAAAAAAAGGGTGAGCCTGAAAAACCAGCATCATCCCCTCCTCCCTAATCACCTGCCAGTGGAGTGGATCCCCAGAGACTGGTGTGACTGGAACATCTCTTCTAAAGCTGAGAGGCCCAAGAAGGACTGGGGCAGGCAGTAGAGGCTAAGAATTAAGAAGTGAGAATTCTTTAGGTATCAGCTGGCAGAATGTGGTGCGGAGGGGGGCGGGGGGATGTATCAGGAGCCCTGAGACGCAGTTAATGATCATGAGCCTGGATGTTTCTATAATGTTGGTCTGAGCATTTGCATGTTTTTTCTTTCCCTTGGTTATTTCCTTCTGTTCACTGGGTTTGGCTTTTAAAACATGATTAGAAGTTTTTAAGGACTGTTTTTAAGAGCATTCCACAGACTATCATCCACATTGACTTAGAACAGCCAGGGTCCTGCAAGTGGCTCCTGGAGACACCGACATGCAGGTGGTCCCTCTAAGTTAGTGGTTCTCTATCTTGGCTGCATAGTGAAAACTACCCAGGAAGCTTTTAAAAAGCCCAACGCCCAGGCTTCACCAAAACCAATTTCAATCAGGAATAGAGAAGACAAGACCCAGGCATCAGCATTTGTTAAAAGCTCCCTGGCTTATTTCAATTAGCAACCAAGGTTGAGAACCCATGCAGTTGGCTATAGCTAAAGAGTCTAGCTCTGTCCAGACCAGTGCATTGTTTTCTATGTACCGAAACCCTAGATCTTAGATTAGGCCCTTGATCACAAGAGGAATCAGTGAGATATGGGAGGATTGCAGAACTGGTTTCATGGCCTGAAGGTTCTGGCCATGCTCTGTCCCAGCTCTGTCACTAACTCAGCTATGTGGGTTTCGATCAGTTACCAAGCCTCATTATCCTTTGTCCATTCAGTGGGAATGATAATATTAATTTTGTAAAGGTTTTGTAAAGATTAAAGGGATGAGATGAAAAGTGCTAGCACGATGCCTGGACTATGATATGTGTTCAATAATTAATACGTGTTGTAGTCATTATTTGCTAAATAACCTGAAATTTTAGAAATAAAAGCATGTGTTACTGACAGGGGGACAGTAATACCATTGTCACATACACAGGATAGCACATTTGAAAAGAATATATGTTCACACTACTGATTTATTTAATGTTAACACCTGTCTTTAAATTCATAAGTACTCATGATTATAGATATCAGTGTTCTAAATGGAGGAGGTATTTCCTATGCAGGATGTGATGCAGAAAGGGAATTGAAATTCAGTGGATGCATTCATTGTGTCTGCTGAAGACCTCTAAGCGATGTGGAGACATTATTGTATCCATCTTGGCAGGTATCCAGTGGAGTAGATAAGAATATGTGCTATCATCCAAGGACAGATCAACTAAGTGGCCCAAGAACTCCTGGAGTCATAAAATCATAAAATGTTTAACTTGCAAGAGATTATATAGTCCAATGACTTTAAAATATATATACTCTTAGCAGCAGAACACTTTCCTCAATAGAAATCTTAACTGTTAATGTCCAATATTTGTGAGTAAAATTCTGTTAAAGTGAGGCTTACCTACTTCACCCTGAAGGGTTGTTTGGAGTTCTAGTGATTTCAAAGAATACACTTTGAAATTCACTGATTGACTTGCAAACAATTATGGTAGACTGTTACTTTGATAGCATTCAGCACAACTCCCCTCTTGGTGTTTTCGCTCTTGTGTATTCTCTTCCAGCACTGAGTATGGACTTGGCCATGTGACTAGCCATGACCAGCAAGACATTAGCAAGCATGATGCAAGCAGATATGGTCCTGCTTCATGGTGTACTCACTCTCTGAACCAGTTGCCAGGCTGCAGTAAAGCTTGAGCTAGTCTACTACATGAGACTACGTGAAAAGAGAGACCATGAAGAAGAGCATTAACCAGATATATGAGTGAAGTCCTCTGGATCTTGCAGCCCCAATGTAACCTCTAAACAAATGCAGTCTCATGAGAAATTCCGAGTGAGACCAGCAATTGAACCACCAACCCAAGCCCAGATTATAGGATCACAAGGAGATAAAACAATTGTTGCTTTTAACCACTAAGTTTTAGGGTGAATGGCTACATAGCAACAGGCAACTGAGAAGTTATTTGCTAGAGCCCCTATTATATCGGTATCATCTATCCCTGTGCCTTGCATTAAAAAAGTGCTTTAATAATAAATACTGAACTAACCTGATTAACCAGCAAGTAGAATAACCATAAATATAATCAAAGTTTTTCATTCTGAACTCAAAACCTGTCCTAATTTACCTGATCCTGTATCAGCGGAACAGAACCCCTAAACTCTAGATACCCAATCTAAATTCCTTAACATTCACTATATTTTGAGGTAGAAAGTGCTATTTTGGTCCCGAAGACCGAAGTCTCAATTCACAGCAGCTAAGAACAGGATGCTTCTAAACAAGGTAATAAGATACCACAATGTCCATGGACTTGTCTTAAAGGAGAGAGCCTCTCTCAAAACTTACATGCTCTTATTTTAGATAAAGTTCTCTTTTAATGTGGTTTTCTGAAATTCTGGCCCATAATTGATTGGATGGAGGAGACATTTGAAGCAAGTATATTAAAACTTCAATAACAGATAAGAAGAAAATAGGAAAACTCCTTAAAAATACGGATAAAAGTATTCAACAATATTTTAAGAGTCTGGGGCTATTTGGTGTAGATATTAACAACCCTACTCACCATATGAAGTATCACAATCGTGTAATATGCCAGAAGGACTAATTAGGTATCAATGGTCTTGAGATATCAATAAAGGTTTAATATATTCTGCTTGATAATTAGTATACCTTCCAACTTGCACAATACTGTAGTGTACATATGGTTGTCAATCTGCTATCTGTCTTTTTGGGAAAATTATCACTTCTACATTCCACAGCATTTCTATTTGTTCCATATGGTTCTGGTGGAGCTGAACTCCATGACCCTTAGAAAAAAAGTCCTAAACCCATTTCTGTCCAAATAGTGTATTTCCTTCCATAGGCCACAGCAACTGGTTCAGGGATGGGCATGTTCCCAAGCCTGCTTCTTTAGTTTTCCCCATGATTTTTTCCCAGAGTTATACAGAAAACTGTCCCTTTCCCCTGGATCTTAAGCTCTAACGAAGCCCTGAGCCCTGGTAGGTGGTAGGAATGGAGGTGTGCTCACTAAAGCCAACTCTCTTCCACATGCAGAGAGCCTTTCTTAGAACAAAGCTAAAAAGAAGTAAGAATTGCCAAGAAATTAGAGGAAAGCTCAGTGATGACTGAGCTCCTAAATCTAACTCCTGCCTCATGCTGTGAGCATCCTAGAGAGATGCGCTTTTACAAGTCACCTTTTTGCTTAAGTCGATTGCAATTTTCTCTTGGACACAAGAGACTCTGGAATAATAAACCCATTTGACAGTTTCTAAAATGCTTTCACGTTTATCACCCATTGGTCCCTAATGGTAATCTGCAAAGTGATCAGGGCAGTTGGATGATCCCCCACTTTATCAGTAATGAAAATGCACCTCCCGTGGATGACCTTGCATCATCTACACAGCAAGTCAGATGTGGAGCCTGGCTGAAAAATGAAGTTCTCTGACTTTTTAGTCCAGGAAATTCCCCATTTTACTCATGTCACAAAATTATTTTCTACAAACCTCTATTGATTAAATATTTTCAGGGATTAAAGCGGTAGAAATTCAGTTCTGTGGAATGCATCATTTCCCATTCTCAGTGGGGAACAGAAGCATCACTACCAGGGAGAGTATTTGAGAGGCTGCACCGTCTTTGGCACCTAGGCAACATTCAGGGATGACTCACAGTAGGAAAACAGGCTCAGAAAGTTTTAGGTTGGGTTGCTTGAATGCAGATCCCAAGATGGGGATTCTTGTGCAAGTGACTTAGTGCGGGTAAGCTTACATAAAAAGGCTAGCTAGAGAGGGATGCAGGATAGGGTCAGAGAAGGAGCCAAGGAAGGATGTGATGTCAGCGGGTGTCTGGCCTCAGCCTGATACCACTAGGAGTCTGGAGCAAAAATGGCACCAGAGTTACCTGTCCCCCACTGAGGCAAGGGGAACCAGTTTTGTGCCCTGATATCAGCCAGTCATTGGCTCTGGGCTGCCCCCATGCTGGGTTAAGGGACAAAACCTCCAAGCATTTCTGGGCAAAGCAGCTCCTCTCAACTGAGCCTATTCTCTTGAAAAGAAGCCTGGGAGCAACTCAGTACTCTTAACAAACAATACCTGTAGTAGCTGAACCCTGAGTTATGGAGAAAATTTTAGGGTGGGGCACCAGTGTGTGCTAAGAAGCCTAGGAAGGGCTCAGCCTGAAACAACACTTCTTCCCATAAATTCCATGTGAAATATCTTATGCCACACAGAGTTTTGTTGGAATTCATCATATCTATGAGTGCCCAATCCAAGACACCTCGAAGCAGAGCTTTTGTGACAGAGGCTCTGACCTATATGGTTTGCCTTCACAATGGATCTTTGACTCCGGTCCCAGTGTCTCATCACTGCTACCATCACCATCCACACCTGGTAGTTAAATACTATGCTTTCAAATCAGCAGACCACAGATCAGGTTTCTATAAGTGCCCAGAAAGTTAGGTGGCTACTGGTGGATTTATTCCCTCTCTTTCCCCAAACAGCATGGCAAGGAAGTTTATTTATTCTTAGAATTTGAGAGAATTACCAGGGCTGTGAATTGTACCACATAATATTGGGCTAAAAAAATTCACTTTTATTTGTCAGAATTAAATAAACTCCATTCTCCTGCCTGACTGATGAAAGAGTCCATCCATTGTTAAAGTTTAGTTTTCAAAAGATGACAGAATAATGCTTAGGCAAATATAAAATGAATACACGTTGAAGATTTATTCAAGTCATTAATTACTGAGAGAAACAGTAAGGTGTTAAAACCAACCCAAAGAGCATTTGAAAAAATAGGTATTAATATCCCAGTTAATAAAGGCGGGCTAGGATAGGCTACCTGGCATAGACACAAAAACAGTGAATGTCCAATGGGGTGATAAGCCATCACCTTTGAGGTGATCTGTTCCACTGAATGGAAATAATTTGCATTTCTACTGAAAAATATTTGTGAGATAGCATGTAGCTTCACTGAGTCTGGGACCTCATATCAGTAGCAAACTGCAGGTTAAAGAATATGCATTTGCCTAACCCCTGGATGGGCCTGTGCCTCTGTATGACACTGAAAAAGCAAGCCTTACAAATTATATCCAAATTTTGAGTAATTTTTATTAATAATCATCATTACTGAGTCTCTCTCTGCTGATTGACTCATGCAAAAATCATGGGTCTTTTAGAAGCCAGGAAACAGAGAAGAGGCCAGGCCTTTGTCCCACTGGGATATCATCTTTACCAGTGTCCTTCTGTGACCTAATCTTGTTTTCAGGCCTCTGCCTTGGACTGCCTCATATGAGGGACAGACCCTAGGATAATCCCCAACGACAACCACCTTCTGGTACCCCTGCCTTTGTATAATTTCCCCTTGAGTGTGGGTAGAATCCATACCTTGACTCTAGCCAACAGAATATTGCAAAGGTGAAGTGATTCTGCAGATACAAATAAGCTTACAAGCCAATTGATTCTGAGTAAAGAGAAGTTTTCTAGGATGGGCCTCAATTAATCAGTTGAGCCTGAATTAATCAAAGTCCTTAAAAGGGAGACTGAGTCTGTCACATAAGCTGCTTCCTCTTATATTCTAGAAGACACGAACGCAGCAGACTTGTCACTAGTCAAGGGAACTGGTGAGTATTTAAATAGCATTACGTCTGGGACCATGATGTAACTTTCTTCCTGTCATTTTGGAAGCCCTCTGCCATGACCTGGGCTCTCAGGCCATTAAACGGTTTCCTACAAAATGGGAAAACATGCAAATCAATCAAAACCTGATTCCTTTTCTCATTTTCACAAATGTAATCAGTGTTACCCCAGGTTTATCAGAAGGCTGAGGGTGAGGCTAAGGTGTGTGTTACTTTATTCTATTAGGGCATATAACACCAGGGAAGAGGAGAAAGAAGCAGAAAGAGTTGAGAATGAAGGAAGGAGATCTGATAAGAAGTCACTGCCAGTAGGGAAACTACGTACCCAGTCTTGGACCTGCACCTTTGAAATCCATACTGGTTACATCCCAGAGCTGGAATGTGATGGTGGCTGGGTGCAGTGAGAAAGGAAAATTCATGGAACCAGTGGCTCCCCTCCCCAATAGTCCAAAGGCCTGCTTCCAGAGGAAGGCTGGTGGGGAAGGACAGTGTCAGTCCTCCCACGGTGGCACCACTTCCAACAGCCAACAGTGGAGAAACCGGAGAGAATGTGACTCTCATGCTTTCTCCTTTCTGCCTTTTTCAACAGGTGAGTGTCCTAACTTCCCAGAGACGGACTGTATTTCATCTATGCCCTAATTCTTTGTAAGAATTTAGCAGCACTCTTATCTTAAAAAGAAAGAAAAGAGGAAAAATGAGGAAAGTCAGCATTTCCCTTGCCTTTTCCAAATAACAGAGCTGAGCTGAGCTTCTCTGGCCCTGTGATCTTCCAGGACATTTTAGTCTCCATGAAAAATCTCTACTCCAGGATCTAGGGTCAGAACCATTTCCTGTGAATCCGGGTGGGGGAGTTTCGCCCCAATCATGGTGTAAAGAGAAGCATAATCTTCTTTCCAGAAAGAAGTTCTATACAGACAAGGAATACAAGGCAGTTCAATTACATTATAATTGACTCTAATTGGCCCTCCCACGGGCTGTTAAATTCTTATCTGCAGCCTGGTAGCACATTAGAATGCTGTTAACACCTCTGTCCTACCCGGAAGAGCACAATAGAAATGTAAAAAAAAAAAACAACACTAAGCAGCTGAGCTTGGAAAAAGAAAGTTCTGTTGAGGTCAATAAAATGGCAGCCATTTTAGAAGCAGTTGCAAAGAGCTCTCAGGGGGGACTGTGACACTTCTGACTGCCTTCTAACTGCAGAGAAGGAAAAAAAAGTTCTTTAGGGATTATTATCAAGCACTAAGAGAGCTTCTTAAATTAACGTACCTTCCAAGAAACTTCTCTACTTTCCTTCATTTGTTCAGTATGCACAGACTCCAGGCAGGTGCTGGGCACTCTGTTAGGAGTGGAGATACGGAGTGCAGATGACATATGTAGAGCCCAGCATAGGAGAGAAGGTTTGGTTAAGAGGACACCAGGACCCAATGATTGCTTAAGGTTGGTGAGAAGGTGTGTGTGCAGAGAACCAAGTTGGTGTGCTCCAGGCAGTGGGAAGAACAAGGGAGAAGGGCTACATTCAGAATGGACACAGCAGGAACGAGCTCCTGGAAAACAGGGAAGCAATCCCCCCCACCACACTTCTGTCTTCCAGAACAGCCTACTGCAAAGAAGCACTTCCTCCATAAAACTTAGAGAAAACTCAAGATGACCTCCTTGTTTGCCTAGACAAGGCCAGACACAGACCCTCCAAACTGCCCCTCCTGAAAATAGCTGTCTTCAAGGTAAAACACCCTCTGATCTATTGTCGTGCCCTGCCCCTGCCCTTCATCCCATGTCCCTCACACCCAGCTCTTCCTAGCCTTGTTCACTCTTCTCTATACAAGAAAAGGCCTTTCTGCTTAACTCTTGAGATGCTGGCAGATTTTATGGACAGAACCTTCTCCCCACTGCAACAGCCCTTCTCCCCCTACCTTGCAATTATCCTTTAGAATAAAGCCTCCCCTTGCTAAGTCCTGATTTATTTTCTATTTGACACAAATGAGCATCTGTACTAGTGGTTCTTAATACTGACAGCAGTGCTTAAACTTGAGTTGAATTAGAATCCCCTGGAAGCAAGCCTTCTTATAACACAGGATGCTGGGCCATAGCTTCTGATTCAGTAGGTCCTGGGTGGGCCCTAGAATTTGCGTTTCTAACAAGCCTCTAGGGGATGCTGATGCTGCTCACCCAGCACCTCGCTTTAAGAACCACTGATATAGAACCAGACAGGGAGAGGCAAGGGACACTTTCACCAGAGAATTAGGTAGAGGCCACAACATGAAGGACCACAGAGTTCACACTTTGAGGTCAGGCACTGTTGAAGGATGGAAACAGGAAGGCACCTAATCACACCTGCCTCTTTGGAAAATCCCTCTGTCTGAAGCTGGAAGAACAAATTGGAAGGGGTGAGAACCAGAGCAGCAGGCCTCTGAAGAAGCTGCTGCATGATCCTGGTGAGAAGGGATGGTGGTCTGGGCTGAGGTGTGGTGGAGAGCTAATGACTGGAGAGAAGCAAAGTCAAGTGGTATTTGGGCCAATGAGGAGAGAAGGGAATCCCTCATGGTCCCTGGCTTTGCAGCAGTAAATGGAACCCCATTACTAAGGAAAGAAAGCTTGGAAGGGAAAGCTGAGGCTGTTGTCATCTGGAGTTCAGTCTGTTGGAGAGACCTGTTGTGAAGCTGTCCACTATGCAACTGGAGAGAGGGTTCTAGAATGTCAAAGTCTGGTCAAAGAGAGGACATAGAGCAAGAAGAAAAAGAAGCATGGATGGAAGCCTAGGGAAAAGCAGGCAGACAGAGGACTAACCTTATAGCCAGTCCTTCAGGGTCCCCACCAGTGCTTGTCTCAGTCCTTCCTCAACAGTCTTCTAATGCTCATACTCCTCTCATAGTTACATGGGATGCAACTGCCTTTCCTCCACTAGACTACAACTGGAGAACACTGCTATGCATTAGTTTTGCCAGATGTCCCACAAGGATTCTGATGTCAATTCCAACGTGTGTGCATGTGGACACGGGGGGGGGGGGTCCCCATACCACCAAGCAATTCTGACACCAGCTGTATATCCTCCCATTCAACTCAATTCTGACACATCTACCCAGAGATAGCATCAGATTCCACAGTGTAAGGGCTCAGTGCCACAAGACTGCCACCTCCCCTAACTTCAGATACCAACTGCAAGTCCCGGTTGTTACCTGGACTTCTGACAAACTGGCTAGAAATCAGAGGTTCCCACGAACACCTTCTTGGGTTTGATTAACATGCTAGAGTAGCTCACAAAATTCAGGAAACCGGTTTACTCACAAGATTACAAGTTTACTACAAAGGATATTAAATGAATCACTAACTAGCCAGGTCAAGAGATACAAAGGGCAAGGTCCCAAACAAAGGAGCTTCTGTCCTTGTGGAGTTTGGGGCCTGGTTCAGTGGCACGTGGAAGTGTTCCAGTTACCCACCCTGGAAGGTCTCCAAACACCCTCCTTTTGGGTTTTTATACTGGCTTCATTACATAGACAAGATGGCTAAATCACTGACCATTGGTGATTGATTCAACCTCCAGACTCTCTCCTTTCCCAAGATGTCACGGGGTGGGACTGAAAGTTGCAACCCTCTAATCACATGGTTGGCTCCACTGACAACCAGCTCCCATCCTTAGGTGCTTTCCCAAAGTCACCATTTTAACATGACAAAAGACACATTTATTGCTCTCCTCATTTAGGAAATTCCAAAGGTTTTAGGAGCTCTGTGCCAGAAATGGGAACAAAGACCATATTTTTTTTATGCTAAGTCATAATATCATATCCCACCTAGTGTTTCTTTTTCTTGGAGAAAGTATTTGACATAATCAACCATATTAATTTGTCAGTGTTTGTTTTTAAGATAAAGAAAGAAAGCAAATGACAAATATCAGAAATGACTTCTCTCCTCATTCCTTTCGTCTAGCATCAGTAAACAAACTGAAAAGTGACAGATGATAGACTGACCCAAGGATGAAGACACTGCCCAGCAAGCCCAAACCAGGCATGCAAATGGAGAATTCACACTTGCAAATGGTGCTCAAGATCCACCATATTGATTTCTTTAAAGGAAATAAAATGTAGCACTGTGCCCCAGAAACTGTTTGTCATATGGTTGTGCATATTTATAGAGAGACTGTTATATTTTTAGTTGGAGGGAGGTGGGTTTTTTCTCAGTTTCTATGGTAAATCACTTGTAAAGTCTGCATTTGTATGATTAAAGTAATAATGTTGAATTGGCCAATTTACCCAAGTAGGAAATGCACCGAATTGCCAGGATTTAAAATACATGCACCTTTTTACAAGCATAACCACACTAATAGAACAAAATGGAAGACCTTTTTTTTTTTTTTTAATTTACCATCTTCAGACATGAAGTGAAAGTCCCCAAATTCTACTTGCCTCGTAATTAAAGTCCCCAAATTCCACTTACCTCACAACTGTATGGTTCCCTGGGGTAGTGAGTCTATATGCACTCAGCTTGGGAGAGTGGGAAACAGGATCCCTCCCATCATGACTCAGCTCATTTTAAACCCAGGCTGTCTACTATGCAGCCCACAAGCCACATACGCTTACTGAACACCTGAAGTGTGGGAGTCCAAATTAAGAGGTGATGTAAGTGTCAAATACACACTGAATTAGGAAGAATGTTTTTGACATGCGGGGTTGAATAAAATATATAATTGTTAAAAATCTTGTCACTGTGTGTTAGTTTACTAGAGCTGCTGTTAACAAACTACCACTAACTGAGCAGTTTAAACAATTAAGATTCACTGTTTCATAGTTGTAGAGGTTAGAATTCCAAGATCAAGGCGTTGGCTATATTGGTTCCTTTAGGGGGCTGTGAAGGAAGAATGGTCTGTCCACGCCTTCCTCTTTGACTTGCAAACAGCTGACTTCTCGCTGAGGTCCCTTCACGTCATCTTCCTTCAATGCCTGTGTCCAAACTTCTAATTTTTGTAAGGACAACTGTCATATTGGATCAGTGCCCACTCTAATGACCTCATTCTAATTTGATAACCTCTTTAAATAACCTATCTCCAAATAAAGTCACATTCTGAGGTACTGGGGTTAGGACTCCAATATACCTTTTTTGGCGAAGACATAATTCAACCCATAACACACTGTTTATTCTTCCTTTTGTTAAAAAGTAGCTTTTAGAAAATGTAAAATTACATATGTGGCCTCATTATTTTTCTAGTGGACAGCACTACTCTGGAATTACTTCTCTCCCCACCCCCCCACCCCCCCCTCCACCCCCAGTCTGGTGGCAGAGAGAAACTGCGGAGGAAAGGCAATTATGAGCTTTCCTGAGATGCCAATCATCTGAAAGCTTACCACCCTATTGAATGACTGGATCATGGTTACCAGAATTCTGTGAGAAGTCTGAATCAAAGGTGACATTGGAATGCCATCACACTGAGAATTAACAGCAGTTTTTTTTTTTTTTTATTACTTTTATTCTGTCAGAGTTGGCTACAGAGAGTGGAGCTCACTTCATTCATTTATCCATTGACTCACTCACCCATCTATCTTTCCATTTAGTCACCCATTCCCTTATTCATATTACATTTCATTCTTTCGGAGGCCCACAGTTGGTGCTTCTGGAATATCTTAAATATCTTCTTGACTAAAGTACAGTTTGGTCACGGCAGCTGAGGAAGATAGATTTTAAATTTTTTTTAATGTTTATTTATTTTTGAGAAAGAGACAGAGTGTGAGTGGGGAGGGGCAGAGAGAGAGAGGGAGACACAGAACCTGGGAAACAGGCTCCAGGCTCTGAGCTGTCAGAGCCCAACGTGGGGCTTGAACTCAGGAATGGCGAGATCATGATGTGAGCTGAAGTCGGATGCCCAACCAACTGAGCCACCCAGGCACCCCTGAGGAAGATAGATTTTACATAGGAGGGTAGACAGCAATTTGAGCAGTGGAAAGATTTAAAAAAAGGAGGTCAGGATGTAGGGATGTATGAGAGCAAGAGACAGAGACCAATAATCAGGTTCTATCCAAGAGTTTCCTCCTCCTATTTCTTATGAAACGGTTAGATTTTTTTGAGGAAAGTCTGCCCAGAAGTTAGATGTGAACTCTTCTCACTATGCATTGTTCCTGTCAGCACTTCTTGGCACCTCATTAGCATTCAAGGCCTGTGGGAATTTTTGCTTTGCAACCAGTGAAAAGGAAAAGAAAAAAATAACAGCATTGAATTACTGGTTAGGAGAGAGCTGTTACCAATTCCTGTTCTTTTTCACCAAGTCAGGGAGCAAAATTATTCTAATTTCACAAAGGCCTGGGAGTCAGGCATGATAGTAATGGGGTTCAGGACATGCTACCCCAAAATATGGCACCTTGGCACACTGAATATTTTTAGCTGAAGGAGTTTGAGAAAATAGCAGAAGCAGGAAGGTCACTGTGACTCTTCATCCCAACTTCTGTCCTGAAACTGGTCATAAAACCTTCATGTGAAAGGTGCTCTCCCTAAGCCCAGAGGAAAGGAACATCCTTATCTCCTAAGACAAAGAGACACAAAGAAGAATCTAAACAGACCAGCCTTGCTAACTCTCCCTCAGTTTACTATGCTATTTCTATAGGACTATCTACTCTTCATCAGACCTAACACAAAAATGCTCCAGTTTTACTGTTTCTTCAGGTCTTCATTTCTTCATCTTGTCACGTAAGTTCTCGTGTCACATAAAACTTAAATTTAAGTTTGTATGCTTTTCTTCTGCTAATCTGTCTTTGTCAGTTTAATTTTCACACCTAGCCAGGAACCCTCAGAGGGTTAAGGAAAACTTTTTCCTCCCCTCCGATAGATTCTTGAAAGTAAGGAAGTCTGACTTTCTTTGTGCCTGAATTGACGATAAGTTGTCTCCTGTGCAAAAATCACATGTGGGCTCTTTCCCTGGATGCACAGAATGAAGTCTTTTTAACAAGGTTCTGTGAGTTGTTTGCATTTCCTAAAAGAACCCCTTGGAGACTGAGTTACTCAGAACTAAAATTAACTGCAGCCCCTCGCTTCCTAGATTCATAATAACCCTGTGCAGCAAAGGGAGACGTTGGTAGGCATCCTAATCTCACTGGATTGACCTCTTTACCATTCTCCTTATCACTATGGCAGAGCACATTTCCTTCCTAGGGACAAGAGGCAAAACTATTCCAAGTCGGCAGAATTGCCTGGAGGAGATAAGACTGTATTGCATTAACCTTCCCACCCAATATGCTCCCAGCTCCAAGAGGAGGGAAAACAAGACTCAAATTAATTTGGGTTATTACTGACATACTTAGGGTGTCTCACAGATTTCAGTCTGATTCTCCTCTCCCAGGTTTGGACATCTCCAGAAAAACTTTCTCTGGGACAAACGGGCAGGTAGGTCATGCAGATTATTTCAGACTATCTAAGATAAAGGAGACAAATGTATCTTGCAGTAACTGTCCACCACATGACTTTCTCAAATGCTTACATGAAAGCATTGTAAAGGTAGACCACAACCAGAGGTCCTAAGTAGACCATGGAAGAAGGACTCGGCAGAGATAGTTGGTCACACAGAAATGCCACACTGGTACCTAGTAAAGCTGAATTAGCCATAAATCATTTGGGCAATAATATATTTACCTTGTGCATGGTGAATTAATATCAGAGAAAGGACATACTATCTCCCAAACCAGAAACAGGAAAAAACAGAATGACTGCCTTACGCTTTCCCTGTATTATCATAATGTAACTGGCATACTGAAAAGGCATCAATCTAGCCACTTTGTACTACTGCTGATCATTTCTTGCTGTAGTTCACTGAGATCTATCTTGCTAACATATCCTTGTTCCAGGCCTCCTTTGTAAGTGAGAACTGTACTTTTTACAGTTGGATTCCTGCCAATTACTGTTTAGGATCACATGTGGTAGCTTCATATTTCATTTAATTGATAAATTAAATTTAATTAATGACCTCTGTGCATCTACACCATTTATCTTGTAGCTTTCTAGCCCCTCCCACTCTCTCCCTGGGTTTGGCCACGTGACTTACACAGGCCAATGGGAAGTTAGCAAAGTGCTTGCCCATTTCTGCTTCCTCCCTGCTTCTCTGTAGTTTCCTGTGATAACAGGCACACATACAGGTTGGCCTGGCAGACAGAGGTGAGAGACCCTGGTCACATTTGGGGAAGAGACTTGACTCATGTTAGCAAAGGCCCCCCATCAACCTGCCAGTATACCTCAGAAAATGAGCAAGCCCAACTCAAAGACAGCAAATCTCTCAGTCAACCCACCGATTTGTGAGAATTTAAAAAAAAAAAAAAAAAAGACTAATGCTTTAAGACACTGAGTTTGGGGTGATTATAATGCAGCATTATCGTAACATAGGTAAGAGAAAGGAAAGGTGATAAATGAATATTTGATTTGTTTTATTTTGCCAAATAAGAATTAATAATACATTTTGCTAAATGAGAACAAATACCTCTTGCTATTGCAGAAATAATTTACCATTTGACAATTCCATGCCTTGTGCCAAAATCTGACATTCCCTAAAACTTGGCTTGGAGGCTGGGAATATTGAGGGGAACTGTCCCACCCCTCCCCTGAGTTCTGTAGGTGTCCAGGCAGGAGGCTGTCCCCTGGGCCTTGGAGTATGGCAGGATCAATTTCTTCCCTCCTGCAGAAAGCAGGGTCTCCTCTCTTGGATTTCTGACAGCCCCATCTCAAGCTAATCCCATGCGGGCTGCAAGAAATCAAGTTTGTATGCTTGATATTGTATTAATTGTTTTCCTCTAAAGCTATAATAAATTTGCCTTTCTCTTGTCTTTGAAATAAAGTGCAGCTGTGAAGCTTTTAAGCTGAAAGAACGTTGATCATCCAATCAAACAATTTTCCTACTTGCAGAAGGATCTTTCCCAAAAGAAAATACCTGGGCACTGGTAATTCATTTTCCTTAAAGGCAAAAAGCAGAGCTTCCCTGTTTGAGGCTGGTTAAGGGGAGAAGAGTGAAGAAAACCTCTCTCCTAAAGTTCTTCTCTTTCCTTCCCTCACATCCCCAGAGGAGCCTTATGGCACCACAGACACCCCTGGATTAGAGCTTCTCAAACTTTAACAAGTATAGGCATAGCCTGGAGTCTTGTTCAAATTCAAATTCAGTATCTCTGGATTGGGGCCCGAGATTCTGAATTTCTCACAAGCTCTGAGGTGATGTAATCAGCAGACACAGGAGTACACTCAGAGTGGCAAGGTCCTAGAACACTGCAGAACAACTCAGAAAACACTGACTTTCTGAGCACTTCCTTTTGCAGAGAGGGAATATGACTCTAGGAAGGTCACATTTAACGTCAAGGCTGGCATTCCTCACACACAGATCAGTGTTTTCTCTTTCCCATCTCTCTATATGACCCCAGGTCCCCACAGGTCTCTATCACACAATAAAAGTACTAGTTAATAAAAATGCTGAACTAGACATACATGCTTTTTCTTTCTGCTAAAATGTTTTAACTCACCAAAAGGATCTCTGATTTTAAAATCAACTAGCTCCAAGAAATCTGGCAGACTAAAAATATATGCAAAGACTTTTAGTTTAAAATAGCATCTGTCACAACTTCTTACATACCACTAAAACACATATAAATACACAGAAGATAAAATAACCAAAACAAAACAAAATGATCAGATGACCCCAAAATGAAGAGTGCTGAGTGACCTAGCTCCAGAATTTGGAAGGAATGTCCTGTCTGTAAAGTCATTGAAAGTGGATTGTTTTCTACATGACACAGAGCAGCTCTACTTGCTGGGAAAAAAGAGGAGGAAAATGCCTCCCACCCAGCTGACCCTGACTCATAGAGCCTTGGCATCTAGCTCCCAAACAAAGCTGGCAGCCCATTTAGTGAGATGGCCACATCCCACAATTTGAGTAGGAGACACCATCTAGTCCAGATAAGTCATCCAAGATAGGTCAACTGGACTCAGAGAGACACACATTAGCATTAGCTCAGGATTCAGCTTTGTCATGAGAAAGGGTATCCACCGCCAACAAAGTGGGCAGGATGCTGAACTTAGGCAACCTGCAGGCTCTGGTCCCTGACCAGGGTCCAGAGAAAAACCTCCCTCAATCAAGAATAAACATAATATGCCAACATATGATCTCTTAAGAAATTCTGGAGGTCAAAGGAAAGAGGATTTTATCCTAAAAGCTCAGAGGAAGAGCGCACCATAAAAAAAAAAAAAAAAAAAAGAATTTTTGACCTTCTGTGCCACTCTTTATTCTGGTTTTACCTTGTTAAGGAGTCCTTTCTTTAACCCCCACCCCCAGCCCAGATTAAAGTAGGCCTCTATTATATACTCTTGGAGCACCCTGTGATTTTGTCAGTATATAATTATTTGTGTAATTATTTCGTTTAATGTCTGTGACTAATAAACGTGCTACTGAGCATGAAAAAGGTGTTCAGCAAATAACTGCTGAATGAATGACTGAATCTCTGTTGACATAGAGGCTGTGCCTTAGTCTATATAAAATAGAAACCGAAAGCCATAATAATGACAACAAAAGATGGAGATGAATATAGACCCTCAGAGTAAGGTACAAGGAAGTGAGTTGAGACAAGGTGAGTGAGGAGATAGGAAAGGATTTTAAGGACACTGACGTTGGAAAATCTAGTTAAAATCCTCACTAGAAGTAAGAAAGCAGATTCAGCATGACTGAATATTTAATCTGTAATGGGGCAGAGCTGGGAAGGACAGAATTGAGAGATTTTTCTCAGGATTTAAAAGAAAAAGATGAAAACAACATGGTAGGAAATTTATATATAAAGAGCTAGAGCCTAAGAAATCTAGCTTAAGAGTTATAGGCATATCTACTGATATAAAACAAAGGAGCCTCAGAACCAAATGCAATAAAGACCAAGTTTAAAAGACAAAGAAAGAGTTCAAGAAGGTACCCAAGTGTGATGGTTTAAAAAACTCACACATTCCAATAAAAACAGACAAAAAATAGAAAGAAACCCACAACTAGGTGCCTGCTGGAGGCATTTTTGAATGACTAGAATACAAAACCAAAAACAAAAAGTCCAACAAAACAAGTGGGAAACACAAGTTACCTCAAAATAAAGAAAAATAAGTGCCAGCAAAAAAGGGAGGAAAGACTAGAAAAGACAAGTCTTGCGAAATCAGTAATTTTATACCCAGTCAAGTCATTATTCGTGAGAAGGAAGAAAAATAAGGTCTTAAGCATGCAAGGCTTCAGAAATTATATCAATCCTGTACCCCTTCTGAATAATATTAATAATAAATTACCAAAAGTTTACATCCTGCTGCATGAAAGATGATTCAAATTAAAGTGTCATGTTTTATTGTTCAAATATACACTTGCAATGTAAATTTAGCAGTCATAAAATGGTATGCATAAAATACCAGCTCACCAACTGCATAAATTAAAAGCCTTAAGATGAAATGGTCAGAATTACAACCAATGGAGAAGATTTTGAACAAGAGTTTTAAAGTTTTGATAGATGAAGAACACAAGAGGTAAATAAGTGCAAAAAGAACTTAAATAAAAATTGTAGGGAAGTACTGAAATACAAAATCTATAAACAAAAAAATGTACCTCTTTTTCAAGTTTCTTTAAAATCCTTATAAAAACTGATCATGTACTAAACAACATCAACAAAACTTTGGAACTTGTAATTAACAAAAATTACATTTGCCACATTTTCTAGCACAGATGTTTTAAAACTAGAAATTGCTGGTAAAAGTTGAAATAAGACAAAAATAAACCAGCCCTTTGAAAAACATGAATTTTGTCATAACTTTCATTGAGAACCAGATATAAGAGTGGGAGTTTTTACCTTAAACTATGTGGTCTCAAGTTTATTTTACAATACATCAGTATAAATAGAAAATATATATGTGTATGTTCATCTTAATGGAGACCACTGGATATTCAGGTGCCCCAAATCCTCTAAGGTGATTTGTTAGCACTCCATCAAAGACCACCCTTTAAGGATAATTACTCAAGTTCCGCAGCAATGTTGATCTCAGAACAAAATCTAAGGTTTTGTGAATTAGTGTAATGTATGTCAGAAATGAATTTTGTTTAGCAAGTCGAACAGTTTCTTTAACCATCACAATGGATTTTAGAAATGAGTTTATACTGGTGACATTAACAGTGCTCAGGGTATTTGGGTTGGTTAGACATATACAAAAGCCATCCAGCCCTGTGTGTGCACTGGGTATAGCATTCAAGGTATCCTAGATTCTACTCAGTTAGGAATGGTACCCTAAGCTTGATTCATAAAACAATTCAGCATTCAGTAGATAATGAAAAGGCTTCTTGGTTGTCAGAGTCCATTGTATGCTTTAGCTGCAACTTGCTGACTTTATCTTGGGTGGATATTATATGGAATATTCCAGTATTCCAACATTTATGGAAGGTACTATTAAATCACCTAAAAACAGAGATGGAATCTTTATTGAGCCTGCAGAATAGAGTATGTGGACTCCCAATTTTACTTGCTAATAAATGTGTATAAGTGAGGCAGAGATAGCTAGATCTGAGATTTGGCTTCATTGCAACTTTTTAGCAGGTCTGTGGAAAGGAAACTTATCACCTTCTCCATTAGGGTGGGCTGCTGAAATCTGTCTCAAAGAATAAACTGGCTGAGTTTGACCTAATCAATTTAAATCAGTTCCCAATAGGGCACAGCAATGCCTCCATTATACCAAGTTAATGGCCCATTTTGACCTAATATAGGGACTTCTAAGTACAATAGCACAATTTCTCACCTCACTGATTCAGGGTGAACTATTAGGAACAGTGATTAGTATACCGATAGCTATCAGGATAAGAAATGCAGCTATTATGATTAAGGAACACATTTTCTAATTTTATTTCATTTAAATTAAACAAATTTAAATAGCCACATATGGTTACTGGCTACCATACTGGGCATCATAGATATAGAACATTCCCATTATCACAGAACGTTCTGTGGGGGTGACATCACAATCAATAAGGTGATAACATGACCTCCTGATACATTGTTTCTCTTAATTCATAACCCCAATATTAGGATCTCTGAATTCTCCTTGTTCTGTGCCTGTGTATTCCCTTCTCACTCTGATTCTGGATTTGGTTATATGACTTGCTTTGGTCAATGAAACAAGAGAAAATGTAATACAAGCAGACTTTCTTGCCCTTTCTTTTGTGCAATCATCATGAGAACATGCCCACACTAGCCTGTGGAAGAGACTTGAGAACAGACAAGAAATGGTTATGGTTTTAAACTACTAAGTCTCAGCATGGCTTGCTATAAATGTCCTGAAGTATCAGTCACAAGCAAGCTCAACTATTGACCCAGCTGTTAAACTCACTTGGTTGAAAAGAAATAAATGTCTTGGGAAAGATTAGGCAGATGAAGGATGGTGTTGTGGACTACATGTTCATGTCCCCCCCAAATTTGTATCTTGAAACTCTAATCCACAATGTGATGATGGTATGTGTTGGTGGAGCCTTTGGAAGGTGATTTGGTTATGAGGGTGAGCTTTCATGATGAGATCAGTGCCCTTATATTCAGAGACACAATAGAGCTTCCTTTCTCTCTCTCTCTCTCCTCCCCTTACCCCTCTTAACTCCCACCATGTGAGGAAATCAGGAAGATAGCACTGACCAAGAACTCAACCATCCTGGCACCCTGATCTCAGACTTAACAGACTCCAGAGCTGTGAGAAATCAATGGTTATTTTTCAAGCCACTCAGTCTGCGGTATTTTGTTATAGCAGCCAGAACCAACTTAGATGGTATGCTTTATTCCTCAGGTAGGTACGTTGTCCCAACCAAGGTAATTTCTTCTTCTTCTTCTCTACATTTAGGGGGATACCTACAAAGGAGTTTCTGATCCCTCCCTACCCAATTACTTATTACTTTCACAGGAGGAGCTGATAATAAGGCGTATCAAAGCATAAAATATTTACTGGATCAGGTATTGTAAGCACAGGAATTGTACCTATAAAGGTCCCACTCATTCTCTTTTCCTTCCTATTCTCCACCAGGAAGTTCACTTTACTTGTCTTCTCTACCTGTCACCACACTATAAGCATACCATGAAAAAGGATATAGAGTAAGTAGGTAGGCCTACTTTCCAGAGGTAAGCACCATCCTTGTCCATGTGACTGACAAGAAAGGAGGTATCAGAATCACCTCATTGCAAATATATCTCAAAATTTCCAAAACATTATTTAGATTCTGAACATAATCAGGTACCAACACATTCTAAGCCCAAAACTAAAACCAGCACAGCTATAAACTGAATATAGGATTAAGCTATCTGACACTTGAATGACATACATTAACAACATTGTTCTTTGTTTCTCTTTTGGCTTCTGATCCTTGTATGCATTTTTTGCATGTTTAGATTCCATACAGAGAGGAAGAATAAGAGAGGGAAAAAAAAGAATAAGAGAAAGTCAACCCCTCATAGCTTATTAAAAAATAACTTCAGTTGGGGCACCTGGGTGGCTCAGTCAGTTGAGCGTCCGACTTTGGCTCAGATCATGATCTCACAGTCCATGAGTTCGAGCCCTGCATCAGGCTCTATGCTGACAGCTCAGAGCCTGGAGCCTGCTTCAGATTCTGTCTCCCTCTCTCTGCCCCTCCCCAACTCATGCTCTGTCTCTATCTCTATCAAAATAAATAAATAAATAAATAAATAAATAAACTTAAAAAAATAAATAACGAGTTAATTTAAAGTCAATTGTGGCTATTTCCCTTATTCTATACACCACACTCCTTAATAAGTATCTAACAGGCAAAATTTTAGACACCATAATTAAATACGTTTAGAAAATTGTTATAAAGAGAGGTGTTGGGAAAAGAAGACATTAATAAATTGTCTATTCTTGGAGAGTACACACTTATAAGATTTCTAGTTCAGGTTGAGAAAGTGATTAATATGAGCAAAATCACTTTAAAATATTGGTGTTATGACAGCAAGAGGAGCAAAGGCACAGAGGTGGAGAAAATATATTCTTAAATGAGAAACTTGAGATAGAGTTTATACCTTTAAATACACTCAGGCTGCCTACAATAAAAAAAAAAGGCAAAAAGAAATCAATTGAAATCCCATATAAAATGTTGGAGACCCAAAGGGTGCGATATATCAGACGTTTTTGGAGTAAATGAAAGAATTTGGGTTTGGGTTTTTTCTCACTCCAATGTGAGAATGTAAATTTGGAGCAAAGATATTGAGAGTAACATTCTTCCCTAAAGCTCAAATGCTATTAGAATATGGTCTTCCTGAAAGAGGGGCCAACATGACAGAGAAGTAGGGGGAATCCATACTTCCCACGTCTCTCAAACAAACAAGTATAGAAGCCAAAGGACTTTGAACACCAGAGGAAGGAAAAGAGACTAAATCTATTAGGAAGAAAATTGGAAGGCTGGAAAAAAGACAGGACTCCTCCAAGGAATAAATCAAAGCACACCTGGTGCAGGGTCCAAAGTATTACTACAGGTAGAGTAATAAAATAACCAAAGTCACAACAACAGAGAGCAAGTAACAATCCCCGAAAAAACACCTCCTGAAGGGCCAGGCCCTGGACAGTGTATGACTCCTCCTTTAATATAGCAGTGCTCGCAGGTGCGGAGCACACAGCAAGCTTTTAAAATGCATAAGGGACAGAAAACTAGCCAAAATGACAAAACAGAAGGATTCTCCTCAAAATAAATTCCAGGAAGTAGTGACAGCTAATGAATTGATCAAAACTGATATAAGCAATATAATGGAACAAGAATTTAGAATAATGGTCATAAAATTAATCACTGGGCTTGAAAAAAGCATAGAGGACAACAGGGAATCTATTGCTACAGAGATCAAGGGACTAAAAAAATAGTCATGATGAATTGAAAAATGCTATAAATAAGGTGCAAAATAAAATGGAGGCGGCCACAGTGCGGACTGAAGAGGCAGAGGAGAGAATAGGTGAATTAGAAGATAAAATTATGGTAAAAGAGGAAGCTGAAAAAAAGAAAGATTAAAAAAATCCAGGAGTACAAGGGGAGAATTAGAGAAGTAAGTGATGCAATCAACTGGAACAATATCCATATCATAGGAATTCCAGAAGAAGAAGAAGAGAGAGAAAGGGGCTAAAGGTATACTTGAACAAATCATAGCTGAGAACTTCCCTGATCTAGGGAAAGAAACAGGCATTGGAATCCAAGAGGCACAGAGAACTCCCTTCAGATGTAACTTGAATCAATCTTCTGCATGACATATCATAGTGAAACTGGCAACACAGGATAAAGAGAGAATTCTGAAAGCAGCTAGGGATAAATGGGCTTTAACATACAAAGGTAGACACATAAGGGCAGTAGCAGACCTATCTACTGAAACTTGGCAGGCCAGAAAGGAATGGCAGGAAATCTTCAATGTGATGAACAGAAAAAATATGCAGCCAAGAATTCTTTATCCAGCAAGTCTGTCATTCAGAATAGAAGGAGAGATAAAGGTTTTCCCAAACAAACAAAAACTGAAGGAATTCATTACCACTAAACCAGCTCTACAAGAGATTCTGTGACTGAAATGTTGCAAGGACCACAAAGTATCAGGGACACCACTACAAGCATGAGGCCTACAGATATCACAATGACTCTAAACCCATATCTTTCAATAATAACGCTGAATGTAAATGGACTAAATGCTCCAACCAAAAGACATAGAGTATCAGAATGGATAAAAAAAACAAGACCCATCTATTTGCTCTCTACAATAGACTCATTTTAGACCTGAGGACACCTTCAGATTGAAATTGAGGGGATGGAGAACTATCTATCATGCTACTGGAAATCAAAAGAAAGCTGGAGTAGCCATATTTATGTCAGACACACTAGAATTTAAATTAAAGGCTGTAACAAGAGATGAAGAAGGATGTTATATAATAATTACAGGGTCTATCCATCAGGAAGAGCTAACAATTATAAATGTCTATGTACCAAATTCAGGAGCCCCCAAATATATAAAATAATTACAAACATAAACAACCTTATTGATAAGAATGTGGTAACTGCAGGGGACTTTAATACCCCACTTACAACACTGGATAGATCATCTAGACACACGGTCAATAAAGAAACAAGGCCCTGAATGATACATTGGATCAGATAGACTTGACAGATATATTTAGAACTCTGCATCCCAAAGCAACAGAATATACTTTCTTCTCAAGTGCACATGGAACATTCTCCAAGATAGATCACATAGTGGGTCACAAAACAGTTCTTCATAAGTATAAAAGAATTGAGATCATACCATGCACACTTTCAGACCACAATGCTATGAAACTTGAAATCAACCACAGGAAAAAGTCTGGAAAACCTCCAAAAGCATGGAGGTTAAAGAACAGCCTACTAAAGAATGAATGGGTCAACCAGGCAATTACAGAAGAAATTTAAAAATATATGGAAACAAATTAAATGAAAATCCAACAATCCAAATGCTTTGGGATGCAGCGAAGGCAATCGTGACAGGAAAATACATTGCAATCCAGGCCTATCTCCAGAAAGAAGAAAAATCCCAAATACAAAATCTAACAGCACACCTAAAGGAACTAGAGGCAGAACAGCAAAGATGCCCCAAACCCAGCAGAAGAAGAGAAATAATAAACATCAGAGCATAAACAATATAGAATCAAAAAACAGCAGATCAATGAAACCAAGAGTTGGTTTTTTGAAAAAAATAAACAAAATTGATAAACCTCTAGTCAGGCTGCTCGAAAATAAAAAGGGAAATGACTCAAATAGATAAAATCATGAATGAAATTGGAATTATTATAACCAATCCCTCAGAAATACAAATAATTATCAGGGAATACTATGAAAAATAATATGCCAACAACCTGGACAACCTGGAAGAAATGGACAAATTCCTAAACATCCACACACTTCCAAAACTCAAACAGGAAGAAATAGAAATTTTGAACAGACTCATAACTAGTGAAGAAATTGAATCAGTTATCAAAAATCTCCCAACAAATAAGAGTCCAGGACCAGATGGCTTCCCCGGGGAATTCTACCAGACTTTTAAAGCAGAGATAATACCTATCCTTCTCAAGCTGTTCCAAAAAATAGAAAGGGAAGGAAAACTTCCAGACTCATTCTATGAAGCCAGCATTACTTTGATTCCCAAACCAGACAGAGACCCAGCAAAAAAAGAGAACTACAGGCCAATATCCCTGATGAAAACTGATGTAAAATTCTCAACAAGATACTAGCAAATTGAATTCAACAGCATATAAAAAGAATTATTCACCATGATCAAGTGGGATTCATTCCTGGGCTGCAGGGTTGGTTCAATATTCAAAATCAATCAATGTGATACATCACATTAATAAAAGAAAAGATAAGAACCATATGATCCTGTCAATGCAGAAAAAGCATTTGACAAAATTCAGCATCCTTTCTTAATAAAAACCCTCGAGAAAGTTGGGATAGAAGAAACATACATAAACATCATAAAAGCCATTTATGAAAAGCCCACAGCTAATATCATCCTCAATGGGGAAAAACTGAGAGCTTTCCCCCTGAGATCAGGAACACGACAGGGATGTCCACGCTCACCACTGTTGTTTAACATAGTGTTGGAAGTTGTAACATCAGCAATTAGACAAAAAAATGAAATTGAAGGCATCAAAATTAGCAAAGAGGAAGTCAAGCTTTCACTTTTTGCAGATGACATGATACTATACATGGAAAACCTGACAGACTCCACCAAAAGTCTGCCAGAACTGATACATGAATTCAGCAAAGTCGCAGGATACAAAATCAATATACAGAAGTCAGTTGCATTCTTACACTAATAATGAAGCAACAGAAAGACAAATAAAGAAACTGATCCCATTCACAATTGCGCTAAGAATTATAAAATACTTTGGAATAAACCTAACCAAAGATGTAAAAGATCTGTATGCTGAAAACTATAGAAAGCTTATGAAGAAAATTGAAGAACATACAAAGAAATGGAAAAACATTCCATGCTCATGGATTGGAAGAATAAATATTGTTAAAATGTCAATACTACCCAAAGCTATTACACATTCAATGCAATCCCAATCAAAATCGCACGAGCATTCTTCTCTAAGCTAGAACAAACAATCCTAGCATTTGTATGGAACCACAAAAGACCCCGAATAGCCAAAGTAATATTGAAGAAGAAAACCAAGGCAGGAAGCATCACAATCCCAGACATTAGCCTCTACTACAAAGCTGTAATCATCAAGACAGCATGGTATTGGCACAAAAACAGACACATAGACCAATGGAATAGAATAAAGACTCCAGAATTGGGCCCATAAATGTATGGCCAACTAATCTTTGACAAAGCAGGAAAGAATATCCAATGGAGAAAAGACAGTCTCTTCAACAAATGGTGCTGGGAGAATTGGATAGCAACATGCAGAAGAATGAAACTAGACCACTTTCTTACACCATTCACAAAAATAAACTCAAAATGGATGAAAGAACTGAATGCGAGACAGGAAACCATCAAAACCCTAGAGGAGAAAGCAGGAGAAAACCTCTCTGACCTCAGCCGCAGCAATTTCTTACTTGACACATCTCCAAAGGCAAGGGATTTAAAAGCAAAAATGAACTATTGGGACCTCATGAAGAGAAAAAGCTTCTGCACAGCAAAGGAAATAATCAACAAAACTAAAAGGCAACCGACAGAATGAGAAAAGATATTTGAAAATGACATATCAGATAAAGGGCTAGTATCCAAAATCTATAAAGAACTCACCAAACTCCATACCTGAAAAACAAATAATCCAGTGAAGAAATGGGCAGAAGACATGAATAGATACTTCTCTAAAGAAGACACCCAGATGGCCAACAGGCACATGAAAAGATGCTCAATGTCACTCCTCATCAGGGAAATACAAATCAAAACCACACTGAGATACCACCTCACGACGGTCACTCCTGAATAAATCAGGAAACTATAGATGCTGGAGAGAATGTGGAGAAATGGGAACCCTCTTGCACTGTTGGTGGGAATGCAAACTGGTGCAGCCGCTCTGGAAACAGTGTGGAGGTTCCTCAAAAAATTAAAAATAGATCTACCCTGTGACCGAGAAATAGCACTGCTAGGAATTTACCCAAGGGATACAGGAGTGCTGATGCATAGGGGCACTTGTACCCCAATGTTTATAGCAGCACTTTCAACAATAGCCAAATTATTGAAAGAGCCTAAATGTCCATCAACTGATGAATGGATAAAGAAGTTGTGGTTTATATATATACAATGGAATACTACTTGGCAATGAGAAAGAATGAAATCTGGCTTTTTGTAGCAACGTGGATGGAACTGGAGAGTGTTATGCTAAGTGAAATAAGTCAGGCAGAGAAAGACAGATACCATATGTCTTCACTCATATGTGGATCCTGAGAAACTCAACAGAAGACCAAGGGGGAGGAGAAACTTACAGAGAGGGAAGGAGGCAAACCATAAGAGACTCTTAAATACTGAGAATAAACTGAGGGTTTATGGGGGGTGGAGGGGAGGGGAAAGTGGGTGATGGGCACTGAGGAGGGCACCTGTTGGGATGAGCACTGGGTGTTATATGGAAGTCAATTTGACAATAAATTTCATTTAAAGAAAAGAATATGGGGGGCGCCTGGGTGGCTCCGTAGGTTGAGCGCCCGACTTCGGCTCAGGTCATGATCTCATGGTCTGTGGGTTTGAGCCCCGTGTCGGGCTCTATGCTGACAGCACAGAGCCTGGAGCCTGCTTTCAATTCTGTGTCTCACTCTCTCTCTCTGTCCCTCCCCTGCTGATGCTCTGTCTCTCTCTCTGTGTGTCAAAAATAAATAAACATTTAAAAAAATGAAAAAAAAGAATATGGTCTTCCTATTTGCAAATGAGAACTAAGTGGGGAGCAGGGACACCAGGGGCATTGAGAGATTGGATGGATGGATGGATGGATGGATGGATGGATGGATGGATGGAGAGATGGAGCTTGTATTAGCAGAGATTCAACACTGTGCAAAAGAAATTATTTCTTCAAATTTCCATGAAATAACTGAAAAGAATGGCAAATCAAGTAAAATTGTGAATCAGAACCCGTCTCTATTCTTGCACCAAACTCCCAAAGTTTGCTTTCTGGTCATCTTTAGTCTATCTCAATTCACCATCACTCACTTTTGCCATCATTCTAGTTTAGACTAAACAGTCCTCTGTTTTGAAGATTTATTACTAAGCATAAATTTAAAGTAAAGCAGTTGAATCTTCCCACAGAAGTTGTTAGCATCCCTCCTGACCTTGAGTGCTTCTCCTATGTAACACCCAAGACCTGGACCAACAGACTCAGACTGCTCCCCAGCCCAGGAGTTTCACCATACACACTCAACAATACGGCAGGTGTTAGGATCTGCTGTGTAACAGATCAATCTAAAAGTTAGTGGCTTAAAACACAATCATCATTGGGTGCCTGGGTGGTTAAGCGTGCAACTTCAGCTAAGGTCACGATCTCATGGTTCATGAGTTTGAGTCCCATGTCAGGGTCTGGGCTGACAGCTCGGAGCTCAGAGCCTGGAACCTGCTTTGGATTCTGGGTCTCCCTCTCTCTCTGTCCCTCCCCCACTTGCATTCTCATTCATTCTCTCTCTCTCTCTCTCTCTCTCTCTCTGTCTCTGTCTCTCTCTCTCTCTCTCAAAAATAAACAAACATTAAAAAACCCCACATAATCATCCATTTATTACCTCTCATGGTTCCTATGGGTGAGAAATTTGGGATTGGCTCAGCTAGGCAGTCCTGACTTAGGGTGTTACGATTTTTCTTAGTCAGATGAGGCTGAGACTAATGTCATCTTCAATCCTTCTTCACTCATATGTCTTGTGACAGGGCTTCAGAGACTTAAATGAGTGTCCTGAATACCTAGGGCCCCTCAGATTTCATTCTCTATCTGTATGTGGTCTTTTTACGTAGTTTCTCGAGAATGGTGACTTCAGTATAACCAAACATCTTACATGTCAGTTCAGGGTCCCAAAATGTATGTCTCAAGAAAGAAAGAACCAGGCAATAGCAGTGTTACCATCTCTAGTTTAGCTTTAGAAGTCACATAGAGTTACTTTTACCATACTTTATTGATTGAGGCAATTGCAAGATCTGTCCAGGTTCAAGGGAAGAGAACTTAGACCCAATCACTCCATGGAGGAGTGTCAGCATCATCGTATAAGAAAAGCATGTACGTGTAATGGTACAGTGGTTTTTGGAAAACTCAGTGTGTTACAATTTCTCTTTTGGTAGCCCATGTGTCTCTTCAATTTCTCCTGTCTGATTAGACATTATAATGATCATAAATGAATTCAAACAAAAGAGTTTATCAAAGCTAGAAGAGAATGTTAATGTAAGATATATCAAAATCAATATCCAGAATTATCTCTTGGCAGACTTGGACTGCTGAGTTTAAAATAACAAGATGAATTTTATAAAGGGCCATGTGTGGGAATTTAAAAATAATTCTATGAATGCACAATAGGGAACTCCTGGCTTGGCAGGAGTTCATATGAAAAAGAGCTGGGAACTGTGGTTGATTGTAAGCATGAAATGTATCGAGTGGGATGTGATTACTTAAACAAATGAGAAGCTGATCCACATTTAGGTTGTATTTATGGTAGATAGTGTTCATATTATGGGAAGTAAAAGCCCGACATCCCCAGCATTCAATTAACCATTCATTCACTCAGTAAATGTTTATTGAGTTACTACTACATGCTAGGCACTGTTGTAGGTGCTGGCAATATACCAGTGAACAATACACACACAAAACCCTACCCTCCTAAAACCTGTATTCTAGTGGAAAAATGCATAATGAACCAGGCAAGCATGCTAGAGAACAAAAATGATGAAAAAGAAAGCAAGAGGGGGAATAAATGTTGGAATGAAAGGATTACAGTTTTAGATAATATAGATAGGCAACTCTTCACTGAGAGGGGCTATTTGAGAAAAGATATAAAGGACAAAAGTGAGGAAACCATGCAAGTCTCAGGGCAGAGGGAAGGAATATGTGCAACAAGGGTGCTGAGGAGGCCTGGCAGTGAAGAGCCCACCGTGAATGGAGCCAAGTGAGCAAGTCTGAGAGTAGTAAGAAACACAGTCAGAGAGGTGATATACAGTTGATTCTCTAGGCCCTTGTGGGTCACTCTCAAGACTACTGGATCTCACTCTGAGAAGCCAGAGGAAGGTCTGAACAGGGAAGGGACATGAAAGGACTGGGATTTCACCAGATGAGCAAGAGCAGCCACTGTATTGAAGCATGCTATGAGACTAGTTAGAAGATATTGTCAATAACCCAGGCAAAAGATGATGGTGTCTTAAACCAAGATACTAACATTGAAGGGGCTAAGAGGTGGTCAACTTACAGATGTGTTTTGAAAAAAGAGCAATCGCATTTTCTTATTTATCAGACACAGCTTAGGAAACAGAGGAGTCAAAGATAATACGACGGTTTGGGCCCTGAGCATTTGCTGAGATAAAGATTGCACATCAGCAAGTTTTGGGTCAAATAATGGGAGTCCAGCTTGGGATATATTTACCTTTGAAGACCTATGAAACAACCAATTGGATATATCAATCAGGCAGATGGATATAAGAATCTTTAGTTCAGGGAAGGAGTCCACATAGATAATATAAATTTGGCCAGTATCCATAAACAGATATTTAAATCCATAAGTTTGTTTTTTTTTTTTATATGAAGTTTATTGACAAATTGGTTTCCATACAACACCCAGTGCTCATCCCAAAAGGTGCCCTCCTCAATACCCATCACCCACCCGCCCCTCCCTCCCACCCCCCATCAACCCTCAGTTTGTTCTCAGTTTTTAACAGTCTCTTATGCTTTGGCTCTCTCCCACTCTAACGTCCTTTTTTTTTTTTTTTTTTCCTTCCCCTCCCCCATGGGTTCCTGTTAAGTTTCTCAGGATCCACATAAGAGTGAAACCATATGGTATCTGTCTTTCTCTGTATGGCTTATTTCACTTAGCATCACACTCTCCAGTTCCATCCACGTTGCTACAAAAGGCCATATTTCATTTTTTCTCATTGCCACGTAGTATTCCATTGTGTATATAAACCACAATTTCTTTATCCATTCATCAGTTGATGGACATTTAGGCTCTTTCCATAATTTGGCTATTGTTGAGAGTGCTGCTATAAACATTGGGGTACAAGTGCCCCTATGCATCAGTACTCCTGTATCCCTTGGGTAAATTCCTAGCAGTGCTATTGCTGGGTCATAGGGTAGGTCTATTTTTAATTTTCTGAGGAACCTCCACACTGCTTTCCAGAGCGGCTGCACCAGTTTGCATTCCCACCAACAGTGCAAGAGGGTTCCCGTTTCTCCACATCCTCTCCAGCATCTATAGTCTCCTGATTTGTTCATTTTGGCCACTCTGACTGGCGTGAGGTGATACCTGAGTGTGGTTTTGATTTGTATTTCCCTGATAAGGAGCGACGCTGAACATCTTTTCATGTGCCTGTTGGCCATCTGGATGTCTTCTTTAGAGAAGTGTCTATTCATGTTTTCTGCCCATTTCTTCACTGGGTTATTTGTTTTTCGGGTGTGGAGTTTGGTGAGCTCTTTATAGATTTTAGATACTAGCCCTTTGTCCGATATGTCATTTGCAAATATCTTTTCCCATTCCGTTGGTTGCCTTTTAGTTTTGTTGGTTGTTTCCTTTGCTGTGCAGAAGCTTTTTATCTTCATAAGGTCCCAGTAATTCACTTTTGCTTTTAATTCCCTTGCCTTTGGGGATGTGTCGAGTAAGAGATTGCTACAGCTGAGGTCAGAGAGGTCTTTTCCTGCTTTCTCCTCTAAGGTTCTGATGGTTTCCTGTCTCACATTTAGGTCCTTTACCCATTTTGAGTTTATTTTTGTAAATGGTGTGAGAAAGTGGTCTAGTTTCAACCTTCTGCATGTTGCTGTCCAGTTCTCCCAGCACCATTTGTTAAAGAGGCTGTCTTTTTTCCATTGGATGTTCTTTCCTGCTTTGTCAAAGATGAGTTGGCCATATGTTTGTGGGTCTAGTTCTGGGGTTTCTATTCTATTCCATTGGTCTGTGTGTCTGTTTTTGTGCCAATACCATGCTGTCTTGATGATGACAGCTTTGTAGTAGAGGCTGAAGTCTGGGATTGTGATGCCTCCTGCTTTGGTCTTCTTCTTCAAAATTCCTTTGGCTATTCGGGGCCTTTTGTGGTTCCATATGAATTTTAGGATTGCTTGTTCTAGTTTCGAGAAGAATGCTGGTGCAATTTTGATTGGGATTGCATTGAATGTGTAGATAGCTTTGGGTAGTATTGACATTTTGACAATATTTATTCTTCCAACCCATGAACACGGAATGTTTTTCCATTTCTTTAAATCTTCTTCAATTGCCTTCATAAGCTTTCTATAGTTTTCAGCATACAGATCCTTTACATCTTTGGTTAGATTTATTCCTAGGTATTTTATGCTTCTTGGTGCAATTGTGAATGGGATCAGTTTCTTTATTTGTCTTTCTGTTGCTTCATTGTTAGTGTATAAGAATGCAACTGATTTCTGTACATTGATTTTGTATCCTGCAACTTTGCTGAATTCATGTATCAGTTCTAGCAGACTTTTGGTGGAGTCTATCGGATTTTCCATGTATAATATCATGTCATCTGCAAAAAGCGAAAGCTTGACTTCATCTTTGCCAATTTTGATGCCTTTGATTTCCTTTTGTTGTCTGATTGCTGATGCTAGAACTTCCAGCACTATGTTAAACAACAACGGTGAGAGTGGGCATCCCTGTCGTGTTCCTGATCTCAGGGAAAAAGCTCTCAGTTTTTCCCCGTTGAGGATGATGTTAGCTGTGGGCTTTTCATAAATGGCTTTTATGATCTTTAAGTATGTTCCTTCTATCCCGACTTTCTCAAGGGTTTTTATTAAGAAAGGGTGCTGGATTTTATCAAAGGCCTTTTCTGCATCGATTGACAGGATCATATGGTTCTTCTCTTTTTTTTTGTTAATGTGATGTATCACGTTGATTGATTTGCGAATGTTGAACCAGCCCTGCATCCCAGGAATGAATCCCACTTGATCATGGTGAATAATTCTTTTTATATGCCGTTGAATTCCATTTGCTAGTATCTTATTGAGAATTTTGGCATCCATATTCATCAGGGATATTGGCCTGTAGTTCTCTTTTTTTGCTGGGTCTCTGTCTGGTTTAGGAATCAAAGTAATACTGGCTTCATAGAATGAGTCTGGAAGTTTTCCTTCCCTTTCTATTTCTTGGAATAGCTTGAGAAGGATAGGTATTATCTCTGCTTTAAACGTCTGGTAGAACTCCCCTGGGAAGCCATCTGGTCCTGGACTCTTATTTGTTGGGAGATTTTTGATAACCGATTCAATTTCTTCGCTGGTTATGGGTCTGTTCAAGCTTTCTATTTCCTCCTGATTGAGTTTTGGAAGAGTGTGGGTGTTCAGGAATTTGTCCATTTCTTCCAGGTTGTCCAATTTGTTGGCATATAATTTTTCATAGTATTCCCTGATAATTGTTTGTATCTCTGAGGGATTGGTTGTAATAATTCCATTTTCATTCATGATTTTATCTATTTGGGTCATCTCCCTTTTCTTTTTGAGAAGCCTGGCGAGAGGTTTGTCAATTTTGTTTATTTTTTCAAAAAACCAACTCTTGGTTTCGTTGATCTGCTCTACAGTTTTTTTAGATTCTATATTGTTTATTTCTGCTCTGATCTTTATTATTTCTCTTCTTCTGCTGGGTTTAGGCTGCCTTTGCTGTTCTGCTTCTATTTCCTTTAGGTGTGCTGTTAGATTTTGTATTTGGGATTTTTCTTCTTTCTGGAGATAGGCCTGGATTGCAATGTATTTTCCTCTCAGGACTGCCTTCGCTGCGTCCCAAAGCGTTTGGATTGTTGTATTTTCATTTTCGTTTGTTTCCATATATTTTTTGATTTCTTCTCTAATTGCCTGGTTGACCCACTCATTCGTTAGTAGGGTGTTCTTTAACCTCCATGCTTTTGGAGGTTTTCCAGACTTTTTCCTGTGGTTGATTTCAAGCTTCATAGCATTGTGGTCTGAAAGTATGCATGGTATAATTTCAATTCTTGTAAACTTATGAAGGGCTGTTTTGTGACCCAGTATATGATCTATCTTGGAGAATGTTCCATGTGCACTCGAGAAGAAAGTATATTCTGTTGCTTTGGGATGCAGAGTTCTAAATATATCTGTCAAGTCCATCTGATCCAGTGTCTCATTCAGGGCCCTTGTTTCTTTATTGACCGTGTGTCCAGATGATCTATCCATTTCTGTAAGTGGGGTGTTAAAGTCCCCTGCAATTACCACATTCTTCTCAATAAGGTTGCTTATGTTTATGAGTAATTGTTTTATATATTTGGGGGCTCCGGTATTCGGCGCATAGACATTTATAATTGTTAGCTCTTCCTGATGGATAGACCCTGTAACTACTATATAATGTCCTTCTTCATCTCTTGTTACAGCCTTTAATTTAAAGTCTAGTTTGTCTGATATAAGTATGGCTACTCCAGCTTTCTTTTGGCTTCCAGTAGCATGATAAATAGTTCTCCATCCCCTCACTCTGAATCTAAAGGTGTCCTCAGGTCTAAAATGGGTCTCTTGTAGACAGCAAATAGATGGGTCTTGTTTTTTTATCCATTCTGATACCCTATGTCTTTTGGTTGGCGCATTTAATCCATTTACATTCAGTGTTATTATAGAAAGATACGGGTTTAGAGTCATTGTGATGTCTGTCTGTTTTATGCTTGTAGTGATGTCTCTGGTACTTTGTCTCACAGGGTCCCCCTTAGGATCTCTTGTAGGGCTGGTTTAGTGGTGACAAATTCCTTCAGTTTTTGTTTGTTTGGGAAGACCTTTATCTCTCCTTCTATTCTAAATGACAGACTTGCTGGATAAAGGATTCTCGGCTGCATATTTTTGCTGTCTAGCACCCTGAAAATCTCGTGCCAATTCTTTCTGGCCTGCCAAGTTTCAAAAGAGAGATCAGTCACGAGTCTTATAGGTCTCCCTTTATATGTGAGGGCACGTTTACCCCTTGCTGCTTTCAGAATTTTCTCTTT
This sequence comes from Lynx rufus, assembly GCF_022079265.1. NCBI lineage: Eukaryota > Metazoa > Chordata > Mammalia > Carnivora > Felidae > Lynx > Lynx rufus. The sequence goes on along the minus strand of NW_025814896.1, from coordinate 37,998,739 downwards.
ATCCTTGTATTTTGCCAGTTTCACTATGATATGTCGTGCAGAAGATCGATTCAAGTTACGTCTGAAGGGAGTTCTCTGTGCCTCTTGGATTTCAATGCCTTTTTCCTTCCCCAGTTCAGGGAAGTTCTCAGCTATTATTTCTTCAAGTACCCCTTCAGCACCTTTCCCTCTCTCTTCCTCCTCTGGGATACCAATTATGCGTATATTATTTCTTTTTAGTGTATCACTTAGTTCTCTAATTTTCCCCTCATACTCCTGGATTTTTTTATCTCTCTTTTTCTCAGCTTCCTCTTTTTCCATAACTTTATCTTCTAGTTCACCTATTCTCTCCTCTGCCTCTTCCATCCGAGCCGTGGTGGTTTGCATTTTGTTTTCCATTTCCTTTAAAGCGTTTTTCAGCTCCTCGTGACTGTTCCTTAGTCCCCTGATGTCTGTAGCAAGAGATTCTCTGCTGTCCTGTATGCTGTTTTCCAGCCCAGCGATTAATTTTATGACTATTATTCTAAATTCACTTTCTGTTATATTGTTTAAATCCTTTTTGATCAGCTCATTAGCTGTTGTTATTTCCTGGAGATTCTTCTGAGGGGAATTCTTCCGCTTGGTCATTTTGGATAGTCCCTGGTGTGGTGAGGGCCTGCAGGGCACTTCCCCTGTGCTGTGGTGTATAACTGGAGTTGGTGGGCGGGGCCACAGTCCGACCTGATGTCTGCCCCCAGCCCACCGCTGGGGCCACAGTCAGACTGGTGTGTGCCTTCTCTTCCCCTCTCCTAGGGGCGGGATTCACTGTGGGGTGGCGTGGCCCGTCTGGGCTACTTGCACACTGCCAGGCTTGTGATGCTGGGGATCTGGCGTATTAGCTGGGGTGGGAAGGCAAGGTGCACGGCGGCAGGGGGGGCAGGCTTAGCTCGCTTCTCCTTAGGTGATCCACTTCAGGAGGGGCCCTGTGGCAGCTGGAGGGAGTCAGATCGCTGCCGGAGGTTTGGCTCCGCAGAAGCATAGAGTTGGGTGTTTGCGCGGAGCGAGCAATTTCCCTGGCCGGAGCCGGTTCCCTTTGGGATTTTGGCTGGGGGATGGGCGGGGGAGATGGTGCTGGCTAGCGCCTTTGTTCCCCGCCAAACTGAGCTCTGTCGTCCGGGGGCTCCGCAGCTCACCCTCCCTTTGTCCTCCAGCCTTCCCGCTTTCCGAGCAGAGCTGTTAACTTATGACCTCCCAGACGCTAAGTCGCGCTTGCTGTCGGAACACAGTCCGTCAGGCCCCTCCGCTTTTGCAAGCCAGACTCGGGGGCTCTGCTTGGCCGGCGAGCCACCCCTCCGCCCCGGCTCCCTCCCGCCAGTCCGTGGAGCGTGCACCGCCTCGCCGCCCTTCCTACCCTCTTCCGTGGGCCTCTCGTCTGCACTTGGGTCCGGTGACTCTGTTCTGCTAATCCTCTGGCGGTTTTCTGGGTTATTTAGGCAGGTGTAGGTGGAATCTAAGTGATCAGCAGGACGCGCGGTGAGCCCAGCGTCCTCCTACGCCGCCATCTTCCCCTCCAGGATCGTTTTTTCTAAATCCATAAGTTTGATTGAAATAAGCAAGAAAGTGAGAATAAAAAGTTCCAAGAACTAAGCCTCTTTAAATATACCCTAAACTTAGAGACTGGGAAGATGAGGAGGAACCAGCACAGTGGACTAAAAGAATGGTCCTAGAAGTAGAAAAGCCAGGCAAATATGGCACCCAGAAAGCCAAATAGAGAAGGCATTTCAAGTAACAGAGTTGCTTATCATCTGCTACTGAAAGATCAAATGAATAAAGAATCAGAATGAATTTAGGACAAGATTTTTCAATGCAGAATTCTCTGGTGACCTTGATAGAAATAGTTTTAATGGTGTAATGGGGGCAAAACTTGATTAGAGTGAGTTCAAGAGAGAATGGAAGGAGGAAAATAGAAGACTGGACAATTGATAACTCTTTGAGTTTTGCTGTAACGGGAAGGTCATGTGAGGTAATGACTAGATAGAACTATTGTAAAGAAAGGAAAAATGACAGCATGCTTCCATGCTGTTGTGGAGATTCTAGGAAAGGAAACATGTATTAGGTAAGGGAAAGAATTACTGAATTGATAACTCTGAGAAAGTGAGAAAAGGATGGAACCTAGTGGGCAAATGGCAGGATTGCCCTTAGCTAGAAGTAGGAGTAATTTAGCCTTACTAGTAGGAAAGAAGCCAAATATATGGGCGCAGATGTAGATAGGTGAGCAAAAGTGGTGGTGGGAGACTTAGGAGTATTCCTATGAATGTTTCCATTCTCTTTATGAAATGGAAAGCAAGGCCATCTTGTGAGCTTCAGGATGAAGAGGGAGGTGTGGAAGATTAGAGCACAGATGAGAGGGTCTGAAATAGTTTTGTAGGCAACTGGGAGAATGAATGAGTGGAGGAAATATGAGTGCCATGTAGAACAAGACACCCTTGAGGCTGATAACTGTGAATGAATGTGAGACCCATCAGCAAGGCTATATGTTCTTCTCCATCCACTTGTAGTGACAGGTGAGCAGGTGCAGAGTAGGCAGAAAGATTTGGCAAAGACTGTGGCCTAGTTGAGCAAGTATTTCAATAAGGTTGTTGGGTTTGCAGACAAGGAAGTCATCATGATGGCTAGCCACTGGATTTGAACTGGATAAGGAGAAAAGTGAGGATTTTAGTTGGCTTTGATGGACTAAGAGGAGGTACTTGTATCCACTGTCTGTAGTTCTCAGAACTAGGAACTACAGCAGGTGTATACTAGAGGGAGTGAGATGAAAGGTTAGGGGATGGTAGTGGTAATGTGATATGTTTGGCACTAAGATAATAAAGTAGGTGCAGTCAATGGCAATGACAATGTCTAGGGTATGAAGGCTCAGTGAATGAGGGAGGGTGCAGGATAAGAGCATGGCAAGATAGAACAAGGAACTAAGCCACCAATGAATTGATGCTAGAGAACCTAACAATTATCCAAGAACTAAAATGTTCCAGGAATATGGGCAGTGACCTGAGAAGTATACAAATAATTACAACAAAGAAGGGGTAGCAAGTGGAATAAGGTAATGACATGAGAGTCAAGTTGAGGGGTAGTGTAGAGAAGAATTAGGGAGATGATTTGGAATGACAATGAGGATCAAACAGGATATCCATACATCATCAAACCCAGTGGCACCAACACTGTGAAAAAGGAAACAACCATCAGTTGAATTACAAGGGGAGCAGAGTGTTAATGCTTCTAATTAGAACAAGAAGTGAAGGCAATAGTTCCAAGAGATGGTGAGATTCTGGGGTATTTTACTCTTGACTGTGAGTCCTGGGGGCACCATGGAGGGTTTTTAAGATATAGAGAGGGTGAGCTATATATTCAGAAAAGGTGATGGACAGGGTCATGTGAGACTTGGGCTTCTTAAGGTGACTGATATATACAGGGGATAAAGCATATAGTGAAATTAGTCCTCATAAATCCAAGACATAGAGTGGTCTCCAAACTGTGAAGGTTGGAGGGAGGAGCAGCTGAGAGTTCATGCAAGGAAGGTGCAGACTTCCACATTTGAGGCTCTGTGTTCAACTTGTAATGCTGTTTTAAGAGGATATAAATGAAGTGGAGGCCACTGAGATGCACAGGCTCAAAATAAGGAGAATACAGAGGAAATCTTAGGAAAATCAATAGAAGAAACTGAGAAGGATTTTCTGGGTCTTTGGAAGACATGACAACTGTCTTCAAGTATCGGGAGCGTTTCATGTAAAAGAGGGTCTTCCTTGTGCCTTATGGTTCCAAAAAACCCAGAACTTATTGTTGGCTAGAAGTTATGGGGGAAAGAAATACTTGTTCCAAAAGCTGAGTCCTCCAGTGATGGACCAAAGGACAGCTACTAAAAAGTGCTGTCCAAAGACCAATGCCGATCAACAAACTATTTGTTACCATAAGGGAAGTATAAAACTCGAGAGCAAGAACTTAGAAACCATTGTTAGCAATTTCCCTACAATGTTTACTCATTTTTTGAAATACAAATTTAGGTTTGCTTACTCAAATAGAAAAATGTGGATTTGTGTTTCAAATGTTTTATTTAATTCTTCTAGTATTTTAGTTATATTATATTTTATTAAAATGTTGGTCCTTGATGGATAGGGAAATTTTTTAAAAAGTAGATTTATCACCATAACTAGCTAAAGAGCTTGAACTAACCTAGGGTATCACAGGAGTCATTTAACTGTCCTCTCAGCACTCAGATCTTGATTTCTAATACTATTCTCCAATAAAAGGAATTAGGGCTCCTTAGAGAAATGGCTGATGTTAAGACTGAGTTAGGAAATAAACAAGATTAACCTGAAGTATCTTGTAGTGCCAGAAAATAAGCAAGTGTTCTTTTCTCTCTCTCTCTCTCTCTCTCTCTCTCTCTCTCTCTCTCTCTCACACACACACACACACACACACACACACACACACACCTGGATAGGTCAAAAAGACACAGGAACCAACTGAAAGAGATCCCAATGGCCAAAGTGGGAACAATTTGAACAACAGCATAAATAAAGTAGCATTGGATTATAACCCAAAGTATCAAATAAATATCCATGAGTATAAATAAATACTCATACTGATATAAATAAACAGTCCCGAGGGGGGCGCCTGGGTGGCGCAGTCGGTTAAGCGTCCGACTTCAGCCAGGTCACGATCTCGCGGTCCTTGAGTTCGAGCCCCGCGTCAGGCTCTGGGCTGATGGCTCAGAGCCTGGAGCCTGTTTCCGATTCTGTGTCTCCCTCTCTCTCTGCCCCTCCCCCGTTCATGCTCTGTCTCTCTCTGTCCCAAAAAATAAATAAAAACGTTGAAAAAAATAAAAAAATAAAAAAATAAAAAAATAAACAGTCCCGTAAAAAAATGAGCAAGAACAGAAAACTATCTACTGAAGAAGAATTCAAAATAATTCATGTAGATACTCTGTCTTTAAGGAGATGGAGTATAACCCGCACTGCTTAAGTGTGGGCTGCCAATAGCGACTTTTTTCCAAAGAGCAGAGCATGGAATGGGGGAAAAAGTAACTTTACAGTGGAGAAACTTTAAGCCAGATAATCAAGGTAAACATCAACAGTGATAATTCATATTGATAGTATTGATATTCATACTGATATGATGTGGCACTTCACCTCTGTGGTCTTCCTCCCAAAAGCATATTACCTCAGTCTGACCATAATAAAAAAAAACATCCGACAAATCCCAACTGAAGGACATTCTGCAAAAACCTGAACAATACTCCTCAAAACTGTCAAGGTCATCAAAAAAGGAAAATCTGAGAAACAGTTACAATCAAAAAGAGCTTAAGGAGACATGTATGTTATCCTGGGACAGAAAAATGATATTAGGCAAATGCTAAGGAAATTTGAATAAAGTATGATCTTTAGTTAAAAGTAATGTATCAATATTAGTTCATTAACTGTGATAAATATATCATATTAATGTAAAATGTTAATAGTAAAAGTAACTGGGTGTGGGTTATATAGCACTTTATACTATGCAATTTTTCTGTAAATCTAAAACTGTTCTAAAACAATTTTCCTTTTAAAAGTCTCTCAGAAGAGCCTGGGCAACACTTTCCATTTGCAGTGGGAGAGTAAAAGGTCTGGAATAGAAGACCTGACTATCTTTACTGGTAAAAGGAAGTCACTTAATTTCACTGAGCTTCAATCTCCTCATCTGCAAAATAGAAGTGATACCACTTTTATCTACCCCATAGAGTTAAGACTCAGATGACATGATCCATGGGAAGGATCTCTGGAAACATCATAATCTAGATACAAGGAAATTTGGAGGTTGCTATCATTGTAACACATGGAGATATTCCAGCCTGGGAGATCACTTGGACCAATTCTGATTACAAATGTCACACATGTACACTGTGCCCTGGGCACCCTACTCCCAGAGGTTCTGACTCAGCAGCTCTAAGATACAACATACAAATCCATATTTTTAAGCTTCCCAGGTGATTCTGATACACAGCCGGATTTGAGAAGCACTAACCTAGGTGAATTCTAAAACCTCTTCTTATTTTATGATCAAATGTTAATGACACAGGATTATTTTTTCCAGATACGTGACACTCTTTGAGAAAGATTTAAACTTTGCAGTAAGAGCATAATTCTAGGTATCAGTCAGCCTGTGGGTAGTGTAGGTGAACTAAAGTTGTTAGTCATAATCTGTTCTGCCTATTTGTAAATTCAACTCAGCAGGGAAGGCCTTCAAAGTAGCATGAAAAGGTCACAGCTGTTTAGTCTTCATTTACCTGTAGTCCCTCAGTGTGTCTGTGTGTGTGTGTGTGTGTGTGTGTGTGTACTTCAACTGTAATATACCATATACACACAAAAAAGTGTGTAAGGTGGAAATCATAAGTGTATAGCACACAGTGCCTTGGTTTTTTGCGTATATATACAGCCCACACAATCATCATCCAGATCAAGATATAATTTCTAACACCCTGTAAGGTGTTATAGTTAACTAACTTCCCAGTATAGTTATAACCAAACTAGCGTGAGTTTGCTCCTTGGGGAGTTACAGATAGAGATTGCACCAGGTGGAGTTGTCACACTAAGGAAACTTTATTTGCAGCAAATGAGCTCATGGGGCATAACCTCCAAAGCCAGGACCCCCTGAGCAGGGGTAAGTGCATTTATTTTATTTAGGGTTCGGATTAGTCTGAACAAAGGGGAGTTTAACCATAATATTATAATGAGGCAGAGGTAACTGTGGCACAAGGGGGAAGGGTTATCGACATTCTCCAAGAGCTGAGAGCAGATATCGCCAAGAGGAAGTCTTGGGCTCCTTATCCAGGTAAGGAATTCTGGGCCTTGCTTACTTTTGAAAGAGCAGTGGGAGTTTTGCCACTGATTTATAGTCTCTGGTTAGGCTATCTCCTGGCATAGTTTTTGCATTCCTCTTGTTCCCTTAAAATCCCTAACTACTGAGGTTTTTACATTTCTTTGTAATTCTGACACCTCCTAGGAAGTTCTACTAGAAGTGTGCTAGGGGGCACCCAGGTGGCTCAGTCCCTTAAGCCTCTGATTCTTGATTTCAGCTTGGGTCAGGATCTCAGGGTTCCTGGGATCAAGCCCTGAAATGGGCTCCATGCTTACAGTGCAGAGCCTGCCTGGAATTCTCTCTCTCCCTCGCCCTCTGCCCCTCCCCTGCTCACACTCTCTGGAGTGCTCTCCCCTCTTCCCTCTCCCCCGTCCCCCTCCCCCTGTCCCTCTTCTTCTCCCCCCCATCCTTCTCCCTCTCAAAAAACAACAACAAAAAAAAAAAACCTTAAAAAAAAGAAGTGTGCTTTTAGAAGAGCTATTAAGACATAGATCACAGAAAATAGCTAGAAGGCCTAAATGACCTATTTTTCTGGGGACCCCAAACTCTTTCTGCTTCCACAGTCACCCAGCCAGAGGTAGCCATCTTAAGACTTCCTTCACCACCAGTTAATTCCACCTGTTCTTAAACTTCATGTAAATGGAATCATGTGGCATGAGCTCTTTTGTGCCTATCTTCTTTCACTCAACAAATTATCTGTGAGATTCTTCCGTACTGATGGATGTACCAGTAGCATGGTCTCTTTATTGCTGGTCTTTCAGTTCTTAGCACAAGCTCTAAATGATCAAGTTCAAATTGTCTATGTGTAGACTAAATAATTATACAATTATACAAGTACAGGGACAGAATGACAAGTCAATGATGGGAAATTCCATAAATATTACTGCTCCAGTAGGGTAAACTGTGCCACAAGAAAAAAATGGCATACTTTATGGTTGGCCCCAGTCTGAACCTCTGGGAGGGAATCAGAATGCAAGCTCCATACCACCATCACCTCCAAGAAAACCACATTTTTGTCAAAACATTCTTCTCAATTTGTACATATGCTCATGTTTGAGAATGATTCCTGTGAACTTTACAGAGAATGTAGAAAAAGGGCTTTCATTAATGGAGTTGCCCACAGACTGCTTAACAAAAGCTAAAGGTTTTGAAATTTGACTTCAGGGATTATCACCTAGGAGATCTGATTTTGATGAAACTGAGTTTAACTTAGCTTTTTTTCCCCCTTCATTGACATCTGTCTGCCCCCTGGGTAAAGACTTTTTTTTTTTTTTTTTGCATATGATTTGATAGAGCATAGAGCATTTTTTAACCAGAGAGGATAAAGAAAAAAGAAAAATGGTGAACCAAACAAGAACAGTGCTTATTTCATTTCAAGAATAATGTCAAAGTTGATTATCAAAGCCACTCTCAGGGGTTCCAGGAAATACAAACTTCAACAAAACCACACAAACTCTTCCCTATTCTCTGTGGTCTACTGTGCAGCCGACCACAAAACCATACACAGGCATCACAGCAAAACCACTGGGCTCTACTGAGTACTCTGAACAAGTGAATATTAATCCAAAATACTGTTTCAGAGATCTTTATGAAAAACCACGGTTTCCCTTCCATGGGTTATTTATTCTGCACTCATTTGCTAAAGCAATTTCCATGTGCTGAATTCCAGTGAATAAATAAAACAAGTCAATCAACATGTCATTATATTGGTAATCAATTTCTGTGGGTTTCCAATTGTTGCCCCTTAGCTTTATTGCACATCTCACCATATCCATGGTCTTCTTCTCAGCTATGTATGTGCCTAGGAAAACATGCATACAGACTCATAGGTTCACAGATCCTCCAAAAAGTCCCACTTGGGGAATGTTTTATTAGTACTTTTAATGATATTGACAACTGACATTAGTAACTATGACTTACACAGCTCTTCACCTAATGGATTTTATGTGCACCACATCAGAATCCTTGAGAGATAGAAAATGCTAAACTTATTCCATAGACAAAGAAACTAAGTTTAAGCACTTTCATGGACTGACATGTCTTAGTAAACAGGTACAATGTCCAGTATCCAAATTCATGATTTCTAGCTCCAAATCATGTTAGTTGCCTTATTTTTCTACAATGAGATGCTTCTGTTAAGATTAAGTCAAATAAAAGTCAAAACTGATAGAAGCAGAAAAAAAGTAGGTTGCAAGGGGTTGGGGCTGGGAGAAATAGGGAGAGGTTGGTAAAAGGTCACAAACTTTCTGAATAAGGTCTTAGAATCTAATGGAAAACATTAGACAGTCGACAATACTGTGTTGTGTGACTGAAATTTGCCAAGAGAGTAGAAATTTAATACCTTTACCAAAGAAGGGGAAGAAAAAGGAGGAGGAGGGGGGCGAGGGGAAGAAGAAGGAGAGAAGAAAACAAAACAAAAAAGATAAATATGTGAGGTGATGGATGTGTTAATTAATTAGATAAGGGGGAATCCTTTCACATTGCATATGTATACCAAATCACTATGATGTATGTGCAAATTATACCTCAATAAAGCTGAATTTTTTAAGGCAGAAAAGGAAGAGTAATTTTTTAAAAAAAATTTTTTTGAAGTTTATTTATTTTGAGAGAGAGAGAGAGAGAGAGAGAGAGCACAAGAAGGGGAGGGGCAGAGGGAAAGAGAGAGGATCCCAAGCAGGCTCTTCACTGTCAGGGCAGAACCCAATGCAGGGCTTAATCTCACGAATGTGAAAGATCATGACCTAATCTGAGCTGACATCAAGAGTCAGACGAGTAACCAACTGAGCCACCAAGGAGCCCCAAGTAAATATTTTTTAAAAAAGAATAATTTTCAAAGCATGACGGAACAGTAGTTTTGCTTCTTATTCACATTCTCAACAAAATCATATTTACAACAGTTTCACATTTTGCTCACACATTCAGTGTGGACAGGTATGTCCTGGAGTGGACTTCAGGAAACTCCTCATCTAATCCTGCTGGGCCAAGAATGCATGCGCAGTTTTGAATCACTCCTTAACCTCTCTCAGCCTTTATTAATCATCAGTAAATAAGCCTACTGACCCTACACCATCTTTAAAGGTCTTCTTCAGCTTAAGGTAGGTTTTTTAGGGTGACCGCAGGAACATTTACATGTAGCAATGCTAGGATGCCACAGTGAATGCTTCTGCTACGCTGGACCCCATCGCCGCAGCCCACTGGATTTCTCCCTGCCTCCGTGTAGAAGGTGGGCCGTGACCTCCAGCACCTCAGCTATGAAAGACTGCCAAACTGCAAAATCCCAAAGCACAGCTCTCAGCCAGCAGCTGGAAGGAGTCATGGGATAAATATACCAGAGTCCCCATCCATCTGTAGGACAAGTCTGGGCAACTTCTACATTTTTCCTGAGAATCTCAGTGGGATTGAGCCCATTCCCCACAGGAGTAACCAGCTCATGATACACTCCTATTGGCTTTTCTCTCCTCTCCATTTCATATCCCACATCCCCTACCTGTGCTTCCTGGGTGCACTTCCAAATAACCTACCTGCACTGACAGCCTTGTCACAGGCACAGCTTTTTGCAGAACCTAAAGCAAGACTTGGGCTTTAGAGAATTGTTACTGTCTGAATACAGAATTGAGTGTTACACGACACATTACCAATTAATGCAATGCAATTTACCCCTTTAAGCTGTTTCTTTAAAATTTACTGTGATGCTTTCCAAACAGTTCTTTATATGTACCTGAAAAGTTTAGATAGAGAGATGAGGACGTGGCATAATTAGTACCTGATATGGCCTTTTCTAAATAAGAGAATCTCCATGGGGACGCCTGGGTGGCTCAGTTGGTTAAGTGTCCAACTTAGGTTCAGGTCATGATCTCGTGGTTCAGTTTGAGCCCCACATTGAGCTCTCTGCTGTCAGCATAGAGCCTGTTTCAGAACCTCTGTCCTCGTTTCTCTCTGCCCATCCCCTGCTTGTTCGTTTTCTCTTTCTCTCTCTGTCTCTCTCTCCCAAAGATAAATAAACTTAAAAAAATACAAAGAGGAGAATCTCCAGAAAGCTTTTTTTTAAGTTTATTTATTTATTTCTAGAGAGAGCACAAGCAGGGGAGAGGCAGAGGGAAAGGGGGAGAGAGGATGTGAAACAGGCTCTGTGCTAACAGCAGAGAGCCCAGTGCGGGGCTCAAATTCATGGAACTGTGAGATCATGACCTGAGCTGAAGTCAGACGCTTAACTGACTGAGCCACCCAGGTGCTCCAAAGCATTTTTTTTAAATAGAGACTATTGGACACATGCTCTTCATGTTTTATAAAATTATGATTCTTCAGTTAGTACTTTAAGTCATATCTTTGTCATAATAAAACGGTTTGAGGTTGAGGTATTAAGACAAAAATCTCTACCAAATTTCTTATTAGGTGATGTTCACTTGGAAGCTGATCAAAATAGTTGCCTGTCTTACCAGTAAGGATAGTTTTAGCTGTGAATTACAGAAACCCTCATCTGAAGTCCTAAGATGACCAACTGTCTCATTTTTCTCTGGGGCCATCTTGGATTTAGCACTGAAAATCCTGGGAAATCCCTTAGTCACAGGCAAACCAGAACAGCTGGTCAACACCAAGTCCCACCCATCTTTATCTGTATCATTTAACCACCCCTCTTATCTTGGGTAGTACATCCAACCCTTCCAGGAGATTCAGATCCTATAATTGCCCATCTCCACTGGAACCACTCCATGGGATTCCAGGGAAAGAAGAGTTATCCAAAAGGAGAGGGTATTGAGTTTGCCAAAAGAAGTGATGGGGGGAGGCTTGGATTGAGATAGAGATACATATACATAGACATATATAGATCCAGATATAGAGATATAGACACTGATGTCCACTCTACTCTTTAAAGAATCTTGTTCTTTCACTCTTCAGATCTCATTATCAATATTATTTTTTCTCTTCATTTTTCCTTTACTTCCTACATAGGTCTTTCCTCTTCATTTTATATTCCAGCCCCAACACTCTCATTTTCACAGCACCCCAAGGGACTCACACTTCCCTCCACCATCTGCACTACCAGATCCAAATAAAACTATGCTCCAAGAAACATACTATTCTGAGAAAGAAATGAATAGACACATTAAAAACTAAACATAAAAATATGTTATAGAAATTTAAAATGCATATCTTCTTTCCTTGGCTCACTGTTTTGATTAATGCCATTTTCTCTAAAAGTGTTAAATGCCCAACTCTTGACTAATGTAAAACTTTTTTTTAGGCACCTGTAGCCAGGAAGTAGGCATTTTAAATACTCACTAGGGCCCTTTTTAGTGTCTAAAGTAGTAACTCATCACAGGCTTAAAATTCTATGAGAAATATTATTAAATAAAAAGTTACTGGCTGACTAACTCCTGAACTTGAGCTTTAATTCCCATGTTTAAGGTGGAAGTGATAAAGCACTTGGAAACTCTAACGGATGGTCTTTACCACAATGGCCTGAATATTCCCCTTAGTTTGACCAAAACTTAGACAGGTTTCTTCCTGACTCTAGTCCACTGACCTCACTTTTCTTAGAACATTTACTTTACAGAATTTGTAACTGTACATCCTTTCTCTGCCCCCTTTGATATGTAAATATTTTTAAAAGCCTCTTTCCAGTTTTCCAACCCAAGAATGCCTGTCTCAAGGATCCGGGAACCATCTCATTGAAATGTAATCATCAAAGAAGATAGAACCCCTATCTCCCAGTTTCTGTGTGAAGGCAGAAGCTTAACTTCCCCATTGTAAAGCTATCATCTGTCATGAAAAAAGAGAAGGTTTACTTTTCCTTGAAATGAAGACAATTAATTAGCAGCTGCTAAAAAATTCAGTCTTCAAAATATTGTTGCCTATGTCTTGCCACTCTCCTAGATTTTATCTCATATCCTGTCTTTGACTCTGTCTTATCTCAGGCACTATTTTTATCTTATCTCTATGGAGCACCCTCATATTAAATCCTGATCAATCCTTCAAGGTTTCAAGTGAGCTACCATCTTTACTATGAATATTTCCATGATTAAAGCAACCAAAAATCTCCATTACTGCTCCTAATTCCTATAGCATCTTCAATTGGCCTCTTTCCCTCCTCTGTCCTTTTTTATCCATCCAGTTTCTCCTGGGAATATTTTCTTAACAAATCATTTACACCTGAATCCTCGTCTCAGGCTCTGCTTCTGTGGAACTTGTCCTAAAATACCGCCTTCCCTAATAACTTTGATGTCTTGTCAAACACTTAACAAGACATGCCAGGTCCATTAGTATCTTGCTTACACTTTTAGCCTTATCTCTTGTCTCTCTTCCCAGGTTACTCAGTGGTCCATTCTGAGCCGCTATTTGCTCAGGTGTTTTTGCATGTGTTCTCATGGCTCCCATCAACTCAGCCTTTAAGTCTCATCTAAGATTACCAATGCTGCGGAGCCCTGACAAATTCTTTTTCCCCCTTACTCTAGGCAATTTCTCACTTCTTTTGTGAAAAAAAAAATAACAGATCCTTTAAAATAACATAGCTTTTAAGGGCGCCTGGGTGGCTCAGTTGGTTAAGCGGCCGACTTTGGCTCAGGTCATGATCTCGCAGTCCATGAGTTCAAGCCCCATGTCGGGCTCTATGCTGACAGCTCAGAGCCTGGTGCCTGTTTCAGATTCTGTGTCTCCCTCTCTCTGACCCTCCCCCATTCATGCTCTGTCTCTCTCTGTCTCAAAAATAAATAAACGTTAAAAAAAATTTTTTTAAAATAACATAGCTTTTTAAAACTATACAAATAGTAAGATGATTTAGAGCCTAGCCTCAGCAGAGGGATCAAAGGTAAGTTATTTACCTTCTGTGGGCTCCTGTTTATTCACATATGAGGATGGTAAGATTCCACATCCTTCATAAATGCACGTAAGGTGCTTACCAGAATATTTAGAACATATTATGTGGTAGTTTTATTAACACTAATGAGAGAGAGAGATTGGTTTCTCTATAACTTAACCAGATTTCAAAGTTGTGAATACTATATCTTGTTTATCTCTGTACTCCTAATTCTCACACAGTGCATGGCATAATACACATCCAATAAATAGCTGATGAATAAATAAATGATACGTAGCCACTGGGAACTAAAACTTGTTTCTACTCTTTTTTTCTGTTTTAGTATATAGCTCTTCTACACGCACAACCAAGAAACAAACTCTGGGAATCCATTTTAAAACTCAAACAGCATAAAGTAAAAGCAAACATTCTGGTATTTGTTGTATTTTCTATTCTCTCCAATATCCACCATGCTCTCTCTCTCTCAAGCTAATGAAAGTTTTCCTTTTTGCTTGAAAATAATGGTCAAACATGTATGAGCACAAGGTCTTCTTTAAACTCAGTAGTAAATCTGTGTTTCCTCTCCCTCTCTCTCCTCACATTCCCTCCCTCTCTCTCTCTCTCCCACCCTCCTTCCACATTTCAGAGATCTGAAGATTAGATGTAATTTTATATTTTTCCCCTCTTTCTCTCTTTTCATTTTTGATGACTTTTGAAAACCTGCGACCCTGAAAACCTTAACTTCTCAAAAAGAGATTCTTCATTTTCAAGAGATGCTGGAAAAGGCATTCTTTTAATAGATGGATGTCATCAAAATTACTCTTCCCTTGGACTTTGTCTCCAGAGATTTTTTTGAAGAGAGCTTTCCATTTAGTAAGTCATTTTCTAAAATTCTTAGAAGTTTTCTAGAATAAAAGCTCTTGGATTCTCAAAGTATTTGTGAAAAGTTTCTAGTGCTTAAATTTACTAGAAAAGGGATTTAGTATATAAAGGGATTAACTCATGGAATCATAGCCCTGTTTGCAATAACACTGATAATTATTTCCGATATCTGCCACTTTTCCCTCCTGCGGTTGCCGTAGCTGAAGAGAATTTTTTGTCTTCTAAATCCTCGTGGCATTTCATGTTTGTCGTTTAACACATATCTTTGCATCCTCATTTGGAGTTCTGTTTTTACATTTGTTCCCTTACCAGATCATAAGATCCCACCAAAGTCTAGCACTGAGTCTTGGGTATAGTAGGAGTTTTAAAATATTTGCTAAATGAATGAAAATGGCCACAAGGTGCCAGTGTGAAAATAAATCAGCAAAGTACTCTGGAAAATACATCCCTCATAGTCACAAGATAACATACAGATTCATTTGCTATTAATGATAATATTATAATGATTAATATTGACAATATTAATGATGAAAGCCATTAAAATGGCCTTATTCCAGACAGATGCAATTTATTTTTCAAAAGAACTTAATGTCTACAACCAATTTTCTCCACATATCTATATCCCCATGAATTAGACAATGTAAAGAAGAGAGGGCACAGGTAATGCCACACAAAACACACTTAAACTCAACTCATATCCATAGTTCTCCCCTGGCTGATGGAACAAAACCAACTTTGACTACAATGCCCAATGCAAATGAATGGAAACTTAACCCTTCAATCAGATCCTTAGGGGAGCATATTCATTTCCTTTCTCCTCATTTCCTAATTAGAATCCCTTACCCAGTCACTCTGCCACCAGAATTCTTGTCTGACTCAGTATTAGGGGTCTAGTTATGCTTTCAATATCTACATATTAATTTCCTCTGGGCACCTGGCTGATATTACAGAGAACTTTCCCTGCTAGTTCATGCCCCTGTCGAGCCTAAAATCAATTTTATGACAATCCCAAACCACTTTTCCATCTATGGCTCCTCAATTCTATTCATTGGGGTAGCAGTAAAATTAGTCTTAGGGCAAAGATATTCTATTTAGCTTGAGTATTCTATTTCTAGATGGTCTGAATGTTTAAGTGGTAGGGATATTCAGAGCAACTCAAGAGTCTATAGGATTTGGCACACATCTGCTTTCACACAATGAATAGCTTCCTCCTTGTATAAAGATTAGCTTTATGAATTCTCCAGGAGAAAACACCTGTTTTATCAGTTCATTTAAAGAATTTCAAACTATTCAGAGATACTGTTAAAAATATTGATGTGATACCACCACTCACTCTTCTAACTTTTCTCCACAGATTAAGAAACTAGACCCCAGTGTTAATTTCCTTTAAAATGTGTCTTAAGTCAACATTGACTAGAAGAAGAGCTTGAGATAGGGTTCTTGTGCAAGTGACTTAATGAGTGAGGGCTCTTTGGAGAAAAGGAATGAAGGAAGGAAAATGGTACCGGAAGGAGACAACCGATGATGTGGTCTTAGCTGTAGTCTAGCCCCACAGCTGTCTGATCTCACAGAAGTTCTGGAGCACACACGGTACCACCGAGAAGGTCCACCTTAAGGCAAGAGAACTAATGTTTCTGTCCCTCTTTTCAGTATTAGCTGTGGGCCACCCCCCAGGAGGAGGGCATTGAATCTCCTAGGCATTTCTGTGTGAGGTCACTCTCATGGGCTGAGGGAAATTCTCTGAAGAAGGGAGGAGCTCTAAGCTATTAAAAGTTTCTGTTTGCAGCATCTGGGGGGTGGATGCACTACTCCTATAAATATAGACTTGGATAGGATAGCAAACTGTTAGTTTCTATTACAAACGGTTTTGGGACTAGCCTAATCCTGGTATTATTTTACACACTGAGTAAATACAAATGCAGAATCAATTATTCATAGAAAAGTGAAATAATATACTTGAGTTGAGGTAATCAGCAAACTGCCTCTCTAGCGGTGAATAAAGACCCTTTTACAAGATTATATGTCTTATTTAAATCCACATTCAAAACCAGGCTTGGAACTGAAGGATGATGTGTGTGACTAGAGAATGCCGGACTGGCTCTCACCCTTCAGAAGACATTTATCTGCATGTAACCAAAACCCTGAATGTAGAGTTAAACAAACAGAACCTTACTAAGAAGGCAGGAGAATCACAGTCTAACATAATCTACAATAGCATCCAAAATTTTGTATCTTTCACACTGAGTTACTTATATTTATCCCTTAAATTTGGTGGCTTATTTGTGGTCTCACAGTCACAGTGGAGCTACCAGACTACCAGGCATCTCATTTGTGTTGCAGAAAAAAGGTAGAGAAGAGATTAAAAGAGCAAAGAACATGCTAGCCAAGACTATTTCTTCTATCAGGAAAGCAAACACTTTCTCAGCAGCTACACATGACACACTTATTCTTAGAACTTATTAATAGAGTTGGGTCATATTGCTACCAGTAGGCCAGTCACCAGCCATGGGAGATAATCATAATTTATTTAGATCAACACTATTTGACAAAAATGTCATATAAGCTACATATACAATTTTAAATTGCTTGTAACCATATTTAAAAAGCAAAAAGACGTGAAATGAATTTTAATACATTTTATTTAATCCAATATATCCAAAATATTAAGTATATAACCAACATAAAATAAGCCATTTTACATTTTTTAATTAAATATTTGAAATTCAGTGTGTATATTACACTTATGGCACAACTCAGTTTGGATTTGTCCCATTTCAAGTGCTCTAGAGCCATATAAGATGAGTGGCTACATACCGGACTAGCCCAAGTCTAAACCAATGATGATTTGTCTCTGGAAGCTGGGGTAGGAACCTGTCTTTCCTGAGATCCTGTTATCTCTGTTTCTATCTGAAGAAATCTGGATATTGTTAACATGGAAGACAAGGAGAGATGGATAATGGGTAGGAAGGATTAATGTCTTCCTAACTAATGTCTCCTACCTAACTAATGTCTCCATTGACCTGTCCCAGTGGTTGGAATCCTAGCATTTACAAATCTTTCCATGGTTGGATTATCTGATTTAAAGTTCATCTTTTTTGAAGCATATAATTGGCTATGGATAATTTTAGTAAAATTATGACTTTTCTCACATCTAAGATTGGAATCCCACAATAATGAGACCCAGAAAACAAGCATTTTGGTTGCACAAGGGAGACTCAGGAAGGGAAGAATCAGGCCATGGGAGCTGAGGTGACTAAAAAAATTTCAGGGCAGCCTAAAGACACTGGGTTCTTGTTGGGAGGAGAATAGGGGCCTATGACAGCAACTGGACATTGAGACTCTGAAGTAATGAGGGGAACAAAGCTTTCCATCTCATGCTTTGCTTTGATTCTGGTTAAATATTTGTGCATAATGCAGACCAGACTCTGTAATAGGACCAAGGAAGAATTTTATCAGATTCTTGAACATTTAAGCAGATACTCTTGGTGCACTGATGATATTCTCTAGCCCATCCTAGAGGTCAACTCCAGCTCTGAAGGACAGGACTTGACCACGCAGGCAACTTCTAACTCAAGCCTCTATGTCTACCTTGCCCTAAGGTTTTTTTTCTGGGATAAGAGTAACTCCAGCCAACTGGAAGTGCTAGGATATTCACAACCCTCCACAGGACCAACACTCAATTAATCAGGAATGAGAGTATGTGAATAAATACTCCCTCTTCCTTACCTCTTGGTGAACAATTATAAAGTATACGAAGGTCTCAGCAGGATTAACCCCAGCTGACCACAGAAATGGCTCACTAATTAACATACTCTTCATTGGCTTTTCTTCCTTCCCTGTCTCACTTCTCTGCACCTCCACTGTGCTTCTGGGATCACACACCAAATAAGGCCTCTCCACTCAAATGCTTGTCTTAGTGTTTGCTTTTAGGTAAATCTTCAAATCAAGACACTTTGTTGTTGTTGCTTTTAGAGGCAGAAACAGAGACAGAGACAGAGACAGAGAGAGAGCATGCCCAAGTGGGGCAGAGGGGCAGAGGGAGAGAGGGACAGAATCCTAAGCAGGCTCCACGCTCAGCACAGAGCCCAATGAGAGGCTTGATCCCTCGACCTTAGGATCATGACCTAAGCTGAAATCAAGAGCTGGATGCTCAATCAGCTGAGCCACCCAGGAGCCCTAAATCAAGACACTTTGTATAGGGGATGATGTCTTAATATAATAGAATATATATTTAATAATCATGATTTTCACTAATTTATGCTAAATTATCTTTTGAAGCATAAAACTACTAATCAAATTTTCCTCACCCTACTGCCTCAAGAAATTCAAGAGATAGGCCATGTCCTCAAAAGGATCATGTTATATTAAAGGATGGAAGCACCAGCTAAACCAACTCTTTAGGTTCTAGGGATTCTTTCTCTCTCTAGTCGAAGTCCAGAGTACGTATGCAAATGGAGTATGGACCACAATTGTGCTTTCCAAAAGGTAGCCACTACCCACATGGTTAAGTTAAGATTACATAAAACGAGAGGCACCTGGGTGATTCAGTCAGTTGAGCATCTGACTCTTGCTTTCGGCTCAGGTCATGATCTCACGGTTCGTGAGTTTGAGCCCTGCATCAGGCTCCGTGCTGACAATGTGGAGCCTGTTTGGGATCTGTGTCCCTCCCTCTCTGCCCCTCCCCTGCTCACTCTCTATCTCTCTCTCTCAAAAATAAATATTTTTTTAAAAATGAAAACTTCAGTTCCCTAGTTGCACTAGCCACCCTTCAAGTGCTGAATAGCACGTGTGGCTAGCAGCTACCATACTGGACAATATACAGAACATTTCCATCCTTGCTAAAAGTTCTATGGGATAGGACTAGGCTAGGATCTCAAGTTTGGAAGATACATAGAGGACAATCCTCTCTCTTGTTCAATGTAGACAAGCAAACTGATTCTGTGCTTTCTCCTTGGAGCTTAGTTTCAGTCTTTTCCAAAAACAAAACTCCAGACTGTCATTTAAAAACACTTAGAATTGGCAAATGTAGTAGCCAGAGTAATGCTAAGCTATGCTGCAGTAAAATATGAACCATGAAAATCACTAAGTCAGGCAATCCTCCAGGACAGCCATCCACTATGCTCTGTGCAATTCAGGCTACCTCCATCAAATAGGGGCTCTGATAAAAATAGTTTCTCCTGAGAGCAGACCTTGTTAAGAGGAACAGAATGCACTAGCATATTTCAAAATAGCTACTTTTTCCCTCCCCTTGTCAGAAGCACAAGGGGATTTTTCTCTCCTCTTCATTGTGGAAACCTGATAGTGCTCCTGGAGATAAAACTCACCAGCCGATAACTGGGTCCCCCCGGAGTTTCTAACTCACAGACTTGTCCACACTTAGCCTCCAGCAATTCATCAATTATAGTTTTGTTTTTTCTACCCCAACCCTGGTTCTTGCAGAGGATTTTGCTCATGGGTTTAATGGTCTGGTAAGTTGTGATCCTCTGTAACTGCCTATCCTACTGTATCTCCATTTTTGGGGCCAGTGGTTTGCCCTGTGACCTCAATTTTCTGACAGATCAAAGAAGGGTTGCTGATTTTCAGTTTGGTCAGATATTTACCTATGATTAGGAAGGAGGGATCACTTCCAAGCTCCTGACATGCTGGACCATGGACCAGGCACCAAGACGGCACTCTATTTTTTTTTTTTTTTAACTAGTTGTATGTTTCTACAGTGGGGTAGATGGGCTGTTCCTTTTTCCCCGATTCCCCTTTCCTTTTCTTTCCCACTCTAGACTTTCTGAGCTGAAGTCTTCTTTATTGTTCTGATTGAAAGTGGCAAGTTCTTTCACTAATGTTTTCTTCCCTGTGGTTATTAACTTCCTGTACCCCAAATGCATTGGCCTAAAATTCATTATTACATCTCAAGTGTTCTCTTTATTTATAAAGAAATCTGTCCCAGTGACTCAGTCACTAGAAATTCCTTCTCTCTACAGTGATACACCACATAGTATCATTCCCCAGACCCAGGAGGCATATGTTGTAATTATGGGACAAAAAAGCAAGGTGCACATTGCCATGGCCATTCCAACCCCAATACCTTCTGTGGATGTGTCCCCAGCTGGCCCATCTCTCACAGCACATGTTTATGAATTTGTTTCCTAACTTTTAGGACTTTGAACTAAAAAAAGATATTGACTGGATTGACACCCAATGAGCTAGATGCTCCATTTGGTTATTTCTGGACAGTCTGGAGCAACGTCAATCTGTTCTCTTCCTCCAAACCTCTCATCTTCCAAGGTAAGGGTCTTTTGACGAATAAAAAAAAGAAAACCCAGGTAGAAGTGATACTTGGTAGGAGATCACTGAGTGTTATCTGCAATTCTGCAAACTTGTACTGGATAACATAACTGCTTTTAACAATTAGGGACCAATCTGCTATTTTTGTTTTGCTTTGTTTTGTTTTGTTTTTTTGGTCTCACTTTTCCATACAATTGGTTTTTCTATCAATCTATGAATAGTTAAAATATATTTGCCTCTTACTCTCTCCTAGACATTTTTACAGACTTGATGGCTTTGAAAAATCACATTACAGTAAACTCAGGGTTATCCCATTAGGCCAAAGAACAACCCTCTCTAGTTAATCACGTTGCCTGATTAATTGAGACACACAGATTTTCAAATAATTAAGAAATACATCTAACACAGGTTCTGTGTTAAAAAGAATCTAATTTTCTTTGATGATTCAGAGGTCACTTTTATTCTTATGTTACTTAATCATTATTATTAGGAAAATGACTTGCCAGTTAGGCAAAATTTCCAACTGATACACGCAGACAAAACAGTTTTTAAAATCTAATATACTAAGCTCCATTCTTTTCAGAAATTTTTCATATTCTCAACAATTTAAAGACCACATTCTAAAGCGACATGTCTTCCTTCCATATTCCCAGGTGGCATAGGTATCTACAAAGTTTTGTTTTCTTCTATAAACTAATAGCCTGGAACAATACCATATTAAACATTACAAGCTCAATAGTTTTTGTTAAATAAAGGAATGAATGGATATGTTAATAAAATGTTTTTTGAGGCATCCATCTCACTCCAGGCAGAATGATTAACTGTACCTAAGAGACCCTCAAATTTTGCATGCTTCCATTCCTACTGAACTATCCTGCAGGTTCTTAGAAAATACCCATTGCTCATTGTCCTCAGACTGTTTAGAAAACAAACCTCAGAAATGATAGAATGACCACATTTCCTCTCTGTAAAGGGTCACTTTATGAAGAATCATCTCAGTATTAAATATTATCTCATTTACGTAGTCCTTTCTGCTTGATCAATGCTACCAAGGGCAGCTTTCCCAAGAGCAAAGTTGGTCACGTGACATGTCCCACCTGCCCCCCCACACTCAGTAGTTGCAGCCTCCTCGGAGAGGCCTGAAATCCATTTGTCAGAGAAAAATGCTGTTCATTTTTTAGTTCCCACAGCAAAATAAGGTTTAAATGCAAGGCCCCAGGCAGAGGAGCGCAATGGCTTACATTCTTACGAAGGCAGAATATTTCTGAGAGCAGATCTGAGCAAAGATGAAGGTGATTCAGACATCAGCAGGATGGTACATGAGGAAGTTACAGGCCCTTCCTCTCCCACAGAGACACCAACTTAACAACAATATATGAATACTGTGCAGGTAGACACAAAGACATCTAAAGAGAGAGGGGGCCTAGAGGCCTAAGGGCTGGAGGAAGATTAGAGACAGAAAATTCAGGCTTATCTCCCCATTTAGGGACAATTTAAACACACAATAGCTTTTACACATGGTTGAAATTTTGCTCTTTAAATCTTCAGTTACCACCTGTCTCCAAACTGTCTTGCAAAATGGTAGATACTTTTTGCAAAAGAAAAGATGCTTTTGGTTTCAAAATCTGCATTCTCCCTTTTGAGTAAAAAAGTTCAAAGACAAAAAAAAAATTCTCCATTAAATTTGGGAACACATTAGATACCTTGGATCTCTAACTTTTTTGTCTGAGATGTCCCTTCATTCTTGCATATCTCTTGACCATAGGCTGTCTGCACATATTAAGCAAGACAAAGTGTACCTCAGGTATTTCAGCAAATGCATCTTTTTTCTCTCTACCTTCTCTGCCTTTGCACTCCCACCCCCATCACACTTGTTTTAAACATGATGATTAATCTGTTCTAGTTTCAAGTAGTTGTGGTCATCTTAGCTTGGAGGACTCAAATAGTGACAATTAAGTCCCACATAACTTCCCCCCTTGCACTGAGCACTCATTCCCTATAACCCATCAGGAGTCTCAGAATTTTACCTTGAAAATAAAATGAACACTCTGATATGGTCTTTATTTAAAAGTTTAAGGATTTTTCTGCATTATTTTCAATGTTTAAATATTGGTCACTCTTTCCCAAGTATCCATCCATAGATGAACGGATAAAGACATGACACACACACACAGTGGAATGTTACTCAGCCACAAAAAAGAATGAAATCCTGCCATTTACAACAACATGGATGGAGCTAGAGGGTATAACGCTAAGTGAAATAAGTCAGTCAGAGAAAGATAAACACCATCTGATTTCACTCGTGTGGAATTTAACAAAAAAAAAAAAGAAAGAAAAAAGAGACAAACAAAAAAACAGACTCTTAACTACAGATAACAAACCGATGGGTACCAGAGGGGAGGTGGGTGGGGGGGGTGGATGAAATAGGTGAAGGGGATTAAGAATACACTTACCACGATGAGCACTGAGTAATGTATAGAATTGTTGAATCACTGTATTGTACACCTGAAACTAACGTCACACTATATGTTAACTACCCTGGAAATAAAATTTAAAAATACATATATTGTTCATTCTTTCACTCTTACACCAAAATAAGGTTTAAATGCAAGGCCCCAGGCAGAGGAGAACAACTTCTTACATTCCTACTAAGGTGGAATCTTTCTAAGAGGAGATCTGAGCAAAGATGAAGGTGAGTCAGCCATCAGCAAGATGGCATACTAAAAATTTACAGCCCCTGTTCACTCCCACAGAGACACCAAGTTGACACAATATAGGAATACCTCTATGAGTATTCAATTATGAAGCAATACAAAACCATGCTAAAACGTAAGGTTCTCCAGTAAAGGTAAATATGTGGACAAATATAGCACTGTCTGCTATTGTAATTTTGGTACATATAATTTACATGACAAAACATCTCAAAATTATAAATCTATATTATAGGTATCCCATATATAAAGACATAGTTTATGGGATAATATCATAAACTAGAACTTATATATGTTAGTGAAGTTCTTATCAGTTTAAAATAGAATGCTACAACTCTAAGATGTTTTATGTAATTGCAATGGTAACTACAAAGAAAATATCTGTAGAATTTACACAAAAGGAAAATGGTAAAAGAATCAAAGCATCTCACTACAAAACAGCAAGAAAGAAAGGCAGGAGGAGAGGAAAACAGGGACAAAAAAAACTACAGGATACATAGAAAACAATAAAATGACAACAGTAAGTCCTTCCCTAGCAGCAATTACTTCTAGTTTAAATGGATTAAATTCCCTAATCAAAATACATAGATGGAATGGATTAAAAAACAGGACCCAAATAAATGATGTATACAAGAGACTCACTTTTAGGGACACATACAGACTGAAACAGAAAAGATGGAAAAAGATATTCTATGTAGGGGCGCTGGGGTGGCTTGTCTGACTTCAGCTCAGGTCATGATCTCGTGGTCTGTGAGTTCAAACCCCACATTGGGCTATGTGCTGACAGCTCAGAGTCTAGAGCCTGCTTTAGATTCTGTGTCTCCCTCTCTCTCTGCCCCTCCCGGCACGTGTTCTGTCTCTCAAAAATAAATATTAATTTTTTTTAAATTTCTAATTCTTTAAAAAAAAGATATTCCATGCAAACGGTAACCAAAACAAAGCAAGAATGGTTCTTCTAATAAAATAGATTTTAAATCAAATATATTACAAGCGACAAAGAATATTATATAATGATAAAAGTTCAATTCCACAAGAAAAAAATTATAAATACTCAACCAAACTTCAGAGCTCCTAAGTATATAAACAAACTTTGGCAAAATAGAAGGGAAAATAGACAGTAACACAATAATAGATTTCAATACCCGATTTTGAATAATGAACAGAATGAGATAGAAGATCAATAAAGAAACAGGATGTGAACACTATATATTAATTCTACCTAACAGACACAGAACACTCAGCCTAAAAACAGCAGAATACACATTCTCCTCAAATGCACAGATAACATCTTCCAGGATAGATCAGATAGTATGCTAAAAAGTAAGCCTAAACAAATTCAAGAAGACTGAAATCATACAAAGTATCTTTTCTGATCACAATGGAATGAAACCAGAAACCAACTATACAAGGAAAACTGGAAAATACACAAATATGTGGAAATTAAACAACAGTCTTAAACAAATGGGTCAAAGCAAAGAAGTAACAAGAGAAATTAGAAAATATCTTGAGGTAAATAAAAATAAAAACAACATAGCAGCAAAAGTAGTGCTAAGAGGGATCTTGATAGCAGTAAATGTCCATGTTAAAAAGGAAAAGATGTCAAATCAACAATGTAACTTTATACCTCAAGAAACTAAAAAAAGAACAAATTAACCCAAATCTAGTAAAAGGAAGTAAATAGTAAAGATTAGAGCAAAGATAAATGAAATAGGGGCGCCTGGGTGGCGCAGTCGGTTAAGCATCCGACTTCAGCCAGGTCACGATCTCGCGGTCCGTGAGTTCGAGCCCCGCGTCGGGCTCTGTGCTGACTGCTCAGAGGCTGGAGCCTGTTTCTGATTCTGCGTCTCCCTCTCTCTCTGCCCCTCCCCCGTTCATGCTCTGTCTCTCTCTGTCCCAAAAATAAATAAACGTTGAAAAAAAAAATTTAAAAAAAAAAAGATAAATGAAATAGAAAATAGAAAACAACAGAAAAAAAACTGAATGAAACTAAAAAAAATTTTTTTGAAAATATCAACAAAACTGACAAGTCCTTAACTAGATTGAGAAAAAGAAAGAGAAGTCTCAAATAACTAAGATCAGAAATGAAAGAGGGGACATTATGACCAATGTCACAGAAATAAAAAAGATAATAAGAAAATGCTATGAATTCTTCAAACTCAACACATAAATGTTTTCCAGGAGTTGGGCTAAGAAGGAGATGAGTAGGCATAAAATCCCACAACAACATACTCAATGGTAAAAGACCATTAGGAATAAGCCAAGAAAGCCCACTTTTGCCACTGCTATTTAACACAGTATTGGAAGTTCTAGCCAGAGCAATTGCACAAGAAAAAGAAATAAAAGTCAACCAAATCAGATAGGAGGAAGTAAAATTATTCTATTCAGACAAAATTGTCTCACATGTAGAAAACCCTAAAGATTCCACATACAAAGAAAAGAAAACTATTAAAACTAATGACTGAATTCAGCAAAACTGCAGGACGCAAAATCGATAACAAAAATCAGTTGTATCTCTGTACGTGAACAACAAACAATCAATCTGCAAAGGAAATTAAGAAAACAATTTCATTTAAAACAGCCTTGGATTAGGGCACCTGGGTGGTTCTATCAGTTAAGCATCCAGTTTCAGCTCAGGTCATGATTTCACAGTTGGCAGGTTTGAGCCCTGCATTGGGCTCTGTGCTGACAGCTGAGAGCCTGGAGCCCATTTCAGGTTCTGTATCTCCCCCTCTCTCTGCCCCTCCCCCACTCACACTCTGTCTCTCTCTCTCTCTGTCAAAAAAAAATAAGCATTAAAAATTTAAAAAATAAAACAGACTTGGATATTATAAAATATGTAAAAATATACCTGACCGAAGAAAACTACACTGAAAACTACAAACCATTGGTGAAAGCAATTACAAAAGGTACAAATAAATAAATGGAAATATATCCTGTGTTCATAGACTGCAAAGCATAACACTGTTAAGATTTTACCCAAAGTGATCCACAGATTCAATGCAATCCTTATCAAAATCCCAATGGCATTTTTTTTTGCAGAAATTAAAACATTCATCCTAAAACTCATACGGAATTTCAAGCCAAAACAATTTTGAAAAAGAAGAACAAAGTTAGGAAACTCGCATTTTCTGATTTCAAAACATATTGTAAAGCTGCAGTAATCAAAATAGTGTGGTACTGGTGTAAAGACATGTTGATCAATGGAATACAATAGACAGTCCAGAAATAAACACTCACATATATAGTCAATGATCTTTGATGAGGGGTCAAGACCACTCAATGGAGAAATGATAGTCTTTTCAAATGATGTGGGGAAAACAAGATGTCCACATGCACACGAATGAAGTTGGACCCTTATCTTTCAACGTGTATAGAAATGAGCTCAAGGGGTGCCTGGGTGGCGCAGTCGGTTAAGCCTCCGACTTCAGCCAGGTCACGATCTCGCGGTCCGTGAGTTTGAGCCCCGCGTCAGGCTCTGGGCTGATGGCTCAGAGCCTGGAGCCTGTTTCGGATTCTGTGTCTCCCTCTCTCTCTGCCCCTCCCCCGTTCATGCTCTGTCTCTCTCTGTCCCAAAAATAAATAAACGTTGAAAAAAAAAAATTTAAAAAAAAAAAAAAGAAATGAGCTCAAGATAAATTAAAAACTTAAACATAAGACCTAAAAATATAACACTCCTGGAAGAAAATACATGGAAAAAGTTTCATGACATTAGACTTGGCATGATTTCTGGGCTATGACACCAAAATAACAGGCAACAAAAGCAAAAATAGACAAATGGGACTACATCAAACTTAAACAATTTTGTGCATCAAAATACACAATCAGTAGAATGAAAACACAATGTATGGAATGACAGAAAATATTTGCAAATCATAGATCAGATGAGGGACTAACATAAAAAATAGATAAAGAACTCTAACAATAAGAAAATAAATCAAATAACCTGACTTTTAAAATGGGAAAAGAACTTAAATAGGCATTTCTCCAAGAATGACAGACAAATGGTCATCAATGAGCATATGAAAACATGCTCAACATCACAAATCATCAAGGAAATGCAAATCTCCTCACTCCCATTAGTGCTATTGCTACTGTACAAAAACAAGCAAACAAAAGCAACCAACCAAACAAAACCAAACAACAACCAAATAACAACAATGCAAAACGAAACAAACAAACAATAAGTGTTGGCAAGGGTATGAAGAAATTGGAACACTTGTGCATTGTTGGTGGGATTTAAAGCCTCTATCAACAAAATATGAAGGTTCCTCAAAAAATTAGAAGTAGAATTACCATACAATCCAGCAATTCCACTTCTGGCTATACATCCAAAATAACTGATAACAAGGTTTCAAAGAGATATCTGCACACCTATGTTCATAGCAGCACTACTCACAATAGCCTAGAGGTAGAAACAACCAAATATCTATCAATGGATGGATGGATAAAGGACATGTGGTACAGGCAGGCAGTGGAATATTATTCAGTCTTATAAAAAGAAGGAAATCCTGTCACATTCCATGACATGGTAACCTGTGAAGACATTATGCTAAGTGAAATAACCTAGTCACAAAAGTACAAACACTACAGGATTCCACTTACATGAGGTACCAAAAGTAATCAAATTCACAGAAACAGAAAGTAGAATGTCAGTTACCACAGACCAGGAGTAGGGGAAAAGGGGAGTTGTTCAGCGGGTATAGTGTTTCCAATTTGCAAGATGAAAGAATTATAGAGATATGTTTCACAGTAATTAGAATAAACTTTACTGACTGGTAGACTTAAAAATGGCTATGATGAGGGGTGCCTGGGTGGCTCAGTCGGTTAAGCATTCAACTTTGGCTCAGCTCATGATCTCAGAGCTCATGGGTTTGAGCCCTGCGTCAGGCTCTGTGCTGACAGCTCAGAGCCTGGAGCCTGCTTCGGATTCCAAGTCTCCCTTTCTCTCTTCCCCTTCCCTGCTTGTGCTCTGTCTCTCTCTCTTTCTAAAAAATAAACATTAAAAAAATTTTGACGTTTAAATAAAATGCTTATGATGATAAATTTTAGCACCATACAAATTACTGCATTAAAATATTATGTACATTGGGGGCCCCTGGGTGGCTCAGTCCATAGAGCATCTGACTCTTGATCTCAGGGTTGTGAGTGAGTTCACGTCCCGTGTTGGGTGTGAAGCCTACTTAAAAAAATTATGTACCTTTATTACTGAGTTTTTGGGGACCCACTCAAATTTTGCACTTAGTTAGATGCATCACCCCAGTCCCAACTCTGTATTTTCCTACCAGCCAAGTATTATAATTGAAGTGGTAGGAAGGAAATTAAAATAAACATATCCTGCGGAGTGGGTTAAAGGGGCCAAATTCCTTTCATCTCTATATCCATCAAGATATGTGTGTACTTGATCCGTGATAAAGAAAGATACCAGCAAAGACGTTGCTAGATTTACCCCCACTGAATGTCTCAAATATCCTGATATCACATCCTGCTCCATAAACCATTCAAAGGCTACAAAAATTCATGTTAGTCATTCAGCATCAGACACTGTCTCCCTAGAGGACTGGAGACCTCAGATGGTTTAAATAAATGTCAAAACTGGCTTTTAAAATGGCATTTAGAGTTGAATAATAGCGCAGTCCATAAGAAATTGTTGCTTAGAGCCCAGATACGATAGGTATTTGAATACAGGATTCTGAAAACAGTTATTTTCTCTATAAGAAGCATACTCTCTAAAAGAACAAAACAATCAGAATGCAAAAGAATGGGGAAGATAATTAGTATTTAATAAGACTTGTTCCACTTCGTTGCAAAGAAGCTAAGGTAATAAACCTAAAAGTAGGTTAATCTTCTATCTTGTCCCTTAAGCCTGCCATTTCTTATGTCTTTATTGTATTCCAAATGCACTAAGAAATAGAAAAGTCCATAAGCAAGGTATTTTGCAATATCTGTTAAAATACATTCAACAAGTATTTAAGCACCGTTTGTTGCAAACACGGAGGAGAGAACTGTGGGGGGGGAAAAAAACAGAAACAAGCTCCAATTTCTTGAATATGAAAACAAGCTACAAACCTTGCTTTCTCTATTTTCCCACACTGAATTCAGGAAATCAGAAAAGGGAATAAAACACAAGCTTTTCTAAATCAAGGGCCCCCAAATTGTTTACTGCAGACCTCAATTTTATCAGTTGGTACTTAATCCCCAGCCAAATCTCATTCTCTGTGGCCCTGAGCCATCTGAATTATTAGTATGTCAAATCTCTAGCAGCAAAGCCTTACCTAGGAGTTGTTTTGCGAATGATTTGTAGAGGGAGTGCTGTCAAGAGAATCTAGTAAGGGAGAAAGCGACACAGGATGGAGCGGGAAAAGGAGCTGACAACAATGTGGTCTCAGGTGACCCTGTGCGGGGCTCTGGAGTGTGAATTACACCAGAATGGTCTCACCTGGAAACACCTGGCCATGGCTACCTCTGACCTATAGTTGGTGCATTATGGAGCCTAAGGGATAAACTCCCAGGCATCTCCAGGTGATGTGGCTCTCATTAGCTAAGGACACCTGGAAGATGGATGCCCAAGGACGGTAAAGAAGTTCCACGCAGGGGAAGAATAGAACCTACTCTGTCATCACAGATCTGGGTTTTTCAGGGAAGCAGCCACAGAGTGGCAGATTTTGAAAAGCTAAAAGGATGAAAATATCCCTTCTAGAGAAATGGCCTGAAGAATTTCCTAGCAACGCCAAGGCCTCCTCCAGCTAACCACGTTTTTCTCTATTAGGTGATCTTTCCCCCATTCATCCTTAGATTCCAATAAATCTAGAGCATTATTATTCAGTCAGAGGTAGAAAAAGCTCTCCCAAAACTGTTAAGCTAGACCTAACCTTAGAGATCTTCTGGTCCAACAGCTTTGAGACACTGGTATCCAAGAGTTCTCATTCTCCAGAAATCTTGTGGAAATCCAATGAAAGGGAAGTCATGCTGGTTGGAGGGGTGAGGATGGATGTCAATCTCTCACAAACTTTGGAGGATCCCCTTAGGCTACAAGGGATGCATTCCTCATGCCCCAAATATTAGCATGTATTAGGTCAGAGTCCTTAGAAACAAAGCCTCGTGTTGGGAGTTCTTGCAAGTGATGTATTGATGAAGTGATCTCAGAAGAAACCTTCAAGGAAATGAGGGAAATAGGCAGGAAATGGTCTCCTTTGGTGGCTGGGTTAAGGCGGATCCCATGGGGAAGCTTGAAGGGTAACCCAGTTATGTCCTCAGTTGAGGCAAGGAGCCAAGATTTTATACCCTAGTATCAATCAGTCATTGGTTTGGGGCTGTAGGGAAGGCATAGCTTCCCAGCCATTTCCTGGAGAGGCAGTGACTGTTGGCCAAGGGCAGTTCTCTGAACAGGAGGCAGCTGTGAGTCATTCGCTTTCAATATTCACGGCAGCTGGTGGAGGGCCTGAACAGAGGGGCACTGGGCAGGCACCAGTAACTTTTACTACAATAGCTCACAGGCTCCCTTGCCATTTCAGTCACTTAATGTGATCGTCAGCACAATAAAAGCCCAAACCCAGAGCAGTGTCTGAGGAACTGCTTGAAAAGGCATAATCCCAACTACCTCCCACAATTTCCATTTGGTCTTCTGGGTTTCTTTTTCCCATAGTGTGAGTTTCGTCAAAGATTTTCTTCTTAATATGCTTTCACTTAAGTTATCTATAAAGAAGCCAACTTTCGATTCCAAAAGGAAGTTGCCAAAAATACAGATAAACCTCTAAGTTCGTTGAGGAGATTCACAGCTTCTGTTAAGGCTGTTCCTTTCCAGCCTCGGTGAATCCATGGCAGGAGAGCCCCCTGCCCATCAGCCCCCTGCCCTCCACACCCCCATCCCTCCTCCAGCCTGCAGTCGCACCCCGGAGATGATGTGCCTGGGTGTGTTTCTATGACTACCCCATTCTCTGTAGTTTCTGGGGGTTTTAAATAGCCATCCAATAAGCTGAATCTTTACATTTTGTTGGGTGGGTTCCCCCCTTAACTCTTTTTAATATATTTTTGACTATTATTACCACAATATCTAACTGGAAGGATCTTGTTGTGTTCATTTTGTTTTAAGGAGGAGAGGAGGCAGACAAGGTATTAGCAGCAAGCAGTTCAGTGCAAAGATGTCGACCAAAGAGCTAGAACTGGAAACGTCCTTAAAGATCGAAATTATGTGTTTTCAAACTATTTTCTGAGGAGCCCTCGCATTCCTCAGAGGTGGCTCTGGGTTGGTTTTCAGAGCCATAGGGAAAGAGAAAACACTGGGTCCAAGCCCACACTAACCACCACAGAAATCACAGTAGCTCTGTTGTTGTTGTTGTTGTTTGGTTTTACATGCTGTTTTATAGTCCATAAGAGGATTTGAGAAGCTGGTTAAAAAACAAAGGTTGAAAACCAGGACTTAGTCTGGAACAGACACTTCAGGTCACAAGCCATATCCCCTGAGCACTCATCATTTCCATACACATCACCTGTGTATCTTTACCTGAAGACTTTCTCTGGTGGCAGGAGCCTTCTCTGCCACACAAACTGGCTGGACCTGCCAGGCAAATATTACCTCCTGGGAGCAGCCCTTAGTCACAGACTGATGTCAGTGGGTGTATCACTGCCCCAGCTCCCTCACTTCTCAGGTGAGACATCTATGAGGCATATGGTCTATTCTGTCTCCAGGCTTCCACAAAGACATTGAGTTCCCAGTGCCCACAGTGGTAACCAGCATCAGAACACATCTACTATCTGCTTTCCCTTCCCTGCCTCACTTCCCCACCAATGTTTCCTGGGCTCCCTTCCTAGACAAACTACTTGCATTCAAATCCTTATCTCAGGGCCAGCTTTTGGGGCAACCCAAACAAAAACATAGCCCAGGGGCACCTGGGTGGCTCAGTCAGTTGAGCGTCTGACTTCAGCTCAGTCATGATCTTGCCGTCTGTGAGTTCGAGCCCCGCATTGGGCTCTGTGCTGACAGCACAGAGCCTGGAGCCTGCTTCTGATTCTGTGTCACCCTCTCTCTCTGTCCCCTCCCCCACTCATGCTCTGTCTCTCTCTCTCTGTGTCAAAAATAAATAAACATTAAAAAAATTTAAAAAACAAAAACAACATAGCCCAGTTCTGTTCAAGGCACAGATGAAAACTGGATATTCAAAAGAAAAAGATTTATACCTTTTTTATGTAAATTTTACATTTTTCCTTACCTTTTATAGAGAAAATTAAACTAAATTATTTTTAATGATTTAATGATGAAGGGATGATTTCTTACTGAGGGCATAGTAAACTCTAGGCAATGTGCTAAAAGCACAGTGATAGAAACACCGCCATGTAACAAAAGTGCAAATTGTTATTCAAAGACTTTAGGTGAGTGACTCAAGGGACGTAGGCAAAGCTTGGATGGTCTGGGTTCAAAACTTAATTTTGGTTCCTTAATTCAATATCAGTACAACACAGCCATTAATCTTATTAATCTATGATCTTCATCTGGTTCTCTTCTCACAGGGTAGCCATCCTCACTACAATATCTATTCCCTATAACTGCTCAGAGCTTACATGAAAATTAACAATGTGTATAAATTATATCAAATATATATGGCTTAAGGAACGTCTCAGGAGTGGCTCAGTCAGTTAAGCGTCCAACTTTGGCTCAGGTCATGATCTCGCGGTTCATGAGTTGGAGCCCCGTGTCAAGCCCTGTGCTGACATCTCAGAGCCTGGAGCCTGCTTCAGATTCTGTCTCCCTCTCTCTCTGCCCCTCCCCCACTCATGCTTGCTCCCTTCCTCACTCTCTCTCTCAAAACTAAACATTAAAGTAACCTTAAAAACAGTACACATGTAATATAGAGTTCAGATATTAAAACTTTATACTATTCTTTATCATACATATGACATTTTGTCAACATTATCTTCCTTATTTCTTTAGTTATATAAATTGGGCAATTATATTAATTCTCTAACTTTGAAGAGGATAGCAGTGCGATAGTTTCTGCCTCTGCCCATTCTCATGAATTAAAGAAGTAATCCATGGAGAATGTGCTAGATTGTTTTTACTGGTGGCCCCAATTAGTGACTTCCCTGTATCCATGCTCATTCCCCTATAACTTTGTAAGCTCAACTACTTTGACTCTAGGCTCCACTTTAGCCAAGAAAATTCATGAGAAGTGATGTTGTGCAGTTGAGAGCCTAGGCCTCAAGAACTATCGTGCACTCTTCACTGGAATCCTGCCTCTGATGTGAGAACAGGGTCTCTCTAGCGAGAGGCCACCTAGAGGGGAACCAAGGTGCCCCAAACCAACACCCGGCCAAGCCTCTGGACCACGGCAGACTATCTGACCAGAAAACAAACACAGAACCACAAAGAAACCCACCTGAGACCTGAAGACTCTCTCAGTGCAAATTGATCCCAGTCCAAACCGCCAACCTACACAATCCTGAGTTAAATGAATAGTTGTTGTCTTAAGACACCAAGTTATGGGATCACTTGCTGTGCACCAATAACCAACTTGTACCACTTCCTTACTCTGAAAGAAACTTGAGAAAACATATATGACACTCAATGGGTTTATGGTGCCCACAGGACCAAGTCAAAGCACCTTTGCTTTGTACAGTGGGATTTTTCATCTCAGTTTCTGCTTATCTTTATGGTCTCACACTGGTCTCATAAACCCCTGCATATAAGCAATGAACCTGCCCCAAGCAACGAATTCTGCAAAAATCCCCCTGCCTTTTCTTGTAGAATAATAACAACTTTTAATTAAGGTATAGTATGTACTAGATAGTGTTTAAGAGCATTACAATTATTATTTCATTTAGTTTTCACTACATCTCTGAGAAAAGTGCTACTATTATTCCAAATTTACATATGAGGAAACCAAGACATAAAGAATTTAAATAATTTGCCTAAGGTCATGCTGTAGTATCAGATCCTAGAATATCTGCTTCCAGAGGCCAAGGGCTTGTTTAATCATTGCCCTCCCCTATTCTGTGGATGAAGAATCTCCCAGTCTCTCAGAAGAATCTCTGGCACACTCAGCTTCTCACTTTAAGATCTAGCTTCCCTAACAGAGCTACCCTTCCATATGCCACTCACTGTGCTCCAGGCAGCATTCAAAGGCCTTCGTATCCTTGAGTATAAGTTGATGTAACAGACTGTAGTTATTAGCATCCATCAGTATCCCTATTTTAAAGAGGAAGAAACTGAGGCAAAGACAGGTCAAGTGACTTGTTCAGTGTCACACGCATGTCAGTGACAGAAACTTGATTCAAGCAGAGGCCATCTGACTCCAGAATTCAGGTTCTGTAGCACCACACACTAGTGCTCTCCCATACCTGCTAGCTTCGGGGAACCATGAAGAGTGTTGTTCCTTCCTTCTCTTGTTTGCCCACATCTTCATATGCAGACCACTGTCCCAACTTCTGTATTTATGCCAAAAGTTAACTTTTGCCTGCCCATCTTCCTATGAAAGAAATTTGCTCTGCAAAATTTGGGACTGCATGTAGAGCCATAAAAAAATATGGGTTTCCCTTTGGGAAGAGAATCTTCCCATTGGTCTTGTCTAACAGGGAATCATACATTCACATATTGAGAGATAAGAAATTGTTGTAACGCCACTGGTGACTGGCACACCCATGCCCCAGCTATGAGAGTATTGGCTGGAAGCAGTTCACAGCTCCCTTCTTCTCAGGATTTCCCTCACTCAATAAGAGCCCCTCATCCTAAAATTGCTGGGGATGTTCTACCAGTGAAAGAATGGCTAATTTGGAAGTTCAAAACCCTGTGCCCAGTCTCAAGCAGAAACAACCTGGTGGTGAGATTTATACTCTAGAGCTCTTGGTGAAATCAAGCTGAAGCTAGTACCCAGCTGAACCCACATCTTTTCTTGGCTCTTTCCCCTTACTCATTTTGCTCCCCTCACTTAGGGTGTTTCTCTTGACAGTCCTCATGCAATAAAAGCAAAAGAATCCCCATAGGAGGCTCTGCTTCTAGGGAATCCAACCCAAAATAAGAGCCTTATAAAGATAGGAGACAATTTCATCATGGATAAAAGAGGTGTTTATTCAGAAAAAGGTTTTATAAATTTTTTTCTTGATAATGTGGTTGTTTCTGGCACTTAAGGCTGAAAAAAATTTCTGAACAAAATTGAAATTAATATCAGCTGTTATGTAAGCTAGGGTAATATTAGCTGCTGTGACAAACAGACCTCGAAATGTAATGGGTCAAGTAAGACAAAAGTTCTTTTCTCTTTATATATCAAATGGACTTTCAGGTTATTGGGCCACTTGACTCTACAGTCTTAAAGACTAGAATTTGTCTCATGGTTTTCCACCATGCCCTACATAGGGTGGTGTTCTCTTCTGCATGTCGGAAGCTGTGGTACAGCAGCTGACTTGTAGGCAAAGGAAAAAAGGGTATGAAGGAAGCACACCAGCCTGTTTAAGGGCTCTGTCACTTCTCTGCACATTCTGTTGGTGAGAACCAAGTCACCACACCCGTACATAAGGGTGGGCACTGCAGTGTAGATAGTCAGCCAAGAAGCATTATATTGTTGCAGAGAAAAAAAAGAAAAGAATGGATTTTGACAAAGAGTCAGCAATCCCTGCCATAATCCTTATTATTAGTTTTGCATTGGCTCACACTATTTTTTCTAACATTCAGTATAAAGAAAATGAGAACACATGAGGTAACAACTCTTTAAATTAACTGCCAAGTCTGTCTTTTTGTAACTTCAACGCTTGTAAAACCTGTTTTAGAAAATTTCTTGTCCTCATAAATGTGTCTGTTGTAGGAAGTAATGTCAACTCATAAATTGTGCCTGATATTAATCATTAAGTTGTAAATGAAGTCACCAGGTTTTTTTCTTCATTCCATCTATATCTAAGCTGCTCAGTAGAATGTTCTGTGATGATAGAGATGTTCTACATTTGTGCCATCCAATTCAGTAACCAATGGACAAATGTGACTGTCACGTACTTAAAATGAAGCTAGAATGACTAACAAACTGAAATTTCAAATTTATTCAATTTAAATTCACTTAAATTTAAAGTACCGCCAGTGGGTAGTGGCTATCATATCGGGCAAAGCAGCTCTATCTAATACATAAAAATTCTGGTGTGAAAGAAAACAGTTCGTTTGTTTATCTGACTGCAACTGTTTTTACCAAATTTGCACTGATGGTTCTTCTAATGGTTTCTGATCCAAACAGAAGGCAAAGCTTTGTTTCTTCAAAGTGCACTATCTTTGCTGCTATCTTTCAGCATCAGGCAGAGTTGTCAGCACATAGTAGGCTTGTAGTAAACATTTGCTTATGTAAATAAACGATTGAATGGTGCATGCTTTGTTCAGTTGAGCTGAATCTGCCATATATACCACGTTTGACCTGGCTCCTAGTTCAGAACATTCTGCAATGCAAGCTACCAACAGTGAAATAATAATTCATATGAATTAGGCATTGATGTGATTTAATTTTTTAGATGGGGACAATTGTTGGACCAAATATATCATGGCAGTAGTGTCTTGTGGCTACTGAGTCAGGGCATACAAAGGACTTACACTCCAAATAAGTTCTTCACATTTCAGATATTTTGCATCTCTTCCATATACACAACACAACAGTATTCAGTTAACAGCTGTATGCAACTTTACTGGAATGGCAGTGCAGTCAAGTACCAGAAGTCATAAGCACATTTGCCATCTGGATTCAAGATGAATGTAATTTATCCATGTCTGGGTTAATCAGAGTTTAAACTCAGTCAATTGACCTACCAGATACGAAGAGTCATCATTTCATAAATGTGGGCCAAGTCAGACGCAGAGCTATTAGCACACGTATTTTATGCTTAGCTCCACTTATCTCTAGAGTAGAGCCTCCAGTGCTTGCCTGATTTTTATGTATTTGCTGAACATCATGAAATAAGTTATCCTTGCTTAGACAGTCTGATTTAGGAATAAAATCTTAGTTATGGAGGTGGAGCTAGAAGCAGGTTTTTTCCCTTCTCTAAATTGATAGGGCTTAGACAAAAATACATATTTGCAAATATAATTAAAAACAAGCTCCCGCACTACATCCCATGTCCCCTAGACCCAGCGTGGAAGAAAAGAAGGGCCCTTACCCAAAGAGTCAAATAAAGGCTACAGCTTCTCACCGTAATGGGTGGAGCATGGAATGGAGAAAGAAATGAAAAGGATCTAAGGAGGTGGTGAGAAGATGGAGAGAATGAGGACCAAATGGAACTGAATTCTTCTTGAGGATTTGGAAGTGGAAAAGAACTTCTTTACCCAAAGGGTCTCAGCAGGTGTAACAAGTATAAGGCTTGTCCTTCCTGAAGAAATGAGCATGGGCTGTCTTTCTTTCAGGAGCCAACCGAGTTCTCAGTCTTGGTGAGAATGGTCAGGCATCTGGATAGTGCCCTGCTCAGCTAAGAGTAATCTTCCCATCTTCTAAAATTAACCGATGAAGTTTAATCATATTTGTAGGTCTCAACTTTGCATTTGTACCCAAATTCAAACGGTTGCATCATAATCAAGTTGAATTAGGAAGTCTTATTTTTGAGACCTAAAAACTTCAGCTAATTTAATTTAATCTAGTGATCAAAGAAAGGAGTACTTATTAGAAAACACAAATTATTTGGGGAGGCTCATGTCCTGCAAGAGGACTGAGCCAGGGGCCTACAAAATAACAATGAATTTTTGTCCTCATAGTTTTTCCAATTCTGTACTAGTCAGTGGGTAAAATAGGTTTCCTTCTATGTTGCCTAGTGCTCAAATTAAAAGCAAATACCAACCTCAACTACATTTGAGAAAAGGATATAGTACTCATTACATGTATTTTGGCACTAGCATGTAAGAACAATACACATAAATAAAATCTTGCTTGTAAGCAAAAATGGCAGAGTGAAGACCTCTAAAATTTTACCTCTTTAA
Source organism: Lynx rufus (assembly GCF_022079265.1). Classification (NCBI taxonomy): domain Eukaryota; kingdom Metazoa; phylum Chordata; class Mammalia; order Carnivora; family Felidae; genus Lynx; species Lynx rufus. The sequence continues at coordinate 37,960,305 of NW_025814896.1, read as the reverse complement.
AAGCAATGAAAACTCACAAAAATTACTAGATCATATGGTATTTCTATTTTTAACTTTTTGAGAAACCTCCATACTGTTTTCCACAGTATCTGTACCAGTTTTCATTCCCACCAACTGTGTACAAAGGCTCCTTTTTCTCCACATCCTCAATAAAACTTGTTATTTCTTGTGTTTTTGATTTTAGTCATTCTAACAGGTGTGAGGTGATATCTCACTATGTTTTGATTTGCTCTTCCAGGATGATTAGTGATATTGAGCTTCTTTTTATGTGTCTGTTGGGCATCTGTTTGTCTTCTGTGGAAAAATTTACCCAAAGAAAATAAAAACACTAATTCAGAAAGATATATGCACCCTTATGTCTATTACAGCATTATTTACAATAATCCAAGATATGGAAACAACCCAAGTGTCAATAGATGAATGGATAAAGATGTGTGATATATATGTGGAATAGTACTCATCCATAAAAACACAATGAAATCTTGCCATCTGCAACAACATAGATGGATCTAGAGGGTTTAATGCTAAGTGAAGTAAGTCAGAGAAAGACAAACGCCATATAATTTCACTCATATGTGGACGTTAACAAAACAGACAAAGAAAAAAATAGACAAACAAAAAAAACAGACTCTTAAATATAGACAACAGACTGGTGGTTGCCAGAGGGGAGGAGGGGGGGAATGGATGAAATATGTGAAGGAGATTAAGAGTACACTTATGGAGTGTCTGGGTGGCTCAGTCAGTTAAGCTTCCAACTTCAGCTCAGGTCATGATCTCACGGTTCCTGGGTTCAAGCCCCGCATCAGGCTCCATGCTGATGGTGCAGAGCCTGCTTGAGATTCTCTCTCTCCCTTCCTCTTTGTCCCTCCCCTACTTGTGCTTTCTCTCTCTCAAAAAGAATAAACTTTAAAAAAAAAAACTAAAAAAAAAAGAGCATACCTATTATGATGAGCACTGAGTAATGCATGGAACTGTTGAATCATTATATTGTACACCTGAAACTAATATAACACTGTATGTTAATTATACTTGAATAAAAAAAATATTTGAATAAAAACATACTACAAAAAAAGAGAAAACTCACAAAAAATGTCAGCACCAACTTTTTTAGAACTCTAGGAATTAACCTAAAGCTTTTTCAATCCATGGAGTGTTTGGTTGGTAATATGTTTGAATCTCAGTAAGAACATGAACTTCAGGGCTCCTCACTCCAGCTCAGCAGTACTCTTGAAAATAATAGGCAACATTCCAGTGCGGAAGGAACAGAACGAGCTGAAGCTCTCTCAAAGCCTCACTCCCATTATTTTGTCATAATTTTAGCCTGTCTGTTGGGTCCCTGGAGGATCCCACTTGAAAAGTTTGTTTTTATTTGACCTAAGTTGGAGCTAATCCTATGCAAAAAGCTTCTCCTTGTGGGGCATTTGTCAAAAACAATAAAAAGCTATAGTTATAAAGTTGTGACTGCCTGAGATGACAGATACAATTAGGGCAAACAACAGACTAAAAACAAAACTGAAAAAGAAAATATGAAGATAAAGAAGTCGATGGGGACTTTGGAAAGCCCCATCATATTCCTATGAAAGTAGAAAGTCACACACATGCATAAGGCTGTGTGTGCACACCAACTGATTTTGAGACTTTGCACAAGTAGGAGGTAAAAGCTAAGGAAGAGTTATCAATCACCTGGATGAGTGTTGAAGGCATGCCCCTAAGCAAAGACTAAGAGATTTATTTGTTCCAGGCATTTAAGGAAATCTATGTCCAAACATTAGGTAACCACTAAGCTAATTCAGTAGAACCTTCAATGGTTACACACTAAAGAATACAGACCTTACACAATTAGTTCAGAGAAGTCACTAAACAAAGAATAATTACAACAAGCAGCAATGACAACAAATGCTGGGGAGGGGTGAGAAAATAACTGCCAAAGTTATTACATGTTATTTAAAACATCTAGTGTCCCAACAAAAATTATTAAACATGCAAAGAGGAAGAAAGTATGGCTTACGCACAATAAAAATAAGCAGAAACTCCCTAAGGGGGAACACTCTTGCGCTATTGATAGGAATGCAAACTGGTGCAACCACTCTGGAGAACAGTATGGGGCTTCCTCAAAAAGTTAAAAACAGACTACCCTACAATCCAGCAATTGCATTACTAGGTATTTACCCAAAGGATACGAAAATACAGATTCAAAGGGGTACATGCACCCCAATGTTTATAGCAACATTATCAACAATAGCCAAACTACAGAAAGAGTCCATTGACTAACAAATGGGTAAAGAAGATGTGTGTGTGTGTGTGTGTGTGTGTGTGTTTGTGTACATAATGGTATATTACTCAGCTATCAAAAAGAATGAAATCTTACCATTTTCAATGACGTGGATGAATCTAAGTGTATTATGCTAAGCGAAATAAGTCAGTCATAGAAAGAGAAATAGCATATGATTTCATTCATATGTGGAATGCAAGGAAAAAAAACAGATAAACATACAGGAAGGGGAAACAAAAAGAGAGAGAGGGAAAGAAACCATAAGAGAGGTTTTTTTAATGTTTATTTATCTTTGAGAGAGAGAGAGAGAGAGAGAGAGAGACATAGCAGAGCAGGGGAGGGTCAGAGAGAGAGAGACACAGAGTCCAAAGCAGGCTCCAGGATCCGAGCTGAGAGCCCAACACTGGGATCGAATGTATGAACCACAACATCATGACCTGAACTGAAGACGGACACTTAACTGACTGAGCCACCCAGGTGCCCCACGAGACTCTTAACAATAGAGAACACTGTGGGCAGATGGAGGGAGCTGAGCGCAGGATGGGCTAGATGGGTGGTTGGTTCTAAGGAAAACACTTGTCATGATAAGCACTGGGTGTTGTATGTATGAATCACTGAATTCTACTCCTGAAACCAGTATTGCACTGTATGTTAATTGACTAGAATTTAAATAAAAATTTGAAAAGAGAAATCAAAAACAAAAAAGAGAAGCTCCCTGAGGAAGTCCAGAAGTTTGGTCTTACTAGACAGTTATTTTAAACCAGCTATTTTAAATATGTTGAAAGAGTAAAAGGAAACTACATCTAAACAACTAAAGTATAGTATGAGAAAGATGGCTCACTAAATACAGAATAGAAATAAAGAGATAAAAATTACTAAACCCCAAGTAAAAAATCTGGAGTTGAAAACTACAAGAATTAAAATTCAAAAATTCATCCAAAGGGCTTTGCCAGAAGATTTTAGCAGGCAAAAAAAAAAAAAAAAAAGGAAGGAACCAATGCATTTGTGCACTCAAAGATAGGCTAAGGAGATGATTCAATCTGACAAATAGGAAGAGAAAAAGGAGATAGAGAAATGAGCAGAGCATCAGAGACCTGTGTAAACTGTTGAGTATATCAACACAGGCATACTGAGAGCATCAAAAAGAGAGGAGAGAAAGAGAAAGAAAAAAAACATTTAAAGCAATAATGGACATCTAACAATAGAGCTCCAAAATACAGATAAAAACTGATAGAATTGAGGAAAAATAGGCAATTCAACAATAAAAGTTGGATATTTTGATATGCCACTTACAATAAGGGATAGAAAAACTATCCGGAAGTTCAGCAAGGAAACTGATGACTGGAGCAATACAAAATAGACCAACCAGCCCTAACAAACATCCAGAGTACTTCACCCAACAGCAGTGGAACAGATATTCTTCTCAAATGAACATGGAACATTCATTAGGCTACACTATATGTTAGGCTATAAGCCAAGTCTCAATAAACTTAAAAGGACTATGGGGCACCTGGTTGCTTAGTTGGTTAAGCATTCGACTTTGGCTCAGGTCATCATCTCATGGTTTGTGAGTTTGAGCCCTGCTTTGGACTCTGTGCTGACAGCTCAGAGCCTGAAGCCTGCTTCAGATTCTGGTCTCCCTCTCTCTCTGCCCCTCCCCCCGTCTCCCGCTCTCAAAAATAAAGAAACACTAAAACATTTTTTAAATAAAATAAAATAAATTTAAAAGGACTGAAATCATAGAAAGTGACTTCCACACTGAAAATTAACTAAAATCAATACAGAAGGAAATTTGGGAAATTCACAATTAAGCATAAGTTACAGAATGCACTCCTAAATAAACAATGTGCCAAAGGAGAAGTCTCAAAGGAGACTAGAAAATACTTTGAGATGGACAAAAATGTCAACACAACATACCAAAACATATGAGATACAGCAATAGTGCTCAGAGGGAAATTTATACTTTCAAATTCTTACATTAAAAAGAATGATCTCCAATCAACAACCTAACCTTGCATCTTAAGAAACTAGAAAAAAAGAAGAGTAAACCAAATCCAAAACAAGCAGAGGGAAGGAAATAATACAGATTATGAATAGAAATAAATGAAATATAAATTAGAAACCACAATAAAGAAAATCAAAGATACCAAAAGTTGGTCCTTTTAAAAAATCAACAAAATTGGGGCGCCTGGGTGGCGCAGTCGGTTAAGCGTCCGACTTCAGCCAGGTCACGATCTCGCGGTCCGTGAGTTCGAGCCCCGCGTCAGGCTCTGGGCTGATGGCTCGGAGCCTGGAGCCTGTTTCCGATTCTGTGTCTCCCTCTCTCTCTGCCCCTCCCCCGTTCATGCTCTGTCTCTCTCTGTCCCAAAAAAATAAATAAACGTTGAAAAAAAAAAAAATTAAAAAAAAAAAAAAAAGATCAACAAAATTAATAATGGCTAGCCAGACTGTTTAAGTCTAGTTAAATATTTAAAAGAATAAAAGAGAGAAGATTCAAATGACTGAAATCAAGAATGAAGGATGGGGCATTACTACCAACCTTACAGAAATAAAAAGTATACAAGAGAATACCAAGGTCAATTGTATGCCAACAAATTAGATAACCAAATAAAATGAATAAATTCATAGAAAGAAATTTCCAAAGTGGCTCAGGAATAAATAGAAAATATGAATAGATCCGTAACAAGTTAAGAAATTGCATTAGTAATAAAGAAAAATCCGCAAATAAAAAGCCTGACACCAGATTGCTTCAATGTTAAATTCTACCAAACTTTTAAATAAGAACATCAATCCATCACAAACTCTTCTAAAAATAGAAGAGGGAGCACTTCCTACCCCATTCCATGAAACTAACATTATCCTTATACCAAAATGAACAAAGATGTCTCACAAAAAGAAAGCTATAGAACAATACTTCTTAGAATAAAAATCCTCAAAAAAATATTACGAACTGAATCTAGCAGCATATAAAAAGAATTATACACCATAATCAATTGGGATTTGTCCTAGGAATGCAAAACTGGTTCAACATACAAAAATATAATCAATGTAATAAACCATATTAATAAAGGATAAAAACTACACAAAATAGACCCAGGGGAAAAAACTGACAAAATCTGATACACCTTTATGATAAAAACATTCACTATGCTAGGAATAGAGGGGAACTTCCTCAAACTGACAAAGACATCTACAAAAATCTCCAACCAATGTCATACTTAATGGTGATAGAATTGAAAGCTTGTCCCCTTAGATTTCACCACTACTTTCAGTACTGTACTGGAGGTACTAGCCTGGGCAATAAGGCTAGAAACAAATCAAAAACGATTCATATTAGAAAGGAAGAAATAAAACCATTTCTATTTGTGGATGGAATATATATATATATATATATATATATATATATATATATATGAAATGCTAAGTAATTCACAAATACATAATTATAGCTAATAAATTTAATAAGTTTGCAGGATGTAGGGTCTATATACAGCATAAGTTTAATTTATATACACTAGCAATGAACACTCCAAAAAAAATTAGAAAATAATTCCATTTAAAATAGTATCAAAAGAATAAAATACATAGGAATAAAGTTAATGAGTGAAGTATAAATTTGTTCACCAAAGCCATAAATCATCACTGAAAGAAATAAAAGAACTCCTAAATAAATGGAACAATATCCCACATTCACATACTGGAAGGCCTAATATTGTTACTATTGGTGATACTCCCTATATTGATATACAGATTCAATCAATCCATATCTAAATTCCAATTGTCATTTCTATAGAAGTTGGCAACCTGATCCTAACAGTCATATGGAAATGCACAGGATCCAGAATAACCAAAACTGTTTAGAAAAAAAAAAAGAAAGAAAGAAAACATGGTTAGAGGACTCACTGTTTCCAATTTCAAAGCCTACTACATAGCCATAGTAATCAAGATTATGTGATACTGGCACACAGATATGCAAATAGGTCAATAGAATAGACTTGAGGGTCCAAAAATAATTCCACACACATACAGTCAATTAAAGTTAATTAAGGGTACTAAGGCAATTCAATAAAGAAAAAAATAGCCTTTCCAACAAATGGTGCTGGGACAACCGGATAGCCATATCCAAAATATGAATTTGGACTTCTACCTTACACTATAAACAAAAGTCAGCTCAAAATGGATCAAAAATCTAACTGTAAGAACTAAAACTCATTAGAGGAAAACATAACTATAAATCTTCATGACCTTGGATTAGGCATGGTTTTATAGATATGAAACGCGAAACACAACCAACCAAGAAAAAAGTATGTAAATTGGACTTCATCAAAATTAAAATATTTTGTTCATCAAAGGACACCTTCGCAGAATGGTAGCAAATATCTGATAAGGACTTAGTATCTAGAATGTGTAAAGAACTTTTACAACTCAAAAATAAAAAGACAATCCATTTATACAATGGTTTTATAGTAATAAAATACACATAACATGAAATTTACCATTTTAACCTTTTGTAAGTACACAATTCAGTGGCAATAAGTACATTCATGATGTACAATATTTACTACTACCCATTTCCAGGATTTTTCATCATCCCACACAGGAACTCCATATCCATTAAACAATAACTTCTCATTTTCTTCTCTCCCCCACCTCTAGTAACTTCTTATTTATTTGTTTGTTAAATTCAAGTTAGTTAACATTCAGTGTAGTATTGGTTTCAGGAGTAGAACCCAGTGATTCATCACTTACATATAACACCAAATGCTCATCCCAACAAGTGCCCTCCTTAATGCCCATCACACATTTAGCCCATCCCTCCACCCACCTCCCCTCCAGCAACCTTCAATTGGTTCTCTGTATTTAAGAATCTCTTATGGTTTGCCTCCCTCTCTGTTTGTAACTTATTTTTCCTTCCCTTCCCTTCCCTTATTTTCAGGTTTCTTAAATTCTGCATATCAGTTAAATCATATGATATTTGTCTTTCTATGACTGACTTATTTTGCTTAGCACAATACACACTAGTTCCAACCATGTTGTTAAAAATGGCAAGACTTCATTATTTTTGATCACCAAGTAATATTCCAGTGTGTGTGTGTGTGTGTGTGTGTGTGTGTGTGTACATATATATATCCCATCTTCTTTATCCATTCATCAGTCGATGGACATTTGGGGTATTTCCATAATTTGGCTATGGAATGTCAACAATAATGTTGACAGTGCTGCTATAAACATTGGGGTACATGTGCCCTTTGAATCCGCATTTTTATATCCTTTGGGTAAATACCTACTAGTGCAATTGCTGGGTCATAAGGTAGTTTTGTTATTAATTTTTTGAGGAACCTCCATACTGTTTTCCAGAGTGGCTGCACCAGTTTGCATTCCCACCAACGGTGCAAAAGAGATCCCCTTTCTCTGCATCCTCGCCAACATCTGTTGTTTCTTGAGTTGTTCATTTTAGCCATTCTGACAGGTGTGAGGTGGTATCTCATTGTGGTTTGATTTGTATTTCTCTGACGATAAGTGATGCTGAGCATCTTTTCACATGTCTTTAGCCATCTGGATGTCTTCTTTGGAAAAGTATCTATTCATCTCCTGCCCATTTCTTCACTGGATTATTTGTTTTATGGGTTCTGAGTTTGATAAGTTCTTTATAGATTTTGGATACCAACCCTTTATCTGATATGTCACTTGCAAATATCTTCTCCCATTCTGTTGGTTGCCTTTTAGTTTTGCTGATTGTTTCTTTCGCTGTGCAGAAGTTTTTACCTTGATGAAGTCCCAATAGTTCATTTTTGCTTTTGTTTCCCTTGCCTAGGGAGACATGTCTAGTAAGAAGTTGCTGCAGCCGAGGTCAAAGAGGTTGCTGTTTTCCCTTCTAGGATTTTGATGATTTCCTGTCTCACATTTAGGTCTTTCAACCATTTTGTACTTATTTTTGTGTATGGTATAAGACAATGGTCCTGGTTCATTCTTCTGCATGTCGCTGTCCAGTTTTCCCAGCACCATTTGCTGAACAGATTGTCTTTTTTCCACTGGATATTATTTTCTGCTTTGTCAAAGATTACTTGGCCATACATTTTGGGGTCCATTTCTGGGTTCTCTATTCTGTTCCATTGATCTATGTGTCTGTTTCTGTGCCAGTACCATACCATCTTGATGATTACAGCTTTGTAATACATCTTGAAGTCTGGAATTGTGATGCCTCCAGTTTTGGTTTTCTTTTTCAACATTACTTTTAAATTTCCCATCTCTGTGAATTTGCCTTTTCCTCATCAATAGAGAGGAATCACAAAATATTCATCCTTGTGTCTGACTTATTTAATTTAGCATAACATTTTCAAGTTTCATTTATGTCACAGCATGTATCAGAAGTGCATTCTTTTTTAAATTTTTTTAATGTTTATTTATTTTAGAGACAGAGAAACAGAGCACAAGTTGGGGAGGGGCTGAGAGAGCCAGAGACAGAATCTGAAGCAGGCTGTAGGCTCTTAGCTGTCAGCACAGAGCCCGACGTGGGGCTCGAACCCACGAACCATGAGATCATGACCTGAGCTGAAGTCGGACACTCAACAGACTGAGCCACCCAGGTGTCCCAGAATTGCATTCCTTTTTAAGGCTGAATAATACCCCATTGTATTTATATGCCACGTTTTGTTTATCCATTCATTTGTCAGTAGATATTTAGGTTGTTTCTACCTTTTGGCTATTGTGAATAATGTTACTATGAACATTTATATACTGTTATCTATTTGAGTTCTTGATTTCAAAAATTTTTGAATATATACATAGGAATGAAATTGCTAGATCTTATGGTGATTCCATGTTTAAATCTGTGAGGAACGTGGGCATAGTATTTGAACTGACATTTCTCCAGAGAAGAAATACAAATGGCCAATAAGCACATAAAACACTCTCAGCATCATCACTCATTAGGAACATGTAAATTAAAGCCACAGTGAGGTGCCACTTCATACCAATTAGAATAGTTGTAAGAAAAGAACCCTGACAACATCAAATTATGAAAAGAAGGCAGAGGCAAAGTGATCTCTCCTCCACTGCTGGTGGGAATGTAACATGAAACAGACACTTTGGGCACAGTTTGGCATTTCCATAAAGTTAAACATACACTTGCCATATGAGCCAGCAATCTCACTCCCAAGTATTTATCCAAGAGTAATGAAACATGTCCTCAAAAATGTACAAGAATGTTTAAAGCAGCTTTACTCATAATACAAAACTGAAATTAACCCAATGACCCTCACTTGAGAAAGGAAGCAAAACGGTGATACTACTCAGCAGTAAGAAGGAATGAAATACTGATACTTACATCAACACAGCTGAATCTCAAAAACATCAAGCTAAGTAAAAGAAGCCAGACTCAAAGGGCTAAATACTCTCCAATTCCATTTATATGACAGTCTGGGCCAGAAAATACAGTTAATAATGGGGAGCAGGGTTGATTGCAAAGACTCTGTAAGACTCTTTACGGTGATGGTGATGGAAATATTCCATATGGTGATTACTGGTGGTCATCTGACTACCACTGACCCTCAAACGGCATGAATTAAGACCCCCATGCAGCTGAAAATCCACATATAACTTTTGACTCCCCCTAAATTAAACTACTAATAGCCTACTGTTGACCAGAAGCCTTACTGATAACATAAACAGTCTGATTAACACATAATTTGTATGTTTTATGTATCATAGACTGTGTTCTTACAATAAAGTTAAGGTAGAGAAAAGTGTTACTAAAAAAAAACATAAAGAAGAAAAAATACATTTATAGTACTATACACGTATTTTGTGGGGAAAAAAATTGTGTTTAAGTGAACCCGCAAAGTTCAAACTCATGTTCAAGAGTCGATTTATTTGTCAGGGGTACCTGGGTGGCTCAGTCAGTTAAGCATCCAACTCTTGATTTTGACTCAAGTCATGATCTCACAGTTCATGAGTTCGAGCCCCACACCTGTCTGGGCGCTGACAGTGCAGAGCTTGCTTGGGAGTCTCTCTCCCTCTCTCTGCCCCTCCCCCCGCACATACACGTGCATGCTCTCTCTCTGTCTCAAAATAAATTTAATAAATGAACTTTTAAAAAAGTCAACTTATTTGTCAAAACTCCAAGAACTCTATTCCTATAAAATGCAAATTTTACTACATGTAAATTATACCTCAACATACTTGCCAGAAGCAAAGAAATGTGATCCAGGAACTTATTACATACTTGTTCGTATATCAGTCCATTAACTATTCTTATTTTCAGCTATTTTTTTTCCTCTGACAGGGGAAAAAACACAAAGGTTGGGGGATGGGAAAACAGTGCTCTCAGATGCTGTAATTGGGCTCTCCTTTAAATATCATTTTCACAAAAATGAGCCAAAATAAATGACATACTGGCGACTTAGTGGCACAAAGAAGAGACAAAGCAGACAAAATAAAATAACATGATTTCATTTGTTGAAATTTATGAAGTAATTTATTTATAATGGTTACAGCTGTGCAAATAGCCATAATGGGACTTATAGGGGCATTATGCAACCTCTGTTCTTTGTGCAACCAGTGTCCTCTCTGAGAACGTGAACCCGGTGGAACTGGATACATTCAAGAAGCTTGAAAGAACACAGGCCTTCAGGACAAGACTCAGCCGGCACCAAAACACAGTGCTTGGTAGTTTACCAAAGTTGAGCCTGATTTCCACTTGGAACTGTAACTCAAGACACATTTAATGCACCACAAAACGTGGACTGTTTATTGCTTTGCTTATAATTCTCTCTGAAAATGTCAATATTTTTTAACAGTGGTTCAGATTACAGGGTAGAATGAAGCTGGGAAAATGTAAGCTGTTGGTGCTTTCAGCATACGGTATTTTCTTTGGTTCTCATCAGGCTATAATAGAGATTTACGGGCTCTGTTTAGTATAATAATAAACAAATTATCTTTAAATCAAGGATCAGCTGTTTGAGTTTAGCAGATAACATCTGCTGTGAATCATAAGAGGGAACAGGCCTAATCTGGGAGTTACACGCCCTCCCTTCTCTCCCTACCCTGCTGGTCATTGCCCTGTTATTCCTCCAGTTTTCACATCAGGCAACATCCCATGGCTGAATTGGGATAGAAGAGGGGAAAAGAGAGTTGTAGCAGGCAATTTACTCACGCTGCAGAACTAGACCCCACCACTTTCATACTCTGAATTAATTACCATCTTTTACTTTGGACTGTATTAACATCCTGTGATACAGAAAAAAGGAATTTGGGGGTAAATGCTATGTAACAGTTGAAGTCAATATTCAGTAAGTATTTCAGATTACCTGAAATTTCCAATACAAACTCTTGCTTGAACTACAAACCCAGGGTCTCATATCGGCAAGTCTGCAACATCCTGGCATTAAAGGTAGCTGAAAACTGTACACTTCACAATCTTTTGCTCTCCTCATTATCGACAATATTGATTTTAAAGAAATTAAAATATTGCTAGGTGCCTGACTGGCTCAGTCAGTTAAGCGTCTGACTTATGGTCAGGTCATGATCTGCGGTTCGTGAGTTCAAGCCCCGCATCAGGCTCTGTGCTGACAGCTTGGAGCCCGGAGTCTGCTTCGCATTCTGTGTCTCCCTCTCTCTCTGCCCCTCCCCACTCACACTCTGTCTCTCTCTGTCTCTCAAAAATGAATAAACATTAAAAAAAAATTTAAAAAAAAAGAAGAAATTAAAATATTGTTAACAAAGTTTGGTTATTCTATTCATGCTTGGGTCATTTAACTTTTTTCCAACATTTATTTATTCATCAAAAATATATCAAGCTAGTATGGCTTGTGATCCATAGAAGATAACCATGAATGTCCAGTCCACTCATTCATTTAACACATATTGGGCAGGCACCTGCCATGCTGGGTGCAAGATAGGTAAATTCTATATTCTTCACAAACTTAATATTCTAGGGGCAAAAGGGAAATAAGAGCAAATAAATGTACAAAGGAGATAATCAGAGAATGTCAGAAGTAAAGGAAAGAAATAGGTGATGAGGTACAAAAAAAGGCCTAAGAGGGATTGAGGTCAAGAGACCACTTGTCTCCCACAATGGCTAACATCTGAAATGCACTGGTGTAATGTGACCTTATAGCCAAAAGGGAGTTGAGGAATCATTGATTCTACATAAAATTATCTTTAATTTTACATATAAAAATAGCAGGTTCTGCCAGGAAGGCCAGGCTAGTCTAAGGCCATGAAAAGGTTTGGGTAGGCACCTATGTCTAGAGCCACCGTAAATATAAAGTAGAGCCATTGCAAATATCAAATATCAATTCATCAGGATGGCATGCCAGGGATCTTTGTGAACCCTCACTTTTCCCCCATACCCAAACCTCCTTCAAATCTTTCTGCCAACCCAGATAATTGGTTTTGGAGTCATGTGCACCGTTGCTTTGGAGAAGTCTTCAGGACACAGGCTTTTAGCTTTGCTTAACAGCCTCCACTCTGAGATTCTCTGGTAGACCAGTATGGCCCAAAGAAACAATGTCTTCAATGACTACTTTTCTGACATTGGCATAGTACTTCACAAGACACAAAGCACACTCATGGACACTATTGCATGTGATTCTTGTAATATTGCTAGGTAAATACTTATAAAAGAGGAATCCAACCTAAGGAGGCCCTGTGACCTGGCCAAGTTCATATAGCTTGTTCTAAATGAAAAGCTGTAGCTTAATTCCAGTTATGGTGACCAACTGTACTCATTTTCTCAGGACAAGTGGGGTTTCCAGGAAGTGAAATTTTTCAGGGCTTAAACCAGAACAGTCCCAATAAAACCAGGTGATGTCATTAAGCTTAATACCAGGTCCAGGGGTGCCTGGATGGCTCAGTCGATTAAGCGTTCAACTTTGGCTCAGGTCATGATTTCACAGTTTGTGAGTTCAGGCCCGCGTTGGGCTCTGTGCTGACAGCATGGAGCCTGGAGCCCACTTGAAGTTCTGTGTCTCCCTCTGTGTCTGCCCCTCCCCTGCTCACAATCTGTCTCTCTCTCTCTCTCTCTCAAAAATAAACATTGAAAAAAATATCCGGTCCATTTAATATAATGTCTAGGATACTTGCCATCAAATGACAGCTAGAGCAGGACTCCAATTTGTTCTTTTTCAAGGCCCACAGGCAAGTCATTCTCATTGACCTGCAACGTAGAGCTCTAGAATGAGTCACCACCCTCATCACCCCACTAGCCTCCAGCAGCTGTGTATATTACAGTGCCACACAGTTGGATGGCTATGCTTTGAAATACAAATCTGCGAAGAGAACAATAAACTTTAAAATATCAGAGCAGCCTCTAACTCCTGCTCTCCTCAACAACCTCTAGGCTCTTCTCTGCCTAATGCGAGCATCGGTTGGAACAAGAGGAATGGAGTCATTTTAAAAGTTTTGCATACATCTCATTAGGGTATTTGACAATGCAACATCATGCTGGGTTAGTCATTGCCGTGGGTGTCTCGGGAATGATAGTGGGCAATCTTATGAAAACTTTATAGTCAGTAACATTACTCCCACGGCATGGCAGGCAGGGGAGGAAGGAGAAGTCGAACAGATCCTCACTGTCACTTGAGCTTGAGAGAAATGCAACCCTACAAACATCAAATAGTAAGAAAGACCAAAAGTTCTTTTTGAAACAACTTTGCCAGAAGTGCATGAAGAAATCAGAAAAACACCTGGAGAAGGATTCCAAAGGAAAATCACTTCATTGGGTTTTTAAAGTTAAGTTGTATGTAATTTTTCAAAAACTCAAGAAAAAAATGTGTTTCTCTTAAGTGCAGGGAACATATGTTGAATGTTTACAATGTGACAGGTACTCCTCTCAGTATTTTACTGTGTTGATTACTTACAATCTATTAAGTCATCACAATATCCATCCACTGGAGGTACTTTATTTACTGGCCCTGTTTTATGATTGGGCAAACAAGACAGAATGATTAGAAAACTACAGTAGAAACACATTCAGGATGAGAAGGATCCAGGATCTGAACCCACACTGGCTCTAGAATCCACATGCCTGAGTATCACACTGCACTGTCTCTCTGTGGTGCCAAAGGTACAATTTCTGCCCACCAAGACTGGTACCCAAATCTCCAGACATTCACGAGTATAAATAAACTATGAACAGAATGATACCTTGCCCATAAGAGAAGACTGGAAGAACAGTTCTTTCATAGGAGGGTAAAGAGTAGTGGTTTGGCTTCCTCAGTGTTTACAGTGGGTTGAAATTTAATCAAAGAGGGGCCCATCCAAATGCTACCGTTTGCATTTAATTAAAAATTCGTCACTACAAAGTTTGTCCTTAAAATATATATACACATGATATCTAGATTAAATGGTAGCAACATAACTGACTCTGCTACACATTCTCTCTACCTTCATAAACATATCCAAGGATACAAGCAAGTTAAAGGGCAAGACAAAGAATTAACAATAGCAATGCAAACAAAAGTTGATTAGACCCGACACCAGGTGGGAGAGGAATTTCTCCCAACTGCAATGACAGGGTGTTGGATTAGGGACTTCATTCCCAGACTACACAATACAGTAAAACTTTGGTTTGTGAGCATAATTCATTCCAGAAACGCACTTGGAAGCCAAAGCACTTGTATATCAAAGCAAATTTCAAAAACCATTGGCTCAGTTGTGATCATGTGATGTTTGGCATCACATACTACTCATATTGAAAGACATTGCTCCTTTATCAAGTTAAAATTTATTAGAAACGTTTGCTCATCCTGCAGAACACTCGCAGAACAAGTTATTCACAATCCAAGGTTTTACTGTACTTACATAATATTCAGAACAAATTGAAAACAGGCCTTGAGAAGACAGAAAAAGATAGATTTTCTCTTATTTTTTGAACTACATCCTGGATGGAGCTGCACTATTCAGAAAGATAGGCACACATGTCTCAAAAGCTAAAAAATAACTTCCTGAGCCATCCCAAGGGTCCTCCCTCCTCCTTTGTTCCCATTAGCTTCTCAGGTTTTTTGCATCCTTAGAAGACTACAGCTCCCAGCATGCACTAGCGGTACATGGAAGTTGGAGACTTAAAGAAGGTTGCATCCTGAAATGTTGAGTTAAGTAAGGATAAGCTTTGTAAGACAGGGTGGAAACAAGAGGACCTTCAGGATAAGCCAGGTTGGGTGTGGGGGTAGGGAAAAGTTAACTTGGAAGAGGGAAAAGAATTCTCTGGCTTATTCTATGGAGAGGGAGAGTAGGCATAAACACAGTAACACCTTAATTAATAAACACTTGAACTTTTTATTCAAGAACAATTAATCTGAAAACACCAATGTAAGCTTTTTTCCCTTTTCCATATAGGATATAAAATGTTTCAGAAAAGTATACCTCTAAAAAAAAGTTCCTATAAGTTACAATAAAATTTAGAGTATACATATCTTCCTTTCTTTTCATCGAAAAAGGCAAGTACCATCAATAAACCAAGGCTAGGAAAATAAGTACAAAAGGAAGATCAAAACAGATTTAAGAAAGGCTCACTGAAAAAAAAAAAAGTTAAACAGAAATAGAAAATTCAAATAATTAAGATGGAAATCAATAAAAAAGAATATTATGGTCATGGCAAAAAGTCAAAATGCTTTTAACAGATTAAAAAGAATGAAGAGGAAGAGTAAATAGAAATAAAAATATGGGGAAAAATTGAAGACATATCAAGAAACAGATTCAAGTAAAGAATTATAGATGCTCCTAAGACAGAAAACAGAACATCAGAACAAATGTAATAATAGTTTTTTTCTTTTTTTTTTTTTTTGATAAAAGGGGATTATTTAGTAATAGTCTTAGTGTTTAACAATTTTTCAAGGCTGTATACTGGGTGGAGGGGGAAAAATTAAACATGTATCCTATTCCTTTCTCCACGTGGAGATAAAGAAGAGTCCATCTTTTTGATAAGAAATTTGATAAAGTTAAAGTCAACCACAAGTATACTTTAAAACAGTAGGTCTATTTTAATAGTAGCCACTGAATACAAGCATAAGTAAAATACAGTCTATACATAGAAAAAAGGACGTTCAAAAGAAAGTGGGAAATTCAACACAAGAAGAATTTGGGCCAAGTATTCATTTTTATCGGAAACATAAAGATGCTAAATTCTCCTATTGAAAGGGAAATATTTTTATATTAAGTGAAAAATTTGACCATACCCCATACTATCGATAAGACCATATCCAAGACTACAGCAAATATTTAATAAACAAATAAAAAAAGAACAAGAGCAATTCAAGATCAACACATCCAAAAGAACAGAAAATGTACAAACCACATCCTCTTAGGATTACTCTATAAAACTAGATATTGATAAGAAGAAAAAATCCAGTTATTTAAAAATTAATAATGATCTATATGCTTCTCAATAATATTATGTCACAAAGAAAATAAACATTTCAAGTAGACATTGAGATTATAGCATATATGAGGTATTTCTTATGCAAATATATGAAATACCGCAAAATTGCACTCAGTTTACAGTTAAACCCCGTGCTCGTTTTGGCGTTAAAAGCGGACAAGTAAAATAAGTGAAATAATTAATAAAAATGAAAGTGTGATAAAAAAAACGGAAGAAAGAAAAAATAGAGCGAAAAACAGCAACTAATGGATTTGAAAAGAGAAAAAGATAATTTATAGACACATTCTAGAGCTAGAATGTGTGTGTGTGTGTGTGTGTGTGTGTGTGTGTGTGTGTGTGTGTGCTTGCAAACCGTCCCTAGTACACGGAGGCCAAGGAGAGACCTAAGAAAGAGGCAGACCTCCGGATCATTAGATGGCACGCTTAAAACTACAGGGCTTGTCTTGGGCAGCTGCAGGACAAGTAGATTTCCCAAGCCGCCGCCAGAATCTTAAAAGCTATATAGAGGTCTTACCTGGGTTCAGTCATCTATATGGTCCCCATGCCCTAAACAACTCCTTACTCTCAAAGCTGCGTCCTTGAAAATGGCTGCTCCGAAGGGATGGTGGGTGGAACAAACAATCCAAGGCCAGGGTAGGGGGCAAGGAGCCTCCAATTGCCCGGATCCAGCGTAGGGGTCAATTGGCGGTCACGTCCTTTCGATGACTTCCTCCAGGGGTGAAAAATATACAGAAACCTCACAAATCTAAGATTCAGTAGAACCATCCCTAAGTTCACACAATTCTAGGTGTGAATGCTGCCTCCATCACTTACAAAGCTGTGTGACATCAGATAAGTTGCTTAATTTTGCTGATCCTCAGGTTCTTTATCTCAGAAATGGCAATAATGATAGTACCTCTTTCATAGTAAGATAAATTTTGTGAAATCCACTTAGCACCCTGTGCTTGACATATTGTAAGCTGTCAATATATAATGGTTCTTCTATTTACTATAATCCTTAATAAATACAAGAAAAAATACCAGTATGTAGAATTTGGCATAAGAAGAACATTGTAACAATAGAGTGACATTAGTACCTACAAGATAACATTGTGTAATGGGTATGTTAATAAAAAGAGATGCTTTTGGAAAACTAACAATTTTCTGGAAAGAAAATTGCCAGAATTGACGAAAAAAGTAGCCAAAAACATTTATACTTTAAGGAAACAGATAATTATTTTTTATATTGGCAGAAAAAATAAAAAGCCACAAAGATCCTTCCTTTTTAATGAACAAGTGTAAGTAACTTTTATATCAAAACCTGACATAGACAACGACAGTATAGGGCAGCATTTCAAAAACATGTTTTCTAGTTGTGCTAGAACCATGGATATTAATAAGTTTTAGCTTCAATTTTGGTTTTTGAGAATCTTATATTAAATTTCCCCAGAACATCCCTACATACACATACACACACATTGGAATAGGAAATTCTGTACTCCTACAGCATCCTGGTCTCCCCTATTGTATCTTTTCTATTGTATCACATTTATCAAAATGTGACTCAATTTGCCTGTTTACTTGTCTGTACCCTAGCCATTTGGTTCTGCATTACTTGGGGTAAGAACCACGTGTGTCTTTTTGTCATTGTAGCCTGAGCTCTATTAATATCCACTTTTTGAATGAAACTGTTACAGGAAAAAAAAATATACTATCTTCCAACAACTATGGAAAACTCCAAGTTATAAAAACATTAAACAGAACTCTTACCTATAAAATTGTTCATTTTGAATCTCTAACACACGATATATATTACCTGACCACAGAAATACTGTTTTCAAAAAACATTCTCTTAAACCTCATTATGTAATACCTACTTAGGAAACCTCACTACATAATACCTACTTAGGAAACACTCATTAGCTAATTTCATTCATGAATATTGATCCAATATATCCAAATAAAATACTAACTAATTAAATTTAATGTTATATTTTAAAAATCCCCCATCTTGACAAAGTAGAGTTTATCCCAAGAATACAGGGATGATTTTTTATTAGGATAAAATACATCAATAGGTCAGATAAGTAATATATATATACTATATATAAATATATATATATAGAGAGAGAGTATATATATATATACACAATATATATATACATACATATATACAATATATATATACATACATACATACATATATACATACATATATATATGATCAGTTTAACATACACTGGGGAAAAAAATCAATAAAATTTAGCCCTCATTTAGGATGGAAACTTCTACGAATTATTGTTAGAAAAATTTTTTCCTAAAATGAGAAAATACCTATCTTGTAACCAACAATCATAGGCATCTTACAAGCTTTCTCCTGTCTTGCCCATCCTGGTTTCCTGTTTCCCCTTTTTTAAGTTAAAGCAAAAGCTTTAACTCAGACCATGTGACACTGAGGAACTCATCCTAAAGTTTCATGCAAGATGGGTGTTAAATACAAAATACTCCATATAACTGAATGAATGTTTAAAAATCAGAAACAAAAGTAAAAGACAGATAACCTTAGGAAATATTTGCAAATATATGAGAGAGAGTATCCCTAAAAATACTAGAAGTACTTATACTTTATAGATAAACAAACTATTTGTAGGAAAGTGAGCAGAAGATATAAACAAATGTTGCAGAAGATAAAAATGTTCAAAAAACCCTATCATCTCTCATTGATTCTCCCAATTCCGGTCTTTCCTCACCTAAGTCAATGTTATATTCCACAAGATTATCTAAAAGCAAATTCTGATTATCTTCTCAAACACCATCAGTGACTAACTTCTCCCAATAGTAACCAAATTGACAATGAATATAGTATTATCCCAGGTAATTCTGACATTAAAGTAAAATATCTTGTAGGTATGTGGACCCACAAGAGTATGTGGACCCCTATTAAAGCAACCACCAGAACCAGTAGTTCATTCATTCATCAAAGTTTTGTTAAACCTCCAATGACTACAGGTACCTCATCAGATTCTGGGTGCCAAAAGATGAAAAAAAAAAAGTCCTTGCCCCTGAGTATCTCACAGGCCAGAGAAGACAAACAACAAATAATGGTAGCAGATGTTGGCCTAAAAAAAAGAGGTAGACTAAGACAAGCTCAAAACTGTCAAAAAGATGAGTTTATCTGAGAATAGCAGAGGAATTGCAATTAAGGCCATGCAGCAAGTTCCGGGGAAGTCCACTGAGGGTTTGGGGTGGGCTCTTCTTCTGGGAAGGGAATGTAAAGAATGGGGAGTTTCGTTAAAGTCTGTTAAAATTAAAAATAAATGGAAACCAGCTTTGAAAATGCCCCAAGCAGATGAAACTAGTGCAGTCCTATAAATGAAGCTCAATTCAGCTTATTTTGTGAGACCAACCCAATGTGGATCATTTCTTGGTCATGTCTCTGGAAACCGTAAGCAAAAATTTCCCCAGGTTGAGATGAGATAACTCCTGACCAACTGCTTATCACTTAAGAAAACCCTAATATTACCAGTTTTCTGTAAATCAGGCATTTATGAGAACTCAGTCCCTCAGTCCTGAAGCTTTGTTTTCCTGAGGACACATGTGCGAGATTGTCCATCTTACATCCTCCAGTTCCATTTCAGATTGAAATTCTTTCATGCAGTACAGTGAGCTAAGGCTCACATTGGTCCCATTTGCAGAGCAATAAGGGAACATAAAGAGATGTATCTGACCCAGTCTAGGTCTTCCTGGGGGATGCTATATCCAACCTGGATCTTAAAGTCTGAGCAGGAGTCACTCAGAGAAAGAGTGAAAAGAGGCAGAGCATGCCTGGTAGAAATGATGATATAAACGAAGACAGGGGGGCAAGAAGTAGTATTTTACATGTGGTAGCATTGTTAGACCATCTATGGTAAGCTAGAGATACGAGATAAGGCAGTAAAAGGCAAGTTAAAGCAGGCTATAGAGTTCTTTTTTTAAGGTTCTTGGAACCTGGCATGTAATAACCTATAAGCTCATTGAGGGTAGGGATTACCACATCTTCTAGAGAGTCTATCTAACACATCTCTCTATCTGAATTGCCAGCTAAAAAATTGCACACACAGCACCCAGAATGCAATAATCAGCCCATCCTATGAAGCCTTCCTTGCATTTCCAATTCATCTGGAAGAAGACAAATGTTGCACCTGCCAAAAAGCCTTGTATCAAGCTGAAAACTTATGTTTGTAGGGCAAGGGCTCTTGATAGCTCAGAATACACAAACTTTATTTCTCTGGGGCTTGTTTTCCTTTCCTCTAGTCACTTCCATCCAGCTTCACTCATGCGTTTTGCTAGATATGAAGCAGATATAACCAGAGGGAGAACCTGTTTGAACTCAAGGTTTAATTCAATTCCAAACCAGAGCCCCATTGTGTGCATGATTTATCAATAGCATTTAAGTGCCTGTGGTGAGCCAGCCCTGACTTGGCTCCATAAATAAACAATGTCAGACTTCATTCCTGTCCTCCAAGTTCTCACACTCTACAGAGGAAAAGGGGGAGCATCTACACAGTTTTCATCAAGATAATTATGACTAAGCAAAGCCTAGCTAATTGGCCAAACACAGCAAAAAAGCCATTCAAACCTGGGAGCTAAGCAGTGCTATGAGGAGCCCTATGTTCTCCTTGAACAGGTTTTATTTCCCTTTCTCCTTTTCTTTTCTTTCTTTTTTAAAGCTTTTACCTTCTTACAGTGTAGAGATTCTTTTACTCAGGTCTGCTTCAACTCAGCTATGAAATGGAAGATCTCTGAGTCAGGAAGTCTTTGATGAGTGGCAAGGAGGCCTCTTGCTGTGCTAACTAACATCTGATGGAGAATCATAGAATCTCAAGAATTAAAATAAATTTAGTGGGAAGTATGCAGACTTCCATCTCTAACCCTTAGGAGACAGTTTTATTTTTGGTTGTAAGAGAGGACCAGGAAAGAAAACACATTGGCCCTATGAGTTACCCATGATCTAGAGATTCTCAGTCATAATTGCCAAGATGGAAACAAAAAATGGAGTCAAGAGATTGCATTGTAAGGAGAGACTAATGCAATGGTGTGGTCTGGACATTACAGAAAAGACCCAAAATGGAGTGTAGTCCAAACAAAGAAATAAAGAAGTTCCATGCATGGTAGGGAGGTAAGCATTTGGTAGAGAGGGTGGTATAAAATGGAAAAGCAATAAAAAGAGGACAGATCTTGAGAAGGAAATCTTGGATTTGCAATTAGGAAGGACTGGGAATATGAAGTCTAGGAATGGACTAGTGCCTGGGTATATGCCCCATTCAGAGAATAATAGGACGATCTTCACAGGAAGTGTAAGCATGGTGGTTGTGGGAGCCCAAAAAATAGATTGCCTTTGAGATAAACAAACAGTCTTAACCTTGAGGTGATTCTGTAGGGACAGGAGAAGGCTTTTTTGAAAAGCAAGGGAAAAAAAGGTATGAGAATGAGTAAGAAAAATCCTAGATACAAAATCAAAGCTTCAAAAGATGCAGGGAAAGACCCGAAAGTAATAAATATGCCTTGAGTTGCTTCTGAGAGACAGAATATACAAGAGACAATGCCAGACTGTATATAAAAATAGAACCCTGTCCCACAACCCACAGCAACTAGCTCAGGAAGTCAAACCACAACCTCTGTGGCAATCAGCCCCAAACATCCCCCAGGACAAGATCATTAACTGACAGCTTCTCTAATTTTTGTCCCTACTTCCAGCTTGGGACCAACTGGAGAAAGCCAATATGGCTGGCTAACCAATTACATAGGATGCTCTGCTTCCCAGTAGCCCACCTCCAGTTCCCCATGCCAATGAGGGCATCTGTGAAGCCTTTCTGCTTTTTTCCATTATAAAGCTTTCCCACTCCTCTGCCAAGCTTTGAGTCTCTGCCAAATACAGGTGATGGAGTCTGACTCCCTTGCTATAACAAGCTCTGAATAAATACTATTTTCTTATTCTCATGTAGAAGAGAAAATATCTCTTTTTCCCCATACTACCCCATGTACCCAACACTATTACAGGCACTGGAAATAACAGGGAGCAAATCAGGAAAAGATCTCTGCCCTTATGGGACTAGCTTTCCTTTGGAAGAGACAAGCGATGAGAGAAATTAAGCAAGCATTATGATGATAAACTACTATGGAGGAAATAAGGATGATGAAATGGGGGGTGGCTAATGTACTAGATAGTGAAGAACAGCCTCCTCAAGGAGGCGATATTTAAACTGAAGACTAAGAGATCAAGAAAAGCCAAGCACATGAATTGCTCAGGAAGAGACGCCAGGTTGAAGGAACAGCAAGTACAGGATGCACTGGGGCAGAGTACCCTTGGTTTTGTTGGAGAAAGATAGAAAAGACCAGGGCAGTGGGGATGTGTTGAGTGAGAGGCAGGTGGGGGTGAGACTGGGGAGGTAGGCGAGGCTGGATCACACAAGGCTGAGGAAGGATGTTATTACAAATGTGGAGGGATGGTATCAGAAGGTTTCAGGCAGGAACACTTGAGGTCCTAAGATAAATGCAAATGTACAAGCAGAGTCAGTTTTAAATGTTCCTTTCCACTCAATTACCACTATCAAGTCAGAGCAGTTCATCCTAAAGATTTCAAGTGTTTATGGAAATAACAGAAGTGCTGCTGGGATAATAGTGCTTTGGTGTAATTAAGCACCTCTGCTCTCTCATCATGAAGAAACAACAAGCTTCCAGCTCTTTTTCAAGATCCCACGCACAGCTGATAATGGACAATCCATCAATATCTTCTTCCTGCCATACTAAGACTGTTTTATGATGATCCTGAAAGCTTTAATAAACCCTCTTAGATAATTTCTTTATGAGGCAGGGAATTAGTAGAGCTGAGCATGAAATAGGTTAGGGTCTGTCAACAAAGAGGGCACCATTGTTTTTATGACTTCTACCAGTGGTCCCTGGGTGGAAAACTCTAATTAGCTGGGATATTGATAACATATGTGGTTGCATCGATCTGCTCTCTAAATAGCAGCCATCTCTTTGCTCAAACAGGGACTTTGCTCAGTTCTGACATCACCGAGCCTGCTCCATCACTGGAAACAGGCTCCTTTGAAGGCTAAGGTAACTCATTTCCACTGGTTGTTAGAGTTCCAGGCCTCACACTAAATCCTGAGTCCCTAAAAAAAAAAAGAAAAGAAAGAAAGAAAAAGGGTCATAAAGGCATGATACTCATAATTTCTGCCACAACCCATTTTATAATACAGAGAAGTTCAGGTATCAGTGCAATCTTGCTCCTCAATTTCTGCTGCCAATTCCAGATTAAGGTAAGGGCTGTGCCTAATGATGCAGCAAGAAAAGGTATTGTCTGATCAGCATTGCCATGATCACGGCTGGTAGTATCAGGAAGGACTCCCTGTTTAGAATTAGTCAATCACTGGGGATAGCATTCTAGAGTCTTCCCAGTGTGTTTGTCTATATCTGTTGCAAACCTCAAACGAGCAAGTGACAAGAGCTGAGAAAGGAAGCATGGCTAACTGATGTGGTTGAATTCAGCGAACATTCCATCAAACCTGTTTCCTCTTTGTCCTGGGCACACAGCTACACCACTTCTCCAACCTTCTTGCCTTTAGGTGTGGCTTTATGATAGTCTCAGCCATTGGAAAGTAAGTGACGTTGAAGCGTTTCCCATCTGGGTCTGGCCCAGAAGCCCCCCCCACTCCACTACCACTGCACATGTTCCTCCAAGCCCTCTTCATCTTCCCTTGGCTTCACACAGATGAATAACACCATCTTCAAATCTACAACTGGAAATAGAAGAATCACAAGGTGGGAAGGCTTAGGGTCCTTAAAAAAGCATCTGAAGGAGAGCTGCCTGCCAATTAGGAATACCCTTTGTGAACTTATATGAACAAAAAATAAATTTCTATCATTTTAAATTGCTGAGATGTTGGAATTTATCTGTTACAACCACTGGCATTCACTAACAAAACCAGACTTTCAAAGAATTCATAAACAAAAGTGTTTGTCATCTTAGGGTTACTGCCATGGCCCATCAAGCAAGAAAGCAGCCATGTTTTTTAATAGCTTTATCAAGGTTTAAATCACATATCATATAATTCACTCATTGTTAAGTGTATAGTTCTATGGGTTTTAGTAAATGTATACAGTTATGTAGAATATTCTATCAAACCCCCAATTCTCTCATTCCTATATGCAATCAGTCCACGATCCCAACCCCAGCACCAGGCAAGTACAAATCTGCTTTTAGTATTTCTGGCATTTATCACTTAGTATAATGTTTTTTGAAGTTCACTTGCATTACATTATCAGTAGTTTATTCCTTTTTTTTGAGAGAGAGAGTGCAAGTGAAAGAGGGAGAGAGAGAGAGAGTCCCACGAGGGGCAGAGAGAGAAAGAGAGAGAGAAGTAGAGCTCACTCAAAGCAGGGATCGTGTTTTACGCAAAGGGGGGCTGGAGCTCACCCGATGCATGACTCGAACTCACGCACTGTGAGATCATGACCTAAGCAAAAGTCAGATGCTTAAGTGACTGAGCCACGCAGGCACCCCTAGTTTGCTCTTTTTGATTGCTGCATATGATGGAATTTGAAACGTTTCCAGTTTAGTATTACTTTTATTGATGCTGTTATACGTAAGTCTTTGTACATGTTTTAATTTCTCTCTAATAGGAGCTGAATTGCTGGGTTGTATTAACTACCATTTCATATCTAACAAAAGCTGTCTTTGATTACCTTAGAAAGAATCTCTTCTTTGGTGTTTTTAAATCATTTTTGTTCATACATGAAATACTGCATTTATCACATTGAATTCATTGAACGTTTTCATTCACATCTCTCTCTGCTAACTAGACTATCAGCTCCTGAAAGATTTAAAAAAGCCATTTTTTGGGGATATGTTAATGCTTAGAATAGTGATGAGTACTCAGTAAGTGTTTATTGGAATAACAAAATGCCAGAGAGCTTGAGGTGAAGAAGCTATTATGTAGACGGAGTGCTGGGCTATGTCAACTTGGCTAATGTCAGGAACTGTGTTTCCAAGAATTCCCTTCTCTGTTTGATCCCCATTAGAGATGACCAAAGGAAGAAACTGCATGGGACTCCGAAGGAGGAAGTGGAACAGAAGTCACTCTACTCTCCAAAGGCACTCTACTGTACTAGTGGTGAGGCATGGTGTGAGGTTGGGGTGGACATGTCTGGCAGGCCCGCTTACCCCCATCTCCTTGGCCCTTTGTCAGCTCCTCTTCCCCACAGGTGAAGCTGCAGCCCTGCCCAGGTGCTGTTGCATCCACACGACTCCTGAAACGGAATGCTACGGGCACCAGTGACAGTCTCAACCAAGTTTATTGCAATGAGAGGCAAGGCCAACCTATCGATCAGCACCGACACTCTTGAGCAGAGGGCGGTCCCGAACAGCAGGGATAAAGAGTTTTTACAGCCGACCACATCGTCTTATCATCACCTGGGAACAGAACAAAGGAATAGTTCCCAGGTGGAAACGGTTCAAACAGGCCCTTGCCCCAATCCAATCAAACACTAATCACATCCCTTGGTGGATAGGATAAGGCTGTCATCTCTTAACCTATAGTGTTAAAACAAAGCTGTTATTTCTTAAGGCTACAGGTTAGCCCTGCACTACAATTTAACCCTTACAGTGCTAGGCATTTATCACTTAGTATCATGTTTTCGAAGTTCACCCATGAACGTTTTGAAGTGGACCCAGGGAGGTAAGCCCTAGACAGAAGCAAGGGCTTCCCATAGACCCCTCATTGGCTTCCTCCTTTGGGGATCCCACCCTGATGGCCTGATGCCCTTGTTTCCAGAATGTTCCCTCAAGCTCTGACATCAACCACACCAGAGCTCCAGCCAGACTAGTCAGCAGCTGATTCTCTGACTCGCACATTCCTCTTCTGGATCTGCACTTTCCCAGTTCTTGCCACAGTCCCATGAGGTCTAATTTCTATAATAAAGCCATCACTTCGTATTACTCACAGTGGGTCTGTTTTCTTAGCCAAACACTGACTGATACAGTTCTCCAGGCACGACCCAACCATATGTAAATCTTCACCCTTCTTGAGAGTCCAGCACTGTGGCCCAGAGCCTCTGAAAACCTGCCTGACCAGCTCTAAGAAGGTGGGCCCTCCCTGTCCTAGGTGACATTTATTTAAAAGGTCTCTCTACACACAAAGCATTACCCATGAGATCTGGGAAGAGTTTTGTTTCCAGCATTAAAATGTCACTGAAGATTTTTAATGATATTGTTTTTCTTTTTCTTCAGCTAGAATTTAAATTTTTCCTGATAACATTTTAATTGCTATTAGAATTCCTAGGTAACTGGCAACCCTTAAATTTTTGTTATAGGTGTTAATTGTTATCTTGAATCCTCAGAAAGATAAAGACAATTTAAAGTAAACATAGGGAAAGAGATCTCAAGTGCTTTGAGAGAAAGGGAGAGAGAATCTGGGAAACAATGACTAGGGGCACTGCCATCTTATTTTCTTCTTTTTTACTCTCTTCTCACACTTGTACCTCAACTGTTTAATTGAAAGAAGAAACAACTTATTGGGTAAAATCAACTGTTCTTGTCCTCTACCCTTGTCAAACAGCAGAGCTGAAGCACTCAATATTCCTGCCTGACCGTAGATTATCTTCTGATACCTTGTCAATGGTAATTGGAGCATATGGCAGATCACAGGCAGAAGGAGTGACACCAGTAATGGTCTTTATGGCCAGTTATTACAGAGGGCTGTCCCCCTGCCAAGTAGACCATTGTCTGGTCATGATCTGTGACAAAAGTAAGGCTCTACGAGTCATAAGATAATTGGTGGTGGTGTCGGTACTTAGGGACTCTAATGAGGCCAATTTCTGTGAGCCTAACTATGAAGTGGGTACAGCTTTTTGTTGAATTTTATTTGAACTGATAGAGACAGACTTACTTTGTCCTGCAGAGGATCTCTTGAGCTCTTTCCTGCATTATATATTTCAAGGACCAGTACAAGACTCATTTTTCCTGGAAGCAGGATGAAAGGGAATTTACTATTTTTTTTAGAAGCTTGGCAAAAGATGCAATGCTTTTTGCCAAGATGGCCACTGCAAAGGAAATACATCAACTTAAAAAAGAGAAAAGGCCAAGACCCAGTCTGTTCTTTGAGGGACAGATAGGGGAACCAGTTCCACATAGACAAGCTATTTCAAAGTTGAGGGCAACAAGTCTCAACCAATGAATCTGTTTTTCAGAAAAGAGAATCCATTCTGTGTTTGAGAGTCAAACTCAAAAAAGAAGCCATGGTGTTAGGTGATGGAGAGGGGAAGAAGGGCTGATTGGAGCGTGAGGTTGCTGGTGAGGGATCCTCCTAACTCTACCACTCCTGAGTTCATCCTGGTCACTGTGGCACAGGGCACCAATGCCATTCCAAGCAGGGATTCAGAGTAACAGAGCAGAAGTGGTGTGGCGGCTAAGCCTGAAGTCCCATTGCCTGGGTCTGAATCCCAGTTACGAGCCTGAGAAGTTGAGTGACTGTGGGAAAATTATATAAGTTTCAATGTCTCAATTTCTTCTTCTGTATAATGGGTAAAATAATAGCATCTCTAGTGCAGAGCTAAAAACAAGTTAAGTGAGTTACACACACACACACACACACCCTTTGTTCCAGCCATGGCCACTTAGTCTATTAAAAATATTTTCCTTGTCAGGGTGCCTGGGTGGTTCAGTCAGTTAAGTGTCTGACTTCAGCTCAGGGCATGATCTCTCATGGCTTGTGAGTTCAAGTCCCGTGTCGGGCTCTGTGCTGAGAGCTCAGAGCCTGGAGCCTGCTTCTGCTTCTGTGTCTCCCTCTCTCTCTGCCCCTCCCCAGCTCAGGCTCTGTCTGTCTCCTTCAAAAATAAATAAACATTAAAAAAATTAAAAAAAAATATTTTCCTTGTCAACAAATCCAGATACTGGTCCCCAGTCATATCCTCTGGTCTATTTCCTGTCTCTAAGGAGCAGTCTCCAAAGTGCCTTTGGATACCTTTATGGATTCACCATCAGCCACCAGTAGACTAATATGCCTATTAGTGGAATACCAGCCCCAAGAGCTTAACTCTACTGTCATAGTTGCTGTGGATAACAGCCTGTTTTCCTGCCTCAATGCACCTTATATGAGATGAGAACAGACCTCCCTCCCCCCACCCAAACACAACCTCTGTCTTCTGTCCCAATGAATTTGGTAAGCAAGGTAGTAATGCTGCACCAGGACCCCAGCAGTTGTGGGCTACCCAAGACATAAAAGGAGTTCATTAATGTTGATAACAACTCTCCATTTCTCCTCAAAATGAAGCATTGGCTTCCCCTTTGAATCCTGATGCTCATGAAATTTTCCCACTTACATTCCAACCTGTAAGTGGCCTGGCCTCTTTTTTTCTCTCTAAAGCTTGACCATATTTCCTACTATTTCCTTGAGCAACAAATGCATTTCTGGCTCAAAATAGCCCTGAGATTGACCACCAGTCAATCCAAAGAGATTATATGTCAACAACCTCCCCGATAGCTATAGGTTTATGTATCCTCTGGCTTATGAAATATTTTGGCTTCTGGTAAGTTTTTGTATCATCACTGTAACTTCTTTTTTAAGTAGGCTCCACATGCAGAATGGAGTCCAAGTGAGGCTCGAACTCACAATCCTGAGATCAAGACCCGAGCTGAGATCAAGAGTCAGTCACTTATCCAACTGAGCCACCCAGGCACTCCTTATCACTTGTAACTTTAAACACTGGTAGTTAGCCATAAGAATGTCAATGAATTAAGTCATGCATCCATTCATTTCCTGCATGGTTCCATAAAAAGTCTTAAAATAATTAACAGAAGATAGTATATGAGGTCAGATAAAGCAAAGCAAAGGCTGGGCAGTACCCCCAAAATGTTTTCTTTTCTGCAACAGTGTTTAAACTGTGTTACAGATTTAATTCTGAGCTTCCCAGCAACAAAGTCAAGAAGGAAACACATTCGGTCATTTGTAAATGCTAGCCACAAGATTTTTTGGAGATATTCAAAGGTTTTCCTGTCATTAATGTAAGGTAAACATTATGAGACCTTGAGAAATACTGGTATGACAGATTATTTTCCCTTTTGTGAACTCCAAAGCCACGTAACTCCATCTCAAATGTGCCATTCTCACTGCCAGTGGCAGGGGCTGCAGAAGCAGCATCCATATCTCAGAGCAAAAGTATTGGAGTTGGGTTTTAGAAAAAAAGTCTGGCCCCTGATAAGCCCCTGATTAGCCCCAAGAGACTACATTTCCTCTGTCCACTCTAATTTGCATCAAGCAGTATGCCATTAATCTTCATTGATCCTTACATTCTGCTTGTCTCTGCTATCTTCGAGGAAGCAGACTTCAATTTTCTATGCAGACAAGCTGGTAGGTCTTCAGCTGGTTTGGAGGTCTGTGTGTAGACATCACATTCACGTTATTGAAAGTTCCAGATGAATGGCTGCCCATGGGAATTCATTCAAACACTGGATGGATTCATCATCAGAATGAGAAAAATCATGGCTATGGTGTAAGGGACAAGTATTCCCTCTATTTTCCTTCCATCTTTTAAAAAATCAAATTAGTAGCCAAGGTGACTTACATAGCCAACTAATGAGTGTGAGCACACAGAAATAAGGTTAGATTTGAAATCAAGCCAAGCTTCAATTAAGTCAGTCTTGCAAATTTAATAATTTTTATAGATATTTCTTTGCAGAGTGGTAATGAGATACCTATAGTAGGCAATATATACGTGATTATAACTTCATTAAAACATAACCACAATGTGCATTTTTTTAATAAACTAGGATAAAGGAAAGTGAAATTTGGAGAGAAGTTGTATTGAGATCCCTTTAAGTGCCCCTGAACTGAAGTAAAGAGGGCCCACTGATCAATATTTTCGAAAAGGGCCCTGATAACTAAATATACCAGAAGATAGAGGCCACAATCCTTTCTTCTTTCCCAAGGAATACATTCTATACAAGTTAAAAAAGTTGTGCAGATCCAAAAGAAAATTTCACTAGAGAGATCTGATCAAATATCTTTTTTAAGCCTAGGACTAAGCTGTCAATTTCTTATGAATCACTTTCTGTACCCAGGATACATACTTACATATAAAGACATAACATTTAAAATTGGCAATATACATGTGAAACAATGTGTACATGGAGAAAATATGGGAGATTTCTATGATGTAAGATTAGTGTTTCTCATTAATATATTATAGTACTTATTGCTTTCTAAAGTAGGGGCAGGATTGCTGTTCTCTACACTGTTGCAATTAGCTGGAGCCCTCAAAATATGAGCAAAGGTGCTGTGAATTGTTTGCAGGCAGAAGTTTGAAGTTGGTTTGCCATGCTCTCTTTTGCTTATGCCATGACAACCAGAAAGTTTTAGGATGCCTGGTGTGCAGCCTGGGTGCCTGCATGAGGATGACATAGAGAAGAGTATCCAATCAACCCATGATGTTCATGCAGCATGAGCTACATAATGTCTTTATGAGACTGGGTGTATTTGAAGCATAATTTAACTAATCCTGACTGGGTGACCGAGTTGTGTCCAGCTAGATCAGGATAGGCTAATTATGGTGTAAAAGCAAATAATTAAAAATCTGAAGTGCGGGGCGCCTGGGTGGCGCAGTCGGTTAAGCGTCCGACTTCAGCCAGGTCACGATCTCGCGGTCCGTGAGTTTGAGCCCCGCGTCAGGCTCTGGGCTGATGGCTCGGACGCTCTCTCTGCCCCTCCCCCGTTCATGCTCTGTCTCTCTCTGTCCCAAAAATAAATAAAAACGTTGAAAAAAAAATTTAAAAATCTCAAGTGCTTAAACCAACTAAGATTTACTTGTCACTCATGCTATGTGCCCAATGTGGGCTATCTGAGGAGTCTTCTCAACACAGTCACTCAGGGACTCAAGTGACAGTCCACCATTGTGATTGCCAATGCAGGGAACAGGGGACATGGCAAGTGGTTTCCTGGCTCTTAAAACATCTAGTTACTTCTGCTCATATTTCCTTGGTGAAATGCATGTCACATGGCCATACCTTCCTTCAGATGGCATGGGAAAGTGCAATCCTCTCATGTGCCCAAAAGGAAAGACTTTTTTAAAAATGTCAGTGATAGGCCCTAATGATAAAAATACAGGTGTGACACCCATTTTCTAGATGATATTACCAGTTGAGAAAGCTTTAGAAACTGGCTTAAACTCATTGGATGTGGAAGAAAAGAGTATCTGAATACTGGCAGGCTGAATTCCAGGTCCTAGACCCTTAAAAACTATGCAATCATACTAAGACTCTACTATTAAGAATAATAGTGAGCACTTGGAGATGGTAAAGAATAATAATGTGTATTATTCATAGCATGGAGTATTATTATTAACAAATAATAGTAACAACAGCCAATTAGCATTAACTAATGATAATGGCTACCAAAGAAGCAGAATAGCCTAGCAGCTAAATGATTGGTCTCTGACTAGTGGTTATGTGACCTTGAACAAGTAACTTAATTTTTCAGTTTTCAGTTGCCTCATCTATATGATGATAATAGTATCATCTCTCTTGTAATGTTATTCTGAAAAGTAAATGAGTTTCATAAAAAGCCTGCCCCAAAGGACACCCTCAATAAATATTCCTGAGTGTTTGCTGTGCATTGGGCATTGTGCTAAGGGCTCTGCATGGATTACATCATGCAATGTCCAAAATACTGCCAGTGCAATGAAGATGTCTCACCTCACCTAGAAGTTGTATTTTAACATTTTCCAACCCTTCTGCCATTCCTTCTTGTCTCCCTCATATTTTCTCACATACTTGTCTTCACCTTAACCCTAAGTATCTGCTTCTATTATGACCGGCACCTAAAACACCCTCAGTCATACGCCTGTCAAGACTTTTACCCATAGTCTGCATTCTTCTGGAATTCTTACCAGAGAACTCTAAGGCACACATATCAGAAGCCCTGTCCTCTAATACTCCCATCAATACATTTTTGTATGCCCCTGATATCTAGATAAATATGTATGTTCCCAATATAAATTTAGGGTCAGAATGGGGCACTTGGGTGGCTCAGTTGGTTAAGCATCTGACTTCGGCTCCGGTCATGATCTCAAGGTTCATGAGTTTGAGCCCTGTTTTGGGCTCTGTGCTGACAGCTCAGAGCCTGAAGCCTGCCTCAGATTCTGTGTTTCCCTCTCAATCTGCCCCTCACCAACTTGTGCTCTCTCTCTCTCTCTCTCAAAAACAAAAAAAAAATAAACATTAAAAAAAATTTTAATAAATTTGAGGTCAGAATGAAGACAAAAATACAGTCTAGGACTTCGACAGATACAAAATCCAATTCAGAAAGGAGAATTGTATAAAAAATTAAGAACTGTACAATGTTGTTTTTATACATTAAAGCCTGGTCTCCCTGAGAAGAGCCTTACCTGTACTCATTTAGAAGTTTACTAGGTCAGAGTAAAAACCTGAAGAATGTACCTTTATTGTCGTTTAAAAATCTCAGCTATGTATCCAGAAAACACAGTTATGTCAAAGTGAGTTGAAAATAGATTCTAGTGTTGGCCCTTCATTCATTATTCTTTTCAACTTTGTGGGAAGCTGGGGAAGCCAATGTGACTCCCCTCTGTTCTAGTCCCTGATACTAAAAATGGAAACCAGGCCTGCTACACATAGGGACATTCACAGGGCAGAGCCATCATGAATTAGGACAGCACTGAGTTCTGAAACATGTGGAGTTCCTTATTTGAAGGCTCTTCTGCATCTGTACAGAGCATCATTGTTTTATATTGATTCATTTTAAATGGTCCCTTGGCTGAGAATGTCAAAATAGATTCATGCTCCAGATTTCCATCATCCTTTTGGAAAAATCGAGACAATGGCCTTCATTACTTTTTATCCTGTGTAGCCTCTGAAAGTTTCAACACTTCTCCAGTGCACAGGTCCCTCTTTACCAGATGCTGGTTTTTCAGAATTGAATTCTAGTAAGAATTATGCCTGCCAAATTAATTTCACCCTCAACTCCTAAAGAGTCCTTAAGATGAAAAGGATTTGCTCACTTAAGGTCATTTGTAAACAAAGAAGAAACACATTTCTGTACAACATGGGGAGCAAATAGGATTCCCAGTCAAAGGAAACCAAGATACATGAGGGTGAGGCCACCATGTTTAACTCGGCAAATACCTCATCCTCTGTCACGGGCAAGGGGCTGATGCAGAAACAAGTTATGAATGAGATAAGCAGTGCGGAGTCTGAGAAAACACCCAGGACCTCGGGGCGCCTGGGTGGCTCAGTCGGTTAAGCGGCCGACTTCCGTTCGGGTCATGATCTCGCGGTCCGTGAGTTCGAGCCCCGTGTCGGGCTCTGTGCTGACAGCTCAGAGCCTGGAGCCTGTTTCAGATTCTGTGTCTCCCTCTCTCTGACCCTCCCCTGTTCATGCTCTGTCTCTCCCTGTCTCAAAAATAAATAAAACGTTAAAAAAAAATTTTTAAAAGAAAACACCCAGGACCTTGAAACAACACATCTCCATGGCAGGATTCTTTTCATTAGTTACATCTTTTTTATCCCATTAACAATACCCTTTGTTACCCATGGAGCCATTATTTATCCTCAGAAATTTATGTTAAAGAAGCAACATTAAGTAAAATACAAATTAAGTAACTATGATATACATATGTATGTGTATATATATATATTATATATATATATATATAGTATACATATACACATACATATATACATATATATTTCATTTAAAGTATTTAATGATTGGGGTGCCTGGGTGGCTCAGTCAGTTAAGCATCCGAATCTTGATTTCGGGTCAGGTCATGATCTCATAGTTCCTGAGATCGAGCTCCACGTGTCAGTGCAGATCCTGCTTGGGATTCTCTCTCTCCCTCTCTCTCTGCCCCTCACTCACTTCCTCTCTCTGTCTCTCTCTCTCTACCTCTCTCTATCTCTCGAAACAAGTAAATAAAACAAAATAAACTATTTAATGATTACATACCACATATAAAGTTATACTTTTAAGTATCCTTATTTAGTAAGAGACATGCTGGCTTAGGTTAATTATCAAACATAGGTCATGATTAGTTTTTTGGTAATGAATATATACAAAACTATAGTTTGAAACATAATTTCATACCATAGTATTCAATGTAAATACCACAAAATACTATTTTTTTATGAACAGCTATTGGGGACTCTTGCATTTTTCATAAAAAATAAAAATAGTTCCTTTTTATAATTTTTCTGTTGTGTTTCTAAGTGAATAAATGTGAGAGAAGGATTCTGACTCATTTTAGAAGTATTTCTTTGCACATCACTGTGTAAGTATGGCTAATCCTTATTTCAAGAAATGATATGCCAACTTAGAAATAAATAACAATCATTGCTTTATTTTTTCCTTTTTAGCACTGGCTCCTGAAGTGCCATGGAAAGTTTCCAAGCTATTTGAGAAACAGATAATATGATTGTAGCCCGCAGATCCAGTGAAGACAATCTTAATGGGATTTTGATGTGTCTCTTAATGTGTTTTCCACACCAGCATTTCTTTGCCCTCCCACCTAACCATCAGTCCCACCTGGACATGAACTAAACAATATATGACTCAAAATAAAAACACTGGAACCAAACCACGATGATGGCTGGTGGTGGTACCCTGCGTAAGAAACTGAAGGAGTCACACGGCCCCCACGTGCTCATCTGCTGCCCACTAATTGTAGTACATGCCTACTCGATATACATCCCGAATCTCTCAGCCTTGTGTAGAAATAATCATTAAATAATTATCCTATTTATTGAATTTTTGAAAGTAATAAATTAAAAGACACATCAGTTTCTTTGAGCCCCCCAAAATACCATGGAGTTACTGGTCTACCCCATGACAGACACAGCTAGCTGCCTAATTATGACCCTTTCTTACCTTCTCCTTTACAAATATAGCCATAATTTTATTTCGTGCAACCATATCAGTTAGCTTTTGATGCTTAGAATCTATTCCACAATATAGTGTCTTAAAACAATCACCATTTATGGTTCAATCAGTCAACAATATGGGCTTGGTTCAGCTGGAGGTTCTTTTGGTCTTGGTGCATTTCATTCCTATGTCTGAGATCTAAGGATTGGCTAGCTATTGGCTGGGGTGACAGAGGTGACTGAGCCATGTGAATGTCACCATCCAGGAGGATAGCCAGGGCTTATTCACACAGTGGATCAATACAGCTCTGAAAGAGCAAGACAACGCATGCATATTGCTTTGAGGCCTGGGTTAGGAACTGGCACAACATCCCTTCCATTCATTCTATTGGCCAAAACAATTTCTTTTTAAAAAAATTTTTTGACATATATTTATTTTTTTATTAAAAATTTTTTAATGTTTTAATTAGTTTTGAAGGAGAGAGAGACAGAGCATGAGTGGGGGAAGAGCAGGGAGAGAGGGAGACACAGAATCCGAAGCAGGCTCCAGGCTCTGAGCTGTCAGCACAGAGCCTGATGCAGGGCTCGAACACATGAACTGTGAGATCATAACCTGAGGTGAAGTCAGACGCTTAACCGACTGAGCCACCCAGGTGCCGCAACATCTATTTATTTTTGAGTGAGAGAGTGCACAAGCACGAGTGGCGGGGGTGGCAGAGAGTGAGAGACAGGATCTTAAGCAGGCTCAAAGCTGCGAGTGCAGAGCCCATCCAGTCCCAGGACTGATATGACCTGCGCGGAAATCAAGAGGTGGCTGCTTAACAGACTGAGCCACCCAGGCTCCCCTAGCCCAAACAATTTCTAAGGCAAGCCCAGACTTAAGAAGTGGGGAAAGAGACCTCACCTCTTAGTGGGAGGACTTTCAAAGTCACATTGTGTAACTGGAAAAAAGGAGGGACATAATTTCTGGCTTTTCTTACATTGAGGGGTGGTCAGATAACACAATTCGGGTCAAGATAGAGAAGTGAAACTTCTAACAAATCTCCTGGATGGTAAAGAGACTTAGCTGCCTTATATATTTCACCTTGAATCTTCCCCTATTTCCTGGGAGGAATGCGAAGCAATGCTGGAGGTGGAGCCGCCATTCTGAAACCTTGAGGCAATAATGATCAGCTTGGAAGCCACATCCTAAAATGACTGAATGGAGAGGAAACACAAGACAGATAAAGCCTATTCCCTGAACACTTTTTACATGAAAAATAAATAAAACTCCTTACTTGTTTAACCCACTGTAGGTCATTTCTGCCACTTAGTGTTGAGTGTACATTCTCGCTGATACAAATTTGTGTGTGTGTGTTGGGGGGGGGGGCATGTCATGGTGTGAGAAATTCAATTAACGTATTTACCACTGTGCAGCCACATAGGAAAGAGAAACAGGAAAATATGTTTCCAGGTGTATTCCCTGGGTCACTCTAGGTGCCTGAGAGAAGGGAGAGCACTAAATAGAACAAGGATCCAAGGCTAGAAGACATAAGCCCACCTGATCCACTTGAGAGCAGGAATGATGGTGGCCTACTTTAGAGCACAGCCAAGCATGGATAGACGCATTCTCAAAAATTATGTATCTAAAGCACTATTTGGTGCCATGGAGAGAGAGAAAAAAATTGTACACAAAATAGATATTAAAATGAGACAGACTACAGGTTAAGATTTTTCCCTAGGAATATAAGAACTGCTTTCACCTAGTATCATTGTGGGGAAATCCATATATTGGAGAACTGACAGCATTTATGGGTTAAGGTCTTTGGGAAAATCATTAACCCATTCAAGAAATATTAATCAAGCTCCTTGATAACTGATTTATAATGATTCTTTTTAAATTTAATTAGTGCTCCTGTACTTCTAGGATACTAAAGGGTTGTCAGATATGGTGACTTCGAAGCAGAACAGAACTACTTTCTTTCCTTTTCCTGTCCCTTCCCTTCTCCTCTTCTCTTATTTATTGCTTCCTTCCATTCCCTTCCTTTCCTTTCAGGAAAATAAGAAGAATCTCATTAATACTTTTCTTTCTTTCCTCAGGTCTGTGATTCTCAAAGCATGGAACAATATTAGTGTTCTATGAAGAAGCTTTAGATGGTAAATAATGCTTAAATACATAGTGAGAACGTTTTCCATTTTCCATTTTCTCTCTTTATTTCTTTGCCTTGAGTTAAAAAATGTTTTCATAAAATAGTTATGAAAGGGCTGTAAGAACAATACAAAAAAATAGCCCCCTACCTCTCCCTCCTCACCTCTTCACTTCTCCCCAAATACAATCACTTTTGCCTCTTTTAGCTATTTTTAATAGTACTTACTTTCATATTTAAAAATAAGATGCTTATACTGTTTCTTTGATTCATCAGATTTAGTTTACCTTTTGACAGTTTATAATCAATCAAAATTCTTATGTGGATTTAAAAAATATGTCCATAGATTCGTGATACTCTGCTGGGCTTAATCCTCCTCTTGTTGAGTGTGGGCTGAAATTTGTAACTTGCTTCTGACAAATCGAACAGAAGTGATGGTGTTTGACTTTGGAGATCAGGTCATAAGAAAGCACTGTGGCTTCCATCATGGTCCCTCCTCTCTTTCTCTCAGACCACTTGCACGGGATGAAGCTAGCTGCCATGTTGTGAGGAACTGAGGCACCTGTCCAATGTCCGTTGAGGAACCAAGGTTTCCTGCCAGCTGCCATTGACTGAGTTTGGAAGCAGCTCTTCCTGCCCCAGCCAAGTCTTCTGATGACTGCAGACCCAGCCAACATCTGGACTATAACTTCATGAGACACCCTGAGCCAGAGCCATCCAACTAAGCTGCTTCCAAGTTCGTGATCCACAGGAAGTGTGAGAAGAATAAATGTTTACTCTTTAACGCCACAAAGTTTGGGGGTAATTTCTTATGCAGTAATAAATAACTTATAAAGTACTTTAAAATTGGGGCACCTGGGTGGCTCAGTCAGTTAAATGTCAGACTTCGGCTCAGGTCATCTTCTCACAGTTCATGAGTTTGAGCCCCGCATCAGGCTCTGTGCTGACAGCCTGGAGCCTGGAACCTGGAGTCTGCTTCGAATTCTGTGTCTCCCTCTCTCTCTGCCCCTCCCCTTCTCACGCTCTGTCTCTCTGTTTCTCTCAAAACTAAATAAACATCTAAAAAGTTTGAAAAAAAACCAAAAACCATTTTCCCCATACTTCCAATATAGATACCTGACATGTTCAGTTAATCAATGACATCTGTTTATTTCATTATAGTTATATGGATGTTATTCATTAAGCCAGCTATTGTATTATAATCACATGTCCTTCCTTCTACAACATTTTGTTTTTGCTGGAATTAACAACTGGCATTATTCTGCCGGACACATATAGTTATCTATATATCTATCCTCATTAATTTTTCAAATATTTCATCAGATCTACCATGTACCACTTGGAAGTTTTCCTTACTCTAAATGGCATATTGTAATAGATCATTTAATAATTACATATTTTCCCCCATGGAGACCTTTGTCCCAGGTCTTCTTACTCCAATCCAGATATCTTTTCTCTAGGTCTGTCATCCTGACTCTTGTCTTTCCTTCACTCTGGGGCTCCCATTCACTACTCTTGTGTGTCATGACCTCTCCTTCTTAGATCTTATATCTCTTGTCTCTGTGTCATTTCCTCTTTTATAGGAGAACAAAATGCAATAACTTTCTAAGCATTGGAGAATGGGTGACAAATTGGATTTAGATGCGTAAAAATATTTTATTTCTCCAAGATGATGAATTAGGAGAGGATAGTCTATGTGAAGATTGTTTTTATTCTTCATATTTGTTTCTTCCAGATTCTTTTCCTATTTCTCACACTTTGATTTTTCTCAGAAGTCATTACCAATGTACAAATAAATGAATTAACCATATCCATTTAACATTATAAAAAGTTATAATAAATATCTTTTTAATTTCAGACGAAATTTGGACAGAAGCAGATTTTAATTAGTCATTACTTTTGTTATTCTCATCTCTACATGCTCACAGTGCTACTTTATATATTTATTTCAGCATTTGGTAACCTGCCAAGCTCCATTAAAATGTGAACTCATTGCAAATCTTCATTTGATGCGATTTCATCATGTCTAATTACAAGTGAAAATTGACAGTTTAGCAATAGTTATCACTACCTTTCTACAGATGATTGTCTGGGCTAGAGGCTTTGTGTTGGGGAAGATGGAACAAGATTTCATATGCACAAGCCAACCCCACTTTTTGTACCTCATATCTTTATCTTTTAAATATCAGATTTTGTAGATGACCTAGAAGATGAGAGACTTCCCAAATCTAATGTTATAGATGGGAATGATTTACATAATTTGAAGTCCCAATGTACCTTTCTCTGGTCTTAAAAATCTAAATGATACCTAAGTGTATTAGTTTCTTCAGGCTGCTATAACAAAGTAAAACAATTTCAGTGCCATAAAACAACAAAAAGTTATTATCTCACACTTCTGAAGACTGGAAGTTTGAAATCAAGGGATCGACAATACCTGTTCCCTTTTGGGGGCTCTGAGGAAGAACACTGTGGGTCAAACCTTGGTTCTTCACTGTAGGATCCAAGCTGAAAGAGAACCTCTAATCTGGAATGTCCAGCCCCATGACAGAGGCTCTTAGATCTTCCACTCAGTACTGATGAACATCACCTGACTGATCTTACAGCCATGTGGGAGGGAACAATACTCTCTACTCTCTCCAGAAAAAACACCAAATAATTGGTAACAACAATGCAATCTTCAATGAAGGGGAAGAGAGAATTCAAGCATACTTACAACCCCAAAAGAAAAAAAAAAATCCTTACCTGCCAGTGTTTTTCCTCCCCATGAATTGGATAAACATACATTTGAAAAGAAATCACAAATAGAATACTTATTTTTAAGGAAAAATGATGAAAAGTTAGACCAAGAGCAACAATTATAACAATACATGTAAAGTTTATATTGACCTCCAACATGCCTCAAATTTATTTAAAAATCAATAATAGCTTACAAGAGATATCCTTAGAGCAAAAAGATAAAGTAATACTAAAAGTAAAGACAGGCAAATATGAATCAATCCACCTCAAATATAAAGAAACAAAAAGAGATGATAATACATCGCAGTTCAAAGGGTTCATATTTTTTGCTCACAGAATGATCCTGTTAAAACATCATTCAGATGAGATCACTTCTGTGCTCAAAACGCTGGACCTCAAAAATAAAAGCATGCTTATTTTCTATGACCCACAAGAGCCTAAATCTCCTGACTTTATCTGTCTGACTTCATCTCCTATAATTTACCCTTTCTTTTACTCTCAGCCACATAGGAAACCTTTGCACTGGCTGTTCCATCTGCCTGGAAAGCTCTTTCCCACATCACCTCCTTCAAGTCTTTATGGAAAATTCATCATCACAGTGACACTATGTTGGCCAAAATTTCAGGCCCATGTCTTAAGTTACATATCCCCCTTCCCTGATCCTTTTCCTTCTTAGCCCTATTTAACACACTATAGATTTTATTTGTATATGATATGTGTGTATTGTCCAATTTCCTCACCAAAATATAAACCCCCTAAGGTGAGAATTTCTATATGTTTTATCAATACTGTATACCCTATAATAGTTGGTAAATGTTTTCTGTAATGGGCCAAATAGTAAATACTTTAGGCTTTATGGGCCATATGGTCTCTGTTACATTGACTCTGTTGTGTCACTGAGGTACAAAAATAGTCATGGACAATACATAAACAAATACATGATCATGGTTGCAGTCTAGTAAATATTTATGGACACAAATTACATTTAATATAACTTTCAAGCATCATGAATATTATTCTTCTCTCAGCTTCTTTTTCAAGCACTTAAACATGGTAAAAACATTTTTAGGTCACAAGCCAAACAGAAGCAGAGAGCAAGCAAAATTTGGCCTATGGGTCACAGTTCATAGACTACTGTTCTCAAAGAATTCTTGGCATGTAGTAGGTATTGAATGAATGAATGTAAAGATAATCAATATTTATAACTGAATATTTAATAGCAAAGATGAGTAGTAAGTTACATTAAAAAGAATTTCAATCACCTATAAAATTATAGCAATAATAATAGACTTATTTTATCATATTAATCTTACAATTGAAAATATGGAGCATATCATCACAAGAAGTTGTATACAGAGATTGTAAATGGTTGTTGATTTTGCTTACTATGGTTGGAAAGCACAACTAATTTGCAAGTACTCAAAGAAAGTCTACGAATGTTGTGACAGTCTTCAAAAATGGATACACATTCGTTTGTACTCTTCACATTGAGGTACAGTCTACGTAAACTCAATTTGAATTTGGGTGGCCCTGGGACTGTTTTAAATAACAGAGGGAGCAGAAGTGAT
Organism: Lynx rufus; assembly: GCF_022079265.1. Classification (NCBI taxonomy): domain Eukaryota; kingdom Metazoa; phylum Chordata; class Mammalia; order Carnivora; family Felidae; genus Lynx; species Lynx rufus. Next base: position 37,918,334 of record NW_025814896.1, on the reverse strand, counting down.
GCTGTGTAATTTCTGGTGGTAGGCCATTAAAGGCCATGCAGCTTCCACCTGTGTCTATTGGAATGCTCACTCTCTAAATGCTTCTCTTTGGGTACTACATCTCAGAACCCAGCTGCCATGTTGTGAAGCAGTCCAAACCATTTGGAGAGGTTAAGTGTAAGTACTCAGGCTGACAATCAAAGCTAAGCCCAGCCTACAAGTCACCCTATCCTAGCTTCAATGCATCCCTGCCTAAGCTCCAAAAGCCCCCAGATAAAGATAAATCTCCAGGTATTCAAGTCATCTAAGCCACAGTCTTCCTAGCTGAGGCCCCAGACATCATGAAGCATAGACAAGCCATTCTTGCTATGTTCTGTTTGAATTCCTGACTGAGGAAATCCATGAACATAATAAAATGGTAGTTGGTGAATAACCCCTTGTTTGGGGTGTTTTTTTATTTAGCAATAGTTCCTGGAAAGTAATTCATCATAATATCATGCCAAAATAAAATTACCATATAATTAAATAAAAAATTCAGATTACCCTTAAATATAGCTAAAAACTAAAGCACAGATATAATACAAAATCTAAACTTACTTTAACAATAGTGCCTTGAAAAGTAATTCAGTGAGGAACATGAGACTAGGCTCTATAGTTTCCTTAAATATGAATAAGTTGAAGTTCTGGAGAGTACCAATGAGTGGAATAATGTAATACAAACAAAAGGAAATCTTGAAAAAGACTCCGGCTCAAAGCTATACTTTTTATTTTATTATTCCCATGACTAACCAGTTGTGAAACTCTGCAACTTTCGCCAGTATTTCCATTATTTCTTCCTTTAAAGTGCTACAGACCAAATTCATCTTTTTTCAGCTCCTCTGCTTCATTATCTGAATAACTTCTCTCTTGACTTCAAGCCTGTTGTTCTTCAGAACAGCTCCCCCTCTGCTTCCAGAGACTTTGATTTAAGAAGAAGCTGTATCATGTCACTCCCTTTTCAAAAAACTTTAATGGGATCCTTTGTGTATAAAATAAAGTCTAAAATCTTTAGCATGGCAAGGTCTTTAGCAAGCTAAAATCTTTAGCAAGGTCTTCAAAGGCTACCTCCTCTAAAACACTTATCCATTGTCATTCCCTAGCAAAATCCCCACCTCTAATCACTTAATATTATCATCTAATAATGTGGATATTAGATGGACACATCATTCATTCACATTACCCTAGCCAAGGGTCTTAATAATAGTGACAAAGGTGGTTAAGAAACTAGAAATTTGGGTTTTTAGAAAGGATTATTTTGAGGCAGTTCACAGAATACAAATAAAATTATTTTATTCTAAGAAAAAGGACTTTGTTGGCCCATATATATGAAAAGTCAAGGTGTTTCTGGCTTTAGGTAGGGCATGGTCTAGGCATATATGTGATGTCCTTGATCTCTCTCTGTCTCTCAATCTCTCAGTACAGCTTTCCTGTGTGGGCTTCACTCTCAGACAGTCCCACCACAGGTGCTAATTCCTAGTATCTCTGAAATTACATCTCACCATCTTTGCTTGGCAACACCAGCTGCAACATAACTTCTTTTATCCTAGAAATTGCAACATGAGTCCTAGAATTAGTTTGTATTGGCCTGACTTGGATTACAATTCCATCCCTACAGCTAGGGGGAAGCAATTCATGGCTTCAGCCAGGCTGAGAAAGATGAATCTAGTGGTAGAGTCAACACCATCCAAATACATAAGATGAAACTGGAACAAGAATAGTTACCCCAGTATGGTCTCGCATCAGGAAGAAGAATGAGCGCAAGACTCACAAGGATGACACTTGCCTATTGCACAATTTCTCAAAACTTCTTAGGGAAAAAAAAAAACACTCTAATTAGGCTAGAAAGACACTGTCTAAAGGAGCATTCCCAAAATTTTCTTTAAACATTTACTCGTGAGAGAGAGGGAACAGATGTGGTCTTTGGAGCTCTGCAGATTGTATGGAGGGCTGAGAAGAAGTAACAGAGAAATTTGGGTTCATAAAAAAGAAAGTGTTTTCTTCAGAAAATAGGACAGGCTGGCTCTAAGGTAGAGATGGATGGAGCAGAATCCAGGAGAAGGAAAGTTCTAGGGAAATGTTCTGTTCTATCATAAGGCTAAGGCTCCAGGGTGGTGAAGAGGGTAACAGTTGGAACTTGCATACCTGACTGGATGTGCTTAGAACCCATTGGAGACATTCAGTTACCCCACAAAATTTTACCTTTATCTATTCAACACCAGTTTCCAGTGTTTTGAAAGCGCTGGAAGCAGATCCATGGAGACATGAGTCAATATATGCCAGTCACTAGTATAGTGACTTAGACTTGAGTCCTCACTATACATTTAATTTACACAAATAATGTATTGAATAATTTGATCTGTAGGAGACTCCATTTTTTCATCTGTAGGTAGAAATAATAATATACCCCTACCCCTGACAATTCTTTGAAAACCAAATAAGGGTGCTTCATCTAATGCAGGAGTCAAACACCATTTCTATGCACTCTGTGTATTTTGCTCATAATTGGGGTAAGAAACTAGTTATTTCTCACTTGACTTTGAGAAGTCTACAAGAGAGGAGGGGAAAATAGTTAACAGACATAAATTAGAAGTTAACCTAAATACATAATAGTAGTTTTAGTCCAATCTGGTAACTGATTATGTTTTTAAATCAATCTTATTCTCCTCTAAAAATAATGAGTAATTTGACTTCAATTCTCTCTCCTTACCACCCACTCCCTACCCCTTTTCCATAAACTATTTTTATTAAGTATTTATCAATTCGTCTGATGAGTTTCTCATGCAAAACAAGATAAAAGTTTCTCATTTCTTCTCATAGCGTCTGCTTGAGAAATGACTCTGTGCAGAATTCAGAGCAAAAAAAATGTCACTAGAATATTAAAGCAACATAGATGATTAAAATATCACACCTTGCCTGTTTCTTTGGCAAGCTGAATGAAGAAACAACGATGAAATATTAGCATGTATTTTCACATGAATATGTGGAGGGGAGACTTCAAAAAAACACAACTTTTTCTTTTGTTTTCACTTCTATCTGATATTTTTTAAACCCTCAAAACTTATCTTGATGCTTCTCCTAAATAATAGCTTGGACAGATACAGAATATTTCAAAACTCAGACTTAGAACAGTATAACTGTATTTTTGACAAGGAAGGAATATCAAATACTTTCTTCTCTTAGTATTCAGGAAGTTTGTCCTGAGTTCACAAATTAGAGCTTCATATACCTAGCTCTTTTGAAAACAAGACTCAGAATTAAGGATCCTTTTAGGGTCTCTTAAAGATCAAAATCCCGGGGCGCCTGGGTGGCGCAGTCGGTTAAGCATCCGACTTCAGCCTGGTCACGATCTCGCGGTCCGTGAGTTCAAGCCCCGCGTCAGGCTCTGGGCTGATGGCTCAGAGCCTGGAGCCTGTTTCCGATTCTGTGTCTCCCTCTCTCTCTGCCCTCCCCCGTTCATGCTCTGTCTCTCTCTGTCCCAAAAATAAATAAACGTTGAAAAAAAAAACTAAAAAAAAAAAACGCAAAACTATTTAAAAAAAAAAAAAAAAAAGATCAAAATCCTTCAAGAGGTACCTGCCTGGCTCAATTGACAGAACATGTGACTCTTGATCTTGGGGTCATAAGTTCAAGTCCCATGTTGGGTGTGAGGATTACTTAGAAAAGTAAAATAAAATTATTTTAAGAAAAGATCAAAATCCCTCAAATACAGTTTTATTTGACAAAAGATCTTATAGTTTAAGTAACTTATCCTCATTAGGTCAAATGGGTCCTCTAACAATTTTAAAAACATAATAGTTTCATTGAGATATAATTTACATAGCATGCAATTCATGCATTTAAAGTACAAAATTCAGTGGGCTTAAATATATTCAGAGTTGCGAACCAATGAATCTCAGGATTCAAGAGTAGCAAGAGAGGGTAAGCGCCAATTACAAACACTTTTCAAGCTTTTTATATCACATTTGCTACTATTCCATTAGCCAAAGCAATTCACAGGGCCAGCAAGATTCTCTAGGAGGGAAAACTCCAGCTACAGAGGGAAGAAGTTGCAACGTACATAGCTAATTTTGCAATCTACCACAGAAAGCAAAAGACAAGATTTCTTAGTTGTACCAAAATAAGGTCTTTAGCATGGGGCTTCCAATCATGAGTTTTGTACATGTACTGCTATTTAAACTTTTCTACTACTTCCGGGTACTTCCTCTAACAATTATTTTTGTCTTAATTGAGAATTTTTTATTAGTTGTTATCTTAATAGATGTAAGGCAAGCACGCAGAAAAAAAATACAAGGAAAAGAAAGAGGTACAAAATGGAAAGAAAGACTGTCCCTCACATCTTTTTCATTCCCTCCCCTCTCCACACTCACTCCTCATAGACCATTTTGTATAGTTCTTCCTTCAGGCCTTTGGAGACAATACTAAATAAAATGTGTGTGCCTTTATGTTTACATTTATCAATACTAAGCAGTATCTATTCAGGCTTTATGTGGACACAAGAAATATTTAGTTTATTTTCTCTATATCTCTTCCATCTACTTTCTCTTCCTCTTTCTATGTTTGTTGATTACATTTTTTAAAAGTTTTAAATCATATACTAAGACCTGTATTTTAGACCCATCAGCTCCAAGCTCTGGCTCTCAATTTCTCACTGTACCAGATGAGGTACTTAATGTTCTGACATCTTTCCACTTGGCTCCCACAGCCCACCCCTCTACCACTTGTCAGAATCTGTCAGGCATTGCATTGCTTTGACAATGTTGTGTAGCATTTATATTCTGACTTCCATTTATAATAAAGTTTTGCATTCACAGTCCGGTTCTGAAAATCATGAACCAAGGAACAATATTAAAAATACGATGATTATGCAGAAATCAGGGATGTGATTGAACTCACAAAAAGGTAATCCTGTGTCTCTTAACTGGAGTCACTTGAAGGAGAATATTTCAAACATCAAGGTCAAATGTACTTTATGACATTCCATCACTTGTTCGATATTATGACACACTTGAGTTTGCTTCAAATTTATAACATGATTTTCTTATAAAACTTTTATAAATCTGTTGGAGAATTTTATTGCATTCCCTTTGTTTTTCCTGTCAGCGAGAAAGTATTCATATTTTATCACATTCTTTAAAGCATCAACTTGCCTTATCATGCTACTTGTTGGATGATATAAAATGCTTCTAGGCCATAAGCACAGCTGTCTTCTTCTTATTTCTTTTTATTGTTCTCCTGGGTTAGTTCTATTGTTTCCTAAGGCCTTTGAATTTCTCTTGGATTCTTTTAGAAATGCGTATAAGAGGTGAATTTAATGAGTCCTTACATGAATGAATATATCTTTTATTTCCTAGAATTCTAGCCCCTGTTTTTCTTTCTTCTTAGAACTTTGAAGGCATAATTATACCATCTTTTAAGATACAAGGTTGCTGATGTGAGAATTTTAATGCCAATCCAATTCTTAATCTTAGTATGCAATGTAGTTATGTTTATTTTAAAAGTTTTAATTAGGTATAATATGCATACATAAAAGTGGACAAATTATAGCTTGATGAATCATCTCAAAAATGATCACATAAGTTAGAGATAAAACACTATGCCTCGGAAGCCCTCTTTGAGTCCCATTTTCAAGTACTATCCCCTTCTTCCCATAAAACATCATTTTACTGATTCCTAATAGCTTAATAGTTTTGACTGTTTTTGAAATTTATATAAATAGAAACAAAATACTACATATTCTTTTGTGACAAGCCCCCTTGACATTAGGTTTGTGAGATTTATCCACATTGTTGCTTACAGAAATGATCCAATCATTCCAATTTGTGAATTGTTCCATTTTATGAATTTATAAAAACTTGTATTTTGAAATGTCTATATGTATTTGTTTGTTTGTTTCTAGTCTTTGGATGTTAAAAATAAATTATAAAAATTTTTTTCGGTGCACATACATTTGCATTTCTAATATGTTCTATTTTATGCCACCTGGGCTCATAGAGTATGATTATATTAAGCTTTAGAAGATACTATCAAAACACTTTTCAAAGCATTTGTACCAATATCAGTCTTACCAGCAATGTCTTTTCTGGACTCTAGTATGTTCCATTGTTCCATCAGTAAATCCTGGCACCATGCCACCCATTATTAATTTATGGTAGCTTTACACTGAAAGTGCAGGTAGATTTGGTAGTGTATGTTCTCTAACTCCTTATCTTTAAAGATAGCTTTGCTTGGAGTGCCTAGGTGGCTCAGACGGTTAAGCATCCAACTCCTAATTTTGGCTTAGGTCATGATCTCACCATTTGTGAGATCAAGCCCTGCGTCAGGCTCTGTGCCGGCAGCACAGAGCCTGCTTGGGATTCTCTCTCTCTCCCTCTCCTTCTGTCCCCCTCTGCTCATGCGTGCTCTCCCTCTCTCAAAACAAATTAATAAGCATTAAAAAAGAGATAATTTTCATTATTCTTGGCCCATCACATTTCCACATAAATTTTAGTATTAATTTGATAATTTCTACAAAATCACCTGCTATGATTTTGACTGAAAATTTATTGAATATATGGATATATTTGAGGAGAATTGACATCTTAATAATATTATTTTTTCCTGTTCATGAAAATGGTATATATCATTATGTATTTTGATTTTCTTATTTTCTAGCAATAATGCATTATAGTTTCCTACGTAAAGATCCTATACATTTTTTACTAGACTTATTGTATGTATTTGATATTTTTGATGTTATTGTTAGGTAGTATCATGTATTTTAATTTCTACAAATTGCAAATATTTGCTGCTGTTACACATGACATAATGATTTTAATGATCACCTTATATCACTGATCAAATGTTATTCCTGAAGATTCCTCTAGATTTTCTACATGAACAAATCAAGTTGAGTTGTCTCCAGGTAATGAGTTTTATTTTTTCTTTTCCAATATTAACAATATTTGTTTATTTTTGCTTCATTGCAGTGGATAGAACCTCATACAAAATTGAAAATGTATGCTAAACAGACATTCTTATCTTAGTCCCAAACTTGGGTTTTCTCCCTAGATGTTCAGAAAGCTTCCTTTTGGGGCACCTGGGTGGCTCAGTCAGTTGAGCATCCAACTCTTGATTTCAACTCAGGTCATGATCCCTGGGTCATGGGATCAAGGTCTGCTCTGAGCATGGAGCCTGCCTGAGATTCTGTGTCTCTCCCTCTCTGCCCCTCCCCCACTCGTGTACGCATTCTCTCTTTCTCTCTCTACAATAAAAAAAAAGAGAGAGAGAGAGAGAAAAGCATCCTTTCACTCCTAGTTTGCTAAGGATGTTTTTATGATAAATGACAAAGGAACAAATTTTATAAACTGCTCTTCTGCATCTATTGATTAATTTTTCTCCTATATTCTGTTAATGAGATAAAATACATTGATTTTTTTTAGTGTTTAACCAACCTTGTATTCCTGAAATAAACTTAACTTGATCATGACCCATTTTATATATTGATATATACTTTTTGCTAATTTTTAAAACATTTTTTCATCTATTTCCATGTAAGGTATTGACTTATTATGCTTGGAATATAATTACCAGGTTCTGTTATCAAAGTTATGCTACCCTAACAAGTGAGTTGCAGAAGGTTTCCTCGCCCTATTCTTTGGAAGAGTTTGTATAAAATATGTATTCTTTCCTTTATATTGAGAGGAATTTTCTGGAGAAGTTATCATTGATTGAAGAGCTTTTTCTTCTTCTTTACATATTGTGCTAACAGATTTAATTTACTCAACTATGGATTCAATTTGATGATGTTTCTCTCTTTATAGTACAATACCATTTCAAATACCTCTGAGGATCTTAAGCTTAAATTAGTATCTCTTCCCCTCAGTTACCTATGCATCCCCTTGAGTCTGCTGCCTTTTTGTTTATCTTGTTATTTGTCCTTTGCATTGCCAATTGTCTTCAAATACCTGGCAATGTTCTTTGTCCAGTGATTTATTGTCAAAGGACTAGATTAATAACATCAGTAGCTGGCTTGGGTGTGCTCAGCCCTTACCAAATTCTACACTAAAGAAGAAGACTTGCTATGAGATCTGTGTGAATTATGAGAGGGTGTCAACTGGCAGTTCTCTTTCACTCCCTGATAAGAGAGCACAAAAGAACCTGTGCCCTCCTCCAAATGGCATAATAATAAGAGGGGTCTTAATCTAGAGCGCTAACTCCTGTTCTGGATGCCCATGTTCTGCCCAGAACTTCTTTCTCTTTTGAAAGAATCTCTCTGGCTTTGTCCTGAAAGTGAGTTCTGCAGCTGCACTCAAGGGATGATGAAGGAGGGTGGAAGAGGCTATTCTACAAGCCATTTAGCAAAGAAATCAGTCAGGCGCCTACTTTTTGTCCCTACCGTCAGTTCTGCTCTCCAGATCAGCTGATTTCACTGGCCACAGCATTAACTCCACACTGGGCTACCAACTTTTCCTGAGCTCATTCAAATCACCCACCTATTGGCATGATTCTACCTTCCAGAAATTTGTAAGCATCTTTGTTCCACTGATAGTCCCTTCTCCTGTTTTAATTTTTTCCTGTCTTTCAATGTTTTACTTTTTGTGTAGCTTTGGTTTTTTTTTTTTTTTTTATTTTATGAGGTGTTTGTCCTTTTTTTTTTTTTATTTTTCAGGAATGGATAGGACTAAAAGATTTATTCAGTCATGGTTATTGAATTTAAATATTACATTTTTAATTTGAATATTGTTTATTACTTATTAACGTTATATCAATAACATGCAACTAGGGGATTTAAAGTGATAGTAGAGTATGATCAAGATTATTTTTACAACACCTGAGAGATACAAACACAAAAACACACATGTAGGTAGGGAGAAAGGAGAGTGAGAACAAGAGAGAAAAGGTATAAAAATATCCAGACAGCTGCCTAGGGAGTTTTCTGCTTTTAAAGAAAAAGAATCATAAATATGCTAGAATAAGATTTAAAATTTGCCTATGCTATAAATCTTACCATAAATCAGAAACTAACAAACATTTTATTTTATTTTATTTTATTTTATTTTATTTTATTTTATTTTTTAATTTATTTTGAGAGAGAGATAGAGAATGAGCAGGGAGGGGCAGAGAGAGAGGGAAACAGAATCCCTAGCAGACTCCACCCTATTAGCACAGAGCCCGATTCTGGGGTTGAACTCATGAACCATAAGATCATAACCTGATCCAAAATCAACAGTTGGACATTTAACTGACTGAGCCACCCAGGTGCCCCAGAAATTAACAAACTTTTTAAAGGTCCATGACTGCTAGCAATACTATTTTATTCATTTTACTCATAGATATCAAATAGATTATGCATATCTTGTGTGACCTACATCACCAAGGAATGTCCTAACTTATCAATAAAATTACTCATTCTGTTAACATTATAACTTCATGCTTATACTAATTTAAAGGAATGTATGTTATTGCTCTTGAAAATAAAAACATACATCTTCAATTTCCCTTTCCCTGCCTCCTAACCCAGTGCCAACCTCACTGGCTACTCTATATGGACCTAGAAAAGTTAAAAATAAAACAAGGAACAACCCAGCACCCAGGACTGATGGGTAATTGATTTAATTGGCAATGCCCAATTTACTACATAGGAAACCACTCTAGTAAATTATTTTATAAGGTATAAAGAATTCCCATTTATACCACTTGTTAATTTTTAAAGTATATTTCCTCAATCTGAAAAAAAGTCTACCATTTTCCAGATATGGTGGTTCTTCTGCACAGCCTCTACTAGATCCTTTGCTATCTGTCTTCTACTCGGGTCCGGCCACTAGGAAGTAATGACAGAAGATCACAGGATGGGAAATGAGAAAAGTCAGAGGATTTCTCCCTACTTGCTCCCTGCTTCCCTCCCTAGTCTCCGACTGTGTGTGTCTACCCATCTAGAGCTTCCTCCATACTCCCAGCTCTCCATGGACTCCAATGACAACAATTCCTCCCAAAGGTGGTAATGACCTCCCATTACTGCTGGTCTCCATCCCCAGATTGTTCCCATAGCCCCGACCACCTGTCTGTAATTAGTCTTGTCACCAGAGTCTCTTGTCACCAGGGTGAGCTCTGTTTGTGGTTGAAACCCTGACAGGTACACTAGATTTCAGAAATGGCATAGTTCAAATCCCAAAGGAAGTGCTTCAAACCCCAAAGGAAGGATGGTATTTCTACTGAGAGTCACATTGGGCCCTAAGTAAAGCTCTGCCACCTCAGAGTTAGAAATTCTATTGATGTCCCCAGATTGGTGAGATTGTTTTAGATGACTAGAAGATGTATTTCTTTAAAAAAATTACTGTTTTTAAAGGTGGCTTCATAACTTGCCCTTTGAAATATTTGATACGATTGGTCCAGTGGTTCTCACCATCAGGGGAGTTGTTTAATACCAATTGTGGTAGGCCGAATTCTAAGACAGCCCCAAGATTTCCTGCATCCCCATTCCCAGTTTCTACACCCTGCATAATACCCAGGACTGTGGGTTTGATAGCTTACATTTCTGTAATTAGGTGTTGTTGCATACCATGTAGCTGACTTTTAGAAAGGGAGATTATCTGTTAGCTAACACTACAATGCCAATCATATTGCAATATAAATGTATCAGATCAATGTTATATACCTTAAACTTACACAATGTTATATGTCAATTATATCTCAATAAAAAAATTGAAAAGCCAAAAAAAAAAAAAAAGGGAAGGAAGAAAGGGAGATTATCTGAATAGGCCTGACCTAATCACTCCAGCCATTCAGAAGCAAAGAATCTTGTCCAGCCAGTCACTGAAGAGAAATCAGAGATTTGAAGCATGGCTTTGACACCACGGAGGTTCTCCACTGCTGAGATGGAGAGGGCCAGGTGACAAGGACCTCAGACTGACCTCCTGAAACAGAGTGATCCCCAGCCAAAAGGTAGGAAGACAACAGGGACCTCAGTCCTAGAACCACAAGGAAATGAATTCTGCCAACAGTAGTGAACTTGGAAGAGAATCAAGAACCCCAGAGGGAACTAGCCAAAAAATTGATTTCAGCTTGATGAGAATCCAGTCACCATGTGCCCAAACTTCTGACATATTGAGATTGTGAGAAAATAAATTTGTGTTGTTTTAAGCTGCTAAGGTAATCTGGCAATTAAGCAGGTAATGTGTTAAATGTAATAGAAAACTAATACATCAATGCTCCAACCTCCAAAATTCTAGGGTTTTTTTTGGTTGATCTGGGTTGGGATCCAGGCATGGGCATTTTTCAATACCTTATCCTAGGCAATGCTAATATTCAGTCAGGAATTTAAAAACTCACTGCTTCCCCCCCGCCCCATAACAGAACTGGAACTAGCTAAAAAATAAACCCCCTACAATAGTTTCATCTTCCCAGTTCACCAATTCAACAAATAGTTATTGAATGTTTACTGGGTGCCAGGTGGTTGGCCCTAGGGATTTATTTAAAGGTAAACAAAATCAGACAGTCATTTCCCTCATGGAGCTCACAGTTAAGAGTAGGAGATAACACGTGTTTTTTTGAACACCGTGTGTTTTTTCTGCACATACAGCTAGGTTTCTTTTTACAAAAATTGGCAGAAAATAAGCACTTCTTAATACTTAGATGTTTGTGCTGCCTCTCATATTTCAGGGTGCCCTCTCAGTTACTTTAGTTTGAACTACAAAGGCCTGTGTGGGAAGATAAATTTGCTTGAAATGACCTTGATCAGCACTAGGATGGTGTGCTTATAGAGGTCATTTGATTAATTCAGGAAAAAAAAAAAAAAAGGATAAGAATTCACCATAGACCCAGTCATCATTCTTGGCACTAAGACACCAAGATTGCAAGTGTTGGCTGTCATAGTAAACAAGTCTTTTACAGATCACTTTAAAAAAGAGTTGGGAGAAGAAAAACATTAAACAAATAATGTCACAAAGAAATGTAAAATAACTACTGTGATAAGAGTTTCCAGAGGGAGATGCACTTACAGGGGGATATGACTTAGGTTGGGACCGGGGAAGATCAGGGAATGTGTCTCCAAGGAAGTACTATTAAGCAAGGAAGCCAAAGATTGAAAGGTGGGCTGACAGATTATTGCTTACACAGTGGTTGCAAATTGAAATACCCTGGGAAATTTTACCTCAGATATCCTGATTCGGTGTACGGGAGGTATGGTCTGGGCATCCCCAGGTCACCCCAGTGTACATCCAAACAGGAAAAAAAAAAAAAAAAACCAAAAACACAGTATGTGTAAAGGCCTTGTGGCAGGAGGGAACTTAGATTCTAGGGACTGAAAGAAGGCTGGGCTGAAGGAAGTCACGGCCCTCCCAAGATTTTTGATAACTATAGGCACGTTACAGACACATGTGACACAAACTTGCCTTCTCTGAGTTACTGCTATCCAAAGTATTTCTAACATGTTACCTTGTGTTGAAAAGCACTCTCTAGGAGTTCAATATATGAAGTAAGAGAGATTTCACCAAAATGCAAAGAATTGCCCCAGGTTAAAACGTAAAGGAATCAGGCACCTGGGTGGCTCAATCAGTTGAGTGGCCGACTTCAATTCAGGTAATGCTCTCATGGTTCCTGACCTGAGTTTGAGCTGCACAACGGGCTCACTTCTGTTAGCGTAGAGACTGTTTTGGGTCCTCTGTCCCCCTCTCTCTCTGCCCGTCCCCCTCTCAGGCACGTGCACTCTCTCTCTCTCCCTCTCTCTCTCTCTCTCTCTCTCTCTCTTAGAAATAAATAAACATTAAAAAAAAGTAAAGGAGCATATAGCTCATTTCAACAAGCAACCCCACTCCCTGCCACGGAGCAGAAACATGTTGGTCCAGGCAGAAACATGTTGAGAGAGACAAGAGCACTCTCCTGAAAATGAGAAAGAAGGTAGCATTTAACAGCCCATGCATTTTCTTTCTGGCCTGCCCAATTGTGCAGTCAGTTATATTCCAGATAGCATGTAAAGAGTTCACTGCTACTGACAGGAGTGCAAATTGTTCTCTTAATGGCATTTTGGGATCAGCTATATAATTTGCATATAGCATAGGGAATAAAGTTGATTGACATAGGATAATAATCTAAAAGTCTCTTTTGGCATAAAAAGACCTGATCACTCTCAAACTGCCAAATCAAACAGGCTTATGGAATTTACCTCAGCCGCTGTCCTCTCCCTCAGCTTAGGCCAAATTGGCTTAATTGCTATTTCTCTAAAAGCCCAGCATGCTCCTGTCTCAGGTCCTTTGCACTCTGGATTCCCTCTCTTGAGATGTCCTGTATGCCCACCATTCACTTCGTCACTTCCCTCAGAGTCATCCTATCAGAGAGTTTCTTGACCACCTAATTAAAAGCACTCCTCTGGGGCGCCTGGGTGGCACAGTCGGTTAAGCGTCCGACTTCAGCCAGGTCACGATCTCGCGGTCCGTGAGTTCGAGCCCCGCGTCGGGCTCTGGGCTGATGGCTCAGAGCCTGGATGGAGCCTGTTTCCGATTCTGTGTCTCCCTCTCTCTCTCTGCCCCTCCCCCGTTCATGCTCTGTCTCTCTCTGTCCCAAAAATAAATAAACATTGAAAAAAAAAAATTAAAAAAAAAAATAAAAGCACTCCTCTGATACTCTATACCCCCACCTTGCTTCAATCTTACTTACACCATTTATTGACCTGTGACATATTATAAAATTATTTATTTTTTGTCTATCTCCTCAACACTGACTCAGGCTATAATCTGATTTGGTTACTAAAATAGTACATACTTAGAATAGTGCCTGGTGCATACTTAGTGCTCAATATATACTTTTAAAACCAAAATATGACTACCAATAGTAACATAAAAGAACAAAAAAGTGGTTTTTTTTCATTTTTTTTTAACATTTATCTATTTTTGAGAGACAGAGATAGACAGAGCAGGAGCAGGGGAGGGGCAGAGAGAGGGAGACACAGAATCTGAAGCAGGCTCCAGGCTCTGAGCTGTCAGCACAGAGCCTGATGTGGGGCTCGAACTCGTGAACCATGAGATCATGATCTGAGCCAAAGTCGGACGCTCAACCGACTAAGCCATATCAGGCACCCCACAAAAAAGTGTTTTAAGAAAGAATATGCTCTTACAAAAAAGTTAAGGCTCTAAGATACAAATGGACACGCAAATGAAAACTATAACATATTTCATAGTTATTTTCTAGATAGTTGGTGATTAAATTTTACAGAATGTCAACCTTCATTGAAAATTGCTCTTTTATAGATAGAGCCACTTGAATAAAAATTAAATTACTTTTATGTAGCATATTCCATTAAATTCTGCAGGCATTTTATTTCATCAAGGCAAATAAAAATAATATGATTTGAAGCTGAACAGTTCCTCATCTTTCTGTTAAAAATCTCTGTGGCATGGACAGGGATATATAGATCAAAAAAAGTTACATAATTTTTTAAATCAAAAAGCAATATACAAGGTACAAAGATGTTCAAAGCATGGAAAATAAAAAGTGTGAATAAATATATTTTCAGTTCCATTCTTAGTTCTTTACTTCCCAATTTTGTTTAGTATTGTACTAAGAGAGCTAGTATAATAATAAATATATTTAGTTACACCAAGAACTGAAATCCCTACTTTAGATACCCACATTTCTCATTGTAGTCTTCTGGAAACCTCCTATATGCATTTCTCATGGAGATTGGAGTAACCACATGTGACTGCTATTTGGTGAATGTGGGAATTGCTTAGATACATTTAACTGTTCACCATTTGAAAAGAAGTTATGACAGTTTTTCAAAGCTGGGTGTACACCAGAATCAACTGACGGCTAGTTAAAACAGACTGCTGAGCTCCAGCCTGAGTATCTTGATTCAAAGTTGAGGGGCAGGGTCCAAGAATTTGTATTTCTCTCAAGCTCCCAGGTGATGCTGACACTCTTGGTTCATGGACCATCCTTGGCATAACACTGGTCAGTTGGGTTCTGAGGGTTCCATTCCTTTCCCCTATTCCTATATTTCAGAACAACCCCATGAAGTGGATCCACCGAAGAAAGAGTGAGTTAAGCATACACACATAATTGCATGTGCAAGTGTGTGTGTGTTTTCTTTGTTTTAATTTTCATAAATAATATCATTCTCTATAATTCTTACCTCAACTTGCTTTCTTTTACTTAATATTTTGTTTTGAGGATTCATGTCAAGTGCTAGCTACATCTAGTTTACTCATTTTCACTCTGTCATGGGATGTGTCGTATGACTATCAAAACTTTAACTTTTCTCTTGGTGAAGGGTCTTTCCATTTTTTTTTAAATAACTACAAACACTACCATAATCAATGTACCTATACATGTCTTCTTGTACATATGGGTCAGAGATTTTATGAATGGAATTGTTAGGTCACATAGGTCACATAGGATATGTGAATCTTCCATGGCACTAAATGAGTTAGATAGATTGGGTGAATGGTGTCAGTTAATTGCATCCTTTTCTCAACACTGCTTCCTATAATAGTGTAACCTTGAGCTTGGGTTTGTGATTTGCTTTGGTCAATTGGATGGTAGCAAATGTGATGCAAACAGGCTTAATAAGTGATTGTGTGTTTCTGCTTGCATCCTTGCATGATTAAACATGTCACACTTGCTTTTCTGAGACTGCCAGGAGATTGTCCCTAGTCTGCTGAAGGAATATAACAGACACATATATTAAAGAAAAATGAAGAAGAGCCCAGGCATCTCATTGGCCATCTTAGACCAGCCTTCAGCCAAAATCAACAATGTGAATTGTCTACACTTGTTTGATGTATCTAGCTGACCTACAGCCGACCACAGATGAATGAGTGGGCCCACCAACAGTAATAAATGGTTCTTGTTTTAAGACATTCTGAAATAAGCTCTGAAATGGCTTGATATGCAGTATTATTGTTGTACAACATAACAGATACACTTGATATTGCTAAATATTTTCCCAAAGTAGTTGAACCAATTTACATTCCCATCAGTGATAGTTTCCCACATCTTCCTAACACTTGATATTAAAGACTTAAATGCTTTTGCCAATAAGACGATTATGTAACTATACCTTGCTAAGAGTTTGCCTCCATAATTACTAGTGGGCATGACCGTATTTTCACATGCATTTTGGCCATCCATTCCTTTGCATGTTGTACATTTCATTGCCTCCGCATGAATTAACAAGAGTTGAAACCATTTTAAGATTTTAAAAGTTAGACTTTCTGAGGGTGCCTGAGTAGCTCAGTCAGTTAAGCATCCGACTCTTGATTTCAGCTCAGGTCATGATCTCACGGTTTGTGAGTTTGAGCCCCTCATAGAACTCTGCACTGTCAGTTTGGGATTTCCTCTCCTCTCTGCCCCTCCCCTGATCACATTGTCTCTCTCTCTCTCTCTCTCTCTCTCTCTCTCTCTCTCTCTCTCTGTCAAAATTAAAATAGACATTGAAAGAAATCAGACTTTCTGAAAAACAGAATAAAACTTGACTAAAATTGGGGTGACTCCAAAAGTTAATTAATTAAAATAAAATGGCAGTGCCCCCTTCAGAATTAGACTTTCAGATAAAATTAGGGGAATATGATCAATGGGAATCATTCTCCCAAAGACTCATTGGATTATCAATTATTCTGACTAGGGTGTGTGTGTGTGTGTGTGTGTGTGTGTAACACATATGTCATTATAATATCCAACTTAAGTGTAGGGTAACATTGCTGGATTTGCCATAAAGAATACTAGCAACAACTGCATGAATTTGCAATTTGTGATTGCATGAATTTGGGCTGCCAAAGCAGTGCTGACTTGCTAAAGTCAGTGGGTGAATCTCACTCACACAAGACATAGGACAAGATCAGGGCTCCTGGCTACCAACGGTGAACAGCTACCCTCGGGCTTGAGCAGCACTCAGCCATTTGTATTCTGATCCTGGGACCTCTGGAGGTGTATAGCACCTGAAGGCAATGGGTGTGGCAGAGTCATCCTTTTACCCTGTGAGCTCCCTGCAGCTGGTCCCCAGCATAGTCTCACCACCCCTCCTCATGCCTTGTGTCAGGAAGTTCTCCAAAGTTGACCATGCCTATCTCCTCTAAAGGATTTGGTGACCATTAGCCCCCAGGGCCAATGGACTCTTCAATACATGTGGTGGAACGATGCTTTCCTAAATAAATCTTAAACCATGTCTCATAAGGGATGAATATCCCTTGCTCTTATGAAACCATTCCACCTATCCCTCTCTCTCCCCTTCTCTTCTTAACCACATCTCTTTCTATTTCCAGTTTCAACAAACATTCATTACATATCTACATGTGCCAGCATGGCAGTGTAGAGACTAGCCATGCTGCTACTCTCTTGCCTAGCGCAGAAGAAAGGCATTTAAAAGGTAATTACAGTTCTCCCAGGGATTACATTAGCCATCTATTATTAGCCCATACCTGAAGTCACAGCTATAGTTCAATGCTTTGCATTGAGTGCCTTAGAACTTGAAGTACAACCCATATATTTAAGCTGCTATTTTTAAGTTAAGATTGATTCCTGTCCTTAGTCTATAGCCAGAGCCCCATTCTCATTTTCTCCATAGTAAAGAAGAACACACACACACATAAAAAAAGAATAAATTTAATTATGAATCTGAACATAGTGTCACATTCATTTCAATCTTGTGGAAAACCTGGTTAAACCTCCCAGAGGATCCCTCGCTGTGTCACAACATCATCTTCCTTGTGACAGATTTCACATTTCTTTTATATCATGGGGTAATGACTAAATTGCTGCTCAGGGAAATGGCATTTGGCTAAAGGAAAAAAAAATATTGGTGCAGGGGGAGAGATTTGTGCAGTCTGAATGCCTAGGCCAATGTCTGATCTGAAGAACAGAATACAAATTATGTAATGAATCAATATATTCCCCATACCACCACAGAAAAGAAAAGAGGCTGGGTTAATCCCAAATAAGATACATTGTAGAACAGAATATGACATCAATTCATGGAAATTTTCTCCTATATGTGTCCCATGCAAAAAAAGAAAAAGGGGAAAGTGCCTTTTATGCCAAACATATATCAGATAATGACATATAATGAAATGCACACATCTTCTGCGGGAAAAAGAGAAGCTATTATATTCCATTGAGAAACGTAATGTATCAAGGAACTAAAAGCTCCCTTCAATGCCATAATTTTCTCCAAAATATTTCTGGAAGCATTTCACCACTTTAAAATATACCCATTAAGACCAAAGCTATCTATAATAATTTGGAAAACTATAGATTGAACTTCAGTATAATCCTTCATATATATTCCCTTGCATACTGATAGGGTGAGAAAGAAAGCAAATTCTGTGTTCCATAATGCATACTGCCAGAACTTCCAAATAGTTCCACATTTCTCTACAGATACTTTGTGATGGGTTTTTTTTTTACATCCATCCACTCATTACTATTCAACAAAAATACATTAAATACCTACTGTGTGCCAAGCCTTCTTCCATGATTAAAAACAAAAATGCTAAAAAGAAAGATTAAATTTCAGGCCTCCTGGGACTTATGTTGGGCAGAGAGATATTAAACTTTGAAACAAGTACATCTGGGGAGTAATAAGAGTACAAAAGAAAATAATGGAGGGCAATGAGATAGAGAACATTGGGAAGAGTTGGGACCTACATTAGATAGGGTGGTCACAGAAGGCCTCTTTGAGGGCATACAAAGGCATGAAGGATGAAGGAGGCAGCCATGTGTAGATATGGGGAGGAGCGTCACACAGACATAGAAGACCAAGATGGTCGTGGAAGGTTTGTGAAGCTACACTGCTTCCATAACCTTATCTCTGTAGTGCACATTATTGGTAATCTGCCCAGATGCCAACACCAGTTTCCTGCATGCTTTACTTCTAATATTGTGTACCGGCAGCTTTGTTCAGAGGCCTTGTCTTGGGCAACTTTTGAGCCACTTTAAACAAAAAAATCAAAAGTCTGTGTTTCCTGAGCGGAGCTGAAGAAGGATACAGGCATGAAAGCTTAGTTCTGTGGCCCTGAGTGAGGGATGGGAAGTCTCTGCAGTGTAATTTGCACCCCTGAGACCCTCATGGGATCTGGCTGAGGCTGAACCTTTGCCTTGAAATCACATCCTTGCTTGGCTTTCTCTTCTTCCTTGACCTGCTTCTTCTGTACCCTCATTGGTTTCTCCTGGGAACACATTTTAAATGAATCACTTTCATTCCAATTCTCATTGTAGGATCTGCTTCAACCTCCATGCCAACATGAATGACTGAAAATATGTCATGGTGCATGATTTGAATTATCCTAGTATTTCTGATAATTGTGGAGTTTGGGGAAGAAACTTTGTTGGTAATGATGATGACGGGTTCTGGTTCCAGCTTTTCTAGCATGCAATTTTGTGAACCTAGGCAAAGTCACAGCTGTGGACTTCAGTGCTTCATCTGCAAACTGGGGTGTGGGGGGATTGATGACCTCCAGGGAATGTTTCCTAGTTTTCCTATTAGAAAATGATAGGCTTGGGGCACTTGGGTGACTCAGTCTGTTAAGTGTCTGACTCTTAATTTTGGCTCAGGTCATCAGCTCACAGTTCATGAGCTTGAGCCCCACATAGGGCTCTGTACTGACAATGTGGAGCCTACTTGGGATTCTCTCTCTCCCTCTCTCTGCTGATCCCCTGTTCCATCTATCTATCTATCTATCTATCTATCTAGAAACAAACTTAAAATCATATGCTATGTATACACATGGGTACAGATGATATATTGATACACAGTCACATATGCTGCACACATCTAGAGAGATAATGGTGTTACACCCAACGGGATATGGAGAGATCAGTGAGTGAGTGTTCCAGTAAGTCAGTAAGTGATCTTTACTCGGTTACTGCTGTGAGAGGTAATGACGAGCAGTTGGTTAAGGCCAAGGACAATGATCAAAGGAGGTCAGGAGGGTTTTGGTGTAATTGTGCTTTTACCTTAGACCTAAGTAAGATTGAGAGATGGGCAACCTACTCAATGAAAGGAAAGAAAAAGGAGCCAAATAAGAACACACGTAAGAAATGTCTGCACTCTCAGGGGGAAAGTGGAAACTGATACGAATCATGACAAAAACTGCCAAATCATGATTGCTCCCGAGTCACTGGACCTGGACATGTCCTCTAATTCCTGCTCATTGTGGCTAAAAAGTAACCTCCAAATCTTACAAAAGGAGGGGGGGAATAATAGAGAACAAGCAAAGAGAAGCTCAACTTTACATCATGCAAAGGAAAAAGGTGTTCAGAATGCATTATTTAACATTACCTTAACAACCATTGTGGTAGAAAAAATAGATCTAAAATTAGCTGTGTGATGTCACTGACACTACTGTGTCTCAGATTTCCTGCTCTGTAAAATGGAGAAAATGCCTGCACTTCAAAGGGGCATTTTGAGGTTATAGAGCAGAGAAATAGCTGACATGGGAGGCACCACAGCTTGTAATGGATGCTTCAGAATTAGAGGCGTCTGAGTCCTCGCTACCCCTCACCTGATCCCTTGATAGCTGTGTGATCTCAGACAAGTCACCTAACTTCAAGTCTATAATATGTGACCATCATTGTACACACTTTATGGAATTGCTAAATGTGAGGCACTTTTACCTGTCTCATAATACGATCTGCCCTCTGGTCACATTTGCTAAGTAAACTTTTTCTGGAATACATACGGGATGTCAATAAGCATCATATCCAGTGCTCACTGAGCTCTTTCCACTCCAACTATACTTTCTCTGTTATTTTTTTCTTTTTTCAAGTTTATTTATTTATTTATTTTGAGAGAGACAGAGCCAGCACGAGTGGAGAGGGCCAGAGAGAAGGAGACAGAGAATCCCAAGCAGGCTCCACACTGTCAGCACAGAGCCTGATGTGGGGCTTGAACCCATGAAACCATGAGATCATGACCTGAGTTGAAACCAAGACTCAGATGCTTAACCGACTGAACAACCCAGACACCTCTACTTTCTCTGTTCTCGTCCCATGACTGACTCTGTCCTTACTACTCAATGGTAATCCCACCTCCTTGATAAAATACCAATTATTGACATGTTTTTCTAGTTTATCCTTTATACATTTCCTCAGAGCACAGATTCTGGCATTCACTCCTAACTCAATACATGGTAACCATAGATATGAGACACCCCACATTCCACTAGTCTGTAGTCTCTGGATGCCATTAGCCAGGGATATCAACATTGGAGAAGAGTGCCTGACATCAATCCCCCAGCTCCTGCCTTTACTTCCCTTCCGGTGAAAATCACAACATTCTCAACTTATCCTGTGCTTCCTGCAAGCTTTTCTACACAATCTGATCTTTTAAGGGGAAAAAAATATATCACATCTTTACATCCCCAGGCACTTTATATCCTCAGCTAAAATTAGTATAGTTGCTGCTCTACTATTTTAGGAAATGCAGGACACCCCTTGCTCTTCAGACCCACCAGCTTAACCAGTTGAGTAGCAATTATTCAATATGTAGTATGTAGGTTAGGCAGCAAACCCTACAACACCAGGCTGCTCTTTCTACCTCAGTTTACCAACATAGCAAGAGTGTGATCAGGTGGGCACAAGAGCTGTTAGAATGGACAAATGTAAAGATGTAAGTGAAAGAATGAAAACCCCAGAAAGATAATGTTTTAGGCCAGTTTCCCTAGAAGCAGAATCTGAGATGGAGATCCTTGACAAGTGATGGAGTGTTCTCGGGAGACACCTGTCAGGGAGCGAGAAAAGCAGGGTAGTACAAAGAGAGAAGGTAAGCAAATATAAAGCTTCCGGTGAAGTCTAGTCTCAGTTTGACCCCCCAGGGAGTTGGAAGATGTGAATGGCACCGGGATCAGTCTGTCATTTCTGAAGGCTGCCTCAATAAAGGGCACAACCTACATGCGTTTCTGGATGGTATGGCTCCTGGAAGCCTACAGCAATCCTCTCAGGAGAAGGGGGCTGCTGTGAGCCAGTAACAGCCAATACTCATGGCGGCTGGGAGGAATCTTTAAATTTAGGGATGATATTTGTTACATGGGTTAAAATCTCCAGCACTAATATCAGTCCATAGGTGAAATACTCAATGTTAGGTAATCAATGACTAAACTAAATATGAAACAAAATACCAATTTATTTGAGATGGAAAAAATGGGAAGAGGAAATAGTTATTATTCTTCAAGTAGGGACATCTGAGTTAATAGAACATGGAGTTTATTTCAAGAAAATGGAAAATCAAGTCTCAAGATTCTGTCTGATTTTACCTCCGTGTCTGTCAGCAGCAGGTTAACTGTGTGTGAGGAAGAAAAGTGTTGGACTTGATATAAAAATTAAAAAAAGAGAGAGAGAGGGAAGTTCTAATCACAGCCTGGTCACTTACTAATTTGTATGTCTGTAAATCAGCATCAAATGAAGAGTCTCAGGTAATTAAATTCCATTATGGGAATTATAATAACTAAGATGCCTAAATCATGGGGTTCTTCTGAGGCTCAAGTGAGTTAATGCACTGGGAAGGAAACCTGTGTCTTTTCAATGCAAGTGAAAGACCCCAAGTCCACGGGCCCAGGGTAAAAAGTGATGTATAGGGCCAGGGATCAGGTGGCCACATGGAGTGGCATGACAGTTCCCTACCACCATCTCTCATGTCTCTTTCTATTCCAGTGTCAACTTCATTCTCATGGATTGGGCTACCTTTCTCATGAGACTGGATACATGACAGTGAACAGCCTTAAGCTTTATCATATGAGAGGGAGGAACCTTCTTCCCTGGTTCTTACTAGAAAAAAATTGCTCTCTTGATTGCACTGATTGTAAGCCCTGTGAAAGAGATGTCAGTAGGGCACAGTGTTTGGCAGCCACTCTCTGACCTGTGAAATTGGGGAAGCAATAGTTTCCCAAAGCAAAGGCTGGCCCCAGGAGCAAAGATTTGGGGGTGGGGAGAGAAAAGATGGCTATCCACGGGGATGCTAGATGTGGTGTCAGAAGATTGAAGCTCAAGTGTCTTTTTTTTTTAATGTAGCCTGTCCTTGAGTACATCAATAAATCTCTCTGAACATCTTCTTCATCTACAAAATGGGAACACTAAAATATATTTCACCAGGATGTTTGAGGATTAAAATAGATAATTTATGGGTAAGGACGCTTTGAAAAATGTAATGTGCTTTCAAAATTTATATTAAGGTGTTATTATGAATTATTGTGCATTAAATACACAGCACTTCCCAGGCATATATGCATTTTTGATTAGTTTTTTAAACGAAAAACAAAAAAAGAGAGAGAGAGAGAAAATGTTTTAATGCCTACCTTCTTGAAGTTTGCAGCTGAATCAATCCACCACATGGCAAGAAAACAGACAAGAGGTCTAGGAAAACAGCCTTAGCTGAAGGTGGCGCTACCTTCAGTCAGTTCTCCCTTCAGAACAGTTATTCCCAGTAGGGAGTGACACGGGGTACCGTTTAGAGAGGTGTCAGTTCTACAGAGGTTTCTCCTTTCATTCTGAGAAATCGAAAGTGATCCCAGCAGAAAGCATTTGCGGCTGTGTTGGGAAATGAGCTAGTCACGCCTCGGCAATTTATGGCCAATTTTCCATTAATAAGAGAGAATGGAGTGTGGTTCAATCACTTTACAATCTAAACATTTGTTCTTAAGAATGGGGGAGACAGAATACAATGGTTTTGTTCTGTTTCTGAAAGAGCATTAATTCAATATTGTGTATCTTTGAAGAAAAACATTTAGATGGCTTTAAGTGATGGGAAGGTAAGTTTTACAGGAAAATACTTATAACGACATGCACTAGAAATACCGCCTAGAGTTCACCGGTGAAAGAAGGGCCTGAGGCCATGACCATGGTACAGGTAAGAGGAAGAGTAGAGTAAAAGAGAGAGAGAGAGAGAGAGAATTGGAAGTGGGACTGGAAGTTTCAGAGCATAAAACCAAGACAGGAGTCTCAATTAAGTGATGGATTTCTATAGTCAGGGGCCTAGAACCACAGGCACATTGAAGGCTGGGTGAAGCAGAGGTAAGAATCAGGGTGGGAAACAGATACTGGGACACAGAAGTGTCCCTCTTCTGTAGGCCCAGAAGAGCCAGGTGGTAATGTTCAAGGCAAACTGACAGTCATAGAGAATTATTAATTCAGGGAGGAGGCTTGCGATAAGACACCAAACTCTTACCCCAGCCAGAAGCTTGTGACATATTCCCCAAAATGTGTCTTCCTAGGGTTTGCAACAAGAAAAGCAAAATGTTGGCTGGCACCATGTGTGTAGAAAATGAAGATGGAAATTGCTTACAGGTCTGAAGAGGCAGAGACCAAAGGAGGTTTCCTAGAATAGTGGAAGGTTTCTTCTGTGGCATTCAACCCACTGGACATATCCATACCCTCAGTTCTCTCGACACAGCATATCACCAGGTGCTTCTTAATGTAGGTTCCCTCCAAAGAACACCTGGAGTTGAGAATTTGGGTGCAAATTTGGGAGGTGATATGGGGAAGACCCCTGAAGGAACAGAAGCCAATAAAGGGGATATCAATGAGCAGGTGACCTCCGTTGGCACCTGGGGACAGAGTAGAATCTGGCTCAGAACCCACCAAAGCACAAGACAGCCAGAGTGTTCATCCATCAATTTCTATCTATCATGAATCACATTCATTGAGGGTGGCTCCTTGAGATGCTAGCTCCCCAGCACTTCCAGACTCTCCTTAGTCACTAGAGGGAGGAAGCTACAGGTGACATCCAAAGTGGGTCAAGGCACCAAAGAAGGGGACAGCCAACACCTGCCACAGAGCCCTGAACATCCACACCCTTCACTCAAAGACTTCTCCCTAGTAAACCATTGCCCTTCTACTCTGACTTGAAAACTTACCAGTGCTTTCCAAGAGTCAGCTGAGTTTATTACCAAAGATGTTAGAGTTCTAATTGTATTGTTTTATGTAAGCAAATTAATTTTACGTAAATTAAGTGTATAGAATCCATGAAATATGAGTGCACAAGAAGAGATGTTTTCATGAAAGATCAGTTGAGTTCTTCAGAATAGTTTAATGCAAGCAAGCCAATAAAAATTTATACAAACTGTTGAATTAGGTGGGGCTGAGAAAACTGAGAAGGGCTCAGGGAGTGATTATAACAATCGAGGAAGATTATTCAATCAGATTGCTTTGCAAGTCACTTCAATTCTCACTTGAATGTAAAGAAACCAAAGTTGAGGATCTTAGGGGATGCATTAAGAGTGTGATTTATGATGAGAGACCACACATCATGCCAATTAAGAGAAAAGGCCTTAGCTTTACATCAAAGATTGGCAAATGAATGTCAACTTATATGTTTTAAGTTAAAATAAAAATGTTTAAGGCCTGTATGAATCATTTTTTATGACCCCATGCTTTCAGTAATTTTTTTCCCAATTAATCAACCAATTGCTAGCCTTGAGAGTGTTGCATGAGAGGTACCTCAGCAGCACTCCCAGCAAAATGCTCTGAGACCACGGCTCTTTACCTCGTACAAAGTCAGCTGCCAAGAGTGTTTTATTTTAAGCATCCCACGAAAATTGAAGTACAAGGAACAAGTGCTTCCTCAGGGGAAGAGAGGGGATTAAGGGTCAAAAAGGTTAAGATTTCACTCTGGGAGCTATTTGGCCCAATCATAAAGAATCACAGGAGAGAAAAGCTAATGAAATGAAGTAAAGATGGGATGGTGAATACCCGGGCTTAGCGGCTTCACCCATATCTCAGTTAGCCTTGCAAAGTTACAAGAGGCACAGCAGGACAGTTTTGAGGATAGAAAAGGGAAGACCCAACAAACAAACTTGTAACTAATTTTCAGAATAAGAAAGGTGCCAAATTCTTAAAGCCACACAATGTAGATGCTGAGACTCTGGAGATTGCCTGGAGTCCCCCCTTCTTCCAATCATTTAACACCAAAATCAATTTGTGTCATTCTTTGGCTACCTGAATGCTTGTCAGTTTAGAGAAATTCATTATGTGGCTCTTCAGGTTGGCAAGATTGAGAATCACTGAGGTTTGCTACAAGGTTTTATAACTCAGAACAAGTACCTGGCTTACCACAGATACGTTCTTATTACCCTGGAAAAGCAACATCAGAATAAACCTAATGGGTTTGTTTTTCATAATGATTCAAATTTTCAGGACACCAAGGTAACCATAGCATGGCCTCTCTTCCTCCTCAGCCCTGGGGAGCTTTCACTGGTAATGGGTCTGCATTCATAGGATGGATGAGATAGGCTTAGGTCTGCTTAAGAGGAAGATTCTGGAGTCCTGGTGTGGTGGGCAGAATAATGGCCTCTCAAAGATGCCCACATTCAAATACCCAGAACCTGTGAATATGTTACGTTACCTGACAAGGGAGAAGTAAGGTTGCAGAGGAATTAAGGTTGTTAATCAATCAACCTTAAACTAAGACTAGCCTGGATTATCTAGGTGGGCCCAATATAATCACAAGGGAGGCAAAAGTGTAAGAGTCAGAGTATTTCAATGTGAGAAAGCCTGGACTAGTCACTCTGGCTTTGAAAATAGAAGGGATGTGAAGAATACATGTGGCCTCTAGAAGCTGGAAAAAAGCAAGGAAACACATTCTCCACTAGAGTCCCTAGGAAGGAACCCAGCCCTGCCAACACACTGGTTTGGGTCCAGTGAGACCCATCTCAGACTTCTGATCCGCAGGCTGTGAGACAATAAATTCGAGTTGGTTTAAAACCACTAAGTTTGTTGTAATTTGGTACAGTAACAATAGGCAATGAATACATCTGGGTACCTGCTGTTTGGTTTCAAAGGAGGTGTAAGGGCTCTGAGTAGGCACACTCCTTGACTCTGTAGACCCCTGTCCTTGGGGGAAAGTGTGGCTAGAAATGAAATAAAGGAGATCCTTCAGAGGGAAAGAGCTTGAATGCTTGGGTCAAAAGGAGGTAGGTGCTTCAATGTAACAGGAAAATGATGCAAGCAAAGAAGAAAGCCTTACTGAACAATGACAATGGGGGGACCTGAATTTACCAGGCAACTTGGAGGGATGAGGTAGACCAGTTTACTGGAAGAGGACAAGCCCTCATGCTATATCCCCTTTCAGACTAGTGTTTGGCCTCTGGGTTAGAAATGGCCACATTCTGCTTTGCATAATGGAAGGAGGGAAGAAGGGGATTCTGAGCAGAAAAATGAGGACAGAACAGAGGGAGTGGAGAAAGAAGGAATTGAGCCAAGGAAATGGTGTGAAGACCACTCCCCACAATCTCCAAAGCCTGGTTAAATTATACTTACTAAATACTTTGTTTGGATAGATTTCTTATGGAAACTGGCCAAGCAATGGAGCTTTGTGCCTGCAACAACATGGGCTACAGTGGATGCCAAAGCAGATCACACAAAGCCTCTCAGGAGCCAGGCTCTCATGCTCTTAGCTTTCAACATTGTCAGCTGCTATTGGTGCAGAACTGAGCCTTTCCCTGAGAAATGTCCTTGCCAAGGTCACATCCCATCCAGGGAACAGCCTGCATGCAATGAATGCCATTCAGAGTATGAAGGCTCAAATGCAATTTGAGACACAGGGCTACCCCAGCTCCAGAGCACCCCTTAGGTCAGATGAATATTCTATGACAATTAAATCACAGCTAAATTCTCCCCGGGGTCCAACCTGCCTCTTTCACCCTCCCACCTGGGATCCCAAGAGAACTTCCCAAAAGAATTCCTACATGGAAATCTCGGAGTCTCAAAATCAGCTTCCTTCAGAAATGGATCTAGATAGGGGTGAAAAAGACAGCAAAATGACCTCTAGGGCCATGGAATTAGAAGAAAATTGGGGAGGGGCACCTGGGTGGCTCAGTCCATTGAGTGTGCAACTCTTGATTTTTGCTCAAGTCATGATCCCAGGGTCATGGGATTGAGCCTCACATCGGGCTCTGCCCTGAGTGTGGAGCCTGCTTAAGATTCTCTCTCTCTTTCCCACTACCTCTTGCCCCTACTATCTCTGTCTCTGTCTCTCTCACATAGAAGAAGGAGGAGGAGAAGGAGAAGGAGAAGAAGCAGAAGCAGAAGCAGAAAGTTGGGCGAGAATGGCTCTCCATTAGAGTGAAGTCTGGATTGTAACAGACAGCAGAATTGCAGTAAGTTAGATCCTTAAGGACCAGAACACCTTCCAGCCTCTCACCAGGAGCCACAAATGCCTTGTAAATCCATATGTGGCCTACCCAGGCTGCACAGGAAAGGGCATTAGGGAATTTTCATCCTCAGGTCACCCAATAATTTCCAGGTCCTCTACATTTCTGTGTGCTTGACTAATAAGTTGCCTTTTAGGTTTTAATTAAAAAGCAAAATGTCTAGAAACTGGAAGGCAGGGCAAGATATGATTAAAGAGGCTGAGGAGTGACCACATATCGACAATTTGCCTGTACTGTCTACATTCATTCAGAACATAAAACCTTACATGAATGTCCTAAG
The DNA here is from genome assembly GCF_022079265.1 of Lynx rufus. Lineage (NCBI taxonomy): Eukaryota > Metazoa > Chordata > Mammalia > Carnivora > Felidae > Lynx > Lynx rufus. Next base: position 37,889,930 of record NW_025814896.1, on the reverse strand, counting down.
AATGGGCCAGGTTGCCTGGATAATCAGTCTAATTTGGCTTGGCATTTGTGAAGAATGAAGAAAAGCCTTAACAATTCAGAACCCTTGACCCATTCATTGCAATAGCAGGAATGGCAGGAATAGCAGGAGTATATACTTGAGAGTAACCATCAGTTTATTTCTGAAGGCATGAGCAAACCATTATTTATAATGCTCAACTTAGGAAATCAGAAATTTCAGTGATCACAGAAAAACATGCACAATTTTTGCAACTTCTGACATATCCATGTGACAGAGTTGTGCCTCCAATAAGAAATCCTGTTTTTAAAGGACTTGAAGTGGTATAAGGAATATGATACTAAGCAAAAACAGGAATAAAATTATTTATACAGTCTGGTCTTTACCATGTAAAAATATATGAATATGCATTATTAAGTTTTGGTTTTTCAGCGGGAGAACTAAAAGCATGCAAATGACTCTTTTTAAAAGGCAGCCTCTTTTTACAATAAATGTTAACATTTTAAAGTAATTTTAAAGGCCAATTTCTTATATCCTTCAATTCCCTGAAAGAACATTGTTCGTATTTTAAATAGTTCAGTTGCAAGATATGAATCAATACATGAAGAACTATTTAACGTTGCTGTTTTGATCCCAATGGTGTCCTAACAGAGGCATCAAGAGTGTAGCTCTTATAATAAACACAAATTGAGACTCTTTAAGTGGTCAAGTCTCACTCTGGAAAATACTGTAGAGTTGGAGACGCGTGATATAGCAGAGCTAGTGACAGAAACATCAGTCTAAGGTTGAGAACAGTGGCTTTCCATGTCTGGTCCCTGCACCAGCAGTGTCCACATTACCTGGGAACATGTTATCTTGTTAAAAATTCAGAATCTCAGGTCCCATCCCAGCTCTACTGAATCAGAAACTCTGGGGCAGGACACAGAAATCTTTTACAAGCCCTCTGGGGGAATATTGTAGAGGCTAATGTTAGAGAATCACTGCTCTACATCAATGATCCTTTCTTGAAATCCATGAACTGGGGGGCATGTGGGGGGAGTGTGTATGTGACCTCATGCCCCTATATTTTCCAAGGGAGTTGATATAAAGCTCTCATTAGATTCTCAGAAGAATTTGTGATCCAGAAAATGAAAAAAAAAAAAATATATATATATATATATATATATATATATATATATATATATATCTCACAGGTACAATACTAGCACCAGGAAAAACAAGAACAAGAACATAACGGTTCTGAGCAATCAGGAACCTCTCTGTCTCAAGGTCCTCAGTGACTTTATGTGGTTAACATGATAGATTTTGATGCCTCACTATAAAGCCCGTGGTGACTGACTGCATTAAAGTCCCTAATTATTGGCCTCCCCACACCCTGCAAATGCATGACCTGTAAAAGAGTGGTCTCTACTTTTTTGGTATGCCCAGCATTTCCCTCCCCTTTCTAGTGAGACCACCTCCCAATGTGGGGGACAGGCCCACCTTCCATTCCGTGTGATACTAAGTAAGGGAGCTGTTCATCACTGCATCCCATCTCCATGGCCACAGGAATGAATACATGGTTTCCAAAAATAGCACCCATCAGTATGGTTAAACTGATTAGCCAAGAAATGTTCACTTGACCCAAAATGGGCCAAAGGAGTCCTTTCCTGGGATTTTATATGCATATACTTAGAGACAAGAAGTGGCCCTTTTCCTCTGAAGTTTCTAAGCTGAATGGACATGAGCCTGTACCTGAGTGTAATGCACCTACACATAGAGGAAACCATATGTGTCAGGAGAATGAACGCACTAAGAATCACAAGAAAGAGAGACAGAGAGAGCTAGCAGATTATTCACATCCTGGGTGAGAAAGAAAGAGAGAGAGAAGGTGGTGGAGGACTTTTTTAAAAATTAATTTTATTTAGTTCACTTTTATTGTAGTGGAGAGTTCTGTGAGTTGGCAAGTGTATGCAGTTCTGTGTGTCCATCACAGTCAGTACATGGAATAGTTCACCACCTAAAAAACTTCCTACGTGTCTGTCTGCAGTCATCACTCCTCCTACATCCTGGCAGCCATGGATGTTCCTTTGGCCCTGTAGTTTGCCCTTTGCAAAACTGTCATATAAATGGAATCATATAGTATGTGGTACTTGGGGTCTCATTTCCTTCACTTAGCACAATTCATCTGAGATTTTTCCATTCAAGTGTCCATACAAATACTGATACTAATCTTATCAGTAGTCAGTTCATTTCTATTGCTGACTAGTATTCCATTGCATGGATAAACCTTTCCCCATTTGAGAAACATTTGTTTCCAGTTTGGGGCAATTATGAAAAAGCTTCTAAAAATGTCTGCATACATAGGATTTCATCCAGTTTGGGTAAATATTTAGGAGTTGGATTTCTTGTTCATATGGTAAAGATATATTTAACTGCATAAGAAACTGTAAAGCTGTTTTCCAAAATGGCCGTACCATTTTGCATCTCTCCCTGCAGCGCATGAGAATCTCTGTTGGGTCTATCCAGAAGTTCTTAAGGCCAGTCCTTCCCCTTGATCTCCTATGTGAGTGAACTAATAAATTCCTAACTTGAGTTCACTTTCTATCACTTCCAGCCACAAAGTCTTGACTAACATAAGAAGTTTCTAATTAATATGGCCAGCAACCCTTGTATATTTTATTATTCCTCTGAATTCACCCTGTCATTCCCAGAGATACTTATTAGGTATCTACATGAAAAATACCATTCTAGGAATTACAAAAGGATATAATTTTTAACATTAATTTTTTTTTCCTCAAGGGGTTCTAGAACCTGTTGATATCATCAGCCAGGACAAAGTCTCTCTCAGTGGCTTGGATGGAGAACTCCAGCAACATCATGCCTCCCTTGTCCTAACACCCACAATATGATCTAGCCTACTGTTAGGAGTCTGAGAACGAAACATAAAACCATACTACAAAGATGCATTATTAATTAATGTTTGCTTACAATGATAGGGACCATTTCCATGGCTATATCAGAAGTTGTTTTATCATATATTATGTGGGAATGTTCTTTGTTATGTCATATATTACGTGAGAATATTCTTTGGGAACACCAGAGATTTTCAGGGAAAGATATTTTTGCCTAGACAATTCCCATCAGCTCAATGAGGTTGAGTATCATCTTACAAGAAACAGTTTCCCAGTAAATACTCAGAGGTCATGCCATAAATAAGACCCCTTTGCCCTTAGGGAAAAGTGGGCAAAAGATAAGTCTATCTGAGACCTTGAGCCAGGGAATTTGTTACTAGCAGAACCAAGAGAATAACAGTTTAACAAATTTTCATTCATATCACATCTTGATACAAAGCTCCTAGATAATGCATTGAGGAGTAGCTGTGCCCTTTCTTAGGAAGTAAAATGTCCAGTTACTTCTAAATCTCTCCTGCATCTTCAGCAAACACAGGGTGGGGGAAATGGACTACATTTTCTTCCCCCTTCTTTCATTCCCAAGAACAGCCTATAGAACTTTTATGTGGGGCTACTAGTAGGTTCTGTCAAAAATATGGCATGAAAAAGTGACATATCAGATAAAGGGTTAGCATCCAAAATCTGTAAAGAACTTATCAAACTCAACATCCAAAAAACAAATAATTCAGTGAAGAAATGAGCAAAAGACATGAATAGACACTTTTCCAAAGAAGACATCAGATGGCTAATGGACACATGAAAAGATGCTCAACATCATTCATCATCAGGGAAACACAAATTTGAATGACAATGAGATACCACTTCACACCTGTCAGAATGGCTAAAATTAACAACTCAGGCAACAACAGATGTTGGCAAGGATGCAGAGAGAATCTCTTTTGCACTGCTGGGGGGAATGCAAGCTGGTGCAGCCACTCTGGAAAACAGTGGGGAGTTTCCTCAAAAAGTTAAAAATAGAAATACCCTATGACCTAGCAACTGAACTATTAGGTATTTATCCAAGGAATACAGCTGTGCTGTTTTGAATGGGCACATGCACCCCAAAGTTTGTACCAATGCTATTGACAATAGTCAAAGTATTGAAAGAGCCCAAATGTCCATCGACAGATGAATGGATAAAGAAGATGTGGTATATGTATATACAATGGAGTATTACCCAGCAATCAAAAAGAATAAAATCTTGCCATTTGCAACAATGTGGATGGAACTAGAAGGTATTATGCTAAGAAAAATAAGTTAGTCAGAGAAAGACAAATATCATATGACTTCACTCATATGAGGAATTTAAGAAACAAAACAGATGAACATAAGGGAAGGGAGGCAAAAAGAATATAAAAACAGGGAGGGTGAAAAAACATAAGACTCTTAAACACAGAGAACAAACTGAGGGTTGCTGGAGGGGCTGTCTGTCAGTGGGGTGATGGGCTAAATGGGTAAGGGGCATTAGGGAGGACACTTGTTGGCATGAGCACTGGGTGTTATATGTAGGGGATGAATCACTGGAATCTACTCCTGAAAACATTATTGCACTATATGCTAACTTGGATGTAAATTAAAAATAAATAAATTAATTAATTTTAAAAATATGTCATGAAAGATCTCCACCACATACAGTCCTCTTTCAATGTCTGTCCAGATTTGAGATTAGTTGGGAACACTTTTTTTCTTATACTATACATGAACTACATCGCTGAACTATTTCCCTGCTACTAAAAATGAAAACTGTTAAGTGTGAGTGCTTTACCTACTGTCCAAATAGGAACAGAGGGTTGGACTAAACCATTGCTCAATGTCCAGTTCAGTGACATTAATCTCTGGAAATGAAGACAAAGCGGAAATAACCAAGAGTGTTCAGTCTGCCCCAGTTAGAATGTAACAGAGAATTGTTCATTTCACACAAATCTATGAAATGGTGAATAACACAGGTTAAATCAGAAAGACTTTCTGAGAATACTAACGAGTGATCCTAACTTTGGGAGAATAAAAAGAAGGCATTGAGGAGTGTGTGTGTGTGTGTATGTGTGTCCTGGTATTTCCTACACATTAAATGAATCCGATGAGGACAGCAGGAAAGAATTTATAGCACAAACAGCAAAAACTGATCGGACTAGGAGTATCTACCATGCAAAGGCTACGAAGGAAACAAAGATCAAAACAAAGGTTTTACTCTGGTAGAGCAATAGCGAGATTAGGCTGAGATGAGAAATTTCATCATTAGGCTGAGATGGAAAATTAAAGTTGGTAGACTTAGGGGGTTGGAAAACAAAAACAAGACCAGAGCACAAACACCAACGTGTGACACTTCCTTGCACCTCAGAGGTCACACAAAGAACTGTGTTTAAGCCGAGTGGCAGGACAGGCAATTGTCCCACACCCAGGCAATTACTCCATTTTGATCTTGTGGCTGGTGATTGCCTAATGAATCCTTACAGATGCAGTGTCTCTCCCCAACCAGAATAAAGATACTCACCTGCTTTAGTAGATATTTTAACATGCAAGACCTCTATAGTCCTCAGATTTAGCAATGTTTCAGTCAAAGATATAACCAAAGTGTAAAAACTACAGCTGTGACCATATGCCCAGCATCATATTAGGCAATAAAAGGGGATAAAATATAGGTAGTATATAGTGCCTAATCTCAATGAATGTATAGCTCATTACAGTCAAGCTAAGAAAAAAACTTGTGGCTGGGTGGTATTTGAAAATATTAGCTTACAGTTTTCTCTCATTTTATGTCCTGCTTTCTCCCATTCAAGCATGTATTCATTTGAAGATATTAAGAGTTGAATATAATTACTTGGAGATCCTCATTTATGGTTTTCTCCAATTTATGTTTCCCCTCCGTTCTTCATTCAAGCACTCCCAGAGTAAGATGGAGAAGGAGGGGAGGCCAGTCCAAGGACATGTTATCAAGTTGTATATCTCTATCCTGCTAGGGACCTCATGAGACACAGAAACACCTCTGACTGCCCTCAGAAACAGGGAACAGGGAGTGTTTATCCACCAGCTTCATAGGTTAGTGTGTGTGTGTGTGTGTGTGTGTGTGTGTGTGTGTGTGTGAGTATGCGCATGTGTGTCTGCATTTGGTGGGGGGGGCACTGTTTTAGGTGAGAAATATAAAAATATTGTTTGAAAGACATCTTGGCTTTTGTTTCCAAAGACCTAAATCTAATGAGGGGGAGGGTGTTGGAAGTAATAAACCGAGTGACCTCAAGAGGCAGGGAGCCTTCCTTTCCTGATGAGGCAAATGAAAGATACTCTGTAAGATCTGGAGAGTAGAGAGGTGAGTGGGTGAGCAAGCATTTGGGAGCTGAAATCTTGATTAGAGTTGGGTGGGGATTTCCTATCAGGTTATCAGGGTGAGTAGAGGGGATTCAGATGTTTCTCCAACAACACTGAAGCAAGAGCTCCAAAAATGTTTGGTTTTGGAAGAGATAAGAAGTATGGAGCTAGCCTTGTGGTAGGGTCCCCTCCCTAAGGAGAGAAAAAAAGAGAGAAAGGAAACTTCAAGGTAACCTGGCTATGCACCTATGTGACAACATCCCTCATGACCTTGTAAACTGAGACTAGTTAATCAGACTACATGTTTGTGTGTGTTACCATATATGGGAGACAAAGAAATAGAAAATGTATTAAAAAAAACTGCCACAGGACATTCGGGGCTCAGCTCTTCAGGTACAAACCCAAATGAGTGGAGTTGGCAGGAATAAGTTTGCTTCCAGGAAAGAAAAGGCTCAGTGTCATGACTCTGTGTGAGAATCCTGCTACAGTCTAACATTTACTCCACCTTCTGGCCCTGAGGTCCAACTTTGGCTTGATGGGTGCTGTAACACAGCCTCTTACCACCTTCTTACCTTCTGTCTCCCTCTTTCCCAGACCCCACTCCTGTTCCTTGGGATCACTTTCCACAATAAATTCCCTGCACTCAAGCCCTTCCCTTGGGTTCTATCTAGGGAAGAGGGCAGGGAAACCCAAGCCAAGACAACAGAAGAGGTGAGTATGGCTTGAGAAGCTTTCAGACCCATTTTGAAGACGTTGGTCCCCATTTAAACTGCATCACTGCAAATCACTCTTTGCTCCTATTCCAATTGGTTTTGTAAGACTCTATTAATACTGGAAAGTCCCCTCCTGGATGTCACACTCAACTAGCTGCTCTCACTTTCAATCCTTCTGGAACCTCTTTACAATATTTGACAGTGATGACTTGACAAATCCTTTAAGCTCAGGTCTTCTTAGCTCCCTAGAGTACTGCACTGACCATGTTCTTCCCCTTCCTTTCCAAGCATTCCTCCTCTGGCTCTCTTTCCTGCTCCCATTAGCCTCAAGAACAGGCTCTTGAACCTAATCTGTCTCTATCTCCATCCAGTTCAGTGTCTTGAAACTCACCACTATGTTTTTTCATAGTGGGTTTCAAATTTGGATTTCTCTGAGATTTCTCCTGAATTCCAACCCCATACTTTGAATTCTGTTCAGGATGTTATATACAAGCTCAGTATATCCATAACTAAATCAAACATTCCCTCCAAACTGGAAATGCAAACATTTAAAGCAACAACAGAAAAGAATGAATATGAGGAAAACAAGAAAGAAATAAATCGCACATCTGGAGGTCTCATCTTAGGGAAGGATGAGAAGATAAAATACAAAGAAATAGAAAGAATCAAAAGTAGAATATTCCAGCCTGGTAAACCAGAAGAATGGTGACATTTTGGGAGCAGGCTGGGGGGAGTTGAAAGAAAAGCAATTTTAGGATGAAAAGAAAGATGAGGAGTTCTGTGTTGATCATATTAGGTGTCTGTCCTGACTTTTCTCCCTGCTATGTTGCATACATATCAGAAGACCTGGGATCCTTTTCCATTTTTCTCACTGATCTTGGTCACATGCTATGTCACCTCTTTGATTTCTACTTTCTTTAGTTTCATGGGGACTTCTTGAGGAAAATGTCACCAACTTCCAACAGGGTATTTCTTTTAATTTTCTCCTGAAGCCAAACTTGCTACTTTATAAACAAAACAAAACAAAATTATAATACATGCATAGAATCAAAAATAAAAACAATAAGAATTAAAACATACAATGTATAAACATCACCACCAAAACTCCCACTTGGAATCCTACAGCTATCAAATCTTCTAAAACCATTCCTTACTTTCCAGAAATGACTTAAATGGTTTACTTCATATTATTTTAATACTTGAGATGCACCAGGAAAATACCACTCAACCAAACAACAAAAGGCCTGTGACTGGAAGCAGGTCTACAAATTCATGTGAAGAGAACCAACGCATAGAGCATCTATTTTATTTTATTTTTAAATCCTTCAAGCCCTTCACTCTGTTTTTGAGGTCTGAAAGCAGCCACCTTCCTAATAGCCTGTTTTACTTGTCACCCACCTTTGTGCCATTAGAAACCTGTTAATTGCTGTCTTGGTAACAAAGGAAAACAACAGCATTGTGCTACTAATAAAAGACTGTGTGAATTGCTTCCCCTCCAAAAGGCAATGATTTTAATTGACTTTATTTTCTTCCAAAAAGAAACAGAGATGCACAATCATGGTGAGGTCTGCCCTCGTTAATGGAGATGCACCGCTAATTTAAGATTAAAACTGAAGGCTGGTGAATATCCATCTTTCAGCTCCCAGAGCCTGCAATACACAGAATCTGGTGCGTGAGCTTCTCTTACTCCCCTCCCCACTCAGCTTCCTCCTCCCGGGACCGAATAAAGGCCCTGGGAGAAGGTAAAAAGCTACATGTTATTCTGTAGCTTTATCCTGCCTGCACTTTGGAAAACAGAATTGCAGGCTCTGAACCAACAGGCAATAAGTCACTCAGCCCATTTTCTGAGAATTATGGCTGTGCCGTTACTGTTTGCTTCCCAGTAACTATAATCACGGACAGTAACAAATATGCAGAGACATTTTCTTGTCTGCACCTCAGAAAGCTACCCCTTCATGAACATCTCTTCTTTAGCTATTTTCTAATCCAATTTTTTCATGTCAGAGCTGGGAATTTGTGTGACAGGGTTTCTAGTGCATTTCCATAAGGCTACAATTAGCCACACTCATGCTGATTCTAGGCAGCTTCTAGTTACAGCTTCACAGGTTAAGTCTGTGATGATTAGCTGGATCCTCAGATCTGGGAGTGGCCATATTCATAAGAGCCCCAGATTCTAAAAGAAAGCCAGGGGACAAGTATTAATGGCAGGTGTTAGATAGATGCCTGTTCTGACCTGTTGGCAGAATTAGGTGATAAAAATTTCATGTACTCAACAAATACTGTGTACCAACTCTGTTTATGGAGCACCTACTATGCTATGTAGGGGGAATGTAGCTGTGAACACCATGCCTAATATTCTTGCTCTCCTGGAAAGTGCATATTTGGCAGGGAGTGACAATTTAATTATGCAATTAAATTCATGCATTCACAGAGAAAATTTAGATAATTGTCCTATGAAAAAAATCCAAGAGGTTTGTGACAAACAGTGATTCTGGGGAGAGGAGGCCCAGGAAGGACCTCTTGGAGGAGATGACGTTCAAGATGATGTGGTCATTTTAAAATGTGTCCCCCTAATTCTTGGTACTCCTTCCATCGAGAAGTGGAGTCCATCCATGTCCCTATCCCTTTCCCTTGAATCCAGGCTCTCTGCTGGACAAACAGAATAAAGCAGAGGGAACATGATGCCAATTCCCCAGCCCTGGTCTTAAGGAACTGGCAGCTTCTACTTCTGTGTCTGAGGGGGCATGCTTACTCTTGGAACTGGGCCACCATTCTGTGAAAAAGCCTAATCAGCACACAGTGAATGTTCTACCACATAGAGGTCAGCCCCACATTGCAGTCTCCTGCCACATATCACTTCCAAAACCAGAGATGACGTCTATCATTGATCTATAGCCCCTTTCTAACCCAAAATGCCACTTAGCATGACAGTGTAGAAATGTAGCTACTGAGATGTAATTCTAACCTCCCAGGCCATTTGCTATATATGTGGTATCTATAAGTCAAAATATTTATGATCCATATACATGCCTTATTCTTTGCATAGGAAAAGGACACCATAAGACTGCCACCACTGGGATGTAAACTTTAAATGGTAGACAAGTGACAGGTCAACATAAGACATAACTTGGGGTCAGACGAGCACTTGACCAGCCTTTGAATATATGGCACTTCGTTGGCTTCTATACACTTTCCCTACATACATCTGTGCTTTGGCCCCCAGATAAGACAAAGGGAAGTCAAAGCCAGATGCCTCTTCTTGGAATGTCAGCGGTTGAATGCTTCATCAGTATTTTAAATGGTGACTCGAGATTCTTTTTCATTTATTCTAGGAGGAGCTGATTAAGTCATTTTATTTCGTGAGCAATGAAGGGTTTAGAGTTGATTTTTCTCCTGGCAACAGTTAATTCTGGTAAAACAACATCATGAAAATATTGATGGAGAACAGCAATATTAATCCATCAGATGTTATTTATTAGCAATGTGTTATGTAACAAATACAAGCCATAAATTTAAGGAAATTCAATGTCATTAATCATTCACCATTTATAAGGAAGGCCCACAGAACTTCATCTGAACATTCTCTTCTCCCAATCTGCTTATTACAAGCTCAACTGTGGCTGCCTTTTCTATCCTGGGACAAATCTCCTTTCCTTCTTTACTTCCGAGTCACTAATCTCCCTTTCTAATTCTGTGAAAAGTAACTATTCTCTCTATCTGTTGTTATGGTTTACCAGCCTAAAGCAAGTTCTGTCTTCCTTTTTGCTGAGAGTAACCTGAATTTTTGTTTTCAGGTAGTAATGTGCCAAACCCCCAGAGGACAAACCTGATTTGGTCTAAGCGAATCAAAGAACCCATTCTGCTTCATCTATAATTTGTCTAGAAGTAGATGATGTAACAAGTTTTAGTTAATATGACAGATGGAGCATTCTGCTGGGGCATGTGGGTAAGACTTTTCATACTGAATAGGAGATATTAGGAGAAGAAAACCTGCTTGATGCCTCCTTGCTTCTCACTCAGGGCACTGTCATGGGACAATGTGGTATTTAGAACTGAGGCAGCCATCCTGTGAATATGAGGACAGACATCTCTGTTCTGAAGAAGGAAATGGCCTGAGTCTTTGATGCTGTCCAAGTTGCTCAACCAACCCTGAGACTGCCTGACAACAAGATTCTTATTAAGTAAACAATAGTCTCTTCATGAGTTTAATTCATATTTATCCAGGTATTTAGCCTAATGAGTCGGTGTTTAGCAAACTGAGAAAAGAGCAGGACCATTCCTATCACTTATGAGACAAGGGCAGGATAGTAACAATGGCCCATATGCCCAAGTACTTAAAAATAGTAAGTTAAGCTACAAACTGCTACTACATAAAGTATGTTCTGTCCTTATACCTTGGAAAATATTACACCATCATAAAATGAAAACCCAAACTGTAATTATGAGTACTTAGACTCCTTTGGAGCATCATGTTGGGACATAGTGGTGCAAAGTGGTGCAACTCCAGTCCCAGACCCATGGGTCAGCCCTCTTCCTTTCTCATTCTCTAGCCCTATCCTACCTGTAAGGTGTCTTGAGAGAACATCTTTGGACACTTGCTTGCAAGTTTAATTTTCATCCACATTCTCCCACACTTCAAACAGCCATCTTGGCCATACCTTGGGCCTGACAGTATGTGCACTTTTGGAAGAGTGGACCTCAGGAAGAGGCACATGGAAGCCCTGAAAGCAAATTTTCATGGCCCTTTGGAAAGAAATTTTAGGGCTCTAGGTACCTGAAGAGTAATCTAGACAAAAGGCTTGGTTGGTTACTCTCTGGATCACAGTAGGCATGGGCCCTTCCAAAGTACAGGGCTTAGAGCAAGGGTCCCTCCTGACTGGGTTTAAGTCTATTAATAGATGATGTTAACCCAAACATGACAGGAGGATGGGCTGAAATGCAAAGACCCAACCAATATGTTTGTCCCAGGAATACCAAAAATAACTTCCATTTTTTTAACTTTATTTGTAAGATCAAAACTTCAGCAATTTTCAGCAAATAAAAAAAGTAGCTGTTTTTAGATGTAAACACAGACATGGGTTTATCATGAAGCTAATGAACCTTAAGCTCCAAGACTCCTCACTGCAAAGGTTCTGAGAAAGAAGGCTTGGCAATATGCTCACACGATAGATGCTGATGTCGCCATCTTGTGAACAAGAGGGCAGACATCACCATATACTGAAGGTAGCAGAATGTTTTACTTGTAAAATGTGTAAAGGTAAAATTTTTGAAATTCTTAACTTTAAAAGGAATGTCTGGTGTGATGAAAAATTTCTGGAAATAGATAGTGTATAAAGTTCTCCAGAGAAACAGAACCAATAGGATATATATAGATATATATAAGAGAAGATTTATTATAGGAATTGGCTCACACAGTCATGAAGGCCAAGTCCCACAATCTGCTGTCTACAAGCTGGAGAAACAGGAAAGCTGGTGGTATAATTCAGTTCAAGTCCGAAGGGGCCCAAGAGCCAGGCAGCCACTGGTGGAAGTCCAGAGTCTGAAGGCTCGAGAACCAGGAGCTCTGATGTCTGAAGGCAGCAGAAGATGGATGTCCCAGCTCGATAAGAAAGAATTTCCCCTTCCTTTGCCTTTTTGTTCCATTCAGACCCAGAAGAATCGGATAACGCCCACCCACATTGGTGACAGCAGATCTCAGTCTACCAAATCAAAGGCTAATCTCTTCCAGAAACACTCTCACAGACACACCTAGAAATAATGCTGTACCACCTGTCTGGGCATCCCTCAGCCCAGTCTAGCTGACACAGAAAATGAACCATCACAGGTAGCCATGGTTACTCAATATTGTGAATGTTTTCAATGCCAATGAATTGTACATTTAAATGGCTAAAATAGTAAATTTTATCTTATGTATATTTTACTGCAATAACAAGGACCCTCCACATTTATCACATGTAGGCCTCACAAGATTGACTTTTTCCTATTTGCCAATCACTCAGTCCTTCTATCACACATTCTTTGAGCACTTAGGAAGCACAAAGCATCATGAGCGTTTAAGGAAACAGACAGCATCTTGAAGGCACTGCCATCCTCCTGCCCCTTGCTTCTTCCCTGAAGAATATCCTGTGGGTGGGAATTTCCTCAGTCTTTTTAGTTTGTTAGACATGGTGCTTGACCTCAAAGAGCTTTGGCTCCATGTCAAAGGCCAACCTGTGCAAGAATAAATCTCACACAAAGCCAAAGTAGAAATTTCACAACATAATGTGTGTAAGGCACTCAGCATGGGCCTGACAGGTATCAGACACCATCCGTGTAACTTCACCCTGTGATTCACAGCATTACCTATGCCTCTCCCAGCTCCTGGAGGGTATTATGACAAAATCTAAGAGAGCACGGACTAATGCATTTTAAAATATCTTAAGTATTTTGCCAATTTTATGCTCAGTGTTTGGGGAAAACCAAAGAAGAAAAATATCATTGCCTGTTTCTTAAAAGTGCTGGACTCTAAGGAACACAGACAGGAAGGATTCAGTCTAAATCTGCTTGAGGTTGGCCTTCACCAGAGGCTTCCTTGATGGAAGGTACAGGTATTTGCAGGTGAGCCTGGGAAGCACTTTTAAGGAAGAGAGGGTGAGAATAGCAAGGGGAGGGGACTGAAGCAGAGTGAGTGGATAAGCAGGTCACCACTGTGGGTAACAGGGGCTCAGCTCCACTGGGAACCTCTGGGACAGAGTGTAGAATACCTCACGGTAGCCCTGCCTAGGGGAGAAGCTGTGCATTGATCTTCCAGTTCCCCTCCACTGTTGACCAAAGGCAGCTTCTGGAGGTGTTAACTTCTTAGCACATCCAACCTGCCTGCTTCATGGGCCAGAGAAGGTGCTTAGGTGGAGTGGTGCAGGTGTCTGCTGACTGACATGACCTGTACACAGTGCATGCTAAAATGGCAAGGACTGAGGGGATCTGGGAGGGGTCCTGCCAGTGTCTGCCTGTACCACCAACATGGATAACTTTGAGTACAATACAAAAAAAAAATCCTCTGTATTATTTTCCTATGGCTGACCTAACAAAATACCACATACCAGATGGCTTTTACAAAAACAAACTCTCTCACAGTTCTGGAGTCATCAATGTGTCACAAAAATCCAAGTGTCAGCAGGGCCACACTCCCTCTATGCCTCTGGGTAGAATCCTTCCCTGACACATCTTAACTTTTGGTGTGGACTTCAATCCTTGACATCCTTTGGCTTACAGATGTACCACCCCAGTCTCTGCCACTGTCCTCACATGGGCTCCTCCCTATATGTCTCTGTCTTCACCTGGCATTTTCCTGTTTATGAGGACAGCAGTCATATTGAAGTAAGAGCCCACTCTAGTGACATCATTATAACTTTCTTATATCTGCAAAGACCCTAGTTCCAAATAAGGTCACATGCACAAGTACTGGAGGTTTAGAATGTCAATGTCAAAATATCATTTTAGGGGACACAATTCATCCCACAACGACTCCTCTGGCTTCAATTTTTTTTGAAAAGTGGGGATAATAATTTATATTTTATAGGTTTGTTTTCAGTGAGGGGAAAAAAACAACCTGAATCACATCAAACATCACTGAGCAATCTGTGAGGATCACACAAAGCCTGCCCTGTGGTAAATCCAAGGAACTTTGGATTAAAGGAAATAGGATTGTCCAGTAATAGTTCAATATTGAAGCAAACAAGGAGTCAGAGCAGAAATATATAAAATCATTTTTAAAAAGGCATAATGGGTGACCTAACTGAAGTATCCACCTGTCTAAAGAATGTTTTGATTGGAAGTGGGTTTATTCAGTCCCGGAAATAAGAATAACAGAGTCAGAGAGCAAAGACATGCCTGTTCCTATCCTGGCAAACAGCAGGAAAGAGGATGCCCTGGAACTTTCCCTGCATGCCAAAGGTCATCACTACTGGAGCCCTTGAACCCCAGAACCTTGTCCCTAATTTCTGGGCCTGGCTTTTGCTCACCTGTGCATCTGCTGAATCTGACTGGATTTCCCATGCCACCTGCCATCTTAGGGAGGTGTCCCTGTGCCACATCTCTCACCATTTTTTATTTTTCTGATTTTATGCCTCAGACCTAGCAACTTGCTTCTGCACTCCTGAGAAATGCATCCTTTCCCTCTGGTGCTTAGGACATGGTAACTTTGGCCAGGTACCCTGGAGAGGACAATAGCCAGGCCCTCTCAGCTCAATGTGCCTCTTAATTGCCTTCAAAAGCACCTGTCTTTCTTGTTGGTGTCTATCCTGGTGTCTCCCTCTCATGAGCACTTGAATAACCCAGGAACCTTTTTAAAAATGCAAATCCTGGGGGACCTGGGTGGCTCAGTCAGTTAAGCATCCTACTTTGGCTCAGGCCATTAATTTGCGGTTCGTGAGTTCAAGCCCTGCATTGGGCTCTGTACTGACAGCTCAGAGCCTGGAGCCTGCTTCAGATTCTGTGTCTCCCTCTCTCTGCCCCTCCCCAACTCATGCTCTGTCTCTCTGTCTCCCAGAAATAAATAAAAACATTAAAAAAAAACACAAATCTTGACTCAACACCTCTGGGATGGATTCTGAAAGCCTGTGATTCTAACAAATTCACTGGTGCTGCTGATGCTGCTGGTGTGGGGTCTACACCTTGAGGTGTGGTCCAGGGACTGGACCTGGGCCCAGCAGCCTGGGCATTGATAGGGGCTTGCTAGAAATGCAGTCCCTCAGACCCAAGACCTACTGAATCAGAATACAGTGTTTTAACAAGCCCTCCTAGCTCTCATACTCATGAGAATACTGGTCTAAAGCTTGTGCTAGCATGTGTACACTTGGTACAGCTTCATTTCCCCCTTGTCTGCCATGAAAGATGGAGGGAAGGAAGGCAGGTATATGATAAATCATTCTAGCATCAGTGAACACAAAGAACAGGAACGTTTGAGGGACCTCGGAAATTCTCTGTGATCATATCAGATGAGTGAGCTTATGCATGCCAGAGGGAAGGGAAGGAGGAGAGGGCCAAAACCTAGAGCCATCCAAACCCAAGACTATGCTCCTTGGTCCCAGAGGACACAGAGAACAATCTGAGATAAACAAAGGGACCCATGATTAAGGGAACCAGGAACCTTCACTCATCACAGCAGTAAATACTTATCTTGAGGATTTATACAACATGCAGGAAAGCTTCTCTCCCTCTCTCCTTTTATTGACTTTCCTGTGATTCCAAAAGCAATACTTTATAGTCACAGAGTATTTAGAAAGTATAGACAGACACAAAGAAAATAAAAGTTACCCACAATCCTACTTACTGGATATGCCATTTTATCCATTTGATATTTTGGTGTATATTCTGTATCCTGTCTAGATAGGGACATACACACACTGCTATGTTTGTGACACATCTTTTATAAATATCAATATACATATATACCCATATTTATACATGCTTATATAAAATATAAATATGCATAGATATTTATCATATATATCACAGATGCATATATACTGATACCATATATGACATGCATATATGCAATGTATACATATATATATTTAATGTTTATTTATTTTTGAGAGAGAGAGAGAGAGAGAGAGAGAGTGCGAGCAGGGGACGGGCAGAGAGAGAGGGAGACACAGAATCTGATGCAGGCTCCAGGCTCTGAGCTGTCAGCACAGAGGCTGACACGGGACTTGAACTCACGAACTGTAAGCTCATGACCCGGGCTGAAGCTAGACTCTTAACTGACTGCCCGTATACATATATTTTTAAAACCTTTCAGAACACAAATGTACATATATGCACATATTACACACACATAAAAATATGTTTATATTATAGATAAATGATATTTTTATATAAAAATATGAATATATACATAGAAGTACAAATATATACTATTAAGATATAAATACACAGAATATATAAATATATAATATAAGTATAACCAAATTTTATATGAATATAAGCATATATACACAATTGTGTCACCTACTTTTTTACATTTGGCACTATATTGTACTTCACCCATTTATACAGGACATTTATGGGGTGCACATTTTAAATTCTCCAAGTGTCCACTAATCACTCCCCTTTCCAGACCCCACCCCGAGCTAGAAGCAATACAACTTTGCGGATTACGTGAAGACTCAGCAGAAAGTGAAGAGGTAAAAATCAGCTCCTCCTTCCCATTAGAACCAGTGAACCAGGTAATTACATTGGGAGAGCCAGCTCTAATCCCCAGGCACCAGGTCACCACCTCTCACATTGATGCCCTTCACACCCCAGCCCACATGACAGAACCAAGTCAGGGGACACAGCCACCCAGCCAGCCTCTCTCACACTTTTCTGTACATTTCAGGCAGCCGCCTCAACTCTCCAGTGTTACATGGAGTCTAGAAATTAGAAGTGAACTGAAATCAATTGGTTTTTGAGATTTCTGTGTGTCAGGGGACAATTTCACATCATCTCTGGAGCTAACAAGGGATCCACTGTAGTGTCTTAAACACGGTTAGAAATCATGGTCATAAAACCATGCACAGCCAGTCTCAGAGGGTTGTCCCAGATCTACCACAAAACCTAAAGCCCTCTTCTTTCCTTTGTCTTTATCAAGAAGTCTATCCCAGTGGAGTCCAAAAAATTTTAACTAAAATGATGCAAGCTTTCATTTAAATCCTTTAAAAATAAATGATTTCACAGAGCTCATTTCCATGTTTATTCTATTGATTCAATTTAAAACAAATTGTAACATGGAGCTCATAATAAGCCCAAACTATCCAGGGATCATTTTCATTTTTGGAATAATAAGTCTTACTTTTTTTTCTCTGCTGCTGCAATTATGATAGAATAGAAAATTAGATTTTAATTAATCAGCAAGTGTTCCTCTCCTCCAATCACTGGGACTTTTGAGGCTGCAAGCTACAGTGTAGAGAAGTCACATGGCTCCAAAAATAGCTGGAAAAAACAAATGGGTCCTTGCCCTGGTGCTTTTCTCAGAAGTTGTAGATAGTCCAAAGCATGTTTCTCAAACAAGGGTGGAAACCCCATGGGGGGTGGACCGGGGCACTTGAGCAGGAATGCTCTTGCTAAGGATGGAAACTAGATGCAGCACCCATAGTCCCACCTATGGTCTCCGAGGGGCAAGTTAGCTGCTTCTCTTGTGGGAGGAGCTTGAGCCATCAGACTTCTTACCCAGAGACACCTGCTTCTTTCTGTCACCGGGAGCCAAGTTGGTATGCGGTAGGAACACAACCATAAATGCCCTTATACACTTCTCTGCTCTCTCTTCCCAGCCGCCCAGAGATCTCTTCTGTCTCAGGTACTGGAATTATAAGCCTTATTAATTATAGATCAATCTCTAATTTGAAGGTATGAGCCAAGACTGTAGGGTGTCTCATTAACATAAGATTAAAAGCTGACTCAGAGACTAATTATTTTGTTAAAACAACAACAACAACAACAACAACAACAAAAACAAAAACAGGCTGTATTTAGGTTTGAGCAAAGCAGTTTCTCAGCAATGAGCACATCTGTAAAGGATTATTGTAAGATACACATGCCATTTTTGAGTCTTTCGGTTGACTCAATTTATGAACAGATCAAAGGAACTTCTATAGGAAGGTGTTGACTGAGAGTCCTTGTGTGAGCCAGAAAGATAGTCAAGTTCAAACATACTCATGAAATGCTAAATGAGCTTCATTTATTAATGATTACTGATATAAGCTAAACAGAGACTATTCAACAAATGAGTATCTTCAGTTGCTTGGACTATAGTTCATCAAGGAGACAACGTAAGGTATCTGCTAGCAGCTACCAAATGTTGGTCTGGAGATGTCTGGAGATCTCTGGCAACTTTTCACTTATCTTCATCAAAATGAAGAATAACGATGTTTTCAGAAGCTAGAGTTAGTCAATTAAATTTTTCTACCTTTTTTGGGTGGGTTAAAATGCCCTTTATTATTCACCATGATGATGGTGCTAAATGGCAGCTTTGTAGTTTTCTTATGTTCCTGGGTTTTTTTTGTTTTGTCTTGTTTTGTTTTTATGTTCTTAAGAGAACAAAGTCTGATAAGCTTAGGCCACTTGTTAATTTTTTTTAATTACACAGATGGTTTCTTATCAATTAGGAGTAGTTTTGGCTATAAGTAACAGAAAATTCAATTCTCTGTGGCTTAAACAATCGACTATTGTCCCACATAACGCAGCCTTTGAAGGTAGAGGTTTTTAGCACTGGTTCTGTGTTTCTAACTGGCTACTTTGCCATCTTTATTTTGTCAGCCCATGGCCTTTTTGTATGTATGCTTGTGGTCTCAACAAGGCTGCTTCATTTCCAGGCATCCTATCTGTGTTCCAGGCCAGACAAGGGAAAATTCAGTGCCATTAGAGTAGAGCAGTAACTTCCAGAATTGTCCCATACCCCTTGCAGACTTCTGCTTAGGTCCCAATGGCTAGAATTTTGTCAGAATATCACATGCTCACTCCTAGCCGTAGACTAGTCTGACAAAGTGAACTTACCTTTTCTTAGATTCTGTATTGAATAAAGCCATGGGAAAAATGGGTCCTGAATGAGTATTTGGTTGGCCAACAATAGTGTCTACCATATGAGTGATACCAAGATCTGACCCATGTCACAGTATTTTGCAAGCCCTTAGTTTAATGTTTGTCAAAATGTGGTCCCTGAATAAGCAGCATAAGCATCAAGGGGGCATTTGTTAAGAAACACAAGTTCTGGGACACTACCCTAAACAAGTGAATCATAAATTGGAGGTTGGGCCCAATACTGAGGTGATTTGATGCACTTTCAAGTTCAATAACCACTAGCTTGGCTGTTGAGAGAATCATTTCCTGGCAATGATTCTTAATTGGAAGAATGAAAGCATGCCTTCTAGAAAAACATCAAAATAATCACCTGGAGGTAAGAAGTGTTTCAAACTACCCATGGCCCTTTTGTCCAGATTTTGTTGAGCTCTCAACCACCAATTCTCAAACCTAAGCTTTAAAGTCACCCTGCTGGTCCCAGCCCTCAAATCTCTAATTTGAGTCTTGGGTGGGACCTCCAAATTTGCTTTCCTAATAATTACAAGGTGAAGCTGATCCTGCTGGTCCCAATGGTACCACTCAAGTGTAGCCAGCAAACCAATAGCCTTGGCATCACCTGTGAGCTTGTTAGAGAAGCAGACTGTTCTGGCCCCACCCCAGGACAACCAAATCAGTCTCTATAATAGGGCACAGCAATCTGTATTTAACAAGCTCTCAAGGTAACTCTGATGCACCGTGAAGTTTGAGAACCCCTATCCTAGACTAGTACTTTCTCAAATCTCCTTATACACTTGTTAAAAATTCAGATTCTAGGGACACTTGGTTGGCTTAGTAGAGCATGAGACTCTTGATCTCAAGGTCATGATTTTGAGCTCCACATTAGGTA
Organism: Lynx rufus; assembly: GCF_022079265.1. Classification (NCBI taxonomy): domain Eukaryota; kingdom Metazoa; phylum Chordata; class Mammalia; order Carnivora; family Felidae; genus Lynx; species Lynx rufus. The sequence continues at coordinate 37,869,561 of NW_025814896.1, read as the reverse complement.
TAGAGATTACTTAAAAAATAAAAATCTTTTTGAGGCACCTGGGTGGCTCAGTTGGTTGAGACTCCGACTTCAGCTCAGGTCATGATCTCACAGTTCATGAGTTTGAGCCCCGCGTCGGGCTCTGTGCTGACAGCTCAGAGCCTGGAGCCTGCTTCGGATTCTGTGTCACTCTCTCTCTCTGACCCTCCCCCATTCATGCTCTGTCTCTGTCTCAAAAATAAATAAACATTTAAAAAAAATTTTTTAATAAAAAAATAAAATCTTATAGAAAAATTTTTTAACATTTATTTGAGAGACAGAGAGAGGCAGAGCATGAGCAGGGGAGGGGGAGAGAGAGAGATACAGAATCTGAAGCAGGCTCCAGGCTCTGAGCTGTTTGTTAGCACAGAGCCCGACATGGGGCTTGAACTCACGAACTACAAGACCATGACCTGAGCTGAAGTCGGATGCTCAACCGACTGAGCCACCCAGGTGCCCCTAAAAAATAAAATCTTTTTTAAAAAAAAATTCAGATTCTCATTTAATTGGCCTGTTAGTCTGCTAGGACTGTCATACAAGTACCACAGACTGAACGACTCGGACAACAGAAATTTATTTTCTCACTGTTACAGAAGCTAAAAGTCCAAGATCAAGGTGTATGAGGCCTCTCTCCTTGGCTTATGGATGTCATATCCCTCTATTTTCACATGGCCTTTCCTCTATGCACACACACATGTGTCCAAATTTCCTCTTCCCATAAGGACGCCAGTCATGTTGGATTAGGGCCTGCCCTAAAAATCTCATTTTAACTTCATTACCTCTTTAAATTCCTTATTTTCAAATATGGTTACATTCCTGAGGCACTGGGGATTAGCACTTCAAATATGAATTTGGGGGAAACACAATTCAGCCCATAATAGTAGATACAGGGTTAAGTCTGAAATTCTGCATTTCTAACAAGCTCCCATGGGATATCTGTGCTATTGATCTGTGGACCATCCTTTGAAAACACTGCTCTTGGAAAGAACAGCTGCCATCTCTGTGACCCTGCCATTATGCACAGCTGTTATTAATGGAAAGGTGCCCTATTCCTCAGATGTGTTGAAGCCAAATTAATTTCTATTGTTCTCAGACAGTTTCTCTGCAACTTTAATGTGCATCCAATTCATCTAGGGAGCTTACAAAATTTCAAATTCCTGAGTCCCACCTCCAAAGGCTTGAATACTGAGTGGGTCTATGAAAGGGCCAAATGTATCTTTCCTTTTACGTCACTCAGATACAGATGATCCTCCAGACCAAGCTTTGGGAAGCACTGATCTACCATGTTTGTATCCTAGCTCCTCAACCAGCCTACTTGGTGGGAGTTCTTTAAAACAGGAAACATGTCTAAGCCAGTGTGTCTGAAAGTTTAATATGCATGTGCTTCACCTGGAGACCAGGTAAAAATGCAGATTCAAATTTGGTAGTTCTGGGATGGAGTCTGAGAGTGCTGCATTGCTAACCAGCTCCACGTGATGCTGATGCTGCTGGTCTGTGTACATTTTGAATGACAGTGACAAGATTCTACATCTCACACTATGCCTGGACAGGGACTGATCTCACAGGCTCATTTAAGAGACTCTTTGTATAATTCGTGCATTGACCATTTATCTTTCATACATCTTTACGCTTTAATGCAGTACATAATATAATAAACCTTCCATTATCTGATCGTCTCGAAATTGATTCCTCCTACTGTTCATATAATTCTTAATTCAATTGTCCTGGGGACTCTCCTTGAGTAATAGAAATTAGAATGTTGGACTGCAGGATCAGAATTCTAAGTAACTGTGACAAATTGAAGAAATGCTACATTATAAATGAACAGAATAAAGTCCAGTAGGGATAGGTACAAGTCAGTGCCCTTAGGCATGAAAAATAAAAGATGTGCCATGAGGAGACCTGTAAAGCACACATGAAGGGGAAATCCAGAATCTCATCACTCAAGGTGAGATGTTATACTAAAAATGAGCATCCAGGCAAGAAATTGCGGAGGAGCAAGGCAGCAAATGTCTCTTTTATAATGCAAAGCCCTGAGTTAGGAAGAAATATATAACTAAGCATTAAAATTACTCTTCAGATTACTATATTTTAAATATTATACTTGTGATACTTATGTTTGCATGGCCTCTAAACTGGTTTTGACATTTTCTACTCAGGTTATACCTGCGATACATTTATTTCCCTTAATAGTTATGAATACCAATCCTGGCACATTAGAATCATCTGGGCCACTTTTAAAACTGCTATCCAAGACCATCTATGTTAATCTCCTAGAGGTGCTGTAACAAAGTACCACAGCCTGGGTGGCTTATCGCAACAGAAATGTATTGTCTCACAGTTCTGGAAACTAGAAGTCCAAAATCTGGGGATCAGCCATGATCCCCCCCGAAACCTGGATGAAAAGGATCCCTCCATGCCTCCTCCAGCTGCTGGTCACCTGGAGCTCATCTTGAGGCAGCATAACTTCAATCTGATCTTACCATGGCATTTCCTTTATTTCTCCCCACGTCATCTCTCTGTGAGATTCTTTGTATTTGAATTTCCCCTTTTTATAAGAACACTAGTCGATTAGATTGGGATTCATGATAATGGCTTTAATTTAACTTGATCACCTCCTTACAGATCCTACTTCCAAATAAGGTCACATTCTGAGGTACTGGGGGTTGTGACTTCTACAAGTCTTTGCAGGGGGCAGGGGCGGGGATGGGGGCAGGGAGGGGCACAGTTCAACTCATAACAACATCCCAGACCAATTACATCAGAATCTCTTCAGTGAGGCCCAGACATCAGCATTTTGTAACTGCCCCCAGGAGGTTATTATACACAGCTGAGGCTGAACAGCTCTTCCCTGGGAGAAGGTCTACAACAGCCACATTGTCATGGGAAGCCACTGGTACTGAGAGTAGTGAATGTTTTGGTCGCTAAGCACCAAAACTGAGGCAAGGGGAGATAAATAACTAATATTCTAAAACAGTTTTTGCTCAATACAAAGTGCATATGGGATAAATTAGGAGCTTTAAAAGGACACTGCAGCCTGGGCGTACCCCAGAGATTCTGATGTCATGAGTCTGAGGTGAGACCTGAGCATGGAAAATTGTAAGTTCCTCCAGGTCATCCTGCTATGCAATCAAGATGAGAACCCCTGTTTACTGAGACAGATTTGCTACAAAGTGGCCAGCCTGGCCCTCAAGACCAGAAAAGCTGGGACAGGAACCCCATGCTTCTAACAGTAGACTTTGTTCTTTCCGCTTACCATCTTACCTTTTCAACAGATCAACTTACAACATCACACTGAAGGATCTTTAAATACTATCTTTCCATTTTTCATGTAAACTTGGGCAGGCCTTTGTCATCTTAAAAAATATAACCTTCCCCTAACTCTACTTTCAAGGCAAACTCTACTATCAGGCAAAGGGAGATACTCTAAACTCGTCTTGATTAACTTCTCACTTTCCATGTACTTCATAAGCTTCTGAAACATGAGTTCTGCCCTGATCATTTCCCTGAAATGGAACTCACCAAGGTCTGCTCTCAGAGGCCAAATACAAAAGATAGGCAGTCTTCATCTTACCTGAACTGTGCTATGTGGTTTTCAAGACCTTCATTGGCTCCGTTTCTTCGTGTGCTCCTCCTTTCCTTCCATGGAATCTTCCCTTTCACTTTCCTTCAGGGGCTCCTCTTGTTCATCTGCCTGTTAAATTTTGGTATCCATTTTAGAATTATTTTTGTCTCATTGTGGCTTAGGTTGAAGCATATGAAATTGTGCTTTCTGCAGGCCAAAAGTGGTTAAATATTGGTCACATCATCCTGTTTAACCTAATGCCCTATCTCAGTACACTGTGGACCACACTACTCATGGCTTCAGCCATCACCTGTATACAGTAACTGATACTCAGTTGTCAAAATATTGTAATATTTCCCACCAATTGGTAAATGGTTGGCAACCAGTGCCCTCCTCTGACCAGTGCCATCTCATGACCCTGTCTATCCTACCTCTTTTCCTGGGACTCCTGCAACCTCCCAGTGATCCAAAAAGGGAAAATGTCCGGCATAACCAAGGACTCTCTGAATCCTGCTTCAAGGCTACAGCCAGTAACTGTTCTGACTGGTTAGCATCCATGTTATACTGAGTATGGAAAATTTTCATATTACCCCTATGTATCCATGATTTCCATATGAATCTGTCCAGCTAAATCACCTTTTCCTAGCCTTAGACCCATATTGCACCTGACTTTTCCCACTTAGGTATCACATAGACACATCAGAATCAATATACCTAAGATGGAACATCAAACCTCCCAGAGTGACAGACTAACTTTGATAGCTCCAATGAACTACATCTCCAGGCATTCATGCCCTTGTGTAGTCCCTTGTCACACTGACTCTTGCTTTGGCCAATGGGACAATATCAAACCTAATGGAAGCAGAGGCTTAAGAAGTGCTTGTCTATTTGGAATGCTTGCTCCAGGGGACATCAGCCAAACTCTAAAGTAGCTCAGACTTGATTTCTTTGTGATGAGACCACATTGAGAAGGAGAGGCCAAGGGTAGGAGCATTGAGGCCCCAAATATCATAGAGCATCCCCACTCCATCCTGTCAAATGTCTGACCTACAGATTTTGAGATTTAAAATAATTGTTGTTTAAGCTTCTCCATTAGGCAAGGTTCTCCAGAGAAACAGAAGCAGTCAGATGTGTGTGTGTGTGTGTGTGTGTGTGTGTGTGTATTTATATGTATATGTTTGTTTGCTTGCTGTAAGGAATTGGCTTATGTGATTATAGACACCTACACATCCCAAGATCTGCAAGGTAAGCTGGCAAGTTGGAGACCCAGGAAGGCCAATGGTGTAGTTCTAGTCTATGTCCAAAGGCCTGAGAACCAACAAAACAGATGATGTAGTTCTAGTCTAAAATGAGAAAACGCAAGACCCAGAAACAGCTGATGCTTCAGTTTGAGTATGAAGCCAATAAAAAGCTGACATCTCAGTTCAAAGGCTGTCAGGCAGAAGGAATTCTCTCTGACTCAAGGAGAGTCAGCCTGTTTGTTCCTTTAAGGCTTTCAGTTGATTGGATGAGTCTCATTCACATTAGGGAGGGCAATCTGCTTAACTCAGACTATCAGCAAAGATGTTAATCTCATCCAAAATACCCTCACAGAAACACCTAGAATAATGTTTGACTTAATATTGACCTAACCAGTCAAGTTGACATATAAAACTAACCATCACAACTTGTAAGCTTTGGGTTGGTTATGTACTAAGACATGAGAGAGAAAAAAAAAATACTCCTTATGCAATATGATATAAGATTGGCTTATATAATACAGACTCAAATATACACCTTGCATAATATGACCCACTTCAAGAAATGACATTATCATTTATCTAGTACCCAAATCCAAAACCTAGGATTATCCTAGAAAGATAGTTTTCCTTCATTGGCAGTAGATCGCCAACACTTTTTAATTCTGCCTCCTAATTAATTTCAAAAGACTCTTTAACCTCACTTCACTGCTCTTGGTAGAACAAAAATGGCAAGTACCTGGTACTGTGCTGTCATTCCTCCCATCAATGACCATGGCAAACATAGCCAATTCATCAAGGCTCTGTGTTCAGCTCACCCAGGAAAGTGCCCACATAATTCTCCTCAACACCCCACTCCAGGCATTTACTATAAATCAATCACACAGCATGCAACCTATTTGCTATCCCTGTTCTAGACACTCCTGATTTATCACTTTTATTAAGGCAAAAGCCATTTTGCTGGTTACACCAACCTCCCCTACCACTACCTAAATCAATTTATCTTCTACCTTTTTAGAAGGATTACCAAATTAATCTTTCTCAAATGCATTTAACATTGTCTGGGTTGCCAACCTGTGCTCACCTCAGGACTCAGAGGTGATTTGGGTGTGTGGCAGATTGGTAGCAAAGATAGCTCCAATTCTCTGCCCTTTCCCATGTCAATGTCCCTTATAATGTAATTTTGCAGCTCCTCCCACCAAGAGATAAAGTCTATTTCTCTACCCATTCAATCTGGTCTAGTGAGTGACTTGCTCTGAGTAGAAGTCACATTGTGGAGATTCTGAACCTAATCCTCAAGAGATTTTGAGTGCTTGCTCTCTTTCTTAGAAGCTTGCCTCTGCCATGAGAACAAACTTGGGTTAGCCTGCTGGGGGATGAGAGATGATGTGGCATGGAGCCTCATCTCCTAAGCTAAATGCCCTCCCAGATAGGTCAGAGAGCATGGTCAAGATCAACAAAACCACCTGACTACCCACAGCTGACCACAGTTTGATGCGCAAGCCATGGCCACTCAGATGACCCATAGACTTCTGAGGCTTTCTGGTTGTTTGCTACACTGCATCTCATGGCCACAGGTAACTGATGCAAGGGTTATATGAAGGACCTGTGAAGCAGACCCATCATAGCTCTATTTGCATGAGGAACTAAAACACTACTCCAAGAGAATTCATCCAACTGATTCAAAAACCCAACTATAACAACCAGTAAAATCCATAGGTGGCCATTGTAGGACAACCTTTATAAGGCTATAAGAATACAATGGGGCACCTGCAGACCCAACAATGCTGATGCTAGCACTTTCATCCCTGGTGGGAGACAAAGCCTGCATCAGCACCTAAGTATCCCCAGAATCTTCAAAGGGCATTTGCCAGCATCAGCGGCCTTAGCAGCTGACATCCCTACAGGGGACTGAAGCAGAGAAAAATGGTAGACACCACATGGCAGCTAAGAAGATTATATTTGTGAGAACATTTGAGATGCCTCTGGGGACTTCCAGATATAAAAGAAGGCACCTTGAAAGGTCCTGCCAAAGAAAGAATGCTTTGTGATAATGTTTTTGACTCTATCTTACCCCACAACCTGGTATGCACTTGGGAAATGATTTACAAAAGTCTAAAATCGTTCAATGATTCTCCTTTGCCCTCAAAAGAATAAAGCTGGTTAATGTTGAAATACAAGTTCATTCATCCCTCACCTCCCATGTATGCATGCCCACACATTCACACACACAATTTTCACCTGCATTATTTCTACTCATTTCTATCTTTGCTCTCCCCACAACTCTGACATCATGTGGTTTCTCATTTCCTGCTGTATCAATGGCCGAGGTGAATTCCTCTTTCTGAAAGAGCATCTCAGAGGCCCCACAATTGACCTCCCTATAGAACACAGGATTTTAAACAAGGAGTAGAAGCTATAGTTCTTTTCTTTAAGCTACAGTGTAAGCAAGGGGAAAGGTGGTCCCTTCCCTCAAGTGGCAGCAGCAAAATTGAACTTTCAGTAGAATATGCACCAAAAAAAAAAAGAAAGAAAGAAAAGAAAAGAAAAGAAAAGAAAAGAAAAGAAAAGAAAAGGAAAAAAAGTCCACAAATTTAAAATTCAAAATTTAAATTCATTGCAGGTCTTGCCTTTAAGAGTGAAATCTATTTCTCCACTCCCTGAATCTGGGCTTGACCATGTGACTTGCTTTGGCCAATAGGACATCAGCAAATGTAATGCCAAGAGGGGGTTGAACAGTGCTTGCACTCAATTAAGGCTTGCTCTTTTTCTGCTGTACTTGGAACTCTGAAGTAGTAATTTGAAGGAGCCCAAGCTAGCCTACTGGAAAGGCCACGTGGAGGAAAGATAAAGCACTCCAGCTGTCCAACCACCAAACATGTAAACGAGGTCATCCTCTCCTATCTAGTTCCAGCTGAGTTGTCAGATGCAGCTGTTACAAGAGTGAGCTTAGGCAAAACCAGCTAAGGACTGGCCCCCCTATCCCAGTCCAAATTGCCAACTTACATAATTGTGAGCAAATAAATAATTGTTAGTGCAAGCCACAAAATTTTGGGATAGCTTGTCTACGCAGCAAAGGCTAATGGGTGCATCACTAAAAAGAAGGTATCCAATGTCAGAGGAAAATAGTGCAGTGGGGAGTCATAACAATGCCTTGTATAAGATGGGCTTTCTACACCACAGCTAATTGCAAAGGGGATAGGATGGGAGAATTTATTTCTGTCTCTATTATCAGGATCTTATTTTAAAGCCTATATAGGAGAGAAGACAAAATAAACAACAAAAAACAATATAAGATAAAATCCAAACAATAGCTTCTTTCAAATCTTAGGGGAAAAAAAAAACAGGTGTATTTTTCTAAGAAGAGTAGTTATATGTACATAAATTATGTAATTGTCCATGTTGTCTTCTTTGGTTTAAACAAATTCAGGGGCATCTGGGTGGTTCAGTTGGTTTAGAGTCCAACTTTGGCTCAGGTCATGCTCTCAACAGTTCCTGAGTTCGAGCCCTGCATCGGGCCCTGTGCTGATAGCTAAGAGCCTGGATCTTACTTCAGATTCTGTCTCCCTCTCTCTCTGCCCCTCTCCTGCTCATTGTCTCTCTCTCTCTCTCTCTCCAAAATAAACATTAAAAAAAATTTTTTTAATTCAGATCCATATTTACATCCTGCCTCTAACATGTGACTAGGATTTTTCAGATGCAATGCATGTACTGGTCATTTATTTATTGGGGGATCACATTTTCCACATAATATACAAATTTTTACTTCTATTCTGCTTTTTCACCTTTTACCTATTATATTTGTCCTGATAGCATTCTAAATAGTTTTTGAATGAATATATGATATATGCAACATTCACTTGTTCATTTGTTCTATTTTGACCTATAGGCAAGTCACAATGTCCATTCTTCCTTGTTATCACCTTCTACCTTTTTCCACATGGCCACCCAGAGTCATGGGAAGGGAGGAGGAAGTGGGAAATAAAAGTGGTAAAACATTTTGCAATTTTCCCAGTGCTAGATACAATCTAAGAGATGTGAATTTTCTATTGAAATAGTTTCCCCCATAACAATACACTCTTATTAGAACCGTATTTTTGCTGACAAAGCCAAGTTACTTCACTCAGCATTCTGCATGTAGTAGAAGGAAAAAAAAAAAAAGCAAACACAAAACATGCTCATCACTGTGATATTAATACACTTTGATTTGCCCAGTCTCTCTTATTTATTTTTTTTAGAGATCCACAGTCTTCCTTGACACTTCCAAATGACTCTGAGACTGACTGCATTCGAAGAAACTTATTTGAATTTTGATCTACATCTTTAATCAGGCACCTTGCTTTGAATGCATTAGTTTGAATAGTAGTAGAGTCAAATGGCTATTGTTTTTTCTGTAACGTGAGTAAGGAAATTAAAAGGATTTAGGGATTAGCTTGAATGTCTTCTTTTATGTGACCTAAATAATATAGTGTCTTATTATTACTGCATTCCTGACAATAAAGCATACAGTGCTTTCCAATGAGTTAAAACAATAGCTATATAACTAGAAAACATATTACTCATGTCTGTTATGTATTTAGTTGTCCATTATTAATATTAATCATCTTTGCTTTCTCCCAGAGAGCTTAAAGTCCTATATATTTTACAATCAAAACTGTCAAGAATTATAACACTACTCTATGTGATCTCTATAAAAGGAGATATAAATGCCAATCAAAAGGACCATTGGTTGCTTCATTTATATTCAAAATGCTTCTGTCCATAAATTACATTAATAGTTTATATTCTCCTTACCTAGTCTCAGAAAGAACTCAAAGCATGTCCGTTCCTTCTTTCTTATAACCTCTGCTTGAGGAGGAAGAAGCCCTAGAAGAGCCCTGGGAGCCCCCTTGCCCCACACCACCCACAAGATATGGAGAGCAGGCTACCATTTGCCTCTCTTCTAGACACTCCCAGATTCAGGGTCTTGATGCAACAGGGAGTAATGGAGACCCTGTATGCTGCTGAGCTGACTCAGGTGGCACACTTAGGTCACCATTACGGTCCTGTCCACCATATTGAAGATGTCTGGGCCCATGACTCTTGTTTCTTTCTACTTTGGCAAGGGGAACAATTGTCCAATGCTACATACACTGAAATGTCACTGTAAGCCTATCTCATAACAGAGTCTTTTTCAACTTCTGGAAAATATACCTGACAGTGGGTCCAGCGCATTCCAGTCTGATTCCAACTTTACTGACTACTACTTAAAAGAAACTCAAGAGCACATGTAATTTAAAGGATTCTTTACTAATCCATTTTGAAATGTCATTCCTTTACTCCAAACACATCCGGAGAACATGCTAATAAGCACAAAGCAGGGAATACCTGTTTAAAGAGCCACGCAGAAACAAGAGAGGCCATTCCTCAAGGATGGCAAACTGTGTGATGACAACTGTGTGATAACATTTGAACAATGACTTCAAATTTAGATGTCCCATTTTCTAGGACATCTAAACTGTGGACATTGGACCAGATTGGGGGAAAGCCACCTTCTGACTGACTTACAGGTCAACCCCTTCAGATAACAGACAATGGAGGCAAGAACAAGCAGACACCTAGAGGTTCACTGCCAGAGCTGTGTCTATTCTCCTGGTCATCCCCTGTGATTTTCTCTCTTGCCATTCTTATAACTTCCTGGTTCTAACTGGAAGCTGGAGTGGCACTGTTAGAGCAGAATTTAATATCCACATTTGCTGGTGCCATGACTTTGCAGATGAGAAGGGGGTATGCATCGTGAAGACATGACTGTAGATGGAAAGCTGATGGTTTATCGTTGATATTTTTTCAAACTGAGAAACAGTTTAAAACCACTATATTTATTTAACTAGTTCATTAATGAAATCATCAGAGAGTGTCTATAGGCCTGGCACTGCACTCGGGACCTACAGATCAAAGTAAATGAGAACAAATGGTCACTGCCATTTCTTGTGTCCTATGATGGCAGATGTTCATTAATTTACTCAAACAAATATTTATTGAGTCCACAACTATGTGCCAGGCACTCTTCTAGCTCTGGGGAAACAGCAATGAATAAAACACTAAAATCCCTTCCCTTAATGGAAGCTTACAATTTAATGAAGGGAATTGTAAAATTAAAAAAAGCAGAATAAGTAAGTAAAATATACAGTATGGAGATTGTGCCAAGTTCTATGGAGAAAAAGCAAGCAGGGAGGGAATTAGGAAGTGGGGTGGGGTTTCATTTTGCACAGGCCACCCAGGGAAAACCTTGAAGAGAAGAAAATGTTTGGGTAAAAAACAAAAGTTATCAAGGAAGTGAGCCACATGCATATTTAAGAGAAGAGCTTTCTAAACAAAGAGAAAGCAAAGGCCAAGCCCTGAAAGAGAGCATGCCTGGGGTAATGAAGGGATGGCTCCTGATTTTATATTCCCCAAACATGGCCACCACAATATTTCCCATCCCATATGACCTTCCAGAGCCTTGTCATCCTGCCCTCTATCAAGAGGTGGAGTCTATACCTCCTTCCCCTGAACCTTGACAGGGCTTTGTGACTGCCCTGACTTGTAGAGTCTGTCAAGTATGATAGAAATGACACAGGGTAACTTCCAGGCAAGTTCATGAAAGGGAGTACAGCTTCTGCTTGGCTATATTTCTTGGGATGCTTACCCTGGGAACTCAACCACCACGTTGTGAGGAAGCACAGGCCATACAGAAGCCCACATTATGAGGGACTAAAGCTGAGCTTCCAATGATGGCCAGCAGCCACATGAATGACTGGTCTTGGAAGCAGTTTCTCCAGCCCCTTGTTGTCCACTGTCAGCTGATACCATGTGCAGCAGCAATGAGCCTTCTCCGCTGATCCCTGGTCAAAGTGCAGAGTTGTGAGCAAAATAAATTGTTTCTGTTTCTAACCACTCTATTTTGGAGTAGGAAGAGGGTCAGGTAACCAAAGCAAGTGAGGATGGCATTGCAGTTGGATTAGGAGGCAGTTGGAGGAGAGGAGGCAAGCCAGACCCTCCAAGGTTTACAGATTATTGCATATCCTTTGCCTTTCACTCCATTCAGAAAGCTACTGAACTAACAAGTAAATGCTGGTCCCTCTCTGGGTCCTGGGTGTCATCAAGAAGACAGCTTCTAACAGGCACACATCTCCTTAACCCCCCTTGAGCAGAGATCTTTTTCCAAGAGAGGGAGACCTCCTTCTACTTCCCACAGTTTTACATTTATGATGACAAACTCACACAGGCTAATCTGACCAGCCTGTTTCCTGACACCAAAATTTTAATATTTGCCAAGAGAATATCCCCCAAGGAAGCCCCAAGGAATGTTGGCCCAGCCACTGCCTCCAGTTACAGGGAGACTTCAATATCCATGCTTATATAGGTTTCAGCCAACTTAGACCCACAAATGCCCAAATGGGGTAAGAAAAGGGTACTTTCCACAGAGGCTTCTAGACTTTGTTTTCCCTCTGGCTTAATAAGCCTCTAGTTTGCTGACTTTGAGGGCTGGGTATGGCCCATCTGTCATGGAGACATTTGCTTGGTCGTGTGGGAGGACAGGCAAACGCAATCCTGGAAACAAAGTGTTTTTCAAGGGAGGCTCAGGAAGACAAGCATTAAAATAATCCGTCCTTGCTGAGGTTTTAAACAGGTTAATGCACCAATGTGATGACGTGCAGTATCTGTCCCCATTTGGGGCCATATTTATAAAATTTCCTCAATCTGGGCATTTGTAAAGCTAGACGAAAAGTGGGGTGAGGTGAAGCCCCAGGATAATGGCACCTAAGATGAGTCTGGAGGGAAACAGGTCACTGCTCCTGAGTCACAAATGGATTAGGGTCATGTCTGACTGCCTCTGGGGACAAGGATTCTGGACTGAGGTCTAGGACTAGAGGGAGCAAGCATTCTATTAGTCATTCGCTCAGTTTGAGGGAACTAGTAACAGTGATAAATTTCTAAATGTTACATTATGTTCCTGGGCAGATTCAAAGGGAACATTTGGGTAGGTGGATGAGCAATAGGATCCAGCAAAATACCCATTAGATTAGACCCAGTCAGGAAGAAATAAACACTTCTGTTCTTGCTGTTTTGTTTTGCGTTAACAAACAGGATCATAGATAGGATGGCGCTATGCTGAATAATGTTCGGGTAAATGTCTTCCACGGCTGCTTTGAGAACCTTAATGTTCTCATGGAGAGATAGAGGAGGGTGGTATTGCAATGAGGGGTAGACCAAGCACATAGAAGAATACCAGCACAGTTTTTTTTGAGTGCTTATTTACTTTTGTGAGAGCGCCAGTGGGGGAGGGGCAGAGAAAGGGAGACAGAGGATCAGAAGCAGGCTCCACACTGACAGCAATGAGTCTAATGTGGGGCCCAAACTCACAAACTGTAAGATCATGACCTGAGCCGGAGTCAGATGCTAAACCGACTGAGCCACCCAGGTGCCCTCATGGCACACTTTTTGATTTTTAATTTGTTCACATAGATTTAAAATCATGTCATTCCATCAGAGGGATGTTAAGCATTTCTTAAGAGAATTTGGTCAAAGAAAGTGAGAACTAAAGGGTTTCTTCAAGATGTTCTTCTCATCTCAAAGATGAGAACCCTAAGGCCCAGAACAGTTAAGTTTCTTTTGCAAAGTTCTTAGCTGTTTGAGGACCAATAATCATACATCCTAGAGTTTAGGACCCTTAACACTATTTACTTCAGTGGCTGATACATAAGTCAGTCATTCCAACATCACCAGCATTAGCACCTGGCATATACAAAAGTCACTCAATTGGGGTGCCTGGATGGCTTGGTTGGTTAAGCATCCAACTCTTGATTTCAGCTCAGGTCATGATCTCACAGTTTGTGAGTTCAAGCCCCATATCAGGCTCTGCTCTGACAGTGCTGAGCCTGCTTGGGATTCTCTCTCTCCCGCTCTCTCTCTCTGCCCCTCCCCCACTTGCTCTCCCCACTGCCCTAAAAATAAATAAACTTAAAAAAATCACTTAATAATGATGGCCTCCCCCCACAAGCCTGTAAGATCTTTCACGGGTGGGTCTTGTTTATGCCTGACCCCTCCACCCTCAGGGTCTAGCAAATTGCCTCTCATAAGAGGGGCTCATTTTCAATAGATAAATGGACAAATGCTGGATACCACACACACTCAAAATGTTAACATTTTTGTTGTTTCTTGTTGCTGAAATACCAATATATTAAGCCTCTTCTTCTTCTTCACTCATTCAATAGATGTGATTGAGTATCTTCTATGTGCTAAATGCCATGGATATAGTAATGAGCACAGCAGATGGACAGATCTGGCCTCATGGAGCTGACATTCCTATGACTGCCCAGCTATCACTAAGCAGTCAAAGAAGTTGACCTGGCTTGACCAGGGCTGGCAGGCCAATCAGATGAGATGTGATTACATATTAAACCAGTCACAAAGCTATTCAAGACAGAATGGTGTCAGTAGTTTCAGGTAATAAGTTACATGGCTAGTCAATGGATTAAAGGATCGGTGTGGCCAAAATAGTCTCCAGAAACCCCCAAGGACAGTGTGAGAAGCTTCTTGAGAATATGGTAAGATTTGAAAGAGCAGGGAGGAGAGAAGGAGGATAGCATCCCAGGGAGGTGGAGTAAGTGGGAGAAACAACATGAGCATGAATAAGGGGCCAGGAATGATTTTAGTCCAGTCAGATTTTAGGCCCGAGGGTATGAGTTTAAGTAGGAAAGGTAGGACCAGATGGCAAAGGCACCAATTATGGAAAAACCCAAAGATAAAACAATATATTTAATATTCACTTTGAACAATGGCTGGAAAGTGAATGACAGATCATCTGCAGGTGTATAATCTATTTCGACATGTTTCTGACCAGAGTGAAGGTATACCTCGAGACTCACTCCTCCATGAACCTTCCACTCCCTTCAAAACAATAGTTCTTCAGGTAAGGAAACCCACAAGGCTATGAACTGTCAAAATGTGAGAGATTAAATTCCATGATTACTTTCTTAGCTTACACTCCAGTTGTTAATACTTTACAATGAATGCTCCACAGTTAATACTTTAGAAGATGAATTTTAAGTATGTGCTTTCACTTGTCCGTCTATCTGTGGATCTACTCTCTGTAAATGGAGTCCAGAACACAAATAGAATTAAAGCAAATTAGGCTTTTAAAAGTAGAGAATAGGTGCATATTGTATGCTAAAATGTCAATGCCATAGCTATAGGTCAAAGTTCAAATATTGCCCATAATGAAGCGGTGTGAATGGGGAGGGATGAAGGTAGAGACAATGAACAGATGTGTGAATGAAATACCGAACTAAGCCTTAAATTAACTGCTCTGAGAAGTCAGTTGTACCACTGTAAAGTTAGGGATTTAGGTCTAGGTGGTAGATTCCACATATTGTTGGCCTCAGTTATTGACCCGCCTCTGTCCATACACATGCCCTCTAACTTTGGAACCCCTTCCTGCTCTGACTCTGAGCCAGCCTTGGGACTTGCTCTGGCCAACAAGATGGAATAGAGGGAAGACATACCATCTCTGAGCCTAGAACATAAGAAATTCTCTGTGTTTCTGCTCTAAATCTTGGAGCCCAGCCAGGCCACCATCTGAACATGCTGGGCTACCCTGCAGGATGAGAGACCACAGGGAGCAGAACCCAGTTGTCCCAGTTATGGCCACCTTAAACCAGTTACCAGCCAGATGATCCCCAACAATGTGAGACCCTGACCAAGATTGGCAGAACCATCTATCCCAGACACAGCTGACCCCAGATGCATGAGTATGCCCAGCCTAGACCAGAAATACTGTCAGCTGGCCCTCAGACTCAAGAATAAGGACAAATGCTTGTTATTTTAATCCACTGAGCTTTGGGCAGATTGTTGAATAATAACAGCTATCTGACAGAGAACAGATCCTGGCTGTACATTATAGTCTCTTGGGAATTGTAAAATATAGCAATGCCTACCAATTTTCTCCCCACACCAAGATTTTGTTTAATCCACATAGATATTGTTGTATTTTTTTTTAAGTTCCCCAGATTTCTAATGTGTAACCAGTGTTAAAACTTCCTGACTAGAAAAATCTCCTGCCCCCTTGCCCCCATCTCTCCAAATATTAAAATTCTAGGTGGGTGAGGCATTTATTGTCTTAGGTCTGGATAACACTAAAATGTGTTTGCTTTTGCACTTGCATCACTGAGAAGATGCACATGAATCTATTTTCCTACATGCAAAGTGATCCTCTAAATGTCCATCAGTTTGTCCAGGCAATAAGAAGTGATTTCTGTCCCAAAAGTAAATATTCAGGGTCCCAAGGGCACCTCCATCCCTGTGGATGCTGGCTATAACAGACCTAAACCCCTTTGCAATTTAATATTTAATTTAGGCTATGAATCAGGCACAACCAGACACAAAAGGGATCAGACAGCAGTAGGGAGTGGGGACTGGGGGAGGGATTTTCACAGGGGGTTACACTGCTTTTATATTCTAATTATCTGTCAGAGGGTGGGTTTGTGAGAGTAAGTGATCCACTGGGAGGATAAACTTGAAAAAGAACTTTTATTGGACAGTAAGAAGATCTGTGTGGTAGATCCCTTGGTGCCCTGTCCAAATCCTCTTTCCTGGGCAGGTGTAACTCTTTCCCAGGTATATAGATGTTGCCTGCCAATGGCCCACTACCTGGTCCCTTTGCCAGAAAATGGTCTGTAGCAGACAGAAGCTACCTGCCTGGAAATCCCTGGGAGGTTGTGCCCTCCTGCACCTGACCTGGAGGCAACTTGCCACTGGCTGATGACCGATGGGCACAGAGTAGGAAACCCTGGGCTCTTTTCTTCAGGCAGAACAGCCCTCTGGTGCCTCTGACACTCTAGAACTCCCCATAGGATAAAGCTGAGCCTCAACTTTAGCAGAAAGCCTGTTTTTGATGACTTCTTCCCTTGCCCTCTCCTCCTTCCCTCCCTCCTTTTCCAAAGAGTTCTCCCTCCATAAATCAGCTGCACCAGAATCCCTATCTCAGGCTCTGCTTCCAGGGAACCCAGCCTAAGAATATCTGCTTTCCTGAAGGTCTCTAGCTCAAGTCCTGAGCTACCTCAACATCTCTGTCTGTCCCTTCCTCCCTTCGGCTGGCTCTGAGGAAGAGCCACCCTCTTCCCGTGAGATGTTACCCACAGATGCTCACTCTTTGCCATCTTCTCCGATCACGGGTATTGTTGCTGCTCCACCAGTGCCCTTTGCATCCTTCCAGGTCTTTTTCTACCAACCTTCATTCTGACTTCATGTACCCCGCATGGCCTCCATCTCGGCCAGGGCTCCAGGGAACTGTCCCTGCCTCTGGCTCCACTCCTTTTAAGAAAGTACTCAAGGTCACAATCCAGCCTTACTGCCTCCCCCAACTCCAGCCCACACGGATCTCTTTAACCTCCTTCTTCACTTAACATCTACCCATGCAATTTAGCCCTGAAAGAAATCCCTATGTGTTGTCTTTATGCACCACACTTGCCTTCACTACATGTTTTACTCATTCGTCTTGTCTCGCTAACAAAATAGTAGGTCCTCATTAGGGACTGTACCTTTCTTATAATTTAGTGCCTGGTTCTAAGATACATACTATCTGCTGAGCTAAAAAGAAAAAGGCTAGAGTTACACTTAGGTCTCATAGTGCAGGGGTACACAAAATCTAACCTTACTGTCAGAGCACACAGGTAACTAAGTGGTTGGGACTTGCCAGCTCAGAATATCACATCTTTAACAAATATATTCCATACAAGAAGGACCCAATAGACTGAAATGCCCAGTTGCCAAGTTTCCTAGTTAATTGTGAAGATAGATACATTGTTTCCCCTTTGCAAATGCTACTGTTGTTTCACATAATGACTTTAACTATAATGGAAATGAGTCTGGACAGATCAATTTTTAGCCCTTAGCAAGTTAAGTGTGTCAATATAGCATGTAAACAGCAATAGAGATTGGTAATTAATAGTACAGTTTTATTCCTATATTATAATACCTCTCCTTTCTCTTTTCCAATTAAATTAAAAAATCTTTTGTAATTAGCACAATTTATACCACTACCATAAAAACCATTTCTCTAAGGGCACATTATGCAAAATGATCTACAATTTCAACTTATATGTTGCAAGACACAAAATATACAGATGTAGTCAATGTATATAAAGGAGGCTTTAAATTCTCTCCCAGAATTTTCATGCCACAAATTTTAAATTATGAAGATTAACTTCCAATAAGCATCCTTACCTTGGACTTAAATGTATTTCTCAGAAATGAAGACATGTTACACTAGTGACAGAGTAAAGTGTAACTGAGTTGTACTTATCTGAAGGGCAGTCTTCTACTAGGAAACCCCACTCAAGAAAACAGCAGACAGAGCTGAGCAATCCAAAGTCAGTTTGCCAAAAAGAGAGAGAGAGGAGGAGGAAGAAGGGAGAAGGAGAGAGAAGGAAAGAAGGAAGGAAGAAAGGGGGAGAAAGAGAGAAAGAGAAAAGAGCAGAAAGAAAGAAAAAGAAAAGAAGGAAGAAAGGAAGGGATGGAGAAAAGAATGAAAGAGAGGATGGAAAGAAAAGAAAGGAAGAAAGAGGAGAAAGAGAAAGGAAAGAAAGGAATGGCAGGAAGAAAGAAAGAGAGAGAAGGAGAGAGAGAGGGAGGGAGGAAGGAAGGAAAGAGGGAAGGAACGAAGGAAGGAAAGAAGGAAGGAGGGAGGGAGGAAGGGAGGGGGGAGGGAAGGTAGGAGGGAGAAAAGAAAGGAAAGAGGGAGAGGCAAGGATGGAAAAAGGGAGGGAACAGAGGAAGGAGAGAAAGAGTCAGTCTGGTTTGTTGAAATGGCTGTGATAAAGCACAAAAGCTGAGGGTCATGGTTTAACAGATAGGCCCTCAGTTCAGCTCCTGAGCCTTTTGAGGTACTTTGCAAATACTTGTTGCATTCTTGGTTACCTAACTTGCCAGCTCCAGCAGATTAAAATCAGCATTTTGTTATGGCAGGAGAACTGCAGGAGGTCAGCTAGCCACCTATGAAGCCACAACTTGAAACTGGAGAAAAGACAGAAAACACTGCATGACACAAAAAGTGGCATTTGCTATGACTATTGTGAACCAAGAAAAGACAAGTCTGGTTCTGAATCTTTGTTGAATAAGGCAGAGAAATGTGTAATGTGTTTCTGAAAGACTTCCGGCAAACATTCCAAAAATTGGTCATGTTTTAAAAGGAAAAAGCTTTGAAAACCAACAATATTCATGGATGTTTAATTGCCTTGATTCCATGGGTCAGTTTCCACTTCAGGTACTCTGACCCAGGTCCTCATAAACTAAAGGAATGTTCCTCAAACGTCCCAGACTTTCCATTAGACCTTAAGATTTTTACTTGGAAGATAGGGTGACCATAATTATTATGACTAGCTTATTACTCAAGGGAGGTGGGGAGGAGAGCAAGGGGTGCACATAAGATAGACTGAGATCATCAAGTAGGATGTGGTCCATTTTCACTCCATCTATGTGGATGACACACAGATCTCAAAGGCAGTTGGGTAGAGCCAAAAAAAAAAAAAAAAAAAAAAAAAACAACCAGAGGAAGAAATACATCCTTACTCCACTTTATCCCAAGAATCTCCTATCTAGATTGAACTGGATTATTTCAGGTCTCCCTTATGAATCTAAATTGTCCAAGTCTTTAAAGTAATGTAAACCTGTTCTTCATCCACCCATGGCCCATGAGTTGAAGCCAGGTCATAAGTGAAATAGAAGGAAACAGTTATTATAGGCTGAGGAGTCAGCGCTGTTAAAGACAGAAAAGCATTTAAGTGCTTGGTATGGCTATAGCTAAATCAGAGAGCATAAGTGGGGTCGCTGTGGGAAAGACTTCCAGAGATACAGAAGGGTGTGTGGCCTGGAGTAACCAGGAGGATCATTGATTAAATGGATGCTGGACTTGGTACCCAATGGAACAAAAGTTAAAAAGATGAGAAAGTTGAACAAATGCACTTTGAGCCCTCAAGCTTGGCCACCTGGAGTAAAGAAGAGACGGGTGGTTGTTGTTAATTTTATTTAATTTTATTTTAATTCCAGTATAGTTAGCATACGATGTTATATTAGTTTCATGTGTACAGTACAGTGCTTCAACAGGAGACATCGTTAGTACACACAGGAAGGTAAGAAGATGGTGTGGTAATGCTGAGGGCAGTCTACATATGAACCAGGAGAGCCCTCCAGCAGGAAGTCTGAAAAATCAGTTTCAAGTTCTTAAGAAAGACCTAGAACACAGTGTCATCTATTAGATACAGTCATTTGACTTCCAGAGCAGTGCCACTTCAGATATGACCTAGATAACAGTAGCATCATCTGGGAAAAGATTAGAAATGCACCATGTTGAGCTCCACCCTAGCCCTTTTTAGTCAGGATCTCTGAGATGGGGCTGACAGTCTTCTGTATTTTAGCAAACTCTCCAGATGATTCTATGTGCCCCAAACTTGAGAAGCACTGGGATGGAGAGTAGATGAGATGAGGGAAGGAGAAAGTATACACCTCAAAGAAAAGAAGTGAGGAGCTGAAGGAGCTGAAAAGCAGGGAAAACAAAACAAAACATGCACCATAGAGGGACTCTCAAAGGAGTGTGAGAAAAACTATGATGCATTTTAATGTGAAAATCAAGGTAAAATAAAATTACTTGTGCACTCATTTTAGGCTCCCTGATAAATTGTTAAACTCTGAGTGATGGGACCTGTTAGGGATAAGGTAAGAGTTAGTGTCAGTGTCTCCAAGAATAATCTATTCATCATGGACAAACCAAGACTGTTCTATACAAAATAGGGCTTTGGTCCCCTCTGGATAATGGTAGAACTATGGATGACAATATTCTAGCAGAGTGGCAGGTCTTTTGGCTGCATTTGGCTCTTAAACCAAGAACATGTGTCTTTAATCTCATGCTCAAAAAGACAAATCATTTGTCTAAGAAGCTACAACACAGGAAACATCAGAAATTTGCAGTGGGTCCCAGAAGAAAGAAACAACAGAACTCACTGTTCTTGCTCACCTGTAATTTATCAATTTTATTATTTCTCACACAAATATTGAATTAGAGTGTTTTAATAACTTTCCTCCAGCAAATGAATTTCTCTCCAACGTAGACTAATAACAAGCACAGAACAAGTTCTCTATGGTCCCTGATGCTGGGAGAAAATTACTTCCGGCCATTATAGCTCAGTAATGACAGCATTTAGTGTTACCCCATCATCAAAGCAATCACAAAATCATCCAGAAAAGTACCTATTTTCACAGAGCACTGAGCTGGGCTCATAATTCTCGAGTGAAGGTGTCTGGCTTATATGCAATGCAGGGGCTGGCATCCTCGGGCAGACTATCTGCTTCCCTCAACTGATGTGGATAAAGGACATGTCCTTGGGGTAAGAAGCCACCCCCAGTTTATTTTTGTTTCACCACAGAAACTTGCAGTTCCATTTCAAGGGCTGAAGTGGTCTTTGTTCAGTGAATAGATTCTTTCTAGCAGCCTCTGCCCTCAGTGGCTTAATATCATAGTTAAACACATCAAGGTTGGCAACATTCTCATTTAAGTAGATAGAATGCTGGCTCTAATACCTAGGGAAATAAATAGTTGAACTATATGTGTTTAATGTATACAAAAATTTATACATACTAGTAGACAAACTTTGGCCATTACTTTCTTTGCCACAGAACCTTGTCCTTTATCCTACCCTATTCAATGTTCCACACCAAAAAGAAAAGGTAACATGTCCAGAATTTTCAAAAGGTCCAGAAATGATCAAAATCAAAGCAAAAAAAATTTAGGTGTGGAAAATGACAAAAGCAGGCTGTTAGGAAGTTGAGGTCAGGAGTCAGAGAGACCTGGGTTCCAATCCCAACTGTGACACTCGCTATGTGACCTTGACTAAGTCACTTATCTTGAGAAGCCTCAGTCTCCTGATCTAAAAAATGAGAGTTGAGATCCTATCTCCCAACAGAGGTGTTTTATGGTTTAAATGAGATGATGTATACATAGTGTTTAGTTTTCAATGAACAAGAAACCCTTGTTACTATCTAGTACAGGTTCCATATGTTGCTATACAGACACATAGTGGAAAATACAGCCCCAGATTCAAATTCTGCCTTTACTGCTTATTAGCTAGCATTTTTTTCCCTTTTCTTTGAGAGAGAGAGAGAGAGAGAGAGAGCATGAGAATGGGAGAGGAGCAGAGAGAGAGAGAGAGAGAGAGAAAGACAGAGAGAGAATCTTAAGCAGGCTCCACACTCAGCATGGAGCCTCATGCTGGGCTCCATCCCACGACTCTGGATCAGGACCTGAGCCAAAATCAAAAGATGGAAGCTCAACTGACTGAGCCACCCAGGCGTTCCATAGCTAGCATTTCTTAAGTCACTTGACTCTGGTTTTCCTCTCCACTGGTAAAATGGAGGGGATGAGTTATAATATTCTTAAATCCCTTTTATCTTAAATATTTTATACACCATACACCTTTATCAATTGCCCTGAGACTTTCCTATCCTTAAATTAATTATAAATTGAACTTTTACGTGCGAACTATATAAAAGGGATTTTGTAGATGTGTCTCTATTTTTCTGAATTTCCAAAATAAGCTCTTTATTGAAAAAAAAAGATATTCAAATAGAAAAATGACAAATTAAAATTCCAGGTTGGATGGTAACCTGTGCAATCAGCATCCAAATCAAGGACTAGAACTTTACCAGCTGAGTCTCAGATCATTATGTTTTCTTTTATACACTTAGAGAGTATTACCAGATAAGTACATACAGGAAACTGTTAACATAGAGGTTTTGCTTCTAATTAAAACAACAATAAGAACTAAATTAGAAAAAAATAAGCCAATTGAATAAAAAGCCTTCTGGATGTGAAAAATAAAAATATGGATCGAGATAAATAATCTCAACATTAAAACATTCCACAAAGCTAATTTTTAGGAAACTATTATGTCCACACTAACTCAGCCACCAAGAAGAAATCCAAATGCTATCTACTTCAAAATAAAACTCATTTCTTTATAAGCCCACTACCACTGTTGGCTTCAGGAGGTCCCTGTCCTGAGCCTTACTGTGCTGCTTTCATTTTTACAGTTTGCTTCTCAGATTTGCAGCACTTTCCCCTGGCTGGTGGTAAAAGGATTTTCAATGCAGACAGGCCTGCGTGCATTTGGAAATGGCATCCAGTTCACTGAAATAGAGCTTCCTTTCTGGTCGCATCATTATCTTTTAAACATACCTATATGCTGAGTTCCAGAGAATGGTTCTCAATGTATGTACACCTTCCTTACTATCACACAGTAGCTTTAAACATAAAAAGACTCCATTAAAGTCACAATAATATTCTCCCAAGCTTGACATCTCAAACCATGTATAAGAGAAATATTTTGCAGGAAATGCAAACTCTCTTACATTTTACTTTTGCTGTAGCTTACAAAAAAAAAAATTAAAAGGAAAAGAAGAGAAACTTTTTAATGCTATTGAGAATAAAAGGCATATGGATTCTCTGAGAAGGCGATTTCTTTGAATTCAGGCGAGAAACGGTGAAATATCTTTGACTTTATTTATCTTGCTCAATCCCATTGCCCCTGCAGTCTGACCTGTAATAGCTCAGGGAACCGAAAACAGAGGAAGGTAAGGAAGAAGAGGAGAAAGAGGGGAGAAAAAAAGGCAAATAACTGGAGGAAGAGAGCAAAGGAGGCCTGTGTAGGGGCTACTTCGAAGCTTCTTAGCCCCTGAGAGCACAGTGGTGTGACAGTCTGAAATATTACCCAATATGTTTTCATTCCTGGTGATTCTCACTGCCCTTCCCACCCACCTCCCTCCCACTCAAGCTGAGGCATCCGGTGCTTGGGGGTGGAGCTTGGTGAGAAGAAAACATTCAGAGCTGGATCTTAATTCCAAATTTGCCTCTGGAAGCCCATTTCAGGGAGAGAAAGGAGTAAGTGTTCAATCCAAAGCTTCCATTTGCAAAAGGAGAAACGTAAAAGAAAAAAAAGGGGGGCACCTGGTTGGCTCAGTTGGTTGAGCATCCGACTTCGGCTCAGGTCATGATCTTACATTTTGTGGGTTCGAGCCCTACATCAGGCTCTGCACTGGCAGCTTGTTCAGAGCCTGCAGCCTGCTTCAGATTATGTGTCTCCATCTCTCTCTGCCCCGCCCCTGCTCATGCTCGGTCTCTCTCTGTCTCTCAAAAATAAATAAACGTAAAAAAAAAAAAAAAAAAAAAAAAAAAAGAAAAGAAAAGAAAAATCTGGAGGGCTCAAAGGAGAAAAAGGCATATTTTTACTTTTGTTTGTTTTGCTAACCAAAAGCCAAAAAGGAGGGAGGATTCAGGACAGGGTGTGACTTAGGGCATTTCCTGAACCACAAAAGCTGAAATAAGCCTTCCTGGGCTGGAGCTAGTTGGGAGGACCCAGAGGGAATCTGTCAGCAGAAGAGAGGTGCCTGGGTTCCCTTTTGGAACTCTGGGAGGAGAATCTCCCAGGAGACCCCACAGTTTGTAGGGCAGCCTCGTGGGTGGCAGGCAGGCCCTGTCTAGGCAAAAAGACCATGAGCACCCACTTCGACCTACCTCCACTCTCCCTACCCACAGCACAGGGAGATCCAGAAAGCTCTGAGAGAATGAACTGGAACCCCGACCAGCAAAGAAGGTAGACATTCCAACTGGAAGCCATGGCCCAGGACCACAGACAGGAGCAGTGGATAGCAGAGCACATCCAGTAGCCAGAGTCGATGTGACATGGAGGTGGAGGCAGTCCCCTAGAAAAGGCAGTGATGACTAAAACAGCATGTACTAGATCCCTTCCTCTCATTCTAGATGTGTATCCTCTGAACCTAGCTCAGGATAAAATCAGGATTAGTGCTCCTGCATATCTGTCCTATGTGTCCACATCACAGATCACAACAGCTTCAAGAGCCTCCAAGATTTCCTCCTTAGAAATTGCTGTTTTTTCACATCTCTACTTTCTAGTAAAGGCATCCCCTTTCGAGGCAAGAATGCTCAGTGTTGGTAACTGTGCCATCAGGGTAGTCTAATCAGCCCTCCAGCAAGGGGGTATGAGGCAGTACTGATATGAACAGGGAATAGCCTTGCAGCTTAGAAACCCTCCATCCTTCACATGGCAGAAGATGTTCAGAAAGCCCTTCTCTGGACTCACACCTGAACCCCAATACCTGTAGCATCACCCTGAATTTGGCTCTTCATTTCATCTCTAGGGGCTGAATGGGGAAGAAATGATGCCCTCCTCCCTATGACTGTTCCGTCCTTGCACTTTTTCCCAGAAGATTGTTTCTGGCCCAGAGAAATGATCTATAACAATTTTTGTTGTGAAGGAATCTATGCAATCTATGGAGACGTTCCCAGTCAAACGTTCCCTTGCTGGCTTTTAAAAAAGTTCTTCCGAAAGTATGGTCAAAACCAGCAGCATCACCTGGGGGCAGGTTAGGATGCAAATTTTCAGGACCCCACTCAAATCCATTGATCAGAAAAGTGAGGAGTAGGAATCTGAACAACCACCCACCCCTACTCCCAATCCATGCATGCTAAGTAAGAGATGCATTGTCTTTAGAAACCTAAGTGGTCCCTCTGTATTGAGCCCCACTAAAGGTTGAAGGTATCCTCCAGATATAAGCCTTAACATCCTCTGCTTCCTGAGCCTACAGCAGCACCTCAGGAGGTTCACATTAGTCCTCCAGCAAGAATCTCAGTTCATCCAACAGTCTCGAGGATCTTCCATGTTTGCAATTCTAAATTCTCTCTCTGAGGCTTCTCACTGCTATGGCTCTGTGATATGAAGAAACAGAGGAGGCAAAATACATGGGCCATTTGAATGCAGTCCACTTGCCTAAATGTTTATTCCAGAAAAGAGGTGGCCCATGAGCTTGGGACATTAGCTGCCCCTGTCTGACTGCAAACAGGATTCCTGTCTGCAGGGTAATCTTGTTACCTAACTCCTCTTGCTACTCAAAGTGCAGTCCATGGGCCAGCAGCATCAGCATCACCTGGAAACTTGTTAGAAATGCAATCTCACGCTTCACCCCAGACCTCCTGAATCAAAATCTAGAACCCAGGAGATCTGTATGTTCATTAAAGTTTGAGAAGCATTATCTATAGTTTGGTTGTTATCAGTCCAGACTGCATGTTAGAGGCACCTGGGAAAGTATTATAAAAGCACTAATGAGAGGCACCTGGGTGGCTTAGTCGGTTCAGTGTCCAACTTCGGCTGAGGTCAGGATCTCACGGTTTGTGGGTTCAAGCCCCACGTTGGGCTCTGTGCTAACAGCTCAGAGCCTGGAGCCTGCTTCGGATTCTGTGTCTCCCTCTCTCTCTGTCCCTCCCCTGCTCATGCTCTGCCTGTCTCTGTCTCTCAACAATAAATAAATGTTAAGAAAGAAATTATAAAAGCACTAATGGTGGGTGATGGGCATTGAGGAAGGCACCTGTTGGGATGAGCACTGGGTGTTGTGTGGAAACCAATTTGACAATAAATTATATTTAATATAAAAAAACTTTAAAAAAATAAAAACTTTACACACATTTAAAAAAAAAAGCACTAATGTGGCCCAAAAATTCTTATTTAACTAGTCCATAGTGAGTCCTGGGCACTAGTATTTTTTAAATTTCCCCAGATAATTCTAATATGTAGCTTGGGTTGCAGCCTAATGCCCTGGCTAAACCAACAGACTCAGAAATGTCAAGCTTCCCTGGCTGAAAATTTGCAAGTGGCTTAAAGGTATAAAGAAAGAAGAGATGGCACAAAAACAGACACATAGACCAATGGAATAGAATAGAAACCCCAGAACTAGACCCACAAACGTATGGCCAACTAATCTTTGACAAAGCAGGAAAGAACATCCAATGGAAAAAAGATAGTCTCTTTAACAAATGGTGCTGGGAGAACTGGACAGCAACATGCAGAAGGTTGAAACTAGACCACTTTCTCACACCATTCACAAAAATAAACTCAAAATGGATAAAGGGCCTGAATGTGAGACAGGAAACCATCAAAACCTTAGAGGAGAAAGCAGGAAAAGACCTCTCTGACCTCAGCCGTAGCAATCTCTTACTCGACACATCCCCAAAGGCAAGGGAATTAAAAGCAAAAGTGAATTACTGGGACCTTATGAAGATAAAAAGCTTCTGCACAGCAAAGGAAACAACCAACAAAACTAAAAGGCAACCAACGGAATGGGAAAAGATATTTGCAAATGACATATCGGACAAAGGGCTAGTATCCAAAATCTATAAAGAGCTCACCAAACTCCACACCCGAAAAACAAATAACCCAGTGAAGAAATGGGCAGAAAACATGAATAGACACTTCTCTAAAGAAGACATCCGGATGGCCAACAGGCACATGAAAAGATGTTCAGCGTCGCTCCTTATCAGGGAAATACAAATCAAAACCACACTCAGGTATCACCTCACGCCAGTCAGAGTGGCCAAAATGAACAAATCAGGAGACTATAGATGCTGGAGAGGATGTGGAGAAACGGGAACCCTCTTGCACTGTTGGTGGGAATGCAAATTGGTGCAGCCGCTCTGGAAAGCAGTGTGGAGGTTCCTCAGAAAATTAAAAATAGACCTACCCTATGACCCAGCAATAGCACTGCTAGGAATTTATCCAAGGGATACAGGAGTACTGATGCATAGGTGCACTTGTACCCCAATGTTCATAGCAGCACTGTCAACAATAGCCAAATTATGGAAAGAGCCTAAATGTCCATCGACTGATGAATGGATAAAGAAATTGTGGTTTATATACACAATGGAATACTACGTGGCAATGAGAAAAAATGAAATATGGCCTTTTGTAGCAACGTGGATGGAACTGGAGAGTGTGACGCTAAGTGAAATAAGCCATACAGAGAAAGACAGATACCATATGGTTTCACTCTTATGTGGATCCTGAGAAACTTAACAGGAACCCATGGGGGAGGG
Organism: Lynx rufus; assembly: GCF_022079265.1. Lineage (NCBI taxonomy): Eukaryota > Metazoa > Chordata > Mammalia > Carnivora > Felidae > Lynx > Lynx rufus. The sequence continues at coordinate 37,841,789 of NW_025814896.1, read as the reverse complement.
GAAGGAAAAAAAAAAAAAAAAAGAGAGGTTAGAGTGGGAGAGAGCCAAAGCATAAGAGACTGTTAAAAACTGAGAACAAACTGAGGGTTGATGGGGGGTGGGAGGGAGGGGAGGGTGGGTGATGGGTATTGAGGAGGGCACCTTTTGGGATGAGCACTGGGTGTTGTATGGAAACCAATCTGACAATAAATTTCATATATAAAATAAAAAAAAAAGAAAGAAGAGAGGTAGATGGCTGTGCCAAACACATTACAAATGTTAGCTCATTAGACTCCATGAAAAACCCTGAGAACATGCTATCTGTAGAACCCTTTAACCAATAATAAAAATTGAGGCTTTGAGAGTTTAACATAGACAGGATTCCAAATTAGCAATTCCAAAATCAGCAAGTTGTGGCAACAGGAATTTACTGAATCAAGAGGCGCCTGGGTGGCTCAGTCAGTTAAGCGACGGACTTCAGCTTGGGTCATGATCTTGCAGCTCATGAGTTCAAGCCCCACATCAAGCTCTGTGCTGACAGCCCAGAGCTTGGAGCCTGCTTCAGATTCTGTGTCTCCCTCTCTCTTTGCCCCTCCCCTGCTCACCCTCTGTCTCTCTCTGCTCTCTCTCTCTCAAAATTAAATACACATTTAAAAAATCTAAAGTAAATAAAATAAAGACCTGAATCAAAAAACTTATTTGCTAAATACAGAAACTGAGTGATACAAAAATGAAAAAAAAATTGAGGTATGCAGTGGAATATCACTGAGACAAGCCAGTGTTCTGATACAAGGAGTATCACAATACACAGGATTCTGAATTGATTCATACCATGATCAAATATAAATGCTAGACAAAATGCTAAGCTAAAGGGGGTTTCTCTGGACTCTTCATGTAAGATTTTCAGGGTCTATATTCTTTCTCCAACCCTTCCTTTCAAGTGGAGCTCTTGAGGTGCCCTCCCCAATGAGGAATGTGAGGGCTACCAGCTTGCAATGTCACTCTGCAGAAAGCTTACGTTGTAAGAAATACCAAGCAGTGAGATATAGCACTTCTCTATGCAACCTGACAATGTGTCTCCCATGTCACCTTCTTGACCTCTGATTCTCAGAGCTGCATGTTTCTGGGGGCAATAGGAAGGCAGTATAATTGGCCAAAAAGAATATACACTCCCCCGCCCCCCCAAGCCTGCCATGCCAACTCTGCCACTTACTGTGCAACTTTGGACAGGGCACTTCACCTTCCCACGCCTCAGAGAACTCAACTATAAAATGTAGGAAAGGATGTGAAACATGATCCTCCTCACCTGGCTCTTGTAAAGACTGTAAGGATATATATAACGCACGGAATACAGTGTCAATGGTGGAATTTATTACTATTTCATGACTCAGTATGGGCTTATGCCCTCTTCCTCCTTCATTAACTGAAACCCTGACACCTATCAATGTGGACACTTCCTGACAACCCCTCTTCCACACAGAGCTATAAGCCCCATGCTCACCATTAGCACACCTAGAATATATGACTGAAATAACCCAATAAACGGAACCAAGTAAAGTTGTCTGCATGCATAGCTGCCTTTGTCATTTTGTCCAGGAGCTCCCCAAAGACAAGGACTGTCTTATTTCCCATTAAACCCCCAGCACTGAGCCCAATGCCTACTTAAAAAGATACTCGATGAATTATTTGTATAATAAATGAACAGAATATAAATATTTGGGGCTGGACCTTTTGGAAGTGGCTGGTGTTTTCCCCAACGCTGAAAATCTCACTGTTGGGTCTCTGAGTGGAACAGAAGCATTGCCACTCATCATCTCCATAGCTCCTTATCCATCACTGGTCCACCACTCTGGTCCTCCAGATTGTTGTTTCTTACTCATAACTAAGGCAGAATGAAGTATCAGGGTATTCTATAACCCCCAAAACTCTCCCACAAAGGTCTTGATCAAGGTGATTTCCACTTATCTGGTGCAACAGAAGAACATTTGGAGGGCATTCTCTGCTGTTCAAATCCATTTCTGCCCCATGAGTCACATATTGGATACACATAACTTCTGTCTCTGAGAAACATTCCCTTAGGTTTCCTTAAAATGATCCATTATTGATAAACATATATACATATCTGCCACATACCTAATTAATCTCTATACTACCTCATCAAAAATAAGTACTTTACATGATTTAGTGATGGGGAAATACTCCTGGGAGCCTTACCAATTTTCCTGGTCCTAGTCCTCAAAAAAGAGCTCCCCAAAATACTACTTTCCCCACCCATTCTTGAAACTAAGACATGAGAATATATCACAGTTTTGGCCAGTGGGACCTGAAGGGAAATCTTCTTGGGGAGGATAAGAGATAGCAAAACATTTTCACCTCAGCAAAAAGAGATGCAAGGAAGAAACACCATTCTTCTTCAGCTGGATATTGTCATGGCTACATGCAATGCTTGGAACAGTAGTAGCCATCGTGCAACCTTGAGGAGAGAGAGTTAAAGGACCAATTCAATATGGCAATGATAGGGAGCAGAGATAGGGGTCCTTGATGACACCACTGAATTGCTCTCTCACCCCGGGAACTACCTATTGCTATGCTTGCTGCTATGTGATATAATAAACATTTTCATTGTTTAAGCTGCTTTGGGATAGGTATTATGTTATTTGTAGCTGAAACATCCTACCCAATACAACAAAGAAGAGGACATGAGAAGCTAATTACCTTGGCCAAAAAGACCACACTGCAATTAGCAAAAGAAAAAAACATTACAGCAGAGGAAAGGAAGTATTATTATTTATAAATTGTTTAATGTTTATTTATTTTTGAGAGAGAGAGAGAGAGAGAGAGCAAGCATGAGTAGGGAAGGGACAGAGAGAGAGGGAGACACAGAATCCGAAGCAGGCTCCAGGCTCTGAGCCTCTGTTAGCACAGAGCCCAATGCAGGGCATGAACCCATGAACCATGAGATCATGAACTGAGCCGAAGTCAGACGCTTAACTGACTGAGCCACCTAGCCACTCCAGGAAGTAATATTATTAACTCATCATGAGTAGCACTCTATCAACCGTCATATATGAAATTCACCATTCAATCCTCACCAAAACCCTATAAGGGTATAATGGATATTCTACTTTATAAAAGAAAATTCAGAAAGGTTAAGTAACTAATGATGGTCAAGTAGGAAGTGGCAATTTTGGTATTCCAAACCAAGTTGGTATGACTCCAAGGTCAGGAGGGATCCACCATGTTACATACATGAAAATTAGGTGTTCCATTAGCTCATCCTTTTGTATGACTGTGTTCCTCAGATCTTTTCCTGTGGAATGATTTTTCTCAGGAGTATTTAAGGTATAAGGAGAGGCAATGGTGCTCTCAGACAGATGAGAGAGTATGGGGTAAAGGGACAATCGCAGAACACTTGAAAACTACCTGGGAAGACGTCAAATTATACACAAAACAGACCTAGATAAACACTTCTCTTTGATTGAAAAAAATACACATATGCATACATGCATACACATACACATTATCAATATCTTGCAGTTTTTATTAACTATAAGTTAGTTGACTTATATAAGTTGACTTATATATTTATGACATAATTAAGGAAAACTTTCACAAATGAATTGGATCTATTTTTGGCTGGATGACAATATATCTATTTACTTTTGTTAGACCTTGGAAATTTCAATACACTGTAATTGTATTTCTAATGACAGAAGATTCATCTCAGCTCATAGTGTATGCATTTCATTATTTACCACATTTATATTCGAGTAAATGAACTTGTTCATTATACATTGTAATCTTTTTGTTGCACAATGTTTCCATTTTTGAAAGCCATGTAATCACTTCATTGTGGTGTTGGCAATTGTCATTATATAATATATAAAATTTCAAAAGGATGCAATTTAAGGATTTTGATCTTGCAGCATAAATATATTCATGACACGCAATACAAATAAACTTATTCCAGATGGTTGCTTAAAACAGATAAATCAAATTTCCCAGTAGTAACAAACTAAATCTTCAACCAAAGAGAGTTTTTTTCACTGATTAAAATGCCCAAACATTCATATCACTCCAAGCAATAAATGTGACAAAATTGGGATGGGTCATGATAAAACTAAATTAGATTTTTCTGGCCATTTTAAGAGTTTTCTGGGGGGCTACTGAAGACGAGAAAGTCCAGGTTTCAAGTTCAATTCTGTCATATTTCAAAAGACATGCAAGCTCAGCATGTTTGGGTTTCATGGGGAAAGAAGTGGACCTAGTGAGTTTTAGCCACCAAGACGAGGTTGGCAATACTTTTTCCTTCCACACATCTTCAAACTGTATTTACAAGCCTTTCCAACATAGGCAAAGACAGAACGCTACAGAAAATGTTAACTAGAAAAAAACATATTGGCTCAGTAAACAAATAACCCTCAAAGTCAGAGAACTGCATGTTTATTGACTCCACCCCCGTTAGCCCTGCCTTGTGTGGTTACAGTATGGCCCAAGTGCATTAACAAACAGACCAGCTCTTTCTGCTCTGTTGCTAGCGACCTTACTGCTTTCAGCAGCTAGTAAAATTAAACCTCTTCCAAATAATTCTCATGTGCACAGACTGTAAAGTGAATGTAAATTACAGCAATACATTACCCAAAACTTCAACTTCTTTAGAGAGCTGCCTGCTAGTCCCACGTTTACAAATATTCTTCATTTACTCTGTATGCAAGCACTTAGGTGTGGTTCACAGAAACCCACCTTTGCTTCCGAGCACCATTATATAACCAACTTAACCTGGCCACACAGCTCATGTATGCTCCTCAGTGCCCTCAATACCCATGCTACTGACATCATTCAAGGACCAACATTGTTCAAGGCTCAACAAACTTTTGTACATGAAATCTTTCCAATGAATAACAAAAAAATGGCAAAAATACCAATGGAAAAAAGGTTTGTGTTGATGAATAGATCAGAAAGAGAGAGAAAGAAGCAAATATCCAATAAACATAAGACAAAAATACATCCATTTCAGGAGTGACCAAATAAAAACAAATTAAGGGTGACTAGGATTGACTAAGATTTTTTTTTAAATAATACTGTTCTATCTTGGAAATGCTAAAGAAAAATGGGAGAACTTCTTCAGCTGTTGCGGCTCATGGAAGTGTGAATTGGTATCACAACGGAAAATAAAAGTCACTTACTAGCTGACCCAACAGCTCCCTTTTCTGTAAATAAATCCTCCCCTTAAAAGTCAGAGTTACACACAACTGTGACCACCCACTCTAAGCTACAGAACCCCATTAATGCAAAAGCGCTGGCTAAATTTTGACCATCAATCAATTAGTCCAAACCAGAAACACTAGGGATATTAAAAATTCTCAGTTTACCAATAACTAGTCAATGCCAAATTATACCATCTGGTACATAATATATTCATTAATCCTCATGTAGGATTATATTACAAGGAGCATATTCAATCAATTTCTCACATCGTATCTAATAGGTGTTGTAATAGCATAAATATTCTGCATAGGAGGGGTCTATTCACCCACTGATGCTTGACAAATGTTTGCCCATGACTTTCATTAATGCGTAACAAGGTCATGTTTAAACACCAGCACACAATGAAAGACTATAATCCGATGGCTTTTTATGCAGAGATATCTAAAGCAAATTCATAGCAAACCCACCATTAATGTAGGATATAAATACTCATTAGATTTTCTTCAATAACGATTCCAGAAGTAAATATGATTACAGTATCACATCCAAAACATCTGCAGAGATATACCAGTGGCCAGCATAGGCCCAGGTACACGAAGGAAATGCCTAACGTTGTCATTTGCAAGCCATTATCTTTTCTCACTAGCGTCTCTGCCTCGGTGAGTCCTTTAAATTGAATAGAAGCAAGATGTGTGAGTTGCTTGATTACACGAAATCAGGCTGCACAGAGTCCCACCTGATGTCTGGCTGAGACTCATCACCACCTTTTAGGAAACTTGTCATTTTTTAAGAAAAAGGAGCTGCTATCGCTGGGCAGCCATGACTGTTATCTGCACTGCAGGTCGCTGGCTGAGCCACATTTTCTGCTAATTAAATTCACTGTGGGAGATTCCTAACGTGTGTCTCCATGGGAAATGGATCTGAAAATCTGGATGATGCCCCTAATTGCTTCTGGTAACAAGGTTATGAAACTTGGGCTGTCATACCTAGGGAAAGCAGAACTCAGATAAGTGGGTCTATTCTCACAGACCATATGGATTTCTTCAGCCTACAGCTGAAAAAGCTAAAATAGGGCTCAGCTGCAACTGGGCACTTCCTGAACAAGGCCTGTCACTTTGCACTTTTCAATTACTTACCTGGAAACACAGCAAGCAGGTAATTGTGAGGAAGCACAATGGTAAATCAGCAGATTCTGTTTGCCTAACCTGAGCTGGTCACCTCTGGCCTGGTCTAAGGCGGGCTACTCAAAGTGTGGACATTGTAGCGTCAATGTCACCTGGAAGCTCGTTAGAAATGCAAATCCTCAGACCCAATGAATCACAGTATCCAAGGAGTGAGCCCAGGAATCTGAGGCTTAGCAACTTCCCCAGGTGATTCTGATGTTCACTAAAGTTCAAGAAGTCCCAAGTCTCAAATACACTGGATTACCAGTCAATCTAAGAATGTGGCTCTGTCATGAATTGTGTTTGCCCTTGGGGGGGGGGGTGCTCATTTAGCCTCTGTGACCTCAGTTTCTTCATTGTTCTGATTATCTACTGCTGTGTGAAAGCAACAATTGTTTAATGAGTTGAGTGGACCCAGCTGGCAAATTTTCACTTGGGGTCTCTTGTGTGCTTGAACCAGGTAGTAACCAGGCAGGAGTCACCTGAATGATTGGCTCAACTGGAAGTCTAAGATGACTGTCGTATTCACATGCCTGGCATGTGAACTGGAATGGCTCATGGCTAGCTGGGCATCTCTCTCTCCATATTGCCTCTCCACATGGCTAGCTTGAGCTTCCTTATAGTATGGTTGCCTCAGAGTGTTGGACCTCTCACATAGTGGCTCACTTCCCCCAGAGTATGCATTTAAGAGACCAAAGCAGAAGCTGCCAGGTCTTGTTAAGGCTTAGGCCTGCAACTGGCACAATGCCATTTCTGTCACATTCTCTGGGTAAAAAGCAAGTCATGACGTCAGCCCAACCTTAAGAAATAAGAGTGGGATTGTATAAGATTGGGAGTTGGAAGAAATTTTTAGAAACAAGTTGGTACACTCACTTGCAAGATGAAGGAAGTGGCCTACACTCCTAAAGGTTTTTATAGTCTATGGTTTTTACAGTATATGATTCTCTGATACAGTCAATACCCATATTTCTTAGAGTCCATTACACCTATCTCGAGGAGGCCTGTTTCTCCGTAATATCACTGCCACTCACTTAGCACTAAGCACATGCAGTCTTGCATTATGATTTACCTTATAAATGTAGCTACTCTGACTTCCCAACTTGATTATAAAATCCTCAAGGCCTTTATGCCTCCTTGAAACTCCATTACCTAGTGCACTGACCTATATATCATATTAGGCTTTCAATAAAGATGTGATAATGATGATGATGATGGTGATGATGATGCTGATAGAATCACTGCTGTTAAATTATCCTGTCTACTTAAATGAGTACAAAGCAACCATTTTCAGAGTTGAAAAATAATGTCCCATGCCTTTTGTAATTTTTTACAGGTCTTTTTAAGGTAGACACCTTATGATAGACAAAATATAACTGTAAATGTTATTTCCATTGAAGTACAGTTTGCTTTAAAGGTGTACTCTTCTTTTTTTAAATTTTCTGGTGTGGAAGGGACAGTGTTCTGTGGTTATGAAGCCACTTCATTTTCCTCCTAGACATACAGGAAGGTCACATTTCTTAGCCCCCCTGAGCCTTGGCAGGACCACAAAACTGAATTCTGATCCATAATCTCGTCATAACCTAGTACAGTCACAAGATAGAAAAACTTGGTCCCTGATTCACTGCTTGGAGCACAGCTACTCAACCAAAAATATCCTCATTGCATTTTGCACATGAATGACAATTAAACTTCCATTGAGTCAAGACACTGGATTTGAGGAGTACTTGTTAAATTTGTTATAGCAGCTAACCTACACTGACTGGTATATCATGTAATTTATTCCTAGAGTCAACCTCATGTGTCATTGTCCTACATCAATACATTAAATTGATGTTTAAATTGAACAGTTTTTATCAATTAATCTATTTCTACATCATGCTAATGGGAACCTGTAATTCATTGTTTACATATTTCACATTTTACTTTATCAAATTCACAGTATTGTGAATTTAAAGCAGAGTTTCATTAAAACAAAGTTTTAATCAGTTGTATGAAAACAAATTGATTGACCTTGACAATCAATTTCTGCAATGTATTTTCCACTACATCCTCAACAAGATCTCACAGCAAGTTGTGTATATTTGACTCACCAGTGTTGTTACCTTTGCTCATTCCATCCCTCATCTCATTCAATCATTTATTCAAAAGTCATTTGTGAGCACCTGCTATGTGCCAGACATTATCCATGTACTGGATGCTGGAATAAATAGAACATGGTCAAAGGAAAGATAGTCACAACACACTGAGCTCTGGAAGAGGGGGTGAATAAAGTGCAACCAGAATAAAGAGCTGTTTTTCTTAACAACAATGAAAAGGCAGAGACATTTTTACAAAGTTCATGACATCCATAGTAAGTTTTGAGAGGTGAATAAGCAGTTCACCAGATAGAGAAGGCAAGGAAAGGTAAATTAGGTATAGGGAATATGAAAAGGCTCAAAGGTGGGAATCATTGTACCTTGTGGCATGGTCCTTACAGTGGTCTAAGAATCTGGTTAGCATGACCCCAGAGAAGACTAGGTAACCAACACAAATTGAGGAGTGATTTTGGGCTGGGTTGCATTATCCTAATCACAAGAGTGATACATGAGATTTGTGTTCATGCCTGATTGTTCTGGAATTTACATTGTTTAACCCAAGACTTAAGTGAAGCATCTAGCCCAAGTGATGTGATTCCTGACATATTTCTACCTAAACTTAAAGGAAGAACTTACCCAGTTTTCAGTAAGACTGGGTCTGCAAGTTAGGCCCCACAAAGGTCTACCATGAAGATCATTTATTCATACATTATTATCCTCTGCTATGCATCTCTTTGGTGAGGATTTTGTAGCCAATAAGATTGCACTTCCATCCACCTTGAAGAAGGTGGCTAGTCCCTCTGCCTTGAGTGCTGACTGTGCTTGACTTCTTTCTGTATCCTTGATTTCCCCCAAACAGCACCAGTGCTTGTTATCTCTGCCCATCAAAGCCAACAAATATCATTTGCCAATTCAGTGGTTGTGCACAGAACACAATGAGTTTGGGAAACTAAAATTTGCTCAATATGGCTAGGAATACACTGGTGATTTGTTAAAAATTATGTAAGAAAAAGAATTCAGGGACCAGATCATGAGGAGTGTTATACACCATGCTAAAGAATTAGGGTGTAATCTTATCAGACCAAAGAAATCCAAGATATGGGTGTGACATGATAAAAACATATTTGAAAAACAAAACAAAACAAAACACTTTACTGACACTTGAAAGGCATATGTTGTATGTTCAACAAAGGGGAGACTCTTGAAAAAAAATCTGCAGAGATATTTGACTAAAGGCAGGGGAGTGGAGAGAAGAATACATGTTTCCAAGATATGGATGGAGTAGAATAAATCAAATCTGATGATTTTAAGTTCAAAGAGGGAGAAATCTGGGATGACCTAGGGGGGATAATGCAGTGTCATAGTGTCATTAGCCAACACTGGGGCTAAAACCTGGAAGAAAAGAAAGAGGTAGGAGTGTGGAAGGTAAGGAGCTTATGTTTAGTATATTGTGATAGGCCTTTGAGATTTAAAGGTGGTAATTGTTCCCAGTTGTAAATGTGGGCTAGAATTTAAAACTAATGTCTTGGTAGGAAAAATGGATTTGGGAATCATTTGCACACAGAAATGGTAATCAAAAACTATGCTATTGATTGAACCTAGAGCTAGAGAATATGATGGGCAGTCATCCAAGAAGAGAATCCTGAGAAAAAGGATTATTAAAGAACCAATGGAGAGAGGAGACACCCAACAGAGACCCAAGATATGTCATGGAGGCAGACTAGAAGGAAGAAGAAACACTCATACAAGGATCTTCCTTAGGTCTCCAAATCCCCTTCATCTTTCAAGGCCTAGCTGAAACTTTATGTCCTCCAAAATGTGAAGCCTTCACACATGGTCCTTACTCATCTGATATCTCCTATCCTACATGTATCTCTATCATTCCATATACCAAACATGACCTGGTATTATTGTCTCCTCACACTAGCTATAGGGAAAGAGGACTATGTCTCATTCTGTTGCAAATGACAGAAAACTCATATCAGCTTAGGAAAAATTAAGAAAAGGCCAATGGTAGATTCTGCCTTTAGATGTGGTGACACAGGAAACCAAATGTGCTTCTTTCTCTATTTCATGACTGATTTTCCCTGAGATATCTTAATTCTCACGCAGACTATCCCCATAGACTGACACTCACAGTTCTATGCCTACAATTTACTTTTCACCCATCCCAGTGGGAAAAGACATCCTTATTCTTGGTCTTTCTCAGCACTGATTGGTGCTCATCAGGTCACATGCCTATCTTTAACCAATCACGGAGGTGGGGTAGGGGTGGGTATGCTAGGCTTCAATTGGCAGGGATAGATCATGTGACAGGGAAATGGGAGCCAAGCCTGTTTCATACTGGGAAGACACTGATGCCAACCAAATGACATACACCAAGAAAAAAGAAGGATTATCGGGGGATTGGGTGGGGGTGGGGGGTGAGAAAGAAATCGATATAGGGTAAACAAATAAGAATTTTGTGTAATGAGGCCTGTGTATGCAGTGGGCATTGGACAAGTACATCTTGACTGCCTGGTGGTAAGCCAAAATTGTCCAATTTGCTCTCATCGTTAAAAGACAAGAAAATGTATTATTATCAAGAGAAGTTACTTTTGTTTATGTGATAAGGAGGAATCAGAAAGAAGAAGAAACAGTTGATATTTGTGCCCATTAGCACGCTGATTGGTGGAGCTAGAGTGAATTCAGAATAGGTGAGAAAGAGACCAGCCAGAATGCTGAGGACAGTGAGGGAGGCACAGGTCTTCCCGGGAGGCTATGGCATTTGAAGGTGAGTGGAGACAGGGGTGCCTTGGTTTGAAAGCCACCAAAGTTCTAAGGCTTCTGGGTAGTGAGAATAACAAGCTTGGCTGTATAAATCAAATCTACATTATTAGAAAAGTTTGACATTTGCTAAATTACCTATGAAAACTTACCCTGGTTGTTAAGTGGAACCAAAAAAAAGTGTGTTCATTTCAAAGCTAAATGTCAGGCTCCCTTAAAGATCTAACACCTACAGATGGGGGAGGGGAGGGCAGGGGAGGAAATGCTGAGCAAATTAAGGGCAATAAACTTTCCAGACATCTCCATCTCCATAACTGCTCAGAGATGTCTCCTGGCATTCTTAACTGGGTAATTCTGTCTTTCTATTATATCTGTCTATCGGCAACCCATTTTTTAAAGGTATGCTCACAGAGAAGCCTTTGAAAACTAAATTGAAACACTGAAAGATAGACACAGCAAAATTGACTCAAACTCATTTTATTTACAGATGCGGCCAGAGGTGTGTTAACAGGGAAGGCAACCAAACAAATCATTCTGGAATACTAAATTAGCAAGTTCTAGAACTGGGACACTATGGCAAACAGCCAAAACTACTCTTTACAAAACTAGAATTAAGAATCCCCTTACCCCTATATGCTTCAATGAGTCAATTATCCATTACTAAATTGCACCATTTATTAGGAATAAAATGGGAAAAATAAATGTACTTTATACTGAAATATATTGCAGGAATGGATCAAGTAAAAATATTTCCAAATCAGTGATTTGTCAGAAAATTTTGCCTTCTAAAGTCTTCCAAATATACCAGTTTCACATAAAGATGGTTATTCCTGAATATTTTACAGATGACAGTTACACTATGCCTTAATTATACTTTAAAAAAACCCAAAATATGTACATGTGTAAGAATGTACATGTACACACACACACGAGTTTGCTTTATGCAAACATGTGAAAATGTGCCCCAATGTACAACAAACTTTGCCACCAAACCTAAACTTACATGGTGGCTTTCATTTATTTCTTAATGTATGGGAGTTGATGTAGTAAGAACCTTGAGTTTACTAGGAAGACAGTAGGGATGTTCACTCACTCTGAAAAGCTACAGGAAAGGAAATGGAAGCATGAATGCTTCCAAAAAGAGATTCAATGCCTCCAAATACACTTTATGCATGAACATGCATTTTTCCAAACCATGTGTATGAATAGATACTTAATGGCTCTTGGGCATTGTTTAAAATTTTATCTTTTAAATATTTATAATTTAGATTCTGGATAGAATAGAAACTATTTGTACACATATCCACATCCACACGTGCACCTACATCTTTTTTACATTGTGTTCCTCTTTTTTCTTGAAATCCATACTCTGCAGTTGAAAAGAAAATCCTTCTTAACTACCCACGGGACTTCTCCTGTAATCTAGAAGCATATGACCAAAATACTTTAGTGGAACCAAAACTGGCTGTCTTCCATGGGGAAAGGGTGTGGATTTCTAAACCAGTGCCACAGAATTATTTGTAGAGAGACCCCAGGAAAAGGACAGTAAAGGAGCCACCAAAGCCCAGGCCTCACCCATCATGCAGGCACTCAGAGTGACCATGGGTTGAATTAACATGATACCATTGCCTCTATTGGATTAACCTGTTCATTGAGATCTTGTCTTTATGAAGATGGAATGAGTATGGCTTCCTTTCATGCCTTTCCAACCTCTTCAAAAAAAAAGGCCTTGGTTAAAAGGAGAGAAAGAAAATGACACTGAGGTTCATGGCAAGGTCTTCCATCCACAAGCAATGTGGCCACAGAGGCCTCTGATGAGTTGCAGGGATTCATTGCCCCAAGTCACCCTTTCATCCACACTCTTGGGCATATTTTTGCTACCTCCCTAGCATTTGAAAGGTAGGGGAGTCCTAATGCGATTACATATATAACCATCTCAGTCTCCAGGAACAACTCTCTAATAAAGAACAAAGACTCTATTGATTGAAGCAATTGCTATCATTAGGGCTATAAGAGTCTTGATTACATCAACCTAGTTAACAAAATGCCAAAGACCCTTAGAGAATGGCCTATCTTGTTCCCTTTCCCAACCTCGGGTTGTGACCATTGTCTTTTGCTACCTAAGCCCATCTTCTTTGGGGAGAATTCCAAGAATAGCTGTATGGTCACTGAATGTGGTGTTTTTTTTTTATTTTTTGTCATTGTGTAGACAGCTAGAAAGGGCTGGGGAAAGAAATCGACTTTATTTTTCTACATACTTTTATGATTTATGAAAAATTGATCTACTCCCTTCAGTTAGATAACCATGAGTCAGAGAAATACAGTTACAATAAAGTGGCAGTGTCATTTCTAAAGTAGACCACGCTCCAGTTCACGAATGATGGCCAATTAAAGTAAGTTATTCCTGTCTGGTGGTGCTGTGTGTCAGATGAACTATCACCCAAAATGAATTAAAGCCCAGGCTTGGAAGATTTCCTGTTGACTAGCCTGCGGTATAATTTATAATTACTTCTGTTTACATGATAGGTGGGGCAGAGGTGCCAGGAAGAAAACTGGCCTGGAGTTCACCTGGATATGAGTAAGAGCAATGAAAAGGGCATCTGCTTATTAATGTTTTGATTCATAAATATTTTTCCAGTCATCATCGTGTCAGGGATCTACATGGATATAGATATATGGGGGAATCTCGGCAGAATGCTCAGAACCAAAATATCCAGCACAGTGGCTTGCCAGTGAAGTCCAACAACACCTGGACCCAGCTTACATCCTGGAGGACTAGGGTCCATCTTGATGCACTTTCTGTGTTTCCAAACTTAATTTTCTCATCATAAGTGACAGGACTCTCTTTTGTAAAGAGTACTTTTTCTCTGTTTTGAGGGGAATTTTCTTCTTTTTTAAATCTCAATTTCTCTAATCTTCCTAAGATCTAAAAGAAGTATACCCCTAGAGTTTCAATTAAAATAAAAACGACCCCATCCTCAGTCATTCCAACCATATGATTAATTGGGGGAGGAGGGGAGGAAGAAATTCCACTAGGCCTATCCTTGACTCTTTCTATACCTTCAATTGTCTTGTTCTCTTTCTGTCTGTATGCCTCTGTATCTCTCTATCTCACACTCTCTCCATATCTCTGTGTTTCTCTAATTTCTCATTCTGTATACTCCCTCTACCTGAAATTCTCTCTTAAACACAGACACAAACACATATTCTCACATACACCCCACTTAAAGCATGAACAGCAACATTAAATCTCCTTTCCTGCCTGCACTCTTTTTTTTTTTTTAAGATTTAATTTATTTTTATTTAAGCCTGGATGGTTTAGTCAGTTAAGCATCCCACTCTTGATTTCGGTTCAGGTCATGATATCATGGCTGCTGAGTTGAAGTCCCACATCAGGCTCTCTACTGTCAGCACAGAGCCTGCTTCAGATCCTCTGTCCCCCTCTCTCTGCCCCTCTCCCTCCCTCTACCCTTTTCCTTCTCTCTGTCCCTCCCCCGGCTCAGTCTCTCTCTCTCTCTCTCTCTCTCTCTCTCTCTCTCTCTCTCTCTCTTTCTCGAAATAAATAAATAAACTTAAAAAAAAAAAAACCTCAATCCCACAACCATGAGATCATGACTTGAGCCAAAATCAAAAGTCAGACACTCAACTGACTGAGCCACACAGGTCCCCCACTTGCCTGCATTCTTAAACATGGCCCTACAATATGAGTTTTCCTGGAGCCAGTTGAGCCAAAGAAAACTGGCTCCTACACTTTTCAGGTCTGTTTAGCTGGGGCCTTTTGTCCCTGTGCTAGAGATTGCTCCATCCCAGGCCCAGATAACAGCCCTATGTCTAATCAGCACGAATGTAAAGGCCATTGACCTGAGGATGAGACATTCAATATCAAGCAGGCCTCCCAGCTAATTCTTTCTTTCTTAAATTGTGGTAAGAACACTTAACATGAGCTCTACCCTGTTAACAAAATTTCAAGTGCACAATATGGTATTGTGAATTCTAGGCATTATGTTGTATAGCAGACCTCAAGAACTTATTCATTTTCACCCACTGGACAGCAACTCTTCATTCCCTGCTGCAGCATCTGAAAACCACCATTCTATTCTGTTTCTATGAGTTTCACTATTCTAGATTCTGTAAATAAGTGAAATCATGCAGTATTTTTCCTTCTGTGGCCTGCTTATTTCACTTAACATAAGGTCCTTAATGTTCATCCATGTTGTTACATATGGTAGGACTTCCTTTTCTTAAAAGGCTGAATAATATTCCATTGTATGGATATATCACATTTTCTTTATCCATTCGTCCATCAATGGACATTTAGGTTGTTTCCATATCTTGACTATTGTGACTAAGACTGTAGTGAACATGGGGAATCAGATATCTCTTCAAGATCCTGATTCCAATTCTTTTGGATACATACCCAGAATCTAGGCACATTAGATTAGAACTCATGCCTGGTTCTCTGCTTCTCCTGATGCAAACCTTGATGACCCCATTTTCCACATACCCCTGTGACCATCCTACCCTCAAATCTGTCTAGTTTGCTGACCCCTCCCCACCCTGTCTGGCCCATCTCCTATGTCAAAATGATGCTGACACCTAAGAAAGATGGAGGGTTAAGTTTTCTCAGCATGAAAGTCATTCCTTTCTCATAGAAAGCACACACTAATCTCCTTCTTGGCCTTAAATATAAATGAGGAAACTCCTTCACCATGGACACACTGTGGATCTCTGCACAAAGTGGAGAGCTCTATGTTAGATTTTCTTCACACATTATAACAGGGGCAAGAGCTAAGCTTGGCTGTGAGCAGAGATGCTGTCCTTAATCCCTAAAGCCTCATAAATAATCAGATTCCATGAAAGGCTGGGTAAAGAGTCTCAGAACCCCAGGTACCCACTTGGCCTCCTGAATAAAAATCTCTTCTCACTGTGAAAGGACAGTGGCTGTTAACCCTTTCATGTCAAGATTGTGTCTGTGTGGGGGTGTATTTAAGTGCTATCAACCATATCCTTGAAAGCTGAAATATTTACTCATCATGTCATTTTATATCCCCAACACAGGATATCAAGAGTCTCGGGATTCACAAAATTTTTTGCACCCAATGCTATGACATCTATTTCCAATGAGTCCTTCTATAGCCTCATTGTATAGCAATGGGAAAGGAGTTCCGACATCCCTGGGAAGCTTATAATGAAACCATATTCATAAATCTGTTCACTCTTTCCACCACTTTGCTTTTACCAGGATTCTTGTAAATGTGCTCTCTCTGTCTTACCGTTCATATATTAAATGAATAAGTAACAAAAGGAAAAATGCTGGACTTCAGAGCACATTGCAGGCCAAAAGGTGAAATGGTCATAGAAATTACTTGTGCTTGTTACTGCCAAACTCTGGGGTGTGGCTGCCACAGCTTTGCGGGTGGGCAGGGTGCAGGACCCCTCCCTGGGGTCTTGATCCCCTGGGCAAAATCTTCCAGCAAAGCAAAGGAACGTAGTGTATGTCAGTTACTATGTCCATGGTTAACGTTTCATACAGTCCAACTCAAGGCAAATAAATATTTCAGTGAATAGAACTGCCCTGTGATATATGTGAATGTCACTGAATTAAGAAAGCCACTAAATTCACTGCAGTCACAGAGAAGTAGGAGGAAAGGACGGGAGAGAATAGGTTGATTTATTCCCTCCTCAGCTCTTCCAAGATCTTTGCTCTCCCCTCTATTTTTTCCCTCTCATATTTCTCCATGCGTCTCCTCAAATGTTTCCCTTGATTTTATCATCATTACTCTTATTTTCTTTATTCAGAGTCCTGAAACAGAAATAAGAGTAACACGAGTGTGAATTTGTACACACTTTTTTCCAGAGGAGAACTTAAACCCAGAGCAATAAACATTTCTCCCAACCTCTTTCCGGCCCCCTCCTGCCCCCAGCTGAGGGTTTCAAACACTTCTGGGAATGCAGAAAGCTTTCATTTGTTTAAGCAGAGACAGGGCACAGGGACTAGAAATTGGTAGTAAATTCCACAATTAGGGAACAGAGCTGCTAAAAGCTCTTACTCAAAGGGACTTGAGATTATACTGTGAAGAAATTAAATTGCCTGCTGCTTCCCTTCTCACCAGGTGACCAGGGGCATATGGTGACAAAAGAGTAATCAAATATATTCAGTCCAATTTGGGGTTCCAAAAAATGTTGGAAAAACTGAGAATCCAACATTGAATTTTTAAAAACTGCAATTCCAACCATTGGAGGGAAGGGGGGCTTGACATCTAATACTTTTTCAGAACATGGGGATCTGTTCTTTGAGCAACCTACTTCCAGTAAATGCCACACTTTGGCACTTGTGCAAGTGGAGAGTTACAACCCTTCAGTCTCAAAATACCTAAAGCCTTAATTAACCTCCCCATATCTTCTGTGAGGCTGCATTCTCACCTGGCCAGATTTGCATAAACGATATACAGTTTGAGAGAGAGAGAGAGAGAGAGCCAGGAGACACAGATGTCCACTCAAGGATCTGATGACAATGGGGCACCAAAGGCTGCTCTACTTCAAGATGCTCTCCAGACATTTTTATCATATTGAGTTGCCAACAAGAGCTCAGGCCAAGCAACAAAATTCCTACATCATCAAATTAGGTGATCTTTCATGTAGGAAATTCATAGGCTAAAAGAGAACAAGGACTGAAATCCAGTCATTTAATTAAGGAGTTACATCACCTTTGCCTGGATTATAGCGAAAAACTCTAGCATGGCCCTCATCAAGCTAAACTGCCCAAGGGGACCTACTAAAGTGCCATGTCATGTGGATTTGGCAAGGTCACACAATGACATAACAGTGAGACATAAGCTGCCCAGACTACTTGGACCAGCACAAGGCTAGAAGTTGGTCAGTTCATGGTAATCAGTGGGTTTTACCAAACCCCAAAGGCGTGAGCCTCCAGGAACTGAAAAGCACATCCCAACAGCAGCCTGTCAACCATGAATTTGTAAGGTCACACAGACTGGATTTCCATGTCTGGTTCCCTTTCTGTGGCAATCTACCCTGTCCTATAGAGTGTCTTTTCAGCCCCCAGAATGTAGAAGACTCCCACTCCCACCCCATCAGGAGGTTTATTTATTTACTGAACTTCTTACAAATTGCTGCAGGGAAAACAGAGAGAGGACAACAAAGCAAATTGACAACAAATGAGCAACTTATACAGTTCTTAAAATCATCATTGTCTATAACGTAATCCTGATTCTGGTCTTAGTTGCTCCTCCAAAAGCTTTTTTGACTTTACGTTTTCCTTTGTTGTTGAGGTATCTAACCTGCACCCCTTCACACACACCATTTGTGAGTGGTCACAGAAATCATCATATTTTCCAGCTCCTGCAGGACCCAGTCCCAGGAGTGCTCTCTTCTAGGGACAGACCTGAATATGCAATCAAGATAGTACAGTAAGCAGTCATTGATGTCATGGGCTCCTCTCTTGCTCAAGAGGGTAACAGCATTTTGGGAACATCCCAAGCTGAATGCACTCCTCCAAATGGCCTGTAGGCCACACCCTCACATGCCAATAAAGCAAACAACACCTTCTATATAGGTAGGAATGTCTGGGATACTATATATTGGTAAAAATTCACTTCAATTTTAGGAGTGGTCTATTTGGAAGTCTATTACATTTCATCATGTGACCAACCCTAAGCCAACATTTCTAAACCATATATATAATGTAAATTTACCCACAGACCTTTCCTATGATTCAGCAATTCCACTCTCAGGTTTTATTCCATAGAAATGAAAATAGAAAACCCCACCAAAAGTCTTATACAAGAATATTCATGGCAGCTTTATTCATACTGGCCAAAAATGGAGAACACTCCAAATATCCATCAACAAGAGATTTGAGAAAGACACTACTATATAATCATACAATAGAATACTATTCAACAATAAAAAGAAACAAACTTAGGGTGCCTGGGTGGCTCCGTTGGTTAAGCGTCCAACTTCGGCTCAGGTCATAAACTCACAGTTTGTGAGTTCGAGTCCTGCATCAGTCTCTGTGCTGACAGCGTGGAGCCTGGAGCCTGCTTTGGATTCTGTGACTCCCTCTCTGTCCCTCCCCCACTCGCACTCTGTCTCTGTCTCTCTCAAAGATAAATAAAACATTAAAAAAAATTTTTTTTTAAAAAGGAACAAACTTGATTTACTCAACTCTACAAATTAATCTTGAAAACCAAATGTAACACTGGGTGAAAGAAACTAGTGAAATTCAAGAACAAACAAAACTATTCTGTAATGATGGAATGAAGAGGAGTGATTGACTGAAGGTGGGGGGAGCTGACAAGAAACAGGAGAGAGTTTCTAGAGTGATGCAAATGTTTTGTATCTTGATCGGGATGTATGTTACACGGATGTATATACATCCATTGACCTATGAAATTAATACCCATGCATTTCACTCCTTTCAAACGATATCTCCATTATGAAAAAAGATTTAATCAAAACCATAATATTGGCATATCTGGAAACTATATTCCATAACACAGATGGGTTTTATACACTTGATGCAAAAAAGTTCACTTTGTGTTATTAAACAGTTCATCATTAACTCAGTCTTTCTGAGTGTCCTTGTAACTTCTGGTTAAACAAACATCCCAACATCTTGACAGTACATTCTACAATTGGTAGCTAGAGAACCTTAGGTGACACCCCAGACCTTCCTATCAGTGCACACTAGCAGAAACACACCCAATCAAATCAACTATAAGGAAAAGGAAAGAGACCAGGGGCTGTGTTTTAGGATCTACCAAATGTCTCCATAGCACTGAGTGCATCTGAAACAGTCCCCAAATCCACCTACAAAACAAAACAAAACAAAACAAAACAAAACAAAACAACAGAAAAACAAGAGAAAGAGCTAGAGTTGGCAGCATTCAATAAATCATTAAATACTATCAGCATTGTTGTCTGCTTGGGATGAGCGTTAAGCCTTGATTGAAATTTCTCCAATAAATCAATTGGAGCAAGGTGATTTTGTAATTACCCATAAACAGCATTTCCACCCTTATATCTTAGACAGAAAGCTAGAATTTGAGAGCTGCCGGCAATAAGACAAGCCTCAGATGGCAATACAGCAAACATGTAATGGTACCAGCCTTAATAATATAAGAGCAAGTCCAGATTTGAAGAAAATCATCACGACTTAAAAAAGAAGTACTGTCGTTGCCAGGGAATATTCTCATATAAGCAAAACAGGATTGATTTTAATGCCTCCATGCTTAGGTCTACCCTTGGAAAAGTAAGCACAGACAGAGAAAAATCCAGAGAAGTACATACTCAAGGGATTCTGTCTGTCCCTATCGGTTGGATTTTGTGAGTAGGATAACTATGGTGATTTATAGTCTTAATACAAATGCACTGAATATTCTAATTTATACATCTTTTTCAGCTCTAATTGCTCGTCAGTTTGAAAGGCAAAATGTTTGTGGGAGCCTCATTTCCTTCCAATGACATATTATGGGCTTAAATGTCATAATTAGAGAGAACTGCATGGGTCTTTAACTTCCTGGTCAGGACCCAGCCAGCCACTCTCAATATTTTCAGGTAATAGCAAAAAGATTTAGAATCTTAATTAAAAATATTATTTTCTTTCATATTAGAACTAAAAACAGAATGCTAATCAATGAATGAATTTACTGTTTTCACTCTGCTTAAGAATATAGGCTAAATTATCTTTATGAGGTCAAGTTATGAGTCTTAACCTATTTATGAAATAAAGTGTGGAAAATTAAGATGTGAACTCTCTTTTTAGTAGGTCGCTGTAGCAGATGGTATTGGTGCTCCAATAATGGTGACCTGCTGCAAGCATCTGCCAGCTTCCTGTGTAAAGACTTTCTCTTTGCTCCCCGCTCCCCACCCCACACAGGGTTGGTCAGAATTGCTGGAAAGTTAATACCTCCAGAAACCAGCATCAGTAGATAAGGAACAAGAATTGGTGAAGACCTACCCCAAGCTTCTCACCATTTAGGTGGAACATCTTTGAAGTGCTCTACACTGCCCCCTAGAGATCCCAAGTGGTATTGAGCCAAGGTTACCCAGGCTGTAATTTGTCGTTAACACATCCTGGGCTTCCTTCCCTTCCCTATACCAACCCTTCACTGCCCTGTAGGGTACATCCTGCAATCACAACCCATATAATTGACTTTCACTCCAATCTTAGTCTCAGAGTCTGCTTCTTGGGGAATCCACACTTAGATAACCATAAACAGGGTTTTGGTTATCTGATTTTGGTTAGACCCCAGCCTAGCTGCCTAGATCTTGATAAAAGCTCTCAGCCATTCAAGAAAAGTAAAAAAGAGGCTCCCTCACTGATCTCTCTCTCTGAAGTATCAACTGCTCCTGTGATAGAACAAAATGGGAGAAATCCAGACTGAACTTCTAATTATAGACAGTGGAGGACTGTCTGGTTGTCTGACATTAAACTCAGAAAGATCAGGGAAATTATTTTTCCTCAACTATGTAGGCCAAAATAACATTTCCCTATAGTGTTAACCCTACTCAAGAACAGGGGTATGGCATGCCAGCAGGAAGACAATTGTTCATCCTAGCCCTCTTGGAGTAATTTTCATTTTTTATTTTTTTGCCTTTTAAAAACATTTTATTTAGTTTTTTTTTTAATTTTTTTTAACGATTATTTATTTTTGAGACAGAGAGAGACAGAGCATGAATGGGGGAGGGGCAGAGAGAGAGGGAGACACAGAATCGGAAGCAGGCTCCAGGCTCTGAGCCATCAGCCCAGAGCCCAACGCGGGACTCGAAATCACGGACCGTGAGATCATGACCTGAGCTGAAGTCAGACGCTTAACCGACTGAGCCACCCAGGCGCCCCTTATTTAGTTATTTTAAGCAATCTCTGCACCCAGCATAGGGCTCCGACTCACAACCCCAAGATCAAGAGCTGAATGCTCTACCAACTGAGCCAGCCAGGAGCCCTTCTTAGAGTAATTTTTAAATAGCATGTCTCTGTCAGGACATTTTCTCCCATTTCTGTCCCTATTAGCCAGCTTGTCTGGTCTACGTGCCCATTTCATCCATCAGGATAGTTGGTGGATTCCAATCTAAGACCCTTCATTAGTATTTGGAAGTATCTGGAACTCTTTGATGCCTGTGGAATTCAGAATGGAAAGAATCACAGCAGAGTGTTGGAGGTGACACTTCCTATTCACCTTCAAAGAAAGAAATAGTAGCCAGTCAAGGATCCAAGAGATAAAGACAATAGATTGTTTTTAGCAGACTGGAGGAGACCCTGTCCGCATATTCCTTAGGCAGGGCCATGTGTGTGGGAAGGAAACTGGACTGGGATTAGGAGGTGTAGGTCTCATCCCCACTCAGCAGGAACAAGCTGTGTGACATCTGTGGGCCCACTCATCCATTCTTGGCCTTGGACCCTTCCTTTCTGAAATAAAAGGAAGTAAACTAAAGAATTCTTCAGCTCTTTAATTCTATTCTCTAAGAGTGATGTTAATTTATTATTCAAGTAAGTGATGTAATTGTGAAAAAGTGTGCATATGTGTGTGTGCGTGTGTGTGTGATAATCTCCTAGACTTGAATGTGTCTTAACTGATGAATATTAGTTTAGGAAATTGTGACTTTTGTCATTCAAAGGCACCCAAACCTAATGGCTTTAAGAAATTCCCGTAATAGCCTTGCTGGTGAAATTCAGAAAATCTCTCTCTCTTTCAGCAAGGTAAATCCAGAACCTGGGAACAGGAAATGTAAAGGGAAAAGATGTTCAAGACTTTACAGGAGATAGGAAGTTTGATGATAAAGTTAGAAATACACATTTTGACAGAAAGTGTGCTCTAATCACCATGTCAGTTGGGAATATATACAATTAATATTTTTGTGCCCAAGCCACTAGTAGTAGCAGCAAGTGAGATTTGGGGTAGATGTGGGGCTTTGGGCCCATCTCT
Source organism: Lynx rufus (assembly GCF_022079265.1). Classification (NCBI taxonomy): domain Eukaryota; kingdom Metazoa; phylum Chordata; class Mammalia; order Carnivora; family Felidae; genus Lynx; species Lynx rufus. The sequence goes on along the minus strand of NW_025814896.1, from coordinate 37,818,653 downwards.
GGCTTCCCATTCTACTGGTGGATACACACATTCTCAGATTTCTGATTTGTATGTAAACTGCTTTTCAAATCAACCACAGATGTGCATGCTAGCCCTTACCCCACCCGTTTCTCCACAGTTTGCTATACCTACAACTCCATGTAAAAATTGTGAACACATAATCATGTCAACCTACAGAGGTAGATGCTATACTCCTTTCACAGGTGGAGAAAGTAAGGTTCAGAAATATTAAGGAATAATAGTAGCTAAGACTCTAACCCATATCATTGTGGCTCCAAAACACAGGTAGCATTTTTCTCCTTTGAATATTACTCATTTTATTTTTCTTATTACATACATAATAATGCTCACTAAATGATCCTCATGCAAAATAGAAGGACAGGGGCACCTGGGTGGGTGAGTCGGTTAGGCGTCTGACTTCGGCTCAGGTCATAATCTCATGGTTTGTGAGTTCGGGCCCCGCGTCGGGCTCCATGCTGACAGCTAGGAGTCTGCTTCAGATTCTGTGTCTCCCTCTCTCTCTGCCCCTTCCCCACTCACACTCTGTCTCTGTGTCTGGCTCTCTCTCTCAAAATAAGTAAACATTAAAAAATTTAAAAAAAATAGGACATACAAAAAATAAGATAATCATTGTTTAACTTTAGACTCCTGACCTTTTGAAAGGCATTTGTGTCATATTAAAGACTTTATTTTTATCTAGTCATATAGGTGGGTCTCTTACTGGTTAAATATATATAGATATTCCCCTAGAATTTCTGCTAACTTTTCTTCTTCTACATTTGCATATTTGATGCATTTGGGAGTTATTTTTATATGGCAGTGAGGCATGGATGTAGTTTTATTTTCTTCTATAGATAACCAATGATCAAATAAAGCATCTTTTCCTAGTGAATTGAAATTCCACCTTTGCCATATGTCTAGTTCCTATTAGTAGATAGTTCTAATTCTCCACCATTTTGTACATTCATCAATTTGTCTGCTCTAGCAGCAACAGTTTTTTTTAATTTTTTGAAGTTTATTTATTTATTTTGAAATAGAGACAGTGTGAGTGGGAGAGGAGTCGAGAAAGAGGGAGAGAGAGAAAATCACAAGCAGGCTCCACACTGTCAGCACAAAGCCCGAAGCAGGGCTTTGACTCACCAAACAGTGAGATCATGACCTGAGCCAAAACTGAGACTTGGACACTTAACCCACTGAGCCACCCAGGTGCCCCATAGCCAACAGGTTTTGATTATTACACTGAGCTGAAAAATGGCCCTCCAGAAATAGCCACACTTTAATCCCTGGAACTTGCTAATATTCTTTTTTTGGAAAAAGGGTCTTTGCAGATATGATTCAGTTAAAAATTGGGGGATGAGAAGATTACCCTGGATTCTCATTGTGGACCCTATATACCATCACAGGTGTTCTTATAAGAGGAGCCTGAAGTTACCAAGACAGAAGAGGAGGAAGGAGGCAGTGTGAACAGGAAGGTAGAGACAGGAATGGTACAGCCACAAGTCAAGGATTGCTGGTAGCCAGCAGAAGCTAAAAGAGGCAAGGACAGGATTCCCCACCCCACTCTGACCCCCACCACTGCCCCACTGCACCCCACCCCCACCCCCCTGAGCCTCCAGAGGGAGCAGGATCCTGATAACATCATGATTTCAGACTTCTGCCTTCCAGAATTGGGAAAGAATAAATGTCTGTTGTTTTAACCCACCAAGTTTGTAGTAGTTCGTTACAGCACCATACAGGAAACGAATATAGTAACTTTTTGCATTTTTAATAAATGTTAAGTCAAGTTCCTAGACATTACTCTTCTCCAAAATTGTCTTGGCTTTCTTAATCACTTAGTCTTCCAATGGAATTTGATTATTTTGACCAGGTCCAATTCAGATTGAAATTGCATTAAATTTGTATACATTAAATTGGAATGAATTAGTATTTTTATAATCATCCTCACATCCAGGAAGATATTTTCCTCATTTATTTTTGTCTTATTTTATATCCTTGGGTAAGATGTTATTGTTTTTTTTCCATCTGACCTACGTTTTTTCTCATTTTATTCATTAATAAATATTTTCTTTTTTGGTCACTATTATGAATAATAGTTCTTTCTTATTACTAACTTGATATTTCAGTTATGGAGAAAACCTAATGATCATGTATATTCATCCTATCCCTCTCAATCTCAATTTCCCTGTTATCTTAGTGATTTTAGTAGTTATTTTAGTTGAGACCTTTTAAATTTGGTAAGGATACAATAACTAAGTCTCTTTCTATGCTGTATTTATGCAGATTTTTTTATTTACTAGTTTTATTGCATCAACTAGCATTTGTCAAACATTATTCAATTTTAATAGTAATAGAAGTTATCCCTAATTTTTCCACATTTTAATGGAGTTAGCTTCAGGGTTTTGCCATTTTTTTCCATGATTTCTTTTTTTTTAATTTGCTTGTAATATTTATATATTTTTGAGAGAGAGAGACAGAGTGCCAGCAGGGGAGGGGCCGAGAGAGAGAGACACACAGAATCCAAAGCAGGCTCCAGGCTCTGAGCTGTCAGCACAGAGTCCAATGCAGGGCCGGAACCCTGGAACCCTGAGATCATGACCTGAGCAGAAGTCTCCGACTGAGCCACCCAGGCACCCCCACGTTTTCTATTAAGTAAATAGTCCTTATCATGGTCTACTTCTTTCCTTCTGTTCAAGTTTTACTTAGAATTTTTAAGAGGAATGGATGCTGGAACATTTTAAATACTCCTTCAGTATATATGCTATATCGTATATATGCTATAATCATATAGCTTTCCCTCTCTTTAATTTCTTGAGGTAAAAAGTTTGGTTGATATAGTTCAAAACTTGAAATCTCTCTGAATTCTTTGAAGAAATACTATTTGGGTGTGGCATTAATATTCTACTATTGATTGGAATCCCTTTACTAACACTTTGCTTCAGAAAATCTGCATCTATACCCATGAGTAAATTAATTAAGAGCTTTATTTTGAACCTTATCAGATTTTGGTATTAAGATTACGTAAATTTAATAAGTTGAGCTGCATAGCTTTCTATCACTTCACTGCAGTCTCTAATCACTTAAATTACAGAGAAATTTTCATATTTTTAGAAGTTAGATTAAGTTTACATTTACTAGAAAACTATCTGGGCCTAGTGATTTTTTTTTAATGTCAGATACTTGACCATCAATTTACTGGTTATTGGCCTACCCAGATATTTTAATTCTTGTTGAATCCGTTTTATTCAATTACACTTTTTCAAGCAATAACATTTGTGACAACATATTCATGTGTAATATTCTCCAATACATTTTTAAATCTCTCACAAATCAGTGATTTCTCTCCTTCCTCGTGCCACAGAGTACACATTTTTGCCTTTCTTCTCACCACTCATGCTTGCCAGTCTATCTCACTCATCTCTTCAGTGAAATTGCTTTTTGTTTGATGTTTCCTTTCTATTATTTTTTCTATTTCTTTAATAAATCAATTGCATCTTTCCTCTTCACTTATTTTTTTTTTACTTTATTTGTCCTTTAGATTTCTTAATTTGAAAATGAAGTTCACTTATTTGTCATCCTTTGTAAATAATAAAAGCAATAAAGACCTATTTTTGCCTAATATAGTTTTAACTATATCCCATAGGTTTTTTTTTCTTTTGTACAAGTGTTCTTTTTACATTATTTTCCAAATACCTCAAATAGTGTGTAATTTCAGTTCAATTTCCTTATTGATCCAGTAATTATTTAGAAGAATAGTTTTAACTTCAATTTAGTTAATGTGTTTTCTGGCCTTTTTAGTACTGATTTCTAGCTTAATTGCAACTAATCAGTGAATATAGTCTATAAAATGTCTATTTAGGATATTTTATTAAGATTTTCTTTGTGGCTGAATACATGATTGACACTAGTAGTTGCTCTATAAAAATAGGGAGGAAGGTATACTGTTTCTAGATCACAAAGAAAAAGGTCTATAGTTACTGTTTGTAGCGTCCATATCCTACCATGTTTCTACTACAGTTTAACGATTATGTTCTTCAACACATTGTTTCTTACTTTTTGTTTATTTGATAGTTGAAACACAGAAGCCACTTATCAACATCTGCATTCTAATTGTACTTTGTCACAGTTTCCTTAAATATCTACTTTGTTTTGTTTCATTCTGTATTTGGCAGATGTGACGGCTTGATGGGTACATTTTTACAACTATCATATCTTCTTTGCTGAATAAAAATTTTACCATTATCTGTTTTTCTCCTTTTCCCTATTTGATGCTTTGTCCTTGTATTTCATTTTGTTAAACATTGTCTCCCGTTTGCATCATTTTGAATTGATTTCCTGGATATTTTTGGTAAGCCCTTTATCATCCGTATTTTATTATCACTTGGTTTTATGTATAATAGTCCTAAATACCATGTAGTTGATTATTTCCAACGTGTGCAATCTGATCATCTTTCCACTCTGAAAGGGGAATTTGGCTGATTTAAATTTATTTTATTAAATTTATTTTTATAAATTTATAAATTTATTATTTACATAATAAATAAAAATAAATCTATTTATAATAATAATATAATAATAAAATAAAATAAATCTATAAAAATAAGTTTTTGTAAATTTATTATTAATAGTATATTTGTCCAGATTATTTTATTTTTGCCCTCTGTTGTGTTTTCTTTTTCCCTATAACTATACATGCATAAAAGCAGGGGGCATTGCTGCTCTTGTCATTCTGTACTTTGCATATTTCCTATCTTGAGATCCATGTTGTGAATCAATTCTTATTTGTTAGACTGTGTCCTTAAATATTTCCCTCAAAGCTCATGAAGTTTTATTTTCTAGAAATACTCTCTCTACACTTCTCTCTGGGACTTTGCAACTCTGAGAATAGATGCCCTGGCATTTGATATTTTGGCTAGGTATAGGATCATAGAACCCTAGTTTTCTCTAAATTGCTTGTTAATGAGAAGTCCAGGGCTGAGCATTCCAGGTGCAAGTGCCAACCCTTTCCCCATACAAGGACCAGCAACAGCACAGCCCACTGGTGGTTCTCCTCTAGAATGACAGAGTCACAGGCTCAGAAAGTACCTCCAAAGGCTCCAAGTATGTACGTGCATCTTCCCTCCAAGGCTTCTGCTGGGTGGGCCTCCCTAGAGAGCAGCAAATCTATGGACTTCAAGGTGGACCTCCCAGAATGAGCCAGCCACCTCTGTGTGGGGTCCTGGGCTCTCCTTCCCACTGGCTCCCTGGAAAGTTCTGGAGCATGTGTGGCCTCAGATATTCCCTTCCAGTTCTCAGACTATTTTCTTTCTACATAGAGGAAGCAGCAGGGGTAGGGGTCCAGAGAGTAATTCTGATATATGCCCCAGGGTATCATCATGCCTGTATCCTGCATATTTGTATGACTTTTTCATTTTAAGTTTATTTATTTTGAGAGAGAGAGACCCAGCAGGGGAGGAGGAGACAGACAGGGAGAGAGAGAAAGAGGGAGAATCTCAAGCAGGCTCTGTGCTGGTAGCACAGAGCCCAATATTTGGCTCAAAATCACAAACGGTTAGATAATGTCCTGAGCCAAAGTCAAGAGTCAGACGCTTGACCAAGTAAGCCACCCGAGAGTACCTATTTGTATGACTTTTATATATTTTTTCTCATTTTGTCCTCACCATAACCTTCAAAATAGAGAGGGAGACTATTTCACCCCATATTACAGAGGAGAGCATAGAGGCTCAGGAAGTGGTCAACTTATCCAAGTTCTCATAGCTAGTGAGTCATCAGGACAGAACAGAACAAGTGTTCAAGTGTTCTGGCACCTAGTCCAGTAATTTCATTACCCTAGTGGTTTTCCAAAAGTGCAGTTTGCTTTACTCAGTTCCCAAACACATCAAAAAATATGGCACCAGCGGTAAAAATCTCTTATCCTGTTATCTTAGCAGCAAAAAAATAAAAAAAATAAAAAAAGCAAATAGAATTCTCAGATATTCAATAGCTGTTCCTCCTTTTAGTCTGCCATATATTTTTTTTCTTCATATTCAGTATTGCTACTCAGACAGGTGTTCAGCTCTATGCACAAACCTGTGAGGGGTTTAAGAGTCCACATGATTCTGTTACTTCTTCTGGATCAAAGAAAATTGTGGAAAATTATCTCCTGCATCATTTATAATTATCATTAATAAGATTTGTATCAAAAGTTGCTCTTTTCTGGGAAGAAACACAAGCGGGGTGTGCAGCCCAGTGAGAAATGGCATCATTCTACGATGTAAGTTTGCAGCACAAACATCGTCGTTGCTAATGGGGTACACAATCATTAAATTCTTCTGATGCTGGAGGAAGTCTAATATTTTATAAAAGCACACTACTGCTACTTATGCAGAGAAGTTGAAGAAAAGTGGATCTGAGCCAGCGGGTTAGCTCAGTGCTTCCCAAAGTTAAGTGCACATCAGGGCCACCCGGGGGGGGGGGGCTTGCTGAAACACAGCTTTCTGGACCCCTTTCCCAGAGATTCTGATTCAGCAGATCTGGGGTGGCCGGAGATTCTGCATTGCGATGAAATTCCTAGGTGGACTCTTACAAGGCTCTTTCTATTCTCATTCGGTCCCTCTCCCTCCCATCTCTGAGCCCTGAAATCTTTCTAGTTTTTAATAGCCCTTCACAATTCCTGGCTGAAGTGAGAACTGCTGAAGGTAGCACCGTTTTCCAGAGTGTTTTCATTTTAATAGGATATACCTGAATACCAACGAGCTCAAAACTAATACAAAAAACCCTGGGAAAACGTATGCATAAATGGAGATTCTACCTGTCCTGCACCACTCAGACTGAGAGACCAAGGTGACTGCACACCTGATATGCCATTCAAGCTGAGGCTCCTTTGTTTCAGAAGGGGTTCAGCATACTAGGGAGAGGCAAGGGGAGATGGAGAGTGCTTAATTAGTTTTTCTTAAAGAGGCATCTTCTTGAAAGTATGCACTCATGTGCTGCCAGCTTTAGAATTGATAATACATATTTCATAAAGGAGAGAAGAAACTGTCTTAAGGTGGGGAGGGGGGTAAGGGTTGCAAAGGGAAGTAGGAAAGTACAAATATATGAAAGAACACTCAATGCATTTTCCTTGAAATGCCCAAATTCAAAAAGACTCCAGAGAGATGTGTGAAAACCTCAGCAGGAGATCTCTTGCTTTGTAGAGGAAAGGTTCTGGAATAGTTGAGAGATACTAGGCATAATTGAGAGATATGAGGTAATGATAGTGCTGCCTCTGTCCAAAAATAATCAAAATTGTAACAACCCTGAGGGGTCAGACCTTGGCTTTATTTTTTAGCAGGCAGAGATATTAAGCCTTAAGGGTAAAAACTCTGTGATATCTGGCTTCATCGTTTACTTTCAGGTGACCCAGAGAAAGACCACAGGACTGCCCACTAACCTTGGGAATGCACCTGGATTTGACTTTGAATGCCAAGAGCTCTCAAAAGAGGTCATGGGACAGAGGTCTGGGAAATGTTTGGCCCCTTTTGTTCAAAGTTAAGAGTCAAAATGTTTCTCTTGGTCAATTTCCCTTCAAATTCTGTTTCTAGTAGCAAAATTCCTAGTTTATACCATATCACAATAATCTGGCTATATTTTTCACTCACTGACTGATCTCTAAATTCCTTGAAGGTAGCAGCTATGTCTGACGAATTTCTTTGTCCCTAGTCTATACTATAGCACCTGAAACCACAGAGGGGTTGAATAACGCTTCATGTTGTGGTTCCACTGGGTCAAGATAGTATTCATATATTAAGCTATTTCTATGTCTGATGAATGCAACTGAGAAGGAAGGAGAATGAGAAAGTGGAAACTCATAATATTAATAACCCTCATATTTTGAGTGCCTGACACATGCCAGCAATTTGCATGTTTCAGCTCATGCAATTCTGACAACTCAGTGAAGCAGAAGTGATACTGTCGTGCTACAGATGTAGAAACTGAGTCTTAGAGATAATGATGAGGGAGCATAAGGCAAGCTGACACCCTGAAAACACCCGCTCCATCCACCCAGGTGGGATCTGTGTGACATTCCTCAGGCACTCCTGGCTGCCCAAGGACAAAGGAAAGGAAAGAAAACAAATGGTTAAACTGACAGTCTCCATCAGTTCACAAATATCTTAGTAAATTACAAGAAAAAGGCAATCTTATCAATAGCCTAATTTGCAGAAACCTATAGACTCCTTTCCTGGAGCCCCAACATCTCCGTCCCTTCCATAGTGATGTGAGAAACAAAGGGAGGAGGAAATGGCAGATAAAATTCGGTTCCCTTATAACATGCAGCCCATTGACAAATACTTGAGGCAGGCGAGTGTAACAGTTCTCCAGGAACTCCCTACAGTCCTAATGTTAATGCTTTGCTAGAGGGAAAACAACCTTAGCTTGACAATAGCTAGGCCTCCAGTATCCTGTGAGTCTTCTTTGTAGCATATGAGAATCCCTTTGGAAACCTCTTGTCTTGATCTCCCCCAACTCCATAGTATATAAATGGTCATCTCTCACATTTATAACACAGCTCTTTCTGCCCAAGTGTCCTATCCTTGTGCTTCAATAAAATCATCTTTTTGCACTAAAGACGTCTCAAGAACTCTTTTTTGGCTGTCGGCTCTGGACCTCCCCACCACTCTGGACACCCCACCACTCCAAACCCCATCAACAGGACTCATCTTGGGTGATGCAGCCAGGAAACAAAAGACCTGGGGTTTGTCAACAGAGCTCTCTGATCCCAGGCTCTTATTCTATTTATTCTGCCATCCTGGATCCCTCTTGGTCCACGAGGGTATAAGGACCTGGGGAACACAGTCGAAAAGCATTTCAGGGATGTCCTTTGGTGCCTAACAGTTTTAATGATATGGAGCAGTTTTCCCCTCCTAACTGGAACCTGGATAACACAGAATCTCAGCCTTTATTCAACCCACATGTATCAAGTATCTTCTGCGAACTAGACATCGTACCAGGAACTAGAGAAACCACCACACCAAACACTCGTTCCCACTTTCAGGGATTCTCAATTACAGGAGAAAAACTCAACAGGCAACCAAGAAGCACTGACTGGTGTTTCTAAGTACAATAAAGTATAACACAAGAGTCCAGCTTTCAGAACAACTGGGCTTCCCATATAAAAACAGAAAATGGCGCACACCTGCAAATGCTTCAGATTTCTCAAGCAATAGTAGGGCACCCCAGCGGGAGTCATTCTAATCCACCTGCACTCCCCAACCAGCACATTTTCTGGCTCATCTTTACAATGGTCATGCAGACAACGTTCTTTGAGAAGGCAGAGATTTCTGCTCTTGGTCATTTTTAATTCTCTAACTCTGTGTGCCTGTTCACTTCTTTTGATGGTGGATCTGATTGAATTAGATAGCCCTATGGTGCCCACAGATGGCAGATTCCTACAATCTACGAATCTTCAGGGGTATTCCCCCCGTGTCTGTCAGACACACAAAGGGGTTAAATTAGGAACAGACCACTCATTGCAAAGGCTAATTCTACTTCTTCCTTGGTAAAAAGAGAGGGGCAGTGGTGGGCTGGAGCCAGCTCACAGCAGCCCAGGAGAGCCGATTGTGAAATTTTCAGTAATTCTGTGAGCCGGTTGTTAAACAAAGCCATTATGAAAATTTAATTATAGAAACTCAAAGTTAAATAAATAATAATAAAAATAAAAACAACAAATACTTAAAGATCATCTAATTCTTTTATTATCACCATGCTCTTGAGGTTATTTACAGCCATTATATCTGACTGGTTGGAATACTTCCCAGCCCTGTGCTGCTTGACATCAGGTTGGTAACTTGAAATCGACCATGGTGAGAGAATTTATGCCATGATATTCAGGAAGTGCTACAAATCAAGGCATTTTTAGCCCAGAGAGCCCATTTTTAAACATTTAGCAGCATGGCATTGGGGAAGAGGCTTTTCTCCCAGAGAACTGTAAGCAACATAGCTTGAGCCACAGGCCCAAAGCATACACAGGCTTGGACACAGCTGTGGAAAAAAGCCAGCAGGAAAGACAGATGCAGACAAGACAACTTGAGGGTGACACTAAGGCCAGAGGCATAAGATGGAACCCAGGGCAACCTTCTCAACCGTGCTGCCCAGAGTGGTCTGCAGTCCCTGTGTTTGGGTCCCCTTTCTTGGGGACTCAGTCCCAGATTTCCAAAAACATACAGCCTAAAACAGGCTGGCAGTGGCCCCTTAACACTTGCTACTAGCAGCGAAGTCCAAATGATCGTTGAGACAGAAACAAACCCGATTGTCCATGAACCAGAAATAATCCGGACACAGACTCAGTTAAGAGCAAAATCTCTGTCATCTCAGAGACAGTAGCATCACCGTGGGAGCTGAGAAAGGTGAGTTCTGGTGCTCCGGTGCATGTGGTGAACTTGACTTTTTAGATTACACGTTTTTATTCAGTTGACAAGTAGGAACCACTTTACGTTTTAGGTTTCTGAGGGAATAGCCCCTAGTGCAGTGTTGTCTGATAGATCTTTCTGGAGAGATGAACACATTCTAACCATATGCACCACCCTGCACAGCAGCCACCTCATGGGCTATTGAGCACTTGACTAACCCAACTCAGGTACTGAATTCTAAATGGGGCCTAATTTCAATTACTCTGAGTTTAAATTTACATGACCATGTGTGGCTCATGGCTATTGTATTGGACAATGCACCTCTAGTGCTTTGAAGCTGGGAAATAGCATTCAATCAGGGGGAATGTAAGTAATAAAGTTCCGATGATAATTAATAGAACAAAGTGTAGTTTCTCAGTGTGGCTAAGCTTATTCTATTTGGCTCATTCGCTACACATCCATGATTATGAATTCCCGAAGGGTCCACTTTGAATGCTAAATTGCTGTTAGATTTCTGAAAAATCCAGTCTCATCCACGTAAGCATGCCACCCCAATCAGCGTCCCAGGAAATGGTCAGGCACTGGGGTGAACTCATCTTTCCTAGCTCTTGCCCCTACTTTAATCAGCCTTTGGATGTAATGTAGTCCCACTCTGAGTCCATCTTGACAAAGGCAGAAAATACCATCCTCTGCCTTGTCAAATCATAGGATCCTTCAGGTACTAACTGAGCCGTGACCTCCATCTGATCCCTGCCATGTTTACACTCACTGTGGGAGCAAGTGCTACCTAAATCCCTTGTCTTCATGTCTCTGATGGTTCTGGAGCTTTGAGCAGCAGCCTGCACTTTATAGCCATGATAATGTCTCGTGCTCAGCTTCTGGCAGGGTCTTCTGTCAAAGTGTGCACCCACAACCCCTGGCGAACTGCAGGGGCATTCATGGCCCACTCACCAGACCTAAACTCTGTAGGTTCTGAGGCCACCCAAATACCACTTGTGTTTAGTATGCCCATTTTCTCAAGGTCAAATGAAACTCTGGGTCACCCTTCTGAAAAGAGAGGAAGGCAGTCCCGAGATGCCCTTCTTGGCCAGTGTGACAGAATTGGGACCAGAAAGAGAATCCTATGCTTATCTTGGGGGGACTTCCATGCTAACTTTCAAAATAACTCAGTTTTTGAGGCTAAGTGGAGTTTTATTTCTAATAAAGAATAATAGCTGGGCTTTCAGAATAAAGAAGGCTATATTTATTCTACTTCAGTTGTTAAATGAGAATTTACAATTTTGATTGGTTTGGAACTTTTTTTTAAAGAGCTGGTATTTTTGTGTTCTTTTTTTTTCTCTGTGGTCATGTTTATTAAGGTATAAATTACGTACAATAAAACACCCCTTTTTTGGCATACAATTCTATGACTATTGACAAACACATATGATCCTATAACTACCACCACAATCAAAATATAGAACAGTTCCATCACAACAAAAAATTCCCTCATGTCCTTTGTAGTCAATCCCTCCACCTACCCCCAAGCATCCATTGATCTGTTTTCTGTCCCTATGGTTCTGACTTTCCCACAATGTCATATAAATGGAATCATACAGTAGCTAGCCTTTTTAGTCCCATGTCTTTCACTTAGAATGATGCATTTAAAAATGAAATGTTCTATTTCAGCTTGTTCACAGTCTAGCTAACAGTTGCCAAGCTGTGTGACAAGTGCTATACTCAGGTGTATCCAGGAAGCCATAGAGTCACCCACCAACATTACCGAGAGCTTATAGAAGCCTTCTCAGTATTTGAGGTCAAAAAAAGAAGGTAGAGAGGGTAGCGTAGGGAGGATGGGAGGAAGGTGGCCAAAAGGTACAAATGTCCAGTTATAAGATACATAAGCACTAGGGATATACCCTACAACATGAAGACTGTAGCTAACACTGCTATCTGCTATATAGGAAAGTTGCAAAGAGAGTAAGTCCTAAGGGTTCTCATCACAAGGATAGTTTTTTTTTCCTTTTTTCTTTTCTTCTTTCTTTGCTTGTTGTTGTATCCTTATGAGAAGATGGATGTTAAGTGAACCTATGGTGGTAATCAGTTCACAATATACGTAAATCGAACCACGATGTACACCTTAAACTTATACAATGATATGTGTTAGTTATTTCTCAAAAGCTGTGAAGAAGAAGGAGAAAAAGAAGGGAAAGGAGGAGGGGGATGGCAAGCATCAACTATTAGGATAAGTAAAGAGCCTGATAAGTAGAGGAACCGATGGCCAAAGACAAGGAGACATTAGAACAAGCTTCCTTCCTAAAAAGAAAAGCTATTAAATACAAAGAGCCCTATACTTAGGTCTAGAGACTAAGGCAACAGAAATCTGTAGTTCTAAGACTCAAGTAAAATGTGTGCATCTAACTAGCAAGGATTCCAATTTCATTCCCACATATGTCTCCCCATTTGCTCTGACAGTGATGAAGAGGCAGAAATCTTTCAAGCTGGAAATCCATGTGTTGAACAAATTCTAGAGCAAACCCCACCCCAGACTAAGGGTATGGAGAGGGACGGGGGACTGGAGAGGGACTCTGAACTCCAGCTCTAAACTTTTCCTTGACTGGTAAACAGGGGAAAACCATTTATCACTTAATGGGACTGTGTGTCCATTATCTTTCCCATAGGAATGTAAACAGGACAAAATTGTAAAAAAAAATTATCTGCAGAGTTTTGGCAGATCGGTTCTGTGGCCAACCAACTGCTTTATCTTGGACAAGTCTCTTGACTTTTCTATCTTCTTTCACTTCTTTTCTGTTACAAAAAAGAAAAAGAAAGGAAAAGAATGAGGTTGGAGCAGACCATTTTAGAAATTCTTTCCAGGCCTTCTGTTTTATGATTTTATAAGTTGACGTCAAAACCATCGCACTCAGGGAAGTTTGCAGCACACTCAGAAATGTGGCTGGAATAAAGGCTCCATTCATGGCACCAGCGTTCAGTGAGCACAATGAGGCTTTTTGTTGGGGGGTGGGTGGAAGGGGAGAGAGAGAATCTGGGAGGTCTGGTGTTCACTCTCTCCACCACACATCCCCAATGAGTCACTAAAATTGTGGTAGCAATGGTGGGAATGAAAAGAGAAAAGAGAGCACCCATCACCTCTAATCACCTTGGACCTCTGTTGGGGTCATTGGAAGCAGTTCTGCAGGTCACTGTACCCGGCCAAACGATCTTGTTACAAGTCAAACTCGGCCACCTCCATCCATTCTCATCAGCTCAAATATTATTCTAGTCTGTTTACCCGTGGACTACTGAAAACACTACTCTAAATGAGCCTGGAATCATGTGTCACAGGGTCTGGAAGTTCTAGCTGTTCCCTAGTGGAAGAACATTCTCCAGTTCTCTACTTTTACTATTGTCTTTCTGCTGCCCACCCCCACTCTCTTATCTCTGCTTTCTCTCTGCACCCTGCTCTGTAGACAAGCCACTGCCAGGAGCAATTTCACCCTTTGGGGTGGTACAAGGCCTCTTCCCAGCCCCCTCTGCACATAGGTGGGGCTCTGATTACCAGGGGACTCCAGGAGGATGGAGGTTGTGGTGCCAGCATGAGCCTCAGGTTCCTGGAATGTCAGGGCTAGAGGGGACCCCAAAGAAACGAAGTTCACTGGTACCCAAACCTTTTTCTTAAGTAGAGCAAAGCCTCTTCTCAAGTAAACCTTGCAAGGAAAACCAAACTGAAAAAAGTGTTAAAAACTGCAGAAATGAGGCACAGAAGTAGAGTGGGGGTGGGGGGGAGTGTGTGCTGAACACACACACACACACACACACACACACACACACACACACATAATTGGGGAAGTAAAATTTTTTAACAAATCTCCTAATCCAGAAACCCTCTCCACAAAGTCGGTAGAGAAAGAAGACAGTTCTACTCCTGGATAAGCATGAAACTAGAATGTGATGTGCAGTCACAGGCAATCTGCTAAGAGACTGCAAAGATGGAAAGAAATCACACCCACCACTTTGCATAGCCAAGCAGAGACCACCAGTTTACGAGCACAGTTTCAAGATAAACACTAACAAGGCCTCAGACAAGAGGACTTGACTGCACTGTGGGTCACACATAGTTCATCCTAACTTTGCAACTTAGCTAATTGACTTTATCCAAAGGAAAAAAAATAAACTCCTGTCTCTGTGACAGGCGGTAATTTTACAACTCGAAAGGAGGTGCCCACCAAGTTAGGCTCCTACCTCCCTCAGAGACCTGGGGGGTAGGGGATGCTGTCTACTTTTCAAGGAGATGGCTCCCAGGTCCTTAAGAAAGACACTCCTGGGTCATAAAGCTGGTTTCTGAAGGTAAATGTTCTAAGGTTAATGTTCTGACAAAAAGGAAAACGGGAATATCTTCCCTTATTTTCAACAGGGAAAATAAGCCTTTTATTCTTAACTCATATTTGTCTTTATGCTGCACTTAACATGCACGCACATGCATGCACACACTCACACACAGCTCTTATTTGAATCCTCAATAATCCTGAACTAAACTGTCTGACTCCTGCTGTTCTGAGACAACCCAAAGTCATTCTGGGTGAGGACTTTATCAGCAGTGATAAGTCAGGGTCAAGGCCATATTGCAAACCCTGCTTGTCTATCTCCTGGAGCTCTCAGCAGCATTAAGAATTAGAGCAGGGACACCTGGGTGGCTTAGTCAGTTAAGCATCCAACTTTGGCTCAGGTCATGATCTCACAGTTCCCAAGTTTGAGCCCCTTGTCGGGCTCTGTGCTGACAGCTCAGAGCCTGGAGCCTGCTTCAGATTATGTGTCTCCCTCTTTCTCTGCCCTTCCCCGCTTGCACTCTGTCTCTCTCTCTCTCAAAAATAAATAAACTTCAAAAAAAAAAAAAAACACATTGAAAAGAATTAGAGCAGTGATCCCCATCCTGGATATACTGGAACAATGTGATGCTTGGGCCCCACCCCAGATCAATTAAATCTGAATCTCAGGAGATAGGCCCTGACCACCAGTATGGTTTAAAGAGAGAACTGGTACTTCTCATTTGCATCCAGGTTGAGAACCACTTAGCTACAAACTTAATAAGACAGTGGCCCCTCAGTCCTGGCTCCCCACTAGAATCCTAGGAGACCTTAAAACTCCTGATGCTCAGGTATACCCCAGAGCTAATATATCAGGATCTCTGAGGCTAGGACTCAAGTATCCACATTTCTTAAAGCTTCCTGGGTGCATCCAGGATGCAGCAAAGGCCCAGAACCACTCAGATGAGAGTTCACCACTGCAGAGCTGCCAATCCAAAGCCTGGTTCTGGGGCTGTGGTCTCACAGGCAAGGCCCTCACCCCATCACTTTTATGTGGCCAACTGTAGTATCAGTTTGAACTGTTGCAGGATTTTTTTCCTCAATACCTGGGTTTTGTTGTCTCACCGCTTTGAAGATGAAGAGGTGGACACAAAATGAGCAGCACCCAAAAGTTTATTAGAGTAGAAGATCAGAAAGGAAGAAAGTATGGAAGCTCTCTTTACAGAGAGGGGGCATTCGAAAGTGAATGTCTGAGGACTATAGACAAGGGTCTTTTTTTTAATAAGGTTCTGGTCAGCCCTCCCATCCCTTCCCCTTGTTTCTTCTCAGGTCCTACCCTTATTGGCTTGATAGCTCTAGGTGCTGGGTTGTCCATCCTGATCGGCTCAATTCCATTGTGTGAGGGGTGGGCTGTGGCCATATCCTTCCTTGTGGGTCATACATGTTATGGTCTACTTCTTATTCTTAGTTAAGTCTTTTGTCAAATTCCCGATGAGAACCTGAGGGAGAGTAGGTGGTGTCTGTTACATTCTTAAGAGGGACCTTAAGCCTGAGGGGGTTGCTGTGGTCATCTGCTGGCTCCCAGCATTGTTCCAAAATATGTGTTTTTCCCCACCCAGGAACCAGAGGTCCTAACCTTTCCCTCTCTGCCTATCTTATCCTATCTTTCCCTATCATAGAATCATGTTTAGTACAATGCATGTCATATGTTAAACAGAAATATAGTAGCTATACTATTATGGGTTCATGTGATATTTAAATAAAAACTTAAAACTCTGTTTCAACAAATTTCTGCTCTGGATATAAAGTTTATTCTCCCTTGTGGAGGACCCTGTCCGCTTTGTAAGTTTCATTTCTAGCTGTTATTCCTTCTGTCCTTAGCTATCCTGGTCCCTTTTTTGTCATCCTACTAAAGAAAAGTATTCCTTACATGAAAAAGAACCTACTCCCCACCCTCCTACCCCCACACACAAACATTGTCTGGAAAGCCCAGCCCTGCACACCTGGGCAATCCACATCCTCCTAACCAGTGGTGCTTGGCAACAGATATGAGGGTTTCTTACTGACAGTAAAGAAGTAAAATTGTCAGTCCCAGTAGTCCTCAAACTTTACCATACATTGGAGTCCCCTGGAAGGCTTTTTACACCATAGATTGCTGGACCCACCCTTGGAGTTTGTGGGTGAGCAAGTGTGGGGTAAACCCTGGGATTCTGTATTTCTATTAAGTCCCCAGGTGGTGCCAATGCTGCTCGTCTAAAGCCCATACTTTGAGAACCACTGCTCTATCCCATTCCTTTCTGTCAGGCAAGCAAGAAGTGCCTGTCTCTCGTTTTTCTGTGCCTCCATTACTATGATAGGGAAAGATAGGATAAGATAGGCAGAGAGGGAAAGGTTAGGACCTCTGGTTCCTGGGTGGGGAAAAACACATATTTTGGAACAATGCTGGGAGCCAGCAGATGACCACAGCAACCCCCTCAGGCTTAAGGTCCCTCTTAAGAATGTAACAGACACCACCTACTCTCCCTCAGGTTCCTGTCAGGAATTTGACAAAAGACTTAACTAAGAATAAGAAGTAGACCATAACATGTATGACCCACAAGGAAGGATATGGCCACAGCCCACCCCTCACACAATGGAATTGAGCCGATCAGGATGGACAACCCAGCACCTAGAGCTATCAAGCCAATAAGGGTAGGACCTGAGAAGAAACAAGGGGAAGGGATGGGGGGCTGACCAGAACCTTATAAAACAAAGACCCTTGCCTGTTGTCATAGGTATTCCCCGCTCTCTGTAAAGAGAGCTTCCATACTATTCCTCCTTTCTGATCTTCTACTCTAATAAACTTTTGGGTGCTGCTCATTTTGTGTCCACCTCTTCATTCTTCAAAGCAGTGAGACAACAAACCTGGGTATTGAGGTAAAAAAAAAAAATCCTACAACATCACCACCCCAGCTTGGGAATGGTTTAGGGTGGCTCTTGAGAAATGCTTCACAAGACTCCAATTCAGGCAGTTTTCAAAAGAAAATAATATCTACGTAAACAGACTTGGTGGTTTTGAAAGAGGTCCCCTGCCCATTCAGCACCCCATCTGAAAAAGCTCTTTGTACTCAGCACAGGGAGACAGGGTTGTTGGTGGGGGCTGGTTTCAGACAAAATTCTTGTTTTCATTTTGCTGTTGTTTTTCAGCTCCACCCTCATCGGTTTCTCCCACACCCTGAGCTGACTCCCGTTCTGGCCTCAGGAAATTGTCCACCACACAGTAGAGAAGAATGAAGCACTTTAGAAATGTAAATTTATGGACCTGTCTCCAAAGATGTGGCCACACTAGAATATGGTAAATAAATAAGAGCTGTTCCAAAAATATCAATGAATTTGAATTGGCTTTAAGAATAGAGCTTCTCTTATACTAGAAGTGGAGGGCACCAGGAAAACAATAAACACCAAGTCAAGGAAAAGTTCATTTTAAAAACTAAGCAAAGGTAAGGGAAAGGCGAATGGGGGAGGGGAAGTGGGGAGACCCAAGAAAATTGGAACCGGGAGAGTAAAGAGAAAGGTTCTGATTTAAACCAAAGGTAGGTAAGATGCTTCAGTTCATTCTGAGTACAATGTCCTTGCCAAGATTTCTGCCAAGTCAATACAAACTGTGTTTTATGAGGGCTCAGAACCTCAGCTCCTGCTTCTCATGAACCAATTTAGGGTTCATCATAAAGTTGCTGGATTGAGCAAATAAAAATACAGAGTACCCAGTTAAATGTAAATTTCAGATATTTCAAATATCACATAGTGTATACCTGTACTAAAAAGGTTTTCATTGTTTAGCTGAAATTAAAATTTAATCAGGTGTCCCATATTTTACCTGGCAACCTGTATCATCACCCCACTCTGAATGTACATTTTCTGTATAAACTCAGGCATTGGGCTCAGCCCTTATTCCTTATTTTCCATAAGAGGTGCCAAGCATGTGTAGTTTTTACTACAGTTCTGGGAAGATAGAAGTCTTTATGTCACAGAAGTACATATAACTTAACATTAAGTGTGGGGTCCAGCTTCCCCCCAAAGCACCTCAGCCAATTCCACACCTGAGGTTTCAAATGGCTCAGCTTCTTCCTCTACCTTCACTCTTTATTTTCTTACTCTTCTCACACCCAAACTCCAATTCTTCTCATGTGCCAAGGATCTCTAAGACCTCTGTCCCTTGACTCTTTCTG
Organism: Lynx rufus; assembly: GCF_022079265.1. NCBI lineage: Eukaryota > Metazoa > Chordata > Mammalia > Carnivora > Felidae > Lynx > Lynx rufus. The sequence goes on along the minus strand of NW_025814896.1, from coordinate 37,799,798 downwards.
GCCTTTCTCTGGATCTCACCGAGATCAAGTCGCACCCCTCCAAATAGTATATTGAAGTGTCATCTAGGAGTTTTAAATACATACAGATGCCTGGGCTCACTCCTAAAGATTCTAATTTAATTGCTTGGGTGTAGGGCGGGGCATTGGTATTGGAATTCCATGGAATTCTAATGTGTAGCCAAGTTTCTGTAGGGGCCCAGGACAGGCTGCCCCAAGATGGGCCACTTTGGCAGAAAGATTATTTCCAATGAAAAGTCATCCAAACCCAGCAAATTCAGGAAAAGCTCTCTGTCTCTCCCTCAAGAGCCTAAATTTGTATTGGAAAGGACAGCCTGTACCAGGAAGAAAGCTATAACAGAGATTCCCCTTTACCTAAGAAAGTTATCTGCGTATTAAGGTAACCTTGTTTTTCAAAACATCTCCTTTCACCTTGCTGCTAATGTCCTGACTCCCCTCTGTATCCTCAGACCCTTACCCCTCTCTTTAGCTCATATAAGCTTCAGGTTGCCTCATTGTCTTTGGAATTTCCCTGTCTGTGTGAATTCCCTGCACATATACCTATTAAATTTGATTTTCTCCTGTTAATCTGTCTCATGTCAATTTGGTCCAGATAGAAGGACCATAAGGCAGAGGAAGTTCTTCCTTCTGGACAATTGAGAAGTATTCACTTAGATCAGTGCTTCTTTAAGATTAATTTGCACAAGAATCTGGGGGGATCTCATCAAAAAAAAGGTTCTGGTTTGGTAGATTGGAGTTCAGACTGGAGGTTTTGCACTTCCAAGAAGCCTCCAGGTGAGGCTGATGCTGCTGGCCAGAGGACATTTCTAGCAACAAAACCTTAGAATCTAGTGCCAGGTGTTAAGACCTTCCATTGAAGTGATGGGTCTTCATTGACAGAATGGAACAGATTCATAGATGCCACAGTGTGCCAGAACGCCAGCTACCCAAGGTGGATGGTTGGATATTCATAAGAGCATGAAGGCACAATAGCATTTTCTTGATCTCATGAGTTTCCTCAGTGTTTAGGAAAGTACTTAGCTGAAAGTACTTAGCTGAAAAGATTTCCTTACTGTAAATTTTAGCTGTACTTAGCTGAAAGATTTAAATCAAATCACTTTGTTAATTAAGACCCCATATTTATATATCTCTTTATTTGTTCCAGAGCACTTTATTATAGCTATAGCTTGATTGCCTCAACTCCTTTGAAAATCATGAAAGAGAGTTATGAGTCCCATTTGACAGATATAAACACTGAGGCCCAAAGATCGTAATAGATCTGGGGTCTTTATTAAAGTGGTCTCTGAATAAATGTTTTGTAATACAATGTTTCTATTAAATCCAGATGTAGCCTCTAATTTATAACATAATTAACTAGAAACCAGTGTTTCTCAAATGCTAACGTGCATACAAATGCTCAGGGGCTTGATAAAATGGAGACTGATTCAGCAGGTCCCAGGGAAGACAAACTCCTCAGTGATATGATGCTGTCTACCCATGGGCCACACTTCAGGCATCAAGGAACTCAACCTCACCTCTGTGGATTCAGTTTTCTCAGCTCTAGCTTTTTTCTCATTATTTCCTTGTGTTACTAAGCACTTAGCAAATGTAGTGAGTGTGAAATGGACTGAGAGTTCTGTGCTTTGGAATCATTCATCTCCATTAAAAACCTGAGGGGTGCTTGGGTGGCTCAGTTGGTTAAGCATCCAACTCTTGATTTCGGTTCAGGTCATGATCTTCTGATTCATGACTTAGAACCCCATGTCAGGCTCTGTGCTGACAGCTCAGAGCTTGCAGCCTGCTTCAGATTCTGTGTCTCCCTCTCTCTCTGCCCCTCCCCCACTCACATTGTCTAACAAAACAAAACAAAACAAAACAAAAAACAAACCCGAAGACAATGCTTTGGAAAAACATGGGTTATTTTCTTATTGAACTCTAAGCTACCATATACAGAAATTAATGTAAGTAATATGTAGTCTCAACATTTCAGCCTTCCTTATTTTATTTCAGATGCTTACCTGTAGGACTTTATTGGCAACACCTATATGCAAAGGAAAAGATTTACAAAATCAGTATTGGTTTATATCTTTTACTATCTTCACTAAACATGGGTCTGTGAAAATTCATAACTTTTACTTTGCAAAAATAACCTATCCGTGTTGTGTTGCTGACGGTAGTGGTGGGTTTTGTTGTTGTTGTCATTTCTATTCACTGTCACTTTTAAAATAATTACTTTTTCTTGATTTGTGTCAGAAAAAAGTAACCATCTTTCCAGAGATGAATCCCAAGCTAAGAATGCAAGCAGCTCATGATGTCAAAAGCGAGAGCAGTGTTTGTTTGGAAAGATCTCCCACTTGACAGTGTCCTTAAAATCTTCCTCTTATAGTTCCCAAGAGGATTGACAGAAGCGTTTGCAAAGGCCTACAAAACTCTGGGTTTTTGTTTTTTTGTTTTTTTTTTTTTTGCTCTTGGTTTGGTGGAAAAAGAGAAAAGAATGAGAAACATCACCCCTCCACACACAGACACACATACTCAGAGTCACCTGCAGTCACCATTACCTGACCATGATCACATTCTTTGTTTTCATAAAGTTACCACATTTTTCAGCAGTGACAAAGGGAATAATGGCTCCATTACCCTCACACAACCATCACTTTAAAGTTTGTGATAGATTTCTTGCATTAGTAGCTCTAGTTCTCTACTCTTTCCTATGACTTTGGTAGTGACCTCCCACACTTTAGACTTGGCTGTGTGCTCGTTTTGACCAACAGGAGAGTAGCAAACTTGATGCAAGCAGAAACTTGTAGAAGCATATTATCTGCTTTTCCTCTTGCTTTTCTGAGGACCTGCCTTAGCTGTCCTGTTGGAGACTTATGAGAGGCACATGGAGGAGAGTGGCATTATCTAAGATGAGGCAGACCAATGCAGCCATTCTCCAGCTGAGCCCCCAGCTGACAACAAATGCATGAGAGAGGCCAGTGAGGTGAGCTGTACCTAGCCTAAGACAGCAGAATAGCCTGGGCAGCTCCTAGACTCAGGAGAAGTAAAGCATGGTTGTTGTTGTTGTTGTTGTTGTTGTTGTTGTTGTTGTTTAATAAAAAAAAGAAAACACTGTTTTGGGTGATTTGTTCCTAAATGTGAATGTATCAATCTTGGAGAGTGGCAGAGTCATGGTATTTCTGAGTTGGAAGAGTCTTCAGATCTTCCAATTAAGAGATCACAAACTTAAATGCTCCCGGGAAGAAACTTAAGACCCCAGGAAGGATTTTTTAAAAGTGAACTGATCCATAAATAAATAAATAAAAATAAATAAATAAATAAATAAATAAGAATTGATCCAGCCATAAGACAGCAAAGTAGTAGTTACAGATGAATTGAAAACATACAATCTTATCTAAAAGCATTCACACTGCAAAAATCTTTAAAACACTGTGTGATCCAAATAAAACTCCTCGGTTGGCTTAAATACATCCCCTGGGGCCCCATCATCTGAAGTCTGATTTCTAGTTTGGTCTCTAGATTAAGTGATGTGATAGTCTGGGCCAGGTTCCTACCTGGTTGAAGATCAATCTCAGAATTGTTCCAGCCCTCTTTCCAGGATACCTACAAGGTGGTGATTTTAGTACCATTGTTTTTAATTTTTTTTAATCTTTATTTTTGAGAGAAAGAGAGCACAAGCATGGGAGGGGCAGAGAGAGAGGGAGACACAGAGTCTGAATCAGGCTCCAGGCTCTGAGGTGTCAGCACAGAGCCTGACTCAAGGCTCCAACTCACAGACCACACGAGATCATGCCCTGAGCCAAAGTCGGATGCTTAACTGACTGAGCCACCCAGGCACCCCGATTTTATTCCCATTTTACTGTTGAAGGTCAGCAAAGCTCAGTCTCAGTGACTACTCCAAGGTGACACTGTTAGTTAGTGGATAGTCCAGGATTCAAACTCAGACCTGTCTGGTGACCACACTTACTATGCTGCCCCTTGTAGATTCCTAATGTCCAAGACCAGAGGTCTAGGTCAGCAAACTATGGCCAAAGGCCAAATCCAGCCCACCCACCTGTTTTTGCACATAAAGTTTTCCTGGAACCCAGCCACACTTATTGAGTTATGGCTGCTTTCACACAATGGCAGAGTTGGATAACTGTGACAGAGGCTGACAAAACTGAAAATATTTACTACCTGGCCTTTTGTGGAAAGTTTGCCAATCCCTGGCCCAGAGGGTTTCCTTCTTCTGCTAGTAACCACAAGCTCTCCAGGATACATAGGGTCTCTTGCGTGTCATTGGTGGGACCTCTAATAGAGGCTCGCTATAACTGCATGAATGTGACCTGCTTAAGGTTCAAAGTGGACGAAGTTGAACGATGAGAAGAGAGTAAAAGAGCATTTTGACCTAACATTAGCCTAGAGTTCCTTAATATTAAAGTTTGCAGCGTGAAGAAACCCATTCCCTAACAGCAAACTAAACAGCAGCTGCAGATAGCATCAATATAAACACACCTGCAGGCTCCTGGGCTTCCAGCCTTTCATTTTGCATTTCATTCAAATATGCGAAGAAACCATCAGCAGAGTTCCTACAAGTTTCCGGAGTCTTTAATCAAACAAAGGGTGAGGAAAATCTGTCAGTCCTCCCAAATAGTGAAGCCCCATTTTTTATTAGAAAAGGAGACAAAATATTGTGATTGAAGCTCATGTTAGAAAGAAGGGAAGGGAATGGCTTTTAAATAAAATGGTGTAGTGTGAAAGCCCTGTTCTGCAGTAAGACAGAGCAGAGTCACACACTGCTTATGGAAACTGAATGAGGTTTAGCCTTTAGTTGTATTTTCATTTTTGCATTGGATGAGCTGGAAGACTGTTTACCAGGCCCCAAAATCCATCTCTACCCAAGATGGTAAATCCTTGTAAATGTGCTGATTCCATTTGTTCACTTGAGGGGAGACAGCAACCAGGGGAGACAAAGGAATTTGCTCTGGGTGAAAAAAATGGTCCAAATCCTATGGGTCAATTTCCTATTTTCTTTTCCCACCTTTTATTGCCTTCTGGTCCCAGACTTCCAGAGGCTTGGTCAAGCCCAGAGTGTAACATTTGGCAGGCTTGAGAATTAGCTGGGTAGCAGTTGAAAACTAATCTCCCTAATGCCCACCCCACACTAGTTGAATCAGGTCTTGCAAAGGATGAAACATGGGGCTTCATATTTTGCAAATGTCCTTCAGGCAGTCCAACTCCATGGCCTCCACTCAAGCCCATGAGTGACTTTAATGCAAACTTACCTGCCCTTACCTCCTCTGGATGAAAGTGATGTGAGGAGAGGCAGGTTCTCCTTTGAATAAATAAATAGAAACAATTTGAAGTTCTACTTAATGCAAATATACTCAGTTGACCTTATTCATTACTTGTTACCTGTTAGACTTTAGAAAATCATTTAATCTCTCTTGAGTTTTATCCCTCAGCTGTTAATTGGTAACATCAACTTAGGTAGAACTTCTCTGACTATATATCTCTCTTATACACCAAGTCAGGAATAAGCTCTGGACTATTTCTTTTCTTTTCTTTTCTTTTCTTTTTTAATGTTTATTTATTTTTGAGAGAGAGAGTGTGTGTGTGTGTGTGAGCTGGGGAAGGGGCAGAGAGAGAGAGAGACACAGAGTCTGAAGCAGGCTTCAGGCTCCAAGCTGTCTGCACAGAGCCCGACGTGGGGCTTGATTGAACTCATGAACCATGAGATCATGACCTGAGCCAAAGTCGGACACTTAACCAACTGAGCCACCCAGGCGCCCCAAGGGACTATGTATTTTCATTGATATCCAAGTTCTTACCCAAAATACTCTCCTTGAAGATGGATGAGCCATCTCCTTGACTCTCATCCCTATGGCTCAATAGGCACCTAATGCGAGCAAAAGAAAATTAAAAGAGGGGAGAAAGAGGAGAGCAGGTAGAAGATAGAAGAATTTTCATTTCTGATTCAGATTTCTTCAAGGTCCTCTATCCCCATGGGTCAGTCACTCAAAGTTATTATGTTTTACATTGAACAGGCATAAGGCACACAAAAGATATTCAGAAAAGACTTGTAGATGATATTTGTTTCAATACAACTTTTGATCAACTTCATTCAAATATGTCCAAGAATAACCAAAGACCCAAAATGGTCTCTGTTGAAGACAAACTTAGTATGCTAGACAAGGAAAGCTAGATTCTTCTGTGAGGAGTTAAAGCAGGCCTCTCCTAATAAGTAGTAAGAGCCAGAGGGCAAGTAGGAAAAAGTATTTTCTAAATTAGGAAGGATCCAAATGGCACTTTGCAATTGTTATAGAAAGGGACTGAAAAGTGTCATTGGGATTGGTCATTATCACTGTATGTCATCTGCATGGTGTTATCTGCTTCTCCAGTTTAATACTGGAGTGTCGTTCTCAACTGAGTCCAGTATGAGTTCTTGGAGGTTCAAGCTGGCTTTGGGTTATACGGGGATCAAGTTTTCTGTGAATGGTCAAGGTTCAAACATAAATTTCCTTTATGAGGGGTGCCTGGGAGTCAGGTAGTTAAGTGGCTGACTTCGGCTCAGGTCACGATCTCACGGTTTGTGAGTTCAAGCCCCACATCAGGCTCTGTGCTAAGAGCTCAGAGACTGGAGCCTGCTTCAGATTCTATGTCTCCCTCTCTCTCTGACCCTCCCCCACTCACACTCTGTGTCTCTCTCACTCTCAAAAATAAATATTAAAACATAAATAAATAAAAAGGAAAGAAATTTCCTTTATGACAAAAGTGAAGTAAATAAGATCATACTATATGTATTGCTTTATAACCTGCCTTTTGTACCTCATGATACACTAGGATGTCTTCTACCAAAATATATTAATCTTTTGCAGTATTTGTAATGACTACAAAGTATATCATTATATGAATGGGTTGTCATTGTCACATACCCTGTTGTTGATATACAGGTTGCTTCCATTTCTCTGGTATTACAGATGGAGCTTCAGTGCAAAGTCTCAGAGCCAAATACTGCACAGACCTTCATTTATTTTCTTTAAGAACATTTCTAGAAATACAACCAGTAAACCAAAAATGATAGGCATCTTTAAAACTATATTTACTGCCAAAATTATCCTCTAGAAATGGATTATCATTTGATACTTGCAGCACCAAAGGCCTGGGCTACATCACTCGTGTGAGGTCACAGGCAACAATAAGCAGAGAACTGAGGACTGACTGGGCTTGCAGGTCCCTGCTCCTTCTCCACTGGGGAATGGCTGGCCACTGGGCAGCCTGGTTCTGTTTAAGGTATAGTTGGTTCCTGTCAGAGTTAGGGCCACTCCAGAAGCAGACCCTAACACAAGGATTCATTTATAAATGGTTAATTTGGGAGGTAATCTCAGGACATACTAATTGTAGGGTATGGGTGGAAGAAGGAAGAAGTAAGACAGGGTATGAGAGGTAGATAATAAAGAGTATGCTATCAAACAAGCTACCACTACGAGCAGCCGAAGATTGATCTTGCTGGGTATGTCTGCAAACAGTGTGGAAGACGCATCCCAGAGTTACCTTCCTGAAGGGCAAGGTAGCTACAGTGTCTACACATGAAGTGCTCCCAGACATTGTTGAAGGCTGCTCTGGGAGGATCTGATTCTCCTGTATGCCCAACCTGCTGTGAGCATAGCCAGGCAGAGTGAGGCCTAGCCAGTAAACTCTGAAAAGGTAAGAGCCTTAAGGGCTGCAGTAACATTATAGGTGATGTATGTGTGGTGTGGCCAAGTGGGTCAATGATAAACTGCTCTGCAGTTTCTAGTCAGACTCTCCTGCCACATTCTAGCCCCTACACAATATGGCAAAGTCTCACAAAGCTACTCTGAACATCCAGTCTATGGTGCAGCCTCAAGGAGAAGAATGCATCATGACATCTGCTGAAGTCTAAATCACATGAAGTAAAATGCACCCATTTGAACTTTCCACTTCCAATCATGATGAAGTAACAAAAACCAGAAATGCTCTCCTAACAACTAAGAAAACTGGACAGAATAGGGGTACCAGGCTGCCTCACTTGATAGAGCGGGTGACTCTTGTTCTGAAGGTCATGAGTTTAAGCCCCATGTTGGATATAGAGATTACTTAAAAAAAAGTGGACAAAACATATGAAACAATGGTTTTCAGGGACTAGACAACAAACATAGCAGGACAGTGGTCCACAAGAGAGGAGAAACGAGCAACATGAATCTGAGATTGGTCCAGCTTACCAATTGGGGAGTTTTCAGGCTTCAGTACAGGGAGGAGGAACTCTCACAGAGTCGGAGGGGGGATGGGGTAGCCAAGGAAGCTAGAGTTTGCAGGGCAGAAAACCAGAAAAGAGACAGAAGCATAGAGAGAGGGAGCTGCAGAGTTCTGCATGTGGTGCCCATCAAGTCCATGGCGGAGCACTGAAAAGACTCTTCATGTGAGGAAACTATGCAAGGCCAGGGAAAGAACCACAGGAAAAGAGCAGGTAGAAAATTACTCAGAGCTCATTCAGAATTAAAAATACTTACCATTTCCCACAGCAGAATGGAGAAACATCATAATATACATTTGGTTGAGTACTGATTACCCACCTGTTTGCATATGCTTATTTGAGATCTGGTTGAGTACTCAGAAAGATAGTGCCTCTGCAGTGTGACCAAATTAGCCATAGAATAAAGGCTTTGGTCCTGCCGAACAAAGCTCACAGGCAAGCCTCAAATGAATCAAATTATTTCCTAGTGTAAAACTCATGTGTATTTAAAAGAATACCAGAAGAAAAAAATCCAGCACCCAACAATACAAACATTAAAATGCCTAATATCCAATCAACAATTATCAGGCACACAAAGAAGTAGGGAAAGAGACCCCATAATAAAAAGAAGAATCAATCATAGAGTAATGACACAAACGATAAAAGTAAATATACGAGGACCTTATACAAGTAATACATGGGATCATAAATGCATCCCACATATTCAAGAAGGTAGAGGAAAGCATGAGCATAAGGAAAGACACAGAGGTAATAGAAGACCCAGATGAGCCTCCAGAGATGAAAAACACAATGCAACACAATGTTTGCAATAACAACAACAACAACAAAAATACTATAGAAGATAAGTAAACTTGAGGACTTAGAAGTAGAAATTGTTCAAGATGAAACCCAGAGAGAAAATACATTCATTTTATGTGCATATTTTGACACATCTGTGCAAATGTATACACCTGTGTAATCAGTACTGCAGTCAAGATATAGAACACTTCCATCACCCCCAAAAGTTCCCATGCAATCACCAACCCCACCAAACAGTGTCTGTTTCTAGGCAACTCCTAACTTGCTTTTTGCCAGTGCCAGTATATACTAGGTTTGTCTCATCTTATGTTTTATATAAATGAGATAATATAATAAGTACTCTGAGTTTGGCCCCTTTTATTTATGCGTACCCCTTTTTATGGCTGAGTAGTATACAACTGTATGGATGTGCCATTATTAGTTTATCCATTCACCAGCTGATGAACATTTGGGTTGATTCCACTTTTTTTTTTTAATGTTTATTTATTGTTGAGAGAGAGACAGAGAGACAGAGCATGGATGGGGGAGGGGCAGAGAGAGAGGGAGACACGGAATCCGAAGCAGGCTCCAGGCTCTGACCTGTCAACACAGAGCCTGACATGGGGCTTGAACTCATGAACCATGAAACCATGACCTGAGCTGAAGTCGGATGCTTAACCCACTGAGCCACCCAGGTGCCCCACGAGTTGTTCCCAGTTTTGAATAATTTTGAATAAAGTTGCTCTGAACATTCACATACAGGTCTTGTGTCAAAAAGTTTCCCTTTTGGGGGGTAAATAGCTAGGAATGCAATGGTTAGGTCCAACAGTCAGTGTATATTAATAAGAAACTGTCAAGCTGTTTTCCAAAGTGGCTATTCTCTTTTATATACTTACCAGGATGTATGAGAGCTGCAGCTATTCCACACCACTGCCAGCACTTGGTATCATCAGTCTTTCTTTCTTTCTTTCTTTCTTTCTTTCTTTCTTTCTTTCTTTCTTTCTTTCTTTCCTTCTTTCCCATTTTTAAAATTTTAGACATTCTAATGATCCTGTCATAGTTCCTCATGGATTTAATTTGCATTTTTGTGATAACTAAAAATGTTGAGCATCTTTTCATGTGCTTATTGGCCAGTCATACATATTCTTTTTTAAAGTATCTATTCAAATATTTTTACCCATTTAAAAATTACTAATTGTCTCTTCTTTTTGAGCAGTAAGAGTTCTCTATATAGTCTAGGTACAGATCTTTTGTTAGAGATATGTTTAGCAAATATTTAAATATTTTCCCCCAGTTTGTGGCTTGCCTTTTCATTGTCTTAATGGTGTCTTTCAAGGAACAGCCATTTTGCTTTACTTTATTTTTAACATTTACAATTTCATCTTACTCGCAAAGAGTCTTATCACCTAGGTGAGCCTGGTATTGTTTTAACATTTTAGAGATAAGAGGCCCCATAGTTTCATTGCCGGGTTCAAAGTCACACAGCTGGTCAATCAAAGACAGTGTCAATACGAAACCTTCAGTTTTCTGATTCTAGATCTGTACAGAATTTGTGTGTGTTCACACAGCAATTCAGGGGTTTCCCATCTTGAATGGCATCTAAGTGAAACCTGCTTTATGTAGTGATCTGGCAGGTGGAAGATTTCAAGGCTCTAGTATAAATTTATATTCCAGCTACAGCTGTGTCTTCCCACCCACGAAGGGAAATGTGGAGAAAGAGCAGGAGCTCCTTCAAGTTGTAAGCTACTTATTAAACCTGACAGACGACGAGGAGCAGGATAGTATGCCCTCTCATCGCCTCTGACCACCCCCCCCTTCAATTTCCATTCCCTTTCTGGACTTTTAAAAAATTGCTTTTTAATAATATCCATAATTCATGAAAAGAAATGATAAAATCAAAACATATTACCACTGGCTTATAAACGCCAGTGCTATTAATTATTAACAGCCCAAGAAGGAAGTCAGGAATGATCCCAAAGGTGAGAGAGATAAAGGCACTAGTGGGGAAAAAAAAAAGTTGCATATTAAATGAATTTAATTCCTCTTCTCAAAGAGCCAGCAGAAGTTTAGCTAAAATAGAGGCCTTGGCAATCATCTAATGAAAAGCCCTCATACCACAGATGGACAAAACCTGAAGCCCAAAACACTGCCTGCCTTGAGTTACGATAAAGCAGTGAAACATATTTCTTTTTATTGCTGTCCTGTTCTCTAACTCTGCCTCTATCAATGTCACACTTGACATCAGGGAGGACAAGTGTTTTCTAAAATAAAGGGATTCATTGTTTGCAAAGCCTAAGAATCAGCCTTCATTTTAGTGTTCCAAAGCTCCCTGCCACTTTTCCAATGCAAATAGAATCACCCAGAGACACCTAGTGCAGAATGAGCATGCACAGGCGGGGCCATTAAGTGATGTACCTAAAGAACATCAATGTCCACAGCCTCTCCCAGCCCCCAGAATTCCTCTAACGGGAGATATAATCCTTAGAGGTGTAAAGGTTGCCCGTCTTCAGAAAATCCCAACTACAATGTAAACCCTGCAGGAACTTGGGGCAGTTACTTTTGTGAGTCTCAAAATGGGGCCGGCCAATGGTATGGCCTACCTCATCAGGTTGTTGTGAGAGTTAGATGATGCACTAATGACCTGAACACAGGTAGAGGGTTAGGTGAGGATGGCCAGGAACCAGATGAGAGACCAAGGGGAAAGAGAGACACCCAAGAAGCTTGGGGAGGGAAAGGAGGTGTGCTACAAAACCAAAATTTGCTGTAAACTCCTATACAGTTTTGCCTAGGACCAGGTTGGGGTTAACACAACCTGGGTTAAAAAACTATCCTTCCCTGGTGGGAACTGTTCCCCTCTGCCCCAAGTGAGGACAGGTGCAGGTGGGTCTGTCAGGTGGAGGTGGGCTCTGCTACGTTTCCTACTGCAGCGAGAGTTGTTGAATCAGGTGGGCAGCTCGCAGCTACGAAGAGGACACTGATTATTCTCTTCCTGGGACCCTCTGGTTCACCAAATCATGCTATCTATTCTCTTATTTCCAACAAAAGGACATATTTAGATGGTGTTTCCATCATTTTTTCCCCCCTCAGCATTTGAATTCCACCAGACATCTAGCAAAGAACGTGATAGTCAATCCAAGGCACACGTGTCAGTTGAGAGTGGAAAAATTGAAATTTTAGAGAAGCCAGACACAAGTGGCTCTTTTAGTTAGACAGCATGGGAAAGGCCTTTTGGAGAAAACACCTGCTCTCCTCAGAGGTTAATGTTCTTCCCCATCAGCTTCTCCTTCCCTCTGCATCAGGCGCCACCTCCTGTGTGCCTTCTCATACAAATCCTGCTCTGGGGGACCACGAGGTGCCGATATTCTGCTTAAATGCGTTTCAACTGTATAAACAATTTAGAACATTGGCCTGAAACCCAGACAGCATATACCTCTCCCCTTTTCCTCATTTTCAACCCAAAGCAAAATTCACCCTAGGACTTTCCAATAGGATCTTACCTCTGAGAGGCAGAAGACTGAGATGTCAGAAGGACTTTCCAACAGCTTTACACCAGGCTTTTACTTCTAGCCATGCTATGATACCCTCTTCTATTTTCATTTTAAAAAGTCACAATGTATTACATTGTTCCTCTTCATTGGCTCTATTTTGATTTTGAAAAGTACACAAACATGTAATAGCACTTCTTTTTCTCATTCCTTTAATGCATAGTTTATATTTTAAGAACAGAAGACAATGGCAGCTAATCACCAATAAACAGACCCAATTGTCTGTTTGGGACTAGACACTCCTCCCCACAAAACCCCCACTTTGCCTTGGTTTCTGTGGGAGGTCTGGCATCAGTGGGAAAGATGCTTACACTCTGTGGGGAGGGGGGCGGTTATGTGCTGGGCTTTGGATCTCAGTGATTTCTACAGTAACTCCAAGATGGATTGTGTCTTCTATTTTTGGATTCACACTGGGAAGCCAATTAAATTAAAAGGCTATTCATTTCACTATATTTGTCTCCAGGCTGCTCAAATAGAAATGCAAACGACTTCTATTGAGTGAGTTTTCTGCCTCAAAAAAGAATGCCTTCTCTCTCACATGTGTACTTCAGAGTCCAATCTGCATTAAGGGGGAGACACATGAACCCCAGCCTTGTCGCTACTGGGAGGCTTCTTTCTCAAACTCAATTTGAAGTTATCCTAAATGAAAGCATATACAGCTTCTATGGCCACTCATAGGTCCTTAGTGCAGTTGGCAAAAATGGGTCTGTGTTTACTGAAATGATCACAACTGGGAGGAAGGGAGAAAAAACTCATTTTTCCAGCTTCACTAAGAGTGAACGAATGATAGAGCCTAAATATGGCAAATACTGCTTCTTTGGTGTTGCTTCCATTCACAACAGGCCTTAGCCTCGCAGAGAAGATAGCTGCACCCCAATCTCCAGTTTCAAATCCTACAAAATGAGACAGTATGCTGTCCTAATAGCACAAACCAAAGGCCTAACTTATAACATATGGCTAATGATGACCAGATCAGAGGCTCAAGTGCAGTTGACTTAACCCATCAGAGCCCACTCTGAAGTCATGTGTAGGGATCAACCCAATCAATGGGGTCATTAAGTGTTCTTGTGAAAGGATCAATGAGGAGTGGATGCCGAAACCACACATCTACTACATGCTCACATGCGTAGAAAGGACTTCTCAAAAATGGGTTAACTGGTGGCTTGCCCAAGAACTAGAAACAACTAGAATTTGCAATTTTTTCCTTAAAACACATGCGGCCTGTGGAACATAGAATTGTCCTCCAACAGTCCTTGCACAAAAGTAATTTCAATTTTGAATAGATGAGTTTCCTTAAAAGGAACAGGACTTTCACACTAGCCTATAGTCTATGAAATAACAGCTTGCAACCTGCCATTTGTAGATCATTTCGGGGCCTGGCCAGCCCAAATTGAAACTTGCCCATCAACAATGGCAGATGAAATGTTAGGTTGCCTCTAATGGCAGGACTACCAGGGTCTCAGTGATGGAGAGGATGCGGGTTATGATGTCTGTCGTGGCCTTCATCATGGCTTATTGAGACCTGTCTGGCAGGATGTAATAAGCAGAACAAAATCTGATACAACAAAAATGTTTCAATGTTTATGGAAGCCCAAAACTATTTCCAGAAAAAGAAGCCATTGGAGCAAATTGAAAATCAGTTGACTTCATCTTCACTTTCATGGAAAAAAACAATCCCCATCTGAGGGAAATTCAACTCCATCTTTGAAATTCCTCTTTACTTAAAAATGACTGGAGAGAAGGAAGGAGGTAGAGGGAAGAAGGAAAAGAAAATAGGAGGGAGGGAGGGGGGAAAAGTTTGGTACACAGAGCCTGGAACATGAAGTACAATTTGACCATATCTGTACCTGCCTCTCCAATTTCAAAACACACTCTATTTTCTTTTTCTCATAAAATGGAGCAAACACAAACCCAAGGCCTCATCTTCTAGCAGGTAAAATGTCCTCTGAAAAGTCTGTTGCTTTTTCTTTTTTTTTTTTTGTTTTTTTTTTGTTTTTTTTTTTTTTTTTTTTTTTTTTTTTGGTGAGTGGTCCAAATTAGTTAATTTAATCAAAACGAATGGGCAGTTTTTGATTATATTATATTCCTAATATCCCCTAAAAACAGACAAAGCCATCCAAAAAATGCATGCAAACATGGACAAAATATTCACAGCAGGTCTTTTCAGAGCAGCCCAAAACTGGAGACAGCCCAAACGTTCATCAGGAATAGAATGGATAAATAAATTGTGGCATAGTCTTACACTGGAATACTGGCAATAAGAATAAACAAACGACAACTAGGGGCAGCAATAGGAGAAAATCTCACAAGCACGGTGTTTAACAAAAGAAAACAGATGCAACGGAATACTTATTAGATGATTCCATTTCCATTAACATTCAAAAGCAGGCAACTAATTTATGGTGATGAAAGCCAGATTAGTAGCTACCACTGGAGAAAGGGAACATTTGGGAACCCCTGGAGTGTCTGTCATGTTCTCTTTCTTGACGCGAATGATGGATACACTTCGTAAAAATTCATCAAGCTTGTACTTGCTTGTATTTTACTTCAATAAAAAAGTTTACTTAAGGTGTCTGTGGTAAGAACAAACTTTGGGGCATGATGAAAATGCACTGTATTGTATTTCAGTTGTGATGGTGATCACGTGACCATAGATATTCATTAAATGTCTCACCAAACTGTAGACTTAAAGTTGGGTGAATTTTATCATATGTAAATTATACCTAATAAAGCCAATTTTTTAGAAAGTTTAAAGAGTTTAGGAAAAAGAATCCTACTCTCTACACACAAAAGCAGTTTGAGAACAAATTCAGAATAAAAGCAACTGCCTGCATTTATTCCTGTCCTTCATTTTGCAGGAGAAACAAGTAAATCAATGGCTCAAATGCTCAAACGTATATGAATTATCAAAATATAAGTCCTCAAAGACAGAGATCCTATTTATATATGAATCTTGTACCAGCCAATTGGAAAACCAAGCCTAGTGATTCTCACTGCAGTTCTAATTCATAATCCTCTAAATGTCTCCCAGTGTCACTAATGTGCTTGTATCGGCACATTATTGTGGCTGTGCACAATAATGCTGCCAAATACCCACAAAACTTCATTTATTGCTCACGCATTTAGAGTCAGCCAGGGGTGGCTGGGCAGCTCTGCTGATCTTCCACAGCTTGCTCCCATGCCTAGGGTTAGGCTAGCTATTGGCTGACATAAGTGGGCCTGAACTGGAATGACTATGGCAATTTGATGTGGTTACGAGATGGTCCCCAGTAATGCTTGCTTCCTGGTATCCATGTCCTTGTGTGATCACCTCCCACATAAAATAGAGCTGTCCTGTGTAACTGACAGAATACTGCAAGGATGACAGTCATTCCAAGGCTTGGTTTCCAAAGACACTGTGGCTTCTACCTTGCTCATTTGGACCACTCGGCTAAGTGGAAGCCAGACACCATGTTGGTGAAGACACATACTCAGCCCTATGGAGAGATTCATATGGTGAGGAACCAAGGCCTTAACATCCAGCATCAACTTGCCAGACACACGCATGAGCCATCTTGGACATGTATTCATCAGTCCCAGCCAAGCCCTCCAATGACCATAACCTTTGAGCCAGAATCCTGAGCCAGAACCAACCAGCTAAACCACTCCTAAATTCCTAAACCACAGAAACTCTGACGGATAATAAATGCTTATTGTCTTTAGCTGCTAAGTTTGGGGATAATTTGTTATGCAGTCACAGATAACAAATATACATGACTCTATACCATGTAGCTCTCACCACTCAGTAGGCTACCCTGGATACATTCTCATGGTGACAGCAGGGATGCAAGAGAGCAGGTGAAAACATGCAAGCATTTTCAAATCTCTAGTTGCATGACATATCTCCAAAGATCCCTTTGGCCAAATTAAGTCAAATGACTCAGCTCAGAGTGTAGGGCAGGGCAGGTTAGCTCACCTACTGCGGGAAGGCACTGCAAATTTGTATGGCAAAGAACATGGTTGGTGGTTTTAAAATGTGTACCCAGATTTTTTGGCACTGACCTATTCAAAAGGAAGGGCCTATTTCCCCTCCCCTTAATGTGGGCTAGACTTTGACTCACTTCTAATGAATAAAATGTGGTGGAAGTGATGTAACTGCACTGGCTGGGTCATAAAAAGGACAGCTTCTTCCTGGTTCTCAATCTCTCTCTCTCTCTCTCTCTCTCTCTCTCTCTCTCTCTCTCTCTTTCTCTCTCTCTCCTCACCCTCCCTGCCTCTTTCCTTCCTCCCCACCTTCTTTCTTTTTCATGGATTTCTTACTTTGGCAAAAGCCAACCAACTGTAATGAAGATAGTCAAGTAGATCTGTAGATAAATCTACATGGAAAAGAACTACCAACAATCAGAACCAACTTGCTATCATGTTAAAGGTGGACCCTCTGGCCCTAGTCAAGTTTTCAGATGACTGCTGTCCCAGCCCACATCTCAAATGCAAAACTAAGATATTCCTGAATATTTCTGACCCACAGGAATTGTGATAGATAATAAAGTTCTATTGCTGTTGTAAGCCACCAAGTTATGGTATAATTCATTACACATATCAATAACTAATACAAGGAATGATGAAGAATTAGAGCTTTTATTTTTAACCACAGTTCAGGATTCTAGGTGCAAAAAACAGAATCTACTCTAGCTAGTTTATGCAGAAAAGAAACATATTAAAGGGTACTGAAGTATCTACAGGAGGGCCAGAGTGTCAGGTCTAGAGCTAAAAAGGTAACAACAATGCCCAGAGCACAGGGTACCCATGCTCCAGCCAGAACCCCATTCCTCTGAAGCTGGATTAAGATATCTCGGCTTGCAACATTAAAGTTGGTAGCCAGGTACCAGAATCTCCACCATTAATATCCTGGAAAGCTGGATGCCTTCATGCTCCCCACCCACCAAAAAATGGAATCTGTGAAATGCCAGCTTCATCTTTCTGCTTTCTTCCAGTCAGAGGTCTTATACAAGTGCATATAATTATTGGAGTCTATCTGCAAGGGAAGATGGGAAAAAATGAGTTGTGGGCTCCATTCTTGGGGAGGTGTTATTTATAAGATAGGAAATACCCCAGAAATAGGAAGGGTGTCCAAATGGTGCTGAGCAGCTAGGAAAACTGACAAATGCTCACTTCTTGTCCCATATAAAATCATCATTACATTACTAAAATATAGATGATTAGAGAAACTACTGACATGTCTCCCTAATACCTGAAACTCAAATTGGTAAAAGAATTTCATCTCCAGTACCATTTCCAGGCAAGTGTTAATGACTGCCTACAGTTACATGCTAAGAGGAATTCTAGGCTCAGTTGGAAAGAGATCTGGGATCAAGTTGTAATGATGCCACTGTGTGCTACATATTTGAGTTAAATAATAGGTACCTACAAAAATAGGTCTCTATGTTTTCTCTCCTTTCCTGAGAGGAGGGTCTGAAAATACTCCATGACCTTTTACAATTGTTTAGATTAAAGCCGTTCACACTGACCAAACTCTCTTTTATTTATTTTTTTAAAAACTTTTTTAAATGTTTATTTATTTTTGAGACAGAGAGAGACAGAGCATGAATGGGGGAGGAGCAGAGAGAGAGAGGGAGACACAATCTGAAGCAGGCTCCAGGCTCCAAGCTGTCAGCACAGAGCCTGACGCGGGGCTCGAACCCACAGACCATGAGATAGTGACCTGAGCCAAAGTTGGACGCTCAACCGACTGAGCCACCCAGGTGCCCCCAAACTCTCTTTTAGCTATCTATCTGAAATGGCATGCAAGCCAATCCATGTCCCCACTGTATCACTCAGGACTTGGTATAACCCAGAGATATAAAACAGCTCTTCTAGCTAAATAGCTAAATATGGCCTCTTGTTCTGTCTCCTCATCACCTTCTTACACTTATGTCATCCCATGAGGGACCCCTCAAGAACTGCAAATTCCATAAGACACAGTCTGACTACCACTGACATATACCATTGGTATAATCAACTCTTTACCTCCAGGGCTCATTCCTTCATGCTCATTTTCTCCTTACTGTCACTCAAATTCAGCCAGTTGGTAAGAATATATTGTGGACAAACAGTCCCTACACTATAACCCATCCATTTCCCTGTTTGGATGGTGTGACTTTTCCCCATGTGAGTCAATAATTTTTAAAGCACAAGAACTTGGCATGATTTGCTGTCTTTTAGTCACCTCACAGAGACCAACTTCAGGACTAACAATGGTAAGTCTACATTAAGTTGCTTCATCTTTGTCCTTGTGTTAAAAGCAAGAGACTTCCCTATCTGAAGATCAAACATCACACCGTTGTGTCATGGTTTCAGTGGGGCAGATTTCCCCCTTACCTCCATTCTCCTTAGCCACGGTTGCTCTGAGTACCCTCAGTGTAGGATATTTGTTCCTGCCATAGAACAATGCTTCTCACACTTCAGTGTGCACACAAATCACCTGGGCATCTGTTTAAATGCAGATTCTATTTCAGCAGGTGGGGCCAAGATCCTCCAGTCCCATCAAGCTCTCAGGTGATGTTGATGCTTCTGGTCCATGCCACACTTTACCTATCAATGTTCTCCAAGACCTAGTCTAACCCTCTATGGGAGGAGCTTACTGTTTTCCTAGAACTCTACTTATGTACTGTTTCTTCTTACCTCTCTCCTTTGGATCACATTCCTTCACCATCAATACCCTAGACATTGGTATTCATTCTTGCTCTACCCTTGAGCACACTAACTTTATTCATTCAATGAACCAGTAATCATTAAGCACCTACCGTGAGCTAGACATCATGCTGGGCACTAGGGATACATCCACAAATATGATCATCCCTGCTCACATGAAACTTCTACTCTAAAGAGAAAGACATTAATAAATAACTAGTTAACAATTAGTTAGAATTGCCAGGAGTGCTAAGAATGGAAATTACAGGATGTCTGAGAGCAAATAATGGGGAAAATCTAATCAAGTCTCTTGGGCTATTGGGGTCTGCACTTTGTGTGACTTCTTCTAGTTTCATATAAACTCAACCTTGTCTGTGATGAGGCAGAGGATTAAAAGTTTCCTTCATGGTCCTTTGCCTTCCTCTTGACCATGGCCACTACTGTGCACTTGGTGTTTCATGGCCACATGCTCCTTTGGCAGGAAGATGAGCATGGCATGGAGCTTATGGTTGGCAAGCATGTCCTGGACTTCCATAACTCCAAATTAATATTGGATTGCCTCATGTCATTCTTGCCCCTTGGCTCCCCTTGATAATGGTGCTGGCCATCTGCAATGGCAAGCTGTTCCCTCCCAAATTCTAGTCAACTCTCCTCCTTGCTCAAAAATGACAGCAAGTATAATACTCTAATTTCTTCCTCCTGTGACCTCTTTTGTTGATCTGCTACCTAGAACTATGACTTGGCTATACCAGCAAATTACCCTGATTAACACCAAGGCCTTTAGTATTTATTCATTAAGAACGACAAAGTCCAGGGGAGCCTGGGTGGCTCAGTTGGTTAAGCTTTCAACTTCAGCTCAGGTCATGATCTCATGGCTCGTGAGTTCAAGCCCTGTGTTGGGCTCTGTGCTGACAGCCCAGAGCCTGGAGCCTGCTTCGGATTCTGAGTCTCCCTCTCTCTCTGCCCCTCCCTGGCTCACACTCTGTCTGTCTCTCTCCCTCAAAAATAAATTAAAAAAAAAAAAAAAAGGAATGACAAAGTCCAAATCTAGTTGCCATATCAGAGATTCTGGCCTCCTTAGGCTTAGAAAGCTTTTTTAGCTGCCAAGTTATCCTTCCCAGTCTCATGGGGTATCAGTTAGACAAGGAAAAGAGAAAAGGTATGGATATTGCAGAACCATTACAACCTATATAAGATAAGGCCTTCCATGGTTTCAGCCCTAAAATTCATTCTTGGATGGCATTATATTCAAAGAAATATGATCCATCAGCCAAACTGTATCTATAATGGAAGTTGAATCTTTCCTGAAATCTTTTGAAAGTGGATTCCATTAGTTCATTTTAACTTTAAGGAAAATTTAAAGTCCCATTTCCTGTTTTTTGTCCTTCTTAATATTTCACATCTAAAGTAACTGCCTGGGAGTGCCTGGGTGGCTCAGTCAGTTGATCATCCGACTCTTGGTTTCTGCTCAGGTTGTGATCTCGCAGTTTGTGAGTTCAAGCCCCACATCAGGCTCTGTGCTGGCAGAATGGAACCTGCTTGAGATTCTCTCTCTCTCCCCCTCTCTCTCTCTCTTCTTCGTCTTCTCCTTCACTCTCTCTCTCTCTCTTTTTCTTCTTCTTCGCCTTCTCCCCTCTCTCTCTCTCTCTCAAAATAAATAAATTAGCATTAAAAAAAGTATCTGCCTGAATGTCTTCTCTCTCCTGCCTCTCTGAAAACTCTGCTAACTCCCCATCTAGCCAGACCCATTGGACATTGACCCTTCATCAGCAACGTTCTTCCTCTCTGGATTTGTTCTTCCAAAGTCTTATGACAATAGTTTTTTCCAATCTCTCCAGCATCAGCCCATCATGACCTGGCCCTGTCAGCCCTGTTGTTCTGCCCAATAGCCTGATTTGGTCCAGTATCTTGAGGCAGATCTAGAATTCTTCCACTTGGAAACTTACCACCCAGGATGAAGACGGGGCAGGTGTACATTCTCTCATATTGTCTTGACACATTCATCAGCACAACCACATCATTAACCCAAGGAATTAACTCCTAATATTTCAAGGAAAAGGAGTGGGGCAGTTATTATTGACATTCTAGTCTTTGCTGATTAAGAAAATTAAAATGGCACAAAGCTAATATGAAATAAGTAAACTTTATATTTAATGACTAGCATCTACATTCAACTAAAAAATATATGTATTAGAGTCTGTATGCAAGTCTTTATACACATACACACACAGACTCCCAGTACTAGATGCCTTGCTTCTCCAATCCTGCCAAGAGTTTGAGTCCTCCCACGGCCCCTTCACCATAATCCTTTCTCCACTACCCACACGCAGGAATCCATAGACATCTGTCACTTAATTAATTTAGTTAATACTTAATCACATATCACCAACATTTTAAAACTTTACCTTGGCATGTTGCTTTTCATGAAATCTCTAAAGTGTTTGATATTAGGAGCAAATACAACTCATTGTAGTCCTCAGTATGTCATAATTTTAGGACTCTTGGAGGGATAGACTCTAATCAAGTGTCTTCAACACATATCTGACTTTTCGCTCTGTTCTGTGGAAAGCCCCATAAATCCTTACGCTGGCAGTCAGCTCTGAACCTTTACTTGTGAATGCTAATTGTACACAACATTAATGGAGAATGTGGATGACACTGGCTTCCTAACTTGCAGCTTTGTTTCATAATCCCTCGCTTGCCAGCTGGGACTTTGATGGGGCATTTTACAGCACAGCCTTTGCTACCCTCGTGAAACATTATAATCACGTAAAATGTGCTGTAGGATTGTATGTAATATGGAGCCTGCTCTTGGCATCTGTACCATAATCATCTCTTCTCATCACTTCACTGCCCACTTAGGAGTCTTTGGAAGGCTTCCTTTCATATGAATAGGGGTGTGGAGTTTAATCAGTCACGACTGGCAAAGACACCCTCATTTCCAATTCCAGTTCCAATTCCAGTTCAACAACTCACCAAAGGTGGTTTCAGGAAGTTCTCTTAACTTCCCTGTGCTCTTATTTAATAGGCATTTCCTCTCAATCTCTAGAGCAGTCATTTCCCTCTTTCAGGTATGGGATATTCTGGAAGGCCTATTATAGATGCTCAAAATAACTGACCCACACACCAGTCAACACTCAAGCCAAAGTCACATAGTGACCACTTAACCTGCTCTGAGTTCTATCAAGCAGACCTTGGCACCAGGAAAAAAGTCCTAGTTCCTGTCTTGGTAAGATACTAGGAATGTGTCTGAACCAAATATTGGAATCAATGACATGATTCTTGTCCCTTTCCAGTTCCATAGGGCCTATAGACAAAATAAATTATCTAGTGCCTCCCTAAGTGTCCATGCTGAATGTGACCCCAATGCAGATATAATGCAGACTTTCCCTCCCTGCCTAGAGTCAATCACTAGCTGGCTTCACCCGACTTCCTGGTGAATGCAAGAGCAATTTGTAGCACAAGTGTGAACCAGTCCATTAGTATGGGGAATGAGAACTAGGGTCCACTTTGAGCATCAACGTACGTGGAAAATATAAAATGGGATCATTCAAAGATAATGGGACGATATTATTGGGTTCAGGGCTTAGCTCGCTTGACCTGCTCCTGACTCAGCAGAGCTGGCCTCTGGCCTACGTGGGGTGCTCTTCTGAGGTCAGGCGATAATGTGGCTGTGCGCTCTGTAGGAAGGAAGAGCAGAGTATGCACTGCTGATGAGAATGGTACCACTAGTGTGACCAGGGTGCTCTTGATTCAAGAGTAGACCATTTCCTTTTGATGTGGATGCCGTTGATTTTGGCAAATGTGTAAATAGGCAAACGTCAACCAACAGGAGCCAGACAAGAGGGAAGTCCACTCCTTCCCTTGTTCAAGCCTAAACATGCTGGTGTTCTTTCTGGCTCTCAAACACACAAATGCTAAAAGCCATGGCACAGTGCTCTTGGTCTCCAAATCTGCTGCATATCCCAGTCATCTGGGATCTCTCAAGAATCCCAGTGTCCAACTCTCAGCTCATCCCAATTATATTCAAATAGCTGAAGGAGGGGGCCAGGCATGAGTAGTTTTTAAAGATCCCCTAAATGTTCCCATGTGCAGCAATTTGGGAACTGCCAGCAAAGTGCTTATAAGCACAGACCCTGGGGTCAGATCTGGGTTTGAATCCTTGTTCCCCAACTTACCAGCTGTGTGACTTTGGGAAAGCTACTTACACTCTCCGTGTTTCGACTGTCTCATTTGTAAAATGTAGTATTTTACAAATAATACTACCATTTACCTCACAGGGTTTCTATGAGGATTAAATGATGTATTATTTGTAATGTATTATTTGCGATGTAGATCAATTCCTGGTATATGCTAAGAGCTATAACAGTCTGTTAAAAAGAAAAATACACATGTGAGCTCATTTCTACCTCAGGGCCTTTGCTCTTGCTGTTCTGTCTGGAGTTCACCCTCCCTGGCCCTCATCGACAATAGGTAGCCCATCTATCCTAATTACACTTCATCTTAGGACCCTTTTTATTCTCATATACACACTGTGTATTTATAGAATATATTTTTTGTTGTCTCCTCCACTACAATGTAAATCCAGGAAGAGCAGGATCTGCCCTATTTCTAGAACAGCACCTGAGTAAATGAGTGCATGAAGGAATGTGAACACTGGGGTAGATCTAATTTGCTGGAAATGTGAAAAGCAGGCATTAAAGGAAAGACCTCCACACCTTTTGACAGACCCTTCCACATGCTCCAAAATACTCATGATTCAAATACAACCTTTGGGTTTACTGTGGGTGAGACATTGCAGTTGGAAAGAGGTACACATGTTAGTATCCCCAATTAAATCTTGTGCAATAAGAACCTTGCCCGTAAACAAGAGAAGTGGCCTCTCCTGAAAATCTAGAGCTGATGAAATGAACTCCAGATAATTACCTCATTTGAATTTTCTCATTTCATTTCGGTAGTTGATATCTATTTTATTTAATCTAAAGCTTATCTATTTTCATTTCATAAATTGTTGTCTGCCCCCCCCCACCCTGACCAGGGTCCTCAGTTCTCACTATGTGGATATGAGGATAATCTTCAAGAATTTTAAACAAGATGAAATACATGAGGACCATATCAAAGCTAGTGATGATTTTTATATCTTATACTAGGATAGCATGGCACAGGTTAGCAATAAGATGTCCTAGGGACTGGGCCAGTCTCTGTGTATCTCATAAGGATTTGACATTTCCATTTATGCTAATCATCCTAGAGCTGTGTTCCATTTCATGAAAGATGATGCTTCCTAACCTGGAATGCCAAGCCACCCTAAGGGCAGCATGGATTACAAAGTCGCCTCCCTATACGTGTACGTGTACAAATGCACTGTGGATTCCTGCAGACTCGTGGTCCTATCCCTGCACATTCCAGATCATGGCTGTAAAGTCACTGACTGAGAAGCTGAGACAGAGAACCTGAGTAAGCCTAAAGTTCACTGGACATAACAAAGGCTCTCAGAGTGTCTAAGTCTATGAGATATCACTGAAATTACTAAAATATAATTCACAATAATGTTTTAGGAACAAGAATGTGATTTAATTTGAACATTTATCTCCAGTTCATCATCACAAGAGGCAATATGGCCCATATAGACTTCTCAATAGTATGCCTTCTCAAGGGTTGGGCACAGGCTTGACTGAACTAATCAGAAGCAACTTCACAGCGGGTCCCCAGGCCTCAGGACAGGTCCTGGCCTCCTATGCCTCCACTGCATGTGGTACCCAGAACAGCAATCATTCTTCACCTTCAGATTCAAGAACCTGGAGATCCCCTGACCCTCATGTATCAAAGCAAGGTTCCAGGAAGTTCACAGGTTGACTCTACCTAAAGCAAGCTCCTTGTGAGCAACATTCAACAGGGGCTGCAAACCAAAGTGTACCCCGGTAGGTGGCTGACAATTTGTCAGAGCATCACAGTTTGAAGTTTTCTGTTAACCAGCATTTTGTTGTAGAAGACTGCCTAGCAGGTGCCAGCCAGGCAATATCATCCTTACCCTCATTATTGTCCACTGGAGGTCCAAGGTTCTGTCCCCATGGGGCCACCAAGAGATGTTGTTATTGATCTAAAAGTTGACTCGTGGTCAGAGATCAGTCCTACATCGTTCACCTGCTTTCTGCTCCATGCACATTTTAAGCAATTTGATACACTTCCAGAATATGTATGCTTTGCTCACCAGGCTAAACTATCTCTTTCTGGTCCTCTTCCTTCCCCCAACACGGTGGCTGTGTGGCCCCATTTGAGTCTCCGACATCTGGATCAGTCCTTCTCAAATGCCAAAATGCACACAAATCACCTGGATGTGTTTTAAAATGCAGAATCTGATTCAGGAGTTCTGAGACAGTGCTAAGACTTTGCATTTCCAACAGGCACCCACGGAGTGAAGTGCTACAGACCCAGAATTACATGTCCAACAGCGACTATCTAGACCTTTCTAGAAGCCTCCTCCAAGCCACCAAAATCTAACCATTGGAAGTGACTTTGGACCATGAAGGTTCAAATGAGAGGGGAGCCTTGGTGTGTTTCCATCCCCAGGAGCACTTTCCATTTTAGAGGACTGAGAATACTTTGCCAAAGAAGTGACAGTATTCTTGTGGAATTCTAGTGCTAGCGGGTCTGAGTTAGGCGCAGGGCACCCTGCTCAAATCATCAGAAATCCTGACTATTGTCTGTACCCTGAGGCCCCCCCTGTAGGGAGCAGTGTGTAGCCTAGCCTAACCAGTGCTATCTGTGTGGCTGAAGCAGATGCAAAGGGGAGGTAAGGGCCCCAGCATAACAGGACACAAGGTCTCCCTCCACACAATAAACTACCTGACCTCTGCTGCTAGTTTCTTCTGTGTCAAGCAGGACCACAGAACAGAAAGATAGGCATGGTCACCTCTTGTGTAGGCTCGGCTGACCATAAATTCTGCTTTAAGACCTGTTCCCTGGAGAGACATCACCAGCAAAAAAAGGTAGCAGGTGGCAGTAAGTGGTTAAAAACAACTCATTGCTTTATCATCCAGAGCAGCCAACCTCGGGGGAAAGCATAAGTGGAGCTCCCCCCAGTGCTCTTCCCCCACCTCGTTCTTCTTAGGATTATTTTATTTATAGCTAGGAAAAAAAATAATTACCTACAGCTGTGTTTCTCAGTTGCAGGGCACTTAAGGCAGCACTTCTACCCACCAGGTCCCTGCTTGCTGAGCACACCCCTGGGGGGAACCTCCTGACCCCTTTCTACACAACCCTGTGACCTCCCAGCATTTTCTAGTCTGAAGAAAACTCAGGTGATCAGCCAACGACCTTCCACAGAGGCACTCTCTAGGACTTGTCTGGGATCATTAGATTAATTTCTTTATTCCATGGCATTATCGGATGAATGGATTTGAAAGACAAATAACTCCCCTCTAGGTCCTTCTCGGAGATTAACAGACCCTGTGTGATTAGTTAAGCAGAGTGCTTAGTAGTAGTCAGAGCTCCAAATGCATTCAGATGGGAATCTTAGTATGCTGGTTCCTTCTTAGTTTCCTCATCTGTACAGTGTGGATGATAGATAATATCAGCAACCTCACTGGTGCAAAGATTAAATAAATGCATGCCAAGTATTTACTCACATGTTTGAGCAGACGAGGTATTTAACACAAGGTAGCAATTACTACATGGGTGGTGGAGAGGGAGGGATAAACTGGAACCATAGAATTAAAGCTGGAAGAGTCTGTAGAGGTCACCTGGGCCAGGGCATTGCAAACTTTATGGAGCATAAGAATCACCTGGGAGCACAGACTGCTGGGCTTCACCTCAAGATAATTGGACTCAGAAGGTTGGGGTACAGCTCATGAATCTGCATGTCTAACAAGCCCCAGGTGATGCTATTAGTAAAGAGTAGCTAGACTAACGCTTTTTCTGATACAAAATGTAGTCCCACGTCTCCTATTCCTGTAAGATCCCTTGGAAGCTCCATTGGGCAAGTCCTACGATGGTAGAAGAAAGGAAATGAGTCCTTGCTGGTGATCTCTAATAAATCACAAGCTTTAAATATATTACCTTATCCTCACAATAACTTATGGAGTGACTTAGAGTTGTTTTGTTGTTATTTTGTTTTGTTTTCTTTGTTTCTCAAGATGATGAAGCTGAGGCTAAGATAACTTAGGTGCCTTGGACACTTTAACAGAAAGAAAATGAAGAGCCAGGATTTGAACCCAGTCCCTGAGTTCTTGTGTCAGTGATGTTCAGTTGTATCCGGGAATCCATACCCTACATTGCACTTTATTGTTAAGCAGCTCTTAAAAATCAGACTATGGTTTTGTTTTCATACTGAGCTACAATCTGCCTCTGTCAATTCACTGGTCCTAGTCACAGTTTCTGGATCTTCAGTTGAATTGGAAAGAACTTAATATTCTTAATATTATTTGGGTAGAGAGAGGACAACCATTACCTTTAGCGCACATTTGATCATGCTTGAGTGTGTAGGTCCCAACCAAGGGTTTCTATGTTCAAATCCTGACTCCCCCACTTCTTATCTGGGTGACTTTGAGCAAACTTCTAACTAACTTGTGCCTCGATTTTCCTAAATCTGTAAAATGGGAATAGTATTTGTACCATCAGTATTTATCAGAATAGTAAGTGGAGAAAACAATTTAATGCATGTACAGAGTGACATGGAAATTTTAGCTTTTATTATTTCAATACATAAAGACTTTGTAAAGGCTTCATAAAGTCCTTTGTAACTGAGGTCTTCAAAATTGGAGAGGTCAGAGTTTTTTCACCTCCTTATGATATGACTAGAGTTCATTTAGCAGTGTCTTTGAACTTGCCGCTGGTGATTAGAGGTGCTGGATAAAAAGAATATGGGGCACCCGGCTGGCTCATTTGGTTAAGCATCCAACTCTTGATTTTGTCTCAGGTCATGTTCTTGTAGTTTGTGAGTTTGAACCCCACATTGGGCTCTGTGCTGACTGCACAAAGCCTGCTTGGGATTTTGTCTCCCTCTCTCTCTGCTGCTCCCCTGCTTGCTCTCTCTCTCTCTCTCTCTCAAAAATAAATTTTAGAAAATGCTTAAAAAGAAGAATATCAAGAGCAACTGTGCATTTCATCAGCAAGAAACCTGAGTTAAACCAACCAAGTTGGTACGTAGTCACTTTGTTTTCTTGCAGAGGTGATTCTGCTTCTTGTATTTTAAGGTAGAGAAATAGAGTCTCCATGTGTGTCCTAGTCAGAGCCTCCTAAAACTCCAGGAAAACCAAAGGAGGGGAAGATAAAAATACTTAATCATCAAAGGAAGAGGAACATTTTACTGCTCGGGAAACATCATTCTTTAAGTTAAAGAAATAATACACATAATGAGGCAAAGACTCCTCAGTGAGTCCAGGCAAGATCAGTCAGGTCTGGTCCAGAGGAGCAGAACCACCCAGCTGGTCCAGAGGCTCATGAGACTCATGAAAATAGGGTTCATACTTTCATCCCTCTGGGTTTGGAGCTGTTTTTTTTTTTTTTTCACAGCAAGAGCTAACTGATGCACTCCCTATAGAGTTGGTAGGAATAAAATTGCAACAACCACCATATTAAAAGCAAGAAGAGTACTACTCGTATGGTTTGAACTGCAGAAAACTGTTAGGATTCAATCATTTTTAACTTACAATAATAGCAATTTCATGTGGGCCGACCTAATACTGTTAAGTACTTCTCACATGTCTAGCATTATTTTATATGAATTATCTCATTTAATCTTTACAACAATTCTATGAAGTAGATTACCTCCTATCTCCATTTTACCAGTAAGGACATATAAGTTTAATAAATATCTGTTGAATGAATGAATAAAAGAAATGGGCAACATTTCTCAAGGCCACATGACCAATACCTAGTAGGACAGGAATTCGAGTTTAGGTTGATTCTTCTGACTGTGTACTTTCTACAACAGGAAGCAGGTGTTAATGACATTTATCAACCGTTCACTAGGCATTGGCTATTAAAAGACCTTTAAAGCCCGTTTAACCATCATATATAGCCCTGTGAAGTTAGTGTGATCTATGCATGGGGAAGCCAAGGCACTCCCAGCAATCAGTAATGTAACCATGGTAATGCAGAAAGTAAATGGCCAGGCCAGAATTTGAATCCAGGCAAAACTCCAGAAACCATGGTCAACTATACATGCCATCTTTCAAGGAACTGATTAAGGAGAAATGGAAGGAGAAAATGGGATTTTTCATAAGTAGAACCCTAGTAAACGTTTTGTTCTCTGAACTTAAGGCTGTATTACCCCAGCCTCATTGAGTAAAAATTCTGCTTTATAAATGATCTTCATTTCTAAGGGGGCATGTAGTCTTCTCTCATCTATTGCCACATTATTAGACAGCAACCTTTGGGAAACCAGGTTAATCTTCTCACGGAGACATGCAAGGGGACTGTTCTACCAGGGCCTCGGAGAAGCCCCACAATTCTCCACAAAGATGACCACTCCAGTCTGAGATTTCCAGCATCAGTATCACACCTCTGAACTAAGGCACTATTGCCAGAAAGCCCTTGCAAAAATGCAGATAAACTACCTGTGAAAGTTAATATGAATTAATTTGTATTATGCAAATTTAAAGTAAGGGACACAAACTTAGGGACCAACAGAGACCAGACACATAAAGGAAATGATGGAGTGAGCCTGGTGTCATGTGAGAGCAGATGCTGAGGGCTATAGCAAATTGAAGAGCACATGTCTGTTCTAAATGGACACACTACTACTAACATCAAGGCAATTGTTGACAGTGACGGATGCTTTTATTTTACAAAAGAAGACAAAAGCTTTAGATATTTGGGGGTGATTTCCTTTTAAAATATTATGAAGGAAAAACTGATTCTTGGCTGAAATTGGTCTGCAGGAGGCTAGTTTGCAACACTGTGCTAAGATCAATGTTATCATTTCCTTAAGGCACAACTATTCCAAGTGTGGTCCCTGCACCAGTGACATCAACATCACATGGGAAATGGTTGAAAATGCAAGATCTCTGGCCCCACCCCAGATTCCTAAATCCAAATCTCTGGGAGTATGACCCAGGTATCTGGGTTTAACAAGGCTTTCAGGTGATTCTTTTACGAATCAAGATATGAGTGGTCCAGAAGCAGCAAGTACCAGATGTGCAAGGTATGTGCAAGGAGTCAAGGACAGGGTCTGGGGCTGATGCTGCGGAAAGGACCCAGCCCTCTGGGTCAGGAAGAGGAAGAGGAAAGGGAAGGGTGTGACAAAGGATGTGACCCAATAAGGCATTGTGGAGCTCCACAAACAGGACTGTCACCTGTGAACAGACTCTTGGTTGCTTCTCCTCCAAAGCCAAGACACCAGGCTCTCTGAGGCTGGCACCTCGTCCTCCCCCATCTCCCGGGAAAGTGACACTATGTTCCCATATCTGCAGAGCAGTGTCAGTGCTAAATCTGTTCTGAAGCGTGTCTCTGAAGTTGTCACCATTCTCAACTAATTAGTCAAAGGCTTCCATCTGCCTAGTGGCTCACCACACTTTTCATATTAATTTTTTATGCAAATGTGGTGATTTTAGGGAGGAATGATGTCAAGCAAAGTGATAGGTACCTCACTTGAGCCAGAATAAGATACACCTGTAAAGTGCAATCTGCAAAATCTCCAGAAAGGTCATGTTGAAGCAAGCTTTTGTATTTGGGCTTCTATGATGCTTAAAAATAACTTCAATTAAAGTCATGGGAGATGCCATTAAAAAAAAATATGTATGTATATATATGTATATATGTATATATATTATGTTATATATATATGTGTGTGTGTGTGTGTGTGTGTGTGTGTGTGTGTGTGTATATATATATATATATATATATATATATATATATATATATAAAACCTAACCTCCCTACTGTAATCTTAACTGTTTAAGAAGCTGGTCACCAAGCCAATCATTCAAAGCACAGTTCAATTAATTTCTCCTTCATTATTCTTTTATTCCCCCTCATTTTTTTGCTTAGCCATGTAATCTTATTTTATTCTTTCCTTCTTTATATTATTTGCTGCCTTCTTCTTAAAGAAGCGGAGTTATCTTTCAAGAACAAATTCCATTGTAGCAGTGACCGTGAGGATTTTAAGGCAGTAGATCAAAACCCAGTAGTAGCTTGAAATGCTGGGGATGATTTGAAAGAAAGGGTCAATTGTCTAGTATTAATTCAGTAATAACTGGAGAGACATTATTCTTATTGCCTCCTTCCAGGCAGAACCATCTGGTGTCTCATGAAGTTCAATGCCACTGTAAGGTAAAGTAAAATAAAAAATTGTATATAGGTCAATTCTGACTCCAATACTGACCCCACCTTTAGTTTCTACTTACAGATATTTGTTGGGATAGAAATTAGACTCTGGATTCAGATAATTTCCTTCCCCCTGTGTCAGAAAGCTATTGCTGCATACAAAGCATGCCAACACTTAATGGCTTAGAAGACAACCATTAATTTAGCCAAGAATTCTTTGGGCCGACCCCACGGTTCTGCTGACATGGGCTGGGCTCCACCATGTGACTTTATCATGTGGTCAGAAGGCAGGTTGCCTAAGGGCTTACTGGTCTAGGATGGCCTCACTTTCTGTGGACCACTAGCTTTTGGAGAAGCTCATGAAGATGGCATGGTAGGCACTGTTGGTGCCCTGCCCAAATTCCCTAGGATCCCTTCTGTTGGTTCCTTGTGCCTGCCCCCCAGGTTGGCAGTGCTTTGCTGCTAAGGAGTGGCCCCTGTGACCCCTTTCAGAGGGTTGTCCTTAGGTTGTTGCTTCCTTACCAGCACTGAGAGCTGGGAGTTGCTGAGAGGTATATCCTCCTGACCGGCCTCTAGTCCAGAGGATGAAAACCAGCTCTTTACTTCAAAGGAGATAAACTTTGAGGCCTAACCGATGTTCTAGAAACCTCACAGGATCAGGCTGAGGCTGGTAATTTGCCTGAAACTGCACCTTTTCTCATCCTCTTCCCTACCCTTGTCCTGCTTTCCAAACTCCCTCATGGGAGCACTTCCTTATGAGATCATTCGCTTGGGGGCACCTGAGTGGTTCAGTGGGTTGAGGGTCTGATGTTTTATCTCAGCTTTGGTCATGAACTCATGGTTCGTGGTTTTGAGCCCCATATTGGGCTGTGCGCTGGCAGTGTGGAGCCTGCTTGGGATTCTCTCTCTCCCTTTCTCTCTGCGCACATACATAAGAAAGCTGGTCTGACCCAACCATCTTCAAACTGAACATAGAGCAGCCCTGTACATCTGTGGGAAATGTACGTGTTTCTTCACAAAAGTTCACTAGAAGATAGATTTTCCCAGCCAAAGAGAGTTTAAAATAAAAACCACCTCAAACAGCCCAGCCTTTTATGTAGGTGAAAAGACAAACAGGCAAAGAAGTGAAGCAACTGGCTGGAAGGCACACAGCCTGGGGGTAGAGAACAAATTCAGTGCTCCTTGGACCTGAGTCACATTCTCTTATGATACTAAACTGGGGACTCCCACTGGATTCACTGAGAGTCCAGGCCCCTTGAGAAAGGGAAGATATTTGTGCACAGGAAAGAGCCACAGGGGCACCTTAGCAAGATGGGGTGCTCTTTGGTTCATAAGTCACTCAGTAAAGCCATTAGATATTTAATTTTTTTAAAAAAGGAGAAAGAGAAAGAGAGCGAGAATGAAGGAAAGAACTAATGAAAGAATGGAAGGAAGGAAGGAAGGAAGGAAGGAAGGAAGGAAGGAAGGAAGGAAGGAAAGACAAGAAAGAAAAATGTCTGCATCCTGGGAAACTGGGGCTTCAGAAGTGGCCCTGCCCTTGTGATCCTCCCACCCCACAGCCCCTCCCCTCCTTCACCCCCTTCCATCCCTACCCTTCTCCTCCTCTTTCTTTCTCTTTACTTGCCTTCTGCCCTTCCTCCTGCTTCCTCTCTGTCTTCCTCCTCTTCTCCCCTTCCCTTCTTCCCCTCCCCATCCCTCCTGCTCTCTCCAGCTCACCATTTTCACTATCATATTCAGAATACTGCCAGCTTCTCCATGATCCCTTCCCTCTGAAGAACTGCCCTTCTAATGTCTGTCTGTTTTCACCAGTAAAGCCCTGTATAGTGAGGTGGCCACTCCTGGGCGCTGCAGTGGGCAGCAAAGCCCTGGGAGACTCAGGGCCCCAAGTGGAAGCACACACGCGGCTTCTTTCTTACCGGAGGCATTTTATTGGCCTTGCAGTTCACAGATCTGCAGGGCGTGATGTATGGAATGGGAGATCGATGTGAAAATACTGTCAAGCTTCTGGAACTGGGAAGATATTTAGATCGCTCCACTCACGTACATCATATTTATGAAAGAAAAAGGAAGTGGGTGGATTATAAATGAGAAAAACCTGGAAGAAGAAATGCTATCCTTTCCAAACTCAGTCTTTTACCAACTTCTTTCCAAAAGGCTGAGCCAGCCCATTGGTAAATTTACGTTTGTGGAGTGTGACAATTTCTGGCTTTCAAAGAGCCCCTCTGCAAAAGAGGCAGCCATCAGGATTTCCACATGGGCTCCCCCAGATCTGCCCACACCCAGGCTTCCGCCCCACCCCAGAGCCTCACCCTGGGCATCCACCAAGTCCAACATAGGAAATGAGCCTGGGGAAGTCAGAGAAATCATTGCCTGTCTCCATCTTTCTGTAGATGCAGAAACTGAGGTCCAAAAAGGCAAGGGTTATACAGAGATTCCAAGAACCAAACTAAGGTCAGCCCTGGGGTCTGAGAGTCAAGAGTCCCAGGCCTGAATCCCAGCCCTACTCAAAGTTTCCCTTTTGTGACCTCAGACCAATCACTGTGCCTCTGGGGCCTTAGTGTGGTTGATTTAAAAAATGGCCACAATTATTTATGCTTCCCCATATCCACACTCTTTGCATGTGACTCTACTGTATCTCCCATCAAGAGGAGGAGTCTATTTCCTGGCGCCTTAATCTGGGCTGGCCGTGTGATTTGTTTTGGCCGACAGAATGTCACAGAAGTTCTGAGACTAAGCCTCAGGGGCCCTGCACACTATGGCTCCCTTTCTTGGAACCCTATCCAGCCATCATGTGCAAGATCTCAGGCTAGCCTTTGAGAGCATGAGAGACCACATGGAGCCAAAAGGAGCCCCCAACTGAGGCCATCCTAGACCAGCCAGTTCTCAGCTGAGCTGGAGCTGCCCACAAATGTACAAATTTAGCATCAGGAGACCATAACAACTATCCAGGTATGCCCATCCCCAATTTGTGACCGAGGGTATCATGAAATAAATAAATGGCTGTTATTTCAAGCCACTGTCTCGTTATGCAGCAGAAGTTAACTGATGTATTTGATTTCTTCATCTGCACAAATGCACAAAAAGGCTGGAACAAAAAGATCGCTCTTTTTTTAGGTGCTTTTGGAAATACCAAATCCATAAAAGGTTAACACCTAGAACTAATCTGTCCATTAGGTAACCACTAGGCCCATATGGCTATTTAAATTTAAACAATTAATTAAAATTAAATAAAAGTAAAATTCAGTTGTTTATTTGCACAAGCCACATTTCAAGTGCTCACTAGTCACGTGTGGGTAGTGGCCACCGTCTGGGGCAGCACAGGCACAGAACATTTCCAGAATCACAGACGTATGCATAAGATGCTGCCATCCATGGTAGCACCAGACCTCTTGACCCACCTTGTCTACACTTGCTCGCCCAGCACACCTTGCTCCATAGCAAATGCCCCTCACGTACCCTCTGAAAATTTCAGATCTAAGTTTGGAGTTTTCTGTTTTACCTGGAATATCGAAACCATCAAGGAGTCCTTGGATTGACTGTAAACAATTCCAGTATCTTAGTGAGAGAGAAGGGGAGGGGGGCTCTTGACAAGGTAGAAGAGTCTTCAGACGGATGCCAAGCTTTTCCTCCTTCAGGGGATTGCCCTAGTTTTTATTTTAAGCATTTTTTTCCATGTTGATAGGGTTGATAGCTGACTTTATCTGCATTCAATCCTTAAAAAAGATTGACGATTGATTTTTTTTTTCCTCTGTGTGTATGTGGGAGGTTTCCTCCCAATTCTCTTTCTACTTTTTCCCCCCTCCAATGCCCAGGGCTTCCTCTGACTTCAAAGAACTAGAAAAGACTCAGAGGAAAATGGGTATCTGACCTAATTAAGCATATAGATTAAGATTTTCTCTTGTGGTTGATAAAAAATTCCCTTTTCTTCTCAAGCCTCACTCTGATTCCTGGATGAAGGAGACTTGGAAAACCACCTTCTTGCTCCCCCTCGATGAAGTATTGTCCCTGCAAGGAGTTGGAAGCAGGGTGGGCAGGTGAGGCCCATGGGAGAGTGGTGGCAAAAGGGGGCCATTAGTAGGGATGTTTGGGGACTGCACTGCCTGGGTTTGAATCCCAGTTCAGCTACCTCCTACCTCAGGTGGATCCTTGGTCTAATTACTTAATCTTCCTGTGCCTCAGGTTTACATTTGCAAAATGGGGATGGCAACTGTTCTTCCCTGGTAAGGGTTTGATGACTGAATTCAAGAGAAGCTCTGAAAACAGTGTCCCGCACGAAACAAGAGCTCAGGGTAGCCGAACTGGACACGCCAGTGCTCAGGGACCAGGGTACTGGTTCCAGTGCCCACGCACTAGCTCCTGTATGCTTTGCCCTGGAGCCACTTTCCCTGCACAAGCAGGGAGCCTGCATGCCAGGTGTTGTCCAAAGCAGACAGTTGCACAGGGGCCACACTCAGAAGCCTCAGTTCCCTTGCCTTTGGGCAGATACAAGATGAGTTGCAACTCACACTCCAAAGATGCCCTTACTCAGGATCAGGTTGAGCCTGGGGCTTTGCCTTCCTTGGCTTCCTCCACTATTCTGTCCTGCTTCCCCTACTCCTAGGTTCCTCTTGAGAGCACCTCCCCAATAAATCACTCACTCACGAATCCTTTCATGTTCTGCTTCCAGGGAATCAGACCTAAGACAGTAACGATGATGATGGTGATGATTTATTTTTATTGTTACTATTTTTATTATTGCAGTCATGCCATAAGAAGTGATTTTGATTCTATATAAGGTGATACTCATCATTTCTCTAAGTATACAGAAATCAGCACTTTCAAAGCACTTTGCTTTTCCCCTGTTTCCATTAACTGTTACGACCAGATGCTTCTGGGAACAAGATATTAAATGAAAACACCAGTCCATCCCCTCTTCTCTCCCCTCCCCTGGCTACTTCCAGCAAAATGAGGACTTCCTGTGCAATAATACAGACACCTCAGACCATAAGACTAAGCTGAAGCCTCTCAACCCTCTTCCAAACCACCATCTCCTGGGCCCCAGACTGCATTCATGTTAGGATGGCCTACGCTGAGAAGGACAGACCCTGGGAAAAGACTCCCACACATACCCTGGGTAGCAATGGTTCTCAGTCATAAGCCTACTTCACAATCCCTGGAGGGCTTGTTAAAATACAAATTCCTGGGGTGCCTGGGTGGCTCAGTCGATTAAGTGTCTGACTTTGGCTCAGGTCATGATCTGGTGGCTCATGAGTTCAAGCCCCATGTTGTGTTCTGTGCTCACAGCTTGGAGCCTGAAGCCTGCTTTGGATTCTGTGTCTCCCTCTTTCTCTGCCCCTCCCCCACGCTCTCTCTCTCTCTCTCTCTCTCAAAAAAAATAAACATTAAAAAAATTAAAACAAAACAAATTCCTGTGTCTCACTCCCAGGGGTTCTGATCCAATAGGTCTGAGAGTCATGAATTGGCACACCTAACAAATGCCTAGGTGAGGCTGCCACTGCTGTGGTGTAGACCCAGTTGGAGTAGCATGGGCCTGCAAGACTCCTGGCTCCATGGGGATGGGCACAGCTGGGGGGTGGCCAGAAAGGGGCTGTGTCTGCAGTACAGAGTCCAAAGCAAGGCCTGGTTTCTGGCTCTTGAGTGATAATGTTCTTGGCCATGCAAGAACGTCCACAGCCATTCAGGGACTTATAAAAGGCAGAGTCTGCAGCATGGCAAAAGCTTGGTGTATCCGTTCCCTATTGCTGCTGTAACAAGAGACCACAAATTTAGCAGCTTAATACAACACAAATTGATATTACAGTTCTGGAGGTCCTGAGTCTGAAATGGGTCTTAGGCAGCTAAAGTCAAATGCTGTGTCCTTTCAGGAAGTTCTAGGGGAGATCCACTCCTTGCCTTTCCAGATTCCACATGCTGCCCATATTCCTCCATCCATGGCCATATTAATCGGATCTCTGCTTCCATCATCACATCTCACATCCCATCTGACCCTACCACCTCACTCCTGCCTCACGCTCTCTCTTCAAACTCTGCCTAGCCACC
Organism: Lynx rufus; assembly: GCF_022079265.1. Taxonomy (NCBI): domain Eukaryota; kingdom Metazoa; phylum Chordata; class Mammalia; order Carnivora; family Felidae; genus Lynx; species Lynx rufus. Next base: position 37,762,250 of record NW_025814896.1, on the reverse strand, counting down.
ATGTGAACAGTTCTGGGCTAGCCTGCTGGAGGATGGGATGCCACAAGGAGTAGAGATGAGCCATGCCAGCTGATGTCATCCTAGACCAGTTAGCCTCCAGATGACCTTCAAGATATCTGTAAATGCTTGTGTGAGCCTAACCAGACTTACGAGAAATAATCAATGTTTGTTGTGTTCAAGCAGTACATTTTAGGGTGGTTTGTTAGACTCAGTGGACAACAAACACCCATCCTGAGAGGAGGGAGGGTGGTTACATTCTGGTTACTTTCAACCAAGTCCACCTTGCAAATGTCACATGGCCACCACACAATACATTAAAAATCAGAAGAAAATTTACTTTAAATTTCATACTTCTGGCTTATTTGGAAATATTATAAGAGAAGTCTGGAAGGGAGCATGAGGAGGCCTTCTGGGACACTGAGGACATTCTGTTTCTTGATCTGGGTACTGGTTGCACTGCAGGTGTTTCGTTTGTAAAAACTCATCAAGCTGTACACTTAGATATTGCTCTTTTCTGTAGACTTGTTAAACTTTAATTAAAAATCAAAAAAAAAGGGGGGACCTGGGTGGCTCAGTCGGTTAAGCATCCAACTCTTGATCTCGGATCAGGTCATGATCTCACAGTTCGTGAGATTAAGCCCCACATCAGGTTCTGTGCTAACAGCACGGGTCCTACTTGGGATTCTTTTCTCTCTCTCTCCCTCTCTCTCTGCCCCTCCCCTGCTCACTCTCTCTCTCTCTCTCAAAATAAATAAACAAACTTTAAAAAAAAGTCGAAATAAAATGAAATAAGGTAAAATAGCACTCTCGTTTAGTCCAGGCCTACAACATGAACAGAGGCAGACGATGAATTTAACTCCCTGTTTTGGAAGCCTCAGAGAGTTAAGAAAATCCAAATTAGCACAGTTCCCCCTTTATCCTGTTGCCCTACTTGAGTCATTATATTTCTTGCCTGTTTCCTATAGGCACCTGCATTTGCCAACTATTATTAATAACAATTTAATAATTATTAAATTATTATCTCTTATAAAGAATATTATAGGAATACCTTTTACTCAAATTATTATTATGTGTTCACTCATCTCTAAGTTTCTGGCTTCTTCTTTTTCTTCTTCTTTTTTTTTTTTTTAAACTATTTTGACAGTAACAATAAGCCCCCTCACGCAAGTGTGTAGAGTTGAAAGGCACACCGGGCCTAATGAGGGATCTTACTTTCTGGCCTCCCTTGGGTCAAAGTGTGGCCATATGACCAGGTCTCTCCAGCTGAACGTGAGTGGAAGTTGGTGAATGTCCCTTCCCTTTCAGGCAGTTGGGGCTGATTTACATAGACGCCAAGGCCCAAGCCATATATCGGCTGGACAGAGCCTGGCCCCATGAGTCAACATGTGGTTGAAAGCCATTTGCTGATTAGAACACCCAAATTGGAGTCTTTGGTGAGTAAGCAATAGCATTCTATTCTGATAAGCCACTGAAATATATTTATTTCTGCTGCTAGAGTTACCCTGATTAATACACTATTTCATCCCATGGTTATTCATGCATTCACTCATACAATAAATATTCATAAAATCTTCTCATATGCAAGGCACTGTGCCAGCTTTCTGACTTCAAGGATTTTATACGCTGGCTTAAAAATAAGGACAGGCTACTAATGCTTGCTTGCTTCACTATGTGGCAGACCATGTATAAGACATTATAACATGTGATCTTCACACTTATTACAATATAGGCATAATAGTCTCAGTTACCTGAGGCTTACAGAGTCTGGGAACATAGAACTTCCTGAGTTAAACACCTGTGTTTTTCCCAAGACATCATTCCACTTCCTAGAAGGGACATGAGGCGTGCTCATAGGAACTTTAGGCAAGTGCTTGAGGATTCAATGGCACGAGAGGGCAATGCTGAAATGCTGACAATATTCAGCAATCACTAATTACTTTGATATTCACACTTTCTCCTGGCGAGGCTGCCCACTAATGAGTCTTCTTCTGTCTGTGTTGTGACTGAGCCCCATCCTCGACTTCTCTGATGGCGATGCTTAGGGGGACAAAGAGGTGCAGAAAGGTCCACGCAGCTACCAAAGTGCAATGTGCCAAAAAAGCACCATGTGTAAGCACTCAGTGAGTCAGTAAGTGCTGCATCCCTCTGCACTGAGTGACTGCTCTTGGTGTTGCTTTTTTTAAACACTCCCTTTATTCCTCCATGAAATTGTCTTGGTAAAGCCTGCCTGGGTGAGACTGCATTTGATATGTTCAGTAAAACCATCGACAGCATAAAGCAATCTTAGCAGTTATCCCATCCATTCATTCATTCAACAAATAATAATTCAATACATCCCCTGTCCCTGGTGATGTGCCCAAATTTTCTACATATCTTAATTAATTTCAGGCATATTCCACTCAGGAACATTCTCAGCATCCTAACTTGGCTGTAAAATCCAAGGCTTTGCATTGCCTTAGATGTAAATACCAGGGGGGCAGGGGTGGGGTGGGGAAAGGGGGAACCGCATGCAGTTAACAGCACACAAGATCTTCAGATCTGACACCTTTCCCCGCGACTGGTTTGGAGTCTTACGGAAGTGGACAACCCACAGACTTCAAGGCTTCCTGTCTTAGTTAAAAGATATACAAATTGCTTCCCCAGTGCATCTTCTCAGGGGAGCTGCTCAGGATAAAATGCTGAGATTGCATGAATCCATCTCCAAGCAGAAACCTGAGGCAGATGCCATTATTTTTTCATGTCATCTTAATAGACTTGCTTTAAGAAAACAGTGGCGTGTTTGTGCCAGGGTCCTTGGTATTTTAAATTGGCTTCTGTAAGGATGCTTTATGATGGCAGAATATGCTGTTTGGGGAACCAAATGTTCCCTCAACATTTCACAAGAGTTCCTTTACTCATAGTTCCTTTACTCATAGTTTTCCTTCTCTTCTGATCCACGCCTTTACTTTTGCCCTGGCTCAGAACAATCTCTGTTTCCTCTACTCAACAAATACTTCTGAGCACCTGTTTCATGCTAGGCTCTGAGCAGGGCTCTGGGGATAGGGTGGTGTGCAGACGGCAGTCACTGCCCCTGACTCTTAAGGGGCTTGCCACTGAGGCTGCATTCTGCTAATGACGCTTCTCCATTATTTAATTTGTCAGTGCCCTCTAAACAACGACTCCTTGAACACTGTCTAGGTTGTGTCTACCTCACTGTCCCCAGTCAGAATTACAGTGGCAGGTTTGTAGGGTGAGGGCAGGTGCTCAGCCCATGGCATTGAAGGAATAATTGAATGTTCGATAGGGTAGTTTGCCTGAATGTTATAACAAGAACAGTCTACTTTGTATTTCACACTAACAGCCTTGGTTTTGTTGCCCAGGGCCTGGAGATGAAGAATAAAAGGATTGAAATACTCTCCCAGGAACTCTTATTTCTGTTCTACAAGGGAAAAGATCTTTATTCATTCACTCATTCAGCAAATATTTATTGACGGCCTGCTATGTGCCACAACTGTTCTAGGTCTAAGACAGATAAGCCCTTGCACTAACAGAGCTAACTTGCAACTCTGTAGGAATGATAGGCTATCGGTAAATAAATCATAAATAAACAATATAATTTCTGACCATGATAAGTACTGCTATGGAAAAGATATTAAGCAGGGTGTTCCAGTTACTACTTCATCATAACAAACCACCCCCAAAAGTAAATGGCAATAAACAAACCATTTGAGTATGCTCGTGGATTCGGTATTTCAGGAATTTAACAGGGCACAATATAGATAGTTTCTGTCATGATATCTCCTCATCTGGGAAGATTCTAAGACTGGGGTGCTTGGCTGCTGCAGGCTAAACCCTCTGAAGGCACCTTGTGCACATCTGGTGGCTGAGGCTGGTTGTCACCAAGGATATGGGCTGTAAGTGCCAACTGGAGCCCTGGCCCATAGCCTTTCTATGTGGTTTGGGCTTCCTCCCACCATGGCGGCAGCCTCAGGATAGCTGGCCTTTATTCCTGCTGGCTCAGAGCTCCAAAAGCAAGTGTCCCAGCAGACACTGTGTAAATTCTATCACCTTTAATAACTTGACCCCAGAAATTACTGTGAGTTATGCAGTGTCATTTCTGCTATGTTTCGTTGGTTTTAACAGAGTCTTTGAGACTGGCTCAGATTCAAGGGGTGGGGATTTAAGCCCCATCTCAGATGAAAGCAGTGTCTAAGAATGTGTAGACATGTCATAGAGCTGCCAGAGATGATAGAGAGTGGCCAAGGAGTCAGAGAAGACCACCCTCAGAAGGTCAGTTTGGGGCTAGGATGTAAGTGACAAGAAAGCCATCCATACAACAGTTATGGGAGAAATGCCTTCCAGACACAGGAAATGTCCAGCCCCCTGAGTAGGGAGCCTACCCAGTGCATTCTACCACATCAGGGGCACTGAGCCTGCCTGAGTGTGAGGCTCAGTGTTCAGAAACCCACCTTCTCATAGATATAAGCCAAAGTCTCCATCACCAACTGCATTTTAGAACATTTACCTCCATCTGCCATCTATTTAGTCTTTTCAGTTGGTTCAGAATGTAGGTGGGGAGATACCCTTTATTGGCACCCTCCACCCCCTAATAACCTGCAGCAACTGAGCAACTGGTCCAGGAACCTGGAAGCATGTTAAGGGTGTGCGATTGGTGGGTCACAATAACAAATGGAGATGCTTAGGATGGGTCTGTGACACAGTGTGGGGTTGCGAACCCAGCAAATTACAGATGCTTATGTTAGCCCTGGGGCTTGGTTTTACTATTCTGTGATTGGGCCCTAAGTGCTATGACCCAGGCAGGTGGCTTTAAGCCTAAAGTGCCAGTTTCACAAGACTTCACCATGGCAGAGGCTTTGTCCACAGGTGAACAGATATATTCTTGGAGGCAAGGCAGTGAGCAAAAGTGAGTGCCTAAGCAAAGATGCTTACCTTTGCTCCAAGGCACAACCTTAATCCTATGCCAAGAGAGCAGCAAACACCAGTCAACTGTCAGGAGCCTAAGAAGCAAATACTGTCCTAGACTCAACAAGGAAAAGCCTCAAGAAAGGTAGGGCCACATGGGTCCTATGCCAGCTCTGACCCAACCTACTCAGTGTCTTCAAGTTCAATTCTCTCATATTACAAAAGAGGGAAGAAAAGCACAATGGCAGGCGCAGAGTATGTGCTAAGTAAATGATCACATTATTATCTGGGAAGACAAAACTAGTGTTCCTTAAGAGTGGATGGAATGAAAAGAGAGTGGGGCAAGGACACCTCATTAGCAGTGACAAGTATTAATGGAACTGATTCACTGACAATGGGAAGGACTTGATGAATATTTAAGCCAACAGTCTTTACTAGGATGAAGAAACACTCTCAAGAAGGAGAACTGCCTGCATTTGGCTGATGAGCTGACTGGTTGATTTGAAATGGAGGCCGCTCTTTCCCTTTGTACTGTCGTGCTCCCAGGAGAGGTTCAATGGGAAAAGATTTAGGGATTGGGTCCTTAGGCTCAGAGCAACCAAGGGGTAATGATATTCCAGGACCACTTTTTCCTTAATAGGGAAAAGCTTACGCTGGAACACTAAACAGCCAGAGAAAATAGATATACAGCTTCTGAAATTAGACAGGACTTGTATCAACCCAATTAATAAATGACACAAGGGATTTGAGTGCAGGGATGTCACATACAAAAGTGTATATTATGTCAGAGGATAAGGCCCAAAGGAACTATTGATACCACAGACTGTGAACAGCAATCTTTGATGTTGTGCAGTGTACAAGTTGCACAGCTGTACATGTGACCCTGCTTAGGTGGAAACTTGTAATTTATTAAGCTAATGTGGAAATTCTGAGATCTTATTCCTTTGTCTTTGGAACAGTGGCAACTTTCTCTAGACTAGGCCTTGATGCAACGTTTTTCCTTCCTGAGAATTAGGGCAGATTTGAGTTTCTACATGATTTCCCATGCTCTTTGAGAGTGTTTCCATCAATGTTTGATTTCCCATGACAGTGGAGTGACACCCTGCACCTTCCAAGTTGGATCACATGACTTTACTGCTTCTGTTGGTACTCTAAACTTCTGTACTTCACAGCCATTCAGGAATACAACTGGGTCCAGAAGCTATATCCCTGGACTTCTTCCCAGGGTTCTTTCCACTGGAATTTGAAAGTATTAATACATCACCTAGCAAATGGTGACTACATTAAGCTTCATATATCCACTTACTGTTTAAATGAATGAATAGAATAGACATTCGACACTTGGGGAAGATTATGTCCCAAGGTCCTTTGTAAATCTACAAATCTTCAAATGCTATTAAAGCTATAATCTCAAACTGGCTAAGGAGGGTATGAGCTCAATACCCCCCATTAAATTTTTTGTTGGAATCATGAAGGATTGTGTACAGTTTAGGAAAAGCAAATTCAACATACTGATAGTATTTTTAACATAAGCCATAGAGCACAAAGGTCAATAAAATTGTGGTAGAAATAGAAAGTAAACTGAGAGAGCATTTCAAAAGATATAATTAAAAAAAACAGACTGAGTAACTGTCTACTAAAACATGTAATTTTTTTTCCATAAGAGACAGTAAATTATAACTGGAAATTTTAAGTGACCCATTCAGACTCCTGAATATTCCATAAATATAGGATTAAAATCACAGATGCAAACTTCTGCTGAGTAAGACATTTCACTCTTTAATTTATAGGAAACTTTGACTTTCTGACTAAGAACTGTCTCCTACATATCTATGCATTCTTTTCCTAGAAGCACTAGTAGCTGAATTTTTGGGATGAGGTGCAATTTTAAGGGAGGAGCAAAGCACTGTTCTGTTGAATCTCAGTTGAGTTTCTCCAAAGAGAAAACTCCAATCACACAGGCTGGAATGACATCAGAATTCACTGGCTTATGTGTCTCTAAAGTCTGGGGGCGCTGGCTTGATGCAGATGTCTTCAGGATCCTGAGAGCTGTGACATGGTTCTTCTGCAATTCTTTTGGTTCTGTCTTCCCTTGTATACTGTCCTTGTCCTCAGGCTAGCTTCCCCTGTATAGCAAGAAGGCTGCAAGGAGCTCTGGGGACTTCCGTCCACTTCCTTATTCGTATCCAGAAGTGAGCAAAGACATTTCACTCTGACGCTGGTAGACTGATTGTAAAAATGGCTCCAATTCTTTACCTCCACATCCCAGAAACCATGCCCTTGGCAATGTGAGCTTGTAGTTCCCCTCATCATGAAGTGGAGTCTGTTTCTCCACCCCATGAATGTGGGCTGGCCTCACGCCTCTTTTGCCAATGGAATAAGGTGGAAGTAACAAGGTGCCAGTTCTGAGCCTGGGCCTCAGAAGAGGGTCACCTTTCACTCTCACTTGGAATCCTGGCTCCGCTAAAAGAACAAACCTCGGCTGCCCTTCTGGGCAATGAAAGACCACATGAGGCAGAAGCAATTTATCTCAGTTGAGCCCGACCTATGCTAATCTCCAGCCAGCTGACCTCCGTACACATGGGAGAGCCTAACCTGGAACAGCACAGCCACGCGCAGACCTGCAGCTAACTACAGACACATAGAGAAGCTCAGCTGAGATCAGAAGAACGACACAGCTGACTTGGAGAGCTATGACAAATTGTTGGAAGCAACTCTGAGTTTTTGGGTGGTTTGTTACACAGCAATAGCTAAATGATACCCAGATTTTCTAAGGTTGCCTTGATTAATTACATTGTTTTAAGCCACATGGTCACTCCCAAACCAATGACGATGGTTGACTCTCATCCAATCAAGGCCCACCTTAACCTGTAATGGGGAAGTAGAAGTGGAAAACTGAAGGAACATAAAAATGATCAGGAGGCAGAGAAGAGAAAGGTGGGGATGAATGCATTATGAGCAAACAACTGCTACCATCGCTGCAAAAGAATTCCCAGGTGGGTGATGATGGAATGAGGCAAGGGCGATGAGGTGGCCCACTGGGTGCACGCTCTTCCCCTTCACAGCACATTCAGAGTAAATGGCCTGCTTCAGCAAAATTACAAGTCACTAACTTCCCTGAAATTTCTTGAACATTTTTAAAACCACGTCAAATCCACCAAAGCCAATGTTTTAAGTACTAATGGTTTCTCCCACTCCACATAAAATATATAAATAGATCAAATCCCATGGTTTTAAGCTCAGAAATCCTTCAAAGAAGAGAGCTGATGCACTAAGTAGGGCACATTTCCCCACGAGTATCTACTGCAGGCCCATAACTCACACATCATTTTCTCCAGGTGCCCTTTGCAACAAGGGATCCCTCCTGCAATACATCTAGTGCAATGGAGCCACTTTGTAACTGTTTGGAGGTAAGTTACAACACCAGGTTTTACTTAAATATGCTTTTAAAATGCTATGTTCTAAGTCTTTTTGAAATGCAACTGGAAAGGGATTAAAATCATCCTTAAAGAAAGAAAAAGAAAAACCATATGCAATAGAAGGATACTAAGCAATGGGTATAAATGTTGCGAAAGAATCATCTAATATAAAATCAGTAATGGCAGTAGGACTTCAAAGAGCAAAGAGCTACTACTAAAGGGAAAGTGAGTAGTGTTTCCTTTTCAATCAGGGGTAAAGATAATCATGGGTAACAAACATCCCATGCTCTGCATTTTCTTTTTTGAATCTCCCTTTTACTTTTGTAAGATAAAGAGCCAAGGAATGTATGTGAGGAGGAAAGTCATCTACAGTTCTAAAAAAACAAAACAAAACACCAATTTTTTTTTTAATTTTTTTTTAATTTTTTTTTTAATTTTTTTTTCAACGTTTATTTATTTTTGGGACAGAGAGAGACAGAGCATGAACGGGGGAAGGGCAGAGAGAGAGGGAGACACAGAATCGGAAACAGGCTCCAGGCTCTGAGCCATCAGCCCAGAGCCCGACGCGGGGCTCGAACCCACGGACCACGAGATCGTGACCTGGCTGAAGTCGGACGCTTAACCGACTGCGCCACCCAGGCGCCCCCAACAAAACACCAATTTTATTGACATTTTAAAAATAGTATTTGGAAGTAGTCAGGTTTTTATTACTAGATAGCATACTAAAGCTTAGGGGAAGCCTCTGGCAACCAACAAAACAAGGTAACTCCAAGAGATTTTGGTGTGAAAACTGTCCAAATGTGCTGGAGAGGATTTAACAAAAACAATTCTGTGTACATTTAAGAAATCATTTGTTAAAACTTAAGGAAAATTGGGTTGGATTAAAGAGCTGTAGAAAACAGGGACACATGAATGAGGGGTTTGCCATCTTGAAAATACTCCTATAACTTGACATATTTAAAGCAACCTTAGTGGATTGTGGTGGTACATTAACTGTATTAACAGCCCCAGTTTATAACAACTGCCTCATCCATGCCCTTGAGTACCACCCTCCCAGGTGACTCTGTGCTTGGACATGTGATTCTTTGGCCAACAGGACAGTAGCAAATTTCACTCAAGTAGAGGCTTGAAAAATGCTTGTGTATTTTCTCTTCCTCTCTTGGATTCCTGTCACCCTCATGTTTGCAAGTCCAGGCCAGCCTGCTGCAGCCATGTGAAGCTGGCTGAGTCAATGCAGCCTAGAGGGGTTTGAACCCATGAGAATATTATGCTCATAGAATCAAGGAGAAGACAGACACATTCTTAAAATCCTTAAAGGATCTGTTGTCCGACTTCATTTCTGGTGCCAAAATCTGTACTAGCTATCTCTTGGGGCATAACAAAGTAACCTAACATGTAAGGGCTTAAAAATAATGAATATTTATTATTCTATGCAGTTTTTGTGTGGGTCGGAAACCTTGGTGCAGCTTAACAGGGTAGTTCTGGTTTGGGGTCTCCAAAGAGGTTGAAGTCACGATGTGGACTGAAGCTATAGTCAGCTGAAAACTTGACCGAGGCTAGAATATCTGCTTCCAAGATGGCACATGTACAAGGCTATTGCCAAGACACTTCAATTCCACACCACTTGGAACTTCCCATAGGATAGCCTGAGGGTCCTTACCACATGACTGCTGGCTGCCCACCGACTGAGTGATCCAAAAGAGTAGCTCAAGAGGCTATGATGTATTTTACGGCCTAGCAGCTAAAATCACACATCGTAGGGGCACCTGGGTGGCTTGTCGGTTAAGCGTCCGACTTCGGTTCAGGTCATGATCTTACAGTCTGTGGGTTCGAGCCCCGCATCGGGCTCTGTGCTGACAGCTCAGAGCCTGGAGCCTGCTTCCGATTCTGTGTCTCCCTCTCTCTCTGGCCCTCCCCTGCTCATGTTCTGTCTCTCTCTGTCGCAAAAATAAATAAAAACATTTAAAAAAAATTTAAAATCACACACCGTTATTTGTGTGATAGCCTACTGGTTTCCCAGGTCAGCCTATCCAGTGTGTGCCGAATCCCACAACGGTTTGAATACCCAGATGTGGGGATCATTGGAGGCTGTCTTGGAGGCTGACTGCCATAATGGTTTTACAGAATTAGATTTACAATTTAGTGTTCAAAGACCTGTGTATTTTTTTCCAGATCAGTCTCTCGTATTACCTGAATTTCCTCTTGGCCTCCCCAGCTTGCAGCACCAAGGGAATACTACTTCAGTGGTTTCTCCTAATATCCGTGGACTCATTGGCTACCACAGCCAAAGGGTAGCATCTCATCCCACCCCTTTCCTTATATCTCTCCAACAGTCAACAGAGTTGGTAGTGGCTAGTTTTCTTTGTCTCATGTTTAATTTGTTGTAACCTCCTCTTCCGTTATGGAAGACATCTGTAGATGCCTCTCCTACTTTACTGGTCCACATAGCTGTTTCTGCAGGAACCTCTCCTGGGCACCTTTTCTCTCTGATGCTACTGCTGTTGCTGTCACTGCTACCTGAACTTCCACCCCCAGATACCCCCAGATGCCCTGGTGTTGAAAAGCCTTCCAGTGGGTCATGTTCTCAGAGGCACCAGACAATCCATGAACTCGTGTGTTCATCTCTCCAGCAGATTGGAAGGAACTTTCCTTCTGCTCACATGTGTGTGTGTGTGTGTGTGTGTGTGTGTGTGTGTGTGCGTGCATGCATGTATCCACACTTGCATGTGGAAAAAACTGCACAGTCCCTTAGTGAAATGTATTTTCACATTTTAAGCTACATCTTGCTCCTAACCATGGTGCAGAGGAGACCCCACCTATTGGAGCTTTCATACTAACCTAACACTTCTGGTCTCCTCTCCCAGCCCAGTCCCATTACTGAGAGTGAACAGTAACCTTCCTTACTTATGGTGATTTTGTTTTCCACTCCTGACCCCAATGCCACTTCCTGCAATCTGGCTTCAACTGTCCCACCTTTCAAGTCTATCAAATGTGTCTCTGTGTATTTGAAACTTGATTGTGGTCCATAAATTCTTACTTTCTTTCTAGTGCAAACAGATCTATCTACTGGACACATAGATCTTAGTACTGAAAGTTTTTGTGGGAATATTTTATAAAATTGTTTAAAGCAACTGAGTTTTGGGGTGACATGTTATTACATAGCAATAACTAACTGATACACAAATCTTCTAAGAGTGAATTTACATTCTAATGTTTTATCTTATTGTCTCTCTTAGCACTAGATTATTTCACATGTATAGGACTTTTAGTTTACAGGTTTATTTTAATGGGAGATCCTCCCCCAGTACACACCTCTTTCCTTCTGTGTGTCTCTCTCATTGTCTAATACTACAGTTGCCTGCACCTGGACCTCCACTGCCACCAGTTAGAACTAGATCTCAGATGGTGGTGCAGAGCCAGTGGTGGCTTGGCTCTCAAGGATGTGCCTGTATCATCCACTTTCCTATGCCTTTACTTGGCAGGAGCTATCATCAGTGGCAGTAGTGGGATGGTCTTTTTCCACCTCATTTTATGACTCTGAAGACAACCCCCAGTCTATATACTTCAAGCAGGGGTCTCCTCAGAAGAAATAGCTCATGGAGCCCATATGCCTTTCCAGGACCTACTTACTGCTTGCTTTGACTGCAAGACTGGAGCTGCCATCGCATTCACTCTGTGCGTGTGCATGTGTGTGAGTGTGTGTTTCATTCCATTTCCTTTTCCTGGGTTTGTTTATTCTGTATGTAATCCCAGCTTTGCTGTTCAATTTTTCACATGTAATATATACGTTCATTACTATTTGTTTAGAGAAGTGGGTAGTTGGGGAGAGAGTGGTGGTTGGGAAGCACTGAAGTCTTCACTCACTACACCATCCTTTGCCTGGAAATCCTGATTTATGTTTTTGAAAGAAGTTCCTCGTTGCTGTTGGGAAAACATTCTAGAGTGGCTAGGTTTGGATACCAGGAACGTGTTAGGGGGCTGTTTCAGGTGAAAGACAGTAGTGATTAGGGCTAGCCTATGGGCAGTGGAGTTGAGGCAAAATAGATGAGAGGTCTATTTTCAATGTCAAAACGGCGAGATTTCTTAACAGATTAGATGTGGGAAATGATGCAAAAAGAATCTAGGGTGACTGTGTCTTAAGTATTTAGATGGGAGCTCGTGACCTGTTCTAATACTGGGAAGATGGACAAGTTGTTTTTGTTTGTTTGTTGCTGGGAGGCAGTGGTGACAATAGAGACTTTCATTTTGGAAGTGGACATTTTCAGATGCTCACTTAGAAATCCCAATGGAGGGGCGCCTGGGTGGCTCAGTTGGTTCAGCGTCCAACTTTGGCTCAGGTTGTGATCTCACGGTTCGTGGGTTCAAGCCCCGCGTTGGGCTCTGTGCTGACAGCTCAGAGCCTGGAGCCTGCTTTGGAGCCTGGAGCCTGCTTCGGATTCTGCGTCTCCCTCTGTCTCTGCCCCTCCCCACTCACACTCTGTCTCTCTCTCTCTCTGTTTCTCTCTCTCAAAAAAAATAAACATTAAAAAAATTTAAAAAAAAGAAAGGAAAGAAATCCCAGTGGAGTTATGAGAAGGCAGCTGAACACACAAACCTGGAACTCAGACTGGGGACATACATTTAGAAGTCACTGTATGTCCTGACCCAAATCTTAGTGGAGTAACAAAAACCACTTCATTCTGCTCACAGATATTGTGGGTCAGTACTGGAAAATGCACAGTGAGGACAGAACCTCGCTGTTCCCTAAAGTCTGGGCCTCCGTTGGGAGTGACATAAGTGGCTGAGGCTGAAACAGCTGGACCAGGAGGATCCACTTCCAAGGTAGCTTTTCCCACTCCTGTGTCGTGCCTGGGCTAAAGGACTCACTCAGCAGGGAATGTCAACCAGAACACCAACATGTGACTCCCCAGCATGGTGGTCTATTTCTTATGTGACCATGCAGAGCTCCAGGAGTGAGCGTTTCCAGTGACCAGTGTCATGGCCTTGGATGACCTATCCTCGGAAGTCACCCAGCATCCCTTTCATTAGGCTCTATGGACCACCCAAGTTCAAGAGATCAGAATTTGACTCTACTTTGCATTGGATGGAATACCAAAGAATTTAGGATCATGGTTAAAATGGCCACATCTTCCTTATCAACTGTTTACTCAGGAGAAAATGAGCTCTATGACATAGATTTTTGTCTTCTGTTCTGTATTCTACTGTATCCCCAGCACCTAGAAATAGGAATATTTGTTGGATGAATGAATGAGGAATATAAAGCCATGGAACCAGATTAGATCACTGAGGAATAAAGGATGAGAGGAAAGATTACCGAGCCCTGGGTATGAGAGGAAAGATTATGGAGCCAACATTTAGGACCTGATGGAGGAGAAGCAGACAAAGTTCTTTGCCAAGGATTTCATTAACTCTTTGCAAATCAATCCAGGGGACATGCTTACCTAAAACCCATGCCTCAATCTCTGCATCGTGCAGTACCTGGGAGCCTAGAATTCTCTGTCTTCATGGCTTCAAAGCCACTTCCTCACAAGGAAAGATATACCACCATTATGTGTACCCTTAGCCCCCAGGGGTTGCTCTTTGCTGTTGGATTGGGATAGACAACATTGCATGTATGGGCCTGAGGAGACATACAATCAAGGTTTATAAGCGAAAAGGAATACACTATGGGAAGGGACCCATAAGCTCTTAATAACCACATTCCCCAGTACAGAACCCTGAAGGGCCAAGAATTTAAAATTTGAACCTGGCCTTCCAGGTTGCTATGAAGTCCTATTTGTCAAGATAGAATGCTTATTTAGCATGTGTTCGTTTGATACGTAACTTTTAATATTTAGACATAGAATATATAGGTAACTTTGTTTTAATCGCCCTGGGCCCTATAACTGTTAAGGTCAGGCATGGCTAAATGGAGGATCTGAGGTGTAGGGGACAGTGGTGCTACTTAAGGAAGCTAGAATATCTCATACTCAACTCCAATCCACATAAATCCTTTCTGCACTTGCAATTAAAATTTGCTAAAATTAGATCATGTTGCCACCAGGGGAACTGTAAGAATGCCCTAATTAAATCATGATCTAAACTTCCAGGCTTCTCCCAGATATGATTAGCAAAGATCAAGAATTTAGAATGCCTTTCCCATTTAATTAGGAATCTTATGAAGTAGGAGTCTTCATTTAAGCAACTAAACATAACTGTCAATCCCTGCATCTAAGAAGATGCATAATTTAAGTTTTAAAATTCGGACATCTAGCATTTGTGAAAACCTTAGTCTGTGTTTATGCGACTCCAGAGGTGGGCTAATCACAGAGAAGCCTTTGTCTACGTGTATGTCTAAAACAAACTAAGTTGACTTTCAAACATGCTTTCAGCTGTACGTTATTGGAATGGGTCCCGCTGGCACTGCAGATTTAAATGTAGGGGGAAAGGGGCCTCTGCCTAGGACCTACCTGACAGGTATGAGCTCATTGATCTATTCCTACCTGAATTAAAATAATTTTTTCTTGTGGGAATTCTCAAACATACACAAATGTAGACTGTACAACACAATGAAAGCCAAGTGTTCCTCACCTCGTTCAATGATAATCAACATTCTCTTCAGTTTTTTGTTTGGTGGTAATTCTCTAATAGCCTCAAATCAAATCCTTTTCTTTGACTGAAGGCAATGGGTTTCTTCTTGGTTTGGACTTGCTTTTCATTTTATTTCTTTATTTTTCTTTCCTTATCTTAGTACCTGAATGAGATTCATCCTTCTTTGTGTCATCCAGAATGATGGGATACGCAGATAAATAAATGCATTCATCCCACTGAGGGGTTTTCACAGCATTCGTGTTTGGCCACTTTTCTCCCTTGATTATTGCACAAATGTTTCCATTGTTAACCAGAAAGGAAAATGCTTCTGGGAAGAAATTGGAAAGATGACATCAATTTAACACTGCCTTTTGGGGTTAGCACAGAATGACAGGACAGCAGGAAGCAGTTAAAAAGCTTCCCCTGACAAGAGACAGAAACTAAATGATTCTGAGAGCCTCTCCCAATCAGGCATGGTATTGACAAGAGACCCACTCTGATAATGACCTATGAAAGACTGCATTCTGGACACATGCAGTAATTTGTTTTTCTAACCAGGGCATCTTAGTGGGAGTTTGGGAAGACTGCACAGCCCTTGTGTAAATGGCAGTCACATGGCAAAGCCTGACAAGTGGCACATGTAGGCTGTAAGAAGCCACTCGTCTTTTCTTGTCTATGGGTCAGGGATTAGGTGTCTGGTGACATTCACCTCTTTGTTCTGACCTATCTTCATTACTGTGACAACATGGCACCTCTGGGCTCTTCTACCCGCTTTGTCCCTACCTATTCCCCCACCGCCTGTTAAGTGGCCTTTTAGCTGTGAGAGGTGAACACAGTTCTGGTAGCAAAGAACTCCCTCACCTTTAACATCTTCATGAGTGAATGTGGGGATAGCAGGCAGGAAATGAGATGGATTGTTCAAGTTCAAAAGCTATAGGTGGAGTCCGTGAGCAGCAGAGGAACGGTGCCTTTGAGGCAAGAAGGATAGAAAAGGAAGGATGAACACATGCATGCCAAGAAGACCTCTGGCTCCCCATGCAGGGCAGACTCCACCCAGCCTGAGGGTTGGGCACAGCAGAGCAGTAAGGAAACTTCAACACCATCTTCTGGATTCCAAGTATGTCTGAAGCTGCCATGAACCAGACGTGGCTCTTCCTGGTGAAGGACAAAGCTTGTACATCTTTCCAGATGCTACATGGCCTGAGGGTAATACATGATGCAAAGGAAGCCCTAGTTTCTGGCCTCACTCCTCTACTCTGAATGGTTGGTGGGTCTGGCCTGCACTCTGGGCTCGATTTGGAGGCCCAGAAGCTAAAAAGCCTCTAAGAAACAGACCTGAGAAAGTCACCCATGGGGCTCTCACAGAAAGCTTAGCAAACCCACAAAGACTCATTACAGAGTGTGGGTGGTAGACGAGGGGGATCTAACAGAGCCACCTCCTCTCCCTCTGGCCACCTGTCACTACTGGACATCACTCACTCACTCCACCCAAAGAACTCCTTTCCTTCTTCATCCAAAGACTTTGTTTGCATCTCAGAGGAAATGGGGAGGCACCAGTGTACTTTCTCTCACCCCCACCCCCCATTCTGACCCTGTACTATCTTGTTTCTAGTCCCATTCATGCTCACTTCTGAAGCTTTCTTGGAGGCCAAGGTGACTTGCATATATGGAGGATTTGGTGTTATCAATCCAACAACTGTTTACCTGAAAAGGTAGGTAGGTGTTTCTTTGCCCTTGTAAGGAAGGGCTTAGTTCATTTCCCACATGACTTCTGAACTCTGAATAAATGAAACATTAAAGAATGGCAATAAAACCTACCACAAACATCTACAAAACACCCCCAAACAGAGTGTTTTTGCACACCACATTGGTCTGTGCACTGTAATCTTACTGGAAATGGCAGTAGTTCAATCTGCTTGACTATACTCCCTTGGAAGGTACATTCTTCCTGAATGCAGTTGAGGAGGGAGGAAAGGGGGATGAGAAACTCTAACATGAAAAAGTTTGTCCCAAGAGGTGCTCAAATTCAGCCAGTTTTGTGATTGGGGTGAATGACAGAGTCAGTCTCTGGGAAGCCACCATGTGACATGATTCCCACTCACACTGAATGTTACCTCCAACCCAAATTATGCCTATAGTCTGGAATTTTTACAAGGGGTAATGACACTCTTACTGGGTGAATGTGAAAATATTTAAAGTCTATCACAATTGTTCTATTTCTGTAATTCTTTCTTTATCTAAGGCAAATAAGCCTAAACAAAAGGAATGGCATGAGGTTTCTGATAAACCTATTTGTCAAGTAAATCTGAAATGTGAGGAAGGAGTGGACTGATTTAGCAACTCTTTCAGCAATCAAGACTTTGGTTACTAGCAGTAACCAAGTATACTGTCTCTGTAGGGAATGAAAGATCTGGGACACTCCAGTAGTTAAAATTTTCTGTCCTGTAGAAGAAAAACAGATACAAAGTGGCCAGGGCTTTCCTCCAAGAGCACTGGTGAGGGAGGGGTTCTTCAGAGAAGAAAGGAATGGAAGTAGGGTCAAGGGCACTGTCATATTCCCCCAAAGACCAGAGAGTACACAGCTGGCTTATGAATGTTCACGTGAGGTGACAAAGCACTGCTGGAAAGATTAGATAAGTAAATGTTCTGTTGATGAGGCCTTGGTGATATAGTCACAATATGCAGAGAAGATTAAGAAAGCCCTTGGCAAAAAGACCTTAGAGGAATACAAGTGATATGCCCATCCCACCGGCTGGTGGATTCACCCTAAACAGTCCTTTCTGCTGAACTTCCCCAGATCAAACACTGTGTGGTCCCAGGTCAGGGATTCCCAAAGAGTTGAGAAATGGGAGAGAGGCTCCAGGTAGAAAAGCTGTGTGAGGTTTCCTGCTCACCTGAGTGAGACCCCATCCTTGCTCCCTGCTCCAACCAACCCTCTCCCTCCAGTTCCTTCTGGCCCCAAGGGATGGCTGAGCTGTTGTATCAACCTACGACTTCCTCTTTTCTTCCTGACCCTGAGGGCCTACCCAGTCTCTCTCCATCCACCTGTACCTGGAAGAAGATCATGAACCATCTAAAGTTTCCTAGGGGTGTTGCTGTTAATGATAATGAAGAAACACACAAGGGAAAGGCTCCTTCCTCTCCACCTCCACAACCTTTTTTTGCTTTACTAGGGCCTGGTTTTCTGAGTTAAATCATACAGCAATGCTAATGGGGAAGTATACAAGAGTGGAAGTGATTTCAGTGACAATATTACATCTAACAAGGTGTTTAATACTCCAGGTGAAGGCTCCAGTTTGAGGAGCTGGAGCTAGGGGATGAGATGTGGTCTGATGAGAAGACAGTTTTGCCTGGGGAATTGAGGCCAAGAAGCAACGCGTTAGCAGAACCAACTACGTGGTGAGGACCCTTGCCAAATGGATATTTGGGAAGTATATGCTATGAGTATGAGAAAGATTCCTCCTCCTCTCCCCTATGAAATCCTCATGTTCACTTAATGCCTTTGGGGATTGTGGATTCTCTGTGGGTAACTTCAAGTGGCACTGACTCTGAGGTCCTGGTTAGAAAGGAGCACAGGGTCTGCATGTTAGGTACCTCCAACACTGATGGCATAAATGGCCCAATACAATACTCATCTTTTTATCCACAGCCCTTGCTACATGACTCTGCAGCTCTTCTCAGTAAAGAGGTAGAGTCTCATTCACCACCCCTTGCTTCTGGGTGGCCTTGTGACATCTTCTGGCCAACACAACGCAGAAGTGATGGTGCACAAATTCTGAGCCCAAGCCCCCAGAGGCCAGGCACGTTCCTTCCTGTTGTAGGTAATTCTCTTGTGCCTTGGCCACTGGCCTGAAACCACCCAGACCAGCTTGCTGGAGGATAAGAGACAATCGGAGCAAAGTTGCCCCAGGGAAGACAGCCAGTACCCAAATGTGAATGAACCCAATCAAGTATGTGTCGCTGCCAAGACAACCCACAGCCGTTCTTAGGCACCAGAGCATAAATGTATTGCCGTGCACTCCTGAGGTTTTGTATTTGTTATGTGATACTTGTGCAACACAAAGCTGCCAAAAATCTATTTTAAGTATGCCATTGTGGGGGTCTGGTGGAAGATGAGAAGAAGAGAACAGAGAGTGAGGGCTACAGAAGAGGCTGGGCACAGGGCTCTGTCAGGACCAGTGGCCAGGAATATCAGCCTGGAAGAGGAGATGCTGCATGCTGAATGAACAGGCTGGCACATGTCTGAAGGAAGTGGAATGGTTACAGAGACAGGACTCAGAAGTGGGGTTCCAAACATGGGTGGGCACCAAGACCACTTAATAAAGGTGATTAGAACTTAAGCAGGGGACATGGTCAAGTGGACTAGAGATGGGACCAGGACATTGCTGAAAAAACTGGATCTTTGAGCTTTTGAGGTGCAGATGTAGGGCTGGGGGGGTATAGGGAGACTGATGAGAGCAAGAATAACAAGCAGAGGTCAGTGTCAAGCAGTCAGGGAGTCAGAGAATAGGCCGTCCGATTCCCCTGGTTTACTTTATCCACTAATGCTGACTGTGGCCTTGCTTGGGGCCAGTTCCAAGATTCATTGAGTTCAGGGCATATGCATGAGACTGATTTCTGAGAGTCTGTGGTGCCAGGGTCCCCAGCAAAGAGCAGGGTGCTGAAGCTAAGTGTCCATGTGGGTGTAAGAAAAGGTTCCAAGAGGCTTGTCTATACCAGTGGTTCCCAAATTTTCATGCGCATCAGGATCCCCACACACCTGCTCTGAGCTTCAGATAAAAGTGACTGGTCCCTGAATGAGAATCTCTGGAGAGTGAGGCTCCTAAAAGCGTATTTTGCAAAACAGAGAATCCAGCCCTAAACCAGGGACCAAAAATTAGCTGATGTCAGGGCCCTTGTCAAATGAGGCCCCGGCACTGGCTTAGGAGGTGAACCCACAGAACAGGAGACATTCACAGGGAGGGCGGTAGAAAGGAGGTAAAGTGCCAGCAAGACTGTGGGGGGAGGCAGGCAAACTCAAATTCTCCTGGCACACCTGTGTTTACCTGAAGAAAGACAATTAGCCATTCAGTGACTCCTTGTGACATTCACATCACTCATCAGGTCAAACCTCCTTTCAACATGCAACAAATAATTTCAATGCTAAAAATGATTTTAATCCCCAAATATTTGGAGAAGGGGTGATGTCCAAAATTGTCTAAGATTGTAAGCCAAGAATAAAGAGCATATTTTGACTCTAGCAGAACAAATACAGGGGATTTTTTTTTTTTTTTACCAGCAAACAGACTCCTCTTGGAAAATGTTTTCAAAGGGTCTCTCACACACCTGTTGTGTACTCCCAGTCAGCTTTTACACAGCAGTTTTGAGAAATTCTAACTGGTGTGCTAGAATCCATCTACATCATGTCTCTCATTAACATGACAAAGTTGAAATACTTATTAGAAATTTGGTTAAAGTAAGAAATTCCTCAACAATATAGCTCTTTGTAGCTCTATATACTCCTTAGCTATTCACTTGAAAGAACAACAAAATGATTTTTTTTAATTTATTTTGAAAGAGACAGAGACAGTGCAAGTGGGGGAGGAGCAGAGAGAGAGGGAGACAGAGAATACCAAGCAGGCTCTACACGGTCAGCGCAGAACCTGAAGCAGGGCTCGAACCCATGAAACTGCGAGACCATGCATGACCTGAGCCAAAACCGAGTCAGACGCTTAACTGACTGAGCCAGCCGGGTACCCCCAAAATGATGCTTTTTTAATTGTCTGCACTGACAACTTATGTGTGTGTAAAATGAAAGTAAACTGGTTCTCATAAGGGCATATATGAGGAAAATGCATAGGTTTAATTTGTGGCCTTTTAGACTTTGTTTTACTTAATCAACATATGACACTTCCTGTTTGCCAGGTACTGTTATAAGTGCTTTAGAAACTTTAATTTACTTAATCATCATAATAATTACCTAAAGAAGGCACTATTATTATTGCCATCTTTCTTGAGCAAACTGAGGTTCAGAGAGGTTAAGTGACTGGCTTGGAGTCACATGCAGCTTAGAGCCGTGGTAGTCTTGCTCCAGCGTGTTATTAACCAGTACAGTCTGTTGACTTTTTTCCCTTCCTTTTTTTTTTTTTTAAATGTTTATTTTATTTTTGAGAGAGAGAGAGAGAGAGACAGTGTGAGCAGGGGAGGGGCAGAGAGAGAAGGAGACACAGAATCCGAAGCAGGCTCCAGGCTCTGAGCTGTCAGCGCAGAGCCCAACACGGGGCTCAAACTCACAAGCTGTGAGATCATGACCTGAGCTGAAGTCGGATATTTAACTGACTGAGCCACCCAGGCGCCCTCCTTTTCCCTTCTTTCTAAAAGAATCTTAGAATCAAGAGAGGGTATCTATAAATCAATTATCTACACAGGATGGTAGAGTCAAAACAAAAAAACAAAACACTTCTTCTCCTTTAGGATAAATGTAAGGCAAGACATCTTCACCAAGCCCTCTTTTAAGTGGATGTCACAACCACCACACGCTGGGGATCACCCTTCCACTTTCCAGAATCTTTGTCATTCTCTCCAATCCCTGGCCCCCTTCGGTCCTCATTTGCATTACTCACAGCCTAGCCCTAAGTACTTCTGTTTTCATTCTGAGCTAGCCTGTACTTCCCAGAGCTCAGAAAGATGTTTCGAAAACACAAAATTGTGTTCTGGTCTATTTCAAATCTCTTTAATGTCACTGCTTCATTCTGTGATAAAAGCCAGGTAATTTAGCCTAGCAGATGGAAGTGTGTGTTCAGGTCCAGTTCATTAGCTGGCTCCATACGCGGCACACAGTTAGGTGGCTTCGTTCTCCCACATGCCCCTTTTCTTAAGCCACGTGGAGCTGTTTGCCCTTCTATCTGCTCTGCTGTTTTTCTAGAATTCCCTTCGCCCTTCCCTGCTCCCTCCAACTTGCATCACACCAAGCTTCACTAGATAATTCTAATGCATCCTTCAAAACCCAGCTCAAGCATCACCTCTTCTTCCACTGATGTGGATGCCCTTTGCAGTGCTCCTGTCGTAGCCAAGGCATTTCTCTCCTGCCCTGCACAGGCCTTTCCAAGTGTGAACTGCAGATAGCAGCAGCAGCAGCAGCAGCAGCAGCAGCAGCAGCATATGGAAGCCTGTTGGATGTGCAATTTCTCAGGCCCCACTTAAGACCTAGCAAATCAGAACTTCTGGGGACAGAGCCTGGCAATTCATGATAATTCTTGTGCATGCTAAGGGCGGAGCAGCACTGCCCTGGACCTTTTGAGAGCACACACCATGTCTTAATGGGTCTCTCTACTGACCGGGATGAAGCAAAGGATCAATAAATGACCAATGAGTGAATGAACATTGGGCTAATCCTTTCACTAATTAAACCTTATGTCTTTCATCTAAGAAACACTGAATAGTCCCTTGATGCCGCCAAATGTTCTTAGAGTTGGAATTTGTCTTTAATTTCAAATTGGTTAAGGCTCAGGTGTACTGTTTGTTTTGGCACTATCATACAGGACACTGAAATAAACTTTAGAGCTGGTTAAGACAAGCACAAAAATGTATAGAATCTCTCTCAAAAGTACATTTTTACGTATTCTACTGTACAGCAGAAGGTGGTCCCCTCTGCTTCAAGCTTTAAAAGATTATTTGCAGCTTTCCTTAAATAGTCATCTTTCTTTAGACTATTTTTTGAATATAGTTTAGGAAGGAAAATGCAAATTGTACAGCTACAGTGAAGACTGCTACATATCAAAATATCTCATAGACTCTTCTGGTTTCTCACAACAGTCCTTATGCTATCTGTGCTCAGAAAGCTTTACTGCAGCACTTAATGTTAAAATTAGGAAGGCCACTAGTAGGACTTATTTTTAAACGTTTTTCGGGTATAATATCACTCCTCTAAAACAAACCGATGTAAGAGATAGTCTATTAAATATGAACTGCTTGCCAACATCATAAACACAAAAAAGTACCTTAAATTTTGAAATAATTTTCTGTACTATTGCTCCACAAAGTGGAAAAGGACACCATTCTTGAAGTCTAATACAGCCCCTCCCCCTCCTTCATAGCCTCTGACTGGTTACTACTGAAGCCAGCTTAAAGGAAAATCAGTTGGAGTAAACGGACATTGAAGTTCTGGTAGTCGAACGGGTAACTATAATTGTGCCCTGTATACAGAACTGTTTAAAGCACAGCTTTGACAAAGTAAAGAGCAGATGTTTTGTTTAACTATTTATCTTGAGGTTAAGAACTTTATAGACAGAGTATAAAACAACAGCATCTGCTAGTGAAACTGCTGTCGACTGGACATTTAAGTAAACAGGCAAATAGAAAACAAGGGTCATAAGGACAGTTAGGGTTGGCATAGATGGGAATTACACCTCTCCCACCACTCTCCCTCAAAAAAGGCTCAAGAGAGGCAAAAGAGAGAGATGCCCAAGTTAGAAATGTACCCAAAGGTTCTTCAGCAACTGATCTATGCTGCTGGCTAGTGTCTTATGCTGCTTGGTATTTGGCAGAGTCAACCACTGTCTTCATCCCTTCCTCACAAATACTTCCATCTCACCAACCTGACCATATCTTGAGAAGGTCTTCTCACCAGTGTCTATATTGCTTATAGAAATACATGCGGAATTTCTTTTGAAATATCTCCCCAGTTTCAGTTTTGTTATATTTTTAAAAGTGAAGATGAATGAAGAATAAGAGGAAATGCTGAACAAAGAGAATACCTGGTCAATAAATGTAAATGGCTCAGAATTAAAAGGCTGAAATGTATTAATTAGAAATCAGAAGTGTACTCAACTCCCATTGAGGCATCTCAAGGACACCCAAAGTGCTCCTCTAACAAAGACTTAGGGTAACCACACATTTTCAGGGCCATTTGCTTGTTTCAGCCTCTACATTGCATGATTTAGGTCCTCAAGAGTGCTTTCTCCCTTCCTATTTCTTCCCTTTTGTAGGCAAGCCATAGAGTCCACTGAGAAGAATGTGTAATTTCAGTGACATGTTGATCCTGGGTGCCAGCAAAGGAGCTCATTTCCATTGTTTTGGGATATTGAAAACAACCATATGGACTACGTTTAAATAGTGACAGAGAAAACAGATGACTTTCCTGGATTAGAGACCTTTGCAATTTAGGTTGTATCTGTAATTAAATCTGATTAGAACAAATATTTCCAGTTTCTTTATTCTCTGGAATAATTCCAAAAATTTTTTAAGAGGTATGCTTTAGAAATTGAACCCTGAGTAGATGAAGTGATTAAGCAAATATATAGGATTTCACAATCAACTATAGTAGAAGAGCAAAAGAAGGCTGCAGAGAAAAAATATAGTACACGTGTATATAATTATGTGTGAATGTGTGTGTGTGTATATATTACTTGATATGGACAAATATAATTGAAAACTAGTTGAGCATGTAAAAATTATATTCAAAATTCTCACATGACATTTATTTTTTTCATTCAGAGACTTAAGCTATTATAACACAGCAAGAACAAGCAGCACTGGTTACATCTAAAGCTAGATGTGATTCAGTATCAACACCCCCTTAGTATGGCCAGAACCACAGACATTTGAGCAACTATAGCATCAGAATGCCAGCAAACCACAAATTCCATATAGGGAATATAAATGCATCCATTCACTTCCTCTCATTAACTTAACAGTCAGGCTTTGAACAATGAGATTGATTAACATATCCATTGTTCTCCTACGCTTTTGCCTCAAATTCTTACTTCTTTAGGGATCAAAGATATCTGAATTCTTAGCAAACAAATGACCCAGCAAAACCAGCTCTGTAAAATGTAGTGGCACCAAAAGTGCCAGAATGGATTTTTTACTGTTTCAAGGGACCTACAAAAATGCTAAGGAAAACAAATCTATGAACCAATTTTATTTTTATTTGCATTTAACATGATTATACACATTCATGTGTCTAACAAGATCTGCACTGTTACATTAAAAATACAGTACAATAACATTCAACATGAGGTACTTCATATTTATATATTTTTCCTTCATAAATAATGCTGTAAGCTACTAAATTCAAGCACTCTGATGCACAAGTGGCTAGTGTCTTGAATTAGCTGAGCTTATTTAAACACCTTAAAAAACAAAAAAGACAGTTCAGTGCAATAATTATGTAGAAATTAGACCATTTACTTAAATACTATATTAAGATATGCTTAAAGAATGTTACATTAGAACTGCTAGCCTAGTTCCCCTTTATCCCCAGTATGAACAACAACAAAGACTGCCAGATACATTGGGAAAAGCATCTACAGAGTATTCTGTTTAATAAAGTTGTGTTTATACACTAGAGTTGCCTGCCTTGTCAGAACAGTAAAAGCTACAAAATTCGAGATTACCAAAGAAAATAAAGCAAGCACATTAGCTTTCATTCCATGTTGTTGAAAATGCAAAAGGGAGAACAGGATTTAAAATACAAAATTTCTCAGTCTAAATACAATTTTCAAATTTAACCCACAGCTCTTGACACCAGCCAATCAGGTGGTGGATGTGTCTTTTCTTTTTAAGTAATAGTAATTAACATAAAATGAAGCACTGACACCCCCAGTGTACAGGATCTCCCTCTGCTCTCTACCAGCTGTTCCCTAGCCACGTGGAGGGCATCTTGCTAACAGGAGCACTGACAGTGAGCGTTACCAAATGAGCAATCTTCACTCTGAGGTTATCACACCCACCTCAACAATCTGAGATGATGAAATTAGTGCTAAATCAAGTTTTTTCTCCTCTGGCTTAAAAATGAGTGCCTTCTAAACAGGTACATAGTCTACCAATTTGCATGGTAGCTATGAGTTACTGAAATGTTTAACCATAATTTAAAAGCAAAGTCCTTTATAGAAGTATTTCTTAAATTGAAAACATACTTTTGTTTCATAGATACTTTGCCAAAACTACTGTGTGCTATCTCCCTAATAAGAAATAATTGTTAGATAATTTTGGAAAGTTGTCCTGGGAATACTCATCTATAATCACCAGTAACAGCTTCTGATCATCTATGCTAACAGGCATAGGTAATGGCAAACATGATTAAAACATTTCCCATAATCCAGTGTTCTCCTCCGTCAGGGAAGCCGGCCAAAAGCAACAAGCCCACGTCTACAGGGGAAAAAGTGGCCCAGAAGCACAGTGAATAAGATCAGGGTAGTCACTCACTGGGGCCTTCCTCAGGCCAGCAGGGGGACCATTTGTGTCTCACCTCTTACTGGCCAGGCAGGGAGGAGACAATTCCTGAGTCGGCAGACATACCTGCATGCACACGGACGCGCACCGACGCCCACAACGCGCACACGCCCACCCACCCCAGGACTAACCCCTGGCTCCAGACAAGCCAGCATGGGGCTCACAGAGCAGGAGAAGGAGGCGGCCAGGGACCACACTCTGGGTGGTGGGGGAAGCCATCTCAGGATCACACTGAGCAGAAAAGCTGCTCAGAAACACATGGATACTTTAGCTGGAAGTGAACACACTGGACACTCCCAGGGTCACAGGCACTAAACCATCACAAGCCGTCACTGAAGGAGAATTTGTGGATGAGCTTTCCCCTCCTTTGTTTACATTAGCCACGTACAAATAAGAGGGCTGGATGGGATGCTGATACAATGAATATTAGGTACAATCAAGTATATCACTCCAAACCTTTTTTTTAAAACCCTGCAGGCATATATTGGCACTTTAAGATGGCCAAAGGCCAAATTCTAGCAGTCTAGGAACAGGACATAATTATAACTAACTAAGAAGATAGTATGTATGTGGTCAAAGTAGATCAGATAAAATGTATTTCAGATTAAAAAAAAGAAAATCAACAAATAAAAGTATCTTATTACATTAACACGTAGTGCTACAAAACTAATTGTTACTCCATACGTTTGAAGAACTTTTGGTCCTCTTTTCATGGGAAAAGGGGAATAAGATTCTATACAGTGTGATTTATAAAAACAAGCATATGGTGACGATCAGAAGCAAAGTGGGGAGAAGACTGGCTTTTTTCAAATGGTGCAGTCTACCATGCCATCAAATAAACTATTTGTAGAATGGGACTTTTTTAGGTTTACTTTATAAGCTGTTTTAGTTTAAATTAATAGGCCTGTGATTTCTTCCCTACTGACAATAAAAATTTGTAATTTAGTTAGTTCTAAAAGAAGTAATAGTTTATCTCCTAAACTAAAAGAATAAAAAACTGCTTGTAGAAGTCATGGCCCAAGCAAACATCCAATTTCCTTTGCAGTGTTTAACATTTAACAATCTTATGAATTTAGGATTTGAGAAAAAATAATGCCCAGAGTAAAATATTTAAAATGAAATAAGAGCTAAACATGACTGTCTACTTTCTAAATGTTACTTATTATGAAGCAAAACTTCTTTCAGAAATTGTACACTGAGATTTACCTATAATTTTTGCGGGGGGTGGGGGGGGAGAGGGAGTTCTCTTAAAAATAACTCTTATCATTGTTGTTCTGGACTATTTATTTCTATTTGTCAAAATAAAGCCCTAGAGGAAATTCAAGGTGATCCAAACGCTTTAAGTGGGACAAAGCTGGGAGGTCAGTGGGCAGCTGGAAAAGAGCACAAATTCTCCCCAGGTGTATAGATGCAACTCTAAAAACCACAAAGGCTTAATAAGAACTTGGCTCTTTTAAGCATATAGTTAAAAGCTGAATGCTGCATTTTTGCCTGTACATAATTAAAAGGTTGAAAGAAATTAGAAACTGCCTACAGCTTCATTCATTATGAACTACCTGCGTGGATCATGTATCTGCAGATGAGCTAAGCATCAAGCAAGTAGGAACCAGATGTGCACCTCAGAGCTCACACTGCTTCAGGAGGTGTTTTCAAGCATAGAATATAAGTTCAGGGATCTGCCCTCCCTGCACCCCAGTGCCATTGGTGCTATCTGAGGAGCACTGGAACTGGACAGTCACCTTGCCACACTGAACTTCCGTCATGCCTTCTTGTCCGAAGTAGCTGAGTTCATTGCCATCCAGTATCACGCTGGCCGTGTAGAAGGTGTCTGGCTCAATCTGCACTGGGTACTCAAACCACACAGGGAAGGTATTGCTGGAGCCATCTGAGAAGTACTTGCTCAAGTTCTGCCCCAGAACAACGCCCTGCCGCTTGAGTTCAATCTTGGCACTGTACTCTGCAGAGCCACAGCTGGAGCCGTACAGCCCAAAGCCGGCGATGAACACTCTCTTGTCAACTGCAAACTGGATGCTGTCGCAGCGGCCCCGGTAACGCCACTGGTTGCTCCGATAGGCACATGACTGGAAGCGGTGACAGCGCTGGGGCACGAGGCCCTTGCGGGCTTTACTCACAAACTGCAACTCAGGCTTTTTGGCTGCAGTGTACCAGAGGAAGATGTCATTGGTCTCATTGAGAGTTAAAACTCCAGACTGTGCAGCACCATTTGCAAAATCATCCAGGGCCATCGTGGGTATGCGGATCAAGTAAAGCGCCTTTCCGAGGACCTTGCGTTTATTTTCAATGCTCAAAGCTAGATCTTGTCGCTGGCATTCCACTTCAGCCCAGTTGAGAGCTGCCTCAAAAACCACAATTTCTTTGGCATTCAGAGTTTCCCTGCGGAGGATACTTTCTAGAGTTTGGAAGTCAATATCGCAGAATCCCTCAGACTTGAGAGCTAACTCAGCCTGGGCATCGATCACCTCCCAGCAACGCTGGGTCAGGTCTGGCTCCTCAAACAGGCAGCTCTGGGAGAGGAGCACACAGGCGTTCTTGGCACTCAGGCTGGTCTCCAGGAAATTAACGCAGGCTCTGGCGAGGTGAGGGACAATGTACTTTTTGGCAGCATAAAGAGTGGCCAGCACTGTGTCAGCAGCCAAGTCAATTTCATCACAATAGATATATCTGAAAGACAGCGCACAGCATATAAATGGAATTTTCACAAAATGAGCGTGTCCAGCAAGAAAAGATGCAACTACTTTCAAGTTAGTTCCAAGAAAATTGTCTTATGTGATAGTTATTACAAAAATGATTAGGGATTAAAGAAACCTCTGAAATATGTTAATAAATTATTAATATTTCAACTCAGCAGTAACTTTGTATAATTAAAGACATTAACTTTGTGTTACCATTCTAGCCTCTATTTTATAACCTGCATTCAATGTCTTCAAAAAAAAAAAAATAGAAGATATTAGAACTGTTTGAAAAAGAACTGCATGTCAGAGTTAATATTAGCGAAAAACAGCAAAGTTTCTGTTATATACATCATATTATATTTAATCAAAGAATAATCTCCCTATGTTCTAGATGCTATATATATAGTTTTATTTTATAATTTTCTGCATTCATATAGAAACAAATGCCTTCAATACTATAATGTTGGCAATGACTGCATCTTAATGCTATTAACAAAGTATGACTTGAATTTTTCCTAAACACAAAATAAGACCTGAAATTAAACAAGATATTTTGCAAGTAGTTCTAACCTCAAAAGATTATCAAACATGGATTTCAACAATATCTTCCAGTTGCCTTTACATAGAATGCAACATACACTTTGTATCTGGCTCTTCTTTTTTTAAACCCTAAATTCTTTCCTCTCTCTCTCCCCTACGCATTTCTTCTACCTTCAGAATTAAAGAATATATTGTTTCCAGATATATTTAATTAAAAGACGAAAGCAAGAAGGCCTAAATATGCACTATTTTTAGGATTCTGTGAAGTATCCTTATGTCAGGAGATAAAACACTTCTTGGTGATTTGGGGGGGATGGTGGCAGTCTCTCTAAATGGTATGTAAAGGTAAAAAAAAAAATCATCTGCTTCTCTTAGATTGCTATGGTTGAGTACAAGAGTCAGTGAGAAGTACGTATGGGTGAAAAATACAAACTGATAACACTTAAATTTTAAAATTTTTCTAGCTAAGGTGTTTAGCTACTTGCTGTGAAGTTTTCCTTTCGTTACTATATTTTAACTTCATGAAACACTTTTAACAAAAGATTAGCAATGGCTTCTGTGAACAAAGTAAAAAAACCCCACAATAATGACAATAAGTAAAATGCCCACAACCACAAATGAAACCTCCAGTTTTGCTCCCAGGAAGCTCTTTTTCTTCCGACAGGCTAAGCCATGTACCACCACTGGCAAGACCAATTTCACAAAATACCGGCAGCTTAGTGATGCCCTGACCTGAGAACCAGGACCTTGGGGAGGAATCTGGAACACAGTCAGCACTTTGTAGTTCTTACCCTGAACACTGAGCAGTAAGCAGTGTTCCCTTTTTCTTGACAATTCCCTTTCTAGGAATACTGGCTACTCAGCCACACAGTGCACTTGTCTGGAAGACCTGGCCTCCACTACTCTGGAGGCAGTGCAGTACTGATCAACAGTGGCCCAAGGGCAAACAGCACCCTACTACATTTCTTATTCTTACCGCTTTTGGTGGACTGCATGTATAATTTTAAAAAGCTGTATTGAGATATATTCTAGGTAATACATCTGTAAGAAAAGATGCTTAGCAAATGACTTAGGTAAAATGTAACTTTGTAATTTCTTATTCATGTTTCCTAATTATGTATACATGTGGCTGAATCAACAACACAACACTACTGGACTGCAGTGCAGTCAAAATGCTGAACTCGTGTTGCCGTTCTCCTCCGCCAGAGACAATGTCAAATATACGAAGCTGACTTTATGGGGGAAAAAAAACAAAACAAAACAAAACAGAACAAAACCCTTTCCAGGTAAAACTGGTTTCTGTACACATCCCTCGTCACTAACTGTTGGTTGTTAAAAAGTGGTGAATTAGTTTCACCTTTTGGTAGGTACTTCATATGCTCACTTATCTTTAATTTCCCTATTTCCCACTGTCAAAGTTTCAGTTAGAAGAAATTAGATTTCAAAACTACAACATAAATAGAGAATTGAATACTTCAAGTGCTAGAACTATAGTACTTATTTTTCAGTAGAAGCAGACAATAAATATATTGCAACATTTTAACTATTTGTGGGATTATTGTCCAACTTGTTGACACACAGAATAATTTTTTTCAACAAACCTATTTATTCCAGTGAACCAAAATCCCTACAGCAGCAGATATCCTTGAATTCCTGATATACTTGGTGTGCTAGAATAAGGATTTAACACAAATCATTAAGTATTATTTAAAATTATCATCAGATTTTAATCACACTGTCTAGCGCCAATACACATCAAAGAAGCGGATTCTATTTAGCTGATCAACATGTACTGGATCCTGAAAAGCACCATGAGACATAAAAAAACTATTTTTTAAAGAAGTACGTACCTTACAGCTTTACATTTTTATATTACCCATTAAATACATATAAAACTATAGAAAGCTATTCATCTGTCTCAAAAATGTCTCCTCTGCTACCAAATGCAAATGCCTCTTATCCTTGAGAAATGGTATGTGATTTTATGTAAGAGTATGTATATGCATGTATATATAAAGATCAGATTATTTCAACACAGTAAGTTTTACATTTGTTGACAGAAAACAGTAACTCCTGGAAAACTCAAAAATCTCCTAACTGGTGGTACTTAAATGAGGTATACAATTTCTGGAACTGTGAAACAAAAATATAATATATGTCTCTAAAGACTTCTTCATACATGATGCTGTCAGAGATAATATGCTCTATTAGACAATGCCTACTCTAGGAAGTTATTTTTCTTTAAGTCATTAAAAATGAAATCACTGTACATGCCACTTGCTCCCAAAAATCTTACGCCAAAGTGTTATTATAAATGCCTGCACCATTCCACATGCTTTCCACCGAAAGATGCACAGCAGTTTTCTCCAAAAACATTTACAAGGTAAGCAGCTCCCTCTTTCTTCATCATTCTCCCTTTCTGTTACACAGAACTTACATTTAACTGTGAAACCAGCGGAGTACAGACATGGCATAAACAAACTCTAAACAAACGAACGGTGCTTACTTCAGCATAGCGAGAAAAGCAGCAGGCTCGACATCTGGTATACGGATTTCATCTTTGTCCTCAGCAAGTTCTCCGTAGAACATTGCATGGAACACAGAGCTCCCAACAGCTAAAACATACTGTGGAGAAAGGGAAATCTTATTTCATGCACTAAACTACAAGCATTTTCAGTAAATCAATCCAGAAAAACAAGTCTAGGCAATCAGGTTCAGTGGACATAGAGCACCTACACCTGCTCTTTTTTCAAAGCCAAGGTACAGTGTATCTTGCCGTGAAAGCATGATAGATGTTCACGCAAGCCAGTCTTTATGCTGCTAATTACCTCAAGGCTTTAAGAGATTAATGGACAAGTTCCCTCATTACAAAATAAATAAATAAATGCATAAATAAAATAAAAACGTATCTAACCAATTTCTAAGGGAAGAGTAATAAACATGACTTTCCTAACCTGTCCCAACAACTTTCCATGACTGGAGAGTTAAGAGGGCATGTTTTTGTGTGGGACGTAAAGCAGGGTAGAGAGAAACAAAGAAAAAAAATTAAGCGTGGCCAAGACCCTTTGGAGAGGCTGTGCCTTCTCTGTGATGGGTGAAACACGCACTGCCTGCCATCGGCAAGCTGCCCACCCCAACCAAGTTTCATTTCAGGCTCATGGAAAGGGTCCCTCTTTGTAAACCTCAGGACTAAACCAGTAATGCAGCTGTTGCTTACTTTGTGTCCTGGCAACCGCTGAGTCCCACCTGGTGGCCCAACCACAAAATGTACATCTGCCATCAAATCATTATTGAACATCACTGCATTTCTATAAACAGAGGCAATTCATTAATTCACAGCAGCCGGCATTTTTAAAACCCCTCCCCAACATACAGAGCCCACAAAAGAGTCACAAGCTAAAGCAACAGTTTAGTAACTTCGGGGTAAAACTACAAATAAAGATTCCAACTAAACAACTCTGTGATCATTGCAAACACATGGGAAGTAACAACAACAAAAAAAAAGTTACACAAACTTTTCATCAGGCTAAGGACAAATAAAAGGTTTCTATCTTCAAACCTTCTGTGGTCCACAGACACAATCCTGTCACTTAAATGTTACAGCTTGCAAAAACATTTTTATCTAAGAGGAAAACAGCTGTACTGTTTTGGAAAAGATACAAGGCAGTTTTCCATTACCAGTAAAGCTTCTGGGAAAAGAGGAAACACAGATTTAGGTTAAAATCCATTACAGGTTATGCAAAAGCAGAAACTTCAACACAGGAAAACTTTGCAAGTAAATGTGCTGGCCCGGCACTTACCTCTCTCGAATGGTAGGATAAAGACCCTGCCAGTTTGGGGCCGGAATAAGGTTGTTGTTACTGAGGTTCTGCTGGTGGTACTGCTGGACAGTGGTGCTGCTGGAGCTGGCTGGTTTTTTACGAGGGAATATATCAGCAGCCATCTTCTTCTTCTTTTTAGTCTTCAAGGTAATTATTTCATAACAAACTGGGGGCAACTTGCTGTTGCTGCCGCCGCTGCTGTTGCCGCTGCTGCTGCTGCTATTTGTTTTCTTCGAGCTTTTCTTGGACCTATTCTTTACCGTCTCTGGAAGCATCAAGAAGAAGGTGAGACATTTCATGTTCTTTTCCTTGTCATCTACCATGAGTACAGTGTGTCTCTCTTTACGGCTAGAGATCCCAAATTGGTGTAAACATCAAGGAAAGGAGGCTAGCACGAGCCAAGATGTTAACAGAAACCAACAAGCTGATGTTTTGCTTCTTTTCTCAGCCGGACAAGGTGACCTTTTCACTATGTTGAATAGAAACTGCCTTTAAGTTTTATCCAGTACTGGGTCTGCTAAATACATCTCCATCATGATTCCTATTTCTCTTATTTGCTCATAAAAACAACCCAGTTTCCTAGATCACCTGCAAATGCTACACTGAGCGAAGATGACAGGCAGAGAGCCGCACTGCTTGTTCTCTGAATTAGGTTAGCAAGATGTGCTGGAGCCGCGCGAGTCTGTTCAGCCGGCTGAAGTTGTGTGGTGAATGGATCGGAGGAGAGTAGGTATTACAGCCCTGCAGATGGAGTCAGACAGCCAGTGCTCCGAGCCAATAGCTGAAGTCACCAATCATGATTGGACCAAGCAAAACAGTGACACCTATTGTAACGTGCATAGCTCTCATATTAAAGGAACAGCAGTTGCATTCTGTTGCCTCCTGTATTATTGCATATTTAAATAAGATAAACAACCTATGAAATATATCTGCAAACCGGAAAGGAACAGTTTGTGCCCACGGATTTCCCTTCAGTAGACATACATTTTAATTTCCCTAGCTAAATCAGCAGGATCAATTAACAAAGGGTAGGGACTGATATGTACTCTGTATTTCTAGTAAAATCTTTATCCCGGCAGCACTTAGTTTCAAATACTTCAAACAAAATCCTCCATTCTTCCAGCTAAAATGGATTATTAATAGCAAAACCATACTAAACAACACATTTATTACAGCTTAATGGAAAGGAATGTTGTTTTTCTTTTTCCAGTCTCTTTGAATGCAAGTTATAGTCTAGTGCAAAATAAGAGAGATGAGGTCATGTGTTCATTTTACCTCCCAACATTTTCTAGTTCCTATAATGATCTTTGACAGGAGTTTCAGGTCAGAAAATACTTTTAAATTAGTCTAAGATTATACCAGTAGTAGTTTAGCAGCACTGAAACTACAGACAAATAAAAATAAGATTCAAATGAGACAAGTCTGCTAATCAGTTTTTAAAAGCTGTAATTCACTAAAAATATGTCAGATGGGGGGCCCTGTTCAGGACCTCAAAATCCAGCCTAAATGTTATGGCTACATTTAATTTGTCATAATTTTGAAGAATATAATCCACATCTTCTAACAGAAAACAATAATAAGGCCATTCAAGATGATACATGTTCTGATGCCGCCTAGTTAAAATGCAAACAGGTTCTCTCTGCCTGGAATCAGAAGAACATAAACTACTACCTATATGGTTTTCATAGATGTGAACCCCTCAACAATTTCTAGCTTTGTTGAACAAGAAAAAACAAAACACCTGCTGTAAGATCCACACATGTTTGTTTATTTTTAAAGAGGGACTAATCAGGAGACTTAATCTCACCCCTAGCTATCTGGACTACTCTCATTTGTTCCAGGTACAGCCGCTATTTGCTACTCCCCCCAGCCCCCTCCGCGACCCCCGAATGCAGACTTCATGGCCATGGTCCTGCTTGTTGCACAGCATTCATCTGAATAATGAGTACCTGACAGAGTGAGGGCTCAACGAATGGAGCTATGATGATGATTATAACTAGTAATCTGCTGCAGATAACACACCGAAATCAAACTTTAATCCCTGGGACCCTCGGTCATGAGACTGAGCCAAGGAATATCCTCTGTATTGTCATCATTATTACCCTTAAATCCCTTACATCATTATTGCAAAGCTAGTGCAAGGCAGACTGTGTATGTAGGACCACGGCCTTTACCACAGGTTATTCACCCCCATTTTAGATGGACCCTGAAGTGCTGCTTATTTACTACAATTATTGTGTTCCCCATCACAGGGCTACCACAAGCGTATATATATATATATATATATATATATATATATACACACACACACACACACACACACATATACATACACACATACTTTCAAATCACACAACGTTACAGGAAGAGAGCTCTAGAGACTCATTTTTAAAGCCCATGGTGAAAGGTATAAAGAAGGAATAAATGAGCTCCTACTTGAACTAACTCCCAGACTGACGTTAAAATCAAAGGATTTCTCTCCTTGCTGGTCGGCTACAGAACTTCCTGACAACAACCTCCTAGGAAAGCCCCCACGACGGGATGACAGGAAGGTCGTCCTTGGTCCTTCTGACCAGGATAGTTCCACACATACCTGGCTTTCAGGTCTGACAGTAACCAATTAGAATGAAAAGGGAAATGAGCTGCTACAAGACAGACTCACTAATAATTGTTAACTGGACAGACAAAATAGAAAAAGCACAGGGGCACCTGGGTGGCTCAGTTGGTTAAGCATTTGACTCTTGGTTTTGGGCTCAACTCATGATCTCCCAGTTTGTGGGCTCCAAGCTGCTAGTGTGGAGTCTGCTTGGGATTCTCTCTCTCCCTCCCTCTTTCTCTCTGCCCCTGCCCTGCTTGTGCATGTTCTCTCTCAAAATACATAAATAAACTTAAAAAAAAAAAAAAAACAGGAAAAGCATAAAAAGTAGAAGACTTCGTGGTTTTTGCTCATTTCACATGTTGTTCAACACCTTTTACCAAGAAAGCCTCAAACAAACACTGCTCTTACACCACTAAAATAAAAAGTGCACCTAATAGTTTGAGCGAAAATTACAGAATATTTTAAAAACTGCTCTTTCTGAAATTAAAGGTTTCAGGTATTTGGACAATTAAGTTTCGTGGAAATATTTTGTGAATATACTAGTTACAAGAAGCAGTCCTAAACTGGAGTCCCCTAAAACCGTGCTGCAAAGAGGGTGTTGCCCTTCATGAGGTGTGGGGGCTGATGAGCATGGCTGTGAAAGATGTGTTCTTCACTACAAAAAAAGTAATCCAATTAAAAGATAAAAATGACATTTCAATTTTTGTGGCCAATCTGAAAAGCATGAAAATGATAATAAAATCAAGACATGGAAAACTTCTTAAGAGCTTCATTTTCCTACCACGGTTTAAAAGACAGGTAGTATAAAGTCCTTGCTACTACAAGTGTGGTCCACAGAACAGCAGCATCAGCAGCAACACCATCTCCTGGGAGCCTGTTAGAAATCCAGAGTCTGCATTTTAATAAGACCCTCCAGGTAATAAGTATGATGTTCAAGTTTGACAACACCTCATGTAAGATTAAAATAAGAGGGTTACAGGGTCTCCCAAAGATCCAGTATCAACACCTGGTGCCATGTTTTGCATTCCATTATCAAGTAAATGGAGAAAAAATACAAAATGATTTAATTTGGCTTGGTCATAAAACTTAACCTTCATGTCTTACTCTGAAATTCTTCTGATTAGGCCCAAAATGTCAAAATTCTAGGATTCACGTGTGTGCACAGCCAACTGAGAGGCTTCAAAATATTCTTCAATGCTCTGGAAAAGCTCATGCCCAGATTATTTTACAGGACAACGACAGAGACCATTTTAGTCAGAAACATTAAGGATTAAAGAATGCCAAGATGAACGACTTAATATTTATACAATAATCTACTTCATAATTCTGTTTCAAAAAATTAGTATTGGGACACAGCAAAACTAGTAATCAAATAATGTGGTTCAGTCCTGGTGCAGCCACAAAAGACTGTGTGTATGTGTGTTGAAGGTGAGGGGTGCCTGAACAAATCATTTAGCCTTAAAGGGCCTCAAGTTCCTCAGCTACAATATGAAGAGGTTCTCTAGAATAGATGACTGTTTTTCAACCTGTACCTTCAATCCACTTTAGTAAGAAATGCATTTTATATTCAGACTCAGTATTAGCACAAATGTGAAAACACACACAAAAATGGAAAGACCGTTCACAAAACAAAAACTCGTAGCATGTTACGACAGTATAGATATTATCTTATTTTTCTCTTTTATTTTTATTGTTGGTCTGGATTCATTCCATTGATTTCATGACCACAGTTTAAGTAATAACGGTCTAGCTTTATTTTTAATAGCTTTCAAGGTTTCATATTCTAGGGTTCTTTTCTATCAAGAACTTGCACTTGAAGGAGGATATGGCAGCTCAACAAATAACATGCACAACTGGGAGTGTGCATTTATTTTTCTAGAAAGAGAAGCCATAGTTATCATCTGTCCTTCAGAGTAATCCATGATCCAGAACACAATAAAATATTATGAAAATCTAAGACTGATGTGAATATACAAAGTATTTATATCACTTTCCTCTCTGCTTTCTTTTCTACAGTCTAGTTCATTAAACACAAATTATAGCTTCTTTTTCTCCCTTGAAATTAAATGTAAAGAGTTCAAACTCCATCTGTTGAATCTACAACCCAGAAACATTACCCACTATGTTGAAGAGTGAATAAATCAAGGATATCAGCTCGAAATCTACTGTCATATTCCACCTCTAAAATTTCCTTACAACAACTAGCGTTACACCTCCTGAATTTTAAAGCTGTTATGAGACATGGTTAATCCGCCCTAATATATTGGTTAAGGAGCCACCAATCTTTTATGAAGTATATGCATGTATCTCCCACTTTTCAAAAGTTCACATTATGGACTTCGCTCTTATGAAGGACCTACATTAATACATGTTTTCACTAGCCAGAGGAAATACAAAGAGAAATTTTGCTTTTATGAAAAAAAGCACAACAGGCCTTCAGCATTTGTTTTGCAGTGAGCCATTCCAGAGGCAGTACACATTTTGAGAAAAGTGGCACCACCACTCCCCTTCCCCAGGAACTCTACTCAGCATCAAGCTCCGTAGCTCTGAACTCTATGAGCATCTGTGCTTTACACCTTGATTTATTTTGTGCATCCATTAGCAACATGTGCCCTAAAGTATCAGAAAAGCCAAAGAGAGGCTATTTTTTGGGGTCTGGGAACACTCAAGACTTTTTCCAAATAAACTAATGGTAATTGCTTCTTCTTTGTGCCATTTTGGCCTACAAAAGGTTTCACAGGTACACTGTACTTCTGGATAGTAGGGGAAACATGTGCTCTTAAAATACAACATGCTAATCATGTAACATGTTAAATGACTGGCATACGATAGTGAGCAAGATTACGAACCAAACTTAACAAGTTAGCTAGTAAAAGTGGATTTTAGATAATTTTTACAATTGTCAGAAAGTTCAATCATCTTTCTCTCTTTTCATTCAATTCCCAATAACAAAATTATCAACAGAATTTAAGTTCACTTAGATCATCCTCTTCACCACTGGAAGGTTTGCCAGACATCCCTCTTTATTTTAGTAGAAACCTGTATATTCAGTTTGGGACCTGAATGAGATTTGGAACAGAGAGGGACAATACAAATTAATACATTTAATGCAACTCCGTCCACAGATAAAGTGACTAGGTGTCCAGAAGATTAAGGGAGTTGTGAATAGTTAGGGAGGGGGGCAATGTCTGGACTAGAATAAAGATTTCCAGACTGCTTGCCTAATGTTGTCTGTTCCGCTCTAATTTCCATCCACAGTTAATTATCCCCACATTTTTACATAATGCTTTATTTTCATATTTTTATCTACTTTAAAAGAAAAAAAAATATATGCAAAAATTACAGATATGAAAACCATGAACATGTGTATGTGTGTGTGTACACACACACACACACACACACACTCCATACCCTGCAGAAAGAATTCTAGGGCATTTTCTGGAAAGAAATGGAGAGGAACTCTAACAGGAAGGAATATAAATGCCTAACAGCCATGAGGAAGCTGCTGAAACACACAGAAGAGGCTCTCCAGGTAAAACGAAAGTTGGAAAAACCAGGCACTCGTGGTCTACCCCAACAAATCCTATGTCAACAACCAAGAATGCTGGCAACTCTTGTTTAACTTGCTCTAACTCTGGACTCCTTGTCTGAACTTGCATTTGGTTTACCACAAGATACCTAAACAGCTACAAGTGAAGTTAACATGATAAACTGTGGAAAGGATCACTTCTAAAAATTACTGATAGACCATCACAGAGGAGAGAAATTTCAATCTAACCTGATTAAGTCACAATGGAACAGGGTATTGTTTTTGCTTACTTTTCAATACTGAGCAAAAAATACGCTTGTGATATAAGAGATAAAAAAGATAAGCAGCAAAATGTTGGCAGTTCCTAAAAATAGCAACAGCTGCTGGAAAATAGACGATATACTTTCTAAATTTAGAAATAAATATGGAGCCAAGCATTGGCAGCATGGTATAGTGAAAAAAGCAAGAGCCATCAAGAAGTGACCTTAAGGTACTGAATATCCATGAGTCTCATTTTATTCATCTGCTAAATGGGGTAATTATACCCATTCAGCCCTTTCAGGTTTACTGTGAAGGCAAGATTACATGTTTGTGAAAGCGTTTTGATAAAAGTCTAAAATGCTTCCCAAAAGGTAAGCTTTCACTATTAGTAACAACTGTACCCAAAGCAGGAAATATTTGTGATACAATCTTCCAAAACAACAAAAACCCAAAAATTAATCTGGCTCCCTGCCCTTATAATCTTCCAGGCCTCACAACTAATGACATTCCATCCCCATCTGCAGGCTTGCTCTAGCCTCACTCACAGGCCAAGAGGTCCTGGGTTGCTGAGGCTCTTTGTGGGGATTTTGCAGGTGAGGTTGTGTTGTACACTGTGATTAGGTCCCCACCTGATGCCTAAATCTACACCTGGAACCCATACTCCAGGCCAGATGTCCCCTGGAGTTCACGCCTGTGAGACCGCCTGTTGGCAGATGCCCTGCTGGACCCCTTTTCTGAGAGGGCCCAAAGCTACAACTTACCCATCTACGGAACTAGCAACTCGACTTGACCTCTCTCAGCCATGACCTAGTTTGAATTATAGCACCAAGGGTGAGAACACAAGCATTTCGGCGAAGCATACCTCAGTGTGGCTGGAAGGATAAGGCTCGTGGACAATTTCATTAAGTTATTTCCTTCTCACCACACAGAGCTCCAGTTAACCTTCACTTGTTCTTTAAACTTAGAAAATATGCCCAAAGGTAGAATGTGACTATCTCTGAAGGCAGGAACAATGATTTCTTTTTAAAATTTTGTATGATATTTAACATGATATTTGATGCTTATATAAGCTGTGTCTGTATACACTTGTTTGGAATACTAAACACCTCACTGAAATCCCAAGTCATTCTCTATCATGTTAAATGAGGTGATCGTGAGAAGAAACAGTATATAAAATTTATCATAGGAGATACTCTAAAGATAACTATTTTTTTTTATTTTTTAATGTTTTTATTTATTTTTGAGACAGAGAGAGACAGAGCATGAGCAGGGGAGGGGCAGAGAAAGAGGTTGATACAGAATCCGAAGCAGGCTCCAGGTTCTGAGCTGTCAGCACAGAGCCCGACGCAGGGCTCAAACTCACAGACTGTGTGTGTGTGTGTGTGTGTGTGTGTGTGTGTGTGTGTGTGTGTGAGAGAGAGAGAGAGAGAGAGAGAGAGAGAGAGAGAGAGAGAGAGAGAATCCCAACCAGGCTTTGCACTTACTGTGAGAGAGAGAGAGAGAGAGAGAGAGAGAGAGAGAGAGAGAGAGAGAGAATCCCAACCAGGCTTTGCACTTACTGTCAGTACAGAGCTCAATGCAGGGCTTGATCTCACAAAACTTGAGATCATGACCTGAGTCAGACGCCCAACTGAATGTGCCATTATTTAATTATTAAGACCTCCCCTGTTTTAACGTCTCTGAAATTGGATTTATCTTATAATTGATGGCAGCTAATAGTACAACTAGTAGGACTTTTTCTTCCCTTTCTTATTTGTACATAAAATAATACCATGTCTTACAGCTGATGACACCTTATAATCAGTGAAATAAGGTAAAAGATACACAAGTCAATGGAAAGAAAGGATTCTCTTTAGATTGGTTAATTATTCCCCCAACCAGGCAAGATGGCCTCTCAAAATTCTGGCTCAACTACACTAGAATAACTAAGCTTTCATCAAGAAGTCCTTTGTTAAAGTTTATAATCACAATTCTCAATTGAGTTTGCTACTTTGACAACCAATAATATGCAGAGAGTCTAGATGGAAATTCCAAAATGAGAATTTCCATCGGTAAGAGATCCAGCATTAATGCAATGCATTTCTCCTATTTTCTCAGGGCACAACAACTATACATGTACACACACCTGGTTAATAGAAGCCTGTTAATTCTTTGGGTAATGTTTACTAAAGATATTTTACCAATCAATGTAAGATTAACTTACAACATCATTACACATAGATTAAACCTGGAGCTAAATGAGTCCTTAGAAATCATTATTTTCAAACAAATAGAATCTACATTAAAATGCTAAAGAGGGAGACATATTGTTACTATAATACAATGATTCTATTCTATGTATTACTTTCACCTAGGTACCTAAAAACAACTTATCCAAAGAAAAGTAAAATCAGGCCTCAAGAAGTCTCTTGTGAGAAGGCCAGAAAGAAGACTACAGTGATCCAACAGGGGACATTAATCCTACTAGAAATGCTGGAATGGAACAATCTTGCTGTGACCTTCTGTAGGTTGGTTGTTGGCTTCAGTTCACAGGAAGAAAATCGTGTGCTAGTCAAAGAAAAACATTTTTTCTTAGTTTTTTTTTTTTTAACTTCAGTGGGTGATTTTTTTTTCCTGATATTAGGAATAACTAAAAACATTTCCATAGTCAGATCATTAAAATAAAATCCAAAGCCCTTCTTCATTAAGGCCTAACCTAAACTTAACCAAAGAATGTCTTGCTGTATTTGGGAAAGTCACTTTTCCAATAAGCACATGGAATGGGACAATGCTCTAATCATCAGATACTGTATATCAATACTGGTTATTAATGGGGTAAATATCGCAGACCAATTTCCCTAACATTCACAATTCTACTGGTAAAAAAAAACTCTACAAGATGAAAAAAAAAAAGATTACCAAATACCAGTCATCTAAATATGTGTTGTGCCCTTAGTCACTAAAAGGTGCTTAGAGATGAACACTGCTCTCCTATCATTCAATTTACCACTACCTCCTAAAACACCTGAAGTAATGATATACATGATATTAGGTTTAAAATTTTTATCACTCTAAAGTGAACAGAATTAGGTTTGGTAAAGGCAAGGCTGAGGGCGGCGGGGGTGGGGGGTTGGCAAGTGAGCATGACTTTTATTTCTTATTTTAACAAAATCACATAGAAAAAGACTAGTTACCAATGTGGTGATTATGTCATCATAATAAATACATCGACAAGGGTTCTCAATTAATTACTATTTAATGAAATGCCTTCCTTCACTTTTACAATGTATGTGTCTGGAATGAAATATAGTTATTTTAAGCAAACAGTGCAAGATCTAAAAATAAGAAATCTGCTCCACTGAGATAAATTGTGCCACGGGAAAATACAAACATATGAGAAGTTATACAAGGCATCTTCACACCCAATTTCTAACCTATATTTTCTAGAGTAGGGACCACCAAATGAAAATGAAAAAGGCACATACATTCTAAACTAAGCCACAAAAATGTTTCCTAACAAAAAATTCAAGTAGAATTAGAAGCCTGTGACAGAGGATGATTATAGAAACCAGCTTCTGGCAAAAACTCACAGTAAAATCTATCCTAAACCCAAATTTAAAAAATAGGTTTTATGCTAATTTTAATTAGCTGTTAAGTACACAATTCTCCATGACTGTTGTGAAGGACACTGTCCTATAAAGGCTGGCAAAACCCTCACTATATCAACACCAAGTAACATTCAGAAATTGCCCCCATTTGCTGCAGAAAATAATAATTTGGCACTGATAAAGTATTCCCTTGTTGTTTCCATCCCTCATGCTGCTGTAATTGGAATAAAGTTGAGAGGGTTCTGTACTTAGTTTCACTGCATGCACCAGAAGTAGAAAAATAAGGTATTTCAAAGAAAAATTCAATTGTAATATATATTCAGCAAGCATTTCTTTTTTTAATTAAGAGCTACTATATAAGTAGGTCAGTACTTGAACTGCCCAGAGGTACAGAATAAAAGAAGTTAATTTCTCATAAAATAATGCTCCAATGAGTCTCACTTAGAAAGTCAAAAGTATTCATAAGAGTATGTTTTTAAATTTGGGTTTCCTGAATCTCTGCATCACAAAACAACAGGTAGACAGTGTTTACATGTGTATGTTAACTATAATGCAATTAAAGATTAATGAACATTCAAATCCAAATATATCCTCAACAAGTGGCAATTCAACTGTTTAATTCTGTTGTTGTTTCAATAACAGAGAAACAGCCAGTTCACCATAATTCAGAGGTACATGGACCCATACATGGGTTTCAGACCGTCTCTGAAAATGTTGATCACAATTTATAGGAGTTAGGTCTCTGCATACGCATTCTAATAGCCAGCTATAGGGAAGCCGTGATCCACTAAGACTTTAGAATTGGAAACATGGTTGATATCACTATTTAAGGTAACATTCTCTCATAAAGTTTAAAATATAGCATCAAACAGGAAACAAAAAGGAATATTAGGTGGCATGTGGCCAAGTGCATGTCAGGACTGCAGACCAAATATCTCTCCAGGAAGAAATGAAGAAATTCTGTCTCATCTTTCTCAGAGAGAGGAAGCCTCATGTTTTGCAATGCGTTCTGAATCGCCATGACATGGCTGTGAGCTAACTTGTCCTCTTCATGAGCTCACTTTGCAAACAAGACTATTCCCACACTGCAGATGAACTAATTGTCTCCTGCCATCCTCACTGCTCTTTCTTCCCTACAAATCTACCCACCAGAAGCCTATCTATCCTTCAATGTAGTCCAAAGACACCTCAACAAGGAAGATTTTCTGGTGCTTAGAAACTACCCATGCAGTACTTTCTCACATTCCATTTTGCCTTATGGTGTCTGATTAGAAGACGTTCTCTGAGGGCTGCATCTCTGCATCTCCCAAAGAGAGCTAAGAGCACCACACCCACACCAGGCTTTCAATCACTTTGTAACAGGAAGGACCTAGTCCAACACATCCAAGTCCATCTAGAACCCTAGATGGCATTTGTGGAGTACAACTGGTCCTGGGCTTAAAATGGTCTGAAACTAAGGTCTATGATGTTTCTAGCTGCCTGAGCTGCAGGCTTGTGCTAGGTACAGTGGTAAAGAACCTAGACATCTATTAAATGTGTCCCCAGGCTCTCCTGAACATGTCTAAGCATAAATGTGGTTTTGTAATATCACATTCATCTTGCAGCTAGGCCAACTGACAATACTAAAGTTCAACTTAAAGCATGTCCCCACATGTGCTTAAAAAGCAAGGCTTTACTTTACCAGAAGTGTAAAACTTACTGGAGTAA
This sequence comes from Lynx rufus, assembly GCF_022079265.1. Classification (NCBI taxonomy): domain Eukaryota; kingdom Metazoa; phylum Chordata; class Mammalia; order Carnivora; family Felidae; genus Lynx; species Lynx rufus. Next base: position 37,717,408 of record NW_025814896.1, on the reverse strand, counting down.
GGATATTCACATATTCAAAGTGTGAGTTAACCATGGCAAGACCCAGTTACTACGACAAAGCTGCCTTTATCAACTAGTCTCAATTCATGGTCTGGCATATTTATTTATAGCACCAGTAGAGAATTTTAGTGATTTAATGAACTGGAAAGGATAATAAATTCTCGGCAATTCACATGAAAGGAAGAAAGCAGTCATATGAATAATCTAAAAAAACAGATAATTAAAGAGACTTTTCCTTTGAAATGTGTTTCGTCTATATTTAACATTGAATGGATAAATTTCCACTACATTAGACACACCCAATCTTCAAACAAAGTAATAAAACAGGCTTGTGTGTACAGGGCTCGGTATATGAACAGTCTGGAAACTCACGCCTACATGGCAAACAAACACAGTGCCAGGGATGGGCAATGTCACATTAAGATTACTGCAGAGCATGAGCACAAGTAGAAAAGTACACTTCTTACACATGTCTCTACACCATGCTTTACAAAGAACCGAAGTGTTAGGTAAAAAAGTATTTGTTTTTTTTCCCAAAAAAATAAAGAATTCTCAACTTCGGTCTATATATTCTCTTACAATATTGGAGTAAGAATAAATGGAGATAGTAATATCAATAGTGGAATAACTGAATATATTAACTGTGGCTGCAAAAGCTCTTGCATGTTTATAAAGGAAACTTTTACCACCAGCAAGGATTTTAAAAATCATTAGTAGGGTTGACAACATTAACAAACTGTTATAAACCAATGGCTTGAATTGTGTGTTGGCAAAAAATAAAAAACGTGGATTTCTAAATAAGTTAAATTTGTTATAAAAATGTATTTTTTGGAAGGTGGGATAAGGTAAATATATTGTTTTGTGCCTGCTGTGTGAGTATGCATGATTTTAAAGTATTAAATAGCATTGTAAGCAGTTTTGAAATGTACTGGTGAAGAAAGTATTTGAAGTAGGTACAAGTGACTGAAGCCCTCTGAACCCCCCTAGAAACATCTGGTAGTGGCGATGCATAACCAAGAACCCTCATGAGAGGAGCCATCTGCTCCAATTAGAAAAGGGAAGGTTTTGTCCAGAAGCTCCAAAGAACTGGTCCACAGCCTGGCTGTGTGACTCTTTTCACTACTGATGCTGCTAGTTCTGAAGCCACCTAAAGATCATTCCAGTGAATCCTGAGCAGCCAAAGGACCAGTCAAATCACCCTTCTTTCCCCATTCTTCCCTGCCCAAACCTAGGGAATGGGAGTATTTATGAATAGTGGTGAAACAGCTTGGGCAAATGCAGATTAGCTACTGTGCATACCTTTGCCTTAATCAATGCAGTTTCATGGGGAATCTCTGGGAGATGCAGCAGTAAAAACTGTTGATTTAATTACGCCTTAACCCTTGAGCACACATCTTTTTAATATTCTGTGTGATGAAATGGGAAGTATGCTTAAAGCATTTCTAGTGAAACTGAAATAGAATGGTTGCCTTGAGGAAAAAAAAAAAAATACTCCTGCAATTGTTTGTGTTAGAGCTGAACCAGCCACTTTTTCCATGGAACACCAATGAACTTGAGAAAATTTGCCAAATATGCTTATTCACATTTAAATATCTACCAGACATTTTCTCAAAAATGAAGTGAGACTGTCACTTAAAACAAAACAAAATTATTGCCAATGATAAAATTCAAACGTTCGAGCAAAACTTAAAATTTTGGAAATCTTGATTACACCACAGTGAGTTTGATAGCTTCCCAATACTTAAAGACTGTTTCTAATGAGATTGGTGATGCTGTTAAATGAATGTAATTTTTTTATATTGTATTATGAAACATAACATTTGAAGGATTTGCATAACACACTGATCCAATGTTTTCTAATAATAATGTAATTACAGTAAAGAATCATGCACGGGGGGAAATGGTCCATTCAAAGTAAAAGACCAATGAATTTCAGTATAACAAGAGTACACTGATGGTTTTACATTTCACATGGCAATTAACCTTTAAAACTACCATTCAGGGGGGCCTGAATGGCTCAGTCTGTTGAGCGTCTGACTCTTGATCTTGGTCCAGGTCATGATCTCCCAGTTTATGAGTTCAAGCCTGCCATAAGGCTCTGTGCTGACAGCACAGAGCCTGCTTAGAATTCTCTCTCTCTGCCTCTTCCACACTCATGCTCTCTCTCTCAAAGTAAATAAACTTAAAAAAAAATTTTTTTTAAATAAAAATAAAAATCTACCATTCAAATTTTGATGAGGTATCAAACATTCACAATAATCTGAAAAGGGTATTAAAATGTCTTTTCTTTTCCGGCTGCCTATCTATAAGACCAGATTTTTGTCATAGGATTCAAACCAAAATATTTATTTTTATGTTTTTAATGTTTATTTATTTTTGAGGGAGGGAGAGAGAGACAGAGAGAGAGCGTGCACGCACATGAAGGCGGGAGGGGCAGAGAGTGAGACATAGACTCTGAAGTAGGCTCCAGGTTGTCAGAAAGGAGCCCGACACAGGGCCTGAACCCATGAATTGTGAGATCATGACCTGAGCCAAAGCTGGATGCTTAACCAACTGAGCCACCTAGGTGCCAGAAAATATTTATTTTTAAACATGTAAGTAAATATATAAAATTTATCTTTGCTTTCATTTCTGCACCAATAAATAACAACAGATATAACCCCTATAAACAAAAGTTCTCTGGATTTCTCAAAATAAAAGAATCCTGAGACCAAAAAGTATGAGAACTATGGATGCCTGCCTAGCATCCTAAGGAATTTGGATTTTACTGTAAGCATATAACGTGGTCAGTCATTAGAGGTTTTTAACAGAGAGTCTTTTAAAAAGGTGTTTATGGGGCGCCTGGGTGGCGCAGTCGGTTAAGCGTCCGACTTCAGCCAGGTCACGATCTCGCGGTCCGTGAGTTCGAGCCCCGCGTCAGGCTCTGGGCTGATGGCTCAGAGCCTGGAGCCTGTTTCTGATTCTGTGTCTCCCTCTCTCTCTGCCCCTCCCCCGTTCATGCTGTGTCTCTCTCTGTCCCAAAAATAAATAAACGTTGAAAAAAAAAATTAAAAAAATAAAAAATAAAAAAAATAAAAAGGTGTTTATACATACCATCTTTTGGTTTTACTCTTCTAGAAAACAATAATCCTCGAAACATAATTCTCAACTGCTCACTCCCCAAAAAAATTTTTTTGTAGATAGAGGACGCAAGAATAACATGACAATCTCTGCCACAAAAATTAACAGCGAAGAACTATTATTCTACTTTTTCTACGAGTTTGGCAACTTAGCTTTGCTTCAGCCTCCCAAAATTCACAGAACACGAAGTGCATGATTTATTAATTGACACCTTCATGATATTGAGATCTTCTAATAAAAATAGATTTTGAGCAGACAAATGTCCCTAGAAACTTCACATAAAGCAGTAAGAAAGATGCAGATATGTCTCCCCAATAATCTACTTTCTCCTATATTACATTCCCTTAGGAGAATTAGAAGTAGCAACCTCTGCTGTTTCCCGATGGGAAGCATGGCTGCCAACATTAAGAGAATTTGCTGTTCAACTTTTTAAACCATGTTTATTTTATTTCTGGGAGACAGGGGGAGTGGAGGAGAGGCAGAGAGAAGGGGACAGAGGCTCTGAAGCAGGCTTCATGCTGACAGCAGCAGGTCTATACGGGGCTTGAACTTAGAAACCGAACCATGAAATCATGACCGGAGCTGAAGTCCACCGCTCAACCAAGTGAGCCACACAGGAGTCCCCCTGTTCACTTTTGACCTTCATTTAACGACAGACACATTAAGTTACAACATGCCTCTTTCACACTAATTTAATACCTTCCTATAAACTACAGTATTTGAGGTTATAGAATATCAAAATCTGTATACGTATTAAGTAGTAGAGAAGTTGTTGGAAATAAAATTTAGGTTAGGACTTTGATGAAGTCAAAAGGAAATATTTAATCTACCATCAGTAACTTTTCATTTAAAAATAGCCTTTTCTAGGGCACCTGGCTGGCTCAGTTGGTGAAGCACGCGACTCTTGATCTCAGGGTTATGAGTTCGAGCCCCACGCTGGGTGCAGACCTTACTTAAAAATAAAATCTTAAAAAAAACCCAGCCTTTTACTAAAGAGCTGGTGTTCAAACACCTTCTTAGCTTCACTCATAAAAGGATTTCAGGGGTTGTGTATGTTGGTAGAATTGTGATCCTCATAATTACTCTATACCCAACAATTATATGTTATTACAAAGACAGTAAAATCAGAATACAGGTTGTCTGAACTTGAGCATCTGATTTTCCTATAACTTAAGACAGATACCATTATATAGTGACATCCCCAACCAATACTCACCTGGTAGAATATATCACTGCCTGGTGATGATTTTAAGTACGTGCCGGCAGCTGTATGCTAGCAAGAACTCAGGATCAAATTTGGCATTTTGAGGATTCTTTCATGGCACTGACAAGAGAAAGTAGATAATAAAGTAACCTAGAATTTCAGGTAAGCATGGGCTGGTCCTGTAGGTCCCAGAGAAATACTGTTGAATAGTATTAAGTTAACTAGAAAATCTACTAATTCACATAAAGAAGCTCCACAACACTTATTGAAAGATGTGAAGCCATCTGGGGGACAGGGTGGGGAGTCCACCATAAGAAATGACCAGCAGGGACTGGAAGTGACTGACTGCACACTGCACACTATCCCTCCAGTGCTGATTGCCTGCCCTCCAACAGATGGGTGCTAGCTTCTAGCACTTACTTACCCTGTCTCCTAAGATCCCAGAAGAAATCATGGGAAGGGAGGGAGCACTCTGGGATACACCCATGGAGAATGATGTCCCACGTGGGAGGTGGGGGGAAGGCTATATGCAAGAAATAGCAACATTCAGCAATAGCTGTTTGGAGCCTGAACCTGCATCTTGAGCAGGAGGTATTTCTGGGTAGATTCTCGCCATTTTTAATGTTGACAATAAGATTTTGGGAAAAGAAGCCTGCTGTAGGTCTAACTTAAAATATTACCATCTTCTAGACTTTCCAGGAATATAGATCATTCCCCAAATAAGATATCTAAATGTAGTTTGACTATTACACTTGACTTTTTACTACATTTTCCATGAACAAGGGTATGAAAATAGGTGGGAGTCTTGGTAATCTCTTATCTGTCCAGAGACCTAAAGTAAAATAATTAGTCCCTCACTATAGAGTAGGTATGTTTGCTGGTGCTGAGTAGGCAAGAGCACCACTTCCAAAACAAAACAAAACAAAACTGAATGCATATAAAAGGTGGCAATTAAAAAAAAAAAATCTTTAGAAAGAAAACAAATGTTTACATATGTTCCCAAACCAAGTGTAGAACTTTAAAAACATGGCATGTTTTCTAACTGGGCTATCAATTAATAAATAGCCTAAATTAAGGGTTATTTTGTGATTCAGCAACAGAGAGGCAGGTCAATGCTCTCCATTCAGACTTGGCCAATAAGACCTTGTTTGGGGTTTAAAATAAAATAATTGTAATAAAACCCAGATGCTAATATGAGTTTCAAAGGCAGAGCAAATTTATCAGGCAGATGCATTCAGAACAGTGTTGCTTCAGAAATTTTATTTCTAATGTGTAAAGATAATCACGGCTAAAACGTTTACGCCCTCTAACTGAATATGGGGATTGCTCTTGCTCATATACTACTACAGAAAAATTAAGTAGATAAAATACAAGGAACTAGATATGCCTAGGGAAAAAGAAAGTAAAGACAGAAGAAAAATTGCACATTTTTGTATTTAGGTAACAGCTATTGGGTTTATGCATTTCTGGAGATACATTTTGGTTTACTGTCTATTCTTTGGTTGCTTATATGATCTCTAAAAAATCATCTTTTTCCTGCACATGACATTTATTTGCACAGCAAATGCAACAGGATAAACCATACAAACACTTCCTGCTCTATCAAAAGAGAAGGGAAGGGAGTCTGATGTTTTTGAGGTACTATGGAATTGGAAGGACACAAAAGGAGGCTCTAGAAACACCGTAAGCAAAACTCTAAAATGACTGCTATAATGATTGCTGTGGGGATTGTAGTCCGGGAAGCTGAAGGTAAAGGACTTGAGATGCTTTGATTCTGTGGATTCAATATCATGTTCAATTATGTGCTTCTCTGTGGCTCTGAGTGGTTTCAAAATCACTTTATAAAAGAATTTATTTCAACCTTAAGGAATAAAGTTTAAAGGGGACATAAGAGATAGAGAGATGTCCTGAACAGCAAGAAGGCGCAAAAGGAGAAAACAAAAAATGGCTACATTCTATTTTAACAGATTGGTTAAAAAACAAATATAGTAACAGTTAATCACTGATATTTACCAGGGAGTTCAGACAGGTAATTTGAAAAGTTCCCAAAGTGAGGCTGCTGCCCACCCTTGGTTAAGAGCTGAAATCCGAGAGCAGGTTCTAGAATATAATTCACCTGATTCAAATATGAATAAAGGCTGTTGGCTAGGCTTTTCTGACAATTAAGAGACTTGTCCCTACACATTGGCACAATTCAGCACTTAACAGGCAGTATCCTACTTAATCCTCATAACCAGTGTATTACTACATCCATTGTAAATTATACATGTTCTGGAACTTCTCCATTGCCGGTAGGGTGTTAAATCATTAATGTTGGACCCAATAATGCCACGGACTATGCTACTTTATAAGAAAATCATTAAAAAAGAAAAAAACAAAACAAACCAGAAGGCAGACTGCATTCATTCATACAAAAATATTTACTGAACACCTTCTATGTACTGGACGCGTGTGGCACCTTAAATGAACAGACATAAAATATTTGCCCACACAGAACTTACAGCCTAGCAGGAGTGGGGAAAGACAATTCACCATCAGTCAGTCAGTCAGTCAGTCAGGTTGTATTTTAGAAGGTAATAGATGCTACAGAAAAAGAAAATGCAGAGCACCGTAAGAGGGATCCAGGCCATAACTTGCAATTATATATAAGGTAGACCTCACTGCCAAAGTGATATTTTAGTGAAGACTCACTCAAAGGAGGTGAGGAAACTGGCCATGAATGTATCTGGGGAGAAAATATTACTGGCACAGGAAAAACCCAACACAAAGACTTGAAAGTGGGAATGTGCCTGATGTGTTTCAGGATCAGCAAGGAGGTGAAGATGACTAGCATGGAAAGCAAGAGAGGGAGGGAAGTGGGGAAGAGGTCAGAGTTAGGGCTAGCCAGATTGTACTGGGTTTTGTGAATCATTATGAGGAAATCTGACTTTTATTCTAAGTAAGATGGAATGCCATGGAACGGTTTTAAGTGTAACCTGACTTCTGTTTTAAAAAGATCGCTCTGGGGGAGCCTGGGTGGCTCAGTCGGTTAAGCACCTGACTCTTCAAAATTTCGGCTCAGGTCATGATCTCCTGGTTTCTGTGTGTTTCCGTAGTGTAGAGGTTATCACGTTCACCTGACGTGATCTCCTGGTCTGTGAAATGGAGCCCTGTGTCTGGCTCTGCACTGGCAGCACAGAGCCTGTTTGGGATTCTCTGTCTTTTCTGCTCCTCCCTCACTAGCACTCGCCCTCTCACTCTCTCTCAAGATAAATAAACATTAAAAAAAAAAAATCACTCTGGGTGGCTCAGTCAGTTAAACACTCTTGACTTCGGCTCAGGTCATGATCTCACAGTTTGTGGGATTAAGCCCCATGTCAGGTTCTGCACTGACAGCACACAGCCTGCTTGGGATTCTCTCTCCACCAACCCCCATTCATTCTCTCTCTCTCTCTCTCTCTCTCTCTCTCTCTCTCTCTCTCTCTCTCAAAATAAAATAAACCTAAAAAAAAAAAAAAAGATCACTCTGGTTGTTATTCAGATAACTTGTTAAAAGGAAGCCAGGGAAGGAGAAAAGAGAGGTCACTGTAATAGTCAAGAGGCCTGGAAACTTAGACAAAGATGCGAACAATAAAGGTGAGGAAAGGGGCTGAAATCCTGGATTTACTTGGAAAACAGCATTCTAGGTACATTTGAAGATAAGTAGGATTTGCTGGTAGTCTTGATGTGGAAAGAAAGAGAAGAGTCAGGATGATTCCAAAGTTTTTGGCTTGAATAATCTGAAAACTGTACCTACCACCCACCAAAACGGGGTAGGCTGCAAGGAGAGTAGGTGTGTAGAGAAAAACAAAAAATCAGTTTTAATCCTGTTAAAATGGAAGTACCTTTTATGTATTCAAGTTAAGAAGTCAAAAAGGTAGTTGATATGTGCTCCAGAAGTTTCAGAGCACTATCCCTGCTGGAGATATCCATTGGGGAGTCTTAAACAGCTACGTGGTATTTTATTGAAGTCTCCCAACTGTTTATGACAAAAGTCCTACAGGAACTGAGCCCTGAAGCATTCCAAATTAATAGGTTGGTGAGGAAAACCCAGTGCAAATTTTTAAAAATGACAGAAAAAGTGAAACTAGTGGTCTAGTAGTTTAAGGAGGAAAAGTAGCTGCATGTGGAATCTTCAAAATCAAATGACATATGTCAAAAGAGAGGGGATGACCAATTATATCAATGCAGGCAATAGGTAAAGATGAGAACTGACTGCTGGATTTAGCAACTTGGAATAGTTTCTTTAGAAAAAGTCCTAGTGACTCTATCCTCCCTCACCCCAGAGGACAATTACAGATTGAATATGATGTTATAGTTCAATCTGCTCATGAATTGAATTTGTTTTTCTAAAGAATTATCCAAAGGAGGGGAGCCTGGGGGGCTCAGTCAGTTGAGCCTCCGACTTCAGCTCAGGTCATGATCTCATGGTTTGTGGGTTTGAGTCCCGCATCGGGCTCTGTGCTGACAGCTCAGAGCCTGGAGCCTGCTTCGGATTCTGTGTCTCCCTCTCTCTCTCTGACCCTCGCCGCTCACGCTCCGTCTCTTTCCCACAAAATAAATAAACAAACAAAAAAAAGAATTATCCAAAAGAAAGGATTTACTGCAATTTAATATTTGGGACTCAAATCACTTGATCCATTAAGAAATACCAGTGATACGGGCACCTGGGTGGCTCAGCAGGTTAAGAGTCCACCTCTTCATTTCACCTAAGGCCAAGATCTCATGGCTTGTGAATTCAAGCCCACATCTGGCTCTGTACTGACAGTGCAGAGCCTGCTTGGGATTCTCTCTCTGCCCCTCCCTGCTCACACTCTCTCTCAAAAATAAACATTAATAACAAAAAGAACTACCAGTGATAATCTTTTACTAACAGTAATTTGTTAATATATAATTCCTATCCCTTCACAAAACAAGACAAAAGAAAGCAACCTCTAGGTAAATTGGAAATAGAATATATATTTCATTTCTACTGATGAGGAATTATGATAAACCAAAAACCAATATTTTACTACTGTTTTTCCTATTAAAGAACACAGGTTTGCACATTACCACCATTACTATTGATAACAAATGCTCCAGAAACATTTTATAATGTTCCAGAATGTTAACATTAGTCAGCATGCCATAAAACCAAAATATAAGGTATAATTATTAGAAAGAAGTAGATTTAAGTATCATTATCGGTAACTGATTATATAACGAGGAAACCCAAGAGAATAAAATGCTCTTAGATTAAAAGCTCTTAGAATAGCCAGCTATAAATAAATACACAAAAATCAACAACCATTTTATACTAACAATAACCGATTTGAAGACTCCATCACAATGGCAACAGAAAGATAAATACTGAAGAAAAACATTAACAAGAAATATCAGGACTTCAGTGAAAAACAAACAAACAAACAAAAACCCTCTGTTAGGACAGCTAGAAGGTCTGAATAACAACTTTTCAGGTCCCTTAACAGAGACACTGACTACTGTACATGTAGATGAGAGTCCTCACCAAAAATCAAAAATGCACCTAACTGTAGTGGAAAACTGCAACAAAATCACAAATGTGGATAGCAGAAAGACAAGTAGCAACTTACCTGACCTAGAAGAGTGACATAGGGTGGCAAGCTAAAATTAGGTTAATAAAGTTTGTTTAGGAAGCTCTACATCCCTGGATGCCCTTCCAACCTAACTTGCTGCAAAGGTCTGGCTGACAGTCCCAGAACCCATCAAGAATGGAGATGGATTCCTGACAAAGTAGATGAAACAGTTAAGTCTTTGGGTTGTAAACCCACAGGAACCTTCCCCAAAGTGACCTCTATACAAAGAGGATTCTGAAACCTCTACCAGATCCCTCCGGGAACACTAGCAGCTAGATCCTTTCCTCAGCTCAGGATGCTGGAAGACAATCCTCTGACCAGACCAAGAGGAAAAAGCCTACAGTAGGCCCCAGTGAACAACTCAGAAGAAACAGTAAACAGTCAAAAGGCTGCCACTGGGGAGGAAGACTCAGGGGATTGGGGCTGGTGGGGAGAGGGGCAAGGGACCATTTATTTTACAGTAAGCCTTTTGGATTTAAACTATGTGCCTGTATTAGTTTAAAGACAGCAAGATGGTAATTTTTATCTGAAAGGACAGATGAATGTACTTCTGACTTTTAAAAGAATATCATGACTTGCTCTACCAGGTATTTTCATGTATGCTAAATCCACAGTACAAAATATTTGGCATTAAGTTTAGAGATCAGTGCATAGATGAGTAAGACCTAAAACAGAAGCAGACCCAAGATTAAGTCAAGATCTTAATAAAGGAAAAGACGATAACCAATGAGGAAAGGATGGACTTTTAAGAATTGGTGTTGGGGGGTGCCTAGGTGGCTCAGTCAGTTAAGCATCCAACTTTGGCTCAGGTCATGATCTCGCAGTTAGTAGTTACTAAGTTCAAGCCCAGCTTGGGGCTCTGTGCTGACAGCTCAGAGCCTGGAGCCTGCTTTGGAATCTGTGTCTCCCTTGCTCTCTGCCCCTCCCCCACTCATGCTCTGTCTCTCTGGTCTCTCAAAAATAAATTAAAAAAAAAAAAACCTTAAAAAAATTTAAAAAATGGTGTTGGTAGAACTGGTAAGGAGGAGGTGGTATAAGACAATTCATATACATACATTAATACAGAATTAAACCTAAAAATCTAATATATTTCCAAAATTTCAGTTATATTTACCTCACTTCTGGGTTTTTCAAACATAAATGTGTATAAGAAAAATCATAAAAGACAAGACAAAGCTCGACTACATTAAAGTAAAACTATTTTGCTGTTTGGAAAACACCATTAAGTAAATTAAGAGACAAACAATGAGCTGTGGGGGGAAAATCACTGCAAATATGATAAAGGCAGAATACTATATAAAACAGGTATTCAAAATTATTTTTCTAAATCACCAACTAAGAGTGAAGAGGGCAAAGTACCTGAACAGACAGCTTTGAAAAGGTAAACAAGAAGCAAATCACTAAGTTCACTACTTACCAAAGAAGATAAGTTAAAATAAGATCGCATTTTTATAGAAAATTAGGAAAGATTAAGCACTGGAATGCTGACACAGTGGGAGACCATTAGGTGCATAAGGGAATCAATGTGTCTTAGCATAAGCAGTTTGGCACTGTGCCTCAAGAGTCATAAAAGAGTTCACCTCTGCCTCAGGAATTCTGCTATAAATCCAGCCCAAGCAAGTCAGAGACCCCAAGACTTTCAGGCATAGGCATTTATCCCAGCTCTGCCTCCAAGTCTGTTCTTACTTTCTGAGCCTACTTCCTTTGCCAGACAGACTCTGTTGAAGGCCTTCCTCTATGATTCATTCCATCTCTCCAAATCTCTATGCTGTAGGCATTATTAGGTAGAATTGGGTAATTAATAAAGTTCACTCCAACCCAAAGTGATCAAGGTCAGATTTGCAACCAGTATTTCATACCAAATTTTCAACCACTAAAATGGAAATATGTCAAACAACAGAAAACTCATTAAATAAACTTTGGCATATCCATCATTAGAAAATCTTACGTTCAGGGGCACCTGGGTGGCTCGGTTGATTGAGCATTCGACTTTGGATCAGGTCATCATGTCGTGGTTCCTGAGTTTGAGCCCTGCACAGGGCTCACTGCTATCAGGGCAGAGCTTCCAATACTCTGACCCCCTCTCTCTCTGCCCCTCCCCCACTGGTGCCCTCTCTCTCCAAAATAAGTAAACAAAAAAATATTTTTAAAACTTATGTTCAAAGATTTAAAGGCACAGAAAAGGTGAAGCGAAAAGGTCATATTTAAAACTACAGATGAAACTGAAATGCCTTTTTTTTTTTTAATATGCAAAGAAAAAGGGACAAATGGAAACATACCATCACATGAACAGTTCTATTTCTGGATGATGTGATTGTGAGTTTTATTTTCTTTGTTTTTTTTTTTTTTTAATTCCCTAAATGTCTACAGCAAGAATAATTTATTTTAAAATGTTTAAAAGCCATAGAAACAATAGATCCTCTCAAATGGGAGTTGCTTAGAAGCCCTCAATTTTGAAGCATGTGATCCAAAAAGGAAAGATTAGGTGAGAAGTTACTATCTTAGCAGAGCATTACTGTTGAACTACAAGGTCCATCAAATGAGAGGGATTTCCATCACTATTTTCTCAGAGTAAAATGGGAAAAATCAGCCTTTCAGAATCTGCTTGATAGTCCAGTTAACAGTTTAATTACCACATAGAACAGGGGATAGTTGCAAGAGAAAACCTCTTCAACTCTCAACGCATGCTCAGAATCACTGGCCTACTAAAAGCATTTTGGAATTGATGGGATTGAATTCTGATATTTACACAGTAAAGTTTGAAAGGTTTCAAAAAGCAAAAAGCCTAAGACATGTAAATGATATTTCCGTACTTTTTTGTTCAGAACTGTTTTAACAGTTCCTTGAAAGGCAAACTGGAATTCGATGGCTATAGGATACCTGTTTTGAGCATAAAATTATCTGTTTGGATGTGTTTTCTGTGTTGGGGAAGGGAAAACAGTGGGCAAATTTGTAGACAAACTGTGTCTTTCCTTTGTTAAAGTATAACACTACAACTGGTTTAATTTATGTAAAGAATCTAGGCAAAGCACTTTCTAGGAACCAAACTGTTTAAAGGCTGATAATGACTTTTTTTTTGCCACAAATTACCAGAGATTTTTTGCATGACTGTAGGATTATATTTCACTTTTAAAATTTCTTAAATGTAAGATGTCTTAGGACTTTGGAGAAATGATGTATGCAATTCTTAGGTCTGTGTGCCCCAAAGGAAAAAACTGTTTCAGAAAACATCGTTTCCACCTCATTTTGGAACTTTCTTAAACAAGTTCTCAGCGCAAAAACAGGGAAAAATGAACATTCCTCGTAGCTGCTAGCAGTATTAATGCCAAGCAACAGCATTAATAGTTATGTAATTACTTAGAAAGAAAAACTGGAACTGTATGAGCTCACCCTTACCTGCGCTGAGGCCAAGAACTGAAAGAGTGATTCAAATTCTTCAGAAAAGGAAGAGTCCTATTCTGAAACCCAAAGGTAGGAGGACCCGCCCACTTCCCCTGGAGGACTCGTTGCTATAGGAACCCGCAGTAACCCTTCAGAGCCAGAACAGTCCGGGGGAGGGGGATCCTCCCAGGGATTGGGGGATGGTTAAAAAAAAAGGGAACGGAGAAAGGGTAAAGATGGGGGGGGGGAGTTGAGAGGTTAAAAGACAATGAAACCCCTTGGGTATGACAGGGTCAGAGAAGAAGGGCTGAGGAGCCCCAAAGGAAACTCAAAACATCAGTTAGAACAATGTCCTGGACGCTACAGTCACATTATAGTTAAGTTTAAGTTTGAACCATTAGAGACACTTCCCTCCCTCCCCGGTGGCAAACAAACCACCCTTTGTCGATTCCTGTGTTTGGAAAATGAAGCTAGACTTTTATCTCCTCCATTACAAACTGAATGCTACTTCGTAAAACTGAAATCTTGACTTTCTTATATTAAACCATCGGTTCCCAAACTATGCTTGCACATTGGAATCACCTAGGGACCTTTAAAATATACGTTGTTTTAATTGGTCTTGGGTGTGCTACTTGAGCATAGTTTTAAAACTCTCCAGTGGTTCTCTTCTTCAGCCAATTTTGGGAACTACTGTACTCCGTGATTTGGTGAGGTGGTCAAGAGTATTTTTAAAAGAGGGGAAAAAAAGAAAAAGAAAGCACAATTATCTCCCTTTGTCTTTTTAAGGCTAATAATAGAATTACTGGCTTTCCCCAAGCACACACAGGACAATAGGTTTCTTGATAAATAGGAATCCCCAGAATGCTCTAACAATACTTTCTTTGAGATAAAAAGACTAGGCAGCATAATCTTTTTCTTCCCAAGACAGCAAACACCGTTCTTACCCAAACACCAAACTTATACACCTATTTTAAGAGCGAATGGGCCATGAATGACGCTCACAACTTGGGAGTACGAGTTCCAGCACCAGAAGAAAAACAGACCCCCAGTAGCCCACCATCATTCGCTGGGGTTCTGCGGCGACCAGGGCTGGGCAAGGACGGGGTGTGGGTCTCTGAAGCCCCCAATCCGGGCCCCGCTGGCAGCGCCTCAATAAAGTTACTCAGGGAAGTTTGTTCGCTTTTCCAAGCAGGCGCCTCCCCGGGCCAGGGGCGCGGCCCCCGCCACCTGCTCGGCGCCAAAGCTCTCCGGCCGCGCCCCCTCCCTGGACCTCCGCCACCTCCGCGGGTCGCGCACACTGCGGGCGCCCGTGTGACCGGCTGGTGCCCGGGTGGGCTCGCTTCGCCCCCCAACCCCCGCGTCCCTCGGCTGCAGCTGGCCCAGCCCCTCGGGCCACAGCGCCAGGACCTCTTCTCGGGCCCGGCACCATCCCGCCTGGAACCCCTCGAGAAGGCTTCCCGCGCGTCCAGCGTTTCCCGAGCGAAGGCGGGATATCCGGGCACCCCGCATCCCGGAGCCCGACGCCGACCGGCGGACCCGTCCCAGCCCAGCCGCGCACGGCCCCTTCGGCCCGGGGCCGGGAGCGCGCCCCTGGCCAGGCGGTCCGGTGCTGCGCACGCGCGGAGGCGCCCGCCCGCTCACCCGCGGCGCCCTCACTCACCGTCCGTGCTCTTCGTCACCTCTGGCGTCGCCGCCGCCTGCGGTGCTTGCTGCTCGCCGCTCGCCACCCCGGCCCGGTGCCCACTCCTCAGGCCCCGGCCCGGGCACTAGGGGATCCAGCGCCCGGCGGGCTTGGCGGGCACCCGCACGCAGGGCACGCTCCGCGGGGCCGCGCGCGCGCGCCCGGGAGCCGGGAGGGGGTGGGGCCAAGCTGGCCACGCGCCTGGAGGCAGCCCTGGATAAATAAGGGGCATGCGCACTGCCTGTCCCTTCCTGGGGTCCTGTTTCTGGGAGACTGGTGACCCTGGACCAATGAAAGGGAGAAGAGGCGAAGAAGGCCAGGAGACCTCCTCACTGTGAGGCGCATTCGCCCTTGTCCCACAGACTGCAGGTGTTTTTCTCGGGTGCCTTCATCTAATGTGTTAAACATTTATTGAGCACCTACTTTGGCAGACCCTTTGTGCAGGACCAGGGCGGTCTCCATTAATGGGGGAACCATTGGCTTGAGATTGCTTTTCCTGCAGTGATTGCATCCTTCTCTTTGAACAGATAAGGCGAATGCACTACACTCTTCTACAGTTTGGGGAAGGAGAGTTGCTGCTGGATCGGGGTGATGATAAAACTTCACTGAGAAGCCTGAAAGAATAAGAGCTGGAGTCAGAAGTTCACCTGGAGAGAAAGGTGAATGAATACAAAGGAATAAGTGGAAAAAAATTATATATGTGTGTATACATATGTGTATACATATATATGTATACACATATATATACGTGTATATGTACATAAATACACACACACACACATACACACCCTGCACACCCTGTTGGGGGTTAAAACCTGAATGTATCATTCATAGAGCCGAAACGACGGGTGGAAGAGTAGTTGAAGCTCCTCTGGAAATCATTTTTAACGCTTAACCTCAAAATTTTGCTTTTTTTCGTGAGTACTTGAAAAATGTTAAAGATGGGGGGAGAGGGGAGGCGGTGGTCTGATTAACTTAAATATATGAAGACTGGAGACCTACAATGTAGTATATATTCTGGTACGAAGTGGTAGTGTCCTAAATTCTAGTGTTGGCACCAGGAATGGAAAGCACGGAAAAGTTTTCAGAGATTGTGAAGAACAAGATTCCCTAGCTTTTGTCACTGCCTTTTTGGGGATACGGAGCTGTTTATAATGACAGACACCTACTTCATTCAATTAGATCATCATCTTTGGTAGGTATTTATTAGTGGATAAATTAGACCTCTAATATATACAGCCACAGTTACTAAATGTTTCTTTTAACATTAGATGAGTCCTGGAAAAACCTAGTTCTACTCATTTGAAAATCATATGTGTGGGGGCGCCTGGGTGGCGCAGTCGGTTAAGCGTCCGACTTCAGCCAGGTCACGATCTCGCCGTCCGTGAGTTCGAGCCCCGCGTCAGGCTCTGGGCTGATGGCTCAGAGCCTGGAGCCTGTTTCCGATTCTGTGTCTCCCTCTCTCTCTGCCCCTCCCCCGTTCATGCTCTGTCTCTCTCTGTCCCAAAAATTAAAAAAAAAAAAAAAAGTTGAAAGAAAAACATATGTGTGTGTGTACACACACACACGTGTGCATATATGTATACATATATGTGTGTATATACATATATGTGTATATATGTATACATATATGTATGTGTGTGTGTGTATATATATATATATGTATATGTATATGTATAGGCTTTGGAAAACAAAAACCCCTTTTTCTAAAGCCCAAATGTTTCATAACAAACTGCTGATACTGTGCAAATTACTAGTGTCTCTGAGTCTTACTGTGCTCATCTGTAAAATGGAATTATGATGGATATGGAATTAAATGGAATAATGGAACACATTAATTTTAATGTGTTACTTGGGCTCTGCCACAGTACTCAGATATTCGGTCAAGCATATTCTAGATGTTTCTGTGAACAGGTATTTTTTCAAGGTAAGATTAACATTTAAATCAGTGGACTTCAAGTGAGGTAGATTGCTCTCCATGATGTGGGTAGGGCTCATACAATCAGTTGAAGGACCTAATAGAAAAAGACAGACATCCCCTGAATAAGAAGGAGTTCTGCCAGCAGAGTGCCTGTGGATGTGAGCTGCAATCTTTCCCTTGGGTGTCCAGTCTGCCAGCCCACCCTCCAGATTTTGGACTTGCCAACCTCCACAATCATGTGAGTATAAGTCTCTCTCTCTCTCTTGTGATAGGTAGGTAGGCAGGTAGATAGATAGACAGCCATGTTGGTTCTGTTTTTCTGCAGAAACCTGACTAATATCCCTTGCAAGTCTCTGAAGATTATGTAAGTTAATTACCATCTGAATCTGAAAAAAAGAGATTATAATCTTTAATTTGTGAGGTTATGAAAAATTAAATGAAAATAGGTAAAGCATGCAGCATGTATTAGGGTCTGAATTACTTATGAATGAATAGCAGAGGCAAAACCAAAAGAGGAGAAAAGGTAGATATTGGCACTGTGATAGCATTTCCTCAGTTCACTGAGTAATAATTTTAAATTTAATAAATGGACTTTAGAGATGACAGAAAATTTTGGTCTTCCTAACTCTGACCTGCTAAAAAAGTGATACATATGAATATTTTAATTATTTGCAAGTAAATGCCAAATGAGCTATTAAGATAGACTTAGTTATACTTTTAAAACACTGGACATGCAAGGCAGAGATATGAATTCACATCTGAATATTTTATTCCAATTTAAGTGTCAGTTCAATTCACTCTACTTGCTACTTTGGAAGGAGAAATCTAAAAAAAGTTTACTTTTGAAATAATTCCCAGTCCCAGAGTAGTGCATGATACAGTATTGAGTGTATTATTGAATTCCTTTTGGGGCAGGCCCATAGCTATTGCGAGCTTGCAAAAATGGATAAAATATTCCATTTAATCTACAAATATTGCCACTTATTATGTACTAGGCAACATCTCTGCCCTCAGGGAATTTATCAAACAGCCTAGAAAAAAATGAATAATCATAACTAAAAGGCAGAATGTGGCAAATTCTTTAGGAGGAACATAAATGAATGGGTCAATCTTACCTTGTTCAAGAGATTGATGCTGGGGGCTCTCTCTCCTAAACCTGCCTCCGTTGTGGCCCCCAGCTTTGTGCTGTTTCCTGTGGCGCAAGCCAGAGGGGCACAGCAGCAAGCATCTTTTAAAACTGTTTTGAGCAAAGTTGATAAATATCAAATAAAATAACATTCCACATTCCACTGCCTCACTTGCTTCTGAGCTGTCAGAGGTGGTAGGGTTGAAGAGACATTACCACTCATTCAGGTTGTGAGAGCTCCTGTTCTCTTTGTTTTCTCTGTATTGTTGTGGCTGTTATTTTGTTTAAAGGAGAATTTAACTTTAAGTGAGAATTTAACTTTGGAGTTAAAAAAAAAAAACATAAATTTTTCCTGACCTAATGGAGATTTATGAGGAAAAACAAAAACAAAAACAACCTAAAATGAAAATAACAAAAGGTGGGGTTTGGGTTCATAAAAAGATAAGGAATGATTGAGTTGGAAACTATTACACAGGTTGACAAAGATGACCCTACTGTTTGTCCGATAATAGTCCTGTCATAACGTGACCTCCTTTTTCCTTTTGGCTATAAATGAAATATTCCACCATGGGTGAGAGTAAACTAACTCCAGGATTTACAAAATGTAATGATTCTGGGGAAACTACCTAGCATTTTAGTAATCATTAAATACTGAGGATGGGGTGCCTGGGTGGCTCAGTGGGTTAAGAGTCAGGTCTTGATATCATGGTTCGTGGGTTCGAGCCTCACGTCGGGCTCTGTGCTGACAGCTGGAGCCTGGAGCCTGTTTCAGATTCTGTGTCTCCCTCCCTCTCTGCCTCTCCCCTGCTCATGCTGTGCCTCTCAAAAATGAATAAATGTTAAAAAAGAAAAATTTAAATACTCAGGATATTTTATTTTGAGAGTTTGTGAATATATTCATTTCAGGAGCTTTGCCACGGTGAATGCGAAATAAATTAATCTGGGATTAATGAAAACCCTATACTAGAAAAGGAAGAGTTTTAATAAAATCGAAAGGAATGGCCTCCAGCCATGGATGTTAATTATCATCTGATGAATAATAATGATGATAATAGGAGATGTGAAATAAGTTAAAATACATCCTGGGCCAGATTTTTTTTTTTTAAATTACAAACCCTGGAATGTTGCCTTATAAATTTAACCAGTGTGCTAGCATTAAATGGTTTAAAATTAGACTTAAAACACAATGAGCTCTGTGCTATTCATATGTAGCACTCACCATGCGATTTTTTAGTAACGCTATTCAAATGAATTCAATTTTGATCAGTATCACAAGTAGAATGTCGGTCACCCAGTAGAGAGAATGGCAGTATAAATGTTTCTTCCTATAAGCATATTCGATCATGAGAAATCAGAATTTAATAATGTGGCACAATATTGGTTATTCTTTACAGGCTTTACCTCCCTCTTTAATATTTTATGCCACTGATAAAATGTGATCAATTGACACTTTTCAATATGCTGACTTTTGCACATTTTAATTATACATTTATTTTTGAATATTAAATAAACTTTACCTCAGCATGCCCTTTAAAATATTAAATTGAGGGGCACCTGGGTGGGTTAGTTGGTTACACGTCTGAGTTTGTCTTAGGTCATGATCTCACGGTTTGTGGGTTCAAGCCCCACATCGGGCTGTGTGCTGACAGGTCAGAGCCTGCAGCCTGCTTCGGATTCTGTGTCTCCCTCTCTCTCTGTATCTCCCCTGCTCACACTGTCTCTCTTTCTCTCTCTCTCAAAAATAAATAAAACATAAAAAAATTTAATATAAAATTGAGTATAATCATACAAATTAAATGCATATAAATGATTTTGCATAAGCAATGATAAAAACACTAATAAATGCAATATTGGGTTAAAGAGGGTTTTTTTCTTTAAAAATGAAACTCCTACAGAACATTATATCCAGTTTTGTGGAATGTAAACCCACACTTCATTAGGGAAGGTTTCGTAAAGTCATATGAATATTAAAATAATTATTTCCATACCTTATAGTCTAGTTTAGTGGGACAGTCTAGGTCAGTGCTATCTAACAGAAGAAAAAAAGCCACAAATGCAAATACATATGTAATACTAAGTTTCCTGGTAGTCTCATTTTAAAAAGTAAAACCAAACAGGTGAAATTAACTTTAATAATATATTTTACTTAATCCACATGTTCAAAATATTATCATTTCAGCATGTAATAACTATAAAAATTGTTTATGACATATTTTACATTTGTTTTAATACTATGTCTTCAAAATCTGGTGTGTATTTTCCACTTACAGCTCACCTCTATTTAAACTAGTCAAATTTCAAATAATTAGTAGCCACATGTGACTATCATATTGGACAGCGTGGATCTAGGACTAAGGTCACTAGTTCTCAAACGTGGCTCCACATGGGAATCACCTGAGAAGCCTGAAAAAACTTTCGATGTCTGGGTCACAGTCCCATGATCCTAGTGTATTTGCTCTGGGGTGTCACTTCGGCATTGGGATTTAAAGAAAAAAAAAACTCTTCAGGTGATTCTAATACACAGCAAAGTTTGAGATTTACTAGTCTTGTTTATTTTTTTTAAGTATTACCAAAACAATATTATGAAAGCAATGGCAATTGTACTTTACTTGAAATCAATAGCATTTAAAAATCATGCTGAAACATACTAACGGTGTAACATATATAATAGCATAGATGACATATTTACATTACTACTATTTCTAAATATAATTAATAATTGCTAGTAAAATTCCAAAGCTTTAATTAATTTCGCCAGGAGTTCAAATGTAACATGAAGATTTCAGGTGAGGATTTAATCTCAGTACTGAGTGAGATTTGTTGAATAGTGGCATTTCTGTATGTCTTCTCTGAATTTTTTACTTTGTGTTTGTTTAGCAAATGTCCTAATAGAGAAATCACCTCTGACAATGGGGTCATAAAAACTTTCTGTGATGGCTACATTTGTTTCATATGTTTAACTCCTGTGTCCAGTATCCTATTGTTAGTATAAGAGCTAACCCACACCCATGACAAATATTTCTCCTCTTGTTTTTTATTCTAGCAGTCTTTGTCCATCTGTACTTAATATATTGGTACATCTAGTATTTCTCAGTGACAAACCGTCCTAAGACTTAGTGGCTTTAAAACAACAACCTTTAGGGGCGCCTGGGTGGCTCAGTCGGTTAAATGTCCAACTTCGGCTCAGGTCACGCATGATCTTGCAGTCTTTGGGTTTGAGCCCTGGGTCAGGCTCTCTGCTGAGAGCTCAGAGCCTGGAGTCTACTTTGGATTCTGTGTATCCCTCTATCTCTCTGCCCCTCCCCTGCTTGTGCCGTTGTTTCTCTCTCTCTCTCTCTCTCTCTCTCTCTCTCTCTCTCTCTCTGTTTCTCTCTCAAAAATAAACGTTAATTTTTTTTAAACAGCAAAAAATAAAATAAAATAACAACCTTTATTACTTCCATTAAGTCTGTGGGTCCACTGTGCCATTCTGTGTCTGGGCCAGGCTTGGCTAACTTGTCTGAGCTCTCAAGCATCCACATTTAGCTAGTGGGGTACATAGAGGCTGGTCGATCTAGGATGGTCTCAGCTAGAACAGCTCAGCTCTGCTCTTTGTGGTCTCTTATCCTCTAGCAGGCTAGTACAGGTTTGTTCTGAGAGCAGTGGTGGCCCTGCAGAGATGGTGTAAAACTACACAAGCATATTTTCAAGCCTCTGTATCAAGTTGACACTGTTTCACTGGCCAAAGCAAGCCACAGGGGCAAACCCAGAGTCAGTGCAGGAGGGTACTACCAAAGGGCACAGGCATTAGTGCAGTCAGTCTGCCATGTCTGGTGTTTGATTTGATTCGTCCTATCATGTTTTATTCTGTTCATTGCCAGTTGTTCTTACTCTGCAATGTTTTTTGTTTTTTTTTTTTTTTAACTATCTTAGCTGCAGTGTTGAATATTTCTACCTGTTATAAATGAAATCTTTCTCTCAAAGTTTTCTTAGTATCTGCCTTTAGGAACTTTCCTTTGTGGTTTAGTCATTTTTATGCTTTTAAAGCCTCTTTTTAAATTTGATTGTGTAGATAAATAATGAAAATAAATATGATCTTTGATCAAGTAGACAATCAGTAAATAGATACAATGTGTTTAAAAGACTTCATGCATTATCTTGAGATCAAAAAAAGTTTTAAATGCTTTATATTTTGCCAAAGTTCTAAACCTGATTTCAGAACAATTAAATAAGTGAAAAAATGTTTGTATAAATAAAATATTGATGCTCACTTCCTGCTTGTCCATTGTCTACTTAACACTTGTATTTCAGCATGCATTTTTCACTGCATTTCTTTACAATAGATGGTTTAATTCATCATGTAAAACCATTCTGATTGAATTTTGAGGAAAATATACTAAAGGGTTATATATGGAGAGCTTCGTAAACCCAGACATTAAATAAAAGCCATCGTATTTTGTCAGTTGAGGATGTGACTAAGCTATGTTTTAAGAAATAAAACAAGTACATTTCTGTCTCTGGGGTTACTTATTTGGTGGAGGTTTAGAGTCCTATAGAAACATTTTTTTCTTTTTCCCTATAAACAAGCATTATAAATTGTTTGTTACTAGATTATAACCTTGTAAGAGTAAATTACAGTTGATAGAGCTTTGAATTACCATGCAACATTTTGTGCCTACATCAGTAAATGACAAAAAATAGACTAAGAAAACGCCACATACTTATGTTGTGCTGTTTGCCCTTTTAAAAAGGATCATTACTATGTAACTCCTCATAAAGCTGGAGAATATATTCTTTCTTGGATCAGGGGAAGCCTTATGGATTCTAATTTTCCCAAGGTTAGCTTTGTGGGTTTGGAATATTCTGAAACCTAATGTGACAGCATTAAGCTGTATCTTACCAGACTCTCTTGCACTGATTTTCCTTAGAATCAAACTTCCAAACAGGATTTGGTACAAGTAGTTTACTTGGAGGTGATCCAGGGAAGCACTGGTTGTGAAGTAGGAAAGGAAAACAATGAAGGGGAGGCAGCCAAGTTACAGGCTGGAGTTCAGTCATGCAGGGAAAACTCGGAGCCAGCATGGAACACGTACTTCAGGGATATTCCAGTCAAGGACCAGGGAGCTGGGATCATTATCTACTAACCCCCATTCATCAAGGGATGAGAGAGCTGGAATCATTATTTACCCATCTAGTCTATCAGAGACTGAGGGCTGCTCCCAAGGAAACCCTTCCCTGCACTTTGATTTAGCCCTTGCACATAAGCTGAAGGTGGTTTTGTGGCCAGAAAAAAAGGCAAAGAATGTCAAGTGCTACCAATTGTAAGGCATCTTGCACCAGTGAATGTAAAGAAATATGAGCATGGCAGCACCAGTATGCACCAGGTACAGGGGGACACAAAGTGGCATCATGCCTTCCCAGGCAGACCTGAATATCCTCTCCATCCTCTTCAACAATTACCTCTTTTTCCATGTTTTCTGTTTTCTTGTCCTCTCTGATCCTCTCAGAATTCAATACCTTCAATAATGGTATGCTCTAAAGAAATGCATACCACACAGTGACCCACTGTGCCCGCAGGACAATAGGGTTTGTCAACCCCACAGGCTATTTTCACATCCTTGGTGCACCTTACATCCAAACTGTATCTAGAAAGTTTGGAAGAACTTGTATGAAGGCATAGACAGCTTGGAGAAGACCCAAAGACTGAAGCATTAGCAGCTATTCCATCTGAAGCTCAGTTCTCAACTGGAGTTAATTTTACCCCCCCCATCCACTTCCCTCCTTGGAAATGTTTGGCAGTGACTGGAGACATTTTTGCTTGTCACCACTTTGGGGGAGGGTACTGTTGGCCTCAGGTGGTTGGAGGTCAGCCATGCTGCTAAATAACCCCTTCCACCCAACAAGGAATTAGCTATCCTAAGAGTTCTTTTGTGATGCTGTTCAGACACTTGATCTCGAGAAACATCAGTGGGAAAGGAAGATGCTATAGGTCATGCTTTACAATTTCCTTTCCTAATCTTTACTCCCCATTTTTACTCTGACAAAGTTTCCATTGATTTGTAAAGGTGTTGCTAAGCATGTTGGGAGGCACAGAAAGGAAGCTCATTATGCTTCCTGAAATTTTGCTAAATTGAATAAGGGAGTAGCAATCTGACCTTTTAAAATGTTTCCAGATGCTAAGCCACAGATTGAAATGCTAAACCCAGAGAACCAACTACTACTGATTAGTAGTGCTGTGGCAAAAAGGGCAGTTTTCTTTTGACAAACCAAGTCATGAAGGACGGAAAGATACTGACACTCAGTGATTAATTTCTGGGAATGTGTTGAACGAATCAAATTATGTATCATTTGATGCCATTAAATTTGAGTTCCTGCATTATACGTGGACCTTTCGCTTTTCAGACATTCTCAGTGTGTGAAATTGAATGTGCCATTTACAAGCTATCATGTAATTTTCTGTTTTCTGAAACAAAAGCAACAATCTGGGTACATTAAAGACCATTATATAATTGACAAACCTGCTTTTTAAAACTTGACCCAAAACACTTAAAATTACTATCATTTGTCAAAGGGAGTTATTCTTTAACAGTGCAAAATCATTTAAAAATTAGAATTAAAACCTCCTTTTGCTTTGTTCCAACAAGAATACCTTCCATGTGTATACATTTTCACAGTTTACAAAGTTACTTTTCATGCCCACTAACTCACTTGATGTTCAAATCAACCCTATGAACAGGTAGCATTTTCCCCATTTTTAAAATGAGGAAGGTAAAACTCAGAGATCATAATTTACTGATTCAGTTATGAGGACAGAATATCCACTATTTGTAATATATATATATATATATATATATCACTTTATATTACTTTGACTTGATGTTTAATATCAAGATTTAAATGTTTTATCAAAGTAAAACATACACATAAGAAAGCATGCAAATTATTAGTATTCAACTCAATGAATTTTCCCAATTTAAAAACATCCAGGTAACCAGCACTCAGACCCTCCCTCTTCCCAAAAGTTTACTTTATGCACCTTGTGAACACTACTGACCATTTCATCCAGGATAACACTATCCTTTATTCTGACAGCATTCATTTATTTTTGCCTGTTTTGAACTTTATGTAAGTGGAATCATGGTATGTATCTTTTGTGTCTTCTTTTGCTCAATGTTAAGTTTGTGAGCTCCATCCAGATTATTCAGTGTGGTTCTAAGTTGTTCTTTCTCATCATTGTATAGTATCCTGTGTGTGACTGTTTCAAAGTTTATTCATCCATATGATCATTGATGGGCATTTTGGTCCTTTCTAGTTTTTTTTCCTATTACAAACAGTGGTGCTCTGAATTTACTTATACATGTCTTTTGATGGCCACAGGTACATATTGCTGTTGGACTTAAACCTACATGTAGGATTGTTGGGTCAGAGGATATGCATATACTCTGCTCTGGTACACATCTCCCAACAGTGGTTGTATACATCTACAATCCCACCAGCATCATGTGAGTTGTCATTTCTCATCCTCACCAAAACTTCACGCTGTCTTTTCCATCTTACTCATTCTTTTAGGTATGGTATTTTGTCATCGAGATACTAGATTTCAATTTTAATTTTATTTCTTTTAAAGTTTTATTTATTTTGAGGGGGCAGGGAGAGGGAGGACGAGCTGGGGAGGGGCAGAGAGAAAGAGGGACAGAGGATCAGAAGCGGGCTCTGTGCTGACAGCAGAGGGTCCGATGCGAGACTCCATCTCTCAAATTGTAGGATCATGACCTGAGCCGAAGTCAGATGCTTAACCAAATGAGCCACCCAGGTGCCCCCTCAATTTTAATTTTAATCGTTGGAACCTGAGCCTCTTGGGATCACTAACCTGTAGGTTAAACACTGATTTTAACACTGAAATTTGCTTTGTTTTCCCGTGTCCCCAGCTACATAAATGCAGGGCCTGAACACACTTCACAACAACCCAATTATTTCCAACTGTCCATTTAGCCCAGAGGGACTTTCTTCTGGATTTTGTCTCTGACCACTCATTAGTGTTTGGTGCCCATAAGGTGTGTGGCAAGTGGTTTAACCAGTACCATGGATACCAAGCCCTTTAGGTAAGTGCTGTGTCTCTACCGAGAGGGATTTTGCCCAGCATGTCAGATGCCAGAAAGTTCAGTGAGGCTGAAGAGCATGTGCTACGTTCCATTCTGTTTTCCCTGTATGGGAGTACTATTCCACGTTCCACTAGAAAAGTCTTTGTTATCTGGTCTTCACAGCGTTGTCTCTGCCTCTGCTTCTATCCCCTTACCTTGATCCAGTTGGCCAATCCCCA
This sequence comes from Lynx rufus, assembly GCF_022079265.1. NCBI lineage: Eukaryota > Metazoa > Chordata > Mammalia > Carnivora > Felidae > Lynx > Lynx rufus. The sequence goes on along the minus strand of NW_025814896.1, from coordinate 37,691,064 downwards.
TCCCAATCCCACATTCCAGCTCATGTCTCATGGCTTTCCTCTCTTTCTCTTCGGGGTCATTATACTTGATTGCTAGAGAGAGCTTGGAAAAAACATCCCCCCATTGACCTTTCTACACATCTCTTCATCTTTCCCATTTCTGACCCAGGAACTCACAAACAATTTCAATCTAACATAATCCCCTGCCTCCCATGAATGGGTGCCCTCATGACCAGTCACAACTGGTCTCCACATCACAGTTTAGCTTGGTCTTGGATAATGTGCTATAAAAATATTTTTTTTTTCATAAGAAAGACGCTTTGGAAGTCAGAAAATCATGAGCCATTCATGATAAAAAGAAGTATCTCTACACTCTCCCTGAGAAGTCACAGAACTACTCAGGGTGGATAGTCACTTAATCTTTCTAAGCCTCAGTTCCCTTCTCAATAAATTAGAGATGATTATAACCCAGAACCCTCCTCTCAAATACTTGTAATGATTTAAAATGTGATAAATAGCTTGCAAACACCTAAGTGCTTCACAAACTGTTCAGCGATGTATACATATAAGACATAATTATTGTGGACATTATTCTCTTTATTTTGTTTACATGTTGGCCCTAATCATTGGCATATGTTGGCCCTTAGCAGAATTCTGACTTGGCTTTCAATGCTTCTGGCCCTGATGAATGGAGTGGCCTTCTTTTTTTTTTTTATTTTTTTAATGTTTATTATTTATTTTTGAGAGACAGAGTGTGAGCAGGGGAGGGTGAGAGAGAAAGACACACAGAATCCAAAGCAGGCTCCAGGCTCTGAACTGTCAGCATGGAGCCCGATGTGCAGCTCAAACTCATGAACCATAAGATCATGACCTGAGCCAAAATCGGAAGTTTAATTGACTGAGCCACCCAGGTGCCCCTGGCCTCGTTTTTTATTAAGCCTCCCAGAGGTTTCCATTACAATAGCCTATCCATTTTTAGGAAGTACCCAATGAATGAATGAATGAAGTTTTCAAGGAAATGACCAGTCAACCTTGTCCTTTCTTGCATTCAATCAAAATGAATTCAGTGTCTTCTCTGTGTACACCTCCCATGACTAGTCAGTAACAAGTACCAGGATGCAAATAAGAATAGAAACAGCTGCCTCCTTGGAGGAATTCACAGTTTAGGGGTAAGAAACCCTTCCAAATAAGTTTTATTACCGTGTGGGGAATACTGTATTGGGGGTTATGTGCCCGATTAGGTGAAGTCTTTTTAGAGAAGTGAGAGCCAGTTTCAGAGAAGGCCCTTGGATCTGAGAGGAATGAGTGGGAGTTGCCCAGGCCACAGGCAAAAGGTACACATTCCAAGCCAAGGAAACAGTTTATGTAAAGAAAGAGTCTGAAAGAGATGGCATGTTTGGACACAGTCCAGTAATACTGGAATTTATAATAGGATCATAGGTGTAGTGGGAAATGAAGGTGGGCAGGTGTTAGAGCATTCCTGCAGGGCCTTTTATATTATCCCAAATATTTTAATTTTGTAGGGAGAGGATGGCACTGAAGAGTTTAAAGGGGAGTGATATATTCAGAATTTAGTATTAGAAAGACCACAGTGGCAGGGAGGACAATAAGGACGATATTGCAAGAGTCCAGGTGAGAGATGACCAGTCCCTGATCCTGGTCCGTAGAGGAAGGAATGAAGAGAAGGATGGAAATGACAGAAAATAACTAATGCTAATGGGATATTGTGATTGACTTGATGAGTGAAAGGGATATACCCACCTACAGTAGGAGCATGAAGAGTGTTCAGTCAGGCACTGTGTGAGTAAGTCAACAGATTGGCATTTACTGAGCCCTTACTTTGGGCAGATGAAGGAGCTAGTCACTGTGGTGTATCTATAAAGATGAGGAAGATATAGACCTCTGACAATTAGTGACCAAATAGCTGTCTTAAGTCACAGAATAGTAATAATTTTTTTAAAAAGCTTCTATCAAGGAAAGGTCAATGTGCTATGATACCCTCAAGATAAGGATGAATGACCCTGATTAGTCAGCTTTTATTTTAGGGAGCTGGCAATTATCATTCTAGGCTTGGATTGTTCATGTCTCTATTCTTTGCCATAATAGATTCTATTCCTTTAATGGGAAACCAGTAAATGTCTTTTATTCTCTCTTTCTAATGTTTGAAAATGAATAAGACTCAAAAAAGTTCTTTTAGGATCTTTACAGAAGTGGCTGAGCCAACACAGTGCCCATCTTTGCTAGGTGACGGTTGTTTTGAAGGACATGTAAGTAAGTAAATTCACTTGCTTATCTAAAACATATATTTTGATAATTTTGTTGTTAGCCAAATCTGTCCTGAAGCAAATCATTTACAGTTAGAGTAGAAGAATATAACCCTTCTCAGAGGACATTGAAATGTGCCCACAAAATAACAGAGAGTGACTTCAGACAGATTATACACTTTTCTTAGAGAAAAGTGGCTTGGAATTAGTGGGGATGATAAATGAAAGCACTAGATTTCTTAGCTACAAAGAAGATCACACTGGCACCAAGTCTGATAAGTGCTTCCATTAGGACCGTGGAAAATTCAGTGGAAATCTATGTAACCCCTAAATGGTGCATTAACTCACACAGTGTTTCAGCATTAGGTTATCTATTTGGACAGGTAGTCCAAAAGAACTTAACAGAACAATATTAAGGAAAAAAATAATTTCCTGGAATAAAATGTCTGAAGAGAGTGATAAAATTATTTGCTGTCCCTTTCAAGTATAATGGATATGCTAATCATATCCATAATAAGTTTTCATTTCTTTTCCTCTAGTAATATAAATTTATAAGGAAGTTCAAGATTGATTTACTTTCTTGAGCAAAGGTAGGCAGGCAATATAAATGAATAAAGAAGGTGAGCTAGAGACTATTAAATTTGCCCCTTTGTAAAGGAACCTGCTACTTTTTCAGCCCTTTTCTATAGTTGCCATGTGGGAATGAGAGGTCTCAAGTTATCAGGCCTTCTGAGGATTCAGAAAAAAATTGGAAGTATGAACACTTCTATATTAAAGTTTTGTCAATTATTAAGAAACTACTATGCTAGCCAAGCTTCATAGATAGCAAGGACATCATTTCACAACAGAATAAACTATGAACTTATTGCTTAACTTTGCAGTTACTATTATATTAAAGTTTATAATTTGACGTTCTGATATTGAAATAAGTTTGAGGGGCGCCAGGCTGGCTTAGTTGGTGAAGCATGAAACTTGATCTTCGGGTTGTGAGTTCCAGCCCCATGTTGGGTGTGCAGATTACTTAAAAATAAAATCTTAAGAAAGAAAGGAAGAAAGAAAGAAAGAAAGAAAGAAAGAAAGAAAGAAAGAAAGAAAAGTTTGATTTCTTGCTTAGTTTTAACTTAATGCTGATTTTTTTCTCATGCCTGTTCATTTTGAGTGTTAATGTTTATATTTTTTATATAAAACCAATCCCTTAACCAATATTTGTTAATCCCTGATATAAAACCAATCCCTTAACCAATATTTGAAAATCCATTTTCTGGGGATTCCAATGTTAGAAGCATCTCTAGCCTGCAAAGATGTCCACACAAAGACCATTATGAATATCTAAACATCTGTGGCCAGAAGACCAATGAAAAGAGCAACAAAACAGACTCTAAAACATGTATTCTATCTGTGCAACCTCTGTTTTCTAGTCTTTGAAGATGGAGGTAACATTGTTATACAATGGTTAAAGTCTTTGGAGAACTCCAAAAAAGGCTCTTTGAATATGGCTATCTCTAAATTATCTGACCTAAGAAACGTATACTTCCTAATGTAAAATAGAAATTTGCCATGATTTCTTATTTTGCTACAATACAAATTGAATTCAGTAAAAAAAAAAATGCAACAGAGCATTTTACTTATTGGATTAGGAAAGATTAGGAAGATTGAAAATACCCATCTTTGATGTGAATTCTGAGTATGGGTTCTCTGTCCTGAAAGAGGAAGTATAAATTTGTGTAACTTTCAGAAACTCAGTTCAATAATGTTATCCAATTAAAAAATACAGACACCTACCCTTGCTTAGATTTAGCAATTCTACCTTGAAGAAGTGCAGTATAGACTGTTCATAATCATAAGGCAAAAGCTACAGTTTAAATGTTCTTTATAGGAGAATTATTGTACAAATGTTGCAACAGCCAGTCATTGGAATATTTCGCACTCACTAAATGCAAAATGGTATATATTTCTGTTTGTTGACATAAAAATAGTATATGTGAAGCAAAAAAGTAGGACTCAAAACATTTCCATTATGGTGCTACTTTTGTAAAAGTACATGTACTGATATGAAATAGAGAAGGAAGGAGAGAAAGAGGGAATTAATAAATGAGAAAAAGACAGGCACCCCTTGTATTGCATGGTGGTGTGGAACGGTACTACTGTGCAAGCTGTTACTGTTATATGTGTCTATAAAAATGAAAAAAATAGTAAGATTAATATGTATTTAATACACTAATATGAATTGTTAGAAACATTCGAGTTAAGTTGTTTTATTTTTTAATAAAAAATTATCAAGAGTGGTTTCAGTAGTGCTTGCCTTCTTCCTGTCATATCACTTACAGAGCAAACATCTTGTCTATGCCGTGGTGAATTGTCATACTCCTTTTTAAGTTTGGGTCATCTTCCAGCACTTTTCGTTTGCACTGATGAGGTCATGAAATATCTCTGAGAGGTTCTTTAATGGAGAGATTTCTGTTGACATCCCTTCCCCTGGAACATCATCATCCTTTCCTCAGAACTACTTTCCTCATTCATGTCTTTTGTTTGCCTTCACAGAATTCCTCTCCAATGGCAACAGTGTTAGTATCCTGAATATCAGCAATATTTACATTCTGTTCAAATTTCACCTTTAACATTAACACTAAAGGGATTTTTTTTTTTTGGTGAACTTTCATTTTGTTGGACAATTTCCCCTTTTAGTTATTCATTTTTCTAAAATGTGACATGGGTTGATTCCTGGGAACCAAGGAGGCAACACATCTACAAGTTTTGCTGTCTGTGTATGAATAGAATAACAATGTGCAATGACCAATCACTGACAGACTTTGAAAGGAATCATGCTATTGGTCACCAATGGTGATGTAAATCTGTTATTTGTGACCAAAGAGCTAGAAGCAAAGTTTGCTCTTTATACAGTTACTCACAGCTAGTATGACATAGAGACTGAAATTTGAAGCATTTTGTTGGGGCATTGAGTTATAACTGAACCATGGTAACAGAGTTTTACCTGTCAGCCCATGCAAACCAAGGACTGCATTGAAAAAGCTTGGAAGGACATGCAACAAAAAGTTAAGAATGAGTGGTGATCCCCAGGTCTTACATTTGCAGATGATTTTATTTTACTTGAAAAAAAATGTGCTTAGGTGTATTCTAAGTTTTCCTGCAATTAATCGTTATTTGTAAAATACAAAAATAAACATTATTGAAAAAAATTAATACTTTATACTCCTATAAAATCCCGTTAGGTTTTGATGCAAATCAAAATTAATTTGGTTCAGTTAACTTGAGGATAATTCAGTTAATAAAAAGTTTAAAAATTACTCTTTTAAGTTTCTTCCCTCTGAAACTGGTTTTAATTTGACTGAATACATTTGGTTGAATTAATTTGAGGCGAAAATATTACAATATTTAGTGTTTCTTTCTGAGAGTAGTGATTGATATGTCTCTCCATTTATCCTTGTCTGCTTTTATACCAGTTAGTCACATTTTATAGTGTTTTTCATAAAAGTCCTTCATATATTCTGTCCAGATGTATTTTTCCTATTAGTACTATGAAGAAGAAGTTTTCCTTCTTCACTAGATTTTTGAAATAGGGCAGCTATTGATTTTGTATATTTAATCTTTTAAGTTGTCATCTTGCTGAACTCTGTTGTCAATAAAATTTAGAACTAGCACAGATACATATTTATTAATGTCAGTCAACAATCATGATCTCTCATATGATGGGTGAACTTCCCATGTTGCATCATAAGGCTTATATTTCAATTGTGTGCAGTATCTTGTTCTTTTCCACTTAAGTATCCTTTCTCTCCTGCTCCATCACATTTTCTCTCCTCGCTGGAATTTTATTATTAAAACATCCTGTGATTGCACCTTAAAAATTTTATCTTAAAAATAAGATAAAATAAAATCCTTTTACATCTTATGTTCTCTCCAACTGCCATCCGATTTCTCTTATCTTCTTTAAATCAAAATTCATGAAAGGAATAGTCTCTATTTGCTGACTCTCTCCTTGTGCAGAAAAGAATTAATGTAGCAGGTCTGCTTTTAAAAGGCCTGCTTACAAGGGAGCTTGAATATTGCACCACTAATTTTAAGAGTGGCTGACTCAAGAACCATAAAGATAGAATGTAATATCAGACCTGGAGATCATATTTTAAGTTGAGAAATACTAACAAGAAAAAAAATGACATAATTCCTTTATAATTTTAAAATCTAGGTGATGATGCATTGATTGAGTATGATTAAATTTACTTTTACTGAGAAAAAATGAGTGGCTGACTGTGCCTAAACCATTTGCGTGAACAGTATGGCTTATGCCAAAATGGCTGCTCTGGGAGTCTGGAATTTTGGTATATGCCAGGCAGAGGCTGCCTACATGACCAGCCTCCAGTAAAAACCTTAGGGGTTGAGTCTCTCATGAATTTCTCAGGTTGGCACAGGTTCACTCATGTTGAACTTGTTGGTGTGGGAATTAAATGCCTTCTGTGTAACTCCACTGGGAGAGTACCCTTGGAAGGCTATGCCTGATTTCTCCCAGACTTCACCCCTTACACCTTTTCCCTTTGCTGATTGTGTTTTCTGTTGCTATTGGAATAAATCTCAGATGTGAGTACAACTCTGTGCTGAGTTCTGTGAGTTCTCCCAGCAAATTGTCAAACCTAGGAGTGAGTGGCCTTCCTCACTTCCCATTCTCTTTTGAATCCCCTGCAGTAGGATTTTCATTCCAGTGTCTCCATGAGATCCACTGGTTGCAAAGTCTAAAGGTTATTTCTCTTAGCAGCTTTTGAATCAAGTCACTATTTTCTTCCTTTTGATGTTTTTATTTTTTTATAATGTGTATTTATTTTTGAGAGAAAGAGGCAGGGAAAGAGGGTGCAAGCTGGAGAGGGGCAGAGAGAGGGAGACACAGGATCCAAAGCAGACTTTTTGCCGTCAGCACAGAGCAGGATGTGGAACTTGAATTCATGAACCGTGAGATCATGACCTGAGCTGAAGTCAGACACTTAACCGAATGAGCCACCCAGGCGCCCCTATTTTCTTCCTTTTGAATTACTTCCTTTCCTTGGTTTCAAGGACAGCACATAGTCCTGGTTTTCCTCCCACTTCATTGGCATGTCTTTCTCATTCTCCTTTTCTGGCTGTTGCTCTGCTGTCTAAACTTTACATTGGAAGTGACTTTTAAAATCCTAGTAGTGTTGGCATGTTGGGGGTGAGTATCTAACTCTGATGGTTCATGGGAGAAAGAAGTTGGAGGCAGTGTAAAGGAAGAATAGACAATTCTTACAAAAAGTTTTACTCTGAAAGGAAACAAAACAGAAGTGCTACCTAGAGGAGAAATAAGGCCAAGAAAATGTTTTTAAATTGGGAGAAATTACACATTTTAATGCTGAAGAGAATGATTCAATAGAGAGGGGAGAAAGATAGGATCCATGGGAAAGAGTGGCAATTATGGGCACCCAGTGAACAAGCAGAGGGTTTACCTTAGGTAGGAGCAGGAGAAGCGTCATTAGTAATTACAGAAAGGAATGCAGGATACCTGGGCTCCTTTGCTTCTAGATTTGTCGATACAGTAGGAACTCAAAAGGGTGCTTCAGGGTCCTTCAACTTTGTCACTCAAAGAAGTGAGTTTATACGCGGGAGATTTGAGGAGCAAGGAGCCACTGGACGTAGAACAAGCTCTAGAACTTGGTGATGGATAAAACATGGGGAGTGAGAAGGAGAGAGAGAATCCTAAGTGGACTCCGTGCTGCTTAGCACAGAGCCTGAGTCAGGGCTCCATCTTATGAGTCAGAGGCTTAACCCACTAAGCCACTCGGGTCTGTCTTTTAATGAGCCTGTGCCCTGAGCTGTGAACTTCACAAGTGCCCCTCAGTTCCCTCCCCCCCCCCACCTCCCAATGAGACAGGAGGGCCAGAGTGGATTGGAGATGGGTATTTCCCTTCCTGCAGGGCCAGTTAGGCTCTGATGAAACTCGAAAAGATTAGGCTGTGGTTGAATAATTTCTCCTGAGGGCAGAACAGGATGATCTGGTGTATTTCAAAACAGGGCTACTTTTTCCCTCCCCCCTGGGAGCCCCAGGGGATTTTTCTCCTGTCTTCACTGTGAGAACATGTTACTCCAGGAAGTAAAACTCTTAAAAATGTGGTTACTACCCCCCACCCAAAAAAAACCTGTATCCCTGAAGTTCTTAACTCTCAGTTTTATCCCCACTGAGCCTCTAACAACTCATCAATTACAATTGAAGTTTTCCTATCCCTGAACTGGTTAGAGGTTTCTACTCCTGTACGTTGTGATTCATTCTACCTATCTGTATCTTCAGTATTGAGGGCAGCAGTTTGCCCTATGACCTCAATTCTCTGGTGGATCTAAGAAGAGTTGTTGATTTTCAGTTTGTTCGACTTTTTACTTACTGTCAGGACAAAGCAATGACTTCCAAGCTCCTTACATTCCAGACTGGAAACTAGACTCTCTTATTTTGTCAATGTAGAGAAATCAGTAAGTAAGTAAATTAATAAATAAATAAGTAAACAAATTTTTTCAGCTAACCTCACATTCATAAGTTATATCTAACTTGGTCATGATGTATTGTCTTTTCTATACTCTGCTCAATGCAGTTTGCTAAAATTTTCTTTCAGATTTTCATACATATTTTCGTGAGTGAACATGTGCTTTAAATTTCTATTTCCTCAGCTTCTTGTTTAGTTTCTGTGACATGATTATACTCACCTCATGAAATGTTAGGGAATATTCTTCCTTTTGCTGTTTTTTAGAAGAGTTTGAATGTTTAAATTATTTCTTCAAATGTGTTTTAGAACTTGCCCACTAATCTGTCAGGATTTGAGAATTTCTTTGTGGAGAAGCTTTGAAAAAAATTTGTTAATGTTTATTTACTTTTGAGAGAGAGAGAGAGAGTGCTAGTGGGGAGAGGCAGAGAGAGAGAGAGAGACAGAGAGACAGAATTGGAAGCAAGCTTCCGGCTCTGAACTACCAGTACAGAGCCCCAAGTGGGGCTCAAACTCATGGACAATGAGATCATGACCTGAGCCAAAGTCGGACACTTAACCAACTGAGCCCGCCAGGTGCCCCTGAGGAGAAGCTTTTAGGTGCTGATTCCTTATCTTTATTGGTCATAGGGCCACTCAGATTTCTGTTGCTCCTGAGTCAGTGTTGATGCATCATTATTTGGGGAATTGTTTAACTTAAAAAATTTTGAGCATAGCGTTCTCTTATGTTCTTATTGAAAAAACTGTAATAGCCAGAGTTATATCTCCTTCTTTGTCTTTAGGCTTATTTCTAACTTTTTTCTAATTCTTTGAAGTCTAAAGTAAAAGTAAATTCCTTCAGACAGTATCTGTTTCTGCCTATGCTAAGTGCTTGGGAACTATGGAACAGGGACAATTTCTGTGGTAGAAACAAGCTAATTGTCCACAAAAATATTTTCTTTCTCATCCCAGGGGTGTAGCTAGATTCTGTTTCCCAGCTGTCCTTGGAGTTGGGTATGGCCTTGAGCCTCAGTTTTTGCCACTGGAATATGAGTGGGGGAGTCATGCATCCATTTCCAAATCTGGCCAATAAACACCTTGCCGCTGAATGAACACCCATTTCAACTACCTATTTCTGGATCACAATTAACCCCCAAGACCTACTGCTTTAAGGCAACAACCATCTTGGGGAGCCTTGGTGGCTCAGTTGGTTAAGCATCCAACTTCAGCTCAGGTCATGATCTCATGGTGCTGACAGCTCAGAGCCTGGAGCCTGCTTCGGATTCTGTGTCTCTTTCTCTCTCTGCCCCTCCCCTGCTCATGCTGTGTCTCTCTCTGTCTCTCAAAAATAAGTAAACGTTTAAAAATGTTTAAAAAAATCTTAACAACCATCTTATTACTTCTCATGAGCTTGTCTGTTGACTGGACAGTATTTTGCTAGTTTTGGCTAGGCTTGGTTATGTGGCTACATTAAGCACTTGCTTGGGCTAGAAAGCCCACAATGGTCTCTATCACACATCAGAAGCCTCGTCACTCACTGTCAGCTGGGGTGCCATGATTTTGCCCTCTGTGGCCTGTGTCTCCATGTGATGTTCAAATTTTTATGGCCTTTATGTGGCCTCTCTTTCCAGCAGGATTTCCTGGACATCCTTTTAACATGGCAGTTGGGAAAAGAGAGAAAATGTGGATGCTGCCAGCCCTCTTAAGGCTTGAGCTCAGAAGCCTTGGAATGTTGCTTTCACTGCGTTTTGATGGCCAACACATGTCTTAAGTCCAGCTCAGATTCAAAGGTGGACAAGTGGATTCCAACTGTTCTTGGGAGGAGCTCCAACGTCACAGTGTGAAGGGGCAAAGGCAAAAGGAGACATAATTCATTGGGGACCATTTTTAACATTCTACCATATCACCCCTGAACATTCCCACACAGGATCCTCTCCCACTTCTCTTGACAGGTAGATGCAGATGTTCAGGGAGCCCTGTTAAGCCATGTAACGAAGACAGAGGCGCCTCTGTTGGAGAGCTCCTCACCTCCAGCTCCCATTCTCTGGCAATTGGACATGATGTAAATAAGAAATGAAGTGGGTTGTAGTAAACCACTTGTATCTCAGGGTTCATTACAGCAGCTAATCTTACCCTAAAAGTAGAACTATAAGCTAATTTTTTCAGCATGGGGTTTTTCAGACCATATAGGTAATGTGAGTTGGATTGCAAATCTTTGCAAGGAACATTTTGTGACTCTAGTCTCTCAAGTGATGTCTTTTCTTTTCTACCCAATGCCAAGGTCTGAGATCATCAACTTTCCTTCTTGGTCCATGTGATGTGAAGCATGGGAAGATTTGGAGGAGGTAGGCAGCAAGGACAGTTTTTTCTTCATTTATCTTTACTTTGAGAGTAACCCTTTGTGAACCCTGTTTAATGTGGGTGAGCTCTGGCATCTCTTGATCCCAGCCAACCCTGTCCCAAAACAGGCTGTGAAAACTGCCAACTCTCAAGTTCCCTTGGACTTGCAAATGCCCTTAGCTTCAAGCTGGCCATGACTCTCTGCTGGCCTGTCTGGATTTCTGCTCTCACTCAATGTTTGGCCTCTGAGAATTCTACATTTTCTGTCCCACTCATGCTTACATTTAAAAATATGTTATTTATATTTTAGCTAGTATTTTAAATTGTTTTCAGTAAGAAGGTCAGTGTGGTTTTGTAAATTTCAATACTGCCAGAAGAAGAAGAAGGCATTTGTTTTTAGAGGAATTTAAATTTATGCTGAACTTAAGTGTTTCTCACGATTTCCACAGATATCTCATTCTGCTTTTATGCATTTCCTATTCACATCTGCTTTTTTAACTGGTCAGTAGCACCAAGTGTGCTCCAAGAAATGTCCTGATGGTATTTCCTTCAACTCACTGTGATCTCTGGTGGCTAGTTTATATCCCAGAACCACTAGTAAAATCAAAATGGACACCACCCCCACCTTTCTCTGCACACAGGGACTTGTTGAACGAACATTCTTGCCTTCAAGTCCTGCTTTCCAGAGTTAAGTAATATTTGTTTCATTCCACTGGACTCTTCTCTATTTCCTAGGTAGTCTGCTGTGAATTTTAGGTTTAGCATTCTCAGCATTAAATGTATGTCTTAGTCTGAGAACTCCCAGAAGCAGACCCTGAGACAAGGATTCAAAGACAAGCAATTATTTGGGAGGCAATCCCAGAAAGCTGGATCATCCATACAACCAAAACTCTGTATTATGAAAATATGTCAGTGTGAGTGTCCAGGAAGTAGAGAACATAGTCAGTAAGAATTGGGTTATACATTATTGTAAGATATATGCCAATGACAGAAGATTAAATGAATAGCACCCTATTTTATAATCACCAAAGTAGCAGAAATGATGATAGTGATGATGATGATTAACACATCTTGAGCATTTTCCATTCACTTTTCACTAAATTTAATTAATCCTCAAAAAATCCATTGAGGTGGGAAGCTTATTTTATTCCTATTTTTCAGACTGACACACTAAGGCATGGATAGATTACTTAGCTGCCTAATGTCACACAACTCTAAACAGTGGAGCTAAATTTGAACCCAGACTCTCTGAAGAAGTCCATGCTCCTAAGTATTATGCTACATATCACCTCTCAGATTTATTCTAGAAATGTACATCCACTGTAGAAAATTTGGAAAACATGGAAAGGCAGAAAGGAAAAAAGTAAAATTGCAAACAGTTGTTTCATTCCAAACCATGATCCTAGCAGAACTTGAGGTAGGAATTTTCAATCCCTGCTTTCAAAAGCTGAAAGAGCTCGGAGTCTCATAAATGAGGAAAGCTACTCAAGGAACTGTGGCAAAAAGAAACGAAGCAGGGAGGGAAGGGGAAAAGACAGAGGAAGAACCAGGATGTAAACCAGATTTTTCTTCATCCAAAGCACTTTACTGTAATACTCCAGTTGGAATAAGGGATTTATTTCAGGAACACGTTTTGAGATCTAAGGACAGTTCTGTTGGAGTGTGTGGGTGTCTGTTTAGTTGTAAGAGCTCATAAATCTTTGAATCTGCACATGGAGTGTGTGGGATTTTTGTTCTAGTCGTTCCTCCAAGGTCCCACATTATGGAAGCTAGCATTTACTTTTAACTTTATACCTTTGAACTGGACACCTAAGTGACTGTAAACTCTCCCATAGCCATTTAACAATCTCTTTCTCTTTGAGGCTGACTCCATATTTAAAATAGACTCAAAATAATACTCAGGTCATTTTTCTGCTAATAAAAGGAATATGATCTCAGTGATCAAGATAAAATGAAGGTACATTACGCAATTTTAAAAGGAAGTGATTTGCTTTTTTTTATTTTAAGCACTGATGTAGAAAGATAGGTAGAAGGAAGAAATCATTGAAGGAAATTAAATTAGGGATCAAGGAACATCAGGCTAACAACAACCAGCTTAATTACAATAATTATAAAGGCTCATTGTAGGATGATTTTCAGGTATCATTCATTGGCTCACAACAGATCTGACCTGGTACATCCTAAGTAAGCCGCTTCGTTAGTGATCAATCCGAACTCTTGAGGACTGCCAGAAGAGCATCAGCAATCTGTTATTAGTGGGGAAAAATATAAATTATTTTGAGCCGTGGAGTATGTGGTTGTCACTGAGCACACCATTATTAGATATTTTTGAGAGAATTGGACAAACGGCACAATTAGGAGGAGGAAACCTTCTAATTTAGGAAAACCTCAAGATGGAGTTTTCATTTTGTACACAGCCTAATAATTAAAGCTTGATATATATTCTTTATTTTTGTGCGTGCGTTTTGATTTCTGACTGTGGCTGGTGGTTACTGTCTTTGGCCCAGATTAACTTTTTCCTCCTGTGAATAAACATGAATTATCTGTAAGGAAACTTAGCCTTAAAATGGCTTGCGGTTGTTAATTCATCAATTCCTAAGGCATAATTTTGAGCTTTTCCACAAAGTGGGTTCAGTTTTGTACATGTTTTTAATTTATTAATACCTTGCCATTTTATGAATAAAGATTTGGTACAATAACAGTAGCTCAGATGGTTAGGACAGTGCTACTTAAAGTGTGGGGCCTAAACAGGCAGCATCAGAAATTGGGTGTTTGTTAGAAATGCAGCTACTCAGGCCTTAGCCAGATCAATAGATCAGAATCTCTGGCAGGTGGGACCCATTTTCCAATTGTGTTAAATAAGATTTCCAGGTGCTTCTTATGTGCAACAAATATTTGAGATGGAAGGAGGTTATTTCTGGGGTCAGCAAACTTTTTCCTGTAAAGTGCTGGATCATTGATCGTTAATACTTTAGGCTTTGTGGGTAGCCTGAGCTGTTATAACTCCACATGTCTGCCACAGTGAAGCAGAAGCAGCCATAGACATATGAGTGTGGGTGTGTTCCAATAAAATGATATTTATGAAAAGACACGATGGGCCAGATTCGGCCCATGGGCCATAGTTTGCTAATCCCTGGGTTAGGACATGGAGTGCTAGTTCTTTCAGGGTTTAGTGTTATGTCTGGAAGTTAGGAGACAGAAGGAAGGAGAGCTAATCCTTAATAAATGACTACTATGTATGTATTTACCCCCAACAACCTATGGCTGCCATGTCCAGCCACAGAGCATATATACTGGAGAGCAGCAGTTGGTGACAGTTGGAATCAAGCAGTACACAACCTGGACAGCCTCATGTGGTGGTGCTAGGTTTGCATCATTATCTTCATTGTACAGATAAAGAAACTTGCCCAAAGATATGCTACTAGTCAGTGTTAGCACCAGGATTAAACCTTTTAATGCAGAGGCTGTGCTCTGCCCACTGACTGTCCTGAAAACAGGTAATATAGTTGACCCTAGCTGTAGGCTGTATTTCCTTTCAAAAAGCATGGAAACAAAAACCTGCCACTGGATATTGGAAGACTGAGAAAGAGACTGTGTGTATAAATGAGTGACTCAAGGAAATATCTTTGGCAATAAATTGAAAACAACAACAAAAAGATTATTTTGGAACAACATAGCAATTAGTATTGTGGCAGATTGGGAATAAATTCTGTATCAGTTAGCTATCAATATGTAACAAACCACCTCAAACTCAGTGACTGAAAATAATAAGAATTTATTATTGTATTTCTCGTCTTGGCTCAGCTCACTCATGCATCTTTAGTTAGCCTGGGGTTGGGCAGCAACTCTGCTGGTCTTTGCTGCACTTTGAGAGTCGGCAGACTGTGGGCTCATCTAGGATGGTCTCAGCAGGGGCAAATGGACTCTCTTCCATGCAGTCATTCGTTCTCTCACAGGTTAATGTGGGCTTTTTCTCATGGTGATGGCAAGGTCTCAACAGAGATAGTGGGCAGGGGTGTTCAAAGCCTTTTGAGGCTAGGCTTACAGATGACACTCCACAAGCACACCATAATCAGGACTGAATCTCCTCCCACCAAAAGATGGGGTCATTTCTTAACTTCTTGAGTTTTGTCTATCCTCGTGATTTCCTTTGGACAATAGATTGCAGAAGTGACGGTGAACTAGTCCAGCAGCTGTGCCCAAGCTGGCCAGCTAGAGGTTAGACGCCATATGGAGCAGACACAAGCTATCCTAGAGTACCCAGCCCCTCACCCACCCAGAGGTGACCAGAGATGTGTAGGTGAGTCTAGCGAGGCCAGAAGAACCACCCAGCTGAGCCCAGCCCAAACTGTCAAACTGTCAAACCGTAGAATTCTGAGCTAACCACAAAGTTTAGGAGGTTTTTTTTTTAAATGTTTATTTATTTATCTTTGGTGGGGAGGGGCAGAGAGAGAGGGAAACTGAGAATCTGAAGCAGGTTCCATGCTGTCAGTGCAAAGCCTGATGCGGGGCCTAAACCCTGGAACCACGAGATCATGACCTGAGCCAAAGCTGGATGCTCAACCAACTGAGCCACTCAGTGCCCCTAGGAGGGTTTTTTTGGGTTTTTTGTTTTTGTTTTTTTTTTTGGGGGGGGGGTGTTTTTTGCCACGAAAAGGAACTTATATAGGTGTCATACATGCAAAATGACCACTATTTATTCTGTATCCCTTTGTGGTGAGGTGAGTAGTATTTAATCTTTGATTCCATTTGGAACTTCAAAACGTTGTCTAAATCTCAGTGTAGATCCTGTAGTTTGTCTGTGGCTACTATTAATTTGATAAACATCTCTGGAGTAGTGCTAAGAAGGCTTCAAGACATAATTCTTATTTGCAAGAAATCTGTAGTCCTGTGGGTGGATAGCTGTAAATAGATGCATGGTAATCCAGTATGATCCATGTTGACCTTAGAGCTAAGGAGTCAAAAGCTGTCAAAGAAGAGAGCGATGTTCCTGGGTTGGAGAAATTGAGGGTGGCTTTCCAGAGCTATTTCCTGTGTAAGGGGAATGAGATTCCAAATAGAGTCACCATATGCAGAGGTGACTAGATTCTAAAAAACCTGATGGGTTTAGAGAATATTAAGGCTTCAATCTAGGAAATTCAGGAACCTCTCCAAGCTCCTAGGTTCTGAGACACTGCCTTTTCCCTCTCTGTATGCCAGCCTTCAGGGTAGCAACTGCATTTTTCAGGTATAAATGATCTAGATTGCCCCCTCCTTAGAAGTGACATTGTCCCCTTTGTGATCTGAGTAAAAATTCTTTTTATTGAATCTTTTCTGAAAATACTTAGTGTGGATTCTCTTTTCCTAACCATATATTGATTGATTCAAATTTTAAGGGAAATAATTCTGAGATTTACAGGATAACAGAGAGGAGACTTTGAAGAGGATTGGATGGGGAGAGTGAGACACTGGAAAAAATGGAGACCAGGTCACTACTGCAGTTTTGTCCAGGTTCGAGTTATAGAGAATCTGAACTAAAGCAGGGGCCATGGGGGAGAGAGATCATATATTTACTCAGGCACCAAATAAAAGAGTCATCCTGGATTCTCCCTTTTCTCTCTCTCTGTACCTCCACCTACCTACCCAAGAACACACAGAGACAGCAATTCCATTAGCGAGTACTCTGAGTTCTCCATGTAGAAATGTTCTAAATCTGGCAATGTTTCACTACCTATGCTGCAGAAATCTGAGTCTAAGCCAATAACATTCCTAGCCTTGATGATAGTAATAGGCTCCAGCTTTCTCCTGTTCTCACATTTACTTCACAGATAAGGCAAATCCATAGAAATCAAGGGTAGATTAGAGGTTGTTTTACCCAGAGAACAGCCAGAGTCATTCTTGACAAAACATAATACAGACCATCTTGCACCCTGCTCAAAGCTAAAAGATCCCCTGGTGATAGAGCTAAAAAGGAAGGTTGTCCATGAACTGATGCTGCCTACTTCCCTTGGTGTTATTTTACACTTCTGTCCCCCTTAATATTCGTCCTTCATCCAGACTGGGTTTCCTGTTTCTGAACTCACTAAAGAGTGTCCTCCTCTGAGCTTTGTGCTGGCTGTTCCCTCGGCCCAGAGCTCTTCTACTGGCTGCCCCAGGACTGCCTCTCTTCCACATTCTGGTCTCAGTTCAGACACCACTCTGTTCAGAGAGGCCTTTCTTCTCTTTCCTTCCTGAGGCATGTTCCATCACATGGCTTTATTCATCATGTTCCGTCACATGACTTGTTTCATTTCCTTCATAGCATTTATTACCTCCCTCCTTTCTCTTTCTTTGTGTCTCTCTCTTTCCTCTGCTGTAGCTTATTTTTTGGCTTCCCTCACAATAATGTAATCTGCACATAACACAGAAGTAAGGACCTAGTAGACACTCAATGACCAGTTTTTGGAGGGATGAATGAAGAACTTCTGAGGTCAATTCTATAGGCTGT
The DNA here is from genome assembly GCF_022079265.1 of Lynx rufus. Lineage (NCBI taxonomy): Eukaryota > Metazoa > Chordata > Mammalia > Carnivora > Felidae > Lynx > Lynx rufus. Next base: position 37,673,545 of record NW_025814896.1, on the reverse strand, counting down.
GGCAACTGTTTGAGTGTGGGAGAATGGAGAAATGGAAGGATGGAGGGTAACTCCTAGATTTCTTGTTAAAGGCAGGCTATGCGGTGGATGACAGGGCTATCAGCCAGGTCAGGACTATCCTCAGAAGAGTGCATTTTGGAGGGAAAGTATTGAAGTTGATTTGGGACTCTGAGAGTCTTATATGCTTCAGGATACTTGAGAAGAGGTCTGCACAGTCAAAATTTGGGTCTGAAACTCAGGAAAGAGGGGAGGGCTGGAGGCAGAGCCTTAGTCATCATCATTACAGATAAACATTTCTGCAAATATTATAATTTGGCAACCCTTGGTAACATATATGCTTATAAACATTTGAAGTATAAATATATTTATAGATATAAATAAGTGTTTATATGTAAACATGTGTTTCATAAATGTAAACGTAAAAAAGCTTCATGTTCTAGGACAGTGGCAAATGGTGAAGGCCAGATAGATGGAACAAAAGATGGGATTTATTAATTTTAGAGGGGCTTAGAATCATTTGGAAGCATTTTAGAAGCATATTACTTTGAAGCCACTTCTGGGATATATTTATGCCAGACTTCCGATATTTGGTATTATAATAAGCAGTTTGTGTTTTTGTTCCTTTGGTTTTATGTCCATTTCTTGGTCCTTCTGAGAGTCTGCTGTCTCAGGCAGGGGTAGTAGAGTGAGATTAGTTTAGCCATCCCCCTCTTCTCTGCTGGTTTTCCTGCCAAATGAATCTCACCAAATTATATGTAAATTGATGGAAAGTCCAAAGTGAAATATGTATAAATGTTTTATTTGAATGCTCTCCTGGTGGAGAAAAAAGGGCTCTACTTTATGCCCTTGAGTATTAGGGAAAGAGACCTACTTTATTTCACTGGAGAGGACACTGAAATTTGTAACACATAACCACATCTATCATTAGGTAGAACACTTTATGACAGGTCTTTACTGTATTTTGATATTTCCAATGTAACCTAATTTTCTTCCTGAGAAACTTGTTGCAAGAAGGTACCACCTGGCAGGTGTAAACAAACAGGTAAGGGCCTGTTAGCTTGTGCAGATTCTGTGTCAGCAGGATGCTTTCTTAATGTTCGAACGTGACTAACTTTTTCAAGTACACTGAATTTTTTCTGAGATATGTTTTAAAAATATCTCATTTTCTACATTTAATTCAGCAAATCTTTATTATCTATGTTAAACAGTGCATAAGTATGGCAGGGGGTAGAAAGGGAAGTGACATCAGACTGCAGACTCCCAGACAGAATACAAGTGTTTGAGTCACCACAATATAAGCTATACTATGAACTCATTAAAGCACACTTGTTTTATCTCCATGAAAGTTGGATTCATCCAACAATCCTACAAGTATTATTATTCAGAAAAGGAAGGAGGAAGGGATAACATTGCAGATAAGGGCACAGACTCCAGAGCCAGATTTCCTAGGTATGAAATTTAGGGTATTCATCAAAGTAAGTGATACTAGCTGCTGTAACAAAGGACCCTGAAATCCCAGTGATTTAACACCATGCCACTTAACTCACATGCCACTGTCCAGTGTGAATCAGGAGGACCTACTGGCCTCTCCTGCAGGAGGTGACCCAGAGGTTTAGGGTTTTTTATGGGATGGCTCTGCCATTTTGACGTCATTCGCTTCTAGCCAAAGAGAGAGACTGAGCATAGAAAACCATGCCATACATTACAGGGGCCCAGGCCAAAAATGTGACTGTCACACTTTTGACCACTTTCCATAGGCCGGAAGCAGTCACATGGCCTCACTTTTGTGTAGGGCAGTCTTCCTGTGGCACTGGAAGGAAAATTAAACAGCTTAACAAACACATAGCATCATCTTTGCCATTCCGGGCTTTATAATTTAGTAGTTATAAACTCTCTATGTGTCAATTTCCTCATTTGTAAAATGGAGGTAGTAATAGTACGGACCTCAAAGGGTTTTTAACGAAAGATTGAGTCAACATACATAAAGTGCTTAGTACTGTGCCTGGTACATAGTAAACATGATTGAAGTAAGTTAGCTATTCCTACTTTGCATGTAAGGAAAATTACCATAAGGAGGGTATAAAAGGCTATAGGATTTCAGAGTAGGAAGAAACCATTTTTATTCGAGGGGGAACTGTGGTTGGCAGAATAGCCCCCCAAAGATGTCCATACTTTAAACCATGTAAGCTATGAATATGTTATATTACATGGCAAAACAGACTGCAGATGTGATTAACATTATGGATTTTGAGATGGGTAGTTACACTGGATTATCTGGGTGGGCTCAGTCTAATCAAGTGATCTTTAAGAGCAGAGAACTTCAGTTGGAGGCAGTAGCAGAGATGTGACAGAAGGGGAAATTAAAGAGAATCAAAGCTCAAGAAGGACTGCCTATGATGATAGAGGGGACCAGGGACTACTATGACCATAAAGAATTGAATTCTGCCAACAGCTCGAAAGAGTTTTAGGATAGATTTTTCCCCAGAGAGCTTCCTGGTAAAAGCACAGATGGTCAACACCTGAATTTGCCCTTGTGAATCCTCAGCAGAGGACCCAAGCAAGGCTGCCTAGATTTCTAACCTATAGAACAGTGAGATAAACTGTGTGTTGTTTAAAGCCATTAGTTTGTGGTGGCAATTTATTATGGCAGCAATAGGAAACTAATAAAAAGGAGGATCAATAAAGTGTTCATAACAGAAAAGGCACTTGATATGGATTTGATTGACAGGCAGAACTTTGTTACTTGGATTAAATGAGAGGACATTTAAGATGGAAGGAACAGCTCTGAGCTAAGGAGGGAGGTAAGAAAGTGGGTAGGAGTTTGTCAGAGGAGAGTTGCATACAATATCAGGGTTTAATGACTGATAGACTGGAGTCACAATGTGGAGGCCTTTAAACTTCATGCTGAGGAGTTTATCCTTACTTCCACAGCAAATAAGGAATGACTGCTGGATTTTGATTGGAGAAATGATGCAATCAGGGACGTACATTGGGAGGTCATCTGACAGCAGGCTAAATGGGAAGAGTCACAAGCCAAGATGGTGATTAGAAGTGCTTACACTATTGGTGATGAACTAAAATGGTAGCTTTGAGAATGGAAAGGTGGCCACCCAAGTGAGACTCTCTTGAGTCAAGCTGTCTAGCAGCAGACATTGAGATGAGGGTCCATGGGAAGTAATTTCCCAAGGCACTACTCTAAAGAGAAACCAGTAAGGGGGTGAAGGAAGCAGCAAAGGGACGGAGGAGAGACTAAACAAGACTGAGCTTTCAGGGCAAGTCCCAGCCTCAGCCTGATCCCACAAGGAGCTCTGGAGCATAAACCCCATCTCAGAGTTTGTTTTGTTTGAAGGCAAGGGGACTGGGCTTTCATATTTCTGCACTAGTCACTCATTGGCTATAGACCACCCTAGAGTGATATAAATTCCTAAGCATCAAGAGTACAGAGTTCCAATACAGGGAAGCTCTCCAAAGAACACCTCAGGTATAACCATTGGGAACAAAACAACACAAACTGGTACAGAGAACTGATAAAATGGGCACAGAGAAATGATAAAAGAAAGCCAGTGGATCTGAGCACTCACCAACAGCATCAGTGATGGAGACAGTGCAACTTGAGGACAGGGCAGTTGATATATGCTGGCAAGCAGGATGAAGAGAAGTGAGGGCAATACCAGTTGGGAAAATAGTGGTACCAGGAATAGGAATGGAAATATCTGGAAGGAAAATGGTCAAGTGAGAAAAATGGAAGATGGTAGCATCAGTTTTGGACATAGAATGTACAAAACCATATTTTTCATAAACCCATTATTTAGAGTATACCAGAGGCTCAGCTCAGTTTCCAAGTGGTGCAAAGACCCTAAAACTTTGCAAATTATATGAACTCAAGGCTCCTGTAACTGTTTCCTACCTCAATGCATTGATTTCATGTTACAAAAAATGTCTACCTAATTTTCATGCATGAGGGTGATCAAAACAAAGCATTATTAAATGCTTATACTTACTCTTAGGAAATATATAATTGGATGCCATTATTTTATTGCTACTAGTGATAAAAGTTGAACTAGATATTGATCACAGTATATTGTTCAAGTTTAACAGGAATGAATGAGAAACTTTTTGCATTTTCTCTGGCCTCCAGGGTTAGTCTAAATGAAAAAAACAACTGCTGTTGGTTAGAATATACACAAGAGCAAACTGGAGCAAGCAAACTAAATTGTGACAGATGAGGGAATGGACCAGGCACTTGGAGAAAATAATGAACAAGTATTTCCTAATCTAACATAATTACTGGAATCTTAACTCCAGGGGGAAATGTGAAGGAGAGTACCACGTTCTAACTTCAGTGCAATTTAACAAATGATTCCTGGGTGCTTTTTACATGCAGGAAGGTATGTTAGATCTTGTGGGAGATGGAGAATGTATGAGCCTTGGCTTCTTGGATGGCCTGCTTGTTTAATGTGTTAGAGGTACATTCTTATTTTAAGTTTATTTATTTATTTTGAGAGAGAGAGAGAGAGAGAGGCAGAGAGAGAGGGAGAGAGAGACTCCCAAGTAGGCTGTATACTGTCAGTGCAGAGCCCGAGACATGGCTCAGACTCATGAACCGTGAGATCATGATCCGAGCTGAAATCAAGAGTCGGACACTTAACCAACTGAGCTACCCAGGTTCCCTGAGAGGTATGTTCTTTAAAAAGCAACCTAGAAAGCCCTTACAAGCTCTGTCTCTGAAATAAAACAGAGTAAATGTAAATCTTCACAGTGCCATTAAGCTATGTGATCTTGGGCAGCTCATTTCATTGCTGTATTCAAAACCCATGGATTGGCACCTACCATATGTCAAGCACCATAGATAGTGTAATTTTAAGCCTCCTTTTAAAACAGGGAGGTGATGGCATCTTTCTTGGCAGTGGTGGGGGACAGGGTCGGGGGTCCTTCTAAGATAAAATGCCTGTCTGAAAGTGTGGTCCCTGGACAAGCAACGTCTGCAAAGCCTGAGTGCTTACTAGAAGTTCAGAGAGTTGACTATTGCAGACCTGCTGAACCAGAAGCACTATGGATGGGGTCCTCAAATCTGTTTCATAAGCCCTCCATATTATCCCTTGCAGGCTCATGTTAGAGAAGCAGCAGATTAAATGTTACAGCACTTCAGAGGTGGCAGAGTGTGGTGATTAGGAATGCAGGCACTGGAGCCAGGCTGCCTCCACATCTGCAAGCAGGACAATCTTGGGACGTTCCCTAAGACTCGGTGTCTTTGCTTCCTCTTCTGTATCATGGTGAATAGTGAAATAGAAGGTATGTAATCACTTAGAACAGGATCTGGCACCTTGTACATGCTCAAAAAATATTGCCTGTCATCATTATTAAAGTACTTAGCTTGGTAAATACTGGCTATTTTCTAGTGGGTGGGGATGTTCAGTGTGTTAATAAGACCTTTGGGTTTAAATGCAGATTCCAATCCATGTTAGCTCTCAGGCCAGAGGCAAGTTACTTCAGAGCTCAGCTGCATCATCTCTAAATTAAGAACGATACTAGCAACTATCTGCTGGGCATTTTATAAAGATGTGAATGGTTTAACATTGTGCCTGGGACATAAGCACCCAAAAATATTACCATTACATTAATGCCGTTCATAATGAGTCTCGCTAAATACAGCGAATGCTATAGAGCTCTAAACAGAGACCTGAGGACCATGCTTACCTTTTGGGGGACAAGCAGCAGGGTGGGGAGGTATCCAATTCATTGGGCGTGAGCCCCCCATTCAGAAATCTGATAATAATCTGGTCAGTCCATGTTTATTCACTTGAGAGGTCAGTGACCACAAAATATCATCATAAAAGTTACCATTGGAAAAAAATCATAAATTTTCCATGAAAAATTCATGGGCAGGATGGTGGAAACAGAATACTATGGCCCTGAAAACTGCCCTCTCTCCCTTGGAAAACTAGACTTTTTCTCTCTTCCTCTTTTCGACCCTCTCACCCTCCCTTCTTTCCTTCCTTCCTTTAAAAATAAAAAAAAAGAATATATACTGAGGACTCACTATGTCCCAGACATTTTTCCAGACATGTGTTATTGGTGAGCAAAACTAGACACAGTCCTTGACCTAATTTTTTTATGAAACTGTAGATATTTATCCATTCATCCATCCATTCATTCACTTGAAAGTATTTATTGAATATCCACTATGTTCCAGGCACTGTCTTTGGCATGTACACGATTGACAGATAAATGTATTCTAAAATACATTTTAGTATTCTAAAATACTAGCTGGAACAAATGCAACAAAGAGAGGTCAACAGTGCTAGGAGACTTTACAAAAGGGATAGTTGGGAAAATCATGGGATATCACCAGGAGGGAAAAAAAAAGAACTTGCAGTAATTTTTATTTGTTTTCTTTCTTGTCTTACCCCCTCCCGCCTATGTTAACTTTCTCGTGAAAGATAACAGACACGCAGAGGAATGCACAAAACATAACATGTACAACTTGAAGAATTTTCTCATGCGAACACACACGTGTTATCACTATCCAGATCAGAACACAAAACATCACCAGCATCACAGAAGCCCTTCTCATGACCCCTCCGCATCACTGTCCACCACAAATGACAGTTTGGCTTCTAACACCATAACTTAGTTTTGCTTATGTTGAAACTTCATAAAAATGGACTCATAATGGTATGTTTCATTTGTGTCTGAGTATTTTTTCCTTCAATGTTGTATCCGTGAGATTGATTGAGAGTGTTGTGCATGTAATTGTAAGTTTTTTGTGCTTACTGCTGGATAGTATTCTGTTGTATGAATATACCACAGTTTCCATTCTACATCTGTTGGGAATTTGGGTAGTTTCCAAACTTGAGACTATTAGGAATAATGCTGATATAAATATTCTATTGAGTATATACCTAGGAATAAGGTTGCTGAGTCACAGGGGTGCAAATGTTGAACTTCCACCGATAGTGCCAGTTTTCCAAAGTGGTTATACCAATTTCCACTCCAACCAGCATGGGAGATTGAGTCAGCAAAGGTTTCAAACCAGGTGTGCATCCCTGTGTTTGTCCTTGTCTTTCTCCTCAACAGTAGGTGCTACCCAGTCACCTTGCATCTGTTGCAACCATTACCGTCCTGAGCATGGAAAGTTGAGGTAGGAGAACTCAGGAGAGGACAAACTAATTTCTGCAGTGAGTGAGGAAAATGTTAATGTTGAGGCATATTTTCCAAAGCAATAATGATACTTCACATGAATAAATACAGTGGGGTGACAGTTTCTTTGAAAACTTTCAATTTCTACAACCCTTTATAGGCTGATATAAATAAAGACTGGTATAAATAAAGAATCTTATACAGTGCTTTGATGGTACCTATATTTTTCTAGAGAATATGAATGGGCTTTTTTGAATTTAGGTCGGTAGCTATTTGAAATACCACAGTAGGGTTCGGCAATTTCAAGCAACTTGAAAAGTAGAAGAAGAGTTATGCTTTGTTAGTTCTTTGGTGCTACACCTTAAATATTCTTGTGAATAAAAATGAAAGTAAATGAATACTAAAGGTAATTTACAGATGACTTCAAAAAGCATGACCTTGGCCTTTGTCACAAACACTTAGCAGTCAACAAAGTGCACTAATTTTTAATTTGGTAAAAGCCTGTCTTGTGGCCCAGAGATCTTGGAATGAACCTTAAGGCCCAAACTTAGGAAAAATTCAGGATGAACACCCAAGAAAGAAGTACCTGGATGTTCATATCGTAGAAGATATGTGAAAACACAGTTTCTATGGAATGAAAAACATAGAAATAAACCAGTGGGAAAAAAATAAATCAGAAATCGAGGAACCAAGTACAGTTAGGAATGTGTATCAGTCAACATGGGCTAGGATATTCTGACTAACAAATGGACCATAACAGGGTTTATAATAAAAAATGATTTCTTTCTTCTTAATACTTTATGCCCTTTATGTGCTAGCTATAGCTCTGTTTCACATCTTCTACACCCTGAGGTGCAGACAAAGCATCCTCAATCTGTGTACTGTGGCACATTAAATACTACAATTTCAAACCACCACAAAATTTAAACAGTATTTAGAAATAAACATTTACATTTTCTGCTGAGTCTGCATGCCCACTGGACAATTCTGATCTAGGTTAGGCTCAGTTCGTCTCTGGTTGGCTCATTCACATATGTTGTGGTTGACTTGTAGCCGGCTGGTCTAGGATTCTCTCATCTGGGACAGCTCATCTGTTGCCCCCTTATTCTTCATTTTTATTCATCCTTCTTTCTCATTCTTTGACAGGTTAATCCAGGCTTGTTCACATGACAGTGTAAGAGCCCCAAACAGTGAGTGTAAGCCCTCCCACAAATTAGATCATGGAATAGCATATCACTGCTTCTACCACATTCCATTGGCCAAATCATGTCCTCGGCCAGTCCAGATTCTAAGGAAGAGAAACTCTACCTTTGATGGGAGTTGCTACAAGGTCATATGACAAAGGGAGAGGTGAAGAAGTGCAGTCATCTTTACATTCAATTTCCTACCTTTAGAATATTGCTGATCAAAAACGGTAAAATGAACATAGGAGATAATCTCCTGTAAATGGCATACGTTACTTATCCCACATTTCTTTGTCAGAGCAAGTCATATGGCAAGCCAGATGTTAATGGGATAGGGAAATGGAATTCCCTCTCACAGAAGGGCAATGAATATTTGTAAAAATAATAGTCTTCCAAATAAAGAGAGAAGGAAAAATACAGGTTTCTTCCAGCGTGTTGATGCCTCAGATAGATGTTTGATAGAGAATGTTTCTCAGATGTTAGACATGACATGAGAGAGTTAATAAGACCCTTTTCATGTTTCCAAAGGGTCCTCCTTTAAAAGTCCCTAGATCACTTAGGGACTCCCACTGTCATAACCTCTACTTCAATCAATACAGACTATTATCAGTCTGAGCCTTGGAAGTAACAGGTATACTCTTTGTGCCTGATGTGGTAAATAGTACAACCCAAAAAGAACTCAGAAAATAGGTATGTTTTCAAAACTTTGTTTCTCATCCCATCAAGGTGCAGCAGGTACCAGTCCAAGTTCACAAACTAAGGTATGCAAGAAAGTCAGCTGTTTTTATCTTTTATAACTCTAGTTAATTACTATTATAAGACCCTGCACCACAATAAAGCATAAATCTGGTTTTAGTTAATTCAAGGTTTCCACATGCTTGCTTAGGGCTCATGTCAGCTCAGGGGCTTTCACTGTGCCATAGCTTAAGTGGTGTGGGATTAGTGATCTGGGGTTCTCTATCATGTTAACATCTGTTGAGCTATCCTTAATTTTGGTTCTCAGTCTTTGGCCCTATAAACTACTGCAGCATAGTCCTAAGGTTCTGTCTGCAAGATCCTAGATGGGGCTTTCTCTCTCCCACCTCAAGCATTCTAGACAAATGGGCTCCTGTGCCACATCAGGAGTGGGCAGCCTGGAGGGGATATTGGATCCCTTCATTATTGCCATGCCATCCTGGGTCTGCAGGAGATATTCTACAGCCCCATACCATGATGGTTTTGAAGGCAGGGTCTTTATGAGGTTGATCAGGGCCAATTGTCTAGACATAATCTGCTTTTATTCTATCCTGGGGTCTTGCTGACTACCTGGGATTTTACCAAAGGAGGTCAATCTGCTTCCTTACTTCACGCCTTCAAATCTGTCCTATTTGTTTGTCTGTTTTTGTTTTTATTAATCTTGTCCCAAGGAGTTGAGCCTAAGATCTCATGGTTTTCCTTTTTTGGATAACCACCTTCAGGTTCCTCCTTCCTCTTAAAGTCCTTTATTTGGTTTGAGGAGTGTGTAAACTGTAAGCTTTGCTTTTGTACATCATACCTTCTCCCGAATCTACTTTATTATCTGTACACATAAGCTTTTTTTTTCCCCCTTACAAGGTCTAAGCTTTTAAAACTTAAAAGTCTGGAAAACAGTCATTTCTCTCCTTTTATTATATCTTTTATTCCTTGAGAGAACAAACATAAACTTGATGTTGCTGGAATGGGGGTGAAGGGAGGAAATAGGCATTAACAAGAAGTAGCAGGAATAAAAGCACAAACAAAAATGATTGATTGTTGGGAAACTGGAATATATTTAACAATCTGTTTTTTTTAATTTTTATTAGTTTTTAAATACAAAACCTTGGATTTGTAGTGGTGGCCAGTTGTCATGGTATAAATAGTCCTACTGTGGCTGATTTCAAGTTGCCAGTGTGACACCACTGACCATGTCTTTGGGACCATTATGTAGTATTTTAACCATATAGACACAAATGACAAATAATCTCAAGAATACATATAAGAGCAAATGTAGTAAACTAATTAGAAAGTGATGAATTATGAATGCTTATTAACTTTGTTTTTAAAATAACTTTTTTAATTGAAAGTTTATATAATTTAATGTTTAATAATGGTTTTAACTGTCTCACAAAATTCCTGAAAATTTAACAATTAGGCTCTCAGCACACTACACTTGTTAATGTTTTTCATACAATTGTTAATATTTTATAACTATTTTCCTGACACAAAGAAAGCAGCCTTTTTGTCACTAAGTGTTGAATGCGTTGTTTAGCATTATTAAGTGTTTTGCATGTCTCTGGGCCCCACCTCACATCCTTTAGAATCACTTGTGATGCAGCTGGTGGTATCAAGGTCATGACACTTGTTTTGTTTTGTTTTGTTTTAATTTGAGGGTAGTTGATACACAGTGTTTCATTAATGTCAGGTGTGCAACATAGTGATTAGACATGGCTATATGTTATGAGATGTTCTCATCACAAGTGTATCTACCATCTGTTACCACACAGTTCTGTTATATAATCATTGACTATATTCCTATGCTGTAACTTTTATTCCCATGACTTATCCATTCAATGGTTGGAAGCCTGTCACTCCTACTCCCCTTTACCTGTCTTGCCCATCCCCCACCCCCTTCAGTCTGGCAACCATCGGTTTGTTCTCTGTATTTATAGGTCTGATTCTACTTTTTGTTTGTCTGTTTATTCATTTGTTTTGTTTTTTAGAGTCTACATATGAGTGAAATCATTTGTTGTTTGTTTTTCTCTGTCTGACTTATTTCACTTACCATAATAACCTCTAGGTACATCCACATTGTTACAAATAGCAAGATCTCAGGGCACCTGGGTGGCTCAGTCAGTTGGGCATCTGACTTCAGCACAGGTCATGATCTCGCAGTTGGTGAATTCGAGCCCCACGTCGGGTTCTGTGCTGACAGCTCAGAACCTGAAGCCTCCTTCAAATTCTGTGTCTCCTTCTCTCTCTGCCCCTCCCATGCTCATGCACTGTCTTGCTCTGTCTCTCAATAATAAATAAATGTAAAAAATTTTTTTAAAATAGCAAGACCTCATTTTTTTATGGCTGTGTAATATTCATATATACATGTATATGTATATATATATATATATATATATACACACACACACACACACACACATCTCTCACATCTTTTTTATCCACTCATCAATTGATGGATACATGGGCTGCTTCCATATCTTGGCTATTGTAAATAATGCTGCAATAAACATAGGGATGCATATCTTTTGAATTAATGTTTTCATTTTCTTTGGATAAATACCCAGTAGTGGAATTATTGGATCATGTGGTATTTCTGTTTTTAATTTTTTGAGGAAGCTCCTCCATACTGTTTTCCACAGTGGCTATACTGGTTTACATTTCCACCACTAGTGCACGTGGGTTTCTTTTCTCCACATCCTCACCAACAGTTGTTATTTCTTTTTTTTTAATGTTTATTTATTTATTTTGAGAGACAGAGCAAGCACGAGCAGGGGAGGGACATAGAGAGAACGAGAGATAGAATTCCAAGCAGGCTCCATGCTTAGCGGGGTGCCCAACGTAGGGCTTGATCCCACAACTGCAAGATCATGATCGGAGCTGAAATCATGAGTCAGACACTTAACTAATGGAGCCACCCAGGTGCCCCAGCACCTGTTATTGCTTGTATTTTTGCTTATTCTGACCAGTGTAAGGTGGTATCTCATGGTGGTTTTGATTTGCATTTCCCTGATGATGAGTGATGTCAAGCATCTTTTCATGTGTTTGTTGGCTATCTGTATATTGTCTTTGGAAAAATGTCCGTTTAGGTCCTCTGCCCATTTTCTAGTCAGATTGTTTGTGTTTTTACTGTTTTTCACGGTGAAGGAAACCATCAACAAAACCAAAAGGCAACCTACTGAATGGGAGGAGATATTTGCAAGTGATATATCTGATAAGGGGTTAATATCCAAAATGTATAAAGAACTTATATAACTCATGACACTTATTTTGTCCTTTGATTTATGCTCTGCACCTTTTTTAGCCTAATTGGAAGTGTGGGGGTAATCGATACCCACTGGAGCAACCCTTAGCTGATGGGGAAGGAAGGTGATGGATCATTATTTCTCTCTGTTAATACTCATTTACCAAAAGCTCCAATTTCCCACAACTGTGGCCAATTTCATAATGGACAGTTGGATTGAATATCTCCCTATCCGTGTTAACATTCTCTGTTCCCCTCACTCCTGATATCTAGAAAACCTCCCAGTAAACTACCTATACCCAAGACCCTGCCTCAGGCTGTTTTCCAGAGGACTCTTCATTAAGTCACTGACCATCCTTACCTTTATGTATTGCTCTACTAAAAGAGCTTCTGTGATTCAAGGGTGTCATTTTCACTTTTAAACAGAATGGCTATGATATTTGGACTAGAAATTGTAGAAATGAAACACACTGAAAAGCAGTGGTTTAGGCACTCAGATATAAAGACAGATAACTTTTCTTCCTCTATAGGCCCTGGGACTTTAAACAGTCTAGGACTACATCATAATTTTCTGGGACCCTTCTATGAGAAAGAGCGTTATGAGCTCATCTGTATTCATGTGATTTCACAACTATGTGTTAGAAAGATGTGACGGAGTATAGTTTTTAAGATGGCCATAATAAAATCTCTCATCCCACATGCTGTTTTTACAATGTGAGCCTGACATTCCTAACATCAAAAAGTGGGGTCTATGTTTCTTCTTGATCTGGGCAGGCTTGTGACTATGTCTGAAGGAATGAATGTCCATGGATTTCTCAGGCTGTTTAACAAAAAGTGATGTAGCTTCCACTTGGTTCTCTTAGGACAGCTTCTTAGAATTCTTCACTCCCATGTAATCAGTGCAGCTGACTTGAGGCCACCTTGTTGTGAGGAAGGCCAGTCTGTCCATGTGGAGACATCACATGGAAAGTTTCTGAAACAACATTAGGAGAGAGAGGGGCCCTTGCAGTGCGTTCCCAGCTGCTCCAATCTCTGGCTGTTCCAGAGATCTCAAACCAAAAACACCCAGATGAGTTGTTCCTGAATTCCTGTCCACAAAAATCATGAGAGATAATAAACTTACTGGTGTTCTTTTAAAAAAAAATTTTTTTTAACGTTTATTTATTTTTGAGACAGAGAGAGACAGAGCATGAACGGGGAGGGTCAGAGAGAGGGAGACACAGAATCTGAAACAGGCTCCAGGCTCTGAGCTGTCCGCACAGAGCCCAACGCGGGGCTGGAACTCACGGACCGCGAGATCATGACCTGAGCCGAAGTCGGCCGCTTAACCGACTGAGCCACCCAGGCGCCCCTTAAAACACTAAATTGTAAAGTGATTTGTTATGAACAGTACTAACTAAAACAAAAGAGTTGCTCAATTCACATACCTCCCTTCTTTTTGGTGATAGCCAGTCTCATCTCCTGTGAGAATAAAAGTCAGGTTTGCACCTCAGCTGGGGAGCAGTTAATTACTGAGTGTGTGTGTGTGTGTGTGTGTGTGTGTGTGTGTGTGTTTGTGTTTTAGTTTGGAGATGATAACTGCTGCTCTCAACAGCTGGAACAACGAATAGTAGATGAGCATATAATGCTGAGGGTATTTTGACATAACTATTTTTTGAAAGTAGAGGTATTCTCTTTTTAATGTTACCATTTTTATAGAATTACAAACTTACAGAAAGTTGCAAGACATGTACAAGAAATCCTATATACCTTTCATTCAGATTTACCAATTACTAATATTTTGCCACATTTGCTTTATCGTTCTCTCTCAGTCTTTCCTCCTGCACATGCGCAAAAACACACAAACGCTTTTTTTTTCTGAACCGCCAAAGATACGTTACAGAAGCTATGCCCATTTGCCTCTAAATCTTAAGGGTATGTTTCCTAAGAATGAGGACACTCACATCACTAACCACAGTACATTATCAAATTCAGGAAATTTAATATTGATAGAATACTAACTTCCAATCAACAGATTTTATCCAAATATCTTCAATCATATCAATAATGTCCTTTATACTATTGTTTTTCTTGGTCGGAGATCCAATCCTGGTTCACACATTGCCTTTAGTTTTGTGTGTCTTCATTCACCAAAAAGAAGTTATTATTTTTTTTCATCTTCTAGAAAGATCAGTCACTTTCTTTGTCTTTGCTCCTAAAGAGATACAAGAGATAATCTGATGCTTTTGTAAGACTGTTTTGGAGACTGCTTTCCAATACTGTCTACATCTCTGTCTTTAAAGAGTGAACGTATGTAAAAACCTTGTTCAGCCATGGAAGGTCTAGATGTAGCTGCTGCATCTACCCAAGTGAACACAGTTTGCCTATCAAATTCAAAACCACCTCAGACTTGACATTTACGAACCTAAAGAGTGAATGAGTAGCTTAATGATTTGCATTTCTTATGAATGAGTACTTAGTAATTACTAATTACTTACTACTGCTCCTTGAAATTGAAAATATTTGTACTATGAGGCTCTGAGAGAGCTGTGTAACTTTTTGGGGTTTGAAAACAAAGAAGTAATTGATGCCCCTTCTCTATCCATCTGACTCTTTTTGAGGCTCCAGCCTGTGTTTTTTTTTTCCGACTTGTGAGCTAACAGTCGTATAAGGTCACTTGTTTCTTTTTTCTCTAAACTTTATTGAAGAATAATTGACAAATGTAATTATATGTGTTTGAAGTGTACAACATGAGAGTTTGATAAACATATACATTGTGGAAAGGTTACCAACATCAAGATAATTACCACATCCATGACTTCACATAGTTAACCGTTTGTGTGTGTGTTGAGAATGCTTACAATTGACTCTCAGCAGCTTTCAAGTGTATAATACTGGATGGTTAGCGATAGTCACCATGCTGTGCATTAGATCCTCAGAACTTATTCTTCTTATAACTGAAGATTTGTACCCTTTGACCTACATGACCCCATTCCCCCCTTCTTCCCAGCCCCTGGCAACCACTATAAAATGAACTATAAAATGAACTTTAAAAAAGAAAAAGATTCCACATATAATTGATGCCGCACAGTATTTGTCTTTTTCTGTCTGACATATGTCACTTAGCGTAGAGCCCTCTAGGCTCATCCATGTTGTCACAAACAGCAGGACTTCCTTCTTCCTTAAGGCTACTTAATATTTCATAGGGGCATCTGGGTGGCTTAGTCGGTTAAGTGTCCGACTCTTGATTTTGGCTCAGGTCATGATCTTATGGTTCATGAGATCAAGCCCCACATGGGGCTCCATACTGACAACGCGAAGCCCACTTATGATTCTCTGTCTCCCTCTCTCTGCCCCTCCCCTGCTCTCTCTTTCTCTCTCTCTCTCTCTCAAATTAAATAAACTTAAAAAAAAAATTCATTGTGTGTGTCTGTGTGCATCACATTTTTTTAATACCTTCATTTATCAAAGGACATTTAGGTTGTCTAAGTTGACTATTGTGAATAATGCTGCATTAGATGTGGGGCTGCAAATTATCTACTCAGGACTTCAGCTAGATCATATGGCTATTCATTTTTTAATCACTTGTTTCTTCTGAACTGAGTAGCTCATTATATTTTTAATGCCTAGAGTTACCTGTCTAGAGTAATATACCAGACTCCTACTCTGGGATGGATCCTAGACAAATGGGAGAAGAAAACTTGGAACATGTTTGCAGAAGTTGAGTACTTGAGTACAAAAAACATTATTTATGAAATGAATAAATAATACTACTTGCATGTTACTTTTCAAAATTATGCTTTTGTGATCAGTAAAACACAAATTATTTTTGTTGGATTAATTGATATCTTTTAGTCATCCTCAATTTTACCAATCAATAAATGTTGAAGGGTAACACTATTATGTACAAGACACTCAATTGATTTTTCTTTAAAAGGAGGTCCTTATGCACAAA
This sequence comes from Lynx rufus, assembly GCF_022079265.1. Lineage (NCBI taxonomy): Eukaryota > Metazoa > Chordata > Mammalia > Carnivora > Felidae > Lynx > Lynx rufus. The sequence goes on along the minus strand of NW_025814896.1, from coordinate 37,657,317 downwards.
GAATCATTGGCATTATTAAGTAGTTAATGAACTATCTCCTTTAAATGAGGCACGGTCAATATACCACTTCCCAACTGCTTCATCAAAAAGCAGAATATTCCTTGAGTTGGAACACTTTAGTCCTATAGAAAAAATAATAATATTCTTTGACATAAGGTTTGATGATAAACTTAGTAACAAAATATAGTGCATGCTCAAAAAAATAAGTATAGGTTATGTAATGCTTTTAAATGTTAACACTGTTACAGTATAATAAAAGGCTAGGGCATAAAATGTTAATTTCAGTCAGTGTCACAAATTGTGTACTGTCCTAACATAATCTCCAGAAGAAAGACTGAAAATCCCATGTCACACATATAGGAGCAAGAATGTTTGTGAAATCTTGACAAAAATAAGATAAACCTGCATATACAGTTTAAAAGTGGAAGAGCTATTTTAAGCTAAGCTATGTATCACAAAGCTTACAACTTCAATTTCCTTTCATGTCACTAAATGGAACAGCCCAATAATAACGAGTGAAATGCAGGGAAAAGGGAAAGGAGAGTTGAAAAGTTACCAAAACGTTAATAACGCTTTCAAGAAACCTCAAAATGCAGTAGTTTTGTATAAAGCCCAGCAGTCTTTCAGGGCTGTGTGGGAGGGTTACGCTCTCTTTTTTATACACAAGAAGAGCCATCACTGGATCCAGCTATTTTTATTGTGGTTCTTTTGTTCTCACAGCTCTGCATAAGGAAGAGAAAATGTTCCTAAGTAGTGTAAGTAAGCTGTGAGATCTAATGGATTAAAATAAAGTGTTTGAAACCATAATACTTTGTGATGGGGCCCGAAAGCCTCACTCTGACGTTATCTAAAAATAAACAAATTTTCACTAATAAAAAATTTTCGTGCATATAAATTCTTTCTCATTCTCTGCCTCTCTCTCTCTCTCTCTCTCTCTCACATACACACACACACACACACACACACACACACATTTCAGAGATAGTATGTTAAAATGAAATTCCTCCTCCAGATGTTTATAAACATGCAAACTTTTAGAAAGGTCATTTGAACTTATATTTTAAGCAGATGCTTAATGAAATCAAAATATCAGCTAAATGTGTTGTAAAGTTCACCTGAAAGGAAACCCAAATGCATTTAGCGGGGCTGAAAATATTGGGAACAAAGTTATATTCTCTAAAATCTACTGAACAGAAGCAAAACTGAAACATCGGCGTGTTTATTGGTCCAAACTAGTCATTCATTTGGAATTTCTATTCTGCACTGAATTGAAAATGTATCCTGAAAATGTCTTGCATTTTGTGTGGCTATCTGACCAGGTCACTTACTCCTTAAAGGGGCCCCTGTTTTCCTTAGAGCTCTTTTACAGGGATGCACCTATAAGGAAACTGGAGAAGATGTGGGATGTTTTTTCCCACAAAGCAATGATTAAACATAGAATAGTCATAAAAAGATAATGACTACTACTGTTTTCTCAATTATTACTCTGTTTCCTCAATTGGAAAACCTTTTGAATCACAAATATCATCCCACTGACTATCATTTTTTATTGGAATTTGGAAGGTAGCTAATATTATACACAGTAATACTTTGGAATGAAATCAATGGTCCTAAAAGGCCAACTTGTCTTTGCCACTGCAAATTAAAGTGCAGCGGTAAAAAACAGAACTGACATTGATTTGCTTTTCTCTTTTTTTTGAAAATAGATTTTTTTCCCTTGATAAACAGTAAAAAAAAAATGTATTCTACAGGACTGCTTTTCTTTGTGCTACACGGTTGTTCCTAATGTGCTCTTGGTTATCTACCTGATAGTGAGGAAAGTTTAGTATCAATTAATCCATTGCTATGGGATTCTTTTTGCTTGTTTTCATTCAACTTATTTCAAAACATCAGGGAGGAAAAATAAGGAAAAAGCAAAGACAGGAATCTAGGCTTGTCAATTGCATAGACTGTCACTCAAAAGTCCATAGCGATTTATCACATGGTGGGTTGGAAGGGGGGGAGCAGGTGTGTGCAAAATTATATTCAGTGCAATAAAGAAAATACACTAATCTGTTAAACATTTTAAAAGAGGCTGTAAATTACAAAAGGTAATTACTAATTCTATTCTATGAGTATATCACACCATTGTGATAACCTAAAAGTTAAAATCGGAATATAAATTTGACATCGGAATACTGCTTTCCAACAATTTTATATACAAATGTGTCTATTTATAACGTAAGTACAGTGGAGGCAGGGAGAGGAAGTGAATCATCAAAGATGTTTTGATTTCATGACTAAGATTCAATTGGAAGCTTATCTCCTTGATGCACTTACTATACCATATGGGTGTATACCTCGAGTTACAATTTCCTGTTATTCTTTATTCCTGTAAAACAAATGCAGCCCAAATGTGGAAGAGAGTTATAGTGGGTATAGTGGGTATAAAATGTATCTCTCATTTACAGGCTATGACAGAAAAAGCTATCAAAACCTTCATCCTGTTTCACTAATAGCTGTTTGCATACATCAACAAAAACCTCTCATGTGCTTAGAAATGCTTTATGGTCATAAAGTCACACCTTTCCTGATTTAATATTAGCTCTAAGGGAAAGGACTTTTTTTTTTTTTTTTTTTTTTTTTCTGAATAGCAGTAGCCTTCAGGACAAAAGGATCTTTGGAGGGTCCTTCATGTCAAAATGAGTTGTACCTGAACCCAGTGAGGCTGAGGTGGGGGGCACCTAACCAAGAGGGATTACACCAGGGCACAAGGGTAGACAAGGGGCTACACTGTTAGCCTCCACTTCCCTTTGAGAGATTCACAGAACGTTCCCTCCTGTCAGGTTGGAGAACTTCCTTTAGCAGTCAGTTCCCAAAAAGGAATTCTGTCTGCATCACACATGTACACATTACCAAGATTTGCTTGAAATTGGATCTTGTTTAGGCAATCAAAACATCTTTGGTGATTCACTTCCTGTCACTGAACTAAAAAAATGAAGGCACAAATAACCACACTTCACACATAATTATCTCAAAAAGCAGCGTTAGACTGAGTTGAAAATCATTTCTAGAACGCAGCTTCACAGAATACCCCCTCTCCTTCATCTCACAATGGCCTGATCCTCTATACATCTTCCCCTCACTGCCCACAAGGGAAATATATAGGATGCATTTCACATGCATTTGGGAGTGAAAAGGACTTTTACATCATTAAGTGCAATTGAGGCACTTAATACCTAGTCCTGGAGTAGGTATCATCCTTCTTTTCTTAAAATATGGGTTTAGGGCAAGGAGGAAGATTAATTGTGTTATGCAAAAGTGTAATCAGTATATTGACAAGAATTGGGATACTCAAAAACAAAATAAATTGTTCCATTTATGCAAAACATAAAACTAGTCAAAGTTTAATTATGCTGTTAGAAGTAAGGACAGTGGGGCGCCCGGGTGGCTCAGTTGGTTGAATATCCGACTTTGGCTCAGGTCATGATCTCATGGCTCCTGAGTTCGAGTCCCACGTAGGTCTCTGTGCTGACAGTTCGGAGCCTGGAGTCTGCTTCGGATTCTGTGTCTGCCTCTCTCTCTGCCTCTCCCCTGCTCATGCTCTGTCTCTCTCTGTCTCTTGAAAATGAATAAACGGGGGCGCCTGGGTGGCGCAGTCGGTTAAGCGTCCGACTTCAGCCAGGTCACGATCTCGCCGTCCGTGAGTTCGAGCCCCGCGTCGGGCTCTGGGCTGATGGCTCAGAGCCTGGAGCCTGTTTCCGATTCTGTGTCTCCCTCTCTCTCTGCCCCTCCCCCGTTCATGCTCTGTCTCTCTCTGTCGCAAAAATAAATAAACGTTGAAAAAAAAATTAAAAAAAAAAAAAAAGAAAATGAATAAACGTTAAAAAAAAAAATAAGGACAGTCGTATCCTTTGTGAAAATGGGGGATAGTGGCAAGAAGGGAACAGATAAGATTCACATTCTGTATCTGGATCTGAGTGTTGTCTATAGTGCTTTGGTAAGATTTAGCAAGCTAAGTCTTGTGTACTTTTGGAAACTTTGATAATAAGACTATCAAATTTATAGGTATGTTTGAACAATGCTGTTCATTTTTAGGTCCCATTGTATGAAGTAGTTGATGACTCTTGGTATTACGTTTTTTTAAACCTTTTATTTTGAGATAATTATAAATACACAGGAAGTTGCAAAAGATAGTACAGAGAGATTCCATGTAACCTTCGCCCAGTTTCCCTGAGCTGTTATATTTTATGTGACCATAACACTGAAACCAGGAAATGGACCTGGGTGCATGTGTATATATAGTTCTACTTCATTTAAAAAATGTTTATTATTTATTTGGGGGGAAAGAGAGAGAGCGTGTGCATGAGCAGGGGAGGGGCAGAGAAAGGGAGAGGAGAGAATCCCAAGCAGGTTCCACACTGTCTGCACTGAGCCCAACTCAGGGCTTAATCTCACGAAATGTGAGATCATGACCTGAGCTGAAATCAGGAGTCGGTAGCTTAACCCACTGAGCCACCCGGGCGCCTCAGTATAGTTCTATTTCATTTTAATCACACAGAGATCGACCTGTAATGACCACTACACAGAGGCAGAACCATTCCACTACCACAAAGATCTCTCCTTTTACCTAGTCATAGGTAACACAAACCCTTCCTCCTAACCCCTCGTAATACTTGCTCTGTTTGGCATCTCTATTTGCCTTTTGGAATGTTATAAATGGAATCAGATTGGCTTTTTATACCTTAGAGATCCACCCAAGTGGTTACATGTATATTCCTTTTTCTCACTAAGAAGTATTCCATGGTATGGTATACCCTTGTTTATTTAACCATTCACTTAGTGAAGGACATTTTGGTTGTTTCTGGCTTTTGGGTATGACAAATAAAGCTACTGTGAACAAATTGTATACGGTTTTGTACAAACATAAATTTTTATTTTTCTGGGGTAATTCTCAGGAATGCTATGGTACATACGTTTAGTGTTTTATTTTTTTGTTAAGAAACTGCCAAACTGTTTTCTACAGTAGCTCTGCCATTTTACATTCCCACTGGCAGTGTATGAGAGATCCCATTTTGCCACATCTTTGCTAGCATTTAGTATTACCACCATTTTTAGGTTTTAGCTCTTCTTTAAAAAAATTTTTTTTAATGTTTACTTATTTTTGACAGAGAGAGAGAGAGAGAGACAGAGACAGAGCATGAGTGGGGTAGGGGCAGAGAGAGAGGGAGACACAGAATCCGAAGCAGGCTCCAGGCTCTGAGCTGTCAGCACAGAGACTGATGTGGGGCTCGAACTCACAGACCACGAGATCATGACCTGAGCCAAAGTCAGATGCTTAACCACTGAGCCACCCAAGGGCCCCAGGTTTCAGCTCTTCTAAGAGGTATGTAGTGGTATCTCATCATGGTCTTAATTTTATTTATTTATTTATTTATTTATTTATTTATTTTTAAATGTTTTATTTATTTTTGAGACCAAGAGAGACAGAGCATGAACAGGGGAGGGGCAGAGAGAGACACACACACAGAATCTGAAGCAGGCTCCAGGCTCTGAGCTGTCAGCACAGATCATGAGATCATGTGAGATCTCACAGTGTGAGATCATGACCTGAGCTGAAGTTGGACGCTTAACCGACTGAGCCACCCAGGCACCCCCCATCATGGTCTTAATTTTAATTTCCCTCATGGCAAGTGATGTTGAACAACTTTTCGTGTACTTATTTGCCATTCATAGAGCCTCTTGAGTGAAATATCTTTCAAAATTTTTCTCCTTCATTTTGTTGCCTTTATTTTTGCTTTTTACCTAATCCTGTCAATATTTTTAGCTTCTTAAAATAACTAAAAATATTTCCCCGTATTTCAGTATCTACAGGTTTTATTTCTGCTAGTGATGAGCAGTTCTTCACACTTGTGTCCAGAGAGCCTCTGCTTCCTCACCTTCGTTATGTTGCTCATCTTCTCTGTTCTATCTGGAAAGCCACTTCCTAGACCTTTGGTCTCCATTATACAGTGGTTAGTGATGTAACTTCAAAGTCCTAATGGACTCAGATCAAACAACAGATCGTCCAGGAAGCCTTGACTTTTCCTACCAAATATACATAATCATTAGTCCTTTAAAGGGGCAGAAAATGTTTTAAAAATAGCTTCCAGTAGCACCCTGGTATATGCTGTTGGTGCCCTATCCATATGGCACTTGGCATTTCTTTGCACATTGGCTTCTGTGCCAGCAACCACTCGTCCCTGTCTGAGGCTTTCTCTGGCTTCCAGAGGCTGCTTTTACTGGGCAGAAGTGTTGGAAGTAGCCCTCAACCAATGGTGAACAAGCATCTCAACTTTTTCACCCCTTACTTGGGATTGTTGATTGCCCAGGGTTCCCAAGTGGGATTAATCTCCAGCTGCCCACAGTGATAACTGGCTTGATATCACCTTTTATTAGCTACCTTCTTTGTCTCACTTTCTTACTGATTTTTTTCCTGAGGTCCCCTGCTGAATAAACTCAAATAATTATCTCAAATTCTGCTTTTGGGGGAACCCAAAAGTAGGCTACAAATGTTAACTTCTACTATGATTAACAGTAACCCACACATCCATGGTCTTTCCTACTAAAGTGAAAACTTTTTGCAGGCAGGAAACTGAAGAGAGCAAACCTAGAGGCTATCCTGGCAGAGAGAACAGTAAGTGCAATGGCCAGGCAGTCAACATTTTGTTGGTGTTTGCAAGGATATTAGTAAGTACTAAGATATTATTAGTAAGACTGGGGTAAAGTAAGCAAGAGTAAAAATGACTGGAGCTTGAGATGAGTTCATGTAGGAACATTTCAACCTTCCCCTTCTTCAGATAAGGAATGAGGGTGAAGATGAGAACAAGTGGGCTGACGAGAATTTTTATGGGCTAATAACTTTGGAAATGTAATATTTCTCATTAATATCACCAGTGTCTAATGGATCTTAAATATATTATCAATGCACACAGGCCATTTCTCTGGGTATTTTAATGTTATTAATACACAAACTAATCACAAACCTTAGGATCTTCTTGTTACAGAGAAAATTGAATACATGAGGTTATATATTTATTCATGAAAGAGATATGAAGTCAGCACATGTTGTTGGGTTAGGTATTGTGGAGGGATCAAAATGACACTCTGTGAATTGTGCAGAGATAATAGCCATTTTCAGACTGAGATATACCAGTCATTGGATTTTGGTTACACATACTCGTGCTGCCTTCTCATGTTATTAATGTCAAAAACGAAACAACCTAAATTTTGACATAAGTCTTCCCCACACCAGGGGATAAAGGCATTAACCCCAACTGGCTGGATCTGAGACCAGAGGCCATGAACCTTTTCTGCAGAGGTAAAAAATAAACTTAATTATTGACCTGAGACATTGCCGTGTATTTCAGAATTGATCAAAGTCTATAAGACTCTGTGATTTTGAGGGACAGAACATTCCCTGGAGACCAAGTTGAGAGGTATCCAAATCCATTTCACTTCTGATAAAAGGTACACATTCAGGATTTGAGCTATGCCATGAATGTGAAAAGGTGCTCAACATCACTAATCACCAGGGAAATGAAAATCAAAAGCACAATAAGATATCACCTCATACCTGTAAGAATGGCTATTATTAAAAAGATTAGAGAGAGCAAATGCTGGTGAGGATGTGGAGAAAAAGGAACCCTTGTGCATTGTTGGTGGGAATGTAAATTAGTGCAACCACTATGGAAAACAGTATGGATATTACTCAAAAAATTAAAAATTAAAAAAATTTGATTTAATATGATCATACGATCAAGCATTTCCACTTCTGGGCATATATCTAGAGGCAATGAAAACAGGATATTAAATAGATAGCTGCACTTCCATGTTCACTGCAGCACTACTTCCAATAGCCAAGACATGGAAACAACCCAAGGGTCCATTAACAGATCGGTGGATCAAGAAGATATGGGGGTGCCTGGGTGGCTCAGTCGGTTAAGCGTCCGACTTTGGCTCAGGTCATGATCTCACCGTCCGTGAGTTCGAGCCCCACATCGGGCTCTGTGCTGACAGCTCAGAGCCTGGAGCCTGCTTCGGATTCTGTGTCTCCCTCTCTCTCTGACCCTCCCCCGTTCATGCTCTGTCTCTCTCTGTCTCAAAAATAAATAAACATTTAAAAAAATTAAAAAAAAAAAAAGATGTGACACATACACACACACACACACACACACACACACACATGCACACAGTGGAGCATTATTCAGCCATAAAAAGGAACAAAATTCTGTCATTTGCAACAACATAGATGGATCTTGAGGGCATTGTGTTAAGTGAAATAAACCAGAGATAGGAAGACAAATAATATATGACATCATACTATATGTGAAATCTAAAAACATTGAACTCATGGAAACACAGAGTAGCACAGTGGTTGCAAGCAGCTGGGGGGTAGGGAAAGTGGGGAGGTGTTTGTCAAAAGATAAAAACTTGCAATTATGAGATGAATTCAAATTCTAAGGATCTATTACAGCATGGTGACTCTATACTGTTAATAATACTGTATTATATATTTGAAAGCTGCTATGAGAGTAAAGCTTTAATGTTCTCACCTAACAACAACAAAGTAGTAATTATATGAGGTAAATGATGCATTAACTAACCATATTATGGTACCTACTTTGCAGTATATACATGTATCAAATCATCACGTGGTACAACTTAAACTCACACAATATTATATGTCAATTATATATCCATAAAGCTGAAAAAAGTTATGGCATGAACCAGAGGGGGGAAAAATACAAATACTACAAGCCCATATTGGTATCTTCCTTACATGCATTTTTAGGAATAAAATATTTAAGAAGGGATAATTCATTTGCATTAGACTAGCTTTCTCTTAGTTATATACCTTTGTTTTTGAGTTCTTGTTATCATGTCTGCATAACAAATTACCCTCAAAGCATAATAACTTAAAACAATGGAAGCATTTATTTAGCTCACAAATCATTAATTTGGGGAGTGCTCAATGGGGAAAAGCTATCACTGCCTTGCTTGGCTTCTGCCGGAAAGGGGACTGGATGCTGGAATCATCTTTAGGTCCACTCCTTTACGTGTCTAGTCATTGATGTTGGGGAGGTGAAAATAACTGGGGCTGGCAAGGCCAGGGCTTCTCCAGCATGGCTTTCTATCTCTACAGGAGGTCTCCATGTGGTCTCCCCTTGATCATCTCTTCAATGTAGCCAAACTTCTTACTTATTAGCTCAGGGTTCTCAAAGTACATATCCCAAAGGATTGTGTCAGGTAAAGCCATTTTGCCTTTTATTACTTGGCCTCAGAAATCACACAAGTCTGCCAAAGTCTACTATCCACCCAGGTTCAAGGGAGGAGACATAGATCCCAACTCTCAATGGAGGAGTGTCAATGTTACGTTGTAGGAAGAGCATGTGGAATATGATATACATTCCTTTGGCCATCTTTAAAAAATACTGTCTGCCATATTTGATTTTGCTTATCTAACATGTGCTAAATTGCAGACCTATGAATTCTCCCCCACTATCATTATAAACATTAAAAAATTAATGTTTATTACTTTTGAGAGAGAAAGAGAGAGTCAGAGTACGAGTTGGGGAGGGGCAGAGAGAGAGGGAGACAGAATCCAAAGCAGGCTCCAGCTTTGGCTGGAGCTGACAGCTCAGAGCCTGACATGGGGCTCAAACTCACAAACCGTGAGATCATGACCTGTACTGATGTCAGACGCTTAACTGACTGAGCCACCCAGGTGCCCTGTCAGCTCTGCCATTTTAAACTCAGGTTTTTTCATCTGCCAAAAAGTGGAGAATTTCTATCTCAGGGTAGTTAAAGTGTCAAAATGAGATAGTTCATGTAAACCTTGAGCAGAATACCTGTCCATATAGCTACTGGGTGGCAAAGATAGAAATTATAGTAGTAGTAATAGCAGTGAAGTACTTTTAAAACATATTTTGAATCATCTCTATAGATTTTCTTCTGCTTCTCCTCTAAATTTCACAATTAGTAGGCTTCTCTTAGTTTTATACCTTTCAAGCTCATAAGCGTTAGTGCTTAGAAGCTCAAGTGTATCTAATGAATGTATATTGGTTTGAATTAAACAGAATCAAATCAAGTTCTCTCTAGAAATAATACTTTAGTTTTGTTCTTGGTTCAGCCAGTTGAATCACTTGTGGAACTTGGTGCTGGTAAACTTTGTGTATTTTGGCCCCCAAAATACCATTGCCTTAGGGTTGACTTCTTCCATTGTAGAAGATTTGGATTGTTGGAAAAAGTCTCTTCAGTAGTGGTGAGTGTGTGCCATGTGCCACACACTCCAATGGGAAACTCCTCCCCTTCACTAAAAACTGTGAGTCCACTGGTGGCCCTGTGCTCTCTCCTTCCATTGACCACCCTGATAGAACTTGCTTTCTCTTCATTTCATTTAGCATGAAATCCAAACTCTCCAGTGGCCTCTCTTGGACAGTTGTCTCTCAACTGTCCACCTGCTCTTACTCTTTAGCTCTACATTTTGCTGCATTTCAATGAAAGCTGGTCAAGTCTTTGAGGATAAAATGGTGTGTACTCTACTTCACTAATTTTTTGCATCCACAAATATATATTTAACTTACTACTGGCCAGACACTGTTCTCAATGCTGGGAATTCCCAGTGAGATACAGAAACTCCCTGTCTTAGGCTGGGCTCGCCCAGAAGCAGAAAAGGAGACATGGATTCATGTGCAAGTAGTTTATTTGGGAGTTGATGTCAGAAATCACCAGTAGAAGAGGGAGTAGTGGCACAGCAAAGGGAGGAGCCAACAAGGGTATGTTTTCCAGTGAGTTAAACACTGTGGACAATAGGAGTCTGATTCCACTGGGAAACCCTGGGAAACAGTGCAGAATACATTCCTGAGTCATCCCCCTCAGGGGGTAAAGAAGCTGGGGTGTTTGTACTCCCATCAGTCCCCATCAGGGCTGCTCACCAGAAGGGGACCACATTAGTTCCTGGGACCCTCTGCAAAAGCAGATCCCAACAGCAAAAGAAAACTCTAGGGCAAATAATTGTGATAAAAGGTGGGCCAGCATGGACTGAAATAATGAGGGGATGTACTTGTTTCTTAGGGCTACTGTAATAAAGTATCATGAACTAGATGGCTTAGAACAACAGAAAAATATGTCTCAAATTTCTGGAGGCTTGAAGTCTGAAATCAAGATGTGGGTAAGCAGTGTTGCTTGAAACCCGTAGGGGAAATCCTTTGTTGCCCCTTCCTAATTCCTGGTGGTTTGCTGGCAATCATGGACATTCCTTGGCTTATAGATACATCACTCCAAACTTCTGTGTACACATGGCTTTCTCCCCATGTACCCACTTTGACTTCCCTCTGTGCATGTCTACCTCTGTGTTTAAATTGCCCCTTTTTATAAGGATACCAGTCATACTGGATTATGGCCCACCCTAATGATGTCATTTTTACTAGATTATCTTGGTAAAGACCCTATTTCCAAATACAGACATATTCTGAAGTACTAGGGGTTAGGGCTTCAACCTAACTTTTTTTGGGAGACACAATTTAACCCATAATAGGTGATCAAAGTGGGGTGCTGACAGTATCTGATATAATCTCTGTTTTGAAGAGCCTCTACTCTAGTGGGGGGGAAACTAACAATAAGGAAAATAAATAAATACAATATGTAGTATATATGATGGTCATAAGCACAATGGAGATGAATAAAGAAGGGAAGTAGGATACATCTTTGTAGTCCCAAAAAGCCTTAGCACAGTTCTCCACACAAAGGGGCCAATAAGTGTTTGTTAATGTCATGAGTACATGTTTAAATAGAGAGAATTACTGTCCACATTATTATTCACTGGTTGTTTAATATCCATCAATGACCATCCAATTAGTGTACTAGGTCTCTGTAGAGCATTTGTGTCCCTTGTTATTGTAATGGCTTGTTTATTTACTCACTGAGGACTTTTAGAAGCTCCATATGTTGATTGTTGCAATCAGTAAAGTGATCAATCAGAAGTAAATAGTAATCCATCTGGAGAGTTATTTTGAGGAAAAAGGGTTAACATTTTGATATATATGTATATATAAGGTGCCTCCCCCCAAAAAGCAATTTTGTAAAAGATTAGCCTGCACATGGAATGTCAACACAGAAACAGTCTTCTGGCTTACTGAATGTAGACACAGTGATACCTTTTTCTATCCATCCTATGAGGCTCTTACTTGGTGTGCTTAATTGTATTTTTAATACATAGTATCTCTTTAGCAACTTAGAAATGGACATGCTAAGCATTGAAAGTATAATTATATAAAAATGTACTGGCTTTGTTTCAGTTTCATAGTGATAGAAATTACAGCAATGAAAACCTTCTAACCCTGTGTATTATGGAGAGAAAAATGACATTAATCTTAAACAATGGGTAATAATTGAAAACTGTTGTCAAGCAGTACAGTGATAGAAAAATCACCTTGCTGATCTTCTTTGTTTCTTTGACTAATTGCCAGTTATTAAGAAAAAAGAACAGTTTGGTGCTATAATACCTTTCTATTATTAATTGGAAGAGACACTATTTTAATCTTATTTTGTCAGTCCCTTACCTAAACTGTTAATGATTTCTCTCCTCTATATTATTAGGTTAAGTCACCAATTGTAGTTGTTGATGACTGGGCATCCTCTCTCAGCTCTTTCAAATTTTGCTCCCTGGGCTCTGTGTCCTGAGACCCATGGGGTTCCACTCAATACTGGTCTTAAATACACAGTTTTTTTTTCCCCCCTGAAAGCTACTAGCACAGTTTGAATGACAGTGCTTTCAATTAAACTTTCTGGGTTTTGTACTAGTGTTAAATAGGCCACCACTGGGGTTGGTTGCTTCCAATAAATGTGGAACTAAGAGAAACTGTAGGGTGTAGAGAGGGATGATCTTTTTAACCAATATAATAGAGATCAAAGAGTGAGCAAACTGCTCTTTTTCTTGCTTGAGATAGAATAGAAACGTGGTAAATGATACTGTTAAACAAGTGAACCACAGTGAAAATATACACTGAAAAAGGAAAAAGAAAGAAAAAGACCTTTAGTTAACTGTGTCCGTTACTGACAATGCATATATTAAAACAGAAAAGACAGGCGATCCAATCTTCAGGGTTGATTTCATATTCAATGAGATTACATAGTGAGGAGTCATTTAAATTATTGCCCTTCCTCCCCTTTCCTACTATCAGTCTCTTTGTGGCCTGTGTGGAGGGCAAAGCAGCTTTCTCTAATTGTCATGCGTGCTCAAAGAGAAAGAGGACAGTGGCAAAGCTCCTGATGCCCCGCCCATCTCCCCTGGCCCTCATCATCTTCTGCATGCTGCCTGCTTCTCAGTGTAGGCACCTGTGACCCTGTTCCTGAGACTTTCTCTGGCAATATAAACCAGGCTCTGCACATTCACTAGGCAGGTAAGAGGTACAGGGAGGTCCCTGACCATGGGAGCTGTCCTCAACCCTTCAGATGAAACAACTCTGAGATTATCGGCATTCTCCCCGAGATGTCCTCAGCTGGGTGGAGCTCCTGTTGCTCATAATGATTACCTGCCTGTGATGCACCCAGTATTGGCTTCCTTCCTTGCCTTGTGTTCCTATCCACTCTTACTGGTGTTTCCTGGAATCTGTTCCCCATCCCCCAGGAAACTATTGGTACTCATATACTACTGTTATCATCACTGAAAATTTTAGTGTTTTAGATTTAAAGGAGCTCTCTGGCCTTTATAATCATCTGTATCTTCTTTCCTCAAAGCAGTATTCACAGCCAGTTCAGATTTTTTTCCTGCAAGAGTTTTAATGTTGCCTAACATTCTCATATTGCTTTTTTTTTTTTTAACCAGGTTAGGTTGGTTAGGTCAGCATAGTCTGTCCTCAAACCCCATATGGTCTGGTCTACTCAAACTCTCCATTTTATGGGATTAACTAGACCATTTTCTTCACAATTTGGAGGTTAAGTAAAGTAGCCCAGGTCATACAGAGAGGATTGGAGTTCAGGTTGTCCTGACCAAAATTTCCTAACGTGGTTAGGTTCTTCTTTCCCCTCAAACAGCACAAGGAGAACAGGACACCGGTGCCAGGGTTCAAGTCATTGCCGAAGATGTCATGCTTGAGTTTCCTACAGGCCAAATGGGTCAGTCCATTACTTTGTGTGGTTAATAATCTTTCTAGGGCTTACTCAAAAGGAGGGCAACATTGCTTAAAATTGTGCCCTTGTAATTTAAGGAAGGGATCTTTATATGGTTTTCTAAATCTTAGTGGTGAAAAGTATCACATCTTCTAGAAATTCAGTGAGCTATCTGTAGTCAAAAATATCTGGGATATTGACACATACTTATTCTGGTTAAGAGAATGTGTGAAGAATTTTTAAACAATTGGTCTATGAACAGTGATACAATAATAGTTTTCTTTTTTCCTTCATGGAAATAATTAGTGAGATCCTACTATGTACAGCTTTTGAAAACTGGTCCCACATGTATGAGGGGCCTCACAAAAGCTCATAATTGGGGGTATTTACCTAGAGAAGGGTCTGTTCCCTTCTGCTGTAAGTTTTCTTGTATTTTGGAATTTGTAGAAGTGATTGACACACTTCAAGTAAGAGAAGCTAGTGGGATGAAGGCAAGGATTAACAATGAGGCTAATCTCTTATCCAAATGCAGCTCACTTTTAGTTCTTTGGTGGCCACCACCTAAGATGTGTGTGCCCAAGAAGCATTCCAAAATGAGTCTGGATGACTAGCTATCATTACAGAACAAAAAGTAAGATGATTAATCTGCCCTTTGTAGAAGTGCTTCAACAATAGAACTAGGACTTATAGGTCCTACAAAATCCAAATATTAGTCATGTCTTCCTTCTACTAAGTTATCAATGGCCACCAAGGTTGTGGAGATGGAATTGTCAAGGATTAAATAGAGGCATCCACATAAATCATTTCTCTAATTTGTTCCTTCAGGAGTGGTTTTTATGGGATATAAAAAAAGTACAAAAGTAAATACTTGTGGCCAGTACCAGAGTAGCATATTCCCTGTGATGGGGAATGCCATGGGGTGGATAACAGTGTCATATTGTCAGGGCAGAAATGTAGAAACAGAACCCTCATATAGGATATATTCTATGTGCCTCTATAGATATCTGGAATATAGAATTAGTTTAAGAAGGGGTGCCTGGCAGTGTGCCTGGGTGGCTCAGTTGAACATCTAATTCTTTTTTTTTTTAAATTTTTTAATGTTTATTTATTTTTGACAGAGATAGAGACAGAGCATGAGCTGGGGAGGGGCAGAGAGAGAGGGAGACACAGAATCTGAAACAGCCTCCAGGCTCTGAGCTGTCAGCACAGAGCCCGACGTGGGGCTCCAACTCACAGACCGCGAGATCATGACCTGAGCTGAAGTCGGGTGCTCAACCAACTGAGCCACCCAGGCACTCCTGAGCATCTAATCCTTGATCTCAGCTCAGGTCGTAATCTCGACTCAGGTCATAATCTGGGCTCAGGTCATGATCTCACAGTTTGTGGGTTCAAGCCCTGTGCTGGGCTCTGCCCTTGGTTTTCTGTTTCTCCCTCTTTCTGTCCTTCCCCTGAGTGCGCTCTCTCTCTCTCTCTCTCTCTCTCTCTCTCAAAATAAATAAATAAGCTTTTTACATAAAAAAGAAGAGGTGCCTGGCTTAGCAGGTGGAGCCTGTGACTCTTGATCTCAGGGTTGTAAATTCAAGCCCTTAGGTGTAGTGATTACTTAAAATAAAATCTTAAAAAAAAAAATTGGTTTGAGAAGTAACAGATTTGGCTCTAGAGCCTTGTGACTCAGAGTGTACAAGCAGCAGTATTAGAATCTCCTGAGTCCCTCCCCAGATCTACTGAATCTTAATCTGAATTTAACAAGATACTCTCTACACTCTAAAGTTTGAGAAGCATTGTCCTAGAGTCTAGACCTGTACTGTCCAACCAAGTAGCCACTAGTCACCTGTGGCTATTAGCACTTGAAATGTGGCCCATATAAATAGAAATAGGCTATAGGTGAAAAATAAACACTGAATTTCAAAGACTTGGTGTAAGAAAAACAATGTAAAATATCTCAATAATTTTTATATTGATTACATATTGAAATGATAATGTGCTGAATATATTGGGTCAAATGAAATGTATTTTTTACAACCAGATTTACCTATCCATTTTTAGTTGTTTGATGTGGTTACATATGTTGGCTGGCCAAGATGAATAAAGTTACTATAGCCTCTCTCCTACTGATTACAACTGAAACTCTGGGCCAAATATGAGAAACAACTACTGGAGGCCTGTGCAAAGTAAGAATATGCAAATAAATTGGGGACTGAAGTTAAAACATGAGTAATGACCCATATATGGGGTAGAGTTGACGTATGGGATGTGGCGTCAGTTTCATGGTTTCTTTTTACACCTTTGTCTTCCAGCTGTGACCTGAGGGAAGGCCAGTCTTCAAACTGCATGGCACATTCTGAAAGCAAAAACTTCAAGGAAAACCCCCTTTTTATGACTAACCGACTAAAGGGACCCCTACATGCTGGAGATTGTGGGAGGAATCCTCCCATCTTCTTTTTTCTTCCTTTTCTCTCCCAACCTTGCCCAGGGTAAGCCTGGTGACTGAGCTGTAACTATGTGGTGAGAGTGCAGGAACATGAAACCTTGAGAGACACATTGTATTTCTAGCCAAAAGTACCAGAAAAGAATCTCTTGTCCAAAAAGTATGCACAATCCATGTTAGTTTTCTTTTTCTCTTTTCTTTTACCACTTAAGCCCAAGGTAGTTCCATTTACACAAAAGTACACAACATTGAGGAGAAGCTAAATATCTGTGAAGTCTCTATCTTTCTGGCTCCACGAACCAGGAAAAGGAGCCTCTGGGAGTTAGAGTGGGAGAAAACCCAGAGAAAGAAAGCCAGAAAAATGGATCTCTGAATGCTGGGTTTGTAATGACATAACTCTTGGAATCACCCCCGAATTGAGTATGTGTGGAATTTTCCAGCATAGCATAGCAAAGGTTTTGAGGACCAAATTACAATATAAATCACAACCCAAATCTCAGGCTGTCCTCTGAGCACAGAATGCACCAGGCAGACTCAAATAACAGCAAAGATTTTGGAAAGAGAAATGACATTGGGACCATTACCACTGAAGGTGAAACATCTTGGCAGTCTGATGCTAATCATGTTGATTACCTTTTTTTTTTTTTTAAATAAGAATCAATGTTCTCCAAAGAGTTTTATCAGGACCTAAAAACTTGCAAGATAAAAAATGTCCTGGATACAATACAAAATTATGTGACATACTAAGAATCACAAAAATCTGACAAATGCTCAAGAGAAAAGACAAAAAATAGATGCCAAACATAGCATGACCTAAGTCTTGGAATTGTCAGTCAAAGACTTAAAAGCAGCCATTGTAACCATTTTCAATGAGATAAAGTTAATACTCTTGAAAGATTTCTCAGCGGAGTAAAAGAAATAATAACACAAAAGTACCAATTGGAAATTTGAGAATTGAAAAATATATTTGAATTTAAAAAATACACTGGATTGGCTCAATAACAGAATAGAAGTAGAAAGCAAAGAGTCCAAAAGAAACTAAACAATATGAACAACACAGAAAAAAGATGTTAAAAAATGAGCAGAGCCTCAGAGCCTTATGAGACCATGTTAAGATATCAACAGGTCTAGCATTCATGCCATTGGAGTCCCAGAAGGGAAGGAGAAAGAGTTTGTTGCAGAAAAAAGTATTTGAAGAAATAAAAAATGAATACATACTTTCCAAATTCGTCAAAAGTCATAAATTTACAAATTCAAGAATCTCATTGAGTCCAAAAAAAGGTAAACTCAAAGAAAGCATTTCTCAGATGCATAACAATCAAACTATTGAAAACCAAAGTTAGACAAAAGCTTGCTATAGCTTGAGTAAAGCAGCACATGACATAAGTAACAATGATTCAAATAACGACAGATTTCTCATCAGCAACCATGGAAGCCAGTGAATGGGAATAACATTCTGCAGGTACTGAAAGAATTAAAACAAACAAAGAAACAACAACAAAAAAAAAAATGAGCACACAAACAAAAACCTGCCTACCTAGAAAATCTATATCCAGAGAAAATACCTTTCAGTAATGAAGACAAAATAATTACATTCTCCTATGAAAGAAGACTAAGACAAGTTGACACCAGTAGACTTACTATGAAGGGCTGCTGAAGGAGATTCTTCAGGCTGAAGGGAAATGGTACCAGAAGGGAACCTTAGACAATAGGAATAAAGGAGGAGGGAAAGAAATATAAATACTTGGGCAAAGATAAAAGACTATTTTTCTCCTCTTAAAACTCTTTAAAACATGTATGACTGTTGAAAGCAAAATCATAACATTGCCTAGAGATTTTTAAGTATAATCAGATGTAATATATATGAAAACTATTTTCAAAGGGGAGTATGGTAAAGAGTCCTATATAGTTGTAAGGTTTCTATATGTAATTGAAGTGGTAAAACAGTAACTCTAAGGGGACTTTGAAAATTATATATATATACATATATATGTATATATATGTGTGTGTGTGTGTATATATATATGAAATATATGTGTGTGTTTTATATATATATATATATATATATATATATTTCTAGAAGAACCATTTAAAAATGATATGGAGATATACCTTAAAAAGTCAATAGATAATATTAAAATTGTTCAAATATTCCAAAATAAGAAAGGGGAAGCAAAAGAATAAAAAACAAATTGATAAAATGGTAGAACTAATCCAATCAAATATAGCTAGATCAGATAAAAAAATTAAGACCCAACTAAATGCTGTACACAAGAAACCCACTTTATCTTTTTTTAAATTTTTTTTTTCTAACGTTTATTTATTTTTGAGACAGAGAGAAACAGCATGAACGGTGGAGGGGCAGAGAGAGAGGGAGACACAGAATCGGAAGCAGGCTCCAGGCTCTGAGCCATCAGCCCAGAGTCCGATGCGGGGCTCGAACTCGCGGACCGTGAGATCGTGACCTGAGCTGAAGTCGGACGCCCAACCGACTGAGCCACCCAGGCGCCCCAAGAAACCCACTTTAAATCTTATGATAAAGTTAGGTTAAAAAAATGGAAAGAGATGTACCATGCAAACCCTGTTCAAAAGAAAACTGGCTTATTTTAATATCGGGAAAAGTAATTTTGGAGGGTGAGGTAAATTTTCACATTAAATAATCAGGTTGGTTCACCATGAAGACATCCTAAATATGTTTGTACCTAGCAAGAAGTTCAAAAATACATGAAGCAAAAAATGATAAAAATGAAATGAGAAAGACAGATTCACAACTGTTCTTGGCAACTTTAACACCCCATTTTCAGGGTTGGATAGAGCCATTCAACAAAAAATAATCCACAAGGATAGAGAAAACTGAAAAATACTACCAATCAACCTGATCTTATTGACATATACAGAATATTCCACCTAATGGAAGAATATACATTATTTCCAAGTGCTCATGGAACATTCATCACGATGGATCACATTCTGGGTCATAAAATAAACTTTGGCAAATTTAAAAGAATTGAAATAATATGAATTGCATTGTCTCACTATTCAGAATTAAATTAGAAATCAGTAACAGGGAGATATCAGGAAAATCTCAAACATTTTGAAATTAAATAACACACTTCTAAAAAATGCACGGGTTAAAGGTAGAAAAAGCAGAAAAGGGAAACACAGATTTAATGGAACAAGTAGGAAGGTGATAGACTTAAATTTAATCATTGTTAGTAGCTACATTAAATGTGGATAGATAACTGCCCCTCCATTAAAAGGCACAGATTTTCAGATTATTGAGAAAGTCAACATCCAATTACAAGTTGCCTACAAAAAACATATTTTATTTTATTATGATTTTTTAAGTTTATTTATTTATTTTGGGAGAGAGCATGTGTAATTGTGTATATACACACATATATGTATATCTACATATATATATATACACACACAATGAACATATATACAATGAATATATATAATGACATATATGTGAATATATATATAATGAAATACTATTTTATATATGTATATTTATACAATGAAATACTATTTAGCCATAAAAAACAAGGAAATCTTGCCATTTGCTACAACATGGATCAACCTTGAGCACATCATGCTAAGTGACATAATTCAGACAAAGACAAATATTGTATGACCTCACTTACATATGGAATCTAAAAAAACAAAACCAAAAACAAACAAACAAACCTAGCTCATGGGTACATAGAAGATTGGTGGTTGCCAGAGATGGGCTGGGTTAGGGGGTGGGCAAAATGACTAAAAGGGGTTAAAAAAATACAAACTCCTAGCTATAATATATGTAAGTCATGGGGATGTAATGTACAGCACATGGATTATAGCTAATAATATTGAAGAATATATTAAAAATTGCCAAGAGCTGGGGCACCTGGGTGGCTCAGTCAGTTAAGCCTCTGACTTTAGGTTAAGGTCATGATCTCATGGTTCATGGGTTTGAGTTCCACCTTGAGCTCTCTACTGACATCATGGAGCCTGGAACCTGCTTCCAGTTCTGTGTCTCCCTCTCTCTGCCCCTTCCCTACTAACACTCTGTCTCTCTCTCTCAGAAATAAATTATATATATATACATATGTGTGTGTGTGTGCACATGTGTATATATTGCCAAGAGAATAGATGTGAAAAGTTTTCATCACAAGAAAAAAATTTGTGAATGTTAACTAGACTTACCGTGGTGTTCATGTCATTGTATACACAAATATCAAATCATTGTGTTGTACACTGAAAACTAATATAATGTTACATGCCATTTATATCTTTAAAAAAGAGAATAAATATAAGAAAAAAAAGTAATACCTCATGATCATGTGGAGTGTCTTTCAGGAATACAAGACTGATTTAACATTCAAAAGTCAGTGAACTTAATTCACCATATTAAA
This sequence comes from Lynx rufus, assembly GCF_022079265.1. NCBI lineage: Eukaryota > Metazoa > Chordata > Mammalia > Carnivora > Felidae > Lynx > Lynx rufus. The sequence continues at coordinate 37,636,359 of NW_025814896.1, read as the reverse complement.
AAGCAAGTCAATAAATAAAGAAAAATCTTTGTGACTTATAGTTAAGCAAAGAGTTCTCAGATATGTCAACAAAAGTACAATCCATAAATACTTCTTCAAAATTAAACTTTTGGTGTCTGAAAGACCCTGATAGAGATGAAAAATTATGGGCTAGGAGAAAATATTTGTAAATTGGGTATCTCACAATGAACATTTATCCACAATATATAAAGAACAGTGAAATCTCATTATAAGAATCTAGACAATAAAATTTTCAAAAATATTTGAACAGATACTTCACTAAAGAAGATTCATAAGTGGCACACAAACACATGAAAAGGTATCCAACATCATTAGCCATTAGGAATATGCAGATTGAAACCACAGTAGGATACCATTACATACCTATTAGAATGACTGCAATAAATAAAAACAATACAAAATGCTGATAAAGATGTCCCAGAACTGGAACAGATACATTGCTCATGTGAATGCAAAATGGTACAGCCACTTTGAAAAATAGCCTGGAAGTTTCTTACAAAGTTAGACCATATAGACCAAATCTCACAATTTGTATTTACTCAAGAGAAATGAAAAGTTATATTCACACATAAGTCTACACAAATGTTTATAAGCAGTTTTATTCATAATCTCCAAAATTGGACATGCCCAAATGTCCTTCAAAGGGTGAAAGGGTAAAAGGCAAATCCCTAAAAGAAAAACAACTCAGCAATAAAAAGGGAGCAGACAGTGGATACTTGGCACGAGGTAGATAATGACTTTATTTTACTAATTTAAAGAAGCTGGATTCATAAGTCTACTACTGAACGATTCCATGTATATGACATCTGGAAAAGGCAAACAATAAGGATGGATAATACATCAGTAATTGCCATGGGTTAGAGTAGGAGGCATAGATGAGTACAAAGGAATAGAAAGAGGGAGTTGTTTTGGGGGGCTGGGACTATTCGGTGTCTTTGTAATGGTGGTGGTTACATGACTCTATGCATTGGTGATAGGCAAAATATTAGCCCTCAAAGATGTCTACCTTGTAATCCTCTGAACACGTAAACATGTTAGGTTACACGGCAAGGGCAGTTAAAGTTGTGCACAGAATTAACAGTTCTAATCAGTGGATCTTAAAATAGGGAGATTATCCTGGATTATCCAGGTGGGTTCAGTGTAATCACCAAGCATCTTTAAAAGTGGAAGAGGGAGATAGAAAAGGAGGTCACTGTATTGTGCTTCAAGGACTCAGCTTACTATTGCTGGCTGTGGATATGAGCAAGAAGTCCACAGGTCAAAGAAGCCTCTAAAAGCTGGAGGAGGCAAGAAAAGAGATCTTACTCAGAGCCTTCAGAAAGGAATGCAGCCTTGTCAATGCTTTGATTTTAGCCTAGTGAGAATTTTGCCAGATATCTGACCTACACAAGACATTTGTGTTATTTAATCCACTAATTTTGTGGTATTTTGTTATGACAGTGGTAGAAACTAACACAGCATTCCTTTGCCAAAACTTATAGACACAAGTATCAAAAGAAGTGAATTTTATTTCATATATTTTTTTAAAGTTTATTTATTTTTGAGAGAGAGACACACACACACACACACACACACACAGAGCTTGAGTGGGGAAAAGTTAGAGAGAGGGAAGACACAGAATCTTGCTAATGATTTCAGCTGTCAGCACAGAGCCTGACTTGGGCTCTAACTCATGAACCGAGAGATCATGACCTGAGCTGAAGTCAGATGCTTAACCGACTGAGCCACCCAGGTGCCCCTATTTCATGTAAATTAAAAAAATTGAAAAGTTTTAAAGTTGCATATATGGCTTCCAGTGTATTTCTATTGGACAGCACTGGTCTAGACCATCTCAAAAAACACCTTTTTATCCTGAGTAGCACAGTGGCTGTTGTGAGACATCATTACCTATCAAATATACGCTAGACTCATATGTGAATTAGAAAACTTTCCTGGCATTGTGCCCTACTTCCCTTTTCAAGTTCATCCTCCAGTTCCTTAGAAACAGGAGGATCATTCTCCCCTTTTTGACATATTCCTGTTCTTCATTTGGATCAAGGAAAATGCATGTAGATTCATCCTTTGTTTTCAAATGAATGTAAGCACAGGGACTCTGTTTTACAAATGAAAGTTTAGAACATATGGACAAATACCAGTGTATTTGAGCAACAAAATATTTGAAATGAAGATAGTCGCAGAAAATGTAAAGCTTTGGTTATCTTCAAGGAGTATTGAGCACCTTGGATGAAAGGTGCTACAGATTCCCAGTGTAATTACTCTGCATTGTTTTCTGAACTCAGACACTTCAATATTACCGGGAGTATTATTTTTGATCATCAAGTAATTTTCATAGTGTTTCATATTCTTCAGAAGAGACTTAGTAATTTCATGTTTTCTGTTTTCAAAAGAAGAGACAAAGGCTGCTCTTATTCAGATAGCAATGTTGTGTGTAAAAACACTTTCATCTTTCATGTCTGGAATACAGAAAATTGGAAGGAACCGTGAAGATTAATAATTTCCATGGCAAAAGTTAGCTCACATGGCTCATGAAGATTCTTCACTGTTTGGAAGAATTTAAAACCAAGTATTGTCCCTTAGAAAGGGGCTATCGACATCCTGAAATTGCAGGTAAAATTTACTTGTTTTTTTCCTGTAGAAAAGGAACGTATCTTTCATCAGCATCAGAAAGAACAGCTAGTGCCTTAGCAGATACATAAAAGTCCATTTGCAGAGCAGAAAAGAAGAGTGATTTTGTATATTGCTCACATACCAGTTTCCCAAAATGTGTTCTGAGAACAATAGTCCCAAAAGCATCTTCAAGAGGTAAGGGATTCCATCGTGAAGTCATGGGAAACATATCCTACTATATATACTTTTGCAGATTCTTAATGCACATTACTCTATTTTTTACATTATAGGACTTGACCAAATTTATTTGATAGTTAAAAATTACCAGATTCCAACTCTGACTGTAGATACATTATTGTGCATTTGTGGACACCTTGTGGGTCTGGAACAGTATATTTCTTTGATTTAAATCTTTGTTGAAGTCACATCTGTTGCCAAAATTTACAGCTGTAATTTTTTTTAAGTTTATTTATTTTTGAGAGAGAGAGAAAGAGCATGAGCAGGGGAGGGGCAGAGAGAGGAGAGAGGGAATCCCAAGCAAGCTCTACACTGACAGCGCCTGACGCAGGGTTCAATCTCATGAACTGTGAGATCATGACCTGAGCCAAAATCAAGAGTCAGACACTTAACTGCCTGAGCCACCCAGGTGCCCCCATGTGTAAATTCTTAATGAAACCTGTTCATCATAAAGCTTTTTATATGAATGAAGAGTGTTATTTTATCTTGTGAATGATTTCAGCTAAATATCAGTCTTTTATATCTACTGAAGGGACATACTTTCTCACTTAAGAAGGAACTATGACTTTATTCTAATTGAATCCACAATAAAAAACAAAACAAAATATGCTCATTATATTGCTGTTTCCTTCTTTTACCTTTCATAGGAAATTGGTAGAAAACTTGCTGGTCTAAATTCCTTGCTATATCCTGGGCTGTTTCAGAGACTTTATTCACAATTTGATTTAATCTCACTACACAGCATGTTATTATACAGATGTCAGATTCCAGTTTCAGAGAGGTTAAGTAAAATAATTTTAACCTGCGTCGTTAAGGTACAATTCACATGTCATAAATCTCTCCCATTTAAAGCATACATGCAATTCATCAGTTTCTAGTATACTCACGGAGTTGTACAACTACTGTCAGAATCAAACCTGAGAACACTTTTGTCATCCAAGAAGAAACCCCATACCCATCAGCAGAAAATTCCATTCCCCCTTCCCCTCCAGCCCTAAGCAACCAGTAATCTACTTTCTGTCTCTGGATTTGCTTATTCTAGACATTCCACAGAATCACACAATATGTGTGATTTTGTGACTGGCTCCTTAGCACAGCGTGTGCAAGGTTCACCCATGTTGTGGCGCGTGTGAGTAATTCATTCCTCTTTGTGACTAAATAATACTCCACTGTGTGAATGTGCCACATTTTATTTCTTCATCAGTTGATGGACATTAGGGTTGGTTCCACATTTTGGCTGTCAGGAATAATAGTGCACTCAACATCTGTGTGCACAGTATAGTGGAATTATTGGGTTGTATTCTAAGCCTCTGTTCAACTTTTGGGGAGCTGCCACACTGTTGTTTTCAGGCTGGGTATTCTCAACTGAGCTCATATCTGTTGTTGAGCCCCTCTAGGGAAATTTTTCTGTTGAACTTTTCAACTGCAGAATTTCTATTTGGTTCCTTTTTATAATCCTTTCTCTTTATTGATAGACTCCATTTGGAGAGACACCATTGTCACACTTTCCTCTAATTCTTTAGACGTGATTTCCTTTAGTTCTCTGAGTATATTTACAATAGTTGACTTGAAGTGCTTATCTGCTAAGCCCACATCTGGGCTGTTTCAGAGACATTTTCTACTCGGTGTTTTCTTCATTTACATAGGCAATACCTTCCTGTTTCTTTGCTTGTCTCATAATTGGTTGTTGAAATCTGGATGTTGGAGATAATATATTATAACAACTCTGGTAACACCTTTCTCCCCTACCCCTTCCACTCCTATTTGTTGTTGTTTTTGTCTTTCTTGCTACTTTTTGTTCAGTAGCTTTCCTATAAATCTGTAGATTCTATATTCTTTGCAGTGTGTTCTCTGAGTTCCCTGATACTGTTGGAGAAGTGAATAAAGTATGCCAAAGATGGCCGAAGGGGCTAAAACAGACTCTGGTCTCTAGCTTAGAGACCCCTCCTCCGGTTCTTCTTCCTTTGCTGTGTGCACGAAAACCCCCCCAGATATGGAAGCTGACGACTATAAAATGCCCTCCCCACTTGCATTCAGCGCTCAGATCTCTGGAGAAATGGTCTCCTCTGAGCCCGCCGGTGTTAAATAAGTCTCCAATCCACCAAGCTCTCCGAGTGCCACTTGGTTTTTCTGCCAGCATTCCAGCCTGGTTCAGTTACATACTTGGTTCCCTGACCAGGAAACCTGACCGCACTGGCCCATTGTGCCCCAGTTTGGGAGACCGGTGAGGTGGTGGGAGTGAGGGATCACAAGGGAGAAGGTGCACACCCTGCCTGAATTTCGGCAGTCTCCTTCTTGGTTGCCTTGGGCCTGCCCTGCTCCATTGTTCCCACTGGACTCAAAGAGACCTGGTAAGTGAGGACATGGACCCAACGTCGGAACCAGTAAGGCTGGGGCCCCAAAGAAGTCAGACCCAGCCAAAAGGGTGGAAGGGGGCCTGATCAATCCCCAGTGGCCTTAATAGGTGTCACAGGTAGAAAATTTTGCAGGAGGGAATGTAATAGACTCTGGGGTGTGTGTGTGTGTGAATGTGCGGCTCGGCCAGGCTTGCCAGTCAAATTTGAGTTTGTGGCTCCACAGATGGGCACTAAGGTCCCCAAAAGTCTACGGAGTCTGAATGGGCTCTCCTGTGTCGTGGTGAGAGTGTAAGGTCTAGGGCAGCATCGGATCAGACTCCAATGGCAAGTCACAAAGCTGAGTCCAATACGGCCAAACCTCACCTAAAGTTTCCCTCAGGAATGCAACCAGAGGAATATCTGATTGGTCCTCTCATCTGAGGGGATACCCTCCCCTTGTCTGTCTTTGCAACACCGAACACGAGAAAGAAATTAATAATGGGATCAAAACAGAGTAAGCCTACTGTTTTAGAGGTCATGCTCAGAAATTTTAAAAAGGGATATTCAGGCAATTACAGGGTGAAAATGACACCCAGGAAGTTAAGGACCTTTTGTGAACTAGAATGGCCCATATTCAATGTAGGATGGCCCCCAGAAGGGACATTAGATGCTCCAATAGTGCAGCGTGTTTGGCTAATGGTCACTGGGAACCCTGGCCACCCTGATCAATTTCCATACATTGACTCCTGGCTTGAAATTGCCTGAAATCCCCTGCCTTGGGTGCGATTCATCGTTAGTATACAGAGCCAGGCAAAGGTTTTAGCCACTTTATCTGGAGGCTCACTCAGGGAGCCAAAGAAGCGACCTACTGCTCCTCTAATATTTAAAGGAGACATGGAGGAAGATATTGTCTTTCTGCCTCCTTATGACTCATCACACTCCCTCCCCTCTCCCCTTGAGATTGAAACTCCTCCACCATCTGTCTCGCCTCTGCCACCACTGCAGTGGCAGCCTCCACCTCAGTCGCCACCACAGTGGGTGCCATCACCGTAGCAGTCAGCGCTGCCCATCTCCCCGCCCCTCTCAGACCCATAGAACCCTCCCCCACAGGGGCTAGCAGCCAGACTGCGCCCCATACCCAGACCTAACATTCTGCAAATGCCTGTAAGGGAGACGAGAGAGCCTGAAAGACAGAATGAGGACGGAACAGTCCAGCCGTTCCATGATGTATTATCAACCTTTCTCTTACAACCGACCTCCTCAATTGGAAACACAACACTCCATCATACTCTGAAAAGCCACAAGCAATGGTCGACTTGATGGAATGCCTCTTCCAGACCCATCAACCAACTTGGGACGATTGTCAACGGTTACTCCGTACTCTGTTTAATACAGGAGAAAGAAGAATAATGAGAGAAACATGATAGTACCTAGAAGATCACGCACCTCCGGGGATCAATGACCCTGCTGTCTAGGTTGAAGCTGCCGAGCCTGAAGAAGGCCCAACGTGGGATTTCACCACAGAAGAAGGACAGGCCCACATCTGATGATACCAGGAAGCCCTCCTTCAGGGAGTCTGAGCTGGAGCCAAAAAGCCCATGAACATGACTAAAATATCGTCAGTCATGCAGCACCCTGGGGAGTCTCCCAGAGACTACTATGAAAGATTATGTGAAGCATACCATGTGTACACCCCGTTTGACCCCGAGGTATCAGAAAGTCAACAGATGGTAAATACCTCTTTTGTGGCACAGGCTGCCCCAGATATCAGAAGAAAACTCCAGAAGTTAGAGGGCTTTGCAGGGATGAATATCACTCAGCTGATAGAGGTTGCCAATATAGTTTTCATGAACAGAGAAGTCTCAGCCGAAAGGGAAGCAGAGAGAAGACTAAAAAAGAAGGCCACCCTTCTTGCATCAGCACTAAAAGAAACAGACACTGCAAAGATGGAAGACCCCAACCACCAAAAGGGGGAAAGCCCAGAACCCCCTTAGGAAAGGACCAACGTGCATACTGCAAAGAGAAGGGACACTGGAAGAATGAATGTCCAAATCGGAAGGGACCCTCAAAACCCAGCCGGTACTGAGATGAATGGGCTCTTTCTCTCTTGGCCCCCCATGAGCCCACAGTCAACATGAAGGTAGAGGGCCGAACAATAACTTTCATGGTTGACACTGGGGCTGAATACTCTGTTGTTACTTCCCTAGTGGCACCCTTAAGCAAAAAGACAGCAAGCATACTTGGAGCTACTGGGACACGGGCAATGCAACAGCAATTCTGTCGAGCTCGACAATGTGAACTTGGGGGTCACAAGGTCTGGCATGAGTTCCTCTACTTATCTGACTGCCTGATTCCTCTCCTGGGCTGGGATCTGCTCTCCAAACTTGGGGCCCACATAACTTTTGAACCCACTGGACATACTAGCCTCCAATTAAACCCAAGCAGAAGGAAACCCTGGTCTTGGTGATTACCCTGCCAAGGGAAGAAGAATGGAGACTATTCTGCGCCCAGGCCTTATCCTGTAGCCCCTCAGAATTCAGGCTTACATTCCCCTCCATATGGGCTGAAGATAACTCACCTGGACTAGCTTAGAGTCGGGCCCCCATCATTGTTGACCTGATCCCTGGAGCCCAACCTCAGAGACAAAGGCAGTACCCCCTTCCACTTGAGGCTAGAATGGGTATACAAGAGCAACTGACCAAGATCAGAGAAGCAGGTATTCTAATTGAGTGCCAATCAGCTTGGAATACCCCACTCTTGCCAGTCAAGAAGCCAGGAGGAAGATACTGACCAGTAGGATTTGAGGGCCATTAACAAAGTGACTGTTTCCTTAACACCCAGTGGTTCTGAACCCATATACTCTCCTCAGCCAAATTCTGGGGTCAGCCAGATGGCTTACATGCCTCAACCTAAAGGATGCTTTTTTCTGCCTCCTCCTGGCTCCTCAAAGTCAACCATTGTTTGCCTTTGAATGGACTGAGCCCATTAGGGCACCAAATGCAGCTGACCTGGACACGACTTCCCCAACGTTTCAAGAAACACCCACGCTTTTTGGGGAAGCACTAGCTGCAGACCTCGCCAACTTTCCGAGGGAAACCACAATATGTAGATGACCTCCTCCTTGCCAGCGACACCCAAGAAGACTGTATGAAAGTTACCAAGGCCCTCCTGCAGCTCCTATCCTACTCGGAGTATGGGGCCTCTTGGGAAAAGGCACAGATTTGTCAGCAGCAGGTCCAATACTTAGGCTTCCTCCTCACAAAAGGAAAAAGGGAACTAGGACCGGAAAGGAAGAAAGTTATCACCACACTGCCACAGCCCCAAACAAAACGAGGCTTGCGTGAATTTTTAGGGGCTGCAGGGATCTGTCACATTTGAATTCCCAGATTCTCAGCCATAGCGAGGCCCCTCTATGACCTGTTGGGAGGGCCAGACTGGGAGCCCCTCGCATGGACTGAGGAGGCAAGGGCCACTTTCACAGAAATAAAGTCACAGAATAAACCCAGCCCTGGGTTTGCCTGACATAGAAAGACCCTTTTAACCTCTTCGTACATGAAAAGGACAAAATAGCCCTTGCAGTGCTCACTCAGAGCATGGGGCCTTGGCAACGGCCAGTGGCCTACCTGTCAAAAAAAACTTGATCCTGTGGCTGCAGGATGGCCACCATGCCCCGGAGTGCTGGCAGCCACAGTCCTGCTCATCAAGGAGGCAGACAAACTCACACTGGGACAAACGCTTAATGTTAAGGTCCCACACATGGTCATGTCCCTCATGAGCACCCAAGGATATTATTTCCTCTTCAATTCCCAGCTGACACAATACCAAGGCCTTCTCTATGAAAACCCAAGGGTCACTCTCAAAACAGTAAGAACACACTAAACCCAGCCACCTTCCTTCCCACGGAGGAGGGAGAACCCGACCATGACTGTTCCAAAGTAGTGGATGAAGTCTACTCCAGTTGCCTGTACCTCCAAGACCAGGCTATAACAAGTCTGGAGATCACCCTGTTCAGCGATGGGAGCAGCTATTTACAAGAGGGCAGCCGAAGAGCAGGATATGCGGTGACCACAACCACCGAAGTTCTGGAAGCCAAGGTCTTGCTGGAAGGATGGTCGGCAAATGAGCTGAACTGTACACCTTAACCTGAGCCCTCATCCTTAGCAAAGGTAAATGAGTTAACATCTACACTGATTCCCAGTATGCCTTTGCTACTATGCATGTACACAGAGCCATCTATAAAGAAAGAGGCCTCCTTACTGCTGTAGGGAAAACTATCAAAAATAAGGAAGAAATACTAAAGCTTCTTGAGGCCGAATGGCTGCCAGATAAGGTAGCTATCCTACACTATAAGGGACATCAGAAAGGAGATGACCTCATAACTCAAGAAAATCACCTGGCCGACAAAACAGCCAGAGCGGCCGCCTGTGGTGACCCAGGTGAAGCTCCTACCTACACTATGACTCTTGCGCTCCAGAGGGAAGCCTCCCTGTCCCTGTACACAAACGAAGAAAGAAGTTGGGCCTCGACAGAAGGGGGCACGCTAAGGAAAGAGGGATGGTGGGTCATGCCAAATGGACACATCTTTGCCCCGCTGTCTATGGGAAAACACCTAGTGAAGGCATATCACCAACTCATGCACCTAGGGAAAACTGCACTAGAGGCCCTCCTCAAAAATAACTACTATATCAGCCAGCTGCCGGCATTATGCTGAGCTGTCAGTGAACAATGTGTAACATGTGCCGAAAATGATGCTTGGTCTGCCCCACAGCCCTTGCCTGGCATGCAAAGGATGGGGGCTGCCTGTTTTGAAGACTTAGAGGTGGACTTTACCGACATACAACCAAATAAAGGGTTCAGGTACCTGCTTGTAATAATCTGCACATATTCGGGATGGGTTGAAGCATTCCCGACCAGATGGGAATGAAGTCACAAGGTGGTCAAAGCTCTTCTACGGGAGATTGTGCCTCGGTTTGGCCTACCCTTAACCATACACAGTGATAAGGGACCTGCATTTGTGGCAGACATTATACAAACCCTAACAAAGTCCCTCAGCATTACCCAGAAACTGCACACTGCTTACCGACCCCAGAGCTCAGGGAAAGTAGAGCAGATGAATCATACCCTCAAGGAAACCCTGGCTAAGTTCCACCAAGAGACTAATCTCCCATGGCCAGATTTAATACCGCTGGCCCTCCTGCGTGCCCAATGCACACCTGGGGCACTAGGATTCTCCCCTTTTGAGTTATTATATGGGTGCCCCCCCCCATTTAGGAAAACTCCCAGGAGACCTATACCAGATTGGAGACAAGGGAATAAGACAACAGCTCCAGACCTTGGGGGCAGTCCTAAATAAGTTACAGAGATACACCACAGAGAGGGCCCCCATTTCCTTAGGGACTCCCATTCACCCCTTTCAGCCAGGAGACTCTGTGTGGGTCAAAGATTGGAAGAGGGAACCTCTTAGACCACGGTGGACTGGGCCTCCTCATACTGTTATTCTAACAACTCCTACAGCCCTTAAAGTTTCAGGTATCACCCCATGGGTTCATCACTCCAGAGTTAAGAAGGCCAACTCAGAAGAACCCACAACCTGGTAAAGTGATCCAGATCTAGTCAACCCGCTTAAACTGGCCCTCAAAAGGGAAACTGGCCCCTGAGACCTCCAGCCCTGCTCCAGCCACACCCTAGAAGCTGGCTGGCCTGTGTACAGCAGAAGCTTGAGGAATCAATGCGTGAACCTAGCCCAGGGGTTTGGATGCAACTCTGCCAGCCCTTGCCCCTTACTGGTGTCATAGACCTGATCTTACTTCTTACTGTTGGGCTGATAGAGACTGCACCAACAAGCTGGACATGGGACAAAAGATGCATTCTGGGTCTCACATACCTCCTCTAGATGGGAGGATTATTAAGTATTGCCTGTGTATTATGATAATCTCTCTCACCCTCACAACTGCTGCTTACCTACTTTGCCCCCAGGATTGTTATATGACAATAAGGGGGTCAAGGGCATTCAGTGCCTTCGCCTCCCTCCACAAAGATTATACAAGGGAAAAACACTCACTCTCTGTCAGTCACTCAGTGCCCCAAGGACTAAGTATTGGACTGTAGAGATAACCCAAAATGTCAGGAACCCATGTCACAACAAGGGCCTCCAGAGAGGGAAGCGAGTTTGCTACACTTACCTTCCTCAATGGGGGATCTTGGATGGGGGAGGGGTGCAAGACAGGGCCCTTCAAAAAGTTATAAAGGATACCCAAGATAGGGTAATACAAGCCATAAAGGCGACCACTCCCCCCGCAGCCTACCAAGGTTTGAACCTTTCAGCCCTCAATCAGATGCTTACCAATTCCCCACTCCAGCATTGGGCCAACACTACTCTACAAGTCCTCCATAAAATAGATAATCACACCCAAACACGCTGGATGTGCTTGCCCATCAGCCGGAGGGCTTACTTAGCCACTCCCATCCCTTTAACCTGGGAAACTCCTGAAAATCTCAAAACCAACACCTCTGTCTTCATTGGACCACTGGCCACTGGGGTCCATCTCACAAATGCCAACAATCTAATCTGTACAGTCCCTGAAGGTATGAATGGTACCTCTCTATGTGGAAGAAATACAACCTTAAAGAGGAATACAACCCTACTATGTTCAACCCCTGGGGTGTTCTATCTGTGTTCGAATTCGGCCTACCAATGCTTAGAGGCCAAATGGACTCAGATACATTATTCCATCTTCCTAACCCCAGAGATATCCGTATACACTGAAGATCAGTTCCTAACAGCCTTTAGCCCCAAGTCCCGGGCTAAAGGGGCAGTCCTGCTACCCATTCTGATAGGAGCAGGAATTGCAACAGGAATAGGACCTGGAATAGGGGGCATAGGTTCATCCGTAGGACTATACCATAGACTATCTCAAGAGATAAATGAAGATATGGAACAGGTGGCAGATTCTCTGGTAACCTTACAAAGCCAAATAAACTCTCTGGCAGCAGTGACCCTCCAAAATAGACGAGCCCTTGACCTCCTCACTTCAGAAAAAGAAGGGCTTTGCATCTTTCTGAGGGAGGAATATTGCTATTTCATAAACCAGTCAGGAATAGTTACAACTAAGGTTAAGCAACTCAAGGAAAGAATTCAATGTAGGCAACAGGAAAGTATCAATCAATGGAAAGGATGGGATCTCACAGATTGGGCATCCTGGCTTCCTGCCCTGGCGGGGCCCCTCCTCCCCATAATTTTACTTGTATCTATTGGCCCCTGTATACTGAATGCCCTGGTATGTTTTATTGAAAACACTGTTGCTCGCCAAACTACTGCATGTATCTTAGCCTTCCGAGAATACCAACCTGTAAACCTGAAAGGTGATGCCTACTAAAAGTTTTTTTTAAAGGCATCAAAGGGGGGAATGTTGGAGAAGTGAATAAAGTACGCCAAAGATAGCTGATGGGGCTAAAACAGACTCTGGTCTCTACCTCAGAGACCCCTCCTCCAGGTTCTTCCTTACCCTCCCCACTTGCATTCGTCGCTAAGATCTTTGGAGAAACAGTCTCCTCTGAGCCCGCTGGTGTTAAATAAATCTCTGATCCACCAAGATCTCCAAGCGCTGCTTGGTTTTTCCACCAGCGTTCCAGCCTCACTCGGTAACACAACCTTTCTTTCTTTCTTTCTTTCTTTCTTTCTTTCTTTCTTTCTTTCTTTCTTTCTTTCTTTCTTTCTCTTTTAATATTTTTAATGTTTATTTATTTTTTAGAGAGGGAGAGACAGAGAGGGAGAAAGAGAGAGAGAATAAGCAGGGGAGGGGCATAGAGACAGGGAGGCACAGAATCTGAAGCAGGCTCCAGGCTGCAAGCTGTCAGCACAGAGCCTGACACGGGGCTCGAACTCATGAACATTGAAATAATGACCTGAACTGAAGTTGGAAGCTGAATCTACTGAGCCACCCAGGCACCCCTCTGTGCTAGCTTTCTTAAAAAGAAGATGCTTGTTTTTATTTTTTTTTAATGTTCATTTATTTTTGAGAAAGACACAAAGCGTGAGCCATGGAGGGACAGAGAGAGGGAGACACAGAATCCAAAGCAGGCTCTGGTTCCGAGCTGTCAGCACAGAGCCCAACAGTCGAAACCAAGAACCATGAGTCATGACCTGAGCTGAAGTCGGTTGCTTAACGAACTGAGCCACCCAGGTGCCCTGGCTTATTTTTATATTTAAGACTAGGACTCAGTGGTTGCCCCTGGGTCGGTATACTTTACAGGTCAGATGGGTTACAGAAGGGTCAGGTTTTTATAACTGCCTGGACCCAGTACGTGTTCTTTCCACCTTTTGCCAAGGGGGTTTATCTGGAGTACATTTTCGAACCTCAGGTCATATAGGAGTTGGCCTTAGCTTTCATTTCCTGCTTGCTTAGGGCTTCAAGGTCAGTCAGAGGTGAAGGACTGGGCTTCCTGCTTCATCCTTCCTTACATGTTTCCTGGGCTCAGGGACATCCCTTTTCATGGGATTATAGCCCTGCATCTGTACACAATCTTCTAGATCCTGAGGAATAGGTCAGGGATTTTCAAAGTTCCCTATGGTCCTCTGGTTCTCCAAATTTGCCTTTTAAATTTTTGTCCAGGCTCTCATTTGCCTCCACTGAAGCCATAGCCTTAGGCAGCTTTGATGTTCCAGTGTCTTTGAGTAGGGGATCACTGCAAGGGGAAACACCTGTGAGGAGGCCACTAGAAGTGCCCTTTGGAGCAGGATATAGAAACAGAAGGTTTTAACTTTTAGAATCATTTTAGAAGATTGCTATTGTTTTCACTAATGGCCTGGAATGAGGACGTGTTTCACCTGATCTGAGCTTTAAGTCAAATCAAGTAGAAACCCCAACCTGGGCTTGAGAATGTTTCAGGGAGCTGCTCATTTGATGGAAAGAAAGATCGAGTGTCCTCTCGAGATGGAACTTTTTTACCGGAGCTCCAAAGAGGTCAGTGTTCTCTAGCGGCTGTGAGACTGCAGGCATCTCACGTCCACGTCACCCCTGATCTGGGGGGAGACAGGGTTTGGGGATATTCCTGAGTGAAAATGACATAGGCTCCACTGTTTTTTTAATGAGATTTGGTAGCTGTTCTTGAGTAGATTTTGTTTGTTTGTTCTGTGCCTTTGGTTAAATTGCAGAGTTCTGAAACGGTTGAATCTGATTGTTTTGCTTGTATTTTCATTATTTGTGGGAGAATGGGTTCACTGAGGTCCATGCTTCACCACTTCAGCTGGAAAGATTTTTTTTTTCACTTAAAAAATTTTTTTTAACGTTTATCTTATTTTTGAGAGGAAACAGAGTGTAAGCGGGGGAGGGGCAGAGAGAGAGGGAGACACAAAATCTGAAGTAGGTTCCAGGCTCTGAACTGTCAACACAGAGCCTCATACAGGTCCCGAACCTACTAACTGTGAGATCATGACCTGATCCGAAGTTGGACTCTCAACCTACTGAGCCCCCAGGTGCTCCAGAGTCTTAATCAAACTCAGGTGTCTCAAAAGTAAAACACATGCTGTTAATCCCTGTACTTAAAATGCTGGGAAGAGTTTTGGGCATACAGTGTAAGTATTATAAGCATGCAAGTATGTGGGTGTTAGTTTTTAATATGGTTATTTTCCTTTGCTCCCCAAGAGCACCTTCTGTGTTCGGTTTCCGTGTTTAGAGCACAGTGTATAGAGACTATTTGAACTTGCAACTCCATGAAGCCACTGATAACTGAGGAAAATATTTAAAATGTATTTTCAGAGATTTAACACAATAACTAATAACCAGTGCTGAGTTTTAAACTCCAAGCTAGCAGATAGCTTCTATTCAAGCCTAGGAGTAAAACTGGGGTTAGCTTGTAAGCAGTGAGTGGAAAGAAATTATTGTAAAAACAAAGGTACTATGTCATACTTTGGGTGTCTCTATCCTTCTATTTAACCTTTTTAAATTAAAAAAAGTTATTTTACTTTTAAAAACCTAATTGAGTGGGAAATTTCTGGCTTTCTTTTTCTTTCGAAACCCTGTTTCTAGGGGAGCCTGGGTGGCTCAGTCATCCCACTTTAGCTCAGATCATGATCTCGCGGTCTGTGAGTTCGAGCCCTGTGTCGGGCTCTGTGCTGACAGCTCAGAGCCTGGGGCCTGCTTCGGATTCTGTGTCTCCCTCTCTCTCTGCCCCTCCCCTGATCACATTTTGTCTGTCTCTCTCAAAAAATGAATAAACATTAAAAAAAAAAAAAGTAAACCCTATTTCTGGAAATTGTAGCTGTCCATTGTCCAGTGACTAAAGGGAGCTTAACTTGATTAGCAGTGACATAGGAGGACATTAGAAGCCTCCTGAATTATGTCATTTTACCTGTGTCTTATGTATGGAAAACAGCTGTCCATTCTATGTAGAACAGAAAAGTTTGAACTGGGTATCCATAATCTCTGTGAGGGGAAACACCTGTAGGGAGGTACATACACCAGTGTCCTTTGGAGCAGGATATAGAAACAATGTTTTAATTTTTGAAAGAATCACAAAGTTGCCTGAAATAACAAATGCTCTTGATAATCCATGACAAATTGATCTAAAAATCTATGAGAGATAGATCCAGTGGTCACGAGGTTTAAATAACACAAAGCTGGGTGTCTATATTTATCAGGCAGATGGAAGTCCCACTTTTGTCTGGCACCAGGATTTAGACCCGAAGGACAATCTGGGAAAATGGTGGGCTATGCTGCCAGAAGCCAACTTGCAAAATGGATTTTTACTTTATTTTTGTCTGGAGAGAAGCGAAAAACGGTGGCCTTTTACAAGGATGCCTAGGCCAAGGTATTCTCCTGACCCAGGGGCCCTGCCTAGGTGCCCATGTGGCAAGGTTTACAAGAGAAGCATTCTCTTCCCTCTGCAGCCTGTGGGGGCTTCAGGGAAGGTTGAGTGGCTCCACTGACAATATTGAGCTTGGGAAGCTCAAGGAGGCAGCTCAGCCAGTGGAGTCTTCACTGAACTGCAGAGAATCATGAGGGCAGCTGCTTCTCAGATGGAGGCTATCACCCCAGGGGGATTAGCAGGGAAGACTGAAAGAAGTGCGTGTGAATTCAAGTGAGACCCACCCTAGGGAAGACCGGAAATAACTACTTGAGGCTCAGGGGAGGAATTTAAGACCATTGTTTTGCCATCATGCTTCAGTCAAGGAAATCTGAATTATTGCTATGAACAGGACAGCTTTATTACCTCTACACTGGTGAGGATTGAAGACATGGCAATAATGACCATTTATTGAACCCCTTCTATACGCCCAAAATGTAGTATATTTTTTAATCAGTGGCATTTACAATTCTTCAAGGCTGCTTTTATTCTCTACACTTAGTAGATGAGAAAAGTAAGACACAGCTTTCCCAAGGGCACACACCTAGTCTTTGGCAGAATCAGAATTGGAACTCGGTTCTTCTTCATCCAAAATGGGACTGTCATTCCACTACACTGTCTCTCATGCACCTGCAGAAGCACACTTCTTACTTTCACCTTCAAAGTGTCTGCGTATGAATTTACAGTGAGCAAAGAAGGCCCATAAACATCAACAATAGTAGACATCAAAGGAAAAACTATGTTAGTATGTTGTCAAGTCCTACACAATCACACTGAGAAAACTGGATGGATGGAAATTTTACTGCAAGAAAAGGACACAAAACAGTCCAAAAGGAACCTGACTCATAAAGTTAGTAGTGCGATAATTTTGTGTGCAGTGTATACTCATACTGATGTATAGTATTTTAAATAATTTATAGGAGAAGTAATAATTGCTTCCTATTTATGTACCCAGGTTGGGAAAAGGGAGTTACTGTCAAAAGCTGAGATACTGATAATTCCTTATGTGAGCTTCCATTTTATTTAGGACAAGTTGTTTTTTTTTTTTTTTTATGTTTGTTTTTGAGAGAGAGACAGAGAGAGAAAGAGGGTGAGTGGGGGAGGGGCAGAGAGAGAAAGAGACACAGAATCTGAAGCAGGCTCCAGGCTCTGAGCTGGCAGCACAGAGCCCGATGAGGGGCTCGAACCCACGAACCCTGAGATCATGACCTGAGCTGAAGTTGGCCGCTTAACCGACTGAGCCACCCAGGTACCCCTACAAGCTTTCATTTTAAATGGGTTTTTTTGGTAACATTTATTTATTTTTGAGAAAGAGAGAAAGAGTGAGAGAGATGGCAAGCAGGGGAGGAGCAGAGAGAGAGAGGGAGACACAGAATCCGAAGCAGGTTCCAGGCTCTGAGCTGTTAGCACAGAGCCTGAGCAGGGCTGGAACTCACAAACTGTGAGAACATGGCTTGAGCCTAAGTCTGATGCTCAACCGACTGAGCCACCCAGGCGCCCCTGAGCTTCCATTTTAAAGACAAAAGCATTGCTGAGCTGGAATTGTTCCAGTGAAAGGGGAACAATTTGGGTGAATTTTATGAATTGGATGATGATGAAGAAGAAAACTAATTATGTCTAAATGTAAATTAAACCAATTCTTAATGGGTACAATGAGTATAGCATTACTCAACAGATTTGCCCCCAGGATGTCACCATTCCATTTGAAATGTTGCTGGTATATGAGAGAGGCTAACCTTCTGGGTTAACAATTTTTATTGAAAGTTTTCTTAATCTGGGGCGCCTGGATGACTCAGTCAGTTAAGCATCCAACTCTTGGTTTCAGCTCAGGTCACGATCGCATGGTTTAGTGGGTTCAAAACCCATATTGGGCCCCAAGCTGACAGTGCAGAGTCTGTTTGAGATTCTCTGTCTTCCAATCTCTCTGCCCCTCCCCCATGCACATTGTCTCTGTCTTTCTCAAAATAAGTAAATAAACTTAAAAAAATAAAAAAAAGAAAGTTTTCTTTCTCAAGACTCTGAGCCCAGGCGCTTTGGCTAATGTGTAAAGTTGATTTTCTAAGATGTTAGAGATTTCAATGCTGAGATTGAGAGTGAGCCCCACTTTTATGGACTGAATTATGTCCTCTAAAACCCCCGTGTTGGGGTCCCCAGTATGTCCATATTTGGAGATAGTGTCTTTAAGTAATTAAGTTTAAATGAGATCATAAGGGTGGGGCCTAAATCCAATAGAACTGGTGACCTCTTCTTATAAGAAGAGGAAGAGAGACCAGGAGTCCACCTGCACAGCGGAAAGGCAAGGTAGTAACAGTGAGAGGGTGGGAAGAAGGTCTCATAAGAAACCAGTCCTGCTGTCACCTTGGTCTTGGACTTCCTGCCAGAATTGTGAGAAAATATATATCTGTGGCATTTGGTTGTGACAGTCTGAAAAGAATAATATTCCCACATAGCAACAATTCTCAAAGTTGAGTGTGGCTGTTTCATGTGCCTTGTCATATGCTGGTATCATTGAGCATTCTTCTGTCAATCAGCAGAAAATGTTTCAAGATAAGTGAGCAATGGCAGGGATTCCCAAACTCTAACTACCTTTGGGTGAATTTTAAAATGAATGATGTGAATTATGTCTGACAAGTATCTTTCTCCTCTCAATTTAATTTCATTGCACATCATTTACATTGATCTATATGAATTTCCTATCTGCCTCACTTTTCTTTAAACTGAAAATGATTTTGTTGCCTTTTAGAGTTGCTATTTAAATGCCACTTAAAAGTATTTTTACAAGGACTTTGCAATATCACAGGAAAAGCTTTGGTCTTTTAATTCCATAATGTCTTTGACATTCATCCAAGAAGAAGAGATGATCTGAGGATGGTGCAGATGAGACATACATAATTTTTAGGTTTTCTAGAGCTTACTAAGGCATAAATGAAATAAAGTTGTCTCCAGGTACCTGTCACAAGGGCATCTATTCTTTCAGCACAGTTTTTAAGCACGGATACTTTACTGAGTTTACAGAACCATGGTAGGCAGTTTATGCAATTTCCAGTGTACTCATTTAATTAGCCTTAAGGCAACCCCTCCTTGACCCTTTATTTTGTCTAACTGGCTTTCAAAAATAATCCAGCTCCTCTGTGAGCTCTTTAAGGGAATAGATCTTTTTCAAAAAAATCTTATTTCCAAGTCTCCAAACCCTCATATTTATTACATACTCCAAAATATATATTGGATGGTATTGAAAGCTGACTGAACTAATTATTATCTTTTGTCCCTTAAAAACTGGATTCAATAATAAAACTACAGCAGAATTATAGCTATTTTATCCTAAGTGCTTTTTAAAGTCACATTTCTTTGATTCTTTGAGACCCAAAGAGTCCATATATTTCCCTGGAAAATGGGGCAACTCTACAAATTCATGACAACGACTTCAAACAAAAGAAGAAAAGTGGATCAATTTAGCCAGACAATAAAAATTAACTTACTTCTATTTTGACTAAAGAAAACATCTTCTTTCATGGGAGAATTTCAAAACTGCAAATTACAATTTAAAATGATAGCTGAAGGGCATAATCTACAGAAAGGCAATTTTTGTAAGATATATTGAACTTTTCTATTATATTTGATGAGATGTAGAATCATAGCATTTTGAAACTTAAAATAAGGAAGGGGCCTTGGAAAGCTCCCATGGAAAAAGCAAATCACAAAAAAGAACCCTCATCCATGTGTAAAAATGCAAAGTTGCCTTTGAAAGATGGAGCAGCATTTCCCCAGAGGTCCATGTGCAGAACGATTTTCAAATAAAGACACCAAAGCTAGAATTTTTTTGTTCTCTTAATATCTGTTTTTAAAAAATGCCACAAACTAGAAAGCAGGCATTTATCAGCTAAGGTGCTTCTGCTAAAGATGCTGCGTGTTGCCATGGCACCACAATAGGGCTGCTGGCTGACTTGTTCACCTGGGAGAAACCTTGCATTGTGTTCTCCGTATCTGCTCAGTCTTAAAAGTCTCAACATTTTATTAGGCTTTGTTTTTTTTTCCCTACTTTTCTATCCTGACACTAAATAAATAATTGTGGGGCACTGAGATATAGCAGCAATAGCAAGTGGTTTGGAATCAATCAGACCCAAGTTTGCTTTCAACCCTGTCGCTTACTACTTTAGACAACCCCTTCCTCATTCTCCTTGTAAGTTGAATGACTTGAATGAGGAGGATAATGATTCTTGCTTGTGGCATTGTGGTAGGAGTTACAGATTGTGTATCTAGTCTAGATACTGTATCTGGTACACAGTGGGCACTCATTGATTTTTATGCAGTTTGTTCATGGAATTGGCCAGTTTATCATCCAGTTGTAGCTTCTCAGTTTCAGTCTGGACTGAATTGTGACCTCAGTTGTTTTATTTATGCCCTGTGTAGATACAAAGTGGTTTGGATCAGGTCATGTGAAAAATAGCACTAGACATGTTCACCTTTATGGTCATTCAGAATCAGTGAAAGCCATGATATCATAAGAAGAGGGCAAGGTTGTCCATCCATCAGAATAGTTACACACACACACACACACACACACACACACACACACACACCCCTATTTCTTTGAGCAATTTATCCACCCCCAAGAACTATCAGCTAAATGCACAGGAGTTACTTACTCTGATGAATATCATAAGCAATTAAGACTAAAAATGTTCACTGAAAACTACTCTGTCAGGCACTTTATAAGATGCCAGGGTAGTGGTATGAGCTAAGTGATAGTAATACTGGACATCATGGTATCAAAGAGAAAATTGAAATTAAAAAATATTTACAAGCCCTCTCTCACAGAATTTTTTATTCCTCTTTCTTTCCATGAAAATTTAACAATTTCCTCTGAGCCCAGTTCTCAATTACAGGACACTGGCTATTTCCTACTAACATAATAAGGCTCCAAGACCATATGCATATTTGAATTAGTATGTAGTACTCTATTGCCAACAAAACAAAACAAATAACGATTTGGTAACTTCAATGAAGAGTTTTGAACAAAGGAGAAAAAGTGAAATGGAATAGAAATTGGCATCACCTGATTGACACAGGGTAAAGGGTATGTAGTAAATAATCCACCATAAGATGTGTTCTCATCCTTCATAGTGATCAGTTTAGTGATAGAGAGTGAATAAGCCCAGGCATAGTCATTATGTTTCTCACACATAATAAGCCTGGCCATCCAGCAAAGGTCTATGAGCAAGAATGCACTGGTTGACCTATACCATGAAATTCTGGATTTTAAAAATTCAGGTTTGAAAAGAGATCAGATGTCTGTTTACCAGAGATAGGGAATGGGGGAGGAAATTGGAGGACGGTGGTCCAAAGGTATAAACTTCCAGTTATAAGTAAGTACTGGGGATGTAATATACAACATAATGACTATAACTGTTGTGTGATACTTAAAAGACAGTAGATCCTAAGAATTCTCATGGAGAATTTACAGAGAAAATTATGTGTTTCCTTTCTTTTTGTTATATCTTATATGAGAAGGTGGATGTTAGCTGAACCTACTGTAATCATGTCACAAGATATGTAAACCAAACCATTATGCTCTACACCTTAAACTAATACAATGATGTATGTCAATTATTTCTAATAAAGCTGGGGAGAAATTCAGGTTCAAGTTGGTATCGTCGACACAAAATGAACAAACTTTTTAGGATTTCTGAAAAAAGAAGTTTGATTCGAGCCCAAGTTAGGACTGCGGTGGGGATACACAATCCTCATGAAGAAGAGAGTGCTCAGCTCCTATAAAGGGAACATGTGGTGTAGGGTTACATACGTTTTTTACATTAAAAGTTACAACTTATTAGACAAAGAACATTTCAGAAAGTTGCAGACCTTAAGTTTCTAGTATATGCAGGGCTGTATGGCTTTAATCTTATGGGAACCAGGGAAGTTTCTTACTTTTACTTATTTTGTGTGTTCAGAATGCTCCCTTTGGTTATTTTCTTTAACAAGGCAGATGTACAATGTGTGCTCCAGGCAGAAATACAGTCCATGCTTTGAGGTTTTGCCCAGTCATTTTGACCTTGGCTAATGTTACAGTATAGCTTCCCTGGGAGTGCAGGAGCAGGGCCCACAAACATTAAAAGTTGAAAATTTCCTTTATCGGTATCATTACTTTGGAAAACGCTTTGTCAGTATCTACAGAAGATGGGTCTTCATGTACCCCCTGATCTGGTCTTTTTGTTCCTAGATATGAATTCAACAGAAATGCATACTATGTTCTTTTTCCCTTATTTTTTAGATTACCACTTTTGGTACTTGTTAAGTTACTTTATCTAGTCCCAAATGGGTGTGGATTTTATATCTACTTGGGAATAGTTATTGATGTTTTCTAGTGATCACATTGAAATATGTGTTTTAAACTTTAATTTGAGAAATAAGATATGCAAAAAATTAGGATGAGTGCAATAAATCCCATATGCCTATTGCTATGCATCAATTTTTTCTCAAAGTTTGGTTACATTTGATTCATGCATTTGAGTTTCCTTTTTTTTTTTTTATTTAAAAAAAATTTTTTTTCAACGTTTATTTATTTTTGGGACAGAGAGAGACAGAGCATGAACGGGGGAGGGGCAGAGAGAGAGGGAGACACAGAATCGGAAGCAGGCTCCAGGCTCTGAGCCATCAGCCCAGAGCCTGACGCGGGGCTCGAACTCACGGACCGCGAGATCGTGACCTGGCTGAAGTCGGACGCTTAACCGACTGCGCCACCCAGGCGCCCCTAGTTTTCTTTTATTTATATATATATTTTTTAACGTTTATTTATTTTTGACACAGAGAGAGACAGAGCATGAATGGGGGAGGGTCACAGAGAGAGGGAGACACAGAATCTGAAGCAGGCTCCAGGCTCTGAGCTGTCAGCACAGAGCCCGACACGGGGCTCAAACTCACGACAGCGAGATCATGACCTGAGCCGAAGTCGGACGCTTAACCGACTGAGCCACCCGGGCGCCCCTTTTCTTTTATTTTTTTTGATAATGCCTTTTTTTCACTTATTTATTTTTTAATGTGGATGGCTTTATTTTCTACCTAACAATTTAGTAATCTGACAGAGAATGATGACTCTCAGACAGAAATACATTTATGCTGCACTCATTTTAATGAATTCAACAGAAATGCATGCTATATTTACCAGACAACCGATATAAGAATTTTCATGGCACCACTACTTTTAATAGCCCCTAGTTGGAAAAAAACCCAATTGTTAATCAATAAATAGTAAAGTGGCAAATCAGCTGTTACATATCTTACAATGTTTTATGACACAGTGATTTACAACTATACACAACATCATGGATGAATCTCATGAACATGATGTTCAGTGAGAGAAGCCAGATATAAAAGTGTCCTCTGTATGATTCTCCTTATCCTGAGCAGGCTGGGCTAATCTTGGAAGGGTAGTAACTGGAAGTTTCTGGGCTGCTAGTGATGTTCTACTTCTTGATCGGAGTGCTGGTTTTATACATGTGCTCATTTTATAAAAATGTATGATTATTATTACAAAATAATTATTTATGATCTGTACACTTTTTGGTATATATGGCATATGTCTATAAGCATTTCCAAAAAAAATTTATGTCTCTCTCATAACACATGGAAGTGGGGAGAACTGGTCAAAAGTATCTATCAGAAAATCAAGTTCAGTATAGTCATTGTATCTAGAGTGATCTAAGGGGCAAAGATGAGTCTGACCTCTGTGATTCAATATCAGTGCCTTCTTTTAACACAGTGGTTTTTGACTGTTCTTTTGGAGACAATTGAATCCAGTGGCTGATGCCAAAGAGCCCCAGTAATTGAATCAGCATTTGCTTGAACAAGGTTCTTTTATTGCCCTCTTAATTGTTTGCATGTCCTATGTCAGTGAAATGGGCATAGCAACATTTTAGCTCAAAGCCACCCAGATTATGAGTAAACTACAGCTCACCGGAGATTGTATAATTTAAATAGAAAGCAGAATCTGAATGAATGACTTTGTTCTTCCCCAAAGAAGACCGTTGTTCTCATGCAGGCACTGATTTATGCATCAATCAGTCATAGGGCACCTACTGTATTCCAGGCCCTGCATTTAAATGCTGGGGACAGGAAAAAGTGACATGTGATCCCTGTCCTCATGGAACTAATGATCTAGCCAGGGGGTTAGCTCATTTAACAGACATCTGAAATGATGGGCTATGCCACAAGAGCGAGTTATACAAAGGGCCTTGAAACAAAAGAAAAAAATGAGTAACTGATCCTTTCTCAGGATCAAAGGAGACTTTACTGAGAGGGGAACAATTGCTATTGGTTTCAAAGAGGGAAAGGGAGTCCAGCCCAAGGGAACAGATTTTGCAAAGTCATTGCTGTGAGAGTGCATGCTTTGTGATGTTCCTGTGGGGAGGAAGGGGAGTAAAGACGGCAAGGGAGTTGGGGCCTGGATTATCAAAGCCTAGAAGATGCTGCTGGTGCTCTGCCCAGATCCCCTTTCGTTGGCCAGTGTGTTCTTCTCCTGCTGCTGTGAGTCCCCCTTCTCAGAGAATTTCCCTTAAACTACAAGAACCACCTCACCCAGAAATACCCAGAGGTTATAGAACCTCATCCACTGGGGAAACCTGTAGCCAAAAGTTTACTGATTCAGGAGCAGTGCTGTTCATGCTCCAGAACTTGCACGGGCTCAGGATGAGCCTAGACTCCAGCTGAGACCACATCCTTGCTTAGCTCCTTCCAGCTGTCCTCTCCTGCTTCCCTCATTCTCCCTCATTCCCCCTCATTGGAGGACACACCTCACTAATTTGCAGACACAAGAATCCCAGCCTCAGACTCTGCTTTTAGGGAGCTTGACCTCAGACCTCAATTTTGATTGCATGAATAGTAGGGAGCCATTGAAAATGTTACATCAGTGGAGTGGTTCAATTTGAATTGCATTTTGTAAAAGTAACTGTCATAACTTTGAATGTAAATTGGAGGATAATTCCTCTGGCTCACTTAATTTTTTTTAACATTTATTCATTTTTTGAGAGTGAAAGACGGAGCGTGAGTGGGGGAGGGGCAGAGAGAGTGGGAGACCCAGAATCAGAAGCAGATTCCAGGCTCTGAGCTGTCAGCACAGAGCCTGACGCGGGTCTTGAACTCACAGGCCAGGAGATCATGACCTGAGCCAAAGTCAGACACTTAACCAACTGAGTCACCCAGGCACCCCCTCTGGTTTACTTTTCATGTAAAAAAATACTACATTTAAACACTGTTCTGGGGCGCCTGGGTGGCTCAGTCGGTTAAGCGTCCGACTTCGGCTCAGGTCGTGATCTCGCGGTCCGTGAGTTCAAGCCCCGCGTCAGGCTCTGTGCTGACTGCTCAGAGCCTGGAGCCTGTTTCGGATTCTGTGTCTCCCTCTCTCTCTGACCCTCCCCCGTTCATGCTCTGTCTCTCTCTGTCTGAAAAATAAATAAACGTTAAAAAAAAATTTTTTTTAAACACTGTTCTGGTAGGACTTCTTGCTACACAGTTTAAGGAGGGGTATATATGTATGCATGTGTGTGATTCTAATTCTGTGAGAATGTGATTATGTGATTGCATCTGAGAAAAGTACAAAAGGAGTTTTTGTGTTTATTATTTTATTGTAATTGCATTCCAGAATTTTCCCCATTATTTAATTGTTTGCCGATAGTGGTTTTATCATGTTTCTTGTGGCAGTAATTACTTCTCATTTCCATGTACTTTATTTGAAAATCATTCTTGTCCTAGGGGCGCCTGGGTGGCTCAGTCGGTTAAGCGTCCGACTTCAGCCAGGTCACGATCTCGTGGTCCGTGAGTTCGAGCCCCGCGTCAGGCTCTGGGCTGATGGCTCGGAGCCTGGAGCCTGTTTCCAATTCTGTGTCTCCCTCTCTCTCTGCCCCTCCCCCGTTCATGCTCTGTCTCTCTCTGTCCCAAAAGTAAATAAAAAACGTTGAAAAAAAATTAAAAAAAAATCATTCTTGTCCTATAGTTCATTATTTCACAATATTATTAGCATTAGAGCTTTAATGGGGGTGCCTGGGTGGCTCAGTCAGTTGAGCATCTGACTCTTGATTTGGGCTCAGGTCATGATCCCAGGGTTGTAGGACTGAGCCCCACATTGGGCTCCTCACTGAGTGTGGAACCTGCTTAGGATTCTCTTTTTCTCTCTCTCTCTGCCCCTCTCCCCTGTGTGCACGCTCTCTCTCTCTCTCTCTCTCTCTCTCTTTCTCAAATAAAATTTTTAAAAAAGAAAAAAAAGAATTAGAGCTTTAATAATTGATCATGGGAGAGAAGGGTGACCAACTCATTGGTGACCTGCTAGGGATCACTTGAATATTTTAAGTCTTCTTTTTTCTCTTTTTTCCTTCTCTTTCTTTCCCTCACTCCCTCTCTTCTTTCTTTCTTACCTTCCATTCTTTCTTCCTTCCTTCCTTGGCTGGATAGCTCAACATGTTAAATATATAACAGTTAGGCTACAATCACTTAAAACAATTGCCTTTTACATTCTGTTTTGTAAAAATTCACTCTTGGTAATTAGTTGACCTTTATGAATAAAATATGCTGGTTTTCATTCAACAAGTGCTGGGGTGATGTAGGTGTTTGCTGTAGAGTGTTTCTTTATTCACTGGAAATATAATTACCTTTCCAAAACTGTAACTCTAATCTTGATTCTTGCCATGTGAGGAGGAGAAATTTATGTATGTGTATGATTTCTTCTCAGTCATGGAGGAAGGGAATAAACCTTTATTTAAGATATTAAATTCATAAGAAAGCCATTGAATACTTCCAATGAAGTATTACTTATTAAAAATTGAGACGTATGATCTCTTTTTATCTTTATCTAAGGAAATCCTACTTAACCTCCAGGCTAAGACAGAATATGACTTCCTCTATGAGAGAGGGGCTAAAGGAAATAACATTTATTCCTGATTATCTAATCCAGAAGCCAACTCTTCCCTGAATTCCCATAATATTTAGTTCCGGCCCTCTTAAACTGCCATTTAATGCCCTTGTGGGTTATAACTACATAAATTTCAATTAGCTATTCTGCATAACAGACTTCTAAAACTCAATGGCTTAAAATAATAAAAATTTATTATTTTTCATAAGACTATGGGTCAACTGTATTGTTTTGGTCTCATCTGGGCTCACAAATGTGCTTGTGGTCAGCTATAGATTGGGAAGTAACTCTGCCCTTTGCAGGGATCTCACATATCTGGGGCCCAGCAGGCTTTCAGTGGTCCATGACAACCTTTGCTGGGACGACAGGGCTGTCATCCATGTAGTCTCTTAAGATTTTATCGAACAAGGTTAGCCCAGGCTTGTTCACATGGTGGCCACACGGTGGTTCACATGGTGGCGGGGCAGGTTCTAAGAGAGAGTGAAAGTGTGCAAAATCCCATGAGGCCTAGGCTTGGAACTGGCACGTCATCACTTCTTCTATGTTTTATTAGTTAAGTAAATCACAAGGTTGACAGATGCAAGGAGGGAGAAATTGGCCCTAATTCTTGATGGGAGGCATTGCAAAACCACGTTACAAAGAACATAGTTCAGAGGAAGGTAAAGGATTGAGGACTTTTTGCAATGAAAGTGTCACATACATATGTTTGTATACATATTTTCTATCAGGCTAAAATCCTGAAAATAAGTCAATATTTTATCATCTTGTATAATAGTATTAATGGTGTTGCTTAGAATGTACTTCTTTTGGTTTTAAGTTCACAGCATCTCTCCTCCTTGTCAACTGATAATAGTTCTCTCTTAGACTTTGGCACTCTTCCCCCCCCCCCCCATGCAATGTAGTCCTGGGGCATTTATGGGTTCTGAATTGGGTGCTCTAGCCCAAACAGCTGGTCAGGGGATTAGAATAAAACTAAAGCTGGGACAATAGGAGTCTTACAGAAATTTGATCTGGTAGATCCATTTAAGGAGAGAATTTGGTTGAAGCTGAGGTTTCTTGCCTTCTTGAAGCCTGATTCTTTAAATCTTTCCTCCATTTTGGGGCACCTGGGTGGCTCAGTTGGTTAAGCATCCAACTTGGTTTCAGCTCAGGTCATGCATGAGCTCATGGTTCATGAGTTTGAGCCGTGCATTGGGCTCTGCTCTGATGGTGCAGAGCCTGCTTGACATTCTTTCCCTCTCCCTCTCTCTCTGCCCCTCCCCACTTGTGCTCTCTCTCTCTCAAAATAAATTAATAAACTTAAAAAAATAAATCTTTCCTCTATTTTGAAGCATCCCTGTAAATATACCTTATTTTTCTTCCTAAGGCAAATCATCTAGCATCATAGGGACCTTATACATTACCAAGTCTCAAAAATTTGTTGAGTGACTGAATGAAGGTAGGGATCCTAAAATCACTGACTACCTTTATCATATAAGACTATTTAGCATATGCTCTCCTAGGGCATGGATGCCTTTGGTTTGGTGTGCCCCACAGTCCTTTCTCCAGGAACTGCCCCTTCCCTCATCCACATGGGTAATGAGGAGTCAACAAGTTATTGCAAGGGCACCTTGCCTGGTGGCCAAAGTATATTTGATCAGGGTGGCCAGTGAGCCCCCAAAATTTGTGAATGAAGGGCCAAGACAGTCAGTCAATCAGAAAATGTGTTTAATTGTTACGCTGTGAAACATATTCCCAGCCACATACAGAGATCTTTTCTGTGAATATCTGAATTTAGGTAAGTCACTTGACCTCTCTAAAGCTTTAGTTTTCACAGCTATAAAATGGAAACCACAGTATCTACCCCTCAGGGCTTTTTAAAATATTAAATGTGATAGTAAGTGTGAAAAACCTTGTGTAATTCCTAGTAGGGTCCAGTTTAGTTTCCTCTTATTGTTCTGTGGGGATCTCCTTTCATAAAGTACCTGATTTTAGGTTCCTGATGCATTTTACAACAGATCCCATACAAAACTCCTCTGATGTGCCGAGAATTTAGATTCTAATTCAGTAAGAACAGTATTGAATGCTTATATACCACTATACTAGGTGATTTACCCATATTAACTGTTCTCATAGCAATATCCTGGGTAGATACTCTTACCAATTTTACACATGAGGAAATCAACCGAAGACTGAATTAAGATGCATTCATGTCAGTCTCTTACATCTCCTTCATCTACCGTCCCTGCTCAGAGCCTTCTCAGTCTTGTGCACTTTGGCTCACAGCCAAAATGATGATAATTCTATGGCCCATGGAAGAAAATGGATGAAGCTGCTGGCAGCTGGAGATACATGGACTGTGGTGCTCTACTTGGCTCTCACCCTACCTAGCACCCCCTTGTGGAAAAGAGTATAAATCTTTCAATTGTTCTTTTGCAGATGTGCAAAGGTACAGTTCAGGCTGATTTTAGAGTGATTTTTGACAATAAACTTGGCAGGAGGAAAATAGTTTTTTTGATAAACACTCTCAGGTAACCATAACACACAACCTTCCACTGTTGCCATAGAAAATGGACAGAGGCAAAACACAGAGCTGATCTCTAGCCTTATGACATTTTACAAATCAAGGCTGATTCTACTTGTTAAATTATTTCTTCCTGCTATCAATATGTTCCATTGTGTCCTTTTCTAATGTAGTGATCAAATGCCTTGGTTTCTAGGTCTCTAGCTTAGCAATAAACATAACATTGTTTTAGAATCTATCCCATTTCCTTACCTACTTTTCCTTTTCTTTGCCATGGGTCAGGATTCTTATAAGAAAACAAAACATTTTTGATATGCAGCAGGTATTTGATTCTGGAACTAAAGTGTTCTGCCCAGGATTGGTAAGGAGAGCACTTTGCCTGGCTTTGTTTTTGTGGTGCCTGTAAAAGAGAAACATGCTCATAGCTTCATTACTGGAGAGCCAGGCTGTTTAAAAATATATGAATTATTAGCTCTATAAGGAAATTCTAATGGAAGGGAACAGCAATAGATCTGTATGTAATGAGAAGCCCATCCAGCAGCAAGCCATTCATTGAACAAGAGAGGAAGGGATACACCTGTCAGTAAATATTTAGAATTGACGTGAATCTTTAATGAGGAAAGACTGGAAAGTTTCACAGAAGCCCTGCTATGTGACACTCACTATGCTCTCCTAATTTCACAGCAAACTTGTGTAGTATTTGTTATGACCCCCATGTCGGAGATGCTGCTGGTTCCTTTGCTTCAAGCTAAGACCAACTTTGGTATATTTCTAGCACCAGAACTGAAGCTTAATTTTTTTTAGCTCCTCCCGTGCCCTATCATTCTTTCCCCACTTTCTTTATCCTGAGAGCACACTCAATAAATTGCTTACACAAAATTCCCCCTCTCAGGTTCTGCTTCTTAGGAAACTGACTCAAGACACCCCATTTTATTGATGAAATATTGGACTCTCGTACAGGTCGGAAACTGGCTGAGTGTAACCCAGCTCGTATATGGAAGAATTGGAATTCAAATCTCAGCTCTTCTAACTTTAAAATAAACTATTTCTTAATGTAATTTTTATGCAGAGGTAGTAGCTGAGATCATTAAAATACTTTTCTGTCTCTTTGTGCATTTAAGTACCAACACCATACTGATGACCATATGCTGGTAACCATGGGTCAAGTCTTAGATCTGAATTGCTTGTTCCAGCTTGTCAGTATCTCTACATGGATGTCCAAGGCATCTCAAACTCATGCTGGAACTGGCATCTTATTACCGCCCCCCCCCCCCACCAAGACTGCCTTTGGTGCAGCCTGTTACAACTCAGCTGATGGCAACTGCATTCTTCTAGCTGCCCAGGCCCAAATCCTTGAAGGCATTCCTGGTTGCTATTGTTCTCTTACCTCCAATCAATCAGAGAATCAGTCCTGTTTTAATATACATCCAGAATACATTCAGAATCTGACCATTTCTCTCAGCCTGTGCCATTACCACCATGACCTGAGCTGCCATTATCTTTTGTCTAAATTGGTGCAAAACCCTGCTAACTGGCCTCCCCACTCCTCTTACGTCCAAACAGCTAATTCTCAGCAAAACAGCCGGAGAATCCTTTTGGTGGAAATTAGTTAGACACTGCTGGCTCTTATTTCCTCTAGGGTAAAAGGCAAGACTTCAGTTGATCTACAAGACCCTGTCTGATGTGCCCCAGCTCATCATACTCAGCTTTCCCCTCACTCAGTCACTCCTTGCACACTGGCCTCCCTGCTGTTCCTCAAACACACCAGACATGCTTCTGCATTTGGGCCTTTGCACTGGCTGTTCCCTCTGCCTGGGACACTATTCCTAGATACATTTTCATGGCTCCCTCTCTCATCTTTGAGTTTTTGCTCAAATATAACCTTTTTATTTGAAATTGCACCTGAGCCCTAGCTAACAATCAATTTCCTTTACCCTATTTTACTTTTTTAATAGTACTTATATTCTTACAATGCATAGTGGTATTGATTATTGATTAGCTTATTCATCTATGGTTTTTATCCTCTCACTCCCCACTGGAATGAAACCACATGAAGAGAGAGGTCTTTGTCTGTTTTAATTACTGATATATTCCATATGACTAGAGCAGACTGGCATATAGTAACACTCAATAAATCTATGTTGAATGAACGAATGAATGAAACTTGCCTGTTCCAGTTTGAATGTCTTGTGATCAGAATGGGAGCTGTACAAAATGACATGTTGGAGTTGAGTGACTAGTGGAATACCTTAAGCAAAATTTGATTTCATGATGTAATTCATCAAAGTAGAGAGGGTGTACACACAAACACACGCACATACACACCCGTGATTTTCATTCATGTTGTCAAGTTCTCTGTCCCTTTTATGTGACAATTTCTCTTTAAGCTAGATACTGAAGCATTAAAGGACTGCATCACTTATCAGTCAAGAACTTTGGTTAATTCTCTTTTGTTTGATTAGCAACTGACCAAAAACACAGTACAAAAAATCAGTTATTTATGAAATTTCAAATGAAACAATTCAGATACGTAGTCTGTCTTAAGATCAGTTAACCATTGCTCTTTCTTTTTTTCCCTAAATTAGCGTTTTTCACTGTGTCAAAGGACATAGTATATTTCCTATAACAGATAGAGATTCTTTGTGGTTCATGGGGTGCCACAAAATCCATATGCCCACAGGACTGAAATGTGGAGTCTCCTTACACTTTGCGTGTTCCTTAGTTGAGTCCCAAGCTGCTAAGGGAGGAATTCTGTCATAACAAACCTCTTCAATGTCATAAGAAGATACGGAAGCATATATATGCATAAAATAAGACTAGAGAGAAGCATTTCAGAATACTGTGGGGCTCCCTATAAGGGAAAGGTCTCTGGGGAATTGGTATCAGTTTCCTTCTTGTGAGGATTTCTACAGGCTCTGGCAAATATTTTGTGGTTATTGGGGAAAAGTTTCAATTCCCTTCACAGTCTGTTCCTCAGTTTTAAAAATTAGGATGCTCTGGAGGCACCTGACTGGCTCAGTTGGTTAAGCGTCTGATTTTGGTTCAAGTCATGATCTCACAGTTTGTGGGTTCAAGCCCCACGTCAGGCTCCACACTCCTCTTTCTCTGCCCCTTCTCCACTTGAGCTTTCTCTGTCTCTCAAAAATAAATAAATAAATAAATAAATAAATAAATAAATAAATAAATATTTTTAAAAATAATTTTTTTAAGTTTATTTAGTTATTTTGAGAGAGAGACACACAGAGACAGAGAACCAGTGGGGGAGGGGCAGGGGGATGGGGGGGACAGAGGATCCCAAGCAGACTCCGTGTTGACATCAGAAAGCCCAATGTGGGGCTTGTATCACAAACTGTGAGATCATGACCTGAGTCGAAGTTGGCTGCTTATTCAACTGAGCCACCTAGGCTCCCCACATATTAAATAAATCTTTTAAAAAATTAGGATGCTTTTTCCAAACTTTAATATTCTTTCATCTTAAAGAAAGAAGTAGCACAAATATTCTTAATATATTAAAAGGGTATTTTATTTGTTCTTCTGGATACTCATTCTCTTTCAGTTATATTTTCTTCAACCACTTATATAGCTTTGAAGTTTGGTCTTTTACATATTTCCAAAAGGCCATGTTTTTACAAGGGACGTAATTGTTCCTTTGGATGCTGCAAGCCTTGATTGTTGTTGGAGGGTCATACAGCCTTGGTACCCTCAACACTTTGTGACTAATTGTGAGTTACCCATTGGTGATCCCCGGTGATGACTGTTCCCATGAAGATGAAATTCCCAACCACTGCCGTACGTTATTGCATCTGGAGCTTAATGTGTTCCTGACTCCTCAGGCAATCAGTGTTTGCCCCAAAATACCTTTGTGGAAAGTAAGTGATCATTGACAGTTAGAGGTCATGCCCCAGAAATATTAGAAGTTCAGGGCTGCAGGCCTGTTTCAGAGTAGAATCTGGAGCTCCTCAATTATTGGTAACATCATTCAAAATGCCAACGGCAGGCCTTTCAAACTAACCCAAGTTTAAGGCAAATAAGGTAGTGTCCTCTTTGACCACATTTCTTTTGGGGGATGCAGCGTTTTGCAAGTTCAGAGAGCTTTCAGTCTGTATCCCAAAGGAACACTGTGAGGGTGATGTTGAAAATATTGCTGACATTGTCATTTCTTAAGCAGAGAGGATCTCTCTGCACCCCGCCCCCATCTCCCCACCACATTCTAATAACCAAAGCATTCAACAAAATTTAATGTTGAATTAAACCTGGACAGGGTTAATGATAGCAGGGGGAGAGGAAGTTAACTGTAATTATTAATAATGAAACTTTTAAGAAGACATACACATATTCTGAAGTGGGGGTGATTATTTGTACAAATCAGAACTAGTTGGGATTTTTGTGTTTTGTTGAAAGAAAAGCAAACTGTGAGGATCCATTATGTTGAGCTGGATTTAGAAACAATCAACTTGAAAAGAGAAGTTTATTTCTTGTATATGACCTGGAATTCTTCCCCTCTGAAAACAGGTGCAGAGATGGCTACATCTTACGTGAGATGCATAAACATACAATGTTTCTTGAGGGCATTTTTCTTCCCTCTCAGATACTTATTTTTATGCAAGATTGTTATATTGTCATTTAAATGCTAACTTCAGTCCCATTCTTTGCTGCAAGGAAGCGCTTATTCATTAATTGGAAAGAAAAGGAAAGAACCCACAGCTGCCCAAGTAGTTAAACTAAACACTTTCTGTTTTCAACATCATCTGCCAAAAAAAAATGTCTGACATTATGAGAGGAAAAAAGATAAATATATTTGGAGATTTCAGAAAAATCACTTCATTTTAACATTACATTATTTTTCATGAGAAAAAAAAAAGCCAAAAAAATGCTGGTCTTCCGTGTGTGAATCACAAGCATGTGTATTAAAATATAAAATGTTTGCTTATCTCAGTTCATGAGTTCTACCTTAGCAAAACTTAGCAGGTAGTTTCTCCTGGAAGATGTGTAAAAGACCCTTGGGTTTTTAGAAAACTTTTCAATGAATGTGCCAGTACTTTTAATAGGACTCTGCTGGTTCTCTTAAAGTTACAACTACGCTAATTTACTAGTTTTTACTTTTGAAAGAAAATAGTTTATGCATTAAAAAGATGTGCTTTCAAATTCTTAATCAATAGCGTTCTTCTTTTTGCTTTGTAACTTTAAGGAACAAAGGAAAAGCAATTTTGAAATTCTATTAAAACAAATTTTTTAGTATATATTAAAGCTAAAGCTACTTAGTATTGATTTAATTAACTAATTAATTAATACTGGTTGCATACAAGGTTCAACCTAAAAACAAAAATAAAAACCGTAAAAGTCCTCCATTTTTACTTAATTCATCAGCAGGTTGTTCAATGATAGTATATTCACCTCCTCAGAGGAAAACTGTGAATTTCGTCTTCTCCCCCAGCTGTTTCAGTGGCAAGCAATTATTCCTTGCAATTCAACTTTATTTTCCTCCTCTTTGGTCTTCAGAACATGGAATTGATCTGGCCACAATCTCTGCAAGATAATGCTAATAAAATGGTTCCTAGGATAGAAGTTGATTAGTTTTTTATTTACCTTCTTCCATGGCCCTTTAAAAGTTTCTTCCAGCGGCACTTGGGTGGCTCAGTTGGTTAATCGACCAATTCTCAGTTTCAGCTCAGGTTATTCTCTCACAGTTCATGAGTTCGAGCCCTGCGTTGGGTTCTGTGCTGACAGTATGGAGCCTGCTTGGGATTCTTTCCCTCCTTCTCTCTCTGCCCCTCCCCTGATCTCTCTCTCTCTCTCTCTCTCTCAATAAATAAATAAATAAACTTAAAGAAAAACTTCTTCCATTTTCTTCAAATGATGTATTCCAATGTTGTCATATTTCCAAATTCTTCTCATCCTCCAATTTTAGCTCAAAAGCCACTTTTTCTCAGCAGCTTCTCTTGGCCACCTGTTCCTTCCCCCATGCCAGAGTGACTTCTCTCTCTTTCACTGTTATAACATAAACTTTAGAAATGCTTGTTGCATACCTCAAACTTTCTTTTATAACTCTGGCTCTGTTTCATTATGTGTATGTTCTTAGTATATCACACACTTTGGGGAGGCAGAGCGCATGTCTCCTACTGTTTTGTATTCTCCATTCCATTGTATAAAGTTCATTGTACAAAGGAAGTCTTCTATATATGGATGAACAACGTATTTACAGCACTCATGATATGTTTTTATTTTACGTATATGAATACATTGGGGATAATATCAAGTTAGATGTCAATGTTTTCAATTAAAAATGTAATATTTCATGTAGTGTTAATATTCTGTATTTCTCAGGTGAAAAAAAGGACATAAACGTTACAGTGACAAAGGGAAAGTAGGTTCAGGATACACAAAGAAAAAAAGGAAACTCCTCAATGTTGTAAATATCCATCATGTTTTGTTTGTTTGAAATTTCCTACTCCATAGTAACAGGAAAAGGCTTAGAACCCAGAGTCCTTTAAAGATAGAATCACTTGCCAGGAAATGTAAGAATGTATCCTCAACTTTTTAAGAATAGCTTTTAATGAATAATGAATGTCCTTGAAAGAATTCACTGCAGTTTGTTTTAAGTAAAACTAAAATATAAATTAAAATGAATGTGTTGTATTCCCCCTGTTCTTCTGCCCTTTTTTTTTTTTTTTTTGTCTTTATATTAGGAGAAAGGGAGATGTGGAATGTCGGGAATTGTTTATAAAATTAGCACACACTGCTCCCATGAACGTGGAAAATATCTGACCCACAGTTGCCCCAGTTTGTTAAGCATTGTGGATACTCTATGGATGGCTGTTCTTCCACAGCCTCCTGGCTGCTGGAGACAAAACCCTGGGTAAGCAAAGTTGGATGGTTTTCAAAACTGTCATCCTTAGTAGATTTACAGACACAAAGAGCTGTCACTAAATTTAGTCAGTGACCCTGAACTTGGAATAACTGGAACTGGTACTCTCAGCCAGGGCTGTCCTAAAGTCTAAGGAGCAATTAGGGGCCAATAACAAGATTGGATTCTGACATGCGGGGTGAGAGGTGAGTAGAAAAGAATTGAAATGCTGATTGGGTGATATTAGATAATTTGTATCTAACTAAGGAATGATTTCTTCTTTGCTGAGCAGTCATAGACTTACTGCACAGGGCTAGCTGCCAGCAACATTTTTATAATCAGCGCTACTCAAACTTGGGTGTACACAAACATTACCTGAGAATCAGGTGTGCAAATAGTGATTCAACACTATGCTGTGCTCACCACAAGTGTGCTATCATCTGCCACCACACAATACCGCTAACTGTCTTCCCTCGGCTCTACCTTTTGTTCCTGTGACTTAGTCATTCCTTAATGGGAAGCTCTTGTAATGTGTGTCAACTATCCTCAGAATAAAATTAAAATGTAAAGAGATGATAGAATGGAATAAAATATATACGTTTAAGAAAAAAAGACAAATCTCGTGTTGGTGAACTTTCTCAGCGTTTGAGAGTCTTCCTTTAAATTTTTATTTCTCAAATACAACTTTGCAAGGTTAAAAAAAATTATCCAAGGATCTCATTAAAATGCAGATTCTGGACTGGGACCTGAGATTCCACATTTCTAACTGCCTCCCAGGTGATGCTGATGCTACTGGTCCTGAAACCACACACTGATCAGAGTAACAAGGGTCTATAGTTGCACTATCTAACACAGTATTTGATGGCTGCATGTGGATATTGAATGCTGAATTGAAATGTGCTGTAAGTTGAAGATACACATCAGATATTTTTATTGAAATACAATTCAAATACAAAATCACCTCCATTTAACGTGCACAATTCAGTGGTTTTTGGTATGTTCACATGGTTGTGGAACCATCACTACTGCCTAATTCCAGCACATTTCATGACCCTAGAAGGAAACTCTATACATTTTGCCTATCACCCTCTCTCATTCCCACTTCTTCCCAGCTCCTGGCAACTTACTTTCTAGGTTTTCTTTCTTTTTAAAAGAAATTTTAACGTTTATTTATTTTTTGAGAGACAGAGACAGCACAAGTGTGGGAGGGGCAGAGAGAAACAAGGAGACACAGAATCTGAAGCAGGCTCCAGGCTCTGAGCTGTCAGCACAGAGCCTGATGCAGGGCTCGAACTCATGAGCTGTGAGATCATGGCCTGAGCCGAAGTCGGGACTTAACTGACTCAGCTACCCAGGAGTCCCTCTAGGTTTTCTTTCTAAAGAAAGAGTGTAGGGGCACCTGGGTGTCTCAGTCTGTTGAGCATCTGACTCTTGATCTCAGCTCAGGTCATGATCCCATGGTTGTGGAATCAAGCCCCATGTTGAGCTCCGTGCTGAACACGGAGCCTGTTTAAGATTCTCTCTTTCTCCCTCTGCCCCTCTTCCCTACTGTCATGGTCTCTCTCTCTCTCTCTCTCTCTCTCTCTCTCCCCCTCTCAAACAAACAAACTGCAGTAAAATCTTGGATTGTGAGCAATTTGTTCTGCGAGTGTTCCACAAGGCGAGCAAACATTTCTAATAAACTTTAACTTGGTAAACAAGCGATGTCTTGTAATATGATTAGTATGTGACACCAAACATCACATGATCACAACTGAGCCAATCGTTCTCTCTCTCTCTCTCTCACTTGCTGCGGGATTGTGGGTGATCTTCTCCCATGCTCAGTTGCTTGGTCTCAGGCCACAGTGTTTGTTAGAAATCAGTGATTTTTCAGAACATTGGGAGGTGCCCACAAGTGGCACTAGTGTATTTTTTGTCACCTCAAAGCACCTATGGACAGTCCTTTGCTTTTCCACACAAGAGTAAGCTTCCATATCCAGTTTTCATTATTTCTTATGGGGAAATTCGCTTTGATAAACAAGTGTTTTGGATTATAAGCATGTTTCCAGAACAAATTATGCTCACAAATCAAGGTTTTACTGTATTTACTTTCTTTATGTGTTTGCCTATTCTGTATATTTCATATACATGGAATCATACTATATGTGCTACCTGGCTTCTTTCCCTTAGCATACTGTTTTCAGGGTTCATCCTGTGTTGTAGCAGGAATCAGTGCTTCATTATTTTTTATGGCCAAATAATATTCCATTGTAAGAATCTACCACATTTCATGTATCCAGTCATTTACTGATGGACATTTGAATTATTTTGAATTGTTTCCACTTTTTGGCAGTTATGAATAATGCTGCCATTAACATTATTATACAAGTATTTGCATGAATGTGTGTTTTCAGTTTTCTTGAGTATATACCTAGGAATGCAACTGTTGGGTATATGGTAACCCTATGTTTCAACTTTTGAGGATTTGTCAAACTGTTTTCCTGAAGTGGCTGAACCATTTTATATTTCCTCAGGCAGTTCTTGAAGGTTCCAATTTATCTACATCCTTGCTAACTTTTGAACCAGTATTAATACATTATTATTAACTAAAGTCCATACTTCATTCACATTTCCTTGGTTTTTGCCCCATGTATTTTTTGTGTGACAATTTCTTAAACTTGCTTGTTTTTGAGGAGTACTGGTCAGCTGTATTTTAAGATGCCCCTCTATTGGGATTTGTCTAATAATTTTCTGGTGATAAGGATGGAGTTATGGGTTTTGGGGAGGAAGATCATAGAGATCATCACATCATATTGAGGGTACATACAATGAGCATATTTATCACTCTTGCTGTTGACCTTGATCATTTGGTTAAAGCAGTGCTTTTCAGGTTTTTCCACAGTAAAGTTATTCCTTTTTTAAAAAATTATATTGCTAAGGACTCATGAATATTTATTTTTATACTTTGGTTATAATCTAGCACTATCTTATTTTGTGTTAAATTAATTCAGGTTTAATTAACCATTGAGGATTCTTTCAGGTTGGCATTCTCCCCTCAATGTGAGGTTTGTTGTTTTGAGCCCTTATTTACTTTCTAGCACTACAGGATGTCTAGGCTCATCTTGTATGTATCCTTCCTTTGTGTAGAATCAGACGCTTCTGCTAGAAGCCCTAGCTCCTTT
This sequence comes from Lynx rufus, assembly GCF_022079265.1. Taxonomy (NCBI): domain Eukaryota; kingdom Metazoa; phylum Chordata; class Mammalia; order Carnivora; family Felidae; genus Lynx; species Lynx rufus. Next base: position 37,596,905 of record NW_025814896.1, on the reverse strand, counting down.
TATTGAATAATAGTATTCAAAAACAAGGTTGGGCAAGATGTTTCTTATTTGAGATCTTTCTTGGTTCTTAATTTAGGCATTTATTGCTATGAATTTCCTTCTTAGAACTGATTTTGTTGCATACTGTAAGTTTGGTAAGTTATATTTCCATTTTCATCTGTCTTTAGACATTTTCTTATTTCTCTTTAGATTTCTCCTTTGACTCATTGGTTGTTCAGTAGCATGTTATTTAATCTCCATGTTTGTTAATTTTCCAGTTTTCTTCTTGTAATTGATTCCTAGTTTCATACCGGGTGGTTGGAAGAGATAATCGATACGATTTCAGTCTTCTTAAATTTGTTGAGGCTTGTTTTGTGACCCAATATATGATCTATCCTTGAGAATGTTCCATGTGAGCTTGAGACAAATGTGGGTTCTGTTGCTTTTGGTGGAAATGTTTAGTAAATGCAGTTAAGTCCATCTGGTCCAACATGAAGTTTGAGTTCAGTGATTCCTTACTGATTTTATTTGGATGGTGTATCCATTGATGAAAGGAGTGTACTGAAGTCCCTTACTATTATTGTATCGTGGTCTATTTCTTCCCTAAGGTCTTTTAATATTGCATGTTATATATTTAGGTGGTACTATGTTGGGTGCACAAATATTTACAAAATTATATCCTCTTGCTTGATCCCTTTAGGATTATGGATTTTATTACAAGTGTGATGGGAGGCTGATAGCAGATTATATTTTCCAGAGCTGGTAGCAAACTTATCACCTGTGCTTTTTTAGCATGTGACCTTGCCAGTCCCCTATGAAGAGGGGGAATTAAATTTCCCATCCTTGATTCTGGGCTGCCTTTGACTGCTTCAATGAATAGAGTATGGAGGAAGTAATGCTGTATGATTTCAGTGGCTGAGTAATAAAAAAGCAGTATATGTTCTGCCTTGCTTGTGGGAGTACTTATACAATCATGCCCAAGTCTACCATACTATATAAGGAAGCCAAGCTACATGCAGAGACCATGAACAGGTGTTTTGGTCAGCAGTCTAGTCTTCAGGTCATACCAGCTCAAATGAGTGAATGAACCTTCCTATAATTCAACCACCAGACATCGAATCATCCCAGCCTTTGAGTTTTTCCAGTTGAAGCTCAAGACAATGTGAAACAAACCATTCCCTGTGTACCCTGTCTGAATTTCTGACTCACAGAATCTTTGAACATAATAAAATGGTTGTTTCAAGCATTAGGTTTAAGGGTAATTTGTTATGTAGCAATAGTAACTGGAACAGAGGCGTTGGAGGCTTTTGACTTAGACAGAGATATGATTGTACTTCTGTTTGAAGGCTTTCGACTCAGAAAGTGATACGGTGGTACTTATATTTTAAGAGGACCACTGTGACTATTCAGTAGAGATTGGGCTATATAGCAAAGCAAAATGGAAATGGGGAGACAAGTTAGGAGCCTGTTGTAGTTGCCCAGAAGAGAGATGATGGTAGCTTGGGTTAGGTAGTATTAGTACAAGAGAGAAGATATGGTGGGGTTATGGATATAACCTGAAGATGAGCCCACAGGCCTTGCAAATGGATCAGGCAAGAGGCACAAGAGAAAGAAACAAGTCACAGATAACTCTAGGGGATCTGGAATGAGCAACCAACAATGGTTGATAACAGAGGCATTTAAGTGAGTTTAGAAATGTTGAGAGACACTTAGATGTGCCTGCAGTTTAGGGTAAAAGTGGAACTGGAAAAATAAAACTGAGACATCCAAACATTAATGATACTTAAAGCCATATCTTTGAATGACATAATTTAAGGAATAATTATAGTTAGATAAAAAAAAAAAAAAGATGTCTTTAGACTGAGCCCTCAGATGCTCCCAACACGAAGAAGAGGAACAGACATCAAAGGAGATAACAGAGTAGGAGGAAAACCAGGAGATTGCAGTGTCCCAGAAGCCATGTGAAGAAAATGATTTACAGAGCCCCTGAGTCATGGAGTGATTCAGCTGCTGCTCATAGATTTGGTAAGTTAGACATGAGAATTGGCCATTGTATTTGACAACCTGGAAGTCATGGGTGATGTTGACAAGAGTGATTTACTGGGTTGGCACAGATCAGTGCCTGAACAAGAGCAAGGAAGTAGAGATAAAAAGAGTAACTTTTTGAGGGCAAAAAGAAAATGGTGTAGTTGAAGAGAGACAGGGTGTTAAAGAAGCTTTCATTGATGTTGAAAGATGGTACAGCATGTTGCAGAATGTTTGTACGTTGCTAAGAATGTTTTAGTGGAAATGGGGAAATTCATGATGTAGGAAAGGGACAAATACCTGGAAGAGCAAAATCCTTAGGTGGGCAAGTGGTGATTAGGTTAGGTATCCCTGTGGAGCCATGAGAAGAAAAACATCTTCCAGTAGGGGAGGCAGAGCCCATAGGCTCTGAGCAGAAAGGCTGTGAATTGGATATTGTAGAATATGGAAGTTCTCTTTGATTGTTTTTTGTTTGTTTGTTTGTTTAATTTTCTCAGAGAAATAAGAAGTCACCTGCTGCTAGGATGGAGGGGCTGGATGCTGGGCATGAGAGAACTGAAGGGTGTGAAATAGTTATCTCAAAAAAGAAGAACAAATTTACTAGAGAATTAGAGAATTTCTGGGCATCACTTAAGTAGTACTTGAGGTCAGTGGTCATGAATATCAGATGAGGTCACTATAAGGTGAGCAGGCTGTGGAGGTTTTCTCTGTCTCTGTTAAAGATTTCTGAGGGTGGGTTCAGGGAATTTGAGCAGGTTTTTTCTTTTTAAGTGATTTCAACAGAGGAAGACAGAGATTAGAGTTGAGATAGGGTGGGTTGTATTATTGCTCCCGATTTTCACTTTATCCAATAAATAGGATTATACATCTACACTCCTTAATATGTGACTTACAGTGCATGCCACTAACCACTGTTTCATTGACCTCGGGTCTGACCATGTGACTTGCTTTAGCCAGTAGAATGAGAGCAGATGTCAGAGGAGCAGAGACTTGAAACATGGTTTGCGTGATTTGGCTGGTCTGTTAAGTTTTTGCCAGCACCGAGAGGAAAGCCTGCTCTAGGCAACTTCCTGTCTCAGAATGAGGACATGTGGAGTGAAACTGAACCAAGCTTGTGTCTTAATGCAGAACTGCTCCAGCTGCCCTGCAGATGCATGATTCAGAAATCTGCATCTATGCACTCCTCTTATCAGCCATAGGGATTTTGCATCATTTGTAGGATTATTTCAGCAGTATTCTGATTAATACATGAGGATATGATCATGCATATGCTAGGATGAAGGTGTCATCATAATGATGAGTGGAGTCTAAGCCAGAAGAGGAGGAAAGGGAAGCTATGGAGGAGATAAAACAGTGATAAGGGGGAAGAGTAAACGGATCAGAAGTCACATTATAGAGGGAGTCAGGCTTTTAAAAAGAAAGGTAGAAAGATAGGGGGTAGTGGCAAGAGAATGGGATGTTTAAACTTGACATTTGGAGGAGGTGAAGTTAGCGGTAATGTCAAGGAAATGTCAAGGTCCAGAGATGGCCATGGTAATGTGTGGCTGAGGTAGGGAGAGGAAAGGGATGGCTTATGGCAGATAAGGATTTCTGGAAGGTCAGGGTGTTTGGATAAATAAGCTATGTGGCCACTGAAATGACCAAGAATGTTGATTGGAATCCTGTTGGAATTCTGGAAGTAAAGAGATTGTTAAAAAATCTTTAATGTGAGGAAATTTCTGATGGACCTGTAAATGGCAGCAACAAGGAGAGATAGCAGCTGGTGTAGCCTAATGGCAATAGATTCTAAGAAGATGGAGTTGCTTAGAGAGAAGAAAAGACCAATTATCTGGAAGCAGTGATAAGGAGTAAGTTTCTTCCAAATTTAGTAGTAAATGGAGTGAGAATCAAACAATTACAGCTAGTACTTGGGGTGGCTTCAGGGAGTCTTCCTTGGGGAAGACTGGTTCCAATTAGAGCCAAAGTAGTGAAGGGCTCATTTCAGAAAGAAGATAAGGATATTGGGGGTTCTGCTGAACATGCACCATATGAAGTTAAAGATGATGGAGAGGATGGGTTTGAGGAGTCAAGAAGGGGTTATGTTGGGTTAGATAAGAGGATAAACAAGGTTAGTTAAGCATGAGAGCTGTGGGCATGTAGGATGACCTATATACGTTTGGTGACTAGAGGAAAAGAGGAAAGCAAGGCACGATGGGATTATTTCTGATGTCTTTCAGGGCTGTTCTCTGAAGCAGTTTTTAGTGGGGAATGAAGAGTGACTTGCCAGGCATGAAGGAGAACCTCTGGGGTCTCCTTAAATCCTTTCATATGTGTTATTGAAGCAGGGTGGAGGTGGACCTACCAGGACCTCTTGGCTTTCTTGCAACACATCTGAAATTATTCAAAATATGTCTGCACCAATCCTCACTTGAGTTATGCCTCTCTCTTCTCTCTTCACTTATCTCTTCTGCCTCCTATTTCTACCTTGACTCTCACTTCCGCTACCTTTGAGAATTTACTTTTTTTTTTTTTTACCCTGGTCAAAGAAATCTCCTCAGGACAGGATCTGAAGATCAGATATTATTCGTTGTTGTTGTTATTCTAGTATTAATTATGACAAATTATCAATCACTTATTAACATTTAGTGACCATTTACTATACGTCAGACATTGTGCTTATTGCTCTACTTAAACCAAACCCATCTCATTTACTTCACAACTCTGTGAGATGGAAACAAGTATTGCTCTCATTTTGCAACAGAGGAAATTGAAGCTTTGAAGACTTAAATCACTCATCCAGGGTCACTCACGGGGCATGGGGCTGAATGATTATTCACATCTGGGATTTTGGGCTCTGAATCCTGAGTGATTCATTTGTCCAGCCTGTGACTGATTGCTCAGTGGAAGCCTGTGGGTAATTCTGAACAAGTTTGGGCATTAGTAGCAGTGGAAGGCTAACCCCTCCTGTCTACTGTCCTAGCATGCCATTGATCTTTTTCACACTAGATTTGTCTTTATGTGGCTCAACTTGTGGTTTCTTCACCTGCATAGGCACTTTGTTTTTTGGACCAAATGGTCTACTTCCTCTTGGTCACAGCATTTGGAAAAATGCTTTGCACACAACAGATGCTTAAAACAATATATTGGTTGCATGAGTTAAGAATTACCCATGCATCTAGTTAAGTTCTCAAATTAGGCATATATTAAAACTAAGTGGGAAGTTTTCAAAAAATGTCCCAATGCTCAAGTCATACCTGGATTAACGTCACTGGGGCTAGGGCCAGACGTCAGTATTTTCAAAACTCACCAGAAGATTTCATTAGGCCACCAAAGTTGTGATTACTGCTCTGAGAGAGGCAGGTCCTAATATTTGTTAGTTCTGCTTAAGATCTAATTATATTTCTGTGATACGGGATTTGGGATGCAGGAAGTAGTGAGTGCTCTAGAAGCATTGTTGTCAGAAGACCTGGAATGTCAATGATGGCCCTTTCCCCTCTCCACACCATTTCCTAGAGCAAAGCTGTCATGTAAATGGCTATTTATTACATTTGATTTTTCTGCTCTCTTCTCACTTGTGCTTTCTGCTTTCCTCCAGTTTCTGCATCTAGCTTTCACTTGATTTGCATCCAGTTCTGCCTCTGCTGAAATGAGCTTATCTGGCTGCTTAGTAGACACAGCAATCACTCCCAAGAATTGCATTTGAAAGCAGAATGAAATCTTCATAATTTGCACTATCCCAAGATGCATTCATCCTAATGGAGGTGACTGGGTCATTTAGGCTGAATTTGAGAAGCATTCTTGGCTTTGTGTTCTGAGTCCTTCTAAGCCACCTGGCAGTTAGTGACTCTCTTCAGACAGTGCTAGTTGATATAATCTGACGTGAAGCCTTGAACAAAAAGGAACCGAAGCCAACCTTTGCCATTAGTATTCTCAGGTGTTTGTCCAAGGGAAGCTGGAAAGGAGAATCTGTATTTATAACTTGTAAAAAGGGATCTTAAGCATGGGTAGTAGAAAAATACTCAACCAAATATCAGGAAATTTGTTTCTTTTTTACCTTGAGTTTTACTTAACTCTTTATGGGCCTTTGATAGGTGGATTGCAAAAATTTGCCATAATGATACACCCCTCCTTGTATCCATATCACTTACAAGACTGTGGGCCTCCCCCCATCAGAAATGGAGTCCATTTGCCCACCCCTTAAATCTAGGTTGGCCTTGTGACCTGCTATAACCAATAGAATTCAGATGATATGATGCTGTGACAGTTCTGAATTTCCCCTCTGGAGGCCTTATACACTTCTGCTCTCCTTTCTTAGAATCTCAAACTGCCTACTTGATAAGAAACCACATAGCAGAGACCCCGTTGTCCCAACTCAGGCCATTTGAGAGCAGCCAGCCTGTTGACCCCAAATACATGAGGGTCCAGCTACGACTGCAGGGCATCTACATGACCCTGTTTAAATGTGTGGGTCCAAGCAAAACCTGAAGATCTTCCCAGTTGCCTCACAGACTCATGATCAATAATTCCTATTACTTTAGCCATTGAATTTTTGGGCTGTTTGTTAAACAGCAATAAATTGATAATGGCCTCTACAATTTCTTTTTTTTAAAATATTTATTAATTTTTGAGAGAGAGAGAGAGAGAGCACACATAAGTGGGAGAGGGACGGAGAGAAAGGGGGACAGAGGATCCAAAGCGGACTCTGCACTGACAGCAGAGAGCCTGATGTGGGGCTTGAACTCGTGACCCACAAGATCATGCCCTGAGTTCATGTCCAACGCTTAATTGACTTAGCCACCCAGGTTCCCTGCTCCAATTTCATTTTTTTAAATGTGTATTTATTTTTGAGAGAGAGAGAAACAGAGTGTGAGCAGGGGATGGGCAGAGAGACAGGGAAACACAGAATCCAAAGCAGGCTCCAACACTGAGTCTGAGGTGGGGCTCGAACTCACAAACTGTGAGATCATGATCTGAGCTGAAGTTGGTCACTTAACCCAGACTCAGCCACCCAGGTGCACCTCTACAATTTCATTAAAAAAATTTTTTTTTAGTGTTTCTTTATTTTTGAGAGAGAGAGAGAGAGACAGAAACAGAGCACAAGCTGGGGAGGGGTTCAGGGAGGGGGAGACAGAATCTGAAGCAGGCTGCAGGCTCTGAGCTGTCAGCACAGAGCCCGATGTGGGGCTGGAACCCACAAACTGCAAGATCATGACCTGAGGTGAAGTCATACGCTTACCCAACTGAGCCACCCAGGTGCCCCTACAATTTCCTTTTTAAAGGAAGGATTGGTGGGTTGATTTTCTGGGCACTGTAGTTTTAACTGATGCTGTGCGCAATAATCGCCTGTGGATGTCAATCTAGCAGCTCTGTGTCCATTCCAGACCCACTGAATCAGGGTAGCCAGGCTGTAACTTCTGTGTTCTTATACATTTTACTAGTGACTCTGATGTTCAGCTACGGTGAAAGAACTCCTTGAAAGTTTTTTGCTGACAGTTAATGCATCGGATTCTCCCATAGAAACCCTTTTAGGGTTGCAATTCACCATAAGAATTAAATGCCAAGATAAAGTCAGACTCATATTTGGCCATTCTAAGAATGAAAGCACTCAGAGTCTATAGGGAAATTCTGAAAAAGCAAAACACAATCATCCCTGGGCCATGAGCTTGTCTACCAGTCTCTTCTTTCCTCTTGAATATCTCCGTATTGGCCAGAAATTATTTTCTTGTAAGAAACAGGCACTCTGAATCGTAAGGGAATTTATTACATAGACTGAAGGAAGTGTCTCAGAATACATGACAGAAAACACAGCCAAGCTTTACCAGTCGTGGACTCGGAAACAAATGGTATCAGGAAACAAGGCTGTTTTGGTTGCTTGTGTATACTTTCTCTTTCTCCTTGCTTGTCTCACTACAAGAATTCTCTGATTTTCCTATGAATATCCTTTATTCCCCTTTCTTCCTTTACATACACTGTACTGAATAGCTCCCTGAAAAGGGGGAGTCCTGGAATTTACCTGAGCAGTTGCACACAACTTAATGTCTTTGTGTCCTAATTACAAACTGCCAGTAGGAGGACTCAGGTCCGGTTTGAATCAGAGGTCCAAACTGGGTCAAACCACTCATGACAAGGAGGGAGGAGATGCTATGTTCTCTGGGACTGCCCTTTCTGGGGATGAGTATAGGATCACAAAAAAAGAAAAGTGTAAGGTTAGAGGAAAATGATTCCTGAATATAATAAGTGCCTTTACTAGGACAGTCTATCATATTTACATTGGCTCATCAGGTCAACCCATATAAAAACACATCAACTAAATGTCTGAAATACTTAAATTTGTTTATGCCAAATCGCTGTTAAATACTATTGTATACATATGCTTTATAGTTTTCATTATAATTCAGGTTTTTGTAAAAGAGGGAAATACTATTTATGTCAAATGTGTAGGCAGTGCTTTTCAGTTGTCAGAATACAAACTTAACACTTTGCTTTACTCATTTTTGACACAGACTTGAATTCCTACAGAGGACATAGGAATCATTTTTAAAATGACCAAAAAAATACACACAAACTTTCAAAAATGATTTTACCAGCAATCTGGTTAATCTGTTTCATTGTTTTATTCCCATGGGCAAGGCATATGTGCTCAAATTAAACAGAGGATTTGGCTGATAAATTTGGAAGGCAGAGAAACGATTGCTGTTTTCTACATTTACTTGGAATGCCTTTTTCAAAGGAATCCAGGTACACGGCACCACATAGTCATTTCATTTAAGGTCAAGAAATCTTGGGGCCCTGGGTGATTCAGTCCGTTAAGGGTCCAACTCTTGATTTCAGTTCAGGTCATGATCTCATGGTTTGTGAGGTCGAGCCCCTCATCGGGCCCTGGGCTGACAGCATGGAGCCTGCTTGTGATTGTCTCTCTCAAAATAATATAAGTAAATAAACAAAAACAAATTTTTAAATGATACAAAAATCTTGCATTCAAGATTAGGTAAAAAAAAAAGGTGCACCTGAGTGGCTCTTGTCCAACTCTTGATTTCAGATCAGGTCGTGATTTCAGGGCTATGAGATCGAGCCCCATGTCAGACTCCACACTGAGCGTGGACCCTACTTAAGATTCTTTCTCTGCATCTCTTTCTTCCCCTCCCTTACTGGCTCTCTCTCTCAAAAAAAATTAAGTAAAATGGAATGTGTTTTTCTTTTATAGTTTGGTAAATGTTTTAGGAAACCACATTGAACTTATACACATGACCTCTGATATAATGGAGTTTTATAGTTTAATGAGGGATGACGTTAATCAATGAATGGTACAGATAATTGTTAGTTAACTTGTTAAGGACAGTGATGGAAAATTACAAGAGACTCTGAGAGCATGAAACTAGGGCACTCATTATGGTGCCAGGGGAGTGAGGGGGGTGAGGAAGAGATGTTTGAAAGGAGATCTAATGGATCTCTAAGAACTGAACTGGGCAAAGATTATCTGAGTTAGAGGGATCCACAGGTAAACAGGCCTTGTGATGTGCAGAAGTGCACCTTTGGAGAAAGTGATGGAATGCTGGTAAGGTTAGAGCCCTGAGTATACAGGGGAGCTATGTAGGGATGATGAGAGAGGCAAGCTCCTCATCCACATGGCCCAGAGCCTTACACCTCATATTTAGGATTTCTGCCTTTATCCTGAGAGCAGTAGGAAACCAAGTGGAGTGGACTTAAGCAAATGAGTGGCAAGAGTAGGTTTTCTTTTTAAAAGGATTCTTCTGGGGGCGCCTGGGTGGCTTGGTCGGTTAAGCGTCCGACTTCGGCTCAAGTTATGATCTCACGGTCCATGAGTTCGAGCCCCGCAACGGGCTCTGTGCTGACAGCTCAGAGCCTGGAGCCTGTTTCAGATTCTGTGTCTCCCTCTCTCTGCCCCTCCCCTGTTCATGCTCTGTCTCTCTCTGTCTCAAAAATAAATAAATGTTAAAAAAAATTTAATAAAAAAAAAATAAAAGGATTCTTCTGATTACTGTTTTGAGAATAGCCTAAGGAGCAATGGACAAGAAATACATGGACAGGACAGTTAGAAGGCTAAAGCCAAGAGGTCAGAGTGACCTGAAATGGTGGTAGGAATAAGAGAGAGAAAGTTGGAAAGATGTGGGAAATATTTCCAAGGTGGTATTGGCAGGTCTTGTTGATGGCTTGGATGAGGAGGCAGGGTAGATTGATTGCAGACATGACCCTGATTCTTCACCCTTCTTGCATCCACCCCCTGTGCCATGTAACTTTGTGGTGTCCTCTGCCTGTCTCTGGACTGACCATGTACCTGGCTTTGGTCAGTAGAATGAAGTAGAAGCACCAGTGCAGTGGTTCCAAGTCTGACTCAAGAAGCCCTGTTCTTCCTATGTCTCTGTCATCTCCATGAGACAAGACCTGAGGTAGCTTCCTAGAATGCAATGGATACAGGCAGCCCAGTTGAGTATGATCTAGGTCAATGGACAGCCAGTGGGTACAGCAAAGTGAGCAAGCCCAGCCAACAGACAGCCCTCTGAGAAGATACCCAGCTGACCCCTGACATGTGAGCAATAAACACTGATGTATTATGCCACCAAGGTTTTGTGATTTTTTTGTTGTTGTTACATGGCATTATTGTGGTAATAGATAACTGAAATAGGAGCAAGGGAGAAAAATATGTGGAACACAGTCATCCATACACATTACTATGATAGCAGAGTTTAATATATTATCACACTGCAGCATTTGAGACAATAGGAAATAGGATAAATACATTTTTATGTGAGGAAATTTCTAACCTGAAATCTTCCTAACACATGGTAAATAATTAGTCAATATTTTTCAAAATTTAGATCGATAAAAGTGTCGGTTCTTAGTGGTGAATGATACTAAAAAAAGAACATTCCAAAAGCATAGTTTTGATTTTTTGCTTACTTTTCATAGTCTGTCATATGCTTGTTGTCAAAACTTTTTTTATGTGTTCAATCAACCATGAGTCTAAAAAGGAAGGTAGAAAATCATATAGCATGGCAGTGCAGAAGAAAAAAAAGTAAATTAAGCTGGCCAACTCCTATGGTTACAGTGTTTCCTGTTTCCTTGCATTTTTTTGTTGGTTTCGACCCTATTTTTGCACTGGCTCACCAGAGGGTCATGGAGAGAAAGACACAATTTATGGCAGGCACAAAGAAGTTCCCAGCAGCCACACTGTTAGTTCAAAGTTGCATCTCTTCAAAGAGGATGAAAGAAGAAATTGAACAAAAAGTCCATTCCTGGGGTTTGACTGTGGAAGGGAAGCAGTTATGGACCAGGCTGCTTAAATGTAGCCCCGACCTCTGTTTATTGACAGACATAGAATCCCCACACTTAATTGTGGCTACTAAGGTGAGAACTTACAGTAAGCTTTCCTTTCATATGAGAGAGGAAATTCAGATATTTGGAGGAATAAAATTGTCTCCTTTTCTTATCTATTTGAATTGTGATTGCTTGGTATTATTTTTGGATGCTCACAAGTGGTTTTGAAGTGCTAGTGTGTATAAGAATCATTAGGTAAGTTGTAGAATCATAGATCCCTGGAGATTCTGATTCAGCAGGTCTGGGCTTGGGCCTAAGAACCTGCATTACCAGCAGGCATTCAAGTGATGCCGATGCTACTGGTCTGTGTACCACATTTGAGTGGCAAGACCTTAGAGACTGGAGTACCTGTATTCACAGTTCCAAAGACAGAATCATAAAAGTATACTTGTAGGCAAATTATTTTCATCTTCTATTATTTTTTGTCATGTCTTAAAGTGGTCTTAAATAACTGGTCCTACTTTCTAATGAGTGCCCAAAAAAGCATGAGGGCAGGTCAACAATGGAAAAAGATTGGGAAAAAGGCACAGTTCTTCCTAATAATTTATTTGCAAATAACACAAATTGGTAATAAGCTGCTATTGCTTTTTCCTCCTTCCCTGAATCCTATGCCTTCCAGGATTCCACAAAGTCAATCAAGCTGAGAAATAAAAAAAAAAATCCGAGTTTTAAATGAAAGGATATGAGGAGTTTTGTTATATCCTGTTTATACCTGCCGTGTGTTGTTTGGAGGAGGCAGCTTAATGCTACGACATAAAAAGAAAAGCCACAGGTGGAAAGAGTCAAAGCCTCCTCCACAATGAAGTCACCTTTTCCATTTGTTGGCAATCAGCACGTGAAGAAGGCAGAGTCTTTTGCTGCCCGCCTCGCTGCAGCGTTGGCTTGTTGAGCATTATTGGGACTGTTCAGTTTTTTCCAGTTTCTCACATGTCACTGACATAGTCTGAATGTGTGACAAGGAGTGCAAGTGGATGGGAAAGGTGGTTTCTGGTTCCTGCTCTTTTTTCTTAATTCTTCCTAATTTTCTTCATAGTATAAAATGAGGATATGTATCTCACATAAAATACAGAAAAGTATAAGAAAAGAATGTTTGGATCCTTTCCCAAGAAAAAAACCACAGCTAATACTTAAATTCATTTATTTCTTCTATCTTAGGTCTGTATATATAAATATGCAAATTTGAGACCACATTTTACAGGTTTCAGTCATTGTCTTCTTTTTAATAATATCCTGGGCATTTTCACATATTATTAAAATACTCTCCAAAAAAGTAAGATTTTTGATGCTGAGAATTTTTCATCTTTATCATTCACGATATTTTACTGAACTAATTTCCTATTGCTGGTTTAAATGTTAAAAGCAACATTTTTCTCTCTATATACGTCTGTGTATGTGTGTGTATATATGTATTACACACACACACACACACACACACATATGTATTCATCATACATTTCTGAGCTTGTGGGAAAATAAGAACTTTTTCTAAGGTCAGAAGCCAAAGAAAAACTCAAATCTGAAGAATATGGAAGTGCTAGAAACAAAGTTTCCATGCGGATATTTTCACTTCCCTCCTTGCCTAGAGCCACTTACAAGACAGATGGAGGACAAAGCCACTTAGAAGATACTCGGAGGACAACCCTACCAAGTGAGAGAGCAGAGCCAAGCCCCAGGAAACAGACTGGACCCATAGAGGAAACCCTGCAGGTATTTGCTGAACCCGGCCTTTGCTGTGACTACCAAGGAGTGAAAGAAAAACAAGTATATATATAGATCTATACATACATCTATATCTATAGATCTATATATATCTATATAGCTATGTATCTATATATCTATATATCTATATCTATATCTATATCTATAGCTATAGCTATAGCTATATCTGCCACCTTCAAGTGCAGAGCCTGTGGGGATCTTCTACTTTGACGTACCTGTACCTGTACCTGTAATACTCTGTTTCTTTATTTGGATGCTGACTTCATAGATATGCTTAGTTTGCAAAAATATACTGAGCCCTTTACTTATGATACAAACACATTTGCATGCATATATATTATACTACATTAAAAAGTGAGGGAAAAAATTCACATTAGCTGTGTGACTTCCCCCCAAACTCATTAGGTGAACATTTGTTCTAATTTGTGCCAGAGTGGTAGAGCTCCACATCCCTGGCAGAAGAAAAGCAAATTTGCTTTGGAGAAATGTAACTCATATCCAGAGTTGTCACAAAGTTCCAAATGTTAATAAATGCAAGAGGGAATGAGCCACCATAGGAGATAGGCAGCAGAAACAACACACTTGAGAATCATGCCTATAATGTGTGATGGATATATTCAAAGCAATAAAGATATGTTGAAAGTGTGACTAAGAAATAGGACATCGAGGTGCCTGGGTGGCTCAGTCAGTTAAGTGTCTGACTTTGACTCAGGTCGTGATCTCATGGCTTGTGAGTTCGAGACCTGCGTTGACTATGTGCTCACAGCTCAGAGCCTGGATCCTGCTTCATATTCTGTTTCCATCTCTCTGCCAACCCTGCCCCCCACCTGTGCTCTCTCTCTCAAATATAAACATAAAAAAATTAAAAAAGAAAAGAAATAGAGAACATCAGTATTGCCTTTACCAGTAAAAAGATTGGAGGGCAATTCTAGAGAAGTAAAATAAATTTTCAATTAGAAAATCAACAGCTTTTTAAATAATATATAATTTAAAAATATCTACTAGAAACAAAAAAAAGTGGAAACAAGTGAAATTAATTTAAACAACATATTTTATATAACTCCGTAAAACTGTAGTACTATTTCAACATGCAATCAATACGATTATTAATGAGATAATTTTCATCTTTTGTATACAGGTCTTTGAAATCCAGAGTGCATTTTATGCTAAAAGCACATATCAATTTGAAGTACCTACTTTTAGACACTTCTATCTACACACACACACACATAAACACACATTGGAATTTACGTTTTTCTACTATATGTAGATGGGCATTGATCCAAGTTGGAATATAAGAAGAAAAACCCTTGCTTTAGGTAGTCCTGTAGTATTAATTTAATTGAACAGATATGTGTGAATTACTGAACTATTTCTCTCCTGAGAGATACTTAGTTTTCTCTCTTGCTTTGTCTTATATCAAAAAGGCTACAAGGAATATCCTTTATAAAACCTATGTGGACTTGTGTATTTTCAAGGCATAAAGCTTCAGATATGGATTTGCTGTCCAATGGATGGTTTTAACAGCAGATTAGATACAACTGAAGAGCTACTTAGTGAACTGGAAATGGGAGCTGAAGAAATTACCCAGAAAGCAATACAGACAGACAAGGGAATGGAAAATACGAAGAAAGCATTTAAGAACGTGAAGGCTATAGTTAATATGTCTAAACTGGGGAAAAGAAATAAGGGAAGTAGGAGTGTTCTTAAAAGATAATGCTTAAGTTGTCTCTAGAATTGATCACACATCAGTCCCCAGATTGAAGATTTCCAATGAATCCCAAGAAAAATGAACAAAAAGAAACTCATCTAGACACATGGCAGTGAACTTGTAGTAAACTGAAGATAGATGGTCTTACAAATCAGTTATTTAAAAAAAGACAAAATTAATTTGCAAAAGAATAACGATTAGACCGACAGCTGGCTTCTCACATCAACAAAGGAAGGCAGGAGTCAGGGAATAAGATCTATAAAACGCTGAGAGAAAATACCTGTCAATCTATAAATGTATAACTTGAGAAAGAGCAAGTGTGAAACCAAGACATTTTTAGATAAAAACAGAGTCTGTAAGCACAAAGAGAGCACATCAGGAATTTATTCAGGTAGAAAGAAAATGATCCCATAAGGTATGTCTGAAATAAAACATCGATTACATGTAAAGATAATAATATCTAATTTAAGTTGAAAAGGTTAAAGGTTGAGGTTAAAAACGTCAAGATAGACCTAAATTCTGGATAACCAAAACTAATTTGAAAGGACAAGTGCTTGGAGCTAAGTGTTTTAATTTTTTAAATGTTTTTATTATTTATTTTTGTGAGAGAAAGAGAGAGAGATACAGTGTGTGAATGGGGAAAGGGGCAGAGAAAGAGGAAGACACAGAATCAGAAGCAGGCTCCAGGCTCTGAGCTGTCAGCACAGAGCCTGATGCAGTGCTTGAAGCAATGAACTGTGAGATCATGACCTGAGCTGAAGTTGGATGCTTAACCAACTGAGTCACCCAGGTGCCCCAAAGGAGCTAAGTATTTTAAAATGCGTCTCTTATTTGGGAAAAGAGTTAAGCTATTTATTAATTTTAAACATCTTAAGGGAAAAATTCATGTTAAAATTTCCAGTGAATCCCTAAAAATATAGAAATTGAATGTAGAACTTCTAAATTAGTAGATGTTTAGAAAATTGGAATAGGGAAAATAAACCTCAGATCAAGTGATGTGCAGAAAGGGTAAACGAACACATCAACAAAAAGTAGAATGAGTGGGTAGAAAATAACCTGCGAAAAGTAAAAACCAATCTATCAGCACTCACAATCAATACAGTAAAGAACTAAATCCCCCCCTAAAATTCAAAGCTATTTTTCCTTCTCAATAAAAAAAGGTGAATGTCTTTTGAAAGAGGTCACAAAAATTTGAAAAGTAGAAGTGTAGAATAAATACATGTGAAATACTAATTAAAAGAAAGTTGGTAGGGATATAATATAAGCAAATTTGAGTTAAATAAAAGGCATTACAAGAGAGGAAGAGGATCATTTACATATGGACAAAAGTTTTTATTTACCGGAATAAATTTACCAGAAAGTAAAACCTTAATGGGTCTTGCAAAATAGACCTCAAATAAATAACTACAAATTTATAAAGCTACATTGGAGGAAGCTAAAAAATCCATCAGCATATTGAGAGATTTCCACATGCCTAAGTGATTAATAGATTAGTCAAGCAAAAATAAGGCTATGGAAGTTTTGAACAACATAATTAAGTTTGTTATAACAGATGTGTTTAAAATATTGTTCCTGGCAACACACAGAAAATTTATAAAAATAAACGATACATTAGGCTAGAAGGAAAGTCTTAATTTTTAAAGATTTATAATCACATGTACCACAAACTCTTAACTTCAACATAATTAAGTTAGAAATTAATAACAAAGTGACAAGAAAAAGAAAAGAATGTGGAGTGAAAGGTACAGGTTAATTTCTCAGACTGGTGTAGCAGAGAAGGAAGTGGCCTCTTTCAAACTTCATGGGATCTGGCTATGGTTGGGCATTTAAGGGGTCCACAGAAGGCCTGGACTGCAGACTTTGGACCATGCCAGGAGAAGGGCAGCTGTTGACTCTGAGCTGACAGGAAAGGGCGGGGCAAAGACTCTTCCACATCTTATTTTTGTTGTGTTGGAATCTGAACATATGAGGAGAAAGACTGGTGCTTCCTCAGCGGTAATTCTCCAAATTCCTCAAACCAAGATGTGGGAGTTTCTCTCCCAGAATGGACTTCTGGTCATGTCAGTTTGCTAAGTGCGACCTCAGAAAGCAATGGGAACACGAGGAGACTCACTCACCTAGACTGATCCCACTTCTGTAAGGTTCCCCTAATGTAAACTCCTTCACCAGGTGTGACTTCTGCCCAGCTAGGTGAGTTGCCCTTGTTTACACTTCGTGGAACAAAGGGACCCTCAGACATCAATGGAGGGAGAGGAAATTGGCAAAGCCACTTTGGAAAATAAGCTGGCATTGCTAATCCAATTGTATGTGCCCAGCACCCGTGTCCAGGAAATTCCATAGCAGAGAAAGTTGCACACAGGTACAGTGGCGACTCCTTGCTCTGACATTTTATGAGGCAGTGGGGGTGGCAGCATGTGACAAGATACCATTTTCTGCATGTAGAAGTGCAGCCCTCATGGGCAAACAGAGATGCGGGAAGACCTTTTTATTGTTCTTCAGATTGGGCCACAGAGAACCAACTTTAGGGAAGGAAATTCACAAAATGCCAGCTTCATAGAGTCTGTGTAAATAATCAGGCAACAGTTTTCCCTGTTGACATTATGGTTTCCAACGCTTTTGAGAGATGGAAAGAAAAAAATTAAAGATGTACCACTACAACGCATTAACTTTCTAGAATAGGCACTGTGGCCTTTTGGCACTATGACAACAAATAACTTGCTGATCAGCATGACTTTTCAATTTTCAATTATTTGCTTTGCTGTTGTGGCTAAAGAATTTAAACTTTGCATCTTTTTTTTTTAATTTCAATTTATTTTTCCCAAAATTATCCTTTGAGGTTATGGTTTACATATAATGAAGTGGATGTAGGCATAATACTTCAGACAGTTTTGTAAGGATTCCTTTAAAAATTCCTCAGAGAGATAAGTTGCATACACCAGCATTCTAACAAACAAAAAAAGACATGCACATACACATATTTAACTAGGTATCAAAGTTGGAAGACCAGTAAATCTTTGTGTTTCCACTTCACAGGTAAATTAGAATTTTATTTTGTTAAACTGGATGTCTTTTAAATTTGTTTGTTTATTTGGCATAATGCTGTCATAAAACGTATCCTAGCCTTGATCTGAAACTTTCTTTTCCTTTACAGCATTTCCCTTTGAGCTATGTACCATATGGAGAAGTAGAAAAACACAGCTTTAGTGATTATTTACATTCTTGTGGACTAGGATCCCTTCAGGGATCTCATAAAACCCACACAATACTTTTTCGGCCCAAAGAGGTTAGTAGAACACACTCACTTACATATCAGATATTCATCATTTGGGGCACATTCATCTTTACCTTCTTTTAAATCTTATTGCACCTGGGGGTACCTGGGTGGCTCAGTCAGCTAAGTGTCTGATTTCAGCTCAGGTCAGGATCTCTCAGTTCATGGGTTCAGGCCCTGTGTTGGGCTCTGTGCTAATAGCTGAGCACCTATAGCCTGCTTCAGATTCTGTGTCTCTTTCTCTCTCTTCCCCTTCCCCACTCACACTCTGTCTCCCTCTCTCTCAAAGATGAATAAACATTAAAAAAAAATTAAAAATCTTATGTTGCACCTGTTATGCACCTATTATGTTGGTAGCATTATGGCTATTTACCAGCATCCCCTTTTCCAGTTGTGCAGGACTATTACACCATCCCTCTCCCTTGAAGTTGGCATAGCCATGTGATTTGCTTTAGCCAACATAATGTGGGTGAAGCCATATGTGTCATTTCTAGATAGAAGCATTTAATTGTTAGGTTAAGGAGCCTGGAATGTTGACTTGACATCTGTAAGTGTAGGAAAACTGCCCTTGAGAATTATCTGTACCCAGAGGTATACTTTTTGAAAGCAAGAAATAAGCTTTTGTCATGTTAAGTTGTTGAGATTTGAGGGATCTTTTTGTTGCAGTTCAACTGAGCATTTCCTGACTAACAGAATATATCATCTGGTGTACTTGCAGAAGAAACTTTTTAAAAATTTTATTTATTTATTTATTTATTTATTTATTTATTTATTTAATTTTTTTTTTTTTTAACGTTTATTTATTTTTGAGACAGAGAGAGACAGAGCATGAACGGGGGAGGGTCTGAGAGAGGGAGACACAGAATCTGAAACAGGCTCCAGACTCTGAGCTGTCAGCACAGAGCCCAACATAGGTCTCGAACTCAAAGACCGCGAGATCATGACCTGAGCCGAAGTCGGACACTTAAACGACTAAGCCACCCAGGCGCTCCTAAAATCTTTATTTATTTTTGAGAGAGAGAGAGACAGAGCATGAGCAGGGGAGGAACAGAGAGAGACACACACACAGAATCCCAATCAGGCTCCAGGCTCTGAGCCATCAGCACAGAGCCCAACGCAGGGCTCAAACTCAGAAACCATGAGATCATGACCTGAACCGAAGTCATACGCTCAACTGACTGAACCACCCAGATGCCCTGAAACATTTCTACTTATAAAACTTTAATTAAAAAATTTTAAATATTTATTTATTTTTTAAAGTTTATTCTTATTTATCTTAAGAGAGATAGACTGCAAGCAGAGGAGGGGCAGAGAGAGAAGGAGAGAGAAAATCCCATCTGAGAGTGCAGAGCCCCACACGAAATGTGAGATCATGGCCTGAGCCAAAATCAAGAGCTTAACGGACTGAGCCACTCACTTGCCCCTAATGTTTATTTATTTTTGAGAGAGAGACAGAGACAGTGCAAGCAGGGGAGGGGCAGAGAGAGAGAGGGAAACAGAATCCAAACCAGGCTCCAGGCTCTGAGCTATTAGCACAGAGCCTGAGGCGTGGCTCAAAATCAAGAACCCCGAGATCATGACCTGAGCCGGAGTTGGAGGCTTAACCAACTGAGCCATCCAGATGTCTCTATCTAGATGTCAAATATTTTGGTTGTCAAAATAAAAATAAAATCCTCTACTGGTAGCCTATTATTCTTCCAGTAATTCAGTCTTAAAATCTTAGAATTATCTGTGATTCCTCAATCCTGATCTTCACATTTAATGATTTATTAAATACTTTTGATGTCAGAATGAAAGTAGAAAATCTGGAAAACAAGCACCTGTGATTCAAATTCTTATTCTTTAAGTTGCTAACAAATATTTTGGGACAAGAGGTTTGACATCTGTGTCTCCTTCTATATTTTTAACATGAAAGTTGGGCTATGATATCTTAAAATTATTAATTTAATATTCTATGACATGTTGGAATGTTCTCAAACGAGATTGTGTGTGTGTGTGTGTGTGTGTGTGTGTAGTTATTTTGTTACAGCTCTTCATCAGCTCATGTTCTGGTATCTTTCCCACTCTGCACCCAATACATAACTTTCATCTTGTATCTCACATTTATGTACTGGAAAACTTTAATTCTCCTCTAGTATATAGACCAGTTACTAAATGCTATGGGCCTTTTAGAGCTGAATTTGTTTTTAACCCATAATTTTTCTCAACTTTCACACAGGTTTTTAAACCACAGCTCTGGGGCAGAAATAATAAATATCTGCCATTGCTCCTCTAACATGTGCCTGTGGCCAACACCAGTCATCAATGGTTTTGCTATCTCTGGCGTCACAGATAAAATCCATCTTAAGCTAGTGTTCCAAGCCCTCCACAATCAAGCTACATATTTCCTTCTCAACCAACTCACCTCTATGATCTGTTTCATTTTCCATAGGAGAGTTTGTTGTGGTTTTGTGTTCTTACTTATTACTCCATTCATCTAGAATGGCTTCTATGAAAGAAAGAAGTCACACATATTTCTCTAACACAAGCTCAGATTTCCATTACATCCACTGCCTTCTCCAACCATGCCAGCTATCCTTGTTGGTACCTCTTCTCTAAAAATTTTTGCTGGTGGGGCGCCTGGGTGGCTCAGTCAGTTAAGCATCTGACACTTGATCTCGGCTCAGGTCATGATCTCATGGTTTGTGGGTTCAAGCCCCTCATCAGGCTCTGCACTAACAGCATGGAGCCTGCTTGGGATTCATTCTCTCTCTTTCTCTCTCTCTCTCTCTCTCTCTCTTTCTCTCTCTCTCTCTCTCTCCCCCCTCTCTATCCCTCCCCTGCTCTCTCTTTCTCTCTCAAAAAATAAACTAATAAAAAGTTAAATAAAATGTTTGCTGGTATTTCCTTCTTTCTGAACACCACCCCCATGACTGGAGTTGTATCTTTAGAATTTAATGCCAGAATATGCGTATATCAGCATATAATTCCTGTTAGTTTAGGTAGGATTTTATTTTTCTTTATTTATGTTTTTATTCTGAGAGACAAAGAGTGTGCACACAAGTGGGGGAGAGGCAGAGAGGAGAGACAGAACCCCAAGCAGACTTCACCTCATCAGTGCAGAGCCCCATGTGGGGCTCGAACTCACCAACTGTGAGATCATGTCCTGAGCTGAGATCAAGAGTTGGATGTTTAACTCACTGTGCCACCCAGGTGCCCCTAGTTTAGGTAGGATTTTAAAACAAGTATTTTATTAATCATAGCTGCACCCATTGATTCGAAATGTGGGAGAATTCATACACACACAAAAAAAACATTTATTTGGTCTGCTGACATTATTTGGTGCAATAAGAATTGCACCTTGAAAGAAGTTATGACCACCAATTCATGACCACTATGGGGAAGCCCTTCATTAAGTAGTTCCTGATGCTCTCCTTTCTTACTGGGTTATATTTCTTTAGGTTGGGAACCTCACCTTATATTTTTTTCTGCAGCATGCCACCTTCCCCAGCCTCCTGGCATCATTCTTAGCTAACAGATAAGGTTAGCCAAACAGAAAAAAAAATTTACTTGCTTTATTAAAATGCTGCTGCTAGCACACTGTTTAGAAATGCTGAGATATGTGGTGCCTGGGTGGCTCAGTGGTTAAGTGTCTGACTCTTGATCTTGGCTCAGATCATGATCTCATGGTTCATGAGTTCAAGACCCACATTGGGCTTTGAGCTGACAGCACGGAGCCTGCTTGGAGTTCTGTCTCTCCCTCTCTCTGCCCTCCCCTGCTTGTGCTCTCTCTCTCTCTCTCTCAAAATAAATAAGCTTAAAAAAAAGAAAAGAAATGCTGAGCTATGTACCAAATGTGAACTAAGTAAGAAGAAAGTCAAGGCAAGAATGTTTGTTCTCTCTCTCAGTGCTTCTCAAAGCACGGTCTATGGACTGGTGCCTGGCTGTGACAAGAAATGTATGGAGGTTGACAGTAAGCATTTGGAAGTTCCTATATTAATTTTCTTCTGTTATTCTTTTTCTGATAATATTCATTACACTGTAATTTCTTTAGCTGATGAATCCAGTAATGAAAATCTAGACTCATAGTTTGTATGCCTTTGCTTATTCTTTTATTTCACTTTCTATGAATCATTCTTATTTTATTTTGTAAAAATGTACATCCTTGACAGATTAGAAATTAAAAACAAAATATATTGGTCCTTTACTGCTGTCTATCTATCTATCTATCTATCTCCCTACCAACCTACCTATCTATCTATCATCTATCTTGATCTTTTTTAGATCTTTTTCCTATATGACTAGCACTCTAACTAGCATTAAAATCCATATTTTGCTTCTTTTATGAAAACAGGAAATATTGTACCTTGCAGATTTCTCTTAGAGATAAATTAGTTCAATAATTATGCTATTGTTCCTTAGCTTTTAAGTCAGGGGACTGAAACAACCTTCCCTTCCCTCCTCAGTGTGCCGTTATATTTAGAAAAATGAAGAACAATGAAAAAAGTGAACAAAAAACCGTCCAAACTTTTGAATTTCTTGCATTTAGCTAGCTCTAACTTTAAATCATAAATATTATTAAACATGGATTTTTGTCCACGAAGAACGAATAATAACTCTTATATCCTCAGAACAGATGATATATTGTGCTCAGAAATAGATTTCCATCCACAAATGCTGGCATTTAGAGGTTACCAGCTGTATTTAGGTAGAGGAGCTATAAAGCACATTACAGGAATATAATTTTAGAGTTGCTGAGGTCATATGGGGATTTGGTTCGCCTACATTTTCATTTAAATTATATCCACAAGTAATGCCATTGTGAATGAAGTTATATCATTAAAAGTGTCAGACACTTTAGACTCCATTTCCATATGCCCTATTATATGAAGACCTGCAACTTGAAATTCTCTCCAGATTAATCTGAGAGGAAAATATAGGCTCTCATTCTGAATACATCCCAGAAGGGATTAAGTGACCTGATTTCAAGAAAAAAAAAAAAAATGGAACAAGCTATGCGATGACTAATTTGCCTCCCGGTAAAATAAAAGTGACAAACAACAATTTTATTCATAATAGAAGTTTCCCCCAAAGCAGACTTTTCTGCTAACTCTGGCATATCCTATTTGCAAAATATGTGCCTCTATTTGTAAATTCAAGTTTTCTCCTTGCAGGAGCAAGAAATCTAACAACTATTTTAAAGTAAAATTAAAGATTTGTAGAAGGTATAAGACACATTTCACAACAAACACATAATTTTTCTGGAAAGTAGGAACTCTGAATCTCACCCTCTGGGAGAAACATCATAGTGATCTAGTGAGCATTATCAGTAGATTTGTATTTAATATGCAATCTATTTGTTTTATTGAACATGCTCTGATTTAGTAATGAAGGGAAAACAAATAATTATGTTACCTTTCTCACTGAAGTAAAATTCTCAGTATACAGACTGATTTATTTAGGAAACCTACTAACTGAAAAATAAATACGTGCCTAATGCTGTCTCCTCTTTATAGCCCTATCATCTGGGACTCTTTGAAGTAATTTATTAATGCAAAATGTTGGGGTGCCTTACTGATGATTTCATTTCAGTATAACAAATCGAATGAAGTACTAGTTAGTTCTGATTTAATAGGCTTAAAATAAATTATTTTAATCTTTTGATTCAGAAAATGATTGCTCTTTCCCAAGATTTTCTCTCAGATTAAGAAGTTTTATATCATTACTTTTAAGTGAGAATTTTGAAGATTGTGATCATTTTTTAAATTCATTAGTATCTTGCAAGAAAAAGAGAACACAAAAAAGTGAGAAAGAACAGACCAAACTAGGACATCGAGCTGATACTTTAGTCTGAAATATTATTTCTGAATATATTGAAAAACTGACTCACTTTTCTAGTTCTGTTATCAGGAATGGGGTAATAATACTTGACAG
Source organism: Lynx rufus (assembly GCF_022079265.1). Taxonomy (NCBI): domain Eukaryota; kingdom Metazoa; phylum Chordata; class Mammalia; order Carnivora; family Felidae; genus Lynx; species Lynx rufus. The sequence continues at coordinate 37,572,972 of NW_025814896.1, read as the reverse complement.
ACTCACTAAAATCTGGATTTGTCATTATGTGACATTTCAAGTGCTTTCTGAATTTTTCCTAATGACACTATTAAATGTTTTAAAAGTTGTAGTGATTAAAGACTGGGTTTAAGCAATACCTAATGCCTTCTCAGTCAGCACCTTTGATATACAATATCAAGCAGGTATTTCTAACATGGCATCTGATATAATCAAGACGTGAGATGCCAAACTAGAAGATAGAAAAGCTGAGAGTCTGGGGAAAGAAATCCAAACTCATCATCATTTTACTTACTCTGTCTTGTCACAGGCAGTGACATGCTTTAAAAGTGATCCCTAGGAGAAGACAAATCCTGAGTGTAACAATGAGATTTCAGGAACACGGAGAAAGAAACTGAATTGATGGTTGAAATCCACAGAATGTGAAATCTCACTCAGTCAATGTTCCTTAGAGAAATTCACTCCTGGGTCTTAAGAATGTTGTCACATGTGTGGTTTATGCCTGGAGAAATGTATGTGCTTCTATGCTGTGCATCATATGTTAACATGGAGTTCAGTATGTTACATTTAAACTTTGAAAAAGAACAGAGCAACTCATGCATACATCTAAAACCATAAGAAAGGTTTTCTATATTATTGCTGCTTACTTTGAATTATGACTTGTTTACCTAAACTTTCAACAATCCCACCCTCCCCCCATCCCAGAATACCATCTATATATTGGTAGAATGTGTGGGCAGGTCCTAAAAACAAACTCATTCAAAATACCTTGTTTTATTGTCTTTTGGGATAATTGTTCAAATGGAAGAGTTTTTTTTTAAATGAAATCTATTTCTCCTTTCTTTTTTCTCTTTTCCTTGTCATTTCTTGGGGAGCTATTTTATGCAATCACTAGTTAAAACTAAGTAATTTCACCTTCCATTTTAGAACCTCTGAACCAAACATGTATTTCTGTCCCATTTTCCCTGAAGCAAATTTCACAAAGATAGCCCAAAAAGCTTTAGCCAGATGAGAAAAGAATTGGAAAGCTAGGCAACTCCATTTTTGGGTCTCTAATTACTAAGGCTGAAGTAGCAGCATGGAGGCAGGTAAGGAAGTGTGTGTTTCTCTCTTTAGGATGAGACTCACTCAGATATCTCAATACATAGCAGAGGTTCCTTATATATTGGGTCTAAGAACTAAATCTAGGAAAATTTATGAAACAAGCAACCTTGTCTTTGTCTTCAATATATCCCTTCTTTGGGATTTGTGGCTCTTCCTCCCCATTTCCCTCTGCTATTCAATATTCCTTGTCTCCTCTCCACCTTCCCTCATGCACATCCATAAACATAAATCCTAAAAATCTGCTTCTAAATCCCTTTGACTCTCACACTGTAGAGAATATATGAATACTTACTCTGAAGCGTTTCTTGTAGGAGTACTAATGGTTTAACAGGCATCTCGGTGAAAAGTAAGGAAGAGACCTTGGTGTCTTGGCATCCACCATCAGTGGGAGGAAAGTTGGCCGGGTTGAGGTCAGTGGGATTCACAGCAGTTGCATCCACTGTGTCTTCTATTTTCCAGTGAGATTTTTTTTCTCTGCTGGACATTATTACTAGCATGGGCTGAAAGAAATAACCTAGTTCACTCTGATTTTGCAAATAGGATACATTATCCACAATGAGTGTTCTCATCAACCCATTTAAATGGCTTTTTCTTTACTGAGCACAGGAAGAAAGACAAAGCAGAAATTAGAAGTTTCAGAGTTCCTAGTCTGTTGCAAAGCCTCTTCCACATTAACTCAAGTCTCACTAAAGCTTTAGAGAGTGAGAATTACTATGTTTGCTTAAAAAATAACAGCAATCATTATTTATTGATCTTGTTCTATATGACAGCCAATTTCCAGTTTAGTGTCTTATTTAATTTTTATATCAACCGTGTGAAATTGGCATCATTCGTACCCCTGTTTTTCAGACAAGGAAACTCAAGATCAGAGCACTTATCTTGTGGAACTGTAAAGAGGGTGCTGGAGTTACAGGCCACTTACACTTTTCATAGGATTAAGTAATAGCCGATGTGAAGTGGTTAAGATGAGAAGTGAACTAAGGTTTGCATTGACCCCAAGCTAATGAAAATGCTATTGTGGTTATTTTGAGAATGAGTGTGTGTGCGTGTGTGTGTGCGTGTGTGTTTGAGATAGATATTTTTTTATTAATCTTTTCTGACTTTCTAAATTCTTAGGCCTTTTCTCTGAACTAATAAATGATTAATTTAAAAATAGAGAAATAAAAGGATACTCTGTCTCTCTCTGTCCCAAAAATAAATAAACGTTAAAAATAAAATTAAAAAAAAAAGGGGGCGCTTGGGTGGCTCAGTCGGTTAAGCGTCCGACTTCAGCTCAGGTCACGATCTCACGGTCCGTGAGTTCGAGCCCCGCGTCAGGCTCTGGGCTGATGGCTCAGAGCCTGGAGCCTGCTTCGGATTCTGTGTCTCCCTCTCTCTCTGCCCCTCCCCCATTCATGCTCTGTCTCTCTCTGTCCCCAAAATAAATAAATGTTAAAAAAAATTTTTTTTAAAAATAAAAAAAAAGAAATAAAAGGATAAAAGAAGGGAAGGAAGGAAAGCATGGGAACAGATATTTCTACAAACAAAACCAGAACACCATTAGAAGAGGAACAAGACATATAAGCAGCTTAGATAAAGAAGATCAATAATACCTTCTATGGGATGCTGATGAAGTGGTAGGCATTGCATTTTGATAGATTTTCACACATAAAGCCTCCAGTAGGTCTGTGAAATAGACCTTATTATCTCAGTTTAATAAATGAAAACAAGATGATATAAAGATGTTAAGGAATTTACCCAAGGTCAAATGTCTAGTAGGATTCTGGGTGTACACACCAGCCTTTAAGGCTATTTGATACCCATCTCTTGAAATCTTTCCTTCTAGGCTCAGATATCAATCCTCTCTTCTTGAGGAAGGAAAGCAGTGCTAAGAAGGAGTTCTGCTGGTTTGGACTCTGGCTGGTTCAGATAATATCATTTTCTTTTAGGCCAAAGTAAGAGAAGGAGAGGCCCTGCTTTCTTTAGAGATGGGTGAGAGCACAGACTCCAGGTTGCCAAAGAGACAGAAGGGAAAACTGAGAATTCACTGCCCTGCCAGTCCAGGACCATTCAAAGCATAGCTAACCAGATCTTCTCAGTGTTACCAGTTGACGGGAAAGATAAGAAAATATTTATGATAAAAATGATCATAATATAATCTAGTATAAATATAGTAAATATAATTATTTACTCTAGACTGAAGAGACTCTTCTCTTTAAGAGCTCAGGATTATAGCTATGTCTTATTTACAGGAAACCCAACTTGGAAAGAAAGCAATATAAAAATATGGGAAAATATTTAAGAAGGCATGAATAAAAAGAAAGCAAGCAAAGGAAGCAATATTAATACCAAAGAAAAAATTAAAAGTGAAAATTATTCATTAAAACCAAAGGAATCTGATATAATCATTCATAAAAACATAGCTCCCAATAACAATATGACAGTCCAATATTACAGATTAGAAATATATAAGGCAGTTAACTATACTTCAGCTAAAAAAAGAAATATAAAACAAAGCTATTAGAGCTGCACAGAAATTAAAACAAATATATAGTGAATGATTTTATATACCAGTTTTTCTCAGATCAGTTAGATGCAAAAGTAAATCTGAATACAGAGGATTTGAATGAACTTGTTGATATAACTGAATGAACCAATACTGAGCTGAATACTGAATAGATCAATGCATAGAGTAGATTGAATACAACAATAAAGTGTGCAATGTTGAAATTATCAGAATAAAAGTGGGGTCAGTAGACCCTTACAGTTTATGCAGTAAGCACATCACTGATTCATAATGAATATACAAAGGGCTAACTAGGGCTTATTTCAGGAACTAACTAGGGCTTATTTCAGGAATATGAAAATATTTCAGTGTAAGAAGTTGGTTAATATACCACTTCAAGAATACAAGGAAAACAAAATTATATGGTTGTTTTGATATTTAACAACATTCACTTGATAAATCTCAGCATATGCCTCAATTAAAAAAATAACTCTAGGGGAACCTGGGTGGCTCAGTCAGTTAAGTGTCTGACTTTGGCTTAGGTCATGATCTCAGTTTGTGAGTTCAAGCCCCGCATCAGTCTCTGTGCTGACAGCTCAGAGCCTGGAGCCTGCTTCGGATTCTGTGTCTTCCTCTCTCTCTGTCCTTTCCCTGCTCATACTGTTTCTCTCTGCCTCTCAAAAAATAAATAAATGCTAAAAAAAATTTTTTTAAATAACTCTATAAGCTAGAATTAAAAGAATACTCCTTTACATTATTTTTTAATTTTTTTAAAAATTTTTTTATTTTTGAAGGAGAGAGAGAGACAGAGCATGAGTGGGGTAGGAGCAGAGAGAGAGAGGGAGACACAGAATTCAAAGCAGGCTCCAGGCTCTAAGCTGTCATCACAGAGCCCCATGCGGGGCTCGAACTCACAAACTGTGAGATCATGACCTGAGCCAAAGTTGGATGCTTAACCGACTGAGCTACCCAAGCGCTTTGAGAATACTCCTTTAAAGTGAGTTTTAAAAATCGCTATCAAGGGCAGTCTGCGTGGCTCAGTCGGCTAAGTGACCGACTGCGGCTCAGGTCATGGGCTCAGGTCATGATCTTGTGGTCTGTGGGTTCAAGGCCCGCATCGGGCTCTGTGCTGACATCTGAAAGCTTGCTATGGATTTTGTGTCTCCCTCTTTCTCTGCCCCTTTACTGCTTGTGTTCTCTCTCTCTCAAAAGTAATAAACAAATTACTTGTATACAATATTAATTGTATTATTAAAAAATAATATTTTATTTTTATTTTATTTATTTTTACTTTTAATATTTTTATTTTAATATTTTTATTTATTTTATTTATATTTTTTATTTATTTTTATTTATATTTATTTTATTATTATTAAAAAATAATACAATACAAAATACAAATTATTTGTATAAACAAATAAAAAAATTTTAAATAAAAGAGTCACTATCAAACCATCACTGTTGGCATTCATTCCTCCTAATGATAGTGCACTCAGAGAACCTCCTGTAGAATTAGGGAAATAAATTATATAATTTCCTTTATTGTTGCCATAAGTTAACCTTTTAAAAAAGATATTCCATTTAGTGTAATTAAAATAGCAAACACAAATCATTGATAAGTCATTGGTGAAGGGGAGACCCAATTATTATTTGTAGATGATTTGATTGTCCATCTCAGAAATCCAAAAACATTTATAAATAAATGATTGAACTTACAAAAGAGCTCTGTAATTTTCCTAGGTACAAAATCAATGGGCAAAAATCTATACCTTTCTTCTATAGCAAAAATAACTTGTTAGAAAAGAAAATGGAAAAACAAAAGATCTCATTCACAGTATTAATAAAAATAGAAACTACCTAGACATAAGTGAGAAATATAAAGATTCTATTTTTTTTAAAAAAAAGAAAATTATGGGGGTGCCGGGGTGGCTCAGTCAGTTGGGTGTCCGACTTCGGCTCAGGCCATGATCTCGCCGTCCTTGAGGTCGAGCCCCACGTGGGGCTCTGTGCTGACAGCTCAGAGCATGGAGCCTGTTTCAGATTCTGTGTCTCCCTCTCTCTCTGACCCTCCCCCGTTCATGCTCTGTCTCTCTCTGTCTCAAAAATAAATAAACATTAAAAAAAATTAAAAAAAAGAAAATTATGAAAACCAAAGATACATAATGAAAGATAATTGAATTAAATGGAACATACACCAGGTTCTATATGGAAAGACTCACTATTGTAAAGTTTCAGTTCATTCCAAAATAATTCTAAAAGTTAATGTATTGGAAAATTATACCAAATCAGATTAGAAGATATTAAAAATCCTATAATTTACTTGCAAGAATAAAAAGATAGAAATTACAAGAATATTTTAGAAAAGCTGAATAATAGATGTACTTACAACAATTGTCAAAATAAAGTAAAAAAAAAATAACATTTTTAAATGATATGGTACTTATCTCAGGAATATATAGACCAAATTAGTTAAACAGAAAATCTAGAGTAGACTTCAGAATCGAAAGTGTGAAACAATCAAGTGATTTTTTTATAGGCTTAGATTTTCCCATTAGCGTTGTATACTTGAATATGAAATCAAAGCCCTTGTTCAAAATGAAGTTTTGTTTCTGTGTTGAGTTTTGTTTCCTTTGTGCATTTATTTCTTCCAGAGAAATAGACCCATGTATAAATTATCATCATCATCGTAATTATTATTGTTATCACAGCTAAAGCCTATTTAATGCTTCTGTTGTGTCAGAAACTATTCTAAGCACATTACATGTATTGCATCATTTAATTGACATAATAACTTTATGGAGTTGATGCAGTTATTTGACACAATTTACAGATAAAGATACTGATACTTGAAAATTGTAGTAAATGCCCACAGAGAGTGATGGTGAGGTCAGGATGCAAACACAGGCAATCTGGTATCAGATCCCAGGTTCTTCTGAATTGAACTGTAATTTCACATGTACATTCATGATTATATTTTAAAGTATTACTAAGTAGAGGGCCAAAGTCTTGACATAGGTGCACTAAAATAGTAATGCTAATTTTATTTTGGTAATGATCATTTTATTTTCTTTATACCTGAATGTTTTTATTTTTATTTACTTATTTAATTTTAAGTTTATTTATTTTGAGAGAGAGAATGTGAATGGGCGAGGGACAGAGAGTGAGGGAGAGAGAGAATCCCAAGCAGTCTCCATGCTCAGCATAGAGCTGGACATGGGACTTGAATTCATGAACTGAGAGATCATGACCTGAGCTGAAATCAAGAGTCAGACACTTAAGTGACTGAGCCACCCAGGCACCCCTACCTGAATGTTTTTAAAAAGTATATAATAAGCATTATAACTTTTTATTATCACAGAGAAATACTTTTAAAAGGTAACCTCAGCCTGGTGTCTTCTTTAATGAATAGTTCGGACAAGCCTACCAAATTTGTACCATTTGTCTCATTAGTTCTCTAACTCAAGAAATCAATGCCCACTTTTTTCCATAGTGGCTACCAGAGATGCTACTGCTGTCTATTGCCACCATTGTCATTTTAACTGCCACCATAATTTGAATAGCTAAAATATTCCATCTCTGGAAATACTTATATTTCAGTACATCAAGTACTCTTTTATTATTCCCATTTAACAGAGGATGAATTAAAGCTTGGAGTAGTTATAGGGCTTGCCCAGGGTGATATCAGCCCATACTTAGAATAGACAAAGTCATACTCAGGTCTGCTCAGTTCTATAGCCTCTACTATTCTGCAATACTATTTTATAAAAGTTTCCAGTTGGGCCAGATGGAAACCTTAGAGGCTAAAACTAGTGTTTTAATGCCTCATTCATTGTCATTAAATTTAGGTGCACATGCAATTACCTTGTACAAATACATTAAACAATTAAGAATGAATTATTTTTTATTATGTGCAAACTCAGTTTCTACTTGGTGTTTGTGCATCTTCCTTTTCTCTTCTAATAATATAGAAAAATGACATTATTCTCAAAAGTCTTGATAAAAATTGTTGGAGGAGGTGAGAGGATATGACCAGTAGTTGATCCAAGAGTTGAACCTAGGTAATCAGAGGCTTCTCACCTCTTTTCCTGTCCTTGGAATGTAAGTTCTATCTACTGTTCCTGCACTAGGAGTAATTTCAAGGATGCAGCCTTAAAAGAGTAATGTGTTGTTGAGACCATCTTGGTGGTATATGTGACTGAATCCAGTTAAGTCCTGCACATAAGCTCTTAGGATTCTGCTGGTGATGTGTGGAAATCTCAATTTATGGCTGCTTAAAACCAGCCTCCTATGTAATTTCCCTTACTTATTAAACCTGCCACCTACCAATCTGGAGTGGTCTGCCTTTTTGTTTGGTTTCTCCTTGCCCTCCATGTAATGGGGACCAATTTATGAACCAACACAAACACAGATACTTGGTGCTCTCTGTCAATTCCAAAGGATGTTCCATATACCAAGAAATGACACTTTCATTTGATATTCATTTATTGAATATCTACTATATGTTAGATACTGTACTAGGCATGGGGAATAGAATAGCATAGCTAGCTGCTACAACAGATAAACTCCTAAATGTTTGTGGCTTAACACAATGAGAAGCCCAATGTGCATGTTCTGGGTTGAGTAAATTTCCTCCTATTTGTGATTTAGTTTCTCCCATCTTCAAAACATGGTTTCCAAGATCTTTCTCTGTTCAGTCAGTTTAAGGAAAAAGAGTGCAGAGCATTGCACATAATTTTAAATTGGCCTGTTCTATAAACAGTCTATATTACTTTTGCCCACATTCCATTGGCCAGAACTCAGTCATAGGGCTACACCAAACTGGCTAGGAAATGTAGGCTAGCCGTGTGCCCAAAGAATTAATAAAACATACTTTTCTTCCTGCTCATTTGCCACTCACAGTATCACTGGGAGGTGGACATTAACTAGATAACATATAAAACCAATGGATAGTTTCAACTATAGCAGTTATTTTTATGGAGACAAATATGGTGCTAAAAGGGCCTACTGTTTATAGGTTTTCATCTAATTAGAGAAACCAAGAGGACTTCAGTGAGGGAACAGGTCTTGGATCTCAAGGACGGGCAGGTGAAGAAAGGAGGGAAGAGGCAACGACCCCAGGGAGGAGAGCCCATGGCGAGCAGGTGAGACAAGGAAACATAATGCAAAGGCTGGATGAGTCTGGAGGAACCCTAACCCATAGGGTCTGTGAGCTATTTCAGAGTCTAAATCGTGTCTTATGGACAATGCATCACCACTAAAGAGGTTCAAGTAGTGCACTGACTGGTCGGATTGACCTTGTGAAAAAAAGCAGTCTGGCTGCATTGTGAAAATGGGTTGGGGTTGGGATAAAAATAGATGTAGGGAGGCCTTTGGGGAGGCTGCTGTACAGCAATATGGCTTAGATGTGGGTAGTGGAGATGGAGGTGGGAAGAAGTAAAGAGACTTTAGGAGGTGAATTCAACAAAATTGGTGACAAAGTAGACTTTGCTGTTTATCTTTTTATTCCCTTTGCTGGATAGTTTGCATCTTCATAGCTTCCTTGCTCATAAATGAATTTTAAAACTGGACAATGTTGGGGCACCTGGGGGGCTCAGCTGAGTGTCCGACTCTTGATTTCAGCTCAGGTCATGATCCCAGATCTGTGGGATTGAGCCTGTGTTGGGCTCCGTACTGAGTGTGGAGCCTGCTTGGGATTCTATTCTCTCTCTCTCCTTTTGCCCCTCTTTCTCACTCACACATGTTATCTCTCTCTCAAAAAATAAACAACAACAACAAAAACAAACAAACAAACAAACAAAGAAACAAAAACCTGGATAATGTTGCTGGGAAATGAAAAGCTGGCTTACATTGCCTTCAGCCAGGCTTAAGCAAAACCAAAGCAGAGATAAAGTTGTTAGTGGCCCAATATCTTTTGTTACCTTCTTTGTCAAAACCTTCACCTTCTGCCTTTGATTCTACTCTTACATCTTGATCTCAGGGACAGAGAAAGTGAATCTGTACAACTAATTTGTTCCACGATGTATTGTGTTTTCCTATGGACATTTACATTTCAGAAGAGGATTTTTAAATACCTACTTAAAGATATTAAGTCAGAGAAGTAAATAATGACGCTTCGAATATGTGGGGAAATGTGGTCTTCAAATCAAGCAACACAGATACCACTTTCAGTGCCTTTAATAGAGCCATTAAATTTAGTTCTACTGGGGCCTCTTAACTCTGGTGGGAGAAATTCTTTAAAGCAGCCAAGACTTGAACCTAGAGTTTCCCCAGGATAAATGAAGTATGTGCTGGCTCTGAGCTAAGATCTGCAGCTTCTTCATTTTTCTCCTTTATAACTGGACACCACAGGGCAGAATTTGAAATCCAGAAGGATAGTCCATTTCTTGCTGAAAATATATGTATGCTAGAATTTTAAAATATTTATATATATATATACACACACAAAATTACAATAAACAAAAATATGTATTCTATTTTTATATATATATAGTTAAGGAGGCCACAAACCACTCATGAAAGCTTTATTTATGGATGCCTTTCCACTGTGGTTAAGAATTTGCTGCTCTATTTGAAAGCAGATTATAGGAAATCATGTTCCTTTCTCTCTTACTTTCCTCTTCTACAGCTAAAAATATGGGAGCAGAACTGAGGTCCTGTGAGGTGACACCTGATTTATCCCTGGATGCCTCTACATGTGTGTATGTGTGTGGGTGTGTGTCTATGTGAGTCAGGCTTTTTGCTCAGCCATCTAACCACATCAGCCCCCAAGACACCCACACTGACTTTTGAGCTGAAGTTAAGTCCCAACAAACACAGACCCTCTCACTAGAACTAGGGGAAAGAACCAGAATTTTGTTGCTGGCAGATCCATCCCCTTGGCAGAAAAACCCCATGTGCACCTGTTCAAATCGATCTTGGGCGATTTTTAGTCTCCCAGCATTTGGCTGACATAAAGAGTGTAGTGTGATTCTTCATTTATTTTACAATTCAGTGAGCACCGAATTAAGTTTAATATGATAAACACACACATGCACACATACCTCCCCATCCCCAGTTTTAAAAAAGATTTATCACATTCTGGCTAATAATAAACTTTTGATTTCAGCTCTTTTTTTTTTAACAGCATGAAACTATTTTAGGCCATTTAATGATTATTTAGTCATAGGATACGGAGCACTTTTTTTTTCAACTGCATCTACAGCCTGTAAGTGTTGCTTTGCATTTAGAGAAGAGTATCTATGGTGTTCAATAATCGTGAGTGTGGAGTATGTGTGAAGGTGGCAAAAATGGCACGTATCCTACAAAGTAAGTTAAAGCAGGAGAGTAAGAGGTTGGATGTTTAGGTATTTGGATTCTTGTCTTTGCCATGGGTTTTGAGAGACAGGCTGAGATGTCTTCTCCATCAGCCTGAATATTCTCTAATCCTTGACAACTGATAGCTACTTTTGAGCCTTACGCTAAAGCCAGAACAAAACTAATTTTGATTGTGACTTTGTCCAACTGCGACCAATATACTCAGTGAGTGGGTGTTCTATCCAGCCCTGATGACTATAGCCAGAAAATATCCCCTCCCATTCCCAGTCCTCTCTCATCCAATATATGCCTGAAAGAGGGTTTAGAACATTGGCACCCATATCCTGGGGGGTGGAGGAAAGACTATTTGTTTGATTAGGGCAGTAATGGAAAGGACAAGGAGGAAAATGAAATGAAATTGCTCTATTTGAATATCCCAACCGTTATTAATTATAGAGTACTTAATAAAAATGCAGCTCCCCGGTTAAGAGTTTTGTGGTATGGAAGACTGATGCATTAGCATCATTTGGGTTGAAGAAGTTTTTAAACTTCTTAGAACGTTTTTAAAAAATCAGAATTCTGTAAAGAATCCCATATATAGGGCAGAGAAAACAGTTACATTGGTTGACCTGATGATGAAGATTCTGGATGCTGTTGAACCTCCCACTGGAACCCTGTTTGAGAAACAACATGCACTTGAACCCTTTGCTTTGTAAGATCCTAGTGTCCAGGAGAGAGCAGAGGACATCCAGCTATGACATGGGAGCAGAGGCAAAGAGGGCAGAGGAAGTGTGTCTACATGGAGCCATGACCGTTGACTACTTTATGGCAGGGGGTTGGTATATGTGGTGGTATATTGGGCCAAGTATATATCTGGTCTTCATCAGACAAGGATTTTTCTCAGGGTACAAAGCCATCAATGGGCAAGTTCACTCCAGGAGGAGACATCAGAAATGGCGCTTCTAAAATCCAGCAATATGATTTTATGGCTTCCCTTTTAGACTTTAGAATGGATCTGTGATTTGTTACTGACTCAGTTTCTCCTTCCAGCAATCTCTGATTTGCTGTTAGTGAATGAGTAATTATACCTTAAGAAGATACAAATATGGACAGAGAAGAGTCGTAATCAAAGCTAAGAAGTAACTTCACAGAATTTCAAAGCTCAGAAGCTACCACTTGGCCACTTCTACAACACTGGTTTAAGGGTTGTCCAAAGAGCATGGTTGAGGATAACAGAATGTTATCTTCAAAAGTTTCTTCACAAATAGCCTGTGAAATGCTTTTATTCACTGATTTGCTTTTCCTATTTTACAGCAAAAGAAGTAGAAGTTATTTGTGACATGAGAGCATCTGTGTCAGAGCATCTTAGTAATTAAAAAGATGTTTTAAAATATAGAATAACACTGATGGTAGAATAATGGCTTCTTTCAATTTTTCCCCCTGAAAACTGCTGACATGAGGATGGAGGATAAGATAGACAGTCAAGAGACCCCAACCAGATATGTTGATAGCAGAAGCCCATGGCAAAAGACAATAAAGAGTATTGGCTAAATATGGGTACATTTGGACAAAATTAAAGGGAAGATGTCACAAATACAGAAGCACTCAGATTTCAAGCAGGATGCAGAAGTCTCTGAAAATAAATTGAAGGATTCTGTGGGGGTGACAATGAAGTGGAACATGGTGGAAGTCAGAAGGCGAGAAAAGGGCAGATTCCTGAAATGTGCTACTTGACTTGATACAGCAGTGGGTGCAGAGGCTAAGGGAAAGATAGTTTGAACATGATGCTATCTTAATATTGTTCTTTAAAAAATATTGTTCTTTGCTCTGAGCTGCATTCTTACTCTAGAGAACTAGCTAAGGCACTGTGGATTCTTGAGAGGAAGTGGCCAACAGCATCACAGCTATGCATCAGTGTTGACTACACAGCATGATGCTAACTGGGTATGTGGGTACTTGTGTATGTAGGTGGCAAGGGGAGTGGGTAGGTATTTAATGCTCACAGAAGCTTTCTAGGGCAGAAACTAGGAAATTAGTAGGAAACTATTCTAAAACAGCATGCTGACTTTTACTCTACTGGCTGGCCCAATTTGCTATGTATTTACCTAATCATTCATTGCACACTCCTACCCTATAAAACTATCTGGATGTTTTTAAGTAAATTAGATGTTGGAAGAGAATTGCCCCCATTCAAAAATTAGGTATAAGTCAGTTTCCACATGGAAAGCAGGCAGAGATTCATCTCATGTTAACAACTGAGTGAGCACTTGGGCACAGGCAATGTGTCAAGTTCTGTTCTAGGCACTGGGGGCATAGTGAAGCAGACAGAGAAGTCATAGCACTTACTTTTCAACAGGGTGAAATGAATGTCATTTGCAAAGACAGGTGAATAATGCTCATGGAAACTCACTCTGAAACAGAGGGCCCCTTCCAATAAATCACTACACATCTAGACACCCAAAGAAATTAAAGAGAACAGGGTAACTCACACAATAGGAGATCAAACAACAGAAGGAGGCAGAAAGCAAGCAAGTAGTATTCAAAAACTGAAAACAGAAATAGCACTATGGTTGCAAGGGTAAGGAGAATAGAAGTTTATCTCTTACCTGCCATCCACAGGCAGAGGCTGCTGGTGATCCCCAGCCTGGATGTGGACTGTGGGGAGAAAGAGCTTTGGTGGGGCTTTCATGGGTCCTGCTGGAAGAGTGAACCACCCTCAACAGAAGGAGGCTCCACTGCTGGCCTCCCTAGGGATGAGGAAGGAGCACTCTGATCGCACGTGTATGTTCATCTATGGAAATTCACTGAGCTGTGTATTAGCATTTATGCACTTTTCTGTTTGGGTGATTCACCTCAATAGAAAGTTTACTAAAAACACTTGAGCTATAGAAGCAATGATGGGAGAAGAATGAAATTCTTGGCAGAGAGAACATGAAACAGCATTATTTAACTGCTATGTTTGTATGCATAGTTGGGCTGGGGGGTGGGGGAGAAAGAGAGAAAAATAAAGAAGGAAAGAGAGAGAAGGAAAGTGGAAGAAGGAAGGGGGAGGGCGAGGGAGACAAATGCAGTTCTTTATTCCTAGCATAATGCATAAAATTCATGGTAAGCTGTGCTTACAAAATGGGAAGTGATAGGCATAGACATTCAGAAGAAAAAATTTTTTTAAGTTGCAGGAAATAGAATGACTATGACAAATGAGAGGTGTCAGGTTGAATTTCTTCTATGATAAACCAGTGGCAAAAACTAGTACAAACTTTCAGGTAATGAGAGTCTGTATCTCTCAAGGGAGCCTAGAAGAGGAACTACAAAAATATTTTGTTTCTGGTATTGTCATGGAAAACACCCTAGGTGCCTTATTGCAAAGAATAATGAACCCCACTTATTAATTCATTTATTCCAGAAATACTTGTTGAGCCTTTACTGTGGGCTGGACCCTCTAGGAGATGCAGGACATGTATCAGAGAAGATATTGGGAGGAGAGAACTGATGACAATACAGAATACAGGTAGAGGAAAAGAGAGGAGATGGTGAATCTTAATCTTAGGATTAAAGGCTTTCAGAAAAGTAGGAATTGAAATATGTATAACCAGTAAAAATAATAAGATATTGGCTAGAAGAAAAAACCATATTTTTGAGAGTGCACTAGACTAAGAGAATGACATTTTGAGTATTGCATCTGTAACAAAAAGTTAAACTCAATGTTTCCTATTGTTTTGGAGCCTGATGGTATGGGCACACCATCTACATAGGACAAGTATGAGAGCCAGGAACTGTCACTACATTCCTCACTCTTACCACTTCCTCGTAAAAGGGCCAGAGCACAAGGGCCTGCCTTCCTTGCCTGATGGTTTCATCAAGCTGCTCATCCCTGCTCTACTTGCACGTATGCATAGGTTGCAAGTGCCAGGGAATTAGCCACTGCTCACCTAGAGCTGCTTCAATCAACAATAGAGTGATTGTGTGACGGTGCTTATATACCCCAGCTCCCTCACCCCCAGGTGGGGTAACTCTGAGGCCTGTGTTGTACACTGGGTCTCAGATTTTCTGCCCATAGTGGTAACTGGATTAAGAAACACACTCTGTTCTCCTCACTGTCTCTCTTCCTTTTTTCCCAATCTGTGTATACACATCTTTCACTCACACTGCCCACTGCTTCTGTGGGAACCTAAACTGAGAAAAACATGAAACTAATTTTTCAGCCCTTATCACATCATTCATAAATGGTCACAAGGAGATGTAGAGAGACTGGGAAATGCTGAGAGTGAGGATTTATATGGAGTGAATTGCTTGGAGAGCACTCCCTGCACTGCCAGGGGGAGGTAGGGATGAAGTTAAGTGAAAAGCCTGAGGAACCTGCCCGAGGCCCATCGAATTTAAAGGTGGGGAGGCATAGGGATTGATGTGACTCTTAGCTGGAGAAGCAAGAGTGAGAGCTATTGAATGGAACTGGGCTAAGCCTGGGCAGGCAGCCCAGGACACAGGCGAGTGTCTCCTATAGGCCAGCCATGTATCCACAGGAAGGAAGTAAGACTTAGGCATTGGGGTACATAGTGGCAGTGATCCTTCCCCTCCTTGTTTTTGTATCCTTGCAGTGTGCCTTATACAGTGTCTCCTGCTGAGAATACAGTCTATTTCCCCATCCCTTGCTTCTGGGCAAGCCTCCTTGCTTCCTTCAGCCAGTAGAATCTAGCAAGAATGCCATTACACCACTTCCAAGCTTATGTCTCAGGGGCTTTAAATACTTTGACTCTCTCATGGAAACTTGCCCTGTGAGCCACATGAGTAAGAATGAGCTAGGCTGCTGGAAGATTAAAAACCACATTGACCAGAGCTGAGTCAGCCCAGTTGCTTCCACCAAATCCCTAGGCAGAGAGCAGAGCTGACCATCAGCTGACTACAGATATATGAGGGAACCTAGGGAGAGTAACAGAACTACCTAACCAAGCCAGATCCACCCCAAATTGCTGATCCACAGAATAATAGGCTAAATAGTTAGCTGTTGTTATGAGCCACTAATTTGAGGGTTGGTTTGTTACACAGCAAATTCTTACTGATACAGAGAGTGAACATATAATGTTGATTATATTGGATTTTCTTTTCTATCTGGAAAATGAGACTATTTTTAACTTTCTGAGAGTGAACTGAAAAGTATGTGATTGAGAGTGTCTGGGTTTGGGGAAAAAGGGCACTTCAGTGCTAATGTCTCACCCTCAGGTATGTCCCTACCAGTTATTTAAACTGTTGTGCAGTTTCTAGAATCTTACTGAGTTCTAAGCATTTTTACTTTATTGTATGTTTCTTGAGCCTGAGAATTATGGTTGGTCTATCTTCCCAGTGAGATAATATAACTAGCTATATTATGTATGCACGTAAATGTGCACATATGTATGTGAGAAATAACTTTGATAATTAAAAACTAGTGAAAAACATCTTCTCACCTTATCAAAACAATTTGTTTTATTTTTCCTATACAACGATTGCCTGGAGCAGTAACATTTGCTTCACAACCTAAAAATTTTTAAATTGCTACTATAATGAATGTGAAAATACTTTGAAATAGTAAAAGGAGAGAGATGCAATGTTTGGGCTAATGGGGTACATGCGAGAGATTCTCCAAGAACTTGGAAGTAAGGTAAAGGCATGAAAGTACACAATCTACCCTTATTGAATTAGTGCTGGAACAGTCTCCTTCCAGACCTACACTCGACCAGTAGAACTAAAATGACTCCTGATGGAAGGAAAATACGGGTAGAGGGCTGGGCATGAAGAGAAGGTTGTTTATCAAAATCCAATATATAAAAAGGAGAAAGATGGTGAAATAAGGTAGAAATTATGAAAAGTTGGTGGGTTAAGGATATTTTGCTATTATTCATTTTCATTTGTAGCCATAGAGTTGCACATGGTATTTTTTCATGATGATGTTAATCTCTTTGTGTTGTAGCTATGTCTCATTCCCAGGCTTCATGACATTTTTTGGCTTCTGCCCTTTTCCTTTATCAGAATCATACCATATTTTATCTATTCTATTGATAGTTTTAAAGAATGAGCTTTTGAAATCATTTCGCCTTTCTTCTATTTTTCTCCATTTAAAAAATACTTTTAAATTTCCTTTTCTTGAGGCACCTGCATGGCTCAGTCGGTTAAGTGTCCAACTTTGCCCCAGGTCATGATCTGGAGGTTTGTGAATTTTAGCCCCACAACAGGCTCTGTGCTGACAGCTCAGAGCCTGGAGCCTGCTTCTGATTCTGTGCCTCCCTCTCTCTGCTCCTCCCCTGCTCACACTCTTATCTCTCTATCCACCCCCTCAAAATATAAATAAATAAATAAACATTAAATTTCCTTTTCTTAACTGTTGTTTAATTTGGCTTTTCACATTTAAGTTTTTAGATGAAAATTTATTTGCCAGATTTTGTTAAAATAATGAAGGCAATTAAGGCTATAAATTTTCCTCTGAATATAGCTTTAATATGTTCTATAGGCTTTGTTATGGAGAATTCTTTTTTATTGCCTTCTAGGCAGGATTTAATTTCCTTTTTAATTTCCTTTTTGATCAAAGATTACACAGAAGCATGCTGCTTCATTGTCAAGTTATTAAGATATTTTTGGTTAACATTTTATTATTTATTTCTAATTTTACTAGCTTCTGATCAGAGAATATAGTTTATAAAAGCTCTCTCCATTTACAAGTTTCTGTTGTTGGTGTTGTTGTTTTTTCTTTTTTCTTTTTGTAAGTGACCACATATATGGCCAGTCTTTAAAAATATTCCATAAGTGGGGCACGTGGGTGGCTCAGTTGGTTAAGCATCTGACTCTTGGTTTCAGCTCAGGTTATGATCCCAGGGTCATGGGATCGAGCCCTACATTGGGCTCTGCGTTGAGTGTGGAGCCTGCTTAAGATTCTCTCTCTCCCTCTGCCCCTCTCTCCTGCTTGCACACTCTTCTCTGTCTCTAAACCTAAATTAAAAATAAATTTTAAAAAGTGTTCCGTGAGTATTTGAAAATGTATGTTCAAAGATAAGGTTACATATCAACTTGTTTATTAGTTGTATATTTAATTTGTATCCCTTATTTTTTGAAGTAGATCTTTCAGTTCTGAGAGAAGTGTATTGATGTTTCCACCATAATTATATTTCTAGCAAGTACTTGCTTTTAAAATAAATCTAAATATTGAGCTATTGTGGTGTTGGCTCATCCCAGTTATGACTGCTGCTTCTCCAGTTGTACCATTTGTCATTATATGTTGTCTCTTTTGATCCTATTTCATTCTTTTACCCTTAAATTATACTTAGTTAATATTAATATTGCCATTTTTACTTCCATTTTGTTTCCATTTTCCTGGTATCTTAGCTAATTCCAGTTATCTTTATGTTACGTTAAAATTATTTTTTAGTGTTCTCTAATGTAACATCTGGCTGTGTTTTGTTTTGTTGCCTCTGTCTTTTCATGGTAGAATCTAATTATTTCACATTTTATGCAGTGACTGATGTACCTAGTGCGCACGTATGTATATGTAACATGCATGTTATATATATATGCAATATATATATATTGCTTACTCTTTTTCATCTTTATAAGCTTATGAATTTTCTCATTTGTTGTTGGAATAGAGTTTTCTCAGTGCTTTTCTCAGATGGGTTCAAAGGGATATTCTTGCCAATTCTTTCCTCTCCTAAAATAGCTTTTGTTCACCCTGAGAGATCAATGATATTTAAGCTGGATATAAGTTGATTCAACTTTTATCTAATGTTGGTGATAAGACATTCTTTTATAGGGGATTTTTTCTGCCTTTAAGAATGTTACATGTTCTTTTTCCTTAGAGATCAGGAAATATTTTTTTCATGATATACCTGTAGATATGTTTTCTTTATTCAGCTTGAATCGTAATGAGCATTTTACATTTATAGGTGTTGGGATGCAAAAGGGTCTGTACCTCTATGGGCTGCAGTGTAGAAGTAGGCAGGTCGGTACCTCCCACATCTCCCATCCCACTATAGTCTCTCACCTGAAGGAAGGAAATATCCAAATTCTTGTTCATCTCCCACTTGACCTTTTGGGAACTCAGCACATTCACACTGAGTTGACATCAACATTCCCTTAAGGGGCACAGGTCTTTGTATGCCGAGTTTCCCCTCAGAATCCTGTGTTTTAGGTCCTTGACTAGGCTATGATGCGATTCTCTATCTACTTGTTCAGCTTATGAGGTCAAAAGGCCCACACCTTTATCTGTGTTCAGGACCTAAACCAAAGCCAGAGTCGTACTGCATTCATTTGCTCTTTGGCTTGGGAGAGGCAAAGGGATTGGAACTGGGAGCAGTGACCCAAGGCCACCATGCTAGGAATGCCAGGTTCCCAAGCTTCTTCCCACTTGGTTTGAATGATAGATATCATTAGCCATTTGGGGCAAATGAGGCTGTGTGAGCTAGGCCAGTGGCTTTTTAACTTCAGTGTGCATATGATTTTCCTCTGGATCTTACTAAAATGTGATACTGTTTCAGTAGGTTAGGGATAGGGCTTCCAATTCTGCATTTCTAACATACTTCTAGGAGAGACACTGACAGTGCTCCAAGCACTCTGAGTACCAAGGCCTTAGAGCCATGAAACAAATGGCTTCTATTTAATCAAAGCAGATGGTTGTATTGAAAATGTAAACAAAAAGAGTTTAATACATTGTCATTAGCAGAATCTATTCATCAGTGGTGATGATTAATGTCTGGTAGGGGTGTACAACCTAATAAGATTGCATGCAATTCATAATAATTTATCATAGATCCATCAGTCAGTTTTTTCCATATCTTTGTATCATTCTCTCCTGATAAATGTTTATTCTTTTTAATGTGTTAAAGGTTTTCTTGGATTAAATAAGAAAAAATCAGTAATTTTCTTTGTGAGATTATGTTATACATGCCATTTTGAGAAACTCTTGTTATTTGTTCATTTCTTCAGCAACTATTTATTGAGCACTTAGGGTGTGCCAGAGTTTACTCTAAGTGTTGGAACAACATTTGACTAGATTGCATGTGCAATGGAGCTTTGTTTATTAGTTGACTGATTGGTTTTTTGGCCATTCAGTATGCATAACCCCTCTTGTTAGTGTCACCCAATTATCTTCTCAGAAGTTGCCTCCTTTTCAAGTTGGTACAGTCATGCCATGATGGTAAGAATTGTATCATGTTCTCTTACAAAGAACTTGGAGTGTTCTTTGAAAGCTTTTTCTTTAGCTTAGCTATACAATGACATCTCTTGGGGTGGGCGTGGGGAGGGTAAAATATCAAATGTTTTGGTCCCACCTCCAGGTATTCTGATTTAATTGGTCTGTGGCATGGCCTGAATATCAGGTTTTTATAAAGCACCCCACAGTAATTTTAATATTCAGCCAAAAATCAGGCAACCCCTTCCTTAGATCTTTACTCTTGTTGACCCAGTACAGTCAAGCAGTGGGAATATAACCTCAGCTTGGCCAGCCAGCCTCCCTCCCAGAACCCTGAATCTTGATAGCAGATGGAAGAACCATTCTGCAGCAGCATCCAAACCCAACCATGCAGCATTCTGTACTCTGTTCTCTCTCTGTATCTGTCATTCCAAGCCTTTGAACTCCCCATACCTTATCAGTAAATAACCCTTTTGCTTAAACAGAGCAGAGTTATTTTTTATTGCTGACAGCCAAAGAATCTCAACGGAGACAATCCATGAGCTTTTCATTCCTCTGTTTAACTGCTGAGGGCCCTCAATCTATTGCGAGGATCATGGTCTCAGAACCTGGTATCATGCTCCTTACTGCGCATGAGGAAACTCTGAAGAAGACAGAAGTCAAGAGAATCTCCCAGGTTCCTATCACAGGGGTTAGGGACTTAGAATTCACATTTGTACCTTCAGGTCTGTTTCTTTGCTCATCCGATTATTACCACACTTAAAAAATCTGTTTTTCATTTGTTTTCAGAAAAAATGTAAAGATGACAGAAAAGGTGCAGCTTAATTGGATGGACAAGTCAAAAATCATATGACTAAGCAGAAAACCTGGGAAATGTGCCATATTACCAGACAAGGTGAGCACAGGCACCTGCTTACAGCAGAAACATGCAGAACTCTCTGTCTCAAGTATACATTAGCATGGAGACCAAACTGTAAATGGATGAAGAAGACATACGATATTATCAGTTGCTTTCTGCCATTATTATTTCAGCCTGGTGTTTCAGATCAGGTTCCCTGGAAGCACCTGATTTATTGAAGACAGGCTCCCAGGACATCCTGTGGGGAGATGAGGAAAGCAGGATGTGATGGGGCAGGGGAAATTACTGAACAACAATGTGGTCACAGCTGGAGTCTGGTCTCAGCCTGATCTCACAGGGAGCTCTGGAGTGTGAATAAAATCACAAAGTTGAGGCAAGGGGGCTGGCCTTTTGTGCCCCCATATCAATCAGTCATTGGTAATTCTCTCAAGCATTTCTGGGGGAGCAAGCAAATTCTGTGGAGAAGGGGACAACCATGACTTCCTAGCAGCCAGTACTCACAGGAGCTAGAATGTGGGGGGACCTGATGGTGAAGGTCATCCAACAGCATCTTCTACACCTGGATAAACATTGTTGGTTGCACACTGCCTTGGTATTTACATTTGTGAAATGCAAGAAATATTCCCATAGTGCACGTAACTTCAACACTGAATTATTTTGTATATCAATAAATCAAACCATATTTCTTTCTTTGCATACCTCAAAAAATGCCTTCTTTTTTTTGTTCTTTTCTTTTTTTAAAAAAATTTAAACCCAAGTTAGTTAATATATAGTATAATAATGACTTCAGGAATAGAATTTAGTGATTCATCACCTACATATTAATACCCAGTGCTCATCCCAACAAGTGCTCTCCTTAATGCCCATCCCCCATTTAGCCCATCCCCCACCCAATACCCCACCAACAACCCTCAGTTTCTTCTCTGTATTTAAAAGTCTCTTATGGTTTGTCTCCCTCTCTGTTTTTATCTTATTTTTGCTTCTCGTCCCCTATGTCCATCTGTTTTATATCTTAAATTCCACATATGAGTGAAGTCATTTGATATTTGAGTTTTTCTGACTGACTTATTTCGCTTAGTATAATACACTTTAGTCCCATCCACATTGTTACAAATGGCAAGATTTCATTCTTTTTGATTGCTGAGTAATATTGCATTGTATGTATATACTATATATACTTAGATAGATATATAGATAGATAGATAGATAGAGAGATAGGGATATCTATTCATCAGTCGATGGACATTTGGGACCTTTCCATGCTTTGGCTATTGTTGATAGAGCTGCTGTAAACATTGGGGTGCATGTACCCCCTCAAATCAGCATTTTTGTATCCTTTGTATAAATACCTAGTAGTGCAATTGCTGGGTCATAGGGTAGCTCTATTTTTAATTAAAAAACCCCTTCTTAATGCACTGGCTGTTGTTTAAGAACTCACCTTTATCTTAAAACTTTGATTCTAGTGGAAACGCAAGGTCTAACCAAGGAATACCACCTTGAACACTTTCATACGCCCTATTTAGCAGAAAGGACATTTATTGATAAGCTAAGAGCTGAGAGATCCAGATTCCAGTTCTGCCTGTGTGGATCTTTATCAATGTGATTTTGCAAAAGTCCTTCACCCTTTCTAGGCTTCACATTCTTCGTTTATAAGGGCCTGGACTCAGAGTAAATGATTTCTGAGTTACTTTGGGACTCCAAAAACTTGTCAGTGGCTGATTTGATTTCTCATTTCCTGCAGGGAGGAGGCAGAGATAATTTTTTTGTTTACAAAGAACAAGTTTTCATCTTGCAGCCTTTAATACAAAAGCAGGAGAAAGAAATGTAATCGTGCCAAGGTAACGGCAGCCTTGCTTTGTTTGGATTCGGGGTCTCTGATACGACATATTGGATGTGTCAATGGAATGTGATTTATTTTGCTTCATAACATTTGGGAACAGATATTTGGTATTTCATCCAAGGAAAGCAATTTGCAGAAACCTTTTAGAAGGTGGCTGGAGCATCAGTAATCGCTGCCATTTCTTTATGCCAACATTTCCTTAAAGCTCCACAATCTTTCATGTTAATCATCCCTCTCAGCAGGCTCCTTCTAGGGCTTTGGAGCGGGCACCCACCCCTCAGAAATGAGGTTCTATTTTTAAAGTCCACCAGCTAACAATCTCCCTATTAATCGTGTGAAATCTGCTCAGATGGCTGCTCTTCTGGGTTCTCCGTGCCCCCCTCCCCTGCTCTCAAGCCCCATCTGCACAGCCCTCCCCCGGAAGATATTTTTAGCTCTTAGCAGCTACATCCTTGAGAATCACTAGGCGGATGCTACACTTTTCTCTCAAGTAAACATTTTAGAGATTCAGGTTTTCATTCCTAATATTTTTCGAAAAGATTAAGGATGCAGCTCCCTCATACAGGTGCCTAAAAAATTAGTTTGGACTCTGAAGCCTTTATCTACCTTGGAATCCTTCCCACTTCCAAGAAGATAAATACCCTATTTATTCAAAGGTACTTAGTCTTTTGCTTATGTGAGTCAGCGGTGACTTTGACCCATTGTTCCAGGCAGTCTCTGAAAGGCAGCCTTGGGAACTATTTTGGGAGTGGGGAAATCTGGGATCTCCCGCTTGCGCTTGTGTACATTTCCCCTAAGCATTCAAATCTGAAATCAGTAAACACAGATGCCTCTTTAGGACCACTGTGTTAGGACGCAGCAATGACGGCTTTTTAAGAGCAGACATGGTAGCCCAGGAAGCTACAATCATCACAATATTTTCAAGCATCTGTGGGAATTCCAAGGAATAATATGAATAGCAGTCCTTGACTACCCATCTTCTGTAACAAAAACTGTATTGTTTAGCATTTAATCCCTGTTTTGGTTTGCGGATTAGTCTTTTAAAATCTTTTTAAATTGGGGCTTAAGCCAGGGTGACTTGGTTGGTTAAGCATCTGACTTTGCTCAGGTCATGATCTCGCACTTAGCCCCATGTCAGGCTCTGTGCTGACAGCTCGGAGCCTGGAGCCTGCTTCGGATTCTGTGTCTCCCTCTCTCTCTGCCCCTCCCCCACTCGTGCTCTGTCTCTCTCTCTCTCTCTCAAAAACAAATAAACATTAAATTTTTTTTTAATTTCTCTTCTTAACGTTTATTTGTTTTTGAGAGAGAGAGAGAGAGACAGAGCACGAGTGGGGGAGGGGCAGAGAGAGAGGGAGACACAGAATCCGAAGCAGGCTCCAGGCTCCGAGCTGTCAGCACAGAGCCTGACATGGGGCTCAAACCCACAAACCATGAGATTGTGACCTGAGCCACCCACGCGCCCAAAAAATTAAAATCTTTTTAAGTAGGTTGTAGATATATGTGGAAAAAAATTCTAGGAGAAAAGGGTAAACGGTGGAAATAGTTCCCCTCTTCTATCCCATGCCTGATGTCCTTCCAAGTATTCTTGTGTGTATGTTCCTATATATTATATTACATATATAATATTGAATTATATTATATTACACCAACACATACATATACGCATTTATAAACAAGCATGTACATAAGGTGACTCTTCATTGTTTTACCACAAATATTGTGCACATTGTTTTGCATCTTCCTCTTCTCATTAAACATTTTATCTTGGAGAACATTCTGCATCAAAACATGTAATCTGTCTCCTTTTTCATAAATGGCTGCATTATATTTCAGTACCTGAATGAGCCAGAATTTATTTAACAAATCCTGGAAACTGGCTTCTAATTTGCAAAGGATACTGCAGGAGAATGAAAAGTGCTTCTTCTCTACCAGGTATCAGGTTAATCACGGATTGGTTCCTCGGGGGCTGCTTTTTGAGTTTCTGGGAATTCTGTTTCGGGTTGGGCCACGGTCTCTTCCATTCCCATGTTCTTCCCTTTCTCTTTTGTCTACAAAACCTTCAGTAAATCCAGGTGGATTTCTGTCTGGTGATATTGTTGAAAATCAGTCCAAAATGCCTCCGGAAGGTGAGTTCTCCATAAATAAATAAATAACTCTCCCAGTGAAAAAATCCCGATTGTTTAGCTAAGATGTGTTTGTTTCTCTGGCTTATGTTTCCTACGGTCTGTATTTGACTAGTACAGCAATCTTCCATTTGTTCTTCTTGTTCAGAGCCTGTGGTATATTTTCTGTAGTCTGGACACTGTTCCAGGAACCACAGGAGAGATGCATCCTCGCAGAAGCCTTGGCATTTGTCAAAAAATGAGCAGTGTGGGGCAACAGAGCCAGGCACCCGCAGGAGCCCAGGAAGTACTGGATGGCAGCTGTTGGATGGCCCCAATGACTTTGGAAGCTCGGATATCTGTGCTGACTGCATGCACTGTCTCCCGTCTGGGGATGAAGTGAGAGGACTCTCCAATGAAAAAGCACAGCTGGCTCTGAGGTGACATTTTCTAAAGCAGCCTTGGCATACAACTCCATTTACCTGCCTTGGTTTACAGAAGGAAACGAGGCTGCTTCTACCCCACTTCCCTCAAAGCATTGTAGGTCTTGAGTCTTATGTGAATTGATGTCTGGACTGACACATTTTTGGGTAGAGCATCCCCAACACACCAGCAGATGGCTGGCACACCTGTTTTCCTGAGTCTTGGTTCAAAACACAATTCAGCATTTCACTTGTTCAGGATTTCTGTGTCACATTTTGCACCTTTCCTAGAGACTGTGCAGAAAGATAAACTGTTTGTGAACACAAATTATTGTCATTTTAAAATAATAACTTATATTAGTGTTTTTCACATTTTTCACATGACAGCTGTCTTAACTTGGGTCCTTAGAAACAAAACCTGAGCTAGGGATTTTGTGGAAGTGATGTATGGCAGAGGGACTTGATCTCAGAAGGAACCTGCATGGGAACAAAGAGAGCAAGATGGACAGGGGAAAAGTCAGGCATGGATATAGGCTCCAGTGGACTCTAGATTGACTTCATCTGGCTTGAAAGTTCTGAAACACAAAGTGTACCATGTAGCTGCTCCCCTTAAGGTCAGGAGCTCATCTTTTCTACTCACATATTGGTCAGTCATCATCATTTCCCGGAGGGAGGGGAAAACATCCAGACATTTCCAGGGGGCTCCCCAGAGGGCAGTTCTCCTGCAAAGGCCATCACTGCAAACTATTAGCAGCCAACAGTCAAAGCAACTGGAAGACAGGTGCACCAATGCTCAATGGGGTCTGAGTGGGAACGCACAGCACCACCACAACCCATTATATGTAGGTAGTTACTTTGCATTGTAACTTATACACATAGATACACAAATAGAGCTATATACTAAAAAAAAAAAAAAAAAAAAAAAGAAGTTTCCCAAATAATGCTTATTTTTCTACCTGTGGGTCGATGTGAATAATTTAAATGATTTTTATTTTATTCTAGTCTATTTTAATTCATAAAAAAAATCAGTAGTCATGGCTCACTATTAAGTGGCAACCTGCAGTTTGTAAAAGCTTGATTTGTAGCTAAATACTCTTTAAGAGCCAATCATTTTTAAGTGATTTAATTAGATTTATAGTGATACTTCTTTTTTAAAAACTTTTTTTTAATGTTTATTTTTGAGAGCTGGAGAGACAGAGCATGAATGGGGGAGGGGCAGAAAGAGAGTGAGACACAGAATCGGAAGCAGGCTCCAGGCTCTGACCTGTCAGCACAGAGCCCAATGCGGGACTCAAACTCATGAACCGTGAGATCATGGCCTGAGCAGAAGTTGGACGCTTAACCCATTGAGCCACCCAGGCGCCCCTATAATGATACTTCTAATGTCACATAACTGGAGTGATGATATAATTGATCAACCAAATTGGAACACTTTTATTTAGAATTATGCCAGAACAGCAGGCATTTACCAAGCCTGTCTGAAAAAAAAAAAAAAAAAAACCCAGCATTCATATTCATGCTATTAAAAGCTACTAGAAGTATTTTTTTTAGTGAGTGCCTATGGACCACTTATTGTATACATTGAGCTGACAAGAGGATGTGAAACAAAATGGAAAGTATCTTCCTTTGGGGAAACAGACATGAATCAAATATAGTCACATAAGCAGAGGAAAACCAGCAACTATGTTATCAAGAAGTTGGTTTCCATGAAGGGGGTTTGACAGAATCAGGGAAAGTTTCCCAGAGGAAGTGATACATGAATCTCACTGAGATTCAAAGAACAGATAAAGATGTAACCAGATAAAAAAGGCCAGGAAGGACCATTCCACTCTGAAGCAACAGCATATGCAAAGGCCCAGTGGCAGTAAAAAGCAAGGTGGGCATGAGTGACTAGAAGGTGTACCCTGTCATTTATTTTATCTGTCGGTCTTCATTTTATTTCCTTCATCCAATAGCAGTGTTCTAGTACATAGGATACATCAGGGAATATGACAGATAGGTTCCCTGTTCCCTTTGGGTTTATATGTTGGAGTGTGGATATGCAAGTGGTCAATAGGTAATAAAATAGAAAAGAAATAACTGATGTAATTTCATATAGTGACAAGAGCCAGGAAGAAAATAAAATAGTGCCATATAATGGAAAGTGACTGTGTGGTCAGGGAAGAGTGTGCCAGAAAGGGGGCATTTGAACTGGGACAGAATGACAAGGAGGGACCAGGAAAATATTGATGCAGAACATTCTAAGCAATAAAAACAGCCAGTTCAACATCCCTGGGATGAGAATGAGCATGGTGGGTTTCAGGAACTGAAACAAGAGTTTTTTAAACACTTAGACATTCAGAGAAAAGAGGAGAGATGGGGGTCAGTCATGCAGGGTCTTCAGGCAATTTTGAGGACTTTGGAGTATACTCCAAGTGTATTGTGAAGTCATGCAAGAGTTTTAGGAGGGAAGTGGCAGGGTGAAATTTGTGTTGTCAAAGTTGACTGATTGCTGTGAGAAGAATGGGTGGTAGAGGCAAAGAGTAGAACCCAAGAGGCTTGTTAGGAGGCAAGAGATCACAGGGGCTTGGACTAGGGTGGTAGCATGGAAGATGGAGAGAACTGGATGAATCATGATATATTTTGAAGGTAGAACAAACTGGATGTCGTGGGAGGAACAAAATCAAGAATACACTCTTATTTTGCTGGGTCAGATCACCTAGAACGTTTTGCATCTTAGGGAGCAAAAGAGAAAGCAGGATTATGGTGCTAATGAATAAAAACAGTGGGAGTATTTCAAGAAGGAAAGAGATTGAACTCTTTTGCGAGCTACTGAGTGGCCATTGGAATTAGCAACAGACAATGATTTTCAACATTGGAACGGTCTGTTTCAGTGGAGTGTTGGTGACAAAATGATGACTGGAGGTTTCACTCCTCCCTAAGACTAGAGATGACATTGTATTTTTAGAACTTTCTTGTTGTGGTAAAAAAAATTCATAATTTACTATCTTAAGTGTACAGTACAGTAGTATTAGATCTCTAGAACTTTTACATCTTGCAGAATTGAAACTTTATATCCATTGAAAAACGTCTCCCCCTTTTGTCCCTCTCCCAACCCTTGGTACCAACCATTCTACCTTCTAAGAGTTTGACTATTTTCAGTATTCATATAAATGTGGAATCATGAAGTATTTATTATTTGTGATTGGCTTTATTTCACTTAGCATAATGTCCTCAAGTTTCATCCATGTTGCAGCGTATGATAGGGTTTCTTTCTTTTTAAAGAAATATTCCATTGAATAATATTCCATTATATGTGTAAACCACCTTTTTCTTCCTTAACCATTCATCTGTTTATGGACATTTAGGTTGCTTCCATCTCTTGCC
Organism: Lynx rufus; assembly: GCF_022079265.1. Classification (NCBI taxonomy): domain Eukaryota; kingdom Metazoa; phylum Chordata; class Mammalia; order Carnivora; family Felidae; genus Lynx; species Lynx rufus. Next base: position 37,544,371 of record NW_025814896.1, on the reverse strand, counting down.
TATTTTAAATAATGTTCTTTTGAATATGAGTGTGCAAATATCTCTTCAAGATCCTGTTTTCAATTCTTTTGGATAGATACCCAGATGTGTGATTGCTGGATTATATGGTAATTGTATTTTAAATTTTTTGAGGACCACCATACTGTTTCCATAGTGGCTGTACCATTTTATATTCCTACCAAGAGTGCAGAAGGGTTCTAATTTCTCCGCATCCTTACTGATTCCTTGCTAGTAATCAGGTCTGTTAATTTTTGGTCAGTTGTATGTTTCTATGAATTTATCCATTTATTATAAGTTGTCAAATTTGTTGGTGTATTTGTTGGTGTATGTTGTACTTAATAGTCTCTTATGATCCACTGTATTTTTGTGGTATCAGTTGTAAATCTCTTTCACATTTTTGATTTTATTTATTTGAGCATTCTCTCTTTTTTTCTTGTTGAGGCTAGCTAAAGGTTGGTTAGTTATATTTATCTTTTCAAAGAAACAGCTTTTAGTTTCATCGATCTTTTCTATTGTCTTTATAGTCTCTGTTTCAGTTATTTCTGCTCTAATCTTTGTTATTTCTTCCCTGTACTAATTTGGGATGTTGTTTGTTCTTCTTTTTCTAGTACCTTGAGGTGTAAAGTTAGGTTGTTTATTTGAGACTTCTCTTGTTTTTTGAGATAGGCATTTATTGCTATGAACTTCGCTCTTAGAACTGCTTTGGCTGCTTTCCATTAATTTGGTATGTTACATTTTCATTTTCATTTGTCTCAAAGTTTTTTTTTTTTTAACTTCTCTTGATTTCTTTCTCAGCCTACTGTTCACTGGCATGTTAAACTTCCACATATTTGTGAATTTTTTTTTTTGGTTTTCTTCATGTAATTAATTTATAGTTTTATACAATTGTGTTTGGAAAAATGCTTGATATGACTTCAGTCCTTTTAAATTTATTAAAACTTGTTTTGTGGCTTAACATATGATCTATCTTGGAAAATGTTCCATGTGCACTTGAGAAGAATATGTATTCTATTGCCTTTGGATAGAATGTTCTGTAAATATCTGTTAAATCTATCTGGTCTAACATGTCATTTAAGGCCAAAGTTTGCTTATTGATTTTCTGTAAGGATGATCTATCCATTGATGTAAGTGGGATATTATTCTATTATTATTTTACTGCTGTCTCTTTGTCCCTTTAGGTCTGTTAATATTGGCTTTATATATTCAGGTGCTTATATGTTGGGTGCATAAATATTTAAAAATGTTATATCCTCTTATTGGACTGATCCCTGTGTTATTATGTAACACCCTTCTTTGTCTTTTATTACAATCCTTATTTTAAAGTCTATTTTGTCTGATGTAAGTATAGCTACTCTAACTTTCTTTTGGTTTCCATTTGCATGGAATATCTTTTTCCATCCCTTCACTTTCAGTCTGTGTGTGTTCTTACACCTAAAGTATGTCTCTTGTATGCAGTGAATATGGGACTCATTCTTTGGGTTATTATTTTTATTAAAAAAATTTTTTTTACATTTATTTATTTATTTATTTTTATTTTTTTATTTTTTAAAATTTACATCCAAATTAGTTAGCATATAGTGAAACAGTGATTTCAGGAGTGGATTCCTTAATGCCCCTTACCCATTTAGCCCATCCCCCCTCCCACAACCCCTCTAGTAACCCTCAGTTTGTTCTCCATATTTATGAGTCTCTTCTGTTTTGTCCCCCCTCCCTGTTTTTATATTATTTTTGTTTCCCTTCCCTTATGTTCATCTGTTTTGTCTCTTAAAGTCCTCATATGAGTGAAGTCATATGATTTTTGTCTTTCTCTGACTAATTTCACTTAGCATACTACCCACCAGTTCCATCCACATAGTTGCAAATGGCAAGGTTTCATTCTTTTTGATTGCCGAGTAATACTCCATTGTATATATATACCTCATCTTCTTTATCCATTCATCCATCGATGGACATTTGGGCTCTTTCCATACTTTGGCTATTGTTGATAGTGCTGCTATAACCATGGGGGGTGCATGTGTCCCTTTGAAACAGCACACCTGTATCCTCTGGATAAATGCCTAGTAGTGCAATTGCTGAATTGTAATATTATGAACAATTACATGCCAATAAAATAGGTGATCTGGAAGAAATGGACAAATTCCTAGAGACATATACACTACCAAAACTGAAACAGGAAGATATAGAAAATTTGAACAGACCCATAACCAGTAAGGAAATCAAATTAGTAATCAAAAATCTGCCAAAAAACAAGAGTCCAGGGCCAGATGGCTTTCCAGGGGAATTCTCCCAAACATTTAAGGAAGAGTTAACACCTATTCTCTTGAAACTGTTCCAAAAAATAGAAATGGAAGGAAAACTTCCAAATTCTTTCTGTGAAGCCAGTGTTACCTTGATTCCAAAACCAGACAGAGATCGCAGTAAAAAGGAGAACTATAGACCAATTTCCCTGATGAACATGGATGCAAAAATCCTCAACAAGATATTAGCCAACCGGATCCAACAATACATTAAAAAATTTTTTCACCATGACCAAGTGGGATTTATACCTGGGATGCAGGGCTGGTTCAATATCCACAAAATAATTAATGTGATTCATCACATCAATAAAATAAAGGACAAGAACCATATGATCCTCTCAATAGATGCAGATAAAGCATTTGACAAAATACAGCATCCTTTCTTGATAAAAGCCCTCAAGAAAGTAGGGATAGAAGGATCATACCTTGAGGTCATAAAAGCCACGAATGACCAATGCTAATATCATCCTCAATGGGGAAAAACTGAGAGCTTTCCCCCTAAGGTCAGGAACAAGACAGGGATGTCCACTCTCACCACTGTTATTCAACATAGTATTGGAAGTCTTAGCCTCTGCAATCAGACAACATAAAGAAATAAAAGGCATCCAAATCGGCCAGGATGAGGTCAAACTTTCACTCTTCACAGGTGACATGATACTCTATATGGAAAACCCAAAAGATTCCACCAAAAAACTGCTAGAACTGATTCATGAATTCAGCAAAGTCGCAGGATATAAAATCAATGCACATAAATCGGTTGCATTCCTATACACCAACAATGAAGTGACAGAAAGAGAAATCAAGGAATCGATCCCATTTATTGTTGCACAAAGAAACACAAAATGCCTAGGAAAAAATCTAACCAAAGAGGTGAAAAATCTGTACACTGAAAACTATAGAAAGCTTATGAAAGAAATGGAAGAAGACACAAAAAAAATGGAAAAAGATTCCATGTTCCTGGATAGGAAGAACAAATATTGTTAAAATGTCAATACTACCCAAAGCAATCTACATATTCAATGCAATCCTTATCAAAATAACACCAGCATTCTTCACAGAGCTAGAACAAATAATCCTAAAATTTGTATAATCAGAAAAGACCCCGAATAGCCAAAGCAATCTTGAAAAAGAAATCCAAAGCAGGAGGCATCATAATCCCAGACTTCAAGCTATACTACAAAGCTATAATCATCAAGACAGTATGGTACTGGCCCAAGAACAGACACTCAGATCAATGGAACAGAATAGAGAACCCAGAAATGGACCCACAAACGTCTGGCCAACTAATCTTTGACAAAGCAGGAAAGAATATCCAATGGAATAAAGACAGTCTCTTCAGCAAGTGGTGCTGGGAAAACTGGACAGCAACATGCAGAAAAATGAAGCTGGACCACTTTCTTACACCATACACAAAAATAAACTCAAAATGGATGTAAGACCTCAGTGTAAGACAGGAAGCCATCAAAATCCTCGAGGAATAAGCTGGCAAAAACCTCTTTGATCTTGCCTGTAGCAACTTCTTACTCACATGTCTCCAGAGGCAAGGGAAACAAAAGCAAAAATGAACTACTGGGACCTCATCAAAATAAAAAGTTTCTGCACAGCAAAGGAAACAATCAGCAAAACTAAAAGGCAAACGACAGAATGGGAGAAGATATTTGCAAATGACATATCAGATAAAGGGTTAGTATCCAAAATCTATAAAGAACTTGTAAAACTCAACACCCAAAAAACAAATAATCCAGTAAAGAAGTGGGCAAAAGACATGAATAGACATTTCTCCAAGGAAGACATCCAGATGGCCAACCGACACATGAAAAAATGCTCAACATTACTCATCATCAGGGAAATACAAATCAAAACCACAATGAGATAGCACTTTATACCTGTCAGAATGGCTAACATTAACAATTTGGGCAACAACAGATGTTGGCGAGGATGCAGAGAAAGAGGATTTCTTTTGCATTGTTGGTGGGAATGCAAGCTGGTACAGCCACTCTGGAAAACAGTATGGAGGTTCTACATTTATTTATTTTTGAGAAACAGAGTGAGACAAAGTGTGAGCGGGGGAGGGGCAGAGAGGGAAGGAGACACAGAATCTGAAGCAGGCTCCAGGATGTGAGCAAGTGGTCAGCACAGATCCTGATGTGGGGCTCAAACTCACAAACTGTGAGATCATGACCTGAGCCGAAGTCGGACGCTCAACCGACTGAGCCACCCAGGTGCCCCATTTTTATTTTTAATCTATTCAGTCACTCCATGTTTTTTGACTGTAGAATTTTAGTCCACTTATATTTAAAGTAATTATTGCTAGATATTTACTTATTTCCATTTTGTTAATTTTTTGCTCTTTCCTCTTTTGTGGTTTGTTGACTTTGTTTAGTGGTAGGCTTATATTGCTTTTCCTTTATCTTTTGTGTATTTACTAAGGTTTTTGTTTTGTGGTTACTGTGAAGCTTACATATAGCAACTTATACCTTTAATAGTCGGTTTCAAGTTCATAACAACTTAAATTTGACCCCATTCTTATGTCCAACATTTTCATTTCCCCCTAAAATCTTATGTTTTTGAAGTTACATCTTAATCCTTTTTGTCTTGTAGAGGCCTTAACTAATTATTTTAGTTACAGTTATTTTTACTAATTTTGTCTTTTTTTTTTTTAATTTTTTTTCAACGTTTATTTATTTTTGGGACAGAGAGAGACAGAGCATGAACGGGGGAGGGGCAGAGAGAGAGGGAGACACAGAATCGGAAACAGGCTCCAGGCTCTGAGCCATCAGCCCAGAGCCCGACGCGGGGCTCAAACTCACGGACCGTGAGATCGTGACCTGGCTGAAGTCGGACACTTAACCGACTGTGCCACCCAGGCGCCCCACTAATTTTGTCTTTTAAAATTCATACTAGTTTTATAAGTGTTAGTCCACTACCTTTACTATATATTTACCTTTCCAATGAGATTTATCCTTTTTGTGTGTTATTTTTACTAATTAGCACCTTTTATCTTCAGCTTATAGAAGTCCTGTAACATTTCTTGTAAGGCCTGTTTGGTGTTGATGAACTATTTTGGCTTTTGCCTTTCTGGAAAATTCTATATCTCCAAATCTGAATGATAATTTTGCCAGTTAGAGTGTTCTTGATTGGAAGTTTTTTCCTTCCAGCACTTTGAATATATCATGTCACTCCTTTTTGGTCTGCAGAGTTTCTCCTGAACAATCTGATGCTAGTCTTTTGGGAGGTCCTTTGTATGTAGCAAGCTGTTTTTCTCTTGCTGCTTTTTTTTAATGTTTATTTTGAGAGAGAGAGTCAGAGTGTGAGCAGGGGAGGAGCAGAGAGAGAGGGAGACACAGAATCTGAAGCAGGCTCCAGGCTCTGAGCTGTCAGCACAGGGGCTTGAACCCATGAACCATGAGATCATGACCTGAGCCGAAGTCAGACACTTAACTGACTGAGCCACCCAGGCACCCCTTCTCTTGCTGCTTTTAAGATTCTCTCCTTGTCTTTAACTTTTGACCTTTTAATTATAATGTGTCTTGGTGTAGATCTCTTTGCTGGTTTCTTTTGCAAGAGTTTGTAATCTCTTTCTCCCTCTGGTGTCTATCTTTAATTCTGCAGGTTCTTTGGTTTTACAACAAGCCAAAGAACTCTCTCTCTCTCTCTCCTTTTTTTTTTCTTTTTCTTCAATATTCCCCAGGCATCCAAAGTATGCCAGATCTTCATCAGTGCTCAGGGTCAGACAAGGTGGGAAACGGTCCCTCTGGCAGTTCCCTGAAAAGCTAGAGTGTTGGACATACATTCCACTTTTCTTCCTGCCCACCCTCCAACCCCTTGCCCCCACAATGGAGAAGCCATGAACTGTGCATTTATTTTTTTTTAATTTTTTAAATGTTTATTTATTTTTGAGAGAGAGAAAGAGAGTGTGAGGGAGGGGGAGGGGCAGAGAGAGAGGGAGACACAGAATCCAAAGCAGTCTCCAAGCTCCAAGCTGTCAGCACAGAGTCCCACATGGGGCTCGAACTCATGAATAGTGAGATCATGACCTGAGCTGAAGTTGGATGCTTAACTGACTGAGCCACCCAGGCACCCCTGTGCATTTATTTTCTAACTGAGCTGAGCTGTACTGGCCTAGGGAAAGTGTTACATGGGTGAGATGAAATACTTTTACGATCCCATTGCCATGTGGTCATTCTTGGCTTTGAGCATGCCTAGGGTGCTGCCACTTCTTAACTGGTTTCTGGCGATCATGAAGGCTTTTTGGATTGTATATTGTTATGTCAATCCCTCTGTGGGAGAACAAAGTTAGGGGCTTCCTATTTTGTCATCTTGTTGTACAGACAAGATTTTAAATGAAATAATGCTATGACAGAGAAGAGAGGGTAAGATAGCTGGAAGTTATGAAGACAAGAGAAAAATGTTTTTAATGTAGCAGGTACTAGAACATATTGCATGCTGATGAGAATAAACGAGTTAAGATTGAGAGACTGATGATGCTGTACAATAGAGTAGTGGTATTCAAACTTTTGTGTGCATTAGGAACACACTGTAAGTTTGTGAAAACATACCTTACTGAGCTCCATTAAAGAGTTCTGATTCAGTAGGTCTGGGATGGGGACCTAGAATTTGCATTTTTAATAGGTTCCCAGGTGATGATGATGCAGCTGGTTTGGTGACCAGACTGAGGGCTACTACTCTAGAGAAAGGAGGGGAATGGTATCATTGAGAAGAAGACAGGAGCTCAGATGCAGAAAATATGGATTTTTCTCTCCTGACTTTGCTGTCTCAGGTTCATTGAGGGTCAATGTTGGTCACCCAGTATTGGTCAGTCAACCAACTTAAGTGGTATGTTTCCTTGCATGATTTCAGAAATTTCAAACATTTCCCTCCATTGTTTCTGTATAATTGTATCCGTTCATCTCAGATTTCTTTCCATGTGCATACAGAACATGAGGTCATTTATACATTTCACACCAGCTCAGGTCGCCCTGAGACATATGAAATTCCACTTTCTTTGCCCAGAATTCTCACCTCTCTTTCACGACTTTTTGAGATGCCTGTAAAGTCCTAGTATTCTCCTCAGGTAGCAATTTGGAGCAGGTGTAGTGATTTCTCTGACAGGGTCAGTGAGACCTGAGAGGAGCACCAGGGACTTGGACCTCATCAGCTTTTCAACAGAGATTCCAGCATTGGCCATGTTGTAATTTTTGTAGCAATTCACACATCAGGGAAACCATGCCCCTGGTAAGCTCAGTGAAGTGCTAAAAGTTTTAGAAACATGGCTACAGTCCAGGGGTTTTGACAGAATCTGAATATTGCCTTCTCAACCCACCATAGGCTGATTATGTTACACATACACACACACACACACACACACACACACACACACACACACACACACACTAAACACAGTAAACCTGTGATGTGCAAAGAAAAATGTCAAAATTTTCACACTTTAAAACTTATCTCATCAGGGGAAAGGTTTTTTTTAGAAGAAAAATCAGCAACTTTTGGTTAAAAAAATAATCTCTCTCTATGCAAGCTGCATCTGTTCAGGCGTCTGTCTTCTCCTGTCAGATCTGCTTGAGTTGAAATTCCCAATGTGTTAAAGCCCAATTCAAGTTCTTTCAGAGTCTGAGAGTCTGGAATGTACAGAGCACCCAACCACAGTGAATTGAAGTGGAAATGAAAGGAAATCCATTTTGAAGATATTTTTCCCTCCCTCTCCCTCACCGTTTGATGTGAAGAAAGGAGCTCAACTTCCAGGGTGGTGATAATGGAATTTCTTTTCCAGTCAGATTCTTTATCATATAATCCAACTGTGTCTTAATCCTTCCTACTTTCTTTATACCTTCTGATGTAGGCCCCACACAGGGGAAGCCCGCATTGGAAAGAAAAAAGCCAAGCAAAATGTTTCACATCAAAATAAAAACAAACAAAAAGATGTAGGGTATAGGTGAGTGGGGAAGTAAAACTATAAATCCTTTTTTATGGTACATTTCATTACTTCAACTGTATTCTAGAAAATCTATCTCAAAAATATTTTTGAAAAGCAGGGCATAAATAATAATAATTTTACAAAGTATGAAATAGAATTATAAAATCTGTTTGACTTTAAATATCTATATTTGAATTATAAAACATATATTTACATTATAAGGTAATCATAGTATTTATATTATTATATTTTATAGCAATCATAAGTCAATTATATACCAATTATAAAGTATATTTAAGTATATAAAATAATATTAAGTAAAATAAAAAATACTTAAAATCAACCTCAGAAATAGTCATGTCAAAGTTGAGAACTAAGAAATGTTCCTGAGTTTATTATTTAAGACTTTTTTTTAACCTCTTCTTTTTTTCCCAGTTTATATTCCTGGCATAGTATGATAGACTATGGAGAAAAATAAATGCTTTTGAAGGATAACTTGGAAGACCAGTTTCAATCCTTTCCCTAACTATTATCATTAGCCAATATTTCTAAGGTTAAAATTACCAGGGAAATGGAGTTGGTCAGTTTAGAGCACACAAACTTGAAACTTCTTTGAAAATTATGAAATTCAATGTCAACTCGGGTATTCATCATTAAACATCTACTACATACAAAACTCTGTGCAAGGCCCTGAGATTTAAAGACATGTGATCTCTGAACCTGCCCTCCCAGGAAGCTTGCAATCTAGTTCACCAGAACATAGGATGCCAACTGAATCCATGTGTGATGAATGATAAAATCAGTCAGTGGAAGGTGAGGTCCCTATTAACTGGAGTAGCCAAAAAGTAGCTTTGAAGGGGAGATGGAATCTGAAGGTATCGAAGTATGGCTTAAATGGGTTGAGAGAAAAAAAATTAAGGATGGCAATTCAGGTAGGTAAGGGGAAAGGCAGAAACTAATTTGGAAGATGGTAGAAGTTAGAAAGGGATCTGTTGGCTAAAATCAAAACTAATTTTTCTGGAGACCAGAATCCCACCTTAATTAGAACTATAAGGAAATGGCTGTGCTCTCTTCTAGGATTTTTATGGTTCCAGTTCTCATATTTAGGTTCTCATATTAATCCATTTTGAGTTTATTTTTGTGTATGATGTAGGAAAGTTGTCCAGTTTCATTTTTTTGCATGTAGCTGTCCTGTTTCCCAGCACCATTGGTTGAAGACCCAAAGAATATGAGAACACTAATTTGAAAGGATACATGCATCTCTGTTTATTGCAGCATTATTTATAATAGCCAAAAGCCCAAGTGTCCATGGATAGATGAATGGATAAAGAAGGTATTGTGTGAGGAGCACCTGGGTGGCTCAGTTGGTTGAGCATCTGACTCTTGGTTTTGGCCCAGGTCAGGATCTCATGGTTTGTGAGATAGAGCCCCACATTGGGCACAGCCTGCTTGGGATTCTCTCTCTTTCCTTCTCTTTCTGCCTCTCCCCAGTTTGTGCTCTCTCTCCTCTCTCTCTCTCTCAAAATCAATAAACATTAAAAAAAAGAAGATATTGTATGTAAATGTGTATAATGTATATATACTATATTGTATGGAATATATGGAATATTTGTCATGAAAAAAAATGAAATCTTGCCATTTATAACATGGAAGGATCCAGAAGTATAATGCTAGGTGAAATAAGTCAGAGAAAGACAAATACCATATAATTTCACTCATATGTGGGATTTAAGAAACCAAACAAATGAACAAAGGGGAAGAAAGAAACAAACCAAGAAACAGACTCTTAACTATAGAGAACAATCTGGTGGTTGCTAGAGGGGAGGGGTGGGGGGAATGGGTGAAATAGTGAAAGGGTCTAAAGAGTATAATTACTGTGATAAGCACTGAGTAATGTATAGAATTGCTGAATCACTATATTGTACACCTGAAACTAATATAACACTGCATGTTAACTGCACTGAAATTAAGAAAAAAATGAACTATAAGGAAACGGCGGTGCAAAAGGCCAAGTGACCTGTACAACAGCTAATTTGTGCTCAGAACTGAAGTAGCCCATCTTCTGTTATCAACTTTATATTTGAAGTTCTTCCCTACTTTTTCATTCTAGTTTCTACTTGTATAATGACATTTTAGACTGCTTTGCAATGGGAATGGCAGATGGATTTAATCTCAGGTATTCATTATATTCGATTGGTAGTAGCAAGTGGCTGCTTAGATCACTTGTTAAGAAGGATTCTGAGGCAGCATTTGAAGTTCACAAACCCAGGCCAGCATGAGATCTGTGCTTGATTATCAATGTCTGTCGTAGACAGGGAAAGGGGAAGCTGCAGCACGTGCACAATACGCTGCATTTTCTGTCTTGGCGGTGGAATCCTGGGTAAGACATTGATGGCACAGGGAGAATTGTGACTGATGAAGGCAGTTGTGAGATACAAGAGAAAATAGTTCAGTACTTTACTGCCAGAATAGAGAAAACATTGGGGAGCAGGTTCTGGACATATAACCACTTTCTATTTTCTTACCCAAGTCCTGAGGGAAAAGAGATGGTATTACTGATAACATATTTACACATCACTTGGGAGTTTACAAGACATATTTATATTCAATATTTCATTTGATCCTCACAAAGGGCCAGTTATCAATACCAGTATTCCCATGTTACAAATAAAGACATTGAGATTTAGAGAAGGAAAATTGGGCAGCACAGCTAGCTATAAAGAGGTGAAGAAGTTGAATGGCTTTTTGAGGCACTGACCTGCTTATTCATGTTCATTTCCTGTTTATTCATCACAGTGTATGTAGCACATGCTCTGGAGCTTGATTGCTCATCTTCAGATCCTGCTCCCCTGCTAACAGACTTGTGGTCTTCGGCAAATTATGTAATCCTTCCATGCCATTGTTTCCTTATCTGTAAAGTGGGGATGATAATAGTGCTGACCACAGGAAGGTGTGAGGGTCCCATTGGTCAGTGGCCTGCCATACAGTGAATGTAAGAAACGAGTTAGTCCTTATTGTTACCTTGTTTATGTTTTGTGTTTGTTGTGATCTATTTTGCTATGCTTTAGATACTTTTCCTGCATTTAAACAAATTTTCTGATTATCAAGATAATACATATGTACTGGAAAAAACTGGCAAGATATGGAGAAGTTCAGAAAAGAGATTTTAAAATACCCTTCATTTTATAACATACACATTTTTACCTAAATATGTGAACCCACATTTGAGTGGGTTGTAGACTCAGAATCTGTCATGGTAATGAGGGAAAATGTTTTCAAACAGAGTATATGAGTCATGACCCCAGAGGGTGAGGCTGGAAATGCCAGAATTCAGTTGATTCCTGTGAAATTGCCTTTTCTTAGATCTAAAAGTCAAGAGAATTGCCATAATTTTATGCATCTAAGACTACTTTTTGATGGTGACCCAGTAACACTCCTTTATGTGGTACAACTAATTTAAAAGTTAAGCTGATGATTAAGTTCAGCCAGAAAGTCCCCCCCCCCCTCCTTTATCTCCAGAGTATGTTGCAGATGATTCTGGAGGATTTCTCTGATGCTAACTTGGTCATTCCACCCCATGTATGTACTCAAGTTGGCTGAACCTAGAGTTTAATTTACTCCTCACATAAAAAGTGAAACATGTTAAAATTATTGAGCATTCATATGAAAAGCCTGGCCTGTTACCTTTTTAACAAGTTCACGTGTGTTTTGCAGGCCAGTGTTTTATGTGAGGAAACAGCTACTTCTTCTGGTTATCATATATCATAGAGTCTAAGACATCGATGATAAGATTCACCACTTTTTTATAGGCCATTAGGAAAATGCTGCCAAATAATTTTAAGAGACCATCGGTTTTAAGATGTGTCCCAATTTTGGAGACGTTAAAATATAAAAAATGAGCATCTTAGAACTAATGAAATGTGTAATGTGTTTTATACCTTCTGAAGAAATTCTTTGGGTACATTTGATCATTTGAAGCCTGTATAGATTTTTTCTCAGCTTTACACCCTGTGGACAGCCTTCAGTTATGAATTATCTTATTTAAAATGGGACCCTGGTCTTTATCATTATCAATTCACAAGTTAGAGTCACCAGGAGTGATCTCCTGGCACAAGAGCTAAACATGTCCAACAACTAAGAATAGAATTAAGTTCTTCATTCCCTTTTGTATTCTCAGTCATTGGGTGTCACATGGAGATAAACAAGATGCATGACCCCCTTCCCCCACCCTGACACACACGTGAAATGGGCAGAAAATAAGCATTCTGGGATGTATCTGGAGGGATAATCTGTTGGGAGTAATTTCTCTCTTTCCTGTGCTGCTAGGGAAAAGAAGTGAACTGAACTCTTCCTCCCTCTATCACACGGCTGTGACAGTTAATTTTATGAGTGTACCTGTCTAGGGCTAAGGGATGCCCAGGTAGCAGGGAAACATGATTTCTGGGTGTGTTTGTGAGGGTGTTTCCAGAAGAGCCAATCCTTTATAATAAATCTCTTTCTGTAGATCTCTCTAAACCCTATTGATTCTGTTTCTCAGGAGAACCTTGACCAAAACATCACTCAAGAGTAGAGAAGAGTAGAGAAGAGTTTGCAATGGAGTATAGCATCTTTTGGTGTCGAGAAACAAGACGAAGAAAACCTCCACCTGGGCCTCTGTTGGGAAAATTAGGCTCACCCTGGGATTAGGTGGGTGTTTCTGGGAGTAGGAGGGCCGCGCATTGAGAGGTTGTGGTATGATGCAAAAAATATGTGCAACTGTTGACATCTGGGTCCACACTCTTTGCAATATGACTCTGCATCTAGCTACCACCTCTTGAATCTGGCCTGGTTCTGTGACTTACTTTGACTAATAGAATGGGAAGGAAGAGACAGTGAGCTCATACTGAGCCTAAATCTCAGGAGGCCTTACACACTGCTACTTGTTCTATTGGTGTCCCTATCATGGTCAGGTGATAAACATGGCTTAGCCTGTTGAAGGATGAGAGAACACATTCTATGTGGAGGAGACGTGAGTCATTCCAGTGGTCCCAGCTGAGACCCCAGGGATGAGATAGGGTACATCCAGGATTAGCATGAGTCCTTCTTGGCCTGCAGCTGATCTCAGACACATCAGGGAATGTAGCAAAACCAGAAGATCCCCCCAGCTGAACTCAGTCCAGCTTGCCAACTCGTAGACTCCTACACTAATAATTGGCTATTGTTTTAAGATACTTGAATTTTCTTTATGATTCGTTATGTTACAGTAGCAGGATTGAAAAGAGGGGGAACCAGATGAAGATAGGGAGTGTCCCTCCATTTGGGAGTATTGGCAAAACCATAGGAGTTATTACTGGGGATAGTTGAAGTAGGCTTGTGACCTCCTAGCACCTACTGCCTGTTGGGTTCTGATGGGCAGCAGAGAGCATGGATGGAGGCTCTTCCCCAAAAACCCATTCTTAGGAGAAGCAAAGAGGGACCCTTTCGGATGATTGGATGAGCAAGATGATTAAAGCAAATACCAGGCACCTGCAGTCTTCCTCACAAATCTACTCTTGGGCTACTGGAGAAGTTTGTCCAGACATACTGAGAGGCAAAAATGCCTGGGAGGTTGTGTCCCCTGGGGGTTACCAGTATCAATGACTGGTGGGTATGAAAGCCCAGCTCCCTTGTTTGCAAGAGGGATAAACTCTGAGGGGTCATTTACACTGGGAGCTCCCCCACAGATAAGGGTGAGGTTGAGACCTCACCTGAAATCACTCCCTTACATAGTCTTGTCCTCTTCCCTGTCCTGTTCTTCCATCTCTTACCAGTTTCTCCCAGGCCACATCCAACTTGCCTTTGTCTCAGGATCTGCTTCCAGAGAACTCAACTTAATATAGGTGATTTGGGGAGAACAAGAGAAACTGGTGTATAATTTACTCTAACCATGCATGTGGCCCCATATCCTGGGGATCCAATTTTTCCAGTAAGCCATTAATAATAGAATTGTACTTATTATCCAAAGCATTTACTACCTGGGAACAAAAGTAGGTGGGTAAAGCCACTTTTGGTGCAGTTGGAAAATAGTTTCTGCTCACTTTCTAAGCTCATTTAATATTATTTAAAACATAGCATATGTCTTTCACCTTTTTTTTTCAATTCTTAATTCACACTATTTTAAGATGTTCCTTGCTTTAGACTTTATTTAATTTTTATGTCAAGAACTGTGGGAAGTTCTGTAGGAAGATACCAAATGTATGATGGAAAGATTGCAAATATTAATGATAATATTAAAACTAAAAACATTATTAAACTCCTACAGCCTTAGGTCACAATATTCAGAGCTGTAACAATGAACATGAAAATTAGACTTAAAAGGAGGAAATTACATTATTTCAGGAGCAGAGAGGATCTGCCACCTAGGAAGACGAGACTGAGGCCGACTTCTGCTAGAACAGTCCCAATTAACTATCCCCATTTAAATACACCCAGCGAACTCTTAAGAACATTACACTATAAATAAGATGTTTAAATTAGAGCTCATGAAAAGTGAGAAGATAATGGATTCGAGAAACAGATTTAATCACAGCCTCTGTGCCTTCTCCACATTTCCCTTAGTATTTCTCATGTCAAGATATGAGAAGGGAAAAACAGAGTTGAGGTCAAGATTTTATTTCAGATTTAAAAAAATTAGCTCCTGATGTTAATTTAAACCAAAATAAGGCTCGGTATTTACATGGTGCCACTGTTGAAAACTGCCATTATCTTATACTATTGTTCTTACTCTAGACACAATGCTTGGTTTATAGCCTTATTTGGTGCTGGCTTGCTTTTGAGCTGATATAAATTTCATATCTCTATGCTGCCCTCCCTACTGAATGGATGAAGGCAAATTTTATTTTTTCCTTGGAAACTTAAGGAATTAATTAAGCAAATATTTCCAGTCTTATTCTTTGAGGTGATAGATAAGGAATTCAGGTGAATGTGCCTCTCCAATGAGTGAAGTCAGCCAGATCAAGCGTAAGCATCATTGCGCATCTGTTACAGTACAAATATATTCCTCAGCTCTTGCCTTATAGTCTGGATTATGTGAAACTCTGAAGGAATACAGAAGTGTTTTAAACCTCATCCCTCTCCTAAGTGAGCTTACAATTTAGTGGATAACAATGAAAAGACACCACATCCGTGGATTCTAGGATTATGTGAATAACATAATCCATAAAGGATAGAATAACAAAAACCGTAATAACAAAAACCATAAAGGGATAGAATACTGAGGTTGCATCTTCTGTGCATGCTGTGATTGGTAGTAGTGGCCTGGAGTATTGTATTAAGTGGGATTCGGAGGTGGCATCTGGTATCTCAGCTTGAGTTACCTTACAGACTTGCAATGTGTGCTGTGGACAGGAAGATACAGTGGCTGGTGTTCAAACCCGGAAATGGCACTTCATCTGGGCCTTGAAGGATGTGTTGGCTTTATCTGGGGAAAGACGAGCGTTCCAAGTGAAGACAGTGGTAAGGATGAAAAATGAACTTACCTGGGTGTGGTTCAGTAAAGGGACCAATTTGAGCAGAGCAGAGAGTGAGTGAGTGAATGAGCGAGTGAGAGGGCTGGTTTTAGAGAGAAATTAGGTTTTAAAGAGAGATGGGGGGGGTCTTGAAAACCAGAAATATGAGTTTAGATTTGTTATGGTGGGAGCTAAAGAGTCCTTGAAAACTTTACAATGGGAAGAGATGCAACCAAAGTGTGGCTTAGGGAAGGTGTATCTGGTGATAGTATGAAGAAGACAGAAATGGAATGGATTTGGAGGCAGAAAGGACCAGCTTGGAAAAATAACCAACTAAAGGAGGCAAAAGATGGGTCTGAGAGATTTTGAGGGAGATGTGAAAATATCTGGTGTCTATAGAGAATAGAGGAACTGACTCTTAATAGATAACAAAGTAGCATAGAAGAAACTACATCTAGTGAGAAAGTCAGGTATAAAAACACTCCTCCAGATCATAGATATTTTTTTCCTTTTGGTAATACTCCCTATTCAAGACTCCTTATTCAGAGAGAAAAAAGAAACTGATAAATGGGCCTTTGGATGTGTGATGGTACAGCGGCTCTCAGAGCGTGTTCCCTGGACCAGCAGCACCAGTATCACCTGGCAGTTTGTGAGAAATGCATATTCTCTGGCCCCTCCCCAAACCTGTGCATCACAGACTCTGGGGGTGGAGCCTAGCAATCTGTTTTAACAACCTCTGCCAGGTGATTCTGATGCATGCTAAAGTTTGGGAATCATCGCAATAGCAAAGTGCTTCTAAAACTCTAGTGTGCATCAGAACCTCTGCCTCAGATCACCTGGAGGGCTTGTTAAGGGCGGACTCATGGGTCCCATTGCACAGGTGTTCTGATTAGGTTGGTCTGGTGTGTGCTCTTATTGTTGTGCGTTCTATGGATTGTGACAAATGTATAATGACAGGTATCCACCATTGTATTATACAGAATAGCTTTGTTGCCCTAAAAATCATCTGTGATCTGCCTACCGAGTGATTAATTATATGCTGAAACAAAAACTCTGGAGAAATAATCGGTTTGCAGGTAAGCTCTAGAAGATGGAGTTAGGAGAAGCTATCCCTCAGGAATGGACACTTAAGTTGATATGAAGGGTAAATAGGAGTTTTTTAAGTGAGGAGATTATGTGATCACATTTGGAGTTTTGATTGTGATATAGAGGACAGATGGGGAAGAGCAGAGAAGCAGAGGTAACGTGGCATTGCATCTAGGTATCAGATGACTCTGTTGGTCTGTAGTGGTGGCATTGACCATAAAAAGAAGAGAGAGGAGCATTCAAGATTTATAAAAGAGATAAAATCTGCAGAGCTTGGTGATGAATTAGCTATTGAGATGAGAGGTAGGTAGGCGTTCAGAATAATTCCTAGGTTTCTGGCTTGACAGGAAGAATGGCAACAACTTTCCCTGAGAGAGAAAACTCTGAGGGAAGACTAGCTTTAAGTGGTAGGCTTGGGCAGTAGGGGCGGGGGGGGGGGGGGGGGGAGGGGGTAGCAGGGATCATGGATTTAGTATGGGTCATGTTGACTTTGAGGAGTCTCTGAGTGAGATAATTGAACTACACCTTGGAGATCTTCAAGAGAGATTACATTTTGTGACACATCTATGTATAAATGTTATTTGAAACCAGGGGCATGGATGAAAATGCCTAGGGAGATAATAGCAAGGACTATGTTTTCAAAAATGCCAATGGTTAATGCTGTCCTAGTGGCAAGGATCCTGTGAATGAGATAGAAATGGAGAGATAAGAGAGTAAGGAGGAACCCCAGGAAAGCCTGATATCATGCAATTCAAAGCCATCAAGGTGTCAAAAAGAAGGGAGTATTTGAATCCAGTGCTGATGGAAAATTAATAAGATGGGCCCTGAAATACGTTTAGAGGCTATAGAGATATGGAGGTTGATGAAGTGATGGCAAGAGAAGACAGATTGAATTGAACTAAGGAGTAGGATGAGCAAATATAAATGAATAGAGAACATTCTTTTGAAAAGCTTTAATGTACCAGAGTTTGGGGTACCACATAAATTAATAGCAAATCATTCTGACCACCAGCCTAATGAGGGGTCTCAATTAAGTGTTATGAATGCTTAACATATAAGGTGGTATCTTTGTGCTCAAAGAAAATGTGATTTAGTTTTGAACATAAGACATACGCCCTTTATGAAAATATAGAAAGAATTTATGAAGAAATGAAAGAAAATATTTGCCGAGTCTTTACATTTCAGGCATATTTTATTTTTATTTTTTAAAAAATTTACTGTTTATTTGAGAGAGAGAGAGAGAACAAGCTGGGGAGGGGCAGGGGGCCCGGGGTGGGGGTGGGGGGACACAGAATCGGAAGCAGGCTCCAGGCTCTGATTTATCAGAGCCCCCAATGTAGGGTTCAAACCCAAGAACCATGTGATCATGACCTGAGCCAAAGTCAGACGCTCAACCCATTGAGCCACCCAGGTGCCCAGACATATTTTATTTAATACAAATAATCCGGCGGGTTAGGTAATCAGGATACTTGTGTTATAAAAGGGATACATATTTGTTGTGAATAATTTTAAAAATTTTAGGTAAGGAAATGAAGAAAAAAACTACCTCCTATACAGATATAAAACATACTTTGATATATTTCCTTTTGGTAATGTTCTTACAGAATTTTGGTAGTTTTCACAGTGCCACTCAACTGTCAATTGAGAAATCAGAATTTGAACGTTATTCTGTTTGATTTTAAAATTCCTATTTTGTCCTCCAACGATACTGCCTGATAGAGGCATTCATAAATGTAAGAATGCCTGCTCTACAAATTGTATAAATTAGACATTCCTAAGAGAGAGGAGAATTTTGGATGTGAAGTGTCAAATACATTTCAAAAGCAACTAGAGTTTGAGCTGGGTCTTGAAAGACAAATAGGATTTAGATTGGGGTCAGCAAACTATAGCTCTCAGGCCAAATCCAGCCACCACCTATTTCTGTACAGTCCATAAGCTCCTAACGGTTTTCACATTCTTAAATGTAAATGTAAATAAGACTGTTCACCCTTCAGCAAGGATAGTAGTGCTTCTTGGTTCAGAAAGCCTAAAATATTTACAATCTGGCTTTGTACAGAAAAAGGTTGCTGATCTCTGATTTAGAGAAATCTATGAGGAGTGGGGCCTCTGATAAGGACAATAACATTAGCCTAAGTCTAAGGGAAGAAAAGACAAGGAACATTCTAGGAAAAGGGACTGAACTAACTGGGAAGCCATGCAAGGGCCTGTGTACTCTGGTCAGGTTCTAGAATGACGTCATTACCAGGCAAAGAATTTGGGACAATACTTTGCTACATAAACGTTTGCGTAATTATCTCCCTAGCTAGATTTTGAGGTTCTCCTGGGCACCGATCATATTTTTTATCTGTGAACCCTCAAATGGTCTCACACACATGGCTGATCACAGACTACCAGTGTAATCGATGCTAGCTGATAAATAGCCTCATGCATATAGGCAGCTAGTTAGGACCAAGCTTTTAATCATTACCAGAGTAGAGTCCTTTCTTTCCATGAGAGGATCTATTGTTCATCAATAAGCATACACTGGCAGTCATGGCCTTCCCTCAAACACAGCACTCTGAGGGACAACAAAATGCATCCTTGAATTGTAGCAAATGGCAGAAGGATGGGGGAAAGGCAGAATTCCCCAGCAAATTCTTGCCTGATGGGCACTTAATTGTAATATTGACAAGATAAAAGGTCAGACAATTTGCATGTGCATGTGTGATCCTCTAGCTGGATTATGCTATTTTAAACAAGATGGCCAAGCCCACATTGGAAATAAGCATATTTAGGTGCAATAAATTCTGTTTGGAGCCCAAAGTTGAGCCCGGAGACCCAGAGCGGCATAATCAAGCCCATGATTGATGAGATGTCAGCAGCTCTGAGAATAGCGTGTGACGCATCTAGTCACCGAGGGCCTGAGTGTTTGTCATAATGTCACAGCACCTGATGCAGACCGATACCTGGCATGCAGGAGTGTGTTGGAGTGAGGGAGGCATCTGGCGGGAGCCATCCCCATCCCCTGCATCCTGTAAGTGCTGGGAGGAAGGCAGCGGGCATCTGCCATTGGGAAAGACAAAATGGAGCCACGCGGGGGAAACCAGCGTGAGTTGGAGGGAAGTGGCACATTCCCGATGCAAGGAGAAGAAGAACAGGTGCACCGAGGAAGGTTGTCGCTGCTCCTGGGCTCTGGCGTCCTGCCTGGCTGCACGCACGCTGCCCTCTTGGCAGCCGCACAACCACCACGGTGAAGCATTCTGTCCCCTCGCAGCTCTACTCTCGGAAGGACTAGAAGGCCTCCAGGAGGCCAGATAAACCCGCACACAGCATTGTTTTGTAGGAGAGGGGAATGCATTTTTCCTCCACACAAAATGGTTTTTACGAGCCTTGCCCTAACCTCCAGTCCTGCAGTTAAGGATTGACTTGCCAGCTAATTCCAGATTGCTCTTCCTCTTGGCATTCGCAAGGCATGGATCGTTCTATGTTCTCTCTCCTCTGCCAAATTTGCCTCCTCTGAGGCTCTCTGGGAGGGTATTTGTAACTCACAGCTCAGTGCGAGGCGGGGAAAAAAAGGCAGACAATTCTCCAAAGCAATCATGTTTTTAAAAATACTATGTAAAGCAAGGTAGTATGTTTCTAAATTCATTGAGTGTGCTGGAGGGTTAGTCACCCTGGAGGACAATTGTCAGAGGCATTTCCCTTAGGAAGGCTGTGGTGGTTGGCGTTTACTTCTTCCCCTGCTCCTGTGCCCAGCACTCTTCCTGCTTCCCAGGAAGAGGCTTAACAGAATCACTGAGGAGAGCTCCCACTGACCGTAGTACCTTCTGGCATGTACTTTCTTGTAATGGCATGACCCTTTGAACTCCTCCCAGCTTCATGAGGAATCCCCAGATGTAGTTCAAACCAGTACCAGAGCAGCCAGGAAGGAAATTGAAGCCACCAAAACAAAGCGCTATGGTAAGTGTTTCACAGTCCTTTCTCAGGTCCAGGGCTCCAGAAACTGAACACAGAGGAAGTCAAGACAGATTGTTTCCATCCTCACTGCGTTTTGAAATTTGCAAGTGTGCAAAGACTTTTGGCTCATTTGAGAGAGAAGTGGGGGTAGTAGGTCTTCAAAGGCATCTGTTTCTTGCCTGGACCCTCCCACATGCCAGAGGGGGATCAGCCGGGGAACCTGCAAGGGGCGGTGAGTGTCTGTGGAGGCCTGTGCCTCAGGAAACCAGGCTGGCAGCCAAGCCTGCCAAGGATGGACATTCATCCTCCAAACTGGTTTGTTTTCCTTTCAGAACTCTTATTTTATTAAGATGTGATTTACATACAATACACAGATATTTAAGTATTTGGATCAAGGAATTTTGACAAGTATGTATACCCATGGTATCCACTGGCCATCAGGATTCAGAACAAGGTGCAGTTACACTCATGGCTTCAACAAATTCCTTCATGCCCTTTTGCTTCAATCCCCGCTCTCCCTTCATAGGCAACCATTGATCTACTTTCCCATTGTTAGATTAGTTTTTAGAGTATCCCATGAATGAAACGATACAGTGTATAGTCTGTATGTATGTATGTATGTATGTATGTATGTATGTATTGGTCTGGCTTTGTTTGCTCAGAACAATGTTTTTCCATATTCCTCCATGTAGTAGTATATTATCAGGAGTATCAGTAGAATGTTCCTTTGTTGTGCAGCCTCCCATTGTAAGACTATACCACGATTTGTTTATACATCCATCTGTTGATAGGCATTTGGGTTGTATCCAATTTGTGGCTGTTATGAATAAAGCTGCAGTGACTATTATTATACATTTCGTTGGCGAGTTATATGTCATTATTTCTCTTGGGTAAATACCTAGAAGAGAAATTTCTGAGTTGTAGGATAGATAAATGAATTTAACATTACTAGGAACTACGAAACAATTTTGCAAAGGAGTGGTACCATTTTTCACTCTCTGTAGAGGCATTTGAGAATTCCAGTTTCTCCACATCCTTTCCAATTCTTGGTATTACTACTCGGATTGCTTCAGCTGTTGTAGCAGGTGAGAAGTAGTATCTCACTGTGGCTAGCTTTTTCAAAGCAGTTATTTTCCTGGGGATCTAGTGCTGAATTCTAAAGAAGCCTTAGCTGGGTGGTGAGAGGCAGGGATGGAAATAGGAGGCAGGCTTCTATTTAGAGTCAGTCTGCATATTTCCATTTCTAAAAGAAAACCTCAAAGCAGCAATTTGAGTTCAAAATTCCTCCCCAGAAGTCTAGTTTCCTTACCAGCTGTTTGTAAATATTTACCTTCACATTTTTAATGACGACAATGTAGACAGCACAAATACCAGGCACTTTAAATTATAAATATTCATCACAGAGGTTGCCAGTTTTTATGTAGGACACAGAGAACTCTGCCTGTCTCCATGCATGGGTCTATGGAAAATGTTTCTGGACACCTAATTGGTTAAGAACAAATGCCCTGGAGAATAAACTTTTATGGTTTGAGTTCTTTCTCTCCTAGGGGTATTACTGGAGGCAAGTTATTTTGCCTCTCTAATGGACCATAATATTCTCCTTAGGGGGCGCCTGGGTGGCTTAGCTGGTTGATTGTTTGACTTTTGATTTTGGCTCAGGTGATGATCTCACTGTTTGTGAGACTAATTCCCATGTCCGGCTCCATGCTGATGGTTCTGAGCCTGCTTGGGATTCTCTTTCTCTCCCTCTCTCTCTGCCCCTCCCTCCCTTAAAATAAATAAGTCAAAACTTTTAAAATATATCTTCCTTCATATAGTGCTGTAACAATAAATCTACCTCCTGGAGTTGTTATTGAGTATTAAGTGACATAGTGCATCTAAAACATGAAGCCCACTTTCTGGCCCATGGGAATACATAATAAATTCAAAACATTCCAGAAAACACATTTCCAGAAGAGATTTACCTTCTCTCATCCTCCTTTCTGCATCCAACACAACTGCACGGCTGGTTTAGTATCTTTAGGGCCACTCAAAGTTAATGTGCTGGGTCTAAGGGTCAATAGGCAGCTGGTACATGACATAATTTCAGGCTTCTAAAGAAACTCTCTCTGAAGGAATGTATCTCTGCAGGACAGGGCCTGGGGGGATTTGTGAAGCCCTTGACATTTCACGCAAAAGAGTGTGAAGCTCTGAAATTGTAATGAAAAGTGCATAAAAGTAATTTTTTCCCCCTGGGATCCATAGCTTACAACAAAATCTCAAAGGGGACTGGGATTCCAGAACCCTTTGGAACCCTGTAAAAGAAGAAATGGCTATAGCAGGGTATGGAATAGGCTTTGGGAAAAGAGAAGCTCAGGACTGAATTTCACCTCTGCCACTTACCAACTAATTGGCCCTAAACAAGTTATGCAATTACTCTAAATTTTACTTTCCACACATTTAAAATGGAAATAACGATATCTTGTACCTTACAGGGTTACTGAGATGAATAAAAGAATGATGTGATTGACACCCAGGAATTGGCACCCAGTAAGTGCCAAATAACTGTTAGTTCCCTTCCCCATTACTGATGTAGCTTCTTAATCATAGAAGTCCTCCCTGGTGCCCTTTTTCTTCTATTCAGTGCTAAGTAGGCTTGGTCTCATTAAATTGCAAATGACTTTGGGAATGTTTGTATATCAAGCCTAAATCTCCTTAGCCATTCTCACCTTAGTATGAATGCATCGCACTGTTTCTTTAAAACAGAATTCTTCTATCAGGTACCAACAGACCACAGAAGAGAAAAATAGATGAAGGTGAATTTACTACACATTTTCCTTTAACTAGTGTTAAATTAATGGATAAAGTCCAGGACCCTTCTTTTGCATTTCTGTGTCTTCCTGCATTTCTAAAATCTCTACCCGCAACTATAGCAGCTCAAAGAATTTTTATCTTTAGATATCAGAATTTCCTCATCTTTTAATGTAGGGATGAGCAAATTGTGATCCAAGGGCCAAATCCAGCCTTGGCTAAGTTTTGTAAATAAAGTTTTACTGGAACA
The DNA here is from genome assembly GCF_022079265.1 of Lynx rufus. Classification (NCBI taxonomy): domain Eukaryota; kingdom Metazoa; phylum Chordata; class Mammalia; order Carnivora; family Felidae; genus Lynx; species Lynx rufus. The sequence goes on along the minus strand of NW_025814896.1, from coordinate 37,520,617 downwards.
CAGACACATCCATTTGCTTATAGATTGGCTATATCTGCTTTTGCATCACAATGCAGAGTTGAATAGTTGACAGAGACTAAATGGCTTGCAAAGCCTAATATTTTTACTGTGTGGCCCTTTACAGAAGATCTTTGACTCCTGGTTTAAATCCATAGTCTCTCCCTGACACTTTGGGGATATGGGAAAAAGCAAAAGGATTCACATGGCTTGAGACAAGATGGAAAGGCAAGACAGAGGTTGTGATCTGGGTCCAAAGTCAATTTTCTCATCATGATTGACCAGCTGGATGCCCTTCTGCTTATTTAGGACTTTAAGATCTTACCAAAATCATTACCCTTTATAAAATTAAGAAGAGAAATTAGTTGGATCAAAAAGAACTCCAAAATACAGTGGATTTCTAAGAATTTATTTCTTCTCATCTTTTTAAAAATTTATGTTTTATATAAATCTCCTAAAAGAGTTCAAGAACTATAAATCAGAGACTGAACATAAGAAAAAGATAAACATGCCAGCATAAATGATGTGGAAGGAACAACATGGAATTTAAAGAGTGAAAAATCTTAAGGAATTAAATATATAGTAATTTGAGCTGAACATCTATTATATGATTGTGATAGAGTGATAATTAAATCAACTGCAAAAAGAAAAAAGGTGTTTTTTAAAATAGAAATAAAGTATTAAAATAAAGAAAGTATTGATAAATGAGCTTAAACTTTAGCAAACATTAAATCAAAGTAATATCTACGTCTCTGATTCAAAAGGATATATTTTTCTTCTCCAACATTTTGATTCAAATCCTTTGGAGTCTCTGTTTTCAGAACTGTCCAGAGAAAGTAACCAACATATTATTACTGAATGTGGAAAGAGAAGGGACTTAAGAAAAATAAGCACAGTGAGGGGGGAAAGAGGCAGAAGTGAACTGTGCACAAGTAAGTTCAAACACAGCACAGCTGGTCTAAGGTGTGGGGGCAATAGAGAGATGACAGGACTCAGAAGAGCCTCCTTCTAAAGCCACATATAGGATGATACTTACTAAAAGGATGGATGGATGTCAGGAAAGTCCAGGTTTCAAAAGTGACTTTTTCTAAAGACTTTCTCTGTAAGCTCTGAAATTCTTTCTAGGCAGTGGCTGAGAAGTCTCTATTTCTTTATTTCCTTACCCCTGGGTAGATGGATGGAAGATGGAGTTTGAAGTTTCTTCTCCCCATGAGACAGGGGGTAAAAGCAGATGCAGAGTTAATTTTGCTAAGGTGAAGCCAGGTTTGCTTCCTGATTTAGATTCTAGGAGCAGAACTAACTGCACATAGAAAGAAAGGAGCCTGCTCAATTTGAAAACGCAAAGACCCTTGGGATCGATCAGGTTTACTTTTGTCTTAGGTTCCCTTGGGTTTGGAACTAGATGTGGGGATTCTTATACAAGTGATTTACTGAGAGGGAAGGCTCTCAAGAGATGTGGGAAGTGGGAGTGAAGGCAGCAAGTTAAGGCAGGAGAAGGGATCAAATAAGGATAGGAGTCTAGCTTTAAGTGTTATCTCCTGGAGAACTCTAGAGCATGAATTGCACCACAGAGTAATTCCCACCTTGAGGCAAGAAAGAGCTGATTTTACTTGCCTCCTAATATCATTGGTTGAAATCATTGCCAGCAGGCCATTTCCAGGGGATGGGGCAATAACTGACCTACCTATTTACCTCTCTTTCTACCTACCTACAGGTGAAGGGACTTAAGTTGTCCAGGGTCAATTAAAGTAGAGAATTGCCCTAAGCCATTAGCAGCCAATACTCATAGCAGCTGAGAAATGGGTAAAACAGGAGGTTTGGGTGGGGCACCAGTAACACTTACCATATATACCAAGGTTCAGCCACCTAGAAGGATTGAGTAAGCCATTCAGTGTTGGGTACAGTGTCACCCAGTATTGTGGTTGGTAGGGTTGGAATGAGGTTGGGAAGCAGTTGACTCCTGACATGGGGTGAGTGAAGGCAAATCCTCTTCCATCTAACCCAGGCATCTCCATTTCCCACCTATCTATGTACTTAGAATACATACATGACATTTATTTAGAACTCACCTTTCTTTTTCAAACAACATAATTGAATATACATTGAAAAAGCAGTATTAACTAACATTACTACTTAGGTGTATGTCCTAGGAATACTTTGTCTCTACAGATGTATGTTCTCTTTTTCTAAAACACAGAAGACTGTGTGTCTTCATGTGATTCCTTTAGTTGCAAGAACGGTTAACCCTCTTCATATTTTCTTCTACTCCCTTTTAAAAAAGGTCTTTGTTTGATTTTATACATGACTATAGAGTAGTATGATGGAAAATTCTATTCAGAATTAAAATTGATTGCAGCCACATTCATATATCTCATTGATACTAAGATGTATGCTTTTCCACAGTCTAATATTGTCCAAATCATGATGTGTCTTGCTTTTTACAATCTCCGTGGGTCAGGGAAAATTTGGCCATCACCTCATTTACATTATGTATTATGTTGGTACTTTGTTCTGTTTGTCTTCAATAACTTGACCTTGAAATATTTTGAATGCAGAAATGCATAATAGAGTTTTGGGATATAAATTCAATATTAATGAGACAAATATTTGATGTGAGTGGAATGGTTGCAATTCTATATTTTCTTGCAGAGGGAAACCAACTGCTTTAATAAAAAAAGGAAGATACTCCCAAGTAAAGTAGTGAAGTTTTGTTTCTGAGGGACCCGTAAAAGCATTACCTATCTCATGCCAACCAATACAACTGAAGTCATGAGAAATGGTCATGTCCCTTGGAATATGTGAAAACAGAAAAAAGCCATAAGAAGCTGATGTGAATGATTGATGCTTTGCACAGGACTATCATAAAAACATTATGTCATAGTTTGATTGGCAGAATGTTTTCTTCTTTTTATTGGTACATGTGCCTTTTACAATTAATAGAGCCTAACATTTCATGAAACATGGTGCTAGGCAAAGGCATAATTATTCTTAGAATAAATTATTTTGAAAAATAACTTAATGGGTGATAAAATCTAGATAATGATATCATAAAGAACATATTTAAAGTAAATGAAGGTTGGTTTATTTAGGTTGCTCCAGCAAAGGATAACAGAATTTAGAGAAAGCTTGGAAACATTGCAGTAATGGGGGTTGGTGGGGAGGGCTTCTGACAGGATTTGGGCTTTGGATAAATCTAAGGATAAGTTAAGGAAGTAGGAACTGCTTCTGGATTAGATGCTGTCAATAAATCAGGATAAATTTTACCTAGGAGGAAGGAAGGCCAAGGTGAGGCTAGGGTTATCATTGGTAAAGAACAACAGTCACTCATGTAGTCAAAAGAGGAGATGTTTAGCCATTGTGGTTGTGGACTGGCCTCATCTTTGTACTGTTGCAGACATGATCATGATCACGGCTTATGTGGACATTACTTATATTCAGTTGGGACCATCATGTCCTAGCTGCCAGTGGGGCCACAGTAGTGAAATATGTGAAAAATTCACTGGACTTGGAGTGGAAAGCTTTGCTTAAAGGCATTGCATCTTTTGGGTATGGGAATTTATTTACTTTTTATAACCTTTCTGAACTTCGGTTTCCAAAGCTATAAAAATTGATCTGCTTTTTTGTGTCTGGCGTTAGAAAGTGGTCCAGTTTCATTCTTTTACATATAGCTACCTTGTTTTCCCAGCACCATTTATTCAAGCGACTGTCTTTTTCCCAATATATATTCTTGCCTCCTTTGTCAATAGATTAATTGACCATATAATCATGTGTTTACTTCTGGGCCCTCTATTCTATTCTATTGTTCTGTGAGTCTGTTTTTGTTCCAGTATCATACTGTTTTGATCATTGAAGTTTTGTAGTGTATCTTGAGATCTGGAATTAAAATACTTCTAGCTTCATTTTTCTTTGTCAATATTTCTTCAGCTCTTCTGGGTCTCTTGTGGTTCCCTACAAATTTTCGTATTATCTGTTCTAGTTTTGTGAGAGATGCTGTTGGTATTTTTAGAGGGATTGCACTGACCCTGCTGATTGCTTTATGTATTATGGACATTTGAACAATATTAATCCTTACAGTCCATTCATGGGCTGTCTTTCCATTTGTTTGTGTCATTTTCAATTCCCTTTATCAGTGTTGTGTAGTTTACAGAAAACAGGTCTTTCACCTCTTTGGTTAAGTTTATTCCTAGGTATTTTATTTTAGTTTATTTTTTGGTGCATTGTAAATGGGGTTGTTTTCCTAATTTCTCTTTCTGCTCCTTCATTGTTACTATGTAGAATGCTACCAATTTCTGGTATTAATGTTGTGTCCTGCCACTCTACTGAATTCATTTATCACCTCTGGTAGTTTTTTGGTGAGGAGGAATGGGAAATACAGGCCACCTGTTATAGAATGAATAAGTCACAGAAATAAAAGGCACAGCATAAGGAATATAGTCAATGGTATTGTAACAGCACTGTATGGTGACAGATGGTAGCTACACTTGTGGTGAGCATAGCATAATGTTTAAACTTGTTGAATCACTATGTTGTACACCTGAAACTAACATAACATTGTGTGTCAACTACACTCAAATAAAAAAAAAGTAATTAAAAAAAATAAAAAGTAAGTCCTGGAGATATAATGTATAGCCTGGTGACTGTAGTTAATAATATTGTATTGCATATTTGAAAGTTGCTAAGATAATAGATCTTAAAACTCATCACAAGGAAAAAATTTGTAACTATGTATGACAGATGCTAACTAGACTTATTGTGGTGATCATTTTACAGTGTATATAAATACTGAATCATTATATTGTACACTGAAAACTAATATAATGTTCTATGTCAATTATACCTCAATTAAAAAAGATCTTAAATAGGGGCGCCTGGGTGGCGCAGTCGGTTAAGCGTCCGACTTCAGCCCGGTCACTATCTCGCGGTCCGTGAGTTCGAGCCCCACGTCGGGCTCTGGGCTGATGGCTCAGAGCCTGGAGCCTGTTTCCGATTCTGTGTCTCCCTCTCTCTCTGCCCCTCCCCCGTTCATGCTCTGTCTCTCTCTGTCCCAAAAATAAATAAATGTTGAAAAAAAAAATTAAAAAAAAAAAAGATCTTAAATAGATAAATGAATGAATAAATAAATAAATAAACAAACAAATAAATAAAAGTTCTATTAATATGTACTTGAAATGGTTGATGAGAAGACAAAGGAAGTATGTACCTAACGGACAGTAGTAAGCAATCCAAAAAAACTGCTGATTCCTTTAGGCTGTTTTGGACAGAATCCCCAAGCTGCTCATGGACCTTGGGCTTTGAGTGGGGGTGGAGAGGTTTGGGAGGATACACAGTTTGGGCTGCTAGGAGTTGTTCTTGCTGTCAGGGAGCAAATTCAGAAGTAGAATGGCCACAAGGCTTGCACACAGCTGGGGAGCCAAGAACCTGCCTAACGCATCTGAGTTCAGGTTCTCCCAGAAGCAGACCTTGAGCCATATGTTCCTGTGAAGTGATTTATCAGGGAAGGACTCCCTGGAGAGGCCAGTAAGCATTATGGGAAGCAGGAAAGAGAAAGGGAGGGAGCCAAGTACGGGTATGATTCCAAATGAAACCCCAGCCACCGCTGGAGACCAGGAGGGGATCTGGAGCATAAGTGACACCTCAGAGTTCATCCAGCCTCAAGGCAGAGGAGCTGAGCTTTTGTACTTCTGCACCAGTCAGTCATTAGATGGGCTTCTTTGTGGGGCAGGACCTGGGCAGCTGGTTTCCACAATGGCAGGAGGCAACTATTAGCAGCAAAGCATGCAAAAGCTGGGGAATGTGTGCACAATGCCAAGAAGAGTGTTATGAGAGCATCTGGATGGAGCACCAACAGTGTCTACCTGGGCTGAGGAAACACCTTGAAAGGGGCTTTCCTGAACATATTTCCTAGAGGTCTTCTGTTGTGGCATCTTACTATTACCATGTTGACCCAGAGAAGTAAGTCTTCTATAATCTGCCACTGCTTGGTGCATCGTACTAATAGACAGGCTAGCATTTCAAATGAAGTGTGTCAGAGAAAACATTTAAAAGCTGTCGTTCTGTCTGGCGTGTCACTGGAGTGTGACATGACTATGGGAGTCCTGTTAGGAGTAATGAAGCAAGATGAGCCCTAGCAGATTCATTCTGCAGAGCACAGCTCAAAGACTGAACTAATATTATTACTGACCATAAATGTTGTTAGGAGGATGTGGAGAGGATGGTAATGCCACTAAGCATTACAATCAAATCTCAATAATGACCAGTGAAGCAGGCTAATAAATTGTAGATTATGTGTGCTGTGCATATACATTCCTTCAGAAACCTCAGCTTCCTAGCTGCAAGAAGTTCAAAGGCTTCTGCTGCAAAGCATTGGGCTGAAAGCCACACAGGCAGAAAAAATGAAAAGCTGGCAATTCTGTTAGAATTATCTGAATCTTCTGCTATTGAGTTACCTTCCTTCCTTCCCACTAATGAAAATGGAAAAATAGAGGAGAGATGTAGATTTGCTACTAGGTAGGAACATCCTGAGTGCTAGCTAATGTGGCACATCCCTGTTTTAATAGGAGGGACTGGGAACCAGAACAGATTTGGCTCTCACTTATGCATTGTGTAACACCAGGCCTCCTAGTCCCGCTTCTTGGCTTTGGGGCTTCCTAGGCACATTTTGGAAAAGTAAAAAGTCCTTGTCATCAATAAAGAGGATGCGATGTGTGTGCACTTGTTAAAAATAAATCTGCTCTCACCAAAAACCCATCCAAGAAAATCTAAGGAAAACCCTTCAGGAGAAATATTGTCATTGCACGAATAATTTTCATGTTCTGAGAATCTCCTGGGAGCCATAGTTTGTTGAGAATTGGGTCATGATTTTTGAAGATTTTATGTTTCTTTTGAAAAGCCCATTTTGATGGACCTGTCCCCTTACCTCAGGGTTTAAGAGATGGAAGATGACAGTGTACCCTATAAGCAGTTTTCTTACTGACCTCTCTTTATCCAGGAAGCTGCTGCCCCCTGGAGTCAGGCAAAGGAATGTACACATTCTTCCTACTCCATCTGAAAAAAATCTACTCCCAGGTAAAGTAAATGGAGATAGTAACTCAGCAGGCTTTTCTCTGGCCAATGATAGAGTCTGCACATAATAATACTTTTGAACTTCATCTGCCTGTTCCCACTCACCTTTTTAAAGGTGGGAGTACTCAAATTCAGAAACAGGACCTTCTGATTACCATTAGCTACCGCAACTGACAGTGTGGCTGGAAGACTTACAACTTCCAGTGACAAGAGCCTAGAGTTTAGGCCAAGCTACTGCTTCTAGCTTTGGCTCCTCCATTCATCAGGATATGGTTTTTGAACAGAGTAGGCTTAGAGATCTCTTTGTTCCACAGCAGCAGTTTCATATGGGGTCTAGCACAAGAGAAGAATACCCCATATCTAGAGACTGAGTATGGGGAAAATCCTCCCAGAACTTCTAGATTTTCTCCAACATGAAAGTGAACCTTCTCAGGCCTGTGTTTGGTCTTCTCTGGCCCTGGGAGTACCCCAGCATTCTGAATTAATGTTGCAGGAGCTGAGTTACATGGCCTAGGTCAGTGATTCTCAACCCTAGGTTCTCCAACAAGAGCCCTAGGCAGATAGAGCTCTGTGGCTCATTAGGCAATTATTGGTGGTGATGAAGACTTATCCAACTATTCCAGTAGTCATGGGGTGTTTATATTAAACAATAAGGAAAAATAAAGGAAAAAAAGAACTTAATTTGGTAGAAGTCTCCCTCTTTCCTGCTTCTTCACTTTCAAAATTATTAGTTTAAGATGGAAGTATAACTCTTAAACGTTAGGACGAGTAATTCATGTCTACAATTTTAGAATTTTGTGATAATCTCTTCTACTAATAAATATTGGGTGAACATCTTCATGGAAATTAAACATTTTTCTTTTTCATCTTACTGGACTGCCTTCCTTCCTCCCTTCCTTGCTTCCTTCCTTCCTTTCCCTAGAAGAGAATACACCATCCATGGGTGATATTCACTCTGCTCCTTAATAGTTGGTAAATTAAATACAATGATGCAACATTAACTATTATTAATATATCTTACGTTACATGATAAGGGAATAAGAGAGAATAAAACAAAAATATATGCTATGTATATACCCAAACATATACATAACAAAACAAGGAAAACACATTATAACATTAAAGTCTTAATTTCTGCAATTGGCCACATGGTTTTAGCCACATAGCTAGTATTTATAGTTGCCTTCTTCCACTACCCGTTCTACGTTCCCTTTGCCCTCTGCATGCACCTCAGCTAGTTGTGTTTCTTTTCCTGGTGAGGTGAACCAAACCTTTATTCTTAAAGGGTCTGGGCCGTTAGACGTTCTGCTTTAATTGGATTGTTGCAGTTTTCCATTGACTTTAATCACAGGGCATGATGGCATTAGGAGACTCCCTCAAAGATCGCCTGTATTCTAGGCATGCTCTTTTTTACTTTCAATTACAGTCCATGATCAATTATCCAACACTATAGGTACCTGACAATCAGATTACTTTGATTACTGCTTTGATTTTCACTATCTATTATGCATGGTAACCATACCCACTTTGTCTTTAGCGATTAAGTTGTGCCACTTGGACCCTACCATTCTGGGATCTAATTAACCCCACTGAATTTAGGGATAAGAGTTCAGTGGCAGGTAGCAGCTCCTGCTGTAATTTCTAACCTACAGAGAAGAGCAACCACAGAGCTCTTCAGAGATGCTTGGGTTCCCCTTACACATTTCTTTCTCACAGTCTTGGTGAAAAGACTCCCAGCATGGGCGAGCAGGTCTTAATGACAAATCCATATTAACATTTTAATCTCCCTAACACTTCAGATACCTTCCTCTACAGTATACAAAGGCAGTATTCCACCTCATTTAGTGTAGATTACCTGTGTTTCAGCAAGCCAACCAACTCTTGGCTTTTCTCACCCTTCAAGGTGCCACATTAAATGCAGAATCTCTGGTTAGTGGACCCAATCTGACCTGATCAAACTTTATATTCCTTACACCATTATCCTGCACCCTTAATATTCATTCCCACAAATATTACCCAAATATCCATCTGTACAAATTGGAAAAACCATGCTGTTCTTTTGGTGTTTAGTGTACTTTATTGCGTCTCATCCACTGAGGCCTGTTGGGAATAAGCAAAGAGGAGTGGTGGAGGTAGCTCCTGTGGGGAATCAAAGTGTCTTTCAGGGTAACTACCTCAAGAGAGACCATTCTGGCTTCTTCAGGCAAAGTAGATTTAAACCTCCTTAGATAGAAGTAGAATGGCTTCTTCTACTGGCAAAGAAGATTCAGCAGAATTCAGGGGTTCAATGTACCCAGCTTCACTAGGATCTTTCCATTCCAGTTTTCAGGATCCCTTTCCTTCTGAATTAATGACGTCACCTTAACAGAGGACATCCATAAAGTTGAGAAATCAATATGCATTGTAATTCAGCCACTGTTGGATGAGAATCTAGGTTTGGGTTTTAGAAATCTCAGCCTTGCACCTACAGGAGATAAGGGTTCCTTTCAGGGCAGACAGAAACTTTCAAGTCATTTATGCAGAGCTTCAGCACTGAGCCCATCACTGCCTTTCCTTACTTTCCCTAATGCAAGTGAGCAGCCAGCCAATCCCATTATATCCTTTAGTTCAACCAGAATGTTATACAGTATCAAATACATAGTTACCTAGACCTTTATACGTGTTTGATTAAGAATATCCAATGGTGATATTTTCTCTATCTCTATTGTCACATACAATAAGTATTCTCTTTACCACTGAAAATTCATTACTGCTTTTGAATCTAATCAAACTAGAGAACTCATTCCAGAAAACTCAGAGTAAATTCAGAAAACTCATTCTTAAGATTCTGTTCCTTTCAAAACAGTTCTCGTACAAAAATCTGTATCAGTAAGTGTTCCACAAGAGTAACAGACCAGTGGGTTACACACACACACACACACACACACACACATAGAAAAGTTCATATATACATGCATATACACACAGACACAGAAACACACATACTTATATATCAAGAGATGTACTGTAAGGAATTGGCTTTTACAGTTGTGAGAGATGGCCAGGCAATTCTGAAATCTATAAAGTGGGCCATCAGGATGGAGGCCAGAAATTCTTGGGCACAAGCTAAAGCTACAATCCACAGGCAGAGTTTCTTCTTCCTCAGGAAAACATCAATTCTGCTTTTAAAGCCCTTCAATTGATCGTGGGAGAGACTTATCCAGATTTTTGAGGATAATCTGTATTTAAAGTCTACTGGTTGTAGATGTAAGTAACATCTCCAATATACTTTCATGGCAACACCTACAGTATTTGATTGAATGACTGGGGAGTATAGCCTAGCTAACTGACACATTAAAGCACATCCGTGCTTTGCTTCAATTTTTGTTATACCTATTTCTAGTGTATTTACTTTTAAATATATATATCGAGATAGATTTTTTAAGTTAATTAAGTTCATAGTTATTGAGTGTTACTGATGTGTTAAGATCAGCCATGGGTACCACATGGTGTTTGTCTCATTTCCTAGGCATTAAAGTCCACATGGAATCTGGCTCACCTGAGCATTTGGCATGTTCTAGAAGAAGAAGGCATTTTCAAAAACTCAGTCAAACGAGAATGGAAAATAAGGGAATCTTGCAGGTGTGAATAGTGACCAACTCAGCAAGTATGTAATTTAAGATGTCAGAATATTTATTCTAAAGCCACTTACTTCCCTCACCCATTGGAGGGTTTGCTATCTTGCTACTCAGCTGTCATTTCTTTATCCAACCTCATGAAAGCTAAGAACTGGTCCTGTGTTAACAGTCCTCATGGTTTAAGTGCACTTCTATCATCTCTTCCTCCTTCCATTATGACAGCTTTCTTCCTCCCTGCTTCTCACTCCTCAGAGGGAGCAGAGTCTGAAGAGGGCTGCATCCTCCTTCTTATCTTTCTCAAGTTTCTGTATTTGACACACTAGAGGGAATAGAAAATGCTGGAGGAAGTCAATAAGCCAATTAATTCAGTCTCAGCAGTTGTTTCTAGAATGATCTATGTTTAATTCCATGCACACATGAGTGGCTTAGGCTAGGCTTTGAAGCGTATACCTCATTAAGGAAATATATAGAAAACATCTCAAAATAGCAATTTTGGGGTTTTTACTTTGTGTCATTTCCTTTTCATCATGACCTTTCCCCTTCTCAGTAAGAGGCATCCACATTGCCTTGAGGGTAAGTAGATCATTAGAAAGAAAATGGAAAGAGGAAACAGTCAATATTCAGCTGAGTTCCAAAACAGTCTTTTAAGAATCAAAAGGGATGACTTTAGAGAGACAGAGAAATTTTTAGGCCATAATCATAGAATTAGAAAGAGAATAGAGAATCTTTGTCAAGATGGCATCTTTGCCCCAATCATATAGCAAAAAGAAAAATATATATACATAAAGAGACATGGCTGGGCTCAATAAAGACGAGCATTTCCATAGTAAGGACCAGAACAGACAAACAAAATGGTGAGCAGAGCAGAAGGCAAGACCTCATTGCACTTTGAATGTGAAGTAGGCAGAAGTTACAAGGGCTTTTGTTTTCTTCCAAGTCAAGAAGACTAAAAGTGTTCCACAGGAGATGACATGCATAGGTGGACACCCCCACTTATGAAAGGAGAGTGTAATTCTTCTGCCATCCCTTTCTAGGGGATAGCATTGCTAGTAAGCCTGAAGCCGAAGCAAGGTGGAGACATGGACACATCTGCATGCTATGGAGCTGTGGCAATTGGGCCACTTACTGAGCCTGGATCTGCCACGTTCCCAACATGCCTGCTGGTAACAGAACCTAGCTTCAGATTAGGGCCCTGGAGGTTCCAGATGAAGCAACTGTAAAACCAAAACAAACAGAAAAGCAAAACAATTTATTGCAAAGGAAATAAAAAAAGGGAAAATACAACGTTTTACCAAACCAGCAAAGACAGAGAAAGAGAATAATGGCAAGAAAGAAAAAGCATGTCTATCTCAAACCAAAAATAAGGTAATGGAAATGAACCCTACCAGGCTCACAGAAAAAGTAGACAGATTAAACTTTCCTACTAAAAGTCATAGTTTGTAAAATTGAATTTGAAATAGGGTGCTAAGTAAGAGTAAAATACACCCAAAATAACACCACATAGAAAGATTTGAAACAAAGGCATAAAAAGAAAAACACTAAGTAAAAAAAAAAAAAAGAAAAAAGAAAAAAGTAATGAGAAAAAGTAATGTCTGGCAAAATAAAATTTAAGCAACATTATTAGGGTAAAAAGGGATACCATATAATTATGGAAAAAGTACAAGCCAATGGGAAGTTATGGTGATCGTGAGTTATGGAGGCATCAGCAACATAACCTTCAAGCTAATAAAAGTAAAATTTACAGAATTACAAAGATAAATTAACAAACATAGAAATATTGGAGATTTTAACAAAACTATCAAAAATGGATAAATTAAGCTGAAAAAATAAGAATGCATATAATTGACTTACAAAAAAAATTTATAACATTGATCTATTATATATAATTGTTTACTCGCTGATTGGTAATGTGACTTCATACATATGTCTGTTTTCCTTTGTTCTATTTTTCTATTTCTATTCTATTCTTTGTTCTATTTTTCTTTGTTTCACAGTCTATACATATTTATGGATAAAAATGCAAACACATACTGAAGTATTAAAAATTGTAATGGGAATTAGGAAAACTGAATTTGTGATCATGATATGCTGGAACGGTTCTGAAGAAACAAAAGGAAAAGCCAAGCTAGAAGAACATGGCCTGGGTCAGGAGGTATCGTGTAAGGGTACTGACCCTAGAGAACCACAGGGAACACTTGGAAGCAGCACTGGGAGAGAGGCTTTGTAAGAGTCACTAGACAGCTTCCTTCCACTGCTCTGTTCTCCATCATGTGAGGACACAGAGAAGTCTGCAGTCTGCAGCCTGGAAGGGGGTTCTCACCAGAACCCTACTCTGCTGGCATCCTGATCTCAGACTCAGCCTTCTGAACTGTGAGAAATAAATTTATAAATTTATAACGTTGTTTATAAGCCACCTCATTCCTGAGTATTTTGTTGTAGCAGCCTGAGCTGATAAACACCCTACCCTACTGTCTTTCACTCCTTTTTTTTTTTGTCCCAGCTGCCTACCCCAGACCAATTCATTAAGGTGTACAACTCCCTTCTCTTCCTTCTCGTCCCCTCCCACCACATGTATTGGGTGTGCTCCACTGACACTGTGCTATTCACTGTGTATACAGGGGTGAACAAAATGGAAACAGTGCCTGCATCCATGAGTCTTATAACTTGATATGGAAGATTGACAATGATGAACACAGTTAAATACATAAATACAATAATCTGAAATGTAGTATGAAAGAAAATGATTTTTTTTTCTGTGAAAGAGATAATAACTTGGCAACATGCTTTAGTTTGAAGTCCTAGGGAAGGAACTACCATTGGGCTGATTCTTAAAGATGATGAGCCAAAAAAAAAAAAAAAAAAGAAAAAAGAAAAGGAGTTGCCTGGTAAGGGAGAGGATTAAGATTTCTGCAGGTCTACAGGCTGAGGAAGTAGGTTCTCTCAGTTGGAAGAACACTTTTTTTCCCAGTAGGAAAGGAGGAGAATATCTTTCTTTGGTTTGAACACATGATAGAAAACTTAGTTTAAGTTATGAGAATCTCAAAATTTCTACTCAAAACCTTTAGATGTTTCTTAGGGTTGTTCTGGCATCTAAATTCCATAAAACAAATAAAAAATCAGCCTATTTTTCTGTTTAAATATTCTTTCCCCCACCACCCCACCTCACCTTTTTATTGTTTCTGTTGAGTACTTGGGTAGTCACATGTTAATTCTTTATATTTAGATTTTCACCAGTATGTGTTAGAATCGTATCTTTAATTACTGTTTCCCGGGTCAGGTCTTTATTCATCTCAGAATATTTCTTCATTGTGTTTAATTAATTTGATATGATATCAAATGTTTGTAGTGTTCTCTTTTTCCTTCTTTTCTAAAGAAACATTATTTACGTCCTTACTCTTCATTTGCTGCTATACAATTAATTATATTCTCTTCAATCATTTTTAGCTTGAAATGATTTTAGCTTCAATCATTTTTCCCCTCCAAATTCTGGCAGAAATTCTCAAGCATTTTAATTTTAAGTTTAATGTAGGATAAATTCTCCTCTTTATGGAGTAGCTACCTTTTTGTCCTCCAAGAATTGGTGGCCCCACATAAAGCAATTGATCTACAAACTCCTTTACATACTCTGTCCTTACTGTATCAGTGAACAGGCATCTGCCCCAAGCCATGCTCAATAGTTCCTCTCTCTTGAGAAATTATAATGGGGATTTAGAGTGATATTTGGGCTCTAACAGCCTACAGGTAGCTTCAGACTTGTGGTTCTAGACCCTTCTCAGACCTAACAGGTCACAGTGTCCACAAAAACCCTTGTATCTTACTAATAAATTCTCTTTTTATGTTTATGTTTATACAATCATGTTTTTGTTACTTGCAGTCCAAATACTTTGCCTAAGTCCAGGAGGAATTATTTCAATCTTCTATGGCTGCTCACTCTAACCTACATGTAGAGGATTAGGAAATGTTTAAAGAATTTAAAAATTGATGAAAGACATTTTTTTCTGCTTGAACAGCAGAAATTTGAATGCAAGTTGCATATAATGAATACTTACACGTTGCAGGTTTGAAAAAGAAAGATAAAGGATTTAAAAGGCATTATGAGACTTTTCTTCAGCTCTGTACAGCCTTTGATGTTCATGAAGCTTGTTAAAGCCCTGTTACACAGACACAGCAAAGAGGGAGGAGGTCTGTTGTTTCCTATAGCAATGGCCATTTCTACTTGTTCTAAGAGACACTGTTTTTTTTTTTTTTAATTAAAAGTTCAGGAATAAAATAAGTGTTTTTCTAATGTGTATAGTGTGTATGGAGACAGAATCTAAAGACTTTTAGATCAAAGAATACTGATACTACCATCAGTATATATTATATATTATAGTATTAAATATTATGTCAGTGTAATAAAGTGAGATAGAATGGTCAAGGTAAGATTGGTACTTTCTTAGTTCAGTAATTTACAGCTGTGAAGTATGTCTACTGAAGTTCAGGTGTTCATTACACTTAGAAAGGAATATGAAAAAAAAGGTAAATAATTGCCTTTGTGGCCAAAAGACCATTCAGATATTTCCTTAGTGAATTAGGAACCTTGAAACCTACCATTAGTCTCATATGGAAAGTAAAGTCTTGAAAGAGAAGTAAATCACAGCATTAAAAAAGCAAAACATGAGACAATCCTATTTTGTGTGTTCATGTTTTGTTATAGACCAAGAGAAGAAGCAAAGGACTTTTTTATTTAACAATTTACTAGTATTATATTTATAAAACTACTACTAATTACAATTTGTGTGGCTCAAGTAATGGTTCTTGGAGGAAAAACAATAGCCTCAAAGGCTTATGCCAGAAAAGAAGGAAGGCTGAAAACTAATCAGCTAAGATTTCAACTTAAGAAAAATCAACGATAAAAAACAAATAAAAAATAAAACTTAAAAATAGAAGGAGATAAGTAATAAGTCTGGGAATTCATAAAAAGAAACTAAATGTACAGATAACATCAGTAATGCCAACTCTTATTTCTTTAAAAATATAATAAAAATTGAGAACCCTCTAACAGGGTATATGAATAAAGGGTACAGGTACAAAATTTTAGGAATGCAAAAATTGCATTTCTAAAGATGCAGATAATAAAATGATAATGGAAATAATGTGTGCCAACATATTGGAAAACTTAGTGAAATTGAATAAAAATTTCTAGAAATGTGAATAATTTCAGAAAATAGAAAATTTGACTTGCTTTCCTCTCATTATACTTATATTTAGAGGAAAATTATACCAAATAGTCAAGGAATAGATCATTCTAAACTTAAGAAAATTCGTTCACAGACTGGAAAGATAGGATACATTGAGAAACATATGTCTTGCAGCCAATAAAATCTTGAGACCAAAATCAGGGTAGGACAACAGGATACATGGAAATCATAATTCAGTCACTCATGGACATAAATGTAAAAATGCCTCCCCAAAATCAGTAAAAAAATGAATCCAGGACTATAAAACAAAACACAATATTGTGACTAAGTTGGATTTCTTACTCAAATATAGTTATTATGTCCTATAATTCTTCATAGTAGCACACTGAAAAAGAAATATATAACAACTTATAATTACAATAGGTTAAGGAAAAAAGATGCAATTTAACAATTTCTGACAAAAAAAACCCTCCTAACAAAATAGAAATAGAGGATAATCTCTTTAACTGATATATTGGTATATATTAATCTCTGTCTCTGTCTTTCTCTGTCTGTCTCTTTCTAGCTCTCTCTCTATATATAATTGATTCATTATATGAGTCATGAATTCAATGATTCATAGATTCATGATAGATCAGTCAAGATAGATTCATTTTAAGGATTTAGTTTTCCCAATTATGGAGGCAGACCAGTCCCAAATCTGCAGGGTGGGCCAGTAGGCTGGAGACCTAGGGAAGACCCAGCTTTGCAGTTCAAGTCTGAAGGTTGTCTGTCAGCAGAATTTCTTCTTGCTTAAGGGAACTCAGTCTTTTCTAGTTGAGCCTTCAATTGATTGGTCAAGGCCCACCCACATTAGAAGGGCAATTTGCTTCCCCCAAAGTCCACTGATTTTAATGCTAAACTCATCCAAACACCCATCCAGAAACATCTAGAATAACAATTGACCAAATATCTGGGCATCATAGCCCAGTCGACACATGAAATTAACCATCACCATGATAAAGTATTTGATTGCATTTTATTTAAAGTCAGAAACAACGCAAGGGTGCTTGCTACTAATGTTTCTGACCAGCATGTGCCAAAGGATCTAGCCATTGCAGTAAGATAAGAAAAACAAATTAAAAGTAGAAAGATTAGAAAAGATGAGACCAAATTTTCATGATATCCCCATGATGTGATTGTCTTAAAGAAAAGTTTCTATCAGAAAATTATTAGTTTTAATGAGATAGTTTAGTGCACTTTCTGGAGATAAGACCAATACACAAAAAATAAATTTTATTTCCATGTATTATCCATAAACAATTAGAAAAATATAACTTAAAAATACCATGTACAATAGCAATACAAATATTTGGTACATAGGTATATGTATTTGGTACATTTCACAAAAGGTATAGAAGATCCTATATATATACTAATATGTATAACTTTAATAAAAATAAAGGACTATGCTATTTTCATGAACAGAATAACTCACTTTCTTATAGATGCCATTTGTCCTCAAATTGATTTATAGATTCAGTTTAATAAAATTAATATTATTTTTTATAGTTCATTTATTTTGAGAGATAGAGAAAGTGTGTGCATAAGTGGAGGAGGGGCAGAGAGAGAGATGGAGAGAGAATCCCAAGCAGGCTCTGTGTTGTCAGCATGGAGATTTCATGCGGGGCTCGATATCATGAATGGTGAGATCATGACTTGAGCTGAAATTACAAGTCAGATGCTCAACCGACCGAGCCACCCAGGCATCCTGAAGTAATATCATTTTTTGAATGATATGTGATAAGCTCATTCTAAAATGAATATGGAAAAGAAAAGGGCCCCAAATAGTTATAAGTACAATTTGCACTATGTGAGGAAATAGGTTCAAGAATTCCTTATACTTACATAAAAAGGTTAGACATTAGGTTAAAAAAAAGCTTAGAGTGGAAAGCCACCACCATGGGGGGAAAGTGCCCAAGGTTAGTTAGTGAGATATTATAATAGGATCATGAGTAACTTGTTATATCACCTGTAGGAATAATTACTTTTATATTTATTACTTTTTTAAATAATTACTTTTCATCTGGCAGCAATATACTTTGATCACAAGCATCACTTGCCCCTCAGACCCTTTGCTTCTTACACACACAAGTTAATGATTACTATCTGATTGTTTTCTTCACATTCACCCTGTGTGTAAGATCTTGAGAGCTTAATAAATACGGAGATGAAACCCCTATTTGAGGCTCTTGTCTCCTCCTGGACATTAGCCTCCCTTGTATTCAATTCTGTGTTCACTCTCTTGTTGGACAAGAGAGAACTTCAGACTTATAGTCTGTGACAACACTATACCTACTACCTATCATATATATAATACCTACCTACTATAGGTATTATATATACATATATAATATATAGGTGTGTGTATATATATATATATATATATATACACATATATATACACATATATAATATATAGGTGTGTATATATACACCTATATATAATACCGGCTGGCATTATCATAGGAATAGACAAATACCTACTATAGGCATAGAACAGAGATCCAAAAGCAGACTCATGAATATGGAGAGCTGATATGGTTCAAATTGGCTCAATAGACTAGTGGAGAAATGATTCACCATCACTGTGAAGCAGTAAGAAAAAGCCCCTTTAAAAAGCACTGCACAGGAGAAGAAATACAAATAGCATATAAACATGGAAAGATGCTAGTTGTCATTAATAATTCAGAGAACTGCAAATTAAAACCTACAGTTAAATATCATTTCATGGTGATTAGTCTGGCAAAAACTCAAATCCTGCCGACACCATGTTTGGCGAAGGATATGAAGCAAAGAAAACTCTCTTGATTGCTAGTGGAAGTATGAATTGAAATTATGTTGGAAAATAATTTGACATTATTTAGTAATGTGCCTATCATGTAACTGTTTAAATCTATTCTATTCCTACATATGTGCCTTAAACTCCTGCACATGTGGACCAGAGAACATGTACGGAAGTGTTCAGAGCAGCATTGTCTATAATAGAATAATTGTTCAAACAACCTGCATTAGTTTTCCATTGCTGTATAACAAATGAACACAGATTACATGGCTT
Source organism: Lynx rufus (assembly GCF_022079265.1). Lineage (NCBI taxonomy): Eukaryota > Metazoa > Chordata > Mammalia > Carnivora > Felidae > Lynx > Lynx rufus. The sequence goes on along the minus strand of NW_025814896.1, from coordinate 37,501,664 downwards.
AAAACAACACCCATTTTTTTAATCTCACAGTTTCTGTAGGTCAGAAATATGTGCTTGGTCTAGCTGAATTCTCTGCTCAAGGTCTCATAAGGTTGGAGTCAAGGTATTGGCCAGGTTGTGTTTGTTTTCTTCTAGAGCTCAGTGTTCTCTTTCAAGCTTGTGTGGTTGTTGGTAGAATTCAGCTCCTTGCAGTTGTAGAACTGAGGTCCCCATTCTCTTAATGGCTGTTGGCTGGGGGCTACTCTCAGCTCAGGTAGTTTCCAGTAGTTCCTTGTTCTGTGGCCTTCTCCTGGTTTGAATCTCTCTGACCTTCTTTAAGGGCTCACTTGAATAGATCAGGCCCACCTGTGAATATTTCCCTAATTTAAAATCAACTGATCTAATGATTTCAAAGATATCTACAACATCTCTTCACAGTAGCAATAGATTAGTGTTTGATTGAATAGATGGGAAAAAGTATGTGTCCACTAGGGATTGGGAATCTTAGGGACCATCCTAGAATTCTGCCTGCTGCACAGTCCACATGTTCAGTGTCATTAGAGTAGATCATTGTATTTTTTATAATAGAGTCATCTGACAGAATAACTTATAGCAGTGAAAACAAATGGAGTTAAACTACACATTTATACTGATGAATGCAAAAGTATGTTGAGATAAAAAATTAAATCATAGAGTATTAAAGTATGATTCTATTTATATAAATGCCAAAAATGTGAAAAATTACACACAATTTAGCTTTATACCACACTTAGGTGTAGGAATACTAAACATAATAATGAAAACAACACAAATTTAGGAGAAGATATTTCTAGAGTGAAGGGGGTATAATAAAGGAGGGAAACAGGGAGATTTAAAGTTACTATTAATGTTTTATTTCTTAAGCTGGGTGTTAAGTATTATAAATTTTCTGAAGGGTTGCCTGAGTGGCTCAGTTGGTTAAGCGTCCGACTTTGGCTCAGGTCATGATCTCACATTCGTGGTTTGGAGCCCTGCATCAGGTTCTGTGCTGACAGCTCAGAGCCTGGAGCCTGCTTTGGATTCTGTGTCTCCCTCGCTCTCTGCCCCTTCCCCACAAGCTCGCTCTCTCTCTCTCAAAAATAAACATTAAAAAAAATTAAAGAATTGAATTTTCTTAAAACACTACATAATATGTATGTTAGACTTCACATTAAAATATTTTAAGATGAAATTAAATATTCTGAAAGAAAAGATCCCATTTAAAAAGTAACAGAAGTATGAAATATATGAGAACTATGCACATTCAATATAAAAATCCAGTGACTAGCATAAATCATGACTTAAGTAAATAGAAATATGTCTTTTTAAAAATAGTATTCTATATTATAAGGATGTCACAGATATAGTTTCAAACACCAAATTTGTCAGCATTTTCTATGAAATTTATGGTGTATGTGTGACTTCCAGTATAATACAAATAGGAAAAGGATTAATCTTAAATCCTTTCATTATTTCCATGAAATACCTTCTCTCATTTTCTAATCTTTCCTTGAAAAATGAAACTACAGCAATTTGATACCATTTTACTTCCCACCTGAAGCAAATGTGCAAAAAGAGCAGTGTTGTCTGAGGTGCTGCCCTGTGGGTCCGTCCACAACAGTGTGTTCAGCTGTAACCAATGCATTTAAGGAGTGTGAAGGGGAAGTGGCTGCCATCTTTGCTACTCTAATTTCCCAAATAATGTCTGTGAATATAGACTCTTCACAACTTGACCTCCTAATTAAGAAAGTGACATGTTTGGAAGGATTTTAAATGACCGCGTTTGTCAAGCTGTTTGTTTAGTGAACTCTCTGGGTGTGCTGCTACACAAGAACTGTCTTAATTAAGGTTAATTGGTGCATAATTAGAACCTCTGCTGACTTAAAATATTCCACTAGTGGTTAAGTGATGAGAACCCTTAATGTCTAGACTGAAGGACAAAGCAATCACAATTAACCAGATTTTAAGACACACTCTCTATGTCTCACTCCTGATGTGACCTGTTTAGAAGAGCACATCTCATCTGAATGTTTGGGAACCCCTTGTGAACTTTGGATAAGCAACTGTGATCCTAGCCTCTGTAGTTAGAAAAAAGAAAAAAAAAAAAGATGCACACAATGGTGGGCTGCTTATTATTCTAAACTATGTTAAAATTTAGCTCAGGTAAAAATTCAATCAACTCCACTTTTTTCTTTGTCTTTCTCTTGCATAAAGGGGGCCATGGGATGGGTGGGAAGATAGGCATAGAGAACAGAGGCAATATTGTTCTTGATATTGGGGAATAGATTAAGAAGAATGTGGTAGCCTGTTCCTCATGTCTATCAAGGGGCTCCACAGTGCATCACAGTGCAGCCCCCAGACTTATATTACCTACCAAACTGGGGTTCCTAATAGTGAGGGCACCAAACACTAATATGAACTCCAAAGGGTGGTCATAAAGTTACTTTTTGCTGGTATCTTTCAAAACGAGATGAAAGCATCTAGCAATGCCTAGCTTTAGTAAAGACTTATTTGGAAGCTGGAGTTTGACAGGAACTTCTGTAAGAAAGAAACTCTTCTGTAAGAAAGGACTTGTTCTTTTGTTCTCATTTTTGTTTATTATTTTTTAAATTTCCAGTACATCATGGACCGATATTTTTGTAGAATACAATGAATTGGTCAATAAATTTAAAGAGACAAAGTTTAGGGGCACCTGAGTAGCTCAGTTGGTAAAGCATGGGACCCTTAATTCCGGCTCAGGGCATGATCTCACAGTTTATGAGTTGGAGTCCCCAGTAGGGCTCGCACAGTCAGTGCGGAGCCTGCTTGGGATCCCCTCTCTCTTCCTCTCTCTCTGCCCCTTCTGTGCTCTCTCTCTCAAAATAAACAAATAAACTTTAAAAAAGACAAAGTTTGAGTACAAATATATATTAGATTCAACAGACATAAAATGATTCAGTTGAATTGTTATAAAAGGTTGTATTTCTTTCCAATATCTGTACTCATCTGTGTACCTAGTCATTAAAAAGTTTGGATTGGGGCCACAGGGCTACGGGCCAGAAGCCCACAGAGATGCCGCTGCCCTCCAGGTTCCCGCAAAGCTCTAGATTTGCTGTGGAGCATGCGCAGTCCACTTCCGGTTCTGGCCTCTGGCGCTGCCTCCCTTGCCCTCAGCAGGGGCCAGAGGCCTTTCTTTTAGGCACTTTCTTTCTTCTGGGGCTTTCTTCTGGGGCTTTCTTCTGGGGCTCCGCTGGCCTGCACTGAGATTGTGAGGGGTCAGGCAGAAGGTGCACAAACACTGGGGTTTGCGTGATGGGTGGTGTGATCCGGCCTCTGCGGACGCTCTGGCAGGAGGGGCCTCAGGCACCCCACACGCAGGTGTTTCTCATTGCAGGCTTCCCTGCGCCCAGGCGTGGAAATCCCAATATCCCGCCAGATCTGGCTTCACTCCAGGAAGAGTGATGAGGGCTGCAGAGCCTGGGGCCCCAGTCTGCGGTTCTCTGGGTCTTCTCTATCACTCAGCCCACCTTCTCCCTGTCGCCTCGCCTGGACCCACTTACACCCGAAGGCACAAAGTGTGCTGTGTGGGCTCCAACTGCACTCTCTTGGAAAAAATACGTGCCTATCTACGAACCTCCCTTTGAATACACCTGGACCAGGTAATGTGTCAAACTATTTCCTTCTTGGAAGTTTTGAAGAAACCTCACGTTAGTTCTCTCTTTCTGCAGTTAGTTGTTGCTTAATAATTGTTTTATAACATATGAGATTTGATGTGTCCATATATTCGTAAAGCCTTTTCTCAGGCCAGATCCACTTGTCCGACGTATTTAGATATTCTTTCAAGAATACTTTATTGCTTCTTGGATATGATTTACTGCACTCTAAAGAAAGAATAATAGGTGTTAATCGGCCTCTTGCTTTTGTGTTCAGTTTGAATATGTCAGATTTTAAGCAGATGAACCTTTGATAAATTCATCCTCCCTCCCTCCGCCCCCCATATGTTTAGATGAAGTAGCAAGCTTGGGATCAGTTTCCTCTGAGTGGTTGCGCCTTTCCTGTTTGTCGTGTTCACCTGGAAATTGAGCCTTTATCTGGAACCCTCTGTGTGTGTGTGGCCGGGGGGGGGGGGGAGGGGGTGCTTTTCTGATGTGATGACAGTGGTTACTGAATATAAGAAAACTTTCCTACCCACTGCAGGTATAATATAATAATTCATTGACTAGCATAAATCATGACTTAAGTAAATAGAAACATGTCTTTTTAAAAGTAGGATTCTATATTATAAGGATGTATATTATAAGGATGTTAGCCCACTGCAGAATGGGCTAACAGTGCTATCTTAGGGTGAGGAACTTCACGGGCTACCTCTGGGTCTGGAGGGTGAGTCACTGTATCTTTTGATGGTGCATCCTAATTTGTGAGGCTTAGGATCCATAGGATCCTGTGATCCTATGATCACAGCAGATGCTGTGAAGGCCTAGGATTTCACTTATCTGAAAGAGGTGGGATATTTACAAAGCTCTTTTCAAAAGAATTTTTTCATTTATTTGGAACAGTAGTGTATATACACTTTTGGTTAGCCCATATCAAAGTTCTGTATACCATCATTCTGTAGAAATCAGCAATTTACAAGTCTTCAGGAAATTGAGAAGCAATGAAATACATAAACGTCTAATGCTCTACTGAACATGACTAAATCTCCTTAATGGCTTTGAAGGCAGTTCAGGATTTTCCCATTCCTCTGTGTAATCATTAAAAACAACACTCCTCATCGTGCTGGACAGCAAACATAGAAGGATGGATGGATGGGCTGATTCTGTTCTGCTGTATGACACACTCCAGCTGTTTATTGAGCAAAATTCTGATAACTTTGTTTATCATTCAGCCATTAAAACTAGAGTTGTAGAATTAAGGACATGAATGGTTATTCAAGCTTTTCCATTACAATGGATCTGTGTGTAAGTTTTCTTTTGGTCAAAGCATTTACCTGAAGGGAAGACTTTTCTAAACCATCTTATTGTTAAATTTCTCCAAATGAAGCTTTTACAAAAACCATCCTAGTTTCTTGTTTTCTCCCCCTCTACTTAAAGGGAGTGCTCAATTTCCTGGCTGCTCACAAAATTACCAAGAATTAATCAGAATAGGATAAGACTGGTCCACTTGTCAAGTGGCTTAAATATGCAGATTAGGGACTTCTCATTTATGTGGCCCAAGGATTGTCCCAAAACAACTTAGGTTCTTGGCCATTTAAAAATACATTTTCCGGGGGCGCCTGGGTGGCGCAGTTGGTTAAGCGTCCGACTTCAGCCAGGTCACGATCTCGCAGTCCGTGAGTTCAAGCCCCGCGTCCGGCTCTGGGCTGATGGCTCGGAGCCTGGGGCCTGTTTCCGATTCTGTGTCTCCCTCTCTCTCTGCCCCTCCCCCGTTCATGCTCTGTCTCTCTCTGTCCCAAAAATAAATAAACGTTGAAAAAAAAATACATTTTTCGAACTGACATTACAGTAAATAGAAAATGTCCATACCGAGTGTCTCTTTAAAGTAGATAAAGGAAACTGTTACACATGATATGTGAAATTGCCAATATCATGGGTCAAGAACTGTTTAATACTGATGGTCTCAAGTGGTTCAACCTAACAGATTATGTGGCATGTGTTTTTAGACTATTTTTAAAGTTTGAATCTAAAGCGATTCTAAAATGAGCAGCTTGGATACTTTTGGGAGAGGTCCTGAGATTTGCCAAAGAGAAAGCTATATTAAGAGCAATTTGAAATTAAAATGGAGTATAAAAAAGAAGAAAGGACCTATTTAGCTCTCCTGTATTACTGAGAAGGAAACATAGGGATAATAAATGAAGTGGTTTAATGAACTCTCGGTGTGGCACTTGAAAGCAATGGGATTCCTTTTCTTGGTATTTAAAATGATAGATACATTAAAGTGGGTGATCATCTGGGGGATTTTTCCTCTTTATTGTTGATTTCAAGATATAGATCAATACAGAGATTTACATAAAGATATTCTTGAGGATCTATAAAACTTTGTATAAATCTTTGTATTGATTTTTTTTTTAATACACTGAAGTGGGTAATCATGCTGAACTTTTCTGTTGATTTCAAGATCTATAAAAGCTCGTTCTGTGGGCAATTAATATCGCTCAAGAAAATCCCAGTTTGAAAGGAGACCTACCTTTCTGTAGTCACATAAATGGAAAATTTATGTCCAAGAAAATTTTAAACTTCAAGTGACTTTATTTAATATCTCTCCATTGAGATTGGACGCTTTGAAAGTTACTTGTCCACATCTTGCCACCATCAGCAGTAATTTCTAAAGTCTGCATACTGTATTGGAATGATATATCCTATATTTGTGAGCACAAAGCAGCCATGTAAATTTTGGACAGTGGTAAAGCAAATGTGCCTCTGCTATCCCGTCTCTAGCACTATTTTTAAGATGTAGTATTAATTTTCAATTATACACAATTATATACTTGTTAAGTGACAGTCATTTCATTCCAAGCTAATAAAGCAAACTGTTAAGAATTCTACATATACTGTTCTGTGCTTCTAAAGTACTACTTCTCAATGTCCAATTCTTTTCCCACGTTTTATTCTTCAGTGTATTAATTTCAATTCAGTATCTTTTAATATTTTATATCTCATTAAGCCAAATTGTTTGTTCCATGCCACCAATGTGCCAGACACTGAGTAAAATGTTTTTGTATATCTTAACTCATTTCATTGTCACTCTTAACTCTATAAGTAGCTGTAACCTATCCTCAAATATAAAAGATCGTACACCGAGTGACTGGAAGAAGCAGTTTGAAGGTCTTTTCTCTATCATAGTGTTGAAAAGTTTCCCTGAAACACACACTGCACGACTAGCTAGATGTTTTGAAATTTCTACACTTCTATGTGTCAGGTTTTAATAAAAGTCACCTGGGAATCATGCTAAAATGCTGATTCGAATTCACTGGGATGGAGCTGGAGGTTTACAGTTCTAACAAGCTCCCAGGTGATGCTGATGCTACTGATCTACAGATCTCACCTGGAGCATTGAGGTTCTGCACTATTAAACTCCTGGTCTTCTGGAAAGTTAATGCCTGCTCTTTAAAATGGAGCAACTGTTTTTGAAGAGAAGCAGGTGTCAAAATTGTCAGCTTATACTGTAGCAGAGCTACCAACAAATGTACTGGAGGTGTAGGGGCTCCTGGAGCTCACAAAACTAAACAGGAGTTGGGAGATTTGGGAACATTGGCCAACAGTATTTTAATTTGGAGGGTCTATGCAAGTCAGAGACAAGGGAATAAGAGATGGTTAGAAGTAGAATCATCAAGGATGAAATAAGGAAGAGACAAGTCAGTTTTAGAGTTCATGGGGAGCCACCATTGCATCCTGTAAATGGTGAGTTTTGGCAAGTGAGTCCTTAAAAATGAAAGCTGATGTACTTGGGGGTGCCTGGGTTGCTCAGTTGGTTAGGCTTCTGACTTGGACTCGGGTCATGATCTCGCAGTTGAGGAGTTTGAGCCCCACGTCGGGCTCTGTGCTGACAGCTCGGAGCCTGGAGCCTGCTTCGGATTCTGTGTCTCCCTTTCTCTCTGCCCCTCCCCTGCTCATGCTTTGTCTTTCTCCATCTCAAAAATAAACATTAGGGGCGCCTGGGTGGCGCAGTCGGTTAAGCGTCCGACTTCAGCCAGGTCACGATCTCGTGGTCTGTGAGTTCGAGCCCCGCGTCAGGCTCTGGGCTGATGGCTCAGAGCCTGGAGCCTGTTTCCGATTCTGTGTCTCCCTCTCTCTCTGCCCCTCCCCCGTTCATGCTCTGTCTCTCTCTGTCCCAAAAAAATAAAATAAAAAATAAATGTTGAAAAAAAAATAAAACATTAAAAAAACAGATGCTGTACTTTATTGGGGGTACCCCTTACATGGGACTATCAAAACTAGTCTGATCCATTGTCTCCTTCTGGAGGGGGAAGCCTGGGATGTGCTCATCTGGCTATGAAGGAATGAGAGCAGGGAGATTTAACTGAGATTAGGTACTCTAACTCAGATTCTCCAACAACCAACCTTTGGTTCCTAGGGATTAATTCATTTGTCATGTAGTAACTTAATATTCAAAATGTTATTCTGGGAGCAGCAGTAGCAGATCACCTGGGAACTTGTTAGAAGTGCAGATTCTTGGTCCCCCACCCCAGACCTGAATCAGAATCTGCATTTTAGCAAGATCCCCAAGTGATTCCTATGTATATTAAAGTCTGAGGTGCACTAATGTAGCAGAAGGCAGGAGTCTGGGAGAAAGGTCCCATTGGCTGCTAGATTTTTATGGGAACATGGAGAAGTTGAGGAAGGAAAGACCGAATTTTATTTATGGGCTTACCAAAGAGAGGAAACTCAAAGAACACAGGATGCTAGCTTAACTGCACCAGAGCTGCAAATCCAAAGCTGCTGCTTAGAGCAGAAAAGAACTCTTTGGATAATGCTATTAGCTTAGACACATCCAACAATTCACACAGGCTCAGTAGTATTGCCTCTCAGGGCCAGTATGCCTATGCAGTTACTTCTTTGGTAGCATAAATGACCACCTGTTACCACATCCCAAAACAAGAGGATTTGTAACTCAGTTCAACAGCAACCACCTCTATCACTTGGGTAACCTTGCATCCCAGCCTAGGAAAGGTATATTGGGGAGTTAACATTGTTTTAAGGGAACTAGAAACACAGAACTTTCTTATCAGAATGTTTTCACTCTGTAGAAAGCTCTTTCTTAAGCACAAAGCACTTAAACTACTTGAAACCGTAATGGCAACAAGATCAAAAGCAGCTGAGGAAGAAAGAGAAACCAACTGCTTACAAGCTCCTTGCCTCTTCCTCTGTAATGATACTAAGCACATTGCTGCAATTGATTTATAGGCTGTATTAGCATCTCCTGTGTTACAAACCATCCCAAACGTTTATTTAGTTTAGGATTCTGGGCTTAGGTGGGCATTCTTCTGGCCTTTGTGGCCATGTGTTACCAACTGCTGGCTTGCCTGGGGGCTGTGTATTCAAAGGTAATGTCTGTAGGCCATTTCATTTCTGTTCTGTGTGGTCTCTCCTCCCCCAGCAGGCTAGCCAGGCTCGTTCTTCTGTCACCAGCAGGGTCTCAAAGGAACAGGCAAAGTACATGAAGTCTTTGAGTCCCAGGCTAGATCCAGCACATGGTCACTTGTGATGCATTCCGTTGGCCAAAGCAAGTCATGTGGCCAGCCCAGACTCAGGGGTAGGGGATGGACCGAAAGTGCTTCAGCATCACACTGGCACTATTGTGAATACAAGGAGGGGAAGAATTATGTGTGTTTTTGCAATGAGTCTGCCCCCCACCCCGGGCCAAATGAAGATCAAGAGACTGTCACAGACACCATATCTCATTCACTTTTGTTTCTCTAGTGCCATCCTGGTATTCTCAGTGCCTGACATGTTTGGGCATTTAACAGATGTCTTAGAAACAGTTTAATTCATTGTCTTTTACTCCTTTAAATAGGCTTTGAAATCTGACTAGAATCAAAATTCTGTTAAAATGTGATGATTACCTGATTACCCTGACTAGGAGAAGCTTCTTTTCAATTGCATGCTTAACAGTTGTTAGTCATATTAAGAAAATTAGAAAACCTGACTTTGTTCAAAATAAGTCTTGTGCCATTTAATAAAAATCCTGACAAAAACTTTTGCCCAAAGATATTTATTATAACATTATAAGGACAAATACAGTAAAAATGTAATTTTAAATTTAAAGGATGGTTACGGTATATCCCCATGACAGAATACTAAACATCCATTATAAAAACATCAGTGGAAAATATTTTATAATATAGACATAGTATAAATATATTTAATGTAGTATGTAATACATTTAATATCTATCAAGAATATATTTACATATGTCTTATAAAATACTTAAATATGAATAAACACATTTAATATATTTATGTAATACATACAATTATGTTATAATATATTCTAACACTTCTGCAATATATAATATAAACATGAATACACACAGGAAGGGACTGTGATTCCATGCAAGGTATGGATATACTTGGGCAAATGAACTATAGTTATTATGTTTTTACTGTTTTTTTTCTATTTAATGAATATCCTACAGTATAAATATGTTGTGCTTAAAATAACAAAAATAACAAAGACAAAAGGAAAGAGGGAGAGAAGGAAGACCGTTACTTAGCTCTTCTGTAAGGACTCTTTCTAGAACATCACAGATTGCTCTATAGGCCATTTAATTTATGTCCCTAACTTCCAGTGGTACCACAGCAAAGTTATATAAAAAGTTCCACCAAGGAACAAGTTCAGTGGTTGAACGCTTTTCTGGAAATCTCCATTGGGTAGAGTATATAGATCTCAGTGATCAGAACAGCAGATATGTGGGGACAAAGGCCTAATGTAAGTTTATTGGAAAAGTTGAATATCAAGGACCATCCTGAAGTTAAAAATCACACAGTAAGTGCCTGGAAGGCAACAGGACCAGTCCTTTCTGAGTGTCTCAGTGGAAGTGGCTGATGGGGTTGGGGGAGGAGAAGGGGCATAGGATGCCAGCCTTAACTCAGGAAGCCATGTGATGGATGCACAAGGGTGCAGATGGCCCTGGGTGGGAGTAGGAAGAAAATCTCACTCAGGTCCACATACCAACCAGTGATGGAGGGCAGACTTGAAGATGACAGGTCAGAATCACAAGTTAGCTTCAATTTGGAGTCATTATGGCAAGTAATTGCTTCTTGGACTGATTTGCAATGGAGAAATACCAGTTTCATCAGCATTATTTTTAATCTGAGTTAAGAGGTCGGTCTGCTTTTCCTTCCCTTTCTTTCCCCCTTTCTCTTCCTCTTAGTTTTCCTTTTCCTTTCCCTCTTCCTCCCTCATGTGCTAATCTCCAGCACAAGGAGGAATCTGCAACACGATGGATGTGTGAACCCCCAGTCATGATTTTGATCATCCTTGAGTGTAGCTACCCTCCTCTGATAGTCAACAGTCATCCCTATTCACTCCTTTCATATTATCTTCTAAATCATTTAAAATCTCTCCACTTCAGACTTCTCTCCCTGATTTACAAACAGGAGAAGTCAGAGACTTTCTTCAGGCTGATTCACTTAAATATTAAAACATTTTAGCAGTGCACAACTGCCTCTAAATTTCAGCTTTCATGGCTTGTGCTTTTACTAAATTAATAGTCAGCACTTCTATAGCATTTGTGATTTTTTTTTCAAAGCAGTCCACAAACATTAATTAATGCTAATGCTACCCTAAGAGAATGCTGTAACTAGCTAACTGACTGAACTTTATCTCAAATTATTTTTAAATGGTTTTCAACTTGGGAGGGAAGTTGGAGAGAATGTGCAAGAGTGTATAGCATTTGCTATCATTTGCTGCCTCCTAAAAGTAATGATGCAGCAAATTGAAGTGAATCATCCTCTGAAGGATATTAAGGTTTGATCCACCTGGAATTAATCATCTCTAAGAATTACCTGTTGCCTAAACTGAATCAACCAAAGCAGTGCTTGGAATACACATTTAAATACAAAAATTGTTCATAATCTGGGCATCTTGTCTCTCTTTACTTAACATTAATTGCAGTCCTAGGATTCTGATCATTCTGCTTTCTTTGCTTCTTATTACTATCTGCAAAACAAAACAAACACAAAAGATGAAAAGAACAATATGGTTTGTCCATGGTCAGTCAATAAATACTTATTTAATACCTAAATGTCACATAAACTGTTCCTAGGGAAAGGAGAAAAAACAGTAAAAATAAAACAAAGTGACAACCTACTGTTCTTAGAGTAGCCTTCATTTTAGTCATGAAATCAAGTTTACATGTAGCAATGATAAAGGATTACTAAGCTTTGTGTTTACAATGCAGTAGGAAGAAAAATCCTTGTCCACCAAAGGAGTTGGGCGGGGCCTCAAGGAAGAGTTAGATGTCTATTTGGCATTATTACATGGTGTGGTGGGTTTTGAACCACCCTGAAATATTAAGGGAGCCACTGCAACTTCTTCAGCAGAAGGTAGAAAAGTGCAAGAATCATTTTAGGCTGAGAGTCATAAGCAGGATGTCCTGAAGTTTGGAAAGATGGGATAGTAGCTTGAGGACTTGGCAGAAGGTAAGGTAGGATAGAGTGGTTCAAGAATAGAGTGATTAGAAGGTGTATACTGGACTCAGGTGAACGTGGGTTCAAATCCTAGTTGTTGTTGTTGAGCCTTGTTTTATTTTGAGAGAGACAGAGACAGCACCAGTAGGAGCAGGCAGAGAGAGAGGAAGAGAGAGAATCCTAAGCAGGCTCTGTGCTGCTAGCACAGAGCCCAATGTGGGGCTTGAACCCACAAAGCTGTGTGAGCTCATGACCTTAGCCAAAACCTAGAGTCAGATGCTTAACTAATTGAGCCATGCAGGAGCCCCCCAAATCCCAGTTCTTTGTAGATGAGTGGCCTTGAGCTTTCATTTTCTCATCTATAAAGGGGGATGTGAGATTTAAATGAAGTTGTACATGGAAAGCACTATATTTGACCCCAGATAAAAGTATGATAGAAAACTTGTACTAAATGATAAGGATCATTTTTATCTCCTGATCATCCAATGAACCATTTTTGCATCTGTGCCCCAGATGTGCATTCTCTTTACTGATGAAAGTCATGGATTTCTGTGTTGTGCAGTATGTTAGACTACTCTGACTGTAACTGCTAGAACAAAATATCCTTGACTATTTAAAAACCAAACCTGTTCAAATTTATCTGAGAGTTGGCAAGAAAGCAAAAAGTCTTTGAAAGCTGCACTAAAAAAAAAAAAAAAAAAAAAATTAGTGAAGGTGAGAATCAGGCAGGGCAGAGGAGCTAGCGGGAAATTTGCAGAAAGCATCTGTTGAGCCAATATAATGTGGGGCCTGAGTTTTCCTGGTCTCCTGGGCATGCAGGAATTAGGAGATAAAGCTTTGGTCCACACCACACCAGTGGGCAGCATATTAGGAGGTTCCCCTTTGTTCCCCAAATCGATCACAAAGGACTATCTCAGCTGTAAATATAAAACCCACCCCACCTACTGCCTCCTAAAGGAGCTGCAAGGAAATCTGCCCTTCTTGAACCTGGTTCTGGGTGGAAAAGAAGAAAAAAAAGTCATCTTTGAGAATTCATAACTAGCCCACATGTGAGTTTGCAGCTTGAATTAATATGACTTGTGTGGTTCAAAAAATATTCTGGCTGAGAATTTCCTATAACATGTGGCTGGGTGCCTGGCAGGAAAAAAAAAAAAAAAACAACTCCACAAATTCAGTTCTTCCCTAGACTAGCCCTTTTCCAATTCTAATGTACATGGGGTTATGATTAAAATGCAGATTCTGATTCAGCAGGCCAGGGGCTTGAGATTATGCTTATCTCATAATCTCTCAGGTTAAGCAGATGCTGGTGGCCCATGGATCACACTCTGAATAAACTAAGAAACCATCTTCAACTCCAGGTCTCAAAGAAGGTCCACAGAAAACATCTCAAGTATATGAAATCACAATCCGTAACTTTAAAACACAAAAGAAAGCAAAGTTAGCAGGACCAAGAGTGAATTAGACCAATGAACACTTCAGGTTTTAGAATTACCCTACTCAGAATATAAAATGGATATTTAATGCATTTCAATTTTTCTATGAGATTGAAAATATGAGCAAGGAGAAGTAAAGTTATGTAAATATCTGATAAGGTTTAGTGCAACGGAAGACATCTAGATGTGAAAAAATATACCTATTAATTATAAGGTTTTATAAATTAATGGAGGAGTTCAGATTAAATCCAGCTGAAGAGAAAATTATTATTTTTAACTATGATGTTTTAAAGAATGTATTTAGAATTAAGCATAGAAAGACCATGGAGAAGAGGAAATATTTGAGGAAATAATACCAGAGAATTTGCTAGAACTAAACATAAAAATCCTTAGGGTTCAGAATGCCTGACAATTTTGAAATGGAATAATATAAAATCCATGCTAAAGAAAAGATTGTAAAAGTTTTTTAGTGAATAAGAAAAATTAAACCTTCCCCCCTCCAAAAAAAAGGACAGTTTAACTGCCAACTTCACAGCAATAACCATGGACGCCAAAAGATCATAAAACCGTATTTTTAATGATTTGAGAGAAAATAATAGAATTTTCTACTCTCTCCCCCCATCCCCAAACTATTTTTTAAGTTTATTTATTTTGAGAGAAACAGAGTGTGAGCAGGGGAAGGGCAGAAAGGGAGAGAGAGAATCCCAAGCAGGCTTTGTGCTGCCAGCACAGAGCCTGATGCGGGGCATGATCTCACAAACTGCGAGATCACGATCTGAGTCAAAATCAGGAGTCAGGCACTTAACCAACTGAGCCATTCAGGTGCCCTCCGAAACTATTTTCCATAATGAAAAACTGGAACTTTTTCAAATGTATGAAAACATAGTTTATTGCCATTAGAGTAATTCTAGATGATGTATTGCAGACAGAAGGAAAATTATTCCAGATAGAACTTTTATGAAACAAGGAGGAATAATTAGAAGAAAAGGCTTTTTTTTTTTTTTAAGAGACATAATACATGATAAGGGAGGGTGATAATTGGATTTATAAGTGTTTAATGTCCTTTTATTATCTGCAAAATGTGCAGAGATACTGGTAAACTTGAGTTTGGTAAGTTCTCATTTTCCATTTCTGGGGAAACCAACAGAAGGAGAGTGGCAGAATATATAAGTTCTAAGCTAGTGGAAACAAAATGAAAAAAATGAATCTAAAGAGAAAAAAGAAAAATGAAGTAACATAGAAAAGGCAGCCTACATTAAAAACATGCAAAATAATAGAAGTAAATAAACCCAAATATAATAGAGGTAGATACAGATATAATAGGTTATAGTGGATGAATATTGATTAAATGTTTCAGACAAAGATTGTCAGACATGAGAAAAAAATTTTTAGAGGAAACATCTAGCTGAGTGGCTCCTATAGTGTGATCCCTGGACTAGCAGAATTAACATCACCTGAGAAACTGTTAGACATACAGAGTTTTGAACCCACTCTAGACCTACTGAATCAGAATCTGGTGACGGGTCCCAAAGACCTGTGTTTTAACAAGCCTTCCAGGTGATGCACGCTACAGTTTGAGAACCATTGCTCTAGTTATGCTATATGTTCTCTGAAAAAGACCTGTCTAAAACATGAATAAAGACATCTGGAAGAAAGTGGATAAATATACCAGTTCAAATTGTGTTCTGTGGAGCAGTTGCAAAACAGCCATCTACTATATTTATCAGAAATGTAGAGGGCACCTGGGTGGTTCAGTTGGTTGAGCATCTGACTCCTTGATTTCAGTACAGATCATGATCCCAGGGTCGTGGGTTCGGGCCCACACTGAATGTAGAGCCTGTTTAAGATTCTCTGGGGGTGCCTGGGTGGCTCAGTCGGTTGAGCATCTGACTTCGGCTCAGGTCATGATCTCCTGGTTTGTGAATTTGAGCCCCGCATTGGCTCCGTGCTGACAGTTCAGAGCCTGGAACCTGCTTCAGATTCTGTGTTCCTCTCTCTCTCTCTCTCTCTCTCTCTCTCTCTCTCTCTCTCTCTCTGCCCCTCCCCCACTCACACTCTGTCTCTCTCTCAAAAATAAACCGTAAAAAAATTTTTCAGATTCTCCCTCCCTCTCTCCCTGCTCATGTGTGCTGTCTCTCTAAAAATAAGATCTTTTTTTTTTTTTTAATGAAAAATTTCAAAGCTCCACCTTACATCTGATTATCAGTCTTTGGCCCTAAGAATTGGCATTTTAAATGTTTCATATGTATCCTAAGGTATAAGAGCCACTGTTCCACTCAACTGAAGGAGAAAATCTTTTAATTCCAAGGGTGAATAGGGGCCTGGGGATAAATGAGAGAACAGCCAGGAATATAATGTGGAGCAAGGCGAATATGTGAGATGAAGTGGCCAGTGGTCAGTTATAAGTTGTGCAGAATGTAAGAGTTTAATGAACAATGATAATATTCCAAGTGAGTTTTTTTTCCATGGCTGCAATATAACCCCAAAACTTGTCATTCTAATTCTAAATGAAATTGGCTACACCAAGATGTGCATTCTGGATTATTTTTGTTTATATGTTTGTTAACTTGAATGTTGATGAGAAGGAGTTCCATATGTTAGGCTTGTGGGGGGGGGTATGAAGGTTAACAGGTGCTAACTCTATAGGATGATAAACCAACTTTCTTTGGCAGATGAGTGAGTGCAGGGGGAGTATATTAAGAATGCAAGTATCTCTGGACTACTCAAATGTCTTAGGGGAAGACGCTGATATTCCACTAAAGATAGACTGAGAACATGAGCAAACTTTCCTAACTCTGAAGAGTTAGGGACACTACAGATGACCCTGTATATAACTCCAAAATTCATGTGCCAGTACTGGTAACACAAAGTAAGAGTTCAGTTCATGCTTGTTGACTTTTCCAAGTCTTGATCTTCATTTCCAAAAAGGATATGAGACTTTAGATCTAGGTGTGTGAATTCTCTGAAGCAGTGAGAGTGATGTTCACTTTCTGTGGATAACGAACTTTGAGAACCTGATCACACCCTTAGAACGAATACCTTCTTTGCTATTACTGAGGTGGTGTTTCTTGAAACCATCTCAGTACCAACTCTATCTTTACTGTTATCCATCTTCAGGTTATTCAAGGATTCAAGCACAAAGCAAGACTTATACTCTGTTCTAAATCTGTCAGCAGCAAGTGTTAAGCAATACAAAGTACCAGATAAACAACTTAGAGTAATAACTTGGATTTAAGATGCTGTTGGAAAAAGTTATGATGTAGTCAGGACGTATTCAGCCTGTTTGCCGAGTAAAACCCTTTTTTTCCCCCCTGTGTGGAAAGAAGATGAAGTCAGTTTTTTCCTTCCTGGGATCCATCTTGCAAACTGGAACATAAAAGTAAAATAGAATTTGAATTTCATATTTCAGATTTCCTACCTGAAGAATTTCAAACCCTTGGTTAAAGCTATATATTACTAAGGGACATCATAGGGAAGAAAATACAAATTCTAGAAGTATCAGCTGCTGTTTAACAGTTAGGATTAACTTATATCCAATGTTGACCTTGAGGGTAGAGCATTTTTATTGAGAATCAATCCAAATCCAGAAGTTATACTTTGGCCCCAAATTTGAATAAATAATAATCATTAAAATTCAGGAGAAATGGAGAGATGTGACTATTCTCACTTTACTATAGTTAGATATTATCTGAGGTCTACCAGATCTTAAAAATGTAGGGAAAAAAAAAGTACAACCCCCAATTCAATATTCTCAGCTGTTCCATTTCTTAGGAAATCTCAAAGTTCATCCCATGATTTTTGAGTCCAAAACTTACATTGTTTTCTGTTTTCATCTTTACCATTTATATACTACATTCCATGTTGACCAGAAAATAAAAGTCATCTTCCCTTGATTTCCACAAGACACTATAGTCAAAAAGAAAACTATATAAAAATTCCACATAAAGCATGTAAATAATTTTACTCATCATGCAGGATCCTTGGAGAGGTTACATTTTACACTTCACATCATGAAAGCTCAGGATCACTAATGTAACCTTTATTGGTTTTTCTCTCTTCCTTGTCTCACTGCAAACACCCCATGCCTCCTGGGATCACCTCTTAAAGAGGTGTCGACGGTCCCAGATTCTGTGGATGGGTTCTGCTTTTGGAGAAATCCAGTTTAAGACAACAATATCCTATCTCAAAAATAGGTATTGCAGATCATGTGGTTGTAAGAACTCAATGAGGTAATTTATGTGAAATACACGAACTATGCCTGACACTTAGTAAGCCCTCAGTAAAATACTTGGCAATTGATGGACTCACTAAAATGATCAGTTCCTTGGCTTTCTGTTCTTTGAATCCTCATTCGTGATTCACATTTGGAGAAGAGCATGTGATTGGATTAGAGTGTGTCACTTGTCCTGTTACTGTCAGGGTTATGACCTGTAGACTGAGAGCTCTTGTGAGGATGGTGTGAGGTAGGAACAGATTAAATGTCACTAAAGAAGGGTCAACTGGGAAGACAAATGACCTCCCCACTGGAGTTCTAACCCTTGCTCTTTGTATGAGGGAATTAAGACTTAGAAAGATTCTAGAATTTGAAGTCCTACAGTCAGCAATGTGGAGCAGACCTTGTATTCAACTCCAATTCCAATATTCATTTTTCTACAATGTTCATGAAAAACACTGATTATGATTTGGCACTAACTGCACATCTGACCCTTAAAATGTATTTAATGTACCTAATCCTGAATTGCCAGCATTAGTGAAATTGTTTATTTGTGCTCTTTTGCTTAAAATGAGTTGGAGAGAAAATTGCTTTTTCCAAATCTTTTGCAAGTTATTGGTGAAAAATAGTACTAAGATGTCCAATTGGGCTCTAAACTGTTGATAATCAAGAACCATTACAGTGACATAACAAAAGAATTCCTTTGGGCATGGAGAATGGATGTTAAAAGGTTACTAAATCTATGTCCAGGCATGTTGACTGGACTAGAATCAAGAAGGAATAAAAGAGCTGAATTTGGGGGGTAAAGAAAGATAGTACAGCCTTATAATGAGAAGTGTTTAAATTCCAGCTGGAGGAAGAAAAGTCTGGCTTTCAGTGACTATAGTCTACTTTATTATTTTTGTATGGGAAACTGTGGTCTACTTAAGACAAAGAAATAGTCCCAATGAGCAATGGGAATTATACCAGTAGGCCCAATTGTAACCCTAAGGCATAGTATGACCGTTATGTGCTATGGAAAAAGACTTTTGAGTCTCCATAAATCACACCAAATATCCACGTTCTGGACAGAACCACCAGCCAAGGGGTTATCTTTGAGTTCAAAAGATACATTGGTAATATGTAAAAGGACTTTAGCCTATTCAGGGAATAAGCATTGTATATAAATCTAAAATAACATAGTCCCTGAGAAATAATACAACTTTTAGCACGTAAAAACTTTGTGGATTCCAAGAACAAATGTCACCAGCTGAGGTGAAATTATATATTTCTGTAGCCTGGTCCAGTGTAGGGAAATTTTTAAAATAAACTGTGGGGCTATGACCCCATTTCACAACCTGCCCACAATAAATTCACCTTATAAATTCCCCCAACAACAGCAGCTACTAAAACCCCTCAGAAAGATAAAGTGACCTTCTCTGGTAATCAGATACTGTTATTTTTAGGACATGTTTTACAGAACAATTTTCTGTGTTTTTGCAATAAAGAAAATTATTTTGACCTTTTGTGCACCTAAATTTGTTTAAAACAAAACCTATTTCTAGCTATAAACCAGACTTTGGGGGAACTTTTGGCTGTGGTTCTTATTTTGTACTGACTTGGCAGGAAATAGCTTGTTTGAATCTGGGCAGTCACAATTTTTGTGTATTTAGTTAGATGTCACATAATTATGTATGCCTTTCTGATGCAAAGGATAATTAAATACATCTGCGTTCCTTTTGAGAGGAGGAAGAAAACTACAAAAACAGTATAGTAACACCTTAATTGTCTCAATTACTGCAGGCATGGAGAGTTTTTAGATTTACAACTAAAGAAAAGTCAGTCAGGAACTCTTATTTCCCCAAATATTTTTTTAATTAAAAACTCTAAAATATATTAATAAATATACTGTGACCCACTAGACCCTTTACTTTTCACGTAGTGCAGGATTGTTGGGTAAAAGCATGTAAGTTTGAACTTAATTTATACTTACCTGCAATTGTACCTTAGAAGATTTGGAAAAATTTTAGTACGCAGCTCACATTTACATAGTACTCTGTATGTTCCAGTTACTTTTCTGAGTTTTGTATGGGTATCTATAGGATTATGTATAGATATGTGTATATTAATACACTTAATCCTTATATCCTCGGGGGAAGCAGGTACTATTACTAACATCCTCACTTTACAGATAAGGAAGTAGGTACTGAGAAGCTGAGTAACTTGCCTAAGACTATGCTGTATGGAAGAAGCAGGGTAGGAATTTCAGCATGTTGGCCCCAGAGCCTATCTGTGCTCTTCACCATCACACTACAGTGCCATGAGGTCAGTTATCTTCTGGATAATTTTGGTGCTGTGACTCATTGGTGTGGGACAGAGTGGGCATAGATTAAATCCCCTTTTCTTCTGGGGAGTGCCTGGGTGGCTCAGTCAGTTAAGCATCCAGCTTTGGCTCAGGTCAAGATCTTACGGTTTGTGGGTTTGAGCCCCATGTCAGACTTTGTGCTGACAGCTCAGAGCCCGAAGCCTGCTTCAGATTCTGTGTCTCCCTCTCTCTGTGTCCACTGCAACCCCCCCCCCCCACCTACTTGTGCTCTGTCTCTCTCAAAAATAAATAAATAAAAGTTAAAAAAAAATCCCCCTTTCTTCTGTAATCAGCTTCATGACCTTAGGCAAATCACTTTGGGCCTGGAATTATATTTTTTGCCATTGAATTAAAGGGGTTAATCTAGACCTGAGGTGTCCGTTATGGTCATCAGTAGGCTCATGTGGCTAATAAGCTGCCTGAAACAAATTGACATTGCCCTAAGTGTAAAATACAAAACAGGTTTTGGGAAAAGAAAATAATTTAAAATATCTAGTATTTTTTATATTGGTTTTGTGTTGAAGTGATATTTTGGATATACTGAGCAAAAAAAAATTATTAAAATTAATTTTACCTGTTTTTTCTTTCATTGTGACTCCTAGAAACACTAAAATTCCATATGTGATTTTAACTTTGTGGTCTATGTGTATTTCTGTTGGATTGTAGTGGTTGTACCCAAAGTTCTTTGTCTACATTGGTATTTCCAAGTGAAATGCCTCAGAGGCATAGGCAAGGAGATACAATTCCGGAAATAGCTTTGATATCAAGATTTTTCTCAAGAAAATTTTAGAAAGTAGGTGTAGGACATTGACATTATAAAAATAACCAAAGACCACTCCAAGTTGTTAAAGTTATTTGCAAATGTTGCTCTTGGTTACTAGGAACAAATTTTCTTGGTTGCACTTCAAACTGAGGTGTCCTTCTGGTGTCTCAAGATGTCACAAGTGTCCTAGATATTCCAGTTCTGAGATTCTGTAGTTCTTCCAGAAACCTAGCCATGGACTTTGTAGAAGATGAAAATGGAGAATTAAAGATGCAAAGATAGAACACACAACATAGAAATTGGAGAATGTCAGTAATACTGCCATTTTTCTCCTCCTCAAAGAGCTGATGATCTCAGGAGGCTGCCAGTAGTGGATTCCCTGGAGGAAAGCAAGTTCAAGGTGTTGGGATTAAATTGGCTCAACCTGGCTAGAGCACAGACTTGGCATTCCAATTCTGCCACTGCCACTGGCATTCCAGTTTTCTTGTTTTCACAAACAGCTCTGTTTCCACCTGTACCAAGGTGTGGCAAGAGCAGCTGTCCTCCCGATTTTCACTGTCAGTGCTTGTTAGAGGTTAGATCCCTCATACAGCTGGCCTAGCAAGCCCTGGGGATAATCTGATAGTTTGCTTTTGCCTGTGCATCATACAAGTTGGATGATAGGATCAGCTTCAGGTTATAAGTTATACTTCTTGATAATTTATTACCTTAAAGATGTTGTGGGTGGTCATGGAATATAGAAGTTGTCAGCAGTCAGAAGTAGGGCACTAGTAAAAATTATGAAATTTTCTTTATTGTGAATTATTTTAATCCATTTGGTATATTACAAATGTATCGTAGATAAAATATGTATTGGATAAGTGAAAGTCAAAGTCAAAGAGAATAACAGCCATTTGAAAGATCTCTTCCTTACACTTTCCCTGTCATCTTTCAGATCATAATACAAAGCCATAATAACACTGTTGGATCATCCAAGTTTTCTGCTGTCAAGGGATTAATATTCTAATACAGTGGTTCTCAAAATGTGGTCCCTAGGCTAGCCTCATTAGCATCACCTGGGAACTTAGAAATGCACATTCTTTGGTCTCAGCCCAGACTTACTGAAACAAACTCTGGAGGTGAAACTCAGCCCTTAATGTTTTAATGAGCCCTCTAAGGGATTCTCACACAAGTTAAAGAACCAGTGCCATAGTAGACACTGCTGGTACCAGGCTGATGCCCTTTACCACTGGTGCAGTCATCTGTAAGTATCTGTGAGCAGCTAACAGCCCACAGTTGCAACCTCCAAACAGCTGTCCTTGGTTGAACCACCTCATCCAGACATGGAGACACCTCCAAGGTATGCCATAGTCCCCACTCTGGAGCCTGGCCAACAGCTGCTGGATAGAGGGATATGAAAGCCCAGCCTCTTTATGTCAAGGCGGGACAACTCTATAGTACGATTAATGCTCCAGAGCTCCTCTGTGAGATCCTACCATAGATTTTACCATGTCCTTGCACATCTCCTTGCTCTTCGCTGCCTTGCTCCCCCATTTCCTTATAAAGAATCCTCCCTCCGTACATGCATCTGAATTCTTGTCTCAGGCTCTGCTTTCAGGGCATCTGCTCACCTACAGTCACAAGCCAGAAAACTGTGGCCTACAGTCCAGCCATCAGTTTGTGCAAATAAAGTTTTAGTGGAAAATATCTATGCCTGTTCATTTACACGTTGCCTGTGGCTGCTTTTGCACTACAATAGCAGACCTAAATAGTTGTGACAGAGACTGGATATAGTTCACAAAACCTACAGTATTTACAGTCTGGCTCTTAAAGGGAGAGTTTGCTGATGTTTGCTGATGTCTACCTAAGACATTAGCAAGGTCAGATGGACTAAACTAAAAGGAACAAAAGACCTTTCTGTGTATTAAGCATGTGCTATAAGCAGAGATGTGCTGGAGCCAATTGTGGAATTGTTTCTTCCCAGTTCTATGTGTGTGGCATCATGTTGGTAGCCTGAAATCAGCCATGATGGGAATATTTCCACTATGGAAATTGGCAACTTCTATAAATCAGATATTTTTTCCCTGGAGTTCCAGGTGTTTAGTATTTACCAGCACATCACTGGTTATAAGCCAGATGCCTTATACCCTTTAGAATGGTACAGAAAATCAAAACTCCTCAATCCTTTTTCTTTTCTTGTTTACCGTTAAGATCTCTCAAGTGTATGTGTAAGCACTTATAAAATAGTCACTTAAATTTTTATTTTATTTGCAAAAAATCTTGTGGGCATACATAATCTTTGGGATATGTCTCATGCCTTTTTTTTTTTTTTTATAGTAGTCTGTCTTGCTAAATTTTCTCTGAGATGGGGCACTCCCTCCACTTTATTGGGTTGCTTCATTGTAGTCTTGTGGTCAACCTCACCTTTCCTAACAGATTCTCTTGGGCATAGCTTTGGTCTCAGCACTTCCAGAATTTATACAAGTCTAAAATTTTGTTACCCCTAAATACTTCTGTTCTCAGAAGTTTCTTATTTGGTCTAACAGAGCCCTTTAGCCACTCCTATCTGGTTAGTACTTTGAAAGCGTTAGAGAGTTTTCTAGTTTTCTCAAATAGAAGAGAGCTAGAAGAGGAGGGTTCAAAACTGTTTCTTTTGGGGGAATATAGTAGTCAGCCTATCAGATGACCTGACCCACCCCACCCCAGTGGTCCTCATTTTCTATTATTCATGCTCTGTGTAATCTCCTCTTGTGTGAATCAAGATGTCCAGTAAGATATTGCAGAAATGGCAGTGTATGACTTCCAAGGATACATCATAAACGATCTCATGGCTTCTTCCTTGCTCCCCTGGATCCTTCACTCTTGGAATCCATCTACTGTATGGTGAGGACACAAGCAAGCAGACCATTGAAGAGGAACTGAAGAAGGCCTCTCACCGACAGCCAGCACCTCAGAAGTGAATCCTCTGGCCCCAGTCAAAACTTGAAATGACTGCAACCTAACCCAGCTAAGTTGTTCTTGAATTCCTGATCCATAGGAGCCATGTGAGATGATAAATACAGTTGTAGTAAGCAGCCAAATTTTAGGGTCATTTGTAATTTAGCAATAGATAACTAATACACTAAAAGTTTATCCCCTTCAGTGGTGGTTCATGAGCAATCAGAATTTGGAACTCTCATCTAAATTTGAAAGATGGTACATCCCAACAGTCTTTGGGAGACAGATAATTTCTACTCCAGTATGCTTGCATAACTGAAAGTATTTTTGTCTCAAAAGCCGAGGAAAGTCCTATTAACCTGTGAATCATCTGATATGTGTTACTGCCTCACTGCCAAACAGAGCTCTGTAATGTGCCAACCTACCACTCCGGGTCAGAGATAGCAATTTTGTTTAATGATTCTGGCTTGCAATTGATTTTATTTAATCATGATATACTTTTTTTTTTTTTTTTGAGTTGAATCATCTGGAAATGCTTTTCCTAGCACTTGAGTCATGACAGACATTTATTTAAGACAACTAAAATGCCCCATGAGTTCGTAATGCTATGTAATAAGCCCTTTGCCCTCAAGGCTACCTCTCCATCTCTGGCCTAGATAATAAATTGTCCTATTCTCAGAAGACAACAGGTATATTCAAAGCCCAGTGTGTTTGTGCTTCCACCTGAATTATTAAGCACATCATTTATTTTCTACCCTACTGAAGTTACTGCTGATTTTTTTCCCTCTAGTTATTGTGTTCTGTACACTTTTTATCTTAATTTGATTCTCTTCCTTAACTGGAACTTTAACTTTGCATCTTCATTTTTTTCTTTTAAAAACTACTGAAAGAGAAAGACTCTGACGTTCTTTGAAGCAATGTTTAACGCCTGAAAATTATTAACCTCTTTTGGCTTCCCATCCTGTTTGGAAAGCTTATCAGTTTTGCTTCATAGATGTCAGCTTTTATCCACTGTGTAGAATCATCTGGTCTAGGATGCAATTTTCATGTATGATTTTAGCCATGAAAAATTCTCCAATTGCATATGATTCTTGGATGAAAAAAAATTCTTATAACACCAACAACAATTTGACACTTGTTCTGAAATTATAATGTAACAACAATTTGTCTCCTGAGCAGAGGTTCTGTCTGGCAAAAGTGGTCAGGAAAATATATATTTGCCATCTTCTCTGTGCTCACCTCCATTCCTCTTTTGTCCCCTTCTTCCTTCCTCAGGGTGCCTCCTTGCACATGACCCCCCCCCTCCCCCCCGCCGCCTCAGGCTCTGCCCCAGGCCTCACTTGAACCCCTGCTCCATGCTTTTTGCCCTTGTCTCCAAATCAAATTTCTCCTGCCTTAACACTGTGGTTGCAAATGCTTTTTATAGTGCTATCCTAACAAAGTCTTATATGCTCCTTCAGTAGACAGATAAAAGCAGTGTTGTCTTACATATTTATTTGCAATTTCCAATTCATTAGATTTACTTATTAAATTCAACCAGGAGATTAGTAAGAAGGTTGCCTGAACACAGATATAAAATCAGGGCTTGCTGGTGGAATTTGGAGTCTTATACCAACCTTATCATGTAATTTATCTCATTTTCTAAAAACACTTTTTGCATATAGACAAACAAAATCCTGACTCAAATCAGTTGTGGCAAATGGTAACACATTTGTTAACAATTCACCCTGAAATATCAAAATACACTTCAAACATATCCACAAATTTGAAAATGGCATAAAATAACATTTTGTTTCCAAACAGAATTATTTTAAATATCTAATGATCTAATTACTTTAAATATCAAGCATTCACTTTATTAATTTTTTTTTATTTTTTTTTTCAACGTTTATTTATTTTTGGGACAGAGAGAGACAGAGCATGAACGGGGGAGGGGCAGAGAGAGAGGGAGACACAGAATCAGAAACAGGCTCCAGGCTCCGAGCCATCAGCCCAGAGCCTGACGCGGGGCTCGAACTCACGGACCGCGAGATCGTGACCTGGCTGAAGTCGGACGCTTAGCCGACTGCGCCACCCAGGCGCCCCTCAAGCATTCACTTTAACATTTATTTTAGAGCAATGGAAAATGCTTTTTAGATTAATAACCTAATATATTCAGCAATCTCACTTAAAAAAAATCAGTGCTCATCTCTTCAGCAGTGCAGTCAAAACTTCAGAAAAGTCAGGTTTTCTTTTTTTTTCTGACATTGTATGAAATGTTCCCTATGCCAGATGATTTTAAGGCCAGACAGAGTTCTTTCAGCTCAGGGAAAAGAAAAATCCAGCAAGACCTGCAAGGGTGGGAAGCCATGTTAACTAGAGGTGCATTTAGCTAATAGTCTCTTTATACTTCAGGGATCATTGACCCCATCCAACTGATCTGTTAATGTGTGGTCAAGAGCAGTGGTCAGCTTCAAAGGAATTGCTTTCATTTTGCTCTTAAGTGTCCTTATATCTGGGATAGCCAGTATCCAGCTCCAGGTCAAAGAAGAATCAGTAAAGTGGGGTGGGGCTCTGCTCGTATGCACCCTGGGATTCATTCTCTTCCTCCTTTTTACAGCTTTCCTTACTCCCACCCTTTCCTCTGGTGTTCTTCCTCCTCTCACCCATATCCATTAAGTCTTGGCCATGTGAGACTCTACCTTGTTTGACTTTCTGTGTATAGTAGGTCATCCACGTATCCTTATTACAAGAAGCAGAATACCTATGTGCATGCACAAGGCAGTGTCTTCTTATGCTCTATTCATAGTTTATGGATAAAGATATACAGGATGGATTATTTCATCAGAAGTAATCTTATGAACCCCTCATCTTAGGGCTGCCTGTAAATGCCTGCAGGTAACGATAAAATTTGGGTACCATCATTTGTGTTATTTCAGAGAACTCACAAAAATCTAATTGGAAGGCCACCTTGTCATAAAAATTGACAACATTGGTGCTACCATCCAGCACTCTTGACAGCTATTGGCATCAAAAGTTAGCACTCCCCTCACTCGAATATATTTCATCCACGTTTTGATGAGAGCTTCCACTGCTATCATACTTTGTGCCGTTGCCTCTGTACCATCAGCACAGGTAGTCTGACATAGGGGTGCCAAATTATATGACGGCAGGTTGAAAGCAAACATAAACATTTAGCAGTATATTCCCCACCTGGTTGTCACAAAAACACGCTTCTCAAAAAATTGAGATGGCTACAAGGTCAGCCCTCTTTATGTCTAGTTGAATTAAATTTAAAGTGGTCACAAACTCTTTGATAGACTATGTGGGACAAAGGTTGGATGTTTCCTTTTATCAGGCAAAGGTACTGACAGTGTGCTGTTGTTGTTTGTTCATGTTTTTCTCCTCCTGTGGAAGTAACTCCTTTGAATGATACTATAGCGTATTTTATTTAAAAATTTTTATGTGTCTATAGTGTATTATAGTGCATTTTAATCCTTGTGTCTAAACTTGGCTTGCCTGCATTTTAAAAATGTGTGCAATTTTTATGCTGAAATCCTTATTTTTATACTGTTAGCTTTAAATATGACATTGGAACCTGGGAAGGGCTATAGGAGAAAATAGAAAAATTTTACTGCATAAAACACAATGAGCACTTGGGTAACTTTTTATGGCCTTACAAAAATGATGCCAAATACCTAATAAGTATCCTTGTGCTCTGTCGTCTCTGGGAAACTTCTGAGACTTTTCATTTTGAGACTTTCATTCTGTCTGTGTGATCCCCTTTGGCTAAAAACCCATTTGCTAATCACATAGGATGGTGTGTCATTTCCTCCTGTGCCTGCTCAATCTCTCCACTCTATCAACAAATTTCTTAGTTTTTTCTTTAATCTGTGAATCACTTCTGGTTTTATGAGTAATTCTGTCCCCTTCACCTGAAATATTATAAAACTGACAAATGTAAACGATAGACCTAAACACTTAAAGTGTGTAAAGGCTAAATCTCTGACATCATCATGGCGAAATACGCTCTGTGTTTACTAACCACATAGTTCCCTGTGCTAGAAGTAGAGACCGAGCTGTGCCAAACATATATTGGGTCCGTACAGTATATTTGGAAGGCAGTTTGATAACCATTGCTTTAGTGCAACTCAGCTCTCTGTGGTTAAGTACAATGTTGTATGAATGGCCACAAATCAATTTGCTTATTCAGAAAAGGACACTTGCTAATCCAAATAAAGTTAAAATTTACTGTAGGAAGTATAAATGATTCTAGAAAGAATGACCTAGTGAGCTGACTAAAAATGCAGAGTCCTGGGCCATCTGCTCATGGATTCAGATTCAGTAAATCCAGGGTTGATCCCAATAGTCTAAATTTTCACAAATACCATATGCAGGAGGTTCTGATACATGTTGTACATACATCATACTTTGAAACCTACTGCTCTAGAGTATCGGAAAGAAAGCCAGTGATGGCTGTTTCCCTCAGAGAGCTGTTTGAACTACTTGAATGTGGTCCCTTTTAGGGCCATATGTTCCCTTCAGACTTCGCCTTGAAATAGGAAGGTTGAGTAACTACTGCAGAGGTTTTTCATTTGTTGCCCCAAGATTGCAGGCAGTGGCCTTTAAAAAAGACAGGTATTGTAAAATCCAGACAAACTTGGTAAAGTTAATTAACTTTATCACCACCGTTTTTCCCAGCTGTCAATTAACAGTGTTTCCACAAGGAGAGATTCTTCTTGCACGGTAGTAATTCTTTTAATCAGAGTAATGACAGTATAAATTTAATGTGTCATTCTGTTTTTGTTAAGCACATCTCACAAGCCACCTATAGTGTTGTTGCTGAACAGCACAAGCGAGAACACCTCCTGGAGATTTTGTCAGTCTTGGGGTGCAGTACAGATGACTAGACAGGTGCTTGTTGCTCACTCCAGGGCCAGTTATATGGGGAATCTTCATCTTTCTGTGGCTTGGCTAGATGATATTTGGGCAAGACTGCTGTAGGGATTCCCCCCTCTCTGTTGCCCACCAGTATTTGCATATGTTTTCTCCATTTGAATTTCTTTAGGAACAAGCCTCAAAGGGCTTGAGTACTTATCATTTAATTGGTTAAGGTACAGAAAATACTAGGGGTGTAAGGGTATGAGATGGAGAAGAAAGGATAGGGTAGAGGCTGTGTTATCAAGCAAAGTAAGCACTGTGGGCAACTGAAGGGCCCTCTGAAACTCTAGGAGACTGTGAAGTACAAGCCCCAGGGTTAGCCTGCACAAGGAAGAAGGAGCTGGGATAGAGAACCATCAACTTCCTCTAGTACATGATAGGCAATGGCTGCTTCTGGGAACTGATTTGGCTTTTCTTTTATGCCAGTGGAGCAGGTAAAAAGTCATAATGCCAGGGGAGCATTGGTCAAAAAAAAGTCACCCAAGCCAGAAAATTAAATTCACTCTAGAATCTCCCCCAAAGCATCTCTGAATGTAAACTCAGGTATGGTTGGAAGTGGTTTATTATAAGTAACAAAAGATGTAACTGGGTTGACAAGAGTTACAGATTACAAGAGTTGTAGGAGCTTGGTCCCAGGGACCAGGAACAAAGATGAAATACATATTTATTATAATATTACAACTTCTATTAAATTGGTTATACAGATTAAATGCCCCAAATATCTGTGGAATCAACCCCTCCATTTCTGTTCTTCCACCACCATGTTGTTTTGGGTTCTTATCTTTCATCTAGGTCATTGCACTAGCCATGTTTTATTTATTTATTTATTTATTTATTTATTTATTTATTTATTTATTACCATTTTCTTTTTAATTTACTCCAAGTTAGTGTATGGTGCAACAATGATTTCAGGAGTATATTTCTTAATGCCCCTTACCCATTTAGCCCATCCTCCCTCCCACAACCCCTCCAGTAACCCTCTGTTCTCCATATTTAAGGAGTCTCTTATAGCCATGTTACTTTTACGGCACCTGTATTTACCCTTTCTGGATTTTTCTCCATATTTCTTCCAGTGATCTCTTTCTTGTAAAACTATAAAATTCTTCACACGTACGAAGCATATAAAAATAAGCGCTTATGTACTTATCATTTACTTTAAAAATCTATACTAATGTATCTGAGTCCCTCTCTAAATTCCAACTTGCTCTTTGCTCCTTTAATTGAAACTATTATCCTGAATTTGCTGTTAAGCACTTCCATGCATTTCTTTATAACTTTAATTTTACTACACAAATTCTATAGCTAAACAGTATGTATTTTTTGTATGTTTGAAAACTTACAGAATTTATATTCTGAATATCTTTTGTAAGCTTATTTTTTTCCCACGTAATATTATTAATCTTTTGAGATTCATCTATGTTGATGAGTATATTTCTGGTTCTCTTATTTTTCTTATTGCAGTTGCAGTGACAGCCCTTGTACATGTTCATTTTGTCCATGAGACTTTTTAAAAATTTATTACTATGTTTATTTATTTTGAGAGACAGACAGTATAAGTGGGGGAGGGGCAGAGAGAGAGAAAGGGAGACACAGAATCCGAAGCAGGCTGCAGGCTCTGAATTGTCAGCACAGAGCCTGATGCAGGGCTCAAACCCACAAGGCATGATATCATGACCTGAGCTGAAGTCAGAGATGTTCAACTGACTGAGCCACCCAGGTGCCCCTAGAATTTTTCTTTTTTTTTTTTTTTTTTTGCACAAAGATGTCTCAGATATTTACATAGACGTGAAGTCTCTGGATTGAGGGATTGGGAAATTTAACTTGATCAGTATTGGCAATTTGCTCTCCTAAGTAGTTTCCCACATTTAATGTTCTGTCAGTAGAATATGGGATTTTCCACTATTTCATTTATTTACCAGCACTAGGTGTTGTCAGATAAGATGAAACACAATTTTAAAGTTCATTTCCATTGTTTACTAGGATATGAAGAACCTTTTTAAATTATCAATTTGAGTGTCTTTTGAATTTCTTGCTCATATCCTTAATTTTTAACTAGGTAATTTGTTTTTCTATGGATTTGTAAAATATGAATACAGATAGAGACTGATATATCCACAGGCAAAATAATGGCCCCTACAGAGGTC
The DNA here is from genome assembly GCF_022079265.1 of Lynx rufus. Classification (NCBI taxonomy): domain Eukaryota; kingdom Metazoa; phylum Chordata; class Mammalia; order Carnivora; family Felidae; genus Lynx; species Lynx rufus. Next base: position 37,470,828 of record NW_025814896.1, on the reverse strand, counting down.
TCTGTCCTAACACCCAGAACCTATGCATATGTTATCCTATTGGAAAAAGTGATTTTGCTGATGTGATTAAGTTGAAAACCTTGAGATGGGGAGCTTATCCTGGATTATCTGGGTGTCATCACACAAATTCTTAAATGTGTAGGAGAGAGAGAGGCAGAGGTGTATAGAGAGATGAGTTTGAAGGAGAGATGCAAAGCCTGAGAGGGACTCAACCCACCATTGTTGGCTTTCAAGATGGAGGAAGGAACATGGGTGGCATCTGGGAGTTGGGAATAGCTCTGAGCTGATAGCTAGCAAGGAAATGATGACCTGAGTCCTACAAATACAAGGAACTGAATTTTGTCAATAACCTTAATGAGCAAAGAAGCAGATCTCCTCTAGAGCATCTAGAAAGGCACACATCTCTGCCAACCCCTTGATTTCAGCCTGGTGATACCTGAATCATACTTCTGACCACAGAATTATACTAATTTATGTTGTTGAAGCCACCAAATTTGTGGTAATTTGTGATGGCAGCAATAGGAAACTAATGCATACATGGAGAGGGTACTACTCCTTTGTGTACCTTGAATACATTTTCTTCCAATCTGTGGTGTATTGTTGTACTTTTAAAGTGCGTTTTAATGCACAGGAAGTTTTTTTTTTTTTTTTAAAGTTATTTATTTTTGAGACAGAGAGAGACAGAGCATGAATGGGGGAGGAGCAGAGAGAGAGGGAGACACAGAATCGGAAGCAGGCTCCAGGCTCTGAGCCATCAGCCCAGAGCCCAACGCGGGGCTCGGACTCACGAACCGTGAGATCGTGACCTGAGCTGAAGTTGGACACTCAACCGACTGAGCCACCCAGGCGCCCCAATGCACAGAAAGTTTTAAGTACAAGGTGAGTTTAAATTCATATTTCTTTTTTTCTGTGCACTGTAAAAACAAATCCTTCCTATATACCAAGGTCATAGATATTTTCTACCCACAACATTGAGATGTTTAATCCAACTGGAAAACTAACACACACATTTGTGTGTTAGACCTGCAGTTTATTTCCAATGGATAACAATTGTCCCAGTGTCATTTACAGTCTGGTCCATCCTTTCCTCACCAGACTGTCCCTCCATCATAGATAAGTTGACTTTTCTGTGGTTCTGTTTCTAAGCTCTGTTTTTTTTTTTTTTAACGTCTGTCTGTTCCTAAACTAGTATTATAATATCTTAATACTTTCATTTTAATAATTGTTATTTTGTAGGCTGGGACCCCTACCTTGTTCTTTAATTATCCTGACTTTTCTTGGTCTTTTACTCTTCCTTATGAATTTTAAAATTAGTTTGCAAGTTCCCTAAAAACCATGTTGGCATTTTGATTGGATTGTATTGAATTTATAGATTAATTTTAGGAGAACTGACATTTTTATCATATTGAGTTTTCCCATCCATGAACTTGGTTTATTTTTTAATTACTGAAGTCCTTTTTTTTGTCTTTGAATATTGTTTTAATTTCATCTATATTGCATAAGATTTATGAACATTTTATATAATGCTTTTTAAAAAGTATATTCTCAACTGTTAATTCCTTCTATCTAGAAATGTAGTTTTTTTTTTCCTTTTGTGTCTCTATTTATTCTCATATATTTAGACATATTTTTTTTTTATATGAAGTTTATTGACAAATTGGTTTCCATACAACACCCAGTGCTCATCCCAAAAGGTGCCCTCCTCAATACCCATCACCCACCTGCCCCTCCCTCCCACCCCCCATCAACCCTCAGTTTGTTCTCAGTTTTTAACAGTCTCTTATGCTTTGGCTCTCTCCCACTCTAACGTCCTTTTTTTTTTTTTTTTTTTTTTTTCCTTCCCCTCCCCCATGGGTTCCTGTTAAGTTTCTCAGGATCCACATAAGAGTGAAACCATATGGTATCTGTCACCTCACGCCAGTCAGAGTGGCCAAAATGAACAAATCAGGAGACTATAGATGCTGGAGAGGATGTGGAGAAACGGGAACCCTCTTGCACTGTTGGTGGGAATGCAAATTGGTGCAGCCGCTCTGGAAAGCAGTGTGGAGGTTCCTCAGAAAATTAAAAATAGACCTACCCTATGACCCAGCAATAGCACTGCTAGGAATCTACCCAAGGGATACAGGAGTACTGATGCATAGGGGCACTTGTACCCCAATGTTCATAGAAATGTAGTTTTTTACAAAGATTTTGTTCCTAATAATATTCCCGAACTCTATTAACTCTACTAGCTTGGGTTGAGTTTCTTATGTTGACAGTTACAATAATTATAGCATCAATAAACAATATATTTTAAATTTTCTCATTTTAATAGGCTCCTTTTAGGACCTTGTGTACAATATTAAAAGGAATATTCACAGTGAGTGTCTTCATCTTGTTGCAGATTGAAAATAAATGCTCCCATCATTTACCTATAAGAATGTATTTGCTCAATCAGGTTTTAACAAGTTTCTTTCTATTAGTTTCCAAGTATTTATTTTTGAATGAACAGATGATGGTTTTATCAAGTGATTTTTCTGCATCTACTGAAAATGATTTTTAATCAGCGTATATCAAATTACATTAATAGGTATTTTTAATGAAAAAGATCTTTACATTCCTATAATAAACCAAACTTCTAATATTTTTATATGTGTAAAAAAACATGTTTTACTTTGCTTATATTTTATTGGGAATTTTTGTGCCCATAGTCGTGATATTGGTCTGAAGTTTCTTTGTGCTATCATCTTTAAATTTGCATATAAAGAGGAAAAGAAAGAAAAATGAGAATGAGAGAGGGAGTAAGAGACAAAGAATAAAACATGGCGAGAATGGTAAAATATTGATGATAATTATTGAATATGGATGATAGGCATACAAGATTTAATTATGGTATTCTCCATCTTTAGATGAATAGAAAATGATTTTTAAAAAATGCTTATTTTTGAAGGAGGGGAGAGAGAGAACAAGTTGGGGGGGCGGGTTAGGGGGTGGGAGGCAGACAGCTCTCTCTCTGGAGTCAGAGGATCCAAAGCAGGCTCAGCACTGACAGCAGAGAGCCCGATGCAGGGCTTAAACCCACGAACTGTGAGATCATGACCTGAGCTGAAGTCAGATGCTTTCCTGACTGAGCCACCCAGGTGTCTCTGATTTTTCTTTTTGTAAATTTCTTTACAAAATATTAATTCCACTACAGTTAAACATACAGTATTACATTCGTTTCAGGTGTACAACATAGTGATTCAATTCTATACATTACTCCGTATTCATCCTGATGAATGTACTCTTTAATCTCCTTCACCTATTTTACCCATTCCCCCACCTATCTCCTCTTTGGTAACCATCAGTTCTGTATAGTTAAGAGCTGTTTTTTGACTTTTCTTTTCTTTGATCATTTTCTTTGTTTCTTAAGTTCCACATATGAGTGAAATCCTTTGGTATTTGTCTTTCTCTGACTTATTCCACTTAGCATTATGCTCTCCAGATCCATCCATGTTGTTGCAGATGGCAAGATTTCATTCTTTTTTATGACCGTAATATTTCATTGTGAGTATATACCACATCTTTATCCATTCATCTATTGATGGGCACTTGTGCTGTTTGTGTAATTTATTGCAAATAATGCTGCAATAAAAATAGGGGTGCATGTATCTTTTCAAATTAGTGTTTTCCTGTTCTTTGGGTAAATACCCAATAGTGGAATTACTGGATCATATGGTAATTCTATTTTTAATTTTTGAGGAACCTCCGTACTGTTTTCCACTGTGGCTGTACCATTTTGCATTCCCACCAAAGGTGCATAAAGGTTCCCTTTTCTCCACATCCTCACCAACACTTGTTTGAAAACAAATGATTTTTAATTGAGAAATTTCTAGAATCATTTTATCTGTAAAGTTGTTATAGAGTACAGTTTCTAAAGAATACCTGAAGGATATTCCTGTCTTGAATACTACTTCTTAACTTTGATAAATGGTAAACTCTTCTGTGAAAATAGACTCAAAGCCACTACTTGAAGGTGTTTGTTATTGGATTGTACATTTAAACAAAATTATACTGAGTTATATAAATAAAATAAACCTTATTAATTTCTATAACCTAATTTGTAATATTCCTCTTGGGACCTCACCCTTCAAGTTGCTAACTCTGTTACTTCTGATTTAAACCCTCAGTTTTGCATGATATAAACTCTTTTGTTGCCCATTCTTCACAAATGTGCATCAACGGGAGAGTTTTGTGGAGTATTGGCAGAACACTTGGAGACAATTATCCCCAAATAAGTGGTTTTTGTCATGACTGACTTATCTTTTTTGGTTACTGGACTGGTACCTGCTGAGGTGTGACAGGTCCTGCCTTGCCTTCTGAATTGTTTTTCAGCTATCCACTGCTAACTGGGTCCAACTTTTTGCCTCTGTTGTAGTGTTCAGTATGGCTTTTTTTTAAAATTCATTTGCTTTTTCACTTTTTATTTTTTTAATTTACTTAAATTCAAGTTAGTTAACCTAGTGTAGTACTGGTTTCAGGAGTAGAACCCAGTGATTCATCACTTGCATAAAACACTCAGTGCTCATCCCAACAAATGCCCTCCTTAATGCCCATCAACTATTTGGCCCATTCCCCCACCCCTCTCCTCTCCAGCACCCCTCAGTTTGTTATTTGTATTTAAGAGTCTCTTCTGGTTTGCCTCCCTCTCTGTTTTTATCCTATTTTTCCTTCCCTTCCCCTATGTTCATCGTTTTGTTTCTTAAATTCCACGAGTGAAATCATTTGATTTTTGTGTTTTTATGACTGACTTATTTCACTTAGCATACTACACTCCAGTTCCATTCATATTGCAAATGGCATGAATTCATTCTTTCTGATCACCAAGTAATATTCCAATGTGTGTGTGTGTGTGTGTGTCTGCATGTATACACCACATCTTTAACCATTCATCAGTCAGTGGACATTTGGGTTATTTCCATAATTTGGCTATTGTTGATAGTGATATGAATATTGGGGTGCACGTTCCCCTTTAAATCAGCATTTTTGTATCCTTTGGATACCCAGTAGTGCAATCCTGGGTCATAGGTAGTTCTATTTTTAATTTTTTGAGGAACCTCTGAACTGCTTTCCAGAATGGCTGTATTAGATTGCATTTCCTCTAACAGTGCAAAAGGGTTCCCCTGTCTCCATATCCTCGTCAACATCTGTTGTTGCCTGAGTTGTTAATTTTAGTCATGCTGACCAGTGTGAGGTGGTATCTCATTGTGGTTTTGATTTGTATTTTCCTGATGATGAGTGATATTATGCACCTTTTCATGTGTCTCTCAGCCATCTGGATGTCATCTTTGGAAAAGTGTCTATTCATGTCCTGCCTATTTCTTCATTGGATTGTTTTTTTTTTTTTAATGTTTATTTATTTTTGAGACAGAGAGATGGAGCATGAATGGGGGAGGGTCAGAGAGAGAGGGAGACACAGAATCTGAAGCAGGCCCCAAGCTCTGAGCTGTCAGCACAGAGCCCGACGCAGGGCTTGAACCTACGGACTGTGAGATCGTGACCTGAGCCGAAGTCGGATGCTTAACTGACTGAGCCACCCAGGTGCCCCAATTGTATTGCCTCTTTTGGGAGTGTTGAGTTTGATAAGTTCTTTATGGATTTTGGATACTAACCCTTTGTCTGATATGTTGTTTGCAAATATTCTCCCATTCCAAAGGTTGCCTTTTAGTTTTGTTGATTGTTTTATTCACTATTCACTGTGCAGAAGTTTTTTGTTTTGTTTTTTTATCTTGGTGAGGTTCCAGTGGTTCCTGTTTGCTTTTGTTTCCATTGCCTCTGGAGACATGTCTAGTAAAGAGGTTGCTGTGGCTGAGGTCAAAGAGGTTGTTGCCTGTGTTCTCCTCCAGGATTTTGATGATTTCCTGTCTTACATTTAAATCTTTCATCCAATTTGAACTTATTTCTTTTTTTAATGTCTTACTTATTTTGAGGGAGAGAGAGAGAGTGAGAGAGCGAGCAGGGGAGGTGCAGAGAAGGAGAGCGAGAGGATCTCAAGTAGGCCTCAGGTAGGATCCGTGCTGAGCCTTGGTTGATCCCGTGACTTTGGGATCATGATCTGAGCCAAAATCAAGAGCCGGATGCTTAAGTAACTAAGCCACCCAGGAGCCCTTTAAATTTATTTCTGTGTATGGTGTAAGAAAGTGATCCAGTTTCATTCTTCGGCATGTTGCTGTCTAGTTTTCCCAACACCATTCGCTGAACGTGATCTCTTTTTCCCATTGGATATTCTTTCTTGCTTTGTCAAAGAATAGTTGGCCATACATTTGTGGGTCCATTTCTGTGTTCTCAATTCTGTTCCATTGATCTATGTGTCTCTTTTTGTGCCAGTACCATACTGTCTTGATTACAGTTTTGTAATACAACTTGAAGTCCAGAATTGTGATGCCTTCAGCATTGGTTTTCTTTTTATTTCCTTTTTGTTTTTGAAAGTTTATTTATTTTTGGGAGAGAGAAAGAATAGAGGAGGGGCAGAGAGAGTGGAGAGAGAAGCCCAAGCAGGCTCTGTGCTATCAGTGTAGTGCTTGATGTGGGGCTCCATCTCATGAACTATGAGACTATGACCTGAACTGAAATTGAGTCGAACACTTAACCAGCTGAGCCACCCAGGTGCCCCTGGTTTTCTTCTTCAACAATTACTTTGGCTATTTGGGGTCTTTTGTGGTTCCATATAAATCTTAGAATTGTTTTTTTTTTTTTTTCTAGCTCTGAAGAATGCTGGTGTTATTTTGATAGGGATTGCATTGAATGTGTAGATTGCTGTTGGTAGTGTAGACATTTTAACAATATTCCATTAGCATAGAATGTTTTTCCATCTCTTTGTGTCTTCTTTAATTTCTTTCATAAGCTTTCTGTAGTTTCCAGCGTACATATCTTTTACCTCTTTGGTTAGGCTTATTCCTGGGTATCTTATGGTACAGTTGTAAATTAAACTGATTTCCTTGATTTCTTTCTTCTGCTTCCTTATTGGTGTATAGAAATGCAACTGATGTCTCTGTTGGTTTTATATTCTGAGATTTTGCTGAATTCATGTGTTCTTGTTTTTTTGGTGGAGTCTTTTGTTTTTTTCATGTAGAGTATCATGTCTTCTGTGAAGAGTGAAAGTTTGACTTCTCCCTTACCAATTTGTGTTTCTTTTATTTCTTTTTGTTGTCTGATTGCTGAGGCTAGGACACAGTATGGCTTCTTTATGATAAAATCAAGTCTTTGCCACACATCTGTTCCCCCTTCACTAAGGCACAGGGGAATTTCTGGGTTTTCTAGGTGCCTTATGAAGACCATGAGGAAACAGAAGATTTTCAGACTTACTCTGTGCAAGTGCTATTTTTTTTCCTACATGTTTGATAAGCCACCATAGTCTTTTAGAGAAGTGCCCTCCCCTTAAGGATACAGCAATGAATTGTGTTCATTCATTATTTTCCTGATGTTTTCAGGTTCCACTATAACTCTGTAGGAGTTGATATATTCAGTGGATTCCTTTTCCTACATACCACCATGAGGACTTGTGTTCTACCTTAAGAAGGGAGCACAGATAGATGCTTTTGACTTCTTAATCTTTTTTTTTCTTTTCCTAGAAATCTTCTCATTGCCCCCAGAATTCTCTATTTAGCTCATATGGAGAGGCTCTACATCATAATTTTATTATCACCTCTCTTCTTTTACAGGTGTTTAAAACTTGAATAGTTTAGAAGGTTAATGAATATTCCACTTCTTTAAAAAAATATGGTTTGATTACACTTGCCAAAACCTTTAGAATTTAGTATGGCCTACATTTGTCTGACAAAATATGAGCAGAAGTAACCTGTATCACCTCTTGCAGAAGTTTTAAAGTAGAATGCACATTATGCGAAGTTTCCTTTTCCTGCGTTGGCAGTTATGGAATATGTTTCAAGGAAAAGTGTCCATCATCTTGGGTTCCTGAGTGACTACACTGAAAAAGCCCCTCTGCCTATCCACATAGGGCTGTATCATGAACAAAAAAAATAATGTTTGTTGTATTAAGTCACCGATATCAGGAGGTTATTTGTTACCGCTGAATAATCTAGATCATTCTGATTGACACCCAAACTTGTGATGGCTATTTTTCTATATTAATAAATACATGTGTTAACAAAAGCCATTATAATCTGTTATGTAAAGCTGAGTGTGTTACTCAATCACTGATTGGGATTAATAAGTCAAAGAGTGAATTTTTTCTCTGAGAAGTTTTGAGAACCCAGAAATTTTGGGAGCAGTAATTATATTCATGATTGCCTTCTATCTTTTGAATAGCCTTTCTGTGTTTGGGAACATTTTTTTGTGAGGAGTCCTATCTTTCCAAAGTAGAAATCAGAACTGAGTAGGTTTTGACTTACATATACATGTGGGAGACATTGGTTTGGGAATAGGAGGAAATTGTAATGAGTAGGATTAGGATTTGCTTATGGGCAGCATCTGGATTTGGGAGATGGTAATGGTTTCAAAGTCAGATTCTTGTTATAGAGTGGCATGGCAGTCAGGATTCTATATATGGCTACCTAGAGATTGGTTACAAAGAATTGACTTATGGAGTAGTGTGAGTTGAATAAGTTTGAAATCTGTGGGATTGGCAGGAAGGAACTCCATGGACATGGACCAAAACTGTTGTCAACAGGCAGAATTTGTCACTTTTTTTTGGGAAAGCCTCATCCCTGTTTTTTAGGTTTCTAACGGATTCAGTAAAGCCTACTCAAGGCTTTATCCAGGAGAATTTCTCTTATTCAAAGTCCACTGACTAGGGACTTTAATTACATCTCCCATATCCCTTCATAGCAACACCTACACTAGTATTTAAACTGGGGGCTGTAACACCTACAGTGTAGCAACATCTACACTAGTATTTAAACTGGGGGCTGTAACCTAAGTAAGCTGGCATAATTAAAAAAAAAGCTATCATAAGTGACATTAGTGCATGTGGTCTAGAAGAATAGTTGCAGTGAAGCCAGGTTCCTTTCACTGTGTGATGTGACAGTGGTGTTGATTTTTTTTTTTATTGTAATTTAGCCTATTATGCAGCATGGGTTGTACTTTTTTCTGGAAGCTCACCCTTGTCTGTTCCTTTTGTTAAGTGCTAACTCTAATGCTACTAATATACTTTAATTCTTTTCTGATTAATCTATACAAGTGGATTTTGTTTATTTCAACTAAAGCACTTGCCTAATACCAAAATTATGAGGAGAAAAATCACCTTTTCCTCATAAGATTAAGATCCTTGGTCAAAATGACATTATAGAGATATCAGAGTTCTGTTTGCAGGCTAGTTTTTTCTATAAGTCATATTCTTTTGCTTTTGTGTTAGTAATTTCTGAAAGTCATGCCCTCACTATGGAATGATACTTCTCTGCTCCTCTATTTTTTCTCTGTGGGTGTCTTTGCAACAGAAATGGTTAGTGTAGTTATTGGAGATTTAAAAACCTTTTGGTCCATGGAAATGTTGACATCTCCCTTTTTCTGCTTGGCATGCTCACAGCAGAGGCTAAACTATAGATCATGTGGAAAATGGAAAAGGAAGAAAGGGAAGAATAATATAATTGAGTAGACATGATAGACTAAGGTAGACTAAGGAACTGAGTTTCTATTTGAATTGAGAAAAATGGAATGATAGATTATAATTTTTTCCTATATACATATACACATGCAGTATTTTTTCTTGGTTCTTATGACATTTCATAAAACAACGTTTAAGACAATCATACCTCAATGCTCTTGCTCTAAGTTAATGGTGTTTTACAGATCCATGTATCTGTGTATATTCATACATGTATATTTTGGTTAAAACATATCCTTCTTACAACAAAATGGTGAAGAGCACAACTTATGGAAACAAACTGCCTCATTTTAAGTTATACATTTTCCCAAAATAAATAACATTTACTATTATAACCATTTTTACGTGTACAGTTTTGTCACATTAAGTACATTAACATTGTTGTGCAAACATCGCCATTATCTTCAGAACTTTTTTTTTTATACCACAGTGAAACTCTGTACCCGTTAACTCTCCATTTTCCTCTTTCTCTGGCCCCTGGAAACTACCATTCTACTTTCTGTCTCTATGAATTTGACTATTCTAAGTATTCATCTAAGTGGAATCCTACCAATATTAATACTTTTGTGTCTGGTTTATTTCTCTCCACATGATGTCTTCAAGGTCATCTGTGTTGCAGCATGTATGAGAACTTTATTCCTTTTTAAGGCTGAATAATCCATTGTACGTATATACTGTGTGTGTTTATCCATCCATCCGTCCATCTGTCAGTTGACATTAGGTCATTTCCATCTTTTGGCTATTGTGAATAATGCTGCTTTGAACATGGGTATGTAAATATGTTTGAGTTTCTGATATCAATTCTTTGTGTGTGTGTGTTCAGAAGTGGAATTTATGAACCATATATATTCCATATATATGTTTGGTTTATTGAGGAACTGCTATACTACTCACAGTAGCTGAGCTGTACTGTTCTAATATTCCCACAAGAAGTGCATAAGTGTCTCATTTTTTTGATCCCAACCAATTGGTATTTGGCATTTGATCCTAGAGATACTGCCCTCCTAGGGCTACACAGTTTCTAGAGATAGCAGTGACTCCCCTGTGAGAACACTTTTTATATACAAACCAACCAATCCAAAGCCTACATCTCTAACCTTCTTAATCAAACTCTCACACAGTAAGCCAATATTCTTTCTGCTATAAATCACCTGAGGGCCAGATACTGGATAACTAGGGACCATGTCTATAGTCTAGAGCCTGTTGAAATAATTCAAACCATCCAATCCCAAATTTGGTATACCTACACTGCCTTACCCATTCTTCCCCAGGAAAAACCCAGTAAAAACTCTGGGCCATGTTCTCTCTGTTATTCCTTTGTCTTACATCCATTCTTTGTCATATGGTTCTGAATGACGTGCCGTGATTCCTGTTTCTAGAAATCATTGAGTGTAAAGTTTTTCATAACTTTGCATGTCTAAGTATCTTATCACACATGATTAATGTAATCAATACCTTTTTAGAACCGAAGTGTTACTGTGGTTTAATATTGATCTCTTTAATAACTATTGTTGTTAAGCATCTTTTTATATGTTTATATGTAATTTGTATATCTTGGGAGAAATGTCTAAGTCCGTGGGTTTTCTAATTGAGTTGTTGGGTTTTCTTTGCCTTTTATTTATTCATGGAACGATTTACAAATATTTTCTCCCATTCTGTTGCCATTTCCACCTGTTGATAGTCCTTAGTACACAACTTTTTAATTTTTATAGAGTCCAGTTTGTCCATTTTTTTTCTTTTGCTGGTTTTGGTGTCATATCCAAGAAATGGACTTTCTCTTTGTTTTATTCTTAGAGTTTTATAATTTTAGCTCTTATATATGGATCTTTGATCCATTTTGAGCTAATCTGTGTATGGTGCTAGTTAAGGATCCAACTTCATTCTTTTGCATGTGGATATCCAGTTCTCCCAGCATTATATGTTGAAAAGACGGTCTTTTCTCCACTGAATGGTCTAGGCATACTTGTCAAAATCATTTGATCTTAAATGCAAGAATTTCTGGAATATTTTACTCCTTTGGCCTATCTGTTTCTTTATGCCACTGCCATACTGTTTTGATTACTATAGATGTGTAGTAAATTTTGAAACCAAAGTGTGAAAATTCTAACTTTGTTCTTTTTTATTGTTTGGGTATTTGAGAGTTCCTTGAGATTCATTATACATTTTAGAATAAATTTTCCCGTTTCTGCAAAAAAAATGTCATTGGAATTTTAAGAAGGGTCACATTGAATCTATAGATTGCTTTGGGTAGTATTGGCATCTTAACAATTAAGTCTTCCAGTCCGTGTACACAGGATGTCTTTCCATTTACTTGTGCCTTTAATTTCTCTCAGCAACATTTTGCCTCCTTGGTTAAGTTTACTTAGAAAGTGTTTTATTCTTTTTAATGCTATTATAAATGGAATTCTTCATTTCCTCTTTTCATTGTTCTTTTGTAGAAATGTAACTAATTTTTTTTGTATCCTGCAGCTCAGCTGAATTTGTTTATTCTAACAGACTTTTTCTGTGTGTGTGTGTATGTGTGTGTAATATTTAGGTTTCTGAACATAAGATCATGTCTTTGAGAAAAGAGATAATTTTATTTTTTCCCTTAAATGCCTTTTTTTTCTTACCTAATTGCTTTGGCTACAACTTTGAGTACTATGTTAAATGCAAGTGGCAAAATCAGTTGTTCTTGCCTTGTTCCTGATAGTAGAGGAAAAATTTTCAGTCTTTTACTTTCAAATATATTAGTGTTAGCTGTGGATTTTTCTTAAATGACCTTTATTAAGATGAGGTAATTTCTTTCTATTCCTAGTTTGAGTGTTTTGATCATGAAAGGGTGTTGAATTTTGTCAAATTATTTTTTTTGCATTGCGATGATTATGTGGTTCTCCCCCTCTTCTATTACTAATGTGGTGTTGATCGATTTTTTTTTTTGTATGTTGAACCATCTTTGCATTACAGGAATAAATCTCACTTTGTCAGTGTGTACAGTTCTTTTAACATGGTATTGAATTCAGGTTGCTACTGTTTGTGTAGCCACAGCCCAGCAGACTGTAAGCTAAGGCAGGGTGATAGTCTGTTCAGAGAGTCTGAAGAAGAGACCTGGAGTTGGTGATTGAGACATAGGTTTACTGGGGGAACTTACATACGAGAAGCTTAGAGGTTGCTGACTGGACAAAGCATCTGTTGCTGGGATCTACATGCAGCAAGCTTTTATGGCATAGCAATTTAGCCGAGTAACTGTCTGTAGCCTGTCTCCTTCTTGCATGACCAGCATACCAAGAGCAAGGTCTGCTGTCTAGACATTCTTCATTACAAAGGAGACACTCTGCATTGGCCACACCAAGAACCTCTGACCTTGAAAGGTGAAGGACAAATCCTTCTATGTATTCTACCTGATGGGAATATAAAGGGAGGATAGGATCCCTACATTATCAAAATAGTGATTAAAAGGAACATTCAGGGTGTACTTGCACAGACTTGCTATCCAGCATGTATCATACTACATTTTATTGAGGGTTTTTTGCACCAATATTGACAGGAATATTGGTCTTTAGTTTTCTTATAGTGTCTTTGACTTTGATATCAGGGTAATGCTGGCCTCAGAGTAACTTCAACAGTATTTCTTTCTTTTCAGATTTTGTGAGAGTTTAAGGAATATTGGTGTTAATTCTTCTTTAAAGATTTAATAGAATTCACCAGTGAAGCCTTTTGGTCCCAGACTTTTGTTGTGGGGGAAGGTTTTGATTGCTGACTAAATCTTTTTACTAGTTATAGGTCTGTTCATATTTTCTGTTTCTTCATTTTTCAGTTTTAGTAGGTTGGGTGTCTGTACAATTTCTCTATTTCATCCAGATTACCCATTTTGTTGGCATTCAGTTCATTGTACTTTTCTCCCCCTCCCACCTTATTGAGGTATAATTGACAAATAAGAATTCTATGTATTTAAGGTTTACGATATGATGTTTTGACACACACATACATTATGAAATAATTACCACAGGCAAGCTAATGAGCATACCCATCACTTCACATAGTATAGTGAGAACACTTACGATCCATTCTTAGCAAGTTTCAAGTATACAATACAGATGTTACTAACTATAGTCATTATGCTGTACATTAGATCTCCGGAACTTCTGCATTCTGCTTAACTGAAACTTTGTACCCTTTGACCTCTGTATTTCTCTCACTGCGGTCCCTGGAAACTGCCATTCTATTCTCTGCTTCTATGAGTTCAAATTTGAGATTGTACATGTGAGAATCAGGCATTATTTGTCCTTCTGGGTCTGGTTTATTTTACTTTATCACCTTCCAGGTTTATCAGTATTGTTGCAAATGACAGGATTTCCTTCTTTAAGGCAGAAAACTATTGCATCATCTATCTATGGATTTAGATAGGATTGCATATATACATGTCTATATGTGTATATATGCAATATGTGTTTAGAAATTGTATAGTCAGTATCTCCATATAATGTATATAATTAATATATATGTGTATATATATACAGCGTGTGTATATGTGTGTGTATATTATATATGTGTGTGTGTGTGTGTGTATGTATATATATACACACACAGTTTTCTTTCGCCATTCATTTATCAGTTAATACTTAGGTTTGTGGAAACCTTGACTATTGTGAATAATGGTGCAATGACATCTCTTTGAGACACTGATTTTTGTTTCCTTTGGGTATATATATATCCAGAAGAGGGATTGCTGGATCATATAGTCATTCTATTTTTAATATTTCAAGGAACCTTCATGGTATTTTCCATAGAGGTTGTATCAACTTACATTTCTGCCAATAATGTATAAGGGTTCACTTTTCTCACCCTTGCCAACATTTGTTATTTCTTTTTTATAAGTATGAGGTGGAACTTCCTTGTGATTTTCCTTTGTATTTCTCTGAGGATTAGTGATATTGAACATCTTTTCATGTACCTGTTGGCTATTTGTGTGTCATATTGGAAAACCATCTATTCAGTTTCTCTGCCTGTTGTTTTTAAATTGCATTGTTTGTTTTGTTGCTATTGAGTTTCTTCTATATCTTAGAAATTAAATACCCATCAGATACATGGTTTATATTTTCTCCCATTCAATAAATTATTTTTTAATTTTGTTGATTATTTCCTGTGTTGTGCAGAAGCTTTTTAGTTTAATGTAGTCCCACTTGTTTATCTTTGCTCTTGTTGCTTGTGCTTTTGGTGTCTTATCCAAAATATTCTTTCCAAGACCAGTGTCCAGCAGTTTTTTCTGTTTTCTTGTAAGAGCTTTTCAGTTTCAGGTCTTGTATTGAGGTGGTTAATCCATTTTCAGGTAATTTTTGTCAGTGGTGTAAAGAAGATTGTTACATTCTTTTGCTTGTGAATATCCAGTTTCCCCAGCACCATTTATTAAATAGATTACTCTTTCTCCATTATGTGTTGTTGGCACCTATGTCAAATATAGTGGACTGTAAATGTGCAGGTTTACTTTTGGCTCTTTGTTCTGTTAGTCTGTGTCTTTTTTTCCAGATTAAAAAAAAATTAAGTTTAATTTTGAGAGAGACAGAGAGAGAATGAACAAGTTGGGGAGGGGCAGAGAGAGGGGGAGAGTGAAAATCCCAAGCAGGCTCCATGCTGTCAGAACCCAATGTGGGGCTCAAACTCACAAACCTGAGATCATGACCTGAGCCAAAATCAAGAGTGGGATGCTTAACCAACTGAGCTACCCACGCGCCCCAGTCTATGTGTCTTTTTATGTCGGTACCATTCTGTTTCATTACTAGCTTTATAATCTATTTTGTAACAAGAAATGTGATAGCTCTAGCTTTGTTCTTCCTTCTCAAGATTCGTTTGCTGTTCAGGGTCTTTTATACTTATTACAGTTTTAGAATTTTGTTCTGTTTCTGTGAAAAATGTCATTGGAATTGTGATAGGGATTTCAGTGCATTTGTAGGTCACTTTGTATACTATGGACATTTTACATTCTTCCAATCCAGTTCTTCTAGTTCTACTTATTGGCATCCCGTTTGATTGCTTTCATTGAGCTCTTCTAGTTTTCAGTTTACTAGTCTCTCAGGTACTTGGTTAAATTCCTTCCTTAGGTTTCCTAAGTTTGTTTATTTTGAGAGAGAGAGAGAGAGCGCGCACACACACATGAACGCATGGGAGAGGGGCAGAGAGAGACTCCCAAGCAGGCTCTACTATGAGCATGGAGCCTGATGCAGGACTCAATCTCACAAACCATGAGATCAAGACCTGAGCTGAAGTCAAGAATCAGATGCTGAACCCACTGAGTCAGCCAGGAGCTCCTATTCCTTAGTTTTTTATGTTACTGTAAATGAGAATGCTTTAATTTCTCTTTCAAATAGTTTGTTGTTAGTGTATAGAAACATAATTAACATTTATATGTTGATTTTGTATCCTGTGACTTTTCTGAACTTATTCTGATACTTTTTTTTTTTTGTACTCTTTAATGTTTTCTGTATGTAAGCACATGTCATCGCAGGTAGACAATTTTACTTCTTTCTCATTTGGATACCTTTTATTTATTTTTCTTGACTAATTGCTCTGGCTAAAACTACAAGTACTATGTTGACTAGAAGTGGCAAGAGTGGTCATCCTTGTCTTATTCCTGAAAAATCTTCCAGCTTTTGCTGTTGGTATGATTTTAGCTGTGAGCTTATATGTCACTTGTATTATGTTGAAGTGCACTCCTTCTATACCTAATTTGTTGAGTCTCATGGAAAGATGTTGTATTTTATTGAGTGCTTTTCTGCCACCTTTTGAGACCATATAATTTGGATCCTTCATTCTGTTAGTGTGATGTATTCCATTTATTGATTTGTAGACATTAAACCATCCTTGTATTCCAGGGATAAATCCTACTTGATTGTAGTGTGCGATCCTTTTAATGTGCTGTTGAATTCAGTGTGCTAGTATTTTTGAGGATTTTTGCCTCTGGGTCATCAGAAATAGTGGCATGTAATTTTCTTTCCTTGAAGAAGTGTCCTTGTCTGACTGTGGTATCAGAGCAATGCTGGCCTTGTAATATAGGTTTAGAAATGTTCTTTCCTCTGTAGTATTTTAGAAGAGTTTGAGAAAGATTGGCCTTAATTGTTCTTTACATGTTTGGTAGAGTTCATCTGTGAAGCCATCTGGTCCTTGGCTTTTGTTTACTGGGAGGTTTATTGATTAAATCTCCTTCCTCATTATTGATCAAATTTTCTATTTCTTAATCCAGTCTTGGTAAGTCATGTTTCTAGAAATTTGCTTATTTATCTAATTAGTTGGCATGTCATTGTTGTGGTGGTGCCAGTATCTGAGGTACATGTGATGATCACCCATGGAACGGGAGTCTGGGTCTCTGGAGCTTGTCACAGTGACTCAGGCCTGCAGATGGGGTGGAGTGGAGAGATACAGAAGTGTGGACCCAAGTGTAATAGAGTGCAATAGGGGTCTGGGCCCTGGGGATAGGGCACAGCGGCAACACAGTCCCAGGAATGGGAAGTTGCAATTGTGACTCAGGTCCTAGAAGGCAGGGCACTGAGCAGTGGGAGCATGACTTCCATGGTGGGGGAACCAGGGGACAGTGTGCACCACAGAGCTGCTCCTGCCTCATGGATCGTGAAACACTGTGACATCCTGATCTCAGAGAGAAGGGTACAACCACAACTCAGTCCTCTGGGGACAGATCTCAGTGGAGCAATAGCTGTAGCCTTGGGGAGGAGACAAAGTAGTATGGATTCCAGGAAGTTTCATCAGCTGGGTTCAGCATTAGAGAATGCTATGAGGGTTCTTGGTAGCAGAAGCTGTAGATGTCTATGGTAATGATGAGGATTGTTGGAGAGCTTCTTGCTTTTCTGTCCTCTATAGGGTGAAATTTTTCCAAAGGGATCCCTCTGGTCTCCAGGGTACTGCAGACTAAGGGATGGGAGAACGTATGTGAATTTCTTCCTATCTTTTCAATGTAACCATCCTCAGTTTTTGTGATCCATTTTCTGCTGCTTTGTTGCAGTTCAGAGCTTTCCCAGAGCTATTTCCAATCAGTTTATAATTGTTTATTCATTGTTTTTTTTTTTTTTTTTTTTTGTCTTGGGGAGATGAGCATTAGGACCTCCTGGTCTGGCATCTTGCTGATGTCACTAAACTATTTATTTATTTATTTATTTATTTAATTTATTTAATTTATTTACTGCCTTATTCCACTGTCTAGGACTCCGCTGCAATGTCGGATACAAATCATGAAAATGGACACCCTCTTCATGTTATTGATCTTAGTGGGAACACATTCTGTTTTCATCATTAAATACGTTAGCTGGAAGGTTTTTGTAGATGTCCTTTATCAAGTCCTCTTCTATTCCTAGTTTGCTTAGAGATTTTATTAAGAAAGTTAGCTAGATTTTGTCAGATGTTTTTTATCTACTGAAATAATCCTATTTCTGGAGTATTTTTAATGTGAATTGCATTGATTTTTTGAATATTAGACAAATCATGTGGTTTTGTTAAAATGCTGTTGATCATGATGTGTTATTCTTGTGTATTGTTGGTTTCAATTTGTTAAATTTTCATTTATAACTTTGCATCTTGGTTTGAGAGATATGGTCCATAATTCTTCTTTCTTATAGTATCTCATTCTTACTTTGACATCAGCATCATACTGACCTCATAGAATAATTTATCTTTTTCATAGAATGACTTTTGAAGTAATCTTTCTCTTTAATTTTTAGAAGTTTCTGCAGAATTTGTAAAATTTTTCTGTATGTGTAAGAAATCACAAATATACAGCCACCTGGGACTGAAGTTTTCTGGTAAAAAGTTGCAGCTTTAAAGTCCATTTCATTAACAGATAGAGGGTTTTATGGGTCATATGTTTCCTCTTTATGGAATTTTGGTAGTTTTTGTATTTTAAGAATTTGTTTTTAACTTCTTGGCATAACATTTTGTATAATATTTCCTTAAAAATTATATTTAGAAACTGTGATCTCACTTCCATCATTATTGGGAAATTATGCCTTCACTGTTTCTTTCCTCTGTAGTGTGGCTAGATTTATTACTTACTGGTGTCTTCAAGGAACCAGGTTTTCATTTCATTGATTTGTCTCTATTTTTGTTTGTATTTCACTTATTTATACGTTTATCTTTATTATTTTTCTCATTAATTTGACTCTTTTGCCCTTTTTAAAGCTTTTTTTTTCTTCTAATTTTATGTAGAAGCTTTGGGCATTTGAGAACTTTCATTTTTTCCTAATACACATTTCTATAAACTCGCCCCTGATTGCTGTGTTAGCATTGCACAAATTTTGGTATTTTGGTTTTAATTTTTATTTAGTTAAAAATACTTCATAACTTTTTAAAATTATTTTCTAAACTGTGGGATTATTTAGACTGTGTTACTTTTAGGGATGCCTGGTGGCTCAGTCAGCTAACTGTCCAACTCTTGATTTTGGCTCGGGTCATGATCTCCCAGTTCATGAGATCAAGCCCCATTTGGGGCTCTGCACCAACAGTGCAAACCCTACTTGGGATTCTCTCTCCCTCTCCCCCACTCATTCTCTCTCCTCTTTTTTGCCCTCTCTTTCTCTCTCTAAATAAATAAACTTAACACTCTATTTGAAAACTCTTTTATTTTCTAAATATTTGGGGGGCATTCTCCAGAGTCTTTGTTATTCTAATTTAATTCCAGGAGGTTGAGAGAAAATACTTTGCATGACTTTGGTTTTTTTTTAAATGCATTTAGATTTGTTTTATGACCCATAATACCTATTTTGATTTTACGTGCTCTTGGAAAGGTTGGGTGAAGTGTATAATTAAGATTGTTGATTATGCTATTCAAATATTCTATTTTTTATTGTATCTACTTGTTCGACTTTTATTGATGGAGGAGTATTGAAATCTCAAGCTATCATCGTAGATTTGTTTGCTACAGATTTCCATTTTAACATTCTATTACAAACAACAATGTTGTTTGCATATTTGTGTGATTGATTGTGTAATAGTTTTCTATTGTTTCCAAAACAAATGACCACAAACTTAGCAGTTAAAATAACACCCTTTTATTATCTCAGTTTTTCTAGGTCATAAATCTGGACATGGCATACTGGGTTCTCTGCTTATTGTCTCGTAAAGTGGAAGCAACAGTGTCAGCTGGGCTCAGCTGAGGTCCTGTTCCAAGCTTACTCAGGTTGCTTGTGGAATTTAGTTTCTTGTAACTGTTGGAGTCCCCACTGCGCCCCTGCACCCCCCCCCCCCAAGCTTTTTTCCAGGCTGTCTCCTAGGGGTTGCTACTAGACATACTAGAGGCCACCCTCGGGTTCTGGCCACATGGTCATCTCACAGCATGGCAATTTCCCTTTTTTAAAAAGGGCTCATGGGGTGCCTGGGTGGCTCAGTTAAGCATCTGACCCTTAATTTTGGCTTAGATCATGATCTCATGGTTTTTGAGTTCAAGACCTAAGTTGGGTTCTGCGCTGACAGTTCAGAGCCTGGGATTCTCTCTCTTCCTCTCTCTCTGCCCCTCCCCTGCTTGTTCATGCTCAACTCACTCTCTCTCTCTCTCTCTCTCAAAGTAAATAAAAAAGGGCACAGTACCCCTTTTAAGGTCATTAGGTCAGGCCCACCTAGGATAATCTCTCTTTTCATTAACTCAAATTCAGATAGTTAGAGACCTTACTTACATCAGCAAAATCCCTTCAAATGACCACATAATATAATCTAATTATAAGACAAAGATCATGTTATATTCACAGGTCCCACCCACGCTTAAGGAGTGGGAATTATATAAGGACATGTTTCATTGGAGGTCATCTTAGAATCCTGACTACACCACTGATTGTATGAGCAGAAAAATAATCTGAAATGATACACACCAAGGTGTAATAGTTATTTCATTAGAAATGTGATGAGTTGGGGGGTGGGGAGTAGATGGGAATGAAACTGAGAGGTTAAAAAGAAAGAAAAAAAACCCTGCAGTAAATAGGGGTGAAATGCAATATAAAATTAAGTAAATGTGTAGACTATAGAATCCCACTGTATAATCATAGGATAAAAATGCCACCTTTTGAATCTGTACATGGACTAAAACTGGAAAGTTGTATTAGAAAAATAAAAATACTTTGACTTCAGGATGGATCTTTTCCCTAGAATTTTTACTTTAGTAGAAACTTTTCAATTTCAACAATAAAATATTTTTTAAAACCCAGCATCAGTCTTGAAATCTTGGTTCCTTTTAGAGATATTAGCAGTTCATGGGAAAAATTTATTTTTTATTTCAAGTATTTTCCTTATACAGAGAATGAAAATAAGGCAGGTAAGGGACAGTTTCATGATGACAAAGAGGTAAAGGATCCTTGTGAGAAATCAGTTTCTGAAGGATAACAACACAGCATGCCTTTGATTTTCCATAGGATGCCACCATTTGAGGTAATCTAATTCATCTCATCCACTAATACTTGAGTGAATATGGATGCGAAAGCACGTTAAGTTCGAGTTACTTGAAGATGAAGTTGTTTTCTATGGCTGTCGTTAGGCACGTGGAAGCCCTGATTTTGAGCAAGAATTTCTCTTGTTTTCTCCTCCACACACATTATATTAAGCTGTCACTCACAGCCACAGCAGGAATTCAAGACTGTCTTGGAATAACATGGATGACAGAAGCTCTCTCACGGTATGTAGCTCTCAAAAAAAATCGTCACATCGCAACAGACTTTCTTTTGATGTGTTCAGTATTTCCAGAGCCATCTTACAATGACAAATTAAGACATTTGTACAATGAACTCTGACCTTGGTGTGAATGCAGCTGTCCCTCATCCTATGTAATTTTTCATTTTTTCTGGGATGCATCTTTGATAATGCTCCCCAAATGCCTTGAATCTCTGCAAAAGCAACTCGCCCACAACTAGTAGTTGAGAATAAGCTCTGCATTTCCTAGCTCAGCCAATGTACCCCCCTGTTGAAAGAGGCTTAGGTATGAAGCTGAACTCTGAAGAGTGTAACTGTGGAAAATTGAATTCTGGAATTACTGCTTTGCAAAACTTACTATATAATAGCTTTGAAATACCATATCATTTAATGTAAACTGTTGCTTCCTGATAAAATCGGCTATAATTTTTTTTTCTGTGACCACAAATAGTCGTTTTCCTCTCATTTTATTGTAGGTCGAAGCCTGCTGTGATTTTTTTTTTTAAATAACAATTATCGACCAACATAGTATTTGACAAAGTTTTTCTTAAATCAGTTAATTAATCAGGGCAAAGGTAATTTGTGAATTGTACAGAGCTCATCCAAGATGCAAATTAACTATATGGAATAGAACCAAATGTATAGAATTTTTTTCTTGTTATTTTGAGATTCTCACTAGAGTTTTTACATTTCCAAAAGTAGTTTTTCACTTAACATGTATTTATTGAATTTCTTATTTGCGGCAGGCATTTGCTTAGTATTAGGGTATGAAAGTGAACAATACAGGTTGGATCTTTGCCTTCACAGAGCATACAACCTTCCTGTGGGAGACACTTAACTTACATATGCCCTATGACTGCTATGATCATGTGTTTTGCTAGCATTTGGTGAGTACCCATTACTGCATTTCATTGGTCAGGCAGTCAACATTCACTACCTGGTATGTGCCAGGCATCATGCTGAAATTACATAAATACATAAGGAACTAAAATAGCAGAAAAGAGACTCTTACATGTAATTAAGGGTCCACATGATAAATTCAGACATTGTAATATGTAAAGTGTAGCAGGTTACTGAAGAAAATAGAGCATACTCTTGCTTGTTTTATGTATGTATGTGTATATGTGTGTATTCTCTCTACCTAGCCACCCACCCACCCACCCACCCATCTATTTATTGGTGGGAAAAGCAGTCAAGATTGAATAAGGAGAATTCCAGAGAGGAGATAACCCTTTCTCAAGAGAGAAAGTGGAAACATGCAAGGACTTTTGCTCTAAGTTCAGAACTAGAAAAGAATCACTTATACTGCTTTCTGTTAAATCAGGCCAGAAAACCTAAATTCAACAGGTAGAGAAATAACTCCATGCTTTGAATGGAGCTGTTGTGAAATCACATTGCAAAAGGATGTGGATATGTAGAGGGAAATAATTGCAGCCAATTTTTTATTGCAAACAACCTATTACTTTCTGGCTAGTGTACGACAAAATGCACTCTGCTTATCAGATGCCTAGGACATACTGTTAAGAGACAGAGGGGTGCCACATTAACCACAATATGACTTTATTCAGTCATCCTGCAAACCATTTTTTTTCCTGTTACTCCTTCCCTTAGGCATTGCCTGTGATAATTTTCTAATGTTTCAGAAATTCTAGTGTCTGGTCCACTGCTTTTTCTTTTTCCTATTTTAGTGTTCTCAAGCTACAGATTAGTCCCCTAACTTAATTGAACTATGGAACATTTATTGGAAATATTAGAGCGTATAAAATTATATTCTCTAATTTCTATAATAGCTAGTGATAGGGAAACCTGCACATTGTGAAAAGGATTGGGAGGGGGAAAAAAGGAGAAAGGCCATGAGTGTAAAGACAGTCAAGGAGTAGCATCCTTGCCACCTTGTGGAAGTTTCTGAAATTGCATTATTCCAAAACACTGAAAATATGGCTACTGTGCATGTCTTTGTATAAATTTCTGTGTTGGCTGCCAGTGAGGGTAAAATGAGCTGTGCCTGGTAAAGAGTCCTCTCCACGTGGCAGAACTCAACAGAGCAAGTTTATCCACCTAATTTTGTCCCATTTCCAACCCTGTCATCAGCTTCATCTCAGAAGTGATAGGGAAATGTCTGAGCCTCATCCTTGTATCAGGATTTTAGAGGCAGAAGAAACCTTTGAGTGCATCTAACTCAGAGCTTTATGTTAGGTAGATTGTTTTTAAACCACTACAGTGTGCGTGCAGAAAAATATATGGATCATAACTTAGTAGCTCAATGAGTACACAAAGTGAGCACAGCATGTAGCCTGCACCCAGAACAGGAAATAGAAAATTACCAACACGCCAGAAGCTCACCTCATGTTCCCTTCCTGTCACCACTGATCCCTCTCTCTTTATCCTGACTTCTGTCATCATGGGTGTGTTTAGCTTATTTGTGAACTCCTTTTAAGTGGAATTCTACCATTCTCTTTTTGCATCTGTCTTGCCCACTCAACATCATCTGTGAGATTCATTCTTGTTATATAATCTTGTGGATTATTCATCACTGTTTAATATGGAAATGCATGATTACATAATTCACTTCTATAGTTTATGGTCTATGGTCACTTGGGTTGTTAGCAATTTTAACTGTCAAAAACTATCCTCCTATGAACATTCTGGCACACATCTTTAGGTACACATAAGCTTGTATTTCTATTGCATATCTGTCCATGAGTAGAATTTAGGGCCACATGTATGGATGTGTTTGACTTTAGTAAATTCTACCAGTTTTCCAAAATGGTGGTACCAAATATAGTCACATTGGGGGTTATGAGCTTTGAAGGCACAGTTCAGACTCCTGTGTTTTGTTTTGTTTGTTTTTAACTTTTATTTTCAGTGATTTATAGGAAATTGCAAAGACATGTGTAGAGAGGTCCTGTGCACCCTTCATCCAGCCTCCCCCTAACATTAAAATTGTGCATATTTTTGTTAATAAGCAGGCAAAGAGGCAAAGTGATGTGATTGAGACTTTACTGCTAGTGAATTACAAGGTTATAATTGAAGTGTAGTCTTCCTGATGACTGCTAAAAAGCTGTACAAAGTTCTTTTTAACATAGTCTGAGTTTACAAAATCCTTTTATGTTTTTAAAATTATGTAGTCTATAGGACCTCTCAGTAAAAGACCAAGAACGTTTATTTTCTAGGATTTGGGGGAGAGGTTACCATTGAGCCTGGTTTGGGATCATTATTCGATAGATGGTAGTTATGTATTATTGATAGCAACAGCATCATTCCATGTGGTAGGCATTTTAATGTCCATTTCTTAAAACATTGTAATGCACAAAGAGAAATGGTCTTTTAAGGGACCAAGTTAATAAGTCACAGAGCCTGGACTCCATTTCTTAGAACATTGTAATGCACAAAGAGAAATGGTCTTTTAAGGGACCAAGTTAATAAGTCACAGAGCCTGGACTCCATTTCTTAGAACATTTTAATGCACAAAGAGAGATGGTCTTTTAAGGTACCAAGTTAATAAGTCACAGAGCCTGGACTTGAACCTCTGACCCTACACTTCAGTTGCCGACAGTGATAACTTCCTTGATAATACACACTCTATTGCCTTTCTTCCCTTCCCTGTCTCAGTTCTCCACCCCCCCCCCATCAGTATCATTTGGTAACACATCCCAAATAAAGGACTTGGGCAAAAATTATTTCTTGAGATCTGCCCCTGGGAGAATCTAAGCTAAAACACTCATCACTATTTTTTCTACATTCAACTATCTCCTTAATTTTTGTTCTGGTCCAGAAAATAACTTCCAAAGAATGTTTCTGTGTGATCCTCTCAAGACCTCTCCATTGTTGTTGACACGTTAGCATATGCATGATCAGTTCTTTCTGAAGGATTGATATTTTCTGTGGCTACTCTCTTCATCTCCCAGTTTTTATCCATATTAATTGCTTGAAGGACTCTGGCTTGGGGAAGGGTTGAGTTTTTTACCTGACCTTTCTATCAGGAATATTTGTGTATTACAGGAAAGTCCTCTCTCATTCCTTGACCTCAGGTACTCTAAGAGAAAGCCCTTGTATGTTAGAATAAAGGTCATGCCTTCTACAATTACAGCTAATCCTGAAGCATGAGAGTTTAACTAATGGTTAAATCCATATTAAGTTTAATTACAAATAGATGAGTATACAGCATTCCAATCCATGCCCCAATGATTTATGGGATACAAACCATGCTGGAATATTGCTGTTTAAATCCAAAGCAGGAGAAGAGGCTCAGCAATCACAAGGACAACTTTAGGACAAAAGCCATTGCTAAACATTAGTCAGGCAGTTAAGATTAACATGGGATAGCACAGTCCTCCATTAGTTACTCATCAGCAAACACAGAAAAAAATGAGAGCTAGATTATAGCTCTTTGGTGTATTTTGAAAAATGAGAAAATAGAAAAGCACAGAGGCTGAGCAAGAACCCAGGGTCATGCAACCAGCTAAGTTGCTGAGCTGTCAAACAGTAAGTTCTCTCAGTCCTAATCCATCGTACAAACAAGCATTGCAAGGAACAAGAATATTCACGACACTAATTCAGTCATTTCAAACTTCAGTGTGCATCAGAATCACCTAGGGGGCTTGTTAAAACACAGATTGCTGTGCTCCATCACCCAGAATTTCTGATTCAGTAGGGCTGAGATGTGGGCCCTGAGAATTTGCACCTCTAACAAGTTCCCAAGTTATGCTGATGTTGCTAGTTCAGGGAATGATTTTGAGAATGATTGCACTAATGGAATAGATTCATTTTAAAACGGATCTCAGATGGTACTCATGCAAGGAGCTTGGCGCATCCCACTGACCCAAGGGAATGATGTTCCTGGAAGCACAAGGTTTAACCTTCAGATTTGGGCAGAGAATGTTAGAGGTGGAATGCCAAGGAATTAGGCCTCAAAACTGGGCTGCCAGGAGGAATTTGGATTTGCAAAGATCAGAAAGAAGCACAGGCAGAAAATAAGAGTGATGGCTAGAAATGCTGAGCCCAGAAAAGCTGAGGTTCTGAATCACAACTCTTGCTCTTCTTTCCAGTTTGCTTTCTACTTGGCTTTTGACAACAGGGGGAGAAAGTTTAGCATCCAAAATAAATGCTGAACCATGAGGAATAAAGGCACACCATCAAAATAACCTCACTCTTTTTTTTTTTCTCCAACACCTAGATCTGAAGGTTCCTCATAATGGGTACTTTGATATATGCTTGGATAGAACCCCACTCTAGAAATGCCCTGGATTGGCCATGCTCTTCTTTCCCATCATCTTCAGTACTTTCTTGCATCCTCCTGCTTTCTGTTCCAGACTTTTTTTTTGATTTAACTTCATTGTGAGAAGCTCTTTTCCATCTCTTTTGTTTAAATGTAGCACCTCCATTCACTAATAGTAGGTAGCAGATTGAATTTAATGAAAATATGTTGGCCTTCAGAATTTTACATAATTGATTTTTAAATCCCACCTCTGCAATTCACTGGCTTTTGAAATTTGATCAAGTTATTAAACCTCCTCTGGCTTGTTTTTCTCATCTGTCTTACTCAGTTTGGACTGCCACAACACTATTACAGACTGGGTGGGTTAAGCCACAGAAACTTACTTTCTCACAGTTTTGGAGGCCTGAAGTCTAAGAGCAAGGTGCCGTCAGATTCTGTTTCTGGTGAGACTTTTCCAGGCTTGTAGATGGCTTCCTCCTTACTGTGTCCTCATATGGCCTTTCTCCATGCATGAGTGAAGAAGGAGAGAGAGAAAGCAAGATCTGGTGTCTCTTTCTCTTACAAGGACATCAGTCCTATCAGATTAGTGCTCCACCCCTAAGATCTCATTTAGCCTTAATGACATCCTCAAAGGCCCAAACTCCAAGTAAAATCACTTTGAGGGGGCACAGTTCAGTCTGTAACATTACCTAATGCAAATGGAAATAATAAGATTTAGCTCAAAAGTGTATTGTTGGGTGAATTGAGATGATATAGGTCTTTGGTAGAAGTGAGGTCTTTTTGTCTCTTCATTTTATGGTCTTCTCTTGTAAAATAATTTTATTTATTCATTTAATTATTCAACAAACTGAATACTTAGAATATGCTAGTTCCATTTCTCAATGCCAGAAATACAACTAGCCACGTAGGATTGTTCTTTGGTTGAGAAGACTAATTATGTAAAGTAAACATACCTACTAGTATGCTTGTGATAAGTAATATGGAGAAAGATCGAGCAGAAGGTTGTTTGATATTTGGTGGTCATGGAAGGTGTCTCTGAAGAGGTAATATGCCTCTAGTATAAAAGACTGAACAATCAGTATAAAGACCTTGATCCAGAAAGTGGTGTCTTTCTGCCTGGCAATGCTGACAGTCTTCCATAAGGTTCCCATTTATGGCAGAAGGAAAAGAATGTAAGTTCTTAGATTCTGTTATACCGTAGGTAAAGAAGTTTAGTGATTAAGAATGACTAAAGCTGAGTCCAAGTTCTTTCTTCACTAGCTGTAGAACTGAAAAATTATATGAGTTTTGGAGCCTTGGTTTACTTATCAGGAAAAAAAGGTTAAAATAGTGTCTTCTTAGTATAGCTGCTGCAAGGATTAAGAGATCTTTGCATGAAAAGCACTTGGTAGACACAGTGTGGATTCAGTAAAACTCTGTTGCATCATCATTTTTACCATTGCACCATGAGCTAGTAACTTTCCTAAGATGACTGCCAAAGTCCTGATAAATGTTTGATTTATGTATGATTTCACTTCTGGAAAACTGATGATATTTGAATAATGAATACCTATGAGGATGGAGAAACATCTTTCACTTTAAGGATTAGAACCCTTGATGGATCCTGGGTGTGTGTGTATGTCAGTTTAAAGTATTTGGAATTAACTTGGAAAAGATAAAAGACATTAGTGGAAAATATGGTGAAGTGCATATGGTGAATTCTGTAATAACATTCTGCCAATGTTAATTTTTCAATTTTTATAAATGAACTATGGTTATGTAAAATTTAAACATTAGTAGAAGCTGGTTACAGGGTGTGCAAGAACCCTCTGTAACAAACTTTGCAACTCTCCTGTAAATCTAAATTCAGAGTTTTTTTAAAAAAATATTCAATTAGGGGCACCTGGGTGGCTCAAGTCAGCTAAGCTTCCAACTTTGGCTCAGGTCATGATCTCACGGCTTGTGAGTTCGAGCCTCGTGTTGGGCTCTGTGCTGACAGCTCAGAGCCTGGAACCTGCCTCAGATACTGTGTCTCCTTCTTTCTGCCCCTACCCTGCTCGCTCGCTCGCTCTCTCTCTCTCTCTCTCTCTCTCTCTCAAAAATAAACATGAAAAAATTTTTAAATTTTTAAATAAAAAGTATTCAATTAAGAAAGAGCTAGAGAGGTAGTGTCATAGTTTGTAATCTTGATTCTGTGGAGGAAGGTTTGTTTTTTCTGGGAATAGATAAAATGCATCTAGAAACAAGTTGTGGCAGGGAAATGATATGTGCTCACTAAAATCAATTTTCTCTTTTCTCTGGGCTCTATCAACATTTCCCAGCCTTCCTTGCAGTTAGTTGGTCATGTGACTGCATGTGGTGAGAGGCTTGTGCTCAGCCAGTCCAGGCCTGGACCATGAAAACCTTCTGCAATCCTCTGTGTTTTCTCTTCGCCATCCAGCACCCTAGGGGAAGGAACGTGAACAAGAGAGTGGGAAACAGAGGCCCAGCTGAGCATACAAGCCTGCTGTCCAATCAATCACTTGAGGCTTTGAGGGAATGAGGCCCTTTTTGGGAAGCTGAATCACTGCAGTTGGTTACTTA
This sequence comes from Lynx rufus, assembly GCF_022079265.1. Lineage (NCBI taxonomy): Eukaryota > Metazoa > Chordata > Mammalia > Carnivora > Felidae > Lynx > Lynx rufus. Next base: position 37,441,816 of record NW_025814896.1, on the reverse strand, counting down.
CCTAACCAATGCAAAAGTCTGGGCACCACAGTGTGGAATTTAATTGGGCAGTGTCTTTTTAGTTAAGCATAATTTGGCTCTGAAAAAAATCTCAAAGAAGGGAAATATTCCCAATATAAAATTCCATGATGGGTATTTTGAAATGAGATACATTAGTTGGTTGTGTTCATTCTAGTATTTGAATTCTAATGGTTTATATTCACATATAATTTAAATAGTGTAAACATCATGAAGGCAGGGACATGACTGTCCTGTTCTTAGTTGTATTCTCAAAACTTAACACAGTGCCCTGAATTCAGTAAAACTTAACTGAATTAAAAAATATGGTAATAACAGACTGATTGCTTGGCTCATACAAATGAGTCGAGTAGTGAACGTGGACATCCTTGTCTTATTCCTGATCTTAGGGGAAAAGCTCAGTTTTCCTCCATTGAGGATGATGCTAGCTCTGGGTTTTTCACATATGCCCTTATGTTGAGGTATGTTTACTCTAAACCTACTTTGTTGAGGGTTTTTATCATGAATGGATGTTGTACTTGTCAAATGCTTTTTCTGCATCTGTTGAAATGATCTTATGGTTCTTATCCTTTCTCTTACTGATATATGTATCATGTTGTTTGATTTACAAATATTGAAACCACGCTTGCAATCCAGGAATAAATCCCACTTGATTGTGGTGAATATTTTTAATGTATTTTGTTCAGGAATTTTGGATTTATGATCATTAGGGATATTGGCCTGTAGTTCTCTTTTTTAGTAGTGTCTTTATCTGGTTTTGGTATCAGGATAATGCTGGTCTCATAGAATGAATTTGAGAAGTTTTCCTTTTTTTTTTTTTTTTTGGAATAGTTCAAGATGAATAGATATTAACTCTTCTTTAAATGTTTGGTAGAATTCACCTGTGAAGCCATTTGGTTCTGGACCTTTGGGAGTTTTTGATTACTGATTCAATTTCTTTGCTGGTTATTGGTATATTCAAATTTTCTGTTTCTTCCTGTTTCAGTTTTGGTAGTTTACATGTTTCTAGGAATTTATCCAATTTTTCTAGGTTGTCCAATTTGTTGGCATATAGTTTTCCATGTTTTATTGTGTTTTGCTGTTGTTTTATTTTCTATATCATGTATTTCAGCTCTAACCTTATTTTTTTTTCCTTCTGCTCATTTTAGGTTTTGTTTGTTCTTTTTCTAGCTCCTTTAAGTTACGATTAGGTTGTTTGAAATTTTCCTTGCATCTTGAGGTAGGCACATGTTGCTATAAATTTCCCTCTTAGAACCACTTTTGCTGCATCCCAAAGGTTTTGGACCTGTGTGTTTTCATTTTCATTTGTTTCCATGTAGTTTCTTATTTTTTTTGATTTCCTGGTTGACCCATTCATTGTTTAGCAGCATGTTATTTAACTTCCCGTATTAGGGGTCTTTCCAATTTTTTTTCTTGTGGTTTCATCTAGTTTCATGGCATTATTGTCAGAAAAGATGCATGGTATGACTTTGATCTTGAATTTGTTGAGGTTGGTTATGTGAGCTACTATGTGATCTATTTTGGAGACTATTTCATGTGCACTTGAAAAGAATGTATATTCTGTTTTAGGATAGGATGTTCTGAATATATCTTTAAACCCATCTGTTCCAGTGTGTTACTCAAAGCCATTGTTTTCCTTGTTGCTTTTTCGTGTAGATGATCTGTCCATTGATGTAAGTGGGGTGTTAAAATCCCCTACTATTATTATCACTTAGTTCCTTTGTGTTTGTTAATAACTGTTTCACGTATTTGGGTGCTTCTATGTTGGGTGCATAAGTATTTGCAGTTACTATATATTGTTAGATTGTCCCCTTTATAGTGTTCTTTGTCTCTTGTTAGTCTGTTTTATTTATTCATTATTATTTACAGTCTTCGTTTTAAAGTCTATTTTATCTGATATAAGTATTGCTACTCTGGCTTTCTTTTGACATCCATTTGCATTCTAGATGTTTTTTCATCACCTCACTTTCTATTTGCAGATGTCTTTAGGTCTGAAATGAGGGTCTTGTTAAAGCAGCATATAGGGTAGGTCTTTTTTTTTTTTTTTTAAATCCATTCTGTCATCCCATTTCTTTTGATTGGAACATTTAGTCCATTCATATTAAAAGTAATTATTGATCTGTATTGTCATTTTATTTGTTTTGTGGTTGCTTTTGAAGATTTTCTGATTCTTTTTTCTTGTTTTGCTCATTTTCTTTAGTTATATTTGGATTTCTTCTTATTCTTGCATATTTATTAGTGGTTTTTAATATGTAGTTAGCATTAGGTTTGTATATAACCTCTGCATATAGCTGAGGATTATATCTTATATTGCTTTAGATAATGATGATAACTAAAGTTACAATTATATTCATTAGAGACCATAATGTATGTGTGGGTACATTATAGTTCCTACATAAAATTTAATTAGTGGTTGGCATAGGGTAGCATTGGAGAAACGTTTAACTCTTTGTTTTGATTGATGAAGAAAACTTCCAGTATTTCATATATTGGATTAAAGTAATTAAGGACTAAGAATGAAAAAAAAATAGCATGCAGTTTTAATAATGAATTAAAAATTTTCCTTTACCATAAAACAAGTTATTGCAAGAAGATTGAAATGTGCTCTCATTTTTTAGTGATATATAGTTTATTCCAAAAGAAATTAAAAAGTTGTGAGGTATCCTCTTGTGAGATCTTGACATTCTAGTTTTTGCTGTGTGCAGGGTTTTCCAGAAGCTGCTAAAATTAATTTCTGAGTTCTGCCTTCAGATTGAAACTGCTGACAGGAGAAAGGAAAGGAAATAGATAATAGAAATGTATATTATAACTAATGAACTAAGAATGTTATCTGTATTAATAAAGTCTTCTAACTAACAATTTCACTGAATAAAATTATGGAATGGAAGTACATAAAATTTCATTCTGAAGCTCACATAAAAGAATGGTAAAGTAAATAGACTTGTGATAGGATAATTATAGATTTATTAGTTTGTGCTTTGAATCCACTGCTATGTAATAAGCAAACAGAATGAAGGCTAATAGTGTTTTGCACTCTGTATTCCTATCCCAACCCACCCCCTTTCTGAGCAAGTAGGTGTCTTTTCCCCTGTTTCTTTGCCTCAGTTGAAACTTTGGTTTTATAGCAAAAAAAACCCCAAATCTTTTAAAGAAAATATCTTTTTTTATGTTGCAAAAGCTAAAACTTAATAAGATTATGCAAGATACCCCAAAGAAGGTAGTCAGGTATTTCAGTTTGAGGACACAAAAACTCAGCACCATAGAGGGGATAGCTGTGTGGTGCCTCTAGGTGATTGGATGGAGTGGATGGGATTCCACAGCTCATGAAGATCCTTGTCCCAAGGTGCCTGGAAAATGGCAGAGCTGTCAGGCTTTAAAGGACTAGGGTAGCTCGAAGATGAAGAATTTACTGGTTACTAGTATGTGCTGGAGATCAGCATGTCCTCCCCAAGTGTTTCATTCTGCCTAAGATCTCTGGTACCATTCAAGGCATTGCCAAGTGAGGGTGGAGTAAATGAGGCAGGGTGAAGGGAGAGTCATGGATAGCTCCTAAAGAATAAGATTTAATTTCCCTCCAGATTTGAAGTTAGATTTAATAAAATTGAAAGAAAATAAAGAAATGTAACATTTCTTTGACTTTAAATTGTAGTTTTTCCAAATTCATACCTCCTACACATTTTTCAGATTATACTATATGGTATATTAATAATTCATTTTACTTAAAGACTTTTTGATCTCAGGCAGTTTTTAAAACAGCAAATACATGCTTGAACAGAGATTTTCTTTCAAAAATAAATCGATATCAAAACTGTTTCCAGTTATTGGTGCCATTTACAAATTAAACAGCCTTTTTGGTGATTATAATTCAGCTGAACAGAAGAAGAAGGGGTAGAAATGTATTTTCTGTACTGCCATCTAAAATACATACTACTTATGGATTTAATTATAATGTCATGTTTCTTTTCAAGTAACCCATAGCCAAGAATGTGTGTAAAATCATGGATTTATGTATATTCAGTGATGATGAAGCAGCATCTTGAAACTGAGATGCTTAGTTCTAGTGAACTCCAAAAATGTCTACTTGTCCTTCATAAATTTCCCAACCACAGTGGTTATATCATTGTTCCCCATGATCGACCCCTTCCTGGAATCCTACTTTCTGTGCATTTATAGCTTTTCCCACTGCAGTGGGTAGAGTTTACTTCCCTAACCCATTGATGTTGAGCTTGACCATGTGAAATACTTTCGCCAGTGGAATGTTCATGGATCTGCTGCATGAAGAGGTTTAATATGCTCTGTGGATGAGCTTGACTTCTTGTGTTCCTTTTATCATGAGGAGACTATGCCTTCAATAGCACTGGTCCCAGGAGGATGGGAGCCATGCAGATTAGATTTGGACCAAAGTGCAGCTTGGATCCTAGTCTGGTTGAGCCCAGCTTAGTTCAGCCAAATCCCAGATCACCTGAAAACATGTGAACAAGGAATAAATGTGTTGTAACCCATGGAATTTGGGATAGTTTGTTACACAACATTATATATAGCAGACTGATGCATTTTCCCATTCTTTTCAGTTATATCTCCAAGCTGCTTGTGGTGCCTTAAATTTTTAAGTTAGCTTTTAAAATTTATTCCTCCCTGTTTAGACCAAGGGAAATTTATATACCATGGCTCCAATTTAGCATGGAACAAGCTTTCATTTGTGCCTACAATTCAGTATTTAAATCCAGTTTATACCAAGAAAGATCTTATGGCACCACGGGATGGAGAAAAACTTAACCATGAGATACCATTCCAAAGGTCACACAGACAATTATAAAAAATGCAGAAAGGTAACCTCCTGGAGAGGTACAAATAATGTGTTGTGATTATGACTTAAATTGGCTCTTACAAAAAATACAAAAATTAATGGAAGAGGGAAAAATTATCTTTTCAGTGGGAAGAGCATAAATTTATCCAGTTTTTATTTTCTCACTGAACACATGTTTTAAAAAGCACTTTTGATGAACCAAGTGTTACCAATTCAGTGTTAACACAACCATAACATCAGGTTACTGGCCATGGCAGTAGGAAGAAATAGGCTGGGGTGGAACAGATGCCAAATCAGCTGGATGATACGGGGCAATTTAAGAACAGGAGCTGACCAGTGGACAACATTGTATGCATAGGCCTTCGCAGCTTTGGCAAGAATCAGGAAACCATTGCACTTGTATGATCTGACCCAGAACTGGTTCTAGACAGTTGTCCAACCCACAGGTCAGACTGGACATAAGCTGGTAGTAGGAGGACTCTTCATGTAGCCAGCTCCTGGAAAAAGCTTGGGCAAAGCATTCATCCTGGCAGATCCATAGGGCATCTACATCCAAGTCACTGGGACATTTTGGATTGTGGGTTAATTAGACTTGTGTTGGAGTACTGGGAGAGAAAGGAGTTAAAGTGGACAAAGAGGTTTTTAATGTTGAACAAAATAGTTAAAAGAGGTAGGGGAAGGGGCTATAAACTATTTCTAAAATGATGTTGTAGAACAACCTCAAAACTTAGTAGCATTAAATAATAACCATTTGCTGCTTTTCAAGAGTCTAAAATCAGCTTGTTGGTTCTGCTGATGAGGGCCAGGCTGGCTGATCTTGGCTGGGCTTGCTCACACCTCTGTTTACAGCTGTAGATCAACAATGTTGAGTTGCTGGCTTACTCTGAGCTACCCATTTCTGAGGATATCACCAGGATGACAGCTGACTCAGCCCTGTTCCATGAAATCTCTCCTCTACCAGGCAAATTCAGAATTGGATCTCTGCCAAGCTGTCATATGACTAAGAGAATGATGAGAAACTCCTAGGGCTTCTTGAGGCCAAGGCTTAGAACTGGTTTTCATCACATTTGCCATATGCTTTGGCCAATTCAAGTCTCAGACCACCCAGATTCGGGAGTTGTAGGAACAGATTTGGCCTCTTGATGGAGGAACTGCAAAGTCATATTGTATAGAAGTGCTGTGGACTGAATTGGGTCTCCACTCATTCATATGTTGAAGGGCCCCGATCTCAGACATACAGTTTCCAGAATTGTGAGGAAATTATTTTTTTATTGTTCAAGCAACCCAGTTTAAGTTATTTTGTTATGACAGCCTGAGTTAATACAAAGGGCATGGATACAGAAAGGGGTGGAGAACTAGGGCTCCTTTTGCAATCATCTACTGCAGTGACCATTTTCAGTTTCCTATTTCATGGCTGGCCATATGTTAGGGACTTTATCAACTTGATCTCATTAATGATCACAGCATACCCACTAAATGAGGAAAATGAATCTTGGGGATGTTAAACTTGTGTATGATCACACATATATTAGGTAGTAGAATTAGGATAGTAGTCCTGATTCTCTAAAGTATAAACTCTTTCTGCTTCCCTCAGACTGCTTCTGTAAATCACTGACTCCCAATTTTTCCCCAGATAGTTTAGCAATTGAAACAATCAGTTCTACCACAGCAGGAATCTGAAAGAATGAGATGAGAAGGCTGTGTGATTTGAGGTTATCATAGTTGGTCTGGCCCATGCTGGGAATGCTTGACAGAAATGAAAGGTAATCTGAGATTATCTAAGGGAAATTAACCTTTTGTAAGCAAGTGATTACCATCTGAGGGGCCAGCATTCCAAATCTTATCTAAGAAGGCTTAATGAATTCTGGTTTCAAGCAGTTAATATTTGGAAGAGAATGGGAGATTAGAGTGTGACTTCTAGGCAGGGATAATCTTTGCCCTCCAGTGGGATGTCTGTATCATGTTGTAATGCTGTCTGGTTGATGACAAGGATGCTGAATATGGGATCTACTCCAGGGAAAGGGGTTGTGGGCATGAGGCTAGAGGTTTGCAGTTCCCCCCAAGTAACTGGGATTCTGGAATGGCAGTTGGGGAGAGAATTTTAAGTTGGTGCAAACATTTTTATATTCTTCTCTTTACTATGGTATCAACACCTTGAACAATGTCTGGTGTTTACAGGCGTGAAGTAAATATTTATTGAGTCATGAGATGAAGATATAATCTAATGCGAGGAGCAACCAGAAGACTAAATTATTGTAAGCTTACAGAACATTAAATGGGAAAACCTCAGATGTTTTCTAGACCCTAGTTGATATTGGGGTAAGAAAGCTCCCAAGGTTTCTCACCAATTCAGACGCCAACACTAATTTCTTAAAGTGTGGTCTGCAAACTACCAAATGAATCAGAATTTATGGTGTTGACATTCTACAGCTTCCATTTCAAGCAAGCTCTTCCATGATGTCTGTTAAAGATTTAGACCTTCTGCCTTCAACAAAACTGAACTTGTCAATAAATGGGAGGTTATTATTGCTATCAACTAGACCAGTGCTACTCAAGGTAAAGTTACAGATTAACAACTTCAGCATTACCGGAAATTCAAATTCTTAGACCCTTCCCCAGACCTATTCAATCAGAATTTCTGATCAGGATCTCATTTTTAATGAGCCTTCTAGATACTTATGTGTGCTAATGTTTTAGAAGCACTGGGTTGAAAGAGGCTGAAGAAGTTTTAGTGGTATCGTCCTCTACTCTTGTGTCCTATAACACATGTGTGTTGTATAAGCTGAAATTGATCATCTGTGGCACAAACATGGTTTATTTTTGACTAAAGAGTAAAGAGAAGTGGCACATATCTGAACAGATTATGAACATGTTTTTGGTCACCATTAGAAAACTCCCTCTCCTTGTATGAACTTTCTTTGAATCCCTGTAAGGAAATTGAATAAAACATTCACTGGGGTTGTGTAAAGTGATAGGTCACAGCATGAGTTTGATGCCCAGAATAATCTGGTGTTAACTTCGACTCCACTGTTTACAAACCCAGAGAACTTGGACAAGTTCATCTCTTTAGTGTCAGTTTATTTACCTGTAAAGTAAACAACATTTACCTCCTAGGATTGTTGAAAAGTTTTTAAAAAACAGAATGCATATTATTGCTTCTAGTACCATGCTCCCTCCATGCTAAGTGTCCAATAAATGTTAGTTCCTGTAAATAGTACTGTAACTACAGTAAATATTAATTTATTGCCCCAAGAAATTTTTCAGTTACATAATGACTCAGTTTAAGTTTATGGCACAACAAATATTTTTAAAAATAGAATCACAGATACTGATCATTAAAACAGAAAAATCACCTATCCATTGTTTACATCAAAATTTTCATTCACCAAATAGTTTGAATTTAGTCTCTTGATTCCCTCTTTAAGCTCAGCAACATTTGTGGGCAGAGATTTCGTTCTGATATGTCTTCAGCATGACATAGGAGATCAAACAGAAATGACTAATTAAAAAAAAACACTGCATGAAAAATGACAAAGGATACATTTGTTAATGAGTCAATGAATGCTGTTCCACCCCGAGAAGAAATAGCACATGGAGCAAAGCAATGACTTTTGTAAGACTCCACATACTCCTTTAAAATATTTTCTTTCAGCTCCCGGGTTTAAAGGAGCGATTCGTGTGCACAGTGAACGAAAAGGCACAAGCCAAGTAGGGTAAAGATGAATACAACTGATGGCCCCTCTTTTCCTTCTCCTTCCCACTCTGGTCTCCCTGGTGGTTTAAGAAAGAATGCAGATGCTGCAGCCTCGGCTGGAAAATAGAATCCTTGCCCCAGGCAGCTCTTCTGTCAGGAGAGGTCGAGGTCAGCCACCAAGAACATCAAAGTGGGGAAAGGTCTTCAGGGTAAAAAGAGATTCCATCCTGTGAAGAATAAAGAAGAGGGAAGCCAAAGTCCATATTCTGTTGTTTTCCTGTGAGAAACACACTGCAGATTTTCCCAGAAATGAGATTGACTTGTTTTCCTCCTAACTTGTATTATCTGAAATCCCTTTACTGTTATTATTGAGGTGTATACATTGATACAGGAAATAAACCTCTGAGCATCTTTATAAACATTTGTATTCATGAATTATTTTGAAACTTGCTAAAAATACCAAAATGGGGTCATTGGGTTTCAGAGATGTCCATCTTTATGAAATCAAATAAATGCATCGCAAAACATTTTTAACTATCTGATACAGTGTGGTTAATGAGATGGATACATAACTGTGCTTTTTAAATTTTGAGATTTTTAGTAATAGGATGGATATAGAATGAAGCCCTTTGGTCCTGTATTACTGGTTGAAGTGTAGTATGGAAGAAGAAAATGTTAGAAAGTGTGGTCTAATAACCTCATAACGTCTCCTGCCAATTTTTTTGATCTTTGATTTTGATAGTTGGGGGGAAAGTTAGAAAATCCTGCCAGTTTTCTTAACGGTGAAATTGTGTTTTGAAAATGATCAACCTCTGGGTACCATGTGTTCAGAACATTCAGTATTTTATTTCTGCATAGAGTTTCTTCTTGACAGACTATTCTTTTGATCTTTTTCTAGTGATGAGGGAGGAGAAGTTGATTTGTATTTGTCGATCTGGTGCTTCATTTCAGAAACTCCTTGGATTCTTGTGGGGAAATGGCTTCATATGTGGCTATCATTTAGAATTCTAGTGATTTCTTCCTTAAAATTATGATAAATAGTAGCTAGCATTGATGTCATACTAGTACATAACCTTTTGGGTTTGACAGAATGAATATATTTATTGTGATACAACATTTAACTAGGTCTATTTATATACTCTAGTCTATATAAAGCCAGATTCTTTTGGCACTCATATTTTTGCATTCCCATATGTGTTGGCCCTTGAAAGAGACTCGTGACACTGTGTTCCAAGACCTATGCTCTTTGGTGTTTGGAGGAAGGTTATGTCAAAGCTCTTTGTGGTGTACTCAGCGAGCAGTTAAGGATAGGCCAGAGTTGCATGATAACCAGGGTTTCAGTTGTTAATTTTCAGTATCCTTAGGAATCATCATTGGTTACAGAAGGCAGAATTGGGTTCACAGGGGAAAGGGGGATTCTTTATCTCCCCAGTGATTTTAGATCATTTTTCATAACTTGCCATTTTGAGTAACTAGTAGCCAGACTAGGAACAAAATTACCAAGTTTTACAGGATCCCAGAAGAAACAATATGTTCAGGTCCCAAAGCAGAGCATTCATAAAGAAAAAAGTCAGACATTGAGAGAGAGAGGTGAGAGAAAGAGTTTTTCACTGGTTGTCTATTTTTGTACAAGTTAAGCAGCCACTCTACATCTTCATTTCCTCTACTTGCTTCATGTGGTAGCCATGAAAATGAGTCTTTCAGATTTCTGACTGTGTGTTCAATGAGACCTCTCCTGGGCTGCTCCCTGTCAATGAGTGAGAACAGCAGGGTTATTAAGGAAGACACAGGGATGCTCTTAAGGATGATTTAGCTTGAAGGCTCTGTGGTAAACAGAATAATGGCTCCTTCTAAAGATGTCCACATCTTTATCTTCAGTGCTTGTGAATATGTTGTACGTGGCAAAAGGAATTTTGCAAGTGTGATTAAGGATATCAAGATAGGAAGATTAGCCTGGATTATCTTGGTGGGCCCAGTGTAACGGCTAGGGTCTTTTTAAGAGGGAGGTAAGAGGGTCAAAGTCAGAAAAAGGAGATGGGATGACAGAACAGAGGTCAGAGATGGTGCACAGAGGGATTTAAAGATGCTACTTTCCTGGCCTTAAGCATGGAGAGCCACAAGTCAGGAAATACAGGTGGCTTCTAAAAAGCTAGAAAAGGCAAAGATAGGAACTTTCTCTTAAATACTTTTAGCAGGAATGCAGCTCTCCCAACAGCTTGATTTTAGGATTTCTGACCTTCAAAACTGTAAGATAATACATTTTGTTGTTTTTAAGCCATGAAATTTGTGGTGGTTTATTATAGCAGCAGTAGAAATCCAGTACCAACACCCCCACTAGCCTTAAGATGATACCTCAGAATGGACACTGCAGACAAAGACTCATCCACTAAATCTTCACATTTATTTCCCCTCTCCTTTACCTGCAGTCTGGTGGCTCTCTCAGCCTCCTCTCACTTCTAATTTTCCATCATAGGAATTTCCTCTAATAAATTGCTTGCGCATCTAATCCCATTTTGGTATCTGCTTCTTAGAGGACCTGGACTAATTCACTTCATAAATTTGATTTGATAATTAAAGGTATGTAAGATGCCTACCACATAGTTTGTGTTCAAAACTGTTAGCTCTTGTAATTATTAGAGTGGCACCAATAATACAGAACAAAGTGCAATTAACTTGTTCCTTTGGCAAAATCCTGGAAAGCCTCGTAGCTTACTTGCTTACACTCAAGCAATTAAATTTTCTCCAATTATTTTGGCTCCTTGCATGCCTTGTTTAGTAGTTTACATGTCCAATCCAGCATGAGAGTAAACTCCAAACTTCATTTGGAGTTAATGTGACGATTGTTTAGAACTGCTCTGGATAGGTTGGCACGTCTAATTTTGGGGCTTGGAGTTAAGAAGCTCATTGTTGCTAAACCTCTAAGTCATGCTCTCTAATCCAGCTTTTATCCAGCAAGAAAACTGGTATTTTGAGATCCATGTGCTTCAGTTCTTGCTATCTCTATAGTCAATTCCAAATTCAGGGAAGAGAACGTTTGAATGGGTATTAGAGGAAAATAATAGTTCTTGTCTGCTCTTCTCTCATGAGTTCCACTTAATCAATGTAATTGCTAAATATTACAGAAATACCATCATAAATTAGCACTGAAATGATGAATGCTTTTGGAAAAGTTGGTCATATATATATGTGTATGTGTGTGTGTATGTATATATATGATATGAAATGAGTTCATACCATACACAGTAATCAATTTCAGTTGGAATAGATGTAAAAAGCAAAACTCCAAAAGGAAACATGGGTAAATATCTTTATGTAATCAGGGTAGGAGAATTTCTAATTCAAGACATTAAAATACAGAATTTGAATTAAAATATTTATAAATGTGTTCTATTTATAGTGCACAGATTGCAAATTGCTTCTATTCTGGCATGACTCCTCTTCATAATGTGATGTTGGTGTCTTGCACATCAAAGGCTATGGCTCTACTCTCTTGAATCTGAACTGGTTTTGTGGCTTGCTTTGAGCAATAAAAAAGCAGTGGGACTGACTTCCAGGCTGAGGCCTCAAGAGACTTGAAGCTTGTAATTCCATTCTCTTGGAGCCAAGTTGCCATGTGAGGAAGTCTGAGCTAGCTGTAGCCAGAGATCATGTAGAGGAGAACCAAAGTGCCCCATCCAAAAGTCTCCGCCAACTGCTAAACAAACAGGTGAGGCCTTTTTGGGACCAGCTAGTCCCCAGCAGACCTGCCAGTAGCCACAAACACATGAGTGACACCAGCCAAAACCAGAGAGAGCAAAGATGAGCCCTGCCCGAATTGCTAACCAACAGAATTTTAGCTAACAAGTGATTGTGGTTTCATGCTACTGAATCTTGGGGGGATTTGTATACAATTGACCCCTAAATAAAAACTTCTTGCTTTATAAGGTATTCTACACAAAGTAAAAGAAAAGCCACAAATGGAGACAATATTTAAATGAATATAAATTGCCAAAGACTTAATATCGAAGATAGATAATGTTGACAACTCTATGGGATGTCTGGGTGGCTCAGTTGGTTAAATGTCTGACTTCAGTTCAGGTCATGATCTCACCATTCGTGGGTTTGGGCCCCGTGTGGGGCTCTGTGCTGACAGCTCAGAGCCTGCAGCCTGCTTCAGATTCTGTGTCTCCCACTCTCTGCCCCTCCCCCACTTGTGCTCTGTCTCAAAAATGAATAAATGTTTAAAATTTTTTTTTAATGTTGACAACACTATAAGAAAAAGGTTAAAGGAATCAAGCATTAAGAAAGGTTATGAACAAGCATTCATAGGCAAGGAAAAAGTAATGTCCAATAAATATATGAAAATGTGCCCAACCTTAGATGTAATCTAGGAAATTAAAATTAAAACATATATGAAAAATAATTTTATACCAGTCAGTATAGCAAAAAATAGAATATGACCTTTTGCTAAGAAGAAGGTGTAATAAGTGTCTCCTACTCTAATTGTAGTAGAATAAATAGGCATCATCGCTTTAGAAAACTTTGGCAATAAACTAAAATTGACAATACCTGTTCTAGAAAGCCTATTGTCAATGAACACAAGGAGATAGATATAAGAATTATTGGTACATTATCTACCAAAGCAAAAATTGGAAACAACTTCAGTGTGTTCATCAAGAGAATGAATTTTACGATGAAGCACTATACAGAAGTAAAAATGAGTAAATAAGTGTTAAGTCTAGTGATGTGGGGGAAAAAGTACAGAATCATGTTTAAGGAAAATAGCATGTTGGATGTCACTGAAGTTTTTTTTTTTTTTTTAAGTTTATTTTGAGAGAGACAATGAGTTGGAGAGGGGCAGAGAAAGAGGGAGAGAGAGAATCCCAAGCAGGGATTGAGCATAGAGCCCAATGTGGGGCTAGAATGCACAAACCATGAAATCATGACCTGAGCTGAAATCAAGAGTCAGATGCTTAACTGACTGAGCCACCCAGATGCCTCAACATCACTCAAGTTTAAAAGCATAAAGTAGAATCCTATGTGTTATTTATTGTTACATACACAGTAGGGAAATTATTTAAAGTGAATGGGGATGATAAACATCACAAGCTACGGGTTTCTTTAGAGGAAGGAATGCATAAAGAAAATGGGGTGAGGGATACATATTTAATACTTTAAGTTGGTTGGTGGGCATGTTAGAGTCTATCAACTTAGTCTGTATAAGTTCTGTATCCCTGAGTTATTTAATCATTAAAAATAGAGAAAAACAACCCAAGTTAAAACAAAACAAAACAAAAAACTTAGTTTGTGGGAAAGCTACTAATAGCCAAGAAGGTGTGGAGAGACTATAGAAACTCCTGCCAACAAGTCCGCTCATCTCAAGCCCAATCAGGCATTTTCCTGATTACCCATCTGTAAGATCCAACCTGATACCAAGACAGGAAATTCCTTTAAAATCTTTAATAGGTTCAAGACTAAAAACAAAACAACTATATATATATAATGTATTTTTTTTCCAATATCTGAAAACCTTTGAATCCAGTTAACTCTTGGCCCTGGAAACCACTTCCTTGGCCTTTATTTGTTACTATGTGAATGTAAATATGCAGGAAAATAGTTTAAAGATGTTTATTTCTGTGAATGACGGGCATAACTAAGAGCTATGAAATCTGACAGTGTGGAAAACGTGTCTCTCTTTTCTATTTTCCACACCAATAAAGAAAGCAATCAAAAATTTTTACCTGAAGATGAGCAAGAGATCCCATAAAGAAAGAAGATGGAGCATTTGATGTAAATACATGAGATTATCTTTTGTGCATTTTCAACCAGAGTCAGAGCAATAGATTTTCATAAATTAGAGCAGCTCTCTGATTTTAAGCAAGCATTTTTATTCAAGGCAACAGTGTTAGGGAGAGAGATAAGAATGCATTTGATGGGCACATGCTGGCTTGGTGACTCCTGTAACTTGGTTATTATTTAATGGGTTGGGGACTGGGAGGGACTTTAGGATTTTGGGAGATGGAGAATGAATACTGTAAGGGAGTGAAGGAAGCAAATGGGAGAAGAGAACGTTAAAAAAAAAAAAGTTTTAGCTGAAGTCTGAAGAATAGCCTCACTTTGATCCCACAGGTTGCTGTTGAAAGTAAATGGTGCTACACACTTTAAACCTGAGTCCAGGAGGCTGGGTTGTACCTTGTATCAGTCAATTATTGGCTGTAGGCTGCTTCTTGGAGGCATGGGTAGAGGAGTGTAATACCCCAGGAGAGGCATCTTCTGTCAGATGAAGAAGGCAGCACCTGTGAGTTTAGCAAACAAGACCCAGCATTTTAGAATAGGGGTACCTGCTGGTGAAGGGGATCTGAGTGGGACACCAACAGCATTTTAACTGATAAATCAGTTGGGTACTTTCCTCCATCCCCTGGAATCTCACCATAGGCAGGGAAAAGCTCAGGGCTCTCTCAGAGATTAATATCCAACTCTCTTATTTCCTTTTCTCAGTTCTTATTCCTCCCACAACAATCTCCATTAAACCTAGCTCAGGAAATTACTTTTACATTCTTGTGCATTCCTCCCTATGCTTCAGCTTATGGTATAAATGTTATGCTCTGCCCCCAGCTTCCTTGGCTCTTAATATTCAATCCAGGCTTTGGACTCAAAAGGCCTGTTTTTCTCTCAAAAACACAGTTCTTGTCATCATATGTCTCTCACTTACAATACTTTAATCTCCACAATCCTTTGTAAAATGTTCTAGTCGGAAACTTACTTGCTTCTTTCAAAAACTCAACTCTGTGTTTGCTGTTCTTTTCAGGCAATAAATACCATTCTTGAATGAGTGAGCCACAAATAGGTATCTGAAAGAATGGTACCAAGCTATCAGTGGTAATTATTTCTAGGGAGTGATTTTCATGTTGAAAAAAATGAATTTAATTATTATACTTTAGTTTTGTCTGAGTGAATTTACAATGAATATAATTGAAAAAGAAAGGGTTTGGGGAAGAGAGAAAGCATGAGATTTCCAGAATATCTGCATTCATGAGAAACTTGGCACAAAGGATATCCTGGGCCATATGAATTCAGTTGTCACAGTCATGATGAGGTCTTGGGGTTGCTCCATGCTGACTTGTCTGAGTTGATGGCTATTCACCATCCTCCAAACCTGAGGATGGATGTGACATGGAAAGTGAGAGGGTGGAGAATGCACAGTCCAGATTGGAGGCCAATGGCAAAATTAATGGGCATTAGTAGCCATTCCCATACTCTACCAGGCAGGAAAGGAACAATTCAAAGTCTTCTGATGACCCATACGAGAACGTGTGGATCATAGGACAATCCATAGAATTACAATTGAATTACATCCAGGATCTTCCCCTGCACTGAGAAACTCCCTTAGAAGAAGGTGTTGAGACCATTATAGATACTGTGGAAAAGACAGAAGATGCTCTTTAAACAAGGAAATAGATTACAATGAAATGGCAAGTCTTTGCATTCTTGCGATCATTAAAATTGGAATTATAGAATAGTTACAGGAAGTGAAGAATGTGAAACTTTTACATTGGTTGTTGAATTTTGGTTTCTTACAAGGAGAGACATCCCAGGTTGCCAGTTCCTTATGGAGAGGGCTCATTGTTTTCCCAGCTTTATTGAGTTATTATGGGTATATAACATATAAGTTTAAGATGTACATTGTGAGAATTCAATACACGTATATATTGCAAAAAATTGCCACAATAAGGTCAGTTACTACCTTCATCCCTTTATATAATTACCATTTTTTTGCATATGAGTGTGTGTATGGTGGTAATACTTAAGATCTACTCTTTCAGTGTTAAGAGTATTATTATAGTTACTATGCTGTACATTAGATCCCCAGAATTTTAGTCTTACAGATGGAAGTTTGTGACTTTGACCAGTCATCATTCGCTCTTCCCTCTCTCCCTCCCATGCCTAGCAAACACCATTCTATTTTCTATTTCTATGAGTTTGTTTGTTTTTTTTTTTTTAGATTCCACATGTAAGTGAGAACATACAATGTTTGTTTTTCTCTGTCTGATGTTTCACTTAGCATAATGATCTCAGGGTCCATCCATTGTTCTTGCAATAGGCAGGATTCCTTCCTTTTTTATGGTTGAATAATATTCCTGTGTGTGTGTATGTGTGTATGTACACTAATCATCAGTGAATACTTAGATTGTTATCTTGGCTATGGTGAATAATGCTGCAGTGAACACAGGGGTGCAGGTATTTCTTCAAGATAGTGATTTCATTTCCTTCAGATATATTTCATATCCTTCAGATATGCCAGGAGTGGCATAGATTGTATGGTTCTATTCTTAACTTTTTGAAGAGGCTCAATACTGTTTTCCATTATGTCTCTACCAGTTTTCATTCCCATCAGCACTGTAACGGGTTCCCTTTTCTCCACAACTTTGCCAACACATGTTGTGTCTTGTCTTTTTGATAATAGCCATTCTAACAGGTGTGAGATGATATTTTATTGTTTTTATTTTCATTTCTGTGATGATTAGTAATGTTGAATACCTTTTCCTGTACCATTGTCATTTCTGTGTCTTTGGAAAAATGTTCAAGTCCTTTGCCCACTTTTTAATTAGATTGATTTTGTTTATTGCTAATGAGTTGTATGAGTTCCTGACATATTTTGGAGATCAACCCCTTATCAAATAGATGGATTGCAGATATTTTCTCCCATTCTGTATATTGCATTTTAATTTTGTTTCTTTTGCTGTGCAGAAGCTTTTTAGTTTAATACAGTCATACTTGACGATTTTAGCTTTTGTTGCTTGTGGTTTTGGTGCCCTGTCCAAAAAAAAAAAAAAAATCCTTGCCAAGACTTATTTCAAGGAGCTTTGCCCTCTGTTTTCTTCTAGTAGTTCTATAGTTTCATGTCTTACCTCTTGAAATCCGTTTCAGTTAATTTTTGTTAATGGTGTAAGATAGGTGTACAATTTTATTCTTTTGCATATGAGTATCCAGTTTTCCCAATATCTGTTGAAGAGACTGTCCTTTCCCCATTGAGTATTCTTAGCTCCCTTGTAAAACACAGTTGACAGGGTGTGTTTATTTCTGAGTTTATTTCTGAGCCCTTGATTCTTTTCCATTGGTCTATGTGTCTGATTTTATGCAAGTACCATACTGTTTTGTTTAGTATAGTGTTGTAATAAAGTTCAGAATTGGGAATTGTGATGCCTTCAGCTTTGTTCTTCTCGGGATTACTTTGGCTGTTTGAGGTCTTCTGTGGTTCTGTACAAGTTTTAGGGTTTCTTTTCTCTTTCTGTGAAAAAATGCCTTTGGAATTTTGATAAGGATTGCATTGACACTGTAGATTTCTTTGGGTAGTATGGACATTTTAACAGTATTCCAATTCATGAGCAGGAGGTATCTTTCTATTTGTGTTTTTTTTTCAGTTTCTTTCATCAATGTATCAGTGCCTTATCATTTTCAGTGTATAGATTTTTAATCTCCTTGATTAATATTTTTCTAGATATTTTTTATACTATCGTAAATGGGATAGTATTCTTTATTTCTTTTTCAAATAGTTTATTTTTCATGTATAAAAACACAACTGATTTTTGTATGTTGATTTTTAAACCCTGAAACTTTACTGAGTTATTCTAATAAGTTATTTGAAGGGGGTGGGGTTTGGTGGAGTCTTTAGGATTTTGTAGATATAAGATCATATCATCTGCAATTAGAGACCATTCTATTTATTCCTTCCAATCTGGATGTCTTTTTTTTTTTCTTTTTCTTTCTTAATTGCTCTGGATAACACTTCCAGTACTATGTTGAATAGGAGTGGTGAGAGTGGGCACCCTGTAATTTTTCTGGATTTTGGCATGAAATCTTTAAACCTTTCACTGAGTATGTTAGTTGTGGTTTGTCATATATGGCCTTTATTATGTTCGGGCACATTCCTTCTATACCCAATTTGTTGAGATTTTTTTATCATGAAAGGATTTGGGTGGGGTGGCACCTGGCTGGCACAGTTGGTTAAGCGTCCGACTTCACCTCAGGTCATGATCTCGTGGTTCGTGGGCTCGAGCCCCATATCAGGCTCTGTGCTGACAGCTCAGAGCCTGGAGCCTGCTTCAGATTTTGTCTCTCCCTCACTCTCTGCCCCTCCGCTGCTCACACTCTGTCTCTGTCTCTTAAAAATAAATAAAACATAAAAAAGGATTTTGAGTTTTGTCTCAAATGCTTTCTCTGCATCTGTTGAGATGATCATATGATTTCTATCTTTCATTCTCTCAGTGTGGTATATCACACATATTGATTTGCATATATTGAATTATCCTTAATGCCGGAATGCAAGGGGATAAATCCCACTTGATCATAGTGAATAATCCCTTTAATGTGCTGTTGAATTTGTTTTGCTAGTACTTTGTTGAGAAAACTTGCATCTATATGCTAAGGGTATTGGTGTATAGTTTTGTCGTAGTATCCTTTATCTGGCTTTGATATCAGGGTAATTCTGGCTTTATAAAAAGAGTTTGGGAGTATTCCCTCTTCAGGTTCTTAAAAAGAGTTTAAGAAACAGTGGTGTTAATTCTTTAGATGTTTGGTAGAATTTACCAGTGAAGCCATCTGGTCCTGAACTTCTCTTTGACCATCTCAGGGACTTCAGTCTCTCCAGGACATACCCAGCTACCTTGAAGGCTAAGGGTAGTACAGTGTTGGGAGGCCTCTTGAATTAATCATTGGTCTTCTAAATGATGGTCTTCTAAATGCTGTTGGGAACTATGCAACTAATGTCTTTGAGTGATTAGTCTTGACTGTACTTTCATTTTTCGCTTGTTGCTTTAATTGGCTATTTTGATTTGGATTAAGAGCAACAGGAGATAGGAAATAAGCCAGATGGACTTGTGTGCTATAAACCTTCTCTTCTGAAAAATGCATGTACACACAGAGGTTTGTGTGCAATCTTAAGGGCTCAGTTAGATATATCAAGTGTCTATTACTACAATAATACTATTCCAAAGTTCAGTAAGTTAAAAAACATAGTTTATTACTACTCATGGTATTTATTACTACTTGACCACAGGTGGAATGGGTGATTTTGGTGATGTTGGCTCAGCTTGGCTGGGCAGATCTTTGGGTCTTGGTTTAAGCTTATTTCCTTATTGGAAAGTCAACAGGCTGCTGCCTGATGTAGGATTGCTTCGGCTGGGATGATGGCTCAACTCTATATGTCTCATTCTGCAACTGGCTAACGTAGGTGTATTCTTAGGGCATTGCAGGGGTCCATCAAAGGAAGAAAAAATACTTAAGCACTTACTCATCTCTATTCACGTCATGTTCGTTTTCCATTGGCAATTCATATGGCCAACGTCAGAGTCAATTTGAGAGGACACTGCCAGATGGCAGGGTTGCAGAGAGGCCATTAATGCAGTTAATGCAACATTAATGCAACTGATCAGTGAGCGTGTGCGCGCACACACACACACCCCTACACAGTTATAAACGTGCATGTATATATGTAGAACAAGCAGGTCTATGTGTGCACACATTCTGTAAATATACATAGACAAACACATGCATACACATATACATATCCACACTATAAACAAAGGTGGTAACACTGCTGAAGGAAAAATACCATTTTCTTGAGGGAATGTCTCCACCTTTCTGTTCATAGCCCCCACTTAGTTTTTCAAAGACCAGCCCAGTGGCACCTTTGACCTGTGTCTAGATGCATAATTGGAGGCTTTTAATTGGCTCATATATTCAAGTTTTGAGTCAAAGAATGTGATAAATGAAAGAAATTTTTCAGAAATTAAAAAATGCAGAAATGCATTTTACAAATGGAATCTTTGACCCAGAGAAGCTAGGTAACATTCCCAAGCTCACAGAGCTTGTTAGATATGGGAACACAACTAGACTCCTTGTCCTCTAAATCTAGTTTAGTGACTGGCTGTGGGCCATCTTTTACTACCACTCATATAGAATGCAGGCTTTTTAACACAGCTCTCTTTATGTGTGAATCAGAAAAAAAGATGCCCTGTTGAGCATGCTCAGGGAAGAAAAATGTGTCCAGCATTTATAGAACAATGTTAGGAAGGTGGAGGTACAAAGAAAGTTCCTATAATTGCAAGTTCAAATACATCATGGAATAGTGAGAACTGAAAAGGAATCTGACTTTCCAGAATTTGGACCGTGTAATAAAGTTAATTCTCAATTTCTGGAAGGATATTGTACCCTTTGGGAAATGTAATACAACCTTTCGAACCTCTTTTCTTAAAAAATCACAACAGCATTTTGCATATAATTTTGAGCATTCTCTGCTCTCCCTAAATGACTTAATCTGTAACTGGGAAAACAGAAACCTCTCTAAATATTTCCACTCAAGAGAATTTAATAAAGAGAATTGGTTGCACAGGTTCTGGAAGGGATAGAAGAACAAAAAAGAGAGCCCAGGTGGGCTGAAAGGAAGAGTGACGGAATGAGAAGCTACTAAAGATCCTGGGGTGGAGCCCAGTGAGCTTTGACATACAAGTGGAGTGCATGGTTAGGGACCCTGGGCTCTTGATTGTGCTGTGACTGGAGACACACACAGAAGTCAGAAGCCAGAGGCCATTCACTTCTTCCTTCTTCTCCACTCTAGATACTTCACCCGGGTCTGCCATCAGCAGAAATTGGTCAGATACCCACTGTCAACGAGGCCTGAGATAGGTAGTTTGAAGACTCTAATGTGCTTGCAATGCAGAGTGAAACAGAGAGGGGTGGAAATGGGAACTGAGAGCAAACAGGCAAGTGACCATCACAGTAACTAAATCACAAACAGTAGATTCAAATAAAGATACGTGACTGTTTCACAAAACTCAAAGATATGATTAATACCAAAATCGTGTGTGTGTGTGTGTGTGTGTGTGTGTCTAAATTCCAAAAACAAGCTCCCTTCTGGCTGTTGATAGAATACCAACACTTAATGAGTACCTACTATGTGCCACAGACTTGAGTAAATTACTAATACATTCACAATTGTGGCAGCCTAATGACTTCTATTGACTTATTTTACTGAAAATCAAAATATTAGTGTCTTTGGCATCGAACACATTTGTTTGCATTCCCAAATTGATTATTTACTTAGGGAATTACTTGACATTTTGCTGTCCCAATTTCCTCACGTGGACAATGCTATCCATCTGTGGTTTTTTTTTAAAGGACAGTGTTTTCTTTTGTTTTTTAAGACTGTTTAAACTAGTACAGCATCTGGTGCGTGTTTGGTGTAATAATTATTGATTCTCCCTTAATATCAGGTAAGGGATTTGGTGAATTTGAAATAATGATTGCAATAATGGTTTTTCATTCTTCCCAATGTACATGTCTTTTGCAATCTGACTTTGCAGCTTCTCACGTAAAGAGGTAGATCTATTTTCCTACACTTAGAATGTGGCAGAGTGTGACAGCGTGCCCATTCCGAGCCTTGGCCTCACGCACTCTTGTATTTTTACACTCAGTTGTATTTTTTAAAATTTATTTTATTTATTTTATTTTATTTATCTATGTATTTATTTTTTTAAATATGAAATTTATTGTCAAATTGGTTTCCATACAACACCCGATGCTCATCCCAACAGGTGCCCTCCTCAATACCCATCACCCACCCACCCCTCCCTCCCACCGCCCATCAACCCTCAGTTTGTTCTCAGTTTTTAAGGGTCTCTTATGTTTTGGCTCCCTCCTTCTCTAAACTTTTTTTTTTCCTTCCCCTTCCCCATGGTCTTCTGTTAAGTTTCTCAGGATCCACATAAGAGTGAAAACATATGGTATCTTTCTCTGTGTGACTTACTTCACTTAGCATAACACTCTCCAGTTCCATCCACGTTGCTACAAAAGGCCATATTTCATTCTTATTGCCAAGTAGTATTCTGTTGTATATATAAACCACAACTTCTTTATCCATTCATCAGTTGATGGACATTTAGGCTCTTTCCATAATTTGGCTATTGTTGAAAGTGCTGCTATAAACATTGGGGTACAAGTGCCCCTATGCATCAGCACTCCTGTGACCCTTGGGTAAATTCCTAGCAGTGCTGTTGCTGGATCATAGGGTAGATCTATTTTTAATTTTTTGAGGAACCTCCACACTGTTTTCCAGAGCAGCTGTGCCAGTTTGCATTCCCACCAACAGTGCAAGAGGGTTCCCGTTTCTCCACATCCTCTCCAGCATCTATAGTCTCCTGATTTGTTCATTTTAGCCACTCTGACTGGTGTGAGGTGGTATCTGAGCGTGGTTTTGATTTGTATTTCCCTGATGAGGAGCGACGTTGAGCATCTTTTCATGTGCCTGTTGGCCATCTGGATGTCTTCTTTAGAGAAGTGTGTATTCATGTTTTCTGCCAATTTCTTCACTGGATTATTTGTTTTTTGGGTGTGGAGTTTGGTGAGTTCTTTATAGAATTTGGATACTAGTCCTTTGTCCGATATGTCATTTGCAAATATCTTTTCCCATTCTGTTGGTTGCCTTTTAGTTTTGTTGATTGTTTCCTTTGCAGTGCAGAAGCTTTTTATTTTCATGAGGTCCCAATAGTTCATTTTTGCTTTTAATTCCCTTGCCTTTGGAGATGTGTCAAGTAAGAAATTGCTACGGCTGAGGTCAGAGAGGTTTTTTTCCTTTTTTCTCCTCTAGGGTTTTGGTGGTTTCCTGTCTCACATTCAGGTCCTTTATCCATTTTGAGTTTATTTTTGTGAATGGTGTAAGAAAGTGGTCTAGATTCATCCTTCTGTCTGTTGCTGTCCAGTTCTCCCAATACCATTTGTTAAAGAGCCTGTCTTTTTTCCACTGGATATTCTTTCCTGCTTTGTCAAAGATTAGTTGGCCATACTTTTGTGGGTCTAATTCTGGGGTTTCTATTCTATTCCATTGGTGTATGTGTCTGTTTTTGTGCCAATACCATGCTGTCTTGATGCTTACAGCTTTGTAGTAGATGCTGGGATTGTGATGCCTCCCACTTTGGTCTTCTTCAAAATTACTTTGGCTATTGGGGTCTTTTGTGGTTCCATACAAATTTTAGGATTGCTTGTTCTAGCTTCGAGAAGAATGCTGGTGCAATTTTGATTGGGATTGCATTGAATGTGTAGATAGCTTTAGGTAGTATTGACATTTTAACAGTATTCTTCCAATCCATAAGCACGGAATGTTTTTCCATTTCTTTTTATCTTCTTCAATTTCCTTCATAAGCTTTGTATAGTTTTCAGCATACAGATCTTGTATTTTTAGACACCGTGAGAAGCAGCCTAGGTAGAATGTTAGAGGTTGAGAGACTACCAAGGAGCTGAGTCAACTGATTGAATCTAGCTAAATCCACAGTCACGTGAGAACCCCATGCCAGGATCAGAAAGCCAACATTCTGCTGCCCAGCCAGCTGACTGCAGTTAGAAACAAGACTGTCCTAGCATGGCCAGGCTCCAGGCAACTTCTGTATTGCTTCTCTAAGGAAATGTTCAGTGTTTTAAGTCACTAAATTTTGGTATGATTTCTTATGTGGCAGTAATAGCTCACTGATTCAGCGGGCTGCTATTAATACTACTTAATAGTATTAATACTCTGTAATTAATTCGAATAGCTCATATACTGTTTCAAACATGGTAGATGATAGATCTCTAAGTAACCAAAAGAACAAACCACAGTATAATTTCTTAAATTACCCCATCTCCTCTGTATCTTTCACAGACCATGTGCCAAATGGAGGCAGTTCCCCAGCAAAGTGGTAGTGTTTGCCTTGGGACTGGAGCTTGTTAGATGTGGATAAGCAGGATTTTTAGAGTGCATTCAGGAGCTTTCTATTTGCCTGACAGTGGCTTGGCAGGATGTGGGCACTGCCTAGGCTCCAACAGCGGAGCTTGCTGGAATCTGGGTTCTTGTGTCTCGTATGGTGTCCTCCTGTTAGGTGCTACTAGAGCTTCCCATAAGCCCCTAAGGTTTCCAGGAGCCGGGAGGTGGTCTTTCCCAGAATGCTTATATTACTTCATCTGAATGCTTGTTATTAGTTATCTGAAGGCTTGATTAGGGCTGGATAGTCCACTTCTGAAGTGGCTTCCTCACAAGGCTGGCAGGTTGGGCCTGGTTGTTGGCAGTAGGCCTCAGTTCCTGTGCACATGAACCTTCCCACAGACTCCTTCAATATTCTCACAATATGGGAGCTGGCTTCTCCCAGAATGAGTGAGAGAGGGAGCAAGGTGGAAGCTGCAGTGTTTTCTATGTGCCCTCCTCATACATTCCTCACTTTAACCGCCTTTTTTTTCTTTTCTTTTCTTTTCTTTTCTTTTTTTTTTTTTTTGCTAGGAGTGAGTCACTAAGTCAGATTCAGAGAGAGTTTCATTAGGCTTCACATTTTGAAGGAAGTGACAATTAGTGTACTTATTTTAAGTCTGTCACATCCCATAAATTCAGATGACTTCATGCATGAATCCCTAGTTTTTTCTCCCCTACGTAGAAGTCCATTCTCATGCTTGTACTGTAAGTAAGTGGAGTAGCAGGAATGCATAGTTTCCCTCTCCATGAGATAATGGGATGACAGAGGATCATAGACATTTTCTTGTTGACCCTTATCTTTTATATGTACCAAGTGGAGTGTGTCCTTTGTTCCATAATGAGTAGGATATCCTAGGAATGCCTTGTTCTGTCTTACTGCTTATGCAAAAATATATCAAAAACATGACATTTGTTCTCAAGAAGTATCTGTTGCTTGTTTTCGTGGGACTTTGCAAGCTGCAATAGGTGGGGGCACTGATGTTGATGTCCCAGGCTTGAGGGAGTGGCAGTGGCAAAATATGCAGCTATTTCTCTTGCTCTGTTTACCTCTCTCATCACCCTTATACTTCTTTCCCTGCCCCATTAATCCCTACTTGGGCACTCACTCTGTACCAGCGGCTGGGAAGGCAGAGCAGCAGATTAGTCACTGCTTTTCAGGTATTTACGGTCTGAGGTTTGGTCCCCCACATTTTCCAGGTTCTTTATTTTTTTATTTTTTTATTTAAAAAAAATTTTTTTAACGTTTATTTATTTTTGAGACAGAGAGAGACACAGCATGAAGGGGGGAGGGGCAGAAAGAGAGGGAGACACAGAATCAGAAGCAGGCTCCAGTCTCCGAGCCATCAGCCCAGAGCCCAACGCGGGGCTCGAACTCGCGGACCACGAGATTGTGACCTGAGCTGAAGTCGGACGCTCAACCGACTGAGCCACCCAGGCGCCCCTCCAGGTTCTTTAAAAGAAAGATTCGCAGAACCTATTCTAGACCTGTTGAATGAAATCTCTTAGGTGGCTGTTGGAAACCACTTTTAGTCATTTTGAGAACCACTGGCTTTTATTTGGTAAAGTGTGGTCATGGTACCACGATGATGGTTTTTGACTGGTATTTTATTAATCTGCAGTCACAAACTTTGGCAGGCATCAGATTGCTGGGCCCCACCCCCTCAGTTTCTGATTAAGCAGGTCTGGGGTGGAACTAATAATTTGTAGTGCACCAAGTCTTCAGCTGAGATGATATTGCTGATTCAAGGATTACACTTTGAGAACCAACTATATAAATACTAATTAGTAACATTTTTTTCAAAAGTAGATGTGTGTTTCTTCTAAGCAGGCCTAACTAAAACTCCCAAAGTCACAGTACTTTGGAGATCACGATGCCAGACTCCTTCCTTTAATTTTTGAATTAAAAATTCAGTGACTTAATTTTGGTTGCAAAGCACATTAAATGACTCCTAGTCCAGTATGTTCTCCATTGATCATTCTGCTTTGGAACATGTATTTTTGTGTTTCTGGGGCTAAATTGTCAATGGGTTATAAAGGATAATCATCTTAAAGGTCAGAGAGGATGGTGAAATGAGAGGTTCTCACAAAACTGAATACAAAGCAAGAGGTCATCTGCCTCACAGTTAAAGAGGATATTGTTTTGCCTTTTTAGATACCTTAGTTAAATAATCAGAGAAGCATTTTCTTTTTATGAAGGATATTAAGAAAAGTACTGAGAAGTGAAACTGTTGTAAATAAAGGCTATAGTTTTGGTTGCAGAACCTGTGACTGACCGCCAAGAAAAATATTAACATAGAAACAGATACTCTGAGAATATATGAATAGTGACATTTCAGATAAATAGTCAGCACATGACCCCAGAAGGCAAAAACAAAAGATAACTTTCTAAAATGTGTGGCTGCACAGACCCCAGGGCAATATAGTGACTATGTCCAGCTTGCTGTTGACTAAATAAAAAGAAGTCTGATTCATCACAGATGAGCAGTAATTGTCCTCATAACTAATTATTTATATCATAAGGCCATCTGTGATGTTTTCATGATTTTCAAAAGAGAATGCACTCAGCTTGAAAGGGGGGAGATCTTGCTAGTTTAGAAATGACATCTGGAAGGGTTTGGAATGGAAAGGCTTAGCAAGAAAAACTAGAGCTGCTTGCAGCTGCCAACATTGAAGCAGGTCTCTGAGTAGATACATCTCTTCTAGACCCTTGAGGTATGTTGGGTTCCTCAGAAGTCCACCCAAGGCAGGGATGCATACACAGCATTTTAAATAGGTGACTCCCAAGGGGGAGCCAGTAAAAGGGAAGGGGAAGCAGAACAGAGATAGAAGGAGGTCAAGCAACAGTAAAGTCCCAAGGAGAGAAGATTCACCTAACCCCACAGAGAATCTGGGGTCTCTAAGTTCTACCTCAAAGTTGCCCAGAATCTCAAGAAGGTGGACTTTTCATTCCCTCTACCATCAACCCCATACCGTGCACAGTGCTTCAGTAGCCTACAGAAGTCCTCTGTAGAGGAGCCACCGTTTCTGGGAGTTAGAAATAAAGCACATTAAAGCTGGGGGAGGGACACACAAAGCCTTCACAAGTGTTCTGAAAGGAACTCATCATATCCACTTTGAGACTTAAACTCTCCCTTGGTGTTAGGGTTGTTCAGAGGCATAAACTTTCACAAAATTATTAGCAAGTCTGTTAACTCACACGTAAGTAATTCTTCAAATACGGTCTTACTGGTATTAGAACTGATATTTTGATTTCCAAGTAATGGATCTCTATAAATTTTTCTTATTTTTGTTTTTGAATCTCCTTAAACTCTTCTAAATATGTATCAAGGTTCTTTTATCTTCTGAGATTCTATAATGAAACATGTCTTCTTACAAAATGACCTTAGATGACTGACATTGGCATGTACAGAACACTTGGGTATATCCTAGACAACTCTACCTGCTTATCTTAGTCACACCTCACTTCAGAACATTCAGAAATCATGAGCAGATTGCTGAAGATCAGTGCAGCTGTGAACCATCCCCTACAATATGCTTCCCTCTACGATTATTTAATGTTGAATTCTGGCATCCAGATGTAATGTCCTGATACCCCAGGGAGGCAGGAAAGGAAATAATTTCTGCATTATAGGACATGGATTTGTCAATCTGTAAAGACACTTGAATCATTTGTCAATGTGTTGTCATTGTAAACTTGTAATTATTTTTCTTACCAAGGTAGAAATAGGAAGCAGAGAAAAGGTATGAGAGCCATCTTCTGGAGAGATCTGTTAACAACCGTATTGGATTGTGTATTTCTTTACTCCATTCCTCTTCCTACATCTCTACCAGAACTGAACCCACAATCCCTGTCACCAAGCCTGCTCTTCCATACATGACCTACTTCAGTGAAAGGAGAACCATCCATGTAGTTGCCCGGTCCAAAATTCTTGGAATCCTCCCCAGGTCCTATGTCTCTCTCATCCATCCATCTAATTTGTCCATACATTCTTCCATTTAGTATCTTTGGCCACTTTCTTCTTCCCCATCACCTTGTGCCTTTATGCACGTTCTCACCATGAACTATCTGAACTATTGGCCAGATAGTAATGTCTCCCACCTCTAGTGTTAACTCTATTCAATCCATATTAATAATGCTATAGAGTTCTTGTTTTCTTTCAACATAAATTTGATCATGCTGCTTCTGATTTAAATGATCCCATGCATTCTGTTTTGGGAAGCTGATAATGGCTCCCAAAACAAACCACATCCTAATCTCTGGAATCTGTGTGCATATTACCTTATTTGAGAAAGAGGGTCTTTGGAAATGTAATTAAATTAAGGATCATGAGATGAAGGTATTCTTCTATATTATCCAAGTGGGTCACAAATGCCATCACATTTGTCTTTATAAGAGAAAGCCAGAGGGAGACAGACTCTAGAGGAGAAGGTGATATGAAGCAGGGCAGAGAGAGCTGAGGCTGCAGCCCAGGGTTGCCAACAGCTGCCAGAAGCTGGAACAGGCAAGGGAAGGGATTCTCTCCTAGAGCTTCCAGAGAAAGCATGACCCTACCCCACACACCTTGATATTAGTCTTCCAACCTCCACAACTGTGAGAGAATAAATTATTACTGTTTTAAGTCACCCAGTTTATGGTAATTTGTTACAGAATCCCAGGAAACTATTAGATCCATTGTCCTTAAGATAATGATCAAACTATTTTTTCTATTATTCAAAGCTTTTTGTGATCTGGGCTCTGCCTTCATTTCCTAACCTAATCTCTCATCATTTCACCAAGTGAACTCTGTGTTTTAGCGATTGGGAATGACTGGAAGGTCTTGAATTGTGCTATTTCCTTCCCACACTTCCTGTAATTACATGTGCTCTTATATTTCTCTAGAACTCCCAGACTCTTCTTGATGTATAAGAATCCATTTAAGTGTGCAAGCAAACCTGTGTGGTAGGTGTGCGAAATGGGAAAGAGATGTGGATGTGCCAATCTGAACTTTTAAAAATGAAATTAATTATATAGAACATTTGTGTAAAAATGTATTGACATATGTATGACTTATTGTCATTCAAACATGAATGAAAAATTATCCTAAGTTTATCTTACCAGATTTATAATTATAGTGCCAAGTCATTCCAAGTGTGATGGTTGATGTTTCAGAAAGGGGAGTTTTCACATATTTAAAGATTAATCCTTTTATATACATGGCTAGTGTGACAGATTATGTTGGTGTCCAATCCAGATCCTATCCCACTTACTGGACTGTGTAATAGGGCCCCAGCTGCTGAGAGTATTTGATGTTTTTCTTTCCCTAACTTTGAGATAAAATTGACCTATAACATTGTGTAATTTTAAGGTATACAACTATTTATTTAATATACTTACATATTGCAATATGATTACCACCATAGTCTTAGCTAACACCTCCATCACATCACATGGCTACTATGTCTTTTTTTTGTGGTGAGAATATTTAAGATCTACTCTGTTAGCAACTTTCAAGTATATGGTACGGTATTATTATCTATCACAGTACCTACATTAGATATCCAGACTTACGTGTCTTCTAACTGGAAGTTTATACTCTTTGACCAACATCTTTCCATTTCTTTCACACACATCTCCCCCCCCCCCCCCCGTCCTGAGCCCCTGGTAACCACCAGTATACTCTCTGTTTCAGTGAATTTGGCTCTTTTTAAGACTCAACATATAAATGAGATCCTAAAGTATTTGTATTTCTCTTACTTCACTTAGGATAATGTCCTCAGGGACCATCTATGTTATCACAAATTGCAGGATTTTGTTCCTTCTCATGGCTGAATAATATTCCTGTATGTGTGTACATACATATAAACACAAATATACACATATATGCATACGTATATATACATACATATGTATATATAAATACATATCATCTTTTTTGATTCTGCTGATGGACACTTAGGTTGTTTTCATATCTTGGATATTGTGAATAATACTGCTAGAAATGTGGGAGTGCAGATATCTCTCTGATATCCTGTTTTCCTTTCTTTTCCAATTAAACACCTGGGCAAAGGACCTGAGTAGACATTTTTCCAAAGAAAACATACAGATGACTAACAGGTACATGAAAAGGTATTCACCATCACTAACCATCAGGACAATGCAAATCAAAACCACAGTGAAATATAACCTCACACCTGTTAGAATGGCTATTATTAAAAAGACCAGAGAGAACAAGTGTTGATGAGGATGAGGAGAACCAAGAATTTTTGTGCACTGTTGGTGGAAATGTAAATTGATGCAGCCAATGTGGAAAACAGTATGGAGGTTCCTCAAAAAAATAGGGTATTGGCTGTTAAAGGCTCATAGCTGTCCTTTCTACCCCAGTAGACTGCATTTGTAGATTGGCTAACAAGGAGGTACAAAAAATCAGTCCCTGTGCCTCAGATGAGACTAACCCTGTGGTGCAGTACAGTCCAGGGGTATCAGCTGAAGCTTCCACCTAAGACCACACCCTTGCTCAGGTCCTTCCTCTGTTCCATCTGCTCCCTTCACTCCATGTCTCTTGAGAGTACTGCCTCCAGAAATTACTCATACTCAAATTCCCACCTCAGACTCTGCTTTTAGAAAATGTACCTGTGACAGGCAGAATTCCAAACTTCATTACTATCAGTCCTTACAGCTCAAGTCCAAAATCAGCCAAGAATTGAAGCAAAGCTTCAGTTAGCTAACACTATCTTATGCACTATGGTAATAAATACAAAGGTGTCAAAGAGTTTGAGTCACTTAACAAGTAAAAAGTCGTTTATATACAGCTTCTTATGGAATGCTGTCATAAGTCCATGAATAAATAGATGTTCTAAAAATACTAATGGACTGTAATCTGCAGGGTTAGTTTCCCAAAAATATACACAAGCACTTACTCCTCCTCCCTGAAAGTGCCTCATGAAGCAGAGTTTGAAACTCAACCTCTCCCTCACCTAAGCAGCCTACCACATCAAGGCTACCCTCCAGTTCCTCTTCCATGAAGCTGCTTCTAGAAGTTGGCTGAACTCCCTGGAAGGAATTTTGCTTTTCCTTAAATGCTGTGTTGTTTGAATAATTTATTTCTCTTATCAAATACCTGACTGAGAGATCAAAGTTA
Organism: Lynx rufus; assembly: GCF_022079265.1. Lineage (NCBI taxonomy): Eukaryota > Metazoa > Chordata > Mammalia > Carnivora > Felidae > Lynx > Lynx rufus. Next base: position 37,410,431 of record NW_025814896.1, on the reverse strand, counting down.
CAGCTGCTGAAATAAGAGTGTTTTGAATGCTGCACACAAAGCAAAATAACTGATAGCATAAAAACAATCCCATTGTTAAAGGCAAACAATCCTTAGGGGGAATGGCTGCTTCAGAATTTGAAAGGAGAAAGGGGAAGGTGGGGAGCTCAGAGGAAGTACTGGGCCTGCCTTGTGTAGTTTGTATAACCTTGAGTAAGTTGGTTGATGACATCACAGTGTCACTGGGAGGAATAGATGGCATAATGCTTGTGCATTGTGAAAGCATTACAAAGTGTGGAGAGCTCTACAGATGTTTGTTATTATTTCTGCTCTCTTCCATGGCTCAGAGGGGTATTCATCTGCCTTTCATTCATTATACTTAGATGAATCAAATTTAGGGTAACAAGTGAATTTTGCAGATATTAAAATTAATTTCTCTTATAGGTCTTTTTTTGAGAAAGTTTCTTAGAATGCACACGTGAGTAGGGGAGAGGGGTCGAGGAAGAAAGAGAATCCCAAGCAGGCTCCATGCTCAGCACCGAGCCCAACATGGGGCTCAATCCCATGACCCTGGGATCATGACCTGAGCCAAAATCAAGAGAAGGACACTCAGCCCACTGAGCCACCCAGGCACCCCTATTTGTTATATATCTTAGCTTTAACACAAATTTATCCCATTATTCTACACTGAATAACCAATAAAATTGCATGTTAATAACCTTGTCTTTAACTTGAAAACTATATCAACCTCTTTAGTCTATTACATATAGAAAAATGCCAAGCACATAGGCTATCCTAAGATGCAAAACATCATGCATCTTATTGTGGAGAAGGAAAGAGAGGCGTTACACACAGAAAGGATTATGCATTTGCAAATTGTGCTGACTTCTAAGAACAGGATGGATGCCATGAGAGAAATGCAGGATCTTCTGATATAAGTTGGTCAGAGAAGGTGTCTCTGAGGAACTGATACCAGCTGAAGTCTGCATGATTAGTAGGAACTGGCCAGGTGAAGGTCTGAGAAAGGAATTGCTAAACAGAACGGCTTCTGGGATGGCCTTGATTTAGGAAAAGCTCTGTGCTAATCGAGAGGCATGGCAGAATCAGTGTGTCTATTTTAGGGTAGGTAATTAAGGTAACACTTGAGAAGCATAATCAGCAAATCATTTTGGACAAGATACTAAACCTCTCTCTGTTTTCTTATCCATAGAATTGAGATAATAATGTTTACTATTAGGTTACATCAGTTAATACACATAACTTAAAAATTTTCCATATATATACTGAATGATTGTACAATTTTATTTTCTTACGTATTTATACAAACACAATTTGTTTTCAAGTTGTTGACTTAAGTCATTAGTGACCACTCAACATTTAGTTATGTTTAGAAGCATAATGCAAATATTTTAAACTTTGGGGGCACTTACAGCATACATAGAGATTGGTAGAAAAGAAGGGGGGAGAAATGTAAAGAATGGAGCCGACTTCATAACTCATTCCACAAAGTGAGAGTCAAAGGCTAGAATTGACAGAATAAGAAAAGGAGAGTTGATGAAGCTACTTTCCAGAATAACCACAAGGAACTTTAGAAACAGTGATAGCTGTTGAGAAGAACTGGGGACTCTGGAAGAGAGCACAGGAAATAAGTAGTCTAAGCCTCATGTAGCTGAGAACACCTGCATCACTATACCCAGCTATTAGGACAAAGAGCTCAGACAACCTGTGTCAACATGATTTAGTTGTTTGTACCAGAAAAACTTTGCCTGAGAAAGAGAAGATTATTCATCAATAAATAACTTGATTATTGCCTTCAGGGAATGCCAGCAGATCAATTTTTTTTTTTTTGAGATAGTGGCTCATTTGGGAAAAAGTGCCACTTGCCAAACATTTTCTTTTTTTGCTTTTTTTTTTTAATGTTTATTTCTGAGACAGAGACAGAGCATGAGTGGGAGAGAGGCAGAGAGAGAGGGAGACACAGAATCTGAAGCAGGCTCCAAGCTCTGAGCTGTCACCACAGAGCCTGACGTGGGGCTCAAACTTACAAACTGCGAGATCATGACCTGAGCTGAAGTCTGTCGCTCAACCCACTGAGCCACCCAGGCACCCCATTGCCAAACATTTTCTTACCAAGATTCATTTTAAAGACCTTCACCTCACTATTTAACAATTAATGTCCAATCTCAATTGCTTAAACCACTCAAGTGTTTGCCTCAAGAGCCCATGAGTATACATTTTGACCTTCCCCTCTGAGACACTGCTGAAACTATCAAGATGGTGTTCTCCCTCACTGAACTGATTTTCAGTAAATTTAGCTTTGTTTTATTTATGGGCTGTCTGATTCAACAAAGCAAAAAGTCAAAAGATAAGGTCTAGTTGATCGTCTAGCAGACATTGGTAGAAACATTATTTGGAGATATGAACGAAACACCAGTAAAAGTAAAACAGAAACATATAAAAATAGTCACCTCACAAAAGATGCTTAAAAGTCTCCTCAAGAATAGAATTAAGAGGATTGCTTTCACTTGAGATTTTGTGCATTGTTTTGATTAGACATATGGATTTTGCTTTGAAAAAAAATTAAAAAGTTTTATACTACATGAGCAGATCGAAATGATTGGAAGCCCCAAAGTCAGCTCTAAAGTTTTATTCTTCAGTTATCCAGCCTGTGGTCAAGATTTGCCTGATTTAGTTTGATTTGGATGAACCAGCAGAGGATCTGACCCCTAGTAGGTATTCGGATTCATTAAGCATTGTGGAACTGAAATTACATTTGAATCACACAGCAGTTAAAAATCTTAGATATGTCCAGTGGTTAAGATGTTATTTCTTTATTGGTCTGTTGGTGTAAGTTTTAATGGAACCAGCTATCAATTTGGGGGGTTTGCTTGGAGACGCTGCTTTGGGATCAGGAATAAAGTAGCTATGGAAGAGAGATCAAGAGAATTATCCTACTTCGATGTTTTTTTAAGTTCACTCTGAGTCCATTCTTGGGGATTCAGTGAGGCAAGGTAAGCATGTATGGCAGTTAAGGGGGTGTACTGTTTAGATCTCCCTTCAAGAGAATCCACCATGAGCAGTGTATTAGGTGACAGCCTCCAGCTGCTGCACCTTTGGGTCCTATGGCATCATTCATGCAGAGATATGCTGTCCCTGGGTATCCCTAGCTTGTTACTGAGTACAGTGAGGAAAGAGAGCCAGGTCATCCCTGCCCAAAGCAGGATTCCTTTTAGTGGGAAATCTTTGCTCCAGGGCTGCCCATTGGCCTGGCCAAGGTTCTCAGTACCCATGCCTTCTAGCCTTCTACCTTATCTTTTTTCATAGTTATCACACTTGCATTGTGAGCCAAGGGTTTTCCCTCCCTAATGTTGTTCCTTCTTCTTTTTTATTCTTTATAAGAGAATATCCCTGGGAAATCTTTTGCACGTTTATTTCTCTGTAGGCATAGGCTTCCCAGAAGACCCAAACTAATACATGTATAAAGGCAAGGAATTAGTTTATGGTGGTGAGGGGAAAGCAAATGTTTGCCCTCCCCTTTCTAAGGGTGGGAAGTGTGTGTTCCATGGCCCTTCTCCTTTCACTTCTTACAAGGAATTTAAACAATCTTTGAAAGCCCTTCTGAAATTTTCCTGGAGAAATGGAGAGGTAGGGCTCTTAATTTGTTCTGCCTCCTCTTGTCATTTCCTCAGAGGATCACATTTACACATAGATTATGGGCATTGGGCAACTTCTTTTGTATTTTAGTAAAAAATTTTTTTTCCATTAGTTATAATGTCCCCTCTTTAACTTATGATTTTAGTCATTTGATTATTTTTTCTTACTCCCCAGATAGATGCTGGGGGTTTGTCAGTTATTTTGTCTTTTCAAAAAACCAACTCTTAGTTTCTATTTTTTCTGTTGTTATATTTTAGTAAATTTTCTAAAGCGAGAGAGCCTATGCATCAGTAGACTGGTGAGCCCCTATTTCCATGCAAAAGCACAGCTTATATGACATGGATTATAGGGAATAAAGAGTTCTGTGTGTGAGGTGCCATCTCACAGGATTCGTGCTATCCTGATAGGGACGTGTGACACCCAGGTCCCCCATCACGGAGGGCTAGCTGCCCATTATAGGATAGCATCATGTAGCCACAGTAATCAGCTCCTTCAGGATCTGCCTCACCAAGTTCATGCCTTCTTGTGCAGCCCCACAGCCCGAGACTAAGTGAGGCAGGGGCATGGAGGCCTGGATGTGTTCACCACTGGGCACAACTCTGATGGACAATAGTTCAGAGATTCCCGTTGACTTGACGTAGCTTCCTTGGGTCTTCCACATGGTTCAGTGTCCCTTCAGCCTTCCACAGATGTTAATCACCAATAAACATCTTATGCCCCAATCTCTCTTTTGGCATCTGATTCCAGAGTATCCAACCTGTAACAGTCACTGGGCTTCAACATGAAAGAGAGGAAAAACAAATAGAAAATGTAAATGAACTCAAAGAAAAGGAATTTGTAGCATGAGGGGAAATAAAAGTAAATATAGGTGAGTTGGTTCCTCCAAAAACATTTTATAACTTTGGGAAGCTCCTTAGAATTATTAGTGTATGCAGTGCTACAGAACAGAAGGATGGTTGACCCACAAAGTCCAATATACAGATGCACACAGGCAAGTGTTTCCTGAGACCTGGACGTTCGCCTATGTGTGAGAGGCACTAGCTTATGGAGTATTCATTTGCCATTTATGTGGAAGTATCAGAAGAAAAATTATCACTTTCTGTCCTTGGAAAGTAAACGCTGACAGTGGAGGGAAGTCAAATATATTTTTAGTGAACATCAGAATGATGCAAAGCAATAGACCACTGAGTGAAAATTTTACAGGACAAGCATATTCTGGTCAGAGAGAAGGAAGATGCAGAATAATGTGGGTATGTTGGTTAAAATCTCTCCTGTGTTGACTGCAAAACCATCAGGGAGCCCTGAGCACTCTGAAAAGTGAAGTCTAGAGGGAGACGGGTACCTTCCTGGGCTGTATCAGAGAAGGCCACTTCCTACGAACCAGAACCACCGTTCGTGCCCTGTCTTTAACAGACATTCTCCTTAATGGATGCAGTTAGTTGTCCCAGTCTTCTATTTCACCTTACTTGTGACAATTATAGACTGAGCAAATTGTAGACTGTGGGAGCTCGAATATCTATAGGTGCTTAAAAATATACTAAATGAGAATGCTGGAAAATTCGGTGCCCACTAGCTGTGTGCATGGGGGTGCACGTACACACACACAGCAAATCAAAACATTTTCCTGATTCCAAGTGTGCCTGCTTTTTCTTTTGGAAAAATTCAAATGCAGCCAGCAGGTGGCGACAGTTGATCACATTTGAACTGAGGTAAGCTAGGTTTCAGTAGTTTTTGGAGACCTCACTCTCCTCTTCAATTTTTGTTCCTTGTTTTGTTTTCCCTTTACTTTCAGTAAAGTCAGGCTTGTACGTAGGGGCAGAATTAAGAGCAATCGTGAAGTTAACTATAAAGAAAACTACCAACTCAAACTAGGTCTTCAAAAATGTTATATTTACTTTCATGTTTTGTGAGGTTTTGGCAGGGGGGAGGGGAGGGCAAGCTTTAGAAGCAGGAAGGAGTAAATGGCCAAGTATTTTGGACAATTGCCCAAATGTAGGTAACTCAATTAAAATGGCTGTTCATTTCTGGAGTACTCACAGATCATGCTTCCAACACGTGTTCTTTATATTTCACTTTCACATAGAATTATTGGTCAAAAATTGCGGACTCAGCCTCTAGAGGATACATGTTACAGATCATAAATGTTCTAAATGTTTAGTTCCTTTCAAAATTAAGCACAGAAAGTCACAAAGCAGCATGAATTCCAGGGCTGAATTTTGCTTCAGGTTATCTATTCACCATCCTCAACTATGTGACTGCAGATGAGATGCCAAGGGGTCATTCTGTGTCTGGACTTGGTAAGAAAAGCCATTGGAATGTTTTATTTCTCTCTGGACATAAAGCTTCTTTGTGCACAATGTATTGTAATGCTGGGATACACAATTGTCCTTGGGGCAGAAAGAAGGGCTAAGAGGAGCACAAAAAAGTAAATAAGCCGAGCATATAGTTATTTGTGAAGGTCAGTGTCAATATTGATGAAGTTTACAAAATATGCCAATGAGAGAAAATAAAAATTGTCTACATGTTCACTTTTAAAGTAAGGAAATATTTAGTGACATTAAAAAGTACGATCCTTTGCTGTTCTCTAAGTTTTAATTTTTAAGGTATTCTATTTCTTGAGAAGCACTAACACCACAAGACAGAGACGATGCCCATATATCCTAGTAGGCAAGGTCAAGTCGAAAGGCCAGAGACAAGAGCAGAGGAAGTATGTGCACGCAGGTGTAAGAAATATTCTTTGTGTCACAGATCCTAGGCATGGCTATTCTCTAAGTTTTGGCTCCACTATAAAAATTTCTGTTATTTCTGTACCTAAATGAAAGATCTTTGTGTCCCCACAGAAAATCCTTCTAGTTATCTGGCTAGCTATGCTCATGCAGCAAGAAGGTACTGAAAAAACAACATAGAAACAATTTTTAAAGAAAAAAATTCAGTATTTACAATTTTATTCCCATCGATGTCTTCACTGATTATCCTGAACAGATTTTTCAATAATCAGCAATAGAACAATATGCCTTTAACATCTGTTTATTTGTGGAAATGTATAGACTGTAGCTGTGGCTACATAAGGAAGAAGAAGAAACCTCAAGAAAGTGGATGAAGCAGTTTCGAAGGAACTCGTTCTCAAATAACTTCAAAATACCTTTTAAAAATCTGGATCTAAAACTATTTTTCAGAGTGCTAGTTTAATTTCGCCAGATTTTTTAAAAAGCAAAAAAGGAAAAGAAAAAAAAGAAAAATACACACACACACATGCACACCACACGCACAATAGTCTTCTCTCATCCATGAGGGCTATATTCCAAGGCCTCCAGTGGATGTTGGAAATCATGGATAGTACCGAACCCTCTGTTTTTTCTTATGCGTACATACTTATGATAAAGTTTAATTTATAAATTGGTCACAGTAAGAAATTAACAAAAAGAAAAATTATAACAAAATACTGTAATAAAATGTATGTGAATGTGGTCTTTCTCAACATACTGAACTGAATTCACCCTACCTGTTCTTGGGATGATATGTGAGATGATAAAATGCCTACCTGATGAGAGGAAGTAAGGTGAATGATGGGGAGGTAAGGTGAATTATGATGTAGTATTAGGCTACTTGTACATCAGAAGGAGCATCGTCTGCTTCCAGACCACAGTTGACCTCCAGTAACTGAAACCATGGAAAGTGACCATGGATAAGGGGGAGTACGTACCATACAGAGATTCAAACATAGTACTTGATATGTTAGTGTGACCCTGGAAACCATCTAAAAGTTAAAAATCAGGAAATTATTCAGCAAGTGAAGACATGTTTATTCATGGAAATGTTTTATTGTCAAAATAAGTAACATGAAAGTTCATGTTCTTATCATGTAAAAATGTAAGGATACAAACAGTATGTGAGAAACATCCTCAATTTAACAAAATTTCATAGAAACTGAGACTGGAAGAAATTTCACCAATATGTTTGTAGTAGAAATGCTTTGTGATGCTGTTTTTTTCCCCTAAATTTCTCTATAATTTCCCTTCAAATTTTAATGGCTCTGTGCTTTCTATTAGACACATCCAAGCATGCATATAATGCAGTTAAAGTTTTGAGTACTTCTGTTTCCAGCCTCAGTTCACTCTTTTGCAAAATTAAGGCATTCTGGTATCCCATGGATCTGTATCCTAAACAACCCTCTGAGTATTAAAAAAATAAATAAATAAATACTAAAAATGACTAGTAAGAGTTGTATGAATTTGGAAGTTGGCTTAGTAACACGTTTGTTAGCTTATTTTTCCTTTATCAAATCTCCCACAAGATACTGCAGTGTCTGACTTGACCCTTATTTGTTCCTTTTGGCTAAAAAGTATTTGCCTCTAGAATCTTCCTTGAAGGTAAAAGTCTAACCTGGTAGAGGGCCAACTCTGAGTTTTCTGAATCCTAAAGGGTGGTGAGAGAATTCTCAGACCAAAGTAGAGGGGTAAGGAAGGTCTAGGGTTTGGGGAAGAGAGGCTCCCAAAGGGTGTGATTGGGGAGGCTTTCCTCTTAGAGTTTTGCTACAGCCAGTTTCCAGATAACACTATTTGATCACCACCCACTCCATCCTGTTCAGAAATTAAAACACACATAAGCCCAGGTCCACATTATTGCCTGGAGCTGGGGGAACAGGACTGCCTAATGAGATGCAGGCACTCTGGTCCTGAAAAATGCCAAGCATAATGCCTTTCCTTCCTATACCCTCCTCCTCTCTCCTCTGCTGTGTAGGGAAGCCACCCCCAGGCCTTGGTCTGTGATTGCTAGGGGAGAGAACAATTGAAGCCGGTGTCAGCAGCTAAGAGGGAGGGGAAAGGCTTCGTTAAGGGCGGCGGGGCTCCATACTTGTGGCTACAAGGAAACTTTATCTGGGCCTCTATCTGCTCTTTGCCTCAGCACTGGTGCAGACAGCCAGGAGGTGACTGTAGTCTTCCAAATGGAGATCCACTAATTTGTAGTGTATTTCCCAGAGTCCTGCGCTCTCCTTCAAAACTTTCTCCGTGTACCTTTCCTGCCTGTGTTGGCAGTCTGTGAGAAGGTAAAGGACAGGGCCCAACAAGCTCATTCAGAGGACTTGCTATGCAAACCCAAGAAAAAGAGACCTATTTGCAGTTCTGTAGTGGGGCTCCGCCTGTCCTGCCCCAGGCCTGTCATTCTTTGTCTAGTCCTGGACTTTTGCGGGAATCTCTACAACTATTTGTCTTTTTCTGCGTAGAGAGGAAAGAGACCAGAGGAAAGAGGAAAAAACAGGAAAGCACAGTTACGGCTTCTGAGCAACACATTTAGGGACCAGTCATCTTGTTTATGGGTTTGTGGAGTAGTTGCTGTATTTCTGACAAATTCCAGTCCGATTTTACGATTCCAGCAAGTATGTTCAATGTGTTTTCCAGTATTATTTGTGTTGCAGAATAGCCACAGAATCACCAACTCTATCATACTGTGTTATCATAATCATTTAGAGGAATAAAATTCATCGATACATGACGATGTATAATAAAGCAAATGCCCAATCTGTGAACCAAAAACCTTGTGAAATCACAGGCTTTTCTCCCCTCTTTTTTCCTACTGTACATTTGATTTTATAGGATCACAATGGATTATACACATATAATTGCTGAAACTTAGTGTTTGCTAGAAGGCAGAGCAAATTCCAAGGACATAGACCAAAAACAAATTTTTTTTTTTTATGGAGTACGTTTAAGGAGCATTTTTTATTAAATGGCAAGAGGTCCATGCAAGTGACATGAAAAACAGTCTAGTTTTAGGCACTTAAGTACGTGGCCATTGTCTATTGCTAATATATAGTGTATCAAAAAAGTTCCCTATGAAGACTAATAAAGAATATTTGAAGTACACTGTATTGTAGGCAGTTAAACAGAAGACCCTTCTCTATTGCTGATCTAAAGAAGTTTAAGAACATTTGTATTTAGGAGGCATTTGGAAACCTCATTGAGAACATAGGTATTTCAGGTAGTTAAACACATGGGCATTCCCTAGTGCTTACCAGGATTTAACTATACTTATTACTGCATAAATCCAAGAAACTAACGCAAAAGTGCTTTAAGTGCAGTCTTTTGTCTTCATTTATTTTCTTAATATGTTGTCAAATTGACTTACATACAACCCCCAGTGCTCATCCCAACATGTGCCCTCCTCAATGCTTATCACCCACTTTCCCCTCCCCCCCACACCCTATCAACCCTCAGTTTGTTTTCTGTATTTAAGAGTCTCTTATGGCAAAAACAAATTTTTAACGTTAATTTGAATCTCTTGTGATCAGGTACTAAAGCCAAGAATTAAAATCTTTAGAAATAATCATAAGTTGGGATTGTATGTATAAAGTGCTCCTATGCATTGTTGAAACATTTTTGTCATTATTTATTTACTTATTTATTTACTTATTTACTTATTTATTTATTTATTTATTTATGAAAGAGCAGGAGCAGGGAATAGGCGGGGGGCAGGGGGTGGGGTGGTGGAGGGACAGAGGATCTGAAGCAGGCTCCGGGACAGCAGCAAGCCAGATGTGGGGCTTGAACTCAGGAACCCTGAGATCACGACCTGAGCCGAAGTCGGTGTCTCAACTGAGCCATCCACATGCCTGAAATCTTTTTGTCTTACATGCTTATCTTAAATGCATATAAGGCAGTCTTAAAGATGTGAATTTGTAATATTTATAAACTCGTAAGTATTTATGCTGCATGAAAGCATCTGTAATTTCTTATGGTTGTCTGGAAGTGTGTGTGTGTATTATTTTCCAGCTAGTTTTGGTGGCTTATTAGGTCTGTTTTCTAGTCTTTCTCCTTTCCTTTCTGTTTCCCAATCTCTCTCTTCATTGAAACAAGGCAGCTAAGTTGCCCTTGAACCAGTTTCAGACTTGAAAGATTTAGTAACAAAAATGCTTGATAACCTTTTCGATGGGAGTTCTTAACAGATGTGTTCTTCCTCGTGAGGCTTTCCCTGCTATTTGATCTTTTCCTCCAAAGCAGTTCCTTATAATGGGCAGAACCCCCAGGCGGGATTATTCTGCTGAAATGGGCCAGCAGCCAGGACACTGCAGCAGGCCTTCAGGATGATCGCTGCCATCCCTGCAAGGCTGCTCTAGCCAGTGCAGCTGTGGGCTACTGAGAGACCCAGGGAAGGGACAGGAGGGCGGGTCTCTCTGAGTTAGATGACAGGTCACAAGCTTGTAATGGGCTGAGTTTTCTTTCAAGCTACTGGAATAAGCATCACCCATTTCCTTTAGGGAACAAAGCATGGAGTGTGGTTGAGGGGGCAGAGATAGTATCATAGAATGTCTGGTCAGGCAGAAATTTTATTTTACTTTGTTTTTAGTTATTGAACGTTGCTGGCTGCTGCTCTTTCTAGAGTGAAATCACCAAGTCAACACAGAGAACCCAGCTCTTCTAGGAATAAGCCCCAAATTTGCTCTTTTAAGTTATGCATATTATAAGTCAAAAGGGTATTTGTGTCTTGGGGAGGCGGAGTATAGGGACTTTTTCAGGAGAGTTCCAGGTGAGCACAGAGTCCTGTCACCCCCTCTGATAGCCTGTGGTCCCTGGGAGGTGAAGATATCCTTTGTCTCTAATTTCCACGCACCATCCCCCCACCCCTAACTCCCTACTATGTGTCACTAAAAACTGCAGGATCAAGAGCTGAGGCTTTATTTAGCCAACGGCAGTGCTGGCCACTGAAGAAACTGCGGGGTGCCTTGGTCAGCCAGGACTTAGGACATTCAGCGGTGGACAGTGGATTGGAGGGGAGTGGAATAGAGCTGGGCTTCCCTTCAGGAACACTAGCCTTTGTTCTATTCTACCAAATATGACTGTAGTCATTTTCTATAACTGCCCCCCCCCAAATTACCACTGATTGAATGGCTTAAGACAACATAAATGTATAATCTAGTTTTTGTGGGTGAGGAGTCCAGGCCTGGGTTAACTGGGATATCTCATCTAAGGTCCTCTTTCAGATTCGCAGGTTGTTGGGCAAATTCACTCCTTGTGGAATCAAGGTCCTTAGCTCTTAGGGGGCTTCTGCTTTTCCCTGCCAGGTAGCCCTGTCCACAACATGGCACTTTGTGTCTTCAAAGCCAACAGGAGAGTGTTTCTGCTGGCTGCTTCCTTTTCTCATCTGTACATCCTCTTTTAAGGGACTTACCTAGTTAGGTCAGGTTCACCAGAATAATTTCCCTATAATTAGAATCAAATAATTAGGGGCCTTAATTATGTCTACAAAATCCCTTCACTTTTTCCATATAATAGTAGTTAACTACAGAGCAGTATCCTGTCATAGTCATACCTCCTGCCCATGGTTGAGGGGTGGGATTATATAGAGCATGTATGCCAGGGGTTGGGGATCTTGGAATAAGTCTGCCTGCTATTCTGACTAGAACATTCCCTTTATTTCCAAGTTAAAATTTAAGTATTCAAACCCGTTGATCACCACTTGGTTTTGGTATCCTAACTAAGTATTGTAAATATGTCCTCATCTGTTTAGTAATGAAAGAAATGCAAACTAGAAACTCAACTGGCACATAATGTCACATTAATTGAGTATACTTATAATTCTGTACTTAATTGAAAATTTTGTTACTGTCACATCACTTTTATTCAGTCCAACTTGTATGTATCAGAGAACCCTAAAGGCATGAATTAGGGATGAAAGTGACTTTAGAAATATTTAGTTTAGTGCTTCCAAATTTGGGGGTATTAGAATGCATATATATGATCATCCAACACAAAAATGTATTAGTTAAAAAAATAAAAAGCCTAAATATAAAAAGAATTCTATGTTTTAATAATATTGTATTTTATTAATCGCATAGCATCCACCCATGTTTGAGAAATTATGTAATATGTGTGTAGGTATATCTTTATTATTATATGTTATATAATCTAATTTTCCCGTCTGTTGACAGTTCTCAGTCATATTTTTATACCTTAAGCAATAAAACCATACCTGTCTAGGGAAGAATTGATCTATTCTAGTTTACAGGTGAGGAGTGTATCATTGAATAAAAGTCTAAGGAAAGCTGGATGGGTGAGTTATGTCATGACCCCAAGGTTCATGAGAAAACTGAAACTAAAAGATCTCCCAGCCCTGTGCAACTTGGAACATATCAGGTTGCTTAAACTTTGAACCATAGACATCTAAATCTCTTTGCTCAAAGAAAGTCTGCAGGTTAATAGATCCTCTTTGGTGTGTTCAAGAAACCCACAGTGGTTGGGAGCTGAGAGCAATTGAGCAGGCAAGACAGAGAAGGATAAAGGAAAAGGGGTTCATTCCAAATTCCTCTTGAATGAGGTTTTCTTGCCATCATAATTTTGTTGGGAGTGAATTAAGTGAATCTGGGGCACATTCAGACTCCATTGTGAGTCAGAAAACATGCGTTAAAGCAAAATGCAATGACAAATCTCTTGAGAGTTTGGGACTTTTATCACACCAATAAGATCTCTCATATTCATTTACAGTTAATTCTCATCCCACTACTAAACCCCTCCCTTTGCCTTAGCCCTAGGCAATTACTAGTTTGCTTTTTGTTTCTATAGATTTGCCTGTTCTCGATATTTCACATGAATGGGATTGTAGAATATTTGGCCTTTTTACATCTTTTTTCTTTCAGTCTGTGTAATGTTTTTGAAGTTTATTTGTGTTGTAGAACTTATTAGAACTACATTACTTTTTATTGCTAAATGGTATTCTGTTGTGTGTATATACAGTTCACTTAGTCCATTCATTAGTTGGTGGACAATAGGTTTGGTTCACCTCTATTATGATAATGCTATTACAAACACTGGAGTGCAAGTCTTTTTTTGTGGATGGTTTCAATTCTTTTGAGGGGATACCTAGAAATGGAATTGCCGGGCCATGTAGTAAATTAAAGTTTCATGAGAAGCTGCCAGACTGTTTTCCAGAATTTCTGTTCGACTTGATTGTGTGTTTCCATCAGTAACTGATAAGGCTCCTGTTTCTCTATATCCTCAAAATTTGTTATTTATCTTTAAAAAAAAAAATCCTAGCCATTCTTCTGGATGTGAAGTTGCATCTTATTATGGTTTTAATTTGTATTTCCCCAGTGACTAATGATGCTGAGCTTCTTTTCATGTGCTTCATATTCTGTTAGCCACTTGTCTATCTTATTTGGTGAAATGTCTATTCAGACATTTTCCCCATTCTGTGATTGGGTTGTTTGTCTTATATATTGATTTGTAAGAGTTCTTCATATATTCTGAGTATGTTTTTTTTAACAGATTATTTGCAGATATTTTCGCCTACTCTATGGGTTATTTTCTTAACAGTATCTTTTGACACACACAAGTATTGAATTTTGGTGAAGTCCAATTGTTTCCTTTTATGTATCCTGATTTTAGTGTCATATCTGAGAAGTCTTTATCTAAGTCTTTTGTACCGTGTTTTCCTTTAAAAGTTTCATAGGTTGAACTCATACATTCATGTATCTGATCCATTTTGAGATAATTTTTCTGTATGGTGTGAATTAAGGGTCCAAGTTAATCTTTTGGTATGTGACTATCCAGTTGTCCCAGTACCATTTGTTAGAAGACTATCCTGTCCCTACTGATGTGCTTTGTTACTTTTGTTAAAAGTCAATTGACTGTAAGTACAAGGGCTCAAACCCACCTTTCAGTGTGACTTTGATCTTGGCTTTGAACATGGGAGATGTTCTAGGATCTAAGCCTAACAATAGGGTAGTGCTAGGAGGAACTGGAGGGTGGTAAGCTTCTATCTGTTTCTATTCCTTCTCTTCCGCAGTTGATGTTAGGATACTCACTGGCATCACTCAGACCTGGGCAGACCAGCATGATCTCAAATGTATTCTGTGTTGTTTCTTAATCAGCTTCCAACATGTTAGCATATACCTTTTCAAGGAAAAAAAAAACTGATGACAAAATGTTATTTCAAAGACTTTCCTTTCAACTTTGGATTAGTTAGATGCTACATCAAGTAAGATAATGCATGCATGTGAAAATGTCTCAAAAATCATAAAACGCCAAACAAATGTTAGGAATTATCATTGCATGCAAGGAATAAGAGTAAACAGAAGCAATAGTAATGCTTTTAGAAGGCTTAAGTAGGCAAAAAGAATGACAGTGTCAACATTTGAAGGTAAAAACCAGATTTGCAGATGATCTACCTGTAGATTGTTGAAAGTTGACTTTATCTGTAGTACCTAAAATATTAAGGAGTTGGGTCAGGATCATAGAGGTTCTTCCTGCTTGGTTGGATATGGGAGATAAAGTTGTCTTAGTAATTGGTACATTCTCTTGAAGTAGGATAGAAAATTTGCCCTTAGAATATTGATTTCTCTTGTTAATGGATGGTACTCCTTCAAGGATGTAGGTGGAATTAGCAACTACTTTAATAATGTCAATTTAAGTATGCTTGAAAACTCCAAGTAACCTAAAATCTCTCCTTTACACAGTGAAATAGTTATTGTCTTGAGCTTTTCAGGGTTATTTGAGAATCTACATATTTGTTTTTTTTTTAAATGTTTATTTATTTTGAGATTGGAAGAGAGAGAGAAAGCAAGCCGAGAAACAGAGAGAGAGAGAGAGAGAGAGAGAGAGAGAGAGAGAGAGATGGAGGGAGAGAATCCCAAGCAGGACCCGTGCTGTCAGCACAGAGCCTGACATGGGGCTCGAACTCACAAACTGTGAGATCATGACCTGAGCCGAAATCAAGAGTCAGACGCTCAACTGACTGAGCCACCCAGGCGCCCCGAGAATCTACATATTTGTACTGAGTTGAGGCATTGCTATTTAGACCTCATAAAACACTTTGCTAGGATTATAGCCCTTATTAATCCCTTTACTATCTACTGTTATCCAGCATACAGATAAATCCTGGAGGTTTGCACATAGGCCAGATCAAATTTGGAGAGAAGGAAGAGGAAAATTGGTGGAGCACTGCAGAGTGTTGCTGGAGTGGGTAGTAGAGAGACTGAGAGGTCCAGGCAATATAGGAATATATATGGCATTGCTGTCCCAGAGGTTGGGAAAGAGATCTCAAGTAGAGAGATGGTGGAGGCTTATGGATGTACTGTTTCTTTGGCAGAATTTTGCCTCTGAGAAGCCCTGACTCTACATAAAAGATGGACATTAGTACTTTCTGGCAGACTGCTAAGTTCTGAAGTCTTGGACTGTTAACTACATCATTTTATTTAGTGTTCCTCAGGCACTCCATTCCTGCATCCAAATCCTGCCTGTTTTGTGTCAGTGTTTATTAGCTTCTATTGACCACAGCTCTTCAAGGATGGTTACTTTTGTGCTCTCTATTTTATAGAACAGAGAGGTTTGGAGTCTTGCTCTAACACAGGGCATTAGAGAAAGACCCAGGATTATAACTCAAGAGACCCTTAAGCTGCACAGCTTCAGACAATCCTGTCTAAAAAGCCTGACTATCTGAAAGTTGTGAGGAAACTGGAGCCACTGGAATTTCACAGTGGCCCTAAATTCACTCCCTAAAATAACTTTCTGTGAATGCTTAGGCAGTTCATGTGTAGGGCCTTTGAGCTTAGGAAGATAGGAGGAATGTAGCAATCATTATTTTAGTTCTTAGTTCCAAGGCTCCCTGTAGATTTGTTAATAAATCAAAGCACATATGGGGAGTTTAGAGACAGAGGAAATGGGGAGGGGCTTCAAGTTCAGAGATAAAAATTGCCAAGAAGGAGCCTGCCCTTAAATAAGGGGAAACAAGGAGCAGGAAGACAGAGAAGGGAAATAATAAACAAGAGGAGTCTTCATGGTGTGACACACAACAGGAGCTGGAAAACATTCAACATCTGATATTAGAGAAGAGAAGGCAGGAAACACATTCTGAGTATAACCTTACCACCTATTGCAAAGGCATCCGTGCTGGGCTCATAGGCAAATGCAAAACAGCCCTCAAGGGTCAGTGCCATACCCCCAGATGGTCTTCTTACCAAGGTCAGTGGGCTAATCCATTTGGGGTAGGCTTTGTACTGGTCCCTTCCACGCTGACCAGAATTGGCTCCTGACCATCCACTCTTGTCCCTCTGCATATTTCTATTTATCATGCTGTTAATATCACTGTAGGCTGCTAATTTAATAGGGAGCTTTCATATTTCCCAAGCCTACGTTTCTATAAAAATTGGAATTAAAAGCAGCTATTTTTTTTTTTTTTGATTTGGCCCTGGTATCCTTGATTGCCTTCTGTTGGGCCCATCCTCATTTTGTCTTGGCCCTAAAGCATTTGGGCAGGTACATTTTTTATGGCTGACTTGGATTCTCTTCTGTTGTACCTCCAGCATTTTTCTCATGACAGTTTCCTTTGGCAGAAATTCTTACTTTCATCCAGCTTGCTCTGTTAGTGACACTGGATTCTTTGGCTGGTCTGGCCAGATAACCACATTCAATGGAATAAAGAGACAGGGGAAGATGTAGAAATGTTGAGAAAGCCATTACTGCCTTTCATTACCTATAGAACCTATGCTTTTACCTTTAGTCACCCGCCCCACTCTGTGCCCTCCCTCCCTGCCCCCGCCACCCCCATGTAACTAAATGATACCATCGTTCCTCAAGCTTTGGTATCTGGTTTACTGTCTTCCATTCTACCCCGCCTTGATCAACCATCATCCAGATCTCTTCTTCATCCATGTGGAGAAAGTCTGCTTACACTCCAAGTATCTCTATCCCATTCCTTGAACCACCTTCTGCTAGGATCACTCTCAAGACCTGGGCATGGGTTGGGACACCTTAAACTCCAGTATTGCAATTTATGACTCTAATTGTTCATATGTTTTTCTCCTCCTCTTATTCCTTACATGGATATTTTCTGGATGCCCTAAGACTTCTAATTGTGTAACTCCTTTTATTTCTTTAAGTCCACTATTTCCTTCCTTCTTTGGCCCACCTTCAGTGAAACACTTGTGGACCCCTCAATATTCTCTTGGTTTTGCAAATCAGAATCAACAGACCTCTGTTACTACAAAGTATGACCCCCAGTCTCCAGTGAGCCTTCTTTTTGGTTGAGGAATTCCTTTACACAACTCTAGCTGCTTGGTTACTTACAAGGATGTTCCGAGATGTTGACACTGTAAGTCTCACCTACCCATTTGCCCTTCACTGATGTCACTTGCTGCAGTTGACTTTGTTTTTCCTTTACTGAGAAAATGTAAGCCATCAGTTACAAATATCAGTAGTACACTCTTTCAGTTCAGAGGGGAGACTAGCTTGTACTCAAGCTCAGCCTTTAGCTTGTATGGTGAATCCTGTTACCTCCCCACATTATCTCCATCACCTTGCTCTGTTATCTGTTATCATTTATTCTCTTTCTCCTTTTCATTCTCCCTCTGAACCTGTAAGTACATCCACATTTATCTTACTTAAAATGAGATAGAAAACCTTCTATGATCCTGTACATTTCTTACTTCTGTAGTACTATATTTTTTATTCTTTATTAAAAAATTTTTTTTCAACAGTTACTTTTGAGACACAGAGACAGAGCACAAGTGGGGAAGAGGCAGAGAGTGAGGGAGACCCAGAATCTGAAGCAGGCTCCAGGCTCTGAGCTGTCAGCACAGACCCTGACATGGGGCTCAAACTCATGAACCGTGAGATCATGACCTGAACTGAAGGCGGACAGTTAACCGACTGAGCCACACAGGCACCCCATCTTTTTTATCCTTTAAAGCAAAGATCCCTGAAAAGATTATTTATATTCTTTGTCCACACATGGTGTGTCTATTTTCCTTATTTTTATTATTTCCTATTCTCAATGTATGCTCAAAAATTTAAGTCAAATAGTATACATTGATAATAATGAAAAACAACATTCTCTTAATCCATACCCTTCCCCCTTGAGTTCCCATTCTCAGACACTTTATTTCTTCAAGTACACATCTCCAAAAATATATTCCCATTGAGTCTCCTTTCCTATTCTTGTTCCTGTTTCTTGGACATTATATCTATCTGTGTCTGTCTACATATTTTTAAATCTCTCTGAGAATGCTAATTCTGGTGTTGTGTTGGTGTTTTTGGAGGTGGGGAGGATCGCTCCTGCTGGTCTTCATTTGATCTTCCTCTGTGTTGGCCTCTCTCTGCCTTATTATTGGCTTTCCTTAAGTGAATAGTGGTCTTTTCTTGTTTATTTGCATTTAGGAATGAGTTTACCTATTAACTCTTTGGAAACTGTGATATGCACAGACTTGTGTCAACTGGTCATTATTTGGGCAGGGGCCTGTCCTTCTGGGGAGAGGAGGAAGTTTAGATGTCAGTATCTGACATTTTTTTTGAAAAAGAATCAAACTTCAACTTGTGTATATATCTAGGTGTTAGAGGGCATTCTAGCACCTATAAGTAGTGAAGAGGTCTTGGAGATCTCATCACTTAGTATAATGACTTTTACCTGATTGAGCTGTTTCACATGTACAGGATATGGCTTTTTCCCATATCATGACCTGTTGATTCTGATTTCTGAGGCTTTTCATGGTTCTATCTTGGTCTGTTCAAGTTGCTATAACAAAATACAACAGACTGGGTGGCTTATGAACAGCAGGAACTTATTTCTCACAGTTCTAGAGGCTGGACATCCAAGATCAGGGTACCAGCATGGTCATGTGAGGACCTTCTTCTGATTCCAAGACTTCCTGTTGTATCCTCACATGTTACAAGGGGCTAGAGAGAGCTCTGTCAGGTCTTTTTTATAAGAGCACTAATCTCATTCATGAGGGCTCTGCTCTTGTGACATTAGCACCTCCCCAAGGCCCTACCTCCTAATCCCCTCACATTAAACAATAAGGTTTTAACATTAATATTTGGGGACCACAAACAGTATTGAAATGACTTTTCTCTCTGGCATATGCAGGCAGTTACTATTTTTGTATTTCTGTTGACTCTTGTATCTGCTTTTTATCTTCCAAAAACTTGTTGACAACTAACATCTGTTGTATCTTCTCCTGTTCTTTTACTCCTGCAGTGGACAATTTTTAACTTCTTTACTCTCATTATACTAAATATCATGGAGAGAGTAAGTTCTTTTCTCTCACCTATTAAGAAACAGAGATAAATATATATGTTGAACCCACCACGTTTAATTGGCAATCTCCCACTTCACCTTTGAACTTATTATAGTTAGATTTCTGGCCCCATTTTATGTGAAAAAAAGCCACTGACAGTCTACTTCCTAAAACCTATTGACTGCTTTCAATTTTTTTTCTTATCCTCTGCAATCTACTCTTTTCATAAAATTTTCCTCTTTCTTGGTTTCTGTTGTTTTTTCCTGTTTTCTTTTTCTTCAAATAGTCTCAGTCTAATTTGCTGGTCCCTCTTCTATTGCCTCCCTCTTATAATATAGTTTTATCAGTGTTCTATTCTTGGTTCTCACTCTCTTCTAAATGTTCTAATGTTCCTGAGCCTCTAGCCAAAACTCTTCCTTTCTGTTTCTCACATTCAAAAGGTGATGTGTGTTTCCTCCTCTAAAAAGGAAGAGAAACAATCAAATGGGTACTCCTGCAGCTTTATGCTACACATCCTATATCCCAGTCTAATCTCAATCCATTCTTCTATCTTGCTTGCTATTGTTAAAGGTAGCCCATGTTCTTCTTTAAACCCAGTTCCCAATTCCTTCACTGCCACTCTGGTCTCCTCCCCTCTCACTGCCTTGATATTTGCCATGCTATATATTTTCTCTTATATCTTCAACTTTTTTTTTTAATTTTAGAGAGTGCATGAGGGAGTGGGAGAGAGAGAATCTTAAGCAGGCTCCATACCCAGTGAGGAGCCCAACATAGGGCTGAATCCTATGACCCTGGGATCATGACCTGAGCCAAAACTGAGTCAGATGCTCAACTGAGTGAGCCACCTGGCACCCCAGTCTTCAACCTCTTCACTGAATTTTTGACATCCTCATGTTGACATGGTCAAGGCTTTTCCATTGTAAAAACAAAACAAAATGATATCAAATCATTTTTTCTCTATCTACCAAAGAATTGTTTATATTTTGTTCTCCTTTCCTCACTTCTACTCACATCTCAACTTAATTTCACTCTCATTGGTGTAAATAAGCAGATCTTTACAGCAATCACAATGACCTCCTTGTCACTAAACCCAGTAGACAAATTTCAGTTCCTGTCTTAGGTTTTCAGTGACATTTGACTCTCCTGACTCTTCCTCAATTTTTTAAACAGTTTCTGGCTTCAGCTTTATGGCAGCATATATTCTTGATTTTCCTCTTGTCTCCATGGTCCTTCATTGTCTCCTTGGTAATATCGTCCTCTTTTACATAATCATTAAATGTTGAGGTTTGTATTAATTCATCGTAGCCTCTTTTGACTTCTCGTTCACTGTCTTCTCCCTAAACAGTTGTTTCTTTTACTGTGGCCACATCTGTTTATGCATTTAAGATGTTTACTTTTTAAAAATCTCAGCCTAGCAGGGCAGTTGGCTTGCTTAGTCAGTAGAGGATCCAACTCACAATCTTAGGGTCATGTGTTCAAGCTCTGCTTTCGGTATGGGGCCTACTTTAAAAAAAAAAAAAAGAAACAAAAAGAGAGTATGAGATTTGTAAGGTTATTTGTTCCAATAAAAAGCACTAATTGCATTCTCAGCCTAAGTTGAAGAAACCACCATTTATTCACTAAAGCACAAAGCTGAATTTATTACTCAAAGAAGGAAGAATTAGGAATTTTTGACACAGTTCCTCCAAACAAAGCAGACTACTGATTTTGCATTGGATTTTTAGGAAGTTAGACAGTTAAGAGAACAGGTTGACATCAGCTATGGAAGAATGGTTGCTTGGGTAAGACTACTGTGAGTTAGTTGACTTTCCAGTATGTTCACTGGAGTAATTCTCTTGCCAACTAACTGTCTCTCAAAAGAGGGGCACTGTTGCTTGTTGGCTAGCTTTCAAAAACCTGTTCTCTGAGCACGTTATCATTGATTGATGAAGCTGATTTAAAACTAGTTGTAATGGTAACTTGTTACTATGGCTACAAAACAGTAAGTTTCTTCCCAGGAGTATGGGCAATTATTAAATTTTTCATTGAGCTATTTAAAAAAAAAAAACAAACAAACTGAACTTCAAATATCCAAACATGTATTTGCTGTTCCAAAACTTAAATATCACAAAAGCACTTAAATTCAGCGTGTCCAAAACCAAATGTGTGTTCTTTTTTTTCCAAATTTAATCTTTCTTTTGAAAGATACATCTATCCGCTTAGACTAGGAGTTGGCAAACATTTTCTTGAAAGGGTTGGATGATAAATATTTTAGGCTTTGCAGGCCATACAGTTTCCATTAGGACAACTCAAATCTGTCGTTAGGATATCAAGGAGCCAGGAGGCAATATTTAAACCAATGGGCATGGTTGTGTTTTAGCAAGACTTTATTTACAAAAACAGGCAGGCAGGATTTAGTCCATGAGACATAGTTAGGTCATCACTATCTAGATAGTCAAGTCATTAGTATAGGGATTATTTTGGACAGCCCTTTCCTGTCATGCCCCATATTCTGTATATGCCAACATGCTAACAATTTTGCTTTTTGTTCTGGGAATTTACTATCCTGTTTTCTCAGGACAACATTGAAGTTTGACTAATCACAAGATTTTGTTTAATGGAGTTGAATTTAAAAGAGTTTTTCTTCCGTAGCTATAAAGATGGGAATCTTGACTGCTGGTAGGATGGCTCCCCACCTCTACCGCAGTCCTCACTCTTGGTTAGTTGGGTCCATTTGCAGGTAAAGAACCCACTGTACTGAGAGATGGATGAGAAGGCCCCTGGGCACTTGTGTCTGTGGCTTCAGTCAGTGTCATCCCTAGTTTTCCTGAATTTGGGGCAATTTCTTCAAGTACTCATCTTTAAAACTATGCTCTCTTTTGCACCCGTATAATAGTTCAGGTAAGCGAGAATCATGAGTAACAGAACTCTTAAGCGTCCTTTCAATCCATTCAAGCTCTTCCCTTTCACTGTCTTGTGGCAGTCGGAAGATCCTGTCATTTTATTTTGGGATTACAGAACTGTATCTCTAAGGCCATAGCTATCTTGGCACCTGGACTACTTTCTTCAAACTCTAGTCAAAATAATCATATGGAAATTAAAATCTGAACGTGACATTTCCTTGCTGAAAACCTTTTAGTGCCTTCCCATTGTTAGGAGAAAAGCAAACACTTTTCCCGTCCTATCATCTGCCCAGCCTCCCTCTCCTATATTGCCTCTTATTTCCTTGGCTTCAGCTACTCCTGCCGTCTTCTAATTCCTTATGCCACATTCACTTCCAGGCATTTGTATGTGTTGTCCCTTCCTTCTGAAATGCTTTTCCCTCGACCCTTTCCATCTGTAGAGTTGCCAACCATTATACAGATCTCAACCCAGTATTTTTGCCATTGGTGAAACTTCCCTTCTCTCTACAGACCAGATCAGATGGCATGTTTCTTCACCAAACCTCTTATACTCTGGTGTTCCTTCAGATATTTCAATTATATTTTATAATTCTATAATTCTTTGGGTAGTCATTTGATTTAATGCAGATACAGAATCTGTCATTACCTGTGATAGGCAGAATTACCTTCAAAGATGCTCACACTTTGATCACTGGATCCTGTGAATATAGCAAAGGAAAATTGGCAGATTTATTTAAGATTATGGTGCAGTCTACTCATGTGCCTCCTTAAAAGCAGAGAAAATTCTCTGAAAGACACCTCAGAAGAGTGTGACAGCAGAAAGGTGTAGCAAAAAGGAAGAGCGGTTTGAAGCCTGAGAGGGACTCCACCCAGTTACTGAAGGGTGCCATATAGAAAGCATGAGAATGAAAGCTGGCAGCCTCTAGGTGGAGACCAAAGCTTGGTTGACAGCCAACAAGGAAATGGGGCCTTCAGTCCTACAACCACAAGGAACTGGATTCTGCCAATAAGAGCCTGAATGAGGCTGGAAGCAGATTTATCCCTAGAGGCTCCAGAAAGGAACACAGCCCTGCCGACACCTTGATTTCAGCCTTGTGAAATTTGGAGCAGACCAAATCAGCCCAACCCTCCCAGACTTCTGACTAAGAGAAGTGTGAGATAATAAATGTGTGTTGTTTTAGGCTACTAAATTTGTGATAATTTGTTCCCACAGAAAACTGATATACTTTTTTCATATCTGCCTGACATGTGCTAAGTTGTCAGTAAACATTTAATGAGTGGATAAACAGATGGGCAGTCTTACTCACCTCAAAGAATTCAACTGCTGATAGGTCAAAGTTGAGTGTCAGCCCAAATTTGTCTCCTGGGCTCCAGGCCTTCTATGTCTAAATGCTTAAGAGATCTACCTCTATGCCCCATAGAATCTCAAATCTGACAAGTCCGGGAATGAACTTATTTTGTTCTTCCATCTATGCTGACCTTCCATTATTGATTGCCTCCCTTCCTTCATTCTCCCTGTTTAATTTTTCTTAATTCCTGTGATTCTGTCTCATTAGCACATTCATATTCTTTCTGTTGTTGAGCCCATTGTTTTTTGTTTTTTGTTTTTGTTTTTTTTTAGGGTTCTTGTTCAAACCAAGCCTTGACTGTCTGAGATTATTCACGTCTTATGTCCAGTCTCCATCCTGTTTTCCCTTTTTCTCAGGCATGCATTCTCTCCTGTAGCCCCAGGCCACTATTTATGGTGCAGTCCTGTTGGTGATTCCGGACTCCCCTTTCAAGATGAAGCACAAGTATCTTCTTCTGTCTTGGCCAGCTCCTGGCCACACCCACACATCCAGATGGACTTGAGCCTCCTTTGCACCCTATTCTTTTCTGTGCATATTTCTATTTATACTACCCATATTACATTATTAAACTTAGGTGCCTGTCTTACTTCCTGGGGCTTTATTCAGGTGTGTATCACAGAACCTGGCAGAAGGCCTGGGCATGGCTACATGTGACTAACGCTAGAGGAATGAATTCATGAACCAGTGACTTCTCTTACTGCCTGGTATTGTGCGTGTGAATGGTTCTAGACAAATGTGACACAAGTGTGCTCCTCCAAACAGCAACAGAAGCAGCACCTGGGGCCTTGGTGGAAATGCAAATTCTCACACCTCTTCCAACCCTTCACCCTTTACCAACTTGAATCTCTGAGAGAGTTTCAAAATTGCCCAAGAAAAGCCGGGGGGGCGGGGGGGTTGGGGCAACAGGAGACATGCCAACCATGGACGAGCAAGCTCCAGTACCTGGCCACAACCAGGAATAAAATAGGCCAAAATTCATATAGCACAGGTCTGAAGGTAAACGGAGAGTCACTTTTATGTTCTGGAATTCAAATTGAGGCAGTACATTTTTGTGGCTTTGCTTTTATGTTTAAATGACACCACTGGAACTTTGCCTTGCCACAAAGCATATTAGAATAAAGGAGAGAAGGGTGGAGATCTGTTTTAGAAACTCCAGAGAATAGGCTGAAGTATCGGCACAATTTTTCCTCTAATGGTAGATTCTGGCCATAAAGAAAAGTAGAGGAATACAGAGCAGATTTCTCCCTCCCTCTCTCTCTCTCTTTCTCTCTCTCTTTCTCTCTCTCTTTCTCTCTTTCTTTTTCCTTCCAAAATATGGCTTTTCCCTACCAACTATTGACTTCTGGATCCTGAACCTGACTTGTGTGGTCCTGGTATTCTTACAAGAGTAGTTTTTTATGAGTCAGTATGATTATCCTGGGGCATATTGGAATGTGGCCTTGCTGTGGGGAGAAAAAGCAACCTCCTCTCCTTCTTCCCCAAAGCCTGCACATGACAAAACATTTTATACCATCTCACACAGGATCAGATCCAGTCACGGAGTAACCAGGTGCATCTCCAAATAATTGGTGATGTGTGTGTGTGTGCACGTACAGGCAAGTATTTAGGGCCATTGTATTTTTTGTTTGGCTTTTGCTGTAGACAGTAGCAACAGAAATACATACTTTTTGCCTTTGATTTCATAACCAAGTAATCTAAAATGGTGAAAGTAAAATCTCTGAAAGTTTTCTCAATTACTGATTTATCCTTTCAGCTTCTTTCTTCCTTCTAAGCAGTATTTATATAACTCTCTCTGAAAAGCAGTGCTTGTAATTGTACCCAAGTGAATCATTGTAGCTTTCAGCAATTCCAGGAGGCAATGGAGAAGTATCAAGCCTTTGAAAAAAAAAAAAAAAAGACTGGGTCCATAGGAGTAATTACTCTCAGTTGGCCCAAGTGAGGCAGTCATGGAAAGAACACTAGCATTCCTCAGACCAAGGCATGTTATTTTCCATTCTTTGGGATTTAAACATATTCTTTTAGTCAAAATATTAAGATTTAAGAAATATCTGTTGGGTTCTTTTAAATGATATTTTAAAGCATTTTCTTTAGAGGTTTGTGTGCAAGTATTTGGATATAAAATTTGGAAAAAGCTTTACGTGGTTCTAGAACAGTAATAATTTTTCAACCACTTAAAATAACTTGACAAAATTGCCTTTAAAACTTCACTAATTATCCTCATGGCATTTGTTAATTATGTTGGCCATTGCCTTCAGTATGGCCTACAGGTTAAACAATAATAACAATTAGACATTCCTTTTACTAACATCTGGATGACTAATCAACTAGCTTCAGATTCAGGATTACTTTTTGAGGAGATCACTGCCTTTTACTTTCTATGTAAAAGTCAGGGAAATCAGAGAAACATATTACCTTGCAATGATCTCTGTATTGCCAGAAATAAATGAAGGAAAACTACCCTCTTGGGGATTTTGCAGAGAAATCATGTTTACAAGTGTTGGGCTCTATCGTCCAGGACTCCAGGTTAGATTGGCCCATGTGCCATTACACCAAAGAGGAATGATCCCTGTTCTATACCCCAGCTGGTTGTGACACCTTTAAGACCAAGTTGCAGAAGTAATTCTAAACATAAAATTCAGTGTCCAAGGAAATTTCCTCATTTTTTCTTCTTTCCAGTGTGACTAGAAGTGATGAATATTTGTATTTATTTATTTTCTTAGTCACTGTTCAGCCAAGGATTGTTTTTATACACTTGGGAAGTTGTGACTCTCAGACTACAATAGAAATAATTCTTACACCATTAATTTCTTAAGGCAGAATTCTCTTGAAACATGAAATGGCTGTTACCCAACTAAAAAAAAATTCAGGGCTTATTTTCAATTCTCAAGATGGCTTTCCATTCATTTGAACCTTTGACATTTTTGCTTCTGCCATCATTGATATTTTCCTTTTATTAACTTCTGCACTCTTCTGTTCTCTGAATAATTCGTAGATACTGTTCCTCCTTTTTTTGTTTGTTACCATTACGGCTGCTGACCTTAACCTTTTCTCCCAACCTCCTGCACTGACCCACAGCCAGTAATTTTCTCTGGGTGAAACTCTAGCCTCTGGACCCTGCTGCTCCTCTCTTTGGTTTACTTCTTGGATTGGACACCATCAAGAAGAATCAAGGGCTTCACAGGAGAACTTCTGGCCAGGGAGCACAGTGAATCTATCAAGTGCTATAAGTCAGAGACTGCTGTGAATACTGGTCCAAAGTGTATACAAAGAGCTTGTTGATAATGCTTTAAAGTAATATTTGACTCCCTAAGGAAAGTTCTTAGAAAGATTGGAACCTAAGTCCAGTATCCTACACCTGTTTTTTTTAAAGAAAAAAATAATACTTGTAAAACTCTCTAGTTTGAAAATATGTTGGCATTTTAAGGAGGACCTTCCCGGGACAGTGTATTTGACCTGGGGAGGAATTTCAGGCTCTGTGGGAGGTGGTTGAAGGAGGTGCAATGGGCAAGAAAGGTCTTCAGATCAGCCTTTATAGAGCTTCTCATTTGTCCAGCTCCCCATGTAACAGTACCTCCTGGGGAGATCAGTTATTTCATGTCTAGTTGAACTTTAGAGATGTAAGCCTACTCCAGCAACGTCACCTTAGGTTTTTCCAAGTGCTGCGTAGCTGGTCCCATTTCTCATGCTGTAGGCTCTGCTATGTAGAGGGAGGGTTCTTTTTCTCCCTCCAGTGTGCTCATTATGCTCTTCCTGCTTCCTAAAGCAACATGTCATCAAGTTGTAACTGGAATAAATAAAATGAAAGTGATATTTTTTGCACTTAAGGTACTTGAGCTTAATACAACATAATGTATCATACACTCAGTGTTTTGGATTTGCCAAGACTCCCTTTTTGTATTTCTTTTTGCAATATGAACAATGAGGAGGTTTATTTATTTTCAGTTGGTGAGCAAGCCAAATATGAGATATACTTGCTTATTCTATAGGTGAGAGATTTTTGTGCTCGATAGTCTCCCTTACTTGGTTACTCTGTCTAGCCATGGAAGAATGCCCATAACAGAATGCATTGGGCTGGTGTTGGCAAATGATTTCTATGGCCAGAAACCCACTTTTCTCTAGCTCTTGCAATCCAGGCATCTTCTTGAACTAATCAATTGGATTGTTATCCAGGAATTACATTTATCCTCTCTTAATGTTAAAAGTTGGAACCTTCCTTGCTGGCCCTAGGCTCCATAAAGAAAGAGCTACATCTCTGTCTGACCAAGAAGAAATGACTCCTTAGAAACCTCAAGTGGATAATCTTTTTTTTTCCTTTTGCATCCAAGTTTCTGAATAAATGCTGAAGACCAATAGTATCTTCTATTGTTGGTTCATTGATTTAAAATATTCTGGGGGCATCTGGGTGGCTCAGTTGGGTAAGCGTCCAACTTTGGCTCAGGTCATGATCTCACTCTTTGAGTTCAAGCCCCAGATCAGGCTCTATGCTGACAGCTCAGAGCCTGGAGTTGCTTCTGGTTTTTGGTCTCCCTCTCTCTCTACCCCTCTCCCACTTGTGTTCTGTCTCTCTTGCTCTCAAAAATAAATAAACTTTAAATAAAATAAAATATTGTAGAATATGGCTGAAAAAAATAGCAATATATTTTATATACTAAATTTATTTATAATCGATCTACATAAAATATCTGTACTTCTAATAATGTGTACCCTTTTAACTCTTGGGGGACTTTGAGGAAAAATTGTACTCTAAGATTATGTTGAATGGTTGTTATTTGAGTTTTCTGTGTAATAAAGCTGATTACAGATGAAAAATCTTTACATATGCTTATATTCAACAGACTTCCAGGAATTTTAAGTAAATTAGACCTGGAATCTGTAGGTATTTTTGCATGGCTCCTGTGACCGTGTGATGTTGTGATTTCTAATAAATACATATTTGGACTTCATTCTCTTTCCTGGCATAGTTACCAGAACCTTGCAATTTCCTGTGATGAGAGCAGTTGATGGGGCCTTTTGTTATATTAATGAAGCGACTTTTGGAAAACACCTATGGATGGGGTGATTGCCAGGGGAGCCAATCATGAAATCAGAAGGTTGGAATTTTCAGCCCCACCCTCAGAAGTCCAGAAGAGCGTAACTGGAGATTGAGTTGAGTCACCAATGGCTGATGATTTAATCCATCATGCCTTTTTAATGAACCCTGCATAAAAATTCAATGGACAGGCCGCAGAGAGCTTCCAGGTTGGGAACACATGGAAATTCAGGAACAGTGGTGCACTCATAGAGCATGGAAGCTCCACACTCCTTCCTTTATATCTTGTCTTCTGTATCTTTTCTACCTGGCTCTTTCTGAGTTCCTTTTATGAAACCAGTAATATAGTAAGATGTTTCTATTAGTTCTGTGAGCCGCTGTATCAGATTTAATGAACCCAAGGAGGAGGTCATCAGAATCTCCCATGTAGAGCTGGTGAGTCAGAAGCACAGGTGACAACATGGACATGAGATTTGCATCTTAAGTTGTGGGAGGGGGCAGTCTTGTGAGACTGAGCCCTTAACCATTGGGCTCTGGAGTTATCTTGAGGTAGGTAGTGTCAGCATTAAGTTGCCTTGTAGGACACCTAGCAGGTGAGTGTGTGGAGGGGTGAGAAAGCCCAATAGAACTGGGTAAAGAATTATAGCTCCTGTGGGCATTGGCTTGCTCCAGTAAGAACTTACTTTCTAGTACTTTGTTTGACTGTGCATCTACAATGTATTTCTCTTTGGCAGTCTCTGTGTGTCCTCTGTTTGTTCAGAGTTTTTCAGCTCTTTACCATATTTTACTGCTCTTCTCTAACTACTGTGTTGAGGTTGGTGGCTGTCTTGTATTTTGCAGTTCCTCTTCCTTGGCCAGTTGATTAGGCCATGGATGATGGGTTGGGAGCAGGGGGAGTGGCACCTCTGGTCTCTTCACATCCCAAGGGGCTTTCTGTGCTGGACCCATTGCTTTAAACCCAAAGCTCCACATACTTTTATGGCTTACACCCTTTTCCTAAGAAATGAAGCTGGGGGAGCTCTTTCTACTCACCTTACATTCAACTTGCATCCCATTTCTGTAATGCCTCGTGTCTCTTTTCTTGGAAATCATGTTCTCAAGGAAGCCTTCTATGACCCTGTGAGACCAAGTTGACAGCTTTTTCTGTGTTACCAATCCACCTGTCTTAGCCTTATGGTAACACTTTATTTTACTTTCTGGTTAACCTGTCTTCCATCCTTGTTAGGCCATAAGCTCTTTGAAAACGGAAGACTACTGTTTTTTTCAGAATAAGCAATAATGCCTTAATAAACACTGAGTGTCTAAAGGAAAGGAGGAGTGAATAATGGTGTTAGAACGGAGGGTGATTCTAAACCTGAGCATGACTCCTCTTACACTTAGAAAATAACTATGCTACAGCTCATTGACAGTGAATCAACCACAGTAGGCCTTTTCCAATTCAGTCATATGTAAATACTAGGAGAATTTCAGGAATATGTCTATCAGAGGGGTTGGGAGTAGGATCTCGCCGTAGGTGAGCTCTGCCTGCAGCACTGAGATTGATGATTTCCATTCCATTCCCTTTCTCCTTTCCCTTTTTATTTTCTTTTTCCTTCCCTCCCCTCCCCTTCCCTTTTCCTTACCCCAGCCATAGCACTCTTCAGGCTTCTGACTCCTAAGGTACAGGGGAGAGAATTTAAGAGAACTAGCAAAGTCCTTAGAGGATGGTCCCACGGTGGGGAAGGGGAGATTCCACAGCAGCATCCATGCCCTGTCAACATTTCTGTCTTTCCCACTGGAGACTTAAAGACGTGGATCTCCTTCATGCTATAAGAACTCCTTGAGGAATCAGCGGTCTTATCTGGGGCCCTTTGTCTGCCTAACAGTGACACACAGGTACAGTTACTCTAATCTAAGGAGAGTCTCAGAATTTCAAAGAGGAAACACATCATAGTGTTTGAATTCTTCCTACCTCTGAATCACTTAGCCTAAGAAAAGTTTTTATGTGCTTGTGTTTTTATGCTGGGTGGCAGGAAACTGTACCACATCATATCCTGCATCTTCCTTCTACTAGGGAAGGAGCTTTGGAATCTAGCTTTGGGAATATTAAGAAAACACACTTATAGCACAAAAGCTTGTGCACATTTCTCTGCTAACTTTGTGTGCAGTGATGTCACATTGGTGGATTGGAATCAGGTGAGGTGGAATATTTTTACCACAGAAATCATTAGGAGCTATAAACACGGGCTTTTGTTAAACATTTACCAGCACAGCACAGTGCTTTCTGTTTTGAAACACAAACCTGAGCTTGGAGGAAATGCCCTCTTTGTTCTTGCTGGGGATCTGTCGTGTTGCTGAGACCGCTGCTGCTTTAGTCCTTAGGGTCAGGGCAGTAAATGTTACTGGGAATGAACAATATCGAGTATTTTTTTTCAAAATTTTATTCTACAGAAACTCCTTTCCATTTGCTACTTTATTGAAATATCCTACGAATATGTATCAATCTCCATTTTTTATGGAGAAATAAAAATGAATTTCTTAAATGAAGAAATAGAGGACAGAAAAGCAAATTGCTGAATGTTCATTTCATTAATTATTGCCATTGCCAAGAATCCAGCCAGGCTGATCTGAACTCAAAGACCAATCATACCATTGCTTCAGCTTTCCTGTACACTGGTCAAGAATATACTTTATTTCTATAGGGCTGGGATTCCTGTTGTGTTCATCAACTCTCCTACATTTAGCACAACCATATTTTCCACTTCCAAAAGTCTAGCTCTGAGAATCATTGAATTTTGGTAAAGGGTTAAAACATTTGAATAGTAATTTGAATCTGAAATAAATGCATTGGAAAAGAATTGATTTAAAGGTTTTCAACATTTGAGGTTATTATCTTTAGAGGGTGGAGAGTTTTAAGGAAACCAAGGAGGAGGAACACACGCATCATGTAAACTTTGCTAAAGAAAATGCAAAAGACGATACTACCCAAAGCAATCTACACATTCAATGCAATCCCAGTCAAAATTGCACCAGCATTCTTCTTGAAGCTAGAACAAGCAATCCTAAAATTCATATGGAACCACAAAAGACCCTGAAAGCCAAAATAATTTTGAAGAAGAAGACCAAAGCAGGAGGCATCACAATCCCAGACTTGAGCCTCTACTACAAAGCTGTAAGCATCAAGACAGCATGGTATTGGCACAAAAACAGACACATACACCAATGGAATAGAATAGAGACTCCAGAATTGGGCCCGCAAAAGTATGGCCAACTAATCTTTGACAAAGCAGGAAAGAATATCCAATGGAAAAAAGACAGGCTCTTTAACAAATGGTGCTGGGAGAACTGGACAGCAACATGCAGAAGAATGAAACTAGACCACTTTCTTACACCATTCACAAAAATAAACTCAAATGGATAAAGGACCTGAATGTGAGACAGGAAACCATCAAAACCTTAGAGGAGAAAGCAGGAAAAAAACCTCTCTGACCTCAGCTGCAGCAGTTTCTTACTTGACACATCCCCAAAGGCAAGGGAATTAAAAGCAAAAATGAACTACTGGGACCTCATGAAGATAAAAAGCTTCTGCACTGCAAAGGAAACAACCAACAAAACTAAAAGGCCACCAACAGAATGGGAAAAGATATTTGCAAATGACATATCGGACAAAGGGCTAGTATCCAAAATCTAAAGAACTCGCCAAACTCCACACCTGAAAAACAAATAATCCAGTAAAGAAATGGGCAGAAGACATGAATAGACATTTGTCTAAAGAAGACATCTGGATGTCCAACAGGCACATGAAAAGATGTTCAACGTCGCTTCTCATCAGGGAAATACAAATAAGAACCACACTCAGATACCACCTCACGCCAGTCAGAGTGGCTAAAATGAACAAATCAGGAGACTATAGATGCTGGCGAGGATGTGGAGAAACGGGAACCCTCTTGCACTGTTGGTGGGAATGCAAACTGGCACAGCTGCTCTGGAAAACAGTGTGGAGGTTCCTCAAAAAATTAAAAATAGATCTACCCTATGACCCAGCAATAGCACTGCTAGGAATTTACCCAAGGGATACAGGAGTGCTGATGCATAGGGGCACTTGTGCCCCAATGTTTATAGCAGCACTCTCAACAATAGCCAAATCATGGAAAGAGCCTAAACGTCCATCAACTGATGAATGGATAAAGGAGTTGTGGTTTATATACACAATGGAATACTACTTGGCAATGAGAAAGAATGAAATATGGCCTTTTGTAGCAATGTGGATGGAACTGGAGAGTGTTATTAAGTGAAATAAGTCATACAGAGAAAGACAGATACCATATGTTTTCACTCTTATGTGGATCCTGAGAAACTTAAGACCATGGGGGAGGGGAGGGAAAGAAAAAAAAAAGGGAGGGAGGCAAACCATAAGAGACTCTTAAAAACTGAGAACAAACTGAGGGTTGATGGGGGTTGGGAGGGAGGGGAAGGTGGGTGATGCGCCAATTGAGGGCACCTGTTGGGATGAGCATTGGGTGTTGTATGGAAACCAATTTGACAATAAATTTCATATTAAAAATAAAATGCAAAAGAATAAAGCTCTTGATATTTTCTTACGAATGGTTATAGAGTAGAATTTGATGATGGTTTTTATTATACACTGTGGTTTATCTAGTAATAGAGAGTTGCCAGATTTAGTAAATAAATATGCAGGGCAACAAGTTAAATTTGAATTTTAGATACACATTGAATATATTTTTTAAGTTTGACCCAAATTTTGCATGATCATGCTTGTCAATAATGAAGTAGGAGAATAGAGTAATAATAGAGTTAATATCCCAGGGTAATAGGATACTTCCTTTCTGCCGTCTGCAAACAACTGATATTTTTGGATGGGTAAGATTTGCCATTAACTGTGATACCTAGATGTCCTAAAAGTTATTTTGTTTATGTGTTTTAGTTGAAATGCAAGGCCAGTGTTCACACAAGTTTCCAAAGAAACAGTAGCTCTTTGTCATACTTCTGTGACCTATTTATTTTTGTCTTCATTAAAAACTTGGAATTAGGGGGAAAAAAACAATGATTTTACAGTAAAAAGTTAAACTATCATATGCCCATCCCCCATCTACCTCCCCTCTGGCAATTACCAGTTTGTTTTTTGTATTTAAGAGTCTGTTTGGCTTTTTGTTTTGTTTTTTAGATGCCATATATAGGTGAAATTATATGGTATTTGTCTTTGTTGTACTTATTTCACTTAGCATAATACCTTCTAGGTTCATCCATGTTGTTGCAGATGACAAGAGTTCATTCTTTTTTATGACTGAGTAATATTCGTGTGTGTGTGTGTACACATACACATCATATCTTTATCCATCCATTAAGGGACACTTGGGTGGCTTCCATATCTGGGCCATTGTAAGAAATACTGCAATAACATAGAGGTTTATTTTCAAA
This sequence comes from Lynx rufus, assembly GCF_022079265.1. Taxonomy (NCBI): domain Eukaryota; kingdom Metazoa; phylum Chordata; class Mammalia; order Carnivora; family Felidae; genus Lynx; species Lynx rufus. The sequence continues at coordinate 37,376,117 of NW_025814896.1, read as the reverse complement.
GTAGTATTTTTCATTTTCTTTAGGTAAATACCCAGCAGTGGAATTACTGGAAGATACAGTATTTCTGTTTTTCATTTTTTGAGGAACCTCTACACTGTTATCCATAATGGTTGCGCCAATTTACATTTCTACCAATAGTGCACTGGAGTGCCCTTTCTCTGCATCCTCACCAACACTTGACTTTTTTTGCCTTTTTAATACTAGTCATTCTCAGTAGAATGAGGTGGTATTTCATTGTGGTTTTGATTTGCATTTCCCTGATGATTAGCGATGTTGAGCATCTTTTCACATATCTTTGGGCCATCTGTAGGTTGTCTTTGGAAAAATGTGTATTTGGGTCCTATGCCCATTTTTTAATCGGATTGTTTGTTTTTCTGGTGTTAAATTGTATAAATTCTTTATATATTTTGGATTTCAACCGCTTATTGGTTGTATCATTTGCTCATATCCTCCTATCTTTGTTTTTGATGGTTTCCTTTGCTATATAAAAACTTTTTATTTTGGGGTAGTCCTAACAGTTTGCTATTGCTTTTGTTTCCCTTGCCTGAGAAGATATACCTATAAATAAGTTGCTATGGCTGATGTCCAACAGATTACTATGTTTTCTTTTAGGAAGTTTTATGATTTTGGATTTCACATTTAGGTCTTTAATCTATTTTGAGTTTATTTTTGCCTATAGTGTAGGTAGTCTATTTTCATTCTTTTGCAGGTAGTAATCTAGTTTTCCCAACACCATTTATTGAAAAGACTGTCTTCATTATATACTCTCATCTTCTTTGTTGTAGATTACTTGACCACATATGCATAGGTTTATTTCTGGGCTGTATCCTGTTACATTGATCTGTATGTTTTTTTCTTCTGCCAGTACCATACTGTTTTGATTACTATAGCTTTGTAGTATATATTGAAATCTGGATTTGTGATACCTCCAGCTTTCTTTTTTCCCAGATTGCTTTGACTTTTTGAGGTCTTTTGTGGTTGCTTACAAATTTTAGGTTCGTTCCCTCTAGTTCTATTAAATGCTATTAGTATTTTGATAGGGATTGCACCAAGCCTATAGATTGCTTAGAGTAGTATGGACATTTTAACGATATTAATTGTTTTAGTCCATGAGCATGGTAAATCTTTTTGTTTGTGTCATCTTCAGTTTATTTCATCAATATCTTATAGTTTACAGAGTACAGGTCTTTTCACCTTCTTAGTTAAACTTTCCTAGAAATTTGATTGTTTTTAGTGCAATTATAAATGGGATCCTTTTTTATTTTAAATTTTTCTTAACATTTATTTTTGAGAGACAGAGACATTTGTTTTTTTTTTTTTTCTCAACGTTTTTATTTATTTTTGGGACAGAGAGAGACAGAGCATGAATGGGGGAGGGGCAGAGAGAGAGGGAGACACAGAATCGGAAACAGGCTCCAGGCTCTGAGTCATCAGCCCAGAGCCCGACGCGGGGCTCGAACTCACGGACCGCGAGATCGTGACCTGGCTGAAGTCGGACGCTTAACCGACTGTGCCACCCAGGCGCCCCAGAGACATTTGTTTTTAAGAGGCATGAGTGGGGGAGGGAGCAGAGAGAATGAGGGAGACACAGAATCCAAAGCAGGCTCCTGGCACTGAGCTGTCAGCATAGAGCCTGACACAGGTCTCGAACCCATGAGCCATGAGATCATGACCTGAGCTAAGGTTGGATGTTTAACCAACTAAGCCACACTGGCTCAAATGGGATTGTTTTCTTCTCTTTCTGCTACTTCATTATTAGAATATTAGAATCATTAATATGTAGAGATGCAACAGATTTCTGTATATTAATTTTGTATCCTGCAAGTTGACTGAATTCATTTGTTTCTAATAGTTTTGATGGAGTCTCTAGGGTTTTTTATAAATAGTATCATGTCATCTGCAAATAATCACCGTTTTACTTCTTCCTTACAAATTTGAGTGCGTTTTATTACTTTTCTTGTCCAATTGTTAGTTAGGACTCCCAGTATTATGTTGAATAAATATGGGAAGAGTGGATATCCTTGTCTTGTTCCTGATCTTAGAAGAAAAGCCTTTAGTTTTTTACCATTGAGCATGATGTTAACTGTGGGTTTTTCATACAAATTCTTTATTACTTTGAGCCATATTCCATCTGAACCCAATTTGAGACTTTTTATCTTTTTTTAATTTTTCATTTATTTTTATTTTTTATTTTTATTAATGTGATGTATCAAACTGAGTTATGAATACTGAACCACCTTGCATCTCTGGAATAAATCCCACTTGATCATGGTGAATGATATTTTTAATGTATTGTTGAATTTGGTTTGCTGATTGATATTTTTGCTAATATTTTGAGGATTTTTGATTACTGCATCTGTGTTCATCTGGGATATTAACCTGCACCTGTGGACCTGTTTCTATTATATGTCATATCTGCTTGCTTAATGAGTCTTTTTTCCTTCTTTTCTAGTAGTTTATTTTTGAATGGTGGATGGGTATTTAAAATATTATTTACAGGAATGTTTTGAGTCCTAGAATGATGACTTATCCATAAAAAGGAAAGAAGGGAAAGAGGAAGGAAGGGAGAACCCTGAAAGTGTGTCCACCCCAGAAAACCTTAATTCACTTAAGGCCTGAGGTACCCTAAAACACCAGATAAAAGGAACTACTCAAAGGAGGACCATTATTACTCTGTGTTATGTCCTGTTACTATTATAATAAATATCTTACAATTGGAGAGAACAGAACTCATGTGTCTTTGCTCGAGAAGGAGGTGATTTTCCAGGCTTCCCACCACTTGGTAGAGCCTATGCTTTGATTTCTTCCCCATCCCTATGTGACTGTGAAAAGTTCATCTTAGTTTGAATTCACTGTTTTATTAAAATCAAAACAATTGTGCTCAAGACAGGGAGGTTTGGTTAACTGTACTTATATCACTAGGTTTTGTCTTCTCCAAATATTGGATGGGCATTCCCCCCCCCCCCCCGTTTTCTGAGGTCTTTGATGTTTTTAAGACATCTTTATTTGCTTGTTTTGGTAATTCAGCTAAGTTTTTAGTGATCTTCAGCAGAAGGTTTATGTAAATCTGATCTACCATTACTGGAACTGGAAGTTCAGCATTTTTTTCTTTTAGTATTTATATATTTATTTACCATTAGATTCTCCCTTTGTATGGGATGCCTCTTGTGCCTTGATTCATATTTCCTTAGCCCATATTTTATTCCAGTCATTGTCATTGCTGTATGCTTCCCAGAGGTGTAAATGGCAGAACTTTATTTTACCTATGGCTATCAATTTCTCTTCCTTTCCTACCTGGAATGGAAGGGAGTTAATATCCCATGGGGTAATAGTTGACCGATGGAGAGATGGAAACCAGTGCTTATATCTTCCCGTTCCCTGTTCCTGAGTACATTCTGTGTAACTTCTGTATGGTTCCACTGGCTCTCATCTTCTCTATTTTACTCTCCCAATCCTCTACTTCTATTCTCTGGGATTACTTACTAATATAATCTACTTGCATGACATAGGATTTAGACTTCTTTAAAGGGGTTTCATCAACTTTTATGTAGTTTCTTTTATTAGACCCCAAAAGCCATTCTTTGAGAAATCTTCCTTAGGAAGGAAAAATACCCAATACACATCTATTGTGTCTGAAATTTCCATCCTTAAAATAAGTATTTACTGTTGTTTCATCAGGTGTTAAGTTGGAACCCAAGAAACCAAAATTGAAAAATGTTGTAGAGAAAAAGGTAGTCAAGCCTTGGGTAGGATGCTACAACATAGATTCCTGAGCAACACTAGGGTACTGCGCACCATAGAAAGTATAAACAATTCCATAAAAGTCTTATCCACTAATCTCTTAAGCCCTATACCCTGACTTTAATTCTCCTCCCTATTTATGCCCTAACTAATCCCAGGAATTCTGTTCTCTGCTCTTTCTGCCATTAGCTTGTAGCAGGCTGACCAAAACTATTATCTTAGCCAGTGAAAATTCCTGTTAGGGAAGGACTACTTTTTTTAATGAAAATGTTTAAATTAATTGCCTGATGGAGAAGGTGCCTTCATGGAGGCAACAGATTCAGAGTCAAGGGCATAGCGTACAAAGGTGAACTCTAAGGATGCAAAAGAGCTGCATTTGGGGTCAGGGAGCAGAGAGGAAAAGGGCAAATTGGAGAATTTTCTGACATTAGGGAAAATTAGAAAGGATTTGTTCAGAGCAGGTATCTTCAAAATTTATCTTAAGGTTGTTTGTGTTTCATGACACTTTGTGAGTGACTAAAATTATGTAAAACCTGGATCCTTGTGGCTTAGAATGGAGCCATGTAAAGACCAACGTAGAAGCCAGAGTTTAGAGTAAGGGGCAACCATGAGAATATGTCCTTCCTCTCCCTAGGAGCTAGAAGAAGTGATGATAGTACCTTCTAAACCATGAATGGGAGTTGGATCCACTCTTATCTGGATCTAAGAAGTGCATGCCTCAAGCTGACACCAGAGGTCTCACACACCTCTGGTGATCTCTAAACTGCAGCAGGTGATTACTGGTTACTTGATATCACATTCAATGGTCAACATCATGAAATTAATTCAGCAAATATTTATTCAGAGAATATTATGTGCCATACCTTTCTTTGTTCTTGGTACTGAGTGTACAGCTCTGATCAAAGCAGATAAAAATCTGCACCTTCACAGGGCTTACAACTTAGTGGGAAACACAGAAAAGATGCATAAGTGAAATTTATGGTATGATGATAGCAGTGGTATATAAGGAGAAATAAGCTAGACAGGAGATAAGAAAGCAACACACTATTGTTAAAATAGATATGTATCACAGAGGCAAGGAACAGAATAAAGTATTTTTTTTTAACTTTGAAAAAACTTTTTTAATGTACATTTATTTTTGAGACAGAGACAGAACATGAATGGGGAAGAGGTAGAGAGAGACAGGGAGACATAGAATCTGAGGCAGACTCCAGGTTTTGAGCTGTTAGCACAGAGCTGGATGCGGGGCTCGAACTCATGAGCTGTGAGATCATGACCTGAGCTGAAGTCAGATGCCTAACGGACTGAGCCACCCAGGTACCCCTATCTTTTTTTTTTTTAATGTTTGTGTATTTTTGAGAGAGAAGACAGACAGAATGAGAGCCGGGGAGGGGCAGAGAGAGAGAGAGGGAGACACAGGCTCCAGGCTCTGAGCTGTCAGCAGAGAGCCTGATGCAGGGCTTGAAATCACAGACTGTGAGATCATGACCTGATCCGAAGTTGGACTCTTAAATGACTGAGCCACCCAGGTGCCCCAGAATGAAGTATTTTATATTTTTAATGTTAAAAGGATTGTGTATGTTAGGCTAAAGGATCAAGAGTGTTAATATATCACTTCCTCTTATTTTTGTCCTTCACCTGGAAGTCATAGATATAGAGTATTTTTTAGAGTATCCTTTTTTTTTTTTTTTTTGAAAGGAGACCCTTGGAAGACCTGGAAGAAAAGTGAGCCCATGTTTCTTGGAATGGCTGTCTCTTTTAGGAGTTTGACATTGGGGATTTTTTCCAGCCCCCAGGTTTGGAAGCAGAATGAGAAGCCTTCCATTCATCTCCAGAGAAGGAGACATACTGGGAATGAAAGCTCAAGAGATGCCCAAGGTATCATTAGGACTTGCAGGTCAGGAGAGGACAAGAGAAAATAGAAAATCTTAGAATTTCTAGGCAGGCCCTTACATGTGTTCATTGCAAAATTTAATTGCAGCAGGAAGGAAAGGTAGTTTGAACACTTCCCAAACCCAGAAGGCATTAGGAGGAATAACTGACACATTGACCCATTCAGAAAAAGGACAGGGCAGAGTTAGGACTGAATTTTAACCAAGCAAATATCATGAGTATAAAACATTTCCCATTAATGGAAATATGTTCCTGCTAAAATTAACAAAAGGACATGTAGTTCAAACCTGCACCATCTTTTCACTGGGAGAGCTCCCGCCTCATTGAACTTACTCTAATTGCAGTGGCCAAGGCTAAGGGACTGAATGTAGAGAAGTGTCCATGTTCTTTTTACTTCCATTTAGAAAACCAAGATGGACTGGTTGTTTTCCTGGAAAACCAAGAAAACTGGTCTGTTTTCCTTTTACATGGAACCCAAAGCAAGGCTGTTCTTGCTATACAAGGTATAATTAAAGCATTCTGTATTGAACCCAACAATTTGTACTGCTAATGGATGGTTACTGGCAATGCCTAAGAAGTTTTGGTCTCCCATTGCTTCTAGCAACTTCCACATTGTCTTTCTTATATGGTTGGTTGCATGCTTTGCCAACATACCGAGCAGCAACTTTCACCCTAGTTTACTGCAATATAAAATGGGAAGTTCAATTAGAAACTTGTTTTCATGGAGCGCCTGGGTGGCTCAGTTGGTTGAACATCTGACTTTGGCTCATGTGGTCATGAGGTCATGATCTCACGTTTCGTGGGTTCCAGCCCCGCGTCAGGCTCTGTGCTGACAGCTCAGAGCCTGGAGCCTGCTTCAGATTCTGTGTCTCCCTCTCTCTCTGCCCCCCCCCTCCCACTCGTGCTCTGACTCTGTCTCTCAAAAATAAATTAAAATGTTAAAATTGTTTTCACAAGCAGCCTAATTGGAGAGGATGTCTTAAGAAACACAAAAAAAGGAACTCTCTTCCTACCACCACCAACATTAGAATACCCTGAAATAAACATGAGTTTATACCCTGTCTCTGAAGATAAACAGAAAAAGATTTTTGATTAGCATTTTGTTCATGCTAGGGGTGAGGTTGCAGCACTCCCATCTTTACAACACTGTTGATTTTAATTGCGAAATACCATTGAGAAATCTCTTTGTTGATGAGGGAATATTTGAATTTCTTTTGACTTTTAGAAATTGTAAAGGTGTCCTTAGTAAGCATTGGGTGACTATGGCTCTTTCTAACACTTTTATTTAAAGATGAAATGAGATGGGAACCTTCCATCCTTCCCATAAGTATTATTAAGGAGTTATTTTGTCTATCTGGGGTCAACTGTTGAAGATTGTGCAGATGTTTGTAGGAAGAGGTGTTACCCTCATCTCCAGGTCTTGAATAATAGTTCAAGTCCCACAGGTCTGAAGGAGCAATGTGCTTTGTATCCAAAGGAGAATCAATTAGCCCTCAAAGTTGGTAGTAATTATTCAACACTATACCACACAGGAAGCTCTAAAAATAGACACTTCAGGATATTGATCCAGATTGGTCTTCTGGCGAGATGAAGGCAGGAATCTTCTTTATAATTTGATTTACATGATATAAGGTTCTACATCTGGCATAGCCTGCCAAGCTACTGTTAAAGATTCACCTGGCTTGGGAGCCCCGGAAGACAGAGCTCAGCTCAGTGGGGGAACAAAGGCACTGGCAAGTGCCATCTCTCTCTCCCATCCCCCACCTGAAATTCCAAAGGGAACCAGTTCCCATCACTGAACTTGCTTGTACCATGCAAACACCCAACACTGTGCTTCTGTGGATCCATCCCTCCATTGGGTCTAACTCCCTCCCGGTTCTGCAGGGCCCCTCCTGCAGGGGACCACTGAGGGCAAAGTGAGCTGAGCCTGCCCCTCCAGCCCCTGTGCACCTTGCAGATCCACCCCGGCTAATATGCCAGATCCCATTGAAGCAGCACCACAAGCCTGGCAGTGTGCAAGTAGCCCAGACAGGGGCCACACCACTCCAGTGAGTCCTGCCCCTGGGAGAGAGGGGAAGATAAGGTACACACCAGTCCGACTGTGGCCCCAGTGGAGGGTTAGGGGCAGACATCGGGTCTGTCTGTGGCCTGGCCCACCAACACAAGTTACCCTGGATAGTACAGGGGAAGTGTCCTGTAGCTAGGAGCCACCACAGGGACTACCCAAAATGACAAAATGGAAGAATTATCCTCAAGAGAAACTCCAGGAAGTAGCAACAGCTAAAGAATTGATTAAAAATGATTTAAGCAATAAAACAGAACAAGAATTTAGACTAATAGTCATAAAATTAATTGCTGGGCTTGAAAAAAGCATAGAGGACAGCAGAGAATCTATTGCTACAGAGATCAAGGGACTAAGAAATAGTCATGAGGAACTAAAAAATGCTATAAATGAGGTGCAAAATAAAATGGAGCCGGCCATCGCACGGATTGAAGAGGCAGAGGGGAGAATAGGTGAATTAGAAGATAAAATTATGCAAAAAGAGGAAACTGAGTAAAAGATAAAAAAAAATCCAGGAGTATGAGGGGAGAATTAGAGAAGTAAGTGATGCAATCAAACGGAACAATATCTGTATCATAGGAATTCCAGAAGAAGAAGGAGAGAGAGAGAGGGGCTGAAGGTATACTTAAATCATAGCTGAGAACTTCCTTGATCTGGGGAAGGAAAAAGGAATTCATATCCAAGAGGCACAGAGAACTCACTTCAGATGTAACTTGAATCGATCTTCTGCACTACATATAGTGAAACTGGCAAAATACAAGGATAAAGAGAGAATTCTGAAAGCAGCTAGGGATAAACAGGTTCTAACTTAAAAAGGTAGACACATAAGAGTAGTGGCAGACCTATCTACTGAAACTTGGCAGGCTAGAAAGAAATGGCAAGAAATCTTCAATGTGATGAACAGAAAAATATGCAGCCAAGAATCCTTTATCCAGCAGGTCTGTCATTCAGAATAGAAGGAGAGAGAGAGGTTTCCCCAAACAAACAAAAACTGAAGGAATTCATCACCACTAAACCAGCTCTACAAGAGATTCTAAGGGGGACTCTGTGAGGGAAATGTTGCAAGGACTACAAAGTACCAGAGATATCGCTACAAGCATCAAACCTACAGACATCACAATGACTCTAAACCCATATCTTTCTATAATAACACTGAATGTAAGTGGATTAAATGTTCCAATTAAAAGACATAGGGTATCAGAATAGATAAAAAAAAACCCAAGACCCATCTATTTGCTGTCTACAAGAGACTCATTTTAGACCTGAGGACACCTTCAGATTGAAAGTGAGGGGATGGAGAACTATCTATTATGCTACTGGAAGTCAAAAGAAAGCTGGAGTAGCCATACTTATATCAGACAAAGTAGACTTTAAATTAAAGGCTGTAACAAGAGATGAAGAAGGACATTATATCATAATTACAGGGTCTATCCATCGGGAAGAGCTAGCAATTATAAATGTCTATGTGCTGAGTACGGGAGCCCCCAAATATATAAAACAATTAAAAACATAAGAAACCTTATTGATAAGAATGTTGTAATTGCAGGGGACTTTAATACCCCACTTACAACAATGGATAGATCATCTAGACACAGGATCAATAAAGAAACAAGGGCCCTGAGGTGCCTGGGTGGCTCAGTCCATTGAGCGTCCGACTTCAGCTCAGGTCATGATCTCACGGTCTGTGAGTTTGAGCCCCGTGTCGGGCTCTGTGCTGACAGCTCAGAGCCTGGAGCCTGCTTCAGATTCTGTGTCTCCCTCTCTCTCTGACCCTCCCCCATTCATGCTCTGTCTCTCTCTGTCTCAAAAATAAATAAACATTAAAAAAAAAAAAAAGAAACAAGGGCCCTGAATGATACATTGGATCAGATGGACTTGACAGATATACTTAGAACTTTGCATCCCAAAGCAACAGAATACACTTTCTTCTCAAGTACACATGGAACATTCTCCAAGATAGATCACATAGTGGGTCACAAAACAGCCCTTCATAAGTATACAAGAATTGAGATCATACCATGCACACTTTCAGACCACAATGCTGTCAGCATTGACTTGAAATCAGCCACAGGAAAAAGTCTGGAAAACCTCCAAAAGCATGGAGGTTAAAGAACACCCTACTAAGGAATGAATGGGTCAACCAGGCAATTAGAGAAGAAATTAAAAAATATATGGAAACAAATGAAAATGAAAATAGAACAATCCAAACACTTTGGGATGCAGCGAAGGCAGTCATGAGAGGAAAATACATTGCAATCCAGGCTTATCTCAAGAAACAAGAAAATTCCCAAATACAAAATCTAACAGCACATCTAAAGGAAATAGAAGCAGAACACCAAAGACACCCCAAACTCAGTAGAAGAAGAGAAATAATAAAGATAAGAGCAGAAATAAACAATATAGAATCTCAAAAAACAAAGCAGATCAGTGAAACCAAGAGTTGGTTTTTTGAAAAAATAAAAGTGATAAACCTTTAGCTAGGCTTCTCAAAAAGAAAAGGGAGATGACCCAAATAGGCAAATCATGAATGAAAATGGAATTATTACAACCAATCCCTCAGAATACTATGAATATTACAGCCAATCTGGGAATACTATGAAAAATTATATGCCAACAAACTGGACAACCTGGAAGAAATGGACAAATTCCTAAGCACCCATATACTTCCAAACCTCAAACAGGAAGAAATGGAAAACTTGAACAGACCCATAACCAGCAACAAAATTGAATCCGTTATCAAAAATCTCCCAACAAGTAAGAGTCCAGGACCAGATGGCTTCCCTGGGGAATTCTACCAGACATTTAAAGAAGACATATCCTTCTCAAGCTGTTCAAAAAAAAAAAAAAAATAGAGGAAGGAAAACTTTCAGACTCATTCTATAAAGCCAGCATTACTTTGATTCCTAAACCAGACAGAGACCCAGCAAAGAGAGAGAACTACAGGCCAATATCCCTGATGAATATGGATGCATAAATTCTCAATAAGATACTAGAAAATTGAATTCAACAGCATATAAAAAGAATTATTCACCATGATCAAGTGGGATTCATTCCTGGGCTGCAGGGCTGGTTCAACATTTGCAAATCAATCAATGTGATACATCACATTAATAAAAGAAAAGAACCATATGATCCTGTCAATTGATGCAGAAAAAACATTTGACAAAATTCAGCATTCTTTTTTATTTTTTTTTTTTAATTTTTTTTTTTCAACGTTTTATTTTTGGGACAGAGAGAGACAGAGCATGAACGGGGGAGGGGCAGAGAGAGAGGCAGACACAGAATCGAAAACAGGCTCCAGGCTCCGAGCCATCAGCCCAGAGCCTGACGCGGGGCTCGAACTCACGGACCGCAAGATCGTGACGTGGCTGAAGTCAGACGCTTAACCGACTGCGCCACCCAGGCGCCCCCAGCATTCTTTTTTAATAAAAACCCTCAAGAAAGTCGGGATAGAAGGAACATACTTAAACATCATAAAAGCCATTTATGAAAAGCCCACAGCTAACATCATAATGGGGAAAAACAGAGCTTTCTCCCTGAGATGAGGAACATGTCAGGGATGTCCAGTCTCACTGCTATTGTTTAACATAGTGTTGGAAGTTCTAGCATCAGCAGTCAGACAGCAAAAGGAAATCAAAGGCATCAAAATTGGCAAAGACGAAGTCAAGCTTTCACTTTTTGCAGATAACCTGATATTATACATGGAAAACCCGATAGACTCCACCAAAAGTCTGCTAGAACTGATACATGAATTCAGCAAAGTCGCAGGATACAAAATTAATGTACAGAAATCAGTTGCATTCTGAAACACTAATAATGAAGCAACAGAAAGACAAAGAAACTGATGCCATTCACAGTTGCACCAAGAATCATAAAATACCTAGGAATAAACCTAACCAAAGATGTAAAAGATCTATATGCTGAAAACTATAGAGAGCTTATGAAGGAAATTGAAGATATTAAAAAAATGGAAAACATTCCATGCTCGTGGATTGGTAGAATAAATACTGTCAAAATGTCAATACTACCCAAAGCTATCTACACATTCAATGCAATCCCAGTCAAAATTGCACCAGCATTCTTCTCGAAGCTAGAACAAGCAATCCTAAAATTCATATGGAACCACAAAAGACCCTGAAAGCCAAAATAATTTTGAGGAAGACGACCAAAGCAGGAGGCATCACAATCCCAGACTTGAGCCTCTACTACAAAGCTGTAAGCTTCAAGACAGCATGGTATTGGCACAAAAACAGACACATACACCAATGGAATAGAATAGAAACTCCAGAATTGGGCCCGCAAAAGTATGGCCAACTAATCTTTGACAAAGCAGGAAAGAATATCCAATGGAGGGGCGCCTGGGTGGTGCAGTCGGTTAAGCGTCCGACTTCAGCCAGGTCACGATCTCGCGGTCCGTGAGTTCGAGCCCCGCGTCGGGCTCTGGGCTGATGGCTCAGAGCCTGGAGCCTGTTTCCGACTCTGTGACTCCCTCTCTCTCTGCCCCTCCCCCGTTCATGCTCTGTCTCTCTCTGTCCCAAAAATGAATAAACGTTGAAAAAAAAAAAAAAGAATATCCAATGGAAAAAAGACAGGCTCTTTAACAAATGGTGCTGGGAGAACTGGACAGCAACATGCAGAAGAATGAAACTAGACCACTTTCTTACACCATTCACAAAAATAAACTCAAATGGATAAAGGACCTGAATGTGAGACAGGAAACCATCAAAACCTTAGAGGAGAAAGCAGGAAAAAACCTCTCTGACCTCAGCTGCAGCAATTTCTTACTTGACACATCCCCAAAGGCAAGGGAATTAAAAGCAAAAATGAACTACTGGGACCTCATGAAGATAAAAAGCTTCTGCACTGCAAAGGAAACAACCAACAAAACTAAAAGGCCACCAACAGAATGGGAAAAGATATTTGCAAATGACATATCGGACAAAGGGCTAGTATCCAAAATCTAAAGAACTCGCCAAACTCCTCACCTGAAAAACAAATAATCCAGTAAAGAAATGGGCAGAAGACATGAATAGACATTTGTCTAAAGAAGACATCTGGATGTCCAACAGGCACATGAAAAGATGTTCAACGTGGCTTCTCATCAGGGAAATACAAATAAGAACCACACTCAGATACCACCTCACGCCAGTCAGAGTGGCTAAAATGAACAAATCAGGAGACTATAGATGCTGGCGAGGATGTGGAGAAACGGGAACCCTCTTGCACTGTTGGTGGGAATGCAAACTGGCACAGCTGCTCTGGAAAACAGTGTGGAGGTTCCTCAAAAAATTAAAAATAGATCTACCCTATGACCCAGCAATAGCACTGCTAGGAATTTACCCAAGGGATACAGGAGTACTGATGCATAGGGGCACTTGTGCCCCAATGTTTATAGCAGCACTCTCAACAATAGCCAAATCATGGAAAGAGCCTAAACGTCCATCAACTGATGAATGGATAAAGGAGTTGTGGTTTATATACACAATGGAATACTACTTGGCAATGAGAAAGAATGAAATATGGCCTTTTGTAGCAATGTGGATGGAACTGGAGAGTGTTATTAAGTGAAATAAGTCATACAGAGAAAGACAGATACCATATGTTTTCACTCTTATGTGGATCCTGAGAAACTTATCAGAAGACCATGGGGGAGGGGAAGGAAAGAAAAAGGGAGGGAGCGAAGCCATAAGAGACTCTTAAAAACTGAGAACAAACTGAGGGTTGATGGGGGTTGGGAGGGAGTGGAGGGTGGGTGATGGGCATTGAGGAGGCTACCTGTTGGGATGAGAAAAAGTTTCACCTGGCTTTCAAGCTTTCTTTTCTTAAATGCAGGTCTGAGTAGAGGTAATTAAGTCTTTAAACCAGGTTCAATACTCTCTTGTAATGACTCAGCTTTTTGTTCTAAAGGTGGCTTAACACCAGTTCTTTATAAACCCTGGAATTTTTATCAGAAGTTAAGGCAAAGCCCTAAGCTAGGAGTAGAATGTTGGAAACCCTAAGAGAACATTAGTCACTTAATGTTTTGCTCATGGCATTCTCCATTATCCATACAACTTACTGGTGTCTCCTATAGATGACCTTGATTACATTAGGAAATAACACTCCATCCCATGAATCTTTGCCCTAGGATGCTGGTAAAAATGTCTGTGTCTTTTCTAGGCTGTTAGGGAAAATGTAAGATTTTAAAGTGTGTGTTTTCTTTAGACGATTGAGAATGTTCATTTCAGTCTAACTTTACACAAAGACCTATGGTAGCAGTCATGTGTTAGAGATCTCCTTGGCCAAGATATGTCCTCTGCCCCAAAGTTCCTAAGTGGCTCTTGGCTCCCCACAGACATGTCAAGCTGTATAATGGTGTATTGACAGATGGCAGTGTGAAAATATGACTCTCTAATCCCAGTGTTAAAGTAGCACAAACCAACCCAAGAAGATGGCAGTGTTTTCTCTGGGGAGCAAAGTCTCCAAGACTAATATTATCAGAGCATGTTGGACTGACTAGCTTTGGGCAGAGGTGCTACAAAGTTGACTAGTTGAAGCAGTGAGTTTGGGCAAGATGAAGATAGGAAGTCTTATTTCTTCACCTGCTTCAGGTGAAGCCAAAGAGAAAGAATAAGAGGAATTTTGTTTATCAGAAAGTACAGGAAGCAATGTAGCTCTGAATGACCCTGGTATCCAGAGAAGGTGCATGTTTTGGCTGCAACAATGAATTTATAAAGTGTTTTGCCCCTTTTGCCCAGCTGGCAGAGTGTTCTTCATATTATCAGTTGAACAGAATGAAACTTGTTTTCTAGGAAGGGAAGAACCCAGATGAATTCCTACAGATTAATGTGATGGGCTTAAGGAATTCTAGCCTCCCACTCTCCCTCCTGTCTTTGTGTCTCTCTCTTTCTTTTAACCTCCCTCCCTTCATCTTTTCTGTTTGCTTCCTCCTATTTTGGTTAGAAAAAAATACCTAAGAGAAGTAGACCACTCTTCAAAATGCTAACATAATTCAGGGGACCTGGGTACTACTCTTCTCCCAAACCCCCCCCCCCCAAAGAATCTACATCCATAAGGTCCTCCAGGGATATATTCCCATCAGTAACACCCTTTGTACAAGCAAGAGCCCTTGGACCAAATTCTTTACTAAGATTAAATATTTGCACTGAAAACATGCACATGGGTAATGCAGAATGTGTTTTCTATTAAGGCATTTTCAAGATTGCTGAGGAAGAAGGGCTCTTGTTTTTGTTCATAGAAGCTGTCACTGAAAATGTTGAAGAATCACAAGGGCAACCCAGATCAGTTCAAGGAGAACAGAATCATTAAAAGCTTTTTTTATTTTCTTGGACCAAAACTTGATCAAAAAGATGGGCAAAAATGTCAGGTTGGAAAAACATTTGGAAATTATGTTCTGATATCATCAGAAAGAGAGACCTTGTGGCTTTCCCTCAGGATCAAGACTGAGACCAAAGTAAGGAAACATTAGTCTTCAACCTGGTCAAAAGCAGTCCAAGACTAGGGTGACAGAGGTGCCATTTAAGTTTGTGCTAAAACCCTTCTGAGCATATAAAGCTACCACGATGCTGCCTTTGAGAGGTTCTATTTTCCTTGGCATAAATTAACACACAGGAACATTCTGTGCATTAAGAATACATCCAAACTGATTTTAACTTATTTTAATACATTTTGTTGAAACTCTTTAGAGTACCTGTTTCCCATACCTACTGTAAGCAAATTGGGGAAGAGAATTCCTCATCTTCTTTTATTCCTCTTCCTGTTTTCTTTTTTCTCTCTTGCTCTTTTTCTTGATTTTTTCCCCTCTGTCTCTTTCTTTCTAGGACTGAACTTAAGTGTGTTGTCTCTAAAATAAACACTGTTACAGGGGATCTGCAGCCTCAGGCTAAATGACCCTCAGGTTTCTGGTTTCATTACAAACTCATATATGTGTTTTCTTATTCATAAAAGCAGAATTTGCTTTAGAAATCCCTCAAGCAACTCAATTTTTTTTGTTTCCAATAAAATGGTCAGCTTTATTCTCTGTGAAGGTATCCAGTAGGTATGCATTGCTCTGTCTGATTGCCAGGAGGAGAGTGAAAACTCAAAAGAAGAAAAAAAAATAATTAGAAGGCATCTGGCTCAGAAAAAAGAGGGATAAATATTCTCCCTTCCAGAGATCTGAGGGCCCAACCAGGTGGCCACCACTTACCAAGAAAGCAATCTGTCTCTATGACAGGTAGGAACATAGGCCACTTTAATGAAAAAAAATCTTTGGGGGCCCTGGTGTTGGGGGAATTTTTGTGAGATGAGGAGGTGACAAGGGATAGCAAAGTTTTGAGAAACCCACAGAGAAGTTGTGATCAGCTGACAGATGTTGGCTCGCAGTCATCACAGAATACCAGAATGTTGACTGCACCAGCAGGCAACTTCGATCACAGCATCCATGCAAGAATGAGACTTCAGTGTGCAAATCTTTTGTCAACTGGGGGAAGGTGGGATCACAATTCTTGGAGCTAAAGGTGAAGTCTCAGCCAGGAAGGGATCTGCATTTCCAGGAATAAGGCCATCATGCTTATATCTGTATCCATAAGGCTGGTTTGGAGAGTAAGGGCATGCATGTGCCAAATGACAGGGCTTAAGGAGACTCAAGGTGCAGGAATGCTGAGCCCACAACACAGACACATGAAGGGACGTTTGTACGCCAGGACAAAACATTCCTAGGTTTACAATTAATTGTATGAATGCTTTGTTGGAAAATTGCAGCTAAAAGCAATTCTCATGATTATTGAACCAGTGCTATGGCTATCTTTTACAAATTGTATTACAGACTATTGCAAATCATCTAATGTTTCCTAAGGGAACAAAGCCTTTAGAAGGTCATGTAACAGGGTTTTAAGAAAAGAGGAGGGGGAAGAGCAGAATTTTGTATTTCTATAATGCCAATTCTCCAAACTCAAAAGATCTTTAATATTTCACACATCCTTAAAAATACCCCATGAGGTTTCTACACAGTACTTCAAAGAAAAGATTTTTTGGGCTTTTAGTTTTTTTTTATGATAGGAGTTCTCTTTTTAAGCAATGGGTGCATGCAAGTCCTGGTCCCAGTCCCAGATATCAACACACTGGACTCAGTTGGACTTGGACAGAGTGAATTCTCTATGGACATTTCATGGAAATCAATTTGGTTCAATTTCTAAATTCTAAGATAGGAAATCATTGGAAGAAACTTCTAGATGGTATGTCTTAAGGTCAGTCCTTGATGGATTTAGAAGGGAAACAGAAGTGCAGCATCTTGACTCATATTAAGATTAAATGTAGCTGCTTAGATTACTGAATCCAGAGGTGTAGCCAGCCTTGAATATCCCATTTTTTGAGCCAAGGGACTGTATGTTTGCTCCGGATGGAACTATCCCAAGTAGAACAAATCTAGCATTTTGAGGTGGTATCTACACAAGGAAAGTGCAAGTGGAAAAAATGCAGTCAGGCAAACTGTTGGCATCTTTCAGATAAACTCCCTTTTCCTCAGTAGAAGCTGTTAGTATTAAGGAAGGCAGTCAAACTGGGTATATGTATGGGTCTAAATGAGGATTAGGCTAAAAAACATTTTCTCCCATATACCTAAAAGAATGGAGTTTTGGAGCACAGCAAGACAATGCCTTTTCCTATTGGACTTAAAGAAATAATAGAAATACTCTCCTGTTTCCCCTCTTTCACCTACCCTATATTTGCTCATCACTCAGAAACCATATACATATACCTGTTTTGTCTTTCCTTACTTATATATCATTATGTTCCAAGCAGTCTTTCAGAACACTTTAAGAAGTACTCACAAAGTGATAATAAGTGAATCAGAAATCCTTGTGAAGGAAAGTGAAGGATTTCTGTCTCTCTAAATTTGCTTTTTTAAAGACATTTTACATAAATGCAATCATATAATATGTAGTCTTTTAATTTTTATTTATATTTTAAAGTTTATTTTGAGAGAGAGAGCAAGAGCAAGAGAACATAGAAGGGAAGAGAGAGAAGGAGAGAGAGAGAGAATCCCAAGCAGGCTCTGCACCTTCAGCACAGAGCCCAATGCGTAACTTGAAGTCATGAGCCATGAGATCATGACCTAAGCTGAAGTCCAAAGCATAACTTACTGAGCCACCCAGGTGCCCCAAATGTAGTCTTTTACATCTGGCTTCTTTCACTTAGCATAGTGTCTTTGAGGTTCATCTTTGTTGTAACCTGTGTCAGTACTTTATTCCTTCCTATTATTGAGTAGTATTCCATTTTGTAGATTATAGTACATATCCACGAGTCAATAGACCTTTATTGGGATTGTCTCCAGTTTGGAGTTATTAAGAAGTATCTCATCTATTTTGCATATCATGTGTTTTTCCTTTGACCATAATGCTTTATATTCATCTGTACTTGATTCTTATCCCTCTTCATATTCACTTTTAGTATTTAAAAAAAAATATGAACATTCAGAGGACATAAATGTTCAAAAATCCCATTAATTTCATTGTTTGCATTGATACTTTGTAAATTTATCTTAAAGTTTGTCTTTTAGGGTATCTTCTTATCTTTCTCTAGCTCATTTCTCTCTCTGGGTTCTGTAGTTGCCTCCACCTGGGTCACCATGGGTTCTCAGTCCAGAAGCAGGCATTGTATTGGGTCTTGAATAGCCTGTTCCATGGTGATGAAAGAGGTAATGATTCCATCACTGAGCCAGCCTTAGGTTTCTCCACATTCCCCGAATTCTATCTCTGAGTGCTTTATGTCACCCAGGAAGGGACTTTAGCTTTCTTGTACCTCCCCTCATGAGCAGTGAACCCACCCAGGCCCCTCCAGTGTTGCAAATTTCAGTTAGTCAGCCTAATTTGGATCCTTTGCCACTTCTGGAGTGCTTTTGATCCCACTCAACCCACAGAAGTTGAACTCCTCAGGAGGCTGGCAGTGTGATGGCCTTTGCTTTACTTGACACTGTGGATTTTAGAACATGCATGATTTTTAGAAGAAACATACTAAAATAAGCAGAAAACTCACATACCATAACTGAACAGCTGGATGAATTTTCATAAACTGAGCACACCTTCTCCAAAATCAAGAAACAAAGCATTGAAAACACCAGAGCCCCCCCATCATGTTCCCTTCTAGTCGTACCCCACCAAAGATAACTATTATCCTCATTTCTACATGCATAGATTTGGGACTATTTCTGTTTAGGACTATTATTAATAGTGCTACTATACACAGATTATTACATTCCTTTGGTGAACTGTTGTGCTTATTTCTACTGTAGATACTCTTAGAAGTGGAGTTCTGAGGTCAAAGGGAAAATGTACGTTCAGTTTTAGTAGATAATAGTAAAGTTTCCAAAGTGGTTGCATCAATTTATACTTTGACCAGGAATGTATGAGTTGTAATACCCTACCTCTTTGCCAACTTTGGTATTATTAATCTTTTTACCTTGTAACATGGCTATTTTTTTTAAATAAAAAAAAAATCTCTTACTGCTTTTTTCCAAAGGAAATGAGAGATGGGAACTTTCAACACAGTCTCCCAGTTCTGTCTAGTATCTGGTATCTAGTTAGTCTACCATGTTTTCTGATATGGCCTCAACCCCCAGCATAGTCCCTTCCTCCTACTTCACTTGCCTTTCTCTGAGTCCATAGGAGACCTCTTTCCAAGGAGAATAGTTCTACACATGGTTGATATTCTTCAAGACCTAAGCAAGAAATTAGCTGAAAAGACAAACTTTTTTTTTTTAGCCCTGTTACTGTCATCTCATTTTAAAGCCTTATTTTGATATTCTTCTAAATTCATTATTCTGTTCTGCTCTCAGAAAGGTGGTATAATGAAAATAATACAAAAGGCAAAAGACACTTACCTTATTTGTAGAAGGCTACATCAGCTGACTCAACCCTTTCAGAGGTGTTTTGTTTTCCCTGTTCAGTTGTAGGCCTTGGTAGAGAAGGAATTATGTCTCATTCTCCTATTTTGAGATGAATGTATATATTTTGGGGGCATATATTTTTAAAAAGTTTCCAGGTAATGTCAATGCCCAGGGGGCTACTGTAAGTGGTCACATAATGGTATAAGTCTTCTTAGGATATTTTTATTCTTCAAAGTGCAAATGTTCACAAGGGGGTAACACATCAATACTATCATTTATTTATACCTTAGTGAGAACACGTTTGACTTATTTTAATGATAGTGCTGTGGTAAAAAAAAAAAAAAAGAAAGAAAAAGGAAATACTCTCTACTCCTTTACAGTGTATTACAGCTCCTCATATTAAAAAGTGGATTGTATTTTTCAGCTTTTTGAATCTGGGGTGCCCTTGTGACTTGCTTTGGCTAGTGAAATGCAGAGAGTGCTAGTTGGAGGCTTTGGCCTCAAGAATCCTTGTTGCTTTCATGGGCCTCTGCCACCATGTTGACAAGCCCAGGCTAGCTAGTCAATAAGAAACCAAATGGAAGAAGAATTAAGTGTCCTAGCTCCTGTCCCAAACATAGGGAAAATACAGAGCTGTACCCAGATAAGTAGGTCATCTCAGCCAAGATCAGAAGATGTGTTCAGATGACCCCTAGATTTCTGAGCAACATGAAATATTTATTGTTTTAAGCCATTGACTTTGGGGTGTTTTGTTACTTGGCAGTGATACAGGCAGATGGAGTACAGATCAACTACAAGGAGGGACATACCTGTAGGAAAAGTGGTCCATCACAACCTTTCTTCATGTCACTGTTTTCTTTTTCATTATTGGCTGCTACTCTTCTTCTTCCACGAGGTAGATGATTTTACTCCTTCAAAGGGAAATTCAACTTATATTAATACTCCAAAGCTAAAAAAGTAACCAACATAAATGGTTATTGTAATTCAGTTTTAACCCAGATTCACGTTTGGATGCAAATTTGAGTCATTCCTTATTTTCAGTTTGGGGGAAGTCACTTATGCTTTCTAACTAAATCTTGTTTTATTCTCTGGAAAATGGAAAATGGCAATATTAACCTTTCAAGGTCATTGTGAAAAAAAAATAGAATAGTCAAGAGGAGCCTAGCCTTAGGAGAGGGATGTGGATTTCAGTCCTGGTTCTGCAGTAGATTAGCTCTGTAACCTTGGCCAAGTACTTCAGTCTTTCAGGATCTAGTTTCCTCAGCTATTAATTGGTGATAATAATAATCCCTATTTTATAACACTGATTTGATATTAAATGATAGAAAGCATATAAAAATCAGTGTCTGGTATGATAAATGGTACCCCTCATTTTATTACTCATAATTGTATATTTTCTTCAAGCCCTCAAGTATGTAAACTCTCTTTACTCTGCACCCATCCCCAAACACACCTCTAATTATACTCTCCCTCCCCCACTGTTCGCTGCTTTGACTTACTTAACACATTAGGTACAAGACGAGTTCTTCCTGCACAAAACATTTGTAGTAGTTGCCTTTTACCTTATTTTTCTTATTTCTTGTTCAGGTCTAAGGGTGTATGTGTATGGGGAGGGGGGATAATAAATGTGAGCTCTCTTCCATGTATCCTTCCCAAAGACAAATCATTTTGAGATGTATTCGTAAGACAAAAACAAAAAGTAAAAACAAAAACCTTTAATGGAACAGGAGGTGTTACTTAAGCTATATCCGCATTTGCTAGATAAGAGTTAGCACGAAGCAGCATCCAGGAACAGAAATGGCTAATATTGGAGAAGAGTAACCAAATGAAGCTAAATACATCTAGGCTCAATTTCTTAGCTTTTATCAAATGTAAGGTCTGAACAATACAGCATAAAGATAGATTTTTGACTTTAATAGCAGAAATGAGGAATGATCATTATCAAATTTTATCCTAATAAGTGGAACGGAGCCTTTTTTTTTTTTTTAAATGGAGGCTGTTACTAGAAAGATACTTACAAATAGGCTACACATATGCCTGCATATACATAGATACTGAAGTGTTATGTACATACTATTATTAGCATTTGGCATCATTGTTTTTGCAATAATATGTATTGCTTACTGAGAGCCCCTTATATGCTGCCAATTTGGTTTTAATTATCCTTTGGAGTCCTTGCCACATTCTATGTGGTAGAAAATAAAATTTCCTATTTTACAGATGAGCAAACTGAGGCTCAGGGCTCTGATACAACTTTCCCAAGATTACACAGTTAGTAGTAGATTCAAAATTCAAATGGAAATTATCTAATTCCAGTGCTTGTATTCTTGCAGTTGTGCAGCATTATTGTTTGACATATATATTCATGACATCAAATATATATAAAATGAGTGTATTTATATTCCTGTCTACCACAACTTGTCCCCATACTTAATTCAGATGGGGAAAAATAAGGAAATGAAAACCAAATTTATGGCTGTGATGTAAGAGGCATAGATAATAGGGAAGACACTTTAAATATATTATCACATTTAGCCCTGAAAACACCCTTAAGTTAATTAGAGCTTTGCTTTATAATTAAGAAAACCAAGACTTAAAGGATTGAGTAATTTGCCCAAGAACACATAGCTAATTAATGGCAGAGTTGAAATCTGGACACTACTGTGAGTCCAAAATCCACACTTTTTGTACTAAATCACCTTTTCCATTAACATATTTCTTTCCAAAGTTTTGGTGGTATATGTTGCCCTAAATTCCCTTGCCTCATGCAGAAGGCTCTATTCTGACTTTTTTCCCCTTAGAAACTATTTTCACCTGGTTTTCCTGCTCCTCTGTAAATCTTCCCTAAGTACTTTTCTCTTGCTGAGTTTCAATTTGATTTGTTAAGATTTCTCTCCGTTAGCTAGAGGGTGAGTCAGTGGTTTAAAAAGAAGTTTTAACTGCATGCTTTTGCTTTTTCAAGTTTCTGAATGCCTCCAAAAGTTTACTTCTAAAGTTCTGAAGCCCAGAGGGGCAGAGGCCATAAATATTTAAAATGGGAGTATATTGTTTTAGTTAAAATTTATGGAGTGATTCATGATTCCAATTCAATTTTCATAAATTGACATCATAAGGTCTGGATGGGAAATCTGCCTTAAAATTACAATGGGGCTCTCTGGAAGATGAGCCTTTTTTAAATGCCTTCGTTTCACTTGTTAGCAAGTTCGTGACTTTAGGCTCAAGCAGATCCAGGAATTGAACAGTTCCATCCCTGTTTTCTTTATCTTTCTGATCTCCCTCTAAGCAGTTTTGATGGAGCTTCATGTGTAGCTGCCTCCACCCTTTAAACCATCTACTCAGGCTGGCAAGGCAAACACCATGATTTATCTGAACAAAAATTTCATTCCAATTTTAGAAAAGCATCTGTTTTATAAACGAAACCCTCAAGAAATCTAGGAAAAGAATCAGAATTTTAGGATGCAAGCTATTTTCTTTCATTTTTGAATTTGAGTGCCACTATCGTCTGGTAGTGGTATCCCTGAATTAATTCATTATTTGTCATTGTCATGACACACCTCAGTTTCCTGGATTTGATCCCAAACTTGAAGGTTTGGGAGTTTTATTAAACCTGGGCTGAAAAATTCTAGGAGTAAATAAATCTATCCAACTCTAGCCTGAGTGACAGCACATCCATTAGCTAGGTGAAACCTCCAAAGCCCAGGCACTATATATGTTGGGCATTGTGGTTAACATGGTGCCTGGGGCATAGCAGGTACCAAATAACCATCTGATGAAAATGAATTAAGTGCCTCTGAAATACCTCCACATCCTGGAAAATCTATGCTTTCAGTTGTCTTTTTTTTTTTTTTTCCTCCCCGCAGAGGTATTCTCTCTGACCCAGAACCTTCTCTTAAGGCTGTGATTCTCAATCTTGGTAGATTTTGTCTCTCAGGGGACATTTTTGTTTGTTGTAATTGGAGGAGGGGTGCTACTGGCATCTAGTGGGTAGAAATCAGGAATGCTGCTAAGCATCCTATGACGCATAGAACAGCCTTCTACAACAAAGAATTATATGGCGCAAATGCCAGTAGTTTCGAGTTGAGAAACCCTGCTCTAGTTTGCCTTCAACTTAAGCTAGACATGAAATCCCAGGATCTAGAATTTCAAAGGTAAGAGTGTATGGCAAAGAATCTTGCATATACTCTGAAACACTAGTATTTCAAGAGTTTATAGGGGAAGCAGGCATAACTTGGGTTCCTAGAGGAAACATGAACTTCAAGGTCATTCACTGAACTTAGTAGGAAGAACCATAACTTACTTTTCTGTCTCATTCTTTTGGCAGTTTGCCTCTCAAGTCTCCTCCCCCTACTCTAGCATTGCCCTCAGGCACCCTCCATCCCCAAGCATTCTCCAAGTTCATAGCTTGTAAAAGCTGAAAACTCTGAGGAACTCCCTGGGTGAGATGAAGATCACATCTCAAGTAGAAGTTAAGTGGTTTTGTAATTTACTTAGGGAAGTGTACAATTAGTGTGTACACCTTATAAATCATCTTTAGAACATCCCATTATGCTTTAACCTTTTAGTTGCAAAATTAAAGAACTGCCTTGGATGTCCATTTCCTTTTAAAAGAAGTATTAAATAGGTAAATGGTCTATGTATTTATTGTAACTACTTCTGATAGAGTCAAGAAGGAAGTATAACATGCTTTTATATGTCAGTCACATATCAAATGGAATGATTGGACTGATTTCTAAACTACCAAACAACACAGTTTAAAGTCAGAGGAAAAATGTTGCTATGGAATTTGGAATACTTGGGTTCAACTTCTGGCTCTTGCATTGACTGTGACTGTGGGAAAATTGCATAATTTCCATGGGCTTCAGTTTCTTTATTTGTAAAAGAAGGAAGTTGGATTATTGGACCCAACTCTGATTCCAGTTTACTCAGCGGAATAATTTCAGTCTGATACTGTGACTAATGGAGGAAAGAAACAAATGACTTATTTGCTGTTATCTCTCAAAGGATTACTGTATATACTCATTTAAGAAGATAATCTTTTGGAAATGTGAGATACTAGGAATTTACTGTGGACACATGCCATGGATTTAAAAAAATGTGGTTTTGGGCCTAGTCTCACTAGCATTAAGGTTTGTTGAGTGCTGTTATTAAAAGTTCCCAGGATTTGGGGGCACCTGGGTGGCTCAGTCGGTTAAGCGTCTGACTTCAGCTCAGGTCATGATCTCGTGGTTCGTGAGTTTCAGCCCTGCATCCGGCTCTGTGCTGACAGGTCGCAACTCGGAGCCTGGAGCCTGCTTCAGGTTCTGTGTCTCCCTCTCTGGCCCTTTCTGTCTCTCTCTCTCTCTCTCTCTCTCTCTCTCTCAAAAATAAATAAACATTAAAAAAAATTTAAAAAAAAGGTCCCAGGATTTGGGGATATGTTTACAATTGAAAATTTTGTAATCACCATAATCAAAGTTGAATCTCAACAATATAGAAACCTGATAAAGTATATGTTGTCCAAGGGATACTCCCAAATTTTGGGGACCTTTTCACTCAGAAGTTAAATTATTCTGCCTCTTAGAAAGTAGTTTGCATTTTTCAACCCAGTCAGGTACACCACCTGGGTTTTTGTGGTTACAAGAAACAGAAACCCCATGTAGTTAACAGGATCCAAGATGGCCCCCAATCAACCTCACCTCCTGATATTCACACAATTGTATAGACCCCTCCCGAACTGAATAAAGGATAACACCATGTGACCAATAGAATGACATAAATGACAGGGTGTAACTTAAGAAACTAGGTCATAAAAAAAGCTTTTTCAGCTTCTACTTTCCTCTCTTGGATGCTTCTCTGGGAGAAGCCTGTTTCATCCCATGAGGACACTCAAGAAAGCCTACAAGGAGCAGAATTGAGGCTTCCCCAAAACAGCACCAACTTGTTAACCATTTGAATGAGCCACTTGGGAAGTGGACCATCCTTCTCTGGTTAAACTCTCAGATTATTGCTGGTTTGGTTGGCATCTCTCTGCAACTTCATGAGAAAGACCTTGAGCCAGAATCATCCAACTAAGCTATTCCTGAATGCCTCACCTACAGACATTGTAGGAGCTCATAAATATTTATTGTTGTTTTAAACCATTAAGTTGGGTGGTAATTTGTTTTGCAGCAATAAATAACAAATACACAACAGCACCATTAATATAGTAAGAAGTAACACATGGAAAGGAAATCTACACATTCAGAGAATTGAGGGAACCACAAGAAAAGACTCAGGGACTGAAGCAAGAAATAAAAATTTTCAGAGTGCAGCTATCAAAAGAAATTGGTGACAGCCCTTTTTAGTTCCTCTTACATTCTGCCTGATAGTCTAATAAAGACTGCAGGTAGTCTGGTCAACTTAGAATATGCATTTTGCTCAACTTTTGACCAAGAAAGAATGGAGTACCATGAATGACATTCCCACTAAGAATGTGTACAGTGAGAGATGTGTACTTTCCCATAGGAAAACTATGATGTTATTACCAAAAAAGGAGTTACAGGGTAGGCGAAGAAAGCGATGTCAGCTACCAATAGCCTGACAATTCTAGAAATTGCTTAGTGGCTTAGTAACATCAGAGTTCATCCAACCCTATGTAAAGCAGCCACATTCATGCATGGAATTTTTTCAAACACCACCTATTCCCTAAAGTTTAATGCCGTTAAAAGTGGTAAGGAATAAAAAAGAAAAAAAGTAAAAATGTTCTGTTTAATTTTGGAGATATTAGGGGTGGTTTTCATTTCAAGTGATTGGCACAATTGCCATTCTGTATTAATTAGAGTAGGTTCTGTAAGTAACCTAAAACACAACAGATTATTTTTTTCTTAAACAGTACTGGGAAGGTACATAGGGCATCAGACAGTTCTCATCTTTATGGCAATTTAAGGACCTTGGCTAATATAAGCTCTGCTGTTTTCACATGGTTTCCAGGATTTTACTTTGAAATACCCTCATTTCAGTCTGTCAGAAGGGGAAAAGATCATGGAATAGCACCTATACACTTTTTTTATGGTACATTTTATAAATGCCCTTTATTTCTGCTTACATTCCATTGGCTAAAACAGTCACACCAAACTGCAAGGTGGTGCTGGGAAATGTAGTCCCTGGCTAGGCAGCCACTTTCTAGTGCAACCTTCTATTAAGGAAGGAATAACTGTGTGTGTGTGTGTGTGTGTGTGTGTGTGTGTGTGTGTGTGTGTGTGTGAGAGAGAGAGAGAGAGAGAGAGAGAGAGAGAGAGAGATTGATTGATTGATTGATTTAGCCATTTCTGGTACATAGAAATCCCTTGGCCACTTTTTGTTGTTTGTCAGCCCAGTATGTATTATGTTACTACTTTCCTTGGAAAGTAATCAAAATCCTTGCTTAGTGCAATGTACACACAAATGAAAAACAGTGTCACCTCAAGATACTTTTAAATTAACATTCCTCTGGAAATACTGCATAGGGCTTATGGTGCTTCTGATCTCATCATCGTTTTAGGAATCTCAGAGTGATTTTCAGCCTATACAGTAAAATATGTGAGGTGGAAGCTTGTCCTAATCACTTTTGCTTTGGAAAAAGTGACAGATCTGGTTGCCATAGCACTTAGAGCTAACGACAGATTTGCTTCATTAACTCTTCCTTCAGCTGCAGGCTCCATGAGGCCTCCGAAACTAGGATTATTTTAGTTTTTAGAATGTGCAGATTCTAAAGATGCAGATTCAAGATGCAGAGGCATCTTGGCTCAAGATACAGAATTGCCTAAGACCTCCCACCCCTCCCCCCCAAAAAAAGGTGTAGAGTCTACTTAAGGTCAAGTACTGCACATGCTAAGATATAGAAGAAACCATTCGGGCAAAAACATTAATTTGGGGAAAGGGTTGTCAATTTCTTTAAAATTCATAGGACTATTCAAATAAAGTCACTGGAGGAAGTTTACATAAAAGTGAAAATTGGATTGCAATTTGTGCTGTGTGTGTATATATGTATGTATATATATATACATATATATGTATATGTATATGCATATACATATACATATAGAGTATATATATACATATATATGTATATACATATATACATATATATATATATAGAGAGAGAGAGAGAGAGAATGGCAGTGGAAAGAGATAAGTTGGGGCATTTGGGTAGCAGATTCTTAACTGCTGTTCTCCATGCCTGCTCTACCATCTACTCCATTAGATTACTCCATGGAACAAAAAATTTTAAGTCACCAAAACTAGTATCTCAGGGCAAAGTAAGTATGGCTTGCTTTAAAAATCACCTCTGGCCAATGTTGCATTTTATAACTGGAATTCATGAGCTTTTCAGAATCTTATTAAAGGAATATACTGATTGTGGCAAATAATTCGTCTGACAGAATTCAGAAAAAAATAATTAAAAATATGTTTCTGAGACCTGCTTAGCACTGGAAATGCAAGTGACTTGTTTTTCCACATTAAATTCCTGAATCCAAATTTCCCTACATTTTTATAGTTACGGGTGTCATATTTGCATTTCAAAAATGTCACTCATGTGGAATTAAAAAAAAAACAGATGAACATAGGGGAAGGGAAAGACAGGATAAAAACAGAGAGGAAGGCAAACCATAAGAGACTCTTAAATACAGAGAACAAACTGAGGTTGCTGGAGAGGGGGTATGAGGTGGGGGGATGGGCTTTAAGGAGGGCACTTGTTGGGATGAGCACTTGGTGTTATAGGTAAGTGATGAATCACTAAAGTCTACCCCTGAAACCATTATTATGCTACATGGTAACTAATTTGGACTTAAATTTAAAAAAAAATGTGAAAATCCAGAGGCAAATGAAACATCCAGAATATATACTTAGATATAATTCTTTTTATTTTGGTAGATAACCTTAGTAGTAGCTTTATAACAGCTTACAGATATTTTTTTTTCATTTTGTTACTTTATATTATAAAATGAAGTAAAAATATTATAAGATACTTTTTAGAGACCAAAAAAAAAAAAATGACACCTGCAGAAAAGACAGGCTCTGATTTCTCCCAGAATCTGCTCCCACCATATTTCTCTTATCAGTACAATATCATGATCTCCACAGTATCTCAGACCGTAAACCTAGGATTATCTTTGAGATTCCTCTCTCTGCTTTTCCACCTTTATTCAGTCTACATACATCTTGTTGGATTTGCCTCCAGAATTCTGATTTGACCACTTCATACCATCTCAGCTGTCACCATCTGTCCCTGGATATCTACAATAGCTTTATATTTAGTCTTCCTACTTCCACTACTTTGTTCCTACAATCCATTTTCCTGGGTTCTAGGTACTGGATACCTGCTACAGTGATTATTTTACAAAATAGATTAAGTTACTTCCCTACCTGAAAACTGGCAATACTACCCATTAACATTAGAATAAAATACAAACTTTTTGCTCCAGCTTATATGACCTAAAGTTATGTGGTCCTGGACTTCTTTGATCTCATCTCATATTTCCCTTTGTTTGCTGTGCTTTGTTATATGTTGACCATTTTATTCCTCAATCTCCAACTGTGTTCCTGATTCAGAGTCTTTGTGCTTATCCCTCTGCTGACTGGGACACCCTCCCCTCATATCTTACTATGCTTGGTTCCTTCTGATCTTTGAGGTCTATACTTCTTTCAGAAGTCCTTCTTTGACCACCTTATACTTGACCTACATAACTTTATTTCATTGCCCGGTTCTATTTGCTTTAATAAAGCAAATACTTAGCACTGTCTGCAACTATTGTACTGAATTTCAGTTCTTTATGGTTTATTTCCCATTACTAAAATGAATCTTCGTAAGAACAAAAATGGGGATCTATGTTAATTTCATCTATACAGTGTGTCCCCAGCACCTACAAGAGTGTATGCCATTTCGTAGGTACTTGATTTGGAAAACTGCTTCCCTAGGAATGCAGAGCTCATTTTGCAGCCTAGGAATTTGTAAGGTATGTAGAGGAGTCCCAAAAAATTGAGAGAAGATCAGGGAGAAACCACCCTCACCAGAGGAAGGATATATCCTCTCAGAAATGGCTTTTGTGAAGGTTTATGAGTGCTTATATGACCCCCAGAGTATGAAACCAGTGGCCTTTTCACCTCGACACTGCTCTTTTTCATGAGGAAGTAACAACATTGCCAAAACCAGCTAGAAGTCCTTGGATCCATTTATTCTCCTTTTCTTTCTGTATCTTCAATAAATATTTAAGGGAAGTAATGAGAAAATGATTTACTGTTTCTTACTGATAACAGTAGAATTATTGTAGTCATACAGGTTTTACTATACTGTTGTGAGTCAAAGGAGCTAAACAAGAAATGCTTTGGAAAATGATATGCCTCCTAATGTTTCTTGATAGCAGTTCTGCCTCACTTGGAAAAGCAGTGTATACTTAAAAGTAAATGGTAACGGGGAGATATAGCTCTGACTCCAACATGAGTGTCTTAATGGAGAACGATGATAACTTAAATTCAGATGAGGTATTTTTAACATGTCAGAAACAGAATATGATAGTTCAAGCATTTGTTCTTACCAACATCTGTGTGTGGCTGGAGGTCAGTGGGCCTTGGATGGACTCAGTTGACAGCTCTGCTTTGAGCTAACAGCCTGGCTTAATTTAACTCCCTGTTGAGATCTAGACTCTGGCCTGTTCTCCATTGTGTTCCTTCGGGATTCCAGAGCTAAGGGGACAGCATTTCTCTGGGGAAAGTTCATTATGGTGATGACAGAAGTGTTGGAACCAAGCAAAGCCTCTTAAGACCTAGACTCAGAATTGTCACATTTTTACTTCTACTCATATTCAATTTGTTAATATAAGTCATATGGCCAAACTTCCCTAAATCAAGAGTGGGGAGGTATACACTCCACTCACAATGAAGCCACAGGGAGGGACGACAAATTAGAGCCCCAAATTCAATCTAACATAGTGTATAATCATATAAGGCCACAGAAAGTCCTATGTAGTAATGGAGTATATTCACATGTATGTATAAGTATATACTTTCCATAAAATATATGAACATTTAATACCATTCTAACAAGGTAATTTGATCTCCCTCAAAACCAGGCTTCAATGATGAAAAACCTTTAGGACTAAATTATGATGGATTCCACATAGTTATTTCTAACTAGGGGTTCCAGTTGGTGAGACCTCTTTTTGAAAAATTGGGGTATGGCTGATTCTCCTACATAAGGAGTTTAATAACTCCAGTTATGAGAAATTAAACAATTTTGTATTTGCCTTAGGACTTTGAAACACTTAATATTCTTTTCAAAATGTATTATTATTTTTTTTATTCTCACCATTCAAAGGGAGGCCTCATGTATCAGTGAGGTTTAGTATGGGGTGACAGATAAAGGTCTTTGGAAGCATTTAGCAAGAACATGTTTGTTTTATTTTTGTGGACTTTCCCTGGTTGGGGTCTGTAGCTCTAGCACAAACATTGGGTTTGTGTTTCTCCCTCTGAAAAACTAGGCTGTTATTTCTACTCACTGTCAGAATCAGTAGATGAGCCAAGTCTTCCTAGAATCTTCATAGGATCCACCCTATGGATGATAGTGACAGGAGAGACTGGATGGTCCTCACGTCCGCATTTTCCCTCACTCTGTGTCTCATTCTGCATTATGCAGTCTCCTGTGGAGACTTGTTTCAGGGTTGGGTGTCAGTTATTTATACACAACAGTGAGTCACTTCTTTAAAGGATATTAACTTTTAAGACTCCCTAAAAATATATGAAATAGAAAACTTTACCTGCAGCTGTTAAATGTTAATTGAATAGATGTAAACAAAGAAGCATGGGTGGATTTAAAATCTAGAATAGGGAGAGGTCCTAGGAAACCAAATTATGTATATTATTTGTATAAACACATAATACCTTATTATGTAATATATGTAATAAATAAATACAAGTTGTATAACTTATAAAAATGAAGTAAATTAAAATGCAATATATAAAAATATTCTAAGAAGAGAACAAACAAAAAGCTACCAACTAAATACAGTCATGCTGCCTGTGGGTATAAAGGGGATGAGGATGGAGAATAGAGGTAAAAAGAATGAATGAATTAAATAACAAAGGATGTGGCGCAATTATAATAGGCAAGGAAATGAAGAATATGACCAACTCAACCCTCTGCATGTGAGATCAAAATCAAAGGAGAAGAGGAGGAGGGAAGGAAGTTAGAAAGGCAGGAAGGAGAAAAGCAAGTTTTTCATTCTCCTTGCAGCATTTTCAGGTAGTGGCCTGGTAGGAGGGGAGGACTGTTTGGAGTTGGCTGGCTGGTGGATCCAGAGCACCTAGAATAGTGCCTACCACATAGTAAGCACTCAGTAAGCATTTGGTGAGTTGAGCTGAATTGAACTTGATTGCCTCAGGAAGGCTTATTCCTTTGAATTCTTAAATCCACATCCCTTAGGCTGATCTCATTCTTTCTGTGAAGAGTAGCCAGAGCAATATGGTAAAGGGGTGCATGAAGTCCTTTATTCTGTGTCCAGTGGAGGACACATTCTCTTTGTTTGGTGAGAATCCATTGCTCTGGTTTTCTGGTGATGTTCTCACATTTACATTGGGGGAACACCTTACCCTATTCTTAACTCATGTATTTGGATGAGGCTGAATCTTTCCTACTCAGTCATCTCTGTAGGTGAACACATGTCCCAAGCCCTACAATAAGAATGTGCATTTTTTTGTTTAGGGATGCATACATGACCCAATTCAGGAAAATGTGGACTCAATTCTAGGATTTTTTGGGGGAAAATATTTGAGAAAGAAATGTTGTGTTTCTGTGGATATTTCTATAGGATATCTAAGGTTTGGGAACCTAGGGCCACCGTACATGGAGAAAGCTTGTTTGAAAAACAGCAAACACAGAAAAGAGTTTGGAAAACAGAGATAAGGGAGATGGATTGGGGGGCAAGAGGGAGGCAGGGGCGATGGGGAGAGGGAAAGAGAAGGAAGGTGGGAGAAAGCAAGCAAGCAAGCTTGGATCATTTGCTTCACGGGATTTGTAGTGACAAGACCGACCCCCCCCCCCGTATTTCCAGGCCATCTTGCCTAATCTCTGCACAGTTTGGATTATAGAGGAGTTTTATCTAACATCTGTCTTCTTCAAACATTCTGGTGTTGGTAGCTATCTTAGACCCTATGGCTGCATAGGATAATTTAATGCTACTTTCGGCTCTCCTGTACCTCCTTAGTCTCTTCTGCTGTGAAATACCTACCCTAGTCCCAGCATCTACACTACATGCCACCAAGAACTGCTATCATATATTAAACTAGTCTTACATTCCCTGTCTTAGTTATACTACATGTAAATAGAGATTGTGTCAGTAATTATTGCTGTATAACAAAATACTCCAAAACTCAATGTCTTAAAAATCAGTAAGCATATATTGTTGTTATAAGACTATGGGTCAACTAGCTGTTCTGGTCTTGACTGAGCTCACTGATACATTTGTGGTCAGCAGGCAGTTCTGATCTTGAATGGACTGTCTAATACATTTTGGGGATCATTTGTCTACAGGTTGGTCTAGGATGGTCTTGACTGAAGCAACTGGGTTATCTTCCATGTGATCTCTCATTCTCTAGAAGGGTAGCCTAAGGTTGTTCATGAGGTGGATGGGATTTTCTGAAAAAGCAGAACACACATGGCTTGAGAAGATGTGGGCTCAAAGTCTCATTACTTTGACACTTTCTATTGGTTAGAGCAAGTCACAAGTCTAACCCAGATTCCAGGGGAAATAGACCCCACTTGTTAACTGGAGTTGCTTCAAAGTCACATTGCCAAGGGCATGGATTCAGGGTGGGATGGAACATTGGGGCCAGTTTTACAGTCAGTGTAGCACAGAGACTAAAACAACAAACAAGCAAATCCCTTAGGAGTTTGATTTCACTGTATGACATTCTGTTTGCATCTAATCCTAAGGTCTTAATCAGGATCAAGAGTAAATCAAGTAAATTTGGCAAATCATAATTTACATTCTCTTTTATCAGTAACTAAGAAGGAGCATAAACAAAGTTCTAATGTCTATTTCAAATTCACACTTAAACATGTTGTGTTGAATCAGAGTTTGGTTGATAGAATAAAATGACTTTGGCTCCTGTTAAGATGGGTTGAATACCTTCTATTTACTGCCCAGCAGGAGCATGTTATCAAAACCAAATCTTGGAGACAGCGGATTTTTAAATAATAAAGACCTGCTCCAGTATTCCAAAAACTATCCTTCCTGGAATGACCGTAAGTCTGCATTGGATGATGATTTAATATTTGACAGATTCCCTCAACTACAGTCTGCACTCTTATAGGGTTGTCTCTTCTATAAAATACTCACTTATTTATCCATCCATCAAACAAATATTTACAAAGTAAATCATGTATAGAATATCAAGAAGACACACAAAACAGTAAATTAGTGACATCAAGAGATTGCAGAGTGGATTTTATTTAGCCTTTATTTTTTTCCTTGAAGAAATAACCAAATATTAATGTGACTTTTGAGTTGGAAAGAGCCTGCCAAATCTGCAGTGACTGATCTGAATGCCATGGCAGGGACTCACCTAATGTTTGCTAGGGACATAGGTTTGGTGGGGCTTCTAGTCTTGCCTGATACGCTGTTACTTTGTCTGAATCATGAAGCTTAACTTTAGTCCTGAAGTTCTCTAATGTTTGACTTTAAAATATTCTTGAGGTGCCTGGGTGGCTCAGTCGGATAAGCATCCTACTTCAGCCCAGGCGTGATCTCACTATTCATGAGTTTGAGACCTGCATCAGTCTCTCTGCTCGGAGCACAGAGCCTGCTTCAGATCCTCTGTCCCTACCCCTGCCCTGCCTCTGCCCGTACCGCCCCCCCTACACACACAAATGCACTCTGTCTCTCAAAAATAAATATACATTTAAAAAATACTTTAAAGTCCTAGAATAATATTCTAGAGCCTGGTATCAAGGTTGAAAGAATTGTTTCATCAGTGTCTACAATAAAAAAAGTGGGAGATGTATCTGCTGCTAACTTTGTCAGAATCAGCTCCTGTAGAGTCTGTCAAAGTGCGTGAACAGAGCCAAGTACCCCATAACTTTAAGGCTTTTCTAGTGTAATTTTCTAGTATAATCTATATATGATTTTGCCCTTACATTTTAAATTTTGAATAATTCATCTTAGATCCAGAGGTCAGGGTGAAGGGACCTGGACCATAATACCTTAGAGATTATATCTAATCCTTCATTGTAACCCTAGAGAATTCTGTCAACTGCTCTGAACTTATTTGTTAATAAGTAAAATGAGGATACTGAATAAATCAGTCGTGAATACTCCTCTTAGATTTACAAGAATACATATGTCATTTATATGAATCTCAGAGCCATCCTGCCATTCTGGCATTAGTGGATTCATTTTACACATGAGAATGTTGAGGTCATGGTCAAAGTGAGGTTTCTAAGTGTAGAACCTGATATGGGGACTTGAACAGCTGTTAGTCTAGTGGGTTTTACCCAACTCTTCCACAGATTTCAGTAGCACATTGCTATATGGAGCTAATGGCTCCAAAAGACTCTTTGATCATAGCATGATATTTAGTCAAGTTACCACCATCCCAGGGGGATCCATTCTTGTCTGATGGGCCTTCCAGATGCAGTGACTCTTTCAAATGCTTGTAAGTGACCTAAATAAAGATGTTTCACCTGGTCATTAGTACATTTACCATCACAGAGAAAGGAAGACAAACAAAACCACAGTCTATAAGAACTTGACCTCTGTAGGTACTGGTTTCCTTATCTGTAAAATGAGAGGGTCATTCTAGATGACACCCAAGGTCCCTTCCTGCTCTCAAGTTCTGTGATTTCCTTTCTTAACAAGATTAAAATTTAAGAGTTGTAAACAGTAAATATTTCAAATTTCCTTTACTCTTTACCCAAATTCAAGTCAAATGAAGAATAAAGAATATTTCCTAGGAATAAAATAAGCTCCAGAAAGGCTTCTCTTGGAAGGACTTCTCATGGGAAATGATGGCTGTGTTCCTTTGAATT
The DNA here is from genome assembly GCF_022079265.1 of Lynx rufus. Lineage (NCBI taxonomy): Eukaryota > Metazoa > Chordata > Mammalia > Carnivora > Felidae > Lynx > Lynx rufus. Next base: position 37,340,540 of record NW_025814896.1, on the reverse strand, counting down.
GTGTGGTAAATGCCCTTGGTCCACCATCACATTCTCTTTACCAAACCTTGCATCTGTCTTCTGGATGCTGTAAGTGTTGAAAGCTAGTTGCTCATACCTGTTCCCCACATACTTTCAGAAGGATTGTCCTTTACCAAAAGTGGCCAACTCTCCCAGAAGTTTATTATTCCAGCCTAGGGCATCCTACAGCCATTATCTAACTGATGAGGATTTCCAAAGCCAGCTCCTTGTCTCCAGGTGAGACAAACTCTGGTATAATTCTTGCTTGAGAGCTCCCCATGGGATCAGGTAGATGCTGGACTTCAGCTGAGGCCACATTTTTGCCAAGCTACTTCTGCTCCTCTCCGACCCATTCTTTTGAAAGATCTCCCTCAGTGAATCACATACTCACAAATTCTCTTCTCAGGCTCTGCTTCTAAGGAACAAGCTTGACCTGAGGCCTCATAGCTGTCATATAGATCTTCCCTGGGATGCTACCTAAGAATATTTCCAAGTTTTTATAAGACTCCATTAACTATTTAAGTCTCTACCCCATGAAGCCTCCTGAATATGTAAAGGGAGGCTGCCACCCACTGTCTCAAGAACATGAGAGCACCATGGGAAATTGTTCTGGACCCACTTAGAAATTGACCTCAGGTCACAATCTGAGTAAACTGGGCCTTGATGCTAAGTGGAAACTCTCAAGACTCCAGAGTTGCAAAGCAAGTGAAGGCAGATCTCTTTCTTTTTAAACTTTTTTTAAATGTTACTTTATTTTTGAGAGAGTGAGAGAGAGTATGAGTGGGGAAGGAGTGGAGAGAGAGGGAGGCACAGAATCTGAAGGAGGATCCAGGCTCTGAGCTGTCAGCACAGAGCCCAATGCAGGGCTTGAACTCAGGAACTGTGAGATCATGACCTGAGCTGAAGTCAAGACACCCAACCAACTGAGCCACCCAGGTGCCCCTGAGCAGATCTCTTTCTTAAGACAGTAAGTCTCTTGTCCTGCCCTTCCCTCTACTCTGCCATTAAACAAAATCTTATTTGGAGATGCCACCCAGAAGGTAGGACTATCTGGTGGTGAATTATGGGGCCACAAAGCCAGGTGGTGAATTACGGGGCCACAAAGCTCTATCTACATGGATAAAGTACTGTTTGCTGGAATCCAATGGGAAACCTTCCTCTTTCTACTCTCACATTCTCCCATTCAGTCTCTGTGACAGTAGGGGCTGTGGCAGGATGGAAGGCAGGAAGAGACTTTAAGGGGGATGGGATTTTGTTTCCAAAATCCAAAGCATCAGGGAGAAGAGAAGATTGGTGAGAATAGAACAGAAGAAAATGCTGAAGTCTGGCCCCACAAGGGCCTCCTCTTAGGCTGAGGAAGGAGGAGATGAAAGCAAGGATGTCATCCTGTGGGGAATGTAATAGGAAGTAGCAAAGCTGTAGAGAAAAAAAAAGCACAGATCCTAGATTTAGAGGTTACAAAAGCTTAGATGGTGGACCTCTGAGACACTCTTCTTGGGTGATGAATGGAGACCACATGACATTCTCTCTCTTACAGTGCCTGAGGAGGCCTTAAAGCAAGGGCTCTGGAGCCTACAGCCCGAGTTCTGGTGCTAGCTGAGAAACCTATTTAGTATCTGTGTGGCCTTGGGAGGTCAGTTTTCACGTCTCTGAGGCTGTCTCCTCATATAACAGAATGGAGATAATGGTACCTCCAGTGCTGTGTCTATGTTAAGGGCATAGAAGCATCTGCGAATGGAAGGCTTTTGCACTGCTGAAGATGTCAGAATTCTGGTACTTCCCTGGACTGGACTGTTTTTCCCAGTTCAGAGGAGTGAGGTCTGGGAGACATATCTTAAACTGAGTAAAATTACCTTTTATGAGTGAGCTAATTGACAGCCACCACAGCAATTTTCTACCAAAGATGCATTCACTTAAACTCTTTGGTTTTGCCATATATTTACTTATGTTTTAACCTCTAGCTTACTACCTTCCTTTGGGCTTTTGAATCTTGGAATAGATGGTGAAAGAGACAGCAAGTGTTTTAGCTTCCCAGTGGAAACTCAGTGAGTTCTTTATTCTAAAGCAGTAATGCTATTTGCTATCCAGCAAGGAAGCTGTTTACCAAAGGGAAGTGACAGAGGCCAGAGTGGGAAGCAGGAAACTGAAAAGGGGAAATGGTTTTATAACCCCCAGAAAATCTATACAGATGAACATTGATAAAAAGTGATGCCCCATGTGATTTTTTTCCAAAAGTTAAAGCATCTCATTTGGTCAGTGCTTACTTATCTCTGCTGTTTCCACATTCGTAGTGTGATGTTGCTAATTTTTAAAGGCAAATCTCAATGCTTTTAACAATCCTCGAAACCCTACTGTTGGTCAACAGCTAAATGACTAAATGACTCATGTGAATTTGAATTCTGCAAAGGATAAAATCAACAGGAACTCTGAGAAACATGCAAGGAAAGAAAACGCCAAGGACTTATTAGAGGTTTTACAAGCCAAAGCTAGGCTCCTTTTTTTAAATTTTTTTCTTCTTCCTTGTGCATGATCACAAGTCAGTCCAGAGCAGGGAGCAGAACCCAAGGTTCACACATATATTTATTTAGTTAGCAAGACATTCCTATTTTTATAGCTCAAAGTTCTTAACTTTCTTGTTAGCAAATGTTAACAAGGTTTAAAATGTATAAAGTGAGCTGTGGCATGTAAAAAATTTTGGCCTATCCTGGCTCCTTCTTTTTTTATACCTACGTTCAATGAAAATGTCCTACTGACAGGCAGAATGTCTGGGCAACTTTATAGATAGTGTTCCCACCTCTGGGCCACAAGGTCACAGATTTGTTCCTGATTCTATTTAAAAAACACTCAACAATGGTAAGTTTGTGTGTGCTTTTATGAGGGGGAGCTGTTTTATAGGATCCAAGATCTTAAAGATACTCCAAGGAATCTTGTATGTCTGCTGGGCTGTGAATTGGGAAGGTTGCTGGGGTGCTTACTGCAACTTTGGGGAGCTTCACTGAATCACAAGCAAGGAATGACTGTAATAATTCTCAGACATTATGTCTACTCAAGGCCAAAAAGCACTTTGATTTCATGGTGGTAATCAAAGCGCTTGAAAGGCATTTCAACCTGCTGTTCCAGCATCAGTTTGCCAGTAGTCATAAAATGAAACAAGGCAGAGGGAAAGGAAAAAGAAAAAAGCAGACCCCACTCGAATCGCACAGACATTTTATAACTGTTTTAGACACTGCAGGCCTTTCCCTCTTGGGTCATGCATGAATATGGCTTCTGAAAAGTCGCTCTCAGAATCCCCAAAGGCCCCCTAAATATGGAAGTGAAATAAGCCATCAGCACTATAATGAGCAAACACAGGGGCACTCCTAGCAGAAGGGGATTAGGAAATAGCCCAGTTGAGTGGTTACCATGATTTCCTGAGACATGTTAACAAAAGAACGAAACAATCCAAATCTGATTCCTGGGTTCAATTGCCGTATGAGCTCAAACAGCAGATTCTCCTTTCTGAGTCTGTGTTGTCTCCCCTAAAATGAACAAAAAGAGGGGCATTCACTTTTGAATGTCCCGTCTCTGTAAAGAGAGCTTTCCGAGTACTCTTACTTTCTAATCTTGTACTCTAATAAACTTTTGCCTGCTGCTCAAAACCAAAAAATGAGCAAGAAGAAGAAAGGTTTCTTGTAAGTCAAGAATTTACCACTCACAAACTTCAAATGGAATGGTAACTTAAATTGTGGCAGTTATCCATCAGTTTATGTAAATACACAAAATGTCTCTTTAACCCATGGCTTCCACACAGTCCATGGTATGGATTCTCCTGGAATTGTGTACCTTGAGTGGTCTTGCTCCTACCTAGTGGTAACTTCTCCTACCTATGGCTTGTGAAACTTACGGGTGTTCCATGCATATACAATCATATACCCTGTCTCACAACTTGATTTTCATACATATTCTGGATTATAACTCATGAGTATGTGTGTGTTGACAAAGCTGTGAAGCTGATAACCTCCAATCAGCTTCCTCTACAAGTTCTGCTGTCAGTCAAATCCCACTCCTCTGTGGAAAGCAACTATCTAAAGCAATTGCTGCCTTTACAGCCCTCCTCCCACAACATACATGTTACCAGCTTTCCTTCATCTAAAATTGTTTTTTCAAACATGTCCATACATAACCACCACAAGTAATTATTAAGCCTTTCTGCCAAAAAACCATAAAGCCAAATTCTTGTGGTAAATAATGGGCTCCCAGTGGCATGGTAACAGCAAAATGACTGACCCCTTCAGCTTTGGGCCTGTTTCTAGCTCTCTAGCATGATCCCAAAACTGTGGGCATATATTAAGGAAGGTGAATTAGTCACATATGAAAGTTTCACCCAGAGAGATCATAAGAAAGTGACTGAAACATGTCACGAAATAGGAAGATTCACTTCTAACTGTTTTATATGGAATGTTCTAGACCTAAGTTGCAGAGCTTTTGTGTAATTCAGGGAAGTAGTGAATGATAACTATGGCTCCCAGTTGAAAATTTTACACTTCACAGAGCATTTCCTTTTTCTTTTTTTTTTTTTTGTTAATTTTTTTTAAAGTTTATTTTTTTGAGAAAGAGAGAGAGAGCAAGCAGGGGAGGGGCAGAGAGAGAGACACACACACAGAATCTGAAGCAGTCTCTAGGCTTTGAGCTGTCAGCATGGCACAGAGCCTGACATGGGGTTTGAACTCACAAAACATGAGATCATGACCTGAGCCAAAGTCAGACACTTAACCGACTGAGCCACCCAGGGGTCCCTCCTTTCTCTTTATCTCATTTGAGCCTTTGAGATGAGTAGATTATGATAATTCCCATTTTAGAGATGAGGAAACTGAGGCTCTTAAAGTTTAAGTGAGTTGTTCATGGTCTCATAGCTATAAAATGTCAGAACTTAAAGTATATATCTGATTTTACTGCCATAATGATTTTGCCTTATCAAGGGGATTTGAACAACTCATTCACATTACTAGAACAATTATTTTAACTGAGGAAGACAATGGGGAGAAAGACATATTAGAATCATCTAAGGAGTTTTTTGAAACATAAGTGCTTGTGTCCATCTTCCTTCTCATGGAAGTGAAAATATGTCTCAGAATGAGAGTAGGGAATAATTTTGAAAACATTCTTGAGGTAATTCTAATATGTACAGCCTCATTAAAAAGTCCTGCATCAGGTTTTTCTCTGCTGAAATGGAGGCATCTGCTTCCCAAATGTTGCTTTGTCCAGTACTCTTTGGATTGGTATACTCACTGTACCTATTATATGGTGGATGATGAATTTTACTCCAGTCTGCCACGAAAGTGAAGAAACTGATTGTATGAAGGAGGAAATAAACAGTGTCAATTATTGGGCAACTGATGTGAAAATATAGGCTTAGCCCATGAATAAGTATGTACAAGATTAAACATAATAGTATCCTATCTCAAGCAACTGAACAGAAGATGATATGTGGGTTTATTCTTAACTATTTCACTTTGTACTTTCCTAGATGATAGCAATGTATCCTCGTGGTCATTTCAAACCTCCTAGGGAGAAATGGCTTTCCCTGCACTCCTGCCTTTTGCAATGTTATTTTGCACCTCGTCCCATCAAGAGGTAAAGTCCTTGTCCATTCTTTAAATCTGGGCTGCTCAGGGGCGCCTGGGTGGCGCAGTCGGTTAAGCGTCCGACTTCAGCCAGGTCACGATCTCGCGGTCCGTGAGTTCGAGCCCCGCGTCAGGCTCTGGGCTGATGGCTCAGAGCCTGGAGCCTGTTTCCAATTCTGTGTCTCCCTCTCTCTCTGCCCCTCCCCCGTTCATGCTCTGTCTCTCTGTGTCCCAAAAATAAATAAACGTTGAAAAAAAAAATTTAAATCTGGGCTGCTCATTATGACTTTCTTTGTCTGACAGCTTGTAGGAATATTATTGTCCCAACTCTGAGCCTAGACCTCAAGAATGTCTTGTGCTTCCATTCATGCTCTTAGCCCTGTCCATGTGAATAAGCTGAGCTAGTCAACCTGGAGCCATCCCAGCTGAGGCCACCCTATACCAACCACCTTTTAGCTCACCTGGGTGGCTACAGAATCTTAAGGGAGTGAGCACACATTCAGAAGGTGAGGATATTAACTCTACTTCTTGGTGCAGCAGGGTCACAAAGTCACATTGTAGAGGAGCGAGGCTACAGGGAGAAGTGGAGAATTGTAGTTGTTTTCCACCATCTAGCATACCTATTGCATTGGACTGCTATACATATTAAACAACTAAATACATGGGATATAATTAGAACAGGGTCTGACAGTGAATAAATGCCTACTAAATATGGAATATTATGGCTGTTTCTAAAGTGCATGCAAAATATTTAGATGGCCTAGTTAATGCCACCATGCCTCTTACTTTTAGGAATTGATAGATTTCTCACAAACCTGTGGTTCAATCCAACAGTACACACAGAAACTCAAGTGAGAGAAAGTGCAATCAAACCACATATTGAGTGTTACTGTATCCCTAAGTATCTTTCTTTCCTGAATGGAAGCATGCCTCTGACCTCAGGGGGAAAAATTATATATATATATATATATATATATATATATATATACATACATACACACACATATTTTATTTATATATATATTATATATTTTATTTATAAATATATATATATTTTATTTATATATAAAATATATATCACCCTTTCTATTCAGGCTTTCATCAAAGGTTTCAATGGTAAAGATGACTCATACCTTAAAGAACTGGAAGAATGTTTTTTATTGCTTCTCAATCCATTGTGTTGCTCTCATGAAATTTCTGAATGACACCAGAGAATATAAAATCCATCAAAGAAATAAGTACTGAATGACATGTGGCAAGGTTTCCAACTCATCAGGAAAAACTTCAGATCAACTTGTTTCTCTGGAGAAAGCTCACATCCGGGGCTGTTCCTGTTCCCCAGGACTCATAAAGCTCCTATCTCCAGGGCACAGGTGAGGCCTTCACATTCTTTGAGAACAACAGCCTGTTCATTTCCTCCGTGGCTATAAAGTGACTTTATTGGACTTGAGTATCTAAAGGAAACAGAGCTCTGGGTCAGAGGGCGCCTTCAGAGAGTCACTGCCCCATTTAGAGCTTCAAATCTCAGGGATGTTGGGGTGGGAGATGCTCTTGAACTCTTTGAAATGTAAGTTAATTTAAAGTTCAAAGGAAGCTTCCTGGCTTGATGATTACTGTTTTGGGGGGCAAGATGCATTTATATAGTTAAAAAGTGCTTAAATTTAGCTGTACAGCATCAGCTATTATTAAGCAATATTTACCTATGATTTAATGTGGCTCCAGGGGGAAAAGCAGTTCAGATATGGAAGAAACCCTTTGCCAATTACAGGGGGATTCAGTATTTGATAAGCCCAAGAAGTAGTTTGTTTCAACCTGCTTCTGCATTGTAACCTCTATTCAAATTTGCATAGGGGAGCCTCAAGTCAAAGAGAAAAGCATCCATATATGTGATTATGGCACACTGTCTCCAGAAAGGCTCCAGTAACAAATAGTTCTCTGTGGGAATAGGTTGGAGAAACACTGCATATTATGTTTCACTCTTGTGCTTCACAGCACACTTTGGCAGATTAAACGTTTGGAGAAGTCCTGGAATACAGAAACATGTTGAATACCAACCCAGTGTTTCTAGAAGATATATAACTAAGGAATCCCCTTTGTTTTTTTCTTTCAACTATATGAAATAAAACCTCTTGAGAGATCAAGTAGACTTTGACAAATAAGTACCATTACGTATTTTGGAGGATGTTGTCGATAGTTAACACAATTCAACATCTTGAGAAAGTGGTAGGCACAAGAAAATTAGATGAAGTTTTTTTTTTAAGTTTATTTATTTTGAGAGGAGAGAGAAAGAGAGGGTGTGTGTGCAGGAGGGCAGAGAAAGAGGTTGAGAGAGAGAATCCACTGTCAGTGTGGAGCCTAACGTGGCACTCATACCCACAAACCATGAGATCATGACCTGAGCCAAAATCAAGGTTTTGACACTCAACCAACTGAGCTATCCAGGTGCCCTCAGTGTGTGTGTGTGTGTGTGTGTGTGTGTGTGTGTGTGTTTAAACATGTGAGCCATATTGATAGTAGGGGTTTGGAAATCACAAAGGGATCTTTGTAGGTTTGAAGGTTAGAAATCAGTAGTCTCTCCACCTTTTTCCTCTCTCTAGTTTATCGTTGCCCTTTGGGTTCTTAATAGAATATATAAATAACAACTTGCCATTTTTTGTGCTTGCTAAAGACACAATGTAAAATTTTTATTTCATGTGACTCTGACATTTATTTTTTGGAAAGTAAGTTGAGCTATGCAACTGGTAACTCTTACACAGTGATGTAAACAGACCATATCAATAAAGGAAACAAATGCCATTTTTTTTTTAAATTTTTTTTTCAACGTTTATTTATTTTTGGGACAGAGAGAGGCAGAGCATGAACGGGGGAGGGGCAGAGAGAGAGGGAGACACAGAATCGGAAACAGGCTCCAGGCTCTGAGCCATCAGCCCAGAGCCCGACGCGGGGCTCGAACTCACGGACCGCGAGATCGTGACCTGGCTGAAGTCGGACGCTTAACCGACTGCGCCACCCAGGCGCCCCCTTTTTTTTTTTTTTTATTTTTTTTCAACGTTTAACAAATGCCATTTTTAAATAGCTGGCATTTTTTTTCTTATGCCATTTCTAAAAATGTATAATTGAACTCTCCCCTCAAATTCAGGACTGGAGTCCCAAATGGTTTCTCCTTCACTCATTAAGATGAATAAGCAAAGAGCCAGTCATCAATCACATGCACATACCTGCTTTTTTTGTTGGGTTAGTTAAATTGAGGCATTATTGTGCTGTGGAAATTGGCAAGACATATATGAGAAGACCTTAATTTTAAGTGAAAGAAGGAGTAGTAGTTGGAAGAGTGGTCATATTCAGATTTTTTGAATTTTATCTGTGACAAATTATAGACCCAGAATCAACTCTGCCATGTACTGTGGGAAATCTAACTAGTTTCACCAACTTTATAAAAGCATTTTTGCATGGGTGACTTAGTCAGTTAAGTGTCTGACTTTGGCTTGGGACATGATCTCATGGTTTGTGAGTTCAAGCCCCACATCAGGCTCTGTGCTGACAGCTCAGAGCCTGGAGCCTGCTTTGGATTTTGTGTCTCCCTCTCTCTCTGCCCCTCTCCCTCTCACATTCTCTCTCTCTCTCTCTCTCTCTCTCTCTCTCAAAAAAATTTTTTAAAAAGTTGTAAAATAGTTTTAAAAGGTTAAAAAGTGTTTTGCATAATTTTTTTACTTTTTGTTGTGATTTCATGTCCCTTTACTTCTCCATAAGTACTTCCAATAAGGTAAGCTCTGTGGAATGCTTTTTTGTCCTTTAAATAATCCATCCTACATGACTCAGTGATAAACACTTCAATCCAGTGCCATCTCTTACTCAGTGAAAAAAATCTTTTATTCCACTGCTGGATCCACTTACTGAGATTAGCTTCATAACTAGAGGCAGGTGTGGGGGTAGAGAAGGGCATGCACCTGCTTATTTTATTTGCAAGTGCTTAAGGCCCAAGCTGACCGAACTCTTGGTTATGGGTCTGTGCACGCGTGTGCGCGTGTGTGTGCAGTGAGGGGATAGAGAGAGGGTTTTCATTTGCTTGGTTTGCTTTTTCGCTGAAGCTATTTGATTACTGAGGAGCAAATCTAAAACTCAACTAGTTTCCTTGTTTAGCATAATTCTCCTGTGGCTAAATTTAAGGTCAAACTTGCAGTCTGTAGTATGTCATCTGTCATATGTAAAATAATAGTGTCCACAAACAGAATTGATAGTTCATTCAGCCCCTCAAAGCATTCAGTGAATATTCCTGATAAGTTGCTATATGACAGGCTCAGTTCTAAACAGCAGTGAAATAAAGCTCCAGCCCTCTAGGAGTTGATACCCTGGTGTAGGAGATATGAAAATATATATAGCTGATAGATAAACTAACTCTATTGTTTACACTGTACTGAATCTTTCTTCATTCAGCTTGAGGGTTTCTGTATTGATCAGTGTGGATCAACAATGTGTAGTTCATTTATGTTAACTGACACGTAGTGCTCAATGGAATGACTACCTCTCAGTTGATGTTACTCTTTCCCCTTTGGTGGCCCTTCAGGGTGTTTTCAGTTTTTACTATCACAAGGAGTACTTCAGCATGCTTCCCTGGGCCCTATCTCCTTATGTACTTGTGGATGATTTGCTCTCAGTATATATTTAGAAATAGAATTACTTGACCATAAGGGTTTCATTGTTTGTTTGTTTGTTTTTAAAGCACACTCCCAAATCTCCTCCCAGGTGTCCTGAATCCTAATAATGGAGCAAACTGCTTTGGCATCTGTATTTATAAAATGCTTTTTGGGAGATTTGGTTGCGGCTTCCCAAGGGACCAATGTTTTGGAGTCCATTGCTCCAGCCCACATGAATCCGTCCCACACATGGATTAATAAAAGAATGAGAGATGAATAGGCACTTCTGGCAATGAGAATAAATTTTGGCTCTCACTCCATTAGGCTCCAGGAGTGGATACTGTTGGTGTCCTCTCAGATACCCTTTACTGGCTTGCTCACCCATCTGTCAACTGCTGTGGGTGTCAGCTGCCAAGGGCTCACAGCTGCCCCATCTCCAGAGAACTGTCCTCAGCAGGAAGAATCAACCTGAAGGTTATGACCCCACTTGCCCCGTCCCAGTAAGCTCAGCTAATGATAGACTGATACTGGAGTATAAAGAGCTGGTCCCCTTGCTTCAAGGGAAAGACCACCTCTTTGGTTCAGTTCATGCTGCTTAGCTAGGCTGCATCCAGTCACAGCCTACTCCCCTGCATCTTCCTGCTTTGCTCTCTTCCCTTCTCTGGTGGTCCTGCCTCAGTGTATTACGTGGGTCTGTTTTAAGCCATGCTTTGAGAGAACCTAAACTGAGACACCCCGTTGCTATTTTTTTTTTGCTATTTTTTCTTTTTCTCTACTTTCTGTGCTTTTGTTTGCCCTCTTTTTTTTTTCTCCTCATTAGCTCATACTTGTCTGTGTCACCTATGAAGAAGACAGAATACAAAGCAATGATTTTCATTTTCACTTAACTTTAAGAAATGCACACAGCTTGGGCGCCTGGGTGGCTCAGTCGGTTGGGCATCTGACTTCAGCTCAGGTCATGATCTCACTGTTTGTGGGTTCAAGCCCCGTGTTGGGCTCTGTGCTGGTAGCTCAGAGCCTGGAGCCTGCTTCAGATTCTGTGTCTCACTCTCTCTCTGTACCTCCCCCACTTGCAGTCTGTCTCTGTCTCAAAAATAAATAAACATTAAAAAAAATATTAAAAAAAAAAAGAAATGCACAGAGCTCATCCTGGGGCAAGCACCTGCAGACACATCATGCCTGAATTATACCCTGCCATCTGATAGCCTGGTTGGCTGATAAGAGCCTGGGCCTTTGATTTGACCTTCCCCAGCTCCTTGCAGCTTTCCCTGAGTCCTCTGAATCACAAGTGTGTTCTGTATTCTCAGAATATGTCAATATAGCATACAGTCATGTGATCAGTGGCCATTTCCTACTAAACAAGTACAACTGCCCACCAGAAATGAGAAAATATTGCTGCGCCTCATATGCTTCAGAGGCATTTTGCCCCATGGGATTGAATCAGCCCCACTTGGGCTTGGAGCCTTGTAGCAAAGCTCGTACCCACTCTTGTGCAGGTATGGCCTCGTGCTGTGTCCTTAAACTAGTGAGTTTGTGGTCACAGGACATTTATAAACATGTGACTGATTTGCCCTTATTTTATAATAATGAGGATGATGATGATAATAATAATAATAATAATAATAATAATAGACATGGAGGCCTTGGAGCTCTAAATCAAGCATTCATCTAGGCTTTGAAGTTACAGTCAGGAAGTAAATCCTTAGGCTCTTCCAAATTAGCTCTGTTTCAGAGGGAGTGGCAGAAGGACTTGAAAGATGAGCCTCTTCCTTTCCAGTAGGCTATGCTGGGGGTGCGTTGGACACACTCACACCCCCAATCTGTCCCCAAACAACAGAAGTTTGTAGCTTCCAAGGGCGTGGACTGGTGGAGAGAGAAACTGAGACCTCTTGGGGAAACCACAGGTTTGATTATGTCCTGGAGAGCTTTTGCTCCAATAAGAAATGTGATTCTGGGCTTTGAGCTGTTAAAGACAGAATTATGTGGCTTGCCTGGCAACTCAGATCTAATCCTCTTGTGGCTGTATCCCTACAGTTGCAGCCTGGGCAACCACGCCAAATTGACAGGCACGGATGCGCTTTCACAGGTAGAAAGGGATTATCTCAGTCCTGTTGCCTTGGTTCATATCTTCACTCAAAATTTTCCATCCTGCACAGTTTGATGGAGAGAAAATTGGTTGCTGTCCTGCCTCTACGTTCCTGCCACTGTTAAGGGAGGATTCATCTCAAGCCCCCGGTGTCTTTCCCACTGCAGTAAACTCCTGGGGCCCCAAGCAGGGTAAAAACAGATGGTTCATCCTCTATACCAGGATGCAGTTTGAGCTTACAAGTGCACACCTTCTGAATCTGTGATCTTTGGGAACCTGGATTCCTAACTGCTTAGCCAATTTTAAAAGTCTATTCTTATTAGCCTAATTTTAGCTCCCTGAATTTAATATTTGTTTTTATGGTCCCTTCAGTATTTGCCAAAATTCTGCATAACTGAACTTCTAGTTATAATCCTTCTTTATAGTGACAAAACTCGCAATATTTGTCTTTTGAATTTGAAATTTGTCTTCTTTGCTGTCTTAGGCTCAAAATGGAGCTATATTAGCCCTAAGACCATGTCTGATGTCAGATTCTGGTTTTACTAAAGCATGACATTTTTGGGTGAAATTGCCATGAATTTCCCATCAACCCAACACAGTCCTTGATTTTCCTACATGAGGAAAAGGCCCCCAGTGTCCTATTCTTTCTCCACCTACCATCAGTGCTCCCTCTCAGGCAAGCAAGAGCACTTACTCATTCCCAACTTCTAGTGAATTTAAATTACTGCATTATCTCCCCAGGGGCAATAAAGCCCAGTGCTTACTGTGGAATGAGAGGCATTGCTGAGGATTTTTATTAGGCATCAAGAAAGAGATATAGAATACATATGAGAATGCGGTGTTGTAAGAAATCTTCTGAGCACTTAGTATGAAATGGACTTGTCTGTATATAAATCAGACTGACTTATGACAATAGAAATAAAATGGATTCTGGCCAAAGGGAATCTGGCTAGAGGGATCTCTGAAACAAGTGGGGATTAGAAGTGCCAACCTACCCCTGTCCCATTGTTACTCATTTAGGTCCCTTCTAAACATTTATGATGAGGTTGTGTCATTAGCTCGTGTTAAGGGAAGCTGTCATTGTGTAAATAAATTAACAGCAACAATAATAATACATTCATATAGTAGAGTAGCTTCTTGGCTTTCCAAGAGCTTTTTATATGAATCTCCATGCCAACCTTTTGAGATACATAGACACATAAAATTACTATTGTCATCTCATGTGTCACAAGACTGATGTTCAGAAACCCAGGGTAGCTAGCATACTGCAGGGAGCACCGCTGAGACAGAAGCCTCCATTCTTTGGGTTCATAATTCAATGCTGTCTTTGTTTTATCAGGCAGACTCTGTGGAAGCTCATCATTTAGAATTAAATTTTATTTAGAAGAGGACTATAAAATGTTTCCCTTCCCAAGAAACCTGTAATATACCAGAAGAAGCACTAACTAAAAAAAGACTGGATCTGTGATCTGCCTGTGACTGGTTTCTTTTCCTGCTGACTTCACATAATCCAACCTGCTTAGCTTGGCAGTGTTGTCTTATCTTGAGTCATACACCCCTGCCTACCACTACTCAAAGTGACAGATGAGGGCAAAATAGGAAAGAATAAACTATCTGATTTATTATAGTCTGTCATCAGGATTCTGGGGAGAGAATGGGGGATTTAAATACATTTTTTTCTAATTGTAGGGATGGTAAGATTCATCAAGTAACAATTTTTGTTGAGCTCCTAAATTTCTCCCAAGACTGTATTACCATGGAGACAAATCCACATATAGGGAAAAATGCATTAACTAGGCAGCCTATCAGGGCAGACCTTAATTTTTCTTTGTAACACCGAGTTCAGCTTCGTAGGAACCATAACTATTAGGTTCAGATCACCAAACGTGTTGCATTGCCATATATGCTTCTCTTAGCTTAATCTTGTCACATCTTTAACGTGCCCCGTAGTTTTGGCCAGAATCCATTGAGGAAGGTGCAAAACATGATTTTTTATTTATATTACATGGAATATAGAAGATAAACATTTTTTAGTCAACATTGGTTAGCCCCGATTAGGTAAATTAGATGAATGAGCAAAACAATGCTGCCTACCCCTTATAGTACTTTGTCACTAAATTGTCATCTTTAGTACAGCCAGGTTGTTTGCTTTTCTGAATCCAAACCCCCAGCATCCTTAGTGTCACCCATGAACTCTTCTCTCAAAAGCTTTTATGGCCTAGTACCTTTCCACACAATCAGAATAGATGAGTATAAATGCTTGCCTGTGAGTGTGATGATTTATTGAACACTGCATTACAGACTTTTAGGTCTGGGCACTATTTTTGGGAGTTGAGATCATTAGAACCTCACATGTCATCCTGATAAAATGCTCAAATGTTTCTTTACATTCTTCCAGAGCCCTAGTTTTCTGTCCTTTTTTGACCATGCCAAGAACATGTAGAGTGTGCCTCTCCTGGGTCCATATGACTTTGTTATCCTGAGAAATCATTTTATTATTTTCCTTTTCTTTTGTATAATTTTTATAAGAAGAGTGGTAGTTCTCCATTCTTGAAATGCTGACTAATGGTGAAATAGCTGTATTTTCTTTTTACGTGGATGCTGTTTTAGAAGCCAGAAACAAACCAAAGGAATGAGGGAAATATCTTAGCTATTAAGTGGGCACTGGCTCCAGAGAGGCAAGCTGGGCGGCTGGCACAGAATGGGATACCCCAGGGCAAATGTGATTGTTTGACTAAAGAAGCAGTAGGAGAAACGTTTGCCAAGAAGGAACTTCAGAAGCTCTGCTTGAACATGAGTTTGAGGAAGTGAGAATACTTCAGATGGGATTTCTGTTACCGTAGTTGACAATGGGCTGGCTAGCTCCCTGCTGGCACATGGTGCCAGGGTGTTCCACTTGAAGAAATACACTGGGGCAGCTGTGAACTATTTATGATGCTCCATTGCTGCTGAAAAGAGGATGGCAAACAAGAGGGCATGAAATAGTTCTTATATTAAAAGACTAAGCCACCCTTACTAAAATAGGGTGGTTGGTCACACTGGTGACTGGCAGAGGTTTAGTTATTTATTGCTGCATAACAAATTACCCTCAAATTAGTGACTTAAAACAGTGTTTATTATCTGAGTTTCTGTTGGTCAGAAGTCCAGGTACAGCTTAGCTCTTGCCTCTTTCTCAGAGTCTCTCACAGGCTACGCTGAGAGTGTGTTCTGGGTCTGCCTTCAATTCCAGACATGAAATGGGGAGAATCTGCTTCTGAGATCGCTCACATGGCTGTTGGCAAGCCAGAGGTTCATACTAGCTGTTGCTGGAGTTATCAGCTCATTGACACATTGACCTCTCCATAGGGTTATTCACAGTATGAGAGCTTGCTTCCTTCAGAACAAGGGTTCTAAGAGAGAAAAAAAAGGAAGAGCGTAGGATGTGAGGGTCAGAAGCCATAGTCCTCTTATAAACTAGCTTTGGAATTGAAACCTTCAATTCTACTGTGTTCTCTTCATCAAAGTGAGTCAAACAGCCCAGCATTCCATTCAACAGGAGGGACTACACAAGGGTATGGATGGCTGGAGGCGAGGGTCATTGGTGTCTGTCTTAGAGGCAGCATACCACAGATAGCAACTGTATTTTTCACTTAAATCGTTGCCAAAATTATTTCCCTCCCTTCAATATAGAAAGGGTTATTGACATGAAGTGAAATAGTTGTTTTGAAAAGAAACTCTGGTTGACTATATGGATCATAGTTTTCACTCAGGCTATTGTTTGGGTTAATGATAAGCTGATTGGTGTGGAGACAATGAGAGGATGCGTTATTAATTGTAAAGATGTGTGAGGTAGAGTCCTTAACTCTAACTCAGGCTGGTGGGATGCCAGGTCCAAATCTCTCACTTTATTCATCTGTATGATGGGCTTGGCTATGAGAAATATTTTTGGTAATCTTCAGTTAAGTGAGAAGTGTCAGGATAGTGTGGAGTAACCTCTAGAAAGAGCTTAAATCACTTATATCACCTCTAAGCTACAAGGCTCTTCATATTATAGTGCAAAATTTGCTGTGCATGTGGGTGTTTATATTGACTGTCAACACAAACACTTAGTTTCATGAGTCACTTGATAACCTTAGTTATGACTTACAGAAAAATGGCAAGAGCTTAGATCAAAAGGCATATTTTAGCTCCCTAACAATATTTGCCAGATGATTAACTCCAAAAAGGGTGCTTCCTGTGTAGAATTTGTATTAAACAGCATTATAGAACATTAAAGTTTTTTTTTAAATTTTTTTAACGTTTATTTATTTTTGAGACAGAGAGAGACAGAGCATGAACAGGGGAGGGGCAGAGAGAGAGGGAGACACAGAATCTGAAACAGGCTCCAGGCTCTGACCTGTCAGCACAGAGCCCGACACGGGGCTCGAACTCACGGATCGTGAGATCATGACCTGAGCCGAAGTCAGACGCTTAAGCGACCAAGCCACCCAGGCGCCCCTAAGTTTTTTTTTAAGGACCTTTGAGATAAGTTTACTCAACTCCTTCATGTTATTGATAAGGAGATAGGCCAGAGCTGAAAACGAATTAGAACCAGTAATTCACTGCTTAACTTATTTTGGCTACTGTGCCCATCAGTGTTGCAGAGATTAGAAAGGCAGAGGGAGAAAAAAGGTGGCCTTACTTTCTTTGTAATAATGTGAAAAATCAATTAGGTTGGGAAACCTTTTCCAAATAATACTTTTAAGCAAACTCCTGTAGGTTTATAGCTATATTTCCAGGAACTAACTCAACGCATAAGAGGTGTTCAGTAAAGGAGTATTGGTCTTGATGATAACTAACCAATGGCGAACTGCCCATAGTAGCTGCTATGTAGGTAGGTGCTGGTCTTAATGATTTCCAGACTCCGGTGAACTGCATGTTCAATTACTGTCATCCAGGTTTGGAAACACATCACAGGGACTAGATAGACTTCTGCAGTCACTATTGTGTGGTTGCATTGGTGGGATGTCTGCTTTTGGAGTGATTAGGATGTAAAAGTTGAAGGTAATATCCAAGAACAGTATGGGGAATTTGAACTAGAAGCAAAGTGGCATTAATTCTGACCCAGTTTTATTTCAGAGGTCCAATATGGGAATGAAAAAGATCTCAGGTCCTAGTTTTGTACCTTTCATAAGTGCTGATTTAATGTTGGGCAAACTACTAACTGTGGGCTAATTTTTTAAAATTTATAAAATTAAAGAATTATATCAGTGACTCTCAATCAGCATTGGTACCATATCATTTTGGAGGAGGGTGTATATAAAAATTTCTGAAATAGAGTAGGAAAAATCATGTATTTAGAAAAATAAATTGTTGAATTCTGGTAATCAGAAAAACCAACCTTCCTGAAAGGAGATAGGGTATCCTAGCAGAGTTTCCAGATAGAAAAACAGATGGAATACACATTTATTAAAGGGAATTTAACTAGAAACACATTGGGAAACTCTGGCAAGATGATCTCTATTCCTTCCAGTCCTAAAGTTTGGTGAGTCAGTGAATAGAGAGGGACAAGGTCATTCAAGGAAACAATCTTAGAACAGAGAAAGTACTGAGGAAGGAAAGAGCTGGCCCCCAGCTAAGAGTGGCCTGAAATGATGTTAAGATTGGACACTGGCAAGCAGAAACAAAGTCTTCAAACAAAGAACATTGGAACTGGAAGCTTCCATCTACCTGAGTTCAAAGAAAATCAAGATCTCAACTCCAACTACCTTACGTGGCAGGTCTACTCTCGTCCACTGGTGTTAATTCCAGTACTAAGTGTCACTTGTTAGGTTCCAAAGTTTATAGCCACAAGGAGTTTTGTCTTAGGAAATGGTCCAAGAATGTATTGATCTTCAATGTAAAGCCAAACTGAATTGTTATTGGCATTAATGTCCAATGGCATGCATGAATAAATAAATACACATATACATAAAATCACTGCAGTTATTAAATCTGTCTTTTAATTATGTTAGCACATGTATGTCTTTTGAAGGAGAATACATTGAACATTTTAAAATGACTTCCATTTTATTTGCAGAGAATTAAAATTTTGTTTTAAATGTTTATTTTTTTGAGAGAGAGAGAGAGAGAGAGAGAGAGAAAACATGAGCAGGGGAGGGGAAGAGAGAGAGGGAGACACAATCCAAAGCAGGTCCTAGGCTCTGGGCTGTCAGCACAGAGCGCGATGCAGGGCTCAGACCCATGAACCATGAGATCATGACCTGAGCTGAAGTCAGATGCTTAAGTGACTGAGCCACCCAGGTGCCCCATTTTATTTGAAATGATGCCAGCCTATTTTACACCCAGTAGCATTTTCAAAAATCTAAAATAATTTTATTTACATATTGATTTATTTATAGCTTCTTCTTTACTAAAATTTAAATTCTAGGTAAACGTCTGTTTATATCAGACGTTATATATATCAGAATATATAAAAATGTATGGAGATATTCTTCTGTGACCCGAGGGTGAGTTTGAAGCAATATTTTCTTCTACCTATAACTGACCTAGGAGAAGGAAGAGGAAGACAGAGGTCTGAAAGGGAATAAGATGTTTATAATGGAAAAGGAAGGAACAGAGTGTAGAGGGAACACTGGCCTTGAAGCAGGCAGTCCTGGATTCCAAGGTGATTCTTCTAAAATCGATGGACAAGTCACTCCTTTGGTGCAGGTCATATTCTCAAGGTTCTCTGGCTGTTAGATTATTTCCTACAATTTCAAGTCTACAGTACTTTTGGAAATTAAAATAAATGTATTTTCATCATAGAAAACTTGTAAAATAGAAGAAAAGTACAAAGAGAAAAGAAATAAACCCCACTAATGTAACTATTCAGAAAACCCATGTAGAAATTAGGGATCTAGTCTTCTACATTCTGGTCTTTTGCTCTCTGTGGATGTGTATCTTGGTGTGTGTGAGTGATGCTTTCTAGAAGCAAAATTAGGGGGAAACAGTTTTATAGTATAACTCACTCAATCAAATATATATCATGAGCAGTTTTCATGTCTTTATACATTAGAAAACTTGATTGGGGTGCCTGGGTTGCTCAGTTGGTTAAGTGTCTGACTCTTGATCTGGGCTCAGGTAGTATTGTACTGGTTTGTGAGATTGAGCCCTGTGTCAGGCTCTGGGCTGACAGCCTGGAGCATGCTTGGGATTCTCTCTCCCTCTCTCTGCCCCTCCCCTGCTTGTGCATTCTCTCTCTCTCAAAAAACAAACAAACTTAACTTAAATTTTGATTAAATATGAGTTTGAGCTTATATTCGAGTGTATAGAATAAATTATATGCCTACAAATAGAGATGTATGTATATGAGTGGTTGAAACACGTGTGTGTGTGTGTTCGTTCATTCTCTTCTGGTTGTTTCTAATTCTCTACAGAATTAATAACACTCCAGTGACTGTTTAAAACTAAATTTCTGTGGATGGGGGAAGGTATGAGGAGTAGATGCACGGAAATGTGGGTGTACTCGTACATATATATATATATATATATATATATTTTTTTTTTTTTTTTTTTAATTTCTTTCACAATTGAATCCTTCAGAGTATGGGAATTGCATCTTGTTGGATCAGAGAACAGCTGGTCTCATTACTACAGAAACAGTTAGATTTGGTTTAGGTAGTAGAATGAGGAGGAGGCTTTCCCTGATTAGGGCCATGCTCTTGGGCTAGGCTGGGAAAACCAAATTCCTACGAAGAAGTAAGGACATTGTGGGAAGGGAGAAAAGATAGAGAAACCTCTTCTATTGAAGAGCCCTGTAACACTGAAGACCTTAAAACCCTTGGTAAAGGAATTAGAAAAGAATGTGTAAGAATTAGGAGCTCAGGCGGGTTAGAGAATCAGAGAAAACTCTAAGTAAAATTACTATATTTCCACTTGTGCTAAGAAACCAGTTGTGATCATCTCTTTTGGTTCATCGACTGTCACTCCTTTGCCCTGAACTTTATGATCTGGTTTAAATTATCTACTTAAAATGATCCTCACACCTCCTGTTCCCAAGGCATGCCTTTCTCTTGTTGCCTGGCCTGTTCTTTTTCATTTTTTCTTTCTGAATCAGTCCAACATTACCCTTAAGAATCAACTCAAGCTCCTGGGATACCTGGATGGCTCAGTTGGTTGGGCGTCCAACTGCAGCTCAGGTCATGATCTTGTGGTCTGTGAGTTCAATCCCTGTGTCGGGCTCTGTGCTGACAGCTCAGAGCCTGGAACCTGCTTTAGATTCTGTGTCTCATTCTCTCTCTACCCCTCCCCTATTTGTGCTCTGTCTCTCAAAAACAAATACATGTAAAAAAAAATTAGAAAAGAATCAACTCAAGCTCTATTTTTTAAGGGAATCATGCCTAACCTCCCACAGCACCCTATGTCTGCTTCTGTTAATTTTTCTACTGCATGATAATGAAATATTGTCTATACATATATTTGTCTTTATAGTGAACCTCTTGAAGGATAGATTTAGCTTAATCTTTGTAATTCTGATATCTAAAATAATAAGATATTACAGAGACTCATTTATTTAATGGAAACACTCATTCTACAACCAAGCTGCACACAAATTGTGTAATAACTGAGTCAATTTAAATTATTCAAATAAACCAACTACCATAATGGTAGATGTGGGAGGATTTCCAGGTCAAGTATATTTGATGGTTCCTTGTTTCTGTTTTTTACTTTCCATAGAATAAATTTATTGTTTAGTTAATTTTATAACACTGCATTAATTGAGTGCCCACTGACAGAGTTGGCACAGGACTCTGGAGAGTGCTATTCACTGCTAAAATGAAGCTTCAGGTAATGGCTGAGAACAAGTCCAGTATGGAAAGAACACTTCCCAAAAGAGCAGTTTTTTAATCCCTGAGAATTCAAGATGTTTTATTCCATTTCTCCCTGTATATGGACTGTTTTAACCTAATGAGTCCCTCAACTAATTTCTCTTTTGAAAAATGAATCAACTACTATATTGAAAGAATAAAGAGATGCAAATAGGTATCCATAGAGCTAAGATTAATGTGCAGGTTGCCATTGGTATTTTCCCTGAATGAAGAAGGTTCCCAGAATTTCCCAGAATTTGAAGGTTAAGAGAGTCTTGTGAAAATTGCCCCAATATTTGCTGTACAGTAGTTATTAGTTTGGTAACATAATAAAATGGGTATTTCCTGTAGACAATATTCTTTTATTTCATATAAATCAGTTATTTTACAGAGATGAGGAAAATATCTATGGCCACGGGGCAGTTCAACTGTACTGGGTAGGAAACGTCCAAGGAATTTCTTTCTCCTGAAAACTTGAACCTAGAAAACTGGGGCCTCAAGTTCCTTATGGGCCTGCCTTATTATTAATATTCACAAAAAAAATAAAAGAATATAAGCATACCACTAAAGAGAGCCATCAAACCATATAGGAAGAGAGCAAGAGAAGAAAGGAATGAAGAGGAACTACAAAAACAGCTAGAAAATAACTTAAAAAATGGCAGTAAACACATACCTATCAGTAATTGAATGTAAATGTACTAAATACTCCAATCAAAAGATGTAGCTGGAGTGGCTGAATGAATAAAAAACCAAGACCTATCTGTATGCTGCATACCAGAGATTCATTTGTATGTGAGGACACACACAAGAGTAAAAGCAAACGTATTACATGCAAATGGAAACCAAAAAAAGCTGAGGTAGCTGTATTTATATCAGACAAAATAGACTTTAAAACCAGACGATGAAGAGTGTTATATAGTGATAAGGGGTCCATCTGGCAAGAGGATATAACATTTGTAAATATTGGAACACCTGACATTGGAGCACCTAAATAAATAAAGCAAATATTAACAAACCTAAAGGGAGAAGTAGACAGCAATAGAATAAAAGCTGGAGTGTTTAATACCCCCACATTAATATAGATCATCCTGACAGAAAAGCAATAAGGAAGCATCGGCCTTAAACAACATGTTAGACTAGTTGGACTTAATAGATATTTACAGAATATTCCAACCAAAAGCAACAGAATAAATATTCTTCTCCAGTGCACATGGAACATTTTCTGAGATCATATGTTAGGCAACAAAACTAGTCTTAATAAATTTAAGAGGATTGACAGGAAGCATGTTTTATGACCAAAATGGTATGAGACTAGAAATTATTTAAAGAAAATTAGAAAATCACAGACATGTGGAGGTGAACAACATGCTACTAAATAACCAATTGGTGAAAGAAGAAATCAAAAGAGAATTCAAAAGATACCTTGATACAAATGGAAATGGAACATATCAAAATTCATGGCTTGTAGCAAAAGCAGTTCTAGGAGTAATAGTGATTAAATGCCTACCTCAAGAAACAAGAATATTGTCAAATAAACAGCCTAAATTTACACCTCATGGAATAGGAAAAAAGAACACACAAAGCCCAAAGATAGGAGGAAGGAAATAACAAAGACCAGAGTAGAAATAAATGAAACAGAAACTAAAAAGACAACAGGAAAGGTTAATGAAACAAAGAGGTGATTCCTTGAGAAGGTAAACAAAATTAACAAACTTTAACTGGTCTCACCAAGAAAAAGAGAGGACTCAAAAAAAACCAGAAAAGAAAAAGGAGATGATATAGTTGATAACCGAAATACAAAGGATCATATGAGACTACTCTGAACAATTATACATCAACAAGTTGGACAACATAGAAGTGGTTTAATTCCTAGAAACATATGACCTAGCAAGACTAAACAGACTGATTACTAGCAAGGAGACTGAATCAATAATCAAAAACTTCCCACCAAACAAAGGTCCAGGACCAGACAGCTTCAATGGTGAATTCTATGAAACATTCAAAGAAGAATACTAATCTTTCTCAAATTCTTCCAAAAAATAGAAGAAGGGAGAATTTTTCCAAACATTTTATGAGGCCAGCCTTACCCTGATACCAAGAGCAGATAAGGATGCCACAAGAATAGTACAGGTTAATATCTCTGATGAACGTAGATGTAAAAATCATCAACAAAATCTTAGCAAATTACATTCAACATTAAGTTAAAAGGATGATACACAAAAGTGGAATTTATACCAACAATGCAAGAATGGTTTAACATCCTCAAATTGGGCGGTGTTACACATCACATTAACAAATTGAGGATAAAAATACGGTCAGCTCAATAGATGCAGAAATAGCATTTGACAAAATTTAACACCCTTTTTGATAAAAACTCTTAGCAAAGAGCATACCTCAACATAATAACGGCCATGTGTGATGAGCCCACAGTTAACATCATACTTAGCAGTGAAAAGTTGAAAGCTTTTTGTCTAAGATCAGGAACAAGACAAGGATGTCTGCTCTTGCCACTCTTATCCAACATAGTTTTTCAGGGTCTAACCAGTGTAATTAGTCAAAAAGGGAGGGAGGGAAAGGAATAGAAAGGAAAGAAAAGAGAAAGAAAGAAAAAAGTTATCTAAATTGCAAAGAAGTAAAACTATTTTCAGGTGGCATGATATTACATATAAAAAGCCTTGAAGACCTTCCCCAAAACTGGTAGAATAAATGAATTTAGTAAAACTTGCAGGATAAAAAATCAATACACAAAAATCTGTTGTGTTTATTAACACTAATAATAGATAATTGGAAAGAGAAATTGAGAAAAATACTATTTATAATTGCATCAAAAAGAATAAAATACCTAGGAATAAATTCACCCAAGCAAGTAAAGACCTGTATATTGAAAACTACAATATATCAATGAGAGAAACTGAAGATAACAAATAGAAATATATTTCATATTTATGGGTTTAGAAGAATCAATATTGTTAAAGCATCCATACTACCCAGAACAATATATGGTGCAATCCCCATCAAAGTTCCAGTGGTATTTGTCACAGAAATAGAACAAATAATTCTAACATTTGTATGGAACCATGAAAGATCTCAAATAGACAAAGCAATCTTGAGAAAGAATAAAGCTAGAGTTATAATGCTTCCTGATTTCAAAGTATACTACAAAGCTATAGTAATCAAAACAGCATAGTATTGACCAAAAACCAGACACATAGATCAATGCAATAGAAGCCCAAGAAATAAATACACATACATATGTGTATTTATACACATACAAATCACATACAATTAATTTATAACAGAGGAGCCAAGAAAATACAATGGGAAAAGGATAGTCTCTTCAATAAATGTTATGAAAACTGGACTATCTTACACCATACAGAAAAATTAACTGAAAATGGAATAAGGACTTTAAGACTGGAAACCATAAAACTACTAGAAGAAAGCATAGGTGATAAGGTCCCTGATATAAGTCTTGGATATGATTTTTCGAATCTGAATCCAAAAACAAAAGCAACAAAAGCAAAAATAAGTGGAACTGAATCAAACTGAAAAGTTTTGGCACACCAAAGGAAGCCATCAACAAAATGAAAAGGCAATCTACTGAATAGAAGAAATTAATTGTAAATCCTATATCTAAGAAGGAACTATAATATATAAAGAATTCATACACTTCAATAGGAAAAAAATCCAAACTATCCAATAAAAAATGGACAGAAGATCTAAAAATACTTTTTTTTTTTAAGAAGACATACAGATGGCCAACAGGTACATCATTAATTATTAGGGAATGCAAAAGTAAAACCACACTAAGAAATCACTTGACATCTGTTAAAATGGCTTTTATAAAATGTGGAGTGTTAGTGAAGATGTAGAGAAAAGGGAAATTTTCTGCATTGTTGGTGGGAATGTAAATTGGTGAAAGCACTATGGAAGCCAGTATGGAAGTTCCTCAAAAAATTAAAAATAAAATTACCATAGCAATTCCACTTCTGAGCATTTATCTGAAGAAAATGAAGACATTAATTCAAAAACATATGTGCACCCCTGTGTTCATTGCGGAATTATTTATAGTAGCAAGGATATGGAAGCAACCTAAGTGCCCTTTGGTGTTAAGAATGGATAAAAAAAAATTATGGTGTACATAAATACAATGGAATATTATTCAGCCATTAAAATAATGAAATCTTGTTATTTGCAGCAACATAGATGTGGACCTCAATGGCGTTATGCTAGGTGAAATAAGTCAGAGAAAGACAAATACTATTAGATCACTCTTAAATGTGGAATCTAAAAAATGAACAAAAAAAAACCCAAGTTAATGGATACAGAACACAGATTAGTAATTGACAGAGTTGGAGTGGGGGTGGGAGAAGTAGATGATTTTTTAAAATTTTAAATAAGTTGAATAAAATATTCAAATGAATACACATTGTTTGATTTTCTATTAGGGGCTCGGCTATTGTAGATTTATGAATATTTTAAGTTGCATAAACAGAAAGAAGAGTTGTTAAATAAGAGAAATCTCAAGAAAAGTCCAAATATGCAACAATTTCTTTTTCACTAACAGACTTTAGTCTGCAATAAAAATAAAGCACTTATATGCATGAACATAATCTAAATACTCTATCATTATAAATTACTTCCTGTGTTCTCAGACCTAAAAATTATTTAAGATCCTGATAAAAAAATTAAAGTCATGTGATATTCTGAAATAAAAGTGTGCAAATATTTGGGGTATGTTTGCCAAAGCATAAACAAATATTACTGAAGTGTACTAATTTTTATTTAAACCGTCTCACTACATATATCTGAGATATCCCCTCTATCAATTTTTGCCTTGATAGGAGAGAAAGTCACCTTTCATGTGTTGTACTGGTCTGACTTTTTAATGCTCCCAGGCATAACCTAACTCATTTAACAAATCCTGGAGAAGTTCTTTTGCTTTGTTTTGTGGAACTGTTTGGTGGTTATCACATCAAAACTCCAGAGGCAGAAACATTGGATCCTACTGACATTTTTTCTTGTCAGTCCATTCCCTCCAGGGCATGGCTCTCCAGAGATTTCCCTGCCAGGCTACACTGCCAGGTTTGTTCTGTGGTCTAACAGCTTGAGCTTTTATAAAACTTCTGCCCTGAGATTGGAATATTTTTTCCTTTTCAGTGTCCACTTTGCATAGTCTCTGTGGCATCACCGATCTAGTGTGGCAACATGAAATTCCAGAAAAGTGTTTCTTGGTTTTTGTTGTAGCCCTTCTGTGAATGTGCAAGCCTGGCTTCTGTACAGCACTCCTCTTGGAGTCCAATGTCTGCTGAACTCTCAAATCTTCTAGTGCTTTTTACAAAGTCCGAGAAGACTATTGCTGTATCTCCTTGCTGGGATTCAACAAAGCCTTTTGGTATAATATGACAAGACACAACATGACATGTGACAGTTGATTACCTGAAATAATAAATCCACTCTAAGTAGTTTGTTTCATGACACATGACAGTTGGTTACCTGAAAATAATGGATCCACTCTAAGTAGTTTGTTTCAATAAAATGGACAGAAAATATTATACTCAAAATTACAAATAATTTATATGGATACAGGAAATTATAAACAGGTGGTAAGAATATTTTAAGGCTAATGAAGTACTCAAGATGAAGTAATAGGTCTGGGTCTTTTTGGCTTTTAAGAGTGTATCTATCCTAGAGGAAATCATAGGGGTAAGCTCCTTAACATTGGTCTTGGCAGTGATGTTTTGGATTTGAAACCAAAAGCAAAAGTAACAAAAGCAAAGATTAACAATTAGGGCTATATCAAACTAGGAAGTTTCTGATGAGGAAAAGAAACCATTAACAAAATGAAAATTCAGGCTATAGAATTGGAGAAATATTTGCAAACCACATGTCTGATAAGGGGTCAATCTGATAAAATATACAAGGAACTCATAAGATTCAATAGTGAAACAACAAATAACCCAATTTAAAAATGGGGCAGAGGAACTAAATAGACATTTCCCCAAAGAGATTTACACAAGTGGCCAATATGAAAAGGTGCTAAGCATTAGTAATCCGGAAAGTACAAATCAAAACCAGGATGAGATTTCACCTCACACCTCTTACCATGACTGTTGTCAGCACACACACACACACCACCCACACCTGTTGTCGAAGAAGTGGAGAAAAGGGAACACTTGTGCATTGTTGGTGGGAATGTAAATCGGTGCAACTACTGTTGAAAATAGTATGGAGGTTCCTCAAAAAAAAAAAATAGCATGACCATATGATCCAGCAATTCTACCTCTGGTATTTATTATTTATTTTGCTTATAACTTTATAACCTGGAGGACATGAAAAGAGGGTAATAGGTAAAGTATGCATTCTATTATGAGTTATGGCAGAAGAGGAAGCACATTCTTCTTTCTGTTTCTTTGAACAATGTCCATGAACAGATCAAGGGGGCTACTTTGTGATCATCTGGGACCAAAGAAACTCGGTGTTCCATGATACCCATTTACACTTCTTTCCTCAGTGATTCAGTCAACTCCTCATCTCTTGGTGTCATCTGCTGTTCTACTGACATAGCACCACAGCTTGCAGTTCCCAACTGCTTTGCGGCAATTTAATGGGGTAATTTTCATTTCATCTCAGGAAGATAGGTTATTTTTAGATGGACCATTTACAAAAGGAAAAAGAGAAGTAACAAAGATTATAGGAGCTTTTGAATCATAGTGTAAGTCTGAAATTAAAATGGAGAATTCCCCTCCCTGGAGATTGTAGTGAAGCTTAGTATGAAAATTTAATTTCAAATCTTATAGTATGGCAATATTCAGAAACTAAAAGTTAATAATCATAGTCATTATGCATCACTCTTTGCCATTAATCTTTTGCTTCTTTCCATATTCCCTGAGGAGGTTTCAGACATTAAGCTCCATTTAACATAGAGATTTACTACCTTTGTTGTGTGTGACTGAGTCACTAAAAAATAATGTGGGATAAAGATTTCATTTCTTTTGTTACCTGACAAAATGAGATAATTATCCTGAGATAATTAAATCTCAGCATTTTAAATATTGATACCGGGCCCTAATTGACAACAGTGGAGTCCATTGTGATTCCAAACTGGAAAGGTTTTTAGAGCTCATCCAGCCTACTTCCTTAATTTCAAAAAGAATCAAGTCCAAACAGTTTGAAGGTAGTGCAAAGCCATTCATTGGAGAATGAATTGTACTAAGTTAAATGACTTATACTAAGTTAAACATTGATTTGACTTTGGTTTATTCCTAAAGCATGAATAAGTAAAGGATGTGTGCGGCAAGGATGAAGGAAGGTGGGCATGGTGCCCTGTGCTTCTCTTGTAGCTTCTCTTCTCCTGTGCTTGTAGTTCATAGAGCACTCCCCAGATTTGGCTATCTTGGCAGTATTTGCAGAGTGAGATGTCAGCTAGGTCTGAAAGATCGAGAAATACAGACTTGCTGTCACTTCAATACTACAATAAACATGGTGCTTTGCTTTGAAAAAGATCTGAAGTTTGTGGATAGGATGTTGGAAGGGTTGCAGCTTGTCAGCTCTTGTTGAGGGTGGACGAAAAGTTCTTTGGAATCAGAAAATTCCAACAGTGTGAGTGGGTGTGGCTCATGTGTTGAGCTGAGGTAGTCAGTAGATATTTGATGTGTATGTTTGTGCGCATTTTGTATATTCCTACAGTTTGGTTCAGTTGGGTGCAGTTTGCTGTGTTCATGAAGTGTTTCCCAAGGATGAAATCCTATGTTTGCAAACACAAAATTGATTTTATGCTTCAGTTCTTCCATAAAATATCAATGGCATTGAGACAAACTCATGTTTTCAAAACAAGCCTTAGAGCAAAATTTAATGTATATCTATGAGTTCACAGACAGGTCAAGGCATGAACCAATATACTTATTCCAAATCACTCAGCTGATTATTGGCAAAGCCAGAGCTGTAACCTATAGTCCCAGCAGTTGGGCTGTTTTACCAGGTCACCATGATAGCATATCTTTTTTTGAGTTCAAAGAATAAAGTGCAGAAGGTGACCATGCTTTGAAAGACATAAAGTGTTCAGTGTAGTATGTAACTAGAAAGGCCATGAGTCCTTCATTCTGTTCTCAGTGACAAGAGAGCAACATTTCTGATCCATTAGCTTTGAAAACAACTTTGCTTAATCTTCTAAGAATCAAGTGGGCAGAGACAAATTAACTAAACTTTGGCCAAGAAGGAAATGGGTGGAACTAGCAATGGGAAGTCATTCCTAGGATTAGAAGCACCTAGCCAAATGAAAGGGTATGATAAAGAGAAAATGGAAAATGTGAAAGGCTAATAAAATGTGATCTCATGCAGATGAACTTGTGTCTTTGTGAAGAAAGCGTGTCTGACTTGAGAGTTCTTGTTTTTTGGAGTACAAAATCCCTAGGAAGTTTTGTGAAAACACAGATATCTGGGGTCTACCCTAGTTCTCCTGATCTAGAATTTCCAGTAGTGGGGCCCAAGTATGTATATTTTTTATGGTCAAGCAATTTTGATGGGCCTTTTGGATAAGAACTATGAGAAGTAGAAATTGTGCCACCAGATACATCACTTTGTCTCTCAGAATCTTGGTTTTTGGGTCCAGAACCTATCTTGCTAACCATACAGCCTGTTTGGTTAGCAAGGATTAGGTGAGTCAAGAAATATGAAAATAATTTGCTATCTGAAATACTATACAATGTAAAGTTAAAAAAAATAGAAAAAAAATCCTAACCTAATTTATATTTTATTGGCAACATGGCTTTATAGTTTAAAACTATATTTATTAGTGTAAACTAATTTGTTCCTGATTTCCATTAGTAAAATGCAAAGTGAACCAAAAATACAGTATCCTTTGAATAAGGGCAATATCTTTCATTGGCCTAAAATCAGAATTGAGAATGACTCATGAATCATGATTACAGTTATGTCTCTAGTGGTCAGAATATAGGTACCAATGATTTTTTTAAATGGTTTTTTATATCCTTGCTCTAACACCCATCATTAATTTACCTTTATCCAAAAACAATTCTTTTAGTATGCTTAGTGAGTTTACTTTTATTTGAATATGTTATGTTTGAATGCATGCATCTTTAATTTTTATAAATGGGATATTTTCCATTCTCCTTCCAATGTTTTTTTTCTTTAATTTCAAGTTTTGATTTAAATTCTAGTAAGTTAACATAGAGTACAATATTGGTTTCAGGAGTAGAATTTAGTGATTTATCACTTACATATAACACGCAATGCTCATCACAACAAGTGCCCTCCTTAATACCCAGCACCTATCTAGCCACACCCCCTCATCAACCCTCAGTTTGTTCTCTGTAGTTAAGAGTCTCTTACAGTTTGCTTCATTCCCCCCACTTCCCCTCTGTTCATCTATTTTAAGTTCCACATATTCATGAAATCATATGGCATTTGTGTCTCTCTGGCTGACATATTTCACTTAGCATAATACATTCTAGCTTCATTCACATCATTGCAAATGGCAAAATTTCATTCTTTTTGATTGATGAGTAATATTCCACTGTATATGTATGTATATGTGTATGTGTGTATATCTCACATCTTATCCATTCATTAGTCAAAGACCCCACTAAAAAGGAAGATTGCGGACCATCCCTAATGAACATGGATGCAAAAATTCTCAATAAGATACTAGCAAATCGAATCCAACAGTACATTAAAAGAATTATTCACCATGATAAAGTGGGATTTATTCCTGGGCTGCAGGGGTAGTTCAATATTCATAAATCAATCAGTGTGATACACCACATTAATGAAAGAATAAGAACCATATGATCCTCTCAATAGATGGCGAAAAAGCATTTGACAAAATACAAGCATCCATTCTTCTAGTGTTTTTCACTAAATACTGTTTTTAAGATCCGTTTGCATTGCTTTATGTTCAATTGATCCATTGCTTCTACTAATGAAATAAATAGTACGTACATATGGTAAATCGCATTAGTTGGTCAAAATCCTTATCCCTCCTTTTATTTATGTTCCTTGCTATGCAGATTTCAGGGCCCTCTCACAGGGGTAGGGTCCCATTCCTTGACAGTAGTCTCAGCCATGTGATTTGTTGTGTGGTATTTGCTGACCAGATATAACCAGAGGTTTTCAAAAGCATTTGTGTATTTTCACTTGCTTTTGTACCTCTTCCATTATAATAAAAAAAACATGCTCAAGTTAACCCATTGGTCCCAGGAAGAAGAAGAGACACATAGAGAAGAGCCAACCTAGAAATATGAGTAAGCCAGTTGGACTGTAGATATATGAGCAAGCCCAGCTTCTAGCAGTTGAGCCCCACAGGTACATGAGAAATAAATGTATGCTGCTGGAATTTTGCAGTTGTTGTGCAGCATGATTGTGGCACTAGCTAACTGATGTAGCATACTGTGAGAATCTGTACTATTGCTGATTTTTTTTAGTTCAGGATTGATGATAGGAAGGCCAATCATTTGACTGAAAGATAAAACAACCAGTAATATATTAATTTTTGAATGTAATTTAATTAGCAATAGATATACATAACCTGTCATAGTTGACAAAATGTTTCCTTTTTTTCTTTTTTTTTTACATCATTAAAAAAAAATTCCAGTGTAGTTAACATATATTTGTTACGTTAGTTTCAGGTGTACAATATAGTGACTCAGGCATTCCAAGTTATTCAGTGCCCATCAAGATAAGTGTACTCTTAACCTGCATCACCCATTCACCTAACCCCCCACCACTTTCCTTCTGGTATGCATCTGTTCTTTATAGTTAGGAGTGTTCCTTGGTTTGACTTTTCTTTCCCTTTGTTCACTTATTTCTTAAATTCCACATATGAATGAAGTTATGGTATTTGTCTTTCTCTGAGTCATTTTACTTAACATTATACTGCCTAGCTCTATCCATGTTGTTTCAAATGGCAAGATTTCATTCGTTTTTATGGCTGAGTAATATTCTTCTGTGTGTGTGAGGAGCTTCTTTATTCATCTATTGATGGATACTTGGGCTGCTTCCATAATTTGGCTATTGTAAATAATATAGTAAACATAGAAGTTCATGTATCCTTTCAAATTAGTGTTTTTGTATTCTTTGGGTAAATACCTAGTAGTGCAATTACTGGATCCTAGGGTATTTCTATTTTTAACTTTTTGAGGAACCTCCATACTATTTTCTTCAGTGGCTGTACCAATTTGTATTTCCACCAACAGTGCATGAGGGTGCCTTTTTCTCCACATGCTTGCCAACACTTGTCATTTCTTGAATTGTTGATTCTAGCCATTCTGAAAGGTGTGAAGTAGTATCTCATTGTGGTTTTTATTTGCATTTCTCTGATGAGAGTGATGTTGAGCCTCTTTCCACTTGTCTTTTGGCCATCTCTATGTTGTCTTTGAACACATGTCTATTCATGTATTTTCATTTTTAATAGGATTATTAGTGTTTTTGGTCTTGCAGAAGTTCTTTATATATTTTGGATACTAACTCTTTATTGGATATGCCCTTTTTATCTTAGTGGATCAACTCAAAGCCACAAGCAGAGTAGATTTTAAGCTCTTGCATTTCTCCCCAATAACTCATGTCTTTGGTTCTTCAATTATTTTATCCTGACTCTTCAAGATATATCAATTCCTCAGTGTTTAACTCTATCAGACTTACAAGAATGTTCTAAATAGTTTTATACTAGTGCGCTAGTACAAAAAGTAAGTATTCCCCTAACACAGAGATCTTACAAATGTGCATATTTTAGGTGGTCTGTCTTGTGGTCACACTTCTGCACCAGTCAACTCAAAATCAGGATGAATACACACACATAAAGAATGCTGAAACAGATAATTCCTGTTTCCTAATAATGTATATTATTTTGGCATAGTAGGTTCACAATTCCTTGCAGTAACATAAATATGGCTCTTATGTACAAATGGATTGCCAAAAATTCTTGGTAGGGTGATGACATAAATACAGACTTGAGAAAATTACTTTGTAAATCCACAGTATAAAACTTGGCGGGGGGGGAGGGGGCGGGGAACTATCCAGCTGGAGAAATGGAAGAAATCCCAGCTCTCTAGAACTGAATATTAGAAGGAAATTTCTATTAGATCTCTGCATGTCTCACTGAAAAGTAAGCAAGTCAACAGTCGCCCCCGTTTTTAGCTTTGGAGCCACAATAGGGACAGATATGACACCTAAAAGAATGTGCCTATTTCAGAGGTAATAGATGCAGGACCATTAGCTACTGACAGGGAGGCTGGCCTGGCAACCACTGGTCTAATTAAGAGGCTATGGTGCCCATGCAGTTCATGGAGAAGATTCGATTGAAACGGCCTTTTCCAGACAAGCAGTATGAGACAAAAGATAAGTACTAAGTGGAAGGTTAAGAGACTAGGTTTCTAGTTCTGGCTCCATCACGCATCCTGTGTGATGCTGGGCAAGTTACTCAACTTTCCTGTGTATCTTTTGTCTTGACTTCAGTGTGAGGGCATTGACTAGAACAAGGATGATAAATGGGCTTTTCCTAGGGTGCCGACTTCTTTAGCAAAGCCAGAGAAAGTGGAGGTGTGGGTATCTTGCCTTTGCCTTGCCTACGGAGATGATTTTTGAGATATTCCTAGTTCTATGATAAGCTGTCCTCTCTGAAATGTAGTCTGTTAATTGTTTTTAATATTACAAGCACACTTTAAAGGCAAACTTTAAAGGCCAGTGTTTTTCCCAACATTCCACTAACAGGATCAAAGCCAGGTGGGAATAACGCAAAGAAAGTATTTTCCTGTGCTGATTGATTGCACAATGAAAAGAAAGTCAAAATAATCAATCTCCATCAGCTTCTCAGTCTTCCTCTGCTCTCACACCATTTGTTTAAAAGCTATGCTGACCCACCACAAGGAGTTGCTTAAGAATCAGGAACTACTGATCACCTGAGCTGTCTGGAGGAAAGGCCGGAAACCCTGATTTGCTCCTCTACATTTCCAGTTAGAGCAGATTGTGTATACTTTAAAAGTGATAGTTGTGATGGGGCTGCTGCTTTGATATGGTCCTCAGTGGCCCTTGTGACAAACAGTAGCCTTGAATACCACTCCAGGGAGGAGAAGGAGCAGGGAGGTCAAGGCATGGTAATGTCCAGGGTAATGTGTCAGCTCGTAAGTCTTCAGAGTGCTCTGCTACGAAAAACAGCTGCAGCTTGCAAATGTCTGAACGCTGAGTTTTTTGTGTCTCCTTGTTTTGTCCTTGTGTGAAAAACTGTAACTAGATCTATTCCTGCTTGGCCTCAAAGGCAACCCATTTAACAAGTAGGCCCTGGGCCTGCCAGGTATTTGAGAAGAAATGCAATGTATCAACACCCTGCAGTATTTCATCTTACAAAAGCTCAGGCTGGCCTGTTTTCAGCCTCACTTACTCTGCCTCTGGCATTGGGTGTGCTGCCCTATCCCCATTAGCGTGTCATTAGTGCCATTAATGAAAATCCGGTTTTACACACTGAAAAGTGATCTGAAGCAGTCTTGAGGAAATGCTATAAAGACTGCCCCCGCTGTTAGCAGGAGCCTTTGGCACACCTGGAGTTTTGACAGGGCTCTTAAACAGTTCTCTCCCCCTGGATGGAAGGAGGTGCAGCAGGTATAAATGGTATAATAAATAGTACCAATAGCTTCATTCTGGGGCTGTGAAATCCCTCCCCTGCATCTATATAAAGTCCATGCACTCTGTGATGAAGAAGTGAAATGTTAAGGTTTTGTAGTTTGAGGAAACTGGTCATTAACCCAAGGAACAGGAATTGAATGTCAAACCCAGCAGTCTTAAACAATCCTCTGTGGCATTTTCCTCCAGCAAAAGTAAAGTACAAGCTGTTAATTTAAAATAATCATCTGTTTAATAATAAACTCAAGTATAGACTCAAGTGTTAGGGAATCTGTTTTATACTATGCAGTATTATGGAAAGAAGGCAGAGCCAGTAATTTTAATTCAAAGACTCCATGTAGACTTGCTCAGTGAGATTAGAAAGCTGAAAGGAATAGTGACTTCATTGAAAAATACTCCTACATTGAAATGGAGATGGTCCCTCAACATTCCTATGTGTATAAGAATAAGGCACAGCTCTGTGACTTCTTAGACCAGCATCCCAGCACAAGGCACTTAGAGCTGTGGCCGTGAGAATGGAGAAGAGAGAATGGCTCCTTTGAGTGAGACAGTGACCAAAGACGGCCAATCTGCTAGGAACAGGACTGTTCTTTCGTAGTGCTGCCCATGGGGCTTGTGGACCAGCTCAAAGGCTGAGACAGAAAACCCAGGAACAAAAATGACAAGTCACTGAGATCACGAATTAACAAGGCGAAGCAAGGATACAAGGAAGCAAGTCACTTTTCAGTACTTTCATCCTGATTTGAAGGCTTAGTATGATTCTACATGGCTGTTCCTATGGCTGTGTCTTTGCCAAGTTCACTGTTGTCCTGGGTTCTTAGGCAGATTGTTTAAGTGCCCTGACACTTTGTTTCATTTGTGGTAAGAATAAGAAACTCAGTGTGCATCTCACAGGATTGCTGTGATGATTAAATGGGACATCCTACCTCAACAACTAGACACGTGACATTTTATTTGCCATAATTATTATTAAGTGAAGACCTTTCTAATGACAGCTTTGCCACATTGGTGGCAAAATGGCAATATGTTTAATACCTTTAATGTGTAAACCTAGAGCAAAGACTAGGACTTGTTAGATACTATATTGTGGTGGTTAATCCTAGTTCTAAAATCAGATGGGTGTGGGTTTGAAACAGATCAGAACTTTATCAACTAGGTAATTTTGAATACAATGATAAATTTATCTAAGGCTCAGTTCTTTTTTTGTAAAGTGGGATTATAGTGTCTAATAGTACTGAGTAAGATGTTGCATACACAATTTAAATTTCAGCCCAATAGCAATAGGAAATGCTCAATAACTTTTTATAATATATACAGTATAAAGTTATATATGTATATTGCATATATAATTTATTTATTTTGAAAATTATTT
Organism: Lynx rufus; assembly: GCF_022079265.1. NCBI lineage: Eukaryota > Metazoa > Chordata > Mammalia > Carnivora > Felidae > Lynx > Lynx rufus. The sequence continues at coordinate 37,304,406 of NW_025814896.1, read as the reverse complement.
TAAATGCTTATTTTTGAGAGACAGAGAGAGACATTGTGAGCGGGGGATGGGCAGAGAGAGAGGGAGACACAGAATCTGAAGCAGGCTCCAGGCTCTGAGCTGTCAGGACAGAGCCTGACGTGGGGCTTGAACTCACGAACCACGAGATGATGACCTGAGCTCAAGTCAGACAGTTAACTGACTGAGCCACCCATGTGCCCCAGAGACTTGATTTTTAAAATATGTTCAAATATAGATAAAACCACAGCTTTAGAGCTATACCGAGTGTTGAAAGAGTATTTAAAATTATGCCTAAAACTACAGGAAAATATATTTCACAATAATAGATACATAAGTCATCCCTTGAAGAAGGAAAATGAAATAAATTACAAAGGAGAGTTCTGTTTTTGTTTTTGTTGTAATCTCTAATGAGTAGCATTTTCCACTCCCTGTTTAAAAGACTTCTTCTTAGTCAGTATTTGTCTAGTCATTGCCTGGTGGATATTTCCATTGGTACAGAACTCATTACATCTCAAGTCATCAGATTCTATTTTTCAGGAGCTCTTACTTTAAAATAGATTAACCTTGTGTTCTCCCTAAATAAGCCTATTGACCCAGTTTAATGTCTGTTACAATCCTGAATCAGTCTAAGCTCTTATCCATCGACAACTATTCACATATTTGAAGTCATAAGAGAAAAATTTTCCTCCTAGGAAATTATAACGTAGCTCATAAAGCAATGGTATAGAGCAGTGACACTCTTTACTGGCTCCCTTGTGGCAAACACATCTAGAAGTTTGTGGGGAGGACTCTCTCTCCCTGTTTCTGATAATGGGGCTTGATGGGTATGAGGAAATGATCCCATTCCAGCTGGTGAGCAAAGGTCAGCTCTGCATATTCCTTTTTTTAGGGAGGTGATTCCACGGTCTAAATTTAAAGTGAAGTACTAGAAACTCTGGCTATGACTACTACTAGGATTGGCTCTATAGTCTGTACTGCTTCTTTCTCAATATGATGAATAATTTGAAAGTGTTGATGGCACAGCATCAGGACCTTGTGGAAGTGCACAGGTGTAATGCCCATGAAGCTGGCCCTGACTATTAGTTAAAGTGATCCTTTTAACTTTATAAGTTGTAAAGTTAATATTTCCATTTCAATCTGTCTTAAAGCAATGTGTATTTCTTAATTGGCTATAAACTCAAGTCAGGTTTGGTAGGGAGAGGTGTAGTTTGTCAAGTCACTTGTAATCCTAATAGAAGAAGTGATTGTCTCTTCAGAATTTTCTTTTATGTAGATTAAGAAAGTCTTGACAATTTATGGAATATGATAAGCCTTTAAATGGTTATTAATACTCTGATATGTTAAAAATTACAATGTAATGAGGTAAAAGCAAAATACAACATTAAGTATAAAGTGATTTAAATTATTTAAAAATACCATAGACGTAGCTATAAGAGATGATCACACAGTAATGATACATTGGATATATTTGGGTGACAGAATTATGGAGGATTTCTCTTCTCTGGTAAATGCCTTGAATGTTGTTTTAAAATTGTTAAGTAAACTTGAAGCTTTAAGAACATCAAACATATACTCTGAAATCCTCAAAGCAATGAAAGAAAATGTCTCAACATTAAATAAACCATGACTCCTCAGGATGAAAAGATCTAATGAATAGGATGAATTGTAAAAGATGAATCCATTAATATATTGTGGTGATGTTTCAAAATGCAAAATGAGAGAAAACAATAAAAGCTTCTAGTATTTGAATGTTTGGAACAGGTTTGTGCAAGGAAGAAGAGGAGGAGTAAATAGATTGATATATCTTACAGTGCTGTTTACAAATGTGAAAATAAAGATGCACACTTTCAAGCATGAAACAATTCAGAAGTCTGATCACACCTAGACTTTCTCTAAAGGATATGGTACTGGATATGATCCAGGAGAGATACAAATGAATCCAGTGTATAGGAAACTCTAATTAGTATGGAAATCAGGAAATCTTATTGATAATCCCAAGTAAGTTGTTGAAAAATGGAATAGAAAGGAACTTTCTATAGTTGTTCTCATGTTGAATAGAAAGAAATTTTGGGGTGAGTTTAGCTGAAAGACACAGCAGTATGGTAGAGTTACTGAAGACACAGCTCTAAAACCATACTGTAGGGAACAAAGCTCAGTCTGCAGTGAATTTGGGCATGTTAAGTAACCTCATACCTGTTTTCTCATCTGTAAAATAGGGATAGGAATTTTTCCTAGGTTTTCCCATGAGAATTAAATGTATTAATGTTGGGTATAGATTAAATAGCTAGAGGAATACCTGACCCATAGTGAGCAATAAAAATTTGACTATTATCATGTAGGTGCTATTATGGACAGAAAGGAGAAGAGCTGAAAGTGTGTTTCTTATTGAGGGGGAGGACCTTGAAATGGATAGTCTAGATGTTGTTGTTGTTGTTTGTTGTTGTTGTTTTGAAAACCAACAGTGATGTATGACTTGGATAATATATTGTAATGACATTGAATTTATTCCAGAAATGCAAGGTTGGTTTCACAGTGGAAATTCAGTGAAGGCTATTCACAACAGTATCGGGCCGAGGCGGGGGGGGGGGGGGGGGGGGTTGGGGGAGAAGGATAATCTCAATTGATGCAAAGCTTTAAATTAAAAAAAATTACATCTGTTAATGTTAAAAAGGAAACCATTAACAAACTAGGAACAGAAAGGAATGTTTCCCACCAGCTTTATTGAGATATAATTGACATATACCATTGTGTAAGTTAAAGGTATATGTGCAACATGATGATTTGACATATGTATATACTGTGAAATGATTAAGGTTAGTTAATACATCCATCATCTCATATAGTTACCATTTTGCATGTGTGAGTGTGGTGAAAACATTTAAGATCTGTTCCCTTGGCAACTTTCAAGTATGTAATACAGTTTTTTAAACTACATTCACCAGGCTGTATATTAGATCCTCAGATTTCACTCGTCTTATACGGGAAGTTTTGTGCCCTTTAGCCAGCATCTTCTCCATTTCCTTTACCTCCCCCAAACCTGGAAACCACTGACCTACTCTGTTTTTATGGGTTCAACTTTTTTAGATTCCACGTATACCTGAGACCATATAGTATTTGTCTTTCTCTGACTTACTTCATTTAGCATAGTGCCCACAAGATTTATCCATGTTGTTGCAAGTGGCAGGATTTAGAAGAGAACTTTTAAAATCTGATAATACTATCAATTACCACTAACAGCTGACTTGATAATGAAAATGTATAGTTGTATTCTTAAAAACTGGAATAAAACAAGGACGCAGTCAAGAACTAAAAGTCCTAACTCCCTACCACAAAATAAATAAAATGTACAAGAATTGAGAAAAAGCAAAAAACTTTATTTGCAACATACATGACTTTTTATATAGAAAAATGAAAATACTATACTGAGACTTCAGTTTCAATGAAAAAATTAATAAGGTCATAAAATATAAGGTAAATATAAAAATCAATTTCACTTGTGGATATTAGTGATAAATAATTGGAAAATTACATTTAATAAAATGGCATTTTTATACTATAAAAATATCAAATACCTCCAGGTGTATCTAATGATAGGCATGAAAGATTGCTACACTGAAAACCATAAAATATTAAAGAAATTTTAAAAGACCAAAATAGACTATGCTCATGGAATAGAGGTTTATGTATTTAAAAATTATCAATGCTCCCCAATTGGATATAAAATTTGCAAATGCCCAATTTTAAGCAAAATTTTACTGGAGTTTTTGTGTGCAAATTGATGAGGTGATTATAAGAAAACATATGGGAATGCAAAGGAGCTAGGATAACTAAGTGATTTTGTAAGCTGGATTAGATGTTAAAGCCAAATATAAAATTATAGTAATTAAGATATTGTGGTATTGTGGTATTGGAATCAGGCACATCAATTAACCAATTGAATAAACAAATGAAAAATTATAAAGAAATGAGAAACTGCCTAATACATATATAGTCACCCTGATTTATGTCAAAGGTAAGACTATAGTGTTGGGGAGAAAGAATGGTGTTTTTAAAAAATGTATCTTTTTGTGTATTCACATGGGTGAAAAACTAATCCTACCTCACACCCTACATAAAAAACTTCCACAAAAATTGAAAATCTAAATACAAAAGGTAAAACATAAATTCTTAGTAAAATAACAACAGAATATCATTATGACATTGTATAGCACAGATTTCTTAAGTAGGACTCAAGTAGGCTATTAATAAAAAATGATTTAATTTTAACATAGTTAAATTTGTCTTTTAATCAAAAGACACCTTTAAGTGAGTGAAAAAGCAAAGCAACAATTGAGGTAAGTTGTTTTTGAGATATATTTCCAGCAAGGAACTCATGCCCAAATTATATAAGGAACATCTCCAAATTGTTAAGAAACTGGTGGACAACCAATACACAAATGGGCAAAAGACTCAAATAGTCCCTTCACTTAAAAAAAATGGTCAGATTGGGGCGCCTGGGTGGCTTGGTCGGTTAAGCGTCCGACTTCGGCTCAGGTCATGATCTCACGGTCCGTGGGTTCGAGCCCCGCATCGGGCTCTGTGCTGACAGCTCAGAGCCTGGAGTCTGTTTCAGATTCTGTGTCTCCCTGTCTCTCTGACCTCCCCCGTTCATGCTCTGTCTCTGTCTCAAAAATAAATAAACGTTAAAAAAAAAAGGTCAGATTATCAGTAAACACATAGAGAAGTAATTAATTTCATTAGTTATTAGTTATTAGGGAAATCCAATTAAAACCAAAATTAGATTAAAAAATGCCAAGTGTTGGTGAAAATGTGCATCAATCAGAACTCTCATGCACAACTTGTGAATGTAAATTGTTAAAACTACTCTTGAGAGTTTGCAATGATAACTATATGTAATAATGTAGCAGTTTGACTATTATGTATATACCTAAAAGAATATATACTTTAAAGAATATATGCACACGATGCTTATAGCTGCACTATTTGTAATAGTCAAAAATTGGAAACAACCTAATTTCCCATCAACTATAGGAAGGGTATATAAATTGTGATATATTCATAGAATTTAATATTCTATAGCAATACAACTCCATGAATTAAACTACATACAACAGTGTGATAGAATCTTAAATAATGTTCAAAGAAGGAATCCAGAAAAAATATGCAGTGTTTCCATTAATAAAATATGAAACAATGAAAAATAGCCTATGGTGTTAAATTCAGGAGTGTTTACTCTGAGTGAAAGTGTCATGGAAGTCTGCTGGCATACTGATTACATCATTGATTTGTGAAAATCCAGCAAGCTGTACATTTATGATTTGTATGCTTTTTCTGTATTTATTACTAACTAAATTTTATGAAACAGCTTTTGTTTTCATATTTGCATATACAGCCATGATAAACAAAAGATAAGCAGAATTCTACCCAGCAAACTAAAGCACATAATTTAAGAAATAGAGATATACCATGTCCATAGATTTAATTAGAAGAAATAATATTGTAAAGCTGTCTGTTCTCCAGAAAATCTATGAATTCACTGTAACCTCAATCAGAATCGTGTGTGTGTGTGCGCACGCGTGCATGCGCATAACTGGTCATACTAACTCAAAAATCTATGTGAAAATATGTCAGTAGGTTACTTCCATATTGATGCATATGAAATTATATAAAAATTAAGAGGCTTAAATATAAAATAGATGGTACTATAAAATGTAAAATATCCATGAATCCATTCTGCTATAAGCCAATGATTTGATAAATAAGTAAATTGGAGAGAATAGACAAATCTGTGTAGAAAAATTATTGTCAATGCCTCTGCAGTATTCCTCAAAATTGTCAAGGTCATCAAAAACCAGGACAATCTGAGAACCTGCCACAGCCAAAAGGAGTTTGAGGCATATAATGTGATATCCAAGGTTGGATCCTGGAACAGAAGTAAGACATTAGGTTAGGGTAAAAACAGAGGATATCTAAATAAAGTATAGACTTTAGTTAAAAATGATATATCATTATTGGTTCGTTAGTTGTGACAAATATTTCATACTGATATGATAACAGGAAGGTAAATTGGATATGAACGGTATGGGAAGTATCTGTAATAGCTTTGCAGTTTTGTTTTGTTTTTTTGTAAATCTAAAACTATTCTAAAATAAAAACACTTCTGAATGCTAAAGTGGTAAAGATGAATTGAGAAGGTAAAAATAAAGAAAACTGTGGCAAAAATCTAACTAGCCATTCTTCTAGTTTTGTCTGCTCTCTTGCGTCTACCATACTAATGTAAAATGTTAATAATAAAGGAAACTGGATATATGGGAACTGTATAAATATTTCTAGTTGCATACATTTTCTGTAAATGTGTGAAATTATTTCTTTGTAAAACTATTTTAAATGATTATTAAAAATAAAGTCAGGAATAAGCATTTTTTTAAACAGAGCAAATATTAACTCTCGCACTGCCAAGTCTATAGGGTGGTCAGGGTGATTCTGCTTTGGGGTTCAGATTTGCAAGTCAGCTGGGGCAGGTTTGATTACCTGCTTTGATGCATTTGGAGTCGTGGCTGGAAGGCAGCATCTACCCAAGGTAGACTGTTTTCATGACAGTGTTAAGAGTGTTAAGAGTGTTAAGAGTCAAGAGAAACAAGCCAACTAAACAAGCATATCCGAAGCCTTTACCCATGTCGTATTTGCCAGTGTCCTATCAATAAAGCCAAGCCCAAATTCAACAAAAACATATCCTGCCATTCATGAAGCTATGGCAAGGTGTGGATATATAATCCTATAAGATATATAACCCTGTAATCCTATAAGAGAAGAGAAGAAGAACAAATAGTTACAGTTGGTTAAAAATACGAAGGCCCAAAAATACCCGTGGCAGCCTTCAACAAGAAGAACCAAGCTGAAAGATTTTTTTTTTGAAATTTATTGTCAAATTGGTTTCCATACAACACCCAGTGCTCATCCCAAAGGTGCCCTCCTCAATACCCATCACCCACCCTCCCCGCCGTCCCACCCCCATCAACCCTCAGTTTGTTCTCAGTTTTTAAGAATCTCTTATGCTTTGGCTCTCTCCCACTCTAACCTCTTTTTTTTCCTTCCCCCCCCCACCCCTATGGGTTTCTGTTAAGTTTCTCAGGATCCACATAAGAGTGAAAACATATGGTATCTGTCTTTCTCCGTATGGCTTATTTCACTTAGCATCACACTCTCCAGTTCCATCCACGTTGCTACAAAGGGCCATATTTCATTCTTTCTCATTACCATGTAGTATTCCATTGTGTATATAAACCACAATTTCTTTATCCATTCATCAGTTGATGGACATTTAGGCTCTTTCCATAATTTGGCTATTGTTGAGATTGCTGCTATAAACATTGGGGTAAAGTGCCCCTATGCATCAGCACTCCTGTATCCCTTGGGTAAATTCCTAGCAGTGCTATTGCTGGGTCATAGGGTAGATCTATTTTTAATTTTTTGAGGAACCTCCACACTGTTTTCCAGAGTGGCTGCACCAATTTGCATTCCCACCAACAGTGCAAGAGGGTTCCCGTTTCTCCACATCCTCTCCAGCATCTATAGTCTCCTGATTTGTTCATTTTGGCCACTCTGACTGGCGTGAGGTGATATCTGAGTGTGGTTTTGATTTGTATTTCCCTGATGAGGAGTGACGTTGAGCATCTTTTCATGTTACTGTTGGCCATCTGGAGGTCTTCTTTAGAGAAGTGTCTATTCATGTTTTCTGCCCATTTCTTCACTGGGTTATTTGTTTTTCGGGTGTGGAGTTTGGTGAGTTCTTTATGGATTGTGGATACTAGCCCTTTGTCCGATATGTCATTTGCAAATATCGTTTCCCATTCCATTGGTTGCCTTTTAGTTTTGTTGGTTGTTTCCTTTGCTGTGCAGAAGCTTTTTATCTTCATGAGGTCCCAGTAGTTCATTTTTGCTTTTAATTCCCTTGCCTTTGGGGATGTGTCAAGTAAGAAATTGCTACGACTGAGGTCAGAGAGGTCTTTTCCTGCTTTCTCCTCTAGGGTTTTGATGGTTTCCTGTCTCACATTCAGGTCCTTTATCCATTTTGAGTTTATTTTTGTGAATGGTGTGAGAAAGTGGTCTAGTTTCAACCTTCTGCATGTTGCTGTCCAGTTCTCCCAACACCATTTGTTAAAGAGACTGTCTTTTTTTCCATTGGATGTTCTTTCTTGCTTTGTCAAAGATTAGTTGGCCATATGTTTGTGGGTCTAGTTCTGGGGTTTCTATTCTATTCCATTGGTCTGTGTGTCTGTTTTTGTGCCAATACCATGCTGTCTTGATGATTACAGCTTTGTAGTAGAGGCTAAAGTCTGGGATTGTGATGCCTCCCGCTTTGGTCTTCTTCTTCAAAATTACATTGGCTATTCGGGGCCTTTTGTGGTTCCATATGAATTTTAGGATTGCCTGTTCTAGCTTCAAGAAAAATGCTGGTGCAATTTTGACTGGGATTGCATTGAATGTGTAGATAGCTTTGGGTAGTATTGACATTTTGACAATATTTATTCTTCCAATCCATGAGCATGGAATGTTTTTCCATTGCTGTATATCTTCTTCAATTTCCTTCATAAGCTTTCTATAGTTTTAGACATACAGATCGTTTACATCTTTGGTTAGATTTATCCCTAGGTATTTTATGCTTCTTGGTGCAATTGTGAATGGGATCAGGTTCGTTATTGGTCTTTCTGTTGCTTCATTATTAGTGTATAAGAATGCAACTGATTTCTGTACATTGGTTTTGTATCCTGCAACTTTGCTAAATTCATGTATCAGTTCTAGCAGACTTTTGGTGGAGTCTATCAGATTTTCCATGTATAATGTCATCTGCAAAAAGTGAAAGCTTGACTTTATCTTTGCCAATTTTGATGCCTTTGATTTCCTTTCGTTGTCTGATTGCTGATGCTAGAACTTCCAACACTATGTTAAACAACAGCAGTGAGACTGGACATCCCTGTCGTGTTCCTGGTCTCAGGGAAAAATCTCTGTTTTTCTCCATTGAGGATGAAGTTAGCTGTGGGCTTTTCATAAATGGCTTTTATGATGTTTAAGTATGTTCCTTCTGTCCCGACTTTCTGAAGGGTTTTTATTAAGAAAGGGTGCTGAATTTTGTCAAATGCCTTTTCTGCATCGATTGACAGGATCATATGGTTCTTATCTTTTCTTTTATTAATGTGATGTATCACGTTGATTGATTTGTGAATGTTGAACCAGCCCTACAACCCAGGAATGAATCCCACTTGATCATGGTGAATAATTCTTTTTATATGCTGTTGAATTCGATTTGCTAGTATCTTATTGAGAATTTTTGCATCCATATTCATGAAGGATATTGGCCTGTAGTTCTCTTTATTTACTGGGTCTCTGTCTGGTTTAGGAATCAAAGTAATACTGGCTTCGTAGAATGAATCTGGAAGTTTTCCTTCCCTTTCTATTTTTTGGAATAGCTTGAGAAGGATAGGTATTATCTCTGCTTTAAACGTCTGGTGGAACTCCCCTGGGAAGCCATCTGGTCCTGAACTCTTATTTGTTGGGAGATTTTTGATAACTGATTCAATTTTGTTGCTGGTTATGGGTCTCTTCAAGCTTTCTGTTTCCTCCTGATTGAGTTTTGGAAGTGTGTGGGTGTTTAGGAATTTGTCCATTTCTTCCAGGTTGTCCAGTTTGTTGGCCTATAATTTTTCATAGTATTCCCTGATAATTGCTTGTGTCTCTGAGGGATTGGTTGCAATAGTTCCATTTTCATTCATGATTTTATCTATTTGGGTCATCTCCCTCTTCTTTTTGCAGAGCCTGGCTACAGGTTTGTCAATTTTGTTTATTTTTTCAAAAAACCAACTCTTGGTTTCGTTGATCTGCTCTACAGTTTTTTTAGATTCTATATTGTTTATTTCTGCTCTGATCTTCATTATTTCTCTTCTTCTGCTGGGTTTAGGCTGTCTTTGCTGTTCTGCTTCTATTTCCTTTAGGTGCGCTGTTAGATTTTGTATTTGGGATTTTTCTTGTTTCTTGAGATAGGCCTGGATTGCAATGTATTTTCCTCTCAGGACTGCCTTTGCTGCATCCCAAAGCGTTTGGATTGTTGTATTTTCATTTTCGTTTGTTTCCATATATTTTTTAATTTCTTCTCTAATTGCCTGGTTGACCCACTCATTCGTTAGTAGGGTGTTCTTTAACCTCCATGCTTTTGGAGGTTTTCCAGACTTTTTCCTGTGGTTGATTTCAAGCTTCATAGCATTGTGGTCTGAAAGTATGCATGGTATGATCTCAGTTCTTGTATACTTATGAAGGGCTGTTTTGTGATCCAGTATGTGATCTATCTTGGAGAATGTTCCATGTGCACTCGAGAGGAAAGTATATTCTGTTGCTTTGGGATGCAGAGTTCTAAGTATATCTGTCAAGTCCATCTGATCCAATGTATCATTCAGGGCCCTTGTTTCTTTATTGACCGTGTGTCTAGATGATCTATCCATTTCTGTAAGTGGGGTGTTAAAGTCCCCTGTAATTACCACATTCTTATCAATAAGGTTGCTTATGTTTGTGAGTAGTTTTATATATTTGGGGGCTCCCGTATTTGGCGCATAGACATTTATCATTCATAGCTCTTCCTGATGGATAGACCCTGTAACTATTATATAATGTCCTTCTTCATCTCTTGTTACAGCCTTTAATTTAAAGTCTAGTTTGTCTGGTATAAGTATGGCTACTCCAGCTTTCTTTTGACTTCCAGTAGCATGATAAATAGTTCTCCATCCCCTCACTCTCAATCTGAAGGTGTCCTCAGGTCTAAAATGAGTCTCTTGTAGACAGCAAATAGACGGGTCTTGTTTTTTTATCCATTGTGATACCCTATGTCTTTTGGTTGGCACATTTAGTCCATTTACATTCAGTGTTATTATAGAAAGATATGGGTTTAGAGTCATTGTGATGTCTGTAGGTTTCATGCTTGTAGCGATGTCTCTGGTACTTTGTCTCACAGGATCCCCCTTAGGATCTCTTGTAGGGCTCGTTTAGTGGTGACAAATTCCTTCAGTTTTTGTTTGTTTGGGAAGACCTTTATCTCTCCTTCTATTCTAAATGGCAGGCTTGCTGGATAAAGGATTCTCGGCTGCATATTTTTTCTGTTCATCACATTGAAGATTTCCTGCCATTCCTTTCTGGCCTGCCAAGTTTCAGTAGAGAGATCAGTCACGAGTCTTATAGGTCTCCCTTTATATGTTAGAGCACATTTATCCCTAGCTGCTTTCAGAATTTTCTCTTTATCCTTGTATTTTGCCAGTTTCACTATGATATATCGTGCAGAAGATCTATTCAAGTTACGTCTGAAGGGAGTTCTCTGTGCCTCTTGGATTTCAATGCCTTTTTCCTTCCCCAGATCAGGGAAGTTCTCAGCCATGATTTCTTCAAGTACACCTTCAACACCTTTCCCTCTCTCTTCCTCCTCTGGAATACCAATTATGTGTAGATTATTTCTCTTTAGTGCATCACTTAATTCTCTAATTTTCCCCTCATACTCCTGGATTTTTTTATCTCTTTTTTTCTCAGCTTCCTCTTTTTCCATAATTTTATCTTCTAGTTTACCTATTCTCTCCTCTGCCTCTTCAATCCGGGCTGTGGTCGTCTCCATCTTATTTTGCAGTTCATTTGTAGCATTTTTTAGCTCCTCCTGACTGTTCCTTAGTCCCTTGATCTCTGTAGCAATAGATTCTCTGCTGTCCTCTATACTGTTTTCAAGCCCAGCGATTAATTTTATGACTATTATTCTAAATTCATTTTCTGTTATATTGTTTAAATCCTTTTTGATCAGTTCGTTAGCTGTTGTTATTTCCTGGAGATTCTTTTGAGGGGAATTCTTCTGTTTCATCATTTTGGATAGAATTGCAGGGCACTTCCCCTGTGCTGTCTTGAATAACTGGAGTTGGTGGGCGGGGCCACAGTCAGACCTGATGTCTGCCCCCAGCCCACCGCTGGGGCCACAGTCAGACTGGTGTGTACCTTCTCTTCCCCTCTCCTAGGGGCGGGATTCACTGTGGCATGGTGTGGCCCGTCTGGGCTACTTGCACACTGCCAGGCTTGTGGTGCTGGGGATCTGGCGTATTAGCTGGGGTGGATAGGCAAGGTGCACGGGGGCGTGAGGGGCAGGCTCAGCTCGCTTATCCTTTGGTGATCCCCTTTGGGAAGGGCCCTGTGGCAGTGGGAGCGAGTCAGACTCACTGCCGGAGGGATGGATATGCAGAAGCACAGCGTTGGGTGTTTGCGCAGTGCCAGCAAGTTCCCTGGCAGGAACAGGTTCCCTTTGGGATTTTGGCTGGGGGATGGGCGTGGGAGATGGCGCTGGCAAGTGCCTTTGTTCCCCGCACGCTGAGCTCTGTCGGCTGTCCGGGGCTCAACAACTCTCCATCCCATTGTCCTCCAGCCCTCCCGCTCTCTGAGCAGAGCGGTTAACTTATAACCTTCCAGATGTTAAGTCCCGCTCACTGTCCAAACACACTCCGTCCAGCCCCTCCGCTTTTGCAAGCCAGACTCGCGGGCTCTGCTTGGCCGGCGGGCCTCCACTCTGCCCTGGCTCCCTCCCGCCAGTCCGTTTATGGCACAACGCCTCTCCGCCCTTCCTACCCTCTTCCGTGGGCCTCGTGTCTGCACTTGGCTCCAGAGAATCCGTTCTGCTAGTCTTCTGGCGGTTTTCTGGGTTATTTAGGCAGGTGTAGGTGGAATATAAGTGATCAGCAGCACGGGGTGAGCCCAGAGTCCTCCTATGCCGCCATCTTCCTCTCCCCAAGCTGAAATATTTTAACTATTAGATATCAAGACATATTATAAAACTCTGAATATTCAAATCAGGTTTTAACATTAACACAAAGACAAGTATTCCATTTGAATAAAGAGTCCAGCACAAGACTAATTTATTATACCACAGGAGACAGTAAAGAGCTGTGGTAGAGAGACTTACCATAGAATATTCACCATCACAGATGGATTGTAGATATAAGAGGCAAACTAATGAAGTTCCCAGATGATACCTTATGCAAACATCTTCATGATCTTTTGGTAGGCGAAAGATTTATTAAAGTAGGACACTAGAAATGCAAAGTGTAAAGACTGAGCATGGTGAGAATGTGGTCTTGGGTTTGGTTTACTATTTGTGTGGTTAAATATGCTTAAACATTTTTAAAATAAGAGATCAAATTGTTTTGACTGTATTCACTCCAATTTCCCATTTAGTTAATAATGTTTACAATTGTTAATGTTATTGTTTGGGGTTCAGGGTGTAAATGGATGTTATATGACTATGAATGTGCTGTATTAACTTGTCATAATTTTTAGTCACCTTCAAGAGCAGTTTAGTTAAGTCTTGAGAAACTAATAATGAAAAATTAGGGGAAATCTTAGATGTTTGATGTAGGTCATTTTTTGATATTTACTGAATGGTGGGTAACTTAGTTTTTCAAGAAATAGCCTTTGGTGCCACCCCATAACACAGAATTCTCAGTTAAAAAGCCTACTGCTTGGGCCTATTATGACATTTCCCATGTTCTTAGAAATGTTGATGTCAACAAATTTCTGTAATTTCTTTAGATAATGACAATTTCTTATTTCTTAAGAAACAGTTCCCTATCTCATTTGAGAATCCACAATGGAATGTTTTGTAATGAGGTCTTCATAGCAAAAGACTTACTGCTAACAAATCTTTGTTCAGAAGGAACCAGACTGCCAAATGTCTGAGACGAGAGAATTACAGTATTTGATTTCTAGATTAGTGAGGAATGAGATTGTTCTTTTATTTTCCTCCCTATCTGAACAACTCCAGTAGAAGAAATTTTGCTGTTATGGTTGATTTTCTATTCATTTCCCATCTCACAAGAAGAACATGAATGTTAAAAAGCAATGGAAGATTATCTAATCCTATTTCTCATCACTAGTGGCAGCACTGTCTTCAACCCACTAACCATCTGACCTATTTCCTAACATAGTTTCCTAAGCTAGAGAGGTCTCCTAAATTATAGATTGACATCCACCACCACAGCTATGAAGAAGTAAAGACATCAGGACTTAATGATTCATAGTTTTTTTTTTCTCTCATCTGTTTTTCATGTGAAAACAGATTTTTATCCATTTATGGTGGGCCTGGCAAAATAGCCCTAGTATGCCCCTGTGTTTTCATGAAAGGTTTTATCATAGTACAAGTTCTCAGTATACATTATAGTCGTTCGTGTAATTAAATAATACTTTGTGTTCTTATGGGTACCTTTTCAAGTGAGATGCTACAATTTCATTAAGCCTTTTTTAAGGCTAATGGGAGTGCAAAACTGCATAGTGCCTAATTGTGTAGACTTGATGTTTCAGTCTGTAAAGAATGATAAAAAATAAAGTTAGTCTAAGGTCAGTGGTAAATGAGATGACACATATTATGTAGTAATTTTCACAAATAAAGTCTGGGGTAAAGATTATTTGTCTGCATATATATTCATTTTTCTCTTTCCTAGGTACAGGATATGTTAGGCTTCCTTGTCCCCCTGAAGTTGGTTGGCCTTATGACTAACTCTAGCCAGTGAAATGTGAATTACAGTGAAGCATGGCACTCCTCTGTGAAGGGCAGTGCATCAGTTAGTTATTGCTGCATAATAAATTACCAGAAACTTTGCGGCTTAAAACAACACACACTTTCATCTTATATTTTCTGAGGTTCAGGATTTTGGGTACAGCTTAACTGGTGCCTCTGCTTCAGAATTTCACAGGGCTGCAATCAAGGTGTCAGTTCATCTGAGAAAAGAACAATTTCCAAGTTCACATGGTGGTTGGCAGCATTCAGTTCCTTGCAGGCTGCCAGAGGCTGCCCTTGCTCTTTGCTGCATAGCTCTCTCTATAGGACCACTTATGACATGGCAACTTGCTTCTTCAAAGCTAGGAAGGGAGTGAGTGGCCTAGCAAGACAAGTTAGACATCTTCAGTAATGCAGTCACATACATGAAATGATGTACATTTCTCTACCTTTGTCCTATTCTATTAGAAGCAAGTCTCAGTCTTCTCACACGAAGACAGGATCACACAAGGGAGTTAAATTGGAGGCAGGGGTCATGGGAACATCCTAGGCCCTGTCCACAGCAGGCAGTAAAGTTCCCTGAGTGATGCTCCAGCTCTCTCTTTCCTTGGCAACCCTACAAGATGGCTGATAAAATGCCAGAAACAAAACAGAAGTACACTGGATTCCCAGTTACCACTTGCAATGGGATTGTCCTAAAGTGTCACTTCTCCCACAGTGGATTTTTGTTAAGAAAGAAATTTGAGAACTTTTATAGTCTTATTTTAGAAAAAGAGGAGAAGGAGAAGAAGAAATAGGAAGTTAAGTTGTTTAAAAAGAAAGATTAAAAGTATGAAGATGGGCAAACACTGAGTCAAAAATGTTGGAAGTTCAGGGAGAAGCTTCTGGAGGGACAAGTGAAGCTTATTGAATTCAGTGAGGAAGAGTGGTTAATGTAAAAAAGAAAACTTAATGTAATGAGATTCCATGTTAGTAATGTAAATAAATAGAAAAATACCTTATGAAATAAACTAAAAGAATTAACATTAATAAATGAAAAGAGGAAGTATTTGTGGTCAATTTTATACTTTAATGTCAAGGTCAAATCTTTGTTAAAAAATCATTGCATAAAATCCAGTACGTTAAATTCTGGAGGAAAAACAAAAAACCTAATATTCAGAATATTGTAGAACAAGAAGAAATTTTTGATTTAAAAATTTCTTTGATACAGTTGTATCAAGATCACTACCTCATTCTGTGATATAGAAACATCAAACTTCTCTTAATCATGAAAAATCCTTGAAAAACTTGACCTTAAATCAGTGATTTACAAAGTTTCACTCATTATCACTTGATATTACCTGGAGAACTAGGGAACATGCAGATTCCTGAGCCCCACCCCTGAGGATTCTGATTTAGCAGGTCTGATATCCCACAGTTCTAAAAAGTCTCAAAAGGATACCAGTGGTTCATGGCCCCACCATTTGAGTATTGCTGCTTAAATGGTACATATGTCAGATGGTTAGTAACTAAACTTTCTCTGAATTCCTGAAGAAATATTAATTAGAATTTATATCAAATGTCTAGTGTGGTTCAAGGGACATAGAAATACACAATAAAACAATTGTGGCTCTTTCCCTAGCCATGTGACTTCAAAATGCAGGTTTCCAAGCTGAAGAAATAGAGCAAGTTTACTTCTGTAAGTTGGATCAGGAACGTAGATGACAGTACCAGCACATTTGAGGCACTTGATAAGTATTTGTAATGAATGAAAAACCGGAATCATGGTTTGAAATAAGCCTATGAAGAATAGTCATAAAGATAAGATAATCTGATCTACTTTGTATTATCTTTAATCTTTTATTAAAGATAGTTTGATAGTCTGATTAAAGATTAGTTTGTTAGCAAATATGTCTCCAGAGCTTCATGCCCTTTCTAATGTTACTTTGAAATTCTTCCCATCAGGGAATGGAATTTATTTTCACAAATTCTGCCTCTCTCCCTGCACCATGATCCTGGTTGTATTTGGTGTGGTCTTGTGACTTGCTTTGGCTAATAGAATGTGGAGGAGATGTTTATTTTGAGCCTAGAACTCAGGAGGCTGGTATATTTCCACTCTCTCTTATAACCTTTCCATCATCTTGTGAACAAGCTCAGAGCAGCACTGTAGGACAATGAGGAATGATGTGTAGTAGGGCTTAGTTGTCACAGACAAGGCCATCCTAGATCAGCTTAGAGTCAGGCAATGCCTAAAATATGAGAGCATTCAGTCAACATCAGCAGAACTGCTCCCCAGCAACTCACAGATGACTACAGACACACAAATGGAACCAGACAAAACCAGAAGGATCTTCTACTTGAAGCAAAGAGGGCTGACTATATTCAATTCTTATTGTTTTATTTATGAGTTTTCTTTATTTTTTCTCCTTAATCCATCTATTCCACATTAGCTTTTTGAAAATAAAATTTTTATTTTGGAGTATTTTTAGATTTACCAAAATATTGCAAAACTAGTACAGAGTATATACCTCATTTTCAATTTCCATTATTGTTAGCATTTTACACTAGCATGATACATTTGTTACAACCAATATACCAATGGTGATACAACATTCTTACCTGAAGTCTATACTTAATATTTCCTTAGTTCTTACCTAATCTTTTTCCTGTTCCAGGATTCCATCCGGGATACTACATTACATTCTATCTTCGTGTTTCCTTAGGATTCTTTTAGCCGTGACAGTTTCTCAGGCTGTCCTTGGTTACCATGACCTTGACAGCTGAAGTATTTTGTAGGAAGTCTCTCATTGGAATTTGTCTCAGGTTTGTCTCATAATTTGACTGGGGTTATGGATTTAGGAGAGAAAGACCACTGAGTTAAGGTATCATTCTCCTCGTATGTCAAAAGTACACAATATCACTGTGGATGTTAATCTTGATCTGCCTGCAGTAGTGTTGACCAAGTTTTTCCACTCCAAACGTATTTTCTTCCTTTTCATACTGTACTTTTTGGAAGCAAGTCACTATGCAAAGCCTACAATTAAGCAGTGGGGAAGTTATGTTTCTAGTTCTTTCAGGATGGAGTGTCTATATAAATTATGTGGAATTATTCTGCATAAGACATGGGTGCATTCTCCCCTGCTTATTTATATTCAACTGTTTATTTTATTTTATTTTTTAATGAAACTGGCAAAATACAAGGATAAAGAGAAAATTCTGAAAGCAGCTAGGGATAAATGTGCTCTAACATATAAAGGGAGACCTATAAGACTCGTGACTGATCTCTCTACTGAAACTTGGCAGGCCAGAAAGGAATGGCAGGAAATCTTCAATGTGATGAACAGAAAAAATATGCAGCCGAGAATCCTTTATCCAGCAAGCCTGCCATTTAGAATAGAAGGAGAGATAAAGGTCTTCCCAAACAAACAAAAACTGAAGGAATTTGTCACCACTAAACGAGCCCTACAAGAGATCCTAAGGGGGATCCTGTGAGACAAAGTACCAGAGACATCGCTACAAGCATGAAACCTACAGACATCACAATGACTCTAAACCCATATCTTTCTATAATAACACTGAATGTAAATGGACTAAATGTGCCAACCAAAAGACATAGGGTATCACAATGGATAAAAAAACAAGACCCGTCTATTTGCTGTCTACAAGAGACTCATTTTAGACCTGAGGACACCTTCAGATTGAGAGTGAGGGGATGGAGAACTATTTATCATGCTACTGGAAGTCAAAAGAAAGCTGGAGTAGCCATACTTATACCAGACAAACTAGACTTTAAATTAAAGGCTGTAACAAGAGATGAAGAAGGACATTATATAATAGTTACAGGGTCTATCCATCAGGAAGAGCTATGAATGATAAATGTCTATGCGCCAAATACGGGAGCCCCCAAATATATAAAACTACTCACAAACATAAGCAACCTTATTGATAAGAATGTGGTAATTACAGGGGACTTTAACACCCCACTTACAGAAATGGATAGATCATCTAGACACACGGTCAATAAAGAAACAAGGGCCCTGAATGATACATTGGATCAGATGGACTTGACAGATATACTTAGAACTCTGCATCCCAAAGCAACAGAATATACTTTCCTCTCGAGTGCACATGGAACATTCTCCAAGATAGATCACATACTGGATCACAAAACAGCCCTTCATAAGTATACAAGAACTGAGATCATACCATGCATACTTTCAGACCACAATGCTATGAAGCTTGAAATCAACCACAGGAAAAAGTCTGGAAAACCTCCAAAAGCATGGAGGTTAAAGAACACCCTACTAACGAATGAGTGGGTCAACCAGGCAATTAGAGAAGAAATTAAAAAATATATGGAAACAAACGAAAATGAAAATACAACAATCCAAACGCTTTGGGATGCAGCAAAGGCAGTCCTGAGAGGAAAATACATTGCAATCCAGGCCTATCTCAAGAAACAAGAAAAATCCCAAATACAAAATCTAACAGCGCACCTAAAGGAAATAGAAGCAGAACAGCAAAGACAGCCTAAACCCAGCAGAAGAAGAGAAATAATGAAGATCAGAGCAGAAATAAACAATATAGAATCTAAAAAAACTGTAGAGCAGATCAACGAAACCAAGAGTTGGTTTTTTGAAAAAATAAACAAAATTGACAAACCTGTAGCCAGGCTCTGCAAAAAGAAGAGGGAGATGACCCAAATAGATAAAATCATGAATGAAAATGGAACTATTGCAACCAATCCCTCAGAGACACAAGCAATTATCAGGGAATACTATGAAAAATTATAGGCCAACAAACTGGACAACCTGGAAGAAATGGACAAATTCCTAAACACCCACACACTTCCAAAACTCAATCAGGAGGAAACAGAAAGCTTGAAGAGACCCATAACCAGCAACAAAATTGAATCAGTTATCAAAAATCTCCCAACAAATAAGAGTTCAGGACCAGATGGCTTCCCAGGGGAGTTCCACCAGACGTTTAAAGCAGAGATAATACCTATCCTTCTCAAGCTATTCCAAAAAATAGAAAGGGAAGGAAAACTTCCAGATTCATTCTACGAAGCCAGTATTACTTTGATTCCTAAACCAGACAGAGACCCAGTAAATAAAGAGAACTACAGGCCAATATCCTTCATGAATATGGATGCAAAAATTCTCAATAAGATACTAGCAAATCGAATTCAACAGCATATAAAAAGAATTATTCACCATGATCAAGTGGGATTCATTCCTGGGTTGTAGGGCTGGTTCAACATTCACAAATCAATCAACGTGATACATCACATTAATAAAAGAAAAGATAAGAACCATATGATCCTGTCAATCGATGCAGAAAAGGCATTTGACAAAATTCAGCACCCTTTCTTAATAAAAACCCTTCAGAAAGTCGGGACAGAAGGAACATACTTAAACATCATAAAAGCCATTTATGAAAAGCCCACAGCTAACTTCATCCTCAATGGAGAAAAACAGAGATTTTTCCCTGAGACCAGGAACACGACAGGGATGTCCAGTCTCACTGCTGTTGTTTAACATAGTGTTGGAAGTTCTAGCATCAGCAATCAGACAACGAAAGGAAATCAAAGGCATCAAAATTGGCAAAGATAAAGTCAAGCTTTCACTTTTTGCAGATGACATTATACATGGAAAATCTGATAGACTCCACCAAAAGTCTGCTAGAACTGATACATGAATTTAGCAAAGTTGCAGGATACAAAACCAATGTACAGAAATCAGTTGCATTCTTATACACTAATAATGAAGCAACAGAAAGACCAATAACGAACCTGATCCCATTCACAATTGCACCAAGAAGCATAAAATACCTAGGGATAAATCTAACCAAAGATGTAAACGATCTGTATGTCTAAAACTATAGAAAGCTTATGAAGGAAATTGAAGAAGATATACAGCAATGGAAAAACATTCCATGCTCATGGATTGGAAGAATAAATATTGTCAAAATGTCAATACTACCCAAAGCTATCTACACATTCAATGCAATCCCAGTCAAAATTGCACCAGCATTTTTCTTGAAGCTAGAACAGGCAATCCTAAAATTCATATGGAACCACAAAAGGCCCCGAATAGCCAATGTAATTTTGAAGAAGAAGACCAAAGCGGGAGGCATCACAATCCCAGACTTTAGCCTCTACTACAAAGCTGTAATCATCAAGACAGCATGGTATTGGCACAAAAACAGACACACAGACCAATGGAATAGAATAGAAACCCCAGAACTAGACCCACAAACATATGGCCAACTAATCTTTGACAAAGCAAGAAAGAACATCCAATGGAAAAAAAGACAGTCTCTTTAACAAATGGTGTTGGGAGAACTGGACAGCAACATGCAGAAGGTTGAAACTAGACCACTTTCTCACACCATTCACAAAAATAAACTCAAAATGGATAAAGGACCTGAATGTGAGACAGGAAACCATCAAAACCCTAGAGGAGAAAGCAGGAAAAGACCTCTCTGACCTCAGTCGTAGCAATTTCTTACTTGACACATCCCCAAAGGCAAGGGAATTAAAAGCAAAAATGAACTACTGGGACCTCATGAAGATAAAAAGCTTCTGCACAGCAAAGGAAACAACCAACAAAACTAAAAGGCAACCAATGGAATGGGAAACGATATTTGCAAATGACATATCGGACAAAGGGCTAGTATCCACAATCCATAAAGAACTCACCAAACTCCACACCCGAAAAACAAATAACCCAGTGAAGAAATGGGCAGAAAACATGAATAGACACTTCTCTAAAGAAGACCTCCAGATGGCCAACAGTAACATGAAAAGATGCTCAACGTCACTCCTCATCAGGGAAATACAAATCAAAACCACACTCAGATATCACCTCACGCCAGTCAGAGTGGCCAAAATGAACAAATCAGGAGACTATAGATGCTGGAGAGGATGTGGAGAAACGGGAACCCTCTTGCACTGTTGGTGGGAATGCAAATTGGTGCAGCCACTCTGGAAAACAGTGTGGAGGTTCCTCAAAAAATTAAAAATAGATCTACCCTATGACCCAGCAATAGCACTGCTAGGAATTTACCCAAGGGATACAGGAGTGCTGATGCATAGGGGCACTTTACCCCAATGTTTATAGCAGCAATCTCAACAATAGCCAAATTATGGAAAGAGCCTAAATGTCCATCAACTGATGAATGGATAAGGAAATTGTGGTTTATATACACAATGGAGTACTATGTGGCAATGAGAAAGAATGAACTATGGCCCTTTGTAGCAATGTGGATGGAACTGGAGAGTGTGATGCTAAGTGAAATAAGCCATACAGAGAAAGACAGATACCATATGTTTTCACTCTTAGGTGGATTCTGAGAAACTTAACAGAAACCCATGGGGGAGGGGAAGGAAAAAAAAAGAGGTTAGAGTGGGAGAGAGCCAAAGCATAAGAGACTGTTAAAAACTGAGAACAAACTGAGGGTTGATGGGGGTGGGAGGGAGGGGAAGGTGGGTGATGGGTATTGAGGAGCGCACCTTTTGGGATGATCACTGGGTGTTGTATGGAAACCAATTTGACAATAAATTTCATATATTGAAAAAAAAATAGACCTACCCTATGACCCAGCAATAGCACTGCTAGGAATTTACCCAAGGGATACAGGAGTGCTGATGCATAGGGGCAGTTGTACCCCAATGTTTATAGCAGCACTCTCAACAATAGCCAAATTGTGTAAAAAGCCTAAATGCCCATCCACTGATGAATGGATAAAGAAGATGTGGTTTATATATACAATGGAATACTACTTGGCAATGATAAAGAATGAAATCTGGCCATTTGTAGTAACATGAATGGAACTGGACGGTATTATGCTAAATGACATAAGTCAGGCAAAGACAGATTCCATATGTTTTCACTCATATGTGGATCCTGAGAAACGTAACAGAAGACCACGGGGGAGGGGAAGGGGGAAAAACGTTACAGAGAGGGAGGGAGGCAAACCATAAAGACTCTTAAATACTGAGAACAAACTGAGGGTTAATGGGGGTGGGGGAGAAGGGGAAGTGGGTGATGGGCATTCAGGGGGGCACCTGTTGGGATGAGCACTGGGTGTTGTATGAAAACCAATTTGACAATAAATTATATTTAATAAAATAAAATAAAACTAGAAAAAAATGAAAAAAAAAGAATAAACCACTCTTCGGAATTCATAGAAGAGGCAGCTGGAGAAACCAGCAATAATATGAAAGACTGGCACAGAGTATTGGCACACACTTGACCTCGTAAATACAGGACATGTAGTCAAAAACTGAAGAATACCCCTTACTTCCTAGCATATGGAACATTTACACAAAGTGATTATATCCTGAGGCATAAAACTAATCTGAACAAATTTTAAAGCATATAAATTCAAGAATGTTCTCTAGCAAGAGTAGATTTAAGGAAGAAATCAATAACAATAAAAATAGAAAAGAATTTAGTATACATGTGGATAAAAAAAAAAAAACCTTACACCACTTTTTTCTTTTTTTGAAGTTTTTATTTTAACTCCAGTTAGTTAACATCTAGTGTTATATTAGTTTCGTGTGTGCAATATAGTAATTCAACAGTTCCATACATCACCCTGTGCTCATCATTATAAGTGTACTCCTTGATCTCCATCACATATTTATTTAACCCATCCCACCACTCCCTCCCCTTTGGTAACCATCTGTTCTTTATAATAGTGTTTATTACTTTGTCTCATTTTTTCCCTTTGTTTCTTAAATTACTCGAGTGAAATTATGTGGTATTTGTCACTTAGCATTGTACTCTCTAGCTCCATCCATGTTGTTGCAAATGGCAAGATTTCATTCTTTTTTATGGCTAAATACTAGTCCATTATAAGTATATGTGTGTGTGTGTGCGCACATGTATATATACATACCATGTCGTCTTTATATATTCATCAATTGGTGGTTACTTGGACTGCTTCCATATCTTGGCTATAGTAAATAACACTGCTATAAACATAGGGGTACATGTATCCCTTTGAATTAATATTCTTGTATCCTTTGAGTAAATACCCAGTAGAGCAGTTTTTGGATTGTAAGGTAGGTCTATTTTTAGGAACTGTTTTTGAGGGACCTCCATACAGTTTTCCACAGTGGCTGCATCAGTTTGCATTCCAACCAAGAGTGCAGGAGTGTTCCTTTTACCCACCTCCTCTCCAACACCTGTTGTTTCTTGTCTACACCTTTATTTTCACTCACTTCTAACTAAAACTAGTAATTTCTCTTGGTTTTGGAGATAGGTGACAAGCCACAGGATTTGCAATCCCCATGACTGTCACACATAGAGATCTTAGGTGTTTCCTTGTCCCATTACTATTGTATATTACAGATATCTCAAATCTCTTTCACATTCATCATTTCTTTAAAATTATGAAATAAGTAGATTTGGTCCTTGATCCTTTAAGGTGTGAATAAAGAAGCACCTGTGTGACTTTATCTCAGATGTGTTAATTTTTATGTATTTAGGTAACTTTAACTGGTTTCCTTTATTCTTATCTATTTTACTTTACACACTGAAAACATTATTCTGAAAAAAGTTTCTATCAGTGGGATCCATGGATTATAGAAGATCAAGGACTTCTTTATGTGAAAGAGTATTTATACTTTTTCTTGTGGGGTTTGCTCCTCTCCTGCTGCCTCCCCTTCCTATAGTCTTATACTGCCGTGTTCTTCAGTACTCTCTGAGCCTCTCCTCTTAAGAAAAACAGGCATAAGGAAAATGGAGAGAGAAAAAAGAGGGATTCTCCTCAGCGTTCTCTAATTCACTAGAAGGTAGGAGGGTTTTCAGAAAAGGGGCATATGGGGATACCAAGGGAAAATGGCAATTGAACAAAGGATCGTGTGTGTGTGTGTGTGTGTGTGTGTGTGTGTGTGTGAGAGAGAGAGAGAGAGAGAGAGAGAGAGAGAGAGAGAGAGAGGAGGGAGAGAGAAACTCTGAAATAAACAATATAATTTCTCCTGGAATATCTCCCATCACTGATAACACTACCACAACATCAGAGTATGCTGGGTGTGCCTGCATTTTCTCAGGAACCTGGCAAGAACCTGATTCTGTAGCAAGCCAATATGGCAAGAGAGGTCAAGCAGCCTGAACTGTTATGGAAATAAAGGAAGGATCTGGCTTTGGTCCTGTTGTTTAATCTGAATTTTGAGCTTAAATGACCTCTGCCTCCAAAAGTCCGGACACTTCCAGCTAACATGTCATCCAAGTGTAAATACAGAGAAGAAAGCTACCTACTAGAATAGTATAAAGGGTAGAATGTATAAACTAACCATGGCATAGTCACATAGTGGAATGTTCTATACAATGAGAACAAGCTTACTGCAGCTCCACACAGTGTAGATAACTCTCAAATCACAGTGTTGGGGGAAACAGTCCAGACAAAAAAACACAGACTGTAGGATTCCATGTATTAAAGTCCTAAAACAGACGTACTAGTCATTGGTAATAACATTCAAGATAGGGTTTACCTTTGGAGCCAGCCCAAGGGTACTTCTGGGAACAGGTAACATCTGGCAATTGGCTGCACAGGGGTGTTGAGAATGCAAAAATCCACTAAATTTTATCCTTATATACTCTCTTCATTATTTAATCTTTAAAAAACTGACAGGAAAAAGGACTTCCTCATTAATGAAGTTCATGCTTCAAACTCCTGTTCCATTTTTCTGTCTCAGTTCCTTTACTTTTCACTGCTCTTTAGGTAAGGAGAGATAAGTCAACTTGGAGGGATAAATTCAGGGAGAAAAGTTCCTCTGAAAGAAAAGGTGGGAAGAAAGCAGTACTCAGCATGAGACAGAAAGTCACTTGCATTAAATGGTTTCTAGCTTCTTTTAGTCAAAGTATAACTTGAAGCTATAATTGTTTAAAATGGTGTTATATCAGTGCATTAAAGAAATGGTGGTGTGTCATAAAGGGAAAAAAAGGCAGAATTATTACCTTTAAAGAAAATAACACACAATTTAAACAGGTATTTATCGAACCCTCAGTACCAGACATTGTTCTAGGCAGTTGGGATAAATTGAAGAACAACTGTAATAAAGATCCTGCCTACATAAAGTTTATACTCTAATGGGAGAAGGGTGTGGGTAGGAAGACAATAAAAAATAAATGTGTAAATTACGTTGTAGTTAAAACATAATCATAATTTTGGATATAATCCAAAAACTTTGGAAAAAAATAGAGTAGGCAATAGTGATCAAGAGTGCTGAAGAACTGGTTATAAGTTTTTTTTTTAATGTTTATTTTTGAGAGAGGGAGCACAATCGCATGCCAGTGGGGGAGGGGCAGAGAGAGAGAGAGAGAGAGAGAGAGAGAGAGAGAGAGAGAGACATCTGAAACAGGCTCTGTGCTGACAGCAGAGAGCCTGATGCAGGGACTCAACTACAAGCTGTGAGATCCTGAACTGAGCCAAAATCAGACGCTTAGCAGACTGAGCCAGCCAGGCACCCCAGAACTGGTATAAATTTTAAAAGGTGGTGAAAATCTTACATTTGAACAAAGACTTGAGGACAATAGTGAATGATTTGTATTCTTCCTCTTATTTGATTATCATGAAAACAAAGTTATCCTCTGACCCTTGGGAATGCTTATTGCTCATCCAAACCCATGATGATCAATGCATAAAACTGAGTCAGTCTTAAAGTATCACCCAAGCATATGTGAGCCAATCCCTGGAGTGTCCCCAGTAATGGTAATAAAATTGGCCAAGATCTAGCTCCTTGTCATTTTATTTGCTCTGTTATAGTTTGTTTCCTATGCTAGTTTTATTGTTAACTGAGCCTGCTGAAATATTTTTCAGATATGACAAAGCAGAAAGAGAACTTGATTCTGAGTGTTTCTCAGTGTAGCTTTTGTTATTTATTAACAAGTTGCTTGATGTTGTCATTTTTATTTTTTTATTTTTTTTTTCTATTTTTTTTTATATATGAAATTTATTGACAAATTGGTTTCCATACAACACCCAGTGCTCATCCCAAAAGGTGCCCTCCTCAATACCCATCACCCACCCTCCCCTCCCTCCCACCCCCCATCAACCCTCAGTTTGTTCTCAGTTTTTAACAGTCTCTTATGCTTTGGCTCTCTCCCACTCTAACCTCTTTTTTTTTTTTTTTCCTTCCCCTCCCCCATGGGTTCCTGTTAAGTTTCTCAGGATCCACATAAGAGTGAAACCATATGGTATCTGTCTTTCTCTGTATGGCTTATTTCACTTAGCATCACACTCTCCAGTTCCATCCACGTTGCTACAAAAGGCCATATTTCACTTTTTCTCATTGCCACATAGTATTCCATTGTGTATATATACCACAATTTCTTTATCCATTCATCAGTTGATGGACATTTAGGCTCTTTCCATAATTTGGCTATTGTTGAGAGTGCTGCTATGAACATTGGGGTACAAGTGCCCCTATGCATCAGTACTCCTGTATCCCTTGGATAAATTCCTAGCAGTGCTATTGCTGGGTCATAGGGTAGGTCTATTTTTAATTTTCTGAGGAACCTCCACACTGCTTTCCAGAGTGGCTGCACCAATTTGCATTCCCACCAACAGTGCAAGAGGGTTCCCGTTTCTCCACATCCTCTCCAGCATCTATAGTCTCCTGATTTGTTCATTTTGGCCACTCTGACTGGCGTGAGGTGATACCTGAGTGTGGTTTTGATTTGTATTTCCCTGATAAGGAGCGATGCTGAACATCTTTTCATGTGCCTGTTGGCCATCTGGATGTCTTCTTTAGAGAAGTGTCTATTCATGTTTTCTGCCCATTTCTTCACTGGGTTATTTGTTTTTCGGGTGTGGAGTTTGGTGAGCTCTTTATAGATTTTAGATACTAGCCCTTTGTCCGATATGTCATTTGCAAATATCTTTTCCCATTCCGTTGGTTGCCTTTTAGTTTTGTTGGTTGTTTCCTTTGCTGTGCAGAAGCTTTTTATCTTCATAAGGTCCCAGTAATTCACTTTTGCTTTTAATTCCCTTGCCTTTGGGGATGTGTCGAGTAAGAGATTGCTACGGCTGAGGTCAGAGAGGTCTTTTCCTGCTTTCTCCTCTAAGGTTCTGATGGTTTCCTGTCTCACATTCAGGTCCTTTATCCATTTTGAGTTTATTTTTGTAAATGGTGTGAGAAAGTGGTCTAGTTTCAACCTTCTGCATGTTGCTGTCCAGTTCTCCCAGCACCATTTGTTAAAGAGGCTGTCTTTTTTCCATTGGATGTTCTTTCTTGCTTTGTCAAAGATGAGTTGGCCATACGTTTGTGGGTCTAGTTCTGGGGTTTCTATTCTATTCCATTGGTCTGTGTGTCTGTTTTTGTGCCAATACCATGCTGTCTTGATGATTACAGCTTTGTAGTAGAGGCTAAAGTCTGGGATTGTGATGCCTCCTGCTTTGGTCTTCTTCTTCAAAATTCCTTTGGCTATTCGGGGCCTTTTGTGGTTCCATATGAATTTTAGGATTGCCTGTTCTAGCTTCAAGAAAAATGCTGGTGCAATTTTGACTGGGATTGCATTGAATGTGTAGATAGCTTTGGGTAGTATTGACATTTTGACAATATTTATTCTTCCAATCCATGAGCATGGAATGTTTTTCCATTGCTGTATATCTTCTTCAATTTCCTTCATAAGCTTTCTATAGTTTTAGACATACAGATCGTTTACATCTTTGGTTAGATTTATCCCTAGGTATTTTATGCTTCTTGGTGCAATTGTGAATGGGATCAGTTTCTTCATTTGTCTTTCTGTTGCTTCATTGTTAGTGTATAAGAATGCAACTGATTTCTGTACATTGATTTTGTATCCTGCAACTTTGCTGAATTCATGTATCAGTTCTAGCAGACTTTTGGTGGAGTCTATCGGATTTTCCATGTATAATATCATGTCATCGGCAAAAAGCAAAAACTTGACTTCATCTTTGCCAATTTTGATGCCTTTGATTTCCTTTTGTTGTCTGATTGCTGATGCTAGAACTTCCAGCACTATGTTAAACAACAGCGGTGAGAGTGGGCATCCCTGTCGTGTTCCTGATCTCAGGGAAAAAGCTCTCAGTTTTTCCCCGTTGAGGATGATGTTAGCTGTGGGCTTTTCATAAATGGCTTTTATGACCTTTAAGTATGTTCCTTCTATCCCGACTTTCTCAAGGGTTTTTATTAAGAAAGGGTGCTGGATTTTGTCAAAGGCCTTTTCTGCATCAATTGACAGGATCATATGGTTCTTCTCTTTTTTTTTGTTAATGTGATGTATCACGTTGATTGATTTGCGAATGTTGAACCAGCCCTGCATCCCAGGAATGAATCCCACTTGATCATGGTGAATAATTCTTTTTATATGCTGTTGAATTCGATTTGCTAGTATCTTATTGAGAATTTTTGCATCCATATTCATCAGGGACATTGGCCTGTAGTTCTCTTTTTTTACTGGGTCTCTGTCTGGTTTAGGAATCAAAGTAATACTGGCTTCATAGAATGAGTCTGGAAGTTTTCCTTCCCTTTCTATTTCTTGGAATAGCTTGAGAAGGATAGGTATTATCTCTGCTTTAAATGTCTGGTAGAACTCCCCTGGGAAGCCATCTGGTCCTGGACTCTTATTTGTTGGGAGATTTTTGATAACCGATTCAATTTCTTTGCTGGTTATGGGTCTGTTCAAGCTTTCCATTTCCTCCTGATTGAGTTTTGGAAGAGTGTGGGTGTTCAGGAATTTGTCCATTTCTTCCAGGTTGTCCAATTTGTTGGCATATAATTTTTCATAGTATTCCCTGATAATTGTTTGTATCTCTGAGGGATTGGTTGTAATAATTCCATTTTCATTCATGATTTTATCTATTTGGGTCATCTCCCTTTTCTTTTTGAGAAGCCTGGCTAGCGGTTTGTCAATTTTGTTTATTTTTTCAAAAAACCAACTCTTGGTTTTGTTGATCTGCTCTACAGTTTTTTTAGATTCTATATTGTTTATTTCTGCTCTGATCTTTATTATTTCTCTTCTTCTGCTGGGTTTAGGCTGCCTTTGCTGTTCTGCTTCTATTTACTTTAGGTGTGCTGTTAGATTTTGTATTTGGGATTTTTCTTGTTTCTTGAGATAGGCCTGGATTGCAATGTATTTTCCTCTCAGGACTGCCTTCGCTGCGTCCCAAAGCGTTTGGATTGTTGTATTTTCATTTTCGTTTGTTTCCATGTATTTTTTGATTTCTTCTCTAATTGCCTGGTTGACCCACTCATTCGTGAGTAGGGTGTTCTTTAACCTCCCTGCTTTTGGAGGTTTTCCAGACTTTTTCCTGTGGTTGATTTCAAGCTTCATAGCATTGTGGTCTGAAAGTATGCATGGTATAATTTCAATTCTTGTAAACTTATGAAGGGCTGATTTGTGACCCAGTATATGATCTATCTTGGAGAATGTTCCATGTGCACTCGAGAAGAAAGTATATTCTGTTGCTTTGGGATGCAGAGTTCTAAATATATCTGTCAAGTCCATCTGATCCAGTGTCTCATTCAGGGCCCTTGTTTCTTTATTGACCGTGTGTCTAGATGATCTATCCATTTCTGTAAGTGGGGTGTTAAAGTCCCCAGCAATTATCACATTCTTATCAATAAGGTTGCTTATGTTTATGAGTAATTGTTTTATATATTTGGGGGCTCCGGTATTCGGCGCATAGACATTTATAATTGTTAGCTCTTCCTGATGGATAGACCCTGTAACTATTATATAATGTCCTTCTTCATCTCTTGTTACAGCCTTTAATTTAAAGTCTAGTTTGTCTGATATAAGTATGGCTACTCCAGCTTTCTTTTGGCTTCCAGTAGCATGATAAATAGTTCTCCATCCCCTCACTCTGAATCTAAAGGTGTCCTCAGGTCTAAAATGAGTCTCTTGTAGACAGCAAATAGATGGGTCTTGTTTTTTTATCCATTCTGATACCCTATGTCTTTTGGTTGGCGCATTTAATCCATTTACATTCAGTGTTATTATAGAAAGATACGGGTTTAGAGTCATTGTGATGTCTGTATGTTTTATGCTTGTAGTGATGTCTCTGGTACTTTGTCTCACAGGGTCCCCCTTAGGATCTCTTGTAGGGCTGGTTTAGTGGTGACAAGTTCCTTCAGTTTTTGTTTGTTTGGGAAGACCTTTATCTCTCCTTCTATTCTAAATGACAGACTTGCTGGATAAAGGATTCTCGGCTGCATATTTTTGCTGTCTAGCACCCTGAAAATCTCGTGCCAATTCTTTCTGGCCTGCCAAGTTTCAAAAGAGAGATCAGTCACGAGTCTTATAGGTCTCCCTTTATATGTGAGGGCACGTTTACCCCTTGCTGCTTTCAGAATTTTCTCTTTATCCTTGTATTTTGCCAGTTTCACTATGATATGTCGTGCAGAAGATCGATTCAAGTTACGTCTGAAGGGAGTTCTCTGTGCCTCTTGGATTTCAATGCCTTTTTCCTTCCCCAGTTCAGGGAAGTTCTCAGCTATAATTTCTTCAAGTACCCCTTCAGCACCTTTCCCTCTCTCTTCCTCCTCTGGGATACCAATTATGCGTATATTATTTCTTTTTAGTGTATCACTTAGTTCTCTAATTTTCCCCTCATACTCCTGGATTTTTTTATCTCTCTTTTTCTCAGCTTCCTCTTTTTCCATAACTTTATCTTCTAGTTCACCTATTCTCTCCTCTGCCTCTTCCATCCGAGCCGTGGTGGTTTGCATTTTGTTTTGCATTTCATTTAAAGCGTTTTTCAGCTCCTCGTGACTGTTCCTTAGTCCCTTGATCTCTGTAGCAAGAGATTCTCTGCTGTCCTGTATACTGTTTTCAAGCCCAGCGATTAATTTTATGACTATTATTCTAAATTCACTTTCTGTTATATTATTTAAATCCTTTTTGATCAGCTCATTAGCTGTTGTTATTTCCTGGAGATTCTTCTGAGGGGAATTCTTCCGCTTGGTCATTTTGGATAGTCCCTGGTGTGGTGAGGGCCTGCAGGGCACTTCCCCTGTGCTGTGGTGTATAACTGGAGTTGGTGGACGGGGCCGCAGTCAGTCCTGATGTCTGCCCCCAGCCCACCGCTGGGGCCACAGTCAGACTGGTGTGTGCCTTCTCTTCCCCTCTCCTAGGGGCGGGATTCACTGTGGGGTGGCGTGGCCCGTCTGGGCTACTTGCACACTGCCAGGCTTGTGATGCTGGGGATCTGGCGTATTAGCTGGGGTGGGAAGGCAAGGTGCACGGCGGCAGGGGGGGCAGGCTTAGCTCGCTTTTCCTTAGGTGATCCACTTCAGGAGGGGCCCTGTGGCAGCCGGAGGGAGTCAGATCCGCTGCCGGAGGTTTGGCTCCGCAGAAGCACAGAGTTGGGTGTTCGCGCAGAGCGAGCAATTTCCCTGGCCGGAACCGGTTCCCTTTGGGATTTTGGCTGGGGGATGGGCGGGGGAGATGGCGCTGGCGAGCGCCTTTGTTCCCCGCCAAACTGAGCTCTGTCGTCCGGGGGCATCAGCAGCTCACCCTCCCTTTGTCCTCCAGCCTTCCCGCTTTCCGAGCAGAGCTGTTAACTTATGACCTCCCAGACGCTAAGTCGCGCTTGCTGTTGGAACACAGTCCGTCAGGCCCCTCCGCTTTTGCAAGCCGGGCTCGGGGCTCTGCTCGGCTGGAGAGCCGCCCCTCCGCCCCGGCTCCCTCCCGCCAGTCCGTGGAGCGCGCACCGCCTCGCCGCCCTTCCTACCCTCTTCCGTGGGCCTCTCGTCTGCCGATGTTGTCATTTTTAAACATATATTTTAAATAGACTTTAGTTTTAGAACAGTGTTAGGTTCACAGTGAAATTGGGCAGCAAGTATAAAATTTTCTATATACCGTTTTCTATATACCATTCCCCTCTTCCCGCCCCCCCCCCCACTGGGCCCATACATCCACCATATAGTATCACACACAGTAGTTTCACTGCCCAAAAATCCTTTCTGCTATTTATCTCTCCCTCTCTCCATTTTAACACTTGGAAATCACTAATATTTTACTGTTTTCATGATTTTGCCTTTTTGAGAATGTCATATAGTTGGAATCATTCAGTATATAGCCTTTCAGATTTGGTTCTTTGACTTAAGAATGTATATATAAGCTTCCTCCATGTCTTTTCATGACTTGATAGCTTTTTTTTTTTTTAAGTGTTGAATAATATTCCCTTGTCTGGGTATACCCTTGTTTACCCACCCACCTACTAAGGGCATCTTGGTTGCTTCCAAGTTTTGGCAATTATGAATAAAGCAGCTATAAATATCTGCACATTTTTGTGTGGTTGTAGGTTTTCAACACATTTGGGTAAATACCAAGACATGTAACTTCTGGTGACAGTATGTATAGTTCTGTAAGAAACTTCCAAACTGCCTTCCAAAGTGGCTCTACTATCTTGCATTCCCACCAGCAATGAATTAGAGTTCCTATTCTACATCCTCACCAACATTTGGTGCTATCAGTGTCCCAGCTTTCAACCATTCTAATAGGTGTGTAGTGGAATCCCACTGTTGGTATTAGTTTGCGTTTCCCTGATTACATTTGATGTGGAGCATCTTTTCATATGTTTATTTATCATCTGTATATTTTCTTTGCTAAGGGGTCTGCTGAGGTGTTTTGTCTGATTTTAAAATGAAGTTGTTAGTGTTCGTATTGTTGGGTTTTAAGAATTCTTTGTATATTTTGGATGTTATTTATCAGATTTTTAAAAATGTTTATTTATTTTTGAGAGAGAGAGACAGAGTGCAAGCAGGGGAGGGTCAGAGAGAGAGGGAAACACAGAATCTGAAGTAGGCTTGAGGCTCCGAGTTGTGAGCACAGAGCCCGATGTGGGACTCGAACTCATGAACCGTGAGATCATGACCTGAGCTGAAGTCAGATGCTTAACTGACTGAGCCACCCAAGTGCCCCTATCAGATGTTTTTTATAAATAATTTTTCCTTGTCTGTGGCCTATATCTTCTCATTCTCTTGACATTGTCTTTCACAGAGCAGAAGTTTTTAACTTTTTTTCCTGTGTGTCTTTTTTTTTGTGTGTGTGTAAATACAATTTTTTGTCAAGTTCACCTACAGTGCATACAGTGTGCTCTTGGCTTCAGGAGTAGATTTCTATGATTCATCGCTTACATACAACACCCAGTGTTCATCCCAGCAAGTGCCCTCCTCCATGCCCATCACCCATTTTCCCCTCTCCTCCCACCTCCCCCATCAATCCTCAGTTTGTTCTTGGTATTTAAGAGTCTCTTATGATTTGCTGCCTTCTCTGTTTGAAGCTATTTTTTTTTCCCTTTCCCTTACCCCATGGTCTTCTGTTTATCAGGGGCACCTGGCCGGCTCAGTTAGTAGAGCCATGTTACTTTTGATTTCAGGGTTGTGAGTTTGAGCGCCACATTGGGTGCAGAGCTCACTTAAACACACATACACACACACACACTAAAACAAAAAAAAAACCCTCAAGCTTATAAATTATATATTTCATGGAACATGCCTTTGGTTTTGTATCTAAAAAGTCACCACCATACCCACAGTCATCTAGATTTTCTCTTATGTTCTAGGGGTTTTATAGTTTTACAATTTACATTTAGGTCTATGATCCATTTTGAGTTACTTTTTTCATGAAGGATGTAAAGTTTATGTCTAGATTCATTTTCTTTTGCATTGTGCGTGTCCAGTTTTTCAACATCATTTATTAGAAAGCCTATTTTTTCTCTATCGTATTACCTTCACTTCATTGTCAAAGATCAATAGACTATATTCATGTAGGTCTAAATCTAGGTTCTCTGTTCTGTTCAATTCATTTATTTCTCTATACTTTCACCAGTACTACACTGTCTTGATTACTGTAGCTATATAGTAAGTTTTGAAGAATATGGTTTCAGTCCTCTGAGTTTGTTCTTCTATTTCAATATTGTGTTGTGTATTCTGAGTCTTTGGCTCTCTAAATTTAAACTTTAGAATCAGTTTGTTGATATCCAAAAAATAACTTGCTGAGATGTTGATTGGGATTTCATTGAATTTATAGATCAAGTTGGGAAGAACTTGTCATCTTTACAATATTGAGACTTCTTATTTATGAACATGGGATATCTCTTATTTAGTTTTTTAAAAATTTATTTCACCAGAATATTGTAAATTTCTTAAATATATCTTATATTTTGTCAGATTTAACCTATGCATTTCTTTTTGGGGGGTGGCTAAGTAAATGGTGTTGGTTTTTTAATTTCAAATTCACATGTTCATTGCTGGTATATAGGAAAACATTTGAATTTTGCATGTTAACCTTGTATCCTGAAATCTTGCTATATCGCTAATTGCAGGAGGTTATTTTTGACAGTTATTTCAGATTTTCTACACAGACAATCATGTCATCTGTGAAAACACCATTTTAATTTCTTTCTTCCCAGCCTATATACTCACTTGTTTTTACGTCATTCAAATATTGAGTAAGAGAGAGGGGTAGCTTCAAATCAATTTTTTAGACTTTTCTAAACTTTCAGAAATTATCTCAATCTTAATGTTTTAATACCTTCCTATAAAAATGTTGATTGACTGAATTTACCACTAATATTACAACTCATTGCTTTAAATTTGATTCAACTTTTCATTGCTTAGAAAAGGAAAGTATACATGCTTTGGAGTGTAATAAGATGTTAAATTGGAGGTTTCACCTAATGTTGCAGGTTATGTTAAACATCAGACTCCAGTGGAAGTGCCATACTGTGGGTAAAACTTTTATTTATATATTTTTTATTTAAAAAATTTTAAAAATATTTGTTTATTTTTGAGAGAGAGAGAGAAAGAGAGAGAGAGAGACAGACAGACAAAACACGAGCAGGGGAGGGGCAGAGAGAGAAGACACAGAATCCAAAGCAGAATTCAGGTGCCAAGGTATCTGCACAGAGCCTGACGTGAGGCTCAAACTCTGGAGCTGTGAGACCATGACCTGAGCTGAAGTGGATGCTTAACCTTCTGAGCCACCCAGACGCCCCAGGGCAAAACTTTTAAAAGGAATGATTGAGAACCAAATAATGTCTTTTGAATCAGTCACAGAAATAAAAGACAAAGAGCCCAGTGTTTGGGATTAGTGATATTTCTGTAGTGAGAAGTGCTGAATCCCCTAATCCTCAAATCAACTGAGGGTTGCTTCACCAGAACCACTTGAAGAACATGGTAAGTTTTGATCCTTAGGTAAGAAAAACACAGTAACTGGAGTCTGAACTCCACCTAAGTATTCTAAACCCAACGGTCTTTGCTCTAATATCAAGAAGGAGTGAGAGTTGAAGATCAAGTTTAGGAAATTACCATACTCCCAGTGAAGGTGGGACAAAATGGGAAAAGGGTGCATATGTCTTCTGTGATCCATATGTGGGTTATACCAAAGGATATGAGTCTAAAGCTACTTTAATTCTGGCTCAAAGTGACTCTTTGTAGGCTGTTAGGAATCCAGTAGTGTCTGTGTTGAATGAGTACCCAGAGAATTGAGGACTCACAGTGGCTGAGGTCAGAGTGGCAGCTAGAAGAATAAAATGTATTCATCACAGGAGGTGAGTTAGTGAAGCACAGTAGGATAATCAGCAAAACCAATGAAAGAGTCCATCAAAATGTACTTTGAATCTCCACCAGACCCAAAGAATATGCATGCATGATAGTTATCAGTCAGGTAATAATTTTCTGCTCCCACTGTCTTGCTTCCTGCCTCCTTCTGGCTTATTCCAATAAGTGTTTGTGAAATGGCTAGTAAGGGAAAAGGGTAAAAGAGGAAGACACGATCAATCATAGTTTCTTTTCCAAAAGGAGGTGGCCAGCCTGTAGCAGCATAGGGAGGACGTGCACGTTGATTTTCAGTCTGGTTCAGAGTTTCAACTATTTTCTAGAGATAGACATTTTTAAGTACTCAATTGTGACTAAGTGGCTTGAATGACACATTACTTTGTATTAATCCCTTTCACCTGAAGGGAGAGGAGGTATCTGCCACTCTCAATCACCAGGCAGGTTTAAAAGGGACAATGGGAAAGGAAAATAAAGCTCCTCTGATGATCACATTCTATGAGTCATCCTTGTTTAACACGTTGACCCATGAGTAAGGCTTTCTGGGCCCTTATATGAAGACCAATGTATTGTAGTTATGGTAGCAAAAATAAAAGTGAGTTGTTTCTAACTCTATTCTTGTTTCAGTATGCAAGGCCCATAATTCAACTCACAGCATTTTACCCTGTAATGTTGGCTAAGCTCTTCAGAACAACCTGAGCAAATGTTCACTAAACCAATCATAGATCTAGGATTTTCAGACTTTGGTTATTGTGCATAAGATTCAATAGCTGATCTTGTTAAACATGAAGATTTCTAGGCCCCACCCAGGAGATTCTGATTTATAAGATTTGGAGAAGGCCCTGTTAACTGCCACCCCAAGTCGTTATGATGTAGGTGGTATAGAACTTCTCTTTGGGAAACACTGTCGTAGGGCAGCACTTCTTAAAGTTTTATAGGGACATGAATCCACCTGGGAATTGTAGTAAAATGTATTCTGATTCATGGACTTGAAATGTGTGAGATCGTGTGTTTCATTCCTAGGTAATGCTTTTGTGCTGGTTTACCACAATTTTTCTAACAATGGTCAGGGCATTGTTTCCCAGACTTGCCTTTTTAAGAATTACAGATAGTGCCTGTTCTTTTTGAAATACAGATTTCAGACTTTTACCTTGATCTGATTGACCCATAGTCTTTAGGTGAGGAATCTGGGAAGAGAGGAAGAATACCCTTAAATTGCAACTGAAGTTGGGGAGCAACCCAGTGCCCTTAGACTATATCTAACAGGAGCTATCAAGGACCACCTAAGACAGAATGAACAAAGGAATTGTTCCTCTGTTCTTCCTGATCACTGGGCCCCAACAGGGAGAAAGAAGAAGAAAACTGCAAGGCCACTAGTTCTGTTCCATAGTCCATAGTCTGGACCATGGAAGACAACTGAGTGTCTCCCTGGGTGTCTTGTTAAATGAGCCTGGCCTCGCAAAGGCTCTCAACCCTAGACCAGTGTTTTTTGAATTTGTACGTGAGATCCATCTGGAGACTTAAATATCAGTATTTAGTCCTCACTCTCTAGACATTGTAATTTAATTGGCTTAGATATTCAGGTTCTTATTTAACTGGCTTTTGTATTGGGATTCTTAAAAACTCCCCAGATAATTCCAGTGGGCAGTGAAAATCTAGAATAGGTGCTTTTGAAGATGTGGTCTGAAAGACTCCTGCATAAAGAAATCTTACCCGTTATTTTGTAACTGTGGCTAAAATCCTGTACTTCTAGTCATTTGAGGTCAATTTATTGTTTCCAAAAGTTTGCTGTCAAAAATCTATGGCCCAGAATTATTCTCATATGCACAATTTAGTGCCCATTATAATGCTGGCTGATGGGGCACCTGGATGCCTTATTTGGTTAAGCATCTGATTTCAGCTCAGGTCATGGTCCTGCAGTTCATGAGTTCAAGCCCTGCATTGGGCTTTGTGCTGAAAGCTCAGAGCCTGGAGCCTGCTTCAGATTCTGTGCCTCCCTCTCTCTACCCCTCTCCTGCTCATGCTCGCTCTCTCTCTCTCTCTCTCTCTCTCAAAAAATGAATAAACATTAAAAAAGTTTTAAATGCTGGCAAGGTTGGTCAAACAAGCCAACAGCCACTGGCAGAAAGCTTGATGCTGTTTTTTGCTCTTGTAACAGGTACTGAATTTGCTTGCATCTTACATTCCCTTAGTACATCGTTTCTGTTCTTACAATGATCTGTAGGTAATATTTTATAATTTCTACAAGAAGATGAACACACTATTGCCCAAGATTGCTTATCTGATCTCTCTTTTGAGCTCTAGTCCTACAGAGCTAACCGACTAGTTCACACTGAGAATGTTAAATGCACTTAAAATTGAACATGACTGTAAATCAATCAGGAACTTTCTCACCTAGACCTCTTCCAATGTCAGGGTCCTCCTTCCAGGTTTGTAATCCAGAATCATAGACTTACCCTTGAAGCCATTCCTTCTATTTGGTTCACTTCTACTTATCCTATAATTTTCAAATTAATCACTTTTTCAGGAAAGCCTCCTTACTCCTACATGATTTTCTAAATTACCACAGTTATCAGAGCACCAAGAATCACCAGTTTGGGTGTCACAACTTGTTGCCACTTGTAATTTATTTATGATCATTGGATTAATGTTTATGTCCTCCAGGAGACTACATGCTCCAGGACAAAAGGAGCCATGTCTTTTTTGCTTCACATCAAATCTCCTGCCTAGCACACTGGCTGGTACATATAGATACAAAATGAAAAAGAGAAAAAGCTGAATGAATGAATCA
This sequence comes from Lynx rufus, assembly GCF_022079265.1. NCBI lineage: Eukaryota > Metazoa > Chordata > Mammalia > Carnivora > Felidae > Lynx > Lynx rufus. The sequence continues at coordinate 37,265,535 of NW_025814896.1, read as the reverse complement.
ATGCAGTGCAAGAGTTAATGTAATAGAAAAAAATACTATGGAAAGAGATCAGCTATTGTTTTAAAATTTAGAGAGGGAGGGAGCCAAATCATAAGAGACGGTTAAAAATTGAGAATAAACTGAGGATTGATGGGGGTGGGAGGGAGGGGAAAGTGGGTGATGGGCATTGAGGAGGGCACCTGTTGGGATGAGCACTGGGTACTGTATGGAAACCAGTCTGACAAATTTCATGAAAAAAAAAAATTTTTAAACAAAGGGATTCTTTTTCTAAGTGAAATCTTATGTGGAGCCTGCCTGACCACATTAGTCTGATAATGCAGAGCTGGGTTCTGATTAAACCAAGAGTGAAGGCCCTAGAGCCTGGCCCAAGGCTTCCTAGATGCTTTACCAGCCCCTGGTGTACACTAGGCCCCTCCTCTCAAAAACCTTGGGCTCTATAGGTCACTGTTTGCCAAACACTGGTTTGGTGTACACTGTGCATTTAACCATGGAAGAAGCTGAGTGTGAGTGGTTGGGGGATTTTCTCATGTAACTGGCTAGCTTTGAACCCAGATTTGCTCCCTCAGATTGCTCTGTGGATCACAGGGCATATATTTCATGCTGATGTCTACCATACATATTCTATGCTCTATGTCTCAGAAAACGTCTTTGACTTCTTGAACATCTTTTTATATACACTATTTCCTCAGAATGAACTTTTGCTGTTCTTTTGGTGCCCCCTGCATCTTAACTTGGCAATTTTCAATTTATCTTTTAAGACCCCATTAAGCACTATCCTTTCCCATCTTCTCCAAACCCCTGGATGGACTTTAGTTCTCTCATGGCTCTTGCAGCATGTTGTTCAAACCTCTATGTGATGGACAGAATTCTAAAGTGGGCTCCCAAGAACCCATCCTCTTGGTGTGCACATCCTGTATAATCTTCAAGACTACAACTTTGATGGTCTTCACTCCTATGGTTAGGTTATGGCAAAGTTAACTATATAAGAAAGGGACATTAATGATGACAGGGCAGCAGGGTGGGAGGCGGCTGACCTTTCACAGGAGTCTTTTAAATCTGGATCTAGAAGTTGGAGAAAGACAGGTGGCAAGTACCCTCAAGTGGCATTTCAGAACTGAGATTAACCCCAGTCCACAGCCATCAAGGAAATGTGACCGCAAGGAACTGAATCCTGCCGACACCCTTAGAGCTTGGAAGAGAAACTTGGTCTCCAGATGTGAACACAGCCCAGTTGACATCTGATGGCTAAGGCCCTGAACAGAGAAGCCAGCCAGGCTCACTGGGACTTGTGACTTTCAGAACTGTGAGATGGTAAATGGGAGTTCCTTTAAGCCACTGCTTATAGGTGATTTGTTAAGACAGCAATAGAAAAGTAACACACTCTCTAATCCCTCTCAATTTGTTCTGCTATTGGTTATTTCATCTCTACCTCTCCCAACAGATTGGAGTCCCTTCAAAACTTACTATTTTAGTCTTCATATCCTAGTGAATACTGGACTTTCTAGCCCTCTCCTACTGAACTGTTCCTTGCTACTCAAAGTATTATTCCGTCAGAAGCATCTTAATCTGGGGACTTGTTGGAAATACAGAATCTCAACTCCACTGAAAATTTAACCAGAAAGGCCCATTGGGGACCCTGAATTTGTGTTTTATCAAGTCTTCTGATTTTATATACACTATGGATTGAGAAGCTCTGCTTTGGGGCAATATTGATGGTTGGAAACCTGTGTATGGAGGAGGTGAGTTTGGGGTTAGTCGCAGGCAGGAGAGAGAGAGAGAGAGAATATATATATGAGAGAACAAAAGTGTGACCTTGGAATCCTTTCTGTACTTTCCATTATAATTTCTAAACCCTGTTCTGAAAGGGAGGTTGATGTTACTACTCAAGGGAACAAGGTTCCTGTGTTGCAGCAGCTCAACGTATAGACAGTGAACGTTTGAAATAAGACAATATACTAATTAGAGAGTTGATGCACTTCTTTTGTGAAAAGTAGAGATCACAATTATGAAAGTTTAACAAAATGAATCATTTAAGTGTGATCAGGTAGAATAGAGAAGAGTTTTTTTCAAGCGTAAATAAATTTTTATTTGAATGGGTAGAACTTTGTTCTGGGATTGGAGGAGTTAAGAAAATTCAGACTTTTTTAACCGGTCACTTTCCAAGCCCCTTGAGTGGAACTGTATAGTAGGAACTACAGGAAGGCTATGAAAAGACACAAGACAATTAAGCATGATAACAACATTGCAAATATTTCAGTGTATATAAGTTTTTTTTTTGTTTTTTTGCTTTTTTTTTTTTTAAATCTGCCACATCCATTGTTTATGTATTGTCCATCCCTGCTTTGTGCTCCAAGGGCAGTGTTGAATGGTTGTGCAGAGACCATAATGCCCACAAAGCTGAAACTGTTTACAGTTTGGCCCTTTACAGAAAACAAAACAAAGCAAAACAAAAACAACAAAAAAGTGTTGAACTCTGTGCTAGATTATCTTAAAAAAATATTTATTTATTTATTTTGAGAGAGAGAGAGAGAGAGAGAGAGAGAGAGCGAGCGAGCTTGAGCTGGGAAGGGGCAGAGAAGAAGAGAGAGGGAATCCTAAGCAGGCTCCGAGCTGTCAACGCAGAGCCGGACATGGGGCCGCACCCACAAACCATGAGATCATGACAGGAGTGGATACCGAGTCAGACACTTCACTGACTGAGCCACCCTAGTGCCCCTGTGCTAGATTGTCTTAAAGCAGTGCTCGCACTACTACAGGAGATTGCTACAGGATATAACCGGAGGTAGGTAGCTCATGTTCATCCACAGCGATCCCTCAGAAAACCGAGGTTTTATTTGCTCACTTCAGTCTTGTACCTGAGGAGAACAGGGTGGCTCCCAGCAAGCCTGTTAGGCTAGTTCCATGGTGGTGGGTGGGCTTTAAAATTAAAGCCTTTTAAAGGAGATGTTTTTAGTTTGAAGATGAAGGTTTAGTTTCACCTCATGCAATATATTGAAGAAGATTCTTTTCCAAGTGTGCTTCTTGCTATTAAGGAGACATTATTTAAGCATATCATTATTATATATGCTCTAGTACCTTTTTTATCAAATGTGTTAAGAAATAATTAAATACAGTAAATTGTACCTATTCAGATGATACTGATAGGTTTTGACAAATGTATAAACTCTATAGTTTCCACAATCAAGATTTAGAATACTTCCATTATATCCTAAAGTTTCCTTTGCTCTTTTGCAATGCCTCACTTCCTCTATCTAGTTCTGGCCCCAGGAGACCACTGATCTTTTCTTTCTGTCACTATAGTTTGTGTTTTCTAGAATTTCATGTAATTAGACACAGATAACATGTACATTTTTTATGTGTCTAACTTCTTTCATATAGTATATTTTTAAGGTACATTTTCTTTTTTAAGAAAATTTTTTAATGTTTATTTTTGAGAAAGAGAAACCAATAGACAGAGCATGGGCAGGGGACAGGCAGGGAGAGAGGGAGACACAGAATCTGAAGAAGGCTCCAGGCTCTGAGCTGTCAGCACAGAGCCTGACACAGGGCTCAAACTCACAAACTGTGAGATCATGACCTGAACTGAAGTTGAATGCTTAACCAACTGAGCCACCCAGGTGCCCCTAAGGTATATTTTCATACAGTATATTTCATACAGTGTGTGTATGTATATGTGTGTGTGTGTGTGTGTGTATATATATATACATTTATTTCATACAGCGCTCATATATACCAACTAAACATCTACTGGCCAAAAGAAGTTAGTGAAGACCATTAAAAATGGAAGTTGTGGCACCTGGGTGGCTCAGTCAGTTGAGCATCTTGACTTCAGCCTGGGTCATGATCTCTCAGTTCCTGTGTTTGAGCCCTGTGTCAGGCTCTGTGCTGACAGCTCGAAGCCTGGAGCCTGGTTCGGATTCTGTGTCTCCCTCTCTCTGCCCCTTCCCCGCTAATGCTCTGTCTCTCAAAGATGAATAAACATTAAAATAAATAAATAAGTAAGTAAATAAAAATGGAAGCCACTCTAATCAACACTTACAGATTTTTTTAAATAAACTTCTTATTCATAAAATGAGGTTGCTGTTAAGCAAATTTACCGATTATATATAATAAACATCTCCTAATGATAATTACTGTTAATGGTTAGATGGACAGTTAAAAGACTCCCTTCAGAGAACCTAAGTTTCAGAGAATTTTGAGTATTGAATTGATTTTGCAGAGGCATCACACTCAAATGTGTTAGGGGAAAGTAGCAGACAAAAAGGAATGAGAGTGAAAATGCAAAATTTGCAAGAGAGAGGAAGAATACACAGCTTGTAGAGAGAGGAAAACTGCACTATTTTATATAAGCTCAGAGTTGAAAAGTTAATAAAGATATTAAGCTGTATTATTTTCTGATGCCTATAATTATTTTTTCTGGCAGACATAGAGGAGGACCCCTCTTACCATTCTGGGTTCATTTCTAAATAATAGAAATAAGCACCTTATTTCTAAATAAACAGTAAACATTTTTCACTAATTAGAATTCACTGTTTAGTTCCTTTGATAAGCACACAGAGGGATTTTCCATTTCAGAGAGAAACACACTTTTCTTACATTCCATTTTGTTTGTGTATTCTTATTTTATTTTGCTGAGGAAATATGCCCCTCTATAATAAGATAGTGTGTTGTGGTCATTGGTTAAAGAAAGTTAGATTTTTAATAAAATGGTAGATGTTAATACGCTATTGCACACACACACTGACCCCTTTCTAAGGAATGTTACCAGTCGTCTCCCATGTAATCTCTAATAAAATCTGTTTTCAAAAGCTTCCCTCTGTTCTAGTATCATGAGGTCAGTTCTTCTTCCCCTGAGGACTACATGGTCTCATTTCTGTTAGCCGGGTATCACCAAGCCCCTGTTTCCTTGCTGACCACAGACCGACACTGGGAGAGGGCTTTGGGTACACTTGGGTAAAAAAAAAAAATGAAACTTTGGTGTTTGGAAGGATGGAGTTTGTGTGTGATCATTAGCTTCCAAAGTGCTGCTGGTTGCCTTCTCTCTTCAGTTCATCCTGCATTGCACTTCTCATATCAACAGAGTCTCACTTTAAAAGCCTGTATTCTGTTTTTTACCCCACAGCATTTAGTTATCAGGATTGCCTGGCCAAATTCTTAAAAACTAGAATTTGCAGTTCCCTAAATGTCATTTTTCATTCAGACTTATATGTACATTTTTTCCTTATTTTGCTATAAGTGAAATTGGAATATATCTTAGATAAGATCTTTTCATTCATTCATTTATTTATTGACCAGCCAGCAGGTACATATAGTAACTGCCTGCAAATATTTAAAATAGGTCCTGTCATCTTCATATAGCTTGAGTTATGTTCTTTGTCAGATTACACATTTGAGTTTTAAAATATCTTTAAAATATCTTCAAAAAGATTAAAACATGATTCGGCATTGAAAAACGTTATTAAATACACAGAAAGGCATGGAAATAGAGCAGCAAGATTTAAACTCGATGGTAAATATTCATTGTTGGAGGAATTACCATAGTATCTTATGTTTTTGCAAGGCAATAACCGAGTTCACCACAGAACTCAAAAAAGTAAGAATGTGAGGTTCACAAAGCTGAGTTATATTTTATTACTGCAAAAAGATTGTCTGTTGCATGCCAAGTAAGAAAGCACCAACACTAGAGTACCAGCTACTTGGAAGAAAATCCCAGAGAAGATAATGGAGCAGTCACTTAAGAAAGACACATCCCCAACACTTTTGATGGCCCAAAGGACCATTATTGCTTGGGAAAATATGGAAATAGTCTGCTGTGATCATCATCGCACTCTGACTGTAAAGATGTCTCAGGAACATCTTTAAAAATGTCTCAGGAAGTCTTAAAACATGTGTTAAAATTGATTTTGCTTATATCTTTATTTTCACATATATATAAGTGTGTGTGTATATGTGTGTGTGTGTATATATATACATATATATATATATATGTATGTATGTATGTGTATATATACACATATGTATATAATAAGTCTCAAAAAGACTTTCGGAGTGCCTTGGAGCTCAATTGGTTAGGCATCCAAATCTTCATTTCAGCTCAGGTCTTGATCTTAGGGTTGTGTGTTCAAGCCCTGCATTGGACTCCATACTGGGCACACAGCCTACTTAAAAAAAAAAAGATCTTCAGCAAGTATAAAATATTTCTTATCAAAAATACGAAATCACTGTTTTATAGATTATTAGCAGTTTTTCCTTAGTGGCATATACAATAATAGTGTATTTTATAATTTAAGGCAGTTTAGATACTGTGAAATATGGTAATGAAATTACAACTGCACGAGAAGGAAAATGTATCTTTGAGGGAGCACTGAGTAAATAGCTAACTGGTGGCATATCTCTCAATTAAAATGACAGAGTGCTCTTTCTCGTTCTTTAGTTTAGGACATTGCCAGGGTGGGAGGTGGGAGATGGGAGATGAGAAAGGCATGGGAAGCAAGAGGATGTACAAGAGGACTTCTTAGATTGATAGTCTCCGTACCTTCTATTAATTATGGTTTACTTGAATTACTTCATTCCCCATTTAATATATGGAGACCTTCCTGGAAGTTTTAAATTGGCCATTCACCCTTTAGGGAATTATTTCCTTAAAGTAATACACACTGAACGTTAGCATGCATCATCCAAGCTGAGAGAATAGGATTTCTAACAAAAGAGGTAAGGAGTAGGATGCATGGAAATTTGATTAAGCGACAAAGTTTTACAGAGAGTATACACAGTTAGACTTCCAGTAGCATGACAGATTGTTCTCCATCGCCTCACTTTGAATCTGAAGGTGTCCTCAGGTCTAAAATGGGTCTTTTGTAAATAGCATATAGAAAGATCTTTTTTTTTTTTAAATACATTCTGATACCCTACATCTTTTGATTGGAGCATTTAGTCCATTTACATTCAGTGTTATTATTGAAAGATATGGATTTAGAGTCATTGTGTTATCTGTAGGTTTCATGCTTGTGGTGATGTCTCTGGTCCTTTGTAGTCTTTGCAGTGTTTCACTCACAGAATCCCCCTCAGGATCTCTTGCATAGCTGGTTTAGTGGTCATGAACTCCTTCAGTTTTTGTCTGGGAAAGCCTTTATCTCTCCTTCTATTTGGAATGACAGCCTTGCTGGATAAAGGATTCTGGCTGCATATTTTTCTCGTTCAGCAGAGAATGTACATAATTAAAAGGCACTGTGTACCTAGAAAAATAATAGAAGAGAGAGTGTCAAGCAAGGGAAGCAGGAAAACACCTAATTAATCATGATTGTGGAGTCAATATGAGCAGTGATTATCAAACATGGCCCCTCAACTTCTTTGACATTCCTCCCTACACAATTAGTAATCAAATTAATGGCCCCCAATCTAGGTGGTTTATTACTGCTTTCAGCCAATCAGGGTGGTGGGAGTTTATGTGATTTCTGAGGATGGATTGTAAAAGATCCTAGAACCTCATTCTGGGGTTTGTTTGTTTGAAATATTTGCTGTCTGGATGCTGCTTAGAGTACTTACTCTTGGACCAATCTTAATAATAATAAGCTGTAATAAGCCAAACCAAAAGAAACCATAAGGAGGCACTTTAAGAGACAGTCATAGCTGAGCCCAGCCTTGAGGTCATCCCAGCCCAGGCTATAGACATGTGAATGAAGAATCTTAAGAAAATTCTAGCCCCCAGCCATTTAGGGTGGCCCCTTCCCTAGCCATTTGAGTCCGTCCATCTGGGGTCTGAACGATCATGGAACAGAGATAAGCCATCATCTCTGTGCCCCTGTACAAAGTCCTAATGCACAGGATCCATGAGCATAGTAAAATGGTTCTGGTTTTCTGTTACTAAGTTTGGGGCAGTTAAACAGCACTAACTAGAACATGGTGGTTTGATGGAGAACACTTTGAGAGACCATTCTCCATGGGGTGCTCACTTTTCTGTATGTTTTGTGAGCACAGGCACTGACTCCACTTAGTTCTAGAATATCTTTTCCAGGATATTTGTACAGAGAATAGACTTGGGAGATAAAGGCAGTGTCTCCCTCTGGAGCAAACGGAAACTTATAGCTTTGGAACAGAGATGGTATCTCCCTTTAGATAAAGCGAAGTCCAGGCATGTTTACTGCTCATTATAAAATTTTTGGGTTCCTTCAGCTTAGGGTTCTTTTTGCTTTAAATACAACTCATTGCATGTGTAGGCATATATCTGGCCCCATCAACATCACCCCATGCGACGTGGAGGCAAAAGGAACTAACACCGTTATACTGATGTGCATGCTGTTTTCTGTGCCATATATAATCAAGCTCTTTATCTCTGACCTAACAGACTCATGTCTTCTGCCAGCATCCAAAATATGGTCACAAACTGCTTGCAAATAGGGTAAATTTTCAGACACTTCACAATTCTTGACAGACACATGGTTCTTACAAATAGATTTGTATCCAAATCTTATTTTTACAGTATATCTCTGTGATTTGGATTAAGTTATGTGACCTCTTTGAGTCTCCGCTTCCTCACTTGAGAATTAAGAAAAGTAATCATATATATCTTAAAAAATTTCTGATAGAGCCAAGTGAAGAATTGTATCTAAAGTACCGAGAAGTACCTGGCCTCTTGTAAGTGTTCATTAAACAGGTATATTGTCTTCTTTAGTGATCATTCTCCCTAAATTTTCCAGAAACCCTCATGTCAAATGGTGCTATCTGTTCACCAGGCACCTCTCATTTAATGAGCAGCAGGCATTGTTCTCAATTCTGGAGAAAGTCTCTTCTTACTCATAGGTTGAAAGTATACTCATATTATCATATATTCTGTCTTTTGACTCAGAAAAGTATCATCACTACTATATATATAATATAATACAAACATATATATATATTTGTAATATATATATTATATATATATTATATATATATTATATGCATTAATCGTGTGTCAAGGATCATGATCTACTTGTATTTGTTCATTTGATCCTTACCAGAAAAAATCTTGTAAGGCTGACATTATTATCATCTTTTTACAGATGATAGGTCAGCATCATAGAGAGGTTCCACACAATAAATGCATTCTTCAAATTAGCAGAAGAGGCTTTTGGAAAGATTAAGAAGTGGCAGATGTAAAGACCTGAAATAGTATGGAGGACAAATAGTTCCAAATATACTGATTTTTCAAATGTTCGCATTTAGTAACAATTAAAATTTTCTTAAAAGGCAAAGCTTATTTTATTCCAAAAGATAGTGCTATTATTGATTTTAGCCAATGTCATTATATGATTTATTGTCTAACTTGGGACACTACTAAGAGTGAAAGGGAATGCTATTAATAATTATGGCAGGACAACAAGCATAAAATAAGACTCCCAGGGAAATCGGGACATGTGATCTCATTAATTTGAGGGAGAATGATCCTCTCAAGAATAACTAAATCTGAATTAGCCTCTAAGCTTATCAGAAACAGGGGCATATGTTAAAAATTTATTTATCACCAACTGAATTGAAAATTATAGACCTATTACCTTTAAGCCACTGTACTATATAAAGTTATCAACTCTTATATTTGGGAGAAAACATTTCTGAAATTTAAACACAGTAACTCTTAGAACATTTAAATCATGATCAAAATTAAAAAAGGCATCACATAAACTTTCATTGCATAGATCATCTTTTTTCATAGCTGAAAACTATACATCTGTGTCTCATCTTTAGGTCTAGGATAATGGCTCTACTACTTTGCTTTCTTCTTAAAATCTTTGTGTACATGTCCCTGTGTGTGATCGATGATTAATATCAGGTTTTACTGCCTCACAATTCTAGACTGGTGCTTCTCAAAATTTACCTCAGCTAAGAATCACACAAAATAATTTGTTAGAATATAGGTTTCTGCTCCGATGCCCCTTCCCCCAATTCTGACTCAGCAGATCAGGGGTGGGACCTGAGATTCTCATGTTCTAATAAGCTCCTGGGTGATGCTGATGCTACTGGTCTATAGAACACCCTTTGAAAAATACTGTCGATCAGTAATTCTCAATACTCATGTCTAAGCACTACTCACAGAGATTTTGCTTTGATTGGTTTTCAGTGAGACCCATAACTGGTATATTATTAAATCTCCAGATGAATCTAATGTGCTGACAGGATTTAGAACCACTCTTTGTTTTTCTCCTCCCTGTCATTTCAGTTTCAGTAATTTGAAATACCTGCCATCTCTGATAGACTCTAAGATACCTGAGGCCAGGGATCTGTGGGGTTTCCTATTTTATCCCCATCTAGGTCCCAGCATAACTATCTTGAATCTCATTGGTTTCCAGTATACATTTGGTCATAGTAAGGATGCCAGTGTCTTAACTTCCTTACCTCGATGGGATGTAACTGTGATTCTTAAATATCTTCTTTAAATATTTATATCAGCTAACTATGAATGTTAAAAAAAAAACCCCTTCAAAACTCAGGGGCTCCAAAGAGTAGGCATCTTTTATTGCTTATGAGTTTACATGTAAAGCTTCTAGTCATCAATTCCAGTATTTACATAACCCACCTTCCCCCCTGCCCCTAAGAAGTTCTCACACACTAGCTGGGTGTTCTACAATTCAATTCAATGCTGACACTACCCAGAGATAGCTTCAGATTCCACAGGTTAAGGACTCAGCCTCACAAGACTGGCCTCCACCTCAGATGCCAGTAACAAGTCCAGGTTGTTACCTGTGCTTCTGAGTGATTGACTATAAATCAGAGGTTCCCACGATCCCCTCTGGGAATGGAGCTGAAGGTTCCAGCCCCCTATTCACATGGTTGGTTCTTCTGGCAACCAACCCCTCCTTAGGTGTGGCCCAAAGTCACCTTATTAAGGTAACAAAAGATACCTGTTTTTACTCTCATTACTTAGGAAATTCCAGTGGTTTTAGAAGCTCTGTGCCAGAAACTGAGATGAAGACAAAGTATGTATTTCTTATAAATCACAATATCACAACATGCCAGCAGGTGGTTCTCCTGCCCTTGGATGAGCTTATTTTTACATCTGTGGTCAGCTGTAGGTTGGGAGGCAGCTCTGCTGATCTTTGCTGGGGTCTCTCAGATGTCTGGGGCCTGGCTGATTCTAGCCTGGTCTATATTGGCTTTGGCTGAGACTACTGAAATCTTGTCCGGGTGTCTCTTACCCTCCAACAGGCTAGCCTGGGCTGGCTAACATGGAGGTTGCCGAAATTTCTGAAACAGAAAAGGGAAACATGCAGGGCCTTGTTCTGCCACATTCTGTTGACAGAAACAAGTCACCCTGCAGTCCCAATTCAAATGGAGAGGGAACAGATCCTACCCCTTTTTGGGAAGAGATTCAGGGTCTTAATGCAAATAGCATGGCTGCAGGGAAGTCATGAATAGGATCAGAAGTGCCCTCAGTCCACCACAGTACCCAAGGCAAGGCCCCCAGGCTGTTTCTCCCCACATTTCAGGCTTGGAAGAATTGCCAATAAGTCTAATTGAAAAGTGAGCTGATTTCAGCTCAGTTTTTTAGCATTAGCTATTTAGTAAATGAAAAGTGCATACAATTTAATTTCAAATGTTTGAAAGCTGAAGAGGTACAAATATCTAAAAAAAATAAATTTTCAGTTGCTACTTGTTTTTATTTAAGAACAGGTTATGAGTTCTCAGTGGGAAACTTGGATCAATGAACCTGACAAATGAATCACCACCAAACTTAGCAGAAATTACAATATACAGACGGCTGAAATGTAGGAAATTAAAAGAAAATATACTCTGAAAGTTACTTTTGAGTTAAATAAGCTGACATCTGCTCTCATTGGTTCCCAACTTCCTTGTAAATGAATATGAATGAAGAGGATTGCAGTAAGGAATTTAAGAAAGGACCTCATCACTCCCAAAGATAATGATTGGATGTAAACCTGAGGCTATACCCTTGGTTTCTTTCTAAATTACCCTGACTGGTGCATTTTCTTTGGGAGGTAAAATTCCATCTTCCCTGCTCAAGATCTCTTCCTGCCAGGAGTTCTTTTTCCCATTGGAAGAGACCTCTGGGTAAGAAATTTAATATCTAAGCTTCTGGAGGACATTGTTTCTGAGGTACATGAGAGCAAACCACATGAGTTCAAAGGCTCTTCCGTATGCAGCAATAAACATTTGATCAACTGCTTTTACAAGACACATCCTACTCTGCCCTAAGGGTTTCTCATCACTAGGCTCTCTGTCTTGAAGGTAACTAGCCTCTTTTAAGTTTATCCTGCCTATCCTTACTGCCTATATTTCAACTTGTTTTGAAATTGTGTCTAAACAATAAAGTTTAGTTTTTTAAAAATATTCCCTCTATTGCCTCCTTACCACCATAACCTATACTCACTCAGCAAAGCACACAAAAAGGCAGAGATGAAAACAGGGTGGACTTCTGAACGGGAGAGGGAGGTATGGCTGTGTGGTAGTTTTCTTCTTGAGAAGGGCCCAAACATACCAACTCGAGCTGACCAAAATCCTTCTCCCAAGAAAGCCAGTTCATTGGTTTCCAAAGGCCTTGTTTATGTAACTCTTTAATTATAGCATAACCAAATCACAAGTATTTTGCCATGGGAAAATGTAAAGTCATTAGGCAACTTAAATACCACCCCGCCCTTTTCAAGCAGACAGTACAACCATTAAGCAATTAATGCATGTTAAGACATTTCCAATTTTTTGGCACTAATGCCGGTTCAATCATTTTGGGCTGGAGAGCATAGGTGAAACCTACTCATTACACTTCTTGATGGGAAGCAGAGTATCTTATATGTTTCTTTTTAAAATGGAATTCAGTCTCCAGCCCCCACAACGCACAGAATATTAAATTGGTTGCAAAACAAGATTGGATACTGTTTGACATTGCCTGGCATCTCCAATATGTGTGTGAGTCATATTTGGACTTTAATCTCTATTAATTGGGTATCTTCCCGTGCTTGTGAATGTTAGGCCTTCTAAATCCTTGGGTTCTGCTGAAATATTAGGCTGTGGTTTGTTGTGGGTCTCATGGAATGGAAAACTTCATCTCCTTCTGTTTCCCACACAAAAACAGTGACCTGTTTTATTGTGAAATTTAGTCAGCACTGGTGACAGACATGTTCTCTTAGTGTGATGGTAAAATTATGAGCATATAAAAAGATAAAGAGTAACCAGGGACGTTTGTATAATTTGTTCCTGGAAAATATTAGACCATTAAAAATCTTATACTTTTGCTTTTTTCATTTACTCAAAAATCAACAGCTTCAATTTAGTCATCGATAGGGGATACTTTGTAGATAAATATTATTTTATCCCTATGAGAGGCTAGAATAGAACATTCATTGAAGACCTGCTAATCTACTAATTTATCATGGGCTAGATACTGCTTTTAGTACCAGGAATACAACAGTGAATAAGAAGCAAGAAGTCCCTAATTTGTCTCTCCTGTGGGGAGAGACAGACTATAAAGAAGAAACCAAAAAAATAGACTATGATATAGCAAAAATAGTAGGAAGAAAATAAAACATGGTAGTGTGATAGGTAGATCTTTGAGAGCTCTTGTAAATTGGCTTATCAGGTTGGGCTTTCCAGTGTAAAGGTGGAAGTTACTGGTTTGGTACTACCCCCAGCAAATACTAGAGTGTGTATATGTGTGTGTGGGGGGGGAGGGAGGATGGAAATATATGTGTATATATATATTTTTTTCTTACACTATCAGGATATATTTCTGTGTGAGTCCTTACTGATTTTTTATTCCCATTTGAAAGCCAATCGATATTTTTGTGTTTTCTTAGTGTTTAGAAAAAGTGCCATAGAATCATCATAATTATAATGTTTTTCTTTCCATAAGTAGTTCCCTTCTGTTTTTGTGATTGGGGCTTGTGGACAATACTGAGATAGTCTGGCTTTGAAAACAGAGAACAGGGGTGCCTGGGTGGCTCAGTCGGTTGAGCGTCTGTCTTCAGCTCGGGTCATGATCTCATGGTTCGTGAGTTTGAGCCCCATGTCAGGCTCTGTGCTGATAGCTTAGAGCCTGGAGCCTGCTTTGGATTCTGTGTCTCCCTCTCTCTCTGCTCCTCCCCCACTCACACTGTATCTCTCTCTCACAAATAAACATTAAAAAAAATAAAACAGAGAAGAAAGAAGGATATCCTACCACGAAACCTATAGGCCCACCTGTTATAGGTGTACCTGTTAGCATTTGCTGTGTAGTAAACCACTCCAAAATATAATGGGTTGAAATATCACAGACATGAATCTGCAGATGGGCCATTTGTGCTGGGCCCATATGAGTATTCTTTCAGTCTTGATCAGGTGCAATTATACATCTGTAGGATGGATACAGTGTCCCTTCTACAGCATTCTGTGGATCAAAACAACTCACAAGACCAACCCAGACTCAGTGGCCAGTGAAATGGGTTCTTTTCTCATCAGGGAAAGCTGCGGTCACCTTGAACAGGAATTGGATTTAGGAAAGGGTTAAGAAATGGTCATATTTTTAAAATCCATCCACCACAGTAGGCAAATAAATACTAACACTGCAGCCTAGAAATGCCTATATTACTTGGGTTGGCAAACATTTGTAAAGAACCGGATAGTAAACATTTTTGGCAGTTTAGGTCATATAGTCTCTGTCACAACTACTCTATTGTGCAAAAGCAGCAAAAAAGTAAATGAATGGGCATGGCTATGTTCCAGTGAAACTTTATTAACAAAGTAGGTAGCAAGCTGGATTTGGCCCAAGGAGCTGTAGTTTGCTGACCCCTTGTCTATATAAATTTTGCTTACCTTTCAAACAAATAGGCTGGAATATAATGTAGCCTCTAGCAGCTTCTGTCAGACACTAACAAACTCTGAGAGGAACAAAGTTGACTCACACATCAGACGACAGGCCAAAGTATGGATGAGTTTTTGTTCTCATATTGGGGAAGAGGGAGGCATTCCATCAGCTTTTAACACAGTATTTGTTTACTGAGCTACTTGCATAAACTAAGATATCTATCATTAGTAGTGGTTCAGCCTGATGCCTGGATGTAATAATTGCTTATTTCCTTTTGTTTGTTGTGGTTAGTTCACTTTCAGGGAAGAAAGACAAAAATTTCTAAGTAGAGCAAATGCTAAGAGGCAGGAGAAGGGAAATAGTAAAGCAATTAGAGAGCTCCTCAAGGGCAGGGATGGGGCCCAGTCCAGGAAGCCAAATTCTCCAGCTGGAAGTGATCCCGAGCCTCCACATGCTTGTTCTCACCCTTGGGTGCACCTTAGAGTCACCTGGGGAGCTTTGCAAAATCCAGATGCCCAGGCCACACCCCAGGGCAATTAAATCAGACTCACTGGGGGCGGGAGTCAAGCACTGTACTTTTAAAACCTTCCCATGTAGTCCAGTATGCAGCCCAGTTTGAGAACTGACACTCAGAGCCCTAATCTTGGCATTTCTCAGTGACTCCCCCTGTAGTCAGGACTATCCCACACATGCATGTCCTCTACTCACTTGAACTAATCTTCTGAGAACGCATCAGTTCCAGGCCTGTCCTTTCTAGGGGCTCTGTAGTATGTAATTACATGATAATCTTTCTGAATTGTGATACATAACTGGGCCCGGAACTTCAATATTTGTCAGCTTGAAAGTTCATTCCTCTTTTCAAAATTTCATTTCTCCTTTCAGCATTCAGCTCTATGTTTATCATCCCTGCTCAGAGTATTCTATTTTGGAAAATCAATACTATTCTCAATTGAAGTATTCTGCCTGCTCAGGATAAAAAAAAATAGCCAGAATTATCTTAATGCAGACTTCGCAAAGAACATATTCAACTTTCTAATAGATAAAGTAAACTTTTAATTAAGTATCCTCTGGACATGCCACTAAAGTCAATATTTTAGTAATTCTACCTTAGATTGCTTACAGCAGCATGGCAAACAGCCTTAGAAACTCTAATCGTTCTTTTATGTTCTGCTGTTACTTTGCTCAGGTGATGGGTAGAAATTTAAGCTACAAAGAAGTTGAGACATCATCTGGTCTCATGCCTCCTTCCCTTTTCATGAAACAAACAAATAAGCAAACAAACAAACAAAAAAAAAAAAACACTAATGGCTTAAAAGTTAAGTGGCTTTTCCAGCAAGGTAGGGAAACACATTTCTCATAATTTGCAGTTTAGAGAGGCAGGAGGCTTGTTTTTGGATGGAAGGCTCTGGCACCCTGAGGAAATCATTTCCAGGCTATACAAATAATATCCTCAGTCCTGTCCTCATAGCACCCTTACTTTTCCTGTGCCCACTTCAGGGACTGTGGCTTCTGAATGACAGAAGCTCCTCTTCAGAAGTGACTCCATCCAGGCATCTCCTCAAATCTGTCATCATGGAATCCTAGTTTTCCAGTTTACCTGTTAGTTTTCCCCTTTGCCCAGCTCATTATCGAGACTCATCTGCTTGTCTTGGAATATAGAATGTCCAGACGCTAACCTTCTCCTGGGCTTCCCCACAGGGAACTCCTGGGACTCACATACCAGGGAGAAATCAAGCATATCTCTTATGGAGCAGGAAGCCCCAGTGCTAGAAAAGGGCAGCTGTTTCTTACTATTCTCTGTACAAGTCTTCTCCTTCTCCTATGATGTTCCTCTAGAGCCCTTCAAGTAAAGTTATAAGTATCTCAGCGACCAGTAGGAAGACAATCAGGCCATCCATCTGTCCTGAGGCTGATCCTACACCTGGAAAGGAGTCAGCACCTAGATTTTTACAGCCACTTGAAGTTTAGAGCCAGCAAGCCTGAGCTGGAACCTCTCCATTATTGCTTCTGCTGAGGGATCAAGGAGCCACGACCGCTGGAATGTAGCTGCAAAGAACGCCTTTCACAAAGAAACTTTGAGGGGTTGTCCCAGCATTTGCTACTTTCATGCTACAGATGAACTCTGCCCATCCCATACTTGAGGAAAGGAGCGGCTGTAAAGCAAGCCCATCCAGATTCCAATCAAAGGTATGCAGTACCACCGAGACAGGGAATAGACCAACTATTAAGTCTGGGCTACTTAACAAGTTCAAAATCACATTAGCCAATAATCTTAGAACCAACAATAAGCAGTGACTTTAATACATAGTTATTTTAATGGGTATTCAAAAAATAGAACTAGATCATCAAACCCATGATTTTAGTAGACTATTGCTTCTCTTGTTTACTGTTTAATTTTGAAAATTTAAGTATACTGAAAAGCAAAGAGGATAATATAGTAATTAATGCACTCATCACCTTGA
Source organism: Lynx rufus (assembly GCF_022079265.1). Classification (NCBI taxonomy): domain Eukaryota; kingdom Metazoa; phylum Chordata; class Mammalia; order Carnivora; family Felidae; genus Lynx; species Lynx rufus. Next base: position 37,248,303 of record NW_025814896.1, on the reverse strand, counting down.
TGTAATATTTTTTAATATTTTGCCATATTTGCTTCATCTTTTTTTGGCTGTAGTAATAGAAATTTACAGTTATGATATTTCCCACTCATCCCCCAAGTATATCTCTAAAAAAATACATTTTTTCTACATGACCAGAATATCATTGTATTACTCTACACAATTAATAATTCCTTAGCATTATCTCATATACCAGTCCAGTTTCTCTAGTTGTTCCCATAATATTTCAGTAACTTGTTCATTCAAATCCAGATTGAATCAAGGAAAGAACATCTTGGATTGGGATGTTATGAATGGACAAGTATCCAGTCCTTTGTTGGTCTGTGAGGGGAAGAAGTTGTTGGGTACCACATCAGTCAGGGAAGACTGTGTAGAAGACACTGAGATTTGAGAGGGAAATAAAGGACAGTATTCAGGCAAGGTAGGAAGCACAGATAATTGGGGAGAGCTTTTCAGGAAGAGATAGCCAGAAGGATGATATATGGGCAAGGAGAATCCAGTGGACCAGTATCTAGAAATATTGATATAAATTATTTACTTATGCATGCTGGGCAGATAAAAAGGTCACAAAGCCAATTCCTGGACATTTCATGGTTTGGGAAGAAAAGGACACAGGAAGGAAGAGAGAGTGTTGGAAATAAGGCTGGAAAATGACAAATAATAATGTAGAAAGCCAAGGGAAGACTGATCCCCAGCATGTTTCTAAGCTGAGTGCTGCAGACGAATGGAGACCGAAAGTCTGCCTGAACCACATTATTTATTGGAAATTCAGGTTTCTGAGCAGCCCTAGGCCAAATCCATCAGAATATCCAGGAATGCGGGGCTTGGGAGTCTGTGATTTGACATGTTTTCCCAGAGATTCCTGTGCACACTGAAACTTAAGAAGCATTGGTCTACATCTTGTCAACTTCTGATTTCAGCACTTATCCTGCTCCACAGAAGTACATTCAGTCTTTCCTCTTATTTTTTGTCCATAGCACAGATTTTCCCTATTCTTAATAAGAAAGGAAAGCAAGGAAGCCAGACACAAACATCAGTCAAACTGGGGGAAAAATACTCCTGTTATCTGCCTTAGCGTTCTTTTTGATGTCTCAAGTTATATGTGACCTACAACCTACTCCACATAGATACATAAAATGCATTTATTTAAGAATCTGAAGTCCATCTTCTGCAGAACCCCACTCCACAGCCTCAAGCAGCAGAATACTCTAAAATCACCAAATGCTCCACTAATCAGTAGTTTCTCACTCCTTATTCATGATAATCAACAGAATTCTTGAGATTTAATGCTTTGGGCTTCTTAATATAACAATATGATACTGTTTAAATTCTCAGGTCCTATCTGTCTGACCCTCCATTCCACTCCCACTCCCAAATAAATGCATTTCCCCAGATTCGGTCCCCAGCATTTGCTCTTGTTCTTTTCTCTCTCTGATACAAACAACACCCAGTATTTCATTTCTGTACCTACCTGCTGCTAAATGAGTATGGTTATGCAGGTACTGCTGGGCTCAAGTCACACTGTCAGCTCACCAGTTGGACAGTACAGGTTAGATGCTCTTCTGTCACCTGGCATCCATGTATTTTCTCCAAATCCTCACCCCTCCCAACCTGTTATTTTCTGACTTCCTTTTATCTGTGAACAGGCTCCCACAACTCAAGCCTCAAACCTCGTGTCACCTCAGCCTACCATTGGTCTTTCATATTTCCTCATTTACCAAACCCTACGTCTTTCATATGTACATCTATTTCTTTCCTAGCTTGCTTCTTGCCCCAGTCCAATTACACCAGTCAAAATTTTAAACATATAGTAATGATAATACTTTTTAGTGGACTTGAACAATTGGTCTGTCTCTCAGAGGCAGTTTTCTTGCCTGTAAGATGATGGCTTGAGAACTTTATAGGGCTGTTGTGAAGAATGCAGACTTAAATCAGCACTTTAACGTTATATTAATAATTATTCTGTATCCTAGCCCTTCCCTAAATGACTCTTGATTCTCCTTTATATCAAGATAAGAACAATCAGGGTTGAGGTTTGAGTAAAAATATGAAATAAATGAAGGCAAGTTCCCCATCTTGTTGAGCCTGTTTGACTATCTTTCTTCCCGTCAAACCCATGGTTTCATGATGATCTTAATATTGGCTGGCAGACAACAACTGGTCTTAGCGACATAGGATTTTAGACATGAGTTTTGTGTGCTTGCACGTACATATTGGAGTATCCCTCTGGTGAGCAGCTTTGGGGGGCATTTAACTTTCCCAGTGTCTCTGCATTCTCTCTTCCACTTCCTAATGAGGTAGCCCCAAAGGGCTTGAGAACAAGAACAGAGAAAGCTGGAGTCAAGATTTACTCCTGCCTCATGTCACCCATAGGCACTATTCCTCTCTTTCAGAATGAATAGAAGCCAGGACAGGCTGTTCTTGCATGATTCACCATTTATGCCTCAGGATCAGTTTGAAGCTGGAAGCTGAAGGCTCTAAGTCCTTAGATTGGACAGAGTAAGGTTTTGTAGTATTTATTAATTAATCTTTTTAGGTGCTGTCAGATCCCTTGAGGAATCCATTATTCTAAATGCTGTTAATAATCATTTAAAATTCAGCAAAAACCATCTGTGAATTAAAAGGGGAAAACAAGTGCATGAGTGGTGATAGAATGATGTATGAAGTTGTAACCCCTTTAAGATACAACACCTAGAACTGAGAATATTCACACTCATAAATAATAAAATAGGGAGAGTTCAGAAGCACTCTCTCTTTCTCTGTTTTTTTGTGGAAGTGAAATTGAGAATGTGACTTTTGTGTAGTAACAGAATGGAAACATTGTGCTTTGTTTATCTGGGACAATAAATGCAGTTTTAGCCATTTTCCACAGCATGCAGAAAGAGAAACTAATATTTATTGGGCACAGAGAGCCATATACACATCTTAAAATTTAATCCTCATGAAGACCATAATATTCAATTATCATCATTGTGCAACTGAAATTGGGACTCAGAGAAGTCAAGAAAGTCATTCAAATCCACGCAGTAGAATTGGGTTTGAACTCAGATTTATCTCATTTCAGAATTCTGTCTCCTTTTCTTAAAAAACTTTTCACTGAAGCATCATATTCACAGCAAAAGGTATGCTAGTCCTACTTGTAAAAAGCTTAAATCTTTACTTAGTACTTGCTTCATGTAAGCAGCCCCCAGATCAAGAAACAGCACTGCCATACCCCAGAAGCCTCTTGTGTGCCCTCCCACTCCCCCTGCCCCTATAGAAAACTACTGTTTGCTTCCAGTACCATAGATTAGTGTTGCCTGATTTTGAAATTAAATAAATGGAATCACATAGCAAGTCCTCTTTTGACTTCTTTTGCCCAATCTTAGGTATATGGAATTGATCCTGTCATTATAAGTAGTTGTGAACCATTGATTCTCACTGCTGTGTAGTATTTTGTCATCAGAACACAAAATGATATGTGTTCCCATTTTATGCTGAACAAACATGTGAGATATTTTCTCTTTGGTGGTTTTACAAATAATCCTTCAATGAACATTCTTGGTCAACCTATTTAACATTTATGCTAGGTCTGTATCTAGGAATGGAATCACTGGGTCATGGAATGTATGTGTATCATCAGCTTTACTGAATGATGTCAAATAGTTACCCAAAGTCGTTGTATCATTCTACCTTTCCATTAATTATTCTATGTCTTTGCCAACATCTGTAATTTTCCTTTTCATTCAGCACATTTTAGAGTGTATTGATATCTCATTGATTTTAATCCATATTAAAATTCTTTGCTCTCTTGACTTTCCTCTTTCACCTGTCTCCATTGTATTTGATGGCTTGCATTTTTGAGGTAGCCAACCAGAGCCCCTAAATGCATGTAGATGTATCTAGCCTAGAAAAGCAATAAGCACATGAACAACAAAATGGACTCTTTAGGTGTACTAATAACTGTTTCAAAAGAGAACAGATAAGAAGCAGTTAGTAGGAGTGTGGCAGATTACAAATAAGCCCCAATTCTCCACCCTGTATTCATGCCCTTTTGGCAATATGCCCTTGATGCTCCTCCAATCAAGAGGTAGAGTGTGTTTCCCCAGCCTTTAAATATAGACTAGCCTTTCAGTTTGATCAGTAGAATGCAGCAGAATTAGCAGTATGCCAGGGTGGCTTAGGTCTCTTTTGAGTGTTTCCATTCATTTTCTTGGAATTCCACTGAGCCACCAAGGAAACAAGCCCAGGCTAGCCTGAAGGAGGATGAGCAACACATGGACCAGAGCAGAGTTGTCCCAGCTGAAACCATCCTGGTGACCTGGAAGGAGACTCATGAGAGATTTCCTTAGGATCAGCTAAGCCTGGGTCAGGTGAGCAAACCACTGGTCACCTGCATATTTGTGAACTCACACATGGCTGTTGTTTTGAATCCCTACATACTGGGAGGTTGACAAAGTGTCCTGTGTTACACATTTCCACAAACATGGGCCTCTGCTTCAGTGTGATACTCAGTTTCTCTGTCCTAGATCATCTCTTCCTCCTGGGAAAGAAACTACTTTTTGAATTTGTAGTGTTCCCCAAAATCCAAGGGATCCATGATTCTTCTCTTCCTTAAACTACCAGGTTGAAGATGCTTGCTGAAGATTTTTTGGAGCAATCCCTTAGTAAAAGCAGGCTCTAGGAGGGAAAGCCCTGCTGTGTAATCTAACTGACTTCTGGCGATGGTTGCACATCATCCCAAGTCCAGCCCAGGAAAGCCAGGAACTGCCTGTGTCAGCACATGCAGCTCCCCTGAACTCTGATGTGCTGCCAAGTAGTCCTACTCCCAGAGCAATCAAACCATCCCTTTGCTGGTGATGAAAATGAGTGCCTTTGATGTCTCACTGGGTCTGTGCTAAAGCATTTCCAATAAAGAAAATGACTCTGCAAAAATCCTTCCTTGCTAGAGAAGCAGTGTGACAGAGTGGGCCCAAGCCTTGCCCTAAGAGTCAGTGGAATCACCTGGCATTTTGTTAAAACAAAGACTCTGGTCATACGGGTCAGCAGTTGGGGCTTCAGATGCAGCATTTTTAAATAGTTCCTAAGTGATGGTGATGCTGCTGGTCCATGGGCCACACTTTCAGTAGCTAGGATCTAGACAGATTTTGGACAAATAGGTCTGTGATCCAGTGGTTTACCATTACCACTTTCTCATCTGCTAATGGGGTTGATATAAGATTTATATGAGACTAATATATAAAGGACTAATCACAGCCCCTAGCACACAGGATACATGGAGGATATAGAGATGGAGCGTTGTCTGGTATTTCAAGTGAAGTCTCTTTCTTACAAAATGAATCTTGATTATTGTCAGAATTTTCATGGGCTCAGTGCTAGGGAGATATCAGTGTTTTTGAGCCCCATGTTAATGTTTTGGCAGCCTTGGAGGCAGTCCTAAAGTACAAGTTATGGAATTTAGGTATTGCTGAGGGAGTCTTATTTATGATGCAAAAGGTTCAGAGTGTAGATCATAGGTTATGGTGAGTCAGGGTCCCCGATTTAAAACCTATGTTGTTTACCCTCTTCCACAATTCTCATTCATATCGCAGACCTATGCAGGTTTTAGTTCTTTGCATTTGCCCTTATATTGTAAGGTTAAGTTGAAAGCAGAATGAATCTGTTCAAGCAAAAATACTCAGCAGTTTTCCAGACTCATTGGAAATCAAATCAAATAATCAGCAGAAAGAAGTCAGGTTTTATGAGACTTTTCCATTAGATGTGCTCACTAAATGCTTGCTGCTCAAAGTATGGTCCAGAGACCAACATCACTGACATCATATGGGAGTTTATTTCAAATGCAGAACTCAAGTGCCCCACTATACTTACTAAATCAATATCTCTGGGATGGGGCCCAGGGATCTGTGTTTTAACAACCTTTACAGGTGATTCTGAGGCATGTTGAAGTTTGCATGGCTTTAGGGTCTTGAGCCAACAGCATCAATCTGTTCCTGTTTCTTTGTTAGAGTATAGGATCCCAGGCCCTAACCAACAACCTACTGACCTAAAATTTGTACTTTCACAAGATCTTCAGGATATAAGTATACTTACTAAAGTTTGGGAAACAGTGCTTAGGCCTAAGCATACCTTAGGTCCAATACACCCTCTGGGGAAGTGATTAGATAGGTTGTAGACTCAGGCAAAGCACAAATAAATTATTGGAAAAATAGAAAAATCTAGGTAGTTCTGCCTTTGTATTGTACTGAAGCAAAGAGGAAAGAATAAAAGCTTCAGGGATTAATGTTCTGCCATGTGGGTTGCTTAACCAAGATCTGGGATGCACTGGACTTAAGTGAATTATAGACTGTGTTCTTGCTGGAAGACAATTAGAACAATTATCGTATTGGCATCAACAGTGGAAAAAAAAAGAGTCCTGCTTTTTCTGCTCCCTCCCTGTTCAACTCGGATCAGAAACCAGCAGAAGGGAGGAGGGGGTTTTGTTTTGTTCTTTGGATGTGGATGAGGCATTCTTTCCCAAATTTTTATTCAGTGCCTTGGGTTTAAAACTGAATGCTTCTGCCAGTTCTGATTTCCTTGAGGCCCTAGGTAAAGAAAGAGACTTCTGTGATGGTGATGGTGATGATGATGATGATGATGATGATAGTAATAATCATAATAAAGCCTTCTGGAAAAGATGTTTCAGTGGCACACATCAACCACTGTCTTATCTTGCCCACTATTTGTACTGTACAGGGCTGGCCCATCAGTCTAGGTCAGCCGTGATGCCTAGGCTCATCTTAAATTTTTTTTGAGATGTGATAAATATGGTGAAAGTTGGTATCTGACCAAGATCTGGTACTCGAACCATTATCAGAGGATATGGTAATTTTAAAATTTATTTTTAATTTCAAAGTTATTTGTATACACATATATAGCAGCTGCTGACTTAAGTATATAAAAGTTATCTGCTTCCTTGTCCAAGTCCTTCCAGAAGTGGATACCAACATGTGATTAACCATGCAAAGATATTAGAGGAAATGCTTGAGAGAAAATGGGGAGCAAGCCAGGGAAAGCTGGGAGAGCTGTCAGACCATGCAGGTCTGCCTCTGTGGAGGAGAAAAGGGAGGAAAGAAGGTTGGGAGGAAGCATCCAAGACCACTGTGCAGTCTAAGCAAGGTTATCAGAGGAGTCCCATGTTCCCAGAAGTGGGTGTACTTTAATATTTCTACCATGCTCAGTTACTGACTAGGAGCAGCCTTGGTGCCAAGAAAGTAGTGGATGTCTGTAGCAGGAGGGACCCTCCATCAGTGTCTCAAAACCATTACTTTCCTCCTCTTTCTCCTCATCAAAAACATTCAGCGGTGACTAGTACTTGAAAACCATAGACCACTCTATTTAGCGTCTCATGGAGGGTTTCATAAATATGAAATATAGCCAATCTGCATACTCACTTCAGACATTCCATGCTATCAGAGCAAATTGTCAACTCCATATTTGCATGAATGTTCTATGTTCTCCTTGGAGAAATAACAATAAGAACTTGGTAAAACTTGAACAGTGGAATTGTCATTTTTAACTAAAGTGTTGAGTGTTGTTGGATAGTCTTTAAGAAGGCCAGAGACCAGTGTGATATAGACAGTGTGAAGTAGTATGTATCCTGCCTTGAAACATCAACAGACTTGGCAGTTAGGCTTTTTTGAGCAGCTCTTTGAGGTTGCCTTAAACTCTCTTTGGACATAGTCCCAGAGGAGATTATTGCACACTTTTTCAGTTAAGGGTATTGAAAGAGACATACTGTGTGTATCTCACTAAAGATGTCCAATTTCAGTTTTTAAAAAAACCCTAAAGATCGTAGGACTTGGAAGCAAGAAAACTGATTTAAATTTTTTAACCTTGCTCTATGACCTTGAGCAAGTCACTTAACCTTCCTTCAAGGCCATAATTTTCTCTCTGTGAAATAGAAATAATAGATGAAATGGAAATAATAATACTTGATGGCTATTAACTTGGTAGACTAGTTGTGCTTGTTGAAGACATCATTACTTTGAAATATTTGAAATGTAATTCAAAGTAAAGGTGATTGTGTGAGTTGGGCTCAAGTCCTGTTAAGAAAAATAATTTAAGGACACAAATGGATTAGAACTGGAAACAGAACAACCGCCCCCCCACCGCCCCGGTCCCATCCAAAACCGAGTAGAACCAGAGGTTGGCTATTATGTTTCTTCTAGTTTCACCTTTCACTTTCTTCAGACTGGCAGATCCTTGTCTCTTTATATTTACCAGTTTAACTTCTGGCCCAGTGTGGGAAATCACCCCTCATGGAAGACCCCTCTGCGAAGAGGAGCCCAGGGCCATTAAGAAGTGGCTTTGGACCAGGGTGTTTTAGTAAGAAAGGAGAAAGTGGTCATGACTGGCCCTATACAAATCCAACAGATGCAGATTATAAACTGGCAAGGTGACATCATTGAAAGAAATCCTACTGTTGAATAAAAGTGTCAAAGCATCACCTAGCCCTTCTTCCTGCAGTCCACATGACCTGATATGAAATCACAAAACTGTTATAAACCCTGTACTCTTCCTGGGGATAATGGGTTAATAGGAAATTCAAATCAGATAATTTACATGAAAATATGTTATGAACTCTGAGATGTAAAGAATGACCACTAGAGCTTTAAAAAGAATAGAAGTAAGCAAGCAAGCTTATTCACTAACCTGCTAGGGAAGTGAATATACTCCTGTGAAGAAATTCACTCAATGGTGAGTAAAAAACATGCCACATTCAAGCAGGCTTTTTTATGATAACATGCAAAATTTTTGACAAATTACAAACAGATATAATAATGGTTGATTAAATAAGCAGTACTGTGGTGATTGTAAAGGCTATCCACTGATCGTTTCATAAAAGATAAATGGCAAAGTCGGGATTCCTTTTAACAAAGAATTGAGTGAGCCTTTAGAAATAAAAAAATCAGAGTGTAAATTCAGAAGCACTGGTCTCTGTGAATGTAATCTCCTTTCTTAAAGCTGTGATTTCAAAGGCTTGCTGGTTGGCAGACAAGCAAAACTCAGAGCATATTCATGAAAGAACAAACTGAGCACTTGAAGACAGGAGGCCCGTGTCCTGTGCTGCTCCTCACTGGCTGTCTGATGCAAGGTTATTTTTTTCCCCTCCCCCTGGCCTCTGATTCCTCAGCTGTAATACTGTCTATAGCCGAGGACTAGTGCTAATGTTCCTTCCATCTCTAATATACTCTGATTCCTGGGAACTTAATCTGATCATGGCCTCAAAAACCATTTTTCCCTTCAGAAATGTTAAATAACATTAAATATGTTAAACATGATAATGTTGGGATAGCAGTTATTTATTGTCATGGCAGTGTTGTAACAAGCTTGATTGCTTAAAACAACCACTATTTATTTTTTTTTTCCCCCACAAGTCTGTAAGTGGCCTGGGAAACATGGCTGACATCACCTGGGCTTGGTTAATTGCAGCCAGTCTCACTCAAATTTCTGTAGTGAGCTGGTGTGTAGCTGGTGGGGAGGTGGGGGGTGGCTGGTCTGTGTTGGCCTCAGCTAGGGCAGCTAGAATGGCCTAGGGCCTCTGTCCAGTGGCTGGAGTCTCTGATCTTCCAGCAGGCTGGTCCAGTCTTATTCACATGTCAGTGGAAATTTCCATTAAAGAACACACAAGACCTTTTGAAACTAGATTCAGAACAGCACATTATCACTTCCACTGCATTTTTCTGACCAAAACAAACCATAAGGTCAGTGCACATTAACACGTGAGGAAGTAGACTTCACCTCTTGATAGGAAGAACTTCAAAATCGTGTTGCAGAATACTTGGAAACAGGCAGTAATGAAAGAATCGGGGAAATTTTGGCCACTAAATGGTAGCTAGGTAGCTCTATATGATTCTTTCTGAAACAATTTGCAATATGTATTTTCAAGTTAGTTGGTTTAAAGCTTCACTCACTGGTGGCCAGGAGAATCATAAGTAGTAGCAGACTGTTCATCTTTCTGGAAGATCCTCAGAACAAGCATAACAAAGACATAGCATTTGTCTAAGGAGCAGCAGGTTATTGGCTTGTTTATATCTTTTCAAAAGAATGGTTAGCTTCCCTGGTGACCCTAAAGGCTCTTTGCTTTTTTTCAGTTTATAAGTGACAGTCCAAAGTTTTTTCTAGTGCTGCCTTCCCTGAAAACTGCACCAGATGCAACTAACTTTATCAGAACAGGAGGCTGAGAAACAGCCACCATGCTAGCTGTCCAAACAAAAGCCCTGAAACGCCTTTTCCATGTTAAACCTTAGTAATCACTATGCCCTAGTATCGAAGACCTCACACTTGCCCCAGCTCTCCAGTCACACCATCCCCATTTCCAGTGCTCAGGAGGCAAGAGTGCCGAGTAGACAGTGCGGATACAGAACACCTCTGCCATTGCAGAAAATACTGTTGGATAAGATGGTTGGGTCTAAGTCTACCTGAAGAGGGCCAGCCCAAGTGGGGCACTGGCCAACTCCGAACCTCAACTAAGGAACCAGACACCTGAGGGAAAAGAAGATGACTGTCCAGAGTAGACATCATGGCTCATGTAGGTCTCCCAACTACAAATTCAGTCATTGACCTTAGACAAACCATTTCCTCGAGCACTAGTTTATTCTTCAGGAAAATAAAGGTTATATCAGGGCTGAAACACTCATGTGTGCATAAATCATCTGGAGATGTTATTAAAATTATAAATTCTGCTGCAGTAGTTGAGGCCTGAGATACTGCATTTGTAACCAGTTCTCAGATGGTAGCAATGATGCTGATGCTTCTGGTCCCAGGACCTCTCTGACTGGCAAAGAATTAAGTCACAGAGGCATTAAATACTGCCTGCCACAGAAAGGATCCTTTCAAATTCCTTATTCCAATCTTTTGTCTCTAAGGTACTATCTAGCTCCTAGAATTCCTGAGGTTTGGAGAAAAGTCCCTTTCACATTACTAAAGGGGCCCTAGTGCCTATGGCTCTGTAATAATTTAATAGTCATTTGAATTGTTCTACAAACCAACAGAAATAACTTCAGAGTAACTTCACAGTTTCCTTATAAGGAAAGGTTTGCTCCTTGTCTAATGGTCTGGATGAAGTGAAGAGCTTTTACAGCTCATATATTGATCACTCAGGAGAGACTCGGTAGTCTTTACATTTGCTTTAAATGACCTCATAAGGCTACTTTCTTCAGGTGTTAATTGGATACAGTAAAATATGGCTATTCCTAATACCATGGCTATTCTTATTTAAAGTTGGCAAGTGAAACAGCAGAGAAGCAGCACAAAATCATCTACTGGTGAGACTGCCCCAGAGGCAATAGCTGGGAGACTCTAGATTTCTCCATGTGGCTGAATAAAGTGGCTAGTAGGAAAATATACTATATATGTATACCATGTATATATATTAAACATATACTAAGATGTAATATCATGCAGCTCGCTTCCACCAAGTCCCACAGTATGCTCTCCAGCTCATAGATCATTAGTCTTGAATCTAAGACCTGCCCCTTTCTCATGAACCAAGTAATGGGTGCTTTTAGTGAGCATTACTACCAGATGTGGTGCTATGGCCTCTTTAATGCAAACCATTGAGTTTGTCCTAAATGGGTGGGCATGTTTTCTGCATTTCAACTTGGATTTCAAGGCTGGGAATGGTAATGCTGAGGAAGCCAGAGTACAAAAGAAAAGAATAAAAGGGCAAAGGACTAAAACCAACAGGGAAAGGCAATTACAATGTGTAGTAATGTACACTATACAGAAGAAGGGATTTATTACACTTTCAAGGTTGTGTTTTGTTTTTGTGTGTGTGCTTTTTTTTTTGCATGAAAGGTAATGGGGAATGAACTGATATTTGTCAGTCTGAATTGGATAAGTGCAACTGCAAAGAATAAAGCGAGCTTTTAGAAAGTGGGCAGCTGCGGCAGAGCCTGAAGCCATGGTACTTGATACTTCAGTATACTCTTAGTGATTCTGGGCAGCTTTTGAGAACAGCAGGCGAGGCATTCAGGGCAGAGAACAATGGCAAATGTCAAGAATGAAAGAAAGAATCTAGAGTTTAAAAGACTATTGATTGACAAGTAGGACAGATCAAAGAGAGAAATTCATATCAAGTATGTATAATTCTAATAGAGCTCAGTAATCATAAAAAAGGAAACTAACAACAAGAGGAAAGCTGATGGCTTTCAATCTTAGAAAAAAACAGGAGAAACTGGTCTGTGACTCAAACCTCATTATTTCATCCATTCTGATTTTTTTTCCCACTCCCCACTGTGCATATTCTGACTCAACTAATCATTGAAAAGGAAGTTTCTTCCATGTGTTTGAATTTCTTTGCCTTAAAAATGATATGGTGGAAATATTTTTGGAGAAGCACAAGATAGGGTACATGTATAATCCACTGCAAATCAAGCGTCAGAGTCAAAAGTACCAGCTTTTATGATCTGCAGGTTGTGTTTCAGGAGAAGCAGCACTCTGAAAATGCATCACCTGGGTCCATTGGGCTTGCTTTCACTTTCTTGTTATTTCCATTCTGTGCCCCATAGAGGTATGGATCTGCAAACCTTTCTCCTGGCAGATTAGGAGGTAGGGCTGAAGGAAAAACCCAGTTTTTGGAAACTTGCTTGGGCTTGCTCAGGGCCAGGGTGGTTTAGAAGCCCAGAGAGAAATGTTGAAATCAGTCATTGCAAAATAGCTTTTGCAATAAGTAATGAATAAAAACTGAAAGAAAATCTTTTTCCTCCCCAAAGTAAAAAATCTACCATAGAACTTGTCTAAACAGCTCCTCATAATAGAACTTTAAAGGCAACATAAACTAAAGTGCTTCCCACAGCCAAGGCCAGAACCTCCGGCCATCATTGATTGATTCATCCATTCAGTAAATATCTGTCAAGACATAGTATGTGGCAAGCACTGGACAGTGCTGAGGAACAGAACATGATGACTCCCTTCATAGTCCTCAGACATCAATTCAGATGTCACCTCTTTAGTCGTTGTCTGGCAGTTCAGTCTCACTTCTCCCCACCTTAGTCATTGTGTTCTATCCTTTGGCTCTGATTATTTCCATCATAGCTCTTGTTTTGCCAGAATTCTGTTATTTTTTAATAACACCATTACTGTGAGGACCCATCTGAATTATTCACTGCTTTGTATCCAGCATGTAGAACAGTGCCCATATGTAGTAGCATCACACACCCCCCCCCACGTTTATTAAGGAAAGGAAGAGCATGCAAACCATCCCACAGCCTTCCTGTTCAGATACAATATTATACACAAAAGGAAAACTAAAAAGCAGTGAATGAAAGATCTTTAAGAAAAATTAATAGCTTTCTATAGGAATTAAATGTTTAAAAGATCACTTCTGAATAAGACCATCAGAGACAACTTTCCCCGACTCCTAAAACCTTCTAGTTGTTTTTGGATTCAGATCAGTGTAAATGAACTCAAATCATTGTGAAAGTAATAACTAACTCTTTTATTAAAATGACATTCTGGCAATAACTTGTTCTAATCAATAGAAAATATCCAAAATGCACAAAGAAATTGAATATTTATCAAAGGAGGCATTTGAAGTCAGTAAAGAAGTGCCAGCTTATTTAATCAAAAGTAACATGAAACTGTTCTCTTTGTGAAATAAAGTTTGATTCCTTTCTGAAATAAAGTTTATTCTAAAAAAATGCACACTAAATTACTCTTTAATATAATTAAAAATAAAGTTATAGAAGAGGACATTGGTAATTTTTAGTGGGATACTTATATTACTTTATAATCAAGATTTCAATATCTAAAAAAGTCAAAGAGATAATCAGCAGGGAAAGTGTAATGTGTATTATACAGAGGTAAATTCTTCAATGTAGAAAGAAGTTTTAAAAATAAGAAACATAAATTAATATAAAAATGAAGCAAGTTGCTAAACAGGAAAAGAAATACAAAAGGTTTACAATAAACGAAGTTGAATCTTAAACATAATTGAAAAATAAAAAATAACAGTGAGATATAGTTTCCTACCTTAAAAATGGTGGAAAAAATGAGTTTTTTTGTTATACAGTATTGATGAGGCTGATGGGTAAAATATGCATTCAAACACTAAGTGTAAAAATGAATTGCTATGATCTTTTTGGAAGGTAATTTAGTAACATCTATGAAAATCAAAGCAGGTGTCCTTAGGCCCACTAAACAGCTCTACATTTTTCTTACATATGCTTCCATATGTACAAAAGCATGAGAATGGTGAGAGAGAGAGGAAGAAGAGAAAAAGGAGATGAAGGAGAAAAGCAAGAAGTAGTAGTAGCTGCTGCTAACTGTTCATTTATCGAGACCATTCATCCACAGAGTAGAATAATACGCAACAGTCAAAAGAAGTAGATTCGATGTAGAAAGTCATCCAAAATACCAGAAAAAGGTAAGATAGGAACTATGTTAAAAACCATATTAAAAAGAAAATATCCAGGGGCGCCTGGGTGGCTCAGGTGGTTGAATGAATGACTCTCAATCTCAGGTCAGGTCTTTATCTCAGGGTTTTGAGCTCAGGTCCCACACTGGGCTCCACAATGGGCATGAAGCCTACTTATAACAAACAAACAAAAACCCCAAAAAACAAACAAACAAACAGAAAATATCTGTGTATATTTTGGAGGAATGTATAAGAAATTATGCTGAAATTACGTGATTGTTGTTCACCTAGAAATCTATCCTGCCATACTCTGCTCTCATGCTGGAGCTGGGACACTACAAAGCATGCTTCTTTGCTGTTTGACTCCCTGTTAAATTCTGGTGATAGATCACTGATCATGGTTATCTTTGGGAAAAAATACTGGATCCTGGGGTTGAAGGGAAATGCTTCCTTTAAACATAACTAACAGTGGAAGTTCAGAATGCTGGAAACCCAATAATCCTCTCTGGGAAACTCCTAATAGGTGTGTGTGCAACACCAGTATTCCCAGTTCCCAAACCTAGTAGATACCCGTGGCATCCTCTTATTAGGGATATTCCTCAAATTTCCCCAGATTTGATATCATCCTAGGCATACCAAGTGGATAAGGTGATAAACAGGCTGGACTTGTGAAAGAACAAGCTTCCAGTTTAAGAAAACGAGTTAATGTGAGAATGCCAATCAAACATTTTAGCCATTAGAAGACAAATAATAGGTAGTAAGGCAGTATTTTTCAAATATTTTTAACGCACAGGGAAAAATATGTATTTTGCATTGAACTACTGATGTTACAAAAAGAAACAAAAATTTCCTCAAACAATACCTTAAACTTATTACATGTAATTCCCTTTGATATTTTCAATCTCATTCCATTCCATTATAATTAGAAAGAAAAGTGACCGCCAACTTTATTTCACAATTTTTAATGGTATGAAACCTTCAATTTGAACAACACTGGCATAAAAGAATACATGTAGACTCTCTAATCAGATTGACCTTGGTCCTGAATCCAGGCTGACCCACTTAAGATTGTTGCTGTGGTAGTTACTTCTCTGAATTCTGCCTCATCTGTAAAATGGGCCTTTTAATACCTAGATGGTTGAAGAATGAATTTGTACAATGTGTGTGAAGTGTGTAATGTGCTTGGCCCCTGGTTGGTATCAGTGGTCCACTTTTCCATTTATTAAACTAAGATTCACTGAAGGAAACAGACATGGTTCTTGTCTTCGTGTAGCTTATCCTCTCACTGTGAATTCAGTAAGCTGAAAACTGCTACTTGATCATGCCATCAGGCCATACAGTGAGAGGCAAATTCACTATTGCTTCCAACAATTTGTCAAAGAAACTGAGGAACCTATTAGCACAAATCCAGTAGAGAGGAAGCAATGTAGACAGGAGAACCCATTTGTCATGGAGCCTGATTCTTTTATGGCAGTGGCTCTTAAACACAGGTAATTGTGTCCTCTAGGGAATATTTTTGGTTGGGGGTGCTACTAGGCCTCTACTGGATAGAGGCCAGAAATACCACTAAGCATCCTATAATGCACAGGATAGGTGCCCCAAATCAAGAATTACCTGTCCTCAAGTTTCAATAGTGCCTAGGGTAAGAAAGCATGTGTTATAGGAACTCAACCACTCTGATTGCTGGTGATTTGAGGTGTTCTTAAAGTCTTGGTGGGAGTCATTCTCACCTGCTTGGGCAAGTCTCCAAAGCTCCCAGTTTCAATTTTCTCATCTGCAAAATGGGTGTAATAATATCTGCCCACCGCTATAATTGGTTGAGATGTGCAAATCAATCCAAAGATGAAAAGCTTTAAGAATTAGAACGAGGTGGGTAATTTCAAATGGGTACTTATTATTATTATATTATCATTATTATTATTATTAGTCTTTTCATAAAATGAAAAAATGGCCAGCAAACATCAAAGATTTTGTTACTTAAAAGAGATGTTTCAAAAATATAACATTGGTATAATTGTGGCACCAGCATCAGATTTTCATCATTAAGAATTGGCTTATTTGGGGGCTTTGCATTATAACATCACAGCTTCAGAAGGGAATCAAAATTAAATGAGTGTCTTAATAGTGCCAACATTCCAAATACCTGATGTAAAAATAAACAAAGGATATATTATGGTTACACATTATTCATTCTGTTTATAGATACTTCCCTTTTAAATATTGTCCTGGACCCAGGGAGCCAGTAAAACAAACCATGCCAAGAATTGTAAACTGTGTCTTGCTCAGTACTTGACTAATTTTCTAAAGTTATCAAGGTTCACTTAAAAACCAACTTTCCAGTAGCTGTTATAGAACATTGTGAGGATAAGTCAGTTATTTATTTTTCTTTAGTATGCTCACAACTCAGTCTTGGTGCCTCTCTTAGAGAACAATTTGTCTTGTAGCTTCATTCATTATGCTAGTCTGTTCATCTCTTTTGTAACCCAAGAAGATACTCTGATTGTGAGTCCAGAGAGGGGAAGACCTTGCCTTATTCCTGTTGTAGCTTTGCAAAGAGTGGGTGTGCCATGTAACCAAGTGAACTGAGTTCTGTGAGCATTTCTCAAGAGAGCTCTCCTCATCACTTGCAGTCTTTTCTTGCTTTCTTCCATCTCTGCAGAGATTCTTGGTGAACACCTGGAAGGAAACAAATATGGTCCCTGCCCTCATATAGGTTGTAATCTCAGTGCCTCTAGTAATTTGAAAACTGTTGCTGGAGTATGCCATCAGGTTATAATCAAAGCCAGATTTCCCGTAACTCTCTCTATATATTTTTAAAACTGAGGACCTCATTAACGTTTTCATTAGTACATTACAGGATCAGAGAAGACCCCATGTTGCAGAGCAAGTTAGAGTGATTTTCTAAGTCTTTGCTGCAGAAGGAACAGGACTGTGTGCTGTGGGATTTGGAGCTTGAAGAATCAACATGAGTGAGGATGGCAGTAGGGCAAAACTTAACAAAAGAGATGATACACTGGTGACTTTTAAAAGTTACTTGGGGCTCCTGGGTGGCGCAGTCGGTTAAGCGTCCGACTTCAGCCAGGTCATGATCTCGCGGTCCGTGAGTTCGAGTCCCGCGTCGGGCTCTGGGCTGATGGCTCAGAGCCTGGAGCCTGTTTCCGATTCTGTGTCTCCCTCTCTCTCTGCCCCTCCCCCGTTCATGCTCTGTCTGTCTCTGTCCCAAAAATAAATAAACGTTGAAAAAAAAATTTTAAAAGTTACTTAAGCCAAAGGACAGTATACTTAGTAGAATTAAGCCATTCGTGGAAATCCTTTCCCAAAATCTGATTAAAATAAAAACAAAGGGGCACTGGAGTGGCTCAGTCGATTAGGTGATCAACTCTTGATTTCAGCTTAGTTCATGATCTCACGGGTTCATGAGTTCAAGCCCTACATCAGGCTCCCCACTGACAGTGCAGAGACTGCTTGGGATTCTCTGCCTCCCTCTCTCTCTGCCCCTCCCCTGCTCATGCTCTAAATAAATAAATAAATAAATAAATAAAATATATGCATAGTTTATATATATATAACGTATATATATTTACATATATATGTTATATATAAGATATATATCTAAGATATATATCTTACATATATGTGATATCTAAGATACATATCTAAGATTATATATATACATATCTATATCTATCTATATATCTATCTATATCTATATCTGTAGATATAAACAAGGACAGTCTTTATCAGTAGAACCAAGGTTTCCTTCAGTGCTTATTAAGCACTAAGTCTTGTAATATAGTGGATTCTGGTTTTATAGGGATGAAGAAAACTTGGCCCCATCCTTAAAAAACTCATAATCTATTGAGGATTCAAAGATGTCTACAAATAATGACCTAGAAGTGGGAATAAGTGCTAGTAGAGGGATATGTGTTCACTAACTGTCTGAGAGTATCGTAGAATTGGTGATGTTTGGAAGGAGACTTAGGACAAGGAATAATTAGCACACAGAACATGATCATGAATTGCAGTGACACAAACTTAAAGGCCTAACTCCTATCAGGGACTCTTACCTGTACATAAGCTTGGAGATGTTGGCAAGGTCAGAGCTTAAAGAACCATATATCCCAAGCTTTGATGTTTAGGATTCATAGAAACTTAATGCATCCATAGTTTACAAACTTTGACATTTTATTCAGTGACAAATTATCCCAAATTAAGTGGGGTGCTCACATAGGGGGGTCAGTTTTTTCTTTTGTCATTTCATGGAATTAGGAAATTAATTTGCCATCTTCTACCATAACCTGTAATAAAAATCCCTACTGAATAATATTTTATATCTTGTTCTTACCTTCCTGGACACACTTAAAACTATACTTCCCAGTGTCCTTTAATTTAGACCAGGCTATGTGACTTAGCCAATAGTCTGAGCTACAGGTCACTTCAGGGATGAGACATAATAGCTTTAGTGTATCTTTTGCTCTCTTCACAGTGACCCTAGGCCATATGTTTTAGGTGACATTGCTGTAATGTGTAAGCAAGTACAAGCATATCTTGGAAATATTGTGTGTTTGGTTCAAGGGTATTGCAGTAAAGTGAGTCAAAAGAAGTTTTTGGTTTCCCAGTGCATATTAAAGGTAAGTCAACACTATACTGTAGTCAATTAAGTGTGTAATGCCATATGTTATTCATTGGTAAAAAATCTAACCATCATCTGAGATTTTAGTGAGCTGTAATCTTTTTGATAGTGGAGGGTTTTCCTTGACAATAATGGCTGATGACCAACCAGGATGGTGGTTGATTAAGGCTGGTGGCTATGGCAATTTCTCAAAGTAAGAAATCCATGAAGTTTGCTGCATTGATTGGCTTTTCTTTTCATGAACAAGTTTTCTATAGCATGTGATGCTGTTTGGTAGCATTTTAGCCATGGTAGAACTTATTTCAGAATTGGACTCAGCTCTCTCAAACCCTGCTACTGCTTTACCAACTAAGTTCACGTAAGAATCTAAATCCTTTGTTGTCATTTCAACAATTTTCATGGTATCTTCAATAGATTCCATCTAAAACTCACTTTCTTAGTTCATCTAAAGAAGCAACTCCTCATCCATTAAAGTTTTACTGTGAGATTGTATCAATTCAATCACATCTCCAAGTCCCACTTCTAATTCTCATTCTCTTGCTGTTTCCACCACATCTGTAATTACTTTCTCCACTGAAGTCTTGAGCCCCACAGAGTCACTTTTGATAACTGGAATCTTCTTCCAGACTCCTGCTCATGTTGATTCTTTGACCTGTTCCCATGAATCAGAAATGTTCTTAATGGCATCTAGAATGATGAATCCTTTCCAGAAGATTTTCAATTTACTTTGCTCAGATCTATCAGAGGAATCACTGTCTATGGAAGCTATAGCCTTATAAAACATACTTATAATAAGATTTGAAAGTTAAAATTACTCCTTGATGTATGGGCTGCAGAAAGTAAAGTAAGACAACAATAATCTCATACATCTCCATCAGAGCTCTTGGATGACCAGGTGCATTGTCTAATGTGTGGTAGTATTTTGAAAGGAATTGTTTTCTGAGCAGTAGGTCTCAACAGTGGGCTTTGAGTATTCAGGAAACCATGCTACAAACAGATGTGCTGTCATCCAGACTTTTTTGTTCCATTTACAGAACACAGAGTAGACTTAGCATAATTCTGAACAGTCTGAATGGTGAATGAGCATTCACTTCAACTTCAAGTCACCACTAGTGCATTGGCCCCTAAAAAGAGAATAGATTGTCCTTTGAAGCCAGGCATTGACTTCTCATCTCTATCTGTGAAAGTCCTAGAAGGTATCTTCTTCCAATATAATGCTCTTTCATCTACATTGAAATCTGTTGCTTAGTGTGGCCACCTTTATCATGGCTAGATGCTCTGGATAACTTGCTGCAGCTTCTACATCAGCACTCATTGCTTTACTTTGTACTTTTAAACAATCTACGATTAAACGTTGGTTTGCAAGATAATCCATTCTGGAAATATGCTTGTAATCCAGAGCATTCATATATCAAACGAATTTCAAGAACCATTGTCTCAATTGTGATCATGTGACATTTGGCGTCACATACTACTTGTATTGCAAAACATCACTCATTTATCAAGTTAAAATTAGTAGAAATGTTTGCTCATCTTGTGGAACATTCACAGAGCAAGTTACTCACAATCCAAGGTTTTACTGTAATTTTATTTAAATTCAAATTAGTTAACATATAGTATAATAATGGTTTCTGGAATAGAATTTAGTGATTCATCACCTACATATAACACCCAGTGCTTATCCCAACAAGTGCCCTCCGTAATGCCGATCACCCATTTAGCCCATCCCCCTACCCACCTCCCCTCAGGAAACCCTCAGTTTGTTGTCTATATTTAAGATTCTCTTATGGCTGGCCTCCTGCTTTGTTTTTATCTTATTTTTCCTTCCCTTCCCCTATGTTCATCTGTTTTGTTTCTTAAATTCCACATGAGTGAACTCATATGATATTTATCTTTCTCTTACTGACTTATTTTGCTGAGCATTATACATTCCACTTTGTTCCAAATGGCAAAATTTCATTCTTTTTCATCATCAAGTAATATTCCATTGTGTATATATAGCACATCTCCTTTATCCATTCGTCAGTCGATGGACATTTGGGATCTTTCCATAATTTTGCTATTGTTGATAGTGCTGATATAAACATTGGGGTACACGTGCCCCTTCAAATCTTTTTTTTTTTGTAAAAAATAGTACAGCTTTTTTGTATCTTTTGGATAAATTCCTAGTAGTGCAGTTCCTGGGTTGTAGGGTAGCTCTGTTTTTTAATTTTTTGAGGAAGCTCCATACTATTTTCCAGAGTGACTGCACCAGTTTTTCATTCCCACCAGCAGTGCAAAAGCATTCCCCTTTCTCTGCATCCTTACCAACATCTCTTGTTTCCTGAGTTGTTCATTTTAGCCATTCTGACAGGTGGGAGGTGGTATCTCATTGTGGTTTTGATTTGTATTTCCCTGATGATGAGTGATGTTAGCATCTATTCATATGTCTGTTAGTCATCTGGGTGCCATCTTTGGAAAAGTGTCTGTTCTTGGCTTTTTACCATTTCTTCACTGGATTATTTGTTTTTTTGTGTGTGGTGAGTTTGATAAATTCTTTATAGATTTTGGATACTAACCCTTTATCTGATAGGTCATTTGCAGATATCTTCTCCCAGTTCATCTGGTGCCCTTTAGTTTTGTTGACTGTTTCCTTCACTGTGCAAAGCTTGTTTATTTTGATGAGGTCCCAATAGTTCATTTTTGCTTTTGTTTCCCTTGCCTCCAGAGACATGTCTAGTAAGAAGTTGCTAGGGCTGAGGTCAAAGAGGTTGCTGCCTGTTTTCTCCTCTAGGACTTTGATGGTTTCTTGTGTCCATTTAGGTATTTAACCCATTTTCTGTTTATTTTTGTGTGTGATGTAAAAAAGTGGTTCAGGTTCATTCTCTTGCATGTCACTGTCCTTTTTTCCCTAACACCATTTGATGAAGAGACTGCCTTTTTTCCATTGTGTATTCTTTCCTGTTTTGTTGAAGATTAGTTGGCAATACATCTGTGGGTCCATTTCTGGGTTCTCTATTCTGTTCTATTGATCTATGTGTATGTTTTTTTGCCAGTGCCATACTGTCTTGATAATTACAGCTTTGTAGTAGAGCTTGAAGTCCAGAATTGTGATGCTTCCAGCTTTGGTTTTCTTTTTCAACATTACTTTGGTTATTCAGGGTCTTTTCTGGTTCCATACAAATTTTAGAATTCTTTGTTCTAGCTTTGTGAAGAATGCTGGTGTTATTTTGATAGAGATTGCATTGAATGTGTAGATTGCTTTGGGTTGTATTGACATTTTAACAATATTTGTTCTTCCAGTCCATGAGCATGGAATGTTTTTCCATTTCTTTGTGTCTTCTTCAATTTCTTTCATAAGCTTTCTATAGTTTTCAGTGCACAGATCTTTTACCTCTTTGGTTTAGGTTTATCTGTAGGTATTTCATGGTTTTTGGTGCAGTTGTAAATGGGATTTATTTCTTGATTTCTCTTACTGCTTCTTCATTATTGGTATATAGAAATGCAACTGATTTCTGTATATTGATTTTATATCCTGTGACTTTGCTGAATACACATATGAGTTATAGCAGTTTTTTTGGTGGAGACTTTTGGGTTTTCCACATAGAGTGTCATGTCATCTGTGAAGAGTGAAAGTTTGACTTCTTCCTTGCCAATGTAGATGCCTTTTATTTCTTCTATGTTACAGAGATGCTTTTTTCCTTAAACCTCATGAACCAACCTCTGCTAGCTTCAATCTTTTCTTCTGCAGCTTCCTCACCTCTCTCAGGCTTCATTGAATTAAAGAGAGTTGGGGCCTTCCTCCGGATTAGGCTTCAGCTTAAGGGAATGTTGTGGCTGGTTTGATCTTCTGTCCAGACCACTCATACTTTCTCCATATCAGCAATATGGCTGTTTTGCTTTCTTATTCATATGTTCACTGGGATAGCACTTTTAATTTCCTTCATGAACTTTTTCTTTGCATTCACTACTTGGATAACTGTTTGTCACAAGAGGCCTAGCTTTCAGCCTGTCTCAGCTTTTGACATGCTCTCCTCACTAAACTTAATCATTTATAGCTTTTGATTTTAATTGAGATATGTTATGAGACTCTTGCTTTTACTTGAACACTTAGAGGCCATTGTAGGGTAATTAACTAACCTATTTTCAATATTGTTGTATCTCAGGGAATAGGGATGCCTGAGAAGAGGGAGAGACATAAGGAAAGTGCCAGTTGGTGGAGCAGTCAGGACACATATATTTATCAGTTAAACTTGCCATTTTATATAGGTGTGGTTTGTGGCACCCCTGAATAATTACTATAGTAGCATCAAATATCACCTATCACAGAGAACCATAAAAAATATAATAATGATTAAAAACTTTGAAATATTTTAAGAATTACCAAAATTTGATACAGAGACATAAAATGAGCAAATGCTGTTGGAAAAATGACACCAATAGACTTGTTGGATGCAGGATACCAAAAACTTTCAATTTGTAAAAAATACAGGATATATGAAGTGCAATAAAGTGAAGCAAAATAACACAACGTATGCAAATAGTCTGAAGCCCTGCATTCCTGCTTGGAAAATTAGTTCCTGGGAATGCCACTATATCAACAGCAAACTTTTTATAAAGGATCAGCTTTCATGTTAAACCTCTAAGATTTGGAGATTTGTTTGTTACTGCACCTGAGCAAGACTTTCCTGATTAATACACAGTAATTTTATAAAGGCAATGTACTTACAAATTTTTTAAACCAGAAAAAAATAACCCCAGAATAATGTGTGCTCCTTTGAATTCAGTAAGTTTAATATGATAAAGAAGTCTTTATATTTTATATTTTCTTCATCTGACTTTGAATGAAAAAAACTAAGACCAACATTATTCATTAAAATAGAATATAGATGAAAAGGAGGGTATTAAAGGGCTTGAGGTGGGAGGTGGTTGTACCATGATTAGATTTGTATTTAAAATGACCAATCTACTGCTTATCAAGGGTGAGTTTCAGATACCAATGAGAAAAGATGATGTCAAATGTGTTTCAGAGGAGCCACGGATGAGATGTTTCAGAGGAGCATGGATGAGTTCAATGTAGTGTGTAGAAAGAGCAAATGTGGGTTACTACTAGGAAGGATTGGCCCTAAGTCTATCAGTGCTGGTGTCTTGAGGATGACAAAACAATCTTTTTTCCAGAAGATGCAGAATTTTGAAAAATTGCCATTTTGTGTGCTGCCACTACCACCTGGATGGCTCACTGAGTCATTGGATGCCTTCCTGACTCATTTGAATTAAAAAAACTGAGACCAACATTATTGGTCTTCTAAGACCAACGTCTCACTGGATGCCTTCCTGAGTCATTATATCAATTGGTGTCATTCTAAGCTCCGGTCCTCTCAAAGAACTGCCTAATTTGATATACAGTATGGATCTAAGTCAAAAGCTTCTAAGAGGAATATACTCAGAATCTGTGTTTTATCTGTGGATTCCAAATTCTGGCTCTCCTATATAGACAATCTAGTTTTAAAAATATTTTGAAAGCATGCACATAAATGTATAGAGTTTTAATTGCAGGTTATTTTTTAAGATTATTTATTTGAGAGGGGAAGAGAGAGAGAGAAATAGCGAGAGCAAACAGGGGAGGCGCAGTGAGAGGAGGAGAGAGATAATCCCACCTTATGGGGCTCGATCCCATAAACCATGAGATCATGACCTGGGCCTAAATCAAGAGTCAGATGTTTAAGCAACTGGGTCACCAAGGAACCTCCAGAGTTTTGGTTTAATAAAATAAAAATATTATTCTCCAAGTAAAAAAGCACTTATAAAACTGATTTAATGTCTTAGAGTAGTGCTTTCCAGTGGCAATCAAATAGCAAGTGGTTTATTGGATACAGAGTCTAACTTCTAAACTCCAGAGTTTAGAGCATATGGGGACTTAAGTGAAAAAAGGGTATGAACACCAGGAGGAAGCCATATTTAAGCAGATGTAACCAGGTTACTTCTTCACCCGTAGTACTCTTACCTTTCTAGCGGAGTCTGATAGAGAAGCAAAATCCATTCCAGTGGACTGGACATTTTCCCTTGCCACCTTGACAGCCAAAATTCTGTACATGATGGAGTTATGGATGGGAAATCCTGGCTGCCTTAGGAGTTCTAGCTTTATTATTTCATTTTAAGCAGGCATGGCCAGCATTTAGTCAGCACTGCCAAGAGATCTTAATCTCATTGTGAAAATAGAAACTGTTAGAGAAATTTTACCAATTGGAAATTTGGTTTCAGTGCATCCTTATCACCTAATTCCTCTTACGTTCTTTCATGTATACTTTGCTCCTGCTAAACAGAAGGTCTTTTCCATCTGTATATCTTTACACACATACTATAAATGGAGCTCCACCCTACTGTCCTTGCCATTAACACTTACTGGCTTATCTTCCAACTGTTTGTGCTTGCCTCTGTTTGCCTGAGGGCTTTCTCTGGCTATGGAGCCTATTCTGACCTTGCACAAGTAAAGAGAGAGTGCCAGAGAATTAATACCATGTCCTTCAGGAACAACCTCAAACTCAGTGTCAGGAATGGTATACAAAAAAATGGCAGCTTCCTCATCCTTTGGAGATAATTAATCTAAGGTACTTGCTCAGGATGCTTCCCAGGGCTTCTCACTGGGACATAAGTTGCCATTGGGCTAACCCTCTTACTATCTATCTTTTATTGACTGCCCTCCCTCCCTGTAGCACTTCTATACCTCTCTTCTGGTGTTTCCTCTACCTCCCAAATAAATTACTTCTACTTGACTCTTATATGTATGGAGCCTACTAATGGAGGAACTCAAACAAATATACATACATACACAGTTTAATTATAACCTCTGTGAGGAAGCTTCCTCTGATGACTCCTGCAGAAAAAAATTTTCTTCACCATCTTAATTCCCAAAGCACACTGTATGTGTACTGTTCTGTCTGACATTTTATGCATTTTTGCCCATGCCAACTTCTCTGTAAGACTGCAAGTTCTTCAAGGGCATTATCCACACATTCTAATATGTGTGTTCCATAATACCTTCCTCAATATATATTGGTAAAGAAAAATTAGGTAACACTTGATTTTGAAATTCAAATTCTACCCATGCTGCTACTGAAACTCAGTTGACAATGAGTTCTTTCAAACAAATTTACTATTTTGGTGGAGGGGTAGATTCTTTCTAAAATAGTGCATCTTGATTTCTTTAAAGGCATTTGACAATGTTGTACATAATACATTTATGGGAGATTTAGTGAAATGTGGGACAAGTAAGATTTCAGTTTCATAAACGTGTAGTGAATTGAACAATAGTATACTGTAAATTACTCATTGCCAACCTGAATAAAGATTTCTAAGGATGCTTCAGGTCTCCGACATTGATCTTTGCCTATCAGAAACTTTTTAGAAAAGTTTATTTGCTTATTTTGAGAGAGAGAGAGAGCTTGTGCATGCAAGCAGGGAAGGAGCAAAGAGAGAAGGAGAGAAAGAGAATTCCAAGTAGGCTCCATGCTGTCAGTGCAGAGCCCCACATGGAGCTCAAACTCACAAAGAGGCCCCTGCCTATTAAAATTTTTAATAAGAAATATTTTTCTCATCCATTAATCCATAGGCTGTTTGTGGTTTAGCTGAGCTTGACTAAATTTGGCTCTAAGGTGAGGCACTTACAGTTTATATCAACAAATTATGTAAAGATTTGGTTAGTCTGTTTATTAGATTTGTAAATTGTAAGAGCTGGGAGAGAAAGCCAACATGTTTGCTAGTGGAATCATGAGTCAAAATGTCCTTCATTGATAAGAATAACTAGATATGTTTAAGAGACACCAGTGTAGGGGTGCCTGAGAGGTTCAGTCAGTTAAGTATTTGACTCTTGATTTTGGCTCAGGTCATGATATCACAGTCATGAGATAGAGCCCCGCATCAGCCTCTGTGCTGAGCATGGAGCCTACTTGGGGCTGGCTCTCTCTCGCTCCCTTGCTTGCTCTCTCTCTGCCCCTCCCCACCCATGTGCATGCATGCTCCTTGTCTCTCTCTCCCTCCCTCCCATTTTCTCAAAACAAACAAACAAACAAACAAACATTTAAAAGACCAGTGTGAATGTCTATGTCTGGGATCAAATAATAATTTATATTGGAGTACCATGACTGACTTTATGTCTAATCATATAAATAAAGATTTGCACAGTTGAGTCATTATTATTCAATAAGAACCAAGATAGTGGTTAAAAAGAGAAACTAGTACATTTTTAGAGGATATCAATAGACATGGAACCCATTCTTTTGAGAGCCAGGTTCTAGATATTAGTAACATACATATTTCTTTAGCTCTTTCCAGCTTCTCCATTTCCATAAAAATTGTACTGGACATCCTGAGAGTCTCAAGGTGCACACAGCAGTGATTAGAGTCCACCATTTTTCTGTTGTTCACTGTTCGATGTTTTCTGGGGCATCCATTTGTAATCCATAGTAATTTTATTAAAACTATATTTCTTGGAGAAAAAAGAAGTACTGATACTATGAAGATGACCATCACTCTGGTGTCTCTGTTGGTCATTATATCTCTAGAAGATTGTTTCTGGAGCCATCTAAGAAGCCACAACAAGGTAGTGAGAAGTTATAAGAGGGCAGCATTACACTGTTTCCCAAGCTGAGAGATCTGGGCATTTTTCTGAAATAGTCCAAGTAGATGAACTATTTTTATATAAAAAGACTTGGATGGACTCTTTGTAGATACAGATGGTTGATTCTGGACAGGCACATAGAAATCATGAGAATAAATTACTAATTATTTACTTTGTCTAAAAATAGAATGGACAAGAGTGTGTATTGAGGAGACAGTCCCCACTCCATCCCTAAACTGGAGCCTGCTCTCAGCTGCCAGCACCCATAATACCCACCCTCTTTGCTGTTTCCAAACCCCTTCAGAAGCAGAAAGACACACACTGGGACCACCAGTGAGGTCATCTCCACAGCTACATATGTGAGCCTAGCTTCAGCCACAGGGGAACACTGATGGATCCCTTTCCTTGTGGGCACACCCCAGGGCTCTAGCAGTGTGACAAGAGGTACTGTATAGGAAGAGTTTAATAAAAGCTCTTCTGAAAACAACAAAAATAAAATAGAATGTACTGTTGTACAAATTAATGCTCTTTAGACTGCAAAGGAACCTTTCAGTGGATATACTTTTTTGCAGCTCAGGATGCAAATCCAGGCAGGCTAAGTGATCTCTGGTTCCTCTTAGGAAATATCAGAGTCAGAACTAAGAAAAAGTCCCCAACTTACTGAATAGTACTCCTCTCCCCACACCCTAACCCTACTCCTTTGCGTCAGTCATGGTCCATCAGGCAAGGATGTTAAATCATTTGTAGCATTCTTAAATTCTGTGGTGAAGACCATTTTCACCCCCCATATCCCTAAGGAACTAAAAAAAAATTGGTATAATTATTTCATTTTAAATATTTTTGTTCTCATATCTTTGTTTTTTATCTACTTAATGAGTCCAGTGATCATGCACTTGCTTGAGCAATACCAAGTTTCTTGAGTTCTTGTGTTCAATTCCTGTATACTTCTCTCACATAGACCAATAGAAGTTGTGTGTATGTATTTTTTTTAAGTCAGTGAGTGTCTCAAAGTTGGATATCATTCTAATACAAGTTCAGTGTGTTCTACAGTGGTTTTCTTCTTTAAATTTCTATAGGTATACCTGATTGATTGTGTTTGGGGATAATCCTAAGGATTTCCCTTTGAAGATGTTTTTAATCTCCTATATTGTAGATAGCACCTAAGATGGCTCCTGATGATCCTCATCTGCTGGCATTCAAGCCTTGTACAAATTCTATTTCATAGAATGTTGGCCGGACTTACTAACTCACTTCTAAGGAATAGAGTACAGCAGAAGTGATGAGGTATCATATTTAAAATTAAGTTATAAAAAGACTTTGACTTTTGTTTTTTCTCTTTCTCTTCCTCTCTCCTTCCTTCCCTCAGATCCTTGTGCTCTTGGGGTAGCAGCTTTCTAACTTATGAGTAGTTCTACATATAAATCCATATAGACAAGCAACTGATGTATCTGGCCAACAGACAGTAAGGACCAGCTCCCATGTGAATGAACTTGGTAGCAAATCCTCACGCAATCGAGACCTGAGGTGACAGCAGTCCTGGTCAACACCTTGATTTCAGCCTTTTGAGAGATCCTGAGTCAGAGGCATCCAGTTTAAGCCATGCCTGGATTCCTGATTCAGAGAAACTCTGAGATAATAAATGTTTCAGGTTATTTGTTACACAGCAATAGATAACTAATAGACCCTGGCCAGGCAAAGCTGTAATCAGCATCAACAATTAGGATAAATAAGTGTAGTTTCAGTTGAAATATAACAGAGCAAATGCAAAGGCCTATTCCCATAGAAAATGTGTATGGGATACTCTTCAGGAGTGATGTACCCATTCCCCAGATGCTGGGAACAACACATACTAATGGCTCATAGCTTTCCTCCTCATGAGAATTTCCCTCAGGGAACTGCCTCTGCCAAGAACATGACAAATTAATGCAGGGACACAAGAGTCTGGCTCCTTGCCTCAGTTGAGACAAGTTAGAAGACTATGCCAGTCCCAGAGCTCCTCATAGAGTTAGTTGAGGCCTCTGTTGTTAACTGTATTAAGGGGTCAGATTTCCTCTCTACCCAATCCTCCTTCCTTATTTCCTTACATATATATCTCCTGTTGTGTTTCTGGTTGAATTCTTTGTCTAGGGCATCATGTGATAAAATCTTTCTGAGTAGATTGATTTATCACAGAAAACTCAATTGATCTATTATCTTTCCAGGATAAAACCCAATTCAACCTTCTGTATCACTACCAGCATGACCTCCACCCACACCCACATGCTTGTAGCCCCAGCTTGTTATGCACACTGGTTAGCTTCACGCAGAGCTGTGGAAAGGAAGTGGACTGGTGGATTCGGAGGCTTTTTGGTTTGTAAGAGTCACTGAGCCACCAGCTTCTTTATCAGCCTCTAAAGCAGCTCTCACAGCTCCAGTCATGTCTGGAAGAGGGTGTGAACCATAACTGACTCCATGTTTGTTTGACTGGGCCAAACAAGTTCCCCACCAACTTGGACATTACAAGCAGGACTTACGTTGGACAAAAAAAAAAAAAAAAAAAAAAGGTTGCAGACAAGTTGTCCTTCACTTGTGAGCCTCTTGCTGTTTAAGTGTGTTGGCGTCTCCCTACATCTTAATCAAATAGCCTTGTTTTCTCAAACAGACTTTGTGAGAGACAGTGTGAGATAATTTCTCACTTTTTGACTGAGAATAAGAATAAAATGGGGGTTGGGAGGAATAAATGTCTTTGAATACTAACCCATTGAATACTTATAATACTCTAAAGATTCCTGAAAATTATCCCCATTCAAAAAATGAGGAACGTAAAGCTGATAAAAATGAGCAACTTGGATAAGGTCCTATGAACTAGACATCATCTAAGGGAAATTATCCCAAACTTGGAGATAATACAGAAGATCACTATACATCCTTTCAAAGTCCTGCTACAGCATTCTCTAATAGGCCCCACTCAGGATTATTGAATTCTTTTTTTTAATTTAATTTTTGTAAAATTTACATCCAAATTAGCATATAGTACAACAATGATTTCAGGAGTAGATTCCTTAATGCCCCTTACCCACTTAGCCCATCCCCCCTCCCACAACTCCTCCAGTAACCCAGGATTATTGAATTCTTTAAGGCACGGGTTGGTGAACTGTGGGCTGCCAGCCAAACCTGACCTGTAGCATGTTTTTATAAATAAAGTTTTATTGGAACACAGCCCTGTACATTTGTTTATATGTTGTTTTTGACTACTTTTGTGCTATAATGGTAGAGATGAATAGTTGCAAGAGATACTCATTTGGCTAACAAAGTCTCAAGTGTTTACTATCTGGCGGTTTACAGAAAAGGTTTGTTGACCTCTGTTAGAATTACTATTTACTGCTAATTAGGGAGCAGACTTGAAGTTACTTGTTAACTCATAGTTTTATCTGATAGAGATGTAAATGCCTTGTGTGGTTAAAAAGATAATAATAATAACCCCCACAGGTTTCAGTCTTTTTGCCAGTTATGCATCTAATCTAGCAATTTTATCTCCATGTTCCTTCAGTGTCTGTGTATACTTGGTCCCTCAAGTTATCTTTGAGCCAGATTTACCATCCTGATGGTTTCTTCATTAGTGAATGAAATACATTTCCAACTCATGCTCACTATATATTTGTATCAGATTAGTATTCTTAAGTTTGTGCAAGTTATACTTAAATGTAGGCAGAACTATGATTTGGGGGGGGAAGAAGGTGTCTGATTTTAAAAGCCATTTTCATTCTGTTGCCTCCTCATCTGTGAAAATTAAAAAATAGACCTGTTGATGAGCCCTTTCACTGTGATGTTAAAATGGTAGGGCCAGAGATCATCCAGATTATTGCCCCTTCACTTCGGTTTGAGTTCTTTGGGCAAGAGCTCTTATGTAAGTCTAATAAACACATCTTAACAAACAGCTTCATTCAGTGATGATGAAAAACTAAGCAAGTTTCCTTTCAAGCCTCAGCAAGCAGGAATAGATTTGGAAGACAAATCGAATGGCTCAGCTTTTTGTTGTTTTACTTTCCATACTCGCAACATTACCAGGTTCTACAATCCTTCCAATCTCCAGGGTTCACCTCATGAGAAGGGGCAAAATAAAAAAGCCTTTGCCAAAACGCAACTTTTGTGCAAGCTACTTGTTTTTGAACAACGTGAGGAGTTTGGGGAGCAGCAGATCAGACAGTCTCATAGCCAGGGCTCTTCTTTAATGTACCTTTGACTGGCATCAAGTGAGACACAATTTTCTTCTTCTATAAAATGAGGATTATAATCCTTACACTGGAGACTTGGTGAAGCATTGAACAATTTATTCACCTTGCCCACAGTTCAGTAGATGTTCAATAAGTGTAACTACTACAGATTTTTCTCTCTCATTTAATTGGGTACTTTAATGTGCACAAGTATACATCATCTTGGTATATTCCATCAGAGTGGGAGAGCAAATGTAACTTCAGTAGGAATTCTAAAATATACTTGAACAGAGAGGACTTAGGTACACTCACTAGTGTCTTCTATTCTTCTAGGAAGGTCTCTTAGACTGTTGTATTCTTGTTCTGAGGTATTATTCATGCCTTAGCATATTGATGCCTAACATCATCAGTTCTATAGACTAAAGTCGTAAGATGGATCATGAAAGCTCTCCCATTCTCCCCTTTTATCTATGGTGTGAACTATGCTTCCATTGGCAAACATACACCTATCAGATTTGTTTTTCCCAAACTATCTACCAAATAAGAGTGCTCCTAAGTCACTCACAAACTCTTAGCATGTACTCACTTGTCTTTTTTGTGAAATGAGAAAGTTGCCTAGAAAACCTCACCATTCTTTCTGGGCCATTTTCCCTGAGTATTTAGTTGACTCTTCAGTTGCTGAAAGCACTTTGCTACTCCTAGTTTGTGCTTTACAGAAACCTGGAAGCCAGCACAATGGGCAGCTATTTATTTGTGGTTCTATTCATCCATTTCAGCTTCTCTGTCAAATGCACCATACTAGAGTGCAGCCCACTCTTGAGTGTGGTCTCTGCCCCACTCAGCAGGAGACCAGCAGTCTTACAGGTGTCTTCCTGGTGTGCCCTTTGAGAAGTAACACTGCCTATGATTACCAGAATGCATATTCTCATTGAGTGGGTGGTTTTTACCCTCCAGAGGCTCTTGACCTTTGTATCGTCTTTTGTAAAGGGTTTGTAACATCCATATTCCAGAAAGAATACTTGCTAATTCCTTCTTGAAATTGCTCCTCAACTTTTCTTGGTTATGTGCCAGTTATTTAATTTGTTCTCTTATTATGTCAGTACCCAACCTTGTGAGGTAAGTTATCATTATCTCCACTTTGTAGGTAAAAAAACAGAAACTCACAGGGTCAAAGGACTTAGCCTGGGTCCTGGCTAACAGGAGGCAGAGCTGGTGTTCAAATCTAGGTTGGAGTCCAAAGTCCATGTTTTCAGTACATTTTCAGACATTGTTTTGAAAATTTTAGCATAAAAATCACTTTGAGAGCTTGCTAGAATACATATTCCTGGGTCCCAACCCCAGAGATTCTGATTCAATAGGTCTAGAGTGGGCCCCAAGTATTTACTTCCCAGTATGTTGATGCTACTGGTCTGTAGACCACACTTTGGGAAGCACTGAACTAAATCATGTTGTTTTATTTAGCAAAGACACTTTCAACAATCTGATAGCTGCCCTCAAGATCTCCTCAGAACTGAATCCTTCTTAAACTTGCATAGTTTGAGTTATATTTAATTGCAAACTCAGTAGGGTGAATGCCCATTAGGGGATGTGAATGTTGTCCAGTCACTTGATGTAATGTTAATAACAGTGTTTTAGAGTTTGAAGGGACCTTAGAGATTGTCTCATTCAACTGCTTCATGTTACAAAAGAGCAAGCATGACTTGTCCAAATTTATTGGAGAAATAAATTTTCTGGTTCAATAAAGTTGTCAGGAACACAATTCATAGTTGTTCAACATATCCATTTCTGGCTAACTAAATTCTTTCGAAGCCAGAGCAGAGTAGTTTGGGCCAGTTTGTAAGGCGATCCCACCTTCCTATAGTTTCAGCAAATAGATGTTTAAGAATTGGGTTTTTTCATTCATATACCAAGCAGAGAATGCATGTGGCCTGGGATGGCAGTTCTTCCAGAAATTGGTCATGGAATCTCTCTGATTGGTATGTGTGGGAAGAGGTATGTGCATCCCTACAAGCTATGGGAGTTTTATTGTGTTTTTCCTGAACCTGGTCCAGAGATCCTGACTCAGTAAGAATTTCCCAGCGCTGGTTGCTTTTAAAGTAAACCTGCCCGAGACCTAATTTTTCACTTGTCCGTAGTTCTTCTGTGCCTTCTCTTACCTGGACTTTCTAAATTGTACTCAGTCAGGTCAAGAAAACCTTATTCATCTTCCTTTGTTTCTCAATAGAGTATAAGGAACTTGTTTTTTCATGAATGAGCTCATTTTAATGGGGTTTGCTCTTGTCAGTTACCCAAGTTCCACCTTTACATTCTAGTGTTGAAAGTTCTCTTTCAGCTGTTTGGGACATAACGGCTGTGATGGAATGATCCTACTTATTAAACTAGGAGTAGAAGAGGATTGTGTCTAATTAGAGGGGTAAAGAGGTTCATTACCAAATGTCTAAAAATGGAGGGATGCCTTGGAGAGGAGAATTTTCTGGGATGTCAGTAATCCTTGTGGATGGAAGGAGGTTGTAATGTCTGCCTGGAAGGTTTGTACAAACAGAGAAATGAAACAATTTTACAATGGAATGGAAGCTTTACATCAAGTGATCATAAGATAATCACTAAGAAAGGTGTAACAGTGGTAGTCTTCAAGCAGAAATAAGGGATAAGGGCTTTGGGGAAAGAAGGACACTTATTTTTACTGCATAACTTTTGCAGACTCTTTGTATTTTTACTATATAAATGCATTAATTTTTCCAATAAAGAAAACCAAAGTTTTATTTTGTAGTGGTATGTGTCAAGGGACTGGATACAGTTACCCCCAAAGAGACATCATTGGTCACAAATGGAAAGTAAAGTGCCAATAGTGACACCACAGCTCTACAATCCTTCATAGCATTTTAAAAATTACCTTATTGGAGAACATTGCTCTGAAGCATATTGGATAGTATGATTGAAATCCAAATATGTATGAGGCCTGATGCTGGGCACTGGAAGGTATAGAAGTACTAATTTAAGTTTTAGAAAATATGAATGACACAGTGTCATCCAAAAAGATTGGATAATATCCAGAAATATATGATGGTTCTGCAGGTTCAAAGAAGAGGGAGTTCAAATCTAAGAGGGAGCTCCCTAATGGTTGTAGAACCAACATGGAGGATGCAGAATTTAAATAAGCCCTTGAAGGATGGATAGGGTGTCAGAGCATGTGAGTGGAGGGAAGTGAGCCCTTGAGAGCATGACCCCACCCAAGATATGTAAGAATAAAATGGAATGAGTTCCTATTTGGCTGCGTTGGTAAGCACTGATTGATAAAGTCAGAAAGATTTCTTGAGGCTAAATTTGGAGTTTGCAGGAGGATTTGAATGTCAGTGAAGAAATTTGAAAGGAACTATGTATAGTTTAGGGTCAGGAGAGAAACAGGGCCACAGTAGCATTTTTAGGTTGATTTTATTTTCTTCTGTGTGAAGAGCTGGGAGAAAAAAGAAGTGGAAGCTATGAGGGGAACTCCTCTTTCCAGAGGAGTGAGTAATTGGGGCTCAGTTACTTCAGGGGACATCTGAAGAAGATGAGTGGGAAGAGGTGAGCCCAGCAGGGTCTGACCTAAACTGGAAATAGGATGAAGGACAGAGGGATCAGTGAAAGACACCGAGGAAACACAAACACTTGGTAGGAATTTGTGGTTGACTGGACACATGGAGGAGGAGGAGGATCACAATAAGCACAGTGTTTGCACTGCATTGAGCACATATGTGCTATGCATTATAAATGGCTTATTTACAGACACTTTAGGATATGCTTATTATTATCTTTATAGTTCAGAAATATAGCACAGAGAATTAAAAATTAATGCCCCAAATCAGAGCCATTAAGTCACAGCCCTAGGCTTCAAACCCAGCAGTCTGACTCCAGAGCCTATAATCTCTCAGACGGTGACTGCAAGAATTTTTAAATTTAATACAATCCTGCTCATGGGAAGGCCAGAACACAAATGATCTCAGTATTTGGTAAAGGACACTTATGGAATTCAGGAGTCAGAGAATATGGCCTGTCCCCATTTAGATAATTCAACTTTCTAGGCTGAAACTTCTTTGGTGTGTGTGTGTGTGTGTGTGTGTGTATGAATTTATTCTGCTTTTGGTCACAGTTCAGATAAAGACAGGATATCCTATAACTTTGTTATCATAAAATATGTCTTTTTACCTCTTACCTCAAAGTTGACTTTGCCAGCTCAGTTTACCAAAATAAGTCAGTGCACACAGGGCGTTCACACATTTCTCATCTGAGCAAGTGCTACTTTATGGTTGGATTTGTGTTCAAGTTACAGTTTAGATGTCTATAGAACTCATGGATTAATATCATTGGATACAATCTTTAAAACTCCACTTTAATTGTGATGTAAGTCAGAGGATTTCTATAGCATAAAGTGTGGAGTGCTTTTGCTACCTGTGCTCTCAAACCCATGTACTTCCACTCTAAAAATAGAAAATAAAATAAAATTAAAAAAAGGATTCACTTGGCAACTGGAGATCCATTAGATGAAAGCCCTTAACATCTCAAGGAAGTGTCATCATTGTGAACCAAGGCCAAACAACATACAAACACCATAGGCACAAATTGTATTTAGAGAGTAATGGCTCTGCCTTGATTTAATTGGTTGTGTTTTAATTTTAGAAACGGTTGTTATCAGCTTAATGTGGTTACATAATTACATGAGTAACTTCTGTGGAAACCTGTTCAAAGGAGGCTTAAACTTAGTAACCAGCTTTCCAGATTTAGGGGAAGGGGAGGTCATAATACAGCTGAGGGAAGTATTTGTCTCAGTAGGGAAAATATTTGAGTATTTAAGTCTGATGCTGTCTTAGGCCAAAAAGTGGAAGGATTTTTAGCAGACCCTGGAGTTGTCACTTGTTTGTAATTATGGGGGAGAGGTTCATCTATCAGGCCCATTGTGGTACTTACTCTACTATATTTATACATATTTTACATGATATAACTTGGCTTAGAAATGGTTATTGCTCCCTGGAGTGCCCACTCTTTTGTTTTATATAACCTGACTCCCAGAGTCTTTTCCATTAGGCTTGATGAGCTGTAGCAACATAGTAATTGAACCTATGGGCGTGACAGGATGGACTGATAGGTCTAAGTCATTCAGTAGCTTCTCCAGCATTGTTGACATGAAGTAAAGACCGTGTTTCTATTCACACACTGACCTTTGCCTTTATAATTTTTGTCCTCTACTTGCTTTTTTTAAAAAACGTTTATTTATTTTTGAGAGAGACAGAGTGTGAGCAGAGGAGGGGCAGAGAGAGAGGGAGACAATCTGAAGGAGGCTCCAGGCTCCGAGCTGTCAGCACAGAGCCCAATGCAGGGCTTGAACCCACAAACTGCGAGATCACAACCTCAGCTGAAATCAGGGACACTTAACTGAGCCGGCTTATACCCCTCTACTTGCTTTTTAAAAAGTTGGTTAGTATTCAGCCCATTTGGAATGGCTCTGAAAGAGAGTAAGGTATACTTTATCTCTGATTTGTGGTTAAGTCTGATGAAAAGAAAGAGACTAACCACATTTTTGAACATGTTATCATTTTTAAAGCACTTTTGTGGAATCTGGCATTGGAATTGAAATTGCAGAACTAAATGGCATATTGCACATAATATCCACATGAGGTTATCTTGGTAAACTGTGGTCTGTGTTGCTGGATGTGATATTTCAAGGAATAGGTCTCATGTCCCATGCCTCCTTGGTCTAACACTATTAACCTGCCCTTCTTGGCTTTGGTAAGCATAGATCTTTCTTGGGTGTGGTGATGGTGGTTCAGAAATAGCCCTTCTTCCTAGCCACAGGCTGTGCTTCTGTGTCCTCCTTATTCTACTCAACTGCCAAACTATACTGGAGATTTCCATGACTGTCTTGACACCCAGATTGAGTCAAGGAACACTTTCTCCATTTCTTCCATGGTATCTACCTTTGTGTTCCAGCTTCTACCCTGAATGGGCAAACACACACTCATGTACATACACTTGAAGGCACATGTTCCAACGCCTGTTAATAGGTGATGATTCTTTAAATCGCATTTTGGTGTTTGGCATTTACGAATTTTAGGGCCAACATCTAAAGCCATTTCTAATCCTTTCTAGGCTGTTGTCCAACAGCAACAACAAGAAGAAATCAGTTAATTTTTGAGAGATACCATGAGCCAGTCCTGGAGAGAGATGCTTTATATAAAGCATCTTATTTAATTCTTATACAGACATTGAACATTAGATGTTACCAGCTCTATTTTATATAAACGGTTCAGAGAGGACTTTGTGCCTGAGGATGGAGTTAAATACTGATATTACCAGGACTGCCCACTTACAAAGCCTTGATCAAGTGCACTTGATAACAATATAGCCTATCTCCACACTGGTCTTTAAACTTTGAAAACTGAATTCTGAAAGGGATTAGAAGTTGTCCAGAAGGAATGGAGAACCAGACCACTTCTGATCACTGGTAACCTCTACCGGACTCTCCATCATCAGATCCATTACTCCCTTAGACCATCCATCAGCCCTACTTTCCCACCTCAAGATTTTCAGTGCTCCAAACATCCTACCCTTCCTCCATCAGTCCCCTTTCTTCCATCACTCCCTTTTATCTTTCCCTCCTCTCATCCTCTATCCTTCCCTCCCTCCTCCATGGCCCCCTCAACCCTCCAGGGCCCCATTTCCCTAATTCTTCATCCAATACTATCCCCACACCACACGTTTAATTTACAGAGGACTTAAAATGTGCCAGGTAGTCTGCTATGTTTATTACATGGATAAACTCATTTAATTGTCACAGAACTTTTTGCTATATTGTTTATATGGAAATTGACCCTCGAAGAGATTAGGTGACAAGCCCATAGTCATACAGTGTGTAAGTACTTGAGCCAGAATTTGAACCTCAGCAATTTGACTCTTGATCCCTTGTCAGGCACTATGCTATACTTAAAAAATATTTCATTTTACTAGGTAAAAATAAAATAAATGCAAATTAAAACAGTCCGGTATTATCCAAATTATAGTATTTGACACTGGTGAATGAATATGCAGTTATTCAGATATCCTTACATTATGTGAGTGCAGCTTGCATAGTGGTTTTAGAAAACAATTTCATATTATATCACAAACACTTTAAAACTTCATATGGTCTGACTCTGTCTTTCTTCTCCCACGAATTTATTCTAAAAAAACAATAAAACATACATAAATTTTTGTCTCTTGAAACACTATTTTGAGAAAGAAAAATGGAGAAGGCAATATAAATGTTTAGCAATGAGGTAAATCATTAAATATGATAAATCCAAATCTTAAAATGCAGTATAGCCATAAAAAGTTTTAACCTTTTTGTTGTGATATGTAGATACTTCTAGAAAAGTAAGCAAAAATTATAATTTAATTAATGATTAAAAAAAAAGATATCTATGTACCAATTATGTAGAATACAAAATGGACCAATCTTCCTTCTAGACTTCTGTGACCTACCTTCCTAATCACCATTTCCTTCCTGACCTTTTTTGTCTTGATCCCCTTGCTGTCTAACTAGGAAAATTAGCTTGATTGTCCTTGTTTTTGAGCCCTAATAATTGGAATTTAATTTGTAGTTATTCTTTTTTATCTGTTTTTTTCCAGTCACCATTAATCTATTCTATTGATGATGCAATTTGGGTTATTACAAAGTTTCAGGCTACTAAAAACAAAACAGTGCTTCTATAAAATTCATGAATTTTTGTCCTGGTGCATATGAGCACACACTTTTGTATCTGTATTTCTGTCTCCACCTATGACAATACATGGTCATAGGGTCTATGTATCTTCAACTAGGCTCTGTAGTAATGGTCTTTTTTCCAAAGTGACAGCAATAATTTA
This sequence comes from Lynx rufus, assembly GCF_022079265.1. Classification (NCBI taxonomy): domain Eukaryota; kingdom Metazoa; phylum Chordata; class Mammalia; order Carnivora; family Felidae; genus Lynx; species Lynx rufus. Next base: position 37,208,629 of record NW_025814896.1, on the reverse strand, counting down.
TTCTGCCAGCAGGTTTGAAAGTTCGGTTGGCTTTCTTTTCTTTATTAATTTATAGATGTTCTTTATACATTTTCAAGGCAAGTCATTTTGGCTCTGTGTGTTGAAACATCTCCCAGGTGTAATTTGCCTTTCCACTCTCTTAATGGTGGTATTTGATTAAACATAGTTGTTCATGTTAATATATAATCTATCAATCTTTTGTTTCTTATGTTAAAAAATCTTTCCCCATTGTCAGGAAAAAGTTTCTTAAATTGTTTTCTAAAAATTCTGTTATCTATCTGTGAATGACTATGCTGCAGTTTAAATTGATTTTTAAGAATAATGTGAGGTAAGGATTCCAAATCATTTTTCCCTTATACCTACTGACTTGTCCCATGACCTCCATCAAAAAGATACTTTCCTTACTACTCTTTAGTGTCACCCTTTATAAATAAATTGCATTTTCAGTTTTGAATCATTGATCTATTTATCTATCATAATCTTAAACCAAATCCTGTCCTTAACTTTACTGTAAACTAAATGCTAAGCCAAACATTAAATCTAGTCCTAACTGTAGTTCTACCCCAACCCAATACTAATCCTATAGTCCTAACCCTAACACTAAACCTAAAGCCAGCAAACTAATAACCCTAATCTTTTAATGTAACACTAATCCAAATGAAACCTAACCCAAGTTCTAACTCTGCATCTAAAGTGAACCCTCAAAGATAAGGATAAAGCATTCCAACCTAAATTTAACACTTACCTTAACCGTAAATGTCAACAATAAAACTAACCCTAACTTTCTGCTATTATCGAAACCTTCTTTGTGGTCCCGCATAAGGTCAGTTTTTATAAATGTCCCATGTAGATTGACAATAATATATATTTTGTGTTTGTTGGGTGCTGTATTCTGCACATGGTCAAGTTTAAATTGTTCACTTCTTCTCTTTTAATTTTATTGGTGTTTATTTGATTTTTCTATCTGAAAAAGATATGTTTAAATTGCCTATGCATGAGTTTTAGCCCTGCAGTGTCATTTAACCTATGTCTGGTAAAATTTTGCATATGCAGCCCTCTCTAATTTTCAGTCCATGTGTGTGTGTGTGTGGGGGGGGTGTTGGAAGTAAGGCAGTGCAGTAAAGGAAGGAAGAGTTGCTTACTCTCTTGAAATCATTGACTACTAGGTAAACAGTGTGGGCTTGTCAAATGAATGATGAGATTATGTGGAGCAAAGCTTGGTTATACATGACCACCCAACCACTAGCCAACCATCAAACAGTAAGAGAGCCCAACAAATATCAGCAGAATTGTGTTTGTGAGTCATAGCTGACTGTATATTCACAAGGAAGCCCAGGGAAAGTCAACCCAAACTGATAATCAACCCAATCATGAGCAATGACAAGTGCTTATTGTTTTTAGCCACAGAATTTTGGGATGGCTTGTGATGCAGGACTAGTTAACTGATACAATATTCATATCCCAACAGGATTTTGTAGTATTTTAACACAGAACTCACAAATGTCATGGATGGGTGGTATCCTCACAAATGTATTTACATGTTCACATCTTCCTACCTAACAGTGTATGCATCAAAAAGGTTGGACTTTCACCAAATTCACCTTGAAAATTTAAGGCCATTTGAGCAAACACTGTAGAAAACAACCACACAATGAGTTAGGTCACTGCTACAATACCACCAATGCATCTCAAGGTGAAGGAGGTGAAGGAAAGATACTTCCCCTTGAACGCAGTTTCAAAACTCAGGTTTTACCTGTGTCATATTTTGATATTGCATGTTTTCTGGGGGCTGATTTCCTTCCTTTTAAACTGATGAAATACTCCTACAAATCAGGAGCCATATGCCTTATTGTGTGGTAGTAAAATTTTAAAATATATGTTAATAAAAAACACTAAGAAAAAGAAAAAAAAGAAAGTTAAATATTTAATGTCACTTCTTACAGTTGTTTCCATTTCTTGGAAAAACTCCTAGCATAATAAATGAAGCAAACATTTCCATCATAAATACATTTATTATTTCCACATGGTGTGTATATGTGTAGTATGTGCAATTAGGTTTGCTTTCAAATTAGAAATGCTTTAAATCTCACACAAAGAGTCATTTCTCTTTCATCAAGGGGGCCTGTCAGCCTGGATTTTCTCACGGAGACTGGAGAGACCCAAAGGAATTCTACATCTGTGCTCCTTAGAGAATTAAAGTCATGTCTTTGGTACTTTCATAGCTTCTTTTATTTTCTTTTATTTTTTAAACCATGAAGGAGTGTGTATCTGATTCAGTGTTCCATGTCTTGGCCCATCCGTCTTTCTTTCTATTTTACAAATTGCCTTAGTCCTTGAAGGATACTTCTCTTACTCCTGTGGTGTGTACCCACCTAGAATATATTTGTCCAAGCTTCTTTTAAACACAGCATTGGTCAGCCTTACCAGGTTAAATGACATTGCCTGGTGTCCCTACCTGCCAGTGAGAAAATAGATCTAAGGATCATCACTCTGTAGCCACACTCTGGAGTTCAGGAACACTAGCTTTCAATTACAGAAGATGTTCAGATACTTGCTTGTGACCATGGATTTTAGTTCCTCAACTTAATTTTCTTCTCTGTCAAAGGAAATAATAATGCCTGCATGGCAAGATTAGTGAGAGAATTAAAGATAATATTTTTAAACTAATGGTAGAACTTCATAAAAAGTAATTGTTTTTATTAGCAATAATAGTGTTAGTGTAGGGAAACCTCTTTTTACAGTAAAATTCCAAAAAGACATAAAATGCCTAGGCTAAACTTTGAAATCTGTTACTTAGTAGGCTTAATGCTGCAGCTAAAGAAAGAAAGTACACTGTAAAGATGACAATACAGGGGTTCTGGAAAAAATTTACCATTCTAGAAATTCTCTCTTTAACATCTTTGCCAGGCTTTCACAAGATATGTCTGTCCTCCCCACTACTGCTTTTTTACCATCTATTTATTTTACAGTCACATGCTTCTATTGCTGTACTTAACTTGCCAATGTCATGAATGTTATCCACATTGCCAAGTCCACTGGATTTGTTCTGTTTTCTCACCTAAACTCTCCATATTAGACAATTACAGTTCCTGTACCTTTCCATCACATTCCGAAAATTCCAGTCGCAATTAGAAATCAGTCTCCAGTTCACTAGCCTTCAGTCCTAAGCACAATCCTCAGAAAGAAGTGATGGAAAGGAATATCTATATACCTTTGATATTTTTACTAGTGGGATTCCTTCTGAACATAAAAGGTGTATAGGTGAGGAGTCACATTTTTGTGTGTGTGAACTCTTGTGTGTACATTAATAAAATCTATCTTTTCTCTTGTGGAAGAAAGAAAGGAAAAAAAGAAAGTAAAGGTATGTGGGTAGTGTAAAACCAAACCCAGAAATATCCACCATGACAATTTTGGTAAATGCCTTAATTTTACAAGTAAGGGAATTACATTAAAAAAATAAATTTTTGGGGGGTGCCTGGGTGGCTCAGTCGGTTGAGCATCCATCTTCGGCTTGGGTCATGATCTCATGTTTATGAGTTCGAGCCCTGTGTCAGGCTCTGTGCTGAGAGCTCAGAGCCTGGAGTCTGCTTTGGATTCTGTGTCTCCTTCTCTCTCTGCCCCCTCCCCACTTGTGCTCTGTCTCTCTCTGTCTACCAAAAATAAATAAAATGTAAAAAATAAATAAATAAGTAAATAAAAATAAATTTCTTTGGGATGCTGCCAAAAGAGAAGCCTTACCTGAAATAACCTTAATTGAGCTAAAGTATAGGCCCTGGGCCCAATTCCCATTACGTATAACTCTGGCAAGAGACTGGGGTTGATGTTTTAACCAAAGCATTTCCAGTTGATCACATTGGCACCCAGACAGATCTATCTTGTGTGGCAACCTGTGAGGTATTGGGACGGACCAGAGGTCAACTTTTCAAGACGAGCTTTATGAAAGTGTTACCTGAAGTGTAGTAGTCCTGTGCCTATAAAAAATTGTTCTAGCATTGGTCAACTGGAAGCATGCACAGATGCCTACTAGTGAATACAACTACCCTGCTTCGTAGATAGTTGTGGTCATTGGCCAAAGTCTGATGGAAACAAAAAAATTCCTAAATATGAACATTTTCTTGCCAACTAAATATACCTGTAAAGGGAGAAAACTAAAACCATGATTAGTGTTATGTCAGCTGTTGTATGATTTCGTTTTTAAGACTGTAGCTGAAGGCCATGGGTCTCATTAATTCTGATTATTTTCCTCATCTTTGGATATGGAAGTTGATGCTGAAAACTTTCCTGTTTCTGCAGGCAAGATAAGGCAGTTGTAACTTCTTAGATATTGGCTCTGCTATGCTAAAGATCATGTTTGCCAATGGAGGTGGTTTTTTTCCCCTTGGGAGTAATCTTGAACCAAAGTAGCATTCAGATTTATATAACAAAGAAGGAATACATTTCAAGAGAGCCAGAGTTCTGCCTTCAGGAAAGCAGAGTTTATTTCCATTTTGCAGATGGCGTAGCTGAGGTTTAGAAAAGTGAGATATCTTAGTCAGGGTCCCCGATCAAATAAGTGATAGAAGATGGTTCCTTAAATCCAGTAGAATACACATATACCTTTCAACATGGCTTTTATCGGTCAGAATAGGCCAGGTTATATTGCAGTAACAAATAGCCCCAAATCTCAGTGGCTTATATCATTGAAGGTTTTCTCTTTCATGCCCTTACTACTTCATCCATTCTGCAAACTATAGGTTTGTTCTATGTGTCTTTATTCCAAGACACAGACTGATTAAGACACATCTTCCTGCATCATTACTTGTTTTATTGTAGAAGGAAAAGAAGTGATGGAGAGTCATATATTGCTCTAATTGTCGATGTCTGGGATCCTGAACAAGTAAAATGGTTGTTGTTTAAGCCACTAAGTTTTGGTATGGTTTGTTATGCAGCAATTGATAAGTGATGCACAGGGAGAAAATAAAAGAAATAAAATTCACCTACATATCCTTCAACCTTCTGAGCACTGTTATATTTATTACTGAGTACCAGGGATTTTCTCCTGTTTCCAATGGGTAAAGGGCCTAAGCCAAGTTGAAGCAGCTCTACGTTTAGAGTGGCACAAGGTGGGCATCAATGCCAAATTCAGTGATTCTCATCCTGCTTTCCTTATTCTTGCAATGGCTTACAAAATATTCATGTTTATAAAATACTTACATGTACTGTTCTATTCGATAGCCACAGTATCCCAATAAAGTCAAATGTCTATTTATTTCCTTATGATGACAATAAAAAGAGGCTGCAGATAACTCTGGTGACTTGCCCAAGAGAGTAGGGTTAGTAAGGTTGAAAGAAATCCAGATGTTTAAAATCAGTTTCCTTGGGTGCCTGGGTGGCTCAGTTGGTTGAGTAATGCACTTAGACTCAGGTCATGATCTCCCGGTTTGTGAGTTTGAGCCCCACGTCGGGCTCTGTGCTGACAGCTCAGAGCCTGGAGCCTGCTTCTGATTCTGTGTCTCCCTCTCTCTCTCTGCCCCTCCCCCACTCATGCTCTGTCTCTGTCTCAGAAATAAATAAACATTAAAAAAAAATCATTTTCCTTGGTGTATGTATTATTTCATGCCTACCCAGGTAGCCTATTTGGTGAATCTTTACTGAGATTGAAAAAGGGAAAAACCAGAAATAAATTGATCTACTGATGGGTTACAGGAATGAAGGCCAACTTCAAACAGAAACAAGAAGACTATAAATCATGTTGTATACTATTATTCAACCCTTAATCATGTATTTCCTAGTTAGTATCTACATATTGCTTCCTTGATTTTCCCTGTATTTTAAAGCCAAACAATGTGGATAATTTGCTGAACATGGGAGCTCACATTTACTTACATAACTACATCCTTTGCTACTTGATCTCAACTTTAAATTCCAATTCATTTATTTGTTTTATTTTATTTTATTTTATTTTATTTTATTTTATTTTATTTTATTATTTTTTATTTTATTCATGTATTTTTTAAATTGACATCCAAGTTAGCATATAGTGCAACAATGATTTCAGGAGTACATTCCTTATGCCCCTTACCCATTTAGCCCATCCTGCCTCCCACAACCCCTCCTGTAACCCTCAGTTTGTTCTCCATATTTATGAGTCTCTTCTGTTTTGCCCCCCTCCCTGTTTATATTATTTTTGTCTCCCTTCTCCTATGTTCATCTGTTTTGTCTCTTAAAGTCCTCATATGAGTAAAGTCATATATTTGTCTTTCTCTGACTGATTTTGCTTAGCATACTATCTCTAGTTCCATCCACATAGTGGCAAATAGCAAGATTTCATTCTTTTTGATTGCCCAGTAATACTCCATTGTATATATGTACCACATCTTCTATTTTATTTAAACAATTTTTTAATGTTTATTTTTGAGAGAGAGGGAGACACAGAATCCAAAGCAGGTTCCAGACTCTGAGTTGTTAGCACAGAACCTGACTCCAGGCTCGAGCTCACAAACCGCAAGATCATGACCTGAGCTGAAGTCAGACACTTAACTGACTGAGCCACCCAGGCGCCCCTGAAATCAATTTATAGAGAAAAAGGAACAGTTGGAAAATAAAGTCATGTCCTCACTTTCAGAGAGGTTGGAAGTCCCTTTTGGAGGTTCTAAAATACAATGAGCTTTAAACACTGAATGGTCAAAGTGGTATTTGAGTATCTCTGAAATGTCCTCAGTGTGTGTACTAAATTCTTTGACCTTTTGCAGCATAAAAAATGCTTAAGTGGGTGTCTGTGGGTATAACTTGTCACTTACCCTTTCTGACCCTCAGTGGCTTCATATGTAAAGTGAATATTAACTACCACCATGTCATGGAGTAGTCAGATGTGTAATGTATCCAGTAGAGTACCTGTCTTATAGAAAGCTCCAAACAGTGACTTTCATTATTACCACCGACCTTTTAAGGTAGATGCAGCAGATATTAAATTTATCATCTGTCCATAGTGGACAATAAAGCTGAACAGAGTTAATACATTTATTTAGTATTGTACAGGAAATTAGTGTCTGAGTCAGAGGTGGAGCCCTAGTCTCATCTTCTGTCTCCACCACATTCCTGCTAAATCACGTGGTAATAGTCCTGTAATGGTAAAAGACAAAAATGTCTCAATTAATTCAGCATTTACATATCTAACATTTATGGATGGCCTCTATTTTGGAAAAGTATTGTCCTAGGCACTGGGGAAGCTCTGCAAATAAAATAGACAGTATTGCATAATGGACAGATGCATGGCTTTTAGAGACCAGAAGACTGGGCTCTGACTCCTTCTCCCTCTCATCAGCTCTCTGAATTTGAAAAAATTAACTTTCTCAAGCCTTAATTTCCTCATATTTAAAATAATAATTACATTTATTTCTTATCATAGCTCTCTGAGACAGAATAATACAAGGTGTGTGAAATCATAGGAGGCCTCACAAATCATATTTGTTAATAGTATCTTTTGCACTTGCTGTTTATCCTGATCTCAAAGACCTTATATTCTGGTAGGGGGTATAAGACTTTAATATTAAATGTATAATAAGAAAAAAAAATGAATCCCTATGGATGGAACAGATGAAATACTGTGGGGAGTGAAGGGGAGGACATATTACTTCTAGCTGTGAAATCTGACCAAGGTTTTTTGGAGGAAATATTATATGAATGAGGCCCTAAAATACAGATGGATTTGATGGATTTGTTGCATGTGGAAACTTTCAATAGACTCTTTTTTCATAAAGAATTATGTTTCATATTGGGCATGAGTAGGTCTCTTTAAGAGGTATATATAATATTTTTGGTAAAGAGACGTTTGCAGATGGGTGAACTGAGACATCAAGAAGCTAAGAAATTGTTCACGGTTATGGAGAACAAATATCATTTGTCCTCTTGTGATCTGTTTTCTGACCCAACTTCTTCACTGAGCATTGACTCCAAAGAAGTATCTGTTGGCACAGGGAGTAATTCGATGCTACTTTTGCCTATTAGAGTATTGTAGGATCTTCAAAGATTGTAAAATCAGATACATGCTTAGAATCAGGTTCTGCCATCTATCATTGTGGAATCAAACATGCTATAAGTTAAGAGTGATATTTTCCTGAGTGGCCAGTGTAATTACTTTTGTTCCAGAAGCCAGCAGGGTGGGACCTGGATCACCCTTCACTCTCCAGCAAAGCCCCTGCTAACAAGTGAAACTAAATTGCTTCTCTTCCCTGTATACATCTGGGTCCATTTGTGCAGGCCAAATAGATTAGCCTCTAATATCTTGAAACAGATGTTAGCAATTGGAATTGTCTTATGTGTGCAACATGTTCCATAAGTTGGTGGGGATATTCTGGGCTCCAGGGTGTGTAGAGACATCATTCTGGGTGGGGTTTTCCAAACAATCAGTGTGGGTGAGAGTGTTGCTGGCAAGGATTTGCTCTCCACCACACTTTACTCGGTAGGAGAGCTACATGGAGGAAAGTGCCAGGTGACTCCATAAGAAGGATGAATGCCTTTGGAGCCTAACATATACGTTAGTCGAGATCTGGTCAAGAAAACCAAAGACAGCTAGCTATTTTAACACAAAGTATTTAACATAGAAGATGTAGTGAGTAGGAAAAGCCAAAACTGGAAAATTAATATAACAGAGTAACTGCAGGAAGAACTATCACCCTTCGGGTTGGGGGAGAAAAGAGATGATACTGGTTGTACAGTGGTGAAACCCAGATTTCTAAGATGCAGATGCCTCCTAACTGAAGCTGATACCCCAAAAACACAAATTAATGACCCTGCAGAACTGGTACTCAGGACTGTGTGTGGCTGGTACTGGAACCTGGAAGGGGCTGTACTGAGATTTTCCTGGGAGTGCAAGGAAAATGGGAACTGGAACCAACTGACTTAAATTTGCATGCCTGGGTCCCATTCTGGACCTGACTCAAAAATCTTAGAGTGGGCATGTATATTTTTTAATAATCTTTTCAACTGCTGATTGACATTGTCAAAACAGGTGGGACTACTGTACCCTTACCCTCTTTCCCAAAGCATTTTAAGATGTTCCTAACTGATTTAATATGTCTATGAATTGTCTTTGGCTGTCCTGACCTTTCCAGAAATTGGTGGTATAGATACCTGAGCTATGACCAGCCATAACTTTCTCAGTGGATATCAAATAGCCAGTTGCTAGATCTGTCTGGGTCATCTTGCCAACACTACTCCTAATGCTTGCATCAACCTGGTGAATTAGCCAAGTGGTAATAACTAATTATTCATTCACTCAGTGCCTATTATATGCCAAAAAATATGCTAGGAGCAAACATCCAACTTAAATAAAAACCAGTGTAGTCTTGGCCCCTGTGTAGCTTTCATCTATTAGTAGTGAGACATTTACAAGTAAACACATTAATTAATATGTGATTGCAAATCTAAGCAAATTTCATGAAGAAGAAAAATAGAATATTATAAAAGAGTATTATGGTGGATTGGTTGCAAAAATGACCCTAATTATTCTACTAACTGTAACTACACCACCTGCAACCTGACTTTGGAGCTCCTCCCAGTAAGAGGTAGTCTGTTTCCTTGTCTCTTTGAATCTGAGCTGGCCTCTATGACTTAAATGTTGTGGCAGTGGCACTATATCAGTTCTAAGATTAAGTCTCCCTCCTGGAAATACCTGCTACTACCATGTGAACAAGCTCAGGCTATCATGCTGTAGGATAACTGACTATGTGAGCTGGGATGGTTTGTCTCATGTGAATGAGACCTTGTGGAGCAGAGGTGGCCTATCCCAGCTGAAGACCCTTGAGCAGCTGATCACAAATGCATAAATGTATGCAGCCAACACTGGAAGAGCCACCCAGTTAAGCCCAAATCACTAATCTGATGCATTATGAGCAAAAAGTGTTTTGTTTCTAAGTCATTAGGCAGGTTTTAAAGTGTTTTTTTATACAACAAAAGGAATTGATAGAAGTAATAAAACTAAGGGAGAATCTGTGCTTCAGGATTAATTATCATTCTGAATTATCTGATTCTGATTCTGTGTTTGGAGCCTCTGGACCTCTCATTGCTTAAAGCTGTTTTATAACTGTATGCTATACAGAACTGATTGTGGTGCAAATGATTCTTTTCTGTGGACATGCAAATAATGTATTTGCATGTATTTGTGTAGGAACAACGCTCTTCCCTGTGGAAAAGCTAGTTTTGAGCCCACTGCAACTTAATTTCAATATTCTTGAGCTAAAAAGTGTTTGTTTTGATTTGCATACTCTATATTACAGCTTTATTACATAGTTTACCTAGCATATATGTTTATAATTTATATAGCATAAAGTTAATCCATTTCCAACTCAGTGAATATACAACTCAATTTTTTAATATGTGTATAGAGTTGTGTAATCATCAACAAAACCTACTTTTCATCACTTTAAAAAGAAGTCTTGTACCAATTAGCAGTCATTTGCCAGCTACTCTCCCACCCTCCCAACCTCCCAGGGCATTGGTCAGCATTAATGTACTTTTGATCTCCACAGATGTACTTACTCTAAACAATTTATATAAAGGGAATCATGCAGTATGTTTTTCTCTGACTTCCTGAATTTAGCATAATAGTTTACCAAAATATTTTTTAAGAATTATCCATGTTGTAGCATGTATCAATACTTACTTTTTATGGATAAACAATATTCTATTATATCAATAAAACCACAGCTTATTTATCCATTTATCAATTAATGGACATTTGGGCTATTTCCACTTTTTTTTTGGCTATTACAAATAATGCTATTGTGAGCATGAGTGTACAACATTTTCTGTGGACATATGTTCTCATTTCTCCGGGGTATATACTTAGGAGTGGAATTGCTAAGCCAAATGGTAAATGTATATTTGGCATTTGAAGGAGCTGCCAACCTATTTTCCAGTGTACCTGCACCATTCTACATCCCCACACCAATGTATGTGGTGGGTTCCAATTTCCCACATCCATGCCAACAATTGCAATTGTGTGTCTTTTTTATTATAGCCAACCTGGATGGGTATGAGGTAGTATCTCACTGTGATTTTGATTTGCATTTTACTAATGATTAATGATATTGAACAACCTTTTATGTGCTTATTGGTCATTTTTATATCTTCTTAGGAGAACTATATATTAAATCCTTTGCACATTTTATAGTTGGATTATTTGTCATTTTATATTCAGGATGCATGTCATTTTATATTCAGAAGATACATGATTTGCAATGACTTTCTCAAGACCATAGATTGTCTTTTCATTTCTTTTTGAAGTACAGAAGTGTTTAATTTTGATGAAACCCAGTTTATTTTTTCTTTTGTTATTTATGCTTTTTGTGTCATGTAAGAAACCATTGCCTAACCTAAGCTCACAAAGAGGCATTATTCTCGCAGTTTTATAGTTTTAGCTTACATTGTTACATTTTATAGCTTTACATTTTTATAGTTTTAACTTACATTTAAGTGTACAATCCACTTGATATATATATATATATATATAGACATATATGTACACACACATATGTACATATACACTTATATATATACATATATACATATTAGTGTTTGTTTATTTTAAGAGAGAGTGCACATGCAAGTGAGTGGGGGAGGGGAGAGACAGAGAGAATCCCAAGCAGGCTCTGTGCTGTCAGCACAAAGCCCAATGTGGGGCTCAATCCCGTGAACTATGAGATCATGACCTGAGCTGAAATCAAAAGTCAGACACTCAACCCACTGAGCCAGCCAGGCATCCCTTGAGCTATTTTTTTTATGTTATGTGAGATAAGGGTCCAAATTCCTTCTTTTTTATGTAAATCTCCATTTGTCCCAGCATTTTGTTGAGAAGACTGTTCTTTCCTCATTGAACTGTCTGCTATGTTGTTGAAAATTGACTATAAATAATAGAGTTTATTTCTGGATTCTCAGTTCTATCCCATTGATCCATAATGCTATCTTCATGCTAGTCTTGATTCCACATTGTTTTGATTGCTATAGCTTTGTAGTAAGACTTGAAATTAGAAAGTGTGTCTTTCAACTTTCTTTTTCAAGATTTATTTGTTCTAGGCCTCTTGCATTTCCATATGAATTTCAGGGTCAGCTTATCAACATTAGCAAAAGCACTGGCTGGGATTGTGATAGGGATTGTGTTGTAACTGTAGATCAATATAAGGATTGACCTGAGTTGTGAGATCTGCCTGTTCCCATTATTTAAACTGAGTTAAGTAGAGTCTTTACATGTGCTCATTAAAAATGTTTATGAAAGTTACGCTTTTATATTTTCTTAAAAATTACTTTCAACAACAGACATTAAATTTTGGAGTGTTACAAGTGTCGGCCCTAGCCTCTCATCATTCCTTACTCTACACTCTTTTTCCTAAGCACTGTTATTCACACCCACAGTTTCAATTAGCCTCAATCTACACATCACTGCCTCTCAGATTGTTTTCCCTCTATCTAAAACCTCATTGTCTAAGCTCCAGACATAGGCTCTTAATTCTATCTGCCTACTCAACATCTCCACTTACATATCCCAAAGACACTTCTAACTCAACAGGATTGAGCTTGAATTCATTCCTTTACCTCCCTGGCCTAGGTCCTATTCTACCATTGATCTCTATGTCATTAAAGGAGAATATCTTCCATAAGTTTGCTCAAGCCAGATACCTGGGAATCACAGTTTACACCCCCTCCTTTCTGCCTCTTTTCCTACCAAATTCACCTTAGAAATATTCACACAACCAGTTCAGCCCTCTCCATTGCTACTGATACCCTTCCCAATGTAAGCTGCCATTATGTCTATCTTAGACTACTGCAATAGTCTTCTTTTTTTTTTAATTTTTTTTAATGTTTATTTATTTTTGAGACAGAGGGAGACAGAGTGTGAGTGGAGAGGGGAATAGAGAGAGGGAGACACAGAATCTGAAACAGGCTCCGGGCTCTGAGCTGTCAGCACAGAGCCCGATGCGGGGCTCAAACCCACAAACCATGAGATCATGACCTGAGCCGAAGCCGGACGCTCAACCGACTGAGCCACCCAGGCGCCCCTACTGCAATAGTCTTCTAACTGGTTTTCTTAATTCTACTGTGGCCACCATTCCTCTGTTCTCTTCACTGTAGGCAGATTTCAGATATCAAGTCTGATCATGTCAGTATTCTTAAAATCTGTAATGGCTTCTTGTATCTCTTGCATCTTATATCTCTTAGATAGAGGTCTGTCTCCTATAGTACAGGGCCATGTTTGGCTTGGCTCTTGCTTACCTTTCTATCCTCTCTTATACTGCTTTCCCCTTCTATCAACTACCTGAACTTTTGTTCTTTTATTGGATATACAGTTGTCCCTTTTGCATCTTCTTTTCCCTCTACATGAACCATAGACTATCCAGATTTCCATCTACTTATGTTCTGTGTATCTTTTAGATATTTGGTAATTTTTACAAAAAGGGATTCTGATTTCTGAGCCAGGCAAAATTTTGTGATATGTTTTTTTGTGTGTGATATTTTTACAGAACAATGTCACTTTCCTTAGGGCATCTGTTAATGTTTATACCACTTATTTAAGTGAGAATTTGATTATTACCCATATTCTTACTAGATTAAAGTCTTCACTAAATCAGAGACCCTATATATATTTGTTAACCTTGTGTAATGGCCAGGCATCTTTCTCTTACAAAGAAGACATGAAACCAACTTCTGTTTAAAAGAAAAAAGGAGAATTAGGAGGAGAAGGGACAGAAAAAGAAGAGAAGGGAGGAAAGGAGAGGAGAAAAGAAAAGAAAACAAAAAGAAAAAAATTTTGAAGTAATATAATTGAAAAGTTTGGAGGTTCAAGTCTCAGTTCCAATTAGGTCAGGATTCATGTACACAAATGGTGGTTTCTCCTTATCTTTTGGCTCAGCTTTCTTCAACAAGCACTTCATTTTCAGAAAATCTCCCACCATGTTTTAGAAAGATGGCTAGCAACAGTCCAGGCTCAAATTCTGGACTACCACTTTTTATAACTGAAAATGTGTCTTTGTTCTAATAGTTCCAGGGGAAGCTCCCAGTCTGATTCTCAGTGGCATGGATTGGATCACATCCACTCCTGAACAGATTACTGTGGCCAGGGATGCTTGATTGCTTCCAGAACCAAAGGATAGGATCAGGCTTACTTAAACCATATGAGCAAGAATTTAGGAAAGGGCGCTCCTCAAGGGAAGGAAAAGAAGAAGGAAAATAAATGCTGAATAGAAAAAGCATGAGTAACTCTTCAGTACTTAGTGCATAGTGTCTGGCATATAATTCTTGACCAATAAATATTAGCAGAATGAATGAAGTAAATCAGACACAGTTGATGTCAGGAGAGCAAGTGATGAAATAGGATGCTTGGAGTAGATTGATGGAATGAATGAATTTGGCCTTGAACCCTGTTTCTATCATTTACTGCCTGGGTAACCATAAGCAAAATCCTTTAACACCTTGATCTTTAGTTTTTTTCGTCTGTTCACTATGACAATCCTTAATAACCAGGAGTCTTATGAGACAAATGTACTAATAAGTATGAAGTGCCTATCAGTGTCAATTCTTCTCTCTCCATTCTTTGGAGGCCACAGTCTGGATCTGGAACACAACTGTCCCAATTTTTTTCTGATGATTACTGAGCATCTGCCAATCATACAGGAAAAAAAAGAGGAAAGAGGACTAAATTTAAGAAAAAATGGAAATGGTGGTTATGAGTCAGATGAGGTTGACAGATATTCTACAAGCCCTCTTTTCTACACCAACCAATAGAACCTTGAGCCAATAATATCCTTTCTATTCAATTCACACCCAGTTCTCAGGGAGCTGTAGCTCAGAGTTAGTACAATGAACTTGGCTGTATTGTTCTGTGCTATTTCCTCCTGTCTTCGCCTGAAACCACATTTCAATCAATTGCTAATGTCAGTGTGGGAGTCATAATCCTGCTTTAGCACTGCTACAAGTTACCACATCTCCGTGGGTCAGGGAAGGGAGTTTGTCTAAGGGAGTATACCTGAAAGCCAGACAAAGCTTTCTGTTTTCTCCCAGACAGTGAACTATAGTGAGATCCAGCCCAGTCAATCTCATAAAATACCTTCCTTCTTGCCAGGGAAGAGGTTAACTCTATAGCTACCCCTTCCAGGTTGTGAACCTTTGAAAATTAATGTACCCCCAATTCTGTCTAACTTGTCTTTACAGACCATAGGAATCTTGCCTAAAATCCACAGCCTATTACAGACATATCTAAAACTTAATTGACGTTTTGTGTGTGAATTTTCAGGCCGTGTCAAGCATAGAATACCTTTATGCTATGTTAATCAGATATATCACTGTGCAAATAGTGGCATGATAAAGAACTCAGAGAAGAGACATCCACGGTATTTGGAGACAGGACAAGCAATGATCTGATTCCCCAGTGACGTGGGATTATCATCTGTATGAGGTGTGTCACAGTGCCTTAGCCTAGTCAGTATAATATCATGTGCTTGTCAGTTAGCTTCAGCTTTAACTCAAGTCATAGTTCTCATCATCAAAAATGCACAATCCAGGGTGACCAGTGGCATTACTTAGTGCCATACTACAGGAACAGCTGCCATAATCACCTCTTGTTCCTGCCTTGATCATGTTTTTTCTAGTTAGTGTACTGAATTTGACAAATATTGGTGAAAATGAGTGTGATGAATGCCAGAAATGGGCAAAGTTAAAGGATACAATTTTTTTAGAGACATTTCCCAGTAATACATAAATGGTGAATTAGAATTCAGTTAGTACAAATTCCTCTTAACCAGTTCCTATGTGATGCTATGTTTAGCTGTTGATTTAAGGGGACAGTTGGTTACCTGAGCCCAGCTCCAAAAGGAATGCTGTGTCTACTTTAAGTGAAATGTCCTGCAAGGAGTAGTCAAGACAAATGTAACATCACTGAATTTATAGTCAGGTTTTTTGCTAAATTAATGACCAGATATGTGGTAGACTTTGGTTGGAGACTTGATTTCATTAATACCTGGCAGTGATGCTGGGGGAAAGTAACTAACTCCTACTTACCTCAAACTGCTTTTAGTGGCTGTGCCATGATCTCCCCCCAAGAGAACATAAAGTAGGGCATAGTTAATTTAGTTTGGTTAATAACACATAATTTAAAAAAAATTATCTTTGGTCAGTTTTCATCAGATTATATCAGCCATTCCTGAGCCTTAAAATATTACTTCAGTAGTATAGATGGCCTGGATATGATAATTATTAAGATGATAATTATAATTTGATAAGCAATTGACATTTGTTCAAAGCTGTATAGATCACAAGAGTAGAGTACTTTGTTCACATACACGTTATCAGACACAATAAATAAAGGTGATATCTTTTAATAATGGACATATTTATTCCCCCCATAGCACACAGTGTTCAAGTGTTAAAATGGCAGGATGTAGGTATCAGGTGGGAGAGGTGCAAGGATGTGTAAGGCCAAGAGACTTTTTTTCAAGTCTCTTCTTGTGTCACATTTGCTAACATCTCATTGGCTAGAGTAAGTCACATGGTTGTAGAGTCAAGAGTCAGAGTGAGAAAGTTCTATGAAGTCCTTTCTGCTGGCTGGGGAATGCCAGTGTAACCTCACAGCCACAGAAGGTATGGCTCCAATATGGAAACAGTCTGGGCCTTGAGTTACCAAGGGGGGAGGAGAGACAGCCTCCTGGCTGACAGCCTCCTGAATGCTCCCCAAACTTCATCAAATTGTTATGAAGAAAGTAGTAACCTGTTACGGTAGTAGGTCTGTGAGATCTCTTTTTTATGATTGTGTTGTTTGTTTGTAAACCCCACATAGCCAGGCTTATTTTGACGTACACATAAATCATAACATTCCTCCCTTGAATTTCTCTTTTAGGTAGCTTCATAGTATATCCTCTAGTCTCTAGAGTGTGTATGTGTTTACTTTTGCTCAGTAAATCCACATCTTGTAGAAAAATCATAAGACTCACAGTCAGAAAACATGTGCAGGAGTCATAGGTCTACTACCTAATATGCTATGTGATGTAAGCTATTTAGCTTTTTTAAGAAATTTCTTCTTCTAGAAGGTTGAGGCAATAGCATCTATTTTGTGTGGTTACTATGAGGCTATGAGAAGCATATGTGATAATAGCTATTAATTTTTCTCTTAGACTATGAAGTATGCAAATACTAATTGTTATTAGTATTTGTTTGGAACTTGCCAAATCAAATGAGGAATAAACACGAAGTTGTCATAATTCTGGAGACACATCCCTCATATTTTCCCAATTCAAACTTACTGGACTTGAACAACAGTTTTGCATCCAAGATTCTGGGTTTTTCATGTTCACAGACAGAAATTCCTATGTTAAGTAATCATCCCTTCCAGGCAAAGTCCAAAGTTTTCCTTCCTGGGGTTTGCAGGTTCTTTCGGATGGAGGCTACATTTCTACCTTATCCCCAGCCACCCCATCACTGACTTCCTCTGTATTCCTGCCATCCTGAACTTCCCAGGGTTCAGAGACCTATGTCTCTGCACAGCTTCCCCTAGGACTGGAATCTTCTCACTTCCTTGCCAGGCCACCTGTACTTCCCCATGCCAGGGAGGCAAACGGCTCCCCAACACCAAAATCTGGCTTCCAACTTTGTGTTTTTGGGAAAGCCTCTGCTGCCTCTCCACCCATCCTCCAGGCGGAGTTAGTCATTCTCTTCCTGAGCTGGAACAGAGCCTTATACATTCTTCTTATAATATTTCATTTATTTTGTTTACAAGTCTGTCTCCCCAACAAGATGCTGAGCTTTCTGGAACAAGTCTGTGTTATTCATCTCCACCCTTAGCACCTAGCCCAGTGCCTGGAACATTAACAAAGGCATTTGGGTCCCCAGATAGATTCCTCTGAATTTTCTATGCTGTATGCAGAGAACTGGTAGATTAGATTTACTGAAAATAACCTCTTTCTTCTTTGAGGGTTTTGATGAACATTTGAAATTCTAGGATAGCCATAATATAGAGAAAATATATTTCCCCCAAATAGAGTTTCCCCCTCCAGATTGGTGATAAGTCCTAGCATTGAGCCAGTGGTTCTCAAATTCTAGGAGCATCTAAATTACATGGGAGAACTTGATAAAAATATTGGGCTGAGATCCCTACCCCAGACCTAAGAAATTACAGTTTTTCAGGGTAATCCCAGGCACCTGAATTTCCACAGACTTCCCCAAGTGATTCTGATGCGTATCATTTTTTAAAACCATTGCACTAGGACAATCTGACTTATAAATTGCTGGTTCCAATTGCTTCAAATGTTTCCTGTTGTCAAAAGGAACAGAAACAAAAGCATCCATTCAGAGGGCTAGGTGTGTTCTCCCCACCTGGTCACAGGTGCCCAGGCTCTCCCTGGAGAAGTACTGTCGCCTTTCTTATCGCTCAGCCGCCTTTGATCAGGAGCTTCTTCATTCCGGCTCATTCTTCACTTCAAAGCTGGAAACCTGATCAGCTCCACTTTCTTTCCTTCACCCAGGGCCCAGGCGGCCCCACAGGTGGGCTGGTCACTTGGGAAGTCTGTACAGCCAGCCTTCAGCATTCTGTTAGAGACCAAAGGCCAGTCTTTTGTGTAGCACTCCTGTCTGATTCTCCCCCTACACAACTGGTGCCAAAGAGAAACTGGGAGAGGAAATAGGACCTTGTTCTAAGCCTGCCACCGTGGGTGTGGAATAACCACACTTAGGGCACAGTTTTAGGAACAGTTTTGCAGTGTTCAATCTCCTAATCCCTGAGGCAAGTCTTCCTGAGTGAAAGAGCAAAGGTTCTTTGTAGAAAAGAATCACTTGGAGCCTCCACAATAAATCTTCTTTTATCTGAGCCATTAAAATTAGCTCCCAAGAGAAACTTTACATAAGGGAAGATGATTGATGATTTGGCTTTATGAATATAGGAGCAGTGTTCAGTTTCCTTGGTAAATTTCTGAATATCAGAAGAGTAGCGTGTTCTAGTGTAAGATGCTGTCTTCAACACAGACTATCAATCCATGACCTCCCAATTCCCTCTTACCCCAAGTGCCCACAGGGTGAAACAAACCTTACTTTTAAATGAGTACAAATAAATTGTAAGGTCATTTAACAAAAACAGCTTCATTGAATACACTTTCCATATCATAAAATTTACCTATTTAAAGTGTACACCTCAATGGTTTTTAGTATGTTTACCAAGTTATCCAATGATCACCACAATCGAAGTTTGGAACATTCTCATCACCTAAAAATCTCATGCCCATCAGCAGTCACTCCACATCTTCCTCTTTTGGCACAGCCCTGGGCAACTCAAGTATACTTTCTACCTCCATAGGTTTTCTTATTTTGGACATTTTATATAAGTGGAACCAACAGTATGTTGTCTTGGGTGACTGGCTTCTTTCACTTAGGATAATGTTTCCAAGTCTCATCCATGTTGTAGCATTTATCAATGCTTTATTCCTTTTTGTAGCTAAATAATATTCCATTTTGTGAATATGCCACATTTGTTGAGCCATTCATTCATTGATGCATATTTGCATTGTTTCTGTTTTTTTACTATTATGAATAATGCCACTATGACTATCTGTATCAGAGTTTTTATGTGTACTGATGTTTAAATTTCATTGCTAGGAATGGAAGTGCTGGGTCATATAGTAATTCTGTAATTAATATTTTGAGAAGCTAGCAACTTGTTTTCCAAAGTGGCTACACCATTTTATAATCTCACCAGCAATGTATGAGGGTTCCACTTTGTCTATATCCATACCAAAATTTGTTGTCTTTTTAATTGTAGCCATCCTAGTGGGTGTACGTTGGTATCGCATGGTAGTTTTGATTTGAAACACATTAATAACTAATGATGTTGAGCATCCTTTCAAATTCTTATTGACCACTTGTATATCTCTGAAGAAATGTCTATTAAAATCCTTTCCCATTTTTTAGTTGGCTTATTTGCCTTTCCATTATTGAGTTGTTAGAGTTTTTTATATATTATGTATACAATGACCTTATCAAAGGTATCATTTTCATATATTTTCTCCAACTATGGATTCTTCCCCTTTCTTGATAGTATCATTTGAACAAAAAGCTTTTAGTTTTTTAATAAAGTTCAATTTATCTGGTTTTTGTGTTTTTGGTATTCTATTTCAGAAGCTATTTCCTATTCAAAGTCACAAATTTATTTTATATTTTCTTCTAAGAGTTAAAAATTTTTAAACCCTTAAATTTAAATTTGTGATACATTTTAATTTTTTTTTTTTTAGGATGATGTGAGGTAGGAGTCCAAATTAACTCTTTTGCATGTTGTCCTAGCTGGATTTGCTTAAAAGTTGTTCCTTCCTCATTTTCTTGACACCCTTTTCAATAATCAATTGACCATAAACTTTAAAATTCACTTTTGGGCTCTTAGGTATGTTCTGTTTAGGTCTATACTTAGGCTAGTACTATTTAGTTTTTATTGCAGTGGCATACTAAGATTTGAAATTGGGAAGTGTGAGTCTTACAACCTTGTTTTTCTTTTTCTTTCGAGATTATTTTGCTATTCCAGGTACTTTGCATTCCCATATGAATTTGAAGTTCACTTTAGCAAAACCTTTTTCTTTAAAAAGCCAGTTGGGATTCTGATAGAGTTTGTATTAAATTTGTAAATCAGTTTGGGGGAGCATTGCCACCTGAACAATATTAAGTCTTCCAATCCTTAAACGTGGAACATCTTTTGATTTATTTAGATATTCTTTAATTTGTTTCAACAATGTTTTGTAATTTTCAGTGTATAAATCTTGCACTTTTGTTTACTTATTTTTGTGCTACTTTAAAGGAATTATTTTGTTTGCAATTTTTTAATTGTTCATTGGTATTGCATATAATTTGTTTTATATTAATCTTGTATCATGAAGCCTTGCTAAACTCAGTTATCAGTTCTAATAATTTTTGCTGGATTCCTTAGGATTTTTTATATATAAAATCATGTAATATGAAAATATAATTAATTTTACTTTCCATCTGGATGTCTTTTTTTTTTTTCTTGCCTGATTGCCCTGACTACTTCTATTCAGAAGTAATGAGAGCAGATATCCTTCTCTTATTCCTGATCTTAAGGAGAAAGTATTAAATCTTTCATTATTAAATATTATGTTAGCTTGTGTGTTAGTCAGAGATGCCCTTTATCAGATTGAGAAAGTTCCCTTCCGTTATTAGTTTGTTGAGCATTTTTATCATGAAAGAGTGTTAGATATTGTCCAATGCTTCTTCTCCATCTGAGATGATCATGTGTTTTTTGCCCTTTATTTTATAATATTGTATCAAATTGTCTGATTTATTAGATGTTAAATCAGACTTATATTCCTGGCATAAATCCTGTTGGTCGTTATACAGTTCTTTTTATTTGTTGCTGGTTTCAGCTTGCTTATAAGTTTATGGAAATTTTTGTGTCTATATTCATAAGAGATGTTAGTCTGTAGTTTTGTATTGTTTTTGTCTGGTTTTGGTATCAGGGCAGTGGTGACATTAAAGGATGAGCTGGAAAGTGTCACCTGCTTCTACTTTTTGCAAGAGTTTGTGAAGGATTGGTGTTAATTCTTTAAATGTTTGATAGAATTCACTAGTGAGAGTATCTGTGTCTGAGCTTTTTCTTTGTGGGAAATTTGAAATTACTAATTCAGTCTCTTTACTTGTAGGTATATACAGATTATTTCTTCTGGAGTAAGTTATTGTATTGTATGTCTTTCCAGGGAACCATTCATTTCATCTGCTAACTTGTTAGCATACAGTTTGTTTATAGTATTCTCTTACAATTCTTACTTCTGTAGGTCTGTAGTGATGTCCCTCTTTCATTCTGATTTTTGTAATTTGAGTCTTTTTCTGTCTTGGTCAGCCTACCTAAAGTTTTGTAGACTTTGTTGATCTTTAAAAAAAAAACACCCTTTGGCTTCTGTTGATTTTTTTCTTATTTTTTATTGTTTTCTTTTTATATCTCTAATCTTTATTATTTTCTTCCTTCTGCCTACTTTGAATAGAATTTGCTCTTCCTTTTTTTAGTTTAAGACAGAAGTTTTCATTATTGATTTGAGATCTTTCTTCTTTTAAAATGTAGATTTAGGGGCACTTGGGTGGCTCAGTCAGTTGAGGAACCCACTTTGGCTCAGGTCATGATCTTGTGGTCCCTGAGTTTGAGCCCTGTGTCAGGCTTTGTGCTGACAACTCAGAGCCTGGAGCCTGCTTCGGATTCTGTGTCTCCTTCTCTCTCTGCCCACCCCCAGGCTTGTGCTCTGTCTCTCTCTCTCTCTCTCTGTATCTCAGAAATAAATAAATGTTTAAAAAATTAAAAAAAAATAAAATGTAGATTTTTCCAGTTATAAATTTTCCTTTCTGCACTACTTTAGCTGTATCCTATACATTTCAGTATGTTTTGTTTTACTTTCACTTATTCCAGAGTATTTTCTAACTTTGCTTGTGATTTCTTTTTTGTCCCATTGATGATTTAGGACTGTTTTGTTTAATTTCTACGTATTTGGGAATTTCCCAAGTTTCTTTGTGTACTAACTTCTAATTTCATAACATTTTAGCCAGGAAACATATTTTGTATGATTTCAATTCTTTTAAATTTTTTGAGATTTGTTTTACGGCCTAACATATGGTCTATTCTGGTGAATGTTCCAATCGCACTTAAAAGGAATGTGTATTGGGTTGTTGCTCCGTCCTAGACCTAATGAATCAGAATATTTGGGAGTTGCAGGAATCTTTGTTTAACAGTCCCTCCAGGTGATTCTGATTCATGTTCAAGTTTGAGATCCACTGATTTTGACTCGGTGATTGTTTGCCTTGCCCATCTTTTCCTGAGAGGTAATTAGAAGATTCACATGTAGACTCTCCGGAATTCATTGCATTTTTCTGACCCTGGGCTGAAGTGAGTCTTCCAACTGCATATTCCCAGTTCTACAGTGTTGGCCTATTTGGGATCCTTAACCTTGAACTTTGTACCCCTGCTGGTCCAGGAGGCCTTTCAACCAGGTTCCTTGGGCAAGGTTCTGATGCAATGCTTAGTTCTTTTAAGAACTACTAAGGATCTACTCCTTTTATTCCCGCGTGATGCAATGCTTAGTTCTTTTAAGAACTACTAAGGATCCTGATTTGTTCATTTTGGCCATATACAGGAGTACTGATGCATAGGGGCACTTGTACCCCAATGTTCATAGCAGCACTGTCAACAATAGCCAAATTATGGAAAGAGCCTAAATGTCCATCAACTGATGAATGGATAAAGAAATTGTGGTTTATATACACAATGGAATACTACGTGGCAATGAGAAAAAATGAAATATGGCCTTTTGTAGCAACGTGGATGGAACTGGAGAGTGTGATGCTAAGTGAAATAAGCCATACAGAGAAAGACAGATACCATATGGTTTCACTCTTATGTGGATCCTGAGAAACTTAACAGGAACCCATGGGGGAGGGGAAGGAAAAAACAAAAAAAAGAGGTTAGAGTGGGAGAGAGCCAAAGCATAAGAGACTGTTAAAAACTGAGAACAAACTGAGGGTTGATGGGGGGTGAGAGGGAGGGGAGGGTGGGTGATGGGTATTGAGGAGGGCACCTTTTGGGATGAGCACTGGGTGTTGTATGGAAACCAATTTGTCAATAAATTTCATATATATATATAAAAAAAAGAACTACTAAGGATCTACTCCTTTTATTCCCACATGATAGCTGGGCCTGGCTCTGAATGCAGTAATTACTTGGAATCTTAGCATTGATCCCCTGTACCCCGCACCCCCGCCCACCTTGCATCACTGCCTTCATACTTTAATAAATTATTTCCATTGCCTGGGACCTCTCTTAGTCTAACCTGACCCATAATAATGGATCTTCTTAGTTTTTGTCACTTATCCAAATGGATCTCCATTACACAATGCCTCTCTTTTCACAGCCCTTCAAATTGTTTATCTAGGACTATGGTCTAGACTCAGCAGATGCCCTGCATACCTGCATCCATATCCTCTTGCAGAGTCCCTATATGATCTTGGTTTCTCTTCACTACGACTCAACATGGGAAGTAAAGTTTCACTATCATCTTACTGTATCAGATTTTATTTTAACAAGATCCTGGGGTGATCCATGTGTATGTTAAAGTTCAAGAAGCAATGCCCCTGTGGAAGTAAAGATGATATGGGGGCTTCACGGACACTATGGTACAGTGCACTCAGGTGACTTACCCAATACCTCACAGTGAGGGGACTGGAAGAGCATACATAGAATCTAGAAATTTAGAGTTTGCTTCTTTTCTTACCACCCATATGGTTTTGACTCACCTAGTCAAACTTATTTTTTATTTTTTATCTTGGTCTTCCCACTCATAAACCCACAATCACAGAGGAGAACCCATTATTCTAGGGAAATACAGTACTTACATAGGCATATTTTCCAGAGGGAAAAATATGGGAACGTGTCCCTCAGTAGATTATCTTAGAACCCAATTTAATGAAAACCATAGTTGGTTCTGTGGACCTCTAACACACAGAGGATTTCATTACTACTATGATGACCCTGGTTTAATTTACCTTGTTCTCTAAATCCTCTGTCTTCTAATTGCTGGTCAGGACAAAGAGACATCTTTTCCACCATAAGGAGAGATAAAACAGGGTGGACAATAATGTATGGTAGCTTTTGTGTTGAGCTAGCTTTTGCTTGTGAACCATGATGAATGACAGGTGCAATTTCATGCTGAAAACTGTGTTGAATGCTCCAAGCTCAGTATCCATCTGAATACCTATAATTATAGAACTTCAGGTACTTAATATTATGGGAAACAGTGGGTTTACAAAACTCAATATGAGCACATTTAAAAATAGTTCAGTAGTTTTAAGAAATTATTTCACAATTATTCAAAATAATTCACAATTTCATATTTCATATTGGCATTACAGATTCTTAATTTTTCCTAATCCAAATAACAAAATATCTTGAAATTTGGAATTCCCAGAGATTAAAAAAAAACCTGGTAGACAGTGTTCTTCCCATTAGGCTAGGCATTTACTAACCACATTATTTGAGCTATACCTGTTCTGTATATCCAAACATTAGAAAATTTTATAACATAATTTTTTCTGTCCAATGACCAGAAATTTCCAAAGTCTAAATTTTGTTCCAAGACTGTTTTCTGGTATTATAGCTGTTATAATTAACATGTTTATTTGAATAACCATTAAAAGTAGACATCAGGTCACAGACATACAGTGAGATTGAAAGATAGGATTTAGGTGGTAGCGAAACTCCAGGAAGCAGTAGAGGTAGAATTATAGAATGAATCTTTAGAGATTTAAGGTGATATTACTCCATGTAACTTTATATATTGTATAACATAACTCCAAGTTCTGAGCCCAGAGACTCCCAGAATGTTTTGATGGAGCTTAAACTAAATTGCAGCTAAAGATGCTTGGGTGAAGGCATCTCTGTCCCTCTCTCCTTTCTCAAATCAACATCAAAAAATAATGATAATGATAATAATAAACTACATTTACAAAGAAATCAGAAGACAGGAAAATCCCAGACCACAATCTAGGACAGGAGGGTTGGATGCAAGGAAGAATGCAAGGAAAAGGAAACCTAGCTGAAGTGTAAAGCCAAGAGTTGACAAATAGCTCTGACAAACATGGTTACCCAAAAGTAGTGCCTACAGACAGAAAGACCAGAGACCCCTCCAGTGTGAGGAGAGCAGGGTTTGAATACCTCCCAAGTCATATCTATTAGTATGAAGTGGCAGAAAAGGTATGTAGGAATGAAGAGACACATACATACAGATACAAATTATCAACAAGCAGCACCAGCAATAAACAGGCAATTGTATGGCAAGATGGAGGATGAAAAATGGGTAACTGAGAACTCTTAAAATGTATTGAAAAGGATATTTCCTAAGGCACACCCCCATGCACACAAAGAATTGTAATTTAAAGGGGTTATGAGTATTCAGTGCCCCCAGGCATGGGACAAGTAAATGCAAATATTTCCTCAAAGAATTTCCATAGAGAAATTTCCAACACTTAATAGATCTCTCTTTCTCACACACAACATAATAAAGCACCCACAGAAACAAGATGTAGGAGAGAGATATCAAAAACAACTGAAGAATCAGACCCACAAAGAAGGCAGATACTGATTTACCAAATATAAAATAATAATTCAAAATATTTGTATTTAAAGAAAAACAGATTGAAAAACAGATTGAATGTTTTCAGATTGAAAACATTTAAAGAGGAAGAGCTTATATAAAATAACCAGAAAAAAATTGAAAATAAAGCAAATAGAACTCTAAGACATATCTAGCCTCTTCAAAGTCCACCTGTAGAATATAAACAAAAAATATTCTAGAAGTCAGCTAAATTGCAGACTCCAGAAAGCATCATTCCCTGCTTATTATAGTCTAGCTCTAGTGACTCTTGTTTTTCTCTCATGGGCTTCCTGTAGCATATGAATAATAGTTCACAGGAACAGATAGGAATGCAAAGAAGTTTTATTACTAGGAATCTATTAGTATAATTTAACATGTTATTAATGACTGCACAAAAGAAAGAAGTCTTCTCAATAACTGCTAAAAAGATTTAAGAGGTTTTAATACCCATTTTTTTTAATAAAAACAATAAACTAAGAAGTAGAATGGTTCTTCTTCAACTTGATTAAAAATCTAAATCCAAATCATGGAGCTAACTCAATACATAACTGTGAAACACCAGAGGCCTTCTCATAAAATCAGGAACCACCACCACAGAGGGTGGTTGCTCTTATTTTTCTCACTGTTAGTGTTCGAGGAGTCACTTGGTCAAATTCTTTTCTGCCCGCCTGACTCTTTGAAGCTCAACACACATTTACTATTTATCTTGTATTTTGGATACTTGTGAGAATAGAAAATTTGTTCTGTTAAATGTTACTTGCAAGTTAATTACACCAAGAAGCTTGTAAACCTTTCTCAGAAAGAGAAGTGTAACATTATAAATGAAATATAAAATGTTACAAGGTCTTATGAAAAATTTTGGTCTAAGAATTGTGCTACCTCACATTTAATGTTATTACTAAAAGAGAAAGAGATACAGAGAGGAGAAAGAAAGAAAAAAAGAGATAGAGGAAGAGGGAGGGAAAGAGAGGAGGAGAGAGAGGGACAGAGACAGACAGACTTGTCCAGTAACCCGAAGGTAAAAATTAGATTTTATCCTGGATGCAAGCAAAGAAGCTAGGCTGCCACAGTTTCATGAATCTGATGGAAAACTGTAGACTCCTGGGCCAGATATGAAGGATAGATTTTTTACTCACAGCAATAGCAGTAGCCAGAATATTGGTATTTTTGCACTGTTTTCTCTAACCCTAGTTCCCACAGGGAGATGCAGAGAGAGCCACATAACCTCTGTGCATGCAATGCATTGCATTACAGAAGAGGAACCCTGAACTTAGCAAATCTGCATCTTTATAATGGACAGACTTGCTTGCCATTTTATTCAGGAGATGTTGTCTTTATTATACTGGACAGTAAACATGCCTGTGCTGTGCTCTGGAGGGAGATAATATCTCCATCTTCTAAAGCTACTTACTGTACAAACAACCTTAAAAAGGCAGTTTAGAAAAAAAGAGCATCAGTTTAGAAAAAAAGAGCATCTTGCTCAGAAGACATGTAGAAACACCAGAGACCTATCTGTCCATTGTCATTATATAGTTGTAAGTATGACATTTTGTTTATTGTCAAGCTTCCATATGAAACCCTTATTTCCATGAGGGATGGACTATGTTCATTTTGTCCACTACTGCATATATGATGTATGACTCTTAGTGATAAGTGGACAAAACTTTACTGTGAGTCAACAAAGTTTTCAACAAATAAAAATAGCAATTATTTCAATTATGTCAGTACTTACCAGATATGTGTATATATGTACATGGGTGTATATTTCATATAATACCACTAAAATACTACATATCTCTGCATATCTGATTCAAACCCAATAAATGAGAAGTACAAAATGAATTTTGGTTATAATATACATAAACTCAAGATTCACTTCACCTTTAGGCTCAAATCTAATAAATGCAAAGATAACTTTCATACTTTAATATTAACTATACAATTGTGGAACTAAACTGTTACATTGATTTTGTGCAACCTTTATATTATAAAGCTAGAATTAATTACTGTGCAAACGATAATATAAAACTAGAATAATAGTGTGTACATCTAGAAATGATGTCAAGTTGTCTGTGATACTTGACTATAGCAATGGCAATTATATAACATTCATTCTGCCTCCTATTTGCCAGAGACAAAATGAAGCAATAGCATTATTCTTTCTTGTCACTTCCAGATGTAGTTCAGAGCCCTCTGAACATTATGTTCTTAGTTAGCTATCACCAATTGATTGGACATAAAGTGAAAATTGAACATCCGTGCTGTCTTGGTCAAAGAATCTCTTGGACTTCATACTAAATGAGGTCCTAGAGATACTCCAGTGTTAGTGTCACTGAATCTCCAATATTAGTTCACCAGGTACTAGTCTACAGTGGTAGTTTACTGGGTACTCGAATAATATGCAAACTTTGTTGAACTTTTATTGTCTGTCAGGATGTTCTAAAAATGTTAATATCCCAATGACATTGTGAATGAATACTTTTACCATTTCACCGATGAAGAAACTTAGATAGCATGATGTTAATTTGTCAAAAACCACACAGCTAGGAAATGAATGAAAAAATTCTTCTGACACTGAAATTTGGCTCCAGAGTCATACCTTTTTCTAAGTTTATTATTTTGAGAGAGAAAGAGAGAGAGAGGCAGAGAGCGGTGAGAGAGTATCCCAAGCAGGCTCTGCACTACACAGGACTTTATTCCATAAACTGAGATCATGACCTGAGCTGAAATCAAGTGTCGGATGCTTAACCGAATGAGCCACCCAGGCACCCCCAGAGTCATACTCTTAACCATTACAAAGTGTAAAATTAGCAAAATACTCCTAAACTTGGTTTCAGATTAACTAAATTGTCATATACCACATTTTTCATATAAACCTTTCATATGGCAATCCTGCTCCGTAGTGACATTTTACAAAGCTAGTGTCCTATCAGGGAGGCAGCAGGAGACTCCAAGAGTCCTTGTCCCATTAATTCATTTATTGGATTGTTGGTCAGATGGTCAGCAGGTGTTCAACTATCTTACTTTGCCTAGGACTGAGAGATTTCCAGGACACAGGATTTTCAATGTTAAAACTTGGATAGTACAGAACAGAACAAACACTTGGTCACACTAGTGGTACTCCACTCTTAACATGTAATCCACAAAGAAAGAGGTTCCAGATGGAGTACTTATAGTCATCAGTTCACCAGGATTTATCTAATTTGCCAAGAATCATCTTGTTTGCCTTCTCCAAGTCCCCAGTTATTTTCAAAATGAGGATCCTTAGTGGTTCTGTATTCAAAGCTGTGTTTCCCAAACTTCGGAGCATATCAAAATCATCCATATGACTTGTTAAAACATAGACTTTAGGGACCCACCCCAGAGATTCTGAATCAGTAGATCTGAGGTGGGGCCCAAGACTCTGCATTTCTAATAAACTCTGGTGATGCTATTGGTGATTCAAAGAATTATAATTTTCAGCAAGGTCATTTATCAGTGTAGCTCTGTTTCAGCCACCGTGACTTACCACCCCTGATTCACCCCTAGTGAAATTACTTATCACATTTGGAAACTGGTAACTTCTGCCCAGATCTTGATATTCAGTAGAATTACCATACTCAGTAGGGCATCTAAAATCTTGATTTCTCACCTCTGAAAGCAAAACAACTCTGTCAATAACAATTTTTGCCCTTGCATGCTAAAAACAGTTCAATGTCACTATTTCATTGTTGTTAAACATTTATTCAACCTGTTTGTCCTTAGTCCTAATCCCATAGCATTGTCCTTCCTGGTGAATGTAAGAAACACATTTTCCCTTTCTCATTTAAGTGAAATGAGATTGAAACTCATAGCTCAGGGTTAATTCAATGCAGTTTTGCTATTTTATAGAATTATGAGCAGAATTGCTCACTGAGAGCAACTTGTCACAGTTACAATGAGTATTAGAGTATTAACCTCACCCCCTTATAATATTGGGTTAACTTTAACAATGCAACTGATTCTCAGCTAGTTTCTATAAATCACAGCACACATGACAAAAAACTGCTGTAAAGGGATAGCTGGTGCCTCTAAGATAAGACGGTCACTTTTTTGCCAGGTGTCTTGAACATACTATCAATAATATAGTACTTCATCAATTTCTTTCATAAACTTTCTATAGTTTTCAGCATATAGATCTTTTACCTCTTTGGTTAGATTTATTCCTAGGTATCTTATGGTTCTTGGTGCAATTGTAAGTGGGATCAGTTCCTTGATTTCTCTTTCTGCTGCTTTGTTACTGATATATAGAAATGCAACTGATAGTTCTAGCAGTTTTTTGGTGGAGTTCTTCAGGTTTTCCATGTAGAGTATTATGTCATCTGCGAAGAGTAAAACTTTGACTTCTTCCTTGCCAATTTGTATGCCTGATTGCTGAGGCTAGGACTTCTAGTGCTATGTTGAACAACAACGGTGACTGTGGACATCCCTGTTGTGTTTAAGACCTTAGGAGGAAAGCTCTCAGTTTTTCCCCATTGAAGATGATATCAGCTCTGGGTCTTTCATATATGGCCTTTATGATGTTGGGGTATGTTCCTTTTATTCCTACTTTCTTGAGTTTGTTTTTTTTTTTTTATCAAGAAAGGATGCTGTATTTTGTCAAGTGCTTTTTCTGCATCTACGGAGAGGATCATATGGTTCTTATTCTTTCTTTTATTAATGTGGTGCATCACATCGATTGATTTGCAAATATTGAACCATCTATGCAGCCCAGGAATAAATCCCACTTGGTCATGGTGAATAATTTTTTTGATGTACTGTTGAATTCAATTTGCCAATTTCTTGTTAAGAATTTTTGCATCCAGATTCATCAGGGACTATGTCTGGCACACCAAGACATACTGTATTCTTTAATAGAACTCAACACCATATAGATGTCACCTAAACAAATTTATAAAATTAACATAAAATAGCAATGACTTTTTCTGGAGGGACAGACAAAATGAAGACAAAATTTATATTAAAAAATAAACAATCAGAAACATGCTACAAAAAATGTACAATGTAGGGAGCTTAGACATAGATATTAACATTATAAACCCTGTATAATTGTGTGTCTGAAAGATGGATAGAAAGACAAAAGGAACAGAACATTCAGAAATAGACCCAAGTACATATGAAATTGAAAAATGAAAAAGATAGTGATTCAGATCAGTTGGGAGGAGATTAACTTTTTAAAAAATGGTATTGAGAAAACTAGCTATTAAAAAAAGATAAGTGCCATACCATAATCCATAGCAAATGCCATTTGATTCAAGATCTGAGCATAAAAAGTAAATCCTTTGTAACTCAGTGGTGAGAAAATCTCTTTATGAAAAAATCTGGAATAATACAGAAAATGTGATAAAATTAATTACAGTTTTTTAAAATGATTTTTATAATATTGACTAAGGAAAATCCACTTTATGAAACATAAAATGAAAATTACAAACTGGGAAAAATGCAGTTTATATGATGACTAAGAGCTAATACATCTTTAACCTATAAAAGCACTGTCTGCTGAAAGGCTTAGAAGAACAGAAAAATAGCAATGTGCACACCTAGTACCTGATGGGGGCTCCTAAATATCATTCACTACTGAAAGAACCAGGACTCCATGGAAAACTGGTGATTCCGGACTTAGGGCAGGAAATAACACAAAATAATGCTGGGCCCTGTTATGTCAGAAAACAAGGAAGAGACTAGACACTCATATGGTATATCAAAGGGATATTTATGCCAATAAGATGACCAAAATGAGACAGTTGGAAGAACAAAATGAATATCGAATGCAATTTATTGAAACGCATTTAAAATATATTTTTTTTCATTAAAATATGTGTGTGTGTGTATTTTAAATGCTGAAGAGCAAGCCACCTTCTCCACATCCACCCTCCCTTTCCCCCAAACCCCCTGAAAAATAAGCAATGCATTATAGACTATTGTAGGTCATTAGGTTACTAATTCTTCACTCAGAAAATAACAATTAGAAGAGCATTTCCTCTGATTTTCCTGTTTAAGCTGTATTCATGGTGGCTAAACATTGATAAGTTGATAAGGAAATAGTATTTGTATGAGAAATCCAGCTGTTGGAATATGGAAAGAAAGATGGAATTAGAAAAATCACCATTTTCAATTCCTATTGAAATAATTGATAAGGAATGATCATCACTGTTGGATGAAAGGTTGATGTAAACGTTTACAATGGACAGATCAGGTCATTAGTCACCTGAACTTAATGATCCCACTTAAGTGTCATTAGATATGGCACAATTGAAGAGCGTGACCTCTGGTGTGCTTTGTGTTGATAAAACACACCAAACAGGTGAACGATAGTTTGAAAAAAAGAAATCTAAATCTAATCCCACCTTGAATACACAGGAAATACAGGAGACCGAGAAACAAGTTAGATGCCCATAAGGAAACAGACATTTCTGGAAATCGTACAATCTACAGAGCAGTGGCCCAGTGTCTATAACCCAACTGTATACAGACAAAATAGAAGAATAGAAAATACTGCTCTAGACTGAGGGAGAATAGCAACCAAAAGAAATGTATGGAACTACGGATTGTGCCTGCATCCTGATTTAATCACTTGGACTGCAAAATGACACTTTGAGACTATGCTGAAAAAGTGATTGTAGGCTGAATTTTAGATA
Organism: Lynx rufus; assembly: GCF_022079265.1. Classification (NCBI taxonomy): domain Eukaryota; kingdom Metazoa; phylum Chordata; class Mammalia; order Carnivora; family Felidae; genus Lynx; species Lynx rufus. The sequence goes on along the minus strand of NW_025814896.1, from coordinate 37,175,832 downwards.
ATTACAAGAAATCATTGGTCATTTTGTTAGTTTTAGTAATTGTACAGTGGGAATATTTTTTAAAAAGTCCACAATTTGTAGGAATATGTAGAATAATGCAAGATGAATAAAAATTGATTTAAAATCCTTTTATGATAAATGCAATAAATGTACCAAACTCTTAATAACGTTTGACTCTGGATAATGGATATATAAAACTTCATTGTACTACCTTGTCTAATTTTGTGTATGCTTGAAATATTTTAAAAAGTAAATATATATTTTAAAAACCTTCAGAGTTCACTTAATGTACTTCAGTAAAATTGAAGTCTATGTCAATGGCTGATGGAATGCCTCATGACATTAACCTGCTAGGATTATTGTGAAGGCTCTTCTCAACCAGCTGTTCATTCCCTCACCATTCCCACACTTCAGGGAGTGTGTGACGTCTGTTGCCTCAGTAGAGCCCCCTCATTTGACTATTTGTATTGGGGTTGGGAACAAACTCTTATCAAGTACAAAGTATGTGACAGTTGAAGGGAGGTGACATTTTGTCACAGTGGGGAGGTGTTTATCCGAGTCCAAGGCTGGTGAGTTGAAGGGACTGTAAGAAAAAAAAACACAGCATGAGACCCATCCAGGTCTGCTGAGTAACAGGTAGAGTGTGGATAATCAATAAACAAAACAAAACTGAGGCTTATCATTGTGTGAAAGGTCAAGGCAACAAGTGGAAAGCAGTTAATTATAATCTGAGAGCAGTGTGTCCTTGGAATAGCACCAATGTCTTCACAGTGTATGCTATTTTGGATCAGGATAGGGAAGTTCAAGAGGTGCTGCAAAAGCAGTCATTGGCCCAGAAATAGAGAAGCTGTACAGATTGACATGGTGGTAAATACAATTGATAGATCAAATGTGAAAAGAGCTCATGTAAAGTGATATGACTGTACTTTTTTTTTTTTTAATTTTTTTTTTTCCAACGTTTATTTATTTTTGGGACAGAGAGAGACAGAGCATGAACGGGGGAGGGGCAGAGAGAGAGGGAGACACAGCATCGGAAACAGGCTCCAGGCTCTGAGCCATCAGCCCAGAGCCTGACGCGGGGCTCGAACTCACGGAGCGCGAGATCGTGACCTGGCTGAAGTCGGACGCTTAACCGACTGCGCCACCCAGGCGCCCGATATGACTGTACTTTTTAACTTTTTTAAGTTTATTTAATTTGAGAGAGGGAGGGAGGGAGTGGGAGAGAGAGAGAGGGAGAGAGAAAGGCAGAGAGAGAGGAAGAGAGAGAATCCCAAGCAGGCTCTGTGCTGACGGTGCAGACACTGGGCATGATCCCACAAACTGTGAGATCATGACCTGAGCTAAAATCAAGAGTCAGACACTTCACCAACTAAGCCACCCAGGTACCCAATGACTGTACTTTTTATAATCAAACATACAAAGTTGATACAGGCATATACAGGCTGTCCTTAAAAACAGGTTTTCTTGGAGCTTCTGCTCATTACAAAAAAGTTATCACTGCTTAAGACTTTTTTTTTTAATTCATCATTCCTTTACCTGCAACAGAAGACATCTGGGGGTACTTAAAAAAGCTTTTATTATTACTATAATTTTGTTTGAAATAAATTTTGTTGATGATAAACAACATACAATAAAATGTACAGATTTTAATATTGATGATGTGACCACCACCTCAATAAAGATATGAAACACTTTCATTACCCCCAGAGGTTTCCTCATATACCCTTTTCCATTTGGTTTGCCTTCCCCAGGGAGCCACTGATCTGTTTTTTATCACCATAGATCATAGGCAAGTAACCATTTGCCTCTTATAGAACTCATATAGATAGAATCATTTGGCATATATTCTTATGTGAGACTTTTCACTCATCATGTTTTTTGAGATTCAATCGTATGTGGAATGTATCAGTAGTTCATTTTTATTCCATTATTCAGTACTTTTTGAATCGCTCAAAATGGTATTTTGTTTTTTAAGCTTTATATAAATGCTATAATACTATATTTTTATAATTTTTGAGAGATATAATTTGTTCATTTTACTTATTATACATGTTACATTGTAAGAATATGCCATAATTGTTTATCATTATAATTTTTGATATTATTACTTTAAAATATAAGACATCATTTTAAGGGTAACTTTTAGCAACACCATCATCATCAATATCATTATGCATGTCTATATATGCAGTATTCAATTTGATAATAGATGACCAATTATCAGTTCTCTATAAATTGACCTGTAACTACAAGACTAATAAATAAAAATATTAGGAGGTAAACAGATTTGTTCACCAAAGTTATAACTATTGATAGATGTAACTCTTATTTTAATTCTAGTTAGTTGGCATACAGTGTTACATTAGTTTCAGGGGACAACATAGTGATTCAGTAATTCCATACATCATCTGGTGTTCATCATGACAAGTACAGTCCTTAATCCCCATCCCACACCCACTCCTTCCCTCTGGTAACCTTCAGTTCTCCATTGTTAAGAGTCTGTTTCTTGAGTTGTTTTCTCCCTCTTCTTTCCCTTTGCTCATTTGTTGTGTTTCTTAAATTACACATATGAATGAAATCATATGGTATTTGTCTTTCTTTGATTTACTTCACTTAGCATAATACTCTTTACCTCCATCCATATTGTTGCAAATGGCAAGACTTCATTCTTTATTATGACTGAATAATATCTATATATCTATATACATCACTTTTCATTGTCCATTCGTCAATGGACACTTCCATAATTTGCTTTTATAATCTGGCTATTGTAAATAATGCCGCTATAAACATAGGCGTGCATGTATCCCTTTATTTTTGTTGTTTTTTCTGTTTATTTATTTATTTTGAGAGAGAGAGAGAGAGAGAGAGAGAGAGAGAGAGAGAGAGAGCACGAGCTGGGAAGGGGCAGAGAGAGAGGGAGAGAAAGAATCCCAAGCAGGTTATATGCTGTCAGCAAGGAACCTGATGTGGGACTCAATATCACGAATTGTGAGATCTTGACCTAAGCTGAAATTAAGAGTCAAATGCCTAACTGACTGAGCCACCCAGGTGCCCCTCATGTATCCCTTTGAATTAGTGTTTTTGTATTCTTTGGGTAACTACCTAGTAGTACAATTGTTGGATTCTAGAGTAGTTTGATTTTTAACTCCTCCATAATGTTATCGACAGTGGCTGCACCAATTTGCATTCCCACCATCAGTGCAGGAGTGTTCCCCTTTCTCCACATCCTCACCAGTACCTGTTGATTTTAGCCATCAATGATATATCATTGTAGTTTTTATTTATATTTCCCTCATAATAAGTGATAATGAACATCTTTTCACATGTCTTTTGGCCATCTTTATGTCTTCGAGAAATGTCTGTTCATGTCTTCTGCCTATTTCTAAATTATATTGTTTGTTTTTGGGGTATTGAGTTTTATAAGTTCTTTATATATTTTGGATACTAACCTGTTATTGGATATGCCATTTTCACATATCTTCTCCCATTCCATCAGTTGTCTTTTAGTTTTGTTGTTTCCTTCACAGTGCAGAAGCCTTATAATTTGATATAGTCCCAAAATTAAATTTTGGGCAAGGTTCACTTGCCTCAGGAGACATATCTAGAAAAAAGTTGCTATGTCTGATGCCAGAGAGGTTACTGCCTGTATTCTCCTCCAGGGTTTTTATGGTTTCAGGTCTCACATTTAGGTCTTTAATCCATTTTGAATTTATTTGTGTATATGGTGTAAGAAAGTGGTCCAGTTTCTTTCCTTTGCATGTTGTTGTCCAGTTTTCCCACTATTTGTTGAAGATACTGTCTTTTTCCCATTGGATATTATTTCTTGCTTTGTTGAAGACTAATTGACCATATGCTGTGGGTTTATTTCTGGGTTTTCTGTTCCGTTCCACTGATCTATGTGTCTGGTGTACCAGTACCATACTGTTTTAATTACTACAGCTTTCTAATGTAACTTTAAGTCTGGAATTGTGCTGCCTCCAGCTTTGCTTTTCTTTTTCAAGATTGCTTTGGCTATTTGGGGTCGTTTGTGGTTCCACGTAAATTTTTGAATTGTTCTATTTCTATGAAAAATTCTGTCAGTATTTTGATAGGGATTTCATTAACGTGTAGCTTGCTTTGGGTATTGTAGAAATTTTAACAATATTTGTTCTTCCAATACATGAGCATGGACTGTTTTTCCATTTATTTGTGTCATCTTCAGTTTCTTTCATCAGTGTTCCAGTTTTTAGAGTGTAAGTCTTTTACCACTTTGGTTAGGTTTATTCCTACATATGTTATTATTTTAGTGCAATTTCAAATCGGATTGTTTTCTTAATTTCTTTTTCTGCTGCTTCACTATTGATGTACAGAATGCAACAGATTTCTGTACATTGATTTTTGTATGCTGAAACTTTACTGAATTCCTTTATAAGTTCTAGCAGTCTTTTTAGTGGAGTCTTTGGGGGGTATTCTACATATAGTATCAAGTTATCTGCAAATAGTTACAGTTTTAATTTTTCCTTACTCATTTTGGATGTCTTTTATTTCCTTTTGTTGTCTGATTGCTGTGGCTAGGGCTTCCAGTACTATGTTGAATAAAGTGGTGAGAGTGGACATCCTTGTCTTGTTCCTGGCCTTAGGGGAAAGCCCTCAGTTTTTCACCATTGAGGATGATATTAGCTATGGATTTTTAATATATGCCCTTTATTATGTTGAGGTATGTTCCCTCTAAACCTACTTTGTTGAGGGTTTTTATCATGAATGGATGTTGTACTTATCAAATGCTTTTTCTGCATCTGTTGAAATGATCTTACAGTTCTTGACCTTTCTCTTATTGATGTAATGTATCATGCTCATTGATATCCAAATACTGAACACCCTTCCCCCAGAAATAAATCCCACTTGATGATGGTAAATAATTTTTTAAATGAATTGTTGGAGTAGATTTGCTAGTATTTTGTTGAGGATTTTTGCATTCTATGTTCATCAGGGATATTGGCCTCTAGTTCTCTTTTTTAGTGGTGCCTCTATCTTGTTTTGGTATAGGAATAATGCTGGCCTTGTAGAATGAATTTGGAAGTTTTCCTTCCTTTTCTTTTCTTTTTTTCCTTTGGAATAGTTTGAGAAGAATAGGTATTAACTTTTCTTTAAATGTTTGGTAAATTTCACATGTGAAACTATCTGGGTCTGTGCTTTGTTTGTGTTGGGAGTTTTTTTATTTCTGATTACATTTCTTTGCTGGTTATTGGTATATTCATATTTTTTTCTTTCTTCTTGTTTCAGTTTTGGTAGGTTATGTGTTGCTAGAAATTTATACATTTCTTCTAGATTGTCCAATTTGTTGGCTTATAGGTTTTCACAATATTCTCTTATAATATGTATTTCTGTGGTGTTGGTTGTTATTTCTTCTCTTTCACTTGTGACTTTGAGTGCTTTCTCTCTCTTTTTCTTGATAATTCTGGCTAGAGATAGTATCCATTTTATTGTTTTTTTTTTTTTTTTAAAGAATCAGCTCCTGCTTTCATTGATCCATTCTATTGATTTTTTTTTAAGTTTTAGTATCATTTATTCCTTTTTTTAAATTTTTTTTAACGTTTTGTCATGCTGACAGAGCATGAACAGGGGAGGGTCAGAGAGAGGGAGACACAGAATCTGAAACAGGCTCCAGGCTCTGAGCTGTCAGCACAGAGCCCGACACGGGGCTCGAACTCACGGACTGCGAGATCATGACCTGAGCTGAAGTCGGCCACTTAACCGACTGAGCCACCCAGGCGCCCCTAGTATCATTTATTTCTGCTCCAGTCTTCATTATTTTTTTCCTTCTGCTGTTTTTAGGTTTTGTTTGTTCTTTTTCTAGCTCCTTGAAGTGTAAGTTCAGGTTATTTGAGATTTTCTTGCTTCTTGATGTAGGCCTGTATCGCTATAAACTTCCCTCTTAGAACCACTTTTACTGCATCACAAAGGTTTGGACTGTCGTGTTTTCATTTTCCTTTGTTTCCATGTACCTTTTTATTTCTTTGATTTCCTGATTGAACCATTCATTGTTTAGTAGCATGTTATTTTACCTCCATGTATTTGTGGTCTTTCCAGAATTTTTCTTATGGTTTACTTCCAGTTTCATAGTGTTATGGTCAGAAAAGATGCATGGTACCTTGAATTTGTTGAAGCTGGCTTTGTGGGCTATTATGTGATCTGTTCTGGAGAATGTACTGTGTGCATTTAAAAAGAATGTGTATTCTGCTGATTTAGGGTGGAATGTTCTGAATATATCTGTTAAGCCCATCTCTTCCAGTTTATCATTCAAAGCCATTGTTTCTTTATTGGTTTTCTGTTTAAATAATGTGTCCATTGACGTAAATGGGATGTTAAAATATCCTACTATTATTGTATTGCTATTGATTTTTCCCCTTATTGTCATTAACTGTTACATATATTTGGGTGCTTTCATATTGGGTCCCTAAATATTTACAATTGTTATATCCTCTTACTGGATTGGCCCTTTATTATTATATAGTGTCCTTCTTTGTCTCTTGTTACAGTCTTTGTGTTAAAGTCTGTTTTGTCCAATGTAAGTATTACTAGTCCAGCTTTCTTTTGACATCCATTTGCATGACAGATGTTTCTTCATACCATCACTTTCAATCTATACATGTCTTTAGGTCAAGAATGAGTCTCTTGTAGGCAACATATAGATGAATCTTTTTATTTTTAATCCATTCTGTCACCCCATGTCTTTTGTTTGGAATACTTAGTCCATCTACATTTAAAGTACTATTGATAGATATGTATTATTGTCATATTATTTATTTTATGGTTGTTATGAAATTTTCTCCGATCGTTGTCTTTCTCTCCTCATGTTTTGCTGATTTTCTTTACTGATATATTTGAATTTCTTTTCTTCACATGTTTATTAGTGGTTTTTGATATATTGTTACCGTTGGGTTTATATATAAACTCTTCTCTATATAGCAGGATATATTAAGTTGATGATTGTTTAAGTTTGAACCTATTCTTTACTCCTCTCCTCCCCATATTTTAGGTATATGTTTCATATTTTACGTCCCTATATTTTGTGAATTCCTTGACAGATTGTTTACAGAAATATTCACCTTTACAGCTTTTGTGCTTTCTACCTTTATACTGTCACTTTTGGTATCTCCTTTCCACTCAAAGAGCCTTTTAGGATTTCTTGCAAGGCCAGTTTTAGTGGTCATAAACCCCTTTAGTTTTTGTTTGTCTGGGAAACTCTTTATCTCTCCTTCTATTCTGAATGATAGCCTTTATGCATAGAGTGTTCTTGGCTGCAGATTTTTCCCATTCAACACTTGGAATGTATCCTGCCAATCCCTTTGGCCTGGAAAATTTCTGCCAGAAAATCCTCTGCTAACCTTACAGGTTTCTCCTTGTAAGTTACTGTCTTCTTCTGTCTTGCTGCTTTCAGGGTTTTTTTTTTTTTTTCTTTATCACTATATTTTGCAAATTTAATTAAAATATGTCTTGGTGTGTATCTGCTTTTGTTGATTTTGATGGGAGTTCTCTGTGCCTCCTGATTCTGGTTATCTGTTTCCTTCCCCAGATTAAGGATGTTTTGAGCTGCTATTTCTCCAAATAAATTTCCTGCCTCCTTTTCTCTCTCTGCTTCTGGAGCTCCTATAATAGTAATGTTATTACATTTGATGGAGTCACCAAGTTCCCTAAGTCTCTTCTCATTTTGCATAATTCATTTTTCTTTTTTTTTCCACTTGATTACTTTTCATTACTCTGCTTCTAGGTCATTTTTGGTTCCTCAGTTTCTTCCAGCCTGCTGTTCATTCTGTCAAGTGTGTTTCCATTTCATTTTGGGCTCTTTATCTTAGCTATGTTATTCCTTATCTCTGTGTTCAGGGTCTTACTCATGTAAATACTCTACCCATTTCTCAAGTCCAGTGAGTATTCCTTATGATCATTGCTTTAAATTCTCTATCAACCATGTTACTTATATCTGTTTTTTGCTTAGATCTCTGGCCATGCCTTCTCCTGTTTTCTCATTTGGGATAAATTTCTCTGCCTCCTTATTTTGTCTGCCCCTCTGTAATTTTATCTCTCTTTATTTCTTTAAATAAAATTTTACACCTAACTAAAATATCAAGGCATTTTGTCCAATTATCTTATATTTTTTCCAAATTAAATTTTTCTAAGGTGAATTTCTCCAATAGCAGCCAAATAGATAGATAGCCACTACAGAATAAAATGTGTCCTCTTTTTTGACCAAATTGATTTTGAATTACTTTTAATTTTTATTCCCTTGGAAATCTGATTAAGGTGAAATTTCATTCCTGCTATCAACCTTGTTTAGATAAAAATCACTCCTTATTTGTAAATTGCTTTTAGAATGAAGGATTATAAATAAACTATAAATAGTTGGTGGAAAGCTATAGCTTTAATTAAATCTTACAGGTTTATTATTCAGTTGAGCTGATGACTTCCTGAAGGATCCTTGAATAAAATCAGATCATTCTCTGTATTTCCACTATGCTATTCATTTCTTCAACTGTGTATGACATACCCTGGTATTGGAGCCCTGTCTTTTATTCCTACCTAACTTCCACTGCAGTGGAAGAAGTGGAATGAGATCTAGTAAATGCTTTAAAAAGCTTTTATCCCTTCCTTCTATTTAGCCAGTGTCCTCTTCACCCCAGGCTCAGAGGCATCTAATGTTGCATTTTCTGAGCTTCGTTATGACCATGAGGGCAATGTCAATTTGGTTCTCTGACTCAACAACAAAGAATTCAGCTTTCTTGGATCTGCTAAGTTACTTCTCAAAATTGTATAGCTCCTCTCTCTTCTGTTCTCCCCATTCTTGTGGGTATGTCTTTTATGTTAAATCCTTTTTTGTACTTTTTATAGGGTTTTTGAGGAAAGCAAAATTAGATGGCTATAATAAGTCCTCCATGGTGTCCTATGAATCAAGTCACTTTTATTTATAAATTCAGTTACATTAAATACTGTGGCCATTCATTTTATTAATTAGATTTGTCTCTGAATGGGTTTGGGTTGTTAGCTAAATATCAAATCCATTTTAGTTTCCACCATTAAAGATGTTAAAATACATGAATTAAATATGCAACTAGAATCTGCCAGAGTCTTTGATGAATGTTTCAGTGCATGGCAAGACCACTGGGAAGATCTTTTAAGACACCAGATAGGAAGGGGAAAATTGTCACATAAATACATCTGTATAATTAATCTTGTTACTACTATATACTTACAGTTGCATTACATTGGACATTAGCTATTCAATAAGGGCATCATGAGCTTTGAATTAGTACAGAAAGGGTTAGTCAAGAAAGTGACCTGAGCAGGAAGGGGGCGGGGGGTGGTGAGTGACTTTTGAACTTTTAAAGAAATTGATAGAAATTATTTAAAATCTATTAGAAATAACTCAATTGGAATAAGACAATGGTTTATGTTTATATGTAATAGAAATTTCTGTGCAGGGTCTCCCTTTTTGTTTTCTCCCTCCCTATCCTATACCAGAAATGGAGGTACAAGTGTCCTATCTCCGTTTCGCACCTGTGTGATACTTCAGCCCCATTTTCATATATGGCAACATTGAAGTAGTAAAAAGTTTACTTTGTTGTTTCCTGTTGGTTCAATTTAATTCCTGATGAGTAAGCTCTACAAATATGAACAACGTTGCATCATAGACATTTCTCTGTATACATGTATACAGGCTGCTAAACACACATATTCTCTAAGGTTTTATCTAGGTACTCTTCAAGTGCATAGTTACAGTCACATTGAGAATCAGAGAGAAACCCCTGAGAGACTTTAAGAAGGTGACCTCTCTGAAATGATTTGAGCACTCTTCCACCATCTGCTGAGACTGTAGAGTACTCTCTGGCTCTGCCGTCAGTCCCCATTCCACACACCCCTTTCACAGGTGTTTACTTACATCTTCTCCTACCCTTCAAGACTGCTCTTAATATTCATTTTACCTACTTTTACTTGAACAGTGGGGCAAGGATAAATATTACCCATCTCCTGCCTTAATCTGTTTCTAAGAAAGACCTGGCAATAAGAATTTGGTTGGATTCCTATTGGGTTGAACAACACACAGGATTTTTAAAACCAATCATTTCACACTGATATTTACAGTATTTAAAGGCAGCCACCCAAACATCCCTAGGAATGTGATTGTGGTGTCTAGGCAGTATCTGCTCTCAAAAGCTCAGAGCAGTAGCCATCTAGCCTACAAATATGAAAGTATTTTTCTCAGCAATTCAGTTTTTCCATCAATTTTTGATGCCTTCATAATCTCCAAATTCACTTGTTCTCTTTATATATGATTTTTTCTTTATTATGAGAAGAAAACTTTTATCCCCTTCATTTTTCATGATGGTTAATAGAGCATCATGCCAATTTTATTCAGGCTAAACAGTCAAGGAAATAAAAAGTACTGTCACATTTGTTCTTCTGTAGAAAGTGAAAAATAATTTTCTTCTAAAGGATTAAGTTGAAAATATTCAGTGGAACCAAATATTCTAGCAATTTTATCAAATTATTTGTTTCAGAACTCCAGAATGTTTCCCATTTAATAGGTTGGTTTAGAAAGGTGTAATAGTGTGTGAGAAGTACATAGGAAACATATCATTAAGACATGTTTTCTCAGAGAAAGAACGTGTTAAAAAAAAAGATAAAGTAGGTCACAGTAACTTCAATAAACATTATTTGTCATGTGCATAGTATGAAAGTAGAGCCTCTAAACCCCCAGAAAAGTTTGAGTTCGGGGATGATCATTTGGTCTGCGACTGACTTACTTGGTATTGTGGTATCTCAGCAATTTTCTAATTTCAATGTTAATTCAATGTTAATGACTGTATCAGATGATAAGAAACCAAAGAGAAATCACTAATAAACCAGTAATCTATGGCTAAATAAGTTTTAAAGTTTATTTTGAGAGAGAGAGAGCAAGAGAGTACAGGAGGGGCAGAGAGAGAGAGAAAGAGAGAGAGAGAGAGAGAGATGGAGAGAGAGAGAATCCCAAGCAGGTTCCGCATTGGCAGCACAGAGCCTGATGTGGGGCCCAAACTCATGGAACTGTGAGATCATGACCTGAGCCAAAACCAGGAGTCAAATGTTTAACTGACTAAGCCACTCAGGTACCCCAATGGCTAAATACTTTTAAATATATTTTATTATTTTAATTATAAAAACATATTTCAGAATTTTTCCAAATACATCTTTGTTGATATATATGTCTTTATATTGCTAAAAATATTCCTAAACAGTTAAAGTAAGAGTAAAAATGTATATGCCTTTATCAACATATGTGCTATATATTATTAGATTTAAGTAATATTTAGTTCCCTGAAATTTCACTGTACTAGAAATTTTATCATAATATAGCTCTAGTTTTTCCCCTTCATAAGGATTTCTTAGAATTTCAGACTCATTCCTTTATAAATACAATCTTAATGAAAAAGGGCCATAGTAAGCAGGAAATAACCTCTATAAGTTGTCCTTATATCCCTTTAACAGAGCTCTTAACTTCAGAAATTCTACCTAATTTATTCATGTATTTCATTTGTTGAAGGACTTATATATTGTCTCATCCTTTTTAAATTTACATCATTTTCTATCTTGGTTCTGCATAGTTCTGTTGATCCTCATGATCCAGGTGGGTTTGAGATTAAATGCCTGAAGCTTCCCCTTGGCTCTCCCTAAAAGCCACTAAAATATAACTCAGTCAACATAAAGTGAAATATCAAGGTGTTTTTTTTTTTTCAAATGAAATATCATAAAGTGAATACTTTGGTCTTTTATAAACTTCAAACACAAATGGAGGCATGCATTCTGAGGAAGTATGTGTTTGTTGTACAACAAAGATCTGATTGCAATCTTACCTTCCCCTGATCCCCAGTAGGGAAGGATATTATCACGTATTTGAATAAAGGTTTTAGCTTTCTCTTGACAAATGATGCCTTCATCCATAGTTTACAATAGACTTTATGCCCCATTCTGAAGAGTGTCCCTTATTCTAAAAGAATAAGATGGCTATGTTTACCATTTTAGGAGTGGAAACTTATGAAATGTTAGGATGACACAATTCAGCAGCTTTTGACCTTTCCTTTTATAAAAACTTGACAGAGTGTTAAAAGTTCAAAGGTAATTTCAAGTTTATGACTTTCATGAATCAAAGATACTAAAGAAATGTTATAAAGCTCTCAATTTTTTTTTTATGGAACAGTTTCTGCTGTCAGATCCTGGATAAAGGACAATAAAGAAAAATTCACATTTTGAAAAATAAGCAGAATGCCAAAGATGCCAATTCAAGAAGGTACCTCTTTCTGCCCAAGGACTTGTTGCTTATCACTCTCCTCCAAGTTCAGGACCAATAGTTCCTGTGGGCAATTTTAGCAGAGTCTGGAACCTCAATCTCTGTGGTTAGGGGAGAGCACTTCTCTCAGTGGACCTCTGTGGCCGTAGTTACGTCAGTTTTAACTACAATTGTTGTCATATGTGCTTCCCTACAACCAGGCAGCAGGAGGTATTCTGAAATTCTCATGTCTAGATTCCATGATAGACTGGAACCCAAGACCCCAAACCTTCCTCCCATCTTCCTACCGTAGAAAGTTTATCACTCTGTGGTATAATTAGTTGTTCAATGATCTGTCTCTTGAGTAGATAGCATGCTTTTTTAAAGCAAGAATTCAGTCTTATTCCATCTATTGCATTGAAAGTGTTCAATTAATATGATTGAACAAATAGAAGAAACATAGTGATGGATTACACTAAGAATTATATATTGTTTTGAAGTTTGCAAAGTATTTCCAATATATATTCTCATTTAAAATTTGAACCAGCCTTTGGAGAACATTTCAACCAACCAGTTAGAAAGATCTTTTGAAACAGGTTTGGCCAATAGACATTGACTAAAAATTACTAACTCAGTTCTTTGGAAACCCTAACATCTACAAAGTACTGTATTAATTTTGTGAGCAATAATGATATGATATCTTATGTTCCCTTGTTTTGTAACATTGTGAGAGAGGCTGGTGGGGGGCAATGATCCTGACATAATGATCTAAAATGGAGACACAAAAAGCCTCCATTTCACAAAGGCAGAGCTCCCTGCCCTCAATGGACTTACATACAAGAGCAGGTGTGGTAGTTGGCCTCTAAAGATGACTTCCAAAAGAACCTTTTTTCCCAGTATTCATACCCTGTGTAGTCCTCTTTCCTTCAGTCTTAGAAAACTTGTGACTGACTTTACTTTTTCTTTTTACCATGAAATTCACATTGCATATAATTAATCATTTAAAAGTGATTAATTTAGTGGCATTTAGTGCATTCACAATGTTATGCAATCAGTACCTCTATCTAGTTCCAAACACTGTCATCATCCCAAAAGGAAACCTCCTACCCAATAAACAGCTACACCTATTCTTCCTTCCCTCAGCTCCTGACAATTGCCAATCTACTTTGCCACAAGATAGAAATCAGGTAACAATGATGACTACCCTTAGACTGCCTTGCTGTTAGGAAACCAAGCTAGCCACATGGAGAAGTAGCATGAACAGAGTGATACCCAGCCAGCTTCTACTAGTTCAGCCATGCCAGTTGAGGTATCAGAGACATGCACAAAGCAGTCTTCTTGAATATTCTGGCCCCAGAAGACATCATGTAGAGAAGAAAGGAGGTACCTGGTTGAAAGTCAGAACTGAGACTAAAGACCTGGTGCCTGGGAATCCATATTAGCAACTGCAGTTGTTCAGGCCACCCCAGCTCAGGCTCCAGCATTAATGGATGGGTGGATGGGTAGAAGGATGGATGGATAATAGTGTGTTGCAAAGTGATAAAATGGTATGAAAGCAAACCAGAGGAGAGATCATAGTATCAGGAGTGCTGTGTTGTGGGTGGGGGCAAACTGCAGTGTTAAATATGCTGATCTGAGCAAGTCTCACATTTCTGACTGAGAAGCTAATAAGATTTTTTGAGGAGGGAATTGTATGATTTAATTAATCTTTAATAACCACTTCCCTATTGCAGGGATAAAGGAAAGGAATGGGGTGAATGGCCTGCTATCATTTAAGTACTTGTCTTTAAAATGAAGGGAAAAGAAAAGCTAATGCTAACAAGTGAAAATCTGTAGAATGGGGACAAGCAAGCATTTCAGTTGAGTGCAGAAATGCAGTCCTCAATACTGGGTTCAGTTCCAGTTTCTACATACAGTTTCTGGAATTTCATATTGCATGGATCTGTGAAGTCTAAACAATTAATTGGTTCTGGAACAAAATTAAGCTGATGAGTTAATGAAGGGAAAAAGTGGTGTAGGATGGAAAGAGAAATGTTTTCCTAGGAAATCTCTAGGAAATCATTCTGCAAATTTGCTTGAAGTGGAAAAGATTTTTATTTCCCCACAAAACATCATTCTCCATGTTGGTAGTCACCACTTCCTCTGAACCACCCCATTCCCTACGGTCTCTGAAGCGGGTTCCAGATCCCTGAGGCTCTGCAGACCCAAGATCAGATCAACATCCAGGATAAAATCAACTTCAAAGAGCTTTCCTAGGTCCTTCAGATAGTATAATTATATGTGAAAAAATCACCTGGCAAAGTTACTGCGCATTCAGAACTTCAAAGGAAAGACAGTTGAAAACCAATACAAATGAGAAGAAAAATCTGACAAACAAATCTGAATCCAAACAATAGCAGTAAGCACTAGAATAAAAAGTCTAATAGTGTAGAGGTGCCAGGGTGGCTCAGTTGGTTAAGCATCTGACTTCAGGTCATGATCTCATAGTTTGTGGGTTCAAGCCCCTCATCAGGTTCTGTACTGACAGCTCAGAGCCTGGAGCCTGCTTCAGATTCTGTCTGTCTCTCTCTCTGTGCCCCCCCCCCCACCAACTGCTTGTGCTCTGTCCCTCTTTCTCAAAAAATAAACATTAAAAAATAAAAGAAATAAAGTCTAAGAGTGTAAATGATGTTTAAAAGCAACAGAAAAAATAGCTTTTATTATCAATGTGCACATGATGTACCAGCTTAAAAAAAGCTAATATATATATTAATATTCCACTTTATGTAAAAATGATTAGTTGATTATTCTCTTTGTAACAATTGACTATGGAAATTTACTGTGGAGACCCATTAAATAGCCAGCTCTTTTGCTGTATCACTGATTATTTAATATACAAGCATTTAATTATAATCAGTGGTTCAGGGAAACCTCAAATGCCTTCATCAAGCCCCAGTCATGATATGGCTATTATCTTTAAAATACAATGGTAGGCCTAATTTTTAAAGGATTTATTTGCTTATAGAGCTTATTATTGCTCCATAGAGGCCAGGATAGAGAGTCCCAAGGATAGAAATGGCAATTACAATAACAACAAAATAAAAAAGAGTAAATAAAGGAAAGAAATGAAACCAGTTACACCCTTTCAGCCATTTTGCAACTCACTTGAGAATATTCTGGCAATTACACAATTTTTTAAAATGTAGCAAAAAGTGGACAGAAAGTGGACAGTCTGGTTCATGATACTATACATTTATTGACTCAGTTCCAGGCAACTTGCGTGAATGTAAATTATCTTTACAGAGTTTGAACCCTCTCCATGTCTCCAGTGGTATTTTCCCTTCTTTACTAGGGCATATAAGGCAAATGTGGACTAGAGCATAATTGTGTAAGAATCACCTGGATATTTGTTAAAAACACACACTCCAGAGCCCCACTAAAAGTCCCAGGAATCTGTAAAGCAACAAGGTGTCTGGGCCAGTAGAATAGTGGGATACACTGTCATTGCCTCCTGAAAGGTAGGTTGCCTGGGGCTTAGACACCCAGGGCCTGGCCAGGATAGAACTAACCAGCCACTGTGTGGCTAAAGGAAGCCAGCATATGTCTCGGGATTTCATTTTCTTTCTTTCTTTTTTAAATATTTGTAATGCTTGTTTATTTTGAGAGAGAGAGAGTGTGAGCTGGGCAAAGAGAGAGGGAGACACAGAATCTGAAGGGGGCTCCAGGCTCTGAGCTGTCAGCACAGAGCCCATTGTGAGACTTGAACTCATGAGCCATGAGATCATGACCTGAGCCAAAGTCACACACTTAACCAACTTAACCACCCAGGTGCCCCTGGATTTCATTTTCTTATAGCTCTACCAAGACAAGACCCCTGATTCCTTGTTATACAGAGAAAGATGTGATTTTAAATACACACAATCATAATTATTTATTATATTCCATTAATTTTGCTCAAAATCCTGAAATCAGACAAAATGAAAGGAGAACTATTTTATTATAGCCTAACCCAGTTAATCTAAAATGGATTTTGATAGGTTAAGATTAACTTGAGGTTTGGTTAAATCTTTGTCTTCCCTGGGTAAATTGTGCATATATGTATTTTTCTAAACTTTTGAATGTGAGTATCAGACAGCATGTTCTGTTAATCATAATGTACTCTTTCCTTGGAAGATGCCAGGAGTCCTTCAGGACATCCCCTACTGTGTGTCAGCGGCATGAACATCAGTTTTCATCGTGTGGACAGACAGAAAGAAAGGTACTTTAAATGCCCATCTGGGTTCTGATGTCAGAGTAGCTTGCCCAACCTTGTTGGTACTTACTTCTATTCCCCTCTACAAACATTTTTGGTGTAGAAACAAATGTATCTGTGTCGCAGTACGGACCACTGTACACAAATCTATGGTGATGACAGCAGGGTCATTTTTGTGGAGCCTCTCAAGTGAAGAAAAGTGTCCCTACAGCTGGTTTTATTTTCTTTGTCACTAGATGTCACTGCATACACAGTGTGCTACTGTGGCCCGGTAATGGGAGCCCCGAGCGCAGGGGAAAGAGGCAAGACATATTCTGGAAGCCTTCCTTCTGATCCTACTTGGAAGGTTTCTGGGCTTTGGATCTCTTTGAGGCATTCTCACCACCTTGTTTAATTAGGCTAATCCCCCTTCATACTCAGTCATTTTAGAGATTGTGTGAAATGTAATTTAAATGTGTGTAAATCCTTTGTCTTTCAGTAGGACCTTTTGGGGGGGTCATATGTGGTATAAGTGTGTCTTACTCAAAGTTCCTTTTGGTGTGGACTTATGGGCAGGATGCAAATTGGTTACTTATATGCTGCTTCTAATTCAGGGTTATATCCTGTTAAAAAGCCAGTTTGTTCTCAATCAGAATGAAACAGTTAATAGATGTTCAAAATTAGTTCCAAACACAGCCTATTTGCTAACTAGTGGCATTGTACATCTGCTTCAAGTTAAGAAACTTTAATTAAAATTACTATTCCTCTATCCAGTATCCTTCCAAATTCCAGGTTTGTATTTGCATCTTCGGTAGCCAAAGGCATGCTCCGTTAGGCCTGTATCAGTGATTTTTCCTTCACATAAGAGATTAATTCAAGTTGATATTACAGACTTCTAGGGAGACGTAATTTACATCTTCCATTCTTATTCCCAGCCCCCAAAGGGATTTGCGACAGTCTCATGGGGAAGACCTGCTGGGTCATTAGTGGAATTTCACCACCATATTTTTATTCACTGAGATCCTACAGCAGGCAAGAATTTTACCCAAGGCAACTAGTGTTTAGAATTCTCTCTCTCCTTAGCCGCAGAACCAGATGTGAACAGATATCTTCCTGGAACTTGGACAAGTAGGTCCTGAAGTTAAAGACCTACACTCCAGCCTGTGATTTGGTTTAATGAAATAAGCACACATAAGATATTAAAGACCCAGGCTATGATCCTGACTCTTTTATTTGATTGTGGGAAATCTGGGCCTGAGTTTTCTCATCTGTAAAAGGAAATAAGAAAATCTGCCTTTATCTATGTCACATTGTTGTTAGGAAAATCTAACAGGATAATGGATTTGAAAAAAGTAAAAACTGTCATATAGATACATAGTATCTTCCTCTTCCTTATAATTTAATGGTAACACATGTATTTATTTATTTATTTATTTATTTTAACATTTATTTATTTTTGAGACAGAGAGAGACAGAGCATGAATGGGGGAGGGGCAGAGAGAGAGGGAGACACAGAATCTGAAGCAGGCTCCAGGCTCTGAGCCATCTGCCCAGAGCCCAGGGCTCGAACTCAAGGACCGCGAGATCGTGACCTGAGCTGAAGTCAGATGCTCAACCGACTGAGCCACCCAGGCGCCCCGGTAACACATGTATTTAAATGAAATTAAAACAGTGATCAGTTCATATCACTCTAAAAAGTTATCTATGGTTTACTTCTTTTTTAAATTTTATGTAATATTTTAAGCCAATTACCAAACATGATTGCAACTTTGTGACCAGAGATATTCATTTTCTTATACTCAGCCTACAGGCAGTATGTGACAAATTAAAATAGAAGGTGACATCGCAGAACATGGCGCTGTGTTCCTGGGCACCACACGGGTTATATTCAGGCAATAAGGCACAGATCATCTTTATTACAATGCAGATGTTGAAATGCCAGGGGTGGGATTAGGGAGTGTGGAATGGAGATGGGATGGTAGGGGACATTTGCCACAGCTGAAGCCATGTCAAGTCTCAGAATGGGCAAACCTGTTAATGAGGATCCAAGCATCAGTTTCTATTTCTAAAAACACAGCCCAAGGGAAACTTATGTAAATTTTGTTGGATATGAAATCCTTCTTACAAAACAGCATTTTGATGAGTCTAAGGTAAACAGGTCAGACCCATGTTGAATAAATTTCCATTAAAGTGCACATGATTTTAAGAATGGGGGGGTGAGGAGTTGAGAAAATGAAGGTGATTTTAATTAAATCTTAAATGTGGTTAGGTCTTGCCCCCAATCTACACTTGAGATAGCCTTCAGACTTTCTTTTCAAATTGATGAGTCCCATGAAATGAGAGGATTTTGCTGATGACAGCACATTTGGTAGATGGTGGTCTTCAGACCTCCGGCAGCTCTTCTCTGCCTTAGTTCAGATTTCTACAGGCACCACAGGGCTGAAAGGGACCCTCTAATTATGGGCGGGATTAGCACTCAACAGCCCATGTGTTGTTCTCCGTGGCTTTCAGCCCTCGTGGTTTCTCGGTTCCTTATGGTCACTGTGGCCACCTAGAAATTCTTTTCAAGAGCATAATAACCAGATCAGCTGCTGCAGGCTGGAGCTGGGCAGAACAAAGGGAGGCGGAGGGCACTCCAGCAGACCCTGTCTGTTCACAGATCCCAGCAGGCACCCCAGGGTCACATCAGACAAAACCATGGTCCAGCCCCATTTGATAAGGCTCCATCCTGCACGACCCATTGCCCCTACTTAAGGCCTGGGGGATACGCTCCAGTAGCGTGCACTCTTTGCCAACAGAAATACTAGTCGTGGAAAAAAATACACCCCCACGCCTTGCAGCAAGCAGGAAGACTCTTCTTGTTAATTTTTCCCCTTCAGATATTTCTCCGTGGAAATCTTTAACATAGATATGGGGAGTTTATTTTTTAGTCTGTTTTTAATATTCTTTTGATAGAGGTTATTTTAACCTATGAGTAACAATGAATGGGCGGGAAAGGGGTGGCAGGCATTTATTTTATTCTGAAATGAGGCAGGGCAGCTCCTCATTCCTTGCTTTGTTCATCAGTTCATGATGCCACAGCATAGACAGGTTTTCCCTAAGTAGCATCTGGTCCTTCTTGGACGATTCCACAGGCGTTTTGTCTCTTTCAGGTTTTCAATAGTGGCCACTGGGGCAGGCGACCATCTGGTGAGGTGTCACCTGGCCAGTTGGTCCTGCCTGACTGCACACTACCCTGCATTCCCCTGCATCAGATGGCCCCAGTGCCCAATAGGGTCCTTGCTGGGGCTGGACAGCAGGACATGGGGCTTGGGATTGAGATAGGGTCAGGGTTAGTAATGGCACTTCTAGTGAATGGGAAGACTGGATGACAAGGTTTTAGAATGTGGGCTCATGGTCAGCAAAGTTGGCTTTCAATTTTGATTCATATACCTCCTAGCCCAGAGGACATGGGCAGCTTATCTCTCAGCTTTTTATATCTGCAAAAGGAGGAACATCATAATAATTGGGTTGTTGTGAGGTATTAGTGAGACTACTCTAGATATAAAGGTATATCTTGTATCAGGAAACAAAGGGTACATTTAAATGGTTATAGAGGATTGTTTAATAAGGAGACTTTTTACAACACTGCACGCATGGTTTAGGAAAAACATGAAGGAAGGAACCTGTGCAGTATCCCAAGGCTTGTGACATCCTGGAGCTGTTACATGTTAGGGCTCAAGGGCTAAAGTCAGGGAGCAGTTAGGGGACACCAGAGAGGGAGCTCCAGGGAGAGGGACACCATGACACAATCTGCACACTTTGTTAGAGGGGTGGCAGCCAATGTGCAACTACAAGAGGGGTAGACACTAAGGGGCAGGAGGGTTACCACTCTGAGAATAATCTTAGGCCTCCACTATCCTCACACTCTGAATATTCCACAGGTGCCACCCACTACCCAAACTAAATAGCCCTGACCACATCCCCATTTGCACTCAAGTACTCGTGGAAGGCTTTTTACTCTGGAGATATTTGGCCTAAGAGTTTTTTTCCTAGCAGGGGAGCACGTGTGGCCCATGCCCACAGCAAACATGCTGGAAAGCTGATGCACACAAAAGCAGCCCTAAACCCATGATTGATGGGAGTTAGTGAATGAATACCTAGCTTCCTCAAGCTTCACTGTCTCCTGGAGTTACCTCAGGATTCAACACCAGTTGCCTACAGTGAGAACTCACTTGATTATATATTCATTCTTGGGTATATATCTAGTCTCTTCCCTGTCTTACTTCCCTGTGTCCTGGGATCTCCTCCCCAATACATGTTAACACTATAATCCACATCCTTAGAGTTGGCTTCTGGGAGCGCCCAAATCAATACAAAACCCACTGACACAGTCTATGTGGGTCAGCCCCCTGTGGTACAGAACAGGGTAGTGGATGATGGAGAGCGGATCTGGGGAGGGACATGGCAGACATCCACATGGACACCCAGCACAGTGTGTGATCTGCCTCACAGTATGGTAGTTAGTAGTGTTAACTTGGCAACAACAGCTGGTGTACAGTCGTTCCCTCATTCTCTTCCTCTTCCTCAACACTTGATATAAAACTTGTGTAGGAAATGGACAAAAGCCCATTCTAGGTGGCATCAAAGGTTAGTGGAAGTTGGGAGATAGTGGTAGGGTTCTAAGAAGGTGAAGTATTAATAAAAACTGGATGGTTTGCCTAATAAAGAACAAGTCTTAAAAGTTGAATGAACATAATTTGCATTTCATGCCATCAATTAGCATTTGAGAGCTAGAAAGAGGGATCAGCAGACGTAGGAAGCCCTTAAATTGGAGAACCTAGGCACTAAACCCTGCCACTGATAAAAGAGTCCAGATTGGCTCTAAAATGTAGAACCAAATATCCACTATGAAGCACAATAAAACCCTATTTATTATAGTACTTCTGACTATTTTAGGTCCCTATAAAATCTCAACATGTTAGAATTTAAAAATGATTAGGTAAAAGATGAGAAGGGCTTTAACCAAATCATTTATTGGGGCAGTATTAACTCTAAGTCCTACGATAGAGACTGGAATTAATTAGTGCTTAGTCAATATTGGATGGATGGATAGATGGATGATTCGATGGGTTAGCCTAGTATTATAAAACTAAAGGAATGCAACAGCAGTCAAAATACTAATATTCATCCACAGTCTTCCTTGTCTAAAACAACTTTAACACTTTCTCATGGTATGTGTATATGTGTGTGTGTGCAACATATATATTAACCAATAGAGTTTTATTGGCCAGAGTAAGTCACATGGGGAAGTCTGGTGTCAGTATAGGATGGTGCTGCAAAGGGGCCTCATATAAGGAAGCAAGAACAAACTGGAGCCATTATTGCAATCAATTGTCCACATAATTTCTTTCTCCTGTTACAGTGGAGGTGTCCCTCCTCCCTCTGTGCTCTTGAATACTTCTGAGGTCTGACTACCACCTTACTGCCCTTCATCTTGAGAGGCAATGTAGATTTTATCCTGCTGGAGATTTGGATGGATTCCTGCCAGAATCCCTTGGAGTGTTTGACTAAGTGATTTTTCTAGGAACCAACCCGGATCCCCTAAGGCAGAACTTCTAGGGAAAAAGCCTCAAAATCAATATTTTAATTATGCATTTGAAAGAGTAGGTATGTGTGTTTCACAGGCTTCTATTTCAACACAGCAATAAGACCTAATGATTGGAGGTTGACACCAAGTGCTCCCATTTATCTAATCACTTACTTTTGTTAACTCATATACATGTCTATTAAAGGAGATTATGTCTGGCAACCAACTATAATCCCCATAGATAATTCTCTATGGAGGAAACCATGGTTTTACTTATTTTGGGGGGTAGTGAGAGGGGTTGAGGAAAGTTGCTGTTTTTTGTGAACAGAGGCAAAGATCACATTTCAATCATATTTATAATGTCCATCACATACTGCATAATATTTGGTGAGAAAAGAGTTTGTTGTTTTGAATTATATTGAATTCCTTTACTAGGTTAAAAATACTTGAGCCCATCAAGTCACATGGAATTTAGGACACCTCAGTTAAATTCCCAGTATTTTATTTAATTGAAGACACTGAGCACGTGAATCCTAGGAAATGGGCCTATGTCACTTTTCAGAATGGCCCCAGAGTCCCTAGAATTCCCCTTGGCAATTTGAAGGACTGCCCCAGCTGTGGAGAGAAATGAATTGGCAGTTTTGTTCCACATCTGACCTGGAATGAATTGCTTAAAGATGCTAATTGGATAGGATATTAAGGTATGCAAAGATAAGCAAAAACAACAAAGAAAACACTGTAGTCTCCAGTAAGGATGACTATTTATCTTCATTCGTTCTCTGAAAACAAGAACTGTAAAGAACCTCTCTTTTGATGTTAAGCTTTTATTTATTCCTTGTGAGATATAATTAACCTTTATACAAAAAGTAAAGGGTAGCATATTTTGTGAGAAAAACCCTAATTGTGTCTACTATCCAAGTTGGTGAAGGAACTATATTACATATTTACTTTTAATGCAGATGAGTTTTCAATTTGAAAATTCACTGTAAGCCACCAATCAGATGACTCTATTAATGAAACATATAGGATAGAATGTAGTAAGGGATCAGAATCAAACATAAAGTGAATTATATTACATAAATTACACTGAGTTTGAAAAATCACAGTAGCTAGGAATCATAGTTATTTTTAAATACTCTTTTCTTTTTTTTTTTTTATTTTTTATTTTTTATTTTTTATTTTTGGGACAGAGAGAGACAGAGCATGAACGGGGGAGGGGCAGAGAGAGAGGGAGACACAGAATCGGAAACAGGCTCCGGGCTCTGAGCCATCAGCCCAGAGCCCGACGCGGGGCTCGAACTCACGGACCACGAGATCGTGACCTGGCTGAAGTCGGACGCTTAACCGACTGCGCCACCCAGGCGCCCCAAATACTCTTTTCTTAACATTGTTTACAACTGGGGCTTTATTCTAAGAGCTCTTTGATGGTGATAGTGCCCAAGACCCAAACAGATCACTTATGTATAAGGGGACCGTATAATTTATAATCCAAATACAGACAGAGAAATGGGTTGCTATTTATAATTAAGTTAGAAGGATAGGTATGAGCTGAAACTATCTTTGGACAATTGGATGCATGGTCACCCTACCTGTGTACTTTATTCCTAGGAGTGTAAGTTCCACCATATATTTTGTGGAGACTTTTATTATGTAAGCTGTTTTGTGATGCAGAAGAAATTAGGCCTCCCTCAAAAAAGAATCTAAACTCTCAAGAGATAAGTAAAAATTTAAAAAATAAGTATGTCCCTCCAAATTCATATGTTGAAATCCTAACCCCCATTATCTTAGAATGTGACTGTATTTGTTGGTACAGTCTTTAAGAAAGTAATTAAGTTAAAATGAGGTCAATAGAGTGGACCCTAATCTAACAGGAGTGGTATCCTTAAAAGAAGATTAGGACACAGATACACACAGAAGACCATGTGAAGACAGGGAGAGGATGGCCATCCACAGGCCAAGAAGAGAGGACTCAGAAGAAACCAACCCTGTTTATATCTTGATCTTGTATTTCTAGCCTCCAGAATTGTGAGAAAATGAATTTCTGCTATTCAAGCTACCCAGTCTGTGATACTTTGTACTTTGTAGCTCTGCAAACTAACACAATAGCACTGACTTCATCTAAGTTTGATAATCTGTGTACAGCAGGATGGGGATAAAATTTCTTTTTAATGAATTCGTGTGACATACTTTTAATGAATTCATGTGACATACTTTTAAGACCATACTTTTAAATTTCTCCAACTTTGGGGAGGGCCTTTAAGCTACAATATTTTGATAACTGAAATGACTCAGTATTCAGAAATATGGTCTCTGAAATGTGTATGGCATGAGTTCTCTCAATGTAATGATGTCAGTCCATATAGTTGAGCTAATATGCACAAGGGTGGTCAGTTATCTACTTCCAGCAATAACAACAAAAAAGTATTACAAATCTTAATGGCTTAGGACAGCAATTTTCTGGTTTTCTTTTTCTCATGAAGCTACAGATCAGCTGAGCAGTTCCGTTAATTTGGACCAAAGTTGGCTGCTTTCTGCTGGACTCACTCATTTGTCTCTGGTCAGCTGGCAGGTGGGCTGGTCTAGCTGTTCTAGGATGGCCTCAGCCTGGATGACTTGGCTCTGCTGTACATGGTTGTCACCCTCCAGCAAGCTAGCCTGGGTTTGTTATCACAGGAAGCAGAGTAATAGAGCCAGAGAATGTATGGTCTCTTGAGGCCTAGACCCTACACTGACACAACATCACTTCTGCAACATTTTGTTGGCCAAAGCAAGCCCCATGTCCAAACCCAGATTTGAGAAGTGAGGAAAGACCCTCCATCTTTTATGGGAGTATCTGTAAAGTCACATTGCAAAGAGCAAGGTTACAGAGAGCAGTAAAAACAAACAAACAAACAAACAAACAAACAAACAAACAAAAAAGGGACCATTTTAACAATCTGTCAAAGATAGATTATTCCCAATGTGAGAAGCTTGAACTATAGTATTACTGAATTACCTTAAAAGGGAACACCCATTGGAATCCCTCATCCAGTGCAGGAATTCCCCCAAATTAAACACAAAAAGACAAAACCAGAAAGAAGAAGAAGAAGAAAAAAACAAAACCAAAAACCTCAAAGAAGATTCCCACCACCTGCATTTGACCTAACTTTTCTCACTAGGCCAAAAAAAAAAAAAAAAAAAAAGGGAAAAAACACTGTAGCTTCCCACTCCTGCCATTCAGGGCTCAGTTTATCTGGCTTCAGCTATGAGTCACAGCTGACTGAGGGGTGGGGGTGGGTCATGAGTCATGGCCTAAGACAAAGATAGAACTTGATGGGGGTGGACCATAAGGCAGCACAGAAGACACTGCAAGTTCAGGCATTATCTCAGCATTTAGGGTGATTTCTCCTTTCCTGCAGCTGGGGAAGCTGGGCAGTGTGCCCGCTTCTGAAATCTCACAGTGGAGATGCCACACAGGCCCTGTGCAGCTGGGTTTGGGGGACTTATACCTTTGTGTTTCTGAGAGAGTTGAGTGTCTGATTTCACAAGTGTTAGTATCACTGCCCTGAATGTGCTCCAGTTAAACTAACTCCCTTCCATCCCTGTGTCCCTGTTCAGTAGACCATTTCATCTTGCCATTCCCAGGAGTGAGTTACCTGGTCAGTTTGAGAAGTTAATATTTAGAAAGTCTAGTGGTTGCATATGGTTTCCTGCATGAAAGACATTATAATAAGCCAATGTTATCTATTGACCCACTTCCACATATATTTGCATTTGACAACTTTTTAAGAAATTCTTTGGCTCAATGACAGTTTAACTCAAGTCACTATGGTAGGAATTATTTTCAGCTATTGCTCTCTTTTTAATTTTGGCTGCACAGTAACCTGCTTAAAGTACATAAATATTTGTGCATCTCGCCTCAAGAAATTAACATGTCTTCTACCCTGAGGTAAAGATTAAATGAAAATTCTGTCACCTCAAAATAAATCTGGAAACAGAACTCCTGAGTATTTTCCAAATAAGGTGATTACTAGCCTAAAGATGCTGAACTTTTAGATGACTATCCTATAAACAAAGGCAACGCATGGTTGGCTCCCATTCAACCTGGTCCACAACATCCTTCATTACAGGACATGGCATCATTTTGATTCACAGCAGGATAAAAAGAATCTATTTGTATATTTGGAAGTTCAAATGAGGATTTCCTGAGGTCCTGGTGATGTCATTTCTGCCTTACAACAACCTTGCCTTTACCACCAGAGTTAAAACCAGGTCATCATTTCCATGTAAGTGTGTGCACATGTGTGTGCATGTGCACACACACACACACAGATATACTTCATTTCAGAGTCTAATTAAAACACAATCATATGTAATTTTCTCCTAGATTAATGCTGGCATTAAATCAAGATTTCAGCTTAGAAGGAAAATGCCTTAAACTAATCATACTATACATGCATTGCCTGCTAATGAGAGAATGCCTTTTGTTAAATCATTTAGAACACATGTGCCCTGGACACAATATATATCGGGGACAGAAACAGAAAAATTTTGATTGCTAGTGTCCAGGAAAGATGCCACTGGCCTTATTAATTTCTTCCCCATGGAAATAGTTGCAAACAGAAAATAATTTATAAACTGTTGCTTTCCTGTGATTGAGTTTCCCAAAGGACCACTTAGGGTATTATCACTGATCCATGATCATCTCACTATGTTTTCACTGCTACTAATACTGTCAGCCCTGCAGAGACTGTGAATTCCACCAAAGGATGACCCGCAGGTTTAGACATGGGAGGATGTACACCTCTAGCCCTGCCTGAGGCGTAGAGACTGGACTTGGGGAGGCCAGGATGAACAAGAGGCTGATTGCAAAAACCCCACAGGGTGCCACTATGTGTAGCCTCCATGAATGGCAATAGTCCTGAGGGGTGGTTGGAGCAGATACTGTGGGTACCCCAACCATGCCCCTTGCCTTTACTCCTTCGGGGCACAGAAACCCAACTTCTTCTTTGCCCTAATGGCCCCCACAGCCATCAGCTTAGACACTCACATGGCAGGCCAGAAGTGAAGGGAAATTAACACTTCGTGGGAGCAGCCCTAGGTGAATGACCGACAGGACATGATACATATATACCTCCATGCCCTTACCACCACTCAAGTGAGATAAATCCAAGCCATATACTTAACACCCTTTCCCAGTGGTCTCCAGCAGGACCACGTTCCAACTGCTCACAGTAGTAGCTGGTTCAATGAAATGCCCTTTATGGGCTGCCTGTCTTTCCCTCCTTTATATCTGTATTTCTTTTACTTCCCCCAAAAAACTGTTGGCTATTGAATTATTATCTCAGGGATTGCTTTTGGGGAACTTAATCTAAGAGAGGAGCAAACTCAGTTGAGACCCCTGTTTTACGTAAATTTGGAGAACTGATAGAACATCCTGACATCAGGAGTATATCCCATGATATGTTTGGATCCTGCCTTTAAGGCGACAAAACTCACAACAACACAGTTGCTATTCCACATTACAGGAGATACATCTCCTTACTGTCCTGTTTGTGCCTTTACACACATGCCAGCTTGCTCATCATGCAGAGTAGTCCCAGAAGGAAGGCAATATTCTATAGCTCTGATCTTTCCAAGGCAAAGAAGACTCAGCTTACCTAATTTTTCCATGAGGCCTGATGCTGCTTTCCTGAGCCCCAGATTTCCCTCTGGTTTTCATATACAATGCATCCTATTGCTTTGCTTATATTCTCATTGCCAAAGTCAAAACAGTTCTTCTGAAAGATCACATCATGTCACTCGATGTAGAAGTGATCATGTCACTTCAACTTGGCAGAGGTTCCCTTGGCCCAAGAATACAGCCATTAAATTCTAACTATGTATTGAGGAGGGCACCTTTTGGGATGAGCACTGGGTGTTGTATGGAAATCAATTTGACAATAAATTTCATATATTGAAAAAAAAATAAATTCTAACTATGGTCTGCAAGTCTCTGGGATGATATGATTCCTGGACACCACTCCAACATCACTTCCTATCACTTTCCTTTCCACTCCTTGCTTTTCTTTGAAAATGCCAACATGTTCCAGTTTCAGGCTCTAGCATTAGCTGTTCCCTATGCTTGAGGCACTCTTCCCCCAGAGGTACATGAGTCTATCTGACGTTGGCCTTTGTCCACCAGTGCAGCACCCCTTAATTCTTTATCCCGTACCCTACTGATTTCTCTTTATAGCTGTCAGCCCCACTTGGCATCATATGAACTTGTTTAGTTGTTTTTTGTTGGTCTTCCCACTACCATGTAAGCTCTACCATTACATCACTGACACCATGTGCCTGGAGCACAGAAGATGCTCAATTTATAACTGGCTGACTGAATATATGATGTTAACTTTAAGAGGACCTCAGAGTGATCTATCAATATTTTTACCAGAGTAATAATATGTAGTCCAGATTTTTTTAGACTGTATATTGCTCTATATGGATTCTTAACTTTTTAAATGATTAACTCCTTACTCTCCAAAGATACATATTCCCTGTTTTCCAGTTCGGTCTTTTTTTTTTTGTCTTTGGTTATTCAGTCCCAAGTGAGGAGAATGTCTAAAACTGGAGATGGATTGATTGATAAAGTAACAAAGAGCAGAATGTGTACTTCGAACTCAGCTACTAGCATCTATGTCCATCCATTCAACAGATATTGACTGAACATATATATGCCAGGTACTGTGGTACATGCAAGGGATGTATTGGGGAATACAATCACCAAATATCTCTGATCTGAGGGAGCTTATATTCTGAAAGGGAAACCAACAAGAAAATATAAACATAATAAATAAGGAAATTATTTCGTATATTTGAAGGATATGCTAGAGTGGTCACAGGAGGCCTCAGTGAGCACTTGACTTCCATGCAGAAACTTGAATGAGTATGAAGCCATGCTCATGTATGTGGGAGGAGCATTCCAGACACAGGGAATAGCCAGGGCAGAGGCCTGAAGTGTGAGCATGCCAAATGTGCAGAGAGAGAGCAAGCCAGAGAGCATTGCACAGGGGAAGAGTGATAGGAGATGATGCATAGAAGAAATGCAAAGTAGGTCACACAGATCCCTGGAGGCATTAAAAGAAAGTATTTTCACACAAGCTGATAATTTTTAAAAGGCAATAAAATAATAGCTGTTGCTGGTCCATTCAACTAAATGATATTTCCCGATTGCTTCATATAAAAGGCTATTCCATTAAAAAACAGTATGTTAACACTATTATTGATAATTACTTTATTATATTATTGTTTCTTAACATGATTGTTACCATATTTTTCTTAATTGCACAGTGGTAAAGTGCTATTATTGATGATAAATGCAAAAAGGAAAAAAATTACGAAATAAAAAATTAGAGAATGAAAGATTGTCTCTTTAATTTTTTAATTATAATTGCATTATTGAGATCTAGTTCACAGACCATTCAATTCATCCAATTAAAGTGCACAATTCAGTAGTTTTTAGTATATTCACGGAGCTGTACAACCATCATCAATGATCAGTTTTAGAACCTTTCCACTCCCCCCCAAAATACTCGTTAATAATCAGTCCTCATTTCCCCTGTTAGCCTTAAAACTAAGAGTCAGTTACTTTACCAGCAAAAAATGAGTGTATTTGGGAATAACAGAAAATTGGAATTCAGGACAT
The DNA here is from genome assembly GCF_022079265.1 of Lynx rufus. Taxonomy (NCBI): domain Eukaryota; kingdom Metazoa; phylum Chordata; class Mammalia; order Carnivora; family Felidae; genus Lynx; species Lynx rufus. Next base: position 37,146,110 of record NW_025814896.1, on the reverse strand, counting down.
GCAAGCTATGGCAAAACCATAGGCAAGAAAGAAGGGAAAGGTCATTTTATGAAGAAAAAAGAAGAAGTTGGGAGGAGTTGTTTTGAACAGAAATCCATTGGGGGAAAACACTAGTTCATGATGATGATGGTTTCTCATTGACTGAGTTGCAGGAGTTTCTTATAGGAGGTGCACTGTACATCTTTCCCTTTGGGGGCCTGTAATTAATGGTTCTGTCCTGTTGAGATTCTTCTGTTGAAGTCTATAGCTAACAGTTCTTCTCGTAATTGACACTGAGTGATACGTCTTCCACTTCTAGCCTCTGGACTCTAGTGAGGTGTCCCTTTATTAATTTTTCACACCCATCAACCCCTCTTTTCAACACTAGACAGCCACTAATCTACTTTCTGTCTCTTTGGATTTGTCTATTCTAGACACTTCATATAAATAGAATATGTGGCCTTTGAGTCTGGCTTCTTTGCCTGTATGATGTTTTCAAGGTTCATCTATGCTGTAGCATATCAGTACTTCATTTCTTTTTATGTCTGAATAACATCCCATTGTATAGCTATACCCCATTTTGGTTATCTGTTCATTGGCTGATAGACATTTGGGGTTTTGCACCTTTTCACTTTTATGAATAATGCTGTTGTGAATATTTGTCCATAAGTTTTTATGTGGGCATGTATTTCATTTCTCTTCAGTGTATATGTAGGAGTAGAATTCAGTGGCTCTTAAAATCCATGGTAAGGGACTAATATTGCTAAGATTAATTGATAACTTTTAAATCTGGGTTGATCAATCAATTAGTAAAGGACTACCAAAAGAATGATTTAGGGAACAAATCAGATTAGGAGAAACCATCAAAATTGATCTACATGTCAAAACAAGTAGGTTAGCTAATAATGCTTTTCAGGGCTAGATACGTTTTGTGCAAAATTGTACGGAAACGTTGGGAAAAAATACACACACACACACACACACACACACACACACACACACACACACATTCATTCCACCATAGAACTAAAGCAAATAGAGAAGAGGGGTTTTCTTGGCCACTGAAGCATTTTGTTTTGTCAAGTGAGTTTGTAGAAGACAAGACATAATTTGTGGTGGGCCAGTGAGCTGGCAACACTGACCAATGCTGTCATATTGCCAGGCAGAGAATGGCCATTTCTAGAAGGGTCATGAATTGGAACAACAGGGCTCCATAGGGAAAGATTCATCAAACCATAAATACCCCAGGTGCCTCTTATGACTGCACTGAAGAAGCATGAACCAAGGAAGCTTAGGGGACTTAAAATCTAGTTGAGAAACAAAATTATTAGAGGTCAAAGCCCTCTTTGGATGTCACGAATTGTTTGCAAAGTCTGAAAGAATTTTCATCTGAGGGTACAGTGCCAGCTTGTTCTTAAAAGTATAATTCACTCTGCCCTAAACTGCTTCTTTCTCCTGAAATCCTCCCAGGGCCCTGAGGTTTCCCACCACCAGGAATGCTCACAGCAGGGATGACTGACACCCAGGGAGTTTGGGAACTGAGGAGGTGAGGAGATCTTGGCCACAGAAGTCTGACTGTCCTGCTTTTGTGGTCTTGAGTCAGACTCCAGTGTGCGTGTGGCAAGAGTGCTGTGGTCTAATAGGTCATACCCTCCAGCATGTCTGACTCAGGGTGATGAGTGTCCCCTGCTCTTCTCAGTGCCATTGGGAGCTAGCCCCCGCTCACCCAAGTGGAGGCAGAGGCAGGGATGGCTGCTGGCCTCACAGCAGGAAGGTGGGGTGGTGGAGGAGTCCAGGGACTGACTGGGGATAGCCAGAGCTCACCAGTTCCAAAGGAGATGTTTACCCAACAAGACCCGAGGCCCCATCTCTCATCTCTGCCATTCCTACCCCCTTCTAGGGTATATTTCCAGAGACCAGCAATCTATAAAGTAGACAAACCAGCTTTTTTTCTGGTCACCTGCTGCAGTACAGCTTGTTTACTCTTAAAATTGTCCAGGGATGTGAAAGGTCCAAGTTTTCTCTTCACCTGTCCTTAACAGAATCAGAAGCTGTGAGGTACAGGTCACAGTCTCCTTATTAAAAACCTTTCTCACTGCATTGAAATCTCTCTCTTTAAAGAAGAGCTTCACTCACATCGGTCACACCTCTCTGAAATTGTCCTTGCCACCAAAGCTTTATAAAGAATAGAGGAGATGAATGGAGAGTATTTCAGAGCTGTTTCTTCCCTCTTCTTCCCTTTTTTCTCTCTGAACTGAACATCATGAAGTTTGAGGCTAAAAAAGATTTTAGATTTTATCTCATACATTCTTCTCATTTTCTGGGTAAAACTGAAGCCCAGGAGAGTCAAAGTGACTAGAGCAAGGCCAAAGATACAGTAGGCAATGGAGCAGGGCTTGGAACTCTCAGCTCCTGCCCACCCTCCCCCTCCTCAAGTCACTAGTCTTTCCACATACTACAGTCAGCCAAGAAGATGGGTCAGTGGCAAAATCCTCAGAAAATATTTGCCCTGGGTTTCCAAGGTTGCCTCATCCTTGCTCCCCTTTTCTCACTCTACCCCTTGCCAGAGCATGAGGTAGCTAAGAATGACAATGACCACATTCTGTAGTTAATTCTGATGGCTTGTTCTAAAGTTTGTTGGCTCATCAGTATATTGTTGAAAAAGAAAATTTTTCCTTGTAGGAATATTGAAAGCTATAGGCAAATTTCTAGTATCATAACAAAATATTATATAACACAGCAAAAGTAGGGGGTGTCATTCTAAACCAGCATGAACGTAACAGTGCCTTCCAGGCACAATTGATGGAGTCAGTTGTGTGTTGGTAAACACTGATCAACTGGCTTGCTGAAACAAAAAGCCTTGATCTACAGAATTTGCTGGTTTCCATGGTGTATATATTTCCACTATGGCCAACCTCAGTGGATCAGTATGGTTTCGCTGAACTCAAGTGGGGGAAAAGATATGCAGCAGCACACTGTTATCCATCATAAAATTGACATAAATAACCTCAAGAGCATAAATAGTAAGTTAATTAGGGAATGATTCATTTTGAGTATGTACTACCTTTGTTTTTAATGTTACTTGTTTCCCTGTAGATTCAGAAGTTTAATTTTTAATACTAACTTTATATACTGGCTTGAAAAGGGCTGAACATTGAACAACTAACTCTCACTGACAGGTGCAGGCTGGCTTTAGCACAGCACTCGAAACACCTGCTCCAAACTTTGTTGACTTAATTCAGTAGCCTGCAGGGCTGCCTTCATGGGAATATGTAAACGCAAACCATACATAAACTAAGGACTCTTGGCCTCTTTGTTTTTATTCATAAAGTTACTGACCCTCACTAAAACTGTTTTTCCCTGAAAAAGATGCAACAAACCATAAGGCAGAAGTAAAAACTGTGGTTCTAGACACAATCCATCTCCCCACTTCCATCCAGTTTGGTGATTTACATGCCACACCTCAGCTCTAAGTGTGATAATAACAAGGAATAGATAGGATCTATTCTCTTGTGACTAAGTCTTATCAAAGAGTGAAAGCACAGGATTATACATTCTAAAACCTTCATGCATTCTCTCATCTAGTTCTGACAACAGTTTCTTCCCATTTTAAAGAAGAGGGGTTTGAGGCTTTGCAAGTTGAATCACCAGAATTGTAGCTATTAAAAAGCCTAGCTAAAATTTAAACCCAAGGCAGTCTGATTTAGACTAAAGTGTTATTCAAGAGATAGAAGGTGAATAAGAGCCTAAAATAATTCTTACAAGGACTGAAGACAAAGACACTGTGAAAACTGCTGTTCATGAGAGTTGGACTTAAAGTCATGATGCAGTAAAAGCTATCATTAAAGTAGAATAATAGCCTTATGAAGCTATAATGTGGCCAGGGAGGAATGAGAGAGGGTATCAGTTACCTGTTGTCGCAGCAGTGCTGTAATAAAATTTCAGTAGCATTCAACAGTAACTATGTTCAAACATTTCACGTCAACTCCAGGTAGCCTAATCTCCAATGGTCTTTGCCTGGGATTGCTTCCATGTGTGGGGTTAGCTTGGCTGTTGCCTAACCCATGATGACTTTGGCTGGAGTGACTTGGCTGTGCTTTAAATTTTCCTTATCTTCCAGGAGGTTAACCAGGGCATGTTCTCATGATGACTGTATAGGCACAGAGCATAAGCATAAACATAAGACGTCTTGAGCCTTGGCTTAGATCTGGTATGCTATCTCTTGTGCTTTCTATTAGCTAAATCAAATCATGAGGACAGCCTATATTCAAAGGTTGGTAAAAATCAGATTCCATGTCTATAGTGAAAGGAACTGGAAAGTCACATGGTAAAGGGCATGGGAATAGAGAGAGGTAAAGAATTGGCACCATTGTGGCTCCTGGGTGGCTCAGTCAGTTAAGCGTCTGACTTTGGCTCAGGTCATGATCTCACGGTTTGTGGGTTCAAGCCCCACATGGGGCTCTATGCTGACAGCTCAGAGCCTGGAGCCTGCTTTGGATTCTGCATCTCCTTCTCTCTCTGCCCCTCCCCTGCTTGCACTCTGTCTCTCTGTCTCTCTCTCAAAAATGAATAAACATTAAAAAATAAAGAATTGGTACCATTGAGGCAATGTATCAATCAAGAGGTAAGTAGGGTAGTCAGTGGAGAATGTGGAGTGATCACCTCCTGGAGCTTGTACACTACCATACTTCATGAACTCTGTTCCCTGCTACTTACTTTTAACCAGGCTTTGACTAGTCCTGGGCCAGTAGCACGATACCTTGAAAGGAGTCATGAATGTTGAGTCCTGGACTACATCAACCTCTTAATAACTGAAAGTCTAGATCACTGATCTGGGGCTGAAGCTCTGAGCTCCACCCATCTACAACTGCATCATGAAGGCTTTGCTGCTGACAGCATGTACTTATTCTCTAAATAAGACTCTAAATTGTGAATATGTGAAAAGGGGTGTGAGCAGGACTGCATTCCTGAATTCTCCATTATGGTCAGTCAATAACCCCGTTTTCCTTCTTTCCATGTATCTTGTCTGCCCTTCAACATCTTCTTTCCCTCTTCATTGCCCAGCTCTTCTGCCCATTGAAGCTAATATATATGGACTATATCCAAAGGCTTCAATGCCCACTGGCTTCCAGCTGGGATGACTAAAGAGGAAGACCCAGGAGGCCTAAGAGGAGGTGGAGAATTAGGTCAGGATATTTATGCCCCTGATTCTCTCCTTGTGAGGTCACTTTGGCTTTCTGAGCCTTTTGAACTGACCTAAATGACTCACTCTTGCTCTCTTTCCAGATCCTGGAAACCATTCACTCCCTTCATTCTTCTTGGCCTAGGCATGACAACAGCCCCAGGTTTCTGCATCATCTTTACTGTTCCCTCAACATGTTACCTACATATTTATAACTCATCCCTTTATCAATAACCCTACTTCAATTTTCCTAATTTGAGATTGCTTTCTGTTTCCTGTAGGAATCCCACTTGATATACTCTCACATAGAGAAAACAATGCTTCTGCAATAGAAATGATCTAAGATTCCATCCTATCATGTATCCTGCTCAAAATGCAGAGTATCCATATGATACACAACTGTTATTGTGTCCAAATATAGTTTCTCTTAGTCCAAAATCTTATGAACTAAACATATTTTCTCCTCACTCCCATTATATGATGGTACAAGAGAAATAAGGTTAATTGTAATAAATAGGAATAATGGAAGACACATAGCAGCCATTTGTCTACTCTCTCTGGGGAAACTTCCAAGGATCTGGAGATGCAGAATATTACTTGATTAGACACTCATTCTGTTCTCTGGAGACTGCTTACACATTGTTCTCCAACATCCTTGGATCTCCTTCCAGGATATTCTTATTTGTCCATTATATTCTTTGGTCAAATTTAATGGGCACTAGGGAATATGCTGCCCTTTGGGCCTGTGCAACTTTTTGTCAGCCTGCTTCCTGACCATAAATGATTGGGAGACCAGAGTTGTTTTAAACTTCAGTAGTCACAGACACTTTTAGACAGGATTTACAAATCTTTGGCAGTAAAATTTTCTCAACAATTCAGTAGGCCTCTAATTCACTGGCTTCCAATAAGTTCTGTATGTCAGTATATTTAAAAGAACTGTAAGTATTCTAAAATGCCTATTTCCTTGCCTTCTCAGCATATACCATCTAGCTTTTTATTTATTGAGATTAGTGGCTCTAGTTAGAAGGTGACACTTAACAAACAAACAAACAAACAAACAAACAAACTCTTTGTTCTGAAAGATCTTATTGGTAAAATTGTCCATAAAAAACCCTTTAAATCCTAACCTATGTGGTTAGGGATTTCAAATCCAGCTTTTCTCACAGTGCAGGGCTCCCAATTTCTACACTATTACTATCTCTTTCAATTCTACATATGCACCAGTCAGTTCTCTCTGAAATCACCCCTTTCAAATCTTTGACTCCTTGGCAAATCTAGGTACAGATAAGCGATAGAAAAACTAAGGTTCTGATTTTCAGTGTCTTTCCTGAGTTTCTGACTTAGAACCAAATGGTCTGGTACCAAGTAAGCTTTCTCAGATGATAGTTTTACCAGATATTTTATTCCCTAGAAACATGGATCCCCATGTTTGTAGTCTCTGATATTTCATTGCTACATACCACCAGTCACTAAACCAAAGCTACATATTTTAGGTGTGTGTCTTAGTCATTGGGGGTTGCTGTAACAAAATACCATGGGCTCGGTGGCTTATGTATTTTCTTTTGTTTTATGTAGGCTTCACACCCAGTGTGGGGCTTGAACTCATGACCCTGAGATTAAGGGTCACACACATTACTGACTGAGCCAGCCAGGTGCCCTAACTAGGTGGCTTAAACGAAAACATTTATTTCTCACAGTTCTGGAGAATGGAAGTCTAAGATTAGGGTGCCAGAATGGCTAGGTTCTGGTGAGACCCTCTTCTGGATCACAGACTTCTGTTTCTTGTGTTCTTACATGGCAGAGTGCACAGAGAGGAAGCAAGTGTTCTCCTGACTCATAATTATAAGGTCACTAATCCCATTCATGAGGGCTCTACCCTCATGACCTCATCTAATCCTAATTACTTCCCAATAGTTCCACTTCCTAATACTGTCACATTTGAGGATAGAGTTCTGACATACAAATTTGGGGGGACACAAAACATTAATAATTCTGACATTGGCATAGTGCTACCCTGTGTTGTTGTTACAAAGTAATCCTAAAACCACAGTTTATTACCATGGCAGAGCTCTCTTACTCATGCTACATGTCCAGCAAAGATGTTCATTGCATACCACCCCATGGTGCCATAGCAGAGAAAGAAAATACATGGAACACTCACTACTAGCTCTTAATGCTTGACCAGAGTGATACTCATCACTTCTATATATATATCATCAGTTAAAAAAGCTCAGATGTGGTTTAGGCAAGGTGGGTAAGTGTGTGGAAATTGCATGAGCACCTCCACTTTGATCACATTTGCATAAGGCATATCCTTATGGCATATGACATAGTTTACATCCTTCTAGAGCACAGCTCTACATATATTTTTTCAGAGCTGATTGCCTATTTAATATCAATTAGATGATACTGAGAATTTTACGCAAGAGTATCACTAATAAGGAGAGCAAAGAACTATAGCAATTGTCTCTGTGAAGTAGGTGTCTGATTTTCAGGAAGTAGTGAAATAACTAACCATCAGGGCTTATTTCTGATTCTTTACCAAGATTTACAAAGCCTGTGTTGATACCTCCCACATCATCTCCCACACCATTTGGGGAGTGGGGGGAATAATATTCAAAATAATAACCAGTTCAGCATGGGGACTAGCTGGTCAGAACAGATGTGGCCCTATCAGAATGGATGCTGGCTGTAAACACCTGCTGTGTTTATGCCAGCGTGTGTTGGTGGCTGGCATCCTGGCTGTCCTCCCAAGCACCAGCAGCATTCTTCAACGTGCCAGACTTCAGCATATCCACCTTGGCTTTGCACACACTGTGCCCCAGCATGAAGTTCTCGTGTTTATCTGGAGAAACTTTCCCGGTCCTCTTTCATGTCTGAGTTCCAATATGATTTCCCTGGGGAGGACTCACAGTTGCCTCCTCCCAGCTCTTTGTTTCTCCCTCCTGTTTTTTCACAGAGTGCTGCATACACTTTCTGTTATATTAATCATTGCACCATGCCACTATTAATAATTTTTACATCTTGTGACCTTCACTAGATTCTGAGCTCCTCTAAAAAACATACTGGGGCATCTGGCTGGCAAGTCAGAGGATCATGCGACTCTTGATCTCAGGGTTGTGGGTTCAAGTCCCTCGTTGGGTGTAGAGATTACTAAAAAAAAAATAAATAATAAGCGTGGCTGGGTGGCTCAGTCATTTGAGTGTCCAACTTTGGCTCAATTCATGGCCTCACAGTTTGTGGGTTCAAGCTCCTGAGCTGACAGCTCTGAGCCTGGAGCCTGCTTCGAATTCTGTATCTTCCTCTCTCACTGTCCCTTTCTCTCCCTCCCCCTCTCTCCTTCTCTCTCTTTTTCTCTCTCTCTCTCAAAAATAATAAATAAGCATTAAAAATTAAAAAAATAGTAACAATAATGATAGATGATATTTATTGAGTATATACTATGTATATAGGTATACTATGTATATAGAATAGGTACTATTCTAAGTGCTTTATATGCATTAATAAATTTAATCCTCAAAAAACTTTCTAATTATCTCCATTTTGAAGATAAAGAAACTAAGGTATAGTGAAGTGGATTATTTGTCCAGGGTTAATTTTGTCATTCTGAGCACCTAGCACAGCCTCACACACATGAGGCTACTGAATAAATGGATTCCTACTGCCTTTACATTTTTTCTGTCTTTTCCCCCATTTATCATATGAACTTTATCCTCTTATCATGTCTCCTCCATGTGACACTGCTCCCAAGATCTGCCCACTTTAGAAACTCTTGCTACAGGTTATATCCTATTATTAAATTTAAGTTTCAGGCCAGATATCTGGCCTTCTCAGTGAAGCTCTTTTAGTACAAAACCACGTCTTCTATTTTGAATACTGCTTATTACAGAACCCACCAGAAATTAGGAGTTCCAAACAGTGCTTGTTAACTGATCATTTAGGAATGATTTGAATTTCTCACTTTTTTGTTTGGGGTAGCACCAATAGTATATATATAATCCCTATGCAGAACTCATGGTGACAATGGAATTTTATACAAGCTGGAAAAATATGGTAATTGGTTTTGTACCTCATTCCCCTGAAAGTAATATTGGGAATGAGCCTCTGGGCCTCACACAGAGGGCAGCAGATATACTCCCATAATACAAATCACTTCTTGATATGTTGCAGGAAGATTCTGGAAAATCTGATAATCTTTTGGATTTCAAAAGGCAACGAAGAGTATGGATACATAAAGTAAGATTAGTGCAATCCATAGAAACCGAAGCCTAATAAACAGTGGCTTAAAAACATAGAAGTGTTTATTTTTCCTTCACATTTATAACTTTTGGACATAATTGAGTCTTAAATTATAGTATGATGCTCCATCATGTCAGAGACTCAAGACTTTTCTGTTTCTTTTTGTTGGTGTTGTTCTATTGTATATGGATGCGATTCACAAGGTCAAAGGTGACAATGGGAACTGTGGGAGTTTCCATTTTTCCTGACACATCCCAGCTGGCATGCTAGAAGGCAGGTCAGAAGATACGCCACAAATGGGCACATACTGCTTCCAGTTACATGTCCAGACAGAGCTGAGTCACATGGCCACTTAGCCACAAGAGAGGTTGGGAAGTGTAGTTTTTATCCAGGAAGTCATTCACCTAGCTAAAATGGGGTGTCTGTCACTGAGGAAGAAGGTGAAAACAGTAGGGAGAAACTGGTAGAGTTCAGATTCATCAGGAAAGGCATCTCTTTTTGCTCAAGGCTGATTGTGTCCATCTGAATATGTTGGTGTCTCCTCCAATGTAACTAGGTCGAACAGAACTATATCTCAAGCTTCCTTCTTGTAAGCTTTGACATTCAAACTGTTATAAATATTTTATTAATCTTTGCTTTATTTTATTGCAAGATACGTTAGAAAATGCACTATTGAAGTGAACAACTTAAAAAAATAAAATTCAAAGTAGGTTGGTGATTTGTTGCATAATTGATAAAGAACTAAATTGAATTACCACTCTAGATTTTTAGCCATTGGAATGCCTTCTGCTATTCTACACTGTCAAATAATCTGGATATTTTTAGTGGGGCCAGTAAATGTATATACTGAATTCCACAATGAGACTGGTGTTATTATGCTCAACTGTAAGGATTATTATTATTTTCCATATGTTAAAGCCTCAATCTGTGTTTTTAATAATGTCTCATGTGCAAATCTTTCTTTCCAAAGCAAAAATTAGCACTCAAATGCCACTAAATACATCCTCTTAAATGCCTATAGGGACAGCATATCCACACTCAGGCAAACCCCAGTTGTTGACTTGCAAGGAACACATGCATAAAATTTTATCAATCACTTCTCCATCCCAGCAGAACAGATGGCTTTTCCCACCATTCTCTTGATGGCTCTTGAAGTAGTGCTGGGGCTAGGTCTCTGGGTTTTTTATACAAAATGACAAATATATCTTCACAATGAAAACTGATCTGCTGGTCTCCTCCTATAAGCTACTAGGAAGATTCAGACTTTACTAAAACACTACCAGAGGCATGAGAATATATCACAGAGATGAATTCCAGAAGATTTCACGAGTATGTTTATTAAGCTCCTACTCTTGCAGAAACTATTATTTACCAGACACTGTGCTAAACGGCTGATATACATTATCCTGAGTCATTATAACAGTATTAAAGGAGAGGCGTTGTTACTGTCTTTCACAGATGAAGAAATGATGACTCAGAAAGGCTAAGCAAATTTCAAATGCCCAAACTTAGTAAGGAGTGGAATCAGTGCCTTTCATTCTGTTCAACTCTATCCTATGCATATCCTATGGACTCTTGCATCCAGGAAATATAAACAAAGTATGTGGCTTTCCACTTTAACAGATTATGTAACTGAGTACCTTTCAGTAATAAAAGTCACAATTTCTTTTGCAAAAAAACCTGTAATTACATGTTAAATTATTATTATTCCCCATCTTGCATGGGATTTGCCAGCCACTTATTACCAGCTATGTAAACAGTATTTCTTAGAGACATTATATACACTATATAGAATTGTGTTTTAAAAACAAGATATTTCAATGGAAAGAAATATGTGGCCCTGAAACTTAGAATATAATGTTAATGTATTTGAAAGAATAGAGACATATATGGCAATACATAATAATGATCAAAGGATGAACTAGAGAGAGTAAGGAATTAAATACACTTTTCTAATTTCAGTATGTTCCATGGTAAGCATGTATTAAATTAATAAATGGAGAGAATAAAATGCATCATTTACAGAAGATAAGGACCTAGAAATAAATCTATCACAGACATGTAAGCATTAACAAAGAAGCTTTCAGAATTTCATGACATCACAAAAAAAAATTGGATGGAATCTCTGCCATTATCTAGCAGACTCTTTGCTCATCAGTTTCATAGATTTTCTGACCATTTTGTTGACTTCTAGCAGATTTTAGGTCTTGCTTGTTCCATTGAATAGAATGTAAAGGAAAATAGGGAAATCCAAGAAGCTAGGACTTTAGGGTGCACCTAAACATCCACCTCATCAGGAAAACAGGCAGGAAACAGATAAAATGAGAATTACCAGCCTCATTATCAGAGAATAAGAATGAATTCTAGATCTAAGAATCAGCATGGATGGAGGCTGGGGTCTGGGGATTACATGACTCTTGTAAGAGATACTAGCAAAAAAAAACCCAAAACGATCATTTTATGAGCTAGGGCACCTCAAAATGAAATGTATTGGGAGCCCTTGCTTAGGGAAACTGAAACAGAGTAGAATGCACCAGGCTGTTTTGCTGTGAGCTCACTCACCTAGTTTGTGTGCTTCCCTGGACCTGTGTATGTTGGGGTTTAGTTCACAGACTTGTGTGATGTTGTACAAATCACTTGACCTTTTGTGCCTCTTCCTTTATTTTGAAAATGATTAGCCAGACCCATCTATAAGATCCTTTCCATCTAGAAGAGCCCACTGTCTCATCCCTAATAGCTTCTTCCCCACATATCACATTGAGAAACACATCCTTTCTGTGTTTAATTTTAAAATGTAAGCACCATCAAGTGAAATTATAGATGCTTGAGCACACAACCTTCAAAATACTGAATTTCTGAAGCATACTAAATTTCTGTAACCTCCTTACACTTAGCTGGTGTGGTCAGTAAGGACTCTGTCCGGTGACAGTGGCTATTTCTGACAGAAGGTGGCTGGGTTCTGCACTGCAGAAGAGAATATCTGAGAATCCAGTGGGTGGAGGGGCCAACTGTTCCTGGGACAATGCTTCACCGGTTTTCAGTGGCTCACACAGTGAAAGGAAACCTCTAGCATTTCATAGGATAAGACGGGACAATAATTATGGTGACTAAAATAGCACCAGGCTGAGCTGACGATTTGGAAGATGGTGCCCATTCAAAGTGAAAGAGAGGTAAAAGACACTGGCCAGAAAGGGTAGGGAGGCAGTTTCCCTGAAAGACCTGAAAATGAGCAGCAGGGAAGATAAAAGGATAGGAGCTATGCACAATAGCATATTCTTCTCCTAACCACCTAATTCTCTAGCTCTGTATTCATCACTGTCAGGCTCTGCAGAGCCCTCAATGAGGGCTTTATGTTGAGCCTCATTATCGGCTCAAAGATAGAGGGCACGCCATGCAAATGAAGCCAAACCCAAGATAGGCTGTTAAAATACTGCAATTTGTCAGCATTTAGATAAACAAATGAAGGGCATACTGTGTGTGGGAGGTGGACCCCCGGGAGCTTTCAGGGTATTTTGACACTTGTTGTGAGAAATATCTCCAAGTTCCCCACACTGGCTCCCTCCTTATCATTTAAAGGGAGGAAAAAGAGTTGCTAATTTACTTATGACTAAGATAGTGGGGAGACTGGGGGAGTCTCTGCTTTCATCCATTGGTACTTAGGTTGTTGATTAATGTCCTTCTCATTAGTCTCAGCTTTCCTTTCCATTTGCTGCTTGCACAGCCTCTAGGAGGAGGGGACTGTTAAGCCTCTAGGAGTGGTTTGGGGGAGAAACACACGCATGTGCCCACACACACACACACACACACCAGATAATGAACTTTTTGGTAAAGTGGATCTGTGGCTAACCATAGCAACATGGAATTGTTCTTATCAAACCAAGAGGATGGTGAAGTAAAGTTTAAAACTCCTGTCTTCCAAAGAGTGTTGCCTTGATTCTCCCAGTAACTTTGTCTTATTGATTAAAGAAAAATAAAATGATCCGTGTTAATTGTTCAGAGCTTACAGGCTGTGCCCCTTCTGTCAGCTGGAAGGGAAAGTGCCTCAAAGCAAGGCAGAGAGGAGGGGACAAAGCTGCCTTTGGTGATCTAGTCTATTCTCTAGTTTCTTAAAGGACTTTTAATGATGCTCTGGTGACAGCACCTTAGAAATCAGATCGAATCCATTGTAACAAATTTTCAAAAGCAAGATTATGTGACAATGGGGTCGCCATCCCCTCTGTAAGCACGCTTTGCCACAAGGCTGCCTGCCTAAGCTTATCCACAGCTGTTGCCCAGGCTAAAGCTGTCAAGGCGCATCCCCACCCACCCCACCCTGGAGCCGAACCTTGGTGGCATGAGCCCCCCCATCCATCTCAATCCCTCCCACAAAACGAGAGTCACTAAAATCTCATTTGTGCCTCTTTGCCACTCAGGCCTCCACACAAACCTTTCTGTTCTTTGGAGGAGAATGATGTGGACTTAATTAAGTGTGGTAACTTATGTGTAAGGCTGTATTGATGGAGGAAATGTGGTACAGATGTGGTGTGAAATGATGGTGAATTACTCTTGTGAAGAATACAAATCAGGGTGAGTGCCCATTATCTGAGGCCAAAAGAAGTTACTGGGCACTCAATTATCACCCTCTTTGTTACCGCAGTACACCAGATGGTTACAACACTGAAGAGTTTTCTATTATCATAACATTTTCCTAGAGTGCCTTTTCTTCTTCTCCAATTCACCATAAGATGATTACCTTCTTATGGGGAGTTGATTGTTGGGAAGGGTGCTGGGGGTCACGTACAGATTCAGTGGGGAGTAGCAGAAAAGGGGGCAGCAGACTGTGTCCTTAGCACAAGAGCTTGTTGATAGACTCTGCTGTGATTCAGGCTGCCCCATAATAGCTCACGTGAAATAACTGCTTGGTCTCCTCCTCCCTCTGAATCCACCACTCTCCTTCTGCCCCCAAATCCAGAAGATGGTGTTCGAGTGTGACCGGCTGCTCTGCCTTCTGTCAAAGCATTTCCAGCCAAGTGAGCAGTTTTTCTTTTAAGGAACTGAGTGGTCCTCAATAAAATTAATTCCTGTTCATTGGCAGCATTGAGGTGTCAGGTGAGAACAAAAGTAAACGAGCTTGTGAATATAGGGCCAGTCATTAACTCAGGGCACCCAGCTCTATCATCTGCCCAGCCCTCCCTGGCTCCAGAGAGGGGGGGAAAAACAACAACTCTGTGGTAAATAAATAAATAAATAAAACTCCACACCATGAAAATCTCTGAAGCAGCAAGCCCAGAGTTAAGGCTTGCAGTACTTCAGACAAATGGAACGATCCTGAGCCCTGAAGAATCTTCCTTACAAAGAAAAAGTGATGACATGTTGAAAGCACAGGTTGCTTTTTTGTTCATTGCTGGATCACCATTTAGAAAAAAACGAATATCCAGAGAAGTCCAGATGATGCTTCTAGACATGGATTCCAGATCAGTTGACTTCAGAACTCATGGGAGGAGAATATCTCATCCTTTCCTTCCCTACCAGCCTATGCCCTGGGGTTCCTACTGTCTCTCTTAGTCCTTTGAACATGCCTCTTATCTCTGCGGAGTTTCAACATGGAGAGATTGCATTTTGTAAAAGGGTCAAGGACCTTGCAGACCTCTCTGAAGTTAACCGTTGTTATGGTTGCATCTATTTGCTAAACACAATGATGGTGCTATGAGTAGTAATGCCTCTATGACTTTCCTGCTTAAGACAAAAGCACAACCCTAGTGGTGTCTGCTTGAAACCTGATCATGTGGTTTTCAAGACTGGCACCCACATCCTACTTTGGGGTTAGCCAAATAAAACTATATTTTGGTTTAGTACTGCTAACACTGAGTAAATGATAGGTATGATCTCTGGTTCAGAGTTTATGTTTACTTAAACTGTGGCCACCGTAAGACACACGACCATTTTTCATGACTGAACAAAAGCCTTCCCTTCTTCACCCCTCCCCTACTGCTTCCTCCTAAGGAAGCAGTACTGCTTGCTTCTCCTCCTAAGTGTTTTCCTATTTAAAGTGAACAACTTCATGAGTCCTTGGCTCTTCAAAAGAGAAATCCAAATGATATCAAGTCATAGACTAAAAGTCAACCCTGAACACTGAAAGATAGTTATTATTCACAAACACATAAGTCCACTAACATGGATTGCATAGATTCAATTTCAACTTTGTCTTTAATAAATGAAACAAGAGGTATGAGCAAATGAATAATCAGGTGGTGATAATGTCTGGTTTTATAAACATGCAGCAGAAAGACCTATTTTTTTTTTTTTGGCTGCAACTAGAAAAGAATATATGTGCATAATCTTAGGCCCAGTCACCAAATTTCCATGATCAGATGCTTCCTTCACTTAATTCCAAAGCAGAGTCTAAATATCTTTGAATATCTTTTGTACAACATATACACCCTACATAATCTACCAAAGAATGGGAGAAGTTAGTCTTAAAAAGGTACAAATTAAAGGTGATTAAAGACTGCACTGACCACTATTGCTAGATAGATCCTTGAGATTGCAGCCTGAGTTATATGTAATTCTATTCCCTATAATAGCTATAATCTTTATTGTATATAAGAGATTTTCAAAATTTGCAATGAGAAAAGAATGTTCTATGCCATTGGACAAGCCCATGATTTCCACTTTTAAACAGGTCATTATTATCTTGGATATCATCCCTTTGGTTTATTTTCTAAACTCAGTAATGGGTGGCACAAGAGAACTGTTTACTTCTATCACAGGCCTAGAGCAGAGATCCATGGATCTAGAGAACCAGGCAGGGGTCAAAGACATTATATAGCAGTAGTCAGTGGAGAGGTTCAGCAGTGGCTGCATGCTGAAAAGACCACAAAAACTATTGTGAAGTCAATTAAGAATTCTTAAAACATATTCCCTACATCTTAAATTGTAATATTTATCATTCAAGAAAGGAAAAGAAATAACTTTATATCTTCTGTGATAGATTAGATTAGTATTTAGAAATTTACTCCTTTACCCTTGCTTCCATGGGAATAAAATAGCTCCTTGCTCCATTGATGTTGGTTTTGCCATGGGATTTACTTTGGTCCATAGGATGTTAGCAGACGTGACAGAGAAAAGGCTTAATATATGCATACATTTCCCCTTTTCTACTTATGCTTCAGCTGGCATCATAAGGAATGCATGCCCAGGCTTGCTTGCTAGTCCTTTGAGAAGAAGAGCTGTGTGAAACAGCAGAGTTGTGCCAGCCACATCTAGCCTAGATCAGCCAACCACCAGTCATCCCCTTGTTGTATAAACAATCCAAGCCAATATTTTGTAGGGCTGCCCTGATGAGCCCAGTCAGCCTGCAGACACATGCACAATAATGCATGCTTGTTTCTGTAGGTCACTAATATCATGGTTGTTTATTATACAGATAATTTTAACAATAGGAAACTGATACATCTTCTTAGAAATGTTTGTGTTATTAGACTGAGTTATTTAGTGCTCTAGCTCTCAACCTTAGTTTGAGATTCTGATTTAATTAATTTAATTGATCTAATTAGGGATATTGGTATTTTTTTTCTTTTTTTTTTAACATTTATTTATTTTTGAGACAGAGAGAGACAGAGCATGAACAGGGTAGGGGCAGAGAGAGAGGGAGACACAGAATCGGAAGCAGGCTCCAGGCTCTGAGCCATCAGCCCAGAGCCCGACGCAAGGCTCGAACTCGCGGACCGCTAGATCGTGACCTGAGCTGAAAGTCGGACGCTTAACCGACTGAGCCACCCAGGCGCCCCGGGATATTGGTATTTTTAAAAGTCCTCAAGTGATTTTAATGCACAGCCAGAGTTGAGAGTCATTGAAACATACAAAGAAGTGATCATAAGTAAGGGGTTATCATTGATAGTGAGATGGTTGTGAAAACCAAGGCAGAACCTAGGGCTCTGACAGTCTAATGCGGGGAAGAAGATAATTCATATTACTTGCCCAGAATGGATTTCAGCCTTGGATGTACATTGGAATTATGTGGAAAACTTTAAAAATACTGAATACTGAGGTCTTCCCTCAGAGATTCTGATTTAATTGGTCTGCAGTGTAACTTGAACATCAAAAGTTTTCAGAGTTCCTCAAGGGATTCTAATATGAAGCTAGGGTTGAGAACTGTTGTCATAGGTGGAACAAAGTGTTTTCAGGATCATTCAAATAGTGGATACCCACTCATGAGGGCTAGGATTTCAAGGCAAGACTTTAGTCCTAGAGCAGTCAAAACATGAAGAATGTTCACAGTCCAAAAGAAGCAGAGAGTTCATGGTGGTGAACAGAGCTAGAAGAGAGTTTGAGTCTGGATTGACAATATTGCTAAGGGTGTAGGCAAGGATTGGTAAGTAACCCTTCTACAGAGATAAGTTTGGTAGTCTAAATAAGTCAGTGGAGGGAATGTGGCATGGAGGTATCTTTGGGGACACATAACCTAGAAAAATGCACAATCAGGCCTAGACAATTGTTATGAGGGCAGTTTTTAAAAAGAGGCTGAGAATCTGGATTTTTATGTCAAGTCTTTTGGTTTTTAATTACCAGTAGCTAAAAAAGTACTTTATAAGTATTGGACAAATTAAGTAAAAAATGACCTTGAAATAAATTTGGGCTACCAGCTCCTAGTTTACATACTCAAGGTTGCATGTTCCAGCTGTTCAGTGTAATTTTTATTTCAACCTTGCCCTTTCATCATGGTGATCCAAGCAAGTCTGAAGCAAAAACACTAAGTGAAGGGGCATTCACTAAGATTAGTACTAGAGCTTAAATAAGTCTTATGCCCTGCCAGAATCCATGCAATATCTGGTAGGACTTCTGTGAAAAGCTTTCACGATGTGTGGTCCAAAAGTAGAGAAAGATTATATTCTGAGTTTAGCCATAGCTCAGGGCTCCACTGCCTTTCTACATGTTAAGAATGTCTTCTAGGTAGTGATATGCTCCTCTTTTAAATTTTTTTTAATGTTTTGATTTTTGAGAGACAGAGACAGAGAGAGACAGAGCATGAGTGGGGGAGGGGCAGAGAGAGAGGGAGACACAGAATCCAAAGCAGGCTCCAGGTTCTGAGGTGTCAGCACAGAGCCCAATGCGGGGCCTGAACTCACAAGCTGTGAGATCATGACCTGAGACAAAGTCAGATGCTTAACCAACTGAGCCACCCAGGTGCTCCAACATGCTCCTGTTTTAACACACTGGACTGCTTTCAGTTTGTTTTGATTAAGATTCACAGGAATGTTATTTATCTAGAACTGGAAAATGCAGTGTGTATACAGTGACCTTTGATTTTTGAGCCAAAAATCAAAACACATAATTGACCAGAGGTTTATTCTATCACTTCTGAATGTGAGAAATACTCTGGGAGAGCCCATCTGAATGCCAACAATTTGGAGATTCTGGGATGGTTTTATAGGAATAGGAGAGATTATTTGAAATCCAGAATCATGATGACTATGCATATATGTGCTCACAGGGAATTTATACCTTAGGTACTAAAGATTTCAGAGTAACTATTTCTCACACTTCCCTTTGTGAAATGCTTTTTTTCTTCCAGTTTCCAGATATAGGAACCAATTTTTCTTAATGAAGTTTCCCTTTCTCTATCCTTTTCTTTTTTCCATCCATACCACCAACCTATATGTTTCTGGCTTTGAAATTATAATCACTGCTGTCAGAAGAAGAGCTTTTTATAAGAGAACATATTTAAATAATTTGTTTAATGTTTAGTTTTGAGACAGAGACAGAGTGCGAGCAGGGGAGGGGCAGAGAGGGAGACACAGAATCTGAAGCAGGCTCCAGGCTCTGAGCTGTCAGCACAGAGACCGACACAGGGCTCAAACTCACCAATGGTGAGATCATGACTTGAGCCGAAGTCAGACACTCAACCGACTGAGCCACCCAGGCGCCCCTAGAACATGTTTTATCCTACCAGGCACATAAGGGGTTATTTGTTCCTGATAAAGTAAAAGGTGGAAAGGGTTGGACATTGTCCCTCTTCAGTTCCCATGCCTTCTTTTTTTTTTTTTTTAGGTATACCTTTTTCTTTACATTTTTTTTAACGTTTATTTATTTTTGAGACAGAGAGAGACAGAGCATGAACGGGGGAGGGTCAGAGAGAGAGAGACACAGAATCCGAAACAGGCTCCAGGCTCTGAGCTGTCAGCACAGAGCCCGATTCGGGGCTCTAACTCACAGACCGTGAGATCATGACCTGAGCCGAAGTTGGCCACTTAACCCACTGAGCTACCCAGGCGCCCCTCCCATGCCTTCTTAAACTTGATTCTTTTCTCATCCAGAGTCTGCTGACTGGAGCTCCAGAGCATCTTCAAATTGGAAGATTAGAGCCACTAACTCCAGGCTTCAACCAATTCCTAGTTTTTTGTTTTTGTTTTTGTTTTTGTTTTGTAAAGGACCCAAAGGTACACACACATCCTAAATCTGACATTGACATGTAGCTTAAAGGTAAATACCACTTTGCAATTCTCTTTATTCCTTCACTGAATTAATATTAAGGATGTGCCTGTTATGTGACAGGCACTGTGCTAGGCAACAAACATATAATGGTGGGCAGACTAGAGATGGTTCCTGTCTTTATGAAACTTGCAGCTATGAAGACAGCAGACATTAATAAATACTAGTGAGAAACCATGAATAAAAATTAATAATAACCTAAGTAAATATAAAGTTGCATTTGACTTAAGTGCTGAAAGGAAAGGGGCTAAGAGATTTGATCTGGTCAGGAAAAGTGAGGGAGATTTTTACTGAGGATGTAGCCACTGAACTGAGATTTGAGGGATAAGTAAGAGTCAACCAAGTAAGGCAGAGAAAACCCCTCTGGGAGCATGGAACACCACATGGAAGACTGTGTTGAGAAGGAGCATTAGGGAACAGGAAAAAAAAAATATCTACAGGTATGGCTGGCCCATATGGAGCGCTATACGCCTGAGGGGTGGGTGGAGACCAGTCAGAGAAGGGCTCTGTGGGCTGTTAACATGTCCTGTTTGCCTAGAAACCAATAGAAAGATACATAAATGAGTTTGAAGCTACTGGTGATGGGCCTCTTCTGTACTACCCTAAAGAAGGGTAGGTTGGGGGTTGCAGTTAGAATGGGTACAAAGGGGTTTTCAGTTCTCCAGAGAAAATAATACCTAGAAGTAATGGTTATAATTTTGAAAAGATATTAACAAATTTGAGATTTATTAGCAAATAAAATTGAAGTTGGTTTGGAGAGGGGATTAAAGGAGAGAGCAGGCTCAAGGGTGATTTGCATAATGGGATGAATGTTGGTATCTTGATCTGGGAAGTAAAACCCAGAGGAAGATAAGATTATGAGATCCTGAGGTTACTTTTAGGCCAGTTGAATTTAGGATGTCTTTGAGACATTTAGAAATTAGAAAGTGAGTAGTTGTCTAAAAGTTTAAGGATGTTGA
Source organism: Lynx rufus (assembly GCF_022079265.1). Classification (NCBI taxonomy): domain Eukaryota; kingdom Metazoa; phylum Chordata; class Mammalia; order Carnivora; family Felidae; genus Lynx; species Lynx rufus. The sequence continues at coordinate 37,125,281 of NW_025814896.1, read as the reverse complement.
CTGGAGATTAGACTCTAGCTCATACAGTGGGTGATTAAAGGAAGGCATACAGGTAAGACCCTCTAAGAATATTATGGAATAAGAGAAGAGAGCTAGGGTTGTATCTTGTTATCAAACATTTATTTAGTGGGTAAAACAAGAGATTCCCATACTGAAGGTACAGAAGGGGTTCCATGAAGGAAGGAGGAAAACTAGCCACAGCTCGGAAGCCACAGGTTGATAGCATGCCAAAAAGAAAAAAAGGAGTCACTGGTATCAAATGGTGATGACATGAGAAGGAAGATGAAGATTTGGGAATATTCTTTGGTTTTAGTAAGGAGGTCTTGGGTCACACTGACAAGAACTATTTTGGTGGAATCTTAGGGCAAAACATATTGAAATGAATTGGCAATTTTCTCTGGATATTTTCCAGTCCCTCTCCTTCTTATGCAAATACAGGGGGAGTCATTTGAAGCAAATGTATCTAGTTTGGTTCTTTAGTAAATGGAAATTGGAACCAAAGATCAATATCATTTGACACAGAGTGGGCATGAGCCAGTCTTCAAACGTTTGCTTAATTCCAACTAACCTGTGATTCAACTTCTTCCTACCACTACTTTTCTGCAGTGTGTTAGAATGCAATATTCTCTTTTAAAAATTACTTTTACATGGGCAATAAGAGAAGGGGATAATATACTTGTTTTTTTTGTTTTTTTTTTTTTTTACAGAGAAATTGTCAACATTAAAACTTGGATGGCAGCTTTAGCAAATGCCTAGGGACAAGTATTTCTTCCTAGTTTTTTTTAAAAAAATTTTTTTTTTTTTAACGTTTATTTATTTTTGGGACAGAGAGAGACAGAGCATGAACGGGGGAGGGGCAGAGAGAGGGAGACACAGAATCGGAAACAGGCTCCAGGCTCTGAGCCATCAGCCCAGAGCCCGACGCGGGGCTCGAACTCACGCACCGCAAGATCGTGACCTGGCTGAAGTCGGACGCTTAACCGACTGCGCCACCCAGGCGCCCCTCTTCCTAGTTTTTTAATGAACTTAAAAAAATACCTTGGTTATCACACAGAAAAAGAAATAACTGGAATTTGTGTTGAAGGTAGTCCAGTGAGTGGGTAAATAAATGATGTAAATTTTTAAAATGTCAGTATTAGAAATTGGTGAGTTGTACAGATAGGAAGTTGATCCAATGCCCCAAGCTATTATTTTGCAAATAATAACCAGAGCCTATAATTGCTCACTCTTCTTTCAGATTTACTTTTCTAGGAAAGGAAATATTATTTTTTCCATGTACACTTAAACCATCAAATTAATTTTAAAAAGGTCTTTTGATGGCCCAAGTATATTTTAAACAACTTAGAGAAAAATATTTTAAGGTTTTCTGTTTATACAGGAAAACATCATTTTGCCAAAAGCAGCTGAATCAAAATGACAAAGTTTAAGATTAAAAACAAGTATATTTAAAATATTTCCAGTGGAATACAGGTTTGGAGAAGAGTGTTTGTTAACTGCTGACATCTGATGTGATGCTAGAAAAAAAAGGATGCTTGGAGAGACCCAGGGCCTCTTTAAAGTACATCTTGCGTTATCATATAAGTCATAGTCATTTATTCACTCAGTGATCACGTATTTTGAGTATCTACATATTTCCACAAAATGTTATAGATATTAGACAACAACAGTGAATTTATGGACAGATCCATGCCCTCATTGAGTTTATATTCTAGTGGAAAGGAAAAATAATAAATGTGTAGTCTCAATAGAAGGCAATGAGAAGTTTTATGGAGAAAACTAGATACAGTGGGAGAAAGAAGAGTAACAGTGGGTGTTAATGCAGTTAAGTTGGTAAAGGAAGCTTTCTGTGAGGTGGTTATGTGGAGGTCTGAAAACTTGAAGGAGCAAGTTTTTATAATTATGAGACTAAAAGAGCATTTTATAAAGTACAAAGACCCTGGAGCATGCATGGTGTGTGCCCCACAAAGCAAAGCCTTGCCAGCTCTATATTCTCCCAAACCTTGAGGACACAGGAATGGGTTTACTCCAGCGCCTCCCTGAAGATGCTCTCATTAGCAGTGGCATCCAAAGAAGAAAAATCTGCCTTCTATTATTGTCTCATCTTGGTGAGTTTAGTTTGCAAATTTTCTGTGGTTTCATTAAACTGAACCAGAAGGAGTTTCTGAATAGATCTATTGCTTTGGAAAACTGAATTAGAAGCCAGCTTGAAGTCTGGCTCCTTGGGGAACATCCAACCTCCCCAGCTTACCTCTGGCAAAACTGACTTTATTTGCTTCTCTTACCGAAGACAGACCCAGTAACCTACCATGTCCAAAGGCACATTATGGTGGTTCAGCCCATGGTACACAAGCACACCAAGGTGCATGTACTAGCTCATCAAACCCAAAGGCTTCAGTGAATATCATACCATACAGAGCAAGGGCAAGACAAGATTTTTGGCATAGTGATATCTATAGCCTGAGGGGTGATTCATCTATTTATATAGACTGGTGATAAACCTATATGGTCTTCTTTGGATTTTAAACTTTGGTGAAGGGACCATATGGGTGATATTTGACTAAACTGACCTGCATCCCCAATTGCAGGGGAAGCTGTGGTGGCATTCTCTTAATGTACATTTACATCCCTTATTCTGGACACCCAGTTGGCTTCCCTGAAGCCCCATTCTACCCAACGTGATATTATGTGTGGCCCATACATTATTTAAAAGAAAACAACAACAACAACAACAACAACAACTACTACTACTACTCATAACTGCAAAATTGAGGGAATTCACAGCAAACCCGGATTTCTTTGCACTCTTGAAAAACTCTGGCAATAACAGCATCACATTCCCTGTTGGAAACAATTGGCTGGGCCTTAACAGATGATTTCCTTATGTGGGGCAGGTGCCTTCCATTGCTCATGAGTCCTCATCATCCCTTGTTATATCTTATTTGCTCACATTACTTAGTTTCATTTCCTGTTTGGCCTCTATAGACTTTAATTCTTATGATTCCTCCTTTTAGTCATTATCTTGTTCTTGTTACTCAGGTTCTTTTTCCTCAGTGTTGAGGATAGCAAAAGGAATGATGTCATCATGGTGGATACATCCAGTGGCCACTACAATCTGGTACATAAAGCTGAAAGTGAATCAAAGGATTCTCTCTTTCTTCATCCTAATATTGTGGTAATTTGATGGAATGATGATAGGCATAAAAGCAGTTAGTCAATAGTGAGAGCAAGTTTAAGATGGTGTGAGTCTTACAATGGGAGATCAACTATCCTAAAGAGAACAGATGGGGCTTTCTCAATATTTGAGAGTCTAAAAGCAGGAGCCTGGTTTTATGTCTACTTTGGATAATGAATTTTCAAGCTATTTTGGCAAAAGAAAAATTCAAACAAAGGATTCAGCCACCTGTGTCTTCCCTAGACTGTAAGCTCTTGAGGGCAATGGCCACATGTCTTTTGTTCACCAGTGTTTGCCCAGTGGTAAGTCCATAGCACATTGGAGACCCTCAGTAGACTGGAAAAATTAAAGCCGCAGTGCCATGATATGTGAGCTCTCCTTGTAACATATGTCCCTAGCTAGGTCAGCCTCAAGGACTCCCAGACAACTGAGTCAGAACCACACCTTACAATTTTTTGAGTGGCTATAGAAATTCCATTTGGATTGAAGCTGCCCAAAATGGTTATAGCACACAGGGAAGAAGAAAGATTTTACAATAGAGGCCAACTATTCATGCATCAAAACATCATTCCCCTCTTGTTCAGCCTTGAAACATCTTCCTTTAATTAATTACTCCTGCATTTGTTTCCTAAGGCTGATGAACAGCTGGCTTGTACTTGAAGTTACACAAAGAGCTGGGTTTAGGAGTACATTTTAGTATCCGCTACTTCATCTAATAGCTCTGGGGCATATTTCAAACATCTTGTTATTGAGCCTGCCTATATTATTACCGCCTGTGACCTTCCCTTTGGTAGCTGCCAGGGCTGATTGGAACTCATCTGCTTCTTTCTGAGCAGGGTTATGGGAGGAAGGAAGCTGGAGAGATGTGAATAAGATCTAGATCTGGTACACACTTTGAAGAATACCCAAAGTTTCTTTGAAAATGATTAAGCCATGGCAGGATAATTTGGGATAGAAATTGTGATATTTTTCTTCCTATATTTCTTCCTGCACTGTAAACAGGTAGCCATGCTGTGCAGTTCCATGTCTCAAGACTTTTTGGCAGGCTGAAAGCAGAATTTTATAGGAAGATCATGATTCTTCCTGTCCTTGAGCTTAGGTGTCCTGGGTAGAGGGGAGCAGCCAGTAATACAGGCCTTTGAGGATGACAAGGTTCACAACTGGTGCAATGTCACTTCTACTATATTCTGTTCGTTAACGTGAATCAGAAGGCCAGCCTGGATTCAACAGGTATTACAGTAGACCTTGCCTCTTGATGGGAGGCACATTGCAAGTGGCATGAAAATGGAAGATTGGGGCCATTTTGCAATCAGCTTATTCCTTGGAGCCTTTGCAAATTTGTTGAGGCCAGAACGCCTGTATCAGATTGACCACAGGTGCTTCTGGCTTTGAGCTTATCTCTAAGCAGTGATTACAAGAGGACTGGACCTCCAAATTAAACACAAATACCTGGAGGACAAGAGCTTTTTTCTTTCTTCCTGCACCATTTGCATAACTTAATATCATACTAATCATCTTATTGATAATTCTTTTTGTTCAATTGGAGATGGAAAATTGATGCTCACAAACCTAGGACATTATGTATGTAGTTAATATTTATCTAGAATTACTTTTTTTTTTTTTAATTGCCTGGTAGTTGGACTTAAGAAATATGCTATCTGTGTTCTGGGACTTAAGAAGCCATGAACTTATGTAGAAATTTTGGCCAGTAAAACTCAGGAATACATTTCTTTATAATTTCTTTAAAATAGTCTTAATCCCTATATCCCTGTCCTGTTGAGCTATTGAAATTCATTCATAGCCATTACTGGGGTTCTTATACCCGCCTGTGGGAATTCAAGTATCTGTGGAAAGAAGAGAGGAAAGGTCTCTGGGCTCTATCTTGTCACAATTCAAGCCACAATTCATGTGGTTCCTTGGAATTGAACAGAGCTGAGCCTGATATAGGGAGCAGATATCTTCAAGAGGTCCTGTCCACTTGTGCTGTCTTGGAACTATTCCACTTCCATGAGCACAAGCCCAGGCCAGGCTGCTGGAGAATAAGAGAGCCCATGGCACAGGCTGAGTCTTCTCTGCTAGGCCACCCCACACCAGCTAGCACCCAGCCCACTTCCTGCTGACCTTAATCATTTGCAGGAGCCCCGCTGCCATCAGCCAAGCCTAGCCCAAACCAGCAGAATTCCCCAGGCCACTATAGACTTAGGACAATAATAAATGGTGGTTGTTTTAAACTACTAAGTTTTATGGTAATTTGTTACACAAGATCAGTATATCAATAGTTAATTAATACACTAGAAGAATCAGTGTATCATGTTTCTGTAAGGAGGAGAGACTTCGAAGATTTAGTCAAGAGGGGAGGACTGGGTAATTATTCCAGGCAGGGGAAAGAGCTTTTCCTGATTTGGTTTCAGCCTTTCAATTTATCAATCACAGTTCTCTTAGATAGATGTCATCTTCTTTCTTAGGCTCTTTTTCCCACGTCATTCAACCTCCTCCTGGATTCTGAGGAAATCAGAGCAACTGAAAGCAAGGGACCCCAGCCACCACAAGAACCCTAGGCCTCCTCAGCAACTTCCTTTCCCTTCAACTAAACTCAGGGGACAGGAACACTTGGACCCTTTTGGCAGATTTATATAGTGTTCACCAGGCCCAGGAATCTCCTTGAGTGCCCAATAAAACAAGGTATTTTTGCTCTTGTTTTATTCCCAGGACCTAGACTTTCATTACAAAATAAAATCTAGAAATAAAAATAAAGCTTCCTTCACTCCTGGGGCTTCTACCCTCTTTGCCTATGAGCTGCCCTGCCCTTCTGGTTCTCAGGCTCTTGGTCTGTAACTCTCAGGATTTCCAACTTCCTGCCTCTTCCCCAAACTGATGCCACTTTCCCAGGCACTGGGAGTCACGTCTGAAAGGGTCAGTCCCCGGAATTCCTTGTGGTAACAGCGGGGAGACAGCCACTCCTGTCTGTTAATTGGCACAGGAAATGAGCAAAGTTGAATGTGGTTCTCCTGTGATTAGAAACCTTTTAAAACAACAAGCATGGCTGAATCTTTCCTTCAAAGAGGGTTTAGAGTGGGTCGAGAAACCTGAGAAGTATCTAGGTGATTTAATGAAAAAGTTAGATTGGAGTCTTTTCATTTTGTAGAGTGAAAATGTAAAACAAAACAAGAAGTGAAACATTCCTAAATGTTAGAGACTCATGAGTCTCCCTCACACTTCTCTCTGGTGTTGCTAAAATAAATCATACAGAACACATCCCATTTAGTTTCCTTTCCCATTCATCCTCCTTTCCCTCATGTCTTCATAGCAGGCCTTTTAAGGATCTGAGAGTCTTTTTAAGTGCTGCCTCCTCCCGATTTTGCTCTCTGACAGATGTTGATTTTAATGATTCCCCCTTCTTAGGTTTCAAAACCATCAGGGTGTTTGTTCTTGTAACTAAAAATTAAACTGGAATAAAACTTGTTTTATTTCAGAGAGATCTAGGGAGGAGTTGAGAAGGCCTACCTACAATGTTATTAAGATATGAAGAAAATAATATGTGCACAGAGGCATGCACCCTACCTTTTACCACCTTCGGTAGAATCCACTCACACTTTTGCTTATACAGCTATACACTTATATTTTCTCTTTGTTCCCTAAGTGCTTAACTCAGTCCTGAGCACAGAGTAAGCACTTAATACACTTTTGCTGATGTGAATTGAAGGCCTGGGGTATTTCCTACAGATTAAGCAATTTTGACACCATAATCCCTAAATAATTCCCAGGAAGTGCCTTGCACAATGGTTTCTATTGCAGGCACATTAGGACTCTTGATTCCTGTCTTTTGCTGTTTGTTTCTGGTTCATGTGTCAAGCCACTCACTCACTACCTCTTGGTTCAGTTCTTTAGATAGTCAGAGGAAAATGAGTGATAAGTCCGGGGCAGGACATTTTTATTCTCCGTGTCTCAGAAACTAGATTGCAAAGCAGAGAATTTGTCCTCTTTGCTGAGTAATATAATGATTATCACCCACAAATATTTGGAGAGGGGTGGTCAAATGCAGCAAGAAGAGATGAAGGTACTTTCAATAGAAATGAAACAGTTCCAATTCTGAGGCCTACTCTGAGCATGGGGAAATGTGGGTGAAATATTATAGCAGCAACAGGAATGCTTATTGAACTGTGAAAAGCATTTGCTACATAAAGAGGGCCTTAATTCCTTTGATGTTATCAGGGAGGGATGTATTAGGTTCTGCAAAGCAAGTGGCAATGATCAGCAAATGCATTTTTAAAATGTTCTTCTCCTTTAATATCAGATGACTATAACTTAATCTCTAGTTTGAGGGTTATTCTTCTTACCCTCCCCCCAAAAGAGGGTGTGGTCAGGGCAATTAAGAAGACCAATTAAGAGGGCCATTTTAATTTCTAGAATGAGTCACCATCTTATTCTTACTATTCTGTTGCTTTTGTATTTATGAGAAACATAAATTGAGATGTTGGGATCTCTGAACTCACAAAGAATTGTGTATAAATTACGACTCTATTAATTGAAATAGAAGACTATGGCATTTGATAATCAGATACAAAAATGTCCATAGCAATTTGTATTTACTTTCCAAACAGTTCTGTAGAACCAAGTTGGAAATCCTTTAAGAAATTATATTATAAAAATAAAGGCATGGAAAATCACATTTGATTTTGAAAGGGCAAAAACTTTTTTAAGTAAAAAATTTATTCCCTTTTTCATTCTTTAATATGGGCTAAAGATAAAGAGTCACTGGGGGAAAAATCAAGCATTTTACTTATTCCCAGTTTCAATTGGTAAAATTCAAAATGGTGCTTGGTGTGGCAGCTAAAAGGAAAATTGATTTAATAGGTTAAAATTACCAGTTGGACAGAACTTGCACCATGAGTGATATGGAAAGATCATGACAATACCAAGATAGCTAGTTTCAGACTGTAGATTTGCTCTCAAAAAGAGCATCTGATCTGTATTTACACCTTGGTAGGTGGGCACTAAAGGGATGCCAGGAATGTGCTTTAGCTGGAATGCTCTGCTAACCAGGGGATTTGGAGAAAAAAGCGATTCTTATTTCTATACCTTTCTTTTGCAACTGTTTACAAATACCATGAAGCTGTGATGTCTGTGTGTCTTATTGATGTGGCTGTAGGATGCAGATTCTGTTCATAAATCCACCCACCCCCTGCCCTCTAAGCCATGTTGTTTAGGTCAGAGCCTGATTCTTGTCCAGTCTATCACTGACTCACGTTGGAAATTGACACAGAATATATCCCAAACATAGGCATTTGTCTGGAGTCACCTTAATACCATAAATTATATCTGCTTACATTCAGGCTTAGCATCCCCTGTCAGTTTCCGTTGGAAGTTTCAACTCCCCCCTGATTCTGACCCACCCGGTTAATGCATGATCCTCCTTCCCCAAAGCCTGGGAGAATGAGGAAAGACAGGCATTTGATAAAAGCCCATTACCATTCAAGAGAGGGGGAAAAAGAGAGAACAGAGCTGGAGCCACCCCATACCACGACCAGCAGTTGTTGGGTTTAAAATTTCACGTTGGCCTCTTTCTTATTAGACAGCCTAAGCTGGCATCAAGGGGCTATCGACTGTCAAAACAGCAGCCAGAGAAACAATCGACAAAGCCATCCCTTGAGAATGTTGAGTAAACTGGGGAAAATACTGTCAAAGGAGTTAATGTGCAAGCTGGCACCCAATGCCAGACCCAGCGTGAGAACCACTTACGTGGTAATTGTCCCTCCCGGTGTCCCTCGGCTCTGTCAAACACTGCCCCAGGCTTGCCTTTCAGCACAGGAACTGATCTCTTTTTGACAAACTGAAATACATACCCACCCTAAAACCCTACCAGCTGAGGGTGGGGAATGCAGGTGGGAAAGCAAGCAATTCTCTAGCAACCGGTGGGGGGTTCAGTTTCTCCAGACTCCCCTAGGGTCGGGCAAGCTGGGCCAACTGTTTCTGGGAACGCTTGGGTGATATTTATGTGCAGCCCTGGACTCAAGGGGAGATAAAGCCAGACACCAGCTGAATCTCAGAAAAACCCTTACACCCAACCCATTTGTAGTCGGAGCTCCTCAGTACCAAAGTCCCGCACCCTCCTTTGTGGCATTTAGAATAATATGCTTCCCCAAAAAGAGAAAGATCCTGTAGTCAGAACCAAAGAGTGCATTGCAGCACCAACTCTTAGGGCCTGGTGGCAGGGCTCGCTGAAACAGTGTGAAATACTTTAAGTAATAGAGAAAAAGTGTCACTGTAGTGTCACTGTAATTACAAAGGTCAGAAATATGCAATTTGAAATAATGGGATTGAATGGGAAGACAGTAATCCCAAGAGAGGGCTGGGGTTTTATTTGTTTTTTGGAGGGGTGTTTTTGTTTTTGTTTTATATCAAGAGAGACACCTGTCTCAAATTCGAGCTGATGCCTAGACTGCAGAATCCCTTAACATTTTGGAAATCATATCAGTTCACTACTCTGCCAAGTTCTCCAGTCACCCAAAAGAATGAGGAAATAGGGTTTATAAATATAAATAAATACAACTTGTGAAAAAAAGCCACTTGGAAATGATTTTGAACAGGCAGCATATGTATGAACATAAAAAAGTAACTAAGACACCCAAAACAAAAATAAATACAGGTTATAAATAGGCCAATCAAAAAAAAATGTCTAATAAATGTGGATAGTTAATTCAGTCATTACTAATTTAAAAACTTTAAGTAAAAAGAGCATTGCCATATTTTTTTGCTCTAATCAGCAAATTTAAAAATGATAATGCCAAATGCAATTCATAAAATAAGATTAATGGAAATTTGTATTGCTGCAAGCCATTGGAAAAGCAATTTGATTGTAGGAGTCCAAAATGTTAAAAATACTTGTGTAGTTGTACCCAGTCATTCTGCTATGAAGAAGGGTCTTCCCTCAAGCCCCTGCCATTGAACAGTGTGGAACCACGTGTACAGGTGGCCCCTCTGTGTCTGGACCACTCATAATCCTGACCTTCCATCTTCCAGTCAAAAGATGCCAGTTCATAATTCATTCACTTACTTTTGTGGAAATCTAGACTTTGTGTAGGGTGGGTGCAGACAGGGGCCGATACGTGGCTTTTATTCTCCTTATATTTTGCCCAAGTATCATTCTACTCACCTTTTTGTTGTTGTTCACTTTTTCCTCTTTTGAGGTTGTTAGGGACTCAATATCATTGGCGATGCAGGTTCCTTTTTAATTTTTTTTTTCTTTCTTCTTCTTTTTTTTTTTTTTTTTTTTATTTTTGGGACAGAGAGAGACAGAGCATGAACGGGGGAGGGGCAGAGAGAGAGGGAGACACAGAATCAGAAACAGGCTCCAGGCTCTGAGCCATCAGCCCAGAGCCTGACGCGGGGCTCGAACTCACGGACCGCGAGATCGTGACCTGGCTGAAGTCGGACGCTTAACCGACTGCGCCACCCAGGCGCCCCATCTTCTTCTTTTTTTTAATGTGTGATAACCAAAGAGCAATTAGAGGAAAATGCCTTTATTTTATCAAAAGTATTTTCACATTGCTTTTTTTAGATTTTCTAAATTTTTGACACAGATCATTATTTTTGCCATTAGGAAAAAAGTCCAATTTAAATTACTTCACAATATGAATAAGTTTACAATTTGTATTTAGGGTAAAAACTAAGGTAGTAATTATATAGATTTTTAAAGACTTTTCCAAATAACAATTGAGAAAGAAATTAATTGTGGCAAGGCATGAGCTGTATCTATCAATGCTCAGATAATTAAAGTTATTTCAGAAGTTCAGTAAAAATGCTTTCATTGAAGATGAAGTCTGAAATGCCACTGGGGCTCACATTGCTATTTTCTTATTCATGTTATAAAGGTTCTAAAGAAAGCCTTTCTTTAAAAAATTGCCTTGTAGATAAGGAAAATCAATTAGAAAGGATTTCAATAGTTCATCTTCTATAAAACAGCATCATGCAGTGTTCCCTCCAGAAATATTTTTCATCTCCTGTGAAGGTCTGAAAATCGCATGGTGGCTTTAGTGTAGTTTTGTTAAGAAATGAAATCAGCACAGGGGCGCCTGGGTGGCTCAGTCGGTTGAGTGACCGACTTCGGCTGAGGTCGTGGCTCAGGTCGTAATCTCACGGTTTGTGAGTTTGAACCCCGCGTCGGGCTCTGTGCTGACAGCTTGGAGCCTGGAGCCTGCTTAGGATTCTGTGTCTCCCTCTCTCTTGGCCCCTCCCCCACTCGTGCTCTGTCTCTGTCTCAAGAAATAAATAAACATTAAAAAATTTAAAAAAAAAAAGAAAGAAATGAAATCACCACAACATTGTTCATTTTTGCTTTGGTACAAAATAGCAATGGTAATCTCCATATGTATTAACGCTGACCTTACTGGTTCAAACACTGAAGTCTCACACCTCAGGATACTCTCAGTCCCAAATTGTTCTTATCTATCCCAGAGGTGAGTGGCTGAAAATAATAGCCATCTTATTATTATATCTAATGCCTCTGTAGTTAGGAATTCACTAAATTTCTGCTCCATATGATGATGCCCCCTGGTGTCACTCTTGGTATTGAGCAGGTGGTTGGGCTGGTCTGGAGGGTCTAGGACAGCTTTAGTCCCTTGCATGGCATGGCATATCAGTGAGGATGTTTCAAAGGTTGATCTCTACTGGGCCCCTATCCCTCTCTGTATAGTGTCTCGTCCTCTCCAGGTATTCTTTTCAGCAGGGTACTGAAACTCCTTACCTGGTGGCTCAGGGTTCAGGGTGGCTCAGGGCTCTGAGTTCTGACAGACAGGAAGTAGAAGCCAATGGACAGGAAGCTAGTCTTTTAAATCTGGGCCTGAAAACTGCTAGTGTCACTTCCCATGTATTGTGTTGGTCAGAGTAGTCACAAACCCCGGGAAGGGAACAGAAAGAACATAGGATATATTTCTCAGTGGGAGGAGTGTGAAAGAACTTAAGATTGACTTTAAACTACAACACAGATACTGTGTTTTAACATAGTAACTGCAAGCTGTAGTTTAACTTGTCAAAATAAAATAAGATAAAATAAATTATTCTCATTTTGTATTTGAAAAAACTGAGCCTTAGAGAAGCTGAATAATTTTCTCAGATCACACAACTAATATCAGAGCTCTGGTAAAGCTTAGGTTGATCTGTGAAAATTATGCCATTTTCTTTATGCTACATTGGCCACAGAGAAGCATTTCATTGTGTATTCACAGATGGGAAACCTCTGCATATTGAGTACACGGAGGTATGGTGTACATCCATGGGAAAGGAAGACGATGAGTAGAAACTCCTCTCCCATGCTTGTGATAGACAGATGGGAGAATTGTCTATCTAGCAAAGATTTTAATTCCCCATCTACCAAGGCACATGGGGTGTAACAAACAGACCATTGGGCTATCTCATGAGGTGTCAGGTTACTCATGAGGCCTGCCAAAGAGTACACGGAAGGTTACAACCATTAGTCCTGTGTCTGATTCTGCTGTATAACAAAGCACCCCAGAACTTAGTTGCCTGAACAACTCTTCCAGTCTCAGCAGCCCAGGCTAACTGTGGCTGGGCTTCCTCATGTGTCTACATTCACCTGCCGGCTTAACAGGTCTGGGATGGGCTTCCTTCAGATGTCTTGTGGTTGGCAGGCATTTGCCAGGGGCTGGCCAACTGTTGGCTGGTAAGCCTTGCTTCTTTTCCACATGACTTTTTAACCACCAACAAGTGAAATAAGGTTTGTTCATGTGAAAGCTTCAGCGTGTCAAGCATAACAGTGTGCAAGGCTTCCTGGGATGGAGGCTCAGAACTCACACAACATTGTTTCCTTTGTATCCTATTGGCCAAAGCAAGTCAGAAGCCCAGCTCAGTTTCAAGCAGTGGCAAAATAGAATTTGCTTCTCTTGATAAGAGAGTTGCAAAATCCCATTGAAAGAGTGTGGATACAGAGAGAATAACTGCAGGCATCTTTGCAATTCTAAGACAAGATGAATTGGTTGATATCCTGTACACTATGTAACAGCCAGTTGCAGACCCCCACAACTCTGATGAAATGTCTTAAGTGAAATTGTGGGCATTGTGAATTCAACCAGAAACCCTATCCAAATAATTAAGCTATAACAAAATCAATAATTCCAAAGGGTATTCTGAAGTACTTCTCATCCTCACTACCCACAATTTTAACTTATTGTGGTCCACTGTAAGGATTAAACTGCATGTGTAAGGAAGAGCCTCCCCCCGCCCTACCCCCGACACCACCACCCCGGGCTGTTTACAGCTGGACCCTACTAGAAATTAAGTAATATCTCTTAGACACACACATCAATATTCTAATCAGTAAAACCAGGAAAAGAAAGAAAAAAGCCACATGAATTAAAACTGTACAGCAGGAATGCAGCAACAAACTTTGATTCCCCAAAACAGTCTAAGAATATTCCTTATGTTTTAGTAACTACTATAGGATTCATATTTGAACTTGAACAGCAAAGTAGATCTGTTGAGTGCATTGTAAGTGCCAAGTATAGTACTGGGCATTTGATATATTTCATATCATTTAATGCTCACTGTGAATTTATCATTCATCAATGAACATTAGCATGTGCATTATTCACGTAAGGTGACTGGAACTTAAAATGTATGGTAGATTAGATTGCTCAAGATTTCTCTTTGTCTATTAAGAGGTGGAGTCACCATCCCTTGAATCTTGGCTCCACCGTGTGACTTGCTTTGGTCCGAGGATATTAGTAAATGTGATTGATGCATGCAAAAGATTGAAACATACTTCGACATTAGGGCCTTTTTCCTACTACCCTTGAGATCCTAGGGCACCATATGAATAAGCCTGAGCTGCCCTGCTGGAAGATGGCAGACTACATGGCAGAAATCCAAGGTGAACACCAGCTGAGAGTCCATCAGCCCCTGGCCAATCACCTGTTAACTTCCAGGCATGTGACAGAGGTCATCCTAGATCATGCATCCTCCAGCCAACTTCCAGCTGTCCGGAGCTAGTGGAAGCAGAGCTGGGAGTCGAGCCCATGTTCTCACATTCCAAAGCCTATATCCTTAATAGTGATACTGTACTGACTTCTCTAAAATGTATAGTGTTTCTCAGAAGGTTTATAAGGCTTATAGTTGTTAAAGTATCCACAAAGACTGCCTGGCATACAAGGAAGTACAGGCAGAAATTTCTCTTGTGTATGAACCCCAAGTGTCTTTACACACACCAAGGACTTATGGAGTAACCCTCAGGATAATAGAAACTCATGAAGATTTTAAACAGGTTTTTAAACGAACCGTAAAAAGGTAAAATTGCAAGTAGCAGGGACATAGATTTTGGAAAGGGGAAGAATAGAGGCAGAGAAACCAGAGGCAACACTCTAGGGGTGAATTAATGAAGTCGTAAGTCAAGACAGCAACAATGAGATTGAGAGAGGAGGCATTAGTAGGGGAATCTGTGTGACATGATTGTTTAATCCTTTGCCTTAACTAGGCACTCACTTCAACTACCCTGGACTTGAACTCCCATGGGGATCCCAACTTACACAAATGCTGAGATGAAATTTATTTGAAATTCTGAAGGAGAGAAAAAGAAGAAGACACAGAGAGAAATGAAATATAGGAGCCATCTGGTCTCATTTGAAAATCCTTGGTCTGAAATCAGGAAATAGGAGTTTTGATCCCTCTCTGACATCACTTACTTTGGACCTTGAATAAGTCACTTAACTGCAACCTTCTGGCCTCAGTTTTCATCTCTGTCCAAAGGGAATCCTTTGAAGGATGGTGCTTGTTAAGGTTAAAAGCATTAATAAATTCAGTGTATTACCAATTTGTAAAATGGTTTTCTCTATGAGTACTTCCCATGCCAAGGTACTTAAAAGAGCAGAAACAGTTAAATGGAATTTACCAGAACTCTTTTCATTAATTTCACACATCCTGCCAACCCTTAGATTAATTAGAAATCCAGATTCTTTCTAGTGTCTTTTGGGAATTTAGTCTGAAGGCTCAATAGCCTGATCTTGAGGGAACTGACATCTAGGAGAAATTTTGCTGGCCTCATAATATAATGACCAGGAGATTTAGAAGTGAATGGTCCACTGTCAAATCAAGATATGAATTCTTGGTTTGAAATCCTAAACCCATCTCTTAATAGTTGCATAATTGTGGGAAAACTTCTTAACTAGTCTGCATCAGTTTCCTCATCTGTAAAGTGGGGATATAATAATACCTATTTTATAGGGTTGTTGTGAAAATTAAATGAACTTTCCTGTATGTATGGTGCTTAAAACATTGTCTGGCACACTGTAAATACTATATAAAAAGGTTACCAGTTAGCGTTATTGCTTATTAGTGTGAACTGAAACCTCTTCCTTCCCCTATGAGTTTAGAAAATCAAGATAAATCCTTTATCATTAGCCTCAGTTTCTCTCTCTTGCTGCCTAGTACTGCTGGTTCTCAGTTGTCCCTGTGCTTGCTTCTTTGGATGCTCTCATAGCAGCACCATATCAGGTGACCTGGTTCAAGTCTGATTTTTACAGTAAAGTGAATTCCAATGATTCAGAAATCATTATGGCCAAAGACATATTTCAGTCAAAGCAGCAGAATTTCTTGGACCACTTCAGGGTTTGTCACATAGATCTGGTTACTGCAGATCTATGGGTTTCAAATATTTTTCAAGTATTTTTACTTCCTAAACAGCAGAATCTGTCAAATATAACATATATCCTATATTGAAGGAATCCTAGTTTCCTTCATTACATTAGTCCAGCACCCTCATTTATAGATGACATCCAAATAGATTAAGTGACTCTGGTCATACAGCTGTTTGGTGGCAAAACCACAAAGGTGCTCAGGTACTGGTTAGTTAGAATCCAAACCAGCATGTGTAGAGCTTCAAAGGAAAAGGTTATGAGAGCTTGTTCCCCACTCAGAAATCACTCAGCTACATTAAGGACATGAGAAACAGCAGTGAGTGGAAAGGAAGTGATGGGTGAAGAGAGGTCTCTGTAGAGAGCTGTTGGGCCATGGGGCTCAG
The DNA here is from genome assembly GCF_022079265.1 of Lynx rufus. Taxonomy (NCBI): domain Eukaryota; kingdom Metazoa; phylum Chordata; class Mammalia; order Carnivora; family Felidae; genus Lynx; species Lynx rufus. Next base: position 37,109,082 of record NW_025814896.1, on the reverse strand, counting down.
TCCCACCTCTAGGTATATAGCAGTACCTCTGATTGCTGCCTCCTTCCTTTGGGTGTGATTTTCTCATTTTTAGGCCATTATCATCAGTGAAAGTGTATAGTTCACTCTTGACAGGCACTCTGCTCAGATTCAAACTATGTTCTTAGCTCCTTTTATAACTGTGGCTAGACAAATGCAAAGCAGTCCACTATTCTGCTTCTTTTCCCTTCTCTAGTGGGCATTCTGTCTCTCCACAAAGCCTGACTGACAGAGTTTCTTCTGAATTTACTAACTTCACTTTTTTTCTTAAGCCCACAGTAACTAACCAGGATACCTTTTATTTGATCTGACACAGTAAGTGCCCACTTTAAGTTTCCTTTTGGATCAATACTTATCACCAGACACTTTCCCATACAAAATATCTTGCACAATAGCCTCCCCTGTATGTCTTAAATGTCACATACTTTTGAGTATTGTTTACTTTAAAATGCAAATCCCTGTCACACTAACCAAATTACTCTTCATAGAATGAGTCACCCTAATCCTTTCTAATTGCTGAGTGGTGGATATATTGGGGGCAGTGTGCAGATGTTTGGATATATGTCATAATGGTAAGGATGGTGGATGAGAAAAGAAATGTGTCCATTATTGGGTGAGTGATGTTGGAATTCTGCCCTAGGTAGAAAGCTCAGAGTCCAGGGGGAAGATAAATATCCTAGATTTCCAGGGCAAGGCAGGAGAGAGGAGGGATCATAAACAAGCATAGAATCTGTGAGAGGTGAGATTAGTACTTGAATTAAGACCTCCACTTATATCATGACCATACCTGGGGATTTAAACATTTTTTTAAGTTTATTTATTTATTTTCAGAGAGAAGGAGACAGCGTGAGTGGGGTAGGGACAGAGAGAATCCCAAGCAAGCTCTGCATTTTCAGCACAGAGCCCAATGTGGGTCTTGAACTCGCAGACCGTGAAATCATGATCTGAGCCAAAATCAAGAGTCAGACGTTTAACCAACTGAGGTGCTCAGGTGCCTCCATACTTGGGGTTTTAGAGTCTTTTCATACACTCCCCACTGCTGAGCTACCATCAACTCCCATCACTGACATGGGTATAGCCATATTCTTCCAACAAAAAAAAAAAAAAAGAAAAGAAAAGAAAAAAGAAAAGAAAGGTAGGTGAGTAGGTCATTACTCTAATCATTCCTATCCAATAATGTGGAAGAGAACAACAACAAAAAAATCAATAGACAGGGAAGAAAGCCAAAATGAGTTTCCTTAAAGGTTAAATCAGATCTGTCTCCTAAGAGTAAACAGGCTATTATTGATGGAGGGCTGGGATTTCATTGTATTTTAAATTAACTTGATCCCAATAAAGATGGAAGTCTTGGAGCCAGCTATCTCCAAATGCAGGTGCACTTGGGAAGTCCATTCTCTTTGGATATTACCACCATCTTCTGAGAACACTGCGTTGACCGAGCATAACTAGAAATCAGAGTCTCCATCCATATTTAATCTGACAGGCTCAAACAGCAGTCAGGGGAATCACAGGGGTTTAGAGGAAAACTTCCTTCACAAGTCTGAGGTCTGATGGGATGCCATGTGAAGTTATATGATACAGCTACCTGAGGAAGGGAATTTAAAAAGCAGAAAAGAAGACTTCTAGGAAACATGGCCTCCCAAAGTTGTTCTCTTCTATTTATCAAGGAAGTCTTCCTTGTGTGCACTAACCTGGGACATATCTCTGCTCTCTGCTCACTTTTGCATCTACTTTTCATTTTGAAATTAACCTCTTAACATCTTTCCATTGAAGGAAGCAAAACAAAGTCCAGACTGTAATATGGAAAACGTGAGTTAGAAATGGCCTTTATGGCTATTGTGGCATTTTCATAGCTACTTTTTAAAGGCTAATTCTTCTTTTTCTTCATTGTTTATACAGTATATCTTGAGCTCTGTTGATACCTTACTGTCTGTACCTCTCTGTTATCAGGGTGCTCTGATTGGGTTAGGGCCATACAGTTTTTATAACATTGCCTGTGAAATTATCAGGCAGGGACATAAAGAAGGCCTATGTTGCCATAGCAGCAAAGCTGTGTCAGCCCAGCTAAACACCCATGATTCTCAGAGTAATAATGGACCTAATTAACTTTAGCACAAACTCAGGGTCAGAAACCCATCCATCCTCATGTGCTATGTTACTTGGAGGTTACCATCTTTTTCAATAATGCATTCAGGTGTTGAGGGTTGAATTATATGGTACATGTAAAGCATTAAGAATAGAGCCACTAAATCGTAATCGTAGTGATAGCTTTCTCTGTTCCAGATTCTGTATTTATTGCTTGTGATGGATCATGGCAATATTCACAACTACACAGTGAGGTGAGGTGCCCCCATTATTCCCATTATACAGATGAGGAAGTTGAGGCTTAGTGTGGTCAAATGATTTGCCCTTGGCTGTAGAGCTAGAAAGTGGTAAATGTCAATGCCTATAGCATAATGCCAGGGTCCTATTTGTGTAATAGTTTGCTCTTCATCATCTGATGCACCTAGGCCCACTCACCCGTTTGTTTGCCTTCTCACACGACTTCAGTGATTTCAAACCACATTGTCTCTTACTTTTATATACTTCCCTTCTTCCTCAGGCTTTCCCTTTTCCTGCACCCCCCCAACTCTCAAATCCTCCTGAAAAGGATAATAATCAATAAACGATAATGCTCAGGCAGAGACCAGTTAAGCGTGGTACACAAGGAAGGTCCTGAAGGACTCCTGCAGCTCCAGTAATGGACCACTTGCTAGCTGATTTGTTGGGGTATGGCTCCACAGGAAGGACTGGGCGAGCAGGGTGCTAAATTCTTGGGTGAGGCATGGGGCAGTGACTTATCAACTGGTGTGGACGTGCCAATATTGTAGACACCAGTACGTTCCTACATGTTTGTATGTTTTGAATTATAGCCCTGTCTCCTATGAGTCCTTGATCTGAGTTTCTATTCAAGTATCACTTGCTTTGGTTTCCCCAGATTCAAAAAGTCTGGGCTTAGTTTTCACTCTAATCTGTTCTCTTCTTGCTCTCATCTCACCACCTTAGAACATGGACATTTCCATGTCATCTTTTGTATCAGACTCTGTGATATGTGAGGGCAGGCTCCAAGTAGAATCTGCCTTTGTATCCTTCTTGCCTGATACACTGTTGAGTGAATAAATGAATCTCTGGTACTATCACCATTTCTTACAGGTTTTGAATTCCCTACTGGATTTACAGAACCTTGAGTGTGGGAACTTGAGTTCACGTCTCTACTTCCTGGTGCCCACCGTTCTCTTACAAAGGTAGCACCCTCAATATTGTGTTTGTGGTTGGTGGGGAGGCCATAATAATAATAAACCAATGATAATTTTCATGTTATGATGCATTCTATGTGCCACAACATATAGAAGTTGAAATTCAGATATCATATATATAAACGTATGCAGTGTGCATTTAGACATATTATCATATGCATGCTGATCATAAGTACAGTCACATGTGTACACACACATACACTTACTTTTTGAAAAACAAACCTCTGAAGGCAGATACTTTTTATCTCCACTTCGTAGGAAAAACTGGAACCAAAGGGCAAACACTTGCATTCTTTTATTCATTTCAACAACTATGTGCATGCCTTTAGTGTGCTGCTCATTGTCACTGGCACTGGGTAGTTAGTATCCAAAGGTGAACAATTCAGTGTTTCATGCCTTTTTTTTGAGCTTTTGGCAAGTGGTAGAGATATGATTACACATTGTGATAATGGTAGGAAGAGAAAAGGAATGCTATGAGGGAGAGTAACAAGGAGGCTATAATTTTCATTTGAAGGGGTTAAGGACATATTTCCATGAAATGACAGCCTAATTAGGAAGGATCTGGGCTAGAATTTGGGTCTAAATCTGTTGGGCTGATTATGGACAAAATGACATTTGGCTGTGTCATTCTGTAGAAGAAATGCATTCTTAAAATTTTTTAAATAAACAATTATTTTAATTGCTTTAATTTTACTATTCACAGAATATTAGAGTAGGAAGTAACTACTCAAGTGTTCCCTATGTAGGGGTCACTTGGTTAGCAACCATTATATGTGGTGATCCAAAAATTAATTGAATGCTTTCAGTGGTCAAGAGCTCACTATCTCAAAATATAACCTATTCCACTTTCAGTAACATGCATGATTTATTACACTCTCACAATGTGCTCAAAGCTGCTTCCTCATTATTTCCATCCAGTTGATCTGGAAAGGCACTAGATACAAAGAATCCACTTTTTCCCATGATATTCTCCATGATTCTCCTGATTTGCCGGCCTAATGATTTCAGAGATCCCTTCTTTATTTTATCCCTGGAGAAGTGTCACAACTGCCACTGTGGTTTACTGCAACCATCATCTTATACTCCATGGGTCTCCCTCTTAAAATGGTGCAACCAGAACTGAACAAAGTGGCATCCGGCCAGGAAACAGTGTCAGAATTTTCTTCCTATTATCTAGCCACTTCCTTTCTCCAGAGTCATAGTCTGATAACAAATGGATGACAAAACTCTGTCAGTGTTTCATATTCCTATTATTCATGTGGTCTGTTTTTCACTCGTTTGATTACAAACTCCTTGAGGGAAGCTCCTACCATAGGGTTTGAACATAAGAATCATACCACAAATGTTTTTCAAAAGAAGTTTCTGAAACAGAGAAAGCCTCTCTGTTCACACCAGAAGATCTGTCTGAATTGACTCCTTAAAAATCACCAGGTAGAAATCAGAAGATTCCATCATGAATATCCAAATAACTTAATGCTATTATCTGGATTGGAACCATTTGGAACATTTACCTGATTGCGGAATCTTGGTGTTTCCTACAGAAGGTATCTAACAGTCATGTGTTAGTGATCCCTAAAGCTTTTTCTTCTTATTCAAGGACAACTTTTAAATTCCCTTTATTTTTTTATTCCATTAAAGTCTTTTTCCACTGTTATGTCTGGTTCACTGTTTTGCCTTGCCTTCAATCAGTTTCTCCATGTTTACTGTGCTCCCAAGTTCTAGCTCATTTAACATCATTTGGTCTTACAGGAACAAATGCTGGTTGGAGTTCTTTGCTTAAACAGTCCTATTTTCCTTTAAAAAACCAATCCATTTGGACTTTATTCTGAAGTCAAGCTGGGGATTTTCTCTCTGCCAGGCTCCTCTGCCAACATGTGGAGAATATGATCTTGTCTACTGTGTAAATGCTATTTCCTAAAACCAACAAGAATAGCTGCAGGGTGAGAGTGAAAGGAGAATGGAAACATCTAAAAGGCAGGCAGGACAATCACAAAGCAGCTTGCATTTATACACTACTGATAACGTGCCAGCTCCTCTTCTAAGTGCTTTGTGCCTATTCATTTAATCTTCATGGTAATTCAGTGAGAGAAGCCTGAATACTATCCCCATTCTACAGATGACTAAACTGAAGTTCAGAGAGGTTAAATAACTTACCCAAGATGGTAAGAGGTGGAGATGGGAAGCAAAAGCCTAGCAGGTCTAGTTTACTCTTACTAAGGCTATTCTAGTACTGCCTACCAGGACTCCTAGCAATCTTGGAAGCCACTCAGTCCTGTTACCCTATACAGTCTTGTTCTGACTAGACTGATCAACCCAGACATAAAATTGAATGGAAATGGAACAAAGATACCCTAATATCTTCTAGGAGAATTCATGGTTAGATTGGCAGTAGACCTGTAATGTAGTTAGGAGTCACGAATTCTAACTTCTGTCCCTATGTCTGAACCTTTCCTCCAAAGTCTTAGATTAGAAGCTCAGATTAACATCTCTTTCCTCTCTGGAATGCTATTCTTACAATAAGAAAAACAGTGTTAGAGCACCATCATCTCCAGCCCTGTGTTTCCCAACATGTAGAACAAACATGCTACTAAAAAAAGTTAGAGTCACTTAGTGAGGTGGTTGCTCACCTTTCATTGGTGGTCGGGCATCCTGCTAATTGTCATGAGGAAAGTCTCTGTGTGGTGCTAGGATTTCTTCAACACATCTCTACCACTTCTCCCTTTTGAGGAAAGAGAGAACAGTGTCTAGATTGAGAGTCTTTGGCAGACCACAGTATTCATTGTAATGGTTTATGTTGACTGACAGAAGAGACCTCTAGCAGCTCTAAAACCTATGCTTAGTAAGGGCATAGATTAAAGAAACCTTTATGTGTTGCTTTCATCTTTCTGTTGAACATGTTACCATCCTGTAGTGCCAACTTTAAGATGTTTCTTTGGCTTGGTAGAAAATCATACTGGTTTCCCATTTGTGTATATGGCATAAAGTTTATAAAATTAATTTGAGTAAAATTAAAGGCATGATCTTTACTATTGTTAGATTCAACATCCAATGGCAATGATAGATGTTAGTTTTCATCTAGTGAGGATGTAAGAATCTTCTGCCTGGTAGGAAAGATAACCCCAAAGGTAATTGTTTGCATGGAAATATAGGCAGTCTTTTGGTCCCACTGAGAGTCAAACCCAGAATCTTGTGTGTAAAGCAGATGTGATAGTCACTACAACATGGAACCTTAAGGTGACTATTTGATTGCCCTGTGGGATATTAACCACTTTTATGTCTAACCTAGACATCTTAATCTATCTTTGTCAAATGCCTATTATAACCTCTGATTCTCTATTTCTCTTTGAAACTAATTTTCCATGGTCCAGGACCCCACATAATGGAGTTGAAATCATTGACATGTGTTCATTCTGTATTTGTAAGTGAGCCATGTTTTAAATTTTTGAAAACAAAACAAAACAATTATTCTTTAACAATACTGAGCAAGTAAAATTCAGCAATTATTTCTTAACCATGTCTAGTATGCCAGACATACAAATAAACGTAATTAAAAACTGTGGTAAGTGCTTTGGAGGTGTAAAGTGACCTTGGTTTTTATTTCAGGGTCAAAGAAATGAAAGAAAGGAAGTTAGAAATGTATAAGTAATTATATTTGTCTTTCATAGACCATAGTAAAATTGTGAAGGTAACATGTGGTTGGTTGAAATTCTGAAGTACATGGTTATCTCCCTTTAAACATGGATTCCTAGAGACTCAAGGAGGCCAATCCACTTACCCTAAGCCCACAGCTCCGGAACAGTTATCATCTGATCTGTCCACCACACAATTGCAGCATTGCCCTTCTCTGAGACAAGATCCAGGGTTCCCCCATGCCTGGGGCAACTCTGTATTCTCCTTGGCCATATGGTAGCAGGTATGTGGTTGGAGAAGACAACAGGTAGACTGGGAAAAGGAGGGAAGCTATCCATGTAAATGACTGAAATTGACTACTGCAATACCCCTTTCTTTCCTCATAGAGGTATAGAGCTGATTCCTGGCAGTGTTCCACTGGGGCTCAAATTATTTTAGTGACAGATAAGCTTGAATAGAAATTCTCAAACTTCCTTCTGCCTCCTCCTTACCCATATGCAAAGAACAATTCCATCAGGCACATCTTTTTAATAACAGGGTTTAATTTCAGAAATTCTGGGGTAAAGAGGAAGCTCAGGCAAGTGGGAAGAAGGGGCCACATCCCATGATTCTTTCATATTGAATTTCCACTTTGAGACTCTCAGGGCAGATGTTTAACTGCACAGACCCATGGACTAAAACTTATACTCCTCTACATGTTAGGAGGATGTTGACTTTTGTCTTTAACACCTTCTTACCTTCACTGTCAGGTCTTTCCACCACTATCTTGACACCCCTTCCCTCTTGGAAATCAGTACTTCACAAGAAAAACATATCCCAGTTAGTTATCACATTTGATTAAACACCTCACCCTGAAGTGTAAATATTTCAGTGGCTCCTCCTTTCACAGATATATTTGCACCCCTTGGCTTCATAGCAGCCTTCTCAAACAGTGGAATTTCAGCAATCAGGAAAAGCCAGATAAGGTGGATATTTTGGGAAGGAGGATTTCCCCAAAGTCTAATCCTCAAATCAAATTGCTTTAGGACAATTATGACAGTGATTTATTGACGTAAAAGGGCTATTACTTTGTTCTTGCTACATAAAATATCTGTGTTTGCTTAGCTTAGCTGATTTCCTGGTATATCTGAAATACACTTACAGAACTCCATAGAAGAATGTTTGTCTTTTTTTACCCTTTCTTTTTCTATATTGCTTACACTAAGCTTCTTCCCCTTGGGAAGAAATTTTAAATATATTTCACAGCTGCTTTGAAAACAGCTGTATAAATGTAAGACATTAATAGGGAAAGCCAAAATACGCACTAGGGCAAAATAAGACCAAAGTTATTAAACCATAACCTAAAGATAGTCAAAGTAAAATATACATATGTGTTGAGTTCAAAACATATGTGATTTAATTAAAATCTGACTTGTGTTTAAAAAGAATGGCCAAGCAAGACAATAAGTGTGACACTTAAAAAATCTTAAATCATTCACACACACAAATATGTGCATGCACACAATCATTTCCTGAACCCTAAAGCTAAGGAGGCCTGAGTGTGAAAACAGAATAAGGTCTTCAGTGCACAAAGCTAGTGAGTTGAGGGAAACATTTCATGACAGTCCCTGCCTATGCACCATGTATGTATCACACATCATTTATTCATAGCAGTATCAGTTAGTTATCCTGTTCCAATCTGTGCAAGATTATCTACTTTATCACCATGAGCAGTGTGCAGATAACACAGTAGGTTCCTGATGGCTGACTGCATCCACTTGTTTCCTATTCATTCATGGGACAAGGGGATTATAAAACTGTATGTAGGAAATGCAGCATTTGTCCTGCATAAACTTCTTTATCTTTATTTGCCCCATTGTTTGCTATATTTTTTTAGTCTACTGGCAGCCAAGGGTCACATTGCCATGAAGATAAATTTCATATTAGACCCACTGGGAGCTGATGTCAGTACAAATCTGTTCCAGGACAGATTTAAAATTATGGCAAAGAGGAAGTTTCAGTATTTTATGTCTGTATTATATTGTCCTGTTTTCCTGATAATGGAGCCAGGGAAGACTTGGAACCAGGGGCTATGTTTCTGCCTTGCTCATCTCCCAACAATGGATAAATACACTGGGCCTTCCCTGTGGGCCAGACTTCAGTCTTATTATCTGTGAAATGTGTGCTGTGATCCTCAGGCACTGTGATCCTGCATCCTTACCTGCAGGTTCAGTTATGCCCATGCCCTGGGTGACTTGAGGTTAGAACAGTTGCATTTCATCCAGGGTTTTGCTGCCAGTGAAGGTTGGGCTCGCTGTGTTGACAGTGGTGCTTCCTGTCCATTATCAGCTTGTTTGACATTTGATGTGTGTCCATTTTGTATTTCCACTGGAAGCCAAATGTCATAGCTCAAAGATAACATTTTGCCCCTTATTTCCTCCCATTTCAGAATGAATTCAGGTTTTCTGTATGGGTAAGCTCCATTCAGAGTCTGGGGGGAATTCCAAAGTCAAGAGTGTTCTGTTTGTGAAGTAATTCTAGTAACGTGTGGAATTTTCATCATGAGGTTTTTTTTTCTCTTGCAAAGACTAAATGTTTAAGAAAAATGCAGGAAACTGGAAATTAGAATCAATTCCCTTCATAACAACAGCAGGATATCAGTTTTAAAATATGTTCTTTAGCTGGTGTAATGATTACAGTAATAGAAATTTGGGTAGTGCCTATGGAATACACAGCTTGACCTGGCGGTGGCTTGATGTACAATCCTAACACATTAAGAGGTCATGTTTCAAGGGCTTTTTCCCATGGTGGTGTTTGGAATTCAGAACACATGAGTTCTGATTAAATCCATGGTACAAAAAAGGGTCCTAGGTTGGGCTCTACAACCCATAACATGCAAAATGTATTCTACCTACAGCAATTACAAAATAAATAGTAAAAAGTATTTTAGAGTAGAAGTGCCTGGGTGGGTCAGTTGGTTGGGCATCCTACTTCGGCTCAGGTCATGACCTGGCAGTTTGTAAGTTCGAGCCCCACGTTAGGCTCTGTGCTGGTAGCTCGGAGCCTGGAGCCTGCTTCAGATTCTGTGTCTCCTCCTCTCTCTGCCCCTCCCATGGACATGCTCTGTCTCTCTCTGTCTCTCAATAATAAATAAACATTAAAAAAAATTTTTAAGTATTATGGAGTAGTATAAAATAGATGCTTTAGCCACAAGGTCATTTTTAAACATGAATTTATTATGCCAAAGACTGATTTTCTTTTTTAAATTGATATCTACTCCAACCTCTCCTCTTAGTTATTCACTTAATTCAGCAAATAATTAGTGAGGACCTGTTATGTGCCAGGTACTATTGTAAGGTGCAGTGGACAAAACTGATGAAAATCTCTGCCCTTGTGTAGCTGACATTCATCAAAGCAGAGAAAGGAATGAGGAAATGTCAATTTTTTGGTGGCAATTTTAGGTTCTCATACTGAGAAAGTATGATTTGCGTCAGGTCCTGAAGCAAGTGACTGAGGAGGTAACCAATCCATCCGGTTTCGGTGGGAGCCAAGTCTTAGGCAAAAGCCACAGCAAGTGCAAAGGACTTGGGACAGGTTGGATTTGTTTAAAGTGAAGTGAGAAAATGCTTGTTGGCTCCTGTTTACAAGGAAGGAGATGAAACTGTCTGATTAGAGAGCCCAGGCTACGGAACATCCCAAGATGTGGAATATTTTAAGCTGTCTCCAGTCTCTGGTTGACTGCTGAGCATCTAACTATTCTCTTAGAGACAAGCAGCAGCGCAAAAGCTGGGGGGACAGGTGGGGGAATTTATTTTATTTATGTTTTATTTTTTCATTTTATTTAATTCCAATATAGTTAACATATAGTGTAATAATGGTTTCAGGAGTAGAATTTAGTTATTCATCACTTACATATAACATCCAGTGCTAATCCCAACAAGTGCTCTCCTTAATGCCTATCACCCATTTAGTCCACCCCCCCCCCCCCGCCCCCGCCCTCCCCTCCAGCAACCCTCAGTTTGTTCTCTGTATTTAAGAGTCTCTTATGGTTTACCTCCCTCTCTGTTTTTATCTTATTTCTCCTTCCCTTCCCCAGTGTTCATCTGTTTTGTTTCTTAAAGGGTAGGGGATTTATATTCATCTCTGTCTTGGATACTTTGATTTATGCACAAAACAGCACCTAGAAATGCTTGCAATGTATAATCCTTTAGTTAATTTATATGCATGTATTTTACGGTGTTTTTTGTGGTACAGATGTTTGAGAAACTTTTATTGTGAAATGTAACATACATACAGAAAACAATGATATATGTTCACTGATTTATCACAAAGTAAACAACCTTGTAACCACCCTCCAGGTGTCAATAAGCAGACACTGCCAGTTCCCCTTCTGCCTGCTTTGAATGCTATCCCTTCCTCCCCTGTAAAGGCAAACCAGTCTTCTGACTTTAAAATGACCAGTTCCTTGCCTTTTTGTTTTAAAGAAAGAATGGTAAAGAGACCCCCATGTAATCACAATCATTCAGTCCTAATAGTTAGTTATCAATGACAGGTCAATCATGTTTCATATAATCCCCATTTCTTGCTCTCATCATCCCCTCCCAGTTAAGTCATTTAATTAATTTATTTGTTTTTATTGAGATATAATCTACGTGAGGTAAAATGAACAGATCTAAGATATACAGTTCCATGAGCTTTGACAGTTGTTTATGCATGTATAAACTGATATAAACATAGAGCATTACAAGTTTGTTTTGTGACTGTGTGAGCTCTCTTTAATTCCTAGGAACTCAGAAGCACAAGGGATGATTTCAGTCCCCCACTACATACACGTAAAAATCCTGAACAGCTAGCTGGCAGCCAGATGTGGTCACAGAAGTATGCTTATATTGATCTTTCTAAACCCTTTCTAAATGCAGACTGTTATCAGCTACCCCACTCCTCTCCCATGGCCCCTCCCTCCTTTTCCTTCTGTCGGCAAAATAGTTTGTTATGGATTGGTGATAAAAATCAGTGTCCACTGAAAGACATGTCAAGACCACCGCCATGTGAGACCTTCAAAGCATACCGGGCCACATTATGCCACAGTGTGAAGGGACGTGCCTGTCAGGGGGTCACAGCCCATGTCCGCCAACTCACTTCTCCTATTTCTCATGAGTAGAGGATTTTTGCCCCTAATCCAACCAGAAGGTTCTCTGCTGCACCCTTTCCTGGGTGAAGGAACATATAGGGCTTATGATGTATAGGCTCAGGAAGGTAAGGATGGCATGGACAGTAGGTTGTGTCTCTGGTTAATACCTCTCTTGGGTGATCCCTTCAGTGATGTGGCCTTCCTCGTGACCTTGACCAGATTCATCTTCTACTTCTCATTGCTCCCTTTTCCCTGTGTCACTCATAGGGCTTTCTCTTGGGTGGTGAGTAATGATAAGCCATAAACATGTTAATCTCTTCTACTCACAGGAAGCTCATGAAGGCAAAATGTCTTTATTTCATATTTCTCAAGGGATCTTGTAACATCATTTGCATATGGCTGATGCTCAACATCTACCTGCTAATAAATGATGTTTACAAATGAGTCAGAAATTCGTGACTTCATGATATAATTATACTTCATGATATAATTATATTAGACATTAATTGCATATTTTGCATGCTCAACAGTATTAATCCCACATCCATGTCTTAGTTTAAAAAGCAACAACAACAACAACAAAACAAATTAAGCAAACACACAAACAGGTCTTGGAGTTTTTTGGAGTATCCTTAACAATTGACTGTGTTTAAATTTTATATGGATTTTTTTCACCCTTTTCTTAATACAGTGTATGTCAGCCAAACAGTATCTACTTTATCCAGAGGCTTATATTAAACTGCTACTTTAAGGAAACAAAAGTAGAGTATGTTTTTCAAAGCTGGCCTGTGTTATTCATAAGTAAAAGTGATACACTTCTTATTAGACAATGACATTATAAAGTCAAAATGCCACTGAATGTACGTGCAGGTTTTCAGTGGGCCTAAACATAATATAAGGCCAGTGATAAGCAATGCATAGTTCTAAAACTCCTAGAGTCTAAATTTTCCACATGAAGTGTTTGGTGTTATGGTGTTTCTTTGGTGTTATAGTGTTCCTTTGTTCCTTTTTACAAGAGGAAAATAGACATAAAAGATGCATAATAAACAGGGCTTTGATCAGAATTTCTAAGATTAAGAATGAAGCCTTGTGTGGCCCTTCCACATTGATGCCAGTTCCAGGCCTGCTCCCCAATCTCCGGGATGCATAAGAATCCCTGAAGATCTAAAAATATAAGTAGGTTTGGGTGGGGACCAAGACTCTGCATTTTTAACAACCCCTCAGGTGAAGCCAAAGCTACCAGTTCCATGAACTACACTTGGAGTAGCAATGAGTTAAAGCAAGTTACCTCCTACTGCTAGAATTTTTCAGGTAGTGGGCTGGATGGAGTAGGAGAGAGGAGGTTGGAGAAGGCAGGGAGGGTTGGTTAGGGTAAAGGTAAATTGCTTTTTGTTTCCTGCAGTAATTTCTGCAGGCTTTCATGGGAAAGTGAATTCAAGGTATGGGATTCCTGTCTTTTAAGCACCATCTCCTGGATATAAACTGTCCCAAGTGAATTTTCAAAGACTTGCCCAAAGTTTTGCTCTCTTGACTCTCATGGAAATTAACTGTGGCCTTTCCAGTTTATGCTTTGAAAAAGCTTCTCTCTTCATTTTTGTGGGAACCTGCATCATAATAACAGTGTTTCTCAGTAGGAGCAACATGAAAGCAAATTAACCCTTTAAATTACAGGGAGCAGAGAGCAGTAAATTCACCCTGCTCTGAAGCAGCATCCTTTTCTCCTTTTCATGCTGCACAGAGCTCCTTTTAAGGCAATGAAATGTCTGTTGGCAAGTGAAGGCCAATGGGTCTTGCTTCCAGGAAACTTGAATCTTTCCACATGGTTGTTCTTGACCAAAATAAGGTCAAATGGAGGGATATGGAAGTGGGTCCTATCGCTTAGGGCATAGAAAGACAAACGGTACCAAGAGAAAAGGATCTAACTTTTGTTGATCCCCTGGCCTCTTCCAGACCTTCTACATATAGTATGTCATTTAGTTTTACTCCATCCCTGTGAGCTGGGCCTGATTCTTTATTACGTTCTCAGAAAATTGAGATCCATTGAAATTAAGTCCATTGCTTATGGTTCCACATTAATTAAATTTCAGATCTGGGGAAGGTACTCTATGATTCTAGAAATATTGTAATTTTTTCTCAGACTCATAGACTGAGGGTGTTCTGCTGATTCGTAGGCAGAACCACTCCTTGTGTGCTGTGCCTAGCACCCAGGTCCTCAGTCACTAACTGCTATATAAATGAATGAACACATCCAGATCACTTAAATTCATACACCCCAGCAAGAAACCACATTAATTTTGATGGCTATTTCCCATTTAATGTATGGAAATGTATCACAAAAACAACATGTGCTTGGGATCTTTGATGAAAGCAGATAGTGAGACACGTGCGTTAGACCCTCCTGTCCTCCTTCAACACTCACACGGTGGTTTGCTGTATCTCTTTTGAAAGTTCAGAGTGGCTGATTATCCAAAAAATCAGGGCCACTATAAGAGGAGCTAGACAAAGTTTCTAGTATTGTCAGTTCTCAGGTGCCATATTTTGCTAGAGGAGTTTCAATCAGTTTCTTTGCAGCAAAGTAAAGAAAGGATTCTGGGTGAAAGAAAAGTCCAGGACAGTGATAAGGGCATCAGTTATTATTATGCATACCATAGGAAGTTCTTTGCCCTATGTGACCCCAACAGGAAAAAAATAAATAAATGAAGAAATAAGTCATAGAACCCAGACGTATTAGAAAACATAACATGGAATATGTCTTCTGCAATAAGAAGTGAAGTCACCATTCCTGCTTTGTTGAGCCTGGTATAGATTTCTCTCTCGTAACAAATATTACTGCCCGAGATGATAAAAAGAAATATGACTCCTCGGTGAATAAGCTAGGAACACACACACACACACACACACACACACACACACACACACGAACACAGAAACAACAGAAAACAAGTACCATCGGCTTCATAGAAAATGAGGAATCAGAATTTCAGGCAATATTTTGGTAATAATGTCACAAAGAGATATTCCAGTGTCCTCATATACTCAGTCATGTTTTCCACACTCATGAAAGAAAATGGCTCAAAATGTTTTGCAGGGAAGCAACAGTCATAAAAACATTGACATTATCTTCTAAAATGATGAGTATGGGTAATTTTTTAAATTTTTATTTATTTATTGTAGAGAGAGAGAGAAAGAAAGAGAGTGATCATGAGTGGGGAGGGACAGAGAGAGAGGGAGACAGAGAATTTCTAGCAGGCTCCGCACTGTCAGCACAGAGCCTGCCGCGGGGCTTGTACTCACAAACTGTGAGATCATGACCTGAGCTGAAATCCAGAGTTGGATGCTTAACTAACTGAGCCACCCAGGTGCCGGGAGTATGGATATTCTTAAAAACAAAGAGCAGAGGTGTTTGACTTGTTACATGTAAAGATACATCTCATGAATTGATCTTCACCTATTTCATTGTTTGGCACTTGGTAGTCCCTCAGTTTCTATTTGTGGGATTTAGGAAAGAAGAGCCAAGAAGTTCTTGTTCTGAAAACCAAAGGACTGGGCCAGTAAGGGAAGAGCTACAGCTATCATGAAAAACGAATCCCCAAACACTGAAGACACATAGTTTATTGTCCTAGTGGCAATAAATAGATGAAAATAAGCAGATGGTGACTTCACTTCTTATTGCAGAAGACAGTTATGTTTTCTAATATTTTGGGGTTTCCTGACTTGTTTTTTCATTTAATTTTTTTCTTCCTCTTGGGGTCAGGTAGGGCAGGGACCCTCTTATGGCACTCCATTGCAGTGGTGGAAATATCACTTGAAAATTCTTTTGTTTATCTTTGTTGTCTTAGTGTGATGCATTTCAATCTCTCTCCTTCCTGTCCTTTTCCATTCTCTCCCATGGGAATATATGATGGTTGTTCATTTTTTGTTAACATAAGCCAGGAACAATGCTCCAGAAGTAGAAGCACCTGAGGATACATGGTTTCTATGATCAGCATCTACTGGCCACAGGATAAAAGTACCCAGGCTGCCTGCATGTACTGAAGGTTAAAAACAACCTGTCTGTTTTGATTGGTGAGAAAGTTTTATAAATGTAATGCTGTCTTGGGTTTCACAAAAGCAAACACTAGGACTTGTCATCCATCCTTTTCATTTCTCCTGTTAGGGCAGCACATCTTCCCTCTCCTCCTTTCCTCTCCTAAGTTGAGTGACATTTTGGGGGGCAGAGCTCTTCCTGTGGTCACTTTCCCAGGATTTTCAAGTGGTATTTCTGTCACTGTAGTGGAACATCATGACCTGTTTATTTTTATAGCTCTGTCACTACAAGAAAAGAGATCTTCAGTGCTTTCAAATTTTTTTTTAATCAAGGTTCTAGTTATTCTCTTATTGACTCAGTCCTTCAGTTTTCAGAGCAAGTATTTCTTTAAAAATAAGTTTATTTATTTGAGAGAAAGAAAGCATGTATGCATGCATGCATAAGTGGGGGTGGAGCAGAGAGAGAGGGAGAGCGAGAATCTCAGGCAGGCCCTGCATTATCAGCACAGAGCCTGACACAGGGCTTGGTCTCATAAACCACAGGATCATAACCTGAACTGAAATCAAGAGTCTGATTCTTAACCAACTGAACCACCTAGGCATGCCCAGAGCAAGCATTTTTTGGCTCTTCTTTCCTAAATCTCACAAAACAATTTCCTACAGAAAGCAAGATTTGTGAATGTAAGAATATGGAAGAGCTACCCAGGCACCCAAAGAGCAGGAAAAAGATCTTATTTTGCCTTAAATTCCACACTTCTATAGGAGAGAATACTCTGGGGATGGCTGGAGGTGGGAGTTACTTAGCTCCTTCCATAATCTCTTAAAGTAACCCCAATTAAACACAATCTCAGTAAGAATAGTGTGCTCACAACGCTACACTGCTTCGAGTCACTAGGAGCAAGAGTGCACTTTGACTGTGTCAAGACAGTTAACTGGTTTTAGATGAACAACTCTGGGGTAGGGGGCTTCTGCTGCTCTGCCTTACCCCTGGAAGGATAGAGGATCTAAGGGGATGAGGGGGTGAGCCTCAGGTAAATAAGATAGAGCCAAAAATGTAAACACAAATAGTGGAAGCTGAAATGAGCCAGGGTAGCAAGGACTAGAAAGTTCATTTTGACTTGAAGAAAGTAAGCGAGGTCTGAAGACACTAAAACTGCAACCAGAAACAACCGCCTTAAAAAAGCATTTGGAATTTTATTAAAACAGAAACATTGAATATATCATAATCTTCCAACTTATTATACCAAAGTCACCTAATGCCCAGTTGAGGCTGATAGGAATAGATTTGATAAAGAAAACTCAAGAAAAAATTGTATATGGTATTTCAGTGGAATGTGGTAATAGGCTTTTTATGTGAAAGCATCGAGTTAAAGGGGGCAGTCCTGCATCATCTTTGATTGGCTACATCTGCAATATAACTTTAAATTTTAAAATATAGTATAAACACAGTTTCTTCTAAAATGGTTTTTAGGCTTTAATTTTCAAGAAAGCATGAGTAAATTACTTTGTATAAAGCATGAATGAACCATGACTACTGCTATAATCTTTGAACATCATCTATGGTAAAGCTTTCTGAAAGACAGTACAGGTGGGCTGCTAAGTTAGGACCGTACAACAGAAAGACTCCCACTAAAATGCCATCATACAGCTGCGATATTAGAAATATCAGGAGAATCAGTAACTAATTTTAGTCCTACTTTCAAAGCTTAAGTGCTTTAGAAAATTTACCAATTTTTGAATCTCTGAATAATTCTTCCAAGTAAATAGATAAAAGAACATCAACACCTAATTGAAGTTTGAATGTCTCCTAAGATAAAAACAGTACTATAGTATATAACTCCTTTGGTTTCCTAGAGCACTTTCACCTATATTGGTTTATCTCTTCTTCAGGACCACTCTTTGGGGTGTGTGTGTGTGTGTGTGTGTGTGTGTGTGTGTATGTATGAGATGGGGCCTCCTTTAGAGAAGTATAACTCCAATTCTTCTGATGTCCCCAAATCATTTTTTTCCACAAAGGATGGTGAGTCCTTCTACATGAGGTATAACATAAGAAGAGATCACCTGTCCCAGTGGTTCCCAAAACTTATTTACATTCTGAAATTGCCTGGGAAACTTCAAAAAAATGTGGCATCCTATGCTTTTCCCCCTAGAGATTGTGATTTATTGGTCTGGATGCGGTGTAGGCTTTGGCACTTTAAAAAGATCGCTATGTCATTCTAATATGCAGACAAACACAGTAGCCATCAAGCTAGACTCTTTGGATCTCCTTTCCCTCACCTGTAAAGTGGATGTGTGGGTGGAGTTGAAAGGGCTTGAAGGTGTGGAGTAATAATTACAGCATTTCCTGAAGTAGATTCTGGGGAATGCTGGTCTTCTCTGATCCTCATGAAAAACCAAAATGGCTTCTCTGATAAAATCACTTTGGGAACCAATGTGTAAACTACATTAGTTGAATGAATAATAATTGTCTTAATGAATGAACCAATCAATCTATCAAGAGTGCTGGTTCATATTCTACCTTTACCACCCACTAGCTATGAATCACTGGATATGACTTACCTCACTGGGACTCAGTTTTCTCATCTGTAAATAAAAGGGGTGACCAGATGTCTTATGCTTCTAACATCCCATAACTCCATAACCAGAAAATTTCTGAGATCCCTTTTATTTTAGGATTGCATGAGTCAAAAGGAACCAATGATCTTATCTAACTCACTCAAGACTACAGAATTGGGGGAGGGTGCTTAATTGGTCTAATTTTACAGTGAATCATCATTAGGCCCTGAAGCAATATAGCTGCAGACTGTGATTCTTCTCTCTAGTGGTTAAGACTCATTTTATTCCTAAAAGCTTTTTAAAATATTATCTTCCTTACTGTTGCAAATAAAGACAGCTGAGCCTCAGACAGGCTGATTCATAGCTACTATTTCTCAGGCTCATAACTACAGACGACAATCGACACAGGCCTTCCTTTGCCTTTAGCTTTCTTTCTGCCAGCAGACTGTCTGGACCTTGCCCGGGCTGTCTCTGGGCATTAATGAATGCTGCATTCACCCCGCTGGAAATCCAAAGTGACTAATGGGTAGACTATTTGAGATGCCTGCAGTCGCATTCAATGTCCTCTTATGCCATCTATCCCCTTTCCCTCATTTAGCCTGGAAATGGGAAGGGCACATAAAATGCAGCAAGGCCAATAGGAATTTACTGACAGGGAGGAGAAAAGTACTAAAGGCTGCCTCGTCCTAGAGACCGTCTATGTATCGATAGCTTACCAATAGAACAGTTCGGATAAATAGAGTTTCCTCTGAGCTGACCCTCCAAGGAAGTCTTGCAAATCATCCAAATACCTGTAAGTTAAACAGTTACTGTGAAAATAAAGGATTGCCCTTGATGCTTCGGTTCAGCAACTAGCAAACTATGGCCCACAGACCATTTCTGTAAATAAAGCTTTATTGGCACACAGCCATAATCATTTGTTTATACATTGTCTATAGCTTTTTTTGTTCTCAAATGGCAGAGTTGAGTAGTTATAACAGAGACTGTATGAACTTCAGGGCTTAGAATATTTACTATCTGACTGTTTTAGATTTATACATGTTGTTTGATATAAGCACATTTTTCATTCACTCATTCCTTTATTCCCTCTCTCTGTATACAATTTAATAATGAAAGCAACTAAATAAATAATATAAAAATATAAAGAAGCATAAAATAATTTCCTGTCCTTTCAAAACACACCTAGACATCAATTGTCATCTTGTTGCAATTATTGATGCACAAAATCCTTTAGAAATTCACCCCTGCCTACAGTGTCACACACATGGCTTCCAGGAGGGAAAGAAAAGCATGCATGTGACCTGATCATGTATTCCACCTTATTAAGTCAATCAGATAGGATATATATAAATTATAAAATGATGAAACTTAAAGCTAAAGAGGTGATTATTTCTAGTCCATCCTCTCTAGTCAATGTCACAAAACTAGAGTTGGTAATAAATCTAAGTTTTATAATATGCAAGAATCTTGGCTCTTGTGCTATCATTATAATATAAACATATATATGTACATGTACAAATAAACAACCCATAATACATAAATATTTGTGGTATATTTCTAAGTGTTTCAACATGCTAGCTTATTTTTCAATGTCTCCCTCTTAGGACAACTGTTGCCAGAATACAGTTTCTCCTTTTGTAGTTCTGGCATGGACAAAACAAGTAAATACAAGAGAAGTTTTATCTGGGATTTCCTCACTTGAGAGGGAGGAAAAGATTCTAATAAGAACTTAGTTCTAAAGAAATACTAAAACACACCCTTGTTCAACTAACTCAGTCCCGTATATTTCTATCCTGAAGCTATAAGATATATTGGAGTCAGGGTTGGTTTCGATAAGATTGATTTTGATTTTGAAGCAAACTTTTCTTCCCCCAAGACAATAGCAGGTCAAAGCCACCTAACTGTATACAAAAACAAAAACAAAACAAAACAAAAAAACAGAAGCCAGAACGAATTCAGAATTAAATATGAATTGCCAACAGTTATAGACTGCTTTAAGCAATGCTGTTTCTACAAATCATTCCCAGGAAATATTTAAGTGTGTACATGGAGAATGTAATTCCACTAACAACTAACACAATGGATGATTTCTTAGTCTCAGTAACACCTTAATAATGATGACGATAATGATAATATTATTCTATTCCTGGGATACTACTTCTTGGCATCTGAAACTCTCAGTACACATTTGCTGAGGACCAATATTTTCCCTTTTCTAAGTCAGCCCCATATTAGGATTTCATGAGCTAGAAGATCAGATTACTGCTGCTTACAAAAAGCTGCTGGAAAGTGCAAACTAAAGTGCTGGAATTTTAGTGCCATATTTTAGTGGAGTGAGTGCATGGCAGGGGAAGATTAATTAGATTTAAGACAGGAGTGTCCAATTTAATTTTGCCCCATTACTTGACTTGCCTGGAAATTATACTTAGTGTGTGGGATTCTTCCCCCTGAGGGGAATAGCTCCAGAGCCTTCTCTCTGCCCTGTCAGGCTTTGGGGAGACATGCACAGTTCTCCTTCTGCTCATCCTGCTCTGTGCCCTCCGGGGTTTGTTTGTGCCAGAAATGCTCTGGAAGCCAGTGGGAGTTCTTTTCTGGCACAAGATTTTCAAGATGAGAAATGAGCCTCTATACTTAAGATACGTTGGCATGAATCGAAAATTCTCAGGGAGGCTTAGGCTCCAATTCTGTGTCAGGAAAGAAAAGCAGAGAGAAGCATATAGTTACATTTTCAACCATTTGAAGAGATGTTTGCTTTTGCAAATTAACCCTGGATTAACCAAATAAGGACTTCCTGGGCTGAATCAGGAAGTGTTCCAGACAAAGCACTGTGCCAGGAATGCACCTTGCTCTTCCCCCCCCCCCCCCCCCGCTCAAGATTTTCACATTTATTAGCCCTTGAAAAGCCCTGTCGTAACCTATTGTAATTCTTTAAGCCCCAACTCCAACTCATTAGTCCTCCATAGTTCTTTTCAATCTCAATCCTCTAAATTTTTAGAGCTTTAGAGCATATAGTGTGTTCTATAGAACTTGACAGTGAAACTCCACCACTTTCCACACCTTCCAAGTTACTTTGAAAGCCATAAGCAAAACTCTGTGATGGGGCAGAGACATATTGACTACCTACTACCAACAGAGGGTGTGAGCATTTGGAAAAGTTGTCTCATGAATCAACCACTTACATTTGCTAGACAACATTCTCATGGTATATCATGTTCTTAGACTGTTTCCCATAGTAGAGCATAAGCTTTTGAGAACCAGAAGCAGTCGTCTTCAACACCTTGATTGTGTTAAGATCTATAATTTCTTTTTTTTTTTTATTTTTAAAAATTTTTTTTCAACGTTTATTTATTTTTGGGACAGAGAGAGACAGAGCATGAATGGGGGAGGGGCAGAGAGAGAGGGAGACACAGAATCGGAAACAGGCTCCAGGCTCTGAGCCATCAGCCCAGAGCCTGACGCGGGGCTCGAACTCCCGGACCGCGAGATCGTGACCTGGCTGAAGTCAGACGCTTAACCGACTGCGCCACCCAGGCGCCCCTAAGATCTACAATTACAGTTCTCGTCTGCTTTTCCTTTCAATGACCCCAAGTCTTCACAGCTAACTCTAATGTCAGTTCTCGCCCATGGTCCAGTTCCTGAGCTAGTCTAGAGAACCCTGGAAACACCATGTGTTCCTGAATCTAGGATGTCATAAATTTTAAGATAGACCATCAATTTAGTAATAATAATAAAAAACGCTATGTTAAGTGTATCCATTGACTAAAAATGCACTGCAATTTCAAAAGCAATATGGCTTAAAAAGTAATTGTTACTGTAGGACTGATAAATAAGATTTACCAGTAGTATCAGCCCCAAATCCAGTGGAACTTAGAACTGGGTTGTATTGATAATAGATGGATTTGTGCTTGTGATTCCCCAGAGTGGCAATAATTCTGCCCACTGAAATAGGAAGCTCTGTTTTAAGCATCACAGCAAATAATTCTTGCGCTTGCTCTTATTAATCTTTCTTCCCTATAAAGCTGGGTTTCTCTCTGAACCCTGACCTGATTTACTGGGATGTTGTGCCTTGTCAGCTTATCCTGATCTTGTCCCTTTTCCCCTATTGGTCTTATATTTCCCTCTAATACAATCAAGAGAACTTATACAAAAGGGTGAAGCTCTTCAAAATAATTTCCTGTCTATCTAAGGGTATCAAAGGCCCCATTTCATCAGTGCTGAGGTTGGTCAACTGTCTAGGACCTTCAGGTTTTCCCAACTGCCTAAATCAGTAGTTTTCAACCCAGGGCTGCACATGAAGACTCATTGAAATAGCTTTTTAAAGACATCACTGCCTAAGCCCCACTCCCAAGATTCTGATTTTTTGTTCTAGACTAGAGCCTATAACTCATGCTGATTTTTTTTCCTAACTACCCCAGGCAATTCTAGATGCAACCGTGATTCCTTTGGACAATAATTGTGTATAAGGCACAATGCATATAAAACTTAGGTCCTTGAAGTTGACCCTAACAAGCTGATGCAAGAATATAAAAAAACACTGTAACTGACAAATATCAAATGAATAAAAGAATATTTCTTTCTTCTGCAAAATATCTCAGTTCTATATAACAACAAATACCATACCTTTAAATTCAAAATTGTGCATCTAATTCTGACACTGCAGATTCAGGGACTCAAATCTCTTCTTCTTTCTTATATATCCTACCTTTAGATACAGGATTCTAGTGACTGTAGGAGCTTTGTTTAAAATTATTTAGCATCAGTGAGCAATGACTATAAGCCACATATCAAGAACTTTTCATGTATCTGGATTTAAGGTCACCTTATCAACAGCCCATTTCACTTAGAATTTCCTTTTAAAACTCAGTTGATAGAGGAATATATATCAGGAGATTATAAAGTGTTACAGAATGTTATGATATTATTCAATTATTATTTAAAGGAACAGAATTTAAAATGTGATTATTGTAGTGAACCAAAGAGTTGATTGGCACTAACTCTGAGTAATGAAGGATTGGTGACTACAACTGACTTCATTAAAAATTATTGTTGAGAGACTCATACCATTTTAATAATTTAAAAAAATTAGCTGTCAACGTGTTGATCATCTTAAAATCTCATTAGGAGCCAGATCTCAGGATTTAAGGTATAAAGCCTCTCAATGGTAAACAGATTCATGGTGGGGACCATTTATTTTATCAGTGTTTAAACTCCCTTATATAACTTCCAAGAGTAATGCTACAGCCTGCTGAAGTTTATTCCTGAGGATTAGAAAAGAGGCTTCAATTCTCTACTACCATTTTGATCCACACCTTTTCCTCCAGTCAGAAGATGGGATCTGTTTCCCTACCCTTTGAATCTAGGCTGGCCTTGTGATTTGCTTTAGCCAAAGAGAAAAGTAAAAATTACCTATGATCCTACCACCCAAAAAAAAAATGTTTTTATTTATCTGCTTAGATTTCATTCTATATTTATAGAAATCTGTCTCTCTCCATACACAGGAGCATATATTTTTCCAAATGGCAGCACACTGTATGTGTTTTACAAGCTCTCCCCATCCTTTTTAAAAATCCATATATAACAAGGTATTGTAAAACATTTTTCATTTCAGTACATTTACCTCAGCACAATCATTTCTAAAAACTTCATTGTATTCCATTCTATGACACCATAATTTATTGACCTAATGCCTCTGTGGCTGGACATTTATAATGTATGTTCAAATAAAAAATAAATGGAAAAATAAGTGGAAAAAACATGAATTTTTGGCTCACTTGACTCTATTGCCTTAAATGTTCAACAGTAGTTTCATATTATATTTGGTTCAGTCCTTTCATTTTTGTATAAATAACTCTGGAATATGTTTGTGCCACAAGGTTGTGCATTTAGGCACAATTTCTTAGGCAAGTTTCGAAGAATTGAGACTAGTAGATAAAAGTGTATGAACATTTTAAAGACATTTCACAATTGCTTCTAAAATTTAAACCACTCTCAGTTTCCATTAAGAGTATATACAAGTTGTGAAATACATAAGGTTTTATATTTCTTGAGAGATTTTACTTATAAGTTACATTTTTTTCTTAAGAATTTTATTTAAGGGGCGCCTGGGTGGCGCAGTCGGTTAAGCGTCCGACTTCAGCCAGGTCACAATCTCGCGGTCCGTGAGTTCGAGCCCCGCGTCAGGCTCTGGGCTGATGGCTCGGAGCCTGGAGCCTGTTTCCGATTCTGTGTCTCCCTCTCTCTCTGCCCCTCCCCCGTTCATGCTCTGTCTCTCTCTGTCCCAAAAATAAATAAACGTTGAAAAAAAAAATTAAAAAAAAAAATAAATAAAGAATTTTATTCAAAATTTCTATTTCATTGACATGTGTTCATAATGTCTTAACAGTGTATCTATATTATTTGTGCAATGTTTCCTTACCCCTTCATGATGTTGGTTATTGGTACCTTCTTTCCTTTTTTTCTCTTTTAATTTTTCCATTAATTTGTCAGATGTTTTTAAATTTTCTCTTTTAAAGAAACCAAATTTCAGTAATGTTGATCTTCTCTATCTTGTTCTTATCACTTTTATTGCTTTATTTTGCTTTGTGAAACTTTATCAGCCTCTTGTAATAAATGCCTAGTTCATTAATTTTCAGCCTCTATACTTTTCTTTACTAATTTTTTTTTGCCTGTAGTTCTATCAGCTACTTAGAGATATGACAAAACCCTGAGTAGTTATTTTGGGGTGGCTTGATCTTCCAGTTCCTGAGAGTTGTGTTGAAGTCTCCTATTGGATCTTTCTTCAGTTCTCTTGTCTATGTCTTCTTGTGGTTCCATTAATTTCTGATTTATATATTTTGAATCTTCATCATCAGGTACATGGATATGTAAAATAATTACATCTTCCTAGAAGTTGAACTTGTTATGAAGTGTTCTCTAACTATGTCTTTTGCCTTGAATCTGTTATTTAATATTAAAATAGTTACACCAACTATCTTTGGTTTCTTATTCACTTAATGTGTATATTTTTCATACTTTCACTTTCATCTATTCTATTCTTGGATCCAGGACCACATACGGATGTGCACTGTATAACTTTAGGAATACCATCCTCATAAACTATGATATTAATGCCTCTCCTCCAGGAATTATGCTAAGCCAGATTTCATTGGGATTTCCTTTAATCCAAGTTAATGCTCCTTACTTTTGACTGTTTAATCAATCTGTTTACATTTAAATAATTACTAATGTAAAATGTACCATCTTAATATTCTTTCTTTCCTACTTGTTCTGCTTTGTTTCTTTCCCTGCTTGTAATATTTTGGTTTATTTTTTATTCTAATTTTTCCTGATAGTCATATAGAAATGATACCCCAGAGATTAAAATATGAATAGTCACCTAAGTATAAAATTAATCAAAATTTCTATTAACTTCTAAAAAATACAAGGCCTTTAAAATATTTTATTTCCCTTTTATCCATTCCAAGTTAATCTTTCATTTTAATTTAATTTAACATTTAATAAATTATTACTATGTCTAATTACAGTTTTTTTGTATATTTTGTTAAATTTACCCACATATTCATTATGTTCTCTGCTCTTCATTACCTCATGCACTTTAGATTTCTCTGGATTCAACTTGCTTCTGCTTTCAGAACATTTGTTAATAGTTCCTTTACTGTGGGTTTGCTAGTGGCAAATGTTCTGAATTTTTGCTTGTCTGAAAATTATCTTAATTCCTTCTTCATATGAAAGATATTTATATAGGGTATAGATTTTCAGATTAACAGTTACCTTCTTAAGCACATTAAAGACATCATTCCATTGCTTATTAGTTTTCATTGCTACTATGAATTCATCTGTCAGTCCTTTTTTTAAAATCTGCTTTTCTATTGTTTATTCCAGGACTTTTTCCCCCTTTGTCATGATTATATGTAAATAACATTTTATTTACCTTACTAAAGATATGCTAGGCTTCTCTAATCTGTAAATTAGAAATGTCAGTAGTTCTGGAAATTCCTAGTTATATATTCAAATATTATTGCTCTTTCGTACCCTCATTCATTTCTTAACTTCAACAATTCCAACAGTAGACCTTCTCAATGTCTGCCTTGCCTCTTGGCTTCCTTTCTGTATTTCATCTGTCTATTCATGCTCCATCCTGGATAATTTCTTCAAAAGTTTCTTCTAATTCTCATTATCTCCTGGATTATATCTAATCTGTTTTTAAATCCATACTTTAAACTTATAATTATTTATCAGATTTTTAAATTCTAGGAATGTTAATTTTAAAAATATGCTGCATCACTTCTTATTTCTTGCGGATATTTTCAAACTTACTTCTTTAATCAAGCAAATGTAATTGTTTTATAATTTTTCCAGTAATTCCAGTAACATTTTTGTCATTTTTCTTTCTATTTTTATTTTTAATTTCCTGCCAGTTCTTGCTCCTGATTTTTAGTTTCCTTGGATGCTTAGAAATCTTTGACTTTGTATTCTCATTTTACTTGAAATTTATTTTTATAGAAGTATTTTGAAGCCTATGATAATGATATCTTTCTCTAGTCAGGGTTTGCATTACTTCTTCCATCTGCTTATTGTTATTATGAAGGCTAGTACTACTTTAATGAGCTTAATCTCGTGTGTGTGTGTGTGTGTGTGTGTGTGTGTGTATGGTGTTTTTTTTTTTTTTCATAAGGGAATACCCAGTAATTGCAAATCTGTTGGCAAATCCATGCAAGAGCCACCTTATTTTTGCCTTACCATTTTCTGATGCTGCATTCCTCAGATTCCCAACTGAATTTGATGATTGCACAACCTACAAGAGCTCTGGGTTTGATTTCTCTCCTCTCCTTTCCTCCAAGGCTAAATTTCTCAAAATGAAAGTTGACATTTGTCAGTTTTGGCAACTGCCTTCAGTGTAAAATCAAACTTTGCTTTTTGCCTATCTCTTGAGTTACATCTTTTTCCTACAATTTTGGCCTTGTAAATCTTTACTATGTTCTATCAGTTCTTTCACACTTCATAAAAATGATCTTTAAATATTTTATCCATAATTTTTATTGTATTCAGCAGAAAGACTGATATGAGTATAACCTAACCTCATATTAGAAACAGAAGTACTACAATTATGTTCTTCATAAGTTAACATTATTAGTCTCTTGTCTTCTTGCCATAAATACTTCTCCAGGTGGTTTTTTGCACATCTTTACTTTTATAGTTGTTTAGCAGTGGAATAGATCGCTGCTTCGTGAGTGAATGAACTGTGAAGCCCATGAGAAAATCACTCACTGATAGGCTTTAAGAAAGATTATAAAAAAGATTCCTATAATAAAAAATTGAACTAAATTACAACACTGTCTAAAGTGCTATCTAAATCAACAAATGTGGGGATTCTCTTTTCTCCCTTAAAATATGTTTTCAACAAATTATGTTTTCTTGTTAATACATTCTGAAAAAGGATCCACCTATTACCCCTCTATTGAATCAATATTTCTGCTTAATTATATTTGTTATTTTTTAATATTTGTCTTAGATTTTTTACATGGGCAAGCCTTCCTCCTTAGCTATGTTTTAAAATAAGGAATTGCTTTTACATATACCTTTTTAAATATCTCCAAATCTCTGTCCATTTTTTTTCTTGCATGTTAGTAGATATCTAGAAAATGCTCAATTTTATTTGAGTTGAAAAAAATTTATAATAAGACATTGATTTTCTATGTGCTTTACATGCATTATCTTATATAATCCTCGTGACAATTTTATGAGCTCTAAGTTGTTATTATTTCCATTTTATAGATGACAAAGTTAAGGAATATGAAGTACCTAGACCAAAATTAGGAAGTGGTGGAATCTGGGTGTGCTTTCAGGATGTCTGACTGCAGGACTCCCATTTGTAACCACCGCACGATATGAAATTGTGGAAAGTGATTAACAGCTTATAAATAATTTCAGGATAATAAAAAGAGAAACAATGAAAATACAGTGAGTAGTCAAGAGCTAGAAGGAACCAGCCTTTTTGGCAATGGGATGAAAACAGTATCCTATATTCCTTGCAGTCAATACTCTGTTCTCTGTGTGTTTGTGTGTGTGTGTGTGTGTGTGTGTGTGTGTGTGTGTACGTGTGTGTTGATGGTTATGTTTGTTTCTTTTAACAATTTTTCTTTGAAAAATTATGTTTCCTCATTCCCTTGTCCTCACCATGTGAAAATAGTCATGCAGGAAGACCCAGTGCCCCTCCCTGGCTGCTGCAGTCCCACTTCCTCTCCCTCCCTGGTTTTTCGGTGCAGTTCCAGCCCTTCAGCATGCTCTAACCTTGACAGCACTGACGTCAAGAATTGAGGGAGTATGCTGAGCCAGACCCAAGCAGGCGGGTTTTGGCTACCAACATTTCCTCTAGAAGCTGGCCTCTTTCTGGCTTAGGCATTCTTCCCCTTCCTGGCCTTATTCCTCCTTGCCAACCAGCCCTCCTCTCTGCTTATACATCATGTGAACCTTTACTAAGCTTGTGATGTTCTTGCCATCTGTATAGTCAGCATCTATGTTAAGAGTTCTGTCACTCTAGGAGGTTTAAAGAGATGGCAACCTACCCCTCTCTACAAACATCAGAGTACCATTTTGTTGCACATCCACAAGCCAAGGTTTGCCATGATTTTTCTCGACAACAGGCATATTCCAGTGAGACCCTGATTGGCGGAGAATGAGTGAAGGGTCAGTGTGGGTGCTCTACCATCCCAAATTACCACTAGCAGTGTGTTCCTATCATTCAGGGATACTCCAGAACCCAAACTGAGGAATAGTGTAGCAACTTTGATGTCCAAATCCTACACCATCCTTTCAAAGTGGGACTTGGTGGATACCCAAAAGATCAAAGCCCTGTAGATTTAAGATAGTTCATGAAAAAAGCAGACTAGCTACTTCCGGATTTGGGCAGAGGGTAGGAGGACTTGGTAGGGGAGAGAAAAGCTATTGTTCAGGATCCTACAATGTGCATTGTTTTGTACCACCACCTTGCATTATCCTTTCTTACTCTTTAATCTTGCTGAAAAATTCGAGAAGATTATAAGTGACTATGTGAAGGGCAATATTATTATCATTATTATTTCTTCTTTTTCCTGCAAAGGCTAATTCAGCACCAACTGTATAATCTCATAAAACTATGGGATGTTAGGCCAGCTGGTTTCTTTACATCTAATTCAACCCCCTACTTGACAAGTGAGAAAAAATCCAGCTCAGAGAAAATAAATGACTTTGCCAGAGTCACATGATTTCCTTATGGCAGTGTAGGTAGATAGGAGCATCCACACCTGTGGACTCCAGACCCAACAGGTGCTTGTTGTAGGTCTGATATCAGAAGGATTAAGCATGTGAAGGACTGCAGGCCCTAAAATGCTGTTTCCTTCCCACAGTGACTGTGGACGAATAGCACTTCACTGGTAGGCCATGGTGGCTTTTCGTAAGTCTGCCTATCTATGCTTGAAGTGGATAACTGGGGAAATAATGTCTTTGTGTCCCTCATACCTTTTCGGTATGGTCTAGAAAAATTCACCCAGAATTTGTTCAAGTGTCTGCTTCTCAGAGAAGCCTTGTCTAATGAATCTTCTGAAACAGCAGTGTTTGTGCCCTGCCTAGTCCTCTTCCCCTCAACACTCAATAACTGGCTTATGCTGCTTAATTTTTCTCCATAGCACCAAGTATCACCTCACACGGCATAGATTTGTTTATTTTTTGTTTTTGTTTCTTTTTCTTAAATGACAGAAAGAACCCAAAATAGGGAAGATGCTTGTGAAGAACTGAGAAAATTTTCCTGCTACTGCTATGGTTGTCTAGTGTTGATTTAAAATACTATAGGGAAAAAAAGTTCTGATGAGAAGAGGGTAGGTATGGGGAAAGAGAGAATAAACGTAAAGCAGAATGTAAAGCAACAATGTAAGGTAAAAGGGGACATCGGGGGGCGCCTGGGTGGCGCAGTCGGTTAAGCGTCCGACTTCAGCCAGGTCACGATCTCGCGGTCCGTGAGTTCGAGCCCCGCGTGGGGCTCTGGGCTGATGGCTCAGAGCCTGGAGCCTGTTTCCGATTCTGTGTCTCCCTCTCTCTCTGCCCCTCCCCCGTTCATGCTCTGCCTCTCTCTGTCCCAAAAATAAATAAACATTGAAAAAAAAATTTAAAAAAAAAAAAAAAAAGGGGACATCGGACTTGCTCACTAGGAAAGATCTGAATGGGTAACCAAAGAACAGAGACAAGGAAATAGAACATTAAACAGAGGGCAACTATATCAGCTATTTATTGCTACAATCATGCTGTATAACAAACCACCCCCAAACTCTAACTCAAAACGGTAAGATTTATTGAGGCTAGGCTCATATGGGCCCATTTACATTTCTGGAGGTCAGTTAGCTTTTGGCTGATTTAAAATGGTCTCATTTAGGACAACTGGGTAACATGTCTCTGTCCCTCCTGTCCCAACTTCCAGCAGGTTATTCAAGGCATGTTGTCTCACGGCCGTGATAGAGGGAACACTGAGTGAGCAAGAGAAAACATACAAGTCACTTAGGGTATAGACAGAACGCACACAACATAATCCACAACTGGCCCAGGCAAGTAACAGGGACGGAATTGAGGGGTAGGGATATAGACCCCATCTCTTGAAAGGGAGAGCTTCAAACAGTGTACATAGAGGGAGAGGTAAAGAATTGGGTTTTGATTACAGTTTACCAGAGCAACCCTGGAGCTCTTGTGGCACAGAGTGGGGAAAATCTCTGGTTCTCTGTAGTGCCTATCCTTGAAGGTAGGAATGCTCCCCAGGGTACCTGGATTTTTGAAAATTCTGATTCTGCATTTAACTAAATATGCTGTATGTATGTATAAACAGAGTTTTCAAAAATTTAAGTTCCCTGGGGAGTATTCTACACACACACACACACACACACACACACACACACACACACACATTACTTCCTTTAACACTATCTTACAGCCCCTCATTCAAGTGTATTCTCCAAAGATGTTGAGTGGGCTTCAAGCCCAGTGAAATGGTATCATAAGGAAAATGTAACTTGGATCTATTCTGGCAACACCACAGAATAACATGAGGAACCAATGTATATATGGGTGAAGGGCACTCTATCATCTCAGTCTCCAGAACTCTTCTGGGGTCTAGAAGCATTTGCTTTCCTCTTAGGTTCCCTGTTCCTGAACCTCCAACAACCTTTAACAAGCCTATTTATTTATTAAAGACACTGTGACTATATTGACCCAGAATCCCAGATGTCCTTTCAAGACTTTGGGGAACAGACCCAGTCATTCTTTCCCTACTCCAGTGAAGTGGCTGGCATCAGGGTACACCCTGGATGTCCTTCTGGTATCCTTATAATCAGGCCAGAACCCAGATAGACCCCACCATCCAGACATTGGCATTCTTTAATAGTCCTCAGCTTGGTGTAGAGCTCATCATTATTTAGAAAGGAAAAAACTTCGTGTGGACACCTCTGTCTCCTCTCTGTAAGCGTATTATTCTAGGTGCAAAATAAACTATAAAAAAATGAAAACCAAAGTCTTGCTCATCCCCTATGACTCTAGAGGGGAATTCCAATCACACAGAGAACACCCTGTCCCTTCCTCCCACCTTTTCCACCCAACAGAGGAGGAGGAACTAGCCTTGGGGAGGGAATTGTTTTCCTGTTCCACTGTCTGTAAGCACATTTTCCAGATCATTCCTGACTTTTCAATTTCAGAAAGGTCCACTCTAAATGAGGCCTAGTGTTGGACCAGATTCATGATGTACTTCCTACTTCTCATAGGTAAAATGTTTATCAGCCTGAAGGGAAATGGCAAATGCACAGGGCAACAGAGAGAACATGCACAATGTTGGCTGATAAACAGAGTTTTGTTCATGGCAGCTTTGGGGGCAAGCAGTTATTTTCCGTGGGCTGTTATCAACAGGAAATCTAACTGTAGTTAATGCAGCAGGAGATTTTGGCTAGTCTCTTGAAATGAACTTTTGAGAACCCTTAAGATAACTGTCACTCACCTTCCAGACTCATTAATCATTGACAAGCTGAAGCTATCCAGTTAGGAGGAAATGAAAAGGGGGGCGTTGAATACATGTCAAACAAATCACACTCTCAAGCTAGCACCAAAGTCAAGAAACTCCATGAGAGACAAAATGTAAGCTAATGTGCCAGATTAATACTAGCACAGTGACTGTGGCTAGGAAAGAAGAAGGAATTGAAGAGTAAATAAATACCATGGTTCTGAGATCAAAAACTTGAAACCTTAACTCTCACTTCTCTTCCCTTTACTCCCATCTCCAAAGAGAATTTATCACCCTCCCTGTCTGGGGGAAATAGAGTGGGAAGGTGAGGGAGACACAAAAAGAGATAAAGCTATAGAATCCTGTGTTCCTAACTTCCTTAGAGACCAAGGTAGATCTTGAAAGACTTAATTTTTCCCCATTAACTTTTATGAAGCCTGACTTGGCTGTAATGTTTCTTAAATGCCAGCCAGTTTCCAGCCAGGATTTTCCAAGTGCATCTAATTGCCCACTTTATCACAGGCACTATCAGGTAAATGGCGTTTCACCTCCGCTGGGCCTGCCTAAGGTTGACACCCAGGACTTGTCAGGCAATGGATCACAGAGCCAGTGTGGGGCCCCTTGCACTGCATTCCTGCATGAGGGTGACAGTAAATTATGACATCTGCCAGGAAGATCGGAACATGGCTGTGCTACCGGATGCATCTAAGCTACACAACCAGGAAGGCTTTTAGGATGTAATTGGAAATGCATCTGAGAGCTCTTAAAGGGACAAAGAGCCTCTTTCTCTGGCAACAGTGGATCAGAGATAAACCCTGGACATTTGCTTTTCTCTTTGATGACATTTAATGACCTATTTTTATGTTTGCATACATAATGCTACCTGGCAATTATAAAGTGCCCCAGAATTCAAATTGTGCTTCTGTCCATCCTCTCCAGACCCTTAAAGACACTCGAATAGAAAAGTTCATCATGCCCATAAGTTTAGGATAAAGAAACTGTGGTGGAGCCATGCTAGGTGACTTGGCTTGGGTCAAAAGAAATTGATAGAAAGTGTGCCATTGCAGAGGTCTCAAATGTAGGTCTTCAAACCCCTCAAAACAGCCTTCTTCAGTTTATCAAGACATTTTCTACCTTCTTCCTTTCTAAGTCTTTTTGTTAATTGTAACTTTAGAAGTACGGGGTTATATATTTGTACACGTATGCCTTTTAAACTTAAATTTTTACAGGACTAACACTGAAATGTGATATCGAAAAAGACAAAACAGACAGAAACAAAACACCAAAACCAAAATGGAAAAAAAAATCATCTCTTAACTAATTAAACTAGATTTTTTTAAAGGAGCTCATGAGAAGAATACATGAGGATAAATGACTGGAAGCATGAAATTATGAATGCAAACAATAATTTATTAAAACTTTCAGTGGAATAAGTTGATGTTACAGACAAATTCTACACAAGATGGGAAGGGTAAAGATGTGACTTGAGACATTTTGGGACTTGGGAACTTCTTTGAGTTTGCATCAAAGACTTAAGGAGGCAGCAGAGCGAAGAATCTAAGCCTGACATCATTTGAGATACAGTGCAGAAGACGTTTTTCATTTCAGTGAATTTTTATAAGACAAATACCCAGCTCTTAAACATACAAATAAAAAAGGAGGTGGTTATAAGTGTGGATACCATAAATGCTGATCTAAAATGGTGACTATATACAAATTGTCCATTAGCATCCCTGCTTGTAAATGAGAGACTTTTGCCTTATCAAGGCTACACAGAAATTTTATGGTGCAAAGAGACCAAGATTTGGTTTGATTCTCAACATGGTGACTTATTTTGTGATGAGCCTGTGCAAGTCCTATAACTTCTCTGTGCTGAATTCTCTGATCTTAAAATATAAGTGGGAATATCTAGTTTGTGGGGCAATAATGATTAAATGAAAAATTGGGTGTAAGAGCACTTTGTAAACTAATAAAATGCTATTATTTTCATCTGAAAAGAACCTAGTATTTATTGAAAGTTATGCTATACCCTTCAGGATTGAAAGAAAAACGTCAGTACTGATTTTATTCCACATTAAGTCACCATTTATTGGGTACTTGGCATATGCAAGGTTCTGGTGCCCTCTAAATAGAATATGACATGGTTATGAATACTAGAATGTTAAATTCATCTAGGTCAAAACTACCATATATGTATGTATGTACTTCCATTCCTTTCTTCCAACGTTTATTGAATAATTTATTAAATAAATTTATTTATTTAATAAATAAATAAATTCCCAGTCCACAAACTGCCAGTCCACAAACTGCCTTAAGAAATTTACAGTGGCTGATGTGTGTATGCATATGTGCACATATGCACAAATAAGCAGATATTACATTGTGACATGTATTATGACAAAATAATTTTATGAGTCTGTCTTATGATAAAATTTTCTGGAAGGAAGTTTCCAAAAAGTTTAATATACACACTTAGTTCTACACCTGGAACTATTTATACATAAATACCATTTTTTTAATAATAGTTCAACATATAATGGCTGGGATAATGTTTTTGCTCACTGTAGTTTTTGGCAATATCAGAGGTAAGTAAAGAGATGGATAACTTAAGTGACCAGGAAATGAAAAGCTGACATGTCATCATAAGCAGGAATGACTGGTAGAATGAGGCTGGTTCGCCATAATTAGAAGCAGTAAAATTCTAGAAAAAAATATCAATGGATGTGGCATCTTCTAACCTTCTTACGTCACAGTCAATATTTCAAAAACACTAATACTACCTATACTCAAATGCCTGGTGGATGTATTGAAGGAAAGAGGTATTTTGGCTTTTTTGTTTGCTTGTTTGTTTTTAATGATTCAGTGGTTTCCTTGACATTCACTCTCAAGTTTGAATTCTGAAGTAAGTAACTGAAACCTCCTTTTTTCTCTCTTCTATTAGTTAAACCTTTCCAGAAAGAGATGTTATCATTGTTTCTGACATAGACAGAAACTACATAATAAATATAATTTGTGTAAATCAAGTAAAAGATAGTTATAAATATATTTAATAAGTAATATGTTTTGTACTTTATTATAAACATTCATTTGTTTGAAATTTTACTAAATAATTACTTGTCTGCATTCTTAAGATACATCATGGGCATTATTTTCATGTTAAACATGGGCTTCCCTAAAAAATCCTGTGAATCCTGTCATTTAGGAGCCTGGAATTTCATTGCCAACATTCCACTCCAGTCCACAACTGCTGATGTCCTTCATTACAGTTGTTAACACATCACGAAAAACACAATAACATAACCAGAATGGACTCTTCAGTTTTTCAAGTGGTTTAAAAAACATTGTCCTTTGATTCTTTTATGAGGATTCCATAATTTCTTGGGGTTTTCCAGCTGCTTTTTGATCACTGGTCCTGCCAGCCTCTCTTCCCAGACAAAAACTGGGACACTTGATGGTGGTTGTGGTGAATTAATAAGGAGAAAAAATAAACAGAAGGCCCTTTTCCCATGTGTTTTTTTTAACTTTGCAAATCTGTTCACTGTACAGTTAATTTGGAGCTTGCAATGCAGGAACTCTGTCTGGCTCTTCTAATTCATCATTCCCTTCTGATGTTATTTCATCCTTAGAGAGTCCACAAGTGGAACTCACAGCAGGCAAATGAATACATGGTCCTCTCTCCAGGTTCCCACATTCTTCTAGGACATCTGGGTAGCTGGATGCAAAGGCAAAGCAAAACTTTCTAGGATTTCTACCATCCAATCCCATAGGTTTGATATCTAAATTAGTGGTAGGCAAACATTTTCTGTAAATAGCCAGATAGTATATGTTTTTGGTTTTGCAGGCCATATGGTCTCTGTCACAATTACTCAACTCTGCGGTCATAACATGAAAGCAGCCATAGATAATACATCAACAAATAAATGTGGCTGTGTTCCAATAAAGCTTTATTTATGGACACTACAAATTGAGTTTCCTATAATTTCATGTGTCTTAAAATATTCTTCTTGTGTTGATTTTTTTCCCAACAATTTAAGTTTGTGAAAGCATTCATAGCTTGTGGGGCCATGCAAAACAGACAGTGGCTAGATCTGGCCCACATGCAGTAGTGTGCTAACCCCTGATTTAAATTATCGGTTCTTCAAATTTATGTCTCAAGCCAGTGCTTACCTTTTGGATCTCACAGTTCATATCTCTATGTATCTGTCCCTCGAACACCTTCAGCGCCCAGAATGGAAATTGTGATTCTCTTCTCCCATTGCTTTGTTTGCCCAGGTTTTATCCATCTGAGAAAAATAATTTCACACCTACAGCTAGAAAACTGCTAACCATTCTTGAGTTTTCTTTTATTGTACTCCATATCCAGTCCATCACTAAATTCTGTGCATTGTACTTCCACAACTGACCTCAGATCTGCTTGACTCTCTCCTTGTGCTCCAAGCTACTCCCTATTAACTGGATTCCTTTAATAACTCCCTTATTGAAATCTCTCCTTCTCTGTCTTTCCTGTTAGCTAAGTCATTGGAAAATGAGTTGTTTTCACTGTTTCTGAGGTGTATAGAAATTGTGTCATCAACACTGACAGTATGTTAGGCAAATTAGAAGTGTCTACATCTCCCTTCTCTCAGTGCATTTTGCTGTACAAAATCTGAAGTGAGCTTGCTAAATCATTAGTCATGAAATCACTATGATGGCTGTCCTTTTCTCTGAAAAATAATCCACACTTCTAATTGAACTCTTCAAGGTTCTACCTGAGACAGATTCTACTTTCTCCTCCATCTCTTCACCACCTCTGATCAATCTCACCCTTGTTCATTCAGCACACTGGCCTTCTTTCTGATCCTGTCCTTTCCTGGCTCCACACTTTTTCCTCACTCTTCTCTCTAAGGTAATTTTTTCCTAGTTCTTTGCTTGGCTGGCTTACCTTCATCCTTTAAGTTACAACTTAATTATTACTTCTCCAACTGTCCACTTTACCCAAAGTAGGCATCTCCATCTTCTTAGCCTTGATGACTTTCTTTATAGCCTATATCCCAGTATTTAACAGTTTTGATTGTCCTTTTTTTAAAAAAAAACAGTTCACTGTCTGTCTTCCATATAGAATGTAAGTGATATAAGGGTAGATCCTTATCTATGGGGTTCACTATATCCAAAGGCTCAGTCAAGTACATAGCAGCTGCTAAATAAATGACTTAGTAAATGAATCTGTCAATTTAAACCTGTAGCATCACTGTTAGGTGTATGTCAAAAAGGTTTATGTTTTATTTTAGGGAGAGAGAGCATGAGTGGGGGAGAGGGGTGAGGGGAGAGATAGAGATAGAGAATATCAATCTAAGCAGGCTCCACGCTCAGCACAGAGACTGATGCAGCGCTCAATCCCACAATCCTGGGATCATAACCTGAGCTGAAATTAAAGGTCGGATGCTCAACTGACTGAGTCACCCAGGTGCCCCAAGTTTATGTCAGTTTTTAGTTGATATATAAGTGACATTTGGAGAAATGGATCATGGCATGTTTTCATTTTATTTTTAAAGGTTTTATGCATTTTTCAATTTATCTACCAAAAAAAATAAGTACTTTTGTTAGTAGAAGCAACAGAAATGAAAATATTAAATGGAAATCCCATCCTGCTAAAATTTTTGTCTGTGGTTATCTAATTCATGTTCTTGAAATCTGCATAGTTACACTGGAACATAGAAAATATTCAATGTCTATGGTAAGTAGAGAAGAGTAGTACACTACCAGGAGGCTGTCACAGAAAAACCATTAAGGATCAATTTATCCCTCAAGTGGAGCTCTGGGGAAGACATGGGAGGACTTTGGTTGAGTAACTACGTCTTCTCTGTTGAATCACATCTCTCTCTAACCGATTCTAACTGCTTTTTCAAAAACATCATTTAATTTGAAGGATGATTAAGAAGTGATTTTTAAAAATGTGCATGGATAGGGGCTATGGCATTGGTTGAAATACTGTGTCTTTGTGGCCTATATAATGTGAACCTCTGAGCCCCGATTTCCTTCTCAGAGTCCAAGGATAATTTCTCATTATACTCTTATTTTGAAGACTTGGAATATATTTGTAAGCACCTGGCATGAAATACGACACAGACAAGGTATATATATAAAAATAAAGTCTCAGTTTGTGTGTCATAAATACTAGATTTTAAAGGAGCAAGCTCCATGAAATGGAGAGGTCTTGTGTGTTTGTAATAAAAAGAAAAAGAAATTTGGCTTGGGGAGGATTTGGGCTATTGTAAGTTCCTGAGATGATTTTTTTTCCCACTATGTTCAGAATCCTTACAGATATACAAGATAGTATTTACCACATTATGCTGCAATAACCAATAGCTTCTGAAATCCAGCAACAAAAGTTTATAAATGTTTATTTCCTGTTTATTTTATATTTAGGTTGTGGTAACTGCACATTAACTGTGACCCTGCTCCACATACATTCTTCATCCCAGAACCTAAGGAGAAGAAGCAGCCTTTCCTTGTTACATATCTTTCTCATTGCAGAAGAAAATGAAGACGGTTGAATCGTACATGACTCAAAACTTCAGACATGGTATGTGTTACTTTGCTCACATTCCACTGATGAAAGCAAGTCACACAGGCAGAGTGGTATCACTGAGCCAGGGAAGTCGTTCCTCCAAGGGAAGTCCCTGAAGTTCACATGGCAACACATAAGAGATTTATGATTCTCCTACAAGAGGGGGCTGAATAATGGGTTATAATAAAACAATAGACTTTCCCCCCCTAAAATTTAAAGGAAAAAATAATTAGAATGCCCTCTAGAGTTGGGTGGGCATATTTCCTCCACCTGAAATAAAACATTGCTTTGTGGAGCCAATGGGATATTTAGCATAATAGAAAATGCTGATTTTTTAAAAGAGCAAATGAAATAGCACAGTCTAAGAATACAGTTTCCAGTGACTCATATGGCCTTAGCATGACTGGTCAAATAGGTGGATTTAATGTTAGATGGATAGGTCTGGGCAATACTGATTATCACTCTCCCAGGGCAGCAGGCAAATTCACAGAACCATAGTAAGCATGATTGCATTGAGCCTCAGACTAAAGGATTTACAGTCTCCCTTAGTCCAACTACAATATATTGATTAAATACTCTGCCAGAGTTTATTAGATTCAGGCTACCCCGAGTTGTCTGTATTATTAGCTAGCAGACTGAATATTCTACTTATATACTCAGTCATCAGTAAACAATGGGAAACCCTCTCCCCCCCCCATATTGTTTTTCCACCATAAAAATAACATATTTCAGCTCTCCAAGAAACTAGCACTTTCATTCTCATTTTTAAATTGAGAAACTGATATTGAGGGAGTGAGTCTTGTCCTCTGACTCTCAGCTGGTAAGAGAAAGACCAGGAAGGTACCCTGGATTCTTCATGAAGACCAGTGTACTAGTATGGCTTAGCATTTGAGTTTCCATGTAATTCCACAGTGGTGGAAACCTAAACAGTTTTATTATGAAGAATTAATAGATTTTTGCAGAGAAGAATTAATCAAAATAGTTTCTTCCCTCCAGAGCTTAACACACTCATTTATAATTGTTTTTGTTGTTGATATGGTTTGTTTTTTATTTTTAATTTTTTTAAATGCTTATTTTTGAGAGAGAGAGAGAGAGACAGAGTGCAAGGTGCAGAAAGAGAGGGAGACACAGAATCTGAAGCAGGCTCCAGGCTCAGAGCTGTCAGCACAGAGCCCGATACGGGGCTTGAACCCACAGATTGAACCAAAGTTGGAAGCTTAACCAACTGAGCCACCCAGGCACCCCTATGTTGTTTGTTTTTTAAAAAATACTTCCACTTGTGTGGATAATGCAGTCACTTTAGGCCGAGCTGGTTCAAACCCTTAATTAAAAATGGGCAATTATTAAAATGACAATTGAAACCTAACTGACTTCTTAATCAAGTTTAATAGTAGTTTACAAAGCAAATTAATGATTTTCTTCAGTAAAAACATTTGAGTCAGTTGTGCACACAGATACAATGGTAAAATTCATTTTATGTAGAAGTATGTATTTTTAGGCTTGAACAACCAGAAAAGCAAGAAAATACATGTGGGGTATTTGTCTTTTTATGCATACAGAAAAAAAAATAGCAAGGATTATATCTGAAAACTAAAGGTCTCTCTCCCTTGTTTTTAGCAACCCAGTTAGCTTTGCTAGAGTCACTCATTTCTCATTAAAGCCTATACATCAGTGTTAACTATTGCTGTGATACCTGCTGAAGAGGCTAAAAGAGGGTAGGGATTAGGCAAGCATTTCAATTTTTCCAAATGTTGCCATCAAGGGCTGGGAAACAGGGGAGCATGAATAAAAGAAAAATACCTAAGAAACAGAGCAGTGTTCTGAAGCATTTCTATGCCATTCTGGGTCTCTTGTCACATTATTTGGTATTTTCATTGGGCTCAAAAAAAATTGGGAACAAAATATTTCTTTTCCAAAATGTTACGGAGCTACAGATTTAAAAAGGGGAGCCGATAGTATCCATGGAGAGAACAAGGAATATGTAAGGCTACCTTTCTGTTAGAATTGAGAATAAGATTTTAAAAAGAAAGAAAAGGCTACTTTCATTCTCAGAGGGCTTGTTTCTGAGATGAGTAGAGATGAATTTAAGCTTATCCATTCTTTCATAGAAGGAATATTTATTGAACACCTAATATGTGTCTGGTGCTGATGACGTGAAAGTAAGCAACATAAATATGACTCCTATGGCCTTAGATATTCCCCAGATTCAATTAGTCAACAGCCACATGATGAATAGCCCATTTGCTGAAAGCCTACTGAAACACTATCTTGCAAAAAGACCATTCATTCAAATTATACATTCATCAAAAATTACTTGTAATTAACAATTGCTATGTAGAATGTGATAGATTATGAAAATGACAACCAGGAAAATGTAAATAAAAATAACAATGAGATAGCACTACACATTTATTTGAATGCTGGCAAGATTCTGAAGCAAACAGAACTCTCATTCATTGGTGATGTGATGCAAAGTGATACAACTTTGGCAGTTTCTTACAAAGCTAAATACACTTTCCTGTCTTCTTGATGTGGGACCTAGTTATGTGACTTGCTTTCTTCAATGGAATGTAAACTTTCATAATGTATAAACAGAAGTATTAGGTTATAAGGTCGGCTTTAATTCTCTTTACTTTCTCTGAGCATGGCACAGCTGAAAAGGTCTTCTCCTTCAGCCTTGGTTCCAGAGTGAGAAGACAGAGGAGAGCAATATCAAATCAGCTGACATAAAATACGAGCAAGGCATAAATGTCTATGATTGTAAGCCACTGAATTATGGGGAGTATTTGTTACCTCAGCAATGCTGACTGATACAACCTTCCATCTGCATATAAAATAGTAAATAAGAGGTCATAAATCCAAAATGTACCGTACCAAATCTGCATTCAACTGTGTCTATTAAAAATATGTAGAAAGTCAGTGACTTGGATTTAAAATGGTGTGTGTGTGTGTGTGGTATATGATGTGTTATTCTATAGTATCCTATTCTTCACTTTGGAACACTGACTTTTCCTTACCATTTCTTGCATGTATGTATGTATGTATGTATGTATGTGTGTGTGTATGTATTTTCTCTTTATTTTTTATGATATACAGATCACATCACAATGGGAAATTAGTAAAAAAAAGTGATGATATGAATAATGATATAATAAGTAATAAATATTACTATTATACTTTGTAAAAAATAAAGTACAACGAAATTACCTAGATTTGGTAGCAATTCACAGATGATACTAGATAAAACAAAAATAACTTCTCACCTTAAGAGCCCAAGATTTCTCGAATGATCAATGTGCATATGCATATGGCAGGCAAGTTGGCTTTCAGCAAATTGCTTGGTGCGTGGGTTTTTTTCAGTCAGTTGGTATCCTTCCCCATTTTTGCTGCCCTAGAACTTATATTCTAGATTCAGGAGGAACTGAGCTTAGTCCAAGGATTTTAAGCAGTAAGGAAATATTTGATGTGTTCAACTGTATATTTTTACTTATATAATCTCTAGAACTATCTCTAAGAGAACCTAACCTACATTCACAACGAGTGACCCTAAGAAATGGAAACATGAGTCAAATGTGAGTGGCTGTACTAAAAGAATTTAAATGAAATTAAGTCATCAAATCTGTCAGGGACCTGATCAATATGATAACACAGCCATACTAGAGGAAGGAGTCTGCCTTCTCTTACCCTTAACTTAGTAACATGACAATGAAGTGGAAAAGGTCCAGGACCACAAGTAGGAAATAGATGGAAGTCAGCCTGGACTAACCATATAAGTTCCGTAATGTAAAGAATGCAAAAAATGCTGTCAGCAAGACTGACGTGCTTGGGATTATATTGCTGGAGATCCAGAATGAGCATCTAATGTTTCTATCAGGGATATTGCCTGATGATATCGTGCCTTCACTCTAGACTCTAGAGGAGGGGAAACTTGAGATGTGGTTTAAGTTGTAATAAACGATGTCTTTTCTGGTCAGTATGAATTCTAGATTACTATCTGATAACTGCACACTTCCTAGAATTCATAGGCCAGTGGTCCAGAATGAGTAAACACTGAATCTCTGAAGAAAATGACAAGAGAAACATGGGATTTTCTTTGATTGATGATAAGAGTAAAATATCTCCTTACTGTGTG
This sequence comes from Lynx rufus, assembly GCF_022079265.1. Lineage (NCBI taxonomy): Eukaryota > Metazoa > Chordata > Mammalia > Carnivora > Felidae > Lynx > Lynx rufus. The sequence goes on along the minus strand of NW_025814896.1, from coordinate 37,065,759 downwards.
GTGACAGCACACAGACACAGTACATAAAGAGAGGTCTTAGAAAGGCAAGACCTAACCTGAGCTTGAGAATGTTACAAAAGCAAGGAAGTTTGCTACTTTCCTGGGAAGCTTGAAGGGCTACAGTAGATGGCCACTTCTCAACACCTCTGGCCAATCATAACTTTAAACACCTACATGAAAAATGTATCACCCTTGAGAGATTGTTTGGGACTGGAGTACATATCCCCTAAAATCAAGGTCTCCCATGTGCTCAATTCAGACTGTCAAAACAGTTTGAGATTTAAGTATCAGCATGGATGCTTGCATGGACAACCCAAGGTGACTATGGAATAACAAAATTTTTCTGGGTTATATGGACATTTTGAACATCTGATGCTATCATTTATGGGTTTATGCTCAGTGGCTAAGAAACATATGAGAAAAGGAAAAGTTTGGATTAAGAATGTTCAGAAGCCACAAATTCCAAACAGGAGTTTGGTACACCCCTACCTCTCTTAATTTAAAGACAAATGTAAGGATATGTATCAGTGTTCTTAAACTTCTAAGAATAATACCGATCTTGGAAATTTCAAATATTAAATTCTCCCAAAAAAACTATTTTCAGGTTATCTCTACTTGGCTGGTGCAATAAGTATGGCACTAGTCCACCCATGTGATTATCTAGCAGTGAGACAGGCTCATAAATCTTGGCCACTGGTAACATTTGCTGTGCATTTTGTTTCCACAGATCACTGAGCTTGTCTTTCTTGCACTGTAGAACGAGGCTAAACCTTCACAATGATTTCTGAAGTTTTAAGAGAAAAGACTACAAAGATGAACCCATGTTGCATAAAGGCTAACAAGTCTGTTTCTATAATATCCTGAATAAATTTTTAAACCCGAGAGGAACAGCAGGGTTATGGGCTACCTGAGAGAAAGAGGCAGTCAAGACTGAATCACAGTGACTTAGAGATGGGAATGAGCTCAGGCCAATCACATAATACTTGCTATTGTGCTCTGGCTTAGTCACAGCCAAATTCAGGAAGCACATTCCATTAGACTAAATAAAGCCTCGATCATGTGTAAAATTTCCAGCTTGAATAGGCAGCCATCCTATCACTCATCAGGCTAGATGCATTTAATGGGTGTAATTTCTTCCTCATATTTCTATGCATTTATTGTTTCATTTTTATTATAGGAATTTGGACATATTATTAAGTTTATTATTTTGTGTTAAGCCTAGGCTTAAGTAAATACTGTTCTTCAGGGTGTACATGAAAATATGTTTCCTTTAGATTGTCAAAAGAATGGGGCAATCTGATTCAACTTAACTATGAGATTAGAAGAAAGGAAAAGTGAAAAAAACAAAAACAAAACACAAAACTTATCCAGCACCAAGCCAATGTTTGAGAGCTTATACACATTATTTTAGAGGGGGATTGTAAAAGGTAAATTCCTCAATTCCAGAAGTTCTGATTCTGTAGACTCAAGATGGAATTTAGAAAAAAAAATGTTTTAAGAAAGTTTCACAAGTGATTTTTATTTGGTGAACACTGCCTTGGGCCTCTGTAAACTGCATTAAACTTAATTTGCTTAAGTCCTTACATTGCTTAGAGTAAAAGAAAAGATAGAATATGAATGTTCTTTTTATTCTATGCAGGCCAATTATCTGAAAAGCTTAATGTCAGAAATTATCCTTGCAACATTTTAACTTCAAGACTGAACTTCATTTTTCAGACCTGCTGAACTGCACAGCTCTAAGGACTATATGAGCCAGGCTTCAGCTGGCTGCTGACCAGAGCTTCAGTATGAAGCAAGTGCTCATTAAGCACAACGAAGTTCAGGTGAGTGTAATTACACACACACACACACACACACACACACACACACACACACACACATGCTGGAAGATGTTCTATGTATATTTTGTTTTCTGGCAGATTTTCCAAAGTAATGGTATGCCCCAAACAAAAGCCTAGAAAATATGCCCCAAAGTAGAGATTTAGACCTTCAATAACAGGAGATAGGAGGTGACTTAGTTATTTGGGGGGTTGGATGGAAGTCAGGTTGAAGCTGTTTCTATTAAAAATTCTCCAGAACTCCCCCAGAAGAGGGCTCTGAGACAAAGATTTAAAAGTAAATTGTACCAGAGGAGATTTCAGGAAGCACTGATAGAGGAGTGAGGAGCAGTGAGACTAGCAATGCAAGGCAGCCAATAAGGATGCTTTATCAAGCAAGTGATTGTGGACAACTGGCGCTCAGTTCTAACTGGAGAACTCTGGGAGACAGTGTAGAACACGTGCTTCAGGATTAGCTTCCTCAAAGGTAGCAGGAGCTGGCATATTGAACACTAACTCCCATCAGTCATTGGTTGAAGGCTGCTCCAGGAGAATACTCATTCCCAAGTACTTCCAGTTTCCCTCTTGCACAGGCAAATCAAGCTTCAGAGCAAGTCCTCTGGCCAAGGTGCAGTCTCTGGAATTTGGGATTCCAGCATGTATACTGAGATGTAAGGGCCAAGGATGCAGGAGGAGGACTGAAAGCATCAGCTAGAGAGATCTGGAAAAATTAAATCTTTGAAGCCAGCTACTCTTCCTAGGATAAAGAACAATGGAAAAAAGGACTTGATAGGCAAGAGCCAAGCCTTATTATGTTTGTCTGTTTTATAAAAACACCAAACCAGGTTAAAGGGCAGGAAGCTACTGGCTGTCCTGATTACCAATCCATGAATAGGTATAAAATTATCACAGTGATGGACTAGAGCTATGGTACCAGTTTACTTGGATTTCCACTTTAGAGTCCTTCTGCCATAACTGGTGAAATGTCAAATTTTCCTTATACCCCAAAGTAGGGAATAGCCTCAGCAGAAATTTTTAAAGCACCTCTTGTTTGAATTCCCTAGCTATGTTAAATGTTTTTGCCTCATTTAAGTGTAGGTTTCATGGTGTAATCTCAGGTGTCTGAGCTTCACCAGGAATATAAATTGAGCAGAAATTCTAAAACTGAATGACATGTAACAAAATGCTGTTCACCTACAATTAGTAATTTGTTTTCTAAATGAATATGGATTTATATGCCTCTTATTCAGTTGCTTATGTAAAAATTATGAATTTCTCATTTTAAACAAAGTAAAATTATTTTTTATGAATTTAACTTTCTGCCTCCAAAATACAGAATAATTGAATATGTAAAAAGTATCATATTTGAAGGAACACCAGTTTTTTAGACCACCAGGAGAAATCTCATGTGGTTTCATATAGCATTTAGGAAACCACCAACTTTGGCTGACCGAGAAAGTGAATAAGAATCTTGTGTTATTTTAAATATGTTCAGTACCTTCTCCCAAAATGTTGAAGGAGTGTCCACAGCTGCACAAACTACAGCTTTGCAAAGAATTAAAACCACCCCTTTGTTCATGAAGGTCAAACAATTACAGTGCTTATAGACATGATGCCCTAAAGCTATATGAATGGAATCATAGAGGGATTTTTTTTCCACTGGAGATTTGCAAACTCATCAGATGGAGACAGTGTAGAAAGTAGCTTGCCAGATTTAGATTTCATTCTGCCTCTGGTCTATTCTGAAATTCAGAAGACTTCCTCTTGTGTGCTCTGTGGATCAGAGCAAGCTTCTCTCTCTCTCTCTCTGTCTCTCTCTCTCTCTCATTCTGTCTCCCTCCCTTATACACACACACAAGGCATGATTGTTTGTGTCTTTAAATTCAATTTATTCCCACTTCCACATTTTGCCTTACAGCAATATTTACAAATTGTAGAATGATTTCCTGACTATAGTCATGCCTGGGACTACTTTCCAAAGTAACTTAGCTTAAATCTACCAGGTTGGCACTGGGACAATTACATTGAAAGATATCCTAAATTGAGTGTCACTTTCTCTGGTTTTTTATGGTATGGTCTCTGACACATAAGAGACTCTGCTGTCATTACAAACTATTGTCAAAAACATATTTTCAAAGAGAAAAAGAACTTAAATACCAATATTATAATTTGAATAGGGGCATAATTTAGCATCTTGGATTTATACTGCTTATTTGGGTACTTTCTCTATTTCCCTCTGGTAACCATCAGCACTCTATAGTCAAGACTGTTTCTTGGTTTGGCTTTTTTTCCTTTGCTCTTTTGTTTTGTTTCTTTAATTCTATGTGTGAGTAAAATTACATTGCATTTGTCTTACTCTGACTTATTTCACTTAGCAATATCCTTTCTGTCTCCATCTGTGTTGTTGCAAATGACAAAATTTCATTCCTTTTTATGGCTGAATAATATCCCATTGTAAATATACCACATCTTCTTTATCCACTCAACTATCAATGGACACTTGGGCTGCTTCCGTATTTTGTAAATAATACTGCAATAAACATAGGGGTGCAGATACCCCTTTAAATTAGTGTTTCTCTATCTTGGGGGTAAATACCTAGTAATGTGATTACTGGATCATAGAGTAGTCTTATCTATAACTTTTTGAGGAACCTCCATACTGTTGTGCTGCTTGTGGTTTTGATTTTAGCCATTCTGACAGGTGTGAGGCGATATTTCATTGTAATTTTGATCTGCATCTCCCTGATGATGAGTGAGCCTGAGCATCTTTTCATGGGTCTGTTGGCCAAATGTAAATCTTCTTTGGAAAAATATCTGCTCATGTCTTCTGCCCATTTTTTAGTTGGATTATTTGTGTTTGGGGTGTTCATTTTTATCAGTATTTTATACATTTTGGATACTAACCCTTTACTGGATATGCCACTTGGAAATATCTTATCCTATTCAGTAGGTTATCTTTCAGTTTTGTTGATTGTTTCCTTTGCTGTGCAGAAGGTTTTTATTTTGATATAGTTCCAATAGTTTATTTTTGCTTTTATTTCCCTTGCCTCAGGAGACATATACATTGCTATGGCCAATGTCAGAAAAATTACTGCCTTTGCTGTCTGCTAGGATTTTTTATGGTTTCAGGTCTCACACTTAGGTATTTAATTCATTTTGAGTTTATTTTTGCGTATGGTATAAGAAAGTGGACCAGTTTCATTTTTTGCATGTAACTTTCAGTTTTCCCAACACCATTTGTTAAAGAGACTGTATTTTTCCCATTGGATATTCTTTCCTGCTCTGTCAAAGATTAATTGACCATATAATTGTGGGTTTGTTTCTGGGTTTTCTATTCTGTTCTATTGATCTATGTGTCTGTTTTTTTGTCAGTACCATACTGTTTTGGTTACTAAGCTTTGTAATATAACTTGGAATCTGGAATTGTGATACCTCAGCTTTGCTTTGCTTTTTCAAGATTACTTTGGCTACTCGAGGTCTTTTGTGGTTCCATACACATTTTAAGACTTTTTAGTTCTGTTAAAGATGCTAGTGGTATTTCAACAGGGATTACATTAAATCTGTAGATTGCTTTGGGTAGTGTGGACATTTTAACGATATTTGTTCTTTCAATCCGTAAGCATGGAATGTCTTTTCATTTCTTTGTGTTATCTTCAACCTCTTTTTAAAAATATAATTTATTGTTAAATTGGCTAACATACAGTATCCAAAGTGTGCTCTAGGTTTTGGGGGTAGATTCCCGTGGTTCATCGCTTACATACAACACCCAGTGCTCATCCCAACAAATGCCCTCCTCAATGCCCATCACCCATTTTCCCCTCACCCCCCCATCACCCCTTAATTTGTTCTCTGTATTTAAGAGTCTCTTATGGTTTGCTTACCTCCCTCTCTGTTTGTAACTATTTTTCCCCTCCCCTTTCTCCATGGTCTTCTGTTAAGTTTCTCAAGATCCATATATGAGTGAAAACATATGATATCTGTCTTTCTCTGACTTATTTCACTCAGCATAATACCTTCCAGTTCCATCCACATTGCTGCAAATGGCATGATTTCATTATTTCTCATTTCCAAGTAGTATTCCACTGTATATATGAACCACATCTTCTTTATCCATTCATCAGTTGATGTACATTAGCCTATTGTTGAAAGTGCTGCTATAAACATTGGGGTACATGTGCCCCTATGAATCAGCACTCCTTTATCCTTTGGATAAATTCCTAGTAGTTCTATTGCTGTGTCATAGGGTAGTTCTATTTTTAATTTTTTGAGGTGAGGAACCTCCACAAAGTTTTCCAGAGCAGCTGCACCAGTTTGCATTCCCACCAACAGTGCAAGAGGGTTCCCATTTCTCCACATCCTCACCAGCATCTGTTGTTTCCTGAGTTGCTAATTTTAGCCACTCTGACTGTATCTTCAGCCTCTTTCATCAGTGTCTTATAGTGTTCAGAGTACAAGTCTTTTACCTCCTGGTTAGGTTTATTCCTAGTTATCTTGTCATTTTTCGTGCAATTGAAAATGAGATTGTTGGGGCGCCTGGGTGGTTCAGTCGGTTGAGTGACTGACTGGCTCAGGTCATGATCTCACAGCTCGTGAGTTTGAGCCCCTTGTTGGGCTGTGTGCTGACAGCTCGGAGCCTGGAGCCTGCTTTGGGTTCTGTGTCTCCCTCTCTCTCTGCCTCTAACCTACTCTCATTCTGTCTCTGTCTCTCAAAAATAAACATTAAAAAAAAAGAAAATGAGATTGTTTTCTTAATTTCTCTTTCTGCTGCTTCATTATTAGTGCATTCATTTATCAGTTCTAGTAGTTTTTTGGTGGAGTCTTTAGGGTTTTCTATATACGGTATCATATCATCTGCAAATAGTGAAAGTTTTACTTCTTTCTTACTCATTTAGATGCCTTTTTATTTCTTTTTGTTGTCTGATTGCCATGGCTTGGATTTCTGGTACTATGTTGAATAAAAGTGGTGAAAGCGGACATCCTTATCTTGTTCCTGACTTTTGGGGGAAAACTTTGTTTTTCCCTATTGTGTATGATGTTTGCTGTGGGTTTTTCACATAGGCCTTTGTTATGTTTAGGTATGTTCCCTCTAGACCTACTCTGCAGAGGGTTTTCATCATGAATAGATGCTTTACCAAATACTTTTTCTGCATCTGTTGAAATAATCATAGGATTCTTATCCTTTTTCCTATTGATATGATGTATCATGTTGATTGATTTGCAAATACTGAACTACCTTAGCAATTCAGGAAGAAATGCCACTTGATTGTGGTGAATGATTTTTTTTAATGGATCACTGGATTTGGTTTGTATTTTGTTGAGGATTTTTGCATGTATGTTCATCAGAGATACTGGCCTGTAGTTGTTTTGTGTATATGTGGTGTCTTTCTCTGGCTTTGGTATCAGGATAATACTGGCCTCATAGAATTTGGAAGTTTTCCTTCCTCTTCAATTTTTTAGAATAATTTGAGAATAGATATTCACTCTTCTTTAAGTGTTTGGTAGACTTCACCTGAGAAGTCATCTGGCCCTGGACTTTCGGGAGTTTTTTTATTCTTGATTCAATTTCTTTGCTGGTAATCAGTATTGCTCCAATTTTCTATTTCTTCCTGTTTCAGTTTTGGTAGGTTATATGTTTCGGTGGATTTATCCATTTCTTCTAGGTTGTCCAATTTGTTGGCATACATTTTTTCATAATATTCTATTACAACTGTATTTTTGTGGTGGTAGTTATTTTTTCTCCTCTTTCATTTGTGATTTTGTTTGACTCCTTTCTCTCTTTCTCTTTTTCATGAGTCTGATTAAAGGTTTATCATTTTTGATCTTTTCAAAGAAACAGCTCCTGGTCTCACAGATCTGTTATATTGGATTTTTCTAAGTTTATAATTTCTTTCTGCTCTCATCTTTATTATTTCTTTCCTTCTTCTGGTTTGGGGTTTTGTCTGTTGTTCTTTTTCTAAGCTTCTTTACATACAACATTTGGTTGTTCACTTGAGATTTTTCTTGCTTTTGAGGTGGGCCTGTATTGCTATAAACTTCCCTCTTAGAATGGCTTTTGTTGCATCCCAAGGGTTTTAGACCACTGTGTTTTCATTTGTTTCCCTGTAATTTTTGATTTGTTCTTTAATTTCTTGGTTGACCCTTTCATTGTTTAGTAGCATGTTATTTAACCTCCTTGTATTTGTACTCTTTCAAGTTGTTTTCTTGTGCTTGATTTCTAATTTCAGTGTTGTGGTCAGAAAAGATGTATGGTATGACCTCAGTCTTTTTTAACCAGTTGAGACTTGTTTTATGGCCTAATATGTGGTCTATTCTGGAGAATGTTCCATGTGCACTTGAAAAGAATATGTATTCTGCTGCTTCAGAATAAAATGTTGTGAATATATCCGTTAAGTCCATCTGCTCCAGTGTGTCATTCAAAGCCACAGTTTCCTTATTGACTTTATTTGGATGATCTGTCCATTGATGTAAGTGGGTAACTTACACTTTTTCAAATGTGTACAGAAGTGGAGAATGATGAGGGAAATGCAGAGCAAGAAAGGGAAAAGAAAGAGTAAAGTAAAACAAAAACAGTCATCACTGAGGGTTCCGAGTGAGAGAGACAGTGAAAGAATAAACAATCTTCTTGGTCTTAGTACCCTCCCCTGTGAAATGTTGGTTGACTAGGACAGTCTCTAAGAATTTAAATAGTTCTAAATATTTTAATTTTTTAAAATGTGTTTATTTCTGAGAGAGAGAGCATGAGCAGGAAAGGAACAGAGAGAGCGTGAGACAGAGTCTGAAGCAGGCTCCAGGCTTTGAGCTGTCCACACAGAGCCCATCGTGGGGCTCCAACTCCTAAACTGTGAGATCATGACCTGAGCCAAAGTCAGACACTTAACCAACTGAGCCACCCAGGTGCCCCAATAATTCTAAATAATATTAACAGTTTCTCAGTTCTTTGCTTTTAAAGTGAGAATGTGATTTTAGCCACCAGCCAATGAAATATCTCAAAATGACTATTGTTTGGATAAAAATATCTCCTTGTAAACTGATTTGTGAGAACTGCCTTACAGCTTTTTGGCATTTTTTTATGTACGAAGGTAAAATTATCAGGTGTTCAAGCTTTATTACCAAGTGGCAGAAAACAGGCTCCAGGTCATTCTGGTTACTTTAGGGCTGCATAGGCCATGATGCCTGCTGATCCTGTCACTGCTCACAAGTTCAGGTATTACCTGCACATAGACAGTCTCCAGGGTGAGTTTGCTGCAATGGATCTGGGATTTGAACCAAGAACTTAAGATTTCTCGGCCTCATGATGCCTTTATTCACCCTCAACATAGCCCTGCTAATAAAAATACTTTATACTGGATAGAGATTCTTTGTACAATAACTTGCTTAGTTTGTTTTAATCATTGTTTTAGAGTCCAGATTAAGTTATGTTATTCCCATTTCACAGATGAAGAAAGACAAGCCCTGGAAGAATTTTTTTTTTAATTTTTTATGACCAGTTAGCCAGTGGGAGAAACTCATAGGGGAATACTAACATATTATCTTCTTAAAGTTACCAAAAGCTACTAAAATAGAAGTGCTCAGGAAACAGAGCATATGCATCCATACATACTGAGATGGTTCTGATGGAATAGTAATCATTGCTACAATCTTAAAGGTTCACATTTCTCTGCCTTGGTTTGGACTCATAATTTCTTCCATGTAGCCAAACAAGTTCCGATAATGCTAGCATTATAAACTTTTGAGGCTCAGATATGGAGCACTTCCATACTCAAAATACTAGGAGCTCCTCTGACTTAAGCAAATCTTCCTTGTTGTCACAGGTCCTTCTCTACTCCACATCTGTTAGTAGTGAATAAAAATGTAACTATACTTCAACTAATGGCCACTTGATGAGTCTAGGCTTCCAAAACATAAAGACAAAAAAACAGATTACCAATTTTTATATAAAAAATGTCAGCATCAGGTGATTTAAAATGAAATTTAGGCCTTTCTTGTTTCCTCCAGATTTTGTTGTTTGGAGTAGGATAGGTAATAGGAAAAAACTTTATGGAATATAGGAGGTGGTTCTAGATGTAAAGAAGAAAAAGTGTTTCCTAATTTCAAGGCCAAATGACAACAGAAAAGCTGTATTGTTTGTCTTGTTGATCCTTCCAACTGTGCTAGAAATCCCAAGGGGAGTGTCAGCCTAAGCAAATTAAGCTAGTGTATCCACTGTTTCAGAGTCCAAGTTGGAGTCAGCATCCTGCCAAATGAATATGTCTCGTTAGAGGGGTTTGCATTAATGTACCATCCTCATGTGGTTTGGGTCACCTCAGTGGCCAACCACCACTCCTACATACTAGCAAAGTACAGACACCCACCAGACCACACCATAACATCCCCTGGACAATCAAAGGACAGGGGAAATATGTCAGAACTATACATTTTCGGTTAATTTGTTGTGTAAATTAAACGTATGGCTCATAAGTATGTCAAAAATGGATAAATGTTTACTGGTGGTTTCAGCTCAGTCTCAGGCAACCTAACTGGAGATAAAAAGAACAATTTTTAAAACTCACCCAGACAGAAATTTGAATATTAATTTGTAAAATTATTTGTAGACAGGATAAATTTCCCTTTTGTTGAACCATTCTTGTACATTTTATATAGGATTTGATTTGTCCAGATCTGGTTTAAATGCATTCTTTACAAAAAAGATCCATGACACAAATTTCTTTTGGGTCTTAGAGGAAATAATTTATATTTAACTTGAGTCATAAAACCAAAGCTCCAATGAATTGGAAATGCAATAAAACTTGTTCCTGTTCCAAAATATGTCTGGAAATCAGGAAGCAAAAGTAGATTTCAGTTGATTGTTGAAAACAAAATACCTTGATATAGATTGAGAGAAATTTCATCATGTTTGGTTGTTGAATAATGAATTCCTTATTATCTATAAATGTACAGCATATCTCTCAAAGACAGAACAGGATAAATACAAGACAGACTAGAACAACATCTGGGTAGAGATCCCAAAAGAACAAACTCAATGTCCACAGCATCTTATCACAGTCTAAAAGAGCATGATTAGGTGAGAAAAGGCATTCCATTTGGGATATTCTAGAGAAATGCAATCTTTACATTGCTTACACTCTTTAGAGACTTTTTTAAAAAGCAGGGTAACAAGCTGAGGCCATATTTTAGAAATGTTCCTTGAAAGAGCAGTAATTTAGATGGGAAAGAAGTCCTAGGTGGCATTTATTTGGTGACTCAGTCCTGTGTGCATCAAAGCACATAGAATGAGCAAAAAACAACAACAACAACAACAAAACAACAACATGAAATGTATAAACTGTGTCTTACCACTATGAGTGTTTTTCTTTTTTGTGAGAAAAAAGAGAAATTCTCCTCAAAGGAGATAGTCCAAGCAACTTAAAGGAAAGAAAACAAGGTTCAAAGCAGCAATACATTAAGTACTTCAAAAGTAGTAATAAGATTGACTTTAGGGCTTGACTTTGCTTTTGTGAAGGGCAAAGTGATATTTGTGTTAGAAAAAGCCAAAAGAAAGCCATGAGAGTCAGAATTATTACATGTGAAAGGAAATGGGTAACAATAAGTTTAAATAGATTTAGAGAACTGAGGAGCAGGGAAATTTGATGGTTAATTTCAGGAACTAGGAGTCTCAGAAAATGGATGAGATATCACAAAGAAAAGGGAATAATGTAGCATCCAACTGATGGTGGGGGGGGAGGGAAGATGGAAAAACTTCTTTCCTTCACTTAAAAAAAAAATTTTTTTTACATTTATTTTTGAGAGAGAGAGGAGACACAGAATCCGAAGCAGGCTCTGAGCTGACAGCACAGAGCCCAACATGGGGCTTGAACTCACAAACCGTGAGATCATGACCTGAGCCGAAGTCAGATGCTTAACTGACTGAGCCACCCATGCACCCTTTTCCTTCACTTTTTAAAGGTATTACCCTCTTAAATTTCCCTTAGAATAACCATCCTATTTAAGATTATCACTCATCCTAGACTTCTTCCCTTTACATTCTTTACCTGGCCTTGTCCGGCCCTAATTTTTTTCTTTTTTGATAGTATAATACCTTCTAATGTATTATATTAGTTTTTCACTTATTTTCTTTATTGGATGTCATCATTTCCCTACCTAGAGTGGAAGCCCACTGAAGGCAGAGAGTTGCTTATTCAATGATGTAACTCAGGCATCTGGAGCTGCCTGTCATACAGCAAGCACTTGAAACACATTTGTTGAATGCATGAAGGAGTGAGCAATATAGTATTCAAGAGGCAAGGTTGCATACTGAACTTGAACTGTGAGATTTCCTATTATAAAATAGGGACACTTGATAGTGATACATAGAGGATAGAAGCCCTGCATTACATCTTCTCTTAGAGCCAACCTAACTTTACAGGAAAGTGGCAAACATTATAGACAGAAGATTGCATTAAGTGTCATAAAGAAAGAATATGAGAACTGGGAGTTCATGATATGGCAGCTAAAGGTTAAACTTAGGAATCTGCCTTTGTGGTGGGTGTTCTAAGCTGTATAGAATTCTAATAGACCTCTTTCCAATAAACAAAACAAAACAAAACACAGACCCATCAAATTTGGGAAACTTCTTCATAGCACCTGGTATCCACAACTTTTATCAGTTAGTATAGCACAAATACAGTGGCATTAAATCTTGATAAAATTTAGTTTTAGGAATACCTGATGACTTATTGCGTTAGGCTCTCCTCAGATTTTATAAGACCTCTAATATAAATATGTGTTTAACAACCCCATTTACACCACTTCTTAGTCATTAGCAAACAACAGATCAAACCAATGAAGGTGTTACTGCATGTCCCCTGTAAACTGGAATGGTGGATTTGGATACATATATGATTCTTATCATCAGAAGCTGAGTTGGGTCAGTGTCCCACCCATATCTCCTTGGCACTCACAGCTGACATATTATCTGAAGGCCTCTGACTGTAATCAGCTACCTCTTTTGGCTGGAGAGCACTCTCTGGTAGACAGAACATACTTGGTCTGTACATTCCCAGAAGTACCAGGGAGTTAGCTGCTTCACACCAGGCACCCCTCAATGATTGACAAAAGTTGGAGGATAAATGTCCCATTTCCTCATCCCTAGGGTGGAACAATTCTGACGTGTGCTCTGCAGATTCTCCCAGAGGTCCTCAGTGGAATCACGTTCCAGTTGCTAGCAGTGGTTCACCTCAGTAATGTGCCTCAAACTTCCTGCCTACTAGTCCCTATCTCACTTCTTCTTTCCTTTGTCAGTGCTCCCTGGAATCACATCCTTAATACTCAAACCCTCATCTGAGGTTCTGCCTTTGGGGAATCCCAACCTGAGACAAACTCACAGCCTATTTATGAAGATAGAACAATAGATCTTGAAAGCAAACACCACCAGTAATTAAATGTTGGACTGTGACAGGAATTAACTGCCATGAAAGAAGAGGATAAATTAGGCTGAAGATGACAGATATATTTTGTACTTTGGGGAGGAAATGGGATATTTTGCCAGACTGTGGAGTACATAGTGGCTTTACAGCTGGATATGAGTGGTAAGAGGTATTAAGAGTCAGGAAAAGAGCCTAGAGTGAGGGATTGAGCGGGGACAGGTTGTTTCAGAAACAAGTCTGATGAAAATTGGCCCAGATACCTATTGCTAAGCAGAAGATACCATCATAAAGTATCCTCTGTTATTTCTTGTATGGCCAAGATACAGGTTTAGAGTTTAGAAATAAATGATCCCTCTACTCCCACCCCTCTGTGGCAAATCTCCAGGAATCACAATTTGTGTGTAGTGAATACTATTGGTGTACTCATCTGGGTCTGTATTACTGACTGGGGTATTAATTCCCTAGCTATTGCTGGTTACTACTTGCTCCCTTCTCTGAAGTAGTACCTTTGGCTGAGTGGGAACCTCCTTGGCCTGGGAGATTGCTCATTGCTTCTCACAATGACTTCCTGCAATAGATGATTGACATGAATGAGAAGGGGGTACAAAATGCTGGACCCCCAAGCCTCTAGGTAGTGCATCTCATATTCCAGGGCCCCCATAGGATCAGGCAAGATGATAGGATCAGGGTAAGATGGCTTACCCTGCTTCTCTGACCCACTGCTCATTAAAGGCACACCTTCAGTAAATCACATGCAACCAAATCCCTTCTCAGGCTCTGCTTAGGAACCTGATCCAAGATCCCACGTGTATGATAGGAGAAATCCTTCTTCATAAGCCCACTGGGAAAGGCCTTATGGCTCACTTAGTCCTTTTCAGACCCCTGTTGGCTCTCTACAGAAGATGAATGACTTTCCACCTTTTTGAAGTAACTACTTAGTCAGCTGCAGACTTTCTCATAATCTGCCATTAACCTAAGCAGAATGCACTGCCTAAAATGACCCCATCCATTCAAGGTCTAGCAGGCTACCGACTGATACGGTGGACGTGACCTCTGGCAGAAACAAATTTCCAATAATAGTAGCACAAAGACATCGGAACTGTTTTTTGGGCCAAACTACTCCACCCACACACAGTGGAAATAATGAGCAGGTGACTTTCTGAGATGCCTAAAAATGGATCCTGCAGGAAGGCTTGGAAGAAAAGAACCATAAAACTTTTACATACCAAATCTCAGAATCAATTTAAGGGACTGATGTGTGGGAGGCCCTTGTCCCAGGTCCTAAGTGCATTGCCTGAGCCCTCCATCAAACTAAAAACAAAGCAAAACAAAGCACAGTCCCACTGTGCCTAATACTCCCCAGATGACTTTAAATGAATACACACGGATTATTAGAACATGTTTTTCTTTCCTGTTTTTGTTTTTTTCTTTTAAAAGGGCATTCTTCAAACTCATTGTGACGCTGTAGCGCCTGTTGTTACTATGTTGTATAATAGGATGTCTCTGCCTCTGCCACTATGGGTTTTTGTTCAATGAACAGAAATGTGCTTCAACATTACCCTTAGCAGGCTAAAACAGGAAGTTTATCTGTAGCTAAAATATACGTACATGGGTACTTACTGCATTTCTAATCCAAGAAGCAATGGTTTGGCCCCTTGAGGGTGAGAATGTATTTGAGACCCCAGCACCAAATAATAGGCCATTTACATACGAAACATTCAGAGAAGTGTGTTATATAAAACAACCCAACAATTCAACTCTAGGAATATGTTATCAAAGACTTACCTCAGAGCAGCATTATTTGTAAGACCCCCAGACTGGAAACTACCCAAACGCTAATCAACATTAAACTGTTATATTTGCATACAACGGTTTACCCTACAGAGTGGGTATGAACAGTGTCCACATGTATCTTACTGTCTGAATGAATTTCAAAACAATGTTGATCAAAAGGAGACAGATATAAATAAACAGTAAAATAGGAACAAACTAATCGGTAGTTTTACACTTCTGGATAGTGGTTTACTCTTAAGGGAATGGGAGATAGGAACTGGGAGCATGACAGGGTGGCACTTGGGCACCAATAATGTTCTGTTTATTGTTGTGAGTGCTGGTTACATAGGTGTGTTCACCTTGGAAAAAATCATCAAACTGCATAGGTACAACTTTCACACCTCTGTGTGTGTTATTCTTCACAAAAATTAAAAGTATGTGTCAAATGAACTGAATGTTCTGTTATTTTGGGTCATTCAGACTTCTCTTTCATAAATATCAATAATCAAATGCCAAGTGGTTAAACAAAAAATGAGTTAACTAGATTCCTGTTTTAGTTTACACTAAGAAACACTGGTGAACCAACATAAATGATTGATTCATAGGATTCAGGGAAAAATAGGACAACAGAGTAATTGGGTCGGGGGGGAGAAAGGATAACATTAAATTACAGGTCTTTAAGTTGGGAGGAGACTTGGAGAATAACTAACATAGCCCACGCATTTTACAGATAAGAAAACTGACCTCAGGAGGTCAAATAATAGGCCCAAGGTCACATGTGTGGTTAGCAACAGCCCTCAGAGGAGGTCCAAGGTCCTTTTTCTCTAGACCACACAGCGTCCTTGTTTTCCAAACCTTCTAAGAAAGTTTGTGAATACATTTAAAATGTCTTTTTTCACAGTTTTTAAAAATTGACTCATTTGTCCCCTATTGGTGCAACATGTAGGATATGATCTGACTCAACACCCTGTGCTCTAGTCTGTCAACAGCCAACAAGTCAGCAGACTACTGGTATTTCTGCTTCAACTTAATAGTTGATTTTAATTAACTCATGGTTTCTGTGCTCACTAAAACCCTTTATTTAGCTCACCCCAACATGCTTAAAATCAACAAATATTCCTAGCAACTAAGACAGTTGAGGCACTCAGGGTTACTTTTCAAAAGCAGTAACATTTTCACAGTTATTGAGGGAATCACAAAGTCCTAGAGGAAAATATGTCTCCGAAGTTTACTACAGAGATTCACAACCTTAACTTCTTTCAATTACTAAGTGTAGAGAGTTTTAAGCACTGTGATCCTGTAGCCCTCATAGACCTCCCAAGTCAGATTCTCTAGGGACAGGATCTGGGCATCTGAATATTTTAAAATCCGATGGGTGCAAATCATGGTTGGAAAAGGCTGCTCCATTGCTCCTCTATGGTATAGCTCTCACCATTCTCTCTGTGATCACTCAAATATGTGAATATTTAACAAGTGAAGCAGTAACTGGCAAATGGCTGTCTCAACTGAACCAAACTAGAGTGTCTATTCTTTCCCAAAGTTCACTGATTACATACCACAGGTTGGTATATTGCCTCCTTGACTGACTGCATCTAGCCAACAGACCAATTAGTGTTTTATGGATTAGTACTGTACATTTCTTAACAATCCACCAAACTATACTCCTTTGGGAAGCTTATAGTAGCATCAGTAAGGATCATACACAAATTAAAAGGAAAGAAAAAGCAGGATATGAGAATGGTCAAATTAACAGTAAGAGATTCAGCCAGGACTCAGAGTCCAAAGTCAGAGTGGCCTGGGAAGGTCAGAGAAGGCTATGTATGTGAATGAAATAAAAATGGATTGTCAAACTGAAAGTCATCATATTTGAATTTTTGTTACAGAGACATTTCTGCTTATATAAGTAAATGAATGTTACCTTATATAACTAAATCAGTGTTACTACCACAATATAGAATAATTTTAATTCTATATCTGAGAGGTATAAAATACTGACATTATTAGTCATCAATAATTACTGCCTTCACTGCATTGAGTCCACTATACAGAAGTTTTAAATATAACAAATTTTTTTAATGACTCTAAGAATTTTATATATAGTGGGATGGCAGATGATTAAGTAGATTCTGTAATATGGTGCCAAGATAAAATTCAAAAACAAGGACTAAAGATGTACAAAGGAAAGATCCTGTCCCAAAGAGACCTGGTCATGTGAAGTAACTCCTAAGTCAAGTCTCAGGATAAGCAGGAAAAGGCAAAATGAAAAAAAAAAGGGGGAGAGGCATCTACTTATGCATAGGCACAAACCCTAGAGCACAGAATTAGGAGGATGCTATTGAGTTTACACATTGTCAGAAAGTTCAATATGATATGAACAGGGCTCATGAGTTCAGAAAACTCATCTCCTTAGCTCATCTTTCCCATCTTATGTTATCTCTCATCTACACTGGACACATATGTGTTTTATGAGTTTCTTTTGGACAGGTACCATGCCTACCTGGTTTGCAAATATATCCCATAGCTTACTGTGTGGGAGATTCTCGATACATACTTCTGAATGAATTTTTTCCAGCTGCGTTCTATTGTAATTGAGGAAACAGAAGTCCAGGGAGATACAGTGGACAGTCTAAAATCACATACAGTTTAGGGGGCAAAGCAGATATTAAAACAATCTTGGGATCCACTACTATGTCTAACTCTGCCACAACAACTCCCATTCAAATCCTGAATTGTAGGACTCTCTTCAGCTTTCTGTGAGTGTATCCAAAGAATATTGACAATGGAAAATTTATTTGAATTTTGATTTCTTAAAGTAGGTATTGGCTATTGGCACTATTGAATTCACCTTAGAAAATGTCTCTAATGAATACATGATTCAGGAATATTATAATAACCAAACCCATCTTGAAGAGGGAGGAAAGCAGGAAAGTAGGAGGATACTAGGCTCACCTCAGCCCACAAACACAACTAGATAACCATCAGATCATTATAAATGCCCCAGAAATCAATCTGAAGATTGGCAGAACAAACTCCCAAACTAAAGGTAGAGAAGAGGCCATATCACAGAAGGTAGGAAATGCAGAAATGCAGTTTGGGAGAGAAATCGATCATGGCCACTGCGGTGGGGAGAGAGCCATGGTTGTGATAGTAGCGAGAGACAAACTAAAACACAGGGGAACATAATGAAAAAACAAATCCCTGTTGCAAATGGCTTGGAAAGTAAGAGGGCCTGAATTTCATGAGTTCTTGTAACCAGTAGGGCTTAAAGCCTGAAGTTTTTAAATATCTGTGTGCTTGGCTCCAGAAGAACTAGGAAGACACTAGCAGAACTCTTGGAGAGAAGGCAGGGCAAACAGCCCATGGACATATGGTATGGAAACAGTGATCTGAAGAGCACCTAGGGCACACAGTGGGGTGTTAGCTGCTTATCTTGAAGCATGTCCCAGAGAGGCAGCCTTCATAGAGAGACTCTCCTAAGAACAAAGGAAATGGAAGGCACCATTTCCCTCCTCTGCCCCTCAGCATAAGCACAGGGCCACCTGCAGGAACCAGTGCAGCATCAACACTTACTACCTAACTTGCTTACTTCAAGTCCTGCTCCCCCAGACCCCCGTGCTCCAGAAGCACCATGCTTCCCAGTCATGATTGCCTCAGTTCCAGTGCAGCAGGTACCCTCCCCCAGGTACCAAATCGTTGCCAACACCACATCTCCTGGTCTGGAAGTTTTGTAAAGCCTCAGTTCTGGTGGCAGCAGTGGTGACAGGTCTCATTTCATGAGCAGACTACAGCACACCTAGTTAAAATGTGCCACATTCATGCCAGGGACCAAACATTTCTCAAAACAGGCAGAAAGCCTCTGCAGACAACTGCCCTGAAGGATGAAGCAGCCAGGATACAACAGCAGAGCTCACACAGTACACACTGGAGACACTCCCAGAAGTACTTGCTGGGGAATAAGAGGTACCACACTCCAGTGAACTCCAGGACCTCTTCCTCATAAAACCATTCCCCTCAAGAACAGGAGATGTAGCTGATTTTCCCAACACACAGAAACAGTCACAGAGAGACAAAATGAGAAGACAAATTTGTCCTAAGTGAATAGGAGACGGCCACAGCCAGAGATTTAAGTGAAACAGATATAGGTAACATACCTGATGGAGAATTTAAAGCAGTGATCATAAGGATACCCATTGGACTTAAGAAGAGAGTGGAGTACATCAGTGAGACCATTAACACAGAGATAATAACACAGCAGAGAGAAAGGACTCAATAAATGAAATAAGAAAAACATATTTGATGGAATAAACAGAAGGCTGGATGAAGCAGAGGAATGAATTAATGACCTAGAAGCCAGAGTAATGGAAAGTAATCAAGCTGAAAACAGAAGAAGGAAAGTCAGTGACTCCATTAAATATAGTAACATTCATATTATAGGAGTCAAAAGAAGAAGAGAGAGAAAAGGAGGCAAAGAATTTATTTGAAGAAATAATAGCTAAACATTTCCCTAATCTGGGAAAGGCAACAGTTATCCAAATCTACCAGATACAGACGACCCCCTACAAAATAAAAATAAAACAAATTTTTAGAAAGATTCACACCAAGATATATTGTAATTAAAATGACAAAATATAATGATAAAAAATATTAAAAGCAGCAAAAGAAGACAGTTACATACAAAGGAAACTCTGCACGGCTATCAGCAGGTTTTTCAGCAGAAACCTTCCAAGCCAGAAAGGAACTGCATGATATATTCAAAGTGCTGAATGGGAAAAATATGCAGCCAAGAATACTATATCCATCAAGGCTATCACTCAGAAGGAGATCAACAGTTTCCCAAACAAAAACTAAAGGAATTTATGACCACTAAACCAGCCCTGCAAGAAATATTAAAGGGGACTCTTTGACTGGAAAGGAGAGACCAAAAGTGACAGTATAAAGGTAGAAAACACGAAAGCAATAAAAATGAATATTTCTATAAAATATCATTCAAGGAACTCATAAAATAAAAGGATGCTAAATAAGAAACATGGGGAGGAGAGGAGTAAAGAATGGGTGAAACTTAAGCTATTGTCAACCTAATGTACATGGCTATATGTGGAAGATGTTATATATAAACCTAATGGTAATCACAAATCAAAAGCCACTACTAAATATGCAAAGAATAAAGAGAAAGAAATCCAAATATATCACTAAAGAAAACCAGCAAACCATGAAAGACAGAAAGACAGGGATCAGAGAAAGTCTTCAGAAATAACCACAAAATGAATAATAAATTGGCAATAAATACATATCTATCAATAATTATTTTGAATGTAAATGAACTAAATACTCCAATCAAAATATACAGAGTGACAAGATGAATAAAACACAAGATTAATCTATATGCTGCCTACAAGAGACTCATTTTTGACCTAAAGACACATGCAGATTGACAGTGAGGGAATGGGGAACAATTTATCATGCAAAAGGATGTAAAAAGAAAGGCAGAGTATCAATACTTATATTGGAAAAAACAGACTTTAAAACAATGATTGTAACATAATAATATATATAGTATATAATAGTGTATATAGTATATAATGATATACTATATATTATATACTATATACTATATACTATATATTATAGTATATAATAATAAAGGGGACAATCCAACAAAACAATATAGCAATTGTAAATATTTATGCACCCAACATGAAAACACCCAAATGTATAAAACAGTCAATAACAAACACAAAGGAACTAATCAATAATGCAGTAATAGTAGGGGAATTAAACACCCTACTAACATCAATGGACAGATTATATAAACAGAAAATCAAGAAACAATGGCTTTGAATGACACACTGGACCAGATGGATTTAACAGAAATATTCAGAACATTCTACCCAAACACAACAGAATACACATTCTTTTCAAGTGCACATGGAATATTCTCCAGAATAGATCATATATTGGACCACACACACACACAAAGCCTCAACAAATTCAAGAAGATAGAGGTCATACCATTCATTTTTTCTGACCCAGTGCTATGAAACTAGAAGTCAAACACACACACACACACACACACACACACACACACACAAAACCTGGAAAGAACACAAATACATGGAAGTTAAATACAAGCTACTAAAAACAATGAGTGGGTCAACCAGGAAATCAAGAAGAAAATTAGAAAGTACACGAAAACAAATGAAAATGAAAATACAATAGTTCAAAACCTTTGGGTTGCGGCAAAAGTGGGAGTAAATTAGAGCAATACAGGCCTACTTCAAGAAGCAAGAAAAATCTCACGCAACCTAACCTTACGTCTAAAGGAGCTAGAAAAAGAACAGCAAACAAACCTAAAATGAGCAGAAGAAAGGAAATAAAAATTAGAGAAGAAATAAATGATATAGAAATTAAATAAACAATAGATCAATGAAACCAGGATCTGATTCTCTGAAAAAAAAATAAATGAAATTGATAAACCTCCAGCCAGACTTATCAAGAAAAAGAAAAAGGACGAAAATAAACAAAATCAAATGATAGGGGAGAAATAACACCCAACACCACAGAAATACAAACAATTATAAGAGAATATTATGAAAAACTATATGCCAATGAATTGGACAACTTAGAAGAAATGGATAAATTCATAGAAACATATAACCTACCAAAACTGCAACAGGAAGATATAAAGAATTGGAACACTGACTACCAGCAAGGAAATTAAATCAGTAATCAAAAAATCCCCATAAAAATTCCAGGGCCAGATGACTTCACAGGTGATTTCTACCAAACATTTAAAGAGTTAATACCTATTCTTCTTGAACTATTCCAAAAAATAGAAGAGGAAAGAATACTTCCAAATTCATTCTATAAGGTCAGTATTATCCTGATACCAAAGTCAGAGAAAGACACCACAACCCACCCCCAAAAATCTACAGGCCACTATCGCTGATGAACATACATGCAAAAATCCTGAACAAAATACTAGCAAACTGAATCCAATGATACATTAAAAAAATAATTCATTTCAATCAAGTGGGATTCCTTCCTGAGTTGCTAGGATGCTTCAGTATTTGCAAATAAATCAACATAATACATCCTATCAATAAGAGAAAGGATAAGAATCATATGATTATTTCAACAGATTCAGAAAAAGCATTTGATAAAGTACAGCATCCATTCATGATGAAAACCCTCTGCAAAGTAGGACTAGAGGGAAGATACCTCAACATAACTAATACCCAGACATTAATGATATATTTCTCTCAGATCCATTGTGTCCTGGAAATAACACTGCAAAATAAGAAAGCTGACAGGAATCTTCAATTGGTGTTTAAAATTCTCAGTGTTTAACTTAGTTCCTTTTCTTCTTGGTTCTGAATCTGGTATGCATAGCTATATTATTTACAATTTGCCCCTCCCACCCCCAAATATTTTAAAGCGATTTACAACAAAACCATCCATTACAGTCCTTCTGCTGCCTCCATCAGTGTGGCCATGCCCTGGTTACTAACACAAACCATGTGACCAGGCACTGTGGGGGTGCTGGCCATGTTCAGGCTCTATCTAGACTGGGATTGTAAAAGTAGACCCTCAAACAGCTCTTCAGAGCAGAGGGATGTACAAACATTATCCATGAATATAAAGGACTAAAGGGACTTATCAAAGGTATAAACTAGGAACCAGTGAGCAAAGGGGTAAATAAAGCTTACCAGGAGTGGAGGAGATATGGAGAGTCATTTGCCTATTCTTTAAATATTTAATAGGATTTTAAGTAGAGTGCCCCAAATACTCTGTAAACATGTTTGGATTTTTTTCTATAAGCTGTGAGGAGCTATTAAAGATAAATAAGCATGATTGTTTGGGGTAATAGCTCTGGCAGTAGGGACAACTGGTGAAGCCAGGATGAAAGGCAGAGTGAAGAGTTAAAGGTTTCTTTATGAGATGTACAGTCCTTGGCACTCATAGTGGCATCTGCATCACCTGGGATTTTGTTAGAAATACAGAATTTCGCACTCCACCCCAGACTTACCAACTTATAATCTCTTGTTTTAGTACTCTAATTGACAATGCTGTATATGCCCCACTTGGCAAGGCTGCCTCTCAAAGAGTTGAGACTGGCCCAAACAAAACCTGAAGTTGATATATGGTCAGGGATAAACTCTGGAAGTGGAGGATTATTTAAAGATTCAAGGCCCCCAAGTGTACATGAAATAGGAGAACTTGTTCAGAAATGAAAGGGCCACAAAACTGCGTAGGCAGGACCAGGTTGTAACTGGATTTAGTCTCTGGACAGATTCCAAAAGACAACTGATGGAGAAGAGAAACCTTCTATAGAACAACTGTCAAGGAGGCTATCAGTGAGAGGAAGGTTCAGGTGAGGTGGGAAGTGGGGGTTTGGGAGACCTTAGTAGATCTAACTTGGGGAACAGAAAGCAGGAAATTTCAGACTTATAATGGAGGAATGATTTATAAGTTTGAGTGACAGATTTCACTTCATGCATGGAGTGAGAAAGAGATGCTGAAGGTGACACTTACGTTTCCAACCTACTGGATTGCAGGGAGGTCATATCAACTACATGTAAAGTTAAATACCTGAAACTCAGTTTTATGTAACTGATGAATAAAACTGTAGGATATTTTGTTTAGAAAATGCACACAGTTTGCACCAGGTTAATTTTATGTGGGAATCTTTAAGAATGAGCAGAAATATCTACTTTGTTGAGCATTTTCTAATATGAAACATGATTTCTCAAACCTTTAAGTACCCAATATGAACTTCATAACAACCTCATGAAGAAGGGGTTCCAAAGATTTCACAAATGAGGAAACAGGAATGTAAAGGGTTAAAGTAAAAAATTAGTGTGAAAGCCAAGATGTGGACCTGATTAGTGATGTCACAGCCCATCATTATCACTATGTTGAGCTACACTCATTCCTACCCCACACATGTTGGTCCTGTGGCCTCACTTACAGGGTATTTCTAAGTTCCAACAGGTACCCAATTTTTACTATACCAAAAGTGATAGACAATATTTCAGTTCTTTGGAACAGAGTATATCTCTAAATTCCAGGAATTATCTTTATGAATGAAAAGCATTAAAGGGGAATATTTCTTAGAAATAACAAGTCAGCTTGACCTATTGAGATAGAGTCAATTCCTGATTATCTGTGTTAATTAGTGACAGTTTTAGCAGGGGCACTGAAATCCTCCAATATCCCACACACTTGACTCTGATCTTCCATTTGATTAATCTCTTACTACCCTCTAATTTAGATCCCAGGCATTTTCAAAGGTAGCCTAGATGAAAAAGGGAAAACATGAAGTGATATAAAGATACAAAGGTTGGGATAATAAAAATATTGAGTAAATACAAGGTATGGTACTTGGAACCAGCGTTCCTAGTTCATATCCACTTGCCAGCCATGTATCCATGAGCTAATCACCTACTGTCTGTGCATCAGTTTCTCCATCTGTAAATTGGGGTCAGTGGTAGTATGTACTTCAAATATTGTTGGAGGGCATGACATCATTCAGGAGGAGCGCATGGTAAATAGAGAATGATACAATAATCATCAGATCAATAATCAAACCAACACATAAAACTTAAATTGAAAATGGCTCTTTTATGAACTGTCTGCCAGACTACAGCCTATCTGTCTCTATCTCCATCCGCTCAGTCATGGGTTGAAAGATGAAGCCCAGGTTGGCAGGAGAAATCTCCATTCAGTTTTCTTTAAATAGGCTCCAGAGGGCTTTTTTCTCCTGGCCACTACTGTTTACTCTGGCACTCAAAGTTAGCAGCAAGAACTATTAGCAAAACCCCCCAAATCACATGGATATCAATACAATAAAAATCTTCCAAGATTCCATATCCTGCCTATGCTGCAAATCCAGAAACATCCACTGACCTCCTTTTTGCACTGACTGATGACAATGCAGATATTTCAGGCTGCAGTTCCCTGTTCACTGCAGTCTGTCTGAGGTTGTTTTACCCCTGGACTATTTTTGCTCATATGGTTGCTCTTAGCCACAGACATTCAAATAGAAACCAGAGAGATCCAAATCCTTGGGAGGAACCTATAAACAAATGCAGGAAGAAGCATCCAGTCTGACCATGGCGCCCATAAAAGTTTCTGTAGACAGAATATAAGGGGCTGGATTCCCAAAAGCTACATTTGAGAGCTTGCCTAAATCTTTCTTAGAAACCTAGCTACTTCACAAGGATGGAAGGATGGAAATTGACAGGAGCAGGTTGGGGAAAGCTTATTCATTGTGTGTGTGTATACAAAAGATTTCCCTTTTGGGGGCTCAGAAGAGCTGAGGACAGCTGGGTATCTGCCATTTTGCCCCTAGGTTCTAAAACGTAGAGAAAAACATCAGCCAAGTTAAGGTATATTTCAGTTAAGAAAGGAAAATGGTAAAAATAGATTTTTAAAATATTTATTTAAGAGTATGCACGCACATGCATGTATGCAAATGGGGGAGGCACAGAGAGAGAGGGAGAGAGAGAATCCCAAGCAGCTTCCATGCTATCAGCATGGAGCCTGATGCAGGCTCGATCCCACTAACTCATGAGATCACGACCTGAGCTGAAATCAAGAGCTGGACTCTTAACTGGCTGAGCCACCCAGGTGCCCCAAAATAGACTCTAAATACCATAAGCAGTATCTGTTTGGGGATCAACAAGTAACACCAAACCCAACTTATAAGTATCCAAACACCATTAACCACTAAAAAAACTCTCTAATTCTGTAGAACCCTGAAAGGTAGTATTCAACCATGTATAAGGCCTTCCAAATTTCTATTCTTTCTCTCAGAGTGTCAGGTTCTTTCTCTTCTCCTCCCCACACCATCCTGATTGATCTACCATCCACCAAGAAATTGACACAAAATAAGGAAAGGAGGGAACCCAAACCATGAGGCTGCTCTTGAAAAATTCTCTGATTTGAGTATAAATTCAACTTACCAGCAGTTTCATTTATCACAACCCTAGGTCACATTAACTAATTGGCATGTTATCACCTTTGAAGGATTTTGAGCCATAAATCCCCAATGCTTCAGTGCTAGAGAGAAACAGAACAGGCAATATTATCTGAAGCCCTATTGTCCTAACTTAATAAGAACATTGAGCCACTGGATCTAAATACATAAAACAAGCAAACAAAAATATCTTTCCCCAAAGCAATAAGAAAACTAGAAAGAATTCTTACTTTCACAAGTGGCCAAATCTTTAAATGTGTGCCTATTAAATACATCTTCTAAGACTACCTGGA
This sequence comes from Lynx rufus, assembly GCF_022079265.1. Classification (NCBI taxonomy): domain Eukaryota; kingdom Metazoa; phylum Chordata; class Mammalia; order Carnivora; family Felidae; genus Lynx; species Lynx rufus. Next base: position 37,039,496 of record NW_025814896.1, on the reverse strand, counting down.
AAATAATGTGCAGCTTGCCAAAACAAAATCAGCTTACAGAACATTTTCACCTTTTCGCCTTCCAACGAATTTCTTGTTTTCCCATCCAAACAATAACCTTATTGTTTACACTGAAGTACAGTACATGACTAGTCATGTTAGGAAGTGAATGAATTGTTGTCCTGTCAACAGTTTTTTTTTTTCCCCACATACCTATTATATCTAGGAATTCCTTCTGAAGTTAGAAACTTTGAAGAAAATATACACTGCTTTCATCTGTTTTCATTATCCTGAGTTCCACTGGCATATAGACTAGGGTTGCTTAGTAATGTGAACTTAGTAGTTGTTGTAGTATTTGTACAGGTTTCTGAGTATATACTGTTGTATCCTTGTCAAAGTCTGGTGAGAATTTTGGTCCACGATGCTTTCCGTGTTTTATTTAAGCTCAGGTTAAACGCATGAATGCTCTGTACAGGTTCAGTTTACTTAGTGGCACACGAATATATGGAGACACAGTAAGGACTGAGGCCTGAAACGGGACACTCTAAAATCCTTCCTTTCCCTTTCCTCTCTCACAGCCCCTTGAAACTCAGGAGCCTATTGGTGAAGAGGAGCTAGCAGATGTCCATCCCTGTATGATCTGGATGACATTCCCTTTTTAATTAACCCAGAAAAAGTGAACATAAATAAGATATTTTCACTGTAAGTCAGAAAAAAAGTTCAGTTCAGTAACATGCAGATGTGAGACAAAAAATCAATATTCTGTCAATCACAGCACAAACAGAAAAGCACTCATGTCTTCCTATCCTGTTCAACAGCCATAAAGAAAAAGTCTATCAGAGAAACTGATGCATGCAGTTGGATGAAATAAGTTCCATGCAGTATCCATTTCCAGCCTCCTCCAAGGCCATGCCTACACTGACAAACACCTAAACTTTGCCTTCATATGTTCAACTTAAGTGCCCACAAAACTCTTATCATATGGACCAACCAGCTTTCAGCTTCACCCTTCATTTCTATTTGCTTTTTATCCTATAGTCTTCCATTTCTTTATTTTTCTTAATTGTGGAAGGGGTGACATAGTATGAAAAATAAAGTTTATCTTTAGTTCCTTAGTGTGCTCAGAATTCTAGGGCCAAATAAAATTTTGCCTAAGACACCTATATTCATGTATGAATATGTTTTCTCAAAAGCTTGTTGATTTCTATGTACAAATGATTAATGACTCTTTAGGAAAAGTAAAATATTTCAATCTGATTGTTTCCTCTCATGGGTGAGAGACAGGAATGCACAGAAACTAAATATTTTTCTCCACCTTACTCTCCCATCTTTCCAACAGGCTAGCCAGGCATGTTCTCATGATGAAGGCAGATGTGCACCAGTGTAACCAGAAACATGTCAGTACAACTGACTTTCAAGGCTCTGCATGTGTCCCATCTGCTACCGTTTCAGTGGCCAAACTTAGTCACATGGCCACAGTCAAAATCAGGAGGCATATAAATAGACTCCATTACCTTATACATCAAAAGGTATGATTACAAGTAGAAGAGAATCGGAGTCATTAAGGCAGTGAATCTACATCAGTCATAGATGTATTCACAGTCACTGATGATAATATAGAGACCCAGAGATTGTGTCAGAGATGAAACTAGAACCCAGGTCTCTCGACTTATGGTTTACTCCTCTTTTTAAGACATTCACTGCCTTTATTAAAGAGCAAGGAAATGACTGACATAAGCATCCCATAATCAGCTTCAGTATTATCAAATATAACCCAAAATAGTGCCTAAGAATACTGAATTTATGAAATACATGTGAACCAGGGGCACCTGGGTGGCTTAGTTGGTTAAGCATCCAACTCTTGATTTTGTCTGAGGTCATGATCTCACGGTTTGTGGGATCGAGCCCCACATCGGGCTCTGTGCTGACAGTGTGGAGCCTGGCACCTGCTTCGAGTTTGGTGTCTCCCTGTCTCTCTGCCCCTCCCCCACTCATGCTGTCTGTCTGTCTGTCTCTCTCTGAAAAATGAATAAACATTAAAAAAATTTAATAAAATAAAATATATGTGAACCAAACATAAAACCTTCATTCCTTGGTCTGGTGTTTTAGGAGTTAAAATATTATGCTATTAGCGCAATGTAGGCAAAGCAACTATTAGAAAAAGAGAACAAACTATGAAGGCTGGAGACATGCTCTATTAAGAGTTGCCAGATGTAGCAAATAAAAATACAGGATGTGAGATGCCTGGGTGGCTCAGCTGGTTGAACTGACTCTTGATTTCAGATCAGGTCATGATCTATGGTTCATGACTCCAAGCCCTGAGTTGGGCTCTGCACTGGCAGTATGGAGGCTACTTAGGATTCTTTCTTTCCCTCTCTCTCTATCCTTTAACCACTTGTGCTTGCTCTTTTTGTCAAAATAAATAAATAAACATTTAAAAAACATTTTAAAAAATACAAGATGCTAAATTAAACCAGAATTTCATAAATAGGGGTGCCTGGGTGAGTCAGTTGGTTAAACATATAACTCTTGATTTTGGCTCAGATCATGATCCCATAGTTCATGAGTTCCAACCCTGTGTTGGGCTCTGTGCTGCCTACTTGGGATTCTCTCTCTCCTTCTCTCTCTGCCCTTCCCCTGCTCATGCTCAAGCTGTCAAAATAAATATTGTTTAAAAATATTTAAAAAATACAAGATGCTAGGTTAAACTAGAATTTAATAAATAGGGGCACCTGGGTGGGTCAGTTGGTTAAGTGTCTGACTCTTAATTTTCACTCAGGTCATGATCTCACAGTTATGAGATCCAGTTACAAGTTGGGCTCCACACTGTGCATGAAGCCTGCTTGGGATTTTTTCCTTCTCTCTCCCTCTGCTCCTCCCCTGCTCACTCTCTCTCAAATTAAATAAAAATTAAAAAAAAAGAATTTCATAAATAACGATTTATGTTTTAGTATAAGTATGTCTTATGCATTTTCTTTGGAATATACTTATAGTGAAAAATTTTCATTATTTATCTAAAATTCAAATTTAACTAAACATCCCTTATTTTACCTGGAAATCTTAACTCTATTAGCAGATTTAAAATACATATAAATCATAACAATATATACGTGCATTATATTAATAATTCATTATCAATTTTTTTCAGAGGAGAATTACCATAAGTATTCAGAATAAAGATACTTTTATAATGAAAATTATTGTCATATTTGGCATACTAATGACTTCCAAAACAAGTTTTTCCACAAAATTACATAAATAAGAAAAAACAGAGGTGCCTAGGTGGTTCCATCAGTTAAGTGGCCAACTCTTGATTTCTGTGCAGGTCATGATCTCAAGGTTAGTGAGTTTGAGCATTGCGTCGGGGTTCTGTGCTGTCAGTGCAGAGCCTGCTTGGGATCTCTCTCTGCCCCTCCCCTGCTCACACTCTTTCTTTCCTTCTCTCTCTCTCTCTCTCTCTCTCTGTCAAAAATAAACATTAAAAAAAAAGGAACAGTAGGATTTCATATGCATATATGGCAGTTGATTCCATAATAGGGTTTGAATGCACAGGAACAACAATAAATGTATTAAGATTCTGGAACCTTTGCTGTGCCTTTGATGGGCCAGAAAAGTGAAAACACAGAGAAGGAGCTATCTGGATTCCACAATCACTGTGGAAGAGGTTGCCCCAGATATAATAAGGAGATATGGGTTCATTGGCCTCAGTAATTTCTTCTCAGTGCCCTTCAGTGCTCCACTGGCAAGAAGATATCACTGAGTAGATTTAATTCCTTCTCTCTAGGAACTCCAAACACAATTTTTATGAAGAAAAGAAGCATATGAGTAGCTGAGAGAGTCCAAAATTGTAAATATATATATGTATGTATGTATGTAGGTATGTGTATATATATGTAAAAATATATACATAAAGTAAAAAATATATATGTATATATGTATATATATATATATAAAGTAAAAAATTTAAAAATTAAATGTAAAAGATTTTTGTCAGTGTGAATCAGTACATGAGATGAAGAGTTAATAACTATCTGGTTCTATCAATAACTGTCAATGGAAGGAATTAAAAAACAAAAACCAACAACAACATAAAACTTCCTCTTAAATCTAGCCAAGCTATCTGTTAAAGCTGGTTCCCATTAAATGTTTGTTAATTTAATTTATAAAAGCCAAAGCCCAATGGATGCTGTCTGCTGTACACAATAGGGGCTGTATGTGTACGGTCTGGCTTGCTGCCAGTATATAGTGTCATACAGACTGGTATCTTGTATGTAAACATTGCATGAATCTTTAATAATCAAAATTAAAAAAAATCTTTATGGCTCCAATACTCTTGTAATGCAAAGTAAATACTGAACTTCCTGTGTTGACATTGTGGGCCTTCTTACTGGCACATGGTTGTGAGCAGACGTTTGTTTCACCATTTTCATAGGTCAAAGTTTTTACTTCCGTTAGGGAGAGAGAGGAAGTTCCCTCTAAAGGACAATCGTCTCTGTGTTATATGCTTTATTGTCACTGGGCTGGAATATTACATTTAATAAAGCTCCTTATATTATAGAATGCTTGTTTCTAAGTTAAATATTGAATATGTAGAACTTTTGGATACATAAATATCTTAAGGATATATAATTAAGCATTTAATTTTTCTCTGAACTTCCTACCAACCAAGTTGAAATTTTTTTTTTTTAAATATTTCAACGTTTATTTATTTTTGGGACAGAGAGAGACAGAGCATGAACGGGGGAGGGGCAGAGAGAGAGAGGGAGACACAGAATCGGAAACAGGCTCCAGGCTCTGAGCCATCAGCCCAGAGCCCGACGCGGGGCTCGAACTCACGGACCGCGAGATCGTGACCTGGCTGAAGTCGGACGCTTAACCGACTGCGCCACCCAGGCGCCCCGTAATTTTTTAAAGAGAGAATATTTATTCTCTTCTCCTGGCTTCTATTCAGTCCATAATTATCTCCCACACAGCTTTTATCCCTTTCCCTACCCTACAGTCAGACAATGCGAGAAGCAGACATTGTTTTTTTCACTCTGCCAATTAGGAAGTCTTTGGTGGGCATCTTCTAAATGCTCTACACTGTGCTAGATAGAATGGAGGATAAAGAGCAAGTGTAAGACATGTCCTGGTCTCTAGCAATTTACAGTCCACTAACAATATCCCCACAATGGCTTTGTGTTGGGGTTTTGTCACTTATATAAAAGCCTCCTACTGGCCATATAATGGCCAGTAATCAATGTGGATCCCCCTGGATGCCTGTGGTGCAAAACACTGAGATACAGGGTAATCTCATCCATCTTTTTAAATTTTTTTTTCAACGTTTTATTTATTTTTGGGACAGAGAGAGACAGAGCATGAACGGGGGAGGGGCAGAGAGAGAGGGAGACACAGAATCGGAAACAGGCTCCAGGCTCTGAGCCGTCAGCCCAGAGCCCGACGCGGGGCTCGAGCTCACGGACCGCGAGATCGTGACCTCGCTGAAGTCGGACGCTTAACCGACTGCGCCACCCAGGCGCCCCTCATCCATCTTTTTAAAAGAATTATTTATTGGAGGCACCTGGGTGACTCAGTTAAGCTTCTAACTCTTGATTTCAGCTCAGGTCATGATCTCACAGCTCATGAGTTCAAGCCCTGTTCACTGGCAGCACAGACTTTGCTTGGGATTCTCTTGCTCCCTCTTTCCTGCTCATGCTCTCCCTCTCTCTTTCGCAAAATAAATAAATAAAGCTTAAAAAATATTTTTTTTTTTATTAAGTGCTCATCATGACCCACTGCAAACATATTTGTTTAATCTTGAGTGTGGCTGTGTTTGTGTGTGTGCAAGAAAGAAAAAGGGAGAAATTTAACTTATATAGCTTCAACATTAACTTTAAAAATATCAATCTGGGGTGCCTGGGTGGCACAGTCGGTTAAGCGTCCGACTTCAGCCAGGTCATGATCTCGCGGTCCGTGAGTTCGAGCCCCGCGTCGGGCTCTGGGCTGATGGCTCAGAGCCTGGAGCCTGTTTCCGATTCTGTGTCTCCCTCTCTCTCTCCCCCTCCCCCATTCATGCTCTGTCTCTCTCTGTCCCAAAAATAAATTAAAAAAAAAACGTTGAAAAAAAAATAAAAATAAAAATATCAATCTGAAAGGGTCAATGCAGCACCCAATGATCCACAACTGGATGTCTACTTTACCAAAGGAAGGTGGCAGTTAAGGGTTTAAAAATCAGAATAGATGTTTGATGCAACATTGAACAAACAACAGGTTAACTGACTGTTGTTGTTACTTGTTTTGCTCAGTTTTGTTTTCCAATGTTAACTGGTTGCCATGATATTCTGTGGATGTCATTTAATTCACAGTCCAGGACGTCACTTAGGCATGGGGAGAATGTGGTTTGTTGATGAAAAACTTATCTGTGTGCAATATTCATGTGGACTTCATTCCTATCAAAATAAGATGCTTTATTTAGCCAATGAGTTGGGATTTTTTTAAAAAAATTCCTTTGTGCTAAAGTCATCCCTATATCTCATTTCAAAACCAACCCAAATATATTAGAACCAAAGAGAAGCATTCAATCAGCACTTTGTCAAACTCTAGAATGTTGATTTGTTAAAACTAACATGTTTTTACTTTGTTTTCTTATACATACCTCTTAGTTTCATCCAGCCAAGTACTTTTCCATTTGAACAGATGGCAGAACCAAGAGGGTTTGACAAATGTGGCTATTCACACCTACAGTATGGCTTCAAGTGGGTGAAAATTGGCAGCTAAGGTCTATGAGGAACATTTGTGGATTTGGTATCTGAAGACCAAGTTGCAATGTCGGTTCTGTTTTCTTGCCTGATTGACACTGGATAGACCCTTCAATGTCTACTGGGTGTCAATCCTGTCTTTCAGATAAAGATGATACACAAGGCTTGCAGTATTATGGGGGAGGGTTGGATAAGAGATGGTATACAGAAGTGTTTTATATAGGGGAATGCTGCAGTATGGTTTCTGCAACTCCATAAAAAGAGGGGAGAACCACCCGCGAAGTCTTCTGAAGATATCACTCAGAGTAAACTTTGTTCTCTCTTGAGTACCAGATCTTGGTCAGTCACTTTGCCTTGTAGTTGCCCTGATGACAGAACCATTGGGAATTTTTGCTGCTAAGCCGTCAAGAAGAGCCAGAATGTACCACAATAAACTTGAAGAGTATTTGTGATTGAAAAAAAATGGTAAGAAATATTGATGGTTTAGAGAATTTAAGTCAAAATAAAAACTCACAAGTAAATGTTCTATGAGCTTAAAAATACTGGGTGCCTTATTTTTTAAATAACATGTAGTAAGATAATTAACATGAAAGTTGAAATTAAATGTCCATACAAAAGTTGGAAATTTTTAGCAAATGTACTAAACAATTAGACTGATAAAAATCACTGTAAATAGAGGTGGAGCACTGAAATTAAAATCAGAAATGAAAGAGGAGAAATAATAACAAACACTGAAGAAATACAATTGTAACAATATTATGAAAATTTATATGCCAACAAATTGGGCAACCTAGAAGAAATAAATTCCTAGAAACATATAACCTCCCAAAATTGAATCCCGAAGAAATAGAAAATTTGAACAGCTTGATTGCCAGCAATGAAACTGAATTAGTAATCAAAAAACTCCAAACTAAAGTCTAGGACCAAATGGCATTCCAGGCAAATTCTACCAAACATTTAAAGAAGAGTTAATACCTACTCTTCTCAAATTATTCCAAAAAAAAATAGAAGACAAGTTTCCAAATTAATTCTATAAAGCCAGCATTATCCTGATACCAAAACCAGATACAGACACCACTAAAAAAGAGAACTATCTGCCAATATCTCTGATGAATGTAGATGCAAAAATCCTCAACAAAATACTAGCAAGACAGATTCAACAATACATTAAAAAAAGATTATTCAAGGGGCGCCTCGGTGGCTCAGCTGGTTAAGCATCTTGACTCTTGGTTTCAGCTCAGGTCATGATCTCACAGTTTGTGGGTTCAGGCCCCCATAGGGCTCTGCACTGACAGCACGGAGCCTGCTTGGGATTTTCTCTCTCTCTCTCTCTCTCTCTCTCTCTCTCTCTCTTTCTCTCTGTCTCTCTCCCCCTCCCCTGCTCCCTCTCTCACTCTCTCAAAATAAATAAATAAATAAATAAATAAATAAATAAATAAATAAATATCATTTAACACAATTGAGTGGGATTTATTCCCAGGATGCAAGGGATGGTTTAATATTTGCAAATCAATCCACATGATACATCACATCAACAGGAGAAAGAATAAAAACCATATGATCATTTCAAGAGATCCAGAAAAAGTATTTGACAAACATCCATTCATGATGAAAAACCTCTGCAAAGTAGGTCTAGAAGGAATATACCCCAATGTAACAAAGGCTTTATATGAAAAACCCACAACAAACATCATACGCAGTGGGAAAAAACAGAGCTTTCCCCTAAGGTCTGGAACAAGACAAGGATGTCCACTCTCACCACTTTTATTCAACATAGTACTAGGAGTCCTCGCCACAGAAACTAAACAACATAAAGAGATAAAAGGCATCCAAACGAGTAAGGAAGAAGCAAAACTTTCACTATTTGCAGATGACATAATACTATATATAGAAAACCCAAAAGATTCCACCAAAAAAATTACAAAATACTAGAAATAATAAATGAACTCAGTAAAGTCACAAGATACAAATCAAATATATAGGAATCAGTTGCATTTCTATACACTAATAATGAAGCAGCAGAGAGAGAAATTAATCCCATTTACAATTTTACCAAAAATGATAAAATACCAAGGAATAAACATAACCAAAGAGTTGAAAGACCTGTACTGTTAAAACTATAAAACATCAATGAAATAAATTGAAGATGATACAAATAAATGAAAATATATTCCATACTCATGGGTTCAGAGAACAAATACTGTTAAAATATCTGTACTACTCAAAGCAATCTACAGACTTAATGCAATCCTTATAAAAATGCCAACAGACTTTTTTCACAGAACTAGATTAAATAATCCAAAAATTTGTATGGAACAACAAAGGATCTCCAATTGCCAAAGTAATCTTACAAAAGAACAACAAAACTGGAGGTATCATAATCCCAGATTTCAAGATATACTATAAAGCTGTGGTGATTAAAACAGTATGGTACTGGCACAAAAACAGACACATGGATCAACAGAACAGAATGAAGATCCCCAAAATAAACCCAGAATTATGTGGTCAATTAATCTATGATAAAGGAGGAAAGACTATGCAAGAGAAAAAAGGCAGTCTGTTCAACAAATGGTGCTGGGAAAACTGTAAAGTTACATGCAAAAGAATGAAACTGAATCACTTTCTTATACCATACACATAAACTCAAAATGGATTAAAGACCTAAATGTGAGACCTAAAACCATAAAAATCCGAGAAGAGAGCACAGGCAGTAATTTCTCTGAAAGTGGCTGTAGCAACATATTTTTGTATATGTCTCCTGAAACAAGGGAAACAAAAGCAAAAATAAACTACTGGGTCTACATCAAAGTAAAAATCTTCTATGCAGCAAACAAAACAATCAACAAAAAGACAACCTACTGAGTAAGAGAAGATATTTGCAAATGATAATATGTGATAAAGGGTTAGTATCCAAATATATAAAATACTGATGTAACTTAACACCAAAAAACCTCAAGTAATCCAATTTAAAAATGGGCAGAAGACATTAACAGGCATTTCTCCAAAGATGACATACAAATAGCCAACAGATACATGAAAAGATGCTAAGCATCAGTAATCAGGGAAATGCAAATCAAAACCACAATGGGATATGGCCTCACACCTGTCAGAATGGCTAACATCAAAAACACAAGAAACAACAAATGTTGGCAAGGATGTAGAAAAAAAGGAACCCTCATGCACTGTTGGTCAGAATGCAAACTTGTGCAGCCACTGTGGAAAACAGTATGGGGGTTCCTCAAAAATTAAAAACCGAATTACCGTATGAACTACTGGGTATTTACCCAAAGAATATGAAACACTAATTTGAAAAGATATATGCACCCCTATGTTTATTACAGCATTATTTACAAGAGCCAAATTGCAGAAGCAGCCCAAGTGTCCCATCAATAGACAAATGGATAAAGAAGATGGGGTGTGTGTGTGTGATATTGAATATTACTCAGCTATAAAAAAGAATGAAATCTTGCCATTTGCAACAACATGGATGGAGCTATAGAGAGTATAATGCTCACTGAAATAAGTCAGAAAAATAGGAATACCATATGATTTCACTCATGCAGAATTTAAGAAACAAAACAAGTGAACAAAGAAAAAAAAAGAGACAAATCAAAAAACAGACTCTTAACTATAGAGAACAAACTGATGGTTACCAGAGGGGAGGTAGATGGGGGGTGAAGTAGATGAAGGGGATTAAGAGTACACTTATTATTAGGAGCACTGAGTAATGTATAGAATGCTGAATCACTACATTAAACACCCAAAACTAATATAACATTGTATGTTAATTATACTGGAATTTAAAAATAAGTCAATAAAAATTTTTAAAAACATCATAATTAATCATTTTTTTCCTGAACTTCCTACCAGTCAAGCTGAAATTAAAAAAAAAGAAATGATGTAATTCTCATTATAAAACATCGCAATATAAAATATCAGTGTAAAACAACTTTTATTTCTGGGAACAAATTATAAAGAGGATTTATTCTTTTTTAATGAGATATAATTGACATATAACATTGTATTAGTTTTAGGTGTACAACATAATGGCTTGATATGTGCATACTGCAAAATGATTACCACACCAAATTTAGTTAACATCTGTCACCTCACATAGTTCTATTTTTTTTCCTGTGATGAGAACTTCTAAGATCTCTCTTAGCAACTTAAAAATAAAGTGCTGTTAACTATAGTTAACATGCTATACATTACATCCACAGAACTTACTGATCTTATAACTGGAAATTTGTACCTTTTGACTCCTTCCTTCCTCCCTTCCCCCCATCCTTTTGTTCTTTCTAGAACCCTAATCAAGATATAATGCTACAATTCTCAAGCTTTGGAGTACATGCCCCTAGGAATGTGTTGATATGCCAAGGGTGTACCTAAAGCCACAGAGGACTAAGAGCAATTGGGGTAAATGACTTAACAATTTGGGGTGAAATTCACCTATGTTTATATTAGTATAAACATGTCTTATCAAACAGGAGCAAATTTTTCACTTGCCTTCATAATAAAAACATGTCTAGAAATGTTCTCTTCTAGATAGCCTACACCCCAAGGCTATACTCCTCTGCTAGTGGAGTCCTTTTGCAGAATTTTCTGATGTTCTGACATAATGACAGTATCATAATAACAGTTTTAGAGAAAATACCAACATATATATATGTCCCTAAAAATCCAGGGCAGAATATTAAAACATGATTCATAAAGGTACATATTCCCAGAACCAAAACAGGGAAGCTTGTTTTTGGCCAAGCTGCCTGTGGTCTAACTCTTAAGGAAGCAAGTTAATCTCAAAATGTGGTCCTCAGAGCACTTGCATCAGAAAACCCTGGGAATGCTTATTAAGATGAAAATTTAGGGTTACCTGGGTGGCTCAGTCAGTTAAGTGTCAAACTCTTGATTTCATGGTCTCATGGTTGTAAGATTGAGTCCTGTGTATGTGGAACCAGTACTCCACACTGAGTATGGAGCCTACTTAGGATTCTCTCGCTCCCTCTCCTCTGCCCCTCCCCCGCTTGGGCTCGCTCTCTCTCTCTCAAAATAAGTTAATAAACATTGTGTGTGTGTGTGTGTGTGTGTGTGTGTGTGTGTGTGTATTCATTCATGCCCCAAAGGATGATCACTTCTGGAGCAGAGGCCCAGGAATCTTCATAGGAACTTATTAGAGAATTGATACATAAACACACTAAAAGTTGAAAACAATTTAAAATGGTTGGAGGAATGGAATTAAATTTCCCTAGTCCAGCTTTTCTGTATCTTGCTTTTCTCAGCTGGCCTTTTTTCAACAGCATGGTGCAGCTAAACCCCTAACAATTTAGAGCTGAGTGAAGGGAGAACCAGAACCATATATTTTGAATACCAAGACTCTACGTGGAAAGTTTATTATTCTACTGGAGACCCTGAGAGCCTGACATACAGCCTCACTCAGCTGGAGAAGCAGTAACATTCACCTGAGAAGGATTATCAGGGTCACCAAAAAGAAGGTCAAACAAAGAGGGTCTAATACCCCCTTTTAATCTGCTCAAGTGCCTGAACAAATATTTTAATGGAGACCACACCTCAGACCATCTTTTCCTTTCACAAAAATCAAATTCCCCAGGTTGTTAAGAGATAGCATACTAAAATATGGTTCTATAGTCTATCTGACTTCCTCAGAACAGATTTTCTCCGTCTTTAATTTATTAATTGGCAGAGTTTTGAAGAGGAAGGTAAAAATGCAAATATCTTTTTCTTGAACTTACTGGACCAGAGACTCTGTGTTGGACAGAATCTTCTAAGACCAAGTTTCTGTATCCCAAAGATACTCAAAGTAGGATTCAGGAATCAACAAGGATCTACATCAGCATCCCCCAGGAGCTTGTCAGAAATGCAGAATCTCAAGCCCCTATCCCAGCACTACTGAAACAGAGTCTGAAGCTTAACAAAATCCTCAGCAGATCTGTATGTACATCAGAGTCTGAGAAGCAAGGCTAGAGAACACATTTGGAGAACCAGTGCCAAAGACAATGACAGAAATGGTTGTAACCTGGAAAACTTTAAGAATCAGTCTTATAGTTCATTCACCTTGGCTTCTGAAAAACTCTGGTATTATTTCCAAAGAACATCTGCTCTGGCGCAGGGAATTTTCACTACAAAAACTACATCTGAAGGCTATATGTAAAGCAAATCCTTCTACAATTGAGAAAAGCCAAGATTTATGCTATGGATTGTATCTTTCTTGGCCTATGGACAGTTTTGATTTGCATCAAACCTGCCTCATGCAGATAAGAGATGCTGAAAGAATTAGAACTTTGTCTGCCATCTGAATCTACTCCTCTGGAGAGAAATAGCCCATTTCCCAGCTGCAGCTGGGAACATATCATCCCATTTTAGCTGACAGATTATCAGAGATTTTCCAAATTACTATTCCCAAGCCACTCTGAGTCCCAAGCACATACTCTGAATCAGGTGCGTGTGAAATACAAACAGGGCTTGAATTGGAAAGAAAAAGCTGAAGCTCAAGCCTTAACAAGCAAAATGCACATGTTAATAAAACCCATGCACGGCTTCAAGACCATGTAAGGTATGGATCAACCAGCAATAGCAAGGTTCCCATCGGAATCTTCCCAGCATACAATCATGACTCATGCCCAGAGCCATCTTGTCCTTGTAAGAATAGCATAAATCATCATCCAATATTAAAAACGATGCCAAAAGTGCATTTTATTCAAATGCATTCCTTAAAATAATTGCTGAGAAAATAATGCAAGAGTGTTCAACTGACAACTGACTCTTTAGCGTTCACATCTGGAGGGAAAAATATGTCATGGAGTAGTTAAGTGGATTCTAGAGATGCTGGAAATTCCTAAACCCACAAAAGTCCAAGTACATGAGTTTGTTTTATTCTCTTGAAGAGGAAACTTCTATGCCTCAGTCACACCTACAAACAGTACAAAGAGGTCTCCTACATTTTGTAATGCAAACCTTATCATGTTTTCCTTTCCTTTTCTTCTTGTCTTTCTTCTTTCATATTTTAGCCAACAGCATCAGAAAAAAAAGTATTTGTCATGGATTCCTATAAGCTCTCTCCCTTCCCTCTCTCACACATTCTTTCCACCAACATTCACACAAGCTCAGAAGTCTTTCACAATTATAATAAACCATCTTTGACTCTGTTTTTCCTCCTGATACCCCTCTCTTAGGCTATTCTAATTAAGTGTACATTTACTACTCCACTCCTCACCTTCTATATGTTGTGAATACCCCCAGAAACAGTCTCTCAGACAGGGATTCAAGGGTGTGATCCTAGAAAAAGTGATAGGGGAGTAGAAAAGTATGAGGAAGGGCAGAAAGTTCATAGAGGGGATATTATCCAACCAGTCACCACGGGGGCAACTTAAGGTAAGTCCCCCTGGGGGTCTCTGAGAGATAGCATAGAGTTATCTCAATAGAAAGGCAAAGGACTAGGGTATTTAGGTATCAAACTTTTTTCTGTCATTGTTTGATGTCTGTTTCTGGGGACTTTAACTCTGTCATTTTGGCTTGCTCTGTGCTTAGGCTAAGGGTGCTCTTTAGCCAAAATGATGAATGAATGAATGAATGAATGAATGAACAAAAGAATGAAAGGCCTCAAGCAAAGCAACCTTTGGAATATGGAAGTGACTACCAAAGGGATATAAGCAGGCTATCAATACCCGCTACACCTCTGTTCATTTCTCCACTCAAGCCCCTGTAAGAGCTTTAACTAAGTATCAGTGTGGCTAAAGTGCTTAGACTAATTTCAGAAATTATACTACTTGTTAGTCAGACTATCAGCCACTGCTTCCTTCTTGAAGCTCCAGGACAACACATCTTTCTGAGTGTTCTCCCCTTTCTCTCCTGCCACTCTTTTTAATTCTTTCTGGTCTATCTTCTTCCACCGAAACTTAAAATGTTAGGACCCTTTCCTTTCCTCTTCTCATCTTTCTCTTGCTGAGTAAGTATATCTGTCCCTATGGCTTCACTTACCATTTATATCACAACAACTTACAAAGTTGTATCTCTGGTAGCTCAGACCTCCTGACCAATGATGTTGATGGCCTACATGGTATCTGACATCTCAAAATTGCTTCAAATTAGGCACCAGACTTCATCTTCCATCCCTCTTTTCCCCTAGAAGGAAAAAAAATGTTCCTCATCTACTGTTTTCTATCTCTGTGAATAATACCACCTTCTACTCAGTTGGGCAAGCTGGGAAACTAGCAGTCAGCCTTGACACATGCCTATCTCCTGCCTCTGCAATCTTCATTTAATTATTGGACTTTATCCACTTGATCCCACCAGTAATTTATTCCTTAAATCCATCCACTCCTGTCCAATTCCTGGTCCATCCTTACCTCTTAATATAGCATCCAACTGGTTTCCTCAGATCTGTTCTTCACCATACAGCTTGAGGGAGCTTTTAACAATGCAACTCTGATTGTGTCACTGCCCATGGGATCTGGCTCTTGTCTGCTTCACCTGTCCCATCCAGTATTACTTTCTACCTAGCTTTCTTTCCTGTTCCACCTATGCTTATCTTATTTCTGTTTTGATATCTTATCTCTCTTTTTGCCTCTGACACTGGAATCTTAATAACTCTTGTTCCCTTGACCTTAAAGCCACTTCTCCCAGTATGTCTTTCCATTAACTAACTTCTACTCATCCTTCAAATAGAAGCTTAAACACAACTGCTCAAAGAATCCTCTCATGCTTTTCCTGATTCCTCCAAGAAAAGAGTTGGTTCCCTTAGTATTCCATTGTTTAGAAAATCTCACTGAAGCTCTTAATTCTTATAATCATAATTAAATATTTGTGTAATGTGTGTTGCCTGTCTCAGTGTAAGCTCCCTGAGAACAGGTAATGTGCCAATTTAATTCACAGCTAAATACCAAGCACCCACAATAATGCCTGGCATGTAAGATTATGGTCATTACTCAAATAAGTTTTTACTAAGACTATTGACAATTCCAAAAATCTGACTAAGTTTAGCTTGGGTTACATTTTCTCTTTGGTTTTATATTCTACACCCCTGTTTCCACTTACAGGATGTTGAACATCATTGTAAAAATAATCAAAAGGTATCTATATTAGTTTGCTAGGGCTACTATAACAAAGTACACAAACTAGGTGGCTTAAACAACAGAAATGTGCTGCCTCACAGTTCTGGAAGCTAGAAATCTGAAATCAGGGTGTTAATAGGGTCAGGTTCTTCTGAGGGCTGTGAGGAAAGGATCTGTTCCAAGTTTCTCTCCTTGGCTTGTAGATGACCATTTTCACATTTACACAGCATCTCACTATATGTATCTCTGTGTCCAAATTCCGCCTTTTTATAAGGACATCAGTCATAATGAATTGGGGCCCACCCCAATGACCTCATCTTAGCTAATTACATCTGCAATGATCTTATTTCCAAATAAGATCACATTCTGAGGTCCTAAGGGTTAGGACTTCAACATATGAATATGAGGAGGGGGGAAGCACACAATTTAACCCATGACAATATCCAAGGATTTTAAGCAATTAGATTCACATTACTGAAAAGTCATGTTCGCTACAGACAGCATGAAGAAAAGATTGGAGGGGGCAAGACTGAGGCCTGGGAAGGCTAAGGGCCTATTATAATGCTTCCAGCAATGCCTATCAGCCTAGTTTCTTTATTAGCATTACCCAGAGTCAAAACTCTGCTCCAATGAGTGGCAGCAGTATGACTTTCACTACACTGGGGTCAGTTTTCTTATCTGTGAAATGACTATAATTTTAGCATCACATAGTTTATAAAGCTGAAGGAAAGAACCAAAATTAAATTGGCCTGTGACCTGACTTAGAAACCTGTATTTCCCCCCAGTTTCCCCCAAGTTTTCAGCATAACACTCAAAAAAAAGTTCAAGTTTTTAAGACAAAATCAGCCATTGAGATGACTTGTGATTTAATTTGCTTATATGATTATCTTTTGTGTCAAAGAAGAAATATGTAGGTATTATTCTAACATTTCAGTTTTCCATTAATATGTGGGCTTATTATAGGACTATCTAATAGAAAAGTGGACCTTAGATCTTTATAAAGATAAGAAGTATTAGAATGAAATCCAAAGACTCATCACATTTAAAACATCCTCTTCTCTACCTCTGTTGCACTCTAATTCATTCCTTTCTTTCTTTTCATTTCCAATACATACCCTAATTCCCACCCATATTTTTATCACTACAAATAATGCAACTCTGGGCCTTGTCCCTAGAGAAGAGTTGTCCAACTTATTTTTTCCCTCCCAGTCCTTGGCAAGTCTGCTAGGTGACCCACTCGGACACCTCAGAGGGTGGTGCCTCCCACCCCCTCAAGCCACAAGCAACAAAGCCTTAGTCATTTCATGCTCTTGGCTTTGTCATCATTTTAATTTTTTTTACATTACTTTGTCATTAACTCATCTCACTTATGTAAAGAGAACAAGCCAGAGATAGTTAAAGATGTCTCTGGTGTTCTCAAACCAACCAACCAATCAACCAACCAACCAACCAACCAAACAAACAAACAAACAGATAGCATTTCTATTGCCCAATGTCCAGAAAACAATGTCTTGCCAAGACAGAATTTTGAATCACAGGACAATGTAATTTATTCATTCCATGAACTGCACTATGCAGCAAGCCAAATTCAGGCCATTCTTTTGAACAACATTTTAATAATTTTAAGGGTCAACTATCATTCTACCTTCCAAAAAGCAAATGAAAATGGGACTGTCTTATGTAGGAAGGAGACATAATCTGAAGTTACTGGGATGACATGCATATGCTAACATTAGGTGTTAGGATCCTTTTCATTTTCTGTAAGGCTAATTCATCACCTCTGTCTCCCTTAGAGATGTACATTTTGTAAGATATGAATGTGCGATACAATTTTTGTGTGTAAGAGAAGGCTAATTTATGTTTCCCTTGTTTAATAGAATTTGAAGATAAGAGTGAAAATAGAAAAGCTACATTGTAGGGGAACCTGGGTGGATCAGTTGGCTGAGTGTCTGACTCTTGATTTCGGCTCAGGTAATGATCTCATGTTTTGTGGGATTGAGACCTATGTCAGGCTCAGTGCTGATAGCACAGAGCCTGCTTGAGATTCTCTCTCTCCCTCTCTCTCTGCTCCTCCCTGACCACTCTCTTTCTCTCTCAAAATAAATAAAACAACAACAAAAAAAGAAAAGCTATATCATAGGTACCTGTTTTGTTAAGAGGAAAATAAATACCATCTTACAATTCCATCAGAAAGTGGGAAAAGATTGATTTACCATTTTGAGGAACAAAAGAAATTTTCATTTGAAGGGAAAGAGAATAAGGATGTCCACCCAAACATTTCTCAATCTTAAATGTGTTTCCAGTTAATAAACAAACAAACAAAACCCTAGGATCTTATGTGAGCAACGGTAACATTGTACCGATAAAAGTACTATCAAGAGCAGTCCATGTAAAGAGCCCTGGTGGGAAAAATTAACTCCTGGGTCTGTAAAATCCCATAGAACTAGATGAAATAGCCATGGGTACAGTTTGAATTAAGGCTTTTACTGTTCTTGTCATTGTTTTTCTGATTCTTTCACATTTTGACATGGCCAAAGCTTGTAGAATAAAAACTAAACCCAGACGGTATCTTCTGTGAATCCCCACCCTTCCCATGCATGATTATTAAGTTGGAATGATTAAAAATGTCAACTAAGTACCCCCAAGAAATTTTAACTAAAATATTTAAATCACAGATCTCTACAGACCCAGTGTTTGGAGAAACTAAAATTAGTTTACTTCCAGTGAACTATTCTTTATAGTAGCTATTCTCTCTCAATTCTCATTATCATTCTATTCTATACTACCCTAATTTGCAGACAATGTCTTTGGGTTTCAGAAAAGCCCAAGTTTGTATGTGATCCCATTAGCCCTCTGAGTCATTTTGTACTGAATTTACTCCTACCTGTTCCCCACTAAGGAAACCTTCAGTAGGTTGCAGTGAATGGCTTTTATACCCATCAGTGAGTCATCACACAGGCAACTGACCAAGAATTCAATCTGGGTGGATAGAGGACTCTAGCTATACAGAATAATATAGACTTTTGAAAATAACCAATTTACTTTCTTGTGTTTGGAGAAGTCCATAAACTATTGTAATAGTTTATGAGGACTTGAGCTGGACATATGCAACCAAGACATATACTAATTTTAACAATAATTTACTGAGCCTTTGAGTGGATAATGTTGTTATCCCCGCCAATGCCCTTTACTGGACTGGTACACCTGCCTTCAGCTGCTGCAGTTGTTGGTTGCTAATGGCTCACAACTGCCCCCTTTTCCAGATAATTTCTCTTGGCAAAATAGCAGCTATTTACCCAGGAGGCTACATCCTAGTCCCACCCCAGGGGCAGGCCATGCTAGTGACTGGTTTACATGAAGAATGCAAAAGGTTAGCCAGTAATATCAAGGTAGGAACAACTACATGATGTAATTCACACTACAGAGCTCTCCACTGGATCAAGCTAAAGGCAGAGTCCAATAGAAACTATGAAACTATGTCCTGGCTTACTTACCTTCTCCTACCTAACTTGTTTCCTTCACTCCCTCCCCTTTCTCTTAAGACTACTCCAGTAAGTCATGTGAGCCTGAATCCCTTTTTCAGACTTTGCTTCTAAAGAGGACCTAAGTCAAGCCACAGTTCTATATGTATTATGGATACATTGCTTTCATAAATTTATTTCATTTAATTTGCAGGATGGGCCATATAATGGAGACCAGGCTTTACCCCAGGTTTTTTTTCTGGCTCCTAAAAATAGTCAATTTTTATTATGCTAAACTGCTGCCTTAGACATTTATAGTGACAACTTCATCATATATCACCAATAAAATTAATAATGTAGTTACAAACTTCAGAATTTGAATGAATGTGTCTTCTCCATGTTAACATGTCCAACAATGAACAGATGTTTCATAGTGTTTCCTTGACATAAAGTGATATTTTTCCATTAGGGTAAAAGGAGAAGGAAAAAGAACAGAGAAGGAAAAGAAATGAAAAAATGAAGAAACAACAAAGGAGGGAGGAAGGAAGGAACGAAGGAAAGGAGAAAGAGAAAAGGAGGTAAAGGCAAACAGACAAATACAGAGAAAGAAAAGACCACAATAGATACTTGTTTTAATAGACTTTTAGCTTCTTAGGTGACCCCTGGTCTTGTTCCTTGGCTAAAAATGCAGTGCTGGTCATTTCTCCTTTCTAATTCTTTTCAGCGTGGAACAGTTGGAATCGCTTTAATCATGGGCTGAACTTCAGTGCAGCTCTTGGCTGAGAATCACTTTTCTACTAAGAACTGTGAGGAGTTTCCAGGGAGGGCTTGTAAACTAGTTATCTCTATTGATGACCACATCTGTGTGCACATCTGTGGTACAGAAACACGCCATGTAATAAAGTGTATCTTGTGTTCTGTGACTTTCTGCCATGTGGGCTTGCCTTTCCCACCACATTCAAGACGCCCTTTTCTTATTAAAAAGAATCAGTATAGAGGAGTGATACCCCACCCACAGGGTGAGAAGGAGTCTCTTCTGTTTTTCATTTTGTGTCCAAGCAAGGCAAATATGGAATTCATTTGAGATTTCTTAAGACTTCTAAAATGAGCTCACTCTGAAGACAATGAATATGTAGAATGCCTACTATGTGCCTGACATGGCAAGAGAACTAAGTATTTTGTATCAACTAAATGGAACCTCACAACAACCACTGCACTAGGCACCCTGGTCCCCATTTACAGGGGGAAACTGAGAGTCAAAAGGGTAAAATTATTTATCTAAGGTCAAGCATCTAGAAAATGGAGAAACTCAGCTTCAAAGTCAGGTCTGAAGGATACCTCAGCCCAAGGTCTGCTTTATTACAGAAGTATGGGCAGTGACTTCTCAGGTACTTACCACTGTCTGAATAAGAGAACACTTTTTCACCTTGAAGATGTGTTATTTTTCTTTGAAATCCACTCTGCTCAATTCCACAAATTCTACAGACATCTACCAGCCTTCCAAAGAATATGAAGAGAATCACTATGTCATATAGAATATTCCCAAACCACAAGACTGGCTAAGGAAAGCTGGAAGAAAAGGAAACAGGGAAATGGCCTGCTAAACAAGGATTACTCAAGATGACTACAAGCAAAAGAGAAATAAATGCCTTCAGAGAAGACCTTCTTTTGAGCTCATGGGGCTGAAGAAACTAGAAATGAATGTGGTCGCTCCCAAAGAATTTGGGCCCCCAATGCTGTAATTTGGTCTTCCCAGGAATCTGATATCCATCACTGCTTTTAGTAAATATAGGGAGAAGATGACTTAAAGGAGCTTAAAAATAAACTTTATTTTTAAAGAAGAGCAGCAAGCATGTCAATCAGTCAACTAAAAAAAGTATTATGAGTTTGAAATTTAATCATCAAATAGAGGGGAGAACTAAATTATTTCCAAGTTTGCTTTCAATAATACTTTAAGATTTTAGTATGCATCAGATAGAAAAGGTACCTGATAGATGGCAATAGATTATATGAGGTTATAAACATTTGTAGAGAAGCTCAATGACCTTGTAAACCTAGAATATTGGCAAATGCTATTTATGTTATTTCTTGAACAGAAATTACATTCCTTGATATAAATTACATTTTAAGTAACATGACTTTCTCTCTTCCAATTCCTAAAATAAGGGATATGATTCATGGGCTAAAGTGCCCTAGTTAATAAGTTAATGGAAAGAAATAGTGAATAAATTTTTACAGACATATAGAGTTAGTACAGGCATTGTTGAAAGATGATAGATGGCCATTTTGGCAGATGCTCAAAAGTTTCCACTGTTTGTAATTACTGGTCAGGTAGATTGTAATTAGAAGATGTGCTCCTGGTATATTCTAGAAACAGATGAATGCTTTATTATACAACATCTGTACTCCATGCTTTCTACATAAAAATAAAGTATAATTGCAGTATCTGTTGCTTGTTTGCTTTATCATTCTGAATCTAATTTTAAGTAAGCTTTGGAAAAGGATCAGGACATTTTAAATTGCTGAAACCTGTCCATCAATAAGGATAATAATGTATGACAACAGTGAAACCTTTACCAGCTACTTGTGAGCTCTCTAGCTCAAATGACTAACCTATATCCATGAACAGTAGGCAGAACCACTTGGGTTTATCTAGGAGACCATCATAGAACTGGATATGGGAATCACTGGGACATTAAAAGACATATGTTAGAAAAATGGCTACAGAGTGTTCCCCTGGCTTTGTTCTAGGAACATCCTAGACACACGCCATGCATATCCCTGGGCTTCCACAGCTAGAGTTCACAGACATAACAGTGCTCTACATTTAAGCCTCACAGCCACTTTTACAGGAATGTACTGATATTTTCTTTACTTTCCAGATAGAAGATGAAGGCACAGACAGATTAAAAGACATATCCATGATAGTATAACAGGGAAGTGGCAGAACCAGGATTTGAACTAGCCAGTCTGACCTCATGGTCCATACTCTTTTTTTTTTTTCTTTTTTTTTTTTTAATTTTTTTTTTTAATGTTTATTTATTTTGGGGACAGAGAGAGACACAGTATGAATGGGGGAGGGGCAGAGAGAGAGGGAGACACAGAATCGGAAGGGGGCTCCAGGCTCCAAGCCATCAGCCCAGAGCCCGACGCGGGGCTCGAACTCACGGACCGCGAGATCGTGACCTGGCTGAAGTCGGACGCTTAACCGACTGCGCCACCCAGGCGCCCCTCATGGTCCATACTCTTTACCACTTCTTATCACTGCTTAGACTCTACAGACCTGGACATTTGAAAGATACTGCTCACAACTTAAATAGAAAGCCAGGGATAAATTATCTCCTCACTGAATCACAGCACCTGCCAACTAGAGGAGATGGATGCAATACCACCTATAACAAGAGAGTGCCTTTAGGATTACAGGAAAACACCCAAGTTAAATTGAAGCAAAGAAATCAGTATGCAAAGGGGAATATGAGGTTATGTTTCCTTACAGCAAATTTAGAAGCGTTAGTGAGAACCACATTTCAGAAAGAAGAATAAATGCTTTGAAAATTTTTCTATCTCTTTAAAATTATATATTTGGTGGGGCGCCTGGGTGGCGCAGTCGGTTAAGCGTCTGACTTCAGCCAGGTCACGATCTCGCGGTCTGGGAGTTCGAGCCCCGCGTCAGGCTCTGGGCTGATGGCTCAGAGCCTGGAGCCTGTTTCCGATTCTGTGTCTCCCTCTCTCTCTGCCCCTCCCCCGTTCATGCTCTGTCTCTCTCTGTCCGAAAAATAAATAAACGTTGAAAAAAATAAAATAAAATTATATATTTGGAAGCATCTTGGTATCTCCAGCAATTCAAAGAAACATGACGGCCAATTCGTTTCCAAGATGTCAATTGGGATCAAGTCAAAATTATCAAAATGTCCTAACTTGCTTTTTTAGCCCTTAGTTCAGATCTCACCTGTATCAGTTGAGGGGAGAGAACACAGGTAAATTTCCCACCCTGGATCCTTACTAGCACTGCTACCAACTGGGTGAGGACTGCTAAACTCAACTCTAGTGTGGGTTTCATGGCAACATAAGGACGAAGATAAGGTTGCTGTCTATAGGCTGACACACTGATGGGAAGGGAGGAAATTTAACTGGTGATATGAGAGCTGGAGCCCGGATGTAAGGTTTCTGTAATGAGAGTTTCTGTTCTTCCTCTGGAAAAATTGAGCATTGTCAGAGAATGCTGGAATGAATGTAGCATATCTTTCCCTAGGAAATTTAACATTCATTCATTTATTTATACAAAAACAACATAATTATTAGGGAAAACTACAGGGATAATTTTTCTTATCCTCTTGTTCCCCATACCTGTTACTATTAATAGAGTTGCAGTCTAGAATGGGAACAAATTGAATCAGAATCAAAGTAAGAGTTTTGAAGATGAAAGTGGCAAACATTAAAAGATAAAATAATAATACCCAGTTGCTCCTTTCTCTTTCTCACATCAATATGCTTTTCTTTTTTTTAAGTCTCTATTTATTTTGAGAGAGACAGAGAGCATGAGCAGGGGAGGGGCAGAGAGAGAGAGATAGAGAGAGAAAGAGAGAGAGAAGCCCAAACAGGCTCTGCACTGTCAGCACAGTGCATGGGGCTCAGTGTCACAAACTGTGAGATCATGACCTGAGCTGAAATCAAGAGTTAAGCACTTAACTGACTGAGCCACAGGATACACCTATCCCCTTGCATATTTAGTTGAGTGTTTTATTTATTTATTTATTTATTTATTTATTTATTTATTTATTTATTTTGGTGAGTATATTTAGGTTCTGCTCTCTTAGCAAATTTTTCTTCCTTTTTTTTTATTTTAGAGACAGCGAGAGAGAGAGAAAGAGAGAGAGCATGTGTGAGTGGGGGAGAGGGTCAGAGGGATAGAGAGCAGAGAAAATTTTAAGCAGGCTCCACACTCAGAGAGGAGCCCAATGTGGAGCTCAATCCCACAACCCTGGGATCATGACCTGAGCTGAAATTAATAGTCAGATGCTCAAAAGACTGAGCCATGCAGGTGCCCCTTAGTAAATTTCAATTATGCAATATAGTGTTATCAACCATATAATGTAATGTTTTAGTCACCACATTATACATTAGATCCTCAGAACTTATAACGCAAAGTATGCAACCTCTCCCTACTTTCCCTGCCTCCCAGACCCTGGTTAACTACCACTCTACTTTTTCCCTGTTTCCTACATGGTTTGTTCATTTTCTTATTTGGGCATATGTCTCAAGAGCCAGTTATGAACCCTTAGTGGAGACAAGTTACATTGCACATTTAAATGATATAATACAGAATTTTCCTTTCTCTGCCTGATTTATTTCACTTAGTTTAATGTCCTTCAAATTTTTCCATGTTGTCACAAATAACAAGATTTCCTTCTTTTTTGAGAATGAATAGTATTTCATTATATATGTAAATGTATAATATATTTAATATAATATATAACATATACATTTTTTCTTTTTTCTTTACCCAAACACTTTAGTTGTTTCCATACCTTGACTATTGTGAGTTATGCTGGAATGAACATGGAATCAGAAATATCTCTTCAAGATAGTGGTTTCATTTAGTTTTTCTTTGGATATATATCCAGAAGTAGGACTGCTGGAAGGACAGTCTTATTTAGGGGAGTGGAAACAACTCCTATGATACTCAAATCATTCTTGACATAGTTCCACTTCCACGCAAGGTTCAGTGGGTGTCTGTTTCTATAACATTGGCCTCCCAAAAGTTAGCCCATTCTCCAAGTGTCTGAATTAGTGAACCTGGTTTTTTTTTGCCTTGTTTTCAAAATACCTGATTATAGAACCATATAGCTCTTTACTCATCACCATAAAAATAGTGTTCCTTGTGTTGTTCCTCATACTACTTTGTCCAGACAACTTTTAAATGAATCAAATCATGGTATTTCCACTAAATACTTCTTTAGCAATTATTTCTGCACTATGGAATTTTTTAACTGTCTGATATTTAGCTTATATTTTAATTTGCTCCATTTCATAAATAAATCTTGTCCAGAACTAATAGAAGCAAAGAATGAACTATTCCTGATAATTTCCACTTCACCTCAAGGTATAGACACCCTATCTTTTACGTCTGCCAAACCACATCCCATAATTTGTCTCAGCTTTAAAACACATCTACTTCCAGGTCTCCTCAAATCACCATTTTGATCTACCAGTAGTTGCCTCTGTTTTTCACTCTTGGAAAAGCCCTGAAAAAGCCGTGAAATAAAATAAGCAGAGGCTTTAATTATTTCAGTTCTGGTGGGACTGTCCAATGGATTTCATGTAGATACATAAACCCTGCCAGAAGCATGAGACTCATTTCCATGTGTTTGCCTGCTGAACCAAGTCCTCAATGTTACTTGATAATCATTTGCTTTCCTCCAAGTATTGGGCAAAACATGAAGCTCCATATATCTTCAAATATAAAAATCAAGAAGCACATAACTGTGCCTTTCAGCTGGAGAAGTGAATTTTGCAAAGTTTCAGTGATTTTTTTTCTACCAGCCTGTGAATTTTAAATAACACATATAGTGTTTTTTCTACATGTCATTTCTCACATTTCTCCCTATATCCCTAAGTAGAGCAAGCTAGGGGGATACAAGAAATAAAATATTTACTTAAAGTCAAGCAGAAATTTCTTGTCTACTACATAAGAAAACACATTTCCAAATGGAGGTTTAAAAAGCTCTCATAGTGTTATTGAATACCATTTCCTGCCATGAGAACCAATATAGAATGAAAATAAGAATAAATTCCTTAGTAGCCAGTCCTAGAATTGAATGACAAAATGAACAAACACTGAATGCCCATGTAGAAACTGTATATGCAAGCAATTTTAGCTATATTCTGGCTCAATGAGAAATCGGTTTGTTCACTTAAAATAACCAAGGACAAGTTGGGTGGTTGACACATGGATGAGAGAATCTTAAGTAAAACCAGGAGCCACAGAAAACAGGATAGATAGTGTAGCAGGCAGGTCCTGTTTTGGGGGGCATGTGAGAGTTGTCTTTATCCTCAGAATCCAGATAGAGAATCTACAATACGAAATGGCAGGCCAGGAATTGGGGGACTCAAACTCTGGTGCATCTTTAAAAGATAAAAATAATCTTTTAATGCAATCTTTCTAGATTTTAACTCAAGAAAACTCATCAACTTTCTTTCTTTAGTTAAATAAATCACGCTTTGGCCATTCTTCTGCTTTTTTCTGATAATAGGAAGAGTTTCTTTTATGTGAAAAGAACATTTAACAACTGTATGTGTTTAGCAAAACCTATAAACTAATCTGAATCTGCTTCCCTATCTATAAAATGAAAATAATCATTTGAGGATTAAAGGAGATAAGGATGTGAAATGAATTGGAAACTCATAGAAATAATTATTTTTGCTATACATATCGTCATTATTTGTTAAGTACAGAATGACAATTTTGTTATTTGTTTAAAAGAAACAACTCATTTAAGTAACAGTAAAATACTGCGGAGGTGAGTGGCTACAAAGCTTTAAGAAGTAATTGTTTTCATTTTCTCCTAATATGAAGCTTTCTCTGAACCCCCTCTCTTTCCAAAATCTGGCTTTAGAGTAGAGACATAGTGTTGAATGTCTTCAGAGATAAAGTATTGAGGACAGGTCAGCAAAGGAGCCTTTTAGATTGGTAGATTGCAAAGGACAGCTTGTTCCAAACAGAGGCCTGAGGGCAGATGAGAGAGAAGAAAGGAAACAAAGGAAGCAGTTAGGGACAAGTCTGGGCCCAGCCAAAGGGGAGGAAAGAGGAAGGCATGTTGGAGGAGGCCCACTGGTTCCTCATTCTATCTAAGGACGGAGTAAATGAAGAAGCATCATCTTCATTGCAGCCTCTAGTTGCAAAGTACTGCCTATGTGCAGGGTTCCTTCCTACAAAGAAAGTTTCCCATGATAATGACAAATTCCATTTCAACATATATGGGTTCATGCTTCCTTTAGTCCCTTCACAGCCTCAAATGCATTTGGGGACCATTCTTACATTACAGACTAACAAATTTAGTCATGTCGAACATAGTTATTTTTCAAGGAAAGAAATATCTTCCAGCTGCCTGGGAGTGAGTTTGCCCTTGAGGACAAAGATGGCATAAGAGGAAAAATCCAAAACTCCAAGAGGAGGAAATCAGAAAGAGAACAAGGGAGCCAAGAAATGGCTACATTTCCAATTACAGCTAAAATTCCCAAAACTTACAGATATAGCATTAGTTCATCACTTGAGCACAGAGTTGGGCAGCTACTGAAGACCCAATTAGCATGAGGGTCTCCAAACACATTTCCACATAAAAGTTGGACAGTGATCCTATGGGGCCCATCACTGTTTCACTTTCAGTCCATTTTATCCACAATGCCCACTTATACAAAGACTAGAGGGTGGAGAAGAGGCAAAGCACACTCTGTGATTAGCTTCTCTCTCTCTCTTTCTCTCTCTCCCTCAACACCTCTCACTATCAGAACCTTCCCCCTGCCAACCCTTTCTTCGCTAATGAGGATGCAATTTCCTGATGTCCTAGGCAGAGGCAGACCAATGGTCTTACTTCCACATGGTTTCAGGAAACACATTAATAGTTACCTGGCTTTCACCATATCCCCTTGGAAATCCCCCAGTGTGACTTTTGCCAACTAAAGTTATATAAAGGAAATAAAAGTGGTTTCTTTTGAAATAGGCCATTATTCTTAATTATTCTCACAGGTGATATGAGACTATATCTCTGTCTACAGACATGAATCCACTTCCTCAAAACCCACCTGTGAGCACAGTCATCTCATTTCCAAGCAACGATTACTTTCTGGTCAGTATCTGGTACCAAAGGTCTGTGGATCTGCCATGGCATCATCATTAAGCTATCAGGTATGTCTTCAACCACAACAGTCATATAAAAGAACTTTAAGTTTTTTCCCTTGAGATATTTTTATTCCTTTCTTTTCCCTACAAGATTCATTTTTTTTTAATTTAGGCATATGTCTCAGTAGAGCTAGTTATGAAACATTAGTGGAGATGAGTTATCTTATTCTGCCAAGTATATGTCCTCTTTTCTTACAGTAACAAGATTCTGACAACCCTGTGGGAAACCATTTCAATTTTATTCTTATTCCATGTGACTTGGAGAAGGCATATGACCTAAGTCTGGCCAATCAGCATCTACACAGAACCATAACTATTATTGGTTCAGGGAAAGCATGTGACTGAGGTCAGAGCAATCAGTTAATCTTACAACTTTTGCTGGAAAAACCTATAAGCAGCTCTCTCTCTTCTACTGAGTTACTGAAGGGAGAAAATGTACACATGAAGGTGCTGAAAGCTTAACTGCAATCATAGAGGGAAAGTCTGTTTGAGAATGGAGCCAACACATAAGAAAACAGAGGTGACAGGAGACCAAATACTGATAGCATTGTCAGTTAGTAGATCCAGCCATGCCTGAAGCCAATCTACCTCTGATCTTTTCAGTTCTAAGCCAGTGTGTCTTCTTTTTGACTTCTGAGTTAGGTTTTTAGCCAATCTATGTTAGGTTTTCTGCCACTTGCCACCAAATATTTTGTTTTAAAATCTTCCCTTCTGTGCCAGTACTTCATGTCCATCTAAGATTTTATCAGCGGTGTTCTCACTTTGCCACTTAAAGTTATGCCTAAAAACCAGGTGATAGTAATGAAAATGACCCACAAGCTATGACATTCAACACTAGCTAAACCTTAGCTTCCAATAAATAGAGGAAGTTGGACTATAATGAAAGCACAGAAACTCATTTCCAGTGTGAATAATCTTTGGGACAACTTCATTCCTCTTTAATCCAGAAAGAGATAAGAGTGTCTTCTCATTTGCTCTGATAGATTAGCCAAAAACACAACAGACTGAGACTATGAAATTACTAGTACTATAGAAAATACTACCAATAAATAAGAGCAGAACAAGAAAATGAATATGCTATTAGCTGGATCTTTATAAATCACCACTGAGTGTTTGGAGTTAAGTTTGATTATAATTGGTGAAGAATTTCCATGTGGTAAAAGTGAGACTAGGGTAGCCAAGAAGCAGTTGGAAGTTACACAGATTTGTTCTTGGCTTTACAATGGGTGTGGAAAGAGTAGACAGAACTAAAAACACAACTGGAACTCTGGCCCAGTTCCTGAATATTAGCATAGAGGGGTGTGCTTTCCATGCAGAGGGTGTCATCAAGTAACCAAAAGAAAAAAAAACTTGGGGAGAATAGAGAGGGTGGGGGGAGGTGTCCCTTTCACTGTAGCTCTTCTCTAATGTCAAGGAGACTGGCTGGGAATCAACAAAGATCCTCTAAGAATGCCTCTATTTCTTGGTTTTTGGCCAGTTACTCAGAGCAGATGTGAAATGTTTGCTGTGATTAGGAAATATTTTGCATGTGAGAATGTGGATGCTATAATTTTCAACTCAGCCAAGAAGACTTAATAAATGGTGAAATTTTACATCTTTGGGGAGGAGCAAAATATTTTTTAAAAAGTGTTGGTTAAAATAAACACCAAATTCCCAAGGAGAGACTCCAAACTCTTATGATGTGCAGCACTGATCATTTTATTACTGTGGAAAAATTTACTCAGATGGTGCAGCCCACTTCATCCTTTTGTTAATGTCCTCATTCTCCCATTATCAATGGCATATGAGTACTCATCTTTTACTATCTGAGCTTTTGTTATTGAATGAACCAGAAATTGATGACAAAATATGTCCTTGTTAGCAAACAGTAAATTAAAAAGTGATCTGATGTCATTAAAAAATGAGAAGCCTTTTATTTTACAAATGAAACCAAGTTATCATTGGCAAGAATACTATGCATATTAGGAATACACTTGCATTCTGGTTCCCTAGTATAGCCATCTGTCTGACCTTCAAAGTCACTTTATTTCTCTAAACTTCAGTTTCCTGTTGTGTCAAAGGAGAGAGTTGGGCTACATCAGCATTTCCCAGAGTGTGGATTGTAGAAACTAGTTCTGTGGGATGTTAATGAATTGTCAAAGCAAAGGTCTGTTTAAACAAGACAAAGAAAGGATTTCAAGACCAAAGAAATAATGTGTGTGAAAGTATAGAGATACAAAAAGCTTTTTACTAATTTGTTAAACAAATATTTACTGATAACCTATTAT
This sequence comes from Lynx rufus, assembly GCF_022079265.1. Classification (NCBI taxonomy): domain Eukaryota; kingdom Metazoa; phylum Chordata; class Mammalia; order Carnivora; family Felidae; genus Lynx; species Lynx rufus. The sequence continues at coordinate 37,009,088 of NW_025814896.1, read as the reverse complement.
ATGCCAGGTGTTGAGTGTGCTAGAAGTTGGGGATTCAGTGGCAAATAAGGATGATGAGAAACTTGCCTTCAAAGAGTTTATATTCTTGAGAGATTTATGATTAAGCAATTAAGATGAAATCAAATATACTGAATATTATGATTTTAAAAACAAGCAAAGGCTCTTATAGAAGATGAGGATAAGAGAAGTAAGAGGGCTTTTTGGAGGAAGTTATGTTTGAATCCAAAACTAAAGGATAAATAGTAGTGATCCAGGGAAATAGTGTAGAAGATGAATATTCCAAGCAAAAGGGACACTACCGGTAAGAACATGGGGCTGAAGAAGAAAAGAGAGAGTCTGAAGAACTTGAAATTAAAATATAGTATGGCTAAATTTGATGTGAGAGGGTGAAAGTGGCAGGAAATGAGCTTTGAGGAGTAAATGGGAGAAGATCATCTTATATCTCATTAGCAATGCACAATGGTTTGGATTTTATCATACAGAAAATAAATAATGCTAAAGGTTTAAGCAGCTAAGAAAAATGACCATATTTTTATGTTAGAATGCTGACAGCAGCAGCAATGAGAAGATTTTATTGGAGAGGAACAAGACTAGAAAAAATTATACTAGTTGGGATACTCTTGCTTCTGGCTGTGGCAATGCAGACGGAGAAAAGAGGACAAAGGTGAAACTCATGTAAGAGGTAGAGTTGGAAGGTTTGTGCCTGATTAGATGTTGGCAGTGAATAGAGGGGAAGGTACACAGTTTGGCTCACAAGGTGAATAGTGATACCATAAACCAGAATAGCAATTATGTGACAAAGAGGAGGAAGAGAAAAAGGAAACCGAAAAATGAAGTTGAGTTCTGTTAGGGCATGTCCATCTTTTTATTTCACTGGGTATTTAAATGGAATTATTTGGATACATCAGTCTAGAACATGAGGAAGTGGACTGAAATCTGAATATAAAGTTAAATAAATGTCTTTAGTTCATGGGTGACCATGATATCTTAGAGTGGCTGAGATCACCCAGAGTCTGTGAGGAGTAAAATGAGAAGAAAGATAAGACAAAAACAAACATTGAGGGAATAAGCATATGAAACTATACCTACAAAGAGAACAGAGAAGGACAGGCAGAGAGTTATTTTTAAGTTATTAGTAATGTTAGGGCACCTGGGTGGCTCAGTTGGTTGTGTCCAACTCTTGATTTTGGCTCAGGTCATGATCTCACAGTTCATGAGATCAAGCCCCACATCAGGCTCTGTGCTGACAGTGCAGAATCTGCTTGGGATTCCCTCTCTCCCTCTTGCTCTGCCCCTCCCCCACTCACCCTCTAACTCTCTCTCAAAATAAATAAACATTAAAAATAGATAAATAAATTATTAGTGATTTTATAGGGATGTTCAAATAAAGTAGACAAGATTGTATTTTGTTGAAATTTATTTATGATTTCTAATCAAATGTTATAGTATTAGAAAAAATTTATCTAAATTCTACCTCTGGAATATAGTCAATATTTATTATATTTTAGGATTTTTTTCAAGGCACAAGTAATCTCAAATAGTGAATTAGTTTTTTTTTTTTGTCTATTTTTTTTAATTTTTTTTTTAATTTTTTTTTTCAACGTTTATTTATTTTTGGGACAGAGAGAGACAGAACATGAACGGGGGAGGGGCAGAGAGAGAGGGAGACACAGAATCGGAAACAGGCTCCAGGCTCCGAGCCATCAGCCCAGAGCCTGACGCGGGGCTCGAACTCACGGACTGTGAGATCGTGACCTGGCTGAAGTCGGACGCCTAACCGACTGCGCCACCCAGGCGCCCCAGTGAATTAGTTTTAAAACTATTTTGTTTCTAATTCTTGAAGACAGTGTCAGAAACATACACATAATTCCACCTTTATGACCCAAGTAGATGAAATGGATAGATTTTCTATTAAATTTCTCACGGCCTACACTGCAGAGATGCCTTTTAACTGACAAAAACACAATTACATACACACACCGTAAAAACAGGCTTTTTCTACCATCTCTCACCATCTTCCTGAGTTGGCTTAATGAATAGCAACCTGGAAACTGCCTAAACAACTAAGTAGAGAAATTACAGTTAATCCAAGGAACAAATCACTGCATCCAGAAATCAAACCAAACACATGTTAAAAAGAAGGAAGGAAGGAAGGAAGGAAGGAAGGAAGGAAGGAAGGAAGAAGAAAAAGAGAGAAAGAAAGAAAGAGAAAGAAAGAAAGAAAGAAAGAAGAAAGAGAGAGAAAGAAAGAAAGAAGAGAGAAAGAAGGGAAGAAAGAAAGAGAAAGAGAGAAATAAAGAAAGAGAGAAAGAGAGAAAGAAAGAAAACACTAAGATTTTTCCCCCCAAGTGTTGAACATACTTAGTTTCACTGGGGTCATAACAATGAGTTTCCAAATTTTGGAACCCATTGGACCCTTAGCCTGTCTGATTTTCTGACTAAGCTACAGTCTTCTGGAGTTGATTTCATCAGTGGCTGGTGAAGCATGACTCTGTTTTTTTTTTTTTTTTTATAAGCTTTTCTTCTTAAAACAACATTTTGATGAGCTAAGCATAAATTAATCAGAAACATATGGATTAAATTGACTCCAAAATACATATGGGTTTAAAAAATAAGAAAAGTACTCAGGGCAAAACACACTTAGGGTTTTATAATCCCACTAGGTTAGAAAACTATAGCAAGGGGATTCCAAAATATGACCTTCCCTTATCTCTGTCATGGTCAGCAAAGTTTTTGTTATCTTCTTATAGAAGAAGGAAGTCAAGAAGTAGATGAGCGCTGTGAGATTGCTCAGCCTTACAACCCACTTTCTAAGGCCAGACATTGTGGTTGCAGTCTGTCTGCTGCTGACTCTTTGAGGAAAAGTGGGGTGCTGAGAGAGATCTCTTAGTAGGACACTGGGGTCTAGCACCACCCCTCTAGCTTTATCCTCTCCTTTGAAGACAAAACATCCTCATTTTCCACTTCTGGGGCAAGTCTTCTCTAGTATAATTTGTTGTTCCAAATCAACATGTAAATTTAATGAATTTATAATCTCTCCTTCTTATTTCTCGGCCTCCCATCTTCCAGGAACAAAATCCTTATTCCTCTTAATTCCTTATATCCTATCAGTCATCAAGTCCTCCAAATTGTCCTTTGAAATTCATACTCTCTGCATCCTGACTGCTATCACCCTCATCCAACCCCTCATCACCTCACACCTGGATTACAAGGGCAACCACGAAGCTGACCCTTACTGATTCCTCCTAACCTCTAGGCCATCCCACACACTACCATCAGTCTACTGTTTAACCCATGCTTTCATCATATCACCCTGCTCCTTCTCCTCTTTTTCTTTTACTATATGTGAAATTTAAGCTCTTCTGTCTGCCTCCCAAGTTTCCTCATAACACAGATATACTCTACCTCTGAAAGCATGTTTTCTATTATTGTTCCATACCCACCACCTCCCAAAGCTTGGCATTAGCCATATGCTATATTCAGTTTATGTTTCAATTTATATTCTCAAATATCATCTCCTAACTACTTATTTCCTCACTTATATTTACCATTCTTCTACATGTTTATGGCATGATAACTATATCATAAAATGCAGGCAAACTCACCAATGTGATATTTAAGTGAATACCTGAATGATAAGAGGACTTATCTCACAAAGAGTGGCAGGAAATAGCATGTGCAAGTGCCGTATAATGTTCTGTGAGTGGGGAAAGGGGTAGGAACATATTTGTGTGTTTAAGAAATTGTAAAGAAAGAAAGTACATATAAAGAAATTGTGTTTTAACTTTTCTTTTAAAATTTGTTCATTTTTGAAAGGCAGAGAGAGCACAAGCAGGGGAGGGGCGGAGAAAGAAGGAGACACAGAATCAGAAGCAGGCTCCAGGTTCTGAGTGGTCAGCACAGAGCCCAAGGCAGGGCTCAAACCCAGGAACCGTGAGATCACGACCTGAGCCAAAGTCAGATGCTTAACTGACTGAGCTACCCAGGCACCCCAGAAATTGTAATTTAAAATGTAAAAGGCCACTGCAGCTGACATGAAGCTTAAAAGGAGGGAATGAATATGAGATGAATATGAGATGAAATTGGACAATAGTCAGCAGGAATATCATGAATGGCTTTAGCAGCTATGCTAAAGAGTGGATTTTCTTCTAAATTCAAGCTGCTCTAAGGTTATTTACATTAAAGAGGACAGGTCATTTATTGGAAGATAACTCTGGCTTCTTTGTGAAGAATAAATGGCAGTAAATACAACAGTATAAAGGTTGCTTTATTTTTTTTAAATCTTTTTTAATGTTTATTTCTTTTTGAGACAGAGACAGAGCATGAACGGGGGAGGGTCAGAGAGAGAGGGAGACACAGAATCCGAAGCAGGCTCCAGGCTCTGAGCTGTCAGCACAGAGCCCGACGCAGGGCTCAAACTCATGAACAGTGAGATCATGACCTGAGCCAAAGTCGGAGGCTCAACCATCTGAGCCACCCAGGAGCCCCTAAAGGTTGCTTTAAAGAAATAGACAAGAGAGAAAGGTGGCTCAGACTTGGAGGTAGCAACGAAGTCAGAGAATTTCAAAAAAACATTCTGGAAGAACTGGCAGGATATGCTCAAGAACTGAATGTAAGATGTATGAGAAACTGACAAATCAAGAATGACTCCTATGTTTCAGGCTTGAGGAATTGAGTGTATTTCCTAATATAGAGAAGACTGAGTAAAGAGAATAGGGTACACTGAACCAAGATTTTAGTTTTGGATTTAACTCGAGGCAAAATGGATTAACTAATTTTGGCCCATCTCCACTTCCTTAAAAACAAGAAGAAGAACTGGAGAAAACAGTTTAAAATCTCTTTTATCGGCATTATAGAACTATTGAGTCAGTGAAGATATGGAGGGTACACAATCCCCCCAAAAAAAAAATGAAGAAAAAGAAGAAAGAAGAAGATGACAAAACATGAACAAGGAGGAGGAGGAAGAGGTCATCCAGAAACATGATCCAGGCATTTGGTTTCCTCAAGGAATTTTCTCATTTTGATAGTGGACAAAAAGAGGCTGAAAAGAGCAGAGATTTTGCTAGATTTATATTGCTAGGAGGACAAATACTGTAGCACATTGCATGCCAAGAAGATCTTTGGTAAATACCCTAGTCTTTTGATTTGTACCTCAAAGACCAGACCTAGGAAAGAAAGTTGAATTGCAAGTATCCCAAACGTCATAGAGACTGATTAAAATCATGTCAAAGCCCAGTTGGATTAAAGTGATTTGGAATTGTTAACAACCCTAAGAAATGCCTATCAGAATTTCTTGGAGAAAGATAAAAATGAGCCAGGGCTCCAAAATACCCTTAAAAGTTATCAAATGCAATATTTTCTATTAAAAAAAAACTGGCATACTGAAAACCTGAGAGGAATCAAAACCTGAGAGGAAATACAGATGATAGAAACAAACTCAGAGGATATCATGACTATGAAGATACCGGACATGAAATTAACTATTAATGATATAATCAGGAATTTTTTTAAAGAAGAAAAATTTTGGAATAGAATACTTATCTTTTTTAAAATTAAAACTATGGAACTGAAAAAATATGATAATGGATATTAATAACATGATTAATGGGGCACCTGGGTGGCTCAGTTGGTTAAGTGTCCGACTTGAGCTTAGGTCATGATGTCATGGTTGGTGGGTTTGAGCCCCACGTAGGGCTCTGTACTGACAGCTGAGAGCCTGGAGCCTGCTTCAGATTCTGTGTCTCCCTCTCTCAAAAATAAACAAACATTAAAAAAATTTTAAAAATAACATGATTAATAATTTTAATAACTGTAAAAAGGTGAAGAGAAAATTAGGAAAATGGAATAGATCAGGAAGAAATACACATAACTAAAACTTTAATTTTTTTTTCAAGTTTATTTATTTTTCACAGAGACAGAGTGGGAGCATGAGCTGGGAAGGGGCAGAGAGAGAGAGGGAAACACAGAATCCGAAGCAGACTCCAGGCTCCAAGCTGCCAGCACAGAGCCCAATGTGGGGCTCGAACTCACGAACCGTGAGATCATGACCTGGGCTGAAGTCGGACACTTAACCAACTGAGCCACCCAGGTGACCCACATAACTAAAACTTGAGAAGTTAACAAGAAGTGCATAGGGCATGTGGGTGGCTCAGTCGGTTGAGTGTTCAACTTTGGCTCAGGTCATGATCTCACCATTCTTGAGTTCGAGCCCCACATCTGACAGCTCAGAGCCTGGAGCCTGCTTCAGATTCTCTCTCTCTCTCTTTTTCTCTGCTCCTCCCCTGCTCATGCTTGCTTGCTCACTCTCTCTCTCTCAAAAATAAATATTAAAAAATTTTTTTAATTAACAAGAAGTACCAAAAAGAATGTAAAAATAATATGGGAGATATTGAACATACAAGTATTTGGAACATACAAGTATCTGGAATCCAGAAGGGAGAAAGATAATGTGACAGAATAATGTTTCAAAGATAAATAGCTAAGAGTTTTCCAAAGTGACAAAAGAGATTAAGCAACACAATCAAGGCACAAAATACTAGTAAACAAATCACAGACACATTTTAAAAAGATAAATCATCAGGACTAAAATTTAGACTTCGTATAACATTTAAAAAATCAATATTGGGGTACCTGGCTGGCTCAGTTGGTTAAGCATCTGGCTCTTAGTTTTGGCTCAGGTCATGATCTCATGGTTTGTGAGTTTGAGCCCTGCGTTGGGCTCCTTGCTGACAGTGCAGAGCCTGCTTAGGATTCTCTCTCCCTCCCTCCCTCCCTCCCTCCCTCCCTCCCTCCCTCATTCTCTCACTCTCAATGTAAATAAGTAAACTTAAAAAAAATCAATATATATAATTTACCACATTAATAAAGGAGAAAGTAATATAACATTTAAATAGATGTAGAAAAACATTTGATATAAATGACAAGTTTATAATAAAAATTTTGTTAATATGCAGACCCAAAATATCAGAAAGTAGTGAGCAGACTTACACATGATTAGTAACCTGACTTCATCCTATGGAAACACTGTACCCCCAAATTTTAGAAATCACATCTTTCTCAAATGTTTATAGAAATTTTCCAAAATGACACACATTGTACTATATAGAAAATCTCACCAAATTTCAAATTGAAATAATATGGAGGATGTATTATAATTATAGTGGAATTAAGCTAGAGGTCATAGAAAAAAGATAACTAGAAAGTCTCTTTTTTGAAATTAAGGAATACATCTCTAATCCATGGGTAAAATAAGAAACAATTAAAATTAGAAAATATTTTTAACTGAACTAAGAGTTAACTCCCAAACAACACAGAGATTAGGAGTGCCAACTCCTGCACGGTCACAAATCCACATATAACTTTTACTTCCCAAAACATAACTACTAATGGCCCACTGTTGACCAGAAGCCTTACCAATAACATAAATATCGATTAACATATTTTGTATGTTAAATGTACTATATGCCATATTCTTATGATAAAGCAAGCTACAGAAAAGGTTACTAAGAAAATCATAAGGAAAAGAAAATACATTAACAGTACGGTACTATATTTATGGAAACAAATGCACATATAAGTGGACCTGTGCAGCTCAAACCCCTGTTGTTCAAGGGTCAATTGTTTAATATATATAGTACATATTAAAACTTATAAGATATAACTAAAATCATAGTTTAAGGAAAGTTTATAGCCTTAAATGCATATATTTAAAAAGAAAAATGGCTGAAAGTCAATAATCTAAGTATCCATATATCAAGAAGTTAGGAAGCTATACTACAAAGCTGTAATCATCAAGACAATATGGTACTGGCACAAGAACAGACACTCACACCAATGGAAAAGAAGAGAGAACCCAGAAATGGACCCACAAACATAGAGCCAACTAATCTTTGACAAAGCAGGAAAGAATACCCAATGGAAGAAAGATAGTCTCTTCATCAAATGGTGCTGGGAAAATTGGACAGCGACATGCAGAAAAATGAACCTGGTCAAGTTTCTTACACCATACACAAAAATAAACTCAAAATGGATGAAATTCCTAAATATAAGACAGGAAGCCACCAAAATCCTCGAGGAGAAAGCAGGAAAAAACCTCTTTGATCTTGGCTGCAGCACCTTCTTACTCAACATGTCTCCAGAGGCAAGGGAAACAAAAGCAAAAATGAACTACTGGGACCTCATCAAAATAAAAATCTTTTGCACAGCGAAGGAAACAATCAGCAAAACTAAAAGGCAACTGACAGAATGGGAGAAGATATTTGCACATCAGATAAAGAGTTAGTATCCAAAATCTATAAAGAACTTATCAAACTCAACACCCAAAAAAACAAATAATCCAGTAAAGAATGGGCAAAAGACATCAATAGACACTTCTCCGAAGAAGACATCCAGATGGCCAACCAACACATGAAAAAATGCTCAACATCACTCATCATCAGGGAAATACAAATCAAAACCACAATGATATACCACCTTACACCTGTCAGAATGGCTAACATTAACAACTCAGGCAACAACAGATGTTGGTGAGAATGTGGAGAAAGAGGATCTCTTTTGCATTGTTGGTGGCAATGCAAGCTGGTGCAGCCACTTTGGAAAACAGTATGGAGGTTCCTCAAGAAAACTAAAAATAGAACTACCCTACGACCTAGCAATTGCACTACTAGGCATTTATCCAAGGGATACAGGTGTGCTGTTTCAAAGGGACACATGCACCCCCATGTTTATAGCAGCACTATCAACAACAGCCAAAGTATGGAAAGAGCCCAAATGTCCCTTGATGGATGAATGGATAAAGAAGATGTGGTATATATATACAATGGAGTATTACTCAGCAATCAAAAAGAATGAAATCTTGCCATTTGCAACTACGTGGATGGAACTGGAGGGGATTATGCTAAGTGAAATTAGTCAGAGAAAGACAAAAATCATATGACGTCACTCATATGAGGACTTTAAGAGAGAAAACAGATGAACATAAGGGAAGGGAAACAAAAATAATATAAAAACAGGGAGGGGGACAAAACAGAAGAGACTCATAAATATGGAGAACAAACTGAGGGTTACTGGAGGGGTTGTGGGAGGGGGGATGGGCTAAAAGGATAAGGGGCACTAAGGAAACTACTCCTGAAATCATTGTTGCACTATATGCTAACTAATTTGGATGTGAATTTAAAAAAATAAAAAAATTACAAAAAAATTACAAAAAAATTAGGAAAAAGAAAAACATAGTGAATACAAAGAACATAGAAAAAGGAAACAATATGCATAAAAAAAGAAATGAATTTGTCCTAACTTTCCATAAAGTATGCTGTTCCTAGTCTTCTGATCACTTACAAACAGGATCCAAGAACCTTGTATGGAAGGAATCATACAGTGACTCCCCCTAGATCTTCTCTTTCAGGAAAAAAAATGCATGACCATGAGCAGGATATTTTGTTGGCTTTATTTTTACTCAAAATTGCCTTTTCTTTACTCATAGGTAAAAAGACTCTGAACCCAAGGCTCTTAAGACTCAGGAAAAGAATTAAATGCTAGATTTATTAGCAAATGTCAATGCTGGGTTCCTAGAACATTCTAGGGTACCTCAGCCAATTCTCAAAATGTGGGATGGACCTGTGTATGCCAAGAACTCAGAGTTCTCTCCTTGAATTTAATAGTGAAGTAATTAGAATGTCCCCCACAAAGAACCTCAGCAGTTAATTATTCTCTAGAAACCAAAAGATAAGCAACATTCTAAACTCTGTAACACCCTAGAATTCCAGTCAACTTTGAGCTATATAGTCCCAACATCTGATAAAGTACCTGGCAGAAAGTGGGCCCTCATTAATTCCCTGTTGAATTAATGTCATGTATCAGTGAACAGGAAATATAAGCTAGGAAGTAGCACAGCCCATATGAACTCAAAACTGTAAATTCAAAATCAAGTTATGTCTCAACTTACAATGTCATAGTATTGTTTACTAGGTTTTGAACAAAATACAACTAGTCATATTTTCATACCAGGGGTAATAAGTCTGTTGCCCCATAAAGATCTAACCTGTCTTCAAGTTCATGTTCTGCCAATTCATGATATTAAGGTTAGTATAGTTTCACTTAAACTGCTGAATATACTGAATTGAGTTCAGAATTCTTTCAAACTCCATTTCCCAGACCCCAGAATACACTTCAGAATCAAGACTGACTGTCATCATTTTTTTGCTCCACCCAGACTAATAAGCCAATCATTTCTATAGTAACCAAAAAAGGAATAGAAAGAAGTACAACAGGTCATAAAAGTTAGCACAATTAGATATATATGTTGACATGTAAAAACAACTGGCAGGAAAGTGATTAGTATAAATTTTAGTACCCCAATTTTTGGAGGAGTTGCTCAACTTTATCACAACCTCACTATTTGTGAACAATGTAGCCATTGCTGGTCTGTGGCAACGAATAAGCTTCATAGCACCCAAACACCATCAGAGGTTCTATATTTACCTTACATCTGCCAACAACCCATGTTCTCTCATTTTCTGTGTAAAAGAGCTCCATGTGGGCCAGATTTAATTTGATGCAGAAATACTATGTCACTTCCAATAAAAGCAAAAAGGAAAGAGAGATTCGCACAATAACTTATCAAGGATGGCAGCTCATGCTGGTATTTGGAATAGTTTGGAGGTATTGTTTTGTTTACTGAACAGTCAAGTTGAAAGGAAGGTGCACAGCCTGATTAGAATGGCCTCTGCAGATCTGTTTTCCAAATAGAAAACATATGCCCCTCTTGGGAGAGAAACATATGTCCCTTAGAGGAGAGCTCTTCATTCCCAGCTACAAGTGAATTTGAAAACAGTTTGACTCTGGTAAGAAGAATATAATACAGCATCTTTTCTTACGTGAGGTAGGTCCAGAGCAAACTTCTAATGACCAAAGTAAAATACATACCAATTGTGACCAAAGGCTTTTACCTAAGGCAGAAGCCAAGGGGAGCCTCAGACACCATTATATTCAATCCCCTGTAGATTTCTCTAGGTGCAGATACCGACGCCTAAGGAGATTATTGGATTAGACCTAAAACCACATGGCAAATCCATGGCCAAATTGGAGTCCCAATGCTGGTGTCTTGATTTATAATTTAGCCCTCAATATTATATTATTCCAACATCAGAATAAATTTTCAAAACTTCATTTGGAGTAAAAATTGAGGAAAAATTAACTGTAATACTTGATATGGTAACAAGACTGGAAAGATATAGAGATAAATCATTTCTCATTCAATCAGAGAAAATCCTTATATATGAGTCAAATTAATATTTTTCTATGATTCATATAAGACTCCAGGAGCAAGTAAGATGAACTGTCTCTCATCTTCCAGTAGGGCATTTTCATTATTTTCCATTTAAACATGTAAGGAAGTAATATTCAAAATTAACTGAATTATTTTTTTCTGGCCAAATGCAGGACTGTCATCTTACATAAATATATATTAGAAAAACACAAAAAAATATTAACTTAATGATAAAATAGCTAGTCATGATCTCTTTTCTGTATGCAACTTCTACACACACATGTATTTTTTCATGAATTGTGATTTTTTTAATGAAAAATAATGATTTGAAGTTGTTTAAATAGCCCCAATTCTGAAATGAGAAAACTTTTCTTGGAAGCTTTAGACATCAGAAAAGCAACTCTACTGCTTAAAACCCATCCTTTTGTAAGCACCTTCAAGCCTTGAAAAATCTGAATCTTTCTCTAGATGTAGAAGCTGATAAACATCCTAAGATTTTTTTTATTGCATCATTACAAAAAAAAAAAAATCTGGGGCAAGCAGACATTTAAAACAAAGCTCTGTTACTAGAAAACAGACAGTCTCCATCCTCATTCTGAGTAATGTCTGCCTCTGTTCAGTTCAACAACCCACAAAGAAAGTAATAGACAAAGACATGCCAGATGAAAAATATCACAGTCCAAAAGGATACCTAGTGAAGAAACCCAGCAATCACTGCCCAAAGACTGACTTCTGAAAATATGTTAGGAAATGGGGTACTATTTTATTTCATTGTATTTGTTTTTCTCCATTTAAAATTTGCATGGTAGCCTATTTATTTAATGAAGATTTTACCTTCATTAAAATTGTTTGCTTGGGTTCCGTCATGGACACAGTCTGGGCTTTCCTCCCTCAGTTTAGATCCTGTAGAGATTAATGTTGACTCAAAAACAAGCTTTCTTTGGCCCTACCTCTGTTGGGTTCAGTCTTTGTCTCTGCCAGTACCCCCTGGCCCATACTGATGATATCACTGTGAATCACTAAGAAGCCTGCATACACATGGCTCAGACATAATAATGATGTTGCTCATGACAACACCATTGTTAATAATCTGACCACACAGTGATATGAAACATCACCTGGCTCTGTATTTTAACAATTAAAACTTTCATTCTTCCTAAGCACAGACCATCTAGGATTAGACTGCACCTACTTTTGCTTTCTTTATCTTATCTCTATCTTTATTATACATTCTTGGCCAGTGTATGAGGAGAAAACCTTTTGGACATCTCATACCCTTTTGTTGACCTCTTCTGACTAAATGAACATGTCTAGGACAAACACAGCTTATGTTTGACACCATTTCCCCTTGAGGTATGAAGTTGTATCCAGATGAGGAAAGAGAAGTAAAAACTAAACTTCGCAAATTTTCTCTTGGAGATGTACGGAATTGCTCTGAGATTTATGTTAAATTTTAGCTAATAGTGATATTGATACAATATTTTCTTTAAAAGTTTCAAAGGAATAATTGCTCTCTATAGATGTTATTTCTACATTATTTGTATTTCCATGGATTTACAAACTGTAAATTGCACTAGCATTTTCCAAAAGTCATATAAGTGAATGCATAGAGGTATGTGGATGATGACTATATAGAGTGTTTTCCAAGGCTTTAATGAAATATTACACTTAATAAACAAAATATGAGAAATTAATATTAAACTAATATTTAAACACAAGAATGAACTTAAAGCTTAATAGCATTACAGGAGACTCTGTACAGAGTCCCAAGACTTAAGCCAATGATTATATCATTTAAGCTTTCAGTTGAATGACAGAGTCAGAGGTGAACACAGGGAAAATCACAGGCCCAGTATCTTTGAGAATCAACTGGCTGTGTGTAGACAAAACTCTGTTGCTTGGCCTCAGATTATGGTCTTTTCTACCAGACAAAACTAACTATTCATCTACCAAGTATAATTTGAAATCAGTAGATAATATCTACAATCAATAAACTAATTTCAGTACACACATATTTAAGAACATATATCTAAAAAGCACAAGAAATAGTTAAAAGAGTTGCGAATGGCATGCTAATGAGTGGGAAACTGGTATTTTTCTTTATTAATCATTTAAAAAATGTTTTCATCTGTGTACATATATCACCGTAATTAAAATATAAAGTGAAAAATTAAATTATGTATTAAAAACAAACACATGATTGCTATTGCTAGGTGAAGGAAATGGATGGGACAATGTGAAGAATTTAGTATAAACAATTCCTCAGCACAATTAGATGAGAGAAACCATTCATTCTTTCTCACATTCGTCAAACAATTAAGAAGCAATTACTATGTGATTACTATGTGCCATGTTTGGACTAGATGCTGTGAGAATACACAGATGAGTCTGTCATAGTCTTTCTTCTCAAAGACCTTGCAATCAAGTGTGAAGAGAAGGAAATGTGACTATAACATAAAAAATCAAAAATTTTAACTGACATTTAAATAAAAACTTTAAAAAATATTAAAATAGAAAAAACAAAAAAAATTAAAATTTTCTGTGACAACTTACTTAAAAAAAAAAAGATAGAGGAAAGACCCATAGATATTTGTTGGCAAAACGAAGACAAAGTTCACAAAGAATCATGTGGATTCATCCTTTAACAATAACAACAGTATCTAATATGTTATAGTATTTCCTATGTGATGGGGCTAGAATTTAGATTAGTAGGGAAGAGAGGGAGGTATTTCAAATTGGAAGAGAAACATGAGGAAAGGTGAGAATGTATGCAAACACATGACACTGTGTCTGAATGAGAAGGGAAACCACGAGGCAAAAAAGTTAGTACTAGAATCAACGCGAGAGGATTTAAAATGCCATACAATGAAACTCAAAGGCAATCGACGACGGAATGGGAAAAGATATTTGCAAATGACATATGAGACAAAGGGCTAGTATCCACAATCTATAAACAATTCACCAAACTCCACACCCAAAAAACAAATAATCCAGTGAAGAAATGGGCAGAAAACATGAATAGACACTTCTATAAAGAAGACATCCAGATGGCCAACAGGCACATGAAAAGATGCTCAACATCGCTCCTCATCAGGGAAATACAAATCAAAACCACACTCAGATATCATCTCACGCCAGTCAGAGTGGCTAAAATGAACAAATCAGGAGACTATAGATGCTGGCGAGGATGTGGAGAAATGGGAACCCTCTTGCACTGTTGGTGGGAATGCAAACTGGTGCAGCCGCTCTGGAAAACAGTGTGGAGATTCCTCAAAAAATTAAAAATAGATCTACCCTATGACCCAGCAGTAGCACTGCTAGGAATTTACCCAAGGAATACAGGAGTGCTGATGCACAGGGGCACTTGTACCCCAATGTTCATAGCAGCACTCTCAACAATAGCCAAATCATGGAAAGAGCCTAAATGTCCATCAACTGATGAATGGATAAAGAAGTTGTGGCTTATATATACAATGGAATACTACTTGGCAATGAGAAAGAATGAAATATGGCCTTTTTTAGCAACATGGATGGAACTGGAGAGTGTTATGCTAAGTGAAATAAGTCATACAGAGAAAGACAGATACCATATGTTTTCACTCTTATGTGAAACTAAGTTTCCTGAGAAACTTAACAGAAGACCATGGGGGAGGGAAAGGGGAAAAAAAAGTTAGAGAGGGAGGGAGGCAAACCATAAGAGACTCTTAAAAACTGAGAATAAACTGAGGGTTGTTGGGGGGTGGGAGGGAGGGGAAAGTGGGTGATGGGCACTGAGGAGGGCATCTGTTGGGATGAGCACTGGGTATTGTATGGGAACCAACTTGATGATAAATTTCATATTTATAAATAAATAAATAAACAAACAAAAAATAAATAAAATGCCATACAATGATGCTTATTCTTTATTTTTAATGATTTTCAAAAAGGGAAATGATACTTGCCAACTCTGGTGACCCTGTGAAGAAGGGACTGGAGAGTGAGAACCTGGAGGTATCAGTAGGGAAGCTGCTACAAAAGTAACTGGGAGCACAGCAACATGAACCAGGGCATTGACAGTAGGATGAAAGGAAAGAAATACATTAAGTGGCAGTGTGTGTCAATGGAAAAATCAATTAAATTTAGCAACCAATTAAATACAAGAGGTAAAAATAAGGAATCTAATCTATGTTTTTGGTTTGGACAGATGAATTAATGGTGGTGTCAGTAACTGGGCCGAAAACACAGAGATAAGGGATCGTGGAGGGACTATAATTGATTCCATTCAGGACATCTGGGCTGCAGACACTATCAAAACAAGCAATGTGAAGGCTGACATTGACAAGTGGCAAATATTCCTGTTTACATAGAACAAAAACTTGAATCATGGATAGACATTTATTAAAATCTTACTAAATATGCAAAGTATTGAGAAAGGTCCTATGGGTGGGCAAAATAGCTTAGAGTATAGATTCTGGCCTTAGGTGCTTTATAATGTAGGTAAATATAAATTATGAAAATATAAGAATTATTCTGAGAAAATTCTATGGGAGAGATAGAAATAAAAACTAGGTGTTGATAGATAAGGTAGAGCAAAGGGGAAAAGAGGCAGGAGTCTCAAGTAAAAGCACTGAGGGGCTTCTGAGAAAGGGGCTTTGGTGAGGCCAAGAATGGTGGACTGGTGGAAGCATGTGTACAAGGAGAAGGAATAAGCACAGGCTGGTATGTTGGACTTAGCTTTTGAATATTTTAAAAAAATGTTTATATTTATTTTAAGAGAGAGAGAGAGAGAGAGAGAGAGAGAGGAAATGGGGGAGCGACAGAGAGAGGGAGACAGAGAATCCCAAGCACGCTCCACACGGTCAGTACGGAGCCCGACGTGGGGCTGAATCTGACGAACCGTGAGATCCCAACCTGAGCAGAAATCAGGAGTTGGATGCTTAACGGACTGCACCACCCAGGCGCCCCACTTTTGAATTTTTTTAATATCAAGCAAGTTCCCTAAATATGAGAGAGGCAACAAAATAGTACTTTGGGAAGATTTTCTGACAATTAAGTAAAATGAACACAGTATTGCCAGCCTGACAATTTGAAATATGCTTACATTGCTTTTTCTTTTTTTCATTCTTGCAAAAATGTTTCATGAGTGGCTACTATATATGATCTCCTATGGATGAGCACAAAACTGGATCAGAACAGCTTATTCCAGAATTTAACATCTGAATGAGACATAATGTTGAATCCTGGAAACAGAGGAGTCTGGAATCAGCATTTATCTTTCCGTGTAGGCTTCGTCACTTAATAACTGCATGACTTTGGGCAAGTCACCAAACTGCCTAAATGTTTTTACCATTGTTATTTTATATATTTTTGTTTTGATGTTAAGCATTCTTAATAGTATCGTTTTATGTTCTTTGCCTTTTTACCTTCTCTCTCTCCTGCTTGTCACAAAGTTAGAATTTTTATTATAATAAAATTGGATCATATTGGCAGATTTTTATACAACTTGCTTTCCTCTATGGAAAAATTTTTTGAAAGCTGTCCTAATGTACAACTAATTCATATCTAAAGTCCTTTTTTCCTAATACTGGATGTATTTATTGAATATTCTATTATATCTTCATCTTTCTTTCAGGTTTTTGGCTTATAACAAAGCTGCACAAAATATCCTTGCCTAGAAATATCTTTATTTCCTAGAATTTCCTTCTGTGGGAAATATCTTTACAACTAGGAATGCTGGGCATATATATTTTTAATTTCATTAGGTTTTGCCAATCTGCTTTCCAAAAAGCTTGCAGCAATTTATAGGTTATATAACAATGGTTTATTGCTTATAGGTTTATAGAGCAATGGTTCTCAAAGGTTCATGTTCATCATAATGTCCTGGAAAGTTTGTTAAAAATACAGCTATCTGGACCTCACCTCTAGTGATATGACCACCTATATTCAGTGATAATGTTATTTTTAATTGTTGGCAGTATAAGAAATATAAAATAATATCTTATTATACTTTAATTTGCATTGTAATGACTACTACTAAGTGTGAGCATCTTTTCAAATGTTTTTGGCCATTTGTATACACTTTTCTGTATGTTGTTTCCAATGTCCTTTGTCTGCCTTTTTTCTATTAAGTTGCTTATTTTTTCCTAAAGTTTTGTCTCATAGAACATTAGCTATTTCCCCAGTCTCCTCACGTGCCCAATCATTTGGAGGGCCTTAATTGTCTTTCTCCCTTCTTGTTAGCCCAACACTTGAGGGAGATGTAGGTCCAAAGGTCTTTCCTACAAGAAGAATGGGTCAGCACCACTTCAAAGTAGAAATTCAGCATGCTTAAAATAGTATGACTGAAGTATCTTTTCCCATGTGCCTTGCCTTGTCACCTCACAAAGGGAAAATAGCTAAGATCTATCTGTAGATATTCCATCTTATATTCAAACTTAAGTGATGAAATAAGGTATTTCTCTGTTTATTAGATACAGCTAAAATATCTGTAACAGGAGGAAAAATTTTATAGGTTTCCTGATTCATGTAAAGAGAAATTCTTTAATAAGGAGTCAACAATTTAAACAGGTCCTATCACAGACTAACTTCTGTCATTTTGGAGAAGGTACATTTTCTTACACATATTTTCAGTCATTATAGTATGTAGGGTAATATTTTGAGCTTACTACATGCTCAGTTAGTGACCATATCTTGTATTATCTTTATAGCTAACTATATACACATATAAATCTTTATAACTTTATACACATACATATACACATACACAGAGGTTATGACTCAGCCCACAGAATGTTAAATCTTTGCTTTTATAAAATGGGGTTTACTATATTTGTATTTTAAAATTGGACAGTCTTTCCTTCATACCACACCATGCATCAAAGATGATTCTCCAATCTGAAGGCTGTTTCCCCAAATCATCATTTCAAACTAAGAACATTCTGGGAAAAAGTCAAGGCAGGGTGTCTGGAAATGGAGTTCCAAACCTCTAAAGTGATTCAGACTGTGTTTTGTCCTCAGGGATATACTGGGATACAGTTGGAGGCTTTCATTGTCTCAGTCATAATTCCCACCCCCGAGGTTGACCATCACTGAATTGCGGCTCCATATTATGACGAGGGCATAACCCAAGTTTAGGAGCTGCCAGCAGTTTGTGGCACAAATGTCTGGTCACCAAGGACAGAAATCCCCAGCCATCTGGGGGCTTGTGGTTCAATGGGATATGTACTTGCCAATACTGCTCTAAAGTGATTTTTACTTTGAACAACTTGTTGAGCACTATCAGTATGCTACTAGTATAGAAGTAGGAGTGTTTGTTTTGGTTGTTACTTGCTTTGTTTTTAGTCTGGGAATAAATTCAGGGCCACACAGTCTACAGTTTGCAAGATTAAATGCTTGCAGGTAGGTTGTAATAGATTGCAAAAATGGCCAAAATACTTTGCAGTCTCTCCCGTCAAGAGATAGAGCCTATTACCTCACTGTTTGAAACTCAGTTTGTCTCTCTTACTTGCTTTGGATAATAAAATACAGAAAAGTGATGTTGTATGAATTCCAAGCCTAGGACACAAGAGGCCTTGCAGTTTCTGTTCTTGTGCCCTTAAAACCCAGAGTCTTCCATGGGGAAAAGCTCATGTAGCCTGCTGGATGATGAGTTGGCCCAGAAATATATACTGCCCAGGTGACTGCCTGCCAACCCCAGAAACAGAGCTACCTTGCTAAATGGCAGTTGACCACAGATGGGTAGGTAGGACTAAGCCCATCAAGTTACTGACCCTAAAATGTTGAACTGAGTAATTATTTGTGCTTTTAAGCCATTATGTTTTGGGGTTGTTACATGACAAAAAACCAACTAATACACAGGTACATACATTCATATATATAAACAGGGTAGTAAAGAGTGGCAAGGACTGTGGTAAACTGTGGTAATACAGGTCTGTCTAGAGGAATTCAAATACAGATTTTTAAGAACTCTGCTTGCCATAGGAAACACATCTGGAAGCTGCCTGCCAGCCAAGAGTGTTTGCCTTCTGAGCTAGCCAATTCCCTTACTCTCACGAATGAGACAATTGGTCCAGAAAGTGACTTACTCAAATTGCTATGGCTAGTTTATGCCAGAACAGAAATAAGAGTCCAGGTCTTCTGGTATCCTATGTAGAACATTTTCTTTAATAAAAGGCTGGCTTTTCCTATCTGAAACAGGCATAACTTGAAGATAAGAAGGACAGCATAGAGCTAAGATTGTTCAACTCTTTATAAAGGGGTCTTTAAATTTTATTTTATTGATATTGTTTCAATGATAAAGAATGGATCCTATAATTTAATTTTAATAAAAAATTCTTAGAAATATTTATCTATAAATTTTCTTAATTATCTTAAAATTTTCTGTCCAATGAACACTTCACCCTAATTAATTATGGTTTTGTATGTTCTGGAAACCAAAACAAAAAACAAAGTTCTCAAATCTTAAAATTGAGGGAAAATGGTCCTGTTACATAACTCTTTGAGAAACTTACTCCAGTCAGGTTACGCAAGAGGATAATAAAACCCATACTGCATGTCCTCTAAACACATAATACCGCCTTTTTGTAGATGTGCAAATTACTACCCTTAAAAGGAGTTACACCATTGATGACATAAATCATATTCTAAAGGATAAACAGATGTTTCAACAGGTATCTGGCACTTGACTATAAAAAAAAGTGAGCTAGAGAGTCCATTTTCATTCATTTCCCTTCTATAAAGTTTTCATAAATCAAATTATTTCTCACATAGTATGTTTATTTGGTATTTCTTCACAGAATTTTACCTAAATTTACCCTTGATGAGAAGCCTCCCTTGCAGAAAGCCACCAAATAAGAGTTAGCAAATAGGTTAAACTCTTTTTCCTGTCTGTGTTTTGCCCATCCTGAAAAGGTAATGTTGTTATTCTCAATGAAGCCCAAGAGTCAAAACATTTAAATTAAATTTTAAAAATCAACATGGCGTTGGCATCCTTCTGTGTGTTTAACATCTGTGCATTGTGAAGATATTTTAAAATGCCTTTTGGAATGTGTGTGTAAGCAAGTACACCTAAGTTCACAATAGAGACATGGGAAGCACTGTGAAGGAAAATGGGGTGGGAGGCATGAAGCAGAGAAAAGGAGCACAACCCAATTCCCATTACTTAATAGAACACATTGTGAGGCCAGAGCCTTGTGGGAGCCAATCACCAGCTGACAAAATTAGATTCTGAATCATGCTTTGTAATTCTTTCTAATGCCAGCCAGAGATGAGAGCCTTCCCTGGGAACTGGTTCCTCCCAGGACCTACCCCCCACCCAGCATTCCTTATCAGCCCCTAGCCAGCTGCCAGCTCTTAAGGTTGCTAGACAGAGGATTTAATTCTCAATGTTGCACATTAATATTCAAATTCCTTCTTATCCATAGACTGTGACTTAAGTATGAACTTTTTTTTCCATCTCCACCCTCTTTCCTGCGTGAATTTCCTTTCATAGATTTTACCCAGAAACTTTTGAATTGAGTGGACATAGAAAGGAGAGTCATTTACAAAATTTGTACTGAGTCTGTTCTTCTGCAGTATAGGCATGTTCCCAGAGCAATGCTTCTTATTTCCCAATTACAAAATCTAATCTTATTAAACATCCTTTAAAATACATCTCCACCCCCAAATCTTTACCCCTCTAGCAAGTGTTCAGCTGATGTCTAAAGTTATTGGCAAGTAAACTGGAATTCGTTACAGTGGAAAAGAGAGTTATCAAAATGTAGCCAGATATCTCATATTGCTTTGGATGGCCCTGGTTTTCACATGAAGGCCTTAAGAATATGTAGTTTAGGCAAAACTTCTCAAATGAACCCAACAACAAAAATATATCTGCCAGTTTATGAAGAATCACAAAACTGAAAAATATGCATTGTGAAAGATGTGAAGGCATATACTACTTTGTGTCAGAAAGTATATTTTTTTTAGTTTATTTTTTATTATTTAAATTCTAGTTAACATACAGTGCCATACTGGTTTCAGGAGTAGAATTCAGTGATTCATCACTTACATACAACACCCAGTGCTCATAACAAGTTCCCTCCTTAATATCCATCACCCACCTAGCCCATCTTCTACCACTTCCCTCCATCAACCCTCAGTTTCTCTATCTTTAAGAGTCTCTTGTGATCTGTAGGGGCACTTGGGTGGCTCAGCTGGTTAAGCGTCCGACTTCGGCTCAGATCATGATCTCACGGTTTGTGAGTTTGAGCCCCACGTTGGGCTCTGTGCTGACAGCTTGGAGCCTGGAGCCTGCTTCAGATTCTGTGTCTCCTTCTCTCTCTGACCCTCCCCCACTTGTGCTCTGCCTCTCTCTCTATCAAAAATAAATAAATGTAAAAAAAAATTAAAAAATAAGAGTCTCTTGTGATCTGTTTCTCTCTCTTCTCGCCACCCCCCTTTCCATATGTTCATCTGTTTTGTTTCTTAAATTCCAAGAGTATTTTGGCTTCAACTATCTTACTAACTAAAAGAAAACATGATAGTATATTAGATTATTTAATGCAGTGTTCATTATCTGTGCAAAGTACCTTGATGTTCCACTTTACTTTGTAACCACTTTACTTTTCCACCACTTTACTTTGCCCAGTGTAGAGAAGTCCCCTTTGCTGCACTGAATAAACATGTATCAGTGGCAAACTGCATAAAGCACTTTAAAGGATATAGGAGGATGCCTTCATGGATTTTTTATTATAGGGAGTCAGGTAGATCTTTTCCAAATTCTCATCTAAAGCATCCACTAATTTTATGATTTTAGGTAAGTAATTTAAACCTAAGCTTCAGTTCTCTCATCTATAAACAAACCACCTCAAATAGTCATTGTTAGTCTTAAAGAAACCCATACATGTACACCAGTTTTAACACACTGCCCAAAACACAGTAAGTAATAAATAAATGTTATCTAATATTGTTAGCTATTCTGATGAGGAAACAAACTTATCTTTCAGAAAACTAACAATTTTAGATCATATGCTGGAGCCCAGAGTCAGATTTTAGAAACATTATAAAGCCAATGGGTTCAATCATCAGTATATCCTCGAATGTCCTTAAGATATATATGCCTTTCCTTGTCTGAGAGATATAATTCAGGTAACATGCCCTCGGGGTTATGGAAATTGACAGACATGGCCTATTACAGAGACAAGTAGTATTCTCAACTACCTACATTTTAGCAAAACCCACCTGAATGTGTGCCATAGACTCAAGGCTCCACTTTCTCTCACGTTAGTATGATAAAATAAATCAAGCAAGAATGATGACTAGGACCAATGGGTTTTGTACTATCGCTTACAAGAAACAGAGGACATCTTAAATATCCTCCAGGATGTTATGCCTCAATTCTAAGTACAGAATAATGTCAGGAAATTTAGGCACCCATATGATTTTAGGGGAAGAATCAGGTGCCCATGAAACCACCCTGAAGGGTAGACATCCATGCATCCATTCCACTTATAAAAAGTAGAACTGATATCTCATTTTTAAAAGTAGAAGCTAATACAGAAACCTAATGGTCTAAAACCAGAATGGATAGGATTATCTCACTTTTTTAAGCATAATCCTTCCCTAACTTGGTGGGTGATGAGAACTAAAGATCACCCTATAGCTAATCAAAGCAACATTTGATAAAATTAACTAAAGCAACAGAATCAAAGCAACATTTGAGAAAAATAGCCAATTTTCCTTTGTTATCAGTATATGATAAAATGGCCCCAGATATGGTCTTCTGTTTTTTTAATGGTATCAGCATATGAAAATTTTCATTGAATTTAATTATGTGGCTTGAAATGCTTAGTATTATATGAAAGTTAACCTTGGAAACTTTCTATATTCCAATTAAAGCTTATAATTTTATAAGGCTTAATAATTACCTTTGGTAACAGCATTAGAAACAAAATGAATTTGCTTGTCACTCATTTAACCATAAGATGACATCTGATCTTCAGTCTCCTTCAAACTTCCTGACTACACTATATTCTTCCTTAAATCCAATTATTGATCTATTCCCATGCCTGCACCTATGCAATTGAATGTGGCTGCAGAAAAACACATGCCTATGATAACTGTTCTTAGTTTAATAATGAGTAACCTTATGTGGTACCTCAATTCTGTCCAGCAAACATACTGTATTTCCTAGTCCATTCACTCTCCCACTCTTCAAAGAACTGTTTGATCCCTTCTCTCTCCTTAAATATCTAATACTTCCTCCCTCATCTTCTTGGGTAGCTAATACCCTTGCTTCTACTTCCTGGAGATTATAGAAGCAATCAGCTTAAACTCCACAAGCTCTTACCACCATGCCTACTCTCTGACTTCTTAGTACTACAGTAAACTGTCATGTGCCCATTTAAGGCCAACTCCTCCATTCTCATCTGCTAGAGGATGTTGCTCTGGTGATTCTCCCTTCTTTCTGCTACATTTTCAATGGTTCCTCTTCTATGGATGATTCCTATCACCATAATCAGGCCCTTAATATTTCTCATCATTACACAACAAAACTGTCTATTAATCCCACTTCCCCCCTCAGAAAAGACCCTTTCTCCCTTTACAGCAAACCTTCCAGAAAGAGGTATCTATATTCCTACTGTCGAATTTATCTTGTTCCATTCTCTTCTGAACCCACTCTACTCAAGATTTTTCCCAACTACTCTACTAAATGTGAAGGTTATCAATGGCATAAAGTTTGCTAAACACAGTAGTTAATTCTCATCTAATTCAGTCAACAACATTTGATTATTCTCCTCCCTGAAAGAACTTATACATCTGGCTTCCAGGACATCAAACTCACTTGATTTTCTTCCATCAGATTTTCTGGTTCCTCTTGGTCTTCCTAAACTCTAATCAGTGTCCTTCTTAGGTTAAGTCCTTAGGACACTTCTCCATTTTATTCACTTTCTTGGTAATCTCATCAAGACTCATAGCTTTACATATTTCTAAGCATGGACCTCTCCCCAGAACACTAGTTTCATACATCTAACATCCTACTAAGCTTCTTCATTGATGTCTAATATGTATCAGAATGGAACATGTCCAGAAATTAAATATCTATATTTACCCCACCCACACCTTACCCTTTCACTTTCTCCACCTCAGTAAATATCAATTCCACCCTTCAAGTTGTTCAGATTTTTTAAAACCCAAAAAACAGAAAACAAAAATCTACAGTCATCCTTACTTTGTTTTATTCCTACCCCATATTTTATCTATCAGCAAATTCTATCTGCTCTTCAAATTAAGAGAATCCTACATATCTCATCACTTCTATCACAGATATCCAGATATCTTCCATTTTCTCGTCTCTACCCTTCCCCTAAATTAGCTCCCTTGATCCCTGTCAGTTAGGTTCAACCATGGGAAGCATTGACAAGAGCTTGAGAGAATGGAGATAGTTCAGGGGAGTCATATTCCTGGTCCCCATCATGCAGTCCTCCTAGGCTCACGAGTCTCTAATTGAAGGTTCCTGTTCCTCCCAAGGCAGCCTACTTGATGCCACTTTCTCCTTCTGGGTTCCAGTAACAGTCATCCAAATCCCTTCTGACCAGGGATACTAACAAATTCTCTGGTAATTACAACAGTTCATCACACTATCCCTTTTAGTTTCCCTATAACTCACTTACATCTTTGTAAATAGTCATATTGTGAATAAACCTTCTTTATTTTTTTTAAGTTTATTTATTTTGAGAGAGAGAGCAAGTGAGCGAGCATGAGTGAGGGAGGGGTGGAGAGAGCAGAAGAGAAAGAATCCCAAGCAGGCTCTGTGCTGTCAGTAAAGAGCCTGATGTAAGGGCTTGATCTCACGAACTGTGGGATCATGACCTGAGCTGAAATTAAGAGGTGGACACTTAACCACCCAGCCACCCCAGACCTTCTTAAATTATCCTAATTTGAATATGGCACTTGCTTCCTGATTGAGAACTTGAATGACAGTAGTTACTATCAAAAGAAACTCAAAAAGTGACTAAGTGGTTCAGTCAGTTGAGTGCCTGACTTTGGCTCAGGTCATGATCTCACAGTTTGTGAGTTTAAGCCCCTCATCAGGCTCACTGCTGTCAGTGCAGAGCCTGCTTTGGATTCTCTGTCCTCCTCTTTTTCTGCACCTCCCATGCTTGTGCTCACTCTCTCTCTCTCTCTCAAAAGTAAAAACAAAACATTAAAAAAATTAGGGGTTCCTGAGTGGCTCAGTGAGTTAAGCATCCAACTCTTGGTTTTAGCTGAGGTAATGATCACGGTTCATGGGTTTAAGCCCCACATTGGGCTCTGTGCTACCAGCACGGAGCCTACTTGGGATTCTTTCTCTCCCTCTCTCTTCCCCTCCCCTGCTCACTATTTTTCTCTCAAACATATACATACATACATACACACACACACACACACACACACATACATACATAAAGTAACCCAAGAAACAGACTTTCAAAGTGAGATTCTGTGATTGGATTTAACAAAGGAAAAAATGAGACATGAGGAATCCAGAGCAACAGTAGCAAGATTTCTCCAGTTAACATGGTATGCAGTGCAAATGTAAGGCAAGGTATTAGGAAATCAAGTGACTGCAACACTTTGTCATTGTGTCAACACTAGTGATTATAAAGACTATAATAAAGGAAACTTTATTTTTATTATGGCTCAAGAGAATAAACATGAGAATGATAAAAATCATAAACTATACGTATAAAATTAAGAAAATGAGAGAAATCAAAAGACCTTTATGGCAGAATCTTTTATCCCCTATAGTCACAGAGCAAATATGGTTGACGGTTATAAGAGCTGAATAATTTCAGTGCCTTTTACATGTTCAACTCTACCAGGTCTCCTATGGTAAAGTAAAGGTAATATTGGGGAAGGATTAGAACCATTATGTATAGCATGGGGATACTTGGGTAAATACGGGTGAGGCTAAGAATCTTTAAATTCCAAATTATTCTGAGTTTCCTTACCAATAAAGGTAAAAGAGTGTACCAAAATATTCATTATATTCCTGAGAAAATTACAGAGGTATGCTTGAGAAATGCAGAAGTGATCATTTTTGTTATATGTCTTTTAATTCACCTTTTTGGTTTAATAAAAAAAGAAAAGAAAACAACACCAAGTGGCTCTGGTAGAATGAAAGTAGATTATCAAAATTTAGTCATCAAAATTTATGAGAATCATAAATACAGTTACAAAATGGTTAATCTCTACTACAACAAATCAACACAAGGTGTGGCACCTGATATGCAGCTATTGATCTCATATTTTCCTTCCCTTTACAATCAAGAAGGTTAACACTTGTCCCAGGGTTATATTAACTCCCCTGTTCTCTATCATAATATAGTCTCTAGGGAATGTGATTAACCTAAAATCCTATAAAACATTATGCCAATCCAATTCATTGATCACATTATATTGATTGGACCTGGTTAGCATGAAGTACCATGTTCCTTTGACACCTTAAGTACTCCAGATGGTGAGAGAGAAACTTTCCCGAAGTTCAACAGCCTACCACTTTGGAGTTTTATAGGAGCTCAGCAGTAGGAGTCTTGGCAGGATATCCCTTCTAAAGTGAGAGACAAATTTCTGCACCTTGCACCACTTATCATAAAGAGAGAGTCACAGTACTTGGGAGACTTGTTTGGATTTCGAAGGTAATATGTAACACAACTGGGTTTGCTGATTTGAATCATTTACTTGATAACCTATAGGACCATCAATTTCAAATGGGGCTCAGGGCACAAAAAATGGTTCTGCAGCTAATATAGGCTTTGGTATAAACTTCCTTACCACTTGGGCCTATGACCCCGCCCAACCAATAATAGTATAGTTGTCTGTAGTAGATTTGTTGAATGTATCCTTTGGAAAATCCCCAAATATAGAATCTTATACAGATACCTAGGGTTTTGGAGTAAAGACATGCTCTCCTTTGTTGATAACTGTTTTCTATTTGAAAAGCTATTTTTAAGGGAGAAGCCAAGATGGCAGAACAGCATGGGAGTTTTTTGTGTGTCTCGTCCATGAAATACAGCCAGATCAACACTAGACCATCCTGCACACCTAGAAAACTGATTTTAGGACTAACACAACAATCTGCAGAACTGAACCACAGAACTCAGCAGGTGTGTGGCACAGAGAGGTAAACTGGGGGATAGAGAAGCCTCGGAGGGCAGGGAGATGTTTTTGCTTGTGAATAGAGGACAGAGAATGGGAAAAGCACTCCCCCAAAAGCAGTTGGAGAGAAAGTGGAAAAGCTGAAACAGCCGTAGAGACTGAACTAAAAACAGAGAAATGAGAGGGTTTAAAATTCCATTAAGACTCTATAAACAGGGGGAGTGCAGAGTCTGAAACTCCACTGCTCCATACCTGACAGTGCTCTGGTGAAGAAGGGTGCATCCCCAGGAACACAGTGAAGTCCAGGGGTCCTTGGGCCACATGTAGAGAGGCAGTTCCCCTTCTGGGAGGACATTTGGTAGAGGCTGTGCAGCACCCCCATAGGCAAAGGCCCCAGTGGACCCCGGAGAACAACCATATTTGCTGGTGCTGGAACAAGGTTGTTAAGGGTGAAGCCTGGTGCCAGATGTGTGTTGTGATTTTCCATAATCCCCGTAGCTCCTGCTACACAATCGTGTGAACTTTTTCTGCTGTGGGCTGGCATCCGGTCGCACTCTCTGACATCAGCAGCAGCACAGTCCTGCGAATGTTCCTGGGTGTGGCCAGCACCCAGCATTGCTCAGTGAGACCCTCCTGCAGGGGGCAGAAAAGGTAAAAGCCGCAGTCCCTCAGAAGTAAGGGGTCAGGGAAAACAGCTGCATCTGAGATAAAACTCAGGGGGGAGGTGTGCCTGGCAACTTGACAGCTTGGTCATGGACAGTGTAAAAGTGGGGAGCGGACAGAAGCCAGAGACAAAGGACAGGTGTGCAACTGCTGATCAGGAAGCAGAGTTCTGATACTGGAGACTGGGTAGCTAGGTGACGCCATTTTCACCCCTCCCGCACATGTGTATACACAACTACAAGTGCCACAACAATCCACCCCAGTAAGCAAAGCAGCGCCATCTAGTAGAGAATGGAGCCATTACACTAAGCCCCGCCTGACTGGGCTAACCTCGCTCTTCAGTAACACTACAAGTCTCTGCCTGCTTAGTTTACGGACTATAAAATGCTTCATAGTTTGACTTCTAGGGGAAAACGATATAATTTCAAACGTATTTCAGTCTGTTTGCTGGTCCATCTATTCAATGTTTTTCTTTTCTATTTCATTTCTTTTCTTTTTCTTGAATACAGAAAGAGAAAAATTTTATTTTTATTTTCAATTTTTACTATTTTTAAAAATTTTTTTCTACATTTTTTACTTTTTTGTAAATTTTTCAAATTTTATTTTACTTCTATCATTTCATTTCATTCTATTTCATTGTATTCATTTTTTCAAATTTTCAAACATTTTCCTTTTTTTTGGTTTGTTTTTCTTTTTCCCCTTATTTCTCTAATCTATTAATCCCCTTTTAACACCTGGACCAAAACACACCTAGGATCTAACATCTTTTATTTGATTTGTGTGTGTGTGTGTTTAATTTTTTAATTTTAATTTTTTTATTTAATTTTTTTTTACCTTAATTCCTTTTCTTCCTTCAAAATGATGAAATGAAGGAATTCACCCCAAAAGAAAGAGCAGGAAGAAATGACAGCCAGAGACTTAACCAACACAGATACAAGCAAGATGTCTGAACCAGAATTTATCATCATGAAAACAAAAATACTAGCTGGGGTCAAAAATATATTAGAATCCCTTTCTGCAGAGATAAAAGAAGTAAATGTTAGTCAGGATAAAATTTTTAAAAATGCTATAACAGCTGCAATCTCAAATGGATGCCATGGCGGCAAGGATAAATGAGGCAGAGCAGCGAATCAGTGAGATAGAGGACAAACTTATAGAGAATGAAGCAGAAAAAAAGTGGGAGACTAGGCAAAAGAGCACAACTTAAGAATTAGAGAAATCAGTGACTCATTAAAAAGGAACAACATCAGAATCATAGAGGTCCCAGAAGATGAAGAGAGAGAAAAAGGGGTAGAAGGGTTATGTGAGCAAATCATAGGAGAAAACTTTCCTAACCTGGGGAAAGACACAGACATCAAAATCCAGGAAACACAAGACTCCCATTAGATTCAACAAAAACCGACCATCAACAAGGCATATCGTAGTCAAATTCAAAAAATACTCAGGCAAGGAAAGAATCCTGAAAGCAGCAAGGGGCAAAATGTCCTTAACCTACAAGGGAAGACAGATCAGGTTTGCAGCAGACCTATCCTCAGAAACTTGGCAGACCAGTAAGGAGTGGCAGGATAAATTCAATGTGAGGAACCAGAAAAATATGCAGTCAAGAATTCTTTATCCAGCAAGGCTGTCATTCAAAATAGAAGGATAGATTAAAAGTTGCCCAAACAAACAAAAATTAAAGGAGTTCATGACCACTAAACCAGCTCTGTGAGAAATTTTAAGGGGGACTCTCTAAGTGGAGAAAAGACAGAAAAAATCCATGAATAAATAAATAAATGAATGAATGAATAAATGAATGAATGAATGAATGAATGAATAAATAAATAAATACCAAAAGCAACAAAGACTAGAAAGGACCAGAAAACACCAGACACTCCAACTCTACAAGAAATATAATGGCAATAAATTCATATCTTTCAGCATTCACTCTAAACATCAATGGACTAAATGCCCAGTCAAAAGATATAGGGTAACAGAATGGATAAGAAAACAAGATCCATCTATATGCTGTTTAGAAGAGACCCACTTTAGAACTAAAGACACCTTCAGTTTGAAATTAAGGGGGTGGAGAACCATCTATCATGCTAATGGTCAACGAAAGAAAGCTGGAGTAGCCATACTTATATCAGACAATCTAGACTTTAAAATAAAGACAATCTAGACTGTAACAAGAAATTAAGAAGGGCATTATATCATAATTAAGGGGTCTATCCACCAAGAAGACCTAACAACTGTAAATATTTATGCTCCAAATAATGGGAGTAACCAAATATATACATCAATTAATCATAAACATACAGAAACTCATTGATAATAATACCATAATAACAGGGGACTTCAACACTCCACTTACAGCAATGCACAGATCATCTAAACAGAAAATCAACAAGTAAACAATGGCTTTGAATGACACAGTAGACCAGATGGACTTAACAGATATATTCAGAACATTTCATCCTAATGCAGCAGAATATACATTCTTCTCCAGTGCATATGGAACATTCTCCAGAATAGATCACAAACTGGGACACAAATATGCCCTCAACAGGTACAGAAAGATCAAGATCATACTGTGCATATTTTCAGACTACAACCCTATGAAATTTGAAATCAACCCCAAGAAAAAATTTGGAAAGACAACAAACTTGGAGACTAAAGAACATCCTACTAAAGAATGAATTGGCTAACCAAGAAGTTAAAGAGGAAACTAAAAAGTACATGGAAGCCAATGAAAATGATAACACCACAACCCAAAACCTCTGGGATGCAGCAAAGGTGGTTATAAGAGAGAAGTATACAGCAATCCAGGCCTCCCTAAAGAATGAAGAAAGGTCTCAGATACACAACCTAACCTTCCACCTTAAAGATCTGGAAAAAGAATAGCAAATGAAACCCAAAACCAGCATAGGACAAATAATAAATATTAGAGCAGAAATCAATGCTATTAAAATGAAACAACAACAACAACAACAAACATTAGAACAGCTCAATGAAACCAGAAGCTGATTCTTTGAAAGAATTAACAAAATTGATAAACCAGTAGCCAGTTTGATCAAAAAGATAAAGGAAAGGACCCAAATAAAATCAAGAATGAAAGAAGAGAGATCACAACCAACAGAGCAAAAATATAAACAATAATAAGAGAATATTATAAGCAACTATACACCAATAAAATGGGCAATCTGGAAGAAATGGACAAATTCCTAGAAACATACACACTACCAAAACTGAAACAGGAAGAAATAGAAAATTTGAACATACTTATAACCATTAAAGAAATCAAATTAGTAATCAAAAGTCTCCCAAAAAACAAGAGTCCAGGGCCAGATGGTTTTCCAGGGGAATTCTACCAAATATTTAAGGAAGAGTTAACACCTATCTTCTTGAAGCTGTTCTGAAAAATAGAAATGGAATGAAAACTTCCAAACTCTTCCTATGAAGCCAGCATTACCTTGATTCCAAAACCAGACAGAGACCCCACTAAAAAGGATAACTATAGACCAATTTCCCTGATGAACATGGATGCAGAAATCCTCAAGAAGATATTAGCCAACCAGATACAACAATACATTAAAAAAGTTATTCACCATGACCAAGTGGGATTTATACCTGGGATGCAGGGCTGGTTCAATATCCACAAAACAATCAACGTGATTCATCATATCAATAAAAGAAAGGACAAGAACCACATGATCCTCTCAATAGATGCAGAAAAGCATTTGACAAAATACAGTATCCTTTCTTGATAAAAACCCTTAAGAAAGCAGGGATAGAAGGATCATATCTCAAGATC
Organism: Lynx rufus; assembly: GCF_022079265.1. Classification (NCBI taxonomy): domain Eukaryota; kingdom Metazoa; phylum Chordata; class Mammalia; order Carnivora; family Felidae; genus Lynx; species Lynx rufus. Next base: position 36,977,271 of record NW_025814896.1, on the reverse strand, counting down.
ATAAAAGCCATATATGAAAAACCCAATGCTAATATCATCCTCAATGGGGAAAAACTAAGAGCTTTCCCACTAAGGTCAGGAACAAGACAGGAATGTCCACTCTTGCCACTTATTCAACACAGTATTGGAAGCCTTAGCCTCAACAATCAGAAAACACAAAGAAATAAAAGGCATCCAGATTGGCCAGGAGGAGGTCAAACTTTCACTTTTCACAGATGACATGATATTTAATATGCAAAATCCAAAATATTCCACCAAAAAACTGCTAGAACTGATCCATGAATTCATCAAAGTTGCAGGATATAAAATCAATGCACAGAAATTGGTTGCATTCCTATACACCAACAATGAAGCAACAGAAAGAGAAATCAAGGAATTGATCCCATTTACAATTACACCAAAAACCATAAAATATCTAGGAATAAGTCTAACCAAATAGGTGAAAAATCTATACACTGAAAACTATAGAAAGCTTATGAAAGAAATTGAAGATGACACAAAAAAATTGAAAAATATTCCATGATCCTGGATAGGAAGAATACTGTTAAAATGTCAATATTACCCAAAGCAATATACATATTCGATGCAATACCTATCAAAATAACAGCAGTGTTCTTCACAGGCTAGAACAAGCAATCCTAAAATTGTATGGAACCAGAAAAGACCCCAAATAGCCAAAGAACTCTTGAAAAAGAAAACCAAAGCAGGAGGCATCACAATCCCGGACATCAAGCTGTATTTCAAAGCTGTATTATCAAGACAGTACGGTACTGGCACAAAAACAGACACTCAGTTCAATGGAACAGATTAGAGAACCCAGAAATGGACCCACAAACATATGGCCAACTAATCTTTAACAAAGCAGGAAAGAATATCCAATGGAATAAAGACAGTCTCTTCAGCAAGTGGTGCTGGGAAAACTGGACAGCAACATGCAGAAAAATGAAGCTGGACCACTTTCTTACACCATACACAAAAATAAACTCAAAATGGATGTAAGACCTCAATGTAAGACAGGAATGGGGTAGGAGGGGCAGACAGAGAGGGAGACACAGAATGCGAAGTAGGCTCCAGGCTCTGAGCTGTCAGCACAGAGCCTGATGCGGGGCTCGAACCCATGAACCATGAGATCATGACCTTTGCCAAAGTCAGATGCTCAACCAACTGAGCCACCCAAGTGCCCCTACCAAAAGTCCTTAACCAGTGGAAAACTGTGGCAACCCAAAAAAAAGGCAAGACAATCAAGGGCTCAGATCTTACCTGAATGAAGTTTTGTGTCATTCTACCAGGTAGAAAACACTGACCATATAGTGCTAGCCAACAGAAAGGAGAAGTATGCAATGTTCTGTGGAAGACTATTGTGATTACCAATTTTGGCTCAAGATCAAATGCAGAAACATAGCCTGTAGTAGCTATGTTCTATGTCATTTAATTTTTTTCTCTCTTCTCTCTCCCTACCACCTGATATGAATAATACAAGTGGTGCTTATTATTATAGATGGTAGGTAGGAAGATTACTGCATGGACAACATCCACAATAATGTGGTATCTTATGGGATTTCATGCATTTCCTAGGTTGAAGACCACAAACTTTTCACACAGAAGAAAGAAAAGAGAAGCTGGAGGACAAGAGTAGACTGTGGTGAATAACTTCTACTTGTCTCTCCAGATCTACTTTTCATCTGCTTTCTGCCCCAGGAGCCTGACCTTGTAAGGACATTGATGGTTCCCCTGCCCTGTAGCTCCTGACTGAGTTTAGTCAAAGGATAGACTTTGACAGGATATTGGATGGATGGAAGAAAGTGAGGTCTTGATATCTATTGCTGTGGCTCACCCTGTGAAGTCCCTGCTCAGAGGGACTTTCTCTACACAACTTTCTCCTGTTCTGGAACTCTTTTCTTCCCTTATCCTTTTTGGCTTAGACACAGTAAGAGTTACTCACCCTGGATTACTACACCATCTCTTTTGGTTCCCCAATATGCCATCTACACTTTATAATTAATCCCTTTGTGAAACAAACAAAATTCTATGAATTATCAAAATTAAAGTTTGCTACCTGTTTCTTGTTGGGGACTTGACCAAAACTTTTCACTAGTCTAAACCACCATCATCACTACCAGAATTACTATAATAACCTCCTAACAGGTCCCACTTCTTTTGCCCTTATCTGCCTCTATACTGTTCTCAACACAACCACCAGAATGATCTTTTTAAAGCATACATGAGTTCAAGACACTTGGCTATTTAAAATCTTCCAAATGGCTTCCTGATTCACCTAGAATAAAAGCTTTTTGTTGACCCACAAGGTCCTACATGATCTCCTCACTCCTTACCTCCTATTCCCACCTTCATTCACTTTGCCTAGCCAGTAAGAGCTCTGCCAACGGTTCTTACCATGTGTCATTTGCTTCTTATGGAAAGCTTATCCCCCATATATCCATATGGCTCCCTCCCTCACTTCCTTCATGCCCCCACTCAAGTAGCATCTTTCCAAGGTGATAAAAAGTGAAAAAATCCTTGAGCACATTATCTAAAACTTGTAACCCTCCTCCAACATGACTTATTCTCCCTTCCTACTTAATTTTTCACCTAAGCACCCTTAATCTTATCTATTTTACCCATCTTTTTTCCTCTTTCTCTCTTTCTAGGATATAAACACACAGTGCAGGAATTGTTGCTCAGAACTATTAACTCAACATCTAGAAATGTGCCTGTCACATAATAGGGGTTCAACCAATATTACCTGAACCAATTTATTCATTCATTTCCAGTTTACTCAGAGTAAAAGCCATGGTATTTTGGCTCAAATACTGAGTTCCTAATCAATCTGAATTAAATTATCAAGTATCTCGGTTTGTGAGCCATTAAAGAACATACAGGCATTTACTTCTTTTCAGAAGAGAAATAGCATTACCGTATTTGATTACATAAATTAAGGACCAGACTTTTCACCCCATCACATATTTTCCAAAGATCATTATCTCCCTTCCAGAAGATGATTTGCAGTACAGTTTAGGCTGATAAAGTGATTATGCCTGATTGTAACTTCATAAAAGAAAGTCAAGATTATTTTAAGCAAAGGCAGCATTCTTTAAATTTGTCTAAAGTCCCTAAATTGACAACTTGAAATTACAGTGTGAATTAAGAAGTGATATGGAAAACTAAGCCTCATTACTCTACTATCACAGTATTATAGATATCAAAATCTTGTAAGTTAACTTGAAGTAAACATCCTTAATTTATACTTGAGCTGAATTTGAAGACTTGGAAGGGAGAGAGCAAGTCTTCTATGATCATTAAGCCTACTGTCCTATTAAGGAAAGTGCATGAAATGCTCAAAAATAAATGACTGTCAGAGATCTGGAGCTTAAAAATGTACCAGACTAGATATTTTGATTAATTTTTTATAAATATAGTTGACACACACTACATTAATTTCAGGTGTACAACATAGTGATTCAAAGAGTTTATGTTATGCTATGTTTACCATAAATGCAGCTACCATATGTCACCATACAATGCTATTACAATATAATTGACTATATATGCCCTATGCTGTATCTTTTATTCCTGTGATTTATTCATTCCAGGATGAATGGATGTTTTAATTAAAAACATCAGCTTGTAACCTAGTTTGTTCTTGTTGCCAAAAGTCCTGTAGAGAAAACTCTATATACCTATGTTTACTAATAGCAGCAAAGGATTGTGGCATCAGGGTTATTTAAATATTTCAATTTTGCTCTTGACTAGCTGCTAAAGGATGAATATGCTTCTGCAGGGAGAACTAGATTGTTGAGGAACTGGCCCTGACTATGCAAACATCACAACTTCTATAAAGTGAAGCCTGTAACTGTACCCATAACTTTCTCCTTCTTAGATTCAGTTTACATCATAGGAAACCTTAGCAAGTTTCATTTTTCCTTTAAAAAAAAACATAAAGTGAAATGTATCAGTCCACCAAACACTTCCTGGAAGTGTAATACATCAGGAATCATATTTTAAATACTGACCTTATGTCATTTACTTTATTATGTGGGCCATATCCTTTTGCTGTTTAGTGTTTTCCTAGCATTGTAAGATAAGTATGTGTATTTTCAATGGCTTTTCTCAACTAAATAGTTTTATTTACAAGGTGACCTTTAGAATAGAAAAATGACCATACTGCATATTGAACTATTCACATGTCACAGATACTCAGTGAGCCTGGGAGAGTTGACAGTTCTCTTGGGTCTCCAACAAGGACTTCAATCTAACAAGTAAAAATATACTTTCATTTGCCAAAAACCCATTACAGCATATACCAGGAATTTCATGACTATAATATGGGAAATGCAAATGTCTGAGATAATACATATAATTTGATTACAACACATGGAAGATCGCCAGTTTAAAAAGGTATCTGTAATCTATGAAGTGTCCGTTAATATGGATAAAATTTTGATTTTGTGATTCAGAAAAGATGAAATTATTTTTCTTGAGCGTGTTGTATAAGTCCCTAATGCATTAATTTCATGTTTTTCAACACAACAACACTATAATAAAGGCATGTATTTCCAATGCCTACAAAGAGGAAAGAGATAGAAAACACTGCTCCATTGATGAAGGTACACTGGATTTTCAATTTGATACAGTGGTATGATTATCTTTGGTTTTACAATTGGTTATACTATTTGCCAAATGTAACTGTATGTGATAAGCCAGGTACTAGAACATTTTTTCAACTCCCACTAAATCACTCTACCAGTTGAACCACACATCACTAGTAATTATTATAGCCATTGTAATGAGAAATTTTATAAACAAGCACTTGGAAATCTAGTACTTCAGAAACATAAGGGTTTTCATTTCTCTGCTTTTTTCATCTTACGATGTGAATGTACAGTTTTTGAATTTCCCTTTTCAGGTACTTTCTGATAACTGACTCAACCCCTCTATGTCTATCTTCTGGTGGTGGGTCACGTTTTGGGATAGGAGGATTAGGAAGTATATATGTGTGGCAGGGGGTAACTTTCCGAAGATCCTATTGTAGAATTCATCCAAAAAAGGGTGGGGTTACTGAAATTAAAATTAAAAAACTTTTGAAAAAGGTGGAGAAAAGGAAGAAATGCTTTCTTTGAAAACTAAAGATAAGAAAGAAACTTAATGCTGTGACTGGGCAGAGCTCTGTGTTAAAATACCTATTGTCGATACCTTATACAAAGATGAAACAATGCTTAGGCGTTCTCAGGAAGCTGGATAAGGGGTTTTCCCAATTCCTCCCCATATCCCTGCCCCATGTTTAAATGTTAACAGTACCTTGGTTTCCAGGATCCAAACTACAGACCTGAATATTTATGATTTATTTTATTATCAATTTTTGTTCAAAGGTCTTTTTAGCTTTCTCTTAAAAAATCTCTCAAAGAATTGCATGGCCATTAAGCAGTTCTTTAAAATGGCCGTTTTATTAATGTAATGCAAAGAAACAGATGGATTAATTTTCCTTTGAAATAAATTTGGTTTAAAAGTACTCAAGGAAAAATATGTATTTGGTCCAATATATTTCAGTTTTGCTAAAAGATTTACAGCTGAGAAACATACAAAGGCATTAGCCAATTTGAAAATCTAATATCTTTCCATGGGAGTTAACTTCCCTCTTCCAGTTAATATTTGAAGGAAACTAAAGAGAATTTTGATCTTTACCAAAATATAAAAAATATAACTTTAAATCAAATATAGTGTGCATACTTCATAAATACTGGCACCCTTCCATGATAAACACAGGTTTAATGAACATCCATTAAGAGATAAACACTGTACTACTCACTGGAATATTAATATGAATATAACTCAAACCCTACCTTTAAGGCAATTTTAATTTCACAGATTTTTAAGATACAGAAACATGTCCAAATTGTACCTATCTTCCAATACTTAATCATGAGAAACAGTTGCAAGCCAGTTGCTCCAAAATGCTTATCTGATCATGACTGTTAACTATTTCAGTTGGAAAAACCATTAGAATTACTCAGGGCAGCTACTGATGCCCTCTCTGGATAAGTCAGTCCAAGAACCATCTTTCTTTACAAATATGGGTGTCTCTGTGTGAGTGTGTCTAGGCCTTACATAATTTGAATTCTGGCCTCATTACTCCACCTCCACTCAGGTGTGTATAAGGATAAAGAATAAATTAAAATCTGAAGGCAAAGAGTGGTGGTTCTCAAACTTTGGTATGTAACAAAATCACCTACAGATCTAATATAGAACACAGAGGCCCAGGTCCCCTAAAGTAGGGTGAGGCCTGGCTCTTTGAGAATCACTGACCTACAGCTGATTTCTATTCCTAGCCTGAAATTGAGCTCCAACATATTTATGATTAAAATATTAAATTTATATATCTATAGTATAGATTTATAGTGTATCTACACTGATGTTCATACAATATAAAAATTGAATAAGGAAGACTTCACTTGAAAGCAGTGATTTGAAAACAACCCGAGGATTTAACTGATCATAAACTTAACAGGAGGTAATAGTGTGGTGCCTCTGAGCAGAAGATATAATGAAGTTGTCTGCTGCATTAAGCGGCATGCAGTATAAGAACCTAATATCTCATAAAAGAAGGGGCTCATAACATTGGGAAGAGACAAATAGTACATAAAAATGAAGAAACTGGCTTTTGGGGAAAGAATATATCACTTCGGAGCCACTCTTCCCAGTATTCCTTGAGATAAGCTCCAGATATGTATTTTTTAGACAAATAGTACGTAAAAATGAAGAAACTGGCTTTTGGGGAAAGAATATATCACTTTGGAGCCACTCTTCCCAGTATTCCTTGAGATAAGCTCCAGATATGTATTTTTTAAATGTGAAACGGAAGAATGAAAAAAATATGTCAAACTAACAGAAAATATGGGAATATAAGTGAACAGGTTCGCAATGGAAAATAATCTCCAAACTTACAAATATTTGACTGCTTAAGAAGGTAAAACTTTGGTGAATGAAAAAACCACTATTTGGAAAATTAAATGCCATCAATAATGAAATACATGATGGATTGTTATGCTTCCATAACCCCATCTCCTCCCCGCTCAAACTACTTGGTTTCTTTTTTTTTCTATCAAAATTCTCGGAAGGGCAATCTAGTTTTTCTGCCCTTACTTCTATCAACCTCCAAGCCACAAAAATCCTCTTTATTAGTCACACTCCAGGAGTGATTCTCAAATTTCATCTTACAATATGCAAGTTGAGGGGTCCCATCCCTGAGTTTCTGATTTAGTGATTCTGAGTCAAGCTTGTGATTCTGCATTTCTAACAGGTTTCTAGATAATTGGATGCTACTGATCTAGTGGACCACACTTTGAAAATCACTGTCTTACAGAAATTCTCTTGCTATGGCAATAGAGCTTTAATAACTAGTAAAACCACTGGATTTCAACCCTTGTTTTACTTAATATCTCAGCATTGTCTGTCACATTTTCCCACTCCCAATTTTTTCAAAGTCTGTCTTCCTTGGTTTTGATGACATTTATTTTGAATTCAGTTGTTTGTAACTCAGAATTCTCATCTATATACCTGGCATATGTCTTCTATAATGTAAGCTCTATTTATCATGTCACCTTAGCTTTTATTGCCTTCCCTCCTCAATCCTTGTGTGGCACCCACACTGGCTTCTCTCCAAACCTTGACAATTAATGTGGTATTATACTTCTGCGCCTTTGCCTGGGTAGTTTTCCTCTTCTCTGCCTGACAAATTCCCTATTTACCCTTCAAGTCTCTGCTCAAATGACCCACACTTTGAGAAAGGATTCTGCTAGATGGAATTTTGTCTCTTAGATTTTCCCAGCATTTTACATATAAATTATTATAGCACCTAAGGTATTTAAGTCTATGTATTTATACCAAACCCATTAAAATATTAATTCATGACAGAACTACTTCATATGCAAGGGTCTAGCACAGTGTTGATTCAAGGAAATTGCCAGTGTTTAATGAATGAATCAGTGGGACCAAACCACCAAGTAGTGGTAAACATTGCTTAGATCCAATATTAAAGGCTGAATTATTTACAGACTCATTCTGTTTCTTCACTACAGAACACATTTCTGTCAGCTTATTATAGGATCTGATCAGGACATGAATGATTAACTTATTTTGCAATGTATCTGGCACATCAATGCCAACAAAAATGTATTTAATAAACTCATATAAAATGAGAATGATGAAACAGATAACCTTTTCCTCTTAATTTGTTAGAGTGTACACACTATTAATTTCACATTAACATCGACTTCTAACAGACCAAAATGAGAAGTTAGGGGGGTAAAATTACGAGAGATTTATAACTCAGCTATAGGACACATTTTGAAAAACGTATTAATCTGAGGTAATTTTCCACAAGAGTAATTCAAATAAATTGTAAAAAGGTTCAGTTTTTTCAAACATCCCAACCTTAGGATCATTTAAACATACTTCATGGTCCCACAGGAAAAGAAAATGCACACACACACACACACACACACACACACACACACACGTAAGTAACTCAAATTTTCTCATCATTGTTCTAATTAAAGAGAAAAAACTTCCTAGAAGTATCATATTAAAATACATGTCACTTATTAATAAGATAAGTTAATGATAACTCAAACTGAAAAGAAATTGCACTTTCAAGACAAACAATGAGAAATAATTTTAAGTTATACAGTAGACATAGAAATAAATGTCTTAAAATGTGGACAAAAGGTGTATTCAATTTTGCTTAGAAAGCTATCATTAAAACTTATCACTGTTTAAAAAAATATTTTTAAGTTTACCTTATGTTTTTCTTTAAATTTTTTAATGTTAATTTATTTTTTAGAGAGACAGAGACAGAATGCGAGTGGGTTAGGGGCAGAGACAGAGGGAGACACAGAATCCGAAGCAGGCTCCAGTCTCCAAGCTGTCAGCAAAGAGACTGACGCGGGGCTTGAACTCATGAGCTGTGAGATCATGACCCGAGTTGAAGTTGGACACTCAACCGACTGAGCCACCCAGGTACCCCAGTTTACTGTATGTTTTTTAAAAAAATAATCTGCTACAGGTATTACGTTGAAATGTTGATTATAAAACTCTTGCCTAGTGTATCAGGATTCAATTCATAGCAATTATTTTTGTTTAATTTAATTTTTTAAATATAATTTATTGTCAGATTGGTTTCCATACAACAGCCAATGCTCATCCCAACAAGTGCCCTCCTCCCTGCTCATCACCCACTTTCCCCTCTCCCCCACCCCCCATCTACCCTTAGTTTGTTCTCAGTCCTTAAGAGTCTCTTATGGTTTGCTTCCCTTCCTCTCTGTAACTTTTTTTTTCCCCTTCCCCTCCCCCATGGTCTTCTGTTAAGTTTCTCAAGATCCACATGTGAGTGAAAACATGATATCTATCTTCCTCTGCCTGGCTTATTTCACTTAGCATAATATCCTCCAGTTCCATGCATGTTGCTGCAAATGGCCAGATTTCATTCTTCCTCATTGCCAAGTAGTATTCCATTGTATATATAAACCATTCGTCAGTTGATGGACATTTAGGCTCTTTCCATAATTTGGCTATTGTTGAAAGTGCTACTATAAACATTGGGATACATGTGCCCCTATGTATCAGCACTCCTGTATCCTTTGGGTAGATTCCTTAGCAGTGCTATTGCTGGGTCATAGGGTAGTTCTATTTTTAATTTTTTGAGGTACCTCCACTGTTTTCCAGAGCGGCTGCACCAGTTTGCATTCCCACCAAGCAGCATAGCATTTGTTTTGGGGCATCCATTATTTACAAGATTTCAGAAAGATTTCAGCATAGATGAGTGAGAAAAAATGTTGACACCAATATGCATATTTGGAAGGGAGCAATTTTCTTGAGGAACTTCAGCTGTTTATATTTTCACATAAGCATATTCCTGAGTGCAGAACAAAGATTTGAAAGAAACCCAACATATAACCAGCAAAGGATTCTTACACCCTGACAAAGGACATAATGGTGATGATTACTTTCCTTAATAAGGGGACATCCTCAACTTTTAATTCAAATATTTTAAGTAGCAAGTTCCACACTGACTTCTCATATTTTGTATGAAATATTTTGTTGTGTTTATTTGGATATAAATGATGAGTTCTTATGTTCCTGTTCTAAATTATTTCAACTTTGACAATCTTAATGAACTTATTTTTTATTTGAGTACAGTTGACACATAGTATTATATTAATTTCCGGTGTACAGCAGGGTGATTCAACTTCTCAGTACATTATGCTGAGAGGTTGGATGCTTAACCGGCTGGGCCACCCAGGTGCCCCACTGGAAGCACTTTTAAACTTACAATTCTGAAAGCATTTTTCACTAATTCTACTACATTTTCTTGGCTTTAGAATATTCTACAATGTCTTCTCTTTCTCCTGGGGTCTTAGCAGTGCTTCTCAAACTATGGTTCCAAATTAACACATATTTAAGGTTCTATTTAAAATACATACATCTTGGGGCGCCTGGGTGGCGCAGTCGGTTAAGCGTCCGACTTCAGCCAGGTCACGATCTCACGGTCCGTGAGTTCGAGCCCCGCGTCAGGCTCTGGGCTGATGGCTCGGAGCCTGGAGCCTGTTTCCGATTCTGTGTCTCCCTCTCTCTCTGCCCCTCCCCCGTTCATGCTCTGTCTCTGTCTGTCCCAAAAATAAATAAAAATGTTGAAAAAAAAATTTAAAATACATACATCTTGACCCATCCCAGTGAACTACATATAAAATCTCTAAAGATAAGGTTGAATAATCTGCATTTTAACAAACAGGGCAGTTGAATCTTATATACATTAGTGTTTGCTAAAAATTGCCTTCAGGAAATCAATAGACAGCATATCAGGATTTGGCTTTCTTGGGCAGCTGCCATTTGCTTGCTCCCCAATTCTTCCATCTTTTCTCTATCCCTTTCAGTTTTCACAGGAAAAAAGACCCTCCTAAGTATTTTCCAAAATTAAATAAATAAAAAGTTCCATTTTATTTTGCTCATTTTCTTTAACGCATCACCCATCTGTTTCTACTTCTTCTGTCTTAGAATTCCCATCTTTTCTTTTATCACCCTGTTCCATACATTCATATATCCACTTTGTTATTTCCTGTGAACCTCTCTCTGATCTTCCAGATGCACACAGTGCAATGATTTACTCAGTAAGGTCTATGGCAGCTGGTGATGATTGCTTCATTGTACAGCAAGAAAAAATGGATTCAGGAAAATGCACTGCCCAAAACGAGGCAATTGGGCTTCTATCCAAACAAAATCTGACTGAATGCCCCATTCACATTCCCATTCGTGAATGTCCCATTTTCTCTTCTATTTTTTTTTTTTACCTGTAAACCTATGAACCAGGAGCATTAGCTTCACCTGAGAGCTTATTAGAAATGAAGAATATCAGGACCCACCCCAGACCCACTGAATCAGATCCTAAATTGCAGTAAGATCTCCACTTAATTTTTTGTACATATTAAAGTTTGAAAAGGGTTTATACTGCATATAGCACTATCAAAGGTAACAAAGAATCATCAATTTACGGATCCATTAACAAAATTTAAATAAGAGTAAAATACTTCTCATTTGTATCAGACTCCAATATTTGAAAGAAGATACATTTATCTTTGATGTGCTGTAGCTGAAACTGCTGTTTTTCAATTATATAGGTTCGAACATCCTGTAAACATGTTGAAATATTTTCATTTAAGAAACAACAGTAATCATCCCAATGGGTGCTTTCTCTAGGCCTAACTCCTAGATGATTGAATCTACTATGAAAGGCAATGGTAATGTAGAGTAAGGATTATAGATTATTGGATTGAAAAGGATCTTAGAAGTCACAGAAACCCAAATCCCTAATTTTTAAAAGGTGGGAACTCGCTCTTGGATCCCAAACCCCTCTATCTAACTCTCTAATAGCAGTATATTCCTAGGTAGCCTTCTGACATATCCCACTGAATCTGTTCAAACTGGGCCCATTTTATAGCCCCACCTCCTGTCTCTTCCATTCTTCCTTGCCAGTGTCAACTAAGCAACCCAAGTCAAAATCAGAAGATCATCCTATGTTTTTATTTTTCTACCCTCCAACATCAAATCAGCCATCAGGACCTTTTTACACTTTGACACATACATACCTCTAGGTTTTGCCCCTCTATCCATCCCACTGTTCACCTGGATTATCACATTTTCCTAAAAGTTCTCCATGTCTTCTATCTTCTATTGCTCCAAAACACCTGTCATCATACTGCTGTCCAAGAGAACTTTCTAAACACCAATTCTGAATACTTCGATCTCTCATATGTCTCTTCCACAGTATGTTCTTCACCTAGAATATTGATCTTCAAATATTTTTGATGGATATTATAACTGATGCTGTTGATGCCATGCCTCACACCATTTGGCCCAACTCTGTTTCTACCTGTGACTTGGAAGCTAGTACCCAGCATGCTGACACAAGTTCCTACCACAGGTACTATGGCCTCATCTCACTCCATGAGGACTTTCCCCAAGTCCCTCTATCCAGGGATCTTGCATAGGTACATTTAGAAGCAGTTTGGATAAGCTAGTAATTAAATGCCTTCCATGGGTAAACTTCAACAAATGAGGGACATGAGCCAGTGAGAAGTATTCCAACAGCTCTAGTTCTCAGTGAGCAATTCTGAGGTGCACTCACATGGTTATTTAGACATACCCCAACAGGATTGAGCACTAGCTATCCACCTTGCCCACACCATTTATCAGCATTTCTCTCTTCCCTGTTTCACTTCCTCTCTCTCTTTCATGTGTTTTACCTGAAATCATCTCCCACACAAACTACCTTCCCAGTCCTTGTATCAGAATTTGTTAATGAGAGGGGAAAAAAACTTCGGCAAGTATCAACACATGCATATGTATGTATGTATATATGTGTGTATACATGTACATACATATGTATATTCATTTGCTGATAAATTATATACATATACCACCATACTGATATATCATATGTATGGTAAAACAAAGTCAAGAAATAGAAATATGAAAGAAATATAAAATAACACACTATTTCCAAATAGCTTGCTACCTAAAATTATTTCATATTATGAATAGCTAAAGAAACAGTGCCCACTAAAGGTATGGCATGAGCTATATTTTTAATAATAGTAGCTTTAAGTCCATATTTCAAATAGCCTTCTTGATTATTTCTATTTTTTGGCTTCTTTTGGGGGGGGCGGATATCTACTTCTTGCCATATTTGATTATTTCACTGTTTATAATCTCATGACAGGATGGATGAAGCAAACATTCTAAGAGTAGGACAGAAGTCAGTGCTACTGGCACTGCTGTTTTCTTATCATTGCTAAACTGGTATTATCTTGAATGTGATGGTTCCTTTCATGAATCCTTTTCAATATACCTGTCCACTTTATTAGGAGAAGTTCAATGAAAACCCAATAATTAAATCCATGATTACACCCAACCCAGTGTACTTAACTAATCGTATATTAAAATAGACTAAGCGTAAACAAGAGAGGATGTCACTGACCACCACATTGCTCTGTTAGGCTCCCATACCTTCTACAAGCTTCCTCCAAGATTATGTGTAGCACTTGATTTTATGTTACCCAGACTGAATTCAGGTGTTATAATACAGGCATATATTAAATAGTTGTCAAGTTCAATTTCTTTATTTTTTAAGATCAAAAATATAGAAGTCAGAAACTCCACTTTGGACACTATTCACATAGACTCTCTGCTCTAGAAAGGTAAAACTTAAACTCTACAGAATGACTCTTGGATCTTCATGATTTGTCTTCTGCTTATTATATCCAGCTTTATCTTGATTCACCACTTCTTATTCTGTGATCCAACATCACAGACGACTTAAGTTTCTAAAATCAACCTTGATATTTTATATCATTGGACATTTGTAAACTCGTTTCTTTATGTCTGTTTGCATTTTCATTATTTTATCAACCTAAAATATCATAGTATCTACCACATTCTATAGGAAATACCTCTAGTGTTTCATAATTCTACCTCTTGGCTTACCACCTATGGCAGGTGAATTTGAAGGGAGACTTCCAAGTAAGTTCATTCTACCTCATCCTACATTGTCCCACTTCAAGTATGCCAGAAGGCATCTTTTAGTTCTCTGCCCTGGAGACTTTGCTATTCTGGCTCCCATGAGCATCATAGTCCCTGGAGGAAGGTCTCTACCAATGGAGACAGAAGCCAATGGTATAAGTGCTCCAGTTTCCTGTATCTCAAGTGGACCATTTTGGAAAGCATTGTATTTCTCAGGAAGTCCTAATGGAACCAAGCCCACTGCCCATAGGGGAACCCTTGTTAAGCTACCCTGACAGTGGCTTTCCCCCTTCTCTGTCTTGCCTACCCTCATTAATGCTTCCTGGGTCCTACTCCCAAAAACCCAACTTGCACCCAAATCCTTGTTTCAGGTTCTGCTCCTGGTACAAAAGAAACAGGCACACGTTCATCTGTAAAAGTATCCTTGAAACCCTGAACCCCTCCCTCCCCACAAGTAGATTGATGTATCTGTGTTCTCTTTGCTACTCTCCAACCTTGTATATATATATCATGTTTTTTTTTCACTCACCACAAACAGATATAATTGTTGATTATCACACAGACTCTAAGGTAGCTCCTCTGTCCCCCTGCAAGCAGGCCATCCACCCACATAGAATGTCACATATACTCACACATGTCTGTTCACCCTGGCTCTGCTGCTTATCTGATGTGGCATTCTGGAGCCCTTGATGTCACTCTACTTCATGGGCACTGTGGTTTTCCTTGACACTGACACTGGCCCAAATCTGGTCTTCCTGGTACAACTCTCACTAGACTCAGCTTTCCCTCATGTTGCTCCACCAGGCAGAGCAACCAGGCTGATACCAGACTGATACCCATGGTTGATCCCTCAAGTGTCCTTGCTCATATCTTGGGCCTCCAGGCTGCCACAGCTCCAAGATGCCGGTGGCAGATTGCTAAAGTCTCAAAGTTTTTCCCATTCAGTGAAACAATTGTTCTATTTTAATTTCACTAAGATACTCTCATTCTTTTAAAAAGTTAGACAAGGGATAGGTTCAATCAAAAGCTGCCCTTCTCCATTTAAAATTACTACTCTCCTTAATCTCCCTAAATGACTAATAGTTTATCACTAAGACAAATTCAGTTTTCTTCCACTATCCCTATGCCCATTAACCTGCATGGCTTAATCAAGTTATTTAACTTCTCCTGACTTTAAAGTGTTCATTTGTAAAATGGGAGTAATGGTTACTTACATACTGAAAGACAATATATATAACAACGACTCTTGAGTTTAACTCTTGAGTTTTCTTAGAACTCTAGGCTAGAGTTTCTCATTATTGCCACCTAACTGTATGATTTTAAGCTATTATTCTAATACCATATCAAATACATACTCTCTCTTACACGCACCCTCTCACACAAACACACACACACACACACACACACACACACACACACACACACACAGAGGCAATATCCTCCTCTACTCCTTGACTGATGCTGTCATCCTTCGAAGGATATTTCAGCTATATACCTGAAATGGATCCACAAATATAATTGCTGACATCGATTTGTTCCCCCCAAAAAGCCTATTATAATGGTGCAAGTGTGTAGCACTCAATAACGGATGTGACAATTGCGGATATAAATTCAAACTCTGGCATGCCAGTGTTACAGCATCCTCATATTTAGACTTCAAACAAGACTTCCCTGTTGTACAAAGCAAAGGAACAGGAAAACATAGACCACTCAGCATGACTGCACTGGCTCCAGCAGGTCAGAAGGCTGCTTCTTCAGAGGATGAAAATACTCATGCTTCCTGTGTTTCAGGAAGAACCTGGGTCCATCTTGGCAACATAAAGCTCCTTGGTGCTTAAAAACAAGTATGCCTCATATCCACATCATCAGTTCTGAAATTGGGAGTGGGGGTTAAAAGCCTTGGATTCCACTGAGAGAAGGAGACATTAAGAGAATTAAACCATAAACTATGAAAACATTAAATAGTTAGGGAGCAGGAATTAGGATGAGCTTTTCATTTACTTATCCTGGATCATTTACTTATGCTTGTTTTGGGATCTTTTTTGCTCTGGAATCATGGGAGGTAAGAAAGGCTTGATCTAACCTTGAACTCAGGGCAAAAATATTGTTTTTTCAGAATGACTGCATATGTGAAATTTATTGTGAAGCAAACCATCAACACACAACTATTCCATATAAAGCACAAAGGACATAAAGAAAATAAAAAGGGGGATAGGATAGGGTGGGATGGTCATTAGTTACTTATTTAGAACATTCTTATTGTGAACAATTCCAATATACAAAAGGAAAAACAATATATGATGAATCATCATGCTCCATGTTCCCACAGCTTCAACAATTACCAGCCTGGGGGCACCTGGTGGCTCAGTCGGTTAAGTGTCCAACTCTTGATTTTGTCTCAGGTCATGATCTCACAGTTCCTGAGACTGAGCCTCACATCAGGCTCCATGCCAACAACGCGGGGCCTGTTTGGGATTCTTTCACTCCCTCTCTCTCTCCCCCTCCCCTGATCATTTTCTCTCAAAATAAATAAATAAAGACTAACAAAAATTTACTAGCCTGGTATGAACATTTCTAGAGTTATAGATACTTAGGCTACACAAAGCTCAGCCAAGCCTGACAGCAGTGCATTTGGCATTTTTTGGCACATGATTCTCTTTTTTTTTCTTCTCCTGCCATTTGTAGCCACTATAAATCCACCAAAGGGAAAAGTGGGCCAAAGCTATGTGGGTGTGTGGGTGTTTTCCCATGCATTCTATTTGTTTTTATTCATATAGTCCGGTCCCCAGGGAAACTTTTTTTAAATTTAGTTTCACTCTTGAAGATCCAAAGAACTCAGCATTTTACAAGCTCTGGGTCGTTAATCCTTATAGCTACTTCCCTATGACGTCAGTAAGTGGGAAGTGTTATTATCCCCATTTCACAGATTAAGAAACTGAGGACTTTTATGAGTATATGTCTCATCCGGAGCCAAACTGTGCTGGCAAGAGAATCAAGGACTTCCAATAAAGCTCATTTATTTAGCCTTTAGATGAGCACTGTCCAACAGAAATATAGTATGAGTGACATGTGATTTAAAAATTTCCAGTAGCCATATTACAAAAAAGTAGTAACAGGTGAAATTATCTTTAATATTATTCTTTATTTAGCCTATATCCAAAATATTATCATTCTAACAGTATTTTAAAAACTATTAATGAGATAGTTTAAATTCTTGTATTTATACTAAATCTTCAAAATAAATGTGGATTGGACATTTAAAGCACATCTCAGTTTGGATTCACCATATCTCAGGTGCTCAATAGTCCATAGGTGCCTACTAACTCTCATAATGGGCAACAGAGCTCTACACCATAAGCTCTTCTCTCACTGGGCCATGCTTTCTCCCACTAGACAGCTTAATCAAGATAGGCCCTGTCTTTTGTTGACTGTTTAGGATGCCTTCAATTTTGTTTGAATATCACTTTGGTTTGGGTTAATTTAACCAAATTATACACATGAATTAAAGCCCTTAGAAAGTAATATGAAATCCAACTCTAGGAGCAAAATGGGGGGAAGTCTCACAAATTTAGAATATTTAGGATATAATGTATATTATAATTCCAGTTCCTATAGTTTAGAGGGTTTAATAGAATTAGGAGTAGAATAGAATTAGGAATGTGCTTGTGGCAGGCAAGCAAATCAATTGCTTGTTATAGTATAAGGGCTGTGAAGCTATGATTTTTGGCATCAGTTAACAGGCAAATATTTAAAATATCTTTTTCTGTTGAAAACTCCAATAAATTCCACAAATTACAATAGCGATATAGTTACTAAATAATACGATTTTAGGGGAAAAATAACCCGTTTAGCTCACTCCTTAATGGTATTCACATAGGGAAAGCTTTGCCTCTTCTAGTTAGCAAGTACTTGCATGCCCCATGGTAGGGGGTTGCCCTTTGAACACTGACCTTTATACACCACACAAAACCACAAGCAGATTCATCTGAATCTCTTCCTTCTTTCACTGGCAGTCCCTGAATTTGGTGGTGACATTAAACAAAACATCTGAAATCTCAAAGTATTTCACAAAGTCAAAAATCCATTGCAACCGGGGCGCCTGGGTGGCGCAGTCGGTTAAGCGTCCGACTTCAGCCAGGTCACGATCTCGCACTCCGTGAGTTCGAGCCCCGCGTCGGGCTCTGGGCTGATGGCTCGGAGCCTGGAGCCTGCTTCCGATTCTGTGTCTCCCTCTCTCTCTGCCCCTCCCCCGTTCATGCTCTGTCTCTCTCTGTCCCAAAAATAAATAAACGTTGAAAAAAAAAATTAAAAAATCCATTGCAACCTAAGGAGAAGTTAGCATCTGGATTAGAGGGAGACAAAGCAACATTTCCACAGGCAAAAAACGTAACTATAGCCATTATTCCACAAGTGTTGCCACTATGATGAAGGAAAGCCTGAAGTGAAACAAATCCAGTTTGCAATCATCAAAATACATGACTTACTAGCACGTGACTCTAGGGTTAAGGAAACCATTACACAAGAAATTAAAGGTTTATAAGGTAATGAATGCCAATAGCAGGTTTAAAACTATTTGTGATGGCTAACAGTAACAATCGAAGTATCTCAATACTAGGGTATACATTAAATCTTAAATTATTTCAGAGAATTTTTTGAGGTAGACGGTTTAGAAGAGTTTCCCTATAAGTGTTCTATACTGAAAGCCAATAAAGGAATTTCACTCTATTTTTATGTCTGTCTATTCATCCATCCCTCTATGTACATATCTACCTATGTATGTTCATTCCTAAATAAATAAATCATAAAACTATAGTATAATGCAGATTAACAGATTATTAAAATGTTAACATATATAAATACAAAAAAAAGTCCACCCCATTTGCTGAATAAAGACCCATTCAATAGATAGAAAGAATGTAGTAGGTGATAGGTAATTATTCCTCATTAATAATAATAATAATAATAATAATAATAATAATAATAAAGGAAATCCTGCTATTTGCAACATGGGTGAACTTTGAGGGCATTATGCTAAGTGAAATAAGTCCGATAAGGAAAGACAAATACTGCATGATCTCACTTCTATGTGGAACCTCAAAAACCTAAGATGATAGAAAGAGAGAGTAGATGGTGGTTGCCATGGGGTGGGGGAAATGTGTAGATGTTGGTCAGAAGGCATAAACTTCAGTTTGAAGATGAATAAGTTGCAAGGCTCTAATATACAGCAGGGTGACTATAGTTAACAACACTATATTGTATCCTTGAAAGTTGCTACGAGAGTAGATACTAAATGTTATCAACACCACAACAAAAATGAATAGTAATTAGGTGTTAACTAACCTTATTATGGTAACCATTTAGCAATAAATATATCCATGTTTCAAATCATCACATTGTACACCTTCAACTTACACAATGTTATATGTCAATTTATCTTAATATAGCTGGGGGTGAAGGAGATCCATTCAAGAGACAAATTTTCAAAACAGCTTTATCTTGGTCAAGGCTATTTTAAAATTCTTCAAAAACTATAAAATATCTCCAGAATTCACATCCATTTGAAATATCTAGTAATGAATTATATAACTATACTTACTTGAAAATTTCAATAAAGGCTAATCAATCAAGGAGTTTGCTTTTTTGCTTTTGGATTCAGAGTGATTATCATTGCTTTGGCTCCGATTCCCTAGACTTCTCCCACAAACCTTTTACCTGGTTAAAGACTCTCCTTTTCCAAACAAATTCATTTGACTTTACAAGAATTCTGGCATTAAGTGAAAAAATGGGCACCCACAAGAAACATGTAACATGCATTTATTCACACATATTAGAGGAACCTGGATATATCACCAAGCCAAGTGGTAAAGCCAATGGAGATCTCAACTCTCCTAGTAGGAAGTCAGCCAATGAGACAGGAATAAATTATTCTCCCTTATATAATTCTTGCTTTATTTCCAGAGGATCAGATCATCAAATCTCTAGAATTGCTCCTTTGAGAATTTCCCTGACTCCCATTTGGACAAACTCTGGCCTCTCAGAAACTGTCTTAAAAGTCACCCTGATAAATAAATAGCTAAATGATTAAAAATTGTTCCGTTCTAGATGAGCACACTAGAAATAGTAGTAAATTACCAACCACATCATCGGATTATTTAATGTTCTTTCACATTTGTGCCTTGTGAAAGAAGAGAAGGGAAAGGAGAAGGGAAGGGAAGACAAGGGAAGGGAAGGGAAGGGAAGGGAAGGGAAGGGAAGGGAAGGGAAGGGAAGGAAAAGGAAAAGGAAAAGGAAAAGGAAAAGGAAAAGGAAAAGGAAAAGGAAAAGGAAAAGGAAAAGGAAAAGGAAAAGGAAAAGGAAAAGGAAAAGGAGAAAGGATAGGAAAGAAAGCCTTTATTTCCTGTCTCTTGGATAATATACGTAATACTTATTTTGTATTTTATCATGCTAAAGCAACTCATCATGTTCTTTGAGCACATGTATTACTGTAAAGCCGGGCAAGTTTTAAAGCATCACACATTTATTAGGTATATGAAGTGTGACAATGGTGAATAAAAAATCCCTGAATCCTAAAGAAATTTTTGACCAAGAAAATATTTGCTTTCACATGAGCTTCCTTTTCTACCACAGACATTTCATAATCTGAAGATGGAAAATCAAGACGCCATTTGTTGAGGTTAGATATCAAACACACAGGCTCTGCAGCCCTTAGGCAGTTTACTTGGTGGCCCCACATCACATCTGGGTTGCAAATCTCCCTCCAGCATAGCCCTTATATTCAGGCCACCAGGTTTACACAAAGAGACCGCCCAGCTGCTAGCTGGTAAAAGGCTCCCAGGGTCTCATGTAGTCCCTGAGAGCTGTGTAATTCAGTGCAGAAGCCGTCCATGCAATTACATGTCCCTGTAGATTACAGGGTAATTACATCAAGGAGATGAAAAATAATTGCTTGTAACTTGCACTGTGGCTGAGAAGGCATAAATAATCACATGTGCACTATGTAATGATGTGTGATCATTTTGCCACTACTGTGCCACAGCTACCACATATTTAGAAGACCAAGTGACTAAAGATGAGAAAAAGCACTGGAGGTTATTTGTAAACTGAAATGTAAAGAACTGAAGACCTGACAGCTACACCTTGCCTTTCCAGAGGATTGCCCCAGGAAAAATTTTCTAAGACCCCCCCAACCTGCATTCACAATGGGAGTAAAAAGTGAGTAGTGTATTAAGTGTTGCTTGATTTGCACATTTCAGTTTGACTTGTGCCATCTGGCCCCTATTTCCCAGGCTCCAACATTTGATATCTAGAAAGGTATAAATAAAACTATGCAAGTTGTTAAAAATTCTACCTATTGCAGAATTGGTATTTGAGAGATTGAGTCATCTTACATGTTTAATTCATAACATCCTAGATATTATTTACTAAGATTAAGTCCTAATTCTCTTTAGTAAACAATTCCTCAGTCTCATTCATTGTTTTAAATCAAGAAAAGAAACATTCTAACCCCAAACAACATAAAGTTTTAAGTAGCTTTGCTGTATAATTTATGCCTGGTTCATTAACAACTATAAATTACTTAATGTATTTAGGAATAAAGTGAAAAAATGTGTATGTCTTTGCATGACTCCTTCCAGAGTAGTGTTGTTTGATCTCTTTGCTTAATCAGATCTTGTTTCAATAATTGATGAAGCCTGGGAATAACTCAAGTATTAAATTAGATGCTTTAAAATCCCATATTGAAGTCCATCTTGATAAGATATTATATTTATTCTATAAAATAATGATCTTTCCATTGGAGAATACAACATTCTGCTCATTTTAGAAGTGGCAATAAAAATTCCTGCAAGAAACTCAAGCTTAATCTCTTTCTAATGGGGAACTGGCATAGAAAACCAATGTTAGTAAGCAAGGTAGCTTGAATTAAGAAGAAAACATTCTTAAAATTAGTTTCAAAACTACACAGATGGGAAGAAATAAGAGTTACCATCTAAACAAAATCTAAACATTTGAATGTATTCTTTAGTGTAGGCACTTACAATCCCTTTTGCACCGCCAGTCTTTTGGCAATCTGGTGAAGTCAATGGTCTCCCCTAAAAATAATGTCTTTAAAAGTATTAGATAAAATAGGAATACAAAGGAAACGAATTATATGAATGTAATTAAAAAAATATTTGTGATGTAGTAAAACACAGTTTTTTTTGTTAATGAGTTAATATGTAACTGTTAAATGGGTCTATTAGCTGCTGTGTTTTCAAAGTAGTGAAGAACATAATATGAGGTTCTAAAATCTTATTAATAACTCTCATGCAATATGACAATAATCCATATCCTAGTATTGTGGTTTGTTGTTCACATTCATTACTGAAAGTAATGCTCAATTTTGAATAGAACTTACAAAGAATAAGATGTAATTTCCCCCTCGCAATATATAGATCCCTTGAGCCCTATTCACAGACCCTTTTGGAGGGTGAGGGTTGCTTTGGTTGCTACATTAAAGGTCCCTGATTTTATACCAGTTTCTAAGAAATATTAAAAACATAACTGTTTAATGTTGTCATTTTATTCTTACCATCCCTGAGATTAAAAGAAATGGCATAATGGGTTATTTGTTTGTTTTACAAAGAAACTGGGATTAGAAAAACATTTAATGAATTATCAATTTATAAAACTCTTCTGTTATTCAAGATAAGGGCATATCTGGTGTATGAAGCCTACTTTTCACAAGTATAAATTGTGTAAATATGGGGTGATAAAACAGTACAGGGAACAAATTCATTTCCTCAACCCTTCATTACTTTATCTACAAAATAAAGTAACTGGTCTAGATGATCCTCATCTGATATGCTAATACTAAATCTGTGCTGATCTGAAATTGAGACTATGATGGAACTATTTGCCCATTGCTATCTTCCCCACACCATCAGGCTGCTTATTTAACCACCTTAGTGTTCCCTTCAATTCCAGTACAGCTTGGCATTATAAAATCATTATAGATATTCCTATTCTCATTTCCATTATTGCAAGTATGTAGCTGCAATGCCAACATTTGAACTTCCCCAACTCCCTAAAAGATATTAAATGCTCATATAGCCAAGCCATGTTAGTAGGGGAGGGAAAATTCCTATTCCCATGTATAAATACCCCCTCCCATGGGATATTTCTCCTGAAACTTCTAAGTGCCTATCTCTTGATGATTATGCCATTATTATTTATTGAGCTGTGAAAAGTGGTTCTCAGTACACATAGCAGAAAGGAACAAGCTTGCAATTTTAATAAGGCCCATAAGATAATTAAGACATACAATCTCTTCTCTAATGCCAGGCCAGGAAGACTTTTCAATCTGTAATATGAATGACTAAATGCTTTCATGTTTGAATTTATACATGGCTATAAAATGTATTTTGACTTTTTTTTTAGTCTGCCCTTTCATTTGTCTTAATTTCCCCCAGGCAAAAATGAAACATCCCACATCTTGTTCCACTAAAAGTGGGGATGTTCAATTGGGCTGCAACTCCATCTATTTCTTTCTTTCAAATGTATCCTGAACATTGTGTTCTTGGTCACTCATCTGCTCATGAAAAAAATAACACCAAACTACATCTTAGAATAGCTCCATATATTTGTGCAGTCCTTCCTCCAAATAAGGTAGGTCCATGCTCCTGTGAAGTAAGCAAGAGTGAGAATGACTAATTTCATTTTATAGATTCAATCTTGTAGTCAACACATTTCTGGAGTTCCTACAGTGGTGGATTCATTGAGGTACATAAAATATGGACACCCTTCCCTCAAGGAAGATGCATCTAGTATGGAGCATAACACACAAATATGAATGCAATGCAAGGACCTCTGTTAATTACCTCCTGTTAAAAGTCAAGAATTGATATTAAGGAAGTGCTTAAGGAAGGCATGGGAAAAGGAGACAGTTTTAGTGTTGAGGGATCAGAGAAACTCCCTGGAGGTAATTAAACTTGAAAAAGGCTTTGAAAACAAGGAGAACTTCATCAGGCAGAGTCTGACATGAACAAGATTAAATGGGGGTGGGGGGGAAGGGGTGTCTGTGACTGACACAGAAAACCCATTTGAGATCCTTGAACCAATGATTTCTGTTAATATACTCCTACTGGGCCATTTCCCTGTACATAGAATCAAGATGACTACAGAATAATCCAAGATATAGATACCATTTAGAAGCTGCATTAGCAACTAATTTAAATTATGGTCCATAGGAAAATCTGAACTGTTGAAGTATTAGAGTGGAAAAAAGAATAGGTAGTACAAGACGTGAAAAAGCAAAGTTATTCAAGAGCATTATCATACAGTAACTACCTCAGAAAATGTAAAATAAGATTCTGAAAAACTAGTGATAGGTCCAAGTAAAACTATCTAGTGTTAATCATAATCAATATATAAATTTATGCTCCTAACCATGGAGATACTTTGTACCAAGATAGATGGCCTCAGTGATATCACAGTGGGCATGCTCCATGAAGAAGATAGGTTTTGATTTTAGTCTTCAAAGATGTTGGGTGGCAGGGAGTGTAATTCTCCCAATGGGGAAAAAAAAAGACAAGCAATAACTGGATGACAAAAAGCAGGAAAGTAATGGTCCATATATGAAATCAAATTTTTTCATGAGATAGCATAGTTTGGAGCACCCAAGTTAGCATAAGAAGTGGGACTGTATTACCTCTTGGCACTATAAACATTCTTCAAATAGCAATTCCAAATACGTTTAAGACCTTGTACTAGTAGAAAAGAACTGTAATTATAACTCATTACTTGGCTCTACAATGAACAAGAATTACATTATAATCATGTGTTAGATTTCTCCTGTGAGACTCAACTTACATAAAAAGCATAGAAGACTTGACTGTGGTTACAGAACATAAATGTTATCAAGCTTAACAACTATTTCTCAGGAGATAAGAAGTAGAAGTGATGGTAAGAGCAGGCAGAAAGGGTGAGTACAAAAAATAGCATATCTTACATGGAGAGAATGAAAGAAATTCATGGTGATGGAAGAAGAAAAAGATTTAAGTATATAAATTAAAAATACATGAAGTTATTCAATGGAATTAAATAAGGATTAAATATCAATCAAAATAAAAAAGAATTGGGACAGAGAGTTGGAGAAATATAAAGGAGCCATATACTAATTTTTCATATAAAAACATAGATAAACTAAATAATTTAGGAATTTGTGGTGGGACTACATTATTTAAAATTATGAACATAACCAGGAGCACTTGAACAGAAATATTAAAAGAGATTTCCTCTGGAGAACAAAATAAGGAGAGGAGTTAATTTGAAGAGTGGAAGCAGTTTCTTTTCATAATGAAACCTATTCTATTTGCTTGTTATATGTAATTTGACAAAATTAATTATAAATTAATATAAATGACATTTAAAAATTACAAAATGGAGAAGGGTGAAGAAAGGGAACTCCAAAAAGAGCAAAATATCTAAGCTTTCAAAGCACAGAGGATCATTTGGGAAGGGAGTAGAAGAAATAAGTAAAAGAAGGCCGGATAATTTTCTGCCAATGCAATGACCTTTTCTGCTGAGGGAAAAAATCAAAGTGAAGCCAAGGAGCGAGGTGGTGGAAGGGAGAAGTATAATGGGAATAATCGGAGTATGAGTAGACAGCACTTAAAACTGCAAAGTTTGTAGGTCTGTTTCTGATAATAGTGCATGAACAAAAAACTCAAACTATGATGCTTGAAGGGGTCTTGAACGCTGGTAGACTACTACACAGATCTCCTAAAAAGTATCTATCCTCTTCTTTAAAGCCTTCAGCACATATTACCTTTTAAATAGAATAAAAGACTTTCCAAATCAGGAATTTCTTCCCAATTTTTAAATCACGCCCTACTGAAACCTAAGCAGACAGGAAAATCTCTTCCCAGAAGTGGATTTGCTGGGTTAAGGAGAAGAGACATTTGTAATTTTGACAGCTATTGCTAAATGTCTGTCTATAGGGACTGTATCAATTTACCATTCCTTTTGCAAAGTCGAGAAACAAGCTTGTTTGTCAGTTTTATCAATATAGATTTTGATTTTTTGGAAACTATTCATTTCAATATTGTAATTGAGAAATATTCAAAGCATCCTGAATGTCCACTAATAGGGGAATGGTAAAAAACATACCATACATGGAATAATATGTCACTATAAAAAATAATGAGAAGATTTTATCTCCATTGAGATAGAATGATTCTTAAGATACAGTTAATGAAAAATCAAAGTTCAGAAAATATGCACACTATTCTATGTACTGTGTAAACAGGGGAAGGGATATTAAGGATCTTCATGCATATCTATCAGTATATGCCTATATATTCTGGAAAGATGTACAAAAACTAAAAGCAGTGGTTACCCATGGAAAGGTGGAGGGTGAGAGGTAAGAAGAAGGGTGCCAGAGGGAGTGAGACTGTATATCTTTAATTAAAAAAATTTTTGAATATGGGACACCTGGGTGGCTCAGTCGGTTAAGCGACTAACTTCAGCTCAGGTCATGATCTCACAGTTTGTGGCTTTGAGCCCCGCCTTGGGCTCTGTGCTGACACTCTGAGCCTGGAGCCTGCTTTGGATTCTGTGTCTCCCTCTCTCTCTCTGCCCCTCCCCAACTTGTACTCTGTCTCTCTGTCTGTCTGTCTCTCTCTCTCAAAACTAAACATTAAAAAAATTTTTGAATCTCATAAATGCATTACTGTTTATAAAAAAAACATAAAAACAGAAAATACAAAAGATCAATTATCAGTTTTATTAAGCTACATACACTTTATATGGTAAGTTATACAGTGTTTCTGTTCATAAAATATTCAAATTTTCAGTTTGTTTTTTTCTAAACAAGGACTTTGTTATACCTAATAAGAATGGGATCCATGGGGCGCCTAGGTGGCTCAGTGGGTTAAGCAGCCGACTTCGGCTCAGGTCATGATCTCGCGGTCTGTGAGTTTGAGCCCCGCATCAGGCTCTGTGCTGACAGCTCAGAGCCTGGAGCCTGTTTCGGATTCTGTGTCTCCCTCTCTCTGATCCTCCCCCATTCATGCTCTGTCTCTGTCTCAAAAATAAATAAACGTTAAAAAAGAAAAAAAGAACGGGATCCAAAATGACTTGGTATATAGATCTTTCAACAAAGACAAGCTTTCAAATGTCAAATACTATGAGTGAGTATATATGGTTATAAGTTCAGATCTTTAAAAGTCATTAATTTTAATAAACACAATATAATTCATCATATATATTAATAGCTCTAAAAAATGGAAAAACACTAAAAATTTACCAAAATCCAAAATATCTTCTGAAAAACATACACAACAAAATTGCAACAGATGGACACTTTCCTAGGCTAATAAGGCATTTTATCACAGTCCAGAAGATAACATCATACTTGTAATACAGGAAATCACTAAAGACACTCTCAGGAACGTCAGGGAAAATATGATGATGTCTATTATTACCACAAATGTTTAACATTCTACTGGAGATAGTACCAATATAATTATATGAGAGAAAACTTAGAAGCATAAAATTGAAAACAAAAATCATCACACTTTTCAGATAACTTGACCAACTAAATAACATCTGAAATTTAAAGATTCAACTAAAAAGGTAATTCAATAAGGTAGCGTCATTTTATGGAAATTAATACTTTCTTTTTTTAATTGTTTAACGTTTATTCATTTTTGAGAGATAGAGAGAGAGTGTGAGGGGGGAGGGGCAGAGAGAGAGACACACATACACATACACACAGAATCCGAAGCAGGCTCCAGGCTCTAGGCTCTGAGCTGTCAGCACAGAGCCTGATGCGGGGATCGAACCCATGAACTGTGAGACTATGACCTGAGCTGAGGTCAGACACCCAACCGACTGACCCACTCAGGCATTCCTGGAAATTAATACTTTCATATTCACAAATAGCAACCATTTAAGAAATCTGATGGAAAGATCCTATGGATAACAGTAACAGAATAGGTAAGCTAGCTAGGAAAAAATACTTAATAAATTAGCAAATCTTTTATGAAGACTTGATTTCTATATACCCATTTGTACAATTCTTTAGGCTTTATCATTTATTTTATTTATGAATCAGAAGAAATCATATGCAGATGAAGATAGGAAACAAAAAGAAAACATAGATAAGAATTATTATATGGGCACTGATATTAATAGGATGAAAAATTCATCTTGATTGAATGCCCTTATTTAAGAAAGCAAAAAATAATTAAAAACCAGTAGGGAGAATCATGAAAAATTCCTGAAATTTAAATGGCAGAACTGCAAATTAGAAAGAAATAATTTTCCTTATCTATGAAGCTTCAAGGTGTTTGGTGAACTTTGCCATCTCTCTTCTTTTAAATTTTTTAAATTTGTTTTTAATTAATTTATTTTTAATTTTAGAGAAAGAGAGAGTGCATGCATATGCAGGGCAGGGGAGGGGCAGAGGGAGAGAGAATCATAAGCAGTATCCACTCAGTGCAGAGCCCAACCCAGGGCTGGATCCCACGAGATTAGGATCGTGACTCGAGCAGAAATCAAGAGTAGAATGCTCAACCAACTGAGCCACCCAGGCTCCCCTGAACTTTGCCATCTCTGTCTTGTCAACATCCTAAGGGTTTGTTAACTGAGACTAAATTGATAGACAACACTATTACTAACTACTGTCATCTATTAAGCCATTGTTATGTACCATGGCCCTAGGTTCCTGAAGATTTTATGTATTTTTCTTCACAAAATACTTACAATACTCAACATAAATACCAAGAAACCATTATTTTCATTTTGTAGAAATGGCACATGAGGTTCAGAAAGACAAATCTCTTGACCAAGTTGTATACATGATACAAGGAAGAGTCTGATTTCCAATCTGGGACCAGCCTCAAACAGCACACCTATCTTCTTTCCACTTTAGCATACTAAATTGTTTTCAATTTTAGTCAGCTTCCAATCACTCCTTCACACATTCATTTTTTTTAAACCAGAAGCTCAAAACTATAGTAAGCAGATTTAAGATCCCTCCCATTGCCTTCCAGGCAATTGTGTTACCCAGAAGTGTAAGAGGTAAAAAAAAAAAAAAAAAAAAAAAAAAAAAAGCCTAGAAATTCTACAATCCTGATAATAATTCCCCTGTGATAACATTTCCTCCATTTTCCAAAAGTAACAACAAAAACATAGAAAATTACACACTGACCGCTTTAATCAATTAAAAAAATAAATTAGAACCCTTCAGCATATGCTAGATCCATAAGCTAGTTACATCTCTGTTGACAGTCTCTTTTTTTTGTATAATTATTTATTCTTAGGGCAATGCTGTTTATATTGGAAGTATTACTGTTTATTTTAAATATAACAAGTGACCTAAAAATCACTATGTTTTCCCCCTTATGAAAGACAGAATCCCCATCATATCAATAGCATATCTTTTTTTCTTAAACTCAAGATTTTCATTTTTAATTGTTTTTTTAATATAATTTATTGTCAGATTGGTTTCCATACAACAACCAGTGCTCATCCCAACAAGTGCCCTCCTCCATGCCCATCACCTACTTTCCCCTCTCCCCCACTCGCCATCACATCTTAAACCAAAAGGAGAACTTTGGATTGGAGCCAAAAGCACCTTCACAAGAACACTCTTTGATCAATTAGGAAATGATTATTTGTGCTTTTATATTTTTCTTGTATCAAATATCTTAGATGGAGCTGAACTCTGTTAAGCATTTACAGACTATGTTTATAGGTAGTACATTTAATATGCAATAATATTTGATTTGTTTTTTATTCTCCTCAGCCCCTTTAACCTCTAGACTGTAATGACTTCCATATGGCTAGCCAAGTCTATTTTTAGATTGTTAATTATTCATCCCTATTTTTAGACCTCATCTTTCTTTTGGTTGATGATTATTATAAGACCTAAAGTGCCTTCTCAAATTTTAACTATTTTGTTTTTCTGCCAGATTAGAGGCCAATTCTGTCACAGAATACTAGTTTCCCTCCCCAATGCCAACTTCTTCCACTTTTATTTTTCTCCCAACAAACCAGTCAGGACAATATGATTCAATATATTTGTCAAAGAGCGCTATGTTATTTAATATTTTAGATAAATACCAAACAAGATACACATTTTCAAAGGGCTTTTGGCTGTGTGGATACCACTAAGTTGGAGAAGAGTAAAATTGCCTATTATAACTGTGAAATTTGGGTTGAAAATCAAGTTTTGCACATGTAAAACAACCTATTTAGGATTCTCATTTCTTGCCCTAAAGATATTTTTCTTATTTTAGAATACAAATGTGCAGCAAGATTTTCATTTGAGATCAATAAGGTGCTCCAATTTCTGGGGTGCCTGGGTGGCTCGGTTGGTTAAACGTCCGACTTCGGCTCAGGTCATGATCTCACGGTTCATGGGTTCGAGCCTTGCATTGGGCTCTGTGCTGACAGCTCAGAGTTTGGAACCTGCTTCAGATTCTGTCTCCCTCTCTCTGTGCCCCTTCCCCACTCGCGTTCTGTCTCCCTCTGTCTCAAACATAAATAAACATTAAAAAAATTGTTTTTGAAGGGCGCCTGGGTGGCGCAGTCGGTTAAGCGTCCGACTTCAGCCAGGTCACGATCTCGCGGTCCGTGAGTTCGAGCCCCGCGTCAGGCTCTGGGCTGATGGCTCAGAGCCTGGAGCCTGTTTCTGATTCTGTGTCTCCCTCTCTCTCTGCCCCTCCCCCGTTCACGCTCTGTCTCTCTCTGTCCCAAAAATAAACGTTGAAAAAAAAAATAAATAAATAAATTTTTTTGAATAAGGTGCTCCAATTTCAGGCTTTAGAGACTGTGGCTCTTGTCTTTGAAAATTCCCAAGTATAATAACATCTCCAAATTGGTGAGCTTTAATCTGTTCTTCATTACATGAAATTGTCAGGTTGTTTTCCTTCCCTTTCCTGATGCCTGTATGAGTTTATGCATGTGTATTTAAAGAACAACAGAGATTAAAAAAAACCTTAGGATTTATGCAAATAGCTAAGGATGAAATCCAGAATATCTTCTTTCAAGTACCTAGTACATATTGTAAATTAAAAGTCACATACACACACAGTCACCAAAATTTTGTTCTACGATTCATGCTGTATCCTAATTGAGTAATTTTTAGAAATTAGTCTATATACAAAGAGGAAAACAGCAAAGAATGGGCTTTGCTCTAAACACACCCTATGTTATATTGCAACCTTAAATATGTCTTGTCAAAGTGATTCCAATTGTCTATCTATAGTGCCATTTGCTCTGTTTGCCGGGGGCTGGAAGAGTAGGGGTAAGCATTGGGAACAACTGTGTAAGTGGGGAATTAGGCACCACTGTGGTTAACAAAACACTTGTGTTGACTGTTTTTGTCACTGTATTTGAGGTTTTTACCTAAATACCATATCCCTTGAAATGTGAAGGTAATTCACCAGACTCCTCAACAAGAATGAAATGTGTGACAAGGTTTCAAAAATTCTAAAAGAACTCACAAATAGGAGGAATTACTTTCAGACCCTTTATAACTATAAAATTCAAAATTTCAGTACACTGACAAAGGATATTTAGACATAAGGACATTAACATGGTCAAGATTTGAAGCAAGACTGTTTGCTTCTGCAATTGGTAAATTCATCCTTGGCTTTTTAGAGAAATAGGTCTCACTGGAAGAAAACAATCATGTTGTGTCTATGTCCTTTTAATAAGATATTCATCCCATAGGAAGATACCTCTTTAAGAAAAGTATTTTGTGGTCACATGATCTTATGTGCCTTATATGGCATACTTCAGATGGTGTAGACTACAATATAAATCTTAAATGTTTCTTTTAAAAACATTCCCTATGTAAGTCTTTATACAAAAGAGCATATCACACACAACACAATCACAAGTTATATGTCACCTGGCAAAACCATCTTTCCAGGACCGATCTGAATTAAAAACTTGATAAGGCAATAATCTAAAAAAATGAAGGAAAGCAGAAGAAGAGTTGAGAAATCTTAGTTGTTTGACATTGATATGGGAAAAACAGTCTTCATTTTATAAATTTAAGATTTCCCGTGCGAAATGTTTTAGAGTAAAATATTTATTACCATATCTTACTAAAAATGAAAATTTAAATCTTCTCCTTGACAAAAATCCCTTGAAAATGATACAGATACCAACAAGGAAAATTTAGTATTGTATTCCTATCCTATCTTTTTCATTTAAAAAATAATAAATATGACAAGCAGTGGGTTTAGATCTAAATCTAATTTGCAAGAACAAAATATATAAACACGACTCTAAACTTTCTTAGATTTTAGCTTCTCTATCTATACCACAAAGATAACCACCATAGGCTAATCAGCTTCACTGTCACTTGTATATTTTCTGTCAGTGTCTCACTGTGTAAAATCCCTAGTTAGAGGAATATTAATTTATGTATCCACTCATTTAGAAAACATTTAGTAATATTCAATAATCCAATAATCAGCACAAGTGTTTCCTTCAGCCTAGCAGGAACCACTGGATGAATTCAGGCAAATTCAGAAAAAGATTAGGGGAGCTTTTGGAGCAATATACTACTTTTATTAAGGAACAGAAGAATACTATATAATCTATGCAAATAATTCTATCAGCAACCATTACTTGAGCAGCTTCTATGTCCTTGATATTTTATCAAAACCTCTAATGCTCACAATAATCCTATAGGTATATATTATTATTATTTCCTTTTTACCATAATAACACTAATGTGTAGGGCCTATCCAGAATAGGACAATGACAAGATTTGAACTTAGAACCATCTGTCCTCAAGTCTGTGTCTTTTCTATTACACAACACTATTTCTGTAAAAGTAAATGTGCTACATTTTACTGGTCACGTGCTTTATATTACTTTACTAGGTGCTTTCATTATTTTATTGCGTTTAATCCTTCCAACAACCCTGAGTTATGAACAATATCATCATGCCCATATTTGTTATAGGTGATGAAACAGAAGCTATGGCCCAAGGTCACAAAGGAAGAAGAGAAGGATTTGAACATAGGTATCTGACTATGAAATTAGCTGTTACATTACTGCCTTTCCAACAATGGACATAAAACTAACGTCTCAACATGATGATAACGCCAATATGAGGTTGGAAATGTGACTTTGGGGTGCTAAATGATCTTATAAGAAACCCTCTTCCTGTCTCCAAGAAGGACACGGTAGCATCTACTGTTTGACATAGCAAATCCACTTGCACCTATCTAGTATGCAAGATTTGCCACCATGCCACACGTCACCCCCCACTCCTATCAGCTTCATTTCCCAAGAATTTCCAAAGATCCAGTCTATGCAAGATGCAAGATGACTGAACAGTGTCCTGGGGCAAAACATTTCATAGACGCAATTTGGAAAAAGCTCAGTTCTACAAACTTGTGGGGTGTTTTTTTGGGGGTGGGGGTGTTATTTTTTATAGACAGCAGTATTTCTGAAGGGATCTTTAATACACTGTGTGGTATGAACCTCTGACTTGTAGAAGCAATATGAAAATTTCTCAATTCAATCCCCAAATTTTATGTGAGGATAGGAAATTTGAGTGATAGGAACACCTATGGAACCTTCACAGAATGTTAATTTCTGCAGGTAAAAGCTGCTCTCTGTGTCCACAGTTACCTATTCATGCTCCGGAACCTCCAAATTCTCCCTCTCTCTTCCCATTCTCTATTCATGGAATGCTTTTCTCCTTTCTTTCACCCCAGGTCTTTCAGCCCTTGCTAAATCTCACTCAAAAGATCTCTTAGAGAACACCTTCTCTGATGTATATATCTCCAGGCTTCCTATTTGATTCCCACAGCACTCAGATTTTTTATGTAAAAGGTTGTGTCCTGTAACTAACACGGCATAAATGTCTTTAATCAAAGAAATTCTATATGAATTTAAGAAACATCATTTGGCTATTTTAAAAAACAATTTGCTATGCTTCTCTGGTGACAGCTCCAGAGGGTAAACACTAGACTTCAGGTTCTTTCCTTGGAGTGGCATCTTGTCTTCCAATGTTTTATCCTCAGCTCTGGCTGAGAGCTTGACACAAAAGAAGGGCTGACCATACCTGCTGCAACTTTAAAAAGCAAACTGTTTCTTAGGAGAGAGAGAACTATACCTAAATAAATATGATATGAGGCAGCAAGTGATACCAGAGAGAGATCTAGCTCTTGCTTTGTTTTACACTGTGTTGTGTTATTTTAGGTTAGGTTTCTCTAGAAAGCAGAGCCTGAGAGAAAATAGTTTATTTGGAGAAATGATACCAAGCTGAAGACTGGGAAGCTTCAATACACAGTGCACAGATCATCACTCAGACCACCTGGGCTCATCACCACTAGGAAATGTTGAAGAGCCCTGTAGAATGACCTTCAGAATTACCTGCCTTAGGGGTGCATTAGCTCTTGTTTACCATCGGCTAACGGTTGGCCATGACTTGTAACCCACTGGCACTTCCAGGCAATGCGTGTTTTGAGAAGCCTGAGGTTCTTGCCCCAGGGCAGAAAGAAATATGTGATGCAGCTATGGTGAATACCATCAAATTAATCCTGCATAAAAGCAGATACTTCAGAAATGATCAAAGAACATGATGGATAGGGGGTTTGAGAGAAGGCCCAAGAGATAGGTGGGTTTGTGTCTGGTCCACTTTCACTCAATGAAGTATGGCCCCTTTGCAAGGCCTGCCTCTGTAATGGTGAGGGCAGGAGGAAGAGTATTAACTAGACATGTGGAGGTAGAAGATCTTCGGATGAAAGCCTCTAAGAAGGAGAAACATTATTTCAGAATAACATTCAGCAAAGAATTTGCCAAATAAGTTGGCAGATGCAAATATTTGTGTATCATTGATTCTATGTTAGGTAACACCCAATACACTTTTACTAAAAAAGTACATGATCTCACAAGGACGTGCTATTTTATTACCAAGAAAGCAAATGCAGCCCTCATGGAGATTTGTATAAAATTACAGATATCAATTAATTTTTTCAAATGAAGAAAATAAGTTAACCTACCAAAGTACCTCTGCAGATGGAGAAATTATCATGAACTCTGTTACATAACACAGATTCTAGTGACTTTTATTAACAAAGAAAGAGCAAACACTCCTGTCTTAAGTTTAGATTCTCTCTAGATGTCACAAAGTATCTGGTATGTAGTAAGAGTTCTGGAATGGCAATTTCTTGTACTTCTAATGAATCAAGTGATAAATTGTCCCCCATCCATAGCTCCAAAAACATGAACTTTTTTCCATTTAAAGGCAAGAGAAAATGAGAGAGAAATACTCAAGGAGAGAAACATCAGAGAAACAGATCAGAGCTTGCAAGGACCCAAAAGTTAGAAAGAAAAGAAAACTTGCTGCTTATCCTTAATCACAAGTGACTTATTTAAATAGACAAAATGACAGGCTGACCTCCATCTATTTTAACTGCCAAATCCTATCAGCAGGGTGTGATTACCTCCCAAGACCACCTTCTGAGGGGGGGTTCTCAAGCCTGCCCTGAGAATCCCTGACATTCCTTCCTCCATCCAGAAATCCGGAATTCTTCTAAGGAAACATTTGTGGCCATTAAACCAATTGGAGTTGAACCCATGTCCTGGAGGTTGACAGGACAATTTATTAATGTGCTATATAACCAGGTCTGGATTTAAAAAAGATCTCACAGATTTTTTTTTAAGTTTTACAAGATACTAGTATCCTCAAGATCTATATCTGAAGGAAGAGAAATAGTTTCTGGCTTAGAATTTCCTGTTTTTAATTTAAAGAAACTCGTGTTTTATTTCAAATATGGAATTAGAAGAAATTAAGCCCCAGGAAAAGTTGACTAAAACTATGCCTCATGAGTTAAAAGGAGATCTAGAAACTAGTATGAAACAGCAGACATACTTTATGTAACTATATAACCAAAAAGAGCTAAATGAAACTATTCTTTCCAAAAAAGCCACAATCTTATGTGCCAGGTTCATGGAACAGTTTTCCAGGTAAAATGAACCATAGTTCATGTTCATGCACATACATGCATGTATGTGTTTCTTATCTGGGAGAAGAGAATTTATTGTAATGCCTCATAGTCCCAAAAATTAGAATCGAGAATGTAGATATAAATGTCTATGGAGAATTATGAAGTAAATAAACATGCAGCTTATTGAATAGTCAGAATTTTGTTCTATGCATTCAGCTGCAGCACTTTCCAGTTCAAAATCCAAACCAAGACAAATGATTTTATTTATTAATGCAAATTTTTAAAGACATAGATCTTTTCATATCAATCTAAGAGGTGTTTTAATTATCAAGAAGCTTGCTCTGAAAATCAGAAATCATTTTTTGAATCATCTAAACATAGATGCTTAAACTCTTTCCTGTAAATGCAATTCTAGGATTCCCAGGCATTAATTGGATAACTGAAATCTCTTACATTGGTGATTCAAGCTACCTTTTATGTTTCCAGCTGTTCTCAAGAGCAAGAAAAAGCTCTTAGGCTATGATATAATGCCACTCTATTGCTTTAGTCTTGCCTAAAATATATTACCCATGGACCATCATGATTTTTTCCTTAAGCATACAATTTAGCATTCCAGGCATTAATCTCTGTTGGATTAACAAAGAAAACACTTCATATTAAAGCAATGAAAAGTTGTTTATGTTCAAAATGATGAAAAGGAAATTCTCCAATATTTTAACTTTCCATGTCCCTGGTGAATAAAGAAAATATCCCAAGATAAAATGACATTTCAATTATCCTAAGCAAAAAGAGAGGAGGGAACACACACACACACACACACACACACACACACACACACACGGGAAACCACAATATATCCTATGTGGACCTGAGGGTGTTTTCTTTGTTCTTTTTAGTTCAAGATGAAACAGCTGTTCATTGTTTAAAATAGCATTTCACATTTAGATCTTTTTTCGCGTCAAAAGGAAACCATCTTATCCTTCCAGTTTGCTAACATTAGAGAGGAGTAAACACTCATTTCCTACATATATTATTTATAATGCAGACTTGTGAACTTTCGCATCCAGCATCAGACTGACCTCTCTCCCACTAGGTTTTGAACCTTCCTTCCCCTGACCCCATCAACAACCAGAGTAACCTGAAGGTCATCTTTTCCTTTAATTCATTTTTTTAACACATGTTTCCTCATTACAATCCAGCAGCTCTGACTAATCCAAGAGTTGCTCCTATAAAAGGTGGGAATGGCAGTTATTTTATGACATTATATCAGTGGGCTGATATGAGTGTTTCAAAAGAAATTTCTTAATGGCGGTTAAATCTTTACAAGGGTTTCATGTTTCCACTCCTTCACTCAGAGTCTAGGTTTCTTTAAGTACCTGCCAATTCGATTTGAAAACCAGTTTTGTTCTTTGGGAAAAATAATACAAAAAAAAACCCCACTTTTATAACTAGCAGTTCTAAAGGTGTTTAATCTAAGGAAGCTTGAAACATGCTCACAGATCCTTAAAGTAAAACGACAGAAAGACATATGTCTTTCTAAGGGGTACAATAAAATAAATCCTCTGCCCTTAATTTAGGGAAGATTTTGAAACCTGTCTCACTAAAACTGAATGGTCCACTTCGGTTCATTGTAAGCTCCACCCTGCCCAACTCCTTTATTGATAAAAAGTTAACTGCCTATTAAATTAAAATGCCAAACATTCCTTAAATATAGTTTGCAGCTATTAAGGAGAAACCCAAGAATTTTTCTTCTTACATATTCAAATGGTATTGCAGAAAGCCCATAATGGTACTGTTGTGTTGTGTTTTTCTAGAAATACAAATAGTTTCAAGACTTGTATCCAAATGATAAAATCCCTTTAATGAGATATACAAGCTAGCAAATAATTATACAATTCAGAGAACAAAATTTAAAATTTGGCTAATTTCAATCCATGAATTTACAGATAAGGAAAATAAGGCCCAGAGAGATTAAAGGCCTGGTCCACTGTACATTAATAAGATTTTGCTATTTGTTGACTGAATTATGTGATAGTTCTATCACTTTGTTGAATAAAAGAGCCTGGGATGCTGGAAATAAGCCAGCATAATCATAATTATCAATTTTTTAAAAATTAACATTGAATTTGAACCAGTGGTTATTTGTCCTAGCCCAGTTAAAACCAAAACAGCTAAATGACGAGGGTTTTTGGTTTTGTTTTCCAATTAGTTATTTTGGTTCATGGAAGATCTCCTCAAACTCACAGTTCTTCCAATATTTTAAAGGGTAAGATTTTGTCCATTATTCCATATTTCCTGCCAGCTTTTGAATATTCATTCAAATGTAGCTTTCATATCCTCTAAGTTCCTCTATAAAGCCATTTTTTTTTGCAACAAGTGATGTGAATTTTATCTCCAGTCATTTTAGGAGTTTGTAAAACGTGAATATAATAACAGTCAAAAGAGAATGGGAAATTCATTTCAAAAATGATTTGTACCCTTTCTCTCTTCCCTGTCTCTAAATACCACTGTTCTCTTCTGGCTACTAGTGCAGGGCATTTATTCTCTGTTTTTCATTTTGCCCACTAAGAAAATGGGGAAGAATCTAAAAGAATGGGCCATGTCTGAGATCCAGCTGGTTCCCACCCTATGGAGACCCTGTCTCGCCCACGCAAGTGGCACTCCATAACCTTATTTCCACTGACATTTTTTTTTTTTTACATCTTAGAAAAACTGAGCACGAGGAAGTATGTGCTCCCCCAGGATCTTGAATTTACCCAATCAGGCCTTACTCAGCAGCTCAGTGTCTTAACGACCCTGGCAAAATGACATGGGTCATATTTTCACATGGATGAACTGTTCCTGAACAATTTCTCTAGTGTATGAAGCACAAACAGGCTTTTCTTCAACATCAGGCATGCATGTCTTCCCCGCCTCTTGCTTTTTAACAAACATATGTATTGTGACCAGTGCAAAAGAAATTCTATTCCCCATTAATGTTTGAGTTTCTCTCCTACTCACTCCCTTTTCTACCCCCTTCAGATGTCTCCCTCCCTCCCTCCCTCCCTCCCTCTCTCTCTCTCTCTCTCTATCTCTCGACATTTCAAGATATCAAAAAAGTACAGGACCTCTGTCCAGAATTTTTTTTTTTTTGCCTGTAGAAATAGATAAAGTTGTGCGGCCAATTTATATTCCCCCTGTACTCTTTCTACATTGGAGTTTGGGGAAAGAAGTATCAAGTATCACTTTTCATAGACATTTTGGCACTTAAAAATCTGCACCTTCTTCCTTGCTGGAAGAGATCATTGCTGTTAGGGGCCACTCTGTTTCATGAGATGCCTAGTTTGGGACTGGAATTGGGCCCACTGTAAACTAAAATTTTAGATATAACTATACCATAACTGTTGCTAGTTCTGCTTTCAAAAGAGAATGGCATCTTCAAAGCGCTGTATCTACCACTTGGTATCTAAGTTATATAACAGCCTATATTGCACTATTGCACACAGTAGACAATCCATAAATATTGTAGAATGAATGAAAAAGTGAATTAGGAATTAGACCAGTAGGAATTTCATTTTTTTCTTATTTTTTCTTTTAGTCATACCCCCTGATTATTCTTCATAAATTCATATAACTGTAAAACATTCCTTCACAGGGAAAAAGGAAAAGATAGTGTAAAATATTTCCCATGTATCAGACTCTTTATTCTTAAAAGCAATGAAAATGAAATATTTTCCATGATGTCACACAGACAATGTGTTTCAAAATAACATCAATCAGGAGTTGAGTACATGTACTTGGTGGTTCAACTTGGCTGTCATTGAGTAAGTAGCTCTATTCATAAACTCTCATCTTGAGAGTCCTAATGTTAGCATTAATAATAGGCAACTGGGTCACAGAATCATTTATCTGAATGGGAGAAAAATATAGTTATCAACTGTATGATAACTTTTTCATTCCTTCTCCAAAGATAATTTTTATGAAAAGATTGAGGGATCACAAAGGCTCATTTCTGAGAAAGAAGTGACAAAGTGTGAAATCCAAGTGATGATACTAGAAAAAAAGAGTGTCAAGAAATCTATTTCCTTCCTTTGTGTGTATATCACTATACTCATCAGTGTGTTCTGTTTGAATTGTGTCTGGGGCTTATTTTCTGAATATGGGCATGCATCTGTTTTGAAACAATCCCTTGATAGGTTTCCCATCATCAGTTTAATGACCCAAATTTTATGACTCTCTCGGGCCCTGGAACATCGGGAGGTGCTTTAATATCAGTTGTGAAAAAGAAGAAAAGATCAAATTTCTGTTGGCTCGAAACAAAGAAATGCTTTAATGGTATATCCTGTTTTCTTAATACAAATCCTATCAATGACAGACTTTTGAGTTTTCCAGAAAAAAAAAGTGTGAGTACAATCTAATCCTTCCTCAATGGTAAAAACAAAATGATTGTTGGAAAGCCAAGATAACTACTGGACCATTCGAGAAGCCGATGAATTCTGCCCCACATTTTTTCAGAACAAAGGGGTACAGTCTGTCTGGGGGACCATGTCAAATAATGCAAGAATCTTTAAGGTGCCTGTCCTGAAATATGCAGATCAAGAAAAAAGTCCACTTCAAAATTTATGCAGTTCTAGTAGTTTATTAATGCTTCCTTTTACTAATAAAATGAATTTGAATCTCAACTTCAGTCATACAGGTAGTTTTAAATTGTCGGAGGAGTTCAGAAGTTAATGTAATAGTAACAACTGCTTATTTATATCTCTGAACTAGACATCTCTTAGCCACAATGTCCAGAAGGTTCATACTGAATCAAGGAAATGCAGCAGTAGTTTTATAAGTGCAACAAAAGATTCTAAAGGATGGTAACACAGGTGTTTTGTTTTACCCTGCAAACTACCCCCTCACACATTAAACACAAAATATCTCCAGAGCTCCCTCTTGTCAAATGAAATGGAAACTTCTCACTGCCTGAGATCATTATCATCCAAGTTCTCCAACACAGTCACACAGAAACTCATACAGTCACTTTCTAGAGTTTTGCAAAATCTGGCTCACAAATTGTCTAGATCCTACAGAAGTCACTTCCAAAGAGAAGTAGAAAAGGAAAAGCAGGTGCTTGAGCCCTTATTCCGTAATACTTGCAACTAAACACCTACTGGGATGCCAGAATAACTAAGAAATCCCTCTTGAGAAAGTCACCCTGTTCTCCTGTCTCCTTATCTATAAAATGATGAACAGACCACTAGGTTATAAATTCAGAGCAGCTTATGCATAGAGACACCAGCAACAGGAATTTGTTTACCATACAGTTAGTTTCATTTCCTGTCAAAAGTTATGAAAGTGACTATCAAGCAAATCTGGAAAATTATTTGGCTGAATTCTTAAAAACACTGACTACCTTAAACCCTTCTGCAAGCCTTATTTATTCAAATCCCACCCATGAAATATTACAGCATAATATGTCTGTTGATTAAAAGCAAACAACCAAACAAACAACTTGGGCAATTCCTTTTCAGGTGTCACGTATTTTTTTTAATATTCTGTATATTAATCAGTCTTCAAATATGGATTTGGACTTTGGAAGTGACCAAACATTATTAAGTATCAATCGTGTAAATAGGATGGGTGATGAAAGTGGGCAGTGCAAATTTAGATCAAAAATGAAGTGTGACTATAAATATAACAAGACTGCTTTTCCTCTGCCAATCACAAGCCAAGCCTGGGGGCAATTCCAAGGTTGAAGCTATGGATGAGAGGGTGATCTGACAGGGACAGCTGTCATCAGTCATCCTGTTGACCTTCGGGGTTAATTCACCTGATCTGGCTGGCTGACTAAGGGTCATCTCCACTCGCCCTCACTACCCCATGGGCATCCCTTTTGAAACTCCTTGACTGATAATAAAAAAAAAGGCAAAGAGAGCCCTTCTTTCATCAGGAATAACAATTAATGCTTTCAACAAATGTTTATTGAACCTCTTCTACATATCAAACATTGTCTAATATATGCTGTGAATAGCACACATTAGAGGCCTATGTTCTGGGTAAGGACATAAAGAATAAAAAAATTTAACAAAAATTTTATACGGCCATACATGTAATGAAGAAAAATATGGGACATCAGATAAAGACATCACATTAGAAGGTTAGAACAGGGCTCTCTGAGAAGGCAACATTTCCACTAAGATCTGAATGATGAATTGTGGAGGGGTGCTTGGGTGGCTCAGTCGGTTAAGCATCCAACTTCATCTCAGGTCATGATCTCATGGTCTGTGAGTTCAAGCCCCACGTTGGGCTCTGTGCTGACAGCTCAGAGCCTGGAGCCTGCTTCAGATTCTGTGTCTCCCTCTCTCTCCCTGCCCCTTCCCCTGCTCACACTCTGTCTCTCTCTCTCAAAAATAAATAAAATATTTTAAAAATTTTTTGAATGATGAGTTGTGGGGAGGATTTCCAAGTTGAGGGAATGGTAAACCACATTCTAAGATAGGAGATGAGCCAGGCAGTTTCTTTGAATTTCATAATCAAGTACCATATGCCTAAGTATAATGAACAAGGCCCAGTACACATCCAAGTAATTGTATTCTTCTGCCACAAGCATCAAGTCATTGGCATGCTCAAGCATTTTGACCAAAAGCAGCATCTTGAGCAATAGATACAGATCTTCCAAAGGTGACCACCTGGAAAGACACTACACTACCTTAGATCGAAATGATTTCAAGGAAACAAGATATTCCCTTAGAGTCATAGCAATAGAAGTTTAACACACTTTTTTAAGAAGATGACAGTGGCCAGTATTTAATTTGGGATTTTTTTTTTCTAGGCCTAAACATTACTTCCTGCTCAGGCAAGCTTGAGAAGATGGGATCAAGGGAGTTTTGTGGTCCAGTGAGCAAAGGATGGGAAAATCAGAAAGATTCTGAGTTATAATCCCAGTTGAGCTACCAGGTGACCTTTAGGCAAGTCATTCGACCTCCCTGTGCCTCATGCTCCCAGCTGGAAAATTGGATAAGACCAGCAGGATATCACTGAAAACCAGATGCTGTACTGAACCCAAGCTTTCCCAGCTAAATAAATTACCACCAAAGAGATGGGCAGTCGGAGGGCGGGTGGGGGGGGGAGTTAAGGGAGTCGAATATATCAGCCTATGTGAAATGCCCAATTAATGACATTTGGTCCCTCTTTATATTTAAAAGTTATTAATTTCTCCCATATATATATCAAATTGATAAAATGAGTAATTCAGATGAGAGTACTATTTCCTGAGATACTTAGAAGTGTCACGATAGCTTACATTTACTTTGCAATAGCATACTTGCAGGTTAATAATTGTTACAATCCCAGTCTTGCCTCATTACACCTTCCCATGACAAGTCACGCCAGTGTCAATGACACACAGCTAGAACAACAAAGAGAAGACCGAAACAGGAGTTTATTTCCCCATTTTTCAAACAAAATAAACGTGCAGTTTCTATGTGAAACAGAACAATGATGTTTTGTTAAGTATTAATAAGATATTTAAATGGAGAGTAAAAATTTCATCATTCATTAGAATATTCTGTCTCTATCGATAATGAGTAATAT
Source organism: Lynx rufus (assembly GCF_022079265.1). Lineage (NCBI taxonomy): Eukaryota > Metazoa > Chordata > Mammalia > Carnivora > Felidae > Lynx > Lynx rufus. The sequence continues at coordinate 36,933,679 of NW_025814896.1, read as the reverse complement.
TGTGCTTATAAAGACCAATCAGAAAACACAAAAATATTTAAACCCAAGGACTTTTTCAGTTTAAATAAAAACACCTTTATTAAGTCTTACGGGAAAATATATATGCATATATATTCATTTAACTTAAACTATTTACTGCATAGAAGAATATTGACATGGAATCTGACACTGCTTTCCCTCTATAATAAAGTTAATATTTCAGTATATTTGAGAAGTAACAACATACTGATATAACTTGAAATTGGGCCACAGGTGGTAGGTAACATAGGCTTCAAGCATCATCTGCATGGAAAACTGCTCAAAACAGGTGTATATCATTCCAAATATCTGCATATTTAGGAATATCTGGGTCTCTGGCCTATATTTTCATTTTCCACTTGGATATTTTTGATGTCACATGAACATACATAGAGAGGAAATTAATTAAGCAAGCTAAAGACATTAAAAGCATTACTACAGGTGCCAGCATTTGCCTAACATTACACCAAAGGATTACACACATAGGATGCATGTGAAATGAAAAATCACTTATTAAAACCCCATTAAGTGCTCTCCTCTCTACTCCAAAATTTAACACGCAACAGTCCCTTTCCTCTGGGAGACTTGTGGGGGAGCAGTGATGCCTTCTCGGATTGAACTGCCTGTGAGTAAGACAGCTTTTGTGTGCTTACTTTCCTTTTACCTCAGACTAGTGATGTTCCAGACAGATGTGAAGGTTGCTTTGTTTTTTCTCTTTTTTTAAGTAAACATTGAGGTCGTTTTAAATTTTTTTTAAATTTACATTCAAGATAGTTATCATATAGTGCAACAATGATTTCAGGAGTACATTCCTTAATGCCCCTTACCCATTTATCCCATCCTCCCTCCCACAACCCCTCCAGTAACCCTATGTTTGCTCTCTACATTTAAGAGTCTCTTATGTTTTGTCCCCCTCCCTGTTTTTATATTATTTTTGCTTCCTTTGTGTTCATCTTTTCTGTGTCTTTAAGTCCTCATATGAGTGAAGTCATATATTTGTCTTTCTCTGACTAATTTTGCTTAGCATAATACCCTCCAGTTCCATCCATGTAGTTGCATTGATGTCTTTTCTTTTATCTTAATTCTAATAAAATCATTTTTTCACCTAAGAACAAGTTTTCATTTCCTTAAAATCCATGGAAAATACTATGATGGATGAGTGGCTGAAGCTTAGGCAGGTGAGTGACCTCGGTATGGTTGTGACCTCAGAGATTCATTCTCACTCATCTACAAGATGGAGAAGGTAATAATAATCTCAAAAGACTATGATAAAGATCATCAAAATAAAAGTGTTTGCCAATTATACCATGCTATCGGAATGTTATTTCTTATTGTTACTGAGTGTTGTTTACCTTCATGAGTTTGCTTTGAGGGAGTTCCCCAACTAGGCAGCTATTTACCCACATATTACCACCAGATAGATGCCTGACTGGAACTGAATCAGTTACTCTAGATCAACCAACCAGGCATCTGCTGAGATGCCCAAATCCTGGGAGAGCTGACTGAGGGACCACAGAGTTCACATGGCAGGAGTCACAGCTGTCTGTGTATGCATTGACTACATCCCATCATTCCTCAATCTGTAATTATTAGCTATAAGCTTTACATTCAGGAAACCACAGGAAGTAAGTAACTGGCATTATTTAATATGTATCAAATCAAGTGTTGTATTTTCTTCCCCTGTTCACTTTCAGCAGGACATTATCTGTTTTGTTCCTAAGCATGAGTAAAGATTTGGAACAACTCTAGCCAAAAAATTTTTTAAAATGATAATAATAAGAAAAAGAGAGAGAGAGGAGAGAGAGAGATACAGAGAGGAAGAGAAGGAGAATGAAGTTGAGAGAAAGAGCAAAGTAAATTTTGGAAGAGGAAAGGGTAGGGAAAGAGAAGAGCCAATCCCTGCAAAATCACAAGCAGGTACACAAAATGTATACTTGGAAGATTGTATACAAATATATAAATCAACTATCAGTCACGTTCATAAATCAAAGACACTGTCAGTAATTATTATACAACACTATTGATGGTGCTTTAAAACAGAGAAATTATTATGAAATAACTAACAACCTTACAAAGTAAGTATTAGAGATCTTTTGAAATGGATGTTCTAAAGACTAATTATATCTAAGTTTTTAACAGCCAGAAATTAAGCAGGGCTTGGAAGGAAAAAACGAGTATGTTATATTTTATCATGCAGCTAAATGATGTTTTTTCATGCCATTTTTCTTTGCCTATTACTGAGGTGTCCTCTTTTTTTGAAATGTTCATAACTCTCTCTATTCTCTTAGCTCTAAACTCATTATCACCACAGCAGGTACATATGCTAGCCAACCTTTGATCTGTGGTAAATAACACCAAATACATAAATTCATTTTCAATGAGTAACTGTTCAAAATCAATGAAATATGGAAATATCATTATCATAGAAATTTCTGTGTAACACATGGATTTTAAAACCTTGGCCTGGTGTCATTTAACAGTTGGACACAGCTTCAACAGAATGAAGACATGTGGACATATATTTCTTTGAAATACGTGAGTGTGGATATGGATGTGCAACATACATTCATTTTTTTTTCGTTTATTATTTTTATACGGTGCCCAAATAACTGGCTTAAAACCTTATAAAACTATTTAACATCACTTAGAGGATGAAGTCAATCTTTTCCTTCTCTTTTATAACGAATAATTCTTGAAACTTAGTTTGCACATATGGACAACCCTAGTCATAGGGTTACCCATAAAATTATATGATAGAACTTAGGAAATTCCCATCATGCTTTATTCAGTTTAGTATCAAAAATGTTGAAGAGTTTCCCCACCCTAAAATCCCCACAGTAGTGTTGGTAAAGAATAATGTTTTCCACTTGGCATGCCTACAAAATTCTGACATTTAGTTGAACATTTTTACTATATAGGTTTTGATGAAACAATATAAAGTATTTCAGGGGTGCTCAGTAGAGCCTCTTAGGTTAATAATATGCATTTTAAAGCCTTCCAAAATAATAACAGACATTTTATGCAATAGACTGCTCTTAAAGCGTGCCTGGTCTATTGGGTTAATGTGAAGGATATTTGCAAAATAAAAGCAACTGGTTTTCTTTAGAAAGAACTTGTGTTAGCTGGTTTATATCCAATACACCCTTAATTATTAACGTAAGCTTATAATGCCAAGTTGATCACTCATTAACTCAAAATAAGTATTAAAATAAGTCACATAAAGTTCATAAATGCAAGGTACCTAAAATTAAAATGCATGGTGGAAATATATGGGAAGAGACATAGCTTTAGTCTGTAAAATTTGGTCTGTTTCAGTGGCAAAGCTTCTAGAATTAGTTTATTTCACAGGCAGGCTACTAGGTAGGTAACTAGATCAGCAGCACATATTAACTGATATAATATGATACACAAAACTCAACCTCAAATATTACCTTTGATATATCACAGCATTCTGTGTTTTCTAAAACAGTGCATTTTATATTTGGAGGCTTGCCAAATTCTCTGAACTTCATCTAGTACTTAATGTGGTTTTTAACCATGACTTACATTCCTTAATACATATTCCAAAATTTACTGTCTGCCTTATGCTCTCTGTGGTAACAACTGCTCATTTGTGCTGACTCATATTCAATACTTGGTCTATAATGGCTAACATTATTTTCTTACCTATGCAATTATTATCTTATATTTGTGTATTTATTTTTTAAAACACTCCCCTAATTTCTAAAACTTTAAAGTAATATGATATTCTAGACTTTTATTTTCATTCCTGGTCCCAATGGCCAAGAAGATTCGATTTGCATTTTTCTCCACCACATCCCATGACTCCTCATCCACACTTCTTATAAATACAACTATTTCTCATGAAAGAGAATTATAATATAGGACATTGTACTTGGCCTGGATCCGCCACCACCAAAAGATGCATTATGTACTTCAGGCTTATGAAAACGTTAACTTTCAGCCATTTGGGAACAGCAATGAAAACAAAGTCCACTGTGCAATCTATATCCCCAATCTTGTCTGCAGACCCAGCTGTCTAATGATCTTACACCTCCACCTGGATGTCCTAATGACATCTCAAGCTTAAATATCTGAAACTGATCCCCCATCCCTGTCACACTTGTCCCATTTTCTGTCTCCTACACCTCAGTGAATGGTACCACAAGCTATCTGTTTGTTGCATATGAAAATAGGGCAGAATCACCCAAGTTTTCTGACATTCAGTCAATAGTGATTCCAAATGCTTATAACTGTACAATACCCTTGACTCTCTCCCTTCACCCCCATCTCTCTTGTTATGCTTCTCAATTCAGAAACTCCTCATCTCTGCTGAATTCCAGTCAATCTCACCATAGCTGCCAGAGTGAACTATTAATATGTAAATCTGTGTCTATCACTTCCTCTGTGGATCCTTTAGAGGCTTCCTGTTGTTATCATAAAAACCAAGCTCTTTGGCATGCCACAGAAGACTCAGTAAATTTGTTCTTACCTGCCTCCCTAATCTGATCTATCAACAGTCTCATACCTCCATCCAATCCTTTAGAGCCTTCATTCTAACCTTACCATCCTCAAATTGACAGTCTCTCCTCACACCTCTTTCCTGTCACATCTACTGGTTTTTCTTCTTAATGTTTTTATATTCTTTCACCTAATTAATTCTATTTATTCTTAGAAATTCACTTCAGACATCGCTTCCTTCTAGAAACCTCCCTGGACTTGGACCCAGTGTGAAGGAATGTGTCAAGGACCCGGATCCCCTTCTGCTTACCTTCCAGCATTTTCATTCACTATTTGCAGTTAAAACTATATGACAATTGTTTCACTTCTTTGAACCACATGTCCATTTGCCTATCCTCACACCTTCACATAATCAAACTATAAATTCTTTGAGGTCAGGGACACTGGCCACCAATTCTTTACACGTAAATTAAACCTAGTGCAGTTTCGTGCAAATGGTAGATGTTCAGTAAGTGGTGTTTACATAGACAAATGAAGTTATTTGGTTAATTTTTGACTATATACACTACCCCCCTCCCTTTTCTATGTGTCTTTTCCCACCAGAGTTTTTCAAGGTTTTTAATGACTGGCTACATTAGCAAAAATAATTTAATGTCACTTTCTACTTTATTTGGCCAATTCTTCAAAGGAGCATCAGGGAACAGGGAGAAGCTAAAAGAGAGAAAGAGAGTAAAGGGAAATTCAGGTAAGTCACAAACTGTCTAATAGCTTTTTGTGCTAATGACCTTCAAAAATGTCGGAAAGTTTTTTTGTCTTTTTTTAATGTTTATTTATTTTTGAGAGAGCAAGCGAGCAAGAGAAAGAGAGAAACAGAGCGTGAACAGGGGAGGAGCAGAGAGATAGGGAGACACAGAATCCGAAGCAGGCTCCAGTCTCCAAGCTGTCAGCACAGAGCCCGACGCGGGACTTGAACTCACAAACTATGAGATCATGACCTGAGCCAAAGTAGGATACTTAACCTACTGAGCCACCCAGGCACACCTGATGTTGTAAAGTTTTATAGTCATAATTTCACTTTCCAAAATCTGTGACATTGGGGCCAGATTCTAGGATAAAAGGAATTGGCAGAAAACCTACACCACATCACTTAAAGTGTTCTGTCAAAATTCCTACCTCTTGGCAAATGTCCAAGTACTAGCTACCTTCTGTTTGCCCCTCCAGATTCACATTCTGTTCTTCTCCACTCTGTATTATATATAGTCCCTAAACCAGTAGCTTCCAGTTGAGTTCACCCATGAGGAACCCAAGGAGGAAATGGGTAGAACAAAAATGAGGGGAGATGCTGAATCTCCTGTCTCCCTCTCTTCAAGGTCACCATGAGCAGCTAAAGGCAACTAATCCTGTCAGGGCAGCTTTCTGTCTAGGGCCCACTCCTTGTAATGGTAACAGCTCTTTCTCCTCATCCCTTAAAGAGTAAGTAACAGATTACTAACCCCAGGTTACTTCTCTCTGCCTTGTGGTTATCCTCCACTCCACCTACACCTTTCTAAATAGTCCATTTGTATAAATCTTCCTCAAATTATTGTTCATTCAAGCATGCCTTCTATTTCCCATTGGGACTCTTACTGATATACACCCTTCTCATTACTCTTTAAATGATTCCTTATTTTACTGACATTATCACTTGAATTATGCTTCTGGATTAAGGCAATAATCCTGAGGTAAAGAAGGCAATATGTGAAAGGGATGTGCATTAACCCGTTAGGATCTACTGACTGTATTAATAGATGTGTTACATTTCCTGAGGAAAATGGGACTATTTACAATGAAGAAGGAAGCATACACATTGTTCCTGTCTTAGGATGCTAGAGTCAAAGTAGCTACAGAAAGAAACTGGGAATTTAGAATGGATGAAAATTAAGATGACAGGAAAACAAACCAAACGGTGTGTGTGTGTGTGTGTGCGTGTGTGTGTGTGTGTGTGAGTGATGCTATTATCTGAGAGAAAGTAAAGCCTTTTAAAGATGTAAAGGTTTTAGGTCAAGCAGTTACCACTCCATACCTGACCTGACTCTACCATATCTATACTGTGCCAGTCATCCCTGTTCCAGCCTATAGCAGGTGCTGCCATTTCTGTGTCGCTGATGTCCTGCCCACACCAGGTAAGCCTGAGGCCTCACCTTCCTCATCTGGGTGGGCCCATCTACCTTCACCAAGACAGGCCCCAGGGGGAAAGAGAGTTTTTCAGATTGTAGAAAACTCAGTTTGCTTTGGCCCATAATGGCAGTTTAAGTATGATTTTCTTCTTCTACTTCCAGGAATAAAATGTGATCTGATCTCAGGATATAACTGAAACCTCCTGGTGGCAAGTGTCAGCCCAGGTACAGCCTTACAGTTTTGGCAGAATGCCTATGGGCTGGCATCCAACGAACTCTGGGCCAAATGAACTATGACCTAAATGGTTTAAATGTTTGTATTTGGGTTTCTTTTTTTTGGGGGGGGGTATGAAAACTTTATTTTTAATTGGAGAGTAAGGAAAAAGGAAAAAAGGTGGTTTGAGGAAGTATGCTTAATATGAACATTTTAAAAACCTATTTCTAGAATTAGTTCTCTATTTCATATGATATTAGTCAAATGTAATTATACCCTTCCTCTGTAAAATAAAATAACTCTCTTGTAGACTTGTGAATATTAAATGTTGGTTTCTTTATTTTCATTTCAAACATCCAATTCTAAAATTCAAAATGACCCATCCAAAGACAGGTTAATTCTTTCTCATTATTGTTTCTTTTTTTTTTTTTAATTTTTTTTTCAACGTTTATTTATTTTTGGGACAGAGAGAGACAGAGCATGAATGGGGGAGGGGCAGAGAGAGAGGGAGACACAGAATCGGAAACAGGCTCCAGGCTCCGAGCCATCAGCCCAGAGCCCGACGCGGGGCTCGAACTCATGGACCGCGAGATCGTGACCTGGCTGAAGTCGGACGCTTAACCGACTGCACCACCCAGGCGCCCCTCTCATTATTGTTTCAATACTAGATTTCTGCCTATCTAGACACCTGTAGTTTTGTTTGATCCACGCACCCCCAATATCTGATAGTCTATAAAAACCAAAGTATTATACAGTTGTGTAAAATTGAGCTCTGTCTAAAGCCTACTGGTACCAATATCTACAAGGAGGCCAAGGAGTTGCTTTATAAAACATCTTAGGTTTAATTAAGCTCTTCTCACACTTGACATTGTGGAAATGAGCAGTTTCATTTTTTTCTGAGCAGGGACCTTAGAGTTAGCCAAGAAGCAAGTTTTCTTATGTGAACCCCACAAGAAATATTAGTGTAGAGGATGACCACTCAGCTACTTGGCATTAAGTCTCTCTCTTGAAGATACTGCCAAAAAGGGTTTAAATTGTATTGGTGGTTTTTGTGAGTTGGACCCTGGTCAACTGAGCTCTTGACTCAAACCACCAACTCATTTCACATAATTGACTGCACAGCCCTCAGTCTGCAACATTTTTCCAAGACTTACCTTGTAGAGGCGGGATTTGAATCAGTGCCCTCAGGGCAACAGGCTTCAAAGTACACCATTAATAACTTCTGCATTCCATTCACACTAGATAAGGGCTTATGGGTTGGGGGGAATTCACAGGTTTTATCTATTTGGGTTGGCATCACTGTTCAGCCAAGCCTGTTAGCCAGTTCATTTCACCCCAAGCCACAAGTCTACCTTTGGGAAAAAATCTTTCAAGAAGTAAACATGAGGGCAGATGTCACAAAAAAAGAAATTGCCAGTATTTCAGTAAAAGTGAGACTGAATACAGCAAATTAAAAGGCCTTTCATTGTTTCCATATTCAGGGTATATTTGTTCTATTGAACCATCTTTATAATAAACATCCTGGAATATTACTTCTTTATTCAAAATTTATACAAGAATTTATCAAATTTTTTTATTTTAATATTTGAAAGTTCTTAGGGGAACAAGATTCTTGTAAACATCTGAGTCAGTTAGATGCATTTTATTTATATAAGAATTAATCAGGCATAATCACAAAAAGAAACGATAATTGATAAAAGAAGGGTCTTTGTTATTTCTGACAGTACCAAACCCTTGAGTAATCTACCAGTGTTAAGAAACACAACAAATCAATCTTAAGTGACAGGATCTTTTATTTATTATATGATTTTCTTACATTTATGTGATTTAAATTGATGAAACATTTAATTTTTTTTCAATTTTGAGCACATCTCACAGTAGTCAACATCTAAGAACATCTTTTTTTCAGCAGTGAATTTGAGTGTTCTCTTGGTAAATTTTTGGACTGTCCTCAACTTGAATTTAATTTCACATTCAGCTCCACTATGAGCAACCACAGATATGCCAAAAGGCTTTTATGAATCATTTTTTTAAAATTTTTTCATTAGAAATGTATAAAAGTATAACTAAACAGATTTTGATCTTTTTTGATGATTGAGGTATCTTCTCAGCAACTGTATGTTTATTAGGCAAAACATGACTCATAATTTCTTAGTCACCCTGAGTTGTATGGGAAAAAAAACATACCAGGAAAAAATATTACTTTTAAGATTGATTCCAATATTAACTAAAAATGAGAATATCAAAAAGGCTACCAAAAATAAAGAGTAATTTAAAAAAAACTAAACTATGACCTAAATAGTTTAATTGTTTATAGGGCTTTTTGAGGAGGGAGGAGGGCAGGTAGCCTATGAAAATTGTCTTTATTTTCATTTGGGGAGGAAGGAAAGGGAAAGGAGGTTGATTCGAAGCAGGAAGCACGCTTAATAGGAGCATTTTAAAAACTTAATTCTAGAACTAGTTCTGTATCTTATGTGATGAAATTTTAAGAATATTTTCCAACAATCTGCTCTGTTAACCCCATTTTTTCCTTGGTTTTGAAGGCATTAGAAATTATCATCCACAGTCCTTCTGATTTGCAAAGCTTGTATTTTTAGTTTATAAATTAAAACTCTGCATAAACCATCCATGTTTTCTACTCCTGGAATATTCAAATGGCAATATTCCTACAAAATGTTCCATTGCTAAGAGAAAATAGATTCAATTCGAACCCCTTGCCTTCTATGTGTACTTCAACCAATAATTTTTAATAGATTTGACTCATTAACCAGTTTGATGATCTTATACTATAGTATCATTAGTTACATAACGAAGTGCTCAATTTAGGACTCCTCATTAGATTAACCAAACTGTGATGCCTTAAGATTAGATTAGGGAAATGTCAGCACATATTAATTTATTTAATTTTAGAATTATATATCAGAGACCAAAGCAATTTGCAGGGTCAAATTGTCTTTCCACTTATCAGATTCATGATCTTTTGGGTTCACAGATCAAGTTCCCTTCTTCCCATGTGCCATGTGAAAACCATCAAATGCTGTTTAGCTTACACAATGTGTTATACACAGAAAAGTCTGCTCCTTCAGTGGGTACAAAGAAGGTAATTCAATCTTAAATTTCTACTGCTGTCATAAGTGTTTATGACATCACCAAGACCTAGCAGATGAATTGTAGCTTTGTCTTCCTTCTGCTAACATGCACTATTAGAGATGGACCGTCAACATCTAAGAAGTCATTTTAACCCCTCCTTTACAAAAATTGCTGCTGATAAAAATTCCGTGAATTGTCAGGATAGTAGAACAAATGACTGCTAGTCCTCTAATGACTCTAGCAATGCAGTAAAGCAAAACCCTGTTAACTCTCAGAGTTCACACACAATTATGCTTTTCATTCCCACACCTCAAAAGCTTTTATAAGTTAGTGAACATTTTAAAATCACCTCCCTATTCCTGACCCTGAACACCCAGTTCAAGTATTAATTCCTGGATAAAGACAAGGCAGTCTTGAGGGAAGGAATGGGGTTGGACATGGAGAAAAAGATAGCTCAAATGCTATCCCCACCACTTACTAGCCAAGGCAGATATTACTGGCCTCCTATTTCTTCCCTCTGCCATTTGTGTGAGAGCTAAGGGCTTTGGATGAGAATGGTCTTGACCATTGTTCGAGGGATGATCCTTGACCATTTAAAAATAGTTAACAAATATATGGGGCACCTGGCTGACTCAGTTGATTAAGCATCCAACTCTTGATTTTGGCTCAGGTCATGATCATGTTGACAATGTGGGGCCTGCTTGAGATACTCACTCTCTCTCTCTCTCTCTCTCTCTTTCTCTCTCTCGTCTCCCTCTCTCTGTCTCTTCCCTGTGCATGCACACTCTCTCTCTCTCTCAAAATAAATAAATAAACTTAAAAAAATAAAGCAATCAACAAAAGGAATGAAATCTTGCCATTTGCAATGACATGGATGGAGAGAGAATGTATTATGCTAAGCAAAATAAGTCAATCAGAAATACCATATGATTTCACTCATACGTGAAGTTTAATAAACAAAACATATGGGAACATATAGGAAGGGGCAGTGAAGAAGAGAGAAACAAACCGCAAGAGACTCTTACAGATAGAGAACAAACTGAGGGTTGACAGAGGGAGATGGGTGGGAGATAGGCTAGATGGGTGATGGGTATTAAGGAGGGCACTTATGATGAGCACTGGGTGTTGTATGTAAGTAATGAATCACTGAATTCTACTCCTGAACCCAATATTGCACTCTATGTTAACTACAATTTTTAAAAAAAGTCAATATAAGCCCACTACTATCAAGTCTTTTAGGAGATAACCCAGCCTAAGCCAATTAGCACACGGTTTTCTTATAGACATAGTGACTGATTCATAAGTAGACAAGTGACCTAAGTTTGTTGTAGCCTAGTAAAGCTTTTGATTGTTTCCTCTTCTTAAGGGTAGTGTGGTATACTGTTCAGAAGCCTGGAACTTCTGCAACTACCATAAGATAAGGCACTTGGAAGACAAAACCAATGCAAGGAGAAGGGCTGAATGTAAAAAATCTTGAAGGAAAGGAACTGAGGGCCTTATCAAACCACACCTGAAGCTTATGCTAGCTCACTATTTTCAATTACATGAGCTAATCACTTGCATTGTTTAAGACAGTTGGAGTTGGGCTTTCTTTTGCTTCCAATCAAAGGATTATCGTGGATTTCACCAGTCCCATAATCTTCAGCTTCAGTGCCCTCATTTGTAAAGTGAAAGTAACCACTGAGACAAGGAAACTGAAGGGACCCCGTGAAAGAATGCTTTTTTGCTGCCTCTATTCTTGCTACAACTTACACCCTCACTCTACACACTCCTTACGGTACAGATAATGTATGTACGGCTTATAAAGGTCAAGGAGTTAATGATTTCTTTGCTGTTTTCCCCACAACAGATAACATTTAAGGGGTGACCACAGGAGGTCATGATGTATGTTTTCCAAGACCACTGACTCCAGACACCTTGATGTCAAGACCACTGGCTCTAAGGTATAAGTGACTTATGGAGGACACCTAAACACTTGTCTTTGCTTTAACCAGTCCCTGGATGCCCAGAGAGGACACATACACCAGACCTCAATAAAAACTCCAGACCCCAAGAGCAAAGATGAGACTCACTCTTCTTTCATTTCCAAGTCTCCTGGACATTCTGTGTGTATCTACACTCTGTCTACATCTTCAATAAAGTGCTCACTTCCTATTGGCTTGCATTTGATTTCTATCTTATGTAAAGCCAAGGGCCCTCTTGGCTGGTCCTGTGGGGCCCCCTGTGGGTCCTCAGACTCCGCTAGCCTGCATCACCAGCAAGTACCCTTTAGAACACTTTTGAGGAATAAATGAATTGACACACATAAAATACGTGGCACATGGTAGCTCTTTTTCTACCATTGGCCCCAAAGAAGTACTCATTTTTCTTAAAACACTTGTTGTAAGATAATATATGCATTCTACATATTTATCATGCTGCATAGGCACTTTGAGTTTTGTTGTTAATCTTTTAGCATTATGGATTCTTAACATGGGGATGGAGACTGACCTTCAATGATCCCTTTGAGAACCAAAAGAGAGCTACAGACTCTATTAGGGAAAAGACAACAGCAAATATGTCACATATGCATTGATGAAGACAACAGCTGCCATAATATATAAGGAGAGATACCCTATAGTTAGAAGACTAACAGATCGGACAAATTTATGAAACTCTTTCGTTTGATATCCACTCCCCAAAAATATTATGACCGCTTTGAACAAGTTATCCATCCTTTTACGTAATTCTGAAGTTTCCTTACCTAATGCTATAGTCTCTTCTCTCCCATTCAGTGCTACAAGTTTTCTGCTACCTAAGTGACCCTGGTCCCCATCCCCTATGAATCACAAAACCTCCCCTCCCTTGCTGACAAAAATAATTTTTTATGAATAATCTTAGTTCAATATGTATATTTAAAAAGGATTTGATTTTGATATGCTAAGATGCCAAAGGACTTAATGTTAATTTCAGGCAGTGTATATTACTCTCTCTTCTTCCTAAATGCAGTTTATTATTAGTAAACCACTACTTTGTGTTAACATTCAAAAGTTCAGATTAAGAACACTTGAATAAATTTTATACTATCTGTATCATTTAGGCTTTTCTGCTTCACAAACTACCTGAAATTTAGTGACTTAGAACAATAATCATTTCTTTGCCTCAATGTTCTGATGGTCAGCAATTTGAGCTAACATCAGCTGACTGGCTCTCTTGCTTTCAGCTGGGCTCCTTCATGTGCCCATGTTGTTGGATATTAAGGGTTGCTGATCTAGGATGGCCTCAGCCGGTACTCAGATCTGTGTCAACGTGGTCTTTCATTCTCCAGCAGTCTAAGTTGACCTTGTCCTCATAATGGCATTGGAGGTCCAAAAAAGAACATAGGTGTGCATAAGGCTTCTGGAGGCCTGGTCTGGCACAATGTCATTTCTACCATATTCTGTTGATCCAGTCAAGGCACACAGCCAGCTCAGATAAGAGGATCAGGAAATACCTTGACGTTTTGACATACAGAGCAATAGAGGCACATTGCAAAGGGGTGTGGATACAGAAAGGGGAATAACTCTGACCATTGTTGCAATTAAGCTCTGACACCTCTCTCTCCCTTTCTACACTTTAAATCCTCAAGAACTGTGTCATGTTACTTGTACCCTCAGTATTTGTCACTATGCTTCCCACATAATGTACTTCCCACAACTTTACCCTAAGTCCCCCAAAACACTTGGTGTTGGTGATTGTTTTAATCCATCTGGGTAGCTATAACAGACTGGCATAGACTGGGAGGCTTATAAGCAACATAAATTCATTGCTCACAGTTCTGGAGGCTAGAAAGTCCAAGATAAAGGCACCAGCAGATTCCATGTATGGTAGGAGCTTGCTTCGAGGTTCACAGTGGTGATCATCTCCCGGTGATCTCACATGGCAGAAGTGGCAAAGCAACTCTTCAAGGTCTCTTTCTTAAGAGTATTAATCACATTCATGAGGGTCTGCCCTCATGGCCTAGTCACCTAGAAAAGGTCCCATCTCCTAATACCATATGCTAGGGGATATGATTTCAACATATGAATTTTGAGGAGACACAAACATTCAGTCTATAGCAGTAACTTTGACCATCATATCCATTTATAACATATCTAGTCAACCAGAAGATGTATTCATTCATGTGGAAATAAAGCCACAGTCACTGTAAATGGTTGGGTTAATCAGTTACAAAGTAATACTTGTCACTGCACAACCCTGACCTCACTGTAGAATCAGTTGTGGTGCTTTGAAAACTACGGATGCCCACCAGGGACAATTAAATCAGAACATCTGAGGCTGGGGCCTATACATATTTAAAAGCTTCCCAGGTAATTCTACTGCACAGCTGTGGTTGAGAATGACTAATTTAACTATAAAACCACCTACCCCATAGGACTGTAGTTCTCAAAATTGAGCGTGCATCGGAATCACCTAGAAATCTTGTTAAATACAGATTGCAGGGCTGTATGTCCCAAGTTTCTGACTGAGTAGATCTGTCTGGTTTGGGACCCAGGTGATGCTGAAGATACTGGTCAAGGGACCGCACTGTGAGAATCATTGTTGTAAAGGAATATGGCCCACTGGCATTTTAAAAATACACCATTTCATAGAAATTTTTGTCCCCATTACTGCCAAGTTGGCAGAAGTTCCTAATTTATAGACCTATAGTAATTCCAGAAGAGGAAAGGATGATTTCTTCTACACCTGCCAATGTTTGGGTCCCACATCCAGTGATTCAGATTAAATTGGTTAGTGATTCCGATTAAACTGGGACCAAGGATTGCATAGATTAGAAGTTGTCCCAGGTGATTCTAATATGCTGCCAGGATTAAGAACTACTGGCTTAAGTCATTTTCAAAGTATTTTCCCAGAATCAGCATCAACACCACCTGAGAACTTGTTACAAATGCAAACTTTCAGGCTCCGCCCATACCTACTGAATCAGAAACTCTGGGGGTGGTGCCCAGCAATCTGTTTTAACAAGTCCTTCAGGTGATTCTGGTAAATGTTAAAGTTTAAGAACCTCTATATTAGCATATACTAACAATGCAAGGAAGCCAAATTAGTACCAAGTGAGTAATATGGATTCCAAGCCCCATACATGTTCTGAGAAAGTCACACTAGGGAGTTCACAGAAGTTAGGCCACAGAGAAATAATAAAATCTGAGCTAATAGAAGATGGACTTCCAATTCACCTAGCTAAAAGAAACACATGATTAAGTAGACATGGCCATCAGAATCCGTAGGTGGTCCTGGGGCAGTGAGTTGACCACACTAAAGGGTGCTGGTGGTTTACGCAGCAAAGCAGGGAGTCCTAATTCCACACTGGAATACAGCCTCTTCCAGAATTTCATTAAAGGATGGAAAGCTGCATGATGGGAATAGTTCCAATTCCCAGCCCATGGCAGCAAATAACCTTCAGAATCTCTGTTACCTCCAGAGAGTTGGAAACAAAATCATTGATGGAGAGGTGAATTCTCCTGCTATGGGAAAAAGGAGGAAGGAATGGCTCATTGTGAGAACATGATACTACCCTCTTTCAGAGAAAATAGATAATGCCAGGGGCACTATTTCCTTTCCTCATTCAACAAACCTTATTGAGTGCTTCCCATATGCTAGAGATCATGTTAGTCACCGGGAATACATCTGGGAACAAAACACAATATCTGCCCTGAAGGAACTAGCCTGGTCAGGGAGGAAGAGTCAAAGGCACCTACAAAATGCACAATACTTTAAGGTGTTTCATCATATCCAGGAAACCACAATTTTGCTAGCAGTATCTTTAAAAAAGAAAGAATTCTGTTCAGATTTAGATATCTGAACCCTATCTTTCATCCCTCCTCCTCTCAGAGGGTTCCCACACGGAGGAACACACAATGAACAATTGCTAAAATGGGGAAAAATGCATGAGAATGCAGCCAACACTGCCCAGTGCAGGGTTCTCAGGTGATAAATGGATTCAAGGGCCTAGATTCCTTTACAAGGATCTAGATGAGTGTTCCCATTCTATTTCCTTTAATCTAGAAATGCTGACTTTGCAAAGAAAGCACCAAGCCAGCTAGTCAATCAGCTATAGGACAAAGGAGCTGAAAGCCTCCACTGCCCAGGGTGGGAAACAAAAAGAAAAAAATCACCAAATTAGCCTAGACTACCTTTCTGAAGGTTAAGTCAGTCAGTCACAGCAAAGGCCAGGCTGCCAGATGGGAGAAGAACATAGAGGAAGTGAAATTATGATTATTCATCTCCAAGGAATAAGCTATCTTTTGAAATTAACCCTTTGAAAGAGAGGCAGTGGAATAGAAGATTGAACTATGGACTTCTGCCTTTTAAAGCACAATAACACTGCCTCATAGTAAAAAGTATTCCAATCAATAGCTGGGGTTATAAAAACAAATCACCTTTAGTACTCTTCCTTTCCTTAAAAAGAATAAGTAAGGGGATGAAGAGAGGTGGATCTTACACAAGGAATAAGGGTAAGGGCCCTCCTAACATTTTAAACTATTTAGCCCATCACACAAAGTTGTATCAATCCATATACAGGTTATTGACCCAGAGCTCTTATCAAGGAAATTGATTTAAAAAATATCTCCCTTTTAAAAATTACTTCATTGTGTTTACTTGATCGTGTGCAATCTCTTGGTTTTAGTTGCTATGTTCATGTTGGGTCCATTTTCAGCCCATACTTCTTCCCTGAAATCCAGACTTACATAATAAATTGCCTCTTCAATACTTCAGTTGGATGTAATAGACACTTCAAACCTACCCTGTCTAGAAGTTCAGAATCCCTCTCACTGGAACCAGCTTTTTTGTAAATACCAGTTCTAATCATCCAATGGTTTCCCATATCACTTACCACAGAATCCTACAAAGCTCCACATGAGCTGGACCCCACAACCTAATTGATCTTAATCTCTATCTATCTTTTCCTTGCCTAAGCCAGCCCAGCCATAGTAGCAGTTTCTGCTGTTCCTGGGATATGTCAACACCCCCAACTTATATCTTTTGTTCTTCTTTTTCTCTCTTCTCCCAAAGATCCACATGACTTCCTTCTTCACTACATTAGGTCTCAGCTCAAATGTCATCTAAGCAGAAAAAGCACTTAACCATCCTAAAATAGCTCTTCCCTGAATCTCAATCCTTTATCTTGACTTATTCTCATTATACTCTTCACTATATATTACGTGTATTTATTGACATATAGGGTATTTCACCCAACCAACACATAGAGTCCATAACAATGGGGCTTTGCCTGCCTTGTTCTTCTATCTCCGAGTGCCTTGAACAGCAGCTGGCATATAGTAGATACTCTGTAAATACTAGCTATATTATATGGTGATTGATCCACTCACTTCTTTACAAATTGGACCTGTGGCATTTAAGAAACAGTCTTGAATTGGAACAGTTCTCCTGTGTGTACATAGCCTCTAGCTTTATGTAGTAGGGAACACATGATAAATTAAAGAGCCCTTTGGCTCTATGGCTCTTTCAAATTTTGAGCTTAACCCACAATTTGTTTGATTCTTCTCTACATACTCACCTCCTTCCTGACCCCCTGGTCAAGTGGTCTAAGAATAGTACCCATATCTTTGAGCCCCTCAAAACTCCAACGAGATTTGTGGTCTGGGAAATTACTGCCCTGCTGTTCCAGATATGAGATTCAGACTCTTCCACATGTGTGAAACAGCATAAATGAAAAAGTATTAGACTATCTGCGACATTTTTATGGTTGGTGGGAAAACCAGAACATAATAAGTTTGGAACTACCAAGGAAATCCAGGTTGAATACTCATCATAATTCTAAGAAATAAATGTTTATTTCTACTTGCAACAAACTGAATAAACTATTTGAAAACAATACTGCTAAAGAGAACTAATAAAACTAAGAAATCATGGACTTAAATAAAATTTGCTAGCAATGGGTTTGCTAAAAGGATAGCATTTCCATCCTTAATGGCTGCTTTCTTGGGGTCTCTTCTTAGCTTCCTATCAAAACAGTTGGAATATTTGTGACCAGTCTCCTCAAAATTCTTTTTCAGAATTTCCAAGGATCTAGAGTGTGCTCAACTTTAATTCAATGATTTGAGTTTCTATTTAAACTGGAACATCGTTTGCAAACTCGCTGGAAAGAAATATCCAAACTCATGGGTCACCCCATGAGTCTCTCCGGTAAAATACAAAAATAGTAAACTCAAAAGCACTTTTTTTGCCAAACCCTCTCAACATGTATCTTGTCAGCCCCTATAAGGTGACTCCAATCTCACTTTTAAGACTATACTCTTCATGCACTTTTGTCACTTGCTCAGTCTCCCATAAAGAATGAGTTCCAATGACACTAATCTCTGTAGGGAAGGAAAAAAATAATCCTGAAGGCCTTCATTAGGTTCCCCTTCCCTTTCGACTGTCAAATCTAATCACCTCCCCCCTTCATTACTGCCTGTCAGAACGGTAAGTGATAACCAGTTTGATTTTCACCAAACATATTTAAATTTCACTCTCTGGCATTTTAGTAGCAAGGGTCTGGGCAGAGACCAGACCTTTGTTTTATCTTACTATCACTTAAAATCAAAACATGAAGTTTCATCCACAGTTAGAATTGAAGACATCCATGGTCTAATGCCTTTTCCCTAATACAGAGACACACTCCATTTTCTCACCTGAATTTCTTTTAGCAAAGTCACGTATAGGAAGAAACTCAGGTTACCTGAGTCCTACATCTAAGTTTCATAAAGCCTTTTACCCGTTATTCTTTTCTTCCAATTCCAAAAGCTAAAAAGAACTTTTCCAGGGCTATTTTTTTCTCTAAAGTAATATGTACTTTTCTAGTATATTATCTCACATTCTACAGGACCCTTTGAATGTATAGGAGTAAAAACATCACAGAGTTCCCCAGAAGTACAACCAGATATCAATGGGACCAAGTTTTACATGCCCTTGAACATCCCACTCATCAAACTAAGCAATATCTATTAAGCACCTACCACAGGCAAAGCTCTGGTAAAGGCAGTGGTGGATAGAAGACTCTGTCAAGCATCATGAGGCAGATTCTTATTTCCTTATAGCATCAACCTCAGGCTAGCAGTAAGCTAAGGTGTCTTTGCTTATTTAGGAGGTGTGATTTGAGCGATAGCCAAAAAACACCATAGGCAAAATTGACTTCCTTACCCAGGTAACAGATTTGGGAACATCAGGAGATTAGTCAGGCCTTCAACTTGAGTTCTATAATTCTCATTCAAAGTACCAGTGTCCCTGTGCAGTGGAGAAGATGGAAGTAAACCACTCTAATGCCCTTGTCAATCAGAGACATACATTTCCCTAATGAGAGAGATGACCGTGAAAGTCCTAAGACCTTGGAAACAGCATGAGAGCCACTCCCTTCCTCTCCTTGCCTCGCAAGGGGGAAAAGTAAAGATAGACATTATCAAGAGGGTTGAAGCTATGGAAATGCAGCCACTGTCAAATAAAATTATTACCTCCCACTATGACTTCCCACCAGAGTCACATCCCATAAACACCCAGTTCAGGTGGATTCGAATCAGTCACTGTTTGTGATTTCCTTCTTTTTCAACCTGTTTTGGGAAGAAAATAAAAATGGGATAGAGGCTGTTTCAAACTGTACACCCTCTCTAGCTACCATCTAGACAAACACTATATTTTTCAATGACTGTAAAACCTAGTTCTCAGTTGGCTCCTTTGCACCTTGATCTTTGCAAACTTTTGATGTTCTCTCTTATCTTGAGAATAGCCCCACCTTTTCCTGGTTCAGGCAAGCTTATTGAGGTCACCCAACTTCAAAGTTCCTCTCTGCAGCTCAAATGGTGAAGTTCTCCTGTGTGAGTGTCTAGGGGATGCCTATGGAAGGAGAAATAATACTCTTCTGTAAAGTGATCTAGACCAATGACAATGCTGCAGTCTTTTTGCCATGAATACCAATGGTGATTTCAGCATCACAGGCAGCCCTGATAACGTCTCTAAAAGGCATCAGTGTTCTGTGAGATGCTTCCCAGGTATCCTGTTACAAGATCTAAAGGGTCTCTGAACTGAATACAGTTGCCCAGTTTGTCATAGGCCATGCCAGAAATGCTAATAGATTTCAGATACATTCCCTGGATAGCAGAGGGGAAACTTTGTTTCAAATCCATCCAACAAGAAGTTAGATGCAGGAATGCCTGCCTGTTCCACACCAACTTTCCCTTCCCTTTGCCTAGTTGAGATCACAACATGCCTCCTGCCTTTGACTGCCTAATGTAAAGACATCTAATTGTGCTTATAGGTAAATCAATTCACATGCAGCCACCCCAAGCTAAGGATTTTAGCAATAATCCCTTTCCATTGGATCTCACCAAAAGGCCTTAAAGTTGTTCAAGGGAACTAATTTCTCTGATATCTACCCACTTCAAACTGGACAAGTGTAAACATACAAGGTATGAAACAGAGAAGAGCCTCATGAAAACAGATTGTAAATCTTTAAGGGGAGAAAGAGCCTAGTAGAATCAGACAAACAAAAAGTCACTGCCTCTAAGGAAAAACAAGGGTCATCTAGGTTGCCTGCAGGTCTAGCACTGTGGCAATGTCAGGCACTCTGTACAAAATGGGTCTTTTGCAAATCTTCTTAAAGTTAGAAACAGAAGGAATACCCTTTTTCATGTCTCAAAAAAATGTGCTTCTTTGGCTGAAAGGCCAAAAGATATTTTCCACTCATATAATCAAACCTTCACTTCTAGTTAACTATTGTTTTACTTCCCTGTTTTCTTGTGTTTTAGTCACCAACCTCAGGAGACGGTCTGATGTAGTGGTTAAGTAGATTCAAGTACGAGATTATCAATTACCAGCTGTATGACTTTGGCAAGGCCACCTACATTCCCTGTGCTTTAGTTTCTCATCTCTCATCTGTTATTTTTCTCAGGAAAAATAAGACTAGTACCTACCTCATGCCATAGTTTGAGGGCTAAATGTGATAGTCTGGGTAAAGCATTTAGCCTGGTGCCTGTTACACAGTAAAAGCTCATTAAGTACTAGCTAATATGATTATTCTAAAGTGAAGGGCAGAAGTCATCAAAGCATAGCAAGGACAAATTATCTTAGACACTATTAATATACAGAGATACTTGCCTTGGTCCAAAGCATTTTGGTCTGACTCCTCTGGAGGCCAAACATGATAATGGAGGAGCCTCCATTAGAGGTAAAGGATGCCCACAAGAGGACTGGAGGACAGTGTGTGTTTTCATTGGCAGGACGCTAACTAGCCAAACCTCAGGAAAGTCACAACACCCACTTGGCAAAGTAGATGCTGTCTCTTTTATTGAAAACATCCTAGGAGTATAACAATTAAAATGTATTTTGTTCCCATAGTTTGAACTTGTAATTCTGTTGACCAGGAGTTCTCAGAGAGAGGATTAGTAAGTACAATAATGCTTAACAAAGTTGAACTGATGAAAGAAGAACTTCACCAAGTAGCCCTGTTTGTGAACAGAAAAATCAAACTTTTAATTGGGACAAAGCAGGCACTTCCCAAACGGTCCTCGGGCCTGGCAGGCATAATTCCCACAATTTAGTACCCGAATGTTTTCCAGAGTCACCCACACACCAGAGAGACACCACAGGTCTCAGTTTGTTTTGTCGCAATGAAAGATCAACAATGGTGGAAATTCTCAAATCTGCCAATGTGTAAGGCAAGCACAAACACTGTTTGGATGAAATGAGGGAAAGCCTAGTAGGTTCCTAGGATTAATGCAGAATTGTGGTGCTGGGCTACAGGGCCATGGCCTTCTGAACTGGCAAAGGAAGGAGAGTGCCAGAAAGGAGTGGGCTCTTCTGATGTCAGCGACATAGCCTATAACTGGCTGGTGCGGTCCACTAAATGCTATTTAGAAAGTAATGGAGGAAATGATAATGGAGGTAAGGCTGCATTTCCCATGGGTTTATATACAGGGGACAATGACAGAATGCATTGTATGGTCTGTATCTACACAGGGTTGAGCTGGCACACCATTATAATGATGAAATATCCAGAGAAGGACCACATTGGTAATCAATCATCTTACCCCACTGAGACACAGGTAAGCAGACAAGCAGCTACAAGAGGGATTCAAGTGTATCATAACCTGTGAGTACAAGTTCACAAATACACACAAAACTGTCCAGCAGTGGACCTAAAGGAAGGAAAATTAAACACAGAGGGTGGCAACAGATCATGTAAGTGAAAGTACTTTAGACTTGATACTCAGATAATACCAATTTTTAATATTTAAATGGGGAAGGGGTACCATTTGTTTACCCAACATCAACTAAATCTCTTGGTCATACCAAAGTTGTCTGAAGGTAACACATGGCTTTCCATCTTTTATTTTCCACTTCTTAGGGTAAAAGATTAACCATGTGTTCCAACTATCCTGCTCATACAGACATTGCCATACTGCTTTGCCACATCTACCTTCTCTACTCCCACCACCACCTCCCCTCCCACCACCATCTCCACCATCGCTGTCACTATCTCTCCCACTGTCACCTCCACTTCTTCCACCCTTTCCGTCTTCACTGTAACCACCTCTACCCCTACCATGACTTTTACTTCCACCTCTACTTTTGCCAGCAGCAGCTCTAACAGCTCCACTACTATCGTCCTCAATCCATTCCCACCATAACTTCGATCACTATCATCACCACCTTCACCATCACTATTTCCACCTCCCCTCCATCTCTACCAATACCACTACCACCACCATCTGTCTCCACTGATACCACCACCACCAGCACTACTAATTCAACCACCCAGTACCACCTCCTCCTCTTTTACTACCTCCATCATCAATATGTCCACCTCCACTTTCATCACCACCACCTCCCCTTCACAGACTCCACCACTATTGATACCTCCTCCATTGCTCCTACTTTCACCCAAACCAACTTTACTACCTCCACCACCACCACCATCACCACCTCCTACTATGTCCATTACAGTTTCTACCAACTCCAGGGACACCTCTACTTCCATCACATCCACCACTACTTCCTCCACCAACTTCTCCATCACCACATCCATTTCCACCACTTTCACCACCTCTACTGTCATCACTACCACTCATAACTGTATGTAGCATCCACCAGCATCAAAACTACCTTCACTATGCCCATCACCTCCACCACCACTGTCACCACCTCTATAATCACCAACTCCATTATAACCACTGCTACTATACTGAGGTATCTGTAAGCTAGGAGCTAAGTTTTTTTTATAACCACTACTACTATTTAATTCTCACAGAAACTCCATGAGATGTATATTCTTATTCTAACTTTAAAAACGAAAGTCAGGGGCACCTGAGTGGCTCAGTTGGTTAAGTGTCTGACTTCGGCTCAGGACATGATCTCGTGGTTCCTGAGTTCCAGCCCCACATCGGGCTCTGTGCTGACAGCTCAGAGCCTGGAGTCTGGTTCGAATTCAGTGTCTCCCTCTCTCTCTGCCCCTCCCCACTCATACTCTGTCTCTGTCTCTCTCTCTCTCTCAAAAATAAAAATTTAAATTTAAAAAAGATAAAAAAATAAAAATGAAAGTCAGAAAGTTATGCCACTTTTTCCAAATCACACAAATAAAAAGTATATTTAAATTTCTATTCCAGGAGTGTCTAATTCCATGCTCCTATGTTCTACTGAATTGTGGACTATTCTCTAAGGAGAAAGTAAGTATAAACAGAGTAAGTATACTTTCTCTGCACACCTACAAGGACAAAACAAAATGCAGTAAGTGTTAAGTACAGAAGTAGAAGTACGTGACTCATGGATGGCCATCCTCTTCCCATACCAAGTACAGATTTAGCCTATGACCATGATAAGCTTATCAATATGAGGTAGCCCTGAAGAATGGATAAATATGCCATCTAAAGAATTGAAGCTATCAAAACACATGGTTTTACAAAAGTTAATGTCTCTCCATTTCTTTAAGTGAAGATTTATTACAATTAAGCTAATGGACATTTTGAAATAGAAAGCAAATTTCAGAAATAAAACATCAAAATACATGTTGCCTATTGACATATATCTTTAAGTCTACATACTGGATACTGAAAATGAATTGCTCATTTCCTTAATATGGTGTGGTCTTAGTTAATATTGCTTTAGAATATCTATATAAATTAGAAGAAAGGTAAGCATCATTATTGCTTCCTTATCCCATAATACTGAACCAACTTTAGAAATTAAAAAAAAAAAGCCATCATATATCTTAGCCAACAGTCTCAGGATATCTTTCAAATGATAAACCAGCCCATAACCTCTTAATCCTAAAACCCAGGCAAAAATCACTGCTTGAAGTAGTAGAAAGAATCTGAACTTCAGAATCTGACTTTTAACCACAATTTTTTTACTTATTAGTTCTGCTACTCTGAGCAGTTTTACTTAATCCTTAATTTCACAACTGGTAGGCTTAGGCCCACTGTCACGTCACATACTGGCCACAGGTGTGCCAAGATACTGATGCCGTTAGCCATACAGGAGAGCACTTCTTACTAAAATATGAATGATTCATGCATTCAACTTCTTACTAAAATATGAATGATTCTCAAATTTACCTCTCCATTGTTGGCTTCACTACTGAGCTCCAGAGCCAAATTTCAAATTTCCTTCTGGACATAGTCATACAGATAACACATCAGCATCTCAACTTTTCCATCCACCACTAATCTCAACAAGCCTAACTTCTTCCTGTCTCTTATCTTAACAGTATCATCATCCCATTAGCTGGTCAGAACACAACTTCTACCCTTACCTTTTGCCACACCATACACCATGTTATCGTACCATAATGGCAAATCTTGGGACTCTCCTTTTATGATACCTCAAACATCCTTTATACCCCTACTGCCCTAGTTCAGCCTCACATTAGTTTTCCTTCACATATTTAATATTAGCTTTCTCGATGGTCAACATGCCTTGGATCCCACTTGGCCCCAATTAATTCTATAGTTTGTTTAGCATTTAAGTTTTTAATGAGTGAATCCTAAAATATAAAATTAGTCATGTGTTGTGTTTGAATATAATCCTTCACTCTTTGTTATATCCATACCCTTTAAAATGTGACTTTGTAGCTCTTCCATCAAGAGTGAAAGAACAGCAAAACAAACAAAAAAAGTGGGACTACATCAAACTAAAAAGTGAAGAAAACAATCAACAAAATGAAAAGGGAACACACAGAATGGGAGCAAATATTTGCAAACCATATATCTGATAATAATAGGGGTTAAAATTTAAAATCCAGTTTAAAAATAAGCAAAAGACCTGAATAAATACTTTTTCAAAGAAGAAATACAAATGGTCAACAGGTGCATGAAACAGTACTCCATATTAAACATTAGGGAACTGCAAATAAAAACCACAATGAGACTCATACCTATTAGGATAGCTTTTAGCAAAAAGATGATAACAAGTATTTAATAGGATGTGGAGAAAAGGGAATCCTTGGGCCATGTTGGTGGGAATGAAAACTGGTAGAGCCACTATGGGAAAACAGTATGGAGGTTCCTCAAAAAAAAAAATGGAACTACTATATGATCCAGCAATCCCACTTCTGGGTATATATCTGGAAAGAAATGAAATCAGTATCTCAAAGAAGTGTCTAAACTCCCATGTTCACTGCAGCATTATTCACAACAGGAAAGATATGAAAAAACCGAAACGTCTGTAAATGGATGAATGGATAAAGAAAATGTGTTATGTATAAACACAAGATGGAATATTATTCCTGCCATTTGCAAAAACATGGATGAATCTAGAGAACACTGTGCTAAGTAAAATAAGGTGTAGAAAAACAATATTATATGATCTCCTTTATATGTGGAATCCTTAAAAAAATGTGGAACTCATAGAAACAGAGCACAACAGTGGTTATCAAAGACTGGGGGTGGAATGTGGATGGAATGGGGGCTAGGAAGATGCTGGTCAAAGGACAACAAGCTTTCATTTATAACATGAATAAGTTCTGAAGATCTAATGTATAGCATGGTGACTACAATCGGTAACATGGTATTATATATTTCAAGTTTACTAAGAAAATAAAACTTAGGTGTTCTCATCACACAAAAAAATATAAATATGTGAAGGGACAACTGTGTTACTTAACTTTATTGTGGTCATCATTTCACAATGTGTATGTATATCAAACATCACACTGTACACTTTAAGAACATATTTATTTGTTAATTACACCCCCCTCCAATAAATCTGGGAGAAAAAAAGGAGGGAAAGGCTGTTTTGCCATCCTTTTAATAGTGAAGACTTGTGACTTGCTTTGGCAAAAAATAAAAGATAAAAATAAATACATGAGGCAAAAACATCTGTGTGTAAAATCTAAGCCTGGGTATCACAAATCCTTACTTGCTTCCATTCTCTATTTAGAAATCCTTTACTTTTGGAGTGAATAAAGCCACACTGCCCTGCTGGAAGATAAGGGACCAGGAAGAGAAGATAGAAACTTCCCCAGCTGACGCCATCTTAGACCTCTCTGTCCCCAGGCAACTCAACAGATGATCACAGATAAATAAGCAAACCCAGCCAAAACCAGAAGAACCATCCAGCAGAGCACAGCCCAAAATACAGACCCTCAGAATCAAAAGCTAAGTAATAGCTGATTTTTTTAAAGACACTAAAAGTTTTTTGGTTTGTATCAATCAAGAAAACCTTATTGATACATTTACCCCTTTGGTAGTGAGCTTGTGATTCACCTCCACTGAGGAGGAAACAGACTAAAATCAGTATGATATAAAAGTACTCCATTCCTACACAAGATATGTTCCAATTTGTCCTTTAAAATCTATCTCCTATTTTTCCATTCCTATTCTCACACAGCCACTACTAGACCAACTGCTAATCTTCGATCATTTTCCACATCATTTTCTCAATTTTTGCATGTATGTTTATCCTTATTAATTTAGCATTTTTCTTTAAATTTAGTCACACCTAACATTGCTTCCTACATAAGCTCCCTTCTGGGCAATGTTATCTAAGTAACAATAACTGACAGACTAGTCACTTTTTTGTGAATATATAAAAAATAATTCATAACTATTAAATGAACATATAAACATAAAAATGAAAAGATTTTCATCCAAGTCCTACACAGCATGTTCACTAGAACATGATAAGCATTCTACTTTCTTTCAAAGTTTTTACATGTCTGGATTATTGTGATGCAGTGTATGATAGAGACAATTTTTCATTTGGTGTGCAATAAGTTATTAAATGGTTCTGAATTTCAGGTGGAACCAGAGTTTTAAGAAGCTTGAAATAAAAACCAAGGAATTCCTCTCTATGTGGACTAGAAAAAATCTACAAGGAATTTGTTTCCCGTGGGAACTCTTACAACAGGGGCATAACAGACTTAACATTAGGGGAGAGTAGAAACAAGGGACCAGTTAGGGAACAATTTCACTAGTCGAAGAAAGAGCTGATGTGAGAAGTAAATTAGAAAAGAGGTAAAAATTGCCTATACTGAACTTAACTGGACAGGGGAGGGGAAACTTAGTTTTGATATTTTTAAAATGGATCTTGAGGGGCGCCTGGGTGGCGCAGTCAGTTAAGCGTCCGACTTCAGCCAGGTCACGATCTCGCGGTCCGGGAGTTCGAGCCCCGCGTCAGGCTCTGGGCTGATGGCTCAGAGCCTGGAGCCTGTTTCCGATTCTGTGTCTCCCTCTCTCTCTGCCCCTCCCCCGTTCACGCTCTGTCTCTCTCTGTCCCAAAAATAAATAAACGTTGAAAAAATAAATAAATAAATAAATAAATAAAATGGATCTTGGAAGGGAACCATGTGTGGAAGATAATGAAGATAATTCTACTAATTGTTGAGTTAAAGGACTAAAAAAATGAAGGAGGTGAAGATCATTCTGAAATTTGGTTGTGATATAAATGTATTGACAAAGTTAAGGGGAGAAAGCGATTGAGTAGACACTGAGGTATAAAAGAGGTAGATGATAGTGAAGATGTTGAGCTTTATCTTAGATGTGATTTTTGCATCATGATTTAAGCCTAGGATTTAACAAACAAGGGGATGGAGGAAACAGTTTTTGAGAAGCATTGATAAGGCAACTCCAAAGAGACTGATACAGCTAGGATGGCGTACCAAGTGGTCTTGGTCTTATTTTATTTTGTCTGATTTGTTTTTTTTTTTTTCATTGATTTCTTTTTTTTTTTTTATATATGAAGTTTATTGACAAATTGGTTTCCATACAACACCCAGTGCTCATCCCAAAAGGTGCCCTCCTCAATACCCATCACCCACCCGCCCCTCCCTCCCACCCCCCATCAACCCTCAGTTTGTTCTCAGTTTTCAACAGTCTCTTATGCTTTGGCTCTCTCCCCCTCTAACGTCCTTTTTTTTTTTTTTTTTTTTCCTTCCCCTCCCCCATGGGTTCCTGTTAAGTTTCTCAGGATCCACATAAGAGTGAAACCATATGGTATCTGTCTTTCTCTGTATGGCTTATTTCACTTAGCATCACACTCTCCAGTTCCATCCACGTTGCTACAAAAGGCCATATTTCATTTTTTCTCATTGCCACGTAGTATTCCATTGTGTATATAAACCACAATTTCTTTATCCATTCATCAGTTGATGGACATTTAGGCTCTTTCCATAATTTGGCTATTGTTGAGAGTGCTGCTATGAACATTGGGGTACAAGTGCCCCTATGCATCAGTACTCCTGTATCCCTTGGGTAAATTCCTAGCAGTGCTATTGCTGGGTCATAGGGTAGGTCTATTTTTAATTTTCTGAGGAACCTCCACACTGCTTTCCAGAGCGGCTGCACCAATTTGCATTCCCACCAACAGTGCAAGAGGGTTCCCGTTTCTCCACATCCTCGCCAGCATCTATAGTCTCCTGATTTGTTCATTTTGGCCACTCTGACTGGCGTGAGGTGATACCTGAGTGTGGTTTTGATTTGTATTTCCCTGATAAGGAGCGACGCTGAACATCTTTTCATGTGCCTGTTGGCCATCTGGATGTCTTTTTTTTTTTTTATTTTTTTTTAACGTTTATTTATTTTTGAGACAGAGAGAGACAGAGCATGAACGGGGGAGGGTCAGAGAGAGGGAGACACAGAATCCGAAACAGGCTCCAGGCTCCGAGCTGTCAGCACAGAGCCCGACGCGGGGCTCGAACCCACGGACCGCGAGATCATGACCTGAGCCGAAGTCGGCTGCTTAACCGACTGAACCACCCAGGCGCCCCCTGGATGTCTTCTTTAGAGAAGTGTCTATTGTCTGATTAGTTTACATGATTTTGAATTTCTTTTTATCATCAACTTTTGAATGAAAAACCAGTTTTTTTAATTTCATTTTTGTTTATATCTCCAATCTATCCCAAATCTATGAGGAGGAAATACATGTTTGCTAGTGTGAGCTGCTGAGAATCTGAAGTTCTGTTATACAGTATTACTGCAGCAAAACCTGGCTCATATACTGCTTCTTGGAAGGAATTAACAGTTCACTGAAAATGGGTGTTAAAAAAAATAGAGGCAAAGTTTACTTTGAAATTCAGAAACGAGGTGACTAAGAATAGACGTGTCGCTCCTATTACATATTCATGTGCTAGGTAAACACTTATGTTTTTCTTTTCGTTTATTCTTTATGTACAACTTTTTACTTCATTTACAATGGTAAATAAAACTATTATTTGGGGAAGAGTTCTGAACATTTGTGCAACAAATACCCTGTGAAAATATGAAAACAATGGATGCTTTCTTGGAAAAAAAGAACCACCAAAAACATTTCACGAATCATCACAAACCCTAATCTCAGAAAAGCAGTAAGAAGGACATCTAAAAAAAAAAAAAAGGCTTTTGTTAATATTCTCCTTACTGGATGTTGGAACTTTCTTTACCTTTCTTTATATCATCTGACTACAGCACTTAGATTGTGATCAGAGAAGAGTGGGTCTCATGTATTCTGAGCAGAGCTATAAAAAAGTGTCTTCATTACAGTTTGAAAGGACTGGCCAAGATCATTGTTTGGGAGAATGAATTAATATATATAAAGCATTTCATCTAAAATCAGTAGTGTGTAGATAATGGCACTCATTAATTTTCAATCATTCACAGAAAAGTATATTGGGGGATAAAGGAAGCTTTAGAGAAAAAAAATTGCTTAAGTTGCCTTCCTAAAGAAATGGAATATGGAAATTGTTTCTAATGGAAAATTTTTGTTTGATACAAACTTACAGAAGTATCTGTATTCCAGATTGGCAATTTTCCATTCAAGAATATCCTCTAAAAAGGAGATAGTGTTAATATAAAAGATAAAAAGATTTACCTCCTTGAACTCATAAGAAGACAACAGAGCCTCCCACAGAACTCCCTACAGTCTTCTCACACACATCCTATTAGACACAGACATTACTGTTAGACACACCTGAAAGGGATACAAAGATTGAGCCAAACCAAGGAAAAGTGGTAATCTACACCAACATCTCCTCAACTAATTCCAGGTAGACCCTATCCAACAAGTTTTCACTTGTTCTTTTGACCCTGAGAATCTACATATAATAATTTTTACTTGAAGCGGGGGGAGGTTACATCTGAAGCAATATGAGAAATTTCTCAAAGCAGCAAAAATAAAATTGTTCTTTGCCTTGGCCTGCCACAATTACTTCATTGCTATGACATATGACATCATA
Organism: Lynx rufus; assembly: GCF_022079265.1. Taxonomy (NCBI): domain Eukaryota; kingdom Metazoa; phylum Chordata; class Mammalia; order Carnivora; family Felidae; genus Lynx; species Lynx rufus. Next base: position 36,903,084 of record NW_025814896.1, on the reverse strand, counting down.
GTTAGTCCTCAGACTCGGGGGTGTTTCTAATGAGCTAGAGTTGGAAGGGTCCCAGTGGAATGCAATGAACCAAAAGGCCCACTGTTCTTTCAAATTCCAACATGATATTAGGAGGGAAAACAAAGGGCTCTTCAAGAGCCAGAGGTCAACCTGTTAAGTGGTATCAAAAGGTGGAAATAATGAAAGGGAATGGCGAGACAGTTTCAGAGCATAGCAACAGACAATTGTTACCTAACTCTACTGTTTTATTACTTCTACTTCATGAATAAAGGTAATAAATATGATATTTTCGAAGTATTCTGATAACCTAGTGTTTTATCATAGATCTTTGACACAGAACTGTATCAAAAGAAAAATTATTATAGTTTCCAAAGTGTGTGTGTATGTATGTGTATGTATACATAATGAAAAAAATACTTTCAATTTTAAAAACTACACATAGGGAGGAAATGAAAACAAAGATATAAATGTTTACCCAGTCCATGAGTTAGGTCCCTTTCTGCTCCTGGGCACAAAGGACCCTCAGAGGGACAGCCACCTTCCCTAGGGCCCATGTGAACCATTAACTTCATATTCCCTTCTGGGAATGTATCTAATTATTTAGCCAATTTATCACCAAGACAGCCCCAGTGTCTCACCCCAACATCAATATACCAGAGGTCACAGCAACTAATAGAAGCCTCTCCATAAGCTAAAAGTCAGAAATGGACATGGGTATCTCATTCCTAGTCCTGCCACTCACCCCTAATGTTCAGTTGGCCTAAAGAGCTTAGACAAGCTTCTTGTCTTACTAATCTCCAAACAAAAATGACCGATTATATGCAGTTTCTAAATATACTCACAAATTTCAGCACAGATCTGTTCAACACATACCCTTCTATCTATGAAGGGTTGGGGCAAAAGGAGGGTGGTGCTGTATATTGCCTTTAAGCTTCTCAAACATGCTCCAAAACTGTTGTCTTGGGAAATCCCATGAAAGGACCACAATTGTACTGGGAGAGTTTATTACAGCTATATTAAAAAATGAAGCAGCAATAGAGATGCACAACTAGGAGTATGTAAGAATTGAATAAAACAGCTTTGATATAATAGACCTAGATGAAGACTTTTATAGCTAACAAACATAGAATATACCTTATTTTAATTTTCTATTATGGAGAATTTCTCAAACATACATAAAAACTTACAGAGCAATATAGTGAACTTCAATGTGTTCATTAAGCAGCTACAATGTTATTAATATTAACCAGCAAAATGTTCTCTATTTCTTACCAGTGACTTCTCCTAGGCTCTTCACTTTTCTTCCTTTTCCTTTACTTTATGGAGTCATAGAACACATACCTTTTAAACTCCTATGGTAGATTTACTGCAAAATGTGCCCAGTTTTTCACATATCTATCCATACCCTTGCCCTTTCCATGTTACTTCACTGCCCTCCCGAAATAAGCAGCACAGACTTTAGCATGCAACTTATTTTAGCCAGTTATCTTAGCAGAAGGAGCAGATAATTAAAATAGTGCTTCTGCCTTCTCTCTTTGTTTCCCCATCCCCATGAGGAAATGCCTGAGCTAGCTAACTGGAGGTTGAAAGTCCCAGTGATCCTAGCCGAGGCTACCCTAAATTATCCAACAGCCAGCCAATTTCCAGATCATCAAATAAACCTAGCCAAAATCAGCAGAACTTTCTAGCCAACCATCCCCAGACTGTGAGCAGTAAGTGCTATAATTATAAGCAACTGAGGACTTGTAGTTGTTTCACAGCATTATTCTGACAATAGATACCTGACACAGAGCCTATGGATTATTTATAAATATTATGTATTTCTGGTCAAGAAGCAAAATGAAGCACACAAAAGACAACAGCACCCCCCCATACACACAGAAATTAGATAGATACATAGACAATATTTTTAGTCAATCAAAACAAATACTAGCTAACAAATTATGCATTAATATAAAGTAAGTGAAAACAGAGAGAACAAAGGCTGACAGTGCCAGCTTTTGAGCTCTGATCTGGACAGAGATTCTGGTGGTGTAAATTTACCACCTAGAGGGAAATGTAGCCAAAACACACCAGAGACCAGAGCCAAGAAGGCCACTGCATGAGTTAGGGGACTAGTGCAGGGCTCCTGGAGCATGAACATTGGCTGAGAAAAGCAGCCACTGCAACCACCAATATATAGTCAACTGATTGCAATAAGAGTACCAAGACTTTTCAATGCTGGGACAATGAATGAGAAAACTGGACTCCTAAACTCATACCATATATGAAAACACTCAAAATAGATCAAAGATCTAAATGTAATATCTGAAACTATAAAATTCTTGGAAGGCAACATTGATGTAAATCTTCATACCCTTTATAATACATTTGTTTCTTAGGTATGACACAAAAAGCATAAGCAATCAAAAAATAAACTAAATAAGTGGACTTCATCAAAATTAAAAACTTCTGTGCTTCAAAAGACATCAAGAAAGTGAAAAGATAACCTACAGAATGGCAGAAAATATTTGCAAATCATAAGCTGAGAAGGGTCTAGCATCCAGAGTAAAGAATGAAGAATTTTTTTACAAGTCAGCAATAAAATTGAACCCAATTTAAAAATGAGCAAAAGACTTGAATGGACATTTCTCCAATGAAGATACATAAATGATCATAATACATGAAAAGATATTCAACATCACAGTCATTGGCTCAGTTGTTAAGCATCTGACTTCGGCTCAGGTCATGATCTCATGGTTCGTGATTTCCAATCCCACATCTGGTGTGCTGGAGACCCACTTGGGTGAGCTCATGCCCCACTTTGGGTGAACACGAGCCCTACTTTAGGTGAGCCCCTCTTCTCTCTGTCTCTCTCCCCCTCCCTCCCTCCCTCCCTCCCTCTCTCTCTCCCCCCCTTGTGAGATTCTCTCTCTCTGCCCCTGACTTGTGCCCAATCTCTCTTTAAAAAAAAAAAAAAGGAAAATGCAAATCCAAACTACAATGTGATGTATCTTCACATCCACTAGGATGGCTGTTAATAAAAAAAGAGACAATAACAACTATTATCTAGGATGTGGAGAAACTGGAACCTTCATGCATTGCTGGTGGGAATGTAAAATAGTGCAGCCTCTTCAGAAAACAGTTTGGCAGTTTCTCAAAAAGTTAAATGTAAAGATACCATATGACCCAGCAATTCTATTCCTAAGTGTACATGCAAGAGAACTAAAAATATATGTTGACACAAACTCTTATACACAAATGTTTGCAGAGGTATTATTCATAATAGCCACAAAGTATACACAACTCAAATGCCCATATGAATAAACAAAATATGGTATACCCATATAATAAAATATTATTCTACCATAAAAAGTAATGAAGTACTGATTCAAACTCCAACATGGATGAACCTTGAAAATATACTAAGTAAAAGGAGCTAGACAACAAAAAGCCATTTATTATACAATTCTAATTATATGAATTGTCTAGAGCAAGCAAACACATAGAGATAGAAGGTAAATTTGTGGTTTCTAGGGGTTGAGGGAGTAAGGAATGAGAAGTGACTGCTAATGAGTACATGATTTTTTTGAGGGTGATGAAAATGTTCTAGAATGAGACAGTAGTGATAGTTGCACAACTTTGGGAATATATTAAACATATTATAGACTTTAATAGGGTGTGTTTTATGATACATGAATTATATTTCATTAACAATAATAATAGAGACACATAGGGGACAGACTCAGTAGATTTACCAATATCCAATGGGAGTTCCAGAAGAATGAAGAGGAAAAAGCAGAGCATTAATAAACAAGTGAGAACTTTCCAGTTTGAAGGATTACATGAAACTTCAAATTAAAATAATATGCTGAGTGTAGAACTGGATTGATAAAATAAATCCATATATGAACTTACCTTGGCGAGAATGAAAGAAAAAAACAAAACCTAAAGTTGCCAGAGAAACTATAAATTACCTAGAAAAGAATACAAAGATACTAATTGCAGCCTCTAAAAAGCTCCAATAGCTATTTAAAAAATAATGGAGCATTATCGTTGCATTATTCAGGGGAAAGTATTTTCAATTGGAACTCTATAGTAAAGCTATAATTCAACAAATGAGGTTCCAGAAAATTGCATTTGTATATTTCAAAGAAAAATCAGTGAATTCCCAAAAGTCAAAATTTATGCAGGACACATTATTTGGCTACATTAAAATAAATTATATATTCACAATAAACAGAAATTTTTTCAAGGAAACTACTTTAGAACTGACTTTAAAATTTTCCTAATTCCTCTAACAGGAAATCAGAACTAAAATTAAACATTATTTAAAATGAATAACAAGAAGAATATAAGTGACCAAAAATAGCACTTTTAATTATTTATTATTCTATTCTGCTAAATACTCCCCACATAACTCAAGATAATTTTATGTACCTTAGATCATATTTATTTCAATTCTATATTATTTTTTCTACTCATTTCTATTTTTATTATCTATTTCTATTTCTTTTTTCCATTTTTTCATCTTTCTGCATCAACTTTCTATTCTACATTTCTATTTCTCTCCTATTGTCTATTTCTCTTCTGTATTCCTATTTCTATTCTGCATTTCTATTTTTTATGTTTTAGCTGTATACACCATACACTGATGCTCAGATATAAATAAGAAAAATTTTATTTATAATACCTCATGTCTCCTCCGATTCTCTTGCTAGTATTTGATATTCCTGCTATTGTTGTGATTCAGTTCCTCTTTTCATTTTCCTGGAGTGCCCCCACCCCTTGTCCTCCTGAGGTTCTCTCCTGTCTGTAGTACCTTGGTCCATCCCAAGATACTATGGTAACAGCCAGCCATTTGCTGAGTTCTCATATTCCAGAAGGGAACTTAAATGATTATGAGGATTTTATGTTCCTCAACACTCTCCTTCACTGCTCTATGTACCTTGCCAGGATGGATGCATCAGGGCTGATTACCATGCTGTTCTGTGACCAACACCCCTCTTTTCATCCTTAGGCTCCATTAATGGGTCTAGCTAATTTTGTCACAATTAGGAAAAAATTATCTCTACTTCAAGGCTAAGAAAAGAGTCATGTAGCAAGTGGCATCTGATTCTTTTAAAAAGGTAAACAGTTGAAACACAGTGGATGTAATGACTGTGCATTCAGTTTATAAAAATTCATCAAGCTGTATATGACTTATGCACGTTTCTGTACATATAATTTGCTGTAGTAAAATAATTATTTTAATAAGTAGTTTTAAAGTCTGTTATAAGTTTTAAAATTTAAAAATAATAAAATAGAATTAAAAGCTTTAAAAACAACCACATGAAAAAGTTAAAGTTTCTATCTACAGATAGAAAATGTTACAAGGGTTTCAGCTTAGGTTAGGAAGTACAAGGGCTCTATGTAATTTCCTTTGTTCAACCTTTCTGAATTTTCTAGATTTTGGGTAATTAGAAAGCACTGCTTTATGTTTCATATTATATTATTATTATACTACTTTGCATTATTATATTAATACTATCTGTCTATATACTAAATTATCTCTAGTAACCTCTTTCTCCTCTCTGAATAGTATTTTTGAACAGAAACGTGATAAGAAGGATCTTGGGCACATAATCCACTATGTGTCTTTATCTATACCCCATATTTTCTCTTGTCCCCACTGTTATTTTTTTTCCTTCTTCATCTGAATCTTCATCACTGTCTTCACCTCCCTGTATTTCACCATTTACCTGAAATGAACTCTTTAACCCTATCTCCTGTGCTGTTTCAAAAATTCCTTATTTTACTCAGTAAATCTTTAACATATAAAGGAAAAAAAGCTTATAAAAGTTTTCATAACAGCTGAATTAAGCTATTAAATAAAAGATCTCTTCAGGTTAGTCACAATAATGAACGGGGATCATCTGAATAGGGAGAAGTCTCCAAAAATTTTTCATTTTGATTCAGCCTTAATATTTTGCTTTTATCAGATATCAACTTTGAGATAAACCTTTTAGAAGCTGGTCCATTGTTTACAACTAACCCAGAACAGTTTTAAACAATTCCCCTTTATCTGATGGAGTAAAGATTGTCGGAGATGAGCCCCAGCTGGGGCCCAAATTAGAGTAATTAAGAAGCAAAAGCCAAAGTACTTTCCTATAATGTGTTTATTTTATTAGAAGATTAAACAGTATTACTGGTACAGAATTTGTCATACTTATAGAAACAGAAAGAGAGGGCATTGCTTAAGTGCTATGTGTAACAGATATTAAAGTTAGAACCCTAGAAAACAAGACTGGGCCATCAGACAGTAAGAGATATACTAAAAAAGACATGTAATGTTACTTTTATGATAAGAATGAAGGCATTACCATATAAGGAAATGGCTCATTAAAACTATCACAAAATATTTGTCATGCTTATAAGAGTCAATTAGAAATCAAAATTTAAAAAAACCCTACAACATTCAATACTGTTTACATCAGTATCTCCTGACTCAACATGCATGCAATATTATATTTAGGTACTAAAATTTAGCAAATCCATCTTTGAATTTATTTCAAATGCTCTTCACAAATGTGGTTAATTATAGGTTTTTCTTGTTCAGTTTTTATCTTCATTCCAGTATAGTTAACATACAGTGTTATATTAGTTTTATATGTACACACTAGTGATTCAACAATTCTGTATATTACTCAGTGTTCCTCGTAAGTATATTCTTAATCCCCTTCACCCATTTCACCCATGCCCCCCTCCCTCTCATAACCAACAGTTTGTTCTCTATAGTTAAGAGTCTGTATCTTGGTTTGTCTCTCTCTTTATTTTTTCCTTTGTTCACCTGTTTCTTAAATTCCACTATTGAGTGAAATCATATGGTATTTGTCTTTCTCTGATTGACTTCTTTCACTTGCATTGTACTCTCTAGCTCCATCCAGGTCACTGCAAATGGCAAGATTTCATATTTTTTAAATGTTTATTTATTTTTGAGAGAGAGGGAGGGAGGGAGAGGGGGAGGGAGGGAAAGGAGCATGCACACACATGAGTAAGGGAGAGGCAGAGGGAGTGAGACAGGAATTGAAGCGGGCTCCACACTGATAGCACAGAGCCCAATGTGGGGCTCAAACTCACAGAACTATGAGATCATGACCTGAGCTGAAGTCAGATGCTTAACCGACTGACCCACCCAGGCACCCCAAGATTTCATTGTTTTTTATGGCTGAATAATATTCCATTGTGTGTGTGTGTGTGTGTGTGTGTGTGTGACATCTTTATCCATTCATCTGTTGATGGATACATGAGCTGCTTCCATAATTTGGCTATTGTAAATAATGCTGCAATAAACATAGTGCTGCATATATCCTTTGGATTAGTATTTTTTGTATTCTTTGGGTAAAAATACCAAATAGTGTGATTATGGATCATACAGTAGTTCTATTTTTAACTTTTTGAGGAAACTCCATACTGTTTTCCACATGGCTCTCTAGTTTGCCTTTCCACCAAAAGTGCACAAGCGTTCCTTTTTCTCCACATCCTAGCTAATACTTGTTTTTTGTGGTTTTGATTTTTGTCATTCTGACAGGGATGAGCTTTGATTTGTATTTCTTTGGTGATGAGTGATTTGAGCATCTTTTCACGTCTGTTGACCATCTCTGTCTTCTTTGGAGAAATGTCTGTTCATGTCTTCTGCCTACTTTTTAATTAGATTATTTGCTTTTTGGGTGTTGAGTTCTATAAGTTCTTTATATATTTTGGATACTAACCTTGGTCATTTTCAAATATCTTCTCCCATTCCATAGGATACCTTTTAGCTTTATTGATTGTTTTTTTGCTGTGCAGAAGCTGCTTATTTTGATATAGCCCCAATAGTTTCTTTTTGTTTTTGTTCCTCTTCCTTGGGGAACTATCTAGAAAAATGTTGCTACAGCCCATGTCAGAGAAATTACTACCAGTGCTGTTTTCTAGGATTTTTATGGTTTAAGGTCTCACATTTTAGGTTTTTAAGCCATTTGAGTTTATTTTGTGTACAGTTTAAGAGAGTGGTCCAGTTTCATTCTTTTACACGTTGCTGTCCAGTTTTTCCAACACCATTTGAAGAGACTGTATTTTTCCCACTGAATATTCCTCCCTGCTTTGCTGAAGATTAATTGACCATATAATTGTGGGTTTCTTTCTGGATTTTCTGTTCTGTTCCATTGAGCTATGTGTCTATTTTTTGTTTCAGTACCATACTGCTTTCATTTCATTACTATAGCTTTGTAATATAACCTGTGATGCCTCCTGCTTTGCTTTCATTTTTCAAGATTTCTTAGCTATTCAGGGTCTGTTGTGGTTCCATGCAAATTTTAGAATAGTTTTTTTCTAGTTCTTTGAAAAATGTTGGTATTTTGAAAATGCAGTCAATTGCTAATGTATTATGAGCCCCTTAATAACAGAAGCTCTCTCTAACTTTAAAATATTTTTCATAACTTCCACAATCCCCTATAAAGAGTAGAAACCTTGCCAAATATCAAATAACTTAAAATCTCTTTTCTGTACCAATGGTGAGTGCCAGTGATGACATTACTTTTAGTAAATTCTTCTTTCTTAATGCTGTATTGTATAGATTAAGTAAAACTAATTTATCCTGGTGATGCAAATACTGACAAACATTAGAGAACTTGATGTCAGAATAGACAGTGGATGAAAAAACAGTCCACATTATTAATTTTCATGGGAGTAATACAAACTTTTTCTTAATAAAATAGTAAGATAGTTGAACCATACTCTAAAAATTACAAAGTTCTTTGGTATTTATTAACTTATTGAATAAAAACATCCCTGAGAGATAAGCAGTATTACTCTTTTTGTTAAGTTACCTATCTTAGATCACATATCCTTAACAGCAAAGTAATGCTCATGGAAACAAACACATCATTAGAGAAATCACCCATTCCCCCTTTTTTCACCTCTACTCCCACTCCCCAAAGGCAACATCATCATTTCTAATTCTGATCCTTCTAAATATTCCTCACATAAATGTCTAAAAATAATGCTTATGCCACTATTTTGTTATGCCATCAGTTAATTCTGTGATGTAAATAACAAGAACTTGGCTCATTTACATTATCTCCCATCTCTCCCTCTCATCCTAATGTTTGATACATATGTGGTTATTACTGCAGTTGATACAATTGGTGCTTTATTTCTTCTCTGGAGGAGACCCTAGACAAAAGGGAAGAATAGGAAAGAACAAGAGAGAAGAAAAACTTTGTAGGTAGAAAAAGGAAGAATTGACTATTTGATGTTAAAAACATGAAGGACAGGTGCCTCTGTCAGTTAAGTGTCCAACTCTTGATCTTGGCTCAGGTCATGATCTCATGGTTCATGGAACTGAGCCCCACATTGGGCTCTGTGATGACGGTGTAGAGCCTGCTTGGGGTTCTCTCTCTCCCTCTCCCCCCGCCCATGCATGGAGGAATTTTTAAAAAGATGAAGGAATTAAAAGATGAAGGTCTTAAAGTCTCCGTGTTTCCTTTAAGTTTGGAGATGCAATCTAGATGTTTGGGTGTGGTCAGTAGTGTGAAGAGAATTCGACATTTATTAAGCTTCTATTCAGGGTATTGTGATAGATCCTCCTAGCCTTTATTGGGAATTTGAGGAAGACTTCCTGGAAAAAATTCCAAGCTTGTGATTGAAAGATAGATATGACTTAGGAAAGTAGAGGGATGGAAAAAGGAAAAATGATATTCCAAGCAAAAAAAAAAAAAAGAGAGAGAGAGCTTAAGCAAAGGCCTCAAGTACAGGAAAGGTAGGGGTGAGAAAGCTTCAGATGGTAGATTCAACTGGAGAATTGGTCAGCGGTCAGGCTAGGGGAGCTCTTTCACAATGTGCTATGCATCTGTAAATGTATATGCTTATGAAGTGATGCCACTGAAGAACGATAAGCAGAAGAGAAACATGGCCTCTTTTTCCCTTTTGCATAGTTCACTCTGGCTAGAATGAATGTAGCAGAAAGGGGAAATGGAATCAGAGAAATCAGTCTGATGCTTCTGTTATGTTAATGCTGAAAAATAGTAGGAAAATAATTGAAGGAATAGAGTAGAAGGGACAGGTTCAAATACTATTTGAAGATCAAATAGTCATGACTAGAGGACTGACTGATTTCATACAATGGGATGGGATGGATTTGACAGGAAAGAGAAAGATTTATGAGTAGCTCCCTGGTTTCTGGTTCATATAACCAGACAAACAGTGATTCTATTAACTGGGAAAGGGATTATGGAAGGAAAAGCAGGTCTAGAAGGGGTTGAGTGAGAGGCAGAGAAGTTGAAAGATCTGTCCAACATTCAAGATGAAATTTCGAGCAATTATTAATTCGAGCATATATAAATCAAAAGAGGAGTCAGTTACAATCTTGAGGTGGTGGTGAGCCATGAGAATGAGTCCCATTAGAAAAAGAAGGTTAGGACCAGAATTTTGAGGAATACCAAATGATAAGGATTGAAGCACAGATGATAAGCCCATAAAGTGTTGAGAGAAGAACCAGGTGATAGTTCTTCTTTCATGCCAGAGAGACCATAATATTAAAGAGTTACAAAGATGGAATGGTCAGTAACATCAAGTGTCAGAGGGATGAAGAACACCATACTGAAATAATGACTTTTATTATGGCATGTTCAGGAGCACTGGGGAGAGGCAAAGCCAAGACAGCCCTTAGTGTGAGGAAGAGGGATGAGAAGTGTCCCCAAAGTGAGAAAGAAGTAAATGAGGCTCTTTGTCAAGTGGCTTGGCTAGGAAGGAAAAGAGAATGATGGCCAGTGTGGTTATATCAACAGATGGGTCTATTTCTCCAGGAAAAAAAAATATAGTACGCATATTATTTTGCTGAGAGTCAAGTAGATGCCTAATATTTCCCTATTTTGACAGTGAAATATAAAGTGAGGTCACCTCCTGGGAGTGAGAAGGGTTAGGTTGGGCAGAGGATTTGAAAAGAGTGGAAAATTTTTGGAACTCACTCACAGGAAATTAAGACAAAATCTAACAATTCAGAGTGGTCTTGGGGATCCTGTTAAGGTTAGAGGAAAAATTAGAAATTTAGCTTTGTTTCTCTTTTCTATTTCTCCTTCCTAAATCAGTCTTTGCAATTCTAACTTCCTATTATTCACTTCCCAACTAAATGAATGAAAACAGTGATGGTACTGTCACTACCAAATTGACAAAACATTGCACACGTTCTGTTAAACATACATGTGGGAGCAAGCCAGGATTTGGCTGATCCAGCTATAAAGTGTAAGTCTACGAAAATTATTGACAACACAGTACTTTTGCCTTCCTACCTGAAAAACAGAAATAATATCACTTACCTCTTAAGACTACATGAATTAATAGAGATGATATGTGGACAGGCCTAGAATACTGCTTGGTCTATAGTAGACTATTCATAAGTTTCACTTCATCCCATAAAGAGGGAAATATAATGATAATGTGTTAAAATGGGTAGAAGATAAGATAATATATTAGATGATAAAATAATATAAAATAGGGCAAAGGAATAGGAAAGGAGATTGCTAAGTAGGTTCTCATTGCAAGGAAAAACACATGAGAAAGCAAGACATAGATGGAGATAGATGTTTCTAAAGAAAGATGCTCATAGTACAAAAGTGTGGAGGAGGGCAAGGGAAATACTCAAGCACCATTAATCACAATCCTTGATGTTAATCCCTCTGGGGTTCAGGAGGAAAGAAACAGGCAGAAAAAGCATGTGTCGTTGTGTATATCATTCAAAAAAGCAGCTGCTAGTCAAATCTGGAAAGTCAAGGCTCTTAAAAAAATACTGGAGCCAAACAAGATCCCAGAAATAGCATATTTGTAGAAAACCACTCACTGCTTCTGGGAAAATAGATTTAGGGTTGAATTGAGGATAACATTGCACAATGCCCACTTGAAGAAAAAGGAAACAGAACTTGACTGGGTTTATCTGAAGGTTGCTGTCATTTATTCATTCAGCAAATAATTACCGAATACCTAGTGTGTGCAGAACATTGTCTTCTGTAAAAAAAAAAAAAAATACTTCTTCTTAAACATATTAAGGTTCATCAAAATACATATTGGCTTTATGGATGCAGAAAACTACACAACTTTTGGAGCAAAGAAACTGAGCCTAATGTGAAATAATCTTGAACTGGAAAACTTGGAGAGATATGAAAATCATTTCATCTCTGTCACCAATTAGTCATAACACCTCAGTTAAGCCTCTGTGCCTTTGAACCATAGTGTCCCTGAGTCACAAATGCAGATGAGTGTCTATCAACATCTTATGACATCTATGCAGATTAAATATAAACAAGCTTCTCTTTGGTCAATACTATTAATAATCTATAAGGTCTTTTCTAAATGAGATTAATTATGAGGAGGGTAAAATAAAGGAGAAATTGGTCACTGATTAAATATACTTTCTTGGGTACATTAATTATGATTGTTCATTTCTTCCTTGCATCATCCAACATAGCACTGCTGACATAATAAATGTCCATTAATTATCTGATGAATTAAAGATTATGACTGTCATTTAAAGACAAAAGAGGTTTCTATGAGAACAAACTTGACCAACCTTACACATTATTTAGCATCATCTCCCTCCAGTGAGATTTATCAGGTTACTGAGAATGAAAATCATACTCAATCTTAGTTGAATCTAGGTTCCAATCATGTTTTTATTTATTTTTTATTTTTATTTTTTGCCATGTTAAAAGAAGTTATTTTAATAATTTTAGTCTATGCCTTTTTTTAAATATATGAAATTTATTGTCAAATTGGTTTCCATACAACACCCAGTGCTCATCCCAAAAAGATGCTCTCTTCAATACCCATCACCCACACTCCCCTCTATTGATGCATAGGGGCACTTGTACCCCAATGTTTATACCAATCATGTTTTTAAAAGAACATCATATCAAGTGAGTAAAGTTTGCTGATGGCTCTGATTTATTGTTACCGATAGTGAATGAAAGGAAGATGCAAAGGAAATCTGGATGGATTTACACATATTAGGGGATAGAAAATGCATTGACCCACGAAGTTTGGCTTACTGAAAGATAAGGTACATTAGGCATTTAAACAGGAAGGGGATGGTGAGACCATGGAGATGACCCAAACACACTGTCTGAGGATATTAGTAGCAGAACAAGAATAGTATACAGGAGAGAAGGAAGAAAGACCAAAGGAAAGACTGTCAGTATAAGAATGGAAGTTAGAGGGGCGCCTGGGTGGCGCAGTCGGTTAAGCGTCCGACTTCAGCCAGGTCACGATCTCGCGGTCCGTGAGTTCGAGCCCCGCGTCGGGCTCTGGGCTGATGGCTCAGAGCCTGGAGCCTGTTTCCAATTCTGTGTCTCCCTCTCTCTCTGCCCCTCCCCCATTCATGCTTTGTCTCTGTGTCCCAAAAATAAATAAAAATGTTAAAAAAAAAAAAAAAGAATGGAAGTTAGAAAGACTGAAAAGTCACTCTTTAATTCACTGGATAGAATATCTTGGCTACTAAAATCCTCTCCAGCATCTCTTATGGGATTATAGCTCTTCAACTAATGTAGTTCACTCTTTGTTGACAGTTCATGGAAAAGAAAGATGTGCAATGTTAAAGCAAAGGCACTACAGTTTGCTGGCTAGTACAGGTAGGATTATTGGATGACAACAGCATCGGGTTGTTAGAAGACTCAAGTTAGAGATAAAATGTGAATCATTATAAGACATACTTTGTTAAAAGCCTGATTCTTCCTTGCAAGTATTTCCAGCTAATCAAACATATCAACTCACCTAGTGTCTTTGTTTATTAAAGGTCAACTCATCCACTAATGCTTGGATTTGGCCAGTGGCCATTGCGGAGCCACTCAGCCAAAGTTGTGAAAGAGAAAGACAGTGATGTTGAGGTGTTATTTGCCCAAATTATTCCCCTGAAGACTGCACTGGATTGGCTACATCCCTTGCAGCAATGCCAAAGGTCATTGCTTCTCTCCACGTGGACCTCTCTCCGCATCTCTGTGCTTCCAAGGCCTAGGAATGGTAACAGCTGGGTTATTAGAAGCTCCAGGATACTGTACCATTTCTTGTCATTATCCTCAGCCTGTCCACAACATTTAGAATAGTCCCTTTATTAAATCCTTTGTCTGATTATCTATAACAGGTTAACAAATCACCCTAAAAGGTAAGAGCTTAAAATTGTAATCGTGTCTTAGCTTTCATAGCTCCTGTTGGTCAAGAATTTGAGAAGAGTCTGGCAAAGGAGCTATTAGGGTCTCTCATGTGGTTGCATTTGGGACTAGATGATACAGTTCCATGGTAGTGGCTTACTCACATGGCAGGCAGATTGATGCTATCAGTTGAGGGACTCAATTTCTCCCCATTTAGGTCTTTCTGTGGTGCTTTTTTAATGTGGCACCTGGATTTTCCCATTGTGTGTGTGTATGTGAGAGAGAGAGAGAGAGAGAGAGAGAGAGAGAGAGAGAAAGAGAGAGAGATGGAGACAGAAAGAAAAAGAGTGTCATATTGCCTTTTATGGCCTCATTTCTGAATTCATATGGCATTACTTTTGCATTCTGTTGATCAAGGTATTTAAAAATATCCACCCAATCCAAGTTGAGAGAACACAGATTCTACCTCTTGATCGAAGTATGCCAACTTCACATGAAAGGAAAGCATGTGGGATTGAATACACACGCGCGCACACACACACACACACACAAACACACACATCAGTGTGCCCATCTAAATATAATCTGCTACCTGCTCTCTGATTTATCTTGATTTCACCCTGACATCTCTTTTCTGCAGTATTCTGAGAGACATAGTTCAGATGATTTTAGGGTCCTCCAGACTGTAGGAATGTTATGAGAATCAAATAATTGCCTAAACACCAGCAGGATCAAATGGAAGGGACATACTGAGTGGAGAGCAGGAAACTGAAACTCTCTGGATGCAGCAGGTTCCTAGAAGACAACTCTACTTGCTAGTGAGAAAACACTGTCCAGTGAGGGGTACATTTTCATGTAGTAACTTCTCTCCACATGGAGGTAGTAATAGCCACTCAGGCATGTGACTAGTTTCAAGCAAGCCTGTGAGGTCAACAAAACTGTGAAGAAGATCAGAGATCAAGAGAATATACTGTTGAACCAAACAGACCCAGATTTTTAATCTAGTTTTGTTTCTTTTTGCTGTAGATCTTGGGAAAGTTGCTAAATTTATTGAACATCAGTTTTCTCACCCTTTGAATAAAGATGTGAGAAAGACATCTACTTGAGCCAGGCAGGATCTAACCAGAAAAACTGAAACCACTTTACATATTTATAAGAGAAGTAAGTTAATAAAGATCTTTGGTCCAGAGATGATGGAGAAGCTGAGAGTCAACAAAAGATATTGAAGTGACTCAGAAATTATCAACTACTGGAAGCCATTCCCACCCTTAGGCTGGAGGGATAAATGAAGAGGGCCCCCTGGGGAAGCTGGAAACCCTGTGAACCTATATGCAGAAGCAAGAGCTTAAGGAGAAAAATATCCATTCTTAATACTTGTCAACTTTAAATTCACTCTCTTTTCTCCTTTAGCCCTTCCCAAGCAATAATATCCATGAATCAAAGGTTTGCAACAGGACTCATTTTTTTTTCCTGATCCACTTTAACAAAAGTTCATAACTTTCAAAAATAAAAGTATTTCTAATGCATATTAAAACAACTACATAGGGGCACCTGGGCGGCTAGTCGGTTAAGCGTCCGACTTCAGCTCAGGTCATGATCTCACAGTTCATGGGTTCGAGCCCTGCATTGGGCTCTGTGCTGACAGTTTAGAGCCTGGAGCCTGTTTCGGATTCTGTGTCTCCCTCTCTCTCTGCCCCTCCCCTGTTCATGCTCTGTCTCTGTCTCAAGAATCAATAAACATAAAAAATTTATAAAAACAAAAACAACTATATAATTTTAACATGTAAACATTTGTCCCAACTTTGGGAAGTATTGATACATTTAACAAGTTTAGCATTTGTTTCTTGTAATAAGCATGCATCCATTAATAGGTAGCGAGATTAACCAAACTAGATGGAATCAGAATTAGAATGTGAGCCTCAGAGTACAGAGCTCAGTTCTCCAGATCAAGTCACCTCACTAGGCTTCATCTGCCTGTGTTTAACAGTATGCACACAGAAGTCTAAGCAAGGTTTGTCCTTAGCATATGTGTACACAAGCAAGAATCTGAGACTCAACCAATAATCATTACCAAATTAATTTCTCTTTACACTGACTAGATATCATACATCCAACAAAATAGATGTTTTAAAATAGCCCTTGGGAAACGTGAGTGCTCACTCAGTTGAGTGTCGGGTTCTTGATTTTGGCTCAGGTGATGATCCCAGAATTGTGGGATCAAGTCCTGTATCAGGCTTCCACACTGAGCGTGGAGCCTGCTTGGGATTCATTCATTCATTCATTCATTCTCTCTCTCTCTCCCTCCCTCCCTTTGCTTCTCCCTCTCTCTCTCTCTCAAGTAAAAAATCTAAACATACATACATACATACATACATACGTACATACATAAAATAACCCCTACATTTCTTATGCATTATTTTCCATTGGAATGTCAGTGCTATCACATCTCTAACAAACACAAACATGCTAAGGAGCTCCCATCACCTTAAATGAAGCACAAAGTAGCATCCAACTAGTTAAATAATACAGGGAAGATAATGCCTCAGACGGGAATAAAACTATACCAAAGTATAACAACCTGAATGTCATTCTGAGACAGAAATGCATCTGTAGGTAAGAGACTTCAAGATTGTATTCATTAGAAAAGAAAAAAAAAAGGTCAGCATTACATGGAATGAAAAGTGGCCTTTCCATGGAGACTCCTGAACCCAATTTATCTTGCCTCACTAAGACAGGAAACGCACTACAATGTTCAGGATGGGAGAAAATGACAATTTAATGATTATGGAACATCTTTCACTTTCCATGGTAAGTGAACAATCTCAACATCAAAGGCAGAGCTGGTAGCCTTTTGGAAAATGGAATGCCATTTTGCTTTCCTTTTCACTTTTTACTACATCAATGAACTTTAGCATCTTCTCTGGCTTTATTTTTCCATTTTCATTTAGCTTTGACACAAAACAGACCTGACTTTAAGTGTACTATGCAAAGTAACAATTTATGTTGGAAACTATAAATGGATGGGACAGAACCACTTTTGTATCTGTTACATTTTAATTACTTTAAATATATCCAGCTGAACAAAGTTCAGACCTTCAGTATTACAGGTGAGAGTAGCTTAACATGATAGACATCCTATTTCACCAACCTCCTCATAAAGAGAAATATACAAACTGCCATCTCTAGACACACCATGTTCCCACCCACTGATTCTTCTACCTTTCATGTTATCAAGCACTATCAAATTTTAGAGCTGCTTTTATAGCAGCAGTTCTTTATATTTTCCCCCAACCATCAGTTGCTAATTTTAGGGAGGGGAAAAAAGCCCTAATACTGAACTCAGGGAACGAATTCATTTAAGACAACTATGGATTTCCATTATCTTTGCTTTTCTAATATTGTACAGCAAAACAACAATACAAATCTTGTTTAAGTAAAAATTTTCATACAATGGAATTTTAGGGTTAATAAGCATTTCTCTAGATTAAAATCTTGGCTATAACTTGCTACCAGTGATGCTGATAAGGGTGCATATGACACACTGGCATTAATTAAGACCATGGTGGGGCATCTGGGGGGCTCAGTCGGTTAAGTGTCCAACTTCAGCTCAGAGCATGATCTCATGGTTTGTGGGCTCAAGCCCTAAATCAGGCTCTCTGCTGTCAGCACAAAGCCCACTTTAGATCTTCTGTCCTCCTCTCTCTCTGCCCCTCTCCCACTCGCTCGCGCTCTCTCTCTCTCTCTCTCTGTCTCTCTCTCTCTCAAAAATAAATATTATGCTAAGTGAAATTAGTTAAAGAAAGACAAATATCATATGACTTCACTCATATGAGGACTTTAAGAGACAAAACAGATGAATATAAGGGAAAGGAAACAAAAATAATATAAAAACAGGGAGGGGGACAAAACATAAGAGACTCTTAAATATGAAGAACAAACAGAGGGCTACTGGAGGGGTTGTGGGAGAGGGGTGGGCTAAATGGATAAGGGGCATTAAGGAATCTACTCCTGAAATCATTGTTGCACTATATGCTAACTAATTTGGATGTATATTAAAAAGAAATTAAAAATAAATAAACAAACAAAAAACATTTTTTAAAAACAATGAATTGAAATTTAGGGGAGAGGACACAATTCTGTTGTTTTGTTTTTTACCAAAATAAATCTCAAATCTCCACAGGTTTTACAAATACTTGTATCGTACAGAATTAAATTTTGCCTAAGAATGAAACCAAAGCACAATGAATACTGTGGAATTCATGAGGAAAGCATGGTAATTGCCTATTTTACAGATGTTCAAGTCCCAGATGTTTGAGCCCTCAACTTGTCCCATCTATTATTCCATCTCCTTCTGTTGATCCCTGAAACCACCAACTATCAAAAATTAGGAGGGAAGATGAATGTTTCCCCAGATTCCAGAAAAAAAGATGGTAGACTTCCTCCCCCTTCCTTTGACCCTATGTATTATGAAATTGGGATCTACTTTTAAGTGAGAAAAGAGAGCTGCTTATTTTGCTCATTTTCCTTTTTGGAGTTATGAACATTTAATGTTGAGATATTAAAGTGATGTTAAAGTATCATCACTGGGCATTTGCTTTTGGGATTAGAATGCCTTTTAGTTTAGGAAGCCCTCTGACTCATTTCCTAAGGGTAGCAAGAAAGAGGGAATGGGGAGCTGACTGCTTACCTGACGTTCTAGGATTTTAGAGGAAGGAAAAGAATGAGTACTCCAAGGTTTTCTTCTACACTGTCCAAGACAGCTTGCCAGAGTAGAAAAGTAGATGGAAATTTGAGTATGGTGTATCCATCAGCTTTTACTGTGACAATGCTACCTAACAAACATCTCAGTGCCTTACATCAAACAGTTAATTCATTTACACAGATATTCAGGTAAGGTGTGGTTTAGAAGGAGTTATCCGGAATTCTCTGGGCCAGGCTAGACTCCCAGATTTGGGTCAGGTCCAGGTTTGCTCCACACATCTTCCTTTAGGGACCTAGGAAGAAGGAACAACTACCATCTGAGGCAAGATCTCCAAGAGGGAGAGACAGAACTCCAAGAGGGCTGATGGAAACTTGTCAAGCCTCATAAAGCCTCAGTTTGGAACTACATACTATCACCTCTGTTCACATCCCATTGGGCAAGTCATATGGCCAAAACCAAACTCAGTAGAGGAAAAACACTCTACCCTACAGAGAATCCATGAAAACGGCCAGAGGGAAGCAAGAATTATGAACAAATAATACAGCCTAGCATGCTTGACTTGGGGATCTGTTTCTATCATGGCATTTTGTTCTTGATATTCATAGATGGGGTCCAGAAGGCCATAGGACCTGAAGGAATTGTTCATGGAGTCTGTATGCTTATTCTCTAAGGCATTTAGATGCCTTCCCCAAAAGGCTCTTCCTCAAAAGAGGCAAGGAGCTCAGCTTTAGACACAACTAACTTTAAGACTGAATGCATATAGTAGGCTGAAAAATCTACCCCCTCCCCTCCCACCAATATACCAGGTCCTAATCCTTGGAACTTATAAATATTACCTTATTTGGAAAAAGGATCTTTGCAGATGTAATTAAGGATTTTAAGATGGAGATAGTACCACAAATTATCCAGGTAGGCCTTTAATACAATCACATGTGCTCTTGTAAGAAAGAGGCAGATACACACAGAGGAGGTAGCAATGTGAAGACAGAGGCAGAGATTGGAGTATTGTGGCCACAATCCAAGAAATGCCAGTAGCCACCAGAAGTTGAAAGAGGCAGGAACAGATTCTCCCCTAGAGCCTCTGGAAAAAGAAAAGCCCTGTAGACATCTTGATTTTGGTCCAGGAAAACTGATTTTGTTTTTCTGGTCTTCAGAACTATGAGAGAATAAATTTCTGTTGTTTTAAGCCACCAAGTGTGTGGTAATTTATTACAGCAGTCATAGGAAACTAATACAATGCCTTCCTCCAATTTTTTCCTTCTTTAAAGAAATTTTAATGTTGAAAGATGAAATATGCAGGTAAATAAAATTGCTAAGAGAGAGGGAAAACAGAAATAATGCCCTAAAGTTCACAGTTTGATCACAGGCCAATGGTTAATGAGCTGTGAAAATGAGCTAGTAATCTCTGCCCATTTCATTCTGGGCAATTTTTTACATCTCTACATTACATATAAGCTGACTGGTCCCTTGTTGGAATTACCAGCAAGGAAACCCAAGAGAGGATCAGAGATTAAAAAAAAAAATTGAAGATATAGAGAAAAAGTAACCCTTGTACACCACTGGTGGGAATGTAAATTGGTGCAAACACTATGGAAAACAGTATGTAGGTTCCTTGAAAAAATTAAAAATAGAAATAACTTATGATCCAGTAATTCCACTCCTGGGTATTACCCAAAGAAAATGAAAACACTAATTCAAAAAGATATACATACCCCTAATGTTTACTGCAACATTATTTATAATAGCCAAGATATGGAAGCAACCTAAATGTCCACTGATAGACGAATAGGTAAAGAGGGTGTGATCTCTCTCTCTCTCTCTCTCTCTCTCTCACACACACACACACACACACACACACACACACACACACACAAATGGAATATTACTTAGCCATAAAAAAGAATGAAATCTTGCCATTAATGACAACATGGATGGACTTAGAGGGTATTATACTAAATGAGTTAGACGGAGAAGGACAAATACCATATGATTTCACTTTTATATGGAATCTAAAAAAACAAAACAAATGAATAAACAAAAAACAGAAATAGACTCATAAATACAGAAAACAAACTGGTGATTACCAGAAGGGAAGTGGGTGAGGGGATGGGCAAAATAGGGGAAGGGGATTAAGAGGTACAAACTTCCAGTTATAAAATAAATAAGTTATAGGGATGAAAAGTACAGCATAGTGACTATAGTCAATAATATTATAATAACTTTGTATGGTGAGAAATGGCAACTATACTTATGGTGGTGAGCTTGCATAATGTATAGGATTGTTGAATCACTACATCATATACCTGAAACTAATATAACATTGTGTATCAACTATACTTCAATTTTTCAAAAAAGGAAAAAATATGATCATCCCACAATGACCACTTAAACCTAGAACGGGTAAAATTAAAAATACTGATAATATCAAGTATTAACAAGCATGTGGAACAATGGAAACAGTCATTGACTACCTGTGAACAACCACTCTGGAAATCAATTTGGGAGTTGTTTTTGAAGTTAAACATAATCAAGCAATTCCACCCTCTATGTGTTTACTCAAGAGAAATCAAAACATATGTCTACAAAAAGATCTGTACATAAAAGTTCATAGAACCTTAATTTACATTATCCCCAAACTGGAAACACAAATATCCATTAACAGAAGATTAGGTATATTTACATAATAGAATACTACACAGTGATGCAAAGGAACTAAATACTGATATGTGCAACAAAACAGAAGATTTGACTCCGTTTCCTAAAGGATTCTTAAAGCTTCCCATGGTGTCCACTTTCAAAGAAAATGTTAAGCTGGAGTATATAAGTTTGTATATTTACACAATATTGCATGAAGGAGGTGAAATGTAAAAGTAATTATACTGTATGATATAATTTGCATGAAATTCTAGGAAATGCAAATTTAATCTATGGAGATAGAAATCAGATCAGTGGTTGCCTAGGGCAGGTGTTAGGAGTGACTGAAAAGAGACAACAGAAACTGTCTGGACTGATAATAATGCTATATTTCTTAATTGATAGGAAAGTTGTATACATCAGCCTAACTCATCAAACTCTACACTTATATGGCATTTTTTGTATGTAAGTTATACTTCAGTAAGGTGATTTTTAAGTACCTTTCTGAAAATACTGAGACTAAATATTAGTCAAATGAGTTTGAAAGCAGAGCTCCCTGATCCTATCAGCTTGATTTGATTCAAGAATCCTACCCTTCATCCTAATAAAAAGCTCAATCTGACTGGCAGGGAGAGAATAAACAAACAAATAAGACAGAGGTATCTCAGGGTTCCAGAGCATTCTGGGTCCAAGCTGGCTCTAGAACTGGCCCCTGTAAAGACAGCTACATGTGGTGGTTATAGCAAAGAGGGTAGAGCAGAGTGACTGAGGTGGGCAGGGACCTGAGGCTCCAGCTCCAGGCCTCACCACCCAGCCTCCGCCAGCAATGCTGTCATTAAGCTACTTCCCCTAGTGTGGAATGCCTTTGAAGACATTTCCTGCAAAACTTTCAAGTTCCAAAGAGAAAAACAGTTTTAATACCAAGCCAGTGTCTGCTCGCCAATATATAATTGTATTGCCTTCTTTTCCTGATGCATTTGAAAGTCTCCCATGGTTTCCTCATTAAAAGAGAAGGTTAGTCTGAGGCATAAGTTTGGATGTTTACATTTGTTTTTACAGTGTTATTTGACTATTTCAGACATAATTAACCACCTTCATCTTCATCCTGAAATACTTGAGAAATCGTTGTATAATTAATTAAAGGTCTCTATGTTAGACCACTGTCTCTTTAATATAGCTCATTTGATTCCTAAAGTTTGAATTAATTTGATTATATTTTGGGTACTTTCCTATGGTCTAGTTCTCCAATTGGATCAACTGTTCTTTTCATCAACTGCTCTTTTGGGGGAGTTTTAAACTTCTACTCTATGCTTGCTTTAAGGAGAAAGGAAGTTCTGAAAGTTACCAGCCAACAGTGTAAACTATCTGAAAATTACACTATGCATTTCAAAAAGGCTTGCATGTACTTCAGATAGAGGTACACTATTGTACATCAACTAGAACCCTAAGAGATACATGGAGTTGATCATTAAAAGGGCAGTCATCAAAGCTTTCCATAAATTTTGACATGGAAATTAACACACAGGTATTTGTTGCTCCATGCTCTCTCCTCTTCAATCACACTAAGTCACATTTTATGAAGTGAGCCCTCCAATCCTTTATTTATCGCACAGTAGACAAGCTGTGGAACAACTATCATGACAATGGTAAGACAGTCTTCTTCTAAATTCTATTCTTTGCAGTTGTGAGTCAGAGTTTTCTGTTGTCATATATACTCAAGAGAAGCCATAATTAAGGATCCCTAGAAGAAATTTCCAGAAAGAAATAGAAGGAAAAATGAAAACCAAAATGCTGTTTTGAAGCAACCATGCAAAGAAACATGAAAAAAAAGGCAGTTAGAAACTTTATGCAGAGGGAGAGCCTACTCCAGAAGGCATTCAGGTTACAAGTCTAAATTAGACATACTTTTTTCATATATACAAAGTGAAGAGATATATATTCAATATACTTCACAGTAGCTCTACTATTATTCTTCACCTGGAGAAAAGACTAAAATTACAGCTAATATTTTACGTGTGTTTATTTTATATATGTCATCTTATTCCCAACAAAAGTTACCACCACTGAAAACCAAAAGCAAATGGCAAAAAAAAAAAAAAAAAAAAAAAAACCTCAGAGATACTTCTCCCAAAGCTTATGTCTTAATATTTAAGACTGGCAAAGGCAATCTTTTATGAGAGAAGTTGATCCCAGACTTAAACCTTTCTCAGTCTTGCTAAAACACAGATCGCTGGGCCCAGGAATTTCTTATTCAATAGGTTTGCCATCTAAAAAGTTCCCAAGTGATGCTAATGCTGTATGACCCCAAGGACCACAACACTTTGAAAAGCACTGTGGTAGGGGTGCCTGAGTGGCTCAGTTGATTAAGCATCCAACTCTTGATATCAGCTCAGGTCATGATCCCAGGGTCATGGATGGGATTGAGCTCCATGTCAGGCTCTGTGCGGAGCATGGAGTCTCCTTAAGATTCTCTCTCCTTCTCCCCCACTCACTCTCTTTCTCAAAATAAATAAAGAAACATTTTAAAAAAGCACTGAGGGGGGCACCTGGGTGGCTCAGTCGGTTAAGCGGCCGACTTCAGCTCAGGTCACGATCTCGCGATCTCGTGGTCTGTGAGTTCAAGCTCCGCGTCGGGCTCTGGGCTGATGGCTCAGAGCCTGGAGCCTGCTTCCGATTCTGTGTCTCCCTCTCTCTCTGCCCCTCCCCTGTTCATGCTCTGTCTCTCTCTGTCTCAAAAATAAATAAAAATTAAAAAAAAAAAAAGCACTGAGGTAGAGGTTAATGACACTTGTTTCCCTAACGCTAATTTCTCCATCCCTACCTCTCTTCCCACACATGGCAATATACCCTTCTATGTAAGGAAAACAACAACCTCCAGTCTGAAACAAAGATGAATTACTGAATATAGGGATGGGGGCTCGATTGTTGGAGCCCTCCAGTTCTACAGGAAACAATCTTGAACTCTGGAGGTTGCAGATCTATGAAAGGGAAACCTATAAACCTCCACCAATCTCTACACCTTCAAATGATGTAAAGCATACCACCCAAGAAAACCCAAGAAAGACAGACAGAAAGAAAAAACCTGGAATGTGCCACTGCAGTGAAATTCTGAACATCACAAAGAAAACTGTACAGGAAGATGGATATTATTTGGGGAACTTACAGATAAAATTCTGGGTGGCTCTGTGTCAGAAAAAATAACCTGTTACAATCAAAAACAAGTTAAATCAAACTGTCTGTGCTTAATTGAGGTGACTGAAAGTTTCTTTTCAACAAACATGGTGCTTTCAGCATGTGAGAATGAAACTCTCCAGTCTCTTGAAACTAAGTGAAATCCCTACCTCTTCTGTCCTTCAAGCAAGAGAATGTAAGGCTTCCTCTGGGTGACACTAAGGCAGAAGGATGCTTCAAAGCAAGGAGGAAAATTCCAAGGGATTCTAAATGTCACCCAATTCATACACAAGGAAATATCTACTTGTAGCCAACCAATATCAAATATTCTTTGGCAGTTACAAGGGTTAGTTCCATGAAAATGCTGCAGAAACAGCAGCATACAGGTGATTGCAAAACCTGGTGGTGACATCCTTCTAACACACATGCACACATAATTGTTAAGGAATGTCTGAGAAAGCCAACTGAATTGGGAAAACAACCTCCAAGAAAATATAAGAAGACCTGAAACATCTAGGCAGATGATCAATACCTATCACTCAAAGATCCTGATCGCCTTCCTCACATTTCATTTCTCTTTAATACTTTCAAGTCCTCCATCATTTTAATCCAATGACATCTATGCAAAGGGGGAGAGTCAGAGACAATAAAAGATGTGCAGGAGGAGTGTAAAGCCCTGGAATCAACGTTGAGACCACATCTCCTCGAGGCTTCCATTCATGCCACACCCCCTAGCTTGTGAGCACATGCATGAACAGGCAGACAAACATGAGGGGCCATAAATAAGCTAATACAACTTTCTGGAGGAAATGGAGGGGGCTGAGAGAAAGCTATGTGTCTTCGAAATCAGAGAATCAAACAAACACAACTCTTCTGCCAATGCTTGCTTTCCCTGCTGGCTGTCAGAAGTTGCACCTCAGGCCTGAACTTGCCTGGACAAGGGTGGCTTTTGGTGGCTCAGCCTGTGTCCACAGGATTTGTCTATTAGTCACAAATTTGGTCTCCATGTGTGTCTGAGAAAGAGCCATGATTCATCTTGACAACTGTCAGTACATTACCTCAAATGGGAACAGGGAGAGATGAGCAACCTGGTGCTGGAAACGAACAAAAAAGAGCTACTGTCACTTCCCATAACACTTTCAAGGTTTGGGCTAGAAGAGTTTATGTGGCAAGAACACTAGGGCAGGAGCAGCCCAGCAGAAAGTGGCCATGTCAGCACACTTTCAAAGCCCTGTCATTCAGATATAAGAACAAACAACATTAGCTCAGAAGACCTGGAATGCATTCTCAAGAATGAAATGTTATATTTTTTTATATTATTCTTTCTTCTCCAAACAGCTCTTATATTTCAAACAAATTTATTTTTGCTTCATAATCAATTTCATAATTCTGCACACCCAACTCTAATATTATACTTAGAAAAAATGTATACCTATGACCCACAAATACCACACTTAGGAATATTTCCAAGAGAATTGTAACATATGTTCACTAGAAAACAGGCAGTAGAATGTTCAGAGCAGCATTATTCCTCATAGTCCCAAAGTGGAAATTGCCCAAACACACACCAACAGTGTAATGGATAAATGAATTGTGTATATTCATACAATGGACTACTACACAGCAGTGAGAATGATATAGATGAATCCCAAAAGAATAATGTTAAGTGAAAGAAGCCAGACCCTAAAAAGTAATATTGTATGATTCATTTTATGTAAAGAAGTCGGTAAAGAAGTTGTACTTGGTCAAGGAAGGAACAGAAGAAAGAGTTCCAGGGAACTGGAAAAGGATTGTTTCTTTATCTGGGTGTTGGTTTCATGTGTATTCAGCTTGTAAAATGCATCAAGCTGTCTGCCTATGATACCTTCACTTTCCCAAATGCGAATCTCACTTTAATAAAAAGTGAACACCAGGGCACCCGGGTGGCTCAGTTGGTTGAGTGTCTGACTTTGGCTCAGGTCATGATCTCATGGTTTGTGAGTCCAAGCCCCACATTGGGCCTGTTGCTGTTAGGGCAGAGCCTGTCTTGAATCTTCTGTCCCCTTCTCTCTCTTCCCCTCCCCTACTCATGCTCACTCACACGCACTCTCTCTCTTTCTCAAAATTAAATAAACCTAAAAATTTTTTTTAAAAAGTGAACACAAATATGCACCAAAAAATACCTACTAGGCCGTCACTCTCAAGATTTCTAAATTTTAGAATATGAACATAGTGAGCAGTGCAAATAAAAAAGTGCTGTAAGAATTCACCACATAAATCAGCCTGTCCCAATTGTCTTATCAGTATAAAAGAGAAAAATGTCATGTAGCATAAAGGGTTAATCCCCCGCATTATTGTCCTTAAGTATCCGACACCAGTGAAAGTGCATCTTATCACACAAATTTCAGGATGTGACGCACAGACGCATCCATGAAATGAAGGAGGGACTATGTGGTATACAGTGCCTTCCTCCCAAGCGTTCCCAAGGAAAAGAAAATACATTTCTTATCATTTCTCTTCCATCCTTAGATCCCACTCCAAAGATAAAACGTAATCAGAGGAGACATCTTATCAATAGAAAATTCATTTTGCCTAGACCCATAACAAATGGGTCAACTGAAACCCATAAATCATTGCTTAAACCTTAGCCAAAGTTGATCAGAAATCTTACCCAAAAAGGAAAGCTTTCTTCTCTTAAAACTGCAGCATCCTCTGGATAACAATAAAACTCTATAACTGAACATTTGAACTGGAGTATATTTCTGAAGAGCTAGCAAATGGAGTTGCTAAAAGGCCTGTAACTCCTCGATAAGGAGTTCTAGAAACAGTGAATCACATGCATTATTCTAAGTTCATATGAGTAAAAACCATTAAAAGACTAAAACACACATCAAGATTTTCAGTTTAAACATATTAAACAGAAAAACCTCTAAATTATTTCATAATCAACATTCAACTGTAAATACTACCTGGATATGGGCACTAAGAATTAAGGACTTTTTTAGTCCTAAGTGCAGTTCTTAGCTGGATGGGGAAGTTTGGTGGGGAAAACATCTTAAAGTTCTTTAGTATTTTAGCTCTTGATCAAGGCAAAACAAATGCAAATCATATATATGGAGACCATGTCAGTGAGTACTGTCTTCCAATACTGCCCAGTTACTGTCATAAGAAATAGCTACAAAGGAACTAAGAGAATGTCAACACCAACTTTCTTGTTCTCTAGATGAAATGGGACCTAGTTGGCTCAATGACTTACCCAAGATCACTCAGTAAAGAGTGGCAGGGCAAAAATCACAGCTGAGTCTCCCAACCTCCAGTCAATCTCAATTCCACTGCAGGACATTGCCTCACTTGTAAGCCTCTGAACTATTTTAACAGACCAGTGGTCCATGGCAGTCTCCACTCAAGGGAAAATGGAGAATAATTCTGCCAGAAATAGACAGAGGGAGAACCACTACTCCCCCATCCAGCAAACCAATGCACTTCTTAGAAGCACAGACCTCATTATGTACTAAAGATGGAGATTTCAGGAACATAGCGAAGAACTGGTTTTTAAAAAACAGAGATTAATATATATTTTTTTTAATTTCCACTCCCCAGCCTCAGGATTCTGAAACAAGTATCTTGAAAGATAGAAAACATATACAGATAGGAGTAAAATGGCATAACTCAGAACATACAACAATGAAGGAGAACCCCTTCAGCTAACTATAGTTATGAGCATGTTTCTCATGCTTTTTTCTCCTCTTGTCCACATGTCCAACAAGTGACTCAGCTTCCTTACTCACGGGGAAAGGACTGTTAGCAAATGGCACTCAAACATGGTGGCTTGAAAGAAGATCCCACACTCTGGAAGATGTGTTAAAGACATTTCATGACAAGATCAAGTGGCTTTCTCCTCCATAGTTTATCAAGACTGATAATAAAGCAAATGCAGTCTGTCTGAGTCGGTCTGTCTCTCTCTTTCACACACATATACTATAGAGTGAGAGAAAGAAAGAATGACTTATTCATGTGTCCTATTTTATGCACTTTAATTATTTTTGGCCTTGGAATAAGGAGCCAGAATTCTGTGATTATTTTTTAAATGAACAGAAATCCATGTTAGAGCCTCTTACTCCAAAATCACTGCTGCAAGTAAATAACATGTCACACAATTACAAATTCAACGTATTCCTTTAATGTTCTCATTTCCACCAAGACAGACAAATCATTGCTACTTAGAAACCTCCCTGTCTTTAGGTTTAAACCAATATAATTAAATCAAATTAATTTGATAATTATATTACAGTAAAACAGCAGAGGCTAACAGTTTTAATAGAGAAAATATAGTGGGTATCCATAACTTTTATTTTTAGTTAGCATTGTTCTCACAAGAGTTATTGTTCAGGAGCAAGTCTCCTGACTCATTTCACAAGACATATTACAGGAAATTATTTTAAAGTTTCCTAAAGTTTATTTTATCAGTTATCTATTGCCATAATTATATAAAGGAATAACTATTTGTGTAACTTATGATTCTGCAGGTCAGTAATTTAGGCAGATGGATTCTGCTTCTTATCTTGGCTGGGCTTCATGATGCTCCGTGGTCCTTATGGGTCATCTAGGTAGCTCTGAGTATGGGGGTATTGGCTAGCTGTTGGATGAGGCAATGGGGGTGATTAGGCCATGGGACTGTCATTCTCCAGTGGATTAGCTGCATAGAATCATGCAAAGCTTTTTAAGGCCAAGACTTTGAAGTAGCATTTCATCTATTCCTCTGCTTTCTATTGGTCAGAGCAAATCACAAGGCCATCCCAGAGTTGCAAAGTCTAATTTCCCAGAGTGTGGATATAGGGGAGCTATTAATTCAGGCCAACAATACAATCTCTCACATTTTAGTTTCAGACAATGTACTTTATTCAACAAATTATATACAGTTACTTACATAGCCTTGGAAAGAAGAATTGAGCAGCCTCACAGTTCAAATATTTTCTAGTTATTTTCCACATGAGTTGGTACATAATCATAATCATGTAAATAAAAGATGCTTTTCCACGGAGCCTGGGTGGCCCAGTGGGTTGACTCTTAATTTCATCTCAGGTCATGATCTCAGGGTCATGGGATCGAGCCCAGCATAGGGCTCCACAGTGAGTGTGAAGCCTGCTTGGGATTCTCTCTCCCTCTCTTTCTCTGCCCCTCCCCAGCTTGCTGTCTCTAAAAAAAAAAGAAAGAAAAAGATGCTTCTTCTAGAAGCATCACATTAGCAGACGCTGAGATTGCTGAGAGTGGAAAATCTTTGCAAACCAGTTTTATTTTCAGGGTTTCTAGTAGAGAGCACTCAGTAGTCACTACATACATGTCTACTGAAAGTTTTTATGTGAAATAAGTGGCAGAATCCTCTAAGCTAAACTCATATTCTATTTTCATATCCTATTCGTATTGATATTCTATTTTCTACTTGTACCTTCCTAGTAGGCCTCCTAATCCAAACATACATATTACTAATTTGTAATTAGAAGCTAATCTATTTGTCAATATATTAAATGTATTACATTAAATGAGTGCATTATGCATAGACAAATCTTAAGGTTTTTCTGTTTCGTTATTTTTTTCGACTTTGTCAAAGTCTCTGTGTTTTGACAATAATGTCATGCTCCCCACTCTTCCATCATCCCTAAATATTTCCTACATATACTATAATGCAGTGACTCTAAACCTGTCTGCATATTGGAATCACCTGGAAGCTTTAAAAATACTAATGCTGAGCCCAACCACTGACTTTCTGATTTGGTTGGTCTGTGAGGCAGCCCGAGAACTGATGTTTTTAAGGCTCCCAGGTGACTGCAATGTGCAGCCAAAGTCCTGAACTGTTGGTCTCACAGCTCTTCACACATTACTTAGGAAAGACTTTTATGACACCACTGCCATCTCTAAGCCCTTGTCATATGCTCTAGTATCACACTTCTCCTTTCCTTCCTAGAAATTGTCAGAACTGACAGCTGGGATCTTATATTTAGTTATGTCTTTATTTGATTATTTCCCAGGAAACACTTCTGGTTTTGCTCTGGAGAGCAACACCTTCAAGTATAATGGTAGCTAGCACATAGTAGGCATTCAAAAACCACTTGTTGAAATATATAGAAACACTGATTGCATTATAAGGCCCCAATGCTCTATGAACATGCAATCTGTGAATTATAGCTTAGAATTATAGACCTAGGAGAGGGGTTCTTAAACTTTAGCCCAAACCAGGATCACCTAAAGGGCTTACTAACACACAACTTGTTGGGCCTCATCCCCAGAGTTTCTGATTCAGTAGTTCTGGGAATAGACCTGAGAATTTGCATTTCCAACAAGTTCCCAGTTGACACTGCTGCTATTAATCACAGGACCATGGCCCACAGACTTTTATAAAGAGATGGCAAAGCACAGTGACAAAAAGTATGGCCTTTGTATCATGTGACTGCCTGGTTCAAGTCCCAGGTTTCCATTAGCTGTATGGCAATGGGAAAGATGCTTAACCTCCTAAGTGCCTCAGCTTCTTCATCTGTAAAATGGAAAAAAAATATATCAAACCTTACCTCTTTGATTTGTTATCAGGATTAAATAAGTTCATATTTGTAAAATGCTCGGAATAGGGCTTGACAGACAGGAGGCACTATATAATTTAAATATATACATGCATTATGCTTTTAATGGAGGCATAGTGATAATATTCCTGCAAACATCCTTAAAATGTTAGTTCTACATTTGAAAATTAAAACAAACCATGCACAAATGAAGAATCACTATGACATCCAAATCTCAAAGTGTGACACACCAAATTAATAATCATCATAATAAATGCCACTAGGTGATCATCCAGCCTGTGCTAATGCTTACAAGTATATCTTACTTTATCTTTCCAAATATGAAGGCATTATTGGACTCAACATATAAAGAAACTGAGGCTCAGAAAGACATTTGAGTAATTGAGCCACCAAATCCTAGAATTAAGGTATTAAGAATTTCTCTAGAAGTGGACAACAAGGAAAAAAAAAACTAGATGATGTATAATTCAGGACTCTCAATAACAAAGAAAATCCTTAAATTGGCTAACTCATGTGTCTAAAAATTCCAAGATACACTGTTTAAACTACAGCTGGATCTAAGGGTTAAAATGATATATTTATTCTGGATTCCATGTTCTCTTTCATTTTCTATTGCTCTTACTTTTTTCCTCCTTCTCCTCTTCTTCCATTTCCCTCCCTCTTGGGCTCTTGTTTCTTTGTGTTAGCCTCATTAAGCCCTCTGCAAGGTGATCCCCAACAGATCGAGGCTAACACCATCTTCGTGGTTAACAATCCCATAGAGTTTTCCTCTTCACAATTCAAGCAAAATTTCAGGAATTAAATCTCAATGAGCTAAGCTGAATCATATGCCTGTCATAAACGAATCACTATTGCTGATGGTATAGAACATGCTAATTTATCTGGCCTGGACCACATGTCTACCCTTAGTGCTGTGGAAATACTCCTCTCAACTGGACCAAAAGGATGGATAGTTGAAGTCTGACTCTCCAAAGGAAAATCAAAGAAGTGTCAGCAAAAGAAGGAAAACAGATGCTGATTTCTGAATCAACTATTCCTCATGAGGGCTATTGCTCTCCTGGGCTGGAAGTCAGACCACTTGGGTCTATTTTCCTCTGTATTACCAAGTTATATTGACTTTGTCAAGCCTATCAATCTATCTTGGCTTTATTTTCCTCATTACTGAAGAAGTGGGCTTGGAATTCCAGGCTTCCTCTAATCAGCAATTCAAAGATTTTCATGGGCACATGTCTTGTCAACCCAACTTGAATATGACTAGTAAAACCTAATCATTTTTTTAAATTCTCATTGAAATAAAGAACCTAAACAGACCTGGGAATCAGGCAGCCAAGGAAGTAAAATTTGATGTCCTAGCTCCAACTATACCATTTAGAAATGGTTCTTCAGTTTGAGATGTTTTATGAAACTACTGCAAAGTTTGCAATATAGTCAAAGATAGAGAGGTGAATGTGTGAGTGGAATAATGGTAGTAACAATGGCATCGTGTTCCTATTCAGTACATGAGTGCTAAGCAAAAACTAGGGACACCAAACTATCAGTATAAAGAAGGGGTAAAAGAGACCAGGGTAAAGATGGGTCAGTTAAGAAAAAGCTTCTCGGAGAAAGTGGTGTTTGAGCTGAGTCCTAAAGGTGTTTGAGCTGAGTCCTATTGTCCTAAAGACAATAAAGTCCTATATTGTCATATAAATGGAAATAGAGGGGATATTTCTGGAAAATGGAATGACATGAGCCATGTGGCATGGAAGTGCACAGCATGTCCAGAATTAGATATCTGTGGGGTTGAAGGGTTGGGGAGAGATGCAACTGAAGGGTAAGCTAAGGAAAAACTGTGGACAACTTAGCATGCCATGTTAGGAAGCTTAGGCTATATTCTGTAATGGGGGATTATAAGACAAAAGGCAGGAAGACAAGAAAGCAGGTAGCTAGCAAGAAGATCAGGTCAATCACTAGGCACAGAGTGTCCAATATAACCCTCACTATAGTCCATCAGGCCATTATCCCTATTTTACAGATGAGAAAACAGAGGCTTGGTTGGGATTGAATAATATGTCTAATCACTGGTGCACTAGAAGTGTGCTGATTGAGCTGGAGCTTCTACCTAGATTATCTGATGAGTTCAAGCTACTCATTCTTCCACTCTGCCCTTGACATCCTACCTTCCACCTGTAAGTACTGAAGTTAGCTCTCCATAAGTAGGAATTCAGATGTGATTGACCGAAATAGCTCTCTTCTTAGTGTCATCCATAATATTCCCAGTGTTTTTAGCAGTTAACTATGGCATTCTTCTCCAATCAGCCCAATAGGAATTATTTTTAACTCATGATAATGTGATGTTTGCAAAACTTGGTTAGTTACTAAGAGAGGAACACTTGGCAATTTCACAAAGTGTCTAACTGGTTACTTCTGCAAACAAGTCACTGAGTGAGGTTTCTGGAAAGAGGGCAGGCTGTCCCAGAGAACAAGTATAATTCCAAATATAGAAATACATTTAAATCAACTAACTTTTGTAATTGGACCAATGGACATAGGCCACCATGTAAGCTTGCCACAAAACATTAGAGAAAAAATTTCCCAACTCTGTCAAGCTCATAATTGCTTAGACTGCCTAGGAATTAGCAGATTTAAATTCAGACGTAGGAATTAAAGATGAAAATCCTGTCATAGCCTTGTGCATCATACTGATTGACCATCAGTTTTGAAAATTAGCCTAACAGACTCATTTCTACTTTTCCTTTGATTAGAAATTAAAATCAAGGGAAAAACTAGGTAATTCAATTTTCCTTACACAATGTCGTCTTGTCACCTACAATTTGTGTTGTCAGGCCAAGTAATACCAGGTTTCATTATGAGTGTACATCTTTCCCATTTCAAAACACAACCATCAGAAGACTTTCTGAAGCTATTCTTTAAATTTTTTTAATGTTAGAGGGAGGGAGGGAGGGAGGGAGGGAGGGAGGGAGGGAGAGAGAGAGAGAGAGAAGGGCAGAGAGAGAGGGAGACACAGAACCCAAAGCGGGCTCCAGGCTCTAGGCTCTGAGCTGTCAGCACAGAGCCCAGTGTGAAGCTTGAACCCGTGAACTGTGAAATCATAACCTGAGCTGAAATTGGGACGCTCAACTGACTGAGCCACCCAGGTGCTCCTGAATCCATTCTTTAAAAAGAGAGTCCTTCAATTAATGTGTTGATTCTGTATTTCTCGAAAGAATTGCAACTATCACCATAGTAAAATTTGATGTCCTAGTTCCAAGGATACCATTTAGAAACTGTTCTTCAGCTTGAGACTTTTTATGAAACCACTGCAGAGTTTGCAATATAGTCAAAGTATAAGAACCTATAAAGGATTATGTAATCACTATGTCTTGTATACGAAGTGTTGGTTTTGGATTGCTAACAAATGTTCAAACTCCCTTAGGAAAAAAAAAGAAAAAGAAAAACAAATTGTGGGGCCAAAAGGATGAGTGGATTGAGTGTCAGCGTTTATGTTCAAGCAGTGTGGATTGGCTCCAGCCTGAGGTTAACTTAGAATTAAAATGGAACTGGTGGTCTTAACTTGGCAGACAAGAGGTTATAACAAATCTATGACCACATACATACAGACACCACGGTCGCCAGCTAAACCACACACATGTGGCACACTCAGAGTGCTTCAGCTTCAACAAAACTGAGATCCTTTTTCTTCCCTTTTTAGAAAACAGAGAAAACCTTATCCCTTCACACAGCAGCTAAAGGAATCTATATCATAGTCAGCAGATTAAATTGTCTTCTACCCAGAATTTAAGTTAACATCATTAATAGCTGAAGAAAGTTCATCCTTGGTAGAAAGCAAACTATTTCTCATCAACCAATCATTTATCTGCCTACCAAAGTAACAGGGAGTATCCAAAAAAAAAAGAAAAATGCAGTAACTTCCTGCATGTTCACAATGAAGATCTCTCTGCTTTTCTTGAATCTAGTGAATGAGCATGTTTCACACCCTCTGGGTATTCATTTTGGGAAGTCAGACTCACTGGCCACCACCAAAGTAATCAAGATTCAAGACACCACTAATTAAAGCTTCAAAGAGGCAAACCACACATACACATTGGTGCATTGCTGAGCATCCCCCAGAAGTTTAGAGAAGAAAAAATCCCACTATGAATGAGAGGCCAACATAAAGGGTGGAGACAAGATCTATCATGGTGGGCTGCCAACATGTTCATGTGGTGAGTCCCAAGTTATGGTGGACCTTGAGAATTGTATCCAGAGTACAAATAACTGTAACATGGAGAAGAAAGTGGGCTCCAACTTTTAACAAAGCTGAATGGGATATCACACCCTACCAAAATGAAGATGAGGGAATTATGAAATGCTTGAAAGGTGGTCTCACCTGTGTTCTGCCAAAATTCTATAGGGTTTAAGGGGCTCCCCTGGATCATGCAAAATATCAGTTATCTACTGCTGCATAACAAACCACCCCAAACTCAGTGCCCTAAAACACCAACCTAAATTATTACTTATAAGACTATGAGTCACTCAGGCAGCCTTGCTGATCTGGGCCAAACTCAACTGATCTTGGCTGGATTCATTCATGGTGAGTCAGCTGGAGGCAGGCTGGCTAAAATGATGTTAGTCTATGAATAGTTACAGGCTGGGCAATGCAGGTGATCAAGCCACACATCTTCCATCCTCCAGCAAGTTAGTCTTGACTAAGTCTCATGGTGTTAGCAATGTTCCAAAAGAGTGAGCAGAATCATGCAAATCCTCTTGAGGTGACTCAGGCTTTACTTTTGCCATATTTGATTGGCCAAAGCCAGTCACAAGACCAGGAGCAGAGAAATAAATTCAACCTCTTGATCAGAGTTGCTACAAAATCTCATTCCAATGGATAGGTTAAAGAAAAAAAGAAGACTTGAAGTCATTTTTGCAATCAATCTACTACATCCTTCTAATCAGTGGCAATGTTAGGAGTGAACATTCCTATTCAAATTCCCAGACTCCTTCTGCTACCCCACACTAAGTTACACACACTCCAGCCCATATTTGATCTAACTGGCATCAAGAAACACATGGTTGCTTTTTGAATTATACTCTCTGACTTAGTATAAGCTCTCAGCAATTCATTGCTGTATGATCTTGTGGAAATTACTTAACCAATCTTAACCTGTTATCTCATTTGTAAGATGGAGTTAAGAATAGAGCCTAGCTCACAAAGCTATTGTTGAGAACTAAATAAGATACATGAAGCTTTGAAAAAGAGACTGACACTTAAAGGCATTGAAATATCATAATTATCATCAATACTGACAAAATGAAATTCTGATCCATCCTTTTTTCCCCTATTCTTATCCCTTTCTATTGCAAGGTACTGGAACACAAAAATTTCTCCCATCCAACATCCAGTTGACCCTTTTCTCTTGTCCTGCATCTCTCCCACAACAGTATAAGATAGGCCAGCCTTCTCCTATGATGACAATTTTCTGCACAGAGACACTTGTGCATTTCAATTTCCAAGTCAATCTTCAGGCCTGGGGGCTGCCTGCCAAGAGCTTCCTGCCACTTCCCGTAGCCTGAACTCTTAAGAGTCTGGGGTTTGCCTTGTTAAAATGTGGTATAGGCTGGGATTCCTCAGGCCTGGGAGCTATGTCGGGGCCAAGACATTTGTGGCCTACACTGGCTCAGAAATCTGTCCTCATTTGCTGCCATGAAGAATCTGTGTGAGTCTGTATACAAACACTTTTGAGTGGGTGGATCTTATATAAGTACAAACTCACAGAGGTTCATGATTTGGGGAAAGACCACTATACACATGCTGCTCTGAGAGCAATAGTAATCAGAAAGTCTTTTTCCGTATGTAGATTTTTCCAGAATTACCTTATGATAAACATGGCCTCTAATAGAGTGGGTATAGAAATGAAGTTTTATTTGCCTTTTGCTCTTCACTAGAGCAATACAACAATTGCTATGAGTAACTACCTCATAAACACTGTCCATATAAATGTGTATACTGATATAAACACTTTTACCTTTCTTACTTTTCTCCTTAATATTCTTAATAATTTGAATAATTTTAATATTTTGATAAATACTCTCTCATTTGCTAACTCAAAGGGAACTTCAAAGAGATCATTCTTGACTCCTGCTACTCAAAATGTGGTCTGTTGATCAGTAGTATTAGCCTCACCCAAGAACCTGTTATACCTACCCCAGACCTACTGAACCAGAATCTGCATTTCAACAAGCCCTCTGATTCTGATGCATATTAAAGTCTTAAGGGCATTAGGGTAGGCCAGCACTTCTCAAATATCAGAGAAGTATATAATCACCTAGACCACTTGTTAAAA
Organism: Lynx rufus; assembly: GCF_022079265.1. Lineage (NCBI taxonomy): Eukaryota > Metazoa > Chordata > Mammalia > Carnivora > Felidae > Lynx > Lynx rufus. The sequence goes on along the minus strand of NW_025814896.1, from coordinate 36,865,574 downwards.
CAGATTGCTGGGCCCTACCCCTAGAGATTCTGATTCAATACCTCTGGGGAGAGACCCAAGATGCTACATTTTTAATAATTTCCCAGATGCTGCAGGTGCTAGTGGCTCAGGAACCACGCTATGTGTAGCAGGGACCAATGCCTTCGTTTCACAGCTGTGGAAAATAGGTGGGTATGGGTGCTAACTAAATTGTCCTGTGTCTCAGTGATGTAAAGATCAAGACCAGATTTGTCTCTGAGTTTCCTTCCAAGAGCACTTTCTTACATTTTTTAATGTTTATTTATTATTTTGAGGAAGAGAGAGAGAGTGCAAACACGGGAGGGGCAGAGAGTGAGGAAGACACAGAATCCGAAGCAGGCTCCAGACTATGAGCTGTCAGCACAGAGCCCGACGAGGGACTCGAACCCATGAACCATGAGATCATGACCCAAGTTGAAGTCGGACCTTAACTGGCTGAGCCACCCAGGCGCCCTCCCCACCCCCCCCCCAGGAGCACTTTCTGATATGTGACACGGCTTTCAATGGGATTCTTGCTCTTTTTTTTTCCTGCTTCCACACAACTTTCATATTCTCTGTCACCATATGACCGGCAGCATTCTTTTCAATTTCTAACAGATGATTCCATCTCCTTAACCTATTTCGAACATAAATTTCATTTTATCCTCTGATGTTTTCAAATCCTGGGAGAGGGCTGAAACATGTTGCTCACATACCATTTATTAAATCAAACCCTCTTCCTCCAGTTCTTTCTTTCATAAGTTCCCCTCCTTAGCTTCCTTGGACCTTCTTATTCCAGGCAGTCATTACCATCCTCAGAATTAGCTCTACTGCCCAGATTTCTAGCATCCACCCTCCAATTTCTGCCTACTTTTTCCTCCTAATACATTTCTCTTTTTTGCATCAGCTACACTAACAGCTATTTCTCCTGTACTTTATCTCCAAGCTACTCAGTCCCTCAGTAAACATGAAGTGGTGAGTGGAGGGAGGGAAAAAAATAACTTGACTTTGAGGAAAGCAGTTAAGAAGGCTGAGGAAAGCAAACAGTAACAAGAGCTGAGGCATTAAATCAATTTCCATTTGGACCTTTGCTAATACTGGCCACTCAGAATCAAAGAGATGAAAAGTCAAAATTGAACAGACCCCCTCCTATAAGAATATGTCATATGCTCAATAACAACTATTTAGGGATTTTTAATTAAAATATACAAAAAGTTTAAGTTTTTAAAAAAGGGCAGGATTTCAAAATCCTTTGATGTATGTGGGATGGATTCCAAAACTGACCAAGACGTTCTAATTGGTTAAGCGAGTGCCCCCTTCCTCCCTCAGTGCTGTTTCCTCTCCTAATAACATTTGATGCCCCAAAAGAAAAAAAAAAAAAAAACTTCATGAATAGAGTTGCCAGGTGTAGCAAATAAAGATACAAGACAACAAATAAAATTTGAATTTCATATAAACAATAAGTTTTATTATAAAAATATCCCTGTATGTAAGTACTTATAAGAATGTACTATAAATATTGAGGCATACTTTTACTAGAAAATTATCTGTTGTTTATCTGAAATTCAGATGTAACTAGCAGCCATGTATTTTTCTGGCTTGTAATTTCAGAAAATAAAAGGCATGCAAAATTTTACCAAAGTGCAAACAAACAACTAAAAGAGTAGGAGAAGGAATTTAAAATAAATATATCTGGCAAAAGATTGATGTAAAGAATGGGCAAAAGACATGAATAGACATTTCTCCAAAGAAGACATCCAGATGGCCAACTGACACGTGAAAAAATGCTCAACATCACTCATCATCAGGGAAATAGAAATCAAAACCACAATGAGATACCACATTACAACTGTCACAATGGCTAACATTAACAACTCAGGCAACAACAGATGTTTGCGAGGATGCAGAGAAAGAGGATCTCTTTTGCATTGTTGGTGGCAATGCAAGCTGGTGCAGCCACTCTGGAAAACAGTATGGAGGTTCCTCAAGAAAACTAAAATTGGAACTACCCTACGACCCAGCAATTGCACTACTAGGCATTTATCCACAGGATACAGGTGTGCTGTTTCGAAGGGACACATGTACCCCCATGTTTATAGCAGCACTATCAACAATAGCCAACGTATGTAAAGAGCCCAAATGTCCCTCGATAGACAAATGGATAAAGAAGATGTGGTATGTATATATATACACACACACACACACACACACACACACACACACGCACACACGCACGCACACACACAATGGAGTATCACTCGGCAATCAAAAAGAATGAAATCTTGCCATTTGCAATTACGTGGATGGAACTGGAGGGGATTATGCTAAGTGAAATTAGTCAGAGAAAGACAAAAATCATATGACGTCACTCATGAGGACTTTAAGAGAGAAAACAGATGAACATAAGGGAAAGGAAACAAAAATAATATAAAAACAGGGAGGGGGACAAAACAGAAGAGACTCATAAATATGGAGAACAAACTGAGGGTTATGGGAGGGGTTGTGGGAGGGGGGGTATGCGCTAAATGTGTAAGGGGCACTAAGGAATCTACTCCTGAAATCATTATTGCACTATATGCTAACTAATTTGGATGTAAATTTTAAAAAAATAAAAAATTAAATTAAAAAAAAGTCTCCAAATCAATAAGAAAGAGGCAACACAATTTTTTTAATGGGAAAAAAGACTGGATGTGCATTTCTCAAAAGAGTGGTATGTAAGTGGCCAGGTCAAAATGTGCTCAATTTCACAGTCAGGGAAATGAAAATTAAAACCCCAGTGAGATTCCATGTACACTGTCAGAATCAACAGATTACATCAAGTGTTGGTGAGAAATTAAAGTAGAACCTCCTCATCCTCTGATAGTGGAGTATAAATCTGCAACCATGTTAGAAAACCATCTGGTAGTACAATTAAAACTGAATATATACATATCCTATGACCCTGCCATCTTACTCCTAGGTATATACCCAGCACATACATGTACATCTGTTCGCCAAAGACATGTTTGCAAATATTCATAAAGCAATAATCATAATAGCCCAAACTGGAAGTGGTATCTATCAAATATCTACCAAGAATAGAACAGATAACAAATAATGATATATTTAAATAATTTTACTATTTAACAATGAGAATGGACAATCTGAAATAACATGCTACAATATCGATCAGTCTCCTTTAAAAAAATTTTTTAAGCCAGACACAGAAAAGCACGCACTATTATTCATTTACATATCATGTAAAGTTTCAAAAACAGGAAAAATAGTCTTTGATGCAAAATCATAATAGTGGTTATCCTTGGACAGATAAGACTGGATGGGAGCAAGAGGACTTCAGAAGCTGGCCATGTTCCATTTCTTAATTTGAGTAATGGTTTGTAATTGCTTTGTGAGAGTCCTGGAGTTGCACACTTACAAACTGTATCCTTTGCCAAGTATACTTCAATAACATGTACATTAAAACCTCTGAAAGAAGTTACTGTGAAAAAGACTGCTACCCTCTTAACCCAATCATGTTTGTATAAGAGGAATCAGTATCATTATCATCAGAGCCATCATCACAATAATCATATGTCCCATTATGTGAGAATTTGCCATGAGCTAAGCTCAGTTCTAGATATTTTGTTCACACCACCTCATTTGACCTTTTTAATCCTCACAAGAACACTACAAGATAACTATTATTCTTCCATTTTTACAGATAAAGAAACAGAAGCTAGCGGAGGATTGGTAGCTTGTTGAGGGAAACAGTTTTTAAGTGGCAGAGGCAAATTTTGAAACCAGGATCTGATTCTAAAGCAGGTGTCCTTTTCTCTGTAGGAAGCCATGCTGAATCTATAGGTAGAGACTGGAAATTCCAAAGGGGAGGAGGTTTAAATTTCTTCCCTAAACTGACTTTTTGAGTCCTAAGGTAACATAAACCCCCAATTTCAGTCCCCTTTTGTCCTAAGAAACACTCATGAAGGAAAAGTTTCCTTTTAGTGTCCCAGTTACCTCCATAATCATTTAAAGAAAAATAATAGCCAAATTATGGAAAGAACCTAAATGTCCATCAACTGATGAATGGATAAAGAAGATGTAGTTTATATATACAATGGAATACCACTTGGCAATGAGAAAGAATGAAATCATGCCATTTGCAGCAACGTGGATGGAACTGGAAGGTATTATGCTGAGTGAAATAAGTCAGTCAGAGGAAGACAGATATATGTTTTCACTCATTTGTGGATCTTGAGAAACTTAACAAAAAGACCATGGTGGGGAGGGAAGGGGGAAAAATAGTTACAAACAGAGAGGGAGGGAGGCAAACCATAAGAGACTCTTAAATAGAGAAAACATACTGAGGGTGGATGTGGGGTGGGGGAGAGGGAAAAATGGGTGATGGGCATGGAAGAAGAAAAGAAAACAAAAACAAAAAACAAAAACAATAACAAAAAAGACTTTAACCCTCAAGCAACATGTCTTCCTATATAGTCCCAACAAACATATTTACTTTATAAGGTTGCATTTATATGTCCATAACAAGTTTTTCTGGCCAATACTTTTCAAACTTTAGTGTCTTAAAAGCAAGAATCATCTGGGAAGCTTGTTTGAACAGATATCTGGGCCTCACCTCAAGATTCTGATTCAGTAGGTCTGAGGGGAGCCTGAGATGTTGCATTCCATACAAGCTCCCCGGTAATACTGATGCTGTTGGTCACTAGTACTTGGACTAGTACTACTTTATGCCAGGATAGACAACATGAAAGAGATGCATACAACTGCTTTGTTTAGGGACTGGTTCTTCTCTCTTTGCCACTGCCATTTACAGCTACTCTCTCAAGCTAGGTCCATGTGATAGTTGGAGAGATCAACTGGCCTTCCTACTCCTACCCCCAAGCTCTGTCCTGATCATCAGGGCCCTTTGTCTTTATCATCATTAGTGTCCCTGTCACCCATCTGTCTGTCACAATGAGATTACTGGCCATGAAGATTACTGAGAGCCTGAATTCTGCCTGTCCTTTGCTCTCCTGTGAATTGCAGCCCTCCAGTATCCAAATTTGCTACAAGACATGCATATCTGCTGCATTTCAGTTTGCTTTGTTCCAACGGTAAAAAAAAAAAAAAAAAATTAAATTAAATTAAACGTTTATAGGAATTCAAGCCTTCTCTTAGAATTTTGTTGTGGTTTATTAATTTTGCTTTGCTTTTTTCCCCAATATTCTTTGAGAAGAGAACTCTCTATACTACATTGCAGATGAAGGACCCCAGGGATTCCTGAAGTAATTCTCAGCACCTCTTTTGTTTTCCACTCCTTTTCAGAAAGCCCAAGCAGTTTTTCTCCATGGATGCTCAGCTCAGGTCTCTCCCCAGAAATTTTGAGGTATTCTTAGTAGGACATCAGCTCTGTTGAGGGATGTGTATGATCAGCTTCCTTACATCAAGTAGTTTACCACATAATCTAGAAACTACTGGGCTACAGGAAGCAAGACTCTGCCTCTGCCTTAATACCCCATGGCCAGTCTAAAAACTCAAGGTATTAAACTTGGTGGCAGGGAGTGAGGGGGAGGAGATGGATCACTAGATTTCTGATTTTGCTCCTAGCTGGCTATGTCACTCTTGGGAAGACCACTTAACTTCCTTTTCCCTTCAGTTGTAAAACATGGACTGTTTTAAATGACCCCCAAGGTCCTACCTTCTCTATGAGCCTGCAAACCATGAACCTATAGACAAGACCAAAGAAAAAAACCTCCTTTCTAACTTGGCACAAGTGGAAGTTTCACTCTAGGGAAGTAGACCCTCATGATGTGTAGGTCACTGAGAAATGTCAAGCAAATAATAGGACAGGGAAAATGAAATCAAAAATGGAAAAGGCATGTGCAATGCACCACCAGAAGAGAAACCACTGCTTTTCTTTTCCCCCCTTTGAAGTCAATAGAGAAAGAAGCAATAAAATACAAAATCCAGCAATATCAACAAGAAATCACTTAGTCTGTTTTCAAATTCTGTTGCTACAGTAGCAAAAGGAAGTAGCCAGCTCCTTCTCAGGGGCTCCTGGGTAGGGAGCATCCATCAAGTCACAGACACGCCCTCTATTCAAACTCAATTTGGCTAAAATGACTTTTTTATGAGAACTCATGAGAAAATGGTTGACTTCCAGCCCTTATGTTATCAGAGTTGTTTGACATTGAATTGCATGGGCCCAGACTATAAATCTTGACTTCAGGCTCACATACAAGGCATTTGATGTGTCTGGGAACCTGCTAAAGAAAGAAATTAGCTGTAAAACAAAGTAAAATGCCTGTTCCCATGGGAAGACTCTGCAGGACTGCTAATAGATCATGTGTTCATTTGGAAGACACTTGTTCCTTTGGTCAAACAGCAACTAATATTTTTGCTTTCCACTGCCTTGAACAGGAAATATGGTGCTAAGGGCCGATAGACAGGGCAAGGCATCAGATTAATTACATGGTCAGTAAACATTTGCTCACCCGTGTTTCCTAACAGTCTGAACACTTCCTGGTTAGAGATCAGTGATGCCACTGGCCTCTGTTAACTGCTTTACTCTTGCATAAATGTCTGGGAAGATGGGAGTACATTTTCAGGGAGCCCCACAATAAGAGGAGGATGGGGACCCAGGGGACCCAGGACTGTTGAAAGTAGCCCCTGCTTGCAACCTGTGCTGTGGCTGCCACAGTTCACTATCCTCACAAGGACAGAGCATCTGGAAACCTGCAGGGAGAGACTAAACAAGGTGATCTGATGACATTTGGAAATTCTTTTTTCCATTTCAAGGCATGGATATTAAATGGAGGTTCAAGTTCATTCTAAAGAAGAGAAAAAGCAGAGCGTTCTGGGAAAGATAAGTGGTAATCACATCAGAAGACCTGCCATCTACTCCACTCTACTTGGAAATCTCTTCTCTAGGGCATGGTAAAGGATGGACAAAATCAATGCCCACCTGGAGCTGCTCTTTAAAGCAATATTTTTCCATGTATGGCTCTGGACCAACAGCCTAGGCATGCCTTGGGAACTTGTTAGAAATGCAGAATCTCAGGCCCTGCCACAAACCTGCTCAATCAGAAAACCTTGCAGTGGGGCTTGCAATCTAAGCTGTAACAAATTCTTCAGGTGGCTCTGATACCACTAAAGCCTGAGAATCCCTGCCATAAAAGGATTGTCTATACCTGCCATACAGATGCCATCTGGGCCCAAGATTCAGGCTCTCTGCTGTAATGTATAAGGTCCTTATGTTCTGGCCAGTCATAAATGCCAGTTTTACATACCACTGCTAGGCCTGGTTTATTCCTTCTTTGAGGACTTTGCCTGGAAACTTCCCATGTCTAACTCCTTAGCTCATTCATTTTTCCTGAAGAAAATGTGACATTTTTCATAAAGTAGTCCCCCACCACAGACACCCTTTTAAATATCTGCGAACAGACACTGTCCAGTACTGCCTATGTAACAACTTTCCAAGACTGGAGATAAATTAATGAGTTTCTTTCTAAGTTGATGGCCCATTCTCCCCCAATTAGAATGGGAACCAATTCTATATGCCCGTTATATGCTATATCCATATACACGCCCTACACTTCTAAAAAGTGTAGCATTCATGCCTTCTCCTCCCACCTCTTCTCAAAACCTATTCTCATGTGTCAATTATACTTCAATAAAACTGGTGAAAAACTCTATTCTTACACATTCTAACTTATAAATCAATGTACATGGAAAGAAGACAAAACATTTACGTTAAGAAAAATGAAAATTCAAATTTCAGGCATCATTCAATAAGTAGTGTGGTCTTTTAGATGCTCAAGAGTGTTAAAACAGGACCCTAAAATAGCACCCTTTGGGCATCTAAAAGGTTTTCCCTTTTGGATCTGTTTTCCAAAAGATGATCTCTGATTTAGATGAAGTTCCCTTTTCCTTTACCAAAGCAGAAGAATGTCTTTACTCTAAGAAATGTTATCTGTTATTAGTTGATTAGAAAGTCATCAATATTCAGTGCCTAAACTAACTTACTCTCTAATTGTGTCTTTATGTTTTTCTCTCTCCGTATTTAACCTTCATATATCTTTTTCAAAGCCCAACAAAGAGGCAGAAACTTGAACATGAAGAGGTGTGCATCTAAACAACCCTTACATGACTCTGAAGATCCAGAAACCTGTTCACAATGTAGCAGATTATTTTACAGGTCTTTCAAAAAAAAAGAGAGAGAGAGAGAGAGAGAGATGCCTGAATGGCATTACTTTTGCCTCCATAATGGCTTAAATGCTTCCAAAAGGCATTAGAGTCACTCATTCCCCACAGAGATGGAAGAATAACACAGATGACAGTGCATTTAGTAAGAGGCAGACAATGCCCGTGGTTGCTCCATTACTCTGTCATCAGAGATATCAGCACTAGGTTGGGCGCTGAGCATTAGCCCATGTAGCCTGATATGAGTTCATGAAGCTGGAATTCAAAACACTAACCAGCTGTGGGAACCCAGTGAGAAGCCTGTCACACTGAATGGTATCCAGATTAGAGCTGTGAGAATTTGGGAAAACCCTTCTTGCTAAGTAAGTTTACTCCTTCAGCTTCTTTCTTATTTAAATTTTCAATGTTTGCTAGAATCCTGAAAGTATAGCCATACATTTGAATAATGGAAAAAGGCAACTCTAAAAAGATTTTTTGAGGCAATCATGGAAATTGTAATACTGACTGGATATTTGATGACCTTGTAATTATAATTTTTAGGTGTGATAATAACATTAGGTTTATGTAGCAAAATACCCGTAACTCTTTAGGGATGTATGCTGAGAGGAATGTAGGGGTGGAATGAAATGACGTCTGGAATTTGCTTTAAAATAATTCAGAAAAAAAAAAAGAGAGGGAAAGGAAAAGATAAAACAAGTATTGCGAATCCTCAGTATTTGCTGGATCTGGGCTAGGTTATGACAGATCAACAGAATATTCTCTCTCCTTGTAAAAGTATATTTGAAAATAAACATAATAAAATTTTATGATAAAAAAAGAAAAGAAATAATGCCAGAGCAAAGGCAAAGTTATTTCTTAAGTAATATAAAAATGTCTTTTCATCTAAGGATTTTCTCAAGGCCAGCCTCTGTCAAATAAATACTCCATAAAATCAAAAAATGAGAAAGTTATATTGTCAGGTGCTCAGGTCTTAAAAACATCCTTCTGTGGTATATGCATCGGTAGGAGCAGGCAAAGAAGTTTAATTAAATGGACCAAAAATTGGAAATGATACATTGCTTTATTTGGTACTTGACCATCTATAGCAGTGGCCATAATGGGAATAGACCAAAATGGAGATTTGGGGTCCCAGGTTCTATGGTATTTTTTTTTCCTCATGAGTCCCTGTGTGACTTTCAATCAACATTTCTATTCTTTGGTTTCTTCATCTATAAACCACAGGGTTGCATAATATGAGAATAAGGTTTCTTTCAAGCCTGAAAGTGCAAATTCCAGATTATATTAGCAAATTTTCAGTAACATGGGAGATTTAAAAAAAAAAGTCAAATCCTCAATATGACTTAGCAAATTGGGAGATGGCAAATTTATGAAGCCTCTATTGAATTCTCTGCAAAGGATATCCTAGTGTAGCAACCTTTGCTGTTCAGAAAATCTAACTGGCAAATGAAGCAATATGGAAAATAAACAGGTTCCAAAAGTGGTTTTAGCCACAGAATAATTCTATTAAGGAAAAAAATAACCTGTCAAATCAAATATTTTGTGCATTTGTTTTCCTAACTCAGAAAAAAAATGGATATAAATGACCTACCCTTATGCATCAAGAAAGTTCTAAAATAATCGTTTCCTTCACAATGTTTGAAAACTGTATTAAAACATGTACACTTCTGGTGAAATTAAACTTTGAAGTGGGAGGGCTGGCAGGGCAAAGACGAATTTATAAGGCCATTCATACCATTCATTCACTCATATTCTTCTCTGGAAAGATTGGCAAGTGTTGGTGTGGCAAATATACGACTGATTTGAGAAAGATGCCCTACATGGAGTCAGCTCTTGATGTACAAAGCTAGAGTCCATTTTATTCTGGGGTCCTGCTTTCTACAACTTAGTGTCTTCCAGATTTCTTTTGTTTCTGACTGCTTTATTTGAAATTTGAAGTTTGTGAACCGCACATCATCAAACGTACAGCAGGGCTGGTCTCCCTTCCACAGGGACAGTTCCTAGTAGATCTCAAGAATTAAAAAAAAAAAAAAAGTTGATTATGTTACAATAAGATGCACATCATGAAATGCTTAGCATCCTAGGTCTCATGTTTCAGTCAGATTTACCTCTGCATTTAGCATCTTGCCCTTCTTTTTCCATTCAAATCATTCTATTCCTTTCTAAGAACCCAACGTGAAATACTGGGGAATGGTGTCTGGGCAAGGGGAAAAAAATATTATTCCTCCGAAAAACTCTGAAAAGGAGAAAGAATTTTACTCATTCCAGGGTGCTCTATTAACTGAGCTGTCATTTATTACCAAACATAAAAAAATGAAACAATGGCATCTATATTTGATATCTATCAAGAGTTTTGCGATGCTATTGCCAAAAAGTGGTCACTTTTCTTCTTAGAAAATTTTTAAAATAATTTTTCTGAATTTGGGGCACCTAGGTGGCACAGTTGGTTAAGTATCCAACTTTTGATTTCGGCTCCCATCATGGTCTCATGGTTTGTGAGTTTGAGCCCTGCATCAAGCTCCGTGCTAGTGACAGTACAGAGCCTTTTTGGGATCCTCTCTCTCCCTTGCTCTCTGCCCCTCCCCCACTCATGCATGCCCTCTCTGTCTCTCTCAAGACAAATAAATAAACTTAAAAAAAAAGAATTTTTCTAAATTCTATATTGCTACTTTCTGCCTGAGATCAGTTCTTTTACCCAATCAGAAAACATTTCTCCAACTTTATAATGAACATTAACAAAAGGAAAAAAAATCAACATCTGTACATTTATTTTAAAGTAATCCTTGGGGCGCCTGGGTGGCTCAGTCAGTTGAGCTTCCGACTTTGGTTCAGGTCATGATCTCACGGTCTCTGAGTTTGAACCCCGCGTCAGGCTCTCTGCTGACGGCTCAGAGCCTAGAGCCTGCTTCAGATTCTGTGTCTCCCTCTCTCTCTGACCCTCTCCCATTCATGCTCTGTCTCTCTCTGTCTCAAAAATAAATACACATTAAATAAATAAATAAATAAATACATACATACATACATACATACATACATACATAAATAAATAAATAAATAAAGTAATCCTTTAAGAATGGATGCAGTTCAAGGGGCGCCTGGGTGGCGCAGTCGGTTAAGCGTCCGACCTCAGCCAGGTCACGATCTCGCGGTCCGTGAGTTCGAGCCCCGCGTCAGGCTCTGGGCTGATGGCTCAGAGCCTGGAGCCTGTTTCTGATTCTGTGTCTCCCTCTCTCTCTGCCCCTCCCCCGTTCATGCTCTGTCTCTCTCTGTCCCAAAAATAAATAAACATTGAAAAAAAAAAATTTAAAAAAAAAAAAAAAAAAAAAAGAATGGATGCAGTTCCATGGCCACAATTATATTTACTTCCATCTAATTCCTGTATTAGAGGTATCGCATAAAAGTTTCAAGCTTCAGAAAAATTATTCGTGCCATCTGATAGATGGTATTTCTTGATTCTTAGCAGTTTTACCATCAAGTCTAAAATAAGGAAATAGTGCTAGCTTTGGGAGTTATCTAAATCTCACCACTGCATCAGAATCACCTGAGGCAGGGGACGGGCGGTGTTAAACCACAGACCTCACCTCCAGAATTTCTAATTCCAAAGTTCTGAATTAGAACCTTAGAAATTGCATTTCTAACAAGTTCCTGGATGATCCTGATACTGATGCTGCTGGTCTAGGGACCATGCTCTGAGAACCAATGATCTAAATATATGCACTATAGGTGCTTGAATAACAGAAAACTATTAATTACTTCCTTCAGTTCTGCAGAGCCTTACGCCATCTAAACATTTTGACTGGTGGGTAGGTAAGAAAGGAGCCTCTATCTACCTACTTTGGAAACCAAAACCTGAACGTTCATAGTCCTCAGTATAAAAAAAATCATAGCAGATGAACATAAGGGAAGGGAAACAAAAATAATATAAAAACAGGGAGGCGGACAAAACAGAAGAGACTCATAAATATGGAGAACAAAGTGAGGGTTGTTGGAGGGGTTGTGGTAGGAGGGATGGGCTAAATGGCTAAGGGGCATTAAGGAACCTACTCCTGAAATCATTGTTTCACTATATGCTAACTAATTTGGATATAAATTTTAAAAAATAAAAAATAAAATAAAATTTAAAAATCATAGGTTTGGGCACAAGTTGTATAATCAACTCGAAATTAGTAAGATATTGCTTAATTTTCAGTCTAAGGAAGCTCCTTTGGTCTCCACATAATCCCAGCCATGCAGGTACACATAAAGAACATTTTGGGGAGGTAGCAGTATTTTAGTGTTTTGAATTACTCCCCTCACCCTGTCATTAGCAGCACAATAAAACATCTAAAGAAATCTGAAATTTCAGGGTGTGATCTGAAGTTCCACCAGTGTGACCCAAGGAAGTAAGGTTCACAACCTCATCTATGGTGGTTGACCTCTGTGGATGATCAGTTCTGTCCTTACTACCTCTGGGTCCTTAGATGTCCTTGCTGGCCCAGGCCTCTGCTTTCGTCACTGGACCCTTTGGTTGTCCCTCATACTAAGGTGATGATGACAACAAGCATAAAGAAGTCTTTCAATAGTGATTTCCTGTATCTCACTTATCCCAGCTCAGAAAAATCTTGCCATTCAAATGAACTGGCGTCAGAGATACAGTGGGAAAAAGGAGGGATGGGGGAAGGGAATCCCTTTCAAAAGCTCTCCCTGTGAGAAAAGGAGACAAGAGCAGGAAGAGGAGGAGTCCAAGGCTGGCTATTTTTAAAATGAAATGCAGAGCCCTTTGGTCCTCTCTTCTGTTTCTCTCAAGCCCCCAGAACAACTTGTCAAAGGCATAAATCGCTGGGCAATTCATTCTGTCTGTATTCCTCTGTATTCTATTTAGCAATCAAGTGCAGCCAAAGCCGTACGGACAGAAATATGGGCTTCTCCCTCAAAATCTGCAACCTCCTTTCACAAAGCTGTCTTCCATCAGGATCAAAATGTCACTTCCCAAATAATGTCACTCATAAAGGGATCCAAGAGGGAAGAGGAAAGAAAATTCATAATGGTTTGGGGTGGAAGTTGAGTCTTAACACAGGGGACGACAGGGATCTGGCTCCAGTAGGGGGTACAACTTATGCCCACAGTGGAAAGCATGATGTCTCATTGATGAAGTGGTCAGTTCACTGAAGATGCAGACAGAATTTTAGCAGCCCTACTGGCTCTCACCTTCAGAGGTGAGAGAGGGAATCACAATAATGACTGTGCCAAGCTAATTGAAGGAAAGGGAAAACTAACCCAGGTGTTGATACAGAAAAATCTAGGACAAAACAAAGGCAACTCTCAATTTACCTTCTGGCCTACTTACTCCTGTATTAAAAGGGGTGTTATCTGTACCAGGAAAGAGAACTGAAGCCTGCGTTAACACTTGTTGCCTCTGTTTTATTTTTAGGCTTTTCGCTCAGAGAAAAGAGAGCAAGGCCAGTTGGACTTCAGGCCTCAGACCACACTTGGTTCTCTCAGGTTTCTCTGCACACAAAAAACTCAAAATAATTTTCCATCATGACCTGGCCAGGAAGTATAGCCAGCAGTCAGAGTGGCTGCTGAAAATGGGCATGTGAGCTTGGGTATCTATCCCCAGTGGGGTCTGTATCATCATCCAATTTGATTTTCCTATCCAGTTGATATTTTTTTCCTGCTGAGACAATGCTTAGATATAATAAAAATATCCATATATATGTGTGTATGTATGTGTGTATGTATATGTATATGTGCATGTATGCGTGCATATATACACATATGTATATGTACATACATATGTATATACATATATGTGTGTGTGTTATGTATATAAAATCAAGATGATGTGGCCAATCTAAGAAAAAGTGAATAGTTCCAAGACTCAAGACATTGTCCTTGGTGAAAACATTAGCACACTGATACGTGTTAGCAGTGGGAGGCCAGCACAGGATACTTCCTGGAACACAGTTGCCTATGTTTTCTTCATCTTTGTGAAGGAAATGCAACTGTCACCTGGAATACCTGGGAAGTTGGGAATGCCCATGGCAACCAGTCTGATCTACTTCGTGAAGAAGACTCTAATCATGCTAGCCAAGGGCAAGTCTGCCAGATGGCCCTGAACTCTAGGGAGCATGATTCAACCAAAAACTTTAAACATACTGGTTCCCAAACTCCCCAGCCTGTCTCAGATCACCATCAGCATTGTTTGCCATAGATGAACTACTTAATATTTTCTTCACAACAATTTTTTTTCTTGCTTAAATCAAGTCACTGAAAAAAAAACAATAAATCCTGTGGAATAACATGGAAGTAGAAACACTGAAACAGAAGCCTATGAGAAGCTCCAACAAAATATAAACAGAGATACTTGCTATCCTAGACTCTGAGTCTGAGACCTGCTCCTCTTCCATTAAAAGCAAGATTCACAGGAGTTACAGAGCTGATGGAGATGTATTAGTGGCAAATGGAGATTATTAATCAGAAGAAATGAAAGACTGAAAAAAATCTCACCATAGGATCCAAATTTATTTGTCATTGTGTCAGTGTCCCAAACAAATAATTTCAAATACCTAAGACAGTGTTTTTCAAACTTTTTTTCAGCCATGATCCACTGAAGAAAGGGGCTATATGTCACAAACTGCACATGTGCACATATACACATGCACACCTATGTATAAATACTTATCTTTATGAAGCATGATGCAGTCTGATACTTTTTGTCCTATTTTTCAAAAATGCTTATTGTGACATACAGGTGTGTTATTAGCCACACTTTTAAAAACACTGCTTTAAACTTTGGGAAATAGTGGTTACACTTCATGTCCTTAACCCATTCAACATAGAAATCTCCTCCACACTCTCCACAGTTATCCAAATCACTGCTTGTTCAGCACACTCAATCAACTTTGTTAAAATACTCTTTTTTGGGCTCATTTTCTTTCCCACTAAAATGTAAAATCCTTTTGCCTGAGCCAAATTGACAGAGAGAATATCATATGTGCCTTATATTTTATTGCAAAAGATGCACCATGAATGATGAACAAATTTAATATTGCCACTACTGGATATCTGGAAATTTTAATTCTTTTTCTTACTGATTTGGTCCCACAAATAAAAAGGATACTATAATCAATGTATATCTGTCACTTATGTTGGTGATGGACATAAAAGAAGAAATAGTCATTTCCCCCTTCCTGCTAGAGCACCTCAAAGTGCCTACAAGTGAAAGCTTGTCTGTGACAGGAAGTGTCATGACTCAAAAGTGAGGCACACAGCAGACGTGCTGGGTTGGAAATGGCCGTTTCTGCACAGCCACTACTCTGACCATGTAGCCACATGTGGAGAAATTACACCATGCATCATTGCACCATTGGCCTGCCAAAAGAAGGACTGGGACTGAAGCATATCCCGGAAAACAACAACTTTCATCTGACATAAAATCTTGGGATAAGATTGTATCACTTGTAGTTTTATCATTTAGAGAACAATCTTAGGGAGTTTCATCCGGGGATTCTGGTTTTCTGCTTTATGGAACAAATGCAGTGAAACTTTATTTTTAGATTCCTTTGATCAGACACCATTGTTCTTAATTCAAAACTCCAGGATAAAATTACATTATTTAAAGGGCAAGACAATGAAATTGATTACAATGCTGTCTTATCCCAAAATAACTTCAATAACAACTTGCATTTTTGAAATATAACTACATGCCATGGGATGAACTAAGCACTTTCTTAGCATTTAACTCATTTAATCCTAACATTAATCCTATGAGGTAGGTATTACTATTATTGCCATGTTACAGAGAAGAAACTAAGGCTCAGGGGTATGAAGTGAATTCCCCAAGGTCATGCAACTCAGTGTCAGCAACACTGCAGTACTTGAAAGCAACGCTCTTAAACCCTTTCTGTATTCTAATTCTACCACACAAAATTCAACAAAGACCATAGTATTAGGATATGGAAATAATAATATAGATCTTATACGAGGACTCAACTAGAAGTAAAATGATTTAATAAGCATAGAAGTGCAATGATTAAATGAATGAAACAGCTTTTACAAAAATCTCCATTCTCTGTATGCCACCACAGAACCCCTCCATCAGCTTCTGTTCCTTACTCTCCATCCCACACTAATAAAAATAAACATGACAACTTTCAAATGTTTTAGGAAAAGTGGTTCTCAAAGTGTATCCCCTGAAAACATGTGAGAGATGCAAATTCTCACACCCCTCTTGTTCTTAATGTAGGTTTGATTATTTTTTAGGTATGAAAAACCCAACAGATCAGGAGATCATTGCCATTGTAAAGATACTCTGGGGGGCACCTGGGTGGCTCAGTGAGTTAAGTGTCTGACTCCTGATTTTGACTCAGGTCATGATCTCATGGTTTGTGAGTTCAAGCCCCATGCCGAGCTCCATGCTGATGATGCAGAGCCTGCTTGGGATTCTCTCTCTTCCTCTCTCTCTGCCCCTCCTCTGCTTGCGAGTACATGCGCACTCTCTTACACTCCCTCTCTTTCAAAATAAACAAATAAACTTTAAAAAAGAAAAAAAAATACTTTGTTACACTCACAGATCATAAAAGGAGGGAGCAGGATGACATGGGAGGCACCAGGGGCGGTCAGGAGACACAGTGGCAGGTAACAGGCTGGGTAAGAACTTTTAGTTTGGTTTCTGCTGGGAGGAACAGAAAAGGTGAGCTAAACTGGTTTAGGACTAGCTAGTTTAAATAATTTCAGCAGGCTCTGGAGCACAGGAATTTTCTCTAGTTGTCTGGTACCTAACCCTAGGATGATTAGTTAAAATCATGGATAAAGTGATAGGACTTTGGCTCTGGATTGAGTGGTTTGCATTTGAAAAACATGCTCAAGAGTGAGTTGTTTACTATCTAGGAAGTGGCTGACACCAGATGAAACAGTCTCTCCAGGGTCAGCAAAACCCCAGATGTCAAAGCATCAGAATACAGAAAATAGAAGACAGGATTACTGACCACTCCAGACCTGCTGATTAAAAAACTGAGTTGTGGATCAGGAGTCTGTTTCACAAACCCTCCAGGTGAGTCTGGTGCACATTATGGTTTAAGATCCACAGTTTTAGTATTTACTGTATTTCACATAGCACAAGGAGCAGTAAGTACTTAGTACAGACCTGAATTTTTCCTTTTCTCAAAACTTAGCAACTTTAAGTATGGGTACAAAATGTATATCCATAGACTATTTCAAGAAACTATCTTTAAAGCATTAAATACACACCAAGACTTCTAATAATGCCATCTATCTTTATGTCCCCCAAACAGCTGTGTGTCTAAATTAGAATAAAGACAAAGTTTTCAATAATAAATAGTACAATGAGACACTCCAGTGTACCCTTTAAAACCCTGTGATGTCAAAGACAGCTTCAGGGCCAAGGGCATTAGATAGTCTTTGGAGTTTCACCCTAGAAAGCTCCATGTAATTTGTTTTTCTAGATTTTTCCACTAACTTCTGAAGGACCTGCTTCTATGTTTGGTCAACAACAAGAACTGTGGGTAGTTTTATGTATATTGGGAAGATTATAGAACCCAACTTGTTACTCCCAAAACTTTTAAGTCCATGTTTTGAAAACAGAGTGATGTTGGAAAAGGAAAAAGAAGATTCATGACCCACTCGTAGCTGTGCTTTAATTAGTCATATGATCTTGGGCAAGTGAATAAATCTCTCTGGACTTTTGTTTTTCTCATCTGTGGTGCCAGGGTGCTGGATGAGAATATATTTCAAAGCAAATGTGATTCCGTCTATATTTAGAGGCAGAGAGAAACTTCTCATGAAAAATCCCTTGAAGGAGACAATGCTTTTTACCACAGTCAAATACTTTTCTACCTGCTCTGAGCTCTAAAATCTTCAGTAAAATTATTACTTGAGACAATCTTGTCTACATGTTTATCTATAAATATGAGCTTTCATCTTGGCTACACATCAGAATCATGTGGGGGAGCTTTAAAAATGCCAATGTCTGGAACCAACTCCCAGAGACTGTTCTTGGCTGTGTCTTGGGCATTGGTATTTTTAAAAACTCCCAGGTAACTCTAATGTGCAGCCAGTGTTGAGAGGCAGAGGCCCAAAACAAGTCCTGGAGAATTTTTTAAATTAGAAAAGAACACACGGTAGTTAGTTCTACAACTATCTGAACATGTGGTGGGGTAAGTGGGGAAGTCACAATAAGTTTGGCCTCATCCCTGGAAAGAGAGGGACAATGGTCAGAAACTAATTTCATGAATGATTCTCTGAGACAAGGCATAAGAGTGGGTAATATTCTCCCTTCTTCTGGTGGAAAACAGAAGTTATTTAGCTTAAAGAGTTTTGAAGAAAGTACATTTGCTCAGATATTAGTGTTCTCATAAAGGGTGATGGCAGGGGGCCATGTAAGTTCCCATCTATGAGGGAATTTGCAGGTAGCAGATAGTCTAGAGGGTATGCCATAGCAGGAGAAACAGCCATGATTGTATCTGTGAAACACCAACTGGAACACTTGGTTCTTCCTGAAATTCTGGCTGCAGGAAGAGAAAGAGGAGATTGACACAGGGCTGAATTCTTGAGCTATGGAGATGAAAACAAGTACGGTGTCCATGGCACCAATTCTTTACCCCTTTTGTATCCATATCCTTTATCAGGTAACCTTATAGTGCCCTCCCACTCTGTCTCTGAGCCATGTGACTTAGTTTGGTTAGTGAGATGCAAGCAGAGGGCTGAAAAATCACTCCCACTCTTAATCTTTACTTACATTTGTCATGTGAACATCCCACCCTAGATCTGCTGACAGTCAATGGATCCCAAGGCATGTGAGCAAGGCCAGCTGAGGCAGACAGACTCTAAGGTAGCAACCAATGATTCCCACTTTCTGGTATTCATAGCCTTATGTAATTCCATCCCTTTTAGTGTGGGTGGACCTATAACTTGCTTCTAACCAACAGAATGTGGCAAAGATGACAGGATGTCATTCCTATATGAGTCATACAAGATTCCATCTCAGAACAGTCACTCACCCTCCTGCTGGCTTTGAAGAAGGAAACACAAATATGTGAAATATGGAGAGGCCCATGTGGCAGGAAAGAAAATAAAACATGGGAGAGCTTTAGGAACCGAGGGCTTCACTTCTACAGCTGTAAGGAACTGAATTCTGCCAATAAAATGAGTGAGTTTGAAGTACGCCCTTCCCCAGTCAAGCCTCCAGATGAAGACACAGCCTAGTCAGCACTATAATTGCAGTCTGGTAAGATCCTGAAGCAGAAAACATAGCTAAACCACACTCCAATGCCTAACCCACAGAAACTGAGATAATAAATGCACATTGCTTTAAGGCACTAAATTTGCTGAAGAACCACTCAGGTGACCCATAGCTTTGTGAGCTAAATAAATGCTAGATAAGCCAACCCCCATATATGTGTGCAAGCCCAGCCAAGACCACCAGAGTAACCAAGCTAAACCAAATATGGCCACAGACACAGAAGTAAGTCCAGCAAAATCTTCCAAGTCCAGTGCAGATCATCTGAACACCACAAACTCATAAGCTATTTATTGCTGTATGTGAGTGGGTTTTGTTATTGTTACACAGTATTACTGTAGCAATAGAAAACTGATACAACGACAGTGAAATTTAGCTATTTCCTTAGTTCTCAGAGACAAATGATGCTTCAGGAAACTGGAAATTACATGTAATATAATGTGATAAAAATAAAATTAATCATAACTTGGATATTACTATCGAATATCTCAATGGAGAATTCCTGAAATCTTTAGTCATCATACATAAGAGAAATATCTCTGTCTTGGGACAGTTTGGATACTGTATTATTTTATTATCCTTTGAGATTTGTTCATTCTGGTTCTCTCATATATGTATCACTAGAATGACCAATTCTTTATATCCAGTTTAAATTTATTTATTTATTTATTTATTTATTTATTTATTTATTTATTTATTTATTTATTTTGATAGACACTGAGAGAAAGAGTGCACAAGCAAGAAGGGGGAGGAAGGGGGCAGGAAGATAGGGGGGCAGGGAGAGGGAGAGGGAAAGGGAGAATCCCAAGCAGGTGCTGTGCCATCATCATGGAGCCCAAAGTGGGGCTTAATCTCACAAATTGTGAGATCATGATCTGAGATGAAATCAAGAGTCAGAAGCTTAACTGACTGAGCCATCCAGGTGCCCCCTATATCAACTTTTTAATATTGCAGAGAAATAGCTATAATTCTAAAAATTTATGCTTTATGTGCACATACACACACAACCACTGAATATTCAGAGCTCTTGCTACTGCTCTTCGTATATGTAATTAGTGGTATATGCAATCAATGGTGTGTGTGTGTGTGTGTGTGTGTGTATAAAATCAATTCAGAGAAGTAGCTACAACTCCCAAAATTTATGCTTTATGTACACATACAAACACAACCACTAACTGAATATCCAGGGTTCTTGCTACAGTCCTTTGTATATGTAATCAATGGTACAATTTAAGGGTTTGGTTCTTCCAATATTTGCTCTAAAATTCTAGCCACTAGCACTAAGTATCAGGGACACTGATACAGTCATCTCAGACAGTGCAATGTTATAAACTCAGTTAAGGCCTCTATGCAACTCAGGCTCTTTTTCTCTCCAAAATAAATACACATATTCTCCATTCTGGCAGCTAGAGATTTATACTATCCAGTCTTAGTGGATAAAGAAGAATTTTCAGGTTGAGTCTGCCCTGAAAAGGAATTTTATGGTATGTAGCAAAAACAAACCTAGAATGTTTCCAGTACTTAAATATTCAATATTCACCCAGATGCACCTTCCCTTAGAGTTAATCTAAATTGATTAAAGTCATCTCTATATAGGTTAAAGTAGCCATCCTGTGGAGATTACTCCCATAAAAGAACAGCATACAATGAAACATCACTATTGAGACAGGGGAAATTATGCAATAATTTTAATGTTTGGGATTTTTTGTTTTTGGGGGTTTTTTGCACACCAATGAAAATGGCTAAAATAAAACCACAAGCAAAATTAAGTTTTGGCAAGGGTGTGCAGGAACTGGAGCTCTCACTGCTGGTTAGCATGTAAATCACATAGCCACTCTGGAAAAATGTTTGGCAGTATTTGCTAAATATGAATGCATACACACCTGAAAAACCAATAGTTTTCAACTCCAACAAGATTCATGCATATATTCACCACCACAGTCTTGTACAAGAAATGTTCATAGTAGCACTATTCATAACAACCAAAACGGAGAACAACCAAAATATCAATGACATTTGAATCAGTAAATAAATTGTGGTGAATTTATACAATGGGATACTAAAGAAAAATACTAAAGAAAACTTATTCAGAATAAATAATTTCATTTATTGATGAATTTTATTAATGAATAAAATTATTCATTCTGAATAAATTTCAAAGCACATACATGAGTGTACCTCACAAACATGTTAAGTGAGTGAAACCAGACACAAAAGACTACATTCTATGTGATTCTATTTATGTCAAACACAGGCAAAATTAGTCTATAGTACTAGAAGTCAGGGTAGTGGTTGTCTTCGGGGGGAAAGGATGGTAGTAACTGGAGGGTAACATAGAAAAGGTCTGGGGTGTTGGTAATGTTCCTTTTATTAAGTTTGGTTTTTTGTTTGTTTATTTTGAGAGAGAGAGAGAGGGAGGGAGGGAGGGAGGGAGAGGTTATGCACAAGTGTGAGTATGGGAGGGTCAGACAGAAAGGGAGAGAGAGAATCCCAATCAGGTTCCACACTGACATTGCAGACCCCAATATAGGGCTCCATCTCATGAACCAACCTGAGCCAAAATCAAGAGTTGGATGCTTAAGCCATTGAGGCACCCAGGCACACAACTAATGTTTCTTAATCTAAGTGTTGGTTAAATTAGTGTATTTCATTTTTGAAAATTCATCAAGCTGTATACTTACACTGTATTACTTTCCTGTATATGAGTTATACTTTAATAAAAAGTTTGTATTTTTTGAGATATAGTTAACACACCCTATTATGTTATTTTCAGGTGTACAACATAATGATTCCACAACCCCATGTTATGCTATGCTCACCTCAACTACAGCTACCATCTGTCACATAAAATGCTATACAGTATCACTGACTATATTCCCTATGCTGTACCATTCATTCATTCATGCCATACCATTCATGTACCTATGCTATAACTTATCCATCCTATAACTGGAAAACGGTACCTCCCACTACCCTTCATCCATTTTGCCCATTGCCTTTCAGGCACCACCACTTTGCTCTCTGTAATTACAAGTATGTTTCTGTTTTTGCTTTGATTTTTAGATTCCACATATAAGTGAAATTACATGCTATATGTTGGTCTTTCTCCGACTTATTCCTCTTAGCATAATACCCTCTAGATCTATTCATGTTGTCACAAATGGCAAGATCTCATCCTTTTCATAGCTGAGTGATACTCCATTGTATGTATGTATGTGTGTGTGTATGTATGTATGTATGTATGTATGTGTATACACACACACATATCTTCTTTATCCATTCATCTAATAGTGGACACTTAGGTTGTTTCCATATCTTGGCTACTGTAAATAATTGTCACAATAAACATAGGGCTGCATATATCTTTTCAAGTTAGTGTTTCATTTTCTTTGGGTAAATACCCAGTTGTGGAATTACTGGATCATATGATATTTCTATTTTTAACTTTTTGAGGAACCTCCACACTGTTTTCCACAGTGGCTACACCAATTTACATTCCCATCAACAGCGCCTGAAGGTTCCTTTTTCTCCTCATCTTCACCAACACTTGTTATTTCTTGTAAAAAGTTTATATTTTTAAAAATTGTTTTATAATACCAGAATTCATCTAATTCAGTACAATCTACTATGATTCTCTTTTGGTAACTTTAAGTCCACCTAATCTAAGACTGATGAGTAAACTGCTGAAGCCCCTACAAAGTAGTAGAGAAAACCTGATTACCTTTCTTTCCTTTCCCCAAATCTACTTCTACACAAAAATCAAGAGATTGCTGCCCTTGATGATAGAGATTTGACAGGCCACCCACCATGTGGTCACCTTAACTTATGAAAAGAGCTTTGACGCTGCTTCAAGGGTTGTGGGTAAATCATTCTTATAGTATGATAACTCCTTATCTTTCAAAGATCCCCTTCCATTCAGTGTAGCACAGAAATCTGTCACCAGCTCCAAAACTTAGGCCAGAAAGCAACCTCCCAGGTCAGAAGGACACAGCAGGAAAAGAAAGCAAACCTGGACTGAATAGGAAACTGCTCATGTATCAATAAGCACTTGCCATAGCTTTGAACCTCCCCGCAACTCTGTGAGTCTGAGAAAATGGTCATTTTTCCCATTTCACAACTGAGGAACAGGATCATGACTTTGGCCAGTCACAGAGCTGAAGAGCGGCATAAACTTGGTTCAAAGCCCACACAACAACCTTCCATCCAATTCTCTTTGTCTTGCCAAATCTTCTCTTATGAGCCAAAGTAAGAATAATACCTATTCTGTTGGGATCACTCTTTGGAAACAGAGAGGTATCTTGAGAGCTAACTGCAGGAGACATTAGCAGCTATGTATTGCTCCCCTTTGCATTTAATTCCAGCATTTTTGAATTTATTGTCTTTTAATCATCCTTCTCTTACTTACATTTTCTTCTTCCTCTCCCTAGCGAGGACTTAGACCTGCCTATAGCACTCTAGGCATCATTGACTCCCTTCTGCAGGTCCTCAAGTTTAAGACACTGACATTACAGATCTGTTTTTCAGATGCTATAAGTAGGAAACTGGTACCTATCCTACCGAGCTGTAGCAAATGATTTTTCTACAGCATTTTAAATAATAGCTTTAACTCCATAGGTCATTGCAAAATATAGACAGCTTTCACACACAGATTCTCATTAGAAGCTGCAGTACCCTTTAAGGCAAGAATGCAGTCTTCATATTTCTAACATGAGACCTAGTACATGGGGTGCTCTCAATAAATAAATTCTTATTAAACTAATATAGATTATTCTTCCAACTACTCTGTAAGGGAAGCACAGCAGCCATTCCCAGTTTGAAGATGGAAAACATGGCCAGATAGGATGTAAGTCTTAGCTCATGAGCCAAAGGAATACTCAATCCACACATCTGTGTTCAGGCCTGTGTTCATTGCATGTGTATCAAAACACCACCAGTTCTAGCAATGAAACCGAATCACTTACAAGGCAATTGATTTCAAATGCCTGAAATGGCTTCTCGGGACCACTGAGCAGCATGCTCTGCAATCCAGCTGGAGAATCTATCTCACTGACCTCTTGCACCAAGGAATTCCTCTGGTTTCTATTTCTAACTTTTTCAATTATGCAACCCTGTTCCTAGGATGGGAGATTTGTTAACATGCTTGAGAATTTGTTGCCCTTCTCTTGAGTTAAGCCATCAATCATTAGACAAGAGACATTTCTCATCAGGGATCTAAGGCCTGGGCAGAACCTCTGGGTGGATATTGAACAGGCCAGTAGACTAGAACTTAAGGACAGCATCACCCATTATCCAGGAGGAAAAAGAAGTAAAGCAAAGTTTGTTCAAAGAGTGCCTGTCCTAACTATAAATTCAAAAAGCTTTATGAACATAAATCTCACTTACAACATTGAGACAAGTAGACAAACCAGTAGGTACCACAATAAGGAAAATACGTTTATAAGACCTAGTGTGAGGCCAGGAATTAGCATGTTGAACAAGCATTACAGCTATTTCTAATGTGAAAGCTCTACCCTTTAAGAAAAATTAGGTGAATAATATTCTACATCTAAGTCCAGAACTAAAAGCCAAGCCAAAAGCCCTGATAGCAAACATAAAGAAGACCTTTGACAACTCAAATCCCTCGGTGTCACCTTATGTGACCATAGGAGAATGAGTCTCCTTATTTTTCTCAGTAAAGTGCCCATCATTTCACTGTTCTTAAATCAATCTTAGCCTCATCTCCTGATTTGCTCTGTATATCATGGAGGAGAGCCCTGCAGCCTCTGTTTTTCGGGCTCCTCTACCAGCTATCTTCATCTAGGTTCTCTCACTCAGAGGCCCTGCAGGAGGCTACAGGACAGAAAAAAAAGGAGAGGCAGGGTATTTCCCCCATTCTTTTCTTTTGTAGGCAGTGTCTCAGGCATCAACTGTGCCTTCTCCATGGCTTTGGTTCCTGCCAGAGAAGCCTACTGGGGCTCTAGTTTTTGCTATGTGGCCTCAGCTCCCAGTCTCAGAGACACAATCTGCCCCCTTGTACTTCTAGCTCCAGGGATGGTAATGGCACCCTGATTTTACTAATCTCTGGTGCACTTCTTCAGCAGCCTCTACTTGGCATCTCAGATTTTCCATCAACTATGTGTTCAATTCTCTGATTTATTTTTTTTTAACGTTTATTTATTTTTGAGACAGAGCATGAACGGGGGAGGGGCAGAGGGAGAGGGAGACACAGAATCGGAAACAGGCACCAGGCTCTGAGCCATCAGCCCAGAGCCCGACGCGGGGCTCGAACCCACGGACCGCGAGATCGTGACCTGAGCTGAAGTTGGACGCTTAACCGACTGCGCCACCCAGGCGCCCCTCAATTCTCTGCTTTAATTTTCTCTCATTTCAAATTACATTAGTTTCTGTTATCCTGAGTGATCCCCAACTGCTACCAACTGCTACGAGAGTACAATCATGCCATCCAGCTTGGACATCAACCGTAGGATCCCCACTGCAGCATCCCACAAAGAGGTGGTAAAGTCCTTACCTTTGACATCCAACACTTGCTGCTCACCAGCTGATTCTGGCTGCCTGGTTGGCCAAGCGAGGTCCTCTCCCTATTCTTATCTCTCCCAAAGCTCTGGAATCAGAAACAAAACAACACTGAGTTTTGGCCTGTCTTCTTACACTGACTCATCCTATTCCTCATATCTCCAAAATCTGATCTCTGCTAGGAACTGATAAATGAATTGAAAGTATATAAGGGCTGAAGCTGTTACATTTTAATAGGGGCCTTCAACATTAAACACAGAATGGGGAATAAAGGGAATTTCAACAGAGGCAAAGGGATAAACATTTTAGTACAAGTGAAACCTTTCTGAGGCACCTCAAAATTATGCTTTGGAAGGAGTAGCCTATTCTGATAAGCAAAGAAGGTGACCAGTCTAACCTGGGGCAGGGAGAGGGGAATGCTGATGGGAAGACAGAGAGAGACTATCCAGTCACTAAAGAGAAACTGACCTTAATTCAGTGCTTACTGCACAGAAGGCACAGTCCTAAATGCATTTGGTGTATTATCTCATTTAATTCTGACATCATGTGATATATATGGTTAATATATTTTTATAGGAAAACATAGAATAAGAAGTTTAAGTTATTTGCCCAATATTATTTACTTGTTGAACAGAGGGGCAAGGATTGAGTACAAGACTATGGGACCCCCATGCTCCATCACCTTCTGAATGTGAGTCAAACAACAGAGAAATAAAGTAAGAAGCAAACAGAGCTATCTTGGTATAAACGAGAGAACACAAAGCAGTACCTCTCCTTTTTCTTTTTTTCTGAAGTTTTCCTGATTTTGCATTTAAAGCACATACTTTTATGTTTGTTCCAGGAAAAGCCAATCACTCAGTGATGGGGACACTGCAGAGGTGACTGGCTTTAAGGGGGTGGGGGCACACAACATAATTAGCAACATGGGAGGGATTTGTTGTGTTAACACAGCCTGGTGGTGATTTTTTCAGGCGTGATGACTTTGCAAGGCTGGAGACATGCTTCCTCAGGAAGAGGGAGAGTGACAGAAACATTTCCTTTCCCTGGAGACAGGATTCAGCCGAAGCACGGTCATGAGGGAAAGACTTCACCAGCACACAATTTAACCCATAGCCCTAGCAATGACAGTGTTATAATCTAAAGTATAGCTGACAAGTTCTATTCTCAGATGAGAATAATAATGCATGGAGAGATTCATGCAGCATTTACTCTGCGTGAAAATAAGGAAGATACCAAAACAAAACAAAACAAAACAAAACAAAACAAAACAAACAAACAAAAACCTGGTAGTGACAGCAGAGTAAAGAAAGCTCTCTAGGAAACACGATGATTCTAGTTTATGTTAGTCTCTCAAATAAAGATGGTGGAGTGTTTGGTGGGGGGCAGGGGGAGGGGGGAGAGATGAATTCATCCAAACTCTGACAAACTGACAGCAAACGCAACTCAACTGGCATAAGACAAATTAAAAATTGTATTGACTCAATACCCATGACTGGTTTCAGGAATTATTACATCTAGGAACTCAAACAATGTCCACAGAACACTCAGGAATCATATCTGTTCTTGGTGGACTCCTTTCAAAACAGACTGCCACCACAACTCAACATGGCACTCAACAGCTCTAGAACCTTCTTTGTAATGCCAGCAGACAGACAAGACCTTCTATATAGATCAAATCCCTTCTATATCTCCTTCCATACCTCCTACATCTGCAGCAAAAGTGCTGGGATTTACTACAATTGGACAGATGTGGGTCACATGTTCATCTTTGATAAGGTGAATACCCTGGGATATGGGGTAGAGTCAGCTTTGCCCAAACTACATGACCTGGCTATGGAGGAAAAAAGGTCTTCAAGGAACATATGAATGTGATTACCAGAAGAGAGAAGATACTGCACAGAAAAACAAAAGAAAGGTCCAGCAGATAGGCAAATTATATGTGTAAGGTATTATAAAAAGAGATGGGACAGGAGGCTATGCTAGTATTTTTTTAATGTTTATTTATTTTTGAGAGAGACAGACAGACAGACAGAAGGGACAGAGAGGGAGACATAGAATGTGAAGCAGGCTTTAAGCTGTGAGCACAGAACCCGACGCAGGGCCCAAACCCACCAACCAATGAGATCATGATCCGAGCCAAAGTCAGACACTTAACCGACTGAGCCACCCAGGTGCCCCTGATAATTTTTTTTAAAAAATAAAGCTAGGAAAAGAGTATTGATTAAAAAAAAAAAAAAAACAAGAAGGGTTCATTTGTTTGTTCATTCATTCACTCACTCACTTATGTGATACTCGTTCATTTGAGTCTCTAGCAAGACCTGAATCCTTCCTCTATGCATCAAAGTGCTTCACCCTTACAACTAGCTCCAGTGGAGGCTTCCAACACAAAGTTCACATGCAATAAAATTTAATATTTTAAATTGAAGTTGTGAATAACAAGTAGTTAAAATGAGTGTTTTGGTGTGATATAAAGTGATTTCAGCCCTTCACATCCCTTCCCCATACTTACACTTATATTAACAGTAATATTAATATTCTTTTTTCAAGAAACATCCCCCAAATTAATTCGATTTATTTTTCTGTCAAGAACTAAAAATGTCAAATCTGTGAAATTTTTAAAATACTTTTTCATAACAGTTATTTTAATATCTAAATCTTCTGTTTTTCAATCATTCAGAAATGGAGATACATATTTCAAGCATGCTTGTCTTCATTGAGTCAGTGAAAGTGGAGTCAATGGCACAAGAAATGGGACAAAGAGGAAATATACATTCTCCATTCTGCATTTGTTCTGCATTTTTCTTTTGCACAGTATCATTTGTGTCTCCAAACCCTAAGCAACTCAGGGCAGGAGTGCGTATATTTGTTTTGTCACTGCCAGAGTTATCGTATGAACCACTTCGGCTTGCTGAGTTCAAGAAACAATAAATAACAATAATGAGAAAGAGCAGTTTGATGGCGTGACTCAGTGGAAGCCGAGAGGACTTGTGGCAGTTGACCCCCAACTGTAAAACTCACGTTTCACATCAATTACAGAACTAGGTGTAGATTAGACAAGAAGGGAAGCCCACTTTCTTCTTTCTCATAGTACGATGATGTTGTGATGCCTAGAAGAGAAGAGCACAGTATCGCAGTGTGTTTCTGCCTATACAGACAGGGAAGAGGGCAGTGCTGCCAAGTGAGGGTGGCAGTGCCAACTTTGCCATAAACTTCTGCTGTCAGAGAACTTTGCAGCCAGGATCCATCATGGGGAATCACACTCAGCTGAAAACATTTTTCCCTGCCACCTTACCTTGACCTCCTTCTGATTCACAAACAGCTAATTTTACCAATGATATGGGATTTGGAATGACTGTTTTCTGATAAAGGGAACTCTATACTGAACTGTATTTATTAATGTTCTTAAGCTGCTCTCAGAGTACAATCTTAGGCAGTTCCCAGTGAGAACACCACTCCTTTAAAATGAAGCATCAAGAATTACAAGAACTGGGGTACCCGGGTGGCTCAGTCGGTTGAGCGTCTGACTTCGGCTCGGGTCATGATCTCGCGGTTCGTGAGTTCGAGCCCCGCGTCGGGCTCTGTGCTGACAGCTCAGAACCTGGAGCTACTTCAGATTCTGGGTCTCCCTCTCTCTCTGCGCCTCCCCTACTCATGCTCTGTCTCTCTGTCTCACAAATAAATAAACATTAAAAAAAAAGAATTATAAGAACTCCCACTCTCCATTCAATAGATTTGCCTCACCCCTCCCTGCAATAGGTTTCTCTTGGGATGCTCTCTAATGAGTAGTAAGGGTGTTCATTGCCCAAAATGCTATGGGTTTGGGCCTCTTTCAATATATGGTAGAAGTGACCAGTATTTCTTTACTATGAGGATGGTAGTGGGAATATTTCACTTGAAGGAGGTACAAATTCAGAAAGACTGCATTTCTGTTCTGGCTACAGTATACATTAATCATGCTATCGCTAAATGATCTTTTAAACAGGACTGTCCTAAAAATTCATTTTGTCCCCTGATGGTAGGACTTAAAGTATTTTGACTTTGGCATTTTTTCCTGGTAGAAATTAGGCAAGACAGAGGCTTCTCTCCCAGAGGCTGTCTCTCTAATGCCCATATTCGTTCTGCAATTCCACTTTAGGAATGCTTCTGATTCCTTCAGCTCTTCCAGATTATTCTATGCTGACCAGGAGTTGAAGAGTGATTTGTGGCTTTTTCCTAAAGATGTGGGTATACTGCTTAGGTGGAGGAGTTGAAGTAAAAATTTGTCAAGACAGTGTATTCAAGGGCAGGAGAACTATCAGGGGATATAGGAAGGGTGCTGCAAAGCTAACTGGAATTAAAAAGACAGGAAGCCTTCTTTCTATAAATTAGGCAGAGTCCTAACCTCATAGATATCAACTATATGCCTGAAGCATTCAACACAACACATTAATTAATCACTTCTGAGCCAAGCTTCAGGCTTCATGGTGCCATGTGATAATGTCCAAGAATCAAAACGACAACAGAAGCTGCTAAGTTTCAACAAAAGCATTCCCCCTACCTCTTGAGCATACAGATAAACTACATTTCCCAGACTCCCTTGAAGTTAGAATGACCTTGTAACCAAATCCTAGCCAATGGAATGGAAGCAGAGGTGCTATGTGCCATTTCCAGCCTGGTTATAAGAATCTCCCAGGCAATTCTCCAAATTCTTTCTTCTCTCTTCTGCCATACAAACGCAGAGAATTCAGCCAAGAACTAAGATGATCTAGAAGAAGGGAAGCCACAGTGTAAAAGCCTGAGTCCCTAAATAACCCTGTGAAAGATCTTCTCATCAGAAATATCTATATTGTGCTTTTTATGAACAAAAATAAACTTGTATTGTGTTAAGCTGCTGAGATTGAGATGTTGGTGATGTTTGCTAGAACAAGCTAGTGTTCCTTAATCTGACCACCCCTTTCCCCAAAAAAGATTTAGAAAATAGAAAAAAAATGCCTATAAAAAGATATTTGCAAGTGCCAGTAAGCCAAATCTGACCCATGGACACAACAGACATTTTGAAGTGTTTTATGTGCTACTTTCAAAATTATAAGGTGCTAAACACATGTCAGTGGTGGCTACTGTTATGCCAACCACCAATTACAGTGAAACCTACTTCCAAAATTCCAAAGATATGGTATAGGCCCAAAGAATTATCTTAATAATTCCTCTGAGGTCTTCCAAAAGCAGCCATGGTTTCAATGACCATCTAGAAATTAGAGTCAAGCATTAGTACTACACAAAATAGAATCAGTGGGTTCACAGGCAACAAAAGGAATTTACCAGCTGTACTTTATGTCCTAAGAAATTCACACTCATTATTAAGAAACAATATTGCAAACTGAGCATATCACCATTTGACAACTACCATAGTAATAACTGCTCCAGTCAAGAATCATCATTGGATACTAAAACTAGCGAGTAAAAGTTTGTTGAGAAAGTCTATCAGACAAAATCACCATTAGACAAAGACCACAGTAATAACTTTTGCTGGTGAAAACTTTAGTGGTGAAAGTTTGAGGAGAAACAATATATTTGCATAGTCTCCAAATATGCCCTCCAAATATTGATCAGTTTATAATGGAAAAAGCAGTAACTTTATCATGGAGAAACCTAGCAGACACCACCTTAACCAAAAGGTCAAGGTTAACATCATCATCAATAAGACTTATCAGCATGATGTTCCTCCTGATATTGTGCATTGACAAAAACACATTCTGTGTGGCATTCTTGCCATGAATGCATAACCCAGCCTAATCAGGAGAATATAGCAGACAAACTCTGAGAGTCTAAAAAACAAGTAACAACCCTTATTAAAAGTGTCAAAGTGGGGTGCCTGGGTGGCTCAGTCGGTTAAGCATCCGACTTCAGCTCAGGTCACGATCTCACGGTCCGTGAGTTCGAGCCCCGCGTCGGGCTCTGGGCTGATGGCTCAGAGCCTGGAGCCTGCTTCAGATTCTGTGTCTCCCTCTCTCTCTGCCCCTCCCCCATTCATGCTCTGTCTCTCTCTGTCTCAAAAATAAATAAACGTTAAAAAATTTTTTAAAAAATAAAGTGTCAAAGTCACAAAGACGAGGCAATACTGAAGAAAAATCATATATCAGAGGCAATATGGGATCCTACTTTGGATCCCATACAGAAAAAGCATGGCGGGGGGGGAGAAACTGATTAAATTCTACTAAGATCTGTATTTAAGAGTGCTGTGCTCATGTTAATTTCCTGATCTTGACAATTGCACTATATTTCTGTAAACTGCTAACATAAGGGGAAGCTGGATACAAGGGATACTGGAACTCTGTGCAATTTTTGTAACTTTTCTGTGAACCTAAAATTATTTCAAAAAATATTTCAAGTATCTCCCTATAAGATATTTAACTACAAAAGGAAAAATTGTAACTTTACAGAGGAGATGCCTAGCAGATACCACCTTAGGTAAGTGACAAATGTTAATATCACCATTAATGGGACAAAATGAGTATCAAATGTCTCCTGATATGATGCACTGAGAAAAACTTAGCATCACTTATGTGATGCTATTGACAAAAACAAAATGTAGAACTTGAATTTAAACATGAGGAGACTACAAGGAAAATTCATGTTTATGGACATGCTGCAAAATGACTGATTCATACTCTCTAAAAATGTCAAGGTGCACATTACATGAGAATATTATGAAAGATGATATACCAACAAATTGGACAACCTAGAAGAAATGGATAAATTCCCAGAAATATATAAACTACCAAAACTGAATCAGAAAGAAATAGAACATTCGAATAGATCAATTACCAGTAATGAAATTAAATCAGTAATTTAAAAACTCCCAACAAACACAAGTCCGGGACCAAATGGCTTCACACATGAATTCTATGAAAGATTTAAAGAAAAGTTAATACCTATTCTTCTCAAACTATTCCAAAAAATAAAAAAGGAAGGAAAACTTCCAAATTCATCCTACAAGGACTGCATTACCCTGATACCAAAACCAGATAAATACACTACAAAAATATCTCTGGTGAACACAGGCCAATATCTCTGATGAACACAGATGCAAAAATCTTCAATAAAATATTAAAAAACTGAATTAAACAATACATTAAAAAAATTATTCACCACAGTCAAGTGGGATTTATTCCCAGAATGCAAGAGTGGTTCAATATTTGCAAATCAATGTGATACATCACATCAATAAGAGAAAGAATAAAAACCGTATGATTATTTCAATAGATGCAGAAAATGCATTTGACAAAATACATCATCTATTCATGATTTTCAAAAAAAAAAAAAAAACCTCAGCAAAACAGGTTTGGAGGGAATATACCTCAGCATAATAAAGGCCATATATGAAAAACTCACAGCTAACATCATACTCAATGGGGGAAAAACTGATAGCTTTTCCCCTAAGATCAGGAACAAGACAAGGATGTCCACTCTCAGCACTTTTATTCATCATGGTATCGGAAGTCCTAGCCTAGCCTAGTCCACACCAATTAGACAAGAAAAAGGAATAAAAGGCATTCAGATAGGTAAGGAAAAAGTAAAACTTTCACTACTTGCAGATGACATGACACTATATATAGAAAATCCTAAAGACTCCACCAAAAAACTACTATAACTGGTAAATGAATTCAGTAAGGTCATAGGACACACAAATCCATTACATTTCTGTACACTAAGAGAAATTAGCGGGTACCTGGGTGGCTCAGTTGGCTGAGTGTCCGACTTCAGCTCGGGTCATGATCTCATGGTGTGTGAATTTGAGCCCTGCATCAGGCTCTCTGCTGTCAGCACAGAGCCTGCTTCAGATCCTCTGTCCCCCTCTCTCCCTGCCCCTCCCCTGCTTGTGCTGTCTCTCTCAAAATAAATAAATAAACTTAAAAAAAATTTAAGAAAGCAATCCCATTTATTATTGCACTAAAAATAAAATACCTAGCAATAAACTTAACCAAGGGGGCGAAAGACCTGTACCCTGAAAACTATAAACCAATACAGAAAAAAAATTGAAGATGAAGAAACAACTGGAAATATATTCCATGCTCATGGATTGAAAGAACAAATATTGTTAAAATGTCCATACTACCCAAAGCAATCTACAGATTTAATGTAATCTCTATCAAAATACCAACAGCATTTTTCTCAGAACTAGAACAATCTAAAATTTGTATGGAATCACAAAAGACCCTGAACAGCCAAATGAATTTTGATGAAGAAAAGCAAAGCTGGATGTATCACAATTAGAGACTTCAAGTTATACTACAAAGCTGTAATAATCAAAACAGTACTGTACTGGCACAAAAACAGACACATAGATCAATAGAACAGGATAGAAAGCCCAGAAACAGGGGCACCTGGGTGGCTCAGTTGGTTAGGCATCTGACTTTGGCTCAGGTCATGACCTCATGGTCTGTGAGTTCAAGCCCCACATTGCATTGGGCTCTGTGCTAACAGCTCAGAGCCTGGAGCCTGCTTTGGATTCATTCTCTCTCTCTCTCTCTCTCTCTCTCTCTCTCTCCCCTCTCTCTGCTCCTCCCCCACTCACACTTTGTCTCTCTCAGAAACAAATATTTTTAATAAAAAATAAAAGAGAGGGGCGCCTGGGTGGCTCAGTCGGTTGAGCGTCCGACTTCGGCTCAGGTCATGATTTCACGGTCCGTGAGTTCGAGCCCCGCGTCGGGCTCTGTGCTGACAGCTCGGAGCCTGGAGCCTGTTTCGGATTCTGTGTCTCCTTCTCTCTGACCCTCCCCCGTTCATGCTCTGTCTCTCTCTGTCTCAAAAATAAATAAATGTTAAAAAAATTTTGAAAAAAAAAATAAAAAATAAAAGAGAGCCCAGAAACAAACCCACAATTATATGGTCAGTGAATCTTCCAACAATAGAAGAATATGCAATGGAAAAAAAGACAGTCTTTTCAACAAATGGCATTGGGAAAACTGGACAGCTACATGCAAAAGAATGAAATTGGACCACTCTCATAACACCATACACAAAAACAAACTCAAAATGGATTAGAGACCTAAACGTGAGACATAAAATCATAAAAATCCTAGAAGACAACACAGGCAATAGTTTCTCCAATACAGAGCATAGCAACATTTTTCTAGGTATGTCTCCCAGGGAGATAGGCAAGGGAAATAAAAATAAACTATTGGGACTACATCAAAGTAAAAAGCTTCTGCACAGCAAAGAAAACAATCAACAAAACTAAAAGACAACCTACTGAGTGAGAGAAGATATTTGCAAACCACATACCTGATAAAGGGTTAGTATCCAAACAACATAAAGAACTTCTAAAACTCAACACCCAAAGAAATAAATAATCCAATTTTAAAAATGGGCAGAAGACATGAACAGACATTTTCCAAAGACTATACAGATGGCCAACAGACACATGAAAAGATGCTAAACATCACTCGTAATTACAGAAATGCAAATCAAAACTACAGTAAGGTATCACCTCACACCTGTCAGAGTGGCTAAAATAAAAAATGCAAGAAACACCAAGTGTTGGCAAGGATGTGGAGAAAAAGGAACCCACATGCACTGCTGGTGGGAACGCAAACTGGTGCAGCCACTCTGGAAAACAGTATGGAGGTTACTAAAAAAATCAAAAATAGTACTACCCTACAATCCAATAGTCACACTACTAGGTACTTTTACCCAAGGAATACAAAAACACTAATTCAAAATGATATATGCACCACTATGTTTACTGAAGCATTATTTACAATAGCCAAATTACAGAAGCAGCTCAAGTGTCCATCAACAGATGAATGGATAAAGAAGATATGATATGTAAAAACAATGGAATATTATTCCACTTAATAATTTATATTATTATTCCACTCAATAATGTAGTATTATTAAAAAGAATTAAATCTTGCCATTTTCAATGACACGGATAGAGATAGACAGTATTATGCTAAGTGAAATAAATCAGTCAGAGAAAGACAAATACTGTATGATTTCGCTCATAGGTGTTATTTAAGAAACAAAGCAAATGAACAAAGGGAAAAAAGAGACAGAGACAAACCAAGAAATAGACTCCTAACTGTAGAGAACACACTGATGGTTACCAGAGGGGAGGTGGGTAGGGGGACGGGGAAAACAGATGTAG
This sequence comes from Lynx rufus, assembly GCF_022079265.1. NCBI lineage: Eukaryota > Metazoa > Chordata > Mammalia > Carnivora > Felidae > Lynx > Lynx rufus. The sequence goes on along the minus strand of NW_025814896.1, from coordinate 36,829,521 downwards.
GGGATTAAGAGTACATTTCTCATGATGAACACTGAGTTAATGTACAGAATTGGTGAATCACTATATTGCACACCTAAAACCAATATACCACTGTATGTTAACTATACTGGAATTAAAATTTAAAAAAACTTTTAAAAAATAAAAATAAACCGGGGCGCCTGGGTGGCGCAGTCGGTTAAGCGTCCGACTTCAGCCAGGTCACGATCTCGCGGTCCGTGAGTTCGAGCCCCGCGTCAGGCTCCGGGCTGATGGCTCGGAGCCTGGAGCCTGTTTCCGATTCTATGTCTCCCTCTCTCTCTGCACCTCCCCCGTTCATGCTCTGTCTTTCTCTGTCCCAAAAATAGATAAACATTGAAAAAAAAAATTTAAAAAAATAAAAATAAACAAAATGTCAAGGTGTGGAAAATAAAGACTGAAGGACTGTTTCAGATTAAAGATGTAAGAGGTATGGCAACTAAAGGCAACAAATGACCCTAGATTAAATCCTGGACCAGATTTCATTTTCTTTTGTTATATAGGAAATGAGACAACTGATGAAACTGAATAAAGTTTGCCAATTAGATAACAGATCTTTATCACCTTCAATATTAATTTTGATTATTGTTCTATGGTTATAAGAGAAAGTCCTTGTTTTTAGGAACTATCCAGTGAAGTGCTTGAAAGTAAAACATCAATTAATCTCAAACAGTTCAGAAAACATTATCCACAGTCACACATACATACATATAAGGAGATATACATATACATACATTTGGGTGAAGGACTTATGGGAAATTTTTCCTAATGTTCTTATCAATATTCTATAAATCTCAAATTATTTCACAATAAAAATTTTAACAATAAGAAACCAATTTTTCAAGACACATTGCCTTCACTCAAGAACCTAATATTTTAGTTGGGAGATTTCAAAAAAAAAAAAAAACACAAAAAAACACAGGCATTGAAGTATTAGGTAGTCAGCATAGCAGAGGCTAATTTTTATTACTTACTGAGGATATACTGATAAATAATACTATTGTCAAGTGAAGGAGAGGATATGGGATAATGGCAAATTGTCAAAAGAAGTGTCATGGAGAAAGAAGGGTCATACCTGGACATTGGAGAATGAAGAATTACGACCAAAAACAGAGGTAGGAGTTCCTAAGCAAGAATACTACCTTGGGAGAAGATAAGTGGAAAGAATGCCCATGTCCTTTCTGGACAAAGTCAGAAACAGGCTTATTGGGTCTATGATGTGTCTAGAGATGTCAGAAGTAACACTAAGTTTATCTCCTGGAAGATAATACTGCCAAAGGCATTTAGGTAAGCTTATGATGACTCATAAGTTTTTAGGTTTCTTTATCCACAGAAAAATAAGGAATTAAAGTGTTTTTAATTAAAGTGTTTTAGGTTTCTTTATCCACAGAAAAATAAGGAATTAAAGTGTTTTTAAGTAGGTATGAGAGGTACCAAGTATTTTATAGATAATAAATCTGTGAAAGGTTAATTAGAGTGGGGAAGACTGTCAAAGTAGAAAAACTACAGGCATATTCCCACTTATGCGAAGGGGTGATGAGAACAATATATTCCTGGAAATAGGAGGGTCAATGGAATTAGTATATATGAGGTAGTATAATAACCTATGGAAATTTGTGACCAACAGAACTATTTACTTTCTATCACTGACATATAAAATCAGGAGTGTTTGGCTAACTTTATCTTCATAGTATTCTTAACTATTTTTCTAATAGTGGGAAAGGCAGGAATAGAACATAAATACATTCATATAAGGCTCCCCTCCTTGAACAGCTATAACATTCACTTGTATTTTAACCATTAAAATAAGTGTAGGTATCTGTCTTTGGTAAAGTTACCTACTGGGGACCCAAAGACCATAACAGAAGAAGTAAACAAAGGAAAACCATTTGACATGTTAAGTGACATTGGCTGAGAGTTGAGGGTAGGCTTGATAACCAACAAGAAAGAATTAGAAATATACAACAAGGTCGACCTGATGTAGAAAACTATCAAGGTCATTGTGATGGGTTTCCTTGGCTAGGAACATGGTGTGGAATGTTAAGGAAGGCAAACCTGAGTGTAAGATTGAGTATAACACACAAATTGTGAAAGTGGACCTCATACAGTTTCTACTCAAAACTGTGGGAAAAAAACGAATTTTATCAAGAAGGAAGCATATACAGAGGAACAGACTTTTGGAACTTTCTTAGGGATGTTCTTGTTGAGAGAAAGAAATAGCCTGAAAGGTCAGAAGAGATCCTAGTAGGTGTAATTCATAGAAGCCAGGAAGTGTTCATTATTTCAAAGAGAAGTTGATCAAACTTAACTCATCTCTAAAATAGTTTGAAGACTGTGAAGAGAAAATACTTAATACCAACATACATTTAAATCTCAAATACCCAGTACATTGCTACACAAAATCAATGTGTCATCTGTCAGTTCTATGCCTTATCAATTTGGTTCAATTTGTGTGTACTTCTGTATTAAAATTTGTTTTTAAATATTTTTTGCATTTTGGGAGTACTATTTACATTTTCAGTGATCTGAACATCAGGAAAAATACATATCTTTAATATAAAAATTATCTCCAAAGACAAACAATTTTGCCTGAACTTATTAAATGCTATTTTTCCCAACACTGAATTCCCAATAAAATATTTTTGATGAGGTATTTTTTTAAATTCTGGCAACTCTCTTACTAATATGAGATATGACAGGAGTATCTGGGTGGTTCAGTCAATCATCCAATTCTTGACTTCAGCTCAGGTCATGATCTCAAAGTTTGTGGGATTGATCCTTGTGTCAGGCTCTGCACTGAGAGCATGGAGCCTGTTTGAGATTCTCTTCCTCTCTCCCTCCCTCCCTCCATCTCTGTGCTTCCCCACGCATGAGCGCTACTCTCTCTCCCCTTCTCTCAAATTAAATAAACATTTAAAAATATATGAGATGTGACAAACATAATTATTGATCATAACTATTCAAATTGCAAAATATTTAATCATCATTTGAATAAATAATGTCAAGATTTTCATACCATGAGTCAGAATATTGAAGCTGAGAGTACAATGTGACTTACCTAGGACCAGATCTATACCTAAAACCAGAAACCTTCTAACCACTTCTCTTGCTCTGGAATAAATCTAGCTTACAAGCATGTTTTGGGCCTGTACAGTGTTCTCCTTCAAAAACTGAGTAAGTCTCAATATCTAAAAACTTAAGAGATTTACTACTTCTTTAGAAAAAATGGGAGGTGCATCAGTGCTGCAACTTTTGATAGAGTATGAGCTTTCCATTTTAGCACAGTCCCCACCATTCCAAATTGTTTTTTCATTCATTTATGATCCATGCCTGGCTGTTGTAGGCACTTACGTTTGTAAACCCTGTCTAGAATCTGCTAAAGAGGGTAAGGGAAAATACCACTCCTAAACATTTTGCAAACAACAAAAATTGGTGGAAAAGGCTTGAATTATTGGAAAATAAAGCAAAAGTACATCTTCCTGCACTTTTTTTTTTCTTAAAAGGACCATCTTCTCATCCTGCTAATCTGTGATTTTGCATGACTTGCATTAGAGAAGCAAAAACTGCCCAGAAATTATTTTAAATTCTAGTGCCTGCATAACGCTAGACTTTTCTTACCACCACCACTTACCTTCTCTAACAAGGAGGAAAAAAAAAAAAGATGTTCTTCAGTAAATGAATAAATAAACCATGGTATATCCAGACAATGAAATATTCACCACTAAAAGGAAATGAGGTATCAAGGCATGAAAAGACATGGAGGAAATTTAAATGCATATTACAAAATGAAGAAAGACAATCTGAAAAATCTCTATACTTATGAAATGGCAAAACATGGAGAAAGTAAAAGGTTCAGTGGTTCCTATGGGTTAGAAGAGAAAGAGGTATGAATAGGAGGTGCGCAGAGGATTTTTAGGGCAATGGAACCACTCTGTATATTATAATGGTGCAAACATGTCATTATACATTTGTCTAAACTCATAAAATGTACATTAAGAGTGAATCCTAATGATCTTTAAGTGATAATGATGTGTCAGTGTAGGTTCATGAATTGTAACAAATGTACCACTCAGGTGGGGAATGTGTGTGTGCAGAGGTTGTATGAAAAATCTCTGCACCTTCGTCTCAATTATGCCATGAACCTAAACTTTCTCTAAAAAATCAAGTCTATTTTATGGCATGATACTCTATGTAGAAAACCTGAAAGACTCCATTAAAACATCGGTAGAATACATGAATTCAGCGAAGTCACAGGATATAAAATCAACATATAGAAATCTGCTGCATTTCTATATACCAATAATGAAGCAGCAGAAAAAAAATCAAGGAATCGATCCCATTTGTAATGGCACTAAAAATAATTAGATACCTAGGAATAAACTTAACAAAAGACGTAAAAGATCTGTATTCTGAAAACTATAGAACATTTATGAAAGAAATTTAAGAGGACACAAAGAAATGGAAAAGCATTCAATGCTCATGGGTTAGAAAAACAAACATTGTCAAAATGTCTACACTACCCAAAGCAATCTACACATTTAATGCAATCCCCATCAAAATACCAACAGCATTTTTCACAGAGCTAGAACAAACATTCCTAAAATTTGTATGGAACCACAAAGACCCTGAATAGCCAAAGTAATCCTGAAAAAGAAAAACAAAACTAGAGGCATCATTATTCCAGACTGCAAACTACATTATAAAGCTATAGTCACCAGGGTGCCTGGGTGGTTCGGTCAGTTAAGCATCTAACTCTGGATTTCTGCTCAGGTCATGAGCTCATGGTTCCTGAGATCGAGCCCAAGGTCAGGGTTCTGACAATGCAGAGCCTGCTAAGGATTCTCTCTCGCCCTCTCTCTGTCCCTCACCCAGTCATGCTGTCTCTCTTAAAATAAATAATTTTTATTTTATTTTTTTTTCAACGTTTTTATTTATTTTTGAGACAGAGAGAGACAGAGCATGAACGGGGGAGGGGCAGAGAGAGAGGCAGACACAGAATCGGAAACAGGCTCCAGGCTCTGGGCCATCAGCCCAGAGCCCGACGCGGGGCTCGAACTCACGGACCGCGAGATCGTGACCTGGCTGAAGTCGGACGCTTAACCGACTGCGCCACCCAGGCGCCCCTATAATTTTTATTTTAAAAAGCTGCAGTCATTAAGACAGTGCAGTACTGGCACAAAAACAGACATATAGATAACTGAAACAAAACAGAAACTCCAGAAATGTACCTACAATATGATCAACTAATCTTTGAAAAAGCAAAAAAGAATATCCAGTGGAAAAAAGACAGTCTCTTCAACAATGGTGCTGGGAAAACTGGATAGTGACATGAAGAATGAAACTGGACCACTTTCTTAAACCACACACAAAAATAAATTAAAAATGGATGAAAGACCTAAATGTGAGAAGGGAAACCATCAGAATCCTAGAAGAGAACACAGGTAGAAACCTCTTTGACCTCAGCCACAGCACTTCTTTCTAGACATATCACCAAAGGCAAGGGAAACAAAAGAAAACATGAACTGTTGGGGCTTCATCAAGACAAAAAGCTTCTGCATAGCAAAGGAAACAATCAACAAAATTAAAAAGTAGTTTATGGAATGGGAGAAGATATTTGTAAATGACATATCATATAAAGGGTTACTATCCAAAATGTATAAAGAACTTCTCAAACTCAACACACAGAAAACAAATAATCCAGTTAAGACATGGGCAGAAGACATTTTTCCAAAGATGACATCTAGATAGCTAAGAGACACATGAAAGCTGCTCAACATCACTCATCATCAGGGAAATACAAATCAAAACCACAATGAGATACCACCTCACACCAGTCAGAATGGCTAAAATTAACAACAAGAAACAAAAGGTGTTAGTGAGGATACAGAGGGTAGGGAACTCTCTTGCACTGATGGTGGAATGCAAACTGGTGCAGCCACTCTAGAGGACAGTATGAAGATTCCTCAAAAAGTTAAAAATAGAACTACCCTATGATCCACCAATTGCACTATCAGGTATTTATCCCAAGGACAGAAAAATACGGATTTGAAGGGGTACATGCACCCCAATGTTTACAGCAGCATTGTCAACAATAGTCAAACCATGGACAGAGAGCCCAAATTTCCACCAACTGATATATGGACAAAGAAATTATGATGTACACACACACACACACACACACACACACAATGGAACATTACTCAGCCATCAAAAAGAATGAAATCTTGCCATTTGCAATGATGTAGATTGAGCTAGAGTGTACTATGCAAAGCAAAATAGGTTAGAGAAAGCCAAATACCATAAAATTTCACTCATATGTGGAGTTTAAGAAACAAAACAGATGAACACATGGGAGAGGGGGAAAAGAGGGAAACCATAACAGACTTTTAATGATAGAGAACAAACTGAGGGTTGATGGAGGACGGTGGTTGGGGGATGGACTAGATGGCCGACTGGTACTAGGGAAGGCACTTGTTATGATGAAAATTGGGTGTTGCATGTCAGTGATGAATCAATCACTGGATTCTCCTGAAACCAATATTGTGCTATATGTTAAGTAGAATTTAAATAAAAATTTGAAAAGAAAAAAATAACAAAGTCTATTTTTAAAATTGGAAGGACACATCTGAAGAATGAAATTTCTTTCAAAAGATTTATCTTTTTTATCACCACTTGTATTTTTTTCAAGTTATTTAATTATCTTAGATCTTTTGCAACTGCTACATAACATCTAGCTGATCTCCTGAATTTGATTATTTCTGCCATTCTGAAATAAGTTTCAACTGGAAAATAGATAGTAGTTCCAATATAAGTGATATCAAAAGATATTCTTAAGACATTCATCTTTAGAATTACACCCCAAATCACAGCAGTAAGAAAGAAAAGTCTCTACAGAAAGCATTCAACAAAGTCAGAAGAGGCTCCAGAAATGCATTTAGCTTTGAACAATTACAAAACCATTAGAAAAATTCTCTTGGTTCCTCATGTTATTGAATACCAAAAAACAACCAGTTTGAATGATTTGTGCTTTTCATAATCTTTTGCTCATGTTAGCCTGCGGTAAACATTCCTGTTACACATGGGCTAGAAAGGTTATCATGAAAAAAACACTGTGTAGCATCTTGCTGCTCAAAGTGTGGTCCACGGACCAGCAGCACCTGCACCGCTAAAAAGTTCAACGTAAATACAGTTCCTCAAGCCATGACCCAAAACCCCCCTGAATAGAGACATGCAGTGAAACCCCAACTCAGGTGATTCTTATGCAAACCAGAATTTCAGAAGTGTCGCCCACAGTGGGCTTCTAGGCTAAAACACTTGAATTTTTCTGATCCCCATTTCTTACCAATAAAATGGGAACAAAATAAATTCAGGGCTTCACAGCGGGCAGTGCTGACTCCTCACAACAGGGTGTCAGTGCAGGGTCTCGTGGCTCGGCCTCATGGCCGTGGTGGTGACTCGGTGGGGGCTCTTGACAGAGAGGCTGACCAACCTCACGCGGAGCCTCACCCTTGTGCGCCGATCATGGCGGAGGGGCTGACCAACCTCACGTGGGCCTCACCCGCTGCACGTGGCTCATGGAGGAGGGGCTGACCGACAGAGCCCGGCGTCATGGCAAAGGTTTGACTGATGGCCCAAAGAGGCATCTCCTGCAGCCTCTTCCAGGGAGGAGCCCCCACGAGGAATCCCCGCGGCAGCTGGGTTCACAATGCACCTCCAGGCTCAGAGGTCAAGTTGGAATGGGGCAGGAACCTCAGGGAAGCCCAAGTGAGACTGCCCATGCCCAATGAGATTGCTTCGATTAGCCAGTCTAACAATTTGTTGTTTTCGGTCTTCATTACCCCTTGGATTGACTCACCCTGTGAACTTTAAAAAAATCTTGATGCCGAGCCAGGCCCTAGGCTAATTTCGTCAGAATCTCTATGGTGGAACTAAGCATCGGTGTTTTTTAAAGTACCTCAGGGCATCCTAAAGTGCTGCCAAATGAGAATATTGTCATAAATGTTCATGGAGAGGCGTGGTCTTAACAGGGGGTGATTTCTCCCCGGGGAGCATTTGGCAGTATATGAAGAGATTTTAGATTGTCACTGCAGGGAGTGGAGGTGGAGGTGATACTGGTGTCTAGAGGTAGAGGCCAGGGACACAAGGCACAGGACACACCCCTACAACAAAGAAGCATCTAGCCAAAAATGTCAAGACTGCCAAGACATAGAAACCTCAGATTATATTATGTATAGAAAGTGGTTCTTAAATTTGAGTATACATCATAATCACCTGGAGGGCTTGTTAAATTACAGATGGCTGGATCCCACCCCAGAGTTTCCGGCTCAGTAGGTCCGAAGAGGGACATGAGAACTTGCATTTCTAACAAGTTTCCAGATGATGCTGATGCTGCAGACCCAAAGACTACACTTTGAGAACCAGTGATCTAGGATATTAGTCCTCAAACTTGCCCACAGACTGAAATGAGTGGGTGAATTTTTAACATCATCCCTACAGGTGGTGATGCAATTTATCTAGGGCATGGGCCAGATACTGGGATTTTTAAAGTTTTCTCATGTGATTCAGGTGTGGAGCCAAGGTTGAAGACACTTATCTAGGAAAATAGTGTAGACAGAAAAACAAAAAAGCCAGGACTGGGCCCCTTATTTTTAAGGATTAGATGGAGGAGGAAGGAGTTGGACAACACATGGCCAGTGAGGTAGATGGAAAACTAGAAGAGTGTGCTGTTGGGAAGCCAGATAGGACTCTTCAAGATGTGAGTGGTCTGAAACATCCAATATGCTGTATTCCCATGAAGGCCAGCTTATGCCTAGAGTTAAAAACTTTTTGAAAAATAACACTCTTTCAACTGCTTCAGATTTCATATCTCTTGCTTAATTCTATTCAAGGACCCACTGGAAAGACTGCTCTTCAACAGTACTAAAGGCCACTGAATTGTATACTGTCAGCCCTTAAAGGGCCCAAGAGATCATAGAGTTTGGCTTCTTCATTTTGCCAGTGATAAAATAGGGGACCGTGAAAAAACACAGTGGCTTGGCCATAATCATACAGCCATGGTTGGCAGAGCTCAGGGAAGAACTCCAGCTTCCTGATTCTCCTGTTTATGGACTTTATACTCTGCAAAGAAAATCTTAGAAGTAAATATCTGGAACCAATGGCTTAAGATCAAAATACCTCCTCTGTTTTCAAGCTTTTCTCCATTGTTTGCCAGTTGGTGTGTGTCAAGAATTCTCATAGGCAGAGCCAGGCCAGGGTTGGGGTTTCCCTGCTGACTCCTCCAGGTGGAATGTGTTAAGCTAACAAGACAACACTTGTGTCAGGCAGGTAAAGGCCCACATCCGATGGATCAACGACCTGGAATCTCTCATTAAGTAATTTGTTTCCTTTGTACCAGGCCCAACTCTCAGGCTAGAGCCCTGGGCTCCCCATTAGGCCCATGCTTTGCAGTGATCTTGCTGTTCATAAGGTCATATCATTAATAGGTGAGCCCAGACCAGTGTGCTCTATAACAGACATCAATGAGCAGAGTGAGTCTGATGTGAATCCCTCACAGGGCCTCTATTCCACAGGTGGGGTACAGAAGGTACTGGAAAGAGAGGCCTCTTTCTTCACTAAGATCCTCCTTGGGATGAAAGAATGGAGGGGTAGGAGCGTGGCTTACAGGATTGCAGAAGTGTACATAGCAGGTACCTCAATATTTTTTGGTAGCCTTCACCTCTAGGAGGGTGCCAGGTTTGCTAAATCCTAAAGAATAAACTACCCAAATGAAAAACTCTAGAGCCTCCCATTTATTGCACTGTAAGATAAAAATTCATCTACCTTTCTAGTAACCTGAAGATAAATAAAAGTTTGTGGGCACAAAATGACATTAGAAATAATTTGGGCTAGTGTCTTTTCAAGGCTCTACTAGTTTTCTTTAAACCAGCCCAAAACTTACAGGCTTAAAACAACAACCTTTTTTAAAAAACTAAGGTGAAATTTATATATAACATTATGTAATCTTCAGGTGTACAACATTATAATTTGACATCTGCATGCACTACAGAGGGATCACGACTAAAAGTCTAGTTACCCTCTATCACCTTCCCCATCCCCTCTGGTAACCAACAAGAACCATTTGTTTTGTTCATTATTCTGTAAATCACCTGGCAGTTCTGGTCTGGGCCAGCTTAGCTGATGTTTCTGGGCTTTCCTGTGCTTGTTCCTGTGGTCAGCTGATACATAGATGTTTGATTTGGGATAGCCTCACTCACCCTATACCCACAACCAGCCATATCTGGTGGTTGGCTGCCTGTTGTTCGGGGCAACAGGGATGATTGAGCCAAGTGTCTCTCTTCCTCCAGCAGACAAACCCAGGGCTCTTCTGTCTGGGGTTTCAACATCCCAAACAACAGCAAGAAAAAGCTAGCCCCAATGTTCAAGCACCTTTCAAGTCTCTGCTTGCCTCACACTTGGCTACTGTTCCATTGGCCAGAGCATGTGACATAGCTTATTAGAGCCAGAGGTGGCTCTAGAAGCCTATAAGCCATGCCCAGGAGTGTCCTATACATCCTTGTCCTCTAGATTTGAGTGGCATGGGTTGTTTAGTATTATTGGCAAAGTAGTTACCACTTCTAATTGCATGATGGTGGAGAGGGCATTCTGGAATGGGGGCAACAATAGATAAGTCACATCTTATGTCTTTGAACATGTCAAGAACATCCCACATAACCATGCTCCAAATAGGAATAGAGCTAAAAATGGAACACATAACAAAATCAAAAGCTTAAGCTTATTAAAAATATATAATAAAAAGACTTAAGTAACTTCAGTAAATTAAGAAATCCATAACAGAGGAAGTAAAGGTAGGATATTAATGTAACTGCAGTGTAAATGTTACATTGCTTTACCAAGTTCTGTGGCTTCTATATCTCCTGTTGACCTATTTTTCAGGTATACAGAGAACTTTCTAATATACCTGAAAGATTTTTTTGAATCTTTTTCTACACTGTTGCGCACATGTTTTCTTTTATTATTGTAGCTTTTCCCCCAGATGACTAATTTAAGAAAATTTTTCTGGGAGTACAAAATAGTTCCAAGGAATAGAAAATTAGATGCCTGTTTTCTTTTCTTGAATTTACTTCTGGAGTTAAAGTAAAATGCAACCTGTTAGATAAATTTGGCTTTTTCCTCTTTAAAAATCTCCATAGGGCGCCTGGGTGGCTCAGTCGGTTGAGCGTCCGACTTCAGCCAGGTCACGATCTCGCGGTCCGTGAGTTCGAGCCCCGCGTCGGGCTCTGGGCTGATGGCTCAGAGCCTGGAGCCTGCTTCCGATTCTGTGTCTCCCTCTCTCTCTGCCCCTCCCCCGTTCATGCTCTGTCTCTCTCTGTCTCAAAAATGAATAAATGTTAAAAAAAAAAAAATCTCCATAATTATTTCACTGTGTTAGATGTACCTTGAAATGTGGGGGAGAACTGTACTTATTTCTACTGTAAGATGCAATATGTATATTTTACCAGTTTATTTTATCCATTCCATGAATCTTGTCATGTTCATTGGAAATGCTACAGCTAATTCACCTCCATCTGATGAACAAATACAACAATAGCTGACAAAAAACTGCAAGGACATAGACAAGTTGGTGAATATAAGGGGAAACACCTCATTCCTTGAGCAATAGAACTTGAAATTATGGCAAACTGGAAACATGGGATCCCATTTACATTGGCCTTGGCTGTCATCACATACTGAAATATAGGCTACTAGGACTCCTGGGAGTGAAACTCTCAAAACTCCTCAAGGGGAAGGTGTGGAATGGATCCAAGCTGCCTGCATCCTGAGCCCACTTTACCAAGTATGAGAAAAACTAAAGAAAGGATTCTCCATATCTTTCCATCTAATTCTGACCAAGTCAGTGGAGTCACCTCCACTTCTACAGTCGACCCCCAAAGATTCAATGCAAACCTTCTCTCCCTACCCTGCTCCACTCCAAAGGCAGCCATTGCTCTCAACTCATTTCCCAGAATGAAGGTGAAACAAAATCCTATGGATTAAGTAATAAGGTTTACAGAACTGTGGCCACATGCTGACCCAGGGTATATAGTTTTGTACAGAGTAGGAATTTGATACTCTTGAAAGATCCCAATTCTTCAATAAATCTTTTCACTAGAATTGGACTCAAAATATCCACATGTAAAAAAGATGTAATCATATTTGCAACACATATTTGTGATTCCTAGAAGCATGTTTATGTTAAGCATAATCACAATGTATTCACATACATTCACGCATACATAATCCCATATCACAATGCCTCTAGTGAGCACTCTCCACCCCAATTTCCTTTAACAGACCGGTGTACCCATCTACCAACTGCTCTGGATATTTTACAATTGTCCCCTTATTTGGATAATTACCCCTGGCCAAACCAGTTCCACCTTGCTTTGAAATTTATAGTTCCTACTCCTGGGGACTATGGAGAGATAGCCAGTGATTGACAGTGAGTTTAAAAAAGAAAAGAAAAGATGGGGCGCCTGGGCGGCTCAGTCAGTTAAGCGTCCGACTTCAGCTCAGGTCACGATCTCACGGTCCGTGAGTTCGAGCCCGGCGTCAGGCTCTGGGCTGATGGCTCAGAGCCTGGAGCCTGCTTCCGATTCTGTGTCTCCCTCTCTCTCTGCCCCTCCCCCGTTCATGCTCTGTCTCTCTCTGTCTCAAAAATAAATAAAAACGTTAAAAAAATTAAAAAAAAAAGAAAAGAAAAAAATACCAGTATCCTTGCCTTAAGGTAGGACCAAGTGTAGTGCAATTCACACTTTAAAGCTCCCCCATAGGATGAGGTTCAAACTCAGCTGCAGATAGGACTACCCACTTCCTCAGTGCATTCCCTGGTCCCACTCCCTTTCTCCTAAGAGCCCTTCTCCAGTAAGTCATGTGTACTGAATCCCTGTCTCAGGCTCTGCCTCTAGGGAACTCAACATGAGGTAACACTTCATTACTGATCTTGAAAGTTTTCAGCAACTAGGATCCTGAAGTGGATGCTTGTTCTAACCCTACTTCTAACTTTCAAAGTAACTTAACATTGCATGTTTTCATTTTGAAAGCATTTGCTATTGACTATGTGCTTGATGAGATTTCCTCACCTCTCTTCATTTCAGCCTGTCACTCACATAACCAGAAAGTTCCTTTTGTTTGAGGTACCTGACACACTAGTATGGAAGCTCAAAGCCCATTTGCCCTCTTTACAACAATGTACAGATTAGATTACCTACTCCCTGCCAGGAATTAAATCTAAAATATGATGCTTTACAGGGGGCGCCTGAGTGGCTCAGTCAGTTCAGTGTCTGTCTCTTGGTTTTGGTGCAGGTCATGATTTCACAATTTGTGGGTTTAAGCCCTGCATTGGACTCTGTACTGACAGTGTGGAGCCTGCTTGGGATTATCTGTCTCTCCTTCTCTCTCTGCCCCTCCCCTGCTTGCTCGCTCTCTCTATCTCCCTCTCTCTCTCTCAAAATAAAAAAAATAAACATTTATTTATTTATTTATTTATTTACCTCTCCATATATACAGATATATTTTTATTTTATTTTTTATTTTATTTATTTTTTTAATATGAAATTTATTGTCAAATTGGTTTCCATACAACACCCAGTGCTCATCCCAAAAGGTACCCTCCTCAATGCCCATCGCCCACTTTCCCCTCCCTCCCACCCCCCATCAACCCTCAGTTTATTCTCAGTTTTTAAGGGTCTCTTTTGCTTTGGTTCCCTCTGTCTCTAACTTTTTTTTTTAACAGAAGACCATGGGGGAGGGGAAGGAAAAAAAGAAGAAAAAAAAAAAAGGAGGAAAAAAGGAAAAAAAAAAACAAACATTTTTTAAAATGATGCCTTAAAGACCATAGTCTCTCCTGAACTTGAAATTCATATATACACAATGGAATACTACATGGCAATGAGAAAGAATGAAATATGGCCCTTTGTAGCAACATGGATGGAACTAGAGAGTGTTATGCTAACTGAAATAAGTCATACAGAGAAAGAGAGATACCATATGTTTTCACTCTTATGTGGATCCTGAGAAACTTAACAGAAGTCCATGGGGGAGGGGAAGAAAAAAAAGAGGTTAGAGAGGGAGAGAGCCAAAGTATAAGAGACTCTTAAAAACAGAAAAAACTGAGGGTTGATGGGGGGTGGGAGAGAGGGGAGGGTGGATATCGAGGAGGGCACCTTTTGGGATGAGCACTGGGTGTTGTATGGAAACCAATTTGACAATAAATTTCATATTAAAAAAAAAGAAACTCATAGACAACTATCACAGGATTGTCTGGCCCTGGAAAACTTCTCCATAACCATTTTATGAAACCAATAAAGTTAACCCAGTCTTTGATAAGCTATCACAAAGGGACATATCAAGTATTATCTTACCATTTTTCCCTGTATGCTCAAATATTTTCTTATCATGCTTCCCCTGTATTCAGTACTCTTTTCTTTTCCCTCACACAACTTATTTTCCACCTTTGTATAGAGGTGTAGCCCTCTTGAATGCACTGGAGATGGAAAACTTTAAATAAAATGAAAAACCTAAGTAATCATGCCCATACTGCATAACCACAGCTAAATTTCTATGCAGAATATTGTCTATTTCTTGGGATTCAATAAATGTATGCAATAACAACCATGGCTAAGTTTCATGTTAACCTTTTTCTCTCTTTTCATCAGATGTAGAAATGAACAAATTAGATATTATGAATGTTGGCTCATTTTTTTACTATAATGATTATACTTCTCCTAGTTAAAGTTCATTGAACACTTGCTATGTGCTAAAACTGTTCTAAATGCTTTTACATCTATGATCTCATGCAAATGGCGCAACTAGCTTATGGGTAAGGTACTGTTTTTCATATGTTTTTTGCAGATGAGAAAACTTTATATCCTAGGATTTCATAGGAATCCCATGCCATACTGATCTTCTGTCATATAATCTAATCTTTGAAGGAAAATCTCCCTTTAAAAATTCTCTCTGATACCAGTAATATAATATGGTATTTCTGTAGTAAGTTTGTTCTTTAAAAACAAATTATAGTACTAAAATAGCAACTTTTAATATATGCATGATCTTTCATCTTAAGAGGGATGACCACTATTGTGAGTCCTCTATATGGTTGGGGATACTGAAGCTTGGAGAAGTTGTATAACTTGCCCACTGTGGGACAAGGGCAAGAACACAAATGAGTCCTGTCACCTTCTCTGTACAGCATATATGCTGCCCATGCTCACAAAGGGCTAAGCATGCAACATGTAGAAAAACCCAGACCACTTGCCCAAGCTTCATCCACACTTACCATGCTACAAATATCTGCCTCTTGGCCACTCCTCAGGCCTAAAATTGCATGTACCAGCAGTCATTCACCCTCAGGAGGATACATTGGGACAAGAGAACTATACAGGCCCTGGAAAGGACTTGCTCAGGGTAATTTGGCAGGGAATTCTAATCTTGACTACTTGGAGCATGATCTAAAAGGAAAAGTGTGGGTTCCCGGTGGGTGTATACCTGAGACCTGTGGACTTCTTGCCCCACGGAGAGAAATGCAATCAAGGAGAACCAGGGCATGGCTTGCAAGAGTACAGGGCTTGGTGCAGGGGCTCCCGTGGCCCTACTCTAAGAATGGAATATTTGCTCCATAGCTAAGAAGTGATTGGTCCAGGGACGCCTGGGGAGGTCAGTCGGTTAAGCGTCTGACTTCGGCTCAGGTCATGATCTTGTGGTTTGTGGGTTCAAGCCCTGCATTAGGCTCTGTGCTGACAGCGTGGAGCCTGGAGCCTCCTTTGGATTCTGTTTTCCTCTCTTTCTGCCCTGCTCATTCATTCTCTCTCTCTCTCTCTCTCTCTCTCTCTCTCAAATAAACATAAAAAAAGAAAGAAATTATTGGGGCAGTTTGTCTTCAGATCCCTAGGAGCCCTAACCCTTCAATGCCACCATTCTACTAGAACTGAACCTCCTCTCATTTAAGATTTACTTCAGCACAAAAAAAAAAAAAATGAGTCACAGAGCCATCCCACTGCTCTTCAGGCTTTAGATGAGACTATATCTATATTTCTTGGAGGATTACATGGACAAAGAAAGCTGGCCTTTCAAAAATTTTAAATAGTAGATGATCAATAGGCAATTCTTAGCAGAATTCTTTCCATATTTAGAATGCTTCTCTTAAGAGTTCAAGGCCCAAGCAAATGATTAACAAGAGTATACATGCCTGCCTACCTGGAGGCAAAGAAAAGAGAAGGCAGGAAGCAGATGTTCAAGGCCTTCACCTTAAGGCAAATTTAAAGGGTAGGAATGGGTATTGAGAACTAACACCTAGCATTGTGCTTGAAGCATACTAGATAAACAATGAATATTTCATAAAGAAAATTATGCAGCATGAATTTGTGAGTATTTGACTCTCCTCTTTCTGGGACCAGAATTTGTCTGTTCTTGATAAGATGGACTTGATATAGCTTATCAATGTAGCCAATACCAACATGGTTACTTTCTGTACAACAGAACAAAAATTTCTCATTTCTAGGTCTTAAAGGAGGCTTGAGTTGAAGGTAAAGCCTCAGTATTCCCTGGAACTTTCTGATGCAAAATCTTCTACCTTTAAACTTCTTCAACCATTTAAAGACTAGTTACCTCCCCATCTTTACTATGTGAAATACTATCACAAGTTCCCTTCACCCCATTTCCCCCAACAACCATATAATTAACAACTTAAATACAGATCCAGGGATCTGAGGACCTACTACTTTCCTCTCTAAAATGCCAAATTTGTAATAGGATGAGAAGAAATCTGGTGATGAGTTCTTAATTTCTGGGAAAAATCATGTTCAATCATGAGGTGTGGTGCAGTGTGTGTGTGTGTGTGTGTGTGTGTGTGTGTGTGTAGAGAGAGAGAGAGAAAGAGAAATGTAACAGTGAATGAAATTTAAATAAGTATAACTGATTCACTTCTAAAACTAAATAGAAAAATAAAGTTTTATGTTGGGGAAGGATAATGATACATACATGCACATAACTATTGAGAGATATATGGTTATAGGTATATAAATATATAAGACGATAACAGAAGCCAACTTATTTCCAGACATTCATAACAGAAAATCCCACTGATCTAAAAAAGACCCAAAAACCCAAAATTTCAAAAATCTGTTCTTTGTTCCTATACTTTGGATCCAGAATGCTTAAAATATGTTCAGTTGAAAGAGCTACATAGAGGGGAGCCTGGGTGGCTCAGTTGGTTAAGCGTCCGACTTCGGCTCATGTCACGATCTCATGGTTCGTGAGTTTGAGCCCCACGTCGGGCTCTGTGCTGACAGCTCAGAGCCTTGAGCCTGCTTCACATTCTGTGTCTCCCTCTCTCTGCCCCTTTCCTGCTCATGCTGTGTCTCTCTTTGTCTCAAAAAATAAAATAAACATTAAAAAAAATTTGAAAGAGCTACATAGAAATTGTAAGAAAATGGAAAACACAAATAAAGTCCATGGAAATGACCCCCAAAAATTACTAAATTGGGAAGTCTCAAATTTCCACTAGAGAGGTCATTTCCCATCCAAGTGGACAGTATCTGCTTATTATGATTAGACAACCATCATTAGAACTTCCAGCATTTCCAAGAAGTCAAAAACCGAAATCTTCTAATTACTACATGTTAACTAGTTCAAATTTTTGAATTGTGTAACTAAGAGCAGCACTGTATAGGTCAAACCATACATAATTACCTGCTTCATTTCTCTGTTAGCAATCAGGCATGGCCTCTGGAAGGCACCAAGAGATCTGGGCTACTTTAAGGTCAGTCTTGGTCATAACTTACTAATTGAAATATTGTACATACTAGACCATATGCCAACATGGAATCATCCAGGCCTCCCTCATAGACCAAAACATCCAAGCTCTGTGAAACTTTGGCTCCTATGAAGGCACATCTGGTGGTACTCCTTGAACAAACAGGCCTTTCAAGGAAGTCCTAATAATTTTCTTGATAGCAGCATTGCCCAACTGAACAAAAGTATGCACAGACTATCAATATACCAGTCCAAGATGATCCATTTAGGCGTCATCTGTGTTTATTCCAAGAAAGTGTGAATAGCATCACCTACCCCAAACAGAGCATACCATAGTGCTGCTTGGCGAAAGCAAACATCCTTTCCATGAATATTTAACTAAAAGTATTGCTTATCAGTATTGGCACAACTAGACTGATCCTATCTGTCTGTGTTCTGGAACATGCCCTACAAAGAAGATGGTCAGAATGTTTCTGACTTCATTTGTCGTCATAACCTGAAAATTTCTATTAAGCAGTTTTGAATTCAGATGATTCCCTCAAGTCTTCTTTCATGGGAACTAAATTCAAATATCCTTACCTGTGAAGACTTGGCAAGTTTATCTGATTTACCTTATGCTAGAACCATTGGTGACAAAGGTGTTTTTAATAGGTATTCAGTATTAAGTAAAGCAACTCATCTTGCCTAGATGTTGAAGTGCAGTATTGATTGTGGGAAGGGTCTTTGGGAGTTGAAATTAAGGTCTAATGGTGGTGAATGGAAATAATACTTTTAAAAAAGAAAAAGCAAAAATAAAGATAACATCCAGTCGGACCTACAAGCTATATGCCTAGTTTTATGCACACATTGAGGAATGTTCATCAGAAGTTTCCCTGCCCCAAATAATTCACTTTCTAACCTAGGAAAAGGTGCCTGGAAGACTCATCTTTAATCATGTGTGTGTGTGTGTGTGTGTGTGTGTGTGTGTGTGTGTTTAGTTGGTGGTTAACATAGTTGGTGGTTGAGTGGTTAAGAGCTTGTTTGCATGGATATCCTGGAGTATGCCTATTGCCCTGGTGTCATAAATGATAGTGCCCCCCTTTCACTCTCAAAAATATCTCAGCTTGGCATTTTTCCAAAGAAAATGAAAATGCTAACTTGAAAAGATATCTGCATCCCCATGTTCATTGCAGCATTATTTATAATAGCCAAGACATGGAAACAATGTAAGTGTCTACAAAAAAAATAAATGGATAAATAAATGTGAGATACACACACACATAATTATGGATATATGTGTGTATATGTATATGTATATCTAACAGAATATTATTCAACCAGAAAAAAATGAAACCTTGCCATTTATGACAACATGAATGGACCTTGAACGGTTATGCTAAGTGAAATCAGTGAAACAGAGAAGGACAAATACCATCTGATATCACTTAAATGTAGAATATTAACAAAACAAAACAAGCTCATAGATAGAGGACAGACTAGTGGTTGCCAGGAATGAAGGGGGAGGGGTGGGCAGTGAGTGAAATATGTGAATGAAATCAAAAGGCACAGCATGGTGACTATAGTTAATAATACTCTATTGCATATTTGATATTTGCTAAGAAAGTACATCTTAAAAGTTCTTATCATAAAAAAAATTTATAACTATGTATGGTGATGGATATTAATTAGACTTATTGTGAGGATCATTTGGCAATATACATAAATATTGAATCTTTACACTATATACCTGAAGCTAGTATAATATGTCAATTATACCCTAATTAAAAAAAGAAAGTTGAAGGGGAAAAAATGTCCCTTTATTGAAGAACAAACTCTATGGTTATTCTAGGTGTAAGTTATTCTAGGTATAGGTATGACTTGCTCTTTTCCAGCTCTGAGACTTACATGAAACTCCCTCCCTCTACACCCTAAATTTCATCTGTAAAATGAGAACAACAGTAACAGCTACCTTTCAAGGCTGTTGTGAAGATAAAGTTTGATAATACGTTTCAAATGTTTAACCTGGTACACGGTAAACACTCTATACACTTTAGCTAGTATTATTTAAATATCTGTCACCTGAGAAGAAATTTATCGTATGGGGTTGAACCATCATCACTGCAAATCACTCCATCCATCTTAAGATATTTTAGGTAAATACCGTTGAATAAATACCCAGAAATAACTTCGTCACAGCTCCTACAACATAGGAACAGTCAGCAACGAATATGAAATGTGTGATGGTGTCCCTCAAAGACTGGGCAGCCAGAATCTCAGGAGAGAGGGCAACCTTGTCTCAGGTCCCATAGAATGGAAGACAGGGAGATACTGCTTTCCCAAATGTGCTCTAATTTTTAAAGAATCAAAGCTGGGGGTTTGCAAGGCTTCCCTGCTCCTCTTCCGCCCCATCTCCTGCAGCTGTAAGGAATCAGCCTGTTTGTGTCTGACCCGGGGTCAGCTATGCACTGTGCATCAGCCACATGACTATCGAGTTCTGATTCTGCCCCCCACCCGCAATTCACCTTCTGGAGGATTTTCCCAGCTCCACATTTTCAAAATGAAGCCCCATGTTTCTCCTCCAGCGGTGGAGAACAAGGCCCAAATGTCATTTCAGTTACAGCAATAACAAATTCATGAGGGTCCAGCCCTTGCCATCTGTCTGAGGACTTTGTCAGGCCCTTTATTGGTCATGATGAATACCATTTCACCAACCACCTAAACAAATGAGAGTGAACCCATGGGTTTTCTGCAAAAGACAGAAGATCAAATGAAGAGTAGAACTGTCTGAATCCCCAGCACCCTGGCAGAAGTAAAATTTATCACTTGGCATTTGCATAATTCAGTGAGATTCCTCATTTAAAAGCTGACAAGGGGAACTGAAACAGAGTGCTGATTGGAAACTAGATGGCAAATATTTAAATTTTAAATTATCATTTTCCAAAAAGTAACCACCTCTCCATAGTGTAGGGACTTTGGTATGAACTGGTGACTATGCATTTTATGTATATAGATATATAAGTGGAATAGCTAACACATATTAAAGACATCCCATGTACCAGGAATTATGCCAAGCACTTTGCTGCATTTAATTCTCTTAACCACTTTATGAATTGTACCCATTTTATAGGTGAGGATTTGAGGCTCAGAGTTAGGCAGTAATTTGTCTGAGGTCATATAGCCAGATAAACCTAGTTATGAACTAGAAGCCTGATCATCTGACTTCAGAATCCGTGGTCTAATCACTGCCCTAACCACAGCCCCTTGCACATATACAAATACACACACATTTCCATTTCTTGTCCTGATGAGGACTGGTTTGTGGCACATCACCCCATCTCCCAAAGAGGTAATGGGAGTCCTAGCTGGGCATGGGGCAAGAAACCCACAGAGTATGGAGCTGAGGGAAAGGTGGAACAAACCAGAGTCAGACAAACAATAATCTACCGAAAGGCCAACCCACTGGACAAGCCTGAGAATTAAGCTGTGGGGTAGATAGAAGGCAGAAATGAGGAAACTAACCCCATGGTCAATTTAAAATCTTTATAAAATGGGGTGCGTGGGTGGCTCAGTTGGTTAAGTATGTGATTTCTGCTCAGGTCATGATCTCACAGTTAGTGAGTTCAAGCCCTGCATCAGGGTCTGCACTGATAGCTCAGAGTCTAGAGCCTGCTTCAGATTCTGTGTGTCCCCCCTCTCTCTCTGTCCCTCCCCCACTTGTGCTCTCTCTCTCAAAAGTAAATAAATATTTTAAAACATTTTTAATAAAATTAAATCTTTATAATAATAACTGCTAACATTTATTAAGTGCTTAGTGTGTGCCAGAAACTATTCTAAGCATTTTTGCATGAAATTATTCATTTGACTGTCAACACTGTCTCATGCCCATAAAAATGTCTCATGCCCTCATTTTATAGATGAGGAAACCGAGTCACAGAGGTGTCAAGGAACTGGCCTAAGAGCACAGAAATTATAGCTAACAGAGTTGGTATTTGAAAGTAAGAAGTCTAGCTTAGGAACACAAACTTATAACCATTTTGTACAGTTATGCTCTATGCTCTAATTTCTTGGGGGAACTCATAGTTTTTGTTGACATTTTTTATGAAATGAAAAAAATCTCAGAAACAAGTTTATGATCTCTCGTGATAAATAAGTACTATTTTTACCTTTAGGATACAAGAAATTGTCTACAACACTGGGTAAGAACAAGTTTTACAGCCCACAGTAGCCAAACCACTATTTAAGAGATTATGAAAGTCATATTGACTGCTACCAATATGCATGGCAATGAATCCTATTCCCAATCTGTTTCTTTCCAGGTGACATCTGGAGCTCAAGTGAAGTCACAGTAGGTGCCATCTCATCATTACATATCAATATAGTTCTTCTGAAAAAACTGGGAACACTATCCAAAGCATAATAACCCTCATAAATAATCTATCAACTTGAGGACATTAAATGTAAAGAAAGGGTGACCTCTGACATTCCACTCCCTTTAATGGTGCTTCATTAGTCTTACAAATGGAGGCAAATTCATAATGGAGGGAATCAATTCTGCCACTTGGAAATAATAAAGATACATACATCAAACAACAGCTTTTCTTATTCTTTCTAATTAAGTGATCCATCCCAGAGGAGTGCTAAATTGGTCAGGGCAAATATAAATTACACTAAGCATGAGCATTTTAAGATCAATGTAGGGTCTTGATGTTTCTCCTGTGTTTTTCCTATACTTTTCCAAACACTGAACTACTTTTCTGACTATGCATCAAGAAACTAAATACCTAGGTTAAGTGGGCAAGAAGACACTCAGTCCCCCACTGGTCGCCCCACAGGTGGCCAGACTGTCTGCCTGTCTTATTGAAGAAACAATCACAGTGATTAAAGCTGATATCTTAGGAAAACACCCTAGCATTCAATCTGCAACTTCACCCTGCCCTTGGACTTCAAAAAACTAGCAAATATAATATCTGGCTTGGGGACTAGTGGATCAAATTTTAAGAAATTTTTTAAGTTTATTTATTTCTTTTGATAGAGAGCAGGGGAGGGGCAGAGAGCAAGAGAGAGAGAAGAGAGGGGGAGAGAGAGAGAGAGAGAGAGAGAGAGAGAGAGAGAGAATCCCAAGTAGGCTCCACAGTATGAGTGCAAAGCCTCACACAGGGCTCGAACACAAACCATGAAATTATGACCTGAACTGAAACCAGGAGGTGGATACTTAACCACTGAGCCACCCAGGCACCCCAGTGGAGCAAATTTTAAGACATGTCTTATATCTTTTTCTAGGCTGCCTTACCCTCCCTAAGATATCATCTTTGATGTCAAGGATTTATCACGAAGTCCATGGATAGGTTTTTGCCATTGTCTAAGGCTTCACCTACCAATACAATGGAATTCTGGCAGCTAGAAAGTCAAGCCTGGCTCTTCTAAAATCTTTGTCTAACTTCTAAATAACTCAGGGATTACATGCAATTTTGACTGATGAAAATCACCATGTTTCTCCCAGAAAATGAAGTAGGGCTGAAAAGCAAACTAAATGTATACAACTTTATTAAATGCATCTTTGCTTATGCAATATAAAAACTAATATTATTTTGTTTTAATATGACTAGAAGATCCTTATAATTCAAAAATGGCCTATACCTTCAAAACTCATCAGAGAAGTGTACAAGAGCATTCTGAAACCATGGACAGAAAACAAAGAAAAGAACACTAGGTTCAGAGACAAGATATTTTATTCAAACCCTAGTTCTGTTACTTTTTCATGTGTGACTGTATATCCACAAAGGGAGGGACCTCCAGCATTCATTTGAGGCTCAATGCCCAGGACAGTGCCTGCCATGAAAATAGACGTTCAATGAGTATATAAGCATAAATATGTGCCTGAATGAATGAGTTGACCAATATTGTTCTCTGGAACTCACATATCTTAACAAGTTTTGAAGACTGGTGTATTAGGCTGAGTCCTCCAGAGCAAATCTGAGGAGAGGGTATTCATAAGTGATTTATTAAGAAAATCCTTAAAGTTCTTAAAGTTCAAAGAGCAACTGTTAAGTGAGTGAGAGAAGCAGCACAGAAGAGGACACACCAGGAAAGAGTGTGATGTCAGGTGATATCAAGCCTCAGCCTAATACTGTGGGGAATTCAAGCACACATCAAGGTAAGGAGCTAAGCTTTCCCTCCCTTCCTCATCAGTTATGGGGTACAGGCTGCACTGAGAGATGAAAAAGGGCAAGACTCTGAACATCATGGAGCAAAAACAAAACACATGGATGGCACATAAAACCACCAAAAGTGATCCAAGTGAATCTGCTCAGGGCCTTGGCAAAGTCTACTAGTAGTCTGCGAGCTTTTGTGCTTCTATGAACCAACACTGAGGAATAAAACATCTAGAATTTTAACTTTGCAAAGGATATTCTCTCACACTTTTAGCGTTTGATTCTCAAAACACCACTGTGTGATGGATGCAACATAAGTAGTATTATCCATTTATGACAAGTAAGGGATCTTGGCCCAGAGAAGAAAAATGACTTGTTTCTGGGTAAACTAGATTAGCACAAATAAGATTAGCTATTATAGAACAGCAGCTAGGGGAGAGCCAAATTTGTTTGCTCAAGGTTATAGGCACTGGGGGAGACACTGGAGATTTTGATGCTTCTGTAGACCTAGAGAATGAATATGATAGGAGTTGTGGCAGACAGATGAGAAAACATTCTAGATGAAAGAAAACCAGAGGAGGGAAATACACAGAATAACCATCAGAGTAGCAAAGAGAGGGGCCTCATGGAAATGGAGTGAGTAGGGGTGATGAGCCAATATTATGGTGGCCTTGAAAATACCAGTAATACTAATTGAGATTTGATAAACTACTACCAGAAAAAAAATCAAGTAGGAAAACCAAGTAAATTGCTGACAACAGAGTCCAAAGATGATGAAAATCTTCAGTAGTCTGGGGGCAAGGTGAATTGTCAGTTTCCCTGTGTGAATTGATGAAGGTCTGTCTAAAAGTGGTAGCAATAAGTAAGAGAACGCAGACATGAGAAATGCGGGAGAGACCACCAGTACTGACTCAGTAGATGGATGTGAGAGTTGAAGCAGAAGGAAGAGTTACAAAGTAATCCAGCCTTTTGGTCTAGGGGGTGGAGTCTCTAGATTGCTAAACTGAATGGTGTCAGATTCACTTTCAATAGACTTAGACGGTGTTTTCACCTCCTTTTCTGGCCCGATTTACCACTGACTTGGAATGACTTATCTACAACCTAAAGTGACAGGTGGTAGAGCACCTCACAGCCAGGGCTAGAACGAGAAGCAAGGTATTCTGACAAATGGCCCTGCAGGTGCCCCCCCCTCACCAAAGAGCTAGACATGAACTCTACAGCAGCTATCATAAATGTTCAGCAAATCTCTAAGTTTGTATGTCAATTCCTGGTAGCATACATGGCACCTTGCAAAGTTTCAATGAACAAACTTAAATGGGAAAATGAACCTGCTTTGTACATTATAATGGGAAATGCTCTTGTTATTATTGTTTGTGTTTTAGGTGGTAATATCTCATCCATATAACTTACAAGACACTTTAAAATTGCTCATTTTATTTTTAATGTATCTGTTTTTGGATCCTCTCTTTGATGGCTAACATTTCATCTTGTGCATCTCCCCATACCATTATATTGTGTTTAAGCACTGCATTAACATGCATTATATGGATAGACAATAATTTAACCATCTACCTTCTGTAGGATATTTAGGTTTGTTCCAGAATATTCTTATGAATAGTATAATAATATTGTTATCTCTCTTATGAATAACATTATTAATTAATGAAATATAGTATCAACAAACCAAGACTGACTCCTTAATATAACCTAAAGGCCTGAGAGATTATTTAAAGGGAAAAACTGTTACAAAATGTGTTATTTATTGGGTTGTCAATGAAGCACCTGCAACCATTTCCCAAAGCACCAGCCATAGCTATATTTACTCAAATTTTACACTCAATAAATTGAAAAATAGTCGTTATTCTGATTAGGAAGACAAATCCTTCAAAGAGAAGCTGTTGACAAGCCTAGAATGCTTTGTATTTATACACAATGGAGCTTATGATCATCTGTTCACACTATTTCACCTAGTTATATACGTAGAGAACAATGGTCATTGAATTTTCTGGTTGAAATGTCTCTGTTAACTGTCTTTAAGTCTACTCTAGCTGAAGAAACCTTGAGTCACCAAAAACAGAGTGAGCTCCTCCTTCAAGTAAAGACGTACCAGAATCATGCATGATCAGCTTAGTGCTACTCCTTTTAAAGAAAAATCCATGTCTTTTCATCTTCAAATTCAGGTTCATCCTACCTAATGATGGAATATCAATTCAGGTTCATCCTACCCAATGATAGAATGATGGAATATGACAATCGTTCAATAAAAAAAAAAAAAAAACACTTTAAATCCCTATCCTAGTTGAAATTGAAACCACTGAATTCTAGGATAATTAGCATCCAGTCTCCTTTCTCTTTCCTTTATGAGATACTCAGCCTCCTGTCTCAGGCTTAAACCCACTACTTTGATCCTTTTCATAGACAAAATTGAGAAGATTCAATGGGTCTATGTGTCTCATTTCAACTCAAGCCTTTATAATAATAAGGGGAAGGAGTCATTGTACTGTATCCCCAAGTTTAAAAGCATTTCTGTCATTTTGAGATTAAAAATAGATCAGACCTGACTGTACTTTAGCAGAGAAAATCTATTACTTATACATTCATAAGACAGCTTTTATTAAAATGAGAAAATACAATAAATTACCATTTCCATGTATCTTTTCATATACAGCTCAGGTCTGTGGTATGCAGGGAGGACTCAAGTGAGGTTACTAGATACGGGTAGCCTTTAAGAAGAGTACTATATATATCTAAATTCACAATCCAAGGTGGACAAAGTGAGTATTAGCAGGAAACCATCCCCTTATAGGTGTGGAATATTCCAAAACATGTATTAGTTAAATTTACTGATGGTGTGCAGATCAGTAGACCCTGGAAGGGAAAAGACAGCACACACAAACTTAGGTGAGTATAAGGAAGGGGCTATTTACAGTAAGTGGCTAATGTTTAGAAGACCAACAAGAAATGGCAAGAGAGGGATCCTGTTTTTGGCTCCTAAACCAGAAAGGGCAAGAGTTGAAGGCCGTTAGTGGAATGCTGAAGGATTTCTATAGGAGAGAGCTTCCTGACAAGGGCCATGGCCTTCCATAGCAGGATCAACCAATCCATGGTTAAAGGACAAGGAGACAGTCAGGAGAAAAAATACCCCATCATTATTCTTCAGTCCTCCCACTTCCTCCTCATTCCTTCCACTGACCAACCCAACTGGAAGTCAGAGTGGGTCCCCAGGGGTCAGAATTAGGTGGATAATACAGAAATGGACCTACGAGGAAAGTGGAAGATACCCAGTATGCTGTGAAATGACAGGTTCTGCCTTAAGCAAAGGTGAGGTAAATGGTTTGTCCCTGATACCTCCTAAACCTTTGATACTCATCTCTTCCTAGTCTATCGCTGGTCAACTGCCACCACCAGAAGTTCACCATCATCCTATGCTGCCTCCATGACTATCTATGGCTCTCATATGTCCCCTACACAGGCTCGTCTTCCTTGAGTCACAGTCCATATTTCAGATGGGCACAGTCTTTATATTTCCATCTTTCTACATCCTAATCCTTCAATGAAAGCTACTTCTTTCTAGGTGGCAAGCCAGCCAGTCTAATAAGTAATTCCGTGCAAATGTATAATATCACTAATTGGGTAAAGTAATAGGTCCTAGAGCTAAAAGACTTAACAGAAATTATTTCTGACCCTGTCAGAATATTTGATATAATAACATGGACATTTTGTAACAGGAGGCAACAAAGGCCGAACAATGTAAGGTAAACACAAAACTTACATGCAATCCCACTTAGGGAAAAAGACATTTTCAATAAAGACCTTCAGGAAACCCAGCAAATCCCAAAGTGTTATGCTCACCTTAGTTGGGTGGCATTCATACAGTATCAAGAATATTGAATATCAAGAATATTGAATCACACAGTGAGAAAACGTTTTTACACTCATCTCAACAATTTATCATATCACAGAGAAGAACTCGGTTTGGAGTTAGAACATCTTAATCCTTCTTTAAACACAGGCCACTCTCCCCTTTTAACAAAGAGAAGCAAGCATCAGATACTGACTTCATATTAAGGCAATTGTTCATGGACTTAATTTGAGATTTTATTTCCCTTGAACTTTTATTTTGTGTCATCTTCTATTACATAATAAATAATAATGACTTTAAATTTATGTTAATGACATTAAATTCTGTTTTGCACAATTTTAAGTTTAAAAAGTAATTGATTTAAAGAAAAATGTATATAAACAATAGTATGATTTTTTTCAAGGTCCTATTTTTAAAAAATGTTAAGTAAAGCAATGTAGTTTGGGAAAAATGACTTTATTCCAAAGAGTTTTTATCAATAATCTTACAATTTACACATATATGAATCACAGATAATGTGTGTGTATACGTGTATTTACAATAACAGGCAGAATTCTAACATGGGTCCAATATTCCCTGATTTGCATGCTCTGTATAATTCCTCCCTCTTGAGTGCAGGCAAAACCTGGAAATGTAATAAGATACCACTTCCATGATTATGTTATGTTATATAGCAAAAGAGATTTTGCAGATTATAATTAAGGTCCCTATCAGTTGGCTTTCAGTTAATCAAAAGGGAGATTATCTCAGGTGAACCTGACCCAATCAGGTGAGCCCACAGAAGAGATAAGAAACAGCAACAGATGTTTTTCTGCTGGCCTAGAAGCAAACAGCCATGTTGTAAAAGCAGAGGACCATGTGGCAGACCTAAGAGCAGCATCTAGGCACTGAGTGGTCTACAGCCAAGAGCTAGCAAGAAACATAGATTTAAGTGCTATAGCCACAGAAAGACTCCATTGACAATCAGTGAACTTGGAAGAAGAACTTAGGTTTCAAACAAGATTCCAGTCCCAGCTGACACCTTCATTTCAGTGTGATAAGATCCTGACCAGACTTATGACCCATAGACACTGGAAATAATAAACTTATGTTGTTTTAAGCTGTTAAATTTATTACAATTTGCTATACAGTAGTAGGGGAGATGCACACACACACACACACACACACACACACACAAATCCTTACAATGTAAAAGAATTTGGGAGAATTAATTGGAGGAAAGCCTTATGGGAGTCCTCAGATTATACAGAAACTATAGTACTACCTACACTATATAGGTCGTATTATATAGCCACCTACAAAAACTATTCATCATTCACATGCCAAGTGGGAATCATTGAATTTTCAAAGAACTCTCAGAAGTTTTCTAGGCCAGTGTTTGTCACACTTCACTCTGCACACAAATCCCTTAAAATATCTTATGAAACCACAGGCTCTGGTTCAGTATGTATGGTTTGGGGCCTGAGATTCTGCATTTCTACCAAGCTCCCATGTGATACCAATACTGTTCCTGTGAGTAACAGCTGTCCATATTCATCCCCTTTTTCCTAATAAAGCTTTATCTAAGCCACAGCAAATGGTTTCCTAACAGGTTTTAAAGATTATCAAAGTGATACAATTTCCTTCCTAGTACCAACATAGCCAAAGCCTTTCTATTCTTTTTATTTATCTTTTTTTATTTAAAAAATTGTTTTAACGTTTATTTATTTTTGAGATAGAGCATGAATGGGGGAGGGGCAGAGAGAGAGGAAGACACAGAATCTGAAACAGGGTCCAGACCCTGAGCTGTCAGCACAGACCCTGATGCAGGGCTTGAAATCACAAACCGTGAGATCATGACCTGAGCCGAAGTCAGACGCCCAACCGACTGAGCCACCCAGGCCGCCGTAAAGCCTTTCTATTCATGGTCCCTTCAAAAAGTGAAAGGATATTGGGATTTGTGAATCTCAGAATTTAGGTAACTAAGACTGAAGTTAGCAGCCACTTCTCTGACATAGGGCAGGTCACCATGAGACCGGAAATCTTGTTGAAATGTACACCCAAGATTTGCAGCCTAGTCTAACCTCTATTCAAACTTCTGAGACTGTGAAATTAGGCTGGAAGTCTCCACACTTATTATGAGATTCCTGGTATTTCCTGTTTCCAGTCAGACTGGCAATATCCTAAGCACAGTCTTTCTCGTGGTTTTTGGTACTTCCACTTACCATCCCAGCTAGAATCAAGAAGAATAAAGTAGGACACAAAAGATGTAATTCCAAAAAAACCATTGTGAGAAATTCATTTATGTAACCTCTAAAGAGGTTTCATTGGTCTTCATAGAAGACAGGTAAGTTCTTCAATTACACAAAATCATGTGCCTGGTTTTCCTTCCCATCCCCTGTCACTTTCTCATATATTTCATTTCATAAGATTGAGTTGAATTCTAAATCTTGAGACCAGAAGGTAATTTTTAAGAGATTACCTGTCTGATTTATTTGTAGTAAACCAACCAGCATTGTATGCAAACCTGCTCACTGATTTCTCTGAAATTTGAGGTAAACTGATAATATCTCCCAAAGAGACTGGGTAGTCTTATTGATTAGTGAGAAAGTGTTCTTCCTTATGCTGAGAAGAAGCAGGAAAGAGCTGGAGGAGGAGGGATCTGGCCAAAAATCAGGAAAGAAGGAAACTGTGGTTAATAAAAAAGTTGAAGATACAGACTACAAAGATAATAGACTGCTCAGACAGCCAGACAAATCCTTGAATCAAGTTACCAATTCAAGTTGTAGACATTCGTCCAGACCAAAAGATGGAAAATAGTAAACATGATCTTCGCAGAAGTACAAAGCCACACCGTCTTCTGAAAATTGCCAAATATTTCATTGTTGAGGCCTAAATTACCCATATTGCTTGTTACGCATATTGCATTAGCACCAGCTAAATGCTGATGAAGCATTTAGCATCACACTTACAGAGACTGGTCTTACTGAATGTGTGGATTTTGTGGGAAGGGAGAGCTAAGAGATGAAAAGGAACTGCTTTTTGGATCTGGTGACAGATACAGAGTAAAGTTCCCATAACACTCACCAACACTGGATGGTAGCAGCCTGGGAATTGGATATCAGGATTTTCTACCTGATGTACCTCTCTTAAGCACATCTTCCAGATTTGAGATCACAGGTTGGGTAGCCTAAAGCCAAGATAGGGTTAAACCTTGGTGCTGCTTTTGGACAAAGCTCTTCTTCAGCTCTTGAAGCAACCGTGGCACTATGCACCAAAGCCACTCTCACTTCCCAGGTTCTAGGCTTTGCCTAGGGCAGCAGACCTAATGGCTTTAATGCAGAGGAATGTGTGGCAGGTGGGATGAATTTTCCCTTCAAGTCTCCACATTGCACTTTATAATAATATCACTTGTAGTACAGGAGTGGAAATAAATACACACACACACACGCATTTATGAATGTATGTTCCCTTGGTAAGCATAGACATGGATGAAGGCTGAAATGGCTCTTAGGAAATGGTCACCATACTAGCAAGGACAAGGCATTGAGGAAGAAGACTCAGAGTACAAAGAAGATGGGTAGATGGCCCTACAGGGCACTTGGGAGTGATAGAACTCCTATATTAGTTAGAAGTTCTGACACTTGAGACCAATAATCCAAACTGTTGACTACAAATTTCCCACATAACAATCATACCCAGTTACAAAAATTAAAGTTCCGTTGACAAGTCTAACTCAGAGTTCCCTGAGGTGGGTGCCTCTTATCCATCCATATACCAATATGCCTGGGTTACATTGTGCCCTATCCTGCTTACCTCTGCCAGTATCACTGGAACTAACCAGACTCCCCAAATCTCCATGCTTACCTCTGCTTTCACAATGTCAGTGAAGAAGGGAGGAGAAATAAAACCACTTAGAGCAGCCACAAGTCTCTGTCTCTAACTACTTTTGCTTCTATGGTTCTAATTAACCTCAGTGTAAAACCAACAACAAATTGCAATGAAAAGTTAGGGTACATTGGTTAGCAATTTGAAACTCCATACAAGATGGTCATACAGGATCAACAGAAGGAAAGGAAGGAAGGAAGGAAGGAAGGAAGGAAGGAAGGAAGGAAGGAAGAAGAGGAGAGGAGAGGAGAGGAGAGGAGAGGAGAGAAGAGAAGAGAAGAGAAGAGAAGAGAAGAGAAGAGAAGAGAAGAGAAGAGAAGAAAAAGAAATTGTGCCTGACTCTGGGTCAGACAATGATAAACAGACTTTATGACTTTTGGGCTTCTCTGTGCCTTTCATCTGTGTGCCTGTCCACTTTCCTCTTGACACTTAGATCTAGTACTCTTACCTTGCTTTCTTTTGTATACAGAGCTAGCTTGTGTACAGTAAATATCCCAGATTCCCTTGCCAATGTGGTTTCTAATTAGGTTAGGGCAATGGGAAATACTGGATTTAGGGGATGGGGCAGGAGAAAGGAAGAACCTAGAATAATTCTCCTCCTCTCTCTGCTTTGAGTGGTTTCTTGGACAGAGGTTGCATATCCTCCATGACCCCATCTCCTGCCAGATGGGCTTTCCTCTTAGGATCCAAATCCTCATAAGCAAGCCTTGATCTCTGTTAATACTGCCTCTATGCTCTGTTATTCACCCCTGGGCATGATAGTGTGTTCCTGTATTGTCCATCTTTAGATTGCCTCACTTTGCCTCATTTTCAGTTCTTCCAACACTTCTCTAGTTCAGTTCCTATATTAAACCATGTAGTGTGGGTTTGATTATTTTGAAAAACCATAATAGATACCACATAGTGCTTCTTCTCCAAGAAGAAGAATTAACAAGCCCAAGACTTATTTCTCCATATTCCCTTCATTTTTATGACTATGTATTGACATCCTGCAGAAGACTTGGCAAATCCTATTAAGATATAGTTGCCTGTTTTCCCATTTTCTACCTCCTAAACCTAGAATATATTCACATGAAATGAAGGACACCTTCTAGGACATTTCATAGCCTCTGAAGGCCAAAGATGACACAGCGAATCCCATAACTAAACCTCCAAAAAGAAGCCTTGAGAGTAGGCATCCCAGTACTGAAGGCCAATTTCTAGAACCCACATGGCTCCCACAAAGAATTGAGGCCATCCATATGAGCCTATGACTTTGCTCCTCAAAAGTCAATTTGGAGAAGTGTATAGTCTACTGACCCCTAGAATCAGGCTCTCCAGGGCTGGCTCAGTTCTCAATACTACTTAGAATTTACACAGTATTTTCTATCTCCAAAGAACTATGCAGACATTAACCAATTATTCTGTTCTTGGCCCCATGCCGATTACACTATCAAGATTTGACAAACTCTTTGTACTCTCTGTAGTTCTGCAGGAATGTAGGTTTGTCTATTTCAATCAAAACTGAAGCCAAGCTCGGACCTTTGGCTGAAGGAAGCCTTAGCGATTTAATATTTAATACAAACATCCTGTCCTCATAAACCGATCCTCTTTAACAGAAAAAAAAAATGTCATTAGAACACAGTTAAGCAAAAAAGGAAAAGGTTATAAACTTTGAAAAGAACAAAATAGTTAATATTTGGAGCTTTTAAAGTGTTTTCAAAAGACAGTTATGCAGCTGTGTGGTAAGTTGGGGGGGGCGGTTTCCACTTCATATCCTTTCATCTGCCTATGGGTGCCTATTATTAAAGGTTTACATTTTGTTTATACTCTCCATGATGTGCAGATATTTTCTTTCCTTTTGAATTTCTTTCTTGCTTCCCCTTTGAGATTCTTTGGCCTTCAGACACTGAGCTGAGCAAGAGAAAAATTAGTCCTACAAAATAAAACTGTCTGCTGAAAATGAGATCAGGTACTATGTAGGAAGCTGCAATCTGAACCTCACCACCCTGCCCTTTCTCTAGCCCGATGGTTGACCTGAGAGGACCACCTTCTTCCTCTAGGCCTTCTTCACTGTCTCTTCTAGAAGTCATGCTTCAGAAATGGCTCTCTGTGATGGAAATCAAGGCAACTGGCTACCAATGCCAGAACTTCAGTGTGGCAAAAATATCTCCACTTTTCATCAGACTTCTGAGGATTAGACATCTGGAGTTTAACCAAGACCCACCAAATACTGCTTGCCATCTGTTCTTAATTTAAAAGCAACCACATGGCATTTGCACTTCTCATTGACTGACAAGCTCGATTGCAAACCAACCTTGGCTTCCCCATCCTACTTGTCCGTGGGACTTTAGACAAGCAATTTTGGCACTGAATACACTCATAAATATCCTACTAGGGAATGGAGCTATATGATCATCCCTACAATATAAGGGGTCAACCCTAATAAAATTATGCCACAATCAAAGATAGAGAAAAAATGGAGGCAACTTGGGTTTCAAATAGCATTAGCAGTCAACAAGTTGCTATTTCATAGTAGGCACTTGGTGATTAAAGTTTCCACTGGATACTTAAGCACTGTTAATAGCTGACATTTACTAAAGCAAAGAAAAACAGAGATTTATAAGAATCCCAGAAAAATTCCCTCCTACAGATTTTCATGCCCAGGATTCCATTTAACAATGTATTGAAATCATATTCTCACTTCAATCCTTGACTCAAGTGATCCCACTTTTCAGCAATTTCTTCCTGTTTCATGTAACTCCTGTATCATCTATCCTTTGTCTGCCTGCCTCTCTCTGTCTCTCTGTCTCTGTCTCTCTGTCTCTCTGTCTCTCTCTCTCTCTCTCTCTCTATATATATATATATAGTATATCCCATGTCATACTGCCTTATAGTATTATATCACTACATTATTTATAATATTTTTGTGAACATATATTGTCTTTTTATCTAAGCTTAGGAAAAGCAGCAGAACCTGAAACAAGGATGTACGTATCTTCTGGAACTGTCCAACTTCAAGGCGGGAAGCTGGAGCATTTACCACCAGATCCTGACCCCACTGGTTGAATGTAGCCTCTGGGGTATTGATTCCCCACCTCTTCTGAGTGGCACTTACAAGCCAAACAAGCTCAAACTCCCAGGGTTTGGCAGAGACCTCTGGGGCAGAGCAGAGGAAGCCATGAAAAACACACTCTGGAAACGAGATGATGACAGCTAGAGTTGAGTCTTTAGTTTGTGAACTGTCTCCGATATGTGTGCTGAAATCAGAGGTGGGACATGGGTCTATGATGCCAATACCAGAGGCATCTGCTCTGTGTCTATCATGCCAACTTGCAAGTTTCTCAGGACAGAGGCTATCTTCCCTGACTTGGTGCCATGCTGTGTGCCTAGCATAGCACCAGATACTTGGAAGCATGATAAATATTTCTGATAGGGTCAAGTTCAGAATAAATTAATCAGTATACCCCAATGCTTCTTTCCCCTTTTCCTATCTTTCTTATTCCTAATGTCATTTGTCATCCTTCTAATTTTTTCCTAACAAGAAGATAGTTGAGCTGTGGTAGAAAGAGCATTGAAACTTACAATGCAAAGGCCTGTGTTTGAGTCTTAGGTTACCCTTAAACTATGTGACACTGGGCAGATCAAAAGCCTCTCCAAGTTTTGATTTCCAAATCTGTAATATGCCTTCCCCTTAGGTTTATGTCAAAATGAGCATATGTCTTTGTGAAAAGCACTTTGAAACTATGGAAATGTGTGCATATATAAGGGACATTCCTTGTCATCCCCATGGTAAGCTGCTTCCTAAACATCCAGTCTTCAGTTAAAAAGCTTGGAGCATTTAGGGGCACCTGAGTAGCTCAGTAGGTAAGTGTCTGACTCTTGATTTTGGCTCAGGTCATGATCTCACAGTTCATGGGATCAAGCCCCATGTCAGACTCAGAACGGAGCATAGAGCCTGCTTGGGATTCTCTCTCTCTCTCTCTCTCTCTCTCTCTCTCTCTCTCTCTCTCTTTGCCCCTCCCCTACTCATGTGCTCTCTCTCTCTTGCTCTATGTCTCTCTAAAAAATAAATAAACATTTTAAAAAAGTTCTGAGCATTTCTAACTGTCAGGGATACACAGAATATAGGAAAGTGATATAGTCTGACCATGGTACCCTGCTTGCTGATGGACTCAGCCATTTGACAATTTCTGGTCAATATACATCTTCCCAGAAGAGTGGATCTCACCAATTCCCTTGAGTAAGAAAATACTGTCATGTGAGGAGCTCCAAATCAGCCACTTTTCTGAGATCCCCTGCTTACTGTTCTACTTAAGCCTTCCTTTTACATGATGTCCACTGTACCAGTCACCTACTACCACAGATAATGTTTATATAACAAACCATCTCAAAATTTAATGGTTAAAAACAATAATCATTATCAAAAAAGGATATGGAATGATATATGAATAGAGAAATGGGCAGATGGATGGATAGGTGATAAAACAAATATAGCAAATGGGCACCTGGGTGGCTCAGTTGGTTCACCTTCTGACTTTGACTCAGGTCATGATCTCACAGTTTGTAGGTTTGAGCCATGCATTGGGCTCTGTGCTGACAGTTCAGAGCCTGCTTTGAATTCTCTGTTTCCCTCTTTCTCTGCTGCTCCCCGCTCACTCTCTCTCTCTCAAAATAAATAAATAAATAAATAATACTAATAATTAAAAAACAAATATAGTAAAATACTAGGTTCTGGGTATATGGCTGTTCACTAAAAAATCAATTTTTCTGATGTTTGAAATCTTTCATTAAAAGTGAAAATAAAAACTAAGCATTTATTTAGTTCACAAATACATGGGTCCCTGTACTCTGAGCAGGGCTGGTTTTGACTGGGCTCGCTCATGAATCTTCCCTATTACCTGGTGGATCATGGGGATTGTTTGGTCTATGATGGCCTTTCCTGGGATGGGTCTCCTCCGTGTTTCGTCCTCCAGCAGACTAGCTAAGGTTTGTTCACTTGATGGTCACAGGAATCCAGAGAACAAATAGAAATGTGCAAGGCTTCTTAAGTTCTTGGCTTAGAAATATCACTATTACTTTTACTGCAAACAGTCGGCCAAAACAATTCATAAGGCCAGCCCATATTCAAAGGGTGGAGAAACAAACATCAAGAGTTGAGAATTGAGGTTATTTTTGCAATCTACTGCATCCATCTTGCTAGTTGCTAATCATTGTTAACACAAAACAAAGGGGCCGTTACAGTGAAACTTACATATGCACCCAATTTTGATCACTCAACAGCAGTCACATGCATAGGACATTCAGAGTCTAAAAGTCTTCAAACCCCAGAAGAGAGGGATGATACCTCAAAATCTGATTGTTAGTCAGGTGAGGTTGCAGTCCAGGGAAAATCAGTAATTGCCCTCTTGAAGCAGTAATCAGGAAGTAAAGGTACTACCATTCACATGCAGGTTTGAGGTCCAGCTACTCCATCATTCAATCCTATGGCTTGCCCTAAATCCATAGATCCCCCTATGCAACCCTTTCCTGGTGCCTCTTAAAGAACATATTGCTTTCCTGCTTCCCTTCACTTATTTCTTGTGGACTATACTTTATAAATTAAGATGAGGTCAGGTCACTAACCCAGAACTTGAGTTTTCCCTCTGCTCAGCAGACATGTCCAGGTTCATGGAGCCAGCCTTCTGCTAACTCCTGGTCCTCCTCATATTCAGAGGAATTAGGCCAACATGAGCAGTATAGCCTTAGGTTAGAGAATAAACTGTCTGTTTGTGCTGAGTCCTACAAACATGCCTGGTGTGAAAACTCCAACATCATTAACATCATATTAACCCACCACTGGTCAGACTGCTAATAGCAGACAATGGCAAACACAACACTCTAAAGGCTGAGAAACCTAGTAAGCAATGCCTTCTTCAAAGACAAGCCATGTGGAGGGTCTTTCAACAACCTTGTGTTACCAGTCTCAGTAAAGAGAAGCAAACAATGAGAATTACTTCCTAATAAGGACCACTGAGTTATTAGTAAGCAAACTATGGAATCAAGCCTTTCTTGTTAGCCAACCTCAAACCTGCCAAACTCAGACTATGAGATTTATTAGTTTTTAATTAGCCTTTTCATTACATCATTAGTAACTTCTCTACCACTAGAGTGCAGAAAAAGCAGAAAGGTATAATTTTATGGTGTTTACAGATCATGATACTTGATTAAAGATGACAACTAGGACTGCCTAGCATTCTTAAGGGCTGAGGAGAGGGTGAGTTAGAGCAAGGAATTAGGTGGGGTGAGAGGCTAGACATCAGGAAAAAGCAAACCCTTTCAGCTCAATGAGATGAAGTCACAGACTCCTTCCTCCATTGTGCTTGAAATAAAAGATATTAGCATGGTCTGTAGTGGGACCTCCTTAGTTTATTAAAAATAATAATAGTGAGGAAAAGAGAGAACTGGGAAGTGAAATATTGGCAACAATGACTCATTTTATATCAGATCATAGGTCAGTCAAATGATGTTAGATATGTAAGCCACACCCACCCCAAATACAAATCAGTCACCTCTATCCATTGGACCTCCATTTAAACTCAAAGAGAAAATGCTCATGTAGAGACTTGCCAAGCCTAAGAGTGACTACCTTACATGTGCCTCCGTTTCTCCATCTGTAACATGGGAGGTTAAAACTAGGTCCTTCCTCAGGTGTCTTCCACCAATAACATTCCAGGACCCAAAGCCAACATGTAATACTTGCTTTCTCAGTACTCTTACCAGTGCTGAGTCCCAATAATAATCCTGGAAAGTTGGCCTGTCTGTTTTATTACAAAGCCAAATAAGACATTGGTTCAAAGATTTGCTACATTTCCTGCCACTCACAGTTGGTGCAAGAAGAGCAGCAGAGGTATCCAAGACCCCACCTACACCTAAATCTGCATTTTAACAAAACCCCCAGGAGATTCATAACCAAGTTACATACCCTAGGTCACAAAGCCACTAAATGCCAAAGCCAGAGGCAAATTCAAACCCTCTGATATTATATCCTGTGCTTTTTCCATCCATACCACACCCATGATTCCACCGTCCAGAAGAAACTGGCCCCGGTTAAGCTCTTCTTATCAGCTATGGTCAGGATGCCAAGCAAATCTCTGGATACCCTCTGTAATCTCTGAGGTGTTCTTTAGACCCATTACATACCACCAGAATTGTTCCCTGGATGGCTTTTACCCTGTCCTGACCCCCACATAATTAGGTTAATCTTGGTCCAAAATGACAGTATTGCAATGGCCTTGGAATTGAAAAGAAAAGCAGAGTATTTTTTTCTGTGTAGGAAAAGATAAAAACAAATACAAAAACAACAATAAAAAAAAAAACCTCTTTTGCTAATGATCAGGTAGCAAAGGGCCACTACAGGCACCCAGAAGAACTTTCTTTAAGGAGAATTGGCCTTGGCTTCTCTTTTGATGCTTTGGCTTAGAAGATATCAGAAGGGACCTCCACTTAGCTGTGAATAGTGATGGTCTAGAGACCCCCAGGCAGACCAGCCTCCCATTAGCTGGGTTACTCTGGAGTTGTAAACACGGTACTCTCCCAATCTGTTTTCCAAGATGAACTGTATATAAAGCATGTGTGTGGCAGGAGATGATAGCTCGCTTGAGGCTTTCAGCAATCGATGTTTACAGACTATAATGGAAACCACAAGTTTCTTCTTTAACTCAAGTCAGTATACATTCCTTCAACCCGCAGGCAAATTGGAGCAGGGAGGGGGGGGTTGGGAGAGGTTCACAGTGAGTCATCATTTCACATTTTTTAACAGCTTAATGAGCATCTAGAAATGCCTTATTAGCCAGCAAAAATACAGAGTCTTTCTTCCCCCACCAAATTCAGCAATGACCCTATTTGGATATGGAATTCCTTGAACATCTACTTTAAGTGACGCCCCTCATGGAAGGTGAGTGACTAATGTCTCTACCACAGAGTTACAAACAAAAGTATATGAAAGGCCCCACAACTGATTTCAAGTTAATAACCTTCCCTCATTTTGTCCCAAGTTTAGGAGGGGGGGGGAATAAGTTATTTCTTGTAGGTTCCATTAATCCTCTGGCAAGCCTGGCCCAGGGTGCTTGGAAGAAACAGCAGAATTCTCAGATCTGCAAAGCAGCTCTCTCAGCCAAGATTCGCAGTGCTAACAGACAGATGGTAAATATCGCTGGGGTTCTAAAGCCACAGCTGTGTGCCTCTGGATCTCTCAGATCTATGTGTGTGATCATTAAAATATCTCAGATCATCTAAAATAGGAGTCTCTGTGATCTTGGCAACTTCAGTATTCCTGACCCTCTTTTATATTTTTCTTTCAGGGGCCACATGCATAATCTGGGTAAAATAATGGGGGAAAGTACAGAAATTCCCAGAGCTACTTATCATCTTGAATGTATGTATGTTTGTGTATAGATATTTTAATTCTATATTAAATAAGTCATTAGTATTTCAATATCTCTTTGATAACTGAGAGGGAGAAAATGATTTTTTTTCCAAATTTTGTCCTAAGTCCCAAATAAATAAATTATATTTTGTCTCTTCACACTTGTTTCTCCAGTCCTCTTTAATACTATAGGTCAAATTCAGGCCCCCAAGGCAACTAAAGATCTGAAGGGTTCCATTTGTCCTTTAGACCAAATTTGCATCTTTTAGATCATCTGTGCCGATTCTGCATGATCCTAAAAGAAGGAGATTTTAAGAGTCACCCAGTTTCATGAGAGGAATTCCGTGAGATTATATTCTTGAATTAAAAAAAATAAAATGCAAACATAATATTTCTAGAATGGTGCCAAAGTACCCAAACTAAGATCTTATGGACATTTCTTCATGTCCCTATGGATTAGCTTTAAAGCTACTTCTGTTCCAGAGCAAATGTTCGTTTAAAGACTGAATTGTAGCAGCATCTGGGTGGCTCAGTCAGCTAAATGTCCAACTCTTGGTTTTGGCTCAGGTCATGATCTCACAGATCCTGAGTTCGAGCCCCATATCAGGCTCTGTGCTGACAGTGTGGAGCCTGCTTGGGATTCTCTCTCTCCCTCTCTCTGCCCCTCCCCTGCTCACTCTCTCTGTCTCTCTAAAAAGAAATAAATTTTTAAAACTTAAAAAAAAAGATTGAATTGTAACTCCTGTACAATTTGTGGCAATTGGGAAAAATATTCCTGTTATACAGTTCTACGTGAATGAAATTGAGGTCCATCTCAAGAGAATCTGGCATTCTTAGGGTAGATGCTTATAAAATAAAGGATTAAAAAGGTAAATACATTTTTAATTCCTTCCTAACTTATGTCTCCTTTTACTGGGTAAATTCCTGTAAATAAAGCTAATTCCCCTTTTAAAAAGGTCACCTCTGTGCATTTATTATTCAATCTTGTCTGATCATGTTACTATTTAGTATAGTTCTGAAGAC
This sequence comes from Lynx rufus, assembly GCF_022079265.1. NCBI lineage: Eukaryota > Metazoa > Chordata > Mammalia > Carnivora > Felidae > Lynx > Lynx rufus. The sequence continues at coordinate 36,788,447 of NW_025814896.1, read as the reverse complement.
TCCCTCGGGATAATTTCATGGCTTTTAGCTCAGTTTCCAGTCTTTTTCTTTTCCTTTTCTGGAGCAAGAGGAAAAGAAGAATCAAGTCATGAGTCCTGTGGGCTGTGGATCCCATAAAGGAGGTTGTCAATATATGCAAGTTGATGTGCAGACAGAGCAATTTCCACACAGGTCCTTTCATTTGTTCATTTGTTCTCCCAGCGATATTTGAGAATCTAGGATGTATACTAAGCTTGGTGCTGAGGTGACTGGTTTATTAAACTGACAGAGTCTATGCATTCAAGTAGCTTCCATTTTAATCAGGTTTAAAGGGTAGATGAATATGATTAACTCAAAATAATAAACAAATTAACTAGTAGGAAAAATCCCAAATGGTATTAAGTGCTATGTAGAAAATTCAAGATAGGTTGGATTTTACGTGGATTCTGATTGGAAAACATTGTAAAACACATCTTTTGATGAACTGAGGAAAACTGAACACAAATTATTCATTTGATAATATTAAAGAATTAATGTTAGTTTTGTTTGATGATAGTGGTTTTGTGCAGATGTTTAAAAAAGAGACATAATAAAAGTCCTTATCTATTAGACATGTACTGAAGTGCTTACAAGTGAATTTGCTAGGATTTTCTTAAAAACCTTCTCAAAATAAAAAAGTGGGTATAGAGATAATAAGAGTGTTAGAAAGACAGTGGTAGTTAGAGCTAGGTGATGTGCACAAAGGATTTGCTGTACTATTTTTCTGTACATTCATGTGTTTTGAAAATATCCTTAAAATATGAAGATGAGGATGATATATTGCATGGGTGTGCAGGCTTAACATTTCCTGAGCATTTATGATATGAAAGCTGCTCTACATCTATCATGGTTGTGGCTATACTATAGGAACAGGATGGACCCCCACCCAAAACTTGGTTCAGAGATCTAGAATGATGATGTGATGCCACACATACACAGCAAGAGAATATGGACAGATTTAATACTTAATTATGAGTCTTTTGGGGGAGAGCAAGGCAGACTCTCTAAGCTGATCTGAAACTGGTTTGTGTTGGAGGTGCAACAGGTCAAGGGTTCCTATGTGCAGACAGGGCCTTATGTGGCTGGACTCTCCTACCAGCTCCAAATGAAGGATCACTGAGCTTTCTTATCAGTGTTCCCTGATGTGTATCACAAGGAAAAGAGGGAAGGGTGAAGCTCAAAAGCTGTCTACAATCAAACATCCAAAAAAATGTCAGAATATTACAATTTCTTAATTTAATTTGCACTATGACCCTCTCAGTTAAAACAGTAGTTCATAGAGGAGAACACCAAGGCTTAGCAAGGTTAAGATACTTGCTAAGATCACCAAGCTAACATTACAACCAAAGCCTACTGTCTCAGGCATGCACTCTGCTTTACTATATCCTTTTATGTGGGGAATGAGGTACTTCCACATGCAAGGATCACACATAAACCACACTCCAACACAGGAAAGGCAGCAGGGTCTATTATGCCAGGATCCAATGGAAGAAGTTAAGGTGCAGGGCAGATGAATAATAGAATCAATAACGATGGCATATGAAAGAAACACAGCTTTTTCTGCTGAAAAAATACTTTTCCACTAAATCAATTAGGATGTTTTTGACTGCAAGTTGAAAAATGGCTTAAGTAATAAGGAATTGTATCATAATACCAAACAGCAAGTGCAGACATGCAACAGGGTTCAGGATGAGTGGATTCAACAGTTCACAATGAGGCCCCCAAGGGTTCATGTTCTCTTTATGTTTCCACTCTGTCAGTCCAGTTTCATTCACAAGCTGGAACCAAGAGGGGTACCGATGTCACATCCACACATGACAAAATTGAAAGGAAAAAGGGAAATACCCTGAAAGAGAGAGAGAGAGAGAGAGAGAGGGAGAGAGAGAGAGAGAAGCTTTTCCCAGGAGCCCTCCAGCAGATTTTCCCTTGTGTTTTGTTGGCCAATGAGCTGGGTTGCATACCTGCTCCTGAACTACTCACTGAAGACCTTAAAGCAATGCTAAATCACAAAAACTGACCTCAGGCTGAAAAGAATGTAGAACATTGGGAAGTTCACACAAACTGAAAAGGACAGGCCCTACTCTGCTCCAACAGATTATGCCACACAGGAGTGTAAGCCCATTAATACCAGACCTTTGGTTTTGTCATGACAAGCCAGAAATTTAGATTTTTTATGTCCAAATTTGTAAGTGTTGGCCACCTATTTAATTTTTAAAAATACATTGCAGGCCAATACTCACTCTATAGCTCAAAAATAACAGATCTGTTGATTAAAAGTGGTCTTTGGCTTCCCGATGTGCAACCTCTGAGCAACAGAATCATAGACATTCTAATCCAGAAAGTCTGATGTGACAACTGAGAATTTGTATTTCTTTTTTTAAAAAAATTTAAATAATTTTTAAATGTTTATTTATATTTGAGAGAGAAAGAGAGGGGGAGGAGGGGCAAAGAAAGATGGAGACAGAATCTGGAAACAGGCTCCAGGCTCTGAGCTATCAGCCCAGAACTCAACACAGAGCTCAAACCCACAAGCCGTGAGATCATGACCTGAGCTGAAGTCAGATGCTTAACCAACTAAGCCACCCAGGTGTCCTGAGAATTTGTATTTCTAATAAGCTCCAGGGTAATGCTGATGCAGCTGGTTCATAGGCCACACTGGGAGGAGCACTGTTCTGTGGCCCTACTCCATTTTGCTTTTCTCCATCCTATGGAATGAGGGTATGGGGTCCATGTTTCATAGTCCTGGTTGGAGCAGCTTACACTTTCTCCTTCCTCATTTCATCGAGCATCTTACCTGAATACTGACACCTCTTCTTCCTCTTCTGGCTTCTGCACATTTGAGGAAATCAACTGAGTTCTCAGATTGGCCGTGGATGCCCTTTTCCTACCCCTCCCTCCAAATGAAATGAAATGAAATGAAACACACCATGATATAGAAAGGCAGAAAGAACTTCAAACAAGCTGGCTCATTATTTCCTTCCACAAACTAGAAAAGGGCACAAACAAATAAACACAATATTGCTGAGGGAAGCCAGTACTGGCTGGGCCTGGTTTTCACCAAGCAGTGACCTCCTCCAGTGAATTAAATGCCCAGAGCCCCACAGTCTCATCTGGTCCTGATTTTCAATCGGCAGTAAACTGATACATTTTTTTTTCACTTTCATTATAGCTTGTTTTCATCTAGTTTATATTTCCAAATGTACTGGTTTTCAAGCCTGAACTGTCATATTAAAAAAAATACAACTTTAAAAAATGTAGGCTAGCCGACCCAATGGCACCAGGGAGGGGGCCCAGGCTTATGGAAACTCTTTGGAGATTTTCTTTTCTCTGAGCTAATCCCATTGGGAGTCACCAAGTTAGGTGGATGGGAAGTGACAATGTAGGGGCCCAAACTGCCTATCTTACTCTGTGTGAGGTAGCATGCTGAGCAGAGAGAAAAGAGAATGAAGGAATCCCAAGAAGTTTCTTTTTTTTTTTTTTTTTTTTTTTTTTTTTTAATTTTTTTTTTCAACGTTTTTTATTTATTTTTGGGACAGAGAGAGACAGAGCATGAACGGGTGAGGGCAGAGAGAGAGGGAGACACAGAATCGGAAACAGGCTCCAGGCTCCGAGCCATTGGCCCAGAGCCTGACGCGGGGCTCGAACTCACGGACCGCGAGATCGTGACCTGGCTGAAGTCGGATGCTTAACCGACTGCGCCACCCAGGCGCCCCTCCCAAGAAGTTTCTATGTGCTGCTCATGCCAACTATTTCCACAAGGGCACAGAGGAACTTTGAGGGAGTAGAAAGAAGGCTTGGCAAAAGGGTCATCAGTCTGACAGCAGAGATTTGTAAACTTGCCAGATGATGGAGAAAAGGGATAAGACTCCCAACCAGGAAAGGTAGAGATCCATGTTCTGTTCACAGGAATAACCAAACCCTCTAAGTCTCAAAAGAATTAGTCAGCAAATGGAATGAACACAATTGGGAATGAGCTATGAAAATTCCCAGCACCCACCCTGAGGTGCACGGGCAACACACTCCTCTGCAGGATGAAAAGCACTCAGGATGACCCTCACAGATGCCTGCCAGGCCTCCAGTTCTACCATGACCAGAGGATCTGAGCTCATTCCTTTGGGCAGGTGCCTCCCTCCCCAGGCTTGCTGCAGTTGGGTCAAGGCAGTCTCTCCTCCCCACTGCAGGAAGTATGACTTTGGGCATGGGGTGGGTAGTGTGGTAAACAGACTTGCAAGCTCTCCAGAGTGGCACTCAACACCTAATGGTTAGTACTTCAAGACTTCAGGCTACCTTCATGTCTGGATGAAGATGTGGTTGTGAATTGGGATTCACCACAAGACAACCTCCATTTTCTGTAACTCCTCTGCACAGTTCAAACATGGGCTTTTTCCTCTACAAAAATGACTCCGAATATAAACCCAAACACGCTTTTCCTCCAACTTTAACTTTTAATGTAGCAGCATAATAAAATAAATAGTTGAAGTGTTGGCCTTCACAGTCTTCCTCTGAAGTCTTTCCTCTTGGCTGATTCCAAGGCTCATTCTTTCTGCTTCTCTCCATCTCTTCTGCCAAAGTTCTTGTCATCCCTGGGTGGTAGCCTTCTCCCCATGAGGATGCCTTAAATCTTTGCTCTCTGGTCTCTTCATGAAGCTTCTGTTTCCATCTGGAGTCAAGTTCAAGAAGCTGAAAAATCTTCCCCAATTACCATCTTTTAGTAAATACCTTTTGGTCATCTGATCATTTTTTTTTTGCTCTATTTTCTCCATTTTCACCCACACACACCCACACATGCATGCACATGCATGCACACATACACATGCCTCCCCTCACCATTATGTCTTTCCTTTCTTCCCCCATTTCCACCTTCCCTTCCTTCCTTGAACTTCAGAAACCCACACAGAGTAGATCTATATATTATGTAAGGAAGGTGTCTCATCATAAGATGAGAAAAAAATTAGGGGCACCTGGGTGATTCAGTCAAGCATCTGACTCTTGGTTTCAGCTCAGGTCATGATCTCATGGTTTGTGAGTTCGAGCCCCACATCATTCTCTGTGCTGATGGATGGAGCCGGCTTGGGATTCTCTCTCTCTCTCTGCCCCTCCCCTGCTCTCTCTCTCTTGCTCTCTCTCAAAATAAATAAATCAGCTTAAATTTTTTTTAACTTAAAAAGAATACCAGACATCAAGTATACAATTTCTTTATAATCAGTAGTAAACTAAGTTTTTAGCCTGTGCTGGGTATTGTGTTCTAGAGGATTATCTCATCCTTTTCTCAAATAATTCTGTGAGTGAGGAATCATATCATGCCCATTTGGGAATTCAGAGAGGTTAAACAATTAGGCTGAAGTTGCACAGCTAGTGAGTGATACAGCAACTATTCCAATCTTGACAGCCAGACTCCAGGGGCCCTGCTTTAAACACATGAGAAATAACCTCCTCCTCCTCCTCAAAAGATCAAGAAAGGATCCCATGAGCTTTCCTCCAGAGCTGAATACAAAATGCTTGAGGCTAAAATTTGGCTTAGGTACTTGGGATCTGAGAACCATTCAGAGTTCTGCCACACAGGGATACACTCTTCTATCAAAATATCATATCTCATAATAGAATAGTCATTCTCAATCTTGATTGAATTCATACCTGGAACTTTTAAAAATCCTGATGCCCTGGCCTTACCCCAGGTTCTAATTACATCAGAATACCTGGGAGATGGAACCCAGGCATCGTTATTTTTAAAATCTCCCCTGGTGATTCCAATGTATTGCCAAGACAGAATCACTAAGATAGTGGAATTCCAGGCAACATCAAGAAAATTAAGCAGCTCCTTTTCATGAATGGCAGAGCTATCCCACCATCTCTGAAGTCAAGGTATTAAGTGATCAAATTTGTGTTTTTCCTCTATATCAAATAGCTAGAGAGAAACCTGCCTAACAATATCCAAAATGGCAGATGGCCATAAAGTAAAGCATTCTGAACTTGGGAGAAATGAGACCTGGGCTTATCAGGTCTGTTCTATCAGACCTGATAGAACCTTATCAGGTTCTATCAGTCTGCTTTGTGCTAGCTGTGTGACTCTATTTTCAAATTGCGCCAAAATGTACATGACAAAATTTACCGTCTTAACCATTTTAAGTGTACAGTTCAATAGTATTAATTATGTTCACTTTGTTGTGCAACTACTGTCACCATCCATCTTCAGAACTCTTTCCTTCGTGCAAACTAAAACTCTATACCCCTTAAATGGCAACTTCTCATTTCTCCCTCCCTCTAGCCCCTTGCAACCACCATTCTAGTTTTTATTTGTCTGGGTTTGACAACTCCAGGTATCTATGTAGAATAATGCAGTATTTGATCTTTTGTGACCAGTTTATTTCACTTAGCACGATGTCTTCAAGTTTTATCCACAGTGTAGCATGTGTCAGAATTCCCTTCCTTTTGAAGGCTGAGTAGTATTGTATTGTGTGTATATACGACAATTGGTTTATCCATTCATCTGTTGATTGGCATTTGGGTTGATGGACACTTTTGGCTATTATAATGCTACTATAAACTTGACTGTACAAATCTCTCTTCCAGACCCTGTTTTCAATTGTTTTTGATGTATACCCAGAAGTGGAATTGCTGGATCATTAATTGTGTGACTTTAAACAACTCATTTCAATCTTCCTGAGTATTTCCTCACTGATACAATTCATGTTTATTTTTTTCATGTTTATTTATTATTTTTAGAGACGGGGAGGGGCATAGAGAGGGGGAGGGAAAGAATCACAAGCATGCTCTGTGCTGTTAGTGCAGGGTCCAATGTGGGGCTCAATCCCACAAACCCTGAAATCATGACCTGGGTTGAAATCAAGAGTCGGATGCTTAACCAACTGAGCCACACAGGTAACCCTAAAATTCATGTTAAAATTCATGTTTTTAAACATGGTTCTAAGTGCTAGGAATATTGCAGTAAACAGGACAGGTAAGGTTCCTCTGAGGAGAAATAATTCTTACTACACATACCCCAAAATGAATGAGATAATGGAGGTTTTCTAGATTTCATTAACAAATTAATCTAGAAATTTTTGGCCTTCTCACTGGGTATTGAGAACTCTTATACTAAGAAACAAAAAGAGTTTATATGGAAGTCTGAAAATAATGAATGCAAAAGGAGAGGCTCCCATGTTTGATGAAAGAAAACTTGAGTCTTGGAATTTTAGCTAGATGAGGAAATTTTCAGTCCCAGTCATGATTCCCCTTGGGTGTGGCACTAGTGAGAATTCATGTCAGGACCTAATTAAACATTTCAAATAACCTTTCTCAAAGAAAATGTGGGGAAAAAACCCATTCCAAAGCTCGCTCACACACACACACACACACACACACACACAAATATCCTGCATTTTTATGTTTGTTTCAGGAAAACCTCTAAGACAGCCTACAACTATAAAAATCTGTGAACTCTACAAGTCAGAAATCACCACATAATCAAAAAATAATGAGTTCCAAATGATAAAGAAATCTGATACATCCAAATTCAAGGGCAATGAATGATTTAAATAGTTGTCCAGAATTTCTTGTGAAGAATGAGTTTATATTAACTTCCCTTAATTAAGGCTATGGTGTCTTAAAGAAACATGAATGGAGGTGGGATATAAGTGATAAGAGATGTGCATGGCTTTAGACTAGGAATTCTCCATTCAGGCACCTTTTGAGAGAAAAATCATTCTTTTCAGAAATATAAAAAAATATAAGAAACAATATAACAAATAACCTGTGATTCAGACTTTCATTGCTGTTACTGTTTATTCAACCTAGTGAGGTATAATTTACATACAATAAAATACACATATCTTACATCTAGAGTTCAATGAATTTTGATAAATGTCTACACCTGGTTAACAACCCACCCCAATCAAGCTATTTGCATCACCTCAGAAAGTTTATTCACGCCCCTTTGCACTCAGTCCACTTCTGGGCCCAGACAAACATTGATCTGATTTCTATTAATCACTGTAGATTAATTGTCTAGTCTAGAAGCTCAATTAAATAGAATCTATACTATGTATCATTATCTGTCTGGCTTCTTTTATTTAGTATTCACCCATGTTGTTGCATATATCAGAAGCTCATTGTTTTTTATTGCTGAGTTGTATTCCTTTGTACACAAGTAAGCCACAATTTGTTTATCCATTCTTCTGGCTTGTTCCCAGTGCTTGACTATTATGAATAAAGCTGCCATAAACATGTATAAATCCTTCTGTTGACATAAGTTTTTATTTCTCTTGGGTAAAATCCAAGAGACAAATTGAGGGTTCATAGAGTAGATGTTTAAATTTATAAGAAATTATTAACTGTTTTTCTAAGTGGATGTAAAATTTAATACTCACAACAATAATGTGTGAGATAACCCAGTTGCTCTATATCCTTGTCAACACTTGGTATTCTCAATTTTTAAAACTTCATCATTGTGGAGAGTGTATAGTGATGCTTCACTGTGTTTTTAATTTGCATTTCCCTCATGATTAATAATGTTGAACATCTTTTCGTGGGCTTTGTGGCTGTATTGGTCAGCTTGGGCTGCCATAACAAAACCATAGACTGGATGGCTTACAGAAATATATTTTCTAACAGTTCTGGAAGCTGGAAGTCTGAAATCAGGGTGCCAGCATAGTGGGGCACTCTTCTGGGCTTGCAGACAGCCACATTTGCTGTGTCCTCACAGCAGGGGTAGGAGTAAGGGGGGTAAGAAGGAAGTGGAGAGAAAGGCAGAGGGAGAAGAAGGAGGGAGAGAGAGAGAGAGAGAGAGAGAGAGAGAGAGAGATCTGGTGTCTCTTCTTATAAGAGTGCTATTCTTATCAGTTGAGGATCCTACCTTTGTGATCTCACCAATCCTTATTACCTCCAACAACCCCTGTTTCCAAATACCATAACATTGGGCATTAGGGTTTCAACATATAAGCTCTGGAGGGATACATTTACTCAATAACAATGGCCATTTCTATAAGTTCTATTTTGAAGTCTCTATTCAAGTCTTTTGCCAATTTTTGTATTGAATTGTCTTATTATTGAATTGTAAAAGCTATTTATATATTTTACATAAAAGTCCTTCATCAGATATTTATTAAAAATACTTTCTGGGGGCGCCTGGGTGGCGCAGTCGGTTAAGCGTCTGACTTCAGCCAGGTCACGATCTCGCGGTCCATGAGTTCGAGCCCCGCGTCAGGCTCTGGGCTGATGGCTCAGAGCCTGGAGCCTGTTTCCGATTCTGTGTCTCCCTCTCTCTCTGCCCCTCCCCCGTTCATGCTCTGTCTCTCTCTGTCCCAAAAATAAATAAACGTTGAAAAAAAAATTAAAAAAAAAATACTTTCTGTTAGTCATCACATGCCTATACATTTTCTTAACAATATCATTTGAAGAGCAGAGGGTTTAAATCTGATCACATACATTTAATTATTTTTCCTTGTAAAAGTAATGCTTTTGAGTCATAGCTAAGAGATTATTTTCCATCCCAATGTCATTTATCTTCTTCTTCTAGAAGTTTTACATTTTAAATCCTATTTTTAGTTTTATATTTTCAGTTTTTATGTTCAGGTCTATAACCCAAGTTAATTTGTATGTATGCCATGAGGTAAGGGATGAATTAAATAAGTTAATGAATGCATGTGACACATGGTGGCACTCAATAAATAAGTTCCATAATCATTACTTTTATTAGCAACTAAGGACATAAAGGCTATAGTTACCCATTTACTGCAAAAGGCTAGGAAGAATTTACATTAAGGAAAACTTAAAAATAGAATGAGCACCTATCAAAACTAAGAGCTTTTACTTTTCAAGAGACCTGTCTTATCTGGTAGATTTGGTGACTTTAGCTGATGCTCCCAGGTTCACACCAAAATCCATCTGACCTATCCACAAGGGAGCTTACAAAGAGTTCTCACATAGATGGACCCCGTTTTCCTGGTCTTTCTCTGCCCAAGACCATTCTCCAGCTGTGGGTGCATCAACCTAGGCAGACTGCAAAGTCTCAGATGGAGGGTAACAATTCAGGAGCAATCCTTGATACAGGAGGGACCAGAGTTTGTGGATAGATGCCTGTGCTGCCTCATCCCCCAGGTGACAATTTTTAGTTGTGTGTTACACAGTGACCCAGAGGGTCCCCCAATAAGATTGAGCCCTATAGAGATGTTCTGTTCTTTCACATCCTTTGCTGGCTTTCTCCCCTTTTCTCTCTCACTTTCCCCACTCCCCCAGTGTGCTTCCTGGGATCCACTCCCAAATAATCTACTTAAACCAAAAATCTTATCTGAGGGTCTGTGTTTGAGGGAACCTAAACTAAAGCAGAGGCTGGCCACAGAAATTCAATGCTCTGGACACATGAATGCCTCCAATGAAAAGTGACCCTCTCTGGAGAAAGAAGTAGAGGAAGGCGATAGGCAATTTATTTCAAATCAAGAGTACAGATTAGAAATAAAGTAGAGAGACTCAGTCACTCAAGATGGTTTTTGTTCTCAAATCCTCCATGGTATCCATGCATGGAGTTCAAAAGTCTTTGTTCTGGAAACTTCTTAGCCAAGTATTTCAAGGCCCTTGGCAGAAACACCTTGCTCAAGGTAGCAGTCAAATGAAATAGTGGAGTAATGTCTGGGTTGTGCCTGCTTCTTCTCTGAGAAACAAGCCACAAGCCATTAGCCAAAGCAGGGAGAACACCATCCCAAACACAACAATTTTGCAATACAGACAGTTTTCTTTGAAAGCACTCTACAAATATATTTCTCTCACTTGGGAACTGCAAGAGAAGATAATTATTCTTTTCTGCCTCATAATATATATTAAAAATGTTCAAATGTGGCTTTCCAGGGATTTCTGCCAAATATTTTTAGGCACCAGATCCAGCTTTACTTAATTTTATATGGCCTGCTTAGTCTATTGTAAAATACCCTTTCATGTAGTATGAATCTGCTAAAGAGGCTAAGATATATTCCTTTATATTAAAAACCGAATTTTAAGGTTAACCTTCAAGGTTAGGAACTTTCACCCTCAGACCTATCTCATGAGGAGCCACTGAAAAGGAATTGAAGCCCTCCTGAAATGCTATACACTTCTCCAGGCTCTGACTACCGCCATGAGAAAAAGCAAGACTATCACCTTCCAAGAAAGGAACTGTACATGACAAGAAGGTTGTTTTCAGATAAATAGTACACTTTATTACCACCAGGGCATACAATATCTCAAACACAACATTTCATGGCCTTTTCTGTTTTTATGAGCATATGCCAACAACGAGTAATGAGCGCAAAAGTCTGTGTGAAACACTGCATTTGATGGAGTGTTTGTGTTGGCTTCCTTAAAATCGGCTGATTTCCAAATCTCATTCTCCACCCCACCTTAGTTATATTTATACTGTTGTGCAGAACAAACTTGGATCTGTATTTAAATATGAAATGCTTTGTGGCCATTCGTGCAAATCTCTTTATCGGGGTCTCGCACATTAACGCCCTTCACAATTGACCCACAGGCCGATTGTTTAACATAACGTTTCCACGAGGCTTCTTTCACGCACTCACAGCTCTGTTTTTACTTTTCTTAGCTTTCCTGGACAATCAAAAGGAAGTGGAACAGAGCCGGCTTGCTGAAAGCTGGAGCTGCCCCAGTGTCTCCTCCTACCTTCTGTCTCGGGTTTTGTTTTTCTACTTCTTTTTTCTTTTCTTTTTTTTTTTTCTCTGTCGTTCTGGTGGTATGGAAGGCAGAGCCAGACTCTGTAGTTACAATCTCTCAATCCTGTGTCTGCTGTATTTTCCCTCCTGGCTCAGAGTCAATGGGAAGACTCACTGTGACCAGTCTCACAAAGCCAATTTCATGAAATTGTGTTGGCTGTTGATTTGCAAAAGCAATGCAAAGGGGTGCATGTATGCATGCATGTGGGTAGGTCTGGTGGTAATGTTGGGGGGCAGGTGTACAAAACCCCTCCTTCTTAAAGTAACAGAAACATCCAACTTAGAAAATGCAAAGTTTCTCACTTCCTCATCCCTTTTTAATTCAGAGTTGCTTTAACTTAGAGGGTCACAGGATTCTACCCTACATTTCCCCTTCTCTTCCCATTTTTAGCTTTGAAGAGAAGGGTTGCAACCCATACAAACTGAAGCAGAAATACTTCAAGTGGCCAAGGCACTTTCTTGGAAAGAATGTCCCCCCCCCCAAAGTGTTATGACTAATGACAGTCTAAGCTGTAGTTTTCTCTTCTGTAAGAAGAGAGAATGATTTCTATTTGAGCACTAACTGAATCTACCAGGTACACTAGGTATACACATGTAACAAAGTAGTAATACCTGTATCATATGATGGTTGCAAAGATTTAATAAACTGTTGCACATAAAGCACAGAGCACAGGGTCTAACAAGTAGTGAGTGTGAGGAAATGTCAATTATCATCATCATTATGAATAATTAATCAGGGCAAGAGTCAAGAGGTCTCTACTATGGTTGATATGATGATTGAGATCCCAGGTTTTGGAGTTGATTACACCTGCCTGCAAATCCCCATTCAATCATTTCCACACATGTGACCTTCAGCAAGTTAGCAAGGTTCTTTAATCCTCAGTGTCCCCATCTGTAAAATGGGGCTAATAAATTATGTACCTTAAAGGGATGCTATAAGGATTGTGTTTATATATGTACTTATTAGCACAGTGTTTTGTATATTAATATATGCTTTACATTATCAATATATAGTAGGTATTATTAATATTACTTGCCTACCCAATATAGTTTTATTATAAGGACGTAATACAAAAGTAGCCCAAAGGACAAATGTATACCTATGCCTCCATATATCTTAAAGATACAAATTATTTCTATAATCAGTTGGTTTTATTGTAAGCATATTCTTTTGTCCTAGAAAATCTTTCAAACCCAAGTATTAAACCCATCACATAAGAGCTGAGATGAAGAGCCAGTCACCTGCAGAAACTAATCCTGAGCTGAATTTTCCTAGGACAAAACTGAATGGAACATTAATGAAGGTAAGCAATCCTGGAATTATAACAAAGAGCCTCCACATTATAGTGGCTTAATGCAAAATGATTATTATGTTCATCTCATAGTTCAATGCAACTCCATAGGGAGGATCTGCTTGCAGTCGTTAAGAAGCTTGGGTCAAAAAAAAAAAAAAAAAAAGCTTGGGTGCACCAGTCAACTGGCTCCACCATCTTTCAGCACCTCTAAGTCCTTGGTTGGATTATTCCTATCCATCCAGTTGAAAGGGAAAGAGAGAATATTGGAGGATCATGCAAGATATTTTAGGGATCAGTCCTGGATATGGAATACATTACTTCTGCCTGTATTCTATTGGCTAGAATCCAGTTATATGTTGCCATCTATTTCAACAGGTACTGAGAATAGTAGTCTTCCTGGGTGTCCAGAGATTTGAGTATCATATGGCACTGTCTGCCTCAGGTGGGTAGGAGGAGTTCAGTTTACATATATCAACTCAATTTAAACTAGTTAAGGGACAACGTGCTGGAGATGTTGATTTTGATGCATCTGGAAAGAATTAGGAAAAGAAAAATGGGCCATATCTGTTCCTTTTCTGATTTGACCACTTTTTGAAATGAGAATCCTCTTTACCCTACATGCATCTCACATGCTACTATGAGAGCATATGGGAGAAGTGAAGGCATAATGTAGGTCTTCCAAGTCTACCTTAGATTATTCTAATACAAATATTGATAATAATTCTTCACTTAAAGAAAAACATCAAGAACAAATGTTAACCTGGAGGGATGATAGAACAACAGGTATAAACCAGGAATGTCCCAGACAAACTAGAACATTCTAGTACATACAGTCACCCTAACTTTGTGCCTCTTGACAGTTATCAGTTCTGTGGAGCTATCTCCATGAAGATAGGTAATGTATCCATTGTTCAGGTACTCCAAATGGGATCTGCTTGGCAAATAGAATCCACTGTGTCTTAATGAAACCTCATTGTTCTAGCTTGAGAAGGGGCTTTCCTGACCATTCCCTGTCCTCTCCCAGAGCTGGCCTTCCCCCAAATTCCAAGTAAAGAGGAGAGGACACACAGACAGGCTAAAGTCCACCACAGTGCTCTAGTCTGGAAAAATGAGACAGAATGCACTTTCAACATTCATGAGACAAGAGGGTATAGGATGGCCATGAGTACAGCCACATCATCTTAATCCCTACCTATATTTCACTTCTAGTTTGGGATTCTAAGGTGGGCAAAACCAGAAAACACCTGTTCACCAAATTGTAGTTTAAAAAAATTAGGAAGTACAGTCCCTGAACACAATCCCAAAACTTCAGAACAGCTAGTTTTAGGACAAACTAATGGAATTCAACTTTATATCCCAGATAGCAAATCCTGGTATTATTTATTTCAAGAGCTAGTTTAGACTGAAGAGAGAAACAGTTTTGAGAGAAAGATATAAAGCAAGCAAGCAATTTTGTTGTAGTTTACAACTAAAATTCTATACCTAAAATATATCTTCCAGTAGCTTTCAGAGATAAATCATAGCCTTTATTTAATTAAAATATTTTTCATTAAAATTTTTTTTAATGTTTATTTATCTTTGAGAGAGAGAGAGAGAGAGAGAAAGTGAGGGGCGGGGAGGAGCAGAGAGACAGCAAGACATAGAATCCGAGACAGGCTCTGAGCTGTCAGCACAGAGTCTGACATGGGGCTCGAACTCACAAACCATGAGATCATGACCTGAGCCAAAGTTGGATGCTTAACCGACTGAGCCACCCAGGCACCCCAAATATTTCTCATTTTAAAAGCTGTTACCAGGTAACTAGGAGATTTCACCAAATCATCCATTTACCTATCGATGCACTGAAATATACATTCAATGCCCATTGTCAAACACCTTTGGAGACAAATGGCATTTCAGGCCCTGTAAGGCCACAATAATTTCCCGAAGAGAATCCTGTTAAGGCTGTGGGATGTTTCTTAGATATAATCAAGTAGGTATTCACAATATTTAGCAATGGTAGAGCACGGGCACCAGCCAATCAGAATGGTACCTTTCTATAGACTGAATATTTGTGTCCTCCTAAATCTACACATTGAAACACAACCCCCAATATGATGACATTTGGAGATGGGACCTCTGATAGGTGATTAGGTCATGAGGATGGGCCCCTTATAAGTGGGATTAGTGCCCAAAGAGCTCCTCCACCCCTTTCATCAATGTGATGACACAGCGAGAAGACAGCTGTCTTTGAATCAGCAAATGGGCCCTCCCCAGACACTGAATCTGCAGACATTTCAATCATGAACTCCCACCCTTCAGAATTATGAGAAATAAATGTTAACTGTCCAAGCCACCTAGTCTATGGTATTTTTGTTATATTAGCCAGAACAGATTAAGACACACCTTCATCACTCAACCAATAAGCAAACGTGAAGTTGAAGAATACAATGTGGTCACCTCAATACTTACCAGCCAAAAATAGCCCTGGAACAACCTTAATTCCTGAGAATAGTAAAGGCAGATTTTTTTTAATGACTAATGCTTCTGAATGCTGTGGTAAAAGCAACAGTAGGATGAGCTATAGTATAAAAAGTTCTTCTGCATTACTTTCTGAAGAACCTGAAGGAAACTGTCTAAAATACGTGAAGCTACATTTCATTCCACTGTCAACTCAAGATGAAAACTAGGGAAGTTACTGAGTGCCTACTATATATAAACATGGTACCCACACTTTCCTTTTATAATCTCTAATTCTTACAACAACATTATGAGTATATGTAACCCACTTTGCAGATGAGAAAGTAGTTTCTGAGAGATTCTCTGTTTTGCTAAGGTCACATATTGAGCTCATGGTGGTAGATTCAAAAGCAAGTCTATCAAGCTCAGGTCATCTTCCCTTTGTTCTAAGTTCCTTTTGGGAACTAACTTCTTCCGCATTGTGTTCACTCTTAGGAGTGTGAAACTGGCCAACTCTCCCCTACCTAAGGAGTAGAGATGATCCAAGCAAGGTTTGGTGAATTGCAGAAATGGTCACAATCATTTCCCATACTACCCCTGTATCCATACCACTTTGTAATATGAATTTTGCAGCTCCTCCATTCAGGATCTGAAGTCTATTTCCCCATCCCTTGAATCTGGCCTTATGACTTGCTTTGGCTAAAAGAATGGGGCAGAAGTGACACTGTGAAAGTTTTGAGCATGGGCCTCAAGAAACCTTGAATACATCTATACCACTCTTGGATCCCTACTCACCTGCCATGTGAACAAATTCTTGCTGGCCTGCTGGAGGATGAGAGACCACATGGAATAGAAATAAACCATCCCAGTTGAGCCATCTTAAATGGACCAGGTCTCAATCAACATGGTAGTTAATGGAAGATGCATAAATGAGCCAGGCTAAGATCAGTTGGGCCTGCTCTACATCTGCATAAAAGTTCAGCTGAACTCAGCTCAAACTGTCAACCTGCAAAATCATAAGCTGCCCAAGTGTTTTAAGTCACAAAACATTGAAGTAATTTGTTACTCAGCAACACCTAAACGGTACACAAGGATGAAAAAGACCTATGATAAATCCCAGAGGGGGTTCATGACAAGATTTTTAACTTGCTGCCTAGATCACTAGATCTTCCCTGATTCTTGCCATTTCCCAGCCTGGGTCTCTAACATCATCTTTGATACTGGAAGCCTTATAAGTTCCTGTATCCTTATAAGTTCCTTCTGCTTAAGTTTGTCAGAGTTTCTGTCAACCAAAATATCTCTAACTTATTTTATAGGCTTTGATCCAAACTCTTCATTTTGCTGCTGAAAAACTGAAGCCAGAGAGGAAGGTTAGTTATCTGCCCAGAATCAAGCACCTACTATCAGGCAGGCAATAAGACCCGAATTTAGATAACCTAACATAGATAACATAGATAGCAGGACCATTATCATCACACAAGGCCATGACTCTACTCATTACATAAACCAACTTAGTATCACCAAAGTAAGTAAGGCTAGCTGCTCTAAAAAGCAGTCACTTGATACAACAACATTTTATTCTCCTGCTTCTCATTGGCTGGTTGTGGATTTTTCTGGTGGAATAGTCTTTCCATGTGCTCATTCAGGGACTCAGATTCCTTCTGTACTGTGGTTCTACCCTCTTCTAAGTCCTAGGGATCCCTGCCATTCAGCCAGAACATGAGAAAAAAAAAAAGAAAAGAGATGGTTCATAAGAGGGTTTTGTGAGCCAGGTCTGGAAGTAGCACCTATCTCTGCTCTCAGATTCCATTGGACAGAGCTCAGGGACATGACTTTCATCAAGCTGTGAAGGAAATAGTCTGGCTGTGTCCCAAAGATGAAGTGAGAGCACAGATATGGGCAAATCTTTGCCACAGATTCCTAATTGGTTTTATACAGACAGAATCACTTAATTGCTGAGATTAAACCCTTTCTGCTCCTTAATAAATCATTCCAAAATGTGACCAATAAAAGACACGTCCACTTTTTTTTTTTTTTTTTTGGTAAATAAAAGTTAGCGAAAAATGTGGCTCATTCATCAGAAAACCCAGAAACTGAGATCCTTAGGTTTGCTGCAGCTTGCTAGAAAGAAAGCTCTAAAAGATACCAGAAACCCAGTTCAGAATATACTACTGTTCCACCACAATATCTTATACTATTTCCATTCCTTCCACAAAATAAGCCTGGGATTGGGGGACAGGGATTCTACAAGTAATCATTTGCCTTCCTTTGTCTGATGAACAACAAGAGTAGCCATTTGTCAACCACTAGATTATTCTTAACATTTTGACATTGCATTTGAATCACTCAGATACATTTAGGGAAAAAATATTTCTCTACTTCCCACCTCCCTAGTGGAGTTCTCTTACCCTTCCAATTTCATATGAAAGTCCTCAGGAAAAATAGACTTATAAAAGTATTGAATTCACAGATGAGTTAAGCCTACATTTTTTCTTTTCCCATGACACATTGTAAATACCAAAAAAAAAAAAAAAAAAAAAAAGCAAGAGAGAGAGAGAGGGAAAGTCTAGGCAGAAAGTGAGACCCATCCATCCACATTCCAAGACACGCTCCAGTTACCCAATCACTGCAGAGCATTGCCAGGACACAGAGACCATGATTTGGACAAGAATGCACCTATTTCCAATACATTCTAGTTACTCAGTTGATACTGAAGACTCTGACCAGCCATTAAGTAGCCAATGGACTTTGCCAAGGAACCTGCATGGAAGGTACTGTGGCATCTTATTTTCTATAAATTATAGCACTTTGAACCACAGAGCATGCCTCTGAACAGCTGAGATTACAAAACAAAGCCCTGGAAGGACTATACTCTCATTTACTGTTTTCACATTTCTCTGTTTCCAAAATAGTTGGCTACCTTTGTTTCCTCCCCAAACTCCAGCTCTTTTTTAAGGACAGAAAAGAAGTCTAACATTCAGAACATGATTGGTTTTCAAAATATGCTAAGCATTTAGAGATTTATTAGAAACAGTTGTAGTTCCTCATTAATCTAAAGCAAATTATTATTGATTTACAACAGACAGCTCATCTGATATCCTTCAGGCAGTCATAAAAAAATGGTCTGAGCATTAAAAATGGTTAATGTCTCTCTGGCAATAGCAGCTAAATTCAGTCAATGACAGCCCCTTCCAACTGGATGAAAAATAGCCGTTCTCACTGTGTGTTCTGCTCACTTTTGCATAAGTGTTCCAAATAATCTGTGTTCATATGCATTTATTTTCACATTGGGTTCATTTATCAGAGAGCTGTAGATACTCCATTCATGCTAGAGTGATTTTCAAAGTGGGAAAGAATCCTTGCTAACACTATCACGTGCTTAAACTGGACATGTTTTGTTATAGCAAGTTTTTTACTAAAAGTTGTAAGAGTTTTTACTACCTCTAAGCAATCTCAATAAGAACAGGTTGAAGGCTGCCTTGCACTTACTGGCTAGGAGCATCAGTTCTTGAGTCAAACCACCAAGTTTAATTCCTGGTACCACCAATTGAGCAACTTACCTACTTTTGGTAAACCTCAGTTCCCCCTTCTGCAAAATGGGAATTTCGAGAGCACCTAAAGCAAGCATGAAATTTAGATGAGGTTTCTAGTTCTAACATAGCAACAGGGTTAGAGATTTTCTATTAATACAAGAGTTCTCTATTAGAGATTTCTCTATTAATATAAGCTATTGGCACAGGACCAAGACTATTAATAGGTGGGTATTAGCAGCCTGCCCACTTCTTGCTTGTAGCAAGGACTACACTTTGCCAGCTTAGTTGTTTCCTCTCCCTTAGTCCTCCAGAGCGTCCAGCCTTGCCAGACTAGAGCAAACGGGGAGGGGAGGAGGATGCAGGTGAACAGAGTTTCAGGAGTTTTAAATAATAGGCACTGGTGTTGCATGTGAGAAAATTTGTTGAAAGGTAAAGGGAGATTTGGAGTGATGTTTTTATGGTATGTTTTTATATTCCTGGTATTCAAGAAATGAAAGTAAAAGATTTGATTATTTCTAAATTTCTTTTTGGATGCTGGACTGTGTGATGTGTGTGTGTGTAACTATTATCCTGATTGGACTGGACCACTTGAATTATGGAATGGAGCATATTTACTACTTCCACCATTCTTACTTAGTGTCATTACTTATGTAATCTTATTATATGTTCTAGTTTAAGCTGGAAGCTCTGCCCTTAGCCATTAATAGCACCTTGCTTTCATTTTCAGAAATATCCTGGTTTATACAATAAAATTTATGATCATCCTTCTACTGTTGCTGCTGTCACTGGTGCTGTCACTGCTATTATTTTTTAAATCTGCAACTGAAATAATCAATGCAATTATAAAAATTTACATCATCTACCTACACTTGGAAAAATATTTTTTCATAGATTTTTATTAGCAAGAAAACTAGTTCTTTAGACAATCAGAGCACCTCAAAGCTCACTTTTCCCATAAATGCCAACTTCTAGGTAAAAGTGAAATTTTACATCCCATCCAACTCTAATTTATCCAATGAGCTCATTCATATACCCAAGTGATATCTCCAAATAATCTTTCCACCTAAAATTCCTCTCCTCTTTAGATCTTAAAAAGACAAGTACCAAAGTTAAGCCACTGCAGGTTCTTGGGTGGACACTTTGTCCAAAAGAACATGGAAATCTAATTTATATGGCAAAGCCATTTACACCTCCAGATCTTCAGACACACCAAACATCTTAGCAGCAGGAGTAGAAATCTTCCCTAAGCTTAATTACCCATCAACCTCATACTCATTTTAATAATGAGTAATTACCCATTTTCTAAATATTAATCAAGACTTCATAATAGCATAAACCAGTCAGCAAGTCCACTAGGAAAGGAAGCAAAAAGAATAGTCTAAGTCACAATCAGCATACTTGTGAACTCGATGCCCTGTATGTTAGTTTTTCCTTCCTAAAAAAAATAAGGTTTAGGATAATCTAAGTGGCAGTACTTCCATTTTGTAGTAAGTATCTTAGGATGCCAGTTGCACATTGCTTATTGCCAGGCCCTTGAATTTAATGATCTTCTTAAGACATATATGAAGCATATGAAAATGACATTATAGGATTAAATTTAAAGTAGAGAGAGAATCTATTATGAATCTCTGAAGGTAGTCATAGTGAAATATTCATTGTTCTCTACTTGGAAATTGTTATAAAAACATTGTTTTAAAATATTCCTTACAAAGGAAATAGTTTAAGATGTAATATGGACATGTTTTCAAACCAAATGGACACACCTGTATCTGGAAGAAACAGACAGTGAGGATAAACATGGAAATAGAAAAAAAAAAAAAAGTATGCATTTGCTTAATGAGTTACCCCCAGGTCCAGGTTGGTGGCTGTGAATTCTTACGGCTCTTTCCACTTTTCTTTTTTTTTTTTTTTTTTTTTTTTTTCAACGTTTATTTATTTTTGGGACAGAGAGAGACAGAGCATGAACGGGGGAGGGGCAGAGAGAGAGGGAGACACAGAATCGGAAACAGGCTCCAGGCTCTGAGCCATCAGCCCAGAGCCCGACGCGGGGCTCGAACTCCCGGACCGCGAGATCGTGACCTGGCTGAAGTCGGACGCTTAACCGACTGCGCCACCCAGGCGCCCCCTCTTTCCACTTTTCAAGGTCTCCTCCATCTTCCTTGGATATCTGAACCAAATTTCTTTTTCTCTGGCTACATTTCAAAAATGTTTCCTTGGCTTTGTTCCTCTAATACCACTAAGCAAATGTGTTCACTACCTTGGGAATATCTGTGGTCATATAATTCCATAATCATATTCTTAGATGATATGTTGAAATTCACTTAAGCTGGACTTAGCACTCAGCATGAGCTCACAAAGATGTTCATGACAGTGGTCAATGATGACTTCATCGTCTAAGGATGAACTCATCAGCTGTTCAACATCTGCAGAGGGGAGGCCTATTTCAATGACAAACAGAACCTCAAGTACAAAAGAAAGCCTAAGAAATCAAGCACCTCTAAAATCTGAAAATAACTAATTTCATAGATCACTATGGACAAGAGACTGAAAATGCTTCTTTGGCTGGCATTGAAACACCACTTTCTTGATGTTATGATGAAATCCTTGGGGCAACACACCAAACTGAAAGCAATGTGTACAAAACTGTGTGTGAGTAGCTGACAGAAAGTTCCAAGTTCTGATCTGTACATGCTCTATTAAATATGATCATATCTATTAAAAATACAAACCTATATGCATATACATTTCCAATTCTATGCCCACTTTTATCTCTTAAACTATGCCCAACTGCTCTACTTTTATGTCATTTCTGGAAAGCTTTATTAATTGATTTTGTTCTCAGATGCTATCATTTTATTGTCCACTATATACACTTTATTTTTCTTTGTTGTCATTGACTTTTCATGACAACATTTGATGGATGATTCCACTTTGCTAAGCTGCATTTTTCATTGCAGTGATTTTTCTCTCTGTAATTTGTCTTCTAAAAACTTTGAAAATCATTTTTGGGCCATTGTCATAAAATCACATTGTTTACCTACTAATCTTTTATATTATTGAATTTCCTCCAATTTGGTTAAGAAGTGAAACTGACTCATCCATGCAACATCTAGGAAAACATTGCAGAATCAAACTTTTAAGAAATTTGTTCTGCAAAAATATCTAGCAGCCTTCAAAAAAGTATCTTGTAGTCTTCAGGCTAGTCGTCAAAGGGGATTAGCTGCACATTTGGTTCAGTCTTTTTTATTGTTTCTTGAAAGTTTACCCGGCAAGTGAAATATTAAAGAAGGAAAGTTTTAAAATGTAGATAATAAAAAGACAGCATTCAAGAGAAAAAGCACAGAGGTGATATGGGAATATAGCTGCCTCAGATGGGAATTAGCACAAAATTCTAGGTACACGGAAAACTCATCCTCAGGTTGGGTAGAGGAAAACAAAATTTCAAGAAGAAAAAAATATTGTCAAAAGAGAAAAAATGTGGTACCATAGGGAGTAGGGCACTAGGAAAATTGCTTGAGGGTGGGACCACAAATGGCAGATGAACAAAATTAGGTGGAGCCCAGAAATAAAGCAAAGCCTTTATTAGCAGACCTGCTGATATAGCGATCTCATTGTTATGTAAGACCCAAGGAATTTCTCCCATGACCTACACCATTCGTAACATCAACCTGCTACTAGGGTAAGATGCATTTCTTTTCAGGTTCTTCAGACTTCAAATATGTCCACGGTAGAAATACTGGAAGCTTAGCCAATAACTTCCAGCTCCTGACACCTTCTCTGCCATGGAAATTAAAACAGACTAAATATTCTTTTCACTAAGTATTTTGATGGGGAAACTGGGCACTGGACCATGAAACTTTGCTGAGGTTCCCAAAGGTCAGATGTAAAACCAACACCCTGTCCTCAGTGAACTTTCTCTAAGCGGCGCCTCTTCCAGAAGTAGAAGGAAAATTCGGAGACCAAATCAGAAGACTCCAAACAATTAGAGAGACTAAAAATAAACGTATGTTTCTAACTCATCAGCTTTTAGGAAACCAGTAGGTCTTGCTATATTTATCATTTAATACTTTTTTTACTAACCTGTGTGGTTGCTCTCTAGTTTAAAATTTGTTGTTTATGTAGACTCCAAGGGCAACCATTACAAAAATCCCAATTTTTCACTTGCAGACCAGACAAATGATTCCACACAAATAATCTCTGTAATAAAAATATAGTTAGAAGCAAAAAGAAATCAACTCTGAATATCACTGGGATCTACATGGCTGGCCCCAGGTTGAGCCAAAACATAACCACATGTATCATATTAAGATTGTCAGAATGTTTTTTTTTTTTTAATTTAGGAACAACACTATGAGATTAGAATAGAGCTGTGTTCTCCTTTGCATCCCAAGGCTCCAGGAGGGCGGGGTTACATGGATTATGAAAACTGCAAATCAAAGACCTTGAATTTCCCAAGAAAATTCTGAAATGCACATGGCAATAGATATTTGTTCAGCAAAGAATGAGAAACAGAATTTCAGGCAAGCCCTTAGGAATTCAGAGAAAACAGACAGACCTGGCCCAGGCAGAGCAGGGAGGTAGCACAGTTTACCTGCTTTTTTTCTCATCCTTTACTTCAGCTACCATTCCTAGAAAGCAATGGGCACTCAGTGACTCCTTTCAAAGATATTAGGTGAGAATGGGTCACTGCCCTTGAGCTACAAAGAAATGTGTCTATAGGTCCCAAAGGTCAGTTCCCAGGAAGCAGAGTCTCAGATGGGGGTTCTTATGTGAGTCATATATAGAGGGAGGGCTCTCAGTAGAAACCTGTGAGGAAGCAATGGGAGTGAGATGGGGCAAGGGGATGAGTTAGACAAAGGTTTGTTTTCAGGAGTCCAGCCTGAGCCTGCTCCCTGAGGGAACTCTAGAGGGTGAATGTCACCATGTCATTGGTGCAGCTTGTTGAATGGGGAGCCAACAACACCTGCACTAGCTCATTAGCCCAGTGAAAAAGATCTGGGTGAGCCACCTATAGCATCTACCATAGTAGTGGTGTATAGCCACTGTATAAACATGGAACATCTTCCAAAACAATTAATATTTCTTAATATTTGAGAGGCCATGGTTTGATTGTTTCTTCCCCCTGTTGGGTAATGATCTCGCAGTTTGTGAGTTCAAGCCCCGCGTCAGACTCTGTGCTGACAGCTCAGAGCCTAGAGCCTGCTTCGGATTCTGTGTCTCCCCCTTTCTCTGCTGCTCCCATACTCATGCTCTGTCTCTCTCTGTCTCTCAATAATAAATGTGAAAGAAAGAAGGAAAGAAATAAAGGAAGAAAGAAAGAGAAAGAAAGAAAGAAAGAAAGAAAGAAAGAAAGAAAGAAAAGAGAAGGAGGGAAGAAAAGAAGCACTATTCCAGAAAATTCCAAAATATTATTGTGCCCTAAGAAAAGTCTCTTCACTTGTGGAAATTCACATACCTACCCCAAACCATCAGAGAGATATTTTCAGACAGGGGGTTTCCCTTCCTACCTCACACATCACACATTCTTCAAAAACCTGCTTTATCTACTTATGAATTATACTATAGCTTCCTAACAACATACTTTTATATTAACTTTATTTCTGCCACATAAAAAATGCCTGTAAGGCAAGGACCTAAAACTCAGTATCACTCCTACCAAAGCTCAGAATGTATTACATTCCACTGAAGTTAACAAAACTCTATCATAAAGGACACAGTCATGAACTGCTTAGCTTGGCACTTAAGTTCCTTGAAGTCTGGCCTGATACTTAAATTATCTAATCTTCAGTTTTTCATCTACGAAATGAAAATAACATAAATTCCCTTACTGTTGTTAAGAAGAATAAAATGAGATGGTGACACATAAGTAAGGACATAACAAATGTCAAATTATCCTCATCTTCATTACTAGTGCCTGTCCCTGTTTTACCAGAAAGCTGGTGCATCTATTCCTGCTTTATTCACCCTGTTTCCCTGACCTGGAATGTCTGTTCCAGTTTTTACTCTCCTAATCTGCTCTCCATCTCTCCTAACCAATCTTAAAACTCATCTCCTTAAAATATCTTCATAACAATCAGTGTGGCTTCAAATCTCTTTATTAATTCTTAGACACTTGAAATAGAGAAGGACTTATAGCTTTAAGTGCTCTTTCAACTGCAAATAAGTGGAATCTTTTCAATGGTGAACTGGAGACCAAATGATTGCCACACCCCAAAGTAGTTACCTTCTTTCCCCAAGTCCTATCTGCTAGTGTTCTATAAGATTTTCACCACTGATACTTAATTCAATATGATAGATCCTTTTTATTCAAAAGCCAAAGCACCAAAGAATTTGAAAAGCTAAATTTCCCCTCATCTACTCTCTTCAATTATAATCGCTTCCCAAAGGCTATAGAAGCCTTGGGAAAGGTCAGAGAACTTAGTATGCTAAAATCACCTCTGTATATTCTAAGTCTTTAAACTGGGAAATCCAGATGTGGTAATATGATGAGTCCTGGTTAACCAAGTGGTTAACAATTTACTACATTGCCCCTGTTCCTCAGCCCTCCTTAAATGGAATTTTCCTGTAAATCCCTACCTACTTTCCCCCTGGTTAGTGAGAAACTCATGATGTTCAAGTCATTGTGTGACAAATCCCTTCCATTCACACCAGGAAATGTTAATTATCTGCCAGGTTTCTGTAATCCTTCTCCACACTCCTGGGAGAGGAGAATTTCAAAGTGACAAGTGACTGTGCCGTGTGTCCCACACTATCCCCAAGAGAAAGGGGCCCTTTTTCACTCACGTGGCTTCCTCTCACTCTCGGGGTAATAGGAGTGTCAGGGAGCTGTGGAGGAGATATTCCAGGCCCAGAAAGTTTAAGTCAAGGCCCACTGGGAGGAATTTACTGAAACCTTCCAATTCTTTCTTGCTGTTGCTAAATCTTCCCCTCAACCCTGCCACCCCATCCCGGGAAATCACTCAACACCAAATAGGACATCTGTATGGAAATCCTTTGTGCAATCCAAAGGCTCTAATGGTGTTGCTTTTTGGAAACTATAGAATTTGGCTTGTAAGAGTAAACTGGTTGGTTCTTCCAACTCCAATTTTGGCTACTTCTTCCACTGATTCCAAGAAAATATTCTATCAGTGGCCTCTCAAATTCCAAATAGCTGCTTTGTCCCTCAACATTATCAAATGGAAACTGGTAGGAAATATTTAAGAACTATGTTATTCCTGGGCCTTACATTCTTAGTAGATGATGACGATGATGATCCTTACCTCATTTATTAAACAATCTGTGTCAGTCATTTTAGAAGAACTCAGTATCTACTTCCCCTTTTTAATCCCTTCCCCCAAATATTATTCCACATGAAAGTCTAAATGATCTTTGAAAAACACAATTCTAAAGATATCATCCCCTTCTACTATCTTTCACAGGCCCCAATTATTATCGATACATTAAATATATTAATAATAAGAGTTATATAAGTAACACTTGGTGGCATCTACCTACTACTATGTGTAGCAGACACTATGCTATAAGATTGACTTGTATTAACTCATTTAATCCTTATTAAAAGCCTATGAGTTGAAGAGTACAGTTACTAAACCCCCATTTCACTGATAAGGAAGCCAAGGTTTAGAGAAGCTTAGCAATTTGCCTAAGGATGCGCAGCACAAGTAACAACAAACTACTTCCTCAAACACAGAAAATCTGGGTCTAGAGTCCTCATTCTTAACCATGAGGATTTGTGGCGAGCTTTGGAAGATAAAAGCCTATGATATGGCCTATAACATTGACTAAAATGTTTATGAATAATTATACCATGTGACAGATGTAAACCAGAACTTTCGCAGGCAAACCAGAACTACCTATAAGGTCCTACTGATTTGGCTGCTGCCTGTCTTGTCAGCCCCGCCACTGACAGTACCCCATTCACTCCATGGATCCCCATCCTACTACTTCTCTTTCTGTTCCTTCGACATGCCCTGCTGCCTTTGGATACAGTACTCTTTCTGCAAAAATGCTCTCCTTCATCTCCTCTCACTCACCTGTCTTGGTTAACATGTTCATCCTTTAGCCCTCAGCTTATATCCATCCCACTGAACTAAGTTAGGGAACCCTTATATGCTGCACAGGATGGCATAACAGTGATTTTGGTTAACATCTGTCTCTTCTACCTCCCTCTAAGCTTCATAGGGAAGCTGTTCCCCATTCCCTTTAGTACCTTGCATAGGTTAAATGCTTAACAAATATCTGTCAAAGAAAAGGAGGAAGGGAAAGAGAAAGAAATATAAATAACAAAACACTGGCATTTGTCCAGATTGAATGGATATAAATGTATTCATTAATTCCTTTTCAAAAAATATATATTAAGTGTCTTCTCTGTTCCAGGTATGATTCTAGGTGTTGAGGATGTGGCTGGAATAAGATTGGAAAAGTGTCCAT
Source organism: Lynx rufus (assembly GCF_022079265.1). Taxonomy (NCBI): domain Eukaryota; kingdom Metazoa; phylum Chordata; class Mammalia; order Carnivora; family Felidae; genus Lynx; species Lynx rufus. The sequence continues at coordinate 36,761,036 of NW_025814896.1, read as the reverse complement.
TCTTGATAGCAATCAAACCCATAAACAAATAAGCAAAACAGTTTCCAGGGGTTCAGAAAGCAATACAAAATAAAACAGGGTGATACAGTGAAAAGTTACTGGGAGATGGATATAAATTTAGTAGCCAAAAGTTCAATGCAGGGTTACATTTGTACTGAGTTCTGAATGATGAGAAAGCTGGTGTAGGCTGTGTGGGATACAGAGATCAGCAGGGCTGAAGGAGGTATGACCAGGAAAGAATGGTTGAGAAGGGGGTTGAGGAGATGCAGAGGCCACTTCATAAGTGCACTTAATAGGACACTTAATAAACTGCAATGAATTCATAATTTATTTCATGTGCAGTGGGAAGTGTTGCATTTTAAAGAGTAGAATGGGTTGATTTGATCAACTTTTGTTGTTGTTGTTGTTGTTGTTGTTGTTGTTAGACCACCCTGGTGACTGAATTGAGAATAGACTGGAGGAAAAGGGCAGAAGCTGGGGATGAGTTGCAGTAATCCAGGCAAGAGATAGGTAGTGAATAAAGAAGTACTTTATGGAGGTGTGGTTTAGCAGTGCTTCTCAAGCTTTTCTAGGCACATGAATCACTGGAGAGTCTGCTGAAGAGGAGATCTTATTCTGCAGGTTTGGGGTGGGGCCTGAGATTCTAAAGTTCTAACAAACTTGCAGATGATCCTAATCTTGCTGATCCAAAGACCACAGCTGAAAAACAGGAGTATATAGAACTTGATAGATGGCATTTGGAAGCCACAAAAAGAGAAGAATTGAGAGTTATTTCTGCTTTGGGTTTGTTTGTTTTCTCTGAGAAATTGCAAACATGGTAATGGCATTTACTGAGATGGGGAGGTTTATCGCCATTCTCGCTTTCCAACTTACCTTATTGCTGTCTGGTGGGGTGGAAAACTTTTTAGGAGGATTGAATAGCAACCCACTTTGGCAAAGGAGCCAAATTTGGGATTATGATAGTGTAAAATCACATTTCTGGCCCAGTAGAAAACTGACACGTGAACTATGATGAAACCAAGCTCTTGGCAGTAAAATGACCATTTTCTGATGAGTCTGCATGCATTGCCAAGTACTTGGTTAAAAGGAGTGGTTTATGGATCATTTTTTCCCCCAGAGACATCAGGTGCCTTTAAAGGGTGGTAAAAAATTGGGTCATAGCACAGCTGAAGTAAATGGGACAAAGGAAATGATTCTTCTACTTTTGCACATACTGTCCAACAGTTGTTCACTTGTCCCTAACAAGCTCACAATCGTTATGTTCCTGGCAGAGCTTGTTTAACTCCAGTCAACAGTTCACCATCTTTAGACTTCATCATGCTTTGAAAAAAATGAAGCCCAGCCATTGAATTGCTAAGCAACTGCTAAGTGTGTTCACAAATGAAGGCTTTTTATACTTACAAATCTGAAAGCTGTTCTAGAAATCTCTGACCTTGCTCAAAGATGCCGTGCAAAGCCAATTGGAAATTATCTGGCTCCAGATGTGCATCATAAATTGAATCTGACTTTATAAGTTTTAGGACTTCACTGGTTGCTCCTAGAAATGGAAAAACATGGCGGGTCCAAGACCCTCTATACTATTCAAGTTCTTTTCATGTCTCTTCTCCTTTGCTTCTTCCTGTCTGTCATGGGCTGGTCAAGTGAATCTTGTTTCACAGCTATCAACTGGAGTTGTGTTTTACCTATGTTTAAAGCTTCCTCAAAGTAAGATTTCCAATAGGCTCAGAGTATTTCTGATTTAGAAGGGCAATTTGAGCTGGAAAATACGATGTTCTGGCATCAAGAAAACTTTTAAAAGATTTGTAAAAATTGCCAGAAGACTCTTTGGACATCAACTAGCTCTAAGAATATTGTGCAAACGAATCAGAAACATATGGATTAAGTTCCCCCTGAATTAAACATGGGTTTCACATGTGAAGGGGGTGGGAACAGCAGTTGGTATAGGGAAGAGCATGACAAAAAGATTTAAAATCCATGTTAAAACCATCTGAAAAATCCATTTTATAAATGAATAAAAATGTTACTGATATTTCAGTTCATCCTGATTTGAAATGTTAAGTTTGTTCTAGTGTAGAGAGCTTTTCCTTGACATTGATCTTCAACAATAACCTGATAAATCAGACAGAAAACATTGTTTTCCTAGGCCTCTTTTATATAATTGTGTTGGGTTCCATTCAGCAGCTTTGATGGAGGTAAGTGGTCTATAAGCATTATCTCTCCTCAGGAATAAAATTGAGGAACTATTTTCCATGATCACAATCTACTGGCATTTACTAACCATGGTACCTTCTCTAGAAGACTATGAGAAGATCAAGGAAAATGCATCATTATTTGGCAATTGGGAAATAGATCTGCACTTAAGTATCATGATCTCAGCATGAAGCAAAATGCTGAGCAAAAAAGAGATGGTCTTTACTTACTTCTTGATCCATTTTAATAGCAATTACAGTACAAACAAACCAAAAAAAAAAGTGACCTTGATAACTTTCCCTGCGTATAGCCAAGGTCAAGTCCAACTTAACATTCTTTTCTAAAAATGCTGCTTTGTCACACTGCCAAGGACAAAGGGAATTTGAGTACAACTATATATCTTTAAAAATCTTGGGAATGTTTTAACAAGGAAAGAAAATTTTCTCATAATTACCATATAAGATGTCTGAATTCTATGCCTCCTATGCTCCTAGAGTTTGAAACAGTGAGCTGTCCTTTAATCCTAAGTTTTTCTTTATTCCATGAATCTGCATAGCAAATCCTTCTTCTAAGAAACAATATCAAGTCAAATCTAAGTCAAAGTCTGACAAACTGTCACTTTTACTATGTGAAAGCAGGCCAAGGTAATCATTTCTACACCTGGAATCCAAAATCACCAAACTCCTTACAAGGCTGGCTTCCTCCATCCATTATGCTCACCTCTCTATCCTTTTCTTACAACTCCCCAAGTCCACCACAGGTCCTAAGCCTTCCTTCTGTTCTTAAAACACATTGAGCTTCTGCCCATCTTGGGGCCTTTACAATGGGCATTCCCTCTGCCTAGACATTAGACCCTCACATCCTTGTACAGCTTATTTCTTCCCACCATTCTGATCTGTGTTCATGTGCCCACCCCTAGCCCCAGTCATTCCACACTCTGAAACTGTTTATGTTCTTTCTTATAAAATTATCACTCCCAGAAGTGATTGTGTTGTTACACTTATCTACTAGTTTATTTCTGTCTCCTCACAAACTGTAGGCTTCATGAAAGGAAGGATCATATCTGGCTTGTTTATTACTCTATCCTCAGATCCTAGGACAGGAACTTGCAAAGAGTAGACAATAAATATTTGTTAAATGGATGAATTAACTAATGAGCCATGTAACAATTGTTGTTAGTGCCCTATCTAGGCCTCTTTACTAGTTCTATTCATCCCCAACTGTTGTGTGGTCCATGCTGCTAAGGGCTCATGCCTGCATCATTCTCTGAAGGACCCTTGGACAACCTAAGCACATTACCTATGGAGTTTACAATCCCCTTGTTGCATCCCATAGACACTGACTGATTGGTGCACAGAGGACAGAATCTCAGCTCTCAGGTAAAACAAACTCATGTGGTATCATTCACACTCCAGAGACCCTTGCAGGATCAAACTGAAGTTAAACTTTACCTGAAATCTTGTTTTTGCTGTGCTTCTTCTAATTCTGTCTTCATTCTCCAACTACCTTTCTCCCTCGACAAATAACTTTTCCCTAAATCCCTGTCTCAAGCTCTGCTCCTAGAGAACCCAACATAAAACAAGTCATAAATAAAAGTTCATGAAATCAGCAACCACCCACTGATAATTGTAGGCAGTGTCCAGTTAGCATTCAATTTGTGTTTATAAACAATTGCCAGTCTGTGTTCTGAACACCAGTGGGGAGAGAGAAGGTATGGTTCTTACAACAGTGGCCCAAGAGTCCTTGCAGTTACTTGCAAAAACTCATGCATTCATTTGTATACTAAATTTCATTTGTAGACTACATTAATGACACACCTCACACAAATATGTACCAAAAATAATAAATGAAGATGGATTTTGTAATACTAAAATTTATTTTGTTATAGGGGTGCCTGCGTGGATCAGTTGGTTAAGTGTCCAACTCTTGATTTTGGCTCAGGTCATGATCTCATGGTTGGTGAGTTTGAGCCCCATATCAGGATCTGCGCTGATAGGGCAGAGCCTACTTTGGATTTTCTCTCCTTCTATCTCTGTCCCTTTCTTGCTCTCATGCTCTCTCTCAAAAATAAACATTTAGAAAAATAATTTTATTATAAAACATCAATTTGGGTTAATTCTTGGTCACTTTATTTTTTATCAATTTTAATACTCTTGGACATGTAAAATTTTTTTAATACTAAAGACAATTCTTATACTCTAAAAAGGTGGGTACTGTTGATTTAGAAAATGAATTCCCAAAGTAAATGAAAGGTAGAACACTGTATCTAAAGAATCAACCTAAGGACCCAGGACCAAATTCTAAGAAAAAGCTGCCTTCTCTGCTTCACAATCTCTTTCCCCATCCACTTTCCTTAACACTTTCACTATTCTTATTACTTGAAATTCCTAAGTTTGAAATTCATTTGAGTTAATGAGCATATCATTTAAAAAAATGCTAATGTCTCTGGGCAGGTTATGAAGTCAGCAACTACTCTCACTTTAGTAAGAGATTGCCAAGCCACTGACTCAATAAATATTTCTTGAGAACCCACTATGTATAAGGTACTAAACTTATCTAGCCAGGGATACAAAGCTCCATAAAGAACTGGTCTTTCCCAGAAGGAAGGAAGGAAGGAAGGAAGGAAGGAAGGAAGGAAGGAAGGAGAAAGGAAGAAAGAAAGAAAGAAAGAAAGAAAGAAAGAAAGAAAGAAGAAAGAAAGGAGGGAGGGAGGAAGGAAGGAAGAAAGGAAGGAAGGAAGGAAGGAAGGAAGGAAGGAAGGAAGGAAGGAAGAAGAAAATGGAAGGGAAGGGCAAGAAAAGACAAGAAAAAAGAAAAGCTTTCTTATCATCTGGCTAAAAAAAGTTAGAGCCTGAAAAATTTCGGTGAGTTGGAAGCATGAAATACAGAAGGCTTAGGGAAGTTAAAACCCTATAAAAGCATAAGCAGGTGAGAAAGAGGGGTTCCAAAAAAAAATGAAGATGACAAAATAAAATAGTTGCCCGAGTCATCACACAAGAAAGAAATGGGAAAAAAAAAAAAAAAAAAAAACCACCACTCTCTCCACTATAAGATGTAGCTCTTTGACTCTAAATTCAGGTTAATACTATTGTTAATCTCTTTTATGTATATGTCATAAATGCTATTGACCTATAGCAGGACTCCAATCCCTCACTTCAGTTACCTTTGCAGAAGGCAATGCTATTTTTCAGACCTACTTATTAATATGGATCTTAACACGCAGTTCAATCTATAGAGCACTAGGTCTTTATCCACAGGCTTGCAATGATACTATTCATTAAAGATGAGCTATGATTTGGGAAATAGGCCAGCATTTTTCCCTATGAAGTAACCTCTGTATTGGCTAATAAACACTCCCATGTTCAACACAGAACGGCTTTGTTACCACATATACCTCACTGGTTTTAGATCCTATCTGGAGGTTTAAGGGGGAAAGTTAGACATTCATCTGAAAAGGTATGTACCAATCATCTATTATGCACCAAGTGCAATGCTGTGCACTGGGAACACAAAGATATATTAAACACCTCACTTCCAGGAAATAAAATTTTGGAATCCCAAAGAAGTACTATTAATTCTGCCTAGTGCAATCAGGAGAATGTTGGGATGAAGCTGATATCGTCTATCTGGTCCTTAAAAGCAAAGGAGGTGGAAATGGAAGTGAAGGTACCCCACCCAGCCAGAAGAGCCTGTGCAAATATACTGTAATAGGAAAGTGCATGGTCTACCAGGAAGAAGTGAAAAAGTTAGTAAAGCTAAAACATAATGTCTGTACACCTCTTCATGTGTTTAGGGCCACTGGTCATTTTGGTATGCTCTTTTGTGAAGTGAATATTCAAGTCTTCTTCCTATTTTACTATTGGGTCACTTGGCTTTTCCTTATTAACAAATAGGAGCTCTTTATGTATTCAAGATATGTGTCCTTCTGCCAGGCATATATATTGCAAATATATTCTGATCCATGGGTTTCTTTTTCTCTCGCGATAATGTCTTGTGAAAGACAGGGGATATTGACATAAATAACTTATCAACTTTTCCCTTTATGCTTATCACTTTGTGGGTCTTGTTTAGGAAAACTTTTCATAATCATACTATTCATAATTGTCAAAAGTTGTAAGCAACCCAAGTTTCCATTAAGAGTAAAATGGGTAAGGGGTGCCTGAGTGGCTCAGTTAAGCATCTAACTTCGGCTCAGGTTGTGATCTCACAGTCTGTGGGTTTGAGCCCTGCATTGGGCCGTGTGCTGACAGCTCAGAGCCTGGAGCTTGCTTCGGATTCTGTGTCTCGTGCTCTCTCTCTTCCTCCCCTTCTCATGCTCTGTCTCTATCTCATATAAATAAATAAACATTAAAAACTTTTAAAATAAATAAATGAGTAAAATGTGTAAATAAATAATCCCTTCAGTGGAATATTATACAGTGATGAACATGGATCAGCTGCACTATATGGATGAAAGAAACATGTTACTGACACTGTAAAATACACACTCTAGGATTACATCTATGTAAAATTCCCAAAATGGAAAAACTAATCTATGGGATTAGGAGTCAAGAAAATGGCTAGCCCTGGCAGATGGTGACTGGGAAGGACCCTGAGAGGATTTTAGGGTGCTGATTGTATTCTGTCTCATGATTTGGTTGCCAATTTCATGGGCATGCAACTTTTATAAGAATTCATCAAGCAGCACACATTGTTTACATTTATATTTCCATAAAAATATATTTAAAAATATAAGAAAAGGCCACCTGAGGGAAAACAGTGGGAAAAAAATTAGGCTGGAAAGAACAAAAGATTCAGAATTTGAAAATCTCTACTAAGAATTTTTGCAAGTTTTAATTAGTTTTTAAGATCTGAGTCATAGAAAGACTAACTTGCCATGCGGAGGACTGAGGCAAGTGTGGATGTGGAGGCAAGGGGACCCATTTAGAAGCTCTATAACAGTCTAAGTAAAAATGAAGAGGCCTAATTGGAAGAAAAGGCAGTGGCAATGAAGAGAGATGTACTTGGGTTTTCCCACTGAATGTTTCTTTAAAATCTACTCACCAATGTTATAAGACCATAAGCACCTGCCCAAAGTGTGGGGGGCAAAGGCCTACAAGCCTTTGACAGATGTTGAGTTTTCAAACAATGAAGACCTTGATAAACATACCTCTCTCCTGGATTTATGAAGTCCAAGCATTCTTGTCTGGCTCTCGTCTTGGACTGTAAGACATGAGTGCTGATACAAATCCACATATGGATTAGTGGAAAGTTCCAGAACTGAAACAATATTGTTTGGACACATTTTTCCTTTCTTCCTTTCTCCCACCCTCCCTTGCACACTGTTCAAGTCCTCTTGCTGGGTGGTTTCTACTTGTCTTGTTAATTCCCTCCTCTGTCTGCATGCTTATTAGGAGAAAGAATGATTCCTTTTCTTGGAATGAGGAGCTCTGGAAGGCAGCAACTACACAGGGAACTGAGGTAGGCAGCATGGTGCATGATGGAGCATGACCAGAGCCTCTAGGCACAGACAATGCCATGAAATCTTCCGTAGGCACAGGGTCAGGACCACATTGGTGCCACCTCAAGAGGCAAAGGGTAGGATACAAATACCTTGCTGCCATCAGTGTCTGCTCCATTATGTTCATCAGCAAACAGATATTGGGCCTCTCTGGCAAAGCTACCCACCCAATTACATGCTTCATAGAAAAGGACAGGAAGGGAGAATGATGTGAAATAATGATCCAAAGACCCAGGGGGCACTCCACACCATCTTGCCTCAGGCTCTGTGAGAGTAGACTCTGGCCACCCAAGATTCCCTAAGATTAAAAGAGATGGCATGTAGAAAACAAAGCCTCTTTAGCAGCAGAACCATAAACTGGGAGGAGAAGGAGATTTTCCAGTGAAATCCTATTACATCCTTTATAGCATGTTCTCTTCTCCAGATCTCTCTGTGGAGCTGATATCCTTACACAGTGTTCAAGATTTTATATGAGATCATCTCTCTTTCTATATTTCTTGGACTGTCATCTATGTTTTGTATCTTGCCACCTATGAAAAGGTTGCTGATGTGTTCCAAAACCAACTCCAAATTTCACTTCCCTAAGTTTGCTGTATGGCTCTTTCCTAGAAAGCCAAGATGTCAGAATAAAATTCACCCTACCCAGAACAAAAACAGCAATGGGGGGGCAGGAGGTGGGCGAAGGGGTGTTTTTTCCACTTGTCTTTTCTGAAGGAGCACAATCTCACAGCCTCAAGGGACTCCCACACCTGCAGGATAAATGTACCACTGTTTTCTTACATGAAGAAATATGGCCTTCCCTACTGAACTGGGATGATTTCTGGGTCTAACTCAGGTCATATGCAAAGTGGTAGTGATTTAGAACCCATGAGAAGGAAGGCTTCTCTCAGGCCAGGTCAAGCCTGCTTAGTCCTCAAGGCTGAATATATTCATTCATGAAATGACATAACTTTCTTATTGCCTAGCCAAAGAGTCATAAGAACCACCATTCCTATATTGGGACCACCCTTCATCACTTTTGAGAAGCAAGCTTTAAGTAGCCATATATCCTATCTCCCACCAGTAGGATCAGCCAGGCCTATTCCCCATGAGATATACCAAATCGAAACCGTGTCTCACTGAGGTAAATTCTTTATTTTTACAGAGAATATATATTTTAAGCCAGCTAGTCATCTACATTTAAAAATTATTGGCATTTCCAGTCTAGGGTTGAAAATGGTACTAGAAGTTTTCCCATTTTTCCTTCCTCCTGTTGCACAGTTATTTCTAAACCTTGCTTATGGTATCTTCTGAATTCGTACAAGTCATACCTAGAAGTGTTTCTCAGATACAGTTGTTCATTTAGCATAAGAGAATGTTGTACTACACCAGCGATCTGAGCAGTAAACACATGATAGTCCACCATCATTGCAACTTTTTTCTTTGAAATCTCATGTATATCTTCAAAGTTCATGTGCTACTTATATACCCCTTTAAATTATCTGTGCCCACTTTCAATATGAAACTAGTACTATAATTTATATTACATCATCCTCAGTTGATATTCTAGAACTTGCACCAGGTTCTATTTTGCACCATGTTCTATCCTGTGGATAGGCTTGCATGACTATGGAAAGCAATGGACAGATTTCATAAGATCCTTTGGAAAAAGGGCATAATAACTCCTTTTAGTAACTATTAGTTTGTTAAATTGAGTTTACACAGACATGCTTATGTCATATTTAGATTGGAGTAAAAGAAAATAGATAAAAAGAATGAAAGGAAGGAAGGAAAGAAAGAAGAGAGGAAGGAAAGAAGGAAGGAAGAAGAAAGATAACCCCTTGTCCTTCTTTGGGACAAAAAAAAAGAAGATAATTCTGGGAAGATTCTGTATTTCAGTCCTTGTTGAAACATCAGGATGGAGTAGGACTTTGAATTCAAGCAGATGGTTTGTTCTTCAGCACATATAAGCCCAAGCCTAAATCTGCAGGTGATTTTTATCTTTTCTCTCTTTCTGGGACAAATTATCATTACCCTGTCATGGAGAATCTGCTCTATGCTCCAGCCCAGCCGGCACTTCATAGGTGGGCAACTACATACGTACCATCTTAATTCATAAGGCCCTTCAGACAATCTTCTCTGGTAAACATGGAAAAAGCCACTGTCATAACACAAGAGTGAATTTCCACATAGTCAAAAGAAGTCAGCATGGATGAGGAGGATGAAGGCTATCTTGGGTCCTAGAAGACTCTGGGTCTAGTTGGTATTCATTATAATAGTAACATGGCTCATTAAAATCTATGTGCATATTCATATGGGCCATCAAAATCTATGCACAGACCTCAAAAATGCAGAATCCATTATTGCTGATTCATATATGCCATTACCTGAGGTCCTGTTGTTATCCCAACTTCTATTCAGTCCCTCTGCATTCTTCCCCTGAACAAAGGCTGAGAGAGAATAAAAAATAACACCTACCTGTGATGTTTGCTCTACCAGAAAGTCTAATTGCAATGTATCAAAATCTCTGTAATTTCTCATGCTTCAGTTTCTCCTTCCTTCCTATCTTAAGTTGAGGTCTAAAAGCAGAGCCCAAGATGGAGATTCACGATTCACGTGGAAATAATTTATTGAGAAAAGAGAGAGTGAGGGAAACAGGATAGGGAACAGAAAGCAGTTAGGGTGTGGTTCAGCTGGAGTCTATCCTCAGTCTGATTCCATAGGGAGCTCTGCAGCATGGTTTGCTCCACAGAGTTGCCCCCTGCCCTTTTTGAGGCAAAGGGTCCTTTAGTGCCCCTACATCAGTCAGTCATTGGCTATGGGACACACCCAGGGGCAAAAGAGTTGCTTAACTTCCCAGGCAATTCCAGGCTAGGCAACTCCCATTTTGGCCAAGGGTAATTCTCCAGAGAAAGACACAGCTGTAAGCCATTAACAGCCAATGCTCGTAGCACGTGGGATATGGGAACACCAGCCTGGCAAAAGAGATCTGGGTGGGTCAGCAACAGCATCCCTGTACTTACCATCCTAATTCATCTCAAAAGATATTCCTCTGGAAAATGTTTGGACTCATAATGCTTGTTTTCAAACAATCCCAGTGGAGCAGAATATAATAATACACTAATCCATAGTATTTACAAAGAGCCTACCATGTGCCAGGCACTTTTCTAAATGCATCATGTTTACATAATATTCCTATGAGGTGGGCACTTTTATGACTCACATATTACATATGAGAAAATGATGGGACAGAGTAATTAAAGAACTAATCAAGCTAGTAAGTAGCAGAGCTGAAATTAGCAACCCATCCTCTTAATTCTGCATTAGACTATTACTTGCTGCCAAAGGGTAGCAGTAAAAGGGAGAGAAAAATAAGCTCAGAACTAAAGTGGTAAATTTTATTTGTGTAAGACACCATGCCCAACTAAGTGAGAGAAAAACCTTTTGAATAATGGAAAACCTAAGGACAGTTAAGACTCTTTGTGTGTGTATGAATTTCCAAAATGTGGCAGTTTTATCTACTGGGTTGATGTTCACCATTTGAACTTTCATCATTTAAATCCCATGAAAGTGCAGTTGCATAAGACATGACTCTCTGCCAAATGAAATAATAGCTAACATTTGTTAAGCACTTTCTGTGTGCCAGGCACTGTTCTCAGCAGCTTACATGGATTATACATGTAATCCTCAGAATCACACCATGAAGCAGCCCCATTTTCAGACAAGGAAACTGAGGCACAGAGAGAATAAGTAATATACCCAAGGCCACATAGCTAGAAAGCATCGAGCCAGATTTCAGAGTGTATGGATCTATGTTCCTAACTTTACTACATTGCTGCCAAAAGAGTCATGGACGATTGAAGCTAGAAGCGATGATGGAGAAGCTAACTTTCCCAATTTGTAGATGAGAAAACTGACGACCAGAAAAAGCTGATAACTTGCACAAGGTCACATAAACCCAGGACTCTTATTTTCCAAAGAGTGTTTTCCATATTTTAACAAGTTTTATCTACAGAAAAAAAAAAGTTTATATATACCAGAACCAGTATCATTTACTTGCCAGTAATTCAGGGGTATGTTTGTGTGTGTGTGTGTGTGTGTGTGTGCTTGCGCGTGCACAAAAAGGTGATTTTATTAAAGAACAGGGACAGGACCCCATGCGGAGAAAGAACTGCAGCCGGTTGTAAAGAGTGTCTCATTATATACTATGAAGTTGGGGGAAGTAAAGTCAAAAGAGAGGCCTCCAGAGGGACTTTGATATGCTAAAGAGGACTCCTAAGATACCTGAGGAGTATGTTTTTTAAATATTTGAAGGCTCTCTTTCCTCTTTTCTCCCAGAAAGCAGATGACATCAAGGGTTGCTATTCATGAAGGTAAGAAACAAATACCAATATCTATATAGCCTAGGAAGAAACCACTCTCTGTCTCCACAGAATGTTACACAATATGGTAACTCATGTATAACTGTGTGATGTGACTTCCAAGTTGCTATTCTATCTTTTGGCTGGAATCTGCAAACTCCAATATGGGAGTATATCTCTTTAGAGAAAGGAAAGGAAGACAAGAACTGATATTTCAGTTCTATCTACTAGATGCCAAATCCATTGCTCTATTCATGTAAATTATCCAAAAAAACTAATCTTTAAAATCAGAATATGTACCAGTTAGCATTTGCTGTATAACAAACCAACCCAAAATTTAGTGACTTAAAACACAATTTATTATTGTTAATGAGTAGCTGGGTGGTTCTGTGGATTCAAGCCAAGCTTAAATGATTGCAGCTGATGTTCTTGAGGGTAGCTGCTGGATTGGCTAAGAACCAGTCCAGCAGCTGGTCTAGAATACCCTCAGCTAGGATGACTTATTTCTGTTCCACATCCTATTAAAGGATATTCCAGGATTGTTCATGTGGCAGTGGCAGAATAGAGCAAGCAAAAGCATACAAGTCTTCTGACCTAGGCTCAGAAAGGGCACGCCTCCCCTTCTGCTCCATTCTGTTAGCTAAAGCAAGTCACAAGGCTGACCCAGATTCTAGGGAAGGAGAAATAGATTCCACTCCTGATGGAATGAGCTGCAAGATCACACTGTCAATGGCATAGGTATAGAAAGTGATAAAAAATTGGGGAGTTTCTTACAACCAATGTACCACAAATATCCTAGAATATTCCAGATCATTTAACTGGTATATTTTCCCCAAAAAGTTATGTCTCCTTCTTGTGAAGACATTTGTGTTCCCTTTGTTGCCTTATAGAAAATTCAGGGAAGGTGCCACTGGATTATAAGGTGCATATAGAATTTTCAATTTATCCAAATAAAACAAATGACCATCTAATCCCACCAAAAGTCTTTGGGATCTCATTCTAAATAATAGCAGGATAGAGCTAAATCTATCTCCCCTCTTCCCACACATGATATCACTTACTGGTTGAAAGAAGCAATTGCACAGAAAGCTTTCTGCTTCTAGGTTTCCAGCTAGGTTTGGTAAGAGACCAGCCCAACAACTAAAGATCACCCCCAAGGCCTCAACCAAATGGAAGCACATCTTTCATTAGTGTTTTGTTTTACAAATAGGAAAGATAGACACATTGGGGAGGGGGAAGCACTATAAATCAGGGATTGCAGATAGTTTTATCCCAATGCCAATTCCAGTTGGTTAGTGAAAGCTGCCAGAAGTTCTGTGTTGAAAAGTAATATCAGGCCTTAGGCAGTTCTAATAAAATCAGTAAATTACAAGAGTTTTCTAGCTGATGAAAGTAGATCTTAATGAAGTGGTGCCTTGAACCCAATACACACTACGATAAAATATAGTCAAGCAGTGATGGATTTCCATCATTAGATTAACCTCACAGGGTAAGCAGACCCTCATCCCCTTGGCCTTTCTCCCAATACTTGTTTCTTTCAAGTTCTAGGTGGGCTGTTTTTGAGAAAGATAAGTATAGCAGGGTTTCAATCAGCCATTGGTTTTATCCTGGATAATCCAAAGGTAAACACTTGGGGAATGATCAAATCCAAAACACAGGAGGAATAATCAAAAACACAAAAATAATTCAAGGGCATCACAGCAGAATGCACCCCCTCTTTGCTCACATCAGACCTCAATTTACATGTTTCTCAACACAACATCATTTACCTACTGAGTTAAGAAGGGTTTGAGGCTAGTCCTAGATAGTCAGGGTCTACTTTAATTTAAGAAGAAACATCTCGGATCCAGAACAAAGCTTATCAATAATGGAGCAATCTATAACACAGTATAGTGAAAAAGACCTAAAAACAAGTTCATATTTCGATTTGGGCCTTGTCATTATGCAAGTTTTAACATCCTTCCCACAGCCTCAAAAGAAACATAATATGCCCATCTCAGAGGTTGTGGTGGGAATTAAATGGGCTGATATTCAAAGCATTCAGATTAATAACTAGCACATAGTCGAGGCTCCTAAATGTAGCTATTGTTAACAATAGCCGTTTCTCTTATATGCTAGGAACGGTGTTCCATGGTGTGTGTAAACAGCAGAGAAAATAATCAAAACATGAAGACCTGCTCTTTACCTTTGGGAAACACAGAGTCTATTTGGGAAACAAGATGAACATGAATAAAATAAATAAGAACTGTATGTAGAGCACGATATAGAAAATGCTCAAGTAGACTCTGAGAATACTGGGAATCTGGGATCATTGTCTCTATTTCTTGCCAGAACAATAAATTAGTTTCTCAAACATGTTGACAGTTCCATTTTCTTAAGACAGTTATTGGAGGTGATTTAACCATCCAAACTTGTTTCATCTGAGTTTTAAATGCTTTTATTTGTACGTTGAGTGCCACCAAATAATTTTATATGACAGATATAAAGGATAGTTCATCATTAGCTAAGGAGAATGAGGCCACCACCTATCACCCTGGTGCCCCATTTTTTACTTTCCATATTATCATCCATCCATCATTTATTTGGCCTATCATGAGGCCTCAATGAGGTAGAATAAAAGTGACAACAGGCCAAGTCTGATGCTTTCCAAATTTTCCCCTAGATGCCAATGCCTCTGAATAATCATCTTTTCTTTCCATTACTGAGATGTCATTATGCAGGCAAAGCATGTTCTCAGTTGCCCGCAGTAGGCTAGAGGCAGGGTACATTGTTCAAAGATAACTCATGTCTTATTAAATGTCAAAACTTAACCCACGTGATTCAGCCACTGCCTCACCCAGTTGCAGGCTGGAAAATTCATCTCGGCTAATACCTCTGTGAACAGTGGAGCAGGAAGGTGATCACTGAGCCCCACCAAAGAACAGGAAACAATGACTGAACCATAGAGATGAAGGCCTTTGTCAGGTCATAAAGCAGCAATGATTGCAATTAATTGCTGATAAAATATGAAAGACTCTCTTGTTGCCGGAGGTCAGGTGCTAGGACAAAGTACTACTCTTTCTGGGAAGCTTGGGAAAGGCATGTTCTGAACTGTGTTATGGAAAGACAGATTATTGGATCCATGTTGTGGGTACTGCAGGGGAAACAACAGTATAGAGCCATAGATGATTGAGAGAAAACCCAAAACGTGGCACCCCTCCCCAGATGGATGTGCAATTTCCTTGGCTAACACAACTCCTTCAACATATGGCTGCTTTTGAATGATTTCCCCAAATGGACTGCAATGGGGATGTCGATGGTGAGAGAGCAAATCCCACAGTTGTTTGGTTGTCACCAGAGTCAATAAATAAATAAAAATGTAAATAAAAATGACGAAAAGGAAGAAAAATCTACCCGGAATTAGCATGAGTTAACATTCTCAATGTATGTCCTTGGAATAAAGCCTAAGTATTCTTCATCTACGATGATATTTAGGATTTGTTAAGCCAAATACACAGAGAAAGAAGATGGTAGTAAATGCATTTCTAGAAAAGGTTTTCCAGGTGTCTTTGAAGTCCAAGATATAACATGCCTAACAGCTCACCCTCAGGCTCAGGTTGTGTATGTTTGTCTACTGAGGATTGGCAGTCATAAATGCACATGATTTTTCTTCGGTACATTGATCTTCCCAGTGGTTAAGGAAGTGATAAGAATTACATGGGGAATCAATATGCACTAACAAAATAACAACTTAAAGTTTAACACTCAGATGGTATCAGATAAAGTTCAACATTCCTAAATGACTTAGACAATGGTTTCCAAAAGTTGGTCATGAGCTGAATAAATCAAAATAATCAGGGAGCCTTATTAAAATACAAATTCTCAGACTTAGGCCTGTATTTTCCAAATGGCCATTCTTGGAGAGAGGCCTAGACACCCTAAATTTTAAAATTTCCCCAAGTGATTCTGACACAAAACTTCTCATATTTAGGTCTATAGGTGATCACCTTTAGGTCTTACAGCAACTGAGTTAATAATTATGCCTTCTGTAGGAAAGAGCACTGGACAATGAGTGAGGGAAATTGGGCCAAAGTCAACCTCTACCTCTGAGAAGCTATGTGTCCTGCACCCGTGGTCGCCCAAGTACACTGTGCAATGTAGAAGGTGAAATGGCAGCATTGGTATCTCCTGGGAGCTTGTTAGAAATGCAGAATCTCAGGCTTACCTCTCACCTATGGAAATAATATCTGCAATTTAGCAAAATCCTCAGGTAGTTCCTGTGGAGAAAAACTACGCAGATAAAGTCATTCAGCTTTCTCTGGGTTTCATTTGGAAACTTAAACCAGATGGTGTCTACATCCTCCATCCTCCTCCAGCCTTGATGTTTCATCATGATCATCACAGTGAAGATGAATAGGGGGAAATACCATAGAAAGTTCTGGATAAGATGCCAGAAAAAAAAGAGAATTTGAGATTAGATTATCTACACACACACACACACACACACACACACACACACACTTACTTTTATAGAGACTATTCGTCTAAGAAAAATCCAAATCCCATGATATATACACCCTCGTCTGAGACCATGAGAACTTGGTCAAGCAGGAACAGTCTCCTGCTGGGAATGGGAAACTGAGGAAGTGGGAAAGGTTGTGGACAACCCAAAGTTCCAGGGCATGTACAGAGGAGAGGAAGGACTAGAATCCACGTGTCTCCACTCCCAGCCCTGGACCACCCTGTCTTGTTGTCTCAGCTGTATCAGGAAAAAATAAGAAAACAAGAACAGGACATAATAACAAAGACAGCAGGTGTTTATAGGGGGTGGTATATGGACATGGCTTCTTAGCCCCATCGCAGAGACATTTTAGTCCTTGGATTATTATTTTAACATTATTAAAATTCACATGATTGAAATTTAACTTTTGGGATCTCATATTCTGAAAACCATCCTTCTCTTCCCCCATCTCCAACTTGATATGGTTTCTCTTTCAGACACCAATGTCAAATGAATATATTCTTCCGGTTCCCAAGAGTCAGATTTCAGGAATCCTGATTGGAACTCTTCCTTTCCATATACCAGACTTTAGTTGCCCGTCATTTACCCTTTATTGAGTTCTGTATGCAAGTTGTGTATATTCTTCATTATAAGATTCCCATGTCAGGAACTCAGATATTTATACACAGTGCTATATACCAATGTAGATTCACGTATTCTTCCTAATTTCATAAATAAGAAATTATGAACAATAATATTCAAATATTATATAAATATTTAAGATAAAAGGTGAAATTCCCTTAGGTCCTCCAGAAACAACCACTGCCAACCACATGGCACATATTCTCCCTTGTTTTTAATTTTTCTTATACATAACGTTTTTAAAAAAACAGAATCATATTACACATATTATTTTGTAACTTGCTTTCTTCACTTTATATCTCTTAGTCATCTTTTCAAGTCAATTTATAATTTTCTCCCTTCATCATAATATCTGTACAGTATTCCAACACTTTCCCAACCACGCACCTGTCAACAGACACTTGGACTAGTTCTGATTTTTTTATATTAATAAACTATGCTGCACATCTGAATATGTAACACCAGAAACTACAAATGAAATGGCAAGGTCTTCAGTTTATTTTTGTTTCCTGATTGTTGGTTTTTCTCCCATTGCATCTTTGGTCTTCAGTTGTGATAATGGCGGCAATAAAAGGCTGGATTTGTTGGAGGGTTCCAAGATTATGGAATTATGATTTCCACCGAGAACACTGCATGGGCTCTGAGGTCTTGGCTACAGGAGCCCTTTGTCCATACCACATGCCACCTACCCCACACTGCCTTCCCACCCAACCCATGGGAAGTCGGATGCTTCATCCTACACAGCTCCAGGTGCTGACACCGGGAAAGTCAGCAAATACAGACAGTCACTGCTCTCAAAGGATCTACAGTCTAGGAAGTATATTAGAGAAGTAAACAAAGGATCAAGAATTTCAGACAGAGATGTGTGACATGAAGAAAATATCATCAGGTATTAAGATGGAAAATAATTGGATGAGATAAAGGAAGGTAACTTTTCAAAGAATTCTTTTTTAAATAGATAACCCAATCACATTTTTAAAAATTCTAAAGTATTTTAAAGTATAGAAGTTCATGAAAATTGACCTCCTGTCATTGGGTCCCAATTATCCAGTTACCTTTCCTTCTGAAAACCAACATGTCTTGAGTAATCTCTAGAGATAGGTTGTATATATGTAAGAAAATGTGTGTAGACATACACAAATATGTGTATATATGTAAAAATTTTCATCCATGTCAAAATATTTTTTTCTTAAAAAACATATGACCTTAGATTACAAAGAGGAAATAGAAGTTATCTAGGGGAAAAATGCTAAATGAGACACCCAGAAACAAACCCTCATCAGAAAGAGATGATATAAATAACCTAACTCACACTAATTCTTATAATACATTGAGATTTTTCCTCTTCATTTACTGAAAAGCAACTGGCACTGATAGCATTCGACATAAAAGAACTTCTTAATGGTAAGGAAAAGGTGGGTGCGTGGCTGGATGGATTAATGGATGGATGGATGGATAAATGAACAGGAAAATACCAGATTATTGAGGGAGCTTAAATCTCTTTGTATATTTTCTATTTTTTCATATTGAATACGGCTTTAATTCAACTTCACAAATATTGATGGAAAGTCAAAACCGTCAGAATGGTCTTTCAAGATTCCTTCTAATTCCAGGATTCCACAAAAACATATGGAAAAACAAAATGTTGTTTGGTTTTCCTTTCTTATTTCTTTTCTGCTCTTTATTAACTGAACAAAACCCAAAGCAAATTTTAAAAATTAAAATTTAGTAAGAAAGAATGTTGCTCTTAAATGCTTTCTCTACTGTGGTTTCCCTTTAATTGATCTCTCTCCCATTGATCATAACCCAACTGGCATAGAATGTTGCTGCAGATGGAGAGAAAAAATAAATTACTAAGTTAAACCCCTGACTGAATTTATATTTCCTATCTAGCCTGTGGAAATGCTACATGTCATGGAGGGCAGAGGAAGGAATGTGTGTGGTGGTAGCAGGGGGTGCATATTTTCTTTGCTAAATTTTTATAAGGCCATCTTGGTTTCCCTGTGAAACTAAAACGTGAACTCAGCCCACTGAAAACCTAGGGCCTAACCCAGAATCACTGCTCTGGGTCCTTCAGATCTGAATCATTATCATATTTATTAATCTCCCTCGCAGCCTGTGTTGGAAACTCATTGGACTAGACATAAACCAGCCCAGTTGGGAGCCCTATTATAACTAAAACTCTCACTCATGCTTCCATTCACATACAAAACTATACAGTTGTCCTTTCCAGTTTGCTGTGCAAGAGCAGACCATATAGAAAGAAACAGGAAAAGGTAAAGAATGGCTAGCCAAGGACTTTTTCATGTCCCAGGGTAGCTTTTCCTTCATTAGAGATTGGTAGTACAGTACAATGGACTGAATGTTTGTGACCTCCCAAAATTCATGTTAAAACCCTAATCCCAAAGTGATGGTATTTGGAGGTGGGACCTCTGCGAGGTATTAGCTCATGAAGGTGGAACCATCATGAATGGGATTAGTGTCCTTTTTATAAAGGAACTGCAGAGACCTCTTCTGCTTTCTACCATGTGTGGATACAACAAGAAGTCAGCAGTCTGCAACCTGGGAAAGGGCCTTCATCAAAACATGGCCATACCAGCACTCTGATATCAGACCTCCAACCTCTAGAACAGTGAGAAATAAATTCTCTTTTCTGTAGGCCACCTATCAGCCAAGCTAAGACACAGGGGCTCTTAATTCCAATCTAACTGCCATATTAGGACAAAGATTGCCTATTGCAAACATCTGCAACATCTACTTGTGGACTTTTCTCCTAGAATAAAAGTGTGAAGGAGCCAATGCCCTCAAAGGAGCCCTCAGTCAATGACTTGAAGGAAATTGGTGGATAAATACCCCAATTCCCTCACCCCTCAAGCAGGAACATTCTGACAAATACTGTACACTGAGTTCCAGAGATCCACAGCAGGATTAACCTCCAGGTGCCCACATTGGTAAATATACTGACCTTATTGCCTTTCTCTACCTCCCTGCCTCACTTTTTACACCCCTAATACAGATTTCTAGGATCACCTCCCAATTAACTACTTACCCTGGATTTCTTGTGTCAGGGTTTGTCTCTGGGGAAGACTAAATTAAAATCATATCACCTAATACAGTGTTATGTACACAAATCACTCCTTAAACAAAATGACAATAAGCAAATGGACAAAACAGAATGATCTCATGTAGATTTGTAGTAGAATTAAGAGGTGAATGCATAATTTTGGAACACATAAATCCTGTCTTGCCACCTTGGCATTGTTCTATCTTATCTTATTGCTCACCCTTCATTTGCCCCCTTCATTTGCTCCTGCATCTAGCAGGCTGCTCTATTTTAGGTGTCCCAGACATACATGTGCATTTCCATCTCTGTTATTTTATGCACACCATTCTTCTAACCTAGAATGACCTCTCCACAATTCCTCATCCTGCTCAGATTGTACCAGCCCTTCCAGACTGTCTCAAGCTTTGCAACCTTCCGTGACACCTCTTATGTCACAACTGAGAGAATCACAACACTTGCAGCCTATATTTTATAACTCACTATTCAATCACTTGCTTTTGTGTAGTTTTCAACTATTGCACACATGATAGTCTTGCCTCCCTAATTAACTTGGACTTTCCTCGGGAATAATAATCACATCTTGTACCTCTCTAGTCCTCCCAGGGTCTAAAATAGTATTCACATACAACTACCTGTCAATGTATGATTTATGCATTTAAGTAATAAAACACAACATGTTTATGACCAATAGTAATGAATCATCTTTAATGGACTTCAGAAAGGACTCTTTCCTCTAGTGCAAACTGCCTGGCAGACAGTGTTATCTAGAGCATCCTTCTTGGTGATCCTTTCCAGGGATTCAAAAAAGACAACAGGCCACAGCAACACCTTGGTTTATACACAACTTCCCCTCACTGGTTTAAAGACATAATAAAAGATAATGCTTCTTGCTCATAAATAAAAAGTACTTAAATGCAATTTTGACAAAATGTGTCCCAGGGGTGACTGAAGTCTTTTTTTCTCTGTTGTGATTGTTGCCGTTATAAATAGACAATCATAAAAGAATCAAAAGGGGAAACCTTTTAAAGGCTTACTCCAGGGCCTAATACCCTCCCCACTTTATTTTTCTTAGTCCTAATGCCAAAGGAAAACAAACAGTTATCAATGTGCTAATGGTGTTTATTCCCCTATCTGCCTTAGATAGGTGGCAGTGTGCCAAGCCTGGAGACAGTTAACTAAAGCACCAAGTGAACCAAGGTCAACTCCATCATTGACTGTACCCATGACATATATTGAGAGCTGCGGAAAGTTTCAGGATCCTGAATTTATTTTCCCCATCTCTGTGCCCTTGCAACACCTACAGTTTTCCCAGGCCTTCTATTTTTCCTGCCACATCGTGACCACCTCTATGCCCCTCTAGAAACAGCCTACCTGAAGACAGTCAAGAAGAAACAGAATGTCTTTTTGCTTCTGCTTTGCTCAGGGTTCTGAACTACTCATGCTAGAGATGTCCTAGAAGTGAATTTTTCAGCCATAATAAGCTGCAGCCACACCTGTTCTCAGACCTTCTCTATCCCTTCCCCCACACACTGAACCCAGCAGCTACTCAAGAGCTGTACAGAACTGGACTTGTACTCCACTGGAAGACTTTTAAATGGCAAGTCTCCTTTACCAAAGCAAAGCTCAACCATCCTGTTCAGGTGGGAGGTCCTTGAAAGATCACAAGAGAAGAAATGAGCATTTCCTGCTGTTTTTCTGTCTCCCTTCTAACCCAGTAAAACATACAGAGGACATAGTTCTACTTTCTCCTCTCTTTTCTCCAACTCTTAGCATTTGTGGCACCTAAACTGGAACACATGCCCAAAGCAATCTTGCCTGCAGCGAGATTATCCTTCAGTGGTGATAGAATTTTTAATGGCACCTCAGTGTATCAGCTGCTCCAGTGCTCTTACAGTCCATTGCAATGAAACCTCCTTAATCTTGGCAATAGACTTCTTCATGATGATGTTGTAAAAAAACAACAATAATTAGGAAATGGAATCTAATATTTTTTTAGATTGAGTTCTTCAAGCCACTTGCTTTGTAAACAGCTTTCAGTGACTGGTGTGAATGTGGAGCTAGCCTCTACTTCTGCTAAAAGTCTTCTCAACATGCAAGAGTTGTAAAAAAATAAGGTTAGGAAGATTTTAGTTACAATCATTCTTCTCATTTACATAGAATTAATTTTTTTAGCAACCTTCATGTCCATTATTTTATTTGGTTCTAAAGGAGTAGGCAGGATGGCTTTAACTGTTAGGAATGCTAGTTGCAGATGCCTGAGTTTGAATCTCAGCTAGAAAACTTACTGGCTTCTTGACAGCTGAGCAAATCACCTGCCCATACACATGCTTCTAGTTTCTTATCTGTAAAATGTGAAAAGTCACGACACACACCTCATAGAGTTAAGCGTACACACATACACACATACTATATACACATACATACATATATATGTATGTATTTGGAACTATGCCTGGTATATAGTGAGTGCTAAATAATTATAATTATAATCATCATCATCATCATCATCATCATCATTATTAAACTATTATAGCTGAAGAAATAAAGGCTTGGAAGATTCCATGCTTAGCCAAACCAATTCCTTAAATGAGGAGGTCAGATATTGTCTTTGTTTGGGTTTCCTCAGAAGCTGACCTTGAGACAAATATTTGGGTACAAGTAGTTTACATAGGAGATGAAGTATCAGTAGAGGCAGGGAAAGAAATTAAACATTAGGGGTGTGTTCTCAAACAGGTTACTGCTGTGGGCAACTAGTACAATCCCACTGGGGACCCTCTAAGTGATTTCACAGAATATACCACATACCGTAGAATTGTCCCTCTGAGGATGGAGGCAGCTGGAAAATTTATCCACCAACTCCATCCTTCATTATTGAGGACAATTTTGGGGCAGTGATCACATAGCAAAGACTTCCAGTAAGCTCCATGTATAGGATGGGCAGCCTGGCAGGGCCAGATGCATTCAGGCTTAAAGATGTAGGAAGACATCAGCATATACTAAAACTATCTGTAAGTGACCTCCTGGTGTGTCCAAAGGAATATGAGAGGGCAATGACATCACTGACTAAAGGATACAGTGCGAGTGTTCAAGTTCTTTGGCCACCTTGTGCATTCAGACAGAACCAAAAAGCCCAGCCAAGGAGAACATATTCTGAATTACCTTCTAGAGAAGGATACTGTGTGATCTTTCTGGGTCTTTCCAAAGCTTATCAAACTTTATGACATCCCTTCATAGCATCAAAATCCCTTTTGGTGAGCTCTTTTCTTCTACATTGATTTCCAAAAGGAAGAAAGAGTAAGGTTGACAACATATTTCATTACTAAAATAAAAGGCATTTTAAAACACCATGGCATTTTCTTTAGGTCCTTCTAGGTATGTAGAAAAGAAAGCATTCTCTGAGCTGAAATGCTCTACTCCGAAAATCTGAAAACCTATTTGAAAATGTCTACCTTCAAAAGGGTTGACCCCTGCCCATAGGAACAACTTCACATATATGCTTCCTGGGTCATATTTTTAGAAAAAGTAAAGTTTGGAGCAACTATTGTAAAGTTGACAAGCTAACACTTGAAAGACATAATGCACACCTGAGCCGCTCAAGGCAGGAATCAAATCAAGTTCCTTTTGTCAAATACCTGCCCTTTGCTCCCCTTTCGTCCCTCCAGGCAGAGCTTTCATTTCATCTTACTACCCTTCTTTTCAAAGGAAAAAAATTTCCAAAATCAATTTGTAAAATCAAGAAATTTTATCCGCCATCCATTTCTAAAGAAGGAAGGAATACCAAAGCAAAACCAAACTTATCACAACCACTCTCTTTGATTTCTAGCCAAACGCTCTAAACATGAACAAAATATAGTTAGTGATGAGGAGATGGTAGAACCTGGTTTTTATTTAGAACACCAGTTTAGGGGTGCTTGGGTGGCTCAGTTGGTTGAGCATCTGACTTCAGCTCGGGTCATGATCTCATGTTTTGTGGGTTTGAGCTCCACATCAGGCTCTGTGCTGACAGCTCAGAGCCTGGAGCCTGCTTCACATTCTGTGTCTCCCTCTCTCTCTGTCCCTCCCCTGCTCACACTCTGTCTCTCTCTGTCCCTCAAAAATGAATAAACATTCAAAACAATTTTTTTAGAACACCAGTTTAGCCCATTTGTAAATAGGCATCTTTGTACCTTTATATATGAAGAACTTACTTTCTCTATATTTGGGCAGAGTCCACTGGAGTAACTGAAAACTACCATCTCTGAGGATGAATGGTGATGTAGACCAGAGAAAGTCTTAGTGGAGGTAACTGTGGCCAGAGATCCACAATGAAACTGCACTGTATTATTTCATTTTTCAAACTTACACATTCTCCTACACCCCTTTCCTTGTGTGATTTATGTTCAGTTGATTTTGCTACAGGCCTGGAATGTTTACACAAAGGCTTAATAGACATTTACTTTGGAAGTTACATTGTGAGATAGAATCAAGAAATTGGCCCATTGCCGGAGTCAGAATGGGAGGCCACCTGGAAGTTAACAATCACTTTGCGAAGACCAGAGGCATGTAACAGAAGGTTCCAGAAAAGTGGAGACTTCATGTAATAACTACATTGCACCCAGACACACACTATTAGAATGACTGAGTAGAAACCCGTGTATAAACAGAGCCATCCACAGATAGAGATGTCCAAGATTACAATTACTCAATACCTTAATACTTTAAAATCATACTTTGTACTACATCTTACAGTTTATATATGCTTTTATGTAACATCTAAATTAATGTTCTCCAAAAAGGTGTCTGTAATTCCAAATGCCAGATAGTCTGCTTTAAGTTTTTGATTCATGCTGAATTCATCTGTGAGGGAAATATTAAAAAATTATGCCCCTTACTTTACAGATGTGGAAACTGAGACTCAGAAAGGGTCAGCAATCCACTTTCCCAAGATTATATGAGAAGTATCTGGTAAAAAAAAAATCCCTTTATTAACTTCACCAACTTTCCACAGCTGTTTTGATTAAGGTATTAGTTTTTTCTATGATTCAACAAAACCCACAAATTCAATAAAAAAAATTAACATCAATACACTGAGCATTGTGGAGGATAAAAATAAATGTAATCTCCTTGAAATTATAACATAATTTGAGAGAAAAGTATGCTTCTTTAAATGATTTGTTTTTACAGATAAAGGGTAATTCTAAAGAATTATTTATAAAAGACAGGATATAAACAAACAAGTCAACATACATCCTTCCAATATGGCATGGAGTGAGGAGGAGTTACTGCTTTAAAGAAGGTGATCAGAGGAGTCTTCTATAATAAAATGATATTTGATAGACTCTGTAGAAGGGAAAGGAGTAATCTGTGCAAGTATCTGGGGGAGTATCATTCAGGAAAAGCAAAGAGCAAGGGCAAAATTCTCAAGGTGGAAATTTGGCTTATTCACAGAATGCGAAGGAAACCAATGCAGCTGAAACAGAGTGAGCAAGGGGGAAAGAGTAGGAAAAGAAAGCACGGAGAGGGTCAGAAACAGGTAGGGCCTTAGAAGTCATAGTAAAAGATTTGACTTTCACTATGGATAAGATGAGATGCCTTTGAAGGATTCCAAGCAGATAAATGACGTGGTCTGGCTTATGCTTTAAAAAGGATAATTCTGGTTTCTTTGAGAAGAAAAGATGATAGTAGGACAAAGGCTGAAGCAAGGTATCAGTCTTGGGAGATGGCAGTAGATGTGGTGAAATGGTTGGATTTGAATTTAAGAGATAGAATTTAAGAGTAGCTTCCATGGAATTATCTGGTGAATTGGATGTAAGGTGGGAGAAAAACCAAAGAATCAATGATTGCTCCCATATTTAAAAAAAATTTTTTTCAACGTTTATTTATTTTTGGGACAGAGAGAGACAGAGCATGAACGGGGGAGGGGCAGAGAGAGAGGGAGACACAGAATCGGAAGCAGGCTCCAGGCTCTGAGCCATCAGCCCAGAGCCTGAGGCGGGGCTGGAACTCACGGACCGCGAGATCGTGACCTGGCTGAAGTCGGACGCTTAACCGACTGCGCCACCCAGGCGCCCCTGATTGCTCCCATATTTTAACTTCAGCCCCTGGGAGAATAGAATTGGCACAACTGAGATGAGGATGACCAGGGGTAGAACGGATCATGAGGGTTAGATAAGAAAGCCAGTTTCTGTCCCATAAAGTTTGAGATGCCCATTAAATATACAAGTAGGGATACTAAAAAAAAAAAGTATGTATATATAATTATGGAGTTTAAGTGAGAGATCTCGGGTTAAAGATACAAATTTGGGCATTATGAGGACATGGTATTTAAAGTCATGAGACTGAAGTAGATTTGCCAGAATGTGAGTCTAGATAAAGAGAGCCAAGATCTGAACTGGTTGTGTAGGAATATCAAACATTTAGAAGTTGAGGAAGTAAGGAGAAAACAACAGAGGACATCAGAAGAATTCCATGAAATAGGAAGAGGATAAAGACAGAGACATACCCTGGATTCCAATTTTAAAAAAGTGTTTAAAAAAAAGGGCATCAAGGGGTGCCTGGGTGTCTCAGTCAGTTAAGTGTCTTGACTCTTGATTTCAGTTCAGGTCATGATCTCACAATTTGTGAGATTGAGCCCTGTGTCAGGCTCTGTGCTGTCAGCATAGAGTCTGCTTGGAATTCTCTCTCTCTCTCTCTCTCTCTCTCTCTCTCTCTCTCTCTTCCTTCCCCCACCTCTCCCAAAATAAATAAATAAACTTAACAAAAAAAGAGGAGGGCATCAAGAGACATGACAACATATATACTTACACAGACACACACACACACACACACGAAAGTTCTGACTGATTTTATTCATATACCCCCTAAATGGGAACAACCCAAATGCCCACCAGCGGGAGAACAAAGAGAGAAATCTTGGAAAAGTCATACAAGGGAATACTACTCAGCAATGCAAAAGAATGAACTACAGCTACCCACAATAACACAGATGAATCTCCAGACATAATGATGAACAGAATAAAAGATGATAAGGGGTAGGTTTTGACAAGGAATGGGGTTCAGATGAACTTTCTGGAGGAATAGAAATGTTCTCTACCTTGATCCAGATGGTGGTTATATAAGTATATACACACAGAAATTCATCAAGCTTAGTCGTCAAATTTGTGTATTTTACTGTATCCAAATTATGCCTCCATAATAAAATAAGGGGTGGAGAAAGAGACCATGATAATGCTTTAACATGCTATAGAATAGATGGACAAAAATATAATAAATGGTCTTTGCCCTTGAGGAGTGTTTTTTATCAGGCCAAAATTAGAAAATGCAAAGATTTCCCTTCAAAGACAAGCACTACATAGTTAAGTGTTTTTGTGTTCTTTTCTACAGAACCTCCTCTAGTTCTGCCTCCCACCATTCCCATTTCAGCCAACAGTTACCATCTCTGCTTAGCAACTGGATTCCATATACTTTAGAGGAAATATAAGGAAATGTTGACCAAATTGCCTTGGTAATCAAAGCATTTACAGGGATAGCCCTTTCACTCTGTCCTCCCCCATGTCTTCCCTTCCCAGTTCCTATCACACTCCCAGACACTATTTGCCTGAACCTTCTAGCACCTGTTATGTCCTCCAGGGATTGGGCTGCCCTTCCCTGTCAATTCTCTTTCCTTTCTTTGGCTTCTGACCTACTGATTCTGAACTTGCATAGTTGTTTGCATCTAATTTTGAACAGGCTTCACTGTTTGTAACCCACAGTCTAGCTTGAATCTCAAATCTCTGCCACTTTATTATCACTCTGATGAGACACCCCTGATATATTTCCTAGGGCAACTACAAAAAATCTCATGGATGGAGAGTTCTTCCCCCACTCCAAACCTCTTAAGTTAGATGAGATTTATCAGGCTGTTCATCACTGAGGTTAAAACTTTATAATCAGGGCTTAGAATATTTTCCATCAGAAATCAGAGAAGAGCAAGGGATTTCTACTGTGAGAAAGATCACAAATTGGACATATAGTCACTCCCAGTTGGAACCTTACGCCCAATGGCAAAATGGGCTCTTTTTCTCTGGCAAGACTGTCCTAACTTAAACAGGCTGCTTTGGCTGCCAAATTATTGTTGTCAGAGAAACAAGAGGATAATACTTCATAGGCAATTCTGAAAAAAAAATCACTTCTGGAAAAAAATTAAAATTACTTAGGAGTCAACATGCAATCCCATACTGGAACATGCCTCCCAGGTTGACCTGTGCCCAGCTCCATCCACCACACTATCCTATTTCCAGCTCCCTGTCTAGGTCCCCAGGGCATCAAATCCTAATAGTCATGTGTTGGCCTCATCCAATTTTTACACAAAAAGAGAGAGTTAAAGGAGAACATAGCTCAGGGTTTATACCAAATATCCAAAACTAAAGTTCAGTAGTGAGTGGCAAGAGATGGGGAATGTCGGGGAGGTCTCTGCAACTTGTGTTGCTGCTTTTGGATTGTCTCTAGGACAGGCATCATGGGCATGTGACTCATGCAGTCACACGAGGCCCCATGCTTAGAAGGATCCCACACTTGGTTTAATGCTCCACTGTTGCCATCTTTAAATTCTTAATAATTTTTTAACAAAGATTCCACATTTTCACTTTGCAGCAAGACCTGCAAATTCTATAACCAGTTCCAATTATTTCAGCTTAATTATCAGCAATCTAAACATCACTAGTTATTTTTGAATACTTCACCTTGAGGCTTCTCTGCAGAAGATTCAAATTAACACACTAAGAGGCACAGAACCACATTCATATATCTATGGAGACCACTGTTTTCAGTGTGCAATTTAACGAAGATAATGTCTGTTGGATTTCCAGACTGAGACATTCTCCACCAAAACTGGAAAAAAAAAAATAAGGAAGTCTCTACAAACTGAAGGTCAAGATCATGGATAAGAATGTATTTAAAAGACTTTTAAAACTTTTACCCCTGGCTTGAAGACAGCATTAAAGTATACTTATTGCTATGAAAATATTCCATCAATCATAATGCTGATAGTTGAAAAACACACATAACCTGAAAAATCCCCAATCCATCATTTATCAGAGGTAAGATGTGGTAATGTGGCTAACATGGGTTACAAACCAACTTCTGGCAGTGAAACCATGAAGGAACAAGAGGAACTTGGGTAACCCACTGAGAAATAATTGCTTCTCCCCCTTTCTCCCCAAAAAACCAAAGGATGTGTTTCCAGAGAGGGCCATCTGATCCCTTATTATTCCTCCAACTTTCTCTATGTTCTCAGATCAAACCCTTGTAAATGTTCTCCTCCTCCATAAAGACTTCTTGGCTATTTTAAAGCAATTCAAAGTTTTTCCCCTTTACTATCTCTCCCAATTCAATAAATCTCTGAGCAAGTAAAGGCTCTCCTGGCCCTTGTCAGCATCAGAGCCAAAGGGGACTGAAACAGAGTAAGCAGAGAAGGTGGACCTTGGTAGCTGGGCTAGGCCCCTGGCTACAACCCTTTCTTTCATCCATGGTGTTCTCCCTGTCATGGAATTCACCACCACAGTCTTTCCTCACTGCCTTCATTCTCCTCCAGGACTATTTCCTCCCCTGCCCCTTTACTCTTAAAGATGACCTCTCCACCTACTTCCCTGGGAAAATTGAGAACATCTGATGAGAACTCCCACAAGTTTCCTCCCAAACTCCTTAAGTTTTCTTTGGATCATCACCCAAACTTTTTTCCTTCCCGCCCATCTTGGAGGAACTTTCCCTGCCACATAGACAGGTTAACCCCTTCACCTGCCTCCTATCAGGCTGTGGCCTCCTTCCCATGACTGATCTGTTTTTGCCTCTCCAATGGCTATTTGTCCAATTCCTCAACACATGTTCAACCTTTCTCACGCACAAAGAAATAAACACTCAAACACCAATAACACCCACTCTGGATCCACATTCCAATCTCTAGCCTTACCATTTTCTGCCAGTCTCCCTCCTAGTCTTCTGGCTCCTCTTTTTATTCCTCAGTAAAACATGATATTGTCTGAATATCATCAAGCACAAAAGTTAGAAGACACCAAAAAAAAAAAAAAAAAAAAAGGGAGGCCTGTTCCTCAGTCTCATGCATTTTAGTTCTTTCTTGCTTCTATCTTTTGAAATTGTCTTCTCAAAAATCCGACAAAACCCAAGGCCTCAATTCATTGCCCCTCGGCTTGTGTTCCCAGTAGCACTCTTGTCTCTCAAGATGAACCTCTCTCTTCTTTGGTTTCTGTAATGTTGTTTTGCCTCCAACTTTTCCTACTGCTAATTTGAAGTGTTCTTGTGTTTTTGCACTATTCTTTGTCCATCACTTAGTAGAGATTATTCTCAAAAATACCAGTGTTGGCCTATTCTCTGCTCACTGCACTGTCTACATTTACCCCATAATGATTCTCATTGGTTTCCATCCTCACTATGTATTTCCCAATGGTATGCCCCTACTTCTGACTCACTCTTAAATTCCAGACCACATCTCCAACACCTGCTAAACACCTCCAGCCACTTGACTGACATCCTTCCAGTGGCTCACTGGCTCCTCAAGTTCTGGTTAACTAAAACAGAATTAATGTGACAGAAGGAACAATTTTGCATAACACTGAGGAAGATTCTTGTATGATTCTCCTGGGAACAGGAACTAGTGGCAGACTGAGACCCAGCAGGCCTGTACGTAGAAGCAAAAGGTGATTTTATCTGGCTGGAGGAAGAGTATGAGATAGGGAACAAGGCCTGATCTGGACTCAAAGCAGCAAAGTTGTATCTACTTCTGTGCTTGGCACTGAATGTTGCCTCTTGGTCCTCATGAAGTTTACACTGTGCAAGACACTGATAACAGATAGAGACATCACCAAAAATTAGGCAAATATTGCTTGCACACCTAGAGATAGAAAATTAAGTACTTATTTTGGCTACAAGTCAAGGCGCAATGGCATTGCATGAAACAGGAAGTGATGGGGGTGTGTGGCTTGGACGCAGTGAATCAGGAAAAGCTGTGACCTCTTTTCCACTTATTGTTCATACTGTAAATGCTTTACTTCCATCAATTAAAAGATCCATGTGGACTCTGTCCCTCCGATTATTTGTGGGTCTGTTAAGTACCTCTCTGCGATTAAGACTCACTTTTCTTTTTAGTGTGAGTACATAGTTCTGCATTCCTAATTATGGCATCCTCAAATCCCAAGGAACTTTGTGAATGATACTCTCCTGGAAGACACTGATACTAACACTTCCCTCCCTGAGTTAAGAAAGTTAAGAAGAGTTAATAAATGTTTGGCTATGCCTGTGTCTCACTCTCCTACTAGAGGGGGAAAAACAGGCTCTCTTTTGAACAAAGAAGAATGAAGAAAAGCTCCTTTCCTCCATCAGGAGCCTAGACTCCTCATCAAGGGCCTCCCGCTAATTCCAGGCCTCTCCCTGAAATCAGGGAGGCCTGGGCCCTTGGGATGCTCACCACCCCTCTGGGCATGATCTGCAGCATTCACAGCTTCCGAGTATCCTAATCTATTCCATATTCCAGGAGGCTCTCTGAAGGGAAAGGTAATCATTCTCACACAAACAGTCACTCTACACTTTCTTTCCCACTCATATCCGCTTGGAACTGAGTGCAAGCAGGGAATGGAGTTCTGCCCTCCCTGGTGCTGTGTGGC
Organism: Lynx rufus; assembly: GCF_022079265.1. Classification (NCBI taxonomy): domain Eukaryota; kingdom Metazoa; phylum Chordata; class Mammalia; order Carnivora; family Felidae; genus Lynx; species Lynx rufus. The sequence continues at coordinate 36,729,187 of NW_025814896.1, read as the reverse complement.
TCCTTGACCTTTGCTTAATCAAGGCCATTGCGGTGGCAGTAAGCCATGAGCAAAGTGGGCTGCCCAGAAGAAAGCAGGGAGCTATGGAACTGATCCTCCCATCTTAAAAGAAGTATCTGATCAAAACCACACTATAACTGCTAAAGAAATAGGAGGAGCAAGGAGAAAACACCCTTAGTTAAGAACAATTAAAGGGAAGCCTTCATGGAGAAAAACATAATTAAATGATTCCATTACTTTCCCTTAACTACCATTGTGTATCATTTTAATTAAAAAATGTGTCAGCTTCCAGATTCATTCACCAGTGAGGAAGCTGAAATTAAGAATAGACCACCCCATTTCTTCACTGGGTTATTTGTTTTTCGGGTGTGGAGTTTGGTGAGCTCTTTATAGATTTTAGATACTAGCCCTTTGTCCGATATGTCATTTGCAAATATCTTTTCCCATTCCGTTGGAAAGAGCCTAAATGTCCATCAACTGATGAATGGATAAAGAAATTGTGGTTTATATACACAATGGAATACTATGTGGCAATGAGAAAAAATGAAATATGGCCTTTTGTAGCAACGTGGATGGAACTGGAGAGTGTGATGCTAAGTGAAATAAGCCATACAGAGAAAGACAGATACCATATGGTTTCACTCTTATGTGGATCCTGAGAAACTTAACAGGAACCCATGGGGGAGGGGAAGGAAAAAAAAAAAAAAAAAAAAAAGGACGTTAGAGTGGGAGAGAGCCAAAGCATAAGAGACTGTTAAAAACTGAGAACAAACTGAGGGTTGATGGGGGGTGGGAGGGAGGGGCGGGTGGGTAATGGGTATTGAGGAGGGCACCTTTTGGGATGAGCACTGGGTGTTGTATGGAAACCAATTTGTCAATAAACTTCATATATAAAAAAAAAAAAAAAAAAAAAAAGAATAGACCACCCATTGTAAAATTTCCAGGGTTTAAGATAAGATTTTAATCTAGGCTGTGTAGTTTCCCCTCAGTTGTTCCTTTTTCCCCTGTGTATTCATGCCCTGACACTCTCTCCCTTGTCAGTATGCTTCCACCACACTGGTCTCCCTTGCTGTCCTTCCATGACACCAGACTCTTTCCCTTTGTCTTAGGTTGTGTTTCCTAGCAGCATAGCTTGTGGGTGAAGGGGATTCTTGTGCATGTGGTTTATTGAGGGAAGGATCTCAGGACAAAACTGCAAAAGAGTGAAGAAAGCAGAACATGGAACAGGAGGAAGCCAATCAAACATGTGATCTCCACTGAGTACTCCACTAGGTTCAGTCTGATGATCCCATAGCCCCAGTTAAGGCAGGAGGCCAGCATATTGTACTATGCTACCAATCTGCCATTGGATTTGGCTCAATCCCAAGTAAGGACATACCCTCAGGCATTTTCTTTCACCCAAGGGTAACTGCAGTTTTGAGCAAATACTAGCCAATGCTCGCAGCAGCTAGGCATGCTCCCTTAGCCCAGGGAAGGGGATCTAGGCAGGGCATCAACAGTTTTACTAAAAGCACAGTAAGAACTTGTTTTAGCTATTTCTTCTGCCTGAAACACTCTCCTTCCAGATCTTCACGAATCTAGCTTCTCATTATCATTTGCATGTTTTCTTAAATGTCTTTTCTTAGTGACCATGCCTGCCCATCTAGCTAAAGTAGTCACACTGGCCTCCCAGTTAATCTCATCATGCTACCCTTTTTCATTATCTGAAATACAATTTCCTGTTTAATTTTTACTTGCATGTTTATTGGCTATCTCAATTACTAGAATGTAAAGTCCCTGAGAACAGAAACCCAGTCTTGCTCACCTATGTATCTAGTGGTAAAATCAAGAAGATACTGGAATCAGACATCCTGGCTCAAATTCTGGCTCCCTCATTTTACTAACTATGCCAGCTTGAGCAATTTAACTTCTTACAGTGCCAGATTAATAGGGTTATTTGAAGGATTAGATGAGTTGGTGCAAGTAAAGTGCTTAGAATAGTGCCTGATACATATCAATCACTCAATAAATGCTGACCTGGAATTGCCTGGTGAATGAATGAGTGAATGGATGAAGAAATGAATGAAGAAAATAATTTTTGACAACTCAAACTGCCACCTTGATTTGCTTATAGGATGGCATCATAGGGCACTGGCATTTCTCTGATTTTTACCCTTTAAAGGTGCCTGGGTGCCTCAGTCAGTTAAGTGTCCAATTTCAGCTCAGGTCCTGATCTCACAGTTCATGGGTTTGAGCCTCATGTAGGGCTCTGTGCTGACAGCTCAAAGCCTGGAGACTGCTTCAGATGCTGTGTCTCTCTCTGTCTCTGATCTTCTCCCACTCGTGCTCTGTCTCTCAAAAATAAATGTTTTTTTAAAAAATTAAAAAATAAAGATATGCAAACTTTTATTCTCTTTCTCAGTCTTCAGTATACATCCCAAATAATCAAATTATTTGTTTCCTGATGATACTCAAAATCACCCAGTACTCCCATCTTGACCACACTCATTGCAAGACTGTAGACTTAAAAATTCAATTTCCTGGACCACAGCATGCTAAATCCTAAAGGCAAGGCCCTTATTCCCCAATGGTAAGCAATCACTGTTCCAACAACCCTTGCTACCCTCAAGCCAACACTGCCATGTGATTAAATAAACTGGCTGCATCAAGAGGAAAGGAAGCTTTCAGTAAGCTTCAGCCACCAAATGAGCTGTGGTTTTGTCTGTGGCCTGGATGAAATGGGCAAAGGAGAAATTAGTTCAACTTCCCTCTGGAAGAGAGGCTTTATGGGAAGTAGGAAACAAGGGCAGTTATTAAACAAATATAAACTGACCACTTTCTGTGAGCAGACACTGCAGGGAACATAAACATGAGCCATGATATAGGATGAGATTAAGAATAAAAGACCCAGTTCAGAAAACAACTGTAATGAGGGGGAGATCATTTGATTCACCTAAATTCTTTTTAAGAGGGCTATTGTATGTTTGTTTTGGGTGAAAGGGTATGATAAGACATTTAGGATTTAGAGAAAGACACTAAGAACCAATTTAAGCTACTAAACTGTTACAGGAAAACCAGGCAATGTATTTGTCCCTGAGCAAGGAAGAAGAGAGCAATGCAAAAGAAAGGAAGGGTTAGGGGACAGAGAGAAGCCAGAGAAATCATTAACAGCTGTCTACTTTGTCACTGACACCAACCATTACTAAGGTGCCCAAATTCAACAATACTTGTTATGAGAGGAGTTTTTGGAGAAAGCAGTGTAGGATCTGGGTTTCCATATCAGATGACTTGAAGTGATTCAGAGACCACACCCACTCTGCAAGCTAAAGGAGATGGTGTGGCTAAAGGAATCTCAGGAGAGCACTGGCATTTGCAGACCAAGAGATGGAGTATGTGCCAAGTTAACACAAACCTCCAAGGAATCAGGAGGGCTCAGTAAATATGTGCATACTCTTGTATTCAAGCAAAAGGATATCTACATCTCAATGATAATCTCAGTGGCCCCATTTGCAAACATGGCCTAGGATCTTCATCATATGCCCAAATCTAAGACAATGAACAATAAGCCATGGCTGAAGTCTCAGAAGTAGCATTGAGAGAGGCAGGCCCTTGGACATAACCCAGCATCTATCTCTTCTCCTTCTACATACTCTTCCTCCTTCCTAACTGCAGCTAGTACAATTCAGTTACTAAAAAATATTTTTTTTAGTTTAACTTATTCAGATTTTTAAAAAAATGATACTCAGTTCTGTTTTTGGAATACTTTTAATTATGTTTGGAACAATTTAAGAATGTGAATCTACTTTAACCCTAAACTTTTCAACTGCAAATGAAAATTTAGTATTCAAATTAAGATGTGCTGTAAGTATAAAATATACACTTGATTTAGAATATTTAGTGTGAAAAAGGGTCAATTTTCATTAATATTTTTTCAGCTTCATTGAGGTGTAACTGAAATACAATTGTAAGATATTTAAAGTGTATACCTTGTGATTTGATACACACATACATTGTGAGAGGATTCCATCATCTAGTTAGTTAAGATATCCATCAGTTCAAATGTTTACCTTTTTTGTGTGTATGAGAACATTCAAGTTCTACTCTCTTAGCAAATTTCTTTTTTTTTAAGTTTTATTTATTTAAGTAATTTCTACATCCACCATGGGCTCAAACCCACAACCCCAAGTTCAAGAGTCACATGTTCTACCAACTCAGCCAGCCAGGTGCCCCTCTTTTATCAAATTTCAATTATACAGCATAATGCTATCAACTATAGTCACCATATTTTACACTGGATCCTCAGACCTTATTCATCTTACAGCTGAAAGTTGGTACCCTCTTACCAACCTCTCTATTTTCCCCACCCCACCCCCTAGTCCCTGGCAACCACTTTTCTACTGTTTCTATGAGTTTGACTTTTTTGTTGTTGTTGTTAAGATTCCATATGTAAGTAATATCATGCAGTATTTGTCTTTCTCTGCCTGGCTTATTCCACTTAGCATAATGCCCTCAAAGTCCATCCATATTGTCACAAATGGTAGAATTTCCTACATGCTGAAATGATATTTTGGACGTATTTGGTTAAATAAAAATAGTATTAAAATTAATTTATTTCATTTGCCACCTCACCCTCAACATCTTTCTCCTCTAGAATTACCTAAATGCCTTTTTTTCATCAGATTGCATCGGAAAAAAATCTGGGAGTTAAACTTGACACTAAGAAGTCAAAACCATCTTCAATACCATATACCCTACTCACTATGTGAGGGCAGGGCCAATGTCTGTCTAGTTCATGACTGCATTCCATTACCTGCGAAGTGCAGCATGTGGTAGGTTTTCAGTAAAGACTTTCTGAGTGAATGAATAATTGAACAAATGAATGAATGGATGACTCACCTCAGGCATGGTTGAGAACACAAAGCATATATAACACAGTTAAGCAGAGAAGAGACATTCCACTGTGCTCCCCTGGAGCTGCCAGCCTTAAGGAATAGAGGGAAGTCAGAGTCCCACCTACAAGGCCATGGAGTGGAGACATGAAAATGAGGCTCCAGCAGCCCATATACAGGAGGGGCTGGGGATAACCAAAGCAGTCAGGAACTGCCCTATGGATTAGTGAGGTTTTGAGGTTTTATAGCTGCCTCATTAAATCACGCCCTATTCAACTTTGCAATGTGGCTCTTTGCTGTCAAAAGCTGGAAGAGGAATTATAGAGACAGCAAATCTAGGTCAACAGGAGCCATGGGTGGATTAAGTAGGGAGTGAACAGTCTCTCTGAGGATCGATTGAACCAAAGCAACGATCAGTTAACAGGTTCGGGTTTTTCAACTATAAATGAAAATTTAGCACCCAAATTGAGATATATTGTAAGTATCAAGTATACACTGAATTCAGAAGATTTAGACCCAAACACGCTACCTGTAACAACAACAACAATAGCAATGTCAGTAGTTAACATTTATATAGATATATATGGCACATACTATGTGTCAGGACTACTTTAAGGATTCTCCCTTTTCTCTCTGTCTCTCTCTCTGTGTCTCTCATTCTCTTTCTGTGTGTATACATATATGTATGATTGACATATATTTGTGTGTGTATACATATGTGTGGATTAGCTCTAATCCTGACAGCAACACTATAAAATTGTGTCACAGATGAGGAAAATGAGACATGGACCTGGGATTCAAGTCCAGGCTGTCAGTTGGCAGAGTCTTCATTTTTAACCATCATGCTATTCTATCAATCATAAGTCAATGAGGGGAGGGATAGAATCCCAATTTCAGGCACAGTGGGTCAGACATAGGGTCCACCTTCCCAGTGTTCTGTGTCTGACAGGTTTATCCAAGGAGCACATTTGGGGCAAGGAGAAGGAACAGGCATTCTTTTCTTCCCTGGGATTCTAAACACATTCATTCACTCCTTGCATTGGACATGTGGAATTTTTTTAAGCTCCCTATTAACCTGTGTTTCTATTCATCCTAGTTTTCTGCATGAGAATAAGCCTTTCTACTCTTTGCTACGTTTGCAAAATTAGAAGTTATTAAGGGAAATTGTTATTTTTGGAGGGCATAGATTCTGAGTTAACTGAGGGTAGGGGTTGCGTCTTCCATTTCTGTCTCCCTGTGCCTTCAACTGAGGAATGAATCCAGCTAAGAACAGATTTGTAAGAGAACATAGAAGAAGGCCTTCAATCAAGAGGTTGGAGGAAGAAGAAGAGTGGGAGCATGGCTGAGCTGACATTTGTAATTCTTACAATTTTGCCTAAAATTAGACCTGTAACAAGTAAATAAACAGATCCCTTGTCCCATCCCCTGATCAAGTCACTCTCAATTTGGGAGGGCACATTTTTTTCAGTATCTTTTTCTTCCTATTACATAACAAAGATGATGTTTGCAGTCGTTTTAGAAAAACTAAATAAACACAATAAAGGGGAAGACACAACATTAAACCTCTGGTAATGTCCCTATCCCTAAATTAACATTTTTTGGGAAAAAAGACTTAGGAGGGACATGATTTCCATCTTCAAATATGTGAAGGAAGAGTATGTGGCAGAGAAGTTTCCTCTGTTTGACTCATTACACCAGAATAAGAATCAGTGGAAGATCATTTAAGGAAAATTTCAAGTCAATAAAAAAAGAACTTTTTCTAGTCATTATATCTGGTCAAAAACTGAATCATCTCCCTTGAATGGCTCTAAGCTCCAGTTTAGAGAAATAAATACCTCAACCAAAGACCCAGGACCATTTGTATTAGATTGCATTTGAAATTTGTGACCTCTAAAATTTCTCCCTGGTCTAAGATTCTATGTTCTTAATATCACTAATACATTTTATTGACATATAATCTAAATACCACAAAAATCACCACTTTAAAGTATATACATACAGTTCAATTATTTATAGCATAAATGTGCAACTATCACCATTATCCAATTCCAGAACATTTCCATCACTCCAAGAAGAAACGTCATGCGCATTAGCAGTCACCTCCAGTTCTTCCTCCCTCAACCTCTGGCAACCACTAATTAATTACTTTCCATCTCTATGGATTTGTCTATTCTGAATATTTTATATAAATACAATCATGTAATATGTAACCTTTACTGTCTTGCTTCTTTCACCTAGCATAAGGCTTTCAAGGTTCATCCATGTTATAGCATGAGTCAGTACTTCATTTTTTATGGCTAAATAATATTCCATTGTATGACCATACCATATTTTGTTTATCCTTTCATTTGTGGATGGGCATTTGTGTTGATTCCATTTTTCTACTATTATGAATACTACTGCTGTAAACATTTGTATACATTTTTTTGTTTAGACATATGTTTTCAATTATCTTGGGTATATACCTGAGTGTGGAATTGCTGGGTCATATGATAACTCAATTTGTAACTTTTTGAGGAACTATCCAACTGTTTTCCAAAGAAGCTGCATTTTTTTTTTACCTTTTCACTAGCAATATGTATGAGGGTTCCCACCTTTTTACATCTAAACCAATATATGTTATTGTCTTTTTTATTATAGCCATTCTAATGGATGTAAAGTATCTCTTTGTGGTTTTGATTTGTATTTCCCTAATGTATAATGATTTTGAGCATCTTTCCAAATGTTTATCAGCTATTTATATATATTCTTTGGACAAATATTTATTCAGATCCTTCACTTATTTTTTAATTAAGTTACCTTTTTATTATTGAGATATAATAGCCTTTTATACATTCTGGAAGATCAGTAATACACTTGACTTTCACCATAAGTGAATTAACTTGAAACCTGGGAAAATAGCTAACTTTCTAGGGGCAAAATTAGCAATGTTGAAACAATTTGAAGTAGAAAAATCTGGCATGAATAGCTAAGGAAGAAACTATGAATATTTAAAAAGAGTTACATCTATATCTTCCCTAAACCCCTCCCAAACTACCCTATGTAAAATCCCAAAAGGCACCAGGATCAGCTGGTTTCAAGGGCAAACTTTTCAAATGGTACTTTTGAAAACAAAGAGATCTTTTCCTATACTACACAACATGTTCCAGAGTCTAAAGAAAGGATATTTGTTAAGTTTTTATGAAGAGAACTTAACTAATACCAAAATCTGAGAAAAGAAATAAATGGAACAAATTCACTTATAAATATTGATATGAAAAACTCGTAAGTATTAATAAATGCAATTTAGCAATGCATTTAACAAATAACAAATCATGACCTATGGGAATCATAAGATTCAATTATAAAAAGTCAGTAAACCTAATTTAAAATGCAAATCGCTAAAAATATTCTATTCAAAAAAGGCATTGAATAGAAAAACCATTTTTAAAAAAAATTTTAATGTTTATTTATTTTTGAGAGAGAAAGAGTGCGTGAGCGGTGAATGGGCAGAGAGAGGGAGACACAGAATTGGAAACAGGCTCCAGGCTCTGAGCTGTCAGCACAGAGCCCAACACAGGTCTCGAATCCATGAACCATGAGATCATGACCTGAGCTGAAGTCTGGCATTCAACCAACTGAGCCACCCAGGTGTCCCTATTTCCATTTTTAGAAAACTTCTTAGGACCCATAAATTCAACCATACAATACCACCTCACATCCTCATATTGGCTAACATCCGCAACTATATATAAAAAAAAAAAAAGATGACCAGAATATAGGGAAACAACTTTCATATATTCTGGAAGGAGTTTAAATTGATCAAATCACTTTGAAGAAAAATTTGGCCCTATCTTGTAAAATTGAAAACCTACATACTGTGACTGAGAAATTCTACTTCCGAGTATATATTCCAAAATATTCTTGCATATGTTTGTAAACAAATTTGTCAAATTATTTCCATTACAAAGCTCTTTAAAATGGGGGGGGAAGCCCTCAAAATTACATCAACAGTGAATAACTAAGATAATATATTCACACACTAGAATACAATTGTTAAAATAAAGTAACATAACTCTTTCTATTCAGTCAGAACTCCACACAAAATGTTGAGTAGAAAAAAAGCAGGTTTCAGATAATACACACCTTGACATTTATGTCCAATTTCCAAACATGAAAATATAAAAATTATTCATTGAGATATACATGTGTATATTATTAAAGTAGAGTGAAAAAGATATGTGCTTAGTTCATGTTTTCCTCTGGGTTTGGAACATAGGAACAAACTGAAGGCAGAAAATGAAGAAAAGGCCAACTCTCTCTGTAATGCTTTATTTCTTTCATTTAAATTAGGACAAAGCAAATAGAACAAAACATTTCCAATCCTCAATTCTGATTGGGAGGTAAATTAATATTGTCATTATTCATTTTAATTTGGGGTATTTTTCAAATTTCTCAGAATAAAAAATCCCATAGTAAAACAAAAATAAAGTCCCTTAACATGATTTAAAAAATGCATATATTTCAAAACAAATATGAATACCATTTTTAATGGTGAAACACTAAAAGCATCTATGTCAAAATAATTTTTGAAATAAACATATACAACTATTAATGTGGATCTAGTGGTTCTAGCCATTAAATTAACTAATAAATTAAAAAATGTATGTGTATTTGTGTGTGTATATATGTATGAGTTTGTATATGTGTGTTTGAGTGTATATGAGCAGGTGCATGTGTACATGTGTGTGAATGTGTATACATTTGTGTGAGTAGGTATATGCATGTGAGAATGTATATGTGTATATGTGTATATATGTGTGTAAGTGTATGTGAATGGTTGTATATGTATGTCTGTATGTAAGTGTATGTAAACATATGAATGTACGCATGCATATTTGTGTAACTATACATAAGTATGTGTACATGTCTGTGTGTGTGCACAGCATTTTCATATAAGTATGTGTGTGAACACATACATATATATGTACATGGATACATGTATGTGTATTGTGCATGTACACACTGCAAACAGGAGGAAATACATATAAGGTGTTCCATATGTATTTGTTCTGCCTTTTCAAGTAGATTTTATGCTTATTAAGATCTGAAGCTGTGACTCGTATTTCTTTTGGAATTCACATATAGTGAGTTCTCAACAATACTTGCAGAGTTGAATTTGGCATCAGTACCCCTCAATTTCCATGGACCAGCAAGAATTTACAGACCAAATTTAAGGGCTGTTTTTTGTTCAGTATAAGATAGTTTGTACTGAGAATAAAAAGTAGAAAATAAAACCCTAGTGATGAGTTTATTTTAAAATTTATATATAGATATAATTATTCTATTTTCTAGAATCCATAGCAAATATCAGATACCAAGAGCTTATAATGACCTGTATATTTTTCACAATTTCTCAAAAGTCTCTGAGATTAGTTAAAGAAAGATAGAGAAGATGCTATCCTGTAGATGACCCACTTTATTAGCCAGAAGAACAAAAGAGAATCCATCAGATGGACCTTGCCTCTAGTCTGGGCCAGTTGGTAACTCACTCATTTAGGTGAAGGTGGTGTCAAGAAGCCAGTGAAGGTGGGGGATCCCCTTCATGGACGTTTTATAGCAGGAAAGGGAGATGGTGGTGGCAGTGATGGATGTGGCCTTCTGGTCCTGTGTGGGAAAGCTGTAAACTCACAAGTTCAGCCCCCAGGATAGTAGGGTGGGTCTGCAGAAGAGCGTCATAGCCCAGGCCTGAGCAGACATGCTTAGTGATGCATCCTACTGACAAGAAGCAAACACAGCCATGGCTTTTGTTCTGTAGGCCGGGAAAGGCAGCCAGAGTAGGAGAGGCATCCAAAAGCAAGAGAGACCATTTCCTCACAAAAGGAGAGGTTAGTCTCTTATTTTCTTTTCTTCTGTAGTCTGAGTCAGGCAGGAAAGCAACACCCTAAGGTCAGATCTAAGTTGAAGAGGTGAGAGCTCTACTCGGGTTCAATTCAACATGCATAGTCCAGATGGGCAATAAACCAAAAGATCCACAGCAGCAGAAGGAATGCCTTATTCCAAAAGAGCACTTGGAGCCCAAGAACAGTCTCTTGCATTTCAGTTAAGATTCCCCACCCAGCAAACCAAATTGTGTTCTTTCTGGGTGGCTGGCTTAAAGAATAGTACATTACAGTGGAAACTCCCATTTACTTCATTTACTGCCGTTTATAATATTTTCCACTATTTGGAGATAATGAATTCATCCTTTTCTTTTTTCTTTTCTTTTCTTTTTTTTTTCTTTTCTTTTTTTTTTCTTTTTCTTTTTTTTTTTTTTGGCCAACATTATGCAAGCCACTAAAAGAGCCAAATGTTCCAGGATCCTCAAATGTGTTATCCTTAATTTTCTATGATAGCTTTAGTGGTTTCTTTGGAAAGGCCCCAACATCAACCAAATTAACAATGCTGAGAATAAACTCAACTGTCACCTTCATTCCCTTTGAACAGCCTGGGGAAAATGCCACCTTCAAGAACCTTTCCAGTATGTAGGCTTAAAGAAGACAAGTTAATTAAAGTCACTCCCAGAAAAACAACCACTCACCACAGAAAGTTTCTCCCCCCAACCCAAACTCTGTATCACTGTTGTAGACCATCTCCACTTTATCTGAAATTCACTTAACATGCAGGCCTGAAACCATCGATTTTGTCAATGGAATTATATCCCTGTAATTGTCCAGCTGAGTGCCTTTTGGAAGGACGTTAAGCATGAGTTTTAGCAGAAGGTCAGAGGGAGAGAAGGAATACTGCAGGACCCATTTTCCTTCACAGAATCCTGGCAGTTTTCTTAGCTTGGTAAGAGCCAAGCATGCATTGCATATGTGCTTCATGTGTAGAAAAGATCTTGCCACTCAGAAAACTTACTTTTGCCAAATAACAGGCTCACAGCAAAGTATGCCAAACAAAGATGCAACAGCATCTCTTTCATTTTTGTACCTTTTATTCCACTGGCAAAAATTAGAGCAATAAATATGCCAATAGCTCGTTCCTCTTTCTTATATTCTGTTATCGTTGCTTTGGCAACAGCCACTGTCATGGGGTCAGCAGGAAAAGAGGACATACTGAATCAGGAAAAAAGATGGCAGTCAGCTAAATCCATCACCAAACCCCAATTGGTGAAGGAAATTGGTACCCAGGTCATAGTCATGTGACTTGTTACTGCTTATAGCCCAGATGCTGTATGAAGCTGAAAAGCTATACACAAGGAGGTGGCAGAAAAATCACCACTTTTGCCCCCACTGAAAATGGCTACTTTGGGCAGTTTTCTATGAAACAGAAATGGAAAGACATTATTCAATTGTTTGCTAAACTTACTGGATCTTTGGGGAAATGTTTTCAGCATCTATAAGCATTTGGCATTTCCTTACTCCAAAGAGTCATTCCTCTAATGCTGCCTCCTTCTCTGTTGAATTTGAACATCTGTAGGTACCCTATACTTCCTGCTTCAGATGAAGCAGAGACCCCAATTTATGTAGTTCAGTTCTTTTGAGGGTATGTCTTTTTCCATCTCGTTACTTTTAACCTCTTCGTGTCTTTATATTGGAAATAAAACATAGGTAGACTTTATTTCTTTCACCCAGTTTGACAATCTCTGCCTTTTAATCTGACTGTTTAGTCCATTAACATTTAATGTAATTATTGATATGGTTAAGTTTAACTTTACACTCTTGCTGTTTATTCTATATTTGCTCCACTTTTCTTTGTTCCTTTGTTTCTGCTTTCCCATCTTTATTTGGATTGGCCAGGTATCGTTTAGTATTCTATCTATTATATTATATTTCTAATTCTACATCTTTGGTTGTTTTTATTAGATATTATTCTAAGAATTATAATATTTATTCATAACTCGTCACGATCTACCTTGAATTAATATTAGGCCACATCACATCTAATGTATGAAATCTTACAACAGAATTTTTCTTTTTACTTCCCTTCCATATTTACGTGATTGTTATCATATATGTTGTAAATCCCAGAATACAATGCTCACTTTGCTTGAAATAGTAATGATCTTTTAAAAAATAATAATAATAAAATGAGAAAATAAGCCCATTGTATATTTACCCATGTATTCATTGTTTCAAGAGTTCTTCATTCTTTACTGTAGAACACTGAACTTCTATTTCCATTCAGTCCTTGTGAACTTTTCTTCCTTAACAACAAGCCTAACAAGGCTATGCATAATAGGAAACTAATACAAACTGATGCCTGGGTGAAAAACTCCAGCAATGACCAGAAGGGATATGCAGCAGCCTTCTTATGATCATGAGTACACATACAACCCAAGTGATTTACAGCAGGGATTTTTAGGGCCTATTTATTCTGAAGGAGAGAAAATCCAGGGGTGATGGAGTAAGTCTCAAAAGGTTGTCAATATAGAAATAATCTTTTCCGAAAGTTAGAACTAGGATCAAAGTGTTTAAGAAATCAGCTTAGAAGCTGATTTACTCTCAAGATAAAGAACTAAGATTATTAAACATGAAACAAAACACATTAAAAATCATCAATTCTCCATGACAGGGATACTCAGTCTGGGAAGGCAACATGGCACAGAGGTTAAAAGTGTGGACTCTGGCATCTGACCTCCCAAGTTTCATTCTTCCTTCATTACTTACTGGCAATGTCACCTTGGGCAAGTTAATTAACTTCTCTCACCTTGTTTCCTTACCTGTAATGTGGCAAGATGATAATAGAACTCCCTTTAGAAGGCTGTTGTGGAAGTAGCATCTCTAAAGCACTTGGAACACTGCCTGGAACATCCTCAGTATCCAATAAATATTAGCTATTACTATCATTGTTACTTGGTTGACCCTTCCTCTTATTTCCAACTCTAAGATTCTGTTTTGTTTTGAGTCTTATCTCTTTTATTTATTCTTGAGGTTCAAAGTAGAAATAAGGCATTTGTTTTCACATCACTGTTTTCCTCTTTCACCTAATCTCAATATACACTCATAAAACACTTTGTAGTTCTTGCTTAAATTTCTAATCAGTACCACTGAAAAAAATTATTTGTTTTATTAAAATAATCTGTTAAGACAGAAACTATGACAGAACTATATCATGTCACATTCCTACATCAATGACAAATCAAATACTATAGACAAAAACAGACTGACTTTGATGTGTGCTCTTGAAAAGTGGCCAGCCATGAAAGAGAGAAGATTTTCAAAGTGATCAGACAACGAGAAACAAGAGAACCAACTTATGCTGATGACCTATACTGTTCACTAAGCACCCATGTGAACTTTAAAGTTCAAAACCATCTTCATGATAGGACCCACTAACCTCATTTTACATATGTCATAACCGAATTTGGAGAAGTCTGTATGACTTACCCAACTTTACAAAGATATGGCTCCCACTGCCATTACCTTTCCACCACAGCAAATGCTAAATCCTGTTCATAGACCGCAGGAGAGCAGGACACTTACTATATGTCAGGACTAGGAGAACTAGATATGAGTTTGAGTAGACTCCGTTAATGGAGAATAGAACACATGGATGTCAGAGATGCAGGCAACCAAAAAAGGGAGTTAGGAGAAATCAGGAATATGCCAGACTTGGTGTGGGTTCCCCCAAAAGTAGACACAGAGTTAAGGACTGATTTCAAGTAACTAATATGGGAATTAAAGGGGCCAGCAAGAGAGTGGAAAAATCAAACAGGGAAGGGAAGGCTACGAATAAAGTTTACATTATTGAGCAAGTTATACTGTAGGCAACTGGAGCTTAAATGTACTGGGGAGCTCTGGGAATCAGTGTAGAGCCATGAACCTAAGAATTATCTCAGCCAAAGGTAAGGGAGATGGGTGCTTATACATTAATTCAATCTATTTCTTCTGTCAGTCAGTGTTTGAAGGATGCTCCTGGTGGTGTTAATTTTATGGCACTCCAACTTGCCGTGTACGTAAGCAGACTGGCCTTTGATGGCAGAAGAACCTTTTCTTTTTTTTTTTTTAATTTTTTTAAATGTTTATTTATTTTTGAGACAGAGAGAGACAGAGCATGAACGGGTCAGAGAGAGGGAGACACAGAATCTGAAACAGGCTCCAGGCTCTGAGCTGTCAGCACAGAGCCTGATGTGGGGCTCGAACTCACGGACCGTGAGATCATGACCTGAGCCGAAGTCGGCCACTTAACCGACTGAGCCACCCAGGTGCCCCAGAAGAATCTTTTCAAGTGAAAAGAACATACTGGCAATTGAGAGTTGGGCCAGGTCACATTGAAATGGTAAAGGCCAAAGTCAGGAATTTGGCTTGTTAAATATCAGAAATGATGGTAGGTTGATGTCCCAAAATTTTGTAAGCCACTAAGGCTAAAACACCAGAAATCATCAATTTGACCTTACAGAAATTATACATATTGTCTACATCAGCACCTTTTTTTTTGAGGTCACCAGGGTCAAGAAAACTGTCCATAATCCTCAGTGCACAAATGGCAAGTTGTGCACTTGATATTCCAATTTCATGCACTAGAACTCTAATATTCTCATCTACTGCACCATGCAGAGAACTGTGATATACTTCATTCTAAAACAGAGCTGATCCAGGCAACAGCCTCTTTTAACCTACCAGGGAAGGCAAAAATATAAAATGAATTTGAGGAGATGGCTTGGGTCTGAATTTAAAAATTCATATAAGAAAGTAATTGGCAGAGAGGAAAATAGAGAAATAAAAAGTCACAGTAGGAACTCTTAGACACTGTTGGTAGGAAGGCAAAATGGTGCAGCTGCCTTAGAAAACAATTTTGCTGTTTCTTAAAAGGTTGGTTGGGATTCCAATATTCCAATAGGGAGATGTAATACTAAAACATACACTTCCATACAATCCAGCAATTCCATGTATAAGTACATTCACACAAAAGCCTATATGCCAATATTTGTAGTAGCTTTTTCATAACTATCAAAAACTGGAGGGGCTCCTAGATGGTTCAGTCTGTTGAGCATCCAACTCTTGATTTCAGCTCAGGTCATGATCTTGCAATCATGAGATCAAGCCCCACATTAGGCTCCACACTGGGAGTGGAGTTTGCTTAAGATTCTCTCTTTCTCTCCCTCTTCCCCTCTTCCTTGCTCACATGCTTGCTCTCTCTCTGTCTCTCTCTCTCTCTCAAATTAAAAAAAAGAAAATCTTAAAAACTGGAAACAAACTTTCAAATACTCCCCAACCATAGAATGTTCCATACATTCAGACAATGGAATACTACTGAGAAACAAAAAGGAATGAACTACTGATACACACAACATGGGTGAATCTCAAATGCATCAAGCTAACTGAAAGAAGCAAGACTCAAAAGGCTGCACTGTATGATTCTATTTATATGGCATTCTATAAAAGGCTGGACATGTGGAGGAGGGTGGACTACAAAGGGCAGCACAAGGGAATTTGGTGGTGGATATAACTTGTTGTGTTGGTAGTTACATGACTGTGTACATTTGTCAAAATTCACAGAATTATATGCCAAAAAGAGAACGTGGCTATATGTATTTTTGAAAGTGAACCATTTTTTTAAAGAGGAAATAGTAGGTTCTGACAGCAGCAAGGAACCTCAGTCAAAGTTGAAAACCAAACCCAGGGCACTGAGACTGAAAGTTCCACTCTCTTGTGCTTTAGCCATTGGCAGCAGCATCCCAGGCCCTTAGTAACTGAGACGATCCATGATTAAAGCAAAAATATTTGCAGACTAACAGATTCTTTGAACCTCCATGAGACTACACCTCCAACTCTACAACAGAGCCAAATCATGTGGACTGATTGCAGTCCAGGACCACAAAAATGACAATCATTCAATGAGATAAATAACAAAAATTTTTAAAGCAGAATATCAGATTTTTTAAAGGATGGAAACAGAACATCCACCCTGGAGACTCGGAGTCACATGGATGGTAAGATTGTCATTGATTGAACAAGGAGTGTTTGGACACAGGAAGAAACACAGACTATGGAGCTGGACAAAACTGGATAAGAACTCCAGGTCTGATTCTGGCCTGACTATGGCAGGTCAAATTTTGGGTCTCAATTCACCCCTCCCTGAACCATATTCTTTCCATGTAACTTCATAGTTTTCTTTTCTGCATGTTGGCATAGAGTACTTCCCCAACCCTTAACTTTGGGCTTAGTGAGGAGACACACTGTGGCCAAGAGAATGTGGATAAAAGTGATACTAGGACTGTTCTGAGCATCCACCTTCAGAACTAAGTTTCTACTTGCCCTTTTGTTCTCTTGCCATTTCCATGAAAAAAACTTTCCTTGTGTCCCTAAATGAATTCACATGACACACCCCATCCCAGCTACTTCCCTGACTTGTGAGCAAGAATAAATGAATTCTGTCTTATGTCACTGAGTTTTGAGGAAATTTGTTATGTGGCATATACAGCCACATGTGTCAGATCCAGCTAGACAGGATTGCACTCACATGGAAATTATAATACTCAGGTGTTGAGGTGAGGAATAAGTACAATAATAAAGTTTAACATGTCCAGTGTAGGATGAGGAGTATAGTAGATATCAAGAAATAATGCATTTCCATCTAGTCATCTCAATTGTATTGGAACTGGGCATAGTTTCCTGATGTAACAAATTGGCTGATTCTATTATGGTTTCAAATTAAAGCCACCCAGAAAAGTTCATGGGTGACAGAGAATTTAGTATAATCAAAACTCTCAAATAGGACCTACAATTACCTCCCTTCAACTGCACCAAGCTCTTATCCTTTTGCCACTGGAGGAGCAGAAAACAAGAGAAATTCCTGACTGGAGGGTCCCAACTCCAACTTGATAGCCACTAAATAATTTCAAATAGCTCTGAAAGAATTTCCAATCCTTCCCTTGGCTCCCTGGGAGCTGATTTCAGATAAATAACAACATGGACGTGAAAAATATCTCAACAACCTCTGTATTAATCTTCCTTATTTAACCTTTGGGGTTCTTAAAAGATTAAAAATAGAAAGAGGCCTAACTGGGAAGAATAAGATCTGCATTGAAGGACGTAGAGTTAACCAGAAACAAAGCTACAGGAGGGTTTCTGTTTTGTTTTCTTTTAAGCTCTTCGGAATTTTTGGTCTTGGACAGACAGATCAGCACAGCACATTGCTCCCAAGTTTCCAACCCCAAAATATTTTTCTTAATTTTAAATCTTTGAAAAAGAAATGCTACATTTGTTTCATGATTTTTTACTACTGAATATGATGGAAAGAGAATGGTAGCACCCGCCTCTTGTCCCCCCAAAAGAAGTTGGGCCAATGGAAAAAGCTGAGACTTTGCTTTTTTTCTACCCATCTATTGAGATTTTCAAAGTACACCACTCAGAAAATATCCCTATTTGAAAAGAACTTCATCCCTGGTACTTACGGCTTTGATGACTAGATTTGAAAAAAAAAAAAAAAAAAAGAAAAGAAAGAAAGAGAAAAAAACAATAATTCTAAAGTAAGTAAACCCTCAGACCTTCCAAAATTCCAGAACCTAAATACCCTCAGACGCTTCCTCTTACAGAAACTGGAAGAATAAATTTGCATTTGCCATTCTCTGAAAATGCTGATCACCACACCAAATTCCTTTGAATAGACCTTTCAAAGTTCAATTCATCTCATAATATTAGGCATCACATTTTTTAGCTAATAGTATTAAACTCTTGTTTACTCTATTTTCTTCTAATTTTATTTTGTACATGGTGGCAATATTCCTTTTCTTTCATTTTCTTTCTGCTTTCTGTGATATACAAGATACCTGCTTCTCCCCTGGTCTTTGCCATCTCAGTAAATAGCTAAACCATCTGCCCTAGAAGCTCAAGCCATAAATGTAGGACACATCCTTGATTTCTCCTTTTCTCTCATGGCCCACATCCAATCTGTCAATATGGCCTACAGAATTTGCCTCTAAAACATTTCCTGAATCCATTTACATCTATTTCCTCTGTTCCACTACCTTGCTCCAAGACAACATTATCTTTGCAATGACCTACTAATTGGTCTCTCTGCTTCCATTTTTGTTCTTCTACAATCCATCCTTCACAAGCAGTTGGAATGATCGTTTTAAAATATATATAAGTTCATTCCACTCTCCTGTGTAAACTCACCAATGGCTTCCCTTGAGACTTATAATGAAATCAAAATTTCTTAGAACACCCTACTGTGGGGGATGTCTTGGTGGCTCAGTCAGTTAAGCATCTGACTCTTGATTTCAGCTCAGGTCATGGTCTCATGGTTTGTGAGTTCAAGCCCCACATGGGCTCCATGCTGACAGTGTGGAGCCTACTTAGGATTCTCTCTCTCTCTGTCTCTCTGTCTCCCTCTCTCAAAATACATAAAAAACTTTAAAAAAAAAAAAAAGAACAACTTACTGTGATTCTGAAGGACCTAGCCTACACCTACCTTTCAACCTTATTTTCTAGGCTCATTTCCTATCATTGTCCCCTGTTCTCTACTCCAGCATGTTGGCTTTTCCTCCTCACTTAGAATTTGCCAACTTTCTTCTTGCTTTAGGACATTTCCAATCACTGTTCTCTCTGCTTGAAATAGACTTCTCCCATAACTCTGAATAGCCAACTCATTCTCGACCTTCAAGTGAATGCCATTTCAGAAAGGACTTCCCTGACTACTGAATCTAATGTAGCCCTCCAGTCATTTTGCCCAACAGGTATTTTTATAGTACTTATCACCAGCTAATATTTGCTAATTTCTTTGCTTATTGTCTAGTCCTCTACAGTAGAATATTAGCCCCATTAGACCAGGGATTTTGTCTGTCTTATTTACGATGATATTCCTAACACTTAGAACTGTAACTAGCACATAGTAAATGCTAAATATATATTTTTGAGTGAAAAAGTGAATACCCTCCCCTAATATTCTTACAATCTGAAGAGTAGAGGGGGAACAGGGAATAGGCTGATTCCTTTGAGAAAATATCCTTCACTTCAACCAGAGAGGTGAAGTGACTCACTTTCAATAGGAAAGAAGGAAAACAAAGTTAGCATTGATTTAGTGTTTTCTCTGTGCCTAATACTGTGCTTAATCCTTAGAATGCATTATATCACTTAACACTTACAAGACCTCCACTGAGTGGGCATTAGTATCTTCATTTTAAAAATAAAAATCTGATGGACACCTGGGTGGCTCACTCAGTTGAGCATCTGCCTCTTGATTTTGGCTCAGGTCATGATCCCAGGGTTGTGGGATACAGCCCTGTGTCAGGCTCCATGCTGAGAAGGGAGCCTGCTTAGGATTCTCTTTCTCTCCCTCTCTCGCTCTCTCTCTCTCTGCCTATCCCCCACCACCCACTTGCATACACATGCACTCATAAATAAATAAATAAATAAATAGGTAGATAGATAAATAAATGAATAAATGCAAAAATAAAAATCTGAGAATGACCATAGTAGGAGCTATATTGCCCTATCCAGATCCCATTTAGACCTAGCAACTGTGAATAATGGCTGCTAAAGCTCAGAGCTTCCCCCTTCTCCTGATAATCACCCTCTTATGATAGAAACACCTCAGAGGGAGATTGCACCCTTCTATGGAAGCCCCTAGACAAAAAGTGAAAACTGACTGACACAGGGATTTAAAAAAAATTTAATCCCTTGGGACCAACTCTGGTACAGTTTATACTTCAGTGCTCCCTGTGGGAGCAGGCTGAAGCTAGCTCGATTCCAGTGAAGCCAGATTCTTCATTCTTGCTCAGCATCTTCCCTGTCTCTCTCCTGCTTCCTTCATTCTATTTCAGATTTTTTTGAGACTGCTCACTTAATAAATCATTTGCACAAAAATCTCCATCTCAGGCTCTACCTCTAAGGAATTTGACCTAAGACTCTTAGGGGAAAAAAATCATATACTCAAGGTTACAGAGTTAATAAGTAGTAAGGACAGAATTCAACCACAGGTGTGCAGGACCCCATGCTCTCACCACTTCAGTGCACTACTTCCCTTGGAAGTTCATCTTTGTGCCTAGGGAAGACTGCTATGAACCATTCTGGTGTGAGAATTTCTGAAATATGCCTAAAGGCAAAAAAAAAAAAAAGTCTGCAACAAGAGTTAGTGGTCCTTCTATGCCCAAGATCTGTATCATTGACAGGCCTGAGATGTAAAAGGAAGATGTAAAAAGGAAAAGGGAACAATAGTAGTTAAGAGACTGGCTCTGTGTCTTTCTTATATCCAAGACACCAACTGTCTATTCTGTGACCTTGAACACATTACTGGAGCCCTCCATCTCATTTTCTTCATCTATAAAATAGAGATAGTACCTGTGGTGAGAAGTCATGTTGCAATATCTGGTAGGTAATAGGTGTTCAACAAATGAAATTAATGTTTTCCAAAACCACAAGTATTGCTTCCTGAGGCTTTTCTGAGTCTATAGTCCTAGTTCTCCAACATGTTCCCCACATCTCCCAGTATCCCTTTTTTCATGGAGGCTGGGTTTTGGTGCACATGAAACAAGTTGGTTTAATCAGTTGAGGCTATGGGCTGCCAATGGGCTGGACACTGAGGAGAAATCGCCTCTCTGGCTTTAGTCTGAGGCATCTAGCTCTACATAAGCATGCTACAGGGAAATAGTGCTGGTATTCACCTCTCCCAAATGATGCTACAAGGATTAAAATAATTACACATGGGAGGTGCCTGGGGTGGCTCAGTTGGCTGAGTATCTACTCTTGTTTTCAGCTCAGGTCATAATCCCAGGGTTGTGAGATCGAGCCCCACATCAGGCTCGAGCCTGGTGTGCTGAGCGTGGAACCTGCTTAAGATTCTCTCTCTTTCGGGGTGCCTGGGTGGCTCAGTCGGTTAAGTGACCGACTTGGGCTCAGGTCATGATCTCCCAGTTCATGAGTTCAAGCCCCATGTCAGGCTCTGTGCTGACAGCTCAGAGCTTGGAGCCTACTTCGGATTCTGTGACTCCCTCTCTCTCTGCCCGTCCCCCACTCACACTGTCTCTCTCTCTCTCTCTCTCTCTCTCTCTCTCTCTCAAAAAAAATAAGTAAATATTAAAAAAATTTAAAAAAATATTTTCTCTCTGTCCCTCTGCCTCTCCCCCCCAACTTGTGTGTTCTCTCTCATAAATAAATAAAAGAAACTACACATGGTCCAATTGTACAGAAAGTTATGGATACATCTTCTGGCATATCTCTTCCCCTCTAAGATAAGAAAAGAAAATGAGCGTATCTCAAACTCAATGCCTCTTAAATGCCTGGATGAGCCACAGAAAATATCTTCATCATTATCACAGTTTATATCCCCTATGCCAAGTACTTCATAATCATTATTCTGTTTACCCCTGTACCTGTATTTGTCAATATTCTTGTCCATTCCCAGAGAAAACAGAGGCTTAAAGCAATGGCCCTCAAATTTTGGCATATACCAGAATCACCTGAAGGGCTTTTTAAAATCTAGATTGCTGGGCCCCATCCCCAGAGTCCCTGATTCTGTAGGTCTGGGGGCAGAGACCCAATAATTTGCACAGGCCACACCTCTAGAATCACTGGCTAAGAAGAATTACAAAATATTTCTTAGACTCCAGTTCTTTAAAGAGTCTGTTTACATTCTGAAGCCTCTGTTGTTAACTACAGACAGGAAATTCTTGCCTATTGTAACCAGGGATGTGCTGAACCTGGCACTTGTCACAGGAGCCAATTGTTACCATCTCTTCCCAACTTCACATTCAGACATGTCACATGAGTAGCTTGAAGTCAGCTACAGTGGGAATATTTACACCATGGACATTGGCAAGCACTACAAATCAGGGTTTGATTTTTTTTTCCCCAAGACACCAACTATTAAACTTTTACTATATATCACTTGTCAAGGCCATGCTTACAGAACCTTCTTCTCAGTCTCCATCCTGTCAGAAGGAATTTATCAGTGACCAAAGACCATGATTGTGGCTAGCACAGTGGCTCCACCAATATAGTCTTACAAGTTCTTGATACTACATTCTCAAGTAGCCCATTTCTTTTCTTCAGTATTTCTTTAAAAAGTGAAGTGATCAATTTCAATATAAAACTGCACCACTGGAAACCATGACAGGCAAAAAAGCTAGCCCTACTATGGATACTTTGTGTGAAGTCACCTCACTCACCCTAAGCCTTCATTTATATTCTAACAAATATTTGTGAGCCTCTATTCTCTGCTAAGCACTAGATTAGACAAAGAAGAGAAGACAGCAAACAGTCTCTCAGATGGGCTTGAGGAAGAACAATTCCAAATTTTTAGGTAGGAAAATTCTAAAAGAAACATTTATCTGGGAATTCTGATTAGAGCTCAGATTTTTAATGGGCCATACATTCATATACATGGCACAAAATTCTAAGGGTACAAAAGGATATATGGTAAAATATAAGTTTCTTCCCCACCTCCTGTCTTCCAACCACCCAGTATCCCCCTTCTGCAAGAAAATGCTATTTCCATTTTTTTGTGTATGTATCCAAAGATATTTTATGCACATACCAATACATTCTTTTTCTTTTTTACACTGATGATAGCTCACAATTTTTTCTGCACCCTGCATTTTTTTTCTAATAATAATATATCTTGGATATTATTCCATAGCAGTACAAAAAGGAATATCTACCTCACTCTTTTTAACCACAGCATAATATTGTGTGGTATATGATAATATATTTTGCCAGTCCCCTATTGGTAGGCATTTAGAATTGTTCCCACCCTTTTGCAGTTAAATGGTGCCACCATGAATAATGCTGTGCATTCGTCATTTCACTCATGTGTGGTTATTTCTGTAAGATACATTCCTAGAAGTAGAATTAGAATTCCTAGAAAGTAGAATTAGAAGTAGAAGTAGAATAGGTCAAAGGACATTTGCAATTTTAGTAGCTATTACCAAACTGTCCTCCAAATTGTTAATACCAATTTACATGGCCACTAATAATGTACGAGAGTTCCAATTTCCTTACATCTTTTCAACCAAGTATATTATTAAGCATTTGGATCTTTGCTAATCTGGGAAGTGGAAACTATCTTATTATAGTTTTAACATGTGTATTTATTATTATGGATGAGATTGAGTGACTTTTTATATATACAAAATAAATTTGTTTCATTAATTTGCTTTTTAGCAAACTATCTGATCAGATATTTTGTCCATTTTTCTATTGGGTTTTTGGCTTATACTTACTAATATGTAGGCAGTCTATATATATTATAGAAATGTCCCCTTTATCTAACATGAATTGTAATTTTTTCTGAATGATTATTATAAGTTGAAAAAAAAGTTAATCACAGAAACTTTCTCCTTTAGCCTATGAACTACACCGCACACTGAAATACATTTGAAATGAGTAAGAGACTGGATCCAGAAGCCACAGATGATATTAAAAGTATATATCTCCATTCAAACAATATTTCTCTAAAATTGTGGCAAAAGGCAAAATCTCTGACCAGAGCACTTGACACTAATGTGTAGAATTTTACTCTTGAACTAAAAAGGAAAAGAATCTCAGAGTCATAGACCATGAGAAATCATAGCGAGGGGCCAGCCTTGGCCCGTTGTCACAGCAAGTATCAGAGTGGATTGCTGGGATGGTCTTGGGAAACTCTCTCACTTGTTTATTTTCAAATGCCTTTGAGAGCTCATGAGGAAAGCCTAGATAAGAGCAGACAGGGTTAGAGATGGTGACACCACTAGCCATGGGGGCTCATATAGGTCTTTAAAAAGACTCTATGACCCCGCCCTCCCCAACCCTGTTGTCCTAACACTTTGCAAACTGAAAAAGGAGACAGTGTTAATAATCTCCACACATGTCCCCGAATGTCTGGGCTTAGTTTTGATGGCAGCTTTCTTTTATGATTCAACAAATAAATCTCTCACAAATAAGCAACTTTCTGCTTCAGCATAGGTTTGCCAGCTCTGAGCTCATGCCAGAACTGTCTGGGTTGTCCTTCATTCCAAATTAAGGTTTTTCTAAGCACTATTTTCAGAAGGTGGGGGGTGCTCTTGTTTATTTCTGATAATCAAGTTTTACAAAGTCTTCTGGCTAAGAAAACGCCATATAAGCCTCTAAATCCCAAGCAAGCTCAGTAGAAACCTTAAGGAGAGAAGATAAAGTTCTCAATAGACGCCAATGTCCTGGGGCTCTGATCTTCAGCTCAGCATGAAATATACACTTCAGGGGGCTAAGAAAGGGAACACCCCAGTCTCTTTGAAAAGCAGTCAGGAGACAATATCTCCTGGAAAAAAACAGCAACCAAGCCCTGAGCTGCTATGGAGAACATCTAAAATTGTACTCATTGATCTAGTTTCATGGTTCTCTCTACTCCCTTCCACAAAGCAACATCCCAACAATGCAGATGGAAATTAATGATAGGCTGAGCTTATGTTACGCAAAAGTCAAGATATAAAAAAAAGTAGCTTGGCACCCCAAAGGCAAGCATAATAACATTCAATTTCATGAAGATGAGGTAGTGTTTCCTGCTTCTTCTTCTTGCATGGTTCCTCCCACGGGGGTTTAGCACACAGTAGGTGTTCAGTGGGTAGGAATGACCACATAGGCTCTCCCACAAGATGCCCCAAATGGCTCCAGGAACATTTTCCTCACTCCTGTACTCCCAGCCATGTACTACCCATTCTTTAAGTCCCATATAGTTCACTTATCTCCGTAGCCTCCCCGGTTCTTTATTTCAGTCATTACTGATCTTTCCCTGTGCTCTTTCCACTTCCTGCACCAGAGTCTGAACTCAGAAGTTCATAAAGTTCACTTTATGTAATAATTGGCCTCTTTGTGAATCTTGACATCATATCTACATAAGAAGCTCCCTGAGGAGAATAACATTTCTATGTATATGTCCCTTACAGCATGCAGGGAAAAAGGGAGTTTCTCTTGCTAAGGTCCAGGTTTCTCATGCTATACCTCTCCCTGAAACATCCCCTTCCTTCTTTATCATCCAGGCTTTAACTTAGTAATGTCTTCCATTAGCAAGCCTCCTCTGAGGCCCTGTATTTATCTTTAAGATTATACAATGATTGCTGACACATTGATTGGACTATCTCTGTATCAGTGAGTGACTGCTGCACATAAATCCCTCCTAACACTCAATGGTTTCAAACACCAGCCCATGGGCTGTGCCCAGCTGTTCTTGCTCTTCTATCTGTGGTCTGCTGTGCAGATACTAGCTGATCTAGGACGGTCTCAACTGGGCAAACTTGGCTGTGCTCCATGTGCATGTGGTCTCTATCCTCCAGCAGGCCAGCTTGAACTTGTTCACAAAGCAGCTGGGCCAGGTTCTGAGAGAAAGA
Organism: Lynx rufus; assembly: GCF_022079265.1. Taxonomy (NCBI): domain Eukaryota; kingdom Metazoa; phylum Chordata; class Mammalia; order Carnivora; family Felidae; genus Lynx; species Lynx rufus. The sequence goes on along the minus strand of NW_025814896.1, from coordinate 36,703,075 downwards.
GAGAAGGGGCAGGTGAAGGACTTGCACAAGATCCACTGGACTCTAGGCTGAGAACTGACATGATGTCACTTTTGCCACATTCTATTGGTCAAATCAAGTCACAAGACTACCCTGGATTTATGAGTGAGAACAGGACTCTTCTTGATAAGAGGTGCTGCAAAGTTGGGGCGCCTGGGTGGCGCAGTCGGTTAAGCGTCTGACTTCAGCCAGGTCACGATCTCGCGGTCCGTGAGTTCCAGCCCCGCGTCAGGCTCTGGGCTGATGGCTCAGAGCCTGGAGCCTGCTTCCGATTCTGTGTCTCCCTCTCTCTCTGCCCCTCCCCCGTTCATGCTCTGTCTCTCTCTGTCCCAAAAAATAAATAAACGTTGAAAAAAAAATTAAAAAAAAAAAGAGGTGCTGCAAAGTCATATAATGGAGGGGCATGACAAAGAGAGGGGCAAAGAGCTGGGGCCATGTTTATATTCAATCTTCATCAGTCTCCCTCACCTGAATATAAACTCCTCAAGGACGGGTACAATGTTTTGTTCATTGTTTTATATCCAGGCCCCAGGACAAGAGTGGCACAAAACAGTCTTATTTGTTAGTTAGATTTAATCAACTAATAATGCTGAAAGGAAAGGAGGGATGAAAACTCCTGTGATGGAACACCTATGAAAAGTTGAACATTTTACTTAATCTTCCCAATTTTATGTCATTAGTTCCAAGAGCAGAATCTTGGGCCAATTATGCCATTGGTATTGCCTACTTTTAACTCTGTCTATATGTTAGGCACTATTCTAAGTGTCTTTTATTAATCCGTCAATAAATTGTTATACAAATACTTTGAGGTAGACATTATTATTATCATATCCTAATTTACAGATGAGGGAACTAAGGCACAGAGGCATTAAGTAACCACCACAACTTCATGGTCCAAAAAAGTGGAGGTTGAATTTGAACCCATCTTGTCTGGCTCTAAATTGTACTGTATCTCAAGATATGTGATTCATACTATCTTTCCCCCATCTTGGCTACTGGACAACTTCCCTACTTCACTGGATTTGGCCACTAGCCACATGAAGCTGTTGAGATTTAAATTAATTAAAAATGTAATAGCATTAAAGATGTAGTCCCTTAGTCATACCAGCCATACTTGAAGTGTCCACGAATTCCAAGTAGCTAGTGTCTGCTGACAGGGCAGTGCAGGGATTATCTCCATCATCAGAGAAAGCTCTATGGGACAGCACTGCTCTAGAATATTCTGCCCTCAGAGAATTCCCCTGCAGTCACAAGGAGAAGTAAACCTGAGAGGATACAATGAGGATCAGGATAGGATGTGCCATCGTGTGGCCATGTACCAGCTCTGAGGGCAAATGGCATCTTGAGTCCTTGGGGCCTTGAAAATAAATATGAGCTTATGGGGGCCACTGAATTGCCACAGATTGTTTCTCAAATGACTATCACTCGGGCGTGTTGTTTTGTAAAAATGCATGATTTATGAAAGTACAAAAATAACCAGTTTTCCTGAACTTATGCAATTCAATGTTGTAAGAGCTCTATGCCCTGGCTCCAGTTTTCGCAATTGAAAACTCATATATGCCCAAGGTAGAGGAGTACATATTTTCTGAATAGGACAAAGTGTTATATAATGGGAAGGGGAGGCAGAACATAGAAAAGACCAGTGAGAAACCTTCTCCAGGTAAGAAGTGGGAGGAGATTGAGGGCAGAACCAAAAGGGACTTTCAGAACATCTGACATGTAGAACTAAAGACCTGACCAACCCTCCTGGTTTCTCTGAATTTCACTTTGAATTTGATGTTTAAATAATTCCAAACAGCTGAGGAAATTTCAGCTATGCTATATAAATATGCTGGGTTTTTTTTACTTGTCTGCTTTACACCCCTTTATTTAAATCTTTTGGTCGACTCTGCAAATTTGATTAGGGTTTTCTGAAAGTCTACTTGGCACTGAAAGTTGATAACAACAGTTGAAACTCAGAAGGTTGCCTTTCTTTGCATGTCTATTTGCAATTCCCACCAATACTCTGAGAGCAAGCACCAGCTAGCCAGTGGCTTCTTCTGCAGTGAGAGAGAGCCCTTGAGGTCATCCTTGAAGAGGATACTTTTGGTGTCTCAAAAATCAATCCTTCATGTTTTGAAAAATAAAAAATCAGTACAAAGGACATGTGGTAGTATATGGATTGACTTCAATGTCACCCTCTTTTATTACAAAGTCTGCTAAAAAGTGCCCTATTTTTTTTATGGTTTGCAAAACATGATGAGCTTCCAAAAACTAAACCTCAACCCACTAATGGTAGATAGTTTAATAATCTGATATATTCCTTTACTGCAATTCAGCCTCTTGCCTTTCCTCTTAGGAGAATATAATTAGACCTGAACTCAGACGGCAAGAATGTAAAATCTCTTTAGAAAAAAGAATGCAATCTGCGCAGGAAGATGTATTCCTAATTTTAGGACACAGCTCAAACACACTTGAACGGGTTTAGAAAGTCTTTGTGGTTAGATGCTCCACCTTTCCCATCAGGATGGTCATTTAATGCCGGTCATATTTTCACTTAATACTATAAGCCCCATACATCCAGACACATCTACAATCTCAGCTTTATCAGCAAAACTTGAAAGGAATATGATCAGTGGCAAAGATTAAGGGGGCTTTACAACAGAGGAAGGCATGTTCCATGTTAATTGCTAATCGGTTTCAGCCAATATGGCACCGTGACAAGGCAGCGGACCTTATCTAACAAGAAGAGGATAGGCCTACTTTTCTGGGGTACAATATGTCTAAATGGAAGAATCACCCAACAACCCCAGGTGACTAATTTCTCTATAAATATATTATTGACATAATAGAGGCCTTTTTAATGGGATTATAACTATCCAGACAGCTGCTCTGCTAGTCGAGAACATGGTTGACAAAAAGATTTAAAGGAAAGAATAGAGGAAAACAGCAAACCTCCAGCCAGGCACACTTAAATGACCTCATTGCTTCAAAATAATAGGATCACACTGCAAATATGAAAGGAAAAGCCAATACACTTAAAGCAATCGCTTTTTGCATGCTCTTTATCATTTCTCTCCCACTGCTTGAATGAGAAGCCCCTGCTTCCCTTGTGCCAGAAGCAGGCCTTCCAAAGCAATGGCCACATTGTCTGGTAGAGTGTTCTTTAAAGGAATTATGTCTGGATTTAAAAGGTCTCTAAAGTGGATACATTCTTTGCTTCTACAGCCAGGCTAACTCTTACAATTTATATGAAATTCTTTCCAAGTTTTATTCAAAAAAAAAATCTCTCAGATGCCCACTCTTCCAAAAAAATTTTTAAAAAGCATATAAAGAACTAATCGAGGAAAAGACAAATTATCTTAAAAATCACTTCCACAATTAAATCTCACTTGGATTTTAAAATAAGGGCATTAAATAAATGGTATTATCACTTTATTGTTGCACATTAAGAAAAAAGATGAGAAACAGATTTTATGATATTGTCTACTTTCTTCTAAAGTTCATAGAAAAGAAAACGTTTAGATAAGACTTGATAGAACGCAGAGCCAAATCCATGACTTACATTTCCTTAGATTTATCCAGTGTCTAGTTACTTACACATATGAAGAATTTATACATTCATTCATTGGATAACTAAAAATTCAGTGGAGAATGAAACAAAGTACATTCCTGCCCTTTAAAGCTTTTATTCTAGGGGCAGGGTGGGGGAGGTGCTTAGATCAGAAGCCCATGGAGCAGAGCCTGAGATGGGGATTCTTGTTCACGTGCTTTATAAGGGAGGACTGTCAGTTGAAACCTGTAGGAGTGAGGGACATAGCACAGAGCAGAGGAAGGAGATGAGGAAGGATATGGTTTCAGGTGATGCCACAGACAACTCTGGATGTGAGAGGAACCTTCTCACTAAACCACCAATGCTTTCTATTCCAACAAAGTTAGTTCTAAAGGGATAGAGCAAGAAAACTTTAAAATCCCAAAGGTTTAACAAAATAGCAGAGGTTTGATTTTTTTTTCTTTGCTTACATAATTTTCAGTTCAAGTTTTCTTGTTCAGGTAGCTTGTCTTCAAACTGATCCAAGGACCTACATTCTATCTTGTTGCTTCACTGTCTTCTAATACATGGCTTCCATGGTGGAAAGAACAGATATGGAAAGTTCACAGAAGATGCCCCTGGGAGATTTCGAAGGCCTAGAAGCAGCACACATTGTTTCCACCCACTTTCTATTGTCCAGAACTCAGTTAATGGCCAAACCTAATTCCAAGGGAGGCTGGAGGATGTCATTTAGTTATGTGCCAGGAAGAAGTAAAAGCACATTTGGGAAACATCTAGGCAGTCTCTACTCTGACTCTGTGCTCAAAGAAGTAGATAAGAACACACATGCAAATACCAACACAGTAGAGGCGGCTTTCAGCTTCTGTGACTATTCAGCTGTACCTGTAAAAGGGAATCTATTGCTCACAGGCAGCCCATTGGCCAGGGAGTGAGAGAGAAGGCAGAGGAATGGGACTGGGGAGGCAGAAGGAACCTACTGTGTCTACACAGAGCTGGTCCTTTTAATTCCCATTTCTTTCAGCTGAGACAGCACACCTTCCAGCCCTCTGGATAGTCTGCTAGTGTAAGGCAGTAGTACCTACATTGGGCTAAGAACTTCAGCCATGGGTGCCTGACATTGATAAGTCCCAAACTTTGGCATACGACTTGATGACTCATTTTGCCACAGTTTCCCCATCTGCCAAGTGACGTACCTAGACATCACGCTGGAATTCTCTAAAGGGAACAGGTAAGGAAACACTCTCAGATAATTTAAGAGATGTGGCCAAAATCACAATAACAAATTAGTGACGTAAGTAAAAGTGCAACTTGGATGTTTCAAGTCCTAACTTGGGACAGTTCAGTATACTGCAATACCTCTCGTATCAAATGTGAAAGCTTGTTGAAGAGTATAAATCACTGCCTACGTGTAAGGTGAAATTGTTCTTGTTGCACACATGTGGGTAATACGTTTCAGGAGGAAATTTGGGGGTCCGTGAAGGAAAATTCCCCAATCAGCCTAAAAGTCTAATGATTTTTAAGGCACTAGCAGCTCCCAGGACATCATGATAAAGCCATTAGCTTATTCACCAGAGATGCTGGTTTCCTACTGAGAAAACAAACATCTCTTCCAAAAGGAAGGTTTGCAGGCTGGAGCAACCAAACGATAAGAAGTAGGATGATAATAAAAGTAGAATGAACTAGGAAATTTTGCTTAAAAGCCCTGAGATAGGTTGGCCCTATAGTTTTCACTCTAGCTAAACATTAGCATCACATGGAGGACTTTTATAAAAACACTGATGTCTGAGCCCCACTCCAGATAAAGTAAATCAGAATTTTAGGGGGTAGGGCTCAGGAATTAGTATTTTTTCACGTTTCCTAGGCAATTCCATTGTGCAGCCAAATTTGAGAAACACTCATCTTCATATCTGGATCTTCATAACATCCTTTTGGAGAGTGAGGACTCCTTGAAAGGACATGGGGGGCAGAAGCAGGAAAAATCTCCCATCTGAGACAGGAGAAGAGCAGCTGGATACTGATGGGAACAGACACATGAAACCCCCATGAAAAGCAGGACAAGGTTTTGCCTCCATGTGCTTCCGCCTGCCATGTCCCACCTGATGGGGTCTTTCCTAGAACTATCCCAGGCCTATGGCTGATGTCAAGGACACTACTGATGACAGTAAATGGGAGATAAAGTCACAAGGTAAGCATAGCCCCCACTTCCTGAACACTTACTACTTTTTAAGTCCATTGGGCAAAGGGCTTTACATACATCACCTCATTTAACCCTTATGATCACACTGTGAAGCAGATATTGTGACACTCAACTTACAGAAGGGAAGGCCAATGCTAAAAACAATACGTTAATCTGCTTCGAACAATCCAACTAATAAGTAGTAGAGCCTGGTTTTAAATCTAGACTACCCACTTGCAGTTAACCAAAAATAGTAGCTACATGTAGAAGCCTACTCATTGTCTTGACCCCAGTCACCCTTTAGAGTTGGGATTCTATAAAGCACAGAGAGTAAAAAGTTTGAGACTTGTATTAAATAAAACTTCCTGGGATTGTAAAGGCCAAAAACTATAAAAATGCAGAACATCAGAAAACCAAAAGTAAATTTATAATAATCTTTAAAAAGCCAATTGCAATAATTCTTCTGGTCTATGCATACCCAAAGCAATCAGCCCTTTTAGAAATCTACATAAGATATGGAATAAGGATATAGTATAGTGCCCTAGGAATTTTGCTGTTTTTTTTTCTTTCTTTCAAGAAGACAGTGGAAACCATAGGCCCAGAGTCGACCTTGGCAAAAAAATACATACACAGCTTCCAGCTTAGGAAATTTAAGCTCCATAAAGGAAGACAGGATATTCTAAGTCCAAGACACATTTTTCTTTTTTATAAAAAAAAGACTCAAAATACTGGGTTCTTTCTATGGAGAAAAGGAAAAATCCCATGTGCTTGGAGGAAAGCTGACTTGACCAAGACTCTTCCAGGGAGAGCTTTATTATTCAAGGATCTCAGGGACTAAATGGTCTACATTCCAACAAACCAAACCAATTATATGAATATTTATTTTAATGAACTATATACAAGTCAACCCAATGTGGTAGACAGGTTGCAAAAATGGTCTCAATTCTTCACCTCCCCTTGGATCTCTGCCCTTGGTTACACAATAGTGCAATGTCCACCTCTTTTCCCCAGACTCAGCCATGTGATTTATTTTGGTCAACTAAATACCAGCAGAGGTGATTTGAATAGAGTCTTAAAACATGCTTGCATGTTTCCACTTAGTGTTTTCCTCCTCTGTTTTACATGTAAGCACACCCTGGCTAGATTGCTCAAGGGACAGACCTGTAGAGCAAACCCCACTTGTCCCAGTCAAGGCCTCTGACATGGGAGTGAGTCCAGCCAAGATCAGCAAAGCTACCCAGCCAAATTGAAACTGATAACAGGCACAGGACTAAGCCCTACTGAGCCTAGCTCAGATCTGCAAAACCACCCAGCCAAGCCACTGATTGTGAACAAAAATGCTTACTGTCATATGCATCTCAGGCTTTATGGCTTACTTGTTATGTTGCATTATTGTGGCAATAGATAATTGATACATCAAATAATAAAAATTATATTTGATGACCATTTCTAGATACTCCACAAATACTACCATCATTATAAATCATCAATAAAATGTATTCCCCCCAATACACAGGCACACACACAATTTCCCATAGGCCTGATTCTCTGCCACCTCCTGGGATGTTTTGAGATTCATAAAATTTCCTCTGTGTCTCCTGGCACTTCAGCTATCATTCATAGCCATACTTACCTGCAAGCAGTATATTCTGTATTCCAGGAAGTACAGCAGACCTGAACTTTCTTCTCCACACAACTGGAAACTGAACTTGTTCATAGTGCCAGGCACAGAATATGCACTCAATAAATATCACTTGAATAAATGAATGAATGAATGAAGTTAAATAGATTTATCTAAAATGGGGTATTTATTGGTCTCTTTCGGTGGTAACTGACAGAAACCCCAAGTCAACTGGCTTCAGCAAAAACAGAAATTTCACTGATTTATGTAACTGAAAAATTCTATGGATAGCTGACTCTCAGAATTCAAATATCATCCCATCAGGACCTGATTTGGTCCTGCTTGGATCTTGAACCTGTTTTCCACTTTGTTTTTTTCTCAACCTCTGAGCAGTACCCCAGAAGCTACAGTCTTAACATCTTTCCAACAAAAAACAGAGGATGTCTTTCCCAACAGTCCCAGAAAAGTCTTGATGGATCTGCTTAACTCTGATTGTATCACATGTCCCTCCCTTGAACTAATCACTTTGGTGGGGGAAATGCATTGTCCCAATTGGTGAGGCCTTGAGGGCACAGGACATGAAAGGAGTGAAGGGTAAGTAACTCAACTAAGAGAAAATGAGGGTATGAATTCAAAAAGAAGACATCCGGTGAGGCAACTGGGTGGCTCAGTTGGTTAAGTCTCTGACTTTGGCTCAGGTCCTGATCTCAACGTTCCTGAGTTTGTGCCCCACATCAGGCTCTGTGCTGACAGCTCAGAGCCTGGAGCCTGCTTTGGATTCTGTGTCTCCCTCTCTCTCTGCCCCTCCCCCACTTTTCTTTCTCCCAAAAATAAACATTTAAAAAAAATTTTTTAAAAAGAACAAGACATCCAGATTAGAGTAAATGGATTCCTCATGTGCCAAGTCAACCAAACCAAACAAGGAAAAGCATGTATGAAGTTAGGGTACACACATGCTATATCTAACCATTCTTGTGCCTTACCTTCAGTCTCTCCACCTTTCCACAGCAGTATTGCTATGGCAACTGGATGCATGGGACATAACCTGACACCTAACCTCAGCTGCACTATGTACCTCTCACTTTCTGTCCTATGGCTTTCTCTGCCATGGCCATGTAAAATTCCAGCAGGAACCCAACCAGCCATTCTGATACATGTGCAAGCTTGCAACTGTGAGAGAATTAAGAAGCCATGGAACACCCTGGACAATGAGGGACAGAAACCAGTGCACAAGTACTCCTTTATTCTCAGAAGACAATTCTACATAGCTCCTGGCAGGTCTGGACTGAGTCCCAATTCCCCAGAGCCAGAACCTGCTCAATAATGCACCCTGATGTTGTCTTTCCCTCCCTCATTGGTTCACCTTCCTCAGTTTCCTATTCCTACTTCCTGAGATAATTTCCCAAAATAACCTACTGCACACATATCCTTGCCTCAGGGTCTGCTTTTCAGTAGAATCTAGGCCAATGCACATGCACACACACACGCGCACACACACACACTCTTAACTACCTGCAGAAGGCTAAGAAAACACAACAAACTATTCCTTTTACTCTTTGTTTAGCTTAGAAACCCAACTGCATTTTTTCTGTCCATTTTCAAATGAACCTCAATAGCTTTACTAGTTGGTTCTACAAGAAAATAAAACTCCCTTGAAAATTTCCTCCCAACTAATTCTCTTCTACATCCTGAGAAGGGTTCTCTCTCAAATTAAGCATAGAGCTTCAGGGTTATTAAAAAGGAAGCAGCAATGGAAGAAGACCAGAAAATTGGAAGAGATGGTTATGTTTTACTTAGGCATTAAAGGATAAATAGGATTTCCATATACAAAGAAGTGATGTGGATATGACCTGGGCTGACACCTGATATATGGAAAGTATCACTTGGTTCAGAGCTGGGGAGCATGTCTGTCTCTTTGGAAAGCAGAGATAATGCCATCTCATGAAACCACTACATGCCCAGATTTGACATGAAATAAGTGGAGGGGTGCCTGGGTAGCTCAGCTGCTTAATTGTCTAACTCTTGATTTCAGCTCAGTTCATGATCTCATGGTTTGTGAGTTCAGGCCCCATGTCAAACTCTGCACTGACTTTGAGGAACCTGCTTGGGATTCTCTGTCATTCTCTCTGCCCCTCCCCACTCATGCTGTCTCTGTCTCTCTCAAAATATATAAATACAATTTTCAAAAAAATTAAAAACTAAGTGGAAATGGTATCTATGCTCACATTGCCTAGTGCACAAAGCAAACAAAACACCATTCTTCAAAAACTGCAAAGATCAAGATGTACTTAACATCTATGACACATATACAACACATATCAGTGTTTCTAAAGCACAAAGATTCCATAGCCATGTGAGCAAAGGATGAGAACAAGTGATTTGCTTGAGGAAAAAATTGAGTTGGATAATAAAGGAAGACCTGGACATCCCCATTAGTCAAAGATATGCAAATTAAACAAGATATCTTTTTTTTTCATTTTTTTAATAAATGTTTTATTTATTTTTGAGAGAGAGAGAGACAGGCACAGGCAGAAGAGGGGCAGGGAAAGAGGGAGACTCAGAATCCAAACCAGATTCCAGGCTCCAAGCTATCAGCACAGAGCCTGACACAGGGCTCGAACTCATGAACTGCTAGATCATGACCTAAGCTAAAGTTGGACACTTAACCAACTGAGCCACCCAGGTGCCTCTGGTGGGCTTAGGCCTTTTGACCATAAGAATCTATTATAATTACAGGACACCCAAGAAGAAAAACCAAGGGGAAAAAGTCCCAGTGCATAGAAACACATCCACATTCATAAACTCATGAGTTCTCAGATAGTGGGGTCAAATGGGTTCGGCCACACCAAGGACATGATCATCTTAGAAAGGGCCTAGCTTCCTACCTTTGGACCCAGCAGCAGAGTAGTAGCCACTTTGAATTTCTGGATAACAAATAAAGTTCAAACACTAGACTCCAAAGTGAAGGGCTCTGGAGAAGGAGGGAGCTTGAGTTAAGCCAAACTGCCGTTCAATTTACTGAAAGCTTCAAAATATTACCAACTCTCTGTTTGAAATGCGTCAGCAACGGTTCATTTTTTTTCTTTTTATCAAAACACATTTAGACTGTGGTGAATGACAGCATAAATCTTAAATAGAAAAGATACAGGAAAAAAAGACCACCCGGGTAGAGCATAACTGTAAATGTGTCCATAAAACTATATTTGAATTCTGATCTTATACACAGAAATGCATTTAACCTTCCCAGCAAGACGCTTTCACCAACTTCCAAAGAAAGTGTTACCAATTAAGCTAAAGAAACTTTAAGAGTCAATTTTAATTACACCAAGAGATGCTCCAATCACTTCCCAGCTCCAGCTGAAGTTTTTACTAGAGATGGCTGGAACCAATTTACATGCTTTTATGTTGCGTCTAGACTTTAATAAGCGGTTCAAGCACGAAGCAAGCTGATGCCAGCATCAAGCAGGCTGCACTATACCCTGCACATAGAAATACAATAGCTCTCAGGTTCCCTCCCAGGCCCTTCTTGCTGCTATCAGAGAATATCTCTCTGCCACGTGGTTTCAAAAGCAATAGGATCCAGCCTTTGTGATAAGATTTACGACCTTTTTCTTTAACCCAGTTCAAGTTTGCCTCCTCATTACCAAATGCCTCATAAGATCATTGACTCTAGCCTTTGCCCTATTCTTAAGAAACTGGGGAAATGGAGATAAATGATTTGGGGACAGGTGCCCGTCATCCAGGACAGAGCAAGTGGAGGCAGGAGTCTAGGTGCTATTACCAACCGAGTGAGCTCTGGAGAGCCAGGTGGCCCCCTGAGTCTCCATTCCCTTATCTGCAAAATGGGATTCCTACCTCGAAAGTTTGGCGTGGGTGAAACACAATACTCTCCACGGCTGGTCAGGTTTCATGAGGCAGGGACTCATGTGCCAGTGATCTCCATAAGGAAGTAGTGCTTTCAGCAGAAAACGGGTACAGGGTCACTGGGCAGGAAAGGGGAAGAAGCTCAGCAAGGGCTGACATTTCCCACAGATTTCCAAACTCTGCCTGATCCCGCGGGAAGCTCGAGGGCCTAAATTCCACCTCAGTCTGTCCTGCATTAAGGCAAAGGAGCTGGACTATCATAGGTGCTTGGCTACAAATGGCCAAGCTGGCAAGGAATGTAAACTCCCAGGTCCTCCCAGGTCCTCCCAGTTCTCAGGTGGTGAGGCAGCCCCAAGTGCCCAGAAGCAACCTTCTGAGTCACAGGTTCAAGCTGTTGGCAGAAGGTGCCATAGGTGCACCCAGCAGGTAAAAGCCATCTGGGCAGAGCACAACATGCAGCCTGCTTTACAAAGTGTGTTGGGGAAGTGTCACACCGGTAACAACTACCAACAATTTTCGGTATTAGATATCTACTCACGAAGCACTTTACCTGCATTAGCTAATAACTTATGAAAAATGTCCAGTTATTGTCACCATTGTAGGTTGGAAAACTGAGGCTGAAGACAAAGTAAACTGCTTACACATACCCCTAGAGGCAGTAAAGCTGGGGTGAGAACCCTATTCCTGTTAAGTTCAGAGGCCAGAGCCCAAGTTCCTAATTGCAGTCTTATTCCTATCTCTGAAACCTCTAAATTAAGGGCCAGATGGCAACCATCTTGACAGGGTTCAAATGCATCATGGCAATGCACACAACTGGCAGGTATTAGACACCTGGGTGAAATAAAACTCTAAACAAAACCCTTGACAAGTTTTATGTAGCCCAGAGGGAGACAGTCTGAGACTCCTGAATCTTCCTCATGTCTGTCTTATTTTCATCATTAATATCAGAGACTATGTACATATGGAATCTAGCCAACACTCAGGTTAAATATGTAAGTCTTCAGGGCCCATATTTACAATATTTACTCTATATGGTGGTAACTTAGAGCAAGAAGAAGATGCTCTCTTGGTTCTGTGACCTTTACACACATTAACTGGAATGTGAAAGGTGCCCCCTGGAGTTGTTGAGTGCATCTGCTCTGCCTGGGTCTTACAATCATTGAGCAGCATGAACCAGATCACTGGGCTTGATGGGGCTGGCTTCTCTTGATCTGACATTGACCTAATGACAACAGATATCTTTGGTTATTATTGTATGTCACATAATTGCTCTCAGACAAAAACAATCTTGTCAGCTACTAAGTTCCATCATTTGTGGACTTAAATTTTCAGGGATTTCTATATAAGAATGCAAAAATGTAAGTGCTAAGTTTTAAGTAGAACCATAAGAAATTGCTATTTTGCAGTTTAAAAACAGCATGTTCACATGTTTCAACTTCACTGGTTACTGAAAGCAGTAGAAAAATCTTCATGGTCCTTTTAAATGCCTGAATGATGTGCAACGAGAGTAAATGAGCACAGTTGTTTGTTAAAACCAATGCTGTCTTTCACCAGAGTAACAGGTAAATGACAATGAATAACTAAAACAAAAAGCAAATAGTCTAGAAACTTTGGGCCTACCAAACATTTTAGCCAAACAAGGAGAAAAGGAGATTGATTTACATTTCCTCTAAGTGGCCTTATCAATGTGGTCTTAATCAATAGGTAAATAGACCAAAGTAAGGCAGAAAAAGAACAAAAAGAAATCATAAGCCTGGGTAACTTTCAGACAAATGCTAAATGAACAGGTAGGCATCCAACCCCCTTTTCTGTCACACCTGCTGCTGCAGCTTATTATGAATTAGAGCAGTCCTTTCTTAACGGTGGGGATGCCTAAAACTGCAGATAGTACGAAATCCTAGATATACTATGTTTTTTCCTATATACACATGTCTATGATAAGTTTATCAACTAGGCACAGTAAGAGATTAGCAACAATAATAAACTAGAACAATTATAACAGAATACCATAATAGAAGTTAGGTGAATGTGGTCTCTCTCTCTCTCTCTCTCAATAATCTTACTATACCACATTCACCCTTCTTGTGATGATGTGAGATGATAAAGTGCCTTCATGATGAGATGAAGTGAGGTGAGTGACACAGGCATTATAACATAATGTTAGGCTACTATTGATCTTCTGAAAATACATCAGAAACAGGATCATCTGCTTCCAGACTGCAGTTGACTGTGGATAACCAAAACCATGGAAATTGAAGGTGTGGAGAAGTGGGCACCATGGTACATGGTACCTAAAAAAAACAACAACAACCTATATTTCAGCTCATCTGTATAATTATGAGACTTCAAAACTCAAGATTCAATGGGCAAAGTCAGCATTGTTGCACTCTATCACTCACGAGCATTATAATCACTAAACCCTAGGTCTGAGAGTGACAGACTGCTTCTATTCCAAGGGATGGAAACTAGAATTCTAGGTGGTGCCTATCTTAATTTAGAGGTTTCAGAGAGAGAACACTTCAGTAGAAGGAATCTGAGGTCTTGTTTGGGCTACATGGGAACCAGTGCCATGCTCAATTGATTATACCTGTCAAAGATATGGGAGAACTAGTGGTCATACATGTACCACACATTTGTCATCCCTGACCTAGGCATTGAGACTTCTAGGCCTCCGTTTACTTACCTAAACAAGAAGACACTTGAACTATGCTATCTCTGAGGAGCCCTCCATGTGTGACACTTCAGAATTTTTTCAAATTAGCTATAAATGTGATCTCTTACCTGATATTGTGTCACAGACTCTTGGTTGCCCAGAACTTTTTATTGCAAAGGGACAACAGCAGCAATCCAACAAGAGCCACCCCAGTCCTTATTCCCTCACACTTTGAGTCACGACTTCTGCCCTCTTCATACGTAATAACAACAGGTGCCTCATATCATGCCCTTAAATAACAGGCCACAAAGCTTTGTCATATTCCCATCTCTCTGAATTTGCTACAGAAAATTCAACATTGTGCCACTGGGAGCCTATTCACATCATTCCCATCATCTTGAAAATGACCACTTGTAGGTTATTAAAAAAAAAAAAAAAACTTGATGAAGAAACTAGATGGGACATGTTCCAGGACTTTATGTCTCCAAACCACATAGTAATGGTTAGCTTCTTCCACACAAAGAGGGAAAAAGTAATAATCATAGGAACTTCAAGTCATTGAGTCTTGTGATGTACTAGGCTCTTAGAAACATCAACCTATTTACTTATTACAACTATCCCTGAAGTTGAGCGTTTGTCTTGGTCAGCATGTGATATGGTTAGATCTACCTACACCTAATTTCCTGTATCAGTCAAGAATCCATCAAGTAAGACCTGGCCCACTCAAAGGGTTTATTGATAAGGATTGAATGAAGGGACTATTTACAACACTGTGGTCAAAGTTAAGGGAAGCAACTAGGATCCAGCATAAGTGGGAAACCATTACCCTGTAGGCCTGGAGAAGGGGACTGTCAATAAAATGCTAGAGAGTTATAGCCATGATAGAACAGAGACTGGGCACTGTCAAAACCACAGCCAGGTGGGAAATGAAGAATAAATACCCCAACTTCTCTCTCCTCCATCATCTGATGTCCTTCCAATGCTTCCCATTAGCTAAACTTAATAGGAAATAAGACAACAGTGGGGCACAAGCAATGTAGTTTACAGAGGCACCCAGGGCACATAGCCAGGCAAAGAATGGAGAACGGATCTGGAGGGGCAAACTGAGATTATCAAGCACAGTCCTCTACTGAATAAAATAACCATGTTGATGTCATGTGACTCTGTTGGCCTGCCTGCTGCAGATGGTTTCAGAGATTGGATCCTGAGCCAAAGGCAACCATCCTTAGGCTGAGCCAACTCTGAGGAAGCCTGGTATGACAACTCTGACCAATAGGTGGTTTCCTCTTGGTTAGTAACAAGATTCCATGGTATCTTCTCTGTTAGTGAGGTTTGAATGCAAGACAGGACAAAGAGAGAGCAACAGGAGTAAAAGAGAAGTAAAAGCCATGAAAACATAGGGGAGAGAGGCATTCAGGGAGATGAGGAGATGAAAAGAAACTGTGCCACGAATATGGCAGGGCTTCCTATGAAGGGGGTACTGTATCCTGCATGGTTATCCTTTGCTACATTTCCTTAACCGCTTGTGTCTCTTATAGCAAGCCCTAATCTCCAGTGTAACCTGAGCCTACCTTTGATCCTTACAACCTAAATAGCTCCAACCAGCAAAATGCAATTACCCTGATTTTACAGTTGAGCTAATTGAGCAAGAATTAAGAATATACCTGAGGTGACACAGAAAATAAGTACCTACAAAGGAATTCAAACCTGGTTCCATCTGTTACGAGCCCATAGGTTCTCCACCGAGACACATTGCCAGTTGCAACCCAAAAGAGAGCTGTCCCAATAACAGAATTGAAGGACAGTTTTCTGATGTTCCCAAGAAACTCCCCCAATGATTGTAGATTTTCTGCCACTACCAACCAGTAAATGCCCATGTCTTTTTTGGTCTGTAGCTCACAGCCTTTTAAGAGCCATTCATAGTGGTCTGCATAATTCAAGCATGTTGAAAGCACCATCTCAAGGATGCTAGCAGATGTTTCTTGGATAAAAAGTCTTTCTGGAATATAAGAGAAAGATACTTTACAACCATTTCCATTTCCTTTCCTAGACCTGAATGTGACCAAGATACACTCAGAACAGTGTAGGACACTTCTTCCATGGCAAACAACACTTGGACTTCAGAAGAACAGAAACTATTAAAAATCGCATCTTCCATTGCTTCAGCTGGTGGAAGTAATAGAAGTAATGGAACCATACTTACTTAGTGATGTAAGTAATGGAACCATAATAGAGCAATCAGAAGACTGCCAGCTGAGGATTGGGAAATGTGTGAAGATGTCAAGATCTGCGGAAAACTTCTAAGACCTCCTGTCTCAGGGAGGCTTATATTCTAAAATAGTGTAAGCATGTGTTCTGTGATTCCCAAATGGCTCCCTTTATGGTCTTGTCATTAATTTGAAGGGAAAGTTCATTTCCACAGGTTAAGCTTTGCAACGAATGTTGAGAACCCAGTTCAACAGTGGAAAAAGCTCTAGAATGTTTTTCCACATTCAAACCCGGGCTTCCTTATCAAGTTCATCAAAGCATTTTTAAAAAATATAAATGTCTTACCACTTTGCCCAGGAAGAATAAATCTGCACAGCCACCTCAAAGGCTTGACAACTTTATTTTCATTGTGTAGAGCTGGGTGGGTCCCCCTGAACTGAGCTTCCTAAAGAGACCCAGCCCTTCTCCGCACAGTCTCCAGGCCTGCCAATCCAGTGAGTGTGATCAAAGAGAGGAAAGCCGAGCCGTTGAGCCTCGAGAAATAAAGCTAAAACAACAGATTTGTTTCTTGGCTTCTCTCTTAAATACGTTCAGAGTGTTTAAAGCCCTGTAAGGAAACGCTCTGGGGCCCTGGATGTGAGAGAGGCACAGCTAAACCCTTTCCCAAGAGGAAATCTCTCACCTCAGTGGGGTAAATTAGCTCATTAAGAGAAGCCAGAAGCAGGCAGGAAACCTGGGAAGTAGAAGCTTTAATTCAAAGCACAGAAAATTATAGATTTCTTTACACATTAAAAAAGCATTTATCTTGGCTAAAAATGAAACGACTTTTCAATGATCAACACATGGTTTAAATCTGCTTTGCTAATTTATATCTATCTACCAGTCTGTCTAGTTGTTCAGCTACCAGGAAATTCAATTATATTCAGTAAATCTTTGTTGAACACCTACTACGTGCCTGTGGCACATTTGTGAATTGCATAAGCACAAACAACAAAAATAGAAGGCAGATGTCTACCTTTTTGTTCAGGAGGTGAGATTCACATGTATTAAAGATTGGAAGACTTTTGTATTTCACTTTTCAACGATGCTTATAGAGTATTTTTTATATACTAGGAATTGAGCTTAGATGTGAATAATGCAAAATAGAACGTTAAAAAGTGCTGCATTCAGTGGAATCAAGTGCTAAGATGTACAGAAAGAATAATGTTTCAAGGGGAGGCAAGAGATTGAACAAGAGAGGGTGAAGTTTCTCTGGAAGGTTTCATAGAACAAACAGTACCTGAACTGATCCTGAAGGAGGTCAGTGAAAAATAGTAGCATGACTGGCCTTTAGAAGAGCAGGCTTTACTCTCTGGACTTCAGACTATTCTAGTTCTCTAGGCCTTAATTTCCCCCCTTAAAATAAATACATTGACTCTAATTATTCATTCATTCATTTGTTCATTCATTCACTATTCAAGACTAACAATCCATACCACATGGTCTTGACTTTTTAGAATGAAGCCTATAGGTCTGCAGGTCTGCTTTGATCCAAGGCCTTAAAGAATGTCATCTGCTCTCCAGGAGGGGCTCCAATATGCATGATGCCATGACAACCCCTGTTGCTATCTTCTTTTCACTTCTCAAGTCAGAGTGGAACAAAGGACAGGTAAACTTTGTTGGGAGAAGGGGTCAAGAAAAGTGTAAAATAGGGACGCCTGGGTGGCGCAGTCGGTTAAGCGTCCGACTTCAGCCAGGTCACGATCTCGCGGTCCGTGAGTTTGAGCCCCGCGTCGGGCTCTGGGCTGATGGCTCGGAGCCTGGAGCCTGTTTCCGATTCTGTGTCTCCCTCTCTCTCTGTGCCTCCCCCGTTCATGCTCTGTCTCTCTCTGTCCCAAAAATAAATAAACGTTGAAAAAAAAAATTAAAAAAAAAAAATTAAAAAAAAAAAAAAAGAAAAGTGTAAAATAAAGGGAGTTGCAGAAGAAATGTCACAGTGGCAATCACTTGGCATCTAATGGGTTTATGTGTGGTAACAGGATGAAATGGGGTAGGAATAAACCTAAATGGGTGGTGACAAGACTTAACGTGGTTCAGAGCATAGCTGCCATTTTGGTCAGAGTAAAAAGATCTGACAGTCCACTTGAGGCTGGCATGGTGCCCTGAATAGTGTGGCCATCTGACAAAAGGCCAGGAACAAGAATTGGGAAACTCAGGACATAGTCCCAGTTCTGCTACTGGATGACTTAATCTACACTGCTTGAGTCTGTTGAACTTCAGGTTCTACATTAGTAAAATTGGGTTGATAAAATGTATGTACATTTCTTCCCCTCACATCTCAAAAAGAATTTGGAGAAATGAATAATAATAACAATAATAATATCCAGCACACTCAGTATGCTAATTTTACATCAGTTTTTACTTATTAGCTCTGGGCAGAGTCCACATAGCTAATTTTGTATGAACATAGTACCAGCCTCTGAAAATGGTACTACCTGCAATTAGGAGTTCAAACTCAACTTGTTTGATGAAACTCGAGAAAAATGTCTCCACTTGAGAAATTCCACCGCGGCCGTTGGGTATAAGACCAGTACACCTAATGCTGCTTAGGAAAACACAATAGAATAAGCACATTTGAATGGGACATGCTTCACTTGAATGATTTAAACCATAATTAAACATCTCACATCATTTGCCATGCTTCTGATTAACAAAATAAGGAATGTGAACATCTGACAAGTTTAAGGCACAGGCCCCTCCTGTTTGACACTTCTCTGCAGTCTGTTGATGCCATTCCTGGTTATGAAAGGAATCCTAATCAAAGACATGCCCATTCCAATTTGAGACAAACATCATGGTGGTTTATAGAAAACTTCCTTTCTGTGTTGACCCACAACCTAAACAAAAGGTCAAAATCACTTAAGTTGCTTCAAAATGGAGAGCTGTGATACAAACCAGCAATGTGGTGTGGATGGAAGCCCATGCAATTCCTTTGTAAGCTGCAAAGCTAAGTAAACACTATGAAAGCCTGCTATTGTTTACTCTGATACCATAGTCAACACTTTGGAATCATTAGCTTTGAGCCCTTGGGCAAAGCTGGTTTTTAAACTCTCTATTTCACAGTCAAGGTCGACTTCTTCTATAGCCAGCAGATCCATAACCGCCAAGGCCAGATACTCCCCCTCATATCCACATGTTCCACTCTCACAGGGCATCAACAGGAGGGTCTCCTGAGACTCTGAACAAGGATGGGGGTTACCCACCTCTCTCCTCTTTTACCTGAAGATTAAATACTAAAGAGTCAGAGTTTGGATTTATCAAATACAGAAGGCCAAAAGCAAGAAATAATATATTTGAACTGAACTACAAATGATTCTCAAATTTCCTGACCACAGAAATTTTATTAATGTCAAACAGTATAACTAACTGGAGACATGTTAAAATATCTTTTCACCGAGTCACCCAAATATACTTCAATCATCACCCATTTATGAAGAATGTAGTGGACACATATTATCAGTGGGACTTTATAAGTCAATTATTGTAATACACAGATGTCCTGGCATCCATATTTGTACAAAGATTAAATAAATGTTGGTCTAGAAGGCAAGAGTCTTCCCCCTCTGCCATCCAGCCACTGACACTAATTAGTGGGGTGACTTTCATGAATCAGTGAAGCTTTCTGGCATGTATATTCATTTCTGTTATTAAAAAATAACCTAAAAGAGCATTCAATGCTCTAAAATTCTGTGATGTCTAAGAACCAAATGAGAGAATGTAACTGCAGAAGTCCATAAGCATTGCTTCAGGGAATTATAAACTTAAAACCCCAGGGACAGTATTGTTATCTTCAATTACGAAGCACAGGACATTAATAATTAACAAAGTACCACTAGCAAAGGTAGTAAAATTAAGTATATACTAAGGTGACTTTCTGGGCTGCGCCTAAGGTCTAGCCCTAAGCAGCTAGCCTGGTACAATACCTAAGAATTAACTGAATGTTTGACCAAGACCAGTCAAACCTAAACTGCTTGAGATTAGGGGAGACACAGAGCACATATGCACATCTAGAAAACTCTCCAGGGCCAAAACTTACACCTGAGGCCCTGTGACAGGACAAAGAAAACCAGAATCAAGGCAACCCTTCATTTTCAACAAGCTGAGTTCATTTGCAAGTCATATAGGAGCTACAATCTGCACAAAGAATAGGTGTCCTAGCCAGCCCGCAGGAGCCCCAACAAAGAACACCCCCTGAATGAAGTACAGTAATTATATAACTGTTTCAATGAGACCTAAGCTATACGTAAAAATGCTTCCAAGAAAAAGTACCTTCCAAGCACTAGAAAGAAAGCAGTGGGTCCTACTCCCAGCCCCTGCACACACATACTAGATAGGCAGTTTCTTTTATCCTCAGGCACTTGTTCGAAGTAGGAACTAATAGTTTAATTATCCAAGGTAAAAGTAGTATCCCATGGACCCTGATAGCAATGACCCTTCCACGGGAGTATGAATTCTGTGGATTGAATCATCTGCCCAGCCATCGCAATCATCTATAGATGGATCAATCTCAAAAACAGTATGTTGAATAAAGGAAGCCAGACAAAAAAGAATATATACTGCATGATCCTAACAGTATGAAGTTCTAAAACAAGCAAAATGAATCTATGTGAGTAGAAATCAAAATACTTGCTTTTGGCAAGGAGAGGAGGACTGTATGATAAGGAGCCCAAAGGAACTTTCTGGAGTAATGGAAATGTTCTGTGGGTTACACATGGATATGAACTTAACAAAAAAAATGGAACTCATACTAAATATCTGTGAATGTCACTGTAAGGAATTTATGTATCAATTAAAATATATGAAAAAAAAGACGAGGTGATCCTGGGGAAGGAGATGATGAGACAATGATAAAAATGACAATATTCTAATCGTCAAGGACTTTCCATTGATGGGGGAAACACCACCTATCTGACAAGCCTAAAATATTTATAGAAGAAAGGGTGGAGATGCTGAACACACTTTACAGAACACGTGTGGCCTCCTTTTTTTAAAGCTCTGGTGACTAAAAATGTTTTATTTTAATCAGTTGAGTGTGTAATCCTCAGTCTAAATTAACCGGGAGGGGGCGGGGGGGGGAGGGAGCAGGCAAAATTGCCTGTCACCAGACAGTGAACATCAAGATTACAAACTCTTACATCACTATTTTGGTGACCACTTTATATATCATTTCCCAAGGGCTTTAAGTTTTAAGATTATCCATTGCACTGAGGTCACAAAGCCCTATTAATCTTCTCTTTAAGGCACAATACATGGGGCCCAAGGACCATGAAAACATCTCTCCCATTGCCTGCCCCCAATACCCAAATGCCCAGATCACAAATTCCTTTGTGTTAAAGCAGAGATGGGTCCCTTAAGGATCTAACACCCCAAATCTTTCCCACTTCTATCCCATGACATTTGAAAACCTCATCTTTGCAGATTCTCCCCCAAGAGATATCCCTCTTACCCTCCCACAAGCTTTCCAGCTTTATTTCCTACACCCTTAAAGATACACCTCAAATGAATTCATCCCTTCCCAGAGACTAAATTTGGACTATAAGACAACCCACCCTCCTGGAGCCTAAGAAGGGAGGCCAGAGCACTATTAACACCTGGGAATCAGGCAGGGAAAACCTAAAGGCTGAGAAAGATGCCTAAAGCACTCCAATTCTTTTTTTTTTAATATGTTTTTTAAATAATTTTTTTCATATATTTATTTATTTTGAGAGAGACAGCATGAGCAGGGGAAGGGCAGAGAGAGTGGGAGAGAAAGGGAATCCCAAGCAGGCTCAGCACTGTCAGCACAGAGCCCGATGTAGGGCTCGAACTCATGAAATCGTGAGATCATAACCTGGCAGAAACTGAAAGCCTGACTCTTAACCATCTGAGTCACCCAGGCACCCCAATACGCCAATTCTTAAACTTTTAGATGACTCTTATGCAGCCAGCCATTGTCTGTTGACCATGAAAACATCATGGAACACCCTGTTTGATCCATTCAGTCACTGAGCACCCAGTCAAGCCACTCCTTTTTTTACCCCAACAGGCCACCCGGTCTTGATGCATACATAGCAGCAAACCAGCCCGACTGACACAAATGCATTTCAGCCCAACAGAAGACCTGAAAACTTTTCAAAAATAAGAAACCACAAGCACTTAAAGACAGAGTTGTGTATTTACCCTTCTCTGAAAAAACGGAAAGAAAAAAAAATCAAACCTGAGAACAAATCCACCTGTGAGTTCCTATCTCTATTGAGGTCACCAAAAATCCCTCCTCTGTATTTGCAAACAGTTCAGAAGCTACTGAAGGAAGTCAGCCAATAAACGTTTTTCAAACCAAGATTAATGGCTGATTTGTCATCTGGGAAAGGAAAGGTGAGCTTGCATGCCTCCACTAAGGAAGCAAACCGGAGGAGGAGGGGCAGCTGATTTATGGGGTTGTGAGGAGTCTAATTAGAGCCTCATGAACGGAGATAAGAGGGACCAAAGGCATTTGGGAAAAGCAAAGTGAAAGGTGGGGAACAGCAGAGTCCACAGAGCAAACAATGAGCTGGAGAAGGGAGGGGGCTACAGAAATAAGCTCCAGAAGCAAAGCAGACAGTGTATGGATTCCAAGGAAATCTCATGTTTGGAAAGCTTCTAGAAAGCACGAAGAAGAGGCCTATGTTCCTGCACCTCAGACAAGGTCTGAAAACACAGTCCCTGCGGCTTAGTTTTGAACAGCTGTCCTCTTAACCCCTTACCCCATGACAGCACACAAGTGGCCAGCATGCCCAGGGTCACCCAGCATGCAATCCCTCTCCTTCCTATCCCAGTGTCTCCGTGAAACAGCCTGCTCAGAGGTCTGTAAGTTGGTTTGTTGAGCAGACTGTCATCCAAGACAATTCCTTGTTTTATCACTTGTTAGGTTTGCCCTCACACCAGCCACATTTGCACCTCTCAGATGTCCTGATGCAGGAAGGGGCCATCAGAGACACAGGGGAAGTGAATCCAGGATGGAGAACAAGCAGATCTAGTTGGAAAGACCCTGCCTGAAACCCGGTACCTAGAGAAGCCCAGGCAGGAGGGTGTTGGGACAGCTTCTTCAGAAGACAGACAGGGCTTCAGGGGAGGGATTCAGGAGGCCAGGACCACTGCAGTGTGTCTGGGGAGCAGGGGGTGGTGAGAAGGGAAGGACAACCTGCCTCCTGTTCAGAGTGGAACTTCCTTTTTCCAGGACAGCTGGGTACCATTCGCAGTATGTGCTCGCTTGTGAGTGTGTGCACGTGCTTTGCACATGCCTGCACGCGCGCACGTGCATGTCCGTGCATGGATGTGCACGTCCGCAAGTGTTCCATCCCCTTGTATCCTTAATGTGATAAACTTATGCACCCGGCTACCTTTATTGGGGTGCGACGTTTAGATGTAGGAAGCAAGCAGAGAGGTCCCTGAAAGCGTCTGCCTAAAACGTGGCCATCATTTTACCTCTCTCCTTTTAAAAATGAAAACAAAGAGGAGGCAGAGAGAGATAGAGAGTGGCAAGGAGAGAGGGATAGGCAGAAAGGGTGAAAAAAAATAGAGAGGAAGGAAGGAAGTGGGAGGAAGGAAAAGAGGGAAGAAGAAATAGAAAGAAAGAGAGGAGCCAGAGAGAGGGATAGACAGACAGGGGATGGAAGAAAGCCAGCAGGCAGCTGGTGCAAGAAATAAGTAAGGGTCTTTTCTCCCATTTTCCTGTCTTTTAATAAATCACTGTAGCGGCCTGTGACAGGTCTCTGTTATCCCTAAATGCTCAAGCAAACAGCTTTTCTTTGAGACCATTCAAGTGGCTGCCAGGGCGGCTGGAGCTGGGCAAGCAATGAGGCCCCTCAGACTGTCCCCCTGTAATTCAGTTAGAAAAGCAAGCATGAAGTCAATATTCATTGCGCGGTAAGAATTGCCACAACACAATGAAATGGTAATGAGCCGGCTCACAAAGGAGACAGGCTGGATAATCAGTTTTTAAGGAGTTTCTGGGCACACGAGGCTGCCAGGGCCTGAGTGGGCAGCAGAGGCATATGGGCCCCCACCTGAGAGCCTGCCCTCAGCCCCCACCATCTGCGGGCATTGGCAGGAAGCCGGCTGGAAACCAAGGGAATCTCGCCAGGCCCTCTTCTTCCAGCCACTCCTCTCTATTTTGTGATTTGGGGTCCTCAACAAGCCTAAAATATGAGGACAAAAAGCCATTTCACAGCCACAACCTCTATGCTGGCTTTCAAATGAGTCAGGGCAAAGGCCAGCAGATGGGAAAATTGAAAACCCTGCAGTATATCTGGCATATGTGCTCAATGCACTCAGGGATCATTACCTGACTAGATCAGGACACCTGAGCAGGAAGTCACCAAAATAACAAGAATTTGGGGGGGGGGGGGGGTAGAGTCAGACACAGTATTTGTATAGGTCAGTAGTTTCAAATATAAAAAGGAATTTGTATGTCTTACAAGATTTCATTTAATACTCCTTTCTTAGAGTTTTTAATTTCAATAAAGCTAGGTCAAATTGTCCAAGTAAGATGAATCCATCAGATGAATGGCCACATGTGAACTGCATTTAGATGGCCATGGTCACAGACTTGTTCTAGGGTGATTACTGTCCCTGGATTTGAAGAGCATTTTTCTTCAAGACTTCCAATTTGATTTCATCCTGTGTTTTCTACCCCTATCTAATTTGAGATAGGACCATGCTTACGCAGCTGTCAGTAGAGTTTTCTGGTTATTCTAGATAAATCTGTCATTGTCATCATCATCATCATCTATATATGCAATTCGAATGATTGCAAAATTAATTTAGGTGACCTAAAAAAATGTAAACCTAAAAGCAAGGTGATGTATAATTTAAAATGAAAAGTGAAGGAAAATAAGACTAAGAGACAAAATGAAGCCCAAGTTCCTACATCCTTGCAGAGTTGTGCTAGGACTTGGTTCTTGACCTTCTACTAGCCACCTGAAAGAGAGAAACATAGTCCTTTAAGTCAGTGAGTCTCAACACAACCCAAACATCCTGATATATGTGGCCTGGTGTGGCGGGGGAGGGGGGGTAGGCCTCTATATTTTTTAAAGACCCCCTGAGAGAAAAACAGCCCAGTTATTCAGGAGCTAATCATCCCTGATGCTCATAGAAAGGATGTGTGTTGTATGAGGGGAAAAAAAATCTCTCAACAACTCCTTTACAGTGACAGCAATAAAGATTGTTAGAATAGGACATGGATGGAGCCCATGGGAACACAGGAGACTGAGGAGTTGGGAAGGGTACTCTAGGGAAAGGAAGCAGCCTGAGGAAAGAAAATGAAGCATACAAGTCATGGTATGTTTAGTGGTCAGCAAGAACAGAGATGTGTGTGGAAGGAATTCAGCATGTTGACAGAAAAGGGGTTGTGAAGAATCCTGAATGCCCTGCTCAAGACATGAGGTTAATAGCCCAAGGGATCCAACTGCCTCAGTTTGAATCCCATCTTCCCTACTTACTAGTGTGTAAGAATTTGGGCACATTGCTAACTTTCTTTGGGCTTCAATTATACCATCTATGAAATAGGAGCAAGAAGAGTACCTACCTTGTAGGAGTAAATGAGATATTCTACGTAAAGTATTGAACATAGTATCTGATAGATTAGCTACTATTATTATCATTGTAATTGCTGGTGCTATTCTTGATGTAAGGAAAACAAAGGAATAAAATTATTTTCAGGGAATACCTTCTGGGTGTACTGATCTTTTCGTATATTATCTTATTTAATTTTGTGACAATCCGGTTGAATAGGTATTACTATTCCCCAATAAGCCAATTGAATCTCAATGTAGTTAAGTACCATGCCCAAGTTCATACAGCAAGAAAGTGGTCAAACTAAGATTCAAACCTCAAAACTATAAAATATTCTAATAATAAAATGAGACCAATTTATAATACAGTGAATAACGCTTAAGTTTCAGGGAGACCCTCCCTCACCTGCACAGGCTCTTCCAGAGCCCTGAATCTAATTGTGTATTCACACTTTTGTATTCTTTTTCCTAAAGAGGGCCCTCAAATTTGTGAAAGTTTAGAATCCACCTGAATGATAACGTATGAATGCATGCTGTAAGCAGACTGTGTTCTAAAAAGTGAACAAGGGTGACCAAGGATAAAGTGATAGAAGGAATACTGGGAGAAAATGTGTATTGTGGGTACAGATAAAGAGTTAAACATTAACCACATGGTGTTTGAGGGGACCACAGAGCAACCAGGTCAAGATGTTGCAGATCTTTGTAAATACGGGTCAGGAGAACAGGTAGTGCAAGAGATTCAGACCGGGATCAATGGGGTGGATGGTGATTGACACTAAGGGAGAAATTATTACCCATAAAGACTTTTCTAGTGCTATGCTCTCTCATATGGCAGCCACCAGATACATGTGGCTATTTAAATTTATATTAAATAAAATTTGAAATTCAGTTCCTCAGGCCCACTAGCCCCACATCAGATATTCAATTGGCCACATGCAATGAGAAGCTTTGGTACTAGGCAGCGTCAATGGAGAATATCTCCACCATCATAGAAAGTTCTACTGGATAGCACTCATCCAAAAAGTCAGAAATGGTTAAGGACAGACCACAGGGAAATATATGAGGGACAAACAGAGGTGGAGAACATTGAATAAAGAGTGGGGAGAGTGGCCTGCAGAATTAGGAGAACCAGAACACGGAGATAGCAGCAAAGAGGATTTCAAAAGAGTTTATTCAATAGGTCAGGAATTAGCAAAAGAGACAACAAAAAACTCCTAGCACAGAACTAAGACACCTCCAAATGAACTGCCTCAAACACTTTCTCTTTGCCTGATAGGCTTGATAACAAAACACCACAGATTGTGCATCTTATCAATAATAGAAATGCAATTCTCACAGTTCTGGAGGCCAGAAGTCTGAGATCAGGGTGCCAACACGGTCAGGTAAGCACCCTCGTCACAGATTTTTTTGTCGCATCCTCCCATGGCAGAAAGGGCTAGGGAGCTTGGTGGGGACTCCTTTGTTAAGAACATTGATCCCATTCAAGAGGGCTTCACCCTTGACACCTAATCACCTCCCAAAGGCCCCACCTTCTATGGCCATCACATCAGGTATTAGGATCACGACATGTGAATTTCATAAGGACACAAACCTTCAGACCATAGCACCCCTGCATTGCCCTCCTGTGAAGCCCTTGAAATAGTACTGTTTTCTTACAGCCACAAACATACCCTGAACTTGGCCCAGCCCAGGAAGGAAACCTTGAGAAGGACAAACTGCAGCCATAGTTAGAGAAGCAGATGCCCAGAGGCCTGCTTTCCCTCCTTTCCCTCAGCAGAAGCTTTTAAAATCCATACTCAAATGGACAAGGCACACGCCTGCCTGTGCCAACACACACCTCTCCAACGGGCGGCTGCCTGCATACCTACGCAACTTCCTGTTTGCTTGTGCAATTACCTGCAGTTCACATAAGAATGCATGTTCTGAGTGCAGCCTTTTCTGGCCCACACATGTATGTGCATATTTTGAAGGTGCAAATGAGGCACTGAGCATAGTTTTTTAATGTAGCCCTAAGGGGTACATTATTCTGATCAGCACTAACATAGCCGTCCTACATTAAGGCATCAACTTTAGGCCCCACTAGAGGCAACAATGTTAAACAAGCAAACAAACCCAGTTTCCCCATGTGGCTCAGAGCTTTTCCTTTGCCCTTCACTCCTGTCTCCTCCTATTAAAGTTCCACTGACTCCAAAGTGCCCACCTCATCCCAACATCTCTCCAAATCCTTCCCCAGACTTGTTGCCTCCTATCCCAGGTATTTATATAGGTATTTGGGCCTGCTTCCCCTTCCTAATTATGGTCTTGTCTTTCTAAACTTTGTCTACCCCACAAAGTCGTGCATCAGCATTTTTAAATGCGCCCCAGTGAACCTTCTCCTGGAATGAGCTCCTCGGTCACAGAATCTAAAACCATAGTGGAGTCTACCTAAGTGTTCAACAAAACATTTTCCCTTTTCCTCCCTAACACAGAGGGACCACATTTCCCAACCTCTCTTGTCATTCTATGCAGCCATGTGACCAAGTCCTAGCCATCAGAAAGTGGGAAGAAGTGATATGTAAGTCACTTGCTAGGTTGAGATGATTAAGAGATGTTCCTTTTACATATTTGCTCCCTTCTTTCATCTACTGGCTGGAAACAGAAGACTCCATGAAAGGCCTTGAATGGCCTTGAATGACACAGTAACTAAACAGAGGGAGCCTGGGTTCCTGAAGGACTGTGTGGAATGCAGCCCCTCACCCACTCCCCTGCCCATCCTTATTGGACTATAGTAGAGGCAAAAAACAAACCTTTATTATGTTAAAAACCTGAGATTTGAGGTTTGTTTACTAAAGCAATCAGCCTACCCTGGTGTGGTAAATAGATGCAAAATTTCTCCCAATTATTTCCTTTCCATTCCCTCAGCAATGTGATTTAATAGTTTCTTGCATCAAGGTTTGGGGTCTATTTTCTATCCCTTGAACATAGGATTGGTCACATGGCTTGCTTTTGGCAAATGAAACATAACAGGAGTCACAGTGTACCATTTCCAAGGTTAGCTCTGAAGACGTACTGCATACTTTTGCATGGATATAAAAAGTGATTTGTAATTAATCTGTTAAACCCTGCCTATGAAAGGATGCTTATCAAATCAAAGTTGCTTTTAAAAGTTTGTTCTCTTTAGAAATTTAAACATTTCTCCCAACAAAGTGTATTTAGTTGAGATTTGTTTGTAAATGGTTCTTTCAGTGGTCTTTGAAAAAGAAAAGAAAAAGTCAACTTTAATCCCCTTCCTTTACAAATATTTCATAGTCACTTCTAATAAAAAGGCTGAAGATGTTTCAGAACTAAGAATGGCAATTACCTCTATGGGCTCAAAGATGAGGAGGGAGTTTGTTAGTTTCAATGGTTCTATTTCATGAATAATCTGAAGACACTGAGGGGGAATCACAACACCCCTTGTACAGTGTCTGGTGTTTTTCTCTGTAATAATAACTGTTATGCTTAATAGAAACATACCTTTATCCTTTGTGGGATGAACTAAGGTATAACTATAGATAACATCTTCCTGTACATTCACATCTGAAAAAAACTGAAGCAGGTTTTTCCTAAAAGCTATGTGTTTGATTTAACATTGTTTCAATATTAGCTCACAACAACACTAAGCATTACACCATCGTATTGATTATTTGAATTACATTCAGTTTTTCCACTTGTTTGCAAGGTCTCCTTGAGCAGTCTATTTTTGGCTGAGAGATTTTTCAGTGGTTCCACTCAAGGAAGTAGTCACTTATTTTGAGTAGCACTTCTTGTCTGCAACAATGCTTCTCAAACTTCAACATGCTACATATCCCCCTGAGATCTTGTTAAAATGCAGATTCTGATGCAGTAGATCTGGGGTCAATACTGAGACTCTGAACTTCTAACAAATTCCCAAGTGATATTGATGATGCTGGTCCATGAAACATACAAGAATCAAGAATGGACTTTTTACTATGCTGGATTTTCCAATACTTAAAATTTTATTCAGATAGGACACTATATAGCACATGAAGATGGGGCCAGAAAATAGGCAGCGGTTTGCATAACACCTTTAGTTTACCCTGTGACCACTACCCTGAACTCAGTCTTATGTGATGCCAAAAGTATCACCACCTACCATTTGCTAAACTAAATCAAGATACTCATTTGTGTTGACATAGAAAGCAGCAGTTTTGGGATATCTTGACATTCTAAATTCACATCTAGTTACTTTCACATTCTAAAGTGTCTAGTTTCTCCATTTCTTTCCTCAATTCTGTTTCCTTGCTTTCCCTTTTATCAACCTGACATCTTGAAGATGTACCAACACAGGCTAAGTAACAGTAGTGTTATCTAATGATCTAAACACTCATGGTAAAGTATATATAAGTTGGATTTTTTAATCCAGTTATTTGACTCACCTTTCCACTTAGTAGCAATCCCTATAGAAGGGACTGGGAATTTTATTGGGCAGCACATAGAACCAATTCAGCAGGAGAGCATTTCTAAAGAGCCGCAGCCTCTGAGATTTGGTTTGAGCCCTTAAATGAGAATGTCTTTTAGTTTCACAATCAGAGTGTTTGCATCAAGTAGGGTTCTTTAGCCATTAGTCGGCCGTCTCAGAATGCTTATTCCTTATAGCTTGCTACAAAAAGTGTGATTCATAGATTAATAGAAATATCCATCAATTAAATAACAGGAAACTATGTTCTGGCTCTAATTCTGCCCCCTAATTAGCTGGATGAGCTTGCACAATACATGTTGTTTCCCTAAGCTTCACTGCTATTAATTATAAAAATAAATTTTCAGTTTTAACTTTTATTACAGCCCAGATATCCCTTGACCTGAAATGCCTCCGGACTGGAGGTTGCTCACAGTAAGTAACCCTGTGGCCACACTCACTTCTGCACATGGGTCCTTGGCCACTGCATTTGAGGTAGGAGGGGCCCCCAAAACATCTTATGCCAGCTACTTCATTTAGCACTAGAGGAAACCAAGGTCCTGGGAGACAAGATAACTCTTCCAAGGTTACATGGCTGGTCAAGGGCAGAGAAGAAGTAGAACAGAAATTTCCTAACTCTTAGTCCAATGGTCTGCATGATAACCTATGAACTCAAGAAGCCAGGCTTTGAGAAGTCACATCAGAATTAAAAGTTGCCCCTCTGTGCTGGTCACCATGGAGCTACTTACAGAATAAAAGTGTTCACACACCGACATGGTCACCAAAAGCAACACAAACAACCTTCTCCACATTTCTCTGCGGTACTGGCATATAAGAAGGGCTTTATAAACATTTGTTGAATGAGAGAATGAGTGTTCCTTTGCATTTGCTCTTATTTCAGAGACATATTTGTATGTTTTTAGAGTCTTGGTGTACATTTAGAGTCTTGGTATAGCAGGGTCTTTGAGGTCCTTCCCAAATTCTCTCAGCATTTATCTCTATACCCAAAGGCTGCTTACTGCAAATTGAGACTGTCCTTCTGAGGTCTTCTTTTCTGGCCACAAGATCACGATTGGCCCAAATGCAGATCATCTCAGAAGTGCTGGAAAGAATCTCTAGAGTAGTCTTCCATCAGTGATGGATGAGGGTTTGGTGGATCAACACCCCAGCTTTCTCACCCCTTGGGTGGACAATGTTGAGTCACACAATGCTCCAGAGTGCCTCAGCAGGATTGGGCCCCAGCTGCCCACAGTGGTAATTGGCTTGATAACACTCCCTTTATTTCTTTTGTCCCTTCCCTATCTCACTTTCCTACTCTGCTGCCAGCATTTCCTGGAATCACCTCTCAAATAAAATATTTGTGGTAGAATCCTTATCTTAAGATTTGCTTCTGGAGAATCCAAACCAAGGCATGGGGAAGGGGGATGAATTTGGTGTAAATAGAGCTTTCAAGGGGTCCCTTAGATTCTTTTTGCTATGACAACTGAATTTGTATCTAACTCTGGTGTAGTTTGGGTTCCCCAAAAGTAGGTCCTAAGAAAAGGACTTGCACGCAGGTAGTTTATTGGGAAATATCCCAGGAAGTACAAGTGAGAGAGTACAGTGGGGAGACAAGGAAGGGAAAAAAAGCCTATACAAAGTGTGTCCATGAGCAAGTTTCTATGCAAAACTGTAGGCACAACCCCAACAGGGCTCCCTAGAGAGGCTTGTATGGAACATACCTCAGAATTGTACACTGGGATGCAAGAAACTGAGTGCTGATTCACTAACACCTATCCTGGGCGGCGGGGGGGGGGGGAAGGGGGGGAGGCATTAGCTTGCAGGTTTCCCAGAATGCCCTGCAAACAGTCCAAGCACATAGCCTTGTGGTCACAGAACACCTTTAGACAGAGACACCAGAATTTCTCAGTGTTTAGCCAAACTGTCTACAAGGAACTTCTGGGAAAGCAACAGTTTGCCAGATACTCTTGGCAGGATTTTTACTATATCCAAATGCTCTTCTACTCAGCAAATAATCATCTTGGTATCCTCAGAGACTACTTTGAGTATCCTTAGTTCTCAGCTTGCCTTCTTTTGGCTTCCTTGAAAGGCACCCCTGCATGACATCAGGCCCAAAGTAAAATTTCTAGATAAAATGGAAAATAGGTAGCATGAGAGATGGAATCAGTAGAAGAGAAATGAGCCTGAAACCTGACTCCCCCAGTCATACAACTAGCTGAATTAAAAATGCTCAGTGGCCACATAAGTTCCATGCCTGCCCTGTCTTCAACACACTCTCCTGGAGGCTCAGTGGCTATTAGGCTTACGGGACCTCACAGCCCCTTTCTTTGATGCCTTCCTGTTCAGTGTCACTGAGACTGCCTGATCAGGGGGCCCCAAGGTCAAGGCACTATCAGGAGTAAGGTTTCTTAAGTGCCATGTGTGAGACACCATCTGACACTGTTTATAGATCGATTTAGCTCCTTACTGACCACAGGACAGAAGTTAAAAGCATTGCTTTTGGAGCTCAAATGTGTTAACTTCTAAAGTGATGTTTGAATTAGGGTTAAGAAGGCCCCGAAGTTTTGATCTGGCTGATTAGACACAGAAAAAAAAAGGAAAATAAAGGAAATGGACTAAAAAATTTTTTTTCAGAAAGGAAATCAGATTATTTTGACTAAAACCAAGAGCCCAGCTTGTAATAAATCTATCAACTTTGGGGTTGACATGAAATGGCTACAGAAGTATCTGAATTCTGCAGCTGCCAAAATGCAACTGCTCCTTCTTGAAGTGGCTCACTGAAAGAAGTTAACTTCTCCCTTCAATATATCAAGGCCAGAAAGGAGAGCATCCACTGCATTCAGACCCAAAACAACAACATAAAAGTCAAATAAAGCAACATCCCGTGCCTTAAAGTTACCCATTGGTGATGGAATAATTGCAAAGTCAAAAATCACAAAGGCTCTGCAACTCACATTGTTGGAATTCGGCATCATTCCCTGAAATGTCTTTGAATACATAACACAAAGATTAGCAAATAAGTTTCTCACACTTTAGTTAACCATGAGACAAAATTCTTGTAATCTACGTGGTATGCAGTGTGGGTGACAATTTCTAATTGATGTATTTATTATCTACTTATGTGGCATAATCAGTGGCAGTTAGATATGAATAGGAAAAAGCTCTTCTGATTAGTCCTGAAGGCTGGGCCTGCTAGATATTCAATACATAGAAATCAGTGTGTGTGGCATGTTATGAGCTGGCACAGCCACACTTCTGTAATGCAATAATGCTTTTTGCATTAGTGATGACCATGAGGCATGACAAGCTGCTAGGGTCCCCTTGTGCCATTCAGAAAAGAGCAAATGATCTCCAGTAGGGTTTGAAAAGTTCAATAAACTCTATGTTCTAATTCCTTCAAAATTAACAAAGTTAATTGAATATGGGTTAATTCTCTATTGAGCTATATACCTAATGAAGCAAAGGCTCACCAGAGAAGAACTATGGACATTATCAGTCCTGTAATAAACAGACCAGAACCCTAAGAAAATTAATGAAATGATGTCTGTATAATAAAATATCCAAGGCACCTGGGTGGCTCAGTCGGTTAAGTGTCCTACTCTTTATTTCAGCTCAGGTCATGATCTCAGGGTTTGTGAGTTCAAGCCCCACATCGGGCTCCATGCTGGCAGTGCAGAGCCTGCTTGGGATTCTCTCTCCCTCTCTCTGTGCCCCTCTCTCTGAAAATAAATACATAAGCTTTAAAAAATAATAATAAAATAAAACAAAATATCCATAAGGAAAAAGTACTGTGTTAATATGAACTAGGAAACTCAAAGGACATTTTTAAACCATTTTGGAATCTATTCAAACTATTAAGAAGCAGTAAAGACCTAAATCTTTTAGTAGC
The DNA here is from genome assembly GCF_022079265.1 of Lynx rufus. Lineage (NCBI taxonomy): Eukaryota > Metazoa > Chordata > Mammalia > Carnivora > Felidae > Lynx > Lynx rufus. Next base: position 36,669,107 of record NW_025814896.1, on the reverse strand, counting down.
CTCTGTATTAAATGTAATGTGAGCACAGGTATTTCAGAGGATCAAGTTGTTTGTTAAAGATGGATTTATAGGGCGCCTGGGTGGCGCAGTGGGTTAAGCGTCCGACTTCAGCCAGGTCACGATCTCGCGGTCCGTGAGTTCGAGCCCCGCATCGGGCTCTGGGCTGATGGCTCGGAGCCTGGAGCCTGTTTCCGATTCTGTGTCTCCCTCTCTCTCTGCCCCTCCCCCGTTCATGCTCTGTCTCTCTCTCTGTCCCAAAAATAAATAAAAAACGTTGAAAAAAATTTTTTTAAAAAAAGATGGATTTATACATTCTTATGTCTCTTACAAATCATGTCATGTAAAATTTTAATTCTTTTTGAACTCAAGAAATAAAAATTGAAACTTTCATCATTCATGTAATTTTTTGATAAATATTTGTTGAACATCAACAATGGTGTCCTATATATACCTGGAGAAGTTCAAATGGCCCTACCCTACCCAGATAGCAGGGACACCTTCCAAATTATCAGGTAAGAAAACATGCCCAGATAGTCTAAGCATGTTTAAGTATATGCACGCATGCATGCTTGTGTGTGTATGTGTCTAGGAGTGATTATATATGATAGTAGGAAGGGCTAGAATTGATCATCTTTCAGGTCCTAGAACAATAACTGTGGTTCGGTAGGATGAAAATCTAGAACATAGACTTTGATTGCTGTCAGAACCACATACTCTGAGAGCTACTAAAAAAAACTATTCATTTTGTTTTGTTCAGTCAATAATTATTGATTGAGCACATACTAAGTGCCAGGAAATATTCTAGGTGCTAGGATTATATTAGAGAACAAAGACAAAGTTCCTAGTATCTGGTATTACAATAAAAGTAAGTCTGAAAAATTTTTAGAAACAGTCTCTGATCCACTCTTTTCCATAGCATCTTTATAAGATACAAAGACCTGATACTGAATAAAATCCATATATGGCAATCCCATTTGAACTAGGCTGAATTCTGTGAAATCATTTGGGTTGAGAATTGAAGAAAATGAGCTCTCTCACATGTAGTAAGAAAAATTGTTCCTATGAATGAGGCTTTGGTAACTCTTCTCAATGGTGCTTTAAATGATCTCTTCCAAAAGTCAAGGTTAAAATTCCTTGTATTAGAATTTCAGAGTCAACATTTTGAGCTAAGCTGTCGGGTATGAGGCAAAATTATGAGTACCAAGAGTAATTGTTGAACATTTCCAGCCAAACACAGAAATTTACTGTTTCCTGAATTTCAAGCCCACTTCCTAGCCTTAGGAAGCATTCTGCCCGTGCTCTTTTCTCTCTGTGAAGGAAGGAATCCTAAGTCCTTCATATGTGAAAAGGGCTGCCCATACAAAAATTTAAAAGACTCTGCAGATATACAGGACCTCCTTGGGAGGCCAAACACACAGAGGTAAAATAAGAATGCTGGACTAGGTGACATCTAAAGATTCTGTCTTGGGACTTAAAAAATCCGCCATTCAATGTAATTATTAACCATCTATTTTTAGCAGACTTTAGATATTGTGGCCAGTTACACAGATATATAAGACTCTGCCCTTAATGGCCTCATAAAGAAATCTAAAAACATAAGATGATGCATTAAAGGCAGAAAAGAGAATATAAGATATACTATAAAAGAAAAAGGGGAAGAAAAAGGAAGTTATCTAAGGAAATAGTTCTACCATGCCAGAAAAACAAGTAGTTTATACCCAACTCTGCCACTTATTTATTCCTCTTGTGAAAATTAGCTCTTATGTCACTGGGCATAGCAAGTGCAGTTCCCTCAGCTCACCTGCACCCGCATTTGCAGAAGCCAGTTCCCCTGCAAGTTGGCCACCTCCCACTCAAGCTCCAGCATCTCTCTGCCTCTCATCCTGATGGCTTTCTCCACTCTGAGCATTTTCTCTAGTACTGTGAGAATCTGCTTAGCCCATGCACAAGGCAGCCCAGAAGTGCCAGGGTTTAACACCACATGGCAATCCCGAACCAGTGATGATAAATACCCAAGATTCCCTGGCATTATAAGGTTTGTTCCACATGGCTCCCAAGAGGGTCCCCAGCAGGACAGAGCCCCAGTAGCCAGCAGCAGTAACTGGCTCATCAATGCAGCCTGTACTGGTTTTCGCTCTTCTCTGTCACAATCTCCCCACTCCCTTACGGCGCTTTCTGAGGTCACCTTCCAAATCAACTACCTGTCTCAGGGTCTGCTTTTGAGGGAACCCAGACCAACACAAAGGAGAGCAGTAATTTAACAATGGTAATTACTGACAATGTTTCCATTGTTTCCCTAATGTTCCCTCCCATAAAATTCACTTTTTTTCCTTAATAAGTCTTAGCTGATATGCTTATCCAAAATTCAGAATTCTTTACTGACTCAGACCTCCCCTGAAATTTTTTTAACTTTCCTGCAGGCCTTCCTTTCCTACCAACCAATCATCTCTCATATTCTTCGCTACCAGTTCCCTTCTTCCCAGAACATCTCAGTACTTTAAAGTGTGATCACAACTCTTGTATAGAAAATGCAAAATTTAGAACAGTTTACACTGAAACATTTTTTCCCCAAAATGGACATGGTTTCCAATGATACCAAATAGTAAAGATGACAGAAAGTAACATGGTTTCTTCTCATATTAGAAACATCTTTCCTTCCAAACTCGTCTTCATAAGGCTCCTTTCTCCTGTTTCAATATTTCAGGTTGATGCGAATACGTTGCTCAATTGAACTCCTCAGTAGAATCACTGATACTATTAGCTAATGTTTATTGACAACTTAATAGGGTTCATGTCCATTCACCAAATGTTCACAACAGTCCTATTGTCATCATCCTATCAGACAAATAAGGAACCTGAAGGCAAATACCTTGTCCAAGGATGCCCAGCTGCCAAGTGGCAGAACTTCAGTGTAAATGGAGACAGTCTGCTCAAGAACAGCCACTTCATGCCCTCCCATGTTGAGCAGACTTCCCTTAGGTAATGCTCTTGGTAAACTAGCAGAAATCCCTAGACCCTTGTGCTACAGCTTTATTGTCTCAGAGGATTCTTTTTTAAAATTTTTTTTTACATTTATTTATTTTTGATAGACAGAAAGAGACAGAGCACAAGTCAGGGAGGGGCAGAGAGAGAAGGATACACAGAATCTGAAGCAGACTCCAGGCTCTGAGCTGTCAGCACAGACCCCGACGTGGGGCTCGAACTCACAAACTGCAAGAGCATGACCTGAGCTGAAGTCGGATGCTTAACCGACTGAGCCACCCAGATGCCCCATGTCTCAGAGGATTCTTTTTAAAAAGAGAAAACTGCAGGATATCTGGGAGGCTCAGTTGGTTAAGCATCTGACTCTTGATCTCGGATCACATCATGATCTCACAGACTGTGAGGTGGAGCCCTGCATCAGGCTCTTCACTGACAGCATGAAGCCTGCTTGGGATTCTCTCTGTTCCTCTCTCTCTCTGCCTCTCTCTCTCTCTCTCAAAAATAAATAAATAAACTTAAAAACAAGAGTGAGAGAGAGAGAGAGAGAGAAAACACCGAATTGAGAGAAAACAGCTCAGACCAGCATGGAGAGGGGAAAAGCTGGTTTGGACTGAGGTACCATCTGTAATTTATGCCAATTCCAAAGGCTGCAGAGCCAATTCTGCTGTCTTAGGTGCATTTAGGAAACCTAGTGAATATCAGCATGGCACCCCAACTGGCATCTTTACACTGGCATCTTTAGCGAGAAGTCATTGTTAACAGTTAAAGCATCTCCCAGCTCAAGCTCCTCCAATGACATCTGAAATAGTGACGCTAACTCAGGCTTTCTGCTTTGGTTGCAAAGTTATTTCAGGGAGGAGGGGGGAGGTGCAGGCTTCTGAAGAGCTGAAAGAACAGAGGCAGTTCTCAAGCACAATGCCCTTGACCACACCTCAACATTCAGTTCCTATGTCTCTAATCAAGCCAAAATGCCAAATCCTGTTTTAAAATATATACTTATATATTTGATGCCAAATTGCATCTATGGAACCCACAATCTACTTAGAATCACACAAGAAAACTGGTATTTGCCAAATTAAAAATGTAAGAAAAAACCCTTAATTACCATCTTGCTGGCATCAAATGGTGCAACTAGGGAATTTTCCCGTCCTGACTTGCTTTGGGGTTAGCTGGTAAGGATATTAATTCACTTCTCATTTGCTCAACTAACCACTTCCAAAGCACTGTTAGCACAATACTGATTGCTGGCTTCTCCAAAAGAGATGAAAGAATGTGGCTGGAACTAGCACAGGTTTGGTTGAGAGGTTTTTGTAGATCTGCTTCTACTTCTGTGTCACTATTTAAAAACAAAAACGCAGGGCTCTGCATGTAAACATGCAATCACAGTAATGAGCAAAGAAGTAGCAAGAGAATGGAGGAAGACTAGGCCATACGTACAATGTTTTACTCTTTAAGGAAAAACAAAGGATGTCCACAGAGGGACTGGATATGTGTCCCATGCGTGGGGCATCAGTGACAATGGCTGGAATATTTTTAAGGAACAAAGGTATTCAAAGTACAAATCTGTACTCAGTCAAACCTACTGATCCTCTCATGGTGGGTGGCAAAAACCTAGGTCATTGAATATTTTTTTTTTGCCAGTCCTATACGATTCTCTTTATGTGCATGGGTTTCATCTGAATCATTTGATATTAAGAAAAAGCTAACAGCATTTTAACTTAGCAAAGAAAAAAATACAAACCCCCTACACTCCAGTTCTCCCATTCAAACATCACCTTCCCATCTCTCTACAGACACAAACAACTTTACATTGAGGAAAGTGAAGCTTCCCAATTCATTGCTCATGCACAGTACCATATCCCTGTTTACAAATAAGCCAGGGAACATTTTACATCTGTGGAGCAAGCCATTTGGTCAATGGGAATGTTAAATTGCTTCTCGTTTACTTCCAAGAATAGGGTGGCTCCAAAAACAAGACTGGCTGGGAACACATGCAAATTTCCAATCAACACCTGTCTATGAAAATCCACGGTGTCTCTTGTCAACAGCCCAACTTCTAGGGTATGAAGTTCCAGCTTACCTTTCCTAACATCTAGTAATTAGCCAGAAAGATAATCGATCAGGGTTCTGACCACTGTGTAGTGGAGGAAGCACGAAGTGCAGGTAGCTCTTAACTTTGCTCTTAAAGGGCATTGAGAACACTCCCTTTACACACTCTAAAACATCTCTGAGGTGATGACAGTTCTCCTGGAAAACAAAACTAAAAAAAAACCTTTCTTGATTTCTCATTCTGCTTTTGAGCTATAACAGAAAATAGGTTTTCCTGATGTCATGACTATTTTCAAAGATTAATGACAATCCTTACATGGTATAAATACACCTTATATCTATAAAACATCTCTGCCTTCCAAAAACCCAAAGCACTTTCATAAAGCATTAGCTCTATCTTTCACTTCCAACTTCACTGAGGTAAGATGAGGCATATATGCAATCCTCATGTAAAGGACAGAAAAACAGAGACACTCAGAGCTTGCATAATCTGATTAATGATGAAGCTGGAACTCTCCTCATTCATTTACTGGGCTGCTTTCTCTTCTACTAAAATTCCAAAATACATAAATAAATTAATCTGACACTTCTCTGAAATGAAAAATAATAATGGTTATTTAAGGCAGAAAAAATATTTCACTGTCTTCCTATCTCATAACATAGCATTCTATCTAAGAGCCTTTTAAAAATATCGAGATCCTTTATTTCCAGATGCACATCAAGTATAACTTGGGAGCTCACCATCAATAGGTACATAGGAGAGGGTTACCTCCAGCCTCATTAAAAAAGGACACTAAAGTTTAGAATACCAATTAGAATTCAGGCAGCACACCAGACACTCTTTGCATGATTTCTCATTTAATCCTACATCAATCTATAAGGAAAGTAATAGCATCCCAATTTGAGGGATCAGGAAAGTGAGACTTGGAAGGTTCCTTGTACAAACTCTAGGTGGTCTCACAAAGGAGATGATCTGCTGTCTAGACATCCTTAGAAAATAATCTGCCTTCCCTTGTGACTAAGATAGAAGGATGGCTCCTAGATAAGCAGCCTGGACTGAATATATTAAGATGAATCATAAGAAATTGCTGATATTTACCTGTTTTTAACCTGAAAGAATATATATTTTCTATGATTCAAATTATTACTGTGGTGTCCCTGAGATGTATTTGGGAAAAAGAATCGCAGAAGTATTAATACCAAGGGTGAAGTCAGATGCTGCCTTTGAAAGCACAACCAAGGGCTTTAGATGAAAGAGGCAGGCTAGATAGAGTATTTTGATTCAAAAATGCACCAGTTCATAATGAGCTTAGTGAGAAAGGGTGTGTTCCCACCACTGGAGCAGAAACTTCCTTTCCCAAGCCCTTCTAGGATTTTGCCCTTCCCATTCATCCTTTCCGATCAAATTTATCCTTTCAGTAAACACAGGAGGGATTAGAGAACTTTAATTGGCTTTGAGGAAGAAATGGTAATCTGAGATGCCTGGGCAGGAACTATCTTGTGTCTTGTGGGAGAGAAGCAGGGACAGAAAGAGGAAAGGAAATATCTGCAGCTTGACAAGCTGTTCCCAGCCAAAGAGGAGAGTGAGCATACGAGAACAGGCAAGGTTGTTAAACCATTCACCCAAATTTGGCCAAGAGTTATGAGCATGCCATCTTAGATTTCTTCTTCCATTCCAGCTTCCTGTGTGAACTAGGTAAGTTCACTGGCATCCCAGCATCTAGATCAATGTTTTCACACTTTAACATGCCTCAGTATCACCTGGGGCCTTGAGAAGTAAGGTAGGGGAGGCCCACCTCCCCAAAGATTTTAATTGATTAGGTCTGCAGTGGATTCTAATCAGTTTTAGATGCTGCTGCTGCTGCTGCTGGTCCAAGAGGCACACTTTAAAAACTACTAGCCTGGGGCACCTGGGTGGCTCAGCTGGTTAAGTGTCTGACTCTTGATTTCGGCTCAAGTCATGATCCTACATTTCATGGGTTCAAGCCCCACATGGGACTCTGTGCTGACAGCATGGAACCTACTTGGGATTCTTTCTCTGCCCCTCCCCTGTCTGTATCCATGTGTTCTCTTGCTCTCTCTCTCTCTCAAAATAAATAAATAAACATTCAAAAAAAACCCCACTAGCCTAACTTCCAGTTATGTGCAATTGCATTGCATCTTCTTACCACACAGTGCAATCACCTGGGCCATGTCTGCACATACAGAAGTCATATATGTACCAAGGAGGATAAACCAAACAGATGATGCTACCCAAGGGATTGTGAGGATAGGTGTTACAACTCTGGTTTTGGTGAAAACCAAGCTGCAACACAACTGTCTCTGAGATTCATATTAATAATAATAACTAACAGTTATTGACAAAGTTCATATGTGCCAGGCAGTATGTCAAGTCTCTACCCATGTTGTCTTTGAGATAAATTTACTCTTATTACCTCTGTTTTATAGTGTAGATTCAGCCTTATTGGGTTAAGTCCATAGTCAATCTCCTAGAGGATGGACGAGCTGGATCTAGAACCCATGACTCTCTGATTTAACCATGGTACACTCTATTTCCTGAACTCCAGGAACACTAGATCCTCCAGTGTCCCATTTCCAGTGTTCCTTGATAAAAGAATAAACACAGGTGCATGGGAAGTCATAGCTCTTTCCCTGCTTTACATTCTTATGTCTCCTCTGGGAAGTGCAAACATTCTCCTCCAGGCCCATTTCTCCTAGACCTTACCTGCTAACCCAAGGGGAAATGCTTCATGTGTTAAAGTGCAGGAGATTGAAGGGGGCTTCCTGTTACCAGAGGTGATGTTTTAGATTTACTTATCTTTCTCTGTTGAAACAAACACCTAATGCCTTGTGGGAACATCACCTGGTGTTTGGGGACTCTGGCCCTGGAAATGTTATTATGGTTTGAGGCTCCAATGGGAAGTTGATTGCAAGGGGTGGGATACCTTGAGCAGAAAAGCTTCTTGATTTTATGACACCCAATTCTTGCCTTGTCTAACCCATCTCTTTGATGTTCGGGGGCAGGAGGTGGGAAAATGTTTTACAGAGATACCAAGCTCTTATCTGAATAGAGAATTGCCTTTATTGTTACTGCTCCATCTTTGATATGCTACTTAACTAGTCTCATAACTTGCCCCTTCACCTTGAAGTTCCCACTTTATAGCTTAATCCAGGACTTGGCTTCCAGAAGCCACTTGCCTGAGACTACAAGCTTCTAGACAGAAGTCAATGGAGTCTCCCCTCTCAATGGGAAGACTTTGAGCTTTTCCCAGGAGTTAGGCATCTCACATACAAAGTGTAGGTGCAACCACATGGACCATATCATTGGCTAGGACAGATTTTCAGGAACACTAGCCATACAATTGCCAATTGCCTTTGGGTCACTAGCTCTAGAAGAGTAAGTTGTAAACTATTCTGTCTTGACTTACCCCTTAGTTTTACTAAAGTACACAGATGTGTGGCCACATATCTGATTCCAGTGACATACATCCTACTTTCCCTGCTGATTCATTAGGTCCAAATCAGTTGCCTTTCATGCTATTTCCAAACTTGTTCAAATATTTACACATTAAAATTTCACATACCCTTTGATCTAGCAATAGCATGTCTAGATATTTCTTCTACAGGTACTTGAACATGTGCAAAGTGAGGCATAACAGAATGGCCTGTGATAGCAAAGTATTGGAAACAATCTAATCCATCTGATCCATCAATAAGGAACCAGCTGAATAAATTACAGGTAATCCATATAGTGGAATAATATACAATCATTAAGAAGACTGAAGTAATCTACCTGAACTGATATGGAACAAATTTCCAAAATGTACTGTTGACAGGAAAGGAAGAAAATACAGAATTTTGTAGATAGTATGATACCATTTGAGTAGAAAAAAAGAAAAAGTATATATGTATACCCACACACACACACACACATACATACACACACACACACATATATGTATATACACACACACATATATGTATGTGTATACATATATTATAAAAATAGGATGTCTCCAGAATAAATCTGGAGGAATCATGAAAAAAAAAAAATAGCCATATTGCTAGTTGCTTCAAGGTAGATTTTAGATAATAGACCTAAGCGTAGCTTGCATTTACTCATTCTTCCTGAGAGGCCTTAAAATTGATTTCGGACATTATTCCATGCAGCTTGAAATAGATTCAAAATGAAAAAGTAATGGTACGGAACAAATCTCATGTTTTATCCTTTCCTCTTCCCTGCCACAATTGGAAAACCCCTACCCCCAATGGTACACACATGCCAGAGACATTACTGACATGCACATCATCTACTCATTTCTTCTTTAAAAATTTTTTAAATGCTGATTTATTTTTGAGAGAGATAGAGACAAAGCATGAGTGGGGGAGGGGCAGAGAGAGGGAGACACAGAATCTGAAACAGGCTCCAGGCCCTGAGCTGTCAGCACAGAGCCTGATGCAGGGCTCCAACTCATGAACCGTGAGATCACGACCTGAGCCAAAGTTGGACGCTTAATCGACTGAGCCAGCCCCACATCCACTCCAGTTTCTAATAAGTGCCCTTTCTGCTATCCAATAGCAGAATTTTCCTATGTAAACTGCTGGCTTTTAAAAAGAAAAGAAAATGTAGACACAGTGGGGCAAAACTGCAAAATCTCTGAGGACTTTGGGACATGCTTACAATAGAAGGCAAGTCCCTTGCATGAATGCAGTTGGATGGAATGAAGATCCAAGGGCTATATTTTCTTTTTTTTATATATATGAAATTTATTGTCCAATTGGTTTCCATATAACACCCAGTGCTCATCCCAACAGGTGCCCTCCTCAATACCGATCACCCACCCTCCCTTCCCTTCCACCCCCCATCAACCCTCAGTTTGTTCTCAGTTTTTAAGAGTGTCTTATGGTTTGGCTCCCTCCCTCTCTTTTTTTTTCCTTCCCCTCCCCCACGGTCTTCTGTTAAGATTCTCAGGATCCACATAAGAGTGAAAACATATGGTATCTGTCTTTCTTTGTATTACTTATTTCACTTAGCATAACACTCTCCAGTTCCATCCACGTTACTACAAAAGGCCATATTTCATTCTTTCTCATTGCGACGTAGTATTCCATTGTGTATATAAACCACAATTTCTTTATCCATTCATCAGTTGATGGACATTTAGGCCTTTTCCATAATTTGGCTATATTTTCTAAAATCAAGAGTTGCTGGAGACCTTAAACTTCTATTAACAAAATCTTCAGAAAAATATAAAAAGCCTCTGATATTTTCTCTAAGTGGTTATTTCTCAAAATGTGCTTCTTAAATTGCATACACTCCCCACAGAATCACAACTTTTAAAACCAAAAGGGAAATTAGAGATTGCAGTTTAGAGAGGCAAAGAGATTTTCCCAGAGTCCTGTAGCAGCATTGTTAAATGCAGAATCTTCTCATTTCTCTCTCCAGAACTTCTACCAGTCTCTCTCACTCCAGCATATAAATTCATACTCCTATAACCTATGCCTTCTTTTTAAGTGTTGTCTTCTCTGTCTTCTTCCCAACAAGCTTCTGGATTGTTTCACCTATGCTCACTGTCTCCTCTTCCTCTGCCAATCTCCTTATCTCTGTTGTTAAACTTCCACCCCCTCCCCAAACCTACACAAAGTTCTCTCCCTGTGAACTGTAATTGGCAAACCATTTTTGTCTTTACCATAAGAATCTCTCTGCATACATGACACACTTAGCACTTGCTCCTTCACCATCTTCCATGAGTGCCCTCTCTCCTGGGTTTCCTCCAACCTCCCTCATTGCTCCCTGTCAATCTCTCCTTGCCAGAACCCTCTTCCTCATCCCACTCTTGAAATGCTTGTTCTCTGGGGCACCTCGGTGGCTCAGTTGGTTAAGCACCCAACTTTGGCTCAGGCCATGATCTCAAGGCTCCTGGGTTCAAGCTCCGCATTGGGCTCACTGCTGTCAGTGCAGAGCCCACTTCAGATGGATCCTCTGTCTCCCCCTCTCTTTGCCCTTCCCACATTCTCTCTCCCTCTCTCTCTGTCTCTCTCAAAAATAAATATAAATAAATAAGCATTTTAAAAAACATTTAAAAAGAAAAAGAAATGCTTGTTCTCTATCACCTCTCTGGCTCAGTCTACACATTTTCCTAGGCTCATCTCTTCCTACTCATTTTATTACCACCTGCGTACCAATGGCTTCCAAACATCTTATCTTCAACTCTAGTTCTTTCAATGATCTGGAACCCAATCAGCAACTTCCTATGGAATGTCATTAGAGGAATATCATTCCTCAAGAACATCAAACTCCACATGCACAGAAATCTGAACATATTAATCATTCTTCCCCAAGGCTAGTGGATTTCTCATTTTAATGAACAGTAACATCACCTTCCTGGTCACTGAAGGTTGAAATCTTAGTCATCTCTAACTGGTGCTTCCTCCAAATTTCACATCCCATCAGTCACCAAATCTTAATACCTCCATCACTGAAATACTTTTCTAATCTGTGCCATTTTCTCCATTCCCAGGGCCATTACTTTAGTTTAGGTGATTATTACTGCTCAATATTATATCACAGCAGTGCTCTAGCTGCTGTGCCTGCCTCCAATCTCTGCCAATCTCCCTTCCAACACCTGCCATTCTATAACTCTGCCTTTTTTGTTAAGTCCCTTCAATGACTCAGTAAACTTGAGATAACATTCCAAGCTCCTTACATGATCTACAGGATTCTCTATGATCTTCCCTTTCCTAATTTTCCAGCTTCATCTACTTCTCCCCCACCTCCACTTCTGTTGAACAACTTACAGTCCCCAAATCCCAGCCTGCAGCCTACCTTCATGTGCTAAATGTGTTATTGCTTCTGCTGTGATGAATTTGACTGTCTCATCTACCTAGAGGACATCTATCCATTCTGTGAACTCAGCTGAACTACAATTTCCTCTGGGATCTCTCACCATAGTCTTCCTCATACCAATTCCACCTGAATTAGCTACTGTCCACCTCTACCTCCACGATCCTCTGCACTTCCATTTTTAGTGCTTCATGCTGCACTAAAAGTTAGAGAAAAATTTCAACTTAGCTTTTCCTATAGTTGTAGCTCCTCAAGTATAGGAACTATTTTTCACATCTCTTTTTGTCCCTGGGGGCTATGTGATCTCTATCACACAGTTAGTAACCAGTTCCCGATAAATTAATAAATTAGTATATCTTTCTTCAGGCTTCTAGAACAGTATTCTTTACACTACGCCTAAAATAATAACTGACTGGTTGATTTAAGAGGGAGGTATATCAACAATCACAGTGATCTGCAAAACATGAGAATATTTTTCACACTGTACAGATATGAAATTTTACAAATCTCCTATGATTTCAAAGACCTGGTAACTAGAACTATGTTCCAAGAACTGATTTAGTTCTTATTTTATTGTGTCCTGAGAATTAAGTTATTCATTCAAGTATTTATATATGTTGACTTCTTCTTTTTGGTTAAAGCTAGAGATGCCCTTTCCACATAAATGAAATTGCTAAGGTTAATTTCAGGGATGACATCTTTAGCAGTCTCAGATTCAACTACAATTTGTAACAATAAATGCATTTTTTTCTAAGTTTATTTATTTATTTTGAGAGAGAGAGAGAGCATGAGCAGGGTAGGGACAGAGAGAGAGGGAGAGAAAGAATGCCAAGCAAGTTTAAACCGTAAGTGCAGAACCCAACATGGGGCTCAAATTCACAAACTGTCAGATCATGACCAGATCTGACAGAGTCCAGATCAAGAGTCAGATGTTTGACTGAGCCACCCAGATGCCCCAATGAGTGCATTTCTAGTGCCATGGTTCTCATCAGAATTCTTCAGTTGGCTGGAAGATTTGTCCAGAAATGCCCCAATCTTTGAGGATACCCTCATATGTCTGTCAAGACACAGATGAAACACTTTAAGTAGTTCTCTCATTCCACAGCATCCCATCTTTTCCACACTCCACCCATTTGACAACAAAATGTGGGAGTAATGAGCCTAATAAATCACGTTTACATCCACTGTAAGTTTGTAACATTTTCATTTCCAGATTTCATTCCACAGTACCAACTAATAGGGAGACCACCTTAGAGTAAAGATATTTGGGGACTTAAATAGTAAAGCCCATCCAAGTAGAGACCAAGATGGATTTATATGATAGCAAACTTAATCACAAGTAGAAACCACCTGCAAAGAGCCAGCTAAACTCCAGAAATTAATTTGTACTAGTTTTGTTCAGAACTCAAAGTTTATTTTCCCAAAGAAGCTAACCTATACATCACAAATACTTCCTCTGGCCTGCTTTCAGTGGCCTCCTACAATTTAACTGTGATAGAATTGAGGGATCCATCTGCCAATCCAACACTATGCGTGTGGGCAACAATATAAGTACAACTTTCAATGAGCAAAGTATCTGATTTTCCCAAAACCCTTGCAGAACAAGAAACCATATTTGAGAAGTATGGGGAGGAAACCCCTCAAGACAAGGCAAAGCAGAATTTGCATGAGCTGGGCTGGATAAAATGCTTCCTGCAGCCATTCACATCCCAACTGGGCATTAGTACTTCAGTAGGCGGTGCATAAAGCTAAAAGGAAATTCCACAGCATCAGACATACCCAAATTGAGGGACATTCCACAAAAAAACTGGCCTGTATTCATCAAAAATATCATGAAAGACAAAGAAATACCGAGAAACTCTTCCAGATTAAAAAAGACTAAAGACGTGTTAACTGAATGCAGTTCAGATCCAGAAATTTTTTTTTGCTTTAAAGAACATTATTGGGATAATTGGGGAAATAAATGAAGTCTATAAACTGGATAATAGTACTATGTCAGTGTTAATTCCTTACTTTGATGATAGTACTGTGATTATATGAGCATGTCCTTGTTTTTAGGAAATATACATCAAAATATTGAAAGGTAAAAAGATATCTTTCAAGTTATTCTCAGAATTCTGGGGGAAATACACACACACGTATAGAGGGATGGAGGAAGGGAGGGAGGGTGGGAGGGAGAAAGGAAGGAAGAAAAGAAGGAAGGGAGAGAGGGAGGGAGAAAAGAAGGAAGGGAGAAAGACAGAAAGGAAGAAAGAAAAGAGGGGATATTAGTAAAACACTGAATGTGAATGTGAAGGGCACATAGTACTTCTTTCTACTATTTTGCAACTTTTCCATTAAAAATTAAAACTTAATTAAAAATTAAAACTTGTGTCAAAATTTTTAAAAAGTTTTAAGAAGATTCCACCATATTTTTATAATTTTCAGTCATGTGGTATAATTCTCAGTCATGTGGTCCTAAGGGGCTAACATGTTTGTTTGTTTGTTTTTAATTTTGCCACTCAAGTAACAATGGAGCAATGCTGCAAGTCCTCGAAAGTGTGAGGCCACCCCTTTGAAAGTGTCTTTGCCTCTGGTTCTTTGTAGAGCTGGCTCCTAGTGGGAGGGTAGATCCAGACTATGAACCCATAGCTGTCTCCAAAGGCCCCATTGTGAGTATTCTGAACAGAGCTTCCCATTATGAAGGCATGAGCAACATTTATCGTTTTCACCCAAAACTTTGGTTAAGCCTGTTTAAGTTGGCTTTCCCTTTGTTTTATTTTGCTATGCTTGGATAACTATATGGATCTATTTACAGCTTTCCCTATTGTCTGAGAATGTGGCTTTGAGACAGTATAAGTAGCCATTTCCAACTGAGGTATTAATGATTTCTCTGTGATACCTAGGTCCACTGCTGGCCTCTACCCTCTGCTTCTCCTGCAGGGTCATCTGTACCATGGGACTTGAGCTGGTCCTCTTTGTTTCAAGCATCTCACCCAGACTGCCTCCCTTGGCCCTTCCTTCCAGCAGCTATCATCGTGAAATGCCTGACATGGCCCTGCTCCGTCTTGTCCATGTGCCAAAACCAACATTTGATATGTACTTCTGGGATTTTTAGAACTGACCCCAAAATATCTATTTACCCAGACGTTGACATTCTCATGAGTAATGGGCAAAGCTCCGAGGACACACTGTTGGTGGCAGAGCAGGATTCAGAATCCCACTCAGAATTTTAGAGTTGGACAGGGATTGAGAGATCGTCAAATCCAAACATCTCATTTTAGGATAAGGAAAATGGTACTGCAAGCAGTGAATCAAATCCAGCATTAGAACCCAGGTACTCTGGCTCCTGGATTAGTTCCTTTAGACTCTATCAAAGGAATGAATGCACTTAGGTGAAATGGGCCCTGGAGCCTGAGTTATTAGGTGGGTAATGGTGAAGGCAGCCTCCCAAATACATACTTTGGGATTAGAGACAACATTTCCAAATCCTTTTTCAGAGTCCTACACGAAGAAACCTCAAACCCAGGATTCCAGCCAAAAACAATGATTCCCCAGTCCCTGTGAAATCCTGGATGGATGTTTAATTGGGCAACATATTAGCTGACTCCTGTGGCAGAGGCAGGCCTCAACAGAGTTCCAGGGCTACCACTTCAGAAGGAGTAAATGTGTGTGTGATTCTGAATCATACACAGTAGGCCACTTGCTCTTATCAATTGGATGAGTGAATTCAAGACAATATGAGGGAAACTTCTGAAAAGTAGTGCAGTACAATATGCCCCCTATGAATTCAATTCACAGCTTACTGAAAAGCTAACTGAGGAATATCTGGGTGGCTCAGTTCAGTGTCCAACTCTTGATTGCGGCTCAGGTCATGATCTCGTGGTTGGTTATAGGATTGAGACCCATGTTGGGCTCCATACTCAGCACAGAGCCTGCTTAGGATTCTCTCTCTCTCTCTCTCTCTCTCTCTCCCCCTCTGCCCCTCTCCTCCACTCACACTCTCTCTCCCTCTCTCTCTCTGCCCCTCCCAGGCTCTCTCTCTTTCTCAAAAATAAACAAGAAAGAAGAGAAGAAGAAGAAAGAAAGAAAGAAAGAAAGAAAGAAAGAGAAAGGTTAATTGAGAAACTTTAAAGAGAAAGTTCCAGAGGGGCCTGGGTGGCTCAGTTGGTTAAGTATCAACTTCAGCTCAGGTCATGATTTCCAGGTTCATGAGTTCAAGCCTCCATCAGGCTCTCTGCTGACAGTTCAGAGCCTGGAACTTGCTTTGGATTCTGTGTCTCCCTCTGCCCCTCTCCCACTCACACTCTGTCTTTCTCTCTCTGTTTCTCTCTCTCTCTCTCAAAAATAAATAACCATTGTTTAAAGATTAAAAAAAAGAAAGCTCCAGGAAAACATACTGAAAAAGGGACATTTCATTATCTGTCAGGTCCTAGTACTAAAGAAGGCAAACACAATTATTAACTCATTCATTTATTCTCACTCTCTCAGTCATTCACTCATTCATTTATTTAGTCACATAAGAAATAATTATTGATTTCCACTTTGTAATAAGTGTCATGATGGATTACAGTGAGGTCCTCACCCTTAAGAAGCACATAGTTCTGGGGTGCCTAGGTGGCTCAGTGGGTTGAGCATCCAATTCTTGATTTTGGCTCAGGTCATGATCTCAGGGTTGAGCCCCACATTGGGCTGCACACTGAGCACAGAGCCTGCTTGAGATTCTCTCCCTCCCCCTCTGCCCCTCCTCCATTCACTTGCATGCGCATGTACACACTTCCTCTTTCTCTCTCTAAAATAAAAAAAAAATACACTCCTTAATATATAGACACCTGACACAAATAATAAGAAAAGAGCAACCCAGCTGAATTGTGACCAGGGATTAGGGAAATCAGAGAAGCGAGATACCATTTTTAGCTATCATGTCAGCTAAATTTTAAAATACTGATAATACCCAGTGTCTAAAGTTTGTGGAGAGAGGGCTTTTCAATTGCTGTTGTTGTTGGGAATATAAATTGAGATACAATTTTGAGAGAGCAATTTGGTGGTAACTACCAATTTTTTTTTTAATTCACACACCATTTAACCCTGTATTTTAGTTTGCAAAAACCCATCTGGATTCCTTGCAGTGAAGTGTTCCTTTCCCCTTAGTAACAGGAGCAAGAGTAACTCTGGGGAATCACTTTCTTTCTCCATTTCTAGCCCATGTCACAAGGGGGCATGTGCCCAGGCCTGGCTAACAAAGGCATTACATCCCTCTAGCCACAATAATTGGCTCACCGATGGGCATATAAATCAATGTTACACAATTTAGGGACATTTTCCGGAGTTACTGAAAGAAAATTGGCCTCTGTTTTCCAGTGAACTTGAACTTTTGAGAACCAAAGCCTGGACACACTGGCAGCCATTTTGCCACTAGAAAGGAAGGCCTTAAGAATGGACAGTATAGAGGTGGGAAGGGGAATAGTCCAGTGATACCTCTTGAAACTCCCTGATATCTGATTCTAAAGTTAGATTCACTCTCTCAGCCAATAAAGTTGCTTTTGGCCTAAATTAGTTTGGGTTGGGCTTTCTGTTACTTACAACTAAAAAATCTAGGCAGAAGCATTCATCTGTGGGATGACTAACACATGTGAACAAAGATATATGTACACAGTCATTGCAGCATTTTTATCACAGTGGAGAAAGTGTCAGCAACTGAAGTGTTCAAGAGGAGAAATGCTTAATTAGAGTTCACTCAAACTATATTGTGGAATATTAGGGTATCATACCATTGGGTAAAAAGCAAATTACAGTACAGCACATGTAATGTGTGTAATGTGATTACATTAACGTGAAAAGGCCTATGCAGGTATGTATTCAATGCATTAATTATTATAAAAATATACTGGTATATGCATTTACATTTGTATTTACACAAAATGAAGGGGACTTTAACATGTTATTTTATTTTTTTCCTGCATCAATTTAAATGTTTGTAAAAAGAAGGAAAAGAGAATCCAGACACAAATCATGGCATATGTAAAGGCAAGACCACACTGAAAGAGAATACTAAAATGTCTTTTGAGTTAGATTATTCCAAATGCCAACCCTGAACTAAGGACTCCAGGGCAAGTAGTTTATTTGGGAGGTAATCCCAGAAAATGCTGGTAGGGAAGTGGGGAAGAGAGACAGGAAAGAAAGGAAGGACATAAAGGATGCACCAAGCCCCAGTTACTATTGAGGATAAGTGGAACTTAATTCTGCAGGGGAAACTCTGTGAAACAATGTAGAGCATGTAACTCAGGGAGCCTCCTCCACTTGAGGAGGAGGGAGTTGAGGTATTTATACACCATTACTGAAAGCTATTAGTGAGAGATGCTTCCAGGGGCCATGAACTTCCTAGCATCTCAAGCCTTCTCCATGCATGGGCAGAGTGGGTTCTGGTGGTTAGAGAGGCCCTTGGGAAGAGAGTGTCAGGTGCTTGCAGTTGGAATTTGGGTCAGCATCCATA
This sequence comes from Lynx rufus, assembly GCF_022079265.1. Lineage (NCBI taxonomy): Eukaryota > Metazoa > Chordata > Mammalia > Carnivora > Felidae > Lynx > Lynx rufus. Next base: position 36,650,760 of record NW_025814896.1, on the reverse strand, counting down.
ACAACATTAAATGTTAAGGGAAAATGCATTGGCACAGAGATCATCTGCTTTAAATATATCTTCCAGGACTGATAAGGAGCCCAGTGTACATGGGAACAAACTGTGTTGGGAGAGGTGATTGAAGGTACCTGTAAGATCAAGGTGAGGGTGGGGGTTTGGGTTGGTGAAGAGATCTTTCCACCATATTAAGAGTTTCTTGGCAATGGTAGGCCACCAGAGTGTGTAAATAGTAGAGTAATAAGATCAGATTCATAGAAATTCATTTTAGAACAGTAGATCTAATTACAGATATGTAGTTATATTCAAAACATTGATGTGTAAAGATCCACTATTGTGTGTGTGTGTCACAAATAACACTCATCCTTTCAACAAATATCTATGGAGAACCCACTATAAATATCTGTTACGCCTCAAGAATCTGTTTCCAATCATTTTAAACAGAGTTTGCAAGTGATTTTTCTTAATGAAATACAGATAATTCTGTAATCATCAGGTGTTATCAGTCTTATTCCCTGTTCCATGTGTTCTCTTGAGTGGGAGCATGTAAGAAAGGAGCCACAGCCATGGAGTATTGTGCTAGTTGTGGGTGCCCTCCTGGATATATCTTAAACATGAATACTATCTGTTAGCATTAAAATTATTAAGAAATGTTGGAGTTTTAAAAAATCTTTTTATTTAAATTCAAGTTTGTTAACATATGGTGTAGTCTTGGCTTCAGTAGAACGTAGTGATTCATCTCTTACATATGACACCCGGTGCTCATCCCAAAAAGTGCCCTCCTTAATGTTTATTGCCCATTTAAACCATCCCCCACCCACCTTTCCTCCAGCAACCCTCACCCTGTTCTCTGTATTTATGAGTCTCTTATGGTTTGCCTCCCTCTCTGTTTTTGTCTTATTTTTCCTTCCCTTCCTTTATGTTAATCTATTGTGTTTCTCAAATTCCACATATGAGTGAAATCATATGATAATCTCTTTCTCTGACTGACTTATTTCGCTTAGCATAACACACTCTAGTTCCATCTACATCGTTACAAATGGCAAGATTTCATTCTTTTTCATTGCTGAGTAGTATTCCGGTGTGTGTGTGTGTGTGTGTGTGTGTGTGTGGTATGTATATATATATATATATATACATCACATCTGTATCCATTCATCAGTCGATGGACATTTGGACTCTTTCCATAATTTGGCTAGTATTGATAGCACTGCTATAAACATTGGGGTGCATGTGTCCCTTCAGGTCAGCAGTTTTGTGTTCTTTGGATAAACACCTGGTAGTGCAGTTGCCGAGCTGGAGGGTAGTTCTAGTTTTCATTTTTTGAAGAACCTCCATACTGTTGGTTATTAAAATTAAATTAGATCACAAACTGGAAACAACTATGACAATTGGAAAGAGTTTTTCCAGCCATCCAGGAAAGAGTCAGTGGGCTTGAACTAAAGCTGAATTTTCAAGTACTGAAGGGAGAAGATGAATTTGGGCTTGTTATTGTCCACTTGTTGCTCACCTCACCAGGTCCCTTCTGTTCCCATCTCAGCCCTTTCTGTGCCCCAAGAGTCTGATCCCTATGGCCCACAGTACTAAACTCCTGTACCCTGTGATTTTTGGTTGGTTTTTGGCAATAAGAAGCATGGGTAGAAGATCAGAGGGTGGAAAGAGGGAGAGTGGTCAGAGCGATTATTTTCCTGCTCCCCTATCCCTGTCCACCACAGTTCTGACAGTGGCTGCATTGTCATTTCAGCTCCCATTGGGTGGCCCTTCTTCCATGGTTCCAGACTCACATATAAAGTACTTTTGATAATCCACTGCCACCTTGCCCCTTATTTCCTAAGATGTTAATAGCATCCCATAGTTAACTCTGGGCCTTTCGTCATTCTTTCTTAGCTTCCTCATCTTTACTTTGCAGAGGGAGGTGGGGGGCTCTTATTAAACTCTCTACCATTCAGTCCTTTGAGTGTTTCCTACAGAAACTGTATTTTTACAGAGAATAAAAGATTGTTTCCAAGGTCACTTGGTTAGACTTCATGATCGGTGGGATGTGCCCATGCGAAGTTGGGGAGAAGGAAAAGAATAAAGACACTTCAGGCCCTGGCTGTAACAGTGAGGCAGATAGTCAATGGTGTGAAGGTTGAAGCCAGAAAGGTGCATAGAAACCAGCAAGTTGTGGTGCAGCAGGAGGAAGGAATGAGTAGGGTTGCTCACAGATGAGTTTGCATACCAGATATGTTGACTTGAGTCTCCAGGCACTGATGTTGTCATTGAAATACAGGAATTGGAGTTGGGGTGGAGGAATGGGATTGAGGTTGGGGATAGATTTGGAAATGTGGAAGGCCATTAAGAAAATCTCAGGCAAAATTTGCCACTTACAACTCCGTCCTTTTCTTTCCTTCTGTTTCTTCCTCAGCTCAACTATACTCCTCCTCCTCCTCCAACCCAGATCCCCTGTATCTCCCCTCAAAGTTACCTTCCCAGGGTAACATTGCATATTTTCAAGACCCCCTTTTCCCATCACCAAAGGTTTTCTAGTTTCTAATTCCTCAGAGGACTGAGTACTGTTTTCCACAATGACAATGACTTCTGGCAAATGACCTCCTTTTAATGTAAAAATGAACCCACTGGGGTGCCTGGGTGGCTCAGTTGGTTAAGCATCTGACTTCAGCTCAGGTCATGATCTCAGAGTTCGTGGGTTCAGACCCCATATCAGGCTCTGGCTGACAGCACGGAGCCTGGAGTCTGCTTCAGATTCTGTGTCTCCCTCTCTCTCACCCTTCCCCCACTCATACTCTGTGTCTCTCAAAAATAAACTTTGAAAAAAAATAAAAAAAAAAAACAAACTCACACATTTCTGTTCTAAGAGATAATCTGTGTATTTCAAAGGATGGTGGCTGGACCACCAATTGGGCAATGACTGAAGTCCTCATGTTACAAAAGAGGATCTACCTCCTGCCAAGGAGACAAGACAGTGTACCAGGGGACTATTCAGGAATGCAGGATAAACATGGTCCATCCTCCTGGAACATCAGCTTTACTCAAAGATTTGAGGATGGGTGACATTTTTAAACTAAATAGAACATTAGAGTATACTATGGAGAAGATGCAAAATTCCTAGCAAGTTTTAAGATAAAGCATAATCCTCCAAAGCATTCCCCGCCAAAAGGCTCACATTGAATTTGACCCGCTTGTGGGGTACTTGGTGGGGAAGTTGAGCTAAATTAGTGCTTCTCTGAGGACTATGCCAAAGATGGGAATTTCTGAACATTGGACAGCAAATATTTTAGAGCCAGCAAGACTTATGATACCCCCATAAATCATGCCTTTTGGCCACCCAGACACCATTTACCACAAGCCTGTGCCTTAAATGACAGTTCCTTGTTTAGCTGCCTTCCTTAACTTTGGAACTTAGTGCATAAAATACCTTTCAGATTATGTAAATCCATCCACTACAAGCCTTCTTTAGGTTTTTCTATTGTACACTGTTTTAAGTGTAACACACTTGCTTTCTTCCTGCAGAGAACATATCCTGGTTCCAGAAAAGTGTTCCAAGGAAGAAGGGAAAAAAATGCATACACCAGCTTCTTGAAACATTTGGCACCTGCTACACTCACCAATAAATCTAAACTGGACAGCTTGACATTTCCTCAAACAAGACCCCACCTCTCAAAGAACATTTGTCCTAACATGAAAAACAATAAAGGCCCAGCTGATAGAATGCAAAATATTTTCCCTAGTCTAACTGCAGAAGCAAAATAATTGCTTGCTTAGACAGCGATCTGAACCATTCCACAGTCCATGACTATTATAACCCTGTTCAGATGGCATCAGCAATAACCCTCAATAATCTTCAAATTGGAAGGGTTTATATGCTGTCCCAACACTCAGCTTTTTGAAATCTACCTGTCAACAGAAAACTGCACTCTGACCTTCTTAAGTATTGTATATGCCTGCACGAAGGCTATGGAACTCAGTGGATCCTTTTTTACTTTGTAAAAACACAGTTGTCAGTTCCGGCCTTAGAAACAATTCAAGTTATAAACAATTTAATGGAGGTTTCCTGTCTCCTCCTTTCCCCTTTAACATGGAGCCTTCCTCCGTTGTTTCCAAAGGAGACCTTAGCTTCCCCACCAAACCCTCACTCCCACAGACACTCCTCCCTTGCTACTCAAGGGCTGCCAAGTTCTCCCAAAAAGAGGAGGACAGGATATGGCAGAGCCTCTACCAGTTTCCCAATCCATCGAGCTGTCTCTCGAAGGGTTAGAAGTTTGGGCTTCAGCAGGCTCCAGGCATTTTCGTTCCAGCTCAGCCACTTGGGGAATCCAATAGGCTTTTATGATGGCTTGGGAAGATAACCATCCCTTGGAACATTGTTCTGTAAGAAAAATGCATCCAAAGTTCCAAGTGACTTTTGGAACAGAACATTTTCACATGATAGGACTTCTGTAATCTACATAATATGTTGGAGACTTATATATAGTTTCCATGGACCCACAAGATTTCATGGGAGTTCCCTAGCAATGTCACCAAAAATTAATCTAGAGACTTTGGGGAAGGGCTGGGAAGATTATACACTTGCTTAAAGCACTAGCAAAGTAGGAGCAAAATGTTCATTCTCTGAATTTGATTTGCATTATTTTGTAAAGTATCAGACATAGCCATATTGAGGGAAACTAGAACTCTTTTGAACTTCATTTATTTCAGGCTTAGTATTGTTATTTTGAATTCTTTATGGGGAAACTAAGCTTAAAGCATTTTAATAATTTTAAATAGGCCTCGATTACTAGATAAAGGAGAGAAAAGGCAATATCAATATTTGCACAAATACCAGCCTTGGCTTCAGCACTAAATGGTTAACATCTGGGTGTCCATTTTCTTATGAATTGGGTTTGCCTGAAGATTCCTTCCAGTTTAACATTTCATGGTGTCAATTATTTCTCTCATGTCTTCACGTATGGTTCTCCAACAGGACCTTTCTGCCCTGGGTGAATCTGTGCCAAGATTCCTCCTGGTTTAGCTAGAAACACAGCTGTGCCTCCTGATCCATGAACTGGCATCCCCAGAACCTGGTGAAGCAGCAGATAATATGGAGAACCTCAGCAGATGCCATCTATAAACCTCAGGAGACAAAATCTGAAAATGTTCCTGTGACCACTAAAGACTCCATGTCAACATTCACAATATTCCAGATTAGACAATGATTGGAGTCCATCTACCAGAGGCCAAAGAGTTGGCAAATTCTCCTGACTTGTCACAATATGACACACTAATTCCCTTCTATTTTAAAAAACAGGTAGCAAGACATTCTACGTTTTGAAAATGGAAAAGTCAATATCTGCCAGTTGGTATAAGAGAAAACATTTAGTTAATGCTTTTTGCATTAATGTCTGTTCATTGTGCCTCCTCTCTCTCTGTCTCTCTGTCTCTCTGTCTGTCTCTCTGTCCCCCCCAACACACAAACACACACACACACACACACACACACACACACACACACACGCTCACCATCCCTCCACTATATGCCAAAGGTTTTAATAGTCAAAGCATTTTGAGCATAAAGCCAAGTCTTGCTTGGCAGGGAGGTCTTGATTCCAAGGAACTTTAGATAAAACAATCTGCTAACTCAAAACAGCTTGCCTGAGCTTTGGAATCAGATAAAACAGGGGTCAGTTAACTGTGGCCTCTAGGCCAAATCTGGCTCACCACCTGTTTCTGTACACCTGCAAGCTAAAAATGGTCTTAATATTATTAAATTGTTGAAAAAATGCAAAAAGAGGTATAATAGTTTGAGACACATAAAAATTTTATGTAATACAAATATCAGTGTCCATAAATAAAGTTTTATTGGACTACACATACTTGCTTATATATTGTCTGTGACTGCCTTCACAGTACAACAGAAGAGGAGAAGAGGTGAGCAGTTACAGTAAAGACTCTATGGCCCACAAAGCTGAAAAATTTGCTATCTGGCCGTTTACAGAAAAATGTTTGCCAATCCATGAAATAGACCTACACTTTGATTTTGCCACTTAATATTTCTGTGGCATTAAGCAAGTTTCTTGACCTCTGTGACCTCAATTTCTCTTTCTAAATTATGAGTAGTGGTATCTAATCTGTAGGTGTCTAGAATAATGCTTGGAACAACATATATTAGATTTTTTGCCATGTCTTCTTCTCGTGCCTTTCTTGGTGTAGTTGTCAGAGGCATTAGGCCAAGAGACAAAGTTCTAATTTACAAAGAAGGCAGACCACATCATATCTTGGTTGCAGGGACCAGAGCTGGGCTTCTGGGCCTATTTTAGTAAAAGTTATTTTTGGCCAGTACCTGGACTTTTTATTATTTTCCTTTCAGTGGAGGTGAAAGTAGATACTAACAAATTTGCATCTACCACTTTTTCTATTAAACCCCTGGGAAACTCTTGACCAAGAGGAAAGTGTTTTAGTTGTCAAACTGATAAACCATATAAAATAAGTCAATAAGTATTAAAAGTTGGAGGGTTCAGACATCCCACTCCATGGAAATTGGAATTATTTATTCAATATGCAATTACTACAAAGCATAACAACTCCCACAGTGAGAGCCCAAAATCACAACGTCCTCTGAGACTTCCCTGCTATTCTCTGGATCCCTCTGCCCACTTCATTCAAAAGTATTTTACCACGAAGTCAACTCAACAAGGAAAATGGTACTCTAAAACCAGCTAAGCAGATGATTCCTACCTCAGAAGGAAACCGCTATGTTTAGAGAAATTAAAAGTACAACTTGGGTAGTTTTCTACCTAATTGGGAGGCAGTGTACTCTGGTGGAATAAACTTTGGAAGTAAGCAGGCCCGGGTTCCAACATCAGTGTGTTACCTTCTGCTCTATGATGTTGCCCTACTGGCTTTCTCACCTTCTCTGGACAATGAAGGAAATCAGTTTTACCCCACAGGGTTGATATGGGATTAAGCAAAATGACTTATATAGAAGCTTATGAACTTCTGAGCAATGTCTGGCACATAACAGTTGTTTGGCAATTGTTTGTTTCCAACCCCCATCTCCTCTGATTACAAAATGAATCAGGGGTTCAGGACTTGCCACCCTTCTGAGTTCCTGCCAGTGCCAGGAACTGTGACTATATGCAAGATCTCAGCTACTCTTTGCATCACCTTAGGTGAGTGATGTTTGTAGCTTCAGCTTTTAGATGAAGATGTTGACTATAACATCTTGAGAGTGCTCTTTTCTGTATGAGAAGTATAAATGTAAGGATGGGAGGAATTGTGTGTAGCTGTTCGGCTCAGCTGGCCAGCTTTGTTATGCAAAAAATTGCTAATGGTATCTAGGGCTGTGAAGGTGGTAGAAATAATAATCTTGCCAACCTTTAAACACTTTTTACTGAAACATGATATACTGAAAATACACTTAGTCATACAGTCCAATGAATGTTCACAAACTGAACACACTTTTGCCACCAGCATCCAGACTAAGAAACAGAACAGGACACCCCCAAGAAGTTCCCAGCCATGCTTTCTTTTGGCCACTAGTCTTCCAAGGGTAACCACTATCCTGACATCTAAAAATTTTTTTAATGTTTATTTATTTTTGAGAAAGAGACAGAGTGCGAGCATGGGAGGAGCAGAGAGAGAGGGAGACACAGAATCTGAAGCAGGCTCCAGGCTCTGAGCTGTCAGCACACAGCCCGAGGCAGGGCTCGAACTCATGGACTGAGTGAGATCATGACCTGAGCCGAAGTCAGATGCTTAACCTACTGAACCACCCAAGTACCCCATCCTGACATCTAACAGCACCAATGAATGGTGCCTGTTTTTATACCTAAAATCAGACATCAGACTCTTTGTCTCTCATGTCCAGCTTCTTTGTCCAACACTTATAAGATTTACCTCTACTGTAGGATGGGTATAATTTGAGATTGGGTCGTTCACTCTCAATGCTGTAGAGCACCCCATTTTGTGATCACACCACAATTTATTCATCCATTCTATTGCTAATGGGCATTGAGGAATCCCAGTTTGAAGTTATGTGAACTTTCCACTACATGTCTTTTGGTGACTGTTTTATGCATTTCTACCGAGAACATACTGAAAAGTAGACTTGTTGAGCCCCAGGGTAGCTTACGTTCAGCTTTAGTAGGTATGACTAAGCATTTTTCCAAGGTTTGTATCCATTTATACCCCCACCATTGGTGTCCCACATCCTTACCAACAGTAGGAATCTTCCCTCTTTTCCATTTTTACCATCTGGTGACACCTCCTCACATTTCTACTTCTGTCTCATATACACAAAGTATTCAACTCAAAGAATGAAAGACAAGAAATGAATACAAGGAGAACAAATTGAGGGAGCATCACAAAGTCTCCAGGAAAAACATGAGGGTCGTGGAAATGTAATGAGCCACTGGACAGCATCCTTGTTATCAAATGCACATGGAACTCACTTTTGTGCTCGATGATTTGCCCTTCTCCCTGATGGTTCATTTAAATTGAATTTCTGTAATAGGATCCTCTTTTTCTACCATCCCACATTTTGACTTCAGAAATGTATTTCCTTCCCACCATTGCTTGGGTCTCCCAGGATAGCCGTTAATGAAATTTGGGATTTTGGCAAAGAACAAGTAGGAGAAATAGGAAAAGACTGGGCTCCAGATCCAGGAACAGTCAGTAATCATAAATATGTGTTTCAAAATGGGAAGGAGTAGAGAGGGAGGAACCTGGGTTGTGCCCAATATGTCCCATCTTCAGGGACCACTTCACCAGTTGATACATAATAATAGTAATAATTTACATTTAAATAACCTTTTTCAATTTATAAAATGTTCTGGGAATCTATGGAACACCTGGAAAGAAAGAAGTCCTGTGAATGCAACAAGCTAAAGGGCTATTGCCTACTGGCTTCACACCAGAACTTTCTGCAGTAGTCAGGTAGAGGCTGATGTAAATAAATGTGAACTTGGGACAATAACAGGAATGGTCACAAGCTCTCTCTCTAGCCTGGTCCTTGTGTTCTGTGTCATGTCCTCTGACCTTGGGGACAAGCTGAAAATGGGCTTCCCTCCTGCCCCCATGACATTGCTTGTGCAACTTACATCCCTTCCCCCTCTCAACACCCAGCAACCAAGTCAGCTGCAATTTTACCACTGGGAGTCCTTTAACACATGGCCTGTACTCCATAGCTCACAATAATAGCCAATACTTACTGCCTGCCATTACCTGCAGGGCAGTGTGCTAAACACATTACACGCATTATTTATTTTGATTTGACTTAATCCTCACAAAGCTCAAAGTCACACAGCACATAATTCATAAGGTCCAGCATGAATCCCAATCTTCTTCTGCTAACATCCAGTACTCCTCCTATTTGGGCCATGTGATCTGAGGAGGGCCTTCCCCTCTCCAAAACACACCCATGCCTGCTGATGCTTGGGATTCCACAGTTGTAACTTTTGCCCTGTGTCAGAAATGGTGTTTGCGCTTGTTTGCTGCATTAATAGGTAGTGAGCATTTTATCAAACATTTGCTCCTCAAGGGAAATGTGTTTAGAAGGAAAACGACCCTTTGTAACCTGGGGGCCCTGATAATGGGCTTCTGAAATGTCAAGGAACATGAATTGCTAGATGATTTTTCCTGCCCTCTGTATGGCTAAATCCACAAATACTTTTGTGGATTTCCTTTGAGACAACTCTCTCAGACTCTGAGGCAAAGACTAGCTCAGAAGGTAAGTATGAGGTAGACACCAAATTTTTCCCCCAATTCCAACATTAACAGAATAAGTGAGTCCCTTTTCATTTCTTACCTGGAGCTAAGTTTAATTACTTTACCCGACAATGTATTAATCCCCAAGTAGGTACAATTTAAAGAAAGAAAAGAAAAGAAAAGAAAAAAGAAAAGAAAAGGAGAAAAGAAACAAAATAGACATTTGAAAAGGTCATGATATCATAGCTGATAGTGCCATAATGGGTTCATGCAGCCCATTGGGATATCATGGGGACACATGTTGACAGTTAACATCAGGGAAAGTAGAGTTTCCTCCACCACTTAGCCCTGCAAAAATTACTGAGGTAGGAAGAATACCTCTGCCTCTTGCTCTTGGGGTAAGATTCCAAATCCCTAATACCACAAGAAATGACCTGAGGAGTCTGGCTTCTGATGACTTCCTGTGACCTGATAAACTTCCTCTTTTTCCCTAGGCCTCAGTTTAAATTTCTGCAGGAAACCTTTGTTGAGCCCCACATGAGGATGAGATCCCAGTCCTCCGAATGGCTTGTCTTGCTTTAACCCCATACAGTAACCCCATATGTGTTTTTTTCATGCTGACTGTAATTGCCTTTTTATACTTCTATATCTTTGAATAAACTGTTCAGCAGGTATCCCTGCCCTAGCATGAGGCCTGGCCCACAGTGACCACTGAAATAGCTTTTTGTTTTGAATTAACTGAATAATTTGTTCATTAAACTAAGATCATGTCTTCTAATCAAACAATAGTAGAACACCCAGCTGCCTTCAACCATCTGAGATAAGCTTGCCATTCTTTTTGGAAAAGAGGGAGAAGAGAAACTTAACAGAGAGAAGAAAGCCTACATTCTGTAAGACCACATAAATTAATTCTACTTAGCCAATAAGTAAATAGAGGATTAGGAGTCAAAAGGCTACAAAACCCCATTCCCTGGCATGTGCAGAATGCATGGCCAACTCTGAAACATCTTCTATTTTCCCAGACTGCTTTTGTTGCTTAATTGTTCAGCAAAGAAGAAGAAGAAGAAGAAGAAGAAGAAGAAGAAGAAGGAAATTCGGACACTCCCAAGTCTCCCTCCCACGGAAACCTGTTTTACTAGCTGCATTTTATATGGCTGCAGAAGGCTCCAGAAGGAACTTATAGAAAAGTGCAGGGGCTAACAACCATGCATCCTTGCAGCTCCAGAAAACACATTCAGGCCTCCTAAGAGACTCTGGTTTGGGCGTTTTCTTCATGTTCCTCTTAGAGCTTCTGTGTCATTAATTGAACTTGTATTTTAGTACTTGTATAAAGCATTCCCTTTGTGGTTCATTCCCAGTCTTAAACATTGCATGTGACCACATGTAAATGTGTATTTTTATGGTCCTATAATCTCAGGACTTTTAAATCTCTGTTGCTTAAAGGCACACAGTGAGCTGAAGCATAAAACTCAGGAGGTTTGTGATCATTTAGAAGCAGTTTATGTGCTGGTTCTAAGTGGCTTCACAGCTTCAGTTGCTGCAGAGACTAGGGCATAGCAAAGATAAAGTTTTGGTGTGTATCTAACTCTTCAGAGCCTTCAAAATAAAAATCAAAAATCATGAAAAAACAGGCAACCTCTTTCTATTTAAACACCTCATTTACAGATAGTTGTATCTGCTTACTTACTGGAAGTCTTCCTTCTTAAGAGTTACCCCTCTGTTGTCTATTATATTGTCAGTACATCTTCAGAACCGATTTTCCTTCCTAAGTTTGCATGGGTTTCCTTGGATGGCCTTAATGAAAGATGGGATAATGACAACAAAATAAAATAGGAGGTCATTGGACTTAGGGTCCAGGAAAATATGCTCTCTTCATGTTCTGCAGAAAATCTTCCTAATAAACCTCTCAACTCATATGTCTTTCACTCGTTTCTTATTCTTCACTCTGTAGTTAAATATTTCATGGATTTGGGTCAAGAGCAAAAATAGTGAAAACAAACAAAAAAATAAACAAAGAAAACCCATAAATTAATTTTATAGTTAGATTCTGTTCTTTTCAAAAACAGGCATCATTTCTTTGGCACTGACAACAGATTAGGATTTGAAACAATATTTGCAAGTGTTAATTTAATGAAAAATACTGTATGTACCTCTCTACTTGAATGGCATTCAATTAAATTTCCTATACTCCAAACCCCTGAGATGTTTTTTCTATAACACATGTGTAATTTCCACATACATAAGTTATTTATTCTTTAGGCCAAACTTTTGTTTCTCTTCTCTTTTTTTCTACTTGTTTTCATCCTTGTTATTATGTTATCTTAAAATTTGTTTCTGAAAATTTGTCATAAGGAAAAAATAGGCAACTGGTTTCGAACTTTAGTAAAAAGTCATACTTAATATACAGTCACACAATTCCACTCACCAAGAAAACATCTGCCCAGTGGATTTCTCAAGAATTCAGATGCTGACAGCCTTCTAACCTGATCACTATGTACTGAGCCCAAAGCCCCCCAACATTTGATCAAGATCTTCATTTCTAGGCCACTAGGTTCTGCATTCAAAGACTCCACAAGGAATAGGTGAGAAAAGTTACATTTCCAGCCACCCTACGTTTCTAGCATAGGTTTATTTGCAGTGAAAACTCCCAACCAAAGTTTGGTTTTATTTTGGTTTTGTCCATTTTCTTCCTCGTTGGTCTGTCTTTATGCTAGCTGATCATTTCTGATCCAAGTGAACAATCAAACATATATGCTCCTGTTAATTTCAACTTGTTAGATTTGCCCCAAACTCAGTTGTCATGACCTTTTGGATGTTAAGCTAATCTTAAAGTTAAAATAAGTCTGTCTCTGAGAAATTGTGTTCTCTCTCAGCATTGTGTCCACAACACACTTAATAACTATACTTGAAGATCTTTATCCAACGCTCTTATTACACTGTTGGTAAGGACAGGTCAAGAAATGAGGTTTGGCACCCACTATTATGGTGGGATTTTAAAATATTGGGGTTTTTATTGATGCAGGTCCTCAGATAGACATCAGGAAAGAATTTTGACAGTAAAATCTGATGAGAGATGATAGAGGTGTTACATTTCTAGCACTTGGGTTTCCCAAGAGTGGAAGGACTTACAGAGATGGCTTTCTATGAAGTAAGGGTGAAATGAAATAACCTCATTAGGTTTATGAAATTGTTTTGTTTGGTATCTTGGAAAAGAAAAACGATCCCTCCTATACCAACATTTCTATTCTGTATATCCATATTTTTAAAAGAGTTGGCCCTAAAAAAAAAAAAATCAGTCTTGTGGGAAGCTGATGCTCATTCACATTTTTTTAGGATTACCCTGTTGTGGAGTCTTTTTGTCATCTGGCCTATGCATTCCAAGAACAAGTAAGCAAGTCCCTTCTCTCTTTGGTGAAGGCCCAGATACATCTCAGAGTCTTATATCTCATTCCAAAACAGTGAGTGAAATTCTGAGGCAGCTTTTATTTATCTGCTTACTTCTACAGATCTAGATTTGTGCTATGAAAAGAATTAGTGAATGGCCAAATGTTAACACAAGAAACTCCCCGATCACAATCCCCCTTTTCTTTCTCCTTAAGGCTCCAGCACACTTTAATGGGCATTAGGGTGCGGCATGAAGCTTACGTTTTTCATACTTATGTAACAGGGAACGTTTTTTTCAATATTGTGTGTACTTAATAGGTGTCTGTGGCCTTGAAGGCATAAACTATTATGCTGTGCTGTACTCATGGCATGTGATCAAATTACGTTTGTGCACAAAAGAATCCACATTGCACTTTTTCTATGTTTTTAAATACTTGAAATCCAGTAAGAACCTTTAGAAATTAACACACCTGTCTTTCAAGTACATTTACATTGTGTGCACATTCGTAACTGTCACATTCTCGTGGCATTTATAACTTCGGGTAAACAGTAAAAGAAAGGAATTCAATGAGGCAATGAGTGAGTAATTACGAAAAACAATCTGTATCTCAAGAAAAGGACATTTTGGACTTCATGGTTAATACTGAATCTTCCCAGGAATGAACTTGCTCCTTTCTCCTATAAAACTAACAGTTGTTTCAGGCAAGAATCATCAATTAAAATCCATAGGTGAAAGTATGATGAGAAACAGGACTTTTTCCTGCTCTCAAAGTAACTCCCCACAGAAGAGTTATCAATTACAATAAGAAAATTGGTAACTTTAGAGTGGAGAAACCTAACGGATGCCAGTCAAACCAAGTGATCAAAATTAACAACATCAGTAATGAGATAGCAACACCATGTGCCTTTTAATAGTGTGCACATGTCACTTCTTTTTTTTTTTTTTTAATTTTTTTTTTTTCAACGTTTATTTATTTTTGGGACAGAGAGAGACAGAGCATGAACGGGGGAGGGGCAGAGAGAGAGGGAGACACAGAATCGGAAACAGGCTCCAGGCTCTGAGCCATCAGCACAGAGCCCCACGCGGGGCTCGAACTCACGGACCGCGAGATCGTGACCTGGCTGAAGTCCGACGCTTAACCGACTGCGCCACCCAGGCGCCCCCACATGTCACTTCTGTGGTATTCCTACAAAAAGTACATAACCTGAGAAGAATCACAAGAAAACATCAGAAAAACCCAAATTGGGGAAACTTTTACAAAATAACTGGCCAAACATCTTTAAGTTTCAAGGCCACTAAAGGCAAAGAAAGATGAATGAAATGTTCCAGAGGAGAACAAACGAGGAAGAAACTAAAAACAACAAAAAATCTTACATTGGATTTTGGACCAGAAGAAGGATATTAGTGGGATAATTGGTAAAATTTGAATAAAGTCTACAGTTTAGGCAATAGGGTAGTATCAATGTTAATTTAGTCATTTTGATCACTGTAATGTGGCTATAAGAAATATTAACATTTAGGGGGTCTGGATGAGGGCATACTGAAATGATTTATATTATATGTGTATCTCTTTAATAAGCCTGAAATTATTTCAAAATGAAAACTTAAAACATAAAAAATTCTAAAAAGATAAACATATTCACATGTATGTCATATCTGATAAATTGCTACAGAAGGAAAAAATGATTGAAAATCTAAAGGTCTGAGAATTACTGAATTTGATAATATATACATCTTTTTATGCTAAAGTTTTACAATTCCACAAGTTATGAAATTGAGAAAACCAGAATGTGTCAGGGTCAATTGCTTGAAGAAAATCTGCCTCTAATTGAACTGTGAGAGAGAGAATTCATTTGAATTTCTTACAACCTCCTGTTCACACCCAGGATGTGGGATCAGCTAACACTTCCATGAGAGACATTGGTTGCTTGAAATGAATGTGCTTCTTATATTTCCTACTTGTGAGGATATACACACATGTGTGTATCACTAATGCATCTCATTCTAGATAACATATGAAGATGATAATCCAAATTATCCATACTCATTCTACCCTAGATTGGCCTGACACCTAACCTTCCATGGCTCACAGCTAGAGTGTTCACAGATTAAAATTTTCATTTCAATGCTCCTGAAATCTTCAGGAGATAAAACTGTTGCTAGGAATGCAGAAAATAACACATATTGTATTCTGTGAGACTGTTCAAATATAACCTACATCACTGTGCCTCCTTGTTAATCTTTTCAAATAATGACATATACCTAACTTGGCAATGTCCCCACCCCGAAATGAAAATAGAATAGTATATTTGAATTTGAAAACAAATTCCCTGGCTAAGATTAGCCTCAGAAATTATTTATCGTCCTTGATCCCTATGCTTAAAAACATGGTTTTAAGGAAGGGTACATGTTGTTTTTAGCAAGGATACTTTCTTCTCCTGTACTCTTATAATGGTAGGAACAGATGAGAGATAGCACTGTGAGTTCTGGCTGTGTCTCTGCCACTCACCAAATTGCCTCCATTTTTTCAGTTGTAAGTAGAAGAGATTGGGCAAGGAAGCATTCTTAAATCTTGTACTGTGGACCTTTGTAACAATCCAATGAAGCCTATGACCTCTTTTTAAAATAATATTTTTAAATGGATGAAAAAAATACATACAATTATAAGGAACTGAATTACATAAAATACAGTATTCAAAATAATTTTAAACATAAATATACTAATATATGTATTTTAATAACACTAAATCCCTAGCAGTAAATCTAATAATCACCATAATTTCAAAAAAGCGATTACCATAAATCATGCCTGTAACATTTACAATGTGATATGAAGACATCTTTGATTTCTACTGTGTCAGAATCATGGGTACAGGTGATGCCCCTGTAGTTTGTTGCTCACAGTTGAAATGAAAAGAAATAGTACATTTCAATTAGAGATTAGTTAAAACAAAAATGCAATTGTTTCCCCATCCAAGTTCTCAGATCCCCTGTATTCTTTCCAAGGATTCCTCAGTTATGAACCTCTGGACCAGATGACCTCCAGGTTCTCTTCTGGCCTCAGGAATCTCTCATTTCTGTAATCTTCTCCAGCCAGCCACCTTGAGGGGGACCCTAGTCAACCATGCATATATGTGTGTGCACCTCTCTGGGGACTCAAGTTTAACGAGATATCAAAATATTTCATTTGCAAGTCTTGGCTGCTGTACAGCACTTAGCAAAGCAGAGCCAGTTTTCCTAGTTGAGATTGGTCAACATCAGGTTCATTTGTCTAGCATTTCACAAAATATTTTCCCACATTTGTCCAACTGCAGTTTGAAGGCTGTAACTGACAATATAAATGTGCCCTAAGGTAGAAAGTCCGACCCCATTTCCCTGAGTGATCTCCAGGGTTGGCCATTACCATGCAGATGCCCGGAGTCAGGGGATCTCCACGGATCTGCTAATTATTCCCCAGACTTTTCCACCAGCAATAAAAATCCCATTTGTTGCTGCTTATTTGCAGAACAGCCCCCATTTCCACAGTGGTGGCATTAATTAGCAAAAACCTGTGAAAATTGGGACCAACATTTATAGGTTTGAAGGGGAGAGAAAGAAAGGACCTTGACTCGCTTCTAAATATTCTTATAAATTCCCCCAAAGCAAACAGGAGCTAATAGCCCACTTGTCTTAGATGCTGTTATTTTTCATGTTGGTAGCCCTAAGTGGGAATTAATAGAGGCCCCAGGTTCTCCATTAAAGTAGTGGTTTTGGTGAATCCTGAATACAGAAAGATGGTGAATTTCTCAGATAATCAATCACCATTTCCTGATGATCTAGTGACACCTCACACTGGGGCTGGAAGGATCCTGGATGCTCCATTCTTAAAGGGAAGACCCCTCCTCAGTGGGGTGCTCTAGAAACAAACCATTTCTCCAGGGTTCCAGGAGATATTCCAGATGACGATGCTGGGTTTGAGGATTGGAAGGTGATGAGAGGTGTCCCTGATCTTCAGCCTGGAATAATACACTATCTTTGACCTCAGGGACATCTGATACACCCACACACCAAGACTGAGGATGATGGAGGAGGAAGAATAAAATTGGGAATATTTTCATCAATGATTTTTATTGACTCTATGTTTTGGAGGTTTGTTTTCCTTTGTTTTTGTTTTTTAGTTAAGAAGCCCTATTTTGTATTTAACAGCTCATCCCCAAGGAGAAAATGGTGTGGCCTGCTCTTAAAAACCCTGGACTTAATCACTTTCTAAGCAAGCGTGACTCTAGATTTACTTCTGAAGGGTTAAACAAATGGATAAAGGGTAATAAATCTTCCCTCTTCACTTTCAATGAGTTTCAGAATGTTTTCCTCCCTAATTCCTACCCTGAGCCAACAATCACTGCTGACTTTAGCTAAGAATTCTGTTTTTTAATTTTTTTATAGCTGCAATGTGAGTTTCCCATGCAGTTTTTATTAACTCTGTTTCATTGCAAGCCCTTGCGAGCAAAAATGGCCCTTATTTTTATTTGGAGAAATCTATTTCAGTGACAATCTAGCCTCAGGGCAGCTATATGTCAATCTCTTTGCTTTTTTTCCTGTTGAAACAAGCATGGGAAAGTTGCAAGACAAATGCCACACAGGGCAGGGCTGAAGGAAGCAGCATACCAACCTTCATCTTTGGCCAGCTGAAGACCAGAAAGCAAAAGGAAAGTGAATGAAGGGAAGGTCCAATTGTATAAGCTAGAAGAAAACTCCTGCATGTCTACCAGCTCTTATTCCCCAACAGATGGAAGGCCTTAAGTTCTCACCACTTATCAGCTTTTCCCAGAGATGACATTATGTGGGATTATGCTGGGAGGCTGGAGTATAATATTTACAATAAGAAGCATGTCTTCTTAAAAAGGCAATGGGAGCTAAGCGCCTGATGTTTCTAGGCTGCCACCCCAGGGCTTCCTGAACTCTTTCTTTGCTGTGGCCTCTGAGATAAAGCCAATTCCTTCACAGATAGGCACCTGGAAGTCTACAGTAGGAATTATGAGAGATCAAACCCCAGCACTTCAGCTATACAAAATGGCAGTATAGCAGCAGGGCCAGTCGGCAGGTGTGAACACCTGACGCTAGGTTCCCCAGACACACACAAGTTTGTCATCTGAGTCTCAGTTGCTTGACTGAAAACAGTATTTAAAATTTCAAACCCTAAAGCTAAGTTCTAAAAACAAATGAGAAAATATTATAATAAGGAATAGGGAATATGAATGTCTTGGAATGATTCTGTCCCAGATCTCCACATCTTTACATTATTTCACTTAGTCTTCCCATCAATACTACCAAGTAGGCTTTATTTTCACCATCTTGTATATGAAGATGAGGTTGTCAAGAGAATTAGTAGGCAAATAAACAGCAATATAAGTTATTATGTGCTTTCTTTATCTGAAATATTTAGGAAAAGAAACCCTTTATCTTTTTTTCCAAAAGAAAGTTGGAAGGAACCCTAGAGACCATCTGGTTTTACTTCTCATTTCATAGCTGATGGCTAATAGAAAAGGGACAAATCTGACCCATAATATGTTTTTGTAAATAAAGTTTTGTTGAAACATGGCCACACTTGTTCATTTGTATATTGTCTATGATTTTCTATTACAAAGGCAGAGTTGAGTAGCTTAAATGAAGATCACATGGCCCACAAAAAGGCCATGTGGGCCAACCCCTACCAGAGATGAATTTGAGAAAAATTGACATCTTTATATAGAGTTTTCCAATCCATGAATATATTTGTCCGTTTATTTAGGTCTTTTCTTCCTGCAATGTTTTATATTTTTTTTAGTGTACATGTCTTACTGCATTTTTTGTTTGAAATAAATGTAAGTATGTGATGCTTTTTGATGTGTTGTAAATGGTATATTCAATTTTATTTGTCAATTGTTTGCAGTTGGGTATACAAATGTGATTTTGTTTATCAACCTTGAGTACTGAAACCTTGCTGAACTTACATATTAGTTCTAGAAGTTTTTTTGTAGATTCCTTAGGATTTTCTACATAGATAACAAAGCCATCTGTGAATAAGAAGTTGCATTTTCTTTATTTCAATCTTTATGCCTATTTTTCTCTTTCTCCTTTTATTGCATTGATATGACATCCACTACAATGGCAATGGAACTGGGAAGAGTGGATACCCTTGTCTTTTTCATGATTGTAGGGGGAAACACACTGAGTAGCCACCTGTAAGTATGGTGTTAGCTTGGATTTACTCTTTGTATTTGAAAGTCCTTCACTCTTCCATATCTTTGTAACTTTTGAAAGAATGATTTTTTGACAGAATGAACGAGTGAATAAAAACAAATCTAAAATGGAATTTTCACTAATTGAGCCCTGCCACATGTTCAGATTGGCTAGCTGGCCTGCCGGATAGGGAAAGACAATTGGGGATCTGATAGAAAGTAGTACAAAAATCCCATTCCAGAACGGTTGATCTTTTGAGAGAAAGTCTTGAGTAAGAGTGGAAAATGGTACAACTGCTTTGAAACCCTGCTTGATGGTTTCTTATGAAGTCAAACATTTGCCTGCTCTCTGACCCAATGATTCCCTTCTGCATCTCTACATGGAAGAAATAAGTGTATGTGCCAATAAAAGACTCATACATGAACTTTCATACTGGCTTTATTTATAATGCCCCAACTTAGAGACAACCTAAATGTGCATCAGTAAGGAAAGGCTTTAAAAGTTGTGATATATTTTACAATGGACTACTACTCAGGAGTAAAAAGGAACTCCTCGCACATGAGGCTCTATGGATAAACCTGAAGATCATTGTACTACATGAAAGAAGCCAGACTCAAAAGAGTACATACTGTTTGGTTCCATTAACATGAAGTCTAGAATAGGTAAAACTAATCTATAGTGATAAAAATCAAAACAGTTGTTACCTTTACCTGAGCAAAGAGGTAGGGATTGACTGGAAAAGAACAGAAAGGGACTTTCTGGAAAAGTGAAAATGTTCCAAATCCTGATTGTGGTGGTGGGCCCATGGGGGTATGTATTTGTCAAAACTCAAGCTGTATATGTAAGATCTGTGCATTTCACAGAAAATAAATCAATCCTCAACAAAAAGGATTCCTGAACACCAACATTTTATACTTAAGCAAATCGAGGCCCAAAACAGTAAAATGGGTTTCACCAAGTTCCCCAGTCTGTCAGAACTGTGTTAGGAATTTGCACTTTGCTGCAGCTATGACTTACATGCAGCCATTGCACCCAGCAGGCAGTCAGTAAATGCTTTCACAGAATTTTTACTAGGATCAGGAGAAGGTAACTCCCTTTCAGAGTAGTAGTGACCAGTTCAAAATATGTTATAAGAAATTCATTCATCTATACAAAATAAAATTTGTTGAATCATGAGGATTTTCTTTTCTTTTTTTTTTACAACTAGATATTTTTGCTCCAGGTGAGAATATGCTTTGTTTCCCTGTGTTACACACGGAACATTTAAGCAACTGAATTGAAATATCTGCCTTAATTTCTAATCCAGGAAAGACAATGTAACAGAGGGGAACAAAACAGAGACCTGGGGCTAACTTATCCTAGCTTCTGAGCTAGAACATTTTGCTTAAAACCACTCCATATCTGTGGATCATAATTGCCTACTCTGTAAGCTTATTGTGGGAGCCTAAGACTGTGCCTAGCATAATGCTTGACACATAACAGGATCTCAACAAACAAATGGTTTTGGTAATATTAGAGCTTGTCTTTTCTCTAGCCACATGGGACAACTGACCCTAAGCCCCATCACCCCCAGCCCATCACCTCTGTCTCATTCCAAATCTATCCCTAGGTGAGATATTCAAAAGCAAATGAGGGCTGTCTTAAGCCAAAGCAATGAAGTCACATTCTGGTCCAGCTTTAACTCAGGCCATTAGGGAACTGAAGAAGAATGGCGTTTCAAGTATCAAGAGCAAGCAAACAAAAGAGGAGACGGGTAGCCTGAGCTCCAAACTTCCAACCTAGACCAAGCAACAATTCCAAAACAGCCTCAAACTGGGGCATAACGAACCATTATGTAACCAGAAGGCTCCTTTATTTATTCCATTGGCAAACATTTCCTGCTTGGTTTTGTATAAACATGGGTGCAGAATTTCCTAGCAGTCGTATCTTCTGTGGGGCCAGCTATCATTACCCTGTTTGGTCGGAAGATTGACCTCATTGTTTTAGCAGTTCGCTTCTTCCCCTCACACCAGACACTTTGGTGAACTAGCTCCATTTAGGGATGGAGGGTTAGGTTAAATGTTTCCGGATTAACAATATAACAAGGTTGAGTTGTCCCAAGAAGCATCAGCAATGTGAGGAAAAAAAAAAAAAAAAAAAAACTTCCCCGGAAGACCTTGAAGCTCAAGTAGTTCCTCAGCTTTTCTGAGAGGTGGAAAGAATGCAAAGATATATAAGAGCTTAATCCAGGTGGGGTTCCGCCTTGGTAAGACTATGTGTACATGACAGAACTTGGTATGTTCCAAAGGCTATTCTAAGAACTTCACAATTATTAGTGAATATACACAGTCCTATAAGAGACACATCACTTATCCCCCATTTTACATATGAGGAAATTGAGGCACAGAGAGGTAGAACAGATTGGAAATGTCTTCCATGCCACTCGAGGTCCCTGCCTTGCCAACTTGCACCTAGTACATAACAATAAATGTGTATTGAGAATCACCATGTCCTGGGCTATGTCCTAGTGATTCAGAGTGAGATAGGACATAGATCCTGTTCTCTAGACCAGTTCACCACTAGCCACATTTAACTAACTAGAATTAAACAGAATTTAAAACCTATGTCTTCAGCTCCACTAGGTGCATTGAAAGTGCTGAATAACCACACATGGCTAATAGCTAGTGTGTCAAGCACTATAGGTAAAGAACATTTCTTTCCATCATTGCAGAGAGTTCTGTTAGAACCAATGTTTTAGACCTTTGCTACTCAGGGAGTCCCGAACCAGCAGTATCAATCAGTAGGAACTTACTAGAAATGCAATACCTCAGGCCCTGCCTCAGACCTACTGAGTCAGAATCTTCATTTTAATAAAATTCCCAAGAGATTCATGTGTACCTTCAAGTTTAAGAAGCATTTCAGTCTAGATAGAAACTTCTTTCTGCCTATAATTTCTATTTTACCAATAATCCCCTTAACTCTTTTTACTGCATATGCACACATACACCTCATTATTCTCATTCCCTGCTAAATTATTAACGGATAACTAAGATGTTTACAAAGAGAATGATTCCTGCCTCCCTAGAGCATGTGCCTTACATAAGTAATTTAAAGAACCCAAACTGTTTAAATTGAAGGAACAAAAAGATAATGTTGGAGTGACAGGCAGTGGGTTCTGTCTGATATTCCCTCAAACTCCTAAGTATAAAGAGAGTCTGGGAATAAAAGCTTAGGATGAAGCAGTGTAGAGAACCTGAGCCTGATTATCACAACCATGTGGGTGCCAGTTTTTGATCTCTTCTAAGGAACTGAATAGCCATGGGAAAATTACTAAAACCTCTAGGTTTTAGTTCCTCATATAAAATGAAGGGGATTGTGATGGTCATTTCCAGCTCAAAAACTCTTTATTCCTATGGAGCTGGTGGATAAAAGAAGCAAAAGGAGGAAGAACTGGTCCTTAGAGGTGGGGTGTCAGCCCTGATGAGGGAAGGATTATTTTACTCACATAAAAAGGAATCTCACTGTAAAGAATCTTCCTTCCCAAGCAGAATTCAGCATGAAGTAGAGTCATCACAGACCTTGTATCCAAAGGGTCATTTGAGGCAATTATAAAGTATCTCCTACAGCTAAAGTGATTTCCTTAATGATCTCCACCCCTTTCTATAGCCATGCCCACTACCATGTGACTTTGGGGCTCCTCCCACAAGAGGTGTGGTCTTCCCCTCCCCTTCCCACTTTAGTTCCACCATGAAATTTTGTAGTGTTCTCCTCTGACTCTAGGAATGGCCTCATGACTTGGTTTAGCCAATAGAAAGTGGTGAAATGATGGTGTACCAATTCCAAACCTAAACTTTAAAATAAATGCCTGGAGTGTCTCCACCCACTTTCTTGAGCCTCTACTATCACCCAGCAAGCTCAAGCTAGTCTGCTGCAGGATGAAAGACACAAGAAGAGCTGTTTGCAGTTGACCCAGCAAAGGTCATCCTAGATTAGCCAACAGCCAGCTGACATCCAGGCATGTGAGTGAGTCCAGCCAAGATCAGAAGAGGTGGCTGGCTTACCAACAGCTGACTGTAGATACATGAGCCATAAATGTTTAATTTTGCATGCCACTGAAGTTTTGTGTTGTCACACTGCATCATTGTGCTAAGAGATAATAGGCATACTTCCCTATCGTGTTTTCATAAAAACAGAATAGAGATTTGTGAATAAAATTATCATCACAGCAGCTAAACTCTTTTCATCCATTTCTAATTTAATGCTCACAACTGTCTTATGAAGTGGCCTCTTAAAAATGAAGAAATTAAGACTCATAGAGGTTAAATTATTTGCCCATAATCACACGCACTGTAAGTGTGTAAACCAGTACTTGAAACAACTTGTTCAACTCCAACTCTGACCCAAATTTTTAAGCCCCAGTGCTATCTAAACACTCTATAACTGCATGGAAAGCCACTGGCCTGAGAATCTGGGTTCTACCCCAGTACTTTGTACTAAAGAGTTGGGTGAGTTTGAACAAGTCATGGCTTTCCAGGTATCAGTTTCCTCAACTATAACAAGAGGAAGGTGAACACATTGATTTGTATTTTTCCTCTATTATTTTCCTCTATTGTATTTTTCCTCTATTATTTTCCTCTATTATACCATAAGATTATAAGCCCAGTTCTCTAAGTGTAAGTCTCTTCTGCCTCGAATGGTAGAGGCATATCTTAGAGATTGTATGGTATCATTCTTAATACACTTGAACACAAATCCACACTAGGGTTCTGCTGTAATCTCCTCCCTAGCCTGTTTGAAGTTAGATGAACTGAGTTGGAAACTCAAGAGTGAACACAGGTTCTGGAGTATTCTCAAAGGCCCAAAGCCATTGTCATCTGATGGGTCTTGCTACCATCATGACTCTCTCTCTCTTTTTTTTAACGTTTATTTATTTTTGAGAGACCTAGAGAGACAGAGAACAATCAGGGGAGGGACAGAGAGAGAGGGAGACACAGAATCCAAAGAGCTCCAGGCTCTAAGATGTCAGCACAGAGCCCGACGTGGGGCTCGAACCCATGAACCATGAGATCATGACCTCAGCCAAAGTCAGTTGCTTAACCAACTGAGCCATCCAGGCACCCCCATCATGACTCTCTCTTAAAGCTTATGACAAGCTGGGGAGAATGGTGGTGGTGGATAGCCCACTGGGAAGCAGTAGAGGTAGACAATAAAAGGGCTGAGATAGCAAAACCGTATATATACACAAATATTGGTAACTAGCACAAATAATAATAATAACCAACATTTATAAAATATGTACAATGAGCTCAGTTGTTGTGGCTGACCTGGAGATGCACCACACAGTCCACTTTTCAGGAAGGGCAGGCTATTTACCTGCGGGTAGGCCTTCTACCCAGAGCTTCCAGGGTCAGCCTCAGCCACACAGTCCCCAGGCCTAAGCCTTTCTTGGGGCAGCTGAATCAAATGACTGATCTATGAAGAAATTTAAAGGATTGGTCATCTTGACCCAACTCAGGAGAGCTCTGGAAAGCTATTGTAGCTCCAGAGTTCATACCTTGTTGGCTGAGGCTTCGTCAGACCTGCACCACATTTTAACCTCTTCTTTGTCCCAATTGTACTCCCTAGTCCTTTCACAGGCGTTAATCTTTTTTTTTTCTTCAAAGTAGGCTCCTCACCCAACATGGGGCTCAAACTCACAACCCCAATATCAAGAGTCGCATGCTGTATTGGCTGAGCCAGCCAGGCACCCCCACAGGTGTTAATCTCAATAAACATCTTGCATTTCAAACTCTGCCTCATTGTCTGCTTCCAAGACCCTAAGAAATTCATTATAAGAGTATGTGGTTATATGCGGCTCCTGGGTGGCTCAGTCCGCTGAGTGTCCAACTCTTGATTTTGGCTCACGTTAGAATCCCAGGGTCATATGGAGCCTACTTAAGATTCATTCATCTTCTCTCTCTCTCTCTCTCTCTCATCTATCTCTCTCTGTCCCTGCCCCCTTTCTCTTCCCATGCTCTTCTCCCCAGGTTCCCCTTTCTCCTGCTCTCTCTCTCTGAAAAAATTAATAATAAAAAAGAATCTGTGGTTATAGTAAGCACTGAGGTCAACTTATTTACTAAATGAAAGCCTCATTTTATTTTTTTAAAATATAAATAATAGAAAAGATAGAAAAAGGGAGGGAAGGAGGGAGGAAATTAACAGAAGTAATGCACTCCCCAAGATTTACAGCTCACTACCACAGGCCCCAAGAAAATAGAATTTGTGACACTTTGGGACCATTATAGAAGTAGTAGTCAATGGTCAACTGAACACCAGCTTAGATGAGGAAGAGAGATATAGAAACTTCTTTCCAGGGGCACCTGGGTGGCTCAGTCGGTTAAGCGTCCGACTTCAGCTCAGGTCATGATCTCGCGGTCCGTGAGTTCAAGCCCCGCGTCAGGCTCTGTGCTGACAGCTCAGAGCCTGGGGTCTGCTTTGGATTCTGTGTCTCCCTCTCTCTGCCCCTCCCCCATTCATGCTCTGTCTCTCTCTGTCTCAAAAATAAATAAAAAATTTAAAAAATATTTAAAAAAAAGAAACTTCTCTCCATTCTCATATTGCTAACAGTCTTTCAGGTTCTAACAGGAGTCAAAGAAGTAGGGCAATAAAGGAGAGACTCAGAGCAAGTTGGAACATGAATCTCAGCAAGGTCTGCATGGGTTTCCAGAAGTTCCTCTGTTCTTTGTGCTCTTTAAGTTTATGACACTATTTTTATAAGAAATAATAAGGAATGCATATTGATCTTTTACTATGTGGCAAGCAAATGTGCTAAGAACTATACAGCATTATATCAGTGATCACTCACAAGAACCCTCGGATAGTGAGGTAGGAATAATTGTTCAACAACTACTCACTCTGCCTATTTCTTTCCATGGGGAAAGTATAATTACCCACCCCCTCAGGGTTGAACTTGGCCATATGACTTGTCTGACAACTGAAATATGAATGTATATAAGCAGAGGGTCTGACTGAAATTGTTAAATGGCTTGGCTCATCCTCTTGTGATCCTGACATCTCCTTCAGAGAACCACTTCTCTTTCAGCCTGGCACCTGTGGAATTGATCTAAACCAAACTGTTAGCCTAGAAGAAAGTTGCACTATTGACCTACAAACTCCTGAGAGAGAGAAAAAAAGTCATTGTTATAAGCCACTGAGATCTGGGGAGAGCTATTTTTTACATAACATTGTTGTAGTAAAAGATGACTAATATAGACAAGTTCTATACTTATTCCTATTTTCAGATGAGGAAATTCAGGTACAGAGAAGCTAAATGACTTGACCAAGGTCACATAGCTAAATTAATGAAGAAGCTGGAATTTAAACCAAGCAATAAAACTCTAAAGCAGTGTCCTTAAGCCCTGTTTTATATTGTATATTCAGAGCTTGAGATAAATACTATAATTTCATTTGATGTGAAGCGCATAACTTTTTTTTTTTTGGTTGGCAAATTGTTCTTTATTGAAATATTTTCCTTTGTAGCTCCTAATTAGCTGGGTATTCCACTGCACCACTATTGATGTCATTTATGATGTCATGACTGTGGTGGTCATGAACATTGCAGCCCACAGATTGGGCAGTCCTTAGGAACTTTTTAATGGTTCCAGAGAGCTCTCTGGATAAAGATTGGTGCCATATCTGTCAGTCAATGTTGACAATCTCATCAAAAGTGGTATTTCCACTGTGCTTAATGTTTTTCTGCTTCTTTCTGTCTGTTGGTGGTTTCTTGAGGGTTTTGATTATCAGGGCAGAGGCAGAAAGTACCACTGTTGTCTGTTCTGAATGGTCAGTTTCACTATGATTCTCAGACCCAATCACCTTGGTAACATCATCACCAACCTTTTTTGGAGACAGACCCAGGGGACCAATCTTTGGGGCCAAGGCAGAGAAGGAACCCACTGACTTCCCCATGGGTGCACCTCACATGCATGACTTTGAACTCATTGGGGTCAAACTTAGGCAGCCTGGTGGATAAACCTGGATTCGGGATGACCAAAGACAGTTGTACCTTCGCCTACTCTGAGCTGGAAGCCAAAAGAAGCTGAAGTATATAACTTCTATGTGTTAAGAGATCTTTGAATTCCACCTCAAGCCAAAATTCAGTTATTTTTTTTCCTAGACCTTTTAAAGCATTCTTAAATGGCCAATGGCTATAAATGGGCCAGAATTTAACGTATGATTACTGTGAATATTGTAACCAAAGAAATGACACCAAAATGTTCAATTATTGCTTCAGGAAATATGCACATTATTTCTATTTTCAAGAGGTAATGAGTTATGATGAAAAACAGGTGATTTTCTTATCAATGGAAAACTCAGGGCAGCTCCAACTTTAAGAGAGATGAAGAACAACAGGTTAGAACAGGCATATTTCTAAGCCTGTGTGCTTTCAGAGATTTAAGCCTTTAAGAGAAACATAAACAAGGAACTATAACTTGCATTTAATTAAACCTTTAAATAATTAATTATATGTTTCTTTTTAATTTTCAAAAGTAGCAATCACAGAAACCTTTCCTCTTGTTATTTCTCACTTACAATCAAAAGTTTCCTATATGACACTAAAATGTATACAGTTTAGTCAAATGGTTAATGTGACACCCCCCCCCTTTTCTTCATTTATTGAATTTAGACTTCAAGAAATTCTTGAAACTTCCTGGGGAATTGCAAGACCCCAACAGAACTTCCATACACACCCTTCCTGAAGACAACTCCATCCATCATCCCCTGCCACTGTGACTGCTTTCACAGCCCTTAGAGAAGATAAACTTGTGACCCAAGCTGGGAAGTTGGGACTGACTCATGCTGAGAAGTTGAGCGGTATAAAGGGCATCTGGTACTTTAAATTTATTCCTTCAGACTTCCCACTGCCCTTACCAGAAGCTTACTGCCACAGAACACCAGGCTCTTTCAATTCAAAC
Organism: Lynx rufus; assembly: GCF_022079265.1. NCBI lineage: Eukaryota > Metazoa > Chordata > Mammalia > Carnivora > Felidae > Lynx > Lynx rufus. Next base: position 36,622,563 of record NW_025814896.1, on the reverse strand, counting down.
CACTTATACACCTAACTAGAGATGCATAACTATAAAAGTTCCAAACTATTAGTTTAGATTCTTTCCAGACCTCTTCAGAAGGTCTGCCCTAAAGACAGTGACATGCAGTAAATGACCTCAAAGGTAACATGCCATAAAATATTTACTGGAAAGATCACCTAAGATGGGAGAGGAATAACAAAGAAAAGCATTTTAAGATCCTGTCTCTAATTCTCTTACAGGCATTTTGCCTCTTTTAGACGATGAGTGTCATGAACAAAATGGCAATATTAATATTATTCATTCCCCTTACCTCTGTGCTGGATGAACAAATTGTCTTATTGTGGCTCTTCAGAGGGTCTCCCATCATGACTTCCAAAACGTATCTGAAAAGATAAGAATACATGTTACAGCTACAAAGTAAAACAAAATGCCTGCCAGTTTTATATACTCAGTATGAGGTCTGTGGTAAGCCCAGCCCTGCACTATGCATGATGGGAAATGTATAATAATGATGAAGCCTTCATCCCTCCCTTCAAGATGCCCACAAGGCAGGTATTCATTCCACAAATAACTGTGAGCCACAAGCTCAAAGTGTGTCCCAATCTCCAAGGAAGAATATGAGAACAAATAAATCAAGTACCCCAATTTCAAGGAATTCGCAGTCTACAAGGGGAGAGAAAACTGACACTAAATAATTCTAATACAAAACAGAAAATGACGTGTGCCTAAGAGAGACCCAGATAATGGACAATGAGGGCTTAAGGAGAAATTACTTAGAAGTAAGGGTGGGGGCAAGGGTTGGATTGAGGAGGAACTCTCCACTGAGGAAGCTTTTGAGGTGGGTCTTTGAAGACAAGGTTTGGATGTATGCAAAGGAAGGGAAGGCACTCTAAACAGAAGAGAATTTTATTCAGATGAGTGAAGGACACAGAGTGAGAGTTTACGGAAATAACAGTACCCTTGGACTCAACTGTAGGGGACATGGTTAGCACTAATGGGAAATAAGATGGAAACAAGTAAGTTGAGAGGAAATTTCAAAGGGCCATGACTGTGAGGCTCGGAAGCTGGAAGTTATTCAAAATCTCTTCTGCTGAGTTCTGGGTGTTGTGAAGACAGAATGGGCAATGATCCAAAATACTCTCCTGTGTGACCAGAACTGCCTGCTTTTATCTAGTTGACATACTGGAGTTTCTGGATAAGATTTCATTTGGGGGACCACAGATGAAACCACTGCTGTCAGCAAACTGAAACTGTGTAAGGTTTTTAAGAGGGTCAGGTGAGTCAGAAGATCAGATGCCAAATAGATGAATCTAATGGTAGCGGTGTGTATGATGGATTAGAGGGAGGAGAGTGTAAATCTGGGAGGATGAACTAAGAGATTTTTACAACATGTCCAGGTAAAGGACCTGAGGACCTGCAGCCAAGCACAGTGGTGTGGGAGAAGAGGCTGGACACTTAAAGAGCACAAAGAGGTCAACCTTCTGGGCCTTGAAAGCAAGGGAAATACACAAAGAAGTCAAGAATTTTGAGCCTGGAAGATGGGGTGCTGCCACTAGAAATAAAGAACACAGAACACAAGACAAGTTTGGAAAATGAGAAGCCACGTTTAGTTTGGGAAATATCACGTTTGAGGTTCTGGCAAGATTTCCAGAGGGCAAATAGCTTGTGGGAATGTCTTGCAGTCTGTAGGGGGCGGGGGGGGGGGAATCTCACTGGATAAACACATACGTAAGAGATGAACACATTAAGCAGTTAATCATATACAGGGGGTATTTCTTTAATGAAGCGAAAAAGCTCATTACATACCAGACTCCATTTAACTATTTGCTTCCCTGGTTTATCTTCATGACCCCAAATATGTCAGGTAAACAAGATTTGATCCCAGACCTTCTGTTCTTCCTGCTCCTCATTCTACTCAGAGTTTCATTTACTATCAACTTTAAAAATCAACATTCCATATATTTATTTCCAGCCCCAGAGCTCCAACTGCCTGCTAGAGATGATCACCTAGCTTGGGCATCACAACCCAATCAAAGAAAAGATAAACTCACCTTTCCTCTCCTCTTTAACTGGTACTTCCTCCAAATGTTTCCTATTTCTTTGAACAGACACTTGAAGCTGAGACTCAGACTTTCCCTTGCTCATAGTGTTCTAGAATAGTACTTTTTCAGCATAATGTTCTCTGCTCAAAAGTCTTGGAGAACTCCTCAAGGTAGACAAAAATCAAAGCTAAGCTTCTCAACCCAGATTTTAAGGCCATCCATAGGTCTACCCCAAACTGCCTTTCCAGCCAGTTCCCACTGCCTCTATGCCCAAGCCTTCTCTGAAGAGACCATCCTGTACCTGACCCTCAAGCATGCCTACCTTGATTCCTTCCCACCTTCTCAAATGTGTTGGCATTCCTTCCTTCTGCCAGAGATCATTCCTCCCTCACCATTCTTCATCTGATGTGTACCCATCCTCCAAGCCTTGGCTAAAGTCCTAGCTCATCCTGAACTCCTTTCTTGTCCATTCCAGGCCAGAGGAGGTGCTTCCTCTACATTCATTATATAAGGATTGTTTAATAGGATTGTTTAAAAATTTTTTAAAGTTCTCAATAAAGAATTATTATTATCAGGATATAAGTAGAATAAGATATAGTCCCTGACCTCAGGAGCTCAAAATCCAGTGGGAAAACAATGGATTGGGGAAAGGAGACACAGTTAATAGGACAATTCTTCACTATCTCATCTGTTTTTCTAGGACGTAAGGCATGGTTCTTGTATATAATTGGAAGCCTTGGACAAAGTAAGTTTAATATTTTATTGAATAACTCTTTAGAAAGTATCTCTTCTCTCTCTCTCTCTCTCTCTCTCTCTCTCTCTCTCTCTTTGGGGTGCTTTTTACTTCTTCTAGGAGACAGTGTACTAAATAATTCTATTTTCACAAAATTAACATTTTAATTCCAACAATCAGAGATTTTTACTCATCTGACTGCATTTTTAAAAAACAGTATTATTGTTAATAGCCCAATATTTACCATCTTCAAGTGATAGGTTGTCATCTCTATGTGCCTACACATCAGACACACATACACACACACACACACACTCATCCCTAGATGTCCAGTGCATGTATACTCAGATACTTGACAAAAGCACTGAATCTAGGGAAGGAAGGTAGGAAGGAAGGAAGGAAGGAAGGAAGGAAGGAAAGAAAGAGAGGAATGCCAGTCTCAGCTCCACCTCTAGAAAAGGAATTGAATATATTAATTATCTTAGCCAAGCCTCACTCTACTCATTTGTGAAATGTATACATTAGATTGTGCCTCCCAGTTCCGGTTAATCATAGATACCCAATGAGAGAGATTTGTAAAAATTCATGTTCCTGGATTCCAATCTGGACCTACAGAATCAGAACTTCCAGGGGGAGAAGCCTGGAAATCTGTACCTTAAAAAATCATTCCTGATGATTATGATAATCAAATTTGGGAATCCCATTCTCAATTCTGATTCTTCTCACATTAAAGACACATTCCTCTCCAAAGAGCCTCTGACAACCTGGAGTTGGGGATCAGGGGCAGAAAGAGCATAACATTTCTAAGACAGAAGCTAAATAATGGATGGGCTCTCCTCCTTCCCATCTCCCTCCTTCCACAATTTCCTTTCACTTCTCAACTGTAGTTTCTGATCAACATAAATGTTTCAACCATTTATGATCCTTTCACAACATGCCTAAGAGCAAAGAAAACACTTTGATTATTTTGATATCTCTTAAGGACTTAAAGCCAGCTTTGAACATGTGACACAAAATCTCCCTCATAAGATAATATTGTTGCAGTTGGTGAATTCGATTTAAATGAGATGCATATCTTCAATTGTTTCACTTACTTGACTGTGTTATTTTAAAATCTTGTTGAGTCCTCCCTGTTTACAGAAAGATACATTTAAGGAATTATGCTCAGCCTTACTGGCTTTGATGGAACCTCTTCTATAAAATGCCACTTTGCTAGGGCTTTCACTCGGTCAGCTTAAGAGAAAACGTCTTGGGAGTCCAGGGTTCTGCTTTGCAAAATCCAGAGTGCAAGTTTTTCTAGAAGACAAAAACACCTACAAGAGCTTCATAGGCAGAAAAGTTTCCAAACTCCAAACTAATTTCCAGGAAATGTGTTTGTTCACTAAACATGACCATGTACCCTGCCCCCATATCATATGACTGGGTTCCTATATACAAACAAACAAAATCACCCAAATGCTCTGAAACTAACTTTTAAGAAGATGTTGTACTTCTTTCTCCTGGTTTGTAGCATAGGAAACCTTATCCCAAGGAACCTATTTTCTGGTTAAAGGCTCTCAGCTTCTGGAATCTGACAGACTGACTTCATCTTTTGCTGGCTACATGAACTTAGGCAAAGATCTCATGCTTTGTGTATCTCAGTTTATCTAATTGAATAATAATAATAATAACCTAAGAGGTTTCTATGAAATTTAAATTAGATGTATATGAAAGCCTGAAAATAAATCCTGCCACATAGTGAATACTCAACGAGTGCTAGCTATTATTTCTTCTTGCAGGACTTTAGCATTTGAGCCAAAATAAGTAAAAAGAGTTCCTATTAGCCATCTGTCCCACCACCTCAGCAGAGGCCCATTGTCTTCTCAAATTGTTTGGCTTTGTCTATACTAAGAAGCCTGTTCAACCAGGTTAACGACTGTTCAGGTCAGTAAATACTTCTGTTTCTTCCTCAAAGACAGACTTGAAAGAGCTCCTTCGGATGACTGTGACTCTTAATTGAAGGACATAATTTTGTTTGCTCTTTCCTTGGTATCAAAAGGATAACATTAGCCAGGTTCCATGCGTTCCATTCCGATTTTCCATTGTGAAGCCATCTTTAATAACTCTTGTGCACCAATAACATCAGAACACCATTTCTTCAGCCTGTCCCCTACTGCTGCCATTCTGGAGGTAAGGGACACACAATCCAATCTCAGTTGACCTCAGTGGTTAACATCAGATAGATACCCAACAAATACTTGAGTAATTAAAATCTGCCCTCCAAACCCTCCCCACTGAGGCACTCAGACTGTAGCATGGTACTCCAAAAAATTATCATTCTATCTAAGATTGTCCTGCAAAGGGCAGAAGAGTTGGAGAGGAAGGAAGAAAGGGTTGGGGTTGTAAATATTTTGCCATGAAAAGCCAGGGATTGTTATATCCACTGGAGGGGAGAACATGAGTATGAAGTAGTGGGTATTTAAATAGAATTCCAGCTGTTCTATGTCTAGATTCAAGTTTTTATTTGGCATGGATGAGAAAGCACAAAACCTTACACCATCTCCAGGAAAATGACAGAAGAAAGACCCAAGACTCTAGATGAGTTACTTGACAAGGGAGACTGACAAGTCAAATGGTCAGGTACAGTTAAATGGGCAAGGGGTTCCCTGCACCAAAAAGCCTTGAACAACATCAGCTCTTTGGCCATAGGGAGTCATGTGCTCATTTCCTACTGAGCAAGATGGTTCTGTGTTCAAAAAAGGCAATGGGAAACCAAATCATGCAGAGAGCCAGTTTGCTGGCAAAGCTTCCAGAAGGAAAGAAACTTATCACTAAGATGTCGAAACCTAAAATTTCATTGATTTAAAATGTGGGGTGTTGAGAGTAGGATGATATTTACTAAAACATGATTTGGAGAGATGAACTTGATTTACTTTAGAGCCATGCATAATTAAGCTAAGACTGTAAGTTAATTTCCCTCAAATGTTGCATAATGTTTGAAGTATGTGGCAAAGAGTTAGCTCTTTATGGAGTTTTTTATTACATCCTGTTCGTTGGTTCACTAGAAACTCCGCCTGCTCCCAAACTTAATATCATGGTTAGAATTCTGATATTTAGAAATGTAATGAACCTTTAATATTTAGTTCACATCTGGGAGGAGGGGGAGACTGAACAGGTCTACACAGGAAAAATAGTATTAATTATTCCGAAGAAAATTCTCCATAATAGCTTAATCTGCTCTGTTTCCACATATTTGTAACTGATACAGCTTCAGGAAGTAAAGAAGTTACACCCATCCTAGTTTTAACTGAAAAAGCCCATGGAATTCTGGGAGTTGTCTCATCTTATCAGTGTTACTTTGGGGAACACAATAGCTTCTGGGTAATGCCACTCATTCGGACATCAACCAAGTTGTTAATTCTTTACCCCAAGAAAGTGGTTTAATCAATATAAAAAATCTCCAATATAATGTATTCTATTATTCTAAAGACATAAAAAAAAAAGGGATGGCTTTTAAATTTCAAAACATCCCAAGAAGAACATCATTTACTATTAACAAAAGTGCTATAGGTGGCAAGCAAAATGACATACGAATGAAATTTTGTTTATGTAGAATTTGTTTATTGAGCACTTACTTTTTAGTCTGATTTATGGTGCAGGCAAGAGCACAGCTGCCTATGCCTGATCCTTTTTCTATTTGCTTTGTGTGTGTTTCTCCTGACCATCTCTGTCACCAGGGATGTGCCACCACAGGAAAACATGTGTGTTCTTGGCACAGCTGGCACATGGATAAAGAAGATATGGAAACTCAAGCAAAAGCAGAACAAAATTTTGCATGTAAAAACAAAATGAGTCATGGATATCACAAAAATATATTACTTAGAGAAGACAAAGGGTAAACTGATTGTAGATTTAAGAAAGAGAAGGGAAGAGAGGTGGTTAAAGAAACTGAGATTGGCTCCTCAGAGCAACTGAGTGATGTATGGAGTGTTATTACATCACGGTCCTCTCTTTCCAAGGAGAAAACAACCAAAAATTGGCTTCAACCCAGTCCAGAAATATGTTAGTTTAGCTCTTAGGATGAATTCTTGGTGTATAAGTTGATAGGTATCATGTTAGGTTACAAAGAGAAATCTTGTATTCTCCCTCCCAAGAGACGCTGAGACAGACAAAGCCCAGTAACGGGCATAACCATTTCAAGGGGCCAATTCACCCAGAGCCAGAGGAACATACTAGAAGACTTCCTGGGGTCCCTACAGGCTCAAGGTTTTCTAATAATTCCTGTACAAGTGTCTGGCTCTGCCCTGAGTTCAGCAATTTTGGCAAATTCCAAATACTTTTCCTTTATACAAATGAGGTTAACAGCAAGAACAGATTTTACAAGGGCATTTTACAACCAATCAGCACCTCATGGGATGGGATAAATACCTGCTTTTTCCTTAATATGGTAAATGGCTGGACACAGTTTAAAATAGAGCCGGAGCTCAGTGCAATTAAAAGAAATGGTGGAAAAAAGCACCATGTAGAGGACAGCCATGTAGAATGTCAGCATTTCGGGAAGAGAGTTAGTGGACCTTGGGTTCACAGGGGAGTGTCACTGGATTCTTTAACCAAAGTCAATCTGCCACATTGAGGAAATGCAGGGTCAGGCTTAATGCTTTTGGTCCCAAGGGAAAATTGTCCAATTGCCAGAATGTGAAGAGAAAGAGAAGGGAAATTATCTCCTTTTCCATCAGTGCTATGAACAGTGACTGGGAAGAAAAGGATCTCATGCTAAGCCCTAAAAGAGAAAGCCTTCTGTCACCTATCACTCTCCCAGTTGAGACTTGCTGCCACAGTAGAGGCATGTATGGAAACCCAGACTTTTAATGAAAAAAAGATTTAGAAATTTTCAAATTCAAAGCATGCGCATGCACGCACGCGCACACACACACACACAAAACACATCACAAAACATGACACCAGCTGAAGAAGACCAAAAGCCCAAGACATCTTTTTTTCCTCCTCCCACAAGAAAGTCACAATCCAGGCAAGAAAACCAGTTGAAGGGTAGCTCCATCTCAAGAACTCAAAATAGTTGCCCCAGTTTACCCTGCCCTGAAATGCAACCTCCTGCTTCCTCTCTAGGCAGGCCACTTCCCAAAGAGTCATCAGCATCCCTCTGTCAGGGAAGAGATCTCCGTAATTTGCCTTAATTACTGGGCTTCCATACGCTTTTGACTCCACCACAATTGGTCCTTAAAAATCTCACACTCATTTTGTGTCCTAAGCCATGGAATTTTTAAAGATAATTTAAATCAAAAAACGTGGGTCCATATTACTTTACCAAATAAGTCACATTCATGGAAAATGAACCCCCTGCAAGAAAGCCCCAGGTTGTGCCTGGGTGTGTCACTAGTGTATTCTCTTATCTGTTTAAAAAAAACCAAAAAACTCCTTTTCTTTTGTTCTTTTGCTTCTTCTCCTGGTACTAAATGGAACAGTAGAGAGCTTTGTAATCCCCAACTTGAATGGAGAGCCCCTTATAAAACAATTCATATCATGTGAAAAAAAAAAAACACAATGCTACCCACTGAAATAAAAATGGAAACTTTTTAAAGTGTTACTAAGCAAAGACAACAAAAGTGTCACCTTTCAGAGTTGATAAGAGATCATGAGGTTGACACTCTGCAAAGCACTTTGAAAACTAGAAACTTTAGTCTTAGGACCTCATTCTTCTTTTAAAGCAAACAGTTTTAAAAGCTTGCTGGATCCAAAACCAGCTCCATCCTATGCTATGTTTTTGATCTATGACACTCTGAAACGATTATTGCTATAATCAAATACACATTGATTATTTATAGCTCTCTATGCCATTTACAGTTAAGAAAAATAATTCTTAAAACAGGTCACAATTAGGACAAAACAAAATGAACCAAACCTGCACAAAAGTCGTGTTCTTTAAAAATAACAAATAAAGAGAGGAACAAGTATTTTTGTTTGAAAGCTCACAAAATTGGAAACAAGGCAAGTCAATAAAATTTCTTCCAAACCACCTTCCCCTACCCCTGGCAAGCATTTTATGAGATAATGAAAACCTCTAACATTGAGTGATGTGATTAAGTAATAAAAGGCTGGATTTCCCTTCCTATGTAACCCCACAGGGTGCTTCTAGAGCACTGCAAAGGTCTGTATAAAGAGTTAACTGTGTGTTGGTGTAACACCAGATTACAGGTGTTTGTTAAGGGAGATCCCGCTGAGACTTTTCTCTAGACTGGTTAAACAACAGCTCCATTCTCTCTCACTCTAATGGGCTGGTGAACAAGCCCTAGTCTTCCTAGAAGGCTCTGTGCACAGAGTACATGGGTGCCTTGCTTCAGCCTCAAGTCTGCAAGAAAAGCAAGCTAGCACACTTGAAATCTCATGAGTAGATGCAAAGGACCTTGCATGAAGGACCAACTTTCCCTCCACATGCTTCCCAAGAGACTGTGGGGCTCACGTACTGCTGTTTCACCAGTCCACTAAGACAAGATGTATGGCCAACCACCACCCCTGGGAATGCAACACTTAAAGTACAATGAATGTGCTTCTTCCCGGGCTCAATCTCAATCTCTCCCTGTTGAGGAACAGTGCACAGCACACAAGCTTGACCCAGACTGCTGCTCTGCAAGTTCCTGATAAAAAACAGGTTAAGCCAGCCAATAAATCAACCCTCAAACCAGGGCTTCATCACCCTACACCCTGGATTCTGGGAGCTTTGCAGCCATCTGAAATTTCTTTAATGGGATTATCCCGATGGACACAGAATTCCTGGGTTCTGTCACCGTAAAAGGACTGCTTCCAACAATATTTATGAGAAGGTGTTTTCATGGCTCATCTTCATATTTTTCTTTCAATATTCAAACTGTTTGTATTCTAAATTCTTCTCCCATGAAAGCTCTCCACCAACAGATACATGCATATGTGTGTGTGGTAGAGAGGTTGGCTTTATTTTTCAAAATTTTTATTTTGAAATGATTTCAAATTTAGAGAAAAGTTGCAAATCTTAAATGCCATTGACACCAATTGAACAAATTTTAACATTGTGCTGTGTTGTCTCATACCTACCCACCCTGTATATTTCTGAACCACGGGACAGTAGGCTGCACATTTGATGCTTTACTCTGCAATACCTCCATGTCTATCTCCTAAGAATAAAGAGTGTCTTACATAATCACAGTAATCAAATTCAATCAATTTAACATTGATGTAATGCTTTGTTGTCTATCTAATATAGATTTCATCATGTGCCCTCACAATGACCTTTATAACAATTATTGTTCAGATAAAGGATCCAGTTCAGGATCACATGTTGCATTCAGTTGTCACATGTCTATAGTCTCCTTGAACCTGGAAGCAATCCCTCAGCCTTTCACTTGTTTCATAGACTGTCCCTCAGTTTGGGCTTCTCTGATATTTCCTTGTGACTAAGTTCATGCATTGGGTTTGGGACTGCAAGAGTACATCATTATGTGCTCTTCCAAAAGTATCTCATCTCAGGACCCATGATATTCACTTGCCCTTTTATGGGGATATTAATTTCTATCACTTTGCCAAGACGTTGTTCCATGTCTTCACTGCACAGTTAACTGTTCCCCTTCTGTATTTTCAGATTCTTCGCAATTACGTATTTTGCTTTTCGTTGAACCTCCACCTCTAGATTTGGTACCCATTGATGATTCCTGCCTGAATCCATCTTTATTCTAATGGTCATGTGTTTTCTTTTTTTATTTAAGTAACAAAGCAGAAATGTAATTCACTAAACACCATCACAAGGTAGGAAAAAAAAAACCTTCAATTGCATTAGCATAAACTCACCAGGCTTCTTCATCCACAGGGTCATGATGTCATAAAAATGATGAAAGCAGAAAATATGTACACTACACATGGGCCAGGTTTGCCACAACATGCTTTTCCTTTATCCTAGTTTCTCCAAAGGAGTCCCATCTCCAGAAGTGAGAGTCCAAGTCTAAAATCATGACACCATTTTCTACTCCTTTGATTCAATATCAAGCATTTTTCATTATGATTACATGCAGTCACTAGTGCAGGGCATTTCCTCCCTTTTGTTTAAATTGCTTCTAGAATAAACATCTCAAAACTTAGGATGGCAGCCAAAGGAAGATAATCTCTCAGGGGAAATCACTGGAATCCTCAGAACTTCCATGAGTAAGAAGCAGAGGAAAATGACAAGTTGCCATTCATTTCCGAAGAAATTCACTCTACAGTAAAGTTCCTCACCTTCTATTCCATGGAGTGAAAGTTAGTCTTTCCAAATGTTAAATTTTATGGAGGGCTAATAAACATATTATAACATTTCCCATGGAAACAGAAATAAATATGCATATATTATGTATAAAATTTACACCCATACACACTTTCCCTTATAAGAGGAGCTCCAGGGATCTCAGAAACCTGATATGTTAATTATTAAGAGAATACTATACAATGTCACATGAAATGAAAGAAAGTGGAACCTACTGGTTAGTGGAATCTATAACTTATCCCCTCAAGGGTTCACCTTGTTCACTAAGAATAAACATATTTCCTTGAGCACAGATGGAAAATGTGAGGTGACAATTCATTCTCCAAGAAAGCATGTTACTTCCCAAGAGGCAGATTCTCACTTCAAGGTGTAGAATATTCATGTGCATAAAAAAACTCTCTGATCTGTAGGCAAGAAAGCCCACTAAAGGGAGAACTATCTAACAAAACAGGGGTTTGACTGAAAATAAAAAACAATAAAGATAAAGTGACCAACTCCAACTTCCCTCATTACTAATCAGAATCTGGTAATATGAGTTACATCTTGTCATCTAACAAAGATTTGTTTGTCTTTCCTGTACTGGTCTATATTGTGTAAAAATACTATATCAAAATCACCACAGACAGCCAAATGAAAAAGACTGTACATTTTCACAGAATGAAAATACATTGCACTGTGTTATATGGTATCCTATCTTATCAGGTCTTATTGTATTTCAGAGCTAGAAGTAACATAGATATGATTTTATAGCTCCTTCATTTTACAGGCAATGCCACAAGACACTATTTGAATATATGTTTATTTAATAAGTATTTTAACTCATCTAAATATTTATTTGCTTAAGGAATATTTATCAAGCCCCTACATTGTTCCAGGAACAAGGCCAGGCCCTAGATACTTGATGGAGAACAAGATATAATCCCTGTCCTCACAAATATTCCAACCTACTTGTGCACTATTTATTGATGATTAAAACATCTTAGTTTATTGAAAGCTTTAATCATATAGATCAGCAGAGCCTAATAGAAATATAACATGAGCTATATATGTAATTTTCAAATGGCCAGTAACCACATTTGTTTAAAGAGAAATAAGTGAAATTAATTTAACAATACACTTAATTTAACCAATATGTCCAAAATATTATTTAACATGTAGTCAATATCAAAGTTATTAACGAGATGTTTTACGTTCTTTTTTTCATACCACGTCTTCAAAATCCAGGATGTACTTTACATGTACCGACATCTCAATTTGGATGCTAAATTTTCATCAGAAATATTTTATCTGTGTTTAGATTTCATGAAAGTTTACAGTTTAAAAAAAGTACGTTGACGAATTTAAGTTATTCCAACCATTCTTAAGAGTTTACCAAGAACTAAATCAAACAGGATTTATATTTACATTTAAATTAATTAAAATTAAATATAACTAAAAAATCTGGTTTCTCTGTTGCACCATGGGGCTGGTGGCTACCATATTGGTTGTACAGCTCTGAATGATATTATTTTATTTTTCTAGGAAATAAATAAACAAGGCAGGGTACTTACTACTCATGTTATACATATGAAAAACAAACATGGATTAGAGATGATGAGATGAATCATATGAGGCTGTAGTCACACCAAATAAGTGGTAGAATTGGAATTCAATCCCAAGACTTCCAAAGCCCAATGATCTTTCCTCTATATTTTGCTGCATTAAAAATGAATGTGATAGTCTTACTCTGTTGACACTATGTTAGGCCATAGAGAATCTGAAATGCCAGATTAAAAACTTTGGACTTGAACCAGCCCACAGAGGCACACAGATGGCCTAAGGCCTGAAATGAACCACAAAAGTGTGGCTAGGTCCATTATTTTTAAAAATCTGACATGCATTTTCCAGTTTCCTTCAGACCCCACCACCATTTATTACTCATAAGCATCCAGCTTCATTCACTTACTGTTCTTTTCTCTGTCCTTGATACATTTGAATTTGACAATTCAGTGAGGCAATGGCTGCTGTTAAGGGTTTTCAAGCCTTCAGATGACTAATCTGATCCTCTGTGTAGGCTAAATTAGTACCAATAAAGACTGGAACCAAGGAGACTAGTTTAACTCAAGTATTAGCCTTTTTTTAAGTTCTTTTGACTTCTTTCAGATTTATTTCCTTCAAGTTGTCATTAGAATATCTTTTTGACCCCAAAAAGAATCTTCCAGAATATGTTAAATTTTCAGTCAGTGGCTCAAAAGAAATTTCTGGTCTGATAGAACTACTCTCTCTCTCTCTTTGTCTCTGTCTGTCTCCCTTATACACACACACACACACACACACACACACAGTTGTCTCTACCTGAGGGGCACCTGCATGACTCCACCTGAAGGTTTCTGAGTTGAAGATAAATATATGGATTTTTAAAATGTAAGGACATCTTTTTTTCCTTCCCTTCTTGCCTGCTAGAAGGCATTGGACAAAACCTATAACATCCATAGATCTCTGTTCTTTGCTTGTCAAGTAAAAATTTATGAAATTTTCATCTTTGCCATATCCCAGGCTTCTGGAAGGGATGACCTAATGGTAGGTAGTTTTATCACTCTTTCTATGAAAGAAACCATAGGAATGTTGATTCAGACATTATTGCTGAATAAGGGAAAATGGCCCCATTTTGAGATATGTAGTTTTAGGAGCCCCTTGCAGGGGCAAAAGATTTGATTTTGCAAAATCAAAAGAGCAAAAACAATTATCCAAATTAATTTTACCTAACTTTGCCAATAAGAGTTTATTGATTAATTTAATTATGAAATATTTACCATAATTTGGGAAAAGGTCAGAGTCTGTTTAAGGCAATTCACTGGAAAAGTCCAACTATATTTTTTGTAATTCATTTCTGAATCAGTTTTCTGTATCTGGGAAAAATACTCTCTTACTTGAATCTACATGTTTCATGGATTGTATTGAGCAGGAGAACCTAATGTAGATATTCTCAAACCTGAGTTTAAGAGTTATGGGGTAGGGTAGGGGGACCAGTTAACATAAGGATTTCTGGGACCCAGCCCTGAGATGCTAATTCAGTAGGTTCAGGGCACCTCAAGTCCCGCAGTGAATCTGATACAGAAAGTATCTATAGACCACCTTTTGATAAATATGGGTCTAGCATTTGGCATAGGTCATAATTCTTTTACCTGGGGTAGAGATCATTAACCTTATTGGAGATTACTTCCCAATTAAGATGCAGAAGATTGGTTGTACTGATGATTCCAAGTGGTGCGACTCTGTATTGTGACTCTGCAGCTCCTCCACTAAGAGGAAGTCTATCTCTCTACCTGTTGAGTGTGACCTGGACTCATGACTTTTTTGTAACTGTGCAGTAGAAGTGTCATTGTGCCAGCTCCAAGTTTGAGCCTCAAGAAGATTTTCAGGCTTGCCACTAACATGTGAACAAGCTCAGATGAGTCTGCTGGAAGATGAAGGTGGCATGGAAAAGATTCCAACCATCCCACTCAGGGCGACCTTGAACCAGCTTCTAGTCAACCTAGAAAAATGGAGCTCCCTACATGACCCACAGCTGGCCAGAGATGCACAGTGAGCCTAGCCAACAGAATAACTACTTAGCTGATGCAAGAGCAATAAATGTTACATTTTTAGACCACAGAGTGTGGAGGAGCTTCCTATGAAACAATGGCTAACGGGGGCATAAAGTCAAGTCCCTAATATCTGTCCTCTATTCAGGAAAGTCTGAATGAGACACGAATTCCTACACAGGAAGAAAATACTTCTGTTGTTTTGGCCAAAATAAATAAAAACAAATAAATAATAAATCCATGGCCAAAATTGTACCATTGGATTTTATCCTGGCCCCAGAGCTCTCCCAACACTGGTGGACCAAGGTGATGGCCAAGGAGAGAGTGCAAGATAAGAAGTTAAATCCCAGCCCTGAACAATGTTAACTGTTGTTAATAATAAAAATATAAAGTGACATTATTTAATAACATTGTAAGATTAGAGCCAAAATGAAGGATTTTTTGTAGTGTTCCATCAGGGTCTTGCTGCCCATTCACCCTAAAAGAACATAAAAGGTATAGAATTTGTTCTTTTAAAAAATTAAGGAGACACATGTAATCTGGTATTTTTGAGATTTCCTGTAAAACTCATCTCATCTATACGAATTCCTCAAAAGCATTTAAAATCAGATCTTTTAAAGCTCCCCGAATGCAAAACCAAAATTAAGACTTCCTTAATAATTCAAATACAGTTTGGGTTGAATCTTAATACTGCTGAATTATTACAAGATGTCTTATGTATCTAGAATCAGAATGATGGAAAGAACAGTTTTTGTAAGAGAACAACATCTTTGCGCTCCTAGAGTATTGATTGTTTTGGCACCATTTGCATTACCCTCTGCTTGTAAAGCAATGTCTGTGGTGTAGGAAACTCTGGAGTGATGGGTCACAGGACAGCACACCATATGCTCAGCAGTTCATGAGCACAATGGTCTGAAGTCAAGGGTGACTCTCTGACTAAGAATCTCTTTACAAACCAGGCTTTACATGAATGTAATGGGTACCTTACATTCAAAGGCCAAATGAGTTACTTCTTTTGTTTGACAGATAATTATTTCACCCTATATAGAAGAATGAACAAAGCCTGTCAAAATCATAGAGTTTCCTCATCACTGACCATCTGCAAACACACTGAAATGGAGACAAGATTTTTAAAAAGTCTATTTGCCCATTAGAGCACATATTAGCCCCACTGCCCCCATAAGGTTTCCATAACTTTCTTAAAGATTAGCTTCTTATAATAAAGGACCCAAAAAAGTCATCAAAATGGCCACAGACTAAGAAACTTCATTATGTAGTATCTCATAAAATTGCATGTACCAGAAGTGAAAAGAGGAAAAGCAAGATATAATACAGATTCCAAAACGACTTCCCACACCTTTCAACAAACTTCCTACCAGGTATAAATCCCAAGTTTTAAATGATAATCTGAAAACAAGGAAAACCCTATGGTTTCATAACTCTCATACTTGGAAGCAAAATCCAGAAGTCAAAATAGCCTCAGATATATATTTGTGGACGATTACCTCCCCAGTTTAGGTTAAACCTACAGTGGATCAGGCTTTCTGATGGTACAGATCCTGACATTTTGCTGTTTTAATAGAAGCTTAGTGGCTTCCAGTTCAAGTTTGCCAGCACTCTAGGAGTGCCCTCTTAGTGTGAGCGGTCAGAGATGATTAACTGAAAAATATTTCCAAGTTAAACATTGATTTGCCTCTGCCTCTATTTATTCCTATCTTGGACGACCTTTCCAACTCTTTTTTTTTTTTTTTAAGAAAAGAAAGCAGACACCAGTGGCTTTGCATTTCTTAGTGAAAAGCCAAAAAAAAAAAAAAGAATTCTGAATTTGTTACATTCTGTGGTTCTATTTTATAAAGAAATGAACAGGGCATTGGGGAAATCCAAGGAAGACCATTTGCTTTTCTTTCTACACACAGACAGACTTATAGACACACACACACACACACACACACTGAATACCCGTGACTTGAATGAGATCCTTTCTGTTTTGTTTCATTTCAGTTACTATTTTACTTCAGTATTTAGTCCACACAGATTCAGAAGGTACGAAACTAGCTTAGTTTATGGGTTAGCTTGAGCCTCCTCCTCATTCTCTTCCTACCTTTTAGGAAGAGTGCTACACATATTTAAGACATTTATTCTCCAGATATCAATCTGCTATTTCAATATATCACCAAATCCTACTTCATCTTCCTTTGAAGTGTTTAATATCAGATTCACACACACACACACACACATATGCACACGCACATGCACATAGACAACACACACACACAAACGCACCTCCTTCTTAGTTCAGTTGCCCCCACTGCCCAGAACTCTAAGCTCTAATTTTCTGGAATAGCATAACAGCTATCCTATCAGGTTCTCCTCTTCATCTTACTTGCAAGATTAAGATTAATTTTACTAGACCATGGCTGTCATCATGTCCTTTCCCTGCTCAAGAATCTATAATGGGTTTCTACTCTCTAATGTCAAGGTCAAATTCTTTTTCCTAGGTTAAAATCTTCCTAAATCTTGTACCATTTTATCCATTATTTGATGCATAATTTTTTAAATCTCTTAATAGATTTTATTTTCACAGTGAAGGTGATTATAAAATTCCTCTTTGGTGCTCAGTAGATGTCATTAATTTAAGAAAACTAGAAAGATTTGGTGAGAGTTAGCTGAACATCTAAGACCTGACATGTAGGGTATTATATATATATATATATATAATATTCATGTATATATATACATGTATATATACATTATATATGCATATATATGCATATTATATATATTATGCATATATATATTATTATATATAGTCATGTATATATATACATGTATATATGTAATATACATACATATATATTATATATTCATATATAATACCCTATATTATATATGAATTATAATTATATATATAATTATATATAATTATATAATATTTAATATATATATAATTATATATATTATATATATATAGGGTATTATATATATATATATATATATACATATAATTTATTGTCAAATTGGTTTCCATAATAAACTCAAATGGATGAAGGACCTGAATGTGAGACAGGAAACCATCAAAACCCTAGAGGAGAAAGCAGGAAAAAACCTCTCTGACCTTACCCACAGCAATTTCTTATTTGATACATCTCCAAAGGCAAGGGAATTAAAAGCAAAAATGAAATATTGGTACCTCATCAAGATAAAAAGCTTTTGCACTGCAAAGGAAACAATCAACAAAACTACAAGGCAACCAATGGAATGGGAAAAGATATTTGCAAATGACATATCAGACAAAGTGCTAGTATCCAAAATCTATAAAGAACTCACCAAACTCCACACCCAAAAAACAAATAATCCAGTGAAGAAATGGGCAGAAGACATGAATAGACACTTCTCTAAAGAAGACATCCAGATGGCCAACAGGCACATGAAAAGATGCTCAACATCACTCCTCATCAGGGAAATACAAATCAAAACGACATTGAGATACCACCCCATGCCGGCCAGAGTGGCTAAAATGAACAAATCAGAAGACTATAGATGCTGGAGAGGATGTGGAGAAATGGGAACCCTCTTGCACTGCTGCTGGGAATGCAAACTGGTGCAGCCACTCTGGAAAACAGTGTGGAGGTTCCTCAAAAAATTAAAAATAGATCTACCCTAGGAATTTACCCAAGGGATACAGGAGTGCTGATGCATAGGGGCACTTGTACCCCAATGTTTATAGCAGCACTTTCAACAATAGCCAAAGTATGGAAAGAGTCTTTGCTGCATAATTTTTATCCAAATAGTCTGGTTCTTCCTTTGCTATCCCTTTCTCTAAGGAACATTACAACTATTTACTAATATATATTAAACCTCACCTTCTGAGCACTCACGAAGTTAGTTAGGTATGAACATGTGATCTCTTCTGGGCAATGAATTCTAAGCAGACAGAAGTGACATGTACCACTTCTAGATTGAAGCATTTAAGGGTTTATGTGTTATTCTCATCTTCTCTCTCCTTTGCCACAAAGACCTGTAATCCTCCAGATGGTAGCAACCCCATTGCCCTGGATTCCTAAGTGAAGATGAGTTGCAACAGAGACCTCCTACTGATGTGTGATGAACATTAGCATGAACAAAACATCTACTCCATTGCTTCATGTCACTGAGATTTCAGGGATGGTTGTTACTATAACCTGCTATGCTAGTTCCTGCCTCCAAGACCTTTTAGAACACACATGCCCTCTCTCTACTTCTTGCTTTTTGAAGCTCTGCTCAGGCTTCTGAACCCAACACAAGTTCTCTTTCTCCAGGAAGCCTTCCTTATTTAATCCCATGCCACAATGATATCCTCTTTCTCTATACAGATACATACCATCGTCCACTTTAACCCTTGATTCCATGTTGACCAGATGTTTATTGAACTCCTTGTGTTGGAAATAATTTGAGATATAAAAGAAGATGATGAGACAAGATTTCTGTCATCAAGAATGTTAGGTATATCCCAAAAAAGACACAATTAGAAAATCATATATTAATAGAATATGAGACAAAAATTGTCAGAATGCAAAAGTAGTTCACTAAGCCAGGGACATAAATACTTAGTGCCAATACTGTGACTAAAGGTATCTGAGATAGCTCTTAGGAAGTAAAGGTGTCCCTTGAGTAGGATGTGGCCAGGAGAAAGAGAATTTTAGGTAGGGAATTAAAGCCAGGGCAAAAGCATAAAAGGAATAGCTTGAAGTTGGATCTGTTTGTAAAAAAGTTGGTTATCAGAAAAATATTTGTGTAGAAAAGTTCTAGAAGAAAATAATAGAAAGGTAGTTGGAATCAGATTTTGTTGAGCCATATACATAATGTTGAAGAGTCTGAGCTTTCTTCCTGAGGGAATGAAAAGCTACAAAGTTGTCTACAACAGAAAGTAACATACAAAAAAACATTTTATTGGGGTGATCAAAGTGATGTGTACTAGGTAAATGGATTGAATGATAGTAAAAAATAAAGGCCATATCTAATATATCATTCCCCTCAAATTTAATGAATGTTAACTTTGTCTCTCTAATTATCACATATCAGTTGGCTACTGCTGTGTAACAAATTGCCTCCAAACTCAGTGAGTAAAAGCAATAAGCACATATTAGTGCTCATAAGTGTATTGGTCAGCTGTGTTGTTCTTTTGGTCTGGCAGAACTTACACACACATCTGTAGTCAGCTGAGTTTGGGAGGCCACTCTGTTTATGTTAAATAAGCTTTCTCATATGCTTTGAAGGTGACTGATTAGAGACTGGCCTAGGATGGTCTCCCTGAGACAAATGGGCTCTCCATGTGATTTCTCACCCTCAGCAGGCTAGCCCAGGCTTGTTGTACGGCAAAGGCCTGGGGGCAAGAGAACAGGCAGAAACACATAAGGCCTCTGCAGGCCTGGCCTAGGAAATGGCACAACATCCTTTCTGTTGCATTCTACTTGCCCAAGAAAGTCACAAGTCCAGCTCAGATTTAAGAGTTAAAGAATAGACTCTACTTCTTCAAGGGGAAAGATACAAAGTCACACCGTCAAAGGTGGGGACTCAGTGAATCCATCAGTCGGGAAGGAAACACAAGGAACAAGTCATTCTCTCCCACATTTTGCCTATCTCATTTTTTTTCTGCCATAAGCCTAGGAGGTACATTATTATTCTCACCATTTTTACAGATGAGGAAAGTAAACTCCCAAGTGGTTAATAACTTACCTAACGTCATATATAATTGAGCAGTGTTTGAATCTCAGATTACGTCCAAAGCCATGGAATTTTATTTTTTGCTAGAGATCATTAATTTGAGAAAGAAAGAGTGAAAATTAAGGGTAAAGGAGGAGAAACACTATGCTGAGGTCAAGAGAATTAAATTCAAGCACCAGCTATGTTTGTTTCCTTATCTCTAATGTATCCAGCTGGCTTGCAGAGGCTAACATAAAAACCAAAACATCTACACACACATAAAAATACTTTGAAAACTACAAAATTCCATACAAATATAATATATCCTTATTCTAATTTTTAATATCCTTATAGAATCTGGAATATACAACAGGACGTGAGCAACACCCTCCCAGGAAAAGAACAGGTATTATCTAAAATTATTCAAAATATGCCATACCAAAATTACATCCAAGAATAGGCCAAATACTTTTACACCTTTTTGCTTATGAGAAATTTAATTAAGTGGATATTTATGGATGTTAAGAAATTGTTAATTTTTTCAGGCATAATAATGCTATTGCCATTTATGCCTTTTAAAGAGTTCTTATTTTTTAGAGTTGTGATAGCAGTGAATAAAACAATACCAAGTCAGAAATTTGCCCAGAAAGGATTAATTAGGGTATAGCTGAAAGATTAGCTATGATTAATTATTGAAGCTGAGCGATGGGTACTTTTGTGAAATAATAAGATATTTATAGAAAAAAGGTTTCTCTATTTTTAAAAAAATCTCCTCAATACAAGTAGACTTCTTCCCTTCAGAATAAAAAACCTCTTTGCATCTGATATTTCAGAAATCTTCCCAGAGCAATAGGCATGACATACACAATCTGGTTATTGTTTCTTTCTACTTTAAAACCAATTACCATCCTTTCCCAACGGCCACAGTAAGAGTATCCTGACTTGATTCCTGCTCTCATTTTTACTTCAGGTTTCAACTTCTACACATTAACCACTGCAATCTTACTCCACCCTTGATATCTTTTCTTGCTAATTTTCTGTTCACTCTTGCCTTAGCCACTCTCCACAATATGTTTTTCTGGGTAGCAGACTATGGAGCAGGGCTTGTGTTGATTTTGTGCAGCCCACATTCCTGGAATGTTAGTGCTAAGCACAGAATTTGACCTGTAACACAGTGAAGAAAGAGTTCAAATGCAAACTCCAAAGATATCCATCCCACAGAATAAATGCCAATAAGCAATTTCCTTTTCCCAGCCTACAGAGATTTTCATCAGATAGCCCATAACAGACAGAACCCGTGCCAATATTTTATAACCCATAAAATTTCTTCAAGCAATTGTACAGATTTCCAGCCATCCTTTGATCAGTCTTTGTAACAGTGACTCCGGGCCTTCACCTAAAAATGATTCCTAGACCTTGATATATATATATATATGTGTGTGTGTGTGTGTGTGTGTGTGTACACACACACAATGGAAGAGATCTGGCCTTCAGAAAGTCTCTCATTAAAGCGCTAATCTGTTCCACCACATTCTTCTGAGACACAGTGATCAGCATTCTAGCTGGCCTCAATGGCCAGCCCTAATAAAACTGATAGAAACAGCTTAAGTAATTGGATTGCTATATGGGATTGAATGTCTGACAACAAAAGATAGCCATCTCTATTCGACCACCATATCTTTGTTCCAGCAACGAATTCATTTAGCAATGCACTTAGAGGCTCCTGGGCCCAGGGAGAAATGACAGACGAGGGACACAAAAGCTAGGCCAGCTGATGAGCCAGAGACAGAGGCTGTGCAATTCCAAAAAGTTAATTACGGTGAACGCAGGCAGCAGACAATGACTTGTTGAATCATTACCATAATCACATTATTGCACTGGTCTCCAGTTCCCAGCCAAGGGCAGTGTTGGCTACTTCTCATTCTGACTGTGTACTTCCTCTTCACCTGCCACCTGAAATCTACCGTACACGACTTCTTGGCTGATACACTCTTAACTACTGCAATCTGTTCATGTGTCCTAGACATTTTTTTTAAATTTTAGTGGTTTTTTTTCCTATCAAAAGAGATAGAAGTGTCCAGTCAGTGTAGAAGACATTGGTGCTAAAATTCTCATATTTGTCTCAAAATTTGTGACATGGGAAAACATTATCATCCATTAAAATATAATTATAATATCAAAATCCTATATCTACATGTGACTTCAGATAGGTCTAAACAAAGTTAATATAATATAAATCAAATCACAATGTTGATTTATAACTTCAGGCAGATCTAAAGAGGGTTAATATAAATCAGAATATTGATATCCAAAGCCGATCCTAGAGTGAAAAACAGCAAATACTACCCACACTCAGTGAGTCTGAAGCAACATTCCCAGTTAATATTTTCCTAGAAGCTTTGACGTATTTATTTCTTGACCACCGGGTATTTCGTTTCTTCAGCAGAGTGACATAAATTATTTTCACTTTTCCACTGTCTCTGGAACAGTTTTGGTCTCTCTGAAGAGAATACCAGCCAGCGAGTGAGAATGGCACCACCTTTTATAATAAACAGAGATGTTGGTATAATGACCATTGCCAAAAATGTAATAACACAGCAGCAATGATAATAGTAGAAATATTGTTATTAATAATTACTTTAGACCGGCCAACTTAGAGTGAAGATTCTAAATATTTCTAAATGAAGTTCTGATTTAGCCATACAATATTCTGTAAGAGAGCTCAGGGATCATTCATTCTGCATTAAAATGGAAAGAAATAGCAAAGCCAGGATACCTTTGCTTTTTCAGACAGTGGCACCAAAGAAGCCCAAATACAAATGTCTTGACATCCAGTCCAACACTCCAGGTCTTTAAATAGCATGGTTAAGCCAAGATTCCTTGCCCAACTTGGCAAAGAGATAGAACCAGCTCCACAGTCCAAATTTTGACTTTGGTTCATCATTGAAAAAACACAATCATATGTTGTCCAAAACTGGCATGTCTTCCCCTTTTCAATTTATCATACTGCCAAATGGATAACATGGTCTCAAAGTGCTATACCCATGAAAAATATTGAAATACTTCTAATCATGAGTAAAGAATATATAGTTAATTTTGACATAAATCTTGAACAGAACTATAGAATGATTCCTACTCAAATCTCAGCAGAGACTTTTTTGTGCTAAGCTTTACTATGATAAAATGGGCCTCAAGTTCAATAAAATATCCCAATGCCCATCTAAGA
Source organism: Lynx rufus (assembly GCF_022079265.1). Classification (NCBI taxonomy): domain Eukaryota; kingdom Metazoa; phylum Chordata; class Mammalia; order Carnivora; family Felidae; genus Lynx; species Lynx rufus. Next base: position 36,599,072 of record NW_025814896.1, on the reverse strand, counting down.
TACCTTCATTTCTTTTTATTTTCTGAAAGGGATTAAAGTTGCAATCAATCTGTACATGGAACAATCAAGGGCAATAATATTTACCATATCTTTAAGCACAATGGCTGAAAAGGATGGGAAGTGGGTCCTACATCCTACAGGAAGTTCTTCCTCACCATGCCAGTCCTTCATGCCCTTTTCTCCTCTCCCATCAATCCCTCAGCCTTCTTCCATTTCCACCATTCATCTCCCACTTACCATGCCCTGCCTGTACTGAACACTGTGCTTTTTTCAAGACTATATATATTCCTTCCTTCCTCCCCTAGATCTAAAACCCTCAAGAATAAGATGGAGTGGTATTTAATCTACCCATTCCTCACAGTACCAAGCACAGATTGGCATTTCATATGTATGTCACTGACTGATGAGGCTGGAGGTTAAAATACTAGACAGATTTTGTTGTACTTATATGCAATGTAAATATGTATCCATGGCTTACCTTTGAGGTCATCACCAATTTACCAAGAAAATAAGAAAACAATAAGCTTTTAGTTCTAATGTTTGCAGTCTTTCTATATCACATAAAGTATGACTAGAACACAGTCACAGCTTTGTATAAACCCAAAACCTGACAGCCACTCATAGGGTTACAGGAAATGTATATCTACACAGACAGGGCCTTTGTCTTGAACCGGTAAATACCTACTACATCTGTGACTAACAGTGAAATCACTTCTTTCCTGAGACCACGCCCCGGCTCCTCTCCTAACTGCTCTGGGGTCATACAGGCAGGCATGACATGGTTGAAGACAGGTAGATGTAGTTCCCTGACCCACAGTCATTTCACATTTTTCTCGTTTCTTACCCATTGTTCTCAACCTCTTTACCTGCCCCGGCATAGCAATAGAAGGCAATGTAAAGCCATTGCTCCTTTGAAAGGGCTCTGGAAATCTCTGATCAAAGGGCCTTTCCCCACCTCCATGTGGCTTCTCCTTGTTCCTGGGATGAAGGCCTAATAAGATTCCAAGCTAATTTTTACCCTTTACCCTTATGCCTAGGCCATTCCCAGGCCTAGCTGTCACTTACAGATTATCTGCCTCATAGGCTCTTATGTGATTTTCTAGGCTTTCCCCATTTAGCACAACATAGATACTATAAATTGGCAGCCTAAAATATGCAGGCAACATTGGGCTTAACAATGAATTTTATTTATGCTCTACACTTTTGTTGTTTTTATAAATTCATCACCAATAATTTTAAATCAAGAGATTTCATATATCAATTAAGACGCCTAACTGCTCTTTAGAAATTAGAGGATTTGGCCACCTCTGGTCCCATTCTCATCTGGCAGCATCAGCTAAAGCTGAGTAATGGCTGCCCTTTTAGAAACAGAAGCAACTCTCCCCTTCTCCACTGTCTCCGTCACTCCCCATTGCCATACACCAGACCCTTATACTCAGGTATATATCTGTCATGGCAGAAACTAGATAGAAGCTCAAAAACATGGTTCTACTTATTTCTGAACACATAAGACTCTATCTCCTATCCTCCCTTACAGTCAGGTGTGGTCATGTGACTGTGTTCTGGCCGATGGAATATGAGTGGCTACTTTATGATCTGTGGAAGATGGCGGCATAGGAGGATACTGGGCTCACTGCGTCCTGCGGATCACTTAGATTCCACCCACACCTGCCTAAATAACCCAGAAAACCACCAGAAGACTAGCAGAATGGATTCTCCAGAGCCAAGCATAGACGAGAGGCCCATGGAAAAGGGTAGGAAGGGCAGAGGCGGTGCGTGCTACACTGACCGGTGGGAGGGAGCCGGGGCGGAGGGGCAGCCCACCAGCCAAGCAGAGCCCCCGAGTCTGGCTTGCAAAAGCGGAGGGGCCAGACGGAGTGTGTTTGGACAGCAAGCAGGACTTAACATCTGGAAGGTTATAAACTAACAGCTCTGCTCGGAGAGCGGGAGGGCTGGAGGACAATGGGAGGGAGAGTTGTTGAGCCCCAGACGACAGAGTGCAGCTTGGCAGGGAACAAAGGTGCTCACCAATGCTGTCTCCCTTGCCCATCCTCCAGCCAAAATCCCAAAGGGAACCAGTTCCTGTCAGGGAACTTGCTTGCACCACGCAAACACCCAACGTTGTGCTTCTGTGGATCCATCCCTCCTGCGGGTCTGACTCCCTCCCGGTGCCACAGGGCCCCTCCAGAAGTGGGCCTCTGAAGGAAAAGCAAGCTAAGCATGCCCCTCCCACCCCTGTGCACCATGCTGATCCACCCCAGCTATACACCAGATCCCCAGCACCACAAGCCTGGCAGTATGCAAGTAGCTCAGATGGGCCACACCACCCCACAGTGAATCCCGCCCCTAGGAGAGGGAAAGAGAAGGTACACACCAGTCTGACTGTGGCCCCAGCGGTGGGCTGGGGGCAGACATCAGGTCTGACTGTGGCCCCGCCCACCAACTCAAGTTATTCAAGACAGCACAGAGGAAGTGCCCCGCAGTCCCGCACCACTCCAGGGACTATCCAAAATGATGAAACGGAAGAATTCCCCTCAAAAAAAACCTCCAGGAAATAACGACAGCCAACGAACTGATCAAAAACGATTTAAACAATATAACAGAAAGTGAATTTAGAATAATAGTCATAAAATTAATCTCTGGGCTTGAAAACAGTATAAAGGACAGCAGAGAATCTCTTGCTACATAGATCAAGGGACTAAGGAACAGCCAAGAGGAGCTAAAAAATGCTATTAATGAGCTGCAAAATAAAATGGAGATGAACACAGCTCGGATTGAAGAGGCAGAGGAGAGAATAGGTGAACTAGAAGATAAAATTATGGAAAAAGAAGAAGCTGAGAAAAAGAGATAAAAAAAATCCAGGAGTATGAGGGGAAAATTAGAGAACTAAGTGATGCACTAAAGAGAAATAATCTATGCATAATTCATATTCCAGAGGAGGAAGAGAGAGGGAAAGGTGCTGAAGGTGTACTTGAAGAAATCATAGCTGAGAACTTCCCTGATCTGGGGAAGGAAAAAGACATTGAAATCCAAGAGGCACAGAGAACTCCCTTCAGACGTAACTTGAATCGATCTTCTGCACGACATACCATAATGAAAGTGGCAAAATACAAGGATAAAGAGAAAATTGTGAAAGCAGCTAGGGATAAACGTGCTCTAACATATAAAGGGAGACCAATAAGACTAGTGACAGATCTCTCTACTGAAACTTGGCAGGCCAGAAAGGAATGGCAGGAAATCTTCAATGTGATGAACAGAAAAAATATGCAGCCGAGAATCCTCTATCCAGCAAATCTGTCATTTAGAATATGATGAGTGCCAAAAAATCTCTCACATGTGATCATTCACTCTTTTCTCTTCTGCTTAATGCAATCAAGCCATGTGTTTAAAATGGCAGAGCCACTAGATAGAAGGATCTTAGGTTGGGAAATTCACCTGCAAGAAATGAAACTACTTCTATCATCTTTGAACAATCATGCATTTTGAATTTCTTTGTTACAGCAGCTAACATGAGCTTAACACATCTGTCTTTCAACTTCACAGGAAGTCTGTGACTTGATTTAATGACTACATGCCCAAAGTCTCACTTTACACTGATCTGACCATAACTAATCCCTCTGAAAGGCACCATTTCTTATAAAAATCTACCCACCATGAACTTCAAAAGATGTATTTCCTTCCTGGAACTCCCTAGTGATTAGTTTTGTACAACAACATTAATTTATGCAGCTATGATTGTGTCTGAATTTGCCTGCCCCCTAACCTAAAGCTTCACCTTACACACTAAAAGTTCTGGCTCTGGTCTCCATGAACTTATCCTTGGAAAAGTAATGGACGCTTATGAACAATAGAATTAAGATAAATATAATCAAAGTCATTGGAAGTTGAAGAAATCCACTGAGATAATGTGGTACATCAGCAGAATTTTTTTCAAGGTAACCAAAGTCTAGAAAAGAAAAATGACTTCCCTAAAATCACACAGCCAGAATATAGGAGAGAAAAATCAAACTCTCATTTTTAATTTCTAAATGCAATGTACTTGACAACATTATCCTTCATCTCTTATTACAACCCACAGTTTTATTTTACCTTTTTCCACCACACACACACAGTCCTAGCAATTAATGGAACATTGATTATGTGGTAAGTACTATTCCGAGTTTTTTTGCATGCATTTCTTAAATTTTAATTTCAGAATAAATATATGAGGTTATATAGTCTCCATTTTTATGATGTAAAAGTGAGGCACAAAGAGGTTAATGAATTTTTTCAATATCACATACCTAGAAAATGGAAGGTAGGGTCTAACTCCATAGTCCATGCTTCTAAAAACTATGTTATATTGCCCATTGCAATCTTATCTTTCTTCATAGAAGGAAGAACTTTTTGCATCAGTTAGCTTTTCCTAGGAAACAAACCACCTTAAAATATGGTGGCTTAAAGCAACAGCCACTTACTCAGCCCATGATACTATGGGGTAGCAATTTAGGCTAGGCTCAATGGGACAGTTCTGCTGACCTCACCCGGGCTCATATAGTATGTGAGGTCAGCTGGCCAGTTAGGTTGTGGCTAGATGAGCCAGATGACCTCAATCCCACATCTGGGAACTCAGCTAGGAGAGCCAGGATTACCAACATGGCATGGCCTCTCATCCTCCAGCAGACTAGCCAAGAGTTGTTCCCATGGCAATGGTTGCTCTTTTCCCAAGAGCTCAAGAGTATCAAGAAAGGCAAGTACGAAAGCACAATTATTTCTCAGTTCTCTGCTTGTGTCGTATTTGCTACTATTCTACTAGCTGAAGCAAGATACATGGCTAACTCCATGGAAAAATGGGGAAATAGACTATTTCTTGATAGGCAGACCTTCAAAATCATATTTCAAGGGGCACACAGAATGGGATTGTAAAAATTTATGGACATTTTTAATATCTCAGATAATTTAATTGTTCTCTTCTAGTACTTACATCCATAGTTCTAAATAATATGTGTATATGGCTACCTCTTAAGTAATCAGTTTTAAATATTATCTTCTGGATTATTATTATTATGACAATTAAAAATTTAGGTTTTTCAATACCTTTCCTTTCTACCAAAAATTCATAAACCTTTCACCAAAATTCCCTAAATATTAACATTTAACATAACTGCTTTATACATAAATACGTATATTTCCTCTAAATCATATGAGAATAAGTAATAGACATGAGACCTCTTTACTCCTAAATTTTCAGTGTGTGTTTTCAAAATCAAGGCTTAAATAACCAACTGTATAATTATTAAAAATGAGGAAATTAGCTTTATAATGCTATGACTTATTCTATCTAGTACTGTCAAATATGGTAGCCATTAGCCACATGTGACTAAATGTATTTAAATTTTAAACTAGTAAGAATTAAACAAGAATTAAACCAAGTTCCTTGGTCACACTAGCCACATTTAAAGTACTCAATAGCCACATATGGCTGGAGACTATTTTACTGAATAGTGTAGAGAATGTATCCATCATTACAGAAAGTTTCAATGGACAATGTTGGTCTATATCTTTCAGGCCCTGTTTGTATATAATTACAGATTTATAGAGATAAAATCTGTATGTGTTACAAGATTATAGTCTTGTTATAAAGACTTGTTATAAAAATTATTACCTCTGTCTTTAGATAGGAAGACAAAATTAGAAAAGTGAACGGGGTCCATGCCTGTATGATAAATCAATCCTATAAAAAGGGACTTGATTCTAAGTTGGATCATTTGAAAGACCTTTCTCCCACAGCAACATATTCCATCCCCAAGAAACGTGAGTCCCTATCTTAGGTTGTGCATGTGCACAAATTTATTAAGTTCCTCCTTTATTCAGGAAGAGCTCCCAGGAGAAATAGCAAAAGAATGAGGGAACCAGGACAGGGCAAAAGAAGCCAAGGAAAGTGCTGATTTCAAGCAACTTGCAGACTGATCTTGTAGGTTACCCTAAAGCATAAACCACACCATGGGATTTGTCCCACCTGGAGCCAAGTGAGCCAGGGTGTCACACACCTACATGGCTACAAGCTGCACCAACAGGATAGAAGCTCCCAGGTACTTGTGTGGGCAAAGCAGTGCCAGCAGCCCAAGTTTGTCCTGTGAAAAAGGTCAGTAGTTCCCACTGCTGGGAATCAAAGCACACAGAGGGTGAGGCATGAACACCCTTAAACGAGTGAAAGAGGGCTGAGAACATTGGGAGCAGCCCAGACCAAAAATATGACAGAGTATTCTACCTTACTATTCTTTATAAAATGTATTTGTTAAATAGCTCCCGATGTGGCCTTTTGCATAAGTAAAACTTGAAAATCTTGCTGGTTCTGAATAAATGCTCACTTACTTACGCTGGCCTATTTCCATGAGATATTTGTTTGAGCCTCCAATATCAGCTGAGGGAAAACAGGTGGGGTGGGTGGGGCTACCCTTGATAGGGAGCATAAAATCAAAGGGCAAGAACCACGGAACACAGATCCAGGGACATCTGAGTGCAAACCAGCCTGCTGTGTAGGGGAACCCTCCACCGGAGAAGTGTGTTGCCCTGTGCTACAATCCATCCAGACTATAGAAATCCATACAAACTAGTTTAAGTAAAGGGGGGATTATTTTGTATGTTACAAGAGTGCCTCACATAACTCAAGATTACATAACTTAGTGGGGCATCATGAGAAAGCTGGATAATCATCAGGAACAAGCTGTCTCCTCTTTCCCTTTTTCTTTTCTTTCTCTACATACTCTTGGATTTCTGCTTCTCCGTGCACATGGACCAAAAACACCTGCCCCAGCCCCAGAGTCCACAAAATGCCCTGGCACTAGAAGTAGATCCAGGAGTATTAACTTCTCATTCTCTGGATTACTTAAAATCTCAATCAGGATAGAATTCAGTTATCTCAGTTCTCATGTCAGGTGTCAGAGACCTTGGGACTTGTATAAAGATGTACAGATTAAGGTAAATGGTATGGCAGACTATTTTTTCCAAAAGTGGCCACAGCAATATCTCTGGTGCCCTATACTGTTCAGAGCCTTTCCACTCCTCACCCTGAAAAGTAGGGTCTGTGTTCCCTTCTCTTGAATCTGGGCTGGAACTTCTGAATTTTTATTTTCATTTGTTGGCATGACAAAATAAACAAGAGGCAAATCTGAAACACCCCACCCCTGCTAAAAAAAAAAAAATCCTAAATGTAAAGATTCATTCAAATACACTATTGTCTCGTGCCACTTAGTATAGTTCCTCCTTGAATAACCCCTTATCCAAGACCTGTGTGTTCTTAAAATGCCACCTCTATGTTGGTTCAAAACCTTGGGAGCTTCCCAGGTGAAATCTAAAGCTGGACTCCATACATAGGGGGCAGAAAGAGACCAGAGAAAGAGGCTGACCCTCTGGATTGGTAGATGGCAGGTTTAAAAAGCAAAGAAGTTGGGACACTTGGCTGCCTCAGTCAGTAAAGCATCTAGTTCTTGATCTTGGGATCATAAGTTCAAGCCCATGTTGGTTGTAGAGCTTACTTTAAAAAAAAAAAAAAAGCAAGAGAACATACTTACAGGGCTTGTCCTGGTTGTCTGAACAATGAGTAGATCTCCATACCTGTCCGCCCCCTCCACACCCCAGAATCTTAAAAGTTAACATAGAGGCCTTACCTGAGTTTAGTCACTTATATGGCCCCCATGACCTCAACAACACATTGCTTTCTCAAGGCTGCATCATCAAGAATGGCCACCATCGTGGGCAGAATATATATTCCAGGACAGGGGCAGGATGAAGGGCCTCCAATTCCCTGGGTCCAGCTCAAGGGTCAACTGGCAGTCACATCCTCTCAATGACATCCTGCAACACTCTAGCACATCATTCTGGAGTGAAACCTACTACTCCATTACACTGCAGAAAAGATGGCAACTTGCACTTCCCTTCCTACTACATTGGCACATGGCAGCACCCTGGGCCTCACCCTTTGTTATTATAAAACCATCATGAACTCATTAGCCAATAGGGTTTCTTTGGGGGCTACTTCCTCTTTCCAAGGAGTTTTATAGTCATCTCGGGACAGATATCCCTTTGAGGGCCGCACTTCTATCTTTGACTAATACAGTGGTTCTCAGAAGTGTGATCCCTGAACCACCAGCATCAGCATCATGTAAGAACTTGCTAGAAATGTACATTCTTGAGCCCATCCATACCTCCTGGATCAGGAAAGTCTAGAGATGGGCAAGAAATCTGGGTTCAAACAAGCCATCCAGGGAATTCTGACACAGCTTGGAGTTTGAGAACCACTAGTCTACTCAGGTCTGGTCAAGCGTCAGATATCACACTAGTGACTGAAGAGAGAGAATAGAAAGAATTGTTAGCTAAGTTTAAAGTTCCAACCAGGTAAACTAAAAAGGCAAAAAGAGAAACCCAAGTTCTCAAGGGGACTGAAACTGGAGGAAGTAGCTAGTACTCTGAAGGCTGGGGGAACAAAGGAAAGGGATTGAAATTGTGGAGACGTAGGAAGACGAGGAGTCATGCCATAAGGGGGGACCCATGGCTCAGCCTCTGCTGTTCATCAGACTCAGTCGTTGCAATGCTTTCTGAAGAAGGGCCCTGGCAGCTGGTGCCCAAGTGCCTGAGGGAGGCACGGTAAGTAGACTGTAGAGGCAACTAACTGCTGCCACCACAAACAATGCTCAGGTGATACCCATTCGAACAGGAAGCACCTTCTCCCTCAGCCACAGTTCTTGATTGCAAACAAGAGAAACTGACAGCAACAAAAAATATAAGGTACCCAAGAATCTAACGAAAGATATGTAAGGATTTTATAAATTTTTTATCAAGGGGCATTAATAAATAATTAACAGAGCAATATCCCACATTCAGGGGTAGGATGACAAAATCGTAAAAACATCCATCTGCAAATTAAAATATAATTTGAATGCAATTCCAATGAAAATGTCTACACAGTTTTTCATGAACCTTGACAATCAGATTGTTGGGCAGGGGCCAAAGAACAGCCAAGTCAATTCTGAAAGAGAAGGATGAGGGTGAATGGAGAAATTCATTTACCAAAATCTAGTATGCATCTTCATGTATAGGGATAGTGAGGAAGGCAGTGTGGTATTGGCACAAAGATAAACAGAGGTCAATAGAACAAAATAGAGACCCTGAAATGGTCCCATTCATACAAAATTTGACATGAAACAGAAGAGGCACTATAGATTATTGAGGAAACAATGGAGCATGTATTAATGATACTGGTGAGATAGCTCATTACAGACAAAATTAGATCCCTGCTCTACACTGCACACAAAAATCCATCCCAGGTGGTCAAAAGGCCTAATGCTGATGATTTAGGAGAAACTGCTTCTGATTTTAGGGTAAGGAAGATTTTCCTAACAACATACCAAAAACTCCCCACAAACCACAAAAATAGAGATTAATGAATGAATTCAACTACGTTAAAATTTAACATTTCTGCCTATGAAAAGACACCATTAAAAAAGTGAAAAAGTCAAGCCACAGACTGGAAAAGGATAGTTTCAGTGCTTGTATGATAACTCCTATCCAGAATGTATATCTCACTCCTACAAATCTTCAAGTAAAAGACAACTCAGAAGGGGTGGAAAAAAAAAGGAGGGCAAAGGCTGTGATTCCCTGAAGAGGAAATCCACACATCCCATAATCATCTATAAAGGTAATCGATTTCACAAATAATCAGGAAAGGGCAAATTGAAAGAAAATACCATTCCTCATCCATCAAAAATCGGTAAGAATACTGTTTTAGGTATGATAATAGCATCCAGAATAGGAAACAACAGGAAACAGAATTATTACACAGAGGTGGGAGTGTAAATGGATGCAATCACTGGGAAGAGCAACTTGGCAACCAGCCGATATATTTTAAGATAAATATATGCAGTACTTGAAATTCCACGCTGAGGAACATACCCCAGGTAATGCCCCCAGGTGGTGCCAATGCTGCTTTGAGGGGCAAGTTACTAAATATTACCGAAAAGCGACAGTCAACTCCCCCTTTCCAAACGGAGGTAGCATGGGAGCTGGAAGCTCAACTAAATGTGCACTTAACACCTCAAGGTCTTTAAAGAGGACTCTAACGCGACCAAGTATTCATTCCAATGGTTCTTAAAAAGGAGAAGACACTTAACACTGACAGTAATCTTGGTTTTTAAATAGTAATAGCATCCAATAGTATTCCATGTCTTCAGCGGCCACTTAGCACCTCACTATCAGAACACAGATATGATTTAAATGAGCTTCATTCCCGAGGATAAAATGTCCTAAGAGTGGTTTTGTGCCTTGCTCACTGTGATCCAACTGAGAGCTTAACCCAAATAAACTTTAACACCAGGGAAAGGACAGCCTCTGAATGAAAACGTCATCATTGTCAACAATTTAAAATCTAAGTCACCTGAGAACACTTTTAAATAGAACCAGGTTTGCAAAAGGCTCAGCTTTTGACATGGAATGCATGGAGACCACGGTAATTTGGGTCCCACCTTTACAGCTAGAGCAGATTAATTATTCTGTCCACTTTATGCCAAGAAAGAGAAAGGCAAAGGTGACTGCAAAAGGTAAACTAGGCAAGATTTCCAACAAGAGGCCTATCTTTTGTCCATTGCTTTTAGTGGCTTCCAATCTGACCTATTAAAGGTATACCCTCGGCTCCAAAAAAGGGGAAAGAAACTATAGCTTTGTATTCCCAACTCATGTATCTTTGCCTGCAATCTTGCATTCAATTTCAGTGTAACATGAAGAGGCCTATTCTTTTACAAAAAGTTCCCTCTTCCCACCAGGCTTGTTTGTTATTTTATGTGTTTCTGCATCATTTGTAGACTCCGCTTTGATCTGCATTCCTCCTGGATGTGGGGTTTCCTTTTCAGCTACCAAAAGGAAAGCTGGTTTGTTTGAAAAATCTGTTTATTTGGATTTTTTTGCTAGCCTAAAGCCCCTATCTTTATCAGGATGCGCAGGGCTCCGTGTCTGCCAGTCTGGGACATCACTCGTTTTCCCTAAGGAAAAAGGCAACTTGGAAATAATACAACTTGCCCATTTGCATTTGGAATATTCTGGGAAAGAGGTTTTAGAGGTTTCAGTTTAAAGCTGAAGAGAAGTGATTCTTTATCAGATATATTTAATCAGCAGTGGATCTTTCATGTTTAGACTGAGGAAAAAAAGAGTTTCCTCTCATTATTTCTCAATTAGGAATTTTCTCAGCGAGCATGAGCTTGTTTGTGTGCACAACCAACCACATCTGTATTTCCTTGTGAGAACCTATACCCTCCATAGAACAAGGACATCTAGGATAGTGTGGCATTCATCACTCTCCCTGTCTATACCAGCATGTGGATGTAGGAAAAGAGAGTCAAAATCACACCCAGGTGACAATGTCGCTGTCTCCATTTCCAGAAAATTTTCCTTTGTAAGGAAAAGTCAGTGTTTGACTCAGGGGTGGATACCAGGTTGCAACTACCATCCAGCTCTGATTAATGAGCACTGGCTTCATGAAGAACATTGAGCACATTAGGGCTCCTTGGGAAAAGGGATCCATGGTCATGCGATTAGGGATGCCGGCCATGGAACAGAAGGATATAGCACACACAGAACATCATCAGCTGATGCATCTACAGGCACCCTGTATCAGATCATTGTCTCTGATGTGTTTGTCTAGTGGGTGGGGGAAGGGAATACTTGTTGAGGGCAGGGTCGTGGGTTTCTTAAACCAATCCCATAGTTTACTGCTTATTACCTATAAGTGATATTGGCTCCCGACCAACATTTCTTCTTAGGAACAGCTCTTAGGAAGACTGAAGCAGTCTATAGACAAAACAGAGAGAGGAAATAAAGTCTCTCTGAATGGGGAAGACAGGAGACATTCTCCCACATCCTCCAAATGCCTCTTTGACGGAGAAACAGGATATGTTCCCCAAGGAGCTTATGAGACCGTCACCTCACGGGATGGCAGTGGCCAGGACCCGCTCTTTGGAGGGTTAGCCAGCAGGATTCAATCTGGGAATCCAAACAAACTTAGGAAAACAATAGGCAGGACCAGGAAGGAATGGGAATTATTTGTCTGTTTTTAATAGAATCCTGCCTTCAAATTGCAGCTTTGCTCTAGGAAGAAAAAAAAATCACAGTTTTCTTTAAAGTTACACATGAACAGTTTCTGGCTTCAAAAGATAGAGGTCAAAATAAACTCCAGTTGTTGCCAAAGAACCATGTCTTTTTGCAGGGACACCAGGCCTCACTCAATTTAGGCTGCCTTGGGACAGGTGGCAAGTGTACAAAATAAAACTAGTTAGGTAAACTGACTCCACACTGAGATCTCTCAGCTATTCAAGCAGTTACAAACCCCAAATAGGAATTAAGATGGACTTGTTTACACCAAACCCTAGGCTGATCTGATTTCTCTGTGGGGCCATCTGAAGAAAGACCTAGGAGTCTTCAGAATTAGCAGGACCTTCCATCCCCTTTGTTACCAAGCCTCAGAGGGTCCACATGTCTGAAGAACCCGGACACGTTTGTTAACCCAGAGGGCTTTGTTTTCACAGAACATTTAAGTTAGACTTTGCTCCTTAAAAAAAAAAAAAAAAAAAAGACATCTATTCACTAAGTGCTAGGTCCAGAAATAAAGTATGATAGGGTCAGAGTGAATTGAAAATTTCATCCTGGCAGATGAAGGAGGAACCAAGGGGTCCCTTGTGGAAAGTTTTGGCTTGACATTCAAATTACAAAGTAGGTTCAGCAGAGTGGACAAGATTGTCCAAAAGTTGTCAAATAGTTCATTACGAAGAAGAGAGGGTTGGGGATGCCTGGGTGGCCCAATCAGTTAAGCATCTGACTTGGGCTCAGGTCATGATCTTAGGGTTCGTGTGTTCAAGCCCCACATCAGGCTCTCTCGGCTATCAGCACAGAGCCTGCTTCAGATCCTCTGTCTCCCTCTCTTTCTGCCCTTCCCCCTTTCACATAGTCTCTCTCAAAATAAATAAACATTAAAAAAAAAAGTGTCTTCTGTCTCAACAATCCCCTAGGTACAAAAAATATAGAACATACAGACTAAATTTACCAAATTTTGCAGGCACCTCTGCCCCCATCTTACACCTTTGTATCTCACGCACTTCGATGGGACACAATAAGACACAGTGACTCTCTTTGGAAGAGCTTGGATGTCACACACAAAATCTCCTCTAAAAGGGCTAACATTTGAGTCCTATTAATAAACTTCCACTGAGAAGACCCATTTGAGGCCAGAATTCTCATAACATCTCCTAGAGAATTTACTGAAGTCTAATCCCTGCCCTAGTGGATAAGCAAAGGCGTACACTCAAGAATCCTGAGGGCGGCTGGGGTAGAGACTGCTCGTAGTGTGGACCTCAGACCAGCAGCTGCAGCTTGTTGAAAGCAGATTCTAGGCCCCACCTCGGACTTGCTGAATCAGAATTGTGTCGGGGAGAGGGGGGCAAATCTGCTTAACAATTTTTCAAAGTGATTCTTACGTATGCCCAATTGTGAGATCGTAGGCAGCGGTCCAGCAGTTGGCTAAGAGGCCCACCCCTGAAGGATTTTTGTAAGTGCAGAAAGGACCCAACAGGAGGACAGGTAGGAGAGAGTGGGTGCCTAGGACCCTGAAGTGAAAAAGGAGGTTGGTCATTACCACCTGTGCCTTAGTATGAGGCCATAAAACCAATAGGGATACATTAACTTTGATCTTTGGTGGAAAACTAGACACTTCCTGCCATCCTTCTCATTTTTCTTGTGGCAGTGGCAAGGAAGAGCAGGTCTAAGGGTGGGAAAACTAAACAAACCCTCTCAAATAAGAGCGAGCTCTTTACCAACTTCCTCAGTTTGGGCTCTATCTTGCCTTCACCCTCCAGCTGCCCATTCTATTCTATTGCTTGTAACCAACTAATAACCTCTCAAACACACACACCAGTGTCTTCTCACTCATCCCCATCCTCTTTCCCTGGTGTACCCTCTCAAGCCTAGGACTCACCACCACGGATCATGGCCTGGCCCCCCACCCACTCTGCTGTGCTGTCATGCAGGGTCAAGCGCCATCCAAAAGTCAATGTCACTGCTACCCTAGATGCCTCCTTTTCAACTCAAATCAACCCAACAAGTTTTTCATTGGGCAATAGAACCTTTCTCACTCCCTGGTTACATTATACCTGTTCTCTGCTCTTTCTGAAGATGTCCAACAGAAACAGACTTCTTCAAAGGTGAGTAAAGCCTCTCTCATAATGTGTCAATCATGATGTCTTTTTCAAAGAGCTCCTCTGGCCTTAGTTTCTGGAATTTTTTACTTTCTACACTGTTCGTTCAGAAAAAAGACTCCACTCATTTCTCCCTTCCCTATAGCCCTCAACTGAGGTGACCTTAAGTCTTCACTCCACAACCCACGCCACAGTGATGATAAGGGTAATGGCAGTTAAAGCCTGTGGTGAGTTTACCAGGAGCCAGGCATTGAGTTAAGCACTTTACACAATACTATTTAATTCTCCTAGCCACCCTGTGAGGAAAGTACTATAATTTCCATCCTACTGATGGGAAAACTGGGGCTTTGAGGGGTTAAGTAACTTGCCCAACATTACAGAGATAATCAGTAGCAGAGCTGGGATTCTAATTTTTTTTTTTTAATTTAGTTTTGAGAGAGAGCGCACAAGTGCGTGCATGAGTCGGGGAGGGGCAGAGAGCAAGGGAGACAGAATCCCAAGCAGGCTCTGTGCTGACTGGGCTAGATCTCTCAACAGTAAGATCATGACCTGAGCCAAAATCAAGAGTTGAATGCTCAACTGATTAAGCCACCCAGGTCCTCCCAGAGCTGGGATTCTAACCCCGTCTATCTTGTATGCTTCATGCTTTATTGGCTGTAAGAGAAAATACATGTGACAGTAGTTTTACCTCGTGAGGCACTATCCATCCACAAGAAACACATTCTTCCAAAGGCTCTCCCAGTCTTTCTGGTTTTTCCCCAAGTCAATTCTATTCCCCCCTGGACAATGTGGCATTTTCTCAGTTTCTCTTTCACCACAACTGTAGATCCCAGTCCTGTTATGAGTCCTGAAGCTTCCTCTCACCCAACTTTCCTGTCCCACTGCAGCCATGAGACACACATCTGATGGGCTTTCTGTGGAAGACAATGTCATTCATTTGTCATTAATTTTTTCACCTTCTTAATACATGGTTAGTGAAGTCAGAGCCAAGTTTCAACCTTGGCCACACATTGGAAGATTTCAAAGGTCTCAGTGTCTAGGCTGCAAAATAGACCAATCAAACCAGTCTCTCTGGGGGTGGGGCCCAGGCAGCAATCCTTTTCGTGGCTCCCCAGGTTATTCCAACGTGCAGTGAAGATTGTGAGCACTGTATCCCTGTTCTAATATTTTTTTTTCATGTACTTTATGATTACAAAAGCCTCTGGATAGCCCTTACATCTTTGTTTCTCTGGTATGACTCCTGGACCATCCTACATTTAGTGGAAGCTTAATAAATATTGCCTGTCAAGGCACTGAAATTATCACAGGGCAGGGGGAGGATCTTGTAATAATTTTCCTCGTAAGGAAGTCACCCTAAATTAGCCCCCTGAGATCATTTATTCTCCAAATCCTGCTGGGGTCTGAAACAAGCCAGAAGGAACGTATTGTTTGAAGTCTGGGTGAAATTTCCTATATTATTTTGCTTTCTCCATAACTGTAGGAACTTTGGAACTCTTAGGAGGGGCTTTTTTCTCACCCTTGAAAGACCTGAGAAGGTCTGGGAGCATGTTACTTGTGAGAAGTATCAATGAGTTCTGGAATAAAAGAAGTAGGTTTGATATTCATTCTGAATATATCAGTATCTTATGACTCAGTTTCTTAAAATTAGAGAACTTGGCTCTAAGATCTCACACTTCTTGGTGTCAGTGGACCCAAGATTATGTGGCTGTGGGGCCCCTGGCTAGCTCAGTCAGTAGAGCATAGGACTCTTGATCGTGAGTTAAAGTCTCACAATGGGTGTAGAGATTACTTTTTTAAAAAGATACGTGGCTGTGCTTGGCAGTAGAGTAAAATTGTCTCAGAGTTTTCTTTAGCCATGTCTAGGATAGAGTACAAAAAGTTTGGTAGAGATCTTTGAACTTAATCCATAGGTGAAAGTCTACTCAAACCCCTCTCAAACATCTCTACTTCGCCTGTGTTCTTTTGGGTTTTTTTTTTCTGAAGTGAATGCATGGTTAAAAGAAAATCCAAATGTTACTTTTCCTTGAAGATCTTATTGTAACCACTCTCAAACAGAGGTTGTGAGTAGAAGCTTCTAGATTAGGGAAGAATCAGCTTCCTGAATAGGATGTCAAATCATGTGACACCTTTCATCTCTTTTCCAGCATAAGAATTAAGCCCAGGTTTACCTCCAGCCAATGCACCTCAGAGAGAGAGGGAGAGAGAGAGGGAAGAGGATTTTCAACAGGATTAAATGATATGAATAGCTTTCAGGTTTCCACTAGGGGCAGAGCAGGAGGAGGGGGGGTGGCTGCTATAGCAGCTGCTCCAAGGAGAGAATAAAGGATTTGCTGGAGCTTTGTGTGACTCAGTGTATCTGCTGAGGATTGATCTGAGAGCCTTTCTTAGCCTCCTTTTGAGGGGAGGGGAAGGGCCTCCTTTCAAAGTCACATTATCTGGCAACAAAGCCTGACCCAGGAGGGTGGTGTTTTGGGGGTTGTACACTTCCCCGGGGAGAGAGGTGGGCTCATAGCCTCCCTCAAGGAGGCATGCAGGCCTCAACAGATGGGGCTGGAAGCTGGGAGGAGCTGGGGGAGGTAAGCCCAGCTTCCCTGACGTTCCCCAAACCTCTGACCTCAGCCTTCTCCCAGGTGGCTTATGCTCCTGGCGGCTACCTCCCCAAGATCCTAAAGTGAAGGCTGTCTGTCCTGTGTGTGTCTGGAGGCTAGGGGCAGTGCATGGCATGCTGCTCAGAAAGATCACTCTGCTACTGCAATGGGCAGTTGCAAAATGGTACAGCCACTCTAGAAAACAATCTGGTTCTTATAAACGTACCCTTACCTAATAACCCAGCAAATTCAGGTATTACATAAGAGAAATGAAAACTCAGGTTCACACAGAAACCCGCACACAAATGTTTGTAACACTCTCTCTATTCATAATCACCAAGAACTGAAACACCCCAAAGATCTCTCGCCTGGGAGTGGATAAACACACTGGTACATCCCTTTAATGGAATACCACTCTGCAATAAAAAAGGATCAAACTGTTGATACACAGAATAGCATGAATGAATCCCAGCTGCTTTATGTTAAGTGCAAGGAGCCAGATTCAAAAGGCTGAACACTGTATGGCTCCATCTCTGTAGCATTCTAGAAAAGGCAAAGCTCTAGGACATACAGGGAAGGGTTGAGTACAAAGGGGTAGCATGAGGAGGTGTGCACGGTGATGGAATATTTGCATCTTGATGGTGGTACTGATTACATGACTCTGCATTTGTCAAAACCCACAGAAGTGTGCCCCAAAAGGAGTGAATTTTACCGTATGTACATCAAGAAAATAAATCTGTAACAGTTATGTCATGAGAGGTGTGAAGAGAAGTTTTTAAACTCCCAGCTCTTGTAGTGGCTTTCACTATTGGTGATAACCAGGAGGGTAGAGTGGATAGTTCTAGATTTCCATCATATGCTTCTGCAGTTGGTGAGCAGCTGACCCTATGCCCTCGTTGCTTCCCAGAGGAGATCGTGGTAGGGCACAAGTAGTGGGTTTTCTTACTCTGAACCCAATTCCTTCCCCTCAGCTGAATGCATTGTCACGAAGAATGTATGGCGTTGACATTCCTCCTTGAACTCATTCTTTTAATACAGATTCCCCTTTTGATCCCTCTGCAAATTCTTCATTGACAAAATAAAAGGCAAATTGTATTGTGTGTATGGCATGATTAAAGGAGCATTAAGGACCTCTACTTCCTGCCTAAGGACAGCCCAGACTCTGCACTGATGCCAATGGGGTTGAGAGCCTCACTTCTCCAACTGCCTTGGCATCACCTGGGAGCTTAAGAGAAATGCCTCAGACCTGCCCTAGACAGAACAAGGATCTGGCTTTTAACAAGACGGTCAGGTATTCACATGCACAGTAAAGTCCAAGAAGCCCTCTTTAGATTCAAGTGTCCATCCTAATGACATAGTTTAGATCCCCATTAGCTGTTGGAGAAAGACCAGGATCTTTGGTCTCAGCCAACCATGACTCTTAGCTCTATTGCTTTCTGGCTGTGTCCCCCATCTAGGTGAGCGGTTATTAAAGCATATAACCTTATTGGGACATCTGGTTGGCTCAGTCAGTTAAGCATCTACTCTTGATTTCAGCTGGAGTCATGATCTCACGGTTTGTGAGTTCAAGCCCCACATCGGGCCCTGCGCTGACACTGTGAAGCCTGCTTGGGATTCTCTCTCTCCCTCTCTCTGCCCCTCCCTGCACATGCTCTCTCTTAAAATAAGTAAATTAAAAAAAAGTATATAACTTTTTGCACCTCAATTTTCTCATCTGTAAAATGGAGATGTTAATGTCAACTTTATAGTGTTGCTGTGGGTTAAATTATGTAATATATGAAGGCAACTCTACTGTACCATAGGTTTATATATCTCAGTTGCCCCAAGCCACCTTGGTAATTGCCTACTTTTAGGATATACTAGGTCAGTGGCCATCAGTTTGGTCCCTGAATAGCATCATCTGGGAGATTGTTAGAAATATAAATTCTAGGGTGCTACACCAGATTTACTAAATGGAAACTCTGTGGTAGACCCTAGAAATCTGTGATTTAACAAGCCCTCCAGGTGATTATGATACTTGCTAGTGAGACCTTATCAGGTAACACCAAAACTCTGCAATTTCACTCTTTTTTCGAAGACTTGGTATAAAATAATTGATATTTAAAGAGATTTGCTGGAAAGCTTTAGCTTCTAGGTGACCGCTTTTCAAACTCAGTATTGAAACACATTGGTGTGTGCAGACATGTCTGGTTTAGTCATGATGAATTTTGTCAGCAATTTGCAACTCATTCATTCAACAAATTCATTCAGGAACTAGTTCTAGCGTTCCTGTTATGTGTTAGGCACTGCTCCAAGCTCTACTAATAGAATAAAACCTTAAGTGATGCAATCATGACCAGTAATTGGTTAATCAAAAATGCTGTTTAAAGATGGAATCATAAAACATGACACACACAAATCATATAAATGGTTATTTATTTGCCCATCTTTTGTTCTAAGACAAAGCTCTTTAAGTGGCCGGTGTTGCATCCCATTTCATCCATAGCACCTCATTTATAATTTTCAGTTTTGGTTTCTTTAAATCAGAGTGAAAGGTAAAAGACATCTGGGAAGCAATCTAAATACAGAATACTTCTAAATTTTTCTGATCTTCTCCCTATTTTTCTAAGGTTGTCTTTCTCACATTCACTCAATAAGAATATATTTTTAGCTACTCGTGTTTATTCTCATCAAGTAATACTCAACTTAGTTCGCAAAGAAGCAGCATCTTTTTTTAGCACTCATATTCCACCAGTTTATGTAATAGTAATAGTGAATTAAATGATGTATTACAATAACAAGTACAACAGGCATATACAGGTTTGGGAACCATCCAAACTGACCATCAGAGAATATAACATCCCACCCCTCTTGGGAATAAGAGTTAGTCCATTAGCTGCAAAAGCTCTCCATGCTGTGGGTCAGTATTTATTAAGGAAGGAGGACATCCAGTAAGTGCATTTAACTACATTATGGCTTCAAGGGTCTCTGTTATGACTGTCTTAGGAAAGGCTGCAAATAACTTATTTAAGATAATTTGAGCAGAGTCAAGATGATTCCTATAATAACGTTAGTTTCCTTTCTCAAGTGGAGGCTGTTAAGATTGGTCACCCAAGGCTATGCTTAGCTGGTGGCAATTATCACTCATTTCATGCTTGTAAGCAACTTTGTGGTTCTGTTTTCTTTAATATTTCCCCCGTGGAGGTCATATCAGTTATCTATTGCCACAATAGTGCTGCATAACAAAATAGCTCCAGACTTAGTGACTTAACAGACCAGTTGTTATTTCTCACGAGTCTGTGAATTGGCTGGAGGTTTCCACTGAAATGAGCTGGGCAGGCTAATCTCATCTGAGCTTCTTGGTGTATCTGCTGTCAACTGATGGATGCTGCCTGGTTAAGGAAGATCTCTGTTGGAACTGCTCAGTTCTCCTCCACATAATCTCTAATTCTCCAGCAGGTTAGCGTAGCATGTCCCATGGCGATGGCAGAGTCTTGAAGTTAAAGAGTCTAGAAATGCACAAGATCTCTGGAGGCCTAGGTTCTCCACTGGCACGCTGGCACTCGTGCTTCATTCTCTTAGCCAAAGCAAGTCCAGGGGGGCAGCACAGATTCCGGGGGTGGGAAAATAGGCCACACCTCTTGGTGGACGGAGCTGCAAAAATCACGTCCCAAAGGGGCCTGTGGCTATGGGGTTGAGGGGTAAAGAGTTGGAGTGATGTTTGCAATTAATCAATCATAGAGGCATCTGTAATTATGAGAGTAGGAAAGGATAGATGAAGAAAGCTTGAGAAGTAAATTTAAACTCCCGGAAGCTAAGCTTGTAAGCTTATTAGCATTATGTGTGAAGTAGAGGTCTGGAAGAAATCAAGACATTAAAAAAAAAACATATAGTCAAGTATTTTTTGATATCAGATTAGCCATATTATCATTATTGTAAAATTTACATTTTTGAGAAAGCTAAATAGCTTATTTCATTCCTTATGTGCTCATAAAAGGCTTTTCATAAGTACTCTACCTCACAAAAAGAAGGGCTTATATCCCAGAAAAAGTTTACTGAATTTCATCAAAATCTACACATCTACATAAGAAGGAAATTTATATAATTGGTGGGGTGGGAGGGACCCACTGTATTACCGACCTGAATAATCACAAACATATGAACTTGAAGATTAGTTAGCTCCGAAAAGCTGTGCTATAAGGGCCCATATTGGATCGATCTTTGGACAGGATGATTTGTGAATGTTTTTTTGAATATGAACAATTAAGTTGTTAGGAATTAATCTGTAATCATTTCTTATACATGAGAATTTATTCAGTGACTCAATAAATAGTTGCTAAGCAGTTAAAAAAAAAAGAAAGAAAGAAAAAGAAAAAGAAAAACCCAGGGACACTTGGGTGGCTCAGCTGGTTAAGCGTTTAACTCTTCACTTCAGCTCAGGTCATGATCTCATGGTTCATGGGTTCAAGTGCCCCATCCGGCTCTGCGCTGGCAGTGTGGACCTGTTTGGGATTCTCTCTCTGCCCCTTTCCCACTTGGGCTTGCTCTGCTCTTTCTCAAAATAAGTAAATAAAGTTAAAAAAAAAAAAAGCCAAAGCCACTGTACTAGTTAGGGGCCTTGTTTGGATTAAGCAAAACTTTCAGAAAGACACATTCCTGCTTTACCCCTGTCCCCAGCCCACCCTGCTTTCCCTGAGCAGTGTTTTGGTGTCATGCCCTCAATTTCTGGCATACATTCGTCTCAGAAAACAGTTGTACTTCTCAGCATTCCATATATGTAAGGCCCCAGTTTTCCAAATATCTATAATCATATACCCACACATATGTGGACATGTTTCATAACAAAATGCCAGGAAAAGCTTTGCTTTACCTGAGGGACTAGCTTGCTGGCTCTGCATAGGTAAAGTTAATCTTGTAGCTGGCTGTGCTTTCTCGGTCACCTTGGCTGTCACCGAGCTCAGCGTCCAATTCTCAATTCACGTAGTTGTGCTCGCCCTGCTTGTCTCCATTTATTATTTTTCCTCCCTGATCTTGGTCTTCTTCTTTTAATTCTATTTTCCTCAGTCCTGATATTTATCTATGTATCTATTTTACCTGAAAGCCTCCTGAATATTTATAATAAATATATACTTGAATAAATAACTGTGAGAAATCCCCATTATGATACTGAGCCCGTGATGAGACAACTGAAACATAGACTTGACTAACCGAGACTTCTATTTGATGGCACAGTATTGCAGCCCTTCCATGGAAAGAACATTCCATAGCTTCTAACTATAGACTGCTTCTGTATTAGATGTAGATTAGACATTATCATGCATACAAGTTGCCTGGGAATCTTGTGACATTGCAGATTGTGATTTGGAAGGTCTGGGGCAACCTGAGGGTCTGAATTTCTATCAAGCTCCCCTGTCACGCCAATGCTGTTGGTCCTCGGACCTCATTCAGATTAGCAAGGGGGCAGAGTATAATAATGAGACAGGGTTGTGATGATCAACTGGGACATTTAGACTTGACTCATTTGCTGCACCCATTTGGTAAATATGTGTGTGACTGATTCTTGAGAAGTCAGTTCAGAAGGCAAGTGGGTCCATGCTGTTTTCACCCCAGCACATCAGGCTCTCAATCAGTGGCTTCAACATCACATTTGTCTAAAACTGGCTCCTAGATTCTCTTTGTGGGTATGGACCTGATTCCCATCCTACCTGTTAATCTTGCCATGGGATCATAGACATGAGGTTCCTAGGAAATCACCTGGTTCAGCCTCTCATCCAGGATGGGGAATCTCCCTGTCTCCTGCCACTGTCCAATTGTCCCAGAAAGCTGTGTTTGATTACCTTCAATGGCAGGGACTCACTATCTCTAAGGCAGCCTGTTGCATCAAGAAAGCACTCTTATAAAAACAAAGCTTGTCTTTCTGCTGAGTCAAAGTCAACTTTCTTGTGACCTCCACCCACTGAGCCTCGTCTGCCCCTTGCAGCATTTCAAGTCTGCTCTTACTCAAGTCAGCCTTGCCAGTATTGCAGACAGCCGCTATGGCTCCTTTCTCCTTTCCTCCAATTAGACCCTCCCAAGTCCTTCAACTGCGAGGCTGAAAGGTCTGTATTTTTAGACCTTTCCCCACTTTCTTCTGAGCATGACCCAGTTGTCAACATGACTCTTAAAAATGGTGCTCAATAGATACCCAAAATAATTGAAAGTAGGATCTTGAAGAGATATTTGTAGACCCATGTTGATAGGAGCATTATTCACAATAGTAAAAATATGGAAACAACCCAAGCGTCCACCAGTGAATGAATGGATAAGCAAAATGTAGTATATACATACAATGAAATATTATTTAGTCTTACAAGGGAAGGAGATTCTGACACATGCCATGACATGGATCAAAGTTTAGGACGCTATGCTAAATGGAATGACAGCCCCAGAAAGACAAATACTGTATGATTCCACTTATATGAGGTTGCTAGAGTACCAAATTCATAGAAAGTAGAATGGTGGATGCCAGGGGTTGGGAGAAGGGAGGGATGGGGAATTGTTTAAAAGGTACAGAGCTTCAGTTTCGGAAGATGAAAAAGTTCTGGAGATTGGTTTCACAACAACATGAATGTACTTAATATTGAACTGTACACTTAAAAATGGTTAAGACGGCAATTTTTATGTTGTGTCTATTTACCCCAGTTAAAAAACAATGATGCCCAGACCTGGTCAGAACATGTCAATTGTGTTAAGGCTAGTGTTAAGGGCTATGATTTTTTCCTTGATTGCTAATCTTCATTTCTAGTATTGCAGCCTCAGAATGTGGCCCTAATATTTTTAGTAGCCACACTGTGCCATTAAGGCATATTACATGTGTGGTCTCTTAAAACTCCTAGCTCTTTTTTACATGAATTACTGTCAAACCATCCTAAGATAATGTAATTGACTTCTCTAGTTGTTACTTGCCTTTGAAAAAAACATTACCACTGCTGTGGATGCAATAGCCATCTTCCGGAAACTAAATTTTGCCCTTTAGAGTTATTTTAAGTTTTCTATGCCTTAAATTTATTTCCAAAAGAGAAAAGAATCTTTGATATGTTCTGAAATCATTTTAAATGATGCTTATGAAAATCTGTGTATGTTATGACTAATATCTAAGGATCTAGAAGTTTATGGATAGTACTTTTGCCAATATTTCTGTGCTCGAGTGAATGTTATTCTTGAGCCATCCTTGGGCACTCTTGGCATAAAAACAATAATAAAAACAACTATTTACATTCCAAATAACTAAAATGAAGCATTGAAAACATCCACTTTTCATGTTCTCCGTAACTCCTAATTTAGAGGAAGGCATCAGTAAAGGAACCATTGGCTTGAGAACAGAAGTGTCAAACACAGACCCAGTCTTGTAATTTATTGAGAACCATTAACCCAAACATGAAATACTGTGATTGGAAACCCTGTGGCTTTCGTGCCATTGGCAGGTGTAATCACCTTTCTTTGACTCTCACATTTACTTAGGTTTTGACATTTTCTCAGACAACTGAATATATTTAGCTCTCCTTTTCCCAAGTTTCAATAACTACTTTGATTCTTTCTTTTTTACTACTTTGATTCTTTAAAAAAAACTTTTTTTTTTTTTAGATCTGGAGGCAGGTTTGGGTTTGCACACATTTGCAAAAGGTGAATGCAAACAAGATGAAAAGGTGCTCACAGAATGACTTGTATTGTGGTAGTTTCCACGTGCTACCTGCTTCTGAGAGTGTAATTTCCAGAGCCGCTTAGGAGATGAAAAGGTATGTAAGAGCTCAGTCATACTTTGCAATTATAGAAAATTGTTAGTTGCATTTAGATCAGTCAGCTGTACAAATGGACCAATTTGGGTTTTAAAAAAATGCTATCCCAGAATCTCTATAGGTCAAGTTGTTCAGGTGTCATTCACAGAACAGAAAACTCACTACGTCATCACCACAAAAAAGGAGGGTGAATGAATCATTTATAAGTGCTTGAGAATGCCAATTTAACAGCAACTTACACCCATGATTTTTGATTTTCAAAAAGATTCTCAACTGTAAACTATGAAATGATAAAACTATATAAAATAATGAAAGGTCATACAGAATCTTCGGTTTTAATTCAAGGAGTAAAATGAGGAAATTAGTCCCATAGTTCCTGGATTTTGCATCTTGGGTTTTTTGTGACTTTCAATGATTGGTTTGTCAAAGGGGCCATGGACATGTAACTCTCTTTGCCCTGATAGATTTCCACATAATGCCTGTGAGGCAGCATTGGGGCAGGACAGGCAAAATTATAAATACCTGAGCTCAAGGCCAAACCAAAACAATGTTTTCAATGAAAGCTCATACAACATTTCTGTTGATAATGCAAAAACTTCATAGTTCTGGTTTCCAAAGAAAATTAATTCAGATCTCTTGTGTATGTAAAATGAAGCTTTGTGTAAAAAAAAAAAAAAAAGGCTGGATCTACTCAATTTAAGCTTAAATGTACAAACTTGTGGCCTGGTTATGGTTGCTATGGGAGTTATAACTTTATCCTGAAATTTTTAATGTCTAATTTGTTGCCCATAGGTTTGTTTTTCTCAGAACTTCTTGTGATGTGGAAGAATGAGAATAATCCATGAGGCTGGTTGTATGTTCAGATGCTGTGCTTCCTTGGGGAGCTAGCAGGGCAGAGTTGACAGGTGGTAATGTGGGAGAAGGAAAGAAGAGCTTGTAGGACACATAAGCATCCTTTGGTTCTGCTGGAAAGGAACAGAAAGCTATCACCTTCTGCTTTTCTATGGAAGAGGGCTCATGAACTTGCCTTAACTTCTCTGCAAGTTTTGAACAAGAAAAAGGAAGATATTAGTTTTTTTTTTTACATGTCCCTTTATATTTGCATCTTCCTCTCTTATTTAGTGGAAAGAGAAAAGGTATTAGGGAGACAAGGAATGAAGGAAAAGAAGTACCTTCCTTTTGTTCACTACTACAATCTACACTATCATCATCCCTTACAGGAATGCCCTCTACTCTGTAATGCTTAAGTCCAATGTTTTGGTGTTGCCTGTTATACTCATGGCATCCTCCACAATACTTGGCATATCTATAACTATTTTACTCAACATTTTATATGAAAATTTTCAAGCAGGGAAATTTGAAAGAATTTTATGTGAACGAACACCAGAATGTCCCCATCTAGATCCTATCGTTAACTCTTCACTATTTTGCTTTAGCATATATCCAGCCAGCCAGCCACCCTCTATCCATCCGTTAATCTCATTTAAAAATTTTTGTTTAAAGTTTATTTATTTGAGAGAGACAGAGACAGAGTGTGTGCATGCAAGTCGGGAAGGGCAGAGAGGGGGAGAGAGAGAATACTATGCAGGCTCCATGCTGTTAGCACAGAGCCCAACACGGGGCTGGATCTCATGAACCGTGATATCATGACCTGAGCTGAAATCAAGAGTTGGAGGAGGCTTTGGGGCTCCTGGGTGGCTCAATTGATTAAGTGTCTGACTTTGGCTCAGGTCATGATCTCGTGGTTTGTGTGTTGGAGCCCTGCATCGGGCTCTGGGCTGACAGCTCAGAGCCTGGAACCTGCTTCAAATTCTGTTTCCCTCTGTCTCTGCCCCTCCCCCACTCATGCTCTGTCACTGTTTCCCTCTTAAGATTAAAAAAACATTAAAGAAAAAAAAGAGTCAGATGCTTGACCAACTGAGCCACCCAGGCACACCAATCTCATTTTTAAAATGCATTTCCAAGTTGGGGGTGCCTGAGTGGCTCAGGTGGTTAAGTGTCCCAACCTCGGCTCAGGTCATGATCTCACCGTTCATGAGTTCGAGTCCTGCAACAGGCTCTCTGCTGTCAGTGTGGAGCCTGCTTCAGATCCTCGGTCTCCCTCTCTCTTTGACCCTCCCCTGCTTGCTCTTTCTAAAAAAATAAAGTTAAAAAAAAAATAAATGCATTTCCAAGCTGCAAATATCATTTTACTTTTCTCTATATACTTCAGCACTCATATAATTAACTCAAGTCGAATATTACAATTTTGTCTCTTTTGAACATATACTGAGATGCACCAATCTTAAATGCAGTAATGAATTTTGACAAATGCATACACCTGTGTAACCCAAACCCTTTTCATGATACAGAACATTATCCCTCCCTTGGAAAAAGCCTCAGCCCATCCCAGTTAATCTCTATCTTTCCATTGACATTTTCTTTTACCAGAAATTAGTTTTGCCTGTCCTAGAACTTCATATAAACAGCTTCATACAGTTTGTAGTCTTCTGTGTCCGTCTTCTGTCAAAATGATATTTTTGAGATCATCCATGTTGCTTCATGTAACGTAGTTCTCAAGTAATATTGATTTGCTGATTTTTATCACCGTGATGAGGGACTTAAGTTGATCAAATGTATTTACATACAATTATAGCTTGAGTATCTTTTTTTAAAGATGGGTTTTTTAAAGTTTATTTAAGAAAGAGAAAGAGCGTGTGTGTGGGGTAGAGGGAGGGACAGAGAGAATCCTAAACAGGCTCACACCTTCAGCACAGAGCACGGCGTGGGGCTCAAACCCATGAACCATGAGATCATGACCTGAGTTGAAATCAAGAGTCGGATGCTTAAGCAACTGAGCCTCCCAGGCACCCCTTGAATGTCTTTTATTAAGCCTTAGTGGGGGGTAGTTGTTCAGGACTGCTGTTTGTTAATGGCTTGGTAAAATAGGGCAAGTTTTGTGGAAAAAAGTAAAATGAGGCACCTTTTTAAAATTAAAGATACCTAAGGATGGTTATGATTTGAGCCCATGAGAGCACCCAGGCCAGACAGCCACTGACCACAAACCTCTCCCCTTTTTACAGGTGTAGGTGTAAACCAGGCTAACCATGGCACTTTCCACAGGAACATTTTTCTGGAATGTTCACTTGCTATACCCAAAGGCAGGATGTGACTTGGCCAAGGGGGAATCTGTGTGCTTGCGTTCTTTCCACAGTAGTTCCCCGTTCTTCAGAAAGGGAGGCTGAGAGCTGGCTGCAAGGAAGTGGAGGGCAGAACTTCCACTCGATGTCTGCTGCTGCAAACGTGACTGGCTTTTTGGGGGAGTACCAATTAGTTGGAAGAGTCCCAACAGAAAATTTTCAAAAGAATCCCCGCTAGCCCACAACTGTCTTCTCTAAACGTAGGTTCCCAAGATCAAGAAGGGTGGGGGACACTGTGCTCTTTGGCATGAGAATTTTGTGTTTATTAGTGATTTCACATTTATGTTAGGGTTAATCAGAGAGTTTCAGCCCTTCAGAAATCTATGTGCTCTTTCTCAGTAGACAAGGGGGCTAAACTCAGCTGTGGCCTGACGTTGATCCCGGCTTACGTGCAGTCCGGATTACTACCTGGAGGCACCTGAAATCTGAGGTAGCTCTTTCAGGTTAACCCAGGTGCTGGATCTAAACTCTTCAACTGAAGGCCTCAGCCTCCTTCCCAAGGCCTGTGTGAGGGACAAGCCATGGGGCACAGGATTAAAACAGGTTCAGACATGGAGAACTCCAAGGAGTGTGCAATTTAAGACCTCATCAGCCTTCATGAATTGTTCTTCCCAACACAAGCATTTTGCTTTTAAACCATTACTTAGCACCCCAACAGGACATTGGGGAGTAGAGGGGAGGACGAAGATAGGGGGTAGAGGAGACTGGTTTGTTTGCAAACTTTGGTGAGAAAAGTCTAGATGCAATTATACTGGACAACTGAATGCCTTGTATTTAGGATGATTGCAGGGACTGGTGCACATGAAGACAAAATGCCCAAGTTACTACTGCCTATGCCAGCTGCAAATTTGTTCTGCTCTTGGATATGTCCCTTCCAAAATATGGATTATCTCACCAATGATCATCAAGATGGGACATACTACCATTAGGAAGGTACCTTTCTTAGGAGTATTTCCTGGGTGGCTAAAATGCCAAGATTGCTAAACCACCCTTGGTAGCTTTCAACCAATGTAAAGAGGTCAGCTGGCTGCTTTATTCCCCAGCGTGATGAGATCTGGCACCAAAATTATTGTCCATTTGAGCCACCCATTAAAAGCAGTAAATAACCACACTTTACCCAACCTTTTATGCTCTCATAACTCAGTATATTGGAAACTATTTTCTCTTGACCCATTACAAGCCTTCATACCCCACAGCTCCAGAGGGCTCAAACCACGATCCTACTCCTTAATAGTCACGCTTTTCCGCAGAACATGTAAGAGCCAAAACCTTGTCTACCTTTCAGTAGGAATCAAGTTGTTCCCTAAAGAGGTCCCGTCAAACGTAGCAGCAGGTCCACTGTGAGACGGGTTGGCAGAGGCTTTGTCCAACCCGCAGGTTTCCTTTGACCTTGGTTATGACCAGGAGTATCGCTGTTAATTGCGAGGCTCGCCTCAAGGTGGAAAATAGCATCCCTTTCCACTGCCATCCCCAAAGAAGCCAAGTTCTGCTGCTGGGCGATGGCGGTGAGACGGACCCTTCCAGGCTCTTCTCTCGCCACCCAGAGAGCTGCTCGGAGGCCGCCTACAGGTGCAATCCCAGCACTGCGGCCTGGGCAGCGGGACCAGCCGGGTGTGAGCCCAAGCCCATCAGCATCTCCCTCAGCCCCTCCCCAAACCTGAGCAGACCCCAGTGTGTCCGTCGCCCTCCCCCACTCGGTTTCCCCTAGCCTCCGCCCTGGCACGGTTTGTAAGGGAAGCTGCCAGCCCTCCGGGACTTCGCAGACTTGGATCGGGGAGGGGGTGGGGCGCGACCGAGGCTTCCCCTCGAATCTGCGGCAAGCCTGGCTCCGGGAAAGTTTTTCAAAGTTCCCAGCAGCGCCTGCCCAGGTCGCCTCCGCCGGGCGAGCAGACGGCGGCAAGCACGCCAGCCTCGCCGCCGCCGCCGCCGCCTCTGCCACTACTGCTGCCAGCAACGCGCTCTGGGCGGCTCGCTTGCTCGCGGGAAGCGGGCCGGGCTCCCGGCGGGCAGGCCCTCCTCCTGGGGCAAAAGCCGCAGCTGACGCAGGCGGCTTGGAAGGCGGAAGCTGTCCCGCTCCGACCGCTCAGGCAGCGCCGCGGCGCCTACACCTGGGGCCTCCACCGGCGGGCACAGGCGCCCGACCCGAGGAGTCCGAGGGGGCTCGTGGCCATCTACATGGCCCTGCGCGTCCCTGAGCAGCGGGCCCTACCAAGTTCCTCGCCGCACCCTGCCCCCCTTCCCGCCTGGTCCAAAGATCCTGAGGATGAGGGTGTGCGCTGGGCCCTGCGACGTCTAGGTCTTATCACGCGTCGCTAAGCCCCCCAGCCCCTTCCAAGTTCCTCCCAGTACTCCCCCTCCCCATCAACCGGAGGGAAGGGGCGTGTCTTTCGCACGACACACCCCCTCATGAATATTAATAAGCGCGCATGCGCCAGCCCCGCGCGCTGGGTAGAGGTGGCCAGCCCGGGCCGCTGCTCTCAGACGGGCTCTCCGAGTCCCTCTCCGAGAGTCGGGCGGGCACGCGTCATTGTGTTACCTGCGGCCGGCCCGCGAGCTGGGCTCGTTTTTTTTTTTTTTCTCCCCTCCCTCTCTCCTTTCTAAGCAGCTGATCTGAAAGGGAATAAAAGGCTGCGCATAATCATAATAATAAAAGAAGGGGAGCGCGAGAGAAGGAAAGAAAGCCGGGAGGTGGAAGAGGAGGGGGAGCGCCTCAAAGAAGCGATCAGAATAATAAAAGGAGGCCGGGCCCTTTGCCTTCTGGAACGCGCCGCTCTTGAAAGAGCTTTTGAAAAGTGGTGTTGTTTTCCAGTCGTGCATGCTCCAATCGGCGGAGTATATTAGAGCCGGGACGCGGCGGCCGCAGGGGCAGCGGCGACGGCAGCACCGGCGGCAGCACCGGTCGGAGCACCAGCGCGAGCAGCAGCGGCGGCGTCCCGAGTGCCCGCGGCGCGCGGCGCAGCGATGCGGTCCCCACGGACGCGCGGCCGGCCCGGGCGCCCCCTGAGCCTCCTGCTCGCCCTGCTCTGCGCCCTGCGAGCCAAGGTAGGAGCCCGCCGGGCCTCCCTCCCGGCCCGCCCTCTCCTTTTCCTCGCAGCGCCCTGGACGCCTGCGGTTGGGCGCCTGGAACGGGCTCGGGAGCCCTCGGGCGTTCGGCTTCCCCGCCGGGTCCCTGCGCCTGAAAGGCTGCACCAGGGCTGGGGGAGCCTCCGGCCTCCTAAATGTATCCTGCGGCGGGGCAGGGGGCTGCGTTCTCACCGCTCTTCTCCCCGGGGGCAGTCGTCGGATTTCTCCTGCACTCGTGCATTTTTTGTACGGGAATCACGTCTAGTCCTTGCGCTCAGTTTTGCAAAATTATTTTCACTTGGCGCTGAGGGCTCGTCGGGGCGGGCGGGGAGGGAGTCGCTACTTCCACCCTCGAAGAAAACAACTTTCCCCTGCGCTGACCTCCCTCCCTCCCTCGCCGGCAGGTGTGCGGGGCCTCCGGCCAGTTCGAATTGGAGATCCTGTCCATGCAGAACGTGAACGGGGAGCTGCAGAACGGGAACTGCTGCGGCGGCGTCCGGAACCCGGGGGACCGCAAGTGCTCCCACGACGAGTGTGACACGTATTTCAAAGTGTGCCTCAAGGAGTACCAGTCCCGCGTCACGGCCGGGGGGCCCTGCAGCTTCGGCTCGGGCTCCACTCCTGTCATCGGGGGCAACACCTTCAATCTCAAGGCCAGTCGTGGCAACGAACGCAACCGCATCGTGCTGCCTTTCAGTTTCGCGTGGCCGGTGAGTGGGCTACGCGGTGAGGGAGGCCCGCCGAGGTCCGTACCCACGCGCCTCTCTCTTGCGAGAGGAATTTAAAGGACCTTGGCTTGAAACTCCGAGCTAACTGGAAAAGTCTGGTGGGGTGGGGTGTTGGGCAGCCGAGACTATATAGTTACTTATCAGCAGGCCCTATCTTCGTGGCTTTTTTGCTAAGCGCCCAAAAGTGGGGAGCCCACAGAGGTTTGTGGGGCAAAGCTCCCAGGAAGTCTGGTTTAAACTTGCAACTAACGCGAAGGCCCTAGAGTGACCCCGCCCCGAGCTAGGAGTTCATTATAGATGATCTTTGCTTAACCAATTAAACCTGATGCGCCATGGAAGGCGACGCGGCGCAGTTCTGGCCTTCGAACGCCGTCCAAATCGGCACCCTCCCCTTTCTCGTGAGCGGCTGGGAGGGCGGGCGTGTCCTTCCTGGAGGGTGTGGGGGAGCCCGTTTCCCGCTGCTCCCCGGGAGATTTGGGGCGTGCGGGGACGCGCTCTGGGCTGAATGTAAGGGGTCGGGGGCGGCTGCCGCAGAGACGGGTGGGGGGTTGGGGGGTGTCTCCAAGCCGCGGGCTGTGAACCCGAGAGCCTCCGCCCCCTGCCGGCCCCTTCCTGCCCTCGCCCCCGCGCGGTGTAGCCGTTGTGGCCTCACTTCCAGCGGTTCCCGGGCTCTGGAACCAGCTGTGTTTGCAAACTTCCCGGGGAAGGGCGGGGGTACGCCCTCGTCCGGCGGGCGCCCGGCCCCCGCTAGCCTCTGGGGGCGTGTCAAGGCCTGGAAGTGGGGGGGCCTGTTAGAGGCGGCCGCTGAGTGCGCGAGTGCGTGGACCCCCGCCCCGGTGCAGCTAGGCCAGCCAGCCGTCTCTGCAACGAGGCCCTTGCAACATCCCAAATTGGGTAGAAGGAAGATGAGTGTGATTGCAGAAGGGGAGGAAAGGGGAAAATGCTCGTGCTCTCTGCTCAGCTCCTGCTGTCCGGGAGGTGTGGCTCATCGCCAGGACTGGGGCTTGGCCTAGTCTGTGAGGGTGGGTGGCGAGGTGGAGTGGGGGAGGGGAGGGGAGCGGTGCTCAATGCCCAGGGGAATACTCTCCACCACGTGCTGTCTTGGGGTGCACTCTGCTGCCTCCTACCCGCAGGCTGGGGCTGTGATTCGCATCCCTGGGAGGGGATGGAAAGGGAGGGTACTTTGGTGAATGCGTGCCGGTGTGTGGGTGTATCTTGGGGTGGCTCTCAAGGCCCACATTTCCTGGAGCTGGCGTTATAAAGTGCCCTCTGCCATGGGTGAGATAAGACAGTTATCAGAAACATGCCATTAAAAGGGGCTTATAAAAACCTGTGGTATGTGGAGTTCTCTGAGAACCGAGGGCCGCCTCGTCTGTTGCCGGATTTCAATTTTACAAAGAGTGTTTATCTTGTTTGTTAATCCCCTACTAGGGAGAACTTTAAAGAGGCTGGCCATTTTCTAATCTGACTGGGTCCAAGTTAACTGTGAATACCGACCGCCCTTGAACTTGTGTTTGGAGTTTAGGGGGAAGGGGCCTGCAGGTGGTTCCACCCTCCTGAGGATCAGTCCGGAGCCCCTTGCGTTTCACAAGACCATAAAAGGAATCTTATTAGTGATGTGGAAAAGCTGCAGGCCTGGCTGAGGCTCACTTTGGAGAGTAGGGTCAGAGGACCGCTTGGATGAGAACAAGGAGCCTTGCTCCCCCACGCCTAGCTTTGGAAAGTGACCTAGGTGTGTGTCTGTCCCCATTTGACACTTGGCAGAGCCCTAGATGGGGAATGAGCAGGAAGCCGTGTGTGGGGCAGGGAGACGATTGATTTGCTGGTGCTCTTCTGTGGTTTCAGGGCCCACGGGTCACCAACCATGAAATAGACTCTCGGCTTTTCTAGAATGGGGAGAACGCTGGGGCTACACTGAGTGTGGTTCTTTTGAAGTTGGGCCAAGTGCATGTATCACTCATAAATGAGTCTCCACCCTGCCCCCCTAAAAGGCCTGCTGTGAAACATAAGCTTTACTTCCCAAGAGAAAGTGGAGTTTAGGTGTATTGTTTTAGTTTATTTTCCTGAGTGTGGTTGGAGAAACACCACAGTCTGTAACTTTCAAGAATGATTCCAGGGTGAGTGTTAAGTGAAGTGAAAGCACTTAGGTATTGACGTAGTTAGTGCAGCTTCGTTCAGTTTGGCAATTAAATATTAATAAGCATGTCTATCTAGAACTGACTTTCTTGAATAGGTAAAAACTGAACTTGGTACAAAATTCAATATGGAAAGACAATATGGTCTTTAAAAAAAAAAAAAAAAAAACCCGCCTTGGACTTCCAGCCACTTGAGCCCCTGACCCTACAATTAGTTACTGTCCACATGGGTCCTCCCAAATGTGTGGACAGTGGGAGAATCCTGGTTCGTGGTGCACAGTAGGTCAGTTTGGAAGGTGGTGTAATTCATATCTTTTGTTTGGGATTATGACCCCAATCAAATAACTGTTCGTGCTCTAGAGAGGAAGAAGAGGAAATAATTTGGCCACATTTGAAATCTAGTCCACATTCCAGTGTCCATGTGGGAGGCTCTGTAGAGGTGGGCCTGCCCATCGGATAGTATCTGATTATGTTCCATTTGATGTCTGCTGCCCCAGCTCCAGGCCTGTGGTTCTCATCTGTGGCTTCTAATCCCCGTTCCAGTGCTGCTCACAGGGTCTTGACTTGAAGCAACTGGCCTGATTTATGACCCTCCAATCAGGGGGACCTAGTGATAAGAACATACATTATGGAAGGTAGTTGGGCTCAACGGGAAGTGATTTGGGAATAACCATTTATAAATCAATGAAATGGTTAGGTCGTGCCTCCCCCAAATTAGTGCTGAATCCCAGTGGTACCTGCTTAATAAGAATACATTAATGAAGTTACTACTAACCAGCCCCAAAAGGTTTTTAGGAACTCCAGAACCCCAGTTCGCTGTATTGATCCATTGCAGACCCTGCAGTGAACTGAATCTAGAGAAACTTTGGGGGAAGTGGTTGAGATGTCTGTTCCTTTGGCGTCCTATTTAAATGCCATTGACAGTGATAAAAGCCTTGCTGGGAGCAGCTGAATTTTTCAGGAAAATCCAATGAAGTGTGTTTCTTGCATACCAGAGTGATGCCAACTTTGGTCTCCTTTATACTTAAGGCCTGATTGAGTAACTGCCAGGGGTTTGGGTAAATCAGATGTCACAAGGTTAATCACAGAATGTAATTGACAGTGTCCTTGCCTTTATGCCCTCTGTTGTGTTTCCTGGACCCTGAGCCTCTGTAAGTGTGGTGTGGACACGCAGAAGGTGGAGGGATGGGGTTCTCATTTGAACTGGCTCCTTTCTACAGCCAGTGTGTGCAACCCATGTGGCCATATCATGCATGCATGCATGCATGCAAACGACACATGTGAGTATAAGGGCTTGGAGCAAGGGATTTCCTTATGTGGAGAAAACCTCTTCTGCTCCCAGACACCTATGTCAAAGTGATGAAATGACAGGTCTGTATTGCAAAACCAGGCTTGGGGGAAAGAGCTGCACTCACTTTGTGCTAAGTGTCTTCAGAGTGGCTGCTCCCCACATGAAATCCTTCTGCAAGGTACTTGGTTTTTAATTTTTTTTTCTTTTCTAGGTGTAAACTTCTCTGTGTTTTCTTCCTCCTTGTTGTGTTGTTTCTTAGCAACTTATTCAAACCTCCAATACTTATAGGAGTTTGCAGCCCACCAACTCCACACCCATAATTCTACAGGGACTCCAAACATTTGTAGAGAACAGTGAAGCTTTTGGGACCAAGGCTGTTGGGGAGCTGGATGGATAAGGAGGAGTGGCAGCAGCCACTTTCAGGCATGTCCTCTCCCTGGAATCAGTGCTCTGAATACTGCGTAAAATCTTTATAGCGAAGAGTGGTAAGGGACCCTTTGGATAGAAGGCATGTGGAAGGTTTAGCTTGGTGGACAAAATGTTGTTCATGAAAAAATGAAGCCAAGGCAACAAAGATCATGTTCCTGATCTGAAAACAAGAATGTAAACAGAGGCCTTGACTGGGTTCATAGCAGCCACCAGCCCATTGTAAAGGCCAGAACTTGGTTCCAATGTCAGGCTTTTCAAGATTAGTTACAATGTAAGAATGCATAATATCTGGATGTGCATACAATGAGCATGATAATCCATAAAAGCAAATGTTCCTGAGCATTCCCCCCACCTTGGTAAACTTCTATAAGCATGTTCCTTCCCCTACATATTAACTCCCTAGGTTAGGTTCTGAGCTGAGAGAAGTGACACTTGGTTCCAGCTTTTAAATATACTTAAAAAAAAAAACAAAAAACAAAAAACAGAACAGAATAAGTTGAACCAATTTTTCAACTTGAGGAAGATGTGTTAGGATGTGATGATTCTCATGTTTTCTAGAATGGTAGCAGAGGCGGGGATAGGGTTTTGCATTCAGAAATGTTCCACCTTTCTCTTGGCTCGTGATGCTGAGTGGCTGTGTTGTGATTTCCTTGCTGGTTTCTGATCATTGCATGGACTGCCCTGCCCCTGTGGCCCTTGTTTTTACGGGGCCGGCGACATTTGTCACTGGTGTGGTGCATGTGCAGGGAAGAAATTGTGCAGCATGGCTCCCAGTGGTTAAAAGTGGTACAGTAAATAGTCCAACATTCAGAGTCCTCTACCAGCTCAGCCCAGTTTTTGTGCACTTTTGGTAAATAAGTAGAAAGGCTTCTTGTTCAGGCTTGCTCTGTGTGAACCGGACGGTTGTGCTTGGCTGGTTTCTCGGTATTCTATCTATTAACCTCGCCACCCTTTTGTAACTGGTGCATTTAATTATCAGTGGGATGCTTTTCAAACAGGTAAGGGTAATGATGGGAAAGGGGGTGGGGGCATCTCATTGAGCCTCTCCAATCTGGATATGAGCTTTGGGGCCCACTCGGTGAGTCTTTGAGGTGGGCTTTCATGAGAAAATCGCCCTTTGTAACCAGATCGGACTCTATTGAAATGTCAAGCGCTGCACACTGAATTGCTGTCTATGGCTGAAGTTGTCTTGGCTTGGATGCTGTGGGGAAGTTGTCCTTTCTTCAGGCCCTCCCCTCACCACCGCCCTGTGACACGTGAATTTTTCGTGCGAGCGTGCGTGTGCCCACACATGCGATCTCTGAAGCCTTTATTTGGTATGTTTGTGACTGGAATATTTTATACTGTGGCCACCCAGACGCAGGCAGGACAATAGTGTGGCCGAATTGACTGAAATGAGGATTACAGAGAATAATGCGGCCTCTCCAAAAATACTGCTAATACAGGGCCTGCGACAGGAAGCGACAGTTGAGTCAGCAGAGTACAGGGCCCCAGACAAACCCGGGGGCCGACTGACTCGCACAATGGCCCCCTGGGCACATCGGGCATTCCCAGGGTGTGCGCTCCTCGGCCGCCTGTCGCGGTGGCCTGGGGTTTTGGACGCCGCACGCGTGCCGTTTGGATGGCGGTTTGTTTGTGTCCGTCAGCTTGGCAGGAATGGAAGCAGCCTCTTCTCAGGGCTTGGTTTGGCTGCCGCTGTTGCCAGGAAAAGGAAGCTCCCAGCTGCCAACACAATTACCTTTGTTTCTTACATCCCCCTTCTTAATGTGGCAATTAAGTGCTTACCACTCTGCCCGGTGCCAAGGTAACCACCGAGGAGTCAGATGGGCGCAGAACACAGCCCTCCCGCAGCCACGGTGCCCGGGGCGGGAAGAGGCCCTTGGGATCCTGGGATGCCTTGGGATTTCGAAGTTGGGGCCCTCCTTTAGGTAAAAGGCTGTGGAAGTCCTTCTGAAAGCTGGCTGTCCCTCTTTCCTGCTGCAAGAGAATAAGAACCAGCCACTGTTGCCAGCATCCCCTGGGCCTGGAGGTGGGAAGGGGCACAGGCCCAGGCTGAAGTTGTGTTAGCTGCCCATCCCTCCTGCTTTGCCCCCCGGCTGTTGTTCTGGGGAGATTGAAGAGAAGAGATGAAAGCAAGGGGATTCTTCTAGTCTTACTTTTGTAGTTTGAAACCAAGAAAAATCCCGGTATTTGCTATTTGTGATTCTCGTGGGTGGTATTTTCATAGGAGCTTGAGTCGGAACACTTGCCCATCATCTGGCCTGGCACCCCCTCCCCGAGCCATTGGTGGGGGATGCCCAGTGAGTTGGCCTCCGCTGTTGGGGGGAGGGGGTCAGATTTGCAGTGACAAATTGGGCGTGACAAGATCATAGCAGATTGCATCTGATTTTTGGCCTGGTACTGGCTTCATAGGATGGTATAAAGTGTGTGCGTGGTCTGGATCTTGGAGTCTGGAAGTATATTCTGGGATGTACAGAGGTCAAGCGTGGGCCTGGGAAAAATTAAAGTTCCTAGCAAGTAATAATCATTACCAAATTATCTTGATTGTTGATCTATAGTGTGGGGATGGAGTGGGAGGTAAGAGGGCCTCCTAATAGGGGCCTTGGAGGGAATCCTTTCTTCTGAAGGCTGGGTGGGAGGAATCCTCGTGCTCCAGGAGGTGAGGCCCAGAACCATAAGTCCTTCTCCGAAACCAGAAAGAGAGATGGCCCAGGGCTTTTTCTTTCTTTTTTGGCAAGGCCTTGTTGCCAGTGCTGCAGCCCCCAGCCCAAACCCCATGTCTACGACCAAGAAGGCAGTTCACGGAAGATAAGGACACTCCCTGTCCAGAACTCTGTGCCACCCAACCCTCAGGGTTGCGTGGTGTTGGTCAGCAACTCCTGAGGTCTCACCAGTTCTGGTGAGGATGAGCCAGGTACACAGCTTGGTCTTCCAGGTTCTTGTGCAAGTTTGAAGGATGCTGCCTTCTTTGAGCATTCATTAAGCAGGGTTAAGACTGTCATGCCAGCTCAGTCCCGGCACGCCTTCTCCTTTCTGTGGGGTTTGTGGATGTTAGGTGTTTAGTGCTTGTGCAAGTCTGTCAGAAATGTGGATATCAATGCATTTAATCAGGATTAATTACAACAATACGTGGAAGTGTAGAACGTGGGTCTCAACATGGCCAGCAAACGAAGGGCTTAATTATACAGAATACACATCTGGCCTCATTTGGATTTGGCTCTCACCTCCAATCAGTAGAGAAATGTAATTTCTTGCTGCTCTCAGGGAAGAGTCCTGTAATTTGTAGGAAGTCCCAGGAAACTTAGAGGCTGTAAATAAGATGTAACTTTGACTAATAAAATATTAACGATGACAACAATGAATTTGGACCCGTGGCCACCAAACAGGAGAGGGCTGGGTATGTGCCCCGGCTTGCCTGGTTTTGCTTGCTTTTCAGAGCATTTTCCCACAGTTATCAGTGAACGAAATGGAATCCGGCTCTGCTTTGAGTATGAAACATATTTCGGCTGAATTCCAAAGCAGGGTCTATCACAAGATATTTTTATATTCAGAGACGGCATGCTGTGTCTCTGAGCAGTAAGCTTGTCTAGAGTTATGAATGAAGCTCTTTTTTTTTTTTTTTCCCTCTCGTGTTCCATTTTTGCCTTCACCTTGTGGGTGCCTTCTCATGGTGGCTGTGTGTCTGGTGGCACGGGATTATTTGAGAAATGCACACTATTTCCGATGCATTGGTATCTGACAGTGACAGCTCAGGGACACGGAGGAAGGGCTCATGTGCTCCCCCCAACCCCCATCTATTTCTTCAGCTTCAAGATAGCAGGTTTATTTAAACCCTGCTGTTTTGTGAGACTGACCTCATTCTAAATTACAAATGAAGATTTGAGTAAAAGCGGGAATTTGCTAATGGCTTGGATTTGGGGGGGAGGTAGAATTCTGAGATAAACCTGGAAGATAAAAGGTGCCTTCAGTATAATAGCTGGCATCCTGCCAGTGTCCAGGGAATTTGTTTAGTTAGTGGACTCTGATTATTCCTGGAATGTTAGATCTTATTGACAGATAAGTCCGTCAATAGCTATAACCCATGGGTGTGTGATTATTTCTCCCTTTTGTACTCTGGTCCCCAGAGTCTGCCCCCTAAACACCCCAAGTTAGGTCACTGCCTTTGTCTTAGTCTCTTTGCACCTACCCCCTCCTGCTTCCTAGAGTCACCTGATACTTGTGGGAGCCGAGATGGTCTCACACAGACAGGGCTTTCAAAGGGGTTCTGAAAAGGAAAAGGGGGCCTCCCTAGGGACTGCCCCACCAGGGCCCAAAGTGTAACCTTAGCAATAGCCAGCCCTCCTCACTGGATGAGGGGGCCTCCCCTCCCCCGGTACAAATACCTGGTTAGGTTAGCTTAGAATAAATTCTTTGTGTGTTTTTCTCATGCACTGGAGTTAGGGTCTGGAAAGTTTTGGAAAACCGTATAGCATTCACATATAGGGAGGTGGTATTTCCTCATGATGACTTTGGGCTGCTTGCGTACAATGGGCCTGACTGACCACTGTGGGCCCCCACCAGGTGAAAGCATCAACCTGAGGGTGGGTGCCAGGGAGGGGAGTTGGGTGACCTCCATTCCACAGCAAACAGAGTTGTCACTTTGGCTTTGTGGTTCTGTTTGGCAGAGTGTGTGGGGAGGCCAAGCAAGGTAGACATTTGGGCCCTGACCTCTATTTCTGAATACTAAGCTGTTGTTTATCTGTGTTGCAGAGGTCCTACACTTTGCTCGTGGAGGCGTGGGATTCCAGCAATGACACTCTCCGTAAGTATCACAGCAAGGGGCTTTTCTCTGGGTGCGTCTTTGTGGAAGCACAGTGCTTAGAGTACAGCAGTGTCAGAGCTGAATCTATCTCCTGAATGCTTCAGAGGACTTGTACCACTCCCTGCCGTCTGCCCCCTGTGTCCCTACCCCAGGGCCCATACTCCAGAGCAAACTGCTCCATGGAGTCTTTTCCATAACCTTCCCAGAACGTTCGCTTGGAACATTAAGTGGCCAGGACAGATTCCCTGTTAACTCAGTCCCTGACTAAGGGACCTAGATTATCGTTGGGATAGAGATCTTAATGGTTTTACAACGTTAAAACCTTGTAGACTGCTAAAGGATCAAAGTGGTGACTTTTTAAAAGTCCATTTAAACTTTAAGTGAGTGTTTAATCTCTCATCGGAAAGATAAAGCCTGCGGAGGTGGCGCTGGGCTCTAAATCTAAAGGCCGACCTTGAATTTCACTTGGTGGGCAGGTGAGCTTCTAGGCAGTCAGGGTTTCTTTCCCACACTGTGCACCACAGACCTTTCATTGAAGTGGAATCCCAGAGCCTCACAGGTACCACACCTGCCTGGCCCCTTCTGAAAGATGACTGTTTCAGTGCAGGCTGCTTTTTCAGAGCTTCGAGGGGTGGCTTTTGGTGGGGAAGTCACTGAGGCTGTGTCTGGAACTGGCAGCAGCCTGGCTTATAAAGTGTAGTCTTTGCTCCTTACATGTAACTTAAAAGTGTTTTCTCTCACCTGCAGTAACTGTGCATTCCGTTTTTGCTGGGAGGATCGTCCTGGGAAAATGTGATTCACGTTGAAATCCCTTAGTCTGCGCGGGAGGAAGGGTTGATCCAACATTTTGTCTTTGCCCTCCATTCTCTGAATGTCTCATCCCTTTTGCTTCTCTAACTCACCCTTTCTTTGTGGTTTTTTTTCTTTTGTTTGTTTTATTTGGGTTTTTTTGTTTGTTTTTGCTGCTGCTAATATTTCCCCTCATTTTCTCATCATGGGTTTTTTTTTTTGTTTTTTTTTTTTTTTTAATTGAATCTGAGAATGGTGCATGCCCAGAGTGGGCACATTGGAGGCTTGATACCTGCTAGGCTGCTTCAGGCTGCATATGGCTTGTTGGGCCACTGGGTGCCACATAGCCCTTGCTGAGCCCTGGTGAGCCAGAGGCTCCAGGCCATTTGGATCCCCCTTCTTGCTTTGACATCCAAAACCCAGATCTGTGGCCTTCCTCTCCGAGGGGCACCCCTGTCCCACTGTGGTGTGGTAGGAGGGGAGGGTGGTAACCAGCCTTGGTTGTGGGTCATATGACCAGTCAGGGTCACAGACACCGTTTTGTTCTCTCCTCCCTCCCCACAACACAAACGTTGAGTGTTTTGTCACTGTGACCTGGTCACAATGGTAACTAAGCATGGGAAAGACTCAGAGCTGGGGAGGGAGGGAAATAGACCAGAGAGCCTCTGGTGCACATGTGGTCCTCTTTTCCCTTCCCTTTTGGATGTTAGAACAGTCTGATAAAGTGAACATCCTTGAGATCCTGGCTCATGGTAAGAGCTGGATCAGGACACTGACCCTCTAGCACCTACAGGGCCCTTCCTGGGCCTTCCATCACCCCACAGGTCAGGTAGCTGTGCCCTGGGAAGCGGATGCCCATCTAGAGCTGCCCATGGTTGTCTACATTTCAGGGTGGCCCTGGTTTTGGATTCTGGGGCATCTCCTCGCTGGGAAGAGAGTAACTAAGTCCATGGAACAGCACAAGAAGGGCTTAGGGCAGGGATAAAGAACTTCAGACCTCTACCCTTGAAGAAAGGAATGGCCACAAAGTCATGGAATGCTCAGTACATGCAGGTGACTGGAACTCCCTTTGTGAACCCGAGAGGAGGAAATGCTTTATCCACTTGTTTATTCAGCGTCTTTTTTTACGATGCTTCCAAGGGATCTTGAATTCACGTTCAGAAACAAATTTGGCATCTTCTCTCTTCAGATGAGGTTCTGCCTAGGGCCCTTCATGGATGACTGGCACCGGCATTTCAACACGTAGAACCATGAGCCAGAAATCTGGAAGACACCCTGTGTACCTCCCTTTCTAAGGGAGCATCCATAGCATCCATATCTAATCCACCTCCAAATTCTGAAAATCTCTCCAACAGTTCACTGGAATCCTGCCACCTCTCGCCACATCCCCTGCCACTGTCCTGGTCCAAGTCCCCATCTGCTAACACCTGAACTCCTACACTAGTGACCACATTAGTCCATCCATATCTACTCCTGTCCACCTCCCATGCTTCCTCCATTCTTCTGCCATCCTGGTCTTTTTAGAGTGTTTCGTTTTTTTTACCTGAGATATGACCAACATAGTATCTTCTATTAGGTCCTGGTGTACATCTGGATTTGATTCGATTATCATCTTCACTGAGAGCCCCTTGGTGGCTTCCTGATAGTCTTGGGACACATCTCTGTGTGGCCTAAAAGGCCTTGCACAGCCATCTTGTTTCCCTGCTAGCTCCAGCCTGCATGCCACACTGTCCTCTACCTTATCCATATTCTGGTCCTATCCCACCAGTCATCTTGCTGTCCTCAAATGCACCATCACATTCTGTCCTGCCGCAGGGCCTTTGCATGTGCTACTCATGTAGGCTGGAAAGTTTTGCTTATTACTCTTCAATCTCTGTCCCTCCCATGGGACTGTACTGCATGAGGGCAGAGGCTAAGGTTGTGTAGCAACCCAGATGGAGTTGGCTACCCTTCGAGGGCCAAACAAGTTGGAGATAATCCTGTCTTCAGATTAGAGGCAGAGCCCTGAGGTTTAGGACCGAGAATTCCTTCTCCCATCAGCTCTGCAGAGAGAGCCTGGCCCAGACAAAGCCCAGGTACTGTCTGTGTGTTAGAGAGTGCTGTTTGAGCCTGGCGCTCCTGGCATCAGTCCTCCGAGGTCATTTCCATTATGTTTCAAAACTGTACTACATAAGGGTACAGATTTTTCCTTTTTCTCCTGTACAGACGGTTTCAGTGTATGGGACTGTTCCGTAGATACGTGAACACAAACTGGCATACTTAGACCAGGTTTTCCTTCTAGCTTCACCATCTTGGCTACGCTCCTGTCTAGTAGGTTTATGGGTTAGTGTGGCCCCAGGGTTATGCTCAGACTCACCTCATTACCTCCATGGCCTGCAAGGCTGGGGGGCAGCGGGGCAGGCTTTGTGCTCCACTTTCACACAGCTAAGGTCTCAGGAGGGTCTGTTAATGTCCTTCTCCAGTCCTGAAGCTGGACTCCCAAGTGAACTACCCCAGATGCACTTCTGTGCCCCAAGCTGAGAGGAAGTAGGATTCAGGTGACAGCAGCTTAGAAGAAGCAGGCAGCAAACTGGCTGTCTTGTAACCCAAATGCCAGAAAGCATGCCCTAGACGCACCTGACTCCCTGCCTGGGGGCTGCCAGGGAAAATCTGCCACACAGGTGTGAGGTTAGTTCTACAGATCTGTTAGCCACATCGGGGATTCTGAGGATTCTGAAATGATCGTTCTCCCATCTCCTAGAAATGGGAGGAAAGTATACTGAACTACTGGAAACAACCTGTCCGCCTGGGCCTTTAGGATCGCCCCAGACTCCTGTCTCAGTTGTTTGTTGTCGTTACCTGCCTGAGAGATGCTGGAGGCCTTCGAGCCATGTGTTTAAGTAATTCCTTTATGCAGAACTCATAATCACGTGGTAATAGCTTGCTACATTTTCAAATTAAACCAGCAGAGCAAACATACAGTTAATGGAAGGACATTTTTGTCATTCTTTGGCCTGTGTTTATTTGCAAAACTTAATGTTAGTAAAGTGTTATCTGCAAGTGGTTCTGTGTGTGCTGGAGTGTAAGTCTGCAGGTGTGTGGGCTTGTTCAAGGCTTGTCCTGCCCACATGGCAGTTAAACCCAGAGGGTTGACCCTGGGGTGAAGCTGGGAGTCATGTGGATGAAGCCCCCCCCCACCCCAGGAGCGCCTCCTTTCTTGGTCACCTGTTGGGTTTGTATAACCTTGTAAATGAGCACAGGCCCTGAGCCTAGAAAAACAGGGGTGTGGGTGGGTAAAAATCACAGACATTGCTAGTAGGTCCTAATACTGTCTCTCCAAGGTGGCCTTGAATTTGACAAGGCGGTGAAGGGTTGGTGTTGGCAGGTTTAAGAAAACAAACAAGACCAGGCTGGGGTGCTTAGTGCCTTGCTTCCTTTTCACAGCCCTCCCCTGGACTCCTGGC
Source organism: Lynx rufus (assembly GCF_022079265.1). Lineage (NCBI taxonomy): Eukaryota > Metazoa > Chordata > Mammalia > Carnivora > Felidae > Lynx > Lynx rufus. The sequence goes on along the minus strand of NW_025814896.1, from coordinate 36,554,659 downwards.
ACCCAGTGTTTGGATTTATTTTCGTACCTGTCTCTTTTCTGAGACTAGATTATAGGTGACCTCAGGGCAGGGACCACTTCTTATTTCTCTTGAGAGCTGCTTGAGCTCTGAGCGTGTTTATTTTCAATGGGCACCTTTTAAAGAGCATGACTCGGCTCAGAAAAACCCTCAGTCTACCTGTCGCTAAACTAGGGTGCGTTACTTTCCCGTGTGCCTTCTGGGCAAAGGTGAAAGGTGAAACGCATCAAGTTTGAGGTACAAGTGCAAGCTTAAAAGGTGGCAAATTTATCACTTCTTAAGAATGTAACTCTACCCCTCGGCTCCAATGAAGAGTTTGAAGTAGGCAGTCTTTCTAAAGCAAGACACGAAACTCTAAAACCAGAAGAGAAAGATGGCTAACCTTTACCTGGGATAAGGTGCTTTCTAGAATACGTAAAGAGCTTTTGCAAATTGGTATGACCAATAACGCAATAGAAAACTTGGCAGAGGAGAGAAACAGGTTACAGTTCACAGGAACAGATACAAATGGCTTTGTAACCACGTGAAGGGGTGCTCACCATCACTTAATTAAATGCTAATTAAAATAAGAGCTACTTCTCTCCTTATCAGGCAAAGATCAGAAAGTTTGATAGTATATTATGTTGGCATTGCTGTTGGGAAACCCAGTTTCCTGTGCAGGGAGAAGGACAAGTTGACGGCATCACTCATGGCTGTTTGGGGTTGTCTGCGGATGGGAGTGATGGGTTGTGCTGTCTTCTGACTCAGCACTCCGTTTCTAGGGTGTCTCTTACTACTAGAACCAGGCACATGGACAGACAGTTTCAAGGATGTTCTTTGTGGCTTTGCTTAATTGTAAAAGGCCAAAATAACCTAAATGCACATATGTGAGGAACTAGGGAAAATGTATTTCATTTTATTCCCAGATTGTGAACTACTACGCACCCATTAAAAAGGGTAAATAAATGTGTAGGCTTCTGGGGAGGGGGACACACTTTTCATTTTTCTGTCCTTTTGTACTGTTTGAATTTTATACCACATGGGTTTTAGTTATTAAAAGTAGGCAAAATGGTCAGGGAAGAAGGCTCTGATGTGAATGTTAATGCAATCAGTGCTTTTTTTTATTGTTGGTGTGTGTTTGTTTTTTTCCCCCCCTGCCTCTAGAGCCTGACAGCATTATTGAAAAGGCTTCTCACTCGGGCATGATAAACCCCAGCAGGCAGTGGCAGACGCTTAAGCAGAACACAGGGATTGCCCACTTCGAGTATCAGATCCGCGTCACCTGTGATGACTATTACTATGGCTTTGGCTGCAATAAGTTCTGCCGACCCAGAGATGACTTCTTTGGACACTATGCCTGTGACCAGAATGGCAACAAAACTTGCATGGAGGGCTGGATGGGCCCCGAATGTAACAAAGGTGTGTGGGCCTGTGCTGGGTGGGTTAATAGGCTGGGAGTGGCTGTCGCTGTTGGTGTCCAGTTCTCTCCACGCTGGGTCAAGTGGCTGTCTCAGGTAGTGTGGGGTAGGGGAATATTTGGTCTGTTTTCTAGGCCTGAGGCATAAAGATGCCGAGCACAGAAGATGCTGTTGGTGCCCTCATCCCCGCCCCCACTGCTGAATGTTGGCTGCTAACAGCTCACAGCTGTTTCTTCTCTGGAGCATTGTCCTTGGCCAAACAGCCACTCCCTGCCCCTTCCCTACTGCTCACAGTCTGTGAGTGACTGGATTGGGGGTACAAAGGCCAGCCCTGCTGGCACTGTGTGCTTCCGTTCACACTCCAGAGCTTCCCCTGGGATCAGGTTGAAGCCAGACTCCAGCTGAGACCCCTGCTCAGCTCCTTCCCTTGCCTCCATCTGCTGCCTTCAGTTCCCTTCTCCTGTACCCAAATCCCTTTCTCAGGCTCTGCTTCTAAGGGAACCTGACCTAAAACAGGTGCCACATGGGACAGGGCTAGCTCAGTGCCTGAACCTATGATCCTGCAGGAAATGACAGCCCCTGAGCTCAGGGTGGCCTTACAGCAAGCTTTCACTGTGCATCTGTGGGGGCCGTGGCATTGAGGGGTGGGGGTGAGTGGTGAACCTGAGCTTTCCTACTTGTGTAGAGTTGGGCCCATCCACAGTAGTGCAGGCTTTTAGATGTGCTGTCTGCTGTCCCAGCCCTTCTGCCCAGATTCAGTGAGTTAGTACACAGACACAGATGTTCACAGAATTATCTGTGGTCTTTACCTTTACAAAGCTTCTAATTCACTGCAAATGGGTAAGTCTAGTTGACCAGACTAGGCCCTCACAAACTTCAATGTCCTCTGCTAATTTCACATAATTTGGTAAATTCTTTCAAGATATCCCCAAAAAGGGAGTTTTTGAATTGTGACTAAGGAGTGGGATGAAGAGGAATCTTCAGGTCTCCTGGACTTTTCTTAAATAACTAGAATTTTTAAAGGATGGCATTTCCGGGATCCAGATCAATGAATTGATAAACGTAGAGTAGTTGGTGTTTTAAAAATCAGTAACAATTACTTAAAAACCGTGTGTAGTATTTCTTACCATCTGTTCAAATTTTTTTCTTTTAATCAAGGAAGCAGAATTGCTTTGTGAGGCTACTTCACAGAAGTGCCACCAGAGCTGGCCCCCAGATTAGCCTGCCAAATGAAGCCAGCCTGCTTGGCTTTGTTAGTCCCATGGGATTTTTGAGACATCAGGCATTCTAGGGGATGGTGATGTAGGGGTTAAGAAGGCTGGAGCTCATCTGAATGTGCTGGGATGGGACTGAGTGGTTGAGATGAGGAAGGATCACAGCTCCTGTTCTCTTGGAGAGGGTGGGAACTGACAGGGAGCAGGGTAGCTATTGTTTAGACAGACTGGATGAAGATCCCCCTCCCCCATCAACTTGCCTGCATTTTGTTTCTGAGTAGGATCATGTTTTGAAGATCTGCTAGCACGGCCTTGAAGTTTAAAGCTGGATTTGCTATTTGGGCACCTCCCATCTTCCTCTCCTTACAATGGACTTGACATGAGATCTCTTAAAATCGTGGATTTTGTAGGCTTAATGCACTAGGCCATTCTCATGATGGTGGTGGTGCACGAAACCATGTGCTTGACACATCCTTCTGTGTTGTGTTTTTTTTACAGCTATTTGCCGACAGGGCTGTAGCCCCAAGCATGGGTCTTGCAAACTCCCAGGTGACTGCAGGTAAATGACTAGACTTATTATCTTTTAATTCTTTAATGCAAGAGAGGGACTGAATTTATTGTGAATACGCCTCTTTTTCTTTGGAGGGCAAGAAAGCTTTAAAAAAAAATTCAAATAGGCACATCCGAAGCTTATTAAATTATACCAGCTGTCTGGTGGAATGTGCACACTTCTCTCTTGGAAAAAAAAAAAACTCTTATGGGCATAGTCAGTGACTTCATGTATTAACTGTTCTGTAAATTGATAACACGTTTTTATAATCTTCCCCTTAAAGTGCTAATGGATGAGATGGAGGGATGTGGGTTTCTTTGAGTCTGTCTCCTCCCCCAACCTTGTTTGCCATCTCCTAGCCCTCCCCCACTTTTCCCATCAATAGGGGACAGCGGAGCATTCTTTAGAATGGGATTAGTACAATCTCCTGGCCCCTTTGCAGGCGGGAGCCGGCCGGTGCTGAGAGGTTAATGGCTGCGCTGGAATCTTGTCAGTTGAGCCTGATGAATGTAGACTTTTGCTGCTGGCCTTTGAAGTCTGTTCTTTTATGGTCCTGGACAATGCAGAAGCCAGAGACCCACCCTGACTGGTTCACGATTACAGTTTTTGGAGCCTTCTTGAAATGTACATTATGCCCATTTAGGAAAGGCTTGCTTCAGGAAATAGTGTTGGTGTCTGTGGCATTTTGACACAATCTCCCACCTTACTCTCCTTCCTCCCAAATCTTCAGGATTAGCAGATTGAGGGTGACACCAAAAGGATCCCTGGGGCCTCTCATTTTTGCCCCAGATGCCACCCTGGTTTGAGCCAAGGGAAGCATATAAAACAATCTAAACCAGTGCATCTCAAACAGATGTTACCTGGGGCTCTTGTTCTAATGCAGAGACTGATTCCATAGGTCTGGGTGGGCCCAAGTCTCTGCATTTCTAACAAGCTCCCCAGTGCTGCTGCTGTTGCTGGTGGGACCGGACTTTGGGAATCACTGCCCCCAACCTCAGTACTCAAGTCAGAATTCCCTTGAAGTGACAGGGAACCGTCAAAATTCAGATTCCTGGGTACTGCCCCCCACGCACTGAACCCCAGTCCAGGGGTTGGCCCAAGAATCTGCATTTTGAAGAGCCTACCAAGTGAGTGTATTTTGAGGACTGCCGCTCTACAGAGAATTCTCTGTGGTCTTTATCTTCATGGCTCCACCACGGCATCTGTTCCCCTCCCATGCAGAGGGGACACTGAGCTCTGAGGCTTGACACTGAACTGAGAACCAAGGCAGCTGGAAGTCCAGTAAAACCAGGCTGACCTGAAGTTGTCTCTTCTGACACTTGAGAGAAAAGTTTATTTTCTGGAAGGCTGGGTGGGTTCGCATATGAAGCCCCATGGTGGCAGCTGACGGTAGTATTTAACAGCATTGCTGTCAAAGGTTGAGCAGGAATCCACCTACCTGTGCTCTTCATAATTAAGGGTGTCCTGGAGAAAGTCAGATCAGCAGAGCTATTAGCCACTCTGGGCCTGCTCCGCGTGCAGAGCTCAGATGGATATCAGCGGAGTCCGACCATGATTTCTGCTGCTGTCATCAGAATAGGCATGCTGCTGCGCAGGGGAGGGCCCTCCCAGCCAGAACAACAGGCTTTGTTTCCAGAATTTAGCCCTTTCTCTTTCGAAGTCTCCCCTCCCACTCCCTGCCCAGACACGCACCGGTGCCCTTATTTACTTAAGGTGCGACTTTCCCACACGTCATTTGCATAGTCTCCTCAGCCCATCTTGTTCTGCCTACCTTGAAGGAAAATCAAAACAGAACCTTCTAGCCCAGGAGGTTCAGGTTGTGTCCTGCTCCAGAAATAGCTGAATGGCGAGTTACCCTGTAAGTTGTCTTTTGGATTATGTATTACAGAGGTGTTTTTTTTGTTTGTTTTTTTGGTTTTTTTTTTTTTTATCCTCACATGAGAAACCTTTACTGGTTTTGTTGTTCCCAAGTAGACTGAGATTCCTTCTCCTGGTTGCACATGCTTGCTTTATTGCAAGCCTGCCAATAATATCAAACTTAATGATGAATCATCATATGAAGACAGTCACTTCAAATTCTCATGAGAACCTTAATCATAGATTATTTAACTGGGATAACTTTGTGGATGCCTCTTTAGGGTCAGTATTTTTATTTGTTTTCTTTTGAAGTCATCTGTGGCCTCTTGTGGTTTCTTTTTTATGCTTGGGGATCCAGCGCTCATTAATTAAGAGGTGAGGTTGGGTCCTCAGCTGCCTCTTCTTGCTTTTATTAGGCAAATGGAAGAGGTGTACTGATCCTTAATTTGGAAGGGAGTAAGAAGACAGTAAGAAATACTGCTATTTCCAAATCAGTTCCCTCTTAATATTTCAAGCTAGGAATATTCATCTTTTACTGAATGAACCCTGCCCCCCCCAACTCCCACGAACTTGAGTGTCCCACTTTCTTAACGAAATTTCTGCCAGATTTTTTTCTTTACTCCTCTGAATGGTCACTTGTCATTTAGACTAATGTTCTGTTTTACATAAAGCCAAATCCTCTGTCTGATTCATTTTAAACCACGCATTCTGGTGGTTCTTTGAACTGGGGTGTGGATGGCTTGTTTGTAGAAGTTAGGAAGTGGTTAGTCAGTGTTCTCAGGGGTTAAGTTGACTCTTGGCCGTGGGTGATTAGCTATTAGCTGGATCCCTATAATTTTCCCATGACAAGGATTTGCTAGCCTGCCTCCAGCTCTCTGGAAACGGAAAGCTTTCCTTTCTTGGGGGTGCTTGTTTTCCAGAGTTACAGCTGAGTGGTTGGGGGTGGGGGAGGGTGGTGGTAGTTCTTCCCTCAGCTTTTCCCAGGTCCTGTTATAGAAATACTCTGCCCATCCCTGTACCAAGTTCACCCCACCTTCACCAGGCTTTCCAGGGGCCCCTCCTGTTTGTCACAGCTTGAGTTTTGAGAAGGCAGTTAAAGTTTCCGAGGGCTTGAAACTTGAGGGGCTGGTGGCTGAGACCCTGCCCCTCCTCCACCCCAGGTGAAGGTTTATGTTTGTGTTTTTGTTTGGGGATCAAAGGCACCATTTGGCCTCCGAAGAGTCTGATTAATGAGGCGCTTATAAAGGAAACTCGACTCTGTTCCCCAATACTAGATAAACTGGATTGACCTTTTTTTCTTTTTGCAAAGTGAGAAATAACTATAAAATGAATTAGCCTAAGCAGCTCCGGTAGTGGGTCGTAAATTATCCATGGGATTGGTTCCAAGTGCTGTTGCCTCCCTCACCCTCCTGCAAAAGTGGGTTCCGAGATCTCAGCCGCCTCTTTGCCAGAGGAGGGTGCCCCCTTCCCAACCCCCCCTTGTGTGATTTCCTAAAGCCTCATCGGGAGGCAGCTTCCTGCCGCACTGGGGTGTCTTGTTGCATTTTTGCGCGCTGGGGTCGTGACTTGCTGTTTAGACAAAGAGCCTGGCCGCTGTGTAAAAGCTGCCAGCAGTGCCGCGTTTAGGAAGACTTTCACATGGCTATTGTCACCCGAGAGTCCTTCCTTCGCCTCCGTAGTCAGCGGGGTCTTGATTTATTCCATGCCCCCACCCTTGCACAGCCTTGTGAGCCTGAGAAGAGAGTGGCTTTGTGAGGGCAGCCCCCGCCGGCCTCTCCCCAGACAGCCCTGCTTTTGTAGGGAGTCGCCTGGGAGGGGACCTTGGCCCAACTACTGAAAATGTTTATTTAGACGGAGCCCCCGCGTAAACCTTGAGAGTCAACTGTCCTATCCCCCAAAATGAAACAAGACAGGAAAGGCCTGGACTTCTTAGCCTTGCCTTTAAATGACGTTGTGCTCCCCAAATGTTCCAAGGACTAAAGCAGAGTGTGCTGTCTGTCTCCAGGTGCCAGTATGGCTGGCAGGGCCTGTACTGTGACAAGTGCATCCCGCACCCGGGGTGCGTCCATGGCACCTGTAACGAGCCCTGGCAGTGCCTCTGTGAGACCAACTGGGGCGGCCAGCTCTGCGACAAAGGTAGGGCCCTTGGGGACTGGATCTCGGGGCAGGACGGGGGCCTTGGGCACAGGAAGACTTAAGGAGTGGGGCAGCCAGAATCGAGTTTTTTACTTTTGTTTATTTTTATTGGCAGGGACTTTTAATTCTGAATTTGAATTTGCTTTTAGTGCTGGGGTTGGCGGTATTTTTTTCTGGTTTTATTTTTTTATTTTTATTTTTTAATGTTTATTTTTGAGAGAAAGCACGAGTCGGGGAGGGGCAGAGAGAAAGGGAGACACAGAATCCGAAGCAGGCTACAGGCTCTGAGCTGTCAGCACAGAGCCTGACGTGAACCCACAAACTGAGATCACGACCTGAGCCAAAGTCAGATGCTTAACTGACTGAGCCACCCAGGTGCCCCTTCAGGTTTTATTTTTTGAAACAAACAGGGTGGGGGTAGGGGTGCAGCTAGAAACATGGCAGGTTAGCAGCCTGTATGGTCTTCTCTGAGCTGCTCCCATCCTGGGGTCTTTCTGGCAGATCTCAACTACTGTGGGACTCACCAGCCCTGTCTCAACGGGGGAACTTGCAGCAACACAGGTCCTGACAAGTATCAGTGTTCCTGCCCTGAGGGGTATTCAGGACCCAACTGTGAAATCGGTAAGTGGCCCAGGCAGGATGAGACCCCTCCCTACCCTCAGCTTGAGAAAAAAAATAACACGCTTAAGGACACGTAAAAAGATGAAAATACCCTCCAAAGTGAAGACTGGTTGTCTCAGCAGTTCTGTGGGTCTTTGAAAGTTCCTTTGAGCAGCACCAGTGTTTGTGGTGATGCTGGCTAGTGTCGGGGGTGGGGTGTTGGCCATGCGGCTACCCGGCTCACAGATGCCTTGGAATGTGACTGGAGACACTTAGAAAGAGGACTTCCTGTCTCCTGTAGACACAGTGGGCTTATAGCACATGCTTGCTTTCATTTTTTCGAAGCGAGCTTGAGCTGGTGGCCCAGGCGTGGGACTTGGCGGCGGGGAGAGGACGTAGGTAGCGACAAGCGGGAGCCCCTTGCTGACTGCCCTCCTGGTTTTCGCAGCGGAGCACGCCTGCCTGTCTGACCCCTGCCACAACAGGGGCAGCTGCCGGGAGACCTCGCTGGGGTTTGAGTGTGAGTGTTCCCCGGGCTGGATGGGCCCCACGTGTTCCACGAGTAAGTCTGGGTTGTGGCCTGTGTCTTTTCCGGAGGATCAGATACGGGGTTGGGGGCAGGCGCCTGGGCTTGGTTCAAGGTCACGTCTCAGTGGGAAGGGGTGGATTCTGCCAGCGGTCTGGTGGGGAGTCTGGCTGGGGCTTCTCCGGCCTTTGCGCTGCACCCTCATCCTCCTGCACTAAGTTAGCACGTGTGTCTGCTACTGAAGAGCCTTCTCCATGGGAGACCTCCATCCTTTGCATGTGCTCCCTGGAGCTCTGCCTCCTCCAAATCAAGTTCTGGTTCTGGTTCCTGCAGCCATGGAGAGGCTGCCCGTGGGGGAGGCTGTCACTCCTGGATTTCATCATGGGTGCAGGTGGCCCCCAAAGAGAGACCTGGGCTACAGGATTGTTGTGGCTGCAAGGCCTGGCTGCACGTCAGGACCACCTGGGTGCCGGACAATGCAGATGGGTCCTTCCCACAGTTTCCCTTTGGAATTGGGGAGTCCACATTTTGTAACAAGCACCTGGGTTTCTGAGGTGCGGCCAGGCCTGAGAACCACTGTGCTCAGCACCCTGAGTGGAGCACGCACAGTCGAGAATGTGGGTTCTGGGGTCGGATCACCTGGGCTGGCACTGTGGTGCCTGCCTGCCTCTCCTAGGGCCGGTCTTTACCTCCCGGTGCCCTGTTTAAAGGAGACAGTAGCAATTCCCATCTCTTAGGGTTGTGAGGAGCCGATGACCGAATTCCCAGAGAAAGTCTGGTACTTCAGAAGTGGGTAGTAGGTGAATGAAGAGGCCACTGTATATAGTCCAGTGTAGAGGGTGTGGGGTGGGATGTAGACCCCAGGTATGGAATTTTGGGAAAACTCTGTGAGCAAGTAAGAATAATGTTTTCTACCAGTAAAGAAGAGTTCTTTTTCCTTACTACTTCTTAGCTACCCCTGAGCCATGCTGGAACTTTCCTTTAAAAATGAGTAGGCAGAGCTAGATGAGCCATGTTACCCATGGGTTGATGCTCTGGGGATCCAGCTGGCTCTCCCTGCTGCTTAGGTTGGGGATTAAATGAACTGGGGCACTGGAGGATTTAAAGCTAAAATCAGGCCTTATCGTCATAGCGGTCACTTCTAGCAGGTGTCTGGCTCTTAAGTGAAGGCCCCTCGTGTAAGGGTTGGCGTTAAATTATCTAATTGTCAAACGGACTGAGATTAAAATGCCAGCTCTTTTTTCCCTTTTGTCCAACAGACATTGATGACTGTTCTCCAAATAACTGTTCCCATGGGGGCACCTGCCAGGACTTGGTTAATGGATTCAAGTGTGTGTGCCCGCCCCAGTGGACTGGCAAAACGTGCCAGTTAGGTAAGGAAATTCCTGCACCGAGGTTAGCTTTGATGATCAGAGCTGTTATAGAAGATGAGCCTGTGGTGGTGTGAGTTTGCACACCATCCTACTAAAAAGTAATTTATTGTCAAGAGTCCGGCGGGCCTGGGAGAGAGAACTCGAATGCAGATGGCCTAGCTCTTTTAGGCCCTGTGGGAAAGTCGTGGGATCCCTTGAACCATGTCAATCGTCTGTCCGAGGAGTGTTCAGCTGGGTTCCAAACGGGGATGGTCTCATGAGGAATGAGCTGTCTGCATTCTTGCTGCCACATTTAAATCCCAGCAACTAGGCTGCATGGAGTGTTATACAGCAATGCCTGGTGGCTTTCTGCTCTTCCGGCTGGGGGCCAGTTGTTAACCAGCAGCCTGAAAGTTATCAATTAGCATACCTTATTGGATAATGGCTAGGGAGAGGGATCAGCTGCTCAAAATAGCGGGAACCTAGTATCTGGGATTTAGGTTATTAGCATGTCTCCTATTGGAGGCAAACTATTGCTAGGGTGTTTTGGGGGAGGTGGGGGAAGGGGGGGTAAATCTCCATTTCTCACTACCCCTCCGCGTTTTCTTTCAGATGCAAATGAGTGCGAGGCCAAACCTTGTGTAAATGCCAAATCCTGTAAGAATCTGATTGCCAGCTACTACTGTGATTGCCTCCCAGGCTGGACGGGTCAGAATTGTGACATAAGTGAGTACCTTTTGTTTCGATTTTGATTTTTGTGAAACTTGGGTATTGAAGGCTTTGTCAGCCTGTACGTTGGCTCCAGTGCTAAGACTTGAGTGATAAAAGGAAAACCTGAGTGGGAATGTTTTTGGAGAGGGAGTGATCAGTGCAGAAATGAAAACATACACTTTATCAGGCTCATTAGCCAGTAAAACAGCCATATTCTGATAAGGTGGCTAAAACAATGATGTGAAGTTTCACTCGCTCATTCTGGAGGAATTAGGGAGGGTTCCCACCCAGTGTAATAACCTTCTGTCAGGGGGAAGCACACAGGAAATCTGATTTGAGGCTTTTATCTGTCCTGAGCGGAGAGCACTTTTCAATTAAGCCTAGTTTCAATGTAAATTGCCTCTTTAATATGAGGACTTGTTTATTTTTTAGATATTAATGACTGCCTTGGCCAGTGTCAGAATGACGCCTCCTGTCGGGTATGTAAATCTTTGCTTAAATGAAAACCTTAATGATTGACCCAAGTCTGTGAGATTTATGTGACCCTGGGAGAGCTCTGTCCCTCAAGGATTTAAAAATGCAGGTGAAAAGTGATTCTCTGGAAGTTTCACTTGGGCTTGTGTTACCCCCAGCCTCCTGGGAGCCATCTTGAAGGCATGCATGTAGAAATTCCCCTTCAGCATTTCGGGAGGCTTGGCATTTGGTGATTTCAGTGAATCCGTGGAACGGCAGCAGTCATGCTAGACCGCAGAAGCCCCGTGTTTGTGGAATACATAGAAAAAAGCATGTGTTTCTCCCCCCTCCTTCTTCCTCTTCCAGGATTTGGTTAATGGTTATCGCTGTATCTGTCCACCTGGCTATGCAGGCGATCACTGTGAGAGAGACATCGATGAATGCGCCAGCAACCCCTGTTTGAATGGGGGTCACTGTCAGAATGAAATCAACAGATTCCAGTGTCTGTGTCCCACTGGTTTCTCTGGAAACCTCTGTCAGGTGAGCTGTGCTAGAACCTCCACAGGCCAAGTTTCTACAGCAGAACTCCCTCTGCCTCCTCTCTCTGCCCTCTCCTCTCCACCCCCCCTTCCCCTCTTCCTCCATCTGTCTTCCCCTTCTTTCCCCTCCCCCTTCTCCTCCTCCTCCTCTTTCCCCCTCCCCACCTCCTCTCCCCTCTTCCTCCCTTGGTTCCCCCCTTCTTCCTCCTCCCCTCCCCCATCCTCTCTCCCCCCATCCCCTCCCCCCCCCTCCTCCTCCTCATGTTTGTCCTTTCCCTTCCCTTTCCTCTTCTTTCCTGTTCCCCTCCTGACTCTGTAGTTGCCATCCAGGGACTAGGGACTTTTGCTAGGCAAATGCAGGTGGAAGGACACGGAGGAGTGGTTTCCTTCGTAGTGTCAGCAGCCTGTCGATTTGACTTGGTGCCCCCGACTCCATGCTCTCCCACCCTGCCCTGTTTTTCCCATGCATATCTGGACAGTCTCTAGGACATAACTGTGTATTACGTAGAGCATTCTGCTCATGGAAGCAGGTAAAGGGGTCAGATTCCAGGATCCGCTGCCCCTGAGCACTTATAGTCACGCCTTTGTTTCTTTTCCCCCTCCTCTGCTCCTGGTCCTTGCAGCTGGACATCGATTATTGTGAACCCAATCCCTGCCAGCACGGTGCCCAGTGCTACAACCGCGCCAGCGACTATTTCTGCAAGTGTCCTGAGGACTACGAAGGCAAGAATTGCTCCCACCTTAAAGACCACTGCCGCACGACTCCCTGTGAAGGTACCTCCCCCACCTGCGGCCCTGGCTCGTCTCCAGGGCTCAGTCCTCTTTCCCCATTTGCCAGTTCCCCTCGATAGTCTCAGAAGCTGTGTAGCTGAGATTGAAACCCCCTAACCTCATGGCTGGGGGAAGCCAGAACATGTGGGAACAATCCACTCAGGCCCGCCAGTGGGACAGCCATGTCCTGTTCCGGGGTGGGCGGATTTGCAACCCTGAGACATTCCTCAGAGCAGTGCTGCCAGAAGACCTTTCTGCAGCATGGACTGTCAGGGAGGGTAGCTTTTAGTGTGACTCCCAGGCCTAGAAACTGATTATTTTCCTGAATTTCAATTCATTTAAATTTAAATAGCCGCCAATGTCCTGTGGCTGTTGTAGGAGGTAGCACAGTCTTCAGGTTCTCTGTTCTTTGCTGGCTTTAGTGTGATTAAATAGGAAGGAAAGCTGGCTCTTTCTCCTTTAGTAAGCTTGTCAAACAGATGTCAAAGGTAGGATGAGAGGGGCCCACAGACAACACGTAGGCTTCTTAGCCACCTACGGAGAAAATGCCTTAAAAAACAAACAAAAAACACTTGACTGCCTGGAGTCTCCACTTTGCCTGTCAGTGTGACCTGGCACGTTGCCAGAGTCTTGGCCCTCGAGGTGCCTCTTGACTTATTCCCCTCATTAGCCAAGGGGTGCCTGTCTCTAGGAAAGCAGGCTTGGCGTGGGTCCTTGCCTTGGGAATGCCGTGTCTTATGGGTCCGCGGCCGTGATCTGATCCCAAGTGTGTCTTCTAGTGATTGACAGCTGCACTGTGGCCATGGCTTCCAATGACACGCCTGAGGGGGTGCGGTATATTTCCTCGAACGTCTGTGGTCCCCACGGGAAGTGCAAGAGTCAGTCGGGAGGCAAATTCACCTGCGACTGTAACAAAGGCTTCACTGGAACGTACTGCCATGAAAGTAAGACCCCTCTTTGGGGAATGGGGCATGGTACCCCCACCCTGCCTCTCTGCTCAGCTCAGGAAGCATTTGAGATTGAATCGTTTGAGACCAGTGAAAGTTTACTATTAGATCTAGGATCTAAGACAGAGTTGTGTTTATAAGATCACTGACGCCTCTGACCCTTCAGATCGTTTATGTTAGAATATTCTGGAATCTGACTAGTTTGGGTGGTCCCGCTGAGTTTCTTCTCTACTCCCTCCAAGTAGCTTAGCTTATGAGGCATTAAATAAAACAGACAAGGCATCCTCTGGTGCCACCTGGCACCTCGTTTTCTCAGGGGGCAGCCTTTGGACCAGTGCCTAGCTATGGCACTAGTTGGCCTTTATTTACCAGCTTCTTCACCTTCCCTTCACAGACATTAATGACTGCGAGAGCAACCCCTGTAAAAATGGCGGTACTTGCATCGATGGTGTCAACTCCTACAAGTGCATCTGTAGTGACGGCTGGGAGGGGGCCTACTGTGAAACCAGTGAGTCTGTGGTCTTCATGGGCCAGACAGCTCTAGGATGCTGGGGTGAGAGGAGTCTTCACGGGAGGCTTTTCTTTTCAATGGGAGCCTGACCAACCACAAGACCCCCATAGTTCTTGTCATGGCATAGCACTGCCTGTGTCCTGTTGAATGCTGAAGACAGCCAACCGGAAGGAACAGCAGCTGAGGAGCTAGAGAATCGGGCTGTGATTAGGATAAATACCCCGCTTGCAGAGACAGTAATCTTCCTTTTGTTTTGACTGTAACTTGTACCTGTCCTGATTTTAATTTCCACGGGAGTGACAGAAGCCTGCCCCTGTCTTGCCACCTCGTGGTGTTAGAAATAACCGACTCTTAGAAAGCAGTGAAGGTGTTTATGTCCTGGGATGGCTCAGCTGGTCTTGGACCTTGGAGTGGAGAGCATTGGGTGGAGGTAGCCATCACCATAGCAAGCGTGCGGCTCTTACATGCTGGGTGGGCATGGTCCTGGAAGCATCTTCAGCTGGGTGTCTCCTCTTTGATTCTAGACATTAACGACTGCAGCCAGAATCCCTGCCACAATGGGGGCTCGTGTCGTGACCTTGTCAACGACTTTTACTGTGACTGTAAAAACGGGTGGAAAGGAAAGACATGCCACTCACGTAAGTGGTAGCTGACTAGGGCCCCATCTCTGCGACCCCTCCCACCCTCCGTCTTCTGCGAGGAGGGGCTGGCCAGGGGCTCAAGCTGAGATCCTCCTCCTCCAGGTGACAGCCAGTGTGATGAGGCCACGTGCAACAACGGTGGCACCTGCTATGACGAAGGGGATGCTTTCAAGTGCATGTGTCCTGGAGGCTGGGAAGGGACGACCTGCAACATAGGTAGTTTTCTGCCTCACATGGGGTTCGCCACGGCCATCTGGGCACTTGTGACTTTCCCTGGCGGGTCTGGTTCTCTCCAGACTGTTTTCGGATCCTCAGGGAGGGTGGTCCTGTCTGTTCTTGTCTCGTAGCCCGAAACAGTAGTTGCCTGCCCAACCCTTGCCATAACGGGGGCACCTGTGTGGTCAACGGCGACTCCTTCACGTGTGTCTGCAAAGAAGGCTGGGAGGGGCCCATCTGTACTCAGAGTGAGTGTCCCCTGCCCCACCCGCCTTGAACTCTCCGAGGGCTGCAGGAGCACATCCTGACACCCTCGGGGACTCGAGATGGAAACCAGAAGCAGAGCTGTTTGATGTCTGCTTCTGCATCACCTGGGTCTGTTCTAATGCACTTGATGGGCTGCAGCCCTGACCTGGGCATGAGAAAGTCGCCGTTGAGATAAGTGGAGACAGATGGTGTCTCGCTTCCCAGCGTGGGTCTGACCAGCAGCCTGTCTCCTTCCATTCTCACAGCCCCCTTCCCGCCCTGACCGGGGCCTCTTCCTGTGCAGTGTCCCACGGCACATGGAACAAAGTGTGTTGCAGGCCTGGTTCCAATTGAGCAGAGGTCTTAAGCGCATTTTGTTGGTGTTAACTATAGGTCTATCATATGGGTATTATGGAGATCAGTGGTGTTTCTCCTTAAGCTTAAAACTGCTTTGCCTGGTGAAGGCCTTACTATTAAGTTGTCTTTTTTACTTTGCAGATACCAATGATTGCAGTCCTCACCCCTGGTAAGCATGGCCACCTTTTAAGCCAGCGCTTGTTGGCTGTAGTGTGCATGGGCATCACCTAGGAATCTTGTCTAAAATGCAGGTTCTGATACAGGAGGTCTGGGGTGGGGCTGCAGACCCTGCCTGTCAAACAAGCTCCCAGGTGCTGCTCATCCTGCTGGTCTGGACCACACTTTAGTTAGCCAGGTTGTGCCTTCTTTTGGAGCAGTGATTCTCAACCTTGGCTGTGCATGAGAATCACCTGGGCAGGTTTTATAAGTCTCAATGCCTGGACTGCAAGGGAGACTGAAATTAGACTCTCCGGGGGTGGGACCCCGGCATCAGTATTTTTAAAGTTCCCCAAGTACTGGCGAGGGCGGCCAAGGGTGGGAGCCACTGAATGTAATTGGCACAGCTACCTGAGGTTAACTGGTGGAGTCTTGGATCGGTAGGCTGGTTACTGAGTGGCCTTTGCTTTCCTTCTCAGTTACAACAGTGGCACGTGCGTGGATGGAGACAACTGGTACCGGTGTGAGTGTGCCCCAGGCTTTGCTGGACCTGATTGCAGAATAAGTAAGGAGCAGCCCTAGTTGGTTTCCCTAGTGGCTTTCTTTCCCCCAACACCAGCCCTTGGCCTGTACTTTCAGTCTTGAAAACAACTAAGGTCACTGCTCCCTTTAAGTAGCCCTGATAGGCAAGTGGCCTCCCACCTCCAGCTGGGATTAAGATAGCTCTGGCTGGAAATTTGCAGGTATCTGCTGGTCCTTCCCCGGGTGGCACAACCCCCTTCTAGGGGAGGCGGTACAAGCCACAGAATCTGACCATTAATCTATTCTGAGGCCTTAAAGGAAGAGGGTGCTTTTTCCCAGGACTACCCTAAAATTATGAGCCAGTGGACATTACCCACAGAGGACGGAGCTAAGGGCAGTAGAAGGGATGAGGGTTGTGGTTTCTAAAGGTCATGCCTTGGTGACATGATTAAAATGGGAGATGGGCAATGAAGTTTGTCAGGGTGCTTTTGATGTTGCTTTATTTTGAGCCTTTTCCTACTTTTTTATAAGCCTTTTTTTTCCTCCCTCCCTCCCCCCCAAAAAAAAGTGATTTTTTTTTTTGTTTGTTTTCATACCCAAACTATTTGAAATTTCACTAGTGCTGGAGATCACCAAGTCTGGGACTGACTGGTCTTCACTAAATAAGGGTACATTTGGTCTACTGCACGTTTCTAAGTTGTGCTGGCAAACTGTGGTCTGGGCCCACTGCTTGTTTTTGTAAATAGTTTTATTGGCACACAGCCACACTCACCTATTTATATACTGTCTCAAGCTGCTTTCATGCTATAACAGAATTGACTAGTCAAGACAGAACTCACATGGCCTGCAAAGCTTAAAATATTTGACCCTTTTCAAGAACTTTGCCAGCCCTTGCTCTTTTACTATCTGATAAAAAAGAACTAAAAATTGTGGCCTCCTGGGGTGCCTGGGTGGCTCAGTCCGTTAAGTATCCGACTTTGGCTCAGGTCATGATGTCGCAGTCTGTACGTTTGAGCCTTGTGTCAGGGTCTGTGCTGACAGCTCAGAGCCCGGAGCCTGCTTCAGATTCTGTGCCTCCCTCTTTCTCTGCCTCTCCTGCACTCGTGCTCTATTTCTCTAAAAAAAAAAAACAAAAAAAAAAAAAACACCAAAAAACCCACAACAATAAACCTTAAGGAAAAAAAAAAAAACAAAAAACTGATCTGAAAAGATTTTCAGCTAAGTCAGGCTAATGGTGATCTTTGTGGGGCAGTGACTGGTGGAGTTTTTTGGGGTACTGATGATCAGTTTATTTGGGTGCTGGTTACATGATAATTCATCAAGCTTATACTTGGGTTTATATGCTTTTCTATCTGTATGTTAGGTCAGTATAAAACTTAGAAAACCATTATTGCTTCCCATTGGAGCCTAAACTTGAACTGCGTTTCTCCTAGACATCAACGAATGCCAGTCCTCACCCTGTGCCTTTGGGGCAACCTGTGTGGATGAGATCAATGGCTACCAGTGTGTCTGTCCCCCAGGGCACAGTGGTGCCAAATGCCAAGAAGGTATGTGGGTCAGGCCGCAGCTGGCTGCGTCTTATGGGGTGAGCGGGCACTGTGCTCAGGAAGAGAACACAGAGGGGGGATATGCAGAGGGGGCCTCAGGGAAGGGGAAACTTAAGGGGTCCCCTGCAAACAGGGTAGCCGTTTTTAGTCAACTCCTGGGCAATTACATAGTTATGTTGTGTGACAGACCATCCCCCAATGTGTGGCTTAGAGCAGGCATTTGTTTGTATTGATCGTGGGCATGCGGGGCAGGCAGGGTGATAATGTGTTGCAGGGTGGGTTCAGGTCTATTCTGTGTTTCCTCACCCTCCTTGGACCAGCAGCCATATCTGGCAAGTGGCAGGCCTGAAAGAATCCAAGCTCAACCATGAGAGACTTAGCTCCCATCACATCCAGTAATGCTGCAGTGGCCCAAGGAGGTCACAATGCCACGTGCAAAGGCAGCAGGAGAGGGAAGAACACCTGCCCTTTGTTGGGGGGTAACTGTTGTCCCATGGCAGAGGGCACAGATGTAATTCCTTCCCTAACAGGGAGGGAGTGAAGAGTGGAGAGAACAGTCTATAGAAAAGGAAACCCCTTGGACTCCTGCATTCCTGCATTTCAGTTTCAGGGAGACCTTGTATCACCATGGGGAGTGTGATCCCAGACGGGGCCAAGTGGGACGATGACTGCAATACATGCCAGTGCCTGAATGGAAGGATCGCCTGCTCGAAGGTACAGTGTGGGGGATGCCACAGATCACCTGCATCCTGGAGTTGCCATTGGGTGTTTGTCCTGAGCCACCTGCTCCCTCTCTCTCTCTCTCTCTCTCTCTCTCCCCCTCCCCACCCCTCCAGGTCTGGTGTGGCCCTCGACCTTGCTTGCTCCACAAAGGGCACAGTGAATGCCCCAGTGGGCAAAGCTGCATCCCTATCCTGGATGACCAGTGTTTTGTCCGCCCCTGCACGGGTGTGGGTGAGTGTCGGTCTTCCAGTCTCCAGCCCGTGAAGACCAAGTGCACTTCTGACCCCTACTACCAGGATAACTGTGCAAACATCACATTCACCTTCAACAAAGAGATGATGTCGCCGGTACGGAACCACTACTTTTTTATTTTGGAATGGAAGGGTGTGTCTGCTGCTTCCAAGGCAGAGTGTCACCAGCTAGGACCTTAGCTTAAATTCCTTAGTTCTCCTTAGCTTAAATTCCTAACTTCCAAAGAAACCTCAGCCTTTTCTTTTTCTTCCAGTATCTTACATGTGTCCTTTTAAAATGTGATTCTAGGGCCTTACCACGGAGCATATTTGCAGTGAATTGAGGAATTTGAATATTTTAAAGAATGTTTCCGCCGAATACTCAATCTACATAGCTTGTGAGCCTTCCCCTTCTGCGAACAATGAAATACATGTGGCCATTGTAAGTATAAGACTCAGTCAGACTTAATTATGTGACTGCAAGGTAGTTAACAAACTTAAGTTAGCCAGTATCTGAACACAGCAAAGCTGGACTCACATGTTTAAGTAACTTTGAATAAAGCCTACTGTGGAGTGCGGCCCTGACCCTCCATCTGACAGTTCTCCTTTTTCTCCAGTCTGCTGAAGACATACGAGATGATGGAAACCCTATCAAGGAAATCACTGACAAAATCATAGATCTCGTTAGCAAACGTGATGGGAATAGCTCGCTTATTGCTGCGGTTGCGGAAGTGCGAGTGCAGAGGCGGCCTGTGAAGAACAGAACAGGTAGGTGGGAACGGTCCCTTTGAGGACGAGCAAACTGATCTCATCTCACCATCCAACAAAAGCAGCAGGTGGGGTGTTAGTTGATGGTTCCCTGTCTCGAGGAGCCCCCCCCCCCCCCCACCCCGGCTGCCATTTAACCGGTGAAAAAACTGAGGCCAGCTGCCATGATCAAGTACCGGACTTCTTTCCCTGCCATCAAGCTGTGCTCTCAAAGGGGGGACCTCTGCAGAACATGTTGTTTCTAAGGCAGAGTGCACTGAGG
This sequence comes from Lynx rufus, assembly GCF_022079265.1. Taxonomy (NCBI): domain Eukaryota; kingdom Metazoa; phylum Chordata; class Mammalia; order Carnivora; family Felidae; genus Lynx; species Lynx rufus. The sequence goes on along the minus strand of NW_025814896.1, from coordinate 36,535,409 downwards.
CACCTCAAACTCCTGGCCACGCAAACCCTGCTGTGGCATTCTAGTGGCGTAGGACAGCCCAGCCTAAGTCCCGTGAACACTGGTTTGATAGGCAGCTCGTTGGCCCTGCAGGACATCCAGGCCCCCCTTTTGGCCATAGCTGTTGTAGCTAGGTGAGAAGCAGGGTGCATGAGCATCTGGGACATGTGAGCTCTGCATGCTCAGATCAGGTTTCTGGTAATTCTGAAAATCAGACCCTATAACCAGCTGCCTGAGGAGCCAGTCTTCCCTCGACTGAACCAGATGCTGCTCTCTCCACACGGAGTCAGGAGCCTCTAGGAGTTGCTGCTGTGCCTGGTCTCTGGGGACAAATATGTCAGGGTCTCCAAGGGCCTGGATCCTGTACTTGCTTATCAACCTGTGAAGTGACAATATGTAATTGTGGAAAGGGGCTTGTCCCCATAGCACCCCTCGTAGGGACTAAGGACAGGGGAACCACTGTCAGTAGTCTTTTGTTCATGCGGTAGCTTTCTTTTTTTTTTTTTTTCTTTTTTGAGAGTTCATTGGTTTTGTTCCCGCCTTACAGATTTCCTGGTTCCTCTGCTGAGCTCCGTCTTAACTGTGGCCTGGATCTGTTGCCTGGTGACAGCCTTCTACTGGTGCGTGCGGAAGCGGCGGAAGCCCAGCAGCCACGCTCGTGCGGCCTCTGAGGACAACACCACCAACAACGTGCGGGAGCAGCTGAACCAGATCAAAAACCCCATCGAGAAGCACGGGGCCAACACGGTCCCCATCAAGGATTACGAGAACAAAAACTCCAAAATGTCGAAAATAAGGACCCACAACTCGGAGGTAGAGGAGGACGACATGGACAAGCACCAGCAGAAAGCCCGGTTTGCCAAACAGCCGGCATACACGCTGGTAGACAGAGAAGAGAAGCCCCCCAATGGCACGCCGGCCAAACACCCAAACTGGACAAACAAACAGGACAACAGGGACCTGGAAAGTGCCCAGAGCTTAAACCGGATGGAGTACATCGTATAGCAGACGGTGGGCACCGTGGCCGCTAGGTAGAGTCTGAGGGCGCTGGGGGCTTGTAGTTCTTAAAAGGTCGTGTCCTATTCCAGTCTGAGGCTGTCGTTGACTTAGAATCCTGTGTTAATTTAAGTTCTGACAAGCTGGCTTACACTGGCAATGGTAGTTGCTGTGGTTGGCTGGGGAACCCCATGCTGCGTCTCACGGCTATGCAAACACAAGCCCCGAGTGCCCTGGTGCACGGGCCCCGCAGCTGCCCCCTCTCGGACCAGGTTCCCAGGAGAAGGCCCAGCCCCTGGGCTGAGCTTCCACCTCTGCCAGATGTCCCGATGGTGATGCAGTCTTAGGATCGTAGTTTTTATTTATATTTATTGACTCTTGAGTTGTTTTTGTATATTGGTTTTATGATGACGTACAAGTAGTTCTGTATTTGAAAGTGCCTTTGCAGCTCAGAACCACAGCAACTATCACAAATGAGTTTATTATTTATTTTTTTTATTGTATTTTGTTGTTGTTGGGGGAGGGGGGACTTTGATGTCAGCAGTTGCTGGTAAAATGAAGAATTTAAAGAGGAAAAATGTGTCAAAAGTAGAATTTTGTATAGTTATGTAAATAATTCTTTTTTATTAATCACTGTGTATATTTGATTTATTAACTTAATAATCAAGAGCCTTAAAACATCATTCCTTTTTATTTATATGTATGTGTTTAGAATTGAAGGTTTTTGATAGCATTGTAAGCGTATGGCTTTATTTTTTTGAACTTATTTTCTTATTACGTGTTGCCTATAAGCCAAAATTAAGGTGTTTGAAAATAGTTAAAAGACAATAGGATGGCCTTCGGTGCCTGGAATACTGGCGGATTTTTTTTTTCTTTTTTTGTACGACGTCAGATGTTTTAAAACACCTTCTATAGCATCACTTTAAAACACGTTTTAAGGACTGACTGAGGCAGTTTGAAAATTAGTCTAGAACAGGTTCCTTTTTTTTTTTTCTGCTTTAGACTTGAAAAGAGACAGGCAGGTGATGGGCTACACAGCAGTTTAAGGGAACAAGCTGAGCTCCGACTTAACGTAGCCAAAATATGAGTGGTTGAATATCATTAAAAATATCAATTGTGTGAAGGTGGAAGTACACCAGTCTTATTTTGTAAATTCTGATTTCTTTTCACCATTCTTTTAATACTGAACCACTTGTAGATTTGATTTTTTTTTGTTGTTGTTATCTACTGCATTTAGGGAGTATTCCAATAAGCTAGTTGAATACTTGAACCTTAAAATGTCCAGTAAGATCACTGTTTAGATTTGCCATAGAGTACACTGCCTGCCTTAAGTGAGGAAATCAAATGCTATTTACAAAGTTGAAGACCCAAAAGGCTTATAAAACAGAGGAATTTCATTGGTTCACCACTGAGACCGTGAAGATACTTTGTATTGTCCTATTAGTGTTATGAACATAAAAATGCATCTTTGATGTGTTGTTCCTGGCAATAAATTTTGAAAAGTAATATTTATTAAATTTTTTGTATGAAACCTGGAACAGTGTGGCCTCTTCTGAGCTGATGGAGTGGTGCTTGGGCTCTGCCTCATGCCTTCACCACCCCACCAAATCTGTTCTGGTAAGCGGGGTGTGATCAATAGGCTGTGCTTGATGGGGATGTGGAGGAAAAACCTAAAGCCTTGTCAGCCACAGAATTCAGCCAAAGAAGCCAGGGCTGTGAGAGCCCCATCTCGAGGGGGCCTTGATTCCCTTGTTATTCAACAGCAAGTGTGAATACTGCTTGAATAAACACCACTGGATTAATGGCCTGTAGTGTGAAGGTGAATTGTTTGTGAGCACTCATGGGAAAGGCCCACCACAGTAAAAGCGTTTTTAAAAAGCTTGGAATTAGTTTTCGGGGAGGAAGAGGGAGATTCAGTGCTTCCGAGTACCACCCCCCCCCCCCCCCCCCCCCGCCCCGGGCTACTTGGATTAATATTAACGTCCTGCTGTCATTCGAGACCACACCCTGGTGGCTTCCGTGCAAGCTCATGCCTCCAGGGTGGTTTCCTAGCTGCATGAGAGGTGATAGTTATAAGCTTCTGGGGTTAGAGCCATCTACTCATCACCTTTCTCAGGCAGGCAGTGTTTGGGTGGCCTCACCATGCAGCGTCAGGGTGACCGATATCTGGCCTTCGTGAGCTCCCAAAGGTCGGCCATCACCACCCATTAAGGACATGGGAGAACGGTGGTTCTCACTGTGGCTGCTGGTGCCAAAATGGCCCTGCCCCTACATCACGGGTGGGGTTGGGGAAGCTTGGTCTCTGGTACCTCTGCAGCCAGGAATGAACCATGGTGAAGGGCATGTGGATGGCTTTCAGTAGCTGTGTGGAGTTGCCAGGAGCTCCCTGCTGCTTATTAGCGAGCTTCCCCTCCTTGGAACTGTCCCCCAGCGCCACACCATTCACGCCGTCTGCCCACCTCTGGTTTTCAGAGTGGTGTTATTCTTTCATTCTTGGGAAACAGTTTTCTTCTACCAGGCTAAGAACTATGTTCTCTGATGGGCATCTTAAGAAGGGGCGACGGGCTTTAAAAATATCCCTGGCTTCCTTTGCGTGAGCAATGAGGAGTCAGAGTCCGGAACAGTGCGTTTTGGCTGGCTGGGAAGATAGCTGGAAAGACCCGGACACCGGCGAGGCTGGATTCCCATGACATCTCCCTGCCCTGGTGTAGCAATACTTTCTGTCCATGATCTCTGCCGGTGGACAGCTGGTTTCTGCAAGGTGGGGTAAGAGGGAGGGAGAAGGGCTCTGGAACAGACCCAATGAGGCAGGACACAGTCTGCTTTAGCAGTGCTGAATTCAAACACCATCCTGAAGTAATACCTTGCTCTGATGGTTTGTGAACTTGGAGTTTTCAGGACCCCAGAATTCCTTGGGTAGTTGCCAAATGCTTTTGTGCCAAGAAAGAAAAAAAGTTTAATGAGCCTCTGCCATTCTTTATACCAGAAGGGAAGTGATCTTGAGATTCACATTTAAGAAGTCTTCTCAGTAGTAAGACTGCAGAGATCAGGCTCCTCTGGGCATGGCTCAAAGCCAGGACCTTAATCGTAAAGGGCAATTTCCCCCTTTCTCCAGGTAGAAGTAATCAGGCAAGGGAGCCCTGGTTATCTTGGGGACAGGGTGGAAAAGAAGGGAATCCATACCTTTCCCATCCCCCATGAATGTTCTGGACCTTCTTTAAGCAAACCCTGGAAGGCAAAGAATTTTTAGTCTGGAAACTTGACTGACTCAGACTCTAGCATTAGACCATACCATGAAACTCTAGGAAGGAATTATCTTGAAGCTGGTTGTGCTGTCATTCTAGACTTATACAGTGTAAAACCAGAATAGAAAAGGGGGTGGGTGGGTATATCTTAATTGACTAAAAGTCCGGTGAGACTGGGCGACAATCAGAAGCATAACTTACAAGCAGGTTTCTCAATGCAGACTCCCAGGCCCAGTGCAAGAGTCATCAGTGGGGCCAGGGAATCTGTATTTTCTTTTTTTTTTTTTTTAGGAAGAACCCCCTTTATTTTATTTATTTTTTTAATAAATTTTTTTTTTTAACGTTTATTTATTTTTGGGAGAGAGACAGCGCATGAACGGGGGAGGGGCAGAGAGAGAGGGAGACACAGAATCGGAAACAGGCTCCAGGCTCTGAGCCATCAGCCCAGAGCCTGACGCGGGGCTCGAACTCACAGACCGCAAGATCGTGACCTGGCTGAAGTCGGACGCTTAACCGACTGAGCCACCCAGGCGCCCCGGGAATCTGTATTTTCAACAAGCTCTCCCCTCCTCCCCTTCTCTGGCATATGTATAGTAAAATTTAAGAACAACTCTACTAAAGTACTAAAGTATAAGCTCTTCGTTAATTACAATGTTTTTTCCTCCTTGTTAAACTGAATTAAGTACCCTGGAAGCCAGTTTGTTGCTAAATTGCCACCTGACATCATTTTTAAGTAAAATAATTATACTGCCCCTTGAGCAAGTTGTGGTCATATTTATTGGCTGATCTGACGGGTCAGTGAGTCAAAGCAAAGTTATTTGGTAATATTTCCTATGTACCAAAGAGCCAAGGAAACCAGAGCATAGGTTTCTCACCTTTCTAAACAGTGTACACCTGTCTATCCAAAAGTGAGTGAGTGTGAGGCTAAAAAGCAGTTGCCTTTAAAGAATAAAAAGGTCCCACAGACCTACAGAAGCTTGCATCTTGGGCTGGGCAATGTTCTGTCATTTCCGCTGCGGCTCTTTCTTGCCTCTACTGGGAATGAGAAGCGGGAGTTCAGAGGTTCCTGGTCTGGGAAGACACACAAGCACTGGGTTATGGGAAGCCTCCTCCTGCTAATGTGTATTTATACTTTGTGAGCTCTGATTCATCCTAGCATTGGAACAGAAATCTGCTTCCTGAGGTTCTGTTTTTAAATAGATAGTTTGCAAAAACAACAATTATTTTTCTTGACATTTTTTTTTTCCACCCCACAAGCAGCTAAACATCCCGGCCCGGGCTATGTCAGTCTCCAACAATGCCAAAAGACAGCTTGGTTATTGGAGGTACAAGGGTGCCCCAAGGCAGTTCTGTAGGGTTCTGGCCCCAGAAGTCTTAAAAACAAAGGTTAGAAATCATTAGGGCAATCTTGTTGCATCACTTCAAATACATGAGATATTTCTGGGACTATTAAAAATAACGAATTTCCCTTTGTGAACAAGTGCCTTCCGATGGCTGTTAAGCAGAAGGGCAAGTGGGGGGTGACGCTTGTGGGGCCCTGGTGACTGCTGTCTGGCAGCAGAGGGGCCGGCACACCTGCACGGTACCCTTTGAGATCATGTCAAAAGGGCGCGGCTCCCTTGCTTTTGATATAAATTCTACCTGTATTACTTGCTCTTGCATGCCAGGCACAACCTTCCTGGCTTAGAGAGTGTTTCTTTCAAGTCCTAGGCAGCTTTTACAAGTCTTAAATTATGTATCATTATGCATGGGTCTGGTATTAACCTGTGATATGCCCAAGTCAGGAAAATTAACATGGAGAGTAAGGGCTCTGAAACCAATAAGAACCTGGAACTGTGGCCTACCTGCTGCCCCCCACCCCCATCCCGTCACCTTCCCCTGCAGTGTCCGCACCAGGGCACCCAAGCGTTGACTTATCCGGAGAGCAGAATAAGATGCCAGCAACATGAAAGTAACAGCTTTGTCTTAAAGAGAAGCTCTCCTGGCAGAGCCAGTGGGGCTCCTCCAGAGTCCCTGAGGGGGATACAAGTTTGCAGCTGGCTTCTTAATGACTACTCAGCCAACTGCATGGCTTGGCCCCCCTCTCTGCACCTGAATGAAGAGTGCAGAGCTGCTTCCTTTCATCAGTGCTGAGAAACGAGCAGTGGAAAAGCTTTCATTCTGAACTCACTGGATATTCATGCAATTGGAGACCTTACCTGTCAAAGGATCCAACCCACCTTACTTTCCCAGGAGGGGAAACTGAGGTCTAGAGAGGTTCAAGGACTTGTCTAAGGACACACACAGGGTTGGCAACAGCTGGAACTAGAACCTTAGGCTCCTGCTGCCTGGGTTGCTGCAGTTTCTGGGAATTTGCCAGGTTTATGTCTGGATCTTGCCTTTGGTGTGAATTTCAAAGGTAAAAAATCGGGACATCAGTAATTAACAAAAAGGAGGCTGCAAAGCCTCAAGGGAGGCTGCAGAGAGCTGCCACAAAGACCCTGTCGTCAATCTGAGCTGTGTCTCCCTCTTGCAGGCTTTGCCTAGAAAGTGACATCTTTATAAATCTGATAGCAATAGGTATTTTCTGAACCAAAGGCAGTCTAAGTCCTGTCCCTTTGTTCTTGGGCAGTTTCAGATTTCCTTTTCAGTTTCTGCTTCATAGAATTAGAAAATAAAATTGCAGGAAAGGAGGCTCAGAAACTGACAGCCCCACTCAGTACATCCTTCTCCACACATGCACACAGCACACGCATGCACGCACACGTACATGCATGCACATCTTACACTCTTCAGGACATCGGTGCTGCTCTGTGTATGAAAGGGAACTGGAAGGGCCCTGGCCCATGTCAGGTGATGGCGATTATAATTAGGCTTCATCCCACATTCTCTAAACACTCCTGCTTCCCTTGGCAGGCTACTTCCAGGTTATTCATGGAAAACTCACCTCAGCATTTAAAAGTGCTAAAATCCGAGTCGCTTGGATGTGATTAAGTTCACCACCTTCAGTGTGCATCTGGGCCAGCACAGACACATCTGGGAGTTCCTAGAACTGCCTGTGGGCAGCTCTCCTTCTTCCACCCAACACCCCAAAAAGCCTACTCCCCCGCACTCTCCCCACCCACCACTGAGGGATTAGGAACTCATCCCACAAGTCATCTGTAACCTGTTTGTCGTGTCAGGGTAGGCCAGAACTACATGTTATGCAAAAGTTTCCTCTGAGCTGAGGCACCCACGCTCAATGCCTTGGAAAAATCCCGTCCCGGAGACAGAAACATAAACCCTCCAAGTTCAGGACAGTAACGATCAGATATCCTCAGGGGGCTGTCCCTGGCTTTGCTGGGATGGTTTTTGGAAGTGTTTTTAAAAAGGAATCAGGGCATTGAGGAGGGCACTTGGGATGAGCACTGGATGTTGTATGTAAGCCAATTTGACAATAAATTATATTAAAAAAATGTTTTTTAAATTAAAAAAAAAGAATCGGCACAAAACAGAAAAGAGAGAGCACGAATGTGAAACTGCTACAAGTCTGCACAAAACTAAGGAAAAAGTGAGAGGAAAAGGAAAGCCAGTGGGAAGGGGCCCAAAGGGGGTGGGTAAGGCCTCACCCCAGCCTCCGGCAATCCCCCACATCCACAGCCCCATTATTTCTGCGCTTCCTGTGAGCTCTCAACACAACACTCAACAAAAGAGGTCCTGACCATTTCCTCCAGGGCTCTGTGTCTCCACATGTGCCTGACCGGTGGCCGGTGGCTTTCACCTCCTCGGGGTGCAGAGCCAGGCCGCGTGCCGAGTGGCAACGGCACACGCTTTGGAGCCAGACTTCCTTGATTCCAATCACAGCTCTTCCTTCCCGATTCCTGGCATGGGATTTTCTCCACGTGCAGTGTTAGGTTTACACAACTGCGGCCCAACAGAATTTCTGGGTTTTGGGGTGGACACACCTGGATCCTAGGCTCTGCTATTTACTAACTTTGGAAAGTTTCCAGAATTCTTTGCATCTAAGTTTCCTCATCTGTGAAATGGTGATGACCAAGTGTCACTGACTTGGTCACTGAGCAAGTGCTGCTCAGATTCATGACAAGGGCTGCAGGAAGAAGAAAGACTGCTGCTCTATTTCTCTAAGCATCCTGGGATAGGATGTCGAGTCCACTACAAGATGAAGGAATCCAGCTAGATTCCAACGGCATTCTCTGTTCTTGCCACTAAACTGGGCCCTGTTCAGAGAAGAGCTAGATAATGGCTGCTGGATCTGGTGTTAAACAGAAATCCAGGATGGCCCCCAGAGATTCCTAGGCCCTGGTTATTTGATCAAACACTAATCCAAGTATTGCTGTGAAGGGATTTTGCAGATGTAATTAAAGTCCCAAATTAGTTGGCCTTAAAATACAGAGATTTTCCAAGTGGGGCTGACCTAATCACAGGAGGAGCTCTTTAAAAGCAGTTTTCTCTGGCTGATCACAGAAGGAGAAGCAGAGATACAAAATGGAAGAGATTCAGCACAAGGGAGGTTTCTCCATTCTTGGGATGGAGGAGGCCACGTGGCAAGGACCAAAGAGTGGCCTCTAGCTGCTGAGTGAACTCCTATGGGAAACCACCAGCAGGACAATGGAGCCCCAGTCTCACAATTGCAAGGAACTGAATTCTGCCAGAAATCCAAGGGAGTGTGGGAATAGGTCCTTCCCTAGTTGGGCCTCCAGATGAGGATACAGCCTAGCTTGGTTGATACCCTAATTCCAGCCTCAGGAGACCCGAAGCAGAGATCTAGCTAAAAAGTATCAGAACCTGTGGTACAATCAATTTGCACTATTTCGAGCTGCTAAGTTTATGGCTGTTACACAGCAACAGCAAAGTTCTCTTCCAAAGGGAGTTGTACCGGGCTACGTCACATGTAGGTGCTGTATTTGGTCTTGACAACACAAGTCATTGGCTTTTCCCCAATCAGTTCAGTGCTTGCTAATCAGTGTAGAAGAAAGAAAAACTCCTGCAAGAATGAACTAAGGGACCACAAAAAACCTTGGTTCCCAATTAAATTCTACCGCAGTCTGTGTTCTGCCAGTGTAGACAGATATCTACAGCCTCTAAATAATAGAACATGGTTCTTCCATATTTATCCTCCCCACCATTTTACATAATTAGAGCCAAATGAGGTAAGCTCAGGTACTTGGCCTTGGAGGACTCCAAAACACACGGTCTTGGGCCAGTTTTCTCTCCTTATGGAAGGTGATAATGTTTGACTTGTTTTTTAGATGATGCTATCAGAGGATTGGAGGACTCTCACACCAAGCATCCTTTCCCTAGATAGAAGTTTCTTCCTCGGCTGTCCTCACGACACAGTGACCATTTCCTCTGGATGAGTAGGAGCTAAACATCAAGCCTAACGTTCTCTCCTACCAGATTCTCTTTCCTGAGCTTGCCTTCATAGGGGCAGCTGGCCTAGGTGGACACACATAACGAGTGGCAGAAAGCTAAGGTTTCTCTCAGATTCAGCAAGCTTTTCTAAAGCGTTGCCAGGACCTAGAATTAGACCTTATAAATGTGCGGAACAACAGCCAGAACCCATAACATGCAATTTGATAAACCAGTGTTGAGAAACATGATCTTCAAGAGAAAGCAAAGCTGATCTGATGCAGAAAATTCACAGATGGACAGTATGCTTGTCTTTGAGCCTGTATAGAGATGTTAGGTGCAGTCCACAAGGCTCTTCCAGCTAGAGATAATTAGCGTCAAAACAAGAACCCCAAGAGCAGGTCCCCCTACAACTCTGACATGGAGAGCTTTTGCTACCAGGAGTGCTTTCATATTGATGGGTACTTTTCACTGGGGAGCCACTGGAGGACACTTCTCTAGATGTCACAGGCTTTGTCCTTGCAACCTCCACTCTGACAGTCACCAAACTGAGCACAAAGCACTGGGAAAAGGCTCACCAGGAAGCATTTTAAGGGGGGGGGGGCACATACAAATCCAAGTAGTGCTGTTGTTTCACAAGCCTCGATTCATTCTGGCATTGTTACCAAAGGGCCTTCTAGGCTCCTCCTACTGGGACACAGCCCAAACACCCAGTCTGCCACATCAAGGCTGTAGGTCACCCTAATTCACCATTTCACCTTCTCCCCCTGATAAATGGAATGATGGGCTGGTATTCATCTTCACAGACACCCACAGTGGGTTTGAGAAAGAGCCCTCTGCATGCTTCTCACCAGCTGAGCATGTTAGGGAGGAAGAGAAAAGTCCTTCAAAGCCACTGGGCTTAGAAAAATTCCCAGTCAATCCATCACCTGCCTCCTCTGGAGAAGGGTCTGCCAGTCCAACCCACAGGTCCCAGGGCAGGTGGAGAGAGGAATGTGAGGCAGCAAGTGGAAGTAAGAGTTGTGTCTGTGTGCAAGCACATGTATATCTGTACGTGTGTGTGTGTGTGTGTGTGTGTGTGTGTGTCTAAGCACAGAGACAGGACTAGTAATAGAAGAGCTGGTGAGAGGGCGTGGGAGACTGGGAACTTATTTATAAAATCTCTTCTGCCCTAAAGCAAGTCAAACTCCCTGCTGAGGAGTGGCTTTTTCTTCCTCCCTTTTGAGTCCTGTGTGCTGAACTGACCTCTCCCCGGTGGAGGTCAGCGCTCTGCTCACCCTGTGCACACTCAGCCTTTTGGGGCTGGATCGCTTTAGAAGCCTGAAGAGGAGACAATCTTCAGCTCGAATTTCTGAGAGGAAAGCTGTGGTAAATCTCGTGAGGAAGCTGGCCTGTGTGCATGTTTTAAAGAAATATATGTATATGTTCTGATCCTTTGGGAACTGTGGAGAAAACAAAAGGCAAACATGAACACTGTACATCACCAGAGTCCCCTCCCACAGCCTACTTCACCCACTAAAATAAATCAGGCTGGGTAATGAATGAGGTTTTAAGAAATGTAACTGAACTTAAAATACAAGGTCAGCATCTCATCCTAGGTAATCCTTTGGAGGATGAGAAATTCTCCTGATTTTCCCACAGGGTTATTTCAGATGTGCTTTCTGAGCCAAACTATTTTAAAAGCGTTCATTCTTCCACTGCCCTGCCAAATGTGAACTTGAGATTCACACGCACTTTTTGAGAGCTTATTAGTGATATTAATGATCATGGATCAAAGGCAAACCTTAGACAATTATTTAGGTGCTTTAAAACCTCATCTGCTGTACAAGGGCAACAATTTCTCAGTGTTGGCAAAGATGAAGTTGCTCTGATGTGTCGGGTCGAAAGCAGCATTACGAACGTGGCCTCATGGAGAAGACAAGACACATCTCTTTGTATGATTAAAATGTACTCGTATTGACACCTCGTCACCAAAGCCTTTCTCATTCATTTGAAAGCAGGCACACTTCTGACCTGCAGAAAGCCCCTCGTTTAAAGGATACTCTCCGCTCAGAGCACACCCTGCCTCTTTCAACATCCAGTATTTAAACCTACACACACCCTACATTTTAAAACAATAATTCTTTACTGTGGCTTCTCATGAGAATCAGTTATTTGAGGAGCTTTTAAAACTGCCAATACTCAGGCCAAATTGCAAGGATTTGGATTTAACTGGAAGCTACTCAGGTAATCCCAATATGTGGCCAGTACAAAGAACCTGTTTTTAAATGGATGCGGAAATTAACACATCGGAGTGGTATATTTACCTTAAGTGTGGTGCTTAAAATATTAGAGATCATTTTGTTTGACAAAGGGAGAAACTGAGGCCCGGGAGGTTAAGTGACTTTGTCCCAAAGCACACAAACCAATTAGTGGCAAAGCAGCAGCCTGAACCCAGGGTTGCAGCTGGTAGCACCACGCCATCTAGAGTCTCTGGATCCCCAGCCAGACCCCAGGTCCGAGGCAGGTCAGCTGCCTGTGGGCGAGGCTGGCCAGTGTGCCCGCACGAGCAAAACACTACGAGAGGCGCTTTTGCTTTATCAGCTGCAATGGTTCTCAGCATTTCATGAACAGCTATCCAAATGTATTATTCCAACCTCAGATTGAAATGCCTTGGAAAGATCCTGTACAGATCCAAGGGGAGATACGTATACAAGCAATCAGAGAGGCCTGGGATCCTGTCATAAAAGGCAGTGTAGAGAAAGAGCTGGCCCAGGACTTCATTCAGTGATGAACAAGGACTAGATCCACTTAGAAAATGGAAATGAATCTGCTTGGGAGATGTCAAGATCTCTGGAAGAGAGTCAAGGTTGCATACTTTAACCTCTCACAAGAGGGCTCTATCTTAGCTCACAATTGGGAGAAGTGGGAATATATTTGCATTGTAAAGACCACCCCAAAATCTTAGGGGCCCATTTAATCACAACACCCCACACAGGGTTTTCCAAACCTACAACTTTAGAACCAGCAGTTTGGAAGCAGAGCTCCTTGGATTGTTTCAACACAGCGTTCAAAACCTCAGGGTTGCTTCAAGGAGGAAGAAGTCTCTAACAGAATATAATTTTAAGTAGCATGTTCAGAAAAGGGCATCTGGGATGTATATTCCTTGGGGGTCGCTCGTTTTGAAGAAAAGTGATACATACAAATTTATTTTTTGAAAACAATTTTACTTTTTATTCATAAAGCAGGTTCATTTCCTCTACATACTACTTTCACCCATGTACTTTCAGACACATACAACTATTTAAACGACTTATATAAACAAAACAAATGACAGGATATGGGCAATGGAAAAAAAGAGCTCCTCTAGGGATTGCTGCAGTGTCTGGCTTTCTAACTTGACTAAAGAAAATTATCCTGTCAAATCCATACCTGTAGTCACCTGATCAGATGCTTGGGGTCATATGTATGGTTTTATTGATTTTTGTTTAAAGAATCAAGGTTTTTGATAAGTAATTCTAATGGCGATTATAAAGTAATTCATAGTAATATCATGCTACATAATAAAACTTACTGAATATGATTAAAGTCCAGTACTGAGTATTTCTGAAACAATTAAAGGTAATAACTAACTTCATCCATTCAAGTTCCCTCTGTTAAGCGCACACATTGACATATATTTGTTCTTCATCTTGTTAAATATAGAAACCAAATTAGGAGTTGCGCAGATTTCTAAGAATCTAATTGTATCATTAAATTGTAATACCAATGATACAGTTAGACTTCTGTCCTGAGTAATTATCTGCATTAACTTCACTTTACAATGCTGGATTTACTTTGTACTTAAGGAAGATTTTAAACTATTTAACGGAAATCAGCTTAATTTTGATTTTCTACTTGCTCCACCGTGCTTCAATTCACTCGTGTTTCAGTAACAAGAAATGAACTCTGTCATCTTAACAAACCAAGCATGGAAATTTCCTCATAAGAGAAAAGAAGAAATTAAAATGATTTCCATATTCGAGTCACAGAACACTGAAGAGAGAATCTTTGGCTCACGGGAAAGGCATTTGTTACCTCAAAAGGAAGGCCACTCACTAAAATTTTGTGGAAATACTACGGTGGGACCTGCCAAGAGGGAGTTCAAGAATACTGGCAACAGTGGCACTGGGATCTCAGGCCACTCCCCTGGGCACAGAGGTTTTCTTCCCTTACGTGCTCTGCCCTCACCAAGCTCTTTCTAAAGTCAAAGGCCATAAGACGCACACCTCATGCTAAAATCCAAACATGACACAAGAAGCAAACAATTGACTGTGATCCCATTGTTGTCCCCAAGACCTATCTTGAGATATCTCATTCACAAACAAGCTATATTCTCCATAAATCAAACTAGAGGGGCACCTGGGTGGCTCAGTAGGTTGAGTGTCTGACTCTTGATATCTGCTCAGGTCATGCTCTCACGGTTGTGAGATGGAGCCCTGCACATCAGGCTCTGAACTGGGCACGGAACCTGATTGAGATTCTCTCTTTCACTCTCTCTGCTCCTCCCCAGCTCAGGCTTGCTCATGCTCGCTCGCTCTCTCTCTCTCAAAATAAATAAACATTAAAAAAAAAAACAACTAGAGTTTTTAATGATTCTTGTCATAAAAAATAAAATACATTTTCTTACTTCTTTAATACTAACATAAGTAAACAAAAATGCTGCAGCACTCACTTCTCTCTCCCCAAATGGTTGCTTCTTTGCATTTGACAATTTATATGCATATCTAGATGATAATTAACCTCTAGCAGCAAAGAAAAAAAAAAACGTGTAAGAAAAATCACACTGACTGTTCTCTGACATTTCTTGTTTATGGACATTAAAAAAACAACACAAAATCCGACATCAATGTATTTTTAAAAAAGCCATCTGAAAGCACAGGGATGCGACTTAGAAGCCATAATGACACTGAGAAAGTTAGGGAGTTCAAACTGTAACATTTCTCCGAAGCATCAGAATTACAGGGACTTGAAAATAAATTTAATTTGGGTTGTTAAGTAAGTGGTTGAAGACTGTGTTCTTTTTGATTAAGAATACTGACAGGCTCTCAGATTTTCAGATGCTGAATTAATAAGATTATAAAGAACGTCAACACACACCCCACTCCCAGGAGTAGAGAATTCTGCATTTCCCAGCTAATAAGCAAAACCTGGCAGCCATCTTCCCCTTTGTACTTCCAAACATCCAAAGAATCACACAACCACTCAAGTAACAAGAGATCTGGGGGTGTTTCAGACATGTGGAAGAAAAATGCTTAGAGGCAAAATTCCTTAAACACATGCCATAGTGCGGAGTGGAGAGCTGTTCCCTCCATTAACCCTGTGAAAATCCCATGTACATGCAGGCTGTGAGAAAGACCAGTCAATCTACAACCCAAGGTACTGTTTTCCCTCTTAGGTCACAGTAATTGTTATTTCACGAATATACCAAACCCTAAAGCCAAGGCTGTTCTTGAAAGAGAATCACTAAATCACAAGTATTGGCTTTGTCCCGTTAACAAATGAAATAAAAACTTTTCAATTAAAAGCTTTTCTCTGTTGCCTCCATTTCAAACATCTCCTTCTAGGTGTACGTTAGGCAGCAACTATTTCACTGAAATGGTTGTCTTTTATTCTAGACTCTTTTTCCAGGGAGCTTATTGTTTCTTGGCCAGTCACCAGGGTTATTACTTGTGCCCTGTTGAAACCGTTCCGGTAATTCTGTTTAAGAAGATTCAAGGACACACTGTGCTCCTGTCTTCAGTGACCAACACACCTAGAATTGCTGTCCCTCTAACAGCAGGGGCCCCCCACAGACCATGGAGATTGAGGTTTCGATCCTGTGCAGTCTACCCCAACTGTATGAGCACAATCTGCTCCACTGTGGTTAGTATCCTGTTGGGTTCCCTCTTTTCTCACAGAATGCTTTGCTTGGAATCAGCTAAGAGCAGGAAAAAAAACCTAGGGATGGGAAGAGGAAAGGACGCCAGTGCATGGGGCCACGTTCCCGGTGAGTGAAGGTCATGAGGCTGGGATCACATGAAGGGAAGAGGTTTCCAGGCAAGGTGGGGAACATCAAAGGAATAGGATCTACATTCACGGCCAAGTATAGTGACCAACACTGAACTTCATGACCCAAGATGGTGCCATGAAATATGGCTGCCTCTTAATGAGTAATACCCTACAACACAAGTGGGAAAGGAGACATGGGGAAGCACAGAATGAGCTAGGAGTAACCATAATTAGTCTTAAGCACAAACCACCAACACTGTGTCTGTTTCCATATTCTTTTATTACATTAGGCTTTTTCTGGGTTATTTTTCTGCTAACTCCAACACTTTGGGAATATACTTGATTTTCCTTGTTACTAGGGAGGTGCTACTTCAAAGGACCACACAATGTTGAGTAGAAAAAAAGATGTATTTGATGGGTGGCCTGTGAATATGTTTTTTTCCCCTATTTTAGAATGAAACTGGGTTAACAAAATCTTTAGTAGGTGTCCATCCAAAATAAGTCATTGCTATGATTCACTCTGACATTTCAGCAAGCCCACTGGAGACACTAGTGGGTGACAGTGCAAACGGAAGGCTCCTGTTTTGAAACTGAAACTGCCTGTGATGCCTTCCAAATGGGAAACCGGAAACTCTGGCCACTGAGCTCCCCTTGGGTTCGAATCCTTCCTGAACCTAACCAAAATCTCAGAGGTGGGGGCAAGTGCAGGGGCAGGGACATGCCTGAGCTACAAGCAAGAGCAAGCCTGTCCCTCTACTCTCTTCCTCTAATGCAAGGTCAAATTAGCCGTAAACTTCCAGTAATTTTAGGGTAATTAACAGTTTTGTGGGTGCAGCGGCCACCGTGCTGTAGAGAACCTGGGAACAGAGCTGCTCATAGGCTGAACCCAGGTGTTTTACAAGTTTGAGGGAGCACAAGGGTGTGCATGTCCACATATGGGCCCCAGCTGATGAGCTGGAGGCCATGGTAGCCAGTATTGAGGAAAGAAACACTAGGGAGTCTCCAATTAGTCCAGTGGTTCTCAAACTTGAGCATGTTTCAGAATCACCCAGGGTTTCTCATTCAGTAGGCCTGGGGTGGGGCCCAAGATGGGCCTTTCTAACATATTTTTAGACAGTGATGCTGGGCCCAGAACCAGATGTTGAAGACGGCTAGCCTGTTCCTTCACTTCTGTTCAATTCAGGCTGAGGAACAGGAGGAGAAATTATACCCCTAGATATTGCACTATGGCCCTGTCTTCATATAGCCCATCATACGGTGTGCACAGTGATGGGCCAAGAAAGCACATGGTTGGTTTCTTCAGGCAGGTCCTTCAAGAATGGGATCATCCTTGACAAGGTGAATGGCCATTTCTCACTAAAATAACTTTCTGAAGACAGTTATAAAGTATGAGAAAGTAGCAACGTTGTTAGAAAAATCATATAGCCTGCTGAAGATGAATGCATTGAAAACTAACACTAACACAGATACACATTTTCGGTACAAAATAATCATTCTAATTCCTTTAAAATCACAGCATCTACACAGACCCCTCTCTTTCCACATCTTTAGCCACTATAGACCCAACTACATCTCTGCAATCCCCTTTAGTAAGTTAGTGGCCTCTTTCATGCTTCTTTCTTTTCTTGGTTGGACTGCCCTGGATTGCAGATAATCTTTCAGTGTTTGTGGCTGAGCCAGTTTGCTGTGCCTTCCCTAACTTATTTTTCGTAAGATGTCCAGAGGAGAGATTTTCCAAAACATGCAACTCTTCATTAGACGCCGTTTTTGCCAAACCTTGTTTCACAAGTAACCCCGGATCCGACAGCTCTGAAGTTGGCAAAACCCTGACAGCTTTGCTTTTTTCCCCTATTATTTCTCTTGGGACTAATCGATCACTTCCAAGAGAAACTCTCTTGTGGTGGTCGACGTCTTCCGCAGAGCCGAGGTTCCTGCGTTTCTGTTGTGTTCTGGCCCCTTGTGGACTTTGTTTTGGACCTGGCGATGCTGACTCACAGCTACAGACAGGGCTCCTGCTTAGAAGCCCTGTCTCTGACCACTCCCCATGATGAGGTTTTTGCTGGCTGCTAGTGTCTTCTGGCTGGGTCTGATGAACATTTTCCAGCTTTTGAACAGGAAGCCCCCAGTGGCTCTCAGCTGCCTTTATGTTATCTTCTGCTTGTTCTGTGGACTCTGATGGGGGACTGGCTGAAGCCTGACTGTCACCCCTCCTCCTTGCTATCTCTGCAATCACTGGGTCACTAGCTGTTCCCCCAATGTCCCGGCTGCTCCGTGATTTGCTCACAACGCTGCTTTTTGTTTCAGTTCTTCTCACACTAAAACAAAGAAAGATTTTTTGTTTTGTTTACGTAAAGCTGCCCTTGTCACATTGCCTATCCCTGGAGAAGGAGCTTGGGCTGCCTTTCCTTCTCCCTTACCTCCCAGGCAAATTCAGAAAAGTCCCTGAGTGAGATGTTTAAATTCAGACTGGATCAAGCAACAGACACACTAGGATTAGTTATTAGGATATATGAGGACAGGCTTTGTTTATTGATCACTAGGTTATCACTGTAGTTATACTTGAGTTATGATGGATCTATTTTAACTAAGGAAGACAAGTATACATTTCAGATGTTAAGGGTCAATATTGCCTAAATTTGATATGTTGACATTTTTCCCCAGAAGCAAATGCTCAGATACATCCAAAGCATAGCATATGTGTGTGTTTGTATGCAAGAATGTGCACACACACACACTTTTTCTACAGCACACATAAAAGACAATGTAAACTTCACTCACTTTGTAAAATTCACTTTGAGGAACAGGATAGCAACTGCAGGGGGAAAATTGAGAAACTAGAGATTTGACTTCAACACAGACTTGCAGGCTTGTGAATAGTAAGAAATTTCTTAAACCACCAAACCAAACTCAAAACACTGAAGCTGAAATATTTATTTTGGCTAAGCTTTAGTCTGGAAACACAAACACACACACACACACACACACACACACACACACACACAGAGGTTCTTATTGTTCCTGATCAGGGGTGTGAGGATTATCATAATTATCTTAGAATGAGAACTGCATTTTAGGAAAGGAATGTATTTTTTTAGATAGACCTATAGTCACTCAGAAAGTGGTATGAAACACACCACCAAACAGGTGTGTTTCATTTTCAAAGTGCTTGTAATTAATTAGTCCTTGCAACACACCTGTGAAACAAGAACTTGCTCCCCATTGTCCAGAAAGCAGGAGGCAGGCAGAAGAGCAAGCATGGAACTTAGGGTAAAGTTGGTGCCAGAGGGGGTTTTGTGATTGGTTTCCATAAACTCTTGTGGAATTCTAGGTTTCACGTCATGTATCCATACACACGGACAGTCAAAAAGGAGAAAAAGAAGAATTTGTTGGACCTACATTTCTTTCAGAGCATTTCTCTTGCGCTTTGCACTGGGAGGAAGTGGACTCTCGGCACACTCAGCAAGATAATCAGACGCTCCGTGGAGAGTTCCTTCTGTCTACTCCAAAAGATAACAAAGGTTCAACCAGAAATCTATTAGCTGAACGTGAGAAAAAACAGTTATACTTTGAATGCCCCAGTGAACAGATTTTTGTGAAGACCAGATGAAACTGCTTAGTGTTAGGCTATTTTACGTTTAAAAAATCTAGAACGTTTTGGTAAATTGTCACTTACTTGGACTCCTATCCAATACAGTTCATAACGTTAATACACACCACAAACATACAAGGCTGTAAGAGAAAGGACACTGGTTCCAGACCATCTGGGAACTCTTGTCCAATACTTTTTTTTTTTTTTTTTTAAGTAGGCTCCACGTACAGCACAGAGCCCAACATGGGGCTTGAACTCACAACCCAGAGATGAAGACCTGAGCTGAGATCAAAAGTCAAATGCTTCACTGACGGAGCCACAGAGGCACCCCTTAGCCAATATCTGATATCTCTGTGGCCCAAACTGTGACAAAGCCCAGAACTGCAGGGCCGGGCAGCAGCATATTTGTGAACTCTGATCTTCCAGACAACGGTTAAGATCTGTTGGCACAGTGGTCTGGACCCTGATTCCTAAGAATTCCACACATTTTCTCTATTTACAAAAATACAGAATGTGGCCTTTGCAATACTCAAGGCTGCATAAAGAGTTAAGATTTTAGTGGATACTTTGAACACTGAAGTTTGTGATTCTTGGCTATTAAAAAACTGGGAGTTTTTCTTAAACTAAGCACTGCAACAATTTTACATATTTCATAGATTATCTGTGTATCTATTCTTATATGTTCCCATGGAAGCTTCATATAGAAGTACATGTACCTATAAAAACGGGGCACCTGGGTGGCTCAATCGGTTAAGTGTCTGGCTCTTGATCTCAGCTCATCTGAGAACTGTGATCTCACAGTTCATGAGTTTGAGCCCTGTGTCGGGCTTTGCTAAAAGTGCAGAGCCTGCTTGGGATTCTGTCTCTCCCTTTTTCTGCCCCTCCTGCATGCTCGCTCTTGCTCTCTCTCTCTCTCTCTCAAAATAAAGAAATAAGCTAAAAAAAGAAGTACTTATAAAATGTAAAAAAACTCCCAAAATTTGCCAACATTGACCTATTTCATAATTTTGGAATCATTTCCTTTTTGTTAAGCAAGTAGATAAGCCAGACAAGGTGTTAACTTCTCTCATTTCCTGTGACACTAAGTATCCTTCTCCATCAAATTCCACAGTAAAATGCTGTAGAAATAAGGAAGAATTTTGGGAAATTATCAGTGGGTCCCTTGCTTTAGACTTACATTGGAATTAACAATGGCAGTCCCAGAATGCCTGGTAGATGGCAGCCATCAGTATACCTGGATGTCCCACAGGCTGATGCTATGACCTTTGCCCAATCAGTGGTACAGGGTACCACTGAGCACGAACCTTTAGCTCCCTCCAATCCCGCCTATGGTTTCAGACCTGGATCAATGTCACTCATAGTCATATCCAGGTATAACCTAAATCAGTTTTAAGAGTTAGTAAACAGAATACCATAGGTTTTATTGGACTATACTGCATTTTGATGCTTCTCCCTTTCTCCCCCTAAGACTCACTAGTTGACCAGACAGAGCTACAGTAAAGTTAAATGAGAGGGAGAGGAAGAGAGAGGGAGAGAGACTGAGATTTATGTGTGAAACACTTCTAAACATGCCCTATAAGTACAGTAGATTTTCCCCTTACGACCACACCCTGTAAGTGCTGTATTTTCAGAGCTGAACAATTAACATAAGGAGCATGAGTCAGGCTTTGAACAACTCTGTGGGAACCAGAAAGCCTTTTGCTATTAGGAATGATGTAAATTCCCCAAGGCTTGAAGAAGTCCACAATGGAAGGCAGACAGGGTCATAAATAACAACAATGGATACTGCGTCGACCACATAAAGTATGATGCTGCGATGGTGACACTTCAAATCTCACACTAGATTCAATCTCTGCCTTTATTTATTTATTTTTTAAACTAAGTTTAAAAAGCACTATGCATTTCCTATGGGAACTTCAAAAACTTCTTTAAGAGACATGACAATTGACTCTCATCCCAAATTCCTCTGATCACAAACAATAGGGAAAATGTCCTTGGAAGGAAAAGGACAACAGAAAATGCGATGCAGTGACAGAAGGAAAAGTCCAGTTCAAAAAGTGCAAAACCTGTGACTTCATTTAAAAAAAAAAGAGAGAGAGAGAGAGAGAGAGAAAGAAAAGAAAAAGGCAAGTCAGGGTCTCCTGCTTACAAATTAAAACCACATTTGGCAATTTGTTGAAGGAGGCATATTTACATTTGTATGAAGACTGGGTGGGCAGGAAAATAAAAAAAGCTTAGACTCCTTCTTCAGTCTTCAGTCCTTGAACTGTCAGACCTCATTAGAAATCTTTCATTCTTATTTTTCTAAGGTCAATTCATTCCCCTTTGTCACTAAATCGCAGCCTGCGGAGCCCCTCAAACAAATATTCCAGAGGAAACAGTGATCCTCTGGAACAGGGACTGGGAACAAAATTTCCCAAGGGAGTTGTCCTGATTACTAATGGCTTCTCACATCTGGCATCAAAATGCAATTGTGGCTTATCCAGAGGCAAAATTCTAAGGTACAGACAGTGTGTGCTGGGAAGTGCTTCTTGGGCTTACCTAAATGACACGACTCCTTTTTAGATTCTGCCTTGAATAATGACCCTGACATCTTCCGCAAAGAATACACACAAAGTCAATATATTAAAAAAGGTTACTAGTTGGCCATCCAAAGTCCAGAGTACACACTCTGTGGGGACTTGGATATTTAAGAAATAGGTTAACCAAGGGGCTTTCTTTGGGCCTTCATCAGTGATTCTTCTTAACCTAGAGGCTAGCTCTGAGTCTAGCCAAGGAATAAAATTCTGCATATATTATCAGCTGCCCCATCCACTCCCCACCCATTTATTAATTTTTGGTTAACACTTTTAGTTTTAAACTTTCCATCTGTAAAGAGGTATCTAGGACAAAAACCAGGACAAAACCACACAGAAGTAGGACAGGGCCATAGGCCCCACAGGGAGTCTAATGCAGGGGGATACTTTTCCTCAAGAGACTAAGCAGCCCAGGCAGGCTTCCAGAGCAAGAGGTCGGGTCTTGTTGCCATCCCCAGGGATGCTCTGCAGTCTACTGGATGCACCCTGAGGTTGAGGACAGCCAAAGCACGTGCGCTCCAGTACAGGCCCAAAAGGAAGGTTGAACAGGTGAGTGTTTAAGTATGAAAATGGGTGATGTTACCTCAGTGCTGTCTGGTCTGACCTGGGAAACACATTTTAAATTTCTGGACAAAAAGACTGCAAAGAGAGTCCCTACCAGAATTAGCAAGGCAGCTAAGATATGTTTCCTGCCTCTAATCAGAGAATGGGCTGGACTGAAATGTAGTCAGGAATACTGGTTGATGTACAAGTTACAAAGGCAAATTGAAATTGTGGATAAACCAAAGTGTTCACTCCATAGTGACTTACTGAATATCACTTCTGAATAGAACACTGTTGGATTAATGAGGGATGAGGAGAGAAGTTGGCCTAAAAAGATGTAAGAAACACCTGCTCTTGAGTTTATAACCTCCTCAAGGAGTCTGTAAAACACAGCTGAGGCTCCCAAAGGCTATTGGGAAGACTGGCACCAAGGGAGCTTTTCAAAAAATATAGATTCCCAAGACCCACCCCTGGAAGTTCTGATTTACCAGATCTAGGGTGGGGCTATAGGATCTATATTTAGGTTCCCAGGTGATTCAAACACTGCTGACACACATGAAATAATTCTCGACAGAGCAGAGCAGCAGATAAACAAATGAAAAGTGGTACACTGAGGCAGTGCTTGGCAGTCTGGTCCAATTACCTCAGGCATCAAAATTACCTGGGAAGCTTGTCAAAAAATGTTCAGGGTTCTACCCCAGAATCTACTGCATTTGGATCTCCACGGGCTGGAGTCAAGGCATATATGCATTTTAGGCAATCTCCCAAGCGATTCTGATGCCCACTCTACAGGGGCATGGATGGACGTGGTCACTGAGCAGAGTCTGGCAGAACCATCCAATCAGACAACACTGAACTCTGTATCAAACACTGTTTTGAGGCCCTTGTGGAAAACTATGTGGACTCACAGAAAACATCCCTGCTCTCACAGAGCCTCCATTCCATGGGGAAGACAAGAAACAAATACACATATGATATGTCAAAAGGTTATGATGTTATGAGGGAATACAAACCTCCAAAGTCTTTATTAGGCACGTTGGTGAGGGAAGGTAAGAAGGTGAGCTTTACCCAGAGATGAGTGGAGGATGAGCCACGTGAACATAGTGTGCATAAGAAGGGAGAAGCATGAACACCAAGGAAGACAGAGCATGCTTGGAGGGAGAGGAGAAACAGGGCAGTAAACCAGAGAAAGGGGGTGGAGGGCAGGTAACTGGTGTGTGTGTGTGTGTGTGTGTGTGTGTGCGCGCCTTGGTGGTGGTGTGTGAGAGGGTCAAATCATATATGGCTTTTATAAGGATGACACATTTTATTCTAAGGAAGATGATGTGCCATTGGAAGTTTCTAGGAAGAAAATGGACTTGGTATTTTAAAAGGATCACTCTGGGAGCAGCTGAGGGGCAGATGGGCTCAGAGAGATCAGTGATTAGACTACTACAAAAGTCCACTCAGAGAGGAGGGGGTCTTTCAGGAGGCTGGTGACGGTAAGAAATGGTTAGACTGGAAATATAATTTGAAGGAAGACCCAACAGAATATGTCAACGGACTGTATATAGTTAGTCAGAAGAAAAGTCAAGAATGACTCCAAGATTTGTGGTTTAAATAAGTGGGTGAAGGAAATTAGCCTTTACCAACACAGGAAGTACTGGGAGAGGGGCAGGCTTGGGGATGTGGAACCAAGAAATCAATTTTAGATAATGTAAACTTGAACAGTCCTCCTGGGTATCCAAACAGAGATGCTGAGCAGGAAGTTAAGATACCGGTTCAGGAAGAGAGAAGTCTGGGCTGCAGACACAAAGCTGGGAAGTCCACGAAGATGGTACCTAAAGTCTTCAGTGAGGATGAAGTCCACTGGAGAGTGAGTTTGGATAAGAAAAAAGAAGATGAGGAGGAGGATTAAGGAAAGGAGTCCATGAGGGAATCATCAGTGAAGAAACAGAAAAATCAAGGTAACATGATGTCCCTGGAGGCAAGAGAATAAAGTGCTTCACTGAAAGCGACAGCACTTCCACAAATATGCCGAGAGGTTAGGAGTGACAATTAAGCAATAGAAGGTGACTTGACAAGGGCTGTTTTGGTGAAGTGCTAGGGCCCAAGACTATTTGGGATGGATGGGTTCAATAGCGAAGTGGAGACACAGTAGAAACCGGAAGTCTCCAGTAGGAATGTAATGGTCTGTAGGTGACTTTGAAGTTTCTATGGACCACTAAAAAGGTAAAAAGAAAACTGGTAAAATTAGATTTCAATAATATATACTATTTTGCTCAATATATGTTATTATTACAGCGTGTAATATAAAAATATTGAGGGATTTTATATTTTTATACTAAGTCTGGAATCTGGTATGCATCTGACATTTACAGGACACCATTTCTGACTCGCCACATCTCTAATGCTCAATGTCCAGATGTGGCCAGTGGCTATAGTACCGGGCCATGCAGGGCTGGGCACTTTAGAAGGGCTCTGCAGTAAGGGGGAACGCTGAAATGGAGTAGTGCCTGGATTGGGGGGTTGGTTAATGGAGGGTGCGTTGCTGACGATTCTGGGCATATTTGGAGGATGTGATGAGCTACCGTGTGCCAAGTTTCAGCTGGGTGTTTCAGAAGCTCTGCATATACGCATCGATGTCACCTCAGAAGAGCTTGATGAGGCAAGTAACACTGCTACTCCCACACTCCAGGGACCTCATTCAACATGAACAAACAGCACAGATGGCAATGCCCCTTCTCATCTGATAAATGGGGCTTCTGTCAGGAAAACCTTGCTTCAGCTTTCAAGCACCAGCCCTGAGGCCCTGGGACATCAGTATTAGTGTAGGTTGGAACTGTAGGGGAAGGTCCCTGGGGACATGATACCTGACTGCAGGTCAAAGAGCCCTGGGGGTGTACAGCAGTACAGTGTGGCCCCCAGTGTGGTGTTCCCAGCACCCCTCACAGCAATGCTTAGAAGGGATAACAGACAGGAGCTCTCCAACCAAAATCTTGTTTCCAGGACTACAGAACACCCTGCTGGATATGAAGGCAATAAAGGGAGAAGGCAGGAAAAGAAACTTTTCAGAGCCATTAAGGTCTTTCTCACAGCAGTACCTAACACGGTAATGTGGTGCTTTCAGTCATTTATCTCTTGAGATCTCTTTTCTTATGGTTATGTACATGAGTTTCCTCTGATGCTATTTTATTCACCCCTAAATGAAAATAATTAATAACTCAACCAGAGTATTTTAC
Organism: Lynx rufus; assembly: GCF_022079265.1. Lineage (NCBI taxonomy): Eukaryota > Metazoa > Chordata > Mammalia > Carnivora > Felidae > Lynx > Lynx rufus. The sequence continues at coordinate 36,509,884 of NW_025814896.1, read as the reverse complement.
AAGCAGGTAACTTGGGGCGCCTGGGTGGCTCAGTCGGTTGGGTGTCTGACTTCGGCTCAGGTCATGATCTCACAGCTCCTGAGTTCGAGCTCCGTGGTGGGCTCTGTGCTGACAGCTCAGAGCCTGGAGACTGCTTCGGATTCTGTGTCTCCGTCTCTCTCTGCCCCTTCACTGCTCATGCTCTCTCTCTCTCAAAAAATAAACAAACATTAAAAAAAATTTTTTTTTAGGCAGGTAACTCATAATAAAATATTAGAATACACCCAGTCTTAAAGGGCGTCTGGGTGGCTCAGTTGGTTGGGCGTCCGACGTTGGCTCAGGTCATGATCTCATGGTCCTTCCGTGGGTTTGAGCCCTGCAATGGGCTCTGTGCTGACAGCTCAGAGCCTGGAACCTGTTTTGGATTCTGTATCCCCCTCTCCCTCTGTCCTTCCCCTGCTCACACTGTCTCTCTCTCAAAAATAAATAAGCATTTAAAAAAAAATTAAAAAAAGAATACACAGTCTTAGGTCACATTCAAAATGTTACTGTGTCTGAATTCTTCATGATCACATATACCCAGAGTTGATCAAAACAGGTTAGCCCTCCTGGGATGAGGCAGGGAGCACAGCGAGCAGGGATGGAAGCCAACATCTGGCATTCATTGGTTGCTTGTCCCAGAGCCCATCTCTCAACTCCCCGATGGTGGGTTTCTCATCTGTCCTTCAGGACTGTTTGGGAAATTTAAGTGCAATAAGGTGTGTGAAGCACACTTTAGAAAGTGGGAAGTTCTAAGCACATTTTCTTGACATTCCTGTAAAAGAAAACCTGGTACCTACAGAGAACATAAACAGATTTTGAGAAGGCAAGGATGCTTTGCATTTTTAAAGAACTTACACGATTAAAGTCCTTTCCCCTACATCTACTGAGTTATTTGGCAGGCAGGTATCATCCCTATTTGACAGACAAGAAGAATGAGACCCAAGAGACTAAGTGTCTAAGCCCACACATTTAGCTAGGGGCAGAAGTGTGTCGAGAAGGCTTGGCCCTCTGTGCAGTGCTCTTTCCACTGTGCCCAGTGGTTCCTCTGCCATCACAGTCAAAGATGGGAGTTGTAGAAAGAGTACAGGATGCTAAGTCGGAAGTCCTTGGGTCTAACCCCCTCTCAGTTTCTTCTCTGAAGTAAGATCTGGACAAGCTACCTCCCTGAACATCAGTTTCCTTGTCTAGAAAAGAGGAATGATAATAATATCTCTACAGTGGACACTCATTCATTTTCTGGAAACAATATTCAGATTTTGTCTCTAGTCCCCATCCAATGTCCATGCATTTTCAGGAGGCCCTGTCTCCACACCAGGCTCCAGAGGTGGGCCTGTGATCCCATCCAGGCCAAGCAAAGTACTGGATTCATGAACCTCAAAGACATACATGAGCTGAAGGAGCCCTGGAAAGAACCCTGCTCTCTATTCCCATGGACCTGCAGGTACCAGAGCCAACCACCACATACTGGCTAAGAATGAAGCCAACACTGTGGAAGACAGAGCCAGAAGATGGGAGAAACAGTCCTGATGATATTCTTTGTGCCTCTGATCAGCAAGCCATACCTGAAGTCTGGACTTTTCAGGCACATGAGCCAAAAACCTTCCTTTTTTTGCTAAGCCATTTCGAGTTGGCCTTCCTGTCACTTGAAAACTAAAAGGTTCAAGACTGATACAATCTCTTCTCAGGTTTGTTACATTGAATAAGTTATTGTATGTGACAGCTCTCTGCAAACAATAAGTCTTTCCCAAACAATAAAAGCGGTGTAAAAGTAATATATTGTCAACTTATTTGGGAGGCAAATAAAACATTACAGTATAAACCTAGGCCACTTTCAATTCTTCAAGGCTTTTTTGTAAGGCAAAAAGAAAAGTTATTCCTTTTTTTTTTTAAGATTTTATTTTTTTTAAAGTAATCTCTACATCCAACATGGGGCTTGAACCCACAACCCCGAGATCAAGAGTTGCACGCTCCACTGACTGAGCCAGTCAGGTGCCCCAAGAAAAGTTATTCTTAAACTTTAGTGCGATGTCCAACCATTTTTAGGAGCATAAGCATTCTGAAATGTGACATGCCAGAGAAGGTTGAGTCACTTGCACAAAAGCAGCCCAGCACAGCATGAATTCTGACAGTGACCACAATCTTAGACCACGATGCACCATGACCATACAGAAGCCACACATCTTAAAATGAGGAAGAGGTCTCTCTTTCCCAAATTTCACTTCTAATATTTTCTTAAATTATTTGGTAATTAATCAGTTATGGAAGTAAAAAGGGTAAAACAGGTGGAGAGAGTAGTAGCGAACAATTAAAAGAATGTAGAGAGACATATATATACATATTGACTCAAAGGAACTCAGGCTAAGAGGTCAAATGGAAAGGGTATCTCATGAATTCCACTGTGAAGTCACGTCATTTTCTCTGAAGATGCTAAGGATGGAAGGCTCCTGTATTGAGACACCACAGGCAAAGCACTCAATATAAGGACCGGCACAAGTGAGTCCTCGTGAGATGCCCAAGATGCGGACGTGACCTTCCCCATTTCAGAGATGAGGAAACTGATGCCTTATGAGGCTAAGTCATCTGTCCAACTCCTACAGTGAGGGACAAGTGTTTCGCTTCATTCTGTTTCTCTGCACCCAAGTCCCTCTTCTGAGCCCTCCACTTCTCTGCCTTCCTGGGAAAGGACAGGTCTCTAAGAGAGAGTGGAGACGTGGGCTTGCTGCAGCCGCTGCCGCCTGAGTCAGCAGCAAACACTCTAGTTTTGTTTTGTTTTTAAATAAAAATTTTGAAGTTTTCTTTGATTCTGAATTGATGACTATGAAACTGTCTTGTGTAGATCTAGGGAAGTACCAATAAATAGTTGCAAAGAATGTTAACCTGAAAATGAAATCAGTGAAAAAAATCAAGGAAGTTCTTTTGCAGGAAGTACACATTTCATAGGGATTTTCCAGTTTACATTCACCTAACCCTCGCGAACCTAAAAATAAATCCTGAACCCCCCTAGGCCCCACTGTTCAGTCTCTGGTGCCTTATAAGCATAATGAAACTTGGAGACTTTAAAGAATTTGTAGGTTTGGGACCTGTGCTTCTTCATGATGGAGGGGGGTAGGGTGGGGATCATTGACCACTCTGAGAAATGAATGAAAGCTATTTAACTTTGACTAGAAAAACATTAAAACACACACACACAACTTTTTTTTTAATTTCAGGGAATTCATGAATCACAGGTTAATAGTGTCCAGTGTAAAAGCAGAAGGGAAATATCTGTGAAAAATGGAAACTTAATGGGAACTACCTCAGGCAGAGATACCCCACCTTTGGGGGTCTCCTAATTCAAAAACACCTCCTCACACAGAGATCTGTGGTTGAAAAATGCCAACACCTGGCAGGAAGGTTGCTAGCCCTTTATTCAGGGTGATGATTGTCTTCCCTAACATCTCCCATGGCTGAGTGTGTGGGGCTGGAGAGGATGGGTAAGGAGGAAGGTGGGTAAGTGTGTATCCAGCTGCGTCGGTGGCAGGGCTGGCCAGAAGACAGCCCTCAGTAGCCCTGGTGGCCAGTGGGAAAGAGGCAGAAGAGCCAGAGAGAAGCCATCACAGATGACTGTCTTATTTCAAACTTCTGCTCAGAGCTGGCCCTCTGCCCAGGGACGCACAAGGAAGAGCTCTTCCCATTGCTCTTGAACAGACAGCAAGACCCCCTTTCCAAGACTCCCATCTCACGACAGTAACAGCTTCTGTGAACGAGTCTGGGAACCTCACCCCATTTATGACATGGGTTCCTTGGGAAAATGTGTACTGAATTCTAAATCATGTGCTAACTAAATGAACTTTCTAAACACAATCCACTTGCACATCAAACTCTGTGTGATCACTGTGGGTGTTCAGATGAACATGTGAGCTTTTCGGAATTTGGGCCTGAGAAGTCTGTGGACTCCCAATTCCTGTGTACCTCGGAGAAGTAAGTGGGTCCTTCCTCCAAAGCTGTATCTCCTTGTGAGTCTACTGGCAGCTACTGGAAATGAAAGGTGTTCTAGCTGGTGGTCCCCACCCCTCCTCCTACTCTGGATGTTGGTTAACAGAGCTCCTACTGAAGGTCACCAGTTTACACTCTTATTGTATCCCTCTTTCATCACTGACTTGCTGGCTAAATGAGGGTTTATAACTTAACTTTTTGGTACTTGTTTTTATAGCTGCAAAATGAAGCTGGGCTGTCAAGTGGAGACAAATAAAAAATGAGAGTGCTGAGCTTCTTGGCAAAATACTACGTGCAGATGGATATTACCATTTCTAGCAGGCAGGGTAAGATATATAACAATCTACTAATCTGGTGTTAATGACATTTACATTAACTCCTTTTCGGGGAAGAATGGAAATGATAATATAATTAATACTGCATAAGTACTTTCTAGTTGAGAAGACATTTTTATATTCACTATCTCACTTGATCCTCAGTAAAACTTGGGAAGGCTTGTATAGTAGGCATCACTTTTACCTCTGCTCAAGAAGTCAGGAGCCCAACACTCCGAGAGGCCAAATGATTTGTCCAAGGTCATCCAGGGAGTGAGGAGAGAGGCAGTGGCCAAAGCCAGGCCTTTTAATTTCAAGTGTGATCTCTTTTCTACTTGTTTCATTCCCTGGGTCTGTGCACAGGAAAGGTACTTTGTGGGGAACAAGCACAAAGGATGAGAGGGCTGAGAGACATCCTATCATAACTTATTCTATCCAGCTAGTCTAACTTAGATATGTCCTACTCCAGCTCATCTGGCCTACCTTATTCTAATTCAGCAGAGGGCAGTTTCCTTAGGGGTGCTGGAGACAGGGGTGCATGAACCATCTCATTCACAAAAACTGGTGGTTAATCATTGGAAAGAATTTTATTATTAGCAAAGGACGATAAAACCTCAGCTTACTGTAACATATAATAAGCAAAGGATAATCTTAAAAAAATGATTTGATTGGAGAAAAATTTATTATTGTGTCACAGTTGAGAAAAACTATTCTAGATAGACCAAACCAATAGAAAAGCTCATCCCCACCACCAGCATTTTCACTCAGACATTCCATATAAGGGTGGGCATGTAAGGGCTGCTGTATAGTTTCTGTCTCAATCCAAGCAAAGGGGCCCGTCTGTAGGCCCTGTTGAGGGTGTGGCCCAATATGTTCCTCAGCTATCTGTAGATCATGTTCTGGCTCTGAGCACTGGCCACAGGTGACTGGAAAAGGGGAGGGCAGAAGGCAAGATGAAGGGCCATTGGAGAAGTCCTGCTGCTATAGGCCAAAAGGAGAGCCTGGTCCCTGGAGAAGCCTCCTTCTTTTGTGCTCCCCCAGAGTGAGGCCCCATTAGTAGAGGCTGACTAAGCATGTTCATCCCTTAAACCTAAAAACCCCAATTATCACAATACTGATCTATATACACAATAAAAACTACCTCACATCACAAATTAAAACAAATCACAGGGGCGCCTGGGTGGCGCAGTCGGTTAAGCGTCCGACTTCAACCAGGTCACGATCTCGCGGTCCGTGAGTTCGAGCCCCGCGTCGGGCTCTGGGCTGATGGCTCAGAGCCTGGAGCCTGTTTCCGATTCTGTGTCTCCCTCTCTCTCTGCCCCTCCCCCGTTCATGCTCTGTCTCTCTCTGTCCCAAAAATAAATAAATGTTAAAAAAAAAAAAAAAAAAAAAAAAAAAAAAAAAAACAAATTAAAACAAATCACATAAAAATACAAGGAAATATAAGTAAATGTCTGCCCAACTTTGAAAACCATAACAGCAAGATCACAAAGGCAGAAATTGTTATGGAAACCATAAAATTGAGGACATAGACACCTACCACATAACAGTGTCATATAATTAAAAGGTAAATGATAAACTCACTAAAAGTTATTTTTCTTACTACTTAAGGAATTTTTATATAGTTGGGAGTCTGTGAAATACAAAAATACCAATAGAAAAATGGACACAAACACACAATTCACAAATGAATGGGTCTCAGCTAAAATAAGTACATAGTGACCTCAGTTATCAAGTATCAAGTATGGAGGGGTACAGACTAGGTCATTAACAGAGGCTGTCTTTAGGTTGAGAGTTGTGGATAATATTTACTTTCTTTGTTTATATTTGGATTCTAGGGTTTTCATACAATGAACATGGACAATTTTGGTAAGCAGTTATTAAGTAAAAAACTGAGTTCAGAACACTGTGGGAAATGTGAAATATGGAAACAACCTCTTCCCCCTCAAGGAACTTTTCCTAGTGCTACAGGAATGTCTGGTTAATGGCTTCTAAGTAATTTACCACTAGCATTGTTCAGGAAATACAATAAGATGAGAAGAATGGATTCTTAAAAAGCTTATGACACATTATGAAAAAACTAGAAAAAACACCCACTACTTATTTAATTTTTTGATACAAAAGGAGGGTTCTTTTCTCAAATGATCTGATTTATACTTATGCAAAGTTTCCTTATAAAAACTTAATTCTGCCAATAAGGGCATAAAGTTAATGCATAGTCAAATTTGTTAAGTATTTTATTTCTTCTGAAAACATAAGGCCTAAAATGTTTCGTTATATATTCTTTTATCTTTCCTAAGATAAAATATAACTCTCCCCCCAATTTTTTTATCACAGCTTTTAAATCTACAAGTGAAGGTCTCTTTTGTGCAAAATTACGGTTTTTCTTTAGCTGTATTTTCATCTGCTTCCTCTGACAGAAATTCAGTGTGAGAAAGGATTTCTGAGATAATTTGATATCCTCCCCCCTTGACTGAGAGATGAGGGCTAAGGCCCACAGAGGTTCAATTAGGACAGTCAAGCTAAAAATAACCCAGGCTAGCATAGTTTATTACTTCTTTAGACTCGTTCTCATTTCAATTTTATACTCATAAACCAGAAGAGTTCTTTAACATTAAACAGTAGCTTGACTTAAGTGTTCAATTTAGTACTTAAATAGTGTCTCCCGTCAGAACACGCCAGGGATCCTTCCACCCAGCTGATGCTACAGTGAGGGCCTAGTGTGTATGACTGGGTATGACTGCTGAACCTCGATGGCTTTTGTCACAGCTCAGCCACAACCCCAGTGAAACATAAGGCAGAGAACTCCAATATCTTGATTATACATACACTCTCAGGCAGCACTGGTATACTAAATGCCATCGTTAATTTCCAAAAGAATCACAGACTTATAGCTTAGGTTTAAGAGTAAGAAAGTAACTCAGAATTTTGGACATTCTTCTGAATAGCAGAGGATCCATTACAGTGCAGAAGGGATACGTCTTTAGGTCACCAGGATAACCCTCAGTGCCCCCTATCTGGCAGACTACAAGCTCCTTGAAGGCAGACTACAAACTCTACTTTCTTAGTTTTTCTTTGCTTCCCTAGTGCCTAGCAGACTTCCTGGCATGGAGCCAGCACTCAGCGAATTATGTTAAAGTGAGGTGGTAAGAACAGATGGGAAAGATCTCCAGAGAGTGAGTGTGCCTGTAACCAATGCTCTATGAGATAATAGCTTTGCGCTGACCCTGAAATGTCCCAGATACATACAGAGTTCTACTTACACAATAAAGTCATTACTTTCTAAAGTAATTATTTTGGTGATTATTGGCTATTTTCTCTAATAAAGAAATAGGAAAAATAATAAATAATTTTTAATTTACCCAAGCCCCAGAGCTTTACATCTGAGGAAAAGGAAAAACAAACAAACAAACAAACAAACAGCCTCTACACAGGGACCTGCGTTTGTAAATATGAAAGAAAATATTGTTGAAATGGGATATAACTGAGTGCAACCAAAATTTACTTTATGTTTTTCATATTGCTAGGAAAATGAAACAAAACAAAACAAAACAAAAGGTAAAAACTCTGAGAACAACTTCCCAGCTCCATTCTTAGCAATAGGCCAAAAACTGAGGCTACAAGGACCTCGAGATTTCTTATGAGAAACTGTAGTAAGAAAAATACAGTGACTCATCCCATAATAATGCCCCTTCTTCCCAAAGTACACATCACAATTCCCACATCCCTGGCATGTGGGCACTTGGTGCAGAACTATTGCAACACGGAGCATCTCGCTGCACCAGTGCCCCTTGGTGGGCGAGAGAGATGCTGATATTAGGGTAACAGACCTCCCTGGTGCTGGGGGAAGGCTATTAGCGGGTGGCATGGTTGCACTCGTTCTGCCTCCCAAAGGAGAGGGCTTACTCCCCTTGTACTGCTTGATCTGGATCAGCAGTTCTTTTGTATAGCCACCTTTAAGAACTGGGGAGCTGGGTACAGCTTCTGTACAGGATCAAAGAATCCCCTGGCAGAGCAGTTCTGAATAGGCACCCCCAGGATCACCTAACCAACGGTCATTCAGACACTGAGGAACCAAAACGGGGGGGAAAAGATGAAAGAAAAGGAATCTACTACTCACGGCACAAGCAAGGTTCCCAGGCTGTTGCTCAGGTACTGGCTCACTCCCCCATCACTTCTGGGGCCATAGAGAACTAAGTTCAGTGAACAGTTAGAGGAAAATAACTGCTGTTTCTTGACAAAAACGTATCTCCAATACAGTATTTAGGAAGCCAATTTCCCAGGCCTTCCCAGTCAAATAGTCCTGGAGAATAATTACCAAGAGAAATGAGATGGATCCTGCCCTTTGGCGAATATCAGTGTAAACTGATAAAGAATCCAAAGCTTTCTGGAAGTTCAAGGAATATTCACAGAGGAGCCAGATATCACTGGCTTTGGGCATTTGAAGTATATATCAAGGACTATGCACGCCTTCTCTCAGACAGAAGGCAATTCTGGGAAGGAAGGATGGTTTATTGACCCTCAAATGGCTGAGACAGGTGGGCTCCTCAGAGATCAAACATGAATGAGGCTAAAGCTCCAAGGCACATGTGGTAGAGGGACCAAGTTGTCAGCTCGATGGGCAGTGTGCAGGAGGGTCCTTCTCCAGGCCTGGATATTTTACTGTTTCTGGGGGCGACAAGCTTGAGGAAGTGGTGGATGAGAGGCCTGTTAGGAGGGAAGGTGCACAGATGAGCTGGCCAGACCGAAGGGATGCACAGAGCCTATGTCCAGGGAGGGAGCTGTGTAGTGCTGCTGAGCGTTAGCAGACTCCCACGTGTGTGGCTGGGACAGCGTGTATGTGAAGGCACAGAGGTGGGGAAAAGAGCAGCTGAAGAGACAGAGACTGACCACATCTAAAGAGAGTCACTGAAAACAATGAACGATCCTCATGATATAAATGTACTTTTCTTTATAAGCCGTTTTGGTTAACTCTGATAGTGTTATCACTAAACGTCAGAACATTCTGAAGAGAAGAAAATTGAACTGGCTTGTGTAAAAGGCTCAGACTAGACTAGTCAACTTTTCAGAATGAAAATGCTTAACCTTTAGGAAGTCCTCCAGATTATAGGATTTATTTGACAGCAGCTATAGCAATATCAGGATCTGTATAAATACCAGTGCCCCAAAGGAGGATAACATTTCATTTGTATTGAGATGTTTTAATTCACCCTTAATAATTTAAGATATTATGTATTAATATTACATATCATATAAGATCTAATTTCTTCTTTTTTCCATCTGAAGCAGTAACACTTCCTGGTACAGTTAATTGTTGTTTTCCTAAACCAAAGATCAATTTCTTCACTGCTCTGAGAATCACTTAAGTTATATTATATTAATTTGCCAACAGCATTACTATTTTTGTATTTATTAACTTACTGAGATAACTCTAACATCCTGGAAAAATCTCAAAGAATACACTTTTAATACTCTTCAACAAATTTGCTTCATTTATGTCATTTAATTGACAGATGAAGAAATAAGGGTCCCACTGGTTTTTCCAAAAGGCTCATCTCCAAATAAAAGCATTTCTGCTCTTTACTTTTCCTAGGTCTCTAATTCACCCTTCTAGTCTCCATCCGTTTATTTCAGATGAGGTAAGAATCTGGTTTTAGACCATGTGGGCCAAATGTCACATTTCATATGGATTAAAAAATAATAAACATAAGGGGTAATCTAATATTCCCATAAATTATTTTAGAAGCATCATAATCCTGTCACACTTCATGTCCAGCTTTCATGTCTCCTAGTTTTTTTCTTCTTTGTTAAAGTTCAAGTGACATATCCAAAAATATGAAAAAAAAAGTTTGCACCGAGGTAAGTTCAGAGAGAATGGACTGTGGCTGCAATGACACACACACACACACACACACACACACACACACACACACACCCTCCAAGGAGACTCTCTCAAAGGCATATGTTAAGTTTACAAGGCACAGCTATAAGTTACAACATGAAGGGGTAGTTTTCTGTATCTATTTATCTGAAGAGAGAACTCCAATGAAACACAAACGAAACAGGCAGGACCTGATGGAGCTTGAGACTTAGCCTGAGAAAGGAGAGAGAAAACAAACCCTATCGGCAAAGAAACAACACACTGGGGAAAAGTATGATTCTCATGAAAATGTCAGTGATTCACCATGGAATAAAATTCAAAGCCGCTGACCCCAAAGAAAGCTTCCAGTGGAAACATGTGGATTTTCCTTCATTTCATTTAAAGACCTTGCTTTATCTCATTTGAACATTATCATAAGCACCATCCAAGATTTTGTGATATGTTCCTTTCTCATTAAAACTGATAAAAAAAAATGATATTAAAAGATACGGCTGATAAACTGAATTTTCAAGGGGACTTCAGGAAGAAAAAAACAAAAAACCAAAACAAAATAAACAAAACACATCAGTTAATATTATCATGCAAAAGAGGTAGGACATTTTTGGTCCCTTAAAACATTCATTGGGTGCTCAATGAATGGCCCAAGGATAACAGAAGACAATATTTTTTTCTATTTTTACAGTAAGTTTTAAGCAAATTTATTTATAGAATTTTTTTGTACATACCAATTCTTCATTCTGACTTGCCATAAGATCATGACTGAATGAAAGTTGACTTACACAGACCACAAATCTGTCAGGAAATACACGGAGCTCTGCACAAAATGAACAAAATCAAGTTACTAAAGGCATCAAAAATCTCTGAACACAGAAATGCTTGTTCTCAGATTTTTAAGTTACAGCTAAAATACGTATATACATAAGGCACATGTCTCCTCTCCTCGTCTCCTTTCAGTATTTGCCATCAGGAGGGCAGGGCAAGCACAGAGCTCTAAGGAGCAGTCAGGAGGTTGCAGATAGGTCCACCTGAGCCCCTGGACCATTAGATTATATCCCATGAAACCCCCAGGCAGGGAAGGGCCCTTGCAGCCTTCCCTCTGTGACAGTTTGCTGTTTTCTGACCAGAACTCACATTTGGGAAATAGGATCAACGTTTCCTAACGAGTGTGCAGAATTATACAGAAAGAGGAAGACTATGGGATAAAATCTGAAAACGTGACTCATCAATGTTCTCACTAATTAGTTTACTTATCATCTCTTTAGTCAACTGGTCTTAGATGGGTCTGCTACACTGGAGGGCAAATGCCCAATCTGAATCAGGCAATGAAAGGAGAAGTGTCATTAATATGAATAATAATAAGGAAATAGTAAAATATGCAAGAGCAAAGATGATATAATTACACCTCAGTCACATTACTCTATTATTACAACTTCTTTTATTTTTTTCTAACATTTATTTGTTTTTGAGAGAGAGAGAGAGACAGAGTGCAAGGAGGAGAGGGAGTCACGGAATCTGAAGCAGGCTCCAGGCTCTGAGCTGTCAGCACAGAGCCCTACGCAGGGCAGAACTCAAAAATTGTGAGATCATGACCTGAGCCGAAGTCGGTCACCCAACTGATTGAGTCACCCGGGTGCCCCTATTATTACAACTTCTTAAAGCAAGAAGTGCTGGGTTGGGGGGAGGGCTGCAGGAATCTCAGAGCTGGACACCCCAACATTCAATGAAATAAGAATATAAGATGGTAAATGGCATCTGTATCTCTCCTCCTCTCATCTGTCTGTCCATCCATTCATGAATTCACTTATGTATGTAGCCTCCACCTATGTCTGGAGTGGTGTTTAGCTGATGCTAATAGTATATATTCTGGGTGGGAGGTAAGGATCTTCTCCTTTCTTTATACTTGGTTGTATTGCTTTCATATTTTTCATAATACTTATATATCATATTTATAACACAAAGACATTTTTCTAAAAGAGAAAACTTCCCTCTTAGATATGACCAACATTTTTAAAGAGGGATATTATGAATCAAATAAGTGAAGCTTTTCACATACTTTGCTCATTTCCAACAATGAATGACAACGTGAGGGACTGACTGATAGAAGCTAAGCATGAAGGTAGTGGTTACATATACACTCAACTTAAACACAGTTAACACCACACCACCTGGCTAGGTTAAATTACACCAAAGGCCTAATGAGGTGATGTTTTAGTAATAGCCATCTCCTTACCTCTCCCCTGGACCACTGCTGTCTCCTTGGTGATCACTCTTCCCTATTCTAATTCATCCTACTCAGTGCAAGCAGGTTAACAGTTCTAAAAAAATATTTCCACTTATCCTGCTCAAAACCCCATTGTGGATCCTCAGTACCCATCACATGATGGGCAAACTTCAAAGCCCTCCATGAGTGGGGTCTAACCTGTCCTTCTGGTCTCACTCCCACTAGTCCTCCTCATGTAGAAATCTCCATTTCAGAGGGCCTGAGTGTGTTGAAACTTCGACCCCTCTTAGATGTTCTATCTTGTAAGAGACTAGGGATAGACTTAAAAACAAACAAAAAATAATAATAATAAAGTCATTAATATTTATTCATTAATTCTTAAAATTTCTTATTGAAGTAAGTGATAAGTAGTCTGCTTCCCACTTTCTGGAAGGGGGAACTAAGCCCCGCCAGCCAAAAATCATGACATTGAAATACTAGCTGATCAGAATTTAAATTAAAAATGATCAGTTCGGGGGCGCCTGGGTGGCGCAGTCGGTTAAGCGTCCGACTTCAGCCAGGTCACGATCTCGCGGTCCGTGAGTTCGAGCCCCGCGTCAGGCTCTGGGCTGATGGCTCAGAGCCTGGAGCCTGTTTCCGATTCTGTGTCTCCTTCTCTCTCTGCCCCTCCCCCGTTCATGCTCTGTCTCTCTCTGTCCCAAAAATAAATAAACGTTGGAAAAAAAAAAAAATGATCAGTTCGGGGTGCCTGGGTGGCTCAGTCGGTTAAGCATCCGACTTCAGCTCAGGTCATGATCTCGCGATTTGTGAGTTCGAGCCCTGTGTCGGGCTCTGTGCTGACAGCTCAGAGCCTGGAGCCTGCTTTGGATTCTGTGTCTCCTCCTCTCTCTGCCCCTCCCACGCTCATGCTCTGTCTCTCTCTGTCTCTCGATAATAAATGTTTAAAAAAAATTTTTTTTAAAAATAAAAATGATCAGTTCTATTCAATAATTTCTCTGTTTTGTCCTTCCATTTCTTCCTCTGAAAAGTAACAATACTAGAATGATGAATTTTGAACATTTTGGAGCCAGGTATTATATAAACAGAAAGCAACCTCTGTACACTTCTTCTTTGCTTAAGTCATAACTGAAACTTTTATCATTTTAATATTTAAATAAAGATTTAGGCAATAGCAATCTTTACCATACAGATAGCCTTCATTTTAACAGACAGATACCAGGTTAAATGGCTTATTTTACTAAGAGAATTGAACAAAGTGGAAAGCCCCAGTAAGAGAGTAATATATTTGAGTGACACTTAAAGTTTAAAAAGTGTAGATAATTGTGAAGATTCCAAGAGCAAACCTCCATACAGTTTATTTTCAAAGTCCTTGTTTCATATCTTATATATTAAAGTCATCCAAGGAAGTTCAGTTAGAGTTTCTTTCCAATGTTCAGATCAGTTTGGAGAATTGTCATTAGCATCTGACTTTATTGTTGTTGGCTGGACATGTTTGACATCATTTCCTCAGCAGACATCTTGACTTGGGGAAAGGAGGGGGGAAGCTGGCCTTGTCACACACCTAAGAAAGGCTCTGACAGCTCTGGGCTGGGAAAGCATTTTCTCGTGTACACACTTGCTCTGTATCCCAGGGACTTGGTGTGCATAAAGATGAAGTGATTCATGGTGTAACTGCCTGTCAAATCATTCTGGAAGCTCAGTGAAAGTGCTGAGATGCAGCAGGAAAGTAAAGCCTGATGTGGCCCAGCTCACAGTTCTCAGACAGGCAGTAAAACAGTGAAAATTGAAAAAAAAAAATCACAAATGTTTAGAAATACTCTCAATCAGTATTTCAATTTTACAAAGGCAACGAAGAAAGTTGTAATATTCATTCCTTAATTTTCATTCCTTCTCTAGGACAAGCTAATAGTGCAAAATGCTTGACAACCCAAGATATCAGCTTCTTACCAATATTCTGTGAACTTCTGAAACAGTGGAGGCGTATCCCTCTCTTCAGAAAATAGGCTGTGATTTGAAAGCCATAACCTATAAGGTAAAAGAGGGTATGATTAGATTACAAGTTTGTTTGCCACTAAATCCCACAGCCCTCCCTAGTGCCTACCATGTAGTATGTGTTCAATAATTATTTAACAAATGAAAGATTAAAAAGAATCAATAGAGGGATTCACATGAGAGAAAGGGGTAAATATTACACTATGAGCTCTTCTAGGAGGACTGGCCAGAGCACCTTGTTGGGATTGTCTCCAGTGCCTTAAGTGGCTCAGTTACTTTATCTGTTACAATGAATTCAACCAAGAATTCTCTACCCAGCAAGATTATCATTCCAAACTGTATGAGAGATTAAGAGCTTTCCAGAAAAGCAAAAGCTAAAAGAATTCATCACCCCTAATCCGGCCATACAAGAAATGCTAACAGGCCTTCTTTAAGCCCAAGAGAAATGGCACAATAAATTATAACAACAACAAAAAACATATATTAAAGTAAAAATCTCACTGGAAAAGTAAAATATATAACACAGGTAGTGGAGCAAGCACTTACAAAGCAAGCATGAAGGTTAAAAGACAAAGGTAGTAAATTTCCCTCAAATTACAATAATTAGTTACAGGCAGCAGAAAATGTAAAGATGTAAAATGTGTCATCAAATATATAAAGCATGGGAAAGGAGTAATACGGTAAAGTTTTGGAACGTATTTAAAATTAAGTTGCTATCAACTTAAAACAGACTGCTATTTACATATGAAATTTTATGTGAACCTTGTGGTAACCATGAGGAAAAAATACATAATAAATACAAAAAGAAAATGAGAAAAGAATCTAAAGATAACACTAAAGAAAGCCATCAAACCAAAAAAGAAGAGAGAAAGAGAAGAAAGGAATAGAGAGGAACTACAAAAACAACCAGAAAATAATTAACAAAATGGCAATAAGCATATACTTATCAATAATTACTTTAAATGTAAATGGTCTAAAATCACCAGTCAAAAGACAAAGAGTGCTAAATGGATAACAAACAAACAATCAAAAAACAACAAGACCCATCTATATGCGCCTACAAGATATTCACTTCAGAAGTAAGAACACAGACTGAAAGTGAGGGATGGAAAAAGGTATTCCAGGCAAATGGAAATGAAAAGAATGCTGGAGTAGGTATACTCAGATAAAACAACATAAACTTTAAAACAAAGACTGTAATAAAAAACAAAAGAAGGCATTACATAAAGATGTCAATCCAACAAGAAAATGTAACATTTATAAATATATATGCACCATACAAAGCAAACACTAACAGACCTAAAGGGAGAAATTGAAACCAATACAGTAATACCAGGAGACTTTAATACCCCACTTTCATCAATGGATAGATCATCCAGACAGCATCAACAAAAAATTAAAACAGAAACATCAGCTTTAAGTAACACGTTAGACCAGACAGACTTAATAGATATATACACTCTATCCAAAAGAATACACATTCTTCTCAAGCGATCATGGAACATACTCCAGGACAGATCACAAGTTGGGCCACAAAACAAATCTCAATAATTTCAAGAAAACTGAAATCATATCAAGCATCTCTTCCAACCACAATGGTATAAAACTAGAAATTCATTAGAAGAAATAAGAAAAAATATAAAAATATAAAGATTAAACAACCAATGGGTCATTGAAGGAACCAAAGGGAAAATTAAAAAATAATCTACAACCAGTGAAAATAAAAACAGGACATACCAAAATACATAGGATGCAGCAAACGCAGTTCCATGAGGGAAATTCATACCTCAAGAAATAAACAAACAACTCAAATAAACAATCTAGCTCTGCAACTAAAGAATTAGGAAAGAAGAACAAGCAAGACCCTAAATTTACAGAAGAAAGGAAATAATGATGACTAGAAGAGAAATAGACACTAAAAAGACAATAGAAAAAAATCAATGAAGAAAGAGCTAGTTCTTTGAAAAGATAAATGATACCGAAAAATCTCAGCTAGACTTGCCAAGAAAAAAGACAGAAGAGAACTCAAATAAAATCAGAGATGTTACAACCAATACCACAGAAATACAAAGGGTTGTAAGAAACTGCTATGAAAAATTATATGCCAAAAAACTGTACAACCTTGAAGAAATGAATAAATTCCTAGAAACCTACAATCTCCCAAGATTACATAATGAAGAAATAGAAAATCTAAATACACCAATTACTAGTAAGGAGATTGAAAGCGTACTGAAAAACCTCCCAACAACAAAAGTCCAGGACCAGATGGCTTCACTGGAGAATTCTACTAAACATTCAAAGAAAATTTAACACCTATCCTTTTCAACTCTTCCAAAAACTGAAGGAGGGAAAGCTTCCAAACATATTTTACAAGGTGAGCATTACCCTGATACCAAAACCAGAGCAAGGGCTCCACAAAAAAAGAAAATTAAAAGCAATATCCTTGGGGCGCCAAAGGTGGCTCAGTCAGTTGAGCATCCAACTCTTGATTTTGGTTCAGGTCAAGATCCCAGGGTTGTGGGATGGAGCCCCGCATTGGGTTCTGCAGTAAGCAAAGATCCTGCTTGGGATTCTCTCTCTCTCTCCCTCTGCCCCTCTCCCCTAAGGCATGCACATTCTCTCCCTAACAAAACCCTCAATATCCTTGATGAACATAGATCCCCAAATCCACAACAAATATTAGCAAAACAAATCCAACAATACATTAAAAGAATCATACACCATGATCAAGTGAGATTTATTCCAGTGATGCCAGGATGGTCCAACATCTGCAAATCAATCAACACTGAACATCACATTAACAAAATTAAAGATAACATCACACAATCATCTCAATAGATGTGGGGAAAAAGAATATCTGACAAAATGCAACACCCATCTAGGATAAAAACTCTCAATAAGTGGGTATGGAGGAAATATACCTCAGTGTAATCAAAACCACATATGACAATCCTATAGCTAACATCACACTTAATGGTGAAAAGTTGAAAGCTCTAACATCAGAACGAAGACAAAGATGCCCACCCTCACTACTTTTATTCAACATAGTCTCAGAAGTCTAGCCATAGCAATTAGGGAAGAAAAATAAATAAAAGGCATCCAAATCAGAAAAGAGGTAAAACTGTCTCTATTTGTAGATGACATGATACTATATATAGAAAACTCTAAAGAATTCACCAAAAAAACCTGTTAGAACCAATGAATTCATTCAAGTTGCAGGACACAAAATCAATATACAAAAATCTGTGGTATTTCTATACATAACTAATAAAACATTAGAAAAAGAAATTTAGAAAACAATCCCATTTACAACTGCATCAGAAAAAGAGTAAAATACTTAGTAATAAATTTAACTAAGGAGATGAAAGACTTGAACACTGATAACTATAAGACACTGACAAAAGAAATTGAAGAAGATACAAATAAATGGAAAAATATTCTGTGTTCATTGATTGGAATTAATATGGTGAAAATGTCTATACTACCCAACATAATCTACAGATTAATGGCAACACCTATCAAAATTCCAGTGGCATACTTCACAGAACTAGAATAAACAATTCTAAAATTTGTATGGAACCAAAAAAGATGCCAAATAGCCAAAGTAATCTCGAGAAAGAAGAAAAAACCTGGAGGTATCACACTTTCTGATTTCAAACTATACTACAAAGCTGTAGTAAATCAAAACATTATGGTATCAGTACAAAAACAGACACACAGACCAATGAAACAGAATAGAGAGCCCAGAAATAACCCACACATATATGGACAGTTAGTCTATGACAAACAAGCCAAGGACATACAATAGAGAAAGGATGGTCTCTTCAGTAATGATGTTGGAAAAATCGGACAGCCACATGCGAAAGAATAAAACTAGACCACTATTTTATACTATGCACAAAAATTAACTCAAAATGCATTAAAGACTTGAATGTTAAGACCTGAAACCATAAAATGCCTTGAAGAAAATATAAACTCCTTGACATCAGTCTTAGCAACATCCTTGTGGATCTGACTACAAAGACAAGGGAAACAAAAGTGAAAGTACACAAATAGGGCTACATCAAGCTTAAAACCTTCTACCCAACAAAGGAACCATCAACAAAATGAACAGGCAACCCACTAAATGGAAGCAGATTTTTGCAAACTATATATCTGATAAGGAGTTAATATCCAAAATACATAAAGAATTCATACAACTTGACAACAACAAATCAACCAACCTGATTTAAAAATGGGCAGAAGATTTGAATCAACATTTCTCCAAAGAAGATATACAGATGACCAACAGGCACATGCAAAGGTGCTCAACACCAATTATTAGGAAAATGCATATTAAAACCACAATAAGAAAACACCTCACATCTGTTAGAATGGCTACTAAAAAACAAACGAACAAAAACAAGAAATTACAAATGTTAGTGAGGATATGGAGAAAATGGAAACTTTGTGCACTGTTGGTGAGAATGTAAACTGGTGTAGCCACTATGGAAATTATAGTGGCCTCAAAAAATTAAGAACAGAACTACTGTATGACCCCTCAATTCCACTCTGAAATATTTATCCAAAGAATATGAAAACACTAATTCAGAAAGATACATGCACCACTATGTTTACTGCAGCATTACTTACAATAGCCAAGATATGGAAACAGTCTACGTGCTTATTGACAGATGGATGGATAAAGAGGATGTGGTACATTTATACAATGGACTACTCAAACATAAAAAATAATGAAATCTTGCCATTTACGACAACACAGGTGGACCTTGAAGATATTAGGCTAAATGAAGTAAGGCAGAGAAAGACAAATACTGTATTATTTCACTCATACATGGAATCTGAAAAACCAAACAAATGAACAAACAAAACAACAAGAGTAGTGGTTATGGGGCGGAGTGGGGGAGTGAAATGGGTCAAGAGGGTTAACTAGACAGTGACAGATGTTAAACTTCGTAGTGTATACAGATATCGAGTTATAAAGATGTACACCTGAAACTTACATTTAAAGGGAAGGGGGCATAGTCATGGTGAAATACTACCCTGTCCCTAAAATGTATAAACTACAACTACAGGCGATATCAGAAAAAAAAATCTCAAAAAAAAAAAGTCAAGTAAAGGAGACTGGTACAAAGGAGTATATTCCATATGAAAATGGAGACATTACCATTCATCTTATAGGGTAGCAACAGAATTTCACAAAAAGTACCAGCACAGTTCCTTCTTCTCTCTCTGCTTTCCTCCCTCCCTCCTCTCTTCCTTCCCTTCCACCCACCTCCAGGTATAAACTACTCTGTTGATGACTTTCTTAAAAACATTAAGTAAAACTGTCCTACCAAAGAGGGTAAGCATCTCCAGGTTGTAAAACAACCTCAGAGACAGTATTATATCCATGAAATTGAAAGGGCCAGGTGTTATAAGAGGTGATCTCCAGGACCTTCAGATTTTTCAAAGTCCATGGGTTATAATTGTTTTTGAAATAACTTTTATTTAAAAAAAATGCAAAGAAATTCCCACTTTTACATTCAGTAGACTTCTCACACCCCTGTAGAAGATCCAGAACATCAGTGACTGCAGATTTGATGTCTGTCTACACAAGCTACAGCTTTGACAGCACAACTGCTTTAGTCATGGGGATTGTGAAATAAGAGTGACGTCTATGATAGCATAATCTCCAGATTTACAGAGATGAAATATATTTTTTCCTAAAACACTTGAAACAGATTGCATTTTGGTCATGTGCCTTTCTTCTGCTTAAAACGTCAAACAAAATATGTACACCACGGGCATTATTCTGAGTGCTTTAAAACAAATCCTTTATTCCTCAGGTCAGTGAGAGAGTAGAAGTGATTTGCACATCTATTTATCTGTCCTACTGCTGTGGGGGGGCTGGTGGAGATTGTAAGAAAGGATCTATGAATACAGACAGAAAAATTTTACAGTGATTTTGAAGGTAATGATTTATAATGTCAGTCTTCCAAAGGTGTGAATAACAATAAAATGCAGTATGTAAGTCATTCTGCCTTTGCTGGTAACACTTACAGCTCTAGGTGATTAAGACTCGGATTTTCAAAAATCTTTTCCCTGTACAAAATATCCAGCAATAGAATGTTGTTATCAGGAAGGGGCTAAATCTGAAGTCGACTATGAAAACTACAGCTCCAATTCAGGAAGCATGGTATCTGGAGATACCTTGGGTGATAAAGAAATCTTACTTGGTCAGTTAAGCAACAGTCTCAATATGACATGTTTCCCTACAGAAAAAGAGAGCAGTATGGGGCGACTGGGTGGCTCAGTTGGTTAAGCGTCTGACTTCAGCTCAAGTCATGATCTCGTGATCTGTGAGTTCGAGCCCCGCATCGGGCTCTGAGCTGACAGCTCAGAACCTGGAGCCTGCTTCGGATTCTGTGTCTTCCTCTCTCTCTGCCCCTCCCCCACTTGTGCTCTGTCTCTCTCTGTCTACCAAAAATAAATAAATGTAAAAAAAATTAAAAAAAAAAGAAAAAGAGAGCAGTATAAGAAAATTCTAAGTGATTTATGACTGAAATTACTAGGAGAACTGAGTATCTCCTATCCATCCCACCCCCCAGAATAGGATTATGCTAAAGAGAATCATTCCTAAACTGGGGACTTGTTATGATTTCAATGAATACCCCCCACCATGGCATCGACAAGAGAAATGGCAAACTTAACATGTAAAAAAGATTCTCACCTGCTTAATCCAAATTCCCCTGGCCATAGGAAACTTTATTGTTTAAAGAGAACTTGAAGAGAGATTAAACACAAAAGATTCAGTTCTTATGGCAAACTAATTTTGATATATAAACAGAGAAAGTCACTGCCACTGAAATATACTGACTCGAAATGCTTACAGAGATGTATTTCATTTATCCATAGATAGCAGGCAGTGATAAAGACTACATTCTTATCTTTGCTCTTTAATGTAATTAACTTCACAGAGTTCAGCAGGCCACTGAGATTTCGTCCTTATTCAGAGCTAAAGCAAAGTTCCACTATTCTCTACAATCAAACAGCAACTTGGCAAAGAATCCAGGAGGCCCTTTGCTTTTCCCTTCTCCGGGCCTAAACCGCAAGCATGCTAACACTGGTGTTCTAAATGCACAGAACTGGAGTCAGTAGGAGACTCGGGTTGGGGGACAAAATGGAAATCGTAAAGTGAGAATCTTTTCACTCGAAAACTACCTGACAATGGCATTCTGAGATTCTGAGGCACTTGTAAATCACATTTAAGTATGTCTGTTTTCTTGCCAGCTATTGTGGTCCTCCTAAATCTGAGAAGACTGTCTTTAGACACAGGAAGAGACTGGGACTTAGAAGGAAAATTCTGTTGTGGAATCATCTTTCTACCAGGAGTCTTCAGATGTGTGTATTTCTAGACATAATCTATATTTCTGCACTGCTTAATGTCATTTGACATCCAGTACTAACAAGAGTCTACCTTCTCCCCTGGCCTCCAAGCAGCCCCAAAGTCTCCAGTTTATGCTTCTGGCATTCCAAACCTTGTAAAGAGCTGCTGCTTTATCTTCGCACAGACCTCCCAACCTCCAATGGGGCCCGAAATGATGATCTGTTACCACATTAACATCTTCTGACTCACCTGGTAGTTCATCAAAGAGAATTAAGTCTCTAAGAAAAGGAGGAGGGGTAGGGACTCGGTAATATTAATGAGAGAAAGAGTAGTCCATGTTTTAAGGACAAATCAGAGTTCTACTATTTTATTTCATATTCTGTCTAAATAAACCGCTCCAAAATGGCTTTATTAGAAATTCAGAGACTTCATGAATAGAAAGCGGAAAACAACAACAAAAAAATCAAATACGGGTTGAACAAATTCCACCCTGGCTTAGCAGGGCGGTAGATTAGTTTTAAGTAGTACCGTGTTGTAGTGAGTAATAGTTTTTAAGGGAGTGCTCATGTATTTGGGTTGTTCTATTTCATAGTCCCAAGACACTGAGAACAAATATCCAACATGGAGTTTTTACTGTAAAACTATCCAGCTTCGCTTGTTTTCCAAGAGACTCATAGCCAAAGTGATGTGAACTTCCCCTATGCTGTCAAGGCAAGTCCGTGGTATAGCACATCACAATGAGAAGCCCTCTCCCACAGCTCTTCTGAGACCACGTGGAGCCTGGGAAAATGCCTCCGAGTGGCCTGCTGAGCCATCAGGACTGCAGGACAGGTAAGCACTGCTTCCTAACTGGCCCCACCCAACACAGCCTGGCTCTCCTCCAGCCAAGCCTTGTCCCAAACAAGGCAACCTCAAAGCAGGAAGACCTATTTTGTCCCATAATACTTCTCTCCCTGAGATGACCTCTTCATTATCAGTAACATCACTGACAATGACGAAAAATGTCAAACATCCAGAAAAGTAGAAAAACAGTGCCATGACCCCCCAAACCCCGCCATCTAAATTCAATAATGGTTAATATTCTGTCATGTTTCAAATACATATTTGGCAAACCATTTCAAAATACATTAGATGTCATGACACTTTACTCCTAAATATGTGAGCACAGACTCACATATAACAAGACATCCTCCTATATCACCAAGATAGTATGATCAAAACTGAGCATGACATTATTGGTCTGTCAAATAACCAGTCCATACTCAAATTTCCCAAACTATCCCCAAAATGTGTATCAATGAACCTCCTCTTGAATTAGAATCCAACCAAAGATCATGCATTGCATTTGGTTATGTCTCTTACATTCCTGTAATCTAGAATAATGTCTCCCTTCCTTTTATTCTTAATTATGACCTTTTAAAGGGATCAGGCTAGTTGTCCTGTAGAGTGACCTCCATTCAGAATTTGCAGTTAAAAAAAAATAAGATCTCAGTTGCCTAAATACAAATTTTCAACCTGCATGCTCTTTTACAATGCCAGCCCTTTATTAGTTTTGACAGCTTCCTTTAAGTTCTGCAGGAAAGAGCAGATTCAAACTAACACTGTAATTATAATTCAAAGTCTGGAACACAAATGACTTGAAGATTTAGTCCTAAAGATAATTTCAAAGAAGTGAGATCTTAAATTTATAAACACTTAAATTTTTAGCAAAGGTAAGCAGGTGGGGTAGTGGTCTCATTCGTGTTCTAAGAAAGGGCACTTTGTGACAATCAGATGACTGTATGCTGACCTGGAAGCAGCTCCACACTATGTACCAGTTCAGACTTGTGACTGTTTCCAGTCTGAGGTCATGAGTCAGCTCTCATTCTCCATCTGAAGACCTGGTGAGATTTAATAAGAGGGTAGGAAGAAAGGGGCTGATAGCTACTGAGTACTGACAATGTCTTCGTCCATGCTAGACTAGACCAGGAACATATACAGCCATTTTAAAAAATGAAGAATATGTGTGTTTTAAAGCTATTTCATTCAGGAAAAAATGAATTATAACTCATTACTTCTGAAACTGTCCATTCAGTAAGTCACATCTGTCCTTATAAGATGGCCAAGGGTAGAGAAATCACAAGTGTGATATCATCACTTAGAACATATACAGGGAGGTTGGGTGTGAGATGGAGACTTTGGAAAAGCCCTTATGGGGCCCTTTGAAACATGTTATAGGCCTAAGTGTGATCTTCACCATTGTTGGTGATGGGTGGGGTTGGGGACAGGGGTTGCTCTGTGGGAACCAAAAAACAAGTCTTACCATAAGTTTAAGAACACACACACACAGGATCCTAGTTTAAGACCACAACTGGGAAACAATTTGGGTGGGTAAGTGGAATATTTGGTCCTGGGCTAAAAATTTCACTTATTACCCAAGATATTTAGAGACTCCAAAAGGATCCCTTGAGATAACATTTCACGTTCTTAAATAAGGACAGTACTGGACGCTGAGTCACAATAAAGCTATGTCTATTTGAGGCCAAAACAAATGGGGCAAACTAGTCAGTTCCATGAAAAAAAAAAAAAAAAAAAAACAACCAAAAACCTACGAACAAAATGATTACTTGAGGCCAAATTTACTTAGAAAAACAATTTTCTACCTGTCACTTCATTGGCTTTGTATGCAATACCACTAGCCCCATGTGCTATTAATTTTACTATCTATGGGACCATCAGAGAATGTTACCATTCAGTGAGAAAGCTCAGGCAGACAAAAATTAGAATAAAACAAATTGAAAATTATCACTTTAGCTTTCTTTCCCATACTGCTTTCCTATTTTTTTTTTGTTTATAAAAATATGCCCTTAACATCAGGTATGAAAACCATGTTTAGATAATGTTCAAGCACAGACAAAATGATATTCAAAATGATGGCTCCCACAATCATAACTCTGCCAGACGATGCATAATAACGAGGATGATAGAACTGGGCACTTATGAAAATCTCAAAGTTCCCTACAAAACCCTTCACTCACCTTTAAATAACTATGCATAAAAGAAACAGAGATTTTGTTTATTTATTTTGAGAGAGAGAAAGAGTGCAAGAGGGGGAGGAGCAAAGAGAGAGAGGAAAAGAGAGAATCCCAAGCAGGCTCTGTAGTGTCAGCATGGAACCCGACATTGGGCTTGATCTCACAAGCTGTGAGATCATGACCTGAACCAAAATCAAGAGTTGGAAGTTTATTCAACTGAGCCACCCGGGTGACCCAAGAAACAGATCTTTTATTTCTAAATGAGGGAGCTGGTTGTTTGAACTGTTGGCTGTTCAAGCAGGCCGCTCTTGCAACAACTTTCAAACTTCTTGTGTATAAGATCAGAAGCGCCAGATGAAGCATATCCTCTATGGCCTCCCTCTCTTGCAGGGGGTCCATTCCAACTCTGAGATTCTATGACCATGTGCAATGAGAAAAAGAGTTGATGAACCACTGGACTATTCAAACAGGATTGCAGAATCACAGGACAAGAAACATCTTTGAACAGCCCTCTAGCTCACTTCCTGCTTATTAGCCAGGATCATATTTAAATCATATTTTAAAAACACCACCAAATGCCAAATGAGAAGATGCCAAACCTAGGCATGTGTGACTTAATTCTTCCTTTACCATTTGAATTGAGATTGCAAACTTTGATGCTTTAAAGGACAAGATAGTAAAAAGGCTGGGTTTGGACTCTGGAAACCAGAGAAAGCACATGCCTGGTTAAAAGGGGACAGAAGCTATTGAACTCCAGCATCAGCTGCCACTGGAAATTAGGGCACCAGGGTACCAGGTTTTAGGCCTTTCCAGAAAAGCTAAATATCTAAATTTTTATATGAAATCTCCCAAATTTTAAATTAGCAATGAACTAAAATATAGCAGTCCAAGTACAGTTTTTCTGAGGGCAGCTTCAGCTTTGCACCACCAGTTGACAATTTGTAATCTAAATTCCTCGCACTGCAGTTGAAGTTCATTTTCTTGTGTTCTGCTTTCAGCAGAGATGAAAGAAAGCTGGCTGTTACCAAATGCTTGGAGATAGGTAGTCAGTTTCAATCTAGTCATTTATTCTAAGCTAAATAAACCCAGGTCCTTAACCTCACTAGACAGGACATGTTTATCTACATTTAAATCATTCTGACACCTCTAAGTCCTGACATTAAAGATACACAGCTAAGGGTTTGACTCAACGTGGGGGAAAATGAAAAGATTATACAATTTTAGAAATCATTAATCGTATGAATGTCTGTAGTTTAAAAATCACAAAACTTACATTTTTTAAAAAAAAGGACTTGGAAGGTTTGAGTAAAACACCAAGTTCTGGGTTGGAAGGGCTAATTGTTATAAAGATGTGCATTGTTCCCATATTTATTTATTTAACAAACATGTACTGAATGCCTATTACGTACCAGACAATTCCAATCAGAATCACAATGAAAACATTTTTGTGTGTGCGTGGTAAGAGGAGGGAGCAATTTCAAAGTTGCCAAATTAATTCTAAAATTAATCTAGAAGAATAGACAAATAAGAACAGCTACATGAAAAAACTCAAAATGAAAAAAAAAATTCTAATTCCAAGTAATGTATATATAATGTGTTTTTAAAAAAACCAACTAGACAAAAATAAAAAGGTTTATAAAGTTAAATCACCAATAATCCAACCACCCAGAAACAGTTACTTTTGTCACCTTGACTTTTGATGACCTCCAGATCTTTTCTGAAGACATATAAACACACATATATTCCTCTTTCTTTTTACAAAAATGGAATCACATGACAAAAGCTGCTTTATAACCTGATTTTTCTTTAAAAAACTCAATGTACATGAACTTTGTGTATGTTACCACTTAGGAATCCACTTTCACTCTTTTCCAATTTAATATTCACTAGAAGACAGTTCCTACTGATCTGTAAAGCCGATTCTGCCATATACAGGCCTCTCTCTTTTTTAATGTTTATTTATTTTTGAGAGAGATACAGACAGAGTCAGAGCAGGGGAGGGGCAGAGAGAGAGGGAGAGAACAGAATCTGAAGCAGACTTTAGGCTTCGAGATGTCAGCACAGAGCCCGACACTGGACTTGAACCCACGAACCACGAGATCATGACCCAATCTGAAGTCAGACATCTAACCTAATGAGCCACCCAGGCGCCCCTAGGCCTCTCTTTTAGAGTTATTTTATTCCATTGACTTATTAGTCAATATGCACTGTATTAATTACCTAAGCTTTCTTTACAATAAACCTTAATATCCAGTAGGGCAAGTTCCTTTCTTGACCCTCGAAGCTGTTTCTAGTCCTCATCAAGAATTACTCCTGGTCCTTTATGCTTTCCTATAGCTTTTGATGTTAGCTTGTCAGGTTGCATGAAAAAATTGAGAGTTTGATTAGAAAGGCCCTGAATTTATAGACCAATTTGGAGACCAATGGGACTTCCTATATATTTGACATGGCAGACCTCCCAATTATTTTTGAGGACTTAAAAAAACGTCTTTCAGTAAAGTTTAGAATTTTTCTATGTAACATTCTTGCATACTTTATTAAGTTTATTATGAGGTACTTCCTATTTTTTATTGTTGCCATCACATATATTTCTTCCTAAAAATTACATTTTCAAATTGTCTGCTGTTGCAATTGACTTTTGTATGCTGACCTGCAACTGAAAAATCTATTAAACCCTCTTATTAATTCTAATAATTAGTCACTATATTTCCCTTAGACTTTTCATGATACTTTTATTCTTTATTTCCAAATTTCCCATCTGTATTTTTTCTCCTGACTTATAGTTTGGGCTAGAATCTCCAGTAAATGTTGAATATTGTTCCTAGTAGGAATCGCTGTGGTACCCTTGATTATAAAAGGAACACTTTTAGTGATTTAGCAATGAGAACAGTATTTGTTTCCATTTCACCTAAGTTTTCAAATTTATTAGCTTTTGTAATAGGCACATCACAGATTTGTGGCTCTGTCCTTCAGGACATGCAGTGAACTGCTTTCTCCTACAATGTTTATGTAGACTATCTTCTGTTCTATATTTTCTATTCAGCATTTGTTTGTAACAAACATCCCCCTCAAATTTGTAACAAACAAATCCCCTCAGTTGGGATTTGTATCCCATTTTACAATGTGCTAGGTCTTTTTTCAATTTTTGATGTGTTCACTTGAGTCATGTACAAAAACAGTAAATATTCCCAAAGTTTATCATCAATCCTGCTATCTCACAGTTCTTAAATAAACCACTATGAAGTTTAAGTAACCACCAACTAGTCTAGAGTCTTTCCAAGGCCCAATCATGAGCCCACTGCTCATATTTAAATCACATGGGGAGTCGGAAGCTCCAA
Organism: Lynx rufus; assembly: GCF_022079265.1. Taxonomy (NCBI): domain Eukaryota; kingdom Metazoa; phylum Chordata; class Mammalia; order Carnivora; family Felidae; genus Lynx; species Lynx rufus. Next base: position 36,481,759 of record NW_025814896.1, on the reverse strand, counting down.
GGCTGGGGTCATTTTCAACTCTACAGATTCCTGTATCCCTAGCACCCAAGAATCTGATGTAGATCTGGGAAAGTGCCAGACACTTGTATTCTTTTTAAAGAGTTCCAAGGGATTCTGATGCACAGTTCAGGTTTGGAAGTCACTGCTCTAAATCTTATTTTATTGATCTACTGGTATGGAATTAGTAGCAAGAGTCTTGCTAGAGTAATGGTGGTGGTACATTACAAAGTTCTTGAAGATAAACACAAAATGCAAGTCCTATAAGTGAATATAAGAGAGAAATCACCCTACCTCCTTAAACACAAACAAAGAGGCCTCTAGCAGGAGCACTATAGCAACAGTGAAGAGGCATAGGGAGAAAGCTAATTTCTAAGGCACTCAAGGCCCAAACTACCAAGGCAATTTATGAGAAGCCAATGCATATTAGCTCAATTATTATCGCCTCTCTGGAGGATTTCAAAGAACAAGTCTCATGCCTCCTTTGTTTTCTTTTCTCTCTCTCCCTCTAACTGTCAGATGATCTACCTTTTCACAGAAAAAAAAAAATAAAATCACCACATACTTTTCATTTTTTATATTCCACAAGTCCCTACAGTTCACCTAAAATGTGCATCAATTTGATATGTAAGAATTAAAGTGATAGGTATGCAATGACTTATAATCGTAATTAAGATGCTAATCAGATCACACACAGACTCAGATTAACAAGAAATGTACGATGTTTGCTATGACTCAGGTTTTATTATTTCCGAAACACTACTTTGATATTCCTGTCTTCACTGTCTAAACAAGGAAAAACTTAGAAGAATGTGTAAAGAGAACTTTTTAATGTTGTTCTGCTTACACAGTATTTACTGATAATATAAGTATCAAATGAACAAATAAAAAATACTGGTTAATATAAAAAAATCATCAAACAGAACCTCCACCTTCATCGTATACACATTCTTACCATGAAATTAAGAGAGATATAACAAGACATGTGCTTCCCAATGAGTGGCAACAGGAAATACACCCTATCTAGCACAAAGTATTCTTGCATAAGAAACAACAACATACAAGGGATCTGACCTCATCAAGAGTGTGGGTCTGACTACCAGTTTACAGGAAATACAGGGGCTGGAAGAATATTAACGCCACCATGCAGATGCAGCCAGCCAAACCCAAAATGTGGGAAATTCCAGAGGACACTTGACCTAGTTTCTCTGACAAGTAAACAACAAGAAAAAAAAAACAAAAAAAACAAAAACAGGAGGGACGTTCCCCTAAGTTCAAAGAGATAGTCACCTATTGTAAAGATAATCAATCAAATGCAGTGAATGTGTGGACCAACCTTGTTTGGACCCTCATTTGAACAATCCAACTATAATAGAATTGAAGAGATAGAGAAATCTGAAGACGGACTATATATCTGATGACATCAAGAATTTTTTTTCTCCCTTGGGACGCCTGGATGGCTCAGTAGGTTAAGCATCCAACTCTTGATTTTGGCTCAGGTCATGATCTCATGGTTTGTGGGATTGAGCCCTGAGTCAGGCTCTGCACTAACAGTGTGGAGCCTGCTTGAGATTTTCTCTTTCCCTCGCTCTCTGCCCCAACCCGACTCGTGCACTTGTGCACATCCACGCTTTCTCTTTCTCAAAATAAATAAACATTAAAAAAAAACCTTAATGGCACTCTGCTCATTAAAAAAAAAAAAAAAGAAAACTTAGGGGCACCTGGGTGCCTCATTCGTTTAAGCATCTGACTTCAGCTCAGGTCATGATCTCTCAGTTCATGGGCTAGACACCTGCACTGGGCTCTGTGCTGACAGCTAGGAGCCTGGAGCCTGCTTCAGATTCTGTCTCCCTCTCTGCCCCTCCCCGCTCACACTCGGTCTCTGTCTCTCTCAGAAATAAACATCTTAAAAAATTTAAAACACCTTATTTTTTAGAGTCAAATATATTGAATCACTCATGTGTACAATATATGATATCCAGGATTTACCTAAAATTATGTGGGAGTGGGGGGCAGGAAGAACCAGTCAGGGGATAAATGAAATAACATTTGGCCATATGTTAAAAATGCGATGCTGCGTGATGGATAAGAGGGGACTCATTGGATAATCTATTGTATGCATCTGAAATTTCTAGTAAGTTTAAAAACAAAAGAGAGAATTCTTTGAAGACTTAAATTAAAAAAAGAAGACCATAATTTGATGAAAACCTTCAAGAACCTTAAAGCTGATGCATTTTTTCTTTTAAATATTTATGTTAATATCATCCTTCTTTCAAAGTTTCAGAACATAAGTCACAATTAAAGTTTGCTTTTCTAATTTTCTAACTTTGAAAATAACATTTTACAAAAAAATGCAAAAGCATTCTTTATTGTGTTGTGAATTATAACCATAATCTTTAGAATAATTTTTGTAAGTAGATAACAATTAAAAAGCAACCTAAACAGAAATGATCTAATAGGTGATTGTAAAGCTCTCATCTTCGTTAGGCCTTAAAAGTAAGCACACTATCACATTTAAAGTAGGGATGGTAACCTCGTTCTTTCATGACTACTGGCCCAAGTTGAAAATGTAACTGATTATAGAAATAGGTATAGATATAGATACATATACATACAGTCTGCAGGTTCAAGCCATACTACCAGCCTGTTACATATGGAGTAAAAAGTGCACCATACTTAAAAAAATATATAGCCTTGCAGTAAAAGGAGCACATGTCCACAGGGCACCTGGGTAGCTCAGTTGGTTAAGTGTCCAACTTCAGCTGAGGTCATGGTCTCACGGTTTGCGAGTTTGAGCTCCGTGTTGGGCTCTGTGCTAACAGCTCAGAGCCTGGAGCCTGCTTCAAATTCTGTGTCTCTCTCACTGTCCCTCCCCCATTTGCGCTCTTGCACTCACGCTCTCTCTCTCTGTCCCTCAAAAATAAATAAACATTTAAAAAAATTTTTTTAAAGGAGCACATGTCTAAAAGCAGAATTGGGAATCTGACAAAGATAAAGGAGACCCTCCTGCTAAAAACACACAAAATCTGGGTAAAAGAAAAACATGCTTAAGTACATAGCAGAACTCAAAAGAAACGGAAATGTCAAGGAAATACCAGAAATGGAGAGGTAAAGAGTAGGAAACGAATGGGCTGACACTCTAATGGCCTATAGAAAAGCTTTAGATCAGACATACACAGGAGAGGACCCAGTCTCCACTGCCCCGAGGAGTAGACACTGCTCCATCACTCCACAAAAACCCCTTTCTCTCTTGATTTGTGTGTTTTTCCTTTTGTTGAATGCTGAGAACTCACTAGCCCCTGAGGCTCCACAAAAGTCTCTCTTAATGTTTCATTGTCCCAAATCTCCCAGCTTCTTGGATACCCATCCCACAGAACTACTTTTCTTCATGTTGTTCCTCATTCCCACCTTCCAAAGGCAAGCATTTTTAGGGTGCCCCTCCGCTCTCGGTCACATGACTGGAGTGGAAGCCAGCAACAGTCCTGCCTTCTTTTCTTCATAGAAGCTTTCTCTCTTCCTTTCACTGGTTTTAGTAGAAGGTTCATATGATAGGAGGCCTTTACACTTGGGACTTGAAAATACTGGACAGTGCAGTGCTTTGGAGTCCCTGAGAGGGAGTCCTGGAGATGCCAGTGAGGCACTGGAGCGGGATGTGAGTTTCAAACTGATACTCACCTAAGCAAGGGCATCAATGCCCTGTGTGTATTTCCTTCTGTCTTGTGCACTGCACCATCTGTCCCACTTCCTGCCCTGGCCTCGTCTTCTTCACTGGCTTGCTATGTTTGTCTTCATCTCTTCTCAGTGGCATACCTCTCCATGGCCTCTCCCATCACCAAGGTTCTACAAGAAGCTTCTCCTGCTTCTTCTCAGGGTTTTCCTCCACACCAGCCCTGTCCACACCTCCTGTTATCACCTCCCCCCTCCTCAGTCTTGCCCTGGGGTCTACTCAAGCTTACTCTCCATGGGTCTGCTTTTCCTGGTCTACCTGCCCTACACCCCTCCACTCTGCTGATTCCCATCACTGAAACGCTTCCCACGCATTGGAGCAAAAGCCTTACTTTCTTCTCAGCTCTCTTCTGAAAATACAGCTTTTCTAGAAAAAAGTTCTCTGGGCTCAGGAAAAATAGAAAATTCCTTAGAAACGGAAGGAAGGCCAATATTGTTAAACAATAGTTAAAGGATGATGGTTACAATGTAAGTGCTACAACAAAGACCTGCATTGGGAGCTGTGGCGGCCAAGAAAGGGTATGTCTCACTAAACAAGGGAGAGTAACAAACTAAAGTGGGGAAGGCCATCCCCAAGGAAGGGAAGCATCTAAGCAGAGCCTGGAGGCATCAAGAGGACCATGCTGGAAGGGCTGAGAATGGTGGGCACTGCAGGCATGTCTGTGTCAGACCACAGCTGGGAGGCAGATGAAGCTTAGAGTTCAGGATGAAGAGATGAAGTACAGGGGAGAGATGGGGAGGGATAAGCAAAGGTGCTTGGACTTTGACATGTAGTCAGCTTTACAGCCTAACGTAAAGGATTTTAACAGGAGTTACTGAGACCCATTAGCATCCCCAGTCATACCTTACAAATACTGATGATTCACTGTGTGTTTCCATTAATATGAAGATCTTGACTAAACTGAGGATCACTTTTCTCCTCACTGATTTGGTTAAAGTGGAATACAGTTGATGAATTTGTCGAAGAGTATAATTTAATCTAAAAATCCTAGAAAAAATCTTTGGCAAAATTAATAGTTTATTAATTCATTAAAAATAAGGTGTTTATAACAATTTTAAATGATGTTAACACTGATTAAGTTAAAAGAGACACTTGATCCAGATTAGTGAATGCCAGCTTTAATCCTGCTGGGAAAAAAATAACATAACATTACTAGAAAGCTAATTAAAATAGGTTGGTACTGGGCTAAGGACAGACATGTAGAAATAGAACTGAGAGTCCAGAAATAAATCCTTGCGTTTACTGATAACTGATTTTCAATAAGGGGGCCAAGACAATTAAATTGGGATAGAAAGAGCTTTTCAACAAATGGTACTGGGACAAATGGATAACCACATGGAAAAGAACAAAGCTGGACCCTACCTCATATCATACACAAAATCAACTCATTAACTCAAAATAGATCAAAGATACAAATGTAAGAGTTAAAACTATAAAAGTCTTAGGAAAAAACACAGGCATAAATATTCATGGCTTGGGATTAGGCAATGGTTTCTTAGATATAATACAAAAAGCACATGCCACAACAACAAAAAATTGAATAAATTGGACACCATCAAAATTAAAAACTTGGGTCCATAGGAGAAAAATTTTGCAAACTATCTATCTGATAAGGGACCTGTATCTAAAATATGTGAACTCCTACAACTCAGGGCTCCTGGGTGGCTCAGTTGGTTGAGTGTCTGACCAGCTCAGGTCATTATCTTATGGTTCATGAGTTTGAGCCCCGCATCAAGCTCACTGCTGTCAGCGCAGAGCCTGCTTCAGAGACTCTGTCCCCTATTCTCTGCCCCTCCCCATCATGTGCTCTGGCTCTCTCTGAAAAATAAATAAAACATTTTAAATAAATAAATAACCCCCTACAACTCAATAATTAAAAAAAAAAAAGTCAATTTAAAAATGAACAAAAGATTTGAATAAGATGTTTCTCCAAAAAAAGATATATAAATGGCAGATAAGTACTTGGATACAGGGTAAACATCATTAGCCATCAGGGAAATGGAAATCAAAATCGCAATCAAAGCCACTTCATACCCACTAGGATGACTATAATCAAAATGACAAATAACAAAGTGTTGACAAGAATGTGGAGGAAATGGAATCTTCATACACTTTTGGTAGGAATAGCAAATGGTACAGCTGCTTTGAAAAAGTCGGAAGTTCCTCAACATATTAAACACAGAGATAACAAATTACCCAGAAATTCCATCTTTAGGTATATACTCATGAGAAATGAAAACATATATCCACTCAAAAACCTGTGCAAATATTCATAGTAGCATTATTCACAATAGCCAAACAGTGCAAATCCAAGTGTCCCTCAACTGATGAATGGATAAACAAAATGGGATATATCCACACAATGGAATATTATTTGGCAACAGAAAGAAATGAAGTACTACCAGTAAATGCTTACAACCTGGATGAACATTGAAAACAATATGCTAAGTGAAAGCCAGTTATGAAGAACAACATATTGTAAGACTCCATTTATATAAAACATCCAGAGTAGGAAAAATCAGTAGAGACAGAACTAAATTGGTGGAAACTCTGGGGTGGGAATGGGAAGGATGCTGGGGTAAAATGGAGAGTAACTGCTAATGGGTATAGAGTTTCTTTACGGAGGAACAAAAATGTTCAAAAAGGGGTTCTGGTGACAGTTACACAACTTTGTGAATATATAAAAGCCAATAAATTGTAAACTTTACCTTTTAATAGTTTTTTTAAGTTTATTTTTATTTATTTTTTTGAGAGAGCGAGCAAAGGAGGGGCAGAGAGAGAGGGAGAGAGAGAAAATCCCAAGCTGGCTCCATGCTGTCAGCACAGAGCCAGATGCGGGACTCGATCCCAAGGACCGTGAGATCATGACCTGAGCCAAAATCTAGAGTCAGACACTTAACTGACTGAGCCACCAGGTGCCCCTAAACTGTATACTTTAAATGAGTGAATTGTAGGGTATGTAAATTATATCTCAATAAAGCTGTTATTAAACAAACAAAAAAAGAATGGGATAAAATGCTATTCAACTAAATTGGTGGGAACTGTCAGTGTTCTTAATTCTGAAATCCCCAAATCAAATAAGAAGAATGCTTTCCTCTAACTGAAAATGTCAGAGACTTCTAAAATGGGGTATATCACTGGTTGATCATGCTGGTAAATGCTAAGAGGCTACACAGAAAAAATGTTCCCCATCATTTTACTAGATTCATCAAATGCCATCTATGAGCTTTTGATGTGTGAATTCTATAATTTTCCAATAGTAGGCCTCCTTGCCCTACAGTTGTCCTAATTAAATTTCACTGGTGTCTTTTAAGAATACCATATACAATTCCAAGTCCCCAAAGTTTATTCAGTCTAATTTTTACTTTTCTAAAATACTAGAGGAATGGGGTGTCTGGGTGGCTCAGTCGGTTGAGCGTCCGACTCAGCTGTGCTGACAGCTCAGAGCCTGGAGCCTGCTTCAGATTCTGTATCTCCCTCTCTCTCTGTCCCTTTCCCACTAGTGTGCTCTCGCTCGCTCTCTCTCTCTCTCTCAAAAATAAACATCAAAAAATTTATTTTTTAATAAAATAAAATACTAGAGGAAAAAATGATTTAATAAGCTGGAAATGGGGGGGGTGGGGAACATGAAAAAGCTTCCTCATAAGAGAACTATTTATAAACTCTATACTTTTGCTATTAAAAAGTATTTTACTAAAATAAGGATAAACTTGCACACTGCAAAAATTTTAGTCTTCCAAAAGTTCACATTACCTTGAAAGGAAACCCAGAAGCTGTTTTATTTTCAAATATATCTTAAGAAGAAAGATTTCCTAAGTGTTTCAAAAATGTTTTCTATTTAAGAGAAGCCTTTACAAGTCATTCTTTAAATAATGAGAATTTCTTTTCCCCCAAGGGAATAATTTCTACTGCAGTGTTTCTAAGAATATACAGGGTTAAAACCGTGTAAAATAGATTTTCTCACAGTTAGGGGAGAGTGAAACACCGCAAATAGGAAACCAGACAGCTCGGGGGTCAAAACACTACACTTCCAGGTCAGACTTCTGGTTGCAATTAAGTAAAATTCCTGCAAATATTTGTAAGGAAATCATATTTTTGGTGTCTCCTTTCAGCCCTTGTAACTTCTTACTTTCTTTAACAGCAACTTGTATTTGTGGGTATATACATATGTATATTATTTATTAAAGACACACAGAAATACAAAAAAACATAAACATTTAGGTACATAACACACCAACCTATGACCCCAGAATGGCAATTTGATCTTGGACTCAAAGGTAAAATGAGCATTTGTTCTAGGCTTCCATTTTTTTATGTTTCAGATTATGTGGACCCAGTTTTGTTTTTGCTTGACACAGACATGGATAATTTGGTTCTCAAGACATTTCACAAAATAGGTTAAGCCAAGTTTCCCATTAGATTGCATGGTTCATGATCAAATAGTTAAATTTGAATCTGACTGGAGTTTTGGCTGTAAGTAATAACAGCACTGTGTTAGAACAACAAATGTAAACAAGGTCCACAATTAAATGTACCTGAGTAGTTATTAAATATGCTTTCTACTCAACTCCCTGGGAATAGCCCAGAAGCTCACAGCACTTCAAAAAAATACCTACCTCAGAAATCTGTGGTGGATTCACTGACAGACAGATATTCCCGGTTTTAGGTGTTATTACAGTGAGTATAAAATTATTTTGATTAAAAACAATTAAGCAGTAAACTGAGAATCGTAACCATAAAAAAATATTTTCATTTTAGATTTTCCACTTTCACTCTATTAGGGTGACATGTTAGGGAATTTGAAAATGAAAGCACTCTGGTTTTTCATCATCATTTGGGTTGTAGTCCCCACAATTCCCAAGGTATTTAGTTAGCGAATCTCAGTCCCAAAGTGTTAAACCACTGCATGTTCTCCTGAACAAGGGCCTCTTCACTCGTCTGTCCTCTGTACCCTTTTAAAATCAAAGGGTTTTTACAGATATTTAGACTGTTAGATAACTACTATTTTCTCTGTCAAGCTTCTTAATGGCTATTAAATATTAGTGATGTGAAACTCAATTACTACAAATCTTAAACTCTTGGCATGTGACTGGAGAGCCCAGCCAAAGGAAAAGAATTTAAAGGGAACAGACAAGTTGGTAAGGGCTACAGGCACTTCCCAGACATCGGAAGGGTACTGCTGTAGCATAATGCACATAAAACTCCCAAGAAATGAATAGTACATGCCAAGGCAAATAGTTTCCACTCTACCTTGTCATCCCACACATTAAAAAATTATATGCAACCCCTAGGAGAAAAGGCCACTGCTTTATGAGTGGCAGCGAGAGGGTGGGGCAGAGGCGCTTTTCCTCATTAGTATGCCCTCCTGCCCAACACAGGAGAGGTGGCCACTTGTTACGACTTTATCTGGGAGGTACCAGAAGAAAGTGGAGCTTCACAAGAGTCTCACTAGCCTTGTGCCCCCCCACCTCTCACCTCAATATATAAGTGCGTAAAAATCACTTGCACAACACAAAGCCAGTGCCACATGGAACACGTTCCCAGAATGCTGGGAGAAACCACAATTTTCACTGGGTGAACCAGAGAGAATTACAGGCCTCCCATTCAGTTGTCACCATTAGAAATAAGGTGACAAAACAGATCCCCAAAAGAAACGTTGTGTTTTTTTGTTTTTTTTTTTTGTTGTTTTTTTTGTTTTTTTTTTTTGTTAAATCTCAGCCCTGTTATCAGTTGAAAGGTCAGTGACTTCCTCTTCCACCCCTTCTCCTCCGGACCCCAGAAGGGCAAGAGTGATGACCAGTTCTACCTGACCACCAAATGGAATCTGCCTTTGGAATGAATATCTGGTAATAAATCATCAGTCTTCACAGAGCTGGTAAATAGGCAGGGCTCTCAGCCAACTAGGACAACTCCTTAGGAAAAAAAAAAAAAAAAAAGGTCTTGCAATCACCGTTTGATGACAAAGATCTTTCTGGAACGCCAGAGTCCCAGGGGATTTGGTAGACTGGTTTTGAACTGCCCAGTTCCAGAATATGCAGAAATGTGGGAGCCTTGAGTCTGAATGTAAATGTGAACATGCAGACTCAAAAGGAATACTGGAATTGCATCACCAGGAAAGCAACAGAACTGGCTTTGTAACGTGAAACTAAGCAGTGGCAATACGGACCTTGTTTTATGAGGGAAAAATCATTGTCTTTTTGGTGTGAGTGGTAGGAGGTTAGGGGAGAAGGGTAAGGTGGGAGAGATGGAAGCAGCTTACTCACAGGCCAGTAGGATCAATCCAGTAAGGTTCACGGTAACATTGGCAAAGTTTTCCAGGTGGTTGAACTGAAGTGTGATAACCTCTTGGTGTGGCAGAAAGAATCCTAACCTGTTTTGAAGCTTTGTATACTGTGGGGGGGGAGGACTTTTGTGTGTTTTAATTTCTTGTAAAATTGAAAAGTGAACAAAAGATCGGCCATTGAAACTGGCAATTTCCACAACAGGTGACTGTAACAAATGGAAATATTAACGCTTAAAGGGTTTAAGGATTTTGTTTTCTTGCCATTTATTGCAACAAATGGTTAGCAAAGTCTCCCCAGATTTTGCGAATGCAAAGCATCTTGTGTTGTCGGTCCTGTTTTTAGCATACTTTTGGTAAAAAGTGTAAAACTTTAAGTTCTGCAAATTGCCCCTTCCTGGAAAAATCATCTTTGCTGACACTGTGGCACATTCACCAGAGGGCTTAGAGGCACTTGCTTTCATTACTGCCCTTTAAGCTTCTCATGTGGATGAAAGCCTAGAAAATGTTTTTATTGAGTACACTATGGGAAGAAATGTAAATAATAAGCAAAGCTATTTAAACACATGTGTAAAAAGAAAACACATGTTTCCACTGCGCCCTAGGACAAATCTAAGGAAATCCATTTCTATTTGTAACGGGCTGCGAATATAAAAAAAACAATGCCTAAATATTAAGAATATTTACCAGAACAGTAAGTAATTGAAAATGTGTTGTGCTGTTTTGCTGTTTTTCAAACCACGCGAGGGCCCAGTTCTCCCCCTTCAGTCACCCATGTCTGACTGCCCTAGTCTGAGGACCCCTCCATGTCTGCTTGTGTGACTGCAGCCCAGCTCCGCGGCCACAGCTGGTGTGCGGGACAGGAGCGAAGGCTAACACTCCATGGGAACAGCTGACAGATGTCAAAAGTGGCCGTTGCAGTGAGCAGTGTTTGTCAAGGGCCTATGCTTTCTCAGGGTTAACAGTTGTTGGATGTACAGTAATTTCTACTGTTGTTAATGTGTAAGGATGGATGGTGTTTCACGGCAAGTTTCCCCTGTCTTCTTGGGAAATGCCTGCCACTTTATGTGGAGGAAGGGCTGGGCTCACAGGGAAAAGTGTTTCACTTGCAAAATTTATTTTAAATAGGAAAAGGCCCTGTTTTCAATGGGCTGGGAAAATAAATACAAACCAAAACAAACTGCACATATACAACTTTGCACTCATGGGGACGCCGGAGAGCAGGGCTCACAATCAGGCCTGTGTCTGAAGAGCAAAGAGAAAGCTTTCTTTGGCAGGTACCATACACTGGGCGTTGGGGAAAGGAGGGGAACATTTCTCAGACAGAGGGAAGAATAGGAAGAACTTGCTTGTTTTGGCGATTCTTGCCTTTTCTCCTCTGGTGTGAACACCCACTGATTTCCTAACATGGTGGTAATGTGCCCCACCACAGAATGCTGCGTGGGTGTGGATGAAGAGAGAGGAAGCCTGGTAATTCAGCCCTGAACATTCGCAGAAGATACCTTGGATGCCACAAAAGAATGAGCAGACGGCTCCATGCATTGGCTAAAGATGGAAGCTAAGATTTTAGAGGCACATTCAGCTTAGAAGAAAAGCCAAAAAGAAAGCCACTGCAGACAGAAACCACAGTACCCAGGAAAATTTAATTTATTTTATGGCATTTTCCAAAGGACTGGGTTTCTTAGATGTTAAATGCAAGAACAAGGTTATACAAAATGGAATAATAGGCAGTAAAAAAAAAAAATTACTGCTCTACAAACACAAAAATGTAGTGAACCCCTAATATTTAGACAATGCACTGAGGTAAGTGCTTGGAGCAGAAAGATGAGCTCTGTTTTGGGGTCTGTTTCTCCCTTTCCATCTTGTGATCAGAGAAGAGGGGATATAAAACCCAAACAAAGATATTCACATTGTAGTTCAGGCAAAACACTGCTCCTGGCTTTCACATGGTTAACTGAAAGACAGCTTTTTTTTCATGATTAGAGGAAAGTTGTATTAAGAGAAAACAAACATATTTATACACATACACACACTCTCTCTCTCTCCCCCCTTAATCGGGATACTGAAGCAGTGAAGACCGCCCAGATACCAGACAGATGCATTTCCACATGGCCTCTGACACTTACTAGCTCTGTGACCTCAGGCAAGTTGCTCGCACCCTTGAGTTTGTTTCTTGTCTTCAGATCAAGGGTTAAGAATGCTGGCTAGAAGGGGCTACCCTAAGGATCTGCCATGGGTATGCAGACCCGGCACAGAGCTGGTGGCTAGCAGGCTGAAGCTCAGAAACAGGTAACTAGTAGGGGCATGGATGCTAACAGAACCTGGGATGAGGGGCTCTGGAGGCTATGTTTAGTCCCTAGGTGCCACAGAGCCAGGACATAATGCAGCTAATCTTACACTGGGATAGGATGTTGTTCTGACTTTCTGAAAACCAATTGAAAACTACTATTTAATAATTTGTAACTGGGGCACCTGGGTGGCTCAGTCGGTTGAGCGTCCTACTTCGGCTCAGGTCATGATCTCACGGTCTGAGTTCGAGCCCTGCATCGGGCTCTGTGCTGACAGCTCAGAGCCTGGAGCCTGCTTCGGATTCTGTGTCTCCCTCTCTCTCTGCCCCTCCCCTGCTCATGCTCTGTCTCTCTCTCTGTCAATAATAAGTAATATTTAAAAAAATTATAAAAAATAATTTGTAACTCATGACCACTTTCACCTCTGCCTTTTGTTGAAGGGGTAAGAGATGTTGCAATGGAAGCATGCCCCAAAGCCTTGACAAATGAACATGTGACTGGTGAACAGAAACTACAATTTGTTCCTTTATTTCTTCCAATGCTTGCGTTCCTCCTGAGTAACAGGCTCCGCACTGGGTGCTGAACAGCACAAGAGCCCTGGCCCTCGAAGGAAATGAAGTCTGTCTGGGAAGCAAGGAAGCAACTGGACTGGTAAGTGCTGCTACCACTGAGGGTGGACTGAGCACATGGGAAAGGGTGGAGGCAGCTCCCAGAGAGAGGTGCACAGAATCAGATAGAGCTCCTCAGGAGGAGTGACACCCAGGCACAGGCCTGCAGGAGGAGGAGGAGATGACCCACCAACGTGGAAAGAGAAGAGAGTTGCAGGGAGAGGAGGGCAACATGTGCAAAGATGCAGAGGTAAGAGTATGATGTTCTGGGGCCTGTGAGTCAGGCTGCAGTGACAAGTTGATAAATGACCACAGAAGCTCTCCCAAGATTGCCTGGCCAAAGCCATCTGGGACCAGCGACTCCTCTCCCTCTTGGAAGAGAGGGGCTCCTCTTGAACTTGGCCTCCCATGGGTCCAGTTGTAGGTCTAGCAAAATCTATAAGCACTGGGCAGTTGGCTTGCCTAGCATTCTCCTGAATAGTCAGACTGCTTGGTGCCTGAATCTGGTACTAAAATGTTTGCCACTCCCAGCCTGTGCCAAGTGACTGCCCTATGTTCCCCAGAACGCTCTGCACAATGGTGGGGGGCCAACATGGAGAGAACACTACTGCCAGGCCTGTTCCTGGGCAGGCAGCCACCTTGGGGCATGAGAGGTAGTTGCTGAGAAGGCTAAAGACCATGACAGACATGGTGTCTACAGACCATGAAAGCCCAAGAGTGGATGTGTCATCTGGTGACTGGATAGCCTAAAATCTGCAGTCAACTAAGGCCCATGGCTGGCCAAGTCACTTGGTCCACTAGAGGGCCACAACTCAGTAGTAACCTTGGGAGGAACTCTGTCAGTGGCTCAATCCACTGACATCTTTGGCTTATTGGTTAACAGATACGTCCATAACTCCGAATAAAATGAAAAGCATACTTTAGGCCCTACTTAAAGTGTATGCTATAGGCTGAACTGTATCTCTCCAAAACTCCTATGTTGAAATCCTAATCCCCAGCACCTCAGAAGGCAACTGTATTTGGATACAGAATCTTTAAAGAGGTAATTAAGCTAAAATGAGGTCATTAGAGTGGGCCTGAATCCAGTATGACTGGTGTCTGTATTACATAAAAGGAAAACAGAACACAGATACAAATAAAGGGAAAATCACATGAAGCCAAAGGGAGAAAATGGCCATATCTACAAGCCAGGGAGAGAGGCCTCAAAAGAAACCAACCCTGCTGACACCTTGATCTCAGAATTCCAGCTTCCAGAACTATGAGAAAATAAACTTGTCTAAGTCACCCAGTTGGTGGTAATTTTTTATGGGAGCCCTAGCAAATTAATACATTATATGATAGAAAAAAAGTCTAGGTCTGGTGAACAGGGGCCTGACCTGGGCTACCAAGGAGAGCCACAGCCTCTTACCCAGTCCCCAGATTTGACTCAGTTCTCAGAACTGTATCTCCTTGAATAGAAAGCCAGGCATCCCTCAAGTCAGGACTATAAATCTTTCACTTGGGATGTACAGCTGTTTACTACAGTTCCTATGCAATGAGAAAAGGGGAATAACCAGAATTTTTGAGAATGATTAGACATTGGCTCTGAGACAATGCTAATTCTTGGGGTTCCAGATCTCCATTATGATCCCCAGAGTGTGATAAGTAGAAACTTGTTTCAATTAATCTCCCAGAGGGCCTGGTGGGTCCGTGAAAATTTGTACTTCTCTTCTCATTTGATGAGTACATAATTGGGATAAACTTATCCTGCAGCCATGTTGGACTTGGACTAAACTTGGACTCCATGTCTCATGGAGTGCTACATAGTAAGGAAAAGCCAAAAAAAAAAGTCTCTGGAGTTCCCTTTCCCCATCAAAACCAAAAGCAATACTAATCCCTGGAAATCAAAGAGTTCATTCTGTCAAAGAGTTCATTCAAGTTTTTGCACCCTGCAACTCTTACTACTAAGAAATAAGCACAAACACTTGTAGGTATGTTTGTGTTTCTTTGACCTAATTAAATGACCTGGAAGAGTGACAGCTTGAGTGACCAGTTTATTAGCAGATAAAAATTTGTGCCTGGCTAATCAATGGCTCTGCTCAACAGGATAGTATCAACCAGAAGCAAATGAATGCAGTGATATAACCTCATTTGGGGTGGAGAAACAAAATCTGTCCAGTGGGCAGAATGTTCAAGAGTACACTTTGGGTCCATTTGGCCTGTAAGGAAAGATAGCCTGAAGAATGTATGTGTGTGTGTGTGTGTGTGTGTGCGCGCGCGCGCACACATACACACACACACACACACACACACACACACACACACACACACATTCATTCACTCATTCACTGGTAAGAACTCAGAAGGACTGGTGACAAGGACATTTGGGGAAAAGCTACGTGGAGTGTGTGTGAAAGTATGTGTACCTTATGTGAATGTTCTCCAAAAGACTCCATTAAGAAGTTCTTGTAATGAGCTGGACAAAATGACCTGCACATGGATGTTGGCCAGCCTCTTACCCCAGGTGCCAGATTATCTGCTTAAAGGGCTCATGAGCCATGTGGCCTTGGTGGCAAGGATGAATATTATGCTTGGACTCCAACAACATGGACTTAACCTCACCAACACGGAGCCCTGCCAAATGCCAAATCTACCAACAGCAACAATTAACAGGAATCTCTCTACCAACTCTCTTATTGTAAGAAGATGGGCCCATGGTCAGTGGTGGTGGGTGATTATAATGGACCTCTTTCATTACAGAGGAGACAATACCTTCATTGGAATGGACCCTTTATTTGGGATTTGGATGTGTTTTCTATGTCTGCCATGTTTTTGGCAGCCACGTCACCCACGGACTTAGTGAAGGCCTCACTCACTATCACCGCCACAGTGTTTCTGACCAAGAAACTCATTTTACAAATAAGCGAGTATATTCATAAAATTCAGTGGTCCTACTAAGCAACCAAGCAAGGATCAAATGCAGCTGACCTTACAGAGTGGTAGAAGGATCTACTGAAAATTCAGTTGTCATACAAACTGGGGTGAAGTCCTAAAAGATCTACTACATGCTGTGACCAGAAGAATAATATGTGTTCCCTTGGCAAGAATTCCTGGAACCAGGGAGTGGAAGTGGGAAGTGACCACCTCAGCAAAAGCTCGCTTTCCATCCTCATGACTGTGCTTCATTGGTATTCAAAGGAAGACTGGAACAGAGAGGATAACAATGACCCAGGCTGAGGGTTAAATGTGCCACATAACTCCAGGTTTTTTACGCCATTAGACAAACAGACCAAAAGGGGAGTAGAAATGTTGGCCCATAATGACACAATAGATGCAAGTGGATAAAACACGGGGAGTATAACGGCTCTATCTAGTGGCACATTTCCAGTGTTAAAAGTTAATGAGAACTGTGGCAACCTCATAAAGGCAGGACCACCGCTGGCCCAAATCCCAATGAAATTTTGGATCACCTTGCCAGGAAAAGAATCCTGATCAGCTGAGGTACTGGCTAAGGGCCAGGGGAATATGAAATAAATGTTAAAGGAAGGCAGACACAAACACCAACTATTTATTGCAAAAATTAGAATGGTGGCATCTTCCTATCCTGTCATCCTCGCTGTATCGTGTATATATTTATATGTTAACTAAGTTTTTTAGCTTTGTGTTTCCTTACTATTCTATGCAAGGTATGTAAACTTCTTAACTTAGTCAATAAATTAACAAATGTGAGCTGTGAATGAACATCACCCAGGAAGCCTGGGTTTGGACTAGGGCATGAGACTCTGGGTTCTCTCTGTCTGTCAGTCTGTCTGTCTGTCTCTCTGTCTCAGAGGAGATGCTGAGCTTACTTCCTCTGCCATTGGGAGAACTGTGTCTTTAGGCAGAAGCCTGTTGTTTGGAAGTTTGTGGAGGAAGGAAGCCAAGAGGAAAACTTGAGTGGTTATTTTGTAACTTGTGTCCACTCACCAAAACTTCTGACCATCCTCTCTGGGTTTTGGCAACTTCCCACGTTGTAACATCTCACTTTGCCAAGGGAAGAGACAAACATTCTGTCCTTCGTGGCTTACCTGCAAAGAGGGTACAGCCATGGGACCTAGTTTCACATTGCAGTGGCTCACAAGGGGCAGCATGGTGCTGTGGCCACGTGTCCGGAAATCAATCTTCTTCAGACTGGGGTGGAGGTTGATACCCGGTCTTGACTGTAGCTGAAATGGCACATGTACCAAAGCCGTCCTCATCTCATGGCTGACGCTTTGCTGCCTGTGTGCCTTTGGAGGCCTCCCACAGGTACATCCTATGAGCTATCTAATAATGTCTTTAATTGACTCTGCTTAAGAACGACACCCATTCTGCTAGTCTCAAGCAGAAATGAAATTAAATAAAGGATATTAGGCAATTAAGGTTCCTGACCACAGAAGGTTTTAAGCTGGAGACTATCACAGTTTTGTTTTCGAAAGACCACTCTGGCAGCAGAGGTATGGATGAATTGGAAGGAAAATCAGGAGGCTGTGGCAGTAATTCAAGGGCTGATTAAGAAGGCCTTGACCAAGGAAGGGACAATGGGAACAAGAGAAAAAATTAGGAAGAAAAAGGCAAACAACCCAATACAAAGATGAGCAACAGCTGTAAATATGCAGTTTAGTCAATATGTACATTAAAGTGAAAGACAAAAATCAAAGCACAGCATCTCCTTTTCTGATTTTTGGCCTGTCAAACTGGGAAAAATTAAAACACTGTAATACCTAGCACTGGCAAGGCTAAGGGGAAAACATTAATGAGACAGAATTGACAGAAATCGACAGTGAAGTCTTTTAAAAAACTTTATCACAACATTAATTTTTACTGAATCTGTTGAAATGACAGGTGACTTTACAAAGATGAAGCTATCAGCAAATGTCTGTGCTATGCTGTCTGCTGAGTTTGTCAATACTTACTGTGGTCCTTTATATTGTAAGACTAAGGAAATGGTCTCAAAACCATTTATGCTATTTTTTTATAAAAAAAAAAAACTCAGAGCATGAATAATACTAAATTTTATCTGAGTAATCAGCAAAGTTACCTAGAGACTTCAGCTCAGCCAGCACTGTGTGCTGAGTATCTGTACTGTGATGAGGCACATTATTGTCACATGGATCTAGAAATAGAAAAAGGTAAGAAACTCATGCAAATGAGAGAAGTTTTCTGCTTTACACAAAAGCATAAACCACTCACATTCATCCAAACCACCAAACAGTAACGACAACTCTATTTTCAGGGAACATTAGACAAAGAACTGGATACTGAGGAGGAAATAGGCAAGGCCTTACGGTTAGTGGCTTTGAAATTGCTCTTGAAAAAGGCATTTAAGTAAGATTATGGGAACAGCTGAGAACAGGCAGTTAGATAAATGTAGAGAGATGTCTTTGGCTCTGAGGCAAGAGTAAAAGCACATATTCAGATTCCATTTTTTTGTGGTGCTGTTAATAAACAATATAAGGCGGCAGTATATCGGTGTGTGTATCCACTTCGTCCCTGCAGGTACACACAGCCTAGAGCAAGATGAACCTCTTTGTGAAAAGGAACCTTGTGGTAGACACAGATGAACAATGCTCTTTCCTTTTGGAAATTAACCGGTGAGTATGAAGTTAAACACCTATAACCAGAAACAGAGTTATCTGCTTACGCTCTAGAGTTATGCAGCAAAGTGAAGAAGAAAAGTGGTTTTGTGGGTGGCAAAGAATCGATCTTTGCCAGTGAAGGAGTGGGAGAAAGGTAAACTGATTATAACACAGTCACAGTACAATGTGACAAATACATTAAAGGTGGTAAGTGCCAGAAGAAGACAAACTGAGGAAGACTTTGGAGAAGTAAGATTTAAGTCGGGTCTTAAAGGTTAAGTAGGAGCTTTCCAGACAAAGGTAAAACCTGTAAATGTAAAGGCAGAGGGATAAGGAATGCAGGCTTGTGGGAGACAGGAAAGTGAGTAGCAGGAGGAGACAAGGCAGGATGGGGAGGTTATGGAAACCCTTGACCTTACTAGGAAGAGGAAAGATATAACATGTGTGTAATTTATCATCTGTATAAGCATTTAAGTACCTACTGCAAAGCAGAAAATGTCCTCCAAGCTGGGGACACAATGGTAACAAAAGGGGCAGAGCCTGTCTTCAGGCAGCTTACATGTCTGTGGAGAGACAGACATTCATGGAATGGTGTTCAGGATGCTTGTGGGCCTATAACAAGGAGACCTGTCTCCAGGATAAGCTTCCTGAGGAGTGATTTTGAGCAGAGAGAAGACTGAGCACAGGGAAAGTGGAGACCAGGGCTCCAACATGGGCAGAGGCCCCAAGATGAGTAGAAGAATGGAGATTTGGAAGAAAGGAATTAAGCTGCTATGACTGGAGCAAGAAAGAAGGAAAAAGTGAGACAAGATGAGGCTGGACAGGCAGCTACTCGAAGGACCCTAGCTTGCACCCTTGGAGCCTTGGGGAAGAGGTTCACAAGATCAGACCTCTGATTTTAAGGGATAACACGAACTGAATGAAGTGTGAAGAGCAGGCGAGGCACTGGCCAGAGCAGGTGCAAGGAAGCCAGCCAGGGGGCTGCTGTGGGGGCGCAGGTATCCAGGGGGGCGAGAGCAGAGACTGCTTGCTGGCAGCAAAGGAGGGGACTGGCTAAGGTATGAACATCACAAGACATGCTCCATTAAAGATTAACTGTTACCAGAAGTAGAAAGGAAAGGGAAGATAGTGCTTTCGCTCCAAGTTAACTTTCAGCGAGGAATACTTAACACAGCTTTTCTCCTACAGAGTGAACAATAGAGCGGTGCATTATATCATCTTGCCTCCCTCTGGCACTCACTACTTATCTCAGTACAGGGAAGCCAGTGCTTATCCCACAAGTGGCCAGTCACTGGAGGCTCCAGGAGGCAAACACAGGCTTCTCCTTGTTTGTGCTTGCACAGTTAAATAAACCAAGTCAAAGGCAAATGACAAACTTACAGCATATAAAACATACAAAGTATTCATATCCTTAAGGAGTATTTATAAACTAATAAAAATATGAACATTAAAATAAAAACATTATAAAGAAATTGAAGTGTGCAAACATGTATATCATCAGGATATTTGCTGTACTGCTGTTTATGACAGTGTAAACATTAGATGCAACCTGAATGTCCCACCAATTAAAGAGAGTATGGATATTTAATGGAATACTACATACATTAAAAATGGTGATGTGAACCCTGCATAGCCAAAACAATTCTAAAAACCATTAAGAAAGTTGGAAGACTCCTATTTCCTAATTTCAAAATTTACTACAAAGTTATGGTAAGCAAAACAGTGTGGTACTGGCATAAAGACAGACATCTAGAACAATGGAATAGAACAGAGAGCCCAGAAATAAACTCTCACATTTATTTATTTTTTTTTAATTTCTAATGTTTATTTTTGAGAGAGACAGAGAGAGACAGACAGAACATGAGCGGGGGAGGGGCAGAGAGCGAGAGGGAGACACAGAATCCAAAGCAGGCTCCAGGCTCTGAGCTGTCAGCACAGAGTCTGACATGGGGCTCGAACTCATGAAGCGTGAGATCATAACCTGAGTTGAAGTCAAACAGTTAACCAACTGAGCCACCCAGGCACCCCTAAACTCTCACATTTATGATCAAAGATTTCCAATAAGGGTGCCACGACCACTTGATGGGGGAAAGGACAGACTTTCCAACACATGGTGGTGGGACAACTGAATATCTATGTGCAAAGGAATATAGTTGGACCATTTCCTTAAAATTAACTCAAAATGGATCAAAGACATAATGAAAAGGAACAAAACCTATAAAACCTATAAAGCTCTTAGAAGAAAACACAATTTTTGAAAAGCTTCATGTCACTGGATTCAGTAATGAAGCACAGGTGGCAAAATATGAAATACATAAATTGACTACATCAAAATTTAAAATATTCGCACATCAAAGGACACTATCGAGAGTGAAAAAGCAACACACAATGGGAGAAAATATTTGCAGGTCATATACCTGATAAGGAATTAATATCCAGAATATATAAAAGAACTCCTCCAACTCAAAAACAAAAAAGCAAACAACCCAATTAAAAAACAGGCCAATGACACAGACAGACATTTCCCCAAAGAAGATATACAAATAGTCAATAAGTACATGAAAAGATGGTCAAAATCACTACCCATGAGGGAAACACAAATTGAAGCCACAATAAGATACCACTTCACAACTGTTAGGATGGCTATTATCAAAACCAGAGAAAATAAGTACCAGCAAGATTATGGAGAAACTGGGATCCATTCTTGGTGAGAACGTAAAACGTAGTCACTGTGGAAAACAGGATAACAGTTCCTCAAAAAAATTAAACCAATATTGACCATATAATCTGGCAAGTCCACTGTGAGGTATACAGCCAGAGACTCAGAAAGCAGGGACTCAAAGAAGTATCTGAACACAAAAGTTCATAGCAGCATTATTCACAACAACCAAATGGTAGAAATAACTCAAGTATCCTGTGACAGATGAACAAATAAACACAATATGTATATGTGTGTGTGTGTGTGTGTGTGTGTGTGTGTGTGTGTGTGTGTGTGTGTGAATACTATTTGGCTTTAAAAACAAAGAAAATTCTTGGGGCGCCTGGGTAGCTCAGTCGGTTGAGCGTCTGACTTCGGCTCAGGTCATGATCTCACAGTCTGTGAGTTCGAGCCCCGCGATGGGCTCTGTGCTTATAGCTCAGAGCCTGGAGCCTGCTTCAGATTCTGTGTCTCCCTCTCTCTCTGCCCCTCCCCTGCTTACACTGTCTCTGTCTCTCTCTTGAAAATAAATAAACATTAAAAACAAAGAAAATTCTGATAAATGCTATAATAGGGAGGTACTTTGAAAACATTATGCTAAGTGAAAAAGTGAGACACAAAAGGATAAATACTGTATGATTCCATTATAGGAGGTACCTCAAGTACCTAAATTCATAAAGTCAGAAAGCAGAATACTGGTTACAAGAGACTAGGGAAGAGACTGATGGGGAGTTACTCTTTTTTTTTTTTTCTTAATATGACATTTATTGTCAAATTGGTTTCCATACAACACCCAGTGCTCATCCCAAAAGGTGCCCTCCCCAATACCCATCATCCACCTTCCCCTCCCTCCCACCTGATGGGGAGTTATTCTTTAATGGGTAAAGGATTCCAGTTTGGGACGATGAAAAGTTCTGGCAATGGAAAGTGGCAGTGGCTGCACGACAACGTGAATGTACTTAATGCCACTAAACTACACACTTGAAAATGGTTACAATGGTAAATTTTATGATATGTATAGTTTACCACATTAAAACAATTTTTTTTAAAAATGGTCATGTATGTGTTTTAAAGGATTTCTATATTATGTTAGGTGAAAAAAATAGGTTATAAAATTGTACAGAATGATCCCTTTTCTGTTTAAAAACAAACTTCTTAAAAATATATAAAATAAAAAAAAATAATAAAATAAAATAAAATAAAATAAAATAAAATAAAATAAAATAAAAAACTTCTTGCCCACATGAGTCCAACAAAGACTTTGATTTTCATCTTGGGGCCAGAACAACACACAACACATGTACCCTACCAGGCTGGAAAACTGAGTATTTAGCATTTTCCACTCAGTAGTAGAGGAAGGCAGGGGAAGGGCTAGTTGAGAATCAGTACTGACCACGCCACGTGCACGCCAGAAATGGAGGTCTGAGAACCTTCTGTGTTCCTTCTCCTTTTGTACAAGTCAGAAAATGAAACTAGCCAGGTCTGTTGGAGTACAAAGGATGCAGGCTCCTATGGCTTTTCTCAAGCTTTATCCTACTACTAAGTGAAATTCCAGAAAATGTCACCTAACACAAAATTGTTTAGACTGAAAATTCCATTCAAGGCTTTGAGTTTGGGTTAAATTAATCTGTCTGCCTACTTATCAGCTGTGCCCAGGTGAACACTGTAGTTTAAGTATGTCTAGGAAGTGGGGGTGGGGGGGTGGGATGCTGCATTAGCATAACCTAGGGGGATGCCACGTTAGTATAACGTGGTTCACAGCAGTCCAGCCCTGTCCTCTGAGGATTAACACAAGGTTGACTGTACTTGTACCACAAAAGAGTGTTACGAAATGCCAACCTAAAGTAGAAAAAATTAAAAACATGGCAATGATAGGTGGAAAGAACAGTGGGCTGGGAGTGAGAAGAGCTGGATCTGGGATCAGGTTCTGCCACTTGTCACCCAAGTATGCTTTCCTTCAACAGGTCACTGAATATGTGTATCAAGCAATGGGCTAAGTAAGGCAGGGAGGGGGACAGCGTTGGGGGGGGTGGGGGAGGGATGCCAAATAAACAAGGTCATCTCGATCCTCAAAAAGATGATCTTTTATTTGGGCGAGCTCTTAATCTTGTAGACCCTCAGCTTCTTCACCTACAACTCGGACATTACCATTCTCAAAGTGTTGTTAGGAAATAGTGCAGGATAGTTCAACCCCAGTGCCCTTGATGTTTTGGGCCAGATAATGCCTTGTTGTGAGGGACTGTCTTGTGTATTGCAGGATATTTAGTGACATCCTTGGCTTCTAACTCACTAGATGCCAGTAGCTTCCTGCCAACCCCTCCGACTTCAGTGATGACAACCAAAACTGTCTGCAGACATTACCAAATGTCCCCTCCTGCAAGACTACCCCCAGTTGAGAACCTCTCAAATAGGGTGTCATATATATGAAAGCACTTAAAAAAGCATAAAGCCGCAAATCAAGTCAGTATTAATGTAAATCTATTTGTAAGACTACTTGTCAAAAAAAAAAGTCCCTTAAAGTACAGTTTCCTTAGGAATGTTTTATTTTCTATTTTTATGTTTTTTGCTTACCATTAAAAGCCCTCCAGGGCTTTTTGGTTAATTTTCCTTACCCAAACAAAGCATCTTCATTAGAACATATTTTTTAAATGTATCACTGTACTAACACGACAGTCAGAGTCAAACATAATTGCCATCTCTACAAAGCAGAAATTTTATCCAAAATCAAAGTACTCTGTGCCTACCTTTTAAGGTCAAGGGACTGGATCTTGTGAATTCTGTATTTGATGGCCTGTGCTGTTTACGAACTTCCAAGTACTCCTTAACTCTTGAATCAATGGTTTCTTTTAACAGTAAACAGACTTCCTAAAGCAAGTTAAAAAATGAGATATAATTCTCTCATTTAATGAAATGCAAAGAGACAACATTGTGCATATTAAAAAGTCAACACTGAACATTTCATTTCGTTTGCTTTTTTACTTAGCTGTGAAAGCTGAAAAGAATGCTATCTGTGCTCATGGGTATCACCCCAGGTTTAAGTTTGCTACTGAGGTTTGCTCAAAACCATGTTGGTTCAGTCTGTGATCTGAGAAATTCATTTAATTTCCCTCCGCTTCAGTTCCACATTTCTAAAAGGAAGGTAAAAGCAGCGAAGTGCCCACTGTGGCCAGGCAAGACTGTGGATGAGGGAAGGATCCAGGAGGTGGAGCATCTCACTGTGACCCCACCCAGCCAGCAGGGGCAGCCCCGCCCACGGCTTCAGTGGACTATTGTCATGTGGGGATGCTAGGTGGGGGAGGGGGGCCATCAGCTGGTCATCAGCTCTTCTGATCTGTTCAAGAGAAGAGGCCACAGCAATTTTTATGTGAATATTTCCCATTTTTAAAACTTGGTTCAATACTTTTCTTAACCTAAACATCCACCATCCTTCATTCATTAGTTTCTGGCTGCAGGTTTAGAAATCTACTGAAAAAGGAACAGCACCGAATGATGGGCTAGAGAGAACTAAGAAATCAGTAATGTGATTTTCTTCCATGCTCTTATTGATACTGTGTGTGCCCATTTGCTTTTGTGAAAACTGCACTATATCCACCGATTAATGGTGAAAATAATTTAACTTCTCATATTTCTTTAAAGTAGATTAATATTTATTAGGCAACAGAAACACATGGTTTTAATTCAATGTCAATGTACCACAACACTAGCAAATTTCTGGAATGTGTTATTTTTTTATATATCAGTGTTACTTATGAAAAGAAAGACAAAACCCTAAAAAGTCCACCACATGATGGGAAGACACTGTCCACTTTAGGTGGCATGTAGCCAATGTAGAGAAAGGGGGAAAAAAAATGGCACACAAATCTAAATTTCTTATCTTCGATTAAGAACTGGTGTGTAAGGACTAATAATTCTGGTCCAATTCCCAGACTGCAGAAGGCTCAGAGTTGCCGAGGTCAACTCAAACCTGTTTCACTAATTTCTTCAATGCCATCTCAGGTTTATCTCTTATGATTTTCAAAAATTAAAACGAGAACAAAATTTTAAGAAGCCCTGAAGGGCAATGATAGCCAAACTTTTCTTTTATTGCAAATACAGACACTCCTCAACAGTAGTGAAAAATCTTTGATTTAATTCACAAATGGGAAATTGTACATAAAATATAAACACTGATCTCTCTTCTGCTCTCATTTTGCAGCCCAAAGATGCAGTGCCTTGTGGAAGAGAGAGAGATCCATTTACAGTTGAGCATTCTGGCATTGTTCACACAACAGAAAGGCAGCCTTGCCCCATACTGTTGTTTTAACAATTAAAGAATTTTGCTTCACATGCAGGGTTCAACTATGACTGAGCTAGAAAATATGTGAAAGACATACATGGAAACAAAGATTGTTAAAATTTAGCCATAAATGCCCTATAAGGCTAGAACTAAAAATAGTATGACAAAAATAAAACAAAGGCCCATACAACACAAACTTTCTCCCTATAGTTACGGGGCTTTCCTTCCATGAGTCAGGTTTGACGAATGGAAGGTAGACCATGTGCAATGTGGTCAAGATAACCTAGTAACTGACCACAGCACACTTGGTGAAGCATTCCCTTCAGAACCACAGCAATGCAAGAAAAGACAAAGTCCCAGCTAAACTGGAC
Source organism: Lynx rufus (assembly GCF_022079265.1). NCBI lineage: Eukaryota > Metazoa > Chordata > Mammalia > Carnivora > Felidae > Lynx > Lynx rufus. The sequence continues at coordinate 36,455,938 of NW_025814896.1, read as the reverse complement.
GGGCAGATAAAAAGACCATGCTGAAATCGATGAGCAAGAAGACAGAGATATACAGGGTATTTCTAGGCTAAAAAGGGCTCCAACATGCTTCCTCAAGTTTACAAATGAAACAGTTTGAGCTGGACTGTTTGGGTACAAAGACTACTCGTGCTGGACTCAAAATAAACATGGCTTTAATCCATACAATTAGTTCCCTTTTCTGAAAAGGAACTGGACATTCTTAAGACTTTCACTATATAAAGTGACTGCTAAAATGCAATCAAATTGATTGCTCATGAAACCCCAATCCTGAGATGATCTAATGATAAAAAAAGATGAAAGCACTGAGACACTGAATAGAGACTAAAGTCATATCCTTCCTTGACTAGCTTTTCTTCCTTCTCTGTCTCTGTCTCTCTCTGTCTCGGAGCAATTTTCATGTCCGTGAACAAACTTTAAAGGAACAACTTCAAGTATATGCAGCAAACCATCTGCTTTGCTCTGAGAGGGAAGCCTGGCTTCCTGGCATAATGCTGGAGCCAACACTGCAGCCAAGCCAACACCAGCCATGTGCAGGTCCCATCGTGCTCGGACCACCTTTGCTAAGTCATGCCTTGCTGCCCGGACGTTAGGACTAGGTGGAGCGGCACAGCTGTGTGTGGCTCCCTGGAAAAACCTAGCCTCATGCTCTGGGTAGGAGGTGACTCACATATTCATAGCTTTATTTTAAAGCCTCCAAATCAAAGGACTTGGCAAAACTGACTAAATATCAACAAGAGAGAGCTAAGGGTGAGGTGGTAAAGCTGGAAGAAAATGGACAACAGGCTGGGTCTAGAACAGTGGATTCTAGAATGCTGTTAATGTCAGTCAAATCAGAAGCCTTTGGGGGTGAGGTCTCCTTAAGGTGAGCATTAGTCACTTTGGGGGAAATAAAGGAACCATTTTGAACCACAGGGACATGTGTTGTTGGTAAGCCAAATCTTGGAATTACATGGAGTTGAAGTGTCGTAGGAGATGCCAGCATACTAAATGCTAAGACCTGAAGAGGATAATTTATTAACCTGAATGGTAAATCCCATTATACCGAATCTTGTGCCTGCCTTCTGCCAGCTGTTGGGCCACCAGGTATCCTTGGCAATACCGTGACAGCCAAGTGCTGATTATATCATTACCTTTTGACTGAAAATGTATTACTTATAAATTTTCTTTGGGGGAGATTTTTTTCCTAGTAATCGTCAAAAGTTGACTGAAAACAGCACAGTAAAGGATTTTGGGCTTGCTTTTGTTGCCACTATCAGCAAATTCTTCTCCGTATACTACCTTTCAGTAAAACTTGTTTTTATTTCTGGCTCTAAAAAGCTGTTGTGACAAATATGGAGGACACAAAGTGCTGTAATACTCTGAAAGTTACATGAAAGCCACTGCCTGCCTCGCTATCCCTGCTCTGGAGGACAAGGATATGGAGGAGGAAGCAGAGCACGTGATGAAAGCCAGATGCACTCTCCAACCCTCTGCCACAGCAGCACTTGGGTGGGATCACGGAAATGGAGAGCCAGTGGTGACTCAGCTGACCTCTGGTCGAACTTTTTCATTTGCAGATGAGGAGACTGAGGCCCAGGAGGTCAAACACCATGCTCCCAGTCACATGACCATCCGGCCATAGGCTTCCCTGACAGACTATTGTGAGAAGGAATACAGTCCAACACCTCCACATTTACTGTCAAAGACTCATGTTAATAAAAGGATGGTAGAAGACAAAAGCGCAGACATTGAGAATTTAAGATTTAAATAAGAATTTAATCTCAAGGTGTGAAAGATCAGCCTTGTGTTCACCTCACGCCTGCTTCAGGGGCTAGGTCTGTCCTTTACAACCAGTTAGATTAAAGTCCCTGGTTGCCTGGAACAGTCACTTTAATGTCTTCTTAAATATAAAGAGCCCTTTCCCCCAAAACAAAGAGGTAGAATATTTCTGGTTTAAATAATATAGCATATGAAATACATAGATGTGTCACTCTCTTAAGGAAAAAAAGCAGGTCTGTCATTGGGAATACAACTATTTTTCAAGGGTTAAATATCACTCAGTATTTTTTGCCTACTGATGAAAATGAAAGCTGAAAGAGTTAATATTTCTTTGAGCATCAGCTATTGCATTTAAACAGTGAAAAGTTTTGTGGTACCTCTTTCTTCTGTTCAGAAAACCAGCTGGTATCTTTGTTTGAACCTTGCGGCAATATGTGAAGATCCACCAGGACAGCAAAATTCCCACACTAAAAAGACATTAATGGCAGAGTTAGCTCACGCCCAGCAAACAATGAGAGAAAATCTCACAAATTCCTATGTGGTTGCTCATGATGAAATGGCAACAAAGTTCCCTAGTGGACAGAAATCTTAATATGGGGCAGGGCTACAGGTCATAAACCTACTAGTTTTTGCAAGTTTAATATTTAGGGCAGAAATGCTAAGGAGAAATAGAATTTTAATCATAATAGCAAAGACAAAAAACCTGTGTCCCACACCTTCGAGGGGATGCTCAAGGCATCCAGTGGCAGCTGGAAGGCTATCAAACACTGAGAGAAGTCCAATAGGTCAGAATTGGGTAGGCTCCAGAAAGGAATGGTTCCATGGACAGTCAGGGGAATTCTTTATTTGACATAGGAAAGAACACATATAAGCTACTGCATTTTCAGACAGAGAAAAGGAATGGCTGGGACAGTACATTTGAGAATACAAACAGAAGCAAGGAGAGCAAGGTGGATGCTGAATGACAGTTACCAAAACTAAATTAGTTTTATTAAAATACGCTGTAAAACTGTACAAATCCTGGGGCGCCTGGGTGGCTCAGTCGGTTGAGCGTCCGACTTCAGCTCAGGTCATGATCTCGCGGCTCGTGAGTTCGAGCCCCGTGTCAGGCTCTGTGCTGACAGCTTAGAGCCTGGAGCCTGCTTCTGCTTCTGTGTCTCCCTCTCTGTCTGCCCCTAACCCACTCACATTCTGTCTCTGTCTCTCTCAAAAATAAATAAACATTTAAAAAAAAATTTTTTTTTAAACTGTACAAATCCTGCTTCTTGTCAATGTTCATCAGGGCAGGCAATAGCCATGTTATGGCTACTGAGCACATGAAATGTGGCTACTGTGATTGAGAAGCTGAATTCTAAATTGTATTTGACATTAATTTAACTTAAACAGCCACATGTGGCTAGGCGATTTGTGGCATGGCTATAGACCCTGTAAAAGGTTATAGCCTTTAAATCTCCACACCTTATGAGTAATTTCTGCAAATCTCTGGATAATTGTGGATAAGGTAACTTAGAAAGAAACAGAAGACCATGACTGCAGGTTGGGGATGGTCTCAGAGGCCCAAAGGGTCAGTGATGACCTACAGGAAAATGTCATTTTTGTACCTCTTTGGCTGAACAGGTTTTCTTTTTTGTTTTTTGTTTTTAAATTCCGTGCTGTAATTCAATGATGAAAGGAAAATATTTTCAACGAATGGCCCAAATAGACCAAATATAAATATGGAAGGAAAATAAAATTTGACACTTACCTCATACCATACACAAAAATTAATTTGAGATGGATGATAGACCTACACATAAAAACCAAAACTATCTTGCCAAACTTGCAGTAGAAAAAAATTTCTTAGAACCCAGAAAGCACAAAATATATAAGAAAAAAATTATTAAATTGAATTCTGTCAAAATTTAAAACATTTGCTCATTAAAGGACACCACTGAGCTCCTGGGTGGCTCAGTTGGTTGAGCATCTGATTTCAGCTCAGGTCATGATCTTGTGGTTTGTGGGTTCAAGCCACACATAAGGCTCTCAGGTGTCAGCACAGAGCCTGCTTGGGATCCTCTGTCTCCCTCTCTCTCTCTGCCCCTCCCCGCTTGCGTGCTCTCTCCCTCTCTCAAAAATAAACATTAAGAAATTTTTTTAAAGAAAGACACCATTAATAAGATGAATATGTATGTCACAGGCTAAGAGAAAATATTTATAAATGCATATATCTGACATGAAGGACTGGCATCCAAAATAAATAACTCGTACAAATCTAATATTAAAAAAAAACAAACAACCTAAGCTTCAACAGATACCTCACAAGATAAACAAACAGCTAATAACACATGAAAAAGTGTTCAACATCAGTCATCAGGCAAATGTAAATGAAAACCACCAAGAGATACAACTACATACTTACAAGAATGACTAAAATTAAAAAGATTGACACACCAAATTTGGTAAGGATGTGGAGCTCCCCAAACTTTCATGCATTGCTAGTGGAAATATAAAATGGTTCAACCACTTTGGCAAACGGTTCGTCAGTTTCCTTTACTTAAACACACATTTAATTTACTGACTAAGCCAGCAATTCCACCTTAGGCACTTACCAAGAGAGATAAAACATGTGCACAGGAAGATTTGTATGCAAATGTTCATAGAAGTCTTATTCATAATAGCTAAGACAAGACAGAAGACAACCCAAGTCCATCAACAGGAGAATAAACAAAGTATGGTACATTCATTCAATGGAATGCTCGTCACAAAACTACAGATCCACTCAACATGGACTAATCTCCACATTACGTTGAGCAAAACATGCCAGGCGAAAAGAATACATACTGTAGGATTCCATCTATATGAAGTTCTAGAAGAGCAAAATTCAATCTGTGGCCAAAGCAATCAGAATACTGATTACCTAGGGAGGAGTTGACTGAGAACAGGCACAGAAGAACTTTGTGTGGTGGTGGGAAGGTTCTCTATCTTGGTGGGGTATACGGTTAAGATCAGTTCATTTCAGTGTAAATTATACATCGCTAATAAATAATTTTTAAAGGCTGTGTAAAAGCACATTTACATTTACTGACAGTTATATAAAATGTTCTCTGTCCTTAAAAATGTATGGGTATTTTGGAGGAGAACAAAGTGAAGTTCAACTGGGTAAAAAATAATGAAATATGGTGAAAGAGGATCTCCTATGATGTCAAACAGTGCAGTGTGACCCACTGAACTGCTTCTTAGTGTGTTACAACCAGTATTTTATTTTAATGAAAGAGAATCAAAGGGAATATGTGAATAGAATAAAAAATATCAATATGTCACATGGTACAGTCAAGTCTTATTTTGTGAAACTTATGTATGAGTATACTGAGTTATGATGGGAAGCCTATTTCTTACTGTGGATTTGTGGTCAAAACTGTTTGAAAACCACACTCAAGTATACTGTTACTTTACGTTTCTTCACAACTGTTGATTATAGATTTAACCTTTAAGGAATATGCTGCCACCAGGTGGAGGTCATATGCCACAACTACATGACATTAACCAGGGGTTATTAACTTTTTGTGTGCCATGGGTAAAACACAATGGATTCAAAAGAAAACCAATCTGACTGAAGTACGATTATCCAAATTAAAAAAAAATGTGATTTAGTAATGTATGTACTTGTCTATTAAGGCACTGGCTCTTTTCATAGTGGTAGATCTAATAACTACCAAAAATCCGAAGTAATAGTAAACATACATGATACCTTCAGATATGTGCCACAACTATAAGATAACATGAAAAGAGCTATGATTCTACTGGTGACATATCCTGCAAATACCATGTTTTGAATACTTAATTTATAATAAAAAAATTGGTTAGAATTTGGTTAAAATAAAGATGTAATTTTTGCTCCCATCCAAGTTCACCAACCCTCTCAATTCTATCCCAAACCTGTTGAGGCACCACAGATGGCAGAACAAGAACCTCGCAGAAGCAATGGGATGTGCCTTAGACACATTTTACTGGGTTTCCTGCAAGTGTTTAATCCTGACTCCTTAGACCAAGTTCTCTGCTAGTCCTTCTCCATTAGCAAAATTGGCTTTTAAAATAGTAAAAAAAAAAAAAAAAAAAGTGATACTTGAACAATTTGAATTGATACTATGTAATAGTAGCTTTCTATAAACTTTTTTTTATGTTTATTTATTTTTGAGAGAGACAGAGAGAGAGAACATACATGCACAGGAGGGGCAGGGAGACAGGGAGACAGAGGATCCCAAGCAGGCTCTGCTGTCAGCACAGAGCCTGATGTGGGGCTTGAACCCACGAACCATGACATCACGGATGACTTAAGCCAAAGGCGGGCAATTAACCAACTGAGTCACCCAGGCGCCCCTGTAATAGTAGCTTTCTAATGAATTAAATAGCAAGGTCCAATTTGGTATTCTCTCATCATTTCATACCTTTGATCACAAATAATCTAGTGTAAGTTTGATTATAAACAGACCATTAGAATAGTTTTGTTTTTGGAATCTTACTCCGGTGCTCAAACTTTCCTGGGACTTCAGCCAGACTCTGCCACCAGGCACATGTGCAGTCCCCCCAACACACAGCAGGGCTCTCCCCCTGCAGCCAGCAGTTCTGAGTTCTCCAGCAAGCTCTCTCAGACTCCCACACCAAGCAGCCGTATGCTGCCTTTCTAAAGTTCCCTGCTCTCATAGCTTTGCTGCTTTGCTCCCATGAGTGAACAGAAGTTTTAAGGGAAAAAAAGCCTCCTACTGCTGCCAGGAGCACAGCCTTCACTTCTCCTTAATTAGGAGGAGGCTATTTCATCTCTCAGCAGAGAAACTCCAGCTCTCTTCAGAAAGGGGGAACACACAAACCATGACTTCTTTCTTAAGCCACAGCTGCTCACTTTACACAGGCCAGTTACCTCTTTAACAGACCAAAGGCCACTAGTAAAAGCTTTGCATCTCATGCCCTGGGTTGTGAGTCAACAGGCCAGGGTCTGATCCAGCTTCTAGCCCCCTCCACCCAGACGTTTCGGCCAAAAGCCTGGGAGTCAACCCCAACTCCTCCTTTTCCCTAACCCTCCACACTCAGTCACCAAGTCTTATTGGTTTTACTTCTTGAAGGGCTAAGCACACCTCTGTCTCTCGTTCTGCATGTCACCTCTCTCCTGGTGTCTCATGAACTCTCAACACCAACCAGAGCAATCTCTAACATACGTGCTTTCTGCCCTCTGATTCCAATGCACCCCGATACTCCTGGATTTGTCAACTTTTATGCCTCCTTGAACCCCAGGAGGAGCATGGACATCTCAGTGCAGCTTTTCTGAACAGTTTGTCACTTGGTCCCCTGGATCAGGCCTATGCTTCACATGCTTATTTATTTCTGCACTAAATGGCTGGTCTATGTAGGGGCTGCCCCTGCTAGGCTGTTAGCTCCTTGGTGCAGACAGACAGGGTCCCAATCTCATTCAAATCTACACTGCAGCAATTAGCACGGGACCAGCTCACAACAAGTGCTTAATAGTGTGTGTGTGTGTGTATGTGTGTGTGTGTGTGTGTGTGTGTGTTGTGTACAGACAGCTTTAATCTTCAGTGAGACCCTGCTGGCCTAGCCCGTCAACATCCATGCCACCACTGCTCTGCCTTTAGAGTCTTTATCAAGGGGAAGATTTCACGGCAAGTGCTATTTAAAGGAAGGAAGAAAGGAACGAATGAACAATGACAGTATAAATGGGCTCTGAAGTTTGGGCAAACCACAGCCTTATCTGTAAACTGAGGGTGCTGAGCCCATTCTGGGGACAAGGCTGTTCCGATTCTGCACAGGACACAGATGCATCATAGAACAATTTCCCCTCTCCTTATTCTAGAGTGGCAACAACTATGCCATCACCAGTGACAACCAGTGATTTTCTATAGTTTGAAAAAAAAGGGACTAGATGGATCCTATGATTATCTCACCCTAACCTCACTGCCAGGGGTGGAAGATCTTTTTTTTTTTTTTAATATGAAATTTATTGTCAAATTGGTTTCCATACAACACCCAGTGTTCATCCCAACAGGTGCCCTCCTCAATGCCCATCACCCACTCTCCCCTCCCTCCCACCCCTCATCAACTCTCAGTTTATTCTCAGTTTTTAAGAGTCTCTTATGCTTTGGCTCGCTCCCTCTCTAACTTTTTTTCCCCCCTTCCCCTCCCCCATGGTCTTCTGTTAAGTTTCTCAGGATCCACATAAGAGTGAAAACATATGGTATCTGTCTTTCTCTGTATGACTTATTTCACTTAGCATAACATTCTCCAGTTCCATCCACGTTGCTACAAAGGGCCATATTTCATTCTTTCTCATTGCCAAGTAGTATTCCATTATATACATAAACCACAACTTCTTTATCCAGTGAAGAAATGGGCAGAAGACATGAATAGACACTTCTCTAAAGAAGACATCCAGATGGCCAACAGGCACATGAAAAGATGCTCAACATCGCTCCTCATCAGGGAAATACAAATCAAAACCACACTCAGATATCATCTCACGCCAGTCAGAGTGGCTAAAATGAACAAATCAGGAGACTATAGATGCTGGAGAGGATGTGGAGAAATGGGAACCCTCTTGCACTGTTGGTGGGAATGCAAACTGGTGCAGCCGCTCTGGAAAACAGATCTACCCTATGACCCAGGAATAGCACTGCTAGGAATTTACCCAAAGGATACAGGAGTGTTAATGCATAGGGGCACTTGTACCCCAATGTTTATAGCAGCACTTTCAACAAGAGCCAAATTATGGAAAGAGCCTAAATGTCCATCAACTGAGGAATGGAAGATCTTATCTTGTAATTTTACCTTAAGTGTCAAATAAAGGTGGAAATGCCAACACTTCTCACACATGAAGGTACCTGAGAAGCAGGCTCAGAACCATGAGATCCACGTGCATTCTCCCATTTCCTCATTCATTCAACACCTGCTGAGTTTCACCAGAGCCCTGGTCAGACCCTGAGAGGGAGAGGCACTTACTGTAGTAAGTGTAACCACAGTGTACACCCCAGGACCAGAGGTGGCCAAGCCACCACTCTGCCTGAAGGAGGCCAGGGATGAGGTATATGACCTCCCAGCTAGTCCTGAGGAAGAGGACAGGTGGTGGAGAAAAAGAAAAAAACAGCAGCCACATGAGGAAAGAGGCCTGAATAGCCTGGCATGCTCTGGGGACAAAACAGAGTCCGATAAGCAGAAACAGGACGTCAGCAGATGAGGCCAATAGAGGAGGAGGGTTCAGACCACAGAGGAACCCTGGGCAAGCCAAGGAGGAACAAAAAGACCTGTAGGCTGGAGAGCTCTCTCAGGTAGGAGTGCCTGGGCCGGCAGAGCCATGCAGACAGGTTTAAAGCCACCCCCAAACCCAAATAAGAGACAATGGAAGGTGATGGGTAAAGATGAAGGAGTAGATCTGAGACACACTCAAAAGAGAAAGAAGAGGATGTGGTTTGGGGCAACAATGATGCCCTAGGCATGTGAGTAGTTCCAGTGTGCCCATGGGCTGTCCACAGGCAACTCACTCATGTGGGTCTGCTGGAACTGTTATTGGCATTTTATACCACATGCCACTAAGGACTTAAGGCAGTTCGGATTAATAAGGCAAATATGAAAGATGGAGGAAATAAGAAAAACAAGGGTAGAAATCTAAAATGAAGCCAATGGTAGGTCTGTACAAAATTTCCACCATTGTCATAGGTCTTTGCAACAGTTGGCTCTGAGTTTGCTAGTTCCTGATGTAAAACAAGAAAAGCCAATCAGAGTCTGTAAGATGAGAATGAATCAGTACTGAGGATAACTCAATCATTTCTAAATATTAAATCTAGAGAGACATTTCTCCTGAAGATTTTCATGAAAAACAAAAACAAAAACAAAACATGGCGACTCTCTTCCTGGAGTATCTACCAACATTACTAAAAGGCTTTAAGGAACATATTAAATATCTTCCTATCAAAATAAAGTGCATGTATGTTACATGGAATTAGAAAGTCATGTGGTTTTTGAAGAAAAAGCACAGTTTACAGAGCACCTATGATCTAGGCATTGTGCTAAGCTTTATCTATAGTATTCCATTTAATCCTCACCACTAGCCTACAAAAGAGCACAACTATTACTCATATTTCATAGATAAGGAAGTGGCATCTGAGAAGGTAGAGACTAGTCCCATATTACACAGTCAATAAGTGACAGACCAGAAATCAAATCCAAATCCATTAGACTCTAAAGCCCCCTGCCATGTATTACTTTGAAGAAATATCCCCTCTGAAAAAAGACCACTCAGGACTTCTTTCCAGAAGCCATGTGGAGGCATATTTAAGGCTACCTAGCCTGGAACCCACCCCACTATACCTGTTCCCTCTTAGGGTGAGCACTGGAAGGCTTGTCTATCCATTAGTGACAAAGGACTGAACCAAGAACTCTGAACAGGGTCACTGAGCTCCCTTCCCTGTGCAGTGACTCATTCCATGCTTGAAGAGAGGCACTAAGAGTTCTGATGCTGAAGCTGTCAGTGTGGGGTGCCCTGCTAGGATAAGCATGCAGAGTAGTGGCAAAGGCCCCCCTGCATAGAGACGGGGGTGGGAGGGGGAGGGAAGAAAAGGGGGAGGAAAGGACTGTAGCAGAGGACCAGGGCAATAAATCACACTGAATGTGGGGTGGGGGTGTTGGGACAGGCGGTCTCCTGACAGCAACAATCCTATCCAGAGTTAAAGCAGAAGAAAAGTCAACACAAATCTTTTGTCCACTTAACTCCCTTGCCCTCTCCTTACCCAAGAAATCTAAGCTTGGAGTTTACATTCAAGAAAAGCAACCAGCATACCTTTAGGATGGCATATTCAATAAACAAACAGGTCAGAGAAGGAAAGAATAAAGAGTCATTCCATCAGAGTACAATGTATCATTAATCTAACTGCAAAAACTTACTAAACAAATTGGCAGTAACAATAGTTAAGATTCATTGAGCACTTATTGTGTGCCAGATTCTGGGTAAAGCCCTTTCCTTACATTACTGCATTTGACTCTCATGACAACCCAGAGAGTCATAAACCATTACCAGTCAGTGTTCTGGAAACACTGAGAAACTTAAGAGCTCTGTTCTCTTTCACTTTTAGAAGATTCCTGGTGATCACGGGTAGGCTGTTTGGTGTGGTGCCTTGCCAACCTGGCAAATACTCGTCAGGCCAGGTAGAAGGAACATTCTATAATCTTAGTAACGGAATTAGACCCAGCCCAAATTCAAGAGCACACCCACAGAGAAGCCTCGAGAAAGCCCTAGGATGACAAGCAGGAGAAGGGCCTAACACAAGAAGTCCGAGCCCACAGATCGCTTTCGACGATGCCCCAGTTTAGGAGGAGTGTCCAACTCCCTTCTCTGGGCCTCAGTTTCCCTCTGTGTAAAATGAGAGGCCACCACTGGATCTCCTTCAGGGTGCCTTCCATTTTAACATCCCACCTCCTGGTTGTGTTTGGCTTAACAACCATGGCTTGGATTCTATTTGCACACACAACGTTTGCCCTGATGTATAAGTTATGCAACAGTCACACTGAGTCTGGCACATCGTCTCATCCTGTATCGGTTCACTACAGGCCATGCAAGCACAGTAGTAAAAATCTTAGCAACCAATGAGTCCTCCCCCTGAGCATTCTCTGACACCTCGCAGGCAGGACAAAGCTCCTGTTCGCTGCCACAGCACTTTCATGATTCTGTTGTGGAATCATCACAGGCTGTAAACACATGGCTGTTTACATCCATCTCCTATAGGCTGCCTGTGGGCAGGAGCTGCCTTCCGCTACCTTTGGGTTGTCAATGCCTCATACTGGGCCTGGCACAGAGAGGACAGTGAAGAGTGTTGGTTAAAAAATCCTAAAAACTACATCAATGATAAAAATTACTTTAGTGTCTGCCTTGTTCTCTCTCTAGGAGGGATTATCCGCCTCTCACCTGCACCCTGTCCTCAGAACTGGAAAGACCACAGAATCAATCTCATGGCTTATAACTAAGTCTGCATCATTCATGAACAGAATATTGTCAGCCCAGAAAACAGGTAGCAATACCCACTCCTCCATGCCAAATACTTACTTTCCCACCTTCCAACCAGGCAGAACAATCTGCAAAACCCTGGTTGACTGTGTGGATTCAAACGCAATAAAGGGAACATGTAAGGGGGCTTCTTTGGTAGCAAATAGATAACTAGTTCTTTGGCTCAACTTTTTCCAGCTGAAAGGGACGCAGCAGAGGATGTGACTTGTCTCAGGTGAAAAGGAACCAGAAGGGGAGGGAGTTTCTCTCTCCTGTTTCGTGTCTGTTGCGGGGCTTCTGGCTACAGGTCAGGGACGTACACCTTGCCAGTCATTTGTTTGTGTTTCTTAACAGATTTATTGTTATGGATGGGGAAAGATCCTACATGGGTGGGAAACAAGTCACAAAGGAATGAGAAAGAAAGCAGAAAAACAGAGCTAATGAGTTTGATGACAAAGAGGAAAAAACAGAGTAACAGGCTGATGTCCTTCAGTAAACCGCTTCTGGCCTCCTATTAAGAAAGAGTTTGAGGTTTTGGCCTACAGTGCTCAAAAGTGGCTCACACTCTTCGTGGGTAAGATTTGGGAAGAAAAGCAAAGCACTGTTGGGCATACAGCAAAGGCCAACTAAAGTGGTATATATCGTAAAGCAAAGCTTAAATTTAACATATGCCATTGGAACCTTCAAGTAGCATTTGGGGCTGAATCACAGACTCTAAAACCCACCATTGCAGTTAGGAAGAGTGCAGTTAGGAATAAGCCTTCAGTCGCTCCTTTTGAAAGAGAAGGACCTATTTCATTGCTATAGACACTTTCCCTAATGGTTTTCAAGAAATCATTCTTTCCAATGTAACCAGTAGGCCACTTCCCCTCCAGGGACTGGAGTGGCGTGTACAGAGCATGTGCAGCAACAGGGAGCACAATGACCTGGGGGTGGAATGCATCTGACCTAAACCCCTGGCCTACACCTCAATTCCCCCAGACCAGAGGAAGTTCCTGCGATGTAAAATGGGGACAAAAACCACCTTATGGAGGTATCTGACGAAATGAGAGAATACAGAGGTGCAAGGCTTCGCACAGTGCCAGCCATACAAAGGGCTCAGTGGGTTGTTGTGGGTTTCCCCCACCCCTGTAAAGGTAGAATTTGCCTCAAATTCCAAGGCATATCACATGAACTCTGAATTGTCAGTTCCATAAGATTTACAAACAGATAGGGCACAGGCTTCCACCTATTCCTACTAAGAGCTAATAAATGCCTCAAAACTCTTTTGTACAGTTTTACTCTGGCCATGCACTGCTTCTTGGAAGAACAGATGGCTTGTAATCACAGCTGATTATAGAGTAAAACTATGAGCTCTCCCCTCCCATATTTCTGCAACGAGAACATGAAATGAAAAGATAACCTGAAAGACATTATTATGTACTTGAGAAAGTCTTAGGTGGCTGGAAAGACAAGCAACATTCATAATTAGCAACATTGAGGCCATCAGGAGTGTGTTCAGGACCAATCATGGCCAACCATTTAGTAATCGGAATATGGAATTGGATAAACAATAAGGGTATAGGTCCCCACAAGCTCTGCTCACAATTTTATCCAGCATATGTGTTATCAAGGAACTCTGGGATGCGGGTTTGATTTTAAACTCTCTAAAAATTAACATTTTAGAAAATATTCTTTTATATCCCAGAGGAATCTTGACAGTCTTCAATGTCAAGAAGTATAAAAGCAGTGTAGCCTATGAGTTAAAGAAACTTACGACCACTTATAAAATGAATCAGAAAGAAAAAAGAAAACAAAAAACTCTGCAAATATTCCTCTAGTGATCAATGCCTGGAATTCATGGATTGCTCTAAAGGACAGCCAGTCTCGAGGGAGATTTCTTGAAAGAAGAAGGGAGATAAAACGTGGCACAATTTTCCACCCTTGTTGGTGCAAGGGACAAAGAGATTTTGATGGCTACTTTGGGGAATCTGGGTGACTTAGAGGAATTCTGTTTATTCAGTTAAATATTAAATAATTTAATGAATCCCCCACAGCGGTATGTTTTCTCTGGAACCCTCTCATCTACTTTCTACTACAACAAATGACTTGCCAGATAAAGCTATGACAGGCACTCTCTGTTGAATCTAGTTGCCATTTGATTTTTTGTCAAGTATTAATACTGTCCACACATTGTTGATAAAGGGGGCTACCTGTAAAAGGGGTAAGCAGTGCTTCCAAAGCCAACTTAAAGGGGCCAAAGATAAGGCTAACATGTAAACTTTACATGAAGGCAAAAAGAATCCAAGTGTATGGCTGCAAACCAAAACACAACCTCAGAGTCAGGACTTCCTGAGGCCTATTGCACATGAAAAGCTTCCACTTCTGCAAGGCTCAGAGTTACCTGAGTCTCAGCGAGGCCCAACCAAGTCAAGTGCAAGCCTCGTCTCTACCCTTAGCCATACTTATTCTCTTGGTTCTGCCAGTTCAGGAAAGTAATCTGTGTGCACAACCTGAAGGGTATTTACTCACTGAAGCCTAGACAGAGGCCTGGCTCTCAAAGTACCAGCAGCATTAGAATCTCCTAATTGTCTCCTATGCAAATTCAGGCCTACCCAGTCAGAAATTTGAAGGGTATCCTGTGTTTTAACAAGTCTTCCAGGTGATTCTGGTTCAGGCTCAAGTTTAAGAAGCAGTGCTGTAGGCCACTGTGTCTCCTTGAAGATAATTCATGACTTTCTCAGTATGAAAAAGGAACGTTCTTGGCGGTTACAATAAAAAGGAAGAAAAAAAATCCTATCAAGTTTCATCATGTAAAACAATGGAAGGTGGCAACACACCAGAATTGTGAAAATATTACAATTCTAAAACTCACAAGAATATCACCATTTTATCACAATGGTAAAATAATTCCCTTAGAGTTGTAAGAAACTCAAAGTAGGATTTTCCTTAGAAAGGAAACATAACCCTCTAGAGGTGAATGTGATGTGCAGCCAGGGTTGAGAACCACAAATACAATAATGCCTTGCTGAGAATCTTAAAAACTTACCGCTGGCTTAGGATAAAGACGGTGATAGAAATCCAAAGGGAAAACATGATCTATCTGCCAGACTGAGATCGAGCCTTAGCAGAAATAGAAAGGAAGGAGGTGGTAAGCCTCAAACAGACAGGGAGGTTATACAGTGGCACGTCAGTCCTTGAAATGAGGTCAGACAACTGGGCTCCAGGGAAACCGGTCCCAGGGCATGAACAGGATGGGCACTGTACACAGCTTGGCCACAGAGATGATGAGGATCCCTGCAGTGGCAATAGATCCTAGAGGGGGGCAAATGGCATTGCAATTTGCAAAAGGGGGCAAAAGATAGATTTTCCAACTATAAACTTAATCTCTAACAGATTATTAGAGGGGATCCAGAAGAAAACCCAAAGTATAAATATGAAAAACTACACCAAGATTCTCAGACGATAACAACTGGTGAGATGTGGCTGACAAAGCAGATATGAACCCCCACCAGGAATCAGGCAAAGTTTCCCATGACATCCCTTTGCCTGAACTACTCCACCGAAACAGCTTCTGTGAAGGTTACCAATGACCTTCATGTAACCAAGTCCAATGGTCAGTTCTTGGCCCTCATGTTACTTGAACTCTCAGTGCCATCTAAGAAAGTGGTTCTTTCACTTGCCCCTTACAACTCTCATTTCTGGGATAACATGCTTTCCTGGCTCTCTTCCCTCTTCCTTATCCACTATTTCTCAGTCTCTTGTGCTGGCTCATCCCCATCATACTGAATCTAAACTGAGTAGGGCTCAGCCTGTAAACCTCTCCTATCTCCACCTACACCCTCATCAGTCTCCAGGTTTCAGATTCCAGACAGTTCACATACTGATGACACCTAGCATTCCTGATCTAGTCCAGACATCTCCCGAGCTCCACATGTACAAATCCAGCTGACTACTCTACATCTCCACTTGGATGTCTAACAGGTATCTACAACATAACAAATTCAAAACAAAACTATTGATATATTACCCTCAAACCTGCTCCCACCAGGTTTAGTTAAGCTGGTTTGGTGAACGGCAACTCCATTCCTCCAGTTGTTCAGTTCAAAAACTGTGGAGTCATCTTTAATGCCTCTCCTTCTCTCATAATCTCTCATAATCTATGAGTAAAACCCTAGCAGCTTCTACTTTCAAAAGGGCCTGCCTGGGACATGGAAAGAGCTCAATAAATATTAATTGAATGAATCTCTGAATGAACAAATGAATCCAGGTGAAGAAAAACCAGAAAAATTGGGGTGGAAGAAACGATGATTAGGTGAATTCATAACTAGTTTAACAGCCATAACCACAGGATGGCTTTTTCCTTGATCCTTGTCTTGGTCCACATTCTTGGCAGTGACATGGATGAAGGTATGAAGATACAGTGCCAACAACATAGGTGGATGATACTGCATGAGATGGAATAGTGAATATTTTGTTGGGGTAGCAAAAATGATCTGGAAAAAAAAAACACACACAAAAAAAAACAAAAACAAAAAAAAAACCCTGGATCTCTGTGACTCAGAGACAAATAAAATTAGGTTATGATGATGAGTTAAAGAAAGTAGTTAGATCAATCTAACTAAGTGGAATTTAATAAGGATATATGTAAGGGCCAAACTTTGGCTCTAAAAAACTAATCGCCTGAGCACAGAGGTACTCTTAATCAAGAGTAAGCTGAGTGGGCAGCATTATGCTGTGGCAGTCAATGATGGCAATTTCATTTTAGGCTACTTTAACAGTAGCAGCTAAAATAAACATAATGACGGCTATGTTTTACGCATTTAGTGTTCAACTAGTTTCAAAATACATAGACAAACTGTGACAAATTAGAGTAAGAATGTCAACTTAAAATCATCCTATAAGGATCAACTGAAAAAAGGAGAATGATTCACTTTTTTAAGTAAAAGAAAAAACCAGGATGAAATAATATTCACAGGACTTTTAAAAGTGGAAGAACAATTCTTTTTAGTTCTTTCGGGCCTTAAGAAATAGAGAACCAGATGAGAGCAGAGAAACCACATTAGCAAGACTTTCGGACCCACTGGCCTTCCAATCAGGAAATGATACGCCATGGGAGGTGGTGCACTCACCACCCAACCCAGGAGATCAAAGCGTAAAGTACATGAAATAGACAACCGCGTAAATATCACACTGTTATTACAGGTCACTGGTCTAATTGTGAGAAGTGATGAAACTCCTACAGGAAAAGATGTACAACTGACTTGCTCCATTTCATTGATAAGCCACTTAAACCATCCAAAGCACAATCAGTGACTGGTTTGGAGTTTTTTTAGTGTACTCCTAAAGATGTGGGCCTAATGACCTTAAGAAGCAGAGAACTTGTCTTCTAAGAGACACTTTAACAGAGAAAGCTTGGGCTTTAGAATCAGACAGATGAGTGTCCCAACACTGGCTGCACCTTTTACGGTTGTTTGGTCCTGGGCAAGTTTTTCAGCCTCTGAGTCTTAATTCCTTCTCTGTAAAATGGGGTAATCATTCCTGCTCCCACAGAGATATTCTTACGATTAAATTCAAAGAGGAAAAAATAGAGTACAATAGCAAATGGTAGTTAGAGAATAAATTGAGAGTAGTTAACAAATGAAGATATGGTTCTCAGTCCCAGTATTGAAACTAATGAGGGTCACAAGACTGACCAACACTAGCCAAAAACTTTCTTTGGTGACAGAAATGTTCCTTGTCTGTGTTGATACCTTAGCCACAAGCCATGAGAACGCCTGATATGAGCCTAGTGCAAATTTTGAAATTTCTCTCATTCTAAAAGGTTATTTGTGATTAACGTATTAACTTAAATAGCTGCATGTAGCTAGTGGCTACCACACTGGACAGCACAGATACTTCCCTAAAGGGACTCCCAGCTCAGAAATCCTGGTTCTATTATTTTAGTAAGAGAATAAAACCAAAAGCACAAACAACATCAGGAACCCCATAATAGGAAGTGCCTAGTGATGCAAGGGGATTCCCATCCCACAGGGAATTCCAGAAGGCTCCTCAGGACTGCATGTGAGGGAATGATAGGGACTAACCTGGGAAATTTCTATGAACTTTACCAAGGATGGTGCTGATCCAGTAGAACTGTTTTAAGTAAAGGTGTTTTCCTTGTAAATAGAATATGAAGCAATAAAAACTGTTACTGCCAATTACAGGATTAAGAAGTTTAAGTTTCCCTTCACCTCTCACCCCTTTCACTGTGACCCTGCTTCATCCAATCAGAAAACAAGATTCAAGAAGAATTCTTAAAATTATTATTGCAGCCACTGTAATCGTTCCTAATCCCACAGCTTTCTCCAAGAATGAACCTTTTAAGTTTGGTGCTGAATTTCCCTTCCTACTCTGCTCTACTTCTCAGAGCTCAGGAAACAATCCCCTAACTACTCTCATCACTACTTCATCAAGTTTCTACAAAATGAGCAAGAGTTCAAAGGGAATTTTCAACCAATTCATGCCTAAGGCAGGAAATTGAAATACCAAGTGGGATAGAAGAATGTTAGACAAACACAGGCGAGGTCCACTGGTGAGAGCCGGAGTTTTTCTCCCCCTGACCCATTTTTTAGAGAACTACAAAGGGGAATAAAGGGAGGTGGTTAATTGGTCACAGGACTTGTTTAGAGCCACCTCTACTTTCCTTTTCTAATTGACTGCTGGGAATAACACCCTCTTCAAGGACTGCTCTGAGGGGAAACGTGCTAGGACAGGCGATGCACTGATGAAATGGCTTCAGAAGCTGAAGATCATTAATTAAGAATATTGACAGTGAGCTTGAAAGCTTCACGGGAACAAGTGGGAGGCACAACGTGGTATCAGCTGCGACCTACACATTAGTAATTAAGCCTTGTGAAGGCTCTCAGTGGAAAGTTACAGCTCCCAGGCATTCCTCCTTGGATGAGTGAAGAGTCTCCTGAGGCAACTGAACTCTAACGACAGTATCATTGACTCTACAGTAGTATTTCCAACATCACTATAATATATATACCCCTGATTCTCAGGATTCAGTGTCTTCCAAGCACCACTACCCAATGCTTGAAATACTGTTTCTTAAACCTGAGGGCACATCAGATTCACCAGGAGGGCATGTCACAAATGCAGATTAAAAAGGCTCACTCCCTTGGGGCGCCTGGGTGGCGCAGTCGGTTAAGCGTCCGACTTCAGCCAGGTCACGATCTCGCGGTCCGTGAGTTCGAGCCCCGCGTCGGGCTCTGGGCTGATGATGGCCCAGAGCCTGGAGCCTGCTTCCGATTCTGTGTCTCCCTCTCTCTTTGCCCCTCCCCCGTTCATGCTCTGTCTCTCTCTGTCCCAAAAATAAATAAACGTTGAAAAAAAAAAATTAAAAAAAAAAAAAAAAAAGGCTCACTCCCAGAGTCTCATTTCATAGGCTTGAGGTGGGGCCAAGAATTTGCATGTCTAACAGACTCATGGGTGAGGCAGATGCTGCTGCTGCTGATCTGGAGACCACACTTTGAGAATCACAGGCCTAGAAATAGGGGTTTGCACCCCTGGTGGCACTTAACAATCACTTGGGGAATTTTTAAAAATTATGTCCAAATTCTCTCCCAGACCAATTAAATCAGATCTTCTCAAGATGGGGCCTGGATGGACACCAGTACATTTTAAAAGCTCTCTGTTTGATTGTCATATGCTAGCTGGGTTGAGAACCACTGCAGATCACCTTCAAGTATTTAAATTTGGAGATTACACACACTTACAAATTAGAGAGAGGGAGGCAGATCCTGGCATTTGCTTGATTCCACTTACTGTTGGTGGTGATATTTCAATGGTCTTTTTCCCCACAAACAAAAATATAATAATCCTCCTTATACCAGCAAACCACATATTCTAATTCTTGATCTCTCTCATTCTCTTTCTCCAAGAATTCTCTGAATATTTACAAATTATAGCAAATGAACATCTATGAAAACTGGTAAATCTGCTAATCCCCTGAAAATATTATTAATTTTAAAATAACACTTCAATGAGATGAACAGCATGTAACTATTCTTAAACACTCAAAATCATCTAACACCTTCCTTCCTTCAAACTCTTTTCAATTCTCCTCAAATTCATTTTCCTTTTTTGCAAATCAGATTCTGTGTTTCCTCATCTCTACACATCATTTGCCTGCTTCTAGTCTTCCCTTATTATCTCTGCCTTAATATGACAAATATAAAGTTCAGAGTTACTCTTATGAAACAGTTTTATGATGCCTGCTCCTAATAAAAATATTTTTTAATAAAAAATTATTTTATTTAATAAAAATAAATATTTTTCTCAGTGAGAAAAAAGAAACTAAGTCAAATTATTTTTGGTATGTATACCCTGGTTAACTCTGCCTTGGGCATTAACCCTTGACAGGAAACCTATGTCCCACCTTGAATTCTTCAAATTAAGGAACCTTCAGGCTAAAATACACCATGTGCCCTACATCAGTACCTACTGGTTAAGTGTGACAGTGCAGTGTACCTCCAAGTAATAAGGCTAAAGTAGAAGGAATATATCACTCATAATCTACAGCTGTGGCTCTGAGACAAAATCACTACCACCTTCCACCACCTGTCCACCCCCAATGTGCAATGCCTGGAGACATTTAGAGCTGTCACAATTGGCATCCAGTGGGGTAGAATACAGAAAAGCTACTCAACATTCTATAATGCACAGGAGAGCCCACGACAAAGAATCATCTGGCCCATAGTGTCATTAGTGCCCAAGCAGAGAAACCCTGCTCTAGAAATTACTATATGAAGCCAGTTGACTTTTCAGGCATTGCAGAATTTATAGGGATCTGAGGCCAACCAGGAGGAGGGGGAGAGAGAGGGGCTAATGGTCCAGAGTCAAAGAAGGACTACAAAATGCCCAGCCAGAAGAGAGAGCTGAGGCTGCTGCCCATCTTTCCAACTGTCTGAAAGAGGGTCCTCTTCATCTTGACCTTGCCAGACTTTGTCAAGAAGGTTTTTTTTTTTTAATATATAGGGTTAAAGGTTTAATTCGGTAAAACACTTCTGTTCCATGATTCATCACCTGACCAACTGACAGTCTACCCACCCCCCCCACTCTATGAAGCATGCTTCCATCACTATTAACTTTTAACCAGGCCTAAACCAATGAATGAATGAATGAATGAGAGGAAGAAAGAAAAAGAAAGGAAGGAAGGAAGGAAGGAAGGAAGGAAGGAAGGAAGGAAGGAGGGAAGGAAGGAAGGAATGCGGGAATTTTGAAGAGATATTTTAGAAATGGACTATAAATCCAAAAGAGTACTGCCCGTTCTCTTGAGAGACTGCTATGTAACCATTTTTATTTTGGGCAATTTGCATAGGGGTCTTTGCATAGGGGGATATGGAGGTAGTGCTTAAGGACTTTCTTCACACATGGTGAAAATCATAATGAGATCGTGACTATTAGATGTTTGTCCTGTGACTACTGAATTCTTAGAAAAATTACATTGCTCAACAGCACTGGAGGTATCAAATTGATCCAGCTTAAAAAGATCAACATTATGTGTTTAGATCTTAATATGGTAGATATTAACATGTGTTTAGATCTTAATATGCTACCAAGCAAATATGGTAGGTAGCTTTTATTTGTGATAGTCTTCGGATTTTAAATGCCAAATAGCTACTTAATGGGTTACTGAAAAATCTAAATTTTATTTTTATAAAGTTTATTTGTTTATTTTGAGAGACAGCACGAGTGGGGCAAGGGCAGAGAGAGAGGAAGAATCTCAAGCAGGCTCTGCACTCACAGGGCAGGGCTCAAACTCACGGTACTGCAAGATCATGACCTGAGTGAAAATCAAGAGTCTAACAGACTGAGCCACCCAGGCACCCCTGAAAAACCTAAATTTTAAAAGGGGTTATACTAAGGACATGCTTAAACGCCTCACAAAATATGATTTCCATTCTAGGTATTCACAATTAAAGAACAGGGTTCCTCTCAACAGCAAATCCAGCTTAGTTCACCTGAGCACTTACCTTCTACTGGGGAGGGAAAGAGAGGTTATCACTCAAAGATAGATCCAAAAAGAATAAAGCACCAGTTGGACAACAAGAACTGTCCTCTGGTCATGGCATAAACCGTCACAGTAATCCCATATTCTCATTGCCCCTTCCCAATGGAGTTGTTTTTATATATTCTTTAGTTTTACCATGTAATATAAACTCATCTCTAAATTATACATTTTGTAAATATGTCACCAAGAAATGCCAAAAAGCCCCTACTGAATATGAATTGTTTACCCCAGGCCTATAATGTTCTGTGTCCTAATGCTTCAGAGATATTAGATACTAAAATTTTATTAAAACCATGTTCCTTGCATTTGCTGCCATTATCGGTGATGCAAATTCACACATGCGTTAACTAATGAAGCAGTCAGACAGGGTTTCATAGGCAGAGAAGAGGCTGAAAGAAATCTTTTTTGCCAAATAGAAAGTGGCCCAACTGTGGAAAATGATATGGGTATCTAAGGTAGTGCCCACAAGCCAAAACTGTAAATAAGGTTAGACCCTCACATGGTTCCATGGTCTGAGTATATATTACAACATTTCAAATCAAACACTCATTTCATTTTAGGGGTTCATGCCAGCTGGCAAAGCACAGCCGACCAAAAGTGAAAAACGAGCTTGAATTCTCTTTCTCTGTAAACTCAGTACATTTGTAGCAGGAGCCCCTTACCAGAAGAGGGCAATGGCGGCCCGCCCAGCATTACGCAAAGCTGTGGCAGTTACCTGCAGTCCAGGGAATCCCTGCCTAGAGAGTCAGATCTCAGGAAACAGCCCGGGAACTGCTGGCTTCTAAGTACCATGCATGCAAACACCAGCCCCTTTGCCTTTCCTTTTTCTGGAATGAATGAACAGGTGGCTGCAAGACCAAATCATTCCAATATTTCCAATTAATGATGTAGAAATGCTGCTCACTGCAACCCAATCAACATATTTTAAAGTTATCCCCTCTCCCTGGTCATACCAGCCACGAAACTCTTCCCATCCCCAAACCAGAGGGTCCTTAAAAGATCTCCAAATAGAGATTATGTAAGTAGTACCTTAGAAGGCTGCAAATTATAGATACCCTAAGAGCCATTCTAAAGTCAGATGCACATTCACTTCTAGTAAGTACCCTAGCTTTTCAGACCCCTTGGGTGGAGTCTCAATTCTGCTAACCTTTTCTCCCTACCTCTCCAGTGTTTCCAAGTTCATCTTCTAAACAGCACTTGTCCAGCTTAGGGTCTTCAGGCTTTTCTAAACAAAGCATTCTCCAACCTCCTCTCCCTTATAAACCACTTTGCAGGCTTACTCAGTGTTTGCTTTTTAAATACGTCTACCTCTAACAAAGGAAAGGATTTGTTTTTGATTAATAAAATTTGGGGGCATAAGCAGGTAGTGAATAGGTGAGATGGGCTGGGGGTAGTTTTAAGAGGGGTGGGACATGAGCTCATGCAACACTGGTTGAGCTGCGTTATTATCTCCTACTTCAGGAATTCATAAACCAAAGAATGAAGGCTCCTAAGTTCGTGACTTCTCAATCTATCTAAAACTACACATTCTCCCCACACCTGCTTCTTTTCCCTGTTCTGGCTCAGCTAGCAGCACCCAACATCTGTCCATTTCTGAGACCCCATCACCTCCCTTTCCTCAGCAGCCACATCCAACACACATACTGTGTTCTATCCCCACCCCTCCACCATCCTGGCCTCCAGTCCAAGCCACCACCTCCTCCTGCCTGGCCCTTAACTGCACCAGTCTCCCATGATTCCCTAAGTCAGCTCATCTTCAATCTGTCACCAGCCTGTTGCCAGAATGATCAAGTCTTGTCCCACCTCCACCCCTCCACTCAAGCTGAAAACCTTTTGAAAGGTCTTCAGCTCTCAGGGGAAAAAAGACTAAATTCCTTATGGCGGCCTAGAAGAGGCTGACCATACATACATCCTAGTTTGCCTTGAGTCAGTCTCATGTTATGCCCTAGTGTCCAAACATAATTATTAATAGCACCCCTCCTATGTCCTGATTTCCACAATAACCCATATATATGGTCTCTTTAGCTACAAGTTTCTGTGAGGTCAGGCTCCTGCCAGCTTCTCCAGCCTCATGTCAGTCTACTGTCCCTGCACTCACTACTGAGCTTCAATCATTTAATTTTTATTTATTGAACATACACCAGACACCAGCCCTGTGCCAGGAGCTGAACACAGAGCAGAGAAGAGACAGGACCTTGGCTCTGCTGGAAGGCCCTGCCCCACCCTGAGGGCACCTACCTCCCCCTGGGCTCCCACTTGGGCTTCCTTCAGCCTTGGCTCAATGCCTCTTCCCTCTAGAAACCTCCTGAGGGCTCCAGACCAGGCGTCCCACCCTTAACCTTGACAACAGCATCATGTGCCTCTCTCGGAAACAATGCTTCAAGACTGCAGTTTTTCCTGCTTGTGTGTGATTGGTCTGACTACCAGATTCTTCCAAGAGATGAAGAGATCTGCATCTATTTTTGCTAGTTATTAAAGCTCCGATACTTAGCAGTGCCTGGTCCATAGAAGGTATTCATGAGTGCACTGCAGGAAGGAAGGAGGCACAGGGTGTACTCTGCCTCTCAACTCTGGGCTAGCTATCCTTCCTGGGTGCCAGCATGGCCCTGAAGGTGCCTAGAGTCTTACAAATCCTATCCTGATGTCAGCTTCGGGCCCTGTTCACCCAACCCTCCTAGGCTCAGGGTTCTGGCAGGGAGCAGAAGCCCTCCACACCCTCCCCATCATCACCCCTCAGTTGAGATGCACTCTGTGGTCAGCACAAAGATTCTTGCTCCCAGAAAAGGGCTAGAGGAAGGTCTACCTGGCAAACCGTAGCCAAAGGAGCAAACTGAGCCAAAACACCTCATCAAAAGCAGGCATTTTGACATACCATCTTTCTTGAAGTTTTGAAATATTAAAGTTTCTCCCTCTTGACAAAAAAATATTGCTTGTGGCTTACAAAAATCCATTCTTTTTTATCAATTTCTACTGATTATGGATTAAAATCTCTGAGTACAAATTTCAGCCTGGGTATAGCCACCCACCTTGGCGGGGGTACTAAAAGGATGTGAATCCCTAATTCAAAACATTAGTTATTTTCACAATATGCCACCAACGGGGGGGAGGAGGGTGGCATGAGCTGGGGACTGGAGACAGGATGTATTTTATGACATAATCACCCGGCATCCCAGCCATGAGAGTAGGCCAGCAGGCTGAAGATACCATAGTCACACCCTCCACAAGGGGACCCCTTCCCTCCCTCCTGTCACCTTCCCAGAGGACCTTCAGGTGCACCCACATGGTGAGGGCACTGACGTCAATCAAACTAAATACAGATAAATGTTTTAATATTTCTTCCACAGCACAGTGGATTACTGAACTGCCCCCTCACAGTGGCACAAACACACATAACTTTGGAGACCACTGCAGTCAACCAGAGAAATATCTGGACAACTCGGAGAAGACCAGGAGTAACTTAAAGGCAAAGCCCTGCCAGCAAATACAACCCAAACAATGTCAAGAAAGCAATGTCAGAAACTGTTAACTGGCAGCAATGAGAATTAAATGGGACCAAAGGAGGGCATTTATAATGATAGAGGATAAAAGCTATCAAGAAATTAAAACTATCCTGGGAATCCAAGTAAGAGACAGCAGACAAATGCTGGTGGAAAAGCTGTAAAACCTGTTCCTCTAAAATGTGACATGTGTTTCCATTCCAAAGCCTCTTCCTGTGGTCCCCACCCTGCAACCCAACTAGAAATCGCTCCTACCAGATCCCTGGGGAGGCACCTTCCTTTTTTACTTGGTTATTTAACTCGAATGTGCCTCCCCAGAGAGGCTCTCTGCCCATCCTATTTACACTGGAGCCACTTCTAGTCACTTGCCAAATTACCAGGTTTTATTTTCTTCATTATACATCTCAGTATCTGAAATTATCTTGTGTCTTTCCTTGTGCAGGTATGTCTCCCCCCAACTGAAATGTCACCTCCATAAGACCGTTGAACTTCTCAGTCTTATTCAGCTGAGAACCATTCTAGTACATAGGAAGCAAGTGATAAATATTTATTGAATAAATAAAATGTTTGAAAAGAGCAAAAGCAACAGAGGAGTCATAGTAGACTGAATCCATTTCTTTCAGCCCATGTCAGATCAGGGAGGCAAAAATAACATCACAGAGGGCATATAATATATAATGGTGACCTGCAAGATATGTATCAAACCGTGTACAATAAAAGCAGAGAATATGCCATCTTTTCAAGCATTAATGAAATGGTTTCTGTATCTGTCAATCTAAACTCCCCATTTCCCAAATGAATCTGAACTTCACTGAAAAAGCAGAGCAGGTGGGAGCAAGATATAGCAGCTGAGGTGTGAGGGGAGGTCTGATCCCAGAAAATGGGTCAACACAAGATATTGGACTACTGACCAATATCTGTCTACTAGGACCCTCCACCCTCATGTCACATTGCTCAAGGGACTCTCCATGTACAGTCTAAGCAGGAAGATATACTATAAGCTAATTAACCAGGAATAAATCTCAGTATCTATTAATAAGCAAAGGACTCTACAAATACATGCTCCTTAAGCCACTGATGTACTCACTGTAAGAAACCTCTCAATATGTATCTAATATGATAAACTGTGTTCGCATCAGGGTTCTGTCATCTTTTTTACATACAATCCAGCTGCAACACTGGTTCTATTGAAAAGTATTAGTAATCATTTCTTATTTTCCACCTTAAAATCACTTTAGGGACTACAACCTTCCTTTAAAAAATTTGTTTCAACACCAGAATTCATTATTTTCTCTTTATAATCAAACCAGTTTTTGAAGCATAATGGAAAAAGGCCTACAGCCTCTATAGCAAACCCTTATGCTCATGCCATAAATAATTTATGGAAAGATGGTTGCTTCTCAGAGGCAGGCTCAAATTCCCATTTTAATCAAAACTGATTTTGAAATCTATTTCTCAATTTACATGTGGTCAGGGAGATTCTCCCCACATGAGCTCTCCAACTGCATCGTGGAAATGGGCACTCTTCCCGAACTCCTAAAACTGTGGGACGTTATTAACCACTAGTAATCATTTTCTTCTACACTCTAATGCTCTTGACTTCATCAGAGGTTAACGTCATGGCAGCAGCTTCAGAAGGGAATCAAAAGTGCAAAGCCACAAAACGCCAATGGTACCACGTTCACTGATATTTCCAAATATGCAAACAGACGTCACAAAGGAAAAGGCTTGAAGATTCACTGAATCCTCCAAACACACAAACTCATACCAGAAACATAAAGACAATAAATACTCCCCAATAAATGACAGTACCAACCAGTACAGTACTGTGCTTCAAAACCCCAAATCCGTATCTCCGAGATTGCTTTGCCTAACTCTGGAGCAAATAACATAAGAAAGCTTTTTTATGCTATTTTTATTTCACAAAACAGTCTTTGGTTCATCCCCCTACAAAGTTTTTGGTGTTTTTTTTTTTAGCATTTTTTTGGTCTTTACTACAAAGTAAATTCCCTTCAATATTAAATAGAGTGTCAGCCTGTTTATAAGTGGGTCCCAATATGGAGTCCCACAACTTCTGCTAAGCACCAAGCTCTACGGCCAAGTACTGGCTCGGTAGCCTAAGCTACAGTACAGAACCAGAATCTTCATAGTGCCAACTCCACTGGTTGACTCCCAACTCCTGTCCCATAGGTGGAAGCTCTGTGAGCTGCATATGGTCTTAGACTTCTCCATCAGTGGAGATCAGTGGTAAGCTGCATATGGTCTTGGACTTCTCCATCAGTGAAGAAATGAAACAACTGCCAAATGAGTCTCTTCTGAGGGCAGAGAATGGAAAGGCTTCCCATACTCATGAAATTCTCCTGGCATCAAGCATAATGCTGACGTTGGCTTAAGTTAGCTTTTATCCAGGTGGACTAGAATTGAAAAGAATATTTCACATGATAGCAATTATGGAACAGGATCCTTGAATGCTTGAACAGGGTCTTTGAATTTTTGGTGATTTTGGTGTTCCTTCTTTCTTAGTGATATAAAATTCTAACAAAACCAGTATTAAAAAAATAAGAACGTGAGTGATAAGAATGACTTTTCAACAACGAGCCATTTATTTTATCTTCTCCTACCACAAGGCTGAAGAACAAAATATATGATCGAATTATAAAAACCACACCTATCACCATGAGAGGGAAATTACATCCACATACCCCCCCCAAAACTGGATTTATAACAAAATGAAAGCAGTGGACAAATCTGAATCCACTTTTTGTTAGACACCACCCTAAACCTATAATTATAAAGCAAGTAGACTCAGAAAACCATCTGAACAAATCACTGATGGACAATGATGTCCACTCTCCTTGCACAGATCAAAATGAAATATAAATACCACCGTGTCTATAGGTCATGTACAAAAAGGAAAGTTCCAGGGGTCTCTGACAGCCTCCTAACTTTGAGTTGGGCTGCATTTGGTCGCATAGTTTGAGGGTATCTGAGATGTTTGCATCCACGTTTAGAATGAAAACCTCAAACTGCAAAAACATCAAACATGACCAGTCAAACATGTCTTCATATGGACCCAAGGATGTTGTCTTCTGGGTCTTCAGATGGGGGCTGACAAGTCTAGGCCTTCCTCCCTTGTCCAGATACATAAGGAGAAAGGTCTAAGGCTCACTCCCAAGACCTACGTCTCATACAATAACACACATTCCTAGGAATGTGAAGACAAGAGGAGAGGAGAGGAGAGGAGAGGAGAGGAGAGGAGAGGAGAGGAGAGGAGAGGAGAGGGGAGGGGAGGGGAGGGGAGGGGAGGGGAGGGGAGGGGAGGGGAGGGGAGGGGAGGGGAAGAGAAGAGAAGAGGAAAAATGAGGGGCAAGAGGACGGGTGACTATGTAAGGTACAAATCCCACTTGAACAATTTAATCACACAATGAAAATTAATTACATTATAAAAATGTTTGTCAAATTAATTCCATGTTCCCATGAAGGGTCCAGTTCTTGTAATAGGCACAAAGCTTTTAAAAATTGCTTAGATGCTCTTTTGTTTTGATATAATTTTAAACTTCAGAAAAACTGTGAGAACAGTCAAAAAAATTTTTAATAACACATTTTGAATTATCTTCTGAGAACTTAAACTACTTTTTAATTAGCTTCAAAAATAGGGGTGTCTGGGTGGCTCAGTTGTTTAAGCATCTGATTCTTGATGTCGGCTCAGGTCATGATCTCACGGTTCATGAGTTCAAGCCCTGTGTCTGCACTGTCAGTGCAGAGCCTGCTTTGGACTCTGTCTCCCACTCTCTCTGCCCCTCCTCTGCTCTCACTCTATCAAAATAAATAAATAAAACATTTTTTAAAAAGTTAAAAATAAAATCAATTCTACTTTTATCTGATAAATGGTTGCACAACACTCATAATGTTCAATTATTTGGGGATGGTAGAACCACCAGGCCTGTCAACGTTGTTGTTGTTGTTATTTTAATTGGAACATGTAAGAAGGAGGATGACATTTGTAACCCACACAGGAGTGCACAGATAAGGTAGGCTGGCTGTTATGTGCAATTACAGAGGCATCAGCTGTCCCTCCACCCTTTTCTACCCCCAAATGAAAATGCAAAATGAAATGCGAAAGAAAAGGCATAATTATATTAATGGATAACCTTAAATGTGTGTCAATGTCCCCCCTCCCACCCCAGAAAACAATTCATTGACAAACTCAGGTCCTTTATTTGTGGTACCAATTTGTCTAAAACACACCACACTATAAAGAAAGTTTAGATTAGAATCTCTAATAGAGGTGATAATTTTGGATTTGTAAGTTATTCTTCCTTATTAACCGAGTCCAAGAGAGCCTTCAAGAACACCCTAAAGAAATGTTTCGCATGCGAGCAAGTATCCTAAAACAATGGAAAGCAACAACATTTTGGAAATGTCCAAAAGCTGAAGGGTACTTTCCATTTACCTTGTTGAAAACATCTTCCTTAGGGACAGAACAGATTTTTAGGGCAAGAAGTAACAGGGCTTGATTCTCTCTCTCTCCCTCCTCTCTTTCTGCTCCTCCCTGACTTGCATGCCCTCTCTCTCTCAAAATAAATAAATAAATTTTAAAAAGAATTGGGGAGGTGCCTGGATGGCTCAGTAGGTTAAGCATCAGACGTCAGCTCTGGTCATGATATTGTGGTTCATGGGTTCAGGTCCTGCATCAGGCTCCGTGCTGACAGTGAGAAGCCTGCTTAGGATTCTCTCTCTCTCCCCCTCTCTCTCTGCCCCTCCCTGACTCACACTTTCTCTCTCAAAATAAATAAAGAAACTTAAAAAAACAAAGAGTAACAGGTCTCATATTAAATAAACAGATGATGGTGTGTAGAGTTCAACAGCTACCTTTACCAAAGAGTTCATGTTTGTATCATCAAACCACCACACATACTAAGTCTGCTCAAAATCCCTCTGGTTGGTAAAATAATGCAGAGTTCCTTTGACTAGACCTCTCGGTACTTTCTACTTGTGTCTACTATACTTGCCAGCATTTCCCTTTGTATTTCTAACTCTATTTCTGTAGTTATTCAAAAATGTATTCAAATAATAGATTAGCATCATCTTGAGAAAGCTGGCCTTTCTGGTTAATACTGTGGGCTCTGGAAGGCCAGGATTTTGTCTGTGTAGGCTTTTATAAAGCCAGCACCTAGCAGTGGGTCTGGTTCATGGTATGTTTATCTGTTAAGTGAATGAATGAACCAGCAAAACACTTACTCATAATTACTCTCACCAGAGAACAATATTATCAGCAGAGATGACATCTCTCAAAGGACACCTTGCTTTAGAGGCTATACTGGGTTGAATGGTAGCCCCCCGCTGCGCAGGTCCTAACTGCTACCCTATTTAGAAAAAGGGTCTTTGCAGGTGTTATTAGGATCTTGAGATGAAGAGATCATCCTGGATTATCCGGATGGTTAATAATCTAATCATAAGTGTCCTTATAAAACACACACAGAGAAGACAAACACACAGATGAGAAGGTGATGTAAAGACAAAGCAAGAGATGCAGTCAGAAAACAAGGAAGCTGCCTCCACCGGAAGCTGGGAGAGGCAAGGAATACCTGCCAACTTCAGACTCTAGCTCAGATGTCTGACTTCCTGAACTGTGAGAATAAACTTCTTTTGTTTTAAGTCACCTAGTTTGCAGTAATGTGTTACGGCAGCTTAGGAAACTAATAGAGATGCCTAGTGAAACTATCTCAGAAGATCAAAAATATTTTGAGGGCAACAACACCTGAATGGCAGTCTTGAAGATCTGTTTGGGATAGTCGGCATTTGTTGGCCTGCTCACCATTTTCTAACGTTATCCGCTATGCTGAAATTGTATCCTTTGAGGAAATAGTATTAACTATATTGCTAATGAATGTTCGCTCATCCCAAAAAGGATTAAGGCAGTTGATAAATCCTAACCCAACAATCACCATATGCCTGCTTGGAAACTGTCATTTCATGCTTTGCTAAACAGCAATAGAAATAATGTTCTTTCTCAATTATAATTGTATCACCTGAACAGACATCTAGCATGATGACTACACTCCTACCAGGTAGACAGAGAAGAGCCCTACAGCATGAGGGAATGGCAAGAACATCCCCAGTTCTTCTCGACACTGCTCTGTGGTCTTCTGAACATACGCATCTTGCCTAATATGTCTGTGGCTCCACTACCATCCCACACCCCCCTCAGGTCAAATAAAAACTTGAAAGCAACTCACAAAAATATTAATTATTTTAAACATCAAAGACATTTTTATGTCCACAGTAAACCGGATTTCCAATTAAATGTCTTCCCCATGACTATCCTCTCATCATCACTGAACGGGCCCCTGGGAGCCCTGTGCACTTCTGACTTCATCCCCAGGCCTGACCATTGCTGATGGACCAATCATGTTTCTCAGCAATGTGGAAGTAGGGCAAGGCAGGTGGTCCAGAGCATCTCCCCCATAGCCATACCTGTAACCTGTTAACCTGAAAAACGCGAGGGTTGCATCAGAGCCTGAGAAGAACCACATTGATGCCCAAAGAGGAGCAGACATGAGAAATGTCGCACAAGCCCTGCCCTGGAATTCTGTGAACCATCTCCGTAATATGTAGTAAATGCCAAATGGACATGGCTAGTCCACTTTACTAACCCCGTGAGGCCTGCAGCTTTCTTCCTTCACACAGCCCTGGGGCAAGCCCAGGCTGGCCACCACCGCTGGACCTTTCTGCTTCCTCCACATCTCCCAATCCAAGCGTCTTTGGGTCCCCCTGCCAGCCCAACCCTCCCAGGCTCGTGCCAGGCAGGAACAAAAACAAACCACCAAACTTCACTGCCTCCTCCCCCTGATTCATTTTGTAAAAACTACTTCACCTACTCTTCATATCCTTTAAAAAAAAATGAGTTTAATAGATTCAAAAAAGAATTCAGTTGTAGCTGATAATGTGAGTTTTTATGAGAGATAATTCTTACCAAGACTTCTTAATCTGCTCATAATTTTAAAGCTTAACATGAGCTTCTTACATAATACATCCTCCAGCAGACAGCTCCAACATATCACCTCGTGCAACAAATTCTCCATTCACTCAGTAAGGCGGCATCGGGTGCCTGGGTTGGGGGGTGGGGGGGATGATGGGAATAAGCAGCCATGGTCCCCATCTTCCCTGGTGCTTACAGTCATATTTTAGAAACAGTTATTAGAGTTTAACATGACATTTAAAAGGGTGAAGAGAATATTACCTTATTTATCCTATAATTAATCTCTCTATATATGATTGTACCTCAATAGATATGGAGAAATAAATACAAAAGCATTTCATAATGTCCCCATACAGAGGGGGAGATAAGTTTAGCTAATCTAATAATTATCCTAAAAATCAGTAAAATATGACTTGAATAAATTGAATCAAGCTTAGTGCAACAAGCACTAAGAAACAAATTTAATACAAACCTCTACCAGGAGGAGAAAGCTATCAACAATTTCCATGTCTCAGTGACCATTACAATATCTGTGGCAGAGTGTCCCTTCCAGGTGAATCTGAACTTGAGACCCATCTGGCCAGGGAGGCAGTGACAGCCACCTTCCCCATATGCTTGTACCCACTGATCCACCCAGTACCAAGAGGTCTGAAGCAGAGAAAAGATTAGACATCTACTTGCACCTGGGGTTTCGGCACACACAGATACATCTAGACAAAGCAGGGAAGGCCGTTTAGAAGCTAAACAGCAAGGAAAAAAGTGAAAGCTTAAGGCAGAAGGAAAGGGAGCTGTGCACCCAGCCTCATGACCATGACCTGCCATCCTACCAAACTCTGTATTCATAAAAGCCCTAAGCAGCCCTATGGTGGGACCCCTTCCCAACCAGTGGAGTACGCCAGAGGGCAAGAGAGATGAACCCTTCATCATTTTCGCAGGTGGGCTGCCGTAGCATGGATGGATTAAGGATTAAGTGCTTCAGTGGCTGGGAAGAAGAACAAGAAAGGTGCTCTGTGGGGAAGAAGACCAGTAGGAGCCACCCAGGTGGACACATGAGCACATGTGAGACAACCCCATTTCCCCTGGAACACAGAGACCTGGGTGGGCAAAGGACATTTTAATGGGGGTGAGGCAAGTGGGAGAGAAAAAATGGGTCAGCAAAATCCAGGTTTTCATTTTATATGCTGTCACTGGTACCTGTAGGCCCAGGAGGCCAGGGGCCATGTTATTTCTCTCCCTCCTTCATACCTCCTTTCTTGTTCCCTGTTGAGCAGCCTGGATGGAGGAGGGAACAGGGAGGGAAGGAGACAGGCTCCTATCAACAGGACACCTTTACTCTGTGCAGGGACAAAGGGAAGAGGTTTGAAAAACAGTGATCTGTATCACTGAGCTGGGGGTGAGAGGGTTATTAAGCCTTTACAAAAAGATCTATGACCCCAAGAAAAAGGCAACACTAAGGGAGAACTAATAATCCCTTGATATTAACTGCAACACAACCTATATTTTCTATTGATAGCAGAAGATTGAAACAGACGTTTTCCAGTTTTATCGTACTAATAATTACCTCCAATGCTTGCATGTCACAACACATTCGATCAAACTCCTATTCAGCCTATGCAGTGTTGAGCCCACTCTCCCTAACCTCCAGCTGCCACTCAGTCTACTGTGGTGATCTCTATCACGCGCCATAGTGGCTTCTTCCTGTTTCCATGACTGTGGTTAATGGAAGCTCTAATGAGTTCCATTTACTGGGCAAGGGCTTGATCAGCCCCCAAAATGAAGCTGTCTCTTCTTGATGTAAGAGAGATGATGGCACAGCCAGGAAGATCCAGCTCCACTTCAGCCCCGTATTCACTCCAAGAATCCTAACCCCAGTCTCCTCCTTTGGACAATCTGAACGGGGCGGGGGGGGGGGGGGGGGAGGGGGGGGCAGTCCTGATCATGGCTAAGACCATTTCCAAATGGTTTGTTCTAAGAAGTGGTCTGACTTGAAGGCAGCATCCCAATATACATATTCAGTGTATTTTTATTATAACATGTTAAACAAATCTCTTTTTTAGAATCATAGCATGCTGTAATAATAGATTTCCTGGTTAACTAAGACAATGTTACAACAGTAAGGTGGGGAGGAAGAAGAGAGGGAGAGAAGGAACACAGAAGCTTTTTAAATCTATCGCTGATATACTAATATATACACACACTTTTTTTTTCTTACTTACTCAACACAAATAGTTTTAGTCACAAATGCCATTTATAAGGACAGTCATTATAATGTGTTTTTAAAAGCAGATAAAGGGGATTTAGTCCAGGACCCAGCAAGTATCCTAGTCTCATAAAGGTATTAAGGTAACAATCCTTTTTTTTTTTTTTTGTAATTGTGACAAATGGATTATTCTACATAAAATTGTTTTCCAGATAATTAAAACTTACGCCTTACACTTTGGGTTCATACAGAGCACCCGGCACAATGCTTAATATCTCAGAAAGGAAGGTGTTGGGGGCAGGCAGGCCACTGAGGAGCACCATAATGAAGTGATAATTACATGTGATTCTAACTCACACAGGACTTTCTGTAATAACATTACATGATGCATACTTTAGGTCTTTACTAATTATATATTGATTTTAAAATAATGCCTTCATCTATTATCTTAGCTAACTGGCATTTTTTTCACAGTATGTCTATTTCCAGCATTCCTTTCGCTCCTGATTTTTAATTTTTTTGACTTATTATCTGCTGTACCCTAGAAAGCCAAATAATCAAGTACTTTAGAGCTGCATGCAAAAGAGAAGCGGACTTGAATGAAAACAGAAGTGGTGAGGAAAGTGTTTGAGATTTACTGGCCATATTTGGGGATGTGACACCATTTCTGGTCTTTTCCCAGTAACTTCTTGATTCCTAGAGTTATAGTTCTGTGAATAAGACTGCCATTCTAGGTAAGTGCTATTCTTGACTTGAGATTTTAATTGATTTTATTTCATTTTCTGTAGCCAGAAGCAGGAAAAAAATGCTAATTAGCTCAAGGATATTAATAAGGAACTTCATTAATCTGGGCATCAGGTACCTCAACTGTACAGAAAGGGATTTCTGACAGAAACATTCATGCTAAGTTAGGAAGCAGGGCATCCAAGGCAGAGGAGAATGAAGGGGACTCTTAAAAGAAGAGTAACAGGAATTCTCTGTCAGACAGCAATCCTAGAGAATGACCAGCCTGAATGAATGGAGCCAGAGAGGAATCCAGGATGGATGACTCCCAGAAAAGAAAGACAGAGGGAAAAATAGAACAGAAAGATTATCTGTTGGGTCTGATCATTTGGAAAACTGAAAAGGCAGGCACTTTTTTTTTTTAAGATTTTTTATTTTTTATTTTTTATTTTTAAGTAATCTCCACACCAACCAGGGACTCAAACTCACAGCCCTGAGGTCAAGAGTTGCATGTTCCACCAACTGAGCCAGCCAAGTGCTCCAGAAAGGCAAGCACTTTAAAGAGCTGCTGGCAGGTAAGGACAGATCAGCCCAACTGCTGGAGAGCAGGGGATTGAAAACGATGGGGGCATGCAGGGAGCAGGGGGGTAGGAATTAACTCAAAGGAAAACAGAAATGATACAGAAAAAATATGCAGAGTATAGCTCAGCAGTGAATACTGTCATAATAATATATTATCATAATAATGAGACACATTATGAATTTATATAAAATATGTAAAATTAAATATACTGAGTTTAATTTTAATACTCATGAAATTGCCATATAAGTATGCTTCTTAGAAATATGGAGGTAAAAATCAGAAGAAATTGCTAAGAGTTTAGAGTGAACACTTCTAAGGAGAACAGAGTAAAGAGAGAAGTGAGACAGGGAACTACTGTTTTTCTTTCAGAGTCTATATTATGATGTCAAGGCAATTAAATGAGGAAAGAATCAGAAAAGGAAGGAAAAGAAAACATATGCTCATACAGATGGGTTTGGACTCCTGGATATCCACACACAAAAGCATGAAGTTGGACCCATTCCTCAACCATATGCAAAAATTAATTCAAAATGGATCATAGATCTAAATGTAAGAGCTAAACTATGAAACTCTTGGAAGGAACCATAGACATAAACTTCCATGACCTTGGTTAGACAGTGATTCTTAAATATGATACCAGAAGCACAAGTGAAGAAGAAAAAAACAGACAAATTGTACTTTGTCAAAATTAAAAACCTTTGTACTTCAAAGTACACGATCAAGAAAGAACAGAGACAATACTCAGAATGGGAAATAACATTTGCAAATCATGTATCTAATCAGAATATACAAGGAATTCTTACAACAATAAAAAGACAACCCGATTTAAAAATGAGTTCTCAACAGACATTTCTCCAAACAAGATCAACAAATATCCAGTAAGTACCTGAAAACATTAGCCATTAAGGAAATGCAAATTAAAACCACAATGAGATGCCACTTAACGCCACTGGATGGCTATAATTAAGAAGACAGACAGTAATAAGTATTGGCAAGGATGTTAAGAAAAACAGAACCCTCCTACACTGCTGGTGGGAATGTAAAACGGCATTTGGAAAAGTGTGGCAGTTCTTCCAAAAGTTAAACACACAGTTACCATATGACCTAGCAATTCGACCTAAGAGAAATGAAAACATACAACTGTGTACAAAAAATTTAACACAAATGTTTATAGTGGCATTATTCATAATAGCCAAAAATGCAAACAACCCAAATGTCCATTAACTGATGAATGGATAAATAAATTGTGTTATATACATACAATGGAATACTATTCTATCATAAAAAGCAATGAAGTAGTGATGTATATTACAACATGGATGAACCTTGAAAACAATTTGCTAAGCAAAAGAAGCAAGTCCCAAAAGACCACACACTGTACAGTTCTGTTTTTGCAAAATATCCCAAAGAAACAAATTTAAATTTTTTTTTTCAACGTTTATTTATTTTTGGGACAGAGAGAGCAGAGCATGAACGGGGGAGGGGCAGAGAGAGAGGGAGACACAGAATCGGAAACAGGCTCCAGGCTCTGAGCCATCAGCCCAGAGCCTGACGCGGGGCTCGAACTCCCGGACCGCGAGATCGTGACCTGGCTGAAGTCGGACGCTTAACCGCCTGCGCCACCCAGGCGCCCCCCAAAGAAACAAATTTAAAAAGAAAGCAGATTGATGGTTGCCTAGAGCTAGAAGTAAGGGCAGGGAGTAGGAGAAAATATAAAGAGTGACTGCTAAGAGTCATGGGTTTCTTTCTAGGGTGATAAAAATGCTCTAATATTACACTGTGGTAATGGATGTATAATTCTGTGAATATACTGAAAACCACTGGATTATATACTTTTCACAGAATTTTGTAGTATGTGAATTATATCTCAATAAAGCTGTTTTTAAAAGTCTATAAGGCAGTGGTTATTACGCAGATGTAAACATTCATCAAAACTCATCTACCTATATACTTAAGTGGGTACATTTGACTATGTATAAACTATGCCTCAATAAAGTAGATTTCTAAAAATGTCTCCAATGCAATAACTTTATTACATTGAATTTAGACAAAGGTTATTTTCAGAACATCAAGCAGGAAAGAATATCAAACTCATTACTACCTTTCCATGACTAACATTAATCATCATTAGGCAGACATTGTCTGCTTTCATTAGAAAGTCCTCTAATACTGGTTGAAGGATGTCCATCTGTCAGGAAATGACAAGACTCAATGTCCAGCAGGAAAGTTACAATGTCAGTTTTATCAACATTTTCCTAAAGTTAGCAAAAGCAACTTCCCAGCAGAACATCTGATTTTCTAAACAGAACTATTAATTCTTAAAGTACTATTCATTCTCAGTTTGCTTTGGGGAAAAACACAATTTCACCTTAAAAACATTTTTGGTCTCAGAGGCACCTGGGTGACTCAGTCAGTTGAGCAATGGACTTCAGCTCAGGTCATGATCTCACAGTTTGTGAGTTCAAGCCCCACATCGGGCTCTGTGCTGACAGCTGGGAGCCTGGAGCCTGCTTCAGATTCTGTGTCTCTCTGTCTCTCTCTCTCTCTCTCTCTGCCCCTTCCCTGCTCACGCTCTGTCTCTCTCTGTCTCGCAAAAATAAACGTTAAAAAAATATTTTAAAAAAACACACACATTTTTATCCTGGTAGGAAATCACGTATCAAACCCCTTAATTTACAAATACAGAAATTGACTGAGGCCTAGAGAAGTTAAAGATTTTCTCAGGATTACACTGATGGTAAAGTGACAAAGCTGATTCCCTGTCAATGGACAACAGCACTGGTCACTTATCATCACTCCCGGAAACAGGGCCCCCATGGTCAGCACATACTGAGGGCTTCCTAAATTCCAGGTACTGCACTACTATATGAAATGCTCTCCTCCTTTATTCCTCTATCAGCTCTATGAAGCAGGGACTATTACTCGTCTCCACCTCTCCAAATAACTGGTGAGAAATTAGTAAGCAGCCTACAGTCAAGAAGCTAGTAAGAAGGGAGCCAGAAGTCTCATTTGGGCCATCTGTCTCTAAAACCTAAACTTTTTTTTTTTTAATTTTTTTTTCAACGTTTTTTATTTATTTTTGGGACAGAGAGAGACAGAGCATGAACGGGGGAGGGGCAGAGAGAGAGGGAGACACAGAATCGGAAACAGGCTCCAGGCTCTGAGCCATCAGCCCAGAGCCTGACGCGGGGCTCGAACTCACGGACCGCGAGATCGTGACCTGGCTGAAGTCGGACGCTTAACCGACTGCGCCACCCAGGCGCCCCTAAAACCTAAACTTTTAACCAATAAGATATGCTTACTTCCTTAAAGCAAACATTTTACTTTTTCACTTCTTTTAATAAATGTTGGCATTTTACATTTCTAATATATGGGAAGATACTTACTACACATAGTTTCTGTTAGAACAAACATCTGTTTATCCCTACCTCAAATTAAGTTCTGGCCTATGTCTATCTTTTGTCTTGAATCCAGCCCCTTCTCTCTCTCTGAATCTCCCCTTGTCAAGCCAGACTGAGAGGCACAGCATTACACCCAGCCTTCAGTGGTGCCCAGCACGGCATGGACCACGAGCGCAGGTATTAGAGAAGCACATTCTTTTTTGTGTGATATTGTTTGAAAACAAAGAACCAGTAAAAGATGATGGCATGGAGTCGAGAGAAAAACTGATTTAAATGATTTCACAAATTTATGAATGCTTTCGCAAATGCGAGGGCTTGACAATTTAAAGTAATCAGAAAGGACATACATAGTCCCTCTCACTGTGTATAACCTATGCCTCACATGGTCCCTCCCGCATTCATTGGCAATTATTTTACTAAACCCATTGGTCTATCAGGTTTTAAGCTGTACATTGACCTAAAAGACAATCTTGACCTCAAAATAAATCTATTAAATATTGTATAGATTGAAAGGAAAGAAAAGGGGACTTCTCTGAGAAGCAATACCATATTTGGTCTTAGGAATCCACTGGGATGTAAAACATTGACAAAATTACGGGCCACTTTAGAACAAAGCTATAACTGCCCAGACATTTTTCACTCTGTTAAAGGGAAAGACGAATAAAAGCCAATGGAGACAACCTGAGCCATTCTGGGATGTGCTTTGCTAATGCAAGCAATTTCCTTCCAAAAACCAAAGCAGCACACTTATTACTTAATGTCTATCTCATGGCTGTCTTTAGCAGGATGAGCTTTGGGGTTCCTCCTTGTTAGAGCCACTTTGATTGAGAAGGGCCATGAAGCAAGAATCTGACCTGTTATAAGACATCCCCAAACTGACGCATGCAAACAAGCACACTTCTTAGGAGGCATGATGCTCATTCCTGAATGTGGCCAACTTGCAAGAATCTCTCTTTTGAAACAGTCTCCAGAGTCAGTTTACAAGCCTCATAGTCCTAACCCTCTGCTTTTGCTCAGTAACATTACGTACCTTCTCTATCTACCGTAGTCAATAGTCTGTTATTTTCTCTGAAATAAAAAACTGTCATCTTCCCTGAAAGATTAAAAACTTCCAGCATCTACATTTTGTGTGTGTGTGCACCTAACCATGACAAAGAAGGTGCTACCAGGGCAGGTATGATGGAGCAGATAGAAACAGCCTCACAGATATGAGAGAGAGAGAGAGAGAGTGAGATCTCAGGTAACTACACAGCAAAATCAGGTGTAAAGACTTTATCATTCTTAAAGGCTTTAAGGAACAAACTAACTGATATTCTGATATCAACCATACAAACAGACCTAAAATGATAATAATATATGCAAATATCTGACATTTTCAAGTAAACAACAAAATCTTCTAGTTAAAAGTATAATAGAGCTGATGAGCTACATTTATGTCATGAATTTTATTCACAAGACATCATTCCCTTCCCAATACTTGAGAAATATCAGTTTCCTAAGTCTATAATTTATGCACGTTATAATTACAAGTGTTTTGACTGGATTTCAGTAGCTGTCAGGAGCCAGGCCTATTTTAAATAAGCCAAAACAAAGTAAAATTGGTATTACATTATTGGACCCTGTCCTTGTATTAATCAATCCTTTCTGAGCTTCTGAAAGCAACTGCATCATTTCAAATGCACACCTATTTCACCAGAAAACAATTTCTTAAAAAATGCTTCTACTTAGAAATAAATGCAAATTCAATTTAACACAATATGCACATCAGCCTTTGACTTTTCCTTCCAAAGGTGTTATATTTTAAAAAATACTTCAAGAGGGGCCAAATTCAAACAATCCATATTCCCCAATCAAAGAGGAAGATCTTGGGGCCAGAGAGACCTGTGCTCTCATACTGGTCTTGCCATTAACCGCACTCATAATCACTTAACCTGACACAGAGCAGATGCACCATACTGGTGGGACACCTCTCCCCAAACTACAAAGTCTTAAACTGCAAAGAAATGCAAAGCACTAGGTTCATAATACCCACTTCATTTCTATTGTTTCTTTTTATATAAAAATTACTTGCAGAATGTGCTATTTGTTTCTAAGCTTATAAACTTCCAACCCCTCAAAGCTGCTTCGAAGAATTTCTCTCAATTTGATGCGAGTTAACTTGACAGTAAAGAAATACATTTTTTACCACATTAAGGCTCCCATGTGGCCCATTAAAAGTGTTTGGGATTATTAGTAGAGTTATTAAATGTTTAATGCATTATACAGAGGGTGATCTTTCCATGCTATGAGAACTTTAACTTTAGTAGGCTCCAACCCGAATGCTCAAACATGAAAGCTAACTGTTTGCAGATTTTTGCACTTGGTGCCCTAACATCAGTTAAAATGTGGAATACAAATACAAAAATGTGGAAAGAACTAGCCAAGAGCTTAACAGAATGGAGAAAGAAGTTGGGGCAAGAGTCAGGCAAACAGGAAACATCCTCTCATTTGTCTTGATGCCAAAATGAACTTAGACAATTGTCCTGGGGCAACATAGAAAGTCTGGGAAAATACACCAACTATAATACACCTCGAAGAATACATGTTAAAAAGCAGGGGTCAGGAGGCATACCCATGGTTTTCCACTCTCACCTCCCACCCCTGGGAGGAGTTCTGTAACCAAACCTACAGGCACCCTGCTTTGCACTTCTGAGTAAGTAGTTTGCAAAAGCTCCAAATGACTGTCCTCATTGTAGTTAGGGTCACTGCTTTGGAAACTGTACAAAAAAATACCACCCAGAAATAATAAGAGTTGATGGGAATTATTTTTAAAGATTTCCTTTTGGCACAGGTTTATCTGAAGAAGGCAACTCCCTTTGAAAATTATATACAACTTGGTGTTCTCTTTAAATCACTTGAGCTGGAAATCTGGGGGTCTAACCTATAAGAGTCCAGAAACTAGTGTAGGCCATTCTCTCTCCACTGTCTCAGCTGGAAGCCACAGGTGTCCTAAGGAAACGTACATCTTAATTCCCAGGCAGATGCTGTGCTGAATACTGCCTTCTTTACTCTACTGGAGAGGGGCAATGACCAGTGAGAAGCAAAGCCAGCACTTCTCATCCTTTGGCCAGCCAGCCAAAGACCTGAGTAGGCCAGAGGCAGCTCTAATCAAATGTAGCCCCCAAACCCCTCAAACTCTATAACCCTTAAAGTTCAAGGATGCCCTTAGTCCATCTGGCATCTTTTGGCCTGAAGTCCCTCCAATGCCCTGAGGTTTCTGTTGGCCAAAAAGGCCTAAAGATGTTGTAATTTGTTTCCTCCTACTGAGAAGTCCCACCTGAGACTCACTGACCTTCATGGTATTTATACCTAAGATGAATAAGATGAATAAGGATGGCTACTATCTCTTCTACCTTGGAAAACAGCATGGTTTCACTTGATCCCAATCTTGTCCTGCTTGCATTTGACTCATTTATTAGATTTAATTATTTCATACTTGATCAGCCTCAGAGCTTGGGTTCTGGGGTCAGACAGTCCAGGTCTGAATCCAAATCCAACCCACTAGCTTTGTAACTCAGAAAATTTCCTAACCTCTGTGCCTTAGGTTCCTCATCAAGTAAAATGAAGACGATACTCACACTTAATGAGATTAGTGTATAGCTCACGACATGGTCCATATGGAGCCCTTGGACAAAATGCCCAGCACACAGGCTGTATCACAAAAGGTGAGCTGTGGATACTCCTCTGGGAGGTCTCTATATTCCCTCCCTGTGTCCCTCCACTGCCAGGCCCTCTTCCTGGACTGGAACAGGATAAGAATCTATGAAAAGGTGGGGCGCCTGGGTGGCTCAGTCGGTTGAGCGTCCAACTTCAGCTCAGGTCATGATCTCATAGCTCATGAGTTCAAGCCCCACATAGGGCTCGTGCTGACAGCTCAGAGCCTGGAGCCTACTTCAGATTCTGTGTGTCCCTCTCTCTCTCCCCTCACCCACTCATACTCTGTCTCTCTCTAAAAATAAACAAACATTAAAAAAAAAAAAAAAAGAATCCATGAAAAGGTTACCTGATACAGTAAGGTCCTGACTATGGTAACACAAAATAACTCAGTGAAGGAAGGACAAAAACCAAAGTTTCTATTTCATCTTAGTCTCATTAATAACCTTAAGGTGATGTAATACTAGGGCGACAATATATTAATTTATAACCAAGACACTTGAAACTGACAAAGGGTGCTATTAATAATTATGCCAAAACAACTAGGACTGTCCTACTTAACACCCACTTATAAACACTTTCTCACCATCGAGGAAAACCCCATTAAATGCAAACTATGATCCAGGGTCCAAACCCAGCTGTTGCTTTTTATAAATAAAGTATTAACAGAATACAACCATTCTCGTTTGTTTACACATTGTCAGTGTCTGCTTTCATCAACAAGGGTGGAGTTAAGTTAATGCAACAGAGACCGTATGGTCTGTAAAGCCTAAGATATTTAGTAGCTGGCTATTTACAGAAAAAGTTTGCCAACCCCTGTTCTAGGCTCTAGTAATTCAGAGATACTGCCTTCCATGCTCACAGGCACATAGTTGTGTGCTATTTCTTGACGAGAATAAAAAAACAAACTACTTCTCTCATGATAAACATGGATTCTTACTGTGTAGCAAGTCCGTATTTTAAATGAACTAAAATTTATCAAAATACGACTTCCTCACGGACACCAAATTTTCAGATGATTCTGCCACACTAGAAAGGATCCAAAGAAGCGGATCCTGAGTGTCATGTCTAGGAATATTATTACATGTGGAATGGCCAAGGAAACTCAACTATTTAAAATGGAAGGGGAAAAGATTTGGGGTTGGAAAGGACAGGACTGTGTCTTGACACACAGGAAGGGCTGTCACACAGAGTGGGAGCCATCATGACAGGGTACTCAGTGCTCTGCTCTTGAGTGTGGCCACCTAGCTGAGACTCTCACCTCGGAGCCTTGTCTGTGAACGTGGGGTAGTAACAATACCGTCTTCAAAGGTTGGTGGTATCAAGTGAGATGGAAAGTTCCCAGCTGCTGTTACTTTCATTAAGTTAATCATCTGTATTACTGTTATTATTGTTGAAGAGCTGGTAGACATAGTCTGTTCACAAAATTAAAACAC
The DNA here is from genome assembly GCF_022079265.1 of Lynx rufus. Classification (NCBI taxonomy): domain Eukaryota; kingdom Metazoa; phylum Chordata; class Mammalia; order Carnivora; family Felidae; genus Lynx; species Lynx rufus. The sequence goes on along the minus strand of NW_025814896.1, from coordinate 36,411,590 downwards.
ACAGGGGTAGGTTTCAGACAGGCAGATTTCAGCTCGACATTGGGAAGTCTTATCACTTTCCTGCCTGCCTGGTAGGCAGATAAACGGACACTCTCATAAAGTAGAGTTCAAAATCCCTGACCCTGCCCCCAGAGGAGTCATGACCCCATGACAGAGAGGATGCAGCGGGGACTGCAGAAGATTAGTTTGTACTGAATGACTTCAATGTTGTCTTCTCTGTGACTATGTTTAAAAAAGGTTTATGTGTGCCTGAAAGATGAGTACATTTCATCTTATTAACAGGGAAATATGACACACCAGTGATTAAACAGATATCGAAAGATTATAAGGACAATCTATTGCAAACTTTTTAAGTTTTAAAGGACCACTAGCAACTCAAAACAGAGTAAGAAAACAATCTGGCTCCATTTCACCAGAAAGGTGACTGGAGAGGCCAAGAACATAGCACCAATGAATGCCACAACACTGACGGATTAACCCAGGAAGTGGCCCACTCCCAAACAACAGACCTGATGGTTTTGGCTAGCAGGACCCTACAGAGGCACACTGTGCTCAATTCTGGCTGGGTCCATTCAACCTGGGCCCATTAATGGAGCACCTGGGTGGCTCAGCTGGTTAAGTGTCTGACTCTTGATTTCAGCTCAGGTCATGATCTCACAGTTCATGGGTTCGAGCCCCACATCAGGCTGTGCGCTGTCAGTGCTTGGGATTCTCTGTCTCCCTATCTCTGCCCTTCCCTCACTCATGTTCTATCTCTCTCTCAAAAACAAATACATAAACATTTAAGAAACAGGAAAAAAAAAAAAAAAAACTTGGGCCCACTGATTATTTGTCAGGCACCTGAGGCTAGGCCCAGGCTCCCTCTCATCACAGCCTACCTTATCATTTGTGGACAAGCTCCAACAGGTGGCTTTCTCATTGACCATGGTAGGTGGAAGACAGCCAATTATAACAAAATATAACAGGCCTGCAGTCCCAGCTGCCAGTTACCCAGGATGAAAAGTAAGTGTGGCCATATGGAGTATAGACTCACACACCCCTTAGTGCTCTAAGGGATTGGGAGTTATTAATTCAGGATCAGAATACAAATCAAAAGTGGGTTTTTTTGTTTGTTTTTGTGTTTCTAAATGGAGGAGCAGGAGGAGGAGGAGGAGAAAACATGGGCTTGCTACAGAAAATCACAGTTGAAACACTAAGAAGAGGCTTGGGGTAGATAGGTGGAGAAAGGCAAGCATACTATGAGAACACACACAGTCCACATTTTCTTCTTGAATTACAAGTATGAAATGACTCTTCATGAACCTTCCAAGCCATTGGTCTCAAGTCTCCTCCCCTGGCTGGACAGGCACTGGAATGCATAATAACTGCTACTCGTTTGTGTGGTACTCGACAGTTTGTAAAGCACAACCACGTACAAAAACTAGTATGGTGGGCAGTTCTACTCCCATTCTTGTAGATGAGGAAACAGACTCAAAAAAGACCAGTGACTTGGACAATGTCCCATAGTTAAAGGAGACCACAGCCTGCCAACCCGCTGTGCTTTTTATCAGACAGCTTTTCAGAGCTAGAATCCTCTGACAGGTGGGAGGAGAATGAAGTAGGGAGACAGGAAAGGAGGAGTGCTAGGCCCTTTCTCAGACATTATTTTTTCACACAATCCTGATGTCAACCCTGCTGGGTGTGTATGACTCCTCAGCAAGGCAAAGTTCAACATCACAGGTGGACTAGCTGACAGCAGTTACTCCAGGCTGTTTTCCCCACCCCAAGGCTGCCTGGAAAGTAGGTGTGAAGGCAACAAGGCAGGAGAGACACTGGGGACAGTCCTGGAGGCAGCTCTGTGCCACAATAAGATGCTTACCAGCTTCAGGAACCAGGTGCCTGAGCTCAGTCAAGAGCAGCAATAAGGGACATGGTGAGAAATGACCAGGGATCTAGGCAGAAGTAAAGGGGATGAGAGGAAGGTGAAGGGATAAGATGGTCTGGAGGACCTAGCACCATGTGTCACAGGGGTGACCTCAGATGCATGCTTAGCCACCACAGCAAGTGGAGTCAAGGCTCTAAATTTCCAATCTGAAAACAGTCATGGGAAATACACTAATCAGTGGTTTGCAGTTAGTCTGTGATTTGATGAAAAGAGGAAGTTCAACTCTAATGAAGCAAAAACAACTTACCTTCTGGAGCAGCACCTGACTCTTCTCCACCCACCTGCCCATGCTCTCACTGCCACTTGGGAAAATTGTCCTGATCCCACAGAAATGCTTTCCCCTATGCTTCTCAAAAGTTTCTAGAAAACTAGCAGGAAGTGAAGATCAGGTTCGAACCTCTGTTGCAGCTTTTTGGAGCCCTGCCCCATGTCTGCCTTCCCAGCCAGACAACATGGACCATGAGGCCAGCAGGATGTGGCTACAATGAACTATGTAGCACCCCTACCTGGCTCGTTGCCATGCATCCAGGCAACAAATGGCCGCGTTGCCCCAATATTCAGCTACAGGTTCTCTCCTGACTTGCCCGGAGTATGAGCTGCCTGAAGGTGCTGTAAGAGGTGAAGGAATGATCTGGGCTTTGACCTATGCAGACCTGGGTATGAATTCCAACTCTACCAAGTGCTGAGTCCCAGATGCCTGATCTGAAAAATGGGGATAATGATTCTTATCTCAAAATGTTGCAGGAAAGATTCAGTGAGATTACATCTGCTAGAAAGTGGTCCTGTCTAGCATATAGTAACTAGTGAATAAACATTATTTCTCTGTGTTTTCTCCCTCTTCCCCCAACACAGGGGAAGTGGGCTGGCCTCAGGTGATGTAGGATACAAAGGTAACAATCCTCTATTCCCCAGGCTTCTCTACCCCTTCACCCCTGTTCTCCTTCCCTCTCAGGCTTCATTTCAGAGCCTGATAAATGCAACACACAAGAGCAAAGATTATATTGCAAGGCCTCCAAGGCTTGCATATGCAACCAAGAGCAACAACATTCATTTATTAGGCACACAGAGTGGAATCAGGGCGGATATGATGATTGGGTTCTATATTCACCAAGAAATGAGTGTACTAAAACTCACTCCTGAAAATATCTTAAACACAAAGATAAATAAAACACAAGTTTACTACTATCTGTATAAATCAATCCAATGTGGCCAGTTTTCTTTTTTTGTTTTTGTTTTTTCTTTTTCCCTTCTAGTGCTGAAACAAATGACAGTTTCTTGCGTTAAGTAACTAGCTAGCTTACATTTAGGGATATTATGAGAAAAGTCCACCCCATATATGTCTGGTGGCATAAGACACGGCATTACAAAGGGCGTGACATTTGTGTGAGCCATGCGGCTTCTCACCATTGTGTCCAGGGAACTTTAAATACGGTTTCTCGGGGCACCTGGGTGGCTCAGTTGGTTAAGCATCTGACTTTGGCTCAGGTCATGATCTCACAATTCGTAGGTTCGAGCCCCCCGTCTGGCTCTGCACTGACAGTGCGGAGCCTGCTTGGGATTCTCTCTCTCCTTCTCTCTATGTCCCTCCCCCACTGTTACTCTCTCTCTCAAAAACAAACTTTATAAATAAATAACGTTTCTCACCTTGTCTCCCTAAACAGAGCTGCTTCTGCCTCCCCATCCATGCTACCCCATTAAAGAACATTTTTTAATTTATAAAAGTAATAGAGGGAATTCCAGAAGTTTGGCAAAGTACATCAAGGAAGTAACAAAAAGAAAACCCTTCACAAAAAAAGCGGCCTCACTTGGGAATATTTCCTCTCTAGTCTTTTTTCTCTTTAAATTTTTTTATATAGTTAGGGTCATACCATATTCAATTTTTCTACTGTTTTTCTTCCTTAATTGTTTGACTTCATATGATAACATTAGGCTCAAAAATGGCCAGCAACTCTGTTACAGTCCTTGTTATTAGCAACTCTGTATGTGTAATTTTAATGGCTGCATACAAATGGCTGCATAATTATGCAGTTATTTCAAAATGTATTCATCAGCCTAACACTGGACCAGCTGTGTCCAATTTTTCACTATTGTAAATAATGCCACAATGAACATCTTTCTGGATAAATCTCTATCCACACAGTGAAGAGGTTCCAAACCACTTTTTTTAAACCAGTAGAAAATCTGGTCTGCACAGAGGTGATATCCCACCAAGCCTGGGAGACCATGCATAGCAGACCACCTACTTCACACTGCTGCCACGGCATTCCCACTTGCCAGCCAGCATGCTCAGATAGACCACGGTAAAAGCTGGGCACTTCTGACCACAGTGGCCAGACTGTCACATGGCGGGAACACTGCTCAGTCAGCAGCTACTGACTTGGGGGATCCTGGTCAAGTCATTTCTCGTTTGGGGCTTTGGTTTCTTCAGCTGTAAGGATGGGAGCTGGAATGAGATTATCTCCATGTTTCCTGCTGCCTTTATGACCAGGTGGCTGGTTTTAGAAAGAAGAATGAATTTTATAGACCCGGCAGTGACTTTCCTCAACAATCTTACAGTTGGATTTCTCCAATGCTGATTTACAACTTGAGGCTATCATGGCAGTTACCGAGAGGCCCTGTGCTCCAAATGCTTGGTCAGAATCTCAGAGAAAGGGGCGCCTGGGTGGCTTAGTTGGTTGAGCATCCAACTTTGGTTCAGGTCATGATCTCTTGGTTTGTGAGTTCGAGTCCCACATTGGGCTCTGTGCTGACAGCTCAGAGCCTGGAGCCTACTTTGGATTCTGTGTTTCCCTCTCTCTCTGTCCCTCCCCAACTTGTGCGCTCTCTCCCTCTCCCTCCTCTCTCTCTCTCCCAGAAATAATAAATCAATAAACTTTAAAAACAAAACAAAACAAAACTCAGGGAAGGAGAGATAAAGCCCTGACTCAGCATGGAAGGGGGAAAATGAACCCACTGTGGAAAGCAAGTACAGAGCCCCACATGGCTGTCCTGCTGTTAGCATCAGCTGTCTGGAAGAGACCATGTATCCAAACACATTTGCTGGCCAGTACCAGGATGTCAGGCTGTGAAGTCTAACAGATGCCCTAAGTTAACCCCTGAGACCCAAAGAAAATGCTCAGTGGAGAGTCACTCATGTGGAGTCTGCTTTGGCCTTCCCCAGAATTTTCTTACTTTGATTATCTGCTTCCCCAGGCCAAAGCAGACAGGAAGTCAGAAGTAAAGAGAAGTGGGACTGAAGGAGTGTTAGCAGCAGGCTGACAACAGCAAGAAGGGAGAGCAGGCGGCTGATGGACGGGAGGGCTGCACAAGTTAGCAAAAACAGGCAGAAGAGTTCCAGCAAAGCAGTTTGTGGTCATTTACTGTAGGAGCAAGCTGTCCATGGCACTTGGGAGCATTTACAGATATGGCTACTGGTGTTCAAAGGAATGATCCTGATTAACTGATACCAAAGTTTAACAGACCTCATTCGAGAAGACAGGGAAATCTAAACCTGTCAGACATTTGAGGATAACTTCCATCAAAAGTGTTTCGAACAAAAAAGGGGTACGTTTCAGTTATCTGAGAGAATGACCCACACCGAGCACCTCATCTGCTGACGCTCTCGGCAGTCACATCGTGTTAACAGGAGGCTGGTAAAAGGCAGGGATTTTCAGGGCTGGGCTGCTGTATGCTCTGCCCATGTTGGCATCACGCCCAAGCCCGGGGCTTGCTGAACAGGGCTGATGCTCCAAGGCAAGGTTTGTGCGCACAGACGCTCCTGCTGACCCCAGCCGGGGGAATGCTGAGCCACAATGCCTGCCACGGGCCTCTCAGAAAACACAGACTCTCCTCTCTACCTTCCCCTCCCCCAGATGCGAACCAAAACCAGAGGATCGGCTAAAAGTTATTAGGCCAACTCACAACATGGCTGCCTCTAGGGCGGGGAAAGCAACTGAGGCTGGTAACTGCAAAGAACTTACACACACACGCACAGGCACATACACACACTAATTTTACAAAGTCTGAAAGCAACTGTGCCAAAACTAAGTGCTATAAATCCTGCGTGGCTGGTATATAAATAGTGCTATTATATTATTCTTGGGATTTTGTGTATGTATGTTTTTACGTAACAGAAAGGATCTTCAGATCTTTCAGGTTTTAATTCAACTCTCCCAACCTCCCCCAGAGGCCTCCTCCCCTGACAGGCTACATCTAAAATAGCAATCCCTGTCATTCTGTCACCCCTGACACACACTTATATCCTTCCTACATGTCGATGGCCCCTACTCTCCTGGTCTTGCTCATTCCCCTCCAGTCACACTTGCTTCCTTGCTGCTCTCAAACAAACTGGTCTCACACAGGCCTATGCCCACAGGCACCACTGAGCTAACTCCCTCACTTCTTCAAGCTTTCTCAGTGACGCTTTCTGGGATCACTAATTTAAAACTGCAGCCTGTCTGCTCCCCATCCCTCCCCTCCTGGTACCTTGTACCTTGTTCTACTTTTCCTTGTTGGATAGCAATGACCACCTTGCAACAAAATAATTTACATATTCCTTTCAGTTACTGCTTCTTGCCTGCCTCCTAAACTAGAATGTAAGACCCATAAGAGAAGAAACGGGTTTGTTTTGTTCACTGATGTTATCTAAAGGGTCTCAACAGTGCCCTCGATAAACATCTGATGTCCAACAAACCCATTTCCAAACAATCACAAATAATGTCTTTTTTGTTTACCTGACGACTTATTTACTATTTTCCCCGAAAGTCAGAGAGCTAGAGCAGTGAAGCAACAGCCTATCTGTCCTGTTGAATCCCTACACCCAGCACGTAGAAAAGACCCTGACACATTCAAGGTGTTCAGTAAATATTTGAAACCAAAGAAGACATGGTTGGGCTGGGTCCAACCTGAGTTTTTCTTTAAAAGGACTTCATGGGAATTCAGCTACCCATTTTCCTCGGATTCCCTGAAAGATTCGTAGCCATCTGCAAAGGAATCATTGTTTTAACTAGCATAATCATGATGCAAAAATAATTATTTCACTTACTCTATCCCAAGTTGGAAGTCAACCCCAGACTATAATTGTTGCCCAAATCCCAGTAGTAAACAAACCAGCTTTGCGTTTTATATGTTACCAAGAGGCTCTCCAGGTTTGTTCTTCCCAGCCAAAGAAATGTTGACACAGTTGCACACCAAGTTTCAACATGCTGATCATGTTAAAATAGTGCACAAGAAATATTTTTCCACTTTATAAAAAGCCAGACTGTTTACATGTTTAAGTGGCCAGAGACTTTGCTATCTGTGTGTGGTCCTGAAGTTTCAATATCATAACCATGAGTACAAAGTGGAGCAGCATGCAACAAACTAGTGGATGCAATTCCACAGCCAAACTGGGAATCAGGGTGCAACCATGCAAGGGTTAACTCATAAATGCGCAGGTTAAAAGAGGAAAAGAGGTGGGGGGTGGGGGGGTGGGGGGTGGAGGGAGCGAGGAGTGTCTAAAAATGTAAGTTTAATGTATTTTTTAGAAAGAAATAATTTGATATAACTGGGTTACATATGTATATACACAATATAGAAAAACATATATAATAAACAGGGAGAGAGAAGGAGCACAAGAGAGAAGACAGAAATAGTTCATAACGTGGTGCCAGGGTGACTCAGTCAATTGAGCATCTGACTCTGGATTTTGGCCCAGGTCATGATCTCACGGTTAGTGAGTTTGAGCCCCATGCCGGGCTCTGTGCTGGCAGGGCAGAGCCTGACTGGGATTCTCTCTCTCCTTCTCTCTGCCTTTCCCCTACTCGCACTCATGTGCTCTCTCTCGCGCCCTCTCTCTCTCTCAAAATAAATAAATAAACCTTTTAAAATAAATAAACAAAACCTTTAAAAATTAAAAAAAAAAAAAAAGAAATTGCTCATAAGGTCTTTGGCCTATAGATTTCTAGTCAAGATCACATACAAATCTGCTGAGCACAGTGTTGACCTGTAAGCCCAGACTCAAGCGGAGGGAAGATCTAGGAAAGAGTTCCCAAGCACAGACCTTCATCCACTGGAGATGAGATGCGTTACTCAGGCTTGGCCCAGTAGTTCAACCCAGGCCTCACGCAGCCTGCAAGGAGCACCCAGCAGAGGAGGGACCCCAAGTTCACGGCCCAGCCAAACGAGAAGACATGCCCTGTCTCCTCTGTCTTTCCGTTTTCCAAGTAGCACTAGCTTTGGTCTATAATAATTCAGTCTTTTTTCAAGCTAGAAATAGAATTTAAGCAGGGGCTCCGCCCTGTCCAGACAAGATATAACTGGAAAAAAAAAGACCTCACAGAAAGAAAAATTATCTACATCCGACTAACTAAAGACACTCATTCCCAGAGTCTAGGGTTTAAATGCTCAAGACAGTCTCTAGATTCTGGGCTGTTTGCATTTATCATTCCTCCAAGTCCCCAAATGCTTCAGGTTAGTGAGGACTGCCGGTTCTCACATTTTTAATAGCTCTCCACTTGAAAAAGTTCTCAGTACACTATGTCTAAACAAAAAAATAAATCATTTAATGTAAGCAGGTTCATGTTGCAACCTGAAATGCCATTTCCCATCTAATTGCCAAACGCACAAATTTTTACTCTCAGTTGACTGAATAAGTGAAAGAATTGTACTTCGTTACAATTTTTTTTCCTGGCATTATTTTTTTTTTTTCCTTCTACAGTTTCTTTTACAGAGGCTTCCACAGCTATAGATCAGAATAGTTTTCCTGTTCCTATGACAACAGTATAAATAAGTGAACTTTAAAATTCACTCTGGGGGTATGGAGCTGCCACATTTCCGGCTACCCAAGCCCTGTTGGGTGTGTGCACACTCTTCCCTGCAGACAGTGGATCACGGCCATTTAACTGGCCTCCCTCCATCGCGGCCACCATCTTTCTGGCCAGGAAAATCCCACAAGCTTCTGAGAGGCCCCTCTCTAACTGCTAGGACTCCTACACACACATCCCGGAATGGTCTCCTGCACTGAAAGGAAAGGAATGTAGTAAGCCCAATGTTTCACTTCCCCAAAAGCAGAATTGTGATTAGAGGAGCATGGTGGATACATGCCTCTCCAACTCCACCAAGCATCTTCGGTGCCTCCCACTTGCTACACAACAACGTTACAGAGCAATGATTAAAACCAGGAGCACTAAGGACTCTTTTGGAAGGCAGCATAAAGGGTCTGGGAGAGCCTTGGAGAAGGGGCTCTTCACATTCAAAAGGCTCTAACCATCTTTCCACCATGTCCACTGTCTTGCTCAGCATTCCAGATCTACCTCACTCAAGGGACCAGCCTAAGCCTACAGGAGGTGGTTCTTCCTGTTATTTCAGGGAATTCCCCATTCATAGTTAATCTGTCCATTCTCCTAGGGCTCCTGGACCCCAAAGAAAAAAGAAGGCACACATACTTAAGTGAATCCCCTTCCAGGGTCTGAAGATGAAAGACCCTGGTCCTAGGATAAGCCAACAATAAAGACAAACATATTTACAGAATCTCAAGGCTGCCAAGAGGTCAACACTGCTCTCCACCCATACAAAATTTCTATGCTTTCTTTCTGCTACTCCTTCCTCATAGTGTTATTAGTTCAACTGTGCCCACCCCCAAAAGATGTTGAAGTCCTAACTTCCAATACCTGTGAATATGATCTTATTTGGAAATAGGGTCTTTGCAGACGTGATCAAGTGAAGATGAGGCTGGTAGGGTGGACCTTTCATCCAATATGACCACTGTCTTTATAAGAAGAGGAAAAAGAGACACACAGAGAGAAGAGGGCTGTGTGATGGTAGAGGCAAAGATTAGAATGATGTATCTACAAGCCAAGAAATACCAAGGATTGCCAGTAAACACCGGAAACTAGAAAAGGCAAGGAAGGATCCTCCCCTGTAGCCTTCTGAGAGAATGTACAGCCTGGTTGACACCTTGATTTTGGACTTCCAGCCTCCAGGATGTTGAAGCAATAAATCGTGGTTTTTAAGCCACCAAATTTGTGGTACTTGGTTAGGGCAGCTCCAAGAAACTAATACAAAGAGCAGCTTCTGTCTTTAGCTGAAAAAATAAGTCATGACATTTGTGAAAGGAGTTGTCCTTCAAATGAAAGCCAAGCTGCTTGTGAAAGCACAGGTTATACACACCGGATCCTCCTACGCTAGGTGGCAGCAGGCTGGCCTCAATGGCAGTTTTACAGAAAAAACACGTGTGGCTACTTCTCCAGAGAGCAGCTAGGCACCTGGCAATGTCTGGTTACATACTTAAAATCTGCCCATCAGCCACCTGCCAGCTGTTAGGGAGACTCAGTAGCTATTGCACTCCTGTGAAGCTCTGGAGGATAGCAGGTCAGGAGACCCAGGAGCTCCCAAGAGGATTACAACATATATGTCCTAGGAGTAAACCGTGCCACATAGAAGGGTCCCATTTACACCCAGAGAGAACCCTGCTAAGTTAACAGGAGGTAGGAGGGCAGACAACAGGATAGGCCATGACAGTGGTGACCCATGGTCATAACAATGCTGGGGGGCGGGGGGGGGGGCGGGGAACGTATATCTAAGACAGCCCAGGGCACCATAACTAGAAAGAGAACCAGACTCACAGTCACCAATGCCAGGTCAAAATAGCAAGAAAGGTAATACAGACAATCAAGTCTAAAGAGCTATACGCACAGTTTGAAGAGCTACCTGTACACACTAGCAAATTCATCAAATATTTACTGAGTACCTAGTATGTACCAAGCATTATTTTGGGCATTAAGGATACAGCAGTGAATAAATCAGGTAAAAATCCCTGTCTTCAATAAGTTTTCGTTGTAATGGAGACAGTAAAAAAAAAAAAAAAAGTAAAATACTCGACAAGGAGACAAGGATGTGAGTAGAGAAGGATAAAGCAGAGGGGAGGAGAGGAAATGCTGGGCACAGGGGTGGCTATCAGATTAAATGGGGTGGAGGAAGGCCTCAAAGAGAAGGTGATACTCAAAGAGAGGGAGTACACTCTGCAGGTATCTGGGGAGATATCTGGGGAAAAAGCATTCTAGACAGCATTCTAGGAGTAGCAAAGGCAATGGCCATGAGATGCAGACTGAAGCCTTCAAAGAATAACAAGAAGACTCGTGAGGCTGAAGCCAAGTGGGTCTGTGGGCATGGAGCCACGTGCACATGGAGAGCAATCAGACCTCAGAGGGCTCTGAGGACATGGACTCCGACTCTGTGGGAGTGACATGATCAGTAAGTGTTTAGGACGATCACTCTGGCTGCTGCATGGAGGGTGGGGGCACCACCAAGGGGAGACCAGGGAGGAGGCTCCTTCAGCAACAGCCACACTTGCACAAGCACTGAGGATTACAAATCTTGGCCAATGTGGTACAGTCACTGAACTCCCCTTCTGAGTATCTATCCTAAAGAAAAAATAATTAACTGCTTTCTCAGCATCACCCAATGAAAATTCTGCCCATTCTTTGCTTAGTGAAACTACATGCAAATCAATGATCACATCCACCTTTACTTAACGAGAAATGATCTACCCCATTCATCAGACTCCTGATGCATTGTACCCATTAAATTTTTATGCAGTCAGTTAAAACATTGACAAGTAGAAATAATTTTCTAAATTGACTATGAAATTTTGTATTCAATTATTAAATTTTTAAGTAAGTTATCTGAGTCTCAGAAGAAAATTAAAAGAAATTAATACATCAGAACGTAAGTTTTTTTTGATAGTGACAACAATTCTCATTTCCCAAAGAGTAACCCATTAGTGGGTCCTGAAATCAGCTTATGGGTTTACAATCAGTATTTTGTTTATTATTTTTTTTTAATTTTTTTAACGTTTATTTATTTTTGAGACAGAGAGAGACAGAGCATGAACAGGGGAGGGGCAGAGAGAGAGGGAGACACAGAATCTGAAACAGGCTCCAGGCTCTGAGCTGTCAGCACAAAGCCTGACGTGGGGCTCGAACTCATGGACCGTGAGATCATGACCTGAGCCGAAGTCGGACACTTAACCGACCAAGCCACCCAGGCGCCCCCAGTATTTTGTTTAAATGAGTATAGTGAACACTCCAGAACTGAATAAAGCAAAGTATACCACTGATGTCTAAAAGAAAAGAAACATTTTTAAAACATTACAAGGGGCGCCTGGGTGGCGCAGTCGGTTAAGCGTCCGACTTCAGCCAGGTCACGATCTCGCGGTCCGTGAGTTCGAGCCCCGCGTCAGGCTCTGGGCTGATGGCTCAGAGCCTGGAGCCTGTTTCCGATTCTGTCTCCCTCTCTCTCTGCCCCTCCCCCGTTCATGCTCTGTCTCTCTCTGTCCCAAAAATAAACATTGAAAAAAAAATTAAAAAAAAAAAAAAACATTACAAAAGCAAAATAATGTTTTGTGACATTTTCAGTTACACGTACGAATGCATGTGGGCAGGCATGTTGTGTATTCCAATCTGAAAGATTTTAAAACATGAAAAATGGGAGCTTTGGAACTGATGAAACATACTCCTTGGCTTGGCCCTACACCCCATGCTGGAGGAGCCAAGAGAAGAGAACACTGGTTCTCAGTGGCAAGAGGCAACTTTTTAGAAAATGCAAAACTGGGGTAAAGGCTTCATACAGAGGGCAATAGAGGAAAATCAACCAACCAAAAAAGCATCAGCAGCAGTAGCAGCCATGCCCAACACCTACTCAAAATGAGCTTACAAATCCAATTCCAAAATCTATGAAGAATTTTAATGTTGAGAAAGGTGAACAAAATCAATAAGAAAAATAATTTTCTGGAGGAACTTAGCAGATTTAGGAATAAGTGTTTGAGAAGTTTCTAGAGGTAAATAAAAAGATAGTTTTCGTTAAAAATATTAAGAAATTAAAATAGGAAGTGCCAAAAAAAAGAAACTGATATGAAAAATACCAAAAGGACAAATTAGAAATCTTGGGAAATATTTTGAAATATCTTTAGAGAACATCAAGTCTAGACTATAGTGAGATGACAAAAGAAAATTAGTAAGCTGGTAGATAGTACTGGGAACTTCCCCAGAACACAGCAGAGAGAAAGTGAGAAATCCTACATTTAGCAGAACACATCTGTCATAAAAGACGAATTGTAAGACTGGAATAACAGTTCCAGGAAAGAAAAGAGGCGAGAATGGTGGAAAAACAGTTATCTGAAAAGAAGTATACTGGAGAATGTTCTAAAATTGAGGAAATGATTCCATAAATGAACATACCTTTGGGTACAAAGCAAACTGATAAATCCACACCTATATACACTGTAGTGAAACCACAAGATATCAGGAATTAGGGGCACCTGGGTGGCTCAGTCAGTTAAGCACTCTACTTCAGTTCAGGTCATGATCTCACAGTTTATGGGTTTGAGCCTCACATCAGGCTCTGTGCTGACAGCTCAGAGCCTCTTGGAGCCTGCTTCAGATTCTGTGTCTCCCTCTCTCTCTCTGCCCCTCCCCAGTGCATGCTCTGTCTCAAAAATAAATAAACATTAAAAATCTTTTTAATCAGGAATTAAAAGAAATTTGTGATGCTTAAAATCTATCATAAAATCTTACAGCAGACTTAGACTACACCAGAAAATTTTAGAATAAAGTATGTGTGGGAGACATCATGGATGGCCTCACCTCAAAGCCTATTCTCAATTTCTCCCCAGCCTCTTTCTAGCTATGGAAGGCTACATGGCACAATCCTAGCCAAGAAAATGGAAGCCTTTGTTTTTCTGACCAAAAAAGGGACTCCTTGGCAGGTGCATCTTTCCTCACCCATTTGCCCTTTACCAATTTCTTCCTGCCTGATAGATGGATGTGCAGCCTGAAAGTGCAGCGGCCAGCAGTGAAGCAGCAGTGAGAATGAGGAGAAGCCAAGAGTTCCGGCTGATGTAACAGAAAACTGGAAGGAGCCGGAGACCCTGAAGGCAGGCCCACCTCCAGATTTTGTGCTATGTATGAAAAATCAGGCCTTCTCCTTTGTGTTTCTCTACTCAGGTTTCCTGCTACTTGTGGTTGAGTATCATTTTAACTATTTAGTAAGAAGAATTAAGAATAAGCTCCAGAAGAATGGAATTATTATATATCTATTCCAAACCCTAAGAGGGACTTTAAGAGGGAAGGAAACATAAAATGTTTTGATTCATCCACAGAAGGCAGGAAAGGGGAAGATATAAAGAAAATAAATGGTAAGCAAAAGATTACTGTTGCTGAAATAAGCCCAAATATATCAATATTTGCAATCAATGTAACCAATGAAGAGGTACATATTATTACACTGGGCAAATAAAGCAAACGAAAAAACAGTTATCTGTTGCTTATAAAGGAGAAGAGGCAAAGAAAGAGTTTTACAAAGAAAAGCAAATGTCTTACAAATTTTAACAAAAACAAAAGCTGAAGAAATACTAACATCACAAAAAATATCATCCTAGAGAAAAAACATTAGTATCACTAAAGCAGAATATCTGATAATAAAAATGCAGAAATACATGAGGATAATGGAACAATCATGAATTTGTATCTAGCTGCACAGCTTCAAGATATACGAAGCAAAAACTGACAAAATTATAAGGAGAAAATAACAACTCTATAACCACAGTGAGAGATTCTATTAGATGCTGTGGAATCAGGCAGAATATTTGAGCAATAAAATTAATAAGCTTGACCTGATATCTAAGTAGAAGCCTGCACTGAATAAATGCTGAATGACAATTCTTATCAATTATACATGGAACATTTACAAAAATAGATCAAGTACCAAGTCAGAAAGGAAGCCTCAACAAAAGTCTAATAACTACAAACATACAGACCACATCCTCTAACGAGAACATAGGCGGTTAAATTAGAAAATAATTTAAATGCTCTTAAAAAGTATCTGTTTGAGAAATTTAAGATGCAATCCTAAATATACCAGGAATTAGGAAATAACAATAAAAATCACAAAATGTTCAGAAATTAACAACGATTAAAGTACTACATATCAAAACATAACATGCAGTTAATTAGTGATATTTAGATATAATTTTAGACCTTTTGTGTATTTTCTAAAACATAAGGAGCCGAAATAATTTCAATTTAAGACAGAGCAAAGTAAGGAAAGAGGAAGAGACAGAAGAACGGGGAGAAAGTGAGAGGGCTAAAGGAAGAAAGTAGAAGTTAAACAGAAAATGAAAAAAATAGCAAATATTATTAACAAAACCAAATGAAGCAGGCAAACTTCTAGCACAAATAAATAATATTGGATACAATTTTAAGGTTATACAGTAGCGTTTTAAAAAAAAAGAAAAAGCTGTAACTCAATTTGATGGCAACGTGTGAAAATATGGCTGTTTTTCTAGAAAAATATTAACTCCTAAAATGGACTCAAAATAAATATTAAAATGTGTGCAAACCCCTAAGTGATAAAGAAAACAAGCCAATAATCAAAAGTCTGCATTCCCATCCTTCACCCTAAAGACCCAGGCAGTTTTACAAGAGAGTTTTACCAAGTCTTTAAAACACAGATAATCCCAATCTTATTCAAACTACTAAGGAATATTAAAAAGGGGGATCAACTACTCAATTCATTTAGTGAGATTAGTAAAAAAAAGCAGCCCAAAAACAAAACCCTGAAGATAAAGCTCACTTATTTATTTATTAAAATAGTTTCAATAGTCCTAAAATGTAATACTGGCCAATCAAAGCAGAGTTTACCTCAGGAATCATAATATCAACAAAATCAGAATATCTACTAATAAAATATATTGAAAGACTAAAGATTAAAATATAATTAGTTCAACAAATGCTTTATAAAAATCTTCAGTCAGGGGCACCTGGGTGTCTCGGTCAGGTAAGTGCCCAACTCTTGATTTTGGCTCAGGTCATTTCACGGTTTGTGAGACTGAGTCCTGCATTGGGCTCTGGGCTAACAGCGTGGAGCCTGCTTGGGATTCTCTCTCTCTCTCTCTCTCTCTCTCTCTCTCTCTCTGTCTCTCTCTCTCTCTCTCTCTGCTCCTCTCCTGCTTGCATTTTCTCCCTCTCTCTCAAAATAAATAAACATTAAAAAAAAAAAAAAACTTTAGCAAAATTCTATTCATTCATAAGACAGCATGGTTACAAATCAGACCAGACCAGTAGGAAACTTCTTTGATCTGAAAAGCAGTCTCTATCTAGACCTAATGCAAATGCTCTTCAAGACTAAAATTCTTTCAAGTCAGGCACAACACAAGTATATACTACATCTACTCATCATTGTACCAGAGGTCCTACCCAATGCAATGCTTCCAGAAATAGAAAATGGATATATAATAATTAAAAGAGATAAAACCTTATTTGTAGATGATGAGTGTTTACATTGAAAAAATATCAGGGGCGCCTGGGTGACTGCTTAGTCAGTTGGGCATCCAACTTCGGCTCAGGTCATGATCTCACAGTTCCTGAGTTCAAGCCCCGCATCAGGGTCTGTGCTGACAGCTTGGAGCCTGGAGCCTGCTTGGGTCTGTGTCTCCCTCTCTCTCTCTCTGTCCCTCCCTCACTTATCCTCTCTCTCTCAAAAAGAAATAAACATAAAAAAAATACATCTATGTATATTTAGAATCATAATATATGACAGAAGAGCATTACAGATGAGTGGAGAAAGGATCAGTTGCTCTGGGACAATTGGCTTTCCATTTGGAATTAAATAAAAGTAGGGGACACCTAGGTGGCTCAGTCGGTTAAGCATCTCACTCTTGATTTCAGCTCAGGTTACGATCTCACAGTTGGTGAGATCAAGTCCAGCATCAGGCTCTGAACTGACAGCATGGAGCCTGCTTGAGATTTCTCTGTTTCCATCTCTCTCTACCCACCACCACCTGACCGCCGCTCAAGCTCTCTCTTTCTCAAAGTAAATAAATATTAAAAAAAGAAACAAAAAACATAGACACCTACCTCATGTCATACACCTGTTATATGAGGTGGATTAAGACCTAAATACAAAAACCCAAACTCTAAAATTTTGAAGAATATATAGAACACATTTTGACTAGAACGATGGATATTTTAAACCAGACCTAAAAAGCACAAACCATAAAGACTGTTAAATCTAACTATACTGTAATTTAAAACTTCTGTTAAACAATAGACATCCACAAAGTAAAAAAACAAGTCACAGGTTAGTATTTGTAATACATACAAATGACAAAAGATCAGTATATAGGATAAAGATTTTACCAAAAATTTAATACAAATAATCCTGCAGTAAAATGAGTAAAAGATAAGAACTGACTACCTGTAGAAGAAATAAAAACCAACTGTAAGATGTCATTTCATACCCGTAAGACAGGTTACAGTAAAATTTCTGGCAATGCCAAGAATTCCTCAGGATGTGCAGAGGAGGAGATTCTCGAACACTGCTGGTGGTAAGGAAACTGGCACCTCAGGGTGGAGAGCACTCGGCAGTGTCTGGTGAAGGATGAGTCGTCCCCTGCAGGCCAGCAATTCCATCTGGGGCCCATTTCCTAGAGCAACCAGCACAACTCACCACTCCCCCAAACACACAAGCATGTGCATTGCAAACTGATGGGAACAGCACAAAATCAGAAAAAACTGAAACATTCACCAGAAAAATGGGTAAATGGCATATAGTTTACAAAAGAGAAAACAAAACTACACAGCAGATCCATCACTGGGGCTCCGTGTCCCGATGTGGCTGTATCAGTGACCTAACAATGAATAGTAAAAGCAAACTGCAGGATACTATGCACAGCAGGTTACCATTTATATAAAGTCTGAAAACATGCACGTCCGTATTCATGCTGTTTGCAGACATGTTCCCTTGCAGAAAAGCCATGACAGCATACATAGGAATAATACATACCAATTCAAAAAAATTATTATTTCTGGGGTGGCCTCAGAGTTACAGGTTGAGAAGACGTACACAGAGAGATTCAAATGTGTCTGTCATATTTTTAAGCCAATGATATTGGCACTGTACTAGCTATGATGTTGGGTGACAAGATCATGAATTTTTGTCAAATTAGTACTTCACAATTTACAGATACATTACATATGTTCTTTTGTATGTATCAAAATATTACCTAATGCAAAAGTTTAAAGATTTAATAGAAAAAATCACCTCCGAAATTAAGAAATAAATCTTCAATTGTAAAAGATACATCATGCTCTGGGGAAGATCGAGATATAGTATAACTTGCGTAAAAGATGTTGAGGCTATAGAACTCAGGCATTCTTCAGCCACACACAGAAAAATCCAGTCATGAGGGTAAAACTCTGAGGTGATCATTTTAATGCTTCTCTACATTGGTTAATGGAGAAGACATGGGACAAAGTCCAAAACCTTTGAGGAAAAGAGTTATACCCATCCGAGTTGCTGGTCCAGAATACACACAACAGAAAGGCATCATGTCATAAAGGAAAAAGCAAAAACCCTCAGGGAAGATGGTATCCAGGATCCATTCTCAAAAATTCTTCTGCATGAATAATCTGGCCACCGAGAGGTGAACAGAGAAGATGTCGTCAAGGTGAAGGAAAGAGGGTTATGCATGAAACCTACTTACACAAAGAACTAAGACCAAACTCTGTTATAAACATGATTATAGGGAACAAACATGAATAATCTCAGCTGCCTAAAATAATAATATAAAAAAATAGGGAAGTTGAGGGAGAAATAGAGAACACAAAAGTATTAACTCCATATTCTTAAAGAGAAGTGGACAGATACTGCCTATATTTGGCAAAATGTTAGGAAATGTTCCAATTGGAGAATGAATACAAACATGTTGCTTATGTCATTATCTACTTAAGTATGTCAGATACAAATAAATTATTTGTAAAAATCACTTAAATCTACAGATGACTAAAGAAAGACCAAAGTTTGTAATGATTTGCTTTTTAGGAAGTGGAGCCAACTGACAGCCATGTGATAAAACAATTCTTTCACTTGCTTTTCACTGTACCATCCTAAATAGGAAAGAAAGGGGTGGAATTATAAGTAGCTTGCTTGTAATTCTGCATAACCTTGGATACACTCCTGTGAGTGTGTGACACATGTGAAAGCCATCTGTGTTGGAGCAGAAAACAAGTAGGGAGCCACTGAATTCAAATCAAATAATGAATGCAAACTGGACTGTTAGCATGAGAAACTATGTTCACAGGGAGAAGGAAAACTGACAGAGACACTTTAAAATAAACAACAATACAACAATGAAAACAAAAATTTGGTCAATACTTTTAAATTGCAGACCCATCAAATCTTTTCAGCTTCTATTCGCTAATAGCAACACTGAAGGTTGGGTTTCAAGACCTATCATTCAAGACCTTCCAGAATACTTTGGGAAAGGTACACGGGGAGAAATAAAATGCCAAAATACTAGATCTCCAGAAAAGGCTCTGGAATTAAGGAGTTGGCAAAATTCACAAAATGAGTGGCCAGTCTCAGCAATGTGATGTCAGAACCATCAGTGGGACTGTGAATTAATCTAAGGAATCTATGAGAGCATGAATCTTCATCAGTTTTATTTTTAATCCACTTTTGACACCATAAGAAAAATGTTACAGAAAATCACATGGTCACATTAACTGAATATCTCTTTAATCACTGCTACTCCACTTAAGCCAGTGCAGAGACCCAAACCCAGCATGAGGAAACAACTAAGCACAGAGCCAGAAATGGACTATTTTAATTATTACATTTTATTCAGAAACAAAATAAAGTTACAGTCATAAACATCTGATGCATAGACATACGAAAAAAATTTTATTCTTTAAAAAAAAAAAGAGAGATTTCACAAAACACAATATGTTTTTACATTCACATGATACAGATTCTTTCTTAAGGCCTCTCATGGTGATAGTATTTTTCCAAGGTGTGCTGTTCTTTATAATCCACACAGGTAATTCATTGGAGCCTCTTTAGAATAAATATTAAGACTAAGGACATTTTTAGGGTCCTTCCCTGTCTTTTAACCTAGACAGAGAGACGGATGGGGTAGAAATATGTGAAGAAGACACTTTCAATCAAACCGATGCCAAGAGTGAGACACCATGCATGAAAACACCTCATGTGTTAAAACACTTTCAGAAGATAGCACAGTAATTCTTGAGGAACCAGATAAGCCCATGAATAAATGTGAAGAAAACCAATGCCTTTATTTTGGCTGAATATGGTGAAACTGTCCTCAAGTCAATCATTTCTCTATCCCTCTCACTGACAAGTACAAAGAAAACAGAAAGAGCCATTAAAGCCAACCCAGCACCCAGCCACATCTCACCACTGCTATTTCCCATTCCCTTTCGAAATTCTTTCCTTAGGCTTAAATCTGACGCTTGTCTCTTAGTCCTAACAGACTGAGAAGACAGAATATTCTAATAGAGGAAGAAAATATAAAAAAGTTCTGAGGAAAAGAGGAAGAACATGACAGAGCCTCAGATAGGAGGGCGAGTGCCATTAAACATTTATCTTGTTTCAAAGGATTTCCTTTCTGTACTTAATCAAATACATAATGACTTTTTTTTTTTTTTTTAGAAAGGGAAAATAATTTCACATTACTCATCTTTCCTTAACAAGTTTAAGGGGGTGCCTGGGTGGCTCAGTTGGCTAAGCATCCAACTTCAGCTCAGGTCATGATCTCATGGTTCGTGAGTTTGAGCCCCACATTGGGCTCTGTGCTGTCAGCACAAAGCCCGCTTTGGATCCTCTGCCCCCTTTTCTTTGCCCCTCCCCACTTGTACACACACTCTCTCAAAACAAAAAATAATAAACATTTTTTAAAAAGATTTAAAAAGAAACAAGTTTAAGACACATAAAAAAACTGAAAACATTCACTATACTATAGGGACTAAGGGAAAAAACTGCAGAGAAGATCCAAAGGTAGCATTATTTCAAACACATTTTATAGGCTTCAGTTGCTGATTTTGTGGGGAAAGACATTTCTTAAAGAGGTGGGTAACTGTCTCCTCACTGCATTCCTCTAGGACAGCACCAAACACAATGTCTTCATTTTGCTGCATCAGTGGACACTACTCTATATTGATGAGTCAGGCAAGAAGAGATCAAGCCCCCACACAGAACTCCTGGACTTCTGTCAAACTCTGGCAGGAAGAACACTTCACTGGGTGCAGGGTGCTTGTTGCACTGTTTACCAAGGGGAGGCAACTAGCAAATACCTGAGTGGCCTGTATCTATGTGGCAGGTTCTCTTGGGAAAAACAGAATAAGCCTGTGGACGTTTAAAAGAAATCATCCTACTGATGTAGGGGAGAAAAGTTAATGAAATGTCATCCAAAATATGCTAACTTCCAACCAGTGGAATATAGCTACAGGCTTTCAAGTGACACGTTCTTTGGTTATATATTATATATAGACCAGACAAGCTATCATTTGTTTAGTGTGTCAACTTGGAAGGGACAGCCTTGCCCAATATTTTAGCTTAAGGGAAGTCTCAAGAATGACTCCTGAATGAAAAGAACAAAATTGGGAACTGAAAAAAAAACTTCTTCTTTGCGTATTTTAGCTATATTAAGAAATGTAACTATTACTACTTTGCTGGAAATTGAGTATACTTTGTGAAGTATTAATCATCAAATGTCAGAGCAGGAAGGTCCTGACATCATCTACTCCAAGGCTGCTATTTGACAAATAAGAAAGCAGAAGTCCAGGAGGTTGACAGGCTCGCTCAAGGTTTTGTGGCTTTTGGGGGATTAGGACTGTATTCATTTCCTGGGGCTGCCATATCAAAGTACCAAAAAGTGGATAGCTCAAAACAACAGAAATTTATTGTCTCGCAGTTCTTGAGGCTAGAAGTCTGAAATGAAGATGCCATGAGGTAGGTTCCCTCTGAGCGCTGTGAGGGAGAACCTGTTCCAGGCCTCATTCCTGGTAGCCTCGCCCATCCCTGGGCCTGTAGATGGTGTTCTCTGTCTTCCCTGTGTCTGTGTGTGCCCAAATTTCCCCTTTTTATAATTTTTTGTAATGTTTAATTTTTGAGAGAGAGAGACAGACCACGAGCAGGGGAGGGGCAGAGAGAGAGGGAGACACAGAATCCGAAGCGGGCTAGGCTCTGAGCTCCAAGCTATCAGCCCAGAGCCCGACATGGGGCTCGAACCCACAAACCATGAGATCATGACCTGAGCCGAAGTCAGACTGAGCCACCCAAGCACCCCTCCCCTTTTTATAAAGACAGCAGTCATACTGGCTTAGGGCTCACCCTAAAGACATCATTTTAACTTGATTACCTCTTCACAGACCTTATTGCCAAATAAGGTTACATTCTGAGGTACTGGGGCTTAGAACTTCCACATATCTTCCTGGGGGGACATAATTTAACCTATGTCAATGACTGTGAGAGAACTCTACTCAAGACGGTGGGGAGGGGGGAACCCCAGGTCTCCGAATTCCATGCCAGCAGCCTTTCTTATTTATAAGATTCTCTCTGCTACTGGCACATGTTGCACACTGCAGGGTCCACAGATGCCAGGCCCTACTTACAAAGTCAGGTGTGACTTCTCTCACCCACAATAAGTTGGTATTTTGCAGAAGCCAATAAAGCATTCAAAAACCAGCAGAAAGAAGACATTATTCCATTTGGTCAGTCAATGTTCAGCAACGTATTTTAACAGCCTCCTTCACAAAAATGCCTTGCCTCACAGGCTGGCCCTCATCTAGAATGTCTACCGTTCAGAGGAGGGGAGTATGTGGAAACATGGCCATGGAAGAAGAACAAATGAACTCTCCCCCCACATTGTCCAAGACCGCCCATCTCACACACACCCCAGCCTGCCTAGAAAACAAAACAAAACAAAACAAAACACACACATGTAGAATTTCCCTCAGTGAGAAGAGACCTCAAGGGCCTTGGGTTTTCGGCAGACCTGTTTCTTTCTGCCACCCAGGCTATCCAGTGAGCAGCTGGCTAATCAAGCAGGGTCAGAGGCAATAAGGCCCAGGCCCACCCGTCAGCTCAAGGCTTCGTCCTGGCAGAGGCACCTCACAGCAGTCTCTGTTCAATCATCACTCATCGTGGTGCCTAAGTATTCTTGAGCCGGAAGATAATTGTCATATTGTCTATTTTCCATTATAAATTAATGACATCTGTAACAGTGAGTCATAAAAAACCTATCCAAAGAACTGTATTAAAAATTACATGGAACTGATTTCTCTAAATGGCCTCTTAAACACATACCCGCCCTTTCCCATTATGGCCTTTAGAATCCTGATCTACAGCTGGCCTTGGAAAATTGGGAATTAGGTTTTACTGCACAAGATCTAACAAGTTACTACAGTTCCAGAACATATCTGAGTAAATAAGAGCAGTAAGAGTGGAGCAGGATTAGACTAGATGCAGGGTTTGTTGTTACTGTCGTCGTTGTCGTCAACCCTCCAAGAGCTACTGCCTTAAGGAACAGTTTTTTTTTTTTTTATTTAAATATATTAAATTTATTGTCAAATTGGTTTCCATACAACACCCAGTGCTCATCCCAAAAGATGCCCTCTTCAATACCCATCACCCACCCTCCCCTCCCTCCCACCCCCCATCAGCCCTCAGTTTGAAGGAACAGTTTTCTACAGTACAGGACAGTGTGCAGCTAAGAAAGGTCCAGAGGCTGCTCTAATACAAACCTCTGTTTACTGAGTAGGACACCAACCCCAACACTGAGGTGAATCAAAATCAAATGATCAGGTGAACTATATCAGCACACTTAATTGTACCCTTCATTTGATTATTTGAAAGAAACAAAGTACATTTGAATGCGAAATGTTGGGCATCACTTTGTTCCAACAGGAGAAATTTTTTTCAGACTAGAAATGCTTTCAAAGGGCAATCTTTAAACTTTCTAAGAAACACTAGGGTTGAGTGTTTACTGTAACTAATTTGATTCTAAGCAACATTTAAAGGACTATTAATTATCGTAGAGTTTAACATTTTGCAAATAGGGACACTGAACTGCCTTGGTTATATCCTCTGTGTGATCAATTATCCAGGAAAGATGCGACAGTACTGAGTTATTTTATAAGTCCTGATTGCCTTTCCTATCAACATGCCGTGAACAAATTCATCCTAACCTTTGACTGAGACACTCACATCCATGTAAATCAGCCCCCTCAGCCTCATCTCTCCTCTGTATACAGAGATCACAGTTTTTACCGGGAACTAAAAACACAGGAAAGTGTCTGGTACACAAGTCCCGTCTTGGTCCCTGGCTCCCAAGCACAATGCAACACCTTCTCTTTTTCTCCAGAAGCATTTTATCACTCCCTTGATAATTGTCTAAACACCCTGTGCAGTCCCTCATGTCTAAACTCCTCATTTGTGCCCTGCAAACACACCCTCAATGAATCTCTGCCTCCATGTTTCAAATAAAACCTCTTTGTTTTTATTTGCAAGACTGTTAGAATCCCTATGTAGGCAAATAAAAAAAAAAAAAAATGAAAGAGTTGATCATTACTCTGCATAAGGTGCCAGAAAAAAAAAAGAAAGAAAATACAACAACCAAATGTACAAACCTTCTTAAATCTGTAAGCATCTTGCACATAAGAGAAGCAAAAAAATAGCCAAATTATCCACATGGTCCATCAATAACTTTAATAGTAAGTTTATAAATTTTAATGTAATCGTTTCTTGGCTCAAGAACCCAGTAACTCCCCAGTGCCCAATGAAACAAACCCAATCTCTTCCCTTGTAGCCACTCTTTCCATCCAACTCCATTTTCCCAGTTCTTTCCTCTCCAACCAGAGTCGGTCCTATCTCCTGGATCCCCACAAAAACCATCTTCATTTATATGTTGTGCATATAGCCTTGTGCATATAGCCTTCCCAAGTATACTCTCTGCTCTTACTCAGGGATGTAGGGGGACCCATTTGGTTATCACTAACTCCCCAGGCTTATCTGAGCACTCCTAGTACCATCCTTCACCTCTCTCAGGCACAACTTGGACAATGTGATCACTTGGGATTTATATGGGGCCTTGTGTTATCAGCTATCTTTTTCATACGCACATGGCTTAGGCTCCTAACTAGAATATACTTTATTGGAGGATAAGGACTCCATCTGACTCTTTCATTTACTCATGCATTAAATATTTACAGAACACCGGTAATATACAAAGGATCAGAGATATAAAAAGGAATTCATAAGACACAGTTCTTCCCTTAAAGACCTCACAATTTTAGTATGTCCCACAGTACCTAACAGTGACAAGCACACAGAAGTCTTTACCCATCTATCTGCTGGAAGGTTGACTGGTAGGAAGCTTGCCATATCTCTTTTCACATCTAACTGATCACCAGAGTAATGAGCCCCCAATAAATACACCTTAGATAAGTGAACAAAGCTACCGTTAAAATAAATGGACACTATATGCTAACTAATTTGGATGTAAATTTTAAAAAGTGAAAAATAAAACAAGTTAAAAAAACAAAACAAAACAAAAATGTAAGTTATTTGTTAATTCCCTACCCACAACGTATCTATCTTTGTAATATTGAGACCATCAAGATTTGACTCCACTTGACACTACACAAATAAAAGACCATCTCACCATAAAATCTTTTTTGGAAAGCATTAGTTCATTTTTTTCCCCTCTTTTTGCTACTTGTTTCTTTTACAGTTGGGAAGTAATTAAAATCTAATTTACATTTTTGCAACATTTAGGTAGAACATTTTCACTTATATACCATCTGATCAATACTAGCAAGCAAGCATACTGTTTGCTACTGAAGCTAAAGAGAGCCAACTAACTCCACGATAATGATAAAACCATCTTTCTGGTTTTACTTAACCATTGTAGTTCATGTCCACGAAATTAATTAATAAACATGAACGATGAATGGTTGGGACTACTGAGTTATCACTGTCCTTAAAATTATTAATACCTCTAATTCTCAAAAAAAAAAAAAAGCATACTGAACAAATATGCTTTTGTAAAACAGCTTTACTCTGGTTTGTGTATCATAAAATTTACCTGTTTTAAGTTGCCAGTTTGTAAGTTAGCAAATTTATATGGTTGTGCAACTGTCATCATAATTTAGCTTTAGAGTAATCATCCCAAAATATTCCCTCAGCCCATTTGCCTATTCCAGCAAACTCGCTTTTCTTTCCTTCTATTAAATATGGGAAATGGCCTTTTGAGAGGCAAAGTTAACAACAGAACATCCTCATGGAAGAAAACCCAGCCCTGCCCCACTCCTCCCCAACCAGGAATGAACTCTGACACAGGACCTCTAACAGAACCTCAGAAGGCAGCAGGATCCAGGTATAGTGATGTTAACTTCCTCACCCTGACTGAGCCTTCTTCCTCTAGATGGCCTCTAGAGCTATGTATAAGTGGACTGGCCAAAATACCCAGTCCTCAACCTTTAGCTTGAAGGGAAATCCAACTGGCATCAGAAACAAAGGGAAAAATATAAAAAAGTCATTTACACTAATCAAAGCAAATAGAATGTGTGAACAGAGCCATAGAAAACCAAGATCGAAATAAATGGCATGGCTTTGGATTTCTATGAAAAGCACAATATAAAAAAGGAACAAATGAGGGCGCCTGGATGGCTCAGTCAGTTGAGAGTCCAACTCTTGATTTTGGCTCAGGTCATGACCCCAAGAGTCACAGGATTGAGCCCACTCTCTCTCTCCCTCTGCCTATCTCCCTGGTTTGTACTCTTTCTCTCTAAAATCTAAAACAAACAAACAAAGGAACAAAAGGCACATGCCAAACTTAATAGGAGAGATAATGTGAGAAACAGCAGAGTATCTAATTGTAAAGGAAACAAGGCAACTCAGGGCCAGGGAGAGAATTCATTAACTCAAGAACCCAAAGACAATCAAACAGAATTAAATGGCAATGAAGGTGTGATAGGCAGCACTAAGATGGTCCCCCAAAATCTTGTCTCTTAGTTTTTATGATCTTGTATATAATCCTTTTCCCTTGCGTGTGGGTTGGATTTAATGACTTCCTTCTAACAAAAAGAATGTGGCAGAGGTGATGATGTGATGTCACACTGAGGTGAAGTAACACAAAGGCTGTGGCTTCCATCTTGGGCACCCTCTCTTGCTCTCTCCGAGGAAACTCAGCTGCCTTATGGAGAGGGCCATGTGTTGAGAAACATGTCTCCAGCTAACAGTCAGTGAGCCCCTTGAGACATTCTGCCAATATCACATGAGTGCCCTTGGAAGATCTTCCCACAACTGAGCTGTCTCAGCTGACACAGTGATTGAAGCCTTGTGAGAAATCCTGAGCATGAGGCATCCAGCTAATCCATGCCTGTATTCCTGATCCCTAGAAATTGGGAGTGAGCAAGTGTTTATTGTTTCAAGCTGCTAATTTTGGGGGTCATTTGGTGAACGATAATAAGTAACATGGGGAAAATAAGGAAACAAATTAAGAAACAAAATCAATATTATTATGGAATAAATGAGTGAAAACAAAACAGACAAGAAATTGACAACCCTGGAAATTGATTTACTGACAATCAGGGTAATATGGCTTGTATAATCATTTCAGATTAAAAAAATAAAAGAAACAAGGACATTAAAACAATTAGAGAAAGGGACTAAATATAGAAGGCAAATGAAAATAATTTAATAGAAGCACCTATCCCCTAAGGAGACAACTTAAGAAATGGAATAGGCAAGATATGAGACAACTAAGAATAAGAGACAACAGAAGAGACAACATTAAGAATCTCTCTGAAATGAAAAATGAACAGAATAAACAAAAAAAGCACATGTTCCAGAAAAAAAATTTTTATAAGATGCGATAGTACTCTACACTGAGAGATATTTATGAAATCTTTCAGATATTTGAGAACAAAAAACAAGTCATCTGTACAGTGTGGGAATACTGGGTTGGCTTTACATTTCTTCAGATCAAAATTCAGTATCAGAAGACACTGGCGAAAGATTTGTTACCAGATTCTGAGGGAAAGAAAGTATGAGCAGGGCAGGGTGCCTGGGTGGCTCAGTCAGTTAAGTGTCAGACTCTTGGTGGATTTGAGCCCCATGTCAGGCTCCACACTGATGATGCGGAGCCTGCCTAGGATTCTCTCTCTGCCTCTCTCTGTCTAAAATAAATAAACTTTAAAAAAGAAAGAAAGAAAGAAGGTATGAGCCAAGGTAGCATTCAAATATGAAGGCAATAAGAGACATTCTTAAACATGAAATAATTTGGATATGAAACACCAATAACCCTTTCTTGAGAAAAAGTGCTGTCCAACAGAACTTTCTGTAATACCTACACCAACCTACTGGCCACCCGTGGCTACTGAGCACCTGAAATGTGGCAAGACTGAAGAATTCAATTTTTAATTTTATGTAAATGTAAATTTAAAATCAAATAGCCACACACAGTTAGTGGCTACCTTACTGAACAGCACAGGACAAAAATGTGAATAAAACACATAAAAATAACAACAGAAACTGGGAGGTGAGGAGAAAGGAGAAAGGGAGAGACACTGTTGCCCTTTCTCACAGCAAGCAGTCAATCCCTGCAGTACAAGACTGAAATTTAACTTTTAAAATATGAGTTCAGGTGCACCTGGGTGTCTCAGTCGGTTAAGTGTCAGACTTTAGCTCAGGTCATGATCTCGCGGTTCATGAGTTCAATCCCTGAATTGGGCTCTGTGCTGACAGCCCAGAGCCTGGAGCCTGCTTCAGATTCTGTGTCTGTCTCTTTGATCCTCCCCTACTTGTGGGCGCACGCACGCACGCACGCTCTCTCTCTCTCAAAAATAAATAAATATTTTTAAAAATTATCTTTAAATAATAAAAAAAATGAGTTCAAAGGAGTCCCTGGGTGGCTCAGTAGGTTAAGTGTCCAACTCTTGGTTTCAGCTCGAGTCACGGTCTCACAGTTCATAAGTTTGAGCCCTGCGTCAGGCTCTTCATTGTCAGTGTAGAGCCTGCTTGGGTTTTCTCTCTTTCCTTCTCTCTCTGCCCCTCCATGGTTAATGCTGTTTCTCTCTCTCAAAAAAAAATTTTAAAAAACTTTAAAATAAATAAACAAATAAAAATATCTTCGGGCCACCTGGGTGGCTCAGTTGGTTGAGCATATGACTTTTGGTTTCGGCTTGCGTCATGATCTCGAAGTTTGTGGGTTCGAGCCCTGCATTCGGCTCTGCACTGACAGCATGGGGCCTGCTTGGGATTCTCTCTCTCACTCTCTTTGCCTCCCCCTGCTCAAGCTCTCTCCCTCTCAAAATACATAAATAAAAATTTTAAAAAATGAGCTTATTTACAAGCTATTTTAATCTTAAAGAAACCTTAGAAAATAAAATCTACATGAGAAGAACTCTAAGGTTCAACAATTCATTACATTTCAATTCAGCTTTTTTCCCTACTATTAAAGTAAAATTACATTTTCTGTTTTTAATTAAAATAACGGCTATAAGGGCGCCTGGGTGGCTCAGTCAGTTAAGCGTCTGACTTGGGCTCGGGTCATGCTCTCACAGTTTGTGGGTTTGAGCCCCACGTCAGGCTCTGTGCTGGTAGCTCGGAGCCTGGAGCCTGCTTCAGATTTTGTGTGTGTGTGTGTGTGTGTGTGTGTGTGTGTGTGTGTGTCTCTCTCTCCCTCCCCTGCTCACACTGTCTCTGTCTCTGTCTCTCAAGAATGAATAAACATTAAAAAAAAAACTCTTTTTAATAAAATAAAATAATAGCTATAATATTCAATATTTAACAGAAGTATTTCTACCTTTTGCTGTAGTCATTCTATCTGTACATATATCTGCAGTATCCATCTGGAATGACATTCACCTCATGCTAACAAGAGTTGTTTCCAAAATCTGGAGTGATTTTCTTTTTCATGTTGGAATTCTTCATAATGAAAATGGGTCATTTTTTTTAACAAAACAAATCTGTTGCCTGCTTTTAAACAAAAGCTAATACTACATAATGTTAACAGTAACAGAACATGAATTTGAGTTGTGGGCATATGGAAACTTTTCTTGTTTTGATTTTCTGAAGGGAAAAAAGAAGCATGCAAAGAGTACAGAGGTTATATGACATTGGTTTTTATTTTGCATCCACACTAGCTGACTACCCAGATTGTCCCCAATCTGAGAGGCAGGTTTGTCATCTTGGGAAGAAGCCAATCACTCTGGCACACAGGTGGAACTCAATGATCCCACCCACTTCTCAAGGTTTCCCTAACTTCTTCCCCAAAACTAGGTCAGGACCTGAGCAGAGGCCTTAGTGGAGGGAGGACTGGCCAGCCTGTCCTTGGAATTCTAGCTCTTGGGCAGTTTTCTCTTGCTTTTACCTAACTACAGAGGCAACAAGCCTTCTGCTCTAGGACTGTCTCCTTCCCTCTCTCACTGTCCCTCTTCACACTCTCCCTCACCCCATCCATTTGGTAAGCCAAAGGAGCTCAACAATCTCTCCCTTGAGAGGGGCACCCACTTGAAGAAGGGCTTGGCAGAAGTGGCCTGCTTCAGCAAGGTTCTAAAAGGACCTTCTAAAACTGACCTTTAACGATAGTCTTCAATGCATCTTTTTTCCTACAAGTCCTTCCCTAAAAGACTTTTTTAAAGGGGAGGGCAATAAAGAACCAGCATCAGGAGTTGCAGGGTCCCCTCTTTAATAATTACATCTGCCCTGCCTATCTCCCAAGGTAGTGGTTTTACTGTGGCTAATAAAAGTTACAATACAGTTCATTAAACTTTAAAAACTATAAACCACATAAGCAGTCATATTATTACCAGACAAGGGCAATTCTAAACCAATCTCTTTACAAGACTGCACCTAGCAGGCTCTATCTTCTTCATCAAAGTATACAATTTTCAATAAGAGATAGCAGGCTTGACTTTACCATTCTGACTTTCAACCTGAGCAAATTCTTCAACCTCAATGCCCTTCACCTCTGTGACTGTCAACAGTAAAGTGCAGTTGGCAGTGTTGTGAGAATTCAGTAGGTTAATATGTGAAAAACATCCAGTTCAGCAGGTAGTCAGTAAACGGTAGTATCCTTCTTTTGCTATCACAAAAGCTTTTAAGTATTTATTTTTGAAAGAGAGCATAAGCGCGAGTATAAGGAGGTGTGGAAAGGGGGACAGAGGATCCAAAGCGAGCTCCGTGCTGACAGCAGAGAGCCCAGTGCAGGGCTTGAACTCACAAACCGTAAGAACATGACCTGAACCGAAGTCTGAGCCGACTGAGCAACCCAGGTGACCCTATCACAAAAGCTTTTAAAAGAGAGCTTGTAACAAAAAAGCCCACCCACCACAACACACTGGAACTTCACACATTAAGCTGCTGAAATGAAATACCTGAAGAGGGTAAGAGTAGCCTACAAAATTTTAAATTTGGTCTGCTTCCCAGCTGTATCTTTAACTTGATTACTAATAGCTAAGACTTCCTTAGTGAATGCTTACTAATTGCCAGGCACTGGGTTAGATATTTTTTATATAACACTGCTGTAAAAGCTGACACATTATCCCTATGTTGGAGAAAAGGAATCAGGATCCCACAGGTAGGGGGCACATGGGTGGCTCAGTCAGTTGAGCGCTGAGCGTCTGACTTTGGCTCAGGTCACAATCTCACAATTTGGTTCATGAGTTCGAGCTCATGGCGGGCTCTCTGCTGTCAGCGCAGAGCCCGCTTCGGATCCTCTGTCCCCTTCTCTCTCTGTTGCTCTTCCACTGATCTCTCTCCTTCTCTCTCCCTCTATCTCAAAATAAATAAACTTAAAAAAAAAAACATCCCACAGGTAGGAAAAGCAATGAGGTCCACGTCACTATTATGCAATACTCCAATAAGAATTCCCTTCAAAGTAAAATCAGAAATCTAAGGAATACTGGTATCTTCAGAACCCAGGTAACCAAAATCAACAGTTTTAGTGTCTGCTTTTGTCATGGGCTATCCACAATAACACCCTAATAAGATCTCTTGTTATACTTGTAATATTTCTTAGAACTTAAACTGAAAACTGAAGGAAAGAACAAAGGATCTTTTGATTTGGGGGAGAATTATTAACAGTGCTGAAATTTGGAAAATTCGGTGTAAACACACGAGTGTTAATGTCACATGGTACCGCTCACTTTTTTTTAAACCAGCCTTCAACTTGCCTATTACTTAATTTAAAACTGTCAACAATGTTGAAGATGGGTTATAGGTACATTAATGTTCATTATACTCCTCTCCTTTGGTAGTTTTAAATTTTATTCCATAAAAAGTTCTTTAAGGTCTACACACACACATACCCCACACACTCCTCCCTGACTCCTGCAGTGAAAAAGACTGATTCACGTGAATTTTACACAAGACACCCTTCTCTGGATCATTTTAATTTTTCCTAAGAATAAACAGTCTAGTCACCAACCCAGTGAAGGGGCAGCCGCTCAGGAATGCACTGTCATGGCAGATGGAGAATCAGTCATTGTGGGAAGTGAAACAGACTCAGGCAGCATTGGAAATGATGCAGCAACATCTGATCCCATCAGGCCATCTTTAAAAAAACATTTCATCAGCTGTTAAAAGACTTTGCACAGTGGCTAGAAGCACAACTTGGTGACAATTAAAAATACTCAAGCTACAATTCAGTTTGTGTTGTTTCACACACTGGAGGAAGTATAAATGGAATGCTGAGTCAAAATCAAACATGCAGACTCAGAGCTGAGTCTTTGGAAAGTATTCAGTGTTTTGGAGTTTAAGATTTTAGGACAGATGCATGCTACTGAAGGTTGGGTCCTCTCCTGACTCACAGTGTCATCTGTAGAGCAGACATTCAGAAATTTTAGTAGACTGACATCCTCTTTGATACTTTCCTTGATTGTTGCAATATTTTGGTTTAATTACCATAACATATAAATACTGTGGGATATGAACAACCTTAAAACACCTCAACATGCATACCAACAATAAGGCAAGTTGCAAACTGTAAGTAAAGCCCTAATTATGATCATCCTCATCCCCAGTAACTAAGAGAACCTTCTCAAGGGCCAGATTATTCCAGCTACCTCCCAGATGCCCCTGAGGCCTCTTACAAACCTTTGAAAACTCATTATTATGTTCTGTAAGAAGGCCTGTCTATAAGACTGCTAAGGAGAAACTTTATGGTGAAGTCTCTAAATCATAAAATACTACTGCATAACTTTTGAGGTACTCTGTGTCCCTTTTTCTAACAACCACCATACCCAAGGGTAGGTACAGGCATGGACAGCCACATATGTACTAAGTGACACTGCCCCTGTCCCAGTCATTGGAGCAAAGATGGACACCTACCGAAACTCACCTCCACAAGTTGTAAAATATATCCCTTGAGAGGTGAGGGGCCACCATGTTCTATAATGTGCATAGGGGAGCAGAAAGATACCAGCAGAGGGAGAATGACAAAGAAGACACAGAGATGATGGCTTTGCTTGTCAAAGAAAGGCCCATGGGGGAGCTACCTGGAAGCAGGCCCATGGGCAGTGGAAGCTTCTCCAGGCCTTTACAAAGCTCAATGTTGGGATACTCTGAGGCCCTTCTGCTCCCTTATCATAAAGTAAGGACCCTTTTTCAGCTCTGGTAGTCTGCCAGCTTTGTTTCTTCTTCCAATGAACCTTGACTATCATCAGTCCAATAGAGTCCTTATTCTCTAAATAAGGTACAAAATTCTCTTGAGCAACTTTTCAGATCT
Organism: Lynx rufus; assembly: GCF_022079265.1. NCBI lineage: Eukaryota > Metazoa > Chordata > Mammalia > Carnivora > Felidae > Lynx > Lynx rufus. The sequence continues at coordinate 36,378,120 of NW_025814896.1, read as the reverse complement.
TCATCTTCTGCTCTATAGGGATTCAGAGCTCCTCTGCAAAGGAGCTGGACTACATCAGTGCTCCTCAATGTGTTTTAAGCCCCCCTCCCCACCATTCAATTCTGTGCAGAACCTCAATACATTAAACTGATAGGAGCTCGGCCACTCAGCTAGAGCAGGAACAGGGATCCACCTCAGGCCCTCCCTGGAATGCAGCGTTTCCAGGAAACACTGCTGAAAATCCCAAGCAGAATGCTCTATGGGGCCCCTGGCTCTGCCTGAATATCTCATCCTCTGATCAAACAGCAGCTTAAAAGGGGCCACTCCACACGTTGCCCGAGAGAAGGCAAAAGACAAGAGGATGAGCACCAAGCCAGAACCAGTAAGTGCAAGCAAGGCAAACTGCCAATCACCGGCCAAGGACTGAACCCAAGGCTTCCTTAGGGAAAGCAATCACTCCCAGTCCTAGAAGGAGGCGCCAGAAGGAAGCTGACAGCTCAGTGGTCAGACAGTGACATCCCAAAGAACACCCATGCCTCTGAATCAGCAAGCCCCAAAGACAAATAAACTGCTTTTCACTTTGGGATATGGCTTAAACGTAGTGGTGAGGAGGAGAAAAGAGGAAGTGAATAGGCAGCAGGCTGAGGTATAGAGGCTCCAGGCCCCAGCCCAGGCCCCCACAGCCTAGCTGGCCTTCCTTTTGGGGTTAACCATGATCCTTATGTGACCACAAATGGAAACAAAAAAAAGAAAAAAAAAAAGCCTCCACAGAGACTTTTGTTTAAGGACATCGAGATCTAAAATGAAGAAAGCAAGCAGACCTAGAGAGAGAATGGCTCTTGAAAGCAAACTCCGGAGTTCAGACATTGCCCGGGGACTCATTAAATGGTATTAATGACTCCCACAAACACTAGGGCTTTGAACATATTTGCATAACTATGTTATATGATTTCTCAACATCACTTTAAACTGAGGAATATCTTCTTCAGAATTATGAGCTTTTGTAAGAAGTACCTTGAGACATTGCTTAAACAAGCCTTCATTTACTTAACAACATGAAATACTGCTAGACCGACAGACCATCTGCAAAACTTTAAAAAGGACTAATAAGAACTCTGGCTTCTTTAAGAAGAAGTGCAAAATAAGTTGCTTCATGAAATACCCTGGAAGAAAAAATTAATCAAAATGATTACTTTTATGATGATGATGATAATACTATAATGTCTAATATTATTAAAAATGACCTTTATATTAATCATTTCATTTAACCCTCACAATAACACTATGATGAAAATACACACCATAATTAGTGCATAAGATGCTAATACTGCTGATCCAAGGAACACACTCTGAGAACCAGTGCTTTAGAGAACAGTCTTTCTCTCCTCTTACTCCCCTTAGTGTATGAGCTTTTAGGCCCATTTCACATGACAGTGGAAGCATGTGACCCAGTTCACCTACAGGTCCTGGCCCATGGGTGAGGTAGTATCACAGTCCAAAACAGCGAGACAGAATGCTGGCCACCCCACAGGGTTTTTTCTTTCTTCTAGACAAAAGATACTAGAAATGCCAAACAAGTCAGCTCTTCACAGACCAAAATACATGTTCAAATTAGTTCTTTTTAAGCATGTTTTCTAAATAGCAACAGTGTTCTAGGGATAATTCATAATACCAATACAGGTAAACAAACTGAATCGTCTTGTTTGGACTCCTGATCTCACAAAAATACCTTTACCACCAACAAAATGTGATTAAATACCTGAACATCTTCGTATTAGAATAAACAATAGGACCTGCGATTAATGTCTTCAACTACTACTGACTTTGAAAAAGGCCCCTATCAGGTAACATGGAAGAAAAAGAATGCTAACACTTTCTGAGTGATGACTCTGTGCTAAGATGGACAATTATCCCAAACGGGAGTTTATGTTAACGCTATTTAATTAACAGATGAATACAAAAGCTCAGAAAGAATAAGTCATTTTCCAAAGTGCAGGTCAATGTTAAGGCCCTGAATCAAACTCCGGCCTTTTTGTCTCCAAAGCCTAAATTCTTTCCACTATAACGTATGCAGAAAATTCCTCAAATAAAAATTTATAGAATCATAAAAATGTAGGGCAAGCAGGTCCTTAGAGACTCCCTAATTCAACACTTCATTTAAGAGATAAGAGAACTATTGGGCACCGGGTGGCTCAGTCGGTTGAGCCTCCAACTTTGGCTCAGGTCATAATCATACAGTTTGTGAGTTCAAGCCCTGCATCAGGCTCACTGCTGTCAGCGCAGAACCTACTTTGGATACTTTGTCCCCCCTCTCTGTCCATCCCTCGCTCATACTCACTGTCTCAAAAATTAGCAAACATTGAAAAAAAGAGAGAGATTAGAGAGCTGTGGTAAAAAAATCTCTGAAGATGGCCACTAACAATTCCTTACCTCCTCTGTATAAGCTCACCACTCCTTCCATCAAGAGGCAGAGTCTATTTCCTCTCCTGACCTTGTGAATAGCTGACCAATGAAATATGGTGGAAGAAACAGTTTTCTACTTCCAGACACAGCCCTTAGGAAGCCTAGCAGTTTCCACTGGCATGATCCCCAGGGAAGTCAGCTGCCATGCCATAAGGGAGCTCAAGCTAGACTACTGAACGATGAGACATCCTGTGAACAAAGAGAGGCATCAGGGAGGAAAACCAAACATGTGAGCAAAGCCTCCTTGAGATTTCCAACCTAGTCTGTTTCTGAATGCACCCACGACAGTGACCCCAACCAATGTCATGTAAAGCAGAAAATCTGCCTGGCTAGATTTTCTGACCCATGGGATCACGAAGTTTGGAGCTGGCTGGTTACACAGCTACAGATAACTGGAAAAAAAAAAAAAAAAAAAAAAAGAGGTTAACTGACCTGTCCAAAGTCAGGAATACCAAGGACTAACATCGAAACCCCCTGACTTCTAGCCCCGGCAACCTGTCAGTGTAGTCCATCATGTAAATGGACACACAAACAGGATACCGAACGGAATGACTGAACTATGGCTTTGCTATGACTTCCCATCAAAACAAATCTGAATACAATCACTGAACAGAAGTTGCCCGCAGTTTCACCTTACACAGTTTCAGTTACCTGCAGTCACCCAAAGTCAGGAAGTAGATGATCCTTCTTCTGACAACATGTAGTAGCTTAAGCACAATAGTAGCTTAGTGCTACATCTCTCACCTCACTTCATCTCATCATGTAGACACTTTATCATCTCACATCATCGTGAGAAGAACGAGTACAGTACAAGAAGATATTCTGAGAAAGATCACGTTCATATAACTTTTATTAGTTATTGTTATAACGGTTCTATTTTATTATTGTTCTCTCTTACTGTGCCTAATTTATAAATTTAACATAGGTATGTAAGTATAGCAAAAAACAGTGTATATATAGGGTTCAGTACTATCTGCAGTTTCATGCATCCACTGGGGGTCTTGGAATGTATTACGAGGGGTAAAGGGGGACTACGGCACTCATTTGTTCACAACTCAGCTAAGCAGGGCACTCTGATCTCTGTGCTCTACTGACCTACTGCTATTTACGGTCTAACACAATCATTTCTCAATGCAAATCCTCCTGAGAATACGGAAGGGTGATCATCAGCCTTGTCTGTATCACTAGTGCCTAACCCAGGGTCTTGCAGGCCAGGATAAATGACAGTTTTCTAAGTGACACCTCACATATGAAAAGAATTAGACTAGTCCTCATTCCAAAGAACTATGAGACCAGGAACAAGTAAGATGCTGAGGCCAAGTCCCTCTACTATTGTACAGATTGTTACTGTTAAATAATCACCGAGGGCCATGACATTCATAAAATGTTATTTTCTCAAACACTTTCACGGCATTGTCTTTTATTATAAATCTGATACTCACAAGAAACCCTGTCAGACATATAGTGCTATTATTCCTATCTTAGAGTTGAAGAATGGTCAGAGAGGTAACAGGATTCACTGCAAGTCATCCAATTTTCACAAGTGAAACCACAATGTGAATTCAGGAAACCTGATTAAATGTCTGATGCTAATTTCACCTTCCAGAATCCTTTCCTCAAGTACCTGATGATCTAAATTTCACGAAGTACTACAAAAGAACCTAAAGCAACATGCATAGACTATAGACAATCAAAGAAATTTAGAACTAGACATGACCTCAATATTATCCACAACATATAGTGAATTTTCAAGTAATAAGAACTGGGATGTTAGGTCTAGCATATATGCCTTGCCAGCATCTATAGGGCACACCTCTGTGAAACAAATGGCGTAACATTCTTTTACATCTCAGACTACACTTGCAAAATACAGTGCATGCCTGTGTGAGTATGTAGGGTCACCATGAAAAACTCATTACTTGATGTTTCATGTAGTCTTACTGTCACATGCTACTCACATGTGACAAAGTGATATATGCAGTGGCCTAGCTTCCTATATTACTTAATCACGGGCATTCCAAGACATTACTACAAGAGGAGCTTTTAAAGGACAAGAAGTGAATGCTGTACATTCTTCCATCATATGGTTGACTAGACCACTGCACACACAGCTCTTTCAGTGGGATGTCCTTCACATGGAATCCCCAGGGGTTGTAGAATGCAAGAACACTCTGTAGTCCCCACTCTACCTCTTGACTCCTCAACCATGCATCCCCAAAATGAATGGTGGTGGTAACAATAAGGAAAGGGGAGTAGGAAAAGCAGGAAGTATAATAACACCATGAATTCAAGGACTTGTACCAGTCCCAACCAAAGCCCCCAGCCTTTACTACTGGGACCAGAGCTGGGCGGGGCTCCCAAAGCTTTCCAAGGATAAAGAGAGGGGATCCTCACTCTCAACACATCACTTCCAGTTCCTGAATCTGGAAAGGAAGCACACTAGAGAGAGTCTTGTGTCACTCTAAGAATGTTTTCTCTGAGGCCACGTTGGATAGTTTGGGTTGCTGTGACTGTTTTCTACTGTTCCAGTTAATGGTGGTGTTTCCTGGTGAGGACAATTATAAGACAGAGCAAACTAAATATCCACAGGCATATCAGGCTCTGGATGAGAGCATGCACACGCCCCCGGGCAAACAAACACAGGCCTTTAGGATGTCATGACAATTTAGGAATGAGCCAGTGATTTTAAAAGCACTTTAATTGCCGTGTTTCCTTGAATCACAATGTCTACAGATGCACACACTTAACAAAACACAGAACAATGATGCCCTCTACAGCCTTCAGAGAGAATCCAAGGAACTTTCCAAGTTCTTGCATCTGGTGCTAGATCCTGACTTCACTTTTCTACCCAGAATTATTTTCTTTTACTAGAATAACATACAAAGTATATGCTTTGTATGTATGTTGGAAAAATTAAAGTATCAAGGTGCTAAACTAAGGTGCTAATCAAAATAAAATACAATAATGTCCAAACAATTAACATTATACTATACTGAAATAATTTACTTTCCTAAAAGACATACAGAAGCAAACTCCACACTGTCATTTTAGCTATTAACAGAGGCTATTACTTAAAATATTTCCAAAGTGGAACTGTGGACTCCTAAATGGAGAAATAGGTCAAGATGAAATTTTTTAAAGAAAAGAAATATACCACAAATTGAGTATTACAACATTCCCTGTCTGGAACTGAATAAAAAAAAAAAAAAACACTGGTAAAAAATAATTCTAAGCTCGAGTGACTTCCCTGTTCTCCATGAACCACGAGGAAAGAAACTTCTTATCTTTGTAATAAGGAAAGTGAGGGGTTATTGAGCACCTCTGAAATATTCCAGATTACTCAAGACCTGTGTGCATACAAAAGAAGTAGAGCAAAAGTCCTTCTTCTCAGGAAATGTGGCTGGGATAGTATGTTGTAAAACTATGTGTGAACACATATATAAACAATCGGAGAACATATAGAAAACATAAGCTGCACAAAGCAAAGGAACAAAGTGAGAGGATAATCAATGTGAGAAAAGTCTAGATTGTGTGTCAAAGGAAAAAGGAGTCATTAATCAAGCCTGAACAAGCTGATAGAGACTAAGGAAGAAAAGGTAAGAGAGAACAAGAAGAGAGAAAACCACAGGCTAGGTCACTGCAGGAAATGAGAAGGCATCAGTTTCAGAGGAATAGGTGGGCCACGTTCCCAAGTTCCAAGATAAAAACATGGGTCAAAGTTAAAGAGGAAGAGAGAATAGTTATAAGAGTACCTTAAATCTAGCCAGAGAGTTCAGATCAGATCTGATTAAACAGAAGGAATTACTCTGATCACTTAAGCAAGGAAGTAACATGATGAAAATGGTGTTAAGAAAACATTATCCTGGAACTTGTCTAGATAAACTGGGATGGCAAGACAGGAAAGGCATAGAGATCATCCAGAGACTAAGGTAGAAATAGAAACCACAAGGATCATAAAGGCTGAATTTGTAAGAAAAGAAGACAGAAGCAGCAAGTCCAAGATACTCTGCAGAGGGTGGATGCGTTATACAGGATACCAGGAATAAAGGACGAGGAGATATCATAACTGGACACGTCTGGGATGTGTGAGGGTAGTGTCATGGACATTCAAACCAAAAGCCAGTTCAGAAGAAAACTATGACAAACTGAATTCTTAGTTTGAGGTTTTAGGGATCAGTGTAGGCAGAGATTTGATGGAGGCAGGTGGAAAGTTGAAATCGAAAGGAGGATGAGAAGCCAGGGCAGTACTTAAGCACTTTCTAATCATCCAAAAAAAAAGAAGAAGAAGAAGAAGAATAGATGATCTTATACACACAGGAAGGGATTGGAAAAATAAAGCCCAGAAACTGGGTGTCTGGCCAGAAAGAGGGAACACTTGGAAAAGGAAGTTTCATTTCAAGTCCAACAAGAACCCTGTTTCAAAGACATCAACACACAGAGCAAATGCCCTATTGAATGAGAAGGAACCGAAGAGCTTTAAGCCTGAGGCAGACTTAACTGGGTGACTATTGGTGAACTCTGGATTTTATGTCAAGTCTATCAAGCAATCAGGACATGTTTAGTTGTGACCACAGTTTCCTGCATGGCCAGTGTAACAGAACAGATAATATGCAACGGGGGAAAAAGAGCGGCCTACTTTAGTTGGAGCATGTCATCTACCACTAGGCAAACGCTTACTGGCTCTATGTCTTGAAAACTTAAAGCTCTCGCAAGGAATTGACAGAATTAAGAAGAAACTGGAAGGTGAAGAGCTTAAGTAATGGAGAAGAAATACAAAGGTACTTCTTTTTACCTTGAGAAGTTTCACAGAGACCAATGCCTTTCTAAAAACATTCCCAGGAATAAAGGTTACACACTCCTCCTTCAAATTCATTTCTAATAAAGAATGTAACCATTTAAAACTTCTGTGATTTATTAGGACACTTGAGTTTTATTCTTTCTTAAAATTTAGTATAAGATTCATTACCTAGAACTCAACTGGTATGAAAACATTTGTATAAATCTTTTTTTTTTCAATGTAATACACAAAATCAAAGCACCAGCTTTCAAATCAGTGCTGATGACAAAGTCAATACCACATTCTCCTTTAGGTAGACTAAAAAGCCTAGGACACAGAATTGAAGTGGTTCACTGAGGCAAGCCAGCAAGACAAAAGCCCATTTGCTATTCAACTTTCTCTCTTTCTCTAGAAGTTCAAAGAGCTCCTCTTCACTTTTACTTTTATTACAAAGAGGAAATTACTGTCAATTCTTGGACACATTTCTCTTTTTGTGGTTGTTCTAAGGAATGCAGAGACTAAGGTTAACTGAAATTCAGAGCAGTGCATAAAACTATAAAAGCTACAAAGGAATAGAAAGAAAAACATAGATAGTAAAGATGCAGGGAGATTTTTTTAAAAAGTAAAATCTCTCCTCTACTCCTAAATGTTAACAAAATCCTAAACTTGTTACTTTAGATACAGAAAACGACTCAGTCTTCCTGCCCCAAAAGTCCAGCTCCCCACCCTCTCCAGAATTAAAAAGTAGACAAATACCAACAGCAGAAGTAAAAGCTTTAAGTCTCCTGGAGTGGGTGGGAAGGAGGAGGAGGGGGTCATTACACATTCTCTGTGAAAGAAGACAAAGCCAGATCCACATTCCAGGGAAATCTGTCTGGTCCGAGTTTTTCCTTAAATACAGATTGGCCTGTCACTAAGCCAAGCTCTGTAATCTTCCCAGGCTGCCACTGCTAGGGAAGCCAGGAATCCCTTCTAATTAATCAAGCCCTCCCAACAAAAATTTTCCCACCCACAATAAAGTAGATTGGGGGTAGGGGAAGCAGCAGAGCAAGCTTTGTAGCCAAAAGAATTCTAGACTTTGGTGTAATACCTAACTAATCCAAGAAAACAGATGCAGGAAGCAGAGGAAATGATCTACAAACAGAGACAGACAATGAAGTAGGAACCTTTCAAAGTACTGCTTTGCTGGAACCCAAGCTAAAAATTTTAAATCCTAAGATGTAATTATTATCAGGAGTGAGGCCTGGCAACATTACATACTTTTAAAAATACCTTTAAAGCAGGGGGTAGACCCATAAATTTTTCAGAAGCAAATACCATGTATACTGATTTGACACTTTTAGCCATAATTTGTTATTCAAATTTATTTTCTTCTTACTAAAGCTTTGTGTTTTTATGGATAAAAGCCCATGATTAATACAGTTTGTGTCCATGTCTATTTCTCGTTTCCACTTGCAAAGGAAACGGCCTTGCCTTGGCTTGCCAATTTATCCACCCTTGCAGCCAGTTTAAACCAAGGTAACTTCATTGAAAGCTTACTCTGACAAGAAGCAAAGAGGTGGGGGCATATAAGGATGCATGAATTGAGACCCATGGTGTCCAACACAGCTGCTACTAGCCATGTGTGCTTCCTGAACACTTGAATTGTGGCTAGCAGGAATTGAGATGTGCTCTAAAAGACATATTTATACAGAAAGACAGACAGACATTTCAGAACTTTGCAGGCAATGATGTCTTTGTTGCAACTATTCAACTCTACCACTGTAGCATAAAAGCAGCCAGAGACAATATGTAAACAAATGGGAGTGGCTGCATTCCAATAAAACTTTATTTACAAAAACAAGCAGCTAACCTGTGAGATGAAATTCACTGACCCCTGGCCCCTAAACAATGTATAATTTTGGAAATTCTAAAATACTGAGGTGGATGCAGAGCTAGAATTAAGATCACTAAGGAGCCTTGGGAAGATGTGTCAGCTGTCACCACTACGCACAAATTAGAAAGGAGTCCTGGAAGTATAGGACTTATCTCCCTGCCACAGGTTGCAGTGACCAACAAGTCAAGAGACCTTGAAAGCTCTGGTTCCAAGGGCTCTCACCTCATTCACTATTGCCATTTCCTGGAATTCTGGCCTAGGAGACAATTAAAAGAAAGAGTTCAAGAACAGAGACACAATGATTTAACAAATAATAATAATAATAAGAGCTCTATTATACGCAGGAAGGTCAGAAGAGTTTTCTTTTTTCTTCAATTGAAAAAGGATAAGCTGGGGCGCCTGGGTGGCGCAGTCGGTTAAGCCTCCGACTTCAGCCAGGTCACGATCTCACGGTCCGTGGGTTTGAGCCCCGCGTCGGGCTCTGGGCTGATGGCTCAGAGCCTGGAGCCTGTTTCCGATTCTGTGTCTCCCTCTCTCTCTGCCCCTCCCCCGTTCATGCTCTGTCTCTCTCTGTCCCAAAAATAAATAAAAAAAAAAAAAAAAAAAAAGAAAAAGGATAAGCTGTTTGCATGGATAATTAATACCATTCCAGGGAAAGTCTCAGAATAAACAACTGAGGTGCAAGGGGCAAACTATTTGGTGTTCATTGGGTGTTCTATTACTTTAGAAACCATGCTCTATCCAAATATTTTTCAACCCAGAAAGCCAAAAGTACATACATATATATGAAAATTTGTTTAATTCCTTTTAAATTTTACTCACTCAATTATGGATTATGGTAATGCATCTACACAGATTACAAATACTTATCAAAAAGAGGCCTCTTCTGCCCTAACCTGTCACTACCTTTCCCCAGCTCTCACTCACCAGGAGCAGCCACACTGAAAGCAGATATTTGATCTGGTATTTACTATCATATTTCTAAATACTATGTTATTACTATCAATTTCTCATTATTTCAGTTTCACATATTTTCTATTGAAAAGGACAGTGCTTACAACCCACCACCCACACATGTCCTTCACCAGCCTTCCAACATTTGGAGTTCACAACGTATGGAATGTACCCTCGGTTCGAAGCTGAGCCATGTAGTGTACTGTACTCACTTTCCTATCTTGCATAACTTTTCATTCGCTTAGTTAAGAGCTGCATCGTTTTTTTTGTTTGTTTAGCTTCCCGTATTCTTATCACTAAATCATACCCACACTCTCTGACAGACCTAAAAAAACTCCTCTCTGTACCCTCAAATATGTGAGGTGTTTCAGCCTTTCCTTTCTTGTTGGAGATCTCTTTCGTGGAACCCTATATCCTGTGCCAATCAAACTGACTGTTTTCTAGGCAGAACACACTGCTGATCCTATGGGATTCACTTCACCTGCAAGATTGCCTGTTTCCCAGACCCTCTGTCTCACTCTTGCTCTGTTTACTCCCTCATTTTGGAAAATCCTTCCTAAAACAGAGCACACTCGAAGGAAATTGTTTTAGACTCTGCATCTCTGAAAATGCCTCTGTTCTGCCTTACCTGCCAGAATGGCTAAAATAAAAAACACAAGAAACAAGGAGTGTTGGCATGGATGTGAAGAAAAAGAAACCCTCATGCTCTGCTGGTAGGGATGCAACTGGCAGGACCACTGTGGAAAACAGTATGGAGGTTCCCCAAACAATTAAAAATAGAACTGCCATATGATCCAGAAATTCTACTACTAGGAATTTACCTAAATAAAAAGAAAACACTATTTGTAAACATTAGATTATCATTTAATAACTAGTAAAAAAAAATTAGATTTTTATAACAAAATTAAAAAACTTGCTCTAAGTGACATATATAATTCAGTGCATCTGACAACCATCACATTTTTCAAGTGCTTATGGAATATTTTCCTAAATAGGGGAATTATGCTAAACAACAAAATGATTATTAGAAAATTCTCGGGATGCCTGGGTGGTTCAGTTGATTAAGTGTTCAACTTTTGATTTCGTCTCAGGTCACAATCTCAAGGCTCAGGGTCATGATCTCATACTTCCTGATAGAGCCCAGAGTAGGGCTCCACACTGACAGCAGGGAGCCTGCTTGGGATTCTCTCTCTCCCTCTGTCTCTCTCTGACTCTCCCCAACTTGCACACATGCACACTCTCAAAATAAACTTAAAAACAAAAAAAACTCCCAAATACTTAGAAACTATATAATATATATTTTAATAACCCAATGATCAAAAATTAAATCATAGAATTAGAAAATATGTTTATTTGAAAAACAAAATTCCTTCTTTAACTGCATCTCTAACAAAACAAGGATACAATTAAACTAGTAAACATTTACAGAGAAAAATTTATAGCTTTAAGCAAATATATTAGAAAAGGTTCATGATTTAAGCTTTCACCTTAAATTGGACAAAGAAGAGCACATTTGCTCAAACAGAATAAAATAAGAAAGAATTCCAAAAAACAGAAAACAAGTACACTACAGGAAAAAGAAAATCAAAGCCAAAAGATGGTTCTCTGTCTGAGAAGCCTAGTAAATAAATAAACCCCTAACAATACTAATAATCCCTCCTTTGGAAATGCAAATCAAAACCAAGTATCACCTCACACCTACTAGAATGGCTACTATCAACAAGACCAAGAGAAAGGAATGCTGGCGGGACTGTGGAGAAAGGGGAACCCTGGCTGGTGCATGACTGGTGGGAATGCAAACTGGTGTAACCATTATGGAAAACAGTATGCAGGTTCCTCAAAAAACTAAAACTTCAACTACCTTGTGATCCAACCAGTCCATTTCTGGGTATATATGCAAAGGAAATGAAATCACTATCTCAAAGAACTATCTGCACCCCATGTTTGCTGCAGCATTATTCACAATGGGAATTGTGACAACCTAACAACCTAAATGTCCATCAATGAATGAATGAATAAAGAAAATGTGGCATAAATACACAATGGAATACTATTTAGCCGCTTAAAAAAAAGGAAATCCTGTTTGTGAGAAATGGACAGACTTTGAGGGCATTATGCTAAGTGAAATAAGTCAGAGAAAGACAAATCACGTATGCTCTCACTTATATATAGAATCTAAAAACATCAAACTCATAGAAACACGGAACAGAATGGTGGTTGTCAGGGGCCAAGTAGTGGGGAAAACAGAAAGATGTTGGTCAATGGGTTAAACTTCCAGTTATAAGATGAATGGGTTCTGGGGATCTAATGTGACAACAGTTAACAATACTGTATTGTATACTTGAAAGTTGCTACCAGAGTAGAGCTTTAATGTTCTTACATAAGAACAACAAAATGGTAATTATGTGAGGTAAAGGATGTGTCAACTAACTTTATTGTGGTAAACATTTCACCACATATCAAATCACTGCCTTATACACCTTAAGCTTACACAATGTTATATGTCAGTTATATCTCAATAAAGCAGGGAGGAGAAAAAAAAATCACCCCTTTGGAAGGTTCAAGCCTGCTGGTCAGAATATGTGGGAGCCATGATAGTTGAGAGCTGGTATCCTAATGCCCAAAAAGGAAAAAAGAGAAAGCAGAGATGGGAAGAAACTCATTCCAGTTAAGCTCAGAGCTGTTAAGAACTTCAACTTTCAGTTCTTTGCACAATGCTTGACACATAAATAAGTACGGGATTTGTAGATATCCCCATATATTAATACTCTGGTTCACAATGGGTCAGTTTGTCCATAATTTCTTGGAGCAGGAACTATTCAGCAGAGCTTTCTCCTTCATTCTCTTGATAAACTGTGACCTTCATGAAAATGCAACTAAAAAAAAAAAGAAAATCACTGCCTGCAGACCAAGGAAGCAACATGGAAGCTTGCCATCAATCCAGGGCTTCAATAGGGGGAAGAGAAGGGAAAACAGCAAGGAAAATACTGGAAAATACTAAAAACACCAACCTCGTGCCAGACTCCATTGTGGGTTGCAAAGCTGTACTACCCACAAGGTGGTGGAATCCCAAGCCATGAAATTAATACAAAGCCTGGTCCAAAACCACTGAAATGCCAGTGGCTCCAGTAGAAGTAAATTTGGAAGTGCTCAGCTGCACTATAGGGCTCATAGGTCCTTCCACCGTGTGTGTGCGCGCATGCGCGCGCATGCACGTGCACACGGACCATGTGCGGGATATGACTGAAAATGAGCAAAAAGTACACACATGAACACTGATCACCAATTTATTCCGCACTTAGTATGTAATAGTGGAAGTGACAGAATAATCTAAAAAAGGCTGAAATAAATTACTTTAAAATTATAAAGAAGATAAAAGGAGGATACAGAAACACATTTTTAAAATAGCACAAGTATATATACATATATAAAAAAAGAACTGGTATAATTTGAATTAAAAAAAAAAAAAATAACCAGGGCACCTGGGTGGCTCAGTTGGTTAACCATCTGACTTCAGCTCAGGTCATGATCTCACAGCTCCTGAGTTAAGTCCCATGTTGGGCTCTGTGCTGACAGCTCAGAGCCTAAAGCCTGCTTTGGATTCTGTGTCTCCATCTTGCTCTGCCCCTCCCCAACTCGGGCTCTGTCTGTCTCTCTGTGTCTCTCTCTCTCCAAAATAAACAAAGATTAAAAAAATTAAAATAGGGGCGCCTGGGTGGCTCGGTCGGTTAAGCGTCCGGCTTCTGCTCAGGTCATGATCTCATGGTCCGTGAGTTCAAGCCCCGCGTCAGGCTCTGTGCTGACAGCTCAGAGCCTGGAGCCTGTTTCAGATTCTGTGTCTCCCTCTCTCTCTGCCCCTCCCCTGTTCATGCTCTGTCTCTCTCTGTCTCAAAAATAAATAAACGTTAAAAAAAAAAATTTTAAAAAAATAAAAAAAATAAATAAATAAAAAAATTAAAATAAAATAAATAACCAAACACAAATTCTCATCTGAAAAATGTAGTCACTAAAAATAAACAAGTTAAAGAGTAGATTAAATACAGATTAAATAGCAAAGTAAATACAGATGAGAATATTTTAATGAATTGGAAGAGGTCCAATAAAAAGCACTCTGGGGGCACCTGGGTGGCTTAGTCAGTGAAGTGTCCAACTCTTGATTTGGGCTCAGGTCATGATCTCACAGTTCGTGGGTTTGAGACCCGCATTGGGCTACACACGCTCACAGCATGGAGCCTGCTTGGGATTCTTTTTCCCTCTCTCTCTGCCCCACCCCCATCCCTCTGTCTCTCAGAATAAATAAATAAACTTTAAAAAAAAGAAAAGAAAAAAGCACTCTGAACACAATGTAGGGACACAGAGACAAACAATAAAAGGCAAATGGCCAAGCAGCACTCATACAAGCCTACCAGAGCAGCATTTGTCGGAATGGACAATGCCTCCCAAACCACGTAAATAACAAGCCTAAGCTTCAGACTTCATAATGAATTGTAAAACCTCAAAGACAAAAATAAAATCTAAAGAGGACCCAGAAAGAAAAAATTTGATAACCAAGAAAGAAATCACAATGAGGCAGACAGCAGACTTCGGTAGTGGCTAGTTTCCACAGATGAGCCCCCACAATTCTTCCTTTCTCTATGAGCATATGCTGCTTCTTGCATCAAAAGCTGCTACTATCCTTGGGCTGGGCCCTTTGGGTGTGCTGACCAACGGAATACAGCATAAGTGCCACCTGAGACTTTTGAGCCCAGGCCTTCAAAGAACTGGCAAATTATACTTCTGTCTTCTAGAAACTCTTGCTCTGGGACACCATCCCTCAAAACTCAGCCACCATGCTAGTTGGTGCCCAAGCCACACAGAGTAGCCATGTGAATGAGAATGAAGGGCAGCAATTAACAGCCCCAGGTGAGAGCCCAACCACGGTATCAGCTGACAGCGATGTGAGTACATCATGCTTGATGTTCCAGCTGAACGGAGTCCCCAGATAACTGCAGCCCCAGCCATCATCAAAAAGAGAAATGACCCAAATGATACTGGGCAACCTGGAATAGTAAGAATGAAATGGCTTGTGTTTTAAGCCACTAAGTTATAAGGTGGTTTTAAATATCAGTCAGTATCTACAATGTTTCTCAGTTGCAATAACAGATTCCAGAAGACAATGGCAAAATATCTCCCAAGTGCTGAGGACAAATAATGCTCAACCTAGATTTCTATAACCAACTTTCTAGAGTTAAGACAAAAAATACATTCTTAGACAAACAGGGAAAGTTCACCACTTAACAATCTCTCATAAAAAGAAATACTACAGAACACATAGATACAAGAAATAATTGTAAGCAGTGAAATGTATAAATATGTTGTAAATCTAATAAGCCATGACCTGATAAAAATAATATATAATTACAATATTAAGTAGTATCTGACCTGGCTAACTACTGTAATTTGTCTGTTCTGGTGTTTTTGTTTTTAAGTTTATTTATTTATTTTGTGAGAGAGAATGTACGTGCGCTGGAGGGGCAGAGAGAATCCCAAGCAGGCTCTGCACTGTCAGCACAGAGCCTGTTGTGAGGTTTGAACTCACGAACCGTGACATCATGACCTGAGCTGAAATCAAGAGTCAGATGCTTAACCGACTGAGTCACCCACATGCCCCTGTTTTGGTGTTTTGAATGCACTAAATGTAACACTAGTATAGAAAAGATGTCCTAAACAGCCAACACAGGTGAAGGCATCTCAGAGACCTTATACTATCACTTCTTCCCCTCTCCTTCCCTACCACCCCTCACACACGGTTCCCTCATCCCCCCACACTTGAGGTCTCAGCCCCAGCCATCAAGAGAGACAGAAGAGAAACTTACAAAAATAAAACAACACAGAACGGCCAGGCAAGAGACCTCTGTACAGGCATTCACCCACCTGCAGCATTTGCTGCCTACCTCTTTATTTTCATCTGCTTTGTCATAATCAAAAATCATGTCACAGATATACAAACGTGAATAACAATTTTCAACATTAAGGACAAAGTTATGACCAAAAGGCATCTTACCTAGATTTTAAGCAACTCTCATAACCGCATGAACTATTCATTTTCTCCTCTATCTCATTTTTAATTTTTTTCTCAAGGGAGAGCAAGTTTAAAAATGAGGAAGCTTCATGAATTTGCATGTTATCCTTGTTCAGGGGTCGTGCTAACCTTCTCTGCATCGTTCCAATTTTAGTGTCTGTGCTGCCCCCCTCCATCTCATTCTTAACATGCAAATCTTCAATCACCTAAAGTTGTCAGTAAAATCCCTAATTTAAAGAGGAGAAGGAAAGTTCAGGGCTTCAATTGTCAGTGCACACCGAACTCAGTTATATTAGCAAATGATTAACCATTTTAGAGAAGGCTATTAAGCGCTACTTACTTTAACAGCAAATTTCTTTGACGCCATGGTTTACTGATTCCAGAGTAATTACAGACCTTTAATGGAAAAGAAAAAGTTGTAAGTAGGTGTATAAACATCTTTTTTCTATTTGGTAATATAAAGGAGAAAGGAAGACTGAATAATCAAATATCAATAAGTATTTGCAATTTAAATGTTTACTTATAACTGGTCCTAAAAATACATTAAATTAGTAACTTAAAAACCACTAACAAAGGAAAGCACAGACTCAGATGGATTCTACCAAATGTTTAAAGAATTAATATCAATGCTTCACATCCCTTTATTAAAAAAATAGAAGCACAGGGGCGCCTGGGTGGCTCAGTCGGTTAAGCGTCCGACTTCAGCTCAGGTCACAATCTCGCGGTCCTTGAGTTTGAGCCCCGTGTCCGGCTCTGTGCTGACTGCTCAGAGCCTGGAGCCTGTTTCAGATTCTGTGTCTCCCTCTCTCTCTGCCCCTCCCCTATTCATGCTCTGTCTCTCTGTCTCAAAAAAAATAAATAAACGTTAAAATATTAAAAAAAAAAAAAGTAGAAGCATAGGGCGCCTCGGTGGCTCAGTCGGTTTGAGTCCCACTTTGGTACAGAGATTACTAAAAAATTATCAACAAATAAAAAATTTTTTAAAGCAGGTATATTTCTATATACTAGCAATGAATAATCCTCAAATGCAATTAAGAAAACAATTCCAGGGGCGCCTGGGTGGCGCAGTCGGTTAAGCGGCCGACTTCAGCCAGGTCACGATCTCGCGGTCTGTGAGTTCGAGCCCCGCGTCAGGCTCTGGGCTGATGGCTCAGAGCCTGGAGCCTGTTTCCGATTCTGTGTCTCCCTCTCTCTCTGCCCCTCCCCTGTTCATGCTCTGTCTCTCTCTGTCCCAAAAATAAATAAACGTTGAAAAAAAAAATTTTTTTTAAAAAAGAAAACAATTCCAGGGGCTCCTGTGTGGCTCAGTTGGTTAAGCATCTGATTCTTGATTTAGGCTCAGGTCATGATCTCATGGTTCAAGGGATTGAGCCCCCCATCAGGCTCTGCGCTGACAGTGTGGAACCTGCTTGTGATTCTCCCTCTCTCTTCATCTCTACTCCTTGCATCCCTCTCTCTCTCTTGCTATCAAAATAAATAAACATTAAAATAAAAAGAAAACAATTCCATTTACAAAAGCATCAAAAAGAATACTTATAAAAAATTTAACAGAAGGATAATGAGATTTGTACAACAAAAATCACAAAACATTACTGAATGAAATTAAAAACTTAAGCAAATGGACAGACATCTCATGTTCAGGCACTGGAAGACAATACTGCTGAGATAGCAATACTTCCCAAATTGATCTAGATTCAACACAATCTCTATCAAAATCCCTGAATTCTTTACAGAAATTGACAAGTTTATCCAAAAATTCATATGAAAATGCAAGGGATCTGAATAACCAAAACAAGCTTTTCTTTTTTTAATGTTTATTTATTTATTTTGAGAGAGACAGCATGAGCAGGGGAGGAGCAGAGAGAGAGGAGAGAATCCCAACCAGATGTGAGGCTTGATCCCAGGAACCATGAGATGACAATCTGAGCCAAAATCAAGAGCCAGACGCCCAACCAACTGAGCCACCCAGGCACCCCACCAAAACAAACTTGAAAAAGAAGTTGGAAGACTCACACTTCCCCATCTGAAAACTTACTACAAAGTTACAACAATCAAGACAGGATGATAGTAGCATAAGGATAGAAAGATCAATAGAATAAAATTGAGAGTCCAGAAATAGACCCTTACACATTTATAGTCAATTGATTTTTAACAAACATGTCATGACAATTTAATGGGGAAATAGTCTTTTCAATAAATGGTGCCAGGACAAATGGATATCCATATACAAAGGAATAAAGGTGGACTGCTACATCACACTACATGCAAAAATTAACTTCAAATCAATGAAAGACCAAAATGTAACACCTTTAAAACCGTAAAACTCTTAGAAGAAAACACAGATAAGATACGAAAGGCACAAGTGACGCCCTGCCAACAAAAAGCTGATATTATCAGATGTCTTTGAAATTAAAAATTTCTGTGCTTCAAAGGACATTATCAAGAAAATGAAGAGAAAACCCACCAAAGGGGAGAAAATAACTATAAATCATTTGATAAGGGACTCATGTCCAGAATACATAAATAACTCTTACAACTCATTAACAGAAAGACTAATAACCCAACTTAAAAGTGGACAAAGGATTTGAACAGACAATTCTCCAAAGAAAACAAATGGCCAATAAGCATATGAAGAGATGTTCAAACTCATTGGCCATCAAGGAAATATGAATCAAAACCATAAGGACATACCACTTTACACTCACTAGCATGGCTCAAGTAAAAAAGACAAATAATAACAAGTGTTGACAAAGATGTGGATAAATTAGAACTCTCATCATGGCTGGTGGGAGCTGCAGCCACTTTGGAAAACAGTTTGGCAATTCTTCCAAAAGTTACACATACACTTGCCATATGATCCAGTATTTCCTAAGTATGAACCCAAGAAAAACATATGTCCACATAAAAATTCATACAGGAATGCTCACAACATTATTCACAATAACCAAAAAATGGAAACAACCCAAATGTCCATCAATTGATGAATGAATAAACAAAATGTGGTATATACGTACAGTGGAATATTTGTTGGCAATACAAAAGAATCAAATACAACTGACCCTTCAACAACATGGAAGTTGGGGCGCCGGCCCCGCACACAGTAGAAAATCTGTGTATAACTTGTGACTCCCCCAAAACTTAACTACTAATAGCCTACTGTTGACCAGAAGCCTTTCCGATCATATAGTTGATTAACACATATTTTGTATGCTACATGTATTATATATTGTATTCTTATAATAAGGTAGGCTAGAGAAAAGAGAATACTAAGAAAATCATAAGGAAGTAAAAATACGTTTATACTACTGTATTGTACTTATCAAAAAAAAAAAATGTATAATCGGACCTGCACAGTTCAAGCCTGCATTGTTCAAGAGTCAACTGTTCTAGGACGCCTGGGTAGCTCAGTTGGTTGAGCCTCTGACTTTGGCTCAGGTTCTCACGGTTCAGAATCTCACAGTTCGTGGGTTCGAGCCCTGTGTCAGACTTTGTGCTAACACTGCATGGAGTCTAATTTGGATTCTTGGTCTCCCACTCTCTCTACCCCTCCCCTGCTGCTCATTTTCTCTTTCTCACTCTCTCTCTCTAAAAAATAAATATTGAAAAAAAAATTTTTTTAACATTTTTTATTGTTGAGAGAGAGAGAGAGAGAGAGAGAGACAGAGCACGAGCAGGGGAGGGACAGAGAGAGGGAGACAGAATCTGAAGTAGGCTCCAGGCTCTGAGCTGTCAGCACAGAGCCCGACAAGAGGCTCAAACCCACGAACGTTGAGATCATGACCTGAGCCGAAGTAGGATGCTTAACCAACTGAGCCACCCAGGTGCCCGCCAAAAATAAACATTTAAAAAAATTTTTAAGAACAAAAAGAGTCAACTGTTATACGACCCTTTACTGTGCTCAGCCAGGCAAATGCCCTCTCTCACCCTTGCAGAAACCTAGAGAATTACTTTCTGGAGAGGGTGAGACAGAGGATCTCTGGTCTAGAAAACACCAGGCACAGCATAAAGTGGGGTTACTCTACTGAAAAAAAGAGAAAATTAAGGGAAGATTTACAAACTTACTGATAACTTCCCCAACCCACATGCCCCTTATGATGGTTAATTTTATGTGTCAATTTATCTGAGTTATCTATGCCCAAATAACTAGTAAGACATTATTCCTGGATATGTCTGTGAGGGTGTTTCCGGAATAAATTAGCATTTGAATTGGTGCACTGAGTAAAGCAGATGGCCCTCCCAAATGTGGGTGGGCATCATTTAATCCATTGAAGGCCCAAATAGAACAAGAAGGTGCAGGAAGAGTGAGTTGG
This sequence comes from Lynx rufus, assembly GCF_022079265.1. Lineage (NCBI taxonomy): Eukaryota > Metazoa > Chordata > Mammalia > Carnivora > Felidae > Lynx > Lynx rufus. The sequence continues at coordinate 36,357,700 of NW_025814896.1, read as the reverse complement.
GACACCCATATTCTCCTGCCCTCAGTCTTAAGCACTCCTGGTTCGAAGGCCTTTGCACGGAGAATGAATTACACCACTGGCTTTCCTTGTTCTCCAGCTGGCAGACAGCATATGGTGAGACTTCTCAGTCTCCATAATAGCATGAGCCAATTCCTATAATATTTATATATATCTCATACTGGTTTTGAGTTTCTAGAGAACCTTGACTAATACACCCCTCTATCCTGCCTAGCCTCTCCAAATAGACTAAAACCTCCCCATTCAGGGAACTGGACTAACCTAAAAGGCAGGATCTCTAAATACTGACATCAGGGACTCTCGGGAAAAACCTAGACAGATGGCTCTAAAGTGAAGCCCACACCCACAAGCCCCACATCTGTATGGAGAACTGACTTCCAAATCTTTTTAAGCCCCACTCTCAAATACATGTAAACAACCAGGAATCACCTGCTATCCAAGGAACAACTCTTTCATGAAAGAAAACAAAACAAACAGAAAAAGAAATTACTTGGCCAAAACCGAGACTATGCAGGGAAAGGGAACCATTTTTTAAGAAACTATCATTAATATCAGGGAGATAGAAGATACTGCAACCAAAAAGCAATACATACAATAACAAAAAATAAGAGAATTTCAGAAAACAACAAATTAAAATTATGATAGCTGAAATAAAAAACAACACAAGTGCTGGAGGATCAAGTTCAGCAAGTCCTTCAGAAACTTCATCAAAAAGATGAAAAATAAGAACACATTAAAAATTAAAGGACCAGTACAGGAGGATCCATACATGAAAGTTAGGATGGAAACAACTCATATTAGGGCATATATCACAGTAAAACATCAGGCATTGGGAACAAAAAATTATATATATATTATACATATATATAAGTAATATATATGTATAACATATACAATACATAATATATATATAAATATAACACACACACACACACACACACATATATACACAAAGTGTGTGGGAGGTGAGTGGAAGCAGTGGTAAGAAAATATTTGGCTCCAAACTGCTCAAACCAAATCCCGAGACTAAAAGACAATAGAGAAATAGCTTCAAAATTCTGAAGAAAATTGTTTCCAACCTCCAATTGCATTTTAAACATGAGGGGGAGGAGGCATTTTTAGACATGCAAGGTCTTAAAAAATTTAAATCCCATGCATTCTTTCTCAGGAAGCTACTAAAGATGTGCTTCACCCAAATGAGGAAATTAACCAAGAAATAGGAAGATACAGGAAACAGGAAGGCCAAGATAGGCAAAAGGCAGAGGAAATCCCAGGATATGGTGAAAGCAGAGATCATGGGCTAGACCAAGAGGGAACCATCAGCACAGGCTACAACATTTTACAAGTCTCCAGGAGATGCATCTTTAAAAGTGTCTGCATGGGCGCCTGGGTGGCGCAGTCGGTTAAGCGGCCGACTTCAGCCAGGTCACGATCTCGCGGTCTGTGAGTTCGAGCCCCGCGTCAGGCTCTGGGCTGATGGCTCAGAGCCTGGAGCCTGTTTCCGATTGTGTCTCCCTCTCTCTCTGCCCCTCCCCCGTTCATGCTCTGTCTCTCTCTGTCCCAAAAATAAATTAAAAAAACGTTGAAAAAAAAAATTAAAAAAAAAAAAGTGTCTGCAAGCACACAAAATTAATTTTAGACAACTGATGGAGAATATGAGATTGAGAATGGGAACATGGAAAGCTAGGCAACTTATTGATACTAGGGTAAACAAAAACTGCAAGAAAATAAAGAGTACTTCATATACAGCTGAGCTACGGCTAGCATTTATAGTCATGATAACAAACACTGAATCTTGACCTAAACAATATTATGTTTATGACATTATGAGGATGGGAAATATATATGTATTTGTGTATTATATGGTAGGGGCATAGGGGCTAACCTAAGCAAAAGCTCCCTTTAATGCTAAGGGAATGATTAGAAGCAAAGCTTAAAATCGATAAAAAAAACAAAAACAAAAAAACAATAACAACAACCACTACCTCAGTAGTAATAAAGCAGAAATATAGCAAGGAAGTTTGTGATATGGACCAATTGTTAAGTGCTAAACTTGGCTCCAACATGAAGAGTAAGTTGAAGAAAGCTGCTCTGGAGGAAGGAATGAGGTGAAAAGGATGCCATAACTCATAAGCCTTGTACATGGAACTGTTTGCCTGTTTAAATTGTGTGCACAGAAGTTTTAGAGCAGCACTGTACAACAGAAATAGAATGCAAGCCACAGATGTACTTTCCAATTTTCTAGTAGCAGCAGTTAATAAAAAAGTAAAAGGAAACAGAGGAAATTAATTTTAATAATATTTTTATTTAACTTAAAAATCCAACACATTATCATTTCAGCATGTAATCAATATAAAAATATTTACATTCTTGGTGTTTTAACTAAGTCTTTGAAGTCAGGTGGATATTTTATGTTTACAGCACATTCAGCTGGCCACATGACAAGTGTTTCATACCTGTGGTTAGTGGCTACCATAATAGACAGTGCAGTTTGAGAATGCTTGGGTTTTATAACAAGAGATGCATGTATGTCTGTGTCCCAGATTCCCAATCCATAACATAGGGATAGAAATTATCAAAAGGATTAAATAAAATGACATGAAAACTCCCAATGAACTGGGCCCTTAATAAGCGTTAACAATTACTTAGTCAATGGTGATGTTTTAATTTTTTTTCAAAATTTGATAACCTTTGATTCTATTTTTTTAATGGACAAAAACATCTTTATCCAAACCCAATCACTTTATTCATTTCTATTCTCTGAATGATGTAATACAGGTGATTCAGAAAAATTGTGAAGGACATCCACCTAGTAACTCCAAAAATAAGTTCCTAGAGAATCAGGAACATGTGTTTGAAACAACATTTACAAAGTCATCCTGAAAACTTTAGGTAGATCTTTGTATTATTTAAGACTGATAAACACAAAATCAGTCCCCTTAAATACACTAAATTAAGTCTGAATAACTTCTGCTAAGAATTTAGGGAGTCCCTCACTGGAGGGTACTTAAGGTCTTCAGCTGATAGAGAAAAGGGAAAGAGAGTTTTGTCAGCATGTACCCAACCAAGTTGAAGCATGTGATTGAATTATTTTTTAATTGTACTCTGGTTTTCCCATATGTCCTTCCTTTCCTGAAGGACAGGTAGACCACACTGAAGGCTGCAGCAAGACTTTCAAACCATATCTGCCATTAGATAGACTACAGGCCATGTTACAGTGAAGGTTACATTTTTCAACTCACAATAAGGTTCCAGTATTCTTTTTTAAAATGCTTATTTTTTTCTTTTTATTTTTATTAGTAAAGCAAGAGTAGCTGAATTTTTCTAAGGACTGGATTCTTCAAAAAGTATCATTGAAGTCCCATCTCAAAAATACGATCTGTAGGAATCTAGGACTGAAAAGTATATATTTTTGTATAAAATAATATGGTCTGCTAATGTAAAAATAGGCCACACGTAAAAGGAACTACATAATACATTTTGCATATATATTTTTCTTAATTCCCTTCACCTATTTCATATTTTTACCTTTTGCATATTTTCATTTTTTAATATGATATAGTATTCTTCCTCTCAGTGTATATAATTTTTTTCATTTGTTTCCACAATGTTTGGAGGCTCCAAAAGTCACAACTTTAGGACTAAGAGAGACCTTACGAACGATCTACCCAGCCCTGCCATCTATTCCCCTAACAAATATACTTGTGAGATGAGGCCAGGGTCTCACAGCTGAGGGTCAAGGGCGAGAGAAGAGACTTGTCAACTCAGCCAAGGGCAAACTAACACCATCTGTCATCTGCAGAACTGCCAAGGTCAATTGCTAACTGGACTGTTAGCCCACCACCACCCCCCCACCACCACCACATTCCCAAACCTCCATTGCCCACAAAGGCAAAAAAAAAAAAAAAATCCCAACAGAGTATGACTTCAAATAGAGCTACATGAGTAGTGGTTCTCTCCTGCTAATGGAAGAAAGGAAGGAAGTTTATGGGTAAGGAAATGTGGTCTGAATTAAATTTACCATTGTGCTATGTAACATGGCATATATCTTCATAAACAAAAAATAAAGTTCATCAACATAAAGCCCATAACACATCTGGATAGCCAAGTGCACAGACATTGAGCCTGCATATCCGCTGAAGTCATTTCAGATAATGAAGATGTATTTCTTTTGTTTCATTATATCATTAGAGACAAGTGCTAGAAATGAACTAAACGGTGAACTGAAGCAGTCTGCTAATTCCCAAATATGGTAAAAGCACACTTATCATCCTGGTAGAAACAGGTTCTTAAAGGTGAACAGCCCTCAGAGCACTGCCTGACACTAGAGGGCGCTCAAGAAATGTCTACTGAATGAAGAAATACTCCAGATAATGGGAGCTAAGTCATTTATGCACCCAACCATTTTATTTTTGCTATTTTTAGAGAAATTTTCCAAAGAGTATATTGAATCTTTATGACTTTCATAAAAAAATGCCACATATTGATTATTTTTTTGATATTCAGAAGATAGTTACCACCTATCATCACACTGGGCAATACCCGTATTAATGCCCCTCTGAGCTGCTACTCAACAATGGAGCCAGTGAAGTTTCTGGCAGATCTAGGCTTTCCTTGAGCTGTCAGAGTGCCTGTCTTCCAAGGCTACCTTTCCCCCTCAGTTCTGCAACTTAATCAGATAAGGCTAGAAACTTAAGGAACCAAGTTTGTCAGGTTAATGGGATATTTTCCAAGCCTCTCTTACATGGATTTGCATGGACTTCAGTGTGAAGGTAACAAAATGGCTGCTGCCTTAACTATAAGATTTCTGAAATGATGAAATGGTTGAGTCATGATACACAGGACTGTACCCTCTGGGTTTGAGCCTCAGCATTTCATTCTTTCTGCCTCAGTAGGATGAGGCTGTTACACAGGTAGACTCATGTCTCTTCCATTTCAAAACCTTTGCTTTGTAATCCAAAATCCAACAGCAGTTCAAGGAACAAATAATACCAGTTTACAAATTCAAGAAGAGGGAAGCTGCTCCCCTCCACAACTCATTTTATGAAGTCCTGACAGCAAAGCCCGACAAGGGAAGTATAAGAAATGAAAATCACAGCCAATTCTACACCTGAACATAGAGGCAAGAAACCTGAATAGAAGCAACTGAATCTAACATATGAAAACTACACCAGAACCAAGTGAAGTTTATCAGAAGAGTGCAAGGTCAGTTTAACACTAGAAAAATCACCATAATAAAAAATTAATGTAGGAAAAAAAACAACAACACAAGGTCATTTTAATAGGAGTAGGAAAAAATAAAGAACAGTATAAATCTGAGAAAAGAAATGTCTTAATAATAGGAGCACATGGGCAGCTCAGTCAGAAGAGCAGGCAACTCTTGATTGCAGGATCATGAGTTTCAGCCCCACATTGGGTATGGAGATTACTAAAATTAAATAAATAAATAAACTGGGGCACCTGGATGGCTCAGTCAGTAAAGCATCAGACTTCGGCTCAGGTCACGACCTCATGGTCCATCAGTTTGAGCCCTGCATCAGGCTCTGTGCTGACAGATCAGAGCCTGCAGTGGATTCTGTGTCTCCTTCTCTCTCTACCCCTGCCCTGCTCATGCTCTGTCTCTGTCTCTCTTTGTCTCTCTCTCAAAAATAAATAAACATCAAAATTTTTTAAAAAATTAAATATTTAAATAAACTTTTTTAAAAGTTCTTAATCATATGAAAGCATCTACAAAAAATGTAGCAAACATGCTTCATAATAAATCATTAAAAGCAATTTCTTTAAAATAGGTAGAAAATATAGATTTCATACTACTTGGCAATGAGAAAGAATGAAATCATGCCATTTGCAGCAACATGGATGGAAATGGAAGGTATTATGCTGAGTGAAATCAGTCAGAGAAGGACAGATATCATATGTTTTCACTCATATGTGGATCTTGAGTAACTTAACAGAAGACCATGGGGGGAAGGGAAGAGCAAAAAAATAGTTACAAACAGGGAGGGAGGCAAACCACAAGAGACTCTTAAATACAGAGAACAAACTGAGAGTGGATGGGGGGTGGGGGAGAGGAGAAAGTAGGTGATGGGCATTGAGGGATGAGCACTGGGTGTTGTATGTAAGCCAATACGACAATAAATTATATTTAAAAAAGAAAAAAGAAAAAAATGTAGATTTCAAAATATCTTTTAGGAGCACCTAGGTGGCTCAGTCAGTGGAACGTCCCACTCTTATTTTGGCTCAGGTATGATCCCAGGGGGTCATAGGATCAAGCCCTACATCGGGCCTGTGCTGAGCACAGAGCCTGCTTAAGTTTCTCTCTTTCTCTCTCTCTCTCCCTGCTCCTCTCCCCATCTCAGCCTCTCTCTCTAAAAAATTTTTTAAAAAGTAAAAAAAATATCTTTTAAACTAGCATCCCACAAATATAAAATATCTAGGAATACATTTAATAGGAAACGTGTAAGGCCTCATCAAATTGCCCTTCCAACTTATTACAGTTCTAAGCACAATCCTGAATAGGGAATCTGAGAAAGAGCAAAGAGGACTAAGATACTTGGAGGAGAGAAAAGAAGAAAAAACAAAGGAGGGAGTTTGTCTAACTAGATACAGCGAAATTGCAATGCTACAGCAAATAAAATAATCTGTACTGGCAAAAGGGTAAACAGGCCAAAGGGACAGACCACACAGACTAGAAGGAAACAAACCCACCCACCATCTATGGATGATAGAAGCGGCACTGCACATCAGTGGGAAATAGACAGATCATTCACTCAATAAAATGTGGTTGAACAACTGTTTATCCATTTGAAAAAAGATGAAATTGGCACACTATTTCAAACACACAGAAATCAATTACAGATGGACTAAAAACTCAAATGTAGAAAACCAGAACCTCTTACAAAAGTTTTCAAGAACTCAAAGTAAAGAAGTTGGTTTTTGTTTTTGTTTTGTTTGTTTTAAATTTACTTATTTATTTATTTGGGGAGGGGAAAAGCAGAGAGAGAGGGAGAGAGAGAATCCCAAGCAGGCTCCATACAGTCCGCACACAGCTTGACATGGGGCTCGATGTTACAAACTGGGAGATCATGACCTGAATCAAAATCCAGAGTCCAACACTTAACTAACTGAGCCACCCAGGCACCCCTATAGGAGGAGTTTTTTAACTGGACACAACAAGTACAAACCATAAAGGAAAAAAAAATGGTAGATCTAGCCATATTAAATTAAAACTTCCCTACAGCCTGATGAAAATAGTTGCAATTCACAAATCCAACAACTCTTATAACTAGAACATATAAAGAACTCTCAAAACTTACAAGTAAAAAAACACAATGTAGTCAGAAAATGGGCAAAAGACATGAACAGATATCTCACCAAAGAGGATATACAGATGGCAAATAAGTACGTGAAAAGATGTTCAACATCATCAGCCATCAGAGAAATGAAAATAAAACCCCAATAAGGTATCACCATATACCTACCAAAATGCCAAATAAAATATCAACACCAAATGTTGATGAAGATACAGAGAAAATGTATCTCTCATACACTGCCAGTAGGACTGTAAAAGTGGTACAGCCACAATGGAGAAGAGATAGGTTTCTTATAATACTAAATATGCACTTACCATATGACTCAAAACCACTCCTAGGAATCTATCCCCAGAGAAATGAAACCTAGGCTCACATAAAAATCTGTATACAGAAGTTTAAAAGCTGTGGTTTAGTGTAAAATAAAAATACTAGGAAGACTAAAAAAAAAAATCTGTATACAAATGTTCGCAAACTTTATTCATAATAACCCAAAACTAGAAACAACCCAGATGTCCTTCAATGGGTGAATGGTTAAACAGACTGTGGTCCAGCTATACCATGAGATATTAGTCAGCAACAAAACAGAATGAACTGTTGATACAGGTAACAACTTGAATGGATCTCAGGGAATTATGCTGAGTGAAAAAAAAAAAGACAACCTGAAAAGGTTGTTTCATGTATGATTCCATTTATATAACATCCTTGAAATAACAAAATTATATAAAATTATATAGACATTTCACTCCTATAAAAAAATTATAGAAGTGAAAAACAGATTAGAGGTTGCCAGGGATTAAGGATGTGGAAGGAGTATGTGGTTTTATATGAAGAGGTAGCAGGAAGGAGCCAATGGCAATGGAGTTCTGTACCTTGATTGTGGTGTTGGTTACATGAACAGACGTGATAAAATGGCACAGAACTAAAGAAATACATGTAAAACTGCTTAAATGTAAGAACTCTGCATTGTACCAATGTCAATTCTCTGGCTTTAATGTTTGCCAGGGTACACAGGACCCTCCCCCCCCATCTTTTCTGCCTGTGAATCTATACTTATTTCAAAATAAAAAGCCTGCAAAAATTAAAACTTCTGTTCATCAAAATACACCATAAAGACATGGGGGGGTGACAAACTGGGACAAGATATTTACAAGACACATAATCATCAAAAGACAACAATCCGAAATTAAACAATCCAATAGAAAAACAGGGAAAAGGACACTCAGAGCAAGGTGTTCCTGTCTTCCAGCCAAATCTGCAGGTCCAACAAGGTAGTGGGAAACAGAGGTGAAAGAGTTTCCTGATCCCTTCTATTATTTATACCTTCACAATCACTGTGCGACAACCAATCATGACTCTTACCTCCTTTGGGGAGGTGGGGGGGTGGGTGTGTCTCTCAGTATTCTTTCACAGAAGCTGAGAAGCATCAAGTCTAAATGCAAAAAGACCATTTACCAGGGAATCTGGGGAAAGCACACACTCTGCTCTTTTCTCTGACTGGAGACAAAGAGCCCATCATCTGGGAAGAACAGATGACAGTCAAAGGCGGAGCCGTCTGCCTCCCACAAGAAGGAAAAATCACGACTTGGTGATGCCAGGAAGTCCCAGACCCCAAAGAGCAGGTTATCCTGAAGGTCGCCACAACCGCAGCCTTTTAAAGTACCTCCTGTTTCCATCTTTATACTTCTCCATCCCCGAAGCCATCACTAGAGGTAACTGAGCAGAACTGTGTGCTGGCATCTCCTACACTGTCACAGGCCCTCTGCCCACCCCTCTATCCCACGGCTCAGGCAACTTCACAGCTTCAGTGGCCCCACACAGCCAACTCCATCATGTGTCCTTGAACATGCAGCTCCAGCCCTCCCCACCTTCACCCACACAGGCAGTCCTAGAGGAGTTATCCTCTGAAACCCAACTCAGACACCACCTGCTCCTTGGAGGCCTCCACAAATCTCCAGAATGAATCACTCTCTTCTCTGAGCCACATCTGCACCTTACACCACCATTACTCTCACACTTAGCTCAGCGAATTACACATAACTCTGATCCTCAGTCTGTCTCCTCTGCCTGACCAAAAGTGTCCTGAGGACAAGGTCCAACCCTGTCTTCTTTGATACCTGGTGCAGGGCACAGGTATACATCAAAAGTGTGCTGACTTGAGCCTATTGATGTTACTAAATAAGGGCTACAGACTGTTAATTATTTTTCTAGATTTATACCTATTTATCTAATGCATCCTTACTGTCCCCAAATCCCAAATCCCACATTAAGCCTTTTTAAAAGGAGGTCAAAGCACTAAGGACCTATTTCAATACATAAATAAGACTTAAGTTGAATGTATCACCAGCCTCAGTTGAAAACCTTGTAATACACATGAACTTGTAAAAAGAAGATCAAAATGTTTCCTCTTGAAAATAATGGGCAACAGATCAGAGGTATTGTTGAAGTTTAGGCCATAAATGTGAGTTTTTCACTGCATAATTTTTTTTTTGTTTGTTTTTAAAATACTGACATTCTAACAAGCACTTGAATGGAAAAGATATTGTCAGGCTCTGTATTCATTCAATTTTAAATCTGGAACATAGTGAGGTTTTTCTAGACTTGCTTTACTGATATTAAAAACTAAATGTGCGCATGCACACACACACACACACACACACACAGCAAGTATGCATCTTAAAAAAGTACTTTCCTAGGTCCTTAAAGTTGCCTTCAAGAGTGAGCAACAAGTTCAGTGCCTACGGTTTAAAGCATAATGTTAAAAAGTCTTGCTATCAGAGCTTCCAGTTAAAGTCCAAGTTCAGTGGAATTTTTAATTTAATTTGCCTGATTTTAAGAACTTCAGGACAATATCCAACAAGATCAATTTTCTGAATATCTGAAAACAATTTACGTGAGTATGCCAAGAAGTTAATGTATATTATAAATCTTACAAATAACATCCTCTATTCTGCATTCTTGAGCCCACTTTCCCAGGCCTGAGAATAGGCATTCTTTTCAAAAGAAGAGACTTTGAAAGAGCATGACCCCTCCAAAAATATGTGTGCGTAAATGTCTTTCACAGAGAGGGAAAGATTCTAAGATCCTTAAGAAAATTTGGAGGGAATGGAAGTAGATTAAACATTATCACATGATTGTCCTGTCATTTAAATACAAAGCAGAGATAAACGCTAATAAAGAAAGTCAGTGACCTTCTAGATTATTCTGTGGGAAAATCCAAGGCATTCTGAAATTCACATTTGTCTTCCTTTCAGAATTGCTAGCCTGTGTCATAAACCAAAGCAACTACTCCAGATTAAGAAGACTAGAAATTAATTTTAGGTTTCTAATCTCTGGATTTCAAGTTTTATCAAGAAAATTATTATACTTCCTTTTTTCATCTTACCAAGATTTCACTAACTAGGGGAGCAGAAACAGAAAACAAAGGCCCTAGAACTCCTGAAGTTGGAATGCACACACACACACACACACACACACACACACACACACACAGCAAAAACCAGTATCAAGGAAAAATCACAAACTTTAACAAAATACCACGGAAAACTGACAAATGAACAAAGATGCTGCTGGTGACCACTCAGATAAAGCTTAAGGAGGCGACCTCAGTGTAAGAAAGAATCAGCTTTTCCTATTACTCAAATGGTCATTTTGAATTCCAAAATCAGCTTGTAAAAAAAGGAAAACAAAACGAAAACCCAGGGAAGCTCCAACAGTGAAAAGTGGATAATACAAGTGACAAAAACATAAGGGCTTTTTTTCTTTTTGTCTTTAAATGTAGGTCAAATATTGAAATCCTCTACCAAAAATAATTCCACAGAACAGTCCTACCTTTCAGTCACTCTACATCCTTAATCCAGATCCATGATCTGGGCCCCTCATATCCTGCTATGCCCATAGAAAATCCTCACTGGGCCCGGCATGGAATGCTTCATTAATAGGAAAGATCTACTTTTTATTTAATACTTTGTCAGAAAGACACAGGCACCTGTCCATGTAAAACAGACATGCAGTCAAATCCTGCCTCTTCAAGTGATCTCAGACAAGCTACTCAATTCTTCTGTCTCCCGTTTTCTTATCTATGAAGTGGGATAATAATGAGTATCTATCTCCAGGGTCCTATGAAGATTCCATAAGATCTGATATGTAGTATTTGGCAATTCCTTGCTCAGTCTCTGTTAACCATAATCATTATAAACATTGCGGGGCACAGACAGGTCCTGATCAATTCACTTCATAGCCCAAGCCCCACTCTGATTACAACTGTTTTCCAGCACCTTCACAATACAAAATAACTTCCATAATCATTAACATAATTGTCTTAAAATCTAATATTTTTGACGTGAAAACTATAGAGATGGAGTACAGATCTTTAGTTGCTATTTGGAGGGAGAGTTACTACAAGGGAGTAGCAGGAGGGAATTTGGGGGGGTGGTGACGGAACTGTTCAGCAGTCTGACTGACACAGTGGTTATAAAACTCAGTGCACTGGTCAAAATTCATGAAAGTGTATACCAAAAAGAATGAATTTTACCATATGCAAATATAAAATATTTTTTTAATTGCAAAACAAAAAATTCTAACTAGAGAAATAAAAATAGTGACACAAACGAAATTAAATGTCCGAGACATCATAACAGCAATATTCTATATATTATCCTATAACTAACCTAAGTCAAATCCAATTTTAGTTACCAGCTCTGATTTATTCAAGCACAAAATGTCAATATTAATCAGGAGGCACTGCTTGTTTATAACAGAAGCAAAGACTTTTTTTTTAAATATTTATTTATTTATTTTGAGACAGAGCACAAGCAGAGGGGGTACAGAGAGAAAGGGGGAGAGAGAGAATCCCAAGCAGGCTCCATGCTTAGTGCTGAGCCCACAAACCATGAGATCATGACCTGAGCCAAAATCAAGAGTCGGAGGCTTAACTGACTGAGCCACCGAGGCACCCCAGAAGCAGACTTTAGAAATGTACCTACACCAACACTAAATGAGTGGTATTCTCTATTTACATTTCTACTTTGTTGCCTAATGAGTAGGTTCTTAGTATGCACCCATTATCGTTTTCAATCTCCAAAAGATAATATACAAGTAGTAGGTTTTAAAGATTTAACACAGCTTAAAATGTTTAGGCATGTACACATCAAGAGATACAATAACTAAAAAGTCAATACATGCATTTTGTATTTTAAAAAAGCAAATTTTCATTCAGAAAACATTCATCCATAAACTACCAAACACAAAGGTAAAACCTCACAATACATATACATTTACACATTTTACCAGTTACCTCCTGGTTTCATTATACACAGAAGGCATGGCCACCAAATAATTAGACTTTTTTTTTTCCAATTCAAATAAGCTAGAGAGGAACAAAGCAATGTGAAAAGGAGTACTGTGAAAATAAAAACCTAAATGCCCTTCAACTGTTAAATGTGTAAACCAATTACGGTATATCTAGCAAGATACTACCTAGCAATTAAAAAGAAATGAATTATTGATACTTGCAACAAAGAAGACTCTAAATCATGAAAAGAAACCAGACACTGCCATAACTCCCACCAAAAAAGATCATGTACTATACGATTCCTTTTAGATAAACTACAAAATGCAAAGTTATCTATAGTAACAGAGAATGGATGAGTGGTTGCCTGAAAGAAAGTTACCAGAAGGATTATAAAACAGCAAAAGGAAATTCGGGGGAATGATGGATATATTCATTACCTTGACTATGGTGATGGTTTGACCAGTATATACATGTCAAGCATATCAAACTATATACTTTATATATGTGCAGTTTACTGTATGACAATTACAGATATAACATGGTGATATTCCTCGTTCAGCCCTACACCAACACAAAAAAGTGATTATCACAATGAAACAAGTCATATAAATTTTTGGTTCCCCAGTGCATGTAAGACTGATATTTAAACTATACTATTCTATTAAGGGTGTCACAGCATTATACCCAAAAAAACAATGTACATTAAAAACAATGTAAATTAAATAAGGCTTTATTACTAAAAAATGCTAACGATCACCTGAGCTTTCAGCAGTTGAAATCACTGATCACAAAGTACCATAACAAATATAATGAAAACGTTTGAAATATTGTGAGAATTATCAAAATGTGACATAAAGACATGAGGCAAACAAATGCTGTTAGAAAAATAGCACCAATAGACTTGCAAAGTGCAGGGTTGCACTGAACCTTCAATTTGTAAAAAACACAGTATCTGCAAAGCACATTAAAGATATGCCTATATTTCTCAATAAGGCTGTTGAAAAAGAAAAAGACCATTAAAAAAAAAATTCATATTCCTAGTACATTCTGTTTAGATCACCACCATCTCTTCCAAACAGGTGAATATCCGAAAGTCATGGAACTTTTTCCCTTAGTGATTTCCATGCATGAACAAAACCTTAATAACCTAAAGATTTAATAAATAACAACGGTTAATATCCACGTAGCTGTGATCACGTGCCAGACATTGTTTTAAGCACTTTTCTGATACTAACGTATCTAACTCTCACTTCAACCCTAGTTTACAGATGAGAAGCCTGAAGCAGAATGTTAAGTAATCTGCTCAAGGTCACACAGCTAGTAGCTGGTGGAAGAGCTAGGATTTGAACCCTGGGGTGTGACTCTGAAGGTCACTTTTAAGTTCATTTCCTTGCCCCCTATGCTCTCCTGGCACACACAAGACACCATATGTGAAAATCAAAAGCAATACATATTGCACTTAAAGAATACTTCCATACACACACAGAAGTATTTGCTACATTTTGAAAACTCCCAGGAGGCTAAATAAAAAACAACACATTGGAGCACCTGGGTAGCTCAGTCTGTTGAGCACTGACTCTTTTATTTTGGCTCAGGTCCTGATCCGTCAGGGTGCACTCTGAGCTTGGAGCCTGCTTAAGATTCTTTAACCCTCTCCCTTCCTTATGCGCTCTGATAAAAAAAAAAAAAATTAAACAAATAAATAAAAATATTTTTTTTAAACCTTCATTCTTTTCCCAATTAATAGGTGGAAAAAGGACAAGCCAGAAAGACTGGACAACTTGCTGAGCACACAGAATAAATGATAAGTTGACTGGTTCTTGGGAAGCTGGTTCACCACATTTCCAGTCCAATTCTCTCCAATGCCTTCAAAGTCCTAATTAATTTAAGTAAATCTATCTAGGAGACAAAAATCTAAATACAGCATGTGAAAAACATAAAAGTAATTTGCTGTTCTCTCAAACACCTTATTGGTTCCTAAATTCCATCCACAGGGTCTAATATTCTGCAGATAGTGGCCTACAGTCTTTTTTTTTTTTTTTTTTTTTTTTAATGCTGTCCCCACCCCATCTTCCAAGTGATTTTCAGGAGCAGCTAGGATTGAGAATTCCTGAGACAAATGAGATTTAGATTTCTTATTGAAAAGACAGAAGAGAGCAAGATGCCACAAAAACTGGTCAAGCATGGCCCAGGGTTTTCCAAATCAATACTGAACTACTGAACACATGCAGGCTTTTGAATTCAACTTCTAATAAATTAAAAGTAAAAATATGCACAGAGGAAAAATGTGCACACAGGTGTTGCCATGGCAACAGTTACATAATATACCAGAATGACAAATTCTCAGCTTTTTAGAATGCTAAATTGGCATTCGGACATCAAACTGATAACTAAAAGCAAAGGAAAATATGTCACATATCCGATGCATGTAAAACACGGAATAAACTAACAATACATTGTGAGCTGTTTAAGAACCACAGGTTTAAAAGAGTCTATAGTTGATGCCCCGAATTAATGCTCCTTGAACTTTAAGGTGCACTCCCTAGAAAAGATTCTGAGTCGGTGGGTCTTGGGATGGAGTCTGAAACTAACGTTTCTGAGAGGCTCCCAGGTGATGAGAGTCAGTATAGCACACTTTGAGCAAGACCCTAAACCTTGAATATTGATCATCAAATTAGCCAACTGGTCTTCAAATATGGGGGTGTCTAGGTCCCAAGAAACAAGTGTCAATACAATTTACCCCTAGTATGGAAAAAACAAACAAACAAACGTGAGGATACTGAGAAAGAAGCCAGGGGATACTTGTTGTCAGTTTTGTGGCTTAAGAACCATAGAATATTGTGACTTGCTGCAACCTAGTAGCTGTCGAGGTCAGTTGGAATGTAAATTCCATGAGAGAGAGGGGTTGTTTGTTTGGTTTACCGCAGAATCTTGATGGTCTAGCACACATTAGGTACTCAATAAATCCAATGAATAAATGAACGGGCATATATACAAACACAATCCGTAGTTATGTCACAACCTAAAAATGTCTGAGTCGGCAGCCATAGTTTGATACAAATACCTGGCCCATTCACTGATTTTGTCCTAAAGAAAAAACCAAAAAATTACCCAGAGTAATACTTTCACTTTCAAGCCCAGGTTTCTTGCACCCTCTGTTAACAACTCTTTAGCACTTTGAAAACAACGAGAAAACGGTGAAAGCACAGGAAAAAGAATTCAGAAAAGGCTCAAAAATCAAAGGAAAAAAAAAAAAAACAGAGGGGGAGAGGAGATGGGCAAATAGTTCAGTGCAAGTGAAGGACCATCTCAGGTTGTCAGGAGTTCCATGTTCTTACCTATGATGGTGGCGGGGTTTGGGTTCGGGCTTTTATTAGTTTTGTTACTGTCCAGGGTCACTGGTGGAGTAGTACTTGGCTGAGCAAACTTAGACTACACAGGCAGCAGGCTCTGAAGCCCACCTTCAAGTGCTTTGGGGATTCAACCTTCGGCCTTACTTCCCCTTTCCCAGGGTCTCCCCGCGCGTTGGGGGGTGGGGGTGGGGAGGGGAAGCTGCCGCTGCCCAAACACAAGATGATTTGGGCAGCCTCACTGTCACCTTGAAGCCATAACCAGGAGTTAAGATGGCTGCGAAACACTGGGTGAGGGGCCTGAATAGCGAGAAGGATCTGCCCGAAAGAAAAATGGCCACCGTTCATTTCTCAAGGACGGCCCAAAACAAAAATGGCGACCAAGGCTGGCTATCCAGAGACCTAGGAACGCAGTGAATATGATTGGCAGGTAACGAATCTCCATTACCCATAGTGCTAGACAGCAGAGGTAATCGAGAGAAAAAGAAAACCCAACTTTTTTGTGGTACAGAGCTTCTTGATACCGGAAAGTTACTAACACAAGAATTACATTATAAAAACGGTTGGAAAGTAAAGGTGGCTTTCACAATACCAGCTAAACTCTAAAATAGCGATTAACATTAATTCCCTCCATAATTATTTTGAATGCTACAAGAGAATGAAAGTTTTGTCCTTCAACTAAGAAACAGGATGGGGAGAGAGCGCCAAAATTATCCACTTTGAGGACAGCAAGTGTTGACGGACTCCTAATCTCCCCGTAGACCTCCCCCTACACTGAGGGCAAAAGCTTTGTGATGTGGCCCGCTCGCACTGCGCATGTCCACTTTCCAGTGTGATGCGTAGAAGTGGTGGTAGTCCAATCCTTTTCTCCTGGTTTTGAAGGCACACGTAAAAAGGCGGCGAGGAACCGGCGCTGAAAACGAACCGCGCCTTGTGATTGGTCAAGTCTGGGAGGACGGAAGACTACCGCGAACTATTGACTACTGTGTGATTCATTCAATAAATGTCTCCTAAACGCGGGCCATGAGGCAGATACTGTGCCCTAACAAGTCCATTTGGTGCTAAATTCTTTGGTTTCAACACATTTGCTGAGACTGATGCTAAATAAGCTCCGCCCCCTGGCCCTTTTCGGTCTGGGCCAAAAGCTTTCAGGGCTGAGACCCTCGCTAAAACCCGGAGAAGCGGATTTTGAGCAGCGCACGCGCCAACCACAGAACTACGCATGCTCCGTCTCCAAGCCCCGAGCGCAGGTTGCCGGGACAGGCTGCGGCGGCTCCGTGCGGCTCGGCCTCTGGGGCTAGCTGGTGGCGGTGGCCTAGAGAGGCTCAGCGGCTGGTGGGCAGGTGAGAGTTCTGGAACCTCAGGTGGAAAAACCTGCTTTCTACCTGGCCGAAGAGAGGGGAGGTGGGCTTGTTGGTGCCCCTTCCCCCCTCTCAGAAAGGTCACTCGTGTCTTCACTGAAGGATATTTGGGGGCGGGGACAAGGAGGCCGGCTCCTTATAAAATTAAAGACCTACCCTTAAAATAGCCATGGGCAGTAAATACTTGCAGCTGGAGGGAATGTGAATGGCGGTAGGGCGACTAAGAATTCCAGGTGTAGACCCTCTTCCCCTCGCATCTGCGCGGCCACGCCGTGGAGTAGATGGAAAAGGTGTTCCAGTGAAAGCACCGATTGGACCTGCGCTGCCACCTTCTAGCTGAAATCTGTGTGACTTGTTGGTCACTCCTTCGCAGGGAGACAGCATACTATGCCTGTGTCTATGTGGGAGGTGACAGCCACCCTCTGACGTGGAACTGGAAGTCAGAACTGTTGGACAGCAGGGTTAGTGCCAACTGCGTGAAAGCAGAAGCAGGACTCACAGGACTTTTGACATTAGGGGATGGAATCCTTTTGAGATGAAGACGTCCTGCGTCATGTTTATCTTCTCCAATAGGACCGTGCCCAAATACTGTAACTGTCTCAGAGGTTCTCAATTCTGGCAGTTTAGTCATTCATTAACTTCCTCCATATATTTATATATCCACATATGTTGTATACGTATATATATAATTGTGTGTATGTACACACACACACACACACACACACACACACACACACACACACACTGAGTTAGCAGATTCGTCAGTGACCAAGACAGACATAGTCCCTGACCACATACAGCTTATATTCTAGTGATAGGAGAGGGAACAATAAACAAGTACGCTAACAGTGAACAAAGTGTTTACAGATTATCCTAGGTGGGTTCCCAGGGAAGGAGATTTGTGGGCAGGACATTTATTACGAAGGATTTTTCTGGATCTTACCAAGGAAGAAAGGAAGCAGGAATGGGTGGATAGAAAAAGTTAAGCTGCAGTTCAGTCCCAAGGGAACTCTAGGTGATGGTTTGGCCCTTCAGCGGTGTCCCAAGTTGGAGCGAAGAGCCAAGTCTTTATACCTGGGTGGTCATTGGATGCCTATTGCCCTGGAAAGAAGGCCTGACTTCCCTTCTCTTCAGCCAAGTGTGTCCTGTAAAGGGACTGACAACTGAGATCTGTCTCAGCAATCCGGAGAGCTGGGGAAATAAACCTTTCATTCTTAAAGGGGATCGAGGTGGCACATCACTGCATTCACCACAATGGGAGGGCTTCAGAAGTAATGGTGGGATGTGCTAGAGAATAATGGTGGTGGGAGAGGGAAGAAACTTTAGGCTGAGTGCTCAGAGAAGGACTCTGAGTAGGTGACATCTGAACTAAGCACAAGAATGAAACCCTGTGTAGGACAAAAGGAGGAAGACGCTCCACTTTCTGTTATGCGCTGAGAATATAACCGAGAAAAAACAATGGCTGCTACCTCCTGCTGCAGTGGGTGGCTGTTACTGGTTTTTATAGATATTGACTCCCTGCTACTACCAAAGATGGAGTATGTAAAAATAGATGGAAGATAGGGGAGAAACTGAGAAGTCTGGAAGTTTTGAGAAAATAGTTAACTTGGTAAAGACTTTTAATCTCTACAGTTTGGGTTGTTTTTTTGTTGTTGTTTTTGCTCGAATACAGCATTTAATCATGTTTTATTTGGATTGTACCTTTCTCTTCTCAGGCTTGTATTCTCTTTTGAGAACAGGAACCATGCCTTATTCAGTTTGGTAGTTACCACCACACTCACACCATCCCCCACCCAGCCTAGTGTCCTGCTAGCACCTAACAGACACTAAGTAAACATTCAAATAAAATTAATCTCACACATATTTGAAGTGAAAATTGATAAGCCCTAAGTGATATAAACACTGTTTGGAGATATGTCTTTATAATATTTCTCAGTTTTATAAATTATAACCAAGTATTATAGTTGAAATATTAGGTGATAATAAACAACTGCTTTGGTCAAGCAGGAATCTCCAGAGGTGCCTTTTTCTGTTAATTTGTATTAAAGATAATATACTTCCACTAATAATAGTTGCCATGTATTGAACTCTTCCCACATGCTAGACCCTTTACTAAGCAATAAATAAATATAAATATGTAGTGATCTTCATAATATAGCTGATATTACAGATTATTAAATTGAGGCAGGAGAGAAGTGATTTGCCCAAGATGATAACTAATTTGTGGTAGTGAGAATTGGATTCCCATCATTACTTAATACCTTTGCTCTTAAGTAACCAACAACATTTCTGAAAATATAGTCCACTAGGACTCTAATATTTAACCCCTCAGCAACTCTGTTAGCTGTTATCAGAGAAACAAATAAATTATTCACCCTATTTTTTGCTGCTTTGCTCTGTTTGAATTTTCCTATTTCCTTCAAAATTTGCTTTCCTGGCTCTCACTGTAGGAGTTTGCTACCTTTCCTATAACATCCTGGAATCTGATTATCGATCCACCCCTGTCTAATCAAAATGGCCCCAAAGATCTCAGAACCTCTTTCATGAGAATCAGGGTATCTTTATTCACCTCCAGACTAACTCAAACTGCCCAGAGAAGCAGGCCTCCTTTATGGGGACCACATCCCTTAGTCTGGGCAGTCATTCCAGTCCTCTTCTGTTCTTACTACACTCGAGGTTGGCTCTAATCCTTTTGAAATAATCAAAATAAGAGTAATAGCCAATAATCACTGAGTCCAGACTAAGTGCCAGGTATTGTGCTAACTTCACAACAAGTTTGTGATGTGGAAGTCATTACACTCATTTTACAGATGATGGAACTGAGGCTTAGTGAGGTTAGTGACTCATCCAAGGTCACAGCTAGTGGTAAAGTGCAGGGGTGGAGACGGAAAGCTCAGGCAGTAGGATTCCACAGTTTATCCCCTTGATCACACTATAAGACAGTGCATTCTTATGAAAATGATTGATTGTGCTTTACCTTCTGAAAACTGGTAGACAGGAACTAGATCCTGGTGGGCTTCTTATGCTGTACTAAGAAATTTAGATTTCACCTTCTAACAAAAATATCACTAAAGGCTTCTAAGCAAAGCATAACAACCAGATGTGGGGATTTTGCAAGATGGCTGTTAAGTGTGTGGAGTATATATAGTGAAGAGTAAAGTAGAACAGTGATTCTCAGACTTTAACTTCAAAATTTAACGTACTCTCCAGAATATGTTAAAACACAGATTACTGGACCCCACCCTAGAGTTTCTGATTGGTAAGTCAGAGGAGGCCACAGAATTTGCATTTCTCAAAAGTTCCCAGGTGATGCTAATGCTATTGGTGAGGGGGACCACATTTTGAGAGCCACTGGATTATAAGCAAGGATGTCATGTGAAGTAATGAGGGTCAGGACTATGGCTGTGGGAAGAGGTTATATATAAGAGTTTCATGTCAAATGGCAAGGCTGGGTGACTGATAGGATGAGGAATATAAGGAAAAGGGTAGAGACAACTATATCCAGAATTGAATGGCTTAGCAGGAAATGTTTTATGTTTTTTTTTTTGGGGGGGGGGGTTTGCCAAAACAGGAAATAAGGTTGAACAGCAGTTTGGAAATGAAAGAGGATTCATATTTATATGAGATGAGTTGAGACTGCTTGTGGGTTCAGGTAAAGGTGAAGAGTAGCAGTTGGCTATGTGGGTGTAAGCTGGAGATGAAAGTGCAGTAGTCGTTAGTGGATGCATTATAATAGAAGCTTTGGATGTGAATGAGACCACCTAGGAAAGGAACAGGGGGGAAAGACAACCAAGGACAAATCTCTGATAAAGTTGAAAGGGGGATGGAAACCCGAGGGGCCGTTAAAGGAGACTGAGAAGGAACAGACTTGAGTCCCAGGTACTTAAGGGAGTTTCCGGAGCACATCAAAATGCTTCAGAGATCAAGTAAGGGGAGAGACTGGTGATCTTTACAGTCAGAGCAGTTTCCATGGAGAGTGGAACAAAAGCACGTTACTTGAGTTTGAAAATGGAAGTGGGAAGTGACTCTAGGAGAAGATTCATTATTTGAAAGGAATCAGATTGTGTAGTAGCTAGAAGGGAGACTAGTAAAGAGCAGTTGCTTTAGGAATTTGTTTTCGTTCTTTTCAATGGGGAAGAATAGGTTTTGCAGAGGAGGAAGACCCCATTATAAGTGGGAGGTGGGAGATGTAAGAGAGGTAGTGGAGTTAGAACCCTGAAGAGATGCAGGGAAAAAGGTTAAGATGAGAGCTAAGATGGGTGGGTCTGTTTTTATATGTGGGACAGGAAGTTGAAGGTGCTGATACGTAATAGCTACAGTTTCTTCTGGCCAGTAGGTTAGCTACAGAAACAAAGGTGAAGAGTAAAATAGAGCTCTTAAAAATGATGAAGATAGGGGAGCCTGGGAGGCTCAGTTGGTTAAGTGTCCAACTTCAGCTCAGGTCATGATCTCATGGTTTGTGGGTTTGAGCCCCACATTGGGCTCTGCACTGCAGTGGAGCTTGCTTGGGATTCTCTCTCTCTCTCTCTCTCTCTCTCTCTCTCTCTCTCTCTTTCTCTCTCTTTCTCTCTCTTTCTCTCTCTCTCTCTCAAAATAAATTTTCAAAAAAAATTTTTAATTAAAAAAAAGAAAATGATGAAGATAGAAATCAGAGCTAACCAGGGGTAGCCCTAAGGGGCCAATTGACTGCACATTTAATCTGGAACAATCTGGCTTTCAACATGATGCCCACTCCTCTTCCCTCAGCAACCTCAGCATCAAATGGCAGCCAGGTTTAAAAACAGAAAGGAGATGGAAAAGTTGTAGTGTTGTGTATAAACTCAATAAAGTCTATTAAAAAAAAAAAACTACAATCTTTCCGATGAGCCACAGCCTGCAATAAACTGATTTTTTCTTCCTCCTTAGTCCCTCATCACTCACTCACTGTTTACATTTTGGACTGTTAGTAAAGCTCCTCTACAAAACTTGTGATGCTTTCACTATTATTTATGTATAAAGACATTGAATTCACAATAATGGAGAAGGGTAGCAGAGGCCATAAAATACTCATATATAACTATGTTGACCTTTGCTTTGGGTTTTTTTTTTAAGTTTACTTCAGAGAGACTGTGCAAGTGGAGGAGGGGCAGAGAGGGAGCGAGGGAGAGAATCCCAAGCAGACTCCACGCTGTCAGCACAGAACCCAATGTGG
The DNA here is from genome assembly GCF_022079265.1 of Lynx rufus. Lineage (NCBI taxonomy): Eukaryota > Metazoa > Chordata > Mammalia > Carnivora > Felidae > Lynx > Lynx rufus. Next base: position 36,335,177 of record NW_025814896.1, on the reverse strand, counting down.
GGCTTGAACCCACAAAACCATAAGCTCATGACCTAAGCCAAAACCAACAGTTGGACACTTAACCAACTGAGCCACCCAGGCACCCCGACCTTCACTGTGTTCTTGACTACTGACCAGCTGTGCTGTCAGCACTGTAGCTATTGGGTGTAGGTCAAGCCAACCTTGAATGGAGGGGAGAGAGCCATGATAGGATTTTGCCAAATGGAAACTTTAGAACTCAGGTAGGATCCATTCAATTCATCAAGAGCTGACAGTAGTGACAAGATGAAAATTCAGCAAACTGTGTTTAGTTGATAAAAGGGGGAAAAAAGAAACTGTTGGTCTCTAGTGTGCCAGTTGAGTAAGCATGAAGACAGTACACAGTCCTTTCTAATGTGTACACAAAAAGTGCCAACATTTGAACTGCCGTATTAAAAACAGGATATTTTTAGCATCAGTGATTGGGAGCTCAGAAATGAAGAATTCCCAGGGCACCTGGGTGGCTCAGTCGGTTAAGCACACAACTCTTGATTTTGGCTCAGGTCATGATCTCATGGTCATGGGATAGAGCCCCATATTGTGCTCCATGCCAAGCATGGAGCCTGCTTAAGATTCTCTCTCCTCTCTCTGTCCCCTCCCCCACTAGTGTGCTTTTTCTCAAAGTAAACATTAAAAAAAGAAAGAAAAATGAAGAGTTCCCAAATAACTGTAGCCGACATTGTAAAAGAAATACAGTTCCAGTAAACTTCATCTCTTGTCATAGGCACAAGATCTCATTAAATTAATTGTTTAACATTCTAATGTCCTCTTCATGTTTAAATTACATTTGGTGGAAGTTTTTAAAAATTACTATTTTTCAAATACTTTAAGCAGAGCAGCAATGAAAACCTAAAAAGAATCTACCTTTACACTGTGTCTAAAAGACCAGCAGATGGCGTCCAGCAAGCCCAGTAGGCAAAATGCTAACCTTTTTCAGACTATTTCCTGCATCCAGGTTATTGTAGGCCTAATTTAGTAATGGCTAATAACAAAACTTGATGGTTCTAATTAATATGATGCTACATAGAAAGAGTAAACTGATAGCGAGAGCCAAGCTGTTTAGGATTTTATAAGAAGCTTAATTGCCTTTTTGTCCTTTGCCTTACTGTCCAGTTCCATCACCAAGAGACCTTCAGTTAGCTTGGAATGTAACAAGCTTCAGCAAGCCTGTCAGAGGCCTTAGTGGTAGAAATTGAAGAGATAATAATCTCTGTAATACAAAGTAAGGGTTGGGAAAGTTGCTGCTTTAGACACAGTAATGCCTTAACTTTAAAGAATATTTGTAGTTTTCAGTAATATACTCAGTGCTTTCCTTTCTTGGTTTTTATATTTCTATGTACTCAGAAGATTATAATATTTTATTAAGGTAGAGATATAGCAAACTTCTCCCCATTCTATGGTTCATTAACTCTTGCTATTCATTCTGTACTAAATACTACGCTAAAGAAAACTGAACTAAAATTAGCCCAGCTAATCTCAACTATTAGTAGGTCACAGATATGTGTTTGGAGGACATAGACTCTAATTCTGGATGATTTGGCACAAGACTACTGTTAACCCTTTACACACCTGACATGAGAATCAGAAAAACATGCCAGGCTTAACGCATTAGGATAGTTGACCTTGGTGACTCTCAAGTATGCATGATTCACTCAGAATGTTCTTCTCATCCATCATCCTGCACAGGAAATTCTGATTAACTCTACTGCCAGAGCTGGGTCACTAATTCTTGACTTTTGAAAACAGCTTTATAGAATACCAGCCAAGACTACCAGACCAACTCCAAAATCTAAGTTGAGTGCCACAATTCACTATCAGTAATCTTGGAAATCAATCATTTAGTGTTTCCTCATGAAGTGGCCTCATAAAACTGCTATGAAAACAAAATGAGATAAAAATTATGAAACCTTTGTAATAATGCAAGGTATATATTATTGAAAGAAGACTATATGAAAGCATAATCTGTGGGAAGATTGCCTCTAAGTGTATTTTAAACTTAAAGCATTTCAATGAGTAAAACTCTAAATGCTATTTTAGTTGAGCTAAAACTTGGTAATTTTACTTCTCTTACATTCTCTCATATTTCCAAGAGCCCTGTACCTTTTTTATCAATACATTAAAAAAAGATTCAGGGGCGCCTGGGTGGCGCAGTCGGTTAAGCGTCCGACTTCAGCCAGGTCACGATCTCGCGGTCCGTGAGTTCGAGCCCCGCGTCGGGCTCTGGGCTGATGGCTCAGAGCCTGGAGCCTGTTTCCGATTCTGTGTCTCCCTCTCTCTCTGCCCCTCCCCCGTTCATGCTCTGTCTCTCTCTGTCCCAAAAATAAATAAACGTTGAAAAAAAAAAAAAAGATTCAGAAAAGATAAGAAAAAGGCAGTTGCAAGTACACCAAACAGGGGTAGCAAGGAGGAAAAATCACTGTGTTCTCATTTCTGTTGCTGCTTTAGTCCAAGCAAACTTGAAAAGCTCAATGAATAAACAGCAAGGACTAGTTATTTTTAGGGACCAGCCTGTTACTGATCATCAAACCTGATCATTTTGAGCACATTCTTGTTTTGTTTCAGACTCAGATATCTCTGGTGTCAGTAAAATAGTTCCATCTCACTTGGAATGACTTGACAAGTGTTTTGAGGGAAGGACCATCATGAGATAAATTGCATATAGCTTAATTTCCCACTTCCCAAATTGAATCTCAATATCCCCGCTGCTCAACATCATGAACCTTTGTAAAAGTCAAGAGTTTTAGAAAACCTCGTAAGTTCATTTGAAAAATGAATTAATGAAGACATCTGGTAATTCTTCACACTGTCCTGAGAAGCAGCATATTATAGGAACTGTAAACAAGGACTCTGGAATATTTACAAGAATATCTGTTGCCAGAGGTACTTGGGTGGCTCGGTTGAGCATCTGACTCTTTATGTTGGCTCAGGTCATGATCCCAGGGTTGTGGGACTGAGTCCAGTGTCCAGTTCAGTGCTGAGCGTGGAGCTTGCTTACGATTCTCTCTCTCTCCCTCCGCTGCTCTCCCTGGCTCGCACACTCTCTCTCTCCCTCTCTAAAATAAAAAAGAATATTTGTTGCCATAGCGTAATTAGGAATAAATTTAACATTGAAACAAATCTCAAATTTCTGTCAATCAGAGATCTATCAAATTAGCATGTTTCCATACAATCGAATATTATAAAGCTATCAAAAATGATAATGAAGATTTATATTCTTGGGGGAAGAAAAGATTATAAAACAGCATGTAAATCGTCATCACATTTTTGTTTAAACTGCAAAGAGAACAGACATTTTTAGTTTTCTTTTCCTTATTTCTATATTTTCTAACTTTATTAAAAAGCAAGCCTATATTATATTTATTAGAAATGGGCAGTTATGCTAATTTTCATTTTGAAAAAAATCCCACAGAAGAATTGAGAAAAAAAAATGTTAAAACTATACCCCCAAAATATGTTTGATTATATTTTAAACCTCCACAAGAAGATATGAACAAAATAAGGAATGCATTACCTCACTATCACATCTAACATCAAATTTCAAAACTGTGTTGTCTTTTTCTTAAAACTAACAATGAGCCTTCGTTAGTAAAGTTTAATGTGTTTTGTCCTGGGAAGTTGGTTTTTCAGCCTATTGGAGACATGTAGTGTGCTGAAAACCTATTAAATGAAAAAAAAAAAAAAAAAGGTTAAAGTTACCTGTACCATTTTAAAAGAGTGCCAGTTCCATCAGGCTTGGTGGGATGGACAGTTATGTATACAGTGTGGTAGTGTTTTTAGGTGAATTAAATGTGAAAACTCTAATAAAAGCGTTTTATAAAGTAAAAAGCCCTCTCTAGATCCTGACCGATTTCCAGACCTCTCAGAATACAACAGAATAATCATTGGAAAATAGTTACCAGCCTCTCACTCCCATTACCCAAATCAACATAAGACATATGGAGAATTTGAGGAAATGGGGGCATGTAGGTGTTGCATAAACAGAAGCAACTAATCATTAGATCAGTCTACATCATTTACTAGCCAGGAAGTCTGTTACTAGGACTCAGTGATATTGACCAATGATGAGTTTTCAACCAAAAAAATAATAATTCCCAGATTTAACTCAACCTAAATGTATAAAAAGATGCATAGATCCTTAAATTATCCTAATGGAAACAAATAATAGACCGTTCAACACAGAGTAAATAAAATGGAGTGCCTCCTTTGTCCTTAACCCATGGATGACCAAAGATTCATTAAGTGTAAGCTAACTTGATGTTAATCCAAGATTCTTCTCAAAGGTTCACAGTACATCACATCACATACTGTGTTTTACATGGAGAGGCTCTTCTGTACAACACTTGCCCAAACATTGCTGTTACAGATCGTAGTTTAATTTATTCTGAATTTTAGTTATTGAGTTCTTCACCCCAACTTTATTATTATATTCTTTTATGCAGACAACTCTATTTTCTATAAACTATTTCCCTAAAAGTTTATAATTCAGGAAAAAAGCTGACAAATATTGAATTATATTAGAGATCATGGAGAAGTAAACTGCATAGAAGAAATGCCATCCATCAAAAGTAATGTGACTTGGGGCACCTGGGTGGCTCAGTCGGTTAAGCGTCCGACTTTAGCTCAGGTCATGATCTCACAGTTCATGAGTTCAAGCCCGGCATCTGGCTCTGTGCTGACAGCTCAGAGCCTGGAGCCTGCTTCGGAATCTGTGTCTCCCTCTCTCTCTGCCCCTCCCAGCTTGCACTCTGTCTCTCTCTCTCTCTCTCTCTCTCTCTCAAAAATAAACATTAAAATTTTTTTTTAAAAAAAGTAATGTGAATTGATAACCTCATGTTGAGAGTTCAGAGGTGTTAGAATCACCGTAAGTACTGATGAAACTAGATATGAATGATGTTATCTTCTAACCCTTTAATTGAAGGTATTTTGGGGACAAAAATATCACATCACGCAACACAAGCCAGGTAACTTTGGTGCAGCTTCTGTCCCTCTACGACGTAATCCTTGCTATAGTTCTTTCCTCACGATTCCAGACCACTGTGTTTTATTGTATCCTCAAATCTCAAAAGCATTTTGTATAGTGGGCTTCACAATGAAATTTAATGATACAATTAATTGTAGTAGGCTTTCTCCAAAGATAGAACATAAATATGTCAATAAAAGTATGTTCCCTAAAGGTTTGCAAAAAGTGTATAGGATACAAGAGCACATTAGAACAGGAAAAGGCCACAGAAAGCCAACTAGGCCATTGTTTTTTTCTAGTAGTTTAAGTTTTGCAACAAAGTCCTTATATAATGTGAATTTGGACACTGAGAGAAATGGTTTCTAATGCTGGAAATGATATATGTACATAGGCATAACTCTGAGCCGTTTATTTTTAATATACCCAGAACACTGAGGCAGTTGTTCACCTCACTAGCTGTATTTTTTTTTAACGTTCATTTATTTTTGAGAGAGAGAGAGAGTGTGCATGCGAGCAGGGGAGGGGAGGGGCAGAGAGAAAGGGAGAGGGAGTGAGAGCAGACTCCACAGGTGAATGCAGAGCTTGACACAGGGTTCGATCCTACGAACCAGAAGATCATGACCTGAGCCAAAATCAAGAGTCAGACACTTAGCTGACTGAGCCACGCAGGCACCCCAGCAGTATATTTTAATCTTGATTTGGAAAGAAGTAAGTTTTGTTGAGATATTTTTCTAATGGCATTCATACAAAATTATTATAATGTAACAGATTGCATGTACCAAATTTCATCTACATGCAACTGGACGTAATTCTTAGTATATCCCACAGATGATGGAGTAGCCCTTATTGCCTGTCTATGCTCAGAAAGGAACTTGGAAAGTGGGTCCGTTCATACTATTGCAAGTCTATAAGCTAATCACTAAAGCCTAACGAGTGTCCCTTAAATAAAAAAGTTTAAGAAGTCTTTAAAGGTTGTCCAGACTCAAGTTCCCAAAGCCAACAGATCATCAGAAACAGATTTCCTGGGCCACAGTCCAGGCTTTACAAACCAAAGACAGGAAAGAAATCTGCTTTAATACAAATTAGCTTTGTAAATCCATGCAAGTTATTAGCTCCAATTTCTCCATGTAAACTGGGTAGACCCCTGTGTGGTAGAGTTATTAGTGATAAGGGCAACCACTAAAATCCTGTGCTTCAGGACATAAATGGAAATAGCATTAATTCATCCTAAATCAGAGTCCATGCCAAAATTTGTTTGCTACAATTAGAATCTATGCATGACTCTCCCAATCTCCATTGAAACACCATCACTTACATGTGTCGGAATGCAGAATCTAAGTTCTTACTACATATTTAAGGATTACCATTTGATTCTTCAGTTAAAATAATGACTAAATGTAATTATTTTTAAATCTAAGTTTACTGCGGCTCAGAAAAAGTATAGTTAATTATATAAAGAAAACGATATCTATGCGTGAGCATTTCCAAAGATGTATATAGCTTTTCTAGCAGGTAATGTGGCACCTTTACAATCTTTGACTAAAGGTTTTATTGCTTTATAAGGTTCTCAAGCCTGACTTCCTGCTATCCCTTTGAGCCTACAACATATCCTTTTTAATTAACAGTAAACTGTATTACACCTAAAAATGTTTTAACAGTCTACTTTTATTAGAGTGCAATATTTTACTTGTGGTGGTTCATAGATAGAACTTGAGGGAGTTGTTTTGTTCCTGTCTTTAATTATTGGCCTTTTCTTAGGTGCACTGATGCTGAAGTACTATGAGCTTTCAGAACTTCTGGAGAGACTACAAAGTTCTGGTTGTTATGGTACCTTTAGTCGGGCTCATACATTTGGGATGGCACAGAATCAAAAGCAGCCCTGTTTTCCAAATGCCTAATAAGGACAACATTTCTGAGCCAGATAGTCCAGTACTTGGACATCCTCAGAAGAGTCACATCCAAGGGAAATAGCAGGCTTGGAATCTTCAGGTAAGTTCGATTTAATCTAGTCAACCAAATGGTATGTTCCAGCAATGGGAAACATAATCTTTAAAAAAGTACAGAGTTCAGGGCACCTGGGTGGCCCAGTCGGTTACATGTCCAACTTTGGCTCAGGTCATGATCTCGCGGTTCGTGAGTTCGCGCCCTGCATCAGGCTCTGTGCTGACAGCATGGAGCCTGGAGACTGCTTCGAATTCTGTGTTTCCCTCTCTCTCTTGCCCTTACCCCACTCATGGTCGGTCTGTCTGTCTGTCTCTCCCTCTCTCTCAAAAATAAACATTAAAATTTTTTTTAAGTACAGAGCTCTGGCAAGAAAAAGCTTAAGTTGGTAAGTTACATACCTGTTGTTTTTATTATGACCCATTGCCAAAATATTAATTCTGTAATTGCTTCTAGGAAAGTTTGTTCCATGGAGACCTTTGACACTTGCCTGGCAGAGTCATTTGGATGAAAGGAGAAAGGGCATGCAGTCCATTACTTGTCCTGTCCTTTTCACTAATGTCACCAGGATCATAAATGTATCCAAAAGAGTAGTTGTCTAGTTGACATAAGTCCATCCCAGAGCATACAAATCTGTAACTTGCAAAAGTTCTCTCCTTTATTATTGTTCTGTTTCTTTCCAAGGCAAATAAAACTAGTTGTATTTTTTTTATTTTTTTATTTTATTATTTTTTAAATTTTTATTTTTAATAAAGTTTTTATTTAATTAATTTATTTATTTAGAGAGAGAGCGAGAGAGCAAGCTGGGGAATGGTGGGGCAGGAGGACGGAGGGGTGGGCGGGGTAGAGAATCCCAAGCAGGCTCCGTACTGACAGCATGAGCCCAGCATATGAGGCTCAATCCCACGAACCATGAGATCATGACCTGAGCTGAAATCAAGAGTTAGATGGTTAACCAATTGAGCTAATAAAACGCCACATACTCCTTCTTTAGTATCTAATATTTTTAGTATCTAATATTTTAGCTTCGAAGTAATGTTACTTTTGAGAGTCGCCGAAATAAGAAGATATAGTTACATAATTCAAGATTATAATCTCTTAACTATAATTCCAAAATCCAATAAGTTCTAAAATCCAAAAAGTTTTGTTATAACTCCTTTGGTAGCAAAACTTAATCTTAGCTGACATGAGTCAGTTTACAGTCTTTATTCCACTCAATATGATTAGTTTTACTGCAGAAATACTGTTGTGTTTGATTATAAGCATTATGATTATATTGCTTATGGGTATTAAACACTATATTATTTTGGTTATAGGTGCTAGATGCTGTATTATTTTTCTAAAATTCAAGAAACCCTGAATTATGAAACTGATCTGGCCCCAGATGGAGAACTGTGGCCCTATAATTATGGACCATTTTCTATCTTAATATACCTTTATGACCATCAGATGAGTAATAATGTGCTTTTAATTTTGGCATAAGCTAGGTCAATTTAGGGTCTGCTTCTTATAGAAGGACAACCTCTGTGATTTTCCACATTCTTAAGAGGTCTGTAATTTTGACTTCTGATAAAACTGTAATGTAATTTCTGATTACATCATTATTTTTTGTTGTTGTTAAGTAGGTTTCACATCCAGTGAGGAGCCCAATTCAGGGCTTGATCTCACGACCCTGAGATCAAGACCTGAGCTAAGATCAAGAATCAGACTCTCAACTGACTGAGCTACCCAGGTGCCCCCCAAAATTACATTATTTTAAATCAAGATTTTATTTATAAATGCTCATAAAGAGAAAGGGAAGAGGGTAGCTTAACGTAATAGACAATTATTTAACACAAAAAAACAGGTAATAAAATATCAGAAGCTTAATGACTTAAAAGAATAACCTTAAGACAAGACATTCTGTGTAAGATTTGTATTTATAAAAGATGTAAGATTTGTTTTTATAAAGGGAGTTTTAGTGGACATGAGCAGCAGGGAGTTAAAGAGTTTATTAGATGCTTGATTTTTATCTGTAAACTCTTCCAGACTGTAATGAGATCATTAGAGAGACAGAATGTGTGTGTGTGCACACGCGCATGTGTGTGTATGTGTATTACTTATGACATTTTTTTTTCCTTTAATTCTTGTCATAAGAGATTGGGGGTCTGCAATAGCCAAATTTTGAAAAAAAAAAAAAGAAAGTAGTTTCTCCTTCTGTGAAAAGAAATACAAGGAATATTATTAATTGAGGTATTCTTGGAAAGTAAAGTTGAGAAAAGAAAACATCTCCTCTACAACGTTAAGGTAAATACAGTAAGAGATTTGGATGTCATTGCTGCAGTAGTTAGAAGTTTCAGAGAGACCAACAATGCCAGTCAAGGAAGCAGAAACAGATATTAAAACAGGTTTAGGGTGAGCAAATGTTAAAACCAGATTTAGGGGCACCTGGCTAGCTCAGTTGGTACAGCATGTGACTCTTGAACCTGGGATTGTGGGTTTGAGCCCCATGTTGGTACAGAGATTACTTAAAAATAAAATAAAAAAAAAAAACATTTAGAATGAATTAAACATTGATTCTATCAAAATAATGTGCTGTTATTTGTCCCATATTATTTTTTTAATTTCTACTTTTATTATAGCAAATTGCAAACATACCCCAAGATAGAGAATAGTATATTCAACTCTCTAGTATCCATCACCCAGCTTTCATACTTATCAACATTTTGCCAGTTTTATTTTATCTATCTTTCTGTCCTCACCCCCTTTTTGATATTTTAAATATTTTAAAGCAAGTCCCAAGCTTCAGTATGTCTCTTTTACATTAAAGATTAAGACACATACAACCACAAGTGCATTATCACACTGAAAAAGTTAATGGTTAGTCTTTACTACCATTGGATACTCAGGGCCATATTCAGATTTCCAATTTGTCTTTTAAAAATCTCATTTTACAGGTGGTTTGTTGGAATTAGAATTCAGATAAGGTCCACACATTGTATTTGATAGATATGTCTCTTTTCAGCCACTCCATTTCCCTTCCCAATCTGCCTCTTTTGAATGCCCCACATTCTGAATTTGGTTGACTGAGTCCTCATTTTGTCATTTAACAAGTTTCTAACTCTCCCATATCTCCTATAATCTGGTAGTTAGATCAGAAGGCCTGCTTTTACTTTCTTTTTTTCTTTGAAAAAGAATACTTCATGGATGTGCTATGGTAGACATTCTAGTAAAATCACATTGTTTCACATATACCGTCTGATCCACTTTCAGTGTTGCTAAGATTAAAGTGCATTATCAGTCTGATCTCTCCATTATAAGATCTATTATAAAATTTATGATCATTGCTCTAATCTAGGAATTGGCAAACTTTTTTTCTATAAATGACCATATAGTAAATATTTTAGGCTTTGCAGACCATACAGTCTCTGTTTCAACTATTCAACTATCTATTGTAGCACAAAAGCATTCGTACATGATACACGAGCATGAGCCAAGATTTTATTTACAAAAATAGCAGGCTGGATGTGGCCCATGGGCTGTAATTTGCCAACCACCACAATAGTCTAATACATTATTTCCTTAGGAGTTGCAAAATGATGTTGCTCAAATTCTATCATTGCTTCTCCATTTATGAGCTGGAACAACTTTACCTTGTCAAGTATTCAGTTTTCCCTCAAAATGCATTTATCAGGAAAAGCAAGATAAATGCTTATTTCCACCTATGAGTTTTTATAAAAGTAAATTTGTGCCCTAACAGCAATGAGGGTTTTTGTTTTTGATGACAATATGAATTCATGAGTTTACATATTACTTGAATTATCTCAAGCTATTACTATCAATATTCTTTTTAATACTCAAATTGTCCCATCTTGGATGCCCTTCATGTTGAGTCCGATGTCTGTTTTTCTCCTGTGCCTTTTTTTTTTTTAATTTTTTAACATTTATTCATTTATGAGAGACAGGGAGAGATAGAGCATGAGCAGGGAAGGGGAAGAGAGAGGGAGATACAGAATCTGAAACAGGCTCCAGGCTCTGAGCTGTCAGCACAGAGCCCGACACAGGGCTCGAACTCACAAACCGCGAGATCCTGACCTGAGCCGAAGTTGGATGCTCAACCGACTGAGCCACCCAGGCGCCCCCCCCCCTTTTTTTAATGTTTATTTACTTTTGAGAGAGAGTGCGCGCGAGCATGGGTAGAGGAGGGGCAGAGAGAGAGGGAGTCACAGAATCTGAAGCAGGCTCCAGGCTCTGAGTTGTCAGCGGAGAGCCTGATGCAGGACTCCCAACTCAGCAGCTGTGAGATCATGACCTGAGCCGAAGTTGGATGTTTAACTGACTGAGCCACCCAGGTGCCCCTCTCCTGTGTTCTTTAATATGACCCAAGTATATTACTCTTAGGTAAAAAAAAAAAAAAAAATCCTCAGTTCATCTTGTATATTTTTTGCCTCAGACCTAGAATCAGCCATTTCTCCCAGGAACCCTGATGGGAGAAAATTTTACCTGTTTATATCTCTTTATTTTTTTTTTTCAACGTTTTTTTTTATTTATTTTTGGGACAGAGAGAGACAGAGCATGAACGGGGGAGGGGCAGAGACAGAGGGAGACACAGAATTGGAAACAGGCTCCAGGCTCCGAGCCATCAGCCCAGAGCCTGATGCGGGGCTCGAACTCACGGACCGCGAGATCGTGACCTGGCTGAAGTCGGACGCTTAACCGACTGTGCCACCCAGGCGCCCCTGTTTATATCTCTTTAAATCACAATTTATAGTGTATGTCTAAATTTGGAATACAGTCATGTAAGTTTTATTTTTTTTTTTAATGTTTTTTTATCCTTGAGAGAGTGAGTGTGTGAGCAGAGGAGAGGCAGAGAGGGAGACACAGAATCAGAAGCAGGCTCCAGGCTCTGAGCTGTCAGCACATAACCCGACACAGGGCTCGAACTCACAAACTGTGAGATCATGACAAGCTGAAGTCAGATGCTCAACCAATAGAGCCACCCATGTGCCCCAATTTTATTATTATTTTAATTAAATTATCTGTTACTGCAAAAGCCCATCTGGCAGGCCCATGCATCCAGGAAGTCAGAGCTGTTCATGTGATGGTAGCCTTTGGAAATACGGGTCATAGTGTCGGGAGAAAGAGTTTTAATAGATCTAAACTGACACTTCCACACATATTCTATAAGCCATTTCATTTCTTTTCTTTCAGTTGTACCTTGCTTTGTCTGGATCTAGACTCACAAGTCAGAAAGTTTTGACATCCTAAAAATGATTTGGGAGTCACCAATACTTTCAATGATTTCTTCTTTGATTTTGTAGATTTTATAGAGATACTAGCCAAAAGATGTGGTTACTGGTCTCACTACCCAAGACTCTTAGAGGTGCTGATGTGGCATTCTGCTTTTGAAATGTTACATGTCACTGTTATGTATTGAAATGTTTTTTTAACTGGAGAAACCATTTTATCAATCACAGTTTTCTATTATGATTTGTGTTTTGGTGTATGTGTCACAAAGTATAAAATAATGTATAGAAGTCACTTCACTAAGGTTTTGTTTAAAATTTTTTTTTTTCAACGTTTATTTATTTTTGGGACAGAGAGAGACAGAGCATGAATGGGGGAGGGGCAGAGAGAGAGGGAGACACAGAATCGGAAACAGGCTCCAGGCTCTGAGCCATCAGCCCAGAGCCCGACGCGGGGCTCGAACTCACGGACCGCGAGATCGTGACCTGGCTGAAGTCGGACGCTTAACCGACTGCGCCACCCAGGCGCCCCACTAAGGTTTTGTTTAAATGTATGTCACAGATTTTGCTGAATCTAAAATAACCATTGAAATAATATTTAAGTACCTTGGCTGTTCTTGGCATAAGATGAAAGATTTTTTTCCTCGTCTTGTAAAAAAGGATAACTGTAGTTTATTGCAGGGAGAAAACTAGCCATCATTGCCTTCTCTTTATTTGGGCCCAGTTGCCATGGTTACAGTCCTTTAAATGGGGAGGAGTGGTAACCGAAATAACACTGAATAACATCCCCTCCTCCTCTTCACCTCTTCTTTGCACATCTTCACACCACCTTCTCAGTCTATAGCACACTGTGCCATCGTCTGCTTCAGGTAGTCCTGTAGTGAGGTAGTCCAATTAGTTTTATTTATGCTAAATACTGTCCAAGTGATTGGCATAATTAGCATATTCCTGAAAATAATAATTGGCTGAACTTTCACCTTCAAAGCACCAAACCTCAACAGACAAGGTCCATGAGCTGAAATTTTTATTTTTTTCACATGTTATTAAAGTGTCAGGATTTTATGCTGCAAGGCATGCTACTTATTTACAATCTTGTTAAGGAAGCTAGTACAAGTGCAAGTACACTTGTTATAATATTTTATGGTATTCAGACCCTTGGAGATAGAAATTGCAAATCAGATCCTGTCTTTGTCTTTATCAAACAGCATATTCCCTGATTTTTGTACTTACTGTCATTAACCAAAGTCTTGGAGAGGATTATGGTAGGACATCAAAACTGACAATCATTAATTGAGAGAATGAAACTACAAAAAATTAGCTCTGACTTTAGTCAAACATTGAAAACATGGTTTATTCTTTGGTACAATGTGCTGTGCAGATTTATACAGCTAGAGCTAGACTGTACATTAAAAAGTGGGTCTACATTTGGGAGACCTAACAGTTATCATATTTCATAATTATTTATAAGCAGGATTTGATGTAAGTGTATCTATGTTTAGACCTAAGGTTTCCAGAGTTATAGAAAAAACATAACATTAAATCTTGATGTAAGAGAATAAAAACATTTGGGTTTTTTTTTTAAGACTCAGAATTTTATAATGAGTTTCATAATATAGCATTTCTTTTCTAGAAGCATGTCATACTCAAATAACTACTGTAAGCTTTCTAGCTATTATGTTGTTTTGCATTCCAAAATCATTCAAATATCAGTACTTTTTCTTGGAGGGATTCATTGAGGAACAAAGGAGTGAATGCTTAGTCTAAGTGGATTTACATTTTTCATTTTCTGGAGGCTTGTGCCAGTTGATAATTCCTTTTTCTAAAGAGGGAGCAGAGTGTCAAAATAGTAAACTGCATTCTATTAAATATTTTGGAATTATTTCTCTAAAATGTTTTACTTTTATTTCTTATAGAAAGAAGTATCTTTGAATTTGAGCTTCATATTGAAAGAAGAGATGAAAAACACCAGCTGGATTAGAAAGAACTGGCTTCTTGTAGCTGGGGTGTCTTTCATAGGTGTCCATCTTGGAACATACTTTATACAGAGGGCTGCAAAACAATCTGTAAAATCTCAATCTAGAGGCAAACAAAATGAGTATTGAAGAATGAAGGAAAAATAAATACCTGGAATTATTACTATGTCATTAAGTCATTCCATGCTGATAAGCTTCATAAACCTGGAGCTAATTTTTATAGCCACAGTGCTGCATATTCAAGACTTTCATTCCTTGAAGAATAATTTTTTTCTAAATGTCAAAACCCATGACAATGCAATAAACAGAAAAATATGTGTTGACAAAATAAAAGCCATCCTCACCAATTATCACCCAAAGTAAGATGTCTCGTTTAGAAGCTAAAAAGCCATCGTTCTGTAAAAGTGAACCACTGACAAGTGAGAGAGTCAGGGCCACACTTTGTGTCTTGAAAGGCATCCTAACATCGAGCTATGGCCCTTCAGGTAGGCTGAAGCAGCTGCACAATGGCCTCGGGGGCTGTGTGTGCACAACCTCACAGTCGTCAGCCCTGCTCGCTAACCTTTCCGTCACCCATCCCATCTTAAAGATCCTAACAACATCCATGCAGAATCATGTGTCGTGCTTCAGTGACTGTGGCTTATTCACAGCCATTCTTTGCTGCAATCTGATTGAAAATGTTCAGAGAATAGGCTTGATGCCCACCACTGTTATCAAATTAAATAAGCATCTTTTGAGCCTCTGCACCAGCTACCTCCAGTCTGAGTTCTGTGGTTGTCGAATTCTAGTCGACTTCAGTAGTACTCAGACCCTCCTTTGCCTGGTGCGCAGTATAGTAACAAGTAAACCTGCCTGCATGCTCACCAGACAGGAAATAGACCATATCAGTGCTTTGATTCTGAGAGCCTTTTTGCTTACAATTCCAGAAAACACCAAAGACTGCCTCATTTTAGGAAAGAGTATAATTGTGCCTTTAAAAGGTCAAAGAGTTACAGATTCTACTGTATTACCTGGAATACTTCTTGAAATATCAGAAGTTCAATTGATGAAGATCTTACCTATCAAAAAATCAGACACCTTCAAGGTGGCACTCTTCTGTGCATCTTTATCTGGAGATCTCTCTGACACTGGAGAAGGAACTGTAGTGGTCAGTTCTGGGGTTTCTCTTGAAAATGCAGTCCTGGACCAGTTGCTTAACCTAGGAAGGCAGCTAGTTAGTGATCACATAGATCTAGTCATATGCCAAAAAGTTGTGCACCCATCTTTGAAACAGTTTCTCAGTATGCATCGCATGATTGCCATAGACAGAGTCGGAGCGGCTCTCATGGAACCCCTGAGTAAAGTGACAGGTAAAAAGCACCTTCAGCCTTTGCCTCTTACACTTAATAAATCACACTTTTTTTGAGCAGAGATATTCTTGGTGTCACTGTGAACATCTTGAAAAATTTTAGAAGCTGCCAACTTTATAGCATATGTTAACATTTCTGGCAGCAAAGGTTTCTCATAAAGGATATCCTATAACATTCACTTACTGAAAGTTGAGTGATTATGGCTATTTCTATGTATTTTCCTGCCCCCCAAAGGACAACAGAATCTGTTATGACGTAAAACTATTAACCCCCCCAGGTATCTTACAGTATTGAGAAGTTTAACCACCTCATAATCATTAGGTCTTTCATACTTAACACAAAACTGAATTTTACAAACCTCTTAAATCACATTACATTCTGAAGGTAGTTTTGCAGCTAAAAGATCCCCTTTCTTCACTTATGTACTTCTTCACTACTGTACTTCTGCCTAAATAGTTCTTAATTAGGAGTGGGTGGGTGGGTATGTACACGCACTAGCTTTAAATATCTGATATTTCCAGCTGAGCTCCTTAAGAACAGGATCGTCTTTTATTTTTAGCACTGACAACAGGCCTGGTCCCCAGTAGGTGTTCTAAGACATTTGTTGAATTAACTAATATATTTGGTAAGATACAGATTTGTAACAGGCAAGAAATTCACTGTATTTTGTAAATTAAAATCAGACATAAGATTGATACTCACTTATTACAGCCAAAGAAACATGACAACGTGAATAGTTCGTGATTTGAGCCACTTTCAGTATCCCTTTAATTGCATCGACAACATACCAAAATTGATCATTTTGATCAATTGCAACGTTTATCAGACTTTAAGCCATTGTTAAAGTTCACTATATTATTATAACTCATCAAAATGTAGTAGTGTGTATGCCAGTATTGAACACCTAATATCTCTGGATTATTGCCCTACCTCTGTAAGGCTGTCCCATGATTGTCAAAGTGGAAATTATGAAGAAATAATGGAAATAGTTCTATGGAACTCACTGATGTTCTGGGTCAGACCCATAGCTTTAAATATTTATTGATTTTTCATGACTTTTCTAGCTGTGAATATCGGGTATTACAGGTTATTTAGTCAGTTTTTAAAATATGAAACATTTTGCTATAGAAACAATAGTTTATGTGGGCACAGGGTTTCTATACCAGCCCACAGTTCTTATTTATCCCACATATAACTAGAACATGGTATTAATAGCCAGAGCTTTAGTCCTGGATCTTGGGAGCAGAGACCTTGTGAGATAAAAAGGGGAAAAACTATACCAAGCCCATGGCTCAGGTAAACTATATTTTCCACCTTCCTGAGTGTATCTAGGTTAACATTACCTATTACCTCCTTTCTCCCCCTTCAGACAAAATTCCTCTTTATCGATGATCTGGGGTTATTGTGCATAGGCCATTGGTGTGTTTGAAGCTTGACATGGAGTACAGAACATTTAATATCTGATTTGTTTTGTGAAGTAGGCATTACTGTTCCCATCTTACTGTCATATGGGGAGGCCCACCCAGACATCAGAGACTCTGACATGAGACTTGCTTCATGTCCAGTGGCACATAAGCAGTAGAGCCAGATCCTCTCAGATTCTTTGTTGTGTCCAAGTGAAATACATATCTCGTAGGCATTTTTTGGTAATCCCTAAATTTTAGATTACTCAAGTATTCCTTATTCTTTGAGGCTTTAGAAGAAAAGAATATTCAAATAAGTGTAATTGTTCAGGGATTACTTTCTGGGTTCTTGCAAATTTGTTAAACTCCCAGAAAATGGATGCACATTTTTGTGTGCTTTTCTAGAGTACAAGATAGCTCCTAACAGGTGTTCAAAGAAGTCTGTAAAGTGAAAGAACCTCTGCTTTAGTGTATATCATTTTAATAGCAGACTACTACCTATTTTGTAGGTTTTAGAAAACGCATCTTGTTATTTAGTCTACATTTCATGTTTCGAAGTGTATGCTTAGGGGCTTTTAGGAATCCATTGTACATGATTGTACGTTCCATCTTTACTCATACCTTTTGTGTTTTCTAAACTTTAAAAAATAGGAACACAGCCTATTGGTTCCCTAGGCTCAATCTCTCCTAGTAGTTATGGAAGTGTAAAAGATTTGTGCACTGAAAAATTTGGCTTCAAACATTTTCTTCATCTTATTCCTAATGAGGCAACTATCTGCAGCTTGCTGCTCTGCAACAGAAATGACACTGCCTGGGATGAGCTGAAGGTAGGTAACAAACTTTGAATTCCATTGTCTAGGGGCTGAAACAGGGATTAAATAGTCAGACAGACACAATAGTTATCTTCACATAGCTGAGCTATGCATTTTGTTTTTCATAACTTTCCTAGGTGATTTAGGAAGCAACAACAAAAATGAGAGAATTAAAGTCACAAGTAAGCTGATTTAATTGCCTGTGATATTACAGTAGACTTAGCAAGTGCTACCAGTTATTATTTCTAGTATTTACAAGCAATCTAAAGGTCCTTGACATGTGAACTTTTCTTAGTAATTAACTTGAATTGTGTATACCTTGATGCTAATGTGTATGAACAATTCACTTAGAAAATGAGTTCCCCAGCCATACCCATCCACCTCTTAAGAGTTTGTTGTTTTCTACCAGCAATAACACATGCAACTTTTATATGAGTATTGGTCACAAACTTGATTCATAGATACTCAAGGATATGTCCTTGGTAAATATGAAAGGGCTCTATTATTATTATTATTATTATTATTACTACTACTACTACTGGGTTGTAGCTATATTATTTCCATAGCAGCCTGAAATAAATTCTATAGCATGTATATAACTCATTTATTTAGACTGAAATAATCTTTTTGGTAGAAATACTAGCAAACCTTACTGACCCAGTTATTTTGAGGACATCCATTTGTCAATCTCAGTTTGAGGAGCTAAGTGCATATGAAAGATGATATTAATCCTGCCCATGGAAATAAACATCTGGCTAAAGTATTTTTCTTTAATCTCTAATCTTTATTGTTTCCAACTGTATTCATCACATTACAACCTTGGCAACACAAGGTTTGTTCTTTTGCAATTAAAATCCAGCTCTTTGAGTCTACTATCTAAGTTCCCTTGAAAAATGGTTATAGTTCTTTGTGTATCTCATGTCGATGTCTGATTCTGATGATTCATCTCTTTTTCAGCTCACATGTCAAACAGCACTGCATGTTTTGCAGTTAACAATCAAGGAACCGAGTGTTTTGTTGGGAGGTGGCTGTACTGAAACTCATTTGGCAGCATATATCAGACACAAGGTAGGTTAGATAGTCCTGTTCAGATTATCTGAATTCCCAGCAACATTTGTTTTTATGGGACAATAAACCAAATCATAATACCCTGGAGCTTTTAATGCTTAATTTCTCAGTAGTTCAAATCAAATATTGTATTTGAAAACATGAGGAAAATAACATTTGCAAATATAAGGTAACATCTTTATTACACTATTATTAATCCAGCCCTTTACCAAATGATCACATTCTTTGAGTATTGTCTAAATATTGCATGTTGAGGGGCGCCTGGGTGGCGCAGTCGGTTAAGCGTCCGACTTCAGCCAGGTCACGATCTCGCGGTCCGTGAGTTCGAGCCCCGCGTCAGGCTCTGGGCTGATGGCTCGGAGCCTGGAGCCTGTTTCCGATTCTGTGTCTCCCTCTCTCTCTGCCCCTCCCCTGTTCATGCTCTGTCTCTCTCTGTCCCAAAAATAAATAAACGTTGAAAAAAAAAAAATTTAAAAAAAAATAAAAAAATAAAAAAAAAAAATAAATATTGCATGTTGAAATGAGCGTTCTGTTAAATGGGAGTTGTACTTGAGATTTCAACTGCCGTGGTCCAATAATAATTGATATTCATAATGAAAGTGTTAAGATTCCACAGAATACTTCATACCTTCTGGACTGTCAAGAAGACTTAATTTCATTTAATAAAGCATTCCAAGTATTAGATTCTATTATGATTTTTTAAATTTTTTTTAAAGTTTATTCATTTATTATTTCTGAGAGAGAGAGAGAGGGTGCACAAGCACTGGAAGGGCAGAGCGAGAGGGAGACACAGAATCCAAGGCAGGATCCAGACTCTGAGCTGTCAGCACAGAACCTGACACAGGGCTCAAACCCATGAACCACAAGATCATGACCTGAGCCAAAGTCAGAAGCTTAACCAACTGAGCCACCCAGACATCCCAGATTCTATTATGATTTTTAAATTGGTATCTGTTTATAATATAAATTCTATCAAGTGGAATATTTTTTATTCATTTAGGAAACTATGTCCTGATAATACATAAATTTAGTCCATTATGGTTCTGATTATTTCATAAATGCTGGCTTTTTGAAAACAGATACAAAAAGGTATGTTTCCCACATATTTGCAGTTGATTCTTTGGTTGGTCAGGAGTGTTATGAAGAGACTGCAGAGCTTCTGGTGGCTGACTAGGTTAGAGAGACAGTGCACATTTTTTACACATGTGCCCCACCCTACTTCCCAAAATGATTTAAAATCTAAAAGTTATCAGAATATACATCACAAAAAACAAAATCAGTGCCCATCTATTGATGCAATATAGTCTGCAAATGGGATTGAGTAAACTAGAAAAGGTTTTTTGGAGGAGGAAGGTTTTCTAAGTAGAATTTTGAAGAAACAATACAGTACTGAAAATCTGGGGAAAGAACATGCAGTAGAGGCCATCTTATGTGGTTCACACATCCTGAGCCAAAAAAGAAAGTGGTCACTGCTTTGAAGTGGGTTGAATATGGGTTTTTAGCTATCATTCAATTATTAGTTTGCTAATATATTACTTTTTCTATCATTAAATCTCTAGGATAAACTTTTTTAGAATGGTGGAACAAACAAAAAACATTTACTTCTCATTAAAGAGATCATTTATTTTAAAACCTTGATGTGAAAATTGCACATGTCCTTAAATGGCTTTTGTCTTAATAATCATGTGTGTTCTCATTTTAAACAAATCTCAAACAGTTGGCTAAATAAGTACTTCATTTGGACATTAGCCTTAAGGAACCTTCTCCTGTGTGTATGAAAACCTGTAATATATGCATTATGCCATGTCCTTCATGTATTGAGACACTACCAAGCAGTCATTCATAGTAAGCCAATGATGGGGTTTATTCTGATTCATTCTTTCTGATAACATGACTAGCACATATTTATACTATAATCAACCAGATTAAGGGATTATAGCCTGGACAGCTGACCCATAGTTGCCCATTAGCATTGTGCTAAACTCCTAAGGAAATTGAACACAAGTAGTAACTTTATGATAAAGGTTTGATCAAGTATTTTATCTTTCAGAAAAATTTTTATAACATTGCTCTGTGTTTTCAATGGTTTTATTACTATTTAGATTTGTAATGAGCCCGAAAGCATTCTCCAAGATGATGGGTGTACTCAAACAGAACTTCAGCTCCTCACTGAAGCATTCTGCAGTGCACTAGAATCTGTTGCTGGCTCTCTAGAACATGATGGAGGTGAAATTCTTACTGACATGAAGTATGGACACTTTTGGTCTGCTCAGCCAGAGTCTCCCTCTGTTGTTGACTGGCCAGATTTGCTTTCAAGATGTGGCTGTGGACTATACACTAGCCAGGAAGAACTCCGCTGGTCTTTTTTAAAGAGTACTCGTCATCCCTTTGCACCACAAACCTGCCTCCCACATGAAGCTGTGGGCTCAGCCAACAACCTGACCTTGGACTGTTTTACTGCTAAACTTAGTGGCCTGCAGGTGGCTGTGGAGACAGCCAACTTGATTTTGGATCTTTCATATATCATTGAAGATAAAAACTGATAGAACAGCATGTTTATATTACAAAAACAAACAAAAAAACCTAGTCAGGTAGTCAGTTAAGAAAAATAATGTCATATTTTTTCTCTCCCAAAGCCCTCTTCTGCATATTTGGATAGGTTATTCATAAAGTTATAGATATACAAGGAAAATATGATTCTTAAATGGAAATACCATAGAACATTAAAAACATGAAGCATTATTAAAGATATTATAGTTATCTTAGGGATTCCACAGATGCCACTGTATGTTCTAAATGTGTGTTGTTATTGTGACATCATTCTAAGAATATACAGAAATAAAAAAAACTTCCTAATCTATGCTCTAGTTTGGTTATACTAAACTGATGTTTCACCAAGGAATATAATTTGAATTTTATGCAAATGCAATCAATGTATTGATAAATTGAAGATGAAATACAGAATGCAGCTTGAGGAGTAAGTATGGAGCTGTAACAGATGTTATATTAAACCTTAAACATTTTGAAAATTTTGGGAAAATTAAACAATGTAAGAGTCAGATTTGTAGCCATGTTAGAAGGAAAAAGAGTTTTTAAGCAATTTCCTCCTATATTCTTGCAATGCAAAATAATTTTTACCCTGAGCCAAAGAAAAAATTGTAGTACACAGTAATGCAACATAAAACTATGAAAACTTGAGTGTACCTTATGCTTCATAAAACAGTCTCTTAAATTTTACTTTTTATTATTAGAGTCAAATGGAAGGACAGTGTGGTAGGCAGCCTCTAAGACGGTCCTAGTGACCTCTCCCAATCCTGGGTTTCAGGACCTTGAACAGTCCCCTCCCCTTGAGTGTGGAGTGGTTGTAGGGACTCCTCTGAGTTTCTCCCCCTTGTGAACAGGAATGTCTTATCGGAGTTCTCCCATGCTCAATCCATCATTGTATGTTGGGAGTGGAGGGCAGATGACTTGTCCCATTAGCTTCATGGGTCTACAGATTGAGAGGAGCTGTGTTGCAGAATCTGGACTTAACGAATTACACCTGAGGAGCTTCACCCAACCTGACCTGATTTCAGTGATAAGATTCTGGACTTCAAGCTAATGGTGTAATACGATGAGACTTTTGCAATCTGGGGAGTGTGTGAATGTATCTTGCATTTGATACATTAGAGGCAACCTCTAAGATGGCTTCAGTGATGTCACTTCCTGGTAGTCCACCCTTTGGGTGTGCATGGGACCTAAAAACTAGTTTTTAATGAGTATACAGCAGAAGTGATGGGATGTCACGTTGTAGAAAGATGGGCTTCTCTTTTGATCTCTCACTCTCACCCTGATTAGAGGCTACCTGCCGGGTTGGGAATGCCTGTAGAGAGACCCACATAGCAAGAAACAGGGCCCTCGAGCCAACAGCACATAAGGAACTGAATCCTACCAACAACCACAAGAATTCTTTTAGAAGCATATCCCCCCTAGTGGAGACTTAGCAGTAACCCCTGCCACTGCAACTACTAGAGAGACCCTAAAGCAGAGAACCTAGCTAAATTACTCCCAGATTGATTCCTGACCCACAAAATCTGTGAGATAATAAATCTTAAGTCAAGTCTTGGGTATAATTTGTTATGCAGCAATAGACATCTAATAAAGGCAGGAGCAAAGGCTTATTTATAATTACATACTGAAAACTTGGTCACACAATGGCAAAAAGCTTTCTTGATGCCATGCCTCTGCGTTTTCACCATCACTACAAACATAAAGGCACTGTTCTTTATCATACATGCTTACAATGGGGTTTTACATTCACTTAAGAAAGTGTGTCACGTGAGAATAGGAGAATTGCCCTGGGTCTCCCTGGCCTTCTACTGCATTTCCAAGTTACTCAAAAAAGGGATGCCACGATGAATCTCTCCAGTTGATCTTAGAGGTTAAGAGCCTCCACTTCCCATGATACCATTAACTCTGCCATTTTTATTTAGCTTTGCCATAAAATTCAGTTACATACCTTGGTGAAACATCCATGCTCTCATTTTGAATATGTCATAAATTTGTTTAAATAGTTTCATGAAGTCATGTTTCCTGAAGTTGTGTACAAGCCTTACTAGAAAATACTGTAAATAATTTTTTTTAAAAAAAGCAATTCCTTAACAGATGAAGGAAATCATCAAACTCAGATGGTAAAATATGAGATGAAAATTCATGATGCAAATAGTTGCAGAGGAGCTCATTTTGACAGAAATAAATGACAGAAACAGCAACTAAGTTAAGCCTCAGACCATGTTTTGTGACTGTAAGATTGAGGTCTGAATATCTCATTACAAGGTTCCTCGAAGACAGAACCGGAAACCCTGACCACTACAAAAAAAGGAAAGGGAGAATAATGCTCAAGAGAATGAAGTCAGGGACGGCTGCTCACGACTTCTGTGGGACTTACAGGACGTGTAGCATTCAGGTTTACTGAGCCGTAGGTGTCCAACAGGATTAGCATCCTATTTATCAAAAGAGGTTAGGATTTTGGCTGCAAGGAAAATATTGGAAAATGAAAGCAAATTAAAGGAATCTTCTAAGTCAAAATACTTGTTTGGTTTTATAAATACCCCAGTCCTTAATTCTTCCATTTGTACTATATTAAATAATCTCTACTAAAACATAAAGGTATTTTAAATCATTAGAGTGAAGTGTTTTCCCCAGAATGTTTAAATTGTATATTGTCTTTTAGTTGCATATAAATCTTTTATTATCATAGTATCCTTGAGCTCATTTAGTTTGTATAATCAAAGCTAGTTAGGCATTTCACCTGATAGTAGAAAAAATTAAGTACCTTTGTAAGATCCATCATATCCTATATTCTTACACTGTGAATAATTCTTTGGATAACTTTAAAATAAAACAATATGGGGGCACCTGGGTGCCTCGGTCAGTTAAGCTTCTGACTCTGGACTTTGGCTCAGGTCATTATCTCATGGTTTAAGCCCCAAATCAAGTTCCATGCTGACAGTGCAGAGCTTGCTTGGGATTCTGTCTCTCCCTCTCTGCCTCTCCCCAGCTTGTTCTCTAATAAAAATAAACTTAAAAAAAATACCTCCAAAAAATAAAATAAAATATTGTTTACAGTTACATAAACTATACAGGTTATTAAGAGAATCATGTACAAAAATCACTTGCATAATTAACACAGGCCCTGTCAAACATCCAATCAGTTATTCATTCCTTCCTGATAATCTTGGGGGAATAGTCAAGGAGACTAAACACTTCTTATAGGGCTCTGTTTCAGCTGTCTAAATAAACCTATCTCTTGGTCTGAAGGAAAAGGCAAGCTTAAACATGTGATATCTTTATAATTTTTTTTATCATGTAGTTAAGTGTTTCCGCTTAATAACTATGGTATCCCATAACCCTTGGAAATTTTTGCCACTTACAAAATTTGATTTTAAATGTATCTAGACCCAATGTCAGCTTGTGTCTTTAGATTACAAGTAAATTTATATACTTATTTATTAAATATACAGTAATACTCATAAAAGCAAATGCAGTCCCTGAAAACTACTCCTACCTATAGATCAAGCCTTTTATTGGAGAGATAATTAGTAAGAAAAGCACTAAAAGCAGTGCCATACCATTACCTGTAATAAATTGTGACTTTAGAGGGAAATCAATCAACTTGATAATTTCCTATTAAGAAATCACACTGAGAAAATATTTATAACGAAAATCCTAGTTTAGCCCTGTAGCTTTTGCTTGAAGTATTAAAATTTCATTTTGAGAAGTGTTAAGTGACTTCTTTTTGTTTGCCAGACACAACAGTCAATGGTATTAGAAGTATTAAAAAAAAAAAAAAAAGATTTATTCACAGTCCCTGACCTCAAGGAGCTGATCACCTAGCCAGTGACACTTTTTTTTAATATTATTTTTATTTCTTAAAAAGCAATTGTATAAAATTATTACATAATTATTCAAATCATTCATAAACATTATGTGGTAATAGAAAATTTTTAAAATGTGAATCACACACAAACAAGGAAAATAAAGTCAAATGTAGTCCCACTACCCAGAAATAACCACTGTTAACATTTTATATGCATCTTTTCAGTTTGTTTTCTGTATATGCTTTGCCAAAATGTATTAACATAGGATGTTGCTTTAGAATCTGTTCCTTTTACTTAAGATGCACGTCATAAACATGTACAATCACTACATATTCTACTACTACATCATTTTTAATTCCTAAAGAAATTTCAGTTGTAGAGATTCTACCATAATTTAGCCAATGAGCTTTTATTAGTATACTTTTAGGCTGGTTTTAATTTTTGTACCAGTATAAGCAAAAACTCAGTGAACATCTTGTATATATCCTTTTCCCATATCCAGATTACTTCCTCAGGATAAGTAAATAGAATTATGATTTCTGGGCCTAAGTATTTATTTGAAATGGAAAGACTATATTAATGTACATTGTCTTAATTAAGTCTTCCAGAAATGTTGCATCAAAATACTCTGACCATAGTGTGTACAAGTACTCGTTTTCCTGAACTTTGGCCAGCACTAGTTTTTTGCCAACTTAATAGCTGAAAATGGACTCCTTTTAATAATTTGCATTTTTAAAATTATTAACGACATAGATATTTTTAATACATTGTTGGCCAATGTTGTCCTTCTTTAGTAAATCTTTTCTTAATAGGCCTTCCATGTTTCCCATCAGTAAGTTAATTTTCCTCATCTATATTTATATTTATCTTCTCCTGCACATTATTAAAGATATGTACATATCAGAGAGGTAAGTTTTTAAAGCAAATGCATAACCTTTCTTCGTGGTCTCAAATTTCCAGCCAGCTGCACCTGCCCAAGTAAATGTGGCACAGTTTCTATTGATTTGTACTAACTCACACAAGCAGCAGCAAAACACCTATGTAGCGTGAAGAATATAAAATAGTGGGCAAACTATTGCCCCTGCCAGTGAATACCATCTAACCCTGTGATAAAGCATCTGTGACAAGGATGCTGTAGGACTTGGGTAGGGCTGCCATTAACAAATTACCACAAACTTGGTGGGCTTACAACAACAGAGATTTATTCTCTCACTGTTCTGGAGGCTAGCAGTCTGAAATCAAGATGTCGTCAGGGCTACACTGCCTACAGGGGCTCCAGGGGACAATCATTCCTGCCTCTTCTAGTTTCTGGCGGCTGTTGGCAATCCTTGGCATTCCTTGGTTTATACACCCAACCCGGCAATCTCTGCCTCCATCTTCACAGGCCTTCTCTTCTCTCAGGGTCACAAATCTCCTTTTCCTTTCTCTTATTAAGAAACTAGTTATTGCAGGGGCACCTGGTGGCTTAGTCGATTAAGTGTCCGACTTCAGCTCAGGTCATGATCTCACGGTTCGTGGGTTCAAGCCCCGCTTGGGGCTCTGTGCTGAGCTCAGAACCCGGAACCTGCTTCGGATTCTGTGACTCCCTCTACCCCTTCCCTGCTTGCACTCTTAAAAATAAACTTTCTCTGTCAAAAATAAACATAAAAAAAAATTTTTAGGCCCACCCG
This sequence comes from Lynx rufus, assembly GCF_022079265.1. Taxonomy (NCBI): domain Eukaryota; kingdom Metazoa; phylum Chordata; class Mammalia; order Carnivora; family Felidae; genus Lynx; species Lynx rufus. The sequence continues at coordinate 36,308,399 of NW_025814896.1, read as the reverse complement.
AAATCCAGAACGATGGCATCCTAAGATCCCTAATTACATCTGCAAAGACCCTATTTTCAAATAACACCACATTCGCAGGTGTGGGGCCTAGGGGGCAACACCATTCAACTCACTACAGACGGTAAAAAATGCCCAAGATGTAAATCTTCCTTCCCCAGGTTACAGTTGTGCAGGGAGTAAAGTATGCCCAACTTGGACAGAAGCACCAATGCCAGGTTTTACTACCAAACATTTCAAGTCATTTCTCCATTTATTGTTTTTTAATTATAACCAAAGTGCAATCTCTTTTGCCCCCTTTTGCCTTAAATTGCCCTACACCTGACATTGTCTTCTACATGGCATCTCTATCTGCATCACCTTCACACTTATTCTCCTTCCCCAGGTATCACCTATAAACTACTCATTGGATACTGTTCTATACTTTGTCTATGCTCATGTAATTTACATACAAACACATAGACAAAAAATGTTTACATTACTAAGAGAGATCGTTGTATATAACTTTGCTTTTTTCAGAAATGTCTCCAAGTCAACTGAAACTGATCTCATTCATTATTTTCACGGTCACATAATATGCCTTTACAAGTTGTGATGTTGCTGTCCCCTTTGCTAGCCTGGTGCACCCATCCCTAAATGCTGTGAGTATCCTGGCCGCTGATGGCTTACATCTAACCCCTTCTCCAGGGAACTTCTCTAAACCCAAACAAGCCTTCCCAGGGAGATTATGCCTGGGAGATCACTATCTGACCCTGTCCTGTGTGTGTGTGTGTGTGTGTGGAGGGGGGGACACTCAGCCAACAACTTTGTACACATATTCTTACCTAATTATGTTTTCCTTTATAAGAGTGAGGTCCCCAAGTGATTCTAATGAGTAAGGAGTTAGGTCACAAAAAAATGTACCATTTAATAAATACTGCCTAATTGTTTTCCAGAAAACTATAACAACTCACATTTCCACCATCAATGCAGGAAGAGTATGATGTCCCGTAACCTCTTCTCCCGCTTAGTGTCTCTGTCTGTAACATGTTTACTGTTTTTCTCAATTTTAAAGTTCCTGATTATGAGTGAATTTGAGCATTTTAAAAATACATTACAACTTCTGTTTCTCATCCTACATGTGAGGAGCTTCAAAGTCACCACTACATCCTAATTAACGAGTAGAAAGCTGAACAAACTGCAAAATCAACAACCATTTTTTGGTGTAAATCTGTAAAACTACCTGTAAAAGGTAATCCTGATCACCAAATCCCAATTGTGTGTCTAGTTGTGGGGAGGTTCCCACACCAACAGGCAATTCTCCAGACACCAGCTGCATGTCCTACAATTCAACTCAATCCTGACACGATCTACCTGGATAGCGTCAGATTCCAAAGGAGAAGGGTTCAGTTCTACATTACTGCCCCTCCCCCCCCACCCACTCCACTTCAGATGCCATTTGCAAAACCAGGATATTACCTGTGCTTCAACCTACCAGCTACAGATCAGAGATTCCAATGATCCCTTCTTGGGTTCTTAATTTGCTACAGGGGATCTCCGAACTCAAAGAACTTACTAGGTCACAAGCTTATTATAAAAGTATAGAACTCAAGAACAGCTAGATGAAGGAGATGCATAGGGCAAGGTATAGGGAAAGAGCACAGAGTTTCCATTCCCTCTCTGACTGTACCACTATCCCCAAAGCCCTGTGCTCACTAACCCAGAAGTTCTCTAAAAGCCATCCTATGGAGGCTTACTTACAGAGGCATGATTGATTAAGTCATTCACTAGAAATGAATGATTCAACCTCCAGCTCCTTTGTGCAGTCTGGATGTCAGAGGGTGGTACTGAAAGTTCCACTCCTATATTCTTGGTTGGTTCCTTGGCAACCAGCTCCCATTCTTAGGTTCAGTCTAAGAATGTCATTAACATAACAAAAGACACCTTAGCTCTCACCACTTAGAAAATTCCAAGGGTTTTAGGAGCTCTGTGCCAGACCTGGGACAAAGACCAAATATATTTGTTATAAATCACCACTATCACAGTCCATTAGAAAAGTGAGGGCACAGGGCAAACAACTATCCCCAAAAGTGGAGACAAACAGATACAGAGAATCACAATTTATCAGAGCAGAAACTCACAATCAGTAACCATTGTGGAAACAACTACCAGCGTGGGAGAACTGAAACTGTAATTAACGAATTGATGTCAGCTCCTTAAGCACATGTCAAAAAGTAAGACCTCCAGGGGGACCAAGTCATATGAAAGTCTTCATACTTTTGTGAGTTTTAAGCCCCACTCCATTCCAGAGCTCTAATAGGTACTTACATTGAATACTGAAGAAAAATCCCCTTGTGTTTCCAATAAGGGTAGACGAAAAGGAACCATGTGGAAATACACTAGAGAATTTTTTTTCCCCCTCAGGAGAAATTATTTTACCAACACCTTGCTAACTAACCTTAAAGATAAAACTCCTAGGGGCACCTGGCTGGCTCAGTTGGTAGACCGTGAGACTCTTCATCTCAGGGTCAAGAGTTCAAGCTCCATGTTGGCTGTAAAGATTACTTAAATAAATAAAACTTAAAAAAATAAAAATTAAAAAAAAAGCCTGCCAGTTATTTTACCAGCAAATAAGTTTAGTTGGGAGTCGTAGAGAATTGCATTCTGGGACACAGAAGCTACAGTACAAAACAAGGCAAAACTACAGGCAACTCTAGAAAAAAGGAGAGGAATGGTCTTTTATAAATTAAGGGGAGGTGGGGAGTTACAAGGCTGTTATAAACAAAAAGTCCATTGGAGTAAACTGGGAGTTCAAAGTATAGTGGCTTTTCATTGGCTGGGTTGTGACCGTTCGTCATTGGCTGGGCTGTTGCCAGGGCAGAATAAGAACCTTTTTTTTCCGCTAAAATAGTATTGAATTGAAAGGTACATCTCTTCCTGTTGGATCTGCAATTGACAAATTGTGGCAGGATGCGAAAGCTCCCCCTGCTGGCCGCCTGACTCCATTCTAAACAAGGTTTCCTTTTATTAATTTTCAGTCTATTTTATCAACCTGCTAGGATTTTATGAGAGCCAAACCTACCTGAGGGAAGGGAATACCAACTCTAGCCCCCTCTACCTTTCCAAGTGGAGGAAGGTAAATACACACCTCCAGCCCCCTCCAGCAGTGGTGTCTCACCTAAGCGGTAAAAAAAAACTTGGAGGCATCCAAAATATCCTTCAGTAGAAGAGGTGATAAATAAACTGTAGTATATCCAGACAATGGAATATTGTTCAGTGGTAAAAAGAAATGAGTTTTCAAACCATGAAAAGACACGGAAGAAACTTAAATGAACACGACTAAGTGAAAAAAGCCAATCTGTAAAGGCTGTGTACTATATGATTCCAATTGTATGACATTGTTGGAAAGGCAAACCTATGGCGACATGAGATTAGTGGTTGCTAGAGATTATGGGGAGGGATACATAGATGTTATGCCCAGAGTTCGTGATCCCCAAAGACCACTAGGGAGCCGAGTCCAATGCAAAAGCAAAAGAGCCTTTATTGGAGCTAGCTCGAGCTTAATCCCCTACCTGCACTGACGCAGCGGTGAGATACCAGGGAGAGAGAGCGAGTTTCAAAAGCACAAAGGTTTTATAGGGGTCTAGGGGCAGTTGGTGAGGTAATGGCTGTGGCCTCAGCCAATTGGCTGGGGAAGGGTCGTGGCCTCAGCCGATTGGCTGGGGAAGGGTAGGAGTCCTGTTACGCAGGTCGCTGGGCGTGTTTTGATCAGGAAGTTTGAACGGGTGAGCGGGAGGTTACTCAAGGGGAGGAGGCGCGGTCTGAGGTTTCTGCGATTTTCCCGGAAAAGGGGTCATGTGGGGGACATAGTCACTCAAGATGGAGAACACAGAACAAGATGGAGTCGGCCGGCGTAGGCCCGCCCTTTCATAAACAAAGCACAGCGGATTTTAAAGCAGTGAAACTTCTTTTTAGGATACTGCACTGGTGTATACATGTCATACATTTATCAAAACCCGTTTAAAAAAACAAATGTCCTAAAATTTTAATTGAGATAAGGCTAAATTATAAATTTATAAAGTTAGGTGGAGTGGTTACAAGGATATTCAATCATTTGCTTAATTTTGAAGTCTTCATGTAGGTTTAGTAATTTAACAGTATAATCTTATAATTCTCTTGGGTTATGTCAGGGACTACACAATGTGCATATTTATTAAATCTCCCCGACAGTTTTGGTTAACTAGAAACATAGAGAAATGTGTTACATTTTACTTTTTATCAGTGTATCAGATATATTTATGGGTATGGAATAGGTGATTTCATTGCAAAGGAATTAAATAGTCCCTGAAATTAGGAAAAATGGGGCACGTGGGTGGCTCAATCGGTTAAGCGTCGGACTTCGGCTCAGGTCATGATCTTACAGTTCCTGGGTTCGAGCCCCGCATCTGGCTCTGCGCTGACAGGTTGGAGCCTGGAGCCCGCTTCTGATTCTGTGTCTCCCTCTCCCTCTGACTCTCCCTTGCTTGTTCTCTCTCTCTCTCTCTTTCTCTCTCTCTCTCAAAAATAAACATTTAAAAAATTATTTAAAAAAAGAAATTAGGAAAAATGCATTTAATCTGTGTCAACAAATAACTAACATTTGTTATAAATGGTGCTTAAAGTATTATCAAAACTACTATGTTGCATCTCTTTACTCTTATTAAAAATTTTGGGGGCTGGGGGCGCCTGGGTGGCACAGTCAGTTAAGCGTCCGACTTCAGCCAGGTCACGATCTCGTGGTCCGTGAGTTCGAGCCCCGCGTCGGGCTCTGGGCTGATGGCTCAGAGCCTGGAGCCTGTTTCCGATTCTGTGTCTCCCTCTCTCTCTGCCCCTCCCCCGTTCATGCTCTGTCTCTCTCTGTCCCAAAAATAAATAAAAAACGTTGAAAAAAAAATTTAAAAAAAATTTGGGGGGGCTGTAAGAAATGAATAAATATATGTGAAGTAAGTTTGAATCTATGTTATGATTATATAGGCAACTTGAAAAATCTTAGGTTACTCATCAAAATTAAAGAACTTCTAAAAACTAAAACAAAAATTTCTATCAATTCCTCAAGATAAACTGTCAGCCATTCTTATTTATTTTACTTATGAATTTACTATGCATGAACATCTTATTCAATTAAGCTAGTCTTACATAATGATGAAGTATAATGGAAAATTTTATCTTTATATTTATGGTACGTGAAACCAAGATCTTTAAAACACAGATGATTTCAAGTTCTTGTTTAAATATTCTTTTTTGCTTTTAACTGAGCATTGTAAGAAATATCTACTTCATCATTTTTTATTATAAATCAAATCCTGATTATCTGCATGGATGAATCTCTCCTCATATATGAATCCTTTCTGGTTTTCATTGTAATGCACTGATGTCAATATTGGGACTTTCCTGTGGAAACAATTTCAAAATGTGAAATTAAACATAAAGCACTTGCAGTTGGTTTTCTGGCCCATGATCCTTTCTTACTTAGAACCAGATTAAGTTTCTCCTCACTCACTGAATGAAGAGCTATTGATTGCTGGCCATTTCAAGTCATTGTGCATATATTTACCTAGATACCTTCATTCTTCCATTTATTTATTCTCCCTAGCATCATGGCTAGGGAAACCATAGTAAGTACAAAAAGAAATGTTTAAGCTGTTCTGATTAAGCTTGAAGTCTGAAAATCATCCACGTAAAGTAAATTTAATTTGAGCTATGAAGCAGAGTGATATGAGTATGATGGGAATCAGGAGGATCGTACCTAAGATGATTGAGATGAGATCTTATGGAGAAGTAGAGTTAATTAGGATAAGGAAGAAATGAGATGATTCCAGGCAGAAGGAATAGCATATGCAAAGGCCCTGTGGCAGGAGGGAACATAACATATTTCAAAAATTGAAAAGTCATTGTGGCCAAAGCTTAGAAGTGAGGGCAAATGTCATGGAAGATGACTCTGAAGACATAGGTGGGGGCCAGGCCAGGCCAAACTTTGTAAGCCACGGTGAAGAACTTGGAATTAATCCTAAAAGCAATGAAAATCCTGACCTTGTTTTGAGGTAGGAGGGCAGCAGAAGGAAAAGTACTGAGTTTGAGGAGAAGAAACTAGTTAGGAAGTTATTCACTAGAATGGGGAAGAAATTATGACAGACCGTGGTGGCAATATAGATGAGAGACACAGAGGGACTCAGGAAAATTTCAGCAGATAAACTCAACAGGATTTGTGATGATTTGGATGTCCATCGTAAATGGACAGTTGAATGGTTACAGATAACTCCCAGCTTTGAGTTTACTCATCTTGATGACTAGTAGAGGACAGGATTTGCAAGAGGGGTAATGAGTCTAAATTGGTTTCTTGCTAATCAAGTGAAGAGGTTAAGCAGGCAATTCAATATACAGGTCTGGAGCTCAGAGGATGACTTCAGGGTACAAATACGAATATGGGAGTCATTTGCATATAGGTAGTTATTGAAGCTGTTCATTCATTGATTATTCAAGCACCACACATTTGGTACACTCCTTTTATTTGCCAGGTGCTGTTCTAGGTTCTGGGTATTCCGATGAATGAACTTTAAAATCAGCCTGACAAGTTCCATGAAGATCCTATGGGATTTTAATTGGGATTTCATTATTTGTACATAACTGACACCCATGTAATATGCAGGCAGCTCAACCTGAAAACTGGTGTACATATATCTCCTTATTTAGAACTTTAGTTCTTTAATAACTTTATAGTTTGGTTAATTATGTGCCTTATATGTTTCTTTCATTGAGTTTATTCCTAGACATTTTATAAGTTTTCTTGTTACTGTGAACAGAATCTTTATGTCACATTTCTCAGTTGGTTTTGACTGACCTATAGAAAAGGTTTTGCATATTGAACTTTTATTCAATTGCCTTACTACACTCCCTTACTAGTTCTTTTTAAATTTTTTTAAGTGTTTATTTGTTTTAGAGAGAGAGAGAGGCAGAGAGAGAAGGAGACACAGAATCCAAAGCAGGCTCCAGGCTCTGAGCTGTCAGTACAGAGCCCTGTGTGGGGTTCAAACTCACAAACCATGAGATCATGACCTGAGCCATGTTGAACACTTAACCAACTGAGCCAGTTGGACACTTGACAAACTGAGCCACCCAGGCACCACATTGCCTTACTAGCTCTAACAAGTCAATTGAATCTCTTGGCCTTTGGAGCTAAACAGTTGTATTATCAGCAAATAATAACAGTTTTGTCCTTTCGTTTCCTTTTCTGACCTCACTGCATTCTAGGACTGCCAGTACAATTTGAATGGTAAGAAGGATTGTTACAACTTCTTTTAGTTTCTTTTGTGATGTTTCAGGTTTTACATGTTTATACCCTTCCCTAGTCAATGAGAAACTTATCTTTTGAGATATAAAACCAACGAATATATACCCTACAGTAATGTCCCAAATGATTGAATTAATTGAAAATGGGTAATAAAAAAAATAGTTTAATGTGTACGCTTTATTGTCATTATTATAAAATCTCAAAACATGAAGTTTCACTGTTTAAATGGGTTTTCCAAAAAACTCCTGCTATAACAAGGACCTGGCAATTCCAAACAAGAAAGATCTTTTTGTTTCCTGTTTGAGATCTATCTACACCTTAAAATACATCAAGCAAGCTTAGAAAACAGCAGGGATAACCAAGCCAAATTGGAGCGTATGTCTGAAAGGCTACAAAAACACTAGTCTTGCACAGTTAATGATGATCCTGTAACATGTACTGTGAATAGCATTTTGCTTCCTGTTAATAATAGCTTGTCATCTAAATAGAATAATGTAAAGTGTAATGAGCACTGCTCTTAAGATAAATATTGCTTTTATTTTCAGTGAAGTGGAAACCACTGCCTTTGTCTTTTTTTTTTTTTATATTGCCAACTGCTACAAAAATAAATTTGCCTAAAGGTGCATCCAACAACCACTGTACGACTCTGAACTCAGGATATTCCCAGCTAAGCTGATCAATGAAGAGCATAGCTATCATTATTAATCTGCAAAACATTTGGTTGACCCAGGACTGTCAGACCTGCCTGCCAAATTGCATAATTTTTATAGACATTTAAGGTCAAAATGAATGGCATGCCACTCTATAGATAAGAACAAATTATTTACTTTTGGAAAAATATACTTTGTAAAGAGGAAAACATTTAGACCAAATGGTCACTTACCAATATTTTCAGTTAAAATGTATATTAACTTTCAAATTACAAAATGACTAAGACTATTTTCTGACCTCAGCTAACCCACAGAGCAAGCAGCCTGCATTTTGTTGACTTTTTAAAAATTTTTTTTTAATGTTTATTTATTTTTAGAGAGAGAGAGAGAGCGGACAGAGAGTAGGGGCGTGGGGGCAGAGAGAGAAGGAGACACAGAATCTGAAGGAGGCTCCAGGCTGTCAGCACAGAGCCCGATGTGGGGCTCAAACTCATGGACTGCAAGATTGTGACCTGACCCTGAGTTGGACGCTCAATTGACAGAGCCACCCAGGTTCCCCGCATTTTGTTGATTTATACATACTCTCCTGTCACCAAACATTTTAGAAGTCCTATGCAAAACTGCACAATCCCATATCACTTCATACATTTTAAACATATGTAAAGGATTGAAAATTTCAGATGATATTTCAATTAAATCATTCTGTAGAGTTTTATTGCTAATTGCAAGAGAAAAAATACACAAGAAATATTAATTATCATTTTCTCTGGGTAATGGAATTATGGATGGCCCTATCAACTTTTCTGTTTGTTTTTTTTAAACTTTTTTTAATGTTTATTTTTTAGAGAGAGAGAGGGTATGCATGAGAGAGGGTTGGGGATAGAGACAGGGGGACAGAGGACCCAAAGCAGGCTCTGTGATGACAGCAGAGAGCCCTAAGTGGGGCTCAAATTTACAAACCATGAGATCATGACCTGAGCCGAAATTGGACACCCAACCGACTGAGCCACCCAGGTGCCCAACTTTTCAGTTTTTAAAAAATAATCTGCAGTAGGTGCATATTACTTTCTTAATAATAATAATAAACTAGTATCTTTTAGAAGTTGATTCAAGGTAATAGGCAATATGTACTAAAGGAAAGCTTCCCAAGACTAGAAGCTTTACATATGTTGCTGAGCTAGAAACAAAACGTGTACTCAAATCTTGTACTCCTCAGGTCTCTGCCCCCACCTGGCCTCCAATCCCCATAGGGTGAAACTTGACCACTCAGAAAGGAGATCGGTGGGAACAGGCAGAATAACTCTTCTGGTGGAATTTTTATCAAGTATTTCCAAAGTAGCTGTAACACTTTACTCTGTGAAAATTAATAAAGGGAAACCTGACTAAAGTGGACTCCGGGTGCTAGAAGGGGAGGCTGGTAGGGGGAACCTTACCACCCAATGTCAATTACAGGGAGAACCGTCAGTTACAAAAACAGAAGAATCTCAACAAGAAAGAATCATCAAGGGGCGCCTGGGTGGCTCAGCTGGTTGAACGTCCAACTTCGGCTCAGGTCATGATCTCGTCATACATGGGTTCGAGTCCCACATCGGGCTCTGTGCTGGCAGTGTGGATCCTGCTTGCGATTTTGTCTCTCTCCTTCTCTCTCTGCCCCTCCCTGGCTCACACCGTCTCTGTCTCTCTCAAAATAAATAAATAAACTTTAAAAAGTTAAAAATAAAAAAAAAGAAAAGAATCACCAAGTACATGTCCCAACAGGGAACAATGTACATTGATTGTATCTCCTACAAGAGATGGATCACCCCTGCCACTCAGCCAATGACAAAGCGTCATTGCCCTGAACTCCTGCTTCTCTCTAACGGACTTTTGTTCAAAGCAACCCCTCCCAACTTCCTCCTTTATAAAGTAATGTTCCTCTGTTTTGTTTGCTGGACTTGCCTGTGGTTTTGCTGAAACTTGTGTGTCTGGATTGCAATTCTCTGTGGCTCCCAAAGAAACCCATCTTTTGCTGGTAAAATAAGTGGTAGTTTTATTTTTAAGGTTAACATTGCCTTGACAGGAAGTGCCCTCTCCCGTCTCCCACAGCTTCACCTGCATTTGGGCTGGCTGGCTGCAGCAATGATCAAACCATGCTGCCTCCCTGGGCTTATTAATCTCTCTCTGTACCACTGCCTGTGCCTCTGCACACACACACACTCTTACTCCTACCCCTGGATCGTGGAGAGTAGGCCCATTACATGAATGCTGAAGCCCAGACTCACTGCATTCTTTTCTTTCATTCAGAAATCATTATACCTACTGTGTGCTACACTGATGAACAACGTACAGATATAAAAGGTACAAGGATAGTGACAGTCCTCAAAAGACAGCCATCAGGGTGGGGGCAGGCATTTAAATATCTGGTACAGTCCCCTGTGATAAAAGCTTTGGTGAAGGGGTGGGGTATGTGTGTGTTCCAGCTGACTCAAGAAAGGAAATGAGATTATAACTGATTCTGGCCCAGGAAAGGAGGCAGTCAAGGCAGGGTCACCCGGGAAATGCCATTTGGGCTGAGCCTTCGAGGTGAACAGATAATTGCTCTGCCAACTTCAGACAAAACATGTAGAGGGAGGGGCTTCTCATGGTATATCCATCACACTGGCTGTGTGTTTCTAAGTACCCAGGAGTTCTAAACTAACACAATAGCTGCATAGGGTTCAGGGGTTGGGGGTGGGAAAAGGAAGAACATGGAAAAGTCTATGAAAAAATGATATAGGAAATGATAAATAGGGGAAAGCTCCAAGAAAGAGAAAGAAGCATTTATTTTTATTACTTTCCATGGTCATAAAATCCAAAGCCATAATCCAGAGTTGCAACTCTCCTCATATCTCTCTAAACTGCCTCAAAATACAAGGTAGAAGAATTAAGTAGCTATCCTGACCACCAACCTGGTACAGTCTAAAGCTGTGGCTCTCAAACTTTGGCTGGCATTAAGAATCACCTGGAGGGGCGCCTGGGTGGCTCAGTCAGTTATGCTGACAGCTCAGAGCCTGGAGCCTGCTTCAGATTCTGTGTCTCTCTCTTTCTCTGCCCCTCCCCCACTCACACACACACACACACACACACACACACACACACACACTCTCTCTCTCTCTCTCTCTCTCTCTATCTCTCTCAAAATAAAAAAAAATTAAATTAAAAAAAATAAATCACCTGGAGAACTATTACAGGTTCACTGGGCCCCACCCATGAAGATTTCAATACAGAAGATCTGAGGTAGGACGTGAGATTCTCCCGCTGGCCTACAAACCACACTTTGAGGAATAAGGGTACAAAGAAAACTAGAAAAATGTGGAAGTCAGGTCTGGACACTAACACCTCCTAAAATGGGGATATTTTCTAAAAGCTCATAAAACAGTGCTATTGTTAAGAGCATGGATTTGATGTTAGACAAATTGATCGTAATCCCAGTTTTCCCAGTTCCAAACGTTAGTGTCGTTGGACAAATTACTGAACTCTGTGCTTCAATCTCCTTGTCTGTAAAATGGGAATAATCATAGCTACCTCATGAAGGGCTGTGAGGATTGAGTGAAATAATGCTTTTAATGTGCTTAGCACAGTGTCTAAGAGATAGTAAGCACTTAATAAATATTTACTGATAGAGCCACTTATTAATGAGTCAGCAATAAAATCCCATTTCATAGTGGACTTCTGGTGGGACAGGATTTAATAGAAATATGGTTTCTCACTTCTACAAGAAAACTACATGTGAATAACAGTAAATGTGAATCCAAATAGAATTACAATACCAAAGTCAACTTGTTCAACTGTGGTGTTACAACCTGTTTCTTCAACAAATAATGGCAGAGGAAAAGGAGCATTTAGAGAGGCTACTGATTAATTTTTTTTTTCTTTTAAAAAGAGAGAGCAGCGGAGAGGAGCAGAGGAAGAGAATCTTAAACAGGCTCCACGCTCAATATGGAGCCCGACACAGGGCTCTATCCCATGACCCTGGTATCATGACCTGACCCAAAGTCAAAAATTGGATGCTCAACCGACCAAGCCACCCAGGTACCCCAGGAGCCTATTGATTAAAAGACCCTTAAGAGATACAGTAATCAAATGCAATATATGGGCCCTGACTAGATCCTGAATCAAAAACTAACCAAAAAATCATCATCATCATCATCATCATCATCATCATCAAGACAATGAGGAAAATGATAATATTGACTCACTATTTGATGATATTGAAGAATTTTTGTCAATTTATTTTAGATATGATAATGATACCATGGTCTTTAAGTCTTTAAAATATGTGTGCGTATGTGTCTACTGAAGCCTACACAGATAAAATATGATGTCTGGGATTTGCTTTTTTTTTTTTTTAAGAGTTTTTTTTTTTTTTAAGTAAACTTTCCACCCAACATGGAGCTTAAACTCATGACCCCATAATCAAGAGTCACATGCTCCACCACCTGAGCCCACCAGGCACCCCCTGGGCTTTGCTTTAAAATCATCTAGTGAGGGGAAAGAGATAGTAGGTTGAGTATAAATGAAACTATATGGACCCTATGCTGATAAATATTGAAAATCTGTGATAAATACATGAGGGTTCCTTATATTATATCCTCTATTTCTGTATTACGTTTGAAAAGTAAAATACTTTGCTATCACAACAGAGTAACAACAATTTATATAAGTCCTAACAATTCAGTATTAGAAATGCTTTTTCGGGGGGCACCTGGGTGGATCAGTTGGTGAAGCATCTGCCTCTTGATCTCAGGTCTTATTCTCAGGGTCTTGAGTTCAAGCCCTGCATTTGGCTGGATATGAAGCCTACTTAAAAAAAATGCTTTTTTTTTCTCATAAATTATTGAATGTCATGTTAATTCTCTCACATCTCTGATAATAACCTTGGCATGAAAATATTTATACAGCCTACATTTAAATTTCTCCTTCTAATGGGGTTTCTGGGTGGTTCAGTCAGCTGAACATCCAACTCTTGGTTTTGGCTCAGGTCATGGTTTCACAGTTTGTGGGTTTGAGCCCCACATCCAGCTCTGTGCTGACAGTGTGGAGCCTGCTTGGGATTTTCTCTCTGCCCCTCCCCAACTGGCATGCGTGTGTGCTCTCTCTCTCTCTCCCTCTCTCTGTCTCTCTCTGAATAAACAAATAAACTTTAAAAAAAATTAAATACATTTCTGCCTCTAAGGGCTCCATAATTTGCAAAATTCAAAAATAACTTCTGGTCACCTTGGATCAATCCAGATGGAAATGAATATTGAAAAGTGGAGTCATGATTGTGAAATCTTCAAAAGGTAATAAAATGATTAAGCTCCCAAGTGAATAGAATTTAACTTGATTTTGTACCTATAGATTGGAGAATCAAAATATGAGAAGGGATTTTAGAAAAGGCTCACTCTGAGAACATCTGAACTCTGAAATATCAACAATCATATTCATTTTACTGAAGGATTGGCCCAGCTAGCTAGCTACTTCCACTTGAGCATGTAAAATAACCCAAATTTGACTTGTCATTAACACAGCCATTAGACAGAATAACTGTAGTTACATTCTGAGCCACGATCTTCTAGAAGATTGGATAGTATTTTTGTTTTGTTTTACACTTTAAATTTTTTTTTCAACGTTTATTTATTTTTGGGACAGAGAGAGACAGAGCATGAACGGGGGGAGGGGCAGAGAGAGAGGGAGACACAGAATCGGAAACAGGCTCCAGGCTCCGAGCCATCAGCCCAGAGCCCAACGCGGGGCTCGAACTCACGGACCGCGAGATCGTGACCTGGCTGAAGTCGGACTTTAACCGACTGCGCCACCCAGGCGCCCCTGTTTTACACTTTATTGAACTGTAACACACATGATAAAAGTGCACACAAAAATACAATTGATGAATACTCCCAAGTGGAGCATACACATGTAATCAGCATCCAGATCAAAAAACAGGATTTGGGGGATCGCCTGGGTGACTCAGTCCATTAAGCATTTAACTTCGGCTCAGGTCATGATCTCAAGGTTTCTGAGTTCTAGCCCTGCAACAGGCTACACGCTGACAATGCTAAGCCTGCTTAGGATTCTCTCTCTGCTCCTCCCTCACTTGCATGTGCACACGTATGCTCTCTCTCTTTCTCTCTCTCTCTCTCAAAATGAATAAAACTTAAAAACAAAAAAACAAAAAGCAGGGGCGCCTGCGTGAGTCAGTCAGTTGAGCCTCTGACTTCAGCTCAGGTCATGATCTCGCCGTTTGTGAGCTCAAGCCCCGCATCGGGTTCCGTGCTGACAGCTCAGAGCCTGGAGCCTGCTTCCAACTCTGTGTCTCCTCCTCTCTCTGCCCCTCCCATTCTCGTGCTCTGCCTCCCTCTGTCTCTTAATAATAAACATTAAAAACAACAACAACAACAACAACAAAGCAGGAATTTTCTCTGTTGTGTCCCCTTCCAGTAACTACCGCCTCCAAAGAGAAACCACTCTTGACTGCTAACACATGGATTAGTTTTGCCTGTTTTTTTGTATTTTACATAAATAGAATCATACTGTCAGTAAGGACTGTGTCTAGCTTCTTTCACTCATCATTATGTTTGTAAGACTCATCCATGTTTTGTGAAGTTGTAGGTATTTCATTCTCATTCCTACTTTTGTATTGTACTGTCTAAATAAACCACAGTTGATGTAACTAGTCATTCTTCTGTTGATGGGCATTGGAGTTATTTCCAGTTTTGGGCTATTATGAATAGTGCCACTGAGAAAGTTCTCGTACATGTCGTTTGGTGAACATATGTACATATTTTCCTTGGTTGTAGAACTTACAATGGAATTGTTAGGACTTATATAAATTGTTATTACTCTGTTGTGATAGCAAAGTGTTTTACTTTTCAAACATAATACAGAAATAGAGAATATAATATAATGAACTTTCACGTATTCATCACAGATTTTCAACCTTTATCAGCATAAGGTCCATATAGTTTCATTTATACTCTACCTACTGCCTCTTTCCTCTCACTAGATGATTTTTTAAGTTTTTTAAAACATTTTTATCTATTTTTGAGAGACAGAGAGAGACACAGCGTGAGTGGGTGAGGAGCAGAGAGGGAGGGAGACACAGAATCCAAAGCAGGCTCCAGGCTCTGAGCTGTCAGCACAGAGCCCAACGTGGTCTCAAACTCACAAACTGTGAGATCATGACCTGAGCCAAAGTCAGACGCTCAACTGGCTGAGCCACCCAAGTGTCCCACTCTCACTAGATGATTTTAAAGCAAAGCCCAGGGGTTGCCTGGCTGGCTCAGTTGGAGGAGCATGTGACTCTTGATCACGGGGTCATGAGTTTAAGCTCCATGTTGAGTGGAACGTTTACTTAAAAAGTAAATAAATAAAATCTTATATATAGGCTGGGTTAGCAGATAATACTGGGGTGGCTCACAACTAACAGTGTGACAGTTCTAGTTGTTCTGCATCCTACCCAACATTTGTTATTTCTGTCTTTTATAATTTTAGCCTTTCTGGTGTATTTTGATTTGGGTGTGGTTTCAACTTGCATTTCTCTCATGGTTAATGAAGTCAAGCACTTTTTCAAATGTTTACTGGCCATTTAAGTGTTCTCTTTTGTAAGCATGTCTGTTGCCCATTTCTATCAGCTAGCCATTTTTTTTCTTGTTGATTTGTAGGAGCTTTTTATATATTCTAGATAAAAATCTCTTGTTGGATATTTATATTACAAATGTTCTTTCTGTGAGTTGTGTTTTAACTCCTTTTATGGTGCTTTTTGATGAACATAAGTTTGTAATTTTAATATAGCTCAATTCAGTTTTTTTTTCCATTATGTGAGTGTTCTGTACTGTTTTAAAAGAAATCTTTGCCTACTCAAAGTTTTAAGTTGTTTTTTTTAATGTTTTTTTAAAGCTTTACTATTTTACCTTTTATAACAAGGCCTACCATCCATTTAGAATTGATTTTTGTGTAAAATGTTTAGGGGCCAAATTACACACACACACACACACACACACACACACACACACACATGTGTGTATATATACACCAAATATCTTGGTACCTCATGGCCCAATCAAGTTAACATGTACAACTATTGCACAGGGGCCTGGTGGAGCTTCCTGTTTCGTGAATACATTGATGTGCTGCGAAGGTAACATGCCTGGATTCCATGAGGAGATAGCGTGGAAGCTCTGCCTTATCTCCCAACTTTGGTGTATGACTCTCTTCATTGGTCAGATCTGCATTCTTTATAATTAAACTATAATTGGAAGTATGAGACTTTCCTGAGTTCTGAAAATTCTAGCAAATTATAAAACCTGGGGAAGGGTCATGAGACCCCTGATTTACCAGCTGTTTAGAAGTGCAGATGTCCTGGGGACCCCATTTGTGGTTAGCATCTGAAGTGCGGGCAATGCGTGGGGTCTGCATTAATTCTGGGTATTATATCAGCATTGCAGGACACCAGTTGGTAGCAGAGAATTGGTGTCAGTCACACCTTGTGACATTGGTTCTTCTTCAGTTACCAAATTGTTTTCTATATTCATTTTATTCTCGCTTACGTTTAAGGAGAATTTTACATATTGGTGCCCACTCTGCATGCTTACAGGTGTGCAAAATGCTCCCAAAGCCCTCTATTTTGATCTCCAAAGCTCTCTCTTTTCTATTTTCTCCTTAATGCCCAAAACACCCAGTGAACATTTGTAATTTCCACTCCAGAGGATTTCCTATCATGTCTTAAGTTTTAAGGATCATGAAGTCTTGAATAGCACTTCTTTCTAACAGGTCAGAGTGTTCTGCTCTGATGGAGATAATTACAGCGCCATCTCCACAACCTCAGCTCTTGGATCTTTTCTCTTTTTTCTTTTTTACCTAGTTTTCTACCTAGTTTTTTCTCATTAGTTGATTTCACCCAGTATCATGGTTGTAAATGCCATTTATATATTCCAAACTTCACATCTCCTCTGAACTCCAGATTCTTCCATTCAACTGCCCAGTCATCATCTCCACTTACAGGTCTGGTACTCTTCTCAAATTTAACACCTACAAAACTAAGCTCACAATGTTTTCTGCAAATTCTGTACCCTCCACAATCTTCCCAATCTCAGGCAGTGGCAGCTTCATCCTTCTGGTTGCCCAGGTGTGATCCTTGACTCTTTTTTTCACACCCCGTGTCTGATTCATCAACAAACTCTAATGGCTCTATTTCTAAATATATTCCAAATTCAACTACTTCTCTCTACCCTCACTGCCACCAGTAGGTTCTAGTCATCATTATTTCTTGATTAAATTATTGCAATATCCTCCTAAATGGTCTCCTTGCAAAGATGTCCCATGCTCCCGACCTCCAAAGTCTATTCCGAACAGAGTGAGCAAAGAGATTATATTAACAATAAGAAAAAATAAATAATTCCGATCATGTCACTTCTCAGCCTGAATCCTCCAATGATATCTGTCCCATTCATAAAAAAAGCCAAATTTCTTAGTAAAACCCACAGGCCCTACATGACCTGGATTCATTTCCTCTCTGATTTCATTTCCCAACTTCACCCCTTATTCACTACATTACAACCACAATGGTTTCCCTTCTATTCCTCTCACATACTAGGCATACTGCCACCCAGGGCTATTTACTAACTACTCTCTTTGCTTGGAATACCCCTCCCCCAAATACATGGCTCATGCCTCACTTAATTCAAGTCACTTCTGAAAATTCTGCTCTTGATTGAGACTTTCACTGGCTACCCCTTATTTAAAATGTCAACCTCCTCATCCCGATAGGCATATTCCTTCTTTCTGCTTGATTTCTCTTCTAAGTCATATAACCATCTAATACATTGTGTGTTTTACTTATCCAATACCCAATTAGGAGCCAAATTACATACCATAAGCAATTTAGGAGTTTGGGAAAGACTTCATAGCACAGGATGATTTGAAATGACTTTTGAAAAAATTGATGGGATTTGAGTAGTCAGTGGGAGAAAGGAGAGCATTCTATGTGGGGGGTGCGGGGGAAGACATGAGCTATTTTTCATAGATTTGAGAGGCAAAATCCCAATCTTTTAAGTAAGTAGGGCATTGTAGTACTTTTTTGGGGCATCTCCTTGAACACAAGCACTTTTTCATCTTTGTTTTCTCAAAGTATATCCCAGTACCTGGAATAAAATAGAAATTCAGTAAATATTGGGTGGATAATTGGATGAATAAATGGGTGGATGAATGAATGAATCAATGGATGGATCAAAGAATGAGTGAGTAGGTAGATGATACCAATTCATGAATTCATCTACTTTCTGTTTAAACTACATTGGGCTCTGATGCATGATAATCATAAAGATAATTTTTCACCCAGTAGATCAAAAGACTGAGTGAGTTAATGGGACATGTATGGAGCCTGCTTTAGATTCTCTCTCCCTCTCTTGCTCTCCCCGTCTCTGCCCTGCTTGTGCTTTCTCTCTCTCAAAACAAAACAAAACAAAAAAACAAACAAAAAGGACTGAGTTAGCTTTGACCCACATAGGGAAGAATCTTTCTTAAAAGACTGTAAGAATGTTTTTTATTGTTGTAAAACACACATGTTAAATTTAGAATCTTAACCATTTTTAAGTGTACAGTTTAGTAGCATTGAAGACTTTGACATTACTGTGCAATAGATCTCTAGAACTTTCTCATCTTGCAATACCAAAATGCTATACCTACTATATACTAATTACCCATTTTCCTCTCCTCAACTGCTGGTAACCCCCTTTATACTTTCTGTTTCTATGATTTTGACTATTTTTTTAATTAAAACAAAATTTAATTTTAAGTAGGCTCCACGTCCAATGTGGGGCTTGAACTTATGACCTTGAGATCAAGAGTTACATGCTCCACTGACTGAGCTAGCCAGACACCCCAATTTTGACTCTTCTAGATACTCTGTATGAGTGGAATCATACAATATTTGTCCTAAAAAGACTATAGGAAAATTTAACTTTCCTTTATGCTACTTTAACAGGAGTAGTCATTGGAAAACATTCTACCTTGGAAGCTAAAGTTCCTGTTGTGCAATTCAAAACTACATTGAGAAATAAGAGCTGATGATTAATTTCCTGGTTTGATCTTTATGTGTATTCAGTGGAGAAAATGATAATTATTTTCTTTTTATAAATGAGGCAAGTCAAAATATCATATTTTATCAATTCTGAGTCATTCATTTCTGCCCCTCCCACATTTTAATATCTCTGAAATAAATTCATGTCTTATAATCAATGGTATTTTTGCCTTGTGTCAGTTTAATTGGTTGGCATCATTTCCTCTTTCCTGGTGCCGTTTTTTTAAAGTTTATTTATTTTGAGAGAGAGAGAGAGAGGGAGAGAGGAGAGCACAAATGGGGAAGGGGCAGAGAGAGAAAAAGAGAGTATCCCAAGCTGACTCCACACTCTCAGCACAGAGCCCGATGCAGGGCTCGAACCCATTAAACATGAGACCATGCCCTGAGCCGAAGTCAAACACTTAACTGACTGAGCCACCCAGGCACCCCCTTGGTGGCATTTTTTATGGACACATTTTACAAGCATTTGTGCCTTTGGACTATGAAATAAGATAAATGATTAACTCAAAATCTCATACCCAGTCCATGACCATAGTAGAATGGACTGGAACTAAGTCTTCCTCAGTTTTAAAGTGAGGTTGTATTTTTTTTTTAATTTTTAAAAATGTTTTATTTATTCTTGAGACAGAGAAAGAGAGATAGACAGAGCTCGAGCAGGGGAGGGGCAGAATGAGAGAGGGACATGGAATCCAAAGCAGGCTCCAGGCTCTGAGCTGTCAGCACAGAGCCCAACGCCAGGCTCGAACTCACAAGCTGTGAGATAATGACCTGAGCCAAAGTCAGACGCCCAACCAACTGAGCCATCCAGTTGCCCCTCAAAGTGATGTTTGTTGTGTTTTTTTTTTTTAATGTTTACTTATTTATTTTTGAGAGTCAGAGACAGAGCACGAACAGGGGAGGAGCAGAGAGGGAGACACAAAATCCGAAACAGGCTCCAGGCTCCAAGCTGTCAGCACAGAGCCCGACGTGGGGCTCAAACTCACAAACCGTGAGATAATGACCTGAGCCAAAGCCGGACGCTCAACCAACTGAGCCACCCAGGTGTCCCTAAAGTGATGTTTTAATGACTAGGTAACATTTTCACTAAAAACCAAATTGCTTTTATGCCATACCTTATGAATTTAAGGCAACTCTCATTTACTTCTAGCTGCCTCCCATTTGATGTTAAAAGCTTTTAGTAAAGAAATTACAAGTTTCAGAGACACTTATGACAAGTTTCTTGCAGCTGGGACTTCACCTCATGTTGCCAGATATAGCAGATAACAATATAGGAATGTCTCACATATTGCATGGGACATCCTTACACTAAAAAGTAGCTTATTGTTTATCTGAAACTCAAATTTGACTGGGCATCTTATATTTAATCTAGCAACCCTAACCTCACCTAATCCTTGGAAGAAGTTCTTTCAGTGGATTGGTTTGGACTTTTCAAAAGATTCTCAGAGGATTAGGCAGGGAGGTGTAAGATGCACCAGTAAATCAAGAGGAGAAGCCCTCTGGACAGTATCTGACCCAGGGTCTTGAAAGTCCCTTGATTTGGCTCCTAAGCTTCATGTTGGAAGTGTACCAAATACTCATTTTGGCTCAGTGCCAAATGACCTAGTGTTACAATAAATATTGGGCTGAAGCCAAATATCACCAACTTAGAATGAACTTCTAGGGCAAGCTGTTTTCTTTAAAGACTCTCAGGCTGAATGGAATTAAATAGCAAAATAAAAATAAATGTGTTTTTTGAATGTTATTTTGTTTAATGTCACAAATGGTAATGATCTAATAATACTGCAAAGACTATAAATATGGTTTGTATGTAATCTCTATTATGCTGCCTTCCATCCTTATTTAAAATTGTACAAACATTTGTTGGCTTAAAAAGGATAGTGTGTTCTTCCTACAGTTATCTAGTAGAAGTATTCTTGCTTAATATTCCTATTAGTTGATGATCTATTTCCTTATTGATTAAACTATATATGAAATTTTTTAATCATCGATTTTGTATATAAAATTAATAGCTTTCACAATCATTAGTTGTAGTAGCATCTTATAGTAATAAATACATAATTATGTTTCAGCTGATTGATAAAATTGTAACATGTAAAGCTCACGAAGGAGACTTTCATTTCACATTATGTTTCAATGCTTACCTCTATTTGAAAATGAATATTCAGATATTAACACTAAATTCAAAAGAATGATATATCTGTTTTATTTAAACTCCAAGGGTGGTCCTGGACCAGCAGCGTTACCTGGGAGGAATACATAGGATCTCAGGCCCACCCTAGACCTGAGGAATCAGAATCTAAGGGTGGGGCTGCATTTTGAATATTGCATTTCATCATTATTGTCTAATCAGCTGACATTGATGAAGAACCAGGGACTCTGAGTGGTCCCTGTGCCTCAAAATGACAACTGGACCTGATTCAGGACTTCTCTCATCTGTGAACTATGGGGATTATTTCAACCAATGATGAGCAGATGTCAATCTCATTCTATTCCACCCAGTGTTCCTTTTTAGTCCTTACTTAGGTCCTTTAACTACCCCCAGAAATCTCCTACCTCCCGTCTAGCTTTTATCCCTGGTTTTCTACCCAGCAATAACTAACTGATACAATGTCCCCTATGAAAGCTTCATCAAAATAATTATAAAGGCTTACCCAAAAAAATATCTTGGGAGAGGATATAAAAAATATCTTGTTAAGAGGCTTATTCTAAAGAATGATTCTCAGCCCTGGCTGCATATCCAAATTACCTGTTAGCTTTAAAAATTCTGATATACAAGGATCCCTCCAAACAATTTAAATCTGAATCTCTGAGGGTGCAATGTAGGCATTAGTCTTTTTCTAAAAGTTGTCCAGAGGATGATTACAACATGCAGCCATTGTGGAGAACCAACGATCTAAAGTCTGGTTTAATTACCACTCCTCCTCTATGCAACTCAGCCTATGCAGCCATATTTGACACTCGTGGTCTTAGAAGTTCAAGTGAATGAAACACAGGACTTCCTAGTTTGGAAAGTCTCATAATCTCTTTATGTCACATGGAGGAACATTTTAAGCAGAGACAAATGGATTCTAAATGCACTTTAGGAATTAAGTTCTTATCACTAGCTTCAGACACATCAAAGTTGGCAAATCAAAAGTTAGCCATAATACTCATGTTTCATTTTCTCTTCTTACTAATTTGGTGACTCCCCCCGCCAAATGTGTTGAGGTACATTCCCTATCTGCCCCTTTATTTTATCAGTAGGATAATGATCTCACATTTCAGTGAGACTCAGAGTCCTGTAGACAGTTTGGGATTGACTTTTAAATTGGAATGCCAGGTTAAATATTGGTTCCGATCTCTCAACCTAACACAGTCTTTTGGGGAAAAACATCCATTTTTAACAACTCTTCTGGCCATAAGACTGTTGTTTATATTTAACCCAAATCCCTCTAGCAGCTGAACAGTTCATCTCTCCTCTTGAAGAGGAATTCTTGATTACAGTTCCACAATCCCAGGTGTGCTTTGGAATCTGAAATTTGTGGAGTGTAGAAAGGTAGTGCAGTGCATATATGGCAAATCATATCCCATCTCCAGGGAGTTCTAAAGCAGCATCCTGTAACAAACATATTTAAATCTGTGCAAATGAAACATAAAAATTCACAGCAAGCATGATGAATAGACATTATAAACAGTCTTATGTGAGTTCTGATTTTGTCATTAAATTTAGGAGAAATTTTACTTTTCAGAGCTTTTTCTATCTGGGCATTAAGGATAAGAGATTGTAGACTGCAAGTTCCTGCAAAAAAATAAAATTGCGTGAACTTCAATTGGGAAAGGCTGAAGGGGAAACAAATGAACAACAGCAGTGGTATATGCTGCAAGAGCACATTTAACAGATTTCTTCCCACAAACAAACTGGATTTGGAATGAAATTTGTCCGCGGCCAGACTCAGAGTCCCAACCAGGAGACCTTGCAATAAAAAGGTACTGATTTGGATTGGGAGTTGGGTTTTTAGGGAGAGACAGAAGAAGGGAAATAATAACAAGTCTTGGGAGTGTCTAGAAATGGCATCTTGTATGTGGGCTAATTATTTTCAATGATGAGTCATTCCCCAAGCAGTTCACAGCTGGCTCCCTTTTAGTTCTCCATTTTAAAATTCATCTACATCAGTGCAATTAGTGGTGAGTTGTTCAGGATGTCTTGGTCCACCCTTGGACAGACCCATTGTTCCTGGAGCTTTTTAGAAATCTCATGGCTTCTCTTCAGATCTTCTGATTTTGCATCCAAAATGCTTGGGTCTTGTCTTTTCCTTGACTGTTTTCTCTTGACAGGGAGAAGGAAGGGATCCCTTGGGTCTCCTTTGATTATTGAATTGGCTTTTGCTCAAGGAACCTAATAGGTTAGTGAAAACAAGGTGCAAAGTGGGAAGCTCTGGCCCTCTTTTAAGAAACCATATGCTGCTTTTCTTTCTCAGCATATTCCTGAAAATTTCCTTTTGGCATCATGTTTTAAAGAATGGATCTAAGCTGAGATGTGTTAAATCTAAGATAGGTTAAAATTCAGAAGCAAACCATTTTTTCCTCTCAAACAGTTCACTGGGTACAATAAGCACTTCCGAAGTGTAAAGTCACTTTTAAGATAATCTTAGGGCTTTTTGTAGTGTAAATTTTGTCACTGCAGAGCGTACATACAGAAAAGTGACCAAATCATAAGGGAACGGATAGATAAGTGAACTTATGACAGAGTTTACACATTGTATAGCTAGTGCTTTGGCCAAGAAATAAAACATGACCAACACTCCAGAAGCCCTTCCTGTGGTCCCCAGGCCAAGGATGACCACCAAACTTCTAAGACCATAGGTTAATATTTTGTTTGTTAATTTACATCTTCTGTTTTTTATTTCTTTTTCACAACACTATAGATGGAGATTCATCCAAATCGTCTTGATGGCTGCAGTGCCACTGTTTTCATTGCTGTGTAGGGCTCTCTTGTATGCTCTGCCATTTAAACCTTCTACCACAGCGGTCTTTTGGCTTCTGACTGCTCTGGGCTGCTAGGGCTAGTGCTGCTTGAAGCATTCTGGTATGTGTCCTGTGTGAACGTATATATTCTTTCCTGTCGAGTACCTAGAAGCAGGTTTGCATAGTTGGGTCATATGACATGTACATGTCACCTCTCATCCATGCTGCCAAATGTTCTCCAAAGTGATTGCACTAATTTTCACTCCCAGCAGCAGTTTCTGAGAGTTCCATGGAGCTTTTAAAAACAGATATCTGGGGCTCCTGGGTGGCTCAGTTGGTTGAGCGTCCGACTCTTGATTTCGGCTCAGGTCATGATCTCGCGTTTTGTGGGTTCAGGCTCCGTGTGGGCTCTGCATTGACAGTGTGGAGCCTGCTCAGGATTCTCTCTCTCCCTCTCTCTCTCTGCCCCTCTCCCACTTGTGCTCACTCTCTCTCTCTCAAAATAAATAAATAAGCTTTAAACAAATTTAAAAACAGGGGTACCTGGGTGACACAGTTGGTTAAGCATCCGACTTCGGCTCAGGTCTGATCTCACCGTTCTTGAGTTCAAGCCCCACGTTGGGCTCTGTGCTGACAGCTCAGAGCCTGGAGCCTGTTTCAGATATTGTGTCTTCCTCTCTCTGCCCCTCCTCTGCTCATGCTCTCTCTCTCTCCCTCTCTTAAAAATAAACCTTAAAAAAATAAATATTAAAAAATAATTTAAAAACAGATATCCAAGCTCAGTAATATTTTTCAGTTTAGGTATCTGAAGCTGTCCATTGGTATTATATCTATAAGGATTCTCACAATTAATCTCCAAGCCTGTCCTTACCTTTAAAAACAATTTCATGTTTTGGGGCATCTGGATGGCTCAGTCAGTTAAGCTTCCAACTTTGGCTCAGGTCATGATTTCATGGTTCATGAGTTCAAGCCTCATGTCAGGCTCTGTGATGACAGGTCAGAGCCTGGAGTCTGCTTTGGATTCTGTGCGTGTGTCTCTCTCTCTGCCCTCCCCCACTCATACCCTGTCTCTCTCTCAAAAATAAATAAAACATTAAAAAAATTTTCTTTTAACTTAAAAGAATAAAAAATAAATAATTTCATGTTTTAAAGTAAGCTTCAAGTTTCAAAAAAAAAAAAATGCCTGGCTTACTGTTTTATGAGCTTCATGGCACCCTGTGGCCTTTCCTGTCCTTCCCTGATGAATCTTCATCAGCAAAGCCTGGTGTTCTGGTTTGACCATTTGTGAGTTTGCAGGGATCAGTTTAAGAGACTTACAATTTAAGAACACGTTTCAGTATTAGAACTTAATTCATGAGTCATTGGAGAGTTTGCTGAGAAAGTGTTCTCAATTCTAGCAAAATCCAATACTGACCCTAACTTCAGACAACAAAGTTGTCAGGGAGATTTTCGCATGTGGTTTCTGTATCTCATTACTTTGTAGTCACATTAGTAGACATTCATAAAGCAAAGAATATATAAAGGCCATATGCAACTCACACAAGGTTTCCTCTAATAATGGCCTTATTTTATGCACAGTTATATAAGTTAGTAAAAATAATACCTATTTATTAACTGCTGACTATGCGTCAAGCAGTGTAATCCAGGCTTTAGACCCTTGCTACTCAAAATGTAGTCCAGGACCAAGCAGCATGGACAACATCTGGGAGCTTGATAAAAATGTAGTCTCAGGTCCCATCCAAACTTGCTAAGTCAGAACAAGATGCCCAGGGAATACTGATACATGCTAAAGTTTGAAAAATGCTGGTTTTAGACACATGCGAATTAATTCTTGCTATGGTATGACCATCTAAACACAGGAGGAGAAAAAGCCCAATTTTATTTATTGTTATTTCATATCTACCTATTTATAACATCTTTTTTCCCCAACTTTATTGAGATATAATTGACACATGACCTGTAAATTTAAGCGGTACAATGTGTTGGTTTGATACACTTAATGCAAAATGATTACCAACATAGTGTTACTAAAACCTGCATCACATCATCCACTTACCATTTCTTTTTTTGTGGTGAGAACATTTAATATATACTCTCTTAGTGACTTTCAAATATATATGTATAGATATTCAGATCCCCTGCCCATTTTTAATTGGATTGTTTTTTGCTATTAGGTTGTATGAATTCTTTATATATTTTGGATATCAATCCTTTACCAGATACATGATTTGCAAATAGTTTTTCCGATTCCATAGGCTGTGTTTTCATTTTGTTGATGGTTTCCTTTGCTGTGCAGAAGCTTTTTTAGCTTGATATAGTACCACTTATATATTTTGCTTTTATTGCCTTTGCTTGTGGTGTCAAATAAAAAAAAAAATCATTGCCAAGACAGATGTCAGGGAGCTTACTGCCTATGTTTTCTGCTAGGAGTTTCATGGTTTCAGGTCTTACATTCAAGTCTTTAATCCATTTTAAGTTAATTTTTATGTATAGTGTTAGATAGTGGTCTAGTTTCATTCTTTTGCGCATGGCTATCCATTTTCTCAATACCATTTATAAAAAGGCTGTCCTTTCCCCATTGTATATCCCTGGTTCCATTTTTTTTTCAAAGTAGGCTCCATGCCCAACGTGGGGCTTGAACTCATCCCAAGATCAAGAGTCGCATGCTCTTCCAACTGAGCCAGCCAGATGCCCCTATTCTTGTTTCCTTTGTCATAAATTAATTGATCATTGATATGTGGGTTTATTTCAAGGCTCTCTATTCTGTTCCATTGATCTGTATATGTATGCCTATATATGCTTTGGGGTTTGCTTTCGTTTTTGTTTTTGCTTTCTTTTTGAGAGAGAGAGAGAGAGAGCACTCGAGCAGGGGAGGGGTAGAGGGAGAGAGAGAATCTTAAGCAGGCTTTATGCCCAGCATGGAGCCCAACGTGGGGCTCAATCTCACAACCAAGAGATCATGACTTGAGCCGATATCAAGAGTGGGACACTTAAGTAACTGAGCCGCCCAGATGCCCCATGCATTTATACTTTGACCAAGATTTGTTTCCATATTTTAGCTATTGTGAATAATATTGCAATGAACATGGGAGAGCAAACATCTTTTTGTGATATCGTTTCCATTTCCTTTGGATATATACCAAGAAGTAGGATTGCTAGATCATCTGGTAATTTTATTTTTAATTCTTTTAGTAACCTCCATAGTGGTTGCACCAATTTACAATCCCATTTTATTTCTTTTTTGTTAAGTTTATTTATTTACCTTCAGAGAGAAAGAGCATAAGCTGGGGAGGGGCAGAGAAAGAGGGAGAGAGGGAATCTCAAGTAGACTCTGCACTGTCAGTGAAGAATGCATGAATGGTGACATCATGACCTGTGCTGAAATCAAGAGTCAAATGCTTAACCAACTGAGTCACCTAGGCACCCCCATAGCCCATTTTAGAGATGAGGAAGCAGAGGCATAAAAAAATCCTTGAAAATGCAAATTTATTTATTTATTTATTTATTTATTTATTTATTTATTTAATGCCTGAAGTCGGCTTCACGCCCAGAGTGGAACCCAACATGGGGACTGAACTTACGATCCTGATATCAAGACCTGAGGAAGATTAATAGTGGATCACTTAACTGACTGAGCCACCCAGGTGCCCCAAAAATGCAAATTTAAAGAAAGACTGACAGTAGAGCACGGGCTTATAATCATTATGCTGTGTGACCACCAACCAATTTTATAAGCATTTGATTTATGTGGACATTCTTAGGACCTTAACTTGGTGTAAATAAATGATAATAAGCCTACCAAGTAAGCAGGTTTAATAATAAATTTGGCATCTTGTCTTTTAAGTATTGACTTTTGGACACTTTGCTGGTAAATGATTAAACAAGGAAGAATGTGACAACAGAGAATTGGTTTTGTCCTCAGGAAATGTGGGCAGTTTGGTGTGGGTGGGTAAGCACATGCATACATGAGTTGACACAGCTGAACTTCACCTCAGGCTTGTGCTCCAGATAACAGCAGAGTTCAGATATCCTCCTAACTTTTTATTTTGTCAAATCCCACCACCTTTTTGTGTTTCAGGAAATGCCTTACTGCAAAGAACACCCCCCCCCCACCACCACCACCACCAAACCAGCTTAGATAAGACTGGCTGTCTACTCTTTCTCAGGACTCTCACCAGATTTGTAGATGGCCCTTTTGTTTACTTGTGACAGGCCAAACATGGACCTTTCTTCTCTTTTTGCTTGAAGGCACTGAAAGGCCAGATCCCCTCCCTGTTCTTTGTCTCATGAATGATTAGCTGAGATGAGAACTATTTGTCCCTTTCTGAATCTAGCTAGACACAGAGATAAACATTTCCTGTTCACCCGATTGCAAAGTATTCCAACTGTAAATTATCCTGCCTATAATTGCTTACCCTTCCCTATAAAAGGGTAAAGCAAATTAATAGATACTGTGTGGTGTTCTTCCTATTTTTTAGCCTAAACAAAATCTATCTCCTTAGTTGTTTTGTTTTTTCCTTGGCCACAGCTCATTCAAGTTTTCATATTTTCAGTGACTAAGGTTGGTGGTTAATTGGCAAAAATACACCTTGCCTTATACATCTGAGCTTTGTAATATCAAGAGGAAGAAATGACTGCTCTTTTGAAGCCTGCAAGAATATCTTCTTCCCAATTTACTGTCATCTTGCCCCAGGTTTGGTAACTATAACAAGGAACCATCTTCCCAAAGGCTCTCTGGGGCACAAGACATCTCCTGGGCTCCAGCATCAGCCTATATTAGTCAATCCTTAGCATATGCTCAGTAGCCTCTGAGCTTCCTGCTAATGTGCTGAAAACTTTTGAAAACTGAGAATTTTTTTTAAACATTATATATTTTTAAGCGTTTATTTATTTTTGAGAGAGAGAGAGAAAGAGAGTGGGGCGGGGAGGGGCAGAGAGAGGGCGACCAAGGAGCAGAAGCAGGCTCTATCCTGAGAGTAGAGAGCCCAATGGGAGCTCAAACTCACAAACTGTGAGATCATGACCTGAGCTGATGTTCAATGCTTAACCAACTGAACCACCCAGACACCCCAAAAGAGTGTGAGAATGTTTAAAGCAGAAATCCTTGGTGGGACACCTGGGTGGCTCAGTTGGTAAAGTGTCCAACTCTTAGTTTCAGCTCAGGTCATGGTCTCACGATTGGAGAGAGTGAACCCTGCATCGGGCTCTGCTCTGGCAGCATGGAGCCTGCTTAGGATTCTCTCTCCATCTCTCTCTGCCCCTCCCCTGCTCCCTCGCTCTCTCTCTCTCTCTCAAAAAAAAAAAATCTTAAAGTAGAAATCCTTGGGCCACCTGGGTGGCTCAGTCGGTTAAGCATCTGACTCTTGATTTTACCTCACAGTTGTGAGATCCAACCTCACATTGGTCTCTGCACCAAGCATGGAGTCTGCTTAGGATTCTCTCTCCTCCCCTTCTCTCTCTGCCCCTCTCGTGCTCTCTCTCCCTCTCTCTCAAAAATAAATAAATAAATAAATAAATAAATAAATAAATAAATAAATAAATAAAATTTTTTTTTAAAAAAGTAGAAATCCTCTAGATATCTAACTGTATATGAGATTGCAGAATTGATCTGATGAGCATTGGAAGGGGCTTTGAATGAAGATATATAATATAGATGCTCTTTTGACATTTGTGTTTCACTTAATAACATCATTTTTCTCCTCTAGGAGTCTGTTTAACCTCTGAACACAAAAGGTATTATGGAAGAAATATGTATTTATTCAGTTTCACTTGTCACAAGGAAGAAAAAGCAACCACTTTCCTGTACTTTGCTAAAAGGCATGTTTTCTACAAAACAATTCTAGAAGTCAAAAAGGAAAGTTTCCATTTACTCTTTCATTTTTTGCATTACAGATACAATCTTGAGATTAATAAACTCCATTTGAGCATCCTTTGCAAAGCATCTGTGTTGTGAGTTCAATGTTAAATGATTATGGACTAGAGAATAAATAAATGAATAAATAAATAAATAAATAAATAAATAAATAAATCCTGATTAATGAAACAGTTTTTGACTTGGATTTAAAAATCCAGATGACAATGTTATTTGGTGACATTTTCATAGAAATGTGTAGAAGATATTTAATGAATTCAAATTAGGAAGTTTTTTCCAGGTTCTCCTAAAATTAGGCCTAAAGCATCAGCAGAAACAGATGTACAAAAATCTATTAATTATTGTATCTTTAAAATTCTACCATGCTGTGTAAGAATTATTAGAATTCTAATGACTAAAGGGGTCTATATATAAATGTTTATGACTATAAAAACTTTTATCCTGCATATAGACTACGTGGAAAGGTTAGGAAGTTTTTTCCAGGTTCTCTTAAAATCAGGCCTAAAGCATCAATAGAAACAGATGTACACAAATCTGTTAATTACTGTATCTTTAAAATTCTACCATGCTATGTAAGAATTATTAGAATTCTAATTACTAAAGGGATCTATATATAAATGTTTATGACTATAAAAACTTTTATTCTGCATATAAGAAAGATCACCTATTTACTTCTCAAGCACTTTCACTGCCCACCACCACCTCGTTTTCATTGAAATATCAAGATTTACTTTCATATAAATATTTTCTAGTCTGCCTCTAGAGAATAATTAAGCAGAACCAACAACACTGAAGATAATTAAAAGCTTGGAATAGATTTCAGAGGTAGCAAGAAATAACATCAAAAAAAGTGTAGACCTTTATGCACCATAGCAACAGAGAGCCTGGATTTTGAGCCTAAATCAACCAAATTATTTTTGTAGTATAAATACACAGCTAGATTAAAGTTATCTTAGCATTTTCACAAAATAATCTCTTTACTCTGAATCAATACATAAGATATCAAAAGCAATGTCCATTTTTTTTTCTAAATTAATTATAAACTGAGTTTATCTAAGGTCAAAAAAGCAGCATCTTCTATTTTTTCCCCAGTTTTGTTGAGATATAATTGGTATATAGCATTGCATAAATTTAAAGGGTACAACCCAATAATGTGATACACATATTATCTTGTGTCCAATTACCACAGCAAGGTTAACACCTCCATGACCTCACATACTTACATTTGTGTGTGTGTGCATGTGTGTGTATGGTAAGAATATTTCAGAGCTACTCTCTTAAGAAACTTTCAAATATATAATACAGTACTGTTAATGATACACAGAATGTATTCATCTTATCACTGGAAGTTGGTACCCTTTGACCAACATCTTCCCTTTTCCCCAGTACCCCATCCCTTGGCAACCACCATTTCACTCTATGTTCCTATGAGTTCAGCTTTTTTAGATTCACATATAAGTGAGATCATAGTGTTTTGTCTTCCTCTGTCTGACTTATTTTTTAAAATTTTTTTAATTTTTTTTTTTTTTTTGAGACAGAGAGAGACAGAGCATGAGCAGGGGAGGGGCAGAGAGAGAGGGAGACACAGAATCTGAAGCAGGCTCCAGGCTCTGAGCTGTCAGCACAGAGCCTGACATGGGGCTCGAACTCACAGACTATGAGATCATGACCTGAGCTGAAGTCGGACACTTAACCAACTGAGTCACCCAGGAGCCCCTCTGTCTGACTTATTTCACTTAGCATAAGGTCCTCAAGTTTCACCCATGTTGTCACAAATGGCAAGATATCCTTCCTTTTGTGTCTGAAAGGTATTCCATTTTATACAGATAAATATATGTACAATATCTATAAAGATATATATTAGATATAATATATAGATAAAATACATATATAGATATAATAGATAACATATATTATAGATATAACATATATTTAGATAGATATGTAATAGCATATATATTATAATATATATCACATATGTCATATTTTCTTTATCCATTCATCTCTCGATAGACACTTAGGTTGTTTCCATGTCTTACCTATTACAAATAATGATGCAGTGAACATGGAAGTGCAGATATCTCTTTGAATTATTTCAGTTCCTTCAGATATATATCCAGAAGTGGGATTGCAGGGTCATATGGTAGTTTAACTTTTTGAGGAACCTCCATACTGTTTTCCATAGTGTCTATACAATTAACATTCTCATCAACAATGCAAGAGGTTTTCTTTTTTGCACATCCTTGCCATAATTTGTTATTCATTTCTTTTTCATAATAGCCATTCTAACACATGTGAATCTCATTTCAGTTTTGATTTGCATTTTCCTGATGATTAGTGATGTTGAGCATCTTTTCATGTATCTGTTGACCATCTGTATATCTTCTTTGGAAAAATGACTCATTCAGTTCCTTTGCCCACTTTTAAAATGATTATTTGGGTTTTTTTCTATTGAGTTGTATAAGTTCTTTATGAATTTTGAGTATTAACTCCTTATCAAATAGTTTGCAACATATTTTCTTCCATTCCATAGGTCGTCTTTTTATTTTGTGGTCTTTTTTTTTAAATAAGCTCTAGGACAAAAATGGGGCTTGAACACATGACCCTAAAATGAAGAGTCACATGCTCTACTGACTGAGCCATCCAGGAGCCTCTGTTGATTGTTTTTTTCTGCTGTGCAAAAGCTGTTAGTTTGATGTACTCCCACTTGTTTATTTTTGCTTTTGTTGCTTGTGTTTTTGGTGTCATATCCAAAAAATTGTTATCAAAGCCCATGTCAAGGATTTTTTCCCCTATGTTCTCTCCTAGGAGTTTTACAATTGCGGGTCTTCTATTTAACTATAATTCCTTTTGAGTTAATTTTTTTGAGTGGTGTGAGATAGGGTCCAATTTTATTCTTTTGCATGTGATTATTCAGTTTTCTCAGCACCATTTACTATTAGTGTATAGAAACACAATTGATTTCTGCAGGCTTATGGATTTATTAGTTCTAATAGTTTTTTGGTGGAGTCTTCAGGATTTTCTCTATATAAAATCATATCAGCTGTAAAAAGACAATCTTCCTTCTTCCTTTCTGATTTGGATGCCTTTTATTTCTTTTTCTTCTCTAATTGCCCTGGCTAGGATTTCCAGTACTATTAAATAGTGGTGGTGATAGTTGGAACCCTTGCCTTGATCCTGATCTTAGAGGAAAAGCTTTCAACCTTTCACCATTGAGCATAATGCTAGCCATGTGTTTGTCATACATGGCCTTTATTATACCCAACTTTTATCCTCAACTTTTTCACAGTCTTTATCATAAAAGGATGTAGAATTTTGTCAAATGCTGTTTCTGTATCTACTGAAATAATCATATGATTTTTATCTGTATGATGTATTACATTTATTGATTTGCACGTGGTAATTCCATCCTTGCACCCCAGAGATAAATCCCACTTGATCAAAAGGTGTATGATACTTTTATTATTGAATTCGGTTTCCAGACATTTTGATGAAAACTTTGCATCTATATTCATGAATATTTACATCATATTCATCAATATAGTATAGTGGCCTGTAGTTTTCCTTTCTTGTACTGTCCTTATCCAATTTTGGTATCAGAGTAATGCTGGCCTTATAAAATGAATTTGAGCATATTCTCGCCTCTGAAATTTTTGGAAGTTTGTGGATTGGCATTAACTTTGTTTGGTAGAATTCATCAGCTGGTCCTGGGCTTTTCTTTGTTCAAGGTTTTTGATTACTGATTGAATCTCCTTACCTATTATTGGTCAATTTGTATTTCCTATTTCTTCATGATCCAGTCTGGGTAGCTTGTATGTTTCTAATAACTTATCAATTTTTTTCTAGGTTATTCAATTTTTTGTTGTATAATTGTTCACATTAGTTTCATAATCTTTTGTATTTCTGTTGTTTTGGTTGCAATGGCTCTCATTTCTGATTTTATTGATTGAGACTTCTCTCTTTTCTTCTTAGTCTAGCTAAAGATTTGTCAATTTTGCTTGTCTCTTTAAAAAACCAGCTCTTAGTTTTATTGGTCTTTACTATTCTTTACCTGGCCTCTATTTCATTCCATTCTGTTCTGATCTTTCTTATTTTCTTCCTTCTGTTAACTTTGGACTTAGTTTATTCTTCTTTTTTTAGTACCATGACGTGTAAGATTGGGTTGTTTATTTGAAATATTCCCTTTTTTCTTAATATAAGCATTTATCACTATAAACTATACCCATAGATTTGGGTATGTTGTGTTTACATTTTCATTTGTTTCAAGACATTCTTTTGCTTCTCTTTTGATTTCTTCTTGATCCATTGGTTGTTTAGGAGCGTGTTGTTTAATTTCCACATATTTATGAATTCTCCAGTGTCTTTTTTTATCCATTTACTTTAAGCCTATATGTGTCCTTAAAGGTGAATTTCTTCCAGGCAGCATATAGTTGTGGGGCTTTTTTTAAAATCCATTCTGCCACTTTATGACTTTTGATTAAGAGAATTCAATCCATTTATTTTAAATTATTGATAGGTAAGGGTTTATCATGCCCTTTTTATTATTTGTTGCTTGTTTTGTAGTTCCCTTGTTTCTTTCTTCCTCTATTGCTATCTTCCTTTGTGAACTGATGGTTTTCCATAATAACCAAGTGTAAAGTTTTGATACACTTGTTTGTGTATCTACTACAGGTTTTTGCTTTGTGGTTACCATGAGGCTTACATAAAACACCTTATAGATTTAACAACTTATTTTATGCTGATAACAGTTTTACTTCAATACAAAACTCTACTCTTTTTTAATGTTTATTTATTTATTTTGAGGCAGGGGAGGGGCAGAGAGTGAGGGAAAGAGAAAATCCCAAGCGGGCTCCATGCTATCAGTGCAGAGCTTGTTGTAGGGCTCAATCTCACAAACTGTGAGATCATGACCTGAGCCAAAATCAAGAGTTGGATGCTTAACTGACTGCTTAACCACCCAGGTGCCCCAAACCCTACTCTTTTGGTCCCCTCCCCATTCTGTTTCAACGTCACAATGTACCTCTTTTTATATTGTGTATCCATTAACAAATTATTATAGCTATAGTTATTTTTAATGCTTTTGTTAACAATTTTACAAATATGTCATGATTTATTCATTCATTTAACATTAAATAGTGCCTAATTGTTTCCCAAAGTTGTTCCATTTACATATAATTTACACAGATCAGTATACAAGGGTTGCTGTTGCTCTGCAATCCTACCAACATTTGGTATTGTTAGACTAAGAAGTCTTGTTTGCTAATTGCATGAATATGCTACTTATTAATTTAAACTTTTCATGTAAGTTTAAATTTAAAACAACCAAATATATAAGTTGGAGCTAAATTACAGTTTATTATCATAAATTACTTGCAAATATCAGTGACTTCACATAATAAAGATTTATTTTTCATTCATGCAAAATCCAATGTAGAATTTTCTGATTGATTAGTTGGCCTCCTAGGGAGGGGGTTCTCCTTCAAGGAGTGACTCGGGTATCCATACTTCTTTCTTTTAAAAAAAAAAATTTCTTTTAATATTTATACATTTTTGAGAGACAGAGTGTGAGTGGGGAAGGGGCAGAGAGAGAGGAAGACAGAGAATCTAAAGCAGGCTCCAGGCTCTGAGCTGTCAGCACAGGGCCCGACATGGGGCTTGATCTCGCAAATCATGAGATCATGACCTGAGCTGAAGTCCAATGCTCAACTGACTGAGCCACCCAGGTGCCCCCATGCTTCTTTCATATTGTGTTATTCAATACATGGCCTTCATGGTTGCCACAGAAAGTGAAAAAGAACATAGAGGTTTGAGCCACGGATTTCAAGACCAATATATCTAATCATTCATTCATTAACTCATATTCTATTGATCAGATCCCAGACACAAGGTAAAGGGAGGCTGGAAAATGTAGCTGTCCCATGTACCAGGAGAAAAAAAAGAGACTAATGAGCATCTAGCCAGTCTTTAACACAGTATGGTAGAATTCAATATATTAGTGTTTCATAGTATTTGAAAATATATCATGGTTTTCAGATTTGTCACCTGAAAAATTTGAAAACCACTGAGGTAAGTTCTTCTTTACAAAATTGTCACTCCTGCTGGGCTCTATAAATGCTGTTTCACCATTTTCAAACAAAAATTAATTATCTTGACCAAAAACACTGGATCAAATTAGATGATTAGGCCATAGATATAAATGAATATCTTCATTCAATGAATAGCTCCATTCATTCCCACATTTCACTTCAAGAACAGATTTTCTGGAATGAAGTTGAGACAAATTCTTTTTCTTTCGGTATAGGCCTATTGGCTAGGTTTCTTTTGTTTTCAACTCTTAACTCAAGAGTCACATATGCCATCTAAATGACAGCAAAAACCAAATGATTTGATCCCAAGTTCCTAAAGCTTTTTAGGCATTTATAATATTCTAAATGAAATGTCCAGGATGGTTGTATAGCTAGCTCTCTAGGGATGATGTATACTTAGGGATTATGATTATCAGACTTTATTATTCTTCACCATAGCTAATTTCTTCAAGCCGGTTGGTCTTCCAAGTTTTTAAGTAAAATTCTCTGGTTCTATTTCATGTTGACCACAGGAATCTTCTTCTTTGTAAAGTGGAAGCATAAAAGACTACATAAACAACGTATAGTTTATATAAATCTTTATGCTGTGCTTTATAAAAAAATGAATTTTACTAACTTGGAGTCCAAAGCAAAGGTCTTTCCAACAAACGACAAATTAAATAATTCATTTCTAGTAATGTGAAATAAATTTAAGTGAATCAAAAAATAATAAGAGGATCAAATATTCAGGATGACTACAGTATTATTATTAAAATGTAGGGTTTTTTCCCATCTAATTATTACTCCTGCTATCTGTTATGAGATGTTGCTGGTTATGGTGATGATGGCCAGGGGATGGTAACTTGGTGGAGATTGTGATGTCATATTTGGTATAATTTTAGCCATATCTCAAGGAGGTAAGTATTATTATCCTCACTTTATTGAAGATGAAATGAAGGTCCAGTGTCCCATCTATTATCACATGGTTAGAAGCAGTAAGACTCAAATGTGAAGCTTCCATTTAAGCTGTTAGTGACTTTTTTTTTTTTTTTTTAATGCAAGAGCTGCCTCAATTAGAATGGTGCTCAATTACATAAGACCATATGATTTAGGGCAACACACCTTGTATTGGCCTTGTTTGTTTGTTTTACAAATTCCCACAATATTATAAAATTCGATTCTTCACACAGCAATTTCATGGCTCAGTATCCCTTTACAGAATCTCTGCCCATAAAAAAAAAAAATTTTGTTATTGTTGGTTCAGTCTTCCCACTGTCTGGGAAGAATTATGTTTTACTAAATTAGAAATGAGAAATGCACTATTGATCAAACAAAGCAAAATTAAACTTTACTTGAGGGAAGGAAAAATATGCTGGTCTTCCTGAGAGATGATCTTGGCCTCTTGGTTCATGTCCTAAACACACTAAATATGGAAAATAGACTCAGCAAGTGTATCATGGAAACTAGTCATGAACTGGATAAAAAGACTTCACTCATAGAAAGCTCACAGCATTGTTTCTTAGACTCATCTCAGAGCACTTATGTGCTTTAGTTTTTAGAAGAGACATCACTATTAAAACTGCTTAATCTTTCTGGGGCTCAGTTTTCTCATCTGTCAAACAGGAACAACAGAACTGTTCTTTTCTCTTGAGGTTGCAAAGCTCAAATGAAATGACAGCTGTGCATGTTGACTTACACACTATTCCCAGTTCCTTCTTTGGGTAGGCTCAATCTTTTTTTTTTTTTTTTTTTTTTTAATTTTAACATTTATTTATTTTTGAGAGAGAGAGAGACAGAGCATGAATGGGGGAGGGGCAGAGAGAGAGGGAGACACAGAATCGGAAACAGGCTCCAGGCTCTGAGCGGTCAGCACAGAGCCCGACTCGGGGCTCGAACTCACGGACCGTGAGATCATGACCTGAGCCGAAGTCGGATGCTTAACCGACCGAGCCACCCAGGCGCCCCAGGCTCAATCTTCTTGAGTGAAAGTAAGGGTTACAGGCTACTGCAGTTGCTGTGATCCCGCATCTGCACTCAGTTCCAATGTGTGGGTTTCTCCCCACACCGCCAACCTCGGTGTCCTATATATCAACTCAATTCTCACCCTATCCACCCACAGACAGCATCAGATTGCACAAGTTATAAGGCTCAGCCCCACCAGAGTGCCCCTCACTTCAGATGCCAATCACCAAGCTTGCCACCTGTGTTTCTGACCAACTGGCTATAAATCAGAGCTTCCCACTATCCCCTCCTAAGGTTTGATTAATTTGCTAAAGCAGCTTATAGAATCAGGAAAGCAGTTTACTGACCATATTACTGGTTTATTACAAAGGATATGAAAGGCTCTGAATTAACAGCCAGATGAAGAAAGACATAGGGCAAGGTACATGAGGGGGGAGAGTGAGATTTCTTACTCTTCCAGCATGCCACTCTTTCCAAACCTCCACATGTTCACCATCCTGGAGGCTCTCTGAACCTTGTTCTTTTTGGGTTTTATGGAGGATGTATTACATAGGCAAGGTTGATTAAATCATGAGCCATTGGAGACTGAACTCAATCTATAGCCCATCTGTCCTCTTCCCAGGTCAGGTGGGTCTGGGAGATGGAGAGGACTAAAAGTTCTAACACTTTAATCATGCACTTGGTTGCTCTGGCAATCAGTCCCCATCATTAGGTGACCTAAGGGCTTTTAAAAAGTCAACCATTGGGGCACCTGGGTGGCTTAGTCATTTGAGCATCCTACTCTTGACTTCTGCTCAGGTCATGATCCCAGGGTGGCCTGCTTAAGATTCTCTCTCTCCCTCAGCCTCTCTCCCCTACTCATGCTCTCTCTCTAAAAATAAAATAAAATAAAATAAAATAAAATAAAATAAAATAAAATAAAATAAAATAAAATAAAATAAAATAAAATAAAATGTAAAATAAAATAAAACATAATAAATCTTAAATAAAAAATCAACCATTAAAGTAGCAAAAGACACTTAGAAAATTCCAAGGGTTTTAGGAGTTCTGTGCCTGGTGTGGAGGACTAAGACCCACCCAAATAAATATTTTTTTATTATACACACATCATAGATCCTAAGCCGGCCTTCTTCAGGAGGGAGAAATAAGCCTGCCGTTTCTCTGCTTAAGGTTCCTTCCATGTAGCAATGCCAGTAGGAAAATAGTCAAAACTATGTGGATATATCATCACTCGACTTATTAGAGACTGACACTGACCAAGGAAGGAAAATATCACGTGGGCCCAGAAACTCTCAGATAGGTTCAATTTAGCTTCTTTATTAATAATCAGAGTGCTTTCCTCTCTACTTCATCCTTTGTGACCTAAAACCCAAGGTGGGAGCTGTGGAGACCTGCTACCTCCACGTCCAGTTGAAACCACTATAGAAATGTAAAGATGGATGGAAATTAAGATGGACACACTAATGCTCCACACTAAAGCACACTAATGCTTGACTTTAAACTGAACAAATTTTTCTCTTCCTCATTCTTGAAGCCCTTCCCTCCCCTTCAGTTGTTTTTCTGTAGAATCCTTTGTCCAGGAACTCGATATTGATACTTAGCAATCAGGCTCAGATGGCCACTGCCAGCACCAGTCATGAGTCCACCTTGAAGACATGCCCAATGCTGCTGGCAGCAAGGACTGGATTCCTGTTGAAACGGCCTAGATCCTGTATTTTCCTATAAAAGCCCTCAGACTTTTACCTTGGCGGGTCTGCAGTTTTGAAGACATTAGCCTGAGGCAGCCTCCTTTGCTTAGCAAAGTAATAAACTATCTTCCTTCTTTATACCAAACTCCGTCTTCCCATTTCATATTTTGGCACCGGAGCACAGAAGTAGGTTTTTGACAACACAACTACTATTTCCTTCATTTAGGTTATGTTTTTTCTCATTAGCACATGGGGGAGCACAGGTCCTCACCAAGGCAACCCCAAGTGGTTGTGTGTGTTCAGGCTCCATGGGACTCTTTTTCCCATAGGGTTACTTTCCCATTGGCTCAATTCACTTTTGTGATTTCATGAATGTAAAAAATTCACACTTTTCTCCTCCTCGTTTTTACCTCTCCACAAAGTCTTGGTGACCTGAATACATTCCCCTGAATTCACTGGCTTCATACATTTCATTTCTACAACTGACCTCGGTATCTTTCCCTCCTTTGATAACAATAAAATCCCCAACAGATCTATACAGGCTCCACCTAGTGTAAAGATCATGAATAAACATGAGGCCCTTTCTTAATCTGATATAGCTATTGTTAGATATGTGTTGCTCCCTTCAAAGCTAAAACATCAGCAAGGGTGCACTAATTGTCAAGACAATAGTTAGGACTACATTTCATCTTTCTTGTCTCTAGGTTTTTGCTACTGCTTTTCTGCCTCTTTCAATGCCCTCCTCTCTTCCCCAAAAAGGTTTACACTCTACCAACCCTGGTATTGAAACTTGCCTGTAAACAATCCTTTAATCTCTTAAACCTGTAGTCATTATTCACTGGCATTTATTGTTTGTGGAATACATTTATCAATTTGCTCAAGAACTGCTCTGCAATATTACTTTGCTTGCTCACTTTACCATGTATTTACCTTTCAAACTGTTCAGTTTCATGTTAATGTCACTTTGCCCCACCTGGAATTTTCACTCCTTGAGAGCAAGTGCTTTTACTTCTAGGATTTAATCCCACCCTATTCTATCCAATGTCTTCCTTTAGGAGGCTCTCCAAGAATGATTGCTTGTGTTCTTTGCTTTAAACATATGCTTCCTACATTTTGCTAGAGGAAATTAAATTGAGCTGGTACTTCTCTAACCATTTCCAACTCTTTTACCCTGACCTTTTTTTTTTTTTATTTTTATTTATTTTTTTTTTAATTTTTTTTTCCAATGTTTATTTATTTTTGGGACAGAGAGAGACAGAGCATGAACGGGGGAGGGGCAGAGAGAGAGGGAGACACAGAATCGGAAACAGGCTCCAGGCTCTGAGCCATCAGCCCAGAGCCTGATGCGGGGCTCGAACTCCCGGACCGCGAGATCGTGACCTGGCTGAAGTCGGACGCTTAACCGACTGCGCCACCCAGGCGCCCCGTGACCTTTTTTTTTAAATTTAAGGTTTACTTGTTTATTTGAAAAGCTAATAGAGCAAAGCTTTTCTGGGGGTGGTGGTTGATGGTGGTACATAGCAGAGCTTCCTCAAGTTGTGAATAATTATTGCCAATGAGTGCTTCTTATGTACCAGGCTGTAGTCTAATTTAAAAAATACATTTAGGGGTGCCTGGGTGGCTCAGTCAGTTGAGTGTCTGACTTCAGCTCAGGTCATGATCTCTTGGTTTGTGGGTCTGGGCCCCGCATCAGGCTCTGTGCTGACCATTCAGAGCCTGAAGTCTGCTTTGGATTCTGTGTTTCCCTCTTCCTCTCTGCCCCTCCCCAACTCGCACTCTCTCAAAAATAAATAAATGTTTAAAAATTTTTAAAAATAAAACATACATTTGGTCTCTGTGCCCAGTTCCTGGTATAGAACTTCAAAAACTCTTGGAATTTCCTCAGTGATAGGAGTATCTTTTACTATTCATATGACCCCTTTTCTACCAGACCTGTGTTTATGCCAATGAAATGAATTAAGACAGGGCCTTTAGACAGCTTCAGGATGGGGCGGGGGGGACCAACCATGTGATTGGATGGTAGGAACTTTCAGCCCCCTCCCCCAGCTAGAGATGAGCTCAATCACATGGCTTACTGATTTAATCAACCATACCTACAGTATACTTACTGAAACCTTAGTAAGAACTCTGAAGAACTAGGCTCAGGAAGCTTCCTGTCAGTGAACAAGATGTACTGGCAGAGTAGTGGAACCTGACTCCTATGTTCAGAACCCTTTTATGTATACTGTTTTCCTGAGTTCTAGGAGTTGTTCTAGTGAATTATTAAACTTGCAGAGGTATGAGAAGCCCTGAATCTGTAGCTTGCCAGGCAGAAGTAGGTGGTTTGAGTTCACCCAGGACTTGCAGCTGGCATCTGAAGTGAGGAGCAGTCTTGTGGGATTGAGCAGTTAACCCATGGAGTCTGTGCTAACTCCAGGTAATTAATGTCAGAACTGAGTTAAACTGTAGGACACCCAGCTGATACCAGAAAGTTGGTATCAGAAAGTACACCAACTGGGCTAAGCACTTTGAGTATATTATCTTATCTTGTCCTCGAGGTTATCCCTACAGGTAAGAGTGGCTATCAATATCCTCTTATGCCAATTAGGAGGTTGAAGCACATAGTGACTTCTCCAACATCAGAAGCCTGGTATTTTCATGTCAAAATTCAATGATGTGACTCATTAGGTTATACTACCCCCAAGTTTGCCAAGTCTCAATAACCCAAAGATAACCTGCTTGGCAGTGGGGGAGGGAAAGTATATTGGATACCTCTTTTGCTCATCTACAAAACCTTTTGGCACCTCTTCTTACTGCACCCACTACCATGTGACTGGTTCAGGACACGCCTTGACCAGCTTTATGGGATAATCTCATTCAGACTAGCTGTGTCCCTTTTGTATACACACCCTTGGGAACTGCTCAGCATCTACACATTTGCAACCGGGTGAGCGGCAGTGTGGACCATTGACCAATGGGGAATGGAGGCCAATGGGTGGGTAAACACTTCCCTTTTTTGTTTCTGAGATATGGGTTATAAAACTCTTCAAAAAGTGTTATGGGTTCAAACATCAGTTACCACACAGTAGAGGCTCTCTCTCTCGGCAACACAGTCCTGCATTGTTTCTCTCTCTTGCTCTGATGCCCTCCCACTGTCCCGCATTCCTGCTCCCAGGCATTATTCCGCAAATAAATTACCTACATTTTTGCAGGCTTGCTTTCTGTGGAACCAGGTGAAGACAGAATACTGTTAACTTCAGCGAAAGTTATGTTGCTGATACCTTAATGACAAATGACACAGATAAATGGGCTCTCCCTGAATTTAATGCTCCCGCACAAATCTGATTTGTGGTGAAATAAAATATGTTGAAACTAATTAAAAGTGTCTCACATCATGGAATTTTTTGAAAGGGATGACTTTGGACTAAGAACATCTGAAATGATGAATAGTCTGGCAAATGAAAAGTTAACATCAATGAAGAGTGTTCATTAGAATTTATGGAAAAATTAACACGAAGAGATTTCAGAGTAG
Organism: Lynx rufus; assembly: GCF_022079265.1. Lineage (NCBI taxonomy): Eukaryota > Metazoa > Chordata > Mammalia > Carnivora > Felidae > Lynx > Lynx rufus. Next base: position 36,265,327 of record NW_025814896.1, on the reverse strand, counting down.
ATTTCAGTCCTTTTATATGAGTTTAAAGTTTATTCTATTTTAAATAAAATTTAGTTTTATTTTATTTTGAATCTGAGTGATTTAGAATAAAAACCTTTGATAAGTTATTATCTGTTAAAGAAAGTGGCCATAGCATACTGATGTTTGCATCCTCACTGTTTAGTGTCAGGCACATAATAAACACTTAGTAAACATGGATTGAATGACTAGAATCTGAAAACAGGACCAGAGGTTATAGTGTGTTGAATTGTGGCCACTAAGAACATATGTCTGCATCCTAATCCTGGTACCCATGAATGTAAACTCATTTGGAAAAAGGGTCATTATAGATGTAATTAAGTGAAGGCTCTTGAGATGAGCTCATCCTGGATTGATAGAGTAGACCTTAAATCTAATGATAAATGTCTTTAGAAGAAGACAAGAAGAAACAGACAGAGGGGGAAGGCCATGTGAATATGGAGGCAGAGACGGTAGTGATGTTGCCACAAACCTAGGAGGACTTGGAGTCATCAGAAAATGAAAGCGGCAAGGAGAGATTCTCTCCTAGAGCCTTTAGAGCGACTGTAGCTCTGCTAACACCTGACTTCAGACTTCTGGCCTTCAGAACTCCAGAGAGTACATTTCTGTTGTTTTAAGCCACTCGGTTTGTAGCATTTTGTTATGGCAGCCTTAGGACACTATAATACAGAGGCATTAAGATAAAACATGACAAAAGCCAAGAAACATAAGAGATGGTTTCAGCCATAAAACTGTTTGACAAATACTAACTGAACATTACTATGTGCAAGGCATTTCGCCAGGAAAACATGAATGAGCAAAACAGAGACCCTTGCACCCATGATGCTTACATTCTGGCAATATTCTCATAGGAGAAGCCAGTTTATTCAACATTCCTTTACCCTTAACTGAGATGTGTTTGTGCCTGTACCTGTATCAGAACCTGTATCAGAATTATTAAACACAACTGGTGATAAAGACATCACTCAGAGAATGAAGATTGCACAACGATATGGGAAGAACTTACTCTCCCTGGAGAATGCAAACTCTAAATTTTCAGATTAGGAAATACTAGTTTTTAATAAGCATAATGGAAGGAACACATTCAAGACTTCTGTGACCTTCAGATTTCTTTTCTTTTTAATATCTCCAGATATTTATTTTTTTTCTTTTCTTTTTTTTAGAGAGGGAGAGTACATGCTGGGGAGAGGCACAGAGGTGGGGAGGAGAGACAGAGAGAGAGAGAGAGAGAGAGAGAGAGAAAGAGAGAGAGAGAATCTCAAAGCAGGCCTCAGGTTCAGTGCAGAGTCTGACTCAGGGCTTGATCCCATGACACTGGGATCATGAGTTGAGCCAAAATCAAGAGTTGGATGCTCGACCAACTGAGCCACCCAGGTGCCCAGACCCTCAGATTTCTATTCAGCTAGTGGGATGGTTGAGATTGTCCCCTCGGCTGCAATGGAACACTGACCTTCTGTGAGCAAGCACAAGGCGATCTGCTAAAATAGAACAGTATTACAGTGTGGAAAAAAAATAAATCAAGGAAACGTTTACCAAAATTGTTTTTCAACAATACTTTAAAAAAATATAATGCTTCTTAAACTTTTGACAGGCACCATTGATTATCTTCCAGGGAGGACTAGCCGCCAACTAGGAAAATGCACACATAACAAGCCAATATTAAAGAACACGTTTGGTTCAAAAGCTTGCCTCTGTGTCTGTGGTTGGATTGATATACTTGTGATTATGGTATTCAATCGGCTTTTATATTGTATAAATTTAATTAAATTTAATTACCTCAATCAATATAAACTTAAAATAACCAAACGTATAATTTTGTGCCCAAGTATTATTTGTATGACTAAAATAAAACACACCAATACTTCATCATATTCTGCAAAATGCACTTTGTTTGGTCTCCAAGTGCTCTAATACTGAAACAATTTTGAATCCTGCTGGGTTAGCATGGATCAAAAACAGAGCAAAGTTCTGAAATGCTGGAAGGACAAAGCATAAGGTGAGAAATCAAGCCCTATAAAATGAATAATTTGGTGCTTACAAATGAATCAGAAAACTTCTTTACATTTCAACATGTCAGTATTGAACATAAATGTTTTTAACTTATGCAAATTCAATTTGGCAAAGTACACACACGTACACACACACACACACACACACACACGGCATTCAGGGACTTAGGGAGCTGAGGGAAGGAAGATTCCCATCTCACAGTGACCATGAGGCTTACCTTCAATCACTGAAATGGCAGGTGCCAATTTAAAAGATTTTGTATATCATTGTTCCTTCAGCTTCCTAAGTCCCTGAATGCTGTGTGTGTGTGTGTGTGTGTGTGTGTGTGTGTGTTTCAGCGTAACTGAATTGAATATAATTCTTGTGTTTAAGTACATAATTTTTTATACAACATGTCCTCTGATTCTAAGCCAATTACTGTAGCCTTTAACCAGGACTTTAATTTTGTTAAATGTCTTGTAACGAATACAGTCTTTAGGGGTAATTTGAAAGGTTTCTCAAAAGTGATTCTATCTCATATAGAACCTAAACTTGAGAGAGAGAGAGAGAGAGAGAGAGAGAGAAAGAGAGGGAGGGAGAGAGAATCTGTTGCACATTATATTGAACACAGACCAGAATATGAAAAACGCTCACTGTAGTCCCAGCAAACAGCCTGACTGCAATCTCATGAGAGATCCTGAGCTAGAACCACCCAGCTAAGCTACTTCTGGAGGAGTATGAGAAAATAAATGTTTGTTGTTTTAAGCTGTTAAATTTCAGAGTAATTTGGGTTTGTATTTGTTTTGTTTTTTTGAGAGAGAGAGAGAGAGCGCAAATGAGTGGGGGGCAGAGAGAGAGGGAGAATTCTTTTTTAGTTTTTTTGTATATTTTGAGAGACAGAGAGAGTGAACACAATGAGGGGCAGAGAGAGGGGAGAGAGCATCCCAAGCAGGCTCCACACTGACAGTATGAACCTGATGCAGGGCTTGATCCCACCAAACAGGAGGTCATGACCTGAGCTGAAATCAAGAGTCAGTTGCCCAGCCGACTGAGCCACCGAGGTGCCCCTTTCAGGGTAATTTATTATGCATCAATAGATTACTAATGCAATAGGCATCCTAGATTTGAAGAGGATAAAAATGTAGGGCCGTTGCTTTTGAATATTTTGAAATGGAGAGGGGAGAGAGAGATGCACAAAGCAACTATAAAACAATGTAGGAAATGCCATAATTGGGGCAAGTCACTAGTGAGCTAAATGATATCCAGCAGCAAAAATGGGACACTGCATTCCAGATCACTAGGAGACTACATATACTCTGTTAGACAAAGAAGCATCTGCCCCCAACAAAACAGTTCCCTACTTGAAGCTGAAGGCAATGAAAGGAAGAATTGGGGGAGTGGGGAGGGCCGGGAAGCCCAAAGGAGGGTTGCTGACTTTTATTAATGACCTACTACTCCCTGTGTACGTTATAGAAATGATCTTATTCGGTCTTCACACCGAGTGTATGAGGTCGATAACATTTTCTTTATCTTATAGGTGGGCACCTGAGGCCCAGTATGTTGCAGAGCGGGAATGTGAACACATGGGCTCCTGGCTCTGAAAGCTTAGTTTTGTTTTACTGCATCAGATTGTTTTCCCTTATCCCTCAAGTTCTTGTGATGCCACAAGAATATCAAGGCACAAAAAGCCTTTCTTTTTGGAATATTCCGCAGCATTTGGCAAAGTTGGTCACTAAGGTTGTGCTGAAAGTCAGACTCTCTGGCCTGTAGGAGCCAGTGACCTGAATTTCCTTATTAGTCAACTGCCATCAGACCTCTGTTACAACTTCACAGGCTTTGGGCAAATATTTCAGGAAGGGGGAGAATTAAGCAGTGAAGTAAAAGTAACCTAACGTATGTTATCTTCTCCTCAGTTCCCTGACTTTATAGACAAACAACACTTTCTAATCTTCTTTAACTTTCCCAAAATACTTCAAATGGAAATGTTCACTGAATGTCATCTTTACCTTGAGAGTTACAATTATGTCCAAACTTTAAAACTCTTTTGAGTAATCAAGAATAAGCACAAGACATTTCTCTTCCAAGAAAAACACACTGACGGCTGAAATTTCCTCAAGAATATGAACTTCATCTCTCAGACTGCTAATGACCTATAATTCTGTGAAATTAGATTTGTAAAACTGAGCTGGAATGAAAATAGTTATTACTGAATGAGGAATGGTCAGAAGATGGCCCAGATAATTGTCTAGGTGGATTGCAGAGCCATCTACCTCTGTGTCCGGAGAAGTGATGAAAAGGTTATTCTGCCAATGATTCCTTCATTGTTTTGTTAAAACAGCTACACTTCCTATGATTATTGTCACTCCTTTTGTGTTTCTGCAAAGCTTAATCCTAAATGTGCATGGGTAAGGGTTACGTGACCAGAAAAAAAAAAAAAAACAGCAAAACACAGACCCAGGGAACTCCAGTGTCCACAAACCTGTATAAATAAGCCTCTCTTCTTCAATTCCTGAAAACGATCCCAAATCTTCAAGGAGAATGAAAAAGCACCTCCCCACAGAGTCCATCCATGTGAAAGTAGGAGACAAATATGATCCACAGACTGTAAAATAAATAAAGCAGCAGAGCGGAGCAGCAGCTGAAAAAAGAAAGGGAAGGGAAAAAACAAGAGACTTGTGACAGAACCCAGGAGAAAAACAGATCTCAGCAAGCACTGTTAGAATGCACTTGCCCCTGTTAGTTTTAAACCCTGAAGTGACCATGGACAACACAGAAATGTTACAACTTACACACTGGAGTGAAGGAGGTAGGAATTAGAATAGATATGTTGGTTATCTCATCTATGATAACTATGATTTAAATGACATCAAGAGCTGACTAATCAAGTAATAGACATACACATATTCTTTCCTCTTTTAATTTTTTTTTTTTTTGTAGAGAGATAGAGCAAGTGCACAAGTTGGGGAGAGGGGCAGGAGGTGAGAGAGAAAGAAAGAGAGAAAGAGCTCCATGTTCAGGGTGGAGTCCAATATGGGGCTCGAACTCATGACCCTAGGATCATGACCTGAACTAAAATCAAGACTTAGATGCTCAACTGACTGAGCCACCCGGGCACCCATACATACTCTTAAATAGTATAAAGATAACATTAAGAAAGGTAATATTATTGATTTAAATTGGGTGGTGGAGAGAAAGGGCATGGGGAAGAAAGAGGAAACACCATTTTTTTATTTCTCTTAGTAAAGGACTATAATGCACTGACTAAATGCATTAATAAGGGTTATCACCAGAACAGAGCTGCAAAGCTACCTAAAATTCAGAGCTATAGGGGAAGCAAACCAAAGGAAACAGACTACATAGGAAAAGTCCTTAAAATATATAAAGACAGAAAATGTGCAACAATATGACAGAACCGAGACCAAACATATGTGTGTCATTTTAGTAAGTGCAAATGGATTTAACCTACATATTAAAAGAAGAATTTTAGGGGCGCCTGGGTGGCGCAGTCGGTTGGGCGTCCGACTTCAGCCAGGTCACGATCTCGCGGTCCGTGAGTTCGAGCCCCGCGTCAGGCTCTGGGCTGATGGCTCAGAGCCTGGAGCCTGTTTCCGATTCTGTGTCTCCCTCTCTCTCTGCCCCTCCCCCGTTCATGCTCTGTCTCTCTCTGTCCCAAAAATAAATAAACGTTGGAAAAAAAAAAATTTAAAAGAAGAATTTTAGATTAGATTGGATTGTAAAGGAAACAGAAACTATGCCATATCTAAGGATCACACTGAAGTGATTCAAGATAGTCAAAAATAGAAAGATGGGCAAAGTCTACTAGGAAAAGGTACACTTAAAAACATTTTTTGGACTGTTTTAAAGTAATCTCTACACCCAACGTGGGGCTCAAAATTACAACCCCAAGATCAAGAGTGGTACGTTCCACCGATGAGCCAGCCAGGCACCCCAGAAAAGGTACATTTTTAAACAACAATGAATTATTAACATAATATCAGAAAAGGTGTAATTCAGCTCAAAAAACAGTGGGCACTTTGTGTTTTTTAAAGGTGTAACGCATGTAAAAATGTGTCACTTATGAATATCTAGGTATCAAATAACAACAATCATAAAGCAGAAAATACAGAAGATAAAAAGACAAATAGAAGCACTCTGGTAATAGAGGACTTCAAATGAACTCTTTTAGCTGTAATAGTTTGAGTGGATGCAAAATAAGAAAGCATATGAAAGGTCTAAATAACACAGTTTAAAAGTAGAACCGATCAATGTATACCCAACTGTACCCTGGAAATAGAGCATATGCATTCTTTCCAACTGCCCATGAAATACTCATGAAAATGAGCCATACTGAAAAAAATTAAGGCACCAAAATCCTCAGTAAATTTCAAAAAGTAGAAATACTCAAAAGGCTTGGATGAGTGAACGAATATTTCTTGCACATCTATTGTGTTTTGGGTGGGTGGAGGGGTACTCCTAGGAAACGGATCGTGAGACAATGATTTGAGCGTAATTTGGGGGGTGAGGGGAGCATAGGGTGGGGATTATGTAAGTGAGACAGGGGAAGGGAAAAGAGCCAGTGATATATGCCTTATTGGGCCAACTACTGTTATGGATGACTGGAGCCCAATTTTGCTGGGGAAACTCTGAAAGCCAGTGTAGAACATGTCAGGATCATCCTACACGAGGATCAAAGGAACTGGGACATTTTACACCAACTAGTAGATGGGGCTCCAGAAAACAGCGAAGGCCCTTGAGGAACAAAATGTAGAGGCTAGCTGTTGAAAGCTGGACCAGTGTGCACTGAGCTATAAAGAGGAGTGGAGGGGTGCAGATGGGATGCCAGCAGCATCTGATCTTCAGTGTGTGCAAGTATAACTCAATCATCAGGGAGAGCTAAAACCAGAATGGACGGGCTTTTCTGGGCACATAAGTTGGATGGAGCAGAAGTATGAAATCAGTTTTTTTTCCTAAAGCTCCCTTGTGTTGTTTTTCTATTTCCTTTGTTCTTTCCCTGAGATCCCTCTCAGCTGATGGGTGTATAAATGCTCCAGTTCTTTGCATTAGGCTAGGCTGTACAGTTCTTCCCTACTCAGTCATGTCTTGATTATGCCTAGAGCCCTTTGTTAGAATAGGTTGCACAGGGCCGCCTGGATGACTCAGTTGATTAAGCATCTGACTTCGGCTCAGGTCATGGTCTCACGGTTTGTGAGTTCGAGCCCTGCATTGGGCTGTCTGCTGTCAGCATGCAGCCTGCTTCAGATCCTCCGTCCCCTTTTCTCTCTTCCCCTCCCCTGCTCATGCTCTTTCTCTCAAAAAAATAAACATTAAAAAAAAAAAAAGAATAGTTTGCACAACCTATCCTCATTCAGGTAACACTGATGTCCCATTCTTGGTTTGTTCCTCCTGTTTTTCCTTGTGATTTGCCCCTGTTAGTTTTAAAGACATTTGCATTGATTTTGTGTGGTGGCTGGTGGGTGCTGGTAGCAACTGGAAAGGGATTGTGAACAATTAGGTAATATGGCAAATGTTACATGGGGCGCAGGGTGGGGGGGGGCCGGGGGGGTGCCATGGAAATATGTAGCATACAACATGGTGAGGACACCAGCCAATTGTCATGAACTCTTAACTGAATGTTGGCTCTCCACTCTATGCAGAGTTAACCCTTCAATAGCTGACTGATTCTAGGACTTCAAGGGAGAGAGGCTGGAATGACTGAGATAATCTGAGAATTATCTAAAGGTAGTGGCTGAAACTCAGCCCTGAGTAGAATCTAGGTAAAATTTTGTCAATATTTACTTTTTTGAATTAGATTTAAGATGGCATTTTGCCTACACCCGCTTTACAGATAGGGACCAGGCAGTCCATAAAATCTCCCAAATGTCTGTAATGCACACTGATTGTGGTCTAGTGATGGTAGGAAGACCTCTAAAGAGGCAACACGAACTGGATTAGTCTAGACAGAAAACTTAAAATCCTTACTCCAATACCATTTCCAAATAATAATCAACTGTGTGAGTTCATATATTTATTTTTGTAAATAAGGTTACCAAGGTAGTCAGAAGCGACTTTTTTTTTTTGAAAGTGCAACCCCTTGAAGTGGGCCACATATAGCAAAAGGAAAATATCAGGATATGGATGAACTTAATATCAAAATCTGGGTTGATTTTTTAAAAGTTATTTATTTATTTAGAGTGAGAGAGTGTGTGAGCAGGGGAGGGGCAGCAACAGAATCCCAAGCAGGGATTCTGTGGTGAGAATCCCTGGACACATAAATTGGATGGAGCAGTTGTGATGATCATGACCTGATCACAAACTGTGAGATCATGACCCGAGTGAAAATCAAGGGTCAGATGCTTAACTGACTGAACCACCCTGGTGCCCCTGGTTTGATTTTTTTTTTTTTTTAATCGAAGAGAAGTGAGTAATTCAAAATGCTGAGAACTTAAATGGGTCATGAGATTTTTTTCTTAGAAATAAAGAACTTGGTATTTCTCTGCTTTCAGTGTGTGTAATTGATTCTGAAGGAGTTTCTGAGAATCTATAATGCTGTCAAGCAGAATTCATTGTACAGTGTGGCTACGATGCACATAATTTTCAGTAATATGTACCTGATCAGAAGGCACATACTTCTGATGTGCCTTTTCCTTGAAGAAGTTTGTCTGATTTCACTCTCAAGTATTTTTTATTAACACTGTTGCAAAGAAAAAAATATTATCTAAAACTTGAAAGTAAGGAGGAAAAAAGACTATGTCACTTCTGTTTCCATTGTTAGGCAGTGCCCTGTTCCTGGTGTTCCTAGATCAAAGGCTGGCAAGTTTGTTTTGTTTTGTTTTGTTTTCTGTAAAGGGCTATATGGCAAATATTTTAGATTGTAGAACCATCTAGTCTGTTGCAACTATTCAACTCTGTAGCAAAAGAAACCATCTACAATGCATAAGTAAATGGCTGCAGCAATGTTCCTACAAAACTTTATTTACAAAAACAAGTTAAGGTAAGCTAGGCCTGCTATAGTTTATTGACTCCTACCCTAGAGTCACATGATACACGAATTTGTTTGATTTACCATTGCTCTTGATTAGGGCTCAGACAATTTTCAACTCTGTAAAGCTAAATATTTCTTTATTGGAAACTGATAAGATGTAAATTATTTTTTAATATAATTTATTGTCAAATTAGTTTCCATACAACACCCAGTGCTCATCCCAACAAGTGCCCTTCTCGATTCCCATCACCCACTTTCCCCTCTCCCCCACCCCCATCTACCTTCAGTTTGTTCTCAAAGATGTAAATTATTTTTGCCCAATATCATGAAAGTAATTTTTGTCTGGGATCAATGACAATTATTTTTGTCTGATAGTAACACAAATGATTTTTCTTGTGTAGAAAAGTTAACTCCAAAGGCCATGGTCTTATTACTGATAGAACAATGATTTGTTTTGCCTCTAACCTTGTGACTTATTTCTGTATTCTTCCTTTCTTTCATTGATGATATAATCATCAATTCCTTGTATCCTTTCTTGAACCAACTTCACCATCCCGTTGCTTCCCTCATTGATGAGTTTAATAAAACTTTGGTTTCTGCTCATTTTGATTTTACATGAGAATTGCATGATGTTAAACATTTTGAAAATGATACTTTGGTTGAGATTTTGTTAATATATTTACCTGAATTAGGCCCCATGTTCTTGTCCTTTAATTCTATAAACAGGGAAGGAAAGGAAGAAGTGTTCCTTTTGACTTCAAAAACCAGCTTGAGACTCCAAACAATCAAACCAAGAGCTGAAGACAAGTAAAAACTATCTGAATGTGATCAAGAAGCCATGGTTGCCTTGGACAGATCAACCACTCAACCTAAATGCCAGGATGCGGCTTCAAGTTTGGCAACAGAAAGTGTAGGAGACCAGAATGTACCCCCCCCCAAAATATGACTGTAGGAGACCAGAGTATGCCCCCCCCCAAAATGCCTTTTTGGTATAAGTACTATTTAGAGCCAGTTGTTTTCCTGCTGCTGCTGCTGCTGCTAATGATGATTTTATTTAGAGCTGATTATAAGCTGTTTTAAGAAACAGCAGAAGCAGGCCACTGGGGTGGCTCAGTCGGTTAAGCATCGACTTCTGCTCAGGTCATGATCTCATGGTTTGTGAGTTCAAGCCCCACATTGGACTCTGTGCTGACAGCTCAGAGCCTGGAACCTGCTTCTGATTCTGTGTCTCCCTGTCTCTCTGCCCATCCCCCATTCACGGTCTCTGTCTCTCTCTCAAAAATAAATAAACATAAAAAAAAATTAAAAAAGAAAAAGAAACAGCAGGAGCAGAAGTTCTGAAAACAGTAGAAGTTACTCTTTTGTAAGAGAAATCTACATTTATAAAGGAAATCTTCATTTGTAAAAGTGTCTCCCTCTTTGTAGTGACTCTAAATCCCAAGAGACTCTTACAAATAGAAAAGGCATAGACTAGGGGCGCCTGGGTGGCGCAGTCGGTTAAACGTCCGACTTCAGCCAGGTCACGATCTCGCGGTCCGGGATCACGATCTCGCGGTCCGGGAGTTCGAGCCCCGCGTCGGGCTCTGGGCTGATGGCTCAGAGCCTGGAGCCTGTTTCCGATTCTGTGTCTCCCTCTTTCTCTGCCCCTCCCCCGTTCATGCTCTGTCTCTCTCTGTCCCAAAAATAAATAAACGTTGAAAAAAAAAAAAAAGAAAAGGCATAGACTAAAATTTACATAACAAACCTTTCCCTTCTTTACTGTACTTTTTCTATTTACCTGCCCATAACTTACCTCCTTTACATCCTTCTTCCTTTGTTTTAGTTGAAGACAGCATTTAGGTTCAAGTTTTAGCCATCTCTTTGAGTTACTCATCCTTGAGCTTCTCCCATGTATATGGGATATATACATGTTAATAAACTTCTGTTTCTCTTGTTATACTCTGTTGTTACAGGGTCCCCCAGTGGAGAACCTAGAAGAGTAGGAGGAAATGATTTCTTTCCTCCCCTACAAAAACATATGGCATATGCTTCTAATTCTGATAGGATAATGTGTACAGGGTAAACCTCTTGCATCATTTTCTATTTTCTGGCAACACTTATCTCAAGATGGCAGATATTTTACTCACTGGAAGTTGTCAACACATTTCTCTGATATTACTTTTACTTTCATACATAAAAATGGACCAAAATTAAAGTACCTTTTCGGTGTAAGCTAAAACCATTCACCAAATACATTCTCCCCCACCCATCCAAAAACAACTCTCAGGGGAATTTGAGAATGTTAACTCCTGTTCTCCCTTTGGCTCACAGCAATGACTGAAACTGCTTTCAAGAGGCTGAACCTTTGAAGGGCAGCTGAGTTCATGCCAATCAGCAGGCAGTGGCAAAATGAAATGGATTTTCTTTCACATTAGACTGGATGGTATAGCGGCAAGTTGAAAAATATTCCGTTTCATTTTGGATTCATGGTTTTTTTTGTTGGTTTTTTTTTTTTTTTGCTACTCTGTGATACTTGAAAGTCAAACTGAATGTCAGAGATAAAAATGTCATGCAGATCATGGCTCAGGTCCCCTGGGTTCACTGGAGATGCACGCAGTTGAGACTTTTGACTGAGGTATAGAGAGGTCAGTTCAACTACACTGTTCCCCAGCCATCCCCTGCTATTTCTCACTCCAAAAGATTAATTCAATATTGTGTCCAGTTGAAACGCAGGTAAGACTAATATTCAGCTGGGTTTCTAAAGGCTGAAAGACAGTCAACTCATGAAAGTATTAAAGGATAATTTTTTAGAAAAGATAAACTCACATCTCATACATATATAAAATGGGCATATGTCAAAGATTTTATTTAACTCACTAATTAAGGAGGGAACCAGTAAGATGTTACAACCAATTCGAAGGAAAATCCAAAGAAAAAACGCATATGAAGGCTATTAGGAATGTTGCAATGAATTTGCTTAATTTGTGCCATAATGGCTTCTTCCACAGAGAGGGAGGGAAATTAATGGAACATCCTTCAAATTCATTTGCATATTTTTGGATAAGAATCATTTGTATCTCTTTCAGTTATGTACAATTTACAGAATTGTAAATAACACCAATATAATGAAAGTCATAAAGACACCGTAGAACCAATAAGCTGGAGGGGGATGCTAGACAATGCTTAGTTTTCCTTTGAAAACATCCAGTAATATTTTTTTTGATGTATTTCAGTACTTCACAATTTTTCCCCACAAAAGAAAACCTGACAAACATTATGTTCTTATCTCTGAGATTTTATAAAACAGAAACGGCAATAGTGTTCTCCTGCATCTGTTTGCCAAAAACAATCAAAATAGGACAACAGATGGACTGAGGAGCAGATACTTGAAAGCAGAGAAATCAAATGGAAAGAAAAGTAAACTTTAAAATACCCTTTGCTTAATCATTGTCTTTACAGCACATTACTTTGCATTTCACATCGTGGAAAATTTTAAGAGAAACTGACTAAATGCATGAGCTATCTTTTAAGCTACCTTGTTTTAATCTCACAATCTCTTCAACATTTTGGAATGTCAGGAAAAGCACCGTGAATTTGGGGTCCTTGAATCAAAAGCCTTGGAGAATAATGTGAAAGTCTTATGACAATTCTTCTTTGAAGAATGAGGAGACACTGCACTTCATTCTGCCCAGCATACCTTTCTAGGAGCCCTACTTACACAGCTCTTTCTCCCACCCAAAGCTCCTGAATCTCTTTCTCACTTATTCTCCCAAAGTCTTCCATTGTGCTAGCTCTTCTCCCTACAGCCCCTCTTTTCTGGTTTTTGTATTTATGAAAAGTAATTTCATTATCTTAACTTCTTCGGGTCTTCTCTTCTTCCACCTCTCAGCACAAAGTGTTGATCATTGAACCAAGCAAATACTATGTCCTTTATCCTTTGAAGGGAGTGGAGAAATCTATCCCAAAAACATGTAATTTTGATACCTTCCTCCATGCCACAGTTTATTTTAAACTTAAAGAGAAAATATCTTTGCTATATATATTGGAATAGGAATAGCTGCCACATCATAATTGTAAGTATGGGTGCATCACAAATGATAATAATTTTATTAGACTTCTGTAAAAAAAGGAGTTTTAAGATTTTCCTAAATGTCTTTCAGATTCCTTCCAACACCCCAAATTCAGACAAGCAAAAAGACGATATTAGTTTTGTGGGGCTGCCATAACAAAGTATCCTAGATTGGATGGCTTAAACAACAGAAATTTATTTTCTCACAATTATGGAGGCTGAAAGTCCAAGATCAAGGTGTCAGTAGGGCTAGTGTCTTCTAAAGATTCTCTTTGGCTTGTAGATGGCCATCTTCTCCCTGTGTCTCACATGGTCTTCCTTTTGTGTATGTTTATGACCTAATCTCCTTTTTTTAAATAAGGGCACCAGTCATATTAGATTTGGGCCCACTCTAATGACCTCATTTTAACTTAATTACCTCTTTAAAGCCCCTATCTCTAAATACAGTCACATTCTGAGGTACTGGGGGTTAAGATTTTAACATATAAATGGGGGGGGATATAATTCACCTTATGACAAGGACCATTCTTTTCATTTTAGTAGCAGAAAAATGTCAGGTGGGCAGGGATTAAGTGATCTCTGAACAATCCATCAAGGAACATAGCCATCACCTCTAATTGATAACCTGTACTTTGGATTTAAGTCATTCTTAGAAGAGTTGTTAGAATGCAGAACTTCTTGGGAGTTTCAGTTGGCATTATGGAACAAGCTTGAAAAAAGTAATGTTTTTATTTTTGTATTTAATTTAAAGATATAAATGATGGACATATGCCAACCTTATAAATATTCATCAGGGTATCTAGGTTAGCTATTTCCGTAGTTGATTTAAATATTCACACAAAAGCATCATGAGTATTTTTTGTGTGTTTTTTCACATTGCTGAGATTTACATACTGTGACGTTCACCAGTCTAAAGTGTACACTTATCATAAGTATCTATGTGTGCAATTATATGGCAAACTGCTCTCTTTATAATCTCTTTGATAACTACAAAGTTGACACCATTGGGATTTATAGGTAAAGACATAAGGCTTAGAAATGTAAATAACTTGGTGTTCTCTTCCATCCCGCAGCTGCAGTGCCTGCCCTGACCAAGACCCTCTGCCCCTAGACCCAACTGGAAGCTCAGCCTTGCACTTGTGTCTGATGTGAGAGCCTGTGCTTAAGAAATCAGGTCTCAATGGAGACGTTCAAGCAAAGGTTGGACAACTGACTTTCCAGAACAAGAAAGAAACTCATGCATCAGAAAAGGTGATTAATAAACACACCAAAATAATATGGCTGCATAAATACCAGAATCTGATCAGATAAAACAGTTTAAAGAATTTCTTGGAACCTACAATAAGCTTACAGAAACCTGCTTTTCTGACTGCATTAAAGACTTCACAGCAAGAGAAGTAAAACCCAAAGAGACCACCCATTCGGAACATTGCTCACAGATATATTTTTATATAACACTAAGAATATCTGGGAGATTTCAGGAAAATCATATTCAGCAGAATGAAGCCATGGCAGCCATGACACCTTGGCCAACCACCATTGAAAAGTCCTGATGGATGGACTTTAGATGAAAGATTGCCAGAAGCTGCTGTGATGGAAATGAGGACTCCCCTGATAGAATCCCCTGAAAGCAGTAGCCACCATGTTAAACTGTCATGACTGTTTGGCAAATGGAAACAACTAGAGAAACAAAATTGCTATTTTACTGGATAACCAAAATAGAAGGTCTTACTGTTCAGGGAAAATGAAACACAACATTTGTTGATGCCTTAAGATTCAGCAGGTTGGTAACGTCATCAGAAAAACAAACCATTGTTTCTTCAGTTGTGACTGTTAATTTTAAAGCAAAATATGTGTTCAATCATGTATGACATAGAAAAAAACATTTTATTACTAAAAGTAATACAAGTAGAAATAAGCAAAATAAGTAGAAATATCACTGAGCAGTCATTTATACTATATAATATTTTTCTTTCTTTCTTTTTATTTATTTTGAGAAAGAGAGAGACAGAGAATGCATGTGAGTGGGGAGGGGCAGAGAGTGAGGGGCAGAGAGAATTCCAAGCAGGCTCCACACTGTCAGCACACAGCCCAACACTGGGCTCCATTTCATGAACAGTGAGATCATGACCTGAGCTGAAATCAGGAGTCAGATGCTTAACCCACTGAGCCACCCAAGTGCCCCACATTGAAATGCTTTTCAATCACGATCATCCTCCAAGTATTCCTGTTCATTCATGTCTGCCTCAAATTACTGGTAAATACATAAAATAGTTAACTTGCTAATCATTTCAATGCACGATCCTTTTCTTGCCTCCCTTCTTGTGTCAGGATGTGCATTACATATTCTTATCCTAGCCATATTTTCGTATATCTTCAGGAAACATCTCATCTAAGACTACCTTGAGAATGCTTAAGAATTGACCATTATGCTCTAGTGAAGACTGTGTTTTGCATTTTATTCAAAAACTGAGTCCAACAATATACAATGTCTTCTCAGTCATGACATGTGATCAGTGCAATAAAATGTGAACCGAAGTTAAAAAAAGAAAAAGAAAAAGACTTATAAATAACTTTATCAAACTGACCCAGCAAATAAGAAGCACTAGTAATTCAAAACCCAGGCCCTATACACTGTACTACCTAGCCTTTCCCCATTTTTCCATAGGTAATACATTCTCCTTGAATGGAAATCAAAGAGCACAGAGTAAATAAAAAGAAAATAAGAATCACTTATAATCCCATTACTCAGAATTCAACACCTATCATTAATTCAGCATTTACTCTTATAGTTGTTTTCTCATTTATATGTATCAAAAACGTGTATGACTGCCTGCACATAAACTCAGTTTTCTAAGGAATGTCACACTTCTCCATTTTCTTCAAATCAGATTAAATCTGCCTCTGACCTTCATGTCCTACAAGGTTGTCAGAAGATCCTTGTAAGTACTGGGGTTTTTGATCTTTCTTGAGGGTCAAAGAGAAAAATGGGAGGCTTATGTACTGCTTGGAAAGCTGGGGGATGTCTTTGATGTTCAACCCAACATGGCAGCCTTTATCACTGTCTAATGTCCAGTGGGTCAGGAGGGCAGGGACTGCCTTCAGGGTCCAGAGGAGCACCGAGTCTTCCTCTGGATGGGAGGCTCAGTGTGTGTTTGAGATTCCCTCTCAGGCCTCACCACCACCTATGGGTACAGTGAGGCATGGGACGGACAGGGGCCTCCAGCTCCTAGGCACCTCCTCCCCTTTAAGGAATGCTCCCCTTCTATCTGCCTGTCAGTTTCTCCTGCAATTCCTTCTCTCACTGTATAATCCCTTCTGCTCAGTTAGAAAGACTAAGAGCTGGGGAGGGAAATGTTTATAGTTAACAACTCTCTTTCCAAAGAAGGGATAATAAAAGACTTGACTATTGAGAAATTATTTATTTACACGTGTATTGTGATTATTGTTTACAAAATCAAAATCACATTCTACCTGTTTTTATCAACAATCGTTGTAGATTTTTAGCTCTAAGAAAAGATTTTAGCTCTAAGAGTTTCTTATTGTTGAGTTTTAAGAATTCCTTGTATATTTTGTATACAAGTCCTTTATCAGATACGTGTTTTGCAGTTCCTCCAATTCTTTCATTTTCTTAACTGTCTTTCACAGGGAAGAAGTTTTAAATTTTAATAAAATGCAACATATCAATTTTCCCTTTTATAGATTGTGCTTTTGGTATTGCATCTAAAAATTCATCTCTCAATCCATGATCATATAGATTTTCCCCTATATTTTCTTCTACAACTTTTATAGTTTTACACTTTACATTTAGATCTATGGTTCATTTTGAGTTAATTTTTGTGAAAAGTATAAGTATCTAGTGTCCAGAACCATTTATTGAAAAAACTGTCTTTTCTCCACTGAATTGCCTTTGAGTCTTTGTCATGGATAGATTGACTATATTTTTGTGGGTCTATTTCTAGGCTCTTTATTCTGTTCCACTACTCTTCCCCCAACTCACTTCTATTCTGCCTTGATTATAACAACTTTATATTAAATCTTGACATTGGGTAGTATAAGTCCTTCAACTCTGTTCTTTTTTAGTATTGTCTTAGTCATTCTAGGTCTTTTGCTTTTTGATATACACATTAAAATCAATTTGTTGATATCTACAAAATAATTGCTGGGATTTTGATTGGGATTTCATTGAATCTATAGAGGATGTTGGAAAGAATTGACATCTCTGGTCAGGACTGTGAACCAATGACAGATGGGGGTTGGCTGATGAATACCCAAGCTTTCCCAGCCCTCAGGTAGGACATATCTGTTCATGTTATGCAGTGCTTCCCAGAGTCCTCAGCAGGATCAAGCACCAGTTGCCCACAGTAGCACCATTTTTGAGCTATTTTCTCTTCTCTGCTCACTTCCCCATCCTCTTACTGTCACCAGCTAGACCCTAAGACCTGACCTTTACCGCCCACCTGCGGTAGTGGGTACCTGCAGTAGTGAGTACAAACTCACTAACCTTTGTCCTACATCTTTACTTAAGATCTCCTTTCTGCCTTACCTTTTAACTTTTGCAAATGAACCCAAAACCACCCCTCAGGTGATGGCAACAGGCCTGACAAGACAGGTACCAGCCCAGTCCACCCTGACCATCTGAGCTAAATGACTTGCACCTGCGCAGATGGACTGTGGTGTGACCCCTTGGAATGACTGGTACTTATCTTTACCTCATTATAATGCTGAAATCTCCACCCAAGGAGGAGCCTCATTTACATAACATACAATTTATGTATAGGTTTCCTTAAGGTGCATGTGCACCACCTCTACATATGATGACATGGCTTCCCTATCTAAATATTCATCGTAACCTAAACAAAAGGAACCCAGTTACCCTCTCTCAGGGAGTCATGGCTTTGGAAGCCATTCTCTGTGATCTTATTTGCTCCAAATAAAGTTTTCTTTGTGCGACAACTCACCTCATGCAGTTTCCGTGATACATCAGGGAGCGAACTCCCTTTCGTTCAGTCACATTACCAGTGTTTCCTGTAATCATCTCCCAGATAAACTACTTTCCCTCAGAACCTCATCTTAGGGTTTGTTTCTGGGGCATCAGACTAAGAGCTGTGACAATACAGGAATACTCAAAGACAGGCTCAAGTAAGGCAACTTTCCTAAATGTACCCAGGTTCCAGAGTGGTACCAGGCCTATCCAATCTAGATAGAAAACTCCCAGTTTGGTAATTTAATACCTACTCAAGGCACTCAAATTTAGCCTTTAATTTAAGACGCAGAAAGCAGTACCTCGCAAGCCTGCTATTTCTTCAGAAAGAAAAAAAAAAGATACAAATGAAACACATTTAATTTCAACAAGCATGCCTGCGCATGAAAATCTACCTCAAAATAGCTAAAATGGTAAAAGATGTGTTGCTATTTTAAAGCCAGAAGATTTGGATTTGCCTCAGGCGGCTTTTAGCTTCTAGAGTTTTATGGCTCACTGGTTTCAGGTTAGAAAGTTAGAATTGCAAAGGCGTGCTGTGGTTTCAGTCTCTGCCATTCTTTCATAATTTTGTAGCACAAGGGCTTTTCCAGGGAGGGAGGTAAGGGTGGGGTGGAAATCTAACAAGGGAGGAGTGAAAGGCACCAAGAGAACTGACCCAACTATCTGTCTTTATTTTTAACAACCTCTAAAGCAAGTCATGCACGATGAACATCACAGAAGCACCAGGCATTTGTTGGAAAAAATCCTCTGGGGATGCACTTCTTGAGGGGAGAAAATGGCTTCATAAAGAAAGGATGCAAAAACGCTGTGCTCTCTTTATCTGCAACTGCAGAATGCAATAGCCACTCCACCAAATCCTCAGCTGCAAAAACAATGTGTGTAATCTGATATTTATTTTTGCTGAAATGGAGCCGCAGCTCTGCCATTGCAAAGCGCCCAGAGAGCCTTTGCTGACCCTGGGGGGAGTGCGGCCTAACGAAACAGCCTCACTTTTGCAATTTAATTTTTCTTCAAGAGCACAGGCCAGAGTTAGAGGAACTTCTATCCAGCTTTTGGAGGGAAAGCCAAAAATGAATTAATGAAGCTTATCAGACGGCCTTTAGAAAATGTATCAGCCCTTTATTATGCTACAGTATCAGCCAACACTCGCTTTACTTTTCTTGGGAGGAATTGGACGGGGGCTGCGATCAGGGAAGATGTGCTTCGCTGTCTCAGCCCACACGCTCAAGCAATTTAAATCTGGTCTCCAGGAGACCTGACATCATAAAGGGAAATTGTATTCAGGCCTACTAGTCTAGGAAACATTACCTCAATGCTGCTGGATTTCTCAGTCACTACCATTGTTTCTTTGTTTCCCTGTATCACCAAACTTCATGGGAGAGAAATTACTGCTGCACTACTTCATCATCTAGTATTTCCTTAACTCTAAGAGCTGCTGCCGCAGAACTCTTGAATGATGCTGTTCTTTTGAAGGTCACTGAGGACCCCACCTTGTCCAACCCACTAAGCGTTTTTCATGGTCTGCACGATCCAACATCACCTCCCCACCTCCCCTGCCGTTCTAAGCCTTGTGTTTCCTTGCCTTTTGTTGACGTGGTCCTCCTCTTTTCCCTATGCCTCCTCCTGGCCCTTCCTAGTGGTCATCCTCCAAGGTTCTTTCTTCCAACCTCCTACTCTATATTCATACTCTCAACAAGCATCCATTCCCATACTTTCAGTTGGAGCTTCAGCAGCAATCTTGACTGATGAAGTACCTGGAAGGTAGGATTCCCCAGGGGAGGATGCAGAAGGACATTAGAAGGAACTTGGCCCTCTGATGATTTTGCTGAAGCCGTCGTATCTATCCTGCCTGCCCACCTCCTGATTTCTTCTGCATGCTAGAATAAACCTTGTGTTTAAGCCACTGTTTTGTACATTTTGGATTTTCTGTTATATGCAACAGAATCTAATTTAAATAATAAAAACGGGCATAACAATGTCTTCTCATAAAGTTAGTATAAGCTTTACATGATATAAGTCATGTGCCTAGCTCATGTGCCTAGCCAGACCTAGCCTATGTGGTCAAATATTGTAGATTTTATTATAAACTCCATGCCTGCATTCCCAGCTTCATGATGCATCAAATCACAAAATGTCAACTATGATCTAAACAAATCCCTTCCAAAACCAACTCATCCTCTGATTGCCTCAATCTTTGGTGTATGACATGACTAATCTCTTGTTAATCAAGGTTTTGAGTCTTCTCATTTTCTTGCTAATATTGAATCAATTGCTAAATGCTATTAATTTAGTCCTTCACATTTTCTCCAATTAATTCCCTCATATTTTCTCTGTAAACCCCCTAGTTGAAACTTTCATTATTACCCACCCAAAATATTACAGTTGTCAACTCGATTGGTTCCCCACTTCCTGTGTATCTTCCTACTTCAAGTTATCCTACTGAAACCATCACATAAGTCTTCCAAAAGCACTGCTCTAATTTTGTTATTCCTCTAAAAACCTTAGTGGCTTGGGGGCGCCTGGGTGGCGCAGTCGGTTAAGCGTCCGACTTCAGCCAGGTCACGATCTCGCGCTCCGTGAGTTTGAGCCCCGCGTCGGGCTCTGGGCTGATGGCTCGGGGCCTGGAGCCTGTTTCCGATTCTGTGTCTCCCTCTCTCTCTGCCCCTCGCCCGTTCATGCTCTGTCTCTCTCTGTCCCAAAAAATAAATAAACGTTGAAAAAAAAATTAAAAAAAAAAAAAACCTTAGTGGCTTGTCATTGCCCACTGAGTTAGTCCACATGCTCTTCAGCTTGGGGCTTGAGACCCTAACTTATATCTTCTGCTTCTCACCTCCATCTCCTTCCATGCCAATCAATCTAGACTCTTCGATTTGCCTTCTGCTTTCTTAATTCTGTTGCTTGGCTCATGTTTCACTCACCCAGAATGTCCTCTTCTTACTCCACTGCCTACATTTCAGTATCTTAGCTAACTTTCAAAGCATCACAGAAATTATATCACTCCTAAAAATCCCCTCCTTCCAAAACAGATGTGATTTTCCCTTTACTCAAAACACTTTGTATCTCTCTTATGGTGCTTGTGCTCCAATGCTTTACACCAGTCATTCTCACATTTTAGGGAGCATCTTAGTTATCTGGAAGAACTTTGAATATACAGATTGCCCACTCCCAGAGACCCTATCAAGACAGTATGTTATCGGCACAAAAACAGACACATAACGAATGGAATAGAATAGAGACCCCAGAATTGGACCCACAAATGGATGGCCAACTAATCTTTGACAAAGCAGGAAAGAGTATCCCATGGAAAAAAGACAGTCTCTTTAACAAATGGTGCTGGGAGAACTGGACAGCAACAGGCAGAAGAATGAAACTAGACCACTTTCTTACACCATTCACAAAAATAAACTCAAAATGGATGAAGGACCTAAATGTGAGACAGGAAACCATCAAAACCCTAGAGGAGAAAGCAGGAAAAAACCTCTTTGACCTCAGCTACAGCAATTTCTTACTCGACACATCTCCAAAGGCAAGGGAATTAAAAGCAAAAATGAACTATTAGGACCTCATGAAGATAAAAACTTCTGCACTGCAAAGGAAACAATCAACAAAACTAAAAGGCAACCAACGGAATGGGAAAAGATATTTGCAAATGACATATCAGATAAAGGGCTAGTATCCAAAATCTATAAAGAACTCACCAAACTCCACACCCCCCAAAAAATCCAGTGAAGAAATGGGCAAAAGACATGAATAGACACTTTTCCAAAGAAGAAATCCAGATGGCAAACAGGCACATGAAAAGACTCAACGTCACTCCTTATTGGGGAAATACAAATCAAAACCACACTGAGATACTACCTCATGCTGGTCAGAGTGGCTAAAATGAACAAGTCAGGAGACTATAGATGTTGGAGAGGATGTGAAGAAACAGGAACCCTCTTGCACTGTTGGTGGGAATGCAAACTGGTGCAGCCACTCTGGAAAACAGTGTGGAGGTTCCTCAAAAAATTGAAAATAGATCTACCCTATGACCCAGCAATAACACTGCTAAGAATTCACCCAAGGGATACAGGAGTGCTGATTCATAGGGGCACTTGTACCCCAATGTTTATAGCAGCACTTTCAACAATAGCCAAATTATGGAAAGAGCCTAAATATCCATCAACTGACGAATGGATAAAGAAGATGTGGTTTATATATACAATGGAATACTACTTGGCAATGAGAAAGAATGAAATATGGCCATTTGTAGCAAAGTGGATGGAACTGGAGGGTATTATGCTAAGTGAAATAAGTCAGGCAGAGAAAGACAGTTACCATGTTTTCACTCATATGTGGATCCTGAGAAACTTAACAGAGAACAATGGGGGAGGCAAAGGGAGGTGGCGTTACAGAGAGGGAGGGAGGAAAACCATAAGAGAGTCTTAAATACTGAGAACAAACTGAGGGTTGATGGGTATGAGGGAGAGGGAAAAGTGGGTGATGGGCATTGAGGAGGGCACCCATTGCGATGAGCACTGGGTGTTGGATGGAAAGCAATCTGACAATAAATTATACTTAATATAAAAAGAGAGAGAGAGAGAGAGAAAAAGAAGGTCTGGGAAAGGGTCTGAGATCTGCATTTCTCTTTTTTGAAAAAAAATTTTTTTAATGTTTATTTATTTTTGAGAGAGAGAGAGAGATAGAGAGAGATAGAGAGAGAGAGAGAGAGATACTAGTGGGGCAGGGGCAAAGAGAGATGCCAAAGCAGGCTCCAGGCTCCAAGCTGTCAGCACAGAGTCCGATGCAGGGTTCAAACTCAGCCGCAAGACCATGACCTGAGCCGAAGTCAGATGCCCAGCTGACTGAGCCACCCAGGCGCCCCTGAGATCTACATTTCTAACAAAGCCCCAGGTGATACTGATGCTGCTGGTGTGGGGATCACACACTGAGAACTGCTTTCTGGTGATCTGGATTTTACTCTTTCTACACTGTGAACTTCTGGAGATCAGACAATATGGCTTATTACAATCTTTGTATTTCCCAATGCTCCCAGCACACAGTAGACAATAAGTGTTTATTAAAATGGCACAGGGTAGAACAAGAGCCCAAACAAAGTTGGCAAGGACCTTTTGAAGCTATGCTCAATCGTTGGTTTCTATCATACAGAAAGAACACATCTAAGTGCTTTTGCCAAGAGCATAACCCAATTCTCCTGGTGTTAGCTATTGTTCTTGGTTTAGGGAAGTGAGCCCACAGCATGTGCTTGGAGGAATGCTAGGTATTGTAAGGCAAGGACACGACATGAATTCAGGGAAAGCAGTAGTTGAAGGGCTCCCCTAGAGGAGAAGGATGACAAAAGTTCAACATTTGGGAAATTAAGTATGAAGGTTGCCATGGTAAGATAACAACAGATTTCAAATCTATAATTGTACCTGGCAAGAGGCATGTTAGAGTCCCTCCATATACTATTGTTTCCTTCTTGTGCTTTTAATGCTTCAGAAGCAAGTCACTCTGAATTCAAGTTGTGCTTCTAATTACCCTTTTTATTATTCTCAGAATGTTCTTCAGAACCAACATGATTTTTAGGAAAGAAAATTAATTGCGGCTTTTCTTGGTTTGGAAATGTGGGCAACTGGGTATTCTGGCAAATCACGCCCTGTTTTCCTTCTGTGTGTAGATAACAGACTGATAATTCACCTTCTGCCTGTCTATCCAGTTATCTAGTCAGGGTGTTTTTTCCCAAGGCGGGGAGAGGACATTTTGCATATGGAAGGTGTTTTTGAAATGACAAGAAAATGAAGAACAAGTCAGCCAAAGAAACAACAAATGCCACAGTCATCCCCCAAAGACCTTTGTTCTTAGCTTTTCATATTTCATGTCATACTTCTCATGAAATAAATCCTCCAGAAACAACAAAAGATAGATGGAGACCATTACAAGAAAGGATGGATATCAAATATGGATTTTTTTATTTTAAAGAAGCAATTCAATTGTACCCAGATGGAACATTAGAAACGTCACATCTCTGCATCATCATTTTTCAGCAGCAGCACAGATGGTACCTTTTCATTTGCAGTGCGGGCCAACATAGTGTGCTCAGCTGTCTGCTCCACCCCCATCATGAGTCCAAGTTTACATGTAAGAGGACATGTTGGTTGAGTTAACCCAGAGACCCTTGGGAAACTGTGTTGCCTGGGGCCCTGACATTACTATTTTATAATATTTCCTTCTTCAAGGAAGCAGATGGGATTGCCAGACCGTGACTTTTATCTACTGTTCTCGAATAAGGCGCCCTAAGGCTTCCTGCCTCTTCCCAGAGCCGGACCACAGATCTACAGTGATGAGGAGAAGCAGGCAACATCTGCAGACCTTCTGTTAAAAGCTCTTATTTGTTTAAGTATCCTGTTTCCTTGCTATTTATATTTCTAGAAATTAGGGAGATGCTTATCCCTACTTGTCCCAATACAGTTGAAAATTACGATTGATGTCGTTCAAGGGCTCACAATTTATGTCCTAAGTGAAAAAACAAAACAAAGTAAAACAAAAACAGAGTGAAAATACACCGCCACCATCACCATCACCACTACCACCATTATCCCCACCTGACTATTGGAATGGTTTATCTGGGGACAGTAGCAGGAATTCTGCTTTCTCTAGGGAAATTACTATGGGCTTCTGGGGGCAATAAACCAGCTCAGAGATTCCAGGAGAATCCCAGTCAGGGAAGGTACTGGGTCACTAATTGCTGAGAAGAACTTCAACTAAAGAGAGAATGAAATTGTCTGTCAGTCTATCTCATGCTGTCCTGCAGTTTCTGCTTCACTGTGATAAAACAGAATTGGCCAGGAAGCACAGCATCCCTAATTTTGGCATACACATAGGCCCTAGGGCATAGCACAGTCTAGCATTTATTTATCAATTTGATTCTTGGCTTCCTAAGCTCACTGATTTTACAGACAGTGATAGGAGCATATCATTTTCAACATTTCACAACTGCGTTAACCTCTGTTTTCTCCTGTCCCTGGCTGTTAATGTAGAGCTGCCGGTGCTTTGAAAAGCACTGTCTTCCCCTTCTTCAGCCATTCCCGTATCCATTCCCTTTGCCATGTGGCTTTATAGCCTCCCCATTAAGAGATTGAGCCTATTTCCCTGATTTTTGATTCTGATTTCATCCATGCGACTTGTTTTAGGCAATAGCATATTAGCCGATGTGACCCAAGCAGAGGCTTGAGAAAATGCTTATTCGTTTCCATTACAGTTGAATATCTCTGCTGTCTCCATGAGTGGAAGCCCAGGCCATCCTACTGGAGAATGAAAGACATAGGGCAAAGTTGAGTGCTTCCATCTGAGTTCTCCTAGGTAAAGACAGTCTGGATCAACCAACAGCCAACTGACTCCTGTACTAATCCTGTACCTTTCAATCCATTGTTCAGTTTTGGTTTTACCTCCAATGTAATCCTCGAGTTTGCTCATCTCTCTCCACCATCACTGACCCAGTCGGTATAGACCTGTACCATATTTCACCTGGATTTTGTAATGTCCTCTTAGATAGGGTTCCTGCTTTCCCTCACATTTCCCTGCGAGCCTGTTCCTACTCAGCAGCCAAGGGACCTTTTAAAAACCTAAATCAGATGGTGTTAGTTTCCTGGATAAACCTTTTGATGGGTTCTCCTTGTTCTTAGAATAAAGTCCAATATGTTAACACAATTCTCAAGGTTTGCCTACCATGCTTCCTCACTGGAACTTCTAAAACTGTTACTCGTCTCCTACTCCACTGCTCTGCTCTTGTGTGTCCTCAAATAAGCCAGGCCCATTCCCCTCCTAGAGCCTCTGTCCTTGTTGCTCCCTCTGCCTGGAATGCCCTTTCCCCAGCAATGCTAACCACCAGCTCTATGTCCTTCATTAGTTTCTGCTTCAATATCACATCCTCCTGAGATCCTCTCTTCCTGTATCAAACAGGCCTCTTCCAAGTGGCAATCAGAGCATCTAGATGATTTCTTTCATAACATTCATCGTAATCTGTAATTATCCTGTTTATGTATTTGCTTGTTTTGTTGGCTGCCTTCCTAGTTAGAATGTAAGTTTCTCATAGACAGGATCTTGATTTTCTTATTTTCCCTGGTATTTTCAGCACCTCGCCTACAGTCAGTGCTTTGTGTATGTGTGTATGAGACATTAAAACTGGAGGACTCGGGGCGCCTCGGTGGCGCAGTCGGTTAAGCGTCCGACTTCAGCCAGGTCACGATCTCGCGGTCCGTGAGTTCGAGCCCCGCATCGGGCTCTGGGCTGATGGCTCAGAGCCTGGAGCCTGTTTCCGATTCTGTGTCTCCCTCTCTCTCTGCCCCTCCCCCGTTCATGCTCTGTCTCTCTCTGTCCCAAAAATAAATAAACGTTGGAAAAAAAAAAAAAAAAACAACTGGAGGACTCTTACACACACACATTTTATATATGTATATAATATGTACATAAAAATATATACATATATTAGTTTCCTATGGGAAACTCATACATTACCAATATATGTATGTGTTAATGAGTCTTCTTTAAGTTCACATACATACTAATGTATATGTGGGACACACGTGTGTAATCTATTGTATGTGTATAATGCACATATATATGTAATGAGTCCTTTAATTTTAACCTGACACATACACAATTTGCTCTTTAGAATCTTGCATTATCTAAAAATATAACTTGAACATCTTTTTGCAACAGCAGATATAAGCCTACCTCATTAAGTCTTCAGAGTATTCCTTTGTACGAATGTACCATAATTTATTTAGTCAATATGAGCTAGTGCTAAGATTGTTCCCATTCTAGTGATGAGGAAACAAAGGCTGAGGGAGACAAATCATTTGCCCAAGACAGCCAGTATTGGACCTGGCGCCTGAGTCCCAGTGGCGGGATGGGGCAGTATAGGCCTGACCTAGCACTCACATGGTACATGCATGGATGGAGGCAAATTTGTTGGGGGCTCCATTCCTTCTTTGTGGCTTTCTGACAACCATCTTCCCTCCAGTGGATCCATCTTCCAACAAGTTGAAGAAGCTGACATATGTTAGTGGTTTTAAATGTTGGCGCCCATAAAATCACCCAGAGGTCCTGTTAAAAGACAGATTTCTAGGCCCTACCCCAGAGATCTGGGCTGGGGGCTGAAATTCTGCATTTCTAACAAATTCTTAGACAATATTGATGCTTCTAGTCCATGGAGCACACTTTGGGTATGCGAAGTACTCCATAAGCATTAAAGCCCACACAAATTCAGGAGAATGTGACCTCTCAGTTTTCATTAAGCCCCTATTGAATGCCAGCTATGGTGACAGGTATTATGGCAAAAAGAACCCATCATGCAGGGCCTCACTCATGAAGATTTAAGAATTTAGTTGGTGAAAACAAAATATGTGTTACAAAAACAGAAATTTTTAGTGCAGTGAAGAGTGAGATAAGCGACAGAGGCATAGTCTTTAATTAGAAACCAGTTCTAGGGGCGCCTGGCTGGCTCAGTCAGGGGAGCATGCGACTCCATTTCAGGGTCATGAGTTCAAGTCCCATGTTGGGTATAGAAATTATACATACATACATACATACATACATACTAAAAAAACCCAAACAGTTCTGGGTAAAAAACAACAACAACAAAAAAACCACTCTACTTGGTGCAGACCACTGGATTTTTGGCATGTACTTACTAAATACCGATTTTTTTGATAAACCTTCTTCCCTCATTTTGGTGTGTGCCAAATTAGCATCCTCCCAGAACTCATTGATGACTGGTTTGAACATCTGCTTGCTAACCTGTTGCTTAGCTCAGACACTCCTAAGAGCCACATCATCAGGAAGGGAAACTGTTAGGGTAGATTCCTTAGAGCAGAGCTTGAGATGAGGGTTCTTGTGCAAGTGATTTATTTAGAAGGAGTTTTGGGGAGGAACCTATGACTGGGTTAAGCAGGGCAGGAGTATAACAAGGATGTGGTCTCATCTGTGGCCTTGCCTGATTCCACGGGGCTCCTGACTCCAAGGCACTAACAACTGTCTCACCATAGGGGGCTGGCCTTTAGTACCCCAATGTCTTTTCCCCATTTTCCACCCTGGTTCCTATAGTCTTTGTAAAAGTTCACTTTTTAAAATTTTATTTAGCAAGCATATATTGCCCACATACTCTAGGCACTAGGCATTTGTAAGGTCAGGGGCTGAACTTCCCTGTCTCAAAGCCCATAGTGATGTCATTTGATACTGAAATCTACCCTCATGGCTGCAGAGAGAACGTGGGCCCTCTCTCTCCAGGCTGCACACATGTAATTCACCTGGTGTATAATGTAATGGCCTACTTTATCTCTCACTTCCTATTAAGCCCAACGAATGCTGAACTATCTGCTCACCAGGATCTTTGCACATCCAGGTCTTATGTTGTTGTAGTACACTGAGTAGTGCGATCCCAAAGATATTAGGTCCTACTCTCTGGAAATGATTAATCTTACTTTATATGGAAAAAGAGTCTTTGTAGACAAAATAATTAAGAATCTTGAGAGGAAGAGATTGCTCTAGACTATGCAAATGGGCCTTACGTGCTATCACAAGTGTCTTCAAGGCAGAGGAAAACTTGACAGGGGAGGAATTGATATGAAGATAGAGGCAGAGATTGGAGTGATGTGGGCACACCAAAGCATGCCACCGGCAGCTGGAAGAGGCAAGAACGGAATCTCCACTCCAGCCTCCATAGGGACATTGGCTCTGCCAGCCAATGATTTCAGACATCCAGCCTCCAGAACAGTGAGAGAACAAAACTCTGTTGTTTAAAGCCATCCAGTTGTGGTAATTTGTTGTAGCAGCCCTAGAAAACTGAGAGCAGTTGTTATATTACCTGTTTCTGGAGTTACCTGGGTGCCTTCCCCTCTCCCACAACACATACTTCATCACAGTGATGCTTGTTTCTTCAGCTCACATGCCTACCTCTCTAGGCAGCCTCCTAGATCTTTCATCCCACCACCTCCAGGCACTGATCTAGTAGACACCCCTTGTCTGTCTCCCAGAGTTCCTTGAACAATATTCTCTCATTGCCTTTGCTCCGTTCTTTTCTATGACCTTCCCAGGTCAATCTCCCTGTGAAATTCTAAATCCTTAGGGTCTTATTCATGTCTATATTCCCTGGTCCTGGCTCAGGGCTGAGTGAAAAGTGGCTTCCTGGTATTTGTTTCTTGACACGAAGAGGAAGTAAGTAGATGCTGCTGTTCAGTGACTAAAAGGGGAGAATCAGGGGCTCGTGAGGCCTCACATCACTGGCCAAACCTGACTGGACATGCGGTAACTCCCCTGGCTGAGATGCCCTGTAGAGGCTTCTCCCCCGTTATCCTACCAGTCCAGCCTTCCAGCCCAGCCTGCTCTGAAGCTTTCTGAGGCCTCAGGCCTGGTTGTGTTCCCTTTGGCTTCGTGTCTGCAGAGCCCGTGTTTATTTTCTGCTCAGCTCTTCTTATGTTCATCTCCTCTCTCTGCTCTCCTTCTCCTGACTCCCAATCAGCCGTGACTCACAACCTCAAACGCTGTTCCCTTTTGTCATTATTTTGAGGAGTCGCATGATTTCCCTCATTATCACCTTCGGGGCTAGAATAGGGGTTGGCCTGCAGTATTTTATTTCTCAGGGCCAACATGAGGGGTGTGAAGCAAGTGACAAGTTCAATAACCTGGGGTCAGGTTAGCGTTCTAGCGATCTAGTTGCTCTGAGGAGGTGGCTGCTAAACGTGGAATTTGAAAATTAGGACTGGGCTTCAGTCAAGGGGATGATGGTAGAGCCTTTTCAATTCTTCCTCTATAAATTTGCTTTCCAACTCAGACTTCCTGGACAACATTTATAGTCAAATTTGACAGTCTCTTCTAAAACCTGACAGTTTTCTTTCTATTAGCCTCCAAGGAAGGTAGATAATTATTTTGTCTTTTTTTTTTTTTTTTAACATCAGGTAGGGAGCCTCCAAGGTGGGGGTGTGGTTGTATTTTCTCCCCTTTGTAAGCTGTTTGGAAGCCACTTGTAACGTTGTAATTATGAAACCTGGGCTCTGTGGGAGGTTTTAATAATTGATTCACAAAGTGGCTGAATTAGTTATTTATTGCTGCGTAATGGCCTCTCCCAAAACTTAGAGACTTAAAACAACAAGCATTTGTTAACTCACAAAGTTTCTGAGACTTAGGATAAAGCAGCAGCATATTCTGGCATGGGGCCTCTCATGAAGTTGCAGTTCAATGTTGGTTGAGGCCACTACAATCTTCAGAAGGGCCTGGAGTTATCTGCTTCCAAGAAAGCTTATTCATATGCCAGTTGGCTGGAGGCCTCAGTTCCTTGTCATATAGGCCTCTCTACAGGGTTGCTTGAGTGCCTTTATGACATGGTGGCTGGCTTCTCCTGGAACAAGTGATCCAAGAGAAAGAAAGGAAGAAGCCACAAGGCCTTTGATTACCTAGTCTCAGAAGTTACACACTATTCTATTCCTTAGAAGTCAGTCACTATGCTCACACTTAAGGGGAAGAGAATTCAGCTGCACCTGTTTGAGGAAGTGTCAAAGAATCTGCAGATATATTTTAAACCACCAGAGTAGAGTGCCTTTCCTTCAAATAGCTCCAGAGAATGCAGCAAATCATTTTTACCCTGTCGATAAAATACCACCTGGTTTTTGAATGTTTTGCCGGAAGGTTGCAAGAAATATAGAAGTCTTATATCATAATCATTAGAATAGTGAAAAATAATAGTATATAATAGTGAAAAAATAATCCTTATGAAGATAGGTGAGAGGATACTGTGCTGCCTTAGGTCTGGGTAGGTGGGAGGATTTGAGAAGAGTAGAGGATCCCAGTGGTTTCAATTTAGTACTTTCTGTTTAATATATACAATATTAACTAGCTATCTCATTGCCTCTTTGATTCAACAATTCAACATCAGGCACCATGATAAATGAGACAAAATCCTTGCTTTCAAGACTGAGAGATAGATGGAAGAGAGCTACTCTAGATAAGCTGCCTAGCCCAACCCAGCCCAGACAGAACCCCAACTGACCATAGATGAGTGAGCCCAGTAGAGACCAGGAGAACCACCCAGCTCAGATAGTTGAACTCTGCAGAAATGTGAGACATTAATATTTATTTTTGTATGCCTCTGGGCTTGTGTGATTGTTATACAGCAATAGTGACTGATACAAGTTTACAGTGTGGTAAAAAAGACAAAGTGAAAGGCAAATTTTGCAGTGCGATATGATACATACTATGCTTAAGGCTCTGACAAGAGTGAGACGGGAGGGCCTAAATCTACCTCAGGGTGATCAGGGAAGCTGAAGACTTCAGGTGATGCCTGAATGAAGTCCTAAGAATGAGATGGTGTTTGCCAGAATGGGTTGGAAGACTGACGCTGGGGTGGGGAACCACATCCTTTTCCGGTAAATGTGAAATCTTGGTAAGCTAGAAAGCAGTTGTAATGGATGGGTCCTAATTGTTGGCGCCCCTGGATCATGAATCACTTCATAAGTCCTGCTAAAGGACTTTATCTTACTCTTTATCTTAAAGGCAACCACTAAAAGATTAAAGAGGCATAAAATAATCAGATTGATGGTTTGTTAAGCGCACACTGGAAGTGGTGTGGAACCAGGCAGGAATCAGGGTGGCTAGTTTTGAATCTGTGCTCCTCCAGATATGGCCATGGGAAAGAAGAGGACAGAGGAAGGAAATATTAGGAGGTGGTTCAGACAAGGCTTGGCAGCTGATATAACGAGGGGGTGGAAGTTGGCTTTAGTTCCAAAGCAGAAGAGTTTGGAAGGGGTAGGTGGTAAGCATTTCAATGTGGGTCACGATGAGTTTGAAGTGCCTGTGGGTGAGCTGAAAGGAGGTGTTTAGTAGGTAGGCAGAAAAGCAGTTTGGGGCCTCAGAAGAGGAGCCTGCAGCAGGCATATACTTTGGGGCATCATCCACTTGGAGGCAGTGGCTGAAGCTATTACAGGCAAGGTTGGGTTTATGTAGGTGAGAACCAACCCAAATTTTGTACTTTAGGGAAACACTGACCCCTAAATGATGGGCAGAGGAAGAGAAACCAAAGGAGACTAAGAAAGAGATGCCAGAGAGAAAGAGAAGACACAGAGGAAAGTGATTGCACATAAAACAAAGAGAGGGCTTTGGAGGTTAGCAGTATCACATATCTCAGGGAGGTAGGAGCATAGAGGATTGAAGAGTGTTTTGTTTGTTTGTTTTGCACCCAGAAACTATGATGAGTTTCATGGTGACCTGAATCAAAGGCCAAAAGGGATGAGAGGTGTATTGCAAAAGTAGACAAGGAAATGGAGACAACAATGGATATTAACTACCGCTTGGTAGAAGAACCATCTGTGGTCTCTTGGCTGCAGCTCTAACTTCAGCCATGGATAGGGAGATAGTTCTGTATAGGCTGTGACTCACTTCAAGCAGACAGCATCTGGCTTCTGGTATGTACTTTGAATTTTCCTTTCTGCCCAGGGCTTTTCCAGTGTCCTGAGCACTAGTGAGAGCTTGCTTAGCCCAGTACATGCAAGCTTGGAAGTATGGGGGAATTGATGTCTCTGTGGGAGAAATAATAATCATCCACCTATGGGGATGCAAGCTAGTTAATGAATGCTTGACATTCATTATTCATAATAGTCAAGATATGGAAATAACCTAAATGTCCACTGACATTTGAATGGATAAAGAAAGTGTGGTATATATACACACTGAAATATTATTCAGCTATAAAAAAGAAGGAAATTCTGCCATTTGTGACAACATGCATGGAGCTTGAGAGCATTATGTTAAATGAAATAAATCAGAGGAAGACAAATACTGTATGATCTCATTTATATGTGGAACCTGCAAAAAACCAAACTCATAGTAATGGGGAATAGAATGATGGTTGCTAGGGGGTGTGGGAATTGGGGAGATGTTGGTCAAAAGGTACAGATTTCCAGTTATTAAAATGAGTAAGTCCTAGGGGTCTAATATCCAGCATGGTGACTATTGTTAACAAATTCTGTATCTTATACTTCTAAGTTGCTAAAGGAGTAAATCTTAAATGTTATCACTGTAACAGCACTCCAACCAGTCTTAAGGGTTATTTTGCTTTAAGCTCTGCACTCCTTGCATCAAGTCCCTAAAACCTAAGTCCCTTAATCTGTAGCAGAACTACCCTTCTTTCCTTGAAGCTGGTCTTGAGGAGTGAAGGATCAAACTTTCCCAGAAGATAATGCCTGGCCACATTCGAAAACAGCTGCTACAGATGCCAGCAAGTCTGTTCAGGGTCCTATCAACATACGACTAACCACCTGGGCACGTGTTTCTCCCACACATAGCCCCCTCCCTTTTCCCCTGACTCCCCCTTTAAAATGCTCGGCATCTTCCCAGGTGGTCACCTTCCTGAATAAAGCAAACTTTGCTTTCCCACCCTCAATAGGCTCTCAAGTACTGATTTTTAAGCAGTGAACAGCTGAATCTGAGTTCGGAACCAGTTCTCTGTTTGGTAACATTACCACACACACAAAAATTATATGAGAGGAAGATGTATTAACTAACTGTATTGTGGTAATCATTCTGCAATATAAACATGTAGCAAATCATCCCCTTGTACACTTTAAACTAACATAATGTTATATGTTATTTATATCTCAATAAAGCTGGGGAAAAAATGCCTGCCTCTCATCTTTAGAGTGGACAAATTCTGAGAAGGATTCTGTGAACTTCTCTGAGGTCACATGGAATTAAGCCCCATTAACTAGAGTGGTGATATTGACAACACATGCTTATACGGGCCTTTCTTCCTCACCGGATCCCTAATTCCTGCTCCCTGATATCACTCCCTAGATAAACTACTTGAAACCAAGTCCGTATCTCAGGCTGTGTTTGGGGAGACTCTAAACTAAAAAGGAAATCTTTTACACTAAAGATTTAAGATAAATGTATGGATATCAATAGGTACTCACCCACTGCACTCCCTCTCCTTAAAGCTTCTGCTGCTTAGGCGGCCATATTTCATGTCACATGACCTTACCCTCCAACAATAGCTAATTGGACCAAGGGGAGCACGTGACTGAGCTCAACCAACCAAACATGATCTGGTCAGCAACCTATGGTGTTGCTTGTTCTGTGAATATAGGGGAGGAGCTAATTGGTTTCCCTTGTTTTGGGAATTTGACTAAAAAATATCTAGAGAATAAAGAAATAAGCAATGAGAGCAAAAACTGAAAGATTGAGACGGATAGGAGTAGAGAAAACATGGCAACAACATCATGAGAGAACAAAAGCAGTGAGCTAACAAAAGAACATAAAGAGACAGAGGTGGAGTTTCCATGGGGCTCAGAGGAGTCCTGTATTCTCCTTGACTTTTTAATTCCAGTCATGTGACCCTTCACTGTGAGAAACTTCTCCCTTCCTTTTGTCTACAGTACCTTTATTTTTTACTATTATTTTTAAGTAGGCTTTGCATCCAGTGGAGCCCAATATGGGGCTTGAACTCATGACCCTGAGATCAAGACCCAAGCTGAGATCAAGAGGCCGATGCTTAACTGACTGAGCCACCCAGGTGCCCCTGGTCTGTAGTACCGTTAGTGAGAATTTCCTGTAGCCACAATAGCCTCCATTGAGTGATCTGTGGAGGGAAAGTGTGCTGATGCCATTGTTCACCCCTCTAAACCAACGTGCTTCCCTTCTCCACCCTGTCTGGATCTGGCAAGCCAACTTATGTGGACTTCATCACCTCCTCCCTTCCCCTGGCTCCTGGTGGGTTTAGCACATGGGAAGCATTAGAAAGGCCAGAGATCAGAAGGTGGGAAGGGAGGGAAACTATAGTGTTTATCCCCAGCTTCCTTCTATCACATTGCTATAAGTTAGCTCCATCTGTCCAGGTAAAGCCAAAGCTTAGCCAGGCAGTCCTCTCCATGTTATACAGCCATCCTTTCCGGGTTCAGGGAACTGGTCCCTTCCCTCATGTCTTTCGAAATAAGGAAGGGAAAGGTTTCTCACTGTTGCTAGTCCCAGGGGACTGTATCTCCCTCCCGGTTTCTCTACACCTGCCCACACCTTCATAAATAGTCCCTATTATGACATTCTCCTTGCATTATTCAGTCCCTCTAGGAGTCTGACTAATATGGGAAGATGGTACAACACAGGAGGAAAGGGACAATTTTGAAACTGAAGGGACAGGAAATGCAAATAATTCTTGTCTGATAATTGCAGACTGTCAAGTTGCACTACTCTGGGAAGCATCTTTCGCATTGGGATGGAATCGTGTGAACTGTGCTCCTGCTGACAACTTCAGCTTTCCCTTAAAGTATAAGATAAAGTCATGCTAAGAGAGAGGGAGGTAAATGAGTGAGGCAGGAGGAGTTTATATTTGAAAGACTTCTGCGGTGGAAAGGAGAGCCAGATGAAGTTGGGGACTGTATTTTGCTGCTTTTATGACTGTTTCAAAAACTTTTTTTAATGATTTATTTGTTTTATTTTAGAGAGAGAGAGTGAGAGGGGGAGATGGGCAGAGAGAGAGAGAATTCCAAGCAGGCTCTATGCTCAGTATGGGTCTCAACACGGGGCTTTATCCCCCAACACTGGGATCATGACCTAAGCTGAATTCAAGAGTCGGGCACTCAGCCTACTGAGCCACCCAGGCGCTCCAGTTTCAAAAACTTCTTGTTGAGGTATAACATATATCCCCTAAAGTGCACACTTATCACATTACATGGTTCAGAGAATTTTTGCACACTGAACACACCCATGTAATCAGCCCCCATGTCAAGAAATAAGATGTTGCGAATACTCCAGATAGTTCCCTTGTGTCCTGGTTGACTCTCTAAAACCCAAGAAAACCACTATCTTAATTTCAAACGCTATGGATTAATTTATCCTATTCTTGCATTTTATATACATGGGATCAAACAATATATTCTTTTCATTAGGCATCTTTTATTCCACACTGAATTAGCATGGTTTATGCATGTTGCTTCAGCAGGTAGTTGTACTCTGCTCATTCTTGTTGCTGTAAGTACCACATGGGTAAACAACCATAGTAAGATTTCCCAATTCTATTAATGGGCATTTAGGTAAATTCCAGTTTGAGGTTGTTATGAATATTTCTGCTCTGAACATCCTATTATGGATGTGTCTTTTGATGAACAAAAAGGTGATACTTAGGAACAGAATTGCCAAATCATAGTGTATGTACACATTTAGCTTCCATAGATACTACCAAATGGTTTTCCAAGTGGTAGTACCAATTTACAGCGACACCTACTGGGCATGAGAGTTCCAGTGGGGCCATACATTTTTATTGGCATCAGTCCAGGTCACTGCATGATTTTCACCTGTGTTCCCAAGAACCCCAAGCACAGGGGGAATCAGGCAGAGGACTACATTGATCCAGAGTTTGGGGTTTGTAGTCCAGGGCTGAAGGGCAGAAAACTGAAGATGCCGACATGAGAGTAGAAGGCGTAGTGCACTGGGGATTTTGCTGACATCGGAAGCTGGACTTATTGATAGATATAACTTAGAAGCAGGAACTAGAAGTCTGAAGGGCATAGGCGGAGATGTAAGACCACGAGAGAAGAGAGGTGTGAAATATTTTGGTCAGAGGATGAGTTTGGAGAAATGTTGAATGCGTTGAGACTAAAGATGCGAACAGCTTGAATGAGAACAGTTTCAAGCTGTAGAAAATTGCAATCAAGGTCACCTTGACGATGGCCATGAGAATAAAGGGAGGACCAAGGAACACAGGTGGAGTTGTTTCAAGAATATGAAGGAGACATAGCCTGGAAGTGGCAACAGGGAACTAAATCTCTAACCAGCCCCATGTCCTCCAATCTTCCAGTCACTATTTTTATTTAAAGGTTCCTTTTTATATTTCTTTCTTGTTTCCTTTTAACTAGTTATGTCACTCCTGCCCTCATTTTCTTCTGTTATCACCTTGCCAGCATTGTTCAGTCTTATCTTCTTTGGGGTCCCTTTTTCTTTTCTTCCTCCTTATGCTGAATCCTGACCCTTTTCCTCTGGGTCTTCAGGATTCAAAAAGACAACAACATCAACAACAAC
Source organism: Lynx rufus (assembly GCF_022079265.1). NCBI lineage: Eukaryota > Metazoa > Chordata > Mammalia > Carnivora > Felidae > Lynx > Lynx rufus. The sequence continues at coordinate 36,228,268 of NW_025814896.1, read as the reverse complement.
GTTTCCCTTATTACTTTTCTGCTGTCTTCTGAAACCCATGCTCCAACACCAATATTTAGAACTTCATTTTTGCTATCTATCCTACAATTTGCCTTTTTAAATTTGTCCTCCAAGTTATTCTGGAACAGTGGCTTTTGAAGGTTTTATTTTTTGTTTTATTTTGTTTTTGCATTTTCTTTTTTATCAGTGGAAGCTCTTTCAAACAAAATCTCAGTTGACCCTATATATCGAGTAGGGAAAATGTGGAGTTGTTACAATGTGAATAATGCCCCCTATGGCTGAACAGTATGTAACCTGCACAACTGTATGCAGTTCATGTTAGATACTTCTTAAATATACCTTCAGATTCTCTTCTCCCTGTCTCATATTCCAGTCACAGCAGTGGCAACCAATTTTATGCAGACTTCAACCAGCCTCGTATAAGTATGAACTGACAGTGTCTATCTATCGCAGTCCCACGTCTCGCTTCTGCTGTAGAACTTCTTTGCTCCTCTAAGGCAGGACATCCTCAGAAAGAACCCCTTGACACACGTGTGCACAACCCAGAAGTACAGGGGAGTTAATGCCCTGTCCCATGACTATACTTGACCAAAGGGAGATGGAAGCAGATGGGTAAATCTCCCTTTCTTGCCCCAGGAAGATGGTCCTGATGTACATTTTGCAAGGTTTCTCAGCTGCCTCGTGGGAATTAAACACCCAGGTAGGTGCCTATAGAGCAATGCCTAACTCTGTCCTGCATTCTTGCATTAGCTCTCCTTCCTTCAGCATTTCATCCTCCCTCTACTCATTCCTGTTCCCCAGAATCACACTCTCAGATTAACTATTTAGCCTTATGCCACTGTGTCAGGCTTTGTTTTCTGAGGAGCCAGCCAGTAACACCCCTAACTCAACCCCCTGGGGGGTGGGAAAAGCACTTCCAAGGCACTCCAGTGATTCTCTTTGGTTTGAAATTAATGCTGGGGAATAAAATTATGTTGAGATAGTTGGTGGGGATATCTTGACTGAAGAACTAACTGCTCATTATTCTTGGAGCCGAAGTTTGCATTTCAGGTGCATACATGAAAGTTCAGTGGGCATAAATTGAAATGGGCCATTGTCATGGTCAAATCGATAGGTCTGGAAAACAAAGTGGATTTTTAGTGGAGAGGTATAAAAGCTCTAATCCCTTAGAGAATCTACTTGGCCTAGTTTGGAGTTTTGCCTTTAATAACAGATGAGAATATGGGTTTAGGTCTCTAGGGCTTTCTATCTCCACAGCCTCTGAAAGTTTAAAAACACACACCATTAGCACTTGCCTCATCTTTCCTAAACTGGCGGTTGTCACAGTTTCTTTAAAGTAAGACAGTGCCTCAGAAGACAGCAGTCACCTCCCACACCCCCACTCCCCCAGACACCCAGGATACATCTTGTGTATACTTAAGCTGTCTCTGACACACATAATTTCTTTTTCATCCCTGAGTAATCAGTCTTTTTTATCCTCTTAGCAAAGAGAACAGTATATTTTTGTATAGAAAAGATAGGGAGGAAAGGAAAATAAAAGAAAGCCCTCTCCCCCCCCCCAAGAAGTTTCCCACAAAATAGCAACAAATAAAAGATGGCAAGGAAAAACTACAGAAGCTTCTAGAATGAGGGCATTTTTCAAGCGCTGGTTGAGGATCCAGTTCTATTTTGAACATTTTAAAATCGTTTTTTCAAGTTCTGTTGTTTAGGGGTTAATGATGGTGCAGAAACCCTATTGCTTTGAATAGGAGGGATTAGTTTCCCTATTTCAGGATTAAGGTCAGTCTTAACGACAGGCTGCCACATCCTGTCAGCAATCCTCAGTCCTACGATCATTCTGCTCTCATTCTGCTCACAATTCTCAAATCCTCCCTAGGGCTGAATGCCTGCTGAGCCCTATGCTTTTTCTTTTGAATATTACTAAAAGGGAAGAATACTAGCATGAGTCCACTCTAAGATGCATGAAGGGCTCACCCTAACCTTTTGTTTGCATCAGGTTCTAAAGACACAGAAGAAAGGAGGATTCTATAGGCCTCTTTGAGGTTAGATTGATTGTGAAGATAGCCATATTATTCACCCTTCTCCTTGCAATATGACTTTGAAGCTTTTACCAGGAAAGAGGTGGAGTATATTTCCTTATGTCTTGGATTTGAACTGGTTCTGTCACTTACTTTGGCCAATAGAATATGGTAGAAGCAGTGTGCCTAGAAGAGGTTTTGCAGGCTTCCACTCTTTCTGACTCTACCATGAGAAAAAGTCCTGGCTGACCTGCTGGAGAATGGAGGCCACATAGAGAAGTGAGGAGCTTCAGCCAATAGCTGGCCAATTCTCAGAAGCTAAGTTGCCCAGCTGACCTGCAGTATACTATAGTCATGTGAGAAACCCAGCCAAGACCAGAAGAACTGACAGCCAAGCCTAGCTCAAAATGCCAAACTACAGAACTGTGAACTGAATAAATATTTATTGTTTTAAGTCATCATGTTTTGGAGAAGTTTGTTACAAAGCAGTGGAAAACTGTTATAGAAGGTTCATAGCCCCCACCGTATTCTTTGGATTCTTAGCCTAGTTTGCCTCATTTTTTTAAGAATTATTTTTTATTTTAGAGAGAGAGAGAGAGAGAAAGCAAGCAGAGGAGAGGTAGAGAGAGAAAACCCAAGCAGGCTTCACTCTCAGCACAGAGTCCCAGACTCTGGGATCATGACCTGAGCAGAAATCAAGAGTCAGATGCTCAACTGATGGAGCCACCCAGGTGCCCCTCTAGTTTGCCTCAATATTATTAATAGTATTTGCAGCAATGATAACAACATGTAATATTAGGATAGAACTGTAAAGTATACAACTCATTTGGTTTTCATAACATCCAGGGAATAATTCCTGTGTTGCACATGAACAGTAGCAAAAAACAATATTAATGCTCCTGACTTTTATGACCTTTGGATACAGGTCAGAAAGACTGACCCTTCACCTTTCAATGGTGAAAAAATTAGAGCACATTTCTTTATAGCAGTGTTTTGGAGGAGATGTTCAGACACTGGCATGTATCTCACGAGAATGTATTGTCTGAGGTAGGGTTTCCCCAGAAGCGAACCTGAGACAAGGATTTCAGGGGAAGTAGTTTATTTGAGAAGATATTCCAGGAAACAGCGAGGTGGGAAAGAGAGCAGAAAAGACAGCCAATAAAGATAGTGATAATTACCAGGCAAGGTATCATGTGAGGGATTGGTGATTGATTCTGCTGCAGGAACTCTGGGAAACAGTGTAGAGCACACAGCTCAGAGTTATCCCAGACTGGGGCCAAAGAAACTGGGCATCTACTCACCAATCCCCATCCATCCTTGGTTAAGGACTGCTTCCCAGAACATTAACAGCAGTTCTGGTGTTCTGTATCTCAAGGCAGAGATTTGCAGTGTTCTTCACTACAAACAGTGGTTTGTGAGTAGAGGTAAGAGCTCAGAGGATATGGGCAGGGCACTAGCATTGTCTAGTAGAAGGATTATGGGCCATTTTTTTTCTGAGTTTCTTATAGAAAGAGGATCATGAACTTAGGCAGTAAGCCCCCTGAACAGAATGGTCTTGAAGCTGTGTTATGGCAAGAGGCTGGAGGAGCTAAGAATGGTAAAATGGTGGCACCCCATTTAGGATTGGAACACTGGAATAGTTAAATGTCTGGATACTTTGGCAACTCATCCTGGAATTAGCTGTAGGTAGTGAGGTTAAATGACTTGTTAATGGTTTACTTTTCTTTGGTTTCCTTGTTTCCCAAAGTGTCCTACATTCTAGGAGATGGATTTGGGCTTCCAAATCCTAGGTAGAGAATTTGAGATTTGTGACTAACTTGCTTGAAGATAAACTAGTATGTCAACGATTGTATGAAGACCACTTGGACCTTGAAGTCAACATTTTCTACTCTCCTGAGACAATTTGACTTGATGTTCATTCCTTGCACACTGTTTCATCCTCTGGGCTTGCCTCCTTCCTCTCTGAGCCAAAGATATTTGCAAGTTTCTTCCAGACAATGTGGGAAATAGTTAAAACCAGGACTGATTGAGTTGCAGAGGAGGAGTTCCAGTATTACTAAATGAAAACATATAATTTGTAATTTGTTTCATCATTCCCCAAATCTGCTTCTCAAATGGGTTCACCCTGGACATATCATTTTGGTTACTCCAAACCTTGAAGAACTCTTTACTTAAACTTATCTGTGAGGTCTTCCCCAATCATTCTCTCTTTTTTTATTTTTTATTTTTTATTTTTTTTATTTTTGGGACAGAGAGAGACAGAGCATGAACGGGGGAGGGGCAGAGAGAGAGGGAGACACAGAATCGGAAACAGGCTCCAGGCTCTGAGCCATCAGCCCAGAGCCTGACGCGGGGCTCGAACTCACGGACCGCGAGATCGTGACCTGGCTGAAGTCGGACGCTTAACCGACTGCGCCACCCAGGCGCCCCTCATTCTCTCTTAAAATAATACCTTCTCCACTGTCTGCACTCTTTTCCCCCTTCACTGCTTACATTTCTGTGAGACACATATCTCCTGATATACTTCATATTTGACTTGTTGGTTTATCTATCTCCCCCAGATTGAATATAAATTCAATGAATGCTGAGAATTTTCCCTGTTCCCCCTGCTGCCTTCTCCCCTTCCCCTGCCCTGTGTACTCCCAATACTCAAAACAAGGCCTGGCATAGAAGTTCAATAAATATTTCATGTATGAATGAACAAATGAATCAAAGGTGTTCACCAAGACTTTTGGCTAAAAAGTCCAGTAAATTTGTCTTTGCTGCTCTTTGTGAAGCCAAATGTCTCCTGGAATTTCCTGGCTGGTTGAATTGAGAGAGGCACAATCCTGGATTCATCTTCCAGGCCTCCCTATAGCTTTGGAATCATACACATCTGGTTTGAATCATGCCTACATCATCAATTATTAGCTGAGAAGTCTTGTTAAAATAAACTATTAATTTCTTCTGCAAAATGGGCTAATGACCCCCATTTTGTAGCATTTTCAAGAGGGTTTAATGAGTCAACATAAATGAGGCACTTAACATAGCACCTGGCATGTAGTAGATGATCACAAAGTATGAATCTTCTCCCTTTTCTCTTAATTTTGGGTGCAGTTATCAGTTTGCTGACAAATCAGTGACACAAAGATCAGGAACATTGGTCAAAGGGGGTGCTGGGGGAGAATGTGAAAAAAGGGAAACTGAAACTACAAATGAAGAGATAGGCCAGAGGAAAGGACACTGCTCCTAGGACCTGAGACCACCTTTCACTTTCTAGTTGTTTGTAGAAGGGCCATGGATGAGGGAGACAGAAGATTCAGCCTTGCCCCAGTAATTATATTTCTAATGTACTTCCTGACTTGGTTCCTACCCAGAGCTGATTCATCCCCAGGGAACATGTACTCCTTTAGCCAAAAGAAACTGACTGCATACGAGCTGAGGCTGGACAAACTCAGTTATCCAAGAAAATGTGTTTGAGAATGAATTATGTCATAGGCTTAAAGCAAAATGCTTGTATCTCACTTTTCATGTATCCAGTATGGGGTTTTAATAACACAAACATTCACTCACCTGAGTGAGTAGAGATGATTGACAGGATATGGAATTTGGGACAGAATTTTCTTTTCTTTTAAGTTTATTTATTGATTCTGAGAGAGAGAGAGAGAGAGAGAGAGAATCCCAACCAGGTTCTGCTGCCAGTGCAGACCCTGATGTGGGGCTTGAACTCACGAACCACAAGATCATGACCTGAGCCAAAACCAAGAGTTGGATACTTAACCAAATGAGCCACCCAGGCGCCCCGGGGACAGAACTTTCTAATATGACCCATACGTTGACCCCTTAGCAGCTTTCATATATGCGGAATATTTATTCACTTTCTCCATATTCTAGCATCCTTTCTACTACTTTAACTTTAAAGAAGAAATATGTCGTTATAGTTATTTCTCAGAATAACTTCCCTGAGTATCTGGGTATGTCTAGAACTTGTTTTGAGGCTTGGCAAGAGGGTGAAGAACTGCAAAGATTTGTCGAGAATGAGTTTGTCATCACTGTTTTCGTTCCTTAACTTCTCTTAGCAAACATCCAGAACTGCTTTCAGGGATGAAATTATCTGGTGGCCAATCAAGGCAACCAGGATGAATTCATCTCTATTGATATTACGGGGCAGGAGAGAGAGGCAGAGGAGGTAGTGGAGGTGAGGGAGGTAATGGTGGTGATGGCGAAGGTGGAGGTGAGGGCGATGACAGTGGTGGCAGGTGGTGGATGTGATTGTAGTGACTGGGATGATAGCAGTGATAACGGTGGAGATGCTGAAGGTGTTATGGAAGATGATGAAGTTACAGAGGAGGCAGAAAGGGGAAGGTGGCAAGTAGTGGCAATGGTGGGGGGAGGGGTGGTACAGGTGCTGGTGGAGATGATGGTGGTGGAAGTGTTGGCTTCAATGGTGACAGAAGCAATGATGGTGGTAACAATGATGACGTAAAAAGAACTGGAAACATGTCTGCACAAAGACTTGCACATGAACGTCCATAGCAGCCTAACTCATAATAGCCAAAAAGTGGGAACGACTTGAATGTCCGTCAATGGATGAATGGGCAAACAAAATGTGGTAGCCACACACAATGGATATTATTTGGCCTTAAAAGGAATGGGGTTCTGTTACATGCTACAACATGGATGAACTTTGAAAACATTATGATAAGTAAAAGAAGCTGGACACAAAGCCACCACATACTGTATAATTCTATTTATATGAAATGTTCAAACAGGCAAATCTATAGAGACAGAACATAAACTAGAGGTTGCCTATGGCTGGTGGGAGTGGTATGGGAGTGACTGCTAATAGGTATGGGGTTTCTTTTTGGGGTGATAAAAATATTCTAATACTAGATTGGGCAACTCTGTGAATATACTAAAAACCATTGAATTATATACATCAAATGGGTGAATTGTATAATACATCAATAAAGCTGTTAAAAAAAAGCGGCAGTGTCAGCAATGTGGTCGTGGAGGGTTCACTTTTGGTGTGTGGGAGAGGAAGGAAGAGTTGATTGATACCCGATATACCTAAATCTATGTTGGGTCAAGTCTGAGTACCACAGATTTTTTCCATAGACATTTTTTCTATCTTCTGGAAAACTACATTTTCGCACATAGCTGACACTGAATCGACACACAAGTATTTCTGAAACAGATTATAAAAATCAAGCCAAGTGTCACCCGCCATTGGAATCGTGTCTAAAAGGAACATTTTTTTTTTTCATACAGTGTTTTTTTTTCCCCCCCATACAGTGTTCTCAGCATGCAGAACTGCTTTTTCGGAGCAATGGGATGGAGGAGCCAGGCTTCCCCTTCTCATGTGATTGCAAAATCAGACGGAGTCCATGAAGAAATTAAAGCAGACATCTGAGGTCTATAATTTTTAATAATTTTAAACTAGCTACAAAATGTCAATCACTTCACAAACTGACAGAGGAGACAGGAGGAATTTAATATTACATGCTGTAATGATATTTATCTCACAGTTTATCTATATTTCATTCATTTATATTATTTTTTTTTAAGATTTCTTTATCAGCTACTAAATATCTCAGCAATTTGGTGTGCATAGCTCTAGATTAAGCAACAGAGAATTGTACTGATAACAAACCACAGGGGGAAATGGTGATTAAAAAGAGTCAGCCTTATAAAATTTACATCTTCACACTGTTTCACAGCAAGATTGCTTTCTCCAAAACATAGCCTTCAAAAGCAGCAAACAAATCCTATATTACATTCATTTGACATAGTTCATCCAAACGTATATTTTGCTGGAAATGATTAAGTGGTGAGTGTGTCAAATCCATCTTTTTTTTTAAATTCTTTTTTTAAAAAAAGGATGATTATGATTAATAAGTCTATATATTGACAGAAAGAAAGTGACACTACTTCAGTTTTGCTGGTATAACTTAATCTTGACAGTGTCTCAATACTGAGCATGCTTTGTTGTTTTGTTGTTTCTGTTGGTGTGTGTGTGTGTGTGTGTGTGTGTTTTCTCATCAGTATGCTACTGTCATGGAAAGATTTTGTTTAAGTAGGAATCTAAAAATCTATTTAGTTCTCATGCATAAATGCATAAATCACATCACTTTTAGTGCAATGCCTGTTATGTAATTCCACATTGTCTAATCATGAAATCATAAAGACAGATGACAGCCATGAGGAACCAAGGACAGCAAATTTTGAGAGTTTCAGAGCCTGACACCCAAGGAAAGGACAGTGGCAGTAGCTCTGTGGAATGTCACAGTTTTACAAGAACAATACTGTGTATTGAAAGAATCAACAGCACATTGAGCATTCCTAAATTGTTGTCATTCAGCAAACACCACTGAGGAGAGAAAAGGAAAAATGAAACCCAGGACATCTTATGTAGGGAGTTAGAGCCACCAAATGACTACTATATACAACCTTTGGAAAGAAAGAGACCCAGAAAGAACAAAACACATAATATTGTTTGGAATGTGATGAATGACACAAGACAACATTCACAATGGGAGTGGACTGATGTGTGTATGTGTGCAGACCTACTAGGTAATACGATGAGAAAAGCATGAAGGTGCTATTTTGCCCAACAGCATTTGGAAGAGAACACAGGTGGGCACATTTAACCACTCCCCAGCATCTTTGTTGCACGTTGGTTGGCCTCATCAATTCTGGTTTTGTTGGAATCAGCCTAGAAAAAGGGAAAAGAAAACAGAATTCAGGTTACCTTTTGACATTCCATTCTTCCTTCTTGGTCTATTGAAGTGCCCCCTTCTTGAATGAAGGCATCTTGAAACTCCTCCAGTCAGAATTAACCCTCTCTTCTCTTGTGATTCCCGAACCATTTCCTGTGGCTCTACTTAGACATGATCAAAGAAGCTTGATCTTAGCTCTCATGACTGTTTAAACCTACCAGAGGTTATCCTTTTAAGGACAGTGTTACATCATTTATCTTTCTATCCTGGAATGACACCCAATGACTTCTATGTTAGGTATTCACATCTATTGGATTGAGTTGAATTACCACCACTTATACAGTTGGATTCAAATCATGGCTACCTTATTAGCAGTATCATTTTGGGCCAATTACATAACATCTTGGGGCCTCAGCTTTCTTGTCCATAAGCTGGGAATAAAAAAGAATATTGCTAACAACCATGAGTGTCTATTATATCCCATTCATTCAACTTTGACAACATCAAGATTAATATCAACTATGAGATGTATATTATTATTAATTCTTTTATATTATTATTAATTCATTTTTCCCAATGAGGAAACCAGGCAGCCTGGAGTCAGAGTCCACACTGGTAATCATTATGTTAATCATTATAGTACCTAGGTCTGCCGTGAAAATGAAATGAATTTATATATATAATATGTTAGAATAATTTTTTACAAAGATTAAGTACTCAATATATCTTATCTTGCAATTATAGTTATTGGATGAAAACTTGACTTGTTTTAGGGATGTTTAATAATTTTAGGCCTCAGGGCACCTGGGTGGCTCAGTCAGCTAAGTGTCCGACTCCAGCTCAGGTCATGATGTCATGGTTTGTGAGTTTGAGCCATGCGTCGGGCTCTGTGCTGACAGCTTAGAGCCTGGAGCCTGCTTTGGATTCTGTGTCTCCCTCTCTGCCCCTCTCCCATTCACCTCTGTCTTTCTCTGTCTCAAAAATAAATACAAAAAAATTATTTTAGGCCTCATTTCTGAAGACTCACTCCTGTAAGCCTGATAATTGCCTTTTTTTTTTTTATTAAAGTAGGCTCCACGCCCCATATGGGGCTTGAACTCATGCCCCCAAGATCAAGAGTTACATGCTCTACTGGCTGAACCAGCCAGGTGCCCCTTATAATTCGTTGACTTGTTTTAACAAGGGGACTTTTATCATAATTTTGTGCCTTGACTGATCTCACTGCCTGGGTTACCTTTTGCTGTATATATAGCATGAAACCCAGAGTTGCTACCATAATAAACTTTTAAACCCCAGAAAATGAAGTATTCCCAACACCACTGAGAAAGGTATGAGTCAGCAAGCAGAGGCAAATATGAAGATTCTGTTTACGCTGTTGTTTTGTCCCAGCGTGATTGGTAATGGTGTCTGCCCCTCCCCAGCCTCAGAAGAGAAGCAGGAAGCCAAGAGGCAGTGTGGGAAACAACTGTTTTTCTATCAACCAGTATTTATTCAATGATTACTGATTTTGCATCTACTATGGTACTTGGTACTTTCCTGCCTCCACCAAATTGGATATTCTTTATTCAGTTTAATTGTGAATTCCCAGCACAATTAGAGTTACCAACATTCAACTAGAAATTTGCCAAGTTAAAATAGAAATATTGCTAGATTACTGTAATTCTGAATTATCTGGCAATAGCTTCCTACCATCTGTTTGGATAACCAAAAGTTGACTTTCAAAACAGGTAAGAACATTAATTTGCCTTGATTGTTTTGATCTATAGACTCATATTCTGGACCTTAGTTTACTGATTTGGAAAATAGGTATTCTTTCCAATTTTACTTGGCTCTTAAATCTTCCCTCTTTAGCTATAAATTCTATCAGAAATAATGACCCTTTGGTGCAAAGGAAAATTAAAGGCTCAGACCAGTGTGAAATGTTCCTGCAGATTGAATTATACTATTTTTTCCAGACTATACACTGAGGAAAGCTCAAATGAAGAAAATCATTCATTTGAAAATGGGTGGCATTTCTGGAAGTAAACATTGTAGAAACTCTTGCATTAAGAATGCACTGGTGAGCCTTCACCTGGTGGTGAAAAGGGATATTTTGAAGTATAACATGAGGTTATTCTTTGGATATCGTCAAAGGTTCTGGAACAGACCTATGTTCAATAAACATCTGTGATTTCCACCTAAATTTTCTCTGAAGCAATCAAAATTCAAGCCCATATATCTGATGCAAAAGGTTCTACCTCTTTATTGTATAACAGAAATAGGATCTTTTAGGAAAAAAATCCTGAGGTAATCTCCTTTTAGATGTCTTCCTGGTATTTGGAGAATGCCTGTGTTCATTCTGTTTATATGCTTTAGGACTGTATTTATGGAATATAGCCCACCCCAGTTTTCACATTTCTATTTAGAGAATCTTAAGCTTGCTGGCATACCCAATATGCTACATGATTTGCCCTGTGAGAAAGTAAGGATGACCCCCCCCGCCCCCCACTGAGCCAGTAAGAGTTAGAAGGAGCTCATTAGCCCACCACCCTTCTGAACACTCTAGAAATATCAGCTTCAGACCATGGCAGGTAGCTTTTAGGCCCCTGCTCAGAATGCCAGAAGTAGATGTTTATTACCCTACATGGCAGCCCATTCTCATCTGAGGTTTGAACTGGTTCCTTATTATCTTCCAGATGAAACAATCAGGTCACAAAGCTGGTGAGTGCAGTTGGAACCTGAGGTCTTAGTTTTCAAATGCTGTGTTTTCTCATTGATAGGAGAATTCAAGGAATGTTAAAAGCTTCAGCTTCACTGTGTTTCACTGTGTGTGTGGCATCTACTGCTGACAACTTGAGATACTTTCTTCCTTTTTTTCTTTCCTGTTGTTTTTTTTTTAATTTTTTTTTTTTTTTTTTTTTTTTTTTTAGCGAGAAAGAGAGAGAATGCACAAGCAGAAAAGAGTGGCAGAGGGAGACAGAGACAGAGAGAAAATCCCAAGCAGGCTCCACACTCAGCACAGAGCCCCATGTGGGGCCTGATCCCATGACCCTGGGATCATGACCTGAGCTGAAATCAAGAATCACTCAACCAACCCAGCCACCCAGTTGCCCCTACCACCAACACTGACAACTTTAAATCAAAGTCTGAATACCGGGGCACCTGGGTGGCTCAGTTGGTTAAGTGTCTGACTTCGGTTCAGGTCATGATCTCACAGTTTGTGGGTTTAGCCCCGCGTCAGGTTCTTTGGTGACAACTCAGAACCTGGAGCCTGCTTCTCTGCCTCTCTCTCTGTCCCTCCCTCACTCATGCTTTCTCTCTTTCTCTCTCTCTCTCAAAAATAAATAACATTAAAAAAAATTCAAAGTTTGAATACCACTATTTCCTGAGCAACATAAAACAACTAATATAAACTTACCCCATTTTAGTAGTTTTCTGAAAGAACTGTACCACTTTAACCTTAGAAGATTGTATATATATAAATAACTCAAAGCAGAAAGCAAGGTTTTAAATAGACAAAGTAATTTCTTGACAGTCCACGGGGACGTATTAAAATTACATTGCTTTGGGTGCACCTGGGTGGTTAAGTGTTCCACTTCAGCTCAGGTCATGATCTCACAGTTTGTGAGTTCGAGCCCCACATTGGGTTCTCTGCTGTTAGTACAGAGCCCACTTTGCCTCATCTGACTCCTTCTCTCTCTGCCCCTCCCCCACTCATGCTCGCTTGCTCTCCCTCAAAAATAAATAAACATAAAAAAAATTACATTGTTTTGGACTTCCCAAACTTCACTATCAATCCAAGTGATGAGAAAGGATCATGATTGATGGGGTAGGGTGAAGGTTGTTGTTGGGGTCATGAGAGAATATGGGAGAAACATCAGGATTCTCTTTACTCTTACAGTGTGATTTTAATTTACTCTTAAATATGCAGGAGACCTTCTAAACTGTTACCTGTTATCAGAAGTGAGAATTTACATGAGAAGGTAGAAGTCTATTAATAATTGTGCAGCTCATATAACATGTATCATTTGGGGCAACGCTGGGTTGAAATGGACTCTATCTAATCATGCTTAGATTATGATTTGGGGAGTAAGACCCAGGCTGGTTATTCGAAGGCAACTAGACCCCTCTCTCACTTCTTAAGCAATTCTACACCTAAAAGGATGATACAAACCATAACGGCTATTTCCCATCCACTTGCCTGCCTTCCAATTATACCTCATGGCTGCATATGTCTTTGCCCTTGTAGTAAATTGGGCCCCAAATGAAAGGTTTTCCCTAGAGAAGAGAACTAGAAATGCAAAGTGGCAAAATTAAGATGCCACTTGCCTTTCCAGGAACACTTTTTGTGCTTAAAGTCCAACTCCATCAATAAAGGTTTGACCCCTCTCTCTTAGTAAAAGTTCTCCTTCTGGAACTCTAATTGAGTTAGAGGTACATTATCTCTCTACATCCGTGAGTAAATTGGGTCCATTGACAGAAAATGAGTACTTCTTGTTTTTTCAAATCATTTCCTGATGGAAGGTGGTTCAGCAATTATTTCTTAGTTCATTTTTCTGGGCCATCATGGGCAGGTCAGTCTGTGTTGGCTCCAGTGCTTTTTGAAACTCTCAATATTGTTGTAAAATCTATTGATTTGCACAGCTTTAAAAGCTTTAGCATATCAAAGGCTCTTAGCAAGGATAAGTATGTCATGACTTGCAAAAGTCAGCAAAGCACAAGCTTTTTGCTAACCAGCACTGACATTTATATAGCTCAATATTGATCGGGCAAAATATTATGCAATCAGATATTTTTAATATGGGGCACATAGAGCACAATAAGGCAAAGTATTCCCTTTATGTCTACTTCCTTTTTCAAGTCTTGGGTTCCAAGAAACTCAGTATTTAGCCTTCTGATTCAAAGCATCCTTCTCTGCTCACCAAAGTGGAATGAATTATTTAGAAGAAACTCAGGGCTTCAGGCTCAGAACTTCAACATCCTCCAGGGAATAAACTCATACAATATAAGATTAGCCAACTAGAATTGATTATAGATGCATGATGGCCACTAAACTTATAATGTATCTATTTCTTCCTGTTGTCATTTTGACATTTTAGGAGATTATAAGCAATATTCAGGACTCTACTGATTGGGGAGGGGACAGAATACAAGATCATAGAAAGTATGTCAGATTTGTATAGTGTGGGATATCAGGTTTTGGTGCCCCAAATCTTTTTATAAAAGCTACCAAGTGTTTCTTTCTATTCTTTTCCAATCTCAAGCCCCCAAACCCATTCCTTCCCATTCTATTCTCTCCACTTTTCCTTATGCCTCTTGTTGACACCAGGGGGTTCAGTCTTAGAGCCACATCTGGTGTCCTTGTGTGAATTCAACTTCACCAGATTATGCTCTCTATTTTGAGACCTGGACATGTGAACTGCTGAACTAGAAAAGGAATGTGGGCCTTTTTGAACTATCATGAAAGCTTTGGCATTTATAAAATCAAAGCTCATATTCATTTTCTGGTTAAACTAAAGTAAGTACTCTTTCCCATATTTCCTGATTATATTCCTACATCATCTCTTGACAAGCTCCTAACCAACCTTCAAGGCTCAATTTGACTTTTATTTGGGAGACTGTCCTATAACTTAACTCTTGAAATCTTCCCTCATCTAACCCTACTTTGAATTTTATGTGTGGCTCTCTTGGCAAATTATATAAATTCATCTGGAGGCTCACTGCCTCCCATAGGCTGTGAGTTTGTTACTAGTGGGGATGATATCCTTCTCATATTTATGTCCTTTGGTGCCTAGCACAATGCTTGAAATAGGAATATCTGCTAGATTCTACCCTCTTGTTTACTTATATGTTGGTGAATTTGTGTCTTGGAAAATAAGGGGAAACTTCCACCTATTGGTGTGCCTGAACCCAGTATCACGGCTTGAGGGTCTTATTATGTCCTTCATCCTTCCTCAGTGGTTATTTCAGAAGAAGTAATGAACAGTGGAAACTTGTTAACTGCCACAAGCTTACCTTCTCCATGATCCTGTCGATCTGGCGATTCTGTGTATCAATCTCATTGCCCATATCCAGGGCCATGTGACGGAGGTTCCCAATGATACCGCTCACCTGCTCCAGATTTTCATCCATTTCATTTTCTCGGGCATCATTTGTTACCCTGGGAGTCAAAATGGCAATTTTTAGAAGGCAGAATGTGAGAAAAATCTCAAATACCAAGGACTCAAAGCTTAGGGAAAATCTGTAGACGCCTAGGTATCAATCCTATCTACCTTCACTCTGTTCAATATGAGAACATTTTAGCTTTTATACATTAGAAAATAATTTTTTTTAATTTTTTTAACGTTTATTTATTTTTGAGACAGAGAGAGAGCATGAACGGGGGAGGGTCAGAGAGAGGGAGACACAGAGTCCGAAACAGGCTCCAGGCTCTAGGCTCTGAGCTGTCAGCACAGAGCCTGACGTGGGGCTCTAACCCACGGACCGCAAGATCATGACCTGAGCTGAAGTCGGCCGCTTAACCGACTGAGCCACCCAGGCGCCCCGAAAATAATTTTTTTTAATATTTAAGTAATCTCTACACCCAACGTGGCGCTCGAACCCACAACCCCAAGATCAAGAGTCACATGTTCCACTGACTGAGTCAGCCAGGTGCCCCTACGATAGAAAATAATCTTTAAATTTCATTTTTGAACGCTTGAGTTTATAAAGAAGGCATATTAAACAGATTATCTACTTCTCTTATTTCCACCAGCTTATCGCTTCCTCTCTTCATATGTTTATCTCAAGTTTCATTTTTTAGGAATAAAGTCATTTTAGTTGGGAGCATTATAAGTCGGAGAATGAAGATGGAACTAGTTAGAAACTGTATTTTCCTTCTGAGATGTCAACCAACGTCTCCAAGAGTTAAATTTAGAATGAAAGAAAAGGCTTATTGTGTTAAGTCAGAGAATTTCTCTGCTCATGTTCTTCCCCATTTGGGACAAACATCCATGGGAAGGGTAATGATAATTACAGTCTGCCCCTTAATCCAGCTTGCTCCCAAGAACTCCAAAGGGAGCTACTTGTTCAAGATGATTTCTATTTGCTCAGATTTCAATGCAATGGGGGTTTTGGTGGCATTGCAAATGGGTGATTTCAAGGGAAGAAATTGCGATAAAAGATTATTGTCCCATTTTGGGGAGGAAGGAGTTGGCTCTCAAAGTGCCTTACCATCTTGCCATTTTTTCATAGCTCAGCTTGAAAGTTACAAAGGTAGTAGCTCTTTATTGCAAGTGGTAAGTACTCATTCTAGAATGTACTGGCTAATTAACATTTTACCACTGCAGATGGTGATAGCCTAAAAATGTCCAGAGGGGTAAAAAACCCATTCCCCATGGTAACCTCCAGAGTTGACTGTTTCATTAAAGTTTTTAAAGCAGATGAGACCAGGGGAAATTAAAGGAGAACTTCCTAGCTTTTTAACATAAAAGTTTATTTTAATGATCATCAACAGCTAAGGCCTACTTCTAGTTCTATGATTCTCAACAAATCACCTGAGCTTTAAAAACCACAGATGCCTGGGTCTCACTACTAGAGATTCTGATTCAGTTGGTGTAGGTTAGGCTCAAGTCCCGATGTTTTAAAAAAAATAGCCTCAGGTACTCTAATGTGCACCCAGGATTGAGAACGCTTGGTCTAGTTTCCCTGGAAGCAAATAGAAGCAAGAATAGAATTGTCAACTATGAGGCTTTATAGACCTTATACCTAAGTGACAGTAAGCTGTCACTTGAATCTGGATTATTGGTTGGTAATATCAGCTACAATGGTCCAGGAACAGATAGATGTGTAACTATCTGTACACCACTCTAGTCAATGGTACCCTAGTCACTGCTGTGCTCCATAGTAGCCTGTAAAAGGGAATCATTTTTTTTTCCCTTTTCTTTTTAACAACAGGAATATTTGTCATTATTACTTTGTTTCCTAGTCTCCTGAGAGCTGAATTCTGGATAGGCAGATCTGTGTAATTTGAGATTTTTAAATGGGTATTTAAGTTGGCTTTTGCTTCCAGGTCTCAAAGGAAATAAGAAGTCAGGTATGCTTGTTATTCTCTATTTGTACCCCCAGATCCATTGTTTGACTGGTTTTGCTCTCTCCCCAGAGATGCTGGCCTCTCTACAACTACATCACCCAGCTTCTCTTACCCTCCAGCTAGACTTTGGTGGTGACCAGTGAGATACTGGAGGGCAAGAGGAGACAGGAGTGAGGGCACTTATTTCCCTTTCTCGTTTCCTGCTGGTTTTGCAACAGCTGCATTTCTCTACAGTCTCTCACCCACAGTGGTAACTATTGTCAGGTTCTAACAATAGCTCCTGTCCCTTTAGGACTCTTCCTGCTGCTGCTAGTCCACAAGTGATTTACTATTGCTTGTTATTAGCCCTGCCCATGCCTCTATAAACAATCTCTTTAGTAAGTTCTGTTCAATTAAGTTTGTGGAATGAGATAGATGCCCATTTTCTGCTGCACTGATACTGGATGTGGTCACATGACCTGCTTTGTCTGATGAAACTGGCAAAGCTGACAAGGTTTGTGGTAAGTGCTTGTGCATTGGAGCACAATGCTTGGAATGCTGCCACCACGACGTCAGAAACCAGGGCTTTTCTGCTGGAGGGACTACACGGAAGAGAATGAGGTGCCCTGCCCAGCCAACCAACAGACAACTGAGTGAGACCATCTTGGGTGATCCCGCGCCAGTCTGCATGTAATGAGGGAGCCCAAGAGGGGCTCTTGGAAGAACTGTCCAGCCAACATACATATTTATAAGTAACCAGTAAAATGGTTGTTGCTTTAAGAACCACTCAGCTTGGGGTGATTTGTTACTCAATAATAGATAACTGCTATAGGACTGGCTGCACACAGCTCACCTCCGAATGAAGCCACCACTGATGGCCATCTGCTCCCGTTCATCCACCACACGAGCAGGCTGGCTGGCCACCACTCCATCCTGATTATTACCCCAGGCTTTTTTGTAAGCATCACTTGATTTAAGCCTATGCAAAAGAGAGGGTGAGTGACAAGGCAAGGGGGTGGAGCGTCAAGCTCACAACAATGGTTACCTCTTCAAGCGAAGAACCGAACCAAGCAAATGGGTTTTAATTTGAGGCATTAGAGAATACCGATATATCATAATCTGGACCGAAACAGTTGGCCACCACCATGCCTCAGCTACTCAGCATTTCATTTCCAATTGAGCCAATTGCAATTGTCTAGACTGTAACCTTTGTCCCAAAGGTTGTTCTTGTTTTGGTTTCTTTTTGCAGTTTCATTGGATTTAAGACAAAGATTAAGGTAGCTGGAGGACATTCAGTTCTATTTCAGTGGCATGGTTATATTTTGAGACACAAAACACACAGAAAAACATACTGGCAGACAGACACATAACAAGACTGCCAAGTAGAGTGTGTACATCACACCACAGCAACACACTGTCATCAAGAAAAACACACTTGACTGAGTTTTTACACACCATCATGCAGATTCCCTGTTTTAATTTTCCCCCCAATGCATGTACAGAACTAGCTATTCCAACTCTGCATGAAGGACATAATGGACTGGTGGTTGGCCAAGGGTGGTGGTCTTTGAGTTGCCTCTAGTGTGATTTGAATTAGATAATATATCGGTACTTCCAAACAGTCACTATACATCTAGTTGATGTACAAACCTTTGTCCACAGAGACAAAAAGTAAAAGAGGCATAGTGAAATGAATGCAGGAAAATAGAAGAGAGAACAAGCCATCTAGCACCAGAAAAGGAAATCCCTCTATGTCTTCTTCATGCACCAGCTACAGGCATGAGTAGAAAGTGAAGCATTCTCATTTAAGCCAAACTACTCCAGGAGTTGACCATTCTCGAAAAAGGCACTAGCAGGACAGTAATAGCCTTCATGAGGATTTGAAACGCAGGTTCAGTAGCTTCTTTGTCAGGCTGGGGGGTGGGCAGGGTGGGAGTGATTACAAACTCCTACTTCAGGCTATCCTGGGGCGTGACAGGGGAGAGTGGTCTGGAACTGGTGTGGTCTCCATGGGCCATATTTCACTGAGCTGCCTTGGAGATAAACTTAAAATCCAGGCATACCTGTTGTGCCCAATAGAAACATGTGCAGCATATTTTGGTGGGTGTGTTGGATTAAGGCAATCAAAGATGTTTTTAGGTTCTTTGCATAGTAGAAACCATATGCTTTTTCATCCAAAAAACAAGAGAGCTTCCTTTGGTCCCATGTTCACATTTTCCATTATAAGACAACAGAATTTAGCCCTCCCCCCCTTTTTTTTTCATGCACTAGAGAATCACAGCCATCTATTAAAACTGGCTCTAATACTAATATTTGCAGATTGAGAACCAAGCAACACTGGAGATAAATTGGAAAATTGTACAAATGGAATTTCAGCAATTCCCACAATCTAGTGTATAACGCCACAGCCCTGAGCTGTCAGAATTTACTGTGCTAAAGAGCCATGGGCCCACTCAGTGGGACAGCATCCAAAAACTAATTTAATAGAGCTCAGAGTCTGGCTTTGTTTTTTTCCAACTCCCCATCCCCTCCCTCCTCCCATTAAAAGAAATTATATGGACCTTGTGATGTTTTCTGCTATGTAAAATATCTGGTATACCATCTTTGGCCAAGTCAAGGGGGTGGGAAAGTTTGCGTTTCTGAAAGAAGGCGAATCACTGCACCCACAATGCTGCACATAGACTCACATAACTGCCGTACATCTACCATAGTCCTTCGAAACATGCTGAGACAGGGCGAAGCCCTCAGAGAGTCCAGGGCACCACCAGCCACTGCATTGTGACACATGGTTTTTAAAGCATTATTTACACACAATAGGGAACACTTCAGTCAAGCTTTGAAGCTCAGTTAGGGTCTCTTATGCAATAAGGAATTAGTGCCAACTACTATGTGGAATTCGTAGGGGCCATCGTTTCATCTGAACATTAGAATCCATACCGGGGTTGGGCCTGCCTCCACACTTTCTCCACACAGTTGAAGAATGGGGAAATTGTATCTGTTGGAATTCATCGCAAAACAGGTGGAAATCTCACCTGGGGGGACAAGTGGCCACTGAAAAGGATATACAGGTAAATCTTGACTAACTGGAATGCATAGCAATGAGTCATCTTGGTGAATTAAATGCCTTTCTTAATTAACAGTGGGCCATGGAGGAAAATTTTGTTTCAGGGGTGATTGTTGAATATCTGTTAGATTCTCAAGCCACTTTCCTGCTTTAGAGTTTTAGGGTAGTGAACATGACTGACTTTTTCCTTGGTTATAGTTTCTCCTGATGTGCCTGATGGCCTTTCTTCTGAAGATCAACTCTTATTGTTTGGTTCCCTTAGGTATGGAAGTTATAGGATGTAGACTGAGTGGCAGAATGCAAACTTCCCAGGTTGCCCTTCAAGGAAAACCATTTTAAGTCTCTGATGTGATTTCCACCCCCACTTTGCTCAATTGTCTCTTTTTACTAAAAGTGGACGGAAGCAAAAGTATCAATACATTGAAGGTTCCGGTTAGCTAGATTCCAGTTAATCAGGCTTTACCGTAGATCATTCTTTTAAAACAGTTTTAAATTTATTTGTAAATTGAGCCCCTCCCCCTCCTAAATAGGAAGTGGGATATTTTAAAATCAGCCTCAAAGTTTAAAGGATGTGAATGGTCATATAATCAGCTAGAAATAACATCAATTGCTGTTCTAAAAGCTAGGATCAGGAGAGCTTTTAGGAAAAAGGCTTCTGTTCAAAGGGAGGTGGGAGGAGTGAGGGAGATTGGGTACGGGTTTAATTTTCCAAATGCATGTTGGACAATCCACTCATGCATTTTTTTTTCACCGCTAGTCAAATGAGACTATCTTCCAGAACCCTCATTTTCAGGTTCCTTCTGTTGCAAACCTTTATAACCACATGTCACATTTCTGCTACATTCCAAAAAAGCGTTGCAGAACCTGGAGGACAGTTGAATGTTTTGTGACGTCGTGCATGCAAAATCTACACATTTCAACATTTTAGGCAGTGTACAGGTAGATCTTCCAAGAGGAAGAATTTCGGAGGGATGGGTCCAATTTGAGTAAAGCTTGAGCACTTCTTGCTGAAGGGCTCATGGCCTCTGCAGTGGGTGCAGCTATGGCATCTATAGTCTAATCTCTGGACAGATTTGGTAACTGGTAGGGGAATCTCTTTCATACTCTCTATCTTACGGATGTTTGCTTAGGCCAAATTACTGGCCTCTTTTTCTTCCAAAAAATCAAACCATGACATATGTGTTTCTCAACTTCCAAACTCACCCCCCAGTCTTTTCTAACTCTGCAATTTTGGCTTTTGGGGTTGGGGGAAAAGAAAATTCCCTGGGCGCCTCTTTCTTGAGGCTGGTCTCTGGCTCAAGGTACACTTTCTGGAAAATGTTGAAACGTTCGTCAATAAAAGTTGCTGACAGTGAAGCTTTCACTGTAGTATGCCTGATTTTTAATGCATCAACAGTAACTCCTACTAATATCATCTATGCTATGAGATGAATACATTGGAGACGGTATTGATCTGTTCTGCATGCCACATGCTCATCCTGCCTCTGTGCTTGGCAGGAATGAGCTTGTCAAGGCTTGGAGATGGGCCTTGGGAAACCAAAGCTTCAGGCAGGCAGGCAGCACCTACTTGTTACAGGGACACACACAAAGCCCGCAGAATTTTCCTAGGTCCGTCAAATTCTTTTCTGCTTCTTTCATGTCCTTATTGATTTGGTCCATCCCTTCCTCAATGCGTTCCAGTTGTTCTGATTAAACACAAGTATTTTATCCCCACAGAATGAAGCAGATGGAAAAGGACAAAGAAAAAAAAGACAAAACTTCAGACATTCACTTTGACATTAAAAAAGAAAAAAATAAAAAGAAAGAAAGAAAGAAAACTGGACGCCACAGATTAGAGCTGGTACCCAGTACCTACTTGTTACAAGGACATATGAAAAGGCCACAGCATTTCCCTAAATCTTTTAAATTTTTCTCGGCCTCCTTCATGTCTTGGTTGATATGGTTCATGCCTTCTTCGACACGATCGAGTTGTTCTGGTTAGGACAAAGGGATGACAGTGTGGAATGAATTTTTTGGGGGTTTCCAACAGAACATGAGAAATGACTATGTGGAACGGAATTTGAAAGAGAAAGATATTACAATGCATGGTCCAAGAGGATGCATTGCTGTAGACTGGTGCTGCTGCCCTACACAGGCATAGGTGGAAGGAAACGAACAGAAATGATGCTCAAAATAGTTTGTAATTCAGACACGATGGGATGGGGTAGGTAGGCCTGTTTGATTCTGAGTGTCCAGGAAAACAGCACAGCATATTCACTTACTCAGACACCAGTGAAACCCGAGAGAAAGAAAAACGGGGTGTTAGCTTATGTTTTAGGCATTCAGATTTCATGCCACTATAGAAGGTATCTGCTTCAATTTTAACTATCTCTATCTTTTGGCTTTAAGCATCCTCGATCAGGTACAGGTAGAAAACAGAATCAATCTTCTTTGGGGAAAATAATTACAGCGATAATTAGCAATGGGTATCGGGTCTTTTTTCCCCTAGTAGTGGCTGTCTAGCCAAAGGTAGGCCATGGGCAGTTTTGGGTTTTGAATACTTAATCCATAGACACTGTTAAAAAAAAAAAAAAGTCAACATCAACAGAGTAATATGCCAAGTACCAGAACATTTAAATTCCTCTCTCATCCTGACTTACTTGCTATGCAAATTCTGGAAGGCATTTCACTTGATTTCCCAGTCTCTACAATGGGGGGGATGTTAGATCCCAAACCCAGGCAGACAGCAGGGAAAACAAATGCTTGGGGCTCTGGAGGAGGGGTGGCAGGCTGGAACATAGAGTCATCACTCCCAGCAAAGCCGACCCAAGTGTATCTGAGACATAGATCGATAGCCATAAAGCCGGCTTGTGCTTCTGGGTTGCCAGGGTTACATTCACTAATCTGATTAATTTTTCAACAGTTGTCACCAAATTGAGTAAATTACATGTTCAGTAAAGGGGTTTTTAAAACAGCTTTTAAGACTGTTAAAGGGAAGGAACAATGCAATGCCTATCTAGTTACAAAACCTAATTACACTTCCATCCCTCTTTTCATCTACATTTCCATGTACACATGCTTCTGGGAATAAAGGCTTGATTAGAATAAAACTGATAAATACATTTCCAGTCTAAGGGCATAAATAATCATTTAAAAACAATTTCACATTAAATTGTAGAGTGAAGATTATCATTCCAAAAAATGAAGATTAAGTTCCTTGCTGACCCAAACTGGGGAAACTGTCCATTTGGAAATCAAGAGCCCATTGTGTTCTCTCTTGTGGGACAAAGGATAGAATCCAGCTTATTTGGAATCTGCTACCTGTGCTATGCACCTCAAATGATGGATGAAGGCAAAATTTAGGTGTTTCTCCAGCGTTGGATAGCTGGAAGAAATAACAGTGTTGTGCTGGTGAACTTTTGCTGAGTATGTATAGGTATAGTAATGTCTTTAAGAAAATCTTTAAAAAGACTTTAAAAAAAATTGATGACAACTCTTGACATCCTAGAAGATTCTGTACCTTTCTAAAGACTTTATTCTAGTTCCCGTTAAAGAATGTAATAAACTAGTCTGCAGATTAAAAAAAAATAATAACTACTGAATGAGGGGATTGGGAGGGAGAGGCACAGCTCAACATGGCACAGCTCAACATTGTCAAAAGAAGAACCATGTTAAGTACAGACAGAAATCCCAATGGAATAATTGATAATAGCTTTCTGGAGTGCTGGGTTAGGATGGGATTGAAAGACATCTGGACTCAGAGGGAAAGCAAGCTGCATTCCACTAATACCAGCTGAAATACACGCAGATTATGGCATGGGCATACATATTCCGGCATTTGTCCTTCCCAAGGAGTTTCTCTTGAGTTAATATTTTGGCTAAAAATACAACATTTCAGGAGCCCCACCCACCATAGCCCCAGGGATTAGGCAGTAAAAAAAAAAGGCAATAAAATAAAAATGTGAATTGGTCCACAAGTGTTGTATTTCTGAACCAGGAATTCAAAATAAAATATAAAAACAAACAGGCTGGTCCCAATCGGTATTCCTAAAAGCTGGGTTCTATCATGGGTTGCCAGATTGTTAGGCAAAGGTCATAGCGAAGAGAGGGATGCCAAAGCTCTTACGGAAAAGTTGATTCAGAAAACTATGTTATAGCTACCAATATTGGTTGAATTGATCATTTTACCGAATTGAGTCAAACCTTTAATTAAAAACATGTGGAACCATTTTGTCATAGGTATTCTAACTTTTCATTTTTAGAGTGTACTGTTATGTTTGTGGATGTTTGGCATATTGGGACTTCATACAATTTCAATGGATTTCTGTGAGGAATCTCTCAGCAAATCCTTGAAAGTAATCAATATCCTCATTCCATTCCAGGGTGAACAGTAGCATCCAACTGACTGATGCAATGTACTGTCCATTGTTGATTGTTCCTTACCTCCCTAAGCTTGCTTTTTGGTTGTTTTCTGTCTCTTCCTGGAGACTAGGAAGATAGTAACATTTTGGGTTAGGAGAAGTATTCCAGTAGATGATGCTATATGTTGGGGCAAGAGATAGTACTTTCTTTTGCCATAGTTACTTGTGATAGATCCAGCAATGGCAGGATGCTCAGGGATCTAAGTTTAGAGACCTTTCCTACTAATCTTATTTAAGTAAGGCAACATGAGGCCCTTAGAATCCTCGACCTGGTTTAAAAACACACAGTAGAAGAATAGCAAGATGTCAATGCTATTGACCCAGTGTGCAAGCCTTCCTGAGTATATTCAGTTACCAGATGCTGCCTACATGATTTTCATTTTCCTTGGCATTGATGAACATATGGAAATTCATTAATAAGTTTAAATAGTCACGTGTGGCTAGTGGCTACCATAGTGCAGCTTTAGTCATTCATAACAGATATTGGTGTGTAGACTTTAGCAAAAGGAATGTTTTCTCAAATGCTACTTTGTACCTCCATGAACCTTTTAAGAAAGTTGGCAGTCACTCTGGGAGAGGCCTTACTTTGCTTTTACTCTGCCAGGCAAAGGTCAAAGATTTCCCTGTTTAGTTTGAAATTGATCCCATGGGATTGTCTCAAGAGCGGAGTCTTCAGCATTGAAACAAACACATAACCCAGCAAAGGCCAACAAAAGGAATAAGAGATACGGAGGTGAAAGGTTAAATCAGCCCACATTAGTGATGAGGTTGGTTTCATGGGGATTTCACTTGGAGACAAGTTTTCTAGAGAAATAAAAGTCCCAGGAATCAGTGCATTTCCAGGGCCATCTGTCATGCTCAGTGCTCCTTGGTGTCTCCTGATACCTGGGTATAAAACAAGAATCCCATAAAGAATTGCCGAGTGCAAGCCTTTGGCTGGACAACCTGGAATGGTTCTTTAGAAGGATGTCTGTTTCTTGAAACTCCTGTGCAGCTGCAGGGTAGAAGCAATCAACATTTTTGGTGTTGAGGCATAGACAAAATTAGTAGAGCATAACTGGAGAGACATTTTAAAGCAGTTACTGATCTAAACAATTAAACACAGCATACACAGAATTAAAATGCATTTACCATGGCAGTGAAGATAGTTGTGAAGATATGTTCATCTGTCATTTTAAAAGGTCCTAATCACCTTATAGTATAAACGAACATGTGTACCACTAAAGACCAGGCAGAAGCCACTTGCTTTTGGAGGTTTTACAGTTGCATGTTTTTTTTCTCAGTACCAATGCAATTACCATGCATCTGGTAAAACCAAAACTATTCTAGAAAATATGTTTAACCAAAGAATTCAGCATTTACTGTGATGTGGCCACAAATGAAATGTTTGAGCTGAGAACATTAACTATCTTGGGGGGGAAATCTGTTATTCTGCTTTCTTTCTCAGAGAATAATATATAGATGTTCCTGGGAATCATTTGTGCTTATGAATAATATATTTTTGTGTGGAGATTTTGGCAAATTTTATTTCTAGATTTTCTTCATCAAAGTGCAATGAAATCTGCAACTCAAGTAAGTATGTTATCCGCTTTCTCTCTTTTTAAATTTATTTAATTTTTTAATGTTAAGTAGGCTCTATGCCTAATGTGGGTCTTGAACTCACAACCCCAAGATCAAGAGTCTCACGCTCTACCTACTAAGCCATCCAGGCGCCCCTTTTCTCTTGATTCCACATTTGTATGTATTATTTTCCAAGTCTTCATGTCAATGCATTATAATATTGGGGGAAAAAAGCATCATCTTGAGCCTTTCTGAAAGCTTCCTTCCAATTATCATGCTCCCTTTTTTACTCCCTTCACATACAAATTACTAACAAAAACAGTTAATAAGATGGAACTCCTAATTATTTGGGTATATATGTATCAATTTAGCTCTGGAAATGAGGTAGTGCTTCTTCTACATGGGCACCTGCTGTTTAATTTTTTGAAAAAATGATTTGCTATGTCCTGAGTTTCAAAATCTGGCACATTGTTACACAGACCAAGCCAGCAAGTCTCACAATTATAACAACTTCATTTGGGGAGTTCTGAAGATTGCCACAGCTACTGTAATTCCTTCAAAATACAACTACTTCACTAGACTCCCTTACTTACATACACCTTTTGATAATTCGTATTTCAAAAATTGCAGGGAAGTGTTGGGCTTGATGTTAAATTGCTTTTAAAAGCTTTTTCTTTTGTTTTTTTTTAATTGGTTGGTATCTATTTATTGACAAAGTTCAATACAAATACATAATATAGAAACAAAAGCCTTTATATGACAGTCATGAAGATGTGCCCCTCAGAACTCTCTTCAAGAGGGAATTTGTAGTTAGTTCACATCTCTAGCTGATGCACCTATGGGATCTGCCAAAGCAATTGCATGGAGACCATGCTTCAAGTATCCCTGGGACGCTTCTAGCCTAGAGCTGAGCACAATGGAATCACTAAAGATGAGGTATTCCTGCCCATCACGGGGCTATCATTAGGTTATCTTAGCTACTGGGCTCCCCGTCAGCTTGGCTGACACTTTCTCAGAGCAGTATTGCAATCTGAGACTCTTCCTCCCCAAACTTCCTCCCCTCCATTCCTCTTACAAGTGTCAGACCTGTGTCAATCTGACTGGCTGTCCCTGTCTACTCCTGCTCCTCGTCTCTTGACTCATCACAGGTGTCCATAATAGATCTCAAACACTTCTGATTCTTGGCATTTGCTTCCCAGAGGATCCCAAATGATACCTTCCACTAGTTCCTCCATGTCCCAGCCCTAACTCTTCAGAAGTTGGTGAAGATTTATCTCATTTAGTGTAATGATTGCAGAATATTTCTTTATGGCCAGAACATAATTAATTTGGTTGCTCTCCCCACTGATAGACATTTAGGCCATTTCCAGTTTTACACTATTATAGGTTAGGCATGTACATTTCTCTTCTTCTAGCTGTCAATGTATATCTACAGCATATAATTCTAGAAGTAGAATGTTTTGGTCAAAGATGTGTGCACTTCATAATTTAAAGGATCATGACATTACTCTTCAAAAATTTTTATCAGTTTACAGTGCCTATCTGTACATTGAGAATCTCTGTGTTATCAAAACACTCACAGCATTGGTGATTATCAATTTTAAAAATTTGTATCAGTCTGTTCTAAAGAGTGGCATCTCATTATTGTTGTTGGTTCAGGCATGGCTTCATGCATCTATTTATAAATTGACAATTTATTTATATCTTAAATCCATTTTGCTTGTAGGTTTTGCCCTTTTCTTTGATGATATGCAGGTCTGTCTGTATTTTACGGAAATGCCTTAAGTCTGCTATCTGCTATCTTAATGGCTGTATGAACCTCCTTTGAGGTTCATTTATTTCAGAAGTTGGCTTGTGGTGTCCCATGTTGTGAATACATTTTACGTTTTTATCTTTGACATTAAAAAATTTTTCTCATGATTCCTAAGAATTTTCTAATGTTTTCAAAAATATAAATAACAAGAAAAAAGTTCTCAAAAATTTGTTTGTTATGATAAGAATTCAGAATAGAATCAGGTAACTAACTTGTGACTAGCATTAAATAAAAATTGCCATATGACTAGATGTATTGAGAAAAAAAAATATTACCCTTCTAGCTTCCACTTTAGAGTACAGAGATGATTTTCCTTGATACTCTGATTTTCATTGCTTCTAGCATTTCCATAATAATTTAAAAAACAATTTAAATATTTTAAGTGGTTCAATTTCCTATTTTCCAATAATCTCCCTCAGCTTCTATCCTGTTAAAGACAGCTTCTAGTTATTTAAGGAATCCTCATGATGACGTGGAAATCAAAACTGCCAGACACTGAATTAGGATGGTCAGAAGAAATGGACAATGTGATATACTATTCTCTCATTCTATCTAGGGATTATTACAAGAAACTAAATTTATGGGGAAAACTGGGGATAAGGGGGAATCAGAGAATTCTCAAACCGTCCAAAATACTACCATTAAAAGAAAATACAAACACATGAGTTTTGCCTTCAAAATTCTGTTATTCCAACATATATAACAGGGAGAGTAGTAACATTCAATCAGTCATGAAGGCCTCAATACTCCCATACATTTACCAGTGTTTTCAACAAAGAAAGGGAGAAAAGCAAGACGATGAAAACTCTAGAACCCTCATATTCCTACATGCGTGTAACACGTGTCAAAAGGACCACCTGTGTATGCAAAAATAATTTTTTGAAAATGCACTTTATTCAGATGAGGAATTGTTCTTACTGAAGAAATCTCAACTTACCTCCTTGTTCATCCAACATAACCAAAGTCCTGATACCAGCATCTTTACTCTACATTCCAACAATGGTAGCAAAGTTGAAAAGCAGTTAGAGAGAGAAAAGAGAGAAACAGAAATCAGTAAGGGGACAATTAGCCCAAGAAATGGAAAATGAAGAAGGACCAAAGGAAAGAGAGGGAGGAAATAGGGCAAGAGTATTAAGGGCTGGGGAGGGATCAGAGGAAGGGGTCACCTATGGACTTGCTCTCTCAGTGATTCTTAGGATAGAAGAGGGGATGTAGCTCAGTCTCCATGGAGGTAGGGCTGGGGATGGGGCTGGCATGAAACTGGAATACACAACTTAGTATTATACTGTGAAGTACTTGGAAAACAAAAATGCCTTATAGTTTCTATAACACCATCCACGGAAAGCAAATCTTCCAAAATCTAGACTAAATCTTCTCTGGCATGATACATCAGGAAGTTTCCCTCAAGTGAATAGGGAAAGGATGACCAAGTGGAAAGTAAGAAACTTTGGGGCAAAATTTTTAGGTTGATCAAAAGAGATCATTGCTTCACAAAGGTTGAGAAATACAGGCCCAAACAGAACTCACTCTCCCATTTTCTCTCTACAGGGGAAAATTCTGTGAGATTTAGAAAATGGATGGATGGATGAGAAATAAGGGCTCTTTATTCTGAAATCTAAAATTCTGCACAGTAAGAGAATGAGAAAATAATTCAGCCACAAGCTTTACTGCAGTTATTTTGTGCAGAAGTCTGTAAAAGGCACCCCTCACTTCACTCCTTATGATCTAAACAAATTGAATACCTGAACCATTTGGGGGATGGGAGTAGGAGTTGGTGGGTAGGGAAAAGGAACACAGATATTTGCATGGCCCAACCTTAAAAACCATCATTCCTGGGAATTCAAACTAGTTAAGGAAAGACCTTTGTTTCATAGGGTGATTGTTAATAAGTATAAAGTGGCATTGCTAATAGTTGGGATTAATTGGTTTTTTGAGGAATGCTCATGGTGGCCCCAAGAATAAGCTCAAAAGTAAGACATCTCTCATGGCCCCATTTATTTTCCAGGGATTTATTTTAAACCAAGAACTAAGAAAGAAAGACAAGTTAGTGGAGGTCAACAGAGGTAGTTTATTTACTAATTTATTATTTTTATTATTATTATTTTTTAATAGTATTTTAACAGCTCAGTTCCAATAGGACTTCTAAAAAATAGAACACTGAAAATGTTTTTTTGTGAATTTTATAAACTCACCATTTCAGAGAATGTGTAGTTAACTCTCCTAGACAGGAAAAGCCAAGTTACTCTTGAACATGTTTTGATAGGCTTTAGTTGTGAGGTTAGGGTGTAGTCTGTAGAGCTTAGGATGACTTCAGGAGTCCTCAACAGCACAGATTCTGGAGCCAGACTCTGCCCTGAGATCCTGGTGATTTCATTTCCTAGCTGTGGGACCTTGGGTACATGTCTTAATTACTCTGTGCCTCATTTTCCTCATTTGTAATATAATAATAATAGTTAATACCTCATTGAGTTGTCATGGGAATTAAGTGAAATAGTACATCCCACATGCTAGACTGGTGATTGGCCTACAGTTAGCATGACAAAAGTGTATATAAAATAAATACCCTCAGCAAATGCGTCTATAAAAGGATATCTAGGCAAATGCAAAATATCATCATTACCAACTACCATCAGAAGCTTCCTGACCACTACCTCCCAAACCTTCAAGTGCATATGTATCCCCTGCATAGGAAACAGCTTGTTTAAATGTAGATCCTTAGGGTGCCTGGGTGGCTCAGTCGGTTAAGCATCCAACTTCGGCTCAGGTCATGATCTTGCGTTCGTGAGTTCAAGCCCTGTGTCGGGCTCTGTGCTGACAGCTCAGAGCCTGGAGCCTGCTTCAGATTCTGTGTCTCCTCCTCTCTCTGCCCCTCCCATGCTCATGCTCTGTCTCTCAATAATAAATAAATGTTAAGAAAATTTTTTTTAATGTAGATCCTTATTCAGTGGGACTGGGATAGAGCCTGAGAGTTTGCATTCTGAATGAGCTCTACCATCTAATGATACTGCTGGTGCCCAGACACACGCTGAACAGCAAGATTCCAGACCCCAAAACACGTTTGTCTACACTAGCTGGTACTTTAACAATTTCTGTGCCCTTTTTCCTGCAAATTTTAGCCTTTGCTTAAGAGAAGAAATTGTAAAAAGCAGATGGCCTTATTCAAGCATATGGATGTGACAAGGTAAGTACTGGTGAGGACAGAATCACCTCAGAGAGCATTTTCTCTTTATAGGACACAACTCAAAGCCATGCATGAAATCCCTGTTCCATTCTACTGGGGACACAGGATGAGAAGCAGCTAGTGACTTCAGTTTGGACAGTCCAGGTCTCATCTGTTCACACTCTCTGTTGTACTTTCTATGGAAGTCTGCAAGTATAACTTCACATTTGTTCAATTTGCTGCTAAATGTTTCAGTGCTGGAATGACTCACAGAACTAATCTGAAGGAACAAGAGCTTGCTCCCATTTGGGTAAATAGAAGCTGCGGGTACCTAATCAGGGAGTCAGGAACACTGGGCTGCGCTCTTAGTTCAATCAGCAACTAGTCATGAGATTGTGGAAGAGTCACTTGATTTTTAGCATGTTTCCCCATGTTTAAGATAAGGGTAAAGATGCCAAAGAAGACTGGGTGGTTACTGGGTTGGTGTTCATTCACTCATTTGTTTATTCATTTGTTCATTCATTCATTCATTCATTCACTGATTATTTATTGAGCCTCCACTCTGTTCCAGGCACTAAGGTAAGGGCCAAGCATATGGCTTCTCAACTGCTTCACAGAGTTAGACACAGTTTGGTTAGGTGGACAGAGTTGGGATCTGGGAGTTGATAATTTCAAATTTTAGACTTATCTTTGTAGTTCTATTGTAAGAGTCACTTGTTCTGTGTCTCAGCTTCCCTAGGTGTCAGATAGGGAAAGAAACAGCTCCCTTACTGCCCAGAGTACTTATAAAGATTAAAATGAACTCAGAAAGTAAAGGCTTCTAAAAGTTCACTCTATGGAAGGCTGTATTTACAAAAAGCAATTAAGATAAAGGATTTAATTTGTATAGAATCTCAATCAGTTTAGAATGGGCTGCTGTGTTTGTTTTTTCAGATCCTTTTGCTTTTTGCAGAATTCTCAAAGGAAAAAGTAAATATGGTAGGGTTTGCTGGTGGAAGGGGAGTGCTGTGTGTAAGAATTCACAGTCTGGGATCTGGGATTCACTAGACCTGGGTTTTAATTTCATGTGTACCATTTGTAGCTGGGTATCTCAAGCAAGTTACTTAACCACTGTGTACTTCAATTTCCTCCTTGGTAAGATGGAGATCAGAATAGTAGTAAAAGGTGGCTACCTACAAGGGTTAAGTTAGATTATATATGTTTGATGATGATGGCTCTAGGTATAGTACCCTACACATAGTAGGTTCTCAATAAATTTTAGAACTTACATTTGACTCCACTGTATTCCTGACAGTTTTTATCAAAATAACTGGATTATTCTTTGGGGATACTAGAAATGTAAGGGAGAAGGGCAGGGATGGGGATAATATTTCAGGAAAGGCAGAATATTACTTTTCTCTTATTCTTAAGGAGTATTGTGTTTTAATAGCTAGGAATGAGAGAAGATGGTTCCATTTTTGTCTTAGCTCTATTCTTGGTTTCTGTTTGAGAGTGCTGGGAAAATTGTCTACCTAAAAACCAGGGAGTTGGAGATGTCAGGAATTTTTTTTCTTTCTTTTTCTTTCTCTATTTGTATTTTCCCTTTCTCGCAGATGAACTAAGACCATGTTTCTAGAACATTTTAAAGTCTTTCTTTTCTCATTCTGAGATGCTTTCCCCAAAGCCCAACACATCTGAACTAAAACCAGGACTGTCTAGGCACTATCTTAACTGCTAGAATTCCAAAAGACCCCATATCTACCTATAGGAAAACAACTGCCCTGCCTCAATTTTCCAGTTTTAGTAGAAAGTCTGGCATAACAAAGACATAGCTTTAGAATGCTTATTCCCTTCTCATTACCAGAGTGTCTTGAAAGATAAATTGGGATGAAAAGAAAAGATCCTTAAAACATCCATGCAAAAAACACCACACAGAGCCTCAGTAACTATCACTCCAGGAAAGCTCTGTGTGGTGCCTCTGAATTGGCCTGCCCTAAAGCAGTGGGGCTTTCCTGGGGCTAGTTTTCATAGCTCAAGGCATTCATGTGTAGATTTCATTTCCAGCATTTATTGTCAGCAGAGTTAGCCTTTTCGCCCAGAACCAAATACTGTAGAGACATTCATGACTTTATTACCAGAATTAATTGTTCCCTCTTATGTGCTCCAAAGGCAGGTAAGGCCTTGAATTTGGAGAGTTATTTTCATACCTGGTTTCCTGCACGATACAAAT
Source organism: Lynx rufus (assembly GCF_022079265.1). Taxonomy (NCBI): domain Eukaryota; kingdom Metazoa; phylum Chordata; class Mammalia; order Carnivora; family Felidae; genus Lynx; species Lynx rufus. Next base: position 36,195,317 of record NW_025814896.1, on the reverse strand, counting down.
TTATATCTTCCCTCAGACCTCCAAAGTTAGGAATTCCATACATGTTTGTTGAAGAACAGCCATCAGAAGAGCCAGTTTGCAACTCTAGGCTGGGAACCAAGTGTTATATGATTTCTAATCTTTTTACCTGTATATGGTATCTAGCTTTTCTGAACTTTCCCAATTGACTTATGTGTAACTTTACACTATCCTTGAAATGCCAATAATGGCTTCTATTAAAAAGTAAGATTCTACACCTGCCACTCTGTTACACCCTAAAGTCTATGAGGGATGGCACAAAGTCATATACTGAACTGAAAGTGGGGTTGTCTGCCTTAGGGAGACTTTACAAATGTAGTGACCTTTCCTGTCTTTGAGACTAAATTTCAATAAGAATTCAGCTCAATTCAAATTAGATAGCACTGATGCACTCTGGGATCATGGGGAAGATCCTGGTATTTCAGTGCTCGTATTTGCCAAATGATTTCTGCCCTTGATGAATATTTAATGCTGATTCTCTTTAAAGAAAATTTCTTTTTTGATTGAAAAGCAGACTATCATCTGAATAGCCATTGCCCTAGACATAAGGGGTGTTTGACCATCAATATAAAATAACCCAGGAGGAAGTAAGAGCAATCAGTCTACTCCAATAATGCCTTGCTCGTAATTTCCCGAGGATAGAAAGTCTAATAGCCTCCTTTCATTTATAGAGGTGGGACTAGCTTCTGTCTGTTTCACCCCTGGTGCTATAAGATGCAACTTCATGCTTGATCAAGAAATACCTTAAGAGAAACAAAAATGTATGATTTAAGTATCCTACTTTAATCCGTAGAGCTTTTGAGACTCTCCCTCTGTTAGAATAAATGAGAGCAGACACTTCTTTCTCAAGACTGACTGACACTACTTGCAAGTTAAGAAGAGGCAAAAAAATATTGGTTGGCCCAAAGACTCCAATGGGTGAGGGGCCAGTTCAAAGTGATGCATTTTAATGCATTTGCTCCACCATTTTCCCACATTCTAAGCAGTGTTTCAACTTGCATACGTGGGCAAATTGGTAACAGTTCTGGTACTTTAGAAATTTACTTGACACATGCATACACGTAAACAAAAATGAAAAACGAGCCTAGAGGCTATGGTTGAAGGTCATAAAGACATAGAACATAATAATGTCAGCTGACATGTGGGTTCGCTTCATTTCAACATGAGAACTCACGTGGGAATGTCACAAAAATGTGATTCATTTCTTCTCATGATGGGTTGAGGGACAATAAGCTAACTCTAGAAAGCCTCACCAGCACTCTTAGATTTAGAATATCTGCCTCCTTCTTGGTCCTCAAGTATTTCTGCATGAGTTGTGTTCCCAGGGTAGAGCAAAGACAATATTTCTCTTCCTTTAGAGATAGAAAGCTGCTTCATGTGATGCCGAGGGCTCCTTTGTTGGCCTGCCTTCCTATAGGGGCCAATTTATGCTACATTACAGGCTCAAATTCTCATTTCTCATGATAACCGATTTCATTATGTGTACCTCTCACCCTTTCCTCAGTGTCCTGGGGCGCCCACGGCACTACCTTCTCCCCACTCCTCCTGTGGCAATTCACATGTAGCCAGTATTTCATTTCTGGGTAAGAAGCTGAAAGTGCAGAAATAAGGGAAGACATTGGCTTCTGTAGTGTGAGAGGCAGCTGAACTTCCTTTTAGCCTTATAAAATTGATCTTTTTCCTTTCATGTCATTGCATAAGCAATTTACAGTAGCATGAGGCAAATAGGCTCATTTAATCATTCTCCTTGAGAACACGGAAGATCTCGAAAAATGATAACCACACATGAATTGATAAGCAGTTTCAAAGCATAGCTAAAACAGCATTTCACTGAATAAAAACTATTAGGCTTGTTTTATTCAGTTCAGATAAATATAGCCCATCCCATTCTTTTTCCACTTCATCTCTCCCAATAGACAAGTTCAATTAATCCATTTATTCTTCCTGGTTGACTGCTGCTCTACCAAATTGGAAAGAGCAAGGTTTATTGTAAGTGCCCTTTTGATTCCATTATTGCTATCTGTCCTATTTTACCCATTTAAAAATAGTTTGGGATTCATTAACCATGCCTCGCAAATGGATGTTTAATCCAGAGTCAGGAACATAAAAGAGCTTCTATATGTGCGTTGTGGACTTGAAATTCCTTTTATCAAAAAATTTCCCTATTATTTCATGAATTTTACTGCCTGACTCTCAATATTACAATTTCTGAAAATGTTGTATCTATTGGGAAATATATTTTTAAAAGTCATATATATATGTGGTTAAGTCAAAACAGAATGTCAAGATGAGATGTGACCTAGAGGCATCAAAGTCATTACAAGGGAAGTTTTTATGTAGATAATTCCTTATATTTGCTTAAAGTGATTCAATCTTATATGAAGATTTCTTGGGAGCATTTACTTGGAAATACCATCCATCTCTACTTCCCAGACTATAAAGGTAGCCAGGGCTGGGAGAGAGAGGGGATAGTTTAATGGCTGCCTGACATCTCCCTCATTAACGTGGCTTCCTGGTAGACTTCATTAGCTCTGGAATCAATGGGATCATGGCCTAGGAAAAGGCAGTAGGGTCTAGGAAAAGAATATGCCAGCAAAAGGAATTCATTATCTTGAAATCCGACCACTCCTTACCTCTTCAACCAGTTGCAGCATACGACGGGTGCTTTCCAGTGACTGAGATTTAAAAAAAATGCATAAATATTATCAGTGCAGAATCCAGAGGTCTTGGAAAACCAGAACTATTCTCTTTACTTGAGAAACACAAAGGGTTACTATCACATATTCTTTTAAGTTTATAACTGAAACACATTTTCAATCTCTTTCCTATCAGTCTTTCTACATAATAAGATTCCCTAAAGCAATTACATTAAAGCTGATCTTCTAAAATCAAAACCATATGAAGCTGATCTTGATATCAAAGACAAAGTAATCTGGAAAAGATAATTTTGCATGTGCAGGATGCATGAAAAATTATCTCAAATACTCAGACGACTAATTTGGCCTCCCTGGACCAGGAATATTGAATTTTAAACACAAACATAATTTTTCATGAATTGAGATGAATCTAACATCAAGTTTCTCATAAAGCTCCTAGAAACACAATTGGAAGTTCTTATCAATACAAATTAAGCTGTCGCCTTAGGGTGAAAAAAAATCAAGCATGTTTGAAATAACTAGCCTATAGGAGACAGCTATAATAATTATCTTCATCCTTAGATAAGACAAAGTGAGACGGAAAATCTGAAGTCAGCACTGGTCCCTCGGGCACAGCGTTGTCTCTTTTTTCTCAGTTCTTTTGAAACTAACAACTAGACTCCAGCAACCAGGGTGATTTCTCAAGGCTTTGCTTTTAAGTGACAAACTTATTTTGGACAAGATTCTGCAGAAATGTGAAGAATGTTAACTTTCCTGGAAGAGCTGTCAGGAGGCTGCTTTTTGAAATAAATGGCTGTAAGCAGTGGTATGCTAGTAAATGCTAAACAAACAGCTCTCTGGAAAACATATATGAATATGTATATATGTATTTAAATTTACTATTTTTCTGATATAAGGGATGGAGAGCATTAAGTTTACAAATAATTCCATATAGCCAATTGATTCTCTCCCAGAAAGTTTCTGTTAAGGTTTGCAGAACTCTTGTGTCCAATGCTAAGCGTGCAAAGAACAAGTGTAGTTCTAACAGGAATGTTGGTTGATATTTTCATTTACATTAATGAATAAAAGGAATGTGAAACAATGAGGACATGTTGGAACTTCACTAGTTTGTCAATGATGCAGGTGACTTCTTTACTGACGAGAACAAAAATTTTTGAATACTGGAAGATTTCCTCCATTTTTTTGTGTTAATTGAAGAATAATGGCTAGAGACAGGCAGACTTTTAAGGTTATTAATATATTTTCTCTACTTTCATAAGTCTAGACAAACAATAAAACAGTAAGTCAGCCCTGACTTGTAGTGCCTGCAGATTCCTGGGATATAAATACTCTTAATCTGTCTGATTTTTAACTATACCATGGTGTCACTGAAGGTGAACTTGGGAAGATGTACAGTAACGTACCATTACATGGTATTCCTACACTATAGATACAACACAAGTCAAGAACTTTGAAATCATAGATAGAAGTAAAATACAGTAAAATAATTAGGATGTGATGAGTTTTGAGTATTTATTAATTTTGGTTTTAATATAATTTATTTAATTGTCAGTTTATATAATTCAATTTTAGTACCAGTTTGCAAAATTCTGGAAAATGTAATAATCACCTCTCAGAATTAGGCCAGCTCTAGCACACTGTAGGCTATAAGATATCCGGAGACATTGCTTTTTTTAGAAGATCTTGACTTTTCTAGGTTTCTAGAAATTGGGAGTTTAGGGTAAGTCATTACTTGTACGTAGGTTTATCAAACCATTCCTGTCTGCAGAGGTATCAGGTATATTGAATATCAAAGTCATACCCCACTGTTTTTTAAATTGAAATGTTGGAAGACCTTTTCCACCTGAACCTGAATAAGTCAAACTACTCAGTTCCCCATCTTTTGTTCCTTTCCTGTGTCCCATCCCTCACCTCATCAGCCAGCTGGTCAGCCCTTCGCTGCATCTCCTCCAGTTCATTGCGCATGTCCGCGTCTTCAGCCATGGTAGTGGTGGTGGGGGGAGGTGGCTGGGTGCTTGGGCTGGGGGGTCAGTGATGGGTTTGGACACAAAACCTGAAAGAAACAGATTTGAACATGTAAGGGTTTATATGAGCGCATGTAGTATGTGCAAATAGGAGAAGATCTCAATAGCCCACACTCTTTCTCCATAACTCAGTCATCTTCTGAAAGGTGGAAGCCATACTCAGACCAGGATCAACAGAATTTTGCTGTTTCTCCAAAGGGTGCATTATGAATGTATACTTGCCAATTTTACAATGTAGACAGATACCTACGAAGATATCAGATAACTATGAAGCATTCTTAAGACACAAATCACCCAGGATTTTGGAATGACAATATGGAGGGATGCTGTTCTGGGTTAGTATGCTTTTAACCTCATATTTATTTTTTATTTTTATTTTATTTTTAAGAGCTTTATTGAGGTATAACTGACATATAATAAACCCCACATATTTGAAGTATATAATTTGAAAAGTTTTGACATATGTATACACCCAGGAAACCATGACCACAATTAAGAAAATATATCCATCACCCCCCAAAATTTGGTCATGCTCTTTGTAATCCTACCCACACATTCAATCTCACCTTACCCCAGGGCTGAGACACTTGTTATTTGCTTTCTGTTACTATAAATCAGTTTGCAATTCCTAGAATTTTATATAAATGAATGATACTGTATGTGTCATTTTTTTCCTCATTTCTTTCACTTAGCATAATTATTTTGAGATTATGTTGTAGCATGTATTAATAGTTTGTTACTTTTTGATGTTGAGTAGTATTCCATTGCATTTAGAAGCATTTAGAATATAGGGCTAAGGGGAGGCTACCTGAAGATGTGTTACTTTGGCATACAGATTATTTACAGCTGAAAACAATCAAGGCCCAAAAGACTCAGGAAGAAATTTGACTCTCTCCCTAACTGCCTACAAGAATTTAGATAGAGGACCTCCTCCTGGAAAGGAGTTATCACCATAGATAACTACAGTATAACAAGAACTAGGGGTGGTAGACCAAGAAGGATTAAGCGAAGTCTGATTGTTAAAATTCCTCCCTATGCCATTTGTTTCTGTATGGTCCAGCAAACATTTACTCTTCTTTTTTTTTTTTTTTTTTTTTATCTTCCTGGAAATTTCTCCCTTTCAAGTCCCAGATCCCTACACCCTTCTCCTTAGTTCAGGGTGACATATATACCTCATTTTGACTGACTGTCTTTGGAACTCATGTCTACATGGATTCCCCATACATACATAATTAAATTTTATTTTCTCCTGTTAATCGGTCTCAAATGCATTTAATTCTTAGGCCAGCTAAAGGAATCCTGAATGACAGATAATTTTTTCCTCCTCCAGCAAGGAGCTCCAGGCAGAAAATCTTTAGTCTCTTGCAGTTGTTATCAGAGTTTGCCAAGAAGGCTTATTGACTATGCAGAACTATTTTCCCAAAAAGGGTTGGATCCTTATCCCTGAAATGTGACCAGCCCATTTTATGGTTATACTCTTGAAATCCCATATGATGCAAATTACAGGTAGCCACACTGAGCTCCCTCCAGAGCCAACCAGCACCCTCTCCCTCTTCCTTTTTCCCTTCTTTCTTTATCTTGTCTTTCCTTCTTTTTCAAATACTTACTGAGTACCTATAATATGCCAGGGCAGTGTTAGGCACTAAAGATATTGATGAACGAGACAGGTAAATTCATTGCTATCACAGAGCAACAGCCTAATTAGAAAGATGGGAGTAAAATAAGGAAATTAAATTACTTAGTGTGAAACTGATTATATTTGGGGATATACCATGGGTGCCCATGGGTCATAGCAGGTTTCCCTGAGGAAGTCATGTCCCCAGCAAAGGCCATCAGAGGTAATGGGATAAAGAGCCTAAGGAAGGGTTCAAGAGGATAAATATTTGATATGATAAAACCTTCTCTGTGAGTAGTGAAATTATAGAAGCCATGGGCTCTTGTTTTGTGGCTGAGATGGCTAAGTGTGCACTGGAATTTTTCCTCCCTCTTCCATTGTAGAGTGTTGTTTTAGGGAAATGGCTGCCCAGTTGGGAATTACATTTCCAGTTCCTATTGCAAGGAGGTGGTGCCATGTGGCTAGAGGTGGTTTAGGAGTTACAGTGGAAATGATGTGCATCCCTGCCAGGCTAAGGCAATTCAGAAACAGGCATTCCTGGGGTGCCTCAATGGCTCAGTTGGTTAAGCATCCAACTCTTGGTTTCGGCTCAGGTCGTGATTTCACAGTTTGTGAGTTTGAGCCCCTCATTGGGCTCAGCACTGACAGGGCGAGCCTGCTTGGGATTCTCTGTCTCCCTCTCTCTGTCCTCCCCCTGCTTGCTCTCTTTTTCTGTCTCAAAAATAAATAAATAAACTTAAAAAAAAACCAGGCATTCCTCCTATGCCCTCTCTTTCCCTCTCTGCCAAGAAAGAAAGAAAGAAAGAAAGAAAGAAAGAAAGAAAAGAAAAGAAAAAAAAGAAAAGAAAAAACAGGACCCTAGAGGATGGCCAGGCTATGAGACGGCAAGAATTTGGACCCTTAGAATCCCTGCACGGAGGAAAGTTGACAGTTAACCACCAAGACCTGAACCTTCATATGAAATGACAGTGTACTTCGATTGTGCTACACTATTGAAAATGTAAGGATTTTGTTTTGTTATAGCAGCTGATGTTACACTAACTAATGAAGGCCTAAAGAGACTTTAAATGGAATAAAAATATTGCATAGGAGCATGATTTCCTAACTGAAAAACACATCTGGGTTTTTTCTTCTATTAAAAACTGAAGATGGGAAAGGAATTTAGATTTAGGGCCTTGAAGCAATGTTTAAGTATTATAGTAATTATTATTGTTATTATTATTTGTACGAGAAGCATTTTTTTTTTTTTTTTTTTTGGCAAAAGTAGAACAAAAACTCTTCATCAACATAATCAGGTTCACAGAGGCAGGCCCTCAATGACCCCATCTCCTAGGCTCACTGCTATACTGTTTTCTCAACAGCTAAAGTGGATTCCTCTGGGATCTTAATTTAGTACATATTATTAGACTCTGCCACATGTATTACTTTTGTGAAGTAACTCAGACTATTCAAGATTCCTGATAGGAGGAGTCTTAAAGTGAATCTTCTTTGTAAATAATAGATTTCACTGTTCTTTTGTAGCCCGTGGTTCTTGGGTAAAGCATCAAGTGTGGAATCACAGTAAAACATAAGGAAAAAAGCTTCAGGGGTACATTTTACTTACCAGCGTTTTAAAAAAAGGTAGTAAGCTTATGTTAGGTTGGTTCTATGGGCAGCCATTTAAAATTTCAACAGGGTATCATACCATAAGACTGCTAATTTTTTTTTTTTTAATTAAAAAAAATTTTTTTACATTTATTTATTTTTGAGAAACAGAGTGAAACAAAGCGTGAGCGGGGCAGGGGCAGAGAGAGTAGGAGACACAGAATCTGAAGCAGGCTCCAGGCTCTGAGCAAGCGGTCAGCACAGAGCCTGATGCGGGGCTCGAACCCACGAACTGTGAGATCATGACCTGAGCCGAAGTCGGACGCTCAACCGACTGAGCCACCCAGGGGCCCCCTGCTAATTTTTTTTTAATGTTTATTTATTTTGAGAGAGGGAGAGCAGGGGAAGGGCAGAGAGAGAGGGAGAGAGAATCCCAAGCAGCAAGCCCAACATGAGTCTCGATCCCATGAACTGTGAGATCATGACCTGAGCCAAAATCAAGAGTCGGAGGCTTAAGTGACTGAGCCACTCAGGTGCCCCGAGCCTGTTAATTTTTGAACACCAATCTGGTCACCAGAATATGTACTCATGATATGATATAGAGCTTTAAATGCTTTATGTTTTACTTAAACATGGGTCTCCACTTTAGAAATTACAGATCTAGCAAACACAAACTGGAAAGGAATTTACACTAAACCACTTCTGAACCTTGAAACAAGCAGAAACAAGATTCCATGTTCTTCTGAGTGACGGGGATCTACCCTCTAGAGTAAAATGGTGCATCAGTGGAAATGTTGAGTAGACTGCGGGCCGTAGCCTAGTGCAGTAGCCAAGAGCTTAGATAGACTGTTGGCTCTGATACTCGGTTGCTGGGTGACTCTGGGCAAATCTATCACTGTCTCTGAGCCTCAGTTTTTTCAACAGGGCACATGATACCAGTTTCATAGGCTTTTTGAGAGGAATATATTATAGAAAGTTTTGATCAACATTGTTTGTAAGGATGTGGGGGCTTAATACTCAGAAAGCCTCACTCATTCAGGTTAAGCCTATACCCTTTGCTAAGAGTGGAACAATTCTAATGTGTGTTAATTAGCTTTCCTTTAAAACAGCTGGGCAGGAGGCATGTTGCTGGGGCGCCAAGCACCTGCAGACACTGAAACCAGGGAAACCAGCAAAGTGCCTGAGCCTCCAGTCTCAAAGCAGCACCTCTCAGGATTGCCACATGGGCCCAGCTCTCCATCTTTGTATTTTGCTGTTGGGCTCCTTGGGGAAACATCTTGCTTCAGTCCAAGCAAGCAACTGAGTTTTCCTCCTAATAGGTTAGTTTATTAGAAGGCTGGTCCCGTGCTTTCTGACGTGTAGTACTATTGCTAGCTCTCTCTTCCAGGTTTATTTGCTCGTGATGCTCTCTTAGGCGCTCTGTCTCTCTCATACACACACGCACTCATGTCTCGTGGGTTTCCTTGGCAATCTCCTCTCAAGTTGCTATTCTCAACACCTGAAAAACAGCCGTAGGGTCCCCTGGCACCAAGCTGACGGCAGCCGATAAGGACCTGGCTGAGGGACAGTTGGGGTGAAGGCAGAGAAGCCATGTGGTGGATACCTTTGTTTTTGTCACTTCTACGGTCTCCCCAGGAACTCCCACACCTTAGTCCTGCCCTAACATGTGGGGGATGCCTGTGATTTGGGAGGAGGGCTAATGAATCTGACAGATCTCAAATGCACAGCATTTCCAAGCTGAAAGAGCAATGTCCACTCTCCTAATAAGAAGAGAGGGAGAGTAGGCATGAAGAACACCTCCAAACCCTCTGTTGGGGTATTTAATGCTAGTGTTTGATAAATTCTCCTCACAAACCACAAACCCAAGCATATTAACCTTCTAGGAGATAGCACCTGAAGAGGCATACAGACACTGATGAACAGCAATTTCACCAGCTGAAAGGATGTTAACAGTGAAATGGCATTTATTATCTAGGCGGCATGGAACATTTCATCATGTTAGCACATTGGACCTCCCTCCTGTGTGTTGCTGGAGCTAGTAGTGTGGTCCCAGCCAGCAAAGCCCGCTTAGTTAAGTGAAGAAATTAGAAGCAGAGCCACTCAAAACTGTTCCCTGGGGCTCTGATGTAAGATAATCTCCCATGCTATTAAGGGTCTAACAGTATCCTATTAATTATCTCAAATCACCAGTGTTTGGTAAAGGGTCTGGCCCCTAGTAGGTGTTCAATTCATGTTAATTGATTTGTTGAGTGAAAGACAGAATGAGCTGTTCTGATACTCTCCAGGTGGCATTTAATGTCCCTAAATCAGCAGTTTTCCAGGTGTGGTCTAGGGCAGTGCTTCTAAAACTGCAATGAGCATCAGAATCACCGGAAACCTTGTTAAAACAGAGTGCTAGGTCCCACTCTCAGAGATTCTGAGTCAGTTGATCTGAGATGGGCGTCCCAGGTTCTGCATTTCCAATAAGCCTCAGGCAATGCTGCTGCCATAGGCCCAGACAGCACTTTTGCTGAGCTCTGATATACAGAACCGTCTCCTGGAATGTTAGTAAGAGCCAGCAGCTGCATGGGAAGCGAGGCAGCTCCACAATTACCCAGACGGGGAAAACAGTAGGCTCAGCCAGGGGCTTCAGGGAATTACAGCCAAATCCAGTTCAATGCCCATTTTTGTGTTGGCTCGATGCAAAGGATGGTTTTATATTTTAAATGGTTAAATAGACTCAAAGAAGAAGCAGACTTTGCACATGTAAAAATATATGAAATTCAAGTTTCAGGGTGTGTAAATAAAGTATTACTGTCACACTCCTCGCCCACTGGCTTCCTTATCATCAATGGTCCTTTCAGGCCACAATGGCAGAGTTGTGTGGTTGCAAGAGACACCACGGCCCTCAACGCCAAAAATATTTACCCTCTGGTCCTATACAGAAAGCAATTACTGATCCCTGGGCTAAATCAAGTCAAACAAAATCCTTAAAGCATTCCTTATCCATCTCCCATACCCTCAGGGTACTGTACATTTCCTGTAGACAGACACAGTGTGGGGTGTTTTCTTCTGTCTATATTTGTCTGAAAAAGTCCCTCCTCATGGAGCTTCCTGTGTCATTTTTTCATTTAAAAAAGAACACGTGGGGCGCCTGGGTGGCGCAGTCAGTTAAGCGTCCGACTTCAGCCAGGTCACGATCTTGAGGTCCGTGAGTTCGAGCCCCGCGTCAGGCTCTGGGCTGATGGCCAGATTCTGTGTCTCCCTCTCTCTCTGCCCTTCCCCCGTTCATGCTCTGTCTCTCTCTGTCCCAAAAATAAATAAACGTTGAAAAAAAAAATTTTTTTTTCAAAAATGAAAAAAAAGAACACGAATTCGCTTTTGACTGACAATTTGTATAGGGTTTTAGGACTATAAACTATGGATTTAATCCATGTCATTCATCACAAGGTTCTGGGAAGCCTGCACAGCTCTCACAAAGATTCCTAATTTCCATGCCCAGCTGCCAGCCAAGGTTCTCCAGCCCCAGGGGCAGCAATGGACTGCACTAGAGACAGAAACACCTGAGAAGCCGTGGCTGTCACGGTATGTGGTACAAAGTAGGCAGGCTGAAGCTATAACTTGATGTCAAGTATAATTTGCAAAGCCCTTCATTTTCCAATGCTGCAAGTCTATTTGAGACTCACATTAGACATGGGGCAAATAAAATACAGAGACAACCCTTTCTTCCCTGTCAAGGGGCTTATTCATTTTCATGCATTAGGCTAACACTGTTCTCTCGATGCAGAGTCTGGATTCAAACATGGTTAGGACCCAGGAAAAGAGGTGAGCATGGAAATATGAGATGTCTGTTTTTAATAGGCAAGGTCAACAGTGACATGGATAGCTATTATGCTGGGGACACTGGCCATTAGTTCAAGTGCCATCAGGCAGGAACATTTTGGGAAAGATGTAAGGGGAGTGTGCCCTGAGCTAACACCTATTTCTCTTCATGGCTTATTTTTTAATTAATAAGACAAACCAGCAAACCCATATACATCAACATCTATCGGCTGAATTATCACAGAGTTGCACCCTACAACTTGGTGTCTTTTTGCACTGCTAATCCATTTGAACAAGGCCTCTTTGGGGTATTCTCTCTCTCCTCCTGCGGAACCTGCCTGCTTTCTGGTGGAGATACACTTTAAAATTCAGCAAAAGTTTACTGAAGAGGGGCGCGTGGGTGGCTCAGTCGGTTAAGTGTCTGACTTCGGCTCAGGTCATGATCTCACGGTTTGTGACTTCGAGCCCCGCATCAGGCTCTGTGCTAACAGCTCAGAACCTAGAGCCTGCTTCAGGTTCGGTGTCTCCCTCTCTCTCTGCCCTCCACTGCTCATGCTCTGTGTCTCTCTCTCAAAAATAAAATAAACATTAAAAAAAAAGTTTATTGAAGATTCACTATATTCAACTGTGCCCAAAGAAGAATAAAAGGACTTTATAAACCAAGTTGGACAACTCTCCTTAATTATTAATAAAATCACACTAACGCTGACTGAGGGCTTACTCTTAGCTGGGCCCTGTTTTAAGTGCTGTTCATATAATAACTTAATGAACCTTAAATGACATACGGTCTGCAAATTCTTACTATCCCCATTTTGTAAATTAGGAAACATGTTTAGAAGTTAACTCTATTAACCACACAGATAAATTTCAGATCAGGCATCTGGGTCATTTTCAAAAGTGTATTTTCAAAGCATATTTACTCTCAAAGAACATTGTGTGGCTAATTTTGTCTTTTAATCAAAAACTGGAAACTATTTTATTTTTAGTCTAATTTATAGATTGGAAAATAACATAGATTGGTTTGGCAGGTACATCTCAGTATATCCCAGCTTTTGATATCACTTATCATCTCTATGCATGCTTTTATTTTATTATTATTTTTAATGTTTATTTACTTATTTTGAGAAAGAGAGAGCATGAGCAGGGGAAGGGGCAGAGAGAGAGGGAGAGAGGATCCCAAGCAGGCTCTGCACTGTCAGTAGGGAGCTCAATATGGGGCTTGATCCCACAAACTCCAAGATCATGACCTAAGCTGAAATCAAGAGTTGGAAGCTTAACCAACTGAGCCACCCAGGTACCCCTCTACCCATGCATTTAATCTCCAGTTCTTCTTCCCACCCCCTCACCCCAGTTTTATGCTTATTTTAACTCTCTCTTTTTCCTAAATGTTACTGTGTTGTTCTTTCTATATCTTCTTGAATTGACAAAAGATTCATTTATTTTACATTTTTCTTGTTTTTGGTACAGTATACTTATTACTGTAAATTATCCTGTGTTATTGTCGCCCTATCCTAAAGATTGGGGTGTACACTATAGCCTTTGTTATTTATTTCTAAATAGCATTAAATTTCAGTTTTAATTTCCTTTATTCAAATTTCTTCTGTTTCAATTTTAATTTCAAACAACTCAAGAGTTATTTGAAAGTATGATTTTAAAATTTAAATAATAGAAAAGAAGCTTAATAATAGAGGTATTTTGCTTGTCATTTCTAATTTTTTTCCCACCATAGGCAGCGAAGGTGACCCATATGATGATGTGGTTTTTGAATTTAGGTGAGATTTCCTTTGTATCCATGTCCATGGCCAATTTCTGGGAATGTTTGATTTGTGTTTAAAAAGAAAGTCTATTCTATGTTTGACTCTATCTTGCTACCAACCTACATCAAATTAAGCTGAAAATTTGTTTTTCAAACTCCCTGAAATCTTTAGTCAATTGGATCTATTGATCTACATGTATTCAAGACCCCTGCGGTACTGTAACTGTATCATTTCTTCTTACATTTCAGCCCATTTTTTTCTTTTTAATATTTTGCAGGAGAACTGTCATATAATAGCCGATGATAGCTACTTTTTCATAGTAAATTGTAGCTTTTATCAATATTAAATAATAGAATTGCACCCATACTCCCCATTTCACTATATTACCTATCTATCTATCTATCTATCTATTGAAGTATAGGCATATAATGTTACATTAGTTTAAGCTGTACAACATAGTAATTTGTCAAGTCTGTAAGTTATACTATGTTCATCACATGTACAGCTATAATCTGACACCATACAGCACTATTATAATACCATTGACTATACTCCCTATGCCATACCTTTCATCTCCATGACTTATTCATTCTATACCTGGAAGCCTGTATCACCCATTCCCCTTCACTATATTTATGGTGCACAACTTTGATTAAACTCAAGGGTCTGGAATATACGTCTTAGCCCTATCCTTTCCATCTTCTAAAACAAACCCAAACAACAATAGTAACAACAAACCAGATGTGGGAGCTCTCATGTGGCTCATGACTCAGAATCAAACAGTGAGGCAGTCACCTGTTTTCTATGAGTTTTTGCCCTTACCCTCAAGAAGGAGTTGGTACTTGGATGTGTTTGGAGGCAGAATCTCTTTCCCCAACTACAATGTTTGGTTCTCTTTTCCCAACTACAGTGATAGGAGAATGTGATCAAGAATGGGCCTAATGCCATTATTTTTACTGGATGAAATTTCTCCTTGAAAGTGATGCAACCATAAGATCCAAAGTGCCTATTCTAGGGAAATAGTGAAGTGCAGTTACTGCATTTGAGACAAGTCCTCAAGACTCCTCAACCGCATCAGGAGCATTATTTATTCTGAATAATCAGAATTTGTCCCGGGTTCAAAGCAGCCATTCTCAATTAAGAAAAATCAGCTGCATCGATTCCAACATGCTATGTCATTATAACTCTTATTGCCTAAATATTATGCATAATAGTCATCACTTACTGAGAATGTGCTATGTGACAGGAATCAAACTAGGAATTTTGTACAAAGCTATGGGAGTTATATAGGAACCCCCAAACCTTTGCTACTCCAAATGCAGTCCCCAGACCAGCAGCATCAGCCTTACCAGGGAGCTTGTTAGACATGCAGAACCATGGGCTCCACCCCCAGACCTCCTGAACAAGGTCATCTAGCATCAGGAGTTTGAGAAGTGTTGCCCTGAACCATGTTATCTCCATACTAAGCAAGAAAAGATGAAGTACAAGTTGACTCAATAACCCAAGATCACAGAGCCGGGAGAGGATGAGAGTCCCAACGCGGGGAGCCAGACTCAGTGTCTGCTCCATATTTCACTTTCCCCTTTCTACACCACCTGCCGATTTCCAGCAGCATTTGCTTCCCAAATGAATGGAAAGCTCCATGGGCCATGGGTTCCAAATGTCTCACAACAGTGTCCTGCACTTGAAGGGTGGACACACTGGCTAATTTCCATGAGATAGTCTTTCATTCAAAGACCAAAGGGAAGACGCTTATCAGGAAAAGAACACAGAGACTTTCCTCCTTCAAGTAACAGAGTCTGTGAAGGCTAAGACTTGTTTAACATGATTAGAGCTGGGTAGTCCTGATAAACTCTTCCTCTGAAAATGATGATAATTAAATTATAGGTCTTAATGCCAAACTAAGGATCAGAGCAAAGAATAACTTTTAGCAAGGTGGCAAGGTTCTGTTTATGCTTCTATTGTTAAAAACGGCCAGTTCTTAAATCTGCAGTGTTTATGGTGGTATAAGTTCTTCAAAGTGGGGACTGGACTTGGCTCCTTGTTATTCTCCTTTGAATATTCCTGTGCATGAAATTCAACTTCCTTCTCTCTTCATTGTGGGACTCCTGGTCTTAACAGATTGCTTAGCTGAATAAAAAAATATCTTTCAGATATGAAGAACAAGTGGCTCATAAATAAATGGATTTACCACCTCACTTCCATTTTATGCCCATTATCTAGGTCACAGATGAGTCACAAGTGCTCACGATAGCACTTCTCTGTAGCATGGTCTAAGGTCTCTTTGCATCGAAATCTTTTTAGCTGCTTGTAAAAATGCAGACTGCCAGTTACAGCACCTATGGGAAGAGACTGATGATGGTGGGGCTAGAATTCGCATTTTCAGTAACAACCATAGGTCCTTCTTATGCTCCCTAGAATGGGGGGATTCATGTATAGCTTCACGTAGGGTGAAAAGCTTTGCACGTATCTAAGGGGAAACTCTTATAAAACCATCCTATGATAAAACCATCTAAAAATGCAAATACATTTGCATGGCTATTTTGCATGGCTATTTTGATCTGAGGTGGCAGCCTCTGGTTCTCCCCCACCATGTTTTCACAATATTTGATGGTATAGAATGGGCTAGGTTAAACACTATGAATGCATTTCTTATAGGGAAATTTGCCTTAAGAAACCATCTCAAGTGACAGATATTTCAACCAGCTCACAGATATGTCACTGCTTCCCCAGTCTCCCTGAAGGAAGTCACTGACCAACATTATAGCTAGATTCCTTTCAAGCTTGGCTTCTTTATTTTCCAAACCATTGCACTCCACCCCATTCCTAAATGGGACTCTGTGACTGTACATCTAGATATATAAACAAACACAGTCCTGATCTGGTTTCTTTTGAAAAGAAAATTCTGACTTCCCTGATAAGCCCCTTCCCTGGACTATTCTGGGCATAATAACGGCAATGGTAATAGGTGGCTTCAGCTTTGTAATTTAGGGTCCTGGTCTGGGACCCTAAAGCAGCCGGCCTCCATGCAGCCAGCTCTGGCATCTCTTAATTGCAACAGGGCTGTCAGCCACAACCAACACTGATTATGCCTAAATCTCTCCTTTCAAAAGTGCCAATGTTTCCTTTGTTTTGCAAATGCAGCCAAATGGGTATTTAGCGCTGGGGTTTGTATGATGCCACAGTTCCTGATTGTTGATTTGGGAACTGAAGCCTGAAGCAGTGAGGACTCACTGACCAGGAAGAAAAGGAAGGGCAGAACCAAACCTCATTTCATTTACCCTGATCATAGTCATAGCAAACCACAGTAATTGGTTAGCCATCTACCCAATGTTTACCGAGTGTTATGCCAGTGCAGCCACAACTGGCATGCAGCTGGAGAGGAATGGCCACCTCTAAGAGATGGCTCTAGGGGCTCTAGCTAGAAGCCTTTTGCTTTTGGGTTTTCTCCTCCATCTTGCCTAGGAGGGAACTGATGAAAATGTTTGTATTCCAAGGAATCCGGCTAGTTCCTGGGAGAACGGTAATATCCATGCAGGACTAACACTTGGCCACATGAAAAACAAGTCTTGTTACTCCCTAAATAAAATGGTTTCACTCAGGAGTGAATGAACAGACAAAATCCAAGACCGAGCAGAAAGAACCCTTTCTGGGGGCGCCTGGGTGGCTCAGTGGGGTTAAGCGTCTGACTCTTGATTTTGGCTCAGGTCATGGTCTCGCGGTTCATGAGTTCGAGCCCCACATCCAGCTCTGCGCTGACAGCCTGGAGTCTGCTTTGGATTCTCTGTCTCCCTTTCTCTGTCCCTCTCCTGCTCGTGCTCTCTTGCTCTCAAAAAATAAACATAAAAAAAAAAAGAAACAAAAAAACAAACCCTTTCTATGCCCACAGGACTGAGGCAACACTTGGAAGCTGCTGTATGCTCACTGACAGTCTTGCCTTCAGCAATAAATAATGGATGCTGGTGCTCTGTTCAGCCCCCTAGGATTGCCCTCACTAATTCCATATGGGGGTCCCCCAGTTTCTGCATATTTCATGCCTGACTCACTCCTCTAGTTTTTGCATATTTCACTCCTGACTTTACCCCTTTTTGTAAGACCGGCCTAAGGCTGCTTCACCTGATCCACTGAGAGATGTAAGTGCCTGGGTCTCCCCAGGGCAGACCCGCAGCTGGTGGTGACCGACTAGCACAGCAGAACAGAAGCCCTGCTGTGTTTGCCTTAAGGCAAGACATAGCCTAAAATATAATGGACCATCCAACCAAAGGGTCCTGCCAGATCTAAGACCTCTCCTCCCATCACTCCACTGCCTGGCTTCCTCTCTATCTCACTGTCCTGCTTCCTCCTCTCCCCTTCTTGTTTCTCCTGGCAGCACTTCCTTAATAAATCACTTGCATACAAATCCTTATCCAAGGGTCTGCTTCGGAGGAAACCAGCTGAAGACAACTTCCATGGGCTTGTGAGTTATATTTTATGAAATACGGATGATTGTAAAGCAGGTACTGAAAGGAATGAACAAATCATTCCATCAGGAAAGGGGTGGGGCAGGGGGGAGAACAAAAATTCCCTGTATTCCTAGCCATGCCAAAGAATGGTAAGTCCAGCCAAAATTGGAAGAATCCACATCCAAAACATCACAGAGTGGCTAGAACTTGAGGGTTATCGGAGGACTATCCTCATAGGAGAAAGGGAGGCTCAGAGAGGCACAGTAGTTTTCTGGAGGTCACATCATCATCTAGAGCCCAAATCTATCTTTTGACTCCCAATCTAGGGCTCATCCTAAAGTAGTGTTGCAACCGCAAACATCAGAAAACTTGGGAGGAAGAGACTAGTCTTGTCTGAGTTCACTGAATGTTTTCAGAATGTATAAAAACACCATGACTAATGCCCATGTGGCCTGTGCTCTTTTCCTACTGTTAATCTGAGGCAGTTGCTCTTTTTATCCATCATCCATCATCTCTCTGCTAACAAAACCCAAACTGTAGTTTCTTGTAGCGTAGATCTCTTCTGGCGGGTACTGGTCTTCGTATACAAGTTTCTATCTCCTGAATTAAAAAAAAAGGCATATGAGCCATATGGGATTTATCAAAGAACCTGTAGTATTTGTGACGCTAAACTAGTTGAATTTTGGCATTTTCCTTCTGGAGACATAAACAGTTTGACAGGTAAATGATGTTGATTATCATGATCTGTTTTCCTAGGAAAGGTGTCATAATGAAGACACCCAAAGCCAGGTCCCCCATATCCTAGACCTGTTATTATATGAACAGTTTGTTCAAAACCCTGGGCTTCTTGCATTTTCTTCACAATTAAAGCATACATGCACACCAGATTATAACTTAATCCTTTTTAAAATTGGTTTTAATGGACTCATGTTTCAAACTTCATTCTAAGTAGTAATATCTATACAACGAGAAGTTTTATATGTGAATTGTGTTTTCTCAATATATTGGATATATTGAAATAGACATACAACTATTCAGATTTTTAAAAGCAAATTTTATCATACTCTTAAACTCATCTGTGTGTGTGTGTGTGTGTGTGAGAGAGAGAGAGAGAGAGAGAGAGAGAGAGAGATACTTGGAAGTTCTTTGCTTAAAGATATGGGGAAGGGTCACCCACCATACTCTTGCCTTCATTTCCACATGTCTGACCCATGTAGAGAGGACAAAGACAGGCAAAAGAAGATTGACAAAAAGGGGCTGTGAGTTTGAGCAAAATCTAGAGTGTGGTGGCCAGGGCATAGAAGTGGAACTTTTGTGTGTGTGTGTGTGTGTGTGTGTGTGTGTGTGTGTTTAAATACCTTTATCTTAGAATCTGGGAGCCCACAGAATAAATGAGTGATTTCCATCAAATGATCATATTCATTAACTGTGGATAACTTGAAGCTGAGATGGGATCAGGGAGGTCAAGGTCTTTGAAATCACACTGTACTAAAGATGAATGAAGGTGTGAGGGTGTTTAGCTGAGAGAAAAGGCAGGGAAAGACTCAACAGTTAACCACAAGGAAGGGACATTAGACTTGTTCTCTATGAACCCTTAAGTTATTTGTTATTTAACTTAAAATTCCTTGGCACGGGGATATACTACTTGTAAACTGTACACCAGAGGTGGTTGGTAAACCCTGTATGCACCAGAATCAGAAATATACAGTTCTGGGCTGGGGAGTTAGCATTTCAAAGATTTTTAATCAGAAGCCCACATTCCTAAGTCAGGCTCTGGATGAGCATGGAGCCTGCTTGGGATTCCCTCTCTTCCCCTTCTCTGTCTGCCCCTCTCCTCCTTAAAATAAATAAATAAACAAACAAACATTTTAAAAAGTCTTTAAGGGGTGCCTGGGTGGCTCAGTTGGTTAAGCATCCAACTTCAGCTCAGGTCATGATATCAGGGCTTGTGAGTTCAGGCCCCACATTGGGCTCTGTGCTGACAGCTCAGAGCCTGGAGCCTGCCTCAGATTCTGTCTCCTTCTCTCTCTGCCCCTCCCCCTCTCTTTCTCTAATATAAATAAACATTAGGGAAAATTTTTTAGGTAAAAAAAAAAATCTTTAAAATAAAAGAAGCCTGCATCCCTGAGAGAGCTACCATAAGAGCTTCAACTTCCTTTTTCTGTGGTGCACTGGCAGGTTTGCTAAGTAATGAAATATATGTTAGGAATGACTTCTCACTGGTGAAATGAGTATTCAAAATATGTGAATTGGCTAGAAATACTTTACAGGACTAACATCCCCCATAACATAAATAGGGTGTGTGTGTATGTGTATAGTTGGTCTGGATCTACACTATTGCCTTAAAGTTTAAATTTGGTCCTTTATTTTGTTATGATTAGGCAATTCTCTTGCCCACTGGTTCTCACCTGGAGAGTTTGTTAAAGCTTAGATTGCTGATGTAGTAAGTGATACTGGAATGGTGTCTGAAAATTTGCACTTCTAAGAAATTCTCAGGTGATAACCACTGCAGACAGTGCAGGAAGCACACTTTAAGAACCACCGCTCCTGGGGGCCAGGGTGGCTTAATCAGCTGAGCGTCCGACTGGATCAGGGCACGATCTCCCAGTTGGTGAGTTCGAGCCCCATGTTGGGCTCGCTGCTGTTGAAGCAGAGCCTGCTCAAGATCCTCTGTCCCCCTCTCTCACTGCCATTCCCCTGCTCACACTCTCTCTCAAACATAAATAAACGTTAAAAAAAAGAAAGAAAGAAAAATACACTGCTCTTACCTGATCTGATTACAAGGTCACCTGAATCCTGTTACTAGAATATTGCTGAATCTTCCCTGGATAAGCCTTTTATGGAAGGTGCTTGCTGGAGTGCCCAAAGAAAGCTGGGACACTGTATTGGTAGAACAGGTTGTTCAACTAGGAGTGTGGCTTCTTTCTAAAAAGTATTGCATGTTATATGGAAACCAATTTGACAATAAATTTCATATATTAAAAAATAAATAAATTAATTAATTAAATAAAAAAAATAAAGTGTTGCATGGAGGAAAGGATTCATCCCGAGGCTTGTTTCCCTTGAATATAAAACCCACTCTCAAAGTCATAGGAGAAGAGAGCTATAAGCATCACCTGACTGCTAAAGGCTGCAGATATTTATTAAATAACTACTGGCAAATAGCAAATTGGCAGAAGTCAATTTACTACAAACTCTAAGGAACAAAAAAACAGAAACACTAGGAAGTTATAGGATAACAGAGTTGGGCTCAATAAAGAACACTGACAAGATCTACCCAAAGTCTGGGTTGGAAATCTTGGATGAGGTGAATTCCCGTTCTTAGAAAACAATCAAGGAAAGCCTAGTGGCCGATGGTGGCCAAAGTTCAGTCAAGAAAAGGGACACTGGATTCCCTTCCAAACCTGAGGTCTCTGGTTCTATGAAAGAAGTTGAGGTGTATGAAAACTTAGATGGACCTAATTCTATCCTCTTATCCTTTTTGGGAAAGGTTTGCCATGCAGGAAGAAAAACCATCTGCTTCTCAATATTAAAAGATCCACTGTGGTTGTAAATAAGGAAGACATTCCCTAAGTGGACAGGTTTCAGGGAGGAGCTAACTTACCTGCAAAGTTGCTTGATGGAGGTGAGAAGATAAAAAATGACAACTTAATGATTATTTCCCAGATTAATCTGACAATATCATATCAAAGAATATAGGCATTCACCCTGGACTTAATTATTTTTACCTTCGATGGAGATAATCATTATTATGTTCTTGCCTTAGATAACGGTTCTGCTATGTCTCTTCTTGAAGCAACCAGGACCCAAAAACACAATCCCACTGCAAACAAACTTATCATGATCCAACCTACTTAAATAGTTAACCTAAGAGACTCATGGGAAATTATTTGCTCCAAAAATGAATTCGCTGCAGGGTTTCTTCAAATAGCAAAGCTCCTAGCTTACGTTATAACATGTCATAGACTGTTAAGTACTTGACAGAAAGAATGGGACCAAAAACTAAAAAGTCTGGCCAAAGTGTCGGGAGTCCCGGCTGATGGCACAAGAGTTCCAACTGATGATAAAGTGCCTCTGAAGTGATTGTGTAAATCATTGGAAACCAAAGACTGATTTATAAAATTAGATTTACCCAAATCTCCAATGCTTGAGATAAGTAACTAATGTGACAGTAACTAATGCAGTGTATAAATTTGGCTTCTTTAGTTACTCTATTTGACACTCACTATCATTAATGTGGAGTGGATTTAAGAAGCACTTTGGACTAGCCTTTGTGGGCAGAGGGCCTGGGGATTTTTATTTATTATTATTATTATTATTATTATTATTATTTTGCATGTACCGAAAATATCAGAGAGAAGGAAGCTTTCTGTGGTCAAATGGTAAGATGTTCATGCTGGATAAGTCTCCACCCAGTGTGAGTGTCCATGTTCACTTCTGTTATTGAATGTGTGTTTGATCATTGCTAGTTTCAAGGTACAATTTCAACAAGTTAAAAACATGATTCTCATAAAAACATAGAGTGAATATGTGTCAAAGGTTTATTTCACTCATTAATGAGGGAACCAATAAGATGATAAATTTGGTTCGAAGTTAATTCATATATAATCATGCTGGAACGAGATTGCCAAATTAGACACAAAGCTAGTTAACATCTTATAGGGCAATAAAACTGTAACTTTTATAGTTGTCTTTTTTACCACACATAATCCTTTAAATTAGCACACAAAAATCTTCCAGTTAAGAAACATGTAACTTCACAGAGTATGGAGCCTAATCAAAAGTTAATAGTAAGTTAAACAAAGAGAATTACATAATATTTGAGTGGGTCCATTAGACATGCATCCATCCTTTGCCTTATTTCCTAGTTTAGGATAATTTTTCTCAATAATAGAAATGAGTGAGTTTTTCTTTGGGCACTATGCCATTATATTTGGTAGCAGCCACCAGCTGAACTTTTTGCCCCAGAAGGCTGAGTGGATATTCATGTGTTCTTCTAGTGCACTTAGTGAAGCATCTTAAACATCTTATGCCCATGGTTCTCAAACCTGGTGGGGGAATGGTGGGGCACATTAAAATCTCTTGAGGAGCTTCAAAAACTCCAGATACCCAGCCAACACCCCAGACCAATTCAACGAGAATCTCCGAGAACGGGTCACAGGCAGCAGTATATTTTAAAGCTCTTCAGGTGATTCTAAGATAAATTAAGACTGAAACCACTGTACTACTTAGAAGCAATATATGTATGTGTATACATAAATTTATTTTAAAATTAGGATCATACTAAGGTATATTTATCCTGTTTCTTCTTTTATTATTAATTATACTTTGAAAATTTTCATTAATCATTAAACATTGCTTGGGGCACTTGGATGGCTCAGTCGGTTAAGCATGCAACTCTTCATTTCAGCTCAGGTCATGATCTCACAGTTTATGAGTTCAAGCCCCACATGGGGCTGTGTGCTGACAGCACAGAGCCTGCTTGGGATTCTCTCTCCTCTTCTCTCTCTGCGCCTTCCCTGCTCTCTTTCTCTCTCTCTCTCAAAAATAATAAATAAAAAACTTAAAATCATTAAACATTGCTCAAATGCCATTTTCTTACTTTTTATTTTTTCAAATTCCATTAAAATTGTTTTAATGTTTATTTTATTTTTAAAGAGACAGAGAGAGCATGAGTGGGGGAGGAGCACAGAGAGAGAGAGAGAGAGAGAGAGAGAGAGAGAGAATCCCAAGTAGGCTTCCCACTCAGCCCCACAGATCTCACAATTGTGAGATCATGACCTGAGCCAAAATCAAGAGTCAGACACTTAAGTGACTGAGACACCCAGGTGCCCCTCAAATGCTATTTTAAAAGAATGTATTGTGTGTCATATAAATGTATTATGATTTATCTGGCTATCTCTTATTCCTGGACTTTTAATGCTATGTTTTTTCTCTTTCCCCTTTCTTTTTTTCCCATTATAGGCTAGACTGCCATGAACATATTTATATAAAAACTTTATCTACATCTTGGATTATTTCCTTACAATGGACTTCCGGGATTGGATTTATAGGGCAAAGAAAATAAATGTTTTGATTTTTTTTGTTTATTTATTTTTGATAGAGACAGAGAGAGAGAGAGAGAGAGAGAGAGCACGAGCAGGGGAGGGGCAGAGAGAGAGAGGGAGACACAGAATCTGAAGCAGGCTCCAGGCTCTGTCAGCACGGAGCCCGATGCGGGGCTCGAACTCACAGATTGTGAGATCATGACCTGAGCTGAAGTTGGATGCTTAACTGACTGTGCCACCCAGGTGCCCCTGAAAATAAATGTTTTAAAGACATTTATTTCTACAAAGGCTTATAAATATATACTTTTAAACTGATGATTTCCTCAATTATTTATTTATGAAATATTTGCATATGCCAAGAACAGTTAAAAAATCATTTTTAAAAGTCTCCCTCAAAGGGCATTTTTAAGTTTAATACAGCTAAAAGTTATTTTAGTGTGTATATGGAAAGACTTAAATCCCTAATTTGAGATTTCCCCCAAACAGCTTCTTTTCTCAATGTCATTTGTGGAATAATTCATTCCTTCTCCATTAATGTATGTAACATAAAATATGTAAATTAGTACTCATAACTGCAGAGAGCAAACTGAGGGTTACCAGGGTGGGAGGTTGGTGGGGCGATGGTGAAACAGGTGAAGGGGATTAAAAGTACACTCACTGTGAGGAGCACTGAGTAATGTATAGAATTGTTGAATCACTATATTGTACACCTGAAACTAATATAACACTGTATGATAACTATACTGGAATTAATTTTTAAAAAATATATAGGTTAGTTAATTGTACTTTGTAATAGTGGATAGACTCACAGATGCACATGAAAAAGACTGAGACTAGTAACAAACGATTTTGAGTATATTCTTATCTCAATTTTAACCATTGCTATTTCTTGGAGTGATCTAGTTGTGGTTTTAACTCTCATTCACTCCCTTACAGAACTCTTAGATGTTGAAAAACAACTTGAAAGCTCATCCTCTCTAAGATGGCTTTAATCTGTCTGCAAGCAGCTTGTAGCTTTGCCAATAACAGACCTGCCTAAATCCATCTGTTCTACTTTAAATATTCTTCCTGTGTAATATTGGCTGTACCTTGCATTATCTCTGAAGAAAGGTTTTTCTATGTAATGTCCCAGACTGACTTATTAACAATTCTGAATTTAGTGAGATCCATTTTTATGTATTTTTGTTTATATTTATTTATTTTTAATATTATTTCTACAGTCAGCATAATATCATTGACCTATGCTTAATAGCCCTATTGAAAATCATTAAATGAAGCCCGAAGTCATCAAAGCCAGATTACACTCAAGAAAACAGAAACATTTTCAATGAATATAGGACACCAATCTTCTCCCCCCTCACCCGCAAAATGCCTCTGTTAGATCAGAGGAAAGGCAGACTTACCTACTAAGTTTTTTAATGAGTTGCATTTCATTAGCTATTGCTCTTTTTTTTTTAACTTTGTTGTGTCTGAGAAACCTTTATGGTGCCTCTCCTACTGCCAGGCATTACACAGACCACTAGTGATTGCATATTACAAAGAGAAACAGCTGACTTCAGTAAATTTTCACCCATAACCCCAAGAAGACAGAGGAAGGTGTGTGTATGTGAGTGTGTGTTGCTGTCCCAGAAACTGGGGAGAGCTTACCCTGATCCATTCACCCTCACCTACCCAGCCTCTGTCTTGGTCAAGAACTTATTTGCTCATTTCAAGGATACACTGCCAGATGGTGGACAAGAATTAAGGGTGTCACCTATGGCCAGGGCCCTTTTAGTGATCAACCTTTGAAGTGCTTTCTGGCACCAGAGTCCATGTTAGACCATCCTGACTTTTGGAAATCTGGCACGTTGGCAGTTGTGTTCATTATACTCACTCAAGGGCCCCCCTGGACTCTGTAACCTCACAAACTCAAAGAAGCAGACCTTCAGGTCTTTTACCAAAACCAGGCTATGGGCTGCGTCGACACCTTCTAGGGAAGGGATCCCTCCAAGTCTTTTCAAGGACCTTTGGCTAGCAGATGACTGTGCTGCAGAGTCCTAGTGTGCTTCAGCAAACTTTTACCTAAAATGAAGAAACAGAAGCTTCAGACCCCCTATTATGGCTGAGCTGAAGGAGGAGGTGGAGGAAAATTTTCTGAGGTCAAGGAGGCACAGAGCAGATTGTATCTCAGAAGTTCCTGAAGCTCTGGGACCTCCCATAGCATGGGAAAAGCCTCAAGGAAGGCAGGCCTAACTCGCCCACACATTGCCTTAAAAACATGATTTTTTTCTTCGGAGGATTCTGAATGGCTGTTTCCCTTACCGCTGCAAGCCCCAAGACGTCCTTTCCTGTTTCCCCTCCAGTACTCAAAGTGTTTACAAAGCAAGCAGCTCAGGATGGGGCCAACTGCTCAAAACAAGCCCTAGATTTATAGAAACTTCCACAAGTTCTCCCAAAGGCACTTCTCCACTGGCAGTGAGAGTAAGGCAAAGAGGTAGCCCTAGGCTGTCTTCTTCCAGGAGTCAATCCTGAGCCAAGAATCTGAGTGCAAGAGGTTTACTGGGGAAACTCCAGTAATCCCAACCCACTCTGCTGCCCTGGGAGACCAGGGAGGGGGTGGAGGAAGTCAACCAAGAAAGGGATAGAAGCCAAGCAAGATAATCTCATTCTGCAGGGAGTTCTGATATGTAAAATACACCCTAGAGGACATCCCACCTCAAGGCCAGTGTGTTGGGCTTTTGGACCAGTCAATTATTGGTGAAAGCCACTCAATGGGATCGGGAGACAAAAACTCCCTGCATTTCTGGAAACCTGTAAGGATGAGGCAATCCTCTATGGGGTTATAAACAGGCAATGCTTTGCATGGGGAAAGTCATAAGTTGCCTTTAGCAGCAAAACCTACAGAATCTGAGCAGTGGGCTGGTAGAAAGGATCCAAGGGGATGCCATGGGGGGCTACAGTGTCCACTATAGGAACTTTCTGGGGATAGATCTTCCTGCAGCTCTGGGCCAAGCTAGTTCTCAGAACTAGAGAGAAGATGTCTTGCCCAAAACAGGTGGTAAGCCATCTGTGGGCTCTGTGGGAACACGAGGGCACATCCTGCTTATGGAACCTTGCCAGTTAGCAGGGTAGAAGGCCTGGCCAGGTCACCCCGAAACCTGCCTGGCCAGACCCTTTGTAGGTGTCAACACCTTTTTTCCAGTCCCAGGGTGTGGGTGATACGTAGATCACAGAACGTTTTGGGGTCATTAAACTGCACACACTGCCAGACAACCCCAAATATACCTTTAGAGTTAGTACTGAATGATATTCCAAAGGGGAATTGCCCTGCATGTAAAAATTACATTTTCAACCTTCATCACTCTAAGAAGTTCGACAAAAAGTCCTCAGTCTTGCTAAATGTCCACAACCTGTGGCTACTTGGCCACTCATCCAAAGGCCCTAATAATAGGGAATGATCACTGAATGCTTAGTGTCTGCCAAGGCCTGTTTAGATCCTTGGATGTGATAACACAGTTTAACAGTCCCAGCAACTGTATGTGAGACAGGTGCCTTGATTGTCTCCATTTTATGGATAGGAAACCAAGGCACAGAGGGGTTAAGTGGATGGCCTCCAGTTCCACAGCTACTGAATGGCCGAGTTGGGATTTGAAGCTAGAGAGCCTGAATCCAGAGTCTTTGCCACTGATCACTGTGGACATTCAGCCCTGAGTGCTTATGAATAGATTCTGAATGAGATGAAACCAGAATTCCATCAATATTCAGTTTAAGACCTAGTGAGTGAATTCTACTTTAAAAGTTAGATCCCACTTTGACCCTTGTCTACTCTTCTTATAGTTTAATAGGTGAGAAATGAGAGATATGGGTAAAGGGAAGTGATCCCGCAGTTCTTAGTATCCCCAGAGCCTCATTCTTGGTCTACGGTTTTTCTATCTGCCATAGTGTCTCATTCAGGGTCTTCAGCTACTTTCTTCCTTGAAAACAATAATTAAGAACTGCTAACATTTACTAGATCCTTTTTTTATATTTTATTATTTTTTATTTTTTAAAAATGTTTATTTTTGAGAGAGAGAGTGCGAGCCAGGGCAGGGAGGGGTAGAGAGAGAGGGGGACGGAGGATCAGAAGCAGTCTCTGCCATCAGCACGGAGCCTGATGAGGGGCCTGAACTCATGAACCACAAGATCATGACCCGAGCCAAAGTCAGATGCTTAACTGAACAAGACACCCAGGCGCCCCTATTAGGTCCTTAATGTAATATACACCAGGTTCTTTACTAAGCACCACATGTGCCATTTTATTTCATCCTAGTTATATGCCTGTGACATAGGAGCACACTATTATCTTGAATTTTTCAGATGGAAAAATCTTAGGCAAGCTTAAATATTTTGCCCAAGGTTACACAATTAGCAAGTAACCAAAACCTAAATCTCTTTTATTATAGAATCAATTGCTTTAATTAGTGTCAAGAAAAATTATCAAAAACTTAGAAATGAAGCAAAAGGACTATAGCATCCTTCTATAGCATACAAAAACATTGTCTAATAGACTCATCCAAGGATCATCTAATTTTCTGAGGGAATATGCTTTTGTTTTGCTTACTATTTTTTTCCTTTCTCTTTCAACTGCTTTATTGGTATATGATTGATGAACAATAAATGTACATATTTAAAGCATAGAATGTGACACATTTTGTCATAGGTACTTTGCTATGAAACCATCACCAGGATCAAGGTAATAAATAAATCCATCACTCCCAAAAGTTTTTACTATTTACTCTCAATTAGAGACCAGACTATCAATTTAGATGTTACCTTATAGAAAACTGAGCAAATGACCTTCATTCAGTAGAGATGCAAATGATTTCTTTGGTAGAAAAGATAATCCCAAGTGTTACAGTTTTATTGCCCTATAGGACATTAATCAGTTTCATACTTAGCTGAGAAATTCATATTATTATGCCTTTCTTGACTGTCTATATAAATCTTTGTTCCTCAAATGCTCTGTGAATGAGCTTTTCAGCCTCCTGGTTCACTAATGACATGAGTGAACCCCTGACATATATTCACTGTATGTTCGTAGAAGAGTCATGGTTTAACTCGGAAATTGTATTTTGTCACTACTGAGTTTGCATATGTGCATCTCAGAATGAGTTGATGTGTCCTCGTCCATAGGCCCTTCCAGACAGCAAATCAGGGCACATATTGTTTTATCCACCTAACAATGGTAGAGCTCTAGATGGTTCTAGAAGATCATAGCTGCCATGGTAGAAAGCAAGTCTGTGATTCTCCCACATTCTTATTTGGTACATACTGGTGGAGCGACCTGGCAAACACTGTGTCCAGAGAATTTGTGCCTTGAGTCTCCCTGAGTTCCTGTTCTTTCTCTTCCACCATACTTGAGATTTTTTTCTCCATAGCTATACAAATATCTAAAATTTCCATAAATTTGCTTTCTAGGAGGTGGGTATCATAGACAAACAGGCTTTTCTGGGTCTGTGGTCCAAGCAGCTAGAACCTCGAGGGGATGTGATAAAAACGAAAGATTTCATGAATAACAAAATGTTAAGACAAAAGCCACCGGGAAAGGTTAGCCTGCCTTAATCACAAGTGCAAACATCACTCCCTTCAAATAGATTTATGTGTTGCTTTTCTGAGGTAGTGGTAGGTTTGTTTAACATTTTCCAAGGAATCAGATCTCATGCTTATTAATCATTTGCTCCCTCAGGAGCAAACCTGATGAAAATTGCTTACCTATTTAACTTTGACTGTAACCCTCCAAACCCCTGTCATTTTGTTTGCCAGAATATCACCCCTCCTTATCTGGCCAGCTTCCATCCGGCCTTCAAAATTCAGTACAAATGGCATCTCCCAGAGGAGGCTGGTAGCCTGGGCCATGGCTCCTCTGGATTCAGGTGTCCTGGCCTGGCAGTTTTCACCTTGTACTACATTGGTCTCTTTATGTTATCTACATCCCCCACCACCCTAGGCAGGTTCTCAAAGAGCACCCTTTTAGTACCAGTGGCTAGTACACAGAAATCATGGAGTAAATAATTTGAGGACAAAAATCATAGCTCATACTTCTTCATAACATTTGTGTTTGACATGATGCTGTGTCTCAAACTTGAGTAGGCACTCATATATACGTTGCTTTATTTCCTGCAGCTTTCTGGCACTAATCTTCCTTTGACCATTTTTGAGGCAATATGTTCTCATGTTAATATTAATAACTGTAAACATGTTAATATTTATTAGAGAGTCCAATAAGCAACTTAAGAAATTATACATATGCACACACACACACACACATACACACACATACATTCATTCACTGGTACTGAAGGCTTATGAGCAGATGCAAGTGTTAGAGAAACACATGAAGGTTTCTCTTTTGGAGAATTTAGAGACTACTCTTGGCCAGCTGGATGTTATTTTTGTGGGGGCCTGGTTAATACACCCAGAAAATGTATCCCCATGCACCGTTTATCAGTGGGCTCTGGGTCTAAGCGAATGGAAGGTTATCAATATCTCCCAACACTGAAGTCATGAAGCTGTACTTTACACTCTTCCACTTATTTAGACTTGACCAGCTTGTTTAGAAATGCCCTGGACACCAGAATCAGCTCTATTTCAAAACAGTTTGTGGATTTTGGTTGAAGACTATTTTAGAGGTAAGTAGTTGTCTGAAGAAAATGGGTTCCCTAACTAAAGAAACAGCATTTTTAAACATAAGTATAGAATCAGAGATCTTAAAAAGGTCTTGAAAGTTAAAGTCAGGTTTTTTTTTTCTTTATGAAGAATGTTGGCTAACTGAGTGCTAGCTAGCATATGGTCCAAGAGTGGCAGCATCCATCAGCATACCCAGGAAACTTGCGAGAAATACACGTTCATAAGCCCCATTCTAGATCTGCTGAATTGGAGTACGAGGGTGCTGCCCCCAAATTTGTTTTAACAACTCTCCATGTGATCCTGATGGTCATGAGTCTGGGACTTGCAGAATCAGAAGTTTCCAGAAGGCCAGCTGTCCTTGGGAAGCAAAATAATTAGTTCTGCAGGTTCTCCATAAAATCACTGGGAGAGCCGGGAAAAACACAGATTCTTGGACTCCAACCTCAGAGATTCTACTCGAGTAGGTTTAGAGTGGGGTTTATGAACTGGCATTTCTACCAAGTCGCATGGTGATTCTGCTGGTCCCCGGACCACACTTTGAGTTGTGAGGACAGACACCCAGAAAGCTATCAGCTCATCCTACGTGGCTACAAAAGCTATACTCCATCTAGCTGGAACATCATGAAAGCTTGGTGACTACAAGGAGGGGTTTTCCTTTTCTTATAAGAAACCTGGCAAAATATTACCAGGCTCTTTGCTATTTAAAAATAGCACAGAAGTCTTTGGAGCATGTTTCTTTCTGTAGCTTCAAAAGGCAGTATCTTCATGCATTTTTTTTCCCTTTTAGATCTTTTTTGATGAGGACAGTTAAATATCAGCATTATCCATCCCAGGGCTTCCCAGCTAGAGCCCCTCATGAAGGAAATGAATGAATAAAGAAGGAATAACTGCAATCTTTGCATCTTACAGAAATGCCTGACTGTCACAGAGGCTGCATCTAAATCCTGAACCATTTCCTTGAGTGCTACAGCGTCAAGAGAAGAAAAGCCCACTCATTGTTTTCCATGAGAGTAAACTGGACAAAGAAAATAACAGAGTTGACCAGCTATGTGTCCATGACCTACTTACTAAACCTCTCTGAACTTCTGTCTTTCCATCTGTGAAGCAGAATTAACATTACATAACTAAATTCTGCTGTGAGCAGAGCTACTCAGTGTGGTTCGTGGACCAGTAGCATCAGCATCACCTGCAACTCTGTTAGAAACACAGAGTGGCACCTGGGTGGCTCAGTTGTTAAGCGTCCAACTCTGATTTTAGCTCAGATCATGATTTCACGGTCTTGAGATTGAGCCCTTCATTGGGCTCTGTGCTGAGCATGGAGCCTGTTTGGGATTCTCTCTCTCTCTCTCTCTCTCTCTCTCTCTCTCTCTCTCTCTCTCTCTCACGCTCTCTCTAAAATAAAAAAGAAATTAAAAAAAAACCACAAAGAAATGCAGAGTCTCAGGCCCCACTCCAGACCATCTGAATCTTAACATCTGGAGGCGGGGCTCAGCAATTTGTTTCAACAAGTCCTCTAGGGGATTCTGATGCACACTGAAATTTGAGTGACACTGAATACGATGACTGACAGAAGATTCAAATGGTTAAGAATGGCTTAAGGAAGGGCATCTGGGTGGCTCAGTCAGTTAATTGTCTGACTTGGGCTCAGGTCATTATCTCACAATTTATGGGTTCAAGCCCCACATTGGGCCCTCTGCTTACAGCTCAGAGTCTGGAGCCTGCTTCAGATTCTGTGTCTCCCTGTCTCTCTGCCCCTCCCATGCTCATGGTCTCTCTCTCTCTCTCTCTCTCTTTTTCTCTCTCTCTCAAAACTAAACATTAAAAGAAAAAAGTGGCTTAAGGAGTGCGGCTGCAGTTTTTCAAATGCTGACTCTACTACTAACTTGCTGTGTGATCTCAGGCAAGGTGTTTAGGCTCTCTGAGACTTATTTTCCTCATGACAAAAATCATTGCTACTGTATGGATTAAATGAGGTAACACATGTAAAGGAACAGAAGGCCTGAAATGTAGGGCTCAACAGATAGTATCATTGGATATTTAAGTACAGATAAAAACAAAGCCAATATTATACCATATATAATATAGTAATTTATTTATAATTATTGCCTCTGAACCATCCGATCATTGTTGAACATTTTTGTTCTTTTTGTATACTTTTCTTTACACATTTTTTTCTGCAATTACCATGAATTGCTTTTATAACCAGAAGAAACACTATAAAAATGATTTGTGTTGAAGGAGGGCAAATGTTAACAACTGAAGTAGATGAGGTGTTATGTTTGGCTATGCAATAGTTCATGGGTCCTCATGGGTCTCCCTATACCCCTGCCCTTCCATATAGCCAAGCATACCTTGTATTGGCTTCTGAGCATACATGGGTGAGTCTGATCATTCCCATGTAATCAGTCAGGAAGAACAACTTCTTAGAACTCATTACCACAGGCATGGGCTTAAGATATCCATAAAACCATCAGGTGAATGAACCAGACTAGCCTAGTGGATCATGAGATAGATCTTCATGAGATAAGTCATCTTACCTAAGGCCATTCTAGACCAACTGGTTCCCAGCTGACCCACCAACAGGCCACAGAGTGAGCTCAACCAAGACTGAAAAAAACTGCTCAACTGAACTCAGCTCATATTGTTGACTTGTAGAATCCTGAGCTAAATAAATGAATGCTGTTTGAAGCTACTACATTTGGGAAGTTGTTACCCGGTGAAAGCTAACTGATATACTGGGTATACCTCAAGAGTTGGCTATAGTGTCCTCATCCTGTTCTGCCTTCCATATCCGGCAGCCAAACTTTTCACTCTTATGTTAGGAGCTTTACAGACAGTTGAACTATCAGTATGAGTAAGCAGCAGGCAGCAAGTAGAGCAGAAATAAAGCATGCTTGGAAGGCACATCGGTAATGGAAGGTGCTGTCTTCACATCCTTTAATAAAAGAAAATAGGCCAAGAGGAAAGAAAGAAGCATGACTTAATATAAATTTTTCATATGGCATATCAGGAACAACCAGTAATTCTATTCTTAGTCTTTTCCTCTATTGATGCTGAAATTTATTTTCAGGTTAATGTCTATATTGGTCTAAAAAGGAATACTGAAGTTGTGGGCCAGGACAGGAAGAATGTAGTTGGTAAAATAAAATGTTGTCATCCCATTTCATTTCAGGAGGCTAAAAAAAAAGTCGATGCAGGGCTGAACCCAGATGTCACTGTCAATCTGCCCAAGTGATTGTTGGTGGCACATCTTTACCGCTCTGCTGATAGCCATCAATTAATGAGTCATCAGGCACAGTAATCTGGGCAGAAGCAGGGTGTTCTCTGCAGCTTTAGGGAGTAAGAAAGCCCTTGCCTTAGCTGTTGAGACATTGCTTATGCTTTTCTACCTTTTAGGTCATATAGATTTTAATTAGATGAATTACTCCATCTTGAGTGCCTAGAAGCACCATAGATGACACACCATTAACTTGCTGTGTCTAACCTCTTTGTGTGTGCGAATCCTTACAGCCTTATTATCATCACCCCTATTTTAGACACAAAGAAATTAGGAACAGAAAGAATAAAGAGCTTTCCCCTAGGTCTTAGGCCAGAGCACCTGCCATTAACCAGATCGGGACCAGAGGCCAGCACAGTGCATGGACGTGGCAGATGTTCGATAAATAACCATGTCTGACTTACCCTATAAGCCCTAATAGGGACATTGCACCGGGGGGGGGGGGATGGCTGCTGAGCGCCCTTGGGGAATAAATATTAGTGATGAGTATTGATTTATTCTTCTCTTCTACCTGTCTTTATTTCCACTTGAAGGGCCACTCTCAACACATCTATTCTTTCTGGAAATTCAGTTCAAAGAATTGAAATTATTTAGAGCTCAAACAGTGGCAATTGGGTAGGAAGTGTAGTAGATTTGTCTGGAAAGTGACTTATCCCACCAAGCAAGCAGTTTGCACTCAGGTTCTATGTGTGGATGATGACAGAAGTACCTCCTTCACACACCCATCACTGTCAGGGTAGCTTTGCCTCTTTTCTCTCTTCTCTGTAAGAGGTGTTAGCCAAACATCAACACTTGCATCAACTCTGTAAGATGGGTTAGCCAAGCATCAACTCCTAGGTTCAGCATCTTTCAGTCTTTATTGATAAGAATCTTGCAAGTGTAATTTGCTCTCCTTCTCAATAAGTAGGTCAGCCCCTTTTATCTCTTTCCTTCCATCTTCTACTCCCACCTCACATACCCATACAGACGTGCACAGAACATGTACGCCCACCATTCTTTCTTTTATTCCAAACCAGAAAAATTCAATGTGATACTGTTCTTTGAAATACAATGACTCAGAATCGGTTCAGAATCAGTATGTCCCCAGCAAAACCACCAGAATTCTGAGTTTTTCCAGCAGGCTTCAGACAGAAGTGGAATCAACATATTCAAGCATAAAGTGAATTCCAGTGAGCTCCACTAAATAACACCAGTGCTTGAGAACACTCTTTACCTGGGCTGAAAGACATGTTACTTTGAAGTCTCAGATGTCAGCAAAAGTATGTTAAAAATTTAATTATGATGTAAATGAACATACTTTTATTTCCTACCGATTTTGGAAGCAGAAAGTCTATTTTATATGGGGACACGATGGGACAAAGGAAGTGACATAGCTTGTGATTTGCATATGCTCCTGAGGTTTCAAATCTAGATGCAGCTTCAAATATGGAAATAATAAGCAAGTCACAGTATCTTATCATGAGTCTATGTAATTATAAATCCACTTCAAAACACATATTGAGCATTTACTGTGTGGGAATTTTTAGTGTGTGGATGTGTAAAAGACAGATAAGATAGCATTCCCTTCACCAAGTTTGTAGTTGCATTCGGGTGCAAGAATATGGATCTGGGGACACCCCCAGGGTGAAGACCTAAATGCAATACTCTGAAACCCAGGGAACCAGTGTTTTTTTATAGTCTCACAGATTCACACGAATAATAATTTTCCCAAAACACATTTTGATAGCTAATCTAAGTTCTCACAATCAGGAATTTCCTTTGCATTACCAAACTCCTGACATAAAAATGAAGGAGGGCAGATTGAATTTTGTACGTGTGGAAGACAAGCATGAGGGTGTGTATTGAATGGTCCAGATTCTTCTATGCCAACCATCAGTTCCAGTTATTGAAAGAGGTGTCCTACGCTCTCTATGTCCCTAATATCAAAGACATGCCAAATTTTCCCCAGTGCACATTAAAGAATTGAGAAAGCAAGTGAGAAGATGAGAGAGAGGAGACTTCTCAGGGAAAGAATACCTAACATCAGCTGCCTTTTGGGGGGAACCAGAATGTTCCTTAATCTTTCCAAACACCCCTGCTCTCCTTCCTCTACCCCACCCCACACTTGCCTGGTATATGATGACCTAAGATTTCATGGATATTTTCTCTGACTGGGCTCCCCTCCCTCACCAGGCCACGCCCCCCTTTAAATAGTCTCACAACACACAACGCTACTTATTTGTATCATTTGGTGTAGTGTAGCGGTTACCAACATGGACTTGAGAGTGAGGCTGCCTCAGTGCAAATGGCTATGCCACTCACTAGCCATGTGCCTAAGTTAGCCACACTCCTTAACCTCACTGTACCTCAGTTTCCTTATCAGTAAAATGGGGATAATAGTAGGTGTCACCTCCTAGGCTTTTTATGAAGACTAAATGAGTGAATATTCATGAAGATGATCAGAACAGTGCCTGGCATATGGTAAATGCTAAATAAGTGTTCATTTAATAAGTAAACTTTGTGGAATGAGTTGTTTAATATGTCCTCAAATGTAAGTTCCAACTTATTGGTCTGTGTCACTGAGGTATACTACATACCTGTACACAAGGTGGGAGGAGGGAAGGCATTACTAGTATTATTACCACTATTGGTAGTTAACAGTTATGGCAGGTTTGCTCTATGCCCAGCAGGACAGTCACAACTTTATATTCATTATGTAACTAATCTTTTCAATAACTCTTAGAAATAGATACTCTATTGACACCCATTTGTCAGATGAGGAAACTGAGGCAGGGGACTAATAACCTGCCCGAGGTAATACAGCCAGGGAGTGCTGGTTCATTCCCAGTGGGCTGGAGGAACATGGCAAGTCCTGGACCATCTGAGAAAGCTTGCACTGTAGTGACTGGGAACAAAGCAAAGAAATTAGGACAGTATGGTGGCCATGAAAATGTGCCCTTCAGATTTTTGCCTGCAGGTAGGGCTTGATTACCAATTCCCTTCATACACATACACACACATCTTGATGGTGGGCTAGACTCAGTGTCACGTTTCCAAAGATTAGAGTCTCATCCAAAGACGAGAAGGGAAAAATAGTAACTTCACAGTGGTGTCACCTGGCAAAAACTACCTTGGGTGAACAGTCAAGTGTAACATCACCAGTGAGGTCATAGGGATTTGCTATACGTCCTGACATGAGGTGATGAGTAGGGCACTTTGCTTTTGCCACGTTCTTTCTCAAAACCCATAGCCCCAGTCTAATGATGAGAACAACAGACAAACCCAGATTGGGTACCTGGCCAATGCTCCTCAAGAATATCAAGGTCACAAAAAACAAAGAAAGAGGGAAAACTGTCACAGAAAGGAGACAGGGGAGACACAACTAAATGCAATGTGGTCCCTGGATTGGACCGTGGAATAGGAAGAGAACATTAATAGAAAATCTGGTGGGATCCACATACAATTTGGAGTTTAATAGTAATGGACTAAGGTCAATTTCCTAGTTGTGACAAATGTACCACAATAATGTAAGATGATAACCATGGGGGAAATTGGATGAGGGGTATAGATTCTGTGGGGGGAGACGTATGCTATCTTCACAACTTTTCTGCAAATCTAAAATTATTCCAAAATAAAAAGTTTATTTAAAAACACCCCCAGGAATTGTCATTACATTGGTTTAAGATATGGCCTGGGCTTTGGAATTTTTATAAGACCCTAGGCAATTCTGATGTGCAGAGAGGTTTTGGAAACCACTGATCTACATTCTTTTTTTTAAATTTTATTTTATTTTTAATGTTTACTTATTTTTGAGAGACAGAGCACAAGCAGGGGAATGGCAGAGAGAGAAGGAGACACAGAATCCGAAGCAGGCTCCAGGCTCTGAGCTGTCAGCACAGAGACCAATGTGGGGCTCGAACTCATGAGCCATGAGATCATGACCTGAGCTGAAGTCTGATGCTTAATGGACTGAGCCACCCAGGTATCCCCCACTGATCTACATTCTCAACAGCTACACAGTTGAGCGGTAAAGCCAGTTTTTAAGTAAAGTCACAAGGGACAGCTGTGTTAAGGTGGCCCTACTCCTGACCTACTGGTTCCTTCTCTGCTATCACAGTGCAGTGGTTCTTCCTAGAACCATACTCCTTGAGAATAGGCCACATATACTCTCATATTTACTCTCAGAAACACATTTAGATCTCTCTGGTGGGAGACTCTAAGGTACTGGTTAGGACCTAATCCTAATCTTCTTTTAGGTTAGCAAAACAGATATTCAGATATAACCTTTGTAGAACCACAGTAAAATGGAGTTACTTATGTCAAGAACAAAATGGATATGGTTAACAGGTGCATTAAGGAAACATAACCTACCCTTATAGGAATTTACAGTTCTTCTCCGAAATCAGCAGAGGACCCAGCCAATCCCCAAAACTCCAAGTCTATCCATGCCATCTCTGGACTCATTGTTTCCCTGACTCAGCTACCCCAATCCAGACAAGAAAGAAGACCACTATGCAACCAATCAGCTGAAAAAACTAAATAACTTCTGTATTTATCCTACAAAAACCCCTTAGTCTGTGAGCAACTTGGAACTCACTGTGCCCACAGCCTTGGTTTTCCTGGTTTGCAAATCAAAAGCCTTGCAATACACTCATCTCTCTACTTTGTTTTATTTAGTATGCAGTTTGGTTTTTGACACCTTCCAGCATGCACTGAATTTATTCCTGAGAAGCTGGGTGAATAGAACACCAGTAAATCAATCCCTATTTTAAGTGCATAGTGGGAGCTGACTGCTTAAAGGTTTTTTGACGAGAACCTGTGGGCAATGAGAGCTTCCTCTTATAACAGACCTCCCATGTTAGCTCATTTAATTTATTTTAAAAACTGGGGGACTAGTGTTTTCTTGCAGCAGAGTGCTTCATAGCCTGGTCATGTCCCCTCCTCAGCCAAGAAAGTCATGGCTACTGTAATGGATGCTGGAGGTGCCCTGTCCAGATCCTTGTTACTCTTTCCTGGCAGGTGCACTGGTTCCCCAGATGCACAAACACATCAGCTTTGCTCTTGTCTCAGGGCTTTGCGCCAACCTTCTGAAATACTCTCCCCACCATGATGGGTCCCTTCTCATCTGCAGCTTAACTCCCCCCTACCTCAGTCTCATGTTATCCCCACAACCCACTCCAACCTCCTGCTTAGCCTCTGGCCCCATCTGATACTGCAGTGTCTATCTGTTTGTTCACTGTTTGTCTCCTCCCACTAAAATGGTATTTCCACGAGAGGAGTTCTTGCCTGACGTTCACCCCTGTTTTCCCAGTACCTATAGCAGCATGAGGTGTGTAATAGATGCTCAGTAAATATGTGGTGAATGCCAGGAGGAGGCAGGGAGAATTGATGCTATGGGCTCTAACTCTGAGTGATGAGGATCCACAGGGTTCAACCCACCCAATGCCCTCTGAGGCCCAGGAGGCAGTTCCAGGCTACCTGTAGGTCACTGAATGAAGAGACCACCCTTGTCCTGATTGTACCTCCTCTGCCAGCCTGCCCCTTGAGGTCCATCTCGATCCCTGTCTTTCTGGCCAAGGCCCCCACTGCTCTTTCTGGCTCAAAGCAGTCTGGCTTTGGCAGGGTTCAGTATGCTAAGGGCCCCACAGCCACACTGACCTCCCATGAGCGGGGTGGAAGAACTCTTGAGTGGCTCTGTGGAAGCTCAGCGAGGCTGCACGACATCCCTATTACCCCCAGCAGCTACTTCCCAGAGGCATTTTCGTAGCTCATGCCAGGAACCTCCCCTCCCCAAAACCTGCAGTGATTGCTGGCCCCACAGAGTGATCGGAGCCATTGGCATCACTCTGCAGGACGCTAACAGCAAACACTGAAAGTCAAATCCTCTAGGGCCCCCTGCCTGCTCTTCCAGGACTCCGTAAGCCTCATCTCTTCTGGAACGATGATTGTGGATTGAGGCAATCAATGTCAGGAAAACGCACGCAGGCCCCAACACAGGCCAGCAGGCAGGTCTGCAAATATCAAAACTACCCAGTTCAGAACGAGGCCTGGCCGCTGAGAAATGGCCATTTGGGAGGCCCCTGACCGTGTGATGTGGATCCAGGTGCTCTCTAGAGTAGAAGTATGTGGATGGTTGAAGGAAGAATTGGGCATTCCCTAGTGTGGGAGGCAGAATTCTGAGATGACTGTCACAATTCCCATGCCTGGCACACAGGCTCTGTGTGGAATCTCCTCCCACTGAGTGTGGGTGGCATCTGTGAATATGACAAGATGTCACTCTGTAATTAGGTTATATTATATGGAAAAGGTAAAGGGATTCTACATGTGTAATTAAGGTCCCCAAACTGTTGATTTTGAGACTACTGAAAGGGAGATTATCTGGGCATGGGCCTGGCCTGATCAGGTGAAAGCCCTGAAAAGAAGGTGCTGGTCCCTCCCAAAAACATTCTGCTGCCGGCCTTGAAGAAGTAAACTGCAATGTTGTGAGAGGGCCTGTCAGGGGCAGTGCGGTAAGGAACTGAGGATGGTTCCTGTCTGAGAGCCCTCAGGTAACTGGGCTCTCAGCCCTAGGACGCAAGAAATTGAATTCTGCCAACAACCTGAGCGAGCTTGGAAGGGGACCTCAGGCTCCAGATAAGAATGCAGCCAGAGGGTATTATGCTAAGCGAAATTAGTCAGTCAGAGAAAGACAAATATCATATGACTTCACTCGTGTGAGGACTTTAAGACACAGAACAGATGAACATAAGGGAAGGGAAGGAAAAATAATATAAAAACAGGGAGGGGGACAAAACAGAAGAGACTCTTAAATATGAAGAACAAACAGAGGGTTACTGGAGGGGATGTGGGAGGGGGGATGGGCTAAATGGGTAGGGGCACTAAGGAATCTACTCCTGAAATCATTGTGGCACTATATGCTAACTAATTTAAAAAATTAAATTAAAAAATTAATAATAATAATAATAATAATAAAGACTTGTAAATAAATAAATAAAAGAATGCAGCCCCAGTAGCTTGTAAGAACCTGAGCAGAGAGCTCTGCCACGTCATGCCCAGACTGATGACCCATGGAAACTGTGAGATAATAAATGTGTGCTGTTGCAGCCTCTGGTTTTGCAGTAATAGTGTTAACACAGCAATAAATAAGAAATGCATCTGGGTTCTAGAAAGGCCTTGGTGCATTCCCGGTGCTGCCTCCTGAAATCAGAGGGCTTCTACCTGCTCCAGTCTCCCTCTGCTCCTCCACTTAGGGAAGCCTCATGGGTATTGTGGTGTAGCGTGGGGACTCTACTTAACAAGGGTTAATTTAACAAAGTCACAACAGTATCTTTACTTATGAGTGAGAGTTTGGGGTTGGATGCTTCCCAACATTTCTTCCATCTTGAGCTCCCCTGATGCTACGATGTAACCTACACACAGTTAGCACAGCACACTGCGGGGTTCCAAAGTGCCTCGAGAGGTAGGATCCAAGATGGGGTTCAAAACTAGGTCTTGAGTGACCAAAGGCCCCTACTCTTCCTTCTCTGCTAAAACACTTTGGATTTTGTCATTTACATGGTCTAGTTGGACCCTTGGTATAACATTTGCACTCACTGATCTACAACATGCCATTTTCCATCACAGGCCTCAGCCCTGTTGTTTCACTTCTCACATTTCCAACTTGACTGTGTGGAGAGGTGGAGAGAACAGGCCACTCACCAATACTGGCTCTGAAGCACCAGACGTGGTATTGGCACTGGTGCTCTACTGACACTGTTTTTCAAAATGATGGGATGTGTTCACGAAGCCAGACATACTATCCTGAAAATGGTGCTGTGCAGTGTTGTTCTCCACCCCACCTGCCCCCCTTTATATTTCTTTGCCACCTGGAAGCTGCAGCTCTGTGTTTACCGCAGGGTGTCCTCCAGAGACTGTGAGAGCTGATGCCTTCCTCCCACCCCCTGCTGGCAAGCTGGAATTAATTATTCCCTCTCCTGGTCCTCACCTCACGCCATTTTATTTTTAAAATATTAACAACAGTAAATTGGGACTTGCATTTTTGCTCAAAAACAAACCATTTGGTGCCTGTTTGCTTGGGCCCCATGGGTGAAATTAGCCCTAAAGTCACAAGATGTCACAAAGAGAGGGTTCTCTGATCCCTTCAGCAGGATACCAGAAGCAGCAAAACCTGCCAAAGTGCTTGACGGATGCTGGTTGGAGGAGGACAGATCATGAGTGGGTGTGAGTTGGGTGTTTAAGGACCTAGAGAGTCAAAAATGTGATGAGGTTGGAGAAAGAAGTAATCGTGCCCAGGGTCAGGGGGCCTGGAGGATGGGAGGGACAGCCCACTGCCCTGAGAGAGGATTTGGAACACCAAAGAGGCAGGGGTTAATTCCCTGAAGCCAGCTTGAGAACAAGATATAAAAGAACAGGACAAAGAGGGGAGAGGGGAAGGATTCTGGAAAATGGTGGTACAGGGGCTAGGCGTGGTTGAGCCTTCTCTCAAATCAGCAGAATGGTCTCCTGACCTGACTGGGTGGGGGATATACTGGATGGAGCTGAGACCTGAAGGTGGACCAGGATGGGAATCTCAGCTCTGCCGTTTCTCAGTCTCTGAGGGACTTAAGGTAATTTATTTAACCTCACTGCAACTCAGATTTCTCATCTGTAAAATGAAACTAATAATACCTCCTCGCAGGTTGTCATGGGAATCAAATGAGATGATGTATGCAAAAACCTTAGTTTACTGTGTAGCACATTGATGCCAAATAAATGGTACCCAGCAGGAGCCCAATGAATAGGTGTTGAACAAACACAGGTCTAAACCATTAATACGCCAAAGCTGGAGACAGGTATTGTGAAGCTTGGGGTGTCTGGAGATGACAGTCTGCAAAATTGGAGGAGCCATTCTTAATGCTCCACCTGTATCTCCTTGGCACCCACCTTTCCTGTACATCCTAAGGTTCTCTACTCAAGCTATGACTCACTGCCAGGGGGATTTCTCTAGTCTCTGGAGTAGGCTTGGTCTTCCACAGGGCTGGATGCAAATTTATACCCCTGGGAATGGCCCTTAGCCACTGAAGGCTGGGAGCTGGTTCGCAAATACTCCAGATTCCTTGCCCTTCAAACGAAGCAATTCAGGCCTGAGCTCCAACAGCTGGTAATCTGCTCACTAACACTCCTTGCATTGGCTTCCTCCTCATTCTTCCTCCTCATCCCTGCTCACCTACCTGTGATCCCTAGGATCACCTCCCAGGTAAAATATGTGCACTCACATCCTTCCTCACCTTCTGCTTCTGGGAGGACCCAACCTAAGATAGCATTCTGACTGAAGAATTTAGAAACCTTTAAATTTTTTTTTGGCAGGGGAGGGAGCTCAGTAAGGAAGCTGGTGCAGGATCTGAAAGAGTGAACAGTTCTTCTGCTCCAGGTCCGATCCTCAGGAGTCTGCCATCTGATACCTAAAGTGAGCTGAGAAAAGGACTGAGAGCAGGACTCAGAATGCTCTTTGAAGTGCCGGACTAGACAGCTGGGTGAGTCAGACATCCCCTGCTCATCTATGGAATGACTAAGACAAGGCTCTGGTGGGGCCTGCTGTGAGGCACCAAGGCAGGTGCCTGGCTTCTTTTCCATGACGCAGCAGCACAGTTGAAAAGCCTTCAGGGTTTTTTCCACTGCCTCCTCCCTTGGGTTCCCATTTCCAAATCTCTCATTGGGCAGAGGGCTGGCTGAGAATTGTTTCTACCATTATGGGGAGCTCTTGCAATTAGAGGAGAAAGTGGAGTTTGCTTAAATAGGGGAGGGTTTCTGGAAAGAAAAAGAAAAAAACTTCAAATACAACTGCCCTCGCCAAGGCAAGCCCAGGAGAAATTTCAGATAAAGAAATGTCATCGCAAAACAACAAAAAGGTGATGTGTTTTTTCCAGTTTGAATTCAGATCCTCAATGTTTAGAGAACATTTTCCTTTTGACTACCCCCTGAATTTACCAGACATCTGGGTCTGTGATTGTTTAGTTAACTTGGAGAGATGCAGCGAGATGTTTCCAAAACTTAACCCCAAGGGCTCTAACTTTGGCAGGATAATAATAATCTATGCCTAAGTTCCCTGGTTTATGGAATGTAGTGGAAGTTATGTAGCTCCAGGATGGACAGGGAGAGCCTAGTGCCCAGCCTGTGACAGATGGAAGAGCTTTCTCTGACTCAGGCTCCCAAGTTTGGTGGGGGCTGTGGTAGACAATTTTGCAAAAATGGTTGTAATAATTCCTCTCTCAATATCCATAATTTTGGGTGGCCCCCACCCATACTGACTCTGTACTTAGCCATGAGACTTACTTTGGCCAATGGGACAATAGCAAATGTGGCCTAAATAGACTTGAAAAGTGCTCACACATTGGTGCTCGTCCTTTCTCGCTGTTTTTGGATGATGAAAGATAAGTGGTCTAGTCACCCATCACCCTAATCAGCAGCCATTACCAACCACCATTCATGGAAGTGAGGACGTTACAGACCAACAAGACCCCAATCTATCAGCTGACTGAAGAATCACCTAATTAACCCAAAGGCCCATGAGCAATAAGAAATTGCTGTTTTAGGCCACTAAGTTTTGGGGTAATTTGTTACATAACAAGAAACAACTTCTTCAGAGAACCCCAGATAACACTTGTGCCCACATGACATGTAGATCTACCCTTCCTTTCTCTCCACTGGCTTCCTCCCACCCCCACACTAGGAGGGCTAAAGGGGGGCCTGAGCCTGATGCAGCACCAGTAGAAATACCAGATGTTTTCATATCACTGCACAATTGTTACATCTTTCTCAAAATATGTATTCTCATCACCACTTTTAAATTGTGGTCATTATTAGACTCACCACCAAATACTGCTATTTAATGGTATAATTTTTAGAAGACTATATATGACTATATCACAAATTTTAAAAATATTTTCTTTAACTGTATTTCAATACAATTTGTTTCATATGAAATCTTATGTATTTTATTTTATACATTAAAAAATGTCACTCTGCAAAGG
The DNA here is from genome assembly GCF_022079265.1 of Lynx rufus. Taxonomy (NCBI): domain Eukaryota; kingdom Metazoa; phylum Chordata; class Mammalia; order Carnivora; family Felidae; genus Lynx; species Lynx rufus. The sequence goes on along the minus strand of NW_025814896.1, from coordinate 36,150,462 downwards.
GATTCATAGGCATCACCAGACTGTCAGCAGGGTCAGTGAGAAAAACAAAAAGCTAATTCTATTCAGATGAAAAAAAAATTGGTTGGTCTTATTTATGTGCAATTTATTTGCCCAATCTCGTCTCTCAAAATATTGACATAAATTATGAAGACATCTGAAGGAAAAAACCATGGCAAAATAACCCAAGAAACTTCTACCTGTGGTTGATTGTGGCACAGTACAGAACCACAAGAATGCCATAACTTTGGTATGCAGCAGATGCAAACTCAAATATCTACAGGGGTTGGGAAGATAATAAAACTATGTGGATTGAACTAGGTATATAAAGACATGTAGTGTTAGGCTCTATGGCAAATTGGAGAGGAAATACCCTGCTTTAAGGCATTCATGTTTAAGATATCTGCAAATCCAGCATTGGCCAAATAAAGTAAGTTTCTGGATAGTAGTAAGCCTAGGGGCCATTAGTTTGCCATCCACAAATTAAGAGCAGAACTAGACATCTGGCCAACCTTCATCCTTGAGCCGGCTCTGCCTTTGACTAATTTGACTGCCTTTTCCAGGGCAGTCAAATTCTTAGGCTCCAGTTTTTACATCTGAAAAATGGTTGGTTTTTTTTTTTTTCTTTTACCATCTTTCCTTCCAGAGCTGCCATGAAGTTTTAAAAATTAGGTCATAGTGAACTGAGGGTTACTGGAGGGGTTGGGGGGGGGGACAGGCTAAATGGGTAAGGGGCACTAAGGAATCTACTCCTGAAATCATTGTTGCACTATATGCTAACTAATTTAGATGTAAATTTTAAAAAATAAAAAATAAAATTAAAAAAATTAGGTCATAGTGGGGGGAACAATTTGAAAAAAAGAAACAAGTGTCAATAAACACTTAACAGGTTGAATTAATACAACTATTTGGTAAGTAACCTGATAAAGTATGCTTGTGTATATAGGACACATAATATGGCTTATTATGTCTGCAAAGAAACTGGTGCTTCCCCCAATCAAATTGTGTGGTCCCAGTATATAAGTCATACGCTTCCATAACACTCCACATTCACAACACATTGGTATAAGCTGGGCACCTGGCCCAAGCTAGATCAGAGTCTTTCCCTGAGATTTTTGAACAGGGGTACAGAAAACAAATGGCAGTGCCTTTCCATAGTGGATGTGTAGGAAGCACAAACTGAGTGATGATATTTCTGGTATGTGGAAGGAGGAACTGGTGTTTTAACAAGAGAAAGTAAAGTCAATGTACAGAAAGAAGCCGTGACAGAAGGCAAAGCAAGAGCCTTGATAGTGTTTGAACACCTCTCTGTCCTTCCCATGGCTTGGCTGTTCAACATTTATTCACATTCTTTGAGCCAATTCATCTGCATTTTAGCCTAAACCATTTACCTTTGGGTTTTTGACATGTGCAAAACCAAACGGACATAAGCAATATCCTCAACCTTTTCAGGAAGCTCTGTTGGCAGTTCGGAATCACAGGAATGTTCCTACTTTGCTTTTACAGTTGTTGGGTCACCTTTTGAGGCCAAAGATCTCTGAGGGTAACAGCAGACCGAGAGATTTCCAGATTGGGAGTGTGGACTTGTGCTGGAGAGGAAATTTGAAAGAGTTGGAGGCAGTAGCGTCAAGGCAGCCCAGGGCAAGAGCAGCAGCACTTAACTGTGAGTCAGGAGTCCCGGATGCAGCTCTCACCATGCGGCTTTGGTAAGTAATTTATCTCTGGGCCTGGTCATTTGTCATTTTTCAACAATGCCATTTGTAAGGTTTGCCCAAGAAACCCAAATGTGTGATTCTACATGAGAGGAGGGCAGAAAAGAAGGGGTGATATGAGCCATCAGGATCCTTTCTCCAAGGCAGTTCGTGCTGTGATCCAGAGGAGAAAATAAGAAATTGCATGGCTGTGTGGAAAGGGGACAGGCCCCCTCCCTGTACCAGGACAGTTCATGGTGGGGCCCAAAAGAGGAGCAATGGGAACTGCTTTATCCTTTGCAGAGTGGATACATTTTCCTCTCTGGTATCCTTCAGAGGCTGCAGGCTGACACAGCAGAAAGAAGAAAGGGGCTGTCCTGTCATTTCGTGAGATTTTAAATTTTGCTAAGTTTTTGGAGGAAGATTCTTGGAGCCAGAGATTGAGCCATTGTTACAGGGGGAGAGAAGTATAACAAAGGAGCCCTCTGTCCCCCACCCAAGACCCCCATCCTCATGCTGTGGACAGTCACCTTCCTCATCCTTCAAATTCATTCTCATGAAAACAGCATCTTTATTACTAAGTCAGAGGGTGAGTAGAGACTTTGGTCCAGTGGCCCAGGATAGTTCTTCTCTAAGGAACTGTTCACTGCTTTTGTGAGGTAGAGAACAGTGGAAACACCTCAGCCCCATCAGACCCAGTTTAAGATGAATGTGAACATTTGAAGGAGCTACTAAGATCTCTAGGACATTGGTTCTCAAACTTAAGCCTATCTCAGAATCACCTGGAGGTGATGAAAACACAGACTCTGTCCCTCCCCATTCCACTGGAGTTTCAGATTCTGCAGGTTTGGGGTACAGCCTGAGAACTGCATTTTTACCAGACTCTTAGGTGATGCTGATGCTGCTGGTCTAATGTCCATAGTCTAAGAACCAATGTCCTAGAGTAATGAGTCACTGATTGTGGAAGATCAGTAATATTGCACTTAGGATCTTAAATTCAAATCCAAGTTCTCTCTCTTATTAGCTGTGTGGAAGAAGGAGGAATCATTTTCTGATGCTCAAAGATTCATCAGTTCCTACCTTGTCCCTTAAAATGGGAGCCTCTACTCTTTGGGAAGACCAGTACTGGGAAGATAGCTTCTATCATCCCTTCCAACCCTTCCTTTATTTGCCCCTCCCACCCCAGCTTAAGTACTCGGCAAGATAACGAAATAAGCAGTGAGCAATCCTAGCTCCCAGCCTCCTCCTTGCCAACTTGTTTTTTGTTTTCTCTCAGATCTGCCTGCTCATAGCAAGATTGCATTTTCTGCTCCTCCAAGCTGCAAACCTCCTGAGAAAGGTTCTGTACTTTGGGGTGGATGGGTGGAGGAGGGAGGGAGGATCTTAGGTACTCTAGCTGTTCTGTCTGACTTCGCCTATCTCTGCAGCCCTTTCTCCTTTGGTGGGTCCCAATGCCTAGACTTGGAGCAGAACTAGTCTGATTCTGGCTGTTGGTCCCAACCATTTTTTCCCCAATCAGACTAAAACAAAAAGCAGTGACTCCTGGTTATGTATCCACTGGTTCATGGAGAGGAAAGGGGCAGCACTTAGCACCTTGATAGGACCTTGATCAAACAGTATCTTCTCTGAGTCAAGTATAGAAAATAACACCCACCACCTGGAAAGTTCCTGTACAAATTGAATATAATACTAGCTACAATAGACCATAATATAGTAACCACTACATAGTAGATCCTCAAAACACAATAATGGTTTTAAAAATTTTTCACAGATACCTGTCCTATTCTGTATAGACCTAGATTTACAGGACTTCTCCCAAAAAGCAGAATCTGAGGTCACGGCCACAGTTAGTGTTGTCTTGGGGGGCTTTTCCAACTTTGAAAAGAAATCATTCTGTGAAGGCAACTCAGGAACATACATTTTGCAGTTCATATAATTTGCTTGTGCAGGCTTTCTATTTATTGGTTTATGAATAAAACTAAAGGTTTTGACAATGAGGTGAGACACGTAGGAATCTTGTACACAAGGCTGGCTGCGAGAGTCTGTGTTTGCACCTCTCTGCCTGTATATCTTGTGTGCACATACAAAAACACACATGCAGACATACAGTATTCAGTAAGGAATGCAACCCTCCCCAACAAAAAATCTAACACAAAGCTGAATACAAAATGAAGCCAACAGATGTAGCTTTAAAAATGATTCGCTAAATAGCTTACAGCAAATTTCTTTTTCTTAAGCTAAAGAATAGTAGGAAATTTTGCATACCATCTCTTTTTAACTCCTTAAGGGCCTTAAATCCCAAGGCACTGAGCAAGAGGGGACTAGCATTTTGTTAAACCATAACTGAGCCTCTTTGGTCTCCAGACGTTATCCTGAGAATCACCAAGCCACTTTGAAAGCAGAGATGCTATTCAGAGGCATTTTTAAAAATCCTCCCCCAAACAGAAAAATCCGACTGTTGACACATTTTCCCAATTTATCACGCATGCTGCTCAAGCTAAAAAATAATGCGATACCAAGACCTGTTTCTTTAAGCAAACTCAACATTATAAAGAGGAAAAGAATGGCCTTCACATAACTTGCAAAAAAGAACCCTGGAAATCTGGTATGCTGAATGACGGCTAACAGACATGATAACAACAGTTCCTCCGTTGCTCCCAGACTAGCACTTCACAAGCCTTAGCTCCTTTATGTGCCATGACAGCCATGTGACATATGCATGGCAGTTTATTGCTTGCTTTTTACAGATGTGAAAACTGAGGCTCAGTTCAGGTTATGTAAGTTGGTCAGGGTCATAAAACTGAAGTGGCAGAAATGGGCCAGGTACGCAACCATCTCTCTCAATCCAGCACTCAGTGAGCTTCTCCGGATACTTAGTTTCTCCTGGTTACTCATACCAACATTTCTCACTTGACTTTTTAGTCCAGAGGGCTGAGTTCTTTGGATTTTGCTGACTCATGTTCTACATGTCAGGAGCATGCTTTCTGTTACAAGATCTCAATGGGTTACGTGCAACTCATGGGAAAACTCAGGAAAATTCACAAGGTGTTGGTAAAAAAACATAGACTTTGCAGTCGGAGATAAGATTTCTAAACTCTTTTAGAATTTAGGCTGCCACAGAGATTCAATGAGATAATGGATGCCAAAGGTCTAGTGCACCACACCACAATCAATAAGTCAGTTACTTTTTTCTTATTGTTATCAAGTGGTATCTGTGTTCCCAGCTGGAGGAAGTAGGGTGCAGGGTAACTGGCCAGAGGTTTTAGACTTGTTTCACGAGAAGGACTAGGAAAAAGAAATGCAAAATTCAATGCTTAGTTGATAACAGCTTTTTCTTAAAGACAAATGGGAGTGATTTACCATGTCATGCCCCAGTTTATTTTTCTCCCCTAGGCAAGAGAACACTGGATACATGAAAGGAAAAGTTAGAAGCTGATGTGTCTGAGGACATTTTCTGGGAAGACAACTCACCATGGAGCTCTTGTATACCCTATGCCATCATTCTAACAGAGAAGCAGCAAATATGTGACCCTGAAAATAAGAGTTAGCTGAAGCCACCAATCTATCCCCCTGGTGACTCTGGTAGGAATGGGCAGTGGCATCAAAACTCTCTTTTTTCAGGGCACCTGGGTGGCTCAGTTGGTTAAGCATCCGACTTCAGCTCAGGTCACGATCTCACGGTTTGTGAGTTCGAGCCCCAGAGCATGGAGCCTGCTTTGGATTCTGTGTTTCCCTCTCTCTCTGCCCCTCTCTCTTTTTTAACTGTGTATTTGATATATGTCAAATAGCTTGGCTCTGTATGTGAAACTGACTTAAATCACTCACAGGCAATGGTTTTTCATCTCTGAATATAAATCTGCTCCTATCAATGCTTTGCTTGAGCATCACCTGATTCTTCATTAGCATTTTAACCCCTGATTCACAGGAGATAAAAAAGCAGGTCCGAAAAATAACTATTTGCTGAAATTTGGCAGCTAGTAGGGGGTGAACAAAAATGCTTCCTTGGGACATAACTTCATTCCAACATTTAGGGTGAATCAACCTTCCCGAGTTGTTTTAAGCGTAACATTTGGTCAATAAAAGGAGGAATTACTTACAGTGGTAGAATTCTTTTCTCTGCAAAAGGGCAGTTGGTATTCCCATTCATTTCCTGTATACCTGGTGTGTGACAGGCACTGTTACAGGTACCAAGGGTTCAAAGATGGTTAACATATTGCCCTTGCTCTCAAAAACTTTTATAGTCTGTTAAGGAAGAGAAATGCATAAATATGTAATTACAAAGCACTGTGATAAATCATATAAGGGAGATGAGAGCATTGCTCATTGGTAAGAAGAGGCAACTTTCTAAAAGCAAGAGTTGGGGGACTAACACACACTTCTACTCAATCCTGAATCATTGAACCTTGTTTAACAAGACAGAGTTCTCAAAGGAGGGAAGTGAATTGGCTTGGGAAGTCCTGTCATCAAAAAGATGCTGCTGTTTCTCTGTCACCTTATTCTTGTACTGCTCCATGAACTTTATAGTCATGGCTAGGTTTTTTTCTGGCCTAGGAGGTACCATGTTCCTCAAAGCTTGACCTGTTTTCCCCATGAGTGGCGGGAATGATCTATATAGGAAGAGGTTCTAATAGATGGGGATACAGGAATACAGACACATATTTAAAGAAAATTTTAGTGATATCCTAGTTGATTGTCATGTCAATAGAGACAAATCTACATAAGGGAATATCTTAGATATTTACTAAATTCCTCGATGGCTGAGGCTGGTTCTTAATACATATTCTGTTTATGATGTAGCAATCTCTCTCTGGATACTGATCACTCAGTAAAAACCTTCAATCAATTGCATATACTGAATAGAGAACCAAGTTCTTTTCTAAGTTGGGTTAATATCTTAGATTCAAAAAGGGATACCATGTGAAACAGGTCTTCTAAAATAATAATACCTCAAAAGGGGATGCCCAGAAAAATGCACTGAGGGCTGAAACATGCATTTTTAATTTACTGCTCTATAGTAATCAGTACAGTGTTTTCCTGGTAAATGACAGATGCTCAATAAATATTTGTTGAATTAATTAATTAATTAAGAGTGCCATAATGACAGCTGATTATGTTTGAGGAATACAGGGATAGTCATCTTGAAACAGGAAAAAGTGGATATGTTCAGCAATTTCTCTGGCCTAAATCAGGAATGCTATCTCTATTTCTAGTGTTATAGTGAAGTTACAATAGGCTTTCCCATTAAAATAAAAAATTCACTTGACAGGACTATTACATAGTCTTCCCGGCAGACTCACAGGCATTTACTTCCCTCTACTTTCTGTTTATTGATGGAGAAGCCTCAGTGTGAGTTACTTCTAGCTAGCTGTCAGACCAACCTCAGACTAGCTGCAGAGAAATTTAAGAAATAGTCTGCTTTGCAATTTTTCAGTCATTATTTTTTGAAATTGTACAAAAGATGAATATGAAGAAAGGAAATCAGCAATTTTGTCTAAGATTCTCCATTGGAAAGGAATCTGCCCAACTTGCAGAATTCTCAGAGCTATACCGAGGTATTTCGAGGTATTCCTCGGAAATAGGGGTGAGGCCAGGGGGGTACCTATGAGGCTTTCATTTTCTGATGTGCTGCCATCAGTAAAGAATAGAAGCCACTCACTCAAGCCTGCAGGCATGAAAAGTCATCTCCCAAGTTCAAAATCTGTGACTGGTGTTATTTGGATACCGGAAGCGATGAGACCAGATGGTCATTTTGCAGAACCTCCCATTTTAGCAGGAATATAACCTTGCTCTTCAAGCATAAAAGGGACCATTTTGGAAGATGGATGAGGTGAGTCAGCAGAAAGTGCAAACAGTCTCAATTTCTGACAGGAGAATTAGCCATGTTTGGGTAATAGGAACCAAATCAGTTCAACAACAAGAACAACAAAAAAACCCAAAAGCAAAAGAAAAGATTAGTGAGTTGTTCTAGTTCCCCCTTCACGTGGAACAGAATTTGACTTCCTTTACCAGCTAAGAGGATCATGTATATTTTTCCATGACCACAGAAAACAATCCATAAACCTAGTGCAGCTGTCATTTAGCATCAATCCGGTGCTGGCATTGCAATTCACTTTGACTTTCTCTAGAATGACTGTTAAGCATTTAAAAGGAAACATGAACCCTTACACAGGATTTCCCCCCGTCTCCTTTTGGGGATACAGATTAATTCTTATCATCAGTTAATCACTACTGAGGCTAACCTCTGTGAGTCAGCAGCGGTAAGAAAAACAGTTAGGATCTCCTCTTGTAATATCATGCTTTACTTCAGTAAAAAGATGCTGAAATATTGCAGTAGGAATGGGATTGTAGCAGCAAGGAGAACATGGCTTTTCTGGAACACAGGACTTTAACTCACATGTGATTATGAGTTTAATTAATAAACGTTGTACTGCCAGCTGCTAGCCTCTGAACTTTAAATCGCCTAGGCTTTAAAGCTTCCGCTTCTCCTGTCCCTTGACCTCAAAGCTTTTTGGAAATGTTACTCTACCTCCCCACCCCTAGCCCATCCTTCAAATTTGATTAGTTTTTCAGCTAGCTACTAACATTATGTGATTCAGGTCATATGGAATTGTTACTTTTTAAGTACTTAAGAGCTCACAGATCCCATGAAAGTGTCCATTTCTCTTTTTCTAAGTGGCAGAGGAAGAGAGAGGAGAAATGAAACAATAGTAGCTAATTGTTTTAAGTCAGACACAGGAGAGCATCAAAAGGGGGTCTAGAAAGAGGGGGGGGGACCCAGCTAATTAGATTGGAAAAAGAATTATGAAAAGTTTAAGCAGGTTGTAGGAAATAGTCTGACAGACAGCAATAAATCTGATTGAGATGGAAGAAGATCCCCACAACAGCAATGGCTCAGATCAGGGCTTTGGAGAAAAGGCCAGGATTACTGAAATCTGACCGGAAAGGCTTCAGAAAAATGGTGTCAAAGAAATTATTGGGGGAGAGAGAGAGAGAGAGAGAGAGGTTGAGGAGGAGCAAGGCTGTGGATGTAAATTAATCTTATAATGGGGGAGGGAGTCGAATCAGGTACTGAAGCAATATTAAGGCAGTGCCAGCTGAGACCAACAGGTCACTGGACCCAGATCTATTACCCAGAGTTTTCAGCACTGATTTCATTAACTTCTGAATGGTTGGGATATTGGAAAATATTATTCCAGTTCTGTCATTCTACAGATGAACAGACTGACTTTCAATGGTGGTTGAGTGACTTTTTTAAAGACAGTGTGATTCCAAAACAGGAAATTACAAGCAGACTTCAGGGCTAGAACCAGGTCTCCTGGCTCCTGATCAGCAAGCATCCTTGACATCATGCCCTGCAGCCCAAGGGGGGAAAAGATATTGGAAAAGAAATCATATACATTCTCTGTGCCTGATTTGACCAATATGAAAAATGTGGATGATGCAAGAGGTCATATAATAGATAGTTAATAGCTTAGTCTCTGGACTCAGAGGGATTGCTTTTAAATCCTGGCTCTGCTCTGTGATCTTAGGCAAGTTTTTGACCCTTTCTTTGCCTCAGTTCCCTCATCTGTAAAATAGAAATAATAATGGTACCCTGGTTACGGGGGTGTTATGAAGATTCAGTGAACTAGTACAGGTAAAAGCTTTTAGAATTAGTGGCTCACTCTTCTCCCCGATAGGCCCATTCTGATGAATCACTCCTTTGGGTATCTCTGTTCTTCTTAATCAGATCTATGGCTTACTAAATGTTATCTAATATCATATATGAACTCATATTATAACTGTGGCTTGCATTATTCATTTAGAAATCAGAAACTGGTTATAGTTTTACATTGGGTGAAGTGCACTGAAATCCTTGTGAAGAAAATTATGCAGAAATGTGTAGCAATTATTGTTATAGCAATGATCGTAATTCTGAAGCTGCAGCTAGAACTCTCTGGAAATTTCTCTGAAATCCCTTTCCCCTTTACAACTAATTTTTTTTCAAAAGTCTTTCTCCACTCACCATGTCCTGTTCCCTCAATGCTACATGGTGTCTCCTCCCTCCCTCTTACTGGATACTTGGAAGGCCCTCTGCATTCAGTTTAAGAACTACCAGTTTGACCTCTGAAATGTCACTATTTCCAAATTTCCCCCAGGGAATCAGCTTGGAAATCAACATATTATCCTAAGGCTGTCTCTCCTGCCAGTGTTTTGGTGAAGAACAGATGAGGATAGTCCCTTGACACTTCAGAGTGAGAATTGAAATAGCGACAAGATCTATGTCTGCAACCACCACTTATTCCTCCACATGAAGCCATTGACAATTTCAATTCAGCAGTTCTGTCAGCATTTGGAATTCTGAAGCTCTGCTGTGCAAGTAGTAACCACAAGATTAAAAACGAAATAGGTATAGTTCAGACCTTGAGCCAGCCCTGGAGTGAGGGTACTCGGCCAAAGTCAGCAAGGATAGTAGGGAAAGAAATATTATATTCTGTCTACCTCACCTCAGTTTTCCACATTTTTACTACAGCTCTTTTGTTGTTGTTCAGTTTTAGCCACTTGGGGCTGGTTCTGTGCGTCATGCTGCCTGAAACATGCACAGAAAAACTGGCACCTATTTTCATATAGGTAGCCAATGTATTTGACAATACAGAATACTCAGAAGGTGTGAGAGAGTGTTCTGCAGGTTTATTATTCAAGTGTACTTTCTTGGTACCTCTAATTCCTGGATTCCTGACCTGCTTTTCAATCTCTCTGGTAGGTGCTCATCTTGTATAATTTGGTCTAGTCAATAATGAAAATTTTGAAACTTACAATTAACTTCTGGGCAGGACTCATAAGTCCATGCGTATCCTGAAAGGGATCTTAAAAGATGCCTCAATGAGGACTTACTTCTTTTTTCTTTTAATTAATCATCCTTTATACCAATTTACTCCCCTCTATTTCTGGAAGAAATATATAATCCAATCTGTGAATAGCAATTCTCAGATGTTAAAAAGGACCTGATTACTTTATTATATCGGCTTCTGCTCTGACATCAACTTTAGACGATAAAACACCAAATTACCAGCATGGTATATTCAAGGCCTTCCATAGAAGGCATCAAGTCTCTGTTCCAGTGTATTCCTCAACGTAAGCTCCCTACTACTCAAATGGATGGCATTTGCTGTCCATAACTTGGGCTTACCTTACCTGTAGTTCTGCCTACGCTGTAACTTTTACTGAGAAGATCTCTCCTCCAACCTCCAAAAGCCAACTGGAGTCCTGCCTCCTTGCTCAGATCATTCGAGTCCACTGCAACAATGTCCTCCTCAGAATTTACCTTCCTTATTTCTGGTCACATTCACTTGGCAAATAATTATATATTCCCTCATGATTTTTCTTCCACTTTTGTATTATATTTTCATTCTGGTATTATTTATTGATTTTATTATTTATTGTTTTTACTAAGATTACTACATGCTAAACTTATTGAGGTCAAAGACCATATAAACATGAGACTTTATATCCTCCATGGGGTTCATTTATGTATCTGGTACTCACTGATTGGTCAATATCTTCCTATTAGGTTGGTCCTTGCTGACAAGGGGTGACACTGCAGAAATGGATCTACGCTGAGGCTGACAACACCAATTTTCTTACCTTTATAGAACTGAAAAGCAGTTCCATGATGGGAGAAAAATAGTTTATTCATAGTGCATCATATAAAAAGCAGATTTATCTATTTTTATCCTTCATGTCTCCTTTTTCAACCTCTTTCTCAAGTTACCTCTCATTTCTACTAATCATCAAAACCTACATGTTCTGCTGAAGGCTGGCTGCTATGAAAAGAGGTGCCACTGGCAGAAATATCAGTTTTCTGGTTGATAACCATCACTCTGGGGTTAGCACTTAGAGTTTAGGAATGTCTTTAGACAAGCTAGTTAAGGGGCAATTTATTGTGTTTGTGTATGTGTGGTCGTACATGTTTAACAGAGTAGAAAAAAATTGTAAATTCTTGGGAGATTTTACCATGGAGAGGTTAAGGAGATTATAAATGGTTTCGTATTCTGAATGCCAAGGTGATAATGCAGAAAATGCCAATGAACAAACAAGCAGGTAGCATCAGAGGGTCTGCATGAATGTTTCCTGGCACATCCTTGTGTCCATCTGTTCCTGCCCCTTCTTGCCATATTGCCCTGGATGTTTAAAATTTTAAACTTAAAATAGAAAATCTCTTCATTTCCCCCCTGAAGCTTATCAATAATATAAATGTTAAATTCATGCTTAAATTATGTTTTCCTTTAATTTCTCAGTAAGCTGTTCTAGAATTAGCTCCATAATTGTGCACATCGCCACTTCTTCCCAAATATGTGCCCTTTGCCAGCTTCACTGCGGTCTTCTACCTCCACCCCCTATCCCCCCCAGTCTTCCACTAGCAAACAAACCCAGCGGTAATTACTAATGTCCAAGCACGTAATTCTGGCAGCGTTAGGCTTTTTCATTTGACGCAACTACGCAGAGCTGTCTGGACATGCAGCATGAAGTCAAAGCATTTTAAAAGCCTCCTACCCTTTTTTTCTCCCCTCCTCCCATCACTAAAACACAGTTGTTTATTTCGTTTGCGGATTGCAGAGTTAAAAAATTCCTCCACGCAGTTACATACCCCTGAAAATTAATTTTACATCCATATATAGTAATAGATCAACATATATTTATGTGGAAACACATGGTTATTTATAAAATTGAGAAACACTAGGAAATAAATAGCTGGGAATGAAAATATCTTATCTATATGGACAGGGCATTTTAGCAGCTCTAGTATAGAAATAATCAGAGTTATGACGAACAAAAACAATCCAAGATCTTATTGTGAGGCTTTTCAAAGGATCATGACAGCGTTTCTTTAATGCGTTGCATATATTCTTACATATGACGCTGTTACTCTTACTTAACAACTATTCAAATAGCACAGTTTTGCTCCTGGTCATTTTATGCCTATTTTATTTATATCAAACAGCAGGAAACATCCCTGTGGTAATTTGTGTTCACTCAGAGGCCCCAAGCCTCAGAGTAGAAAATGGTTAAAGTACTTATCACTGCCTCAGCAAAATCCCGCAGTGCCATAATAGAAATTGCAGTAGATCTTTAGGTCAGAGTCCGGTTTCAGTCTAACACCTGCATTACCCTGAAGGACAAAGTTGCATTTTCCTGAGGAAAACCAGTCTTAATGATGTCAAAATCAAAAACTATCAGCCTGAGATAACCAATGTCCATAGGAAACACTTCCACTCACTCTGAAACCATGGCCAAGGAGATTAAATCTACACCCTACAGGACCAATAATATTTCTCAGAGATGTATTTGTGTGAGTGTGTGCTTATGTTCATGCCTAATTACAAGGATGGGGGAGAAGGAAGAGGTAGTGGGTTTCATTTTTAAAGTTGATTCTGCTTAAAGTTGATTCTACCCCCATATATTTTTTTTTATCAAATAGAAATATATATGGAAATACATCACTTTTGTAAACAGATCATGTTGGCATCTTCATATATACCTCATTCATGTGCACCCGCGGTCTGTAGACAAATATACTCTGTGTTAAAAACAAAAACAAATAAAACCCTTCATATCCGACTGGAGAATGAATGCAGATTTTTTTTTAAATTTATTTCCTACCTAAAAAAAGGGGTAGAAGGTAACATGAAATTTTCCACAAGTAGACTCATTTTTTTGAAGCTATGCAGGAGCTGAGGATGGGAGCAGGTAACTACCTGCAAAGGAGTCCTGTGGGAAGGATTTTTTCCCCCTTTTTAAAAAATTTTAACCTACTATGCGTTCTCTATGAGGGAGTCTCTGTGAGACCAGGGTCTCACAGAGGCAATTTGGCCTCCAGCCCTGAATACCCAGCTCTGGCCAGGCATCTCTGCGGCAGGTAGATGCGGCGCTGCTGCCGACCGCTGTCCGCGGTGCTGAAAGGTCGCGGGCGCCTGTGCGGTCCCTCGGTATTGCTGTCCAGGGTGCTGACTGCGGGCCGCCGCAGTCCCCGAGGCGAGCCCACCCCCGCCAGCCCTCCGCAGAGCCCTCCCACACAGCACGACCCGCCCGCCTCCCGCCAGCCTGCAGTTGACGTGGAGCAGGCGGCATAAATCAAGTCCGCGGGGCATGGAGGCTGCTGCCGCTGCTGCAGCTCAGCTAGCCCGGGGCGGGAACTCCCCCTTCTCCTTTCGCCTCCCCAGCTCCCACAACCTGCCCCCTCCTTAATTCTTCCCTGGATAATAGCGCCTTAACGACAATAGTCAAACTAACAGGGTCAGAACGGCAGGGTTTGTTTGTTTTGGTCTACAGAAAAAAAAAAAAAACAGCAGCCTAAAGACCTCTGAAAACTGCATCGCAAGATGGAAGAGAGAGAGTCCCACTACTGTTTCGAAAGAGTAAGTTATTATTCGGTACGTATCCTTGCGCTTCCTCCCCATCGCTCCATCTGCAGTGTCCCCATTCCTCCCTTCCCTAAGCAGCTCACCTCGAAAATACTTTATAAAGCCCCAGACAGGAGCTATCCCGACGCGCACACACGGAATACCGCACCCTAGGTGCACAAATACTTGTATTTGCTCAAGCTCACTTGGTCTCCGCGGCTGTGGTCCCCTCCGGGTATGCAGCCATCCAAAACCAGAACCACGACCTGAGGTGGAGGCTCCTTACCTTGGCTTCTTCAGAGGGTGGTGTTCGCCCGGCCCCTGCAGGTCGCAAGTGTGGAGGAGCCGCCGGGCTGGGAGGGAAGGAGAGACAGCGCCTGACCTCCCCGAGGTTTCGTCTTCAATGCAACGTGAGCTCTGCCCTCATCAAAGATGGCCGTCCCTTTTGACGTCAGCAGCTTTTAATAGCCCTCTTCAGGAGGGGCGGGGAGGAAGTGTGTTGAGGGGAGGGCGGAGGGAGGATGGAAGCTGGTGGTGGGAGGGGAGGAGCCGAGATGTGCCGACTGCTTGACTCAGCTCCCGGGGCGCTTTACTGCAAACCTTTGTATTGTAGTCTTTTATAAACACCTGAACGGGACGATTCTTATGACTCCATTTTAACACCCGGGCTCGGGCAAATACATTTATCTCGCGACTGGTTTTCTGATATTCTGCGTGTGTGCGTGTGTCTGTACATACGTATCTGTGCATATATTATATGTGTGTTATATATGCGATAAACATGTGATATATATAATTTTTCTCCCTGCTGAGTTGTCTTTGATTGAGTCATGGAAGGGGAGGGGAAGGCAGAGGAGTAGAAGGGGGCGGGGAGGGAGTCGAGAAGATTTCAGTTGCAATTTGTTTTTTCTAAAGAAGCGGCTCGGAAGGGGCATCCCTGTCAACCCTTGCCAGCTCCATATATGGCCAGGCTACGTGGGCTGCTATTTTTATGAGTGAATTCTTCATTTTATCAAAGCAGCATCGAGTGCTTGGAGTTTGCATTAATGTGGTCAGTTGGGGAGACAGACTCGTACACGTTATTTTAAAATACGTCAGAGCAATTATCTCTGGGAGATATAAAATGAATTGGGAGACGGGGGAGGGAAAAGTAGTTAACCCAACCAGCGTGGGTTTGCTGGAGTTCAAGCCTTGGAGTTGAGAGTTGTTTATAAAGGGCAAAATCGATGACGCTGGTTTTCGGTTGAATTTGCAACCGGAGCCTGGGGCTTTACGTTGGGGTTTCTTAGGAATAGTTCACAGAGTCGCATACGCGCCTTATAGGACCGTCCTGACCTCCAAGGGGAGTGTGGAGGACTGCGGATTCAAGGATCTCTGGGACACTACAAAATTCTGGTGGTTCACTCAGTGCGCAAACCCAGGCTAGGTTGGGGGCCGCTCAAAACGGCGTGGGAGAGAAAAGCTACTTGTGCTGGTCATATGAGAGATTAACAATAATAATCATAAAGCAATAATCCTAACTGTCCTCCTTTGTTGTGTATAAGGCACTGAGGGAGGGCGGGTGGTGGGGTATGCAAATGGTTCCGCGGTGGCAGCCTCTCGGATGATTCACAGGTGTTGGGGAGGCTGTCGCGGGGCTCTCCGCAGGGAGGGAGAGCTGGGGAGCGCGTGGGAGGTGGGGGACCTCGGCTGAGGAACTGTTTGTACTTTTCCGGGAAGGATGCGATTAGAAGTCGTGCCTCGCAATGTTGAAACTTGATGGCCTCTTTCAGGCGATGGAAAATCCTGGTCTCGAGTCCGGAAAAACAACGCACTGCCCCCACCCCTGCCACCACACATACACACACAAACACCCCCCCCCCCCACCCCCAGCACACCCGGCTATCTGGCCTGAGAACCAAGCTCAAGTTTTTAATTGCAAGCTATTGTAGAGAGAATCCTAGGAAAAGAAAGAAGGAAAGCAGAGTTATAAGGGGGCGTTTAGAGCCAGCAGAGCTGTAAGAATTAAATAAAGGATGCCTTTAATTGAAATAAGTAGAAGTCATTGTTTCTTAAAGATTCCCTGACCCAAAGGGTATTTTGAAATATTAATGTTTTCAATAATAATTAACAAATACTGTTTGGATTTTTATTAAAGCTGGATTCCTAAAACAAGGCATGTTGCTGAAATATTCATTAAACATTTAAGATTCTTATACAATAAAGAAGAAGAAAATCTGCACGGTCCTCAGATACTTAATTGGCAATAAAATTCCTAGTTACAGTTCTCACTTTCTTTATAAAGCAAGCTGGAATGGGCTCGGAAGTGGTGACAAATGCAATGTCACTACAAAATCCTTTAGAGTCAGGATTTGTTTCCAAAATGTGGCACTTATTTAGCACATAGAATCTTCCTGGGGAAAAGCCTGCAGTGAGGAGAAACAAAATATGTGTAAGGCCCTCAGACTGGAAGTCATTCATGCAGAAAGTTTTGTGAAAGAATGGAGGACTTGGGGGATATTCCAGATTTAAAAGGACAAATAAATAAAGGAAGTACGTCACTGACTAAGGCTCATCCTGCAGGCAAAAGTGATGTGGTAGTCACCAGGGAGGACCGGTTTGGTATTCTGAATTTTCAACTGCTGATGCCCCACACTGACATCTTTAAATATTACACATAAGAGGAAAGAGTGAGACTGATTCAAAGCTTCACAGAAAATACCACAGGCCCAAAGGATTATCTTGTGATGGTGGCAACATTTTCCACTCTCCTGTGCTTAGGCTGAAAACTATACAGGTTAGGAGGTTCTTCATCTTGCTCTGGGAAAGGTAGCAGAGTCTGATTTGAGACATAAACACTGGATAAATATAAGTCTACTAAGGATGATCAGATAGCCCTAAATATATTTTTAATATGATAATAAGATTCCCACCCCACCCC
Source organism: Lynx rufus (assembly GCF_022079265.1). Taxonomy (NCBI): domain Eukaryota; kingdom Metazoa; phylum Chordata; class Mammalia; order Carnivora; family Felidae; genus Lynx; species Lynx rufus. Next base: position 36,133,474 of record NW_025814896.1, on the reverse strand, counting down.
TACCCCCAGGGTTTTCTCATTGCTTGATTAAAAAAAAATATATCAACAGTCATCCTTACCAGTAGGGAACCAACAGATTTAAGTTATTCAGGGTCTATAAAGGTCTAAACCACAGAAGAAAGGTGATGGAAAATTTGCTTTGAAATGATTCAGCTGCCTGTGAACCAACACAAAGAACCAACATGTAGAGTAACTAATGGTTAGGATCTCATTTGATGAGTAATGAGAAAATTACCTGCTCTGCTGGATGGATATTTACACTATGCTAATTCAGTCTCTGAAAGCTTTTTCTGGTACACCATGCCCCAAAGTATTCTAGTTTGTAATAGGTCCAGATCAAGGTATTTAGCTTGTATTTCCCAGGTAAGGTACAAGATGTATGATTGATTAAAAAATTACTACTTCAAAAAGTATAATAATAAAAGTTTTAATAAAACTTTATATCATATGATCTTTCCAAAGTCGATTTGCAAATAGTTTAGTTACTTGCTCAGTTCAGAACCCCCCCTCTCCAAGGGCCACCTTTGGGATAGGCCTGGCATCCTGTGACTATATTTCAAAACACCATGAGGCACAAGGCTTGGGCACAAGAATATACAATTTGACAGATCAACTGTTTTGATTCCTTGGTTTACTTTCCACGTGGTGTGTTTACCGCATTTTCATTACATGTTCTTCCAGCCCTTACCCCAGCCCCCACCCCAGTCACAGAAAGTGAATAAATAGTACCTGGTGAAAGCTTAAGGGCTGTAGCTCTAAACTCCCCAGGTTTTCCTTATTACCTGAAGCCATTGAGGTAGGGCCATAGTTTGTGAGAAGTAGAAAAAGAACCAGGAGTATTGGTTTCTGTTTCTGGCTTGCCATGTAGAGAAGAAATAAGATTGCACACCCAGAGTTTTAAAGAATACTTTGGTTTTTACAAAGAACAGCATTGTAGGAAAGGAGGAGAGTCCTCATCAGCCAGAGGAGGGTAGGTGCTTCCATGCTCCTATTCCTTAAAACATCTACATTGTAGGCTCTCTTTTGTACATGAATGCACCCTAGAACTCTCTCCAATGCCAAGATGTGCCTGTGGTCAAGGAGGGTGGAAGAACCTTGTGTCAACCAGGGATACAAGGAAGGAGAACATAATAGTCAAAATTAGTGAAACTTAAAAAGGCTATTTGAAAGAGATCACAGTATTCCTTCAGTAAATCTTTTAAGAATCTTATTATTCTGTCATCTCTCTGTTTTCTCATAGGTAAAATGGGGACAATAATTATAATCAACTCACAAGGCAATTGTGAAGTACTTAGAATCATCGTATCTGACACTATGAAGTATTGGTTAAATAAAATAAATCTATCAATTTGATGAGACTTTTAACTTTCTGTAAGTAATGACTCATAACTGCTGCTTTAATATGGAGGGTTGATTTTTTTTTTCATTAGCTAATGACTAGATATGTATCATTTAACTCATCTGGGCCCTGGTTTCTTCATCTGTTTGAATTCATTCATTTATTCAACATCTAAAACCTTCCATATGCTTGCCACATATTGGAGTTTAGGTAAAACAGAGGAAGGAACTGAAGACTAAATAACCTGACTAAAGGCACAGCTAATAAATGGTACAGCTGGAATTTGAACCCCATGGTTCAAGTTTATAATCATTATGCTTTAGTACAGACTCTTCCAGCCCCATCAGACTCCTTCCCTATGTATTAGGGTTCTCCAGGGAAAGAGAAACAGAACCAATAGAATGTATACACACACAAATACACACATATGTATTCTCTTTTCCTTGCCCCTCTCTGTGTATGTATATGTATGTATATATATGTGTGTGCGTATGTGTGTGTGTGTGTGTGTGTGTGTGTATATATATATATATATATATATATATATGCAAAAAGACTTATAAGGAATTGGCTTCCATGATTATGGAGGCTGATAAGCCTCAAGATCTGCAGTGTAAGTCAGAAGTTGGAGACCGAAGAGAGCCAATGGTGTAGTACCAGTCCAAAGGCCAGCAAACTTGAGCCTTGGATAGAGATGTTGTTTCAGTCTGAATATGAAGACAGAAAAAAGCCAGTATCCCAGTTTAAAGGCAATTAGGTAGAAGGAACTTTCTGTTGCTGAGCAGAGATTCAGACTTTTTATTCTATTTAGGCCTTTAGCTGATTGGATGAGGCTGACCACATTAGGAGGGTAATCTGCTTTAGTCAGTCTACTGATTTAAATGTTTATCTTATCCAAAGATACCCTGACAGAAACACCCAGAATAATGTTTGACCAAATATCTGGGCACCTTGTGTCCCAGTCAAGTTGACCCATAAAATTAACTATCAGATCCTCCCTTTACAGCTAACCTCTCTGCCTCAACATATTTTGGCTTGTGTATGACTTTTTTCATTAACAGCTTTAGGGTTCCATTGCTAATGGGATGAGTCTATGGACACTGACCACAAGGTTTGGTTGGGATGAATTCCAAGAAACGGATCTAGGCTGGCAAGATGATTACTTGGAGTAAACAGAAACAACAGAGTTAAAGGAGAAGAGTGCCAAGTATAATCAAGGAAGGAATTTAGAGGTCAATACCAAATAAGGAGCATAAATAAGAATTGGGTCAAGATGATGCAGTCAAAATGTACTTGAAAGAGTCAGTCGAGGAAGTCAGAACAGAACAGCAAGGTTGGCCACTGGTTTTGAGGGAACGATAGGAGATTTTAAATAAGAATTTATTTAATAAATAAATAAATAAATAAATAAATAAATAAATAAACAAACAAATAAAAAAGAATTTATTCCAGGAGCCAGGAACTCAGGCAGTGAAAATCAGGGTGAGATGGGTTAAGGTGAATAATTCAGGATATGTCTGGGAATGTACAAAGGATATCTGAAACTATTCGATTGGTTTTGGCCATGAAAGACAGCACAATTCTGCTACCTAACACCAGAACATTTATTCAGTTTAATATCTCAGCAGGTAATGTCAATGATCTCCTGGTCATTTCCAATGGACTTCCCATCTTTCTTAACTTCTGCCTTCACTTGACACTCTGTACTGCTCATTCCATTTCTTAAAGTGCTCTATGAAGTGCCCCCATCTCTGTTTCTCTCCCTTGTTTGTTGACTCCTCATTTTCCATTGCAAATGAGTTGAAGCAGCAGAATTGTGGCGCCCAGCAGATTAAGCTGTACATTTTCCTGAGCTCCACACAAGCCCTCTGGGAGCTCCATTTGTCCATGTAATGTGTCCTGACTCTCCACCATGAAAACTTTTGCACTCTAAGCCAAAGAGAAGAAAATTTAGCAGCTCACATTTGCAAAGGCCTGTACAAATTACAAAGCACTATCACACACATGGTCTCATTTTATTCTCACAATTCTCTGCGATATATGTACAAGCAATTATTATCTCAATTCTAAATTTTTTTAAATTTTATTTATTTAGAGAGAGCATGCACAAGTGGGGGAGGGGTAGTCAGGGAGGGAGAGAGAGAATCCTAAGCAGGCTCTACACTGTCAGCAAGAGCCTGAGGCAGAGCTTGATCTCATGGTTCGTTAGATCGTGACCTGAGCCAAAATCAAGAGTCCAACACTTAACTGCTTAACTGACTGAGCCATTCTATTTTAATTCTAAATTAATACATGAGAATTCTGACTGAGTTTTTCGGACTCCTGTAGGCTTCATGTTAGGAAAATAGGAACCAATGTCCTATTCCTTCCTTCACATGTTATCTTAAAAGAATCTGATTCATGCCCCCTGAGTTTAAGCATTCTTTATGTATGTAGGACTGCTAATTTTATGTTATCAGTCCCATCTTCTCTCATGAGCTTGAGTCATATTCCTAGCTTCTTACTGAATACTCTCATCTGTAGGATCAAGGTATGTCAAACTGAACATATATATGCATCAGTTGGTTTCCTCCACTCTTCTTCATCTCTTACATTCTTAATTAACAATCTCAGTAGGTGTCCTGCTTACTAAATTAGCACTCAGAAGGATCTTAGTTTCGTTCTCCTTTTCTGGCTTTTCTTCATCTTCCCAGCTCTATAATCTCAGTCATGTACCTTTTCTCCTATCTATGCACTCACTTCTTGGTGATTTTATCCAGTTCTAGAACCTGGAGTGGCATTTATGTGTTAATGTCCTCATATTTACGTATTCAGCCCTGATTTATCTTTTAAACTTCAGCTTGTCCATCCGACTTCCTACTCAATGCCTGAATATAAATATAAAGCAAATATGGATATAAAACCTAGCATGTACCAAGTAGAATTTGAGATTTTTAACTCCAATATGGCTCTCTTCCCCATATTAGTAAATGGCATCTACATTCACCTATTTCTTTAGGATAAAATCTTGTCTTATTTCACTAATCTCTTTCCCGTGAACATCTCATGTGTGAGCAAATGTTGCTCTATTTTCAATACTTTTTCTAAATTCACCCACTTCTCAACCTCTACAGTTGAAGCCACCATCATCTTTCACTTAGGCTCTTACGGTAGCCTCCTAGTTTGTCTCCTAGCCCCTATTTTTTCATATAGCTATCACAATGGCACTTGCAAAAAAAAAAAAAAAATCTTTCTCAAAAAACGTTTAATGGCTCCTATGACTTTTAGAAGTCCTTCTCCTAACCTACAAGATCAGGCTTCTGGCCACCTCTTGAAACTCATTTCCCAACACTCTCCTTATACTTATTTCCATTATAATCACACTGGCCTTCTTGTTGTTCATTGTACAATCAAATGAACTTCCACCTCAGGACCTTTGTATTTGCTATTACCTTTACCTGAAACATTCTTCCCCAGATCTTCTCATGTCTCACCTCCTCAAATGCTACTTTTCCAAAGGAGTCTTCTCTGACAATCCAAATTAGCTAATCATGCTAATCTCCAATTCACTATCATTCTTTATTCTCTTACCCTGAATTATTTTTCTTCATAGCACTTTTCTCCTCTTGACATTATATATTTGTTTATATATATTATGTATAATATATATAAGTCTATATCTCTATCTATCTATCTATCTATCTCTATATAAAGGTAACAGTTTTTAATGACATTAGTGTTTCCTTTGGGTAAAGTATTTTTTGTTTCTAAATAATGTGCAGATATTGCTAATTCTTGACTCATAAAATAGACTATCATTGGGTTTATTGTTACGACCAATGATAATCAAGCTCTCTTATATTACCCCTTTACCCTTTCCCCATCCTCTCAATGCCATGACTTTTTGTTAAATGATGACTCAGTTATTAATATGAATAGGTTAGCATTGTTAATCCCACACAATGAGTATGCTTCTTCTTTTGCATAATATCCCACTTTACTTGAAGAAGGTTTTAAGAGCTTCTATAGAGGAAATAAAGATGGTTGCTTACAAAGAAACACGAATTACATCAACACCAGACTTCTCATCAGCAAATCTGGATGATAGGAGGGCAATGGAATAAATCTTGAAGTGTTAGAAGAAAAATAAGTTGCAGTCTATAAATCTCTATTAAGCTAAAATGTTGATAAGGAATTAAGGTCAAAATAAAGACATTTCCAGAAATACACAGATTCAGGATGCTTACTTCCTGTGCACTCAGTCTGCAAATAAAAACATTTTCTGAGGATTGTACCCCAGAAAAACAATACACAAAAAAACTCACAAAATGCAGAAGGCTAGGGATTTAGTAAATGTTAGAACTAATGTAGGATTTATTTCTCCTAGGATCAAAACTAGGAAGCAAGTACAGAAATAAAACAGTAAAAATTAGATAACTTAACAAATAGTGTAATTTAAAAGGTGTATTAGTCTGACAATGACATAGGTCTCTTTGAACAATAATAAAAATAAAAGTGTCCTATAAATGTCAGGAAAAATGAAAGCTTACCATACATTTTTGGTCCAAATATGACACAATTTTAAGCAAATTTTTAAAAAATGTTTATTCATTTTTGAGAGACAGATGGAGTGAGAGCAGGGGAGAGGCAGAGAGAGAGGGAACCACAGAATTTGAAGTAGGCTCCAGGCTCTGGGCTGTCAGCACAGAGCCTGACATGGGGCTCAAACCCACAAACTGTGAGACCATGACCTGATCCGAAGTCGTATGCTTAACTAACTGAGCCACTCAGGGGCCCCCAGTTTTGAGCAATTTTTGATGGAGCTTAAGGAAAGAGCTTCTATCTGTCCTTTTTGTTTGATTATTTTCTTTGTGTGAAGATTTGGTGTCATAGGAATATTTAAAGAGTCACTGCTTGGTTCTGCAGTGAATAGTATTTATATGATCATAATGCTATAAATGCTATTTATTGATTTTTAAAGTTTATAATCAAGTGGTAGATCAAGCACAAGAAACTTCACTATGTTTTCCTAACAGAATCTAAATGTTATGAGTCCTAAACTATAAAAGTGGTGATAGAACTGTCAGAATGTGGTAGTTAAAGGAGGGAGCTGAGGAGGCGATAAGGTGGAGAGGTGTCATTTAATATACAAGCCCCAATTTACTAATTTTCTGTGGTAAAGGTTTAAGAGAATTACTCTAAAGTTGATAGAAGAAATAAATAAGGTTTAATCATATTACATGATTATATACAAAGTTATATATAAAATCAATCAACAGAAAACAAAAATTCAATGAAAGTAACAAAGTTTGGGTGTTTGAATAAGAGAGAAAGAGCCAGGGCACCTGGGTGGCTCAGTTGGTTAAGCATCTGACTTCAGCTGATGTCATGATCTCAGGGCTCGTGGATTTGAGTCCTACATCAGGCTTGTGCTGACAGCTCAGAGCATGGAGCCTGCTTTGGATTCTGTGTCTCCCTCTCTCTCTGCCCCTCCCCCACTCATGCTCTGTCTCTCTCTCTCTCTTAAAAATAAATAAACATTTTTTAAAAAAATTTTAAAAAGAGAGAAAGAGTCAATTAGATGATGTTCTAATCTTTAAAAAGGAGAGTTAATACATACTATTCAAATTTCAGGCATCAAAAATAAAAGTATGTAATTTAAAATTAAAGTTATAAACAACAAGAAGAACTTAAAATTGAAATATTTAAAGATAGTTTCTTTGGGAAAGAATAAAGACAAAGACTCATGATTTTATATTTTTTTAATTTCTCATTTTTTAATGTGAATATATTAACTCTTAAAAAGAATAGAGATAGAGGTGCCTGAGTGTCTCAGTTGGTTGAGCGTTCAACTCTTGATTTCAGCTCAGGTCATGATCCCAGAGTAGTGAGCCCTCTATTGGGTTCCACATGCTGAATGTGGAACCTGCCTCAGATTCTCTCTCTCCCTCTGCTCCTCTTTCCCACTCACACACATGCTCTCTCGCTCTCTCAAATAAAAAAAAAGTAAAAAAAATACAGATAACAAAATTATGAAATTATTTCAAAATGCTTTTAAAGAGGCACACTTGGTTTGTGTGGGCTGGAGTGTTCTCCCTAAATGACTATCTTATAATGCCTTGGCAATTCTAAAAGCTTATTTTCTCAGTCTGTTAAAATGCTATCCACTTTTATAGTGGAGAATAAAAATGAATATTGAAATGTGTTTTTAACCCTTTAGCTAAAGAGAGAGTCTGGACTAAAATTGAAAAGTGAGATGTGAGAGGTAATATCTGGGCAGAAGTCTGGTTGAGAGGCAACATCTCAATAATATAATTGTGTTTATGGGAGAGCCAGTTTTGAATGGTGGAGTAAGGACCTCCAAAATATGTTACTCCATAAAAGCAATAAACTCACTGGCAAAAATTGTCAAAACCAAACAGACTTTTTAGAACTCTGGAAATTAACTAAAGCTATGCAACAATTTGAAGAGCATGTATTAAAAAAAAAAAAAGACAAAAAGCCTAGATCTAAGTAAGAACAGCAAATTTTTTACCATTTAACTTTCTCTATTCCCACCCCCCTCTCCTCAGTTCTGTGGTAGCCTTGAAAGCCTAGAAGCCTAGAAGACAATGAAGGTGGGGGACATAATTGATTCAGAGTTCCCCAGAAGCCCCATCCAAAGAGAATTGTCATTACTTTACTTGTTTGAAAGTTTCCTGGAAACTACCACTCTCAGTGCTTGTCTTTGAAATGACTCAGAACTCAGTGTGAACAGTGTTTTCCCCAGGGCATTTGTCAAAAACAGTCAGCAGCAAATGTTTAACATGGCAGCTGCCTGAGGCAGTAATAGTAGTTGGGGCAAACAAGATGCTGACAAAGAAACTTAAAAGGAAATGCTGAGAAGTGAGATGCACATAGGGGCTTTGAAAAATTCCAATATATTCCTGGGAATCTAGATATTCATACAGATGTATAGGGCTGTGCACATGCCCTGAAAAGATCTGAGAAGGCCTTATGCTCTGCATGATCTTGAGATTCTGCAAAAGCAGGAAGTAAAGACTAAGGTAGTGTTGTAAACTGCCTGCTGGAGTGTTGAAACACTACCCTAACACACAGAGGTTCTCTGCAAAGACTGTGAGACCTATTGGTTCAAGGCATTTAAGGAAATCTGTCCATTCATTAGCTGACCACTAAGTTAGCTGAACAGAGACTTTGGGCCACACACAATAAAGAATACAGATTTTACTGAAGTGGTTTAGGAAAATCACTAAACTAACAAACAGTGGCTGTAATAAATGCTAGGAGTAGTGGTGGTGACAGAATCTGATTTCCAGGGTTGTCACATTATACTATTTTAAATGTACAGTTTTTAACTAAGTATTGAAGCATGTAAAGAAATATGGCCCATAAGCAGGAGGAAAATGATCAATAGAGACTTCCCATGAGGACACTTAGATACTGGACTAACTGGGCAAAAAATTAAGTTGGTGATTATCAGTATGTCAAGAACTAAAAGAACTAACTCATGTCTACAGAACTAAAGGAAACTATTAGAAAAATAACTCAACCAAATAGAGAATATCAATAAAGAGATAGATATTATTTTTAAAAAGAACCAAATAGAAATTCCAGAGCTTAAAAGTATAGTAACTAAAATGAAAAATTCATTAGAGAAGGACAGTAGTAGATTTGAGTTGGCCGAAGAAAGAACTAGCAAATTTAAAGATAGGTCAATTGAGGTACCTGGGTGGCTCAGTTGATTAAGCATCTGACTTTGGCTCAGGTCATGATCTCATGGTTTGTGGGTTCAAGCCTGCATTGGGCTCTGTGCTGATAGCTCAGAGCCTTGAGCCTGCTTCAGGTTCTGTGTCTCCCTCTCTCTCTGCTCCTCCCCCACTCAAGCTCTGTCTCTCTCTCTCAAAAATAAACTTTAAATTTTTTTAAAAAATAAATAAAGATAGGTCAATTAAAATTATTCAGTCTGAGAAACAAAAAGTAAAAAGAATTTAAAAAATTAATAGAACCTTGGAGACAAGTGGGACAACATCAAGTGTACCAAATATGCATAAAGGGAGTATAAGAAAGTGAGAAGAGAAAGGGATAGGAAGAATATTTGAAGGAATTATGGCCAAAACATCCCAAATTTGGAAAATTACATTAATCTAAATAATTAAGAAACTTACTGAACTTCAAGTAGGAAAACTCGAGGAGATACAAAGAAAAAATCTTGAAAACAGATACAGAAGTGATTCATCTCATATAAGCCATCCTGAATAAGATTAACAGCTGATTTTTCATCAGAAACCATGAAGATATATTCAAAGTGTTGAAAGAAAAAGACTTCCAAGCAAGAATTTTGTATTAGCAAAACTATCACTCAAAAAAGAAATTAAGACATTCCTAGATAACAAAAACACCTGAGAAATTTGTTGTAGCACAACTGCCTTACATGAAGTACTAAGCACTGGGCAACCACTAAGAAAATAACTAGAAAACATAGTAAAAGAAACAAAATGACAATGAAATTAAAATGGTACACTAGAAAATATCTAACACAAAAGAAGGCAGTTGGAGTAGAGGAAAAAGACATAAGGCATGTAGAAAACAAATAACAATAGGGCAGACATAAAGCCTACCTCATCAATTGTATTAAATGTAAATGGATAAAACACTTGAATCAAAAGACAGAAATTGGTTACATTGTTCAAATATCCAACTATATGCTGGCTATAAGAGACCCAGTTTATAGTCAAAGATACAAATAGATTGAAAGTAAAAAAGACATAAAAAGATAATGCAAACAAATATAAGAGAACCAGACTGACCATACTAATAACAGATAAAATAGGTCTTCAGACACAAATTATTGCTAGAGACAAAGAAGGACATTTTATAATAATAAAAGTGTCAATTGCTCAAGAAGACATAATAATATATACACCACAGCAAAACCACAAATATACTGAAGGGAAAAATAGATACTTCCAACAATAATAGTTGGAGACTTCAACACTCCGTTTTCAATGTATATAGAAGACCTTAATAGAAGATCAATAATGTTCAAAGACTTGAACAACACTAAAACACACTAGACCTAACAGACATCTATATAACATTCCACATTCCACCCAACAACAGAATACACAATCTTCTTAAGTGCATATTGCCTTCTCTTCTGTGCTCATATGTCCAAATCTCTCCCTTTCATAAGGATACATGAAGCCTGATTTCATTTAAGCCTTACCCCAGAAAACCTAGGATAATCTCATCTCAAGGTCCCTAACTTAATCACATCTGCAAGACACTTTTTCTAAATGAAATAATGTTTATAGGTTCCAGAAATTAGAACCTGGTATCATTGGGAGACATCATTCAGCCTACTAGAGGGAGCTTTTTAAAAACACTCATGCTTGTGTACCATTTCCAGAAATTCTAATTTAATTAGGTGGAAGTAGCCCTGGACATTGATAATGTTTTTAAAGCCTCCCAAATGTATCCAGTATTTCAAACTATTGCTGTGGGTAAGCCGTTGATAAATTGGTGAATAGGAGTTACGTTGTTTATTTTCTTTTTGTTTCATTCTATTCACTCAATCTTTTAATTAAATCCCTTTTTCCTTTTAAGACCTTAGCAGAGCTAACCTGCTGCCTTGGTAGTTTCTATTAAAAATGGATCACCATTTATTAACTAATTAATATTAAATTCGTGTTAAATTAATTTATGTTCACCAAGCTAAAAAATACTAAAGTAATTTTAAAAAGAACTAAGGTTTCAGACACATTGCCTGGTGGTTATAGAAATCTTGTGGGGAAAGAGGATATTTTTGGCATGGGAGAGCTGCAGTATACTATGGAAATCATTCTAGACTGGGATCAAGATTTATTTTTATTTCTTTAACAAACATATATCAAATGTTATATATTGCTGGCATAGTTTAAACACTTTACAGATGTAATTCCCTACAATATCATGAAGTTTGCACTATTATAATGTCCATTGGACAAATGAGTACACCGAGACACGGAACAGTTAAGTATCTTCCCAAGGACCCTGTAATAAGTGCCTAGGCAGCCCAGCACCAGAACAACCATGTGCAAACACTAACCCCTGTTCTTTTGTACCTTCTCAGCAATACTGTATGTTCCCATTTCTGCTCTGCTGTATCTGTGCTATGTGGTTTTTGAAAACCGGTTTACCTCTCTGGGCTTGTTTTCTCATTTTTAAAATAGAATATGTTTCTACTTGGAGGTTGATATCATTTTACACAAAGGGTCCAACCAATTGCTTTCTGACTGATAGAAGCATGCTTTTATTTTTCTGACTCCCACCCCCTGCCGTTTCTATTAATTTGCATGCTAGGCTGTCACAGTCTGAGTCAAGGACTGAAAAACGTGAGTATCATAGAAAGTCCAGGTTGGAGTAAATCTCTGAAATAGCCTGGTCTGTTCATTTCACAGGTAAAAAAAATACTGAGACAGAGGAAGATAGGACCAGTCTTCTAACTCCCAGACAGTGACTTTTGCCACTTGAGTACATGAATTACTGGGGATTAGTTAAGATGAAAATTATGATTCAGCAGATCCATGGCGGTGCCTGAAATTCTGCATCTCTAACAAGCTCCTAGATGATGCTGATGCTCCTGGTCCACATTTTGAATAATGAGGTTTTGATAGAACCCAAAACTTCAGGTCTATGTTATACTTGGGAAAAATAATGTCCACCCAAATCTCTGGGGTCATGACCAATATTATCTTATGAAACTCCATTTGGCTTGTGACCATGGAAACAAGTACAATTACAAACAATTTTGAAATTTGGAGTTTGGAAAATGACCATGTCACGAGTGATGAGGAACAGAAGAGAGAGTGGAAGCTGAGAGCTGAGTGAGGACTTGTGTGGGGTCAGCAAGCTTAGAACATGGGGTGGCTTTGTATATCAGGAATATGTTTCTTGCAAGTTATAGAAATCCAAATTTCAATAACTTAGGCAAAAAAGGCAACGTATTGACACAATTAAAACCTCTAGCGTTAGGTCTGGCTTCAAGCAAAGCTAGATTCAGGTGCTCAAACAATGTCATCAAAAATTAATCTCTTAACATCTGTGTGTTGACTTCATTCTCAGATAGACTCCACTAGCTGTGCTCAATAGCAGAAAAGAGCATGCTGCTTTTCTAATAGTTCCAACAAATATCCCTGACTATTCTTTTCATTGGCTAGTCCTGGGTTATGTGCTTCTTCCAGAACCAGTCACTGTGACTGGAAGGGTGTTGTGCTCTAATTCGGTACCCTGGGTCACATGTCCATTCCCATGATAAATCCCATCCAAAAGACATGGACTGGGAGTTGGGGAGGAGAATGGTCTCTGAGTGAGGTCAACAGGAAGGGGAATGGATGCTAAGTAAGCAAAAATAATAGATGTTCATTCTAGAGAGTGGGGCCAGTTGAGCAACTGAAGGTATTAAAAGCTTGGCTGGGACGTCAGAGGCTCAGCAAGGTGCTGGGACTTGAAGGGTTAATTCACCTACTAGTGAAAATCTGGCTACAGATGCTATTTCAATGATATGAGTCTATTTTGATTCTTCCTAAAAAAAGTGCTTCTGAGATTCTGACTCAGGAGGTCTAGGGTGGAGTCCCAAGAGTCCACACTTCTAACAAACTCCCAAGTGATGCTGATGCTGATGCTGCTGGTTCATGGACCACATTTTGGTGTGGCACTGTCTTGAAGCATCAACTCCAATCATCTCTAGCTGTGGTGTATTCCCAAGCTTGATTGCCCTTCCCTTGAAATCCTTCCCTTCTAGTCCCTTCTAGGGGTTAGAAGCTTTTTATATGCCCTTATTAGGCTCTGTCCTGCTGTCAGTCATCTCTCTCAGGGACTAAATGGAGATCGAGGCATCCTTTCTGTCAGAATCATTGGCTTCATCATTTCCCTACTCCAGGTCTGTACAGATTTAAGGCTTTGGACCAAAGGAGGTCCCTGGCTTAGGGTCCAAGGAAGGTTAGTTTGCTGGCTCATGGTCAGCATTTCATTTAATGAAGAAGTCAGAGATTACTCCATTTCCTGCTGCTCACTTATTGTTCTTTGGTCATAGACTAGAGAGACTTGCCAAACCCCAAATGACTGCAGTTGCATGAGTGGACCCTGCTGAGGCAATTCAGATGAGCAGAACTTCCCAGTTGATCCACAGGTTGGCAAGCATACCAAACGGCTGTTTATGAGCCCCTGAATTTGAGGAATTTTGCAAGACTGCATTATTGTGGCATTAGATTACTAAAAGGCTATCTATGTGAACTTGGGCAAATTTCTTTTTTTTTTTTTTTATTTTTTTTAATTTTTTTTTTCAACGTTTATTTATTTCTGGGACAGAGAGAGACAGAGCATGAACGGGGGAGGGGCAGAGAGAGAGGGAGACACAGAATCGGAAACAGGCTCCAGGCTCTGAGCCATCAGCCCAGAGCCCGACGCGGGGCTCGAACTCACGGACCGCGAGATCGTGACCTGGCTGAAGTCGGACGCTTAACCGACTGCGCCACCCAGGCGCCCCTGAACTTGGGCAAATTTCTAACTCTCTGTAAGCCTCTTCCTTTGTAAAAGGGGGAAAAACTTACAGAGAATTATGTGAATATTAAATAAGGAATGTGAAAAACTTTAAAACAATTTTTTAATTTATTATGAGAGAGAGAAAGAGAGAGAGAACCCAGCACAGAACCCCACACAGGGCTTCATCCCATGAACTGTGAGATCATTACCTGAGCTAAAATCAAGAGTTGAATGCTTAACTGACTGAGCTACCCAGGTGCCCCAGGAATGTGAAAAACTTAACACAGTATTCCAGTAAGCGGCAGAATTAGAACTACAGTTTGCCCTTCTAAAGCTGGTATTCAAAAAGCCTTATAGAGAAAGAAACTTTCTGGTAGAATAAAGAAGAGATAATGTGAGAGTCCAAAGAGAGAAAGAAACAGTGATCTCTGCTTGGTGTCATCCACTTTCCAATGTCCTTTACTGTATTTTATAGCATTCTATCTTTCCGACCAACGTATATGCTAAGTTTTTTTTATTCTCTTTTTATAGACAAAGAAATCATGACTCAGAAAAGTTAGCTGACTTTTGTTAGTCAGACAGCTAATAGTGGAGGCACTGCACTTTAACATTAGGTTTTTCCCATTCTAATGACCTTGCCCTTTTCCACTCTGAAAATCCGATTCAAACCTTAATCACATTACAGTTTTCATTAAAATATTGTATAAAGGGCTTCCACTACAGAGTAAGAAAACTGATGTCATAGCCAAATCTTTCAAATTTTATTTTTGCTTTTCCATTTGACTTAACAGATTTTTCTTCTTTCTTTCTAGAATCAATCTTTCTCCTTCTCTCCCTAAATTTCTCTCTTTCTCCATGTCTTCATCTCTGTGTCTGTGTCTCTTTCTCTCTCTCTCCTTGCTGCCTTCAGATCCCTGTAGTTAACATCAAGTAGAAAACAAATGACTCAGCAAGCTGGATGTTAATCTCAATGGTTTATTTTTTCTTAAAGGGGGGAAAAAAGATCTTAGCAGCATATCTAGAAAGAAGGGAATGAAAATTTTAAGCCTCTTGTAGGAAAAGCATCATAGATATACATAGCCCATATAGCATTTTTTAGTTCAACCATGCAAAAAAAAAGAGGCCTCGCCTCACAGCAGAGCTTAAATAAATCTCTACATACCATTTATGCTCACATGAACAAGCTATTTTTTCTTCCTATGTTTAATGCCTATAGGAAATCCAGGCTAGTACTGACTTTGTCAAATTTGATCCCTTGCCTCTGTCTAACTCTTGATCTGCATATATATGGCTTTTTTATTTTTATTCACAAAAACAAAGGGCTCAGAACTCATTGTTTCCATTTTGAGCCATATGACCTGAATTTGGATGATATTGGTCACAACAGGCTAGATTGTACTGCAGTAACAAACACCTTCATATTCATAATGGCTTAATATAATAAAAGTTGGTTCTTTTACTTGCTGTTTGTCTGATACAAATTAGCAGGGCCTTTCTTCATCATAATCACTAATGGATTTCCATGAATGGAAATTCCCGTGTGGGCTTCCATGATTGTCATCATGAGGAGAAAGGAGGAATCGGCCAAGCACAGGAACGTAAATGCTAACACTGGAGGAGACATACATCACTCCTGCTCATATTTAACCACGCAAACAAGTTATCTGGCCTCTCTTACTTTAGGGAGTGGTGAAGTGGATCTTCCATATTCCTGGAGAAATAGAGCTGAAATTTTTATGAACATCTCTAATAACTAGCCCAGATGGCCTCTCTGATGATTAGGTAGGATTCTTGCCTCTCCTGGACCAATGACAAAATAGGTTCCTGGCCAATTCACTTTTCTTTTGGGTAAATTAACTTCTCTTGGGGAAGAAAATGATGCCATATCTTATTATACAGCTTAGAGGTTAACATGTATGAGGAGTACAAATGTTTCACTGCTTTGAATATTTTAAAATAGAATTTTATTTTTCAAATGATATGTGTTTGGAGATAATACCCAAAAGGTAGGCAAGGTTCCTTTTCAGTTCATTCTTGCTTCTACTGTTATCTGAAAAGGGTCTCACATTGCTTGTTCTCTCTCTCTCTGTCTCTCTTTCTGGAACATGTCAGGATATATTAGATCTGTTGTTTTATTTAACCTCTAATCTATAACGATGGCTGAGTTCCAGGCAGTTAAAACTTCATTCATATTAAAGATGAGAAATTTAGCTTTCCAAGGTAGACTGACCCTTCAAATATGTAAATTTATTTTAAGAAACTGCATGTATATATCTAAATTTTAGCAAAACACAGGTCCTCTTTTGATATCCTAAAAGGAGTTTATTGTATCTTCTGCCATATAGGCTTGAGATAACTTGATCCAGAAAACTGGACACACTATATGGAAACAGTTTCTAGAACAGTTCTGTCCAGTAGAATTTTCTGTGATGCCAGAAAATATTCTATAGCTGCATTGTTCAGTTGGGGTAGCCACTAGCCACATGTAGCTATTTAACACTTGATATGTGGTTAGTGTGACTGAGGAACTGCATTTTGAATTTTGTTTAATTTTAATTAATTTAAATTTGAATGTTAATAGCCACATGTGGCTAGTGACTGCTGTATTGAGTAGTACATTTCTAGAAGTTGGGCTTTCAACAAATGTTTATTATTGTTGAATTTTAAAAAAAACATGAAAATGCATCCTTAACTTGAAACAAAAGAAACTCATGTGTGCATCTCTGGTCTGTTTGCTGAAAACCTGAGACTGCCACAGGGATAGTTTCTAATTCTGGGATATGGGCATCTTGAGATTCTATCAACCTGCAGAATCATTTCTTTGGGAGTGGACTCGGGGTTAGGCCATCCTGGGTGTCAGTGTTGGACCATGGGATGGGTGGAGGGAATGTCAGCAATTGTTCTAGAGCAGAACTATAATGCCAGTCATTGTGGTGGCCTTAATATCTTCTGTTAAGGCCATGGGCTCAGTCCGCTTGTGCTGAAAAAGATCTGAGCTTCACAAACACACAATCATCTCTTTACCTACTCTCACTACCATCCTTCTGCAACACCAATGGGGTTCAAAGTTGATAGTTTTACTTCCTCACCTCCATTTAATAAACCTTCCCCATCATTCTGTGAAATGACAAATGCTGTTTCTTAAAACTTTTCTAAAGCATTAAACAAACATAATTTTACCATTACCCTCCCCCCCCCCATACAGACACAAAAATCAAACCATATAGATCATGCCTCCTCAATATAGATGTTTGGGAATGAGCACTGACCACCAACATCAAGACAAAGCAGTTGGGAATATATCCTCTTTTCTGATTTGTTCAAGATCTCCAATCCTTAGTAGGTGCCATCCACTGTGCTGAGCGCTGAGGGTATAGAGGGGAATTACACAAGGTCCCTCTTTCAGGGAGCTCCCAGCAACTAGTAAGACATAGACATATAAAGAGTTAATTCATGATAAAACATAGTGGTAGTATGAGGTACTAGGGAACACAGGATAAGCAGTGACACAATAGGAATATTCAAAGTGAGATTATTATTTCCCTTAGTTACTTGGAATTCAGAGAAAGAAATATATCCAAAAATGTTTATGGCTGACACTGGCTCAGTATTATTCAATCCTGTTCCTTCTTTATAGTCTCACAGATTACATTATCCAACCTCACTTTTATTTCGTCTGGGGCCATGCATTCTGGCCACAAGATTCTGGACAATGCATCTTCCAAGACTGACATGTCTGCTATAAAACCTCCTGTTTTATTATTCATGTTCTCTCTTATAGAAACCATGGAAGCCAAATGCAGGGGACACTAGCACCATAAAATGAATGAAGCTGAGTGCTTGAAACACTGATAGGAGGAGACACCAGGAACACCTCATGAATCTAATTGGAGCATTATGTAAGAAATAAGCTTTTATGGTGTTAAGCCACTATAATTTCGGACATTTTTTGTTATCATATCAATTGTCCTTACCAATACATTGTCCAATTGGCTTTAACTTGGATATCAGATATAATCACAGAATTTTAGAACCTAGAAAGCTCTCAGTCTATTTAATCTCTTTATTTCACAGAAGAAGAAATGAAGCAACTTGCCCAAGTTCATACAGCCAGTTTTGGGATATAGCAAGACTAGAATCCAATTCTCAGGCAAAGGCTGGTTCCACCAGGCCAAACTTGCCTCTATTAGTCTATACATACTGTTCAGCATCTTGTATGACTGCATGAAACATAAAGAGGTGGAATTTTATGGAAAATGAAAGTTGTCTCTACGAGGAAAGGAACATTGAGATTTGTCAAAAGGGATGTATTTTGATATTTGCATAAAGTGCTGAATTTAAAACATGGCTAGATTTATTTATCAGGACAATTTTAGGTTTATCATCAGAAAAGTGCCTTATGATTTCATTTTTTTGTTTGTTTGTTTCACTATGCCTGGTATTTGAATTTATCCATTGCCAAGAGGTGAAAGGTTGAAATTCTTTGAGTACAACATATGGGTTCATCAATTTCTGAGAAAAATAGGCTGTAACCTTGCTGACCTTCAATGTCATGAGATTGAACTCTGAGTTTCCTAGCCCATGGACTAAATCTATCACACCTATAATTTCTAGGATAAAATGGGACAAAATAACACAGGATAATTGAATTGCTGTGACAGATGCTGTTGCTTACATGATCAATTTTTATTCTCCCCTTCTATCACAGATACCAAATCTTGATACATTTGTGTGGCAACAAGCCTAGTCCAGGTGATGAATGGTGATGAATGCAGACCAGACGTGGCAGTTGTGGTCTCCTTAGCAAATGATTTGTCTAGAAGTAGGAGTAGAACCAAATTATGGCCAATGAAATATAACTAAAAATTTGCTGCAGGCTTTTGGGAAATATTTTGCTCTTTGCTAAGAAGGAGGTGCTAAGGAAAAACCATTATTTTATGACCCTTTCTTCCTACATCTGGATTTATTTCCATGAGGACATGACTCTGGGAGCTGCAACCACAGTCCAAGGGTGGGAAACAACCAGTTGTGAGTTGGGGCATGTTGTTTTTCATATCTCTTTACAACACTCCCTCCCAACAAGTGCACACTTGCTTGGTTATCAAGTCACTGGATTGAGGGATTAAGGATTAGGCCTTGTAAATGTTCCCAGTAGGATAATTTTGTTCCAGTCCCCTACTGCATTTTTTTTAAACAAATTAGCCTAGCTATCATGTTTCCATCCCTTTATCTGCTCTGAAAAATAATTATACAGATAATATTTATCCTCAAGTTTCTTATTTACAAAATTGGGGTAATAAAAATCTATCTGACATTGTTATTGAAGGGATTGTATTAAATTCATTTATTCAACTAGTATTTCCTGAGTGCCTACTGTGGGAGAGAAATTGTGGTAAGCATTGATGATATTAAATGAACAAAGTAACCACAGTCTCCTGCCCTCATGCAACTTCTGATCTGGTAGAAAAGACAGGCAAGAAAATAAGAAAAGAAAAGAGAAAAAAGAAAAAAGAAAGGAATTGTTAAGTAAATATACAAAGAATAAGAAATTGTAATAATTTCAATGAGTTGGACAGGATGGGCTGATGGAGGAAAATGAGTGGAGCAGGAATATCACTTGAAAGTGTCCACAGAAGACCTCCAAGAGGTGGTGAGATTTAACCTGAGAAGGATGTAATAGACCCTACCAGATTAAGAACAAAAAGCAAGGGAAGAGGTTTGTAGCAGACAGAACAGCAAGAATGGCAGTCTTGAGATGTGAGGGATTTGGTTGTTCAGGGAGAAGCAAGAAGGCCAATGGACTGGGATATGGTGAGTTAAAGGGAGAGGGGCAGGAGGTGAGATTGGAGAGAATGACAGGGGCTTGGTCATGTAGGATTTTACAGGCCATGATAAGAAATTTGGATTTGATTTTAATCATGATGGGAAGTCTTTGAAGAGTTTTAAGCAGGTTAGTGACATGATATCATAGAATTTTTAAAGCCAAAATTAACTTTTGTGTGAAAAGGGGTTGGAGAAGTTTAGCAGTAGAGTGGGGAAGATCAGATAGGAGCTTACTGTAGCACTATAAGCAAGAGACAGCAGAGGCTTAGACAGGGAGAAGTGATGTTAGAGGTGCTGGAAAGAAGTGTAGATTCAAGACAAATTTAGAAAGTAGAGTCAACAAGATTTGCTGATGTATTGAGTGTGAGAGGTAAGGGAAAGGAAGAATTAAAGATAGCTTTCAGATTTTGTGTTTGAATATCTGGATGTATAGTGGAGCTGCTTTCCAAGAGGAAAAGATTGAAAAGGGGAGGTTTTGTATGTGGGGGTAAAAATCAACAGTATAGTGTAGATTTTTTTTTTTTAGGATGGCTGTGGACCATTTGTATGGAGATGCCAGGCTGGTAGTTGAATGTATGTCTATATATAAGTCCAAACTGGTATATCAGCTAATGCTGTGTAACAAACCACTCCAAAAGTCAGCAGCTTAAACAATAACTATTTCTTCAGGTTGGCAACTTACCCTGGGTTAAGCTGGGCGTCTTATTTGGTCTCACTTGGGTTCCCTAATGGATTGGTGGTCAGCTGCAAGTTGGCTAGGTGGTTTGCTTCTAGGGGTTGGTTGATTGTCAGTTGGTGTAATGATCTCCATGGTTTTTCATTCTTTAATGGGCTGCCTTGGGCTTACTCATATAATAGAGAGAAGGTTCCAAGAGTAAGAAAAGCCTTAGGGGCACCTGGCTGGCTCAGTCGGTTAAGCATCCAACTTCAGTTCAGGTCATGATCTCACCATTCGTGGGTTCAAGCCCTGCATTGGGCTCTGTGCTGGAGTCTGCTTGGATTCTGTGTCTCCTTCTCTCTCTGTTCCTCCATCACTCACGTTCTGTTTCTCTGTCTCTCTCTCAAACATATATAAAGAATAAAAAAAAAAAAAAAAAGAAGAGACTTAAACTCACAATTGGTATACCATCACTTCCCCAGTATTCTATTTACCAAGGAGAGATACAAGGCCAGCCCAATTCAGTGGGTCGAAAAAAAGACTCTACCTCATGATGGGAGCAGTTGCAAAGTCACATTGCAAAGGGGTAGGGCTTCCAAGAGG
The DNA here is from genome assembly GCF_022079265.1 of Lynx rufus. Taxonomy (NCBI): domain Eukaryota; kingdom Metazoa; phylum Chordata; class Mammalia; order Carnivora; family Felidae; genus Lynx; species Lynx rufus. The sequence goes on along the minus strand of NW_025814896.1, from coordinate 36,112,550 downwards.
CTATTAACTGGGCCATCACTGCCATTAATTGACTATATTATAGGTTATAATTTGAGAGTCTTCAGCACATAGATATTAGTTAAAAACGTGGAAACAGTTGAGTTCAGAGTGAAAGAATAGATGAAGAAGAGTCTCAAGAAATTCCATTTGGCCGATGAGGTTGGGGCCAGCAAAAAGACTCAGAAGGTCAGTGATCTAGAAGGTGAAGTAGGAAATAGAAGCATATAAAGAAGAAATTGGTTTGTATTAATGTTTAATAAACTGAGTCTGAATATAGCTCATATTCATTTATTGAAGGTGTCCTCAGTTCAGGGCATCTAGCTAGCTCTGTGGTAGAAGAAATGAGGTATAAACTATGGTCCCACTGTAGAAACCATGTTGAATGTATAATTTAGTTGGAGGGAAGAGCCTCATGCTTACATAAAGTTAATAACAATGTAGGACAATTATATGGGAGTTTCTCAAGAGCCCACCACTGAGAATCCTTTAGCAAGATAAAAGTCTATCCTTTGGCTGGTTACATGGATGTTTTTAGTTTGTGAAAAGTTCCTCAAATCATACACTTATTATTTGTGTAATCTTCCATGTATATGTTATACTGCAATTAAAAGTTTTTTTTAAGCTACCTCAACCCTCTTGAACCTGATAGCTATTTAGTTTGACTAAACATACTAAATGTCTTTTCATAAGAACTCACTTTTGTTACATTTATTTACGTATATGTGATATATTCATGTATATTTCAGAACCAAAATTTAGAAAAAGAGGCTTGAGGATAAAGAAAATAAATATTTTCTCCTTATATGTAATTCAATCACAATGGATTTTAAAAACTTTCATCTGAATAATGCTGCAAAAAAAAATATTTTGTCTTTTACCCTGGCTTAAATGAACCCCCAAATGTAAAAGTAAGTTAGTTCTCTGTTTCAGCATGCATTGTACTTTTAATACAAGAACAAAACAAATACAAATAGAGGAGAAAATATTTTTTGTTATGAATTTATGGTAACAAAAAGAAGCCTCTTCTGAATAAGACAACTGAAGAAAAAACTTAGAGCAGTTAGAAAGAAAAGACTGCAGGGAAAAAAAAAGGCCAAAATCAGACAGGGGCTTGCTGGGAAAACCAGAATGGGGACAAATTGGCTGGGGCAAAAAGAGAAAGTAGTTTTTATAAAATTGCCTGTAGAAATCATCATACTATCTAGAGTTGGTTTGAATGATTTAGGGATGCTACGGAGGAAGGATGGCAAGACAGCCCAAATCCTCAGAAGACTTGCATCATGTTCCATGCAATGAATGGTCCATAAGATGAAATGATCTCTTATAATTAGTGCAACTAAAAACTTATGATTAGCTACATATCCATAGTCTGTGAGCATGGTCAGTGACTAAACTCTAACTTTGTTGGCTGAATTGCAAAGCACTTAGAGATGATGAGATATAAGGACCCTTAATTCATGAGGAAACAGAGACCTACAGAGACTAAATAATTTGCCAAAGACTAACTGAAGAGCTAATAACACAGAGGTAAGGGGCTACTCGGAATTAACCACCTCAAAGTCTAAACAGATAGGCTTGCTGAGTTCTTGTAGGTAGGTAAACCATGCAAAAAAAACCTGACTTTGTGGAAAGATGCCATTGGTGTGGACTTTTTTCATATTGGGCAAGGCCTGTGACCAGAAGCAGTGGAAATGCCAAAGGAAGTACTTTACAAGGGGTACCAATTTCTGTAAGAGTCAGTGTGGCAGTTAAAAAAAAATGGCCACAAATTCTTTGACACTCCTTTCACTGATTGCTTAATGGTCCATGTTACCTTGGATCTAGGTTGGCTTGTGATTGCCACCTGAACAACAAATTGGGAAGCAAGAATAAAAGCCAAGACACCTGCTCAAAGGCTCTTGCTGCCATACGGAATGATGGCAGCTTGGACTAAAGGGGAATGGTTTTAGAGATGGAAAAAAGTAAAGAACTTCTAAATACATTTTGGAAGTAGAATTAACTAGATTTGATGACAGAATGGATATTGGAGGGTATGGCTTAAGCAATTAAATAGTGCTAATTTCCCTAGGTGAGAAAAAAACTACATATAGAACCCAAAAGTTCTATTGTTGCCATGTTCCATTTGGGATGACCATGAGATTTTTTTTCTATTGTTGGTTGTATACCAAGTGGGTAATTGGATCTATAAGCCTGGGGCCAGGGGAGAGATCGGAGCTAGATATAGAATTTCTTTTATTACACAAAAATGAGGGTTTTTTTTAACTTGAATTATTCTTTTGACACAGCTATGTTGATCTTTCCCCAAACTTATGAATCTCAATATCCTCCTCCATGCTTTTGCACACAGCACTGGGGTCATCTTCCTCCATATTTGTTTTTGTACCTATAAAGATTTTCTTTAGTCCTTTTCTTTTGTGAAGTAAAGCAAAGCCTAACCAGATTTCTGGGTTTTTAGCCATGGCATTAAAAAAACATCAAGCAAGATCTGTAGTGTAAATGGTTCCATACCATACATTTGTAATTTCACAGCACTCTCTGGAATTTCAAAAGAAATCCTGGAGACTTAAAGTCTGAGAAAAAGGTGGTGCTCCTCATCAGTTTTGCCTATAAATTCTGTAACCCAATGCAGCAGATTACATCAATTTTTCAGTCTATAAAAGCCTCAAGTGATGGCTGCTCTTCCAGGTCTAATAACTCCCCATGGGACTGTAGTGCTGGTTGGTCCCCTGCTCCAAAATCCACACTGTCCTTCTCTCAGAATTACCTTTGTTTTCCCACTAGGTCATTTCTATTTCCTCAAGCTTGTTAGCCTGACCCCATTAAGTCATAGCTTTAGAAAGAAACACCTGTTTAACTCCTTTCCTCAGAAATAATTTCCACCATTTCTGCAATCTTTGTAATTTATCCTTGTCAGAGAAGATCAAAATACTAAAAAGAGTAGAAAAGGATGCTTTCCTCCAAGACATCACATGTCTATGTCTATGGATTCCCGCCCTTAGGAACCTAACTGGGGAATGCCACATTCATAACATAACGAGATAGGTTCTATACAATAAGTCAGGAAAAGGGCAGTGAGTCAGTGGCAATAATTTTGCCCCTTTAGAAGACTAGGGCCATATTATCACCAGAGGGAAAAGCATCATTTCTCACAAATGGTTAAGATCACAGACACTGGGGGCTGACAAATGTGAGTGTATAATCCCAGTCTGACTCTTGAGTGACTGTCTGACGTTGAGTACAATCATTTAATATTCCTATAAAATGTTCCACTCATCAAGATTGTTGCACTTCTAGTTCGTATTTACCCTTCAAATCTTAACTCAAATGTCCCTCCTCTTGGAAGCCTCCTCTGCCTGCTTTCTCATTTAAGGAAACTACCCCAATCTCTTGGCCTCATTCATTACTGCATATATGTTTTTCCTTGTACTCAAGAGAATTATTTGTAATTATATTATTTACAGTGTTTGTTTATATGCTCATTTATGATTCAGTTGCTCCATTGTCCCTAGCTCAGAATAGGTGCTCAATTAATGAAATATCTGACCAAGGCCAAGATCACCAGCCACTCTGGTAGGAAAACTCAATCTAATTGTTTGCTGTCCTCTGCCAAGCACTATCCAATAGAAATATAATGCAAGTCATTTATGCAGTTTTAGATTTTTTTCTTAAACTCTTTTTAAAAATTAAAAAAAAATCTTTATTCGTTTTTGAGAGACAGACAGAGTGTGAGTGGGGGAGGAAGAGAGAGAGAATCCAAAGTAGGCTCCAGACTCCAAGCTGTCAGCACAGAGCCCAATGCAGGGCTTGAACTCACGAACTGTGAGATCATCACCTGAGCTGAAGTCAGACACTTAACCGACTGAGCCACCCAGGTGCCCCTAAACTCTTTTTTAAGTTTATTTATTTTTGAGAGAGAGCGAGCACAAGTGGGGGAGGGCCAGAGAGAGAGAGAGGGAGACACAGAAGCTGAAGCAGGCTCCCGGCTGTGATATGTCAACACAGAGCCTGATGCGGGGCTTGAACTCAGGAACCGTGAGAATATGACCTGAGTCAAAGTCGAACACTTAACTGACTGAGTCACCCACGTGCCCCAGTTTTAAATTTTCTAGTCACTACATTAAAGAAGTAAAAAGAAACAGATAAAAAAAATTATAATGTATTCTGTTTACCCAACATATCCAAATATCATTTAAACTTGTAATCAATATAAATATAAAAATTACTAATGTAAAAATTATTAATGAAATAGTTTACATTCTCTCTTTTTTTGTAGTAAGTCTTTAAAATATGCTAAGTATTTGACACAGCATATCTTAATTCAAGTGTTAAATTCTCACAGGAAATCCTTGATGTGTATTTCAATTTCATACTTTGTGGTCGACAAAGGAATTCACATGCCCAAGTTGTTCCAAATATGCATAAGCATTTTCCAATACTTGAATCAAGTATCAGATTTTAAATGTAAGCTTAAATAAATTAAAATGAAATAAAATAAAGAATTCAGTTTCTAATTATAGTAGACACATTTCAAGTGCTTAATAGCCACAAATGGCTAGTGGCTACCATATTATAGCTCTAGACCATTTGCCAAATTTATCTTGTAGAAAAGTATCCTTACTAATCAATTAGATTATATTATTCCAAAAGGAAGAAGAGAAAGGAACTTAAACATATTAAGTGGAGGTGTTTGTCAGGAATTTTGGCAAGTATTTCCCAAATAACCTTTCTAATAAGCCTATGAGGCTGATTTCATTGTCCCTATTTTATATATTGGGAAAATGAAAGCTGAGAGAGAGTGAGAACTTGCTATAAGTGCAAGGCATCTTTCTCTCTGGTGCCTTCCAAATGATAAAAGTATGCAAAGGCGTTCTCACCCTCAGCTTTCTTTCCTCTTCCCCGTGTCTTTCTGTGCACTCCACCAAACATTCAAGAGCACTCTCAGCCTGTTTTGCTCAGTACAAAACAGGCTTTCTTTTTCCCACTCCTTGTAGAGCCTGGGGAAGACTGGTCACAGGTGAGGCTCTATGCCCAAGGAATAGACTCAACTTCCCCCCTCCCCTGTTGAAGGGTAATTAAAGGTAGTATTCCTCCTTGAAGGTAAGGAAAAAGCTACCAACTTCATAGCCACAAACTCTCTAGAGAATAATTGAGATCACTGCCCACTGTTCTATGGGAAAGACTTTGGGCTGGGATGACCTCTGGGGTTGTGGAAACCAAGTGGACTGCGATGATTTTCAATCTTCTGCCTTCTTTAACTTGGACAATGTTCCTTCTATCCTCCTTTGGAAAAAAAAAAAAGCAAACTGTATATTTAAAATGAGTTTGAGGTGCCCAAACATCATCCGTGTTTATGTACTCAGTTTCTCAATAAGGTTCAGGGGGAAATTTTTTGATGACTTTATATGTCTGAGATTACTATTTGCTCCTCCATATCCCTTTGCCTTTCATACTTAGTGATAAAACACCTTATTTTTAGCTGGGCACAGATCCTTCCCTAGAGAACAAACACTATATTTCTCAGCTTTCCTTGCAGCTAGCCATGGTCATGAGACTACATTTTGGCCAATGCAGTATAAAAGGACGTGTTGTGTGAAGTTTCCTTAAAGAAATAGTCTCAACCCTTCTTCACTGCCTTCCTCCAACTGTGCAGGCTGGAATGCAAAGTTGATGGCTGGAATTTTAGAAGCTTTGTTGGACCATGAGGTGGAGGCCATGTTAAAAGGATAATAGATCAACAAGATAAAAGAACTTGGGTCTTCGGCATCACAGAGTGCCAAATCTGCCCCAGACATCTAAATCTATATTCGCCTTATGTGAGGGGGATACAACTTTTATCTTTCTTAAGGCACTGTTGTTTTACATTTTCTGTCACACATATCTACATCCAAATCCAATGCAAACTGACACATATGCTTTTCAAGTAGAAGGTTCTGGTAGAAGTGGGACTTCTGTAACTGAAATGGTCCATTTTATAACACTAAAAATGGTAAACATTAAATGGGATATGTGAGGCCCCTCTTGGCCTGTTCATTATTAAGATGTACCTAATCTCTAGGCTAATCACCCATATTCATTCAGGATGTGATATACTTCCATTAGGTCCTGAGATCAAATATCAGCCCAGAGGATCTCCACAGCATTTTCCAGATTTTTCCACTTTAACATTTTTTTTCCTGCTGATATTTCTTGATTTTTTTTCTTTTGTTTCTCTCTCATCTTCTTCTACCTCTCCCCTGCCCCAACATTTCTACATTACATTTTCCAGTGTTAATCCTTAATAAACATGCAGACTGGCACTGATTTCCAGGGGGAGCATTTTTGTGGTTAGAGAAGGATGGCACAAGGGTTGGACAAGAAAGAGGAAAAGCCTGGCTTTCTGGACTGTCAGAGTGATGCTTAGAATGTTGGCCTCATTCCCCCAGTCTTGGTCAATAATGCATGAAAGTCACATGCAGAAAAGTATGTGTAGGAAAAAGACTAGAAGGATGTGTCCTAATTAAAAGCAATGGTTACCCCTGAGAAATGAGGTAGAAACCACACCATAGTTTTCTCGTCTTATGTACTTTTGAATTATTTGCTGTTTTTTTTCCTTAGAGGAGTATCCCTTACCCTATGATTTAAGACATAGAAATAACAGTATGTTCACAGTCAAGGGGTGGTAGTGATTATAAAGTCACAGACGCCAGGCAATGTTCATCTGTAGCTATATCCAAAGGTATTCAAGGCCCAAGACTGTATTCTGGAAAACCTTAGCTCCTCCTGGATCTGCCTTTGTGCCTTCTAGGAAATTTTCTTCTCAGGAAATACTGTGGAGTTGTTTCTGGGTAGATAGTAGGAGGAACTCTGGGCCAGGCTGGGGCCATCTGTAGATAGGATCTCCATAGACTTCTGCCCAAGTACTTATTGCAGGTACTTATGAATGAACTCACTTTTATCTAGTTATCACATTGTTTTCTGAGATTTCTGAAATATCTTGATTCCTCTTATGACAGGCATTTTGCTATTCTCCTTCCAAGAACCCATTTCTCTGTCCAGCTTCATGGTTATTGACTTGTTGTTGAATACTGGTTGCATTAATAGACAGATTCCCAGGTCTCTCTTTATCCACGGCATAGTTAGTGACCTTCCACACTGATTCTGGGCCTGGCCATGAGATGTGTTCGATTAATGAGATAGCAACCATCTTACTGAAAAGTGCATGTGCATCTTTGCTTCCTCTCTTGGACCCTTGCACCCTCAAAAAGACATGCCTGAGCTAGCCTGCTGGAGGTATGTGAGAAATACTTGGAGCACAGCCAAGTCATCCCAACTGAGGCCACCCTCAACCAGCTAGCTGACAGCCAGCCTGGCAGAAGATAGTTGATACCTGTTAAGACCAGTCAAGACTGATCCAGGATGCAGAGCTTCCTAGTCGAATCACAGGCTAATAAGAGATAACAAATGGTTGTTGTTTTATGACACTTTATTTTGGGGTAGCTTATTGCATAGCAATAGCTAATTGATTCAGTAACACACTTCCTTCGCTACATGTTCCCTCCCACCACCTTACCACAATCCGCTCTGCCATTTACCATCTATGTGACTATATCAGTTAATTTTTTTGGTGTAACAAGCCACCCCTATTTATTCATGATTATTCATGAATCTATGTATGGGTCAGGTATGGGTTCTAGTGATTTGGGTGGAACTTGCCTGATCTTGGTGGGGCTTGCTTATGCATCTGTGGTCAGCTGGAGGTCTGGTAGGTGCTGGCTGATTTATTGTGGTGACACTGGGATGATTAGAGTCCCTCTCCATATGGTCACTCATCATCTAGCAGGCTAGCTTGAGCTTATTCACATGATGGCCACAGAGCTCCGAGTGTATGCAAGAGTGACAAGTCCTAATGTGAAAGCATTTTTTAAGCCTCTGCTTATATCATATTTGCTCTATCCCATTGTCTGAAGCAAGTCACATGGCGAAGCCCAGAGTCAGTGTGGGAAGGTAATACCAAAAGATGTAGATACAGAGAGGCATGGAAAAAATTGGGGTCACTGGGCAACTGATTCACCATCGTGACATCACACAATTCCTTTGGTTTTTCTGGGCCTAAGCTTCCTCCTCTAACAAATGAGGATAGTAATACTAGCCTGTTATAAGTTGAATTGTGTCCCACCAGCAGATGTAGAAGTTCTAACTCCTGGTACCTGTGAATGGGAGGAACCTAATTTGGAAATAGGATCTTTGTAGATGAAATCAGGTGATGATGAAGTTATCAAGATGGGCCCTAATCCAAGTATAATCAGCATTTTTATAAAAAGAGGAAAGCACCATATGAAGACAGAGACACAGGGAGAACACCATGGAAGGATGAAGGTAGATATTAGCATGATACAGCTGTAAACTCACGAATGCCAAGGATTCAAGGATTGGCAGCCATCACTGGTAGCTAGAAAGAGGCAAGGAAAAATTCTACCTAGAGCCTCAGAGGGAATATGATCCTGCCAACACCTTGGTTTTGGCCTTCTAACCTCCCGGAACTGTGAGGCAATATATCTCTGCTGTTTGAAGCCACCTTGTTTGTAGTGCTTTTTTACAGCAGCTCTAGAAAACTAACACAGATCCCAACTCCCCTGGCACAGCTTTTATCGAGGGTCAATGAGAACAGCAGCTGCCGAAGGATGAACTCTAGTTCTACCAATGGTTATTCTGAGATAATGCTTATCCTATCTTATGCTGGGAGGAAGCTGGTCAAGTAGGTATGAGCCTGTACAGCTGCTGCAGCATCAGAGCTGCCTCAGGCTTCTGGTTTTAGAGGCCTCGTGATTTCCAAGGGAGGAAAAGGCCAGCGTTGCTTGTCCTGTCAGCCTCCCTCCTGGTTTCGTGTCAGCTCCCCAGGCTCCTGACAGACACCTGGCCTGGCCAACCCTTCAGCATGCAATGGGGCATGCCTGCAGAGCCTGGGATGTTTCCCTTTGCTGAAGGAGAAGCCCTGTGCTCTGATTGCTGGCCTTGTTCCCAAGTAGCTTTAGTTCCGGGAACATTCCAAGAAGACAGGGGCTAAATTTAATCTCCCTTACCTTGTGACTCCTATTCTGTGTCCTCCCTTCTGACTCTTATTATTCAGGGAACTTGGTTCTCTGCACTGCTAGAGGCAGTAGTAGTGACTTTTGCAGCCAAACACAGGCAGGAAAAAGCTCCTCTCTCCTGTGGGAAGTCTTGCAACTCCCTAGGCATTTTATGGGGCTGGGTACATGAAAGTGCTCCAAGAATGCACCACATTTCTTCCAGAATGCTCCCTGAGGCCTCCTACCACCCTAACGTTGCTCATGCTGTTCTCTTCAACTAGAGGGGGTTTTCTTCCTATGTACCTGTTGAAGTGGTTCATAAGCTTTGAGAACTTAAAGCATGGGTCAGAATGGAGAGAACATAGAATTTGAGACAAAAGACCTGAGTTTGAGATTTATATTCAACACTTACTGTGTTTCTTTGAGCAAATCACTTAACATCTCTGTACCCAGATATTGCTATCATCATTATTACCTGGTGAAGAGAGTAACTTTATTCTGAGAATCCACTAAGATAATGGATGTGAATATGTTAAACTGCATAGGAATTATTCAGGTTAGAAAGAGAAAATTCACTCATTCATTCATCCAACTAATTATTATTGGAAGTCTATGTTTGTGCTAGGTCCTCTGGTGGATGTTGGAGATAAAGTTCTGAACAATACAGCTGAACTTTCTACCTGCATCATTCTTACATTCTAGCGCAGGATGTGGGAAATCAACCAGCAAAACAACTCAAATAGGCATAATTACAAATCAATAGATAAAATTATAATAATTTCTAAGAAGGAAACCAATATAATAGGAAACCAGAGAATTACTGGGGAAAAGCCATTTGGACTGGATGTTAAGCAACATGGACAGATTTGACATCATCTGAAATTTGAATGGTTTCATCTTCTCCTGGAGGAAAAATCAGGCAAGCAGTCTGGTGTGTGTGTGTGTGTGTGTGTGTGTGTGTGTGTGCTATTTTCCTATACTGCATTCTGAATTTTGTATAGATCTGTTTGTCTTGCTGCCCCTGTACTCTCTACTTATTGACTCGTTGGCATTTATATCTTCACAGGGATGGCAGATACCCCCTAGACAAATGTTGAATGTCATTGCTATAAAGGAGACTCTCTCTAGTCTAGTAAATAACTGTTTAAAAAGCTAGTTCTTGTTGACAAAGAAAAAAGGAATTTTAAAATTTCAAATCTTTCCTTTACACATTAGGAGCAAGTAGAGTCTGAACAGAAGGTTTCATAATAAATAAGAGGTAGAGAGAATTTGGTGTATATTTAAAGAGAAGTTTCAATGAGACAGAAAGGACTAGGAAATTTCTCATTACTAAAAGAGGGAGGGAGAGAGAGAAATTGAAGGAGCAGAAGTCAGATATAAATGTACTGGTTCTTACTAGTAGATGTAAAAAAATGTTGAAGTATGTTTTTAGGGGACATTATTGTTCAACAGCAAACATCCATCATTGCTTACTTTCTTATTGGTAGAATGAACATTTTGTTATGTGTCCATCTTTACTTCACGCGGTCTGTGTGACTAGAGAAAGTGAATTCAGCTCCAGTTACAGGGTGGAGCTTAGTCAAAGCAAATGATGATAATCTCAACCCTCTTCATGGAAATTGGTTCAGAAATGCATGCTTTAGCCAATCAGCACAAGCCATTCCTCTGCCCATTCTTATTTGTTTTGAGCTGATCCAATGAAAAAGAAAAACCTTTTAATACAAAATCACAGGGAAGTTTTCTTCCTCTCTCTTCCATTGGTGCTGGAGGAAGTGGGCTCCCAGTATGATTTATAACCAACTTCTGAGCTAGCAGGAAACCAGTTTTAGGATGAGGCCAACAGTGTGGTTCTCAGAGTGAAGAGACAGAAAGAATGCACATGCCAGCTGATGTGATATTGCTGAGGTCTTCAGCCAAACAATCCTAATGCTAGACTTCCCTTTTTGTGCTATAATAATTTTATTTCTCAGGGCACCTGGTTGGCTCAGTCACTTAAACGTCTGACTCTTGATTTTGGCTCAGGACATGGTCTCACGATTTGTGAGTTCAAGCCCCACATCAGGCTCTGTCTCCCTCTCTCTCCCCCCCTACCCCACTCGTGCTGTTTCTCTATCAAAATAAATAAATAAACTTAAAAAAAAAACAAAGAAACAAAGCCAGCATTAAAAAAATAACAATAATTGTATTTCTCTAATCTGAGTCAGACTTTCTATTATTAAGAGCCAAAAGCATCTGATTTAACACAATGGGAAAAATAACCATCCTGTTTTGGAACAGTGCCCGAGTGGGGGGAATTATTTCTCAATTTTAATGAGCAGATGCTAGGAAAATTTCAAGATTACTGGAAGAGTCCTATGCCAACAAGAAGAGGTGAAAGCAGAATAGAAAAGGACACATGGCATTATGTGGTTAATCATCAAGAAAGCTTATACCACCTCCTTTAGCCTGAGAATGCTTTATAAGGAATTCAGAATTTCCTGCATACCCCAGGGAATGTGGGACAGAGGGGCAGGTAAGACAGTTGAAGATGTGCCTTGTGACCTGAATCAAGGGGATCCTTGTGCTAAAGGATGTGGTGATTTGTAGTAGAGGGCAGCAGGGTGGGCCACTCAAGATAAAGTTTGAATGGGAATCATTGCCATGTCCCAGAGGAGGAGCATCACCAGTAAGACCCCAAAAGAAGAACAGTTCAGCCAGAGCACACCAGGAATTACACAAGACCCATCAGCATTGGATGCAATATGACTAGAGTTTGCCAGGTAAGGTGAGGTCACTAAAAATCAACAGAGAACCACAAGTAGGGAAGAATGTGAACTTCTACCTACACCCAAACCTTGTATTAGAAGGGAAGATCAGGCTATGAGACAAACTGAGAAAGAAGAGATATGATCTTGGCAGAGCATCTGGAGTTAGAAATACTTAATCATTTTCCCAAATGAGACTGCTTAATTCATTATGACAGATTGCATCATTTGCCCTATCTGGTATCCATGTCCTTTATCATGTGACTTCACAACTCTTCTTTCTAACAAGGCAGAGTCTAGGGCAGCATCTATTTCCACACCCCTGGATCTGGAGTTGGCCATGTGACTTGTTTTAGTGAATAGAATGAAGCTGAAAGGCTATGTCCCAGTTCTATGTCTAGGTCTGAAAAGGCCTTCTGTGTTTCCATTTGCTTGTACTTTTGTGTCTGCCACCATCATGAAAACATGCCTAGGCTTAAAAGTTATGTGGAGGGGAGCTGAATCACCCTGGTCATCCCAGCTGAAGTCATCTTAGATCACGTCTGACAGCCAGACATCCCCAAATGTATTAGCTCTCTTTTGCCACTGTAACAAATTACCATAATTTTAGCAGCTTAAAACAACACAAATTTATTATTATAGATCTGGAGGTCAGAAGCCTAAAATGAGTACACAGAGCAGCATTCCTTCTGCAGGCTATAGAGAAGAATTTATTTCCTTGTCTTTTTCAGCTTTTAGAGGTTGCCTATGTTTTTTTGACTCATGAATGCCTCCTTCACCTTCCAAACTAGCAGCATAGCATCTTCTCTCCTGTGTGACCTCCTGGTGATCTCCTATAAGAACACTTGTGTTTATTTATATCGGGCCCTCCCAGATACTCAAAGATCTCTTCATCTCAAGATCCTTGACTTGATCGTATCTGCAAAGTCCCTCTTGTATGTAAGATAATACATTCACAGGTTCTGGGGATGTACAACTTTGGAAACCATTATTCTACCATACCAGTTATAGGAGCAAGCCAGACCAAGATCAGCAGGTACAGATTGGTGAGAAGTAAATGTTCATTGTTTTGTGTTATTAGGGTTTTTGAGATCCTTTGTTCAGTGGCATTATTGTGCCAGTCAATAACTGATACATGGTGGCAATTGAGCTATCCTTTTCTGGCAAGTTTACAATTATAACCTGCCATTAGTTACAGTGAAAACCAAAGAGGGGGTGCCTGGCTGGCTCAGTAGCTGGAGTGTGTGACTCTTCATCTCAGTGTTGTGATTTTGAGTCCCATATTGGATGCAGAGATTTCTTAAAAGCAAAATCTTTAAAAACAAAATGAAAACCATAATGCAAATTGGGAACAAAACAGTAAATAAAGTTACTTTCTTTCATTCTTTTGGTTTTTTTTTCTCTTTTCTCTCTCTCTCTCTTTTTTTTTTTACTTTTTCATTATGGAAAAAAAGAGAGCATGTAGAAAAACAAAATCATAGAAAAGAATTAAAAGGCACTTCCAATCCTACCATTTTGAGATCATTATTACCGATATTTTGGTGCATATCTATGCAGAATTTTTCAAATATTTAATACTTGAAAATTCTCTTCTATGACATCCAGTGGAAGTTTGACCTGACCCAGGAAAGTTCTCCTTCCATCTCAAACACACAGAAATGCCAGAACAAGTCTACTAGAAAATAACAGCACGAGTGAGAGAAGGTCAGAGTTACTGCATTACAAAGACTTATAAGGTCGGGAAGAAGGAGGAAGAAAGATGCAGATTAACCTGAGATTTCTTAAGTATACATCTTAAATCTTTCAGGTTAACCACTAAAATGTGGCATCTCAACCAAAGGAAGAAGCCAAAGGAGATAGACCCAACAAAATTCAGGGGCAGGGAGAAGCAGCAAAGAAAAATCTCCCAAATGGAATGCACAAAATAGGATGGCAGAGAGAAATCCAAACATACCAGTAATTATGATAATACAAAGAGATTATACACAAGGTACAGACAATAAAATTGGTTTTAAAAAATCCACATTTGCTACTTTCCAGAGATGCACTTAAAGTAACAAGACTCAGAAAGGCTGGAAACCAGGAGATGGGAAAGGCATTTGATATATATCAGGCAAATGCTGAAGACTGCTGGCCTTGCACACGGCAGAGATATGAACACAGTCACGTAAAAACTGCAGCACTGTTTATACTAGAGAAAATGTGGAAATAACCCAAAGAGCTGTGAAAAATGGAATGGGTAAATAGGTTATGTACTCGCATGATAGAATGCTACATAGCAGTTACAGTGACTGAACTAGAATCCTATGAATCAACATAGACAGATATTTTAAATGTTGAATGGAAAAAGAAATAGAAAAATATTACATTCAGTCCGATAACATTTATCCATATGAAAAAGCAACTCTATATATTTCTCATATGTATGTGGCAAAAATATAAACATCTGGACTGGGTGATATACATCACATCTATGACAGTTTGAACAGGGAAAAGATGAGGTAAATAGAATAAACAAGACTTTAGCTTTATATTCTAGTTATTTTAACTAAAAATTCTGAAGGAGATATAATTAATTAATGTTTGTTTCATCATTTCATCTAATTTGCTGTACTTTTAAAAACATTTCAAGGTACAGTTCCTTAAAATAGAGTGAGGGATATTTTCTCTAAGGCTTTGTTCAGTGCCAAAGTTCTGATTCCACTATCATATCTAATATATAAAGGAAAGTAAGAAAAAAAGAGAAAATTGTAGTGCTTTGGAATCTGTAAACAAATATTAAGCATTATTTACTATAGAAGAAAAGGGAAACCCCTAAATGTCTCGAAATAATAAAGTTGACATGTACCTTTGGGGGAAGTATTAAATAGCTGTTAAATTCATGTTCTTAAAAAACATTGTGAACATGACAAATGTTCACAATAAACTATGGAATTGATTATATAGGGTACAAAACTGCATATACATATATATTTACATATTCACATAAAAAATTGAACTGCTCCGTGGCTGCTGGCATTATGGGTAACATTAGCTATATTTTCCACAATAAGTAGTATTATATGCATTACTTTTAAGTTAAAAAAATTAATTAAAGGGGGCTAGTTTCACCAAAATCGTAAATGGATAAGAGTCATATAGTTTAAAACATGAGAAGTTTTTTGTTTTTTGGGTTTTTTTTTTTGTAACTAAGTGACAAGTGTAAATACACTGGCTCATTAGAAATGATGCAGATTATAGTGTTATTTAGTTAACTTCTGCCTCTCCCTTCCCACCTAAGGGCCCATTTGTTGTGGATTCAGGACAGAAAAAGATCAACAGGCTGATTGGGACAGTTGATGAAGCCAAATGTGGCAAGCACGATCCATACTGCACTCACCCCTATCACGAGGAGTATAAGGGGATGGGTCAATAGAGACATTTTTATCTGATAGAGATTTAGATTCTCTCTAAGACTGAGACATCCTGGTGTCACAGAGCATGGTCATCCATACCACTGGGGCTACATGGCATTTGCCTCAAGGAGTGCCTCCTCCTGGCTAAGAACCTGATTGCTTCTGGCCTTAGAACAGGCTTTTCGCAAGGACGGTCTTTTTCTCTGGTTTATATCCCACCCCCACTCTGGATTTTGATATTGAAACAAAGAATTCTATTTTTTTTCCTGTGGAGTGCTATTTCTTTACTTTTTTAACATAAAAGAAGCAAGCTTGGTGAGTTTGATCACTTCTCAACAGTCTTAAAAAGCTAACCTGGAGGGCTGAGGGCCTAGGAATTACCACGTTGGAGGCCTCTGTGAAGTACAGATTTAGGTGACCAACATATTTCAGACAAAAACTCAAATGAGCATCCATGCTGACAACTTTGCTCCTTCTCAAAGCAGACAGACTCAGAAACCAGTGAAAACAGAGATGGAAGAAGAAAGGACACCTGTCTTCGGGCACACAGATGGCAAACACTAAATGGTTTGCTCCATTGTCACTGATAACATTACTGATATTAGTAGATAACAAACAACATTAAATGTCTTCACTCTAATAAACTCACAAAAAAGAAGAAAGGAAGGAAAGAGGGAAGGAGGGAAGGAAGGAAAGAAAGAAGAAAGAAAGAAAGAAAGAAAGAAAGAAAGAACGAACGAGCTGCACCTGACACCACAATGTCACTTGGAACCTAGCTTCGGTTTAATAAGAGTAACTGAATCACTGAGAATGTTTTCTTGTCCCAGGCTTACCACTAGGACTGGTTCTTTAAAAACTATGGGCATTTCTTTTCTTCATGATCTGAATTTCCTTGCTTTTATCAGTACACAGAAGACTCTGCGATGAAACAAAACTTAGTTGAACTACTGCACTGCCTACTGCTGTTGGAAATTAGACTTTGTGCCCAGGAATGGTGGAAAGGGGCAGCTGTTCGGGGTCCTGCTTCTGCCCCTCAGCCAGGGAGCTCTGTGGATACCTACCAGACTGTTCATTTAGTTGGAATCCATGGATGGACCAGCAGCACACACCCTGGAGCTCTGCCAATTCCCAAGAGAGGACCTATTTACCACACACTTTGCTGACTGCAATATTCTTGTTAGAACGTATTTATTGCTTCCCTAAACACTCAAATCATCTTCCTAGGGGAAGCTTGCTATCCTTTATGGAAACACATGTATCCCATGTTGAATTTCTTGCAACATGCTGAACTGCTGAGTAGAAGTTACAAGGCTTTATCTTTTGACACAGATGTATGTTGTGAAAAGAGCAACCACAAGGCAACCACCCAGAGACTGTTGAGTAGGGAACAATCTTTCTGTGGTAGAAACATATATAAGAAGACAATTAGGGGATACATGTGTGTATCTATATGTAATTTTTGGTAAAAAGCAATGATCAAAGAATACAGGTGTCACAATGGAATACGATGTAAGTAAAAAGCAATAATCAAGGAATACAAGATTCACAAAAGAGTCCAATCTTTGGACAGTGCAAAGATGTCACCATCAGCCACTCTACCATTTTCATGTCCAGTTAAATAATGGGGAGTAGCTGTGGGAGGAATGCCATTGCAAAAACTTACTTCCATAAGACTATTTTTATTTTTATTTTTTTTTTCAACGTTTATTTATTTTTGGGACAGAGAGAGACAGAGCATGAACGGGCGAGGGGCAGAGAGAGAGGGAGACACAGAATTGGAAACAGGCTCCAGGCTCTGAGCCATCAGCCCAGAGCCCGACGCGGGGCTCGAACTCACGGACCGCGAGATCGTGACCTGGCTGAAGTCGGACGCTTAACCGACTGCGCCACCCAGGCGCCCCCATAAGACTATTTTTAAAACTTCCGTGAGGTTCTGGGTGCCTGGGTGGCTCAGTTGGTTAAGCATTCAACTTCAGCTCAGGTCATGATCTTATGATTCGTCAGTTCAAGCCCCATGTCAGGCTTTATTTATGTGGACAGCTCAGAGTCTGGAGCCTACTTCAGATTCTGTGTCTCCCTCTCTCTCTGCCCTCCTCCCCTCACCCTCTGTCTCTCTTTCTCTCTCAAAAACAAACATTAAAAAAAAAAAAAACTTCCATGAGGTTCAAGAAATTAAACAATACACTTGATCTAGCCTTTGGACTATGTATTTCCCACTTCAGAGTCAGACCTAGCCTGATTAATCATTTGCTAATACAACCCAAATATGATAGAACTCTGTTGTGGACCATTCTTGGTCTGGAAGAGGTAGCAGTGTGGCTTCTGATGCCTTGAAAACTAATGTAAATCTTTACTGTAAGTTTCCTTAAAGATGTAATATAGGGGCTGGCCACAGTGAGTGGCCCATAAAACATTGGTAATATCCTCTACCAGGTACCACTCTCCAATGTCTTCCAGAAAGAACAACCGCTAAACTTTCTCCCTGCGTCTCCATACATCCCTTTCAGTATCATGGGGATTCTTACCATTCCCTCATTTCAGACTCTCTGTAATGCCTGCCCACTGTGCTGGATGTGGGAATTCCTAGCACATTACACTTTATAGCACTCTTATTCTTTGGAGAATTATCTCCTTTTCCATTCCCAACTTTAAGTGAAATTCTAGTAAATCAAATTGTTTTACTATGGTAAAAGGCAGAACTTTCTACCGCTAAAGGGTGGGCTATATTTAAGCTTGTTTCTAAAGAATACAGTTATGGAAGGAGAAAGAAGTAACTTAATAGCTGAGAACTCTGGCAAACATTACCTTAGCCAGGTGATCAAGGTTAACATCATCAGTAATAAGTCATATTGATTATATGGGCCCTTGATAGAATGTGTTTTAAAATTCCACTTTGCCTCTGTGGTCATCCTCTGTAACCCATAACCCACATCTAACCATGGAAAAACAAAACAAAACAAACTGAAAGATATTCTACAAAATACTTGACCAGTACTCTTCAAAACCGTCAAAGTCATCCCAAAAAAGCAGTCTGAGAAAGTGTCATAATCCAGAGAAGACATGAAAACTAAATGAATTAGGATTCAAATGAATCCTAATTGGGTCTTGGAACAGAAAAAAGATCATTAAGGAAACACCAATGAAATCAGAATGAAATATGGGGATTGAGGGGCTTTATTTTGTCTTTGTTGTTTTTTTTTTAATTTTTTTAATGTTTATTTACTTCTTGAGACAGAGAGAGACAGAGCACGAGTGGGGGAGGGGCCGAGAGAGAGGGAGACACAGAATCCAAAGCAGGCTCCAGGCTCCAAGCTGTCAGCACAGAGCCCAACGCGGGGCTCAAACTCACAAACCGTGAGATCACGACCTGAGCCGAAGTCGGTCACTCAACTGACTGAGCCACCCAGGCGCCCCTGTCTTTGTGTTGTTAAGAAAAGGATGACCAATCTTTTGATCTGGACCAGGTATCTAGTGAAGGCACAAATTTTAGTTGTCCTGCCAGGGGACATAATGACTGTTAATTAAATTTGCCCCAGATAAATTTCCAGTTTTCATGTCTTGACTTGCCAAATTATTACATTAAAAAAAAAAAAACCACAACAAAGTTAGTAGTCAAACATTATCAAAATAAAAGGTAAAGCAAACTTTACTAGCATATCTGGAAGAAAAACAAAAGAGATCCACTTTCTAACCCAGCACATTTATTTATTTATTTATTTATTTTTATTATTACAATTTTTTTAACATATATTTATTCTTGAGGGAGAGAGACAGAGTATGAGTGGGGGAGGGGCAGAGAGGGAGGAATACACAGACTCTGAAGCAGGCTCCAGGCTCTGAGCTGTCAGCACAGAGCCCGACGTGGGGCTCAAACCCAGGAGCTGTGAGATCATGACCTGAGCTGAAGTCAGATGCTTAACCGATGGAGCCACCCAGGCACCCCAGCATAGCGTTTAAAGAAAGCCTTTCTTCTCTCTAATTTTCATATATCCTGTAGCTTTTCTGGCCTTTCTTGTTCTCTAAATCCTTTTCTTTCTATTCCCTACTTCTGCTCTTTCTGAAACCCCACAGCACATTTTCCTCTTGCTTCTTCCAAACTTGCTCTACCCACTTTTCAGATTCATCTGTCTCTGAAAGCCTGGGAGTCTACCCAGTGAAGACAGAGTTCCCCAGGGGAGAGGAGACAAACTTAGTAATAAAAGAAAAAATTCCCCTTAGAAGGGGTAGGAAGGGAATGAGGGTAGGCTGACAACTGCATGAATTAATATGAATTGCTCCCATCACAAATATAAACAGTTGGCTTTGATATACAGACCAGCATTAAAGAACCATAGCAAAGACTGAGGATGAAAAGTACATCCAGAGGAAGAATTAGGATAGTCTTGGTTCAGAACAGTCTTGGACCTGGCATTTAAGTGGTAAATCCTATGCTTTGTGCAGAGAGAGTCTATGTCTGCCCTATTTTCCGTTGTGTCTCAGTACCTGGTCCAGAGACAGAATCCCAATATATTTGATGGGTGACTTTGAGAATAAGAGTATCCATTTCTTTCACTGTAAAGCAGCAAATGTAGACAATGTCTGCCTTAGTTACTTCACAGAGATTTTGCCAGGAGTCAAGCAAACTTGCATCATGTGGGAAATAACTAAAAAAGAAGTGTAGTAAACAAAACATCAGTGTGGACACAGCATCAATGTGGAGGCCAGAATAGGCCTCCATCATCAGAGGGGGCTTAAATGAGCCCACTGGCTGCCCATCAGATGGGAAAGTTTGGGTCAAAACATCTCTGAGTTCTCATTGGCTCACTGCCATGCGACTTTGAACGCCTCCTGTCAAAAAGTGAAGTTGTGACTTGCTTTGAAAAATAGAATGTGATGGAATGAATGCCAGTGTGCAAGTTCTGAGCCCAGATCTCAAGATTCCTTGTGTCATTTTCCTCTCACTCTTGGAATCCTGCCTCCACCATGTGAATAAGCCCAGGCTAGGCTGCTGAAGGATGAGAGACGCAAGGCCTAGTCACCCCCACAGCCCCAGCCAACAGCCAGCCCAGTTCAGAAACAGAGCCACTTAGCTTGAACAGAAACTGACTGCAGATGCCGGAGTGAGCCCAGCTGAGACCAGAACAGTCCAGCTAATCTCACTCAAAATGCTGGCCTGTAGATTAATGAGCCAGATAAATCATGTTTTTAAGCTACCAAGGTTGGGGTGGTTTGTTCTGCCATGATTGCTACCTGATACAACTCTACAATCAAAACTTCCGTGAGTCAATTACTCTTCTCTCACTTGTACCTTCAGACAGAGGGCACATTTTCCAGGAAGGTGCCCCTGACCAAGAAGGCATCCAATGCCTTGTCTTGATGGTCTGTTGACTGCTGGTTTGGGCCATATAACCTCCTGTATCATTATCACATTGGCTCATTTTAAAAAGCTCTAATGGACATGGTTAAAATTTACTTCACACATTATCCCTCAGACCTATTTACTTTGGCCTCAAGCTTTTTCTTATTGACTTAAGAGTGAGATACTCATGACTTTTGATGTGCACAAAAGAACAAACTGGACTGGAACACGTCTGTTTTTGGTTTCAGCACCCCTCTCTTTTGAGAACTACCATCCTTGAAGGTGTATGGCTTCATCTTGTTTTCTTTAGGTGCTTGGGACCATTCACTGTGAATATGCAAGCTCATTTATTTATGACCCTTCAGATCACAACTCTGTTCTCTGCATTTCAAGGTAATATCTAGTTATATAACAGATTAATTCTGCTATGATGTGGCACATCATAGAAAACTCAGCTCAAATTGGCTTCAGTGAAAAGGGGAATTTATTTGTTTCTGTTATGGGAGGGTATCTGGCTTCGGGTATGGTTTTTTAGGTTTCAGTCTTTCTCATCCCATCAATAATCTCTCTTTTCTTCTGTGTTGCCTTCATTTACAGGCAGGCTTTCTCCATGTGGTGACAAAAATGGCTGCAGTGAGCCCACGACTCCTCTGTTTTCTGCTGAATAATTGCAGCCCAAAGAGACCATCCCCTTCTATTTCAGCAAAGTCTTGAGGTTGATTCTCATTGGACCTCTTTGGGTCACATGTCACACCTCAACCACTGAACCACTTACTTTCTACAGGGGAATGGACCATGCTAACTGGTCAAACTGGTGGGCTCTTATCCCCTAGAAAAACATGGTGTGGAAGGTGATGGTGAGAGGTGATCCATCAACTCATGTGGTTCAAGAGAGAGTGGGGGGCAGGGCTTCCAGAGGAATATCAGGTGCTGTTATTAGAAAGGAGAACAGTTACGGGCAGGCAAAACCAGCAGTTACCATTACAACAGTGTTTTTCAATCCCACAGTACACTGCAGTCACCTGGGGGAACTTTCAGACAAGACCACCACCAGTAGTG
Organism: Lynx rufus; assembly: GCF_022079265.1. Lineage (NCBI taxonomy): Eukaryota > Metazoa > Chordata > Mammalia > Carnivora > Felidae > Lynx > Lynx rufus. Next base: position 36,090,967 of record NW_025814896.1, on the reverse strand, counting down.
ATCTACTTGGTCTGAGGTGTGGCCTGGGCATCAGTAGTGGTTTAAACTCTCCAGGTCATTCTAACAAACAGCTAAGTCAAAGATTGCTGCAGTAGGGCTATTAATAGCTAATTAAGCCTTAACCCTGGGGAATTCCTTGAAGTGCTATCCATCACTCTAAAGGACTGCATCTCTCAGGGTAGAGTTTTCAACACTGGAGAAAGTCAGGAGTCTGTGTGGTGCAGTAGATGTGGGAGTGAACTGGGGTAGACGGACAGGAAGCTCTGATTGCCCCCAATTCGAACTACATTAGCAACCATCTGCTCTGTACACAAGCTGCCAGCTGTGATCACGGCAAAAATTAAATTCTGAGAAACCTTTTGGTCTCCAAAGCCAAAGAACCCATTTTATGAAACACCCCGAATTACAGAATGAAAGGTACAAGGTTAGCTACCCTGTCAGATGCCACCACTCCTGTGGTCAAGTGTAAAGACGCTTGGGGGGGTCCCTGGCATCATTCAACCTGTTGAGTCCCTGCCTGACTCCCCTGTCCCCCATCAGAGGGAGGTGGAACAGCCATCACATCTGTGCTTCTGCAGAGTGTTTTCTTCCAGCTGGTTGGAGGAGGCAGATTCTCCTCATCTTTCTAGCGAGGAAAAGTTCTGGCCAATCACAAGAAGCCAACTTGAGACTGCAAATGTGGGGATGAGATGGCAAAATCTGTTTTTGGAGCTGCAAGAGACACTCCTCTCCATGCGCAGAGCTGCCCCAGAAAGCTTGTTTGTCAGGCGGGAGCTGGCAGCTGCTCGCTGCCCTGGGGTGGGGGCAGGGTGGGGGTTTCAGAGGCTTCTCGATGCCTGGATATCTGCACCCAGAATTCCACATTTGCCTTTACCAGGGTCCAGGCCCTGAACAAATCACAATGTGGGGCTTCCCCCAGAACTTCTATTTTGGAGAAACCAGGAATGGAGAATGCTCAGGGGTGGGCAGTGGAATGCAGTAGGCAAGGTAATGGATTGGAAAAACAAGCCCCAACACATGGATTCCTGTTCTGTCTTCCTCTACTTGGGCATATGACAGAGCCTCCCTGAACCTCAGTTTCCTCATCTGTAAGATGGAAGGCTGGGTTTGAGAATCCCCCAGACTCTGCAAATTCTGAGGTTATGATGGTAAAGAAGGGAGGGGCCACCAATCTGCTTTGCTTTGGGGGCAACTGATGGTGTGAAGCTAGTGGAGTGCTTATGGCCTCTGCCAATTTTAAGAGTGAGACAACCCCTTTCCTCCCCATCTTTTTCTTCCCCCTTTGTCCTTTTCTTCCCCTCTGATCATCGTCACTATCCTTCAAGGAGCAAAAACACTGGGGATGATGCCCCAGGTGTGTGAGGGGCAGCTAAGCCAAATCTTCACATATACCCACGGCTTTAATTCCTGTATCACACAGGGCGATGGTTTGCACTTCTGCAGACACGGAGGCTCTAGTCGGCTTCCTCTCTGTTCTTCTCTCCTGCCCTGACTCCCTCCTCCCTCCTCCCTCTCCCTTCCCTCCTCCCTCTCCCTTCCCTCCTCGGCTGTTTACTGATCCCCCAAGTCCTGATGACGTGCCAGGCACTGTGCCAAGTGCGAGGGCCCCGAATTCATCAGGGGGTGGATTAGAAAGCTCTGCCCTAACGGAGTCTCCTGGGGGCAGATGTGGAAATAAACAAACAGTGACTGTACAGCGACAATACTGCGCCCCGAGGGCTCCGGCGGAAATGAGCACAGGTTCTTCGGAAAGCCCACAGGACGACCCCTGACCCAGGGGATGCCTCGCCTGCGCCCCTGGCCTCCCAAGCAGACAGCAGGGGCGCGGGGGAGGCGCGGCCCCAGCCCGGCCCGCCGCCAGCCCCGCCTGTGCCGCAGTGAGTCAGGAACCCCGCCTCCCGGCCTGCTCCCGCGAACGAATCACCACCACCCAAGTCACTGCAGCACAGCCCGCCCGAGCCCTCCCGCCCACGCCCTCGCGGTGTCTCTCCTCCTCCACCACCCCCACCCCCACCCCCACCCCCGCCACCCCGGGCCTGCTCGCGCCTCGCCTCCCGCGCCCTCGCCTTCTGCTCGCCCAGCGGAGCTGGCTCCCCGACCTTCCGCCCGCAGCCCCAGCCGCGGCTGCTGGAGGGAGGCCAAGGGGGTGCGGGTGGCTGCCTGCTGGAGGGAGGCGCTCGCAGAGCTGCAGTGTTCCTTTGCATCAGGAACGTGGCCGGGGGAAAGGAGAGAAACAGAAATGGTGAAATGACTCAGGATTCTTGAAGGAGCTAAGCACAGCGGGTGCGGAGGGCTGGCTCCAGAAGGAGGGCTGGGACGAGAGGGGCCTTGCCAATCTCTTGAGTCTCAAACACGGGGGCTCTGCCCCAGCCCCGAGCTCGAATTTCTGCGGGAGGGTAGAAATGCAGTAATAATGTATAACTCTAAAAATATCAAACTGATGTATTTGGATGAATTCACACCAAGCAGGTGACCCAGAAAAAGGAAATAAGATCTGAAAGTCTTGAGCATCCAGAGAATAATTGCTCTGTTGGGCAAAGGCCAAGTGCCTTAACCCTACTGGCCTTTCCAGATGACTTTTTTTGGAAAGAAAGGCTGGTAGCAGGAAGTGAAAAGCAGCAAACAGAGTCATTTGTGTCTGAAACCACTTAAAGGACTCTTCTCAGAAAATCCACCCCGATATGGGGGGCTCCAAGTGGGGTCACCAGGTTTTGCAGGATCTCCTGCAGTGGCCAGAATCTGTCTTTCCCTAGTCAACTAGTAGCCTAATGGCAGGGGAATGGCGCAGCCTTGGGCCTCTAGGACGAAAGAGCTACTGCAGTTCTAGACGTGCCTCACCCAGATGGGCCGTGACCTGCTCAGCAAAGTATATAAGGGGATCTCAGCTCAGAGAGGGGGGCCGTGCAAAGCCTAGTTTGTTTCTCTAGTCCCTACCAGCTGGTTTCCAGATAAGGAAAAGCCTGGCCTGCCTTCATAGAGCAGGCAAAGTTATGCTCCTGGAAACCAAGTTGGATCATAATGTCACCCGCTCAGATGCCACCACTGGCTTCCCTCCCAAGTTACTACCAACTCTAAAGGTCCCTCCATGATGGCAGTTACCTCTCACCTCCTCCCTTTCCACTCTCTTCCCTTCCTCCCTCCGCTCCAGCTATACTGGCTCCCTCTCTGTTCTCTGAATACACCAGTCTCCCCCTACTTCAGGGCCTTCCCACATGCTGTGCCCTTCATCAAGAATTCTCTTCCCCCAGGTATTTTATCTCAAAAGACCATCTATCCAAAATAGCATCCTGTCCACAGCACCTCTGCTCTCCATCTCTGCCAATCTCCTTACTGTTTTCATGTCCTCCTTATATGTTTATTTATTCATCATCAATCTCCCCTAGCACGTGAGTTCCCTGAGGGCAAGAACTTTGTCTTGTGGACTGTTCTAATTCCCAGTGCCTGGCAAGTTGTAGGTGCTCAATAATTATTTTTGGAAAGAATGGGGTTGGGATAGGTCAAGGAATTTGCTCAGCTTCACACAGTTAGTAGAACAGCCAGGAGCTGAACTCGCATCACCTCCTCCTGACCTAGAACTTTTCTACTCCATTATGCTTAAGCTGGTTATTTGGAAATGATCTCGAAGTGGAATCAGATTGGACAGTGGCTGCTGAGGAAGCTGCATACCTTCTCAAGATGCAGTTTTTAGGGACTTCCAAATATTCTATCACTCTGTAATGTAAATATTTATAGATGCAGTAAGTTCCAGTAGATGTTGAGCAGTTCATGATGCGGTGCCAACCTTGGGTTTCTCCCGACATTTCTTCTTTAATCACCTTTGAAGGCATGACTGAAAGTTGAGATTTATAGAGTTTAGGGCTTTTGCACTGAAGTTCATCTTACCCACTAAGGCTGGAGCTATTTTTTGGAAGAGTGAATCCTGCTAACTGAGCCCAGAATGATAAGATCTGTATCAATGTGATGGAATATCACTGACAGTCATTTGGGCGATTATGGGCATTCTAAGTGGATCAGTTTCCTTGGGGCCATTTTTTTTTTTTTGAGCCATAACAACTATTTTCTTAGCAATTATCTATTTTCTAAGTTTGAAAATTGTAAAGGATGTCCAAGAGTTTCAGCAGTGCTAGGACTTTTTAAAATAGCACAATCCAAAGAAATAACTTCCAGAGTTGGAGACAAGAAAACTGGGTTTACATCTGCCTGGTCTGTACACCAGCTCTGTGACCCTCTTTGTATTCCAAGTGGTCATTTGAAAAGGAGGGCTTGTGCTATCTGCCTGAGATCACTGTGGTAAGGGTCAGGTGAATGAGTGTACAATAAAGTGCTTTATAAGCAGTACAACACTGGGTACAACACTCAGTGCCTTGTATGATACTGTTAGAAAGAATATTAAAAAGAAAACTAAGAATTAAAGTCCAGCCTTCTAGAGCTACAGCCAGAGTGGGGGGCTATGTACAAAATACAGTGCACTGGGGCACTTTAAAAATGGGGCTGAGAACTCAAATGGAAAATCTGCGGATATCAAGACTCAAGTCTGAAACAAGCACTGTGCCAGAGACTGTGGCGGGGAGGTGGGGTGGGAGGGAGAGTGTGATCAGTGAACAAATTTGGAGATTTGCGATGGCTGAATCATAGGGCTGGAACCAGTGGGAGTTGGAGGGAGCAGACAAATGGATGACTTTTGATCAAACAGAGATGAAACAGAGTGGAAGGTTGGAAGCCTGGGTAGGGCAGATGCTAGTTCCTATCTTCTTCCCCTCTTTCATTTGGCAAACATTGTTGAGTGCTGGCCAGGTGTGAGACATAGTTTTTCCATCATCTCCAGGAAACTGTCCTCAGATAACTGATGAATAGCCAAGTCCTTCTTCTGTAAGCAGGCTGGTATTGATATACCCTCCCCCAACCACCCCAGCTTGGAACAGCTGATGAAGGAATAGGGGATTTGAATCTCTTAAACACCTAGAAAAGCATATAACTTTCTATAGATGGAAGCCTGCTGCAGCTTTCTAAGGAGACAGAAGAACTGGAGATTACGATGCATCCAACAAAGCTAAAATGGCAGAATCAGGCCAAATAAAGTATCCAATCTTACCCTTGATTTATATATTTATCCGTTGCCTATACTATGTTTCCTACCATTTGCCTGCTTTTATGTTGTCTGTTTTAGTCAATAAGCCACTAGGGGATAGGCAGTCTGTCTTCCTAGAACATTCAGCACCAGGTCACCATGTAAAGAAGCCTATAGGAAATATTGTCTAATGACAATGTGTTTTCTCTAACATGCTAATTATAAAATAGCCTTCAAATACCCAGATTTTTCATTCATTCATTAAATATTTATTTGGCTCTTACAGTGTTCTCTTTAGTGGGTGTAACTGCACCTACCTTGTTTTTACTACCATTGGGGTCCGTATTAGTAGCTTTTCATAATCCTATGATGATACAATCCTGATATCGAAACTCTTGCTAATCTAAGAGTTAAGAAGAGGTGGTGATTCACTGACTGGAAAAAAACAGAGAGTAAAGATAACAAAGGGCAGGCCCTATTTGCACTGTATTGGAGATGGGAAGATGAAAGAAAGGTAAAGGATTGGTTATTGCTATATAACATATCAGCCCAGAACTCAGTAGTTTCAAACATTTTTTTTTCTTGCTTATGTGTCACTGGTTGGATGGAAGTTGGTTGATCTAGGCTGAGTTTCAGATGGGCTCAGCTTAGAGCTGCAGATTGGGTCTATACCTGTACACATGGCTTTTTCCTTGGTTCAGTGAACAGCTTTGGGCAGGTAATAGGAATATGAGAGGGCAAACCCAACTACAAAAGTTCATTTCAAGTCTTTGCTTGCACTATGCTGCTAACGTTTCATTCGGTAAAGCAAATCATATTGCTACATCCATCATCAGTGAAGCAAGGAAATGTATTTTGCCTCTAGTTGGAGGAATTGCGAAAGGTTGTGGGGACAAGGAGAGGTGAAGCACTAGTATCGATAATGCATAATTAGAATCTAGTTTCTGTATTTGGAATGTTTCCAGAATATGGGAATATCGCTTTATTCCACCCCCTGTTGTTCTAACTCATTAAAGCAGTTAATCCATGGATTAGGCTGTTCTAGCAGCAGTTGGAATTCTTCCCCAGTGAAGGCTCTTTTGGCTGTTGATTCGTTGGCAAATGCCAGATCAGATGCATCACTAGACACAGAATCAAAAATCTTGGGTTCAAGTCCCAGTGGCACCACTTACCATCTGTGCATCCCCAAGTGGTCATTTAACCTCACTGAGCCTCCATTTCCTCATCTGTAAAATGAGGGTAAGAATTCATGTTCAATTTATCTCATATGGTTGTTATAAAATCCAATCAAATGAAATCATAAGTATGAAAGTGTTCTGTAACTGGAAATGACTTCACTTACAAGATAGTATTATTGTGGGGCAAAGAGATCAGGACCTTCTGCTGGGTACTGTTTGTGTTAGAGATTTCTAGAAGTCCATCTTCTTAACTAGTTCCACTGATGGAGTGATTTGCATTACTGTTGTGCCCTTCAGGCCTTGTTGCTGGGGCAGCCAGACTGAAGTATGAGTACTTTGAGTTGAGGTGGGATAGTCAAGGTTGACTTCTTGAGGAAGGGCCACAGAAAGAGGTGGTGAAGCCAAGGAGAAATCAGCCCACTTCTTGTTCTACTGAATGTTAATTCTGCCATCATTGGCCTTTTTAGGGTCTCATGGCACGGAAATGTTAAGTCCATGTCCTTTGTTGCAATTTTGACTTCTCTCTTCCTGGTTATTTTCCAGTGGTTTCTCTGGAGGTTGGAACATGCTATGGAGGCCATCACCACAATATGAAATAATGCACGGTTTTGGAAAGTGTCTTGTAGTTTCCTTTGCTTGGCTTTCATTTCAGTTATAAAATTCTTGATTTTCATGAATCCACCAAAAAACACATACTTATTTAACAACCTTAGCAGCCTAAATTATACATATTCATATCTGGAATGCCATCTGTTCTATCTCTTGGAATGAGTTGGTTCCTAGGTGTGTGCCACCAACCTCATCCAGGAGGTGGCCTGGGGAGTCCATATGGCTTCTGGCATTTTCCTGGCCACACCGGTACCTGGGCTCAGGCCCAGGAAGTGGTTTGGGATTAGGGATAAGCAACAAACCAAATGGACTAAGGCTGGATCTGCAGTATAACCTGACTTTTTAGGCTCTTTCTGAAGGGAGAAGGAAAGGTCATATGATTTTTTTCTTTTACATCCTGTGACAAAACTCACTGTGTGAGAGGGTTCCTCTCCAGGGTAACTATTTAGGCAAGGCCACTAAATGCAGCGGTATAATCTCAGGTTCTCTAAGAAGAAACACCCTACACCACATCCAGGATAGGTTACAGAGTAAAAATGTGAGCAGATGAAACAAAAAGTCAGTTAAACCAAAATTAATGAGAGTGGTCTGATGGAGGTACAGTGTATGAAATCAAGATTCCTTAGTTCTATCCCCAATTTTGTCCCTAACTAGCTGTGGAGTCTTGAGTGATGCATTTCACTGATCTGTGTCTCAGTTTCTTCAACTGTCACAGGAGTGAACTGGCCCTTAAAGTCCTGTCCAGCTTTGTCATCTAAGACTTTCATGCCTTCCCTGTCCTTATTGGTAACATGAGGAGATTGTGCCATGTTACCTGGAAGGTGCTGACTCCTTTGTCCCATGATTGCACTTTCTAATAGCAGTAAAATGAAATTACACTGGACTCAATGCAAGCCCTGTTGGCCATATGTGCTCTTTGGCAAGAATTTAGTATTGGAAGACAGAAAGGAACACAAAAGAGAAGTGGACCTTTTCCCATTGGCATGGAAGTGAATATTTTGTTTAAAATATCCCAAATAAAAATAAAACAAAGAAGGCTGCATTTTAACACTTGTCATGTAAATAGTGGATGACATCCCATTAGTGAGACTAGTCAGAAAGTGCACTCTTTAAAAGAGCTTGTTTCATCTGACAGGTACTTTTAGGAGTGTAAATGCATGTTTTTGGCAAAGCCCCATGCCTGGTGATGTTTTTCTTAGCATGGAGGGTTTAGGAACTGGAAGAGAGACTGTGCAGAGAGAGAGGAGTATATCCAGAGATTAAAAATGTCTGTGTTGCTCATCTTTTAGGACCACCAGATTAATAACCTTGGTGACCATGGTTCTTCCAATGAAGAATCTAGACAACTTATGGCCACTGCTGGAGCCTGAGGATTAATGAGCATCCTGCACACCTTGGCTGTTCATGCTTTTACTTCTCTTTCTGAAATCTTCCATCTAGTACGTCACCTTCTGTTTGGCTGGCACTGACAGAAAAAAAAAATGCATCGTTTTACTGGGTTTTGAATTCATAGTTTCTTTCTAGGCTGAGTCTCTGTCAAAATGGCCTGTGTATATATCAGTCTATTTGGGGGTGGAAAGAGGAAAATTGTGTAAGCCAAACAATTCGTGGGGTGCATTTTTAAAGTTATAAGTAGATGTTACTTTTTATAAATTCTTGTAGACCACTCTAGCTTTAGTTTGCTGCTCTGTTAAACAGTGTCTTGGCTTGCAAGGACCCAAGTGCAAGTAATTTAGTTAGAAGGTGATGCCAACAAGCCCATAGAGAAGTGCGGAAGTGAGACAGAGAAAGGAAGGCAGCCAATGCAGGGTGCATTTGCAAACAAATTAGGCTCAGTCCTGCTGGGGAACTCTAAAAGCCCACATGAAACATGTATCTCAGAGCGATGCCAAGGGAGCAAAGCAACTAGGGTATTTACCCACCAGCCTCTCCCAGTCATTGGTTGAGGGCTGCCTCAGAGGGGTGTTAATTACCCAGCACTTTTGGCCCATCTTGTGCTAAGGCAGAAAGAAGCACAAGAGTACACCCTCCGGAGTAGAAATTCAGCTAGAAGAGCATTACAATGGTAAGATCTCAAGGGATATGGGCAGGGCTCCACCTGCACTTGATACAAATAGACATGCAAAGGATATCACATATAACAAACAGATATATGTAAATGAAAGTATTAGAATTCCCCACTCAAACTTAAATAATAAAGGAGGCATAAGGATTCAAAACTGAAATGTCCAAAGGTTGGGGTGGCTTCAGGTAAAGCTTGGTCCAGTCTCTTTTTTTTTTTTTTAACGTTTATTCATTTTTGAGAGACAGAGAGAGACAGAGCATGAGTGGGGAAGGGACAGAGAGAGAAGGAGACACAGAATCCGAAGCAGGCTCTAGGCTATCAATGCAGAGCCTGATGTGGGGCTCGAACTCATGAACTGCAAGATCGTGACCTGAGCCAAAGTCAGACAGACGCTCAACCGACTGAGCCACCCAGGCGCCCCACTTGGTCCAGTCTCTTAAATGGTTTGACAGGCATGAGCTTCTTTATTTCTTTGCACCACTCACTATGTGTTGGCTCCATTTTTGGTAGTTTCTACTTTATGATTATAAAATAGCTTATAGTAGCTCCTTAGGGCTCTATTTTCTAGATTCAACATTCAGCCAAGAAGAGAAAGTATGTTTTTCAAATAGTTTAAACAAGTCCTGGAATTAAGTCTTTGGGGGCTATGATTTTCCTGATTAGGGTCAAGTTCCCACCTTCCCATCCCAATCATTGCAGCCCGAGTTGTTGGTGGGTGGGGGAAGGGTGACTCTAACTCGAAACACATGGCTGAGAAATTCAGTCTGTTGGGACAGGAATAAGAGGTAATTAATACTAAGGCCCTTAACAGCATAGGTGTTTGATAACCTTAAGGAAAGCAGCTAAATCAATGATATTATATTTCAACTCCCTGATGTCAGAATCCAGTTGAATGTCCAGACAAGAGAGAAAGAGATTGATGGTGGTATGGTAAGGGAGGGCCAGGAAGAAAATGTAATGGTGAAAGCATGGGTACCAACAGCCACTCCAGGGAGCTGAATTCAGACTGTATCTTTGACAACACTAATGCTGGGTAATATTTATTTAGCTGAGCCTAATAAGCAGTGTAAAGAGTCTCATCTCTCAAATTGGCACAGCAAGGGGCCACAGCAGCCAGGCTGCTGATAATTAACAGTGAAATGCCTGGCCTGTTCTCTCCCTGCAACATTCGAAGGGATGCCTGGGACTGCCGGGCAAATTCATTTTCCTCTTGATGGCTGGGATAAGGATGGAGCTTGCTACAGAAAATTACTGGAGAGGCAGCTAGCGAAGGGCAGAACAAAATGACTATTCTGAGCAAGCAGGCTGGGCTGAGGAGGGCAACCTACCTCTTTGCTTGTGGAAGGTCACATACACACTGCATTTTCAGTACCCATAAGCATAGAACTATACAGGCAGATATGTTGGTTTTAGCTCACAAGTGCTAGAGTTGAAATAATAGTTGCAGAATCAAAGGCTGTCAGAATTCAAATGACCCTTGGAGACTGTGTAGTTCAATTGTATTCACTGATGAAAAAACAGAAACCTATACAGATGCGTGGCATCACAGTGAGCTCATTGTAGAGTTGAAACGAGGGAATGCATCACCCCTATTTGACAATCCACTGTTAATAATAACCATGTCCGTGATCTACATTCTTGAGGTTCACTCTGGACCTAGATCTTGTTCCCCTTTTATAGTTGAACCATTTGGTGGAATTCATGCAGCAAATCAGTCGAAAACAGAACACTCCAATCCCAATTGACATTGTCCATAAATAATTCTGGAAGACCTCTCTGATTAATAATAGTGATGATGGGAATGATAGATGATTATTTATCTATTAAAATATACCATGCACTGTGCTAAACAATTAACATGCATTATTGTGAATTATAATCTTCATAATAATTCTTTGATGTGAATACTACTCTCCTTGTATGGTGGAGGAAATTGAAGTTTACAGGGTTTATGAATTTACCCAAGCACACAATTTGTAAATGGTAGAACTGGGTTCTGATCTCATGTGTTCTCATTCAAGAGTCAAACCTGTACCTGTAACCACTACAAGCCTTAACTTTTCTTCTCTGCCCTGCCAGAGTTTCAATGACTTTCACTGGATTTCCCTTCAAGAAGAAATTCTATATTCTAGAAATATGGTATCATTTCTTTTATCTCTAAAAAAAGATCATAAATTTACTGTACTTTTTAGAATTGCTATTAATGATTTTTGAGATTTGGTACTCTTTTTTTTTTTTGGAGGATCACAGTGAAACGCTACATTTGCATATTTAAAGACAGTTTTCCTAAATGTCAGTTCAAAATATAGATTTATCAGAATTTGGAAATGAAAGGACTTTTTTTCTTACTGCTGACTCTACTGGATGTCAAGACTGTGCAAATTGCATCCCAGAATTAGAGCACTGTGGGGGCATCTGACCCCGCCCAAGTATTCCTGCCAAGTAACCCATCTTTCTTCTCGTTTCCCCACCCCTGATCTGCATGGCTTCCAATTCTCCTTCCTCCAGTTTCTCCAGATGGCAGACATCTTTCAGCCTCCTGGCTCCTGCAACTTCTTCCTACTGAATTGGAGCCAATTCCTGTAATCCAACTTCCTCCTCTTCAAAGGGATGTGCATAGCTTCTACAAGGACGAGGCCATCTGACTCCAATGCCTGTTGCCTTCTCTTGCCAGTGTCCTTATCTGACCTCAGTTTTCCCCACTTGGTCTCCATGGGGAGATGACCATTGGCTCAATTTGCATCAAGTTTTCCTCTTGGTCACCTTCTCATCCTAATTCTTTTCTCTCATCTTCACCATGAATATCCCACTGTTCTCTACTTTGGGGCTGTTTCTTCCCCACTATAATAATATTATTATAACTTAGGACAGATGTATTAATGCTGATATTTTAAAATTTTGAAGAGTTTTCCAATTCCATCACCAAAGAGCTGGCTTGAGGATGACCAAAGAATTTACCCTTCATCAGTAGGGGTATGAGAGGAATGCTTAGCATGCAGAACACCCACTCCAGAACAGGTGATTGAGGCAGAGACAAGAATCAAAAGAACATACCTGAGTATGAGTCATACTTTTCTCTTTTTCTCTCTTAGCTGTTAAGACCTGAATTTGCCTCTTTTTCCTATCTTTAGGCAACTACTATCTTACATAGGTAGTCTATTCCTATATTATCAATAAAAAATTAGCTTTCTCCTGTTTTCTAGAAATGTTTAGTCTACCTGAATGTTTATAATATGTACAATTGAGCATTTTCTAAAAGTATGAAGATTAAATTTAAAGGGAACTTACACTGCTCATTGGGATCACCTTAAAAAAAAAAAAAAAGCAAATATTTCTTCCACTGGATCATCCCTTTATCTTCAGCATGGATACTTCTTACTTTCCCTCGACACCAATGTTTATATTTTATTGTTTTATTTTTTATTTATTTTATGTTGAGCTTTGATGAAAGCTGTGAGTTCTCTCTCCCCAGAACAGTGTCCAAATATCACATTCATACATACACACACACACATGCACAGGATTTTGGCCACAACTTCAAAGTGTTCATTGATGCTCATACAGAAATCCATTCATCATACTGCTGTCAGACTAATAGTTCTATAGGATGAGTGAGGTCATCTCATCTTACTTTCCTAATCCCTGTCACCCCCAGAATATAGAATAAAGTGAAAAGCCTTCCTTGCCTATTACTCAAGTTACTCTTCTTTTCCATTCATCCTCTGCTGTATTTTTATTTCTTCATGCCTTTGCTCAAGCTATTCACTTCACCTAGAATATCTTTTTCATTCTCTACCTTGAAAAACTATATGCAACTTTCCCTATCCCACTAATGGCACCTTCTATCACCCCAACCAATGTAGACGCCATAAATGTACTCAGGATTCATCTCATCTTTCTTTACATTACAACTCCCTGAGGGTTTTATCTCTTTGACAGCATTTAGGAGCATGTAAATCTTAAGCCTAAACAGAACCTTAACAATCATTTTATAAAGCCCCTTTTTGTTTGCCTCATATTATTCATTCATTTATAAATAATAATAACATTTAAAAATTCTTTTTTTATTTTTTTTAAGGTTTATTTTTGAGAGAGAGACAGACAGAACATGAGCAGAGGGGGGCAGAGAGAGAAGGAGACACAGAATCTGAAGCAGGCTCCAGGCTCTGAGCTGTCAGCACAGAGCCCCATGCGGGGCTCAAACCCACAAACCGTGAGATCATAATGTGAGCTGAAGTCGGGCTCTCAACTGACTGAGCCACCCAGGTGCCCCTAACATTTAAAAATTCTTAATGTGCAACTGTTATGTGCCAGACACTGATCCAGTCACTGGAACATAGTAGTGGACAAAGTAGATAGAGCCTCTGCTTTCATGGAACTTTCTTTATATTGGGTGGAGAAAGACTAGAAATAAGTTTAGAAAAAAACAAGTACTTAACAAATATTGAGTATTTGGAAGACCATTACTTTGAGAAATGCTATAGAAAATGACTGAGGAGAAGGAGAGGAAGAACATTATGTTTATTAATTGGTAGGTCAAGGAAAGCATCTCAGATATTTGAGTTGAAACCTGAATGGTAAGGAGCTAGCCAGGTAACGATGGGGGGGAAGGGCACAGCAAGTGCAAAGACCCTGAGGTGAAAGCTTACTGAAGCAAAGACAGAAGGCCAGTGGGGGACAGGGGAGAGATGTTCTTAGATAAAGTCAGAGAGGAGAAAGGAGTTTGGAATCTACTCTAAATGACATAGAGGCTATTAAGTCTACAAGCTTCTTGAGAGCAGACCTATCTTATGTGGCCCAGCACAGCACTTAGCAAAAGAGATAAATGCTGTAAAGAAAAAAGTTTTACAACCAAGTCATTTTGAGCATGTTAAGATGCTCCTCATTGTAAACTCAAAGAAGGTTGTTTCCTAGGCTATGCACTATATGTCCATGGTCGCACTTGGCTAAGAGGAAATGTAGCCATTAAGTAACAACCCTTGGATTTTAATTTCCTCAAGGACCATTGTAGGGACTTTTATGAGCTGGTAACAGTCCTACATGCCCTGCAAGTTCCCATTCATTCCACTTGCTTCGATTCTATCTTATCACTGAAATGGTTTGAAGCCTTAGGAGTTTTACAAGCTTCAATCCGCTCTTGGCTTTTTGCCTCCGACATTCAATTTTCACACCTACTTTTATGAATTCAAGAATGGTACTAGACTGGCTTCCTCTGATAGGATTTTTTCCCTCTCAACACATTTTCAAACATTACTGATTTAGAAGGTTGTATAAAACATACATGTTCAGCTTAAAGAATAATTAAAAGTAAATACTTGTGTAACCACTACCTAGGTTAAGAAATAGAATGTTGTATTTTACAAAGTGGGGTTTTAGAACTGAAAGCAACTTTCAGAACCAAAATCATCTGGTTTGCTCTCTTTTTACACGAGAAGTCTAAGGCTTAGAATTGGCAAATGGTTTTTTTTTAAGTTTATTTATTTTGAGGGGGTAGGGGGGAAGGAGAGAGAGGGAGAGAGAGAATCCCAAGCAGGCTCCCTGTTATCAGGGCAGAGCCTGATGCGGGGCTCGAACCCATGAATTGTGAGATCATGACCTAATCCAAAATCAAGAGTCAGATGCTTAACTGACTGAGCCACCCAGGTCCCTTGGGCAAGTGGTTTTATGCAGGCCACACTGCAGGCCACACTGATGCAGCTAACAGAACCGTAACTCTAAACCAGAAGGCCCATAGAGATTAGGGGATCAGTTTCTCAGATCAGGTTATCTGGGCTCCTATATGAACATTTTCAGTCAGAGCTGAGGGGGTAAGAGCTAAATTTCTCATGAAGGGACTGTTGTTTTTCTTTCCAAAAGCTCTCTATGAAAGTAACACTGATTGATGATCCACCGTCAGGGTGGTCGCTAATTTCCTGGTGGTTGGATTTTTAGCGTGGAGTTCTTTCTTTTTCTTTTTTCTTTTTTCTTTTTTTTAATCACCTACTTGGCTTATGTTTAGAGTTGACATTTTCTGAGTATCATAAGATTTCTGGTGAGTCGTGGAATCAGAAGTGGTTTGGAGTTCTACCTCAGCGGCTTTTTATTCCAAAGACAGTTTTAGTTGGAGGTGTGGAGTGTTGTAATCATATCTGGTCATTTCCCTAGTAGGGTTGAGATCTAGGCTGGGTAATTCTGTCATTAGTATTATTTCTTTTCTCTCTCTATTTCTCACCTTGCCACACACACACACTCACTCACATCAATAAACCAATTAACATTCGTACCTTGGAAACACCAAAAGATGGGGGAAAATAATTACACAAACATCTGTATATCTCCATGTGACTTTTTGCTCCCCAAAGACTTTCTTGACTTTCATAGTCAAGAGGGGAAGGGCAGCATTTTTGGTTTCCTAAGAATTTATTTGAAGGTAGAAAACTCAAATGTCTTCTATTCCAGGTAGAAAATGAGTGTAGTGTGCAAGGAGTAGTGGGGGACCATGTTAACTGGAGACAATTTGCCCATTTGTGATGCTGTAATATCAAAAGAAATACATATTTAGTCCTTGTCCCAAGTTCTCAGCACAGAGCTCCTAAAACTCTTGGCATTTCTGAGTGATAGGCATGAGAAAAGTATCATTTTTTTAAAGTTTAATTTATTTATTTTGAGAGAGAGAGAGAGAGCACGAAGGAGGGGCAGAGAGAGGGAGAGAGAATCCCAAGCAGGCTCCACACTGTCAGCAAGGGGCCTGATGTGGGGCTTGAACTCACAAACCAAACTGACCTGAGCCAAATCAAGAGTCAGATGCTTAACCTATTGAGCCATCCAGGTGCCCCAGAGGAGCATCTTTTGTTATTCATAATAAGACCCTTTAATCATACCTGAGCTTATGCTATGACACTGGAAGGATGGGGGCTGCTTGACAGAGGAACTACCCATGTGAATTGAAGGCTGAACTTGAAGCCCCACTCTCCAAACTCTGGGGAAGGGAGAAGGGCTGGAGGTTGGGTTAATCCCTAATGGCCAATGATTTAATCAGTCATGCCTACTTAATGAAATCCCTATAAAAATCCTAACTGAAGGGGTTTGGAGAGCTTCCTGGTTGCTGAGCACCTTGAGGTGCTGGTTGTGGGTAGCATGCCCAGAGAGGGCATGGAAGCTCCATGCTCCTTCCCTCCCATTCCTTACCCTATGCATCTTTTCCTTTTTGTTGTTTCTTTGTTGTATCCTGTATAATAAATGGATAATAGTAAGTGAAGTGCTTTCCTGAATTCTGTGAGCCATTGTAGCAAGTTATCAAACCTGAAGAGGGGTTATGGGAACATCTAGTATATAGCTGGCTGGTCAGAAATGCAGTGACAACCTGAGACTTTTGATTGGCATCTGAAGTAGAGAGCACTCTTGTGGAACTGAGACCTTAACCTGTGGGGTCTGTGTTAACTGAGTAATTTGTGTCATAATTAAGTTATATCATAGAGGTACTCAGTCGATGTCTGCTGAGAATAGAGAATTGATTATGTGGGGGGAAAGCCACACGTTTGGTGTTAGAAGTAAGTAGTGCAATGAAGTAGGGTTTTTTCCCCTTTAGAAGTCTAAAGACATTTAAATTCAAACATTTAAAAAATATTCTGTGAAGACCCCCCAAAATAAATTATCTGTAGGTGAAATGAAGCCTATAGCCACTTCTTTCCAAATTTGTCATCTTTGAATCTTTTCACACTAGTCAAATCAAATTAAAACTGCCATACAGTGCGGTGTCAGTGAGGGAAAAAGTTACCAAGTGATAGGATATTGGTTCAGAGTTCTGGTGGTGATGATGGTAGAGAAGGATGTGGTGCAGAGAATGGGGCAATGTGGAGGATTGTCCTACAAAGCAGCCTGTCTCTTGGTAGATGAGTGTGATTTATCATTTCACTCTCCCCATGCTTCATTTGGGTTATTTTTTCCCCACACTATTTTCCAGATCATAAATTCTTTCTTCAGCTCTTTCAATTCTACTGTTACAATCATACACTAGTTTTTCCTTCAGCTACTGTAACTTTCAGTTCTAGAATTTCATTTATTCTTTTAAAAACATTTACAATTCGTTGCAAAATTGTTCAATCTTAATTTTTATTTGTTTCAATAAAGCAAAAAGTTATTTTAAAGTCTGTTTCTTGGGGCGCCTGGGTGGCGCAGTCGGTTAAGCGTCCGACTTCAGCCAGGTCACGATCTCGCGGTCCGGGAGTTCGAGCCCCGCGTCAGGCTCTGGGCTGATGGCTCAGAGCCTGGGGCCTGTTTCCGATTCTGTGTCTCTCTCTCTCTCTGCCCCTCCCCCGTTCATGCTCTGTCTCTCTCTGTCCCAAAAATAAATAAACGTTGAAAAAAAAAATAAATAAATAAAAAATAAAAAAAAATAAAAAAAAAATAAAGTCTGTTTCTTATATTCACACATAAGGGAGTCTCCATGGTTTTCTTTCTGTTGTCTGAAGTCTCTGATGCTTTTTTTTAAAGATTTTCTATTTTTACCTGATTTCATTTAATATAAGACATTATATTTGAAAAAA
Source organism: Lynx rufus (assembly GCF_022079265.1). Taxonomy (NCBI): domain Eukaryota; kingdom Metazoa; phylum Chordata; class Mammalia; order Carnivora; family Felidae; genus Lynx; species Lynx rufus. The sequence continues at coordinate 36,073,522 of NW_025814896.1, read as the reverse complement.
ACATTTATGGGAGTTATTTCAACATAGGGTGATGTTATCTTCCTCCTAGAAGGGAATTTTATTTCTTTCCGTCGTGTTCCTGGGACACTAGCAGTTTGAGGGCACCTTAATCCAAGTTAGGGTTTTAGATTATTTGGGCAACCTGGATAATTCAAAGCTAAACTATGTATGAGAACTGGGTGACTTTGATTCCAAGTTTTGTCTTCTTGATACAGTGAGACTGACAAAAACTGTTTATATGCTCTCAGATGCATCTTCCATATGGGCAAAAAGTGGTACCAAATAATAGTTCACCTCTCTGCATTTGCAACTCCACTGGCTTTGGGTGGTAATTCCTCACTATCTTATTTACTCTTTTGTGCTTTCAAGCTGACTTTTATTGTTAATTTTAAAAATACATTGCCCCAGCTCTTTTTAGTTGTCTTCAGTGATAAGACTAATCCAAATTACCTAGTGTTCCATTACTAGAGGCAGAAGTCTCAAGCTAGCAAGATTTATAGATTAGTCACCTGTTTAAACTTTAGAGGCTGGTTATACACTGGTTAGGAGAACAATATCTGAACTTCCCTCTCTCTCAGATACTGCTCTATTACCTGTTTGGTTTTTCTTTTTCTTTCTTTTCTTTCTTTCTTTCTTTTTTTCTTTCTTTCTTTCTTTTTTTTTTTTTTTTGTGATTACTGCATTTCGCGCTGACAGCCACTTCCTGCCTTCCTTTTCCTAACTCCCTACAGAGCCACATTATGATGTAGAACTCTTAGCAGAAGGGAAGATGTCTATCCACCAATAGCCTTCTCCTTCAGTTAAATATACATATATATTTTATAATAAAAATATACATTTTTCTCTATCTCTATCTATCAATCGATTGATTTTGGTGATTGGCCAGGAGAAAAAGTATGAGATTTTAGAAATGTATAACTTGGATCTGGAAAAAAAAGCCATTTTCTTTTGAAAAACTCAGGATATGTGGCATCTTCAGATTCAATTGTATTCTTTTTGTGAGATGCAGCTAAAGATTCAACTTCTTTTCAACACATGCTTCTGATGGGTCTGAAAGTTGGCATATCAATCTGCGAGTACTTGCAAAAGAGGCTTTCTTAATTTTCTTGGCTTAAAATTCCTTTAAACTTGAAGAAGTTTTTTTAGTGAACTTTTATTGAAATATAGGATAAATACAGGAACATGCACATATAAATCACACCTAAATGAATTTTGGTAAAGTTAACAAATCCATGTAACCTGGACCCCAAAATAGAACTAGATCATTACCAGTATACAGATGCCTCTTTCTCATCCCCCTTCTAGTCACTAACCACTCAAGGGTAACCACTCTTCTAATATTATACTGTAGATTAATTCTGTTTATTTTTGAACTTTACATATAGAATCATTTAGTATATACTTTTATGGCTGGTTGTTTGGTTTTTCTCTCTTGACATTGTGTTTGTAGGGTGTATTAATATTATTGCATGCAGTTGTAAATCATTACTTCTTGTATTCTGTATAGTAATCCACTTCATGAATATACCATGATTTGTTTATCATTTCTGCTTTTGATGGACAGTGGGGAGTCTCATCATTTTACAAACAGTGCTGTTACAAAAATTATTGTGCATTCTCATTACCTGTTAGTAAATATAGATAGCAGGAAGATTCTTGAACTTCATCTTCTAAATTTTATCCTGCTCACCAGGATTGTGACCCAGATTCTGGTCCTTGATCTTTTAATTTGGGCCAAATACAGAGGAAGAAGAGATGATTTCCATGAACTACTTCCTAGATAAGCTGGGAGCACGTCGTCTGGCTGATGTGGTCTTTTGCCTGAGCTGTACATCCAGAATCCAGTGTTGAACTGGATGAGCTTGTTAAAATGGTGGAAAAATCTCTTTGGTAGAGTGCCTCAGTTTGAGTTAAACCCTGGGTCTATACCCTGAACATTGCTTTGTAGTTTCATCTGATGAACCAAATTACATCTACTAACCATTATGAAGTTTTAGAAGTTTTTATGCTGTGATCCAGTTGAATCTTTTAACAATGTGAGAAGGCTCAGTTAACAATGTGGCTCAGTCAGCTGGGCGCCTGACTTCAGCTCAGGTCATGATCTCATGGTTCGTGAGTTTGGCCCTGCATCAGTCTCTGTGCTAACAGCTCAGAGCTTGGAGCCTGTTTTGAATTCTGTGTCTCCCTCACTCTCTGCCCCTCCCCTGCTTGCACTCTCTTTCAAAAATATGTAAAGATTTTAAAAATTAACAATGTGAGAAAAACCTGTTTTTTTTAAATAAAATATCCAGTTTCTTATGTAAATATTACTACAATCCTATTAGCTAATGACGTTCTGTGAGAATTCACAAAAGAAAGGATATCTGCTTGCGAGGCCTTCAAATTCCTCAAAATTTGCTTGGATAGAAAAACTGCCCATAGAGCAATAGGTGCTTAAAACAGGATATTATAACCAATGCAAGTTATTGTCATATATGCCTCAAAGCTAAACAGATGGCTAATTGGGAATTAGAGTAGAATTATTCATTCATTCCACAAAAAACAAATGAGCCTCTACTATTTGCTCCTCTCTATGCTAATATAATTTACATTAAATTATATTAAATTAAATGTTAATTATATAACATAGTACCGTCATAACATGATCTACTATAATTCCAGGGAGTGATAAGAGCTAGAGAGAAAATAAATCAGCATAAGATGGGGAGCCGGATGTTATTTTAGATGGATAGTAGGAGGAGGAGTCAGGAAATCACTGAATAAGTGACACTTGCAGAGACCAAAGTGAAGTGAGGGAGCATGGCCTTGATCTGGGGGAAAGTATTCCAGGAAGAGAGATTTGCAAAACCAAAGGCTATGAGAGGGAAACAAGAATAGAAGATTCAAGGGGGAGCAAACAGGACAGGATGGCTCGAATATAGTGAGCAATGGCAAGGAGGAAAGGAGGTCAGGTAAAAGAGGAAAAGGAAGACAAGGGCCACTTGAATTTGGCAATTCAAATTTTATTTGAGGGCAATTTGAATTTTATTCCAAGGTGATAGCATTCCACTGGATCTTAAGTAGGTGTTGCTAAGAATGTGGTTTGATTTGACATATGGTTGGGAACCGTCAATTTGGTTGCTGCATAGAGAATGGATTGTAGGTATTAAGAATGGAAAAAGAATAGAAGTTTTCTGAGAAACTCATTTCATTCCCTAGGGTTGGGAGATGAGAGAGACATGGATAGGGAAGGCTGCTGCAGGGCAGAGGACATTAGTCCCAAGGAAGAAAGGGATTTAAATAAGTTAGCTAATTGCCAGAATTAGATGAGCCACTACATTTCACCCTTTATTTTACAGATGCGAAAACTAAGGCTCAGAAAGCCTAAGTAACTTTCTAAAGGAAAAAAATGTGATAACCACATTGAAAACAGGAAGGAGTTTGGGGAAAGGTGACTTCTGTCACTAAGTCAATCTATTCGTATGCAATAAAGTAAGATTATTGGTAAGAGTTACAAACATTTTGAAATTGACTTCTGAATCTCTTTCTCTCTTTTCTTTTTTGAGAACTGAAATTTTGGTGGTGCAAAGTGGCCAGCTTATCTTGAGTTGCATTTTAGAAAAAGCAATACTGACTCTGAACTTTTTAATGGCAAGTCCAAGCCATATTAACTTTCCTAAAACTGTTGGGGACAGTGTCTGGCAATGGTAGGTGCATAATAAATATTTGCTGAATGATTATATGATGAAACTGAGAGTCAGAAGAATTCTAAGAAATTATAGAAAAAAGAAAAATTACCCCCTCTGTATACTTAAAGTGTACTGTATAATATTAGTAGTGTACTAATATTGAGAAGGGACAATTAAAGCATTAGTCACATGCTTTGGATTGTGACGAACACTAAATTCAAATTGATTTAAACACTAAGGAACATTCATTGGCCCATGTAATTAAGTCTAGGAGGGTAGTTCTAAGTTCAGGTATGGCTGGATCTAGGGTTTGTATGGCATTTAAATAATTCTCTCTATCTTTGTGTCTTTCTCTTTCTACTTATTTGTTTGTCTTTCCTTCACACTGGCTTCATTCCAGGCTGGCTGTCTTCACATGGAGATCCTCCTATGGTTATAAGCTTACATCTTTCAGTTTATTAATACCAACAGGAAGAGTTCCCTTTCCCAAATGGTTCTATCAAAAGTCTTCAGGGGCCAGGCCAGTCAGTTCATGTGAACATGGGCTGAGAGTAGGTGGGGAGTGGTTTCCAAAGGAAGAGTTAGGAATGATTAGCAGAAGTTAGAGTGGACAGTGGCAGGAGAAGCAACAAAGATCTACTACCAAAGTGAAAGGAAAGGGAAATCTTGCAGCCAAAGAGGCAATTTCTGCTTATAAAATCCCCCTAAAACCTAGGGCACCTCAACTCCAGATCAAGGCTGGGCAGGTCAGTATTTAAAAGACTCCTCTGCTTGTAGTACTGACACTGTAGATATTTGTAGATGTTTCCAAAAGCTCTTTCAGGCTTCCCGAGGCAGCTAGATTTTCCCAAGGCCCCTGAGAAACTGAACAGACTTGTTGGGTGTATAAGAGCTCACAGAACCAGCAGTCACTGCCATGTTTCTGTCCTCACAGACTCTCCAGTTATTGGTATGAAGCCCCAAATGCCCATGGTTCATCCGTAGCTTTTTTTTTTAATGTTTATTTATTTGTGTGTGAGAGAGAGAGAGACAGAGTGCAAGCAGGGGAAGTGCAGGGAGAGGGGGAGACACGGAATCTGAAGCAGGCTCCAGGTTCTGAGCTGTCAGCATACAGCCGGATGTGGGCCTCAAATTTGTGAACCATGAGATCAAGACCTGAGCCGAAGTTGGATGCTTAACTGACTGAGCAACCCAGTCACCCACATCCATAGTTTTAAAAGTAATTTTTCATGTTTCTTAAAGGAACCATGAGCCCAATGTGTGCTTTCCTCTGAAGCTCAAATGCTATAAAGTGAAATAGTAAGCCAAATGGGGTGGCAACTTCAGACAAGTGTGTAGATTCTACTCCATGATGAAGGTAATCAAAGAAACCAACTGCCTTCTTACACTCCACAAAAATGCCTTCCAAACAGATATTTCCCAGCCAGTTGAAAAGTGAGTCAGCTAAAGAACTCCAAAACAATTAAATTAATTGAAAATACATTTCATAAGAGAAATTGGATAGATTATTTGAGGTCACGAGCATCCGCCAACGAGTATTTACCTCAGCATTTGCAGCTTTACTTTGCTTCCCCACTTGTAGCATTTCTGAAATCCACTTATTTCTCCTTTGTGTGTAAATTCTTAAAATGTGTGTTTCTAGTTATGGCTCCATAAGACCACTATTTACCCCCTTCACAATTTTTGTCATATGTGCTATATCGTCAGGGTTCAGTGAAGGAAGGAGAAATGTCTCTAGGTATTTCAAGCAGAAGGTGATTTAATACAGGGAAATAAGTGCTCACAAAATGGTGAGAAGAATGGAAGTCAGAGGCACAGTGGGATCTTGGTTTCAATGTCAAAGTCAAAAAACTATGGTCATCACATTTCCACTCTTGCTGCCTCCATAATTCTGTCACTCCTGTGAGGTTGCTAACTGGAAAGTAGAACCCTGAGCTGACTCCTGCATGCGCTCAAAATGTTCAAAGCTTACTATAACTGCCTTTACTGCAGCAAGTCTGCCTGCACTTTATTTCTGCCTTACAAAATTCAGGCAACTGCATCTAACTGGCATAGCATAATTCATATCCAGAGCCCTAACAGCAAGGGCATCTGGAAAGTGTAATTTTAAGACTTCCCTCCTTAGAGAGAAAAGAAGAGGTTGAGAGAATGAATCCAAGAATATGTCACTCACTTTACAAATTAAAGTTGTTTTTTTTTAAAGAAGACCTTATATTTATACTGTAAATGAAAATCCAGGATCATTTTCCATTAACAGAAGGTATTTGTCAAAATAAATGCAAGGGATTCTTTTGCCTTACATTTACCAAAAATATTTTTCCTCCCTGAGAGAACAGAGTAATTATAAAAGGCTCTTTTTCCCCAGGCTTTCCCCAAACTGCACTATTCCCCTATGCTACCCTCATTTATATACTTTGTGTGAGCCAAAAGCCAATATTTGCAATTAAATGACAGGTCATGTGTGAATTAAGGCAGACTTCTATGCCAAGTCATGTTCAAACTTGCCTCTTTTTTCCTGGTTCGGGAATGGAGAGGATCACACAAAACTGGTCCCATCAGCAATGTGCATCAGTGTACTTTGGGAAATGCTTTATTAGATTGTAATCAGTTTGAAAGTGCTTTTATCTCCTCCTCTGCCTTAAGTTCTAGAATAGACCTCACATTTTTTTCATCCAACCTGGAGTTACAAATATGAGAAGGAAAAATATCAGGAATGGTGACTCAGGGAATTTGGGGGAGTGAAACAAAGACCAACAGTCAGTTTAAAGCAGGGTCTTATTGTCTTTGCCTAAAGTGGGAGGTGGGGGACTGGGATTCACTCCTACAGGTTGAGCTATAAGTTCTGGACAAGAGTTGTCCACTTAACCAACTCCTTTCCTGGTGCTTTGAGTCTACCCTTCATGCTACCAGCTGACCAAACCCATCTCTGCCATAAGGACCATTGTTTTCTCCTTTCTTTCCTCCATTTCCCCTTGGTCAGCCCACCCCTTATCCTCCCATCCCCACTCTACTTCATTCCCCACCCCATCCCACACATACAGCTTCAGTACACCTCATTGTCTGCCTTTCAAGAGCTCCATGAGGGTCTGTTTTGTTCAAAGCAGAATCTATAGCATCTAAAAACTGCTTGTGATAGACATTCAATTCCCACTAGTTGAAAGAATAACAAATGGGTGAGTGAGCAGTCAGTCTGCTTGGCTCAGCCAGGCTAACCCAGAAAGAAACCTGAACTATCTCAGACTCATTCTGGACTTTACTGTGTTTCACAGAACATCAGATTGATCAAAACTATTTATAATGGAATGCACTCCAGGCTCTAGACTACATGAATCAAATATAGGCCTTCAAGTCGTTATAAACTGAATTTTGAGATAACGTTGGTAGTTTCCCCTTTTGTCTTAGAGAATGAAGAATTGGATTGAGCTTTGACTCCACTATCTCCTGGATGGCAAGTCACTTTCATTTTCTGAGCCCCAGTTTCCTCACCTGTAAATTGGGGGAGGATTTACTCTTTGCTTAATTCACTACCTGCTGCATGGGTCATGTGAAATTAGGCACTTACCCATGTATTTTATCATTGAAGAAGTAGTTTTCTGAGTGCCTACTGTGTGCAAGTCTTTTAAATGTCATCTTCTTAGTGTGGCATTTTATTTTATTTTAAAAATTTTTAATGTTTTCTTTATTTATGAGAGAGAGAGAGAGAGAGACAGCATGAGTGGGAGTGAGAGAGAGGGAGACACAGAATGTGAAACAGGCTCCAGGCTCCGAGCTGTCAGCACAGAGCCTGACACAGGATTTGAACTCACAAACTGTGAGATCATGACCCGAGACAAAGTCGGATACTTAACCGACTGAGCCAAGCAGGTGCTTCTAGTGTGCATTTTATAATCAACTTATGTAACATTTCAGTCCTACTTTTCAACACTGCTAGTGCTCCCTTCTGCTTTATTTTTCTAACAAGTGCTTTCATTTTTAAACTTAATGTATGTTTTATTGATTTAATCATTTACTATAATTATCTATTTAATTTGTATTGTGTATCTCCCCCTGCTAGGTTTTAGGCTCCATGAGAGGGGATGATGATTGATTGATTGATTGATTGATTTTGCTATTGTCTTTCCAGAGCCTGTCCCCTAGTGGGCACTTAATAAATAATGTTGAATGAATAAACAAATATCCCATGCTCAGAGTACAAGTGCTGATATAAACCAGCCTACCATATGAAACTCAAATGTATTCTTTTATTAGAGAAAACTCACTAAAGAATGTGTATTCTATACAGAGGGCTGGAGTTACATTCAAGGAACAATTAGGAGGCCAGTATATAATCCAGACAAGAAATGACAAAGAAAATAAGGAGGCAATTAGAAAATATTGAGGAAATAGAATTGTAGCGCATGGCTCCTTGGATATGAGGTATGGTGGGAATAGTGAAATCTACATTGAATTCCTAGTCTCTGGGCTGGGCAACTGGGTGGATGAAAATGATGCTCACTGATATGAGGATACCAGTGAAGGAAATGGTTGTTTGAGGACATGCATGAGGAGAGAATTTATGCCGGGTGCCAATGGGCCAACAGATGTTCACTGAGAGGTTGAATACATGGCTCTGGGCTTAGAAGAGAAATTTAGGCTGGGGATAAAGATTTGAAAGCCATAATCCTAGGTTCTAAGGACAGCATGCAGAGTAAGGATAGGGAAGGGTCAAGGGGACACAATCATTTGGGATAAATATTCTTATCCCACCTCTCCATAGATGAGACCACTGGGAAGTGCCCAATTATCCTCAAAGATTAGCTTTTTATCTATTCCATTTGAGACCCCAGAGTTCTGCACCATGGATAATGGAAAAGACTTTCGTGTACTTAAAATCCAAGACTACTATAGCCTTTTTCAGGCCAAATACCCACAATTATTTTACTTTCTTAACAAAAACGATATGCTAGATAGTTCTGGGGTTGGGGGCCAGAAAACTTGGGGAGCTGATATAGCTTAAGATCTCCCATGGCTAATGGGTGACCTTGAACAACACATGGATTTTTCTGTCAGTTCATTTCCTCATCTGTGAAATTATGGTGTTGACCTCCATGAGGTTCTTGGAAAGATGTATCAGGAGCATTTGAGTGATTAAATAATGAAATCTAGAGTAGATATTCATTAAAGATCTTACAAGAATCCAGTTTTTATTCCATTCCAATAATACTTTGTTGTTGGACCCATTCCAGTTCCTGTATATATTCTTTAAAGGATATAGATGCCTAAACAGTACACAGAGCTCTCTAGTGTGTACTCTCTAATGCAGCAGAGTACATAAAAAGGTGAAGAAAATACAGACTCTATACCCCTGTTGTAGGCTGCTGGCTATTGTCAAGCTGCTAGTGATTTATTTAGCAGTCTGGTTGCAAAAAAACAGGACTAAACCATTTGCATTGATACTTTAGGTTTTCTTTAAAAGCAATTAACCCAAATTAAGACAATATTCACCAAAGGTTCTGAAAACAAAACAAAACAAAGCAAAGCAAAACATAACAATAAAATCACCCATCTACTGATTCAATAGAAGATTTCTTAAAAGTAGCTAAAAAAAATTGGGTATTTATGTTGTGTGCTTTCCCAACTAAGATCTTAATATGCTTTGCAAACTTGACTCAAATGCCAATGGTACTTCCCCCTCTGTGTCTTTCAAAAAAATGGAGCTAATGAGAACTGAAGAAACATGGCGGTATTGAAAATGTAGTCTTTGAAGTTCATGTGTGTAACTGTAGTATATTATTGTTTAGCTGATTTCCTATCCTTCCTCTCCCCCCCACCCCCCCAACCTCCAAGGGAAGTGTGTACTTTCCTGTCCAATTTATATTGACCTTGACCATGTGCTTGTTTAGACCAATGGAATATGTAAGTGACAGTGTTACTGCTGCTTGATATCTTTCTGACATTTGATACTTTCAGCTTCTCCCTCTTTGAAATGGGGTCTTATCCTGAGTTTGAGATACTGCATGGTTCTGCTAATGCTTCTGGACACTTTTTCCTCTATCATGAGAAAGGTTTCTCCCTAGTAGCTGCTCTGTTTTCAGCCTGAATCTCAAAATGAGATTCATGGAGCAAAAATGCCCCAGTGTACCTACAGATGCAATGTGGTCCTAGCCAACTGGTAGACTCTCAAGCATAAGAATAAGTGATTGTTGTTTGAAATCTCTGAATTCCACATCAGTGTGTTAAGCAATATGATTGTGTCAATAGTTACTGAGTATTATTTGGCATAACAACCTTTCTTGTAGATTTAACCCCCCGTGAGATCTCTTGTCTCTGTAACTACTCTGTACAAGGCCTAATTGACTTGGAGCAGATATCAAGACAAAGTTGTACTTAGCAAAAAATTGGTTTACAATTTCTTAAAGCTCAGAAATCAATTTTACCTCTCTAACAGTTGACCATTTTTAAGGTCTAGTTCTCAGCCAAAGGCAATTTTTCCTCTAAGGGATATTTAGCAATGTCAGGATGCATTTTGACTGTCATGACTCAGGGTGGGGGTGCCACTGGCATCTAGTGAGTAAAGGCCAGGGATGCTGTTAATATATAGCTCCTCACAACGAAGAATTATCCAGTCACAAATGTTAACAGTGTCAAGGTTGAGAAAAGCTGGCTCAACCCTATATTTCTTTCTCTTGGGGCATATCAAATTTATCTTTGGGCAGCACAGCATTAAAACTGATATCACTCATTAGGAACAAATAAGAAAACTCAGCCAAGTATATGATATCATTCCTGATAGCCTCCTAAAGAAAGACAAGAATTCTTTTATTGTTTGTTAACCCACTGAAAAACATAGAGCAAAAGTAATTATTTGCTCCCTTTTTGAGATTTAAAAATCTTTAATTGGATTAAAAAAGGATTTCCTTTTTTACCAGCACTTCAGGATATTTCTGTATTGCTCAGAAATCAGAGGCCTCATGATTTAATTATTCATTTACTCTCTCATCCATTCAAATTATTTATGGAGCACCTACCTTGTGCCAGGCAATCTTAGGATTTCTCGTTCCAAGACGTCAGGTTTAATTCTGTTTGTTTTGTTTTGATTGAAATGGAGTATATAAGAGTGTGTGTTAAAGTTCACATTTATTTTAAAACACCCCAAGAGTAAATATAATCTTTCTGTTCACCCTGCACCTTTGAGCACCCCTTCCTATGTTATGAACTTCAAAAAGAAGTGGAGCCTGCCTTTTGCTACAGATATATAAGATGTATTGTTTCATCCTCCCTTATGAACAACTTAATATAACTGTGTAGAACTTTGTATTAGATTATAGTGGGTCCTGGTAATGCCAGAGGTAGTTGCAAAAGTTTTAGTGGTAGCAATATAAGCACAGCTTCACTTTACAGACATATTTCTCAGTGTGTTTTATGTTGGTTTATTTAATAAGCAAATATTTCATATGCTTTGTTAGTAAGAGGCATCCAGCAGAATCTGATACTACTGGTGAATGAAGACAATTTTTAAGGTGAAGAACAATGGCAACACCAAGAGAGAACTGCTAGGCAACAGGCTTTTATCTACCTGAAACAGAAGGAATTTTCTGGCAAATCCACAGATCCATTTGGGTCCTTGAAAATGTCTAATGTAGCAAAAATATCCTCACCTCCAATTGCAGGCTCCAGAAGAAGTCTCTGTTATGAAATGTCCTGTTCCAGCCCTCTAAGCTCTGCCATTTTGAAGCCACAGTGAGCTATATCCCAGTGAGCCAGGGGTTGGAGAGCTAAGGACTCAAGCAGGAAGATAGTGCAGAACCTGACCCAGAGATGAAGGTGAAGACAACACACAAATGTTGTACTTTTCCGGCCTCAGTGAACTGAAATCATGTCCTTTTTTTTGTTGTTGTTGTTAATTTGATTTTGCTGTTTGGATTCAAACCCAGTATCTTCTTTCAATAATGCTCTTTTCTGTACCCAGTCACAGAAAGAGTAGAAGACAGCTAGCAGGAAAACAATGGTCTGACACTTAAAGAGAAAATCAATGGCAGATGTCTTCCTTTATGTTTTCTCAGCTAATCTACAAAAACCATGTGGGAAGGCTTAGTTCCTATTTTTCAGGTAAGAAAACGGAAACTCCCAGAGGGCAACTAACTTGAATTTTAATTGAGGCATGTCTGATTTTCAGGTCTATATTCTTTTTCATTAACTACAAAAGCTAATGTTGACTCTCTTTTATGACCTGTTAATATTCAAATCAATATGATTTTTTGTCATGGAAAAATCCAAGCTCTAGCAGAAGGGAGGAAGCAGGGAACATAAATTCAGCCCCTTCAAATCACATGGAGAGGCAAGGAATCTGCTCTGAGTTTGCAAATTTGATTTTGAGGACTCCAGGCATGGGAACTGTGTCAGACTCAATATATCTGCTCATGGACCAATTAGGACCAGGTGACTGCCAAGCCGTTTACTGTCCTCTTCTGACCCACCTGCTTCACTCACAATCATTTTGCAGCCAGAAGATCAGTGAGGTAAAGGTGGCCTTATGCCCTCTGACTTTTGCCCTCTGCCTTCTCTCTGGGTTTTTTGACACCACATTGGTGGCAACCAGTGGCCACCTGCTTACAGGCACAAGTCATCTAAAGTAATAAAACAAGAGGTAACTGGCCAGAGCCAGCCATTGAATTTTTAAGGTCTAAGCCTTTCTTCAAGAAAACATGGTTTCTTCAAAGAATCAGATGGAGTATAGCAGGTACATGTGGGGACTCTGGAACCACATTATTCAAACCCTTGAGCAATCATTGGCTATTCTATTTACTCACTGTGTGATGTTGGAGATTTTACTTCACCTCTTCAATGCCTCAATTTCCTGATCTGTAGAACAGACTCATTTATTCGTTTCACATATGTTCTGCCATGTACCACAACCTTGATTCCATGTGCTGGGGATGGAGCATACACAAAACCAACCAAGTCCCTCTGTTCTCATAGAGGAGACAGAAGATAATAGATTTGTTTGTAACATAACTTCACATAGTGCTAAATGCCATAAAATCAAATAAAACAGAGGAAGGGATGGAGAGTTGAGGGAAGGGATGGCAATGTTACAAAGAGCAGAGATGGAAGGCTCTTGGAGGAGATAAAACACAGACAATATCAGAATGATGTGAAGGGAGGGAGCCACACAGTATCTGAGGCAAGAGTATCCCAAGAAGAGGGAGGAGGAATATAAAACAAAATATAACAATTGTACCCACTTTATGGGAGTCCATGCAAGTGAAATGGGATAATACATATAAAATGACACCATAGCAACTACTCTGTGAAGGTTAGCTCTGCATACATCTTAGAATCTGAGTTGAAAGAATGGTAAAGTTCTATTCTAACCTTTCCCTTATAATGCAGGTGTTTCCTCAAAGGAGCTTTCCTCAAAGGAGCTTCAGCTTAAGTACCTGTCATGATGAGGAGCTCCTAACTCAAGAAGAAAGGTCTTGCCTCCATTGTTGGGTAGCTTTTCCTTGTGAGGAAGTGCCTCCTTCCACTGAACTTACACCCTATCCAGGGAATCGCAAAAACTTACTGGCTCTCTGTTTCACAGGACAACATCTCCAAAGTTCGAAAATAGATTTCCTCTGAGCTCGATCAGTGCCTTCAACCTTTATTTACCTGTATGGCTTCCGGATTTCTCACACTTTCATTTGATCATCTCAAAAACACAGTAAAATAGGCTCAGTCTCTGAAAAGATGGAGGCAAATGATGAGATTAGCATTTGAGGCTCAAACCTCCCCACTCAAAAGCTCTTCCCTAAAAACACAGCCCCCAGATAAAGAGGAATATGTCTACTTAGTGGTGTGTGCCTGCCCCTACCTGCCATCTTGCTCAGGCATAAACCCAGCCTACACCAATTTGAAATCACATCCATGATAATGGTTAAGAGAAGTAGTTGACTGACCAGTGCTTCTGGTGTCCTGGAGATTAGAGCAGAGAAGAGAGACGAGGGTGGCCATGAGCAGTGGTGGGTTTAGGACAGATGATATTGCCATGTTATTAATTAAGCATCAGATCAAAGGGATCAGAATAGAGCTGATGAGTCAAAGATCTTAGGTTCCATTTCCTGTGAGCCAGCCAGCTGGGTCCTGCTACTCAGCATCTGCTCATTTCCTTACCCTGCCGGCTGCCTCATAAAACAAGCCATGGCTGCAAAGCTTAGAGGGTATGGACGACTCACCACTCAGCACAAACCCATCCCTGCTGCTAGAAAATAATCTCAAGGAGAAATCTGCCTGATGGTAGATGACTTGGGCCAGGTTGTCTTTAGAACTTACCTACTTTCAAGGAGATTCTCCTTGGCATGACTTCTGAAAGGATGGACAGGTTTTATCACTATGGAGTGCGGGCCTGAATTTTAAGCAACGCATTCAATGGCATTGTGAAGTTCTGTATCATTTTTTTCTGATAAAATTAATGGACAAACATAGACATTGGGACAGTAAGTAGAAACAGGAGATAACACTAACAGCAGTCATGTTTTGATCTGTGTATTTGTTTCAGTTTTTATATTTAGAACAAAAATCTTAATTCTTAAATTGGACGTAGGAAGGGTGAGTGCAAGAAAATTGAGGCACCCATATTAAGCAATAGTCACAGTACAGACGGCCTCTAACTGCAGCTTCACAGTGATTTATCTGCTCTCCTGAACTGGCTTGATAAAGCAGCCACCCCACTGATGTTCAGATGATGCCACTCCAGGACTCAATTTGCTGGGAGCTGCCAACTGGCTGAGTAACTGCTGGAAAATAATGAGCCAGTTTCTCATTGGTCATCTATTTGACTAGCAGGCAGGTTGGGCAAGGCCAGGAATCTTGTGGGGGCAGATCCATTCCAGGATACAAGGCCATCTGACCTTCAAGTGGTTCAAACTGGGCAAGTTGCCATTTGGGGATCCTGACACTGGCAACCACAAAAATTTGCCGAGTCATCCTACCTGACTCAAAGCTTTTGCTATTGTGGAAAATGTGTCCGCAAGATTTTACTGCCTTCTGGAGCTTGAAGATTTTTTTTTTTAACTTGGCAGAAGTGGGAAATTACTATTCCCTGAGCCTTCTGTACCCAGCTAAAGTCCAGTCATTCTTGAGAGCCAAACTCATGCATGGGTATGTTTTGGATCACTGAAGTACACGATAATCTCTCTCACCCCTAAACTCCTACAGCTTCCACATCAGGGAGTCCACATCAGTGGTCTCAAATTTTACTTGGAAAAAGTAAAAAGTAAAAGTGCTTGAGGGATTCAGTTAAAAAACAGGTTCTTATTCAGCAAGTCTGGGGTGTGGGACATGGGGGGTAGTCTGAGACTCTGCATCTCACACAAGTTTCCAGTGAATCCACACTTCTGTAGCAAGGACCCGCTTCTTTGACAAGAGAAATGGGCTGTGTGATCTTGCACAAGTCTCCAGATGTGTCTGAATCTTCACGAGGGCTTGTATTCTCTTCCTTCTTACCCTCTCTAGCACCTCACACATTGCTATGTGAGCACGCAGTGCTGATACATATCTGTAGAATAAAGAAACTCCTATATGGTAGAAACTCTATTTCTCATTAGCACAATGACTCATGCACAAGTGCTTAATAATTATTAATTGAATGAATGGATGTCCTCTATGGGGACAGTGAGAGACTAACAAAAAAGAGAAGACAGAATCTAAGGTCTGGCTTAGATTTTAAGTGTTGGCTGCTTGAATCAAACAGGTAGAAAAATATGGATGCAAATTCAGGAAACAGGGTGTCTGGAATTAACTGATTTACACCCTAGTCATGGGGCATCTCACACATCGATAGACCAATTTCTGTCATGGAGATTTAAAATTTTTTTTTAATGTTTATTTATTTTTGAGACAGAGCATGAACGGGGGAGGGTCAAAGAGAGAGGGAGACACAGAATCTGAAGCAGGCTCCAGGATCTGAGCTGTCAGCACAGAGCCCGACGTGGGGCTCGAACTCACGGACCGTGAGATCATGACCTGAGCCGAAGTCAGACGCTCAACTGACTGAGCCACCCAGGCGCCCCTGTCATGGAGATATTTAAAAGCATCTCCACTGTCATGAGAAGGTTTGATCTGTACCGTCTGGGGAACTGTGTAGAGGCCCATAGTCGTGACAGGGAAAGAGCATTTACTCAGTAGAGCTTAGTGGGAAGGAAGCCCTATGCTGCCTAAGAAACTGTTCATCCTCAAACAGTGATTTCTGACTGATTCTTTTCAGTGACCTCTGTCTCCTTCTTTCTCTACTTCTGACCACCTACCAACACATACAACACACAGACTAGTTTTTGATCATGGCCTGGAAACTGATCCTCATTCTTGCATAGCTTTATCTGCTAGGAGGTTGGATCAGTGTCCTTGCCACACAACTGGACCGTGACTGAATAAACAGGCCACAGCTGTTCATAGAAAGGGGCAACCATCTCCCAACATGGGAGAAAGAAAGCCACTGAGGGTTGAAGGATGAAAGTTATGGAAATTGGGCAGTAGGAAGAACCCAGGTCAAGGCAATGGTTCTACTCTTTAGACTTAAGGAGAAGTTTGGGCCCCTACTCCAACTCCCTACAAGCTTCTTCACCTGTCCTAAGTAGCTCTCTCTAACCTATGGTAACTCCCTCCCTTTGTCTGTTCTAGAACCTCTGTCATTAGAGACATCCTTTGGAGTTAGGAAAAATCAGACATTGGCTTTGGAAGGCCACTGTTAACTGTACCTTTGACAACTGGCATCTGTAGAGGTGGTGAGGGGGGAGGCTGTAGTTTTCCTTGGAGTATTCCTATGTCAGCCTCCAAATAGACAGAGCCCTGGGTATTTTCCAGCTCCCTCCAGCTGGATTTGAGGGAAGGCTATAGAGTCTCGGTATGTGACACTGATCTGAACTCTGAGCCTTACTGAGCCAGAATCATCCTGGCTGTCAGACAGTCACAGGGCTCAGGGTCAAGGGGGAATACCCAGATGTCTCTAGGCCAGATGAAGCAAGTCTGCAGCTTGGAGCTGCTTTTAGGCGGGGCAGATTAGATGGTGAAACCCTAGGGTCCTCAGAACCTACAGATGTATACAAGAATGCCCTGAGCTGCACCTGTCTCGAGTTACTGCACCCAGCCTTCCAGCGAGCTCTGCAGTCTGGCTGGCTTTGTTTGCTGCAGAGCTGTGTCCCCTCTGGCTCAGGTGGTGTCAGTCCTCTGCAGGGGCCCAGCAAAGGTGCACCGGGCAGCCTCCAGTCTCCCTGCATAGCTGAGAGCACTGCAGTAAGGGCACAGTCCAGCTCTGGGCTGGCTGCCAACAGCCTCTTCAGACTGCGTCACAGCAGAGACCTCTTGCTTGCCGGCAAGGAAGGAATAAGACAGCGATGGCAGGAACTTGTAGTGTGTCTCTGATGCTGCTTCAAATGCTTTCCATGCCTCTCTGCTGTTTCATGTGTTTCCTCATTCCCTTTCCTTTCCTCCACCCCCACCCCCACCATGCCACCACATCTGTGTCCTTCTGATGACTCTTCAGGCTAACGTCCAAAGAGAGTGACCCAGACTATAATGCAGCCTGTCGGGACAGTGCTTTCCAGGGAGAAACAGGCTGGTTGACCTGATGACACGCTAGGCATGTCAGTGAGTACCAGTGTGAAATAACGGAAAACTAGCAGTTTTCATCTAGAGAACTTACCCAGCATGGAAAGAGCAGGGTGCCCTTGGTACATCAAGTACATCTTTCTGTGTCTTGATTTCCCCATCTGTAAAATGAGAACAATTTCTTCTCCCATATCTGTTTTATGGGGTCTTGTGAGTATCAAGAGGGATACTAGAGGGCTTCATAAACTTTAATGTACATGAGAATTACATGGGGATGTTGTTAAAATACAGATTTTGATTCCATAGTTCTGGGGTAGAGAGACTGCATTTCTAACAAACTCCCACATCAGTGGATGCTGCTGGTCTGGAGATCACTCTGAGTAGGAGGGGATAGCAAATAAGAGGACAATTTAAGCATTACAAAGCACCAGGAAACTGTAACAATTTAATTATTTTATGTATTTGCCCTTCTAAAAAGCAAATTTGCATCTTAAAAGAAATCTTCACATCTTTAATTCAAATGAATGTCATTATTTTAGGCATCTCAGTTGGCTACCAGAGAGAAAATGTAAAGTTAAGAGGGACTGATTAACATTTCTGTTGTCACTGAAGCTGTCTCTTCCCTTCCTTTCCCTTTTCCTTCTCTTTCCCTCCTCCCAGAAAGAAGATTGAATCTGGATTCAAATGCAGTTTCTTACATAAGCCTGTGGCCAACAGGTGACCAAGGATGCTGAGACATTACCTGGGCCAGGTAATGGACAAAAGAGAGGTTGATTGAAAGCCACTGTTTTCTCAAAAGAAAGAGAATGTGTGTGCACCAAAAGGCATGTACAAGACTTTGATAGCAGCACTATTCATAAAGTCAAAGCTGGAAAGAGGCCAAATGTCGAATAGCAGTAGAATAAATAAATCATGGTATATTTATACAATGGAATACTACATTGACAAAAAAAGAACAAAATACTGTATCATGTACCCTCATATATGAATCTTACAAATGAAATGCTGAGCAGCAAAAGTCAGACATAAGAGCATATGCCATATGATTCCATTTATATGAAGTCCAAAAACAAGTAAAACTAAGAATAGGGTTACTTCTGTATGGAGTTGACTGGGAATGGGCATAAGGGAGCCTTCTGGGTGCTGGAAAGATCCTTCATACTGGCCTGGGTGCTTGTAGTACCAATTCACTGCTATGGATTCTTCAGATTTGTACAAATTACTATATGCTTGCTACATTCTAATATAGACATTTTAGAGCTACAAAAAGAGAAAACCTGTTTCTAATTTTACCCCCGATTTTCACATTTCTGGGTTCTGTTCTCCTTCTCTTCTTCCGTCCCACATCTTTCATAAAATGGAAGCCCCTGTTGGCCAAATCAGTCAACTTCCCTGATTTGCTCCCTGCTGGCTTCACAGGTACTTTTGCTAGACCTTGAAACAAAAATAAAACTTGCTTTCTCATCACTTCCCCTGTGACTGCACAAGAGGCCTCAGGCTGTGTAGTTTGCTGCTCACAGGTTCCCCTCTGAGCTCAAAACCTGCTCCTGCCTCAAGTGCTGTGCTCTGGCCACCAGAACCCCTGCTCTCTCTGTGGCTGTCAGTTGCAAACCTGTCTCCTCAAGACCAGAATCAGACATACAGAGCTGTTTAGTTTGTAGTTTAATGCATGTGTCCCATGTTTGGGTTTTTCCAAGAAGGGTCTGAAAGCTGTGGGGTATCAATTAACTGTTATCACAGTGCTGCCTAATAGGTCACCCCAAAACTCAGTGTCTTCAAACTACACCCATAATTAGGTCTCAAGGTTATGAGTCAACTGGGTTGTCTTTCGGTTCAGAGCCAGGCTCTGCTGATCTCAGCTGGGGTTGCTTGTGAGTCAGTGGTCAGTTGGAGGATGAGTGCTCTAGGATAACCTCACCCCCATGTTTGGTGGTCAGCTGGCTGCTGTCTGGGGAAATGACATGGCTGGGTCATGTGTCTTCCATCCTCCAGGAGGCTAGCCTGGGAATTGCCGTATGGTGGTGGCTGGGGGTCCAAAAGAGAAAGGAGAGGTGCTCAAGGGCTCTGGATGTCAGGCCTGGAACTGGCAAAACTATTTGTTTTCCTTGACTCTATTGGTCCAAACAAGTCCAGCCAAGGTTCAAGCAGCAAACATGCTCTACCTCTACATTGGAGGAACTGCAAAATCACATTGCAATGAAAGTGCATACAGAGATGGGAAGAAAATAAGGGCCATTTTTTTTTTTTTTGTAATCAATCTGCTACATGTGGCTGGGGCATCAAGACAATAGCATCGAGAATAGTCTTTTTCTTATTGCAAAGCATCTATTGGGTAGCAGCTGCTACCCAGGCTTCCCAGGCTACACCCTTGACCCTGGCCCCATAAAAACAGTCAAACCTGTCCTTGAGCTCTCTTTTATGCTTAATTCCTTTGGGGCTCAGCAGGCTGTTTTAATCCTGACTGGTCAAACAAATGTGTGGCAATGTGGGTGATCACATAAAAGGAGCAGTCTTAAATATTTGCACTCATTGGAAGCTGTTTTAGTTCAAGTTCCCTAGAAAAGCCTGAAATGGGGATTCTTGTCAAGTGATTTGTTGGGGGAAGATTCTCAGGAAAAGGGGAGGGGACTAGGCATGGATATGGTCAGCCCTGGAGATCAGAATTGTCCTACCCTTGAGACAGGGAAACTGGGCTTTCTTGTCCTAATGTCAGTCAGCCACTGGCTATGGCTGGCCTAGGTGAAGGGTGGCACACATCTCCACTGTTGTGGTGTCCATCAGCTTCAGGCAGTTTTCTAGAGAATATAGCTGTGAGCTCTCAGAGCAGGTGGGAATGGGCATGTAGCCTGGGAAAGAGGGTCCAGAGTAGACCCCAACAATATCTACTACAGAGAGATACTATTTAAAAATTAAATTCTGAACCCAAAGAAGAAATAGACAAAAATTAGAGGTGGCTTACCCGTTCTGATACCAATTCCAATATGGGGAAAGGGGCTCAGGTTCCCACACTATGAAACTATTCTTGGACACCAACTTGGTGTTCAACATTCAATTCAATTTCGAAACTATCTACTTGAGATAGTGTCAGATACCACAGGTTTTGGGCTCAGTCCTATGAGACTGCCCTCTACTTCACGAGCCAGCCAATCACAAGTCCAGGTTTTTACCTGTACTTTGGGCCAAGTAGCTATACTTTGCAGGTTCTAATGACTCCCTCCTTGTGTTTGAGTAATTTATTAGCATGGTTCACAAAATTTACAGAAACATTTTACTAGGTTATGAGTTTATTATAAAAGGATATAACTCAGAAGCAGCCAGATGGAAGATAGGCACAGGGCAAGATATGGGGAAAGGACAAGTAGCTTCCATGTCCTCTCTGAGTATGCCACTCTACCCCAAATCTCCACGTGTTCACAAACTCAGAATCTCTCCCAACCCTGTCCTTTTGGTTTTTTGTTTGTTTGTTTGTTTGTTTGTTTTTAATGTAGGCTTCATTACATAGATATGATTGATTGAATCATTGGCCATTAGCAATTGATTCAACCTCCAGCCCTTCCCCCCTCCCCAGAGGTTAGGGGGATGGGACTGAAAGTTCCAACCCTCTAATCACCTCATTGATTCTCCTGGCAAGCAGCCCCCATCCTTAGGTGCAGTCCAAAAGTCATCTATTAACATAAAGACACTTTTATTGCTCCCATCACTTAGGAAATTCCAAGGGTTTCAGGAGCTCTGTGCCAGCAAAAAGGACAAAGACCAAGTATATATTTCTTATTATAAATCACAATATCACAAGGTTTGACAAATGTCTAAATGTTTGATGAGTTGTAATGTCATGTAAAGAAACCTATTCTATAGGCAGATCTAGGATCCATCATTGGGCCCTCCATAAAAACAGATTTGTACTTAAATAAGGGGAGAACTTGCACAATTAGAGTCATATATGAACATGAAAAGGTCTGTTCTAGGAATAGAGAGTTTCCCAAGAAGAGACTGGACACAATTTGGCAGGAAGATAGTATAGAACATTAGTTATGTTCCTCAAAGAAAGAAAGAGATGTTAGCTAGGAGTTCTTGACCAGAGATTTAAGAAAAAGTGTACAATGGAGACAGTTGTTCAGGACAAATACACTTCTTCTACTTATACAGGGCTTTGACCTGTTTATTATGAATGAATCCTCTGTTCATTACCCCCGTGGGCCACATGCCTAGTGAGAAGTGGATAGAAGGGATCTTGCAATCAGAATGAGCCCTGGTGCATATATGGCACCAGCCACGAAGGAGAAGAGAAAGGTGGACCCTAAAAGAATGATCAAGATAGAACCTAAGAAGAAAGATCACTGGGTATATCCCTCTCAAAGCGACACAGTGCTGGTCCACCATCCAGTACTGGCTCTGAGTCTTATTGGAAATACACTCTCAAATATGTAGGTTTTCTGCTTGGTGGAATTCTCTCATGCCTCTAAAATGGCTGCACAAGAAACCTACTTGGGGACCCTTTAATAATCCTACTGTCCAGCTGCTCCCTAGACCAATAAAATCAGAATTTCTGAAGGTGGGAGACATAATAATTTTTAAGTCATTTTAAACCCACCAGGTGATTTCATTGTGTAATTAAGGTTGAAGACCATTGGTCTAGGGATAGCAATTCTCAGACCTTAGTTTGCAGCAGAATCACCTGGAGGGCTTGTTAAAACACATGTTACTAGAGTGTCAGATTCAACAGATCTGGGATGAGCCTGAGACTCTGCATCTCTAACAGGCTCCCAGGTGATGGTGCTGCTGCTGCTGGTGGGAACACCATATTTTGAGTATAGGTTTCTAGATTTAGAAACCTCCCATCCCATCCCATCAGTGCTCATTGGAGGTTTTAACTTTCTCCTGGCTAGGTCCTAGGGGCTGGGGGTGGATAGAGGAGTACAAATTCATTGGGATGCATGATAGGCAGTGATGAGCATTAAGTGACTTCATCTGGGACTAGAAAAAGAGCTGGCTAGGAGGGGGTGCTTTTGTACCTGTGAATAAGGTATTTTCTCAATTAGATTTAAACCTCAGCTGCCAGGGGGAAAAATCACTTATGAAAGTTGTATACTTCAGAGCAAATGGATTTAAGAATACTTATCTGTGATAAAGATATTTTTTTTGGCTTGCTTGCAAAGTAAAAAATTGTGACCAAGAAGTAACACTATGATATGAAACAGATTCCACAAATAAGTGAAATGAAGTCAGTCAAGAAAAGGCAACATAAGCCATCTTGCTCAATTACAGTGGCCCAGCATCATAGGCAAATGTTACCGTTGATGCTAACCATTCAACTTCTGAAATTTCTCCAAGAATGAAAATCATCCAGTGATGAAGAAATAATCAAGGAAATCTCAACTACAGTCACCAATGTTGCATTTTCTGATCTTAAGAGAAGAAGTTTTCACAATAAAATCAAGCATTTTATAATCATTTTTCCAGAACTGGATCTTTATTCTAAAGTTTTTGGCCACTTGTTTCAAACTTTTTGTGCTTTTTTATTGTCTCTTTCAGCCCTGATGATTCAATGTCTACAATTAGTATCTATATTGACCTGAATCATTAAGCCGTTCTTTATTAAGCCCACTTAGCACTTTGCTAATTGCCTACCCAAGTCCTTTTTCCACTTCTGCCTCACTAACTGAACCCTGATTCTTTTTCAGAGCAGCAAAGTACCCAGCTAAAAATGTTCACCACTCCACCTTCCTTTGCAGCTGTCAGTCATGGCCAGTGAAATGTGAGTGGAGGTCACTAGCTACAGCTTCCAGGAAACCTTTCAGAAGGAGAGAGAGACCCCGCTTGCTTGTACCTATTAACTCCTTCTCCTCATCATCCTTCTCACCTCATCTTTCCCAACATGGATCAGAGTACATCCTGTGGCCTTGAAGTGTTGTGCCTGAGGACAAAAACCACTTACCAAGGCTGACAGAATGTGAAGTTAGAAGGAAACTAGGATGTTGATAACAGCATGGGTTTTGCAGCATCAGCCCAGGGTTGCCGACTTCCAGTCTTCTCGTGACAAAAAAGAAATCCTCGCTTAGAGAGACCATGATGGGCCACTCCCTGTGTCTTATAGTGCCAAACAATGCCACTCTATTCTTTGGGTTTTTTTTAAAGGTTTATTTATTTTCGAGAGAGAGAGAGAGAACACAGAAGGGGAGGAGGAGAGAGAGGGGGACAGAGGATCTGAAATGGTTCTGCGCTGATAGCAGCAAGCCCCACGTGGGCTCAAACCCACAAACTGTGAGATTATGACCTGAGCCGAAGTCACACTCAACCGACTGAGCCACCCAGGTACGCCTCCACTCTCTTCTTTAAAGTAGCTCTGTTACTGGTAATACTATAGCAGTAATTTGCAGACTTGAGTGTGCATCAGAATCACCTGGAGGGCTGGAAATACAAATATCTGAGTCCCAGCCCCAGATATTCTGATCTAGTAAATCTGGGGACAGGCCTAAGAATATGCATTTGTAACATGTTCCCAGGTGATGCTGATGCTGCTGGTCTGGGAACTGCACTTTAGGAACTCACTGATAGAGATGTATAGTAAGGAGGCAAACCTATCTGTGATGCTTTCAGTGTAACCCTGCCTTAGGAGAGAAGCCGAAGTGGGTGACATTTCAATGTCCATTTCTTGAATCCCCTATTTCTGTGACTCTGTTTACACTGGCCAAAAGACCCAAATACTCTCCATTTTCAGCTGTTGGGTGCTGGTAGTCAAACTCTCAAAGTGGCTGGCTAAATATTTTCAAGACATCCTAGGTATTAGCAGGCTAAAAAATAATATTGGGTCAAACAGCTTCATGAAATCTTATCTTTCCCTTTAACATACCAGGGTATTTCTTGGGACCTGGTTCACATATGTAGTCAGTTTCAGGCACCAACAACTTCTTTTTGCTGTATCTGCCTGTGGGGACCACTCCCATCCAAAGCTTATT
Organism: Lynx rufus; assembly: GCF_022079265.1. NCBI lineage: Eukaryota > Metazoa > Chordata > Mammalia > Carnivora > Felidae > Lynx > Lynx rufus. The sequence continues at coordinate 36,049,332 of NW_025814896.1, read as the reverse complement.
TGAGGGAACAACTTTTTTTCTAATATCAGTGAGTTTAGAAGAAACGCAAGGTGACATTGTCTCACCATTCCTCTTTTGAAGACTCTCTCTCATACCAGCAACTAATAATTGCTAACTTTCCAAAGGAGTCAGGGGAGATTAATTTTCTACAAAAGCTGATTTATGGCCAGTCAACTCTGAGAAGATGGCCTGAGTCACCGTCCTGGACTCATGTGCACTGCCGAACATTCAGCGATAAAAACCTTCCCTTTAAACACAGAAAATTTATGGGCAAACTTCAAGGTCCTCCCCTAAACTCAGAAATTAATCTTGAGGCCAGATAGGCAAAACAAATAAAGACCATTTGCAAAGTGGCAAAAAGGGATGCCCCAAATTTGGCTTTTTAGGCACTGTCCCCAGGTTGTGAATATTGAGACTTCGCCCTTTACATTCTTTGTATTTCCCCCAATTAGGGATGAAGCTGACTCTGCTCCAATTGTACAGCAAAGTAGTTTAAAATTTAAGATGTTTTTGAGAATGTGCAGAACAGAATAGCTATAAAAATGCTATTACAATCATTTATTGAGCATAAATCCCTGTTCTAATGACTGAACCCTGAATTTTTAGGAAGTCATTTAGGCCTCCTAGTGACCTCATGTATGAATTGAATTATTTCTCCCATTTGACAGACGGGGCAAAGAGAGGGATCTAACAATCTAAACCACAGCCATTAAAGTGGTGAAGTCAGGATTAGAGGACCAGCAGGCTGACCTCAGAACTCTTAAACACATGATTTATTGCACCAAACAAAACAAGCAAAAAACAAAACAAAACAAAACAAAACAAAAACAATCTGACACAGGGATGTACTGATCTCAAAGTTGTTTTTCACTCTCAGACCTGTGGAGAAAGTTGGGGTGGCATATTTATGTTTTGTGGGGGCTCAAAAGAACTTAGGTGTCTTCAAAACCAGACCAGGAGAGGTACAGAGCTCATGAACAATTATAATATGCCCACTTATTTATTATAATTGTATAAGCTATATTACATATGAGTTTATATAACATATAACTAATAATATATAATATAGATGAGATGCTATTAATACACACCATATTGATTATAATGTCTTATATAATAGGTGTTATTTACCATGTATAGCTTTTGAAACAGTCTTATTAAGATATTATTCACATACCATAACATTCAGTAATTTAAAGTATACATTTCAATAGTTTGTAGTGTAGTCACAGAGTTGTGCAACCATCACCACTACTTCCAGCATATTTTCATTATTCCAAAAGAAACTCCATCCCCTTTAGCAGTCACTCCCTCCTATCCATTAGGTACTTCCCCTCCCTTCAGTGTCTGGCAACAACTAATTCACCTTCTGACTTTACGGAGTCGTCCATTTTGGGTAGTCCAATAAATGAAATCACACAATATGTGATCTTTTGTAATGGGCTTCTTTCACTGAGCATCATGTTTTCAAGTTTCCTCCATGTTGTAGAATGTGTCAGTGTGTTATTCTTTTTTATGGCCAAATAACATTCCATTGTATGGGTACACAACATTTTGTTTATCTGTTCATCAGTTGATGGACTTCCCCTTTTGGTGATTACTTATAAGTAACGGTGCTATTAGCATTCAGGTACAAGTTTTCATATGAATATGTTTTCAGTTCTCTTGGATATATACCTATGCATGGAACTGCTGAATCATATTGTAACTCTATGTTTAGCTTTTAGGGATCTGCCAGACTGTTTTTCAGATGTGGCTGCACTGCTTTACAATCCCATCAGCAATGTGTGAGGGTTCCAATTTCTCTACCCTCATCAACATTTATTGTCTGTCTTTTTTATTTTAGTCATCTTAGTGGGTGTGAAGAGCTATCTCGTTGTAGTTTTGATTTGCATTTAGGTAATGACTAATGATGTCAAGCATCTTTTCCTGTGCTATGGGCCTTCTGTACATCTTCTTTGGAGAATGTCCCTTCAGATCCTTTGCCCATTTTTAAGTTAATTTGTTTGTCTTTTTGTTGTTGACTTGTAACTGTTCTTTATACAGTCTAGTTCCTTATCAGATATGTGATTTGCAAGTATTTCCTCCCTTCTATGGGTTGTCTTCTCACTTTCTTTGTGGTTTTCTTTGAAACACAATTTTTAAAAATTTTGATGAAGTCCAATTTATTTACTTTTTCTTTTGTCACTTGTGCTTTGGGTGTCATATCTAAGAAGTCATTGCCTAATACAACATCACAAATATTTATGGTTAGGTTCTCTACCAAGATTTGTATAATTTTAGCTCTTCCATTTAGATATTGGGTCTATTTTTAGTTAATTTTTGCATTTGATACGAAGCACACATCCAACAATTTTCTGTTGCATGTGGATATCCAGTTGTCCCAGCATCATTTGTTAAAAACATTATTCTTCCTCCATTGAATTGTGTTGGCACTCTTGCCAAAAATCAATTGACCATAAATGTAAGAATTTATTTCTGGACTCTAAATTGGATTCTATTGATCTATATCTCTGTCCTTATGCCCGTATTCATGACAATTACTGCAGCTTTGCAGCAAGTTTTAAAATGAGAAAGTGTAAGTTCCCCAGCTTTACTCCTCTTTTTTAGGATTGTTTTGATTCTTCTTTATTCCTTGAATTTCCATGTGAATTTTAGAATAAGCTCATCAGTCTATTTCTGCAAAAATGCAGCTGGGATTTTGAATAGGACTGGTTTTTAGTCTATAGATCAATTTGGGTATTGCTATCTAAACAGTATTAAGCCCTCCAGTACATAAACATGAGATGTCTTTCTATTTAGTTAGGTACTTTCAATTCTTCCAGCAAAACTTTGTTATTTTCAGTGTTCAAGTCTTATGCTTTTATTTGCTTAGATTTTCCCCTATATGTTTTATTCTCTTTGATGTTATTATAAATGGCATATTATGCTTAATTTCATTTTTGGATTGTTAATTGCCAGTGTATAGAAATACAATTGATTTACATGTATTGATCTATCTAGCAACCTCACGAACTTCTTTATTTTTTTATTAGTTCTAATAGTGTTTTTGTGGATTCTTCAGGATTTTCTACATATATGATCTTGTCATCTGTGAATAGAGGTAGTCTAAATTCTCTCTTTCCTGTCTGAATGCCATTTGTAATTAATTAATTAATGCCTAATTGCTTTGGCTAGAATCTCCAGTAAAATGTCGAATAGAGGTGGTGAGAGTAGACCACCTTGTTCCTGACCTTGTGGGAAAATTTTTCAGTCTTATGTTGGTATGATGTTAACTGTGGTCTTTTTATAGATGGCCTTGTCAGATTAAGGAAGTTCCCTTCTTTACTAGTTTATTGAATATTTTTATCATGAAAGGGTGTTGAATTTTGTCAATGTGTATTTTGTGTCTATTGAGATTCTCATGTAGTTTGTGTCCTTTGTTCTATTAATTTGGAACATTACATTGTTTGATTTGGGTGTTAAGCCAACCTTGCATTACTGGGATAAATCCCAGTAGATCATGGTGTATATTCCTTTCTATATATTGCTTGATTCAGCTTTCTAGAACATATGATATTTTCATTATGAAGTGTAATTAAGTCTTAGAAGTTATACAGACCTGGCTAGATATAAATAGCCTCTGGCATCTATACTAGCTGTGTGACCATGGGCAAATTATCCTCCCAGTTGTTGCCTCAACTATAAAATGGAGATAATAGAATATACCTCTATTCCCTTGGGTTGTTGTGAGGATTGAATGACACATCTAGAAAATTTTAGTATCTGGCACATAGTAAGTACCCAGTAAATAGTAATCATTATGGTAATTATTTTAATACAAATTATGACCATTTCTCTAGCAGCCAGTTGGTGCTTATTAGTGGAGTTATATCCTCTCTTTATTAAACTTTATTAAACTTTATTTCCATCCAATCAGTATTTGCTATACAATTGTGAACTCTTATACAACTAAGTGATTTGGAAGGTTACCTCATAAAGGTAATTTTAATTATCTATTTCTGCAGAAGGCAGAAATATGCTCACAAGATAGCTAAATAACAGCCCCTTATGATGCAGGATCAGCACCCTGGGGACATGGGAGATGTGTGATCTAGAGTCAGAGAAGGAAGAAACCTGGGGGAGAGTGGGCTGAAGGCAAGAGAAATTCAGAAAGATGCTTCAGCATGGCAGAGCCAGTACTGAACCTAACAGGATTAGAAGAAGGTTTGCCCCACGCAGAACTAAGTATGCCAACACAAGGATAACGTCGAACAGTCATGTAGTGATGGGAATGGGAATGGTGAGGGGTTGGCAGGACTAGTGTAGGGACTTCCTCCCATAGACCAGTGAGGGACATCTTCTCTATAGACAGAGGGTTCTCTCTGGGAGAAGGCTAGAGGGGGCTTGTGGCACTGGCTCTGGCCTCTAAGATGTAGAGACTGGTACACCTGGGGGCGCCTGGGTGGCGCAGTCGGTTAAGCGTCCGACTTCAGCCAGGTCACGATCTCGCGGTCCGTGAGTTCGAGCCCCGCGTCAGGCTCTGGGCTGATGGCTCGGAGCCTGGAGCCTGTTTCCGATGCTGTGTCTCCCTCTCTCTCTGCCCCTCCCCCGTTCATGCTCTGTCTCTCTCTGTCCCAAAAATAAATAAACGTTGAGACTGGTACACCTGAATTTAAAGGTAAGATAGCTTCAACATCTTCCTCACCCATAGTTTTGAACATTGCCTGTTATGTTCTTGTAAAACAAAGATCTAATTTTGACACTGTTCTGCTTACAGCCCTTCAAGGCTTCTCTTTATCACCAGTGTAAACCCCAAATTCCTTAAAATAGTTTGCAACATCTTTTGCATATTCTCTCTCTCTCCTTGCCATTCTGTCATATTCAATGACTGCTTCCTTCTTGAATATACCTTTTTACCACTGAGTTTTTGCAAATGCTGTCTCCTCCTCAGTGAACCCTCCCTCTTCCCCTCTTCCCCACCTCCCAGTTGCCTTCACATGACAAGAATTCCTCTTCAATCTAAAGTTGTCAGTTTAGCCTGAAATTTCTCTCAGGAAACCTGACTCCCAAATTTTTAGATAGAGGCCCTTCCATGTGCTTCCATAGCCCCCTGTTCCCCTATATACCTGTTGCATTGAGCTAAATTAATTATTGCCTGTTGGTGGCTGTAGGCTCAGAGAAGGTCATTCATCACTCAAAATGGGGTTCTCAGCCAGTAGAAGGAGCTGAGAGCATGTTAGAAATGCAAACTCTTGGGCCTTACCTCAGACTTACTATGTCAGAACCTCTGGAAGGTGGGACCTAGGAACCTGGGTCTCACAAACCTTCCAGGTGATTCTGATGAATGCTAAATTTTGAGAAGCACTCATATAGTCAGGTGCCTGGCTACTGGTAGATGGTCAGTCAATGAATAAGTGCATTAGTCCTAACTAAACTACAAATCATGTAATCATCACCAGATCACTTAGCCTTGTGATTCTCATCTGTAATATGCAGACCTCTTCTCCCTTCATGGAGGAGAAGATGTGATGGCTTATGAAGAATCTCCTGCACACTGCCACATAATAGGTTCCTTCTCTCTTGTTTCTTCATTCTTATTTGTAATTCATTTGACTTCCTGCCAGGGTGGCCTTCCAACCCTTAACCTGTTTTCAGATCTTGGGCAAGTTTGGAGCATCACTATTTCTGTTCACAGCTCCAAAAACGGAATAAGTAAAATGCAGCTGATAGAGAAGGGTGTTGTTGGGAGTTTGCAGATGGTCCATCTGATCAGGAGTTTGTCTGGTTCCGTGGGTTGATCAACATATGTCACAGATGACAGGATATTGAAATGTTTTCTTTCCTAGCTTCAAGCCTACAGGCTAGGTGAGAACCATCACTTTTATTTTTAAAAGATAAAATTTTGGTTATCAATATTTTTTGATGCCAACAATAACTGCATTCTAATTCTTTATTAAGTGGTTTCAAAATTTGAGGTAATATCTCTCCTAGTTTTGTGGTTTTAAAGGTTTTCTTAAAAGCATAGTAAGATAAGATTTAAAAGATCCTAGGCTGTTTTCTTTGACCACATCAAACTACATCCGAGTCTGGTTCCTAAGTTCCTAATGGTTTCAGTCGAGGTCTCCTTCTCCTTAAATTGTCATTGAGCCATTGAAGGGGTTATAATTTCCTCCACATTTATTTGAATTGAATGGTCAATTAAAATACACAGTAACTAACCCCTAAATTGACTGGATTTCTAAGAGATTTTTCAAAAGGTAGTTAAGGAGATATTAAAATAAATGATGCTTGAATGGTTAAACGCCCCACAATTCTTTTAAAGGCCTGCTTTAATTTAGGTGGAAGCCCATGCGATATGGAAAGTGCTACAAAGAATGGAGTGGGGGCAGTTTGTGTTCTTCACCAAGGGGAAGGGATTGGTGGAAATTGATGGAGACAAAGAAAGGCTTCTGATCTTGTGCCCTAGCATTAAATGGAATTAAATGGATGCGAGGCCCACAACGGGAAGCTTGACACTGTGCTCTGGGAAAACAGTCTCAGCAAAGTCTCCTGTATCCAAGAATGACAGACAACTGTCAGAGCCACCTTTCTTTCAAGGACTGACTGCACAAATCTGAACAGTGAGGATAGAGGGTGACCGAATACCGAATACCAGGGAGAATCCTTCCCCGCACCAATTCTATTCTGCATAGTTTCCTGAACCTCTCTGTGAGCTGAGGGGTGGGGAGAGAAGAATGAATATACTCACTGAGACTGAGTCCTCCTTAGCCCAAGTGAAATGAGGACTTGGATATAATTTGATATTTTTTTCCTAATGAAGAATAAAGCAGCATGCCATATTTTTAAACATGAGAATTTTCAGAAGCAGAAGCACGTTGACAGCTTAAGTTAAAATTCTCTTTCATCTCTGCATCTTCTCACCTCTGGTAAAGATGTCAGAACCAAGTAGACATAGATAAGGCAGGTACTTCGTGGCACATAAGATGAAGGGCCCAGAACTTTTGGTTGACCAAAAGGCACTCCACCTTGTCAGAGGTGGTAGACAGTATAGCTAAGAGAACAAGCTGGGTTCAATCCAAGCTGCACTACATACTAGCTGTGTGATCTCAGGAATGTTCCTTATCTTCTCTGTGCCTCAATTCTGTCATTTGCATAAGGGGATAATAATGGGGTATTCTATAATATTATTGAGATGGTTAAATGAGTTAATATATTCATAGCACCTGGAACATTGTCAAGCCCAGGATTAGGGCTCAGTGAATGTTAGTATCACCATCGTCATCATGATTATTATTCTATGGGGCTGTGTCAGGTGACCAGGGTACGAATTTGACTTGACTCCTTTCCTTTTGCAAAACAAAAAGTACTAGATAAGCTAGATTAAGATCAGCTGTTTCTAAATACATTTTTGGCACCAGAAATAATTTTCAAACATAAAATTCAAAAGGATCTTAGCATATATATATTCATTGATGTTCTTTGATTCTAGTTGCTTAAATCAACAAGAAAAATAAGAGAAATCTGTGTGCTCACATTACAAAATAGCTCAGGAAGAATAGCTTCAAGAATAGCCAGATACACAGGTACAAACAAAATTATCGGGATCAGTTTTCTTTGTGTGCTTCTGTCTCCTCTCCCCTCTTTCTCTTTCTGCTTCCCTCTGCTTTCTCTCTTTCTGCTCCATTCCCAGGATCATCTGCCCCTCCTCATCACAGGACAGCTGCCAGCAGCTCCCAGAATAATATCCTTCTAAATTCTAATACACTGAAAAAGAGAGAGCATCTTTTCTCTAGCATTCTCTGTGAATGTCCTGTCTTTCATTTTGATTGGCCTGGCATGTATGGAGCATATACCAATTATAAGGGCCAGAGGAATGTGTTGCACTGATTGGCTACTTGGGTCACATGTTCCACCAGTGAGGTTGGGAAGAAGGAAGAAGCCCTGCCCCTGAGGACAAAGGGAATAAGTTGTACTCACCAGGCTTGCTTTGCACCCTATCTCCTTGGTCGGCCCTTTTCAAAATCGCAAGTGTTCCTAGTCTGGATCCCATTGGATGTGGGAATCTCCAACATTTTGCAAGTTTGCCACATTGCAAGTCCTATTGGAGCAATTACCATGGGAGCAGTCAGGGGCCTGAGCAGTTCCCTGAGGGAGGTTCCACTGAGTCTCCCTCAAATCATAGCAGGCTGACAGCTACCAGCTCTGCTGTCCCATGAGGCATTGCCTTGTCTCTGTGCTGTCTATCATAGACTTGTATACAGCAGCAGGCAGGAGCATCATTTGGGTTGAGTTCTGCACCACACTGCATGCCATGCACCTACTGTTCCAATTATTTGTTGCAGCTTAAGACAATAATAATTAGTATTTCATATGATTCTGGGGATAACTAGGCTCCTCTGGGAGTTTCTGGTTTCCAGCCCTTGGTGGTTACAAACAGCAGCTAGGGCTGAGTCCTCTTGAAGGCTTCTTCCTTCATATGTTCTGTGTTCCCTAGGCTGCGAAGATCAAATGGCAGGAGCTAGAACATCTGGGGCTCATTGTTCATGTCTCTCACACACACTCTCTCTCTCTCTTTTCATCTCAGTGGCCTCTCCACATGGTGTCCCCAGCAGGGCAGCCTCCAGGTTGTTATGTTTCTTAAAGGGCAGATGAAGACACCAAGAGAGGGGGTTCCTAGAGAACAAGAGAAATCTGTATTCCCCTTTTCACACCTGGCCTTGGAGTTATACAGTGTTACTTCTATTGCACTCTTTCTATTGAGGCAATAACAAAGCCCATCCAGTTGCAAGGGGTTGGGAACACAGATTCTATCTCTTTGAGGGAGATGTGTCAAAGAATGTACAGCCCTCTTAAAACCATCTTACCCCTGGGGATGGCTTTGGGTTAACCTAAACAATGTGTACTTTCCAGGTCTCTGAAAAACCACTTCACATTTCTCCACTTGAAATCACATTTTAGGGATTATCTTTGGACATGCTGTTCTGATTCTGTCCTTTTCTTGATGGAAATGAGGTGAGATTATCAGGGTATATAACAAGAAAAGTAGTTTCTTATACAACCATGTAGCAGAAAAGAGACTTAGACATCACATGCAAATGTGGTGGTCTCCATCTGGGCACATGGACATATTTTTGATAGTTGGGATTCTTTTCAACACTTGTGAAAATATTGCAATATCTCACCCCAGTAGTTTGGGCTTTTGCTATAGAATACAGCTAAAGTCAAAAACAATATTGAGGAACTCTGGAGGGATTGTAATACAATCTTATTACCTGGAGTTTGATCATTTTCAGGAAAAAATCCCAATGTTATATTTAAGGTGAGCTCTAGCATTAATTGCAAACTTTGTCATGTCTTCATATTCAGAGTAAAAGGGAAAAGACACCAACATCTGACTGAACCAATGCCCAATTCTCTGCTTTTTGCAACCAACCCGTCCTGGAGGTGTTTACCCAGCATGTACTTAAAATCAGAAGGCAGGGAGAAATCAATATGAGAATGCATCTACCTAACCCTTCAGAAGAAACCACTTAAAAGTGGATTGGGGAATCCTCATTCTCGCATGTTTGTAAGGGTGTTTAAGAAAGGGTTGCATAGGGGCGCCTGGGTGGCGCAGTCGGTTAAGCGTCCGACTTCAGCCAGGTCACGATCTCGCGGTCCGGGAGTTCGAGCCCCGCGTCAGGCTCTGGGCTGATGGCTCAGAGCCTGGAGCCTGTTTCCGATTCTGTGTCTCCCTCTCTCTCTGCCCCTCCCCCGTTCATGCTCTCTCTCTATCCCAAAAATAAATAAAAAAAAAAAAAAAAAAAAGAAAGGGTTGCATAGTGGAAAGACATGCAAATTATGTCTTCCTTTTAATTTCTGACACCCAGCCCAGGCCTAACCCCTTTTATTGTACCTTACATGCCTTCAAAATAGTGTAAGGATAAAATCCCCCATTATAGAACTGACATTATTAGGAGCTAAGCTCTGCTGAGGAAATAGTACTAGGTAAAATTATGAAACCAGCACAGATGGTCTTTAGTTTTCTACTCCTTAGTGTGCTAACATTTGGGTGTGCAAAATCTATCCTCTTACTAGTGACTCTGGCAGTACTAACTTGGAGATGCTATGGCCAACTCCTTTCTTCCCTAGGCTTAGGACTATCTAGTTAACTGGTAAACGTTTATGATGCTGGCTCCTGGGTTCATTCACAGGCATTCAGTGTGCATTTATTGAGCACCAACTGCATGCCAAGGGTTGTTCTAGGCATTTAGTTTATGGAAATGAACAAGACAGTCATAGTTTTGATGTATGGAACTTAGTTTAGTGCCATATCTTTCTGGAAAAGCAACAGTGAGGGGGGAAGTTCTATACATTGTTCATTTCTACTGTAAAGCCAAGAGGGAGACCAAAAGGAAGTTTTCTGAGCTTTACAGTTGAGTGATGTTCTTCCTTTTCCCCCCAGTCCTATAATACTTTCTACATAAAGTAGAGAGAGCCCCAGAGGTGGCTGAAATAATAGCAAATGTTTTCTGGAAGACTTAATCTATTAGTTAAATTTCCCCAAGATAGAAAATTACAAATATTTGCTCAAAGTGCATGCTTGTCATTCTCTATCAATGTGAAATTTTGTTTCTTGGGACAGACTGGACTGGACTCATTAACTTGGGGCTAAGCTGAAAGGAAAAGACTAAGATGCTGTTGCTGGGGGAAAAAAGTCAATGGGCAGGTAGAATACAGTATCCATTTAATCAACAAATATATATTAATTTCCCATAGGCCCTAGGGTTATTGTAAACAGGACAAAGTGACTCTCCTGTGAATTTTGTATTCTAGTAGGGGAGACAGAAAATAAATGAGTGCAAATAAATAAATTCTATAATCACAGAGTAAAGTCAAAGAGAATGACAGAGGTAGGCTGTGTTTGAGATAAATTAACCACAGCATGGTACTCTAAGGAGTTGAGATTTAAGCCAGATCTGAAGAGTGTGCAGGAGTGACTCATGCAAGGATCTACAGGAGGGTTTCAGGTAAACAGAGTAGCATGGGAGAAAGTAAGAGATCCAGTAGGACAGGACAGAGAGAGGAACTTATAGTAGCACATACCTAGTTGGTGCTGAGCCATCTGGTAGCGGGCTGTCTCTGGAAAGAAATGATCCAATTATTTAAACAGGATTATGGACAGCTCAGAGCCAGAGCACTGAGGAAAAACTGATAACCATGAAAACTAGGTAAATTCTACCTTCAGAGGTAAGGATTGACCTTTGAGATTTGGGTAAAACTGAGCTGAGGTTTAGCAGCTGCTGAGAAGAGTTTTGAAGACCCTGAAGCAGAAAGGCTCTGATAAGTTTAACTTAGGAGTCTACCAATTTTCAGAATTGAGGGTCAGGGGACCTCATTCTATGGGTGAAGGTGGATGGTGATTGCTTCCTTCTTGGCTTATTCTGCCATCCTGGAAATGTACTGGATGACCGGACTTTTTACAACGTTTAACTACAGTGTGTCTGAATGGAATTAAACTTTAAAAAGAAAAAAAAAGGAAAAGAGATCCCATGTTTTCTGTGTTGCAGTAGGCAGGTGAGAATAACCCAAAGTCTACTGGGGCCCTATAATACACAGAAATCCACAAATTACATAATTTATACCCCTTCCTGCATTGTGAGGCTGAGATCTTCTCACTCTTGGCTCCTGAGATTGGTCTAGGGCTTGGTGATTCTGCTGGAGAAAATTGCTGTACATCCTCACATGATGGAGACTATTTACCCAGAGTAAGGCCTGCTTATTGCTTTTTATAGATGTGGAATGCTTTCATAGATTTCCTACTTTTATAGGATGCTATTGCCAAAGGATAGAGTTGACCCTCTGTTTTCCACTGTGGGTGCTGCCATCTTCCCTGTCCAAGATTATGATGTTTTTTGCTTCCTCTCTGATACTCTGGTCTATTCTCCAAAACTGTGGACTTTTCCTTGAGCATAAATTGCTTTATATCTCTCAGGGGTGGGGACTATTCTCCACCCTTTGCCCCTATCTTCAGCTGGCATGGTCTGGTCCAGGGTCTTCTCCCAGTACTTCAGCAGACCCCCTGCTCTTCTTGGACATCCTAGAAGTAGAGAGGATCTTCCTTGATCTTCCCATGGACTGTGTCTTTCAGTAGCCTCAAGAGAAGGTCAATAAAACTGTTTTTAACTGAACTTTGAAACCATAGAGCTGCTTCTCATGATTCCCTTTTATTTCCTGTGTTTCCTATAACTCTTGTCTACTCAGTCTATGGACAGTACTCTTCCCATTATCAGCCTCTGATAAAATACTTCAGCCTTGAGGCCCTTGGTCAAGCTGAGAGGAAAATTGGTTTGGCAAAGATGAAATTGGCTCACCAAATCCATTTCCCTTTCTTCGTGGCTACATAGCTAGACTACATTGGCTAGACTACTCTACAGTTAGTTATAGCCATGTACTTGAGTTCTATTCAGCAGAATGTGGCCCATGAAATTTTCATGAGCTCTCTTCCATTTTCTGTTTTTCCTATCTACCAACTGAATGGAGAGAATTCTAACAAACTAAGATGAGGAATCATGAGATGAAGGAGTCTGAGTCTTACCAAACCAGGAAAATCTGGTGGACTTTACATGAATAAGAAATACATTTTTATATTACTGGATTACTGAAATTACAGAGGTTGGTTGTTATAGCAGCTAACATTATTTACCCTAAGTAATAGTTGGTCACATCCCTTTCCAAAGGTACTGTCCATACAGACACACATACATTCTCCTAAACTCCCCCTACATCCCAAACCACCTGGACAGATCTTCAGCTCACTCCCAAGAGGCACTGAATCTAACCAGGAACACATGTATAAGAAGCAGAGGCTCCTCTTTCCCACACCAAATCCATGATAGCTAACATTTAGTGAGCACTGGCTGAATGCCAGTCATTGTGTTAAGCAAACGCAGATTTACCGTAAAGCCAATGAAGCTGAAGTTTGGGGCCCCTCACATGCAGGGCCCTTCCCAAGGGCCTGGAAGGGGATTTAGCATGTTCGCATGGTCATGTTTTTATAAAAATCTGCAAATGTAAAATGTCTTCTTTTTTTTTTTTATTTGTGGGAGAGTATATTTATGTAAACTTCAGGCCCCACCAAATCTAGATACATCCATGAAGCAAAGTGTTTAATGTGTATTTTCAAATGTCATCCTCATAGCAATTGTGTCATAGTTTCTATTATTATACAGAGAAGAAATTTGATGCATGAAGCTTTTAAGTCACTTGCCCCAGCTCACCCAGCTCTGATGTGTTGGATCCAGGATTCAAGCAGAGACTCTCAAGACCAACATTGTTGTGGCCTTCATGATGCCTCCTGCCCCTGGGTCGCATGCATATAGCTCAGGAAAGCCAAAGCAGAATTGGCAATGGTTAATATATTTCTCCAGGCCCCTCTGCATGACTTCCTTTAGACCCATCCTAATATCTTGAGTCCCAGATAAAACAGACTGAAGAGTTTTTTCAGGGCTACATTAAAGTGTTAATTTCACACAAGGAAGCACCTAGGATTTAGCATCAGAAGGTATGAGTTTTAGAATACGGAAACAATGGGGGGTAATGGCACACATTTTGCCAAGAGATTGCCGGAGGTAGCAGTAAGTGATTGGATCAAATGACTGTCATGGGCTGTCAAAGGCAGTGGAACAGCTTCAAAGCTCATTATTGCCTCAGCTTCCTGAGGTTCACACGGTGCCAAGGAACTGGAAGATGTGGAGGATAAACAGGCTGGCTTAGAAAAGGGGATTAAAACATGCAACTCCAGATGAGCCTTCAGGGCCAGCAGTGCCCCAGGGTTTGTGGGCACATTCCCAGCTGTTACCTGTGTGGTGGTTTTATCCCCAACTAATACGCCAGCTGGTGGAGTTTTATTTCCTTGTTGACTTTTTTGCTGCCACCTGGGGAGTCTTGGTGACTGTAAACAAAGATTTAGAACACTAATAAAGTGTCGGGCGCCAATGCAGTTGACTCTGTGCAGATACTAAAATCAAGTAAGCTATGGGTAAGCAGCTGGCATGGAGTACCCCAGTCACTTGGGCTGGTGGGGAGCAACAGGGAGGTGGGGTGAGAGAGAAAGGGGTTTGATTGCTGAAGCTCCATGTTCAGGGCCCATGGCTTAGGCACTTGCAGTAGATGCTGTTGGATGGGTAGGAAATCTCAGGCCCTGGCTGCTATGAGTATTGGCTGCTAAGGGCTCACAAAGACCCACTTCCCCAAGAATTGCCCTCAATTGATGCCTAGGAGGTTACATCTCTCTACCCCTACCAGGAGAAGCCTATAGTAATGACTGATACAGGGGGTACACAAGGCCAGCCCCCTTTGTCTTAAGGAGGGGACAATCATGTCAACATTGTGATTTATGCTCCCGCGGCTTTGATGGATCAGGCCAAGTTTAGATTTTACTTGAGCACAAATCTCTGACTGGCTTCTTCCTCTATCCTGTCTGCTTTCCTTCCTTAGATTCTTCTCCGGAAGATCCTTTCTCAATACACTACAGGCATATGATTTTCCCTGTCTTGAGCCCTGTTTCTGGGGATCACCTAAGATGAATTTTGGGCCCTCATTGCCGCAGCTAAGTTTGGTAGGAGGCGAGCAGGGATTTGAAACAGGCAATCCCCAGAATTGTGTATTCAGGCAAATCCTCCAGATATGTGTATATGGAGGAGATGGCAGGTAGAGATTGAGGATATATTTTGAGGAGCAGGTGTCAGCTCCCAGGGAAAGAAAACAAGTGGGCCAATGATGGATGTCAGGGTCTTAACTAGGAAAATACAAGTAGAACACTTAGCAAGAAAATGAGAGACAAACCCAGCGCTAGGGCACAGGTCAGCAAAACCAGGGGTGAGAAATGCTATGACTTGTAGTATACATGAAAGTTTAGGGATCATATCACCAAATCCTTAGTTTGTTGTTGGTAAGATCTAACTACATATTAGCCATGTGAATCTGGCAAGTTAGTATTCCTTTCTAAACCTCAATTTTTTCATTTGTAAAAAGGCATATAGCATACATTCAGGAAATATAAATTATTTTATTATATAAATATTATTCTAAGCCACAGTGGGTAATGGAATTTTTGCCTGCTATGCAATGGACCTGGGCCCACATGTAGATCCAGACTTGGAAAGTAAGGAAATGCAAAACTATGTGATGCAAAGTAGGGTCTAAAATAATGGCCAGGCCAAACTGCAAGGTGATAATGATATTCGTAAGGCTACCAATGGTTTTGCATCTTAAAGCCCAGAGGGGTGCCTGGATGGCTCAGTTGGTTAAACATGTGACTCCTGATTTTGGGTCAGATCATAATCTCATGGTTCGTGAGATCAAGCCCCACATCAGGATCTGTGCTGAGCCTACTGGGGATTATCTCTCTCCCTCTTTCTTTGCCCCTCCCCACCTCAAAATAAATAAATAAACTTAAAAAAATTTAGAGCCCCGAGTTTCCACTTTTGCATTTTCAGACCCAGTCTTGGAGAGGAAGAGGGAAAGGAAGAGGAAGAGGGCCAGGAATCCTTTAGATTTGACCATCATTCATCTAGAATTGGACTCAAGAGGGTCTATTAGAGAAAGCTGGCCAGTCAATAGTTATGGACCCCAAGTCTGAAATTGCAAGAGAGTTTTTCTGTACTTTGGCAGACACTACATTCACAATGCCAGATTTCCAGTGCCTAAATAAAACTGGAAATCCTAAAAGACAAAAACAGGAACCCCAAGCCACTCAAATGTTCTTTCTTTAAATTTTTTTTCTTAATGTTTAATTATTTTTGAGAGAGAGAGAGAGAGAGAGAGAATGAGTGGGGGAAGGGCAGAGAGAGAGGGAGACACAGAACTAAAAGCAGGCTCCAGGCTCCATGCTGTCAGCACAGAGCCCGATGTGGGGATTGATCTTGTGAACTGTGAGATCATGACCTGAGCTGAAGTCAGATGCTTAACTGATTGAGCCACCCAGGTGCCCCTCAAATGTTCTTTCACTAAGACCACTCTCTACTCTCTTTACACTTCTCGTACAGAGTTGTATGGTCCTTATTTTAGGAAAGGGTTCCAAGGAGCAGAACATGAGATGATAATTCATGTGCAAGTTTGATTTGTTGAGGAGATTCTCTTGGGAAAAACTGGGTATGGGAAGCAGGACAGAAAAGGGAAGAAGCAAATCTTGCCACTTGCAACAATGTGGATGGAACTAGAGGGTATTATGCTAAGTGAAAAAAAGTCAGCCAGAGAAAGACAAATACCATATGATTTCATTCATATGTGGAATTTAAGAAACAAAACAGATGAACATAGGGGAAGGGGGAAAAAGGAGAGAGAGGGAAGCAAACTATAAGAGACTCTTAACTATTGAGAACTGAGGGTTGATGGAGGGAGGTGGGTGGGAGATGGGGTAAATGGAAGATGGGTATTAAGGAGGGGACTTGTGATGAGCACTGGGTGTTATATGTAAGTAATGAATCATTAAATTCTGTACCTGAAACCAATTTTACCATATATGTTAACTAACTAGAATTTAAGTAAAAACTTGAAATCAAGAAAGAAAGAAAGAAAGAAAGAAAGAAAGAAAGAAAAAGAAAAAGAAAAAGAAAGAAACAAAAAGGGAAGAAGCACAGAAGAGTTCCAGCCTCAGCTTCATCCCACAGGGGAGGTTGGAATAGTAAATTAAGCCTCTGATTTTGGCCTAACCCCAAGGCAAAGGAGCTGGGCTTTCATTTTTCACCCTAGCCCATTATTGGATAAGGATTACTCTTGAAGGCATAAAATCCCAGGAACTTGTTTCTCTCAGTGGTGACCCCAGTGACCCAAGGGTGGTTCTTTATAGAGTACCACAGAGATGGACAATTAGAACTAAAGCACTTAGAAGGCAAAGGAATGAAAACTGAAAAGGTCAAAGGGACCCAAGGGAATGAGAATAGAACACCAACGTATATGCTAACTTAAAATGTGGTAACAGATATGCTAACTTATGCATACTTAAGATTATTTTAAGGGTCTGGGAAAGGCTAGTCAGTTCTGCAAATATGCAGTTTATTCTATACGTTTTAGTGTTATAAAATGGGTAAGGCATAGGATTTAGCATTAGAATATGTTTAAGTCCTGGCTCTGACTCCTATAAACGGTGATCTTGGGGAAGTCACTTAGCTTCCCTGGGCCTCAGTTCCTACAGCTATGAAATGGGTTATTTTTTATTTTTTATTTAATTTTCTAAAGTAGGCTCTATACCCAACATGGGGCTTGAACCCACGATCCTGAGATCAAGAGTCAACTGAGCCAACCAGGTGCTCCAAAAATCAGTTACTTTTTAGCTTTTTAAATATACATTGATATTTTCTGCTGGCTCCACAGGTTTGTTTTTCATTTTTTTTTTTATGAGAGAGAGAGAGAGAGAGAGAGAGAGAGAGAGAGAGAGCATGAGTAGGGGAGGGGGCAGAGGGAAATGGAGAGAGAATCTTAAGCAGACTTCACGCTCAGCGACTCAGCACAGAGCCTGACGTGTGAGATCATGACCTGAGCTGAAATCATGAATCAGACACTTAACCAACTGAGCCACTAGGCACCTCCTTTTTTTAAATTTTAGCAGGTTTTTGATATATATGTTTTAAAACCTTGAACAAGATATTTCCATTTTGTCTTGTAAATTAGTCAGTGTTTCCCCTCCCCCCCCCCCCCGCTTTATATTTCAAGCCATAGTGTTATCCATTCAAATATAGGATTGTTTCTTATCACTATGTTATATTTCCTTTTATGCTTTTTGGACTGTGTTCAATTTCATCTGATATTAATATTGCTATACAGCTTTCTTTTAGTTACTAATTGCCTTTTTGGTTTTTTCCATTTTTTTTTTCAACCTTTCTGGATGATTATATTTTAGGTGTTTCTACCATAAACCACATATGGGTGGATTTTTAAAAATCTGGTCTGATAATTTTGTTCTTATAGAAACTTAAAGTGTAAAAATTTTTTAACAAAGCTTAAGTTATTCAGTATCTCTATCCTCCTCCCAAATAACCCAAGAACTTGGTATGCTTTAATCATTCACTGAATACCTTCCCCATCTATATTTTCCTTGGTAGTGTTTGAATTGCACCCAGTTATGTAAAAAAAATATATTCTCTTTCTGAGTCAACAGCAAACTAAATTTATATTTCACCAAATTCTGTACTAACTATTGTTTGTGTCCTCTGTTTCATTTCTCTCTGTCTCTTAGAGTGTTTTCTCCTTCTGCCTCAAATATATTCTTTAGTAGTTATTTCAGTGAAGATCTGTGAGCAACCATCGCATGTTATTTCCATTTCATCTTGAGTAAATTTATTTCCAGTTGTTGATTTTGTTGCTGTCTTAGTATTATTTCCTCATATGTTTTGGAATTTTATTATTAAATGGAGGTTCTCCCTCTCTCTCCCCCCTGCCCTCCACTCCCCCACCTCAACCCCTATGTCTCACAATCTTGCAGATTAGTATTTGGTCTCTTCTTCCACCACCTTCTAAGAACATTCAGTCCCAAACCAGATCTTATATTGGTAGCTCAGGGTTCCCAAACTTCACTGATATTGGAGTTATTACATATTCAGCAACTGAGGATGAAAGATTATTTCTTAAAGCTTCCCTGCTACACAGCTTTATATAAATGGTAGTTGGGATGTGGTTTCAAGAGTTTATTTCATCATCCTTTAGTGGGTAAGGAAAACTCAAACTTGCTTCTGATTTTGAAGAGTCAGTCTCTTACATCCAATGGAACACTTTTATTCTTGTTACCCCACAGGAACCCAGATTTCTCTATTTGCTTCTGGATCTGGAGTTAAGTGAGTCTGAAAACTCAATCCCAGTTATTTCTCTGTGTTCGCTTCCATTTCTGGTCTTTAGAGTGGTTTATCTCAGTTTCTAGAATGGCTGTGTTGTCTTAAACTTTTCTTTCTAGGTGTCATATTTTGTATCAGCCCCTGCTGCATAACACACTACCCTTGAAAATTGAATGGTTTACTACAATCATTTATTCCCACTCGTGTGTGGGCTTTGGCTTGGCTTTGGTTAATCTGGGATGAGCTCAGCTGGGCAACTCTACTTCACTCTACAGGAAGTAAAGGAAGACAAATCCTGACTTTTTTACCACTTGCTATCCAGTCTCCAATTGGTTACTTGCCCCACATTAGCCAAGCTCAATGGTGGCCAAATGACTGGGGTACCACTGATGAATCCATAAATGTCAGTCCCTGGGGCACAGAGATGGTAGAGAAGATGAGAAGGGCAACAGAGAATATCCTAGCACATGACACAAGGAGAGCCAGAGGGAGTTGGAAAAACACTGGGCAACATAGGGCAATGCTCAAACAGAAAACCAAGTTGCAAGTCTTGGAAGGGTGTGATTACACAAGACACATTTTAGAAAATCATTCTTTTGGGGTTTTAGGAAACTGGTAACTTCTGGTTCAGATGGGGGATACAGAGACAGAGGGGACCCAATATCTCTAAGTGGGAAAATCCTGTCACCTTTGAAAGCCTGTCTTACACTCAAAGTAATATTGCAGCCTTTGGCTTTTTATTACTTAGATCCCATTAATGTAGTCTTTTGTATTGGAAAAAAGGAGAAGGCAAATTTTTCTATGCAGTTGACACAGGAATGGTAGTCAGGAAAGCTATGGGATTCCAGCACTGCCATTGTCAAGTTCTGTGCCTTGGACAGTTCTTGTGGCTTCCTGAGCCTCTGGTTTCCTCCTGCAGGAAATTAGAAGGTTGAAACAAAAGCCTTTACAACTCTGAAAAGTCAGCATATATGGCTTATAGATGGGATGAATGGCACTATCTTATTAATCAGAAAATATTTACTTCTGATTGTCCATGTTCTGGTCTCTTTACTGAATCACTGGAAATCCTGAGAAGGAATTTTATATTTTCCATGTTCCCTCCCCTAATTTTTGAATTTATTATTTTCTTCCACACCTCCCAGGCAAAGGAGAGTCAGCCCTGACAGCCAACCTGACAGGCAAAACGTGGTTTGAGAGTGGTAAAATGAAAAAGCTTGAAGCTTGTAAATTTAGATTTCCAGCATGTATACTCATTTCCTGGCCTCATGGACACCCCAGTAATTATCTAGAATTATGCATAATTTACCTCCTTCCATTTTCTAAGAGATTGTCGGTTTTAAGGTCAGAGTTTGACAATTTATTGGTTTGTCCTGCAGAAATAAATTGGGGGCATCTGGGGCTGGAGTCTATAATGTGTGCAGTTGGGGCCATAGACGTGAAGCTGCCTCCTATTTATAGCTGAGCAAGCTTAATTGTTGCTTTTCAATCTAAATAGAAAGGCTCTGTTTACTGCTGCTTTTAATTGTAGCAAGCTGGTGAAAAAGCATGCAGGGCCTCTTCAGTAAAGGCAATTCAATAAGAGCATTTTGTCAATAAATTATTATTGCCATCATGAAAACCACGCACAGCATTCAAATATAAAGCAAGCAACATCCCAGCTTCTGCCTTTGACGGACCTAGCCTAATGCTTTTCAATTTTCTTAATACATTCTCTTTCTCCCCTGTTTTCATAGAATGTTGGAGCTGATAAGGGGATTGTGGATCTTCTTAATCCCTACCCTTCATTTTACAGAGGGAAATCTGATTTCCCTGCCCCCTCCATATCATCCCTCATCATGATTGGTTAATCCAGGAACGGACATCTGCCCCAAGGGTAGCCACGTATAGATTTTGGCTGAGCTAATAAATTTTCTTCCTTTGGGAATTTGAACTACACACACACACACACACACACACACACACACACACTGTTGCAGTCAGCAGTGGAGGGCAGAGATATAAATTCTTTTAGTCTTAGGAGTGTGGCTGCCAGTAAGGACCATGAGGAAACTTGCAGGTAAATGGAGAGGTTCTGCAGGGCAAGGAAAGTAGAGCAGATGAGCAGAAAGAAGAGACAGATACTTCAGTCCCTGAGATGTGAGAAAGCCCGACTCAGATTACAGAGCTGCCTGCCAGACCTGTCATTGACCCCACACACGTGAAAGCCCAACTGAGACCACACCTTCCCAGCTGAGCTCAGTCCCCATTGCTAGCCTCAGAACCATGAGCTGAATGAATAGTGTTTCAAGTCACTAAGCTTTGGGGTGGTTTATTATGCAGCACTGTTATGGTTACAGGTAACTGATACAGAATGGTTGGGAAGTCCTGTACACACACACACACACACACACACACACACCACCCCTCCTGGGGGCCCTGGAGTGTGGAGAAAACTGAGATTATTTGTAATCCTTGCATGGAACAAGCCCATCCCAAAGGCTCTTGGCTCTACCTTCTCAGTTTTTTTTGTAGGGACAATCTCTTCCAGATTCAGAGAGTCTCAGATAAAACGAGACCTTGGGGAATTTTCTTTTCCTTTCTGAGGCTACCCTAGGCTTCGCTGGCAGGAATGGAAAAAGGCCAGAGATGCTCTCTCTCTCCTAGAGGTCAGGCTCTTAATTCCTTCATTCAATGGACTTCATTCCATACCTCCCACTCTTAAAGGCCCCTTATCCCCCCTGCCTCTTATCCTCACAGCATTTTGTGCTGTCAGGGCTAGCCATGGGCTTTCTCTAATTTGTATAAGGAATCAAGAGCTCTCATTTACACCCAGAGAAAGGCAGTATCTCTTTTACAAGCCATACAGGAGCACGTACGTCTGTTCTGCAAAAGGTTAGTGCCCCTTCAAGATAGAAAGTCCTAAATCCTTGAGAAAAGTTAGGGGGTAGTTATTGATAAATTCCAGAATCCCCTTTTTACACAAGTGGGGGATGTCTCTCTAGCCATATTTCTAAGAAACATTTTATTTTTTAAGACCAACTGTGGATCCAGAGGAGTCAGGATAGGCTTGAATTAAGATTTTTCTGTTTCTAGCCACATCTAGACAACCAGTTGATAGTATGGTTTGACTCAGTGTGGCAGAGATGCCTAACCCTTGTACCCTTAGTGGTAAGGGTACAATAAGAGTCTGGGAGAGGAGCAAAGGAAGCAGCGAGGATTTTTGGAAGGATCATCTTGCTTTGAGCACTGTACTGTGCTGTACTGTGGGTACATTACCTCATTTGAGGCTTGTGACAATCCCCGGACATGGCTACTATTAATGTCTTCCTTTTATAGATAATGAAATGGAGGCTCAGTGAGGGAAAGTATGTGGCAAAGCTCAAGAAACATCAGTGTTCCTTCTTGAACCCTGCCGGACCTTGCTAATTACAGAATATCATATCTACCTTGCAAAACACGCTGTTTTCAAATTTAAGAAAAAGTAGATATACTAATATGACCACCACCTAACATCTATTATGAAGAATTGATCGTTCCTGACATTTTGTCTCATTTGTTTTAAATATTTTATTTTATTTTTTTTTTTAATTAATTTTTTTTTTTATTTTTTTTTTTCAATTTTTTTTTTTTCAACGTTTATTTATTTTTGGGACAGAGAGAGACAGAGCATGAACAGGGGAGGGGCAGAGAGAGAGGGAGACACAGCATCGGAAACAGGCTCCAGGCTCTGATCCATCAGCCCAGAGCCCGACGCGGGGCTCGAACTCACGGACCGCGAGATCGTGACCTGGCTGAAGTCGGACGCTTAACCGACTGCGCCACCCAGGCGCCCCTGTTTTAAATATTTTAAATAAAATGTTAAATATCTTTGGCCCTTACTTTCAACCTCAACCTCACCTTCTTTCCACTGTCACCCCCAAGAATAAATCTTTATTGTAAGTCTCATGTTTTTCCTTCCAGCCCATTTTTTATACACTTCAGAGACCTTTCTGGGGGTAGACAGTGTCATTCTCCGTACTGATTCCTTCCAGGGGTTTTATGAATCCCATGCCTTAGAAAGTGGCAGCAACCTCTGCCTGCCCCTCTGTGCTTTGCCTGCTCCCCACTCTCCCCCACTGGTTTGGGAAGTTGCTGGTGAGGGTGAGTTGAGACAGAGCCCACGGGACCACCGCTGCTACCTACGGCAGGCACATCCTTTGCTCTCAGCTCATGCTGGTATTGTTTGATCCCAAGGACAACTAGGAACATTGCCTGGCATTTGTTTCCTGAGCTGCAAGACAACTAGATATGATGCCATCTAGTGTCCCAACCTTTGCCAGCAAGAGAAATGGGGCATCACCCCAAACAAAGCAAATAGACTAAAAAACATCGACCAACATAAAACTGAAGCTTGAGGGTTTTTTCTCCTGCACTGCAGGACACATTGTAGGGGTCCTATCTGTACACCCCTACCCTTCCTTCTTCAGTGGCCAGTGGCCAGACCACCAGCTGCCAGGACCTGCACACATCTGGGGCCAACCGCCCAGCATAGGAATCTGAAATGATGGAGAATTAGTGTTGCCTGACAACCCTCAACAAGGGATGGATGTGAATTGATGTATAAATATTCTAGTTCCCTTTCTCAAGTAGGATAACAAAAAAGCCTGCATCCAACACTTTCAGAGTTTTCCGATGGAATTAAGCTCCAGCTGTCCAGAACGCTAGCCGGCCCAGTTATGTACCCTTTACTAGCTGTTTTGCTCTGTGTCTCAATCCCCTACTCCCCTGCCAGTATTCCTTCACTTCCCAAGTAACCAAGTTAACCATTTGCTTCGAATCTTTGTCTCAGGATCTCCTAAACAAACAAAAGGTCTCTGTGGTAGATTGCAAAAATGGCCACCAACCTTTCCCCCTCTCTATTTCTTTACATGCTGATGTTACAAGCCCTTCCCATTAAACAGTGGGCTGGCTGTGGGTTTTGCTTTTCACCAATAGAACATGGCAGAAATGATAGCATGCCAGGCCCCTAGGTCTAGGCCTCAAGGAAACTTGCATACCTCTTTTTCCTCAAAGACTAGTAAGCAATAATAAATGGTTGGGGCTTTTTTAGGCCACTGAGTATTGGGTGATTGGTCACATAGCAGAAACTAACTGTTCCAGGCCTCACCCCAAGTCTACATATGAAGTGCTCTTTTGTGTGTGTGTTTTTGAATGAGAGTATGGTTTTCCCTTAAAAAAAAAAAGCAATTTCTTGGGCACAGAGAAGTCAAATGACCTTCTCAGAGCTGCCCAGCAGAATGTGGCTGGCAGTTGCCATCTGTATCCAGTCCATTACTTTGCTCCAGGGCTTCTGTGCTGAATCACCTTGTCTGTCTGGGTTTGCCTGCACACTGCTGCATTTTCTCTCTACCACGGCTGCCAGCCTGGCTGCTGGTTTTTTCCAAAGCTCTCTTTTCACAGAACTGTGAAGTAGGAGGCCACTGTGTTTTCACGGATTGTGCCGATGACATATGTGTCTGATAGGGACTCGAGCGCCTGCAAAGCTGGCCCAAGATGGAGAGCTCACCAAAAATACTGCAGTTGCTGGACGCTGGAGAATTTATGGAGCTTCAGAGCCAGCAGGAAGCAGAGTAAACAACACTGAATAGAGAGAGTCAGGATGCTTAATCCTGGCTTTGCCTCTGGTCTCTGAAGTCTCTTTCAGCTCTAAAATGACAGGATTTGGAGACTGAGTAGGGCTCATGCAAATGCCGAGCCAGAAAGCATGAAGTTAGTTGTCTATTTAAGAAAGGTCTGGTAGGCTAGAACAGTGGTTCTCAAACTGGGGTCCCCAGGTGAAGCTGCAGAATCAGCATCACCTGGGAAGTTGTTAGAAGTGCACATTCTTGGGCCTTATCCCAGACCTTGAGAATCAGATTCTCTTGGGATGGGGCCCAGCAATCTGTGTGTTAACCAGCCCTCCACGTGATTTGAATGCAGACTCAAGTTTGAGAATGGCTGGTGTAGAGCCATGTTATTCCAAGTGTGGTTCAGGGCATTGGCACCATCTGGGAGCTAGTTAGGGAAGCTGAAGGGCAGCACTATCTCCTTCTCCCTCCTGAATGAGAATCTGCATTTAACAAGCTCCCCAGGTGATCTCAGTGCATAGCAAAGTTGAGAAGTCCTGGGTATAGATTCCTCATCTCCAGCTTTGAAGACTGTGATTCACTAGACCTGGGGTGGTGTCCCAACATTTACATTTCTAAAAAGTTCCCAGGAATTGCTGACCCTTCAGGTCAGGGATCTACTTTGAGTAGCAAAACCAGGCTTAGAATCTTCGCCTTGGGATGGTCTCAAGCCAGTCAAAATTGGTTTGTCACTCTACAGTTGTGCAGGCTGTGCACTGCCTAACTCCAGGAGGTGTCATTCACATGGAGTATGGGTCAAAGAACCTGAAACCCAAAGTTAGTACAAGAAGTGGTAGGCGCCATCTACAGAGTGGGTTTTGGAGGGAGACCTGAGTTTGAATCCTAACCCTGCCGCTTACATAGTTGTGTGATCTTGGGAAATATATTGAACTCTGAGTTTCAATTTCATCATCTATAAAGTGGAGATATATTAAGAGGTCAGATTAATCTTGATGGTGTCAGAAACTAAACATACCTGTTTTCTTTTGGCATTTTAGGAGAAGCAAAAGAAAACAAATTTCTTCCTTCTTTACTTCCTTTTCTTCCTTCTTTCTTCCTTTCCTTCCTTCCTTCTTTCCTTCCTTCCTCTCTTTCTGTTTTTTTCTCTCTCTCTCCAGACCAGCCAAATTTTTAGGAGAAGGTGGAAGGGCAGCTGTTAGGCAGGATTTCATCCTAAAACAGCCACTAGAGGGCCTCAGAGATCCAAGAAAACTTTCCATTGGTTCCAAGGAGGGGCCCTGAGCTAGCTGACAGGTCTGGTCTGGTGGGGTGTTGAGGGTGAATCTGATTCCTGAGAACCTTCTCAGCAGATGCTCACCTTCCCATGAGAAAGAAGTAGCCAGCTCTGTTAGTTAAGTTAGATAATTATTAAAACAGATAATTAAAACAGGTAAAACAGATAATTAAAGTGACCAATTTATTCACTGATAAATGATGTCTGCATGCAAAACCCTGTTCTGTCCTTGGAGTGAAAGTAAAGATGAAGGTGTAGGACTTTTCTAGGAAGAGTCTCTAGCTGGAAAGAACCCTAGGTTTAGGGTTCAGTACTGGTATCAAGGACAGGATTGGAAGGAGTGAACTTTAGTACCCTATTATTTCCACGTGCTGCCCCAATAAGTAAGATCAAAATAAAAACATTTTGCTATGCAAAGAGAGCCTCAAATGAAGTCCCATTGGGTAACTAGATTGCCACACATTGGTCCCTCCTGTATAGAAATTCTAGCACTGTCCTGATCAGCACTTTGCAAAGTACTTTGAAGCACAGATGAAGCTATCTTCTCTATTACTGCTTAAAAGCCCTTAAAGTGTATAGTAAGTACACCAAAGAAGCTTAGAAACTCATCTTTCCTGGAGAGATCTAGGAAACAGGACAGGCTAACTAACTAGGGGGACATGCTAGAAGATGATCTACCAACATATGTTCGTGGGAACCAGGAGGACAGAGCGTAGAGCAAAATCTGCGTTGCTATGTCTGCTGGCATCTGCTGGGGGAGAGATTTCTCTCCCTCAGCCTTTTGACTCTACAGCCCTCCCAGCAGGTCATTTTGGCTAAGAAGGCCCTATACCAGCATAACCTACACCTGCCACCCTCACCCCTACTCCACCACAGCAGCAGCAACTTTTGGGAGTAGGAAAGAGGGGTTCCTGAAAGTTGGAGAAGGGTCTTCCAGTCTATCGGTTTGCTCTGACACGGTTGAGTCCTAGATAACTTGCAAATACAGTCTCCTCTGTGCAGAGACCTTCTGGAAAAGGAAACAAATTGGTTGGGTTTCAGTATATTTCCTTGGTTATATGAGACAGATGGATAAAACGAGATGAATCAGATTATATTCAACAATATAATTATGTTTCCCCTTTAATAGAAATTTCCTTTTCAGAGGCTAAAAATCCAGTGAACCTCTTATATCCCAGTTTCCCATGGATAAAAAGAAGAACATTTTCCTTAGGAGACTCTCTATTGCTATCTGGATCACCATGGCCAGCCGGTCTTACTCCTCTCTCCAGGAGGCATAGTCAGCCACTGTACATACTACCTTTGTTTTGTTGCTCTTTGCTCCCTAGTTCCCACCACATTAAGTCAAGCATCCTTACCTGGTTTCCAAGGACAGGCCATCCCTTTCACATAATACCCATCCTCTACTTTCATCCTACTGGTCATCTCGCTGTCCAATTAAAGGATCCTTGGGGCACCTGGGTGGCTCAGTTGGTTGGGTGTCCAACTTCGGCTCAGGTCATAGTCTTGCTGTCCGTTGAGTTCAAGCCTCACATTGGGCTCTGTGCTGACAGCTAGGAGCCTGCAGCCTGTTCGTATTCTGTGTCTCCCTCCCTCTCTGCCCTTCCCCCGCTCTGTCTCTCTCAAAAATAAATAAACATTAAAAAAAATTTTTTTTAATGTTTATTTATTTTTGAGACAGAGAGAGACAGAGCTTGAACGGGGGAGGGTCAGAGAGAGAGGGAGACACAGAATCTGAAGCAGGCTCCAGGCTCTGAGCTGTCAGCACAGAACCCGACGCGGGGCTCGAACCCACGGACTGCGAGATCATGCCCCGAGCCGAAGTCGGACACTTAACCGACTGAGCCATCCAGGCGCCCCAACATTAAAAATTTTTTTAAAAATTTTTTTAATGTTTATTTTTGAGACAGAGACAGACAGAGCATGAACGGGGGAGGGTCAGAGAGAGAGGGAGACACAGAATCCGAAGCGGGCTCCAGGCTCTGAGCTATCGGCAGAGAGCCCGACACAGGGCTCGAACTCATGAACCGTGAGATCATGACATGAGCCAAAGTCGGAGGCTCAACCGACTGAGCCACCCAGGCGCCCCTAAAAAATATTTTTTAAAAAAGGATCCTTCACATCAACCCTTCTGAGCGTTTATGCATGCTATTCCCCTTTCTTGGACACCCTTCCTTCTTTCTGGCATAGAAGATGAACCCAAGCTATATTTCCTTCAAAGAGTCTTTCTTGATAACTTAATCCTTACTGATTGCCTCTTCCTTTGAACTCCCATATTTTCCTAGAGAGACAGTGGGGAACTTAATACAATATTGTTGTTGTTTTTTTTCCTCTGCGTTATTTTAGGAAACTTGAGTGTGGTTTGACAATTAGATGGCTAGGTTTTTGAGGGCAGAGGTTTGAATATAGCATCACCCCAGCATGGTGACCCCATGCATACATTAGAAACCCAATTAACATTTGCCTGGTTAACTCCTATGAATCCTTGGGATCCTAGGTTGAATGTCACTTCCTAAAGACAGCCTCTCCCATTAGATCTAAATCTCCTAAAGCTTTCCAGAGTACCATGTATCTCTTCTGCATAGCACTCTTCAAAGATAGAACTTTTTATTTATTTGTTTTATTGCATTACCCACTTCCCTCCATGAAGGCTGGGTCCATGTCTGGTTTTGCCTGATACACAGTGGGTACTCTGTAAATATTTATCTAAATGAATGAATATATGTTGGCTGGATGGCTAAACTGGAATGCAACATGGACTTCTGGGGGAACAAGGAGAACACAGTGGAGGATGTTAATCTCCTGGGAGCTTGTACCCTTGAGCACAGTCCTAAAAAGAATCTAACATCAGAGGCTCAGGTGGGCCAAATCAGCAAAATGATTTTAGGGTCATTATTGACAATGAGTAATGTAATATTTTCTCAAAGATTTTATGATCAAGTGATAAAAGTAATACATGCTTATTGTGGAAAATATGTAAAGATTAAAAAACTATAAGGAAGCAGAGAAAAGGAACTACAAGTCCACCCCTCAAAGTCTTTTTTTTTTTTTTTTTAAATTTTTTTTTCAACGTTTATTTATTTTGGGACAGAGAGAGACAGAGCATGAATGGGGGAGGGGCAGAGAGAGAGGGAGACACAGAATCGGAAACAGGCTCCAGGCTCTGAGCCATCAGCCCAGAGCCTGACTCGGGGCTCGAACTCACGGACCGCGAGATCGTGACCTGGCTGAAGTCGGGCGCTTAACCGGCTGCGCCACCCAGGCGCCCCTCAAAGTCTTTTTAAAAAATAATATATTCTTCCAACATTGAATCAGTACTTTTTTTTTTTTTTTAACATGCTGGAAACCCTACTGAATATACAATTTGGATCTTGCTTTCTTTTTAATCATTTAACATTAAATGATAAGTATTTTTCTTTGTTTTTGAAAACTCTTTGGATTTTAATAGGTCATAGAATTGTAGTTTTAAATAGTTCCAGAATGTTCCACTGCATAAATGTACTCTGTCATTCCCCCTACTTAGGACATGAAGGTTGATAAATATGAGTTTTGGCCCTTATGATTTTGAAGGCATTCTAAAATCTAAAGACAATAGAGATAAATGGGAGATGGAGGACAGATTTCCCCAGGTGTTTCAGTGTGATATATACCTTCATTCATTGGCAAACCACCCTTGCTATCCAGATCTCAGCCGCAGGCAAGTGAGCGCTCCTCATCCCTGGTGCCTTCAACCCCATCCCCCTGCTCCTCCTCCATCTTCTACTTCTCTCTGTGTAGCAGACACTGTTGATGCTCTGCCTGTATACTATCAACACGCAGCATTCCAGTACATGCCAATGGCTTCTTACTTCACGCACCACAGATTCTCTGCTTAAGGATTTTCTTGGCTGCAGGAGCACACTCAGTCATGAGTGAGGCAGGCTGGGAGTGCCAAAGTATTAATGCCCCCAAACATCCCTCAACCAATGATAAATGGGAATTACTGCATAAATATCCCAGTTTCTCATCCCCCATGAGGAACCATTTCGAGGTGTGTTTTATACAGAGCTCCCCACCAGGGCTGAGTTGCATTTACCCACAGGCATAATTTACTCATTAACACACCTGTCTTAGCTTCTTTTTCTTCACTACCTCATTTCTATATTCTCCTACTGTGTTTCCTGGGATCACCTCACAAATAAACCCCTTGGATTCAAATCCTTGTTCCAAGGCCCATTTCTGGGGGACCCATTCTAAGATACCCCACTTCTTAATTATGAGTTCTAGCACTTTCCAGCTTAAAATTCTCTCTTCTTTTTGACTAAAGTGGAAGCTGAAAGTCGAAATGATCCAACACATATTTTAAGGAACAGGGTAAAAATGCAAAACCATGCCAGATGGCTGACTCTTTATCATCAGAACGTCTGATAGGAATGCTCCCAAGAGGGAATAAATTATACAGAGACTCTGGTCTCTTTGGAGGTGACTTTGGATTGTTCTTTCTTTCTCCTCTTGTTACCTCTCTCATTTCTCTCTTAATCTGCTTCCTCTGCAGTAGAAGGCATCCTAAGCTGAACTATTTTTGTTGCCAATCCCTAATTAGGTTCCCAGATGCAGCCATAAACCTGGATGTGATGCTAGGTATGCTATAAAGCAAGTTCATATTCATTTTATTTAATTCATAATTACTACTCGTTACTACAGGCCTGATGTGTGCTGAGCAACTCTACTAGGGTCTGAAAGAGATTCTGCAGGGCCTATTAAAACACTATCCTTGTAGAGAAGATAAGACATAAACAGCTAGACTCCTGGAGAGCTGAGTGTGATCTGTCAATTGAGGGGCAACACACAGACCAAGACGAACAACTCTAGGAATTCAGAGAAAATAGTGATTCACTCTGGCTGGATTTTGAGAAAGCTTCTTGGATCAAGCAATGGTGGGTGGATTGGTCTTATTAAGCCAAATAGGTCAAGACAGAGATCGAAGTGATCCAGACTTCCCCATCTGAGTTCCTAGGAGACTTCTATTTGATGCTAAAAGGTAAAACTGCTGCTTCCCTCCACCTCCTCACAAGATGTTAGGACACCTTCAGAGTGTCCTTCTATCTCAGCTCGTTCAATATACACTGAGGAAACTATAACATCTTTCTGATATAAAGATTGGGCCAGACCCAAGTCAAAGTGTCATAGAGTCAAATAGGCATATCCGTAAGGAATGCATTTCATTTTAGATATCAGAACCCCATCACACGGGGGTTTAAACAATATAGACACTGATTCTATCTCATGTTAAGATTGGAAATAGGCATTTGCTGGTGCTGGTTTAGCTACGCAGCAACATCATCAAGGACCCAGGTTTTTTCCATCTTCCCACTCTGCCCTCCTTAAACTGATGACTTTTCAACCTCACGCTACTCACCTCCTGGTTGCAAGTTGGCTGCTATGGACTCAGGCATCACCAGTGCCTTCAAAGCAAGCAGAAGGGCAGTAACAGAAGTTCCTTTTCTTCTGAGCAAGACAGCAAAAGTTTTCTTAGGAGTCCCTTGCAAAACTATACTTATGTATCATTGGCTAGGACTGAATCATATGGCCACCCCTAGCTGTAAAAAATTCTGGGAATGTAGGGATTTCACTTTTTAGAAAGTAAGGAAAAGTTGATAGGGAATGGCGCAATAAAGTTCCTACAAATTCTGGCTTTTCTAAACAGGAAACTTCACCTGCTGTGGCCGACACTCTCAGCACCTTGCTCCCTCTGGGAGGTGATATATTAGTCAACTATTATCACACATCGTTCATTCTTCTTCTTCAGCAGAAACACAAAAGCAAGCAGAAAAATGAGACAGTTAGGGACCATGGAAACAAGCCCCAAGTGAAATAAATATATTATGCATCTGGGGCGCTCTCCATTTGCTGTTGTTAAACAGCTCCTCTCACAAAGCAGAGCAAGGATGTAGCCAGGACAAAGCTCCATCTACAAGCCCGACTTAGAATACAAGATCCTGGCTCCCCAAAGCCGGAGTTAGCTGCCTGAATTACCTGCCAATATCGACCAATCAGCATGAAGCCCTTCTGGCCAATCAGTATGCGGCACTTCCAACCAATCAGGATGAGGCTTTTTTTTCTTCCCCTCATTAGCATGTTGGGCCAGAGTGAACCTGAGCCGGAACTTTCTCTACATAAGCAGGGCCTCCCGGCGTTTGGAGAGGTTAGTCTTACTCCTTTCTGTTGGTGGTGTGTGTCTTTTCAGCTTAAGCTGTAGCGTAGTCTCGTCCGTCCCTTTGCTCTTTAGGTCGGGCCTCCTTTTTCTTGTCTGGCTCAGGAACTCGTAGTCCAGAATAAAGAAGGGCTGTCTCCTTACATGCAGACTAAGAACTAGCACACCACCACTTTTGTCTATGTTCCTGCCAAAGCAATCCTCACGGGTCCCAAGTGACTTTTCTGGAAGGAAATGCAGAGTTATCTGGGCAAGGGTGTGGGTATGGGGAGGAAGGAGGAATGGAGAAAGTTCCCATACCCTAGCTGAGTAACTTACCTTATCTGTGTTAAGCAAGTGGTGGTACCACGGTAGGATGGTAATGTGTGTCCCTGCAGGTGGTAAGCGTGCCTGTGAAGGGCTCGGGCCTCCTGAAGGCAGTATCTAATCAGTAAAGTGATCCTAGGTGTGTAATTTTAGACCCGGTATGAGGGAACGGATGGATTCAGCGAGCACACTAGTCCTTCAGAAAAAGCAGAGCGTTTTGTACCTTGAATCACCTTTCCTAGGCGACTCTTTCCTCTTATTGAATATAATCTCTCCAACAAAAAGGGTTCTGAAGTTCAGCTTCCCAGCATGTATCAATTTGGCATTTTCCGGAGCAGGCGATTCCTCTGGGTTGAATGAATCTTGCTTTCCCCACTAGGGGCACCTAGAGCTGTTACCTTCATTCCTTAAGGAGTTTTTTTTCCCAAATAAACTCCGTTTACTGTGGTTACTGTAACTTAAACCAAATATTGTGGCAACAAGGGTAGAATAAAGATGGAGGTATCCCCTGCAATGGTCCTGATACCTATATTTTGTTGGTGCTGTTGCCATTTTGGAGCACACGTGACATAGGGCTGTGTTGGGGTTTAAAAAAATTTTTTTAATGTTTGTTTGAGAGAGCGAAAGCAGAAGCAAGGGAGGGGGAGAGAGGGAGATACAGAATCCGAAGCAGGCTCCAGGGTCTGAGTGGTCAGCACAGAGTCTGATGCAGGGATTGAACTCTCGAGCTAGGAAATCGTGACCTGGGCTGCAGTCAGAAGCTTAACCAACTGAGCCAGCTGGGAGCCTCAGGGGTTTAATTCTGATGCATGCTCACAGAAAAAAAATGACAATACAAGCAAACTATTTAAGGACAGAGGTGTCTCACTGAGAGAAAAAAAAAGCATATTCTTTGAAAATGGAATTCACTCGTTCAATAAACCTCTTCAGCAATTTCTCATCTTTCTGGAGGCCACCTTTTAGGGAAGAAGCCTATATTAGCTCATGTGAGAAATCAATCTTTTCTAAGAAAAAAATATACCACATTCTTGCAGATTTATTTAGTGTTTTTTTTTTTTTTTTTTTTTTTTAAAGTACTGGTAGTCTGCTGGACTCTACTGGTAGCACTTCACAAGCATTAGCTTAATCTTGGATTACCAATGTATGAGGTAGGTCCTATTCTTGATCCTATTTCACAGTTGGAAACCCTAAGGCACAGTGAGGTTTAAACAGTTTCTTCAAGGTTGGGTAGCTTGAAAAAGGTATGGATTTCCACATGATCAATGGCAAAAGGGGATGAGGCATTTGGCAGATGATACTGGGTTTTTTTTGATACAAGGGATTTTTCCTGCCCAACGTCCTTTCCCTCCCTTCCCCTCCTAAATATAGCAACCTGGTTTTCCCTTGGGAGAATCACTGTTGCGTGTAGAGCATATGGTTTGGGCAGATCTGACCCTTTCTCTCCTAGGCTGGGAAATAGATCAGGCCTGGGGGATTAGTTGAAGAATGAGCATGTGATCCGAGTAGAGGTTAAGGAGTATCCATTCTAGGACTTCTGCTCAGGCTTTTAGGAAGGAAGCACCTCTTTCTGGTAGGGATGTTAAGGGTGGGACATAACGCTGGGATACCTAGTGACCATCTTGCCATGTTTGGAGGAATTCTGAGATTTAAAGAAACCCATGGGCACTGATGGTAGAAAATAAATTCCTAATGATCTTATTTGAGCCCCTGAATTTAGCCGTGCCTGAGCTTCTTGTTATGGAGCCTGCAGATTTTTTAGTTACTTGAGTCAATAGAGAACCTTTACTGCCAAAGCCAGGTTTTTTTAATGTTTATTTTTGAGAGTGCAAGCGGGGGAGGGGCAGAGAAGAGAACAGACATCAGACGCAGGCTCCATGCAGACAGTGGCGAGCTCCACACAGGGCTCCAATCCACAAACCGGGACATCATGACCTGAGCACGAGATCATGACCTGAGCCCAAGACAGCCACTCAACTGACTGAGCCAACCACCCACGTGCCCCAGTTTTTTTTTTAACTTCATTTATACTGAGGGAAAGCGAGAGAGAGAGAGTGGGGGAGGGGCAGAGATAGAATAATCTAATCCCAAGCAGGCCCCATGCCCAGTGCAGAGCCCGATGAGTGGCTCAGTCCCACAAACTGTGAGATCGTGATCGTGACCTGAGCCTAAACCAAGGGTCAGACACTTAACCAACCAAGCAACCCAGGTATCCCACAAAATCAGTTTGAATCAGATTTCTGTCATTTGTACCAATAAGCCATGTCTGAAAGTGTACAGGACCACTTTCCAGGCTCCTCCTGGGCCCCATTCTTCCTGTTACAGATCTTGGACAGTTAGGCTGACTTCCTTTCTTTGAAGCTTCCACCGACATCCACCCATTGTTACATGGAGCTTTGTTCCTCTAATCTTTACTTCCTTATTGACCCCAACAAGAACACAGGTTCTTTGCATAAAGGCTTCAGACTCATCATTATGAAAACAGGTCACATAGAAAATTAGCATACAAAAGTTTTAAAGTGGAAAAAATCTCATGTGTTCTGACAGTCATGGTCTCTGATCTAGTGTTTTGCTGTTCAGTGTAGTAGCCACGAACCACAAGTGTCTGCTGAGCATAGCAAATGTGGCCACTGTGAGTGGGAAACTGAATTTTCAATTTAATTTTTTAAAGATTATTTATTTTGAGAGAGCAAGAGAGAGCATGCAAGCAGGGGAGGGGGGCAGGCAGAGAGAGAGAGAGAGAGAGAGAGAGAGAGAGAGAATATCCTAAGCAGGCTCCTCCACGTGGAGCTGGGTGCAGGGCTCAATCCCACAAACTGTGAGATCGTGACCTGAGCCGCAACTAAGAGACACTTAATCAACTGAGCTGCACGGG
This sequence comes from Lynx rufus, assembly GCF_022079265.1. Classification (NCBI taxonomy): domain Eukaryota; kingdom Metazoa; phylum Chordata; class Mammalia; order Carnivora; family Felidae; genus Lynx; species Lynx rufus. The sequence goes on along the minus strand of NW_025814896.1, from coordinate 36,014,309 downwards.
TGCCTTTAATTTTAATTTAAAAATTTGTACTAGATTAGTCATTGGAAAAATTTTTTACACATGTTTGGAGCAACTCAAGCATGTGAATTTTTCTTACCAACTGTACGGTTTATAAATCTACATATAGATCAAGTATTTCTAATGATTTTTTTAAAGTGTATTCATTTATTATTTCAGAGAGAGAGAGAGAGTGAGCACAAGTGGGGGAAGGGCAGAGAGAGAGAGGGAGACACAGAATCTGAAGCCGACTCCAAGCTCTGAGCTGTCAGCACAGAGCCCAATGCAGGGTTTGAACTCACAAACCATGAGACCATGACCTGAGCTGAAGTCAGATGCTCAACCAACTGAGCCACCCAGCCACCCCAGACCAAGCATTTCTGATAAAAATTGTCACATGGTATAAGCATAAAATACACATAAGATTTCAAAGATTCAATGTGAAAAACAAAAATAGTTTATTTTTATATTGATCACATGTCAAAATATTGATATATTGAGTTGGAAGTATTAAAATTTACCTGTTTCACTTTTTCAAACATGGCTCACATTGTGTTTCTGTTGGATACTGCTAGTCTATAGTTTCTGTCTAACCAGTGATTTGAAGACCCTACTGCTACTCTATAGGGTGGAGTTCACCAAACCTATGTTTGTGGCCTTTTGTTCTGACAGTATTCGGGATTTGAGCTTTCACTCTGGAAAAAAGCATGGAAGAAATGTGTCAGCAACCTCTCTTATGTTAGTCATACAACAGTCTGGAACAATCTAAGTACTTTTGCTTGTTCTCTATATGATACTCCTCCAGTTAAGGGTATAAAACATAAGTTCCTGAAAAATTTTTAAAAGTGGGGAAATATTCTATTTAATGCAAAATATTAGATGTTGGTGTAGATTATTTCCAGAGCTCTCCCCATATTGCATTTCTTTGGTTGCTCTTTTGTTAATTTTTTACTCATACACATCTGATATTATTGAAATCATCTGGCAACCCTGGAAAAATTGCACTTTGCTTCATTTCTTCCACTTTCCAACAATCATGATTCTAGAGTGCTTCTTCCCACTCAGAAGCCAGAAGATACAGTTACAGCAGAATGGTGAACGAGGGCTCAAGCTGCAAGGGACTTGCCAACTGGGGAAGGGTGTGGGGCAGCTCCTGTCCCAGTAGGTCCCTCCCCCATAGTAGGGACTCCCTTCATATTTTCCTTTTAAGCATTCAAAGGTCCCTTGGCACAAACAACAAAACAAAGATACGGAAAGCTGAAAATCAAAAGGTTTTTTGTAAAGGACTTTTTAAAGGACTTTACTGTAAATCCAGAATATATGCTGCAGAGCATGGGCCAGACATTTGCCTGCTTGCTCTCAAATCCCTTCTCCACACTTCCTCTGCTCTCCTCTGCATTGCAGAAGGCTCATCCTGCAAGCTACAATTCTCAGACTTTTCAGCCCATTGGCTTCTGCCCTGGTTCAGTCCATGGGAGGCATGGGTAGGAGATGGGAGATAGGACAGCAAAGGGAAGACAGGAAGAAGTCCAGAAGCTCATCTCTACTCCCTCTCTTTCTTTCTAAAGATGTGTCCTCTTTGGTTGTGGCTTTGTGTCCTTTGTTTTCCAGCTCTTGTCAAACAGTCCTTCATTCTCTGAACTTTATATGTAAAAAGTTAGTGCACACAAAATAATGCTGTAAATGGATTATGAATTTGTAATTAATATTTTTAAAATGGATAACCATACATGCTGAAATAGGATTATGGTTGAGGGAATGGATGAGGGAAAGCCACAGGGGGTTAAGATGACAGGGGACCTGATGTTCACTTGTAATGAATATTTTATTCTTCTACAAAAGGAATGGAAGGTGATGATGTGAAGGAGAAAAGAAGAAAAATCACACTTCTAGACCTTTCTGGGGGGGGAAGAAATAAACTTTATCATAATATTTTTTCTTATATATTTTTCAGGAATTATTGAAATATTATACCTGTATTAGTTTTCGGTTGCTACTGCAACACATCACCGTGACCTTGGTGGCTTCAAACAACACAAATTTATTATAGTTCTGGAGGTCAGAAGTCTGACCCAGGTCTTGTGGGGCTAAAATTAAGGTTTCAGCAGTACAGGAGTCCTTTCTGGAGACTCTGGAGATCATCTGTTTTTTCTGTCTTTCCCAGCATCTAGAAGCCAGCCACATTCCTCCTGGCCCCTTCCTCCATTTTCAAAGCCAGCAAGATTACACCGCTTTGACCATTCTTCCATAGTCACGTCTTCCTCTGACTGTAGCTGGGAAAGGTTGTATGATTTTAAGGATCCTTGTAATTACGTTGGGCCTACTCAGCTAATTCAGGATAATGCCATGTCTCAATATTCTTTTTTTTTTAATGTTTCTTTATTTTTGAGAGAGAGCACAAGCAGGGGAGGGGCAGAAAGGAGGGAGACAGAATAGAAGCAGGCTCTAGGCTCTGAGCTGTTAGCACAGAGTCCAACACAGGGCTCCAACCCACGAACCGCGAGATCATGACCTGAGCTGAAGTTGGCTGCTCAACCAACTGAGCCACCCAGATACCATCCCCCCTTTTTTAAAAATTTTTTTAACGTTTGTTCATTTTTGAGAGTCAAGGTTCTTAATCACATCTGTAGACTCCCCCTTTTGCTATGTAAAGTAACATATTCGTAGGTTCCAGAGATTAGGATGTGGACATTTTCTGGGAAGGGCCCATTATTCTGGCTACTACGATAATTTACAGGAGGAAGATAGCTTTCATCTGTTAAACTAAAGGTTTTCTCCCTCTATCTAGCATGGATGTAAATCCCTCCTATGTTTAGCATGCTACTTTTCTGAGAAGACAAAATTTTTGTTCAAGTCCACAGCAGTGAGGATATTCCTCTTCTGATTATGCATAGCTGAGCAGGAAACTTGCTATACATTTTTACAATGGAAGACAATGAGAATTTTATAAGGTCGTTAAGATGGTTCTCATCAGGACAGCCAGGCAGATCTCAAATTGAAGTTATGACAGAGCTGTCTTATAGATATCTCCAAATAAAGAGACAAGCATCATTTGCTTTAATTGTTGCTTTGCTATAGCAAATCATTTTGGCTATAATGACAAATTAACACAGTTCTATGAGATTTTACATTTTGCACTGGTTGCAGAGCTCTGCTGAAAATAGGTCAATTTCTTATGAAGTAAGATTTTGCTGAACTGGTTAGTTGTCTAGAAACTGGGGCTTGGAACTAATTATTAGAAAGTGCTAATGTTCACTGACCTATGATGAGCAAGCCTTCCTTCCCAAGCACATTGACTTCTCTTTAAAGAAAGAGGTAATGAAATTCAGAACCTTGCAAAGAGATCACAAGTAAACATTTGATTAAGCAAACAAGTTAAAGCAAGAACTTGGTAGACAATCATGAAAACAGTTCTTGTCAAGTCTTTTCACATTTCATTGAGCAATTGCATTCCTCCAGTAAACAAAGGAATAACACATTAAATGTTCAAGAAGTTGAATTATGCAATCAACCATCAGAAATACTCAAGCTGTTCTTCAAGTTCATCAGAGGTTAACTATTTTTTCCCCCCGCCATCCTTTTGTAGGGCTTTTGTCTGCTTTGTTTCTGAAAAACTATTCCAGCAGCTAGAAATTGTTCCAAAATTTAAGATACAAGAAAAGGGACCTCGTTTTCTCTGATTTCGTAGCTCAAATCAAATGTTGTCTGTGAAGTTTAGCAAAAAGTCTAAAGTCTAATCATTGTCATTTTTTTTTTTCCTGGCTGCTGCTTTCCTTTCCTGTCCTTTCCTTCTCCCTTCCTTCCTAATGGAAACCCTGACAAGTCGGGGTATGGCTACTGGGCTGCCAAGATATATTAACCATCCCAAATTAGGCCAGAAAATTGTGGGCAGCTGTACTGTCAGCACCTGCCTTTTCTGGGTCTAGCTGGATGCTGTGAACTTCACAGCTGCCCCCAGGAGGCAGCGTTTTTTGTTTTAAATGGATTCTCGTGCAGCCTCCCTTTTATGGAAGCTTCCACTTTTGAGCTAAGGAATGGGAGTTGAGTCTTCTATTCTCCCAGCCTTGAGAAATCCAACCCTGTCCCTAGCCTGGCTGCTCTGCCTCTGAGGGGAAAGTGAAAATTCCCTCTTCATTCATTCCCTAAGAATTCAATGTTGGCTTAGCTTAGGTTCCCTCAAAAGAAGACCCTGAGGTAAGATAAGGTAAGCAGTTTATTTGGGAGGTGATCCCCAGGAAACACTAGAAGGGAAGTGGGGAGTGAGACAGGAAGGGAAGGCAACCATAAAGAGTGCCTTACCAAGTTAAGTTAC